>NC_071466.1:12188702-17188702 GCF_028500815.1 Rissa tridactyla | reverse complement strand
CTGTCCATTCATCAGGCCCACTCTTCCTAAGCTTCCCTATGAGGATGCTGTGGGAGACCATGTTGAAAGCCTTGCTTAAGTCAAGGTAGACCACATCTACTGCCCTCCCCTCATCTATCCATCCAGTCATGCATTCATAGAAGGCTATCAGATTAGTCAGACATGATTTCCCCTTGGTGAATCCATGTTGAGTACTTCTGATAGCTTTCTTTTCCTCCACATGCCTTGAGATGACGCCCAGAACAAGCTGTTCCATCATCTTTCCAGGGATGAAGGTGAGGCTGACCAGCCTATAGTTCCCCGGCTCCTCCTTCTTGCCCCTTTTGAAGACTGGAGTGACATTGGCTTTCCTCCAGACCTCAGGCACCTCGTCTGTTCTCCAGGACCTTTCAAAGATGATGGAGAGCGGCCCAGCAATGACTTCCGCCAGCTCCCTCAGCACTCTCGGGTGCATCCCATTGGGGCCCATGGACTTGTGAATATCTAATTGATCTAATTGATCCCTCACTCGATCCTCCTCAACCCAAGGGAAGTCGTCTTCTTTCCCCGTTACTTCCCCCAATGCCTGGGACGCCTGAGGGTTGGGCCGAGCAGTAAAGACCGAAGCAAAGAAGGCATTCAGTAACTCCGCCTTCTCCGCATCCTCCGTCACCATGGCTCCTGTTTCATTCAACAGTGGGCCCACAACTTCTCTGGTCTTCCTTTTGCTTCCAATATACTTGTAGAAGCCCTTCCTGTTGAGCTTGACATCCCTAGCCAGGTTTAATTCCAGGGCGGCCTTGGCTTTCCTTGTTTCATCCCTGCATGCTCTGGCAGCATTCTTGTAATCCTCCCAAGGGGTCAGTCCCTTCTTCCACTTCTTGTATTCCTTGGCTCTATTTTGAAGCACTCCAGCTCGATCTCTCTAACATAAATCTGCTGTGGTCCTCAGCGGTGTAAACATGTGCCAGTCTGTAACATCTTTCCTCAAGGACAGGAGTGGTTCTTTTGGCCATCTTCTTTTCAGAAGACAGGTGTAGCTGAGCTTAAGACTATTTCTAGACATCAGCAATTAGCGCAATTGACTGTTTGTTGCTGGTATATCCTTTTAACTAATTTTATCACTATTTCTGGAGTAACTGTTGAACAGGAAGAGATACCTGGTGGATAGTAATGAATTGCACTGCACAGCGTGAAATACTGTAAATTGTTCCTGTACTTTAAATTTCTTTCATTGCCTTCAGAATAAATTGCAACGCAAGTGTTCCTTTCTTTTTAGTTCCCTTGGAAGGTCTAAGAAGTCAAAGCCAATTTGATGAGATGAGAACAAGTTACATTAGAGAACTGGTGAAGGCAATTGGATTGCACCAGAAAGGGGTTGTGGCCAACTCGCAACGTTTCTATCAACTTACAAAACTGATGGATTCCATGCATGATGTAAGTTCACTTGTTAGTGTGTTTTGCTTTTTATGTTAGAAGGAACTAGTATTGCTTAAAAGTAATTTTATGGAAAGTGGCTAGTCAACATTTCTAAACAACAAAAGAAAAAACCCTCTATTTTTCCTGTAGTGTGTGCATTTGAATGCTTCCATTTTGTTGCATTGTTTCTGTAACATAACTAGGACAGTTATGGCTTTTGGTAGGAGGTGGCATGTATGTGTGTGTGCGTGTGTATACATGTTCATGAAAATATTTAAATCATGCAAAGAATAGGCAATTCAAGATGCTAAGAATTAGAGAAAGATAACCAGGATTGGGTTTGCAACCTTAATTCAACTACTTTTATGTGTATATTCTATGCCATTTTTTCAGTATCCGTATAGATTCAGGAATTGAGTAATCTTTGAGAACTTTAGTGGTGATACCATAGAGATTCACAAGTGTCTTAAAAAATGCAGCTGAATCCTTTCCACATCTCTGAGAATCCAGCGTGTTTCCTATTGGCTTAACATCCATTAAAACTGAGGAATGACATTTCATATAAACTTTTGCCCACGCAAATATTAATTTGCAATGGCTTGGGTATCTCTGCAAGAGCGGCAAAAAGCAGAGGTAGAGGGCCATACCTGATGGCTTTAGCAAGCGCTGGGGAAGTGGCACTGAGGTAGTTTCAGAAGAGTGCTTTTGAGTTCAGTGCTGGTTGTGAGGAGCTCGCAGGGAGTTCAGGGAGACGTAGGGTCTTTGTGTGTTTGTATTCTTCTGAACTCAGCAAATCTGCATTTTATTTTAATTGTTCATGAATAAATTAATGAAAACCTTTCATTGTCACTAATTCCCCCTTCAGATGGGGGAAAAAAACCCTTTGAGGATCCCATTTATGGGAGTTAAGAGAGGTAACAATATTGATAATTCTGTGGTTCGGCAGGTGGTCTGAGTCTTTTGATCCACTGCACAAACCTCTCCATCAGCTTCTGCCATGCACAGAACTCACACTCACCATTTAGCTATTACATCATCTCAGATACCAGCAAAAGGAGAACGAGACAAGTACGAAGAGCATCCCTACAGGTGAAGGCAGACGATAGAAAAGTCTGAAGGGAGGGTATGGAGCTTAACTTTTAAGTATTTACTGGTAGTCAGACTGCAGTCGTCACTTGGGACTGTCAGTGCTAAACCCTTCCCTGGAGTTCAGTCAGTCACCTTTTACTTGCAAAGACAAGTCCTGACCAGGACACTACTCACGTAGCCCTGTGCTCAAGGAACCTGTTTGGATCAGTCTTGCTTGGGATGAAAGGTCTTCCCCCCTTACTTCTAGCAGTAATTTGCAATCCGAGTGTCACAGCATCCAGAGGAAAACTCTTTTGACTACTGGGCCGCAGAGTCAATCTCTTAATTTCAGATACTTACAGTAAAATAGCCTTAGTGTAAGTGAGTGAGCGAGGCTTGCTGCAAAATACCCAGCAAAGTGATGGTTAGGGTAGTGTTTGGTTCGTAGACTATGTTTGTTCACGTCCCTGTTTCAGCTCAGGCTGATAAAGTAATGGGACATACAAGGAAAAGACAATCACGCTGGGGAGCCTGTGTGTTGTTAAAACCTAGAGTAGCAGAAATGGTATGATATTTGATAACATAAAGGTCACAAGTGTTAAAGAAAAACTTTATAAAATTGGAACTTCCCAGAGAAGACAGAAGAGGTGAAATAGTTAAATATATTGAGCCGTTGCTTTCAAGGGACTAGGACCTATGGAGTTTAATGTTTGTGGCGTACCCAGATAATGATCATAATCAGAACTATGGAAAAACTCACAAGGAAATAGTAAATGCTGTCCCTTGGAGCACTGTTTGAATAGCACGGAGTAAACAAGGCATGGAGACACGTGTTGAACATGAGGCTAAAATGAAAGATTGAATACTTGTTTAGTAATTGCCATTGTTCATGGTGCATGCCATGAGTGAGGATGATAACCCTTTATACTAATAGAGAGGCACTGGTTTTCTATGACATACCATTTAGCTATATTTATGACTTTTTGCCGTGGGATGATATTGAAATAGGGAATGACAAGTACTCATATTATTCGTTCAAGGAATGACAGAGGAAGGTATATAATGATGTCAGCTGATGGATGTGTGAGACAAGTGACCGACAGCATGTTTGTCTGGCTGCATTACTGTTAGCCTGATTTATCCTGTTTGTATTTTATTAAATGCAGCTAGTCAAACAGCTCCATCTCTTCTGTCTGAACACCTTTCTCCAGTCCCGCGCACTGAGCGTTGAATTCCCCGAGATGATGTCAGAGGTGATTGCTGCCCAGCTACCCAAGATTCTGGCAGGGATGGTGAAACCTCTTCTCTTTCACAAAAAGTGAAATGTCTTTTCTCTTATCATAGAGATGATTTCTGGGTCATTTGTTTTGTTTTGTTTATTTTGGTCAAGATTTTGCAATGTCAGGACTTTGGTATATTTGTCATACTTACTCTGCCTACTGCTTTATACTTGTAACATACACAAGCCATTTAAGCTTGATGTACATATTGTGAGTTCCTGATTCCTTAACTGCAAAAATCACAACAGTCATAAGAAATGTTTTGTAAACTTGGCTAGGTTGCTTTTTAGACACGCATAAGAATGACAATGAGTAGAGTTTTTGGATTTCTAAGAACAGTTATCTTATACATTTTTCTTACATATTACACTCTCTCAAATTTCTGGTATGACATGGTTTAAACTTTTTACTTTAGTAGTATGGGTACATGTGGGCATGTGCGTAATGCAAGATTTTGGAGGAATTAAAATAAATATTGCCCACATTTTCTCACGGATATTTCACTTTTTATTAACTAATGTGCCTCACAGAAAGATCCTTTTAAATTCAGCTGTCCAGGATTCAGTAGACATCACTGCAAATACCTTCGTGAGTGACTGAAGTGCTAGACACAAAATATACATCCGTATTCTTGTCTGTGCTCGTCCTGCATTGAAACTCTGCGTTCAGCATACTGAACTGTACTGCACCATTCACTGCAGCTCTCCTTCAAAAACCGGAAAGCTGTGGAAAATTTCAGTGTATATTACACCAGAAATAACATGTATGCAACCCCCCTTAGCTTTGGTGTGTGTTATTTTCCTTGAAAGTTCAGCACTTACTAAAGCTAGATCACTTAGCTGCAATCGTAAATTCATCCACTTTAAAATTCTGTATTTCAGAAGCTTTAAATAGAGATGTTTTCACTGACTACAACTCTTCATAATCTTAATGTTTCGAATTCCAATGCTGAATACTTAAACAGCCATTAACATCAAATTGTAGCGAGATCAAATTCAAAAATTAATGGAAAATATGACTACAAACATTTTGATACACGGCAGACATTTCAGTACTATTTAGTGGAGCTACATATTTTATATTTTAAAGGCATGCCATTATAATTGGGGTAATTGTAAAAGAGGAATTGGACTAAATTAGCTTTATACATCCAAGAAGAGTGTAATGTTTTCCCATGGAAATGAAATATTTGAAAAATTATAATGTGGTGGTGTTTGTTCCTTTGATACAGACATGAAGCAACTCATGCATTTAAGGCAGTAAATTGTTGATATATTCAAACAACAAAGAAACAGATAAAGCCCAGGAAGAATTTACGAGTCTATTAAAATACAAAAAAAATTGCCCGTAACTACGAATGGTAATCAAATTCTCTAACAACGTAGGAAATGGTGAGTCTTACTTGTGTCCTTGCTGGCCATCCGCTTTTGCTCTTCCCTGTTACATGCTGGATGCATCCGTCATGGGATGGCATACTGCGGGTGGCGTGTAACTTGGTCTCATTCCTTGTCAGGTGAACAAAGGCTCACTGGCCATAAGTTCAGTGGACCATAAGTCAGGGTGCCCCTCATTAAAACTATAAATGGCGTTACTTGTTCATAAAAATTACATCCTGAGTCTTGAAAAAAAAAAGTGGACAACTAACAATTAAAGTTAGATCTAAAAGTACCCTTACCATTTACAGTTTCCTAAAGCCAATCAAGAAGAAGCTACATTACGATTGGGGATAAAAACATTTTTGAGATTCCCACATAGTTGTACAAAACCCTTGAGTTGGTGCAAAGATGTGGCCCCGGATAAAATGGTATAAGCAGACTTTTGTGTTAGTTGTCTAGGTCCGTCATTTCTAACCGCCCGGACACAAGCAATTTCTTTCATATTCAATGCAATCTGACTTTTAACTGTGATCCTTAAAGCGATTATGTTTTAATAAATAACACAAAATTCTTTATTTCTACATATTGAAGTTCTGTTTTCTTTATTTTTCTTTGTATTCGTATTTAGTAATTGTGGAGCTTAGTAAAAAAATCCATTTCAACCATTCCACTTTTGTGTAACAACAATATTTTCATGCATTCTTTGGGAATTTAAGCATTGCCACGTGATTTACGATTGAATAAACAGACTGTCTATGTTACTGTTTAGATTAAACTGTTAACAGAAACTTCCCACACTAAAAATTATTCCTTGACACCCTAATTCTGAAATTGGAAAAGGGAGCAGGCAGTATGCTTGCCTCAGGAATGCCCCAGATCTGCCTACAGCTGCCTTTTACTCAATCCCTAAAATTTGTTCCAAGTGGCTGCCGTGTCACCATGTCCCATAAATACGGCACATTAGTCTGAAATGCTCTATATTTGTCCCAAAGGTGTAATCAAAAAGGAAGAATAAATGTTTTTTGGGAATAGATAACAAAGGTTAAAAACATTTTCAAATTGTATGTATTAAAGCTTGCCAACTCGCAGAAAAAATTCCCAGAGCTTCATGCCCTTCCTGTGCAACCTGCCCTGGGTGACCCTGCTCTGGCAGGGGGTTGGACTCGACGATCTCCAGAGGTCCCTTCCAACCCCGACCGTTCTGTGATTCTGTAGCTGGTCATGGGGAATGCACTACATAAGACAGAACAAGTTTGGCTAAATGTGGCTGCTGTATGAATCGGAAAGTCCTGTATCCATCACTTGATTGTCTGAAGTTAGAAAAAACTGTTTTAATTTGAGAGCTTCCAGCCTTGAGCCCCGTTTATAAAATTGCCTTTAGTCTCCATGTTGATGCCATCATTTGCTCTGGGCTGCACAGACACCACAAACAGTGACCAAAACACAGGGTTGTTTCCTTCCCTATCAAAATCTCACGTACTGTGATTTTCAACACTGCGGCAATATCCAGAGAGCCACCAGCAAACTCATTTTTTCTTTGAGTTTTTTAGAGCCACGAGGCTTTTTAGTTGTCTGTATTTCTCTGCATTAATATTTGTTTAAAGATTAAGGTATTTTTTGACCCGAGCTTTATAAATAGGTCTAAATAAAACATCTTGTAGTGCTTTGTAATATACTGAACAAGGCATAACAATGCTGGATCTTCTTATGTTGCATTTTGCATACTAGAAATAAGAGGTTTCGGCAGACGGACTTTTTTGTTTTCTGACGTTTACGGTGATTACATTTTAAAGGAATGAGACCTGTGTTGTACTAATTAGAAAGTTTGCCATCTACTGCAGATTGCAGACATAACTTTTTGTCTGAGCTATCACTAGAAGTTTTCCTCTAAATAATGGAGCTATGCCTGACGCTAAGCCTCTCCCATTCTGTACAGTTTAGGTATTTTAGACGCGAGGCCTTCAGCGTTGCCTTCTGCGAGGACTTCAGTGAGGCAAACAAACAAAACCATGAAGCCAGCTGGTTCCTTTGAGCTCTGCTGTTGTTATTCAGTTTTGTAGAGGCATCACCTTTATAGTTTTTAAGAGTGTTTGAAAGGTGAAGTGCCAGGCAGCGGCAGCCCGGCCGTGCCTAGAGGAGAGCTGTGACACCGCAGTGCGGAGCAGAGACCTCCATCCCCGAGAGGCTGCCCTGCTCCCTCCCGGCCGCCGGCTTCTCCCTTGTACCGGCTGGGCTCAGGGAAGTACGAAATACACTTGGCTCACGTCTTCAAAGGTCTCAGCTGGATCAACAGCTTGGGCCAGCCTTTAGGGAGAGGGGAATGTGGCTTCGTTAACACCTAGTCCCTGATGGAGGCAAATGTAGCCACAAAAACTTTCAGTTGATTTCGTGGCCCTTTGGAACAGTCTGGCTGGTATGCGTGCAAGATAAACTGAAGCTTGGGTATTTCTGCCTTCAGCTGTACTGCGGTTCGGTTTTCTCGTGTTATATCTGCAGGAGAGAAGCTGAGAGTTCAGTTTGTGTTTTCTGACTGGTCAATACTTCATTAATACCTTGAGGGTTTTTTTGGTCTTTATATTTTTCTTCTTTTTCTTTTTCTTTTTCTTTTTCTTTTTCTTTTTCTTTTTCTTTTTCTTTTTCTTTTTCTTTTTCTTTTTCTTTTTCTTTTTCTTTCTTTTTCTTTTTTCTTTTTTCTTTTTCTTGTTTTTCTTTTTCTTCTTTTTTTTTCTTCTTTTTCTTCTTCTTTTTCTTCTTTTTCTTCTTTTTCTTTTCTTTCTTTTTTCTTTTTCTTTTCCTTTTTCCTTTTTCTTTTTTTTTTTCCTTTTTTTTTTCTTCTTTTCCTTCTTCTTCTTCTTATCCTTTTTCCTCTTCTTTTTTTCTCAATTGTCTTTATTGGGAAGGACAGCTGCTTTCCTGTGTTCCCAGCTAAAACCAAATCTTTATCTCTGTTATCAATGGCGTCGGTAGCGTGAGCAGTAGCATCTGTGGGGACCCTTCCTTCCCCTACTCTCCTGCCTGCACACAGGTACGGTGAGTTCATCCCCAGAGCAGGAGCGGACGGGGCTGCGCTCCATGCATGCAGCAGCAATTCCAAGTACATGTTCCTTGCCTGCCGTGCCGTTTGTGGCACGCTGACCTTTCTTCCCTTCCGATAAGTCAGTCTGCAGCCACGGAGCCAATATCCAAAGCCCTCCCAACTTTCCGTGGCTCCAAAGCCTGTGTGCGCGCTGCTGGGCCAGACTGACAGCATTGCTGGATTTATTGGTTTGTGCTGCTTTGTGTCATGGTGACCTGACTTGAACAGAGGGTTTGTTTTTAATGTAGTTTTCTATTCCCCCTTGGAAGATGAAAAGGAAAAAAAAGTCATATTTTAGATGGTTTTTATCTAAAAATTTATGAGTTGCTTTTTTTTTTTTTTCCAATTAATGCTATTAATTTATTGGATTGACCTTATTTGCATGTAGAATGGTACTGTAGCCTTTCAGATGCTTGGACAGAAACACGCAGTAAAAGGTGACTGCATGGATAATAATAACTAAGTTAAGATTTAGCTGGCTGTTTACCCTAAAGAGAAAATAATGCTCAGAAAATAATCCTGTAGTGCTGTTGGAACTAGCGCAGCAATTGCATAACTTCAAGTACGTGAGCAGTGCTGTTCCCTTGATGTATTTTTTTTTGCTCACATTTAGGCATTTTTTTCCTGGCTTGGGTCCCGAGTGCTCTGTGAAAGGTATTTACAGAATATAAAGGATATCGAGGAGTGGTGAACTTTCATTTAATTCTAGTTTATCATTTAAAACTGGCAGCATTTCGGTTTCTCACCAGTGTGAGGTGTGCTCATTGTAAAAATACCATCACAAGTCATAGATCATGTTTTTCTGACCACGAAAACTAAATTACCCTTTCACCTCTGCAGGTACAATAGTTCCACCAGTTTAGCATTCAGGCATATCAGTGAGGAAGTTCTCACACTGTCGTTTAAATAGTCTCACTCTATTGCGTTTTCCCACAGCTCCATTTAAATATCCGCCCAGCCAGTTTAGTGCTAAAATCTCTTCTTGCTCTCTTGAGGAAAAAGAAATTATAATTTACAGAGCTCTGCATCAGTGAACTCCACAACTGCGTACTTTCAAACAAGAGGTTGCATTGGGTGAAAAACACCTATTGGAGATAACATAAATCTTTGCCATCAGAACTAACTGGGCAGAGCAGTACAGAGACCTTTGTGTTACACAGGTGAGACTTTTATGAACATTCCTTGTTCCATCTTGGATGTACAGTTTTCCCATATGCCTATTTTTCATATACTAGATAAAAATAGAATAATGCTTTTACTCTTCGTACCCTGTATTGCTGATTTATGTCCAGTCTGAGACTCTAACCTGCAAAACCTCCAGTTGAGAACAATCTTCTCATCATAGTGCTGTTCAAAAAAACTGATTTTTTTTTTCCGTCAGGTCCATTGTGGCCATATGGAGTGTGAATAAGGAAAGCACCAAACAGACGCACACATGGCATTCAGAAAGGTGTGCGAATGCTTTCACGTAAAAAGAGAAAGAAAAAGAAACACCCAGCAATCTGCAATCACTATGCAGTTTTAAAAGTAAATTTTGTTTCCAAGGAGTATACGATTATATTTTATACTGCCAGAATAAGGCTGATTGTTTACTAAAATTTAATAGGATATCTATCTAATTTCTTTCCAAAAAAAAAAGAAGCTCCAAGGAGTCTTACATAATCTTTGAAAACCATAAATCCATCAACTTTGCGAGTTCCCCAAACTGGACACATGTATTTAAAAGGCAGTTGATTGCAGCTATTACCAAATGTATCTAAATGTAAAGTTAAAGCCATCACTACAAACAGCAGTGTTCCACACGCTTTTTCTGACAGCTGAGGAACACGCAGCACACGGAGCTGGGAAACACCCGGGGATGGTGTTACAGCAGCACCCCTGCCTCCAGCGCGGGCCATCCTGCGTGTGTGAGGACAGCTTGGCATATGTCCTTTGTACAAATGCCTTTATAAAAATATCATCATAATTCACCTTATGCATCATCGTGAATCAAAAGCACTCTGAGTGGAATGAGTTTTCACCAGTAGCTCAGAAAAAGTTAGGATTGCAACTTAAATGTTCCATGAAGGAGCTGCAACGTCAGACTAGTGGGTGTCAGTCTGTTACAACGAGGGGCCTTCCTTTTGTTAGAAATATTTGGAGAAGTTGTATCTGAAATGTGGTACTACCCTTTCAAAATAGTGACAAAGACTTCAGTAGAGCAATGAATATGTTCCCCACCATTTTCCCAGATCCTGGCAACATTTGTAACAAACAGCAAAATGTGGATTCTGCTGTTCCCCATAAGCATATTCTTCTATGGACAAAGTACAACACCCTTGTTAGAAATGATACGCTGTTAAATGGAAGAAATGTGACAGCAGAACCTGATGAAGTTGAAGTTGAAATGTGTCAGGAGTCGGGGTGTGCTGGCCATGGGTTGGGGTCTGTCGTGGCGGCATTACGCACAACGGATGAGAATATCATCTCTTGGGACTGTCATCACCTCACATGAAGGGTTGGCCAGCCAAGGATGACGAGGCTCTTCACTTAAAAGTGTAATTGGAAGTTTTGTATCCCAAAGCTCAGCTAGCAATATAGTCACATTGTGCACTGGCCCGTTCACTTCTTACAAGAATTTTACACAAAAGCTTTGGCACCGAGTGTGCTGTTGCGTGCAGTTTGTGGTGATGGCTACAGCACATTTCACTGGGAGGCAGAAACCCCTATCCTTTCTCAAGCTTCATAATACAGGTCGTGTGTCTCTTTACCTGCTCACAAAGCAAGGTTATACACATCTGACATTAAAAAGAACCAACAAACCTCTGAATCTCTGAAAATACTACCTTAGGAAGATTTTCATTTAAAGTATGCCAGGGGGATATTAGAAAAACCTCTTGACCGAAAATTATCAAACATTGGAACAGGCTCCCTGGGAAGTGGTGGAATCGCCATCCCTGGAGGTATTTAACAGGCGGATGGACGCGGTGCTGAGGGACGTGGTTAGTGATGGTTTTGTCAGTGTTATGTTGATGGTTGGACTCGATGATCTGAAAGGTCCCTTCCAACCCAGACCGTTCTATGACTCTATGATTCTAAGAGGACAGCCATCAATTTTAAGAAAACCGATGTGCTAGAGAAAAGCACAGCCTAAGGGTTAAAACCATGCGGGGGCCTCTTGCAGTACATGATCTCTTGCAGTTTCTGAATTTCACAGAAAATACACATCCCCGTTCCCATATTTGTAAAATGTTTATTCTCCCCTCCCTCCCCTGCCCTCAACACACTTTCTTCCCCAAGGATAACTTGGATGTGTAATACATGAGCACTTTGTAGAGGCTTTGTAATCCTCGATGGAAAAATCTGTTGAAAGCCAAAGAATCCTTAACTTTGAGACATATTTGGGCTGATGTTAGTATTCCTCTGTATTTAACGTTCAAGATCACAATGGGCATAATTTATGGTTTGTTACTATTGTTTTTATTTTTTTTAAAAAAGAGACTTGTATAAGATTTCTGTATTTTCCTGTGAAGAGGAACTTGCATCTATATATTTGTAGATCTGAAATAATAGCTTTCAAGTATTTTTGTAAAGCCGTTGTCGAGCTACATTGTGTCATGTCCAATAAATTGGAGATGTGCTTACTTTGCAGTAGCATGAGAAGTGTTTAAGTCCTCGGTTACCACCAGATGGAAAGTAAAGCCACACAACGGCACCGGGCTGTAACTGGAGCTGGATGGAGCCCCTTGTGCTCCCAGTCAGCCCTATGGAGCGGCTGCCGGGGGGTAATCTCGGTTTGATTACTTTGGCAGCTGCCAGTTGGAGACGACACACACACACACGTGGCTTATTTACTGAATTGAAACCTATACGGGGAGGGGCGCAGTATTCTCCATTTTGTTTGCAATTCAAACTCTCCACAAGGCTCAAAGAATGGGAGACAATTGTCTTTTTTTTTTTTTTTACTTATGTGGAAGGTTCTGTCAAAATGCTAGTGTATAAAACCAGAAAAATAAGTTACATTCCTTATCTTCCGGCGTAAATACAAACAAAGGAAGAATTTATTAAAAAGTACGACCTGCACTGCGGTAGGAGGCTGCCCAGCGGCACTGGCCGCAGGTGCTGCTGTGGGCGCGGAGGCCGTGGCATCTGCAGCCTCTCTCTGTTGGGAAAAATACATCGGAGTATAGATACGACTAGCACAGCAACCCCACATTGGGTGATGATTTGTTTATATATATTTATATAGACAGGTTTTGAGAGGACATTGTCCCCAGGCTGTCCAGAGGCTGTCCGTGAGCTCACTGCAGTGTCCGTACCGAGGACTGGAGTTCTCCGCTGCCAAAAGCAGACGCTGCCGGATGTGGCTCGGCGGCGTGAGGCAGGATGCTGCAGGATGCTGCAGGCCCATCACGGGGGAGCGGTGCACGGAGGGGTCATTGGCTTGGCCTGGCGCAGGCTTTCCTCAGTGGCACCGAGGGAACATCACCTCTGGCTTTTGAGGGACTGGCTCCAGCACCCAGGTGATCCTTTCCTCATCCGTGACACGGCCCGCTTCCCCCCCCACTGCCCCGTGACGTGGCGTGTGTCGGGCGAGGAGCAGGACTGGCACCCGGCGGGGTCGCGGGCGGCAGCAGAAGGGCTGGGTGGGTGGCGTGGTCTCCTTCCACCTGAGAGACCAACACTCTCCCCCCTCGCCCTAAGGGAGCGCTGGTAATTCAGGTCTGGGCCGGTGGCGTGAGTGTCACCCCTTGCTAAGGATGCCCTGTAACGTTAGTGACGGGCAACGCGCTCTCAGGGAAGCGTTAACCACGCCAACAATGACGAGACTTTTCCACATTATTTCCACAGAACCCAGTGGTGTTTCAGTTTCATTTCTGAGTTGTCCTCGTGCCTGGGAATTGGTCTCTTGGCCGCTGTCAGTACTGCATGTGCGCATCTTGAACACTCTGACAGGGCTGGGATTTACTAGATTAGATTAGATGATTTTTTTCCAGATCAGTTCAGTTTTAAAACTTCCCATGCAGTATTAAACGTTAGCGGAAAGCATTTAGTCAATCCAAAAACACACACAGATTTCTTTAAAGTGGAAGTCCTATGACCAGGTAGCACACAGAAGAAAACAAGCAGTTTTTGAAATGCTGAAGAACTACAAGGTGTCAAAGTTTAAGACTCTGCTCCTGCTTAAATATCCATTCAGGATACCTGAGACACCTGCACTAGTACCTTTATTTAGTCCCCAGTTATTTATTTATACAATGATGTTCCTCTGGATTGAGTGGAATGACTTCATATATTCAGTCTAAATGCATATCGCTGTTGCTCAAAAATGGGTTTGGGTTTTGTTTTTTTTAATAGACATGGTAATGGAAGGGTATGAAGAATAAAATAATGTTACTCATTATTTGAAATGAGATGTTTAAGCCCTTTGGGGTAGAAGCCTTTGCTTTAAGCTTTAGCTAATAACAGCCTGCCTAAACAAGATGTTTTTTCGCTGTGACATCTCAGAGTCTGTAACAATACAGATGCTATGGAGACTGACGCATCTCTGCACAGCACGGGTGAACTTTCCCTTAAACGTACTGTCCTGGTTTGAGGTAAAACAGAACCAATTTTCTGATTTGTAATTTTACTTTTTAGCTGGGCCTCTTCTAACTGACGAAACTCTGAAATTAACAGCATATTGTTCAGACACTGTTCGCTCTCAGAGTGATAAGACCTGATTATACCAAGGAACGGTATGCACAGAGGCTCTTGATTAGACTTATTGCTATAACAACCTGTTATATATATATAACTTCGCCCCGTTAGAGGGTCGGAAGCAGAGAAGCGTGGAGGGGTCCCACCTGCAGGGAGGAGCAGACGGGACAGGTGACCCCAAACTGACCAACAGGGTGTTCCATCCCATCTGCATCACGCTCAGTATAAAAGCTGAGGGATCAAAGGGGCAAGGGGGCTCTGGCTCGTTTTTTCTTCAATGGCCGATGTCTGAGGAGGACTCTGTTCGTCTGCCTTTGATCCCAATCCGAGCATTCCTGACCCTAGTTCCGGAATTCAGCTCCTGTCTGTCGCTGACGCCAGTCTGGGACTTTCCCTGTGTCTGCTGGTGACGCGATCGTCATCATGGGACTGGATACAGTTTTGTATATATTGTATACTTTTTTCTTTAATTTTTATTATTCTATTATTATTTACTATTTTCTTATTTATTATTATTTTCATTAAAGTAGTTTAGTTCTTTTTCTAAACTCGTAAATCTCCTTATCTCTTCCTCTCGTCTCTGAGGAGAGAGGGGGAAGGGCCATCTGTCGTTCTGATCGGCCAATCCGGCCAAAACCACGACACATACTAACGAGCTCATGCAATAATCATCCGCTCTCACAGGGAAGACCGCCCTGCTATTTTGTGTTATCTAAGTGAAAGAAGGAAGTGGTGTCGAGGATCCTGCCACGCAGTAATTCAGATGAAACCATCATTTCCTTTCGTGTGTGTCAATAACAAAGCTGCTGTGGCGCTGGAGGAGGCACCGAGCTGAGCCAAGGCTGCGGCGGCGCTACGAGGAGCTCCTCTGTCCTACCTCACCCCTTTGCTGCCATGGGTGCTGGTCACCGCTGTTGTACTCAAACGTGATGTAGCCGACGGGGATCGGCTGACCCCAACGAGTGTCTTGGAAATGGTGAAAAGCGAAGAGCTGTGTTTGTTCCTGCTGCCCTGAGGAGATGAGCTGTTCATGAGATTCACACAAATAACATCATGGTAAAGGAACACCACCCTTTCTTGATTTTTTCTCTGGTTGAAAACTATCCAGCAAAGCTAATTGCACTAGCTAAGGAAAACACAACAACCGTCACCTCAGCACAAGGAGGACAGGGACCTGTTGGAGTGGGTCCAGAGGAGGGCCACGAAGATGACCAAAGGGCTGGAGCACCTCTCCTCTGAAGACAGATGGAGAGAGTTGGGGTTGTTCAGCCTGGAGAAGAGAAGGCTCCAGGGAGACCTTATAGCAGCCTTCAGTACCTGAAGGGGGCCTATAAGAAAGCTGGGGAGGGGCTGTTTGCAAGGGCATGTAGCGATAGGATGAGGGGCAATGGTTTTAAACTAGAGCAGGGAAGGTTTAGATTAGACATTAGGAAGAAGTTCTTTACAATGAGGTGGTGAGACACTGGAACAGGTTGCCCAGAGAGGTGGTGGAGGCCCCATCCCTGGAGACAGTCAAGGCCAGGCTGGATGAGGCTCTGAGCGACCTGATCTAGTTGCAGACGTCCCTGCTTTCTGCAGGGGGGTTGGACTAAGTGACCTTTAGAGGTCCCTTCCAACCCAACACATTGTATGATTCTATGATTCACCTGAGTTTCTCAAGATGGTGTACTTACAGATACTTGGACATGTGGCTTCCCAGTTCATTTAGTCAGGAAATGTTTCAAGGGATCATTTACACAAAGATGAGGAAAAAAAAATTAAGGAAGGGCTTCAGCAGTGGCAGAACTTGAACTTTGTACATCTTGGTTCTGCGTTGCTCCGAAGATAAAATTAATTGTGCTCGTTTGTTTTGTGTCGTTTGAGCTACAAAGGGGACAGGGAGGGCGGAGAGAAGGAGCCATTCCAAAACAAAACGGTGTTAGAAATCACAGCCGGAAGCTGGGTGAGACACTCTTACGGCATTCACTGCAAATTTCTCAAGGGAGGGTCTGGGGAGATGGTGCCTGATACTGAGCCTGTAACGGAGCAGGCAGGACACTGTGCAGCATGACCATTTTCCCCATCCAAGGCAGGCACAATTTGCCATCGTTACGGAAAAGAAACAGTATTTTTCAGGCCCAAACATAAGCATCCCTCAACCAACAGCAACAGCTGTTGGAAATAACAAACTTAAAATGGCTGTTGAAGCTGTGGTTTTATGAAAGGATGTATTTGCATCACCGCTGCCCAGCACAATTGGTTCGCACCTAAATCTCTCTGAGGTCTTCTGCTGCCTGCCTGCTTCCTTCAGATGTCCATGGAGGGTGCCGCCAGAGCCCCCAGATGCAGGATTTTTTTGAGAAGGATTATCCCTGACGATAGGCATCCCGCTCATTTTGTGGCAATTCAGGACTCTCAATCGTCACTGCTTTCACAGCCTCCATTTCCAGCGCTTCATGCTCAGCTTCCCAGCTCAGGCACGCTGAAACCCTAATCTTCGTTATCTTCTTGTGAGGTCCTTGCAAACAGCATTTGTTCCATTCTAGGAACCAGTTGTATCCTGTACGCCTGTTAATTTGTTTGGAGGAACACTAAATAGATTGATCGAGCTCAGGTTTCTTATCTTTCTTCCGCCCGGGTTTGTGAATTGTCCTCTGGAAGGTTTCTCATGGGGCTTCCCACCACGCAGCTACCACCTCACCTGTTTACGGACTATGCTGATGTCTCCCTGGCAATGCCATGAGCTTGTGGTCATGTCTGGACTACGGAGCTGCCAGACGAGCTCGGTTGGAGCCCGTGGCTCCTGTCCCTGAGCCCACCAAGGGCTGAGCCCACCACCCCTCCTCACCCCCCGCCTGCTGCTGGGGACGGAGCACGTGGCCGTCACGGCGCACAGCACGCCATTGCAAAGCTCGTTTTGAAGACACCCGCAATCCAGGTAAGCCACGTGTTTCCCTTTGAATGTGGCTTTTTTTTTTTCTCAGAAGACAAAAGAAATGACCATCAACAACAATAAATAGCTGATGTTTTTCATTCAAACAGGACTCCAATCCCTTCTAAGGGCACCCGAGAGCCATTAACAGTAATTTTAAATGAAATACACCCGTGCTAAATCTAACTAATCGGCTCCTCAAATATACTGGCAGAAAGATGTATTCCAATTACCAAAGTACTTTCAAGTGAATTAAGACTCCTTTCTGTACCGGCTGTGGAGGTCACTCAATGTTCCCAAGAATCCCTGCATGTTTACATTAAAAAAGCACAGCGTGATCTTTGGCAAAGGTGCTTGCTCTCGGCTAGTCCAGCTTTTGAGCTTGTTGCCATAAATACAATAGAAAGGCAGCCAACCGTTGCAAAAGAAGCCAAGAATATCTTACAATACTTTCTTTCCGTATCAGCCATTAATCCAAGTTACACAGGAAAAGCTTTATAAATGTGAAATAAAGGTATAAAAGACAAAAGTGCAAATGCTTTATTTGCTATATGTAATAAGCATAGTGTTAGAAGGCAGGCGGGCTTTGAAGGAAGGAATCATGCCCAGTTCATGAGAAAACCTATCCAAGAGGGACGTGAACTGACTTTGCCCCCTGCTCGGTCTACGCCCATGCCATTTCCTTGGGTCACTGAAATTTCTCCTCTTTACGAACACAGGGGACCATAGCTCCGGGGGGCATGGCCAGCGTGGCTGCACACCCCGGATCGCATCCTGCTTCCCCGCGGCCGAGCACTGCAGGGGCTCCCACCACCCCGGCTCGCTCCGGCACCTGTTTTATACCGTAACTATTCCACAAGGCAACGGCTCTATGGCCACGTTATAGCAATAAAGCCTTCAGACCAGGGGTTGGACTAGATGACCTTTAAAGGTCTCTTCCAGCTCAACACATTCTATGATTCTATGCTCAGGGGATCCACTTTTCCCAACAGACGAGAATCATGCGCTGTAAAGGGCCTCACTGCAACCAAATAATGAAGCTCCTCTTCACCCTTTCTGGTAAGAAACACAGGTAGTGCCTCATCCCCTGGCAGCTGCCAATTCAGTGGTAATACAGGATTAACAGGAATTTATGTCTTCTTACATTTAAATGCTCACCGAAATGTTAAAATACAGCTGGTCAGAACATCTGTTTCATAGAAACAGAGAAAAATCTTAGTTATTCCATGATGCCAAGCAAAATGGCCCTATAGACACTGGGAAAATGGGTGTTAAGATCTATTTTAGGGCTTAGTTGAGATCCCCAACTTGTCTGTGTTCACTCCTGCAGACCAGAGGATCCGAAAGCCAAGGAGCCTACACCACCAGGGGAAAGGGCAGAAAGCTCTAATAGAAAAAACAACCATTTTATTTCAGATTTTTTAACATAAAACCTGTGATGAGCTATCATTTTTGGTGAGCTATCAAGATGCGAATATTCTTCATTTCCCCTCACGCCAACCCACTACGCGGAGCTGAGCACCCATGGCAGCCCTTCCCATGTGTGCTTTTGTGTTCCGCAGAGGTGAATCCAGCCCCAAGTGCCGGCCAACGTGGGATCGGGTGCAGGCTGAGGGGTCTACTCCTCCCAACCTGCTGCGCACAAGAGAGCGGTGGGGCAGGTCAGGCATCTCCTGGTGCCCCCACTCACCTGCGCTGCTGCCCTTGGATTTACCTTCTTTCAAAAGTCCCCGTGGTGGTGGGGAGCGAGCCAGGGAATGAGTGGCAACAGGGTCAGTCCCAGATGTTTCCTCTGGATGACAGTTTAGATCGTAATTGTAACACCCCACCTTGGGGTGTTCAGAAAGCTTTAACTAAGGGCAGACAGTTACAGCTCAGCTCTGAGCCCCCTCGCTGCAGACCCCCCGGCTTTGGCGGCAGAGCTAATACAGCCCAAAGCGGCCGCGCCAGCCCAACTGCGTCCCTCGGTCCCTGCAAGGGGAGCCTTTCCTTCTCCCTCATCCCTACAGCGCGGGATGCTGGGGCCTGCAAGGCGCAGGTCATCTCTGGTGACCACAGGCTGCAGGTGACTTTTTGATCCCTGGAAGCAGACTCCGTATCTCTAAAATCTCCAAGGGGGGAGAGCTGTCAAGTGGAAGTTTCACTTAGGAGTAGCTGTTGGAAAGCAATGCCAAGGGAAAGACCATTTCTCCACCTGCTCCATGTTGTTTTGCTTTTCCACTGGACTCAGTTTTATTTCTGGCCACGGTATCTATATTTTGTTTTCAGTTTCAGACCTGCAGTGGCAGGGGCAGCGGCCAGGCGAGAGGCAGACGTGCTCCGGATGAGGCAGGCAGCCCAGGGACGCTCGGGCAAGCCCGGGGCTCGCTGGCAGGAGAGGTGGCCAGCAGGAGCCAGCAGCAGGCCAGGGCAGAAGGCAGCAGCAGCCCAGGGCAGGCAGCAGGACGCATCTTCCCTGGGTCCGATGCACAGTTTTCTGCACTATCCAAGCCTCACCACACAGCAAGCAGGGAAAGTTTATCAGCTGGCTGGTTTCATCTTCCTTGTTTAAAAAACAGTTATTTTCAGTTAATGTCGTAATGAGGCCTGACTGTTTCAGGGTTATAAAAGCCTCCTGGGTTTCTGGAGTCCCTTCAGGAGAAAGGCAAGGCAGGCCACCTCGCAGGTCCCCTTGCCTTGGGCACAGTTGGCAATGGAAATAACTCCTTCCTGAGGGCTAGAAAAGCTGCAGGTCCCTGAGATAAAAAGCCTTGGAGAAATGCCAGGAAAGGGACACAAGGAAACTTGCAGAAACCACCCCACTCACACTACCTCCCTCACAGGCAGCGTTGTTGGAAGCGGGTCACCAACACCCCCCCCAAGCTGCCCACCTGCTAATTTCAGAGGCAAAGGCCTCATCAACGATGTTTCGATACAGCAGGGTTGTGCTCCTTGTTACCTAACGTGCAAAATTGTCATTTTCTTTTCCTCAAATGCCACATCTTTGGAGTCTCCCACGTGACCAGGCCAGCAGGTGACATGCTATTGTCAAGTGTTCATACACATGCCCATTGCCCAACGTTAGGAGAAATGTCCTCTACGCAAAGCATCCTCACGGGTGAAACTTCGTTGAAAAATGCAAGTATGGATGGAAGTAGCACAAAAGTGTTATTACTTGGAAAAAAGAAAAGGCAGCACCAGAGCCCAAATTTAAAAATAATAAAGAAACCAGTTTGTGTAGAAAGGCTTTTTATTTTGAAAAACGTTTTTTCAAATTTTTGAAATACAGTGTAAAGTACAACATAGAATTATGTCTGCAAGTCAGCTTATGCATGTCATGCCAGTTATTTACATGTAGATATATACAGAGTGCAGATAATTATTGAAACCACACTACAAAATAAACAGAGAGTTCAATAAGATAATTTAGTAGGACTTTATTAAATATATATAGTTATTGATTGTATATACTTTCCTATGAAAATACCATATAGTATCTAAAGTAACCCCTATAAACTCTAATACCTCCAAAATCGTCATAAATATGATTGAAAATTGAAACTATCCATGTGCCCTGTTCAGCTGCTTTGCCCTTTGCTATAACAGAAACTCTTGTAGTGCTGAGATCACGGTGCTGTCTTTAGTGCCAGAACTTTAATGATAATTCCCGATAAAACATTTGCAAAAAGCTCAGATGCAGAACAGCTTTCAGCTGAGACATCCAACGGCTGAAGCACCATTCCCTATACTTAAAAAAAAACCCAACAGGATAATCCAATGCCTTATTAAATACTGCCACATACAGGACAAGAAAAACAACACTATGATCTTCAGTGACTGAATTACAACATCGGATTAGTAGCTGTTTGGATACCAAGCACCTTATGAAAACAAAACAAAGCAAACTCCCAAAGCACATGCCAGATCTTCTCCAAGACAAGAGACCTCCCAACTTGTGCTGAAACAGCCCCACCAACAGCCTGACTTTTGCAGGAGCAGTAACTGGAAGGGCCGCGGCAGCAGCCGCTGTCAGTGCTCTCTGACCACAGAGAACAAGACTGAACTTTGCCCACAGCTTGATCTCCGGTAATGGAACAATCCATATAGGGCACTCTGCTGAAAGAAAGGATAATGCCAAGCCGTATCATATGTTACCCCATCAGCAGAATACTCTGCTTACTTTCTAGGGGCTTCTGCCCAGCAAACCCTCACTATAAATTGCCAAAGGTCTGTCTTTGACTTCGCTAGAGCTTTGCGAGTTTCCATCAGTGGCGAAGATCCACCCCAGTCCGGAGGATGTGCTTCCCTACTGGGATTTCTCTTCTTGCTGCTCAACCCAACATTGCACAAACTGCTGCCTTAGGAAAAGAACTTTGAAGAGCAATACGCTTTTTAGTTTCATTATTTCATCTGATGCAATCTTATTAAGTAGAAAATAGACCAGTGGAGACATGTAAGGAAAAAATCCAACTACTGCCATACAATGCTTTTTCTTTGTTGTAATTATTGTTCTGAACTGCTGAATTTTGCAACTTTTCCTCTCCTAACATGTCTTTCCTAAAGGCACATTACAATTCGATCCAATTACAGACAAAGAATAGAGATTAGCACCAGAAAACATATAAAAGGAAAATAAGTTATTATTACTATCATAGAATAGCGCTGGTCAGCAAATCTGTGCATCATTTTTTTCCAGAAATAATTGAACAGTGGACTTTATAGATTAGTTAGGGACATGAGTGATAGCTATGGTTTAATTTAAGAGTTTTGTTACATAGAACTCTAAATGCCATAAAATGGCAAGGACATTTTAATACTGAACTCATAGGAATTACACCAAAAATATTTTTTCATCTTTATCATCATTAATAAAAAGTGTGAATATAAAATATTAATATACTTTACATATTTATCATACAATATATCAGTCCTTCACACTATTAATTTGACTCATGCTGTGCTGCAACATGTATCAAAAAGTTTAACAAAGAAAAAACATGGGTAATTACATAAATTGTGGGTTCAGACATTATTTCCACAAGACAAACAGCAATTACAATGTGTCATCTACCTTGTGTTCTACAGCGATATTTGGAAAAAACCTGCTGCATCCTTTTAGGAAGGCTTATATAATTTAAAAAAATTGCGCAACCTTCGCTTGTAGAGTGAATCTGACTTTCGTAAAAAACAGGAAATCAATACTGTGAACTAATTTAGTCAGCTTGCCTGATTTTCTGGAAAGGCACTATCAAGATATTATATCTTCCTTTAAATGTTATATGGATTTCTGATCCTTTCCAATTATCAGACGGAATTTTTGGTCAGGCCTGAGAGTATCATCATTAGACAAGCTTTGGTGCTGCTCTCTCCCCCATTTGTGGTGTCTTTGAACACCTACTTCACTTGCCAGTCCATTGTGCAGCTTCTCGTAGAGATAAACTCCCCCCTGCAAAGTCAGGGAAGAGCTGGGGCATCCACAACCCAGCAGTGAGATTGTACAGAAAGCGCTCATTATGTACCACAGAGGAGGAGAACAGAAAAAACATAAAATATTTCAAAAAATGAAAAACCCTACTCATCCCATTGAGAGCGGGTGGTTTACTGTAATTAAGAATGGGCATAACCTTTTTCAGATGGAAATGCCATTTTAAAGCCAAGCTAGTCTAAAATTATTTCTGTGATCCTCAAGGCTGGTTCAGAAGAAGGGTCTGAAGAAGTGCAGAGTCCTACAGAGGAAAATACCAATTTGTTTTGAGAGCAGCAGAAAGAATGGGATCCAGTTTCTTATGAAGTTGTCTTCTGCAATTCATTTTTGTGTCTAATGCGAGATGAAGGCATGGGAATAGACAGAACACCTCTCCTCCACAGGGATTCCTCCAGGTCTTTCTAGAGCCTTTCCCTCAGCACTTACAGACTTCGCTTACTTAATCTGCAACTGAACTTTGCATTTTTACAAAATTTTTAATGAACTTAGCACCTTGGAGTCCTCTAGCTTGCACTAAGATCGGCTGGTTTCAAAAGGTAATATTGGAGAATACCCAGACGTATACACAGGCTGTAATACTACCCAAGGTCAGCTTTTCCCCCTTCTTTTTGAATCAAGCAAAGAAAGTAAGAGCAAGCATTTTCTATTTCACTGTTTCTCAAGAATTTCACAATTACATTCCTCCTGAGAGGAATGATTAGGGGACTGGAACATCTCTCCTATGAAGAAAGGCTGAGGGATTTGGGTCTCTTCAGTCTGGAAAAAAGATGACCAAGGAAGGATCTTATCAACACTTATAAATACTTAAAGGGTGGGTGTCAGGAGGATGGGGCCAGGCTCTTTTCAGTGGTGCCCAGCGACAGGACAAGAGGTAATGGGCACAAACTTGAACATAGGAAGTTCCACCTAAACACGAGGAGGAACTTCTTTACTTTGAGGGTGGCAGAGCCCTGGCACAGGCTGCCCAGAGAGGTGGTGGAGTCTCCTTCTCTGGAGACATTCAAAACCCACCTGGACGCGTTCCTGTGCAACCTGCTCTGGGTGACCCTGCTCTGGCAGGGGGTTGGACTAGATGATCTCCAGAGGTCCCCTCCAACCATCTACCATTCTGTGATTCTGTGAGAGGTATAACAGGTCATTAAAGGATGTTCAGCAGTGCAATAGATGGAAGAAGTGTTTTTTTCCCCAGCTCACTGCACAGTAACCTGCAGCTGCAGGATCTGTGTGCGGGGCTTCCAGCTTCTGCTCAAAGCCCTGCCTCCCTTTCTGCTCCTTTTTGCCTGCAGCAGTACTCCTGAGAAGGTCACCAGAGGTAAGCTTTCTGACATTCTGCAATTTTTGGATTGCGAAATACAACAGAACCACAACGAAAACCATGGTGATCTTCTCAGGGCAATGGCAGTTTCAGACGTAGCTTACACTAAGAAATCTTGGCTTGCCTTAAAAATAAGCAAGGCCCAATCTGATGAGAAAAGACCCTCACTTCCTTTCCCATCTGCACTGGGCAAATTAGATGAGCACATACGTGTCTGCATCCACTGCCTGTGACAACGTCTGGAACAACCCTTCATCACAATGTGCTGAGCACAGTCTGGTCTTAAGGCGAAGTGAAACATTATTTAGGACTTAAATGAAATTGTATAGGGAGAAGAAAGAACCCAGATCCCAGTCACTAATTCAAGGGGCCAGTCTTCAACTGCCTCCAGTCAGCCTTACCCAGACTCCCCCTTCCCTCTCTCCTTCCCTGATCACCATTCGGTACTTTAATGAGCAAGAAGGATTTTGCCACCAGCCTGAATTCCAACACAGAATTGCTCTGCAGAAAGCATGCGTACAAGTAAAGAAGGTTCTGATGTGCTTCTTTATGTTCGCAATAAATCTTATTTTCTAATTTAAACAAGAAAAAGGCTATGGAAAGAAAAAAGAAGCAATTCAAAGATTACTGATGTTTTTCGTCCTAACAGAATTCCTTCCTTAAACTTTCTAGAAGCAGTATCCAACTTAGAAATCAACAGAAAATACATATATTGATTTCTGTTACTGAAGAAAGAACTCAGCCTTGATAGGTCTATGAAACGGTGAATTCCTTCTGTAGCACTAATGCTGATGAATTACTAATATAGAGCTTAAATATCTTGTTTTGCAGTCGGGCATGGTAAGTAGCCAAGCAAGCAGTGCATGTTTTCCCTCAAGGTGTGCAAGAAAGATGCTAAGATTTAGAAAGCTGCTTGCGGTTTCAGGGTTTTTTGAGTTTGTTTCTTTTTTTCAGTCCTACCAGGAGCAATCGATGGGTCTTTACGAACTTTCGAAAAGTAAGCCGTTTTTATTCTGTAGAAGGGGAGAAATCTTTATGAAACAGTTTAGCAGAAGTCAGGAGAAATAATACTAAATACTTTTATTGCTACATGGAGCTTTCAGCATTCATAGCTTATAAATTAGCTACTTCACAGGCCATTTGTCTTATTGGCAATGGAAAAAGTTGGAAAAGGACTTGGTTACAATTTATCTCAGGTTTCAAAACATACTGCTGTTTTTCACTGCTCACTTCACATTACTACCAGTCACTCCAGATTCAGCATCTCCCTGTTTTCTACAGATGTTGTTCTGAAATACACTGAGAACATTGTCTCGATGATGGGTATCATAAAAATAATAAGTTGTTAATATTATGTATGATATAGAAAGGAAATCTAAGAAGCATTTGAATGAAACATTCATTAAACATATCACATTTTGAATGAACACTTACTGCTCAGGCAGTGTATAAACTGATTTCATTATCAGTTGTATACATTCTAAAACATATTGTAATCTCAATGAATAACAGAAGTTCAAACTTCTGATTTATGGAAAACTCATTTCTTATTTGAAATGATTAGGACTAATTTTAGAATCAAGTTTTCTAAGGGAGAATTCAGATCACAATAGAAGCACTTACATTATGAAAAAAAATACAATTTTTCATATTAAAAACTACAGATTGCAAGAAATGTCGTAGAGCGCATTGCCTCTAAATTTCACACTTCCTAGAACCTGAAGGTCTGCAGCTAAATGGCAACTTTTTTTATTTTATTGCTCTAGTGTTCCTTACCCATAAAAGAAGAACAGAACAACCTTTTGCAAACAATGGAAGTTATTTAAACAGAGTACCGTCTTCAGTACAGAAACTGTTAACTGTTTCATTACATTCTGTTCCGTTGATAGGGAGCTGTGTAACCTGCAGCTGCAGTATCTGAAGGAAATCTACCACTCAGCTAACGGGCTGATCCCATATCTGTGTCAGATAAAAATCATAGTGCTTATTATTTGTTACCATGGATACCATGAAGATATTGCTGTCCACTAAAGATTGCTAGAGGAAGACAACATAATTCTCAGGAACGAGTCCTGTTTTGCCTTCATAAGTTGCTTTTAACCAGCCTGGTTCCACTGATGGATACACTGCAAAAAAACCAGCCAGACAAATAAAACATATTTACAATAAATTAACACTGTTAAAAGATCCTATATATGGTTCGTATATTTATTTAGCCAGTATTTATTCAAGAGCAATTGAAAAATCAGGACAAAAACTCAGAGTTGAAAATGGAATTACACTCTGTTATCTCGTGGATATAATTCAGTTTTTTATATTTTTTTATGTAAAAAGAGAATGTAAAAACATATCTTACCATTGGAAAATATTGCCCCCTGTGGGAAAGACAGCTCATGACTATGCTCAGCCTTACAGGAATACATGGCTTTTGCTTGTCTGAAAGAAAAAAAAAAAAAGCTTTCAGTTTCTTGGGTAATTTTTTTGTGTGCGATTATGAAAATGGACATTCTCACTTGCAGTGTTAATGCTCTCCTCCCCACAAACAAGGCTGTTTGTTAAAAACCACGTGATAACATCACCATCATCTATTATGGTTCTCTTAAGGTGATGCTAATAATCTGAGAAGAGTGTGATTCACGTTCTTTAATGCAACAAAAACAATTTCAGAAAATGGTACCCACGTTTCCTAGAAGCTCCTTCTTTCCATGACTTTACTGGATAGACTCCAGATGAGAAAAAATGCGTTTTCCCTTTCCCTACTTTTTCCTACATTTGTTTTGAGCACATAACAGTAAACTTATTCTAGCAGTCAAAGGGTACGTACTCATCAGATCATAAACTATTTTGCCTGACTACGAGCAGTCAACACCACCTCAGGCCTTTTTAATAATGATGATGATGATAATAACTACAACAATAACAACAACTATTATTACTTATTATTATTTTAAAAGTTATAAATAAGCTTTAAAATTCTGCTCTTGCCCTAATGAGTTTTCAGCCTAGCAAGACAAAGACAGAAGCCAGAAGAGGAATGAATGAGGGAAAACACATGAACCTCTCTCAGGTGACTCAGCAGTTAAAATTATCCTACAGAAGGAAGAAAGGTTTATAGACTCCTGGAGATGGCAGACTCACAGCCAAGCTCAACTGAGTAGAAAACATGGGTCTGGGCTGGGCAGGGCACTCCAGGTGTTCAAGGAAATGCAAAATATAGCATGGAAATAAAAACATAAGAATGACTGGGAAAGGATATTTGGTCATGTGGCAGGGAGGGGAGCATGGGTCTACAGGGCTTCATACTGTCAGCCTACTCCTACTAAAGCCCCAGCCCAGCACCCAGAGATCTTGCTGCCAACCCAGAGCTGTTTGCTCTCACCAGCTCCTCCTTCCCATTTTTCTAGGTATTCTTTTCTAATGAAAATCCTTCTTTTTATGATGCAGTTTCTCACTTTATGTGAGAAACTGACTGACCATCTGCGTACCTCTAAATCAAAGTCAAGAAAACAGAGTCAGGGATTACGTGTTGGTGCATCTTTTTTATAGATGCTGCAATAAAGAGACCACAGGCCTTACTAAAACTGTTGGGTAACTGCAAATCTTGTGAAAGCAGTAAGAAAACTCCTTTGCCTCTTTCAAGTGCAGACTGGAGTAGCAATAGGGATTGGTCTCAGTAGCTTAATACTACAGTCTGAGATATGGATGATTAATAAACTTGAAGTCAGGAGGGAAAGAATGGGAAGAGCGAGAAGTCCAAGTAATTCTGGAATTGGAAAAAGAGAGCACAGGTTGCACAGGGCACAACATTTTGGTCTTCCCTGTCCAATCCTAAAACATGTACTGTGGCCTCTCGTTCTCTTACTGACTAAAACAAATCTGTACTATAGCGTTATGTACTCATGTATACAAGAGAGAAAACAGCCAGGTGAAATAATGCTCCAGCATTAAAAAAAAAGGGACAGACATACTTGTATTAGAGATATTGCATCATACAAAGTCAGAAAGCAGAGTTGCAAAGATTAATGGGAAGAAGGAATTAAGTAAGACCAGACCACTGTGGTGGTAAAGCATTGAGTAAAAATTATCTGCTCAAATACAGATGACAATGTGACACTGCAAAACCATATACGTACTTTTGATCCGTTTGCTGTACAAATGACCAAAACAGGCAACAGACACTTCAAGTAAGAATGAAGCTACTTAGATACTATAATGCATAGGTAAGCAGTAGCTTAAAATTTCAAAACTAGTTATTTTTAGCAGGGTAAGTTACCCCTGCACAGAGTTCAACACCATCTTGACTTGAGTATTTCTGGTATCAAACCAGAGAGCTTAAAAATAGTTTAGCTGTCTTACACTCTGTCCTGCATATATTCATGAGATGGTAGAGTTATGAACTCAGAAGGCCTTTCTACTGGGTGGATCATGATGTAATTACCATGATTTCCAGATAGTTCAGAGAAAAAAAAGATTATCCTGAAGTTTTAAATTAGCCTTCATGTTCATAACATGCATGAGAGGTAAATAAAAGCTGGCGCTGAATTGCAAAATCTTACTCCGACTTGAGCAGCACTATAACAACAGCTAAGCTACTTCTTATTTCTTCCTCATTTTGCCTGCTCTCTTCTCGTTTTCCATCATCCTTGTTACTGTTGCTCTTCTGCTTTCTTAGGAAGGCTGAAGTAGAGCAGCTATTAAGCCTTTCAGCGTTTTTGGCTTTGTAATCTGCTCTCCATATCCATTATCAAACTGCTACCTTTTTCCTTTGACAGGTTTTTGCTTCTTACCTGCTTTTGATATACAGATACATGTGGCACAGGCTCCCAGGGAACAACAGGGGAGAGTTTACAAGAAGGGAGCATTACAAAATAAGAGAAGGAACAGTGGTGGAGGTGAAATGATGCAGGACTGGCGAAGCAGCCATCACTCTCAGCTTAGTGCACTGGCTTAAGAACATTCCAGTCTCCATTTATACTTTTCTTCTTTAAATTAACGCCCTGCTGTTTTCATCTCCCTTTCTCCCCTGCCACCCTCTTTTTTGGTCACCTTACAGTTCATGTACTACACAAAACAAGATCAGCCTTGATTCATGTAAGCTGCTTCTCTCGAACAAAACCAGTGGGCCTTTTGCAGGTCAGCTTTCTCCTTCTCGCCCCTGCTAGATCTGCCAGAGAAGACAGCCATATTCCACTGCTGCACATCTCAGCAGTTTATCTGGCATCTGCATTTACAGCTGTGCTATTTTAGGTTCATGGATTAATGTGTTGGGTTTTTTTCCTATTGCTTGACAGTTCCAGCAAGCTTGACAATTCTTGGAAGCTTGATTGACCGTTCTTGGTATCAGTGTGTAAAGTGATGGACAAAAAGATACGTTCTCTCTCAGAGAACTTGAAACACAGGGACAGTGAAAAGAGAGACAGACTTTTTCCCACATCCATTTATTTGACTATTTGCCTTAGCCTATTAAATGTAGGCCGGTTAGTAATGTATGGAAGATACAGCTTCCTAGACAAACATTTACCAGAACATTCTAACTTACTATAAGAATGAATCAAATCCACTACATAAATGCAGGCAATTGTAAAGAAAATGTAAATAAATCCTGCTGCACACTACCAAGAAGAAAGGGGAATAGTTTCTCCAGACAGATACTGAGGCATGGAAGGTCTGATGGGAAAGACAGGAATCCTGATCATGTTAATCCTGAACTTTCTAAAGCAGCTGTTATTCAGGACTTGCCTACATGAGCACATTACGATAAACTAGCACGTTTGCTACCCTGCTGAAAGCATGTATATACAAACAGCTCTATGGAATAAGTACAGCACCCTCAGCCTAATTTAAATCCTGTTAATTTATTCTTGTAGCCGTGTCCTTAAGCAGATCCCTAACCTGAGCATCTCTCACTGCAGTTCCCCCAGGCGATGGAACAGCCAGATAGGCTGGTACTCTCTGTTAGATTTAGTTTACTTCTGGAGCAAGGACGAGTTTAATAAACCATGCAAAAATTTTGCATGACACATGATGCTGTTCAAAAGACACAGAACAAAACTCCAACGCTTCTATTTCAATCTTTGAAGCCAACAAAACAGAAAGGATTTTAGAAATTGTTAAATACTACAAAGCACTTACCGTCCTGAAGAAACTTGTTTAAGTGAACCAGCACTTTCAAACAACTGGGCTCTTGCGGCCACTCTGAAAATAAAGCAGCACCTTGCTTTATACTCTGCTCATTAATAGAACACACAGACTAACTTCATTTTTAATCATCTAAAGATATGGACACATTTAAAAAAATTACTTTAATTATTCACTTAGAGAAACAGAATTCAAAAGCTAAATTTAAGCCCCTATTCAGCAGAATTCTAAAGAACGTAACCCAACTGGGGCCTGACTTCCACATGCTCCAGTGCCTTGCTGAGTCAGCAAGAGAAATCTCAACACCCTATACTTGAAATTCTCTTCATGAATGGCCGATAGATATATTGGAAATGCTTTTACTGCCAGCCTGTCACTATCATGCTGGAACTCTGAGCTGGGCAGGATTCTCTGTTTAAGACACAACAGTCTGTGAAATGATTACAGTGATCCCTTCCAGTTTGAAAAGTGGAGAGGCTGAATGGAGTCCTGCAGTATCTGGAGAACTTCCTGGTGCTCTGCAGATCTGGAAATCACACAGAATCACAGAATCTTCATGGTTGGAAAGGACCCTTAAGATCATCGAGTCCAACCAAACAACCCACAATCTCTGCCACTAGAGCATGCCCTGAAGTGCCAAATCTAGACATTTCTTAAATACCTCCAGAGATGGTGACTCAACCACCTCCCTGGGCAGGCTGTTCCAGTGCCTGACCTCTCTTTCAGTAAAGTAATTCCTCCCAATATCTAATCTAAACCTTCCCTGCCACAACTTCAGACCATTTCCTCTGGTCCTGTCATTATTCCCCTGGGAGAAGAGGCCAACACCCACCTCTCCCCAACCTCCTTTCAGGTAGTTGTAGAGGGCAATGAGGTCTCCCCTCAGCCTCCTCTTCTCCAAGCTAAACATGCCCAGCTCCCTCAGCCTCTCCTCAGATGACCTGGTCTCCAGACCCCTCACCAGCCTGATAGCTCTCCTCTGGACACGCTCCAGCACTTCAATGTCCCTCTTGTACAGAGGGGCCCAGAACTGAACATAGTACTCGAGGTGAGGCCTCACCAGTGCCGAGTACAGAGGCACGATCGCTTCCCTGCTCCTGCTGGCCACTCTCTTCCTGGTACAAGCCAGAATGCTGTTGGCCTTCTTGGCCACCTGGGCACGCTGCTGGCTCATGTTAAGCTGGCCATCCACCAGCACCCCCAGGTCCTTTTCTGCTGGGCAGCTTTCCAGCCACTCTTCCCCAAGCCTGTAGCGCTGCTTGGGGTTGTGACCGAAATGCAGGACCCGGCACTTGGCCTTATTAAACCTCATACAGTTGGCCTTGGCCCATTGATCCAGCCTGTCCAGGTCCCTCTGTAGAGCCTTCCTACCCTCAAGCAGATCAACACTCCCACCTAGCTTGGTGTCATCTGCAAACTTACTGAGGGTGCACTCAATCCCCTCATCCACATCATCAATAAAGATATTAAACAAAACTGGCCCCAAAACTGAGCCCTGAGGGACACCGCTGGTGACCGGCCGCCAAGAGGATTTCACCCCATTAATCACAACTCTCTGGGCACGGCCATCCAGCCAGTTTTTAACCCAGCGAAGAGTACGCTTGTCTATGCCATGATTCGCCAGCTTCTCCAGGAGAATGCTGTGGGGGACGGTGTCAAAGGCCTTCCCAAAGTCCAGACAGACAACGTCCACAGCCTTCCCCGCATCCAGAAGGTGGGTCACATGGTCATAGAAAGAGATCAGGTTGGTTAAGCAGGGCCTCCCTTTCCTAAACCCATGCTGGCTGGCCCTGATCCCTTGGCTGCCCTGCACTTGCCGTGAGAGCTCACTCAAGATGATCCTCTCCATGATCTTTCCTGGTACCGAGGTCAGGCTGACAGGCCTGTAGTTCCCCGGATCCTCCTTCCGCCCCTTCTTGTAGATGGGCGTCACATTAGCCACCCTCCAGTCACCTGGCACCTGCCCTGTTGACCAGGATTGTTGATAAATGATGGAGAGAGGCTTGGTGAGCTCTCCCGCCAGCTCCCCGAGTACTCTTGGGTGAATCCCATCCAGCCCCATAGACTTATGTACGTCTAGGTGCAGAAGCAGATCATTGACTACTTCCTCCTGGATTATGGGTGGGTTGTTCTGCTCTCCATCCTTATCTTCCAGCTCAGGAGGCTGAGCACCCTGGGGATAGCTGGTCTGACTATTGAAGACGGAGGCAAAGAAGGCCTTCAGTATCTCAGCCTTCTCCTCATCATTGGTTGCAACTTTCCCCCCAGCATCCAGTAAGGGATGGAGATTCTCCCTGGCTTTCTTTTTGTTGATGTATTTATAAAAGCTTTTTTTGTTGTCCTTAATGTTAGTGGCCAAGTTGAGCTCCAGCTGGGCTTTTGCCTCCCTAATTTTCTCTCTGTATAACCTAACGAGATCTCTGTACTCCTCCTGAGTGGCCTGTCCCTTCTTCCAAAGGTGGTAAACCCTCCTTTTATTCCTAAGTCCCATCAGAAGTTCCTTATTCATCCAGGCTGGCCATTTTCCCCGCCCTTTAGACTTGCGACACTTGGGGACAGCCTGCTCCCGGGCCTTTAAGATTTCCTTCTTGAAGAGCGTCCAGCCTTCCTGGACCCCTTTGCCCTTCAGGACTGTCTCCCAAGAGACTCTCTCAACCAGCATCCTGAACAAGTCAAAGTCTGCCCTCTGGAAGTCCAAGGTGGAGGTTTTACTAACCCCCCTCCTTACATCACTACGAATTGAAAACTTGACCATTTCATGATCACTAAACCCAAGACGACCTCTGACCACCACATCTCCCACTAGTCCTTCTCTGTTTGTGAGCAGTAGATCTAGCAAGGCACTTCCCCTGGTAGGCTCCCCTACCAGTTGTGTCAGGAAGTTATCTTCCATGCACTCGAGGAACCTCCTAGCCTGCCTGCTCTCTGATGTGTTGTATTTCCAGCAGATACCCAACAGGTTGAAGTCCCCAACCAGAACAAGGGCTGGCAATTGCAAGACTTCAGCCAGCTGCTTATAGAATACCTCATCTGTCTCCTCATCCTGACCGGGCGGCCTGTAGCATACTCCCAGCACAACATCTCCCTTATTTGCCTTCCCCTTCAACCTTACCCATAAACACTCGACTTCATCACAACTGGAATCTACCTCTATACAATCAAAACATTGCCGAATGCACAGAGCCACACCCCCGCCTCTCCTCCCTTGCCCGTCCCTTCTGAAGAGCTGATAGCCTTTCATCGCAGCATTCCAGTCGTGACAGTCATCCCACCACGTTTCCGTGATGGCAACTACATCATAGCTGTCCTGCTGCACAATGGCTTCCAGCTCATCCCGTTTGTTGCCCACGCTACGTGCATTCGTGTAGACGCACTTGAGCCGGGCTACCGACTTCACCCCCATCCTTGGCCCTTTATCCCCAGGCTCATTACTAGTGGGCCTGGTTTTATCCCCTTCCCCCTTCGATACTAGTTTAAAGCCCTGTCCATGAGCCTTGCTAACTCTTGGCCTAATACCCTCTTCCCCTTTTGGGATAGGGTTTTCCCATTCTTAGTGAGCAGGCCCGGTGTCCTGTAGATCAAACTATGATCACTGAACCCAAAACCCTGCTCGTAGCACCAGTTTTGGAGCCAGGTGTTGATCCGTCCAATTTTCTTGTTTACCCATTCGTCAGTCCCCAAAGCTGGAAGGGCAGAGGAGAACACAATTTGTGCTCCCGAACCCTTGACAAGCCGTCCCAAGGCCCTGAAATCTTTCTTCATTGCCCTCAGACTTCTACTCTCCAGCTCCTCACTGTCTGCCTGTAAGATCAAAAGAGGGTAATAATCCGAGGGCCATATCAGGCCAGGAAGCTTCCTGGCTGTATCCTTAACACGGGCCCCAGGGAGGGAACAGACCTCCCTGTGGGAAGGGTCCGGCCCGCATATGGGACCCTCAGTTCCCCTCAGAACGGAACCCCCTGTGACTATTGCCCTTCTCCTGCTCTTCACAGCAGCAGCCTTAACGCGTGGAGCTGGCTGCTTTGGCGACTCCCTGGATGGGGCTTTATCAGCATCCTTAGTTCCCTCCCCATCTACCTCCAGAGGCCCGTATCTGTTCGGTATGGGCACCTGGGGGGGGATGGGGGGTCTGGAGGGGGCTCTCCTGCTGCCGCGAGCAGGTACCCACTTCCATTCCCCCCATCCTCTCCCAGCTCCCCTCCTTCTGCCTGGTGACAAGAGGGCAGGGGATCCTCTCTCTCTCGTGGAGCCTCCTCCTGCTGCTTTTTCCCCAAGGATGGCAGGCTGTGGCTCCACCAATCAATGTCCCTTTCACACTCCCGAATGCTCCTCAGTCTTTCCACTTCCTCCTTAAGCTCAGCCACCAGGCTGAGCAGATCATTTACCTGGTCGCAGCGCACACGGGTACGGTCTTTGCTGTCCTCCTGCCAGAGTGACAGACATTCCATGCAGCCCGTTGCCTGGACGGCTGCACGTCTCTTCATCACGTCCGTTTGTGTTGCTTTATTCCTTCTGGCTTTGGCTACAGACCTGGTGGAGACCATGTCCACCGCTAGTGTTGCCTCACCGATGTGCACCCCTCTCTGGTGCTCCCAGGCGGTTCCGCGGGTGACACCCAGGGAACGCCCACTCGCTGCTGGTTTGGTCGGTGCCCAGCGACCTGGTCGCTGCGCTCCCGAAGGGCTGCTTTTGTGTGGGGGGTGCTGGTTCCACCCCGCTCCTCCTCAGCTGTTACCACCCCTGGAAGCGCTGGGCACTGGCTCTGGCTGGCCGCTTTTCCAGGCTGGAAAAGCCTCAAAAACGAGCCCCTTTCCCGGCCTTTTTTGCCGTGATTCCCTTCCCCAGTAGAGACTTACTTGTTCATAGGGACTGAGATATCCTGAGGCAAAGTCACAATTACAGCAATGATCTTCTAACTCTTAAATTTGTGCTAAAAGCACTGAGAAACATTGCTAACCCAAATCTCAATGAGCTAAATTATAATCTCTACTGCTTAGAACTATCCTCCTTTCTACCCTCCCCCCCAACAAAACCCCATCAATCAACTGTTAGGAAAAAACAAAGATATCAACTATTTAACAGGCAGCAACCAAAGACATTTCAGAGCACAAGTTTGTGGGTTTTTTTTCCTTTCTCCAATTTTGGTCTTACACAATAAGATCTGATGATCTTCCTGACGTAACAGCATGGACAGTAAGTGGCATTTATGCTCCTTGAAACATTAAATTCCAGAAGAAGCAGAGATAATAATACGATCACTTTCCAAAGATAGATTTATTCATTATAGACCTTATCTGTAATCTAATGAAGTCAATGGGAGTCTTTCAACTGACTTCAACAGACTTTGTGCCGTGTCTCCGTTGTTTATAATTTTAATGAAGCTAGATAAGTAATTCACAAATACAGAAATATTCAAATCAAGTATTCATGGATGCTTTTTCAACTACTTATGTAGCTCTCTGGGATGACTTTATAGTAGGCAATACCATAACACAAATCTCCAAAGGGCCTTGATGACTTACACAGATCCTGGTCTTTGATAGCCATTACTTGATGCAGTATCTAATCTTAATCTCCTGCACATTTTGGGAGGCAAATCAGGGTTTGGTGGAGGCTTTGGTGTATCTTTGGTATCTGTTGAAGATAAGCTCTGTATAGATCCACTGCAGCTTTTGTTACCTAAAGAAAACAACCAAATTACAGGGAATATTAAAGCTAATTTGAAGTTGTTTCACAACAAGTATTTAACATGCAAAGTTTTTGTTGTTGGATTTTTTTTGTTTGTTTTTTCTAAAAAAAGAAGCAAAATAGGTAGAGAAAGTACTTACTAAGGCAGAGAAGAAACAGTCTTTCAGGCAGAAAGCCAGGAGAAAAGGACCAACAGTAAGAATGAAAAAATGACATTAAAATTGCGAAGGCTAAAAAATTACATTGTACTGAAATGGCTAGACAGTATGTTCACTAAAAAGTGACAATAAAAACATTTATAAAGTAGCACACTGCGTAGAATTGTAGAAAAAATTTGTGTTGCAAGGGATCTCAGGAAGTCATCTAGTCCAAATTCCTGCTCAAAGCAGCGTCCACTATGAAATCAGACCACGTTAATTTGTAAGAATTAATATTTCAGTATCCAGTGCATGAAGTTTAGGAAAAATACTTAGAAATTAATGATATGAGTTGCCTAAAACAATTGCTACTGTAACTTGATAAAACAAATCTATAGCTGTACAGATTGTACTGCACACAAAAAAAGTTCTCTTAATGAATACAAGGCATGACCACATGTATCCTTTAAGCTGATCTGTCTGTGGACTGCTGCCCTGTTTACATATATATTCTGCAAGACAATAACTGCATCTGCTCCTGTGTTTCTTTATTCCCAAGAAGAACAAATGCTTAATAATGCTCTAAAAGCTGTCATAATACAAAGAGATCCCAAAATAGGAAACCAATACCTATATTATTAATATGTTAATTCTATGGTATTCTTCTATATTATAAATTATTGTTAATTATTATTATGCTAAATTATTAATACTTTTAATATAACACTACTTCATATCTGTAAGTCTTAGGAAAAAGCTCGCACACTCCATGGGGGGCAGAGGGGAGAGAACTTTCTTAAACTTTTAGGACTTTGCACACAACCACATACTTACCCTACGCGTACTTGTATTACTTATACTATTGACAGCTCAGAAGGTGTTTCTTCTGAAGTCATTTCCACATAGCTGTCAATATAGTGCAATATCACCTCATGTAATCACAGACACAGCAGGGGTCCACAGGCATTTCAGCTAACTTAGCATTTAGCAGAAATGTCTAAATTATGAAGCTTCTCTGCCTTGGAAGGAGCCTTGTCTACAGGCTTATTTGGGATATAGGCTCAACTTAGGTGCTCAGAAGGTGTTCTTCGAAGCGGCGTCCTTCTCTGACTGAACAGAAAGACTGGTGTCCTAACTTGTGCACTGAAATTGGATTTCTAAAGTTGGGTTTGCAAACTTGTGTCTGTTCTTGCACATCATGTCCATGTACAGGACCATTCAGCCATAATCTTGTGTTCAAGCTAATTTACTTGCAGTACTGGATAACAAACCATGCACGTAGGGCAGAATGAAGCAGCTATTCCATCAGCAGGGTATCGGACATACATTTCATGCCAGGGATTACCTTTTTATCCCATCTGTCCAGTCCTATCTCAACTAAAAGCATAGATGGTAAAAAACATAACTATACATAATCGACAAGGAGTGACAAAACTGCTATTTACTAAACATGTTAAGCCTAGTGCTTTTTTAATTTAAATGCTAGCTTTCATCAATATCAGTCATGTTTCAAGGATTCATTCCTTTGATACAGTGATAAACCATAGTTACCAACTCTTCTTATACCATAAGGCAGAGCAGGATAGAGAGTACTCTAAATTCTGAGAAACAGTTCTAGCTTTTAAGCTGTGTGAACTTTACAGTTAACAAACAACGGGACTATGTCAGAAGCAGTTTGAAGACTGAAAGAACATACCACAAAAATTAAGAAAATAAACACAAAAGATTCATGAATATCATTAGCTTTCAGATGCAGCTCTTGTTTTCTATGCGTCACAGTAAACACTGATGTCTTTAAACAACCTTGGAAATTACCTTCAGCTGATGGAATTGATCTAAGGGAAGATGCTGAAGACCTTTTCAGCCCAGACAGACTGTAAGAACTCTTTTTGGTCAGGTCTGTTGGTGGAGAGGCGTTCTCTGGTCCAGTGACAGAAGCTACACTTTGGCAGTCTGACTCGACATCTGTTTTGGTTGCATCCTCCTTTGATGAGGATTCTGGACTTGTAGTCCAGAGACCTGAACTCTTCTGGCCATTAGAAGAAGGCGGAGAGGCAATCCATGGAATCCCTCCTGACTTCTCCCTGGGCTGCGAGGGCGCGCACTTGGTGGTGCTGTTCTGCTCAGAGGAGTGAGAAGAGAGAGATTCAATGCTGCCCATGGGAGTGCTGTCTGGGCTGCTGCTGTACGAGTCACCTAGGGAGGAATGAGGAGAGGGGAGAAAGAGAGAAAAAAATATTATTTTTTTCTAATCACGTGCATTACTCTCATGCCACCTTTATCTGCTTGTACCTTACTTGTCATCAAAATCATTAATATGTGGTTTCAGAGGCAATGATTATTAACACAAAATATCTACTTAGTTACTCTGAGTTTCACACACATTCCTACCTTTAACCTGAAGCAGCTGCCTTTTGTGGCTATTTCTTTAGAGCTGATGAACGTAATGAGCTACAGGCTAAACTATTTCACACAGAAGTCTGCATTTTAAAATAACTGCCTGCAACACAAATAATCCTTGAAAATTCAACAGTTATGATGTTACAGTATCTTTGTGGTGAGTATCTTGCTGGATTTCCATGATAAGGCAAATGTTGTGGTGCTTGTCACACTTATGTTCTTAAATGCATGGCTTTATTGCCAGCAGGCGCAAGAATTAAATTTTACTTTGGTTACCAAGGTGCTGAGGATCTCTGCGGTCTCTGTAACACTAGTCCATAAGTCTAGCTATAGATATCCTGTTTTCTGAGTCATCATACCTTTCATGAAATATCTATCCTGCAGAAGGAAAACAACTCATTCCTTTATTTGCAACCTGAATGATGAACATTTGACAAATTTCTTTAATTAGACTGATATTAGAGAAATTTACCAACCTACACAAAAATCTTTGTACTGATTTTGTTTCCAATAATCTTTTGCAACAAAAAGCAGGAATATCCTAAAGAAATTTGCTGATGATATAAAGGTAGGAACGCTCATCAGAACTGAGGAAGGACTGGCCTATAGGACAGTGAGGACTGAATTATTTTGAAGACTGGATTCAGTCTAGTAAGTCATACATTGGTTTCTGGTAGGATTTTTTCCCAAAAGACAGGAGATGTAATTCACAAATTTCACAAGAAGCAGGGCATACATATTCTTCAACCACACAGTAGTTATAAGATATCAATATGATATAGCTGCTTTTGCCTCCAAATGTTTCAATATCCTTGGGAACAAGTGACCATAACCACACACAATACTACAGATAAGGTCACAAATACCAGTGCCTTGCACAGTGAGCCGATCTGACAACAGCAGTGCCATTGGTACAGTACTGTAAAATATTCTGTCCACTTCTGGCCAGAATTCTGGTATTTCAGATTAAATTGTCCCCCATCTTGCTCCTTTACAGACCATTAGTTCCTTGAAAATCGCAAGACTGGCTGAAGCCTAAATTTTTCAGATGCATTTTCTATAATTTTCTAACATACCCTACCAGCTGAAACCTATATCTCATTTTGTCATGCCATACAGAATTCCTTAATTTCTTGCAATATAGTTAAGCGTTCGTGCTTCATTTAAATGATGACTTAAAACCACCTAGTACTTCAGAAATTGCTACTGCCAGATGCCAAGGCTCTCTCTTGCCTGTCTCCAGCCACACCTAGAGGTATCTGGCAAGGAGAATAACTCTGCTTCTGCCTTGGCCTTCCAGGCACAAGCGAGATCTTAACGGGAACTTGTGTAAGCAAGTGTTGAGCTTGAGGTAGCAAGGAAAGCACGAGTGGAGAGCTCTTGGGTCAGACCTGGTTCCAATCAAGCTGCCAGCACAAGACGTGTCTGAAGGAAGAAGCGGGAGCTTGCATACATTCTGCAAAACGCTTGTGCAGAAACGACCCTTTTTTTTATGCTGGCATTCATTCATTGCATTTACACAGTGAAAACCATTTGAAACTTGCCCAGGTTGTCCTCTGGTGAATGTAACTGACGGTTCCTCTGTAACTTCTTACTTGGGCTCCCCTGCCATTCACACTGACAGTCGATGTGCAGGCAGCTATTGCTCTAATTTAGTATTTAAACTCTCACTGGCTGGAATCATGTACCATAAACATATGGAAAACGCAGCACCTGTGCAAGAGTATACTGAGGATACATTTCCTAACATTACAGACTTTAGAATTACTACAGATCCTCAAGAGCAGATGTACCTTAACTGTGGATTAACTTATTGTACCAGTTTCATGGCAACCTCCTTGAGGAACCAAGGGACGCAGAAATTCTTTTGAAAGTCTGTTGCAGTAGTGGAACTGTCAACAACTTAATCTTTGCTGAAGTTTCAATACTTCTTACTGGTACAGCCAGTATCTAAAAAAGTGACAGCCCACTAGATGAAAACGAATGAAGTGAGACTTTATAATAGTCACATCTACATGAAAATGAATAAGCATTCTAAGCAGCGCTTAATTATAAACATAACTCCCCCCTGTTGAACAGTAAGCCATATGATAAATACACTGTTTCTCCACAAAATATTAGAGTTTGTTTCTATTCCAGAAAAACTAACAAAGTTTCAGTGGTTTTGGCAACCTAGGCAGTGGCTGACTTTGAACCAATGACCACAGTTTCATGCATGTGAAGAAAGCCAAGGAATGGTTTTGATCTCCTGACCTTGACTGAATTACATTTATTACAGGAGGAGAGGAAAGATTCTATTTACAGTTTCCCAACCTTAACAATCACCTTAAAATCAAACGAGATCAACTTCATGTAATGAACTTTTGAGTTCCAAAGTAGCCTACCTTTAGATAAGAATATAGAGTCTACTCTAAATGATTTTTGAACACTATACGCAATACAAGACTTGCCTAAAACCAAACATCCTTTCTCATATGAGAGGAGCAAGGAATGCAGTCATTCAACAGTGCGGCTGTGACTCACAGAGGTTAAAAAGCTGACCAACACCCAACTGTTATGCTTGCAATTATTGGAATACAATACTTAATGGATATTATCCAGGAAAGTTAAAAGACAAGACATAAGAAGGAAGATAATGAGTCAACAAGGACAAACTTACTGTCAGGATCTGCTAGACATGGTGTATATCTTCCTTTGGGTTTACGTGAACCTGTGGAGAGACAAATTGCTCGTGTTCTTCTTGAACCTGATCGGGACTGAGGTTGGGGAAGAGGAATATTGGGATCTGGTGCAGTGTGAAATATCTGCATGATTAAAAAAAAGAAAAAGAAGGGAAAATAAATGATGTAAACAATAGAGGTACTCTTACACTTCCATTTGTTTTCCTCACCACTACACCTGAAATTAATGCTGTAATGCATTACAAGAGTAAATTCACAGAATATAAGCTTTGCTCTCATCTCATTTTACAATCTAAGAACTACAATACTGAGCTGCACATAAAATTTATACTAATTATACCAAAATATTTCTTCTATAAAAATAGTTCTATTTTCTAAGTGCTTGTTAAGAAGTGCTTGGTGTCTACATTGTGAAACTTACAATATGTGCTTACAACTAACTCCTGCCCAAGAAATAATAATTTTTTTAAAATATTATGAAAAGATTGATTTTTTTCTCTGTGTTTCTGTGAAAGATTTTGTATATAACATAAATTTGTTTTAGTCATAACTTATTACAAACCAGTTTCTATTTCAGAAAACCATTTTATTTTGACAAATACGTCAAGTTTGATGAGGAACATCTTTATGTTCAGAGCATTTCCTGATTTTTCTCTTTTACATACAACTTTTACCACTGGTCAATTTTGCACTTCATTACTGCAGAAAAAACTAAAATTTTTTCTGTATCTGACTACTGCGATCTGACACAGGTACACATGAGGTTTTGAAGAACTCTTTGCTGATAAGCATGGCACGCTTCCCAGCAAGGACAATACAGAAAGTCCTGTAATTTGCTTGACTTTCATCTGTATCACCTGTTCTGCAATATCCAAGACACGAGCAGTACAGGTCTTGAAAGAACCTAAGAACCCTTTTGGATACTTCTAGTAAAAATGATAATTGCCTTGGAGGATGAGCAAAGCAAGAAATACAACCAAAAGATTTGCGTGTGTTTCTTCCAGATGTCCTCTCTCACCTATTCCTCCTAGCATAGCCTGTAAACTCTACTGAGTATCTCTTATGGCATTCTGTGGAAGGAGGTGGAATTAGTTCTGTGGAATGGAGAAGAGGTTTTACAGACAAAGAATGCCTATTCAGTTAAGCTACTGAAGGAATTAGAAGTGTCTAATCTCCATAGTGTAGAGAGGAACAAGTGTCGTAGGTTAAATACCACGCGATGCCAAAACAGATCTCTGCAAGGATTTCTGAATACCCTACCAATAGGCACTCCCAGAAGAGGATGAAGCAAGCAATGAAAAGATAGCTCCATGCCACTCAGACAAGTGGAAGAAAGCAAATATACTTTTCTGGTAGCAAATACTTTAATGGACATGTTGAGATGGTCTTGAAGTATATTAATACTGTATTAGGCATTAGTGAGTAGCACATCAATACAAAATTATGTCTGTAGACAGAGAAATAGAGCAAGGGTGATTTTAGTTGTGCAGCCATGGTCTTTGTATTCAATGAGCTTGTAATTTTTTGGAAGGGAAATTCAGTGTTGGAAACATGTAACACACATGTTTTGGAGTTACAGGCAAGGAGGCTATCAGTATCATACCGAGTTTGAGGAGTCCCCATGAAATATAACTGATGATACCAAGCAGTACTGTCAGTACTTACTGACCAACCAGTGCAGGAGATCCTTTTATTGACTGGGAACTGTCCCTTAGCTAAGTAACGTGAAATGGAAAAAACCCAAACTTTTTTCACTTTGTTTTCCTAGTCGTCAGAGAAGGTCATATCTATCAACAAAAGACCCCCAAAATAAAATTTCTTTTGATGACCAAGTAAAGGAAGTCTTGACTGTTCTGATGAGTTCTGAAATCAAATAGTTTAAAATAAACTAAAATCTGAGGAGGCTTTTCAGTGATGTTGATACCTGCAATGCTAGTGACTGAAAGTTAAGTACTTAAGATTTCACGAACTTTCCTTCTCAAGCCCTGAAACAGGTCTTACTCAATCTTCCAGGAAAGAGTTTGAAATGGACCTTTGCTGTCGCTGGTCTCTTTGGGGAAAACAAAATAAACTAGGCAGTCACAGACATGCCTTTCTTCAAAGCAAAAAAAGTAGCTAGAGAAGTCTGTATGTTCCAGAGTATTCAAGAACTTTTAAATCACAAAGACATAATGGGCTTAAAACTTGTAACTAGGAATAAAACCTACATCTAAGATACATTATTTTTTCTTTTTTGCTTTTTTACTTTTGATCTAGTAACTACACACATGAAAAATGACACAGCGCACAGAAATGGGGGATTGTGTTGGGGATCCACATTGATGTTGCTCATAAAGAGGAACTGAAGGGTGGCTGGTGTTTCATGACATTAGGTGGGACGACTACTCCACTGTGCAGCTGGCATATCCCCAAAGGACAGCCATGGTCAGAAAGACTGACCATGACCATGTTCCACCCAGAGCGAACCTTCATACACTGCTAGCATGAGAGAGATGGAGGAGCTGTGAGCAAAGTTGTGACCTTCTCATTCTGTTTCTATATATAAGAAGGACACAGCAATCTTCAGAAAGCAACAGAGGATTCAGAGCAACTCCTTCAAAACATATGAGGTTATACCTTGGATCTGTACCTTGCACAGCCACAAAAGACTTGCTAGGAATACAGATCCATAGCATGGGATGTGAAGAAGGTATTCTTTCTATAAATGACCTTCTACAAATGCTAGTTCTCTTATTCTTCAGAACTTAAGGATGGTAATGAAAACGAGATCTTAGTTCCACTTTATCACAAAACAGTCAGATAATGTCTTTCTACCTTTTCATAATGCTCTATCAGAATTTCAACGACGATATTCTGAAACTTAATGTTCATCATAGCAGCCACGGTTTCTTCTTGGGCTCTCATCAGAGTTGGTCCAAAGATAACACCAAGGTTGGATACAGTCATTAGATTTTGCTGACTGTGTAATGATACCCTTTAAATGAACACAAACAATATGCAATTAAATAGTTGTCCTAAACTACAACTCCAACAGGCAAAAACGCGGTAAGACTATTTCTTTAACAAGATCCCAAGTTCATGCCTCCACTTTAAAAACATGTTTTAAACTTTCACTTTTACTAGAGTCAAAATGCCGTGTAGTACAACTACTGTATTTCCATTAAGGCTCCCACCCTGCAATAACTTAATAGGTAATGACTATATCTTCCTAGAGTAAGTATTTAAGTTCCTGACATAACTGACAGGGAAAAGCAACTAGCTTTGAAGGTCTCCATGGAGAGATCCAGACCATCTGAAGTTTCGGAGTCTTCAGGTAGGTACCTGTCTCTCCCCAGTGATTATACAGGAACTCAAATACTTGATGTTCGATTGACTGAAAATACTATGATATAACAGAGCTCAACCATATACCTTAGTGTTCATGTAAAGGAAAGGCAGTTACTGAAAACACTTACATTGCAATAGGATCTCAATGCGTTGAAAACATAGGAGGTTGACAGTAGGGTCAGTGAAATCATTGTTTCTGTGGTATGAATAACACTAGGTGATCACAATGACATCTTCTGGCTTTAAACTATATTAACCTTTTACTTCTGTATATTCTATTGTTGCTTACTGTACCTTTTCTGTCATTTTTCTTCTTAATGTAGAATTTAGAAACTTAGCTTTTCCACTAATTCATCACATAGTAAAATGAAAACCATCGATCACTAATCCTCAATGCTCCTTTTTTCTCCTTATGAATAAGATTTGCCAAATAAAAAACACATGATCATAAATCCTTTGAAATAACTGCCAGTGATTCTCCAGTCACAGCTGCCCTATTGCCTCATGTCTGAGAAATATCATGCCAAGTAAAGATTTTATAATTGCCTTAATGTTTAATTTTACTGAATCTGCTACCAAATAGAATCAGTTACAAGGCACTTGTTCAGTTTCCTTTTCCTTCTCACTCCTATCTGCTATCATTGTCAAGCTGAGCCTTTTTAGCCATTTTCTATATAATAAAAATAACCTTTGTACCTTTTAAAATTAAGAAACAGTAAAATCTATAATTTACTACAAGACTAGCAGGTAGGAGCAAACTTATCTTCTGGTTTTCTCTGACAGCCTTCATTAATCAAGTTTATGGAGACATCTGCTACGTTTTCCTTCCAATAATATTCTCAGATACCTTGATTTGTTCTTAAAATGCTATACAAACATTACCAAAATGATCTATCTGATGTCAGGGTTTCGTAGCAAATAACACAAATACTATCCCCTTAGAAAGATTAAAAAAGGCAGTGACAAAAAGAATATGATTTTTTCCCCAAGGCGACCGGGGTATATTTTTAAGATCAGGATGAAACCCATGTCTGGACTCACACATTACCCTTTCTCTCAGTCTCGCTGTTGAGTAGGCATTAATGATACACAGAATAGTAGAGTTATCTTGGTAGAGAGCTGAGATAGACTGGACAATTACTTCTATAATGAAGTACTAGTGCCCTCATATTTAGAACAGGAATGTTTCAGCACCCCGCTTACATCAAGAAGCAGGAGAAACACAGGAAAGGGGGTTGTATCGGACACAACATGATTATAAACTGCAGGAAATTAAATGCCTACCTTCTTATATGTTTCCTATGTTGTTTCATTAAGTTATGCCAAAAAAACTTTCCAGAATTTTACTTCAGACAGACACAATGGCAGAGATGGTTATTTGAAAGCCGTATCATGAAAATGACTACTTTGTTAAAGCACATTTTTAGCTAATTACCTTAATCTAATTTTCTCCGTAACAGATCTCAGGTTTGGTTTAGGTGACTAAGGGGTGTTTGGGAAGTCCACTAGCATTTTAACGACAATGTAATTTCGAATTACCCATCTCTATGTTTGTTAGAAAAACCTTAAAAAAACCCCAACCCTTTGCAATGTTACTCTGCTTTGTGCTGCACAGTAACTGTTAAGCTCTCTTAGACAAACACTATAGTCTTGTAGCATGAGACAGAAAGTAGTGTTTGTCCTGTGTTTGGGTTTCCTTCGTTACAAATTTGGTAGCTTCATTAATAAAAGGAATGGTGAATTTAATAACATTGTAACCAGAAAGGACTTTCTATAAAGCACTTCAAAGGCTCAATTTCTTCCACAAGAGAAAAAACCCAGGCCTGTAAATGGAGCATTTTGATAACCAAGTTTCCCCTGTACCAGTCCTACTGTTGCTGGGCTACTGAATACAGGCCAAGGTAATCATGCATTTCAGGCAGCTGTAAAGCATTCATTAAGGTGCAGTTGTTTTCTCCCCTAAATCTCTTTCTTTGATATAACACCAGTAAATTTTTGATACTGACAGATAGTCTCCTGACTATCTATCTTAGGAAAGTATGCTGTTATTATATCATACCAAAGAATGATTTATCTTTAAAGTTGACAGGTAATTTGACTAGGAAGGTTAAAAAAAGAATAAATTAGTTACCTATCAGAAAAAACCACCAAACTTCCCGTGTTTGCCTAGCTGTTGACTGAGTATATACTCACACGGTATCACCTCTCTGCAGGGTGCTTTTCAGGATTTGCTGGTTTGTTTGTTTGTTTTTAGTATGTTCTACATCCCACAACATCTAGATCACGTTTAAATTTGCACAGTAACAAAAAAGTCAAGGTAGGCAGAGATATAAAGACCTTAAGACCTCACCCAAGAAAAAAGAATATTATCCTTATTTTATAACCCATAGTTAAAGATATTGATAGTATTTTCACCTTGGCACAAAAGCATACATAAAGGAACTGAACACCTAAAAGAAATACAGGGAAAGGATGCACATTTTGAAATTGGATTTTAAACAAAAGCGTGAAGAAGCAGGAGGCTGATTTTTTTTCATAGTTTCCCATTTACATAAAATTAGGTACTTTGTCTGCCATTTGCTACTTGAAAAATCTCCACACAGTAGTAGGAAAAAGATGAGGAAGGAAGATAACTAATACACTCAAGAGACTAATTTTTAATTCAGTCTCATTAGAATTGCTACAGTAAACAACACCTGGCAAATCATATGAGAAATCAGAAGGGGTGAATTGAACGTTGGAAAGAAAAGAACTGGAAGTTTTCAGTATAAAACCATAAAGTGAAGTTTATCAGAAATGAGAATTGCATCCAAGATATGACAGGCAAGAGTTAAAGAGAACAATTCAAGAAGGGAATACTGCAGGCATGCTTTTCTTTGGAAATGCGTCTGAGGTCATACTGAGAATAAAGAGGTCAGGAAAAGAGATCAAGAAAGAAATCCTTGCCTATAACTATTTCTGCCTAGAAATAAGTCAGTTCCTATGTATATATATTTCTAATTTTGGGGCTTCCATCCAAGCAACTTTTATGAAATCATTACTCTCTCATCAAATGTTTTAACTTTTTAGGGGGTTACGAAGCAGTAGACAGTATGTTTTTTTAGCTAATCAGACAACTCTCCAAGTAAGGAAACTTATGAAACTTGCTTTCACCTGGTTCTCTGGGTTACCCCACGTCTAACGAGATGCAAGGTCTGCCTAATCAGTTTTTGCAATGGAAGCACAGCTCCATATCGCGTTAGCTCTCCAGGGGCTAATGACATACAGCACTAACCATAATTTATTAGGGCTAAATAATTTCCTATCAAAGAAATTTTCAAAGTTCTCACGTCTATAAGAGGAAGTAAAACTGTATTAGGCTCCAGTGTAGACAGCTTACTGCAGGCTGTGGCTCAAGCTGTGATCAAAAAGGCAAAATAGCTGGGACATAATAAATGGAATGGAAACAATATGGACTCCTCTCTTTATGTCTTCTATAGATCTCAGTCATGTGGGCCTTATCTGGACAACTGCTGTTTCAGTATTCACATTCCCAGATCATTGATAAATGTACTAAAAAGAATACAGGATGCTAAATCAGGAAGTATTTTTATTGATATCCTAAATCAAAAAGTATTTAGCAAATATCAGTGAAACCCAACCAAAGATTTAGTAAAACTTAGATGAATAACGTTTGATGCAGAAACAGGATAAATTATAATGTAATAACGGTATGTAATCATAGCTAGTGATATAGAGAGACATAAGAGATTAAAAACTTGTCTTTTTTGTCTCACAGCACGTGCTAAGTGTAATTCAGTGAAGACAAAAGGTCATCAGCAGTTCAAATAAATGCAAAATCTTTTCCATCTGACATTTAATTAATACTCAGAGAAGCTGATGAAACAAGGGAGATTCAGAAGTGGGCTTGGACATTTATATAGACATAAATAATAATACTTCAAATTATTGTTTTCGAATGATACTACACCTCAGAGCTGTTAGAAAGAAAAATAAGATCAAACGTGAGGGACAAGTATTATCACATTAGTTTACTCTCCATTTCCGAAACAGTGTGGGACCTCAAGTCAGATTCAAACCAGCATTTTCTATAAACCTTAGCATAGTTTTAGATGTTTCTTAAATTTAATTAGTGCCAGTTCCTGTAGTAAGTAGCAATGTGAATGAAAACATTGAGTGGGTTTATTTTATAAACACAGTTGGTCATCTTAGTGACTCTTTATGGTGTTATTTTTTGTTTCTATGGTGAGTATTCTTCAGCTACATTGATAAGAGCATTTTAGAAATTAAACATAATTTCAAGTGGTATTGTTTCAATACAGAGAGTGGAATAAGCAACACTGACAAATTTAAAGCAGAAATAATCACATCTTACAATAATACCAAAAAGAAAAATCAAAAATAATTACTTGACCAGGTGCTTAATAAGGATGTCCAGCATCTCTCTGTTCTTCTCTGGTAATTTATGCACAAGCGCATGCACTGCCTCAACTCTGTAGTTCTGATCATCCGATTCTATTAAACAGAAAACAAATATTGTTGATAAATTGGAATGTGTGCTAAAATGCGACTACAAATGGCAATAATGCCTGTACACTAATACACACATGCATTACAAGGAGCCAAACACAATTAACCTTTCAAATGATGAGGACAATTTGATTATATTTATTACAACATTCTGAAATCTGTATTTCAAGTAACTTGCCAAAAGCAGTTACCACCAATACTGGAACGAACGAAATTTGTGTCAATATTGACCCGATGTGCCACTGCAGTGAAATCCAAGATTTTACCTCTTGATATTTAAAATATCTAAAATTCTTGAGTGTCGTCTATTGTTATCAAGGCAAGAGGAAATGGGGAAATAACTTCAAATTCTAAACTGGAGTAATTTGAAAAAGAATCTTACTATCTCTGTATCTAATTAGTATAACAGAATTATCAGCCCATATAAAACAAACAAACAAACATATAAATCAAGGTTCAAAATTTCATGCAGAAGGCAGTCACACAGAACCTCTAAAAAGATCAGAACAAACCACTGAACAGCATCAGCTAGTGTCACTTCTCTGTTTTGGGGCTTTCACGTGGCACTGTGCTGTCACATACAGTGCCATGGAAGAACTCGGATCCATGGCTGGATCACTGAATAATAGACCAAGGAGAAAAATCAGGATAGTAACTGAGGGGATCAAGGATTAGAAACAATATTACTTTCGTGAAAGGATACGTATTACTTTACTTACTAACAGCAACAATGAAATCTTTGTGCAGCTTGAAAGTCATCAGTGGTTCTGAAAGACACCTGGTTGTAAAAAAATTATTGAAAATCAAATTTAAAAAAATGCATTACTCAAAAGTCTTTGTAAGTTTTATAGGCGTGATTATGTGAGCTCGCAAGATCTGCATAATGTATATTGTAGGAAACCCAATTCAGTGATGACTGATCGCAAGTAGTATACAAGTCAATCATGTACATAGTCTGAAAAGCTCTTTGAGTTGAATCTGGCGTCACCATGTAAGTTAATAAGGGAAATACAACCGGCACTGACTGTTTTCTGGCTTCCATACTGTAGAACAGTAATAATTACAGCTGAGAACACCGTACAGTGGGCTGCAGAAGCAATCTTTTCCCAAGAAAGGCAAAACCATGATGAAATTGGGGACCGAAATTCTGATCTGAGAGATCCGAGAAGAATCTGACAGTCAGACTGTGAATTGCATTATAGACACAAACACACAGGTACTGATAGCTCATGTTCTAATTTCACAAATACAGTATCTACAGTGATTTGTGCTTTTGAAGATGTATCACAAATTTCTTCAAGCAAAGACAGTCTTTTCAATAAGGTCTACTTGAGCATTCTGCCACAAATCCTATAATTTTCCAAAGTGAATAGGGATTTCTGATGCTGCCCTTTGTTAGGTGACTGGTTTAGGAAATCTATATTTCTGGAAGACACAGAACATCCACCATCCAGATTTGATGCTTTTTATTGTGCTTCTTTTGAATGTTATAGATTGAGACCCAAAAAAGAGTTATCTCAGAAGTACCATAATTCTTGATAGTTCTGTCTCCTATTAGCAAAAATTTTAAGAGAAAATGGTAGTGTGGGAGAGATGTTGTGTTGGTGAAGGCATCGACAGCATAGGATAAAAACCTATGCTTTTGCGGAGATTTTTATTCTGCTCCAACAATGATGCCATGAAACCTCGTGGTACACCGATTAAGGGATTTGGAAAAGAAAAGACTGAGTACAACATGCTTTGTGGCAAACACATATTTTTTTTAAATAAAAACAAGTAATTAATTAAATTCTGCTGAATTTAGGGCTATATAAGGCATAACTATCTTAATAAGGCAGAAAGTGCATGACAAATTTTCGATTTATTATTACATATAATCACAGGGATATTAGGCAGGGTAATAATATACTCAATTATTACCATGCTAATGGAGATAAGAAATGTAATATGATATTAATACACAAAAGATTAGTGGGCCAGAAAAGGAATACTGAGATTTGTGTGGCGTCATACTTACCTGAGGTAGTTTTTTAGTCCGCTTGTTATTGTTTTATTGTCCCAAAGTTCCATATCAATATCCATATCAGGAGGAGATTTAGGGGCTAGTAGAAATTTGAATTATGATTGTGTTATAGTTTGACTAAAACACTAAATAGAAAAGCAGCAAAACAGAGGCTAACAGATTAGTCATTCATCTGATGTGACTACTTATTAGCCGGATTAACTACCAATCTGATCAATTTGAATCTTTTAATCTCTGACAAAGTACCAATAAAAATGAATTTAACACTCATATTTAGTACATGTAAACATCAGCTATATACACTGTATTGAAGTGTAAAATAAGCCCGCCCAAGCCAACAGAGAATTACTAACGTATTTGGCTTAGACATTCAAACACAGGCATCAGAGAGCCAAATTAGCAAGAAAAGTGAAAGAGCAGACCAACTGCCTATTAAATTGAGTTATGCTGTGTTAGAGAACTGAGCTTTGGAACACTTCTGACATACACCAAATAGATACCAATAAAGAGAACTTTGTAGCTAAAAGAAGAAATGCATTTTATCAATAATTTGCCCATGTATATCAATCATTACATGCAGAAATTGAATGCTAATGCACATAAGAAACTAGTTAGATGGATCACTTACTTTAAGACTGCAAATTCAATTTAGTGGCAGTAAGTGCACATACAAAATTGTAAATATCATAACACACTCTTCTAAGCACAGCAGTTAAGGCAAAAGGGACCACAGGGGGCACACTGCACACTGACAAAGGTTCACTTTGGATACTTACAAAATATGGTATTCATCAGCTTTTGCACCTTGGAGTTTACCCCACCTATTCTGTACAGCCCCAGGATTGTAATACCTACATTGGGAAAACAAGCACAACGAAAATAATGAAAATAAGGTTATTCCAATATACGCTGATGCATCCTTGGTGTATGTTTTCAAAACATCTAAATGTATTTATGGAAAATTGTACTATTACATTCTCCAGTACTGCTTTATTCTACTGAATTCTCTTCTGGGATATTGACAATTGCATTCCACTGAATCCACACCATACTATACACTAATCATAATTTTACATTAACAGAATCCTTTTGCATAGAAATCACCCATATTAGTAAACAACAAGGAGATGGCTGGGAAAAACAAAAAATAAGACCCAAAAGCAGTCTTGAAACATATTACACCTCAACAAGTTTATCTTACTTAGACTTCAGTGGAATTACTATGCGTCTATATTTGCTTTGACCGTCATCCCTTCTGATTAAGATTTGATTGACACTTTTAGGAGAAATGATTGTACCCAAAATAAAAACATATACTGTATACTGTTGCAAAACTGACATTGAGAATGCCCATGCAAAATAGAGACAATCAAGTCCCAATTTACCCGTAAGTTTCAACTGTTGGGATTTTTATTTTTTTTTTTTGATAGCACAGATACTAATAACAAATAATCTTTAAAGTATGACATTCACAACACAGTATTTCAGTATTCCAGTGATGATAATTTTATTGTTTTTAACTGCCTTTTAAAATTAGCAGGATTTAAAAGTCTTCCCTTTTCCCCATTTCAAGTCTTACCGTTGTCTACTTTTCCTTTGGAAACAACCTTCCAAAATCTGATCTCACTTAGATAACCTAGGTGTTTTGTTTTGAAACCCTTTTTTTTTTTTTTTTTTCCCCAGAAGAACCGGTGTGGGTCAGCAGTGATTCAAAAGCTACATAACGTTGTTACCTGAGAAACTGAATTCATGTTGGGCTCAATGTTGCACAGAGAGACCACAGACTTTTGCATCAGAAGAGAGTTGCACACTGACAGTACAGTGCACGGACAGGAAAAGGTTCCTTCTTTTTATGGAAGACAATACAGCCAGACCTCTTCATGTGGAAAGGGATAATTAAAAACTTGCTGTGAGTTGCAAGATATCAACTCATCAGTAGAGTGATTATTATTTTCTTTTTGTACATTGCCACCACCAAAAATGAATCTCTAAACATTTAAACAGGTTTCACACCAGAAACACACACCATTTTTAACATGAGAAAACACAATTTGGTGCACACAAATTAAAGACTAAAGATGTGTGCAACTGTGTATTAAGCTGTCTAAACAACTTGAAATTACAGAAAATGTTTAAAAAACCCACTTAATTGATATGTTGAAACTATTGTCAGAACTTGTGGCAACAGTTTTAAGTGTAAAGCACACAGATAAAATGTGAAAAGTACAAACCAAATGACACACACACTCCAAAGTGTGTTGTAAAGCAGGCAGTGCATTTCAGAGTTGCAAAACAGGCGGAATTAATCAAAGTAATATTTAAGCAAAAATACTCATAATAATCTAATATGTAATTTGTGATTTAATACACACCTCTTGTTTCCACAGCATGAATACATTTCCTCACAAAGTTGAAACCTGCTTCATTTAAGAACACTATAAAAAGAAGAAAAAAGGTAATTCTTTTCTAACTTAACAATACACAAAATCTCCATACAGCAACATACATACATTAGTCAAGGACTGATACACTTCTACCCAGGAGATTGTGACACTTATTCTGTAATAGTATTCTTGTAGATAGATCCTTAGCACTCAAAACCCAACTTGTTGATCATTAGTGTATCATTAGGAGCGGAATATTCTGCTGGCTTTCTCAGAAATCAGTAGCCTCTCTATGCGCACAGCTGAAAGCTTGTTGCTTTAAAAGTAGATTCCTGTACTCCCTTTCCTCTGCTGAAGAAAACGCTTCTAAGAGTCCAGGACCTACATTATGAACAGAATATACTCCTTGGTTTTAATACAACAACATTCTTTGTTCACTGCACATGCATATAACCACTCATAAAATGGTAACACAGGAAAACAAGCTTTGTTATTGACTTTAATTAGTGAACTTATTTCAAGTGAATGTACTTATTAATTTTTGTACTTCAGTGCTCACTGCTCTAACTACCTAAATAAAGAAGATCTTAAAGCAGCGTATTTGACACCATTAAAATAAGCACCATCACATAAAAAACAGAGGTAGTGGCTTAAATTTTAGATTTCTGGAGTCTCAAATATACCTCCTATGAAGATGTACGTCCATATCTGACACATCTCTCTCTCTGAGAAACATACAACCACAAATATATTTAAATTATTTTTACATATTTGTGTTAATATATTATGTTAATAACTTATATGTGTTAATATAACGTTAATACAATTATATGCCTAAATCTCATAGTATCTTTAAATATACTCATTTTATTACTCAGTGTAATAGGTGCATATACACCTAAAATCAAAAAGATGTGATCCACACAGGCATATTATTTCAACACACTGGCACGTACTTACATTTAGGTATACTGAACTCCTGATAGAAACTTTTTACAGATTTCTTAAATATATTGTAGCTTTGGAGCCAATCAAATTTTCTTCCAATTTATGTTTGATAGTAATACAGAAGTTGAAGGCTTTCTCACAGTTTACATAGTTTAGGACGTGCTTTCGTGTAACCCAATCATGTAATCCAACAAACAGTACTTTCATAGCAATAGAAAGAAAATGGAAAACAATTAATCTCTCTCTCATGTCCACACATATCTAGGAACCAGGACATTACAGAAATCTAGCAATATTTGGTAACTCTACATAAATAGAGAGCTTACTTTCTTCCTTCTTGCTAATAATGGCTGGCAGTGTGTAGATCTGTAAAAAAAAAAAGGTGCAGCATGTCAATGTTTGTGCTTTAAATTCTTTATTGCCAGGTTTGTTGGGAGTTGTTAAGCTAGCTGCAACATGCTGGGTATTAGCTTGCTGCTGAGGGAAAGCCAGCCTTGCCTTTCACCTTGTCTTGACATTTACCCCCACAGCACTTGCCCAGGTGAACAGCCCTGAGCAAGGATCTGAACAGGCGGAGAGGGCAACAACCCGCTGTGTTGGTTGTGTTGCAGCTTTAAACAACTGATCCTCTGAGAGAGAAGGCAGAGGGACAGTGGGATGTGTCCCAGAAACCTATTCAGGCCGGCCTTGAGATTCTAGATTGACTAGGGATTTCATAGTGTTAAATTTTGAGGCACCTAAAATGTGTTGGAAGTCAGATTTGCACACTTCAAATGGGTTAAATTTCAGTAAAACTACTGATATAATTTCTGTACTGTTTCAATCAAGGCAGACGCTTGTAAAAACACTCCATTTCATAAAACCAATCAACTATTTTTTTCTGCTTGGATACAGGTCTGGCATCACCCTCATTCAGTGACTATTTTAAGAACAGATTAATAGTGGGAAGAAATCTCAGACAAGCCTGTCTCTTAGTAGCTTTCAACACATTTTTATGCTCTCTGCAGTGCCTTTCAAGATGGTACTAATTGTTTACCCCACGATGCTGCCTTAAAAGATGGTTTGTCTCTACCACTGCAGAAACTACTACTTCACAAATGTTATCTGAACCATGAACCCTATTAGTCAATATGCTATCATATTACTTAAACATTAAATATCCTAACATAAAATAATAATATAGAAATAAAGGCTTAAATTCACTACTAGTTCTGCTTTTCTACTTTGTACCTATCTTCACTGTGTGTTTGTGATAATGTCTCACAAAGAACAGAACTGTATTTGTCTGTACTGCAACAGAGTGACTGCAATGCATACTAGCTTCTTTCTTTAATATGTGTGCCACAAAACTGTAGAAAGAAAAGAAAATGAAAAAAATATCCTTACTGGTTCCTTTCCATCCATAGCTTCGAGCCAAAGTTTTCGGTTGGATTCCGAAAAGGCTTGCAGCGTGATGATTCCAGGTCTGTCAAAAACATACGCGCACGCTGAAGTTACTAATTTATTTTCCTCAAACAGTACTGAAAGTCAGAATCCAAATGCGTATTGACATGAAGATAGAGAGAAGTAAAAGAAAATTGATGGCTTCAGAAACAATACAATAACTTTGAGCTAGACTTAAAAAAACAGGTCTGTTTTTCAAAAGTTCAGTACTGCAAAGGGTAATTTTAGATGGCGCGTCCTAAGTGCTACAACCCTCTAGTAGGTATTAGACACCTCCGCATTGCAAGATGGGTTATACACCTGCAAACGGGATCCAACACAAGCCATTATTTTTCAGTGGCGAGATGCTTAGGGTGAAAAACTTACATCAGCTCAATTTCACTACATACATCTATGCCTGAGCTGGTTATCTACATTCCTTTGATAGCAAACGAAAAGAAGTAGGTACTTTTAATCTAAAAGTCATAGAATCACAGAATCTTCATGGTTGGAAAGGACCTTTGAGATCATCAAGTCCAACCAAACAACCTACAATCTCTGTCACTAGACCATGCCCTGATGCGCCACATCTAGACGTTTCTTAAATACCTCTAGGGATGGTGACTCCACCACCTCCCTGGGCAGGCTGTTCCAGTGCCTGACCACTCTTTCAGTAAAGTAATTCTTCCTAAGTCATCATATCCCAAAACAGATCTCCAAAGTTGGTCAAAAGAACTGTGCCCTAAAGTGGTTGCCTAAAAAGTGCACTTTGTGATAGTATCTGAAGTATGGAGCTGTAAAGCCAATTGAGCTGTGTACTGTCATGGTGGAGGAATTTTCTATTTGAGGTGATTCAAAAAAACCCAGTTCTTTCTGCTGGCTGTGCTCTAACCATGATGACAGAAGTTAAAAAAGTGGCATATCCTCTCTGTTGATGAAGCTTTGACGCTGCACAGAAAAAGAGTCACAGGAACCAAAAAAAAGAAGAGAAAGCAGTTTTGTTCTTTGTCCTGGAAATAATTATATGAACAGATGTGTAAATACAAGGAATTAGTCTCTATTTGTGTTCACAGGCAAATTAGTTCTTTAAGAAATGCTTTGAAAGTAATTCACTGATTTTCCAGCACAGAATGCACATAAGACAGTCCATTTTAAAAAGTCCTGCTCCCACACCAGTGTAGGGTATCTCTGCTCAAAACTTGCAGCAGATTGTCCAAAACTGTGATTTTTCTATGGTAGGTTCACAAATGCTATAGGTTTTACTAGGTATTCATCTTCAAACCGTTCAAGGTGGAGCAAGCCCTGCCCTTACACTTAAAAATGCCAAGCTGAGTATTTTATTTGCTATCCACTATCACAAGTGTAAAAAGATATAGTCAATCCAAGCCAAGATGTATAATTGTTTTTCTATTTTCTTTAAGTCTATTTCTGTTTTAATATTCCATCTTGCTATATCCCCAAAGACTCTTACCTAGGAATTTTTCTCTCAAAAACATTTTGAGAAATAGAAACTGATTTGTTGTCTATTATCTCCTCTGCTGACTTGTACAAAAATTTACTACTTCCCTGCTGAATACCAAATCAATTGGAAAAGTGAACTTTCTATCAGCCTGAGAAAGTTAGATCCGTACAATAATGACCAAGTAACTTTGTATTCTACTCCCCTTTCAATCTTCTGTCTAAGTTTCCAGAATGCCTTTAACTTATAGGCCACGCACATTTGTAATCAATCAAAATGTCCAAAAGGAATAAATAATACATAAAAAGTGCCTATAACTATCTCTTTGACGAGAACTTGAAGAACTGCAGATGGAACTAATTGTTCTGTGCAGTGGTGTTGAACTGTGGACGTTCCAGTAGAGTAAGGGAGAGAGAAGGGACAAGACTCACTTGTGAATCTGTTACAATGCTACTGCCACGCGTGTGGCTAATAAATGCAATTCTACACAGAAAGAAACAACTACCGATTTCAAACTCAACATGCCAATTGAAGCTTAGAAGCTTTCAAGAGACCAATTAGGCTCAACATTTGTTCATATCAAATTTCTATTTCTTAAACCGGAACTCACTCAGAAGTCTATTTTAGAAAAATAATGTATTATACTCAAAAGTGCCAAAGTAGCCTCAAAATTATCATTCAAATACAGTAGTTCTGAATGGAATTTAAAATGACAGTAAAAGTTATAAAATATTTCTTAAGAGAACAACTACATAAGTCAGTCTATTTATGATATTTTAAGAAAAAAATTAATTCAATATTTCTCTTTCTTCCCAGCCTTGAAAAAATACTTTTACAAAATACTGCATACATATACTTCAAATACAGAAAAGCTGTTTTCATCTATCTTATAAAATTATAATATACAGGAATAAGTGGAAAAAAATTGTAGAAGTAATTTTTTAAAAATGATATGCTATCATACATTTCTGAAAGAAATAGAGATAGGTACAGAATATTATTATTAATAAGTATTTATAAAAATATTTATGATCGGTTCCTAAAAGAGGGTAGTCAGTTGTGCTACAGGTTCTGTGAGAATCCACCTTGTATCTGCATGCAAACAGAATGTAGTTAAGACAACACATATGCAAAGCAGTGAATTTTGTTAGAAAAACAGGTTTGAACAAATAAGTACTAAGCCTTGAAAGCCTCGTTTGTCTGGATACAAGTGTATTGAAAAATATACGTTCCTATTACAGAGTAATTCTTATATATTGGTTGCAAGTGCTTTTATTTTTAACTATTTTCAATTTGTTAACACAATGAGAAAAATGCAAACCTCTCAAATACTTCAATATCGAAACAGAAACGTTTGTCAATTGAATCTGTCTTTCTCCTGATGCAAGATTTTAGCTTGAATATTTCTGGTGCGCTTGTGACAAGGCCATTCTGTAAAACAAAACAAAACAAAACAAAACAAAATCAGCACAGGCAGTATGCTGATATACTTTGGCTTGACATTTTACATTTAACTGTATGAATAGATAAAAGAACATGTCTTATGATGGGGATTAAAATTATTTAGGAACTTATACAATAATTTCTCTCTATATAAAGTAAGACTACAGTTAATACCTTTCTGTCACATATTTATTATTTAATCTTTATATTTCGAAACCTCCTTAAATTCGAAACTTCACAAACATCTGCATATATGATTATATGTTATATGCTAGAATGAATATCATATAATTCTATCAACACTCGCATGTAGATGAATTCTAAAGAATAAAGCGGACTAACTCCTAGTTCTGGCCACCATCACTGTGAGGCCACTATAATGTTGGAAAGGCTGACACAATCACGGGACTGTCTGAGGAATGGGAGAAAGCAAATGTCACTCCTGTCCTCAAGAAGAGCAAGGAGAAGGATATGGAATCATTTAGGTTGGAAAAGACTAAGATTGAGTCCAACCGTAAACCTAGCACTGCCAAGTCCACCACTAAACCGCGTCCCTAAGCACCATGTCTACCTATCTTCTAAATACCTCCAGGGCTTGTGATTTAGCCACTTCCCTGGGCAGCCTGTTCCAATGCGTGAGAAGTCTTTTGGAGCAGAAATTTTTCCTCATATCCAATCCAAACCTCCCCTGGTGCAACTTGAGGCCATTTGCTCTCATCCTATGGGGAACTACAGGCCAGTCTGCATCACCTTGATCCCTGGGAAGGTGATGAAGTGAATATTCCTGGAAAGCATTTCCAAACACATTAAGAATAGAGAGGGGACTGGAAGTAGTCAGCATGGATTTAATGAACGGGAAATCATGCAGGATCAACTTGATAGCCCTCTACAATGTGATGGATGGCTCAGTGGATGATGGAAGAACAAAGAACACTGTTTATCTCAACTTTAGCCAGGCTTTCGACACTACTCCCTACCACAATAGGATGTTTCCTACTACATCCTCATAGAAAAAGTGGTGAAATACAGGCTAGATAAATAGATGTCGAGGTAGACTGAGAACTGGCTGAACTGCTGAGCTCACAGCAGAAGTTCAGCTGCAGCCAGTCACTAGTGGTATGCCCAAGGGGTCAATACTGGAGCCAGCACTTTTTAGCATGAATAGGAATAACCCCAGGCACCAGGACAAGCTGGGGCTGACAGGATGGAAAGCAGCTTGGCAGAAAAGGACCTGTAGATCTTGGTGGGCAACAAGTTGACCATAAGCAAGCAATGTGCCCTTGCAGCAAAGATGGCCAACAGCCTCCTGGGCTTCATCAGGCAGAGCACTACCAGCAGGCCAAGGGAGGTGATCCTCACTCTCTGTTCAGCACCGATGAGACACATCTGGAGTGCTGGGTCCAGTGCTGGGCTTCCCCACATAAGAGGCACAGTGACATACTAGAGCAAGTCCAGATAAGGGCTACCAAGGTTATTAAGGACTTGGAGCATCTGTCATGTGAGGAGAGGCTGCGAGAGCTGAGACTGTTCAGCCTGGAGAAGGGGGACCATATCAGTGATTCATCTATAAATGTCTGATGGGAAGGAGTAAAGAAGACTGAGTCAGATTCCTCTCAATGGTGCCAGTGAAAGGGCAAGGGGTAATGGGCACAAACTGAAATACAGGTAATTCCATTTGAACTTAAGGAAAATATTTTTTACGGTGGTCAAACGCTGAAACAGGTTGCCCACAGAGACTGCGGGGTCTCCATCCTTGGAGATATCTAAAATCCAACTGCATAGTGACCTTGCTAACCTGCTCTGCCGACCCTGTGCTGAGATTAAACTGGATGATCTCCAGAGCTCCCTTCCAAATCTCATCCATTCTATGATTCTGTGCAAATGGGATTGATTACCTATGCATTTGGAACCACCACATTAGAGAAGTTATTTAATGTGTAGTTTATATACATTTTAAAAGAAATATTTTTATTTAAATATTTAATTTATCTATGCTATATGACATGCATTGCCTCATGTACAAAAATAGTCTTATGCTTTATTTACAACAATTTTTCTTTTTACAGAATGCTTAATATAAAAGATGGAATATACAGTTCATGTAGGTATTCATGTATGTGCAACTCACCACTTTTCCACCAGATTTTGTTTCAGCTATACTCATAGTGAACGTTTTTGTTCCTTTATCGTAAGTGCAGTAATGTTTTACCCATGTAAATCCAAGAGGTCCTAGATTAAAAAGAGATAGTATTAAAAGTAATTATTTGGCATTTTATCACTATTTTAGTTGGAATTAGATAGAGTAGAGAAAAGCACCCACATGCAGCCTCCAAAACCAAAAATTCCCCTAATTTTTAAATTTTAACACGTTGTTCAGGTGTAATTTTCAAAATCTTGTAGCTCAATAACGGTACCCAACAAAGTTCCAACAGACCGGTCTTCTTTGGTGACTGGATGGGTAACAGCATTTTACTAGGGGAAACAGACAGGAGACACGCAAGATCCTGAGGATTTTTCTGCCTAGGAAATACAGGTGGAGATTTTATGAACCCAAGTGAAGCTCAAGAATTCAGTATTACATCCCTTCTCTGAGAAAAACTTTCAAGTCTGGTATTTGATCCAGAAAATTGCACAAAGTCATAAATTCAGAGTGCATTTCTCCTTACTTTCAGAGTTCTTGTCAAAAGTAACAAATGCATTTGGAGGTATCATAGCAAGGCTATTTTCTACCTCTTACCTTAAGGGAGCGGGTAAAATGGCATTGGCTCAGAGGTACATTTAATCTTATGTATTTGAACTCTGATGGGTGATTTCATTACGTGAAAGGAAAGAAAGGAAAGGAACAATGCACTCTAAACCAATAGTGGTTTAGAGACAAAGGATAAAATGCTGGGTGGCAGAGGTGGCGCCACCAGCAAGAAACATTGTCCTTTTATGCCTTAGAAGGGGTCCTGCGGGGGAAGAGGCAGCTGTAACAGCTGGCACACAACTGACCGTCTCCACAAACTAAGAATTGCACACACTCACAGTACCAAAGTATAATGTACTTAGGGGTTCACTAGTCTTCAATTTAGGTAGCCTTACAGCAATCCCCAAGTACGTGGATGTACGCCTTATCTTGGAGAGGTCGCACCACACTACTACTTAACCCTACCGCAAAGTATAGGATCTCTGATACAGAAGACGTTTTCACTCCTGGATTATCCAGAGCTTTGCCTAGGCACTGCTGTGAATCTTTAGTGAATTTAAACCCAAAACCCTCCTGAGCTTAGCTCAATGGTATTTTAAACTTCATCCGCTAACCTAGTTTAGATACAGGCATTTATAACGTGTTCTTTGCTGTGAGGACATGGAGTAAATCCTCCCACCATTTCCCTCCACATCCTAGAAGTACAGCTAAGATCTCCCACAATTTCCTGGAAAAAAAAAGATGTTTACTGTAGCACAGAGACAAAATAAGCTCCCAGATTCTTACAGATGTATCTGGAGGCGTGGTGCATGGCAGAGGACAGGATAATTCAGGTTTTTGCAGTGTGACTGCTCCCCCTCGGGCCAGAACATAATGGCTATAATTGCACTGGTTGATGAATAGTGCTGGCGGCGTTCAAGGTCACCAGGTAACACATAGTCAACAGGTAACTTGGACAAAGCTTCTTGACTTTTGAGGATAGGAAATTCTGCACAGAGGGTGGGATATTCTGTGCAAGCTTGTCTCAGTGGCAGAGGACAGCCCCATTTATTGTACTAGCATTGACACAGCTCCTGGGTACTCAGCTGCAGAGACCAAACACAATGGCAGTGTGAAGAGGTACCAAGAAGGAAAAGCATTTCCCTCCTCTTGGACAGCATTATGCTTCAGGGCCTGGCATTCAAACATGGCCCCTCTCTGCAGAACCATCTCAAATGTAGGTGCCAAAACAAAATACATACATATATATATCTATGTAAATTCAGAATAGCAAAGGACTAGATGATACTTCCAACCCACATGTAATTTCCCAATTCATTTCAATGGTAGTTACTCACAGGAAAAAGATTATACTGATTTTTTTCAAAGTACAGTATATCTGGACCTTTTAATTCTTTTTAAAATGCAAGAGCTCTGAGTCAAAAAAAAATAAACTGTTTTAAGGGATTTATGTTTGTTTCTTTAAAAAACTGTAAACAGTTCAATAAAAATGGAAGGTGTTAAAAACAAACCTAGCAGTTTTGCTATAAATACAATGGCTTTGCCCTCTAAATGTAGCCTTCCACAAAGGTGGTGGATATACAAGAGATTGCATCAGTTGTGTAAGTCAGATGTCTGGCAATCCAGAAATGTAGAGGTGGAAATTTACACAGTCTGTGATGCTGACTTGGAGAAAATTCTCCCATTGCCTGTGTTTTGCAGGAAAGTAATGTCATGAAAGTCAACTACCCACCCACCCTCAGAAGTTAGCTGTTCTGTTCCTATATTTTAACTTATTTTCACTTGGCAAAACAAAATCTACAATTATTCTAAATAATTTTTTTCCTCTGATGGCATTTCATTAACTGTTTAAGCATATATAAGAAGGATGAGCACTCTCAAAGCTGTTTTAGATGAGTCTAGAAGTCACCTGCTGTTTTTCATTAAAAAGTTGTAGCCAGACACCTACACTGCAATTTTAAGTCTGTTACTTATGACTGTCCATCTGAATGAAAATAATTTATGGTCATTTTTTTCAAAAAAAACATACTTGCCACCATGCAGAGCACTAACAAATATATACAGGATTTATTCTCAAGAATAGGAAATATTTAACCCAGTTGCCCATAATTTGACAAGAACTTATGGGATGATGGTTGTAATAAAGTAAAAGTGCACAACAAGGAAACATACAACTAGTACCTTCCCCACTGACACAGATTACGGACCCTGTTACTCTCACTCCAAAATAAACTAATGAACAAATTTCTTTTCGGTAAGAGGATGTCAAGTTGGCCTTTCTCTATTTAATGAAGCACAGCATGTGCCCAATGCTTCACTGCTTTTCTCCCTCCCCCATTAGCAGGACTCAGTGTAATTTCCACTTAACACAGGTTTCTTTTATCATTATTACACAACTAAAACATAGAGGGTCTTCTTAAAAGTTTCAGTTCTACTGAGGGTAAAAGTGGCTGAGGGTAACTATGATAAGCATTGAGGTTTCTTTCTTTTAGCTCACATATGGAATAAAGCTTAATTTCATGATGTTATTTGGAAAATCAATTATCAACAATTCCACGTAGTCTCTACAGTTATCATCAAAAAGGGGAACAGTGAAGAAGATATGCTCAATACTGAGGTCAAGTCTGACACTGGAATTCTATATCCAGATGCCTTCTATTTATTTTTAGATTGAAAAATCAGGTGCAAAGTTGCATTTAATAATTTTTGCATAAATGTCAAACTTGCATAAGCATGAACACACTATCTCAAAACACTGCTATATATTTTTCCAGTGTCAGCAAGCAGAAAAAAAGAATAAATAAATATATAAATCTGGTTACCCCATGCAATGAAACATATTTTACTGAGAGTTTTGCCTAACACAGCTAGTTTGACTTGGTTTTCTATACTGGTTAGAGTATAAAATGGTAGCAGCTGATACTTCAGGTGATGTGTAATTTTGAATTCTCTCATTTGACTTTTCACATATTTCCTGCTTCTGTTTTCATTCATAACATGATGTATAGCTAGGCTCTTCCAAGTAGTTTCAGGCACTTAAGACAACTTTAGTTCTATTCCTTTATTTAGTTTGTCACTTCATTCTCATGAAGTGAATAGAACATAGGTATAGATTTGCAGCTATTTTGAAGCTGACAGACTGTATTTAGATGACTTTTCTTCTTCTAACACCTTTGATTTCCATTATGTGCATGTTCATTTACTCTTAAGGTGGCTGGATCAGTGGAGACCCCTAGTACAAGGTGGAAGTTGCTTCTGCTGGGTGAACTATGGGCCCAGTTCAGGCAGAGAAAGTACAGAAGACAGCAGAGTTTGGCAGGTAGAGCCAAAGCAGAGTGGTGGCTTGCAGCTTCTGCAGCAAGGCGCAGGGCAGCCAGCCAGAGCAGAGCTTGCTACCAGTCAGCCACTGGGGTGCCAACAGCAGGGACCTACCCACAAGCACCCGGGGGGCAGGAGTTGAGTTGCTTACAAGTGTTTTCATCATCATTCCATCTCAGCTTCCCTGAATGTTTCTTGAAAAGTCAAACACTTATTTTCTTTTTGAACCTCTCAGTCATTTGGAAAGCAACCATGGCAGAAGTCTGCAGACATTCAAACACAGAGCCGTTGTGTTGTCCTACTAACTAAACGATTTTCTCATCCTTGCCTTCATTGCTGTGCCTTTCAAATCAAATTAAAAGATCCATCTGTTTTACTCACGTTTCTCCTGCACATAGAGATAGCCTTCCATTGTCCATTGACTTGGTGGTCTGTAATCCTGGTTGGCTGATTTCATTCTCTGCATGAGTCTCTCCACTTCCTGCCTAGTGCTTTCAAAGTTATTCCGGGTCTAATACCCGGAAAAAGAAACAAACAAAAAACCCACATTACCTCACGCAACTACTAAAACAACAATGAAGAAATAATTACTAATAATGCCAAGGAGACTGTTCTGGAGACCAACAGAAGCATTTGCCAGAGACGCAAAAGGAAAAAAAAAAAGCAATAAAGAATAATTCATTGCTCTAGAAGCCTAGGAATAACATAGTAATGAAGAATTCAACTTAAGCACACAAGCGTAAAGGAAAAATAGTTGAAAACGGTAATGTTCCTCTTTCTGCAGGTCACTAACCTCAGAAAGGAGGTAACTGCATACCTTCAGGTATGCTTACACAGTATTTTGCGGACAGATGCAGGCTTTCTCTCTGTGTACTGCAGGATACATAGACAGAAGCCAGGCTAAACCAGAAGTTGCTGATAGCATAGCCCCAAACCTGAAGCAGTAAATCCCACTGAACCGCTCGAAGCACAGGGCAGAAAACACTAGTTTGGGTTAACGCCAGGCTGATGTCTCTAGACAGCTGCGGCCTCTCCACACGTGGAAGAGGCAAATGCACTATGTCTCCATATCTGCAGTAATACCACAGCTGGTGATACTCAGAATAGTCAGGTTATTGGCCATGTCATGAACATTTTTAATAGAACTATGCAAACACCACAGTTAAGTATAATATAAATATGCTAGGTAAGAAACAGGTCACACGTGGCAGAACTGTGCCAAAAGCATGGAAATACTGTATCTGTCCTAAATATCACATGTGTAACCAGGCATCTAGCCAAGCAAACAGTTAGGTACTAAGGTGGGTTATTCATATTTGCTAATATCTATATGCATGTAAATGGACATTTTTTCCTATTGAATTCAGTGAGAACAGGGTTTCCCTCCACACACCTAACACTGTGTAGTAGAGGAGAATTATTATGAAGTGCCAGAGGTTTGAGAGGTTGCTACTCATATAGCAGATGTTGAACACTTTGTTTCTACGGGTGATAGAAAAGAATAAAAATTTTTGTAATGTTTCTGCAAAGTCTTATGGACTCTAGTCGGAAAGAGACTCTCAAGACTTTATACATCGGTGAATACTTTTCCCTTTTTGTGGGCCACTCATGGAGCGGCAGAGTAGCATAATAACACACATGTTAAATCTTCTTCTTGAAGACAAACATTATTATTAAAGAGGGAGGTAAAATTCTTCTCTGAACTTTTCAGAAGATATCCTCAGGGTGGAGTATCAGTTCAGACCAAACTTAACAGTGGTCATTTTGAGACCTTCAAGAGGAAGCTTATCTCTGTCTATTAAGTTTTTAATTATTACTTTTAAGGAGTCAGGACTTTGAATCAAATTATAGATAATTAAAGCCAAATGGACATAAAAAGTATGCCACTGGCTAGCTGAAACAGTGAGAGTGACAACAGGTCATGTTAGGATATGGTGACCTGTTAAGAGCTGCCCATCTGCCACTATTCTGTTATGCCTGTGGTTGTTACTGCTCCTGCTCTAACCTGTAGGACAATTTTAAGAACAGAAATGGTAGTTCAGATCAGTTATTCTCCAAGACCTTAACACACAATGCAATGGAGAGGAGTACATTTGACCGCTACAACAAACAGGCTGAACACAATTTTCCCTGAACGCTGTCCTCAGTTTGTCTTTCCTTACATAAACTACTTCACTTCAATCTGAGGTTGGGTGATGCTCTGAGTGACAAGTCAGTCGATAGAAAAAGGAAGCTGTGAATCTGTATCTGGAGCCAGAATTCAAACTTCTGCATAACAGCAGTGAATGATGTACTGTATCCCAGTATATCTTCACGTATATGTTTCTCTAATGCATAAATATAATAAAAAATATTATCATAATACATTGTTCCTTCTGCCTAACTTGATATCTCCCTCTACCTCTGTAGCCTATTTACAACTTCAAGTTGTACTTATATATTATTTAAGAAGAGATTAAGTGTAACTATTTCTTAATTAACATTAAAATTGAAAAAAATGTTTACTAAGTCTCTTTCTATAGATAAGCGCATAGAAGATATTAACGTATTCTGACTTACAATGCCAGTTTTGGTCTGTGCTGTGGGTTCATGCTCCTCTCAGAACTTGCCATATTAAAGTAAATAAATCTCTGGACTGAGGCACATTTTTCACCCTTTCACTGAAACTGTGCTGTTGAACAACACTGACCCCTTGTGCCTTTATCTGGAAGAGTCTTAGTAGCAAACCGAATGGAGCAAATACATAATTTGAAAGGGCAAGGGGCTGAGATGCTCTACAGACAGAGAACATTTGTATTTCAATCTAAAAGGAAAAGGTTAATCATGTAGGAGGTTCTGCCTTATTTCCCCAAGCATTGTTTTAAATGGGATCCACACCCACACGTGAACAACAGACGTAAAAGGGGAGGGGGCTACGGAGGTCTGCTGCATGTGTTTAATTGCAGCAAAACCTGGAAGAGTGCAGTACTCCTCAGAGTGCAGATCTACATTAAGAGTGCTAAGCCAATGCTGTCTCCCAACTTTGAGCCAACATATGTCTCTCTAACAGCAAGATGTTACAGGGAAAATGTCAGCGTTTTATTTTCCAGTAACCACAGGGAATAGCAGTTGAGCACAGTAAGGTGCTTTTGTACTCCCAGACCTGTTTCATATTCCCTAAGTTCAGTGGCCAAGGCACTATCCACAAAAGTTGATGTAAGATCTTCTGAACTATCATAGCTTCTTTGACTCTAGTGGAGCTACAAAAATTTCTCTTGGGCGAGTATCTTTTCTTGAAAGAATGAAATGGAAAAGAAATGGAGTCACCCCAAAAATACAGCATTTGAAGTAAATGATAGAATTCCTGACGTTTTTTTTTAATTTGTTTTTCACTTTGAAGTTACTCATCATGAAAAATGCAGGGCTGGCCCAATATAAATCTGTTGAACTTCACTTCCTACTTTAAAAGCAAATGATAGTGGTTCTAATGCAAATTGGGTGTAAAGATGTTTTGTAGCTACTTACTTGTATGTCCTTAGAAGTGTAACATCTGAATTACACAGTGAAATAATATAGACGTGAATACAGCAGTTCTGATGAGTGGAGATATATGTTGATTAAATGCATTTTTGTTATTTCTGGAATATGTATATATAATTTTTTATATATATATATATTTATTTTTTAATATATATATATATATATATGGAATTTTTGAGCATAGTTATCTTGTATGGCACTTACTACCAAATTCAGGCCAATATACAGCAAAATATCTGCCTGCTCAGTTGAAAGTAATTCTCGACACAAATAACAGATCCTTTCTTCTGATGAAACTTAGTGCTCATGAGAGCTTCTCGCCATGGAGGAAGGGCCCGCCAGTTCTCCGATGCCGACAAAGTGAATCCAGAGTACAGCCAGAGAATGGCTCCCCACATGTGCTTTATACACAGTAGGAAGCTAGACGACAGCAGGACAAGCTTTCTGTGGCAATCTGTATCTTAAAGAAACAAACTGCATCGTTGTATACCAGTTGGAGCACTTTTGGGACTTCTGCTTACTCCAGAAGATAGGACCCACTCTCAAGAAAGCATTTACACGTGTTTAAGCCTATTTGGACTACTGTGTTTTCTAATAAAAACTTGGCTGCTGCCCTGCTTTTCCGGTTCTTGCTCCCAAAATTTTACCCTGGAAATCACAAATTAACTATCTGAAGATTATTTTTTCCAAAGTTATATGTTGCCAGGAATCTTCATTGCACTAATGTTACCAAAAATAACTTTTTCCTACTCATATATTAATTTGATTTCTGCTTATTAAAACATTGTGAGAGTTAAAGTTCCAATAAAGTGCTATGAGTCTACTTTAATATCCTGAAATTAAATTAGCAGAGAAAATGGTGCAAATACAAATCATCCTTACGTTCTGCAAATTGAACTGCAGCTGCTGCTTGTATGGTGCAAACTCCTGAGCCAGTTCATATCCTTCATGGTAAAATGTAAATAATCCTTGAAGAAAGGCCAAAAGCTGAAAAGGTAAAATTGAGAAGCACTATATTTTTTTAATGCACACATTTAACGGTACATAACACAAATATAACAAAACATACACTAATGTATAAGGAATAGGTATTGCCCGCGATAGTGAAAAAATAGTTCTTAGCAACTGCTACATGTTTTTTCTATTCAGGTGAATACAAGAAAGCAATAAATAAGGACATCTGACTTTCTATTAGTGTTTAGCAGCAAAATATGGCAAAACATCAGCAAAAAACATTCTGTGTCTTAGCTACTGGAACACTGTAAGGTTTCATTACTAGTAATAGCAAAGCTTTGCTGAGCAAGCAATCCATGGTCAGACCTTAAGAATGAGAGGTATTAAACAGGCTTTTGCGTCATGAAGCTGTCATTTCCATAATAATTTAATTCATTCCTAGTCATTTTGTCCAGTGCTTCAGCTGGAGTCTTTGACAGTGTGCATTTTCCAACTTCATACTTTCAAAGTTCAAGGATTTTTTTTCTTCAAAATATTTTTTTCACTTTCTTCCCAGTAATTGCTTGGGCTATGACCTATTTTCCACAAATGAGACTCTTGAAAGTATGTTTTGGACAGCTTAGTGCAACACAAGAAATCCAGACTATTTCTTCCTGCTCTGAAAAAAATGCAAACTCTATCTGGTATGTCTGTGACTGCCTCCAACAGCACAACTGAAGCCTGTATGTATCCAGTTGAAAATTCTTTTTAAAGTTCACATTAAAACAACGTTTAAGTACTAAAAAGTGCAACTAGATTTTCTGAACGCTTATTTTAGCTGGTGAATTAATGCATTTCTACCACCTGTTAGTTTTAAAAGCTTTCTAACTTATTCTGTTCTAAATTTAAAAAATGTTTTGACATTGCTGTAAGTCTTCTTACCTGCTATTAAATAACAAGCATTTAATTTTTTATTATGGAATATTTTCTTTGTATATATAATTTAGCTTGCACACAACCAAGTAAAGAAAACAACAGAAAGAAAAAAGAGGTATTAACTTGGACGTACAATAACAAAAGCTGTAACAACAAGTCAGATTTATCTTAGTATATTACAGCCATTGAAAAACTAATCATCTAGACCAAGTAACTGGCTGTCCAGGCTGCCTTCTAACTCAATAAAAACCCCACAGTTATTCCAGAGCATAATTCTTTTTCCTTTTTCAGACTTCTCTCTCAGGATGGGATGAATGATCCAATGGAAACATTTATCTCTCTCCATCGACTATTGAAGTAGCCTATATTCAGGCAACAGAAATGCCATCGTTCATATTTAATGCACTTTTCTTTTGTTACCAGTACCGTAGATTATTGTAAGTGAAACAGCTTAAAAATGTAGCTTTTACTGTGTTTATATTTTCTTTAAATTTACACTCAGCCCTACTTGAAGAAATGTAGTTAAATTGTTCTGCCTCCCTCTTTCCTATTGCTTGCTAAGAGACTGCTGTACTAAGGTAACACATATATTTCAGGGGAATAGCTAAAATAATATTTTGCAATTTTAGAGCCCCATCCATTCCAGCATCACAAGATATTCCACACCCTTTAACTTTCAAACTTCCACAGCTTGACAGATGAGAGATCAAGGACGCAGCTCTCTGGGCAGAGGAGCTAGCACGATGACTTGCTGCTACCAGACTGAAATCTTGCTCTCCCCTTCCCGTTCCTCCTCCCTTTCCCCATTCAGCTTTGTCTGTAATCCTGCACATCCTTGTGCCAGCTCTGGCATCTCTCAGCCCTTCAGTGAGCATCTCTGCCTCAGGAAGCCTGCTGTTTTGCTACGTTAGTAAGTTAAAGCAGTTCGAGGTTAACAGACCATCCGTGCCAGCACAAAGAGAAGCGTGAAGGCGTGACTGGGAGAAGGACTTTGCCCTTGGTTTTCACTGGTATTGCAGGATCAGATGAAACCCTGGCCTCAGGCAGAGGTGGTGAAAGCCATAGCTGCCCAGTAAGTCGGTAACGGAGCCTGAAGAACTGAGAAGATCCTTGTGTATAAAAGCCACTTTTTGTGGGGCCTCTACAATGAGTGCGAATTCCTGAACCGCATCCCACCACCAATCCATGAAGGCAACACGGTCAAGTGAAAGGCTCCACAGCTTGTGTAAATTGTCTCAGCTTTACATGATCATCTGCCCAGCTGAAATCATTATCTCAGCTAAGGACCTGGCCCTGAAAGTCTCTGAGTGGTTATTCAAGTGGTCCTGAGGAAGGTCCAAATACAGCAATTTATCTTAAAAAGCTCCAATTATATAGACAGATATAAAGAATTCTATAATTTTAAGGTTTATAATGTAATTCTAGAGAGAATTACATAAAAGAAAAGATAGAAAACAAATCTTCCTTTTTTATGAATAAAGTATAAAAAAAGTAAGCAAATTATAACTAACTGGCTCCAGCTGGGCAAAGCCTGTGCCCACAATCTAGATCCAGTCACTTATCAGCATCCCCCACTACAGCTCCTTCAGATACAGCAGCGTAACTACTCCTGCTTACTCTGACTTGGTTAACTCAAAAGGACGTGCATTATCTTAACCTGTAAGTAGGAGCCTGCTGCTAAACCAGCCCCTTTCACTGCAGGAGTAATACGAGCACTCAGCAAAACTGCAGCCAGACCAGAATGTCAGAGCACACCAAAACTGCGATAAAAAACAACAGTGGGAGAAAGTTTTAGTGTCTCAGCTTATGCCTGAATTTTAAAGATCTGTTTAAAGGGCATTTCAGGAGAATGTACTATAAACTGTTTAAATTTCAGCTTCAATACTTGAAGAAAACCATTTTCCACCATCCAAAATGCTTTTACGGAGTACACGGAGAAATACTGAAGAGGAAAATATTTAACACAAGATGGCAGCAAAGCTGAATTTATCAGAAAGCAAAAAAATAGGAGCAAAAGAAAAACCCTGAGAGAAATCTGAATGCATTTTTGTTAAAGTACTCCTCAGGTATTCTGGCAGTTGTGCATTGCAGAGGATCTGGCCTTGAGGTTCTCTTGATCAAATACTCTCTGAGCACATAGAAAAATAGGAATAAAATAAAAGTAAAAATATGCTGATTTTATGCAAGTCCTAGACCAGCTTATTCAAGTTTTGTGTTGAAACAACTGACACTGAGGATGGCATTTGCTTCTATGCACGTGTCACTGGTGATGGAAGAAAACGCCCTGTACCCAATGGGCCTCTGCTGTTGAGGCATCTTCACAACCATTTCCATCAGGACAGGTACAGCCATAGCGTTGCATGCAGGAGATCTAAAAGCCAAGGACTTTTGCCCTAGGCTTATGGTCACAGTGGGGTTTTCTTGTTGCTGGTGTTACGAGTGAAACTGCTGCTAAAGGCAGGCTTATAATTTTAAAGAGATTTATATTAAAGAAGAAAGAAAATAAAAATATCCCTTTTTTCTTTCAAAAAATATTTTCAGAATGTATTTTGAGGTGGGTTTCACATGTGAAGAGGTGATTTGTTTCAACAAACATCACATACAATGTGGGATGTGTTCATACCAACAATTTTTCATTTCAACAAATGCCTTATAGTCACCTCAATCTGAGTATCTAATCAGTCACACCAATAAAAAGCGAGGTCTGAACTCCGTAATACAATGCTACCGCTACCCCAGCACCATGAGGATTTCAACACAGAACCTGAAACAAAATCCAACTATTTTTTGAGACTTTATTTATTTTTATGTAGAACTGGTGACCTCAAGACTGCCTGGTCATTTCATTCTCACAGGAAGAAGACTGTACTTAGGTTTTGGATAGGGGAGGAATTTAACCTTTGGCCTGCCGCACATCAGCCGTAAGTCCCTGTCTCCCTGGTTTCATTTTGTTTATAAGGAGATAGCACTTATTCATCAGATTAAAGTGAATGTAGTCAATAATGTAGAAAATACAAGAAAGGGGAAACTGAGTTTAACGTCCACAGTGAAGTCTCATGGAGTTGCATGCAATTACAGGCAGGGTTTGTTGGTTGTTTTTTTTTCTTTTCAAATAAACACTTCTGGGCTTTTGTGATATCTAATGGCCCACCCCTCACATTTCAGATAGCTTACTGCTTATGAACTCTGTGCCCTGATTTCTACAGGCCAAGGGACAAAGTGGAGCTCTAGAAAGGCATTTGTGTTTCTCTTAACATGCGTAACATCCTCAGAAAGCTGTGTTGGTTTGGACCAGCTTCTCGGGGTCCACAAGGGCAAAGCTAGGATGAGAGATTATAGTCACTTACTTTGCTTTGTTGTTTAACTTGATGTAAATTTTAACACTTATTTGTCCTTGAGAAAAAGCTTAAATTCACAATCTGGATGAAAAGCTTTAGTTTTTGTTGGGTTTTTTCCTTGGAAAAAAATCAAGTCTAGGAGGATCGCAAACAGGCAGCTGTCAGTTACTCACACTAGTACACATTAGCCACTCTTTGAAACAAGATGCAGAGAACTGCAGAGAAATCCAGGGCCTGAGGAGAAGCTGCAAGTGTCCACTCTAAATGCTATAATCCTCTGTTCAGAGTATGAATCATTAGCATTTTGTACCTTAAAATCTCTCCCCAGTCTCCTCCAGGAAGGAACATACTCCACTCTTACCAACTTCCACTGTCTAGGACAGCGCAACCCACCCGGAAATTTTTGATACGCTACTTCTCCCACTCTGCTTCCCAGACCATCCTTATCTTTTGTCACAGACAAACTGAAGATCTTAGAAAGAGCTCCAGCAGATCATTTGCTTTTCAAGTTCTATTCCCATGTCATGAACTTATCCTTCTTGTACACAGGCATCACAACAGCCTTTCTTTTATTTTGTTAAACTCTCCTTCAAAAAGTCTATTAGTAACAGGTCAGACTGAGAGTTATATGGAGACATGACACTGAGCTGATAAATCAGAGACAGAAGCAGCACACGCACTAGAATGCCCAACAACCAGCAGTGCTCCTGAGGGTCTACACAGACACACCACCAGGCACCTGCTAGCATCTGAACATCCATAGAGCACACAGAGGAAAATGAATAATATGGCAGCTCTTTTGATATGTGATTTTACAGTGGTAGGCTTTGTCCTCATCTATTTGCATCTAGGAGCACGTGCTCATAGAATGGTTTAGGTTGGAAGGGACCTCGAACATCATCCAGTTCCAACCCCCCTGCCATGGGCAGGGAGACCCCCCGCTAGACCTAGTCGCTCAAAGCCCCATCCAGCCTGGCCTTAAACACTTCTAGGGATGGGGCATCCACAGCTTCTCTGGGCAACCTGTTCCAGTGTCTCACCACTCTCATACTGAAAAATTTCTTCCTAGTATCTAATCTAAATCTGCCCTCTTCCAGTTTGAAGCCATTACCCCTCATCCTAAAAGTCCCTCTGCAGCTTTCTTACTTCCAACCTCATTCACATAAACTATGCATTTTTAGAAAGCCTCTTTTGAAGACTTTTTTTTTCCTTTGTCTCATGGTATTTCTAATGTATATTATCATTTAATTGGTGTACTTTGCCTTATGGGTTTTAGTAAATGCTTTTATTCCAGCAGGTTGTATGCAACAAACTAGAAACAAAAAATTAAGAATTTTGAAGGTTCAAAATTTTATAACTGATGTTATAATTTAAGCTCCATTTATATTCAGATTGATTAGAAAAAATTCACACCTGGAGCCAGAAGGCACTGCCTGCAAGGGCCATCATTACCCAGTCACCAGAGTATCTGCCATACCTTCCTCTGGAACATCAGGTAATGACCTGTGCGCAACAAACAGCACAGCGGGCTAAAATGCCTACCGATCTGACACAGGGTGGCAACTGATGCACTCAAAAGTAAATTTTGCCTATTGGATGTGTACACCTGGTGACAAAAATACCCAGGTCCACCAGACTGAGTTTACCAGTAACCTCCCCTGCTTGCTTGCTCAGTAGCAGCACTGATGAATTGATTAACTGCTCTTTCATTTTGCTAATTTACAGCTGCTGCTGTGATGGCTGATATAGTGTGGGGACAGCTCCTGGTCAAAAGGATAAAGCTCAGTATCTCCAGCTAAAATATATAAAATCAAATTTATTTTTCCTCTCTGTCTAGCACATAGGATAAAAGATGACCTATTTTAACTATATGCAATTGCACAATAATATTTCCCCATGTACAGTCTTCTCAATATGGAAAGTTTTTATTACATTGAAGAAGCATAAAGTCTCCTACCCCAGGGTCAGAGCTAGGTCACAACTGCTAGATTTTTCCAGGATGTGAGAGTTTTGCAGAAGTAGACAGAGAGAGACACTCTGGATTAATCTGTGACAGGTAGAAAAATGTTCTTATTTAGGAATCCGAGCGAAGTTTTAGTCTCTAAGATTTGGCAGCTGCATGCCATAAAGATAGGATTTCTGTAAGTACTGCTTGCTGAATCCAGGTTCATTAGTTTGCATCAATGTCAAACATTCACTATACAATACATTCTCATCTCACGGAAAGGAGGCATCTGAGAAGCTCTTCTTGGTGACACTGGGTGTTAGAGATGTAATTCAACCTGTTTCACAGTCAAGAGTGCTGCCTCAGTTAGTTACAGGGAAGCTGGAAGACGGTGTGGAGAGAGAAAAAGTCATACTTGTCATGTTCCTTTTCCACAGCTGATGCTCTGCTGTGCTGAGTGTGCTTAGTGGCAAGGGACAGATGACATTAGAAGTTTTCTGTCAAGGGCTACAATGAATAAGACAAGTGGCAAGCTATTCCTGTATGACATGAACAGGAGTAATACTACTAATGTGCCACAGAAAGATGCTAGAACATAACATTGAAACAGCTTTTGGTACTGCCTGATCCAGAAGATAGTTAGGGGTGGGGGGCGGAAACACAGAGCAGGAGAAAATCCCAGATCTAAATATGGACTTCGAAACACAGTTTCTATTTTCCTCTTTTATGGTATGTCAACATATGCTTTCTTTTACATGCAAAGTAAACTAAAGACAAATGACTCCACCAACAAAAAAATAAAACTTACCTATCCTACAGAAAACCTGTTTTTTCACTTTATTTCACGTATAACTTGGAAAAACATAAGTATACACTGCCTACATGGCATATTTAAATCCAAAATCTGTCTCAAAATTTCAGACATGAAACCCTGGTATTAGGAAACATCCATTATGTGTTGCAGAGACACAACATTACATGTCCCATTAAAATGTTATGCACACTCCAAGTCATCAGGCATTTCACTTCACAGTAGATATGAAACTCTTGCATAATCCTTTAACAAACATGGAAAGTGCCCAGCCAAAATCTTAATGTCTGTCTATATACAAACAACCTGCAATCACAATTTAAAAAGGGAGCAAAAATTAGATATTTTAAATTCATTTTTCAGCTTCCAATGCATGCATTTTAAAGAACATAAAATATAAAACTTACAGGTTCTACAAATTCAAATTTCTTTTTCTCTTGTACTTCTTGAATTTTAAAAACATATTCTAATGATGCTTCATAAAAGTTTTGATGTTCTCTGTCAATCTGTGTATCTGCCTAAAAGACAAAATGAAATATAGACAACATTAATTTACTCATCATATTTGCTTTAACACCGGATTCCGTCATTAACAAACAGATCTTCCGTAAGATTACTTTACAAGCTTCATGGAGTTCAGTTTTCTTCATGAAAATTAGAATACCTACTTAAAAAAGCTAAACGCAAGTTTAAGAAGTTAACATTACACATTTTAGCCTCATGCCTTTCTCCCCCACACTCCTTTTTGGTTTCATCTTCTTTTTTGCACTTTAATATTTCAGTGTTCAGGCGAGCCTGGAAGGAAACAAAGAAAAGTGGCAGCAGGAACTCTGTCCCTCATGTATGGCAAGTTTAGAGAAAGAAATAGAAGCGAGTAGGATAGGAATTCTGGAGGGACAAAAAGATAATTATTTCTATTGAAATATTTGAGTATCACATGCACTGCAATCATATCTATTTCTCAGCTTCAAATATCTTCCCAAGAAGGTATTTTCTTTCTTAAATAGACTGTCTTTAACAATGACATCTTGCAACTTATTTTTCATAGTATGAGTCACATGCTCTTGCAATATAAACATATTTAAGTCCTTAACCTCATAAATCAATTATTTTTCGCATTTTAATTCTCAAATGCCAGAACTACAAGGCAATACTTGTCAGAAGTGCCTGAATAATACCACCCGACATGAAGATCCAGTACCAAAAGAGTGTCTTCTGCCTAAACAGCTGAAGAATTAACTCTTATCAGCTGATAAAGAGTAATAGGCTTTTATCCTCAATTTAAACAAGCCATGGGAGTGGGGCCTAGCAGACAAGCAGTGTAGTTTGTGGATAATGCTTAAAGAAGAGACACAGATTCTATTTTAATTCATCCTTCTTTGAAACAAACCATTTTCTCAAGCAAATCCCTTTTGGGCTGCATTAGTTAGGTTTTGGTCTTAGGTCAAAAAGAAATTTTATCAAGTATCGACAACATGAGTAAGACCAGTTCAGCTATTTTTGATGTTGGCATATTAACTGGCATGTTAATATATAGCAGTCTGCTTCTGTATATTATCTAGTTCAATTCTGGCATTAGAAATAATGAATATGGGACAATTGGAAAAGCTAGATGTTGTCTTCCCTTGACAGCAAACACATCGTAAAACAGGTTTAGTACTTTTAACAGTACAAATGCAAAAAATCAGTGTTTTCCTTCAGGCAGAACTTGGTCGTCAATAGCACCATATATAATTAACATCATTGCTTTTTTAATCAAGGACATGCTACTATCGTGCTTTGGCTGCACAGACTCTTAACAGTATTGATCCACTTCTCTAGCACAGTGCTCTAACACCACTTCAAAGCACGGGCCCCAGTGATAGGTTTCAAATGATTCAGTACTAGCGTTTTCCTCCCATACCTATAAAAAACTGATAATGAAATTAAGTACACAAACTAATACTATGAAGCAGAAATCAAGCACTCAAAATTCCAATAATCAAGTGCTTTACCACAGAATTAACTCTGCCATGTGCCCTTCATATAGTGTGTTTGGCTACTGTTTTCTTTGATACTCTCTTAATAGTTTTATTTCACAAAAAATCTATCACAAAGGCAATGCTACACAGCTGAACAGAACCAGGTGCCACCACGCTGGCACATGATCCAGCACACCCTTGCTCACTCAAGTGCCATCAATAAGCACTCGAGAAAGACCTCAGCTCTCACAATTAATTGTAAGCAAATAATAGAATCTAGTTTTAGAGATGAGCTCTTTCAGGCTTTGACTCAGAAAAAGTATTTAAACACCTAATTAAATCCATCTCTATTCTGAACAGCATTTAAGGAGACTGGAGTTGTAATGATACTTAGGACAACCAAGTGCCATCTTAAATACGGATGGGTTCCTAAATTAAGGCCATAATCACCACTACTGTACAGGGACTAAATCGTAATTTCCAAAATGTATCTTCTGTAGAAGACATATGAAGCTTATGAATTTGTGTGAACACCAAGGATTCATATTTCTAAGAACCATTTTGAAAGTGATTTTAAAGTTTCAAAGGATTTTCACAGGTTTTTCTATGACTTCAAACTGCATGTAAAAAATAAAAATATAAAAAATATAATATATATATAAAAAGTATATATATATAAAAATATAAAAAATAAAAATAGTTATAATGAGTAATATTTTCATTGATGCAGGATATCACTACAGTGTATACCAGAGCTTCACATAAGCTTGGAGACTGAAGCCTTTGCTCTATATTTATGCCTGATTCTGGTACAGACTTCCGAGAAATAAATCAGAAGTTTATTAACTTTTTCACATCACTCAATTCTGACCATTTTCTGCTCTACTGTGGACTTCTGCAGGCACTGAAAAGACCGTATTATGAAGTTTCTTTTTGATGGTAAAGGAAGAAAAGTCTGATCATCTATGTAAACTGCATAAGCAGTCTTGCAGGCTCTTAAAATATCCAACACATTTCAATTAGATGAATATATGCAAACCACTCTCTATGGAATACGTTCAGACCATCGAACTTCAGATGCCTAATTAAGGTGCTCTCTATTGGACTCAAGTGAGATATGTCAAATAGCCCAATACAGTACAAGAACTACTCCTTGCTCATCCCGGTACTCTCTAACCCACGTAACGTGACGAGGTACCAAGAACCCTCAACAATTCAAAGAAACAGTGGTCATTAAATGCCCGATGTCAGCTTGAGGCAAGGACTTCCCTTCACGTGCACTGAGCACTAAAGGCCCAGCCACCCCCATCACTTGGTTCTCTGCTCGCGCCCTGGTCCAGTGAACTCCATCCTGGCCATACGGGCTATAAACAGGGCTCACCTGAATCACTCTGGATGTAAGTCAACAGCTATCACTCCGATTTCAGGCCAGGAATTGATGCTTGGCCTCATTTTATTTATGATACAGATACAGGCCAAAAAGTCTCCCCAGTTAACGTTTTTGGTACCGATTTGCTATTGGACTTTCTACATATGGTGGCTCTATGCTGCTGAGTCAGCACACCTATAGCTGCGTAAAACCAGGGAAGACAGAAACGACAAATTATGCCCTAGATGCTTTACAAGTGGGGCATCCAGAAAAGCAAAAAACCTCAGCCTCAGTTACAAGATTTTTAAACCCAGAGATGTCACTTAAGGACACAGTGGAAAAATTTATTCTGGTTTTCCATTAGTTTATACACTTGAGCCAAATCCTTTGTTATTCTACCACAGTTTATTAGATTCACAGTTGTTACTCTTCACTTCAGTTGCCGTTTTTAGACTGTAATTACTGTCATGTCTCAAGAGTATTTTATTTTGTTTATTTATTTTATTTTAGTTTATTTCTATTCTAAAGTAAATTGGTGCTTAAGTTCACTTTTCCACGTTTTGATAAGAAATTAATTTTTTTTTCTCAGCTGGTGCTTAGTCCTTAACAGAACTGCTTCTTCGTCAATACACACGATATTTATGCAAAGCGAAAGCTGTACATATAAAACTTTGACATAAAAGTGGAACAATTAACCAGTCCTACATAACTAATGTCTTATCTAGACTGATTATTATATAGACAGCAATGGCAATTCAGGACTACAAACATCATTAGAAATTTTGAATTGCTAAGCCTCATTTAATTCAAATTACAGTATTATTGGTAAACATGAAAAAAAAATCCTACAATTTGTGACTGAGTGATGGTCACATCTTCTGTGAAAACTCCATCTGCAAACTAATTCCCAAGATTTAAGAGCCACCATGACAAGAGTAATCCCATCAAAATAATTTTTAACTACTTTTGGCACAAATCCCAAAGTGTCATTGATATCAAATTGCTGGTTTTACTGTAATTTGCCTCAAAGACAAATCACAATTATTTCTACCAACATACTGAAAAGCCCCGGAATCCTCCTGTTAGAGTAGAAGTCTTCATGGTTTGTTTTTTTTAACAGAAAAGAAGTAGCCACACAGGCTCTTCAAAGCTGAAGTTGTGGATACAACTTCAGGGCATGATGCTGCAATCTCAGAATAAGGTGAAAAAGAGGAAAAATGAAGCATAGAAAAGCATCAATAGGGTGATCTCAGTTCATTCTCCCAGATTAAAATTTATGTGAAGCAGAAGCATAATCATAGAGTAATAAATTAAATAGCAAAAAAAGCAATTAATTATTTGACTTTCAAATATTCCAAATATACCTTATAAAAGTCACATTTTTATTGCAGTAATATAATTCTGTTGTTGCAACCAATAAACATTAGCTGTACGCGAAGTACACAATGTTGGACATACAGAACGTTGCCTTGTTAAAATATTTAAATCCTATTAGGGTCATATTAATCCCACTCAAGAATTTATATTCACAACAAGCGTGACTCCAAGAAATCACACAATTTCACATTAACAAAATAAAGCATGTCTTGAAGGAACCAGATTGTTATCGTGATCTCTATGCAAATGTGAAACTGAGTAAGAGTGTGTTAAGTGCTTACATCTTGCAAATGAGATTCTTTCTTCTTTGCTGATAAATTTAAGTGCTTCTCTAGGATGGAATAATATTTTTCACTTTCTTTGTCAAACTTCTTCTTCCCATCCTGAAAAACAAAACAGTGGCAAGTAAAGTAGTTGACTATCACAGCTAACTTAAAAGAAAGAATAGGTACCAAAATATGTCTGGTTCTAAAGCCATTTTTGTTGGTTCCAGTGTTTTTAGGGTTTAATTCTGAATTGGCCTGAACATGCTAGCAGGACTGATTCAATTATTAAATGCAATATTAAGCAGGATTTTTCCCAGAAATAATAAACCCACATAGTTCCCCACAATAAATGTACATGAAGTTTTATGTAGGTGGTATCTTTAATGCAAAATAATGTTCCCCAAGATTCAAGATGTACCTACTTGTCAGACCGTCTTTGCTGAACAAGAACACTGTGGAAGAGGCAGGCCAGTATAACAAATTTGATGATGCTATAGGCCTGTCCGTTGCATTTAAGACTAATATGCTTATTTTCCACCCACACTCTTAAAATATGAGGATGATGGAAAAACATACGTGGTTGCAAAAGGAAATTGGTCCAAAAGTCTGTTTCCAATAATATTTTGATGTGTCTGAATATTTAAGCCTGTCTCATTTAAAAGAGTTATTCTGCCTTTTTCCTTTCCCACTCTTAAGTTTTTCCCATCATGTGCAGACAATTCTCACATTTCTACTGTAAGACTACTTTAATAGATGATAATAGAAAAGAAAGCCACTCCTACGAGCAAATTAAGAAACATCTTATTTTCTGTAATGTAATTTAGAATTTATACTTCAATTTTTTTTAAATCAGTTATTCTGAAATTTAAACCCAAAATTTAAGAAAAAGCTTTCTCAAAAGCTTTTCCATCTTTCAAGAAGTGCCAAATTTCAGGAGATGATAGGAGAAGGAATTAAAGTAAATATCCCATCAGAGTACTATTAATTATAAAAATACAATTTTTAATTACAAAATTATATATCCTCTGATTAAGAGCAACACTCTGCCAATGACTTTTACAATCTTAGGTAAGTCCTAATGAGGTGGGTGTTGGCCTCTTCTCCCAGGTGAATAATGACAGGACCAGAGGAAATGGTCTGAAGTTGCGGCAGGGGAGGTTTAGATTGGATATTAGGAAGAAATACTTTACTGACAGAGTGGTCAGGCACTGGAACAGCCTGCCCAGGGAGGTGGTTGAGTCACCATCCCTAGAGGTGTTTAAGAAACGTCTAGATTTGGCACTTCAGGGCATGGTCTAGTGGCAGAGATTGTAGGTTGGTTGGACTTGATGATCTCAAAGGTCCTTTCCAACCATGAAGATTCTATGATTCTATGATTCTTTCTAATGATTAACAAGTTGAATATTTTGAGAAAACATAGAAAACTCAAGATGACCAGTCCTACTTACACATGTGCAAAAGTTATTAATGGTGGAAAAACTAATTACTGGACATAATGCAGTAACATCAGGTCATCTTCAGAACTGTAGTAACTATTTTCCTGACCCTTTTCTCCCTAGAAATCGTTACATACAAAACCAAATAACTAGCCTGCATTGTGGCACCACCCTGTTTTCCTTTGTCATATCACGGGAAAGTCAGGCCAGTCAGAGAAATAAGAACTAGAAGGAAGAATTTAATGCCATGAATGAAAACTTATCAACCAGCTGTAACAACAAACTACGTACTGATTAGCTCCAGTGACTAAAGTTCACAATGGTAATTATACTAAGATTATAAAATACATCATATATTTTCTATCCTGCAAAAAGTTCAAATATATTTAGTATGAAAAACATGCACAATTTAATGTCCTCATTACCTCACAATAAAAATATCTTCAAAAGACAAGGAAAAGAAGGCACTTGACCCAACAAAATATTAATTAACAATACAGAAAAAATTTCAATGCCTTCTATAATTAATTGCAGCTATGCAGATATGAGGGAAAAAAGGCAAAAATGAAAAAAAGAAAAAAAAAAAAAGGGTTGTATTTTGCCTAGCAAGGGAAAAAAAGCTATATGGATTATCTTCCAAAATCTTTCACAAACACATTCTTAAAAGAATGAGAGAAGGCAGGACTCGACAAATGACCCATTAGCCAAGAAATCAACTTTTGTGGGACTGAAATCACAGGTTGGTTCCACAGCCACAGTTTTACTGGGAAATACTCAAGTGCCAGGTCTTTATGATCAAGCAAGAGCAACTTGAGTATCTCAACATCTCCTTTGGTCACAAACAGAACTTTGGTTCAGTCGATCACACACAACAGACTCCTTTTGAATAAAAGGTGCAGTTAGTTCCATACTGTCTTATCTTCTGAGACAATGATGTTAAGGTGCTGGACTAAAAAAATGAACTGGATTATTTTAAAATCCAAGTGACACAGGTGGCAAAGTCACCATCTTGAGGAAATCCCCAAGTCAAGGGCAAACCCAACTGATGTAATGAGAAATGCAAAAATAATTACTTTTAAATTTTTTTTCCATGTCACAAAGTTGGGACAGGAGTCTGCCTGATCACAATACTGAAGCCTTTGGTGACAAGGTGCTGGAGTTCAGTGGTGGATATCCTGATCAGGAGACCACCTACTTCAGAATATAAATTGCCTTTGACAATGAAGCCTGGGTGCAGGTGACTTTTGCTGCACATCTGGGCTTGACGTTGTGCTTGCCTTTGCTGCCTCGGAGGCTGGACCTAAGGAATGAGACACGGAGCCACAAGCAAAGCTCCTGCAGGATTACCTCCGTCAGACTGGGAATTACCCAGCCCAGCACCAATGCCTTCCCTAATAGATTTATGATACGAGCAGCAGGTATTCCTTGCACCTCGTGAACAAGTTGTTTCAGAATCAAGCTGATATACAGGTAATGGATAATCTGAAGTCTGGTCAGGCACCTGAACTCACATTAATATTAATGTAACCTTTACTAACAAGAGCTGAAGAAGAGCCTGAACTCTAAGTGAGAGTCAAAGAAAGGTGTGAAAATAGGACTTGGCCGTCCGAAGTAGCTCCTCTTCTATCATACAGCACATCAAATGCACGTCAATGCCGAGATGGATTGATTCATACATCTAATGCGGTTCCCAATGCACCAAATACAGACGCTTTTATTTTGTGCTAACACCTACAACAAAACCCTTGAATTACAAATCACACTGTCTATTCTTTTTATATGTAAAAAGGAAAACACAGAAAGTAAATCATCACATCTAAACAGATACAAGTCCCTGAAGAACAAGGAAAAAAAATACTTCAAGTAAACTAATTGTGGTTGCAAGGTATCTTGTATCTCATGTGAAGCTTCAGGAAGATCTCTGTGGCACCATCCATGAAGACACACAGAACTTGAAGGCACTCTTGGTCTTCTGCCAGCCCCCTCCCAGACTCTACCTCTCTGCTGTAACACTGACCAGTTCAACCACTGCCCTCACAATTTTTACACCAGTTAAGTTAAAGAGAAAACTAACAATTCGAAGCTTAATCATAGAATTGTTAGGGTTGGAAGAGACCTTAAAGTTCACCTAGTTCCAACCCCCCTGCTGTGGGCAGGGACATCTCCCACTAGATCAGGTTGCTCAGAGCCCCATCCAGCCTGGCCTTAAAAACTTCCAGGGATGGGGCTTCCACCACCTCTCTGGGCAACCTGTTCCACTGTCTCACCACCCTCATGGTGAAAAACTTCTTCCTAACATCTAGTCTGAATCGACCCATCTCTAGTTTTAATCTATTCCCTCTAGTCCTACCATTCCCCGACATCCTAAAAAGTCCCTCCCCAGCTTTCTTGTAGGCCCCCTTAAGATACTGGTAGGCCACTATAAGGTCTCCTCAGAGCCTTCTTTTCTCCAGGCTGAACAACCCCAACTCTCTCAGTCTGTTCTCGTAGGAGAGGTGCTCCAGCCCTCTGATCATCCTCGTGGCCCTTCTCTGGACGTATTCCAGCATGTCCGTATCTCTCTTGTAGTAGGGGCTCCACAATTGGACGCAGTACTCCAGGTGGGGTCTCACGAGAGTGGAGTAGAGGGGCAGAATCACCTCCCTCGACCTGCTGGCCACGCTTCTCCTGATGCAGCCCAGGATACGATTGGCTTTCTGGGCTGCAAGTGCACACTGACGGCTCATGTTGAGCCTCTCATCCATCAGCACCCCCAAGCCCTTTTCTTCAGGGCTGCTCTCAAGCCAGTCACTGCCCAGCCTATATCGGTGCTTGGGATTGCCCCGACGCAGATGGAGGACCTTGCACTTAGTCTTGTTGAACTTCATGAGGTTGGCATGGGCCCACCTCTCCAGCCTGTCAAGGTCCCTCTGGATGGCATCCCTTCCCTCCAGTGTGTCAGCCGCCCCACGCAGCTTGGTGTCGTCTGCAAACTTGCTGAGGGTGCACTCTATGCCACTGTCCACGTCGCTGACGAAGATGTTAAACAAGACTGGTCCCAGTACTGATCCTTGAGGGACTCCACTTGTCACTGGCCTCCACTTGGACACGGACCCATTGACAGCCACTCTTTGGGTGTGGCCATCAAGCCAGTTCTTTATCCACTGAATTGTCAGTCCATCAAACCCATATTTTATCAGCTTGGAGACCAGGATGTCATGCGGGACAGTGTCAAAGGCTGTGCTCAGGTCCAGGTAAATGACATCAGTTGCTCTCCCCTTGTCTATTGATGTTGTGACCTTCTCATAGAAGGCCACCAGGTTTGTCAGGCACGATATGCCCTTGGTGAAGCCGTGTTAATTGTACCCAATCACCTCTTCGTTATTCTTCTGCCTCAGCGGTGCCTCTGGGAGAATCTGCTCCATAATCTTACCAGGCACAGAGGTGAGACTGACTGGCCTATAGTTCCCTGGTTCATCCTTCTTTGCCTTTTTGAAAATGGGGATTATGTTTCCCCTTTTCCAGTCAGTGGGGACTTCACCAGACTGCCATGACTTTTGGAATATAATAGAGTGCGCTTCAGCAATCTCATCCGCCAGTTCCTTCAGCACCCGTGGGTGTATCCCATCGGGTCGCATGGACTTGTTCACTTTCAGGTTCATCAGATGGTCACGAACCTGATCTTCACTTACGATGGGCAGTTCTGTCCAAACCCTCCATTGTCTTCTGTGACTCCGGGAGTGTGGCTGGAGCCCTTGCCAGTGAAGACTGAGGAAAAGAAGTTGTTGAGAACCTCGTCCTTCTCCATATCACTTGTCACCAGCTCCCCTGTTTTCCTTCTGAGGGGGCCCACACCCTCCCTAGTCGTCTTTTTACCATTAATGTACCTATAGAAATTTTTGTGGTTTCCCTTGATCTCCTTGGCTAGATTTAATTCTAACTGAGCTTTAGCTTTTCTCACCAGGTCTCTTGCTGCTCGGACAGCTTCCTTATATGCCCCCCATTCCAGCTGTCCTTTCTTCCACTCCTTATGAAGTTTCTTTTTGTGTCAGGACAACTTCTAGCCCACGCGCAGTGTCTCTAGGGACAGCACATCTTATTAACGTCTTCCCTTTTTTTTTTTTTTTTTTTTTTTCAGATTTTAACACAACAAAATTTCTCCCTTCAAAGCTAGAAGCGGACAAAGGAAGGACAGTAAACAGACGTAGACTGAGAATGAAGATCACTTGGCAGTTTTGCCTGCATTGGTGTCTTTACTCAGTGATATTTCTGGGAATAAAGCTGCAGTGCCAGCAGGACAGCGTTTCTGGCACTGTACTGATCATTCAGACACGTTTATGGGAAAAGTTTAAAAAATACTGGCCCCAACAGGTGGGTGAGTTTCCTTCGCTTGAAACATCCGCTGCCATGCCAGTAAAAACCACATATTTGAATGTCTCTGAAAACTGTTTACTTCATAAAAATTAATTAAAAAAAGATACACTCCAAAGCAGGTGATTCATTTTCTGGAAGAGAAGAAACACTTCAGCTTATGCCAAGATAACTCTCACCTCGCACACTCAGCCAGTGACTCACAGCACACAGGCGCATCCCAAGTGGAGTCACAGACTTACCTCATTCCAGCTTTAGCCTTTTCTTCTGCAACCCTCAAAACACTCTCTTATACACAGCTGCTGCCCAAATTAATCACCTGAACCCTGGTCCCAGCAATCTGTGCCCGTGAGACTGAGTCCTGCTCTTCCACATGCCAGGAGGTTTATAAAGAAAGTTTCCATGTGAAACTATCTCCTCAAAGTTCAGGAGACAGAGGATTGCTTCTGCCTCTAGATTCCACATTGGATCAAACCCCAAGGAGAAAAGAGATGTGGTTGGATAAGAAAGCTCGTGCTGTACTGTTTTACCAGAACAGCCAGCACCAGACATGACACAAAGCATAAGGTACGTGGCCATTAGGATGATGCTATTCCTGATCTCTGCACTACGGCTCTTATTCCCTTCAGCCTCCAGCTACCTTTCTTCTTTGCACATCCTTTCTGCAAGTAATCCTCATCTTTTCTCTTTGCCCTGGAAACTTATCGATCATTTCTGTCAAAATATCAGCTAGAACATATAAAAAAAACCATGTGAGATAATTAAATAAATTAAATTAAAAAATAATAAAAAAAAATAAAAAAAACCCCTAAACACAGAAAAAGAGAAATTACAAAATACTAATCCTTGACGTATTATACACTGATGTATGTCAGCAATAGCAATACCTTTTGCACAGATCAACTTCTGCAGACTCTAAGCACTGTAAATGTCTCTCTCTATGTGTTTAACTGTTCTAAGGTGCATCACATCACTAAGCCTTAAATCAGCTCAAAAATATTTATAGATTTAAATGCTTCAAATTTCTAACAACCCCATTAAGAAAGCCCTTAACCAAACACTCAGTTTATACCATGTAATGGAGGCTTACTAACTTCCAGTACCGTCTTGACAGAATCAAGTCACGTAATACCAGATCCATGTTTAATTCCTAGTTTTGTTCTCTCTGCTGAATTTTACTCTACAGTTTTATTCCAACACTGACAAGACAATCTCCAAAAAGAGAAAATAACCTTTTCAGAAATAAATGTTGTTCAAGATACCACTAATTATAGACGGGCCAGTTGGAAGTGTAACTCAAAAGATGTTCTCTTATCCCTCTTGTTTTACAGATATCTGTGGCTGCGAAAAGATCAGACATCAATTATTAAAAGGGTGACTCGATTGAGTCAGATTTTTTTTCCCTTGTTCAGAAAGATTTTGATTCCATGCTGTAACTAATCATATGCATGCATGCAACAAATCACTGGCATGATTCCTGCAAATTTTAATCACAAGTTGTATTTTTTGGACGTAAAGCAGAAAGAGTTATTAAATTTTAAAGCTGGCTTCTCTCTTCCAGTAGGAACACCAAGAAATCAGACATTTTTTTAATGGTCTAAGTCTCCCCTTACTTTGTGTGCAGTATTTTATGTCAAAACTGTTGTATGTATCTTCAGAAGTATTATACAAACTATTCCTCTTTATTTCTCAAAAAGAGCCTTTGGCATCCTTCTCATTTCTTTCCATTTTTTCTAGTTGCAATGACTTTTGGTGTATACTTATCTATTAGCTTATCTTAGCTAAATCTTACATCTGTGCCAAGATAAAATATTTTTACTCTTTGTTTGTCCCAGAATTCATATTTAAACTTTAACATGCTAGTCTTTAAAACAAAGAAACTCCACGCATTTAGTTCAGATTAATTTTCAATAACAATATCCTTGCACAACCATAAAATAAACATGTTTTGTAAGAGGTGATTTTAAAAGGATCAAGAAAGGAAATGAAAATAGAAAACACTGCAAAGAAACTATTGGGAGAAAAAATTTCAATGAGAATCCCTTACTTAATTAGGAAACAAGCGAACATTGCGAAACATGGCTGTGACGATTTCTTTTTTTCCCCCACCCAAAATTAGTACGTATTTTTCTCACAAACTCAAGCTGAAATGCAGAAACTGTAGAAACTGGCTCAGAAATGCAATAGTAAGACTCGAATATAGATTAAGTCAGACACATTTGCCAGTGGAAGAAACTGAAGGCAATGGTGAACTCCACTGAGATCAATAAAGTCACATTCCTTTTCTTTCTCTTTCACGACAACTGCAAAAAATGCCGATATAACAACACACTGGAGATGGTTCATTGCTGGAATTTTAGACTTCAACTATTTTTTTCAAAGCCACCTTTTTCATTACCTTCCAAACAAAAATTCAAAATGTAGTTCTACAAAGTTATTGGAATTTTGTTTGGCGTTGTAAATTTGAGGGATCATCTCTTACTAAGTAGTGGGACAAAGAAAAGTAGAACTGTAGTCTAGAAAATAAACTAAACTTAGTCTTGGAAAGACTGATTTGAGCTCAGATCCTATGGATTTCCTGGAAAATGCGAGATCTCAGAGTCTCAGAAGTTCTATTCTGAGGAGAAAAGAAATAAATTCACCTTCCATTTTATTATGCCTGAGGTTTTGCTTAGAATTCTCATGGAGGTGGTTGGTGGGCTGGGGGGGTTGTAGTTTTTGTTTGGTTTTAATAAAATTGTAATTATCATAGGCATCTGAGACCACAGACTGCATTCTGATAGATATCTGAATGGGGGATTTTCTTTTTGATAGAGATTTTGATTTGTTATATGAATGCACACAGTTCAAGATAAAGCCAAAAGAAATTTTCCAAATGGAAAAGTGAAAAGAGGAAAAACTCCTTCCCTCCTCCTCCTCTTCCCAATCAGAATTTAACATATCATGAGGCTATAGTTTCTCCAAATCTGTGAGAAAGCTAGGAGGTTAAAGGGTATTGTTTATGTATTGTTAGCAATTAATATAAAGTAGAACAAAGTTATATCATAGCGTATAAAAAAAAAATTGCTGCTCAATGTAAGATAAGGTTCATATAGTTATAAATTATGACTTATGTTACACACGACTGCTCGTGAAAACACTTCCAAATTGAAGCTGAATGCATCATGAAGAAAATTAAATGTCCAAACAACCATAAATCTTTAAATCAATTCTTTACTAAAAAAGAACAACCATATGCAAACCATCAATATCCAGAAAAGAGCATGGTATAAGGCACAAATAATTATAATAAAAAGAACAGATTGCAACTATGAAGTACAACGTGGCAATAAACTGGTAATACAAGAGTGCTCAGCAGCAGTAAAGCTATGAAGACAGATAGTAAAAACTGGCAGTTTAAAAAATAACCTCAATTAAAATCAGGTAAGCTATGCATAAAACTAAATCATACTTTAAACAACCCAAAACTAATTTAAGTTTAGGATGGAATTCACATCTGTGTAAAATACTGAATAACCCTGCAAGAGATAATTTACTTTCAGGTTCATAAACTTCTGAAGAAAATTTTCTTTTCCCTCTGTAATGCCTTGACAGATCCAAATATCAGGTACTTTCCAAAGTGTTTCCTGGAAGAGGAGAATCCTACAGCCATTTCCTAATACTTCCCTATGAAATTCCATCAGTTGTGTCCAGACAGAAGGTACTTAACAGTGGAGCCTAAAAAACAGCAGATAAATTCTACTGTTTCTATGAGATCTAAAATTCTGTTCAAGCTGAGAAGCAGTTACTATTAAATGAACAAATGTGTTTGTAGGATGTCACTTGTTTCTCTCCAAAAAATTCTCTCGAAATGGAAAAAAATATTAAAAGTTCCCAGCACTGTTACGAAAAGACACATAAACCTGCCAATACTGGCAGGTCGCAAAGCAGGACACATGAGACTCCCTGTTATTCAGCTGCAGAGTTGTCTCAAGTTTATTTGGCATTTGCCGATTCCAGGAGTAGCTGCTAGATGTCTGGGAATCTGTTAAATCCTTGCCCAAACAGCAGGACTGGTAAGTCTACACACGTAATCTAGTTTTATTGTTTTTACTGTCTCCTAAATATGAAGTATTTTTGCTGGAATATCTTACTTAGGATATTAGCATGTTACTGCTTAAATAATATGAAGAATATCCCTAGAACAGCAGAAACTGACTTTTTAAACTCTTCTCTGAAGCAGGTTTAGGATAGTTTTCCGAAGTTGAAAATATGTTATCAGAACAGCAAGAGGGACTCCTGTACAAAACCTTCTGACTTTAAATGATTTAAAAAATAAAGTTCCCCTGCTCTTTAGGAATTCAGAAAGAAGCTTGAACTAACTCTGTCATATGGAATAAATTGCTCATGTCATTAGCAATGGAGATATTTGTTAGAAATCAATATAGCTATATATGCTGAATAGAAAGGAAATGACAACAGAAGACAACGCAATCCTAAATCATCGTTTACATGATAAAAGGAAAGAAGCCAACTCATATTTGGGGCATATTAGTCTTCAAAAATAAAGTCAATCAGCAGTAACACATGTGATTTAGAATATTAAAAATGCTGAAGTCACCGAGCTGGCAACACTAACTCTGGAAATCTGTTAACATTAATGCCTACAAAATCAGACCGGAGAGGAGACCTTCTCTACATGAGTAGAAAGTAGTTGTATTTTCTCATGATCTAGTTTTAGTACAAGCTTATAGAACTTCATAAAGCTCATTTACAAACACAACAACAAAACAAACTATGCCTTTTATTGTTTCTGCTTCATTTCCGTATGCAGTTCAGTTCCGATGAATGGGGAACAGGCAGCTCCAATTTTTGCCTAATCTTCCACGTCAGCACCTGTCACAAACAGGGACAAATCTCTCAGCTTCACCCACGGTTAGACAGCTAGAAGTTGGCCTTTCAAGTTCAGCAGTCATACCAACCTGGTATCCAGTGCTGCGCCAACAGTGAAGAAAGGTTTCTTTTTCTTGATTCCCTAGTTCTCATACTAACCACAGAGAAGAGAGACTTGGTTCTACAACGCACAGAAATACTAAAGATACAGTATCTGGCTACATGGAGTGTAAGCACAGCGTGGGGCTGCTACAGGCACGACAGCTTTGTAGCATGATCTTTGCACCTGGCAGTAAGGCTCACTTTCACCGTAACAGCCAGAGTGGTGAACTTCTCAACTATGAAAAGAACATCCAGCTTTTAAAACTGTACTGCACTAGTCAACAGCTTCCGTTGGTCTCCACCACTGCCCCTTTCCTGCCATCGCTTCTCCTCTTTGTCTGTTCCTCCATCTCCTTTCATGGCCAGCACCCATTCCCCGAGCAGCCACCTTGCTGGCATCCCACACCTGAGGCTGCTGCTCCCCTCACCTGTGTCCCTCCCATCACCACTGGCTTTCTCTCCTCCCCACGGAGGCACACTGCCATTCCAGGTTCTCCACTCCTCCTTTCCTGTGCTAGATTCCCTAACAAGTTAAGTGTATTTCAGTAATGTCCCTGTGCGCCAGTAAACCAAAATGTATATGAGGAGGTCATTTCATCTGCACAGTTGGCAACTCTCTTCTTTCCTTTGGGCACTTAAAGCAAAGAAAATGCAAAAAAGCTGTAAAGAACATAATGTCATTCAAATAAAGCAATTCTGATTGATAGACTGGCTTATAACGTCACATACTCACTGCTTTATTTTAAAAGCAGAAGTTAAAAATACCTCTTTCTTAAATAGTAATTTCTTTTTAAAAACACTCTTTGGAAATCTCTGTCCCATCTATGCCAACCAATGAGCCAACATCCCTGATTTCAGCGTGCCAGCAGCACGTTCAGCACAGCTTACAGTCCCATGCCACCTTCCACGTCATCGCAATGAGACCGCAATGCTGGCCTGAGGAAGAACTTGAAGCATGTTATGAGAAAGTTTTTAGATTAATACACACAACTGGAAGCTGTGCTGTTTACAGATAGGAAAAAAAAAGGAAACAGTCTGGGGTTAATGTCAGAAGTGATTTTGTTTTGTTTTGAAAGCATCTATTTTCAGAGTCCCTCTAACAACACTGATAAAGGAACACAAACTATCACTTTGGGGTGAAGAGCCATGCCTCCCCAGTGGTGTTGTTAAGCTCAACCAGTACTCTCACGTTTACTTCTTGGACAGGGATGATCTTCTCATCAAAACAACCATCTGAGACCAGCCCTTCTTGGCAAGCTCCACAGGAACAAACAGTTCTGTGGTGGCTACTGTAGCCTGAAAGATCCTAAAATGATGAAGCTGGCTCATTCGTCAGAAAGATGGAGCTCTTGGTACTCTGCTATCTAAAATTAAAGTTTCAAATAACGATGCTGATCTTTTGTTACAGTACAGAAGTGATACATTCCAGCTACTATCACCCACTACGCTTTGGAATTGAGCTATTTTCTATTTGCTTTGCTAAAAGCAAAATTGATACAATGGTAAGAAAGCGCAAGTTTGTATATTCCCAGGCCCCTGCAGAACCTGTTGCATAGACAGAACAAGATACTGGATGAAGGGAAACCAGTGGCGATACAGCCAAGTGTCCCAATCAAATTATTTTCTATTTAGAATGGAAAATGCAACTCCGCCATAGGTGTGGAATAAAGACCCAAACACTCATCTGAGTAATGCCCAAACATAACAGATCTATTTTTATGCTGTTATCTTAAATAGAGTGCAGAAGAAAGGGAAGCAATGGAGAAAGAGACCTTCATTTTCCCCAGGACTGCTGAAGAAAACCCCAATATAAGATTAACAGATTAATTTATACACATGTAAAAACCCTCACGAGTTAAGTGTTAAGTGTTTGGTACAGCTGTGGTACTATGCAACACCCACGAGCACAACTCCGAAGTAAGCCCTGTGGGGTAAGAGAATGCTGCTGCCTTTCTGAAAACATGATGAAATTGGTTTCATAAGGGATGCCAAAATTCAGGATGGAGTCTTATTTGAGGGCAGGAGAGTAGCCTGCCTTGAACTAGCTGAATGAAGGCCGAGACCTTGTCCAGGGCGTAGAGCTCTAAACTCTGCTTCCGCCGAGTTGGCAATTGGCCACTTCCTGTATTTCTCTTAAATCCTCCTCCAGATTCTTGAAGAGTCTTATCAACAACCTTGGGATCTCTTTTTCAGGTGCAGAACATAATCCTCTCCACGTTGTAGCCGAGATAATAGATGAGCAGAGCTACTGTAGCCTACTGAGAAAAGTTTGGGTTTTTTTTAAAAATAAATAATTGAGAATATTTGCCAAATCCTCTGTGCCACAAAGCACTCAGTAAGGGGTTCAGTTCCCCTGTGAACTGGAAGTTGAGTTTGGAGGCGAATGTCCTTGCTCATGCTTTTAATCACGGCTCAGGAGTGCAGCAGGATTCAAGCAGCTGTGCGGGGTCAGGATGCAACCTTCCTGACTCCTTCCTGTGACACAGATTACAGTGCGCTGATTTAAATTCGCAAGAAAAAAGCCGTAATTTAATTAGAAAATGTGCATGCTTTCTTGCATTTTTATGTTCTTTTATTATTTTCCAATTGAAAGTACGATACTTTCTACCTAAGTTTTTATTTTTTGTTTTTCTAACCATATATTTTTTAAAAATAAATGTGGGGTTTTTTTCCAACAAAAATACACTGCATACTACCTTAAGCAATTCCACTGATTAACGCATTTATTCTTAGCCTTAATTCTTAAATGTTATGGCAGAACACAGTAAATTACATTTCCTCTTTACTATAGAGGATTAATTTATTTACCCTTAATTTATATCTGTTTTCTTTTGGATGCAAATTAGATTTTTATTAATATGCAGAAAAAACACAGCTTCGGAAACTGGTTTTAGTCAGTCAGCCAGTTAATCATATTAGCTTTTAACAGAAAGAATTTAACATAATTTATTAAAACAGACTTTGCACATAATATTAACTGGTCTACTAACAAGCACCTGCAGTTAATGGATTGAACCAACAGTTTTTACATCACTGTTTCCATAATTTTTTAGTTATGAGATTTGAGGTTTTGTGCTTGTTATTTAAAGGAATAAACTAGAAGTGAAACAAGCTTTTAGGATTTTTTTTTCCTGTTAACTTCCTAAAAGTTTCTCAATTTTGAAGGGAACAGTTATTGAACTGAAGTAAACTGCCATGAGAAAATAATTTTGCTGCATTTGCAGAACGACAAGCAGTGTCCCAAGTAGGTCAGTCGCTTCAAAAAAACCTCGGGGTCCAGGTGCTCAGCTGGAGATACCTCCCAGCTGAATGGTCTGGCTTTCCCCAGAAGAAAATCAGACTGCCTGAAAAGACAAAATGTGTGCACGCTGGGCTCTTCACCACTATTTTTGAAACTTCCCAAATATTTTCATATACAGAAGTGTACAAGAAGCACTGTTTAGTCATACCACTACAATTACTTTCTACTTTTAAAAAAAATGATTTTAATAGCAACTACCAAATTGATGCTGGTCTTTCACAGCTTCCTATTTCCATAAATTTATTTCAATATCTCTATTTTTAAATTGAAGATAAATTTGATCTACTTTTGAAATTATTTTTATACTATATATTTTAATTAAATGCAAATTACAAAGGGAAAAGTAGACGGCTGCAGCTGATAAAGCAACAGTCCAGCTACTCCAAAATTTAGGATCTGGGACAATTCACAGAAGACTCTATACACAGACACAAAATTCCAGAGGGAAATAGCGAAAAATCAAGATGAATTAACAAACTATTTTAACAATATTTAATCTGAAGAAGTTTCCAAATTTTCAACTTTTCTTACAACTGTCACAAACAAGATTTACCATTATAAAAATCTTTTTCTTTTTTTTTAAATTTAGCTTCCTAATTTCTCAGTTCTTGCATCTGTCAGTACTAGTTTAACTAAGATACCAGATTAGGCAACATATTCTGAATTACTTCTAGATAAAAATGATCTAGGACCACCTAGACACCTTGGATTAAATGTATTTATAAATGCAGTTCACAACCTCTTCACAGTTCACAACCTCTTCACAGTTCACAAGCTTAATCCAAAACCTGAGAATTTATGTAAGTAAAAGAAAACCTAAAGACAATTTGTACTTCTCCATCTATCAGAGGTAGATCCCTAAAAGCCTCTAATATCTTAAAGAGATTGCCACTGGAGCTTTTTATCAGTAAAACAAATATTTGGTTTGCAGCTGTGTCATGACCATTGAGTAGCCTCAGTTCCTCCTGCTCAGTCATTTCAGCTTACGCTTTCTGTCCAATCCTCTGGTTGTCCTCCTCTGTCTTGGCAACACCCCAACATCCGGCAATCTCAAAATGTGGCAGCACCAACAGATTTTTTTTTTTACCTGGTTATTACTGAAAATAAAACAACAGACCAGTCCCAAATTGCCCCTTGGGATCTTCTAATTAGGAAATTCTCTCTAACCAGACAATCTCTCCCATAAACACAACTCACTGCCCTTTCCCCATTAACCAGTTCCTTACACAGATTGGGTTTCTTACACTAACCCCCATCCAAACTAAATTATAATGTCTTATGCAGAGTGCTTTAAAGGCCTTGCTGAAATAGGAATAGTTTGATCTCCTGCATTTCTTTGCCTACAGAATAAGATATCTTATCAAAAAAGATATTCAGGTAACTCTGGTAGTAACCATTTTTGGGAAACTGTTGCATTTTAACTCAAAACATTTGGCCACCAATTATTCTGGCCCAGACTCTATTTCTGCTTCCTTCCCCCAGCCTCCTCCCCTCTATGGTTCAGACCGACATTAAAATATCCCAAAACTAGTGGACACAAGTACCAAACCTTGAGCAACAGATGCTGCTTATAATGAAATACCTTCCACCGTACCTACCAGAGCAAGGTCATTCATTTTTCTCAGTTAAAGGAATATTTGGACTGACAAGTAGTGCTATAATTTGATTAGATACTGAGGAAAGCAGTTCACAAAATGGCCATTCTGGCATTTCTAACTGATCTTAGATAACTATCTAAAACTCTGCTTTGACAACTTTTTGACAGACTTTAAAAAAATGGGAGGGGGAGGGGGTGGTGGTGGTGTTTGTTTTACGCTCCTCAACTTCCAGACGACCCAAGTGAAACGCGGAGAGAGTGTGCCAGGTCCTGCATGCCTACCTCATGTGAATATAGATGCGAACATAGATGCAGGAAAATTAATCCCAGCAGTGAACATGGATTTGTTTCCCAAGTAGAAAGGAATTCACAGCTTCGAATGAATGAATGAACAAAATTAAATAATAATAAAAAATAATCCTCGTGGCAAAAATAAATAATTTTATGAAACAAACAGATGGAATTGTAAGGAGGAAAAAAACCCTCTCCTTTTAAGTTTTAAAGCCAAAATTGCTTCTGTTGTCTTTGATCTGATTTAAGTTGCACTAAAGGTCAACGAACATTGGAACAAGTATTGCTAAATACTGTACTCAATGGATAAAAAGAAACATGAAAGTTTGGCCTTATTGTACATAACACATCACACAATGATCTCACCAAAGTTACCAGCTGGGGACTTGCAAACCACATTTACCAAATAAGGCAAAATGCTTCGTGCCTGAAATCCTTTCCCAGTTACCTCACCCGGCATTTGCTCGCGTTTCTACAATAATTGCAGGGGTCATTTTTTTAAACTCAGATGGAGTAAATCAACAGGCTATCCAGTGCAAAGCTGGGTTCGTGGAGTCTCTGGAGAGAGCTCAGCTTTATTTAAACTGAGTGTGTACAGAAAAGGAAGAACTGAAATATGTGCAATAAAAACAGAAGAGCGAGTAGTATAAATTGAGAAGAGCAAGTGATGTGGATTTGTGTATTGCTGGTTTGATTACAAACACTCATGTTTTATGGGGAATGTGTCCCAAATTTGTTGGGTACCTCCAGGTTTTTGAAGTGCATGTGAACAACTGGTCTTCTATGTTATTCTTGCGACGTTCCAAAAACACTTGAACTTTGCACTCTGGGTTTATGCTGTCCTTGTATTTGAAATATAGCTTTGTAACCTGAACAGGACATATTTTATCCGCCATATTCCCTTTGATTTCTGTGATCATATTTTTTGCCTAAACTTGATATAACTTTGAAGAATAATATATTCTCACTCTCTATATTAAACACAACAATAAGATAGTCCTACATAGTTAATCGTGGTAGTAAAAATCTGGCGAAGTTACTTTTTATTAAAATAAAATGGTGATTGTCATAGTGAAAACTGTCATTAATTTATAACATTTTCTCCTTTTTTTTCTATTTTCTGCATCTGTGTGGTGGGGTGGTGGGGGGGGATTGCTTGCTTTTACCTCCAGATGAATTTTATCTGGTGTTTTCAAAAAGAAAGAAAAAAGCCCAGTAAGCACTTTTAAGCATGCTCTCTCATTATCTTCCCCTCATCAAAATTTGACAGTAGTGCCTAATATAATTTCCTATTGTGTATATTGGTAACACAACTATCTAATTATTTTTTTCCTCCAAAAAATTTGGAAACACAGCTTAACAGGGCACTAAAATAAATAATTTCAAAGTCCAATTAGAAGAGAGAGAATCCAACACTCACCACTGCTTACAAAATACGCTCTCACAACATAAGGCTGATCACAAAGCCCAGCTGCCTGCATCTTTAGTTACTGCCAAAATTGCCAATGCAAAAGGCATAACAATTAACCTCGTGCTTCTATACATAATCTCTAAAAATGTTGGTCCATACGATGTTATGATGGCAATTAATTGTAAATTCACAGCTCTAGAAATATATAATATGACATAACTATCAGCTATCCTGTGGAGTCTGCATCATCTCAGTCTGTCTTTGCAGAGGAACACATACACAGAAATGTTTGGGGTTTTCTTGGTGGGAGAGAGATGATCAAGAAACAGGAGCAAGTTTGGGTTTGATACGAATACAATTCTACACACTGTTCCAAATTAATACTAGGGGCAAAACCAGCACAAACCTGATATTTCAGAGCAAAAAGTAACAGTTGATACATCGTCCATACAGCTGACGTGTTTAGAGAAGACCTCGAATAGAAAGTGATGTTCTCAGTGTCCCGTGAAACTTGCTGCTGAAATCCAAGCAACAAGAAAGCATCTATGTTTTCTGTTTGGCTGCCAGTTCAGATGACCTCAGAGGAGTTCAAAGAGCCAAATCTCTCTTCCAACCTTCATTAACTGCAGATAAATAACTAGCAAGCTCAACTCATCCTGTATTTATAAGAGTTCGCAAATGTTCAACAATTGATCCCAGCGAAGAGAAGTGGAGGTAAAAGATCTGACCACGTTTCTCCATTTTACTAACAATGAGTTTCAGAAAGACCGAATTTCTACTCTATTTCATACTGGTCTCATTATTCCTAGATCACACGCTTCTATTTTGTAATTACTAGAAAAACGGTATTAAATGTAATTAATCTCTCACTTCTTTGTGTTGATTCTGTTCAGTTAAAGGCCAACGGTAATTGCTTCTGCTGATAAAAATCAATTCAGAGGTGAATGTTTGTATTGCAATCTGGGTTATGCAGGCAGTCTGAATCTCTCATTTTTGAGCTTGACAGTTGAACTCCATGAGCAGTGCAAGAAAAGATGAGTTTATTTGACATTTTATAAAACAATGAGCTGGGAGAGCTCTCTATCTGGTATCAATGTGTCAAACCTGGACTGCCCAAAACACACATAGCGCTGCATAATAAAGTGCATAGGACACTGGAATAAGAGTTAGCTGAGCCAGGCTCTCTCCTGAACTCATTCGGTACACTGTTGTGTGACTGCAGACAAGTCAAAACAATCACTGTTTCCACAAATTACATAAGATGGGCAAATGCCCATATTTCATCTGGAAGGGATATGGAAAAGAAACCAGCCATTCCGATACACCGAACAGAGAGGGCTCAACCTGTCCTCTAGTGCCCTGCCTTTAATGTTTAATACTTGCTGTTTCAAAAAACAAAGTAGTCATTCTCAATTAGATCATTAAATATGTGTTGACATCTTATGAGTGATATATTCAAAGGAGACATGAATGTCTTACACAATTCTGCAGAGAGCCCTGTGAACCGCCTGTGGATCGTCTCTCTGATGTACCAGGACAGTCAATAGTATGGCAGGTTAGGCTTTCAAACAGGGCTCTCTGCAGAGAAGAATGATATCCCTTAAGCTATAGGAATATGAAATGAAATGGTAACACAAAGAACTGAACAACACAACTAAAACCTACTGAAAACTAAAAATAATTTTGTACTGGGATTAAATTCTGATTTGCGCAACATGGTAAATAAACTCCCAGCCCTGCATCTCACAGCAGCATAGGGGTGGGACAAGCAAAGAATGCAGTTGTACACAAAAACATATCAAGTAAGAGGGTAAAGAACATCCATTTCAGAGAAATCTGACCTCAAGTTCACAGTAAAAATCTTTCTCAAACATTTACTTAGTTCCTGTGCGGAAGCAGTCTCATCTGTTTGCTGCACATTCACAATAGCAGTACAAAAAGCATAAACCTTCGGTCTCTCTTTCCAATAGCTCTGTTCTTCTGAGGCCGTTTGAGTACAGCACAAGTACAACCTCAACTACGACATCAGAGAGAGGTATTTTTTTTTGTACCCATTTAACCTTACAAATGGAAAATTTCCCAGAAAGTTTTATGAGCGCTAATACAAGATGCAAAATGCTTCAGAACTAGCGTATTTATGTAGACTGAAGGAACTGTTACTAACCATACCTCTAATTGACTACTGCAGCCTTTATGCATCTCTCTGAGATGGTGATTAAAGCAGTCACTGATAACCACTTAAGACTCCAGAATCAGACTGAAAATAGCTCTTCTAGATTAACAGTTTGTTCCGACATCTTTTTCCCCAATATATCTGATTTCCTGGGTTGACTACTGAACCCTGGTACAGACAACCTGCACTGTTTCTCTCACACAGATGTAAAACTTAACACCAAAGAACTGACAAATCACCAACTGCAGCACTTCCACTACGGGAAAATCTCTGGGCAATATGAAGATGAATACCCTGGCAAAATGAATATGAATCACTGCACTGCATCAGCATCAGTCGTGTAAAGTGGAGAGGGAAAGCAGAGACGGAAAGAGAGTATGCCTAAAGCGCACCGACTTCTTTTGGTCTGCATGCAATAGCCACTTGAGGCCAACGCACCCATCGCAGCTGTTTGAACCCTCTGTGTGATCCTGGGTTAACCCAAGATGCAACTTAACGTAAATGCAGACATCAGAAGATGAACACAACTCCAGATGGTAAGAATGTGCAACAGTAGCAAAAGCTGTACCGTATGCATATAATAGTCTGTTAACTCCATTTCTAAATCATCTCCTTCTCTGAAGCAAATTCAGTATAATTTACTAACACTTTAATGAGGATGGCATCAAGTATGTTTGAATACAAAATAGTTGTTTTCAGTCCAGCCTTCAAAACACTCTGATAAACTGAAATAAACATGAAATGGAAAAGAACTGTTTCCACAGCCACTTACTTTTGCTGCTCCTATTTGCTCTTTACGAAACTTCTCCAGCGGTGCTATTAGCACATCATTAGCATTCTGGATCTGCAAAGTTAAACATAAAGCATATCTTTTTAATACAGAGTATTTGCAGAAAGTGGAGTCATTGTAACTCTGCCAATGTACAAGACTGAAAAATTCACATCCGTAACATTCTGGTAAGAGCATACGGGTAGGTGTCAAATAATTATGTCTTCTTTACATAAAACATACAACACACATGTTCACTAGTCTATTATGGAACATTTCCATGAATAACTAAAGCAATTGTAATGAATGATGTAGTAAATTTATCTGCAATATATAGAAGGGTTTTCTGGTATTTTACTTCCATTTCTTGCATCTTGCCTAAAACCAGAATAGAAACCGAAAACTTCCAGGAACATGTTTTGGCAGAACAGAGAAGACAAACATAGTACTGACAGCACTGCCTAAAAAAGCCTGTGTTTAAAGAATCCAAATCCTTGACAGCTGAATCTTTTCGGCTATCTCTTTGGATTATATACCTAATTATACTGAACAGAGGAGAGTAAGGCAGAGAACTCTAAAAAGAAAAGTGGACAATTTACAAAATACTCTAAATTGGATTCCTTAACTTTTCCAGTTTTTAAACTAATTTAAGATGTCCTGCAGCTATTTTTATCACTTTAACTTAAACCAGGGTTCCTAATGAATCACAGTTTTCCCCTCATGGCCTCTGTTTATTTAGCGTAAATCCAGTCCTGGGAACCCCTCTCTGAAGACCATTCCCAGCAGTGACCACCCGAAGTGGTCCCTAGTCATTTGGGCTGGAAACACACATGCAGCAGAATACAAACACCAGCCATGCCATCGTGCCACTCACCAGAAAAGGCAGCAGGATTTCACCATGTGCCTTTTAGGGACAGGGAAAATAACCAACTAAATTGACTTACTGCAGAAAAATCAGAAGAAACTAAAAATTTCCAACACATCAGAAATAAAGCATAATAAAACACATCATGTGTTATTCTGTTACACTAACTACAGGCAAAATTTTATGTTTTCTGCATGAATAGCTTTTTTCTTCTTACCAGTCCAGTCTTTACCATACTCATCACATTCCACATTTGGACTTTGGCAGATCCGGAGGTCTGGGCAAAGCTAACATGTACCTAAGCCAAATGCGAATGAATACAGCTTTTGTGACTCTTCCATAACAATAATTGATAAGTTACATTGTCAGTTGAGCACAAATACTTCCCAAAAGGCTGTAATAATAAACGCATAGAATAAACCCATTGAAACACAAACACATTTTCTTTCCTCCTAAACCTAACATTACAATTCGAAAGACCACAGAACCACCACATCTCTCAATAGGGCAAAGTTTCAGGAAAAGTTGAGGCTCTCTTTGACATCCTGATGTAACGAAGTCCAAGATAGCAAAGGCAATACTTGGCATACTCGATGATGCAGTGATCAAAATGGACTACATTTGAAAATAAAAGTCAGGCACAGAGGATGGGGAGGAGTGTTTTCACTGAATTTGCTGCATTCAACATCTTCCATCAGTTCGACTGGAACAGACTAAAAAGCTACGTTATTCTCGAAGTGGACATTTCCCAAATATATATACATTTTTAGGCAATATCTAGCAATCCAACTGAGATTCGACACTTTCTATATGGTAAAGTGCATACACTTAACAAAAGATAACCTCTATCCCAAGGATCACTAAGTAAGGCAGATTAAAATTAACAGGGGTGCAAAACTGTTAAATGACTTGCCCACAACCAGTCAGAATTGCAGTGCATACACCTGGAAGCAGCAGCTGGAAGTTTTGATAGCTTACAGAGCATGCACATGGCTTTTGGCACTACAGAAATCAGAAAGGCTTGCTGGAGTCACTGGTACAGAAGTGTGGAGTCATCTTTTCTTTCTTTTTCATGTACAAAAGTAAGTTATCCCTCTGCCCTTTAGATTCATTTCTACATACAGCAACGATACATTAAATACCTCACAGTTAAATTAAAAGAGACATTCATATTATTGAAGTAGTTACTAATAGCAGTAATCGCTGCTAGTCCTGTTGCTAGTCATTGCCAGTCGAACTAACTCCACGTGGAGCTGAACACGGCTCTTCCCTTCACTCAATGCTATCACGTTCAGGCAGCTTCCACGCCACACTAGGAAACCTCATTTCATGTATTGCCCTCTTGACAGCCTTAAAGTGACTGAAACACAACTACTACTGGTCTTACCCAATGCTGCTGCAAAGCAAAGGAAATATCTTGGGGAAAAAAGAATCCTGCTTCAAACACTGTGGAAGAACATATTCGCAGGAAGCACACGGCACTGAGAGGAGTCATCTGGGAAGTAGGTGGCTTTGCTGGGCTGAAGCGCAATGTTATTCACTCCCACAGTTACACATGCAACTAGGAATGGACACTGGGTATCGCAAGGCTAATTAAAAGATGTCACGCACTTCATCTAGACAGGGTCTGCGCCTCTGAAGAGAGTTGATGAGCCACATCAACAGAACATGCTGCAAGTTCATCCCTGGGCTGAAAGCTTTTACTGACAAGAGCCCTGATGTGGCAATTCACCTCCCAGCAAAATTAGGAGCTAGGCAAGTAAGTAATGGGCTTTGGCTGTGGGAAGGGAGAACACGCCAGCAAAGTACCAGAGAGAATCCCAACAGATGCATTTCAACAGACGGTATTACAAGATGCAGAATGCTCCGCTGTGAAAAGACCCGTTGATTTTCACCAGGTTGTACCCAGCTTTTGGAAACTTGAAAATACAGAGAAAGAAGAATTTTTGCCTTAGATGTGCATTTATTAATTTTGTTTCATTGTCGATTCCTATCACTGCAATTACTTTGCACTCAGTTTCCTTGTTAAGGGTTACAAATTGTCATACACACACACAAAGTAGGAATTTAATCCTCCCACAACCATTTCTATAGAAATCTGATTGCTTTAGTACTCTGAGTTGTTCACTGTGTGGTCCTAATAGAGTAACTTTCTTGCTGCCAAGATGATTATCCCTCCCCTACTCAGTTATTGGGCTACGTTGAAATCACAGACACTTGGAACAGGCAAACAATGTCAAAAAGATTGTAACAGTTTCTGTAAATAGCAACCTCAGAAATTCACGGGGTGTTTAAAATACAGATCTTACCCTTAAAAGCTTATTCAGATTAGTCACACCTTTAGAGAAGTTATACTTTCTTGATCCACTGGTTATTGAATGCTACACAGTTCCAGCTCCCAGCATGGCTAATATGTGTCAGTCAATCAAATGATGTGATTGTTTCTCTTGTTTGGCAAAAGGAATTATGTAGTTTTAACTTAGAGTCAGTTTATCAGTCTTTTTTTAACTAAGATGTCAGACAAGTATTAGGCAGACATAACAGGAACATATTACTTGGACAATTGAGAGAGCTATAGTAAATAAGTAAACTACAGATTTTTCTAAACTAAAAAACTTAAATCAGCTTTTTAGGTTTGGTATGTATAACTCTCTCTATTTAGCATTACTGATAAAAAAAAATAAATAAAAACTACCACCAAAATCACACTGAATTTGTAAAAAATATTTGAAAAAGAAACATTTAAAAAAATTGAACACACTTTTTCTAAGCCAGCTTTGACAACTTATGAGGTCATTCTCTGTTTTGCACCACTGTAGATCAAGTTAACGACGGACTAGTAATACCATAGGTTGGACACTTTCATGTACAATGTGCAATGCAACATTCAGCTTCTTAGCAAAAATGTAGTGCTGTCTCAAGTGGTCTTAATACACTGACACAAGGGAATGCTTACAAGTCACATGCCAATCAAGGCTGGGAGTAGTTATATATGGCTGAATAAATTATTTTCTGCTAGGTTTTTTCAAGTGAACATTATTTTTTAATTTTCTACATCACATAGCTTATTATTAAAAATAAATTACTTTAGTGTCATACCTGAAATTACTATTTCTTGAAATAGTCAAAAAATGTCACAGGAGAATATACACAAAGGCTGCCGGTAGCACAGAAAAGGCCGGTCTCCTTATAGCTCCTCATGAAACATTGGATGAAAAAACACTCCACTGAAGAACAACCTAGAGGAGGAATCTAACTTCAGATGTTAGGTCTCATGAAGAAGTTTTTCTTTTCTACTGATTACTGAGCAAGCAGAAGAAAAATCGTCCATCTTTGGATAAAGTCAGTTTTCACGAACGTTCCTGCCTCAGATTCTACCATCAACTTTTTAAACCTAAACATTTTTATTCTAAAAAGTACACATTGATATGAGGTGTATATATACGCAGAAAAAAGTATGGTATATACACATAATATTTAAAACTTAACATTGCGATTAATTTCAGTTTTTGTGTATCTTGACGTTGTAATTACTTGGTAGGAGTCTTGGTAAATAAAGGCTTCCTGATACAGTTTTCCCCCAGAACATCTATTTATAGGTGAGTGGATAAACTAGATTTGAAAGCTTTATCTTTCCAAGTATTTGCCATCAGATTCTGTCCTGGTTTTTTTCCACGTTCGGAAGTATTTACTATTCCAGAAATACTGATTTTCGGAGATGAAGTAAGATAGGAGTTTTGTTGGAAGCATCCATATTTCAGAGACAAAAGACCTACAGAAAGAATGGTCTGTCTTTTTATGTCTGTGTCCTCTAATGATTCTATAGTACTCTAATGCTTGGATATTAACTCCTGTTCTGCTCCCATCAATGCCTCTTTCTATTTCCAGGCTATGAAAAATTGACAAAGTTAGAGACAAGTACAGATGCTGTATCACTTCTGCATGAACCAGGAGGAGATCCTGAACTTCCCCTTCATCTGGGAAGTGATAACCTTTTAGGTTAATCTGAAAAGGAACTGGTGGTATACCCAGTTCTTGGAGTGACGCCGAGACAGAGGCAAGTTACTAGAAAGCACACAACCTCATTTATGGAGAACTAAATTTCATCTTGAGAAGTAGACTGTTGGTGAGACCTTAAGATCTGAGACAGTTTAGTATACTTCTAATGGAATTTTGACAATCCCATATCCTGACCAAAACCAGATTCTCCTACAAAGCTTGAACCTTTCTGGTACAGAAAAACTTAAGGTGGGGACTGTAGGAGAGAGTGATCCTAACACCTAACTCCGCTTCCACTGTCTGTTTTGCTTCACCTCCGCCCATGCAGGGCTCCTTTGCTGGAGGCACTGGCTCGCCACTCCTGCGCTCAGACAGCCTTCATTCTTCCCCTCCGCCCATGCAGCTCTCCTCCTTCAGGACTCTCTGAATTCCCTGCAAACAGGAGACCTCCAACTCTATAGTTTATTCCCCCGATATATTCAAATCCCACAACAATTAGCCAAGCATTCAGTCTGACCTGCTGCCCTTCCTGTGACCTGATGCTTAACCACGGTGACACTGCAGGAATTTAAAAGGAAAGAAACGAAAAAAAAAATTCTGAGGCGCGTGCTGTTGGACCAGTGACTGAAGGAGAAAGGAAAATAAAGATCTAAAAGCTATTTTTCAAATCAGAGGTTCAGTTCTGTTAAAGCCTTCAAGTTAAAGCAAGCTATTGCAGAAATTTATATTATTGTGCATATTGCAAGACAGCGCATCTTCCACACACATGAAGGTAACTACTGCTCTTTAATACAGAGACCCCGCACATTTTTCATAGTTTTTTCACTTATTTTTGTGAAAAACACCGGTCTCCTCTTGCAGACAGAGTAAGACCCTTCACAGAATTAATAGCCTACCAATGTGGTGTTAATTTTAGCTCTGCTTTTTCCTGCACCAGTCTCCAGTACAGGCAAGCTACAGGGCAAATTAGGTAGAGAGTATCACACCAACTGTAACTGAGACTAGTACTAACACAAAGAAATGGCATTCTCAAGTGGAGAAGGAAAAGAAACATTTCATCATTCTTGAAGGCACGATGACCACGAGAACTGTCCTTGTACCATTTTTTGTGCTGATGGAACAAAGAAAAGCCAAGGGCCTCGCTGAGGGAAGCCAATTTAAGGATTACTCCCAGGACTGCACTTGAAGGGGAAAAAGAAATAAAAATAAATAAATAGAATCAAAGAAGAAACAGCCCCACTCATTGCTAAGCACAGTATAAAAACAAGCAAACCTTGCAGACAGTACTGTGACTATCTTTGTGATCACTAACCAGATGGGGCCTTGTCTCATAAGCTGGGGAAAATATCAAATACCAGGAGGTCCTCTTGGGCACTCTCTCCCATTTGGTAGTTTCCTTTGTTCCTCCCAAGTATTAGGCAAGGAAGAAAACGTTACAGTTTACAATCAGTACATTTTGTGAGCTCATTGGCAGGAATGAGTGAGTACATGTCATTTTAGAAATCCTCCATCATACTATCTTCTTTTTTTGCCTTTTTTTAAACTATACACTATCCTATTAAGCACAGCGTGTAATCAAAAAGAATTAAGCTTCAAATATTTTCATTACATCAGTACATAAATCATTAATAAAGTGTTTATATAAACGACATTTCATTCATTTTACACCCAACAGTCATGAAGTTGAGGGCTATGTTTTCCGAGCTGTTTCCACATGCTCCTAAACGAGGTGAAGATGACCTCTGTTCTCTCAGATGAGGGTACCACATAGCAAGTACCTATCAAATACAGCCCACCCACTCCCAAACATCTTGCCTTCTTTGTGGTATCTCCATCTCTATGGCAAACTACAACATTTATGGTACTTCAGCACTCAAAGATCCCAAGGTCCAGTACGACCTTTCATAAAAACAGTAACTTGATTCTCTTTGAAGGAAAGGAGGCACCAATATCCTCTGTGTGTGCAACGACTGTGGAGCAGAAACTCCTTTCTTCTTCCCAGAAGATCCTGGACCTTTGAGACCACTCTGTACTAACACGGGTTAACCTTCTTTGGGGCCAAGTAACAACACAGAAATACGAACTCTAAGGACTGGCATTAAGAGAATAGAGAAAGAAAAAAGAGTGGTTTTGATTTCAAATAACAGCTCCCCTACGAAATCTGGGAACTTCAGGTGTCCCCTAATGAACCAGACCATGCAGTGCCGACAGCAAGATCTGACAGAGGACATTATCATCTCAGTAACAATACCAGTACAAAGAGTCTGAAGAACTTACGAGGCAATTAACTCAGTCACTCAATATTAGATATCCACTTGATACAGCACATGAGCTTCCCTTCCCGTTGAGGTAGAAATAAGCACACAATTCCTGTGATCCATTTGGATACCTTTCAGTCAAGAAGCATCACATCATGAAATTGCCACGTTCTCCATAATCAAACTCAAGTTTGCTATTTTGCTTCCACAAAGGTAATTCTGAGGAGATGTATAAAGCCTAAATACATTATTTAGATGTTTTCAAAAGAAAGCAAAAGAATGCCTGGGCCACTGGGCCTGACGTCTGCTCTTGCTCAGGGATATTACAAACCCATTTAAAGTTTTAAGGGATAATTCAAAGAAATCTGGGACTGGGCAGAAGAGTCACTTCTCATTCAGCAGAAAGCAGCTAGATTCAACAGAGACAGCATAAACATTCTAGACGTGACATTATTCACTTAAGGCTACTGTCCAGTTAACTTTGCAGTCTAATGTTACACTCACAAAGGTATACGGCACTCCTAATATGTAACCGAACAGCTGAACTACAAATGCATTCATACTCCTGGTGATGAAGAATAAATTACCAAAGTAATACAACCAATGAAACAGTGTAACAAATTACTTGCTTGGGGCTAATGAAGGAACATGTCAGTTAAATTTTATTATATTTGGTAATATGGAATACGGCTTGTTCTTAGGCACAAAATGAAATAATATTTTTATACCTCTTTATTTCCTTTTATTTAATTAATTTCTAGCATAGTTATGACAGATATCACCAACTGATATACGTGTGCAGTGCTGAAACAGGTACATTCAAAACTGCTCATCTGATCTAGGCTATTTTGCCTGCTGAAATCCAAAACTTGCCATTGCATATCACGTCTCTTTAAGATGGGACTTCATTCAGTCTCAGAAATAAGCATTCTGCCATACATCACAGAGTCCCGTGGCAGCAAGCTACCTCTACTACTCATGCTTTCTGTCATTAATGGGTATTAAGACCCCAAATTCATCGGTTGACTCTGGAACATGGCAGGTAACTGGTGTCTAACAGAGACAGGGCTCCTCCAGGGAGCCCACTGAAGCCGAGCACGGAAACCAACAGAAAAACAGATCTTCAGAAATCAGAAGCTCCCACCACCTGACCCTATTCACTTAACGCTGCTCCAGAAACATCTGAACATCATTATGTTACCTAATGGCAAGGTCTTACAGAAGTTCAGGACAAGTTCCCAACAGAACAAATATTTAACAGAACTATACAGGAAGTAACAGTCTTATAAATGACTTCAAACATCTTATGATTATTTTTCTTAATGACTTGTTCATCTCTTTGTGAACCACAACCATAACAGATAATACTTAATGACTGCAAGACTGGACGTTGATTTTAGACATTGCTCAGTGAATGACAAGACACATAGGGAAGGAAAAAAAGGCAGTTAGATGAGAATAATTGTACCATGAAGTTACGGCAGGCAGTTTCACATGCATCTCAACAGTGCTTGTTTTGCATAATGAGGCAGATTATTTCTGGCTGAACTTATCATTGCAGGCAAAAAAGACTAAAGTTAGCCACAAAATTTCCATATATTAAAAGTTTTTAAAGATGGAAAAACGGTGTTTGGCATATCTAGATAGTATATTATCTACACGTTCATTTAATACTTCTTTTGAATGCTATTTCCCTTTAACTATCTTGTTCACTCAATGCATTCATTGCCTGTGATGTCTCTGGAGGGAAAAGCTAAATATTCATTCCATCTGTTTTAAATTCCACATTTGAGAATTTGCAGTAAGCTTAAAACGTCTTTGTTGCCTTATAAATATTTAAAGAGAAAATATCGTTACGTTTAAACTCCCAGAATTGTTGTTATTTTACAGTAGTTAAGTTTAAATGTTTGTACGCTAATCTGTTTTGGTCATGAACACAAGCTTCTTGGGCATCGTCAAATCACTAATACTTCAAGCACAACTTTAAACAGCACCAAGAAGATGCTACTCAATTCCCACTGTTCCTATGTGGAATAGAAATCGCATTTATTATAATCACCTTTGACTAAATGGTGTGGTCTGACAAACCAAATTTACCGTTAAAGACATTTTAATAGCTGATGCTCAAACTGTCCTGCTGGGTTGGAAAGCGCAGCAAATACATATTATCAGTCACTCCAACTAGCAGTAAAGTCAGAGGCTACAAACCTGCCACATACCCAGTGAAAAAACTGCTTCTGACAACACGTAGTGGCAATGAGGTGTCTAATAGGTTTTACGGACAGCCTTAAAAATTATTTACACCATATAATAGAATGCCGTCTGCGTAGAGAAAGCAGACTTCTTCCTGGAGGAATATTACATACCTCTTAAGCATTGCGAACTGCTGAAGTAAAATTGCTACAAACACCTTTGTGTTAATTCTATTTTACATCTTCAAGATGCACAAACCAAAGCCCTAAGAAAATGGATTACTGAAAACAGTCAAGTTCCATCATATATGTACACATATATGTATAAAGTCAGATATTCTTATTTTCTCATAATTGTTTATTGTTCTGCAAATCTCAAAAGACTGCTAGATTTAATTTTCTTTTTCGATAGTTGAATGAAGAGGTAGGTTGAATACCCCAAATATTTTACCCAAATAAGGTCAAATCGTATCTTTTCCTGCTACCAACATATTCAATAGTATTTTATAAAATCAGAGTACAAAAGGAAAACCATGTGATGCTAACCTTTAAAAATGTACTTAAGTTTTTACTACAGACCTTTAAAATATATTTACTCTTTTATAAAACTACTATACCAAAAATTTACACTTAAAACATCTTTTAAAATAAAAGATTACATAACAAAATGTACACTTTTAGCTATTATCACCTACAAATAATCCAAATACAAATGAAAATAGCCTTCAAGAAAGGCAACACAATACATTTTACAAGATAAATGAGGAAATGGAGAAATGAAAACCAGCAGTTGATAAGTATTCTAAGAAATAAAAATGAGATTGTACTAGTAATATATAATAGTCTTAAGAAACTGAATGCCAGAGATTGGTATCAAGACAAAAAAATCCAGCTGAATTACTGACGGGCTTGTCTGGTTTTATGACTGTTAATAAACACACAGTAGTTATATGTGTTAAACTGAAGGAAATCAAATCTTAGACTTGAAAATGTCACAGAGTGAGCACGTAACTTCCTCTCCCACTCACAGCATACGAACTGGCAAAGGAGTCCTGTGTTTGTTGAAATATTAGCTACTCCCCAGAAGAAACATCTGTGTACAAAAGGGGCCCAAAAAAATTCTGATAAGTTATGCTTTATAATGTAGTTGAAGTGGTCGGGGAAAAAATTCCAAAATTAGTATCACATGAAAATAATTCATTTTCAAATTTAACTTCTTCCTTATATCTTCATTTGTTTCTCCCCTTCCTCCTTGGTAGCCTGAATAAAATAATAATTAAAAAATTGCACAACTCTTCTTGTCTGTCAAGCCTCTATTCCAAATGTCAAACACTATCCCAAGTATTACAAGTACTGAATAAAGATGTAAACACTGGCATGTTGTTAATTAGGCTTCATGAGGAAATTAGGATGCAAAGAATGGTATCAAGGGAATTGCCCAAACATGGGTTTTAACAATGCTGTTACTGCCCTCCCACAGTAACTTTTAACAAAATCGACTTCATTCCTCTCACAGTGCGCCTTGCCAAGAAACAGATTTGAATAAAGGGCCCTCATTAGCAATAAAAGTTTGGAGGGCGGAAGTGCTGCTTGAACTTTGCATTGCTGAAGTACATGCAAGGAAAAGCACCTTCCTGAACTACTAACAGTGGCTGCATAAGCCAGTCCCAGCCTGTCCATCCTCCTGTGTCACGTGTCACCTGCTGCTCCCGTGGTCTTATACAGCAGCAGCAGAATAAACTTGTAGCATCCACGTACTGATAAAAAAGCTCAGGATATCAGCCTTCTTTACAGTTGTGGAGCTCGCAGTGGCCATTTGGACCTTCTCAGCTCCTAGCTAGGCTCTGTAATAGGCTCTGGGAGATGCCATGAGAAGGCTGATAGAATTTTGCAGAGTATTAATGCCCAAACCTTTTTTACCTGCTCCTTGTTAGCCTCAGAGCAAAACCTAAGGCATTGGTGATTCCTGAGTGTAGTGGATACAGACAGGAAAGTATCTAAGAGTTATTCAGCGTTCCTCATAAATCTCGCTGCTGGTATCCAGAGGCCTACTACCCTAGTGGTAGCATAAAATATTTATGTTTTACTACTGATAGCACCACTGAACTCATCTGAAAACCAAGCATGTCATACCTACTTCAAGCAACTTATAGATCAACAGAATTGTAAACTAAGTTCCTGTAACACTACCTTTATTAAGCCATCTTTAATTCAGGTTCTCAGGACAAAGTTGTACCTATAATAGGGCACCTATCCATTTTATGAAATTTCCGTTACTGCGAAGCTCTAAAAATAGAGTTTTAAACATATAGGACAATCTACAAACCTGTCTCCGTGAGTCGGTAATCTTCAACAGCCAGAGGGTTCATCCACCATGGACCGCCCTTCTTGCAACTAATGTAGCTGCTGTTGCGTGCTAAAGACCAAAAGCAGAACTCAAGATCCCTGACATTAAAAAGTAATACCGAACCTAGGACTCATGATGAAATTATAACAATGCATGCATGAGGAGTGCGTAGAGAGGGACTCGTGATCACTCCTTCAGCTCAGCTACAAAGAGTTAACGACAGGAATCTGAAGGGCAAGATGTTTACATCTGTCTCTGATTAATGGGAAGGAGGAACTCCAATACTGTTACATGTAACTCACAGAAGGGAAGAGAAGGTTTGAAAGCAGTTCTTGGCCAACAGGAAGGTAAAATACATTCATGATCAGACTCTAAGATGCGTTGATCCAGTAGAAAACTCTTACATGAACACGTTTAAGAAAATTCCTGTATTAGGTACAAGAATAATAATAAAAGTCCTACGAAGCATTGGAGTGTCTCGTCTTCAGTGTGCTCAGAAATGAAAAACCAAATGGCATGAACCGGTTCTTCTTCACTTACTTTCTTGATTTGGAGTGTTAAATAGACTACTTTACTGTAACAAAGTGTTAACTACTACTGAACACATTTTCCCAGACAGGCAGTGAAGGACTCTGCAGTGCTGGGCACGCTTATGCCCACAGACTTCCCCCAAAGAGCAGGAGCCGTGAGTGGACACTGCGAAGAGCCTGGTTGCGTAAGAACACCTGCACGCTACAGGCACTGGTCATTGTAAAGTAAAATTCGAATGTAGAAAGCACTGTACATTATACGGTTTCCCCCCTCCCAATATTTTTAATTTATGTGAAAAATATTCACACCTTAATCCTACAGGAGTATTAAATAGATTAACAGAAGCTAATGGCCAGTAAGTTAAAATGGAAAGGGGAAAAACACAACTGACTTACACATCGTAATTGACTGTAAATACCCACTAGAGGATAATATATTGGGACAAGTTTGCTGCACACATCTGAGACTCCCATTTTTGTGTCTCCTGTGCCTTCATTCATGTCTTTTCAGAATATGCTAGTGATGTTCTTCCACGAAAAATCCTTTCACATAACAAAGACCATGCATGCCACCTACTCCTCCATTGCACAAGGACACATTTCAAAGAACTTCTGAGTCCTCTGAGTCCCATATTCCTGCTTTCCCTTCAGCGGACAAGAGCTCAGTGGGGATTTTGTAGCTACTGTCACTTACAACGTGAGCTGGAAAACTCCCTTCTACCCCTCTCTCTTAGTCTCTCCTGTCTCCTACTCTTGCTGCTTAGTTGTGTCAGCAGAATTACTTTCCACACAGATGGGACCATTTCATAAAGTGTTAAAGAATGCAATTAACTGTTTCTGATATGTGAAGAATTACAAAGATGACTGAAGCTGGTATGCTTCATAACTAAAAGAGCTACACCCTTTTCCTCCTACTGGTTTTCACCAAAATTACCGGTTTCTGCCTCTGAACAAATTGTGTTCTTCAAAAGTACCAACCCTGTACCCAGAGGTGAATGACAGAAGACAACAACTTCAACACAGCACTTTGGACGCTTGTAACTAGAGAAATCCTTTGCTGTGTGTATTCCATCAACGCTATCTAGGCACTATTTATATCACATGAGGAAAAAGAACTACCTGATGTTAAAGAAAAAAGATTCCCACAAAACCAAACCAAACCAAAAAAACCCAGTTTGCTTTTTGTCTCTTTTTTCTTTAGCAAACAGACATAAATCAGCAATGGATATGCTCATGGTAGGTAGCTAATCATCTGGTAAGAGATGCCATTCTTTTCATGGCGTATATTCCATGGATTGTAACTCAGTGAAAACTGTAAAAGATAAAGTAATCTCAAGCACAACCACAATGAAGGAAAAACAGTTCAGTTGTGTACTTACAAGTTTGGATATTTATCTTTTTATCACTGCCATTAATACAAACAGTGCATGTCTCTTGACTAGGCTGAGAGTTCAAATCGTAATGAAAGCAAAAGAGAACTTGAGAATGTCATTGCAGATAGGCAGCAGAAGAAAACTTTTCTGGTTTTCCCTCCCTTTATGGCTTTCCAAACAAACAAAAAAAAATCCTCAGCTTGAATGTTTACATTACATATTATCAAGGGGGAAATGGCTACATAAACACAGGAAATGGCATAATTGGAGCACAGAACTAATTAAGAAAAAATAGAACCAGAATTCAAGTATACCTATGCTTCACAACTTTATTAATGGTAAATTATTCTACCAAGTACTTTGGTAAATGTAGGTAATTCACTATGTTACAACTATCTTTCACTTCTTAAACATTTATCACAAGTAATTTTTTTTTTGCCAAGAAGAAGAAGTAAACACAACAAAACCAAACCTTCTTGTGCTGGGGAAGGGGAGCGGGGGGGAATCTTCAATTTAAGAAGCGAAGGAATCTCTCTTGTGGTAGAGAGTTTATGTGGCTTTTTTCCATTACTTTTTAAAAAATTCAACGCATTAACAGTTACAGAAATTATCTGATTAAGATAAATCTTAGCAAATAAGCAACAAGATTTACTTTACAAAGTCCCTATTTTAAAACCTTCCCAGACACTTTCACTCTGTCTGTTAGACCTACTTAAGAGCCATCCCAAATCAGCTCCGTATGTTTATTACTTTGTCTCTTTGCTTTTCCAAATCCTGATCCGTAAATTTTGCAGCCAGGCCTCTTTCCCTCACTCTGCAGATGTCAACAAAACTTCTCCAGAGTGGAGTGAATGCATCCCGAAGAGGCCTCCTTGTGAGGTCCGTTACAATGTAAAGGGAAAGTTGGAAATCAATAAAAGAATAAATAAACACTTAACCAAGCAAAGGAAGAACTTTCTGACTTACTAGGAAAAGTAAAAACAATGTTTTTTAATTAGCACACATTATCCCTTAAGGGATGTTGAGCTCTCAAACTCACCACAGCATTTATTTTAAAAAGCTTTATCTGTCAGAATTCCTGAAACTGACTTTAAATACGCTTTCCTCAAAAAACCAGAAAGCCAGAATGTGGGTGCCTTCTTCCTAAGCAGAAGCTGGAGACATTAAGGCAGATAGACAAGCTGGTTTTTAGTGATAGACTTCTAAAAGAGTGCCTGAATGTCACCAGCAACTTCCAAGTACAAAATAAAAACTAACATCCAAAAATTTTAACTGAAACAAACAAAAAACCCAAAATGAAAGTTTAACAGTGAAGGATAAAAATATATTGGCAGAAATGTTTACTAGAGCTGCGATTTTATTTTAAATTTTTCAAATTGCCAGAAATGGTTATATTTGACTTAGTGGTTCCCTTCATTTATTTTCTTTAAAAAAAAAAAAAAAAAAGGACAAACAAAAACCAGCCAGCTACAGAACTCTCCATAAAAATTTAGGCTCCTAAATACTAAAATGAATCTATTCAGAGCCTCATACAAAATGGTCTTGGGGAAAATCTCATGGCTAATGAAGTTACTCTTAAAATCAACTGGAAAAGCAGATATTCATTACAGGTTGTCCAACTTGTGACTGTTTCCCCTTTTCCCCATTTCTTGAAAAAGAGAGAGTGGAAGTCTTCTTGAGAAATACACAATATTCTTAGCCCATTGTCATGATGGGCATCTTTGAAATAAGTTACTAAACAATACTTAACACCAACCTGATTAACCATGGTTCAGGCTAAGAAGGATGCATGGTCACTGAGTAATACAAAACACTTACTCTGTTTCTACATTACATTTTCCAACACTTGGCTCAGTGTCAGTTAGTGCCTTAGACACTTCTATTTTCCTTGGCAAAGTATTCCACAATGTAGCTCATCCTGAGGAAGTTTTCCTGACATTCAGCCTAAATTCTCTCCCAATTTCTTCCTGTCAGATGATTGCCTCTTCTTAGCTAGATGATGTAAGCAGCATACACGCTTCCCACACAAAGGAACAAAAGTTCTGCTAATAACGTACAAATGGAGAAGTTAAAATTCCCTTTTTTCAGGTAGTCATGCAGAAAAAATGCAAACGATACCATGTGAAAAAACACTGTATCAGATCCTGAGGTCATTCCTTCATCAGCTCATTGCTTTTTACAGGTTCTGAAAATGCCAAAGTAATAGTATCAGAATAAACACACAAACACAGAAGCAGATAAAGGTATGCATACATTATCGATACATATGCTTAGGCATCTACAATCTTTTGAACAATTATTCAAACTCTGTCAATGTTTACAGTAGGATTTAGTCTAGAAAAATAAATACACTGCATATTTTTTTAATATACATATAAAAAAATGTCGGCTTGTTATAAACCTGAGTCAAAATGTAGAAAGATGTTTTCTGCTTTTAAACTGCTGCCAACATTAAAGTATTAATACATTTCTGCTACTGTGATTTGTTTCGCTTATCAGAACACGAAAAAGGCTTGTAAACAATGTATGAACTACTTACAACTACAAAAATACTTTTGACGTACTACTAATAGTTTGTGTAAGTTACAGGCCATGTAAATGCACAGATATTTGTCATGACTGTCATTTGAATATAAATATTACCAACCATCAAAACTTCATTACTAGTATATGTAGACCCAGAAAACCTATTTAATAACTATGGTAGGGAAAACAGTATTATATTTTAGGTGCTACTAACCCCATCAGTTTTATAAGCCGATTTGGAAATCGGACCTTCCAAATTACAGTAGGTAGTGTAATTACATTTTCACAGCTTTGAAGAGACACCATATTCCCAGGATTAATGGTCCAGTAACAGCTTTTGCCATATTTAGGATACTGCACTAGACTAATCTTTGCTGAAATTTTCTTCTATCATCAGCTTGGTTGCAAATGTAACTTTTGCTACCACGTTAAAGACAATAACAACTGTATCCTTTAATTATTAAAAAAACAATAAATCTGGAAACTCTGTTCCATTTGATGATAGTCATTATCATAACAAGTATTTTTCTTGGTTTGTCATTTTGGGAACAGACACCTTGGAAACAAATATCTGATTGCAGGCCCGTTAATTACTAGCAGGTCTCCCTTAATGGAAGTCCTCACCAGGATCACATAGAAAGTTACTAATAGTGCTGCTGAAAATGAAAAATGGGTGCACCTGAATGTATATTTGGTAAACACATGCCAATCCACAGACACTCCAGAGCTCAGATGTTAGAAGTGGCTTCCGTCTTTAGAAATGGTCTGAATAAATATCCAAAGTGCTTTATGTGAAATCTGTGCTGGTTACTCCATCTAGTTGAAGGTGTCCTGGCTCATTGCAGGGGGGTTGGACTAGATGACCTTTAAGGTCCCTTCCAACCCAAACTATTCTATCAGTCTACAGATTGACTCCCAAACATGGTGAGGTAACAAACTTTACAAGGTGACAAAGAAAGGCTCATACACAACTGAGCACAAAGCAAAGCTACGTGGGCCTATGGACTCATCAACCACCTCATTGTTTTTCCCCCTTTGCCTTCTTATTTATTTTGCAACTCCCATTCATTGAGCCCTATTTCAAATTAAAAGTGATAGCTTTACAGGCAAGGTGAACAGTTCAGACCGTAAGTGGTCCTAACTACTGATCTATCTGTTCACTTCTTTGGCAACCCACGCGATCATTTCTGTGTGAGGTAAAAATGTTTTATCAGTGGCTAAGCGGTGGCTATTGGAACTAAGCGACTAAGCAGGCAGCAGTTTATTAGCAGCCATGTAATACTGCCTGCTGCTCGTAGTGAGGCTGACAACTGATTACGCAGCCAGGGTTGTGCTGTTAGTCCAGCTGTCCCTGAAGTCACTACTTGTGACCAATCTGTGCTACCTTCCAGTAAGAAAGTGAATTTTCATCTTCACAGACATTGCAGGTCTCCATGGGTCAATTCTGGTAACTGCAAAAATGGGGTTAATAGATACTAACCTCTACTATCACTCTTAGGAATCACTTTGCATTATACTGCGCAGCTGTTGTCAAATAAAACACTGAGAAAGGCAGTCTGGTAGTTAAATGCTTTGCTTTGGTGCTGGGTCTAGTTCTTGATACAAGAGCCATGGCAGTACTATTCACTATCTCTCCACCACCAAGACTGACCTCCGCCAAAATCATTGTTCAAAAAAAAGAAAAAATTAATTAAAAAAAGGAAAAGGCTGGTGCTGAGGAAACTAGTAATTCTAAGAGATGAATGTAATTGGAAGTTGTATTTTGTTTTAACAACTATTTCATGAATGAACATGTCCAGGCATGAAGCCAAAGTCAGCTGAGCTGTTTGTAATGGTACCATGCCCAGGAACTGTTAACTCCAAGATTCGAAGTATGTATCCTTTCAGGAAACAAAAGCACGTGTATGAACATTTAAGATATTTTCTGAAGAGATGCAGGTTAACCATTGATTTGACCCATTCAGAGATAAATGAACTTTTATAGGTGCAGGATCCATAGAAAAATATTTCAATATGTCCACGTTATTGACAGCATTAACTCGCTGTGTGTACAGTGCTCTGGCATCCCAACAGAAATTTAAAGAGTAAATTAGAAATGTGCACTGTAGCTGTTTGGGATACCAAACACAGGAAAAGGTCATGATGTTCATTTAAAAAACAGATATAACGATAAATAAACTAATATGAAAATACAATATATGAAGTTACAGAAAAATTTAATTGATTTCATGCCATGAAATACAATTTTATAGCCACATACGTATGAAGCTTTACTGACAGCTGACACGGTAAAATGTTCAAAGGTTATTTAAAACTCAAATGATGAATAATTATAAATTAGAAGGTTCTGCCAATTGTCAGTGGAGAAAGTTCAAAATGAGCGTGTTGGAAACAGCACACAAAATTAAGAAAGGGATGAAGGACACGAGGTGACACGTGTCATGACAAAACATTTAGAGCAACAGGGCCAGAAGCAGTATCAGATACAGGTTTCTTAGTCTTTTTTTCTGCTCTCATGCAAATATGACTAACAACATAAATCAATTTAGAAAGCTCTCATTTAGCTTGTAAAAAGATATCAACTAGTGTAAGAGCCAGCTTAGGGGGAAGAGAAAGGTCTAGCATGCTTTGTCTTTAAAGGGAGACTTCTACTGAAGGACAGGTATCCAAAGAAGCAGCTCTCATAATATATTAATCTTTAAGGCTACCAGACTCCCTGGCCCTATCATTCAAACCTTTCCGCAGGACCGTGTGACATGGCTTCCAGATTTCTGCTATAATTTTCTTTTACCACTAGAAAAATAACCTCTGTCCTTGACCACAACCAGTTGTAACAGCAGGGCTGCAACAAACATTGCACCGAGCGCTAGATTTGCAGGCGTTTATTTTGGCGGTTGTGCTAGCTTAATCAGAATTCGCTGATCTTGCATTGCTGTTTCATGCTCTCTGACTCCTTCCTTTGCCCTCTGTTGTTGTGATGCCAACACAGTCTGTGGCAACATGGTTGAAAAATAACCAGTAACAAGTTTTGTTTGTTTTGTTTTGCTTTTAGCCAGGTCAGTCTTCTGAAGTGGGTACACAATAAACTGGCACTGTTGCCAAAAAACCAGGCAGGACAGTTTCAGTCTCAGTTCAAAGTAAAAGCACTTGCTCGGGGAGAGGCATTTAGAGAAAGTTTGTCAAAGTAATAGTAATATGAGCTTCTACAGACATTTGAAAGGAATAAAAAAAACAATCTAAGTGTTCTGCAAACCTTAGGACAACATCCTAATGAGAACACTTCAAATAAAATATCTTTGTGTGTAACACAGCTATGGGCACATGCAGATTATGCAAGTTCCCCGAGGGAGAATATCAAGCTGCCTTGACTTTAAAAAACATAATTTACTTGCTTGCTTGTGAAAAGGTGTGGTTTGCTTTGGGTTTTTTCAGGTTTTTTCTTTGTTTGTTTGTTGGTGTTTGTTTGTTTTAAATAAAGGCATCTTTGTTTTTACATACCCTTTGGTACACAAAGTGCTGACGTTATCCATTTTAAATCCCATTTCCCAGGATAATGAATAAGAACAAGAAATACAGGGGTTTCAAACTATTCTGTAGATCAGACTAAATGAAGAAAAATTCAAAAATATGCTGTTCATAGGAATGAAGTACCTTTTCTTATACTACTGGGAGAAGTACAGATAAATTCAGAATCCATTAAAAAAAATAAGGGGTAGATTGTCAGATAACAGCATGTTCTGACATTATTAGAGGCTAGCAATGGGTACAGCACGTACCCTCTGCTACGAGCAACTCCATTCCCTCCCTCTGCAGTCACAAAATAAATGCATAAAACGTTATGGCTGTAAGGTTGGCTGATCCATGAAAACTCCGGTACCTTTAAAATATTCATTTAGAAGTGCAAACATCTTTCTCTTTTCTCTGTCAACAGTCATCTGAGAAGACACTCGGTTAGCGACTGTGTTGAAAGCCAAAGCGTCTCCAAGCTGAAATAGCAACAACTTGCCTTTCTGTAAAGACTAAAATGTCATTAAAATAAACTCATTCCAGCCACGCTATTCAGTGAATGCCTCTCGAAACACTTTGGGAAGTTGCTGTCCTGTAATGCGAGATCACATGCATTGAAACACAGGGAATATGAAACAAGTATATGAAATTGAGAAAAAATTAGATCTATAAAATGAGAAGTAGCAAGCAGCTTTCCAACTAACCTTTCATTTTGCACTTTTATAAAAGGGAAAATTTCATCTGCCTGTCTCTTGACGAAAATTGGGAATGGCAAGCAATACCATTTTGTGAATGTTCTCTCCTAACTGAAAAATGCTGCAAAGTAAACCAGAAATTTTCAGAAATTTGGCCATGAGTTACTGTTTTACTGGCTGGTTTTCAATAATCACTTCCTATTCTTACTGCAGTGTCTGCTGATCAGTCAATTAAGAACTGCAAAAAACGCTACTAAGGCATGAAGCCAGCTCACCAGGACGCTGTAAAAATCATGGGACTGTTTACAGCAAGCTGTTCAATTTTTTAACAAAATGCTTTGTAGACCAAAGTTTAAAGACTCCCTGCAATAATTTTATACAATAATAAGGAGCAATCATCCTAGCACCTTCCTAGTCAGATATCGATAGGGAGGTAAATGCAAATACAAGCACCCCAAATATAAAAAGCAGGAGAAACTGTAATAGTTAACTGAATCAATTACATTAACCTACAGTGTAGCGCTCCTGCAACGCACATTGTATTTTAAAAATAAATGGATTTTCTTCATTTCCATTCTTTGCAGAAAACTGAAGAGCAAATACTATAAGGACACTAATTATCAAAGCCTTCTCAGTAAGGCTTTGTATACTGTTTGTATAAGGTGTTATAGGTACGTGAATGTTAAGAAGTATTGTAAACAAGGACCAGAGCTAATGAAGCCCCTTATCTCCGCTCCCCCTTCTGCTCCTCTTGCACAGTCATCCCAGATCCTATTCACAGTCTCTCGGCCCCATCAAGACAGGCAGGTGCTCCCTGTTTGATGCCAGCTGAACAGCCAACACAAAACAGCAGAGATCAACGTGACAGATCTACACTTTCACACCTCTGACAAAAAACGTTTACTACAGGGAAATAACTACGGCAATTCAACTCTCTGACAACTATCTTGGAAAACAGCAAAGACTACATCTAAAAATAGTCAGATTGCTTTCTTCCTCAACTGGCAGGTTCATGAGGCAATGGAATGATCTAGGACCATGCTGAACAGGACAGGCTGCAAAAGGCTTTGCTACGGTTCTACACTGTGGACATTCATATCAATAGGTAACAATTCACATTTTCAAAGGAAAAAGAAAAAAGAAAAGAGACACTGCTAAGAAGCACAGTGCAAAACAGGAACAGTAGGTTCTCTGTGGACTTCATCATCATAAAACTCTGAGCAAAATCTGTATTAATGGCATTACTCTGTCATAGAAGAATGATTCCAGAAGTACTTTCTGCAAAGGTAAAGAAAACAGGGACCTGTATTTTCCATCCCAGATGTCAACAGGTGGGTAGTAACATGGATGCAACCAGTTTCTAGTGAGATCAGTTTGATCTTTTAAACATTACCAGAATCAAACGTCACAGGAAGACTGCAGTTTTTCTCTTAATTTCCACAAAAATCATGGAACAAATGATTTTAAAGAATGAAAATTATTAGAGAAATTAGAACTATACTTTAAACAAATTAGGAATATACCCACTGTAAAACTGAAAAGTAACACTAAGATCTCCATATGCATTCCCAGACATTAATCTTTGAGAAAATTATGGAAGCTGATGCAGTGTCATCTGGAAGAGCCAGATAATGCTCTGTATTAAGAGCACCAATAATTTTATCTCCAAATTGTCTGGCCTAGTATGTGTTTTTTATTTGGGGAAAGTTCAGAAATGTCCATGCATACATACAGATGTTAGATGTTAAACTACATTAATGATAACATAACGTGGGCTGTTTACTTTTATTATTCCGTATTTATTTTTTTTTTTTTAATTGAGCACAAATGCTAAGAAACATTGGCTGAACACGTATATTTTTGTACTTGACTGGTGCAGAGAAAGATAGCAAACAGGATTCCTTCTAAACCAAGACACAGCGAGGGGGGAAGCTGCACTGCGAGGTCTCCCTCAATAAGAACACATCAAAGGATCACGTTGCAGACCTGCATGAGAGAAGTATGTCTATCACTTCTTGAGTTCATTCATCAGTTATAGCGGTCACAGTTAATATCTGTAGGCAAGTGAAGGTATAGTTCTCGTATCTTACCGATAGCAATTATATCAAAGAAATTACTGTCTTCTTGATAGTAACTCTGGCCCAGAAAGTCATCATGTTCCTTGCATGCACTGAAGTGAGAAGATGGGGCTTATAGAAAGTCAGGGCCAAAGGAATTATTTTTCCAGCTGGACCACTTCTTTAATTATCTTCACTACAGTCACACCAACACAAAAGGGAAGACTGGACATTTTCTTTAATGGTCCAAGAAATACTCTACAAATTTGCAATTAATATGAATACAAAAACATTCTTCTAGGTATCGCTGAACTCCACTTGAGTTACCTCCCAATTTTTATGTTGACAGTAGTCGGGACACAAAGCTGACTCAGATGTGGAGCAGAAAGCTGGTTCTGAATTAATTAAAATTTTCTGTAGCACAGTTACTTCAACCGTTCGAGAGCTAAAACACAGCAGAAAACCAAACACTGCTGCTGTCTACATCCTCTCTCTTCTGCAATAATTTCCACCGATAACAGGCAAAAGCCTCAACAAAACAGTATTACACATTCTAAAAATGAGAATTCATACTATATTATGTATGGTAATTACAAACCATATTTTTCTCCAGAAGAGACAAATGAAAACCATAAGCAAAAATTATTCTATAAGCCAAAATAAATAGAACAAATTAGCATATTCCACAAAAATTGGAAGATTCACCCAAATTAATGATCTAGAAGGTCAAAATTCACACATGTCCCGAAGAGAAACATATGCACACACTGTATGTAAATTACTTTTCAAGCATCTGCTTACAGTTGACAATATCTGAAAAGTTCCCAATTCTCTCCACAGACTCTATAATGTGAGGATAGAGTGGAAAAACATAGATGACCACAGCATACATGGAACAACAGGTCAGGAAAATTTCACCCATATAGACAAAACTTACTCTTCTCACAGTTTGGGATCTGAGACATATTCCAGGAGGATGTAAAGGAAGCAGGAAGACAGTGAGGCTGAAGATACTCTACTAAGCTCTCCAACACTAAGAAGTACCTATGGCTTATCCAAAGACTTCCAGAAGCAATTTACAGAAAAAAGGGATAAAGCAGCAACGACCAATCTCTGCACTCTGAGGCATGGTTGTCCTTAAATGTTGCAGATTCGTTTTTCTTCTAGCAAAGCAACTACCCTTTTGAACTCTTAGAAGCAGATGTTTCCCCAAACTGGTCCTTTAGATCCCAGCTTCCCTCGCCTAGAAGGCATGGATGTAATCTGCTGATGCATTGCCCTACTCTGCAGACCTTTCCTGTCCACTTCCAGGCATGCAAAAAATATGCTGGTGGAGACATAGAGATTTAGCACTGATACAGAATACATATTGCATACAGAATAGATTCCCTAATGATGTACTCAATAACAGGAGAACAAAGGATGAGTGTTTTTTTCTTTTGTCTTTTTAACTCTTTTCTCACAGTATTTGCAAATGGCTCAGGTCAGGAAGTGGAGCAGAAGAGTCTTTTATAAAAGCCAATGGGGGAACTGGGTAGCAAGCAGGGTTATAGTGACAGAAATGTTTAGTTATATTTCAAGTAAGACTTGAAATGTTTGTTCTGGTTAGTTCTTAGGAAGTAAGACTGACAACTGTATCAGCAAGGAAAAAAAAAAAGAAAAAGAACAAAACCATCCAAATAATTATTTTCCTATCTTGCAGAATTCCATTTGCCAGAGATGATAGATTTCTTCTGCAATTAATATCCAATATGTAGCCTACTACACCTGTGGTAGGAGGCAGAAAAGGGGAAGAAAATAATAAATAAATGCAAAAATTTTACTTTGTAACAAAATAAAATAATGTTGTGCTGATTTACTGCTCCATGTTCAATAAAATGCTCAGTTACGTAGGAAATTGGTATTTCCAAATTACTAGTCTGATGCACAAATTCAGAAAGACTTTCCAAAGAAGTTAGGTTAACAGCATAGTACATGCTACCTTAATTGCTCAAGGGGACAGGTACAGGCCATCTTAAGTGTAAGGAAAAAAAACAAAACCTCAAAAACCACCTTTGAGGTGCTTTATAATCAATATAAAACAGCAAAAAATGTGGGAGCGGAGCAACACAAATAAACAAACAAACACAAAACAAAAAAACAGTCCTAATTGCAAAGAGAAGAAACCCTATTATTTGCGGTAGTGTTCCTTCAGTCGTAGTAAAATATGCTTTCAGACAGTTTCCTTGCAGGCAGGTTCCTACCAAAGAGATGAATTTAAACACCAAAACTGGTATGAGAAATGAAGAGCACTGAAAGCAGTTACCAAGTATATCAAAACACCATCATACACTATTTTTTGACAAAACGCCAGGTTTATGCTCCGCAGTCTTGGGGTGCTAGTATATGTGATTTTTATGATTTCTCCTCTTTATAAACTCAGTAATAAGCAGCACCTGTGGCTAGGAGTCTGCTTATTCTTCTGATGGAATCTATAACCCACTTCACATCATAGGGAAAAGGTTAATTCTGCTCAACAACATGCTGTGTCCTTCAGTATCTGATTTTATGTACCATTCCATGGATAGCTGGTTTTAATAGTTCATTTATTTTTCTTCAAGTGCAGCTTTTGAAACTGAGTATTTTGATGCTTTCCCTGGAAGAAGATAGCATCGGACCCCTTGTGTGAGGGCAAATACAGAACCACAATGAGAACATCTAGTTAATACAAAAAAAAGTCCACAACAATGAGGTACTCTCTAAAGCATGAAGATTATGAGATACAAAGAGAGAGACATTAGAAAGAAAAATATTCATCAAGCATAGTACACAACTATCCACTTCAGAATTTTTGTACTATCCCCTGAAGTATTTAATAGCGGTCAGGAATTCAAAGTAACCATACACATCTCACAGACTCACGGTGCCAGAGAGAAAAGCTCCAGCGACCCATAAAAACTTGGGTAAATAGCAAGGAATAGTTAAGAGGCCTATTTCAGTTTGGGATTTAGTAAACTTTCAGAAATAATCAGGGAGCTGCATTCAAGATAACATAACACTCAAGTGAACACATTTGATGCTTCAAATTGATAGGGGATCTCAAGGAAGAGGACTCAGTAGCACGAACAAATTAATCTATTCTTGTGTCAACACAGCATAATCCTATGAAAGGAAAAGGAATTAGTGTTTTATATCACTCCCACTACATTTCTGTTAGTTATAAAGTTTACTAACAAGATCAAATGAATAGGAAACATAAATAATGCATGAATCTCTAAAATAAAAAATTGTAACATTTATTAAAAAGAAACAATGTACATTCAGCAAGAGCGGAAGGAAATTATTTTAAGTAAGTTCCCTTGATAAAGATCCAAATATTCACATGAAATGAAATTAAAACATCTCTATTGTTCCCTAATAATCACTGGGAAATAGAGGTCATTATTTTACATTCCCTGGCGGCTTGTTGTTGAAGTCACTGGAAAGGCAGTGGGGATGAATCTGACTTTTTATCCTGTTGTAAAACCCAAGAGTCAGAGCTGTCTGGTTTTTTTTTTTTTTTTTTTTATGCACCATTTACCAACAGCATCATTAAATTAACACCACCATGAAATGACAGATATCAAACATAAGGCACTGTATCATAAAAAACATAGCTTATGAGTTACTTTTTCGTTTATTTGATTTCGAAGGGGAAATGTTTGGCGGATGACCTCTGTTTTTTCTAAGACTACTAGTCAATTTTTTGGCATCAGGAAATAAAAGAGAAGGATAAAAGAAACTGACTTATAATAATCACCACATTATTACTGCTGCCAATAATAATGGCTGCAAAGCTTTACACAACAGAGTATTTATTTATGTGATACACAGTTTTATTTAACCTTACACTTCAGTGTTTTTCCCAGTATCACTGTTCATAATATCTTGTTTCATTAGCTTCTTCTAAAGAAAACTTTTGGGTTTTTATGCAAGAAGGACAGAAGACTTGCTAAGCACTTCTCAAGCTATTCCCTTGACTACTGGAAACTATACATTCAGTGGACGAGCACTCCAACACTCTGTGTTCACCAAAACAAAAAAATAATTTCACTTACAAAGAAATTAATAGGCATCAGATGAGAAATAAATTGGTGATATGAATATATACTTTCCACATTCAAAATCTGATTCACGCACTCATATGCATGCTCATAAATTAATAATATAAAATTCAAGGTAGGGAAACAAGATCATTAGCTGGTAAGTAAAATCAACATCTGTCATTCTGTATTCCCATACATCCAGCATTCGCTGATACAATACTGTCTTTTACTCTCACACACTTCAAGAATTAAAAAGAAGTTGTAAATGGTATGATGAAGCGTATCCATAAATAGTCTCAACACTCCAGGCTTCTCTCCAAGCCTTCTACAAAATGTCAAAAAGAAGAAACTTTTTATGCAGAAGTAAAGAAATCAAATTCTTAAAGACCTGCATGCCCTGTCTTGAGCTTTCCAGTCATATGAGAATTTTTTTCTAAAATTATCACTAATCTGCAAATTGGCTGATTCCAGCAGAGGAATCAAAGGGTATGCATAATGCTCCATACTTCCTCAGAAACAGGCAAAAAATGTTTTGAAGATTTCACAGTTAAATCACAAGTTTGTCAAGCAGAAAACTCTTATTACTAGTGCTCTGTTCACTGTCTAGCATGGCACACTGGTCCTCACAGGGACCTCTGGATTCTATGATGGCATGCATAAAACTGCAGTCAGAGAAATGGAGACTAAAAAAAAAATAAAATAAAATAAAGCATCTGACATAGGTGATACTTTCTGCATTGCTTTTTTGTTTGTTTTTAAGCTTCTAAGAGCTTACAACAAAGACGTATATCATCAGATACAATGAATACATTCATTGTAGTATGAAAAGCTGCAAATTAGTGGGTTTCAGGGGGAAAATGTCCAGAGAGCCTGTCTTTTGCTTCTAAATAAAATCAGACACAATTTAAGTCAGCACACTGCATCATAGCAGGATCTCTGATTTGTATGACTGTATGAAGTCGTACAGCAACAACACTTTGTCTACTTTTACAGAGCATTTAGAACTTTGTGACCTAGGGCCAGAGCAGTAAGAAATGCAGCCCAACACGCAATGGAAAGCATCTCTACCACGTAAATGTCACCACAGTACGGCACTGGACATAAACTCAGAAACCAGAAAAAATGACAACGAAACTCTCTCTTTCATTTGTAAAATTTATCCCTAAAGAATAGCACAGGCAGAGTAACTATGCAGAGATGTAGTTGGGACTGGTTTATCCTATATGTATTATTTCAAGCCGTATGGACTCATTTTTGCATTTGTCTCTACCAGGAACAAATATTTTAGGAAGTTTAATTCCAAGAATAATTAAATACAGTCCATCAACAGGCAGAACAAACTTTTTAAAAACAGAGAAATTCTAAGTTTGTTGAATTTTCTTATTCAAATATCACTGCCGTGATAACTGTGTGTCAATACTCTCAGCATGAGCACTCAGTTTGAAGAACAAAAAGACTCAAACTCAGCGAAAAGCTGGATGCAAATGATTTTCCATCAAGAGCAGCTTCTCCACACATGAAGACATACTTTTGCAACTTTGTTGACAATGACTTGACGATCACATTCTACTAAACTTATAGTCTCACAGAAAAATACTTTACAAATGGCTGAAATCTCACAGATATCCGACCCTGCAGTGGGATCCAACAGCTCAGCTATACAATCCATGCATTCCTACTGAAGCCATACTGAAATAGAACAAAAAGTATCTTTCTGTCTGACTGGTCTTTTTTCACTTAATAAAATTAATCCTTTACTTTAATGGCATTCCTACAAGACACAAAGTAAAACATTACATGGAAAGATTAAATTATAAACCATAGAGAGGCCAGAAACTTCTAAAAGTGAAAAAGGAAGTGACTCCTCTAAGGAAAAAAAAAGAAACAAGGATAAAATAAAGGGAAATTACATATACATATTATGAAAGACTAACCAGTCTGAAAAATAAAACCTTCACCTATTTATTGCTTTTCCTTTTTAAAATAGTTAGCTCACAATAATCTTTAACTTGGAAAGGTATTCATTTGAAACATTAACTAAGTAATTAGTAAGTGTTCTGGTAAATGTCTTCAAAGGTGGTAAGTACTGAACAGTCACCCAGGAAAAAATACTTTGCATGAAGCAAAGATTTTGCACTTTTATAGGTTTAGATTATATTAACTATGCAACTGTACCATATAAATGTTTATTATTTTGCCACTTTAAAATATTTATGTAAACAGAAATAGCAGGAGACAAATTCTATGGTTATTTACTCCTAGGAACAAGAGAACTTTCTGTATTCCTCTTCCCGGATTAATGAGTTTGCTCCAATCTGAGTCAGAAAATCCTTTTCCTCACCTCCTTATGTACTCATAAGAAGAAGGAAAACAAAGACAGACACAGTCATCGGATGTATTTGAGCTAGTTGAACTTTCACAATACTTAAAAATCCCCCTCCTGAGGTTAATCCTTACCTCACTTCTTTACTCATAATTGACTTCCAAGGAAGAGGAAAAAAAGTAGTTTCATTGCTTATGTGGAATGTTGTAAAAAATGCTTGTACAAGAATATACTTAAAACTTCTTTAACAAAGCTACATCTGAATAGAAATATAAATGAAAGCATACTGTAGATTCACCAGTATGGAAACAAAGGGAACAAGAATATCATAACAAAGGACAATCTGACAAAGCTGATGTACTCTGCAAGAGTTTCTCAGAGGTGATGAATTTGGTTTTTCTTCCTACCACTTATCATATTCTTGGAATACTAGCACACATGCACTGGACAATACTCTAAAAGCATTTCAATACATATAAATACTGATACACATTTCCTCTATATGCTCTTTCTTTACAGTTTATTGCTGTGCCTTTTAACTGATAGGACATGATGGGAGAAAGGAAAGGTACAGCAGCATTCAGAGGTTATTTTGGGGTGGGGAGCGGGGAGGGAGGAAATTATGAAAAAGCAGTTTTTAAATCGATGCAAAAGTATTTGGCTGAACACTCCATTAAAAATTGCTGCAGCCTGTGCTAGCATGTTTCTGCCTTTGCAGAATCGCGTGATTCTTATGAAATACTTAACATCTACTACACAAAGGAGGAATAGGAAAAAAGTACTTATTTTGTGCAAAAAGAGGCCCAATGCAACATATTACTGCCAGCAGACTTACCAGTCGTCTCCTTTCCTCTTCAACAGCAATCAGAAGCCGAGCAAACTCTTTCAGTGATTGGGCTGAAAAGAAAACAAAGAAAAACAATGTCCTGATTTACAATTTAAGACCTGATTACATTTTAAGATCAGATGAGTCCACTATCTGGATTTAAGTTGTAGTGATAGGATATTGTTCTTATGTTCTTCACTGAAATCAGTAATCATTAAATGATGCACAGATGGGAGCGAGCAGCAGGTCACGACCACGCATCATAGAATCATAGGGTTGGAAGGGACCTCTGGAGATCATCTAGTCCAACCCCCCTGCCAGAGCAGGGTCACCTAGAGCGGGTTGCACAGGAACGTGTCCAGGCGGGTTTGGAATGTCTCCAGAGACGGAGACTCCACCACCTCTCTGGGCAGCCTGTGCCAGTGCTCTGCCACCCTCAAAGGAAAGAAGTTCCTCCTCATGTTGAGATGGAACTTCCTATGTTCAAGTTTGTGCCCATTACCTCTTGTCCTGTCTCCGGGCACCACTAAAAAGAGCCTGGCCCCATCCTCCTGACACCCACCCTTTAAGTATTTTAAATGTTGATAAGACCCCCCCCTCAGCTGTCTTTTTTTTTGTAAAAAACAAAGGAAAAGAACCTGAGTCTTAAGAGTCACATATATCTAAAAAAATAAATTTTTAAATGGAACACGGCAAACTGATTTTCCTGAAATGTGCAAATATGAGTCTCAAAACAAAGAATTCTGCAATCAGCCACAAAATTTACTTTAGCACATGAGGATTAGAAAGAAATTGTGAAGAAAAATCTTGAGTTTCTCCTAATAAAGTGCAGCAACAAATATATTCAAGACCTATGAAAAACATTCAGGTAAAAATGTGAAAGTCAGCATTTTAGAAGAAATGTTTTACTTATGCCAAACATCTAGGTTTAGCAGCTCTTTGGCTTTATGTTTTGCAAGGACAAACTCTCAGGTGGTGAGAGCAGATGATTGATTTGAATTCTATTACAACTGTCTCACAGTACTTGCAACAACTGTCTTTGCTCAAAACTGCCTTCAAATATAAGTCAAAGGGCTATAGCGGATGTCAACAGAAAAATAATAAAAGTATTAACCCATAAAAGAGAGCATGAAATAGGAAAACATTCAAAAAACTCTTAAGGCTTTATTCTCACGTAAGCAAGTGGTGCAAATCTCTCTAGAAAAATCTATCTTTCCATTTGTATTACTTTCTCAAGGGCATATGGGTTGTTCAGAATTCAGCATCACAGTTCCACAGACAAAAATGCCAGAGAAGAATCATGTGAAGAGAACTAAGTAGCTCTTTTTACTTTCTCCTGATGCAGCAGTAATTGCTGCCAATGACAGGATGCTAAATTTCATGGTTTAAAGTTCTGATCTCATGATGCAGATTCATAAATCCTACAGCTTCTCACAACAAACTTGAGGCAATCTAAATGATCTTTTAAAGAGAAAAAAAACAAGGAAACAAAACTTGTAGAATTTCTCAAAAGAACAGGCTTCAAAAAGTCTTCACAGTCAACCAACATACACTGCTGAGGGTATTCTTGTCCTCTTAGCTATTCTTCCATCTTAAGTATTTTTGCAAAATGTGTCACTCTGCGATAATATAGCTTCATCCTCTCTCAACTTCCCTGAAAGATTTAAGGAAATAAGTCCATTTTCTAGAGGATCTGCTATGTTCCACTATCTTCTAAGAGGGAACCAACATCTAGCTTGCCCTAACTTGTCAGCATTCACAAATTGCTACTTAGTTTTTGGACCATATCCAATTCATTTTTATCCTTTACCCCATCTGGACATTGCAGAGGTCACCCTTGCATTCTTCTTGCTCACTTTTAATTTTTACAGCTGAAGAAAACTTCGCTGTTTGTTCCAATTTCTCTGCAAGACCTTGTATAGTTTATTTTTTGCAACTGCAATGCTATACCTGCATATCTTCACCTCTAAGTCATTCTTTGCTTACAAACCCTTTTTCCCCCTCTTATTACTCATGAGCTCTTTGTTTAGTCCAAATACACTTGGTAAGTTAAATGTCCAGTTAAGTTAAATGTCCAGTTGGGTCTCAAGCCTTTTCCTTTAATATTTTCCCCTGAGAACACAAACACCAGTAAATTTTTCCATCTCTTAGGGAAAAGAAATTCTAGGCCTCCTGCACAAACTTCTGAACTCCTCGACTCAGCCTTACCAGCTGAGCCTTTCAGTCACTGACTTTCAGTTACTTTCCAGCTCAGCCTTTATCAGAGTTACATCTTGAGATCAAGAACTTAAGTTTGCTATCCACTGAATTAACTCAGTCTCTTAGAGTCAGCTCATAATATCCCAACTGTCAAAATCAGGTAAAGAAAGAGACGATGAACTGACTGGTAAGTTACCTGATAAGAAATCTGTTGAGTGTTACATTCAAGAATACCTCTGTACCCATTATGAAACCCTAAAAACTAAATAAATGGTGAGCCAAACACACATGGCCAAACTACTTCTTATTTTCACACTGATATCGCCCCAAATTTAACAAGAAACGATTCTTGTCTGTAGAAAACAGGACAGAGCCAGTTCATTCCTTGCACATGTGGCAGAGTGAGTCTCTACCCACCATTAAAAAAATTAATCTTTTCAAATAAACTAGATAAACATATTGCTTGAATTTTATTACCTATTCAGGGAATTAGGATGCACTTCAGAAAAACAGCTGACTTTCTAGTAAAGCCAGCAAGAGAAATTGTTTCCAGATTATTTCAGTGAAATAATTGGTCATTTTTAACCGCATGATGATGTGTTACTGCAATCACATGTTAAAACTCCATTCCTTCTCCTTTTTTTGCTTTTTTACTGTCGAGTCACTCACAACGACGTAAGTATTTCAAAGAGAAATGAGCATATGAAGCACTATATCTTTGTGAGGACAGCAGATCCAAAACCTACTGAAATTTAAGTTTTCCCTACCCACATCAAGCCTTATGGTACTCTTCACTTAAGTTTCTGATCACATCATTAAAATCATCCTTACTACAACAAAGGCTCATGAATTTTATTTTTTTTTTCCATCATCTGCATTGAGAAAGTTAACATGTTACACCTTTCAGCAGCCAAGTTCCCAGACCCAAGGTATAGGCAGGACTTTATCTAAAACACATAGAATGGGTGGGGGACAGGCAGGTAAAAGCAATACAGTCTGGTCAGGCAATATTCAGAGTTTTAGGAGTAAAATGATAGTAAAGGAAGAACAGCAGGAAGCAGAAACTGGGCAGAAGGAGGAATGGAAACTGTGAGGAGGAAAAAAAAAAAACAAAACACAAAACAGTACGAAAAGCTTTCGATTCTTCTTCCTAATTTCAAGGCGGAACCAAAGGGTTTTTCAGTTTCAAAGTCAAAACTTTTGCTTAGGATTTAAATAAATCCAGGACAGAGAGAAAAAACTAAAAGTATGTTCTGTAAGTGTGCAAATCAAGGTTTTCCTCAATGTTTAACACTAATATAAAGGCACTGATATGTCCCCGATACAGTGCCTCAGCTAAAGACTGAGAAGAGCACAGAACCTACACTCTTCAGCAGCACTTAGACAAACTGTTCTCCTGACCCCAGAGACACCTTCGTTGCAGACACCTTCACATCAGCACTGACTGCACCTCCACTGTTTGCTGCCCAACATCCACATCCATCCTTTATGCGCCCGTCAATGCCCACGAAGCCATGGAGCATCCTTTCCCAGCTCAGGAGATGCACGGGGAGAACAACAAGCTCATTGTGTGATTCAGGCCGTAATGAAGGATGCATGCCCAGTACACAAAACAGAGGTCAGCAACATCGATGTCTCTGTTGACCCCACTGGTTCTTCTGCCCTTGCAATGGCACCACATAACATCGAAAAAGGCTTTACCGCTGCCAGCTCTCCTACAATACCAATGAGTACTGCAGTACTGAGTTTTTCATGTTATTACATCCCTTCTTCCCATACATCCCCACTCAGCCTGACCTCGTCAAAAGCCAGGGCCTGTCCCCAGAGAACTTCACCTGTGCTGGAAGCTGCAGCGCGAGGTGGTAAAGGGAAGGCAAGACAGCCCCCGCTCCTCTTTCCCCACCGTATACTATTCCCTTCTTCCTTCCCTCTTGTCCCACAGCTCCCCTCTGGTTGCAGAGAGGTGACAGCTCCTCCTCACGTGGGGACCAGGCTGGGCAGATGGAGGGATACGCAGGGCAGAGCTCCTGTGGGGCGTCAGGGCACCCATGGGGGTATCAGGGCTCCCTGTGGGGCGTCAGGGCTGGGCATGGCTCCCCTCCACAACCCGGCCCCCTCTCAGGGTTTCAGCACAAACCCGAGGCACAAGGTAACACCCACCTCATTCTGGACTCCCAGCTCTCAACAGGAAACAAACAAATATTTCAGCAATAAGAATCTGAGGTGCTTTTGCATAGTTAAAAACCAGAAGATTTAAGAATCAGAACCATTTGTGTCAGCTGTGGCCCACTGCTGTCTGTCAGGAAGCCCAGGAATTACACGCAGGCCTCACAACCTTTTCTTACTAACGCTGAAACGTTTTTATTTCCCCCCTGCCCCTCTTTTTAATCAGAATAGACACAGTAGAGTTAAAGTGAACTTTGTAAACGCTAAAGGGGGTGGGGAAAGAAGGGTCAAGTATTTTACAAGAGGAAATCTCACGGGAATGTGCTGATAAGAACTAAATTCTAAAAACATACCAATAATATGAAGTACAATATGTAACCTAACTTATATTAAATACAAAGGTATTTTTAATTACTTTCAAAAAGCATTATTGTTATTGGTGGGCCATTTTAAACAAAATAAAGTTCTGCCTTAATACTTTATTCTAAGTCATTAGCAAATAACTAGCTTACAAAATCCAAATAGTTTTACAGTCTGCGCTTTATTTAAGGGCTATTCAAAGGACTTGTAAGATCCTTGTAAGGACACTTGGCATCATGATGGAAATGATGCCTGTGAAATGTAACGCCCAACAAGTAAAAACAATTGTATATGTACCCAGCTGTACACTTGTGGTGTCATTCATCACAATTAAAACAGGTCGCCAGCTGTTTTCTCTGGAGTATTCCCAACCCAGCAATAATTTGCTGCAAAATTTCCCTTGTTCAGGAGAAATAGCTCCCATTGCTTTATATAAAAAAAAGAAAAAACAAACAAAAAAACCAAACCAAAACAAAACTACCAACCCTCTTTATTTTTAAATGAAAAGTCCTTTAATTACATTGCATCATAAGGAAGCAAACTAACAGTACAGTGTTCAAGAAGATGCATGTGCTTCATTTGGGTTTTTATCCTTATCATTTCAAACATACGATACAGCTCCACAAACACCCACACTTGCATAATCAAAACAGAACTAAAGCTTAGTGTAGGACTAAGTGAATGAGGAAGAAACATAAAAGGATAAAAAATTATTTATCTGAATCTGGAAAACGCATTATTAAAGATACACCTCATTTATTAACTAGAATTCTGTTTAACTGCATTAAAATCCACCCCGTGGTTCATAGGAAAAAAAAATGTATTTAATAAACTTAATGAAGTTTTTGTTACATACTTGTGTAGAGAACATACCACTTTAAAACAACATGCTATGGACATTATTGAATTGTTGTATCAATAATTAGCTTAACAGTGTTAGCAACCACAGAATCATAGAACAGTTTGGGTTGGAAGGGACCTTTAAAGGTCGTCTTGTCCAACCCCAATGTCCAATGTCTTCAACTAGATCAGGCTGCTCAAAGCCCTGTCCAAACTGACCCTGAATGTTTCCAGGGATGGGGCATCTACCACCAATATGGGCAACCCGTGCCAGTGTTTCACCACCCTCATTGTAAAAAAATTTCTGCCTCAGATCTAGTCTAAATCTTCCCTCTTTTAGTGTAAAACTATTACCCCCTGATCTTTGCTTTTTTCTGGTGGCGGTTCCTGTTTCTGTCTCGGGGAGGGCAGTCATGGTTCCCCCAGTTATCTCTCTCTCAGACTCAATGCAATGCATTGCTAAGTGCTACACACAATGTGTGTGTAATATGCCAGCTATATTTAATGAGAAAAAGAAAGCAACATGTTTGAAACCTGGAAGTAGTTTTACATGGCCAATACTGAATTCAAAGACATAAAGCCAAGTTTGGAAGGTAATGTTCAAGGTGAGATAGAATGGAAAGTTACTGTGGAAGACAGAATAAAAATAAACATTCTTTTCTGGGAAATGGGATGTTGGTTTAACTTAGACATACAGTCTTAAACAATGCGTAGGGAATTTTTAAACACTCTGAAGTACACTAAACAACATCTCATGGTATACTAAACAGGTATCACCATTATCTTCAGCTATATGAATGCCAGCATGGAAAAAATATACGTACAGAAATATGTCATTTATTCTTATGACAGCCTGCTGTATAAGAGGCAAAAATGTTCAAGCCTGTCAAAGATTTCCTTCTTTCCTCCAGATCTGACTGGGGAAATGCTAGGACTGTGCTGTACATTGCTCCCGTCACTTTGGCAGAAAGGTCAGTCAAGTGCATCCTCTCTCCAGAACTCGTCATGTCTAGCACAGACGTGCTATAGCAGGCTCTGAATTTGTGCTTGAGCGTGAACTTCAACTAACGCCTCCAAGGGAGTTTTCCCCAGTAATACATTACTGAATCAGAATTCAACGTGGACCCATAAGGAAATTTCCTAAGGATTAACACTTGCTTACTAGACTTCAGTGACAAAGCAGAATAAATGTAAGATCCATGAGTGCTGGGAGGGCTGGGAAAAGAGACTTTCTTTTCCAATTCTAAAATGAAAGTAAATATTATTAAATAGTTACTAATTCACAGATGTATTTCCAGAGCTTTTAATGACTAGCATTAGTTGCAGCCACAAATGCTATTTCAAGCAGTTTTTCAAAAAGCCACAACATCAAATAAAATTTCCATCCTGCCTTCTGTGACTTGAAGCCATATTGAAAAAGTACACCAGACAGAGAAGAAAAAAAAAAAAAAAAAGTAGGACAAGAGGAGCAACAGATGGTTTCCTGATCAGACAGAAAAATCACAAATTTCAGATTAACACTGACAGGCCACCACAAGTATCTGAAATAGAGAGATAATAATCTGCTTTCTCAGCACTTTCTACCTAACAAGAACGGTGGATGTCATAAAAGCCACGCAGGATCCATAGTGTATATCTGAAGGTAACTAAACTGGATGCCTCAAAATGACACCACTGTGGCAAGTTTTCAACATGCCAAAATGTAAATCCAAAGGAGGACTGTCTTGAAATAAGGCTCCCAAAGCTTCCCATTTTCTTTATCTTTCAATAAGCTGGCTATGAATTTAATATAACCTTATCTTACACAACACAGATTTCCTTTACCACTGTCACAATCTGGATTGATTTGTTAGCAATTCTTTTTCTTCCTTTTTTTCTACTGAATTTAGCCTATAATACATTAAAAGTGTACAATTATCTACAGCTTTAAATGGAATTACAGTTTAGCCCAAAGGGAACAAGCTGCAGGATCACCACCTTCGTCTGCAAACTGAAATAAAGAATCATTTGTGCAATTTATAAATATTTCATAACCAATGCTGACTGGCATTCAGTCTCGTTCAAATTTGGGAAATTAATATTGGATGAGCTGCCTTATCCTCCGTTTGGTTTCTCTTACTTCCCTAACCTGGGTATCAGATTTTATGGATCTGTAATAAAGACCTCATGCATTCCTTTAGTCTGTGTTTACATTTACCACAACCTCCAAAAGAACAGAAGAAAAAGGCTATTTGTACCTTGCTATACAATGAAATATACTTCTGACAGTAAAAGACACAGGCAGAAGCAAAATTCAAGTGTACAAATTTTAAAATTACATGGAAATACCCCAACAGACACTCTCAAATTGACAGAAAATTCTGCCAGCAGACAGTGGTTTAAATTCACAGCCCAAATAACCACAAATTTCCTTGAAGAATTCCATCACAGAAAGGTACACAAAGGTAGAGGCAACTCTGTCTGGTCTGTACTGCTCCTGTGACAGAATCAAGACATACTTAGAGTAAAGTGAAGCAATTTCAGACTCCATAAATGAACATTCTTACTATCGGCTCAATAACTTATCTGGTAAATAAACTCTGCAAGGGCTTAATCCAGTGGTTTTTTTATGAATTAGTACCACGATCTTTCAGATTTTTAAGCAATTTCTACCTAATCCAGACTTCAAACTTTCAATTCTGATTAACCAAAAAAATAAAAAGAAAAAAGAGAAAAAAATTACATTCTATTTCAAGGACAGTTTAACCTGACTCAACACAGACATGCCCATAAGAAAAATAAATAGTAACTATTGCTGTTAAGAGTTAGATCCTCCCACAGAGCACAACCTACAGTGGTAATTTTGTTTCCTTTGGCAATTCTCACCTTGAACTGTGAGGAAAGGTATTTTGCCAAATTTTATCAATTCTTGAAAATAAGTGTGCTACCTTACAGAAATAAATCCAAATTTTCCAAACAGACCCATTATACATCAGGAAGGAAAAACATGATAAGAGACAAAGAGACACAGAGATGAAAAACGCCCGGTTTAACACTTCTGCAAAGAAATTACACAAATGAAGAAAGAAGAAAAATGACAAAATTAAGACTTTTATGCCCAAATTTATGCTTCAAGGACTACATATTATTCTCTAAGTATGATCACATCTCCTGCTATGTACTGGTAAGCAGATAACTTTATCAGAGCACAGCTACTGAAAGCCATGTAACTAAGGTTAAATAAACAAAACCCAAGGCTTTTCTCTATTTCAGTTGAGTTTAAACGCTGTAAACTCACAGTAAATGTGGTGGTATTTTGTCCTCTACATCATAATTTGGAGCATATTGGCTCTTTGCAGAGAGATGGCTAAGGTAACAAGTGGTCCAAATTCCTCATGAAGACAAAACCAAAGTGAAACTATCACAGATTCAGTAATAGTCTCCCCACTTGACCTCCCCTGGTTTATGGCATTCAATCCCCACATGTTTTTTAGGGAACAGATGTTGAAATGCCCTTCCATTGCTGACCGTATACCATGCACAAGCATTTCCCCTGACCGGTCTTCTGGGTTTTGTCACACTATAAAGGCAAGACAAACCAGCAGAAGTGGCCAGCAAGTTCCCCAGTAACAATGGAACCTCCTGTCTGAGCACGATACACGTGTGCCTCAAAGCGCAGACTAATACGTGAACCATATAAGGCAACAAATCAAGATCTAAGCTTAATCAAAGCCCAAAGCTTTGCAAGATGTGTTTGCCAGTACAGTATAACATGTACATACCGTATTAGGCAACTGGAATTTTAACTCAAAAGTATTTTCATCCTGCAAAACTTAATGAGCAAATATAGCAAGGTATTTTACGAAGGGTTTTTTCCAAAACATATGTAAAGCATAAAATGTTGGGCCACCATTAGATGTAAAAATCCTTTCCCCGTTACAGAATTTTATTGAAACAAACCTTTGTCAGCGTAACTACCTAACTCCAGTCATAAACAGTATCGTACTCAAGCATTCTTTGCTATAATAAGTAGCTGTTGTGTCACAATGTTAAAAAAAAACAAATATAAGCCTTGTTCAAAAGTTCAAACAATTATTTGAACCAAGGTATTTACACTTTCCACTCCACTCCTTTTCAACAAAGTCCACAAAAAAAGCTATACATGTTTATATACAAACTAAGAAGACTTGCAGGAAAGTCAGGTTATCTAGAATTTCCACATCCACTGTCAGCACTTGTCAAACACAATACTTGAAGAGATAACCTTAAGACATGCAACGTTACCCAATTTAAATAAATCCAATTACTTGACTTAATATCAGTAAATTGCCATGTCCTACTCATACAGAACCTCACAAAGCAAATACAAGTAGAAAATTATAGATGGATAAAACAAGGGTAAAACGTTTCCTAGAGTCCTAAAAGACTTTTAAAGTTTATAATGTCTATCCCACAGTATGTTAGTAAAAACAAAAACAACCTCACACCAAACAATTACTCAAATACCACCATCACACTTCATTAAAAAAACAGCTGCAATACATCTATCCTGTGTTAGTGTTCTACTCTGATTATAAAAGCAGCAAATATTTTGAAAATATATCATTCCATTTGGAAATATATCTGCCTTCTGCAGCATGAATTCTTCAACACAACAATACAACACTAGAAGAGCTGTGGTAGAAAAAGCCCAGTCAAGACTCTTTTAGCCTATAGCACCTCTCCCAAAATGTGGCGTCCTGAAGTGACTGCAGAAACATTTTAAATCATCTAAGCAATTTCTTCCATTTTGTTACGAACATGGGACTGACTGGATCTCCCACATTGTCCCAGGCAGTCACTTGCTCTCACAGAGCACTATATCAAAACCCTTCCACAAATTAATAAATCACTTTTTTTTTTTTCTTTCCGCTTCCTTCTACACTTCTGTGAAGGAGTGGAGGCTTTTGGGACTAGCCACAACAAATCTATTTTCACTGCGTTCTCACAGAATAATGAGATAATGGTTTTAGAGAAGCAGTCACTAAGAAATACTGCATCTCTATGCCACTACAAAATATGGTTTAAAATCATCTTTGCCAAAAAGAAAACAGCTTCTGTTTCCACCTGATAGAGCCACATGCGTGGCAGTCCTGGGGCTGAGCTCTGTAGCTGCATAGCTCTAGTGGGGCGTGAGGAACAATACATTATCTTCTGTTCAACAGGTATGAAGTGATCTTAAAGTGCTTCCGGAGACCTACTTTGAAACCCTAGCAGCTTGGATTGGCCCCCAGTGAAACTAACAGCATAACTTCCTATACTGTAAAAGTCCATTTAATCCAATTAATCCTTACCTTAACTAAATTAACCATTAATTTTTGACTTGCAAAGATCTGACTTCTCCTGAGTTGACTGATATCCACAGGCTGTCAGAGGAAGAACAGCTTTAAAAACTATGGAATATTCAGAAATAGATAAGACCAAAGGTACATTCTGGTTAAATCAGAAATTTTTTCAATCCTCTCTTGCCTTCCTTTGTGTCTCCCCCGCCAATCCCACTATAAATTGACTATGAATACAATTGCTACTTCGTACTCAAGTTTTTTTAACAGCTGAATAACAAGACAATGTGGGAAATAACCACTGGGCAACATACAACATATTAAGCTGCTAAAGTAATATTCAATCCTAGCATTTCATAAACACAGGAGATAGAAATAATTATGACTACATGCCAGAGGCCCAATTCTTCAGGGGCACATCCATACTTTAAATGAAAGGAAAAAACCTGATAATTCTGCCTTTCCAGCTGTACAAACTTTATTTGTGTGTGGCTCTTTGTGGGTGCTGAAAGAGGGGAACTAAATGGAAAAGCAATATATTCACAATGCAGCTAAAAATCATTAATACTTTTTTTCCGATTTGTAAAGTTTAGTGCATTTATTACTCGAATGGTGAAACATTTTAATTAGGAAAAATATCACCAAATACTTCAACAAATGTTAGGTTTGCCATAATTGCTTTGTTGAATTTAGGCCTACAAAAGGGATCAAGGACTTCCTGTGCTTAAAACTCTAAACTCTACTAAGGATTTTTATTTCAGAAAGTATAAATCCTTCACCTTATTTGCTCAGACCTGAAGATGAGTATCTCAAATTTAAGGTAATCAAACCACTACCTTTATATGAAAACTAGTGCCTATTGCTCAAGAGATATACTAACTTGACAACTCTGAAGTTTTATGCCTGTTTACTACAGGTGTATTATATGCAGCAGCAGTACATACTGGTTATTTTCAAACCAACTCTGAAAGGCAATTCTCTAGTCCTCAGACTACTTCCCCACAGGCATTCGTACTTCCACTGGGATGCCCAACTCTAGAAACAACAAAGCTAAGTGATGAAGGAAGGGAGAAGAGGTATGTTGAAGGCATGGAATGAGGGCAAGAAAGTAGAATGCACCTACAAGAGTCCAGAAGATCAAACGTAACGATGGACACAACAGAGACTTCATCTTGATCCCTGAGTGGCATAGGCTTGTCTACTTGTCTACTCAGCTGTTCAGATCAAAAGTTGACTCATTAAATCTCCTTAGCAGAATGCTGCAGGACAACCAAAGCTACTGCTGTCCATCGCCTGCCTCAACTTCTTTCTGTAAACAGCATGAGCTCCAAGGCAAGTGGCAGTCTGAGACACCACAGTTTGCAGTCCAAGATATTAAAAATCCTACCACATATTTTAGACTCCTCTAGCACACCAGGGTGTAAACCGCAGTCACTCAAGAGAACCCCTACCTCACATCCAGCTACCCTTGTCACAGGAGGGTAGGACAAACAGGAAGATCAGTAACTGCATCTGCCACTCCAATCTAATTTTCTTCATTTGAATATGCATCTTAGGGTAACAGGGAATGGAGCATGCAGATTCTCCTAACAACCTTCTGATATGTACCTTGGAGAAGAAGAAAAAAACAAGGCCTGTGCTGTTGATCTTATTTTACTTTTTCCTCCTGCACAGATAACGGCCACTGCAACATTATTTTATTTCCCATTTTGTCAGCCTCATTTGACCTTCCACAGCAAGGACAAGAGCTCTGCACTGGACCAACAGAATGTTTGAAACCTTCTCTTTCTGATGCAGATGCTGTTTTGAAGCCTCTATGGGATCCTAACACTAGCATAAAAATCACTCATTTCTTGGAATCAAGAAACAATAGCATTCCGGAAACAGGTGGCATTTGTTTAAATAAGCAACAGGGATAAAAAAAGATAATGGTAGGAACAAATTTAATAGATTTTAAACAAATACTTCAGCATTTCACACCCTGATTGTGCTGAATTCCTCCCATAATTTGTTACTGTTTAACTTTTGTAGATAAAAATAGTCTGATAGGAGTAGCAAAGAACTCTGTCCTGTGATTCAGATCTTACAAGTAGCTTATGCGAAGTTGCTTTGAAGGTCACCTAAAAAGTTAATCTTAAAATTCATTCCTCCAACTGGAGGAAAAAGAGCTGGCAAATCTAGGCAGGTAATTACTGTGGAAAAACAGCATACAATCTTCCTATGCAAATTCACTCTCAGTCACAAATAGCTTTCTATGCTAATTCAAGACTCAACCCTTCTCCACCCATCTAAAAAACCCGCCTTTTGTAAATACACTTGTCTCTAATATGTTCCACAAGGTCAACAAACTCAAGCAGTAATAAAGTTATTGGGATGATGCCTATGGTGAAAATATCCACCCCTTGAACTCTGCCTTCAAGGTGGTGGCAAGATCCTCCTCGTTCCTTGGTTTGGATAAGGCAATAGTAGACCTAAGCAGCTGGAATTAATTTTAGACTTATTTGGTATTTGGTAATTCCATTCAGAAACCTGGTTACGAATGGGAATTCAATGCAAAGTAGGTATAACATTAATCCGAAAAAGAACTTTCTTCGAACACCAAAGCTAACCTCAAGCGATTCAAGAGATGACCTGTAAGATATCCAAGTGATTCAGACCGTAGGTGGCTCAATGGCATTTAATAAGTAATTCTGAAACAGCCAGGCAAATTCAAGAAGCCATTGCACACCACAAACAACAGAGATACAGTGGATTGAAATCGTGATTCCTGAGGTTCCTGATTAGCCTCTGAGTGGCTCCAAAAGAGAGTCTCCTAGCTTGGAGACTGCAATGTCCAAGGACTGATTTGTCAAGATTTGCCTCCACACACTTTAGGCAGGCATAGAGCTCCCATAACTTACCTTTTTTCTTTTTTCCCCCCCATTTTAATACAGCATTGTATGCACAGTTTGTACCATTAAATAAATGGAATCTGGCACCTCTTCATGCCAATTAAGGTTTTACATTGTTGTAAGAGATGGGAGGAAGGAAACTTTCTGATCTTTTCTCTTATTTGTGTAGTTTTATACACAAATTTCCCAAAATATATCTATTTGCTGCTTCGAATGACAGGATGCTTGTCCTCTAACAGGCTCTCCAAGAGGCCAGAGCAGCTGTTAACTCAAAAGCATTGCACATGTGGATGCCCAGTACAAGCCAAAAAAGAGAACTGAGCTTCTGGCATCGTTAATCAACTCAAACAAGAGAGTCTTAAGAACATAATAGTGGACTGTAACAAACAACTACTGTTAAAGTTGTGTGTTTGGGTTTGTTTTTGTTTTTTTTTTAAGTTCTTTCTCCACAGTACATTTTAGTTGATTTTTCAAAGTTGAAACTAACTAAACTTGAAACTAACTGCTGTATACAACAGAATTGCCTGGTACGAGTTAACAGTTGTGTAGATGGTTAGGTGCTAGCAATTTTAATAATGACTTGAGGTGTGAGTCAGCAAAGATCACATGAGCCACAAGTTCTAGCAACAAGAGGAGAATTCAGTTCCCACAAGGAAAAGATACCACATTTTAGAACTTCTGACCTATTCCTTGTGCCTCAATTAATAATGATTTTATAGATCATCATAACCCTAAATCAAGCATCTGATGCTACCTGAAACATCTGCCATAATATAATTCTCTTCAGGGAATAAAAATTCAAACCCAGCAGCGACAGAAATACACATGCCTTTCAGTGCTTTTTCCTAAACATCACACACTAATGAAAACCAGATACTAAAGCAGAATGCCAGAATATCAGAATGTATTTATTTGTCTTGGTTTCTTTTAATTCTGAAGAGCATGGTCTTACACTGCTGACATTAAATCTCACTGATTTATAATTAGCCATAATACAAAATCGGCAAGAACTTGTTAAAGAAACAAGACAGAATTCCACTGAGTTAAATAATAATATTTATTATTTTCATCTGTATCAGCCACGATCCAGGTAACACAAACAGAAGAAAAGAGGATAAAACCAGGGAGATTCCTGGGGAAGGAATCAGGTGGCACAAACTGGATAATACGAGGAAAGGAGGAGCTGGAAAAACCATCTTAATTCAAAATTTTTGCCTGCACAGCGTATACTGAGGAAAAATACACTTGTTCATTAAAAAAAAATAGTTTTTGCACCTATCCCATTGTGTAATATTCTATGTTATCCCCCATCTCTTACAACGACGTAAGAGGTTTGAAATATGTAAAAATAATGTATTTATTTTGCACAAAACTCTCACTGGGCATGACAATGACTGACCTCCTTTACATTCATTCACTGTCAAACTATTTAATCTTTGTGCAAAATATTAATTGCAAAGGGGGCTGAGAGTGCAAAGGGTGATATATCTAAAAGTGAATGGCGAAGTGTTGTCACGTTTTGGCTGTTTCAGAATGAGGAAAGCACAGTTGTCAGTTAAGATGGGGGAAGCCACACCCTCTCCTTAGAGTAAGGGTAAATTACATCAAACCTTCGTTACTATGCCTTTTTAGTATTAAAAATTCACTGTGATTCATTGTGTTAGTTATAGAATCATAGAATTACCTAGGTTGGAAGGGAGTTTTCAGATCATCTAGTCCGACCACCAGCCTAACTCTTGACAAAAACCGTCACTAAACCATACCTCTAAGCACTGTGTCTACCCGTCTTTTAAATACCTCCAGGGATGGTGACTCAACCACTTCCCTGGGCAGCCTGTTCCAATGCTTGATAACCCTTTCAGGGTAAAAATTTTTCCTAATATCCAGTCTAAACCTTCCCTGGTGCAACTTGAGGCCGTTTCCTCCTGTCCTATCGCCTGTTACTTGGGAGAAGAGACCGACCCCCACCTCTCTACACCCTCCTTTCAGGTAGCTGTAGAGAGCGAGAAGGTCTCCCCTCAGCCTCCTTTTCTCCAGCCTAAACAACCCCAGTTCCCTCAGCTGCTCCTCATAAGACTTGTTCTCCAGACCCCTCACCAGCTTCGTTGCCTTTCTCTGGACCCGCTCCAGCACCTCAGTGTCTTTTTTGTGGTGAGGGGCCCAAAACTGGACACAGTGCTCGAGGTGGGGCCTCAAGGCCTTTTGCTTTAAAGATGCCCCTTTCTGCATAACTCTTTAATTGCACAAAAAAATAACAGCTTGGCTGAATCACATGCAACTGGGGCTAATATCCATGTTCAACTAGCAATTAGTATGGCCCTATCAAATATTATGGCCCTCGCAGTGCTGCAGGTCACATGCTGCCACGTGCATTTCAAAACAGAGGGAGAGACAACACTGTCAATTGTTGATAGTTGTTTATTTTTTAATGAGAAAAGTTAGTAAAGCTGGGGAGCACTGTTTCCCAAAACCAATTTGCTGGCAAATATCTGAAAAAGTTTTTTGTAGCAGGAATCCTTTGATGTTCCCAGTTTAAAAAAAAATTGTTGTAGATGATTTAAGGAACAAGCCAGCCTGCTTATTCAAGAAAGTCAGGGGAAGAGCTTACAGCCCATGCACAAATGTCTGACTCATAAACTGGGCATGTTATATCTGAAAGTGGCTACATAGATAAATCTTGGTAACCTGCAACAACATGGAAACATCACCTAAAATGCATTATACAGCCACAGAGACGTGTAGAGCTTTTGTCAAAGAACAACACTTCTATGGAAGAATCAAACATATATAATTAGAAAGTAAGAAATCATAAAAATTAGAAATCAAAGATAGGAACTACAAGAAAACAAGGAAAATGAAGCAAATCACTGGATTAAATAATAGATGGATTAAAATAAATATGAAGAACAACATCATAATTCTGTTTATACTTGAGTGTGTCATGGGGCTTAATTAAAACTCCTCATGTATTTTGTGTAACGGGCTTATTGGAATAGATGAGTTGTATAAAGAGAGCCTCTAAAAGGCATAGGTTACAGGAAATTCAAATAAAATTGAATCCTGTTATTAGAGCTCAGGTTGGCAAAAAAAGGAAAAAAAAAAAAAAAAATTGTGCTTAGTTACTGCCCGCAGACCTTCAATTCTAGTATCGCTTCAAAAAAACCCACTTCATGGAGCTATCACCTCAGTTCCAAATACTTATCATTGGTAAAAAATAAAAAAAAAAAAGAAAAAGAAAAAAATCACTTATATTTCCATTTTGAAAAAAGTTAAAACTTACTTTTACTTTTTTTTTTTCCTTCTTTTTTTTAACAGCAATAATCGAATCCTGACAGAAGAAGCCTTATTTAGAGGGTGAATTTCCAACGCTAAGGTGGATTAGGGTGGATTTCCAATGCTAAACTTGAAATAGAAACATATTTTAAAATCTTCAGAATGTAGTCCCTGTATGAAGCCCCTGCGTATATGGTGATTTTGTACAAGACTCATCAAGAGTATCGCTGCAGACTGAAGTAAAACTTCCCAGTGGCCTGCACAGTCATAGATATTCTTAAAAAAAAAGAGGTGAAGGCAGAAGGAGGCACAGAGAGCAGGATTCATCTATACAAAGCTGTCTTTGATGATAAGCAAACATCTAGCTTGTTGGGGCATGTTAAAGATATGGATAAATTCTAGGTCACTGCTCTACGGAGATCAAAAATTGAGCCTTACCCTATAAAAGCACACAGTATCATTCAAGCGCTGTAAGACTTGAATTTGATTCCTGTCAGTTTACCTTTTACTCTTATAACCTTCTTTGATGTACATGACAATCCATCAGGCAATGGGTGCTTTAGAAGCTAGAAATCCCTTCTTTGAAGCTCCAAGTGAAATAAATCAGCTGTCAAGCTTCATGAACTCTGTTTTTTTCCTAAATAGTTTTAAACGCCTGTTTAATGTCCAAACAATAAAATGTCTTTTCTTTCCTACATTCAGGTTACAAGTAAAATGAAAGTTCTTTGTCCTCACTCACTTCATTTTAAATGCTAAACCTTATGTCTTTTAAAAAGTTATTGACCTATCTAAAGACATATAACTGAGATACTGTAGGTTTAGTTTAAATTCATAAAATATGTACAAGTTAACTTTAGCAGCCACAAAATAATATGTAGAATGCCATAATATGTAGAATGCCAAAGAGCGCATACACATGATTAATTTTTCTGTCTCTTTCCAAGCTTGATACACCTCAAGAATGTATGTAGATTTTCATCTGAGTAGAAGCAGCTCAGTGGTTTCACTCTCCCACTTCTATGTGTCAGTAAAATTAAACCTCCCCTCCTGCCCCTCTGCCAAAGGTTAGCAGAAGACAGTGACCAAATACCAGCTATCTTTGATGACAGTCTCCCAACTATCACAATGTTGAAGGGTGAGGATGAAGCAAACCTTCCTAGTGAAAGCAAGCAGGTCAGACCTTTTGTCCAATAATTAGTAACTCAGGAAAACTGAACTATTATTGAGGGGAGATGAGATTTGAAAATAGGTTATAATAAGAGATACGCCTGCAAAAGCCTAAATCTGAGTTTCCTCTCTGCATTACACAGATCTTTTTAAAAAAATACTAACAAGTCCTACGTTCCCTTTTGTACTGCCAAACCATTTATTTTTAGAAGCAACTACTCTTTAACAACCATCTTCCTTCCTCTCAGATGTTTTGGAAGAGACATGGGGGAGGCCATGTGGTGTGTAAGACTCATGATACTGAATTCAGCCATTCCAAAGGTGGATTATAATCCCAAATTTCTCACCAATAGGAGCTAGAACACTCCAGCTGCTGCGCTACTGCCCAAAAGCATCACTGGAACCGCAGCAATGCCTTGCAGTAAAGAATGGCTGAATTTCCTGGAAACATTTCCGGGATTAATCTGCTAAGGGAAGAGTATTTTGATGATATTAAAGAGGCTTATGTTCAAGACAAGCTAAGCTGTTCAGTTCTGTGAATGACCAAGTTCTGGGCGTGCGCAGAGGCAGAACATTACGCAGCTAGTAAATTTAACTGGCAAAAGTTCAGACAACTATATACTTAGGAATGCAGAAGTTGTAAAGAACATATTCCTGGTTTTAGACCCTTCCTGTGTCTTACTAGGCACTTAAGTGTTTTTTTGCAGACCTATGTTACTTCATAGGAAACTTGTATACCTTTTCTTATCCCAACGAAAACTGTCTGCAAATTAAAAATAGCAGCAGAATTTAGAAGATTCACAGTTGACTCAGTTGACAAAGTAATGCTGAATTCCTCTACAACAAACCAAGCTATATCACGAAGACACCATTTTTTGCCATGTATTTTTAAAGTCTTGCATGTTTTCCACTTATTGAAATTTTTCTATTTTTGTTACATGCTCCATTAAAAAAAACCAACTGTGAATTTCCCACTATATTTGTGGTATCATATTAAATATATAAGAAACAATATAAAATGTTACTGCAAGCAGAGCACATAATGTACTTACCAATATTAATTTCATCATCAGTTTCAGCATCTCCAATACACTCAAACTGGAAATCTTGCAAAGACTGTGAAAATTTTTGCACTGCCATAGATAAATCTAGAATTCAAGAAAAAAAAAAAAAAAAGAAAATCAGACTCACTCCACAACAACTTCACTGGAGCAAGGTTTCAGGCATTTCTGCATGAAACATTTTTTCTGTCTATAAATTTTTCTTTCTAGTATCTTTTTTGGAGAGTAACCTCATTCAAAAATCACCATTTCAAAATCAAAGAACGTGAGATATCCCAGAAACCTAGGAAATACGCTGATGCTAGATTTCAAACATTAATATACGTATTATGTTGACAACTGAAGAACTGGGTTGTCCATAGATCATAAGCACTAGTTTCACTGAATTAGGCAGAGTGGACCTTTGGACCAAAGAAAGATCAAAGCAATCCAAACTTCATAGCATAAAGCTTCATTAGAATTGTACACACTCCAAAAAAACCCAAAACAAACCAACAAAAAAACCAACCCAAACCTAAAACTTAAATACATAGTATCAATGTAACCACATTAATCCATTCTTTTCTAAGTATACTAATGGCAAATGCGGAGATGAATGTGATAATGGATGAACTCGGTCAAGACTTAAAAATGCTACCAGTCCAGATGAGCCCAGAAAACCAGCAACAATTCTCTATGTCCTAGAGGACGTATCTATGGTATCTATTTTGAAGCTAGGAAAATTGACAATTAAGATTCTGGTATCTGCTAAATCTAATCAAAAGTCATGGTAAGGATAAGTTGTGAACAAAAGCCGAGTTATAAATTCTGTTTCAAAAGCATCATGTCTGTACCCTGGGGATGTTCAAAAGCCATCTGGACATGGTCCTGGGCAACTGGCTGTAGGTGGACCAGATGACCACCAGAGGTCCCTTCCAACCTCAGCCATTTTGGGATTCTCTGATTTCTTTAACCCTCTGTTATTGTAAAGCCATAAATACTCATTTATTCAATGCTGGACACAAAATTTGAAGGCTAGCCTTTTTCCTGTCATGAATAAAACCTAGCATATATAAACACACAAATTGGTCTAATGTCCTAAATCAAGACACACACACAGACACACACACAAAAAAGAAAAAATTGTCATTTAAATTTCAACAATCTCCAGTAAGAACCATTTCACTATCCTAAATGAAATTATGGTTGAAAATCTTTTTAAACACCTCCAAATAAGAATCCACACAGTAAGATGACAGAATTATTTAATTTTTTTAAATTAAAGGTAACCACTATCAAACAACAGAATCCCTACTAGGATTTTGTCCTTCCCCTGTATTTACTAAGCGCCTGCTGTTTTTGTATTCTCACATGCAACTATAGAGTACACCAGTCCACCAAGAGAACCAGTAGCCTTTAGACAATAGAGACATGAACAGATTTTTTTCTTGTATTAGTAATGAATTCCATATGCTTATCTGATAAAGTGTAAAGTTACCCAGTGTAAAGAACTGGGTAAACAAATTCTGTATCTTTTTGATAAAAAGCATGGAAAACAGGGAAGAATGCTCCCCAGAATTACTGCATCCTTACTGAACATTTCCTACTGTGCTGTACATGAAGATTACATTATTAAATGTATTAACAAATTAGATGCTAAACCCAAAGTGTTTCCTACTGTTTGTATAGATGAAAATAAAATAGATCATTATAAGCTAAAGCATTCCATTTTATGCAAACACAGCATCTTTCATATCGAAGTAACTGATTGTTCTACAGTTCCTAGAAAGACCTAAACTTTGATTTGTTTGCAGCAGAATGCTTTGAGTTTAAAGGGAAGAAACACAGTTTTATTGTTGGCTCTTGCACCAAGTTACTACACTGAGTCCTAAACCCTTCTATAAAATTTCTTCATACCAACTGATGCCAAAAGGAATAATATGGCCTTAAGGTGATTGAATGAAAAAGATTCTATACTGCAAACAGGAATGCAGAGTTATTTCCTCTGGACAATCTAATAGCTGCCCACAATGACCAGCACCTCTGTGAACGTGAAAGGAAATGAGGGAGCATGGACTCTTCCCCTATCACTCTTCCCCACGTGCAAGGCTCAGTGGAACAAATGTCAAGGGAAAGGAAAACAAATGATAAAAATATCCAAGGTGGAGTCTCCATTTTATATCCTGGATTAGTCATACACAGATGCCAAACTGTCTTTCGCTGTGTCAGCACATCAGTGCTAACGCTCATACATTTGGAACCTGACAAGAGGCATATTTAACCTAACTGGGAAATAGTGGGTATTAAGAACATAGTAAGAATTACAGAGCTCATTAGATAACTTGATAAAATCATCCAGAATGGCACCACTTGGAGATTTCTGCCTCTACATGAGGCCTACTCTAATAGCTTGAAAGTATTAAAAGACACCATATTGAGGTTAAAGCTCTTCAGTGTGGCAAGGAATAAAATAAAGTTCAAAGATCAAGTGTTTCCTGTGACACTAATCTACAGGTTCTGTACAAAGTTAATTTTACCTGAAAATACAACAAATATTATCCTACAGAAAATTCCAGCTTACTCAGACAGCTTCGTAGAGGCTGTAATAGGAGTTACTCTGTAAGAACTCAAAGCTCAACATGGCAGTTGAACCACCAACACTAGACCAAGTGATGCAATTAGATATATTTATCAACTTCATTTTTAGGAGCATCATCACTTAATTACAAAATTCACGTGGTCACAGGAAGGACCATCTGTGCAATAAGCAGGCCTCCTTTAAGAGATACAAAGATTCAAAACTGAATTAAATCGGATTAAAGAGCAACTGCCTCTTCAATCAAGAAGAGGCAAATGATACCTCTACCATCTTAATCTTGTCTGGACAAAAATGAAAAGAATAGAGAGACGGAGCAGAGACCTTGTCCAGCTTTACAAGATGTCATTTATCACTGTATGTTCCAAGTCTTAATGTCACTGAGATACCTCGATACATCCTGCTCTTTCTAGACATAGGAAGGTAAATCATCACACCAAACAAATCACCTTTTTATCATCTGCAAGCTTTGTGGCATTTCAAGAGTTGCTCTTACTCAGCTGTTTATGTATACATCTTGATAGTCATGTCCCTATTCATGGGGTCCACATAAACTAGGATATTTCACTCAGCCCAGGACAGAAATTCTTTTTGGAGCGAGTCAACTGATCTTCAAAGTTGCTATAACAACCTTATCAGCTTTATTGACTGACAGTCCACGTCTATTATCCAGGGAAGGATGGCCACTCATAAGTCTCAATGGTAACATAGATGTTGTTGCCCCTGCTCTTCCGTAGGCACTCAAATCTCTGTGGGTGCCAGGGTCTTTCTATGACCACGTGACCCACCTTCTGGATGTGGGGAAGGCTGTGGACGTTGTCTATCTGGACTTTGGGAAGGCCTTTGACACCATCCCCCACAGCATTCTCCTGGAGAAGCTGGCGAATCATGGCATAGACAAGCGTACTCTTCGCTGGGTTAAAAACTGGCTGGATGGCCGTGCCCAGAGAGTTGTGATTAACGGAGTGAAATCCTCTTGGCGGCCAGTCACCAGTGGTGTCCCTCAGGGCTCAGTTTTGGGGCCAGTTTTGTTTAATATCTTTATTGATGATGTGGATGAGGGGATTGAGTGCACCCTCAGTAAGTTTGCAGATGACACCAAGCTAGGTGGGAGTGTTGATCTGCTTGAGGGTAGGAAGGCTCTACAGAGGGACCTGGACAGGCTGGATCGATGGGCCAAAGCCGACTGTATGAGGTTTAATAAGGCCAAGTGCTGGGTCCTGCATTTCGGTCACAACCCCAAGCAGCGCTACAGGCTTGGGGAAGAGTGGCTGGAAAGCTGCCCAGCAGAAAAGGACCTGGGGGTGCTGGTGGACGGCCAGCTTAACATGAGCCAGCAGTGTGCCCAGGTGGCCAAGAAGGCCAACAGCATTCTGGCTTGTATCAGGAATAGCGTGGCCAGCAGGAGCAGGGAAGCGATCGTGCCTCTGTACTCGGCACTGGTGAGGCCTCACCTCGAGTCCTGTGTTCAGTTCTGGGCCCCTCTGGACAAGAGGGACATTGAAGTGCTGGAGCGTGTCCAGAGGAGAGCTATCAGGCTGGTGAGGGGTCTGGAGACCAGGTCATATGAGGAGAGGCTGAGGGAGCTGGGCATGTTTAGCTTGGAGAAGAGGAGGCTGAGGGGAGACCTCATTGCCCTCTACAACTACCTGAAAGGAGGTTGGAGAGAGGTGGGTGTTGGCCTCTTCTCCCAGGTGAATAATGACAGGACCAGAGGAAATGGTCTGAAGTTGTGGCAGGGGAGGTTTAGATTAGATATTAGGAAGAATTACTTTACTGACAGAGTGGTCAGGCACTGGAACAGCCTGCCCAGGGGGGTGGTTGAGTCACCATCTCTGGAGGTATTTAAGAAATGTCTAGATTTGGCACTTCAGGGCATGCTCTAGTGGCAGAGATTGTGGGTTGTTTGGTTGGACTCGATGATCTTAAGGGTCCTTTCCAACCATGAAGATTCTATGATTCTATGAAAGAGTGAAAACCCACCCTGCTATCCCTCAGTTGCCAGAAGGATGAATTTCTAACCAGCAACTCTGTTAACATTTATTTTCTGACAATACTCACCTGTACCTTTGTTTCTTGTTTTCCCCAGTTCCAAAGGAAGATTCAGTTCAACTTTGCAGTGAGGCATATAGTCAGAAGTAGCCATCTACATACTACTTACAGTCAGTAGAAGGAGATAACTGAGACAGAATTGCCTGTTTTAGTAAGAGTTGAAGCAAGTTAACTGGCCAGCAAGAGGGTGGCTTTATTTGGTGGAGCTCTGACAGAGGAAGTGCTATAAAAGAAGTGTACTACAATGTGACCAGAAACAATAAAAGGATAATGGCAGCTTATCCACAAGAAAGAAATGGAACACTCGTATTGAATATGGATACATATAATACCAGCCATCCGTATCATAATGCTAATGAAAGAGTAATAAAAGTCATCATCCATTCAGGAAAGTCACACAGGATTGGGGAAATGCATTACTCTTTTGTACTTCTTCCTGAAGTTTTAGATTTTTGATCAATCTAACAAATGTTTACTGAGTAAAAATATAGAAAAAAACCTCTGCACTAGCCTAGAAGCCAGGTTTATTTAAGATTCACTTTGTTTCAAATTGCCAAAAAGGAGGATTTAATTTGAACTGTAATATATTAACTTATTTTAGGCTTCAGATAGGGCCTTACATGTTGGATACAGGATGATAAAACTATGATGCAGTCCCTCTGTATTACTAGAATTGTTCTTCAACTTTCTTGTCCTAGATTTGTTAAACATATCATAAAATAGATTCTTATATAGAGCCTTGAGGAGGTGGAAAGAACAATACATTGCAATAAAGTGATGAAACATTGGATGCTATTACCTGAATGACGAAAGAACGAGTATATTAGTTTTGGCACAGCCCTTCCCAGCAAGGATCAAGTTCTACAGATAAGGAAACTCGATAAGATTTCTACAAGTTGGTAAGCACAAAGAATTTTTTTGGTTAGGGTGGGAAGGCTGTTGTTTGTTTTTGCCAGTCTGACATCTAGAAGAACAGAAGAAAGCCCAAGCTTTCAACAGCCAAACAAGCTCCAAAAGCAGAAACTTTATGCACTTGCAAAGGACCCATATCCCTCCCCTAGCAACGGCCTGCAAGAAACTGTTCTCAGCAAATACATCAAAGTCAAACTCTTTCCACTTGTTTACTTGCAAAGATGACTTCATTAGCAAATGGAGTTCCAATAACGAACACTCTTCCTGACTGATGTCAATCATCCTGGAAAAGGTTGGTATCATTGACTGGGTTAATAAAGAAAAACAGCAGTTGAAACCCAGTGAGAAGATTAAACATGCCTAAATGAAGTCCTGAGCGCCAGCTGGAATGCAGTAAACAGGACTTCAAACAACAGACGCTTTGGCTAAAACAGCAACAGCAACATATCTGGTGATCTGACACAGAGCTAGTTATTACCGTATGGCTTCAAAGGCAGGAGAAGCAAAGGGGTGATGGCTGAGCTGGCAGGATATTAGAGGCAATTCCTCAGTCAGCTGAATTTCAGGATGGTTGAAGACTGGAAAGGAGACCACGTACAGTCACCTTTGCTGTTTCCAAACTTTGGGCAGTTTGATTCCTCTAACAGATATGACCAGATGCATTGCGGTGCCACGCTTGATGACCGATCTCATTTGGTCATGCACTGACACATATGTTTATTTAAATCCAAGCATTAAGGAGCCATAATACGTCAATAAAACACAACAGAAACTGAACAATATTGCCAGAGTACTTGACAAAACACCATGCTACAATGCAGAGAACTATTTATCTAGCTCATTGACTTTTACTCCTCAGTATCTGAAAACATGTCACTGTTGTGGGGTGTTGTTACTTTAATTGCTTTACAAATAAATTTATTTTCTTGATTTATTTCATAAGTAACTCTCATCCTGTAAACAATTTTTCTGGCTAAGTTATTTAAACACTTGAAAAAGTAGATTTATAACAGAGACATTACTACTGTGAAACAGCAGCTACGAGCATATTTTGCAGCATTCTTACTGCACCAAATGACAGAAGCAAGGAAACATTTAAAAACTCATACAAATGAAAAAAGGGCTTTTGGTATTACAAATACAAATCCGCAAAACATTATTTTATCCAGAAAAATACTCGTGAAATATGCGTCTCCTTAAATACTTCATGACATGCTTCTTTACTGTGAAGATGAACCAGGAACAGCCCTGGTTTTATTATTTTATATGAGAATGAGCTTCACAGAGGCAAGTTATATCAACAGCCAGAAATAAGCTGGAGGAACAAGAACACCCCACTGAGACGCACTGAACTTCAACAGCTTCTGTGTTTGCTACAGTCAATTTGATTGTAACTAGAACATGTCACAGTGGGACATCTTTTTCCACATCATAGACTGTAAACACAGCAGCTGGCAGTACCGTTATATTTTAGCAGTATGAATGATTAAGCAGTTAAAAGACGCGATCATACAAGACTGCCTTTATCACAACTATATTTCAAATTTCTTTCTGTCTTAAGGGCTTTCTCATTAAAAATCCCAGCTTCACAGCTGTTGGTCTTAATTCAGAAGACAGCACCAAAATGCATTTTCTTCACAATTTTCGCCTCTTTCCACTCTTGATCACTCACTACTGCTTTAAAATCAAAAATAAATGAAAATCAATGGCTGTAGGTAACTGCCACATACAGAAAATCTTCCAATTTCATGATGTACATGATAGCAGGTCAGCACAAACAAGGGCACCCATAAAGCACTTACAAATTAGCCCAAAGCAGCAACGCTGAGCGTGGGGATGTTGGCACATATCTCACTATTGCAATTAATTCCCTCAACCTGACATGAAAAGAATTCTGGGTTTCGCTACCAGAACAGGTAAGCCCAGCTTGATAAAACATCACCACCATAACACAAGGGCACACCCATATCACCTATAGTTAGAAAGCAATTTAAAACGCATGTTGACATACCTTTTAAATACACACAAAAATCTGTACAGTCAGCTCATACACTTTCTGCCACCTTCAGTTTCAAGCGGTTTTCAATACCACACGTAGTTCATAGCCTATACCATTGCATGGAATATTGTCCATGGCACGTCTATTTTTAGAAGTCTATTTGATGAAATTATTTACATACACACACAATTGTTATTCTTTATGTCCCAGCTGAATTAATTTGTGGATCAAATTAACTTTTCTGATTGTTATAGGAAAAAAAAAGGAAAAAAAAAAAAGAAAAAAGAAAAAAGAAAAAAAAGAACTCTTCTTTTATGACTGATCACATTTTTGCAAATTTCTGCAGAAGAATTTAATTTGGCAAAACACAGGGCAAGCTGGCAGAGTGGAGAGGCTATCTGCAGGGGCAGATGGAGCTAATGCTGGCCACTTGCCATAATGTCTTCTAAAGAAGCCACAAGAAAAGACCACAAGAGAATCCAGAATCCAGTGCCAAAGATTTTGCAGCACAAGGGCCATTGCTCGGTATTGACACAGTCTTTCATTGTTGCTATCAATGGACTCTTTATGCCTTCTATTTGCTAGCTTCATTGGTGTATATTCTAGCCAACTTGCTATTCATGGAACAATAATAAGCAACTAAAATAAACAACCCCCTACCCCAACAATCCCACATTACTTTTCCACCTTAGGCTCAATGTCGTGCTCTTAATTCCAGGGAAGCTAATTTCTTTCTCATAGTCTCCAGGGAAAGGACATCAGCAGAATATGTCAACATGTAGACCATGCATTGCTGCATTCCTCTGGGGTTAAATAAAGCACTATAGCAGTTTGAAATTTTTCAGTGTCATTTTCTTACTCATTAATATTTCCATGAGAAAAGTGCACAATTTATTTTCTCATTCTAGTAAGCACTGAGAAATCCCCTTGATCAAATGCAACAAAATCCCCACTTTCTTAACACTGTGATGCAAGAGCTATCGAAAAGCCTGTATCTTCCACAAACTTCATAGCTATTCATACCAACATTTTTAAGTCTGAACTTCCTTATGTTAGAAACTTGTACAGTACTTCCGATATTCTTAGCATTTCCCTATCAGTAAGGACTAAATCCAAAACATTCTTGAAGACGACACCCCAAGAACAGAACACTCATGTTTAATGAGAGGGGGAATTTTAGGCCACGTTTGCATGCTTGCTTGATAAAATCATACTAAAACTCCCCAGAAACGTAACTGTTGAACCAAATAATGTTATATCGCTGAAAGACAAATATCCCGTCTCTCTTTTGGCTATTCATCTCCTTACCCCAACTGACTTTGACTCTAGATGTTGACCTAACCTTAGTCACATAATTAGAAGAACAGAAAGAAGTGAACTTTAATTTAGTATGCAAAGACTGTAAAGTCTGTAACATGACTAACTCGTTTTGACTTTGCATAGTTTTAAATACATGAAAGAATAAAAATGCAACTGAAAATATGTGCCCTATAACCATCAATATGGAGGACAACACAGAGTTTGTACTGTACATCTGCTTCTCTAAAGTTAAGGCACATACGCAATTTCACAGCTCTTTTCCATATTAAGTGGTGTAATTTTATTCTGCTTTGATACTCACACATTCCTGTATTTTACTTCTCATTACCTCGTTGCTACAAAATCCCTTCTTTCTCAATATTTTAGTTTATAAGACTGTTCCACAATACTATTGCATTTGATTAAAACCCAAACTGACTATGCAGGGAAATACTAGGGTCTATTCCTTCCAATCATCAAACCATATTCACAAAATTAATGCAACAGTAAAACCTTTACAAATGACTAATCACATGGTTAAAAGCAGAACAGAAAATTTTCCTTTGCTACCAACTGCGTATTTTTTTTAATATTTTCCATAAATATGGCTAAAAGTTTCAGAAAATATTTTGTTTCATTTCTCTTTTAAAATTATAAAGATTGGCTGTAGGGTATAACTTAGAACTATTTCTATCATGTTATTATATTTTTCTAAATTACACTCAACCAATTTTCATTCAGTAAGCTTTTTGGCCAAGATCCACAGTAAGGATTCCAAATATTTCCAATACTGGGATATTTCAATATTTCTTCTCTGATAGAGAAAAATAGATCTTTGAAAACAAGCACATTTCCCTGCTTTTTGTCACTCTCAAATAATGGGAACTCAGAACTCACTCACCCACGCTCTTCCGATATTTTCCCTTCTGTTGATAAAACTATTCCATAGTTATGAATCAGGGAGATCTCAACTCTTTAGTCTAACTTTTGAACCATTTAGTAAAGCACATGAAACACACCTGAGAAGCAGCTAAGATTATATCTGATTTAACATACAGTAAATAATCCCTCCTTACCCTTCTTCTTGTTTAAAGATTTATCTGACATTCAAGTAGCTTACTTCAGTTGAGGGCTGTGTACCATTCTTTTCCTAAGCCTACTGCCTTTCACAATGCTTTGCTACACTTTCCAGAGAGATGCAGTTTGCTGGTCTCCAACTTACTCTGTAAATCAAAAAGAGTCCAGGTTATGGTGGCACACAAGATGTTGTGGCTGAGCCACGTGATGAATCCTTTGTCCACATAGTCTTCATCATCCACTAATCCTCACACTACAAATGGATATTAACATTAATATTAATATTAATTACTGGTGAGAGCCTTGTGCAACGTCTCAAGTTGGTGTAACTCAAGGCTGGTCTAAAATCTCAGATGTAAGTGTACAACATCTTTCAGATGTCTGTAGTACTAATGTGGATAGCACACCAAGGTATCGAATTCAAGGACACACAGCCACGTGGAACCGCTTGGCCAACACCAAACACCACATACATGCTGGTTCCCCTCCCCTTTTCAAATACAATTAGTTTCAGGTTTGTTTCAACACTCATTTGAGTGACAAAAAAAATAAAGCAGCAGTCTTAGCATAAGATTATACAGAAATCCTAAAGGACTGGAAAAGGCTAGAATATGTCAACATTTTTCCCTACACTTTTTTATCTTCTTTTTTTGTTAGCTTTTCATATCTTCTTCTATATCATTTTACAGTAACTTCTGCATAGCTTTCTACCACTCCGTTATCCATCCTAGGTTCCTAAATTTCCTTCCCTGCAATTTTGCTTTGACCCTCAACATACTTTCTCTTGCTCCTTCCGGGGATTTTAAATGCTCTTTTATGATCTTCCACATTCTTCCCCCACCCCGTGGATGTTTATTTCCCAGAACAGTGTTGGCCTTTTCCAGCGAGCTGGGGCCACAGCCCAGTCTTCCCCCCCCCTAGTCTCTTTCATTGAAACACAGTTTATCAGGCTTGCTGTGTCATTTCTCACTCCCCCTGGCACATCCCAGAGACAGCGAGCAGTGCGCAGGCAGAGAAGCACCACAAAAAAAGGACACAGAAACTAAGAGCAGATGCTGCCAGAGGCTGAAAAAGCAGAGAGTGACTTCCTGTCTGGCAACCAAGGAATTGCCAGAAAAAACATGGGAATTCCCACATTTCTAGTGAAACGTAGGGTATGGGTGCATTAGACAGTTTTTAGTAGTATTTTAAAATACAGTTTTCTCTGGTTTTCTTAGCCTTACAATGCGTCCACAGAAATTTTAAAAATTCATATGCCAATTTACCCACAGTGAAACAAAGCAATATATGATAATATAATTTCACAATATAATTAAGGCCTACGTTGTAACACATTCCTAATGAGCCACAGTTCTGACTATTTGGGCAAGATTAGTTCTGTCGGTTCTGTGCTGCATACACGTACGTGTAAAATGAGGCATAATTTCTCTACTACTATCCTTACCCAAATGTATATCCAGTGGAAAAAATAAAAAATAAGGTTAGTCAGTTCTGGTATGAACGGGGAGCTATTAAGAAACTGCTTCTAGGAAAAGCAAGAATAAATCACTGCAGCACTTATCACGCAGGCCTTCAGCAGTAAAAATTTCTGCAATATATCTTTAAATGCTTTTATGTGCCATGATTTTTACATTAAGTAGATTCCCCTGTTCTGCGAAGAGAGCTGCTGGAAGGAGGATGGGTCACATTGGCCTGTGCTGGCCGGCGGGGGAGGGATGAAAGGAATGAAAGCAGTTATCAAGGCATTTGTAAGTAGTGAGCTCTTGGAACAACATTAGAGTTGAGGGTCATGGGAAACAGAAGCTTCGCTCACCCTTCTTCCTGGCAAAGTTTTCTGCACTTGGGCAACAAAGTAAAATGTTTTGTAAGAACAGAAAGAGAAGGAGGGGGAAAAAAAAATTAAAATGTGTATATTTAGCTCATTAAAAAAAAAAAACTAACACTTTGCTTTAAAGGAAATGAAACACTTTCTATATGAAATTCTTTCAGGCTCTTAGAGCTCAGGAATACAACGCTTGATTGGATTCCTTTGATCAGACAACTAATATCACAGTCACATGAACTACAGTATTGCACATAACAGGGTTGTGGCGTTTTTCTTCCCTAACACAGACACACACACAAACAGATGGAAGTAACATTTGTTTAGAGGGTCAGATACGTGCTTCCAGACAGAGGACGGAACTGAGACCTCAAATCAAGCAGGATTTTGTCCAGGGAAGTTAAATGGCACTAAATGTCTTTACCAAATTTGGCCTAAAGGAGTTTTTCGTACTCAGATAGTCCACTCCAGAGCCGATTCACTACATAGCTACTTCTCACGACTTGGGGAAAGTGGATACCAAACACATCAGTTTTATATAGCAAACTATCTTAATATGCTAGTTAAACCCTCTTCTACCTTCAAAATATGAAAAGAATTCAGAAAATGCAGATATGAAAGCCATGAAAGCACTTAAAAGCCTTCAAGATACATTTTTGAGAGGTTTAATTCAATCACTTGCAGTATCCTACACTGTTACCAAAACACCTACATGTTCATAACTGGTAACTGGAGGGGGGGAATCAGCCAAACAAAATATTCTTCATTAAATACTGACATGCACAACTACAAATCTGTTTCACCAGGTGAGCTCCTGTTTGTACAGCTTGTGAATCAGGTGTTCCCAAGGAGTTTGGAGTTAACTCCAATTTGCATGTGACTATTTCCTTAACAGTTATGAAATAGTTTTTGTACCTTACATACTTTCCAGTTTTATTGCATTCAGCTAAAGTGGGCAAGAAATAAACCCTGTAAAAAGAAGTAATCATATTAAATTTCTCTCTAGGTACAAAACTATTTCAAAGAACAAGCTCTTTGCATTTTACAGGAAAGAGAGAAACTCCCCTGACATTCATTTCATTGGACTCTTTTATTTAATTAACTTCTCAGAGAAAAATAAGGAGCTTTAATGATCTTGTCCTCTGCTGAAGTCTGCCTGGTTTTTCGTAAGTCAAATAACTTGCAAGAAGGACCAGCTAGGCTTCTACATATTTCATTTACTGTTTTTTTCAACTTTTAATTCTCTGGAATTTTGGTCTACTTTCCTGTCACGAAAAGATTTAGGAACATATGACAACATCCTCTTGTTATCTTCCTGGCAGAGTGATATCCTTTAATTAATAATCCTACCATCCATTAGTACTAGTAGTGTTTATATTACAGCATGTGTAATGAGTTCTGAACTAACTATTATCACTCGTGAATGAGACCTTGTCATTAAAACAGATAAATAATAACTAGGTTGTTTCATTACTCTACACTTGGGTCCGGTCAAGAAACAAATTAAATATTAGTAATTCTTTGAAATTGGGGAAAAAAAGGAACAGAAACAGAATTATCATTAATGCCATTCCATCAATCCATGAGACACCTGCATTTAAATATTACGTACAGATTTTGTCTTACTCCTTGACACCATCCCAAAGTACCTGCGAAAGGTACAGGGAAATGAGGCTAAGGGAAATAATGGTAAGAATATCTTGTTTCTTTAAACACACTCACAGCCAGCAGCCCGGAAAAGACAACTGGGGAGACACAGGAGTTCTACAAAATCACAGGCAGTACAGAAATGGTGGCTGTCTCTTCCAAAGTGAAGATGAAAGGCTATCTAACACAGCAAGACGCAAGCTCAAAACAAAGAAAGAAGATGCTTTTTTTGTAAAATGCGTACTTAAATCATGAAGCTCCAAGCCACCGGATGCTGTGGATATTAAAAATTTATGTGGGTTCAAGAAAGGACTAGACAAGTTCACAGAAGAAAAATCCACTGAGAGCTATTAAAGGCATAACCCCTTGCTCAGGAAATCTTCAAACCCCAAACCACCGGAGGCAGGAGAAGTATCACTACATTCTGCCTGCTCTTATTCTCTACCCTGGGCAGTCAGTGCTGTGCGTGAGAGAAAAAACACAACTCGCAGCATAGCACTTACTCATATCTAAGACAGGATGTAACACCAGATAATCCTCAGGTCTGACCCGGCGCAGTCCTTCTTATGCTCTTTGTAGGAAGATCTGGAAGTTTTACAATAGCTTGAATGACTCAAGACATCGTTAGCTGATCACCACCATCTGCTAGTAGGAGGTTATCACTCTCACGGATGAGCCAATACACCATCATGGGTAGGCGTTCTTTAGCCATCTATTTTAGCACCTAGTTTGCACCTAGATGAGGGTCACCTATTTTAGCAACAGAGGACCACCAAGGAGGAGGAGCTGAGTCAGCGCTGCAAAATTAAGGATTATGAAGATGTTCTATCTTGCTGGCTGAACCATAGGAGATGTTCTCCAGGGGATAAGCAATGATGGGTAGTTGGGGGCTGTATCATCTTTAACTGCTCCAGAGCCAGAGGAAGTGGACCACTGTGCCTTTAGTCGTATTACAGGGCTGTAATTCTTCCATCAAGGAATTGTTAAGTGATTTGTGCTATGAGCTATGCCAAGCATAACTTTTAACAGTAAAACTAACTGCATTAATAAATAAATAGCTGAAAAAGTTGATTTGGGCTACCAAGCCCAAATGACTTAAGTGAAGACTGATTATACGGCTTTACTCCTTTCACACTCTGTGTTTGCACACATGCGTTATCCTTACCCTCTTCCTTCAAAACTTTTCCTAACTTAGTTCTTAGCATGAGGGTGGTAACTATGCGGACAACTACTCAATACTTGTTTTTTCCTCAGAGTTCAGTATTGCTCTCTCCTCTTCTCCTCCCACTATTGCTTACTGCATACCATCCGTGTCCTGTAATGAACACAGAATTATCTCAGCCTAGTCTAGGCTGAGATAATTTTTTCTCAGTCTAGAAAGACAGTAAAAAAAGGGTATGTCTGTGTCATTTGCAGCACCATTACCCTAATTGAGAGATGGAGATGCTGAAAGCAAGACTGCCTAAGGCCACACACTGAACTGGTGATTAGACAGACCTTGTGGGTCCCTGCTCCATGCCCATTATTCCAGATGCCATTTCTTCAGACCAGGAGACGCTAACCAGAGCTGGAAAGAATGCAGCTCCTCACACTTCCCTGTCCCCACAAAAGCTGCAACTTTTGTCTTCCAAGGGGGCATAGTTTTAAGAAATAAAGTTTTATATTAAAAGAAGAAAACCCTAATTAAAACAGGAAAAAAAAACAAAACCAAAACAACGAAAAAAGCCCCACAACCTTGTTTTGATCCATTTAATGCAGCTCCTACAGAATGCCCAGTTACTCCAGCTGCAGCAGTTAGTGCTCTGTATCTGTTTCAAGTCAGTCTCCAGAAAAAACGGGGAACAAGCCACAGACAAACAAACATGCTTACTTACTTAACAGTCACTTGTTAAACTTTAGTTCAAGCATCTTTAAAAGAACAAAAGAGGACTGGAACAAAACCAGGACAGAACAACTAAGGTTTACACAATTAAAGTCTGATGTTTCTTAATCGGAACAGTTTACATTTGAATAGCTTTAATATCGGGGGGGGGGGGGGGGGGGGGTGTATAAAAAATGTTTCCATTAGTTCTCAGATGCTGCAGAATTTTATTTCTCTTTCACAAAATCATGTTAATTCCCACTAAATAAGATTAATTGCCACTAAGACTTCAATCTAACCTCGTCACAGCTCAATCTCAAGAATCAATATTCAGGGAAATATTGAAGAGACAGAAAATAGAGAGCTGCTTTCTTTGCATACAAGTTCTAAAGGAAGCCCCGACAGGTTTTCTCCAAGACAAATGGGAAAAATTCCTTCTTGAAAGATAAAAAATGACACTGTAATAGCTGATAACAATGCTTTTGGAAAATAGCCACCCATCTTGTTTCCATACACAGTGGAAAAGTCAATAGTAAGTCAAGTCGATAATAAGTCAAATCAGTAATTCATTGGAAGGATGAACCAAAAAAAAATACTCTGAGCCTGAACCAGTTACTTGTTATCAAAGTATTCACGAAGAAAAATTTGGTGTTTAACCCTAGAACTGTATTTTGACCCAAAGAGTGACTGCAGAATATCCCTGACATCACCATGACATCATTTTCCCTCCAGCATGCCATAAGCTTTGCATGGCTCAGTTTGTTGGCTGGATGGATTTCCATTCAAGCACATCCTCCTCTCCCTTTTCTCAATGAAAAGCGGCTTAAAAGAGTTGTAGATTCCATTTCAGAAGCCCAGCAGCACTTAACGTGTTGGCTTCTCTATGCTCCATTTAATACAAGTGGGAACGTTTCCATGAAGTTACACTTTTCATAAAAACAGGGGAAATCTTAGCAAGATTAAAACCAAAGAAGTTCTGTAACTGGATGTAATTCTGAAATCATCAATTCTTTTTAAAACAGAACTGGAATTCTCTGTAGGGAAAAAAAGTTTCAGTTAGTCTAGGCAACATTCGTTGTTTACAAGAAGCATTATGAACCAAACTGACAGAGCATAAACACGGTAGTCTGGATTTTGGACATCACTTTCCAAATGCAGTATTTTTCCTTTTCATGAGCATGTAAAATGCTTATCTGCAACGGATGGTCCTTTCAGAGCCCAATGTGTATTGACTGTAATCCTGTTTCATCTCCAGTTGAACACGTAAGTAAATATGAATCAATGAAGAGCCTATGATCTTTGAATTACCCAAGAGACTGCACAAGTAGCCAAGTTAAACGGCTTCTTCCCAAAACATTCATGTTAGCTTCCTTGACATAAGCAAACAGAGCACATTAAAATATCGGCTGCAAGAGGAGAAAAACATAGCACTAAATAGGTTTGGGTTTTGATTTTGGCTTTTTAAAAAAAATATTTTATTTAAAATTAAAACATGCAATGAGCAGATGGTTTTATGGGTATCCTTGGGTCTAACATGCAGGGCAATACATAGTTTCTACAAAGGAGTCAATTCTGTTTTGCTAATTGTTTCTGAATTAAGGACTTCCAACCTCCACATTGTCAAGAAGTGACATAATGACTCCTGCTGACTGTTTTAATAGCTCACTTATTAAGGACTGTGATTCTCTGGCTCCCTAAACATACAATGTATCATAACATCTCTTATCAAGCCAATTATGCAGGAACACAAGCACCTTTGGTAAATCCTTTTACAAGCAGCTTTCAATACAAAAGAATACTCCTAGGATCCACTCAGCACAGAGAAAAGCCCAGAGCACTGATACAATCAGAGCTACCTCAGTGCAAGCTGGTCACGCTCATTACTTAGCAGCCAAAAAGCTAGTAAGTTTTAACTTTAATATCATACCCTCAAGCTAAATATATAAATTAATCTTGTGTGTTCTGCTGTCAATTTTCACAATGGTTGGATGAAAAAATTAAAAAAAAAAAGATCACTGGGGAATATTAATTATAAACTGGGTAAAGACTGTGCTCAAAATTAGCGTGGGAAGCAGTAATCATAAATAATACAGATGAGAGAACTAATATGAAGTTTTGACATAAATAGCCTCACTGAGCATTATTTTCCTGTTGGTTTTGGAGGCCACCAAGATACATACACAGAAAAAGAACACCAACTAAGTCAAACAAAAACTGTGACTTACAGTGCTAATTTCTCGGTAATGACACTCAGGTTGCCTTTTTTTTTTTTCCTCTTCCTATTTCTAACATGAAAAATGAAACTTCCCTTAAAGAAAAACAAAATCCATTAATAACCCTCAAAAGGTTTACCTTAGCAGCAAAATTTAGTAAAGTTTTCAGTTTAAGAGGTTGTCTTGAACTGAATTTTCCAGTGGCTTAGAGATTATGTTGCTGCTAACTTTACTAGTTGGTATATAGCTTCCCAAAATATACCTAACAAAGTGATTTTTAAATTGATGTTTTTCTGCTACTGAATGAAAAAACAGAACACATTTCTCGGTGTGAATAATAGTCAGATTCTGTTTTTCATCAGCTCCCCACAGAGAAGCAAAGCAAAACGGCTTGAGAGAATTTTGGCTTAAAATTTATAGGTTGAAGCTCTGGTAACTTTCAAGTGTATATGTAAATGATTATTGCAAGAAAAATAAGAGTCCATCTACTGCAATAATATAAAACAGCACAGATACTTGAATGTTTCCTTATCACCATCGTCTACGTGACTGCAGCAGGGCCTGGTAGAAGTCTTCTTGATAAAACTCAACACTGACACAAGTTATTTTAAAATTAAATGCAGAAGGCTATGCAACACAGCCAACATTCAAGGTAAACAAAAGCTAATCTGACAAGACACAATTTTTTTCTTTCAATAACTGTACAGTAACAGAATGATAGACCTAGCATTAACTGGAAATAACGCGTAGAACGAAGATTGCTGTAACAAACTCAGAGATACTAGAGACACAATATGTAGTCTGCATTAAAAAGTAATAGACAGAAAATTTATTTATTACCTGGCCTTTAAAAAACAGCATTTGATCATTTAATTAAGCACTGCAGGAATCCGTATGCACAAGTGACAGAACAATTTTATAATATAATTTTGCATTTATGTTGAAATGTAACTTTGCTAAATACTTTCATCCTTTGCAGAACATGTTTTCACCATGTTCTACAATCACTGTTCTTACTATGGAATTTTAGCTTTTAAAAGGTAAACACAAGAGTAGATCTGTTAAGTCTCTACTAGTATAAGATTCTGAAATCTTCAAAAAAATTCCTGTTGGTACACCTAAAGGCCACAACGGGGTAATATTTTACTAGATATCATTCATCACCTTCTCCTGGGTGTTCGCTCTCAAGAGTATGGAGAAAGTCTGGCATATTTTTTTAAGTATGGAATTACCAAGAATGAATTCTGAAGCAGGAAGAGAGGGAAAGAATAGTCTAATCTTTTGGTGAAAGCACGGAAAAAATATGGATGTTTACTAGCGGTACCCACTGCACTGTCATGATAGTACTTCCTCAACTGTCAGGGTTTGGGCAACCTCTGGTATCCGAGATGGTTTTTCCTTCTTCCCTTTGTCTGGAACCCTGAAGACTGAACCCAGTAGACATTTTCTGATTAGTTTATAAATCCTAAAGACTTCTTTCTTCTTGAACCCCCCTCACACGACCTTTGCAAATTCTTATTTGTTTTCAAATATTAGCACTAACACTGAGTTGCTCTGTGACTTCTGGGAAACACCGCGTTAGTCCAAAATTTCTCCAACAAAAAAAGGGCACAAAATTAGTTTTCTATGCTACGGTCATCTTACTTTCCAATAACCTGCCTGCTTGGACAACAGCTATTCACAGTAACCATTTTTATTGCCCTCATTTGAATGCATAACTTACAGAGAGTAGACTCCCCCTTCTGCTGCATTCAGTTTCATAAAAAAATTAGCAGATTTGTGAATTGTAAATAGGAAGATCCCTCAGACACCACAGACTAACAACTCCAAAATAACTTTTCCCTTCATATTACCTTTTCAATATTTGCAGATCACTACCAAGACACCCTCAAGCTTTATTAAGCTACTGGGGGGAAGATTTATTCTGTCTATCGGTTACTATTTTTCTAGGGAGGGTGTAATGGAGGAAAAAGAGAAAGAGTTGAAAAGCCAAGGGCCTTGAAACCAGTTTTTAGGGTTAAGTATTTGTTTCAATATAGCATTTTGACCCATAGTACCAAGAGAACAGCGGCTGCCTAGAGCTCTCACACTCAGCAAAAGAGATGGCTAACAACAGCTCCAAAAAGATCAAATCATCATCATTGATCCCACACAACTTCCTCTAAAATACTTCATAAATTGGAACTGGCACTGCCAAGAAGTGTTTCTATTCGTTGACAAAAACAAAAAAACACAACCCCACAATATCAGAACCAGTCAAATGACTAAGACATTAATGAAGACTATTCCCTGACATGGACATAAAAAAACCCAAAAACAAACAAACAAAAGGACTACCAAGGAGTGCTTGCTCCTTCACTCACTTTTTGAATGAAGAGATACATATTTCTGAAAAAGCACATTCCAGTGAAAATTCAAGAGCTTTTAGCTCTTGTTCCTCCATACTCCTGAAAATTTCATTAGCAACATACATAATCCCCTTAATGTTTTACAATCCAAACAAATCTTTTAATTTAAGGATCCAGGTAGGGCAGTAGTAGAGCTGTCAGGAGGGTAGCAGAAGATCTTTCTCTTAAAACTTCAGTTCTGCTAAGTACTGAACTCAGCAAAGTCCATATTCCAGCTGAGTGAGAGTATTCATCTCGAAAGAAACACAAGAGGACATGGGCTTTAAGCCAGTAAAATATTCAATGATCTGGAATCTCCCAGGATAGACCTACCAAACTGGTTTCACAACTTCCAGTGCACAAAGACAGAAATAAGTACTTGACACAGTTGCAGCTTCTCATAATGGAATCAAACTTTAGCAGATTTTCTGTATTATCGCTGTTGACATTACTCTTTCCTGCCAAATAATTCCTTTCTGGATCTCAAAGGATCCTTACTATTTATCAGAGACATCAAAAAATCTGGAGATCAGATTGGGAAAAAAGGGTGTTAACACCAAGTAACATATTTTGCTGCTGATGTAGATGTTTATAATTAACTTTCATTTTTTCCTTTCTTCAAAAGCAGCAGCAGGATGTCACAACCTTAAATGTCAGCGAGGTAAGAAGATAGAGGAAAATGACATTTAGAAAGCACACACTAATGCACATGGGAAAAAATAATCTCGATACCATCCACATAGTGATGGAATTTACATTAGCTTTAATACTCTGGAAAGATCTTGGAATTACTGTAGACAATGTCAACTTAATGATCAGTAACAGTCAAAAATACTAAGGCTTATTAGAGAAAGAAAGCACAAAGCAGAAAATATCATTATTTGATGCATTCGCACCTTGAATATTCCATGAAGTTTCTTGCAATCAATCTCAGGAAGGGCACATTTACCATGAAGAAAGCACAAAGAAGGTTGACAAAGGACAAACAGAGGACAGATTTGATTATTTAAAAGCAGAAACTAAATAGACTAGAACTTTACAGAGTAGCAGGGGAACAAAACCTGCAAGGAAGAATAAAGAAAAAAAAGGTCTTTAAAAAAAAAATATCCAAACTCACGAATAGGATAGACAATGTATACAGGCAACAGTTAACTATTTCTCATAGGACAAAAATTGCCATCATCAGATAAAATAACCAAGCAGCAGGGATACAACAAAGGAAGAACTTTTGTCAAACTCCTGTCACAGGCTGTTGTGGAGCCTAACAGGACACCTGGGTTCAAACTCAGGTTAGATAAACCCATTTCTGAAAAAAGGCTATCTGAGGACACTTGGGGAAACTTTAGCAGGAGGCTACCTCAATTTAGAGATTCTTCTCATCTGACCTGTTTTAGAAGCTAAGTACTTTTGCATGGAGTCACTGACTGGTCAGTTTTATTCTGTAGGTCTGAAGGCACAATGTATGGCTCTGCTGAGATGCTGATGCAGCTCTAAAGTAGTAGCCTCACAAAATCTGAAACTTGTATTTCAGTAATACTAGGACTTAATTACTGACTGCATTAATTTGTTCCAGGGGGAAACAATCAGGTTTTGCAAAAGTGGAAAAGCTGTTGTGTCTTATCACTTTAACATTTCTTAGTTGTTTCTTTAAACAAAGAAAGAAGCAAATTTCCATATGCTTGACATCCTTTTTGAAACAGAAATCAGCTTTTGTAGAGACCAAATTCCCCATAGTAGCTCTAGATCTCTCATATGTAAAAACACTATAAATCCCTCCTAAATTTCTCAGAGAGGCACAAATACAATGCTTACATTGTAATGAATAAGGAGTTAATGGAGTATCAGACTTCATATTTAAAGAGACAACATACTTTTAATGCAGTTTAACAAAACAGGCACAAATACAGGCCGGGTGGAGAATGGCTTGAGAGCAGCCCTGAGGAGGACTTGGGGGTGCTGGTGGATGAGAAGCTCAACATGAGCAGGCAGTGCGCACTTGCAGCCCAGAAAGCCAATTGTGTCCTGGGCTGCATCAAAAGAAGCGTGGCCAGCAGGTCGAGGGAGGTGATTCGGCCCCTCTATGCTGCTCTGGTGAGACCCCACCTGGAGTACTGTGTGCAGCTCTGGAGCCCTCAGCACAAGAAGGACATGGACCTGTTGTAACAGGTCCAGCGGAGGGCCACGAAGATGATCAGAGGGCTGGGGCACCTCTGCTATGAGAACAGGCTGAGAAAGTCGGGGTTGTTCAGCCTGGAGAAGAAAAGGCTCCAGGGAAACCTTATAGCCTCCTTCCAGTACCTAAAGGGGGCCTACAGGAAAGATGGGGAGGGACTCTTTATCAGGGAGTGTAGTGATAGGATGAGGGGTAATGGTTTTAAACTGAAAGAGGGGAGATTTAGATTACATATTAGGAAAAATTCTTTACTCTGAGTGTGGTGAGACATTGGAACAGGTTGCCCAGAGAAGTTGTGGATGCCCCATCCCTGGAAGTGTTCAAGGCCAGGCTGGATGGGGCTTTGAGCAACCTGGTCTAATGGGAGGTGTCCCTGCCCATGGCAGGGGGGCTGGAACTAGATGATCTTTATGGTCCCTTCCAACCTAAACCATTCTATGACTCTATGAAAGCAGCATGACACAATTTCTACTGGTCAGTATGACATACAGCAGTATGACAAGTTTTACTGCACTAAGTATTATCTGAATAATCTATTTAGCTTCAGAAAAAAATGCTGAACTCCTATGCTGTTTTATTAAAAGTACTAATAATCTGTTTTAAGATCCCCTTCCTACACTAAAAAACGCGTTTTTCAGTAGTACCCAAATCAAATTCAAATACCTTTTAAAAAATGGTATTTAACACATTTATGGATAATAATGTTTCTTTATTTTAAACTAAAGCCATACATAGAAACTGAGAGGGAAATGAAATTCCCTGTAATACTTAATTGCTGCTTAAATTACTCAACGCCTGCATATATACAGCAAAAGACAGGGCATACGATATTACTGTCTCTACAGACAGAGATGGGCAGAATTTAAAGAAAATAAATCCCACAAAACCATATGCCTTATTTCACTGTAGGATAACTGAGACGAGAACTGGCCATTCAACTGGTCTAATTTTTATATCTGCCAAGAATCCAGACGTGGGATTTGATCCGCAGAAACTCCAACTCCCACTGGTACAGAACCTCATAGTCCCTGTCCCTATTTGCATACCCTACAAAGCCGGGGGCGGGGGGGGACATGACACACTAAAAAAAAGAAAAAAAATAATCGAGACTTCAATCACTTAATGTGTTTAAAAAAAAAAAACAACAAACAAAAACAAAAAAACCCCCATCAAACCACTAAAACATCTCCCCCCAACCACAAGTGTTCACTAATAAGAGTAACGCTGCTGTCTTTTACTTCATTCCATTTATAAGAATATATCATTGGTTAAGTGCCACTTTAATTTACAAAGGGACAAGAGAAGTGGTAGTCAAAATACCATGAAATTCCTTTGGGTACATTAAATGTTCAAGAAAATATTGCGAGATTGATGCTTAATCCAGCAACACGGTACTTGGTGCTTCATAACAGCTCCTTAAGACAAGTGATAAAAATAGGCATGAAAGTGAGGTTTTTATTGTAAAATACTCTTAAGGTCTCAAGGTGCATTGAAAACTGTAGCTTCTCACAGACGACAAATCAAAGAGGCTCTGGTGTGCCAACGACAACAGGAATTGCAACAGTTAGCATAACGCATATTTTACCGACAAATTATTTGGAAACTGTCAGAAAGCTGGTGGAAAAAAAAGATGTGATTTGCTATGTTATTTTTGTAAATTTAAGATGATTACCACTCCCAGGGAGATGTGGGATATGTTGCATTACGACACAAGAGTAAAAGAACTGAATCAACACAACAAAGAATTACATCATTGCTGTGCTGCGGCAATATAAATAAAATAAGAATAAACACATTTTTAACCTGCTGTATTTCAACTTCACAGAGAAGGCATTAAACAGAAAAATTAGAATTATATACAGTTATCAATACTGTACCAGAATATAAAAATCAGAAGTTTGTATGGAACCAAAAGAAGTGAGTGGATCCTGTAAATTTCTGGGTTAAATTTACTTAGACCAGAGATCAATTTGTCTCGTGGCATACAGGGGGAAAAAGAAACAGGAAACAGCACCTGTTACAAAACTTGTATTTTTTCACTTCCCAATGAAACCTGAACAAAAAAATGCTAAACAAATGATTTAAACACAGCCTTAACATTTTCATCTTCAATCCTGCAATCTAGGGATAAACAAAAGGCGCTACGACTTAGATGAACATCATCTCAGTTCCCTTCTCCAGAGGAAGATGAGTTGCATCACAGTGGCTTGGGTGCAGATGATGGCATTTTCAATAAGCTAAGCAACAAAAGTTACAGCTTAAAGCGCAAACTCAAAAATCCTGCATGAGCGTATCAGGAAATCTCTCAGCACACAAAGAAGATGTAGCTATGTAAACAGGAAATGTACTGCTGTGCCTACACCCCTCTTCATAAAATGAAATATTTTGGATTTCTCATTTGACCTTAGGCTGGCAAACAGCATGAAGATGCAGCAGCTCTAAACTGCAAAAAGCTAATCATACCGACTGTACTTGTGAGAAAACTTCATTAAGTCTACTGCCAAGCCTTACATTTATGCCTACAAGAATTTGCTTGGAGACACACTCCTGTGTTTTTAAATCAATGTATCCGTCTATTTTTCGATTAAACTAGTCACGGTAGTAGATGACAAAACAACAGATACACAAGAACTATGAGAATTTTAAGATGTCTGAAGTACTTCAGACAATCTATACGTCAAGAGACTAACAAAGCTCACTTTCACTAACATTAAGGATCTTTCAAAAAAATGTTAGTTTTGCTATCTTTACATACCTGCTGCATAGCAACTTGAACAGAACATATTTATTTAGTGTCTGTATGTGTGGAAATAAAGGTAGTATTACCATCTTCAACTGTTTGGTTTTGTTCCAATGCATATTTGCACACGCATGTATAAACACTAAAATAAGCCATTCGGTCCAGTATTCAAGACTAAGAAGGGGACAAGATGAAAAACACCCACCACCAAAACCAAACCAAAAAAACTCCCACAACCAAACCCACCAAAACCACATACCAACACCACCCCCCACCCCGACAGTTATTACAGCACAACACGTCCATTTCAAATCACAGTGATGACACTGAAGTAAGGAGAGTACCAGAAGGAACCACCTGAGGCCTCACTTGAAAGCATTTTAAAACATGACAAACATTAAACTATAAAATGTCTTAAGGATATATTCTTCCCAGACTTCAAAGTTCTACATACACACGTGCATTCAAGTTAACGTAAACTTGACAACTTGAAAGTAGACTGAAAACATTTCTTTCTAAGGCAAGAAGGAATCAACGTGATCAGCAAGCCCAGCCGCCACTGAACAGGAGCTTGAGGACTTAATACTTCAAGTCCAACAGGTATAAGTGAATGGGACAACATCTGGGGAAAAAAAAAAAATCCAAATAATATAAGAGTTTCCAGCAATGGAAAGTCCATCAGAGTCTTAAGGAAATATCTTACTAACTTCACAGTTACACGTTTCTAATCTTAATTTGTATAGCTTCTGCCAACACTTGGATCTTCATATGCCTTTGTCTGTTAAATAGAGAAACTTTCCATCAAGACTCTTTTCTGTGATATAAATAAATCTTTAAGTTTCTCTTCGGATTAAGCAATTGCAAAAAACATAGGCTTTATGGTGTTTGTGGTTTCCAAGGAGCTTGACCATTTTCATATGCTCTTCATATGTTCAAAGGGTCTTCTCTGACTCTTCCCAATTTTTCAGCATTGTCCTGAAAACAAGCTGCAGGACCAGACCCAACACCCATGAATGCAACAAACAGAGCCAATATCCATAAACCCCTTCAACTTATACTTGCAGAGATCATACATTTCTGGCAACTGTCAGTCTGCAAGCCCATGTTCAGCTTTTTAAATATACTCATCTTCCTTCTCCACCAACCAACTGCTTTTCATAATCAGTGTTAACTGGCCTGCAGGCATGCCACATTTGCTATTTCTTGACTTGTTGAAAATGTCCCCAAACATATTATGCAAGGACAACAAAGAGTGACATTTGCTGTGATTCTAACAATTTTATTTGCAACTCTGAAAAGCAAAAAGCAAGTTTTCCAACACAGAAGTCTCACCATGCTTTTTAAAAACAAAAAGTAGCAGCAAGAGAATTCCCTCTCAAAACTAGAGCAAAGCACTGGCAGTTATCAAGGAGAAACTACGTTGAGAACCTGTCGTGCATTTACTTCCTTGCTACTTCAGTTGTACTGAATTACATCAACAAATTTATGAAATTAAGGTAACATATCCTAATTTGTACAATATACCCAGTTAGCAATTCCTCGATGGAGATTTATGAGTCAAAAACCATCTCTTCAGGCATTCATGTTGGTTACAAAACTGCACGACTTTTTCCTAGTTTTACCAGCAGGTTTGGACAATAGTATGCTGAAACCGGGAGGGGGGGGGGGGGGGGAGGGAAGAAAAGAAAAAAGTAGTACGAGCCATATTACATCTCAGAAAAAAAATATGTGCACGTGCTTAATCAAAAATTAATATTCCCAAAGATTATTTTAACCCCACATACTTTGTTGTGGCTTAAAGCAAGTCCTGTTTAACTGGATCTGTTACCAATGGAAGGTAGCGATTCTTTTCCTTAGGTCTGTTTTGACCTATCGGACCTCTGCTGGTCTCCACTGCCTGGCTCCTCAAGCTCAACTCAGATGGAGAATCCAACCTATAAAATACTGCGAAATGCCAATCCCCAACTCTTGAAGGCGCTGACTGACAACTATTAATGAGCCTTTTATGTGAAAGACACATACCACCAGACAAGATTCACGAAAGCATCTCCGGATACACAGAGCAAACTGAAGTCTTTATTATAAGCTAACTATAATTTTTATTAAGGAACCATTCAATCATTTTCCTTTGTCTACGCTAAAACAGACTCTTTACAGAATTGTGCAAGTTAGTACAGCTTATATTAGAAGGTAAAATACTTTATGAATCAAGGCATGACAATATTGTATGAATGAAGGCATATATTTTTATACATGCATGCTGGGTTTAGCTGCAGCAGTCACTCAAATGTTCTCACAGTTTCTGCTTTTCCCCAGAATAAGGGGATTTTACCTCTCCTATAGTAAAGCTGAGTCTTACTTAAAGGTTTCCCAGAAGGCAAGCTCCATAGTCCTCCAGCTTCCCGGTATGTAGGCTAACTGCATTCACAAGAGGCACATGGAAGCATATTTCATTTTTTTCTTTAAATGTTACTATAAAGCTTGCTTTAATGGCAGTGGTAGTGTTAAACATGGAAAGGTTCAAGAAGGGAACCATTTTTTTTACTAGATAACCTTAGGCTTGAAGCAATCTTTTTCAAAGAAGCAAGTTCTACCTGCATGCTTCCTGCAATTTAAGTCATTTTAGCCTTAGAGAGAAAGTAACACCCCTCTACAATATTCATGCCTTTACAGTAACAGGTTATACAAATAGTACATCCCAAGGAAGCAGAGTTCTTGGGTCCTGCCTCTCTCTTCCTCCTTATTTGTAAGCAAAAAGTTAAAGGCAAATAAGGTAGGACACAAGATGATAAGAAGATGCAAGGAATGGACATAAAGTGAAATGTAAACTTTCTGAGTAGTGCAGCTGCAATGTTCCTGAGGCCTTGATTACACCAGTACTCTAGGAAGGCTTTTGAATAGCAACACGTACCACCACAACATCGTGAATCTGTCTGTTCTTCATTTAAATATGACTTGCACTTTTAAGAATCACAGCTTTTAAGAACTGAGAAGCACTGAATTTGGCCACCTCTGGAAATGAATCAAGCTATTACAGAAGAAAAAAATGTTAAAATCACAGAATGGTTTAGGTTGGGAGGGACCCTAAAGATTACCTAGTTCCAACCCCCCTGCCATGGGCAGGGACACCTCCCACTAGACCAGGCTGCTCAAAGCCCCATCCAGCCTGGCCTTGAACACCTCCAGGGATGGGGCATCCACAGCTTCTCTGGGCAACCGGGGCCAGTGCCTCACCACCCTCATACTGAAAAAATTTCTTCCTAATATCTAATCTAAATTTGCCCTCTTCCAGTTTGAAGCTATTACCCCTTGTCCTATCACTACATGCCCTTGTAAAAAGTCCCTCTCCAGCTTTCCTGTAGGTCCCCTTTAGGTACTGGAAGGCCGCTATATGGTCTCCCCAGAGCCTTCTCTTCTCCAGGCTGAACAACCCCAACTCTGTCTGTCAATTCAGCCAGTTATCCCTTCTTGTGCACTTCCAATTACCAATCAAAAAACTTAGTTCACTCAAAAAGAAAATGTCTTTACTATGAAACTCTACCCTATGTATTGCTTGTTTTACCAAGAATGTGTGTTCTTTTTTGATGGCAGTGAAACAGGGCCAATGGTGAAGACTCGGGGAAGAAAAATGAAGATTACACTCCTCAGGGGGAGGAGGTAGAACAGTTAGGTTAGGAGTGAAGCTGAGTCTGGCAAGAAGGGAGAGGTGGGGGTAAGGTGGTTTTAGTTCTCAATATTGTACTGTGTTATTAATTGGTAATAAATTAAATTAACTTCCCCAAGTCTAGTCTCTTTTGCCCACGATGGTAATTGGTAAGTGATTTCCCTGTCTTTATCTCAACTCACATGTCTTTCATCTTATTTTCTCCCCCTGTCCTGCTCAGGAGGAGCAGTGAGAGAGCGGCTGGGTGGGCACCTGGCAGCCAGCCAAGGTCAACTCACCACAAGAGCACAGCTCAGAAGTCACACCTCTTCAGTCCCCAAAGAATAAGATTATTACAGAAGACAAGACAAATGTGACTTAACTGTCACTGGAAACGCGGACATTAACTTTGGCTACAGTCTGATGTGCAATTAAGCTGCCACTGCCATCAAACAATAATTTAATGTCCTCTCCCTATCCTTCCCCCTACCCACCAACTTCCACAATCGTTTCTTTTCCCAGGTTTCCCTGCACTCTGAGAGAATGAGCACTTCCACAGCTGCATAATGAACCAAATCAGGAAACTGAGACACATGAAAAATTATTCAGCAAATATTAGCAGTTTAGTTCCCTGATCCGGCAGGGCACGCAGCTGAGCAAACAGCAATGCTTATACCGCTTACAGGACAAAAAGGGGTGGAAACAAGGTCTGAGAGTGGGAAAAAGAGGAAGGGGCAGGCTCTGAAAGTTTTCTGTTTGTTTGTTTAACAGTAGAGATGGCTTAAAACTACACAGCAAAACAGCTTCAGACATGGTCTCTAGTAACCTTTGGTGAGAAATTTGGGGAGAACAACTGGACAGCTGAACCACTCTTCACAGGCGAGGGCAGAGATGGAGGTGCTAGAATAGAGGATATAAGAATTCAAAACTTAATGCACAATTAGTGTGACATCCAGTAGACAACACCTGTGACCACAGTTCTGAAGTAGAGGGGGGAAAAAAAGCAAATTCACATCCCAATTCACTGTGAGCCTTCCCTCCTACATGGGTTTGTTTAGTAAGGGACTGGCCTAGACTGTGATAAGTTTCATGAATGTGTAACTTGACAAAAAACCTGTCCAATGAAAATAACTTAAGTAATCATACATTCATTCAGTTTAAAATTAAACAGAAGAATAAAAGAAATAAGATTATAATAAGAGTTCCACATTTCAGAAAGGCAAGATCGCAAGGGAACCTGAATTTAGACAAGCTGCAGGCAAAGTCTATGCACTCTCACCAGGTGCCAGGTAGTTTCAGCCTAATTCAGGATATTTTCACAAACACATTAATACTTCGAAAACTATCATTGTGTGCAGTCAAAGACAAACCAAGGCAGAATTTGGAAAGTAAGGCGAAACAGCTTGTTAATCTATAAAAGCCAAAAGGGAACACAGAGACAGGAGGCCAATGTACAATAAAGATGACACAGAAACAGACACAGCCTAAAGATTAAAGTATGATCCCAACTAAAGTTAATATTCAACCTCCATTTTGAAAATGCCACCAGTGTGAAAACATCAGGAGAAATTAATATGAATGAGTACATTAAAAAGGCAAAATTATTACACTATCACACAAATAAGAAAAAGAAAGAGCTCCATAAACTCAAACAGTGGTTAGGACAGATACGATTTAACACCAGAACTCGAACACAGGAAAACACAAGATTTCGTACCCAAGATTTTTAAATTGATTGAAACAAGGAGTCAGCTCTCATAACATAGCAAATATATGCCTACATTTAAGAAACAAAGATAGTAATCCAACAAGAACGTTCCATTAGGTTTACCTGAAAAATCAAGTAATCATTTAGAACACTGTTTGAAGGAAAGAAAAATCAAAAGCTTAGAAACTGATAGAACATAAGAGTAAAAGGCAACACAGATTTATCAAAGGTAAACTGCATCAGATCAGTGCATACCTCTTACACAGAGTGAAAGATTTATTTATTCTTTAAAAAAACAAAACCACAATAGATCTAATCAACTAGTCACCACTAAAGCACATGATACCAAGTTACAATAATAGTTAAGGTGGAGAAGATGAGAACTTACACAGAAGCTACATAGATAAGAAACAACTAGGCTTTGCTGCAAACACCCAAAAAGAGGAATGTCATTGTTCGATATTATTCAGGGACTGATTTTGAGACCAATCTGCCTTAACATTTCAGACAGGGCTCTGATCTAGTTGAAGATGTCCCTGCTCACTGCAGGTGGAGGTTGGACTAGATGATCTTTAAAAGTCCCTTCCAACCCAAACTATTCTATGATTCTATGATTTCCACCCTGACTTTGGGAGTGGGTGGCTGCTACCATAGAGCAGGGAGGCATTACTGACACAGAACACTGGACTCTCATCTATGAAAAAGAGGGAAAGGGAGAAAAAAGAAAAAAAAACAGCAAGGTGTGGGGGAGAAAAAATAATTTTGAGCTGTCTTCACCTGCAGGAAACCAAAGGAAGAAAGATTTTCCTAAAGCATAAAAGGCAAACAATAATTAAAATAAGACACTTATTTGTCCTTATATGTCTAAAGGATCAAATCACAATGATTCTTCTTATTGTTACCTGTTTTATTTTTCATGATGTTTACTTGACTTAAAGCCTGTTTACAGAAGAAAAATAATCCTATTGGTGATACCTACTTTCTGTTACGTAGTATCTTCCAGTGAACAGAAGAGTACCTTTGCAAACAGGAACTACAATGCACATCTGACACGCAAACCTCTCTTTTTTAAGCAACCTGCAAAATATCAAGTAACATCAGCAGTAGAACCAACTATATGACCCAGGCATTGCAGCACCTTGTTTCCTGCTTTGAATATTAAGCTAAAAGAAGATAAGACTTCTGAAGACGTGCAGAATTTCCATACCATTTTCCCATGCCTGAATTATACTAAGCAAAACACCAGTGCAACAACAACATGTTGTTTAAGCTTTTGGTGCCCTGTGAAACACAAGTTTGCATAATTCAGGACAGGGAAGCAATTTAAGTTTATAACTTCCAACTGATATGAAAAACTATACTGTAACATAGCCCAGTGTTCATAACATGCTGTGAAATACATTATCTTTCTAATGAAAGTTATTTGCACTTCACAGGGTGCCAATGGGAGGTTAGATTACTGCCCAACAGTACTTCAGTCTCCTATTAATATGGAAGGTCAAGCTATTTTTCTTCAGCTTAATATTTACTTCATTGCTACTGCTTATAAGATCCTGAGACTTTTTCGCCTTTTATGATACACTTGAGGAATCCATAGCACCGCATAATCAAAAGACGACCATAAACATTGATTTAATTTAATGATTGATGTTCTCACAGAATACGATGAGCAAAGATCAAACCTGTGAACATTATTATACTACTTGTTTCTCCTACTTCTAATCTCCTGAACATTTAAAAGTTAATTCAAAAAGGCTTAGAAAAGAGCTACTAAAATAACTAAGAAATCAGAGAAACTCTTAAGAAAGAGGACGAGAACAGCTTGTTCAGTCTAGTAAAAAGATGTGATTACTCCCCAAGCAAATCCAAGTAAACAACACTGCAGAAATGTTGAGTGAAAGGAAAACGAGCATAAACAAGTTTGAATTTCCAGATTAAATTTATTTTTAATGAGTTACTCAACCCTCAGAGTAACAAGGTTCTACAACGGCCTTCTAGGAGAAACAGTAAGGATAAAAACTGGTTTTAAAATGGAGTTTGACAAGTAGGGATTACATGATGTAACACTAGCAGGAGACTGAATTTAACAAAGGAAATCCATGATATGCTTAAATACCCAATTCTCCTATATTTCAAATGTATTTATAATTACAGTTTTGAGACTATAGGAAAAAAGAGAAAGGCAAAGACATAGCACTGCTTTACATATCATTCAATAGAAAGGACTGTATTGTCCTCTCTGTTTTTCACAGAGGATGAATACAAAGTTATTTACTATTACAGGAAACTGCAAGTTGCTGTAGCACTTCTGCCCACGAAAACCCAAGAGATCTGTACAAGTTCAGTGACCACAGCATCATATTTTCCATTGTAGTAAAGACAATATTCATGAAGCAGCTGGTCTCTTATTAATAGAGTTCATTTATCTTCTTCATAGCAGATGAAGTATGTAGTAGACAACAAGCCAACTGGCCCACTAAAAAATAGATTAAATTTGATCTTTTCAGTAATCAGTTTAAAAGTTTGAAAATCATAATTTAAAAAATTGCACAACATTTTCTTAAATTAGAGACATCATTTCATATGGCATTTGAAACTCAAACCCACTCCTTTGGTAACTGACACCAACCAATTACAAAATTTCTCTAAGGAATACCTTAGAGTTTCAATATCAAGGCACAAGAACACCCATGTTGAGTCATTCAAGGACTTTATTAACAGTCATTATTGACAGTATGGGAATTCGCTTGCAGGGATTCTTGGTTCAAAATGAAACACCATGTGACGGATAGAAAATACTGCCGTCTGTAACAGTTCACTATGTACTAGTATTTGTGTTCTCCATATATATTTGACTACAGACAGTATGATACAGACTGCAGCTGCTTTAAACAGTAGAGGAAGCAAGTAAGCTCCTTCTCTGGCCAAGAACCCGCTTATCATTAGCATCTTTGCATAAAAGGATGAACACTTTTGGAATTGGTTTTGAAAATTACATCCATAATCCATAGATAACTCAGCAGAAGCTGAGCAGGACAGTACAAATGCTTATCAGAAGTAACAGAACAGCAAGGGAGCAAATGACTTCAAAACATTAATGACAATTACTAGGTTTCAACTTCCATTTAGTGGGAAACTTTTTCTTTAATTGGTAGGGGAATCATGTATGCAGAGACTAAGAAACATAACCTGTTGTAATGCCCTGCCTCCCACCTAACCCTAACATGAGACGCAAGTCATGCATTTTTGTATTATATTACTAAAACAACTAAAAGCAAATTTTCAAGGGCAATATGAATTATTTCTGAAATTCTCACTAGGAAGCTACACTTCTATCATTCCACATTCGCCATCATAGTATCACATAGGGAATACGAAGAACCAGTTTTTTTACTTATAATCTACATTAATAAAAGAAAATTATTGCTACCAAACTTCAGCGGTTATTATTCAATGAACTCACTCCTGCTCCAGTTAGAATCTGGAAAAGACATTGTAAAGATACAATCTCATGAAAATATGTGAGGCCAAGATATCTGGGAAAATGCATCTCTCTGGAAAGATACAAAGGGGGGTTTTTAACATGAAAAAAAAAAATCCCAAGAGAGATAACAAGATCATAGGTTCTTATACTGTAATTTTGTCCTAATTTTTTTTCCAGCCAGCTAACCCCCAAAATTTCCATATATATAGCCAGGTTCATCACTGTATTTTTATAATCAGGTTTACGAGAGAAGAAAATCATCCCTGAAAACTGTATGTCAGAACAGTTTCAAAACAGTCTTTTCTGTATAGAATTTCTACAAAACCCTGGTAAAAAACATCCCCTCACACTCCACCACAAAAGATGGTATTTCCATCTTACGCCTGTTTCTGTTTCTTCATGTGTTAAGTAGTAAAATAATACAACTAATGATTGCTACTAAACTATAAATTCCTAAAGATATCTGCTAAATCATATTTCTATTACACCACAGCTCTGCATTAGTTTGCACCATATTAAAACACTTTAAAAGGTATAGCATTACTTAAAACAGCTGCAAAGCCACTGAACTTTCAACCATTTAAACCAAAACTTACGTAGTTCTCATCTTCAAATACATGAACTTGTTGCTAAAATAGGACTTAAGATGGAGAGAGACGGCCTCAAAAATTAGAGAGAAAAACTGAAGGCTTCTGCACAGCAATAAGCCATGAGATCACCTGCAAAAGATGCATGTTATTTTTTTTGGATTATTTAATACAATATTCATTAACTTTGGAAGAACAGTAGGCCTATTATGGAAATTAAAAGCATAAAAGTACTTCTATAATGAAATTTCCTATATAACCTATATGAAAATGTCCTTGAATATGTTGTTTTTTCAAAAGGCAGCTACAAAGAAACTACGAAGTACACCACTGGCAAAAAGTACAGGAAAAATAGAGTTGATGTTTTAACTGAAAACAAGTTGGAATCAATGAGAAGGAAAAAATTTCAATTCTGCTTCAGGAGTCCAGCTACAGCTGACCCTCACTTCATGAAGTATTTAAGCATATGCACTTTAAACATGCATCTGAGAGATCTATTAAATTAGGTGCCTGAAGAAGTTATTAAATCAACAGTTACCTAATAACCAAGACAGCCAGTTGTACCAAAAGATTTTTTTTAAAAAAGTTTTTTTTTTCCTCCTAATTCATAAGTTAACAGCAAAGAAACCCTCCTCCAGGTGCACCAAAGAACACTATATGGTCCCACTTAATTGTGCCTACACACAGAGTTAAATCTCTGTTGAAAAATAACTGTTTAACGTGATAGGAACATCTATTATATGCATAAACTAAGCCTTTCAAGAGATGGTAATGTATTTAGTACCTCAGTTGATTTCAACAAGAAAATGTAGTCTCTCACTGCAAATACTAATTGTAGGACAAGGCTGAAGGAGGCACAGTGGCCATATAAATGTAATGCTAACACCTAACTAAATGGGATCATATAATCTGTGCTCTTCTAGGGTACTCCCAGAGTCTTACATATTTAGAAAGAGAAGGAAGAAGTGCAAAAAACACTAGGAAAAGGCTGCTGAGTATTTGATATCAATCCTAGCATTATTAGCTCTCACATTCATAATAGGCAACTGCTGCTTCATGGAGCAAAGTATTACAGGTCTACATACTACTTTGGAAAGCAGCATTCTTCAAAATGAACGTAGCGAAACCACATTAAAATAAAGTCTGACCTTATCTTGGGACGACTCCAACAATTAAAATGAAAAGTGTTTGCATACTACATTAAGCATATTTGTTCTGCCTTCAATTTATGCGGAGTCTTTTATCAGGTATTTATAAACATTGCATTTTTACAGTAACTTCTTAGATACTGGATTGTGCACAAATTAATATTTTGTAACTTTTTTAATATAGAAGTTTAATTCCATTGGAAAAAATGTGTAAATATTGTAGTTTCATATAATAACTTGTATTTAGGGAACTTTAGAAGATTACAATATTTTCTGACTACATTAAATCAGCCTCACTGTCTCTTCTCTAAACATGGTCAGGAAGGAAATGTTCCAAAACTCATTTTCACTGAAGCTCTGCAGCACAGTCTGGATTTTTCCCCCAACAGAACTGATATTCCAAAATGGTATGAAAATGAAAAATTCTAGATCACCTAAAGAGATAAAACATAGTAAATAATGCCTGTTGTTCTCCGGGGCTTTTAGGTTATTAAATAGTCAAAGACCAAATCAAAAGAGTTCATCACTGAAATCAACTACTTCACTGTTTGATTAGGTTTTCAAAGACAATTAAAAAAAAAACAACACAAAAACAAAACGGCTTTGCACAAGTATTTCACACTCCCCTGATTTTAAAGCTGAGTAGGGGTAGCTAGTGTGCTATAATGAGTCAAAAGTTCTCTACTCTAGGAAACATACAATAGTGGTACTTGCCATAAGAGGAACACTGTCTTTGCAGCATCTACACCAGAGTCTGTACAGTATAAAGACAGGATTTCTATTTTGTTGAGAAAAATACAGACATTTCCCTGGTTGTCCTAACACAGAGACTGAGGCAATATTCTGTGGAAGGCATCGTCACAAAAGTAAGTGGATTTTAAATGAGTAAAAGAAGAAGTATTTCTTACTACACCAGAGCAGACCTTATTTTCCAAAAGCTAAAAGACACTATAGCACATGGCATTTTAAAGTTGCACATAGAATACAATAACCATTGTGTCAAACACAATAACATTTGAACTAAAAATCAGGAGAACTTGCAAGTTACGTAGTTGTTACTTGAGAGAAATATTGCTTCTCCTTGAATAGAGCGAGAATTGTTAAACATGTAGCTACAGGGTCTAAATCTAGCAAGGACTCACAGAAATAATGGGATTAGTCTCTTCAGAATCAAGGTCTAAACTACTTCTCAAGAACGATATTCCTTCTACGCAGCAGTTTGTCTTTGACAACTTAAGAAGAAAGTTGTACTTGTTCATATTTGATCTGGACCAAAAAGCAGTCAATTTCCACTGCCAGCCCAGGTCAAAAAAGTACCCATGTGGGTATTTGTGCACTATTGGCGCACACCATCTTATAGGACCAGTTTTTATTAAACTTATATTTTTACTACTTAAAACAAGCTCAGATTTCCTGCTTTATGGAGACACTGTTTTAACAAAGAGAAAGACCCAAAGTACAACTAAAACCCAAACTTTTTTGCTCCACAAAGAAAAATGTACCACTGAGTTTTTAGCTATATATATATCTATATATATGTATCTATACACACACACGCACATTTTCTATGTATTATATTATATTATGTATATCATCTCACATTCTGTGGGCATGGATACAGGAATTTATTGAATTTAACACAAATTCGCATAAGATGCTAGATTTGTATCCAGCTACTCACAAAAATAGAGACATGTCCAGAAATATGTGCACTTACATGAAAAAGTCTCAAAAAGACAGCAGCTGCTTAATGTAAATGCAATGCTGTAAATAAACTATATTGACGCACGAACACATACAATTAACATTCAATCCTACTGCTGGCCAAACAAAATATTCACAGTTTGACCTCCTGTCCCAGGTAAAGAGGCAAACTTTGGGTTTAGATTGCGGGTTAGCAGCAGTTTGGTTTCCTATGGGTTCAGGAGCTCATAGTAAACACCTGTTCACTGTCCACATAAAGAGCAATACTGCTACCTTTCGCCCTACAAAACTAGTATACTGTGCCAATGTGGCAGATATTTTTAAGGATTAAAGCGACTCCTTTCCTTGAACATCTCATTTTGCAGCACGAGAAGCTGTAGGTCACTTCTCTGCTCTACCTGAAGGAAAGCTCTGGGCAACAGGAGAGAAAGCTCCAGAGGACTTAAAGAAAAGATGTAGGTGGCGAGGTGTTACGGGAGAGGAGGACAAGCCGAGTCTAGCAACGCTCATGGCAATTCCCCCTTTTCCCTTCACGCTCTTCGCAGCGCCAGGGCCGCTCTCATGCCCCAGCAGCTGTCAGTGCCCGGCTCGCCCGCTTTAAATGCGCCGAGCTCTTCATCTTTATCGCTGCTTTCATACTCTTCCAAAATACATGAGTACTACATAAGGACAAGGGGAAGGGTAAATGTAAACTCTCCTCGTATAAATTCACTTCAGTGTCTTGCTTTGCCCACGGACACCTCCATTACCTAAAGACCCCTAATTAGCAGCCAAGGTCCCAGAACCAGACAGACCACTGGCAGCACTACGCGCCTGGTCCGCACAGCGATCTGCACCGCGGCTTCCAGCCCCGAAGCTGGGCTCTTCCCCCGCCCCCGTCCCCAGCCGGGACCCCCCGGCCCCGGCCCGCTCCCCCCGGCAGCGGCGGCGCCCCCGCGGGGAGGGCGCGGCCGGGCCCGCGGGCCGGGGCTGGGCCTCGCACCGCCCCCGCTCTCCTGGGAAACCCACCCAACCCCGCCGCAGGCGAGGCGAGGCCGAGCGGCGGGGAGGGAGCGGGGGTGAGAAAGTTTCCGAGGCGCTTTTCAGCGGCGGCCGGCAGGGGAGCCCGTGCCCGCCGCCCATTCAAACAAAAGGAGCCCCTTCCCCTGCCCGCCGCCCCCGGCTCCGCCGCCCGACTCACTCCGCAGGGCCCCGATGAGGAGGCTGCCGTCCTTGATCAGCTCCTTGATGAACTTGTTCGTCCTCTCCAGCTCGATCTCGTGACACTTCAGGCGCTCCCTGAAATCCGGGCTGTCCAAGTAGGAGTCGCTGAACTCCAGCGTGGGCAGCCCCATGGCAGCGGCCGCGGCCCCCCGGCCGGCGGCGGCGGGGCGGGCGGCTGAGGGAGTGCCGCGCCGGGAGACGGCACCGAGGGCAGAGGGATAAGCGGGGGAGAGGTGAGGCGAGGCGAGCCGCGGCTGCCTCCGCCTCCCCGGCGAGGCTCCCGACCCGCTGCCCCGGCCCCCTCAGCGGGCGAAGCCGGCGGCCCTCGGCGGCGGCGCGCTCCTGTCGCTGTCACCCAGCTACATGCTGCCCGCGGGGCACCGCGGGCTCCCAGCGCCGCCGCTCCGCCGCTTCCGGCAGCGATCCCTCTTCCTCTCTCCCCGGCCCTAACTTCGGTCTGAACCTCCCCCGGCCCGGCCGAGGAAGCCCTCCTCCCGCCGCGGCATGCTCACACGCCGGGGATGCGGCCCCGGCAGTGCCCGCCCCTCGGTCGCCACCGCCCCCTCCGCTCTCTGCCCTCCAGCGGCGGCGCGGGCGGGCCCGCTGCGGCCTGGCCTGGCCCGGCTCGGGGTGAGGCGGAGAGCGGCGGAGAGCCCGCAGAGCCCTGCGAGGGCTCGCCTCCTCCTTCACCTAGGCCCGGAGGAAAGCAGGGAAGGAGGATCCACCTCAGGGGTAGGGGGGCTTTTAGGGGTATTTAAAACAGTGCGCTTGGAGGAGAGATCCGCTCATGTCAGAGGCTGGTGTGGGGGGGAGCAGCCCGCCTTTGCTGTGAGGAGGGAGCTGCCAGATGGGCTTCTCCCCCACACAGCGAGGGGAGCGGCCGGTGCTGGGGCCTGAGGCAGGCCGGGCCTGCTCGGCCTCCCCGAGGATCTGCCACGACACCCCAGTGCAGCCCTGCCTGCGCGGGCAGCTGTCAGGGCACTGCTCCGATGGAGGTGTATCATGAGAGGAGAGAGCAGGGAAGCATAAAGGAGGAGGAGAGAGGGAGGCAGAGGCAAACGAGATGAAAAAAGGTAGGAAGAAAGATGTTCTGCCATGGCACTTGGTTGCTATGAGGGGATACCGCTGAGATGAATCCATCCCAGAGAGGAGCATCAAGAAACCTCAAGCTCTGTTACTACAGCAAAGTTGTGTTTTTCCAAGTATGTGAGTGGGTTTATCTCAGTAAACAGAAATATTTTGGATGATTCTCGTGTGTTTATCTGGAGTGGTTTTGCCAGACATACCATGTCAGTGTGCAAATATGTATACAAACGTACTGGGTTTGAGGAGAGCTGTCTGTAAACACACCTTCAAATCAGTAATAAATCCATTGGAAAGAACTGGCCATAAAAATGATTGTACTTCAGGACAGCCCACGGCTTGCCAAAAATAGCTTTCAAGAAGACAGTGATGCTTCTGTGCTAGCTGTGCATGCCCTTCTGGTACCAGATCATTTATGGTCTCCATATTTACACAGTTTAACACCAAAATGGGGGAAGGCTCAAAGCTGTTGCGTGTTGTAGTTCCTTGACGCAATGTGTGCTCTTTATAGTTCTTAACCGTTCATCAGAGCTCTCCATGTTCATCATAGGTTTTTCTGCATGCAGAAAAGAGGCTGTAATTTCTAACCATATGACCTGCAGAATTTGTTAAAGTGAAAAAAGTAGTAATTATCTGATTTTACAAGGCTGAGACTTCCTGCCCACAGGACAATCTCTGAACTGGCTGTCAATGCTGATATTAATAGACCCATTGAAGACTCTTTTAATTCACAGTGATCACAAAGCTCTGCTCATCAACATGTTGCCTGAGACAAATTGTTTTTCTAATAATAGAAAGAGTAAGACTGGAAAGGACTAGTTAATGAATTTATTTCATTGCTTTTTCAGGCAGTAGCATGTAATCTCACTTGTAAATTAATAAACCTCATTTAAAATCCAGTTGAGCTACTGGAAGGTTGTTCCAAATAGAATTTTTCTGATTATTAAAACCCTAATTTTCAGCCTACGTATATTCATAGAGTCATTTTAGGCACACTTGTTCTTCTTTCAGTGTTATCTGTAGCTGAAAAGATTCTTTGTCTTCTGCCATGTTTATTCTTTGATGTAGTTCTAGAATACAATAGTGCTGTCTCTAAGCTTTCCATACAACAGCTAAATAAATAAAAGCTTTGTGTCATAAAATATTAATTTCCTTCCTCATTCTTGTAGTTCTTGTCTAGATCTCTTTGATTTCATCTTACTTCATCATGGTTTACTGAAATTATACACAAGACCTTGTTCAGCCAGGTTAATGACTGTGCTACTGCACTAGAAACACCTTTGATGAAGATTTTATATGTCTGTTTCATGACCAAATTATTTCTATGGCTTCACTAAGTCCCTTAGATCTTTCTTTTCCTCTCTTTTCAACCAGCGGATTCCAAAGTTAGAGCAGAAATATTCGTTAGTCCCCAAACCACGTACTTAGCATTTTAGTTCAGAGCAATTATTCTGGTTTTCGAGATGACTCATTTCATACTATATAATGTTCTCATCTTCAGAAGTTCCATAACCACGTTGCTGCTTTTGGTATTAGGATCATGAATGGAAATATTAATGAGACCAATACTAATAGTGGACTCAGCAATATTTACTAAGAACTTCCCTCCAGCCTGACATCCTCCTTCCGAGTAACTTACCATTATCCATTTAACTGGTTCCGTATGTTTCTCAGAATAATCCATGTTTCTTAGCTGAACTGAGAATTTCCCAGCATACATAAAATACCATGTAAAAAACCTACAGTTCACCTGTACTGCCATTCCCTTTTCTTAGAAGAAGCTTTTATTTTTAAGGAAATAGATTTGTTAGGAATGATAGTTGTTTCATAAAGCAATATGTGATCAGATATGCACCCAACCCTGCATTATTTTCCACTGGTAGAAAAAAGGTTTATAGTTAACCTGTGAGCTTAATGAGCGTTTATGGCTGCATCTGGAGGAGAGCCTGGTAAATGAGTGATTTGGCATACCTGCAGAGAGGTTAACTAGCAAAAAAATGTTGATAAAAAGGTAAGTCTTAGTATGTGTTTTGTGTTGGAGTTAGGTGTAACCCTGTAATTTGGTGCTTTCTAAAGCAAACAAGGTGTTTGAAGGTATATTGTGAAGTGTAAAAGGTCTGGGCTTTATAGTGAGCAGGAAATAACCATACTTATCCTTTTTATTTGTTTGTTTGTTTGTTTGCTTGTTTGTTTTTCTTTCACTAAGAACATTCTAGTACAGACCACTAGTAGAAACACTAGGTTTCAGGACTTCAAAAGATGGTAGAAACTGGGGAGAAGCGTAGCGTAACAAAAAGCATGTTCTTTGAAAACTAACAGTGTGCTAGAAGAGAGTGAACTACACTAAATGACAACTCATTTCGACACCTAAGTAGGTAGAAGCACCAGTCCCTTAAGTAGAAGGCTGTAGTAAATGAGTTAGCCTGACGTTATCACAAGCTGTGAAGAGATGAATGAAAAGTGAGATACTTTTTTCTCTGAACCCTAGGGAGCTTTGTCCTGTTTCATCCACTTCTACGTTTGTTATTCTAAGCTTATCCTAAAATCTTACATGCTAATGAGGTCAGATCAATTATTGTAGATTTCTTTTCCTCTGAAGTGTAAACACGGAGCTATAATTTCCAATCAATGGCCCTACTCTGACTCTAGAGGATACCTGGGGCATATTCTTATCATAGTCCTATTAGCTAGGTTTTCCTGGGAAGAGGAAAGGAGGGAGAGGTGTGTATTGGTTCTGCTTACTGCAGTGTACCTCCCCTGACTAGGACAGTGAGGAAATGGTACACGTGCAGTCCTCAATGTTGTGGCTCTTCCTAGCTCCATTAGATGCTGTTAATTTAGCAGTTAATGCAGGTAAGGACCATGAGTGTCTCTTATCTAGAGGGAAATATTTTAGAAGAGAGACTCTGCCAACTTCCATGTTATCTCTGCTGCCACAATGTACACAATTATGGGAAAATTAGTTATAGAGCTGCGTGGCATTGCTCTGTCGTCTGAAAACTTCTGCTTTCCCTTGAGAGAGTGGGGGATTATAGGCAAAAAGAATGCAAAGACACTGATGTTTGTAAGTCCGCTTGAACTGCTCAATGGTACAAGATTAGCTTTGTACCTATATAGCACAGAAAAAATAGCACAGAAAACCCCACTCAAGCAATTATTTACAGGGTATTTGAATTCATTTTAGTTTCTCTAAAGATCTTGTTTTATCTAAGTTTCCCATTGGTTTCTTCATGGGAATTGTCAAGATTCCCAGTAACTTGCTAGGATAAATGTTATTAAAAGTTTTCAGTTTCTCCTTATTAAATTAAGATTCTAGATGCTAAGTTTATATTGGCTAGCAGTGACAAATTGAAAAAAAAATTGAAAATAAATAAAAATGAACCAGGGAAGTAAGTCTGAGTTTCATAATTCTTTGTGCGTATAAACTGAAAGTGATACTGCTGTCTCTGGAATACAATCTCCGTGTTGTTAACTGATCGTTAAATGATATAGCTGCCAATGGGTTCTCTTTGTTTTGTTGTTTTGGGTTTTTTTACTGCAAGTTAACATTGTCAGAGGAGGAGAGTAGCTAGCCAAAATCATAGTTTAGAAGCCAAACCATGTAATTTAGTATGTACGGATCATGTTATCCTGAGATATTGGTCTCTGCGCACAAAGGTCTACTCACACATGCATTTCTATCAGAGTTTCTGATTGTAATCAATAATTACAGATCAATAATATTTCTTGAAAAAAAAACTGTAGTCTTTTTAATACATGAGCTAGCTCCAGGTGGTTTGGAGAAGCTTCAAACAGTGAAGTTCAAAGCTGAAATTAAAAATCATGTGTAGTCGCTCTTACGCTGTGTTTGCTTAAGCCTCCTGGGTATGTCTCTGTTGAATCTGAATATTCCCTAACTGGCTGTGGTTCTGCCTCCTGGTATGCTCAAAATAGCATTTACTTGAAGAAGTAGGTGTCTAAAACCTTGTGAGTTACAGACATTTAGACAAGCAGCTCCCAAATCTCGGATGGGATCGATACAGTACAAGTGACTGGCAGAGGAAGGCTACTCAGCATTCTATATGAAGCAGTAAATGTGGCAGCTTAAAAATCACAGCAAGGTAATGAGGACTGCTACTTTCATTTATATATCTTAGTAGCTAAAGTGTTTGCCTACAAAGTGGAAAGCTAGATGTTAGTTTCCTGCAGGCTTGATTCACAGTGTCCACCTCTAGAAGGGTGCAACTTCAGACAATGCCTTGCTCATATTTCTTCTTGACAGCTTTGGGGAGCTCCACTCAGCATGAAAAGTCTTTGGATCACTCTCTGTGTCTGTATACTATAGAGAAGTACCCTCATGCTTTAGTTTACCCCCTGGAAGCAAAGAGTCTGAGAGGTAGTAGATGTAACATCTTAACTGAAATTCGATTCACGTATTCTTTGCTGAGATTCTGTTGTAGCCTCTTCTCTGTATTATCCTTAAGTAATTTAGATACTTTATTTGCTGTAGTTTGTTGCATTAAGTAAGTAAGCAATGGGACTCTCAAAATCATAATCAAGGTGAAAAGCAAGAAACCCAGTTATCCAAAATTATTCTTTCACATCCAGAATCTGGTTCCATAAGTGGATGCCATCCTTACTAGCTTTGTCACTTGTATCACCCTGAACATGAAAGAACAGGCTATAGGCAGATGTAACCAAATTTTGGTCCTGCCCTTAGTCCACTGGTGGCACGTTTGCACCAGATAAGAACTGGGTGATTCTATGGTGCTAGATGAGCTAAAAGGCAGGGTATATTCAGCTCTTTACACAATGTTCGGGTCAAAGTGGATTTCTCTGGTTACTGCTGACTGTATACATGTTGAGAGACAGGAATAACAGAAGATTCCTGAAGGAAGCTTAGCCACTTTGGAAGATCACGATAGTAAGGATGCCACAGAAAGCTTAGCAAGAGAGGGAAAATGGGTAAACACCTCTGCTGTCTTCTTTATCACATGTCCCTAGATAGCAATTGCAACCATACTGTATAGTGGTAACAGACATCAGGACAGCAACTGGTAGAGGATCACGCATAAAGTCTTTGCTGTGCTTCTTGTTTTTCAGGAGCAGAACCAGATCTACAAATACAGGGCAGTGAGATGGCATCATTTTCTCCAGCTAGTAATTTCATAGTATGATTTGCAGGTATGTAAGATCTTTAAAGGAAAGGTCTTTATTAATTTCTGACTCATCTTAATACCTCACTATTTGTAAATTTGAAGTAGTAATTGTAACCTTGTATCCCGTTTAACCCTGTGAAAAAACAGTTTATCCTTGCTATGTCTGTCAGTAAGATACAACATAAAAATCAGTAAGGGCCAAGAGCTCCTTGATGTATCACATTAGTTGCCATTCACTGGAATACTGAAGTCCTCAGCGTTCAGTACTCTCTAGCACGTAACTTGCGTTTAGACTGGCTCAGCAGATAACTGGTGGAAAAAAGATAAGGAAGTCTTTTTATGATACAGTGTCATCTAGGTTTTTTTTGGGAGCATCGAGATCTGCTAGGGTGGACTGAGTGTGAGAAACAAGCTGACTCCAGTAAGAACAGGCAAGGTAGGCCCATTGCTAATAAATACTTCCCCGTGCGGACAGGACACGGCTGAAATGCCCATCCAAAGGGCAAGTCTTACAAGCCTCTTGGCAGTCATAAAGTAATGAAAGCATTTTGCCAAGTAAAAGGCTGGATTGAGTTCCGAAAGATAAATCTGGACTTGGCCAAGTTAAACACTGTGATAGAAATGTTGGATGACACGTGAACTACCAGTTTACCAAAAGCAATCTCTGCCCTGAAAACTAACTTTAATTACAGAAAAGTTTACTTGGAAAGTACCGCAGTTCAAGATTGAGAAAGTACCTAACAAATGCCATTTTGAAGTAAATCTTTAAGTATTTTTTCATTAATCTAAATATGTGTTTATGGAGGTAGATAAACCAGAAACTAAATCAAAAAACTCCCCTCATTACCTAAAGCTCTGCTTTTGTGCATGCACAGAAGTGCCTAGGTCTTGACAGGGCTACGTAGTTTTGAGTTTATGAGTTCTGCTTGAATCCAGGAAAAGGTATTCTTTATGGCATATAAGGGCAGAATAATTTCTGTGCCTAGTGATTAAAGCCTACAAGGATGTGTTCTAGTCCCATTCTGCTCTAAAAACTAGTCAAGCAATTTCTGTGAAAGCCGTTGAGTAGCAGCCGTAGGGTGAAAGACACAGGCTATGACTCTGGGTGTCTAGGGTCAGCTTCAGAGCAAAATACATGCAGTGAAACGCATTTTCTTCTTACAGGTATGGAAACTGAGACAGGTTAATGGGCCAGAAGTAAGTTACTTCCATAAACTTGTCTACACTTGGAAGTTTACTAAAATACCTATTGCAGAATAGCAGTGTCCCCTTGAGGATTTACAGCAAAATGATCGTACTAGAATAAATTAGGGATAACTATTTTAGTAAACCTCAAAATGCATAAAAGATATATAATGCAACATTAAATTCCCCAAGAATATTTTAGCCACCATATTCTTGTTCTGGCTGTTTTTAGCATTTTTTTTCCATTTACTGTATAATTGATCACTGCTGACGTGGGTTTTTCCCTTCTTCCTCTGAAATATGTAAGTTACATTATAATTTCCAAGATATCGAAGTGTTTACTGCCAAAAAGTAGGAAAGTGCTTCTTGTTTTAGTATAAAACCAAATCAAATAGTAAGTGAAGTCTATTTTTCATGGCTCCATCTATGAATGCACAATAGATCTTCATGTGAACAAGGGAAATGTGCACTTTCTTTGAACTCTGTCCTCTTCTCATCAGTGTTTCATTTCTTGTTTAATTCATAATGTTTTCATTACATTAAGGGAACAACAGGGTAGCCCTCCTGTAGATAGTGGAATAGCTATGTTTCCTTGTACTATAATCTACAGGGTAACTTGTTTTGTTTGAGTTGAAGTCCTGTTGGTTTTGCATTTCTTTTTAAAAAACTACACATTTTTTGTTGTAACTGCTTTTTCTTAGTAGCAGTTTCATAAAGTGTATAACCAGAAATGTCATGTCAAATATATTACAGGCATATTTAAAATAAACAAGTCACACATCTAAAAAACAATTAAATCAGGCTATTACAGCCACCCTGGGTAATTCTTCATGTAACTGATAAAGATTCAGAATGGAAAATAGTGTGGAAGTGTTGAAATTAAGTTTGCTATGATATAAAACAATCCAGATTTCATTTTTTCATATCAGGAATGTAAAATGGAGTATTACTCGATGATAAACCCATATTTGGGAGAAGAGGGAGAGAAGATACCTGTTTCAATCTGCCTTCAACCTTCTGGTACACATGGCCCACAAAACTATCTGATGTTGCTCAGAGCCATGGGAAATGAAGTTGCCATTGAAGTTGCTGCTAGTCTATGTTGCTATTCGATGTACAGTCGTTTGTGATGTGGTCCTTGTCTAGCGTTGTGATTATGCAAATGATGCTGGCTGAAGACAACTACCTTAGAGAGCTCATAATCTGGTATTCTAAAATTAAATTAGACGTTGATAAAGATTATGTATTTTGTTGCTCTCTCCTCCTTGTATTGGAAAAGGAATATTGTGTAATTTGTCTATCGTGATGATCTACCTTCTTTCTCTTCCCCACATTTTTAATGCAGTATGTTTTCACATAAAAATATAGAAATTTAAGGCTAGAGAGGATCAAAGGGAGCATGCAGTATGAATTTCCTCACTAAGGCTCAATCAAGTGTAGCTAAGCCATCCCTGAGAAAGAACTCAACTGCCTATTAGTGTTCTCAATAAGAGTATTTTCTTAGTTTCTTCAGATAATATCTTCTGGTGTTTCACTATCCTGCCAAAAAGCTTCTCCAACTTTAATGTTTGCTGTCGATCATATTTCTTCCTTTTCTTCTCCCTTGGACATGAAGAAAAATTGATTATGGTCTTTTTTTCTGACATTTTTACCATGTCTCCTCCATCTTCCTTTCTAGACCAAACAAATTCACAGCCTTTTGTTCTTTTTTTCAAAAACTCTTATTCTTTTTAAAAAATCCTGCTCTTTAAAAAAAAATAATCAGACTTCTCTCTAGTTTCTTGCTAGACATGCAGTTCCTAAACTTGACATAGAACTTCCTGTGAGGACTCACCAAAGCTGACTTTGTAGAATTAGTTATCATTCCCATTATTACATCCTAAAAGGAGACGGCTCTTTGCGAGGACATCACTGTGTAAACCATTGTAACCCTAGCCCATTTCTGTCCACGCCATCTAGCTAAGTATTTGTCATTCTTTATTTTCTGTATTCTGTATTTTATTTTCTCACAATTGCACATTATTTTGTTCTTCTGTTTGGTCCAAACCCAGTAAGATGAAACTAGTTATCTTACTGATTTGTCAAAAGAATTTTAAATTCTGATCCTTTCACCAACAGTATTTTCTATTTAATCATGAGTGGTTTTGATAAATGAAAATTGGAATTTGGAAAGATCTCTTCGGAGTTGTGCAATGTTCTCCCAGCATGACAGGGAGCTACTGAAAACTAGTTGTTTGAAAGTGAGTTTGAAAATCAGTTTTTCCAACTGCTTGTTTATGCTTCTGGTGCTAAGACTCATTAGCCTTCTCCATTAGGATGCCAGTGCAGGCCAAAATTTAAAAATTATGCTAATGTAAAAGCTTATTGCATCTTTTTATTTACTAGGCAGCTTACTCTGTTGAAAGAGGAAACTAATGAGGCTGAATATTTTCCATGCTTGCCAAGTCTATGCCAGTGGTTTAGTATTCCATCTTCTAGGTATTTTCACGTTCTCAGCATCTTTTGTTTCTCAATAATGTCTTCACTGTTCCCTTTGTCTTTCTGTTACATCTTACTTCTAAAAATTTTTCATATAACTCTTTATGCCACATTACTTCCCCTCACATCTTAGCTTTTATCGATGTGTCCTTCGTCTCTTATGTTCATCCTGGCTTTCCGTTTGGTATGATTCATTCTTCACTGTTTCAAGTTATTGAAGAGCTCTCAATGCAGCCGTAATGGTCTCTGCTACTCCTACTATCTGTCTTTTGCTCTGGAATAGTTTGGTTTACAAAATAATCTTTCAGTAATCCTACCTGTACTCCTTTCTTCTTCAAATTCTTTCAGAAAATGACTTTACTTACCATCTCCCTGTTTGCTGAAACCTGTTTCCTGAAGACTCTTGCCCTATTCAACTACTTTTGCAATGTTTGTTTAATTAGAATAACATTTGTCCTTTAATGATCACCCCCTAAAGATAATTTTTAATTCTTTCCAAGGATTAAGAACCATATCTAAAAGAAATATTGCTATGAAGGAAAAGACTACTCTGTAAAATAAAATTTGTCCTTTATATATTCAAAGGACTTAACAGATTTATCATCCAATTTACAAAAACAATCAACTTTTTTAGTACCCTCTTAAACAAAAAATATTTCTATTAAATTTGTAGGTGACACTAAGGTGCAAAGTTCTGCACGCGTACTGAGAAGTGGTCTGTAGTTCCAATGAAGAAGTGGCCTGAAAAAAAAGACCTGGAAAAAGTTATTTATTCAATAAATGTAACGGAAATATTCTACATTTATGTGCAAATACAGGATAAGGAGCAACTGTTTAAATAGAAGGTTTACATAAATCTTGAGGTTAATAGCAGATTCATGAGCTGAACTTGAATTATCAGTTATATCATTGCAAAAAGGCACATTTTGTGTCATTTCCATTATAACAGAAAGGTCTGGGCTTTGTCCGCTTCTCAGGTATGGCGTTTCAAGAAGGATATGGAGTTGGTGGAAAGAGACAGGCAGGGAATAGTGATAATGGTCAAAGATGTAGGAAACAAGAGGAAATGTTGAAGGAAGGTAGAGTGGGTTTTATACAGAGAAAACACTGAGGGGTGATACAAGACTATTTCAAAGGGGAGGGAGTATCTATTTTACACGTTCAGTTTAGTTAGACAAAAGGTAAGTGATTTAAATTACAGCATGAGAGGTTAGACTGGAAAAAATGGCTAGTGATAAGGGTACTTAAATATTGGAACAGTCTCGTTTATTCTTAAAAACTGTAAATAATAGAGCACTTGCATTTTTTCACAGAAAACTGTCTAACCCATCCTTATCCTTAAGTAATGTCAGCTATGTCTAAAGTAGAAAATCTCTCAAGATTCCGACTAGGACCTGTTTTTTCAGGGTATGATATCTTAGATTACATCATCTCTCTGAATTGTCTCATTTTCTCTCCTACTGATAACTCCTAGCCATGGGGACTTTATCAGTTTCACTAAGAACCAAAAACATAATTGAAGTCCTAACATTTGGGTTGCAAGGCTATGAGTTCTTGGCCATTCACATTTTTATCTATCTTTTCAAAGGTTAAGCTTAATTAGGCCTAATTGAAAGCCTGTTGAAATCAAGGGAAGTTCCAGCTGTTCAGTGGGCTTTGAATCTAATCATTTTAGCTTTGTTGAACATCTGTTACTTAGGTCTTGTCTTTCATTTAAGTTTCTGCTGAGAAAATACCTCAAACTCTTTTATCCACGTACTTAAGTTGCTGCAGATGAAGAATTTTCTGTGGCTTGAAACTGTCAGGGTGGTTGGTTGCTGTGGCACAGAGAGGTTTCCACTGATTTCTGAAAGTAAGCGTTTAACCTTATGTATCTAGAACAAACGAGTATGTTTCCTCTTCCTACATCCTTGCCACTTCAAAGAAAGTTCTCATTCATTGTGCTTGAAGAAAAATGTGGTTCAGTTTTTATGACTCGGTTTCTGCATCTCAATCTGATGCAAAGGAGTGGGAACACTGATTTGGAAGAAATCCTGCTGAGTTTTGAGTTGTGTTCGTGGCTCATGAGAAGAGTGGTAGGATTTCATGCAGCCAGGGAGTTTCACAATAGCAAATTATATCTGTCTTTTCAAAAAAACATTTGAAGCATTACCATTATCTATATATTTAAAAGGTTGGGAAATTATAAAGCTACAATCATATATATAACTGAACTCTTTCTTATTGTGCATGTATCTAGCAGTAAAGTTTTTAGTATTTTTAATAATTTATTTTTTTATTCTGTACGCTTGCAAGCTTGTAGTGTAATTACTAGTGTGTCTTTGACTTACACAACACAAATATTTTTAATGGCTCTTTTATCCTCCGCTCATGTCTGGAAATCTCTTAGAAGCTACTGTGTAATAAGTTCAAAAGTCTCTTATAAGGATCGTACAGCTTTAGAGACTCTATTTTGAAAGCCAGACTGCTGTGCTTTGATAATATCTGTCATGTGGGATATTAGGAAAAAAGCAGAGTGAGTGTAGATGGTAGTCAGCCTACACAGACACAGCTTTGCCTCATCGGTGCTGTGAGAAAGTAAGGTACCTTTCTGAAAGAGATCTGGAGCAAGTGACTTAAATGACTTGTTCAAGGTCTTACTGGAAGCCTATGACAGAGAATGGAGTTAACTCTCATCTTTTGAGTTCAGGTTTGGAGCTACAGCTCCTCGATCATGATTTTCTCTTGTTCTGATGGGCAGTTCAGTGAAGGTAGTGATTATGTGAGCATGATTCTGTGTTAAGAGATTAGTATTAGGGATAAATTGTATAATTCTCACTCATCTGCTGAAATAAACTGATATAATTCCATTTTAATGGAGAACAGGTTCTATGTTATGAAAAACATGATTGCATAAAGCAAATGAAAAGAACCATAATCATACAGTATTGTGATGACAGAAACGTGGAGAACCAGTTTGAGGTCTGAGTGAAACAGTAATGCCCATGATGAAACAACATCTTCCAGGCAGTAGCAGAATCTTCCAACCACATAATTTAGGTCTTCTCAAAAGATAGGGTAGCGTTATGGCTTCAGATTGCTGAGGCAAAGGACAGGACAGAGTCCAAACAGAACCAGAGATGGACATATGCCAAAGGAACAGTATTTCTCATGAAAAAATCAAGAGGAAATGTGCCAATCTGCAGTGCTTCTGCCAACAGGCTGTCTATCTCGCTTAGTCCAAAGGGAAAGCCTGTCTGGGGGTTCTAGCAGTAAGGAGATGCCCTGGACTCGGTCTCTGGTACTGTATGATGTGGAACATAAAATGTTGATTGGGCACTTGAGAGTTGGGTTTGATGACCTGGAGAAGAGAAGGCTCCAGGGAGACCTCATAGCGGCCTTCCAGTACCTGAAGGGGGCCTATAAGAAAGCTGGGGAGGGACTGTTTGCAAGGGCATGTAGCGATAGGACGAGGGGCAAAGGTTTTAAACTAGAGCAGGGTAGATTTAGACTAAACATTAGGAAGAAGTTCTTTACAATGAGGTGGGGAGACACTGGCACAGGTTGCCCAGAGAGGTGGTGGAGGCCCCATCCCTGGAGACATTCAAGACCAGGCTCGATGAGGCTCTGAGCAACCTGATTGAGTTGAAGATGTCCCTGCTCACTGCAGGGGGATTGAACTAGGTGACCTTTAAGGGTCCCTTCCAACCCAACACATTCTATGAACTTTGTAGGCAGAAGTAGGTCACATCATCTGCCTATTTAACAGGAAACTCATTTAAAGGTAAGTTACCTCATGTTGGAATTTTTTCCTCCCCTCCTACAAACAGCTGTTTTCATTATACTTAAACATCTTCGCCTGAGGTGTGATCTCTGTTGTGTCATAGGTTTTGTTAGGATTCACTCTCTGGATTGGAGGCCTTAAATGTGGGGGAGCAGAATGCTGAGTTGGCAGTATCTTTACACACCTGCAGATCTCTTGCTTTCTAGCTATTACCTTTCTCATCCCACTTCTTTGTATATCACTGACGCCTCTACTATTAATTTGATTTCACAACTGGATCTTTAGCTTTGATAGATATTTTTTTGTGGATTTGTGCCTTAACAGTGGTTTAATTCACATCTGAAATATTTGGAATGACGGTATCTGCTTTTACTTTGGCGTAGATCTTCGGCTCTCCTGAGGCAAACTAAACAACATAGACTTCTGTTTCCATATCTGTTTATGTCACTTGCCTATAATCTCTTTATTCTCATTTCTCCAATTTAACATTAGCTATAAACTGTTTCAGTCAAGGATTGTCTCCTTGTTGTGAATGTGTGTAGGATTCTTATTACAAGAGAATGGTTGTAAGCGCTGCAACAATGCGAGTAAACAACCCTGGATCTAACTCATCTGCTTTATCATGTGTTTACAAAACAACTCATTCTCCTGGAATGGGTTTAATCATGCTAGTGTTCATCCCATGAAGGATAAGTTTTGTGCTGATTCAAACTGCAACTAGCAGTTAAAATTCAGAAATGCCTACTTGTGTTCTGGGTTAAAATTTTCTATAAAAATTCTGAAGAGTAAATGGACACAAATGTCACCAAACCAGTTTTCTAAAGCTTTCATACTGAAGAAAAAACCTCAGACTTTGAAGGAGCAACTGAACGATTAAAGTATTCATCCTATATGAAGTTTACAGGCTGCTTTTCAGGATGCTTCATGCATCACATGGTCAAGACAAGAAAAAAATGCTGCAGTGTCCCTGAAAGCAGTGTACGGAACAGGATGGAGTGCAGGTCAAAATCAAATCCCCTTGTGCGGGATGTCGGGAACAGTGTGTGTGCGTGCTGTGGGGTTGTAACACAGCTGCAGGAAGACGGGAGAGCTGCATTAGGGAGTGCTCCTCAAGAGAGAGAGGGTTAAAATTTTAATGCCCTTTTGAGTTGAGGAGGGCTCAGAATTCTGGATGCCCTTACTTTTCAGAAAATACTCTGTCAGTTTGAACTGACATTGCCTAAGAAATGCAAAAAGAAATTAGTCTTTTCTTATTTTTTTTAATGAAAAGATTAGTTTTACTGTGTTGGTACAGCACATGATTTGGTCTGTGTATGTTAGGCAAGTCTACAGTGCAATACCCAAGTGTAGTCAATGTGGCATCTAAGCTGAACTGCAGCTAGGGCTATGGAAAAGGGCACTTCTGTGCTCTTCCCTGCCCACAGCTGTGTGATTTTGCCCTTTTCTTTGCCCTCGCCATCTGACCCCAGGGAAGGCACACTTATCACATAAGTAACCCTACAAAACTGTCAACAGTGCCAGAAAATGGGGGGAAATGAAATGAAGTTGGGCTATTCTAATGCATTAGTTTAGCTGAACCATCGATCTGTGTTGTTAAAAAACACGACTGATTATTTCCGTAAGGGTTACTACAGAAACAACTATAGGCTTGCTTTGCCACGCCAGTTGATAGTCTGGGTATGTGCTGAAATCAAACCAGAGATCCACAGAAAATTTTACCGAAAGAAATTTAAGCACTATTTTAGGCAAGAGTTTTGAAGACTGCATTATAGGACTTGTACATCAAAATACTGGGTTGGGTGTCTTCTAGTTTAGGGCCATATGGAACTATACTGGTAAAACATAGGTGCTTCCTGCATTAAGGAGCATCTAAACTTTTAGATTAGGTTTCCTAAAATGTCAAATACCTCAATTTTTATCTTCCTACTTGCGATTTCTGGAAATTAAGCTAGGATAGTGAGCTCTTCTTTCATTATAGTGAAAACACACACAATCATTTGCCCTAATTTTTCAGGCAGTTTTAAAAAAGCTTACTTAAAATGTCTTTAGAGTTTTAATATTTTTAATTCATTTCATGCATCCTAAGCCCATGTGATTTAGGTCAGACACTGTACTGCTTTTTGTTGGTTTTAAAAAAAACATGGAAAAGATGACAAGTATATACTATGTTGAAAAAAGGATAGATTACACGGAAAAGTAAAGTCAAGCTGGTTTTGGCTTCTGTTATGTAAAAAATAATGCTTTAGTGAAAACTGTAAGCTGCTCTTGAAGAATCATGTGATTTTTATAACTCTTGGGAGTTTGCTTCTTCCTTTGCCATAACAATCAGGCATAACTATAAAGAATTGCTGTGCCTGAAACTAGTTTTAGTGCCGCTGCTATTTTGACAGTTATCTGTGAAATTCAGGGGGGAAAAACAATTCTGTTAAATTGGATTCAGTCTTTCAGGTAATCCCTTCCTTAACAGCTGTTGGCATTTTCTCACTTCCTTAAATTAAAGGAGATAGTTAGTTCTGAAAGTGAATCATCTTGGCCAGCATGTATCAAACCAGTGATCACCAGTAGAAAAATGTATCAGGTGAATACAGACAACAGTTCACACTAACGGAAAGAAAATAATTATTTTTTGACTGAAGGAAATATAAAGGATGACCCTTGGGCAAGATAAACTAGGAGCATGATTGCTTCTACTGCTTTAATAAGGAACCTTGTTCGTTTGAGCCTTACATATATCAGCTGCAATGATATGTTATTTCTTTTGGTATGAATGCAAACCCATAACACCTAAAGCTGCTTAGCTATAGGTAAATTCGGGCTTGTTTTTTGTTTTTCTGGTGTTTTGTTGGGGTTTTTAAAATTTATTTCAGGCTGGAATCTCCAGTTTCTAATTGATTTAATTTTAATTTTATATTAAAAAACATTGCTGTTTCATGTTAATTAATTTGATTATATCTTCTCTGTCTTATTCAGAGAAAGTTAATGAACAAGTAATAGTTTACACCAAGAAGAAAATTTTCCTCTCTGTTAGTAAGTGTTCTCTGGTCTTTATAACAAGAAATTACAGTATTTGTAGGTTTTTTTATGGACATTTGTAAATGTTTTTGTAATATTACCTACAACAAGAGCCACATGAATATGGTGAATGTCACACTTTCTTGGGATGTTAAAAAACAATGTGATTTTTCCATGTGCACACCACCTACCAGAAAAATACATGTTTTTCCCATTTTCTGAAAAATATCAGATGATTCGGGGAAAAGGGGCCACCACAACAAAGAAAGAAGTTTTCATAGTGTACTGCTCTTCTGATCTTTACCATGGAAAACCAAGAAGTTAGAACCATAAAATTAAAGCACACCATAAAACAAAATGCTATGTCTAACAGCATGTCTTTCAGATGTCTTCACTAACAGATTTTTTGTAGCTCTAAAAAATAAGCGATGTGGGATAGCAAATAAGCTTTACGCAGATTTACATTTCATGGGTTTCCATTCTGAAAGCTCTGCTGATTCAGCTACCAAACCTGTAATATGCTGCAGTAATTGTATATAAAATTGCTGCTGTGCTGGCACGATTTTGCTGCTTTTGGTTTACATGTTTAACATTTTCTGTTTTCTTTGGTATCCCAATGCTATGTTTAATATAAAGAAGTATTCCTACACACGGAGAAACAGAGTCTCACTAGAGTTCCGTGTATTTGAACAGACCTGAAGCACCGCTGCCAGTTCGGTGACACTCAGTCCTTGAACCTCTGTGTACTCAGTGTCTGCGTGGGCTATCTGCCTTACATTTTCATTACACTAAGACTGGCTGCTTTTGACTGTCCCTTACTGCCACCTCATGTCGGGCTTCTTATCTTTAATCATCACTTACGCAGTCTTATCTGCTCACTGTCTTATGAGGTAAGCAGTCTTGGGCCTCACCACTTACATGGGAGGCTGCCAAGAAGTCTGACTCACTTAAGTAATACGAGACTTTTTAGCTTGTTTTTTATGGCCTCTATTACTGTAATATCTTCAGACTTTCCAGTTTTTATTTCTAGTTTGTGTATTTATTTCCCCACAACAAACAAGGAGTGTAGATTCCTCATTTGCTCTGCTCCTCTCTCTCCTTGGCACGGTAGAGGGAAATGTTGGTGGATCAAAATAAATGGTTTGAATTTCCTCTTGAAGTAGATGGCGACTGTATTCTCTGCTGAAAGTGTTAGAATTATGAGCCTCATGGTAAGAAACCTTTATTATTCATTCCTGAGAGATGGAATCTCATTGATTCATCTGAATGCGCCCTTTTAGGGTACACAACTTTTCCACAGAGTTATTTGGCATCTTGGGTGATTTTAAATTTTCCCCTTGAATTATGTTTTGTTTTGTTTTATTAGATACATTTTACATTGAAATTAAGTATCTTCTGCAGTCCAGCTCCGACAGGATTTGGATGCACAACTGTATAGAGGTGCCCTGACAGCCCTCCAAGGTCCAGAGTTCATCCTACATCTCCGAACACTCCCGGCAGAGTTGGGCAGGTATGTGCCTTGCTGAATCTAAGACCTCCAGCTCCAATTATTCTTGCCATGTATCCCTAGTGGCTGCTTCCCATCCTCCTCAAAGCACGAGTGTGGGGTCCACCTTCCTTACATCCCCTGACCTTTGAGCTGATGGGAAGACATACCTCCCCTCTTACACCAAAGCACTCTGAAGGCTGATATGAAGCCCAAGGCCTCCAACAGTCTGTAATTACAAAGCCAGGAGGCTGACCCTGACTGCCAAGAGGACCACAGGCACCAGTAGGCGGTTAGTGAAGAAGGCTGGTGTGGTAGAGGTGTGAGCTATGAGACATTTGGAACAAAATGCAGATGTCATCTAAATGACAGTAGGTTGATCTTCTCCATCCAGATGTAGGTGAAGGAGTTGGTATCATCCAGCTGGAGGCTGTGCTGGATTTTTAGCAGGAAGTGATGGTCTGATTTCCCTGAGGACATGTTTTGTGGGTACATACCTGTCCTTTTCCTGTATTCCTGTGCACCCAGGTTTTGATAAAATCTCTGTCCAGGACTAGGCACTTGTGAGGATCTAAATTGCTGAGGAAGACAGATGTCTGCTGGCAGAACTGGTGCATCCTGGTATTAAAGCATTTACAACAACAATATTAACAACTGAATTGCATCCTAAGATGCATCAGGTGATTTGGTAGGACTCAGTGACCTCAGCACCTCTCTGGCCCCACAGCTTGAAAAGAGAATTACAACCCTGCTGATGCCTGTGCGGTGGTTGAAGGCTCAGGAGCTGGAGAGGTGCCAATCTCCAGCAGGGACACAAAGTGCCTGCTTGCTTTATTTTCAGTCCTTCTCCCTCTCTATGGGAAGATGCTGGAGGAGAAACAATGAGAAAATGGATCTTTGATCAAATTCCCGTTATCTATCCCTAGCTTAGTAACTGCTATACCAAACATACTGATTGCCGTGAATGCCTTTCAAAAACCTATACGTACCCTATCTATTCCATGGAGTGAATTAGACATCCAGCTTAGAACAGTGGCTGCCATTTCAAGAGCAAAGTCCCTTGAGGCTGAAGTTAAAGTTGTGTCCATAACAGACTTTGAACTCTTTCTACCTCCTTTTTCATCCCTCTGGAAATTGTCTTTGACTGATTTTTTTTTTTTTTCTCAGAGATTCATGGTTCCTAGTCTCCCTCCTGAAGTTGTTTGACTGAAAGTTAAGAACCAGTAAAATGCAATGTAAACCTGTTAGCCTGCCTATGAATTTTCAAAGCCCTCTATTATTCTACCTTTAGCCTGTCTTCCTCAAAAATTTTACTTATATCCAAAAATCTTAACTGTAGTCCAGTCACATGTTGTTTGTTCCCTTCTCAGATTAGAACTCCTCCTCTCAGCACAAACACAGGCAGACACACACATGCACCCTCCCAGAAGAGCTTTATTCCATAAAATCCTCTGCCTGGATTGGTTGAACTCCTGCCTTTATGGCAATTACTCAGGTCCTCTCAAGCAGTCTCATATTCTTCAGGTTTAACAAGGCAGGCATCTGTTACTCTTTTACTAACCACGGGGTAAAGAACAGCTGTAAATGACTCATCATATTTTCCAACCACTGACGTGAGACGCCAGTGCAGAACTCCAGTTGGCAAGATCTGCCAGCAGATAAGAGGACATAAATCAGTTTATATTGCCATTATTTCCTGAATGTATCATTGCCTAAAATGAGTGGGAGGGAGTCAGGGTATCAATATTAGCTACTGTTTTCAGCAATAGGAGGCTAGGACAAGTTCATCCATTTAATTCTTTAAATGATTCTTTAATCAATTCTTTCTGCAGAGGGATCTGGACAGGCTGGACCGATGGGCTGAGACCAATGGTATGAGGTTCAACAAGGCCAAGTGCCGGGTCCTGCACTTGGGTCAGGACCATGCAGCGCTACAGGATTGGGGCAGAGTGGCTCGAAAGCTGCCCAGCAGAAAAGGACCTGGGGGTGTTGGGGGACAGCCACTTGAATATGAGTCAGCAGTGTGCCCAGGTGGCCAAGAAGGCCAACAGCATCCTAGCCTGTATCAGGAATAGTGTGGTGAGCCGGACTAGGGAAGTGATCATCCCCCTGTACTCGGCACTGGTGAGGCCCCACCTCGAGTACCGCGTTCAGTTTTGGGCCCCTCGCTACAAGAGGGACATTGAGGTGTTGGAGCGTGTCCAGAGAAGGGCTACAAAGCTGGTGAGGGGTCTGGAGGACAAACCTTATGAAGAACGACTGAGGGAGCTGGGGTTGTTTAGCCTGGAGAAGAGGAGGCTGAGGGGAGACCTTGTCACCCTCTACAACTCCCTGAAAGGAGGTTGTAGAGAGATGGGGGCTGACCTCTTCTCCCTGGTGACAAGTGATAGGACAAGAGGAAATGGGTTCAAGTTACGTCAGGGGAGGTTTAGATTGGATATTAGGAAACATTTTTTCACTGAAAGGGTTATTAAACATTGGAATAGGCTGCCCAGGGAGGTGGTGGATTCACCATCCCTGGAGGTGTTTAAAAAAAGGGTAGATGGGGCACTTAGGGACATGGTTTAGAAGTGGTTTTTGTCAGGGTAGGTTAAAGGTTGGACTTGATGATCTTAAAGGTCCCTTCCAACCTCAGCAATTCTATGATTCTATGATATTTTAATTTATAAATCAGAAGTGTGTACATGGTGCGTACACTGAAGAGACTAGAGACAAGTAACTTGTCCTTATAGTTGCAAGTGCTCCTAGTGATTTTGCTTTTTAGTACTATATTTTTCCATGATACAAATGTCAGTGCCTTGAGAGAACTAATATGCTTTAACTGCCCTGACCAGCCTCACCTGGGACCTTCATCCACAGTTGCTGCTCATTGGTCTAGGAGCTCCTCTTAAGCTTATGCCTGGGCAGCAAGTTCTTCTCTGAGCTGTGTTGTAGGTTGTGGCCGTGTCTCCTGGATGGAGTCAGACCTACATTGATTGTCTTCGAGATGGATTTCAGACCTATCTTTTAGTATTGTCTCCACTCGGGTGGAGTGTCCGCTGCTTCTGACTGGGCTATCTGCATGGACCATGCTGTGTCTGGGCCTGCTGTACAGATGCATGAGGAGTATGCCCTGGTTCGTGATGGCACTGCCTGTACTATGGTCACCCTTGGCTCCTGCTTATCCTTCCCCATGGGACAGCCTTTTCTTTCTGCTGCCCACCAGTGAGGAGTGGCTGCACTCCCTCTCTGGCATCGCAGTCACCAAACCTGATGTGAAGAAGCACAGCCAGTGTGGGCAGGAGAGTGGGACAGTCCCTTGTCACCGGCAGCCAGGAGTTAAGCTGTGTTAGTTGTGGAGTGACCTTACACCTGAGAGGTCTTTCTCCCGCCACAATCACTTTTCTGGGGTTTAACTCCAGAAAACCAGTATTTCATCCACCGCTTTGAACTTCATGATCTCTTGTCGCTTGAAGTGACTGAAAATCCATATTGAATTTCCTGTGTTGGTGATTTGAGGGCACAGTGTAGGTATGGCTTTGAAAATGTTGGCAAATGCTTAGATGGAGTTTGGAGGTGACCTTAAGCAGGTTCCTCATTTAGTCAGATCATGCTGGGAGAAAAGCCTGATTGATATTTTTTTGGGGGTGTTTTTTTCCCCTCTTTTCACCTCTCCCACAAAGTCAGGCATGTGGACCTTTGAGTAGCCATTTGACTTTTTTCTATTTTTTTTTCTCTGTCATTATGTTAGTTTTCTTTTCATTAGATCAGTATCACTCTCCTCATTTGACTGGGAATTTCCCCCAGGAGTGTGCCTTGCCAAAAGTAGTATTATTTTATGACAGATTTACATGAGAACAGGTTTTTCAGGTTCTTGGTGGTAAACTGTATGGAAGTATGTAGTTTGGAAAACTGCACTTTTCTGTAGAAAACTCAGCAAGGTCACAATTTTTTCTTCTTTTTATATAGCTGCTTTCACCTCATCAAATAATTGCCAGCAGTGCAACCAAGGACTGTGTCCAGCATGCAGTTGTTATGGTCGCAGAAACTTTTATCTCCCTGGAGGGGTGTTGCACATCTGCCAACAGTTTTATTGAAGTTAGGAAGGTTTGCAACTTGATTTCTGTTCTTCCCCAAACGAATACTTTGCATGTGGGAATTCGTGTTTAGTACCGTTGCTTAAATTGTGAAGGAACCTGAATATGTGTTTCTGGCAGGGTGGCTTGTCACGCAGTGGAACATGACAGCCACAGACAAGTAGGTCGTGTTAAAATTTCTCCTTCTTGTAAGGTGGCTAAAGAAGGGATACGATGAATACCTTCTTCCATGGCTAAATCTTGTCTCAGAGCCTAGTAGGCAACATCCTTGTGCACTGAGAGCACATATATCACTTCACTAGTGAAATCTCTCCTCTGTTCTCAGTCTGAGCTAGTGGAAAGCTCTGTCATTCACACTTGCAAACTAAAACTCTGTAACATGAGGAAATAGTTAATTAGGGCACAGTTGTGGGTGATAAGTCTGTAGCTGGAGACTCCAAACCAACTGTATAAAGTTGCACAAGCACCATTAGCGAACTATAAACTGAAACCAAGGCACCTCATTGAATACCTACATTTGAAAAGCCCAGCTGGTGTAATTGAGCATATAGTTAGGCAAACAGATTTGGGTGTACACCTTTTAAAAGCAGCCAGTAAGGCTGCACTTTTAGCACTTGTTCCTGTTTATGCTAACTTGTAGGAATTGGGGAATTAAACATTAGCATATTTATTCAATTCAGACTTTCAGGTGATTTTGAAGAACTACATCTGAAATGCACAAGGTTTTACTGAAGAACTGTATAATTTAAGAAAATATGAACTTATGATGTGGTTTTAATCAGCCAATATGTAAAACTAGTTTTAACCTGATATATAAATAATCTCACTATTTAAGTAAAGAACATATCATTAAATGGTTAATATTGCTGAAATAAGCATTTTGCTTGCTAAAATGAAATCTTTCAGCCATTGACTTCTGTGCAGATTTTTCCCCTGCTTTGTAAGTGTATTCTACATAAAGTTTTAATGTCCCTATGCATTTAACCATCTAAGCATCATTTTTGAAGTACTTCAGTGTATGCAAGTTTGAAATAAATAAGTTTGAAAACATAGCTCTTAATAAAATAAATGTCGCATATGACATTTTACTTAAATGCTATGGATCTGATGTTTATGTTGAAAACACTACAATTTATACTCAAATATTTATTAAGCTTCTCAAATATATACTCCTCCAACGTGAGTGAACTACTGTTTGTGGTTGATAGAAATACTTGTCTTTTCATTTTGTATTCACATAACTCAGTCCTAAAATGCCCTCTACTGGTCACAGTCAGCAGGCAGGCAGCAAAGCAAAAGTGTTTAAAGTTGGAAAAACCCAAGTGATAATGTGAGTTACATCATCCAGCACAGTTTCTGGATCTTGAAGGAATTCCTTATTAAAGTTATTTAAATTTTATGACTGTGTAATATGGAAAAAATTAAAAGGGAAAAAATTAACTAGTGCTAGTGAGACTTAAAGATGTTTCTGAAGAAAAAATATATTTTCTGGTACTGGAACTAAAATGCTTTTGGTTGACGTCATCTCTTTTTCCCCACTCCGGGACACAAACAACATTATTTTACTGAAGCTAATAGGTGTGCTGGGAAAAAAATCACAAGTTCTAACGTATTGATATTCTAAAATCATCGAGCAAGGAGAAGCCAAATGTGTAACATAAAATTGTAGCTAGGGGAGAGTAAAGAGTTTCACCACTGGCATTCCCTGATCTGTCAGAGTTGCCTTCCCTTACCCAATCTGATTATAATGTGTAAGTAGAAGTGGGAGATCTAAATTGCTTTGTATTGTGCTGATGGAGTAATGGGCCCTGAGAGTAAAAGATGTTAATGCACGAGAAACAGCTCAGTGTGGTTCTGGAGTATGTGTACAGTGATGGTATACTGCTTAGTAGTGTGAAAAGACATCATCATTAAAATCTTCCTGAACTTTTTTAAAGTCTTAAACATGGAAAGCGATTGATATATTTGAACTGTAAAATATTACAGCTTTTATTTTATCAAAGCCCTTCTGTTTAAAATATACGAACACATATATACATGAATCTTTTCCATGATAGACTTATAGATAGTCAGAACAAGGTTATAACTTTCCTTGTTAAAGAGAATATTGGCACAGGCTGAAGGTTGTTTGGCAATTCTTACCATTAGAGTAAGATCATGCTTCTTTTAAGACAAGAAAAATTTATTCAAAAAAATTTAACAGATGAACAGCATATTTGAAAATTTCCCATTTCTGTTGTTCGTACCAGCAACCATAGGCTCTGGGAATGCATAGATAGTGTTCGGCAATACTGATACCTGACAAACTTGTAATATCCTCAGATTTTTAAAATATTGCATTTTATGCAAAAAATATACATTTATGGTTCATGGAAGTGTCTGTGATTACTTCATCTGATTTTTTTTGTATGTCAGATTTGTAAGCCTCACTGATGTCTGTAGAACTATAACTGGTCTTTGAACATCAATTTAGTTTCAACTTCTCACTGGCAGTGTCAAATAAATCTCGGTGGTTTTTTTTTTTTTTCTTTGTTTATTTTGACACAATGATATTCATCTTTTAGGCCCCTTAATTACATGGTGAAAATTATGGATCTAAGAAATGATAGATAGCTGTATTGGGTAGTATTCCATTCTTGCATTAAGTTTTCTGCCAGTTAAGTCTCATTTCCAGCATACCAATTCTAGTGATTTATTACAGTCTCATGCACTTGATTGTATGCTCCTAATATGGTTGCTGTGTGGTTATAGGCATTTTTGGAGGGATAAATGATGTTGTTTAAATTTGACAACATCTATAAACACTGGAACATAAGAGACTTAAGTTATAGTTCTGTTACTGTGGACAACTAGTAGCACAAATTTCTGTACTCAGGTGTAAACACTGGCCTTGTCTGAATCTCAGAGCTTTCAGGATCTGAAGCTATTGATTGGCTACCACACTTCATATTTTCTTGGAAGAATATGTACTTCCCTCATGGTTCAATTTGAAGGAATCGATAGGGCTAGAACTTCAGGAGTGCTGAAATACTCCTTTGTGAAGTTGAGAAGAGAGGAATAGTAACGTGGTGAAAAAATGACTGAGGGATCACTTAAGTCTTTAGTAAAGAAAGACCTATGCATTGTCAGATATATATGGCAGCAATGATGACTAATTATTGTATATGTGGAGGGAGAAAATGGGAGGAGAAAAACAGAGGGAACAAGTGAAAATACCAGTATTCTGGGTCTTTTCAGTCAGTCAAAGTATTTCTTTTAACTATGGAACTCCATCTTCACAGTGGCTTGTGTGGATACAGAGAGAGAACTACCGGACATGCTGTTTCCAGCAACGGTTATACTGCTGTATCCTATTTTACTTGCTTTGACTCTCAAAGACGGAGAATTCAAGACTGTTTTTTTAAACTTTCACAAAAGCTCCTTCCAAAATCTTAAAATGTGGGCATTTGAATTATTAATTTTGTCTGCCTTGCATAAATATGAATATATGGATGATTTATGATTAAAAGATACTTTAATTATCTGTGAGATAATACTGTTATACTGTCTCCTAAACCATATTACCCTTTAGGTTGATTTTAGAACTGTGTGTAAGTAAAATGAAAGCAAGTAAAAATTTAATCTTGAATGATGTGTGCCACGCCTAAATTTTTTGTTGCTTGTATTTCTTAAATCTTATGAATAGATACTGAATATAGTCTAGATTTCTCTCTTAAATTATTCACAGATAAAAATTAATTTACTATCCACAAGATGCCATTATTGTTCCAGGAAAAGAGGATTGTCGGTATATTTATATGACAGTACTAGTAAAAAATTACTTAATATATTCTAGACATTTGTGTATTAATGTATTAATGTTTTAACCTCTCGCTTGCAATGGTTGTCTGTCTTCTCCAATACCAGTTATCAAAGCAAGGCTTTTTACCAAATCTCCCAAAATCTGAAAAGCACAAGGAGAAGTAAAGTCCAACTCCATCTAGAGGAGTAGTGCGTCTTTAATATCATTCTCTAGCCAAGACCATCAACTGTATAGCACTTAGGAACATTTTTCCATTTATTGTCCATAAAAATCTTCCTTCTCAGAGGGCAGCTTGAGCAATGATGGAAACAGTGGTCTGGAGACCAAATAGAGAACCACCTTGGGTGAATTTCCAGTGGGTTAGCCACAAGAACCACACCATTTAGTGAAATAAAATCTAAAATGTATTTAAGCAGTCTGGGTATAGCAGGTCCTTGCCCCTGTGTTCCAGCTGTGACTGGCACCATGGACCTGGGGGAACAGGACGCTCACTCCGACCCCTCAGTGTGCCCAAGACAGGCCCACGCGGCCTGTCACGTACCTGTAGCTGTTCCAGCTTCTTGTACAGTCTGGATACCTTTGGATGCCCCTTGTTAGGACGTATTTACAAGATAATAAAGGAAGTTCTCTAATCTTTAGGCACATGTTCCACCCCTTTCCAGAAATCTTACTATTACCTATGCATCATTTGCATCACAGAACTCATTAAGATTCTTCCTTTAATGTTTGATTATTGTTAACACAAGTAAAACATATGTCTATAAACAAATAAGGGCTAGAGATTTTTAGCAGCGTAACATGCTGATCTGTTTAAATATCTTGCTTTATAATGTGCTTAAAGACTGTGTTACTCTGTTGTTCCTTAGGCCAATAGTAGTTGCACTACTTTTGTATTCATCAGAACCAGACGCTGGTATTTTTTCCAGTCATCATCGAAATGTTGCCTGGAACAGATCAGAAAGAATCCGGACTTACAGAAAAAAAGTAGATTTGGAGTTATCCCTCTCAGGATATAATCTTTGAGTAGATGGCTGTTAAAAGATTTTTGTTGACTGTAAGTCCTTATGATGCTAATACTGTCTGCTTGTCATTGATCACTTTTTGTGATAACCTTGTCCAGTGCCGTTAGTATTGGACACAAGCCTCCACTTGTTATTGCTTTATATTTCCTCAATGTATTAATCAAACACGGAACTTATTTTTGGTAGATCCGTGTAAGTTGGTGTGTGAAATCAGCTTCAACTGCTTAACAGCATTCTACAAGAAATACTGGTATTTGTGCTGTCATCCTTCAAGATCAAGTAACTTATCTCAAATCTTTTCAGATACAAGTCCTGGGCTACTGTATATTTACTCAGAACACATTTTTTTTTCCTCCTTCTGGAGTCTAAATAAAGAGTTTTCTCATAGGCAAAAAGCAACCAAGACTTTGGCATTTGAGTACATGAAAATAGATAATCTATGTTTTGGAGCTATTAATTCTTCATGATTAATAGGAAATATGCTAGAAATGATATATGTATTACATGCATGTTTTCTCTGTGCATACATGCAGTAACATAACCTACTGTTAGAATTCTAACTCCTGACTTCTCACATGTATTAGGGTCAGAAACTCTTTTTTGTCTAGGTGAATACTGATTAGTAGTAAAGGCATTTTAACTAAACTGCGTTAAAATTTATTTTAGTGAATTATTACACTTTGTTAGTATAACTTCCAATTGTGCAATGTATCTTGATACTGTCATGTAAAAATTTCGAGCTATTTCACATAAAAATAATCACAATAAGTGCTGGAGCTTAATTGAAAAATAGCAGCACAACTGAACCAAGAGTACAGTCTAAGTTATGCTCATTAAGCAGGCCAGACCTGCTGATATGCTAGGTCTTTTGTGGAAGTAGCAGGTCTTTCTTGACCAAGGCACTTGCCTTTTCCTAAGTTTTGAAATCTGTTCTAAAAAATGTGTTTGTCTAATCCATGATGTTACACAATAGGATTTAATACCTTGTGTTTGCTATGATAGGCAACTTCATATTAGAACAATAAAAGAAAAATAATTATTTTTAGAAAGCAGACAAGGAGGGAAATGAAATATCTCTCAACAGCTAAATGCTGGTGAGACTCAGAGTTCCTTAAATTGGCGCCTGCATCTTTCAGCTTCTTCTGGCTCCTTGGCATTGTACATCATCTGCTAAAATCTGCCCCAAATACCACTGTGACTCAGCTTACCCATTTATAAAGAATAAGAGGCCATATATGCTCTCCTGCATACTGCCTCAGTAAGCTGTGCTTTCAAGATATGTTTTCATTGTCTATGCCACCATTCTGTAGCTTTATACATGTCAAGAGACTGCTTGAATGCTATCAGGAAAGTGGTCTTTCTACTCCCGCGGAACAAATATTCCCATTCTGTTACATTGTTTTCTGAATCTTCACAAGTTTTCAGACAGCATAACTCCACTTCTTAAAAGCTTACCCAACTCCATTATGTTGCCAGGTCTCATGCCACAGGTCCATTACTCTACTTACTACCTGTGTAACATCAAGGGTTTATTCATTTCAGAATGTTTGCACTTTTAGCTGCCTTAGCTCTCCTCGTTGTACTTGTCTCTAAAAAAAATTTGCAGATAAAATCTTCTAGTGCATTTCCTTGTTGTTGTGGTTCTGAGCTGAATTAGTCTATTTTAATTTACAGACCCATGTCTTTATTTTTTTTGGGGGGGAAAAAAAAGTTAAACGATAATAATTACATATTAAAAGAGAAAAAGTATTTCTAATAATTCAAGGAAGCTGTCTTAGAGCACTGAGATTTCACAAAATACATGATCACCATGTTGTAAACCATACATGCTAGGCAATACATAGTTCTTGCTGGATGTGTGCAATAAGAACAGAGGTGCACGTATATTTCCCTTTTTAATCTAATAGGGAGAGTTTCAAAGTTTTGGTTTTGCCTCTGGTCAGCAGGATTATTTTATCTGATGGTGTAGCTGCTGAGAGTAGCCTGCTTTTTGTCTTCTCAATGTTTGAACAGTTGACAGTCTTTTTTTGACAAGCATTGGAAAATAATGCCCTAAACAACATGTCCATTCCTTTTCTCAGCAAAAGCTGTCTGTGTGCATTGCTGAATGGCCTATCATACCATCACAACTATGGGAATTTTGCCATTCAAGGGATTAAGTATCCTCAAGGGCGAACTTTACATCTCAATTACAAAACCTTAATGGTTAAATCTTTTTGTTTTAAAAGCTATTGCAAGAATTTTTCCTCATGTTCTGTCTCTGTGTCAATGTCCTTTTTCGCTCCACCCTATCATACTATTCCCTACGCTTCCTTGCCTCCCCAAATGTCCTTCCTGCATATCTATGTTTTGTCATGCAGCTCTCATTCCTGGTCTTCCTGGTTGATCAAAACGGAGAGAAAAAAGGAGAAGGAGGAATTTACCTATACCCTCTGTACAGAGTGGGTGTCATTTAGTTTTGTAAAGCTGTCTCTTCACTTATTGACTGGCTCTATCAGCCGTCCAGGTTATTTTGGGCAGTGGCATGCTTGTAAGGCAATGAAGATGTTGCTGTCTCTGGTTCCTCTTTCCGCTGCCTTCTGTGCCTGAAGTGCTGAGTGGTATTTTGTAGCTGGAAACAGAACAACCTGCAGGGAATAGAGATGCAAATGTACCTGTCAAATTTATGTGACAGGAACAGTTTCTAAATGCTTAAGATTTTTTGTTTTGTCTCCTGTTAGAATTTTTTATAGTAGCCCATCAGCCTACCAGATGCCTCATAAAGACCGTATTTTTCTTCTGACAAGAAAATAAGAACTAGCAAACTTATACTGAGAAGTCCTGCCACATGAAAAGACTGAGAGGTAATATTTGACATTTTGACAGGAAGATAGTGAATTCAGTTCTCTTCTCGGTAATAATTAAAAAATAAACCCTATAGCCAGTCTGAATAAAGAATGTACTTTTCAGCTTGGTGTTTTAGAAAACAACTGATTTTGTGATACTTGCAGTAAAATCACAGTGGCTGCCAGGAGATCTTTTGTTCATCTTCCAAAACTCTGAATAAAAATGCAAATCCTTTGCTTTGCTGCTCACCCCTGCTTTAGTCACCAGATCTAATATCATGATCTAGCTGATTAGGTAAAAGACGTGGAAATTTTATACCTTGTGTGGTGGGTTGACCTTGACTAGATATCAGGTGTCCACCAAGTGGCTCTATCACTATCTATCCTTCCTCAACAGGACAGGGGACGAATAAGAGATAGAAAAGCTTATGGGTCAGGATAAAGATAGGGAGATCACTCACCAATTATCATCACAGGCAAAACAGACTCAATTTGGGGAGAATTACATTAATTTATCGACAATTAAAAACAAAGTAGGGTAGTGAGAAACAGACAAAGCTAAAACCATCTTGCCCTTGCCCTTGCCCTTTCCTTCTTCCCAGCTTCAACTTCACTCCATTTCAGATTCTTCCACCTCTTGCCCCCTGAGTGGAGCAGGGGGATGGGGAGTGGGCATTGCGGTCAGTCCATAACACTTCATCTCTGCTGCTCCTCCCTCCTCACACTCTTCCCCTCTCCAGCACAGGGTCCATTCCATGGGATATAGTCCTTCATTAACTTCTCCAACATGGGTCCTTTGCATGGACTGCACTTCTTCAAGAACTGCTCCAGTGTGGGTCCTCCATGGGCCACAGGTCCTGCCAGAAAACCTGCTCAGGCATGGGCTTCTCTCCACAGGCTGCAGCTCCTGCCAGGAACCTGTTCTGGTGTCGGCTCTCCATGGGCTGCAGCTTCCTTCAGGGCATTTCCACCTGCTCAGCTGTGGGGTCCTTGATGGGCTGCTGGGTGGATATCTGCTCCACTGTGGACCTCTGTGAGCTGCAGGGGGACAACCTGCATCACCATGGTCTTCTCCATGGGCTGCAGGGGAATCTCTGCTCTGGTGCCTGGAGCACATCCTCCCCCTCCTTCTTCACTGACTTCAGTGTCTGCAGGGCTGGTTTTTTCACGTATTCTCTCTATTCTAGCTGTTGTGCAGTGTTTTTTTATCCATTCTTAAATATGTTGTCACCGAGGCACCACCAGTATCGCTGATGCGCTCAGCTTTGGCCAGCAGTGGATCCATCTTGGAGCTGGCTGGAATTGGCACTGTTGGACAGGTGGGCAGCTCCTGGTATCTTCTCACAGAGGCCACCCCTGAAGCCGCCCCACTACCAAAACCTTACCATAAACCCAGTACATCTTGCATCTTGTCAAAAGGAAGTGGAATACTGAAATTCTTTCTAAATGTTTATAAAGACATGTATAATCATTATTCTTCAATGTCTGTTGTTTTAAAAAAGTGCTACTATTTTACCCTCCAAAATACTATTTCTAATGAAGATAATATTTCCTATTTTCACTGTCAGAAGCATATGTGTCACATAAATAATGATAAGACTGAGAACAATTGTTTTTCTAGCTGAAAATAATTGATTTTACTACTTTGCCTCCTACATTAATGGTGGTAAAGTTAGTTTTCTCATATCTCTTTTCATATAAATATTTTTTTCCATGTTGAGTTAAATTTCTGTTTTTACTTGAAATGGTGAATGTTTTGGATCTTTCCTTAACTAGGGCTACAGAAATCTTTGGTGTAGGGGTCAATGCTGTATCTGAGGTTTTTATTAATGTGGGTGTTTTTTTGTTTCTGTCTTTGAAGAGTGCTTGTTTTGCCATTTAGGCAGAAGCTGTTTAGAAGCCATAGAAAATGGAGTACAAAGTTTTTCTCCTGTTACTAAATGTCCTATTTTAATGCATAAAAAATAACTGATATGTTAATAATGTTTTGGGAAATTTTCTGGTTTTTGCATAGCTGTAAGTCAGCAATACATGTATAAATATGGAAAATTAGGAAACCCTACAGCAGACAATGTATGTTGATCTTCTTTTTATGAAATATATCCTGCAATTTATTCACTTTAATGTATGAAAAACAAGAAAATTCTCAATGTAGCACGACACCACTTCTCTTATGGGAGGATATTTTACAACAGTGATTCCAATAATGAACCTGATGGAAACATGTCCTGTACATGACACACCGCTATTCTGTTCTTTCTTAGTCACTAATGCTTTGCTGAGAGAGATTAAGCTGACATTTGTGCTGTCATTGTTATACAGTTTATTTAATAGAACAAATAGCTTCTTTGCTTCTGTCACAAGACAAAAAGCAAAGAAACTAATTTCCACCACTTGTGACTTTTTAAAATGAACAAGAATTGTCCTTTGTGACAACAAATCTGACACGACTATGCCTTTATCGTAGCACCACATAATTACAGACTGTCATAGAACACCGTCGGGAACAGTGAGTCTGTCTTCTTTACTCTCCCCCAATCAGGTATTTATACACACTTATAAGATTCCCTTGAGCCTTCTCTTCTCCAGGCTGAACAGTCCCAGCTCTCTCAGCCTCTTCTCATATGACAGGTGCTCCAGGCCCTTAATCACCTTTGTGGCCCTTTGCTGGACTCTGTCCAGTATGTCCATGTCTCTCGTGTACTGGGGAACGCAGCACTGGACACAGCACTCCAGATGTGTGTCTCCTGCTGAGCAGCAGGGAAGGATCACCTCCCTCAACCTGCTGCATTGTTCTTTGTAATGCAGCCCAGGAGGCTGTTGGTGCCTTTGCCACAAGGGCACTTTGCTGGCTCATGGTCAACTTGGCATCCGCAGGACCCAGTGGTCCTTTTCTTCCAAGCTGCTTTCCAGCTGGTGCCTGGGGTTATTCCTCCCCAGGGGAGAACTTGGCATTTCCCTGTGTTGCACTTCAATGCTGTTCCTTTCTGCACGTTTCTGTTGTTTTTTGTGGTCCCTCTGAATGGCAGCACACCCATCTGGTCCATCAATCACTTCTCCCGGGTTTATATCATCTGCAAATGTGCGGAGGCTGCATTCTGTCTCATCATCCAGGTCACTGATGAAGATGTTAGACAGTATTGACCCCAGTATTGACCCCTGGGGCACACCACTAGTGATCGGCTTCCAGCTGGACTTCACCCTGTTGATCACAACCCTGTGGGTCCAGCAGTTCAGCCAGTTTTCAGTCCACCTCACTGTCTTACTTCATCAGTTTCCCTGTTTATCATTAGTCTTAGATCATGCCGGGAGTGCAATAACAACCTCTGGGAACTTGCATTACTTCTATAGTGTGATTTCTAAGTTTTCTCAACAATACTGTCGTTGGCTGGGGACTCCTTATTCCTGAAATGTAACTCTAAGCAGTAGAATCACAGAATGGTAGCTCATATTGTTTTTATCTTTTCTATATTTATTCAAGACTGTTTACAGGCCGAGTTAATCAGATAAATTCTACATTTGGTAACTAGCATTTTAATGAAGGTGAATAATGAGCCCATTCCAGAAAACTGGTCGTGGAGGAGTAGGTTTGCTGTGGGGAATAGAGGGAGATTCTCCCTTCATCCTCACGACCACAACTTGCTGCAGCAGGACCAATCCAGGGAAACAGACAGAGGAATTATTCTATGCTTGTACACCCTTTCCCACTATTTAGATGACTTTGGGACCTCTTCTGTGCTTCAATAACAGATTTTGCTAAAATACTGCACTGCTGATAGGTCATTGGAAGATATTTTACTGTGGAGACGTGCCTTACTCGACACATAAAATCCCTGTGATGGCAACAGCCTCTTGTGCAGTACAGGGAAAGTCCAGCCTGTAGCTGTCGTCCTTTTTAACTCTCTGCGTATGGGTTGGTTTTAAGTGAAAGCTCTCATATTAGTGTCTGCCACATGGACTTGTTTTGCAAATGCCTGTCCTTTTTAAAAAAGATCTGTTAATATTTTCAACCACTTTATTAGCATATTTGAACTTTAAAAAGCAAGGATTGTAAAGTTAGGAAATCCTCCTTATTATTTCAGAAGTAATGTTTGCCTCTGGAAAGGGAAATCCCCTTTTTTCCCCCTTGAATGGATTTCATCTATTACTGGCAGCTAATTTCTTTTTTTTTTTTTTTTGACAGCTAATTTACCTATTTATTTTTTTTAACTATAATCGGTATACTTTTGCTTTATACGTTGGAATCCTGCCTCATCCTTAAGTGGCACATTTAATAAAAAGTTTGTGGCGGTGTTTTGTTTTTTTTCATCTTGGATATCTGTTCTCCGGTGGAAGCCTAAAAGTAATAGATGGTTCTTCCATTGTATCTGTCTTTTGCAAGTTTGGAGACCTAGACATCTAATTTTCAGCTTGATTTATAAGCTGTGCAGCTGGTAGTGAATTTATGCACATCGCCTCGTTTAGACAATGTATTCTGGGACTTATCTTGCAAAGTTCTCATTTTCAGAAATAGTGCTTTTTTTTCAAGATCCTTCATGTTGCAAAGAAAATTAACACTTTCCTCTGAAAGCAAGACGTTTAGGGAGAAATTCATACAGTCCTTTCAGTGAAAGTACAAGTGATCAATACTTTGATATGTTGTTGTGCTTTTTGTTTGTTTGTTTCTGCACTCTTCCTCTCAGTTCTTATGCCTAAGGAAAGACCTTACATTTGAAAGTTCTCTGACTTTTTTTCAGGTCTTTTATCAGTACTGAGTTTGTCCTCTTCAAAATTGACTTCTTTGTTGGTGTTTTTGTGATTAAGTCAAGATTTTGGTTGTTTTCGTGATTTATGGCCGAATTTTTATTTATCAACTTGCTAAGAAAAGTCTGGGCTTAATGCAGGCGTAAAATTCTCTCTAGTTCCAGTCTCTTCCTCAGTGTTTGGTGACACCAGTGCTGATATTGTCGTCTCTTTGGTGCCTGGAATATCTGCCATAAATCTAAAGATTAGTGGAGAGGAGCATCTCTCTCTCTTTTTTTTTTTTTTTTTTTTTTTTTTTCCTCCAGAAACAGCAGTTATTGCTTCCAAAAACTTCAGAACATAAAATAAAAAAGTGAAGTAAGATTATTTTTTTTTTCAGTGTAAAAACTTGAGATAAATCCCAGTAGAACTGGAGCAAATGAAGGGATTGACTATTAGGGATTAGCTATTTGCTAATTAGCTGTTAATAAGTGATAAATTTTCTCTGCCAGCATATATATCATCTGCTTTGGTAGTTTAGGGAGCACACTTAAGTTGTTCAATATGAGTGATGTCATTGTGGAATAGTACTTGTATTGCAGCTAAAGTAGTTGAAGATTTTCAGGTGTATTTTTTTTTCTTTTAACAATGTACCTGGGTCTTACAAACATTAAAATTTTTAGTAAGAAGTGAAAATTTTGAAATATTTTGTAAAAAGAAAAAGAGTGGAGGTGTCCGGTAAAAACCTTACGGCACAAGAATGTTTTGGTTTTCCATTTGAAATGATTGTATTTTGTGAATTATACAAAGTTGCAATCAATAAAATATTTTGATTTTCCTACTAGAAAATGATTTGACCAAACTGAAATCAGGAAGTTTTTATGGAGAACTATAATTGCAATGACTTTTTTGTTTTATTTTTTTCTTCCTATCACCGAAATATACCTGTTGCATAGCATGCTGTATTGAAGATCTGCGTCTCAATCTTTGAAATAATTAAGAATGTATCAGGTCTCCGTGCTATATAATTGAAAGAACTGGTAGGAAAGTTGCTATTATGGTGATTAAGAGTCATGGAAATACAGACCAAGAACAAGCTTGCTTCTTAATTTAAAATCAAATTTGTGCATTTCAAACAGATTTGGCAGCATTTTCAGTATACTGAGACTAAAACAGCTTACACAAAGAATGGCTTGCGCTCTGGGGGATCTAGCTGTTAATCAGTGCTCAGTATTGTGGGAGAGATGGATAGACATGGAAATTGATTGCTTACTCATCCAGAGTTTCCCTGGTGATAGTGTCCTCCTAAGTAGAGGGCAAATTATCTTTTAAAATAAATAAATTAAAAGCCATGGTATGCTTTTGTCTGCCTCCTCTTAGTATGCAGAATGAATAATTTAAAATAATTTTGCCTAAGTTCAAATGGTAAGTATTGTATGGACTGTCAATACTGTACACTACATCAGTTACAGAAGAACTTCAATGAAACTAAGTACCACAATCTGTTTTTTAGAAGTTTGGACCAATTCAGGCAGAAATGTAAGCCGATGCACTGACTTCATTCCTAATTGACCTGCCCTTCTGCTGTCTCCGCTTCCTGTACATGAGGAAAGCAAGAAAGGAAGTTTCACTGTCAGCCCATAGACATATTGATCAATGCAGCTAATAATCACATACCAAATAAACCTATTTTAGCACCACTGACACTAATTTCCTAGTTCAAGGTTCACGTTTTTCCCTTCTCCTCTGAGTTTTGGCAGAAATTTTTTCATCTAACAGCATATAACTTTATAAATTGAAAATTCCTCAGTCCTAGCCTGCTGTTTTGCTCTGAGCAACAGGGCAGTCAAATAAACAGGCAAAGCACTGGAAAACTGACAGACACGAGATTCATAAGGGCAAGTTTAAGTGCTCCTCTAAAACCAGTTTGAAAGCATCATTAATCATGCTGGGCACTGAGCCAGTATAAGCAACGAGTTACAATTGTATTCCTCATTTTAACAGAAAAGATGAACTTTTCTCTGCTTTCCTCTGCATGGTTCTTTGCACTGAAAGTCCACTCAGCCTCAGCTAGAAGTTTTAGTAGATTAGAAAAGAGAGACAGCAGGAGGTTTTAAAATGATAAAATGAACATATTTCAGTTGTTTCACAACAAGTTTCAGTTGTCTCACTCCCCCTTTCATAATCTTTGGGTTACAAAGGTGTTCTTCCCTCAAAAACATATCCCTTGCTTTGATTGTAAAACTAATGGCAAGTTTTCGTTCTTTCTTCTTCTAAGGGATACTCTACACACTGTGCAAACAGGCAAAAGAAAACCAAAATAGATCTCCAGATTATCCATTCCTCTACAGGAGATTACTAAAAGGACACACTTCCTCTACCAAAACTAAATTTAGAAGCATTTCTGTGCACTGCTTGCCTTGTCCCCGAATTTTAGTTTACCAACACCTCAAAGATCTCACCAATCAAAATTATACTGAAGACTTTCAAAATAAAATTGCCAATAGAAACTTTTTTCTGTGGTCTTGCTGCTCCTCCCTTGCTCCCTGTAAAACTGGGGAGCAATAATTTTTCCCTCTATAATTTACTGCAGTGATCTGGGGACTAATTTATGCTAATCAAGTCCTTTGAAGAGGGAAAATGCAATTCTTCAATGTTATGAATATAAATTTCAACTTTATGGATGTAGGTTTAGAGGCCTTCACTTCTCAAGGACTTGCATGTCACCAAATTCAGGAAGAATGTACTTTGCCCTTTACCTAAACACTTGTTTTATGCTATTTTCCTCCAAAGTAAAGATTAATTTTGAATATGTGTATTTCAGTGCATAAATCTAAATAAATTTAGGATTAAACCTGGGATTCTAGGAGGTACATATATGTCATCCACGTTTCTGTGGGTTCTGAGTCTTGCTGTTGCATGCTTCTTTATTTAGCTCTTCAGTTATAGACAAAAAAAAATGTGTTCAATTTTCTTGTTGAAATAAATACCGATCTCCTCAATTTAATGCAATTTTCATTTAGTTCAAGGTGAAGTTTCACAATGGACATTTAATTCGATAATGAGGCATCTGTATTAATTTCTAACCTTTGCATCAGCGAAATATTTTTCATGGAAATGAGGAAGTATATCTTCAAGTCAAGATAAACAATGGAAAATGCCTTGTTTTGTACCTGGAGGTGCTTACTGGTGCATTAGGGTCCCAGTAAGAAAGCACTCAGACTCTGTAAGCTATCATTTAAAAAGCTATTTATTACAGTTAACACTACAAGAAGAGAATAATATAGTTAATCTTATGCCCCTTTAGATGCTTGAAAGCGCAAGTGGTGGAGCATCCATAGAAGAGATTCTCCCCTTTTGGTTCTCGTTTTCTTACAAGGAAACAACTCTATTCATCATTTCTACTGTTAAACAGGAGGGATGTTCACTTGAGAACTTCTTGCTGCACTGTTAGATAAAAGCAAAGCCAGGCAGGTGGTGTAATTGCCGGTACTGAGTGGGAGCTGCCTGCGGGCTCCTCTGTTAAAGTCAACTGACTGTGTTTATCTTGCAGCCAAAATTTGTGCAGCACAGGCCTGAGGTCTGTGCTGGTCATGCCATGTACAATGGGTGAGCAGTCGGGACCACTGCACCACTCTGCAATGACATTTTAAGAAGCAAGTTATATTTTAAAAATTACTAAAGGTGTGTTGATGCCTCGGAACTTTAACTTCAAGAGGCTTTTATATTTTCCTCCATTTCAGGGATAATAGGATAAATTAGGTTCCAAGTGGGAAACCCTAGGGAGGCTGCCTGAATTCCTTGTTAAGTCCACAAGCAATTTGTTAGGTAAATAAACCGTAAGTGTTCTTAAATCATTAATTCAAATTCAAGGTTATTTGTAAAGTTAAAGACTGCTAATAAATTGGTGTCACAGAGCTGGTAAAACCCATCACGTATGACCAACTTTGGTATAACTCCCGTGATGTGAATGCAGTTACTTTATTTTACATTTGAAAAGCAAAAGAGAAAGAGCCAGGCAAAGAAAGCAACTAAAATGAAGTGAATGAGACTTAATGGAATATTTAGGAAATAAGGAGTAGAATGCAAAAGTAGCAGTGCAATGAACACTTCCCACTTAAGAGTGTGGGCTGAACACTGTGAAGATGCAATTTAATTATGCAAAGTACATTTCATTAGTTGTTTCTTCTCTAATAACGCGTACCAGCGTGTATATCTATCTGTCTAAAACCACAGTTTATCTTGCGATAAGAGACCCTGTCTCACCAGGCCTTCTAGTACTGTGAGGTTCCCCCTTAATTCTGTTCTGTGAACTCTCATCTAAAATTTCTTGTATGCACAAGAAGTTCTTTTTTATTGTATAGCAATAATTCTTATCATGTTCTCTCTGTCATTTCACTCATGCAGAAGCAGGAGGTGTGGGGGGGACACTAATGGGTTGCTGTTTTCCACACTACTCACTGCAAGTAAAAATTACATTAGCTTGTTATGTATTCCGCATAGAGTTCTGTATTGTGCTGCACACACCCAACGATAAGAACAAGAAGACCACTGGTAACTAGTCCAAACGCTTCTCTGTATTTTACCTGGACACAGTGAACATTTATTTCTTTTCTCTTCCCTTCATTCTTTATATAGCTCATAAGAAAATAATTGTTTTTCCTTTTAAGTTCTGTAGTGCTTTTAATAATATATTTAAGCACTGATCAATAAAAAATAATCTTTCTAAAAGCTCTATATACTGAATAGGGGACTGGATAGTTCTTCATTTTCTCCCCAGAGCAAATTGCTAAACTGTATTGTAATGAGGCTGCAATACAGTGCGTGAAAACACACCCAAATGAAACTGTGTGCCTTATAGAGCTTTTTCTTGGGTAGAACACAGGAATAGTAAACCTTTCATAATTGATACTAGTGATTTCACTTAATATTTTCTAGCATACATGAGACTAAAATGTGATTGAAAACAGGCTAAACACCTAAAAAGAACATAATATATTAGAATATAGTTGTCTCCTATGCTGGTGCTTGGCTTTATGGGAAAAGGAATTGACCACATGTTCAAGATCAAACATAGAATAAAAGAATGAAAAAAAGCACAAGGTTACAGTATATTTAGACTTTAAATATGTAAAATCTGAAGGTTTGGTGGTTTTTTTTCCGCTTACATTTAGAAGAAAAAATTATTCATCTTCAATTGGACTTCATCTGAATTTCTGTATTTGTGTTGAGAGACAGCATCAAAAACACATTAATCCAGCCAGGTTTAATCATAATGTTTAGACAGTTCCAATGCTAGAACTGGAGAGATTCACCTCAGGCAGCTTTAAATATGTGAAAGATGATGCTTAAATCTGAGCTTGTCACCCTAGTTGCTTTTGCAGTCAGTGGAAACCAATGGGCACCTCCAGAGAACACTTCATCTGGTCTATGGACACCAGGGAGAGGTGTCTTATAATATGTTGTGAATCACCCTGTGGAAGTGGCTGTTTCTTTCTGTGGCCTACAGAAGGAACCTGCAGAGACTAGTTGAGATTTAAACCTCCAAGTTATAGTGAATGGATCTCTTTCCATGTTACCTATTACTTCAGGAGTATATGTTTAAGCTTTCTGTGGAGTTCACAAGCTATTTGGAAATCAAAGAGCTGTTCACACAATGACAGAGCTTGGGTTTTTAATAGATACAGAAGGGAAAGGAAATAAACAGAGCCTTCTGTGTCCATGCTTCCTTCTCAATTGTACAGGACTGAAGCATATTAGTCATAGAGTTACCCTCCAGAACAAATTATCTTCCTTATTTCGGTGTCCAAGGAGGAGATAAAAGGGGAAACTTTGGTCTTGTATACCCTGTAAGCAGCTGGCAGCTTCAGGAGACACTCTTGGTCTCCAATGTAATATTTTGTAAAGCTTGATGTGAATATTACATACTGCCTACAATATAAACCAACAAGAATTTTACATATTTATGTAATATAGATACATATATTACATTAAAAACCTATTGTAAACTTTGACATCTTTCTATCTGGAATTTTAAATACTTTATGCAGAACAAAAAAACATATTTCTGTCAAAAGTATCACAAGCAAAACTGGCTGTGTGAGAAATTTCATGAGGAAAATATCCAAATATAATTTTGCCTGGCTATTTTTTGCATTTTGGAATCATTTATTAGGTTATATAAATCCTGTTCAGGTGTGTAAGTAGAAAGGAATAATTTAACATTTCTGATCTATTTGTGTGATAAAAATTAGAGGTTTTTAACTACTAGAAGTAGTAGTTATTTGATTTTTATTAAGTGAAACTGTTATTAAGATTCCATATTGGATATTTAACATAATTTCTTTGTTGAAGTGCTTGCTTGTTGTAACCAAAACAGGCAAAGTCTCATGTTCCTTGTCTTCTAAGGTTGTGTTGAGTTTTGATTTGAAGAAGTCCTCATTAGACTTTCATGTTCTGCTTTTGTTTTGGGATGGTCTGCTATTTTTGTTCCTTGCTTGAATGTTGGTTAAGTTCTTACTTCCAACAGTTGTTTTATTAGCCACAATTACATCTTCTGTGCTCCTCCTGTGGAGTAACACAATGCTGCTGTTGTGTCTAAGTAGCATGTTTCTTAAAATGAAGTAAGTGGCAATGTCAAGCAGGGAAGATGTGTTCTTGACACCACTTGACATTATGCTGAACCATTTGCTTAAGCCTGGGCTTCGTTTGAGTGTATGATCTTAACTGGGTGTAAGATCTAAAGTCTTAATGATGCTAATTATTTATTGGCATATTATTATATTTCAGTGCATTCTGCAATGTATTACAATGAAGGCAATGGCATGCATTTTTCAAAATCTAGTAAGATTATGATAAGAGCTTTTTGCTATTTGCTTCATTCTTTGGTAATTGTGCTTAGGACTGATGTTTGTTAAGTTTATGGTCTTCTGGGTAGGAACACTGCCTGCTACTTCAGCTCCCACAGCTTCAACCTGGCCTCTTTTTTTATTTCAATAAGATAAAATGTCAGTATGCTTTGTTTTTAAGCGGGCTTCTGTCATACTTACATATGCAGTGACCATGTTTTCACCTGCAAATATCCTTTGTGTTAGGTTTGCAACTATGCTGTCACTTTGTTTGTATTATGTTTGGTATTCTGGTGTCATGTTGGTGCAATTAATCTATGATTTTCAGCTCTTCTTCTGCCTGTGGTCTTTCCAAGACTTGTTAAGCGTTCTTCAGTTGCTGCTCTCTTTATTCTTTTTTATCTGAGTTGAGGAAAGCTTTTCAAGGTCTTGGTGAAAAGATTTTTTGAGCTGTGACTTAAACTTGTTTATTGTTGAATCCTCATATCACATTGGATTTGTATCTTTTTCATTTCCCTATTATTTCTCAAAATTAAGTTAAAAAGAGAAAAAAAAAAGCTTGACAAGTTTCTGTCTTCTCTTATCTCTTTTTTAGGCAAGTTTTAGATCTTCTTGTTGGGAACACTATTAAAATTGTTGTAATCTATGATAATGTCATGCAGAAAATAATCCATATCGTGTTAATGGTGATTTCTTTGAATGCAAATGCTGTAGTTCTCTGAATTATGCTTTAGTTTCTTTGGAAATTGTTTTTGCTTTAGATCAGCTTTTTATTCTAGTGGAGAACCTACTTTTCTTGAGGTAGATTTTTAATCATACTGCACATAAATTAACGTCACCTCCAGATGTTGTGAGGGGCAGATTTGTTTCCTTCGAGTGTCTAGAGCATTACTGCTTTTCTTGAGACTCCTGATTATTTTGGGGGTGAACATGTGGGAAGAATGATCTTCCAACTGTAAGCCTGATGCAAGCCACAATTTCATTAGTGCTTTACTATTTTGATTTTGAAAATGTGTGTCCAATTTCCTTCTCTTTGTATTTATCTGTCTTGACAAAAGTTCCTCGTTGCTGACCTTAATGTTCTTGGGAATTTTGTCAGTCCAAGTTTGTAGGCAGTTGTAGAATTAACCTTTGATCTCAACTTTGTGTCATCTCTTACTGTATAACATTGTATAATTACTATTTTCATGTAGTGTGTTTAAAACCTGGCTCAGAGCAATTGCTGTTAATTGACGTTTGGTCTATCAGCAAATTTTTCTGCTTTAGAAGTCATAATTAATGCTACTTGCTTTGAGTGCTAATCCTCTGGCTTCCTTGAATATTTTATGACCCTGTTTTTATTCTTAAATTGCTTTTTTTCTGCTCCTGGCCATTGACATGTGCTTATTACAGTGATTTTGAATTACATTAATCCAATTCTTTTAGCAGCAGCATTATATTGTTGCAGTTACGGTTGCTCTTCCATAAATCTACTTTCACAGTTTGTTACACCTTAATAAAAAGCTTTTTGGAGCCCTGGCATTCCAATCAGCAAGGCATTCCAAGAAGAGTAGGTTGGTTGGTATGCATTGTTTTTAAGGGCTACCTTGTTATAGTTCTGTAACTTCATTTTTTAGCCCTCTTTCTGGAATTCCTACTACACTGAAAAAAAAATGCAAAAATAAGTAATGGTTCTGGTTTTCTACTGTATTACAAAGCAACTGGGGGGACTGAATGCCAATCTATATCTGATAGCCCTCATATGCGACTAGTTAAATGACGAGCATTACAAGTCCCATTGCTTTTTTGTAACGCAGCTAGGAAGAAGTGTGGCTGACCATGGTCATCGAATCACCTGAACCAACACACCAACTCAGGCATTTCTCTTACCAGTGTCATCTGAGGTGATTATCTCATTTAACAAGGGAAGGTTGAAAGGCAAGAAAACTGAAGACATTCTGTACAAATAAGTACTTCAGATACCACACGTCTTGTATTTTCTGGGTTTGGAAAAATAAAATGGTTGTGTTACTTAGTAGTTTGTTTATAGTGAATGTTTTGAAGTTACCTACTATTCCATACTAATTTTCATACTGAAGGCCTGGAAAATGGTTAAACAAATTCTTCCCAAACTGTGCTGCAGAGAGGATCCAGCTTCTGACACAGTTTTGTAATCAAGTGGCTGTTAATAATTCTACAATACTTTTTCACTGTGGACTAAACTGAATATTTGGATACTCTTTCTAATTAATATTTCTCAAGCAGCATAGTTAAGAAGGATTAAAAAAACAAATAACTTGTCAAATACAGTGAGTTATAAAGACTTTAACTTCCATTCTGTTGTAAGTTGCACCTCTTCTAGTCCCTAATGATGTCATATTTATGCATTTCTTGAGAAACTGGGAGGAAAACAAAGATGAGTATGTTTAAATGAAATGCAGACAAAGAAAGATTAACAGAGATGTTTCGGGTAATCAAAATGAAATATAGCATGGAACATTTTGTCCTTTTTTACAAAGGCAAGAGAGTATAAACAATGTGATTTTTCTTTTGTTGCTTATTTTTCAAAGGAGAACGATGAAAAGATGTTGTCCCACCTTAATGTCCCATTTTGCCTGCTGGATCTATATGCTAAGCACACTAACCTGGGACAGGACTCTCTTTAACATACTAGTTATTCAAATTTATATAACAAGATGTACATGCCTGCAAGCTCACGTATCTATCATCTGGTCTAGCATAGAGTTAACAATCCTTCCTTTAACAATCCTGCTTCTCTAATTCCACACATTGCATTGGGAACCTGGATTGAAGTCCAGGAATAAGAGGCCTAAAGTGGAAATGTACATCTTAAATTCATTCATTTCATTGGATTTACCAATTTTTTATGTTTGAGTGGAAGCAAAATCATACCCTAACAGTTTGAAAATAATGTAAAATGGGAGTTCAATAAAGGCTTTTTCCTCTTGGCCACCAGCATTTATAGACACCCTGTTTCTCAAGTATTTTCCATTTTGCTTGTTCATGTCTCAGATTAGGCAACCCCAGTGGTGAAACAGAAATAAAAATGTCAACATTTTAAAAGCCTGAGTCTTTGTGAGATACATAGGTTTATATTTTGTGGTGATAAAATATTCAGACCAGCCAGGTAGTATTATTGCTCTCTTCTTGGGGACAAATAAATCAATAAGGAGAGCACTTATAAAAGCACTTCAAAGTAGGTAAGATAATAAAAAAGTGGATAGCTAGTTTTAGCATTTTATTTATTTTACAATAAACTTTTAATGGTTTCTGTTGGTTTAAGTTATTTTGAAAAATACCCATTTCACTCATCTTCCTGTTTGTTATTTTAGTTTTGTGACCTGATCGTATGAATGGAAAGAAAAACTACTGATTTAACAATTTTTAAGAAGAAATATGACTCAAAAATACTAAGCATGTAGCATTTGCATGTGCACACAAGCAAAAAGAAATAAAAGAAGAAAACCTTGTGGGGCAGAGAACCCTCCATCTATTTTATAATAAATGATATCTTTCCTGAAAAACTTTGCAATATGCAGCAATTAGATGGGTTAATCACTTCTGATCTAGGAGCATCTACTGACATGATTAATTTGACTGTGTATTAGCAGTGCTAGAAAATGCACCATGAATAAGGTATACACATTCTGAGTGGTGTTGACTTAGCCTGTTTACCATTTTAATCCATTAGTACTTGAGTGTCCTAATTATCTTGTGCATAATATTAAATACATTACTTGCTGAAATAGCTAGCTGAACATTACTTCATAAAACCTTCACATGCAGCATCTAATGTGTGTAACTATTGGGAAGACTTAATTGTATATATCAAGAGAAGTACAAATGGATATTGTATTAAAATATGGAAAGAGGAATAATAGAGCCCTGATCAGAGGGCTGGAGCACCTATGCTATGAGGACAGGCTGAGAGAGTTGGGGTTGTTCAGCCTGGAGAAGAGAAGGCTCTGAGGAGACCTTATAGTGGCCTTCCAGTACCTGAAGGGGACCTACAGGAAGGATGGGCAGGGACTCTTTATCAGAGAGCGTAAGGACAGGACATGGGGTAACTGTTTTAAACTGAAAGAAGGTAGATTTAGATTGGATATCAGGAAGAAATTCTTTACTGTAAGGGTGGTGAGGCACTGGAACAGGTTGGCCAAGGAAGTTGTCAGTGTCCCATCCCTGGAAGTGTTCAAGGCCAGGTTGGATCTGTCAGATCTTAATCTGACAAGTAACACATTCTGGCATCTTTCTCAAGGATGCACTTGAAGCAAGAAAAGTTTACGTTGTACCAGGTGCTGTGCATAAAAAAAAGTTGACCAAATTCCTTTTAACTTTATAGCTATACTTTTTTTCTCATAAAGAAAACAAACCAATTGAAATTGTGTGCATTAGCTTGTCTCTATTCTTACTATGTTTTATATTTCTAAAGGATTGTCATATTTATCACTTCATTGAAAGGTCGAGATCATTGCTTAAAATAGAAGGGGAACCTGAGTGATTGATTCAGGCATCCAGTGCTGAAGAGGCTTCTGCTAGATACAGATTTTACAGTCTTTGCTTAAATCTACCTATGGTAGCTGAGATGGAGCATGCCCAGTCAACATTGCCTCACCTTTGGCAAATCAGAAGAGAATTAGAATATATTCCTCGCTTTTCCTGATGTCCTTCTTTTCCTTGGGCATCGTCTGCAGCAGGAATTTATGACAGGTACCCTTTGGAAGGAATGGGATGCATTTAACGAATTGTAAAGTGAGGATGTAGTGGGGACGTATTGTATTTCCACAGAGACAGTGGCTGGTCTTCGGGGGAAGGCCTTGGATGGGTGCTGTAAGCAGCCCAGTGTCCTGCACAGACCTTAGGCCTGTGGCACAGGGATTCTGTCCGCATGGACCTTGGACACATGTCACAGCCTTGTCTCTTGGTCTCTGTGTGGCCCAGTCCGCTGCTTTTTCTGACTGGACTTTCCAGCTGAGCCCTGGACCACATTTAGTGCTTGATCATGTCAGAAGTGCACTACATTGGTGAAGAAACCTCTTATTATCACCACGTGTCCCTGCTCAGGTCTTGCCGGTCTGTGTCCTGGTCAGTGAGAGCACAGCTCTGAGCCTCAGCTCCTGGGTTGCTCTCCTTCACGGATCAGCCCTGCTCTCACCTCCTCATCCTACCACCATCCACCAAATGCATATCTGGGGGACAGACATCTGACACCACGGCTAGTGCTTAAGCAATATAAAGCACTTGTAACAGAGCTCCGTTCGTCTACAGCATTAGCGCACAGAGCAAAGTTATAAGATATAAAAAGGAAAAGGATATTCCCTGGAAAGGTAGTGTCCTTCATAGTTGAGTTTAAAAAGAGAAAAATTGTGTGGATATATTTGATATTTGATTTTGATATATTTCATTTCTACAGTTAGGTGTGGTTGTCCATGCCACTGTGTTGACTAATAACAGTCATGTTCTCTCTCTCCACACAAACGAAACCCACTGAAGAGATCTAGATGTTGGTGTAATTATCATTATTTTCTTATTTCTAGCACAGCAGCGGTGTACTGAATCCCTTGTCAGGGTCACAAACACGAAGTTCTGGGCACAGACATGGAAAGGCTCCAGGTATCAAAGAGTTTATCATCTGTATATAGAAGGTACGGAAGTGTCCAGCGTGTAAGGAATGAAAGCTGTGTCCTCAAGGCCACCTCAGATTAATGTCAGATGAAAAGAGACTACAGAATTCATTAAAGTTGTACTTTATCCACTGGGCCATGTTGCTTCACTTGGAAATGCATTGGAAGCATAGTGCAACAATAGCATGGGAAACAAGGAAATGAAGGTATTCAGCTGGTGGGTACTTTAAAAGCATTTGAAATACATTAGTGACAGAACTGGTTTTAAAAGCATCAGTTTCTGTTTTACCTGCAGCATTTGTACCATCAGTGGTTGTCTGCCTGGATAATTAAAGAAGTGTTAATGGTACCAATTAAGAAGTGAGAATGTGATTTATTGCTCTTTTTTACTTTCCAGGTCAGACGAGATGCAATAGGAAAATACATATCCAGCAATCTAAAAACAGTTTAAACTGAAATAGTTCTTTGCAATTTAGGCATTTAATTAAAAGCTTTAAAGTTTAATTAAAAAGTTAAATCATTTGTCTATTTCTGTGGAAAAAAACCCAGTGCTTTTGTGTTTGGATCAATTATATAACATAAAGCACGGTGAGATAAGTATACTGTTTTCTGGTTTGAAGTTATAGCATTTTTCATGCATAACAGCACAACACATAAAAATGTATTCAGGGTACTAGAAGCAAATAGATATATTGTTCTATTAAGCACAGTGTGAGAGTAAGTTTTAATCGAAAAGGATATTTTTTTCCTTATATTCTGGGATGGTACAAAGACAAAAAGCCTTTTTTAACACAGTGAAGATAATAAAGAGGAAAAACTGGGTCTTTTCTATTCTACTTTAAACTTTCAAAATAACAACCTTTTGCATTCATATAGTGGTAATAAACACTCAGCCAAACATCAGAGAAGAATACTGAAGAATGAGATGTCAGTGGGAATTGTTTAATTAGCAGTGATTTTGAGGTTGTATTTTAAACAATATTAAACAGTAGGATATAAAATTCTGAAATATGTGATTTCATCTCAATACTTACACCAAACTTTTTAAAAGGGGTAGCAAGTAGAGTAACAGACTTGTGAATGTCTCAGAAATTAAAAAATGCTCAGAACAAATACAGTTGGGAGTAGAAGTAAGTAAACTGTGGCTAGAAGTAAATAAATGCCTACTGAACACCCCTCGTTGAAAATAACAGGAGCAGCTAGATATTACTAAAAATAACTCTGTTCTTTAGGAATGTAAATAAGAACGAAGTTCTTATAAACTTTATTTTTCCTGTGTCAATGAGGAACCATTCATTTTGATAAATGTCCTTTCTCTGGAGTATCTCCCAGGTGAGATCAAATCGTCAGTTAACTGTTTTAAACTACTCAGACTAGCACAGGCTAGCACTCTCCAAGACAGTTCTGCTTAAGATGGGTCTAGTTCAAAGTGTAGACGCAAACTGGAACAGATCCATGCACGGTGCACTCCTTGCAAATAATGCAAATTTACTGGGCTACATTAGAAAAAGACAAGTTCAGTGGATTGAAAAATGTTATCCCCAATGCCCTGTACAGTTCTGGGCTCATGGTTCAAAAGGGATGTGAAGAAACTGGAGAGATTTAGCAGATGGCTATCAAGATGGCTTGTGCTTAGAGCAACTTTGATGCAAAGAGGGTGCAGGATCTGTGACCCTTTACTGTGGGGAAAAGGAGGCTCAAAAGCAATCTAATGATCTGCCTAACACTATTGGAAGTGCAGCGACAAGGATGACAGAGAAAAATTTTCTTAGTTGTGCCTGATGATGTGACCAACTGAAATGGCTCTGAATTGTGGTTTGAGAAGTTCAGAATGAACTTCAGGGAAGAAAAAAATCTCTAGGAGATTGATGGAGCAGTGGAACAGGTTTCTTATTGCGAGCGTAAACTCGCTGATGCCACCTGGTCATGGGGACTTGTCTCTTAACCTGAGCAGTGTAGATAAAATGTCTGATACTGATAGAGTGCCTAGTCATTGAAATAATGTGTGCTATGGACCACTCCTGGTGGGAAGCATGGACATGACTGATCCAGATTTATTATCTACTCTTTGTAATCCTCCAGTACTATCCCATCCGGCTGTATGTTCCTAGATTGTCTTGCTGCTTCATGCCATGCTCCTTAATACATAGCCTCACTTTTATCTTACAGAAACATTAATTTGATCAGTTGTCACACAACCTTCATGTAACATCAGTTTTGAATTGACACCTTCCTGCCAACCCCCCAACAATTAAAATAATGTCTTCTGGTCACAGGGACTTCACAACGGGTTCAGAGGAGACCTGGAGTCAAATGTGATGTAGCCGGGTTGTGCCACTGGCAGGGTCAGAGATCAGTCCCAGACCCTGTTTTGTTTATGAGGGTACACATCATCACTGGCAAGATTCTGGGATGCCGTCCTAAAGATCTACATCTGATTCCTGCTATTTCCACAGTTTTTTCTACATGAGATTAAAGGTTACTTCATCCACTTCTTCCTCTACTTGCATTCTTTATTTTCTGGCTGCCCAGCTAGAGTACTGTAGGATTATTTGAAAAAACTGTCGTACCTGAAAGCAGGCAGCAGTTCCTTGAGCATATTAAACTCAGTCTAATATGTTTTTTGCTGATAGATAAGGCATGTGGTAAAGTTCCCAAAGTAGGGCCTTCTTCATTGGTCTGTGCCCAATTTCTCCATTTATAGAATAGGATAATTCCCTTTTACCCTCCTCAAATGACATTATGAAAATGTAGTTTTATTAATAAAGAACTTTGTGTAGTACCATGAACTGTAAAAGCATTTGACAATAAATAATTTTTTTTCAGAGCAAGGCTTGAATCATCTACAGTAATATAGCAAGGTAGTATGTATACACAAATTATTCAGGAACAATTCATTAAGTAATCACTGATAAAGGTTGGGAGAAAAAAAGTGCTGTATGGAAGCCTGTGCCAAAATAATGCATGTACATAAATTGGCTGAATTAGGACTGCTAATAATAACATTAATTGTGGCATATCCTGATTTTTAAATAAAGGTTGTTAGCCATTCTAACATTTACAAATGTGGTTTTGAGAACATTACAAAATTTGTGCCTTCTACTTTTGTTGGAGAGTAGCACAGGTATTTTTCCATGCTCTTCTTATTTTCTTGTATTACTCAGGCTCCGTGTAGAAGAAACATCATATAAATTGCATTGAGTGTGCATGCCTCAACTCCTGGAATATAATTATTAGGCTGTACTTCAAAAGAGTGATAGTCCTACACTAGAGGAAATAAAGGGTAGAGTAATCAATGCCGGTGATGACTTTTATATGCAAAAGAATAGAATCTACTCAGATATTGTTGAATATGGAATGCCATGAATAGACTGTGAAATGTATATCACAGGTGCTGCGACAACAGTTCTCTTATCTGAAGGTAGTTGTAAAAATCTGAAACAAGTCTTACTATGTGTAAACCATAAGAATAAGATTGGATTTATATAGCAGTTCAAGAGTGCATACATTTTATAGATGCTATAACAGTAACATGTATGAGGTAAAAATGAATCACCTGCTTAATTTTATCTACTGTCAACGTCAAGATTAAAGTGTTGTTTTAAAATACTCATCTTCTCTGTAAAATCTGTGACTAAATGACTGGAGTTATGTTTTATATATGCCTAATCCTAATTTCTCTGCCTTTTTCAAACAGGTTAATTATATTCATGGGCCATTGTCACATTATTCACTTGGAAGACCTTGATTATGCATTACACATCGGCATTTCATAACTCAACATCCAAGATAAGCACTGTACTCAAATGTGAGATGACATTATTAAGTCTTAAAGCTCTAAAAATATACGGGAATCATAATATGAGGGTTTTCTTAGGAATAACTTACCCAGCATTGAGGTAGACGTTGACTGTTCTATTCCATAATTCAAAAACCGTTCTGCATAAAGAGTGCTCATGTAGAGCTGATAAAGAAAACAATGCTGAGGTTATCAATACACAAATTATTTTCCTAGGAGTTAATTTTAAGAGAACCTTTCTCAATTTATCACATAACAACCCATACTAAATATGTTTGGACACAATCATGTAGAGCATTCTATAACTTAAAAACTATGTCTGCATGGCATTCCACAGATTTTGATATAGACAAATTTACTCCAGGGAAGTTGAGAATTCCGTTCTGTTAGATAATAGCTAAATAAAAAAATCAGTGCCTGGATCTCTGTGTAGAAAAAAGGCTCCCAGTTTTCCCATTCCATATAACAATTTACAGGCTTGTCAGGCTATATGCTAGATGCTAGCGGGGGGTGGGGTGGTAGGAAAAAGCTGGTGTACAATAAGCAACTCAGTGAACTTCTGGCTACCAGATCAGCCACAGTAGTTACACACCTTTGTGAAATTTTGCTGGTGTTTCATCATCTTTCTTGATGTCATGTCTTTATATTCAGACAGTAGCATGGATATATTTCTCCAATTTCTCCTTTGAAGAGCAGAAGCCTTGAACTCTGCTGCTGCACTGAAAAAAGCGAGAAATGTGTGGAAATTGGCACTTAAACCTATTTATTCCAGGGTTGGCCCTGGAATAGTTTACCTACTGTTCAATATTATATTGATTGCTCCAAAGTTAAAATGTCCTCATTGAACTTTAACATGGAATTCAAGATTAGCTTTGTAATGCATGTCCCTTTATTGGATGTAGATGGCAAGTAGTTAATGTAAGACTGTTGTACTAGTGCTGCCATATTGTGGGGCTACCTGCTTAGAAGCCCACACTAAAACACTCCAAATCCAAGATAGCTAATCTGTCTGTTTAGCATTTTTATCTTGGTTATTATCTTCTGCCACATCTTTATTGCTTGCTTTTAAGGGCTGATTACCCATATGCTAAGTACCTTCAAATTCCAACATGATCTGTATTTTCAATTAATGTCATACATTCTAATGAACCTGTAACGAGATGTTTCCATGTCTGCAATGCTACGGGTGTCTTGCGTGGACCTTCATTAGTCCTTTGATGGCAAAGGAAGTCCTGCTCGGTGGCCTATTGTTTATCTACTGATTGTTATTCATGTATGTAGAATCGTAGAATCATTTAGGTTGGAAAAGACTGTTGGGATCACCGAGTCCAACCATCAACTCCACTCTACAAAGTTCTCCCTTACACCATATCTCTTAACACCACATCTGAACGAGTCTTAAACACATCCAGGGATGGCGACTCCACCACCTCCCTGGGCAGCCTATTCCAGTGTCTGACCACTCTTCCTGTGAAGAATTTTTTCCTGATGTCCAGCCTAAACCTACCCTGCTGCAGCTTGAAGCCATTCCCTCTTCTTCTATCGCTAATTACCTGTGAGAAGAGACCAGCACCAACCTCTCTACAATGTCCTTTCAAGTAATTGTAGAGAGTGATGAGGTCTCCCCTCAGCCTCCTCTTCCTCAAACTAAACAGTCCCAGCTCCTTCAATCGCTCCTCATAAGATTTATTCTCCAGGCCCTTCACCAGCTCCGTTGCCCTCCTCTGCACTCGCCCCAGCACCTCGATATCTCTCTCGTATTGAGGTGCCCAGAACTGGACACAATACTCAAGGTGTGGCCTCACCAGTGCTGAGTACAGGGGGACAATCACCTCCTTCCTTCTGCTGGTCACGCTGTTTCTAATACAAGCCAGGATGCCACTGGCCCTCTTGGCCACCTGGGCACACTGCTGGCTCATGTTCAGCCGCATGTCAATTAGAACCCCCAGGTCCTTTTCTGCCAGGCAGCTCTCCAGCCACGCTTCCCCAAGCCTGTAATATCATTGTTTCCACTGCACAGTCTCAATAGTTAGACTGCTTTTGTAGCAGGAATGCTACTGCCGCTGCCTGCAACCGGGGCTGAGGCTTTTCACTAATGAAAGCAGTAGATGTTGAACTTGGTCTAGAAGTAGGTGCCAAATAGAGAGAAATACCTAGGTCAGGCAGATTGCATTACCTCCTACTGGTTTTCAGAAAAATCTTTAGATTCTATGCATTATCACTAAAGCTATTTTCAGTAGACTGCATTGCCCCACTGGGGCAAAGCTATTAAAATTTTCATTTAAAAAAAGTACCTAAGTTACAATGAAAGCCATACAAATGCTCTTTTTCTAACCAAATCCAATATATAAAATCTTTATTAGCATATGGTAGAGTAGCATATCTTCCTATTAAAACAGAAATAAGAAATAACTTCCTTTTGGAAAGATGAGCTCCAGGGCTTACATGCATCTTGTGAATTGCTTTTTGTTGTTGTTGGTATTTGCTTTCTTTCTGCATTGTGACTCACAGTTAGAATAAATATATGTTTAGCATGCTGTGTTCTTGATTGCACACTCAGCTTCCTAATAATAGACGGTATACCAGGATAATAATGGTATTGTATCAACACTCTAACACATTCTGTGTAGGTGCAATTAACCATCTACACAGATGGGCTATCAAATTGCTCTTCTGCATGACACTTGCGTAATCAGATATCTTCTAGGCTAACATCGGCTTAGCTCAGGTTAAAAGTGACAAAGCAATCTTCTTAGCCATTGGGTCTCAATGATGTTTGGGCGTGTGGAGCAAACAGTAAAATGGGTTGTGTTATTAAGGGCTGGAACAGCATGAAAGGAAGAATATAGTGGGTTTCAGGGAATAGTAGGACAAATTATGGGAAGTTCTTTTGTGCATCCAACACTTAGGATGTCTCCAGGAGGTGACAAGATAGACAAAGGATGGTAGGATGGGTAAAAGCGGTAAAATTCAGAGAACCGTGCCTTTGTCCTTGCTGATATTAGTGTTCCCAGTAACCAGCCTATCCATTCTATATTTGAATGATGAAATATATGATTCAAATGCATGAAATTTCTCCTGTCTTGAGTGTCTAAACAAACACTTAAGTAAAGAAATTGTGCCATTTGTATATCATTCTTGCTTTTATGTTGTTGGTTGTGCAAGTTTTTTGTTGTATTTTTGATGGACATTTTGAAAGCCGATGCATGTAGTCATGATCAGTCTGTTAAACTCTATTTTCAAATAAATAGAAGAAATCATGAAGGGAACAAATCCACATGAAGGGAACAAATCCACATGAAAGGAACAAATTTGAAAGACTTTTTTTTTTTTTTTTAATTTATAACTTTTCCCTCATAACATTTTGGTGACTGGGAAATGAAAGTAAGATTTAAGAATTTATTGGCAAAAATAGATAAGAACAGCAAAGAGTCTGCTAACAAACTGAGTAGAGCATTCAGTGCTAAACTTAACTGGTAAATTAGTGGCAGTAGCAGCAGAAAGTCACTGCTCTCTACCACAGTGAACTAAAGTATTTGTTACCCTTAATACGTGTACCACTTCTTAAGTATACCTGGTTTAGAGAAAGTAAGTTCTGCAATGGATAGTTTTCTCAAAAATTCAGTAATTGTTTAATAAAGAAAATTTTGTTCTAGATTTTCCTGTGAAATTAGCAATACTGTTACGGGCTTGAGTTAGGATACCGGATTAGATGGATCCTTTCTTTAATTCTGCTACTGCTTCTGCACTTTCTGAAGGTCTACGCATCTTTCTTACATCCGTAAATCATTTAATAAATCTTAAGGCTTCATTTTTTACCCTCAAGAACATGCATGAATTTTTTACATCAAGTTCAACCTCAAACACTCTATACAAATGTTACATAGTCACTTCAAGCTGAAATGTGTTTTCATATCCCTGAGGTATAAAGCGAAAAATTCAGAACCTGCAGTTCTCTTTCTTTTCAAGAGAGAACTTCTCACCACCACCTTTCTGGACTTTGTGTCCATGAATAAGGTCAGTGGAAGCTAGAGTGTTAGCAGATTACATTTAGCAGGAAGTGCCCAAATGGATTTCATCGCCTTTTTTTATTCAAAAGTTGTGACTCAGTAAGCTGCTTCTAACTGTGTCTATAGTAGCCATTTTATCCTCAGCTTCTCCTTTTTGACTAAAATAATGAAGCAGAATTATAAATAATACTTTAAATGAGATTTTTAAAATGTATATGCTTATATATTATAACACTTTACTAATAGTTCTAATGAAGAATACACTGGGATTTCAATCCAATGGAAATATATGTCACATTTCAGTATTCTCTGTTTTCCGTAATACCAGATAAAGAGTAACAGCAGCCTTTGTTAGACAGGAGAGAACAGGAATGCAGTACTGTATTCTGACCCCAAAATAGACCTCAATATTTCTTTAATATTAATGAAAGCATATAGCATTGTGAATACTTTTGCTTAGGTATTCCTAAAAAACCCCAATAAGGCTTAACGTGGTTTAACCCCAGCAGGCAGCTGACCCCCACACGGCGACTCGCTCACACTGCCCCAGTGGGATGGGGGAGAAAATCAGAAGGGCAAAACTGAGAAACTCGTGGGATGAGATAAAGACAGTTTAAAAGGTAAAGTAAAAGCCACGCACACAAGGCAAGCGAAACAAGGAATTCATTCACTTCCCATTGGCAGGCAGGTGTTCAGCCATCTCCAGGACAGCAAGGATCCATCATGCGTAACAGTTACGTGCGAAGAAAAATACCATCACCCAAATGCCCCCCCTTCCTTTTTCTTCCCCAGCTTTTAAGTGTGTCATATGGTATGGGACATCCTTTTGGTCAGTTGGGGTCAGCTGTCCTGGTTGTGTCCTGTCCCTGCTCCTTGTTCACCCCCAGCCTTCTGACTGGTGGGGTGGTGTGAGGAGCAGAAAAGACCTTGACGCTGTTTAAGTCCTGCTCAGCAATAACCAGAACAGTGCTGTGCCATCAACATTTTCAGCACAAATCCAAAACATATCACCATACAAGTTGCTATAACGAAAATTAATTTCATCCCAGCCCAAACCAGTACAATTCTGTATATGAAAAACAGCAAAATATCTTTTCCTCGCTCAGGCCATAGCTCGCTGTCTTACTTCCCTGATGCGGTTCTTTGTAACGTACAGATGATGGATGCCTTCTGCTGTAACGCTGCTAAAAGGTCAGGCAGTGCCTCATGGCCTCCTTGAGGGGCCTGGTCAGTCAGGAGTTGATAGTCTTTGCTAGATGTAGATAAAATGTTAAGCCTATTTTATATACCATGCTTTGTACTTTTTAAGTTCTTCTGGGGAGGAAGCTGTGTTCACCTGGATTGTGTGTACAGGTCTCAGAATAAGCAGCCATACTACTGTTAGATTTCTTAACTATGGTATAGATTGTAATCACTACATATAAATTAACCTCAAAACTTTTGCTCTTCCTGAAAAACCACATTTTCTGCACCCTGTTCTGGAACAACTTCTTCCTTCTCCTTCCTGATTTCCCTGAAAATATTAAGGATTCCCTTTCAAATTACCTTGAGGGGGAAAAAAAAAGGATTGTCTATTACAACAGTTAAGAGCGTATTTCCCAGGGAAACCTATGATTATGTATCTGACAGGTGCTAAGCTCCTCTTTCCACGTTTATAATGCAATAGTTGGTGTGGAGAATTGTATTCATAATGATTGATTCACTGTTTATACTTTTTTTACAAAATTCAGCAGTTGTCCTAGGAAAGCATCGTTGTTAAAAAAAGTGTTTAAGCACCCGATTAACATTAAATTATACCTTTGCCTCTTTAAGTTGTTGAAGAAAATGTTAAAATGTGTCTTGATAGCCTATAAATAAATATATAGGGAAAAAAAAAGATTTCTGTCAGTGGTAGTCTCTTTAATCTGTAAACTAGAAATGTAACAAAATCCCTCAGCTGGAAGCTAGGTACGGACAAATCCTGACTTGAAATGAGTACGGATGATTAATCATTGAAACACCTAGGGATGAGGGAGTGCTCTGCCACTTCTAATCTTCAGATCAATATTGGGTATCTTTCTAAAACAAAAGCTTGAGTTTAGGTGAAAACTCTGGGTTTGATGCAAGAAATCCAGTAGTGGTTAGGCTATTTTGCATTTTCCTTTGTTCCTTAATTTTATGAATTTAACAGACATAAACAAAGCTAAATGGGTTCTTAGGTATCTTTTTTGGGGGGACGTAGATGGAGTTAAACATAAATGTTAGAGTAGTTCTGAAAAAAGTCTTGTTTGTCTAGTATGGACAAATAATCGTCTTTGCTGTTGTACAATTGTCAAGATAACCTTTTGAATCATATATTGATGCTGACACTACTGCCACCAGTATTCTAATTAATTTTCCTTTTGACTTTATTAACTGTGCCATTTTGCTTCTCAGATGCAGGGACTGAAGCTGTAGCTGTAGCTATTTTTATTACAAAAGAACGAAGCTCAGATGTGATTTCAGTAAAGCTTAGCAGCACAGTCTTTCCACTTTACACTAAGTTGTTTATTCCTTTCAATATTTTATCATTTGGTATAAAACTATACATTGAACACAATTTATCAGAGAGCTAGAAACTCACACTGACAACTTCCCATTATTATTTTTTTATTTCTCAGTACTCTGTACCTTTGATTTGCATCAGAGCAACTGTTTTGGTTTTCTCCTCCTTTCAACACAGGATGTGTCCATACTGGAATTCTCTGATATTCTTTGCAAGCTGTTAATAGGATCTGAAAAGTTTGCTTGTTCTTGTCTTTTGTGCCCGTGACACTTGTTTGAAAGTCAGTAATATTTGCTTTTCATTTATTACAAGCACAGAAACATTTTTTATAAGCCAGGTTTAGAAGGGGGGAATACAGCTACACTGCAGTGGTCTTATGATCAAATTGAATGGTGGGGGAGGAAAGAAGTAACTGAAGTACTAAGAAACAGTCATATAAAAGAGAGAGACAGGAATCTGGGAAAAAAAAAAGAAAAGAACTGAGACACTGACAGCAAAATTGGGTAGTAAACGAGACACCTGGAAACGAAAAAGACCTATTAATACCATAACATATCACTCCTCTGCTTGTAATGTGATATTTTTCTAAATATATAACCTAACATCCTCTCCAGTATCATTTTAAACATAAAATTGTGCTTCGTTCTTTTACTGAAATTATTTGTACGTTATGCCCTAAATATATGAGTCTTTTTTGCCATTTAATGACCTGCGCGATGTTTATAAACCATGTCATAACAGGAGTCATAACAGGAGTGTTTCTTGCTTGCAGTCACCCTGATTCTTCTCACAGCATCTCCATCTTTATGTCAACGTGAAGCCAAACACCAAACAAAAAGATACCTGTGAAAGCTGCTCTGAACTAGGTAGGATCCAGTAAGTTACAAGTTTTGAATCGAGCTCTACTATTGTGTATGTCTGCCTGTTCCTTATCTGAAAAATGAGGTAGTTAGTACTGTCTGAGCTCATAAAGCGAACACAGATACATGAAAGACTGTTACATACTTAGGTGTAGCAATAACGGGAGCCAGATAAATGGGTAGGCGCTGTTTGTACGGGCATGTGTGCTTGTATAGAGTCAGAGGATGCACGGTATGTTAGCGACTTTAATGGGACGTGCCTGAGTGCACGGCTGCCTTTGGACAGCAGCTCTGAACCCATCATGGTGACAGATCGATGACAGAATTCAGGCACTGAAATACTCCACGGAAGAAACAAGCTTCTTTGGATGATCTCTGTAGGTAGTCAGCCGTTGCAGGGCTTTTCCCTTTTTTTAGCTATTTGCTAAAAGTGAAAGTTACTAAATATACTAAAAATATGAATTTGAGCGTTCAAAAAATTATAGCTTTTTTATCCATTTTGTATCAGTTTATTGTAAACTTGAATTATCAATTCATTACAATTTAATTTTATGCAAGCTTTCAAACACCTGAGTGTTGGTGCTTGAGGTGTGGCCTTTTGTTTGTGATATTCATAAAGTTACAGTATTCCTGCAGAAAGTACACTTTTGCTGCTAAATTATGTGAAAGTATAATTTTAAAGGCTGTTTTAGAAATACAGAGGACAAATTTACACAAAAATTTTGCTTATATAGTGAATTGTTGTAACTCCACTTGAAAGAAAGCTCTTTGGAGGAAAAAATAGCTGGAACTTTGATCATACGGATGATTTAATGTTTACTGTCTCCTATCCTACTTTTCTAGTGCTAAAACTGATAAGAAAATAGTTTTAGTTTAACTTATAGCAGCCAGTTCCATTCTAAGAGTATTTGCATGTTACTACCCTGAATATCACTATACAAAGGACAGAACAGACAGACTTTCCCTTGACATAAAAAGCGATTTCCCTTTGCTGAAAGGCATGTTGTTTGAATAGGTCACATTCAGATACTGTTTGTAACATTATAAGTTATTCTATCATACGTTTGGTGGAAGATTCATGATAAACATTCCTAAGTGACTTAAAATTATTTGAGAATCTGAAAGTGTGTTACACTTGATTTACCTATGAACAGCAAAAAGCATTTCTTGAAACTGGTAATACTCAAGTTCAGTGTTACGAATTCATCACTCATACATGACCTGAGGAACCAGCCTAATTTTAAGGGACTGAGCGATAGCATGACACATTTATTTCAGCTGTAGTAACCCTTATACTAAGGGCAAAGATCTACTAACATGAATTAGCTTCCATTAGGAAGCTACACTATACATTACCGATGCTCTGATTTTATCTGAATGTCAAACATCAGATCTTCACCTCCCTTTCACCTTTAACTTCTTTTTTTTGCTATTTAATCACAAATCATTCATTCGTTTCCTTGCAGAGGAAATATTATTATCTTTCGCTTGAGTTATAATTTTAACAAATGGTTAGTGAAGTCTGAAGCTGAGGTATTGTTTTTGGAGGAAGAGTCACCGGGTGGGGTTCATATCACTAAGCTCAACACAAATATTTAGACATCTAAAGTCTAAACATCTGTATCCAAACTAGTTGTCCAGACACTATATTCAAAAAGAAGGAAATAAGGACCTTTAAAGAGACCTGTCTAATTTTATTCCTCTACTGTAGCAGGAGACCATACGCTCCTTTCTTTTTTTCTCTCCATTGACTGTAAGGGGAGTCTAGAAAATTATCTCTATGGCTTTCAGTGTCTACAATATGGAAGCACAAAGTTTGGTGTGTCGAGGAACACAACTTTCAGATGTGTATGCTTTCTTACAGAAAGGGTTTTAAAATTTCATCTTTATAGATGATAATATTGTTTTATAGTGTTTTGTAACCAAAGAAAAATATGAATATTCTTCAGTTGCTTGCTATGTTTTTAAATAAATATTGTGGTATTTTGGGAACAAATAAATATTGTTCTAGCTCTTACTTATGCTTTCGTTAATTTTTCTAAGTAATGAGAATTGAGAGATTAGGAGGGCAGAGTAGGAAAATGCATAAATGTTATTTTAAAGAATAAACAGAAAGGAGAGGGCATAGTATCTCAGCAGGCAGTTTACTAAGCCAGTGAAGGGGATTTAACTATATTAATCTTTATATATATTCATGATTTTAAGCTGAGGCACAGGAAATCTTGGCTTACACTCTTCAACTAAAATGTTTATTTAAGAAAATTAAAAAACCCTGCATGGTGGTATGAGGGGTGCAAAAATATGAGAGAGAAACACACGTGCAGACACCAGGCTCAGTGAAAGAAGAGGGGGAGGAGGTGCTCCAGATGCCAGAGCAGATGTTCCCCTGCAGCCCATGGTGGAGACCACGGTCACACCGGTTAATGGTGTAGGTGGCGGTTGAGGAGTCAGAAGTGAAGGAGCGCATTTGAGACGGGGAAAAAGGTGTGGGGGAAGGTATTGTTTTAATTTAATCTTTGTTTCTCACTATCCAAATCTATTTCAATTGGTAATAAATTACATTATTTTTCCCCAAGTTGAGTCTCTTCTTTTTGTGTCAGTAACAGGTAAGCAATCTCCCTGTCTTTATCTTGATCCCTGAGCTTTTTTGTGCCATTTTGTTCCCCTGTCCTTTGAGGAGGGGGAGTGAGTGAGCAGCTGGGTGGGTGTTTGGCTCTTAGCCAAGTTTAACCCACCACAGGCAAGATATGACTATCTCTTTGAATATGATACAACAATTAAACAGGCGAGATTTTTGTCATAAGCCAAAGGAAGCAATTTGTTTGATGCAAGGCAGGGTTAAAGATTCATGTTGTATTCTGGGCGTTGGAGACACAGAACCTGTGTTAAGGTTTGAGTATCTTCAAAATTCTGCAAGAGGAAAGAAGAATACTGATTGTGACAAAACAGAATTAGGTTTCAGAAGCAGAATTAAATTACTTCTATTGTTGTGACAGAAGATGTGATACTGGATAGGAAGATGTTGCTAAGAAAAAAGGAAGAAAAGATACAACCATGATGTAATGGTTTCAGCTGGGATGGAGTTACCTTTCTTGCTAGCAGCTGGTATAGTGCTATGTTTTGTATTTGGCATGAAGAATGCTGTTAATAGTGCACAAATGTTTTTGGTTGTTGCTAAGCAGTCAAGGCCTTCTCTGCTCCTCACACCACCCTGCCAATGAACAGGCTGAGGGTGCACAAAAAGTTGTGATGAAACACAGCTGGGACAGCTGACCCCGACTGACCAAAGGGGTATTCCATACCATATGACATCATGCTCAGTATATGAACCTGGGAGAAGAAGAAGGAGGGGGGACACGTTGCACATGATGGAGCCCTGCTTTCCTGGATAAGGCTGAACACCTCCCTGCCAATGGGAAGTGGTGAATGAATTCCTTGTTTTGCTTTGCTTGAGTGCATGCCTTTTGCTTTATTTATTAAACCATCTTTATCTCATCCCCTGAGTTTTCTCACTTTTACTTTCTCTCTCCCAGTCCCAACGGTGGGGAGTGAGCGAGCGGCTGCATGGTCCTAGCTGCTGGCTGGGGTTAAACCACAACACATCAAAAACCCAAAGTGTAAAATTGCACTGAATTTAACAGAAAAGAACAGACTCTGATGAAAATAATGTCATGCTGTAAATGAGATTACTTACATAAACCAGCTGAAACAATTCATTTGTAGCCTAGAATTTGTTGAGCATGAGCTGCAGTTTTGACCAGTCCTGGCTGTCCTCTAAACTATTGATACTATCTTATTTTTGTCAGTCTATCACAGAAGGTCCATTTCAAATTGTTTCCCCATCCTTCACAATGCCTTTTTCCTCCATTGATTTGAGATCAATTCAGTACTTGGTCTGCTGATTCCTACAAGGCCAAATCTATGGCAAAAACCACTTTAATTATCTCTTTCTAATCAGTGAACTGGCAGGAGGTTGTTCAACCTGTCTTCTCATTTCTGTTAGTCATCCATCTTTACTTTCCAAAGGACTGGTGTAAGTCTCTTGAGACACTGAGCCTCAAATCAGTCAATATGCTGCATCATTGCTTTCTTAAATCTACAACACACACTGTACCTTTCAACAAGATTGATAGGGCATGAGCATGGTAGCTTTGGACTTTGGCTGTTCTTGAGGGCCATAAATAAAGGAAACAACAAATTATTATGTTCACCTCTTCTGTGTGTAAATACAACGAAGCAGAAAAAGGCAAGTGTCTACAATGCAAATGCATATTTCCCTGTGTGCGTGGAAAGCTGACTATACAGTGACTTCATCTGTGAGACCTGGATATTTACCTGTGGGCTGCAGCAGACTAGATTATCTTAAAGGTCAGCGCTTGAAAACATGGGCTTACTCTTTGCTCTACTGTGAAGTTTCTAGATGACCTTAGTTAAGTCACTTTTGGTCCAAATTTTTGGGTGTAGACAGCTAAATAAAAGGCTGACTTTGAGATGTGTTTGTTGCTCACAAATTCAGCTACTTAAATGATGCCTAAATATGCATATATGTGTCAGTTTAAAATTATTATATGTATCTATGCTTCACTTTTGTTAGATGAAAGATGACATAATAATAATAATAATGCTTATAACAGAAAATAGACATGAAGTTTGTGTTCAGTAGTACTTCTAGACTGCTTTGAATCATATAGAACAAACATGTAAAACCAGATAAACAGAGATCCATAGCCTACAAATTGTACTGATCCCTTGCCCTGCTGCTGGTTACCACCCTGGTCGTGGTCCCACTGGCCTGGTCCTCGTTACGTCACTTAGTCGTGGTTACCTTTTCTGGAACAGACTGTTGAGCGAAACAATGGAGTAGCACTGGAATAGGCCTGAACAACTTTGCTGCTCTGAAAGACAGCTGGCTATCTTTCTAAGAGCAATTTTGCATTTTGCAATTTTGGGATATTAATTAGTTTTCCTCCATTACAACTCATAAGAAGACTGTGAACAATGAAATGACCCAAAGTGTGTAATATATCCATAAGGTAAATCTGATAATATATAGAACTGTTCTAGTCACTTCAGTGGAATTCTAATATGCACTCACATGACCTTCTGAAGAAAAGCATAGTTTGAATTTTTTTTATTTAAGCAAAATATCTGCTGCAGTTCTTTGGGCCAAATGGCAACATTATTTTAGCAAGCTGCTGTCTGGTAAGTGCCCTTGTTGACTTAAAAGACAGTTCACAGCCTCATCACCACTTGATTCCTAATGACATTTTTATTCTGTTTTCTTACACGTAGCTGATTTCCCAGGAACAATTAAATAATTCTTTTACTACTGTGTACTATTCCTTCTGTGCTGTGCTAAGAGACAACAGGCTTCCTCTTTCTGCTCAGTGTATGGACTTGCATGTTGCATATTATGCAGTCCAACAAGTAAGGAACTATGGATAAATTTGACTGTGAAAGCACTATCCAAGATCTCTCCCTGGAATTATCAAGGTTCCATACTCTCATCTTTGCAACTCAGTTTGTTCCCATATGTTCCCACATAGTTGCCGTTGAACTATGGCAACTCAAGCACCCTTACTCACGTACTATTTAAAATAGCCTCTGGTCTTTGCCTCCTTGCTCAACAATATCTCTTCTCTGCTTTGCAGCCTGTTTTGTAGCTCCCCTATCTGGTAGGAATTGTTCATCAGACTTTCCTTCAGATCTCCTATTTTATCGCGAGTCAGAGCATTTTTAGCATTCTGCAACAGGCTGAGTAAGAGGTCGGGCAGTCTTCCTCAGAGGTCCAAAGGGTGTGCTGTTTCTAATCCTTTCACCCCAACCCATGCCATTCTCTGTTATCAGCAGGAATGGAGGTCTGGCAAAAGGTCTGCAGTTCCCAGACTAAGCAGCTGTTTTTGTTTACTGTGATACACCTGTATAAAAGAAAAACCAATGACTTCTTACACATCCAATGGATAGAAAAAGTGAGCTATGAAAGAAAGAACTGCTGCCTCAATGCAAAACCAGGGAATAATTTATTAAGGTGTAGTCTTAATTCTGTATAAACTCACAGATATTGCTTATATGAACATTGTGACAACTGTGTCTCAGCAACTGTTCAAACATTTTTTCAAGGCAGTAGTGCAATCTCTGATCTCTGATAATTGAACAGATATAGGTGTGGTGATTTGATGTTACAACTACAGTTGTCCAGCTTCCTTTTCTGACAGAGGAGACTATCAACAGAGAAGGGCAGCAATCTGAATGGATTCAGCTTTTCCAGTTCACAGTCTTAGTATCTGAATGCAAACCAGCTCCACCTGCTGAAGTCTGCTGGAGTTTGCCAGTCAGAGCATGAGATCCTTGCCTCAAATGCTGTGAGAAAATCAACATTAGCTTGGTTTTGTGCAAAAGTGTAAGTGACACGGTCAGTGACCACGAACCATTAAGGCCTAATTTATCTGTGAAGCAGTTCTGTAGGGTTCCTGGCAGGAAGCCGTCTCATACATTGACTTCAGTGGAGATGTAGCAGGCATAAATTTGGTACTCCAGGAGCAGTTTTGTGTTTGGGATGCTAAAATATTAACGTTTCCAGTATGAGCATTTAAGGTCTACTAAGCACTGTAATTGAACCACCCTAGTTTGACAATTAGGCTCAGAGTAAAACAATTATTTATAGGATAGTGAAAAAGCTAATGATATCTTAGATTTCATGGAGTAATATAGCTACGCTTACAGTGAACTTTAAAAACATTGCAAATAATGACTTACTACACCCTCTTATTTCTGGGCAATGAAACTAAGATAGATGTATTAATTTTCTTTTGCTAGTCTTCAGTGCCTCCAAAATCAAGCATAGACAAATTATCTTTGAATCTCTTTCCAAGTACATTCTGGATACTCTTAATTTTTTTACAGTATGATCGATCCATAACTTTCAAGTATTGAAATATAAAATGAACTAAATTTCTGAAAGTGTTGTCTGACAGGCCAAACTACCACAGATTACAGGCTGGCAGATGTGGGCTCACAGGCAGATGTACATCAAGCACTTATAGTATGCTTGCTTTTGCATCCTTGTTTGAAGCTAGATTCACAGGGAGACAACTGATGTCATTCCTAATTATCAGGCTGGTTTACTTAGAATAAGAAGATTGTTCAGAAAGATGATTTAACCACATTGACAGGATTTGGACAAACCCCCCTCTTGCTATACAGAGAAATCTCTCTGAGCTATCATAATATGTAGCCACATAGTGAAATTTGCTTGGTTTGGCTCGATGTCCAAGTGGAGACCAGTGATGAGTGGCGTTCCTCAGGGGTCAGTATAGGGACCAATGCTGTTTAACATCTTTCTTGGAGACATGGACAGTGGGACTGAGTGCACTCTCAGCAAGTTTGCCAATGACACCAAGCTGTGTGGAGTGGTTGACACGCTGGAGGGAAGGGATGCCATCCAGAGGGACCTGGACAGGCTTGAGAGGTGGGCCTGTGTGAACCTCATGAAGTTCAACAAAGCCAAGTGGAAGCTCCTGCACGTGGGTCAGGCCAATCCCAAACACAAATACAGACTGGGTGGAGAACGGATTGAGGGCAGTCTTGAGGAGAGAGACTTGTGGGTGTTGGTGGATGAGAAGCTCAACATGAGTCGCCAATGTGCGCTCACAGCCCAGAAAGCCAACCATATCCTGGGCTGCATCAAAAGAAGCATGGCCAGCAGGTCAAGGAAGGTGATTCTGCCCTTCACCTCTACTCCGCTCTGGTGAGACCCCACCTGGAGTGCTGCATCCAGCTCTGGGGCCCCCAAACATAGGAAGGACATGGACCTATTGGAGCAAGTCTAGCCGAGGGCCACAAAGAAGACCAGAGGGCTGAAGCACCTCTCCAATAAGGACAGGCTGAGGGAGTTGGGGTTGTTCAGCGTGGAGAAGAGAAGACTCTGGTGAGACCTTATAGCGGCCTTCCAGTACCTGAAGGGGGCCCATAGGAGAGATGTAAAGGGACTCTTTATGAGGGAATGTAGCCATAGGATGAGAGGCAATCATTTTAAACTGAAAGAGGATAGATTTAGATTACTCCTTACTAATAAGTTCTTTACTGTGAGGGTGGTGAGGCACTGGAACGGGTTGCCTAGAGAAGTTATGGATGCCCCGTCCCTGTAGGTGTTCAAAGACAGGCTGGATGGGTCTTTGAGCAACCAGGTCTAGTGGAAGATGTCCCTGCCCATGGCAGGGGGGTTGGAACTAGATGACCTTTAAGGTCCCTTACAACTCTAACCATTCTATCATTCTATGATTGTATGGTGGTGCAGCTGATGTTTACATGACCTGCGGATCAACATTATTGATTTTCTCTCATATATTGCAGAAATCTTTGAATGTCTGGATTGACCTATTGGCTATCTCATAGCACCAAACCTGTTGGGTGGGCCTCAGTTCCTTCAAAAGGCTCTGGATTAGGAAAATGAACTTCTGTTGGAAACACAAAGTTAACTTTACAAACATGATTAACACACAAACAGATCTGAAGAGCCGTTGATACACTTAAGCATGTCATATGTAGTAGTACACTGTAATGTAGTGTAACCCTGCTGCCTGAAAGCTATATATTTTTCATATCTTTTTCACAATGTAGTTTCTTACACCATGCCATCATTTTTTAATGTAAAGGAAATGTTATCACCTATTTCATATCTACAGCCTGCGAGTTAAAAATACAAAGACTTGTCATTCAGCAGCAAAGTGGCTCTTTGTAACGGCAAGACATTATAAGGCAAAGTTAATTCTGGGGTCTCCTCATCCATATGGTCTCCATGCCTGTGATTTTCCAGGTCTCTAATTCTCATTTGTTGTCATTAACTGTCTATTAAGAATGAAGAAGGCTTAATTTTCAGTATTATTTGTGAACAAAACTTTTTGTTTAAATCTTTGTATTTTTGATTCATAAGCAAGGAAGCCTAGTACCATGTGCACAGTTCTTCAAGTGTTGCTTAATTATTGTTACTTTGGAGCCATTTATACTTAAAAATTGAGGAATAGCAACTCCTATGTCTCATTCTTGCATTTATGTGACTTAACCTTTCTTTTTAACTTTAGTAGACAGAGAGGAATTAAAAAAAATGACATGTATTCTTTACAGGTCTTTCCATGAAAACTTCAGATTTTTATAGTAGAAGAGTATGTGTTGATATTGTTGGATTGTTCAAGTTTGAGGTGTGTGATTATTTTTTTAATGGAAGTATAGCTTGTGTTCCAGTGAATGCAAAAGTATAAATTAATTTATATTCAATATGTATTAAAGCTTTCATTCAATGTATATTGAAGTTTTGACCGCTCTGCTATTGAAAGTCGCAAGTTTAGCTACAATCCAATGACTGCTAAGGAATTTCTTTCTTAAGTAACGAGTTGTAATTGCAGTAAACTTATGCTGTGATATTTGTATTTTAATAAAAAGTTATTGTGGAAAATACCACATTAATATGGTTTTCTTATTCTGGGATGTTTTCTATCATATGGCAGATGACTCAGTGTGGTTTGTGGAGTCTTACAAGTTGTACCCAAATACTTAGACTTCTCAGGAATACAGTGAATCGACCTAGTAGTAACTGGAATCCTAGTAAACCCTGATTGTTTGCAAATGTGAAACTAATGTGAACCCTGACCACATTTTCATATCATGTGCTTTCATTTCATCTGGAAAAGCCTGTGAGGGAAGCCTTCGGCCTAAAGGTTGTTCTCTGGTATACAAAGATTTTATCATGGTCAGGAAGAGAAAATATTATTACTTTCTCACTTTTTAATTCCAACAGCAGGAGAATTTTGTACAGGAGATACAGTGTGCATAGCTGCAAGGCATACTTCATTATTCCTTCTATGCTTACATTTCTCCCTCTACCCCAATAAAAAATGCAGGGCCTGCCAGCGTGCACATTCCTTTGTGAGCACCTGTGCCTCTCACAGCATCACAGAAAAGACTCCGCACTCCCTAGAACTTAACAGAAAGCAACTAGCTCTCCACAGAAAACAACGACCTTGCCTCATCATTTCATTATATCCTGATTCAACAGGGAAAGAATCAAAATTTTCCTCTTGAGTTGTGACTTTTGCAAAACTAGGTAGTTGGGTAATGCCCACACAGATGGTGACAATTCCTTGCAAAGCCCAGTCTGCATATCTGTGAGGATGTCAGAGTTATGAGAACTGAGTATGCATTTTATTTTGAAATCTATGGGCTGATTCCCCCTGTATTTGTCTCTGTGGCTCTTGGAAAATAGTTTCTTCTGGAGGATGATGCTTTTCTGGCAGTGATTTTTCTTCTGCAAAAGATTTTTGCAGTTGATGCAAATGTATATCACTGAGGCTGAGATGCCTGCCTGGATATATATCTGGAAGTGGCACATCAAAGGTTTTATTTGTACTTGCATATCTTTGTGAAGTGTGGATGGAGGTCTCACGGAAAAATCTGTTACAATTTTCAGACTGTTCAGTGGGGTGGAGATGGAGAGGCTGTTCCTTTTATGTGTCAGGAGGAAAGGAGCTTGGCGGCTCCAGTGCCTGTGGAGGCTACCAGAGATCACTTTTTCCTCTTTTGCAAACAAGTTTGAAGAAATAGCATTCTTCCCTGAAATGTAATCTCTTCCGCCCCCGAGGCAATAGAGGTTTGCTGCACCTACAATGGGTTGATGTCTAAAAATTACAGTATTATTTTAAACATGAAGTTGCTGATTTTTGTTTGTTTAGTTTTCAAAACACTGAAACAAATTCACCTTAGTGTTAACAGACTAAAGTAGGCAGAGCTCCAGGCATTTTCATCAAGGCTGAATTTAGCTTCATGGAAAATCCTCAAAATATGTTCAGAGGAACACAGTGGGTGTGAAGTGCTTATCCCTCACTGGCTTCCCCTGGTTTTACTCAGAAAATCTTCCTTCTTGTTTGAAAGTAGCCCTAAGAAATCTTCATACAGTGTGAATGAGGTATGTTGTGAATGTGATATATTTCTGTCTATTTTTTAAATGCCCATCAGCTGTGTCAGGTCAGAACAACTTTAAATGCATACCAATTATTTTTCATCAAACATATAAGAAATACAAAGACATAAATACAAGCATAAGGGTAAGGAGAGAAGAAAGGTTGATTAGGGAAGTATTCTAAGATGACCAGACGTGAGCAGGACCTCACAAACGTAAGCAGGTGAGTATTAGCAAAGCTACAATGCTTCCATGGTTGGAATTAGGGCATCAGTTGCACTGACAGCTTCCCAAGATCTATATTTCAAAGGACTTCATCTTTTCAGTTCTTCATTCAGAGGTATGTCACTATCAGCAGACAGCACTAGCTTAAAATGTGTACATGGGCTTTCTATAGAAAATAGACAAGTGGCAACCTCTCTTCCCACACCTCGAGTGGATCAACTGCAAGGCAGGGACTGGGGGAGCAAAGACCCTCCCACTGTAAGGGAAGATCAGTTTCATGACCACCTAATGAACCTGAACATACAGAATTCTGTGGGACGTGACGAGATGCATCGCAGAGTCCTGAGGGAATTGGCTGATGTAGTTGCCAAGCCGCTCTCCATGATATTCAAAAAGCCATGGCAGTCAGGTGAAGTGCCTCGTGACTGGAAAAAGGGAAACATTGCACCCATGTTTAAAAAGGGTAGAAAGGAGGAACCTGGGAACTACTGCCCTGTCAGCCTCACCTCTGTGCCTGGGAAGATCACGGAACAGATCCTCCTAGAAGCTATGCTAAGGCGCATGGAGGACAGGGAGGAGATTCCAGACAGCCAGCATGGCTTCATCAAGGGCAAGTCCTGCCTGACCAACCTCGTGGCCTTCTGTGATGGAGTGGATACGTGAGCGGACAAGGGAAGAGCTATGGATGTCTCCTATCTGGACTTGTGTAAGGCCTTTGACATGGTCCCCCACAACATCCCTCTCTTGATAGTTTGGAGACATATGGATTTGATGGGTGGACTGTTCAATGGATGAGGAATTGATTGGATAGTTGCATCCAGAGGGTAGTGGTCAATGGCTCAATGTCCAGATGGAGATCGGTGACAAGTGGTGTCTGTCAGGGTTCTGTATTGGGACCAGTACTGTTCAATATCTTCATCCATGACATAGACAGTGGGATTGAGTGCACCCTCAGCAAGTTTGCAGACAACACCAAGCTGAGTGGTGCTGCTGACACGTCTGAGGGACAGGATGTCATTCAGAGGGACCTGGACAAACTTGAGAAATGGGCCTGTGTGAGCCTCATGATGTTCAACAAGGCCAAGTGGAATGTCCTGCATCTGGGCTTGTATGAGTACAGGCTCGGGGATGACGGGATTGAGAGCAGCCCTGCTGAGAAGGACTTGGGGATACTGCTGGATGAAAAGCTGGACATGAGCCGACAATGTGTGCTCACAGCTCAGAAAGCCAGCTGTGTCCTGGGCTGCATCAAAAGAAGCGTGGCCAGCAGGTCGAGGGAGGTGATTCTGCCCCTCTACTCTGCTCTGGTGAGACCCCACCTGGAGTACTGTGTCCAGCTCTGGAGCCCTCAGCACAGGAAAGACATGGACCTGTTTGAGTAGGTCCACAGAGGAGGACCACAAAAATGATCAGAGAGCTGGAACATCTCTCCTATGAGGTCAGGCTGAGGGAGTTGGTGTTGTTCAACCTGGAGAACAGAAAGCTGCGAGCACACCTTATTGCAGCCTTTCAGTACTTAAAGGGGGCTTATAAGAAAGATGTGGACAAACTTTTTAGCGTGGCTTGTTGCGATAGGACCAAGGAATTCAGATTAGATATAAGGAAGAAATTTTTTATGATGGGGGTGGTGAAACACTAGCACAGGTTACCCAGAGAGGTGGTAGATGCCCGATCCCTGGAAACATTCAAGGTCAGGTTGGACGGGGCTCTGAGCAACCTGATCTAGTTGAAGATGTCCCTGCTCATTGCAGGGTGTTGCACTAGATGACCTTTAAAGGTCCCTTCCAACGCAAACTATTCTATGATTCTTTGAGTCCATGAGTCTATGAATTTATAAGGCTATGTCCTATTAATAGGAAAAATGAAGTTTAAAGTGACTTGCAGAAGAGATTAAGAGAACTGTGTTAGGTGGGATGGAGTCTGGTCTAACCAAACTTAATAGAAAAAAAGTTGAGGGCAAGGGTATGACAACCTTCCCCTTCCTTATTCTGGTTTTAAACAGCTTTTTTGGTGCTGTCATCGGTCATTCCCATCTGCTGTGGAAGTCAGCGCTCAGTGGCTATTGCAGTCACTCACAATGTAGAAAAATTGTGGTTCAGCGCTTTCCTTCCAGAAGCAATAAATTAGGCTCTTATTAGCCATGAGGCTAGTAGTCTTTGGGGGAAAATGATGAAAATTCTCATCTTCATCAGTGAATTTGCTTCACTTGATGGGAAAAAAAATAAAATCATCCTCTTTCTCTCCCTGGCAATATTCTGGTCCTGAAGCTGCAGAACTCCACTCCCCCCATGCAGTTCTGCTTGGGATGTAATGAGTCTGCCTCTTCTGCAGAGCTGAGTCACTCCAATAACACAGATGGATTCACAGTGCCTCCTTTATGTGTTTAGCTGTATATATTTAACTTTGGAACAAAGTCTTTCTGTACAGGCTCCTCTAGAGATTGTTCAGAGCGAGAGTCTGTTTCTGTGTCCTCATCAAGAACATGTAAGAAAACTGAGGAAAAATATTCAACCTCAGTGATCCTAAGGTGCTTTGGAGCATGTGCCTTGTTAGCAGTTTTAGAACTTGTAAAACTCTGGAGTTCTAATCATAGAATATTTATGTTAGAAACCTGAGCTATATTTAACTTTATATCTCTCTATATATCTAACTATATCTAACAAACACTTAAGTAAGTGTTTGATTTTCACTGAAAAAGGCAATTTTTTTTCCCCACTTGCACCATTTTTTTACTGGTGTAAAAGCACTGTGGTGGGTAGACCTTGGCTGCCCACTAGGTGCTCACCAAGCTGCTCTGTCACTCACTCTTCTCAACAGCACTGGGGGAGAAAATATGATGGAAAAGCTCTCAGGGCTCAAGGCCAGGGAGATCACTTACCAGTTACAGTCATGGAAACACTTGACTTTTGGGAAATTAATTTAATTTATTGTCAATTAATAACAGAGTAAGATAGTGAGAAATCAAACAAAACCAAAAGCACCTTTCTCCACCCACCTACTTCTTCCCAGGCTCAACTTCACTCCTGACTTTTCTGCCTCCTCCCCTCGAGTGCCGCAGGGGGAAGGGGAATGAAGGTTGCAGTCAGTACATAAGACTTTCTCTCTGCTGCTCCTTCTCCCTCTGCTGCACTGTTAACCCCCTTGGTCTGCAGGTGAACAACCATGGTCTCCTCCACTGACTTCAGGGGGATCTCTGCTCCAGCGCCTGGACCACCTCCTCCCCCTCCTTCTTCTCTGACCTTGGTGTCTGCAGAGTTGTTTCTCTTGCATTTTCTCATTCCTCTCTCATAGCTGCTGCACAGTGCTTTTTACCCTTTCTTAAATAAATTATCACAGAGGCACCACCAGCATCACTTTGGGCAGTGGTACCTTGGTCTTGGAGCCAACTGGAATTAGCTCTCTCTGAGATGGGGGTAGCCCCTGGTGTCTTCTCACAGAGGCCACCCCTTCCAGCTCCCTGCTACCATAAACCCAATACATAGCATTTACTTTCGTACTATTTCATCAGATGAGAAACTAAGATACAGAAGATGAGAATCAAGTCATAAATCTTTTTATGATAAAGCTCCCAATTTTTAATCTCCATTAACCTTTGGCATTTTATTTTATGATTTTTTTTTATGATTGCTAGTGTCTTTAATGGCCATTTGCCATTTTCCTGGAGTCTGACTTGTCCAAATTTATTTCTCTGTCCATAATTTTAACTGCTATTTACTTAGTGCAAACACTGTGAAACATAGAAGGTGATTTTATAGATCCACTGTTCAGTTTATGAAAGTGATTGGCCTGGTTATGAGTGAGAAGTAGGAAATTGCTCTCCTGATATAAAGTGTCATCAAATGACAATTTACAAGTTGTGGAAATATATATTTTTATTTAATTTTCTAACGATAATAATGAATCATCAAGTGAAACCTTGATCCATTTCACAAGTGCACAAATGTCAAGTGGGGGAGGAATATTCAGAAAGTGTGCATAAGGGACGTATGTACATTATAAGCAAAAGGAATAAAATTGTATTGGGACGATATTATCACTATATTTGTTGGTGGGCTTTACTTTTTGGTTTTTTTGTTTGTTTGTTTGTTTTGGTTTATTTGTTTCTCAAACACTGCAGTGCCTATATGCTTATGCATGGGGAAATGCAGGAAGAGAAGAGGTACTCAGATGAACGAATTCTGTATTCGTCTTCACTGGTGATTCAAATCAATCTGTGAATGCCTATTTGAGATGAATGCTCATGTTATCGTGGGCTTTCTAACCTGCCAGGTGTGTGCATTTTTTTCTGGCACTAATAATTAAAATAGACTGCAACATCTGAAATTCTGGCTACATAAACAAGCTACTGTAAGATAAACTGTTGACTAAATACAGCTAGTAGATGTTGACTCCTATTGTGCGTGGTTTTATCGCATAGAACCATATGACCTATGGTAACATAAGTCCCTTTCATTTATGCACAAACTTTCTGGCAGCTAGTATGAGGCAACAGAGCTCATGTGAGTAATTCTAAGTCAGTGGCTAATGCCCTGTAAGTTTCCAGCTTAGCTGATGTCCTTATACAACCACAGTAATTCCTTTGTATAACCAAATCAATGTTTCTTCTCTAGTCTCCTTTAGGTTCAATTACCTCTTTCCCTCTTCACAGTGACATTGTTGTCTCTTCCATTTATGTCTCCCATTAATGTCCCACAGCTACACATGTACGTGCCCGTCCTTTCTAAAAAAAATATTTTTCATTATTGCATCGTTATTGTATCTGTAATAGTTTATATTGTTCTAGGACACTGAGCATACAACGCTTTCCAGAAGAGAATGCAGAACAATACAGTAAGAAACTCAAATCTAAAAGAAACAGGAAAATAGTTAATCTTAACGAGCTGTTTTGGGGTTATTCTCCAGCGAGCTCCACCCTGCCTGTGACACTCACCCAGGATGTGGTAGCCATTCATTAGAGAACCTGTCACACTGAGTCCTCGTTAAGATAATTTTTTAAAGGATTTTCTCTGGAATGGTGTTGCTAAGTATCTCACTTGCAGTGTAGTGTTATGCATGCTGCCCTTAGGTTTGCCCTGATAATATAACCAAAAATCAGGCCTCTGTCTGATGTTAAAAGTAAACAAGAAATTGCTTGGTTTTGATCCAAATAACATGAGAGACAGGGAAAGGATAAAATCCCTGGTAGCCTTCTCTGACAACTTGAGTGTCTAGGGCAGACAGCACATGCTGGAATTACCATTAGTAGATGAACCCAAACCTGGACTGATGAGTTAACTCGTTTTTTCCAGGTGTCTAAAAAAAATAGAAAAAAAAATGGATGTATGATCATTTTATCTACCACATTTACTGAAAATTTTCCGAAGCAAGAACAGATTGCAGTTCTACGCTTGCACAACATGGGGAGCTGAGCATAAATGTGATGAGTCTAAAGTTTCTCTGTGTTATACCTCTTTCCAGGCTCTAGCAGAAGCTATGACAATATGCTACAATTATACATAGAATCATGAGTGTATCATTTAGTCTCTGCTCAAGTCTGTATTTTGCCCCTAGTGGAGATAAAGACAGATAGGAGTTCGTGTACTTACAATTCTGTGTAGTACAATGTGTGGTGCGGTCAACACACTGGAGGGAAGGGATGCCATCCAGAGGAACGTGGACAGGCTTGAGAGGTGGAGCTGTGTAAACCTCATGAAGTTCAACAAGGTCCTGCACTTGCGTTGGGGCAATCCCAAGCACAAATACAATCTGGGCAGAGAATGGATTGAGAACAGTCCTGAGGAGAAGGGCTTAGGGGTGTTGGTTGATGAGAAGCTCAACATGAGCAGGCAATGTGCGCTTGCAGCCCAGAAGGCCAACTGTATCCTGGGCTGCATCAAAAGAAGCGCGGCCAGCAGGTCATGGGAGGTGATTCTGCCCCTCTACTCTGCTCTCATGAGACCCCGCCTGGAGTACTGCGTCCAGCTCTGGAGTCCCCAGCATAAGAAGGACATGGACCTGTTGGAGCGAGTCCAGAGGAGGGCCACAAATATGATCGAGGGCTGGAGCACCTCTCCTCTGAAGACAGGCTGAGATAGTTGGTGTTGTTCAGCCTGGAGAAGAAAAGGCTCTGGGAAGACCATATAGCCCCTTCCAGTACTTAAAGGGAGCCTCCAGGAAAGATGGGGAGGGACTCTTTATCAAAGACTGTAGTGACAGGACAAGGGGTAACAGTTTTAAACTGAAAGAGGGGAGATTTAGATTAGATATTAGGAAGAAATTCTTCACTGTGAGGGTGGTGAGACACTGGCACAGGTTTCCCAGAGAAGTTGTAGATGCCCCATCCCTGGAAGTGTTCAAGGCCAGGTTGGATGGGGCTTTGAGTAACCTGGTCTAGTGGGAGGTGTCCCCGTCCATGGCAGGTGGTTGGAATTAAGTGATCCTTAAGGTCCCTTACAACTCTAACCATTCTGTGATTATATTCTATGAATATATTGTATAAACCAGAATTTCTCTTAAATGTTTCCCCATATTTGCTTTTTCTGGGCCTGAGATTTCCATGCAGTTTTGGGTACAGTGTGGTTGACAGGTAATTTTTAATTTCTGCTTTGAGAATAATTACATTGGATACTCTGTTAAAAGTGTGAGAGAGACTTTTGTTCCACTTTCCACCTCTCCTATCCTTGCCCTTTATTTTATTTTATTTTTTTTACCATGTGTGTGGTGTTTTGTGTTGCTGAATGGGTAATGATATGTAAATGCTGTGTTAGAAAATCATATTAAAAAAACGTTGCTGCATATAATGGCCTTGGACATCTGAACAACAACTGATTAAATCTGTGACGTAGAACTAAGGTTAAAGATTCAATCATTTTACCCATGAATAGCTGAAACATTCATGTGATAGTTATTAATTAGAACTGAACCTACACCTTCAGTTCAAAATGACAGGTTTAAATATTAGAATTAAAAAGTCAACTTATCTGGAAGATGGTGGTAACCCATGGGGATCACACTTTCAAAGGACACACATCAGGACTTCACAAACATCAATGTATAATAAGGACATCCTGGCTTTAAATATGACACAATAGCTTTTTGCTCTTTATTGTGTGTGTATATATAAGAGTCTCTTTTCACTGTTACATATTTATCTTTGTCTAGCTGATCTGTCTCAATTCTTTGGTGTTTCAGCCGTATAAGGCTGTAGCTTGTATGAGTGCCTATATGGCAGAGGCTTTTTTTGATACTTTCTTCCAGAGCCTGCTAAGTCAGTGTCTTTCATTTCACAGTCCTGTGTGCTAGCTAGTCTCCCTGGACGCTTCTGAGTGCCCTTTTGACTTTATTTTAGGACTTACTGTTTTGGCTCGTGTTTCATCTGTTTCCATTCACCAGAGGGGCTTGGTTTCTTTTCTCTCTCTCAGTATCTTTGTACTCATCAGCTCTAGTCCCTGTGGTATTTGCTACATCTGATAAGGCACTATTTCCATGGAGCTATTATATGGGATTTGGAAATGTATCATCACAAAGCACAATAATGAAGCTGAATGTTTAATGCTCTTTACACTGACAGCAGTTGGCTTCATGTTGTTTTCTATGAAATTAAACAACAAAATATTATCACAGAAAACAGGAAAATACAGCAGAGGATTATTAGAATAACACAAAACCAGATGAATTTTAGATCTATGTTCCTGCTGTTGCAAAGATTAATTGAAAGGTGATTATAGGTAATTGTATATGTTGTTCATATGTGTGGCAATTAGATCTTCTCTTTTTAATTATGAGTACAATAGCAGCCTAGTGACATATCTGTTTTCCCTATTTCCCCTTACATATCAGCTTAAATACCTCTTCAAAACAGCAGCTAGCACTCCTATGGCATGGACCAACTATTGCTACTGCAGCCTTTGCAAACAAAACATGATGCATTTTAGCGTATTTCTATATTGACTGTTTTTCAGGTCATTGTACTGTGGACCAGATCTAGACCTTCCTCTGAAATTGTGAGAACAATCTTAGAGTCTACCTGAAACCCCCCAAAACCTGAAGAGTGTTCATGCAGTAGCTGAAAATGACACCAAGGGACACTGAGCGTGCCTGCTTGGAAAAGGGAAGGGCTTGGGTTCACCCTGAACAGAGAAGAATCTGACTCTAATTCAATGGAATGTAGTAAATCAGAGTTCTCTATGCCTCCTGAGATAGCCCTATAACCAGGAGTGAGCATCCTGGAAGCCTGATGAAAAAGCAGGCAAAGGGGAAGTTAATTCTGCTGGATGAGCTCACAGGGCAAAGATTAGTTTGTAGAAAAATAGGGTTTTTTACTTTGGACTACTTCTAGTGTGGCCTTTATATATGTTAGTGCAGGGAGCATATTTGGGTCAGTCCTGGAGTGCAAATTCTGATGCAGTTATATCTGAAGGGAGTTTAATTTGTGAGCTTTGAGACTCCTCCATGGTGAGAACTGGAAAGCATTGAATTAGCATGACCAGGAGATTCACTTCAGAAGTGCACTCCCAATCCAGATTAAAATGCTAATGTAGATATACCCTTAAACTCCTAAATAAGGAGGTCTAGGTTCTCATGCCAGTGGTGAATTTCAATGGGTTATAGCGCACATATTATGCATGAGATATAGATGGTCTGTATCTGAAGATATGCCTTTATCTCTGCTTTGATACTATGAAACAGAATAAGACTCTCATCCCAAAGGAAGCCTCAGAGCAAGTGAAATGTCAATTCTAACAATAACAGTAAAACAATTTTGATATGAATTACTTAAACTGCAGTGTTGCAAATAGAATCCAGAGTGTGAAAAATAGAACTGCCATTGGGTCTAGCCAAGCAGACATTAGGATCAGATGCTTATTCATCTGTCTGATAAACTGGAATTGGTATTTTCAGTCTTTTTAATAGTGGACAAAGATCCACCTCTCAAAGAACATCAATACAAAAGGAGCAAGATGGAAGTCATGTCAGAGAGCTTAACACAGAAGTTAATTTGATTAGTAAGGAAATCTCCACTTTCTATATGGAAATGATACAAAACTTCAATTTTAATTCTATTTTAATGCCATTCATTTGCTGAGTTTATAATTTTTAAGTAGCAGAGAATTAACTTTGTGAATGGATTTTTTGATTTGCTGTTTTTTATTTGTATGGATGAAAAGAGGAATCTTGGGAACACACACATACCTATAAGAGTGACTCTCAACAGCTTTTACTATATCATAAATTCTTGTAAATCATATTTTCATGTTTTTAAAATATTTTACATTTTTAAACAGTTGTGTCATGAAAGCTCTGGATTAAGCAAAATTCTATTAATCTGAGCAATTTAAATGGAACTAGAAAACCACTGGATTAAATTATACACTGCAAATGTTTTTACAAGAATAACACATAATACAGCAAAGCATATGAATGCTACTAACTTGTCTTTTTACAGATGTGCTGTCCATGGATTGCATCTCATTGGCATTAGAAACATCAAGACTGTAAAATACAGGTGTGTCGTGCACTTTTATGACCATATTTGACATCATAAGTCTTTAATTCTGGCTCCTGTGAGAAAGAGTTAGTCTATATATGTAATTTTTTTTTTTTTTTTGCTTCCTAGTTTGTTCACTCTTTTCTACTGCAGGGGACATATTTGTCTTGTATGGGTGATTGAAGATGATTGTCTGCGTGGACAGTAGATATAATTAATTTCTGACACCAAGGCCTCTTACAGTGTACAGAAAAAGTTCAGCACAAATAGTCCACCGATTATTGTCGAGGGCAAGAACAATGTATTTCCCAAGCAATGTCTTAATGCTGTGAAACAGAGTTATAGTATATTGGGATTTTCCAATTCTTCCTTTAAATTTTTATTCTACAGACTCAACTTTCTTTGCTGAACTTCCTACGGAAAGCCACAGCTGGGGTGTCCATTGGGCAAAACGTAAGATTGCAGACTTTTTAGTTTGAGGTGAGTAATAGCACTTGACTGTAGTTTAGACAGGAAGGATAATGTAATGGAAAAATGGCATCAGATAAAGCAATGCAAATCTCTCAGTTATACTATTACTATGGAATTTTATTTGATACGTGGTGACAGGCAACTATTTTGTTACAGTTAGGCACAGATAAAGAAACATTAAGCAAAATGATACCTCACCATTATCTAAATATATGTGACTATCTTCCAGATAGTCATATAACAGCTTTACATAAATTTTAAATTAACTGTCTAGGGCAGAGACCACTTGGTTAATAACTGCTTGGCGACCTTTCTAACCTTAACACTAGGGACTTTTTTGTTGCTATCATTTTGTAAGGAAACAGATTTCCTATGATGACGAGTGCATAAATTCAATTACATAGACAGATTTTGTCTCTATTCTTTCTTGAATAAACTTTGCTAGAATTTTTCATATTTAAAGGTAGAGGCAGTAATGCTTCCATAATAGGGACATTTCAATGGTTGTTTAAAATGATCAAATATTTAACATTTTTAATTATCAATAATTAAACATTGAATACCTCTTTGTTAGTATTTGTGTGTGATATTTTCATATTTTGAAATTATTATTTTTATGTATCTGTAGTCTGTAAGTAGAAGCAATATATCTAATCTCTCATCGGCTGTAAGGACACTACACTAAAAGAAGAATTGCATTTTATTGGTATAAATGCAAGAAATTATGTCAACAGGTATCAGTTTAGAGCATGCAGTGCCACTAATAGGGTTCATAGGATTCGTTAAAAATGTCATGCCTTAAAAGTGGCTTATGGTACGTGGTTTCAACTCCACTAAAATTAAAGCCTCTGGCACGACATTCTGCAGCTGTTTGACGATATTCAGTAAGACTATAAAAGTTTAAGATTGGAAAGAAAAGAGAACATTATGCTAGTGTCATGGTTTCAGCTGGGATAGAGTTGACTTTTACTAGCAGCTGGTATAGGGCTATGTTTTGGATTTGGGATGAAAATTGGGATGAAATGATAGCGCACTAATGTTTTTAGTTGTTGCTAAGCAGTCAAGACCTTTTCAACTCCTCATAGTGCCAACAAACAGGCTGGGCGTGTACAAAAAGTTGTGAGGAGACACAGCTGGGACAGCTGACCCCAACTGACCAAAGAAATATTGGATGCCATATGATATCATGCTCATTATATAAACCTGGGAGAAGAAGAATGACGGTGCTTGTCTTCCCAAGTCACCATTACGCGTGATGGAGCCCTGCTTTCCTGGAGATGGCTGAAAACCTGCCTGCCAATGGGAAGTGGTGAGTGAGTTCCTTGTTTTGCTTTGCTTGCGTGCGTGGCTTTTGCTTTATTTATTAAACTGTCTTTATCTCATCCCATGAGGTTTCTCACTTTCCCTTTTCTGATTTTCTCCCCAGTCCCAACAGGGGGAGTGAGCGAGGGGCTGCATGGTCCTAGCTACTGGCTGGGGTTGAACCACAACAGACCTTTTTGGCACCCAATGTAGGGCTCAAAGGGTTCGAGCGACCATCTGACCAATTCCTCATCCACTGAACAGTCCACCCATCAAATCCATCTCTCTCCAATCTAGAGAGAAGAATGTTGTGGGGGACCGTGTCAAAAGGCCTTACACAAGTCCAGATAGATGACATCCATAGCTCTTCCCTTGCCTGCTCATGTAGCCACTCCATCACAGAAGGCCACGAGGTTGGTCAGGCAGCACTTGCCCTTGTTGAAGCCATGCTGGCTGTCTGGAATCCCCTTCGTGTCCTCCATGTACGGGGAAGGTACCAGATGACTGGAGGGTGGCTAATGTGATGCCCATCTACAAGAAGGGTCAGAAGGAGGATCCAGGGAACTATAGGCCTGTCAGCCTGACCTCGATACCAGGAAAAATCATGGAGAGGATCATCTTGAGTGAGCTCTCATGGCAAGTGCAGGGCAGCCAAGGGATCAGGGCCAGCCAGCATGGGTTTAGGAAAGGGAGGTCCTGCTTAACCAACCTGATCTCTTTCTATGACCATGTGACCCACCTTCTGGATATGGGGAAGGCTGTGGACGTTGTCTATCTGGACTTTGGGAAGGCCTTTGACACCATCCCCCACAACATTCTCCTGGAGAAGCTGGCGAATCATGGCATAGACAAGTGTACTCTTCGCTGGGTTAAAAACTGGCTGGATGGCCATGCCCAGAGAGTTGTGATTAATGGGGTGAAATCCTCTTGGTGGCCTGTCACCAGTGGTGTCCCTCAGGGCTCAGTTTTGGGGCCAGTTTTGTTTAATATCTTTATTGATGATCTGGATGAGGGATTGAGTGCACCCTCAGTAAGTTTGCAGATGACACCAAGCTAGGTGGGAGTGTTGATCTGCTTGAGGGTAGGAAGGCTCTACAGAGGGACCTGGACAGGCTGGAGGGATGGGCCAAGGCCGACTGTATGAGGTTTAAGAAGGCCAAGTGCCGGGTCCTGCATTTTGGTCACAACAACCCCAAGCAGCGCTACAGGCTTGGGGAAGAGTGGCTGGAAAGCTGCCCAGCAGAAAAGGACCTGGGGGTGCTGGTGGCCGGCCAGCTTAACATGAGCCAGCAGTGTGCCCAGGTGGCCAAGAAGGCCAACAGCATTCTGGCTTGTACCAGGAAGAGAGTGGCCAGCAGGAGCAGGGGAGCGATCGTGCCTCTGTACTCGGCACTGGTGAGGCCTCACCTCGAGTACTGTGTTCAGTTCTGGGCCCCTCTGGACACGAGGGACATTGAAGTGCTGGAGTGTGTCCAGAGGAGAGCTACCAGGCTGGTGAGGGGTCTGGAGACCAGGTCATCTGAGGAGAGGCTGAGGGAGCTGGGCATGTTTAGCTTGGAGAAGAGGAGGCTGAGGGGAGACCTCATTGCCCTCTACAACTACCTGAAAGGAGGTTGGAGAGAGGTGGGTGTTGGCCTCTTCTCCCAGGTGAATAATGACAGGACCAGAGGAAATGGTCTGAAGTTGCGGCAGGGGAGGTTTAGATTGGATATTAGGAAGAATTACTTTACTGACAGAGTGGTCAGGCACTGAAACAGCCTGCCCAGGGGGGTGGTTGAGTCACCATCCCTAGAGGTATTTAAGAAACATCTAGATGTGGTGTTTCAGGGCATGCTCTAGTGGCAGAGATTGTAGGTTGTTTGGTTGTTTGTTTGTGGGATTTTTTTTCTTTTTTTTTTTTTGGTGTGTGTATGGTTGGACTCGATGATCTCAAAGGTCCTTTCCAACCATGAAGATTCTATGATTCTATGTGCCTATGTACCTATGCATAGCTTCTAGGAGGATCTGTTCCATGATCTTCCCAGGCACAGAGGTGAAGCTGACAGCACGGTAGTTCCCAGGTTCCTCCTTTCTATCCTTTTTAAACATGGGTGCAATGTTTCCCTTTTTCCCGTCATCAAGGACTTCACCTGACTGCCATGGCTTTTTGAATATCATGGAGAGTGACTTGGCAACTACATCAGCGAATTCCCTCAGGACTCTGGAATGCATCTCATCAGGTCCCATAGGCTTCTGTATGTTCAAGTTTGTCAGATGGTCACGAACTTGATCTTGTACAGTGGCAGGGTCTTTGCTCCCCCAGTCCCTATCTTGCGGTCTGTCTACTTCAGAGGTGTGGGGAGAGGGCTTGTTAGCGAAGACCGAGGCAAAAATTTGCTGAGTACCTCAGCCTTCCCCTCGTCTGTTGTTACCAGTTTGCAAGTCTTGCTCATTGGAGGCTATGCTTTCTTTGACCTTCCTTTTCTGGCTGACCTACCTGTAGAAGCCCTTATTATTCTTTGCATCCCTTGCCAAGTTCAGCTCCAGCTGTGCTTTGGCCTTCCTGACCCCATCCTACACAACCAGCCAGCGTCCCTAAACACTTCCCAGGATACCTGTCCCTGCTTCTTCTGCATGTGCATTTCCTTCTTGCCCTTTAGTTTGACCAGCAGCTCTTGACCCAGCCATGCCTCTCTATTGCCCTCCTTTCCTGATTTCTTACACCTGGGGATCAGGAGCTCTTGCACTCTGTGGAAAGTGTCCTTAAAGATCTGCCAGCTCTGTTCTGTTCCCTTGTCCCTGAGGACAGTTTCCCAGGGAGTCCTATTGACTAACTCCTTGAAGGGCTGGAAGTTTGCTTTCCTAAAATGCAGGGTCCTGACTTTACTGTTTGCTTGACCCACATCCCTCAGGACTGTGAACTCCACCGGTGCACGATAACTGCAGCCCAGGCTGCCTCCTATCTTGATGTCATTGATTAGCTCACTTGTGTTGGTGAACAAGAGGTCCAATATTGCCTCTCCTCTGGTGGGACTATTACCTGGCTTAAGAAATTATCGTCAAAGCATTCCAGGAGTCTTCCGGATTGCCTACAGTTCATTGTGCTCTACTATTCCAGCAGAAGTTGGTGTGGTTGATGTTTCCCAGCAGGACAAGAGCTGGTGAGTGCAATGCCTCCTGTAGCTGGAGTAAGAAGGTTTCGTTAATAGGTTCCCCTTGATTAGGCAGCCTGTAATAGACAACAACCACAAGGCTCCCTTTGTTGTCTTGGTCTCTAACTTCTTGTGCACCCCCACCCTGCTCACTGGCAGGGCAGCGTGAGAAGCAGAAGAGGCTTTGACACTGTGTGAGTGTCAAGCAGTAACTAAACAAGTGCCACAGTAACTAAAACATTCCTGTGTTGTCAACAGTTTTCAGTACAAAGCCAAAACATATCACTATATGAGTTGCTATGAAGAAAATTAACTCTCTCCCAGGCCAAACCAGTACAGTAGGCACAACGGTCACTTTTTGCTATGCTCAAGTCTTTGTGACTGTCCTCATGTTTGTGCCGTTCTCCCATCCCGATCTTGTGCTGAGTATATAAGGCACCTAAAACTGGTTTGTATCATTGGGTTTGTGGCCCTGTCACTGTTCCTAGAAACTTCAGCAATAGAAGTGACTGATAGAGTTGAACAAAATGCAGCTCTCTTCCACTGTCGCATTAGCAGGCCGTGGGCTGGCCAGTCTTAACTTAAAGACAAGGTACACGGTGTAATGGGGCAGCTGCCTGTAGGACAACCCCTCCCAGCTCTCTCGATGGTGCAGTTCAAGTGTACAGCATCTTCTGTGCCTGTGACACTCTAGAATTTATCTAGCAATCTGTGTGCTATCACGTTCCTTGTCAGTGATAATAAAACTTGTCTTGCCTATAGAGGGTTTCCTAATGAAGCACGGAAGGCAACACAAGCAACACCTCTGTGCACAGGTGATCATTCAATAAATCACAATTATAAAAGGCGAGGAGGTAGCTCGATTTAAACACAGAGAATTCAAGACTTTTATTCTGCTGTCACTAATGCAGTAATTCCGTGTGCACACAAAGGTCCCATGATGCTTCAAGTTGTTAATTTAATGCTGCTATTTAATGAATAATGTAATAGTCTTGTACAAAACAGTGTAAATTGCCACAATGTCAGGCAAATTGCTTCAGGCTGATCTGGTTTACATATGCCAGACTTCATGAAATTCTTTTTTCCCCCATCCTTAAACTTGATATATTTATGCATACATAGATTATTCCCGGTATTGTGTTTTTTGAGATATCTTAGTGAGGGTTTTTTTGCATTGTTTTCCTCACTCCAACCTACATTCATAGAAATATTTCAAAGTAAAGTGCAAATATGAAGATACCTGCATAATGCTCCTCCTGATATGTTATGTGTGGAGGCAGAGGTCTTCAAATTCTTGTCAGGATTTATAAAACTTAAGCAAACCCATTTCCAATACATCAGCTGAGGACTAGCTGTGGCATTCCTACCTTTCAGTGAAATTGGAAATATTTTCTGAAGTCCGATGGAGTCTTCTGCACAGTGCAAGCAAAGCACAGTGTAGCGATGCTCCATTTTCCCTTCTGTCAGTTCTGTAGTAGTGTGCTCTGACAGATGTGCAAACTTTTTTTTCTTTAGACTTTCATGTCCATTAAAAGTGGGCATTACTAATTGCACTGAAAGATGATGAAAAGACTTCAAGAGCAGCAATTTAATTTTGTTTTTATAAGAAAAATAAATTGAAGTCCCAAATGAGTAGAACAAGATTGTTCCTGACAGGAGATTTTTCCTGGTGTGTACTTTTCAGGAGTCCATTTTGGATCCCAAAATTTCCATCCTTATATTTTTCCAGAAAGACAAGTAATAATGGACAATTTTTGTATATGCTATATATTTTCCATTGTTACACAAACTCTTGTCCCAGGAAACCTGCACAGGACTTCGGTGTAGTGTTAGCAGAAATGGGGAACCTGCAGAGTGTGAGGAAAGATCTCAGGATTTGACCCATGGTCTGAAAGAAATCTCGTAGCTTTGTGTACTTTAGCGTAAGGAAATCTTTCTAAGAACACAGCTTACATTTAGGTATGTCAACACGATTTAGCTACTGGGCTATCTTGGGCCTGCTGCACAATTGCTCTTTGCAGAGCTTGGGAGAGGACAGAGGGATTTGGAGAGCAAATGAGTACAGGCTGGTTTGTATTAGCTTCAGTGCATTTTTATATGCTGCATGCTGCAGGAGAAGAGCAATGGATGTCATCTTTGCTTGTGACAACTCTTTCCTGAAATAAAATGACAAGAAGACACCAGCGCACCGTGGAATAGCACAGTCCTAACACTCGCCCTGTTGGGTTTAGTTTAACCACATGGCTTGTCTGGGTTCTTCTTCTCCCTGGCAGATGCAGGCAGCTGTTTTTTGAAAAGGGAAATTCTCCTTTGCAGTGTTTTCTGTGAGCCATTAGGAACCATGCTTTTACCTAGTTCACTCATCAGAACAAGTGTTTATAGGAGCTACTTTGCGGGGACTTCCTCACCGCCTGTTGGGATGCCAGGTCCCAAGGAAAAAATGTGAAGGATCCAGAGAAGAGATTTCAAGTCTTCTAATTTACTTCCAGCCTAGCAGGCTTCCAGCCTGCTAGGAGCAGAAAGAAAAGGACATTGTCTGAACATGCTTTAAAATGTGTTTTCAGTCTTGAGGCATAACTTTTTTGCTTAACAACAATGGGACATGTAGGAGGTTTGACTCTCTGTCCCACTGATGTATGGCTGGCAAGGTCATCCTTCAAAAGCTTAGCTTTCATGTTAGCCTAGGCTGCCTTTTGAATGTGTTCCACGTCATTGTCACCTGCTGATTTGCAAAACTTGTCCAGTTGAAATACTTTCTTTGATAAAGCGAACCTGTATTGCCTAGCAATGGCCTAACATGTGACAGTTGATGATATTTATAGAAAAGGTTGAGAACTCTTTGAGAATATTCTCAAACATGTTCTGTAAGAGACAGATTAGAAAATTTGGTAGTTAAACAAAACTCAAGCTGTTTAAACTCATTTGAGCTAATGCCACCTACCTCTCACCTCTGAGCTTGTGTATGCTCACACATACATATATATTTTTCTCATTTCTTCAGATCTAATGTTACTTTTTGGCAGATTTATCTCTTGCAGAGCGGTATTCAAGTTCTGATAACACTTGAAATAAATGAAGGCTGTTCCCTTAGCAACTGCCAGCTGAATAACCTTAAAATGCAGTGGGAATAAATAGAGTAAATAATATTTGTTGAATGTCTGGGGTTTGTGAAATATTCCTTTTCATAAATCTAGTAAACGGGCTTCTGCTGAATAAAGGGTGGGTTTTAAATTGATGCGTTATTATTTTGATGTGCAGTGTAATTTGTTTACTTGGATTGGGATGTCCTGACTCTGCAGCTAAGTATACTGAGAAAAATTCTGAAAGCCAATTTAAATTTTTCTCCTATTTATTTGTGACTTATGTTTGTTTTTTAAACAGCTCCTTATACCTGAAGCCATTCACTTTAGAGATAACTGTTTATATTACACTTACATGCTCACTTCATTCATTCTCTTTCTTCACTTTCTATTAATTTACGTGAAAATGATACTTACATTACTTGGAGGCCGGCTCCAAAAGAGAATGCCTCCAACTTTCGAAGCGTGGTGCTTGGGACTGTGAACTTTTATTTGATTTCCAAGCTCTTTGGGCATGTATTGAATCTTACTCTATTGTTCGCACAAAGGCCTTGTAAAATCAAACCTTGTTTTTTGTTGTTCTTTGACTCTTGTGTAATAAAAACAAATAATTATTAAACAGATCAGTTTAGCGAAGAGGTTTCCTCTAACTCCTAGAGTGCTGGTCAGCTGGATATTGCTTGGCTTTCTGCCTCCTGGAAGGGCAAGACAAAGTCCGTCTGTTGCTGTGTTCTAGTTAAACGTGTCCAAGGCAATGGTTGGCATGTTTATTCCTTTGTCAAAAAATCCTGGTAAATTCTGACTGGAGGGAAAAAATGATCAAAACATCATCTTGCAATGAAAGAACTGCCACTAATTAATTTTGAATATTAAAAATTTTTTACAAAATAGGTGAGAGCTGCAAAATGCTTGAAAAACATTACAGATGGAACTTCTTGGGGAATCTTTCTTGGATGGCTGAAAGACTGCTGAAAAGGCAACAGCAGTACTACTGTGCTGTAAGACTAATGTTATTATACATCAGTATGTCACATTTCCTGGAAAGAAAATAAGAGGAAAAAATATGGTTTGCTGATACTTTAGAGTGGTAAAAATCAGTGTATACCAAGCTGCTCTAAGTTTATTTTAGTGAAGGCAGGTGAGGAGTGTGCAATTAGAACAGAGATGATGAAGATACCCATGCTCTAGTTCTTGTAGAATTTCAGTCCCTATCTCAGAAAATTCTCAGAGGATGTCTGTCATGAGGAATGAGTTCTGCTTTTATGGTAGAAAGTTTGAGCTTGTTGTTTTGGGTTTGGTTTTTTTTTTTTTTGTGTTTGTTTTTTTCCTCCCTCCTGAGAAATACAGCTGTTCACTACTATTTTTCCTCAGAAGCGTTGTATGAATTTTTAAATATAAATATATATACGCACACAGTGGACCCAGGTGATCAATCATCTTGAAAATAAAGACCAAAAGCATTAAAGCGAAGCTGAGATACTGGGGCAACCTAGTACAGAAGTGGAAGAACAGTTCAGATGTGTTCTCCAAAGGGCTGAGGGTTTCATGCCTCTGTACGTTGCTTTATTGCAGTCTAGGTGGAATATTACAAAGCCAGGACCAGGATGAGACAGCGGCTCCCAGACGGCTTAGAGTGGAAATTGCTGCGGGAGAGGCTCTCTCTGGCAAAGAAAAGCTAATACTCTGGTGGGTCCAGATTTCCTTAAGTGATATCAAGCTGGGAGTTTCACAACAATAACTACGAGCATTATGCTACTGGTGGGTCTGAGTTACACGGCATGAATGTAAGCAAAAGCTGTTTTATAGACACAGACATAAGACAGTTAATTTTTTGTACTCTGAAAAAGCTTTATCTTAATTAGGCTGGAAAACTCACTTCCAGTTAGAATAATTTTCAGTTATTAAATGAAAAAGCAGAAAATATTCATCTATTTGAATGACAAAATTTAAAAACACAGTAATGCTCTCTTTAGTAAAGTGTTGCTGCTGAATACCAACAACTGTACTAACTGTGTCCATAACAATCATCTGCACTACTGATCATTAACTTCACAATGAGTAACAGCGCTGATTTATTTAATGAACCCGCAGGTAATTGCTGTTTCCTTTACTAATTACATCAGGGAAATGAGACCTGTTAGCACTGAAATGGCTTGAAATGCTTCAGCAAACCTTTCTGAACAGTAAAATGCCTGGCTATTTTTCTCTTACCTTCTGCCCTGAGATAAGTTTTTTATTATTCCCTGCTGTTCTAATTAGTGAGAAACCTCTTTTTCATTCCTTAAATAGTGAACCTTGGACGTACCATACACTTCAGTATTCTGGGAATTTCCCCCACGTAGTTAGAACATACTGTTTATAAAAACTAGAAGACTTCTACTGTGTTTAGAAGGCAAAATAACATAGGAAAACATTTAAAATTAGTCTTAAATGCTGAAATTGTTGAAGCTGTATTTTCAAAAGCTCAGCCTAGTGCAGTACAGCTCTGCTGTTCCTGCTGGTGGGGCAGGTTTGTGGTGAGATCTGCTGGGCTTCTCTCTCACCTCAGAGCTCTGCACATGGAGATGGTGTTCTTGCAATCTTTCTCAGCTTGCACAGATTGTCATAATAGATGAGAATATCACAGCCACTTAATCTTAACTTTCTGAGAAGAACAAGCCATAATATTTGATCCAGAATTTCCTGAGTAGAAACCTCCACTTCTGGCTGTACCTGAGTACTTACTGGTAGGCTTCTAAGCAAGCTGCTTCTCTCTTGTGGAGAGTCCATGAGACAGCAATTTTCCTAGTGTCTATTCTTGCTGTGAGAAATGTATATCTCATTCACAATCTGATTTTGTTTAACTTCAGCTTCCAAGCACTGAATCTTTTTATGTTCTTGCCTGGTTTATCTACCACAAATTGCATTTACTCTCAGGTCCCCTTGTACTTAACCTACTAAAGTGCCGATGAGAATACAACCAATCTTTACCTCATCCTTGTTCAGACGCAAGTTACTGTGAGGACAGGCTCTTCATATAGTGGCTATACCAAAAATTTGCTATGTCAAAGAGAGGTGACCTAATTGCCAGGATGCAGGAATGACTGTAGGTCGAAATGCTTGGATTATCTGGGATATCGGTTTCAGTTCCTGCTATCACAAATACTTGATTTAATTGATTGTTAATTATTGTCAGGGCCTAACAGCAGGACTTAATTCTTCCTGTCTGAGCTATTAGTGTTGAGAGTCATCCAGCAATAGCTTAATTCCCCTGTAAAAATGTGTCATGGATAGTACATTTTATGCAGAGGGACTTTTTTAGCAAATGCCAGCCTGCTCTGCCTGGAGGATGAGAAGGGAAAAAATTAGACCTCCTCAGGATTTGAATTTGTTCACTTCCTAAAGATGAGGAAGTTCACAAGCAAGGGGTGGAAATACAAGAATCAGAATGTGTGTTTGAGGAAAATCAATAGAATCAATACAAGTTTCCAGAAGGTCTCTAAGTCCGGTCACCATCCATATTGGGGCAAATAGCAGGATCCTACTTTCTGGCGAAGCATCCCATGATAAAGTCTATATTCGCTGATATCACTGTGCCATAGCTCCAAAGCCAAACCACAAAAAAACGTCCAAGCACTTATTTTACAATTGTGAAATACCTGATAGGAGAGAGTGGAAGTCATCTTCCCGAGGCAGAGTTTAATTATGCAGGAAGCTATTCTACCACATAATAGGGGCCACCTCTTGGAAAAAGAGCACTGACCACAAAGGTCTTAGCAACCTGCAGCTGGTATTATAATTGAAACAGAGCAAGCTTCTTTTCCACATTAGCGTAACTTTGATGTGAAAGAACAGAATGATCTTAACGTTCTCTTGCAATTTATAGAGATTTTAAGTTGAATGAACGGGTCATCTGTTAGTCTTTTCATTTGTCCTCTGTTGTCTTTCCATGCCCTGAAAAAACCAATCATTTTAATTGAGTTGTTGGCATTCACAGATCCTTCTGCTAACCCAAGCGAACACTCAGTCACTACTCTCATCTTGCCTGGGTCTAAAATAGCTATGTTTTGCCAATAATTTTCTTAAGGACTATAATACATCTTTCCGTTTCATTATATCAGGTGTCTGGAATGCAATTTAACTTTAAAATAGGATCATTATTGAATCTAGTTTACTTTGAGCTGTGAATTGACTTAACTGTAAGTTTTAAAGAGTTATGTTTTTGAAAAAAACCTTGTCTTTGTACTAAAATGAACTAAAATATTTTTAACTTGAAAAGAAAAGTAATTGCAGCAGAAATGAAATAAAAGATTTGAATAAGCATAAAGCTATGGAATTAAAAATTGAAAAAATGTCTGATTGCACATCTAAATTAAACAGCATGACACTGGCATGACTCATTTCAAGGCATCTAATGAGCATCAAGATCTAATGAGCATCAAGTTCTGAGGTAAATATTAACAACTCAGCAGTACTTACTGGAATGAATAAATGTACATTATACTTTTAATCTAAAACTCTCAAACAGCATTACAAATAAATACTTCCTGTTTTGCAAAAGTGATACACAGAAAACTGTATATATTTTCAAGTAGACCATTATTTAATCGGTCAATATTGTCTCTGGGGTTCCTAAGAATAGATTGCGAACCTGATATCTTAGAGTCTTACAAGGTAAAATAGCTGTCTTTTATGCAGACTATGCTACAATCACTTTTAGCTAGTTCCTGGATAAGATGTTATTTTTTTCCCCCTTTTTCATGACAGAATTCTGGAGGAATGGTTCTACATTCTGCTGCGACTACCTGGAAATATTTCCTTCCCCCATCCTCTGCCCTTGTGTGTGTTTTTGTGGGGTATATTACTATAAAACTCTGTTTTATAGGGAAATAGCCAAAGGTAAGCTCATGTGACTCTCTCAACGTTGAGCTCGTCACTTCACTCAAGGGGAAGAATAAGTTCTTCCTGTGATACTTATTTACAAATAGAGAGCTATACAAACCGAAGACATCCCAGCATTAATTTCTCATAATCTTTCATAAATTTACAATCTCATGTGTCTTATACAGTAAATATAATTTCTACATTCCACTCTATACCTTCTCCATGTGCCACCAGAATTTGATATTACACAAGGTACATGCTGAAAGGAGAGGTGGCAGGGTAAAAAAAAGGCCAGAAAATAAATCTCTGTGTGTTGAATTTCCAGGATTCTGCTTTAAGCAGAATCATATTTTTCTCATCACCACAGGTAACTCACTTCCCTCTCTTAAACACCCCAGCAATAAAAAAAAAAAGCAGTAGAGAATAATTAGGAAAGAAGAGGAATCTTTTTTTTTTTTAATGGGAATTAACTTTACCCATATATGTAAACCCAGAAAATTTCCTCTTGAATAGATTTTATACGCTAGAAACCTGTTTGCTGTTACCTATGCATCAGAAGTCTTTGCACCCAATTATAGGATATATACTTAGGATCTTTGCAAGGTCAGTGTGAAAGATGCTCTAAGTATACGACAGTTAATTTAAAATTTTCTTCTGTGTGAAAAATCATCTCTGCCTAAAATGGGTTCATTGTTACTTAGAATTGGGCCTTAGTTGAAAACCTTACAGAGCTCACTGACATTTCCTTTGAAGTATAACTATTTTTCAAGTTAATAACACAATGCAGTGATACACAAATCACAGCTTATTTTACATATCTTTTTGAATATTTCACCTTTCCAGTAGAATTGTCTCTCTATACCTGGAATGCACTTATAATAGGTATTCTTATAAATGATGCTGAGTATATTACCTTATAAATTTTTTCACATTCAGCAAAATCATTAATATTTCACAAGGATTATACCATTAAAAACATACTTTCATGGAATGAAAAGGTTATGAAAATGAAATGTCACACGCTATGATTTTGCCTTAAAGATCCTAGTCGTTTACATAGCACTCTAGAATGGTAGCATAAAAGAGAACAGTCTTTCTTTTTGATAGGTTTCATTCAAGAACCGGAGTTTCACATTTCATGCAGCATGTTATGTATGGAAATCACTTGGAAAAGGTCACCATCTATCCTAGTCACTTCGTGCTTAATTAGGCACTGTAATATCATGCATTAAGCAATGCTGTTTTAAAGGAATTCAAGGAGATATAAGAAACACTAACGACGATGTCAACTGGTATTTATTTAGGTACATCAGGCACGTGCACACGCCTGCATGTGTGCCTTATGATGAATGTGAATTGGATATAAAACTGCTATATCACAGAAAAAGAAGTTTTAAACTCCTACTTCCTTCCTGCTGTAATATACGGGGGAACCCTTGGGCTGAAATACAGACACTGTGTAACTGAATGGAAAACTCTTTTTTGCTAGAATGTGTCCAGATCTTAACTGAAAAATACAATGGCAAAAACGCCCAGTTTGAACTTGGGTACCAGAGAGAAGCATCAGTCTGAAGGTGCGAGACATGCTGGCACTATTACTGAGCATTGGAGCAAAGAAATGATTTCAGCTTAATGTTTCAGTTGGGGAGTGCTGTAAAAGCTACAGGTTCATATAAGCTAAGGACAATAGAGGCCGCAAGTATTTTAGACTCTATTCTGTAACTACACTTTGGAAAATGTGTTAGACCTGAAACATGCCAAATTATTCAGAAAACCGCATAGAATTTTTTTGTAAAGCCTGAAGAGAAGTGGTCTTCTTTTTTTGCAGTGGGAAATTATATTTCTTCGAACTTTGGACATTACAAATTTTTATTCTTTGCTTTGCTTTTATTCTCTTTTCAGTCTGTTGGGTTTTATACATATCTATATGGTCATCAGATTGTCAGCTTTATGTGATGTTGCAATACAGTTTATTTATTTTTTTAGTATAATTTCAAAAGTTTACTGGCATGGGAAGGCCGCTTGGGAAGACCGCTTTATGACTGATTCCATTGTCAGAAGAAATGTTCTGGTATGTAGTCTTTTTCATGGGTTAGACCTTGGTATACTGACTTTTCCCTTTAAGGTAACTATCTCACTAGTGGATTCTTCCACTCTTCAGGTACAATTAACTCTTTTCCATCTCTGCTTCTGATGAGTTCCTTACAAGCATTAAAGTCAAAAAGTATCATTTAGGTGAATGGGTAAAATTGTAGAATCAGTTTTAAACTTAAACCTGGCCCAAATTTTTTGTAGCTTCAGCTTTTTAAAATATACTAACATTTCAAATGTAATGAATGCCTTTCTGCATATATGGAGAGTTTTTTTGTTGGTTTGTTTGTTTGTTTGTTTGTTTGTTGTTTTTTTGTTTTTTTATTCAGTGGTGGCTTGTCACTGTTTTGGACACACTTATGAACATTGGCTAAGTGAGGAGTAATGCAGCACATCTCTTTTGCATGTCTACATAATGTAATCACGAATATTTTTAGGTTGCACATGGACCATTCTGAGATATTCAGTGGACAGTCAGGGAAGCTGCTGTTCAAGCAACATATCTGAAGCTATTTTCCAGGGTTGTGATGAAGGTAAAACCTTCTAAGATCCTCAGTTATGAAAACTGAACCCTTCAAAACAGGTTCAATATTCACAAGCCTTTGAAGCCCACCTCCACAGTATACTTTAGGGTGGGGTGGGCATTTTTGCTCCCAAAGCAGGTCATGCAAAACTATGCAGGAGCTATACAGCTCAAATGGAAGCCGCTGCTCCTCAGCAGTTGCTCAGGTTAATGTTGTTATTGAGGGTCAGAATGAAGATCAGGGTTTTATCTTCAGTCAATTCAGAATTACTGATGGGTGAAGAAAGCTTCACCTTTCAGGCACGGAAGAGGCCATGAACAGACGGAACCTTTTATTGGCATCTTCTTCCTATTATCAGCAGTTTAGAGTGAGATTCCCAGGCAACAACGGCAGGAGAAATGGCGGGCAGGATCATGTAGGAATACTGTGTGTCTTCCATTAATATTTAATAATGGAAGAATGGCCAAGAGATATTTCAAATTCACCAGAGAAATAAGAAATTTAAGTGAATTTGTTCTTTGCTGATTTTTTTTTTCCAGCTAGTATTATGCAGTTTCTGAGATGTAAAATCAGGTGCTTTGGAAGAATTTTTTTTTTTAAAGTTTCTTTTATTATGCTTTCCTGCATTCATTTCTCACTTTTGTTTCCACCATATTTGTGATCAGCAAGATCCCAGTTTTCTATCTGGGTTCCTTGAATTGACAATTTGTTTTTATATTTAGGTGCTGCTGTGAAGATAGCCCAGTTTTTGAAAACAGCGAATGCAATATTTTTATTTGTATAGGGTGCTTCCTGGGAATGATAGCTCAGTGCTTGTCCTTAGGAGCTCAGGGAACAGTTCAAGCCCTTCTGCATCTACACTAGCTTGAAAGATAATTTCCCTCCCTTCTGGTCTTCACTGTGCCTCTCTGGAAGCTGTGCCTCCTTTAAATTTATAAGGTAAGTTGAATATATGAGTAGCTTGTTTTTCCTAGTCAGTCAATTCAAGTTTTTCATATTAACTTGCAGAATTAAAATAGAATTTATTTGCAATTCCACTCTTTTGGGTTGAAATGAATCCATACAGATGCAAGATGGAAAATACAATCAATGCAGCTCTATTGACCCAGACTGAGATGGTGACCCAAGATCCTGCAGTCCAGGAGGAGCTTTGCCCACGGTTCAGTCAAACCTGTGACAGGCATGGCCGCCTCCTGGGAAGCCTCCCAGATTTATTTTGTGTCTGAAGGGGATTTTATCTGATATTGAAGAAGCTCATCTGTTAAAAATATAGACGAATATACTAAAGCACAGTCCTAACTGGAGCTGAAGCTGAGGAACTAAAAAGAGTAGCTGAGTTGCCCATTTTTCAAATGTGCTTTCCTGCATTCATTTCTCACTTTTGTTTCCACCATATTTGTGATCAGCAAGATCCCAGTTTTCTATCTGGGTTCCTTGAATTGACAATTTGTTTGTATATTTAGGTGCTGTAGATGTAGATGTTCTGTGCTCTGTTAGTAGCATTTCAAATTACCTAAAGTATATTCTAAATATCATCCCTTTTTTTTAATCCAGGGTATCATTTGATGTATTTAATGTCTGGATGTCTCTACAGTCCAGAAAGTTGAATTATACAATGGCTCTAAAAACTTCCAGAGTAGAGCATACAGCCTCCAAAGTCACTGGGTTGCTTAACTGTGAGTCAGCAACAGCTTTACTGAGGCTAGTTTAGCTCAGCTATAACGCTTGGAGCATCTGGGACCACTAAAAATAAATTTGGGCTTTTTTAATGGAATGAGCCAAACATACGTTTTATGTGAAAACAGCCACAACAGTTTGAAAAATATGATTCATTTTCTTATAAACAGAAATGTAAAGGTTTAAAATGAAAATGTCAGTCATCAGATGTAGAAAGATGTCTTCCTATTTAAACAAGCCGAAAGTCCAATGCAATGCACACCAAGACTCGTATCAATCCTTAAAAAGTGCTACTGAGAGCTGAATGCCAAATAGCTTCCTTGGAGGCACGTTATGCTAATCACTATGGCAATCAGTTATTTATCATTCTTGCAGACATGTATTTTCCATTTACGCTAACAGGGTGGTTGATTGGATTTTGCTCATTAAATAGGCAGAGTCAAAACTGGCCTTATAAACTGCTGTTCAAGTTAATTAGTGAGTATGTGTGTACTCAGAAGCAGAAAACTTAGTTTTAAAATTATAGGCTTCATCAATCAGGCATCTCTTCGACATTATACCAAAGTCATTCCACTTAGAGTATTCAGCATAAAAGAGAAAGTAAAAATGTTGCATTTTCATTTTCCCCATTCTCTGATGGTCTGGCAATAAATGTGATGTTGTTACTCATAAAAGAGTAAGAACAGATACTTGCTTTTGCTCTGCTGTCTTACCTAAAAAACTCTGTGTCTGGCTTAAGAGACGATACAGGGACAGGAAGATCTTAGAGTTTTGTGTTCGTTCTTTTACAGTCTTTAGTTGATTAGTTATTAGCAGGTGACAAATGTGGCCTGCAAGCACTACCACAAGGTTACATCCTAAGCAGTAATAATTAAAACAATAACAATAAGGATTTAAAGGTAATCAGTGTTGGAAACGCTGAACTTTGATTCTGGAGATCCAGTTTCAGGTCTTACATTTTATGTCCATGTGGGAGGGGTGGTTTCATTATCCTGGGTACATTCACAAGTTTCCCATGTATGTCTGTGGGTGTCCCTTTGTAAAACGGAGGCAGACGTGTTTTTTCTTCTGTTACCACAAATGATTTGAAGATCCAGCTGAGGATTTCACAGCTTTCAAATGCCTTTTCTTTCTGATTTGTATCATGTGTCTGGGAGTAGATTTGATTGCTCTGGCCCTGAGAATAGGGGATATTCTGAAATCCTGTAGCTTTTTGTGTGAGTAGTCAATAGTAGGATCTTTAACTTTGAATTTAAAGCACTTGGGTTCCACAGTTTCCAAACAGGAGGAGGAGGAGGAGGTTTGAGAGTCAGTCTTTCACAGACCTTTTTAGTGCTTTGTCCATTGCACAGGAGAGAACAATGGGAGAGACGGTTGTGGTGTGATAGCTTCTTATCCTTTGCCACTTTTCTCCAAACTGAGAAGTCTTAGTCCCTTTAGCCTCTCCCCGGACAGCAGATGTTCTAGATGATACCCTAGATCACTTTAGTCATCTTTCTCTTCCTTTTTGAGCTGTGGACACCTCAAGTGCATGCCGTACCAGTACTGAGATAAAACTAAAGTTTTGTCTTGCAGAAAAATGTTTCATCTTGCTCTCAATAACCTTCCTGATGACACACAACTTGTACTGAATTCCAGCAGCTGCTAAGTAAGCCATGAGTTTCTGACTCCCTTTGAGATTGTTCCAAGTCCCCTTTCCTGAGTTTCACCTGTCAGTTCCACACTCAGCATGAGGCAAGCACAGTTTAGATCTTCTTCACCTCACGTTTACTGTCATTGAAACATTCTTGGTGCCTTTTTCCTCCCTCACTTTGTTTTGTGCAGTCATTTTGGAGTGCTTCAACATTACCTGACATTTAATCACCTGAAAGGGCTTAGTTTCATCATCGTTTTGAGATTTAGGTGTCCAAAGGAGATACAAGATAACCAGATGTCTCTCAACTTACTTCTGAGCTCGGTAAAACTGGCAACATCAACCACAAAACAAACAGAAAGCTTATTGCTCCCTTTCCCTGGCTGGCATTCCTCCTCTGTAACATCTTGCCAAGAGCCTTGTGAAAAGTTGTTATGGCACTACAGATCCTGTTCTATTGAAACTCAATGAATTAAGGTGGGAGTGCAGGGGAACAGACCCCCCACCTCTCCCCTCCCCCTTCATCTGTATGGAGAGGGTTATGTGGGTCACATAGTTCCATATTGTGTTTGGCTTGTTTGCTGGTCTGTACAAGACCTACTGGCTTTTGGGGCTTTTCCCCCCATATTTTTCTCACCTTTTTTAGATATTTACGCTATCTTAACAGCTGTACTCTTTGACTAGAAGTAAGAAAGAGTTCAGCAGCCATTTCAGAACAGAAATGCCTCACAACCTCACCATAGCTCATGAAGGTAAATATTTTCTTGGTGAAGGTAAGAGTTGTGGGAGTAGCTATGTCTTGAGCAAACTGAGCACGTTTGGCAATATGCTGTCACACCAAGGTTTAAGGTGCTGCAGATCTCTTATGCTGAAGGACTTTCAGTGTCGTAGCTCTTAGTAAATCAAAAACTTTCAAGAAATGTTTGGGTCTAATAAAAAATGATCCAAAAGGAAAGACTCTGCCATTCTGCAAAGCAAACTTGCCGAGATCCAGCAATATTCAAGCCATTTATGATCTAGAAATATGATGAAATTTTTGCCACTGCAAGCCTGTTTCTCATGCTGCAATAATACATTCAGTCAGCAACCTGCCAGCTTTATCTTCTGCATTTAATGGCCAAAGCGTTGGTGAAGAGCATTAAAGACTTATATTTTCTTTTGTGGGTACTCTGGGTACTCAAATACCTTTTTTATGAGAAAATTGTAGTGATGAAATTCCTTTCACTTCACATTCAAAAGCTGTGGGACCATCTTCTATTCCTCTGAGAAAGTCAGAAAGCACTGACAGTGAGCAACCCAACACAGTGGAAACCTAGCTTAGTTTTTTTTGGGTAAGCTAGTGCAATCATTCTCAGATGGGGAAAAATGCTTCCTCTCCTGTATGTTTGGAAGGGAAAAGGCTTACTCTTTCGGATGGCTTCTTGGAATGCAAGCGCTGCTAGGTCAAGAAGCTGAGGGAGCTCCAGGTCACCCTCATGGGGAACTGTGCCTGCGGATTTCCTCCTCCTTTTGTCTCTCCTCTCCCCTGACTCCATACGCACGCGTACCGTTTTACACTTTGTGGCAGGACAGGGCAGGGGGAGGTGGAGGGGGTTGCCCAGGGACTGTAGGGTGGAGTGAAGGGCTATTTTTTTTCTATCTCTGTAAAAGGGGCACGAGAGAGACTCATTGTACCCTGGATTATCTCTTTTTTCCTAATAGAACTTAAAATAAACGTAGTATAACCAGAAAGCATCAACAATTTGCTTTTGAGTCTTCTCCATGTTAGGAAAGAACTAATACTAGGCTTACGCATCAGCTCGGCTGATCATCTGGCAGCCCATGTCTTATAAATTAATGGCCACAGCAGAGTGGTCATTCATTCATTCATTCATTTTTTCACCTAAAGCACATTTGAGACTTTTTAATTTGAACAAACATGCATATAAAATGTTTTCACCACCTAGAATGACTCCCCAAAATAATGATAGATTTGGATGCATATATTACTCAAAAATAAGGCGCTGAGTTATACAAAACTAAGAAGCTGGATAAGGCTTCTTTTCTAAATCAGCCAGTCTCTCCGCATGGTGAAGTTTTAAAGGAAAATCAGAAGGGCTACCCTGTTTTACTATCCTGTCTTAAAAAGTCCCTTTTGTAGAAGATAAGAGATGGTGTCATTACAAAATGGAAATGCTTGCTCAGCCAGGCATTAGAGCAATGCAGCTTGGAGTAAAATTGTACTTGCTAAAGCTTTGACCCAGATATGTTTCAGATACTTTCAGTGTCTTTTTATTCACATGTTTTCTGTTACTGAAAGGAAATTGATGCATTTTCCCATCTATTTTCTGTATGAAAATCAAAATATGCTGAATACATTTATTTGTGATTAACATGCATAGCGCCAGCTTTTGCTATTCATCTTGATAACTATCTTTCAGGAAGACTCTCATGTTTTTATTCTATATTCTTTTAGAATTGATGAGTTTGAGCTTAAAAGTGAAAAATCCAGCCCAACATACCAAAAAGGAGGGTATTTTTGTCTAGCCAGATATATCTATTTCATCATAGTAAAAAATGAAACAAGACGCATCACAGATTTCTTTATCGGTTTCTTCTGATGACCAGGTAGGTTTCTTATACAAGCTGGGGTGCTTAGTTACTAGTCTGACAGCAGAAAAGTAGCACAGGAAGGAAGAAGAGCTGCGCATCTAAACACTTGTGCCAGCTTGCTTACGCAGCTGACCACTTTAATAAGTCATGTGGATATTGAAATTGCTAGGGTATAATTTTCCATAGATTTTTCTTCTAGGCTTGCATGTCTTTGATACATATACACTGTCATTATCTTGTTTAAAGTACTAAAAAGATGTACCACAATAAAGGCAAAGTCAGTGCTCAGGTCTGTCTTTACTGGAATTGAGAGAAAAGTCTTAGAGCAAACTCTGGGCCTGAATTTTTGGAAGCAGGCTGTCTGTAGGCATGCTTAGGGAGGCTGTTTGTAATAGCCTAAAGCCAAATAACCTATTGTAATAAAATGCTCTTCATTTTCTCTTGTCCCTGATATTGCTTTGCTCAAAAGCATAGGAAGTAATTAAGAAGGAAAATGTCTTTCATCTTCAGAGGCACTGGGATGATGGCCATAAAAGGGCAGGAGTGGGTTGCAGTTTGGAAGAAGTTCTGATAGGATATGGATTTTCAATATGCACAGTTCTCCATGTCAGCAAAAACAGGTCATTACAGCTTTCTGTGACATTCATAACCAATTTAATGGAAGTCCTGATATAATACGCTACTTAAGCCATACCCATTTTGTAATTGAAGTCCCAGTACAAATGGTGACTGTGGCAATCTATTTTTATTTCCAGAATGGACTTTTTGACTTCGTACTGCGTTGCAAAGTCATTTACCCCTATAAATATGCATTTCATAAAGAAGCGATTGGAGATTATTAAAAACACAAATAAAACTATGAAAAAGAAAAATATTTCCTGTAATTGGATCATCCATTATTACATTTTTTCCCTCAAAAAGGGTATGTATATTTTTGAAAGCTTTTTTGTTTTGATTTCTCACACAAAGTATTTCAAGTATAAGGCAAAACAACTAAACTTTTCCATTGAACATGAAATGGGCACGCTGTGCTTTTGTGTCTGCACAGCCATGGGGTAGTAGTGATACCAGAAAGAATGTTATACCTGCCAGAGAGGTCCCAGAAACTATATAATACTTCATTATATAGAGGATTGCCCTCAGTGGCTTCCTTAAAAAGCATTTCTTTTCATGAATTTTTTTTTGTTAAATGCAGAGACCTTTTACCTCTGGAGCTCATGTGCAGACTTATTTTGCAATTTTTGTTAGGAATAGTTCCATGTTGAGAGTTCCAGCCTTCTTGTACCTTTTAGTTATTTCATTATGAAAGTAATATCTACCCAGGGAAACAAACATATATGTGAAATTAGAAAGATGTCAAAAAATTATTTTATTTTAATGGCTGCATCGTCCATATTCACTATTGCAGATTCATCATTTTCTTCTTGAAAGTCATGTAATTAAAAGGTTGTTGCTGTTGGAATCCTCAATGTTTGCGTCACCCTGTCCTCTATGAATACAATTCAGGAGCTGACAGGAGATAAGATAAAAGTCAATAAAAAGAGAATTATTTATTAAAAAGATCTAATGTTACAAGAACAGTACACAGGAACTATTATATTACTGTGTCTTCCACATCGTATATACCATTATATATAGCGTATATACAGATTGTATACAATATATCTAACATTTTGATATGGGCCATGACAGTATCTTTCTTTTGGTCTGCAAAACAAAGTTTCTTTCTGGTTATTTTTTTCTAAACAGGTCTTGTGGCATTATACAAAAATACAGTCTCCTCAGTGACGCTAGACTGCACTATTACAATCTTTTACATGAAAAAGGAAAGAGCTCTCCATTGCAACTAAAAAATAGTATGTCATGATAAGGAAACATCTTCTACAAAGTAACAAATAGGTAATACATAGGTACTTAAACATTTAAAACATGTTTATTAATATATTTAAGATGCAAAATACATAGTCTGTTCATGTTGAATATAAAACATACCCCTTTTTGTCCCTGCAATACAACTACGTTACCTGATGGTATGTTCAGTATTTCTATCTGTATCTTGACACTAAAGATTGAGATATAACTAGATGCAGCTCTATCTCCTTATCAGACTTTCATTCTTTTTATAAAGCATAGCCATTTATTGTATTCAGAAAGCTATTTGACCAAAACGCCACCAGCAGTGACTGTAGCCTTTTTGAATACTCTGAAATAAACTGCACTGGCAAGCAACCGTATAAAAAATAGAGGAAATTACGCTTAACTAATTTATAAAATAGCCATTTTGCTTTTTGGTTCACCACTTTATTCTTGTTTATTTTAACCTTTTGAAAAACAATGCAAGTTCTCTGCACAGTAGCAATGCTGTTTTACAAAGGACAGCAGGTAGTTATTTTCTAGGAGTTTGCTCTATCAGCAAGGTACATTCCACCTTCCTTTCTTTGATCTCAAAGGCTTTTCCAGAAGCACAGACATAGAAAGTCTCCTTCTGTCTGTGTTCAGCTAGCTATCCTGCCTTTGTTTTCCTAGCAACATGGTGACTAAGTTGATTTAAAACCTATTTTTTTAGAAAATTATTTAAAATATTAGTGGGTAATAAAGATCTGAGTTGAACCATCTCTGAAAAAATTTACCAAAAAAATATTCAAAAGAAAAAATAATTTAGTCATCAGTCAGCTTCTTACCTACCAAGCACTTGATGTGCGTTGTGTTTTCTTGGCTACTATTTTAAAGCTGCTAAGAAAGGGCATAGAGTGTACTAACTAAATGCCAAGGATTGTTTTGCTAGTAAGCTGGCAAAATAATACCATTTGAGACCCAGAACCTATCAACCAAAACAAATTTCCATCAAAACTTTTAGAGGGTTGGACAGCTAGAAGAACTATGCTATTAGGACTTGCCTGTTAAATTCTTTTGACTTGATTTTTCCCAGGCAAGGCAACGTTCATCCTAGATGCAATCGCTAGACCCATGGTAGTAAAACACCTTCCCTCATAACACCGTGCACACCATAATTGTACGAACACACACACCATATACACTGAGGATCATTTTGATTCAGGTGCCAATACGTGGAAAGGCCTTCCAATGTAGTAAAATTGTCAAAATTGTCCATTGCATGAAAAATTGTTCGGTACAGCAAAAAGTAGGGATTAAAACTGATAGCACACAGTCCCTAACTCTAGTGAGCTATAGAAATAGAGCCAAATAGCTAAATAACTGGAATGATGCTCAGTAGCACTTATCCAAGTATTTTTTTTCAGACATAACATTCTCCAAAGTACATCCTACCGGAGTCTGTATATATGTGAATGATTACATTCCAAAAAATGTTAATATTCTTTCCATAATATGCTTTCTTATACACTTCAAATTGATTACCAAATACTAAAGCACAGAATGTTACTAAAAAAAGGACCCAGGGGAAAAAAGAAAGTTACAAGTGAGAAGTGGTTGGAAAAAGTAGGTTTATCTCCTTGCATTGCTTTGTTTGTACACTTAGCAGCCTAATGTATATCATATTTAAATGCCCAGTGGATTTTTAATTGTCATATGCAATAGGAATTAATTTTTTGTTTGCTATTTAAAATATACATTTGATTAATTTGACATTAAATCATGTGGTATTTGATGAAAAAAAACTTGTTTCCTTTTAAGTTTGTGTTTAATCATTTTCTGTTTACCTTGCAATAAAATAAATGGCTTCTGTTCTGCTCCATTTTGCCACTTTCTGAGGGTGCTGTCTAGTATTGACAAATCTTTTTGCTAATTAAATACATATTCATACATTTTCACATATTTTCACAACAAATTCTCTATACTTTTGCAGTGGGCTGTGTATTTAAACTATATTTTTCTGTCTTTGCAGTTGGAACAGCCAGCCATAGGGGATACAAGAAGAGTATTTGACAAAGCTGTATCAAACTTTGCTCTATATTTAAAAAAGATTTTTTTTTTCAAACCAGAGGTACGGTACTAGACACCACTGTTTAAACACCCAATGGTACATGACTGGGGTCACCAAAATCAAACATATTAAAAAAGTAAAGTACGTTTGACAAAAATTACCTTTCCTTACAAAAGTTTATTACATACAATCTGCATATTTTTGGGCCAAGAAGCGTCCCCTCCCCAGAGGACATTTACAAAAAATGAAGAGAAAAAAACCTGATGAATTATTGACCGTGTCTCCAACCCTCCTCTAAGTGCACCACAGGCATTTCTATGGGTCTTTAAGAATTAGCTTGGGTTTCCAGTTGTCCATGGACATAAAACTCCATCCCTTGGTGTCATCAAGCTAAAGCAAACGAATGACAACAACGACAAAGTCTGCAGTCTTCACCATGAAGTTGAAGGAACCACCAGTGCCAAAAGCAATGTTACAGAGGACGAGGAAGTGGACAACACATGTAAGGTGGATTGAGCACTTGTTACTTTCCCTCCTGAAATGAAAAGCAAAGTAATTAAGGAACAAATGATACAAACAGTTCCCAGTATATTTAGGTACTAGATTTTACCCAAAACTTGTATTCTATTATGCTCAGCAAAAACCTAACTTTCAGGCAGTGTATTACCTTGTGAGAACTGCAATCACAAAATAGGGTCCCTATACAGACACGAGGAAGTAGGGGATTTTATGATGATATCTACAGAAACTCATATGCTGAATCCTCATATTCAGTCTGCAAATGAATAGGAAATTCCAAAAGGGTATGTGGTTTTATGCCTTAATGGCATGGTTTAACCCTAGCTGGCAGCTAGAACCACACAGCTGCTCGCACAGTTCTCCCCCTTCTCCCCCAGAAGGGCAGGGAGAAGAGGGAGAAAGGAAGGGAAAGGGAAGGGAAAAATACCCTCGTGGGTTGAGATAAAGACAGCTTAATGAACAATATCAGACAAGGAAAATAGCAATAATAAAAATAATAACAATAATGACAAAAGTCTCTCTCAACACTTGGTAAATCAGTGAATTCGCACCATCCTGAGCAGTGATTGCGAATTCCTGTCCCCCAGCCAACCCCCATGTATATACTGAGCATGATGTCTACAGTATGAAATATTCCATTGGCTATTCCATTGTTCTGCCTATGTTCCTTCTCAGCTTCTATGGGAAGCTGAAAAAAAGTCCTTGAATACTATAAATATCAGCTAGCAACAACTAAAACAATATGCGATATTGATATTCCTTTCATACCAAATTTGAAACATAGCAGCCGCTAGAAAGAAAATTAACTGTATCCCAGCTGAAACCAGGAGACTTAATCCTCAAAAAGAATTAGGCTCCAGAATATGCCCTGAGTCACAATCACAAATATTCTTCTGGAAACAAGGAATGAAAGCTAGCCTTTGATCTTGATGTCTGTCTGGAGGAAGAAGTGGTCTTTTGCCCAATAGCCCAGTGATGGTGTTAGGTCACAGCAGTCCCTTAAAAAGCCATGCTAAGGGGAAATACGCTGTGGGCTGGCAGTGGCAACAGATCACAGGACGGGAAAGGAACCAGACTGTGCTTCTTTGGACCACAGTAGTCCTAAGTGTAACTGATCAAATGTGTGTAATTTAATCAAAAATAGCAGGTTAGAAGGAATGAAAGATTTTGTCCCTAGAATTCAGGCTGAAAAGATACATGAAACAAGTATTCCATGGAGTAGGGGTTGGTGTCTTCAGTATTCTGATGATAGCACTGTAGTTTGTGACTAGAGCAGAGATGAAATTAAGGTCTAGATTCAAGTTCCAGGCTCACACCTTTCGGACAGTACTCCTTAAGGACTAAAAAGCAATGTTTAATAGAATTTTAAAGTGTTAGCAGAAAATTAGAATTTAGATGCATTATAGTGTTTAGGCAAAAGTGAATGTTATTTTCTGGTTGTTCTTGCCACAAATGGTTCCATCCCTTTCTTACCAGTGTAATATTGATAATTTAAATTTTTTCAACATATTAGAGTAACTGAGGAAATAGAAGCTAGACATCATAATTTACTTCATGATAATATATTAATACGTTAATAATCTGACAAATATCTACTCAAAGGAGTCAATGGAACCTACAGAAAAATTCAGCTTGTTCTAAAGCAGGCACATACACAGGGTTCAGCTACCTAAATGCATGTCGTTGTAGCTGTGTTGGATCATACACCACTGGCTGGTGGTCCAGAATGATGTGCGTATCCTCTAAGTCCCACATAACATCTGTCAGCTCTGTGCAAATGTCTGAGATACCTCAGGACATCTCAGATGTCCTTGTGTGCCTATGTCTGAATATTTAATTTCAGAAGATCAGGCTGTCTAGGCTCCACTGTAGGTCTGTACGGATTACATCTCAGCTGATGATAGTGCTATTTGAGACACCTAGTGCATGTGTGGATATCAATTAGGTTTCCAGATGTTATTCAAGAAAGGGAGAGGTTTCCTGTAAATCCTCGGTTTTGTTCATCAGCCCCACAGGGATGCCTCAGATACTCTTGAACATCTCAAATGGCATTAGGTACCTTTGTTTCAGCATAGAACTGAAGACTCTGGTTAATGATTTTATCTAATAGCTAGAGAATTGTGAGAACATTTTTTTCAGGTAGAGGATAATAGGGTTAATGAGCACTGCTATAATTGCCACTCTTCCAAATATAAGCGTAACCTTACCTGAAAAAGATGGAACTCTGATCTGTGGACTAGCAGTCCCATCCCCTCCTTCGCTGACTGCACACACCTCAATGATGTAGACACCAACATCAGGAAGAAGCACCACCGCAGAGGTTTTCTGTGTTTCTATAACTTGACTGTTGCTCTGGCCTTCTTGCCTAAATAACACCTGTGGTCAATAAAGTAGATAGTAGTCATAGTGGTCGTTCAAGTTACATACCAGACATTTTGTGTAGGTAATGCAGTCACTGGAATGTTAACTGTTCTTGCTTTCTTTAAGGCTTTCTTGACATTACATTTGAACAGTCATCTGCTTTTACTCTCTCCTCCCCCCAATGGCTTCAAAACAATAATAGCAAAGTATATTAGCAATTAATGAATGTGAAAGGACGTTGATTACGATCTAGAGTGAAGATAAAGCATTTGCCTGCTCCAGCATGAGGTGTTACACAATTTTCTTCTGCAAACATTCTCCAAAATGCATTTGGGGTTCTATTTGATTCAAATTCTTATCCTCAAATTCATTTTTGTCTCAAGAACCCAACTGTAAATGTAAAGAAAACCCAAATGTAAAGAAAATGGCCTAAATAATGTCCTTAGTGTATTTACCTTAGCTGGCTAAATCAACTGAGAATAACTCAGATCTGTCCCTGCATCTCCTGTGAAACTCAGTACAAGCTTATGGCATGTGGGAGGAAAGCAAGGGAGTACATAGCTGCCTTTTTGGTACTTCCGCGTAAGTTTCTGTCCCCAGACAAAATTGAAAAGGTCGGAGAGGTGTAAAAAAGCAAAGTAGTCAACTGAACTTTCTCAGAATCTCAGCTATTCTGATAAAGGTTAGAGCAATTTCTGGTTTATTTGAAACATTTTGTCATTTCTTGATGATATTTCCTGATGTATCAGAGGGAATATCAGATTGTAGTCTATAGAAATGATTGTATATATGCTTCAAAAAAACCTCCCAACCACACCTCTGTAAAAACAGCGAAATAATTCTGCTTTGATTTAAAAGGTTGCAGTGAATTCCACTGCTTTTTATGATTTGTCATGTAAAAGTTAATCTGGATTTTACTCCTTAAAACTTCAAAACTTTAAATGCCAGATGTTGTCATCACTGATTGTTGAACATGACCAACATGATCACAAAACAAACTGGAGTATTTGTGTTTCTGCTTCATAAAAATATTAATTTTAATGTCATTTTAAGATACCTCATTCTTCTGCATTTCTGTAAATCCTATTGCAAACACAGTTAAATTATCGTATTAGTAGGAATTTCATTGCAGGCTGGTCTTGTTAAGAGCCACTTCTGAGTCAGATATGATGAACTGATCCCTCGGATAGAGCTTACTCGGTTTGTAATCAGTCGTTGAAAATCACAACACAGAAAATGTTGGGACATTTTGCTCTTTTCAATTTTATTTATTGCTTTTCATAGTGAGAACTGATTGCAGACAGTCTGTATAACATACTTTACTTCCACAGAAAAACAAGAAAGGGGAAAAAAGCCAACAGGGAAGAGGAGTATTCATTTGGAAGAAAGAAAGGTGAGCAAAGAAGGGGAAGCACTGACCTTGTATCCCATTACGTCGGATTCATTAGCTAGAGGTCTGACCGGCTCCCACCCAAGAGACACATGAGAGCCATCCTGTATCCACATAATATTGCTTGGTGCTTGGCTGGGAGCTGAGGAGAAAAAATAACAACACATACATAAATATAGTTTATAGGGAGTTTCCTTAAAATCAAAAGAAAAGTATTTCAATCTTTTAAAAATGAATCTTTTAAACGAGTTTACAACTTGTTGTGTTAGCAGGGTCCCAAATCTAGCTGAAATTCTAAAAGATGTTTTTTTTCCCACCAGAATAGTCATTTAATAGATCGTGGTGTATTTACCCAGCCCACCCCATGAACTCCACAGAGATTACGAATTTGAATTCTTTTCTGTCCCTTCTTTGTCAAAAATGCTTTGGTTTCTAGGAAGATAACCTTTGTTATGAATGCAAAGTCATATGAATTCATGTCTAAATATCAAAGCAAAGCCATGAATCAAAACTATACACGATTCCTGATTATTATACACTCCTCTTAAAGGAAAACGCAAGAAGGCAGAGGTTGCTCCCTGACTTCTCCCTTTGAGCAAAGGTACTGAGATCACTTACGGGACTTCTTGGTTGCTGCACGCACAGCAGTGCTAGGTGGTCCATACCCTGCAGCGTTGTATGCCCTCACCGTTAGGTGATATAATGTGTTTCCTTCTAATCCTGTCAGGAGGATGGATGATTCATTTCCTTCAGTTTTGACCTTTTCTGCTGCTTCTTCCTGCTCCATATCCTTCCAGTAACCAACCTACCAACAAGAGACCAGAGGAAGGATTAATATAGACATCTGGGAAGCTCATGCTTCCAGATGCTCATACTTCTTATCCTAGGGAGGGTCCTTTGGCATTTCTGACTTTTGTCTGATCATCAAGCCCTTTTAAACACGTGGGATTTGCTGTCTAAGGTCAGAGCCAAGCAATACAAACTTCTCCAAAATGGCGAGACTTGGAATATCGTGGTATTGCCTGAAGCACGTTGAATTGCTGTGTACTAGCACGAGCAGATGTAACTATAAGATGGAAGAGCAGAGGACAAACATCGGCAGGAAGTCAAAAGTATTTCAGAGAATTCAAGGAGAGCTCATCCTCTGGTAGGTCACCAGAAAATCTACCTTCACCCTGGAAAGCTCTGACCCCATCTGTTTAGAAGTGCTGTGAGCAATATTCCCTTCCTGGCCCTGTGCAACTCAGAGCCACAAGATTTCTTATTGTCATGAATAGAAAATGACAGAACACTGAAGAAAATCTTTCATTCATGTGAAAAATCTTATCTGAAGAAAAAGAAGGAAGTGGATTCAGTTTTAGGTCTTGGATATAAACAGGTTTCTGGTAAAAGCAATTTTGATAGTATGTTTATGCCCTTCCTTTTCAGACATAAAACCCCTAAATGATCTTTGTGGTTCTTAGTCCATATTTCTGGTATCTGTACTGAGTTTATCATAATCTCAAAGAGGTTATAGAGCTGAGCTAGGAATTTGACTAGTTTCTTTCCTCAGGGACCAAGTATATGCAGGGCATAACAGGGAAAAAGCAGTACTGTCTCTTTTTAATGTATCTAGGTGACCTACACAAGTAAGGTAATTCTCATGGGGCCCTATTTTCCCTAACAGGAGATGTCACTAATGTGCCACTCAAAGACTTACATTCAGCTTACCGTTATTCATGCTGAGACATGCTTGCATTTATTCCACATTTTGACCTTTTCTGCGAAGTTGGTTATTTCATAATAAGTTATTCACATTATATCTGGACAACTTTTCCTCTGAGAAAAAGGTCATGGACAATACAGCACTCTTGTGCATGTATCCCAGAAAATGGTGAACCAAAAAAACCAAAAGGGTTTCATAGGAAAATAAGACCAATGAGTACAATGCTGACCTTTTATAATTGCACTAGGACTGCCATTTAACAAAAAAAAAAAAATAAAAAATCTAGAAAGACCTGGCTGCAAAAATACACATTTAAGGTCATATCTTCACTTCAGTTAACTTTTGATCAAGTTTGTGCCAACTCAAAATCTACTTTTTGAGTTGTAAAATTCTTGTGAATATCTTTTTTGTGTGCCTGCATTGTCGCCTGCATTATCTCATGTTAAAATGCTATTGCTTTAATTCTTAGGTTAATTACAGCTCAGATAGAAAGTGTAGCTGTAGTCACCTCTTGTTATTGAAACAAGTGTGATGCACTGAGGTATTTTTGCTAGCTGAGTGCTTGACCAACTCTGTTGGTATCCGAAGTAACACCTAGTCACATCTTTCTTGGAAATAAAAAAGAATCAACAGCCATTTATTCACACATTAGAATTGAATCTCCAATGCTTATTATGTCTTGGGCGGTCAGATTCCTTTCATTGTACTTGCAATGCATCCTTGCATCACTAGAGTGATGAGGGCCACACGGTATTAAGCACTGTACAAACATGTAGCGAGAGGCAGCACATGTCCTGGAGACCCTATCATCCTGTTAGTGAAGTCTGATGAGGATCCAACAGGGAAATGGTCAGGAAGGAAAAGCAACTTGCCTAAGCTTTCACAGGTGGACAGAAGCAGGATTGGAAATGCAACTGAAGTATGGAAATCCTGCTTCTAGAAAACCAGGAGCAAAATCATAAGTAGCTCGGTAGCTCTCATTGTAGTAGTTTACTCACGGGGCACACCAAGTCTCACGTGAATGCAATGTACAAGACAGTAGCGAGCCGCAGCTTTTGCACTGAAACCTTTTTTTTAGTATAAAGAAGTTGTGAAAACTTGTTTTTCCAAATATTGGTGTTCAGACTATATAGATATTAAAACCTGATGAGTGTGAAAGAAAGCTAGGAGCATAACTCAGCCCTTTTGGTATTTTTCAAGTGTTTGGAAATGCTCTCCAGCACTGCTTATATGGCACTATCAGTTTGGATACTAATTATATTTTGCAAATGTTAAGTCTGCAAAAATAACTATGACATGTTCCCTGCACCACACGACAAAAGTGTCCTCCTTTGGCAAAGAGAAATTCTTCTGGGAATGAATATACTGTATTAAGCAGCAAAAGCATGAAACGCAATTTGGCAGTGCTTCTATTTCAGTTTCCCCTGTACTTCAAAGCCCTTAAGTGTTTGGTCTCTGCTTTTAAAATTCCCCTCAAAGTTTTGCCAGGTGAGTTTGGACTTTGATCTCAAAAAACACATTTCTCTTTCTTTCTTAATGCACACATCCATGTGTTCATGGCCAAATGAACTAAAGGAAAAAATGGTTATAAAAAAAAAACTCCAATGATTGTTGACTGAGGTTGATGATGGAGGAACATATCCAGTTGAACTGAAATGAAGATACTGCTGATGTTTAAAAGTGCTGAACATATTTCTTAAAATATAGGGTTGGTTTATCTACCTTATATGTGTGTTCTGGTTTTTTTTTATGTCTTACTATTTTCTGTTAGCTTAATTTATACTACTCAGAAGGGATTTACCACACTTAAGAGTAGGTTTTCATTAATGATAACTTTGAATTTTGATATAGCATGAAGCATAAATCACCCAAAAAGGTAGCCTATATTTTAAAAATGAAAGAAAAAGGTGGTGGTGGTGGGGGGGGACATTTCATCTGTTTAATGCATTATTGTTTGTGAGGTTTTAATTTTTTGCTGGGTTTTCTGTTCTTTTTCATCTGATCCCCAGAGACCCGTCTCTTTGAGCTGGAGAGAAAGCAGTAATGGTATTTAAACAACTGAATAGAGGAAATGCAGGAACATACAAGCTGCTTTGTCCTGACTGTGGGTTAAGCAGTTGTTAAAAGTAAACCATCACATTAAAAAGACGTTTCCATCTAAAATTTTTCTACCTCTGATACTTACAGACTACTTCCTTGAAGTCTCATGTTAAAAGGTATCTTAAATAATATTATTATTTTTACCAAATTGGTTTCTAGGGTATGCATAGTAGCACTTTGGTATAAATCCGTGTAATCCAGTTGCAGGCCCTCTTCTCTAAGTTCAGTAGAGTCAGAGTTACTGTCTGGATATTCTTTCTGTTGACCACAGAGAATTAAAGCAACAAATTCGACATTTTAAGTAAGAGCCTAAATTAGGTAGGATGAATCAAAGTGGACAAACACAGAAACTTTCCTGCGCTCTCTGATTGAGTCTTTACCAACATCAAAGTACTGACATAACTGCAAATGAACTTGAAGAGATATCAGAGTACAGAAAGCGCCAGGGGATAGAGAGCGGAGAGCTGAGACAACTGCTGCTAGCCCTAAAAAAATGATTCAGATTTCATTAAAACTGTTTTAATTATCATTACCAGAAACCAAATCAGCTCCTTGAACTGACACACCACCTTCATGCAAATGCTAGTGCTGGCACAACTGCAACAGTAGAACCAAGCACTCAGGCCAGGAGAAGATACGCTTTTTGTATCTTCTGCTGCTGCTTTTTGTATCATCTCAAGATATTGGAGTGACTGTCCTTCAGAACAAGATGAGAGGTTTCTGCAAAAAGGTCAATGAACCTCAGTTTCTTCCCTCTCACCAAAACATTGCTGACTCAAAAGAAGAAAACACTGTTCAGGACTCCTGGGTTCTGGGGTCTTCTCTGGAGTGTCTTATACCCTCCTCCTCTTTTCTCAGGTATTCTCTTCTCCCACATAGTCCTGCACACACATGGGACGAAAACTGGTATTTTACCTTAACCTTGAGGACTATCAAAAAATATCTAGTCATATTTTCTTATGAAAAATCAATAATTGCCTAGGTTTCTGATTTTGGGTGATAGAAAGCTAGTAGACTTGTAACAAGCTATTCATGATACAGACATTTCAAAGGGTATGACTCTCTTGAGGCCTTCATGACGGACCTCGAGTGTGATCTATACCTTAAGGACTTGAAAACCAGTGGTACTACTGTGCTATAAAATCCTGCTTGCAGTCTTCAGGACTTTAGAGGGCATTGAATTACCTTTTGAATAACTTTGTAGGCAAAATTGACTCATACATAAAACTATCCAATTGCTCATTTTGTGTTTGGAAAAATGCATCCATTCCAAAAGTGAAGTCTGGTAAATTGGTATTCACACTGGTGAAACACCAATTCCTCTTTTTTTCTGTCTTGCTTTACCAGCCTCTGGTAGAAACATCCATATATTCTTTCTAAATTACTTCAAGGTATACTTCACTAAATTTAAAAAAAATCCCAAAGACATTCCAGTACCTTGTAGATGTAATTGTCTGTTCCACCATAAAAACAGATAAAGTACACCCAAGAAAAAGCAAAACTCTTGAATATTTCTCTTTGAAAAGACAGAATATTACAGCAACAAGTTATTATGTCAAGTAATCCTCTCTGAAAATGGCATTCAAGATTTTCTATTTTTTATACTTTTTTTTTTTGTTGCAAGTTGATTTTTTAATTAGGTTAGTTAAGCTCCTATCCCCTGTGGGAATTCCAGTGCAAAAGACATGAGCTTTGTGATCTATACTTTAGTATTAGCCTTGGTTTTCTGGAAAAGAAAAAAAAAAGATATCTGCTCTTCTGGCAAGTAATTCTTTCCCTTTCCCTCCCTACCAGTAGTGAGTGACAAAGAAAATACTGCCTAGGGCTGAAATAGGCTTTATAACCTTCAGGTTATGGATTCTAAACAATAAGTATGAACCGTACACTATATTTTTCTACCATTCTGACAAAGTTTTCAAGCTACTTCTACTTTATCAGAGTGGAGCTGACATATATTTAGTAAGGTCGGGCGGACAGCTGACAAATCTGCACCGAAGTCAGGAATAATATGTGCTTTGGAAGATGCAAATGAGTACAGCAAACCTTGCATAAAACTCATGTGACATAACAGTTAACACTGCCTTTCACGGATGACAATGTGAAATTGGACAGGTTACTTTGCCTTTCATTACTCCTTAGCACAAAGTGCAAACAGGGCCGGAGTGAAAGCGGGTCACTGCAAACTTGTCCATCTGTAGTAAATATTCTGTCACTTTTGGTTGGTTAGACCCCAAACATAAAAAAAACCATAGCTCCCCCTTTAATAATGCTGCTGCTAAAAGGCCAGGAAATGTGAAGAGCACGTAGGTGGCTGTCACTGCTGTGGTGACCACAGGCAGAATACAAATTGCGACATGAAAACAGAGTGGCTAGTCAGATTATTTTACATTCAATTTGAATCGAAGGCAACATTTTACTTGTGGTCTAGAATAATTCTACATTAGGAAAAAATTGTTGAAAAAAAAGATAAATTATTCATCTTTTTATCAAAGTCACTGGATTTCTGTACATTAGCTATTTGCTATTTGTGGATTAAGGGAGTACTACAGGCTATGTTCTGCACTGTAATAGACACGATAAAACTTTCAAAATCAGTTTTTAAATTAAAATAATTTTCACAAAAGCTGAAGAAAGTGAATCATAGGGAAGGTATAAAGCTGCTCCATATATTTGGGTTTTTTTTTGGGGGGAGTTTAGCCCCAGTGTCTTGCTGCACAGAGTCCTTCCTTTTTACACTGAGGGGATGCTTTAAAGAGAAACTATCAGTATGTTAGCAAAATTGGGCTGATTGATAGTGTCGATTTAGTGTTTCTAAGTCAATACTGCAATGCACTGATGCACTATGCTGATCCTAGAAGTCATTTCCATGAAATAATTCCCCAAAATGGAACTGAAAAGATGTAGCAATACTGTCCTGTCAGAACCGGATTGGGTTCTGTCCTGCTGAATCAGTCAGGAGAGCAGCATTTAGCCTTCTGTTTATTGAGTAAGGGTTGCTCTGATCACAATGCTTCCTGGGAATAAGGACAGAAAAGAACGAAATACTCCCTGAAAGATTCATCTGTCAGAAAGCGGGCAGAGAAATTCTGGCTAAACAAACAAAGAGGAAAAAGGGAGGGGTGTGTATGTCCATAGAAAAAAAGCATCATCCTCTCCCCAGATAAAAGTAGTACCTCAGAAGGCTCCTCTAATTCCCTCATGGGATGAGGTAGAAAGGAGCAGTGAAGGAATTTTATATTTCATTTCTTTCTTCTGTCAACTGGCCTGAAATATTTACTCTGTAATCTTCACGCTAGAATCCTAAAATTGGTGTACAGCACAGTGAGGTGCCAAATTATTAATAAGGTTCAACATTAATAACCTCTGCTGTATCAATAAGAATTTCCAAATTCATTCCTAAGAAGTCCATGAGAGAAATAGAGCAGGTGAGTGTTACAGCTGGGGTCAGAATATGCTGAACTCTGAGGGTCCAAACACTTTCCGAGACAGGAAGACCATGTCTAATATGAAAAGAGCCCACTGTCCTACCTGTAACAGCCCCCTATCACTGGCACACATCTGTAGAGCTAAGGGAAGTGTTATGCGATAAGCAGGTAAATGCAAAATACATTGAAGTTATGAATGAATAAGTTTCTAGAGAAATAATTTTCACTTTTAGAAAGAAAATCTATTTTTTATTTTAAAAATACATAAACCAAAGTTAATAGAACATTTTGAGAATCAATGCGATTGATGAAATGAGAATAAAAGTAAAAATAATAGGTGTAATTTAAAAGACATCAAGATATCTGAGAGGGTGTAACAAAACAGCCATCTTTCTGAAGAGAAAAATACAGGGTGCAGTGAGTAAGTTATTTCAGAGAATAAAAGACTGGCCTGGAAATTGAAGACACAGGTTAAGAGCGAGTGGAACACTTCAACGTGGAAAGAGATAGCATTTGCAAGGTGAATATCATCTCTATCAAATACGGTTTTGTTCTCCTCACATATAGCAGTTTTAAAGGTAAAAGAGTTAGGTACCATTTTTGCTGCATGAAGCAAGCCACGTGCAAAGAGGTTAAAACATGTTTAATGTAAGGAAGAAGTGGGGATAAAGTTCAAGAGAGTTTGCAGAGTTCAGCATGGAGGCATATATGGGAAAGAGACCTGGACAAATGAAAGACCTGAGGGGACACATCATGGTCACAGCCTGCTTGGACTGTGCTGGAGAGTAATATGGGACTGTCTAAGTATCAAGAAGCTACAGCAAATCAGGTAAAAAAATACTACCTGACTGTGGGGTAAACATGCTGTCCCAGGTCAAGGCCATCCAGCCTGAGGCTGTGCTGGAGAGTGTGGTGGCTCTGGTGCTGCCTGGGCACCTAAACTTCCTTCCTAAGGCCATCAGTGATGGTGACCACCCCCCAGGTCTTGTCTGGATATGCTTCCAGGGAGACACTCTGTGCGAGTAGGTCACAAGATACTTTTAGGCATCCATATCATTGGTATCTGCTGCAGATCTACACGTTTACCCTCTTTTCATTGTTACTGTAGAGAATCAGGAGTCAGCACTCTCCAAAGGACAAAAGGAGGTACCCCAAAATCAGTAAATTGTGTCTATCTATCTGAGCTATTTCATGAGGAGCAGCATAGCCTGAACCACAAGGTCAGGATGGGTCATGTTGGCCCCAAAGGACAGGTTTAGTTCTAGGTGTGACCTGTTCCTAGAGGTTTGGATTGTAAACTGGATCCAAAGCTACAACTGGATCCAAAAGCGCGAGAAGGTCCATTGCCAGGGCCGGTTCTCTTTCCCAAATCAGTAAGGGCTGTCTCTAAGCAGAGATTTATTTGTGGACAGTGTGGCTGCTGCTTTTCATCCTGGCATACGACCTTTTTGCCGTCTGCCCAGCAGATGTCCCCCGGCCACCGCAGGACGAGAGCATGTGGACGGCAGAGGCTCTTTCCTTCCTCTGTGTTGATTGCTCTCAGTAAATAACAAGTTTGAACTGGTCACTTAGAGCTGGAAACAGTCAATACCTAATCTTACCTAGCCTCCGAGAGAGCCATGCTAGGTCACTTGCAGTTCTTTCAGCTATTTTTGAAGTGTCAAAGAGATGTTATAAGAACCGGTGTTGAAGAGTTTTCAAGCACAAATAAATAAAAGATGTGCCAGTGCTACAGCTGTGACCATTGTTCTACAGCTAGTCATATGTATGCTAAAATGAGCATAATTTCTACTGAAGTTTCACTACTGCACATGTTAACAGAATGCAACGCTAGCAAAAGCAACAAGACTTCTCATTATGATATTCTGTGTTCATACCTCAAATCCCTGTGGTCTTCCTAGACTTTCTTTAATATGTTTCCATGCAACAAGAATCTCTGATACAGACAAACTCGTAGCTTTGACATCGATGGGAGCAGCAGTCGGTTCTGTATTAAGAAAAATTGAAACAATAAACCTCCACTGTAACAACTTGTATTTATCAAAAACACTCCATCTGAAACTGTCATTTACTTCCTTTGTTCTACCTTAATACTCACGAGAAGGTATGACATTACGGGGAACATGAAAAACTGAACAAGATGAAGAGATTTTTATTGTTGTATTTCTTTATTTGTGTCATGCTACATCAATATCTCATCACCGATAACAGGTGCAGCAAACTGTGACAGAATCTCTTGTCTGATTTAAAAAAAAAAATCTTTAATATTTTTAAATGCCCCCCTGCTTCCACACACCCCTTTCACACGCCTTCATCAGCCTAACTCCAGCAGTAAATGGAACATTCATTCCCTTCCTGGCTTTTTAGTGCCGTTCTGTCAGCTCGGGATGAGCTTGCTGGGATGAACACCCTTGCTGGGTGCTCGGTCAGTCCTGCTCCGGCGTGATAGCGCGTAAGAAGTGATGCCCACTGTAATGCTGTAGTGAAATGCTACGTAAAAGGAATTTTTAGGACTATGTTTTAATGTCCTTGAAGTCACAGACAGCAGTGTTTGGGGCATGCCATCTTCCCTCTGCTGTGAAGCATTTACTGTTTTAGGCCTGGGATGAACACTTTTCTAAAGAAGGCATGAAGGCCTAGGATTTGTCCCTCTGACTACCTTTGTTGCTACCATTGTCCCTATGTCCATGTTCGTATCTCCATGCTATTCATAGGACACTCTGCAGTCCTGACCTCCTGATTATTTGGAGCAGAGGACCCTCCCTGCCCTCCAACCAGGGCGGGTGTCCTTCAGTGCTGCCGGGGTATGGCCAGGGGGCACATGGGGGGCTTAGGGATGCAGGATGCTTTACTCATCACACCTGCCCGACAGTGTTGACACAGGCACGTTTTGCTTTGCACTTCCATATCACTGAACACTTTACAGAGGTCAGACTTCTGGTGGTTGGGAATTGGATAAACATACATCTGCCACGACAGGCCGTTGAGCGTACCACCAACTTATATCACCAGGTAGTGCATTGGGAGTGAAGTGTCCAAAAACAGGCACATGTCAAACTGAGACATGAGCTAAGGAAATCTTTCAGATCTTTTGCTCTATTACCTAAATATTACTGAAAATTTGTTTAAGACAAACTATGGGGACAAGGCTCGAACGCAGACAGCGGAGCACACAGTAGCGGCATTTCTCCACCATTCTGGTGCAGTTCACTTGCTCAGCGAAAAGGTGAATTCACATTCGCCCGCAGCCGCAGAGCCTGCGATTTCTTCCTTGGCCTAATGTTCCTCATTACATTTCTAATGTGTTGATCTGCTCTTGAAGGGCAGGCAGAGGTCCTGGCTTTTATGTTATAGTGAGGCACATCAAAGAGCTTTCTAAAAAATGTTTTTTCGGAGGCTCATTTAACTGGGTTACAGAAAAGGAGTTTCCTTATGGAAAAGCCTGAGTTAAAATGATACATTTTTCTCAGTGATCAAACTGCCGTAGTAAGATGCCTAATATGAGTCTTGAGTCATTAGCTGCACTCCTTTCTCTGATCATATTGCAGGCATTATTTTGGCACTTCTGCCCTACACTTCTTCTCTGACATGGCTTGTATGAATTTTTCTTCCTTTTTGATGTCAGATTTTTAATGTTTGAAGCTCTTTTTGATCTCCTTTTTTATTTACTTCTGAAGAAAAGAAGCATTTCTGATGTGATGCAAAATGGTGTTCGCCAACAATGAGTGTTACTAATAAGTATAAAATATATATGGAACTTTTCAGGTAACAAAGAACAAAAAAAGTATCTCCAGGAGTAAGTGAAACGATCTTCTGAATTCAATACCAAAAAAATTGCGCTATGAAGAAATATATTCCTCATAACATGATTTTCTGTTCAATAGTTCCTCCCTGCTTTCTATTTTATGTACTACTAAGATTTGTGTGGCAAAAGCTATTTTCTAGTTTTTGTATTATTGAAGCAATTACCTTGTTGTCAGAAAAGATTGCAGTGGGATAAATAATTTGAGATGTACACAAAATGTTGGTTGGCAGCCTTTACACTTTCTATAAATGCAGAAATCATTTCCTCTTCATAGCATTCGCTAGGGGTGGTTTATGTATTGTTCCGAGTAGAAGCACAGAATATTTTCTGATATTTTTAAAAATCGTTTTCAACAAATGGAGTAGAAATACTTTGAATTTTTTTTTTAATGTGAAGAAAGTGCATTTCTTACATATCCAGAAATTATTCACTGCAGTTTCACTGATGTTAGACATTGAGAATATAAGTGTTGAGCAAAAGAACAGAAATTATATATTTAGGAATAAGGTATATTATGACTGTCTGAAAGTTTACGGAGACTAAACAACATTTTTAATTAATTCAGATAAGATGAGGACCGTATAATTTCTGGTGTTATAATACAGTCTGTGCTTCGCTCCAATGTCATGCTTTATTCTGTGTGTCTAAAACTAATGATAAGTTTGACAGGTTCATTAGGTTTTTCTGTAATGGTCCCTGATGTTATAATCATATCCTTTTCTTAATATCATGGCATTATGCTAAACCTGTTGGTGTCTGCCTGAGGTCATACTGATTGAAAAAAAAAAAAAAAAAGGGCCAACATCTTTAATGATCCCTTTAATATTCCCTGATTGAATTAAAGATGCAGCATGGCAAGTTCTCAAAAGGCTGTGTGCAATATCCACAAAACATTGTCTTTCCATTTGCTGCAATCACACTTTAAGGAAACATGTTCAATCTGTAGGTGTTTGGCTGCAATAAAGCAGGACAAGGAATTACACTAATTGCATTGATCTGGTGTTCAGTCGTCAAATGAATCCTTAATTTTGATACTGGCAAGAGAAAGAAGAGTTAGATACTAGCCCTCATTGTGTTATCCCTATTTATGACCATAAACTGATTTGTTTTTCTGAAATATTATTCCGTAAAGATTTCCACATGATCTAACTTAAAAAGCATCCAAGGGTCTGTTCATGTTTTTGTTGTTTTAACTCTTGTGTGGAACAGAGCTTCAGTCAGGACTCCTCATACAATCACTTAATATCCGTTCACTTCTCATTTTGACTCTAGAAAGGACTTTTCCCCACTTGCCTAATTCAAAATCTGAGCTCTCATTTGAAGGTAAGAACCTCAGCCTGGGTAATTGCATTATGACTCCAGGCAGCAGCACATAGTTGATATTTTGGGACTTCAGCCAGGACCCATGACTGGGATAATTCCTGTCTGTGGAAAAAAAATCACCAAAGAGATCTATCAGAAGAAAAATCATGAGGAGTCATCCCTCCTGTGTCAACCTGTAGGTAAAGTGGTAGCATTTACTCCCTTGTGGGAAATAGCTACAGGGAGTATCTTCCAAATCAGGGCATTTCCAGTAAACTGTTTCCATTCCTGAGAAAAGCCATGAGACATTATACTTGGCTCCACCTCTCAGCCTGTTTGATGTGTGTCCCTGGTTTGGGGACTCCACCAGATCTATGGTGGCACGGCTGCCACAGGATAAGCCTTTCTCTGGAATCTTGTGCTAGAAAGTGAAAAGATGTCTGACTTCCAAAACACCAAAAATGAGATGACTGATGAGATGATGAAGCCCTGGACAGGCCCTGGGGCTTCTCACCTTTCCTCAAGTTCTATTTTCACCTTCTCTCCGACCAATGTCTTAGCAGAGGACTTTAAAATGGAGAAAAATTAGAAGGGTGAGGAAATGAGCTAGCAGCAAAGCAGCAACCAGGCCGGCAGAGCTGACCTCTGCCCTGGACCTCTTTTGTTTAGTGTATTTACCTGTCAGGTAGAGCTTCTGAAGCTTGCTCCTATAACGCTGCTCTCCTTCACGCTTGCTCACAGCATACATCCTCCTGCATCTCCCCTTTCTCCACGGAATAACTCAGATTTACTACACGGTGGAGTGTCACATGGGAATAAGGAGCTGCCATATTCCATGAAGGCTTTGCCAGCATGTTACCTACATGGGGCTCGCTCTCCTTGGCACACAAGTAAAAGTTGGATAAGTGGACTGATAAAATTCAGGCTTTGTTAGATTGAAAGTTCAGATGAGCGTTGCCGTCTTCAAGAATATAAATGGTTAATTTCCAGCAAGTGACATGGCAGCAAGCATTATCCTCAGCACGTGAGGAGGGGATGTGCCTGCTACATTGATTGCACACCTGACTTTCCATGGGGGCTAGTGGCATTAATCCAATAAATGCTTAATAAACTCTTACATGTCAGGGTTGTGATTTCATTCTTTAAAACATCAGTAGAGACAGCTCTAGCTGAACTTTAACAGGATCTAATCCAGATGGATCAACTGTCAGAAACAGGAAATAACCCACTGTAGTTTACAGCTTTACAGGTAATATGCTGATTTATTAATTTTCAGGTTCACCTAAACCCCAAGTAGCTCTACTTCAGCTACGAAATGAACCACAGGATTTCATGAATGTAAGATTTTAATTAAAGACATGGAGGCTGTATTTAAACGCGTGTAACTGCATATTATTTCCTCTAAATGAAAAGGAAAGGGTAATTTGTTTGTTTGTTTAAACAAGGGCTCAGGGTGAAAAACGAGGGGAGATGGGCCTAACTAGAACAATCCTTCTCTTTGCAGTGGCTTGTTTAATATCACATCATCCACTAGCTGGCCTGATGCAAAACTTCTTAAAGTTATGAAGGAACAAAATTGCAAAGGCTGTTGCATGGCCCTTTGCCTTTCACATAACTGACAGCTTTGGTTCTCCATTGGCTAAAGGAATTAGTACAAATCCATAGAAAGCAAGAACGAAAGCTCTGTGCAGTATCATTACATCTTGTGTGTATTAGAGAAGTGCATCTGGGGTCCCTCAGGAGGTTTTAAACAGCAAAACTGAGAGTCTCCAGGCTTTACCTCATACTGCTTAGGGCTATCTTTTTTACATCTAGAAGTTTTTAGTAGTATTCACTACACTGTTTATCAAAATTATAGAACTTTCAATTTTTGTGAAGATAATTTCAACAGGTGCCTGAAGGAGAAGGTGGATACTGAAACTAACAGAACTAGTTCTGTATCTCCCATTGTGGCAAGCATTAAAAAAACAAAACAAATGAGCTTTATAAAAGAGCTAACTCATCTTGAAATCAGTTAGATTCCCTCTTTCTCACAGAAGCTTATTTCTTTTTCCTTTTATATTTTCGCCTATTTCTGTACTACATTTATTCTAACTTGTATTTATTCTTGTGCTGATAGGCTGTGTCTACACTTGTAAACTAAATAGGGACAGGGAGACAAGGCACCAGCCTGAGCATGGACATACAGTTGTTCGTAGCATGAAATAGCACGATCTGTGGTGAAGTATTGACTCTGGCCAATTAGTGCTGCCCCAAAATATGCCTGGGAATACGCTGGTGCCTGGCCAGGGATCGTTCCCAGGAGGTGTATTTTTGTCAACTGTTATTTCTTTACATTATTTTGGGATGGAAAAGATCTTGCCCCAGGTCCTTGAGCATATAAAGGGGACTAGCTCTCACCATCCATGGCAGTAATGAATTTTATTTGCAGTACATTTGAACAGCAAATTCTGAATTGTTTAAATTGGAAAGGGTTGAATTTCTGAGCACTCGACAATACGAGACGGTTTCACTACAGATGTAAAAATTTGCAGACTTTCACATTCTTATTAGTTATCCTGTCTGTATCATCTTATTTACTCAAAATGAATGAAAAAGTATTTCACTATTGTCGGTCCATTCTTTGATTATCTTTAGTATCAATACCTTATTTGCTTGATATTTTTCATGCTTTATATACTTTCCTAACTTTAAAAAAATATCTTTTTTCACCTAAATTTTTGGCACTACTTGGTTATTCTTATCATTTGCATTATTTGGATTTTATTATGTATGCTTTTTAGTTATTCTGAACATCTTTTAGTGGTTACATCTCTAGGTCCTCAGAATTAATGTACTGTCTTAGAAATGTACCATTTCTTGCAGTATTAACTTCAGGTATCTTTTACACCTTTGCCTCAGAGACATTCCAAACCATTTCCATTTCTAGTCTCAACTGTTAATTCTGTCTTATTAAACAATTTCGTGCTATTTAATGATGACTTCTTCCGCTGTTACTTGTTATGATCAGCTTTTCTGTAGTGTCTTAATTGTTCATCAAAACAAGACTATAGTAGTATTATTTCTTTTCAGTTATTCAGTTATACCGGATAAAGAATCTGCTAATTATCACAGCCGGAACACAAGGTCATTAGTTGTATTCCAAAACGCTCTGAGCAGCTAAATTCTCTCATAAATAACAGTGTCCTGCAATATTCACCTAAAATTAGAAAGGTCTTTCTCAGCATCCAAATTTATCAGGGCCATCAGCAACTGACCTCTAGCTTGACTCTCAGTTTCTTTAATTTCCCTTTTCTGAAATTACATGAAACCCAAGGATATTCTGTTTTGTACTGGTTTTGTATTCCCTGATATGTTAGCACATCATCAGCATGTTATGATATCCAACCATTTTTACTTTTGTTTTCTTTCCTCTGTGGCTCATACTCTGTCTAGTCACACTTGCTAAAGCAAGCCTACCTGGCCATCACTCTTACTAGTACAGCCTTTTCCATCTTCTTGTGATCACGCCTTTACGCTATCGTATTTCCATCCATTGCTATATTTCTGATTTTCCCAATTTTCCTCTTCCATTGAATTCAAGCCATGCATAGAGATTGCATATGATTTCCCTGATACTGAAAGCTTGTATTAGTAGTCTTGGCATTCTTAGCCCCTCAGTATTTAAGTGGAATGTACTCACCAAGAAAAATCTCCAAAGAACATATAAATTTTAAAATAAACAGTGCTTAACACTGCTTTTGTTCACTGTTTTATTTTCAATACCTTGTGCCTTTACAATTTCGGTTCTCTGTGGATCAAACCCATCTGTGCCTGCACCAAAGTTTGGTGCTTTGTTTCAGTATGCTCTAGCATGAATCTGCTACTGCTATTTTCCTGGCAGAAAACTCAGTCAGAAGATTTCTCCCTACTCTGTTCATGCGCCTTTTCAGCTTCAGGCCTGCACATTGCGACCTTTCTTCTGGTAGGCAGCCTAACTTGCTGAGCTCTGTGTGTGCTCTGGTGTTTCCTTCTTTTATTAAAGGGTTTCTTTATGAAAGGTTCAGGCTTGTCTTTCCCTGGTGCTGGAACATGTCTATTGTGTCCCTATGTTCTGCCTTCTTATTGAAGATAATTGAGCATCTTTTTTTCTATCCTGCATCTTTTCTGTGTCATCCTCATTCCCTTTTCAGAACTGGTCCCTGGCTCTCATCATCTCTTTTATCACTGAAACATCTGACCTCTCTTTTTCTTCTTCTCTCCTTGATTGTTTGCTTCCTTTTCTAAGGTCTCCAGGAAAGAATCCTCCTTCAAACTTTTCTAATGCATTAATCCATCTTTTCCAGAGGGTCACATTTGCTTTTTTCCTTCCTGGGTTATCCTGCTAGTTTTGTACAACCTTTCTTATCTGCTTCTCCATTCCTCCATTACATTCATCTGCATCTTTAACTCCTGGACAGTCTCTCCCATGAGCTGTATGTTGGAGATGTTTCCTATTAAGTCAAAAGGCCAATGAAGGAGAAGAAATGTCTTAAAACATCTATAACCAGTCAGGCGTTTCCCCCCTTCCTCCCCCCCACACCCCTGATAACCCTAACTTTGGGTTATCAGCATCATTGATCCCGCTGTAACCGTTGGTGTCATGTTATCTTTTAAATATCTGACTTGGAGATTGAGATAAAAAGATTAGCCCCTCCAGGTACTTATGAAAAAGTGCTTGTGTTTGTTGAGATTCTTTACCCACTGGAAGGCAGTTTTTTAAGCCTTTTGGCTCATTCACAGACGCTTTATGCAGTCATAGGTCAGTCAGCTGTGTTCACAGAGGAGAACATCTTACTCAATGCCACCTGCGAAGCTGCTTGCCTGGGCACAACTCACAGCCATCACACATGAGGTTTCAATGCAGATCAGAGAGCACATAATACACAGTCACAGTCACCCAGAAAAGAGAGATGCATTCATTCTTAATAAATGAGAAATTTCTTCCTTGTCCAGAACCTGTCCTATGCAAACTCTTTGGGTTTTTTTCCCATGTGCTTAGCAGAGGCACAAGGATTTAGACTTCCTTAGACATTTTTTTTTTTTAATGCCAGCAAACAATTTTAGATCCATCTGTAGATGTAGGTAACCTTTTAATATGCAACATAAAGTTTCCTTAGCTTTTAATAATTTTATCCTAGGCCTTTATTCTAGATGTTTGCAGAGCAGTGAATTGAGTGTGTGGTGAAAATCAAGTAAGCTAAAGGTTTGCTGGATCAGCCATAGGACTATAATACATCATACTGCCAATCTTAATTTCACGGAATCACGGAATCACGGAATCTTCAGAGTTGGAAGGGACCTCTAGAGATCATCTAGTCCAACTCCCCTGCTAGAGCAGGATTGCCTAAAGCACATCCCTCAGGGCTGCATCCAGGCGGGTCTTGAAAATCTCCAGAGAAGGGGACTCCACAACCTCCCTGGGCAGCCTGTTCCAGTGCTCTGTCACCCTCACTGTAAAGAAGTTTTTCCGTGTATTTGAACGGAACTTCCTATGTTCTAGCTTGTGCCCATTGCCCCTTGTCCTGTCACTGGGAACCATTGGAAAGAGCCTGGCTCCGTCCTCCTTAAACCCACCCTTTAGATACTTGTAAACATTAATCAGGTCCCCCCTCAACCTTCTCTTCTCCAGGCTAAAGAGTCCCAGCTCTTTCAGCCTTTCCTCATAAGGGAGGTGCTCCAGTCCCATAATCATCTTGGTTGCCCTACGCTGGACTCGCTCCAGTAGTTCCCTGTCCCTCTTGAACTGGGGAGCCCAAAACTGGACACAGTACTCCAGTTGTGGCCTCACCAGTGCAGAGTAGAGGGGGAGAATGACCTCCCTCGACCTACTGGCCACAGTCTTCCCTATGCAGCCCAGGATGCCATTGGCCTTCTTGGCGACAAGGGCACACTGCTGGCTCATGGATAATTTGCTGTCTACCAGGACCCCCAGGTCCTTCTCCTCAGAGCTGCTTCCCAGCATGTCCGCCCCTAACCTATACTGGTGTTTGGCATTCTTCCTTCCCAGGTGCAGGACCCTACACTTGCTTTTGTTGAACCTCATCAGGTTCTTCTCTGCCCAGCTCTCCAGCCTGTCCAGGTCACGCTGGATGGCAGCACGGCCCTCTGGAGTGTCGGCCACCCCTCCCAGCTTGGTATCATCAGCAAACTTGCTGAGGATACACTCTGTCCCCTCATCGAGGTCATTAATGAATATATTGAACAAAATTGGTCCAAGTATTGACCCCTGAGGGACACCACTCGTTACAGGCCTCCAACTGGACTCTGTGCCGCTGATCACAACCCTCTGGGTTCTGTCACTCAGCCAGCTCTCGATCCACCTCACTGTCACCTCGTCTAGCCCATACTTCCTCAGCTTCCTAATGAGGATGTTATGGGAGACAGTGTCAAAAGCCTTGCTAAGGTCAAGGTAGATGACATCTACGGCTCTCCCCTCATCCAGCCAACCCGTTATAACATCATAGAAAGCTATCAGATTGGTCAGACATGATTTGCCCTTGGTAAATCCATGCTGACCACTTCCAATAACTTCCTGTTCCTCTATGTGTTTGGAGACGACATCCAGAATGAGTCGCTCCATTACCTTCCCAGGGACAGAGGTGAGACTAACCGGCCTGTAGTTCCCTGGGTCCTCCTTCTTGCCTTTTTTGAAGATTGGAGTGACGTTAGCCTTCCTCCAGTCCTCAGGCACCTCTCCTGTTCCCCATGACTTTTCAAAGACGATGGAGAGTGGTCTAGTGATAACATCTGCCAGCTCTCTCAGCACTTGCGGGTGCATCCCGTCAGGGCCCATGGATTTATGAATGTCCAGCTTGGCCAAGTGGTCTCTGACCCGGTCCTCCTCAACTAAGGGAAAATCTTCCTCTCTCCAGACCTTCCCCCTTGCCTCCAGGGTATGGGATGTGTGAGGGACGGCTTTATCAGTGAAGACCAAAGAAAAGAAGGCATTCAGTAACTCTGCCTTCTCTGTGTCTTCCACCACTAGGGCACCCGTCTCATTCATCAGTGGACCTATATTTTCCCTAGTTTTCCTTTTTCTGTTGATACACTGGAAAAATCTCTTCTTGTTATCTTTAACTGCAGTGGCCAAGCTGAGTTCTGATTGAGCTTTGGCCCTTCTAATCTTCCCCCTGCATAGCTTTGTTATATCTTGATAATCCTCATAAGTTGCTAAGCCCCTTTTCCAGAGAATGTAAGCCTTCCTTTTTTTCCTGAGGTCCAGCCAAAGCTCTCTATTTAGCCAGGCTGGTCTTCTTCCCCGTCGGCTCGTCTTTTGGGACATGGGGATGGCCTTCACCTGTGCTTCTAAGAGCACCTGCTTGAAGTATGACCAGCTTTCCTGGGCACCTTTGCTCTTCAAAACTGCCTCCCAAGGGACACTCTCAACCATGCTCCTAAACAGGCTGAAGTCTGCCCTTCGGAAATCCAAGGTGGCAGTTCTGCTGGCTCCCCGCCTCCCTTCACCGAGAATTGAAAACTCTATCATTTCATGGTCACTCTGCCCAAGACGACCTCCAACCTTTACATCCCCCACAAGACCTTCTCTGTTAACAAACAGTAGGTCCAGTAGGGCACTTCCCCTAGTAGGTTCCTTCACCAGCTGTGTTAGGAAGTTGTCTTCCGCACACTCCAGGAACCTCCGGGACTGTTCCCTCTCTGCTGTGTAGTATTCCCAGCGGACATCTGGGAAGCTGAAATCCCCCACAAGAACAAGGGCAGATGATCGCGAGACCTCTGCCAGCCGCTTATAGAATACTTCATCAGTTTCTACATCCTGATTAGGGGGTCTATAACAAACTCCCATCACGATATCTGCCTTGTTGGCCTTCCCCTTGATTTTTATCCATACACACTCAACACTGTCATTCACAGTGTTGAGTTCCAGACATTCAAAACCGCCCCTAACATAGAGGGCCACCCCACCACCTCTCTTCCCTTGCCTATCCCTTCTGAAAAGCTGGTAGCCATCAATTACAGCACTCAGTACAGAAGATTTAATATCTTCTCAAATGAAATCCTTGAGAAAACGCGCCTTCTGTTGTTTAGCTCCTGAAGTGCGAAAGTCCATGTCTCTCTCACAACCAGTTCCCCATTTTTTTCATAGCAAGTTGAAATGTCTGCTGTCCTCAGTCTCCATCTGCCCAGAACTTAGCTGTAATAAACTATTTCGTTGCTCCTTTAAATTTCCAGTATATCACCTAAGGTTATTCTGGAGAAAAGCTTTTTATAAATTAATTTAATTTTGCACTGTATTGTCACTGCACCCCATATTTTTTCCTCAAATATAAGTCTTATAAAGTATTTATCGCCATAGAATTCCTCTTACCAAATGAAAGTCTGATGTACAGAAACATACAGAGACTGAATTAGCAAAGCTATGATGGGTAGGTACTTTCAAGTAACTGAATTATAATCAGAAAAGTTGGTTTCTAGAGATAGTCTCTGGGAGCATAGAGAGAAAGTTAATTTTAATAATTCTATTCAGATCGTTTGTAAAGTTCATATTTTAAAAGAAATGTTAGAAAAATTGATTTATATATTACTGATTATTCCATTTCCTGTTCAATTAACAAGCAAAGGACTACTTATTACAATTTATCATTCAGCTTTTGTTAAAATAGCTTTTTCTATTAAAAAAAAAAATCCATTAAGTTTTTGTCTCCCTTCCCTTGCAAAACTCTATTTTTATTGAACTTTCTGATTGGAGTATGAAATTGTTAAAGAATAAAAACATCACCATCGGTCTCACAGTATCATTTTCCACTGAGGAACAGCCAAGTCAACTGTAAAAATGTCTAAGTTGTACTGGAAAGATTTTACATTTAAAAATGTAATTGGTTTTATAATAATATGAATACTTGGTAATGCTCATCCAAACAGTGGAACACAAACAAATTACTGGAACTGCTTTTAGCAAAAAGACCATTTCTAACCTCTTTAATTACTGTGAGAGAATAGCAGTAGGTAATCTCTGTTACATCATGGCTCCAAAATTACATGTTTATAGTGGGCTAACATGGAATAACATTTAATGTTTTCCAGCTTCACATGAAATACCATTATCTTTATACTACATTTCTGTAGAAACAGTATGAAATACCTCCTACTTGTACTAGGACTGTACTTATTTTATTTTCCGACAGTGGCATAACTCAAATATAGTATAGTAAAGAAGAACTGAAGTATATGACTTCCAATAATGGAGCTGCTCAAAATGTTCCTGTGGATAGCATTTATTTTCCTTTTGTGTGTATGGAAATTTTCAGACACTGGCTCCTGTCAATACAGAATAACTTATTTTACTAGTACAAATTAGGTTTTTTGTTTGTTTGTTTGCTTGCTTGCTTTTTCCACAAAAATACTGTTGAGAGTTATATCAAGTTGATATCATAATTTTCCAGAAATATTTTCCACTTGTTCTGTTGAACTATGCACAGAATCTTAGAATCATAGAATACCAGACTGGAAGGGACCCCAAGGATCATCTGGTCCAACCTTTCTTGGCAAAAGCATGGTCTAGGCAAGATGGGCCAGCACCCTGTCCATCTGAACCTTAAAAGTGTCCACTGTTGGGGAACATAAATCACATTGAATATTTGGACATCAATGTAAATTCAGAAATTTCGTACTAATGAACTAAAAAAGAGAGAAAATAATAGAAAAAAAAAGAATAAAATTGCATTCTGTGCACTACTAGTACCCATTAAGCAGGAAATGAACATTCATAAATGGATTTATTTAGTCTTTGAGATGTTTGATTAGCTCATCAAAAAAAGTATCATGAACCTCAGAAGCATTAGAAAATAACATCCTTTGTTTGCTTGTTGTTAGAGAAGCCCATCTCAAAGTTAAGACTACAGAGTTCATGTTAGGAATGTGCCTTTATTAAAAGAGATTTTGTTGGTTAGGGCTAATGTGACAAAGTTTGTCACTTTCTTTTTCAGTAACCTTGGCAAGTTAGTTCACCTCCTTCTCTGCAAACCACATTTGGTGTTACTTAGCACTTCTGCAAAGAATTTTGAAATTTAAGATTGAAAAAGCATGGTATAATAGGGCACATCATATAAAAGTAGCATGATATAGTTCCTAATATACAAGTTAACTTTATGTTGAACTGACCTCCTTCAGCTGAGCAGATGACCACAATAGGGCTGAAGGGACCATCTCCTTTGTTGTTGTAAACACCAACTTTCACCTCAAAAGGAGTCAGAGGTGGCACACTTTCATCTCTGTAGATGAACTTGGAAGCATCTGAAGATGTTACCATTTTTTCTTTCCAGCCACGTGTTCCATTGGGTCTGAAGGCTACAATATATCCAAATCCTTCTCCATTCTGAAACTCTTCTGACACTGGCTATAAAATAAAGTTTGCATAATGATCAGACATAGTTTTACTAATTTAGAAAGCAGTTACTCAGTGGCTGACCATAATCTGTCTGTTTGTGTGAGGGTCATCCCTTACAGTCGCATTATAGGATTTTACTTTTCATGCCTGGGAACACATTCCTCCTTCTGAAGAGGAATCTTGTAAGAGAGTTTCTTCACCTAATCACCCTAGTTAGGTCACTGTCCTAGGACTGAGTAAACTCTTGGGCTCAGAAAAACTTTTTTCTTCTTTATCTCCCACTTTGTGGTTAATGCTTTAACCATCAGTCTGGTAGTGGAATAGCCCCTTCCAGTGACCTTGTTAAAAATACAGAGCAACATATTGTTAAGGGCTCTTAAATGTGCCACATTTACTACAGTGGCACTCTCTTGAGTTTTTGGTGCCAGCCTGTTTAATTTCTATATCCAAACGAGGTGTCAAGACTTAGGGATTTAAATCTAGGATTCAGTTTGAGACTTGGGATATAATGTAATAAATGTAGTTGTCCTAACTCTCAAACTGAGCCTTGGTGAAAAAAAAAATATCTCATTTGCTTTTCTCTTCTTAGAGGATCTGTGAAATTAACCACTTAAATTGGGACAGATCTGCCATGAGCAGCCAGTCAGCAAAGGGATTTATCTGTTGAGAGGGTGAGCACTGAAAAAAGCTAAATCTTACATGTCCAGCTCAAGGAATGTAATTTTTCATGCTAATATACTGCCTACATTTCTTATAAAGTCAATGGGCTAGTTGAGGAATTAGGTTATGTTTAACAGCTGTCAGCATATTAGGCCTATGGGAAATGCTGAAAGAAGGGTGTCTAAACTCACAGAATCACAGAATGGTTCAGGTTGGAAGGGACCTTAAAGTTATCACCTAGTTCCAACCCCCCTTCCATGGGCAGGGACACCTCCCACTAGACCAGGTTGCTCAAACCCCCATCCAGCCTGGCCTTGAACACTTCCAGGGCATCCACAACTTCCCTGGGCAGCCTCTCCCAGTGTCTCACCCCCCTTACAGTAAAGAATTTTTTCCTGATATCCAATCTAAATCTACCCTCTCTCAACTTGAGGCCTTTAGCCCGTGTCCTATCATAACACTCCCTGATAAAGAGTCCCTCCCCATCCTTCCTGTAGACCCCCTTTAGGTACTGGAACTCCCTCTCTTTAAGGGTCCATCTTAGATCTGCAGCTAAAGAATGCATGAATCAGAGCAGGGGCACGGGGGACACTGAATCCCCTCCCCTCCGCATTGCAAGTGAGTGTTTCATCACCAGGCACCTCACTTGCAGAGACCATTTTCTACCCATCTTTCTGTGTGCTGTGCACTGAGCGTCCAAGAAAAAAAAACAAAACATGACTCCGAAGGCAGAGGAGGCAAAAAAAAGACAGACTTCGTAATCTAGTAGTTTGAATTGGACGGGAGGAGCCTTGCATCTCTTACAGACTTGGCAGTAGACAGTTGCTATAAAAAAAGCCAGAAATACAAGAGCAGTACCAGAACCCTTGGATTTCACTGCAAATGCTAAATACACATGCCTGTGTATTAAATGCCTGTGAATTAAAGTTGTGGGAATAAAATTTTGTTTGGACCTTCTGAGTATAATTCAGGAACCTAGGTGTGTTAATCTTTTCCTGAGCTCCCAGATACCCATATAACATTTCAGTAGCTCCTCATACTCAAAGTACTTTGTTGAATTTCTTTTGCCTGTCTAAGTCCAATAAGACTTTTTTGGATCCTGCAAAAGCACAGATTAACTGTGCTGGAGCTGTGCTGACTTAAATTGTGGTTAAGCCTTATGGAAGTGCAGTGGCTAAACCAGACAGTACAGTAATCTGTAGTGAGCTGTTGGAGTGTTATCCAATGCACTAGGATTACTTCTTTAGCAGAAATTTTGACACTTACTTTTAATGGCATATTTTTCTGTGTTATGCTCTATATTTTACCATTTCTTGAAGAGAGACAGTGACTATAATTAGAAATGGCAGCAATCTTTCAAACTGTCAAAAAATGTAAATATGCCCACTCCACAATTTATGTTCAACACAGATGAAATACCATGATTTTTTTGTGATCTTAACTTGATTAATGACTTTATGCAGTTTAAGATGTATGTGAAACAATACCTCAACAACAGTAGGAAGAACAACACTAGATATTGATGGAAACAACAAGCAAATCATAAACAAGGGGGAAGGATCGACACCTTCTGCCTTAATGGCAATTTGCACTCCTTAGCTGTAAATGAAGAAGCATCAGCTGTCTTTTGTGGAAAAAAAAGTCAATGTATACTGAAAGTTATGTTACGGCAATTCCTAATTCAAAACTGTCTGTAGTACGCGTACTGCAGGATGGGACACCCATGGGTCTCTGGTTTCTTTTGGAAGAAAACTTCCACCCTTGACAGAGAGGGAGGTATAACACACTCCAGTGTCCCCTACTCCAGTCATATGGGGAACACTATAAACACACTTAATATGAGTACTACATACTAATATATGACATTAGGGACTGGGATTGTGCCAGTTTACATCAGATACAGTTCCAGCCACCTGATGTTTTTGTCTGATTCAGCAAATTCTCTCCCAATAGAAGAGATGCTGCTGTTTATAGTTATAGACTATAAAGGAAACCGAAATCAGCCGTTTCAGCTGTCTTAGGTAGCTTGTGTTGGAGAAGGCAGACGTGCCACCAGAAGACAGCCTCTTCAGATGTCCTAAATTTTTAAGCAGTTAGTCAGAATTCTGTGTGTCTCTTACCATCTGAATCTCTCTTGTTGGCTAGGCAAAACTTTTTTATTAAAACCCCATGTCTTTGTTTGATGGGATTTTCCTTAGTTTCATATATATATATATATATATATATATTTTCTGAATCTGAAAGTCTTCATCATAAATCTAGAAGTTCTGAAAAGTTCTCAAGAAAAATTTCTGTTCTACTGTGTTATTTATGTTTAGCATAGAAAGCAACTCCCACTCCTTCAATTGCCCACTGGCATGGTCATACATCTGTGTTGCATCACAAATATCTTCAGAAAATAAAATCAGGTATTCAGTTTTATATTTTTTATGAAATACTTAAAAAAATAATTCTTTCTTAATTTAAGTTTAAAAAAATTACAAGGCTTTTCTTCTCTTACCTTAGCTATTGTTTCATCTGGTGTAGCGTTTACGCAAGATCCAGAAAAGTCAAATTAACCCAAGCAGTAGATCAGGAAGAAAAGACTGATGAACTAGCACAACTTTGGAGCTGCTGCAAGGTCGGTTATATTCACCATAATGCCCTCTACTCAAACGGAATCACGGAATCACGGAATCTTCAGAGTTGGAAGGGACCTCTAGAGATCATCTAGTCCAACTCCCCTGCTAGAGCAGGGTTGCCTAAAGCACATCCCTCAGGGCTGCATCCAGGCGGGTCTTGAAAATCTCCAGAGAAGGGGACTCCACCACCTCCCTGGGCAGCCTGTTCCAGTGCTCTGTCACCCTCACTGTAAAGAAGTTTTTCCGTGTATTTGAACGGAACTTCCTATGTTCTAGCTTGTGTCCATTGCCCCTTGTCCTGTCGCTGGGAACCATTGAAAAGAGCCTGGCTCTGTCCTCCTTAAACCCACCCTTTAGATACTTGTAAACATTAATCAGGTCCCCCCTCAACCTTCTCTTCTCCAGGCTAAAGAGTCCCAGCTCTTTCAGCCTTTCCTCATAAGGGAGGTGCTCCAGTCCCATAATCATCTTGGTTGCCCTATGCTGGACTCGCTCCAGTAGTTCCCTGTCCGACCACATGATAAACCACATGATAATGTACATTACTTTAAAACTTTAGAACATATTTATAGAACAGTATTTTGTGTTCATGTCTTGCCAAGATTTGCTGTAAGGAAACCCCACTACAGTATTCTTTACTTTGCCCTCAAAGAAGTAAACATGAAACAAAACCTTTAATCAGAAAAGTCCCTTACCTCCCATGCTATTACTAATTCATGTCGCCTTCCACTTCTGCCACTTACATTAGCTGGAGGTGTCTTTGGAACTGTGAGCAAAAAGGAAAAAAAAAAAAGCAAAACAGAATGTCCAAGTTATTGAAGTTTTCCCCATAGTAATAAGTTGCTGCAGAAGACATGAGGCTGTTAAATGAGAACAGAAATAACAAACATAGCACTCTGTGGTAAAGAAAATATGCTCAAGTTTAATTTTGGAGAATTCCACAGTCAAGCTGGTAAACTCAAACAAAGCATAAGCTGAGAAGAAAAATAATATTGGAATAAAAAGCTGCTTAAGCGCTATGTCTTCTGAAGATTAGTCAAAATTTCAATGTACAGATCATCTAAGAAATAAAACAGGAATTATCTTGTTAACATTTGTATTTTTTGAATAGACAACTCAAATGCCAGGGAACCTAGCGTCTTTTAAACTTCAGGTAGAATCTTGGGACATAAATAATATCCCTCTACTATTTCCCAGGTTATTCATGATTTAGATGGTTTAATACTTGCAAACCCATTCTTGTATGCTTTACCAGGGAGCCAATTTTCAGAAATTTTGAAGTAACCATCCTTAAATACCCCTCATCATTTCTTGCAAAATGATGGAAGCAGTACTACCCTCAGTTCTTTAAAAATGGAGACTATCATTTTGGCTTTAAAAGCACATATAAGGAGCTGATGAAATTCTTTAAAAGAAATTGTAACTATCATCAGTGTGAATAAGTTATGACATTTTGTAAAACTTCAGAAATTTCAATTGTTCCCTTGGAACTGTACAATTTTTATTATCTTACTTAGTGCCTCTAATGAAGCTCCTAAAATGACAAATGTCTTATTTACCGTGAGGTAATGCTTGCTTTCTTTATTTGATTAAATATGTCCTAAGCTATAAGCTTCCTCTTTTTTTCCTTTCAGCAGTACATTGGTCATTGGTAGAAATCTACTGTGAGGCATTAACTGTTAAGGCCTTATTGCATGCTGTTTAGCTTATTTATTGAGTAGCACTGTGCCTTTGAACTCTAAAAAGAAAAATACATTTAAATAAATGTACACAATCCTTTCTATTTCCCATGTTGATCGTTAACAGCTTAAGTTCAATGAAAGTGCAGTTTTTACTAGATCCTGGAAGTTCACATAAAATTTCATAATTCATTTGTGTAGTGTCTTTCTGAACTCTGAACTCCCCTTTAAAGAACACAAGCCCAATTCTGCTTTTTCTCATAAATGATGCAGACCCATAAAGCTTATCAATTGCTTCTGATTTACGCTGTTGCAAAAGAGGCAAGAGCCCTGTCATCTGTGGTTCTCAGCAGGCTGAAATGGGAGATTTCTAATGTATGAAGCATCTCTTTCCAATATAACTGGGTTCATCATGCCTTTGACTTTTTCTCTCCTTCCTTCCTTCCTTCCTTCCTTCCTTCCTTCCTTCCTTCCTTCCTTCCTTCCTTCCTTCCTTCCTTCCTTCCTTCCTTCCTTCCTTCCTTCCTTCCTTCCTTCCTTCCTTCCTTCCTTCCCCTTACACACAGGCTAAATGATATCTTTTGTAGTTACTCTCTGCTGAAAGCTCTTGACTTCTGTAGGAGCAGGTGATTGAACTGCTTTGCAGTTTAACTTCAGCTAGTGGGAAACCAGGTATCCAGGCTGAACTTGTAGTCCAGGCACCTTCTCGAGCAAATGCAGAGCTTTGGGGTGGTTCATCCCATCCAAAGATAACTGTCTAAACAATGGGGAGGATTGTGTAGACTCTACTGACTGGAGATATGAACTAGTTTAAACTAAGAGCTAATCTGTACATGGCGAAAAGTTACTCAAATTTTCCATTCAGAAACAGGATTATACAATACTGAATGGTGAGGAATTGCCCTCTGGTTAAAATAAGAATAAAAACAGTGCGTAACACTGGGATGAATGTTCTATGGTGAAAAGATGAAGAATCATCTGCCAGTTAATTAACATGCAAAAATTGTGATGCTACGTCTAATGGACCGTATTTAAACCTTGTTTAGCACCTGTTTTTCTCTTGCCTTTCTAAGATATTTTTTTTGGTTATATATATATGTATATAAATATATAAAGATAAATTAAATTTTTATGTAGGTGCCATGTTACTGATGCAAGTACGCTGTGCTTCTTTGAAGCATCCAACATGATGGACTTATTTAACCAGCGGTGTCCTCTTTCTAGAGTTTTCTTGTTAACAGCTTTGCAGACTGAAGCCCAATTTAAATGAATAAACATTAAAAGAATAAAACTGTCAACACAATGAATTCCTTTTGCACCAAGCTAAAATGTGCATTCACACAGCGAAACTCTCTCAAATGAATAACCATTAAAAGAATAAATGTGTCAAAGGAATGAATTTCCTTTGCACTGCAGCAAAGTAGAGCATACACAGTTAGAAGGGGACATTTCGAAATGAGTAACTGTTAAGTGAAGAAAACTATTAAAAGAAAATACTTTTTGCCAGGCACCGAGGTTATATTTTAGCAACCCTTTTGGCAGCATCACCTTTATATCAGTGTTATATCTGAATTTACTCACTCATAGCCTAAGTTTATTGCCATGCAATTAGTGACTTCCCAATCTTTAAGTTGTTAATTCTTGGCAGTGACACTCACGGAGATGCACTTGCACCAAATTTGCAAATATGATGACTAAACTTGTCTCCCAGACACAGGATCCATTAGGACCTCTTTTCTTTAGTGTTTACCAAAGCTGAGAAATTCAGTATTGTATCTTCTGAATAAACACACTCCAACTAGTAGCAAAAAGCTCTTTGCTGGGTTAATAAGTCTCATTTAACAAGATGAGAGAAGGACACCTACTGGAAAACGAATCACTCCGTGGCTTAACACTTGTCCTTAGGATCATAAAATATGACTAAGCTTGACTGTATGTTCTGTAGTTCTGATCAAAGCCTTCTCATTAGCCTCTTTGCCAGCTACCTATTAGCACTTGTCTCCTGGTTTATTCTTAGACTGTCAGCTCTTTGGGATCAGGTCAACTTTTATTTTCTTTTGTTTCTTCAGCCACTGGTAAGGTTGGGAGTTAAAAGCCAGGTCTCTGTCATTCTGGTAATGTGAACATCAAATAGTAAGAAAAAACATGTTTTGAAAGACATGGTGACGAGATATGGGTCACAGTAAATAATGGGTGTATGTTGGCACACGTTGATGTTGAAACCTCCACTTAAGACAAGCAAACAGAAATCTTGAAATGACTTTGCCAGGAATTTGATTTGAACAGAAACAGCAGGATTTGTTTCTTATTGTTTTCCATTTTCATGGAAGTACTGTGATATGCTCAAAATGAAAGTGAAATTAAACACTATTAAAATTTATCTCCCCTAATCCAAACAAAAAAACCTTTAACATTTTCTCTAAGAGCTGGCATGAAGAATATCGCCTTCGGCAATTATGTCGCCCTTGACGGTATGCTTAAAATATATATGAAGAGAAGATGATATGGAAAGGTAAAGTTTATATATGAAGCCACGGCTCATTGTTTAATAATTCATATGTATCTTACCACTGCAAGCTAAATATACATGAAAAGCAGTGTTTTTTGTTTAGGACAAAATGTATGCACAGAACTGATATTGCTGAGGGCTTTGGGGTTATAAAGCGTTGAAAAGTGCTGACAATGACACCAATATGTTTTAAATCTGTATTTAAATGTAAAGTTTGGGGAAGCTTTTGGAAGTGGTAGGTAATACCATAGCTATGAAACCACAAACATTTAGATGTTAGCTTTCCTTCCAGAGTTCCACTGTGTCCAATATTTTGAAAATTACTCTGTCCTTTAGGGTACTTAAATTAGGTTTTTGGTTGAGAGTTTTGAAAATTCCTCTCTTTTCATGTTGCATGGCTGATGGATTTTCTGTTTTTTTTTTTTTTTTTAATGAAAACTGTGGTTTCTGGTAGACTGTAAAGATGAGCCCATTCAGAGATTTTGAGTAATCAAAAATATTTCAATATTTTGCTCACTTTTGGGCAAATATTGAAAATTATTACATATTTCATTTTGACATTGTTAAAAAATGAAACATAGCCATTTCTATTTTAAAAAGAGATATTATTTGAATTTTGCTTCAATATTATTTTAAAGTAGAAAAATTAAAACTGGAAAGAAAAAAATTGAGTATTTTGAGTAGACAAAGATTTTAAATTTTTATTCAGAAGTATTATTTTACTTCTATTTTGCTAAAGAAAATCAAGAAAATCTATGTTTTGTTTAAAATCAGTTTCATCCTCCCCATTTTTACTTCAGTGAGTGAACTGAAAAGATCTTTTAAACTGCCTTAGCTCTAGATTCCTTCCCTTATAGAAAGGAAAGTATAATGTCATGGAAACACGGAAAAACTTGAAAAACAGTTCATCCTCTTTTTAGCATTCCAATCTTGTAAAGAAATTAAAAGAAAATGTTATTGAATTAATAATTAATAATTTTAAAGTGTTTCTGTTTTGTCTTTTTTTTTCCAAGGAAATGTCAAGTGGCTTTTTTCAATACTGTTTTGTTTATTACAAAGAGAAATGACAGATTCTTAATTTTGTAGTGTGTCTTAATTTTTGTGCAGAACAAAAGTATTTAGCAGCCAAGATTATAATTGGTTATGGTATTGCTGTAGGAACACGTAGTTAGATTTAGTCCCTATCCTTCAATTTTGCAATCTGAATAGGTGAGATAGAGGGAAGACAAAGAGAAGCCAGAGCCTTACTAACCACCTGGTTTTAGAGTAAGAAATACTAATGTGAGCTGCCTAAATTTACAGAGACGTTTCTGATAAGCAGCTGAGTCCAGATTTCCCAAATCCCAATTCTATACTTTAATCACAAGGTCTTTCTTACTCTGCTTAAATCCTGTATTCATGAAGCTATTTTCCACATGGGTATTTTTTGTATAAATTCTGAAACATCTTGTCAAATAAAGTAAAATGAAATAAAATGTTGATTTGCTACACTTTTTGGGGAGATGAATTATTAAACTTGACTTTAGTCCTTAAGAAAATGTTTGCTGGAGGTACAGTCACAGTTATTTTTTTTCCTTTTTTTTTCATATCTTTTAAGATACAGATATAGTTTGAAAAACAACTCTTCTTAGCTGTGGAAAATGTATGGGTGGGGAGAGAAGAATTTGTTGCTAGCTCAACAGAACTTCCTAATGTGAGGACCAAAGCAAGAACACATTTGGCAGTTTTTTCTTCTCAGTTGGCTTCCTTGATATTGCTTGATGGATCTATCCATCTGTCTGTCTGTCTGTCTGTCTGTCTGTCTGTCTGTCTATCTATTTATCTGTCTGTCTCCTGCAGTAGACATCTGGGAAACAGAGGGACGTTAAGTGAGAATCCTTTCACTGTGTGAAAGGCCAGCCCTCAAGTTCTCACCCTCCCAGGAAAATATTTCACATCTCATCTGTTCAGGAATGAAATGTAAAATGTGCCAGCATCTCCAGAAGCGGGTGATGCACTCTTTTAAACTGTTGGAAAACAAGGATACCCCAACTGGTCTCAGGATCTGCGTTTCTGTTGTTCTCATTTCCTCTGCATTTTTAATATTTGTAATTTAGTGGGACATAGAATTCATGCATGGCTGCAGGACTCAGTCTTGATAGCTTCCTGATCACCACGTATAGGACTGAAATCTCAAATGCTGTGGCATATATGCCGGGGAACCAGTTCCTTAACTTTCCTGTTAGGTATTTTAGTAGCACAAACATGTGGATTCTTTGTCAATATATCCATATATACTGCGTATTAGTTTGAGCCTGCAATACTATGTGTTAGTAGCCTATTTGTTCTAAATATACCCATGCATACAATGATTAACATCTACTTTCTCTTCTCTTTTTTTTTTTTCCCTATGGAAAAGCACGTTTTCTACAAAGGCCCAGGTAATCATCTCCAAATGTCATGGATACAGCAGATTATTAATTTCTGTCTAGAGCAAAAGTAGTTATGCTAATGGGAAAAGCTGAAACTTCTTTTATACAGGTCACAAACACATAAAACACTACCACCAAGAATAAACCCCTCCCCGCTCCAGACAGGGGCAGTGTGAACCAGGTGACTTTTTCCTGGGACAAAGGCACTTTTTCTTATGCTATGAAGAAATTCTCGCTGAGAATAATGGTGACTTAATAGAAAATAAGGACTTATTAAAAATAAAGCCTGTGTACAATCTGCTACTAACAGAGTGCATTACAATGTTACCTCATGAAATCAAGACTGCATGCATGATTAGCAGGTTAAACTTTGATTCTACTCAATTTCTCTCTCCCCATGTTTCCCCATGAATAGATAATGTAATTGATGCTTTGGCCCCAGGCTTCAAATGCCCGACTGCCTTAGTGGAATGCCAGACATGTTTAAATTCATGTTATTGGCTCTTTTCACCTTGTGGACCTGTAAAATATGTATCAAGGCTAGAACTGACAGAAATGCAGCAGCTGGCTACAGGTTAGATGTGCCAGAAAATTGCGGTGTTATCCATTCCGATGAAAGTAGCTATGAAAAGCAATCATGTTAACTAAATATGAACTAACTAACAAGATTAGGGTTTAATTAGAAAAGTAAAGCAAGTGGAAACCTGTTTATTATTCTGTTGATTTTCTTACACCATCCCAAGTATTGCTTCCATGGGTATTTTTAGATAATGGACTAATATAAAACGTTGTTACTATCTTGGGGAAGAAGTGATAAAATAAGAGAGATGTGGGGAGAGAGAAAAAGACTTTAGTCTCCAGTCGAATTAGCTTGTGCCATTAAATTAAGGATGCTGATTTCCATTTAAGTATAAAATAATGGAAGCAGAATCACGCATTTGCTGCCTCTGTGGGTTGTCTACAGAGCTCTCATTCAGCCTTGTGGATCTCAACTCTCACCTGAGCATGAGCCAAGTCACTTTCTCTGCTGGGAGACCAGCATTTCTGGAGTTCTACCCAGTGCAGGGGCAGCCCCCCCTGTTTGCACTTGTGGGGCACATCCAACACCACAGCAAAGAGCCAGGTTACTCTGCCTGGGTCATAAGTAGAGAGGCCGATGTTGTGTTCTTTCTGAAATATAATGTCTTTTACATACATGACTTAAGAATTGAGATCTGTGATATTAGAACTGCAGCCCATGTTAATAGAGATTTTCCCTTGAAGCTTTCAGATAAAAAAGTTAGTAATAGAGAGATTCTGAAAAATAATAGATCAGTGGGTAATACACTAAGACAGATATTAATGTCCTGATTTGGAAAACCATATATGAAACCCAATGAAAACTATTACTAGCTTTCCTATCTCTTTGACTTTGGCATCTGAAAACTGTACCAAGGGTGATACTTCACACAACCACTGAAAGAGCTAAACAGGCTCTGGACTTCGGGAATATCTGAAGACCTGGAAAAAGTGTCTGCCTGAGTGAAGCAGATCATGAAGCCCGTGGCACTTCAAGAGTGCCATAAAAATTATAAGCAGCATGCTATTTTGCAAAGAATTATATGTGTAACAGTTTCTTTTTGTTTGATTATTTTTTTGTTTAAAGCAGAGTCCATTGTGTTGTTGTTCCAACTTTACAACTCTGCAGATTCTAACAATCGGGAAGTTATAACTTATTGAAACTCCTGTCTTCTTGCTCCCTCTATAAATTAAAAAAATGAGACTGCATCTATCTTTTTTATTAAAAAAACCCAACAAAACTATTCACAACTGAAACAGAAACCAAACTTTTTCTTAAAGAAAGGTCTTTTGAAATTGAGGTGATGACAATAGACTTCTGCTGTACCATGCCATGTTAGGCAGGCACACCAAGTAAATTCCGCTTCAATTTCTCTGAAGGCTGTTAAGTTGTTTTACTGGCACCTGTCTGGATTTCAATGTTGTGCTACAAAACACTCCCTTCTTACATGACATTTGTGCAGCTGTAACTCTGGTAGCAAAAAGGTATTCCTAACTGGAAAGCTGAAAATGCAAGTAAAGACCTAGTGTGGCCTTTTTCTTATTTGAACTAATATGTTACTGATTTATTATTCAAGAAGACCTGCATTATTATCAGCTACAGCTCTGTTCATCAGGGGAAGCCCCGTGTACTGGAGTACAGGTCATTGCTACTTGAGTTAAAGACTCTGTCGTTGCTACTTGAGTTAAACACTCTGTCGCTGCTACTTGAGTTAAAGACTCTGTTTCTTCTGATGGCAGCAATAGTGGAGTATTACTCAGAAATAAACACCTGTCACCGGGAGAAAATATACCGCACACTGCATGCTGCATCTGTCCCCAAATTATTCTGTTTTACTGATCATTATTATGATTTATCAATTCATTTTTACACAGGTAAAGTTGCAATGATTATCCAAAGGAATATTGAAAATGGATGCGCATGACAAAGGCTTTCACTAGAGTTGTAGGAATATGTTTTAGTAAATACAGCCTTTGTTTGATAAACATTGGGAAAGAAGAAGAAGCAACCTGAAAAACAAGACAGCTAGAAGAAATCTAACATTTTCAAACTTCATTTTGTGAGAAAAACATTCATTCACAGCTTTAATACATCTGGTAGATTAAAATCCCGAACCATCCTTTCAAAAATAGGGAAAGTATTCATAAAACTGAAAGTACATAATCCCAGGGGTGGAACCAGTTACAGGATAAACCTTATCCAGAATGTTTTTGTCTGCTTTGATATGTACCACCCGAATAAATAGAGAAGTTGTTCAAACATTTGGGTCCAGCAGAATTTTCACTGCCGATGAAATATGGTACAAAATCAAGGAAAGAATAATGGTGGTGTAATAATGTTTTTTTGAAAATCATTTGAGACGAAAGCAGCTAGTGTTTTTTATTTCATTTTCCTTTCCTCTTATTCTTAATGGAACAAAGTATGTAGCATTTGAAGCTTCTGCTATAAAGTTATTGAGTTTCACACTGTGGGGAGCTTGCAGAAGATGGGGGAGAGTTGGAAAAGATTCCACATGCATGAATGGGAATCAAATCACTTCAGTGCAGTTCTGTGATTGCACAGTGAAATTTAATATCAGCTAGAAACTACACAGTTATTTAAAGCAGAAAAAAATAAATATGTCTTATTACAACCCAAGATAGGTTTGTTAGACTTCATTTGAAATAGTGCATCCAATTTTGGGTGCCACAATGAGAAAGACATAGATCAACTAGGGCAAGGTCAGGGGAGACCACTGGGATGGTGATGCTGGAGTACTTGCCTTGTGAGGAGAGGCTGGGGGAGCTGGGCTTGTTCAGCCTGGAGCAGAGGTGGCTTTGGGAGATCTAACGGCAGCCCCCAGTGCCTATGGGGAGGTCATTGTGAAGACAGAGATGGGCTCTTTATAGTGGTGCAGGGTGGGAGGGCAGAGACAGTGGTCATAAGCTGAAATAGGGGGAGTTCTGGCTGGATATATTGAAAGAAAAACCACAATGAGATTAGTTAACTGCCGGCACAGGTTGGCCAGAGAGGATGTGCAATCTCCCTCCTTGGAGGATTCAAAGACTCAACTGGACAAAGCCCTGAGCAACCTGCTCTGAAATCATTTTACCCAGCTTTGAGCAGGAGGCTGGACTAGAAACCTCCTGAGATACCCTCCAGCCTCAATTATTCAGATGATTCTGTGGTTCTGTCTAAGAAAATCAGCCTGAACATTCTGCTGTGAAGGTTTATGGGTGACATATGCGCAGACTGGTGGCCTATGGAGAGCTGAGGCACAAGATTAACATATCTTAAAAGATAAGAATTTTATTTCAGAATGAGACACAAGGACACATTTTGGCATTGCCACTTGTAATTCTTATAATCTCCCTTAATGAGAAGACAGAGTGCAACACAATGCCTGTATTCGTCCGTAATATTTACAACTAAAAACTCAGTTATACTTTCAAATTCAAGTGGAATCTTTGAATTCGGCACTGTTCTATGATTAATAATCTACTTACAAATTATTCAGCTGAAGAAACATCAAAACAAAATCAAAACTCTCTAAGCCTCCTAAATAACAAAGAAGAATAAAGAATAATTTGAAAGTGTCCTGAGATGCAGTTTTCTTCTGAGGCTTTTTCAAACCCTATCTCTATCACTTTCTACCTCTTAAAACGTGTCTCTCTAAGATGCCTAGGGACTTTTCTCAGATTCCCAATCCGTCTTTATCTCCCTTCATTCTGCCCAAGTTGTTGTCAATGACTCCAAACTTTCTGAGACCACTGCAATTTTCAAGAGACCCAAATAGGATATAAAACATTTTTCCTGGGCTCCCACAGCACCATCTCAGTCAGAAATATAATGAAATTTCTTTAAATGCACTAACAGTTCATGGTAGAGTGTGGATGGCAAAGAAACACTTTAAAGCCCACGGTATTTCAAATTAAGCAGCTTCCCATGGCTTCCCTACCTTGCTGAAAAAAACTCTGTGCATCTTCAAGGAGAGAAGTTATGAAAAATAAGGGGAGAGAGGCTGCTTGGGAGCGGCTATGTGAAGAGACCGAGAAGCAGCCTGCAATTGAAGAGCCGGGGAAGCCTACCAGAAGGCAGGCAGCAATGGCTTAAGTGTAAGATGAAGAGTAAGGCAACATGTAGGGAGGAAGACAGCAGGGAATGGATTTATTTGAAATTTCTATAAATTAAACAATATTCCTGCAATTAAAACGAACTGGTTCCCCATTACAAAGAATATCACCTGAAACAGTGATTACTGAACACACAGATGTGTACCAGGGAGAAGAGAATAGTTTTATTATTATACTAAAATAGTTCTTGTTTCTGGTAGTCTTGGAAAACTAACCTTTTTATCCTCTTACCTGCTTCGTTGGTTCTGATCATTCGTGATGGTGCGCTTGGGTCTCCAGTGCCAATTTTGTTGGTTGCTACAACTCTGAATTCATACTCCACCCAAGGGTTCAGCTCAACAGCCATAGCAGACTCCATGTCGCCACTTATCACATCTGGAACTGCAGACAGTAAAGAAATGTGTAGGTCACTCAGAGATCTGAAGCTCACATGCAGTGTCTCAATGGCAAGTGGACTTTGTGATACAATATGGCCAGTAGAAATGATAGACATCAAGGATCTAATATGTCAGAAATCACAGCTAGGTTTTTGGCACTGTGGTACTCCTGAAAAGACACAGATTGAAGGATATAGCGGGGAGCTTTCTGCTTATTCACAGGTGCATCATGGCAGGTGTCTTTGTGGTGTCCTGTCAGAGCTGTTGCTAAGTAACGTGAAAGGAATGAAAAAAAGAAAAAAAAAATCAGTACTTTTAATTTATCATTGTTCTCTTAAGACTATCTGTTCCTGAAGTTCCCGGTGGTTATTATTGTGATGAGCAGGAGTTTTGAACAGTCTACTTGTGCTGTTTGAAAATTTTTCTCACCTGTTTTTACGGTCTGCCAGCCAAGAGAAAATGGACTGCGTGCTTGAAGGTTGTAGAGGGAGATAGGGCTGTGATTGTCTGCCCCAGGACTCCAGGAGAGTGTTGCTGTGGTGTCTGTAATTTCCTCCACTATTACAACCCCTGGGGGACCAGGAGGACCTAGAAATAAAGTGGAATAATCAAACAGACCACACCATCATCGTGGATGAGCAGCAATAATAGAGGAGATGCATTCTGTAGGGAACCGGTGGAGTGCAATAGCCATGAAATACAAGGGTTAAAATGCACGCTACTACATCACGGAGATACCTCATTTCCATGATTTCTGCTGGTAAATTGTGATTGTTTCTACTCTTTAAATGCTGTGTGGGTGAGTTCCAATTAACTTGTCAGAGTGACAGCAGAAGAACTAAAAATAGAAACAGATTAAGAAAAAAAATTCCTCCATTATAATTGTTCTGAACCTAAAATTAAAGGAAAAAAAGAGCCACTTTAAGAAGCATCCAGGCTAGACTGAAGCATTGCAATCACATCTCTTTGTGTGAGGCTTGTCAGCAGGAAAGACAAATAGTGATCAAAATGAAGCACAGGTGGATGTTATTCTTGAAGAACAATAATATTACTAATCACTGAATCAAGAATACAGCATTCATCCTTTTTCTCACATTCACTCACTCAGGGAATCCGCTTGGATTACTATCCCGCTGGAAGTCCATTGACTGTTTGATTGAAAGATATTAAAAACAGAACAAAACCCAAACCCAAATATTTTGAAGGCTGATAATTATTATGGTCCAATTAAAAACAAACAACAAAACCACAACAACTTCTCACTGGAGAAATGACAGGATTATTTATTCCATTTAGCTGCACCAAATGAGAATATGCTTGTCACCATTTGTATAGGCCATGTGACTGATCCAATAGGTGACGTCTCTGCTAGCAAACATGACTTTGTGAAGAAAAATATGGCTATAATGTCCCACTCCCACACCCAGTTTTCTTCTTTAATTCTTCCTGATATTGATATTACTGGGGTTTGAAAACATTATCCATTTGCACTTGCCAAACTAAATTGGAGGTCCTCCTGGTTCAGGATCCTCTTCCACAGTTGTTGTAACAAGATGGTTAGGGGGAAATGTGCATGTCTGTCACAGATAAACGCAAAATAAACATCTCTCTTGTGGTTCTTATACTTAAAAACTGAAATAAATCCTGAATTACAGGACTTCATACTTCAGTAAAATATTAACATTATTAATAGCTATAATTATGTATGACGAATCTGGATTTTCTTGGCATCCAAGACCCTCCTGATTCTTTTCCATCCTCCTGTTGTTGAAGGATGAAGTTTTGCTTCTGCTCCTACACAGTTTGATGATTGTGAAATCAGAAATGCACTGCTGGACAATTTCTCCAGAAATGAAACTGCAGGAAGTGTGATGATGGAAACAACTTCATTAACAGAAATCAATTGCTGCTACAATGTTTTGGGATTCGAATGCTGTTTGCATGTATCATGAGATGTAGTGGAGCAGATCCCTTGGGAACGTCCATGCCCGTGAGCTGTGGTGAGAGGTGAGGTCCCACTTGCTGAACTGTCAGAGCTCAGCACCTGCGGATCAGGGTGGCAAACACTTGGGTCTGGTGTCTCCATTTGAAGTGGCAGCTGCAGTCAGGATTTCTGTATTACTGAGCTCAGCATTATTATTTTTTTTTTTTTTGTGCTACTTCATGCAATCAAATCTTCTGCTGGCTAGAATCCTCAGTCCATGAGTAGAAACAAACTTATCTGAATATGAAAGGCTAAAAACCCCCATTAACTAAAATATTTTTAATTGCTGGGACTTTTTGTCATTTGCAGCTGCAAACAGCTTTATAGTTCCTCTGATATGCCTTTAACAAAAGCATGTTTACATGATCTATGACAACAGTATGATCAGAGTTTCATAATAGTTGGGCTCAATAGCTTCAGAATGGAGACGACTTTGAATCCTTTAAATGAGAAAGCAAATTACACTATTCAGTCGATTCCGTTTGCTTGGCAACGATCTACAAGCAACTAATTGACATTAAAATGTTGAAAATATATGGCATTTAGAAATCAGAGCAACAAAAATAGACAAATGAATGTTTGGAATTCAGGGGATTCAATTCCTTCCCTTCAAACAATGGAAGGAATTAATCGAAGCTTAGTATTATAGATGTATGATGGAACAAGATTGTCTCCCCAGTGCACTGCAGTCCTTTCTGCAGGAGCCCAGTGTACAGTTCTGGGCTATAGGAAGAACAAGGTTTTCCACTTCCACGGGTGGTGAGCAGCTCCAGTGCTGGGTGTCTCTGCCTGCTCAGCAGCCTTGGCTTGGCTGCTGTCAGTGCCCTTCGCTGAGTCACAAACAGTGCTGGGATAGGATGGTGCCCCTCCTTGGACACCTTGTGACTCCTGGTCTTCTCGAGTCCCATCTCCATTTGCAGTTGAAAGGTCTGGCTTTTCTTCCTGGGAGAAAACACGGCATAAAGATGTGTCCTCTGCACCCCTGCCTTCCTGACAGGCGTTTACAGTTCTGCAATGGGAAGCACCAGGTCAGGCCTCCGTCTCAGAATAGCAGGTCCCGGGGCTAATTTAATAAAATAGGTTGATCTTCAATCTCCATCATCTATTGTTTCAGGCTATCTGTTAATGCAGGAAAATACTAGTGAAATTTTTATTTGTAGCCATGAGGGAAAGTTTAAAGGAAAGCTGGGATCTTGATACAGTCATATGCTTTTACTGGGTTGCAGCCCTGGGCCCAGAATTATATCGTGCTCCCAAGCACAAACAAAATTAAAGGGAAATATTTTAGTACTTTTCCTCTATGACAATATTTCTCTCATGCACACCGAATATTGTTAAAGAGTTTCTAGCCACTGTATTATAGGCAAAAGAACAAGCATCTTGCTTATATAAAAATATGTAAAATATATTTATGCAGATGTCTCCTGCTAAATTCTCAATATATTTTGTTGTTGGAGTTCTCTCATGTTTTTTAAACCTTTTAAATGCATTCCTAGTCATGACAATGTGTCATTATGCTTTCTGAGATGTGTGCTCTTGCACAGTTTGCAGGATGACTGCTAAAAAGCATTTCCATTTCCAACAGCAGGCATTCTTGAAAGCGGATTAATAAAGGACAAAAGCCTCAGTGATGACAAATGTATGACAGTTAGCCAGGACCTGAGTGCTATGCAGATGTCACTCATTTTTGTAGAAATCTCATTAAATTTTACGCTTGGATGTAATCATTCATGGTGTCAGCCGGATGGCTAATGCAGAGAAGCTTTTCTCCCAAGGGCTGTGTTATTGTTCAGGATCTCTAAAACAATTTTTTAGTTCAGAAAAGTCAATTGAGGGAAAAATGCGCGGTCTGCTCAAATGCTTCTCTGGAAACTACACAGAAAATGACTGGTCATAAATGCACTACAGTGCAGTCGACCTTCACAGAGAAGACATTTGGGGCTGCAATAAGCTCTTATGCTGCTCTAGGAGCACTAGAATCCCAGTGTCAAGGATATTAGTCTGTTATCTTCTTTCAGAGGAATTCCATAGATTGATACTTCATTTCAGGACATGCATGAGTGCATTTTGGCAAACTTGTTTTATGTGTCTTTTTATTGTTGGAATGATCATCCTGAGAGGTCCCTTAGATTACTTGCCATGGTACAATGTTAATGTGAGAGTTCTTGAAAGACTATTACCAATAATAGCCATAGTGACTCAGAGAGGCAGTGCCCTTTCCTGCGAATCCCAGAACGTGCACTGATTCACTCCACTGCTGCCTGACCAGGATAATTCTTACTTTTACCAAACAACGAAGAAGCCTGATGTGTAGCAGTTCATGAACTCAGATTTCTTGACCTGAAGATTTTGCTTTCTGAATGGCAAAGTGTACTGGCTTGTCATCAGGAATATAAAAGGTCAAGAAAAAGAGGAAAAGAAAGAGGCAGTAACTACAGAATGGTGGAAAATGTGCTTGAGAAAACAGGAGTTCGACTTTTCTTGTAGCATAAATCCCTTTTTGTGTGCCCACTTATGGTAGATGAAGTGTTTGCACTTGGTGGGGAACAAGAGGATGGAGAGAAAGTTCGATGTATAGTAAAGGCAATAGACACCATGGCTTTAGTGGATACACCCATATCTCCATTCCCTCCATGTGCGTGTGTGCCTAAGTGGTTTCTGTAAGGTAGCTACATAAGGGCCCTGGGCAGATGGAGAGGTTATACCCAACCAGTGGCAGAGCAGAGAGGGTTAGACTCAGGGTGGGAAAGTAAGAAAGAGAAGATGTTTAATGTTACATTAATGTTTCGACCTGAATAGTCTTGACTCATTCCACAGACGAGTGTCAGGAGAAATCCCTGGTGTGTTGGCTGAGAAGGCCTTTGGTCGTACATATGTCATTTTGTGCTCTTTTGCCCTGATGACTTCTCTGCCTTGAACAAACTGAAAAATAGAGGATCTGGGCAAGAACACCTTGAGAGCTGCTAAGCATTGTGAGCTCAGATGCCAGACTTCTGCCCCGAGCCTCTGAGTTGGATCTTTGTGTTGTGGCAGTTGTGACTTGACGCAAAATGTACGGACAGCGCAGGGAACATGGACTGAAATTTCACCTTAGAAAGAAAAGTACCAGTAGCCTATGAATTGCATTGTTGATGGCATAACTAGCAGGTCCCAAATAGCGTAAGAAACTGACATTGGCCTCATTCATTGGTGTGTCCTACTGACTACCTTTAGAACTGTAGCATGCCCCTTGTCAGCTGTCCCAGTCCTGGTCCATGCTGCCTCCTTCACTCTCTCCAATCACAGTGTGGGCACCAGCACTCCCAGAACTGCACGGGTCTCTTTTAGGCACTGAGTTCTTGAACATCACCACATCTGATTTGCATTTTGCACTTGTTTCTAGGCACTTTTTTTGACTGAAGTTATAGATATGAGTTAAGTTTCTTAGAACAAAGGGTCTTCTTTAAACTTTAAAGAAACCCACTTTTTAAATCTCTTTAAATCTCTTTCACTTTCACTCCATTGAAGATATTATAACAAAGGTTCTGTTACAAGATCAGATTGCTTGAAGTGCTTCTGTCTGGAGTCTGTGGGTTAAAGGGCTGATGCTCCACTACAGATACAGTACAGATACAGTACAGTACAGATACAGTACAGATACTATACTATCTTCCAATATCGTAAATGTTTAGGCTATATTAATATACTGAAAATGGCCTCTGAACTCTAGCACTGATCCTGGGCACTGTTATGTTGTCAGCCAGTCCCTATTGTAATTTCAGCCCTGTGCAATTATAACTTTCTCAGCCAATGCCTTGGCACAATTAATAGATTACCATGGGCTGGGGCAGATCCCAGCAGGCTGTTTGCCGTGCCCATCCTGTTTTGAGAGGGGACGGGACTGGGAATGTAGCTGTGTGGATGGGAACTCTGCTGCACCCATTGGCCTCAGGGAGCAGTTTACTATTATGGACATATTCTGTGAGTCCAATTAATGGGGTTTGTGCTTAGGGCATCTTCCTGGCCTTTGCTACAGCTCAAATGTAATTTCAAGGGCCAGCAAGAATCTGCTGACCTTGTTTACGTTCCATTTAATAATGTTGTGTCTGATGGCCTTTAAACCCAAGTGCTTGTCTTTAAGTTTTATTGGCAATACCACAACTGAAAGGAGCAGTGTGGTCAACCTAACCAGCAGTTCCTGCGTTATATTTGCTCCAGGTCAGTGGAGTTCAGAGGAAACATTACTTCTCCAAAAATATATCATGAGAATGGATTTCTTGCTTAGATTGGTAGTTTTGCCAGTCTACAAGATGAATAGCTTTAACCTCTTTTTTATTTTTAGACCACAAAATGTGTACTCTTAAACCACAGTTTGTAGTCATAAAGGCTTTCATCCCTTCATACTACAGGATTGCTCTCTGCTCCATTTCAAGACCTTACAGCATCCAGGTAGCTGTTTGATCCTAAAGATCACTTTCCTTACAGTAGGCATTCACAGTGCCACAGTGAATTTGGTTCAGTGCACAGTCTTACAATACGTGTTATACATTGTAGAAGAAAGCTGATTTTCATTTTATTTTGAAGGAATCTTCCTGCCATGAACATTGTACTAATATTTATATAGTTCAAAGGATTTTAGTTAGTTTTTTATATGCTCAGAAGTTTCCAAGGGTGTACAGCATTCAGACAGAGAATAAGACTGGACTAGAAAAGTACAATATCTATTGACATCCATAACAACAGAAAACACATTTTCAGTGGTAACAGTGAAAAGGATAATAAAAGCAAACAAAAATGAGCAAGCTATTATTAAACCACACAGAAAATATCTGGCATCTAAATCCACTAAAATCCTTAAGTACCGACCAATGAGATAGGACCGGAAAGAATGTTAACTGTATTAATGCTTAGAGAGCACAGATCTATTTGTAACAGAACTGAGACCAACGAATTTTTTATCTTTTAGTTTCTCCTAAAACATATTTTATAATATAGATGTCATATATAAAATATTTTAATATAAATATATAAAATATTAAAATTGCTACATGTGCTGAAACAAACTTTTACGTGATTATTGATAGAAACAAGGAAACACACAGAAATAATTTCTCCGCATTTCATTTATTTGACCTCTTTTTGTTACAGAAGAGGTCTCTTTGTTTGTTAGCACCTCAAATTAAAAAAACTGAGCAAACATGCCTGGCTACTGCTTTACTGTAGTTCTCTTGCAAAGAGCTAATGGTCTTTTTCTTTGCTATGCTCTCTGAGACTCAGTTACCTTGTAGTGTCAACCTTTGCTACAGGTCAAAGTCAAGGTGAAAGTCAGGTGAAAGTCAAACATTGCAGAAAAGTCAAACATTGAATAAGTCATTTGGGGACTAGTAACCTTTACTTCTTTGCGAAACCAGAGATCGGGCTGCACTGTATCTAGAACAAGTAAGTGGAGCAATCTGAAAGAAAGTCTGGTAATTTGGAGATGAGCTGGCCGCTCCATGGACTGTTGTTGTAAGGCAGTGTGTAATGCAGCATCCAGTACCTGTCTGAGTAGTTTGCAATCAATGGTACTTACACTTTTGGGTATAATGTATCGTAAACCAGCTTTGCAAGAATAATTTACAAATAGGACTTAAGTGACGGAATTTATTTGACAACTTAAAGTTACTGAACTTTTTTATGATAAAAATATTTCTTTTGTTAAATAACTATTTAAATACTGGAGGCTTGGTACTGTTGATTAGGCACTGTAGCTTTCACAGACGTAAAAAAATCCTTTAACTTCACAACCTTGTATTCCTAACTCAGTCGTGATGATCCTAAAAAGAAACGTGATGTAAGAAAGGGATAATCCTTAAAATAACCTATATTGGTGTTTGTGGTGTCACTAGCAACACTAAGAATATAGAGGTTTATATAGGAAAAATCACTCAATTCTAAGTGTTTGAAGCACTGTCCCCATCCACATCAGATAATAATATCATGGTAAATTTTGCAGCGATCCTCTAATCTGCAAGAAACTCCCTAGTGTTCTGAGAAACTGCGCTGCTCCGAGAGTGTACTCACCTCAGTGCAGGTGAAAGGGATCTCTACTTTTAACAGACTATAGAGAGCCTCACGTTGATCTTTTTGAAAGCATGTTAGACTCCAGTGTGATGTTCCCAGCTCCCAGTATCTTTGCTGAACTGTAGAGATGCTTTTCTAAGCCAGCCCTCCAAACTTGCAGAAGAAAGAGTAAGGAATATAAAATAACTGGTTTTATTAGGAGATTTTTTTACTTAAGCTTTTCCCTATTGCAGCCTATGGAAAAGCAACACTTCAAATGAAATTGTTAGAAATTGTGTGTTTCAAGAGCAAAAGGATACTTTTTGCAAAAAGTGAATGTAAGAAGTAGCCTTCCACTCTTAGCTCTGAGTTCTGAGGGTGTTCTTCAAAACCTCCCTGTCTATGAGTAACAGATTTTGGGCTGGTGAATTAAATACACATAAAGTGAAAAACACTGTTGACTTTTTTTAATGTAGCTGATTGGACCAACCTAAGGTAACAAAGGTTAGCCCCTTCATGGTGTCAACCTTTTTTATGACAGAAGTATTTGGTGTTTTAAATGTCTCTACAGTGAAACACAGTGGAAGCACAGGATCATGAAGATATCCTTTGTAATGAAAACATGAATGCACAGATTGCTTCAAATTTCTACCGCATAATAGGGAAATAAGAATATAATAAGTCTTTTTTGGAAGACAGGCTACAAAACCAAATTAACTTACCAAGCAGGCATCGTCTTGAGGAAACCTGACACATTGCTGGCTACAAGATCACCTGAGACATCTGTGAGATGCAAGTCCCCTGGCTGGTACCTGGGTGTTTGGTAACCATGTTTGTGATGATATCATTAGTGTCAGAACATGACATGCATATTTATCCTGTATAAGAGCCTTCTGCTTTGGTAATCACTTCTTTGTGAAAAATCAGTATCGAGACAGCTCAACTACTGGTGTGCCAATGATGGATGGAAAACCATCCAAGCTGAAATGTTCTGCTATTCTGCTTCTCTGCTATTTAATATTCACTGAAAGTTGAAGATCTGGGTGGATAAATAAAGGCTGGCAGGCAGACAAAGCACGTGACACAGGAAAACTATTCTTGGACAGATGTCAAGAATGGGATTGACATTCATAAAAATCATAAATCACTTCTGTTTCTTAAATGGCTGATCACTTCATGTGCTGGGGCAAACATTTGTTGATTATGTAGTGAATATCTATATTCTCTTGTAAACACCCTTGTTTGCATGGCAAACAGCTATTCTGCACATATTTTCCTTGGGTGAATAAACAACGCAAGGCATAAATGAAGTGAAATCAGGCAATGACTTGGGTGTCAGGAATGTAAGTCCATAGCTGTGATTTTTGTTGTATTCATTCACTCCACTAAAACTATTCCTTTGGCCATCAGACATACATAATTCCTGTTATGGGATTCCTCTGAAGTAGCACATCTATGCGGGCCTGGTGCCAGAATGGTTACCACCCTATGTGAAAAGCTGTTTTCTCTTCTGAATGTCCTTGAGCTGTATCAGCCTGCCCTATATGCCGCCTTCCGCTGCTACAGGCTCTGATGACTGTCTTCCAGAAAATCTTGCAGCAATATTTAAGGCTTTACCACTACCTGCTTCATTGCCCTGCTGCAGGGCAAATCCAGTGCAGAGGATGAAATGTCTGTTATTTAGCTTTTCCCTTTCCCAATACACACTTCAGTGTATTGGCTTAAGCTGTTGAGAATGGTTCCCCTAAGGACTATCTTCTTTTTTTGGGGCAGTAGTCAACTCAATGAAAGAAACAAATATTTGGGTTGCTGGAGATACCCTAAATTGTGCCCTACACAGTCAGGTTCTCATTTGTTTGTCTCCTGTATTCTGTGCTCCTGGCTACTCTGCCTCAGAAAGGGGGTTGAACAAGTCTCGATCCCACCGAATCTACTGCCTGCAGGTATATAGCATGTGCTTGAGGAGAGACAAATGTGACTTTGAGGCTGGGTCTGAGACAGCTAAAAAGAGATGTCCTACTTTATAGATGAGCATTGCAGCTACTGAGTTAAGCTGTAAGTGGTTGTCATCACCACTTCTGCCTTAAATCAGTTCTGGTCTTTGAACTGAATCCTCTCTCTCATCCTCCCCATATTCAGAGAATAAAGGACCTCTCTGGGGACTTCCACGGAGTCAGGATGTCTATCTAGAGGGGATGATGGATCTCGGATGGATGAAAAAAAGACCAAGACTTATTTTTTCAAATACCTAATAATAAGAAAATCTTGTGATGATGAATTGCAGATAATTTTGTAGAATCATATTTTGGAGAGGAAATGCTTTTACAAGTTAGGTAGTAGCCTACGCAAATCATAGAATCATAGAATCATTTAGGTTGGAAAAGACCCTTGGGATCATCAAGTCCTACCATCAACTCCACTCTACAAAGTTCTCCCTTACACCGTATCCCTTAACACCACATCTAAACGAGTCTTAAACACATCCAGGGATGGTGACTCCACCACCTCCCTGGGCAGCCTATTCCAGTGTCTGACCACTCTTTCTGTGAAGAATTTTTTCCTAATGTCCAGCCTAAACCTACCCTGCTGCAGCTTGAACCTATTCCCTCTTGTTCTATCACTAATTACCTGTGAGAAGAGACCAGCACCAACCTCTCTACAATGTCCTTTCAAGTAGTTGTAGAGAGCGATGAGGTCTCCCCTCAGCCTCCTCTTCCTCAAACTAAACAGTCTCAGCTCCTTCAATCGCTCCTCAGATAACAGATAATATAACAGATAATATAACAGATGATGTCAGGTACGTCAGGACAGCAGACCTCTGAAGGTCACTGTTGACTGGCATGAGACTACTGAAATACTTCTCATTCGCAACCCATTCCAAGATTGGAATGCAAGACACTTAAGCTGGAAAGCTGAAGTACTGCCTGGCAGGTCCAGCTGCCAGCAGAACCTCTCTTCCGGATGAAATCCGCATTATTGGTAGCATTTAAAAAATCAACCAGATAGGGAAAAATAAATAACTCGAGCTGGAAAAACAGTATTTAAGGAGCAGATAAATTACTAGGGACCACTAAAAAGCTGTTTCTTACTTTAATATATGTAATTTAATCACATTTTCAAAGCACTTAGAAAAGTATTTAAGTTTTGGTTTTAGTAGTAAGTGCTGACGGGACTCGAATCTTGGTTTTGTCCAAACGTGATTCAGAATATCTGTTTACATGTAGTTTTGAAGTGCTCCTGAAAGAGATTAACTAGATAAAATCATAATGGAAATAACATTAGACATGTATTTCACTGCAACTTACCTAAAATCAAGAAGTGGGAGATAGTGAATTTGAAAATGGTTTGAAAAAGATTTAAAAAAATATTATAACCCCTTGTAGATGGTTACAGAATAGAAACTTGCTGCTGTCTTAATTTGTTTTGCTGTTCTGCCGTTCACACACAGACACACACACACATGTGTGTCTATAGTAAATTCAGAAACCATCTTGCACGATTAATTACCTTCTTATAAGTAATTAGACTCAAAAGAATTGAGATTTACTTGGCACTATTAGTTCTTTGTTCTTCGGATTGTCTTTCATTGGTGATATTTTTTGTTTTTAACTTCTACTGTATAATGCAGAGCAAAGAAGAACAAGGGCAAAAATAGTGACACAGTTAGTTCCTTGGTATATATTGAAGGGATCTTCCAATAGAACAATTAGCAAGAATGGTTCCAAAAAAGATAAATATGGTTTATGGATACTCCACAATAAATGATAATGAGACATTGCAATTGCCTGAAAATGCAGTGGTGAATGTCTGTCTGTTGAAGATCAGCATGTTAGCTATGAGCAATAGGAGTCTGCAAAGAGTTTGTTTCACTTTCCTCCATCTGAAGAGGCTGCAGCAAGGCATAGTTATCTTCCAAGTCACTTGCAATAAAGTTTTAGAAAACTGTCCTTTGACTTAAAAATAGTGCACCAGTTGAATACATAATTCAGTATAAATTTAGTCAATTTGCTAATAGCAATAATTCTGATATTCATGAATATCTAAAGGAGGGAAAAGTAGGTGATTTTAATTTAATATATTCAGTATGTCCAATTTATTTCCTGTAGAAATGGTGTAAGCAGAATGATTTTTTGAGTAAAAATTCCAATGATATATTAAGAATACTAGATGAGCCTTACAATATAACTAATGGTTGAATTGCTATTGTACGCTGGTATGATATTATCAGCATTCAATACTGGCATTTTCTGCAGAGAGAAAGGAGAGAGAGTAAGGTCAGAACAAAGATGTGCTGGAACTTTGCTTATATCGGTACTTCTAAGAGCTCATAACAAAGCTTCTGCTATCTCAGTTTGGCCATGGGCTGTAACATTTAAAACACAAAGATGTTTTGTAATATCCATAAAATTAAATTATTTTACCTAGAAACTATACTGGAAATAAAGAATAATATAGCTTTGGATTTCAGACTTTACTGCATAGTAGCAATAATTTTTCTTCACAGATGATGACTTCCTCTGTCAGGTGGAATTCTTCAGAGTTTACTGAAATATTTATTGAACCATCTGTTGCCGCTGGTCTCTTCTCCTAAGCAGTGTCCAGTATCTCCAAAAGCTAGACCTAAAGAAGTTTGAGAGGTGTGCAATTTGGGATCACCAGAGAGTGTCAAATTGCAGACCACCGAATGCACTCTATAAGCTGAGGTAAGTGGAGAAAAAAGAATCAGAGATACTGAAATGAAAATGAAATGCCTGTAACAGTATATGGAGAAATAGATTAGATGCTCCTAAACATTTTTGGTTTTTGAAATGCTGAAATCTATAGAGAGAAATCATTAGCAACTTTGCACTGAATATGCTTTAAACATTTTCTGCAATACAAAACCATACTACATTTTTGATGAAAGCAATACTGACACCGTAGGATCTTATTGCCCTCATTTGCATAAGTTTTACAGATATCTTAAAGAAATTAACTACTTCAGCAGACCAACCATATCCTGTAATTTCATGAAAACTGAATCATACATCAGGACAAAAGCAGTCACATGGCATAAAGCGTCTTGTGAAAGCGATACAAACATTTCTTACTGTATCCTATAATTATCCAATCATAGAAAAAAGAAAAGGAGAACATTGTAAGCAAAGTATATTTGAATTTACATTCCATTATAAAGCAGTCATAGTTTTCATTTCATCAGCAAGGTGGTATGGCAATGAGACACCCACATACATACATTCTGATACTGCTTACAACATCCTTCCTTTTTTTTTTTTCATCTCAAACCTCTTCCTCAGGGAAGCATTATTTTCTACATCAAATTCAATAAACTCATTTATATAACCGGTATTCTTAAAAAAATTTGTAGCCAGTCTGCAGTGTCCTAGATAATGGCAAGCTGAGAGATTTTTGTCACTAATAAGTTCAATGGCATTAAAGTTGAGATTGCCTTGCCTACCCATAGAGCCTCCAGCTCCCATCTGAGAGGTAAAGGTAACGCATAAGGTCTTGGTAACCCACAAGGATGAATTAGATTTCATAAGGCAGCTAAAATGGCATCATATGTCTGTGTTGAGGCAACTGAATACCACCATCCCAATGGCGCCATAGCTCATAGAAATCTGATGGTCCTCAAAGTGACTTTATGGAAATATTTAACAGCTACTTTCATCAAACGTGAAAAGCCCTGCAGTCAGCCAGAAACATTCTTTATGATTTAAAGCATTTATTTTTCCTAAAAGTCATGGGTATGAACATATCAAATCTAAAGAAGTGGTGGAATGTGGTAGAATAAGTATTTTTGAAAGATTATAATCTCTAAATATTTTTTTTTCCTTTATCTGGAGTTTTTCAAATGTTAATAAAATATCTACCTTGATTTATTCTTTCAAAAAATGTATAATCCACAGTAAGGCTGCCCAGCTGTGCTACCTAGCAGGGATCCATCTATCTTGATACTGTGGGACCCACCAGTTGCAATGCCAGTAAATGGACTGCAAATCCTTGAGTCCCCTCAGGCACCGAACACACCTGAGTGTGTACACACACACACACACACACGTAGCGCAGAACGCAGAAATACTCTGCTTAACGGAATGCACATATAGAGCTATCACCCTGCTCTGTTGCGAACTAGGTGGTGTCCTAGGTATGATCTGGGAACCTGCAGGATGCTGACTCTGTGTTCCTGCGCATAACCAGGAACGTTAAGTGACAGGTAAAGTGCCTCAATGGAATACAGGGCTGCGTTTAAAGATGAAGTCAAAATTTGGTGGTGAAAAACTTTTTGGAAAAAACCTGAATCACTGTCATATCTGGCGGGTTTTGGTTCATTGTTCATACCTATCATTTTATAAAGCTCTGCATTCTCTTAGAAGTAAATGAATATTCCTAAACCTTTAAACCCAAGAGAATGGCTTGACCATAAGATGAAATGTTAAGCATCACATAAAAAAGCACAGAACTCACCTACCTTACACAGGATGCTAATTGTCTACATTTTAACTAATCTAGTATACCTTTTGTGCTATTACCTCTCTTAAGACTCTACATCCATTAACCAACTGTCTTTTGTTTCTCATTGCCAGGTGTGCATGTGAGTTTATGGTGAAACTGCTTTCAGAGACAGTAGGTTAACCACAAATGTTTTCAATAGTATAAAATCTGAAGAATAATGCCTAGCACAGGTGTCCCTGAAGCCCACATATTTAAGTTCCCTGTTACAATAGTTTCTGGTGATTGTGTTTCCAGGTGGCACCACGGGCATACTCACCCCTAACGAGCAGCTCCGTCTCATCTGACACGGTGTCGGCTGCCGTCTGGACCCTGCAGCCGTATCTCCCGGCGTGCATCAGGAGGATGTTCCTGATCATCAAATCTGCAGAGGACGCTTGCTGAAACAGGGATGAAGTGCCGCTTTAAAAGCCAGTAAATCTGTGTTGAAGGTAGTTCACAAGGGTGTTTCGTACAGTGTGAGAAACTCATGATTGCAGCTTTCTTCTTACAATGTTTATGTGCCCTAATACCCTCTTTTGAGGATTATCAGAACACTGCATTTATACAATTATTAATAGGGATTAAAGAAGAGGATTTCAGGTTTTTAATAACTTTGACTCTGCTTAAAGCACACTGTGCATATTTGCATGCTCAAAGAAAATTATTTCAAACTAGCACAAAGAAATTCATTAAAGAGATGAACAGAAATATTTTCGATGCAATCCTTGGCGTTAAAAAAGTCCTCTTAGAAATGAGGGACTTTTTCTTCCTTTTCCTCTCCCCTTCAATGCGGTGACATTTGGAGTATGTCTCTCTATTGTAATGAAATTTAGATAACTTAAAAGATAATGTTGGTTGATTTTTATTGACATAGGGGAAATTAATACAGAATATGATTGAGGAAATATGAACAGATTCTTGTTTTTGCTCTCAAAAACTGTATATGTTTAAATCTAAAACATACAATACCTGGATGAGTATATACATAGAACCAGTTCAAATTTTTAGTATTCTAGCCAAGAGTAATTACAATGTCCCAAAATTATGAGGAAAAAAGAGAAAATTTGAAAATAGAACAACCTTTTGGAGGATAAATGACTTTTGCTAAGAAACTGTATTATTTAATAAATTCAAGCAATAATATTAGATTTTGCACATACAAAATCATTCTTGTATCTAAAACTTACTGGAGTCAATAAATGTTGCTCCATCAGATTTAGTGAGCCCCAGTCCATAGATATTGTTAATTTAATATTGTTGCTACTTAGGGAAAGAACAGGTAAGTGCGAGCAAAAGTCACCCTGTGTAGCAACTGTAGTTTACTTTCTTAATTCCGTGTCCTAAAAATGTTTGCAACTTTTTGATTTAGTATAAGCATCAATAGTTTTAGTAAATTACCATAATTATTTTTGTTTCTTTCAAAGCATTACTTTTCTCTCAAGAATCAAATGGAAATAATTTTAACATACCAACCGAAGATAGACAAAATGTCCTGCAAATATTTCTAAACATCCTTATCATTGCTCCTTTGTGTGATATGTGAACCTAATGTTGTTTTTTCAACATTAATGTCAAGTTTGTATAACATTATATTATAAATTACATATAACTAATATTTTTGATACAATTATATATTTATATAATTGATATTTAATTATCATATATATTTATATAATGATATAATTATGTAATTATGTGATATATATAATACATAATTATTACACATATACAATCTATAATATACAATTCATAACTAATAATTACATGAACAATAATATAGAATTTATAATATATATCTGTTTATTATATAAATCACTATTATACTATTCCACTATTCACTATATTTAAACTCATTATTCACTGACTTTATATAATACTATATGTTAAAAATATATAATGTATAATACATTTTATACAATAATATAATATGAGATAATGTAGTGTTTTAATACATGGTATATAGCATATTATATATTCATTATATTACATTATATTTACCATCTATCACATATTGTATATTATGTTATTAATAATTGATTTCTATATAGATAATATAATGTAATGTAATATAATATAATATAATTAATATATGTTACTGGATGTTATATACAAGTGTTTATATGCACCTCCTCGGTGTTTCACTTTCAGACACATTTGTTGAGTGTTGGCATTTCCTTTCTCAGATTTTATTTACTTTGCTACCAAGCAAAGATTGGCAGTTTTTCCTTGAATGATGCTTCCTTTGTCATAATATGCCTGTGCAGTAGTTCTAATTTGAGTCATTTTGATCCTGAATGACTAGAATTGCACCCTGCATTAAAATAAAGCCTTACTATGGGTGTACATGTTGATACTTCTCTTGCTGGGCTGGAAATACGTCACTGATTCCACCTAGATTCATATTTCCCCTTTTTTTTGGCACATGCTCATTCTATGCTCAGGTAGTTGCACTCAGATCTTTATCCTTCTTGATCATTTGCAAATCATGAGCTTCCACCTTATAACCAGTCGTCCAAATATGCATGACCTTGTGCTTTGTATTACATTTCTTGTCTGTTCCCATGTGTTATTTTCATCATCTGCTCTATTGGTAATATATCCAATTTTGTACCATACAATTGTCATTTGCATACTTTTATCTCTTATGCCAAGGTCATTAAAGACAAGATGAAATAGGATTGGTTCCAAGATCCAATCTTCTATAATTTATTTTTTTTTTTTTCTTTCTAGGCAGAATTCCTTTTCAGCACATCTTGGCACACCTTCTTCAGCCAATCTTCTCTTAATTTGCATTTTTGGAACTGAACTTGTCCTAATATTCCATGTAGCACTAAGGCGAAATCTTTACCGAAGCATATTCACATGCAAAGAAGGAAAAGAGAGGCAGGACATCGAGGTTGCTACTGAGACCAAAGTGAATATGGGCATGACCTGTAGCTTAATAACCCTGTAGATCCAAGAGTGTGAACACAATGGCAGTGTTTTGCCTTTTGAAGTGGTCTCATTAATGCTGTTGCTGGAGGGAATATACTCAAACCAGTCAGGCCATAATGCAATTCCTGTATTCTTGCTCTGGCACATCGGAAATCACAGCAGTGGAAAAGAATATCTGAGTACTCTGCAGCTCTAAATGCAAAGGAAGAGCACACACTCCTGTCAGGAGTCAACTTTGGGGTGCAATTTTTTTACATTGTTTGCACAGCAGCATTTACCAGCCATTGAAACACGGGTTGCTCAAGATGATTAGTGATTCTGGTACAGAGCCTTAGCTATTAGAAGGATAAGGCCAGAATCAGTCCACATTTGTCCTCTCTTGAGGGTAATTTACATTTAATGTGTGTTTTGTTGTTAAGTGGCAGGAAAAGCATAATGGATACAACTGCCTGGTTTGATTGCTCAGGAGCTGTTAAAAATCTTGTCTGTCACTCTAACTTCCAGAGGGTTCACGACTGTGTGAATCCTAATATTCTTATCAGCAAAAATATACGTATTTCGTCTGCACACCTGTGTAACTGGGCAGACAAGCAGCAATTGGAAGAATCATTGCTGTAAGTGGAGAGCAGTGCAGTACAATAGATCCCCATGAAACACTTACATTTATTACAGCATAACAGGATGTGCAGCCAGCATGGCTTAGGATGTGTGAGCGGAAAGAAATTAAACTCACTGTGTTTCATACAGATGGATATATGCTCAGACATTAGATTCTTGATCATGGGAAATAATGAGACATTTTAGCTTCCATTTAGATGGGTAGGAGCTATGTTTGAACAGGACCTCTAAAAACTACCATATTATTTGCTGTTCAGTGGTATTTATAAAGTGGTCTTTATGAATTTTACAGACTCTTCCAAGTCTTGGAAGAATGATTATTTTGTTGGTCAATTTATCCTGTAATGAGAGGTTCAAGGCCATAACAGGGTCGGGGGAGGGGGGGGGGGGGGCGGGTTAAACTGATGTGCTGGCCTTCCAAACCTTAAGAAAATCTCCGCACCATGTCATTGCAGCTGCTGCTTAAATGTCAGTGATTACATCCAGTTTAAAAAAACTGCTAAGTGGGAATGCAGCAGAGACTCCATTAGCAAAAGTATCTAAGGTCAGAAACTTTGTCTTGTGCTTTTAGTCTGCTCTCAGTGGAAAAATACATAATACTTCAGCAAAAGTAGAGACATACCCTCCCCTTTGGGGAAGACAAAAACTGGGTGATGTAGATGCAAACAGCATAGAAAGATCTCTCATCTGGACTAACGTGAGTTAGAACAGCCTGGTGTATCAGCAACCATATGCTCCCACTATTATTAAATGCTGAAATTAGTGGTATTCAAATTTATTTGTCTACATCTAAATTTCAGCTTTATTAAGGGTACATTTTTAAAAGCTGCTTTTTATTCCAGTAATTTTATGCTCTTCTGTGACACAGCATATTTTGTTATAAACGCACTATGTCAAAGTAGCACTTTATTAGAAAAATCTGTATTCCTTGGTGTTCTGAATATTATATATTAGCCATTTAGCCAAGTATCAAAAGTATTTATATTTGTTCAGTACAAACTTCTACTGTGTGGAATATAACTTGGACTTGGTTTAAAAGCCAACTTCTAATGATTTTAAGGAAAAGTAAATGTAACCTTCAAGGCCAGCATCAGCTACAGACCTACTGTAACACTGAACACACTCCTGGTCTTCATTAAGCAGCGAGTAAATAATAATAAAGCTGTTGATGCTATCTGTCATGACTAATAGTTCTCTCTAGGACAACAAATTATTGTATAATTCATATTATGCTCCTGAGTATCCCATTCATCAGGTTCTGGGCAGCTGAGTGCTGAGTGCTGTGTCAATCCATCGTCCTCTCTGCTCCAGCCTGGCGTGTTATCTGAGGTCATAACTGTGTCTGCAATATATCTAATTAGCTTTACCTGTAAGGTATTGCTTGAAGTAATTTTTCGAAAGAATCAGTGCCACCTATATATAACATTTGCTTTTGGTGTGGAGATACTTCCCCAAACTCAAAAAGGCTCCAAGGAGCATGTAATATGCATACTTCACCCTGCGAGAATCACTGTGTTGGATTTGTCTTTTGCGCCCATTACCCTAATGCTGGGGATTTGCAGAGGGAAAAAAAAAAATCTAACTTGCAGAGACCTTACTGTTGGTGAATGAATGCTTCTTCAGCCATCCCACATCCTCACAGAGAGGAAGTTGTGTGTGGAATTTTTTCCTTTCCATTTCATAAATCCCAAGAGGTTGTGGGTTGCTTTGCAGTAAAGTAACTTTTACATATGGTTCTTCAAGTGAAAAGAATTACATTTATTCTTCCTGTGAGAGTGAGTTCATTATCTTGAGCCAGTTGCTAGGAAACCTCCCTGTTAATCTGTCCATTCATTTGCTGAGTTTTTATCTCTGAGCCGAGGTGGTTCTCTCGGTATCCAACCTTTTCTTCTGAAGGCTTTGCACAAGAACAATCTATAATCTGCCTGCATTTGAAATGGAGCTCATAGTTACACCAAAGAGCACTTTTTTAACATCTAGTCAGTCTCTTGTTTACTTCCCCCTACCTCTTCCGTGGAAGAATTAAACGTTGGTTTGATTATTGCACAGTTTATCACGTATGTTCAAACTACAGAATCATATGCGGAAAATATATATGAAACCTAGGAACCTTAAATCTTTGTCCCGTCACTATATCAATCCTAGCTTTCATTTAATCTGTTTCTAGTGCTGCTCATTTTCCACTTCCCTTCCTCACTCCAGCTGCAGTTCTGTGAACGTAGCTGATTTATCTTGGGAAGAGGGACAGAAAGGCAAGGAAGTTTAAAATACTGGGTAGTCAATAGAGATGATGTGGCGACTCACAGCTCTCAGCTTCTGCACTGCAAAGGCCTGGAGTCTAGAAAGTCTGGCTATTATTGTACCAAGGATTCAGGTTGGGAACTCTACCTGGACAACATGCAGTGAAAATTGTCCCTCTGCTTGGGAAGAATATGTCTAAAAAGAGTAGTGAGACTATTATAAATGATAAGATTCAATGGAAGCTTAAATCAATGGGAAAAAAGAGTGGGCGAACACCGACTGCTGTTGCAGGAAAACTTTCATGATGAAAGCCTAAGGGGTGTTTAAGTCATTTCTTTACTATGACTACAGGGGTTTACTGAGGCTTGCTGGCTGTCATCTAAATCTCTTGACAGTGAGAAGTGAAGATGCTTTCCTGCAAAGTGCTTTCTATAGAGAAGAGAATGCTTGGGAGGTACAAAAAGCTCTAAAAGTACCTAAACATTTTGTAAGGTCATATTCTGTATAAACTGAGAACAGTAAAACAATGGTCTATAATTAAATGGGACTGAGATTTGATCCTGAAGAAGACTGACCTAGATTGTTAATGCTATCTTATTCAGCTTAAATGATTATTGAAAATATATGGAAGTTTTTACAGATAACACACAAGTTAGGTGAATTCCTGACTCATATATAATTTGATTTAGCAAAATAGCCTTTATTAATGAAATCCAGTATGAGTAAATTGAAAAATGATTTCACAGTTGAATCTTGATTGTTTGACATTTTTGATTAGCAGTGGAGTTTATTTTTGGTTTATTTTTATCTCTTTATCTGAACCAAATTAATGATCTTACAGAATAACCTCATGGCAATGTTAGTTTTGTGCCATTAACAGTAAGTGCGAAATAGCAATACAATAAAGTTCTTTTAAAGTATGCTGGCAATTTATATGTGCATTATGATGGATAGTTGGCTTCAAGCCAACTTCTGTTCATAACACATTTAGGACAATTTAAGTGCAATTTCATGCAAATTCTCAGGTTTGAACACATCAACCACTTGCCCGTTTACTGCTCATGATGTTTACAAATTGCAAATATTTAATCTGTTAAAAAGCAGCAGATTTCTCTGTTGATATAGTGATAAAGGAAAATTATATTCTGAATTCTGTCTTTTAATCATATAAGCACTTTTTTGAACAAAGACAATGAAATTATCTTTACTGGTTTTGTTGTGATTAATGGTATGTGGTAGTATAATAATTGTAGTATAGTAGTACCCAGTTTGATGCAGGTTGACTGAGGGATACCTGATAATACACAAGCTGCATTTTCCTCATCTATAAGAAGTAAAAAAAGATGGGTTTCAGGGTTTTCAGGTTTTCAGAATTATCCAGTGGAGGTGCCCTTCCAGTGGCAGTATTTTTGAGCAGTTTTCGTAGATAAAGCAAGAATAATAAAAACAGTTGCTTTGGGTGAGCAGTGGTGGTTGGGAGTGGATGTCAGAGAGCACTGATGTATTTGGAGAGGGTAGGGAGGACTTTAAAGTGCAGCTTGAATTGCTGCAAATGAGTTTGATTCATTTTACTGAGAGAAGGCAGAGGAAGAGATGAAGTTAAATGAGTATCAGATGTCAGGTAGTGTGTCGTGTACTGGGGTAGTTTTGAGAAATCTAGGGATTAAAGAAAACGTAGAAAAAGTATTGAAAATGGGAAGGAATGAGAAAAAAAGATGGGGCATGAAATGGCAATCTTCAGGACAGAGAGGCCCATTTTACTCATGTTGCTAGATTTGTGTTCTGTATCTGAGTTGTTATTACCAGGAGAAAAAAGGAAAAAAAGACCAAGTAATATGGGGCATCTGTGCTTCTGTTTAAAGATGTATAAAGCGGGAAAAGAAGAGCATGGAGCTACATATAAAATTTGAGTGGAAGGGTGGCGGTAGTGATGGATGAAGATGACAGAAATGAAAGCAAAACCCAGCTGGGACAAATGTGGCATTTTGAGAAGACATCAAAACAGGAAGAATAAAGAGCAGACACGTGACTTGGATTTCATTTGTGCGCTGCAGGAAGAATGTTGTGACAGCCATAGGTGAACAGAGATTTATTAGAAGGGTCTATAGATGATGGCACGCATCAACTCTAGCAAAAACAGCTTCCTAGGTGAGAAATAAAAAAGGCAATGAGGAGAGGGAGAGAGAAAAGGAAAACGGAAAACTCTTCCTGGTGGCCAGCCAGAAAGAGTATTCTCCTCTTGAGACTCTCTCCAGTGCAGTAGCCGGTGATGAGGAAGACGATGAGAATTATTTTTTGCCTATTTTTCTCCTAGTTTTGTAACCTTTTCTTTGGCACCTAGTCAAACTTCCTATATGTTAATGTTGATGGGAATATGTTAATTAAGAGCAATTGTTACACAGTGATTGATTGTTAAGCTTCTGAGCACGTATATTGTTGGATAATACTCATTAGGTATTTACATGCCTATTATCTACTTCACTGCACACTGTGGTTTGGTTTACAAAAGAAGAGACAAAGAAAGGGGGCGGGAAGGAGGGGTGAATTTCAAGCCAGTGGGAGCTTCTTCCCATGAGACCCCGCCATAACGACACGATTGGGGTTTGCCAGTGCAAGGCCACGGCAACAAAACCAAGAGATGAGCACAGTAAAAACTGCAAGGGAGAAATTCTGCCAGGTAGGCTCTGGAAAACACTGCCATAAGAGCTGGGGAGAAAGGATGCAGAGCTGGAAGGGAAAAACATCAGAGCTGCAAATGGAAGGCCTTAGTGTTAGTAAGGCTGATATTGATCAGGTGTTCAAACAATCGGACGCGCTGTTATAACCCAGATTAACAAGCAGTTAAATGATCCATTAGTGCCAAGTAAACAAGGGAAAGAACGGACTGCGGACTGTCATGAAATATCCTTTATTTACCCCAGGATTTTTCTCTTTAGAATCTTTCTTGTAAACAGGGGAAATACAAAATACCTTAACAGAATAAACCATAAAAATTATGTGACTGTATTTCATGACTTTTTTATTACAAATTCTTTTTATAGAAATTGGTATTCAGGAATGTTAAGAGAATCGCATTTTCCAAAATGCTCTGTTATCTCCTGTCTCCAAAGTAAAATTAAATAGAGGAGACGTTACTTATCATCTCTCTCCCTTACTCTCTATTCATATCCAAAGCCACAAGCACTTGGGCACACCAGTTTGTGTGCTTGCTTCACTCTAGGAAATGGTCAGAGTGTCCCATTCTAACGTAGCATGCAGGTACGTCTATAAATTCAGTTAGTGGACTGGGACTGTTTTTATCTTGGAAGTAACACATGGTAAAGGGCATTATTTGACCATGGTCTTCATTGTGTTCAGATTTTGGGTTGCAGTTACCAGTCATAAAACAAATTTAAAAGGTTTTTTGACGAGAAATACTTATTCCATTTTGTACCCTCCGTAGTTTACAAGAAATTTGCGTTACCAAAAGACAAGCTATTTTTTTTTAATTTTGAAACTGCTTCTGATCACTCAAGTGTTTAACTACTGTAGCGTGACAAACGTGCAAAACCTGGTAATGAGCATAGGGCTGAAATATCTGGAGATTTGAGTTGACAGTAATGGCTCTGTTCAGCCTCTTCCATCAGCAGGAAAGTAATGCAAGAAACAGTGAAACAAATTGATAGCAATGAGGTTGATATAGCAGTATTACCCTGAACAGAAATTCTCTGTGCGCAGAGCACATACCTTCTACAAGACTTTTGACAACTATTGCTGTTTTCCTCAGCGTGGGGAAGAGGGATTGTGTTAAATAAACCCCCTATTTAATTAGCCTTGTTTGGTTTTATGTCCAATAAAGAGGAAAGACATTATTATTAACAGCCCGCTGTTTTAATTGATTCCATGTAGCGTAGAACTTAGTGCTGCCTATTTAGAAAATGCTTAGGAAATGTTAACCTTAACTTCTTAAATATGATTAAAGTACTACAACAAACTAACAAGAGACTTGAAAATGTAATGAAAGGTACAAATTTATGCTCTCTTACGGGTTCTAAGTTATCAGATTGAAGTCTCCAGTGCTAGACAGTAGTTAATGTATTGTCCAGTCTGTATCTACTGGCCTTTTAGAAGTAGTTTTCAATTCACTTCCATGTGAACAAATGACCACTGTAAAATATAACATGACAAGTTGTGCTTATTGCTTCCCATGGTGGCAGTTGCAGTTAAGATCAAAGACCAAGAAGATATTGAGACTAAATCACTTTCCTGAGTCTGAAAGGTACTCATGCAGGTCAAGGTGAGGGACACTAAGAGCAATGCTGCTCCTTACTAGTTTGTGGGTAACCACAATAAATCACTTTGCTTGGCTGCTATAAAAACAGTATCAGCTTTCAAACACAGAGTTGGAATGATGATAGCTGGATGAAAATCTACCCGCAAAATCTGACATCTTTAGCTAGAAAAGGGATACCTCCAGGTCAAAGTTAAGGTCAGTGGAGATCTTGGAAAAATCTGAATAGAATTTTGAACAGGACTGCTGGATTTGGCACAGAGTACGGAAGATCAAAGTTACCCTACTAAAAACAAGAACACCTATGTTTTCTATGCTCAAGAGCTCACTGGTGTTGCTAGAAGGAAATCTTGGCAATTCAGACTTCCATGCAAAATTGGTTCTATTAATTACACAGATTACTCCTCACAGACCCTAAAATGTTATTGGATCTTTTGGTAGACAAAGACTTAAATAATGCCAAAGGATTCTGGCTATTTGTAACCCTTTGCCTTATTGTTCTGCTACCAAGTGTACTGTGGAGTCAGCATAAACAATATTTGGGATGTTTTCCTCTCCTAGAGTGCAGTCTGCAGCTGTCATGACAGAGGAGTTTGGTCTCTATTCCTTCATATATCTTTAATGCACAGCTTTGTTCAGCTTGATTCCCTTACCACACTTATCTTCTTGCCAAGCAAGTCCCTGAAATACCTAAATTGCTGTAGGTACTAATAATAACGGCATAAACCACCTTCAATTTGTATAAAAATTAGTTCTCAGTATGAAAAATGAGAACACTATTTTTTTTGGTACTAAAGCTACAGATATAATTTAAAACGAGAAAAGCAATATATGTTATTAAGAGAAACTTTTAATTTTCCTTTTAATTGCAATTGCTAGGGAGCATGTAATTTTAGCAAGTTGAAATTTATCTACAGCCCAAATAAATATTACTTTGGTGACAGATTTTATAACATCACATCAGAATGTTCACCATACTTAACACCTGGGTCTCCTGAAAGTAGGAGAAATGCAATCAGTGGTGAGAGGTTGACAATGGTTTTGCAATTAACAAAACCCATTCAAATAATGTTCAGTCTCTCAGGCTTTCAAACAAATAAACAAAAGCCAGAAAAGTGAACGTTTTTTTATCAGATAAAGTATCTGTGTGCACAGAACAAAATGGATTTATAGTTCTGTAACTTCATGCACGCAAAGGATATTATTTCTCTTAAATGTACTGCACTAAAAAGTATTTTGTTCATGATCAACTCATGCAATTTTTAAAAAAATATTTCATTCAGAAATGCAAAATAAGGGATATAGATAGAACTCTATCAGATCTCAAGTTTTCTTCAAGTTCCTTTCTTCTGCATTCTTAAACCTGTGTCTTTATCATATTGTGTATCACTCCTTTGAAACCGGATAGGTGAAAGGAGCTTACGTGATAGGAGAAACAGGAGAGTATTATTTCATCTTGCTTTCCCCTAGTCATGCTTTAGGTTTTAACAGAGTAGAGACATACATTTTCATCCTTGTGATTAATTTCACATGCTTATGTGGTTAACAGAAATGATATTGAAACACAATTGACAACATCCCACAAATGAGTAGTTATGGGAATTATAGAGTTTTTGTGTCAAAACACAGAAAAATTGCTGTATTACCACAATCGTTATTTTCGAGTTTTGCATCTCTCAACTGATATTCATCTTCATTTTGGGACAATGCAAAAATCAAGATATGCCTTTTGGTGAAGGGAGATCTACATTTATTTTAATCACTACTTTCAAAGAGGGAGAAGGATGTGTCATATTATGTTTCCAACAGCATTCAGAAAATTTCAGTGACGATTGTCCTAACAGGGTCAGGTTTTGGTATCTCTGTTCCGAAATGGAGTGTTTCCCTGCCCATCCCGCCTGTAATGTGTTAATAGGTATTTTCACTCCTCTTCCAGTTGATCCAAGCCTACTCTTCCATTTTGTCTTTAGAGTGAAAACCATAAAAGAAATATCTTGCAAGTTAAATGAGTTAGGAATGCAAGTAAATGAAGCATGGCCTGACCATCTCTTGTGTAAGCAATCTTGTAGAGGCAAATGAAGCTAGTACAGTCTAAAAATATCAGGGTTTGATGCTTCATTTTGGTATTTCTTTAGAGTTGCATAATATTTCACTATTTCAACCCTGGTTTAATAGTGACAAAGTAGGATCTAATTTTGTAATATTTTACAATATATGCAATGCCTTCTTTTCAGACTGATTTTATTTTCTGAACTGCTGAAGTTTGCTGTTTGTAAAACGGATACAGCATTGACTCTATTATGAGTGATTAATACTATTTTCACTTTGTAAAGTAGCAGTGACTCTTTAGCAACACAATGAGGATAAAGTCACAAACTTATATCAAAATAGCTGGTTAAATCTACCGGGTTTTGGCAAAATTTTAGCCATGTCAGGACAATTAAAGGAAACATTAATTTCAGTGAGTTTTGCATGAATATTTGCCTGAAAATAGTCCCAGTATGTCATCTACCAGGTTCTCAATTTGAATGAGCCTTACTTCTATCACTTTGAAGGCTTTTACTGGTACAAATGAAATTAATGAAGAATTCTTGTTGAAAGATCTACAAAATCCTATTTTCATAAACCAGATTTACTTTGATAGGAGAAAAGCTGTCAGAAATTTTCTAGCCTGAGGATTCTTCCCAGCAGTTAAAAATTCCCTTCATCACAGAAGATGCTGAAACACACTGAAGGAACCGTGTAACACATTTTAGATTTTAAATTTTTGGAAATGACTTGAAGTTAAATTGTAATCATAGGATGTTTTCTTGAATAAAAGAATGTTTTAACCTCTAAGTAAAAAAAAAAAAAAGAATTGTAGTTTTACTTCCTATATATTTAGTGCTGGATTTTGAGTATTGAACTTCCTCAAACGAAGATAAGTATGCTAAGAACTTTCACACCTTGTATATATCTTACTAATGTTTTTCAATTAAAAAGTTTATTGAAGTAAAACCAAACTAAAAAAAAAAACAAAAACAAACCAAACAGCCTGAAGTGAATATAGTATGACTTCCACAGAGGCAAGCAGAAGAATAAATTGATTGTAGCTGACAAGATTTTTAATGCAAAGTTAACTTCGCTACATTGTAGTCAAATTAGATACATTAACTTTTAAAATTTCCTGACCTTTGTGAGCTCCATTTTTCTCTGTTAACATAGCATGGACATTTGATTTACATTTCATTAGTGGGAAGATTGAGTTAAATGACTGTAGATTCTATTTCCAAACTTGTTCATAATAAGAGATTTCTTTCTACTAAGAGAAGTTCAAACCATTTTACATGGAACAGGTTGGAATTACTTCATCATACCGTTTAATCATATTAAATTGTTTTTGAATCAAGAGGTAATATTTGAAATTGGTATGCATGTTTTTTCCATATGATTCTTATTGACTTAAATAAGGGTTGCACAGCTAGAACCTACCTCAGGCAGGGGAGTTTGAAAATATACTCCTTGCTATTCAGATATTAAAATATATGCTAGGCAAGTAAAAACATTGGGAGGTAAGGACATTCCAACAGTCATGTTATCTGCGAGACAGACATCAATGCATATAGCATCATCCTTTCTATGTTAAAATCAGCAGAAGAATGTGAGGAGGATTTGATTCAAACTACTTTCTGTTCCCTCACAAACTTCATCAGATGCCTCACCAATAATAGTATGTATAAGTGTACACTTAATATCTTCATGATTAAAACTACTTGAAGTAATTCTAGTGACCTGCAGTTTGCACCTCCTCTAGCTATCATTTCTTTCCAACATTACTGAAACCAGTTATCTGTCAATTTAGTCAGAATTTGGTAAATGGGAGACATGTAAAAGCATGCAAATTTCTATCAGTTCACAGCACACAGATGACAAACACATGGTCACTTACTGCCTTGATGCTTTCAAAGTGTCCACCTTCTTTTTCAAAGTCAATTGGCTGCCCATTGAGTGTCCAATAGAAAGTGACATCTAGTGTGCTGTCATGAAGGGCTTTGCAACTGAGGACAACACTTTCTCCAACCGTTAACTCTATCTTCTTGGGAGTCAGCTCTATTCTTGTAGGTTCTTGAAATATGGAAGGATTAAAAATATTTAGATGGAAGTCTAGTTATACAGCAAGGCCAAATTAATATGATTGAGTTCTGCTTAGCCTACTCAGAGCTTACATTTACTGTTTGTTTCAAATACATGTCAAATATTGAAACATTCATAATGCACACTAAAACATGGCAGTGGTGAACAGAAGGTACTGACGGTTTCATGGAAGCAATAAGGCAGGATCCTAAACAATGATCTATAGGATTTCTGAGATTGAGACTGATTCCTGATGTAATGGGTCTTTCCACTTCACTCTAGAGTGGTGAAGTAGTTCTGCAAGGGCACCTCAGGTTTTGGGGGAAGTCTCTTCCTCCTGCTGGTCCCTGCTGTCACAAATTTCCATTCTTCTGCATTGATGCTCCCCCCCCCCCCCCCGGCTTCCTTCTCTGTGTGTCAGCTTGGGAGATTTTACTTATAGAATTATTTATAATCAGAGAGATTTAATATATATACAAAGCCTTCTGATGTATGTCTACAATACAACAGCTGGAGGATGCAACCTGATACAGGAATACAATGTTTGACCAGATGGAGGTTAGCCCCCCAGCTTGTTGGAAATGCTTTTTTATTCTGCCTGTACAATGCTGGTGTATGGTTGTCGGGGGATTCTAAGTAATAATTAAATATTAGTAAAGAGAAATCATCATTATCATCAAAGTATTTTTTCATACCTTTAACAGATACTGATGCAATGATTTCTGCAGATCCAAATACATTTACACCTTGGCATAAGTACCGTCCTTCATCAGACTTGGAAGCATTCAAGATTCGCAGGCTCCCATGTGGAAGAATAGTTATCCTGAAAGTGATAAATACATAAATGTATAAATATATCTCCCATCCTAACAGCCAAATTCCATGATGATATATTTTAGAGCTAATAAATAGGATTAAGGACTGCTGCCTCTGTAGCAAGGGATGATGAAGATGATAACTGAATTCTCTTCTGTTTCAAAACGGTTGTAATAAACCCATTTTATTCCTTCTCCTTCCTTAGTTCAAAAAGTTTCAGGGTGGCATCAGTGGATTAGTATCCTTTGACACTTATCGGTGGTGAATTTTAATGAACCTTTTGTAAAAAGTAAAAAAGGTAATTCTTCATAATTTGTCTTTAAAGTTTCACTGCTATGGTATTGTCAAATCACATTTCAATATCAAGCACAGGCTATTCCATTTAGAAAAAAATGACCTTAAAAATAAAATCTGAGAAGAATGGTAAGTAAAATGTAAAAGAGGACTAGAAAAAAACCCATAAAATTAATTGTATCTGGTCAAAATATGATTTATGGCATCACTACACAGTGTAGCATAGGGACTTAAATGATCTCTGTTTTTTTGTGGCTCAGTTTTTATTTTTTTCTTTGAGTCTTGTATGATTGCAGATACGTTACATCTCTAGGTAAGTAACCCCACTGAAGCATACTCACGAGAAATGTTCAACAGTTTACATTTAGGAATTTCAAATTTTGGCTTTGCTTACACAGTATTAATCATGAAGTCTATGAAGCTACATAGAGGTGAAAATTAACACATTTTTGCTGTTCTAAAATGACAAATCCCCTGAATTTATTATACGTTAAAACTGTGGCCCTGGAAGAGCAGTAAATGATCATTGCTCCTTTCCTGACACAGGAAAACTATAAGCCTAAATGGAGCATGGCAACTCTTACGTGGTGTTTAAGCCAAGCCCCGGTTGCAGAGGTTGTATATCCTTTCCCAGGTTGGGTAGTGGTTATGGCTCTCTCAAAGGGCACGGGAGGTGTGGATTGGGAGCCCTCCAGCAGGCAAGGACAGTGAAAGCAGATAATCCTCAGCAAGTGCTTTCAGGTATCACATAGAAGTAGAGGAGGAGATGACAGAGTGCTTTCTTGTCCTGTATTTTGAAAGTAAGACAAGACCTCTCCGTGTGTCAGAGAAAGAATCAGGCTAAGTAAGTGGGTGACTCTTCCCCAGCAATGGTTGGACTTTTAGATATACCTCTCCAGAGAGGACTTTCTATCTGTTAATATAGTGACTAGCACTCCTGCTGGGAGTCCCCTGTTGAGGCTATGATCAGAAATCATAGAGGGTACAATGTTGTGGTTTACTCTTGAGAAGTATTTAACCAGGAGTAAGGCACTTTGATCATCCTGATTAACAGGTCACGTTGGGCTGCTCAGCAGACAAAAAAAGGAAAGAACTCCCTTTCTAGGCTGGGTGTGTTAGCATGCAAAGCTGAGTTACCTTTGTTTTAAACTAGGAGTGATTTACTAAAGGCTTAAGATTCAATAATGTGCTCAGACTAAATCACTAATCTGAGACTGCATATCTATTTTTTTTTTTCCTGACTCTTCTCTGACCGTTTGTGAAAAATGGTGTTTTATTATCTGAGGTTTATAAACATTCCGGTGGAGAAAACTGAATTTCATTCCAGTGAAAAATGTACTCCCATTCACTTCAGATGTGAAACCACTCACTGCCTTTAACGGAGAGACAGAAGAAAATAATAGCTTCAAAAGTGAATGGGGCAGAGGAAGGACATGTCAACTCTCAAATTCCCAGTGAAATCTGATGATGCATCTCCCATCTTGCTCTAAACAAATATGTATCAGTATTTGAATCGCATCATTTGTCTAAAGGTAATTTTATAGAAAATTTAATTATATTAAAAAATTGCCTCTGTATCAGAGTTTTGAGGTTTTGGTTTTTTTCGAACAAATTAAAAGGCCTGAAATCTTGTTATGATATGTCACATCTTTGAAGAAACAATCTGCTTTAGGAACTGACAGGGACGTAAGTTTCCTTCCTTTCCTCTTGGTGTAAGTTTTGTTCTCTTATCAAGATGCTCTGTGATCAATGCTCTGAGGACATCGTATCATTAGTATGACAATAACCTTTGCAGAACAGTAACAGTTTTCATCAATATACTGTCAGCATCAGAAAAATGAAAGGACACTCCTACAGTGTTTACAAATTATAAAGGGTTATACGCAGTGTAAGTCCTCATATAAAACTGTTTTTCATTCTGAGCTCGGAGGAAAAGAAAGTTAGCTGCATATTGAAGATTATCTAATGAATCTTATACATGTTATCAGCTACATTTCTATTTAGCTAAAAGCTCTTGCTATCCACGAGGAAAAGAATAATCGCTCAATCAAAGGGATTGCAAGCACATTTGCTGGTGAATTATTTGGCTCAGAAAATGATACTTTCCTTAAAATGCCTAGCGTTCATCTGTTCTCCCTTTTTTTGTGTTTGGGAAAAAAGCCAGAGGCTGGTTATGATGGAAACTGAAATGCTTTATTTATTCACATAACACTTGCTGCACACAGCGGGAACATAGACTTCTCCTCCCTCCCTGCCAATATCTCTCAGTCATGGAGAGACCACCTGCGTAGTATGTCTACATATTTTAATAAGAAAATACCATAGCAAAAGGTTTTTTAGTTTCATAAATAAAAGGGAAGCAAAAAGAAAAGAAATGGGGTCAAGGTAGAGTTAAGGATAATTTGGGGAAAAACCCTCTAAAATATTAACTTATTAAAAACTGAGGGAAAGATGATGATAATAGGTAAATGGATAGAGGAAGAATGGATGAGGCATCAAGGTGATAGTTTAGAAATTATTTTATGTAAATATAAGAAAAACTCATTGTAATCACATAAAGGAGATAGATGTTGTGCAGTCAAGGACCTGAAAAATTGGCACATGAGCTTATCGTCTATGTAGAAAAATGTTTTCATCTGTCTAATAACACGGAGAAAAAGAGGTGAGCGTTGATGTCTCAGAATCAATAAGCATGTTGACTTAAGATCAACAGCAACAAAGGATTTTAGCAGGAATTATTAGGAAAAAATAACCAACTTACAACAGCAAATGGACATGAGGTAAAATTCAATATGATTTAACTGAAGTACACTGACTGAGACTAAATTGTCATAATATTTAATAAGAAACATTTTCTAGAGAAAATAAATGCAGATTTGACCTTCCACAGGTTTCAACAATTTTTTGCATGATGAAATTCACGACTGCTTAAACAGATTTAATACAGAAATTTAAGATGGTTAAGAAACTTGTTGAACAGAAGAGAAATAGTTTTTTTGGAAGAGAAAGGATTCTTTGAACTATTATCTTACTTTTCAAAAAGAAGGATTCTAGAAATTTGATGAAATAAACAGTTCATTGACACAGAAGATCAGCAAACATGAGGGCTTTGATGACCCTGAGCACCAGACTCATAGAAAAGCAGTGAATGTGTCTCTGAACTAACATTACTGTGCAGCAAAGGCAAATGCAACCCTAGAATATATCAGATACCAACGTGCATTGTGGAAGTATTAATACATAAAGTGCTGAGGAGATATAATATGGAATATAGTACAATTTGATCATCAGATCAAAAAGATACAATCAGAAAGATTAATTCTAATCAAGCTGGTAACAGGAGGGTCATCAGGATGACCAGGGAGGAAAGAAAACCTTTCATTCTAGAAGCTGTTAGTAAAATGAAAGCTAAAATATCTGCATGTGAGGTGAGTTTCTATATTACATGTTAATTTATGTATCTTCTCAGTAGAGTCAGTGGAGCTTCTATTAATAGTAAAAATATTTAGATGTCTAATTCACATTGTAGGTATCTACACTCAGATATCTCAACCTGGAACTGAATTTCACCCTCTAATCTTGATTTAGCTCCCCAGACCTAAGTGCCTGTTATGACGTGACGTCATTTGAGGGACAAAGTCCTAGCTGCTGTTCACATCAAGAGCATGACTTGGAAATTAATTTCCCCATTGTCCCCACTTGCTGTGGCTTTGCTTTGTAAAATAAAGCAATCCAAGCACATGAACTTCAGCCTATACTAAACTGTGAGGGATGAACTCAATTGAGTAGTGCATTGCTTTTTAGGTACAAATGTACATCCAGTCGATGTCCCAGTGGAACGGGACTAGGACTGTTCCAAAGAGAAACTCAGAATTAGGCAGTGTGGACAGTGTCAGCTTTTTCCTGCTCTTATTGATCCATACTACCTGCTCATATAGAAATAGCCGTAAGGTATCCACCTGCACAGGTCTAACAAATGTGACACAACATATGAGAGGACTTACAGAGGTTTACAGCAGGTGTAAGTGTGTCTTTCTGGAGCCAGAATGACAGTGTAGGGACTTTCAAAGGGCAGCAGGACTTTGTCTGGGGGTAGCTGACTCAAGCTTACAGTGTAAAGTTAGAAACAGTGTAAAGAGTTAAGGAATATAATGTCCTGTAATGATGGTGGTGGTGAGCACCAAGTGTGAAGCTGGTCTTTGAACTTGAACAACTGGTCTCTCTGAAATCAATTAAGCACAAGTTTCACTGCATACTGTGTACCCATGAAGCTAAAAACCCCAACAAATTAATAATAGAGTTAAATTGAAATTGAATGTGAATTTAAAAGTGTATCTGATATCTGTGCGTATTATATTTTTCCGCTATTACTTTATCTGAAATATTGCAGCTGTTGGATGCCCAGTTTGCAATGCCTGTTGTTTTCTTTTCTAGAATATCAGCAAGTTTGGAAATACATATAATACATATTAGTAATGTTTCTATAATGTCAATTTTGCTAATGACAACATAATCCAGTAAACTAGATTGAGAATTGTAACAAAGCCACAGAAGCATGAATGAGAGGGTAAATTTTCTTTAAGGCTTCAGGATTGGACTTAGATTGACATGGGAAGGCTGCAAAATACTCAGTAATTATAGTTTTCAGACTATATTTCCAAGTGATTATTTTCACTGTAAAAATATTTGCAATGTATTCAAAGCTATTGTTCAGCAGTAACACTTAAGACTGGAAACATTCTTAGTATATTTGTTTAAACAAAAATATATTATCACACACAGATCAATCATTTAATCAATTTTATTCCTCTTTTACCAATAAAGTATGTACCAGCGAGAGTAAGATCCCTGATAAAGAACATGCTGTTTTATCTGGAAGGATGAAAGTTCATACTGTTTGCATATGGGATGATGATTTGAACAGAAAGGTGTTCTCTGAGACCAAGTGTCTGCTGAGTAGCTGACAGATGGGAATTAGGCTCATAGGAAATGTTGGATCTTTGCGTATAGATGGTGTTTGGAAGTCCTCTATCTGGCAGTCAGAAATGCCTTCTCTTAATCAGTGTTGACAGAGAGATAAGGAAAAGCGCTAATGGAGATGAACAGGGTGGAGGGTCTTCATAACTGTGAATGACAAAATTCAGACTCCTTTAGGCTTCATGTGATTTTGAGAAGAGGACTGAGTAGAATATGATACTTAGGAGTTGCTCACATGGGGAGTTTGGGAGCATTTTAAAGAAGTATCCTTTATTTTACAGTATTCTGATTAAAAAGTAGCAAGCTATTTCCTTCCTGCTGTTTTATGCACAGAAAACTTGTGAGAGTGACTGTAATCTTTGGCCTATTTTGAGGGGAAGGATAAAGAAGTAGGAAAAACAGTCATCGTTGTCTTGGTATTAAAAAGGGAGATCAATTCTGCCTGCCATATTGTTGTGATTATTTTCCCTCTGGTTAGTTCTTAAGGATAAATGAAACATATTAGTAGTCTGGCTACTGTCACTGCTCCGCTGTCTTACAGACAAAATAGTAATTCATTAGTATCTGGTACCACCCACCATGGAAGTTCTCGGATGTTATCTACAGCCAGTAGAGGACACACTGGTTTAGACGGTGGAAATTCTCGTCTCTCTTTATCACCAGGGACAGTTTTACCTTGACCCACCAGGGCCAGGATGTGCATTTGTTCTTCCTATCACATGTAAAATCAGTGAGCGCAGACTTCCATCAAGATTAAGATAATGAGAGAGGAAGCTCTAATTTTCATTCTGTTGCATCATTCATAGTGGATTCTCACAAAGAGATGTCTCGGTGCTGTGGCTAGAAATGGTTTAAAAATTCTGGAATGGACCCTGGAGTCTGGATGCTGAAGGAGCTGAGCAGTTGAGGCAGCAAAAGTTACAGGTTACAGCTGCTACACATCCTTCAGGATTTTACTGAGGACTTGTAGCAAAGACAGTGAACACGGTGTCTGGATCTTAACAGAAAGAAATGCCAGACAGCTCACATCTGGAGCTTTATAATTTTAAATAACAATGTCAGAGTAAGAAAAAATAGAAGTCAATTGTGTGGTCATTTTTGGTGTGAAGGAAGAATTAGCTATGAGCAGTTTGATTATGCTATAAACACTTTTACCTTTCTCTGCTTTCAATTCTTTTTTTTTGTTTAATTGTATTTTTACTTTATCTTTCATACAAAAGTCAATTTTTCGAGGACTTTAGAAAAATAATCACAGCAATCAAGAATCATAGAATCATAGAATCATAGGGTTGGAAGGGACCTCTGGAGATCATCTAGTCCAACCCCCGTAAGCATTACAGTTAGTTAAAACCTTTGCAAACTTCATCACCTAGTAACTGGGTAAAAGAAAAGTGTAAGCTATTGAAGTGGTAAGAAATTTTCACCCTGCATTTCTCATCGGGGTCTAAAACCAGGAGTATGAAATTGGTTTGTGTGCATGTTGGAAATAAGAACTTTAGAGATGCAAATGGAGAGAAGCTGCACTGACTCATTTAGCCTGTGGCCCCTCACAGTGTTCTGATCTGAGCAATCTGTCATTTCACATTAGGTTGGGAAGGGGATCTGTCAGTATCCTTTAATGTAGATTACAAGGAATCGGAACAAGTATTTGTAAATAGTTGAAACCTTTATTTCTCCTTGAATGGCTGTGGGCTCTGTCATTTCCCCTTGCTTTCTCTTGCTCCTTCATAATAGATGTACAAGCCTCTAACTCTCACAGAAAATGGATATGAGTTATTGCTGTAGTAAAACCACTTATGTAAGCAGAATGCCATCTACTTTATATACATTTTTTATATCATCACCCTAGATAGAGTCTTTTTATTTAAATATTGTTGACCTAATTAGAAACAAGACTGTGTTTAGCCCAGTCCCTTGGCAAAACACAAAATTATTTGGATTTTCTTCATTTCAGATTTTCAAACATTTATAATGGTGCAATTCCTCTGTGTGATATCTTGGGTCACTGGAATATGCTGAGAATTATCATTAATGTACTGCAGACTACTTCCAGCTCTATTTAAGCTAATCTATGCAAACTGTCTTAGGGCAGTTTTTTTCAAAGGAGCCACAACTGGGTTTCTCATTTTGTCCTTGCTGTTTTGCTGCTCAGTGACATTTGTGCATGAAAATACACAGCTCTTGTTGGTGCAAATGGTGTCCACTTAAGTAAATATAATTTCAAGTGGCTGACACTAAAGTATGATTTCTGCAGTGTTGCTGAGCAGTAAAGGCTAGAAATTACCGATACGTCAGAATTAACATGGTCTCTTGGAGAATTTTTTTCTTTGTACAAGTAGGCTGGTCGTTGGTTTTAACGGTGCTTAGTACTAATGACTTTATTCAGACCAGTACTTAAGCATATAGTTTGCTTTAAAGACTCTGTTAATAATATTTATGACAATGATGATATAAAGGTTCTAAAATTTAAACATCTGCTAAGGTATTATACCCAATCAGACCCTAACTGTTAATGGAGCAGAGGTTCAAATCAGTAATCTATTACCTACAGAAATTAAACAAACAAGAAGAGTTTTAATTTTTTCTATATTTTCTCTGGTATACACAAGCAAGAGAGATTAGTTGGTACATTGTGAAAATTTAGCACCACTTTGCTAATTGGCACCTTGCCATTCTGCTCAAATATTTTGCCCCAAAATGTGTTTGTTCTTGTGTAAAGAAGAAAAACTCGAAGAATTCCTCAGAAGATATCTCAGGGTAGTGTCCCAGAGGGCAGGAAATGCCATTTAAGGTCTTTTCTGCTCTGCATTGTAGCCCAAGAGATCTTTTAAAAGCTTTTATAAAATATGTTTGGTTTATATATCTCCAAACATGCTGAAATTACTCTAAAATGATGAAAATATTATTTTATATGTTTTACAATCCATGTTGTACTCTTGCTGCTTTTAAAATTAAAATATATCTTAATATTTTATTATATTAATAATTAAATTTATTTCCTCTTTTTTATACACTATTTCAATTTCAGAAATATTCTGTTCCTTAGAAAAGGTTCCCGCTTTTCAAGGAAAGGACTTTTATCACAATAATTTTTTCCATGTTCCTAAGTGACAGCAATGAATTATTAACTTATTATATTTTCCTCAGAAGCTTTTAGAAATAACAAAGTGCTTGTAGGACTTCATAATTCCCTCAGGAAAAGAAAAACGCATGCGAAAACTTTAGTTACTTTAAGATATTTCCATGTTTCACTTGTTAGCTAGAAAAGCAACATAAGTACTCGAAGGCAGACTTGATATGAAAGAGGTAAAATTCAAATAGACCAGGTGCTCAAGGGGGCAGTTCTTTAGCCAGTGTAAAATGACATAATTTCAACAACTACGTGGATCTATTTTGGTTTATCGTAGATGAAGACACAGCTCAAACCAGCAAAACTATGCTACACTTGAAGTGTTAACCTTAACATCATCAGTATAATATGAACAGCAGAAACTTTAATTTCATTGAAATGAGATTCTTGTAAATTTAAGACTGTTAATTAGATGTTTACATGGAAATTTTTACGTGCTCAGGGCAGCAGTCATCTAGCTAAAGCATTATTATTGTAAGTTCTGTAATAACGTCCAGTCAGACGGAACCTGCTTTCCAACGTTGATTCATGTTCTATAGCAACACTACTAGAATATTAACTGCAAGCAGCATTTCCATGTAACACAGCAATGAAATTTAATCTTTCCCACCTCCCTGAAAAATTATTTTGTTAGAGATACTGTTACTGCTTTCATGTAAATAGAAGAGTTGGGTAGGTGAGAATAATTGACCAATCTGGATGATAGAAGAGACTTCACAAAAAATGTGAGAAAGGAGTGTGCACACCTGAAAAGCAACTTTCCCTCTCTAGGCCCATGATGCTGCCTTAGTCTAGCTCTGTGATATAGAAACATAGAATCATAGAATTGACTAGGTTGGAAGGGACCTTTCAGATCATCTAGTCCAACCATCAACCTACCTCTCACTAAAACCATCAGTAAAACATATCTCTAAGCACTATGTCTTTTAAACACCTCCAGGGATGGTGACTCAACCACTTCCCTGGGCAGCCTGTTCCAATGCTCAATAACCCTTTCAGTGTAAAATTTTTTCCAAATATCCAGTCTAAACCTCCCCTGGAGCAACTTGAGGCTGTTTCCTCTTGTCCTATCGCCTGTTACTTGGGAGAAGAGACCAACCCCCACCTCGCTACGACGTCCTTTGAGGTAGCTGTAGAGAGTGACATTAGCTATAGATTTCTACATTGTTTGCAACCAACACACTTCCTGATTGCATCCTTGATGAGTGGTGGGCTTAAAAGTCAGTACCTCCTGTGAACATGTGGTTGTTTATTAAGCTATTGGTGGCAAGCCAAGGATTCAGAAACCTCCATTATCAGTAGCAGTGCAGACTAAAGGCTGTACTGTTTCTGCAACACATACAAAATTATCATAGGAAGACCGCTTTTCTAGAATACTACTTTGTTTCTTAGCATTGACAGTTCTCTCTAGTTATGTTTCTCTTTTGATAGTAAACCCATGGGTTAATGAACATACTGACAAGAGTCTTCCAACATTTAAATTTTCATGAGGGGTTAGAAAAATACACCTAACAAAACTGTAAAGCTGACTACATTAGCTTTCTTACATTTTGTGAAAGAAACAGCCTGACCTGTGGATGCAGACATCTTGCAGGAAGGAGAGATAATCAGCTCAGTGGAGCTGCAGTTTAAAAGCATTGGCTCAGCACAAATGGGATTTTGACCACAATGGAGTAGGATCTTATTTACATCAGTTTTCATGTCAGTTGAGTTCATTTTGCATTCTGGAAGAGAATCTGGTACTATGGCTGGAAAACTAGGTAAAACAAGATTTATTTTTTTCTAGTGTCACAAGGTGAAATACAGTCTTTTATCTGGGAAAAGGCATTTAAAAAAACCCGTGTGTGTTCCCTCCAGAGAAATGTATTGCCACTAATACTAAGGGTGAAAAGGGTACAAAGTTTTTACTGAAAAACAATCTATTGATTAGAGTTGTTTGAACCTTAAAAGCTTTAGTTTACTTTGGAACACCCTCCACTTTAGTCACAACTCAAACGATTTTGATTACAAGTTGTAATAACAGTTCAGTAGGAAGTGCTTCTCTTTAAAACTGACATATCCATCTACAGCTGTATCACTGTGCATGAAAGAGAACAGATGGAATTACCCCAGTGACATAAGTTATGTGCAATAGAGCATAAGAGACAATAATAATGATACAAGGCAAAAAATTCAGCGACTGTATCTGTGCTACTCGGCCAGGCTGCTCTCAAAGATGGTTCTTGTATTAGACTGGGGTGCCCCATCATACACAATGAGGTGGTCATAGACCTCTTTGAGAGGAACACTCTGTGAAAAATAGGGTGCCCTCAGGCTCAGCCCATTTCGCTTCATGCATAAACCACCCATGCACAACCTCTACCTCCTCTCTCTCAATGTCTGTATTGCTTGTGCAATGATGGCAAGTTGTGATAGTCACGCATTCTGAAGAGGACTAGGGAGCCAGCAAAAACCAGTGAGAAGCACTTGGGGAGAATGTCCTGATGCTGGATGCCCACATCAGTTGAAGGATTTGTCTTGTTCTTGCATTGCTCTTGCCGCTGCCAGCCACAAGCTCCCTGATGGATGGGATATAGTGCTCCTGAACTTATATTTATTTATCATGGTAAGTCTGGGTACACATCGCTACACCCCACTGGTGAGACCACATACTCCTAGATGGTACAGATGATCAGTTGTGGGTTGCTAATTTCAAGATACAGACTGTCATGGTTGCAGTGCCACAGCAACAACCGACAGCAGGCATTGGCGAGGACCTCATATTGGTCTAGAGGCAGGAGTGAATGGTTGTGTGGCATCAGCTGTGTTACACCTACAGACTGGAGGCACAGCAGTTGCACAATCATTCTAAGGTCTCTGCTGCTGTAATTGTAATGGAAAACTAATCCCAATAACTGTGTCCTGCTTGCTATTTGAGAGAGTCAAAGCAGCACTGGGGCACTCATGTGGCACAGAACTCCAAGACTTCCTGTCTCTCTTCATATCTACAGCCTTAATAAATATGCATCTTCTCTCACCAGCACTGGAACAAGAACATGATACTTCTTCAGTGACATAATCTTCCCTGTTTTCCTAAATTCTAGTGGCTTTCTTCAACCTTTTTTTTCTGCTCAATCTTTCTTCCCTAATCTCTTTTCCTGCACAAAACAGCATGCTATGGTCATCTCAACTGTGGCCCCACCTCTCTTCTTCCCTAACCTTACCTACAAAGTGCATTATCAATGACATTGGCATGGAGCTAGGAACATAGAGTATAGAAAATATGGATGAAAAAGTTACTGTGTCACTGGGGATAACCCACTGCCACACATGGAGTTGTGTCATATAATTAGACAGATAGACTAATCAGAAAAACCCATTTTATAAGTTTATATGACTGTGGCAAGCTCCCTTCTGACCATAGGAGAGAGAAGTACTGAATCAACAGAGACCGCTTTGCTCACTATACAGCCACTTCTCACTTTTGCACACAGAAATATTTTTTACGGCCATTCAAAAGTACTTTGAGCTCTCTTTAATGACTTTATTTGTACATTCTGAACCTATTAGTCCAGGTGACTATTTCCCAGGGACCTGGGAAGGCTAAGCTAAGTACCTAAAGCCAGTAGTGTGAATGTGTCCTTAAAGCAGGTAGTGACAGATGGCATCAGTTTTGCCTGTCATTTTGTACTTCACCATGTCAGTATCTCTCTTTCCCTCCCTTCTGAGGTCTGGGAACAGATACAGTCAGGGATCAGAGGCGATGAAAAGAAAAATATTTTTCCTAGGGATACAGAGAGGGCTACATACAGAGTTTCTTGAAACCTGATGAAAGTTTGCTGAACTAAGAGCAAATCTGAAGGGAAGGATGAGCCTTCCAAGGACACAGTGGATGGGGATAATCCATTTATAACTTCACTTTTCTGTCGCCAAGTTTGCTTCATTTAAAAAGTGTTCCTTTTCTAAGAAAACATAGCCCCTGTGGTTCAAAGATTTTTGGTGCTTTAGGGGTGCTCACTTTGATGAAAAGTTGCAGACAAATTCTCAAAACTCTGGATGACTCATGCTCCTGTCACACTTATGTTTATTCCTGCTGAACTGAGATTACACTTGTAACCTCATCATTCATTTTTTCCCCAATTTTTGAGTGTTTGAACTTGCAACCTTTGCCATGCTCTTCATATAGTTGCTTGGATATTATTATAGCATTATTTATAAGCACAAAAGTAGAAGAATGTAAAAAGCAAATGACCTTTCTTTTAAATCAAGATTTCATACCTTCTTCCAGGGACAATCAGCAAAATCAAAGACCTTTTTTATAAGATGATTTTATTTACTGCTTTTATTGAAAGTGGAAACCTAAGCTGCCATTTAGCAGCAGGGCTGTGGAAGGGAAAACAGTAAGATGGAGTCTTTGCTACAAGGATCAGGAAAAGTGTCCTTTAAGACTGGGGTGCAGTTTAGAACCTGAAAAAAAAAAGGGGGGGGACTGTGATACCCAAAAATATCTGAATATTCAAGGTGCTACTTGACAGGTTCCAAGATCACATGTGGACTTTTATTTATGGTAATTTATTAAGCAATCCAACCCCTGGGCCTATCTTTATTGTGGAGGTATTTTGATTTATAACTTCAAATATTGACTCTAATGACATTCCTAATCAAATAAAAAATGTTAGTATGAATTGGGAGATATTTGAGCTAAAGCAAATTAGCTCAATTCAGCATCTTTTTATAAGTCGGTAACCTTTTAGAGTCCTCTACCACTGATCTTTCGCAGCTATCCCTCATACTCTCAAAAGCAGCCTTTCATTATTGAAAGGAGGCTTATATGAACGATGGGGTATGACTTTTTAATAGTGCCTGTACTGAAAGGACAAGGGAGAATGTTTTTTAACTAAAAGAGGGTAGATTCAGATTGGATATAAGGAAGACATTTTTTACAGTGAGGGTGGTGAAACACTGGCCCAGGTTGCCCAGAGAGGTGGTAGATGCCCCATCCCTGAAAACATTCAAGGTCAGGTTGGATGAGGCTCTGAGCAACCTGATCTAGTTGAAGGTAGAATCATAGAATCATTTAGGTCGGAAAAAACCTTTAAGATCATTGAGTCCAGCCGTAAACAATGGTTGGATTATGTTCCTACTTATTGCAGGAGGGTTGGACTACATGAATTTTAAAGGTCCCTTCTGACTCAAACCATTCTACGATTATATGAACATAGGAACTGTTAGTGGAGAAGAAGAAAACAGACTTAATTTAATGACAGTGTAAAGGGACATGGGTTTTGTCTCGTACAAAAGGAGACACAACAAATGTAGAATCAATGCTCAGCAATTTGAGTGTAGCTACTTTTGTAATCCAAGCAGGGAAGATAAGTTCTATGCCTGTAGTCTGTAGCAAAACAAATGGACAGACAGCCTCTTCAGTTGTTCAGCAGTGACACAAGCAGTAGATAAATCAGTTTGTTAATCAGTTGGCCCTACTGCCAAACATGAAATAAGTATGGATTTGGAGTAATTATCCTTGCAAAGGGGACATTAGTGATCACTATACCTGTGTGAAGAGTTTGGGACCTCTGAATCATTTATGAACCATGGTCTGTTGACTGCTCTTTCACAGCCTACTGTTTCTACCTAATTGGGATTTGCATCTAAATGCTTTTCTTGGTCAGGCTGGAATCAGTTGTATTAATAATTTGTCTCTCCACATTTGGTATTTATTTAATCAACAAAGAAAAGATAGCCTAAATCACTAAGCACATCTTACCTCTAGGCTTGATGACTATTAAACAAAGGAATTCATTAAAAGGGAGATTATTGCCATCCTTGCAAAGATATGCAAATAACAGTGAAAGCACAAGAAAACTTTCTTATTACTTTCTAAGCAGTTTCATGCAAGGACCGCACATTTTCATGAGTTTTGCATAGGGAGGATAGCAGATATTAGAAAAGAGTGGGGAAGGACAATTTGGAATGGAGAAGCTGACAGAGTTTCTTTTGCAGCCTGGGCTTCCTCAGGAGGAATTCCTGCTCTTTTTCTGAACTACTCTAAAATTTGGGCACTGTGATTCAAAAGTCACAATCAGGTTGTAAACTAAGAAGAGTATAAATGGCCAAGTAGTGTTGAAATTATCAAAGTACTTCACACTAGAGCCCTTAGGCAATGCTATCATAAAAAAAAATAAAAACCAAAGGGTGAGACGAAAGATTCGTGTTCACTTTGACTATAAAGGAACCTTATAGCTGCAAGCTAATATTACATCTTCTACAATTGTTTTCATCTTAAAATGAGAATATTCATTTTGTTGATATTATACATCATTATGAACTCAAAGCCCAAAGTTCACGAGAAAGCAAGGGGTTTAGAATCAAGATATAGGCTTAATCCCATTAGACATTTTTCTGATCTGGTTTCACATCTGACAGATTGAAGATACAGTGTTTGAGTCTTGGTCAGGCTCAGCTATGCTTTAATTCTTACAGTTGTGTGATAACTCAATTTTTTTACTTTCTCTTCTTTTTTAGGTTGGCTTTAATCTAATTCTATTTTTTCCCTTTAAAGGTGAAATCATCTAAGTCCAAGAATACTTACTAGAAGGCTGGTCTGTCCTGGAACACACATTAATCACAAATCCTTTTCTTCTGCTTTGACCATAGAAATCTAATCAGGCTGTAGGCAGCACAGAAGCCTAACAGACCACTGGATACATTCATTTCCACATTCACCTTTTGGGGTAGGTACATTATGAAGGAAATTTTTGGCTGATGCTCTGCCTGAATTTCAAACTCAATCAGAATTCAGTAGCCCGATACTTTCTCGTTCATTATCATGAAAAAAATATACACCAACAAGAAATTCTTGGATGCAACACTGTCCTTGCACCATATTCTTAGCTGTGATGGTACAAATGTGTGTTTAAAATATAAAATGTATTGGTTTCCTTTCCATGTCTCTGATGATTTTCATGACAGAAAATTAGGCAATATTCTAGGATAATATTCTAGTACTAGATAACTAGAGGTGTAGATGACATTCAGGTATCCTAGAGATAATATTCTGGTAACTAACCCCCTAGAAATAGCCACGGTTGTGGAAGGTTCAAATATGATAGAGGGCATTATTTTTTCCCATCAAATTTCCAGAATTACATGGGTTTTGAAAAAAATTTTGAGCATATTTCAAACTGAATATGTCAAAAACTGGTTTAAATATTCAACTTTCTACATCACTAGACATATAAAAATTGTAAAAAATCTATGTTCTGGAACACTTTAAGACCTAAAGTACAGTTTAGACCTTCAGTCAAAGTACTTACTATGAGAATGGCATGAATGGAAAAGAATAAAGTTTGTGATCAACGATAGGGACTTTAAAAATTAATTTGAAAGGGCTTATATGGCCAAGCTTTGTAGCAAGTCACAAAATCGACTTCCAAATAAATAATACCAAGCCTTACCTCCTTCCCTTTATAACTTATTTTAAAAATCAATATCCCTATGTATGGAAATTTCTTTAAATAATTCATTGCCACCTGAACAGAAATGTTGAAATGCCATTGGAATATTATTTCCATGTGCAAAAGGTCAACTGTTGGGCAAAAATCACCATCTTCATCATAAAATATCAAATATTAGAAATTTAAAAGGATTCAATTTAGATTAAGCCTGTGTTCATTGAGATTTACAGATTAAGTCTTGTTTCATTCAAGGCGATACTCCTCTCTCTAATTACTTTATTATAGAATTACCATTTTCATCTTTGCAAATGCAAAATAAATTAATTACCATGTCTAAACAATGAGAATCTTGGCAATTAAATAATGACTTGCATTTTACAGTATGTTGTTAGAATACTTCTTGGTCTTCATGTTGGGACACTAGCCATAAAATTCCATTTTGATTGATTTAATTAATAGGAAAGTGTTAAAATGAAATTCACAAATGCAGAAATTCAATTTAAAGGTTCATACGCCTGATCGAAGACAGCTAAGACATAGATAACTGCACTTGAAAACAGATCTGCTTAAAATGGAAACAAGGTGGATTGCTAAACAAGTCTTGTAAAGCAGGAATATATTTAATCCAAATTTCCTATTTTCAGCTCTGGAATTTATGGATGAACTGTGCATTCTTTTTAATAGATGAAACAACAGTTTATAATTCCTAGTGTCACTGGATCTTACTCTGTCATTCCACAATCACTCTGGATCATTGTCCACCATAAATTTGAGCCAGAGGAAGAGTGGTCATGGTCATTTCCATCCAATTAGCCAAAACTCAATATTAAGAGTTTATGACAGTGTTACGTTTTTATTGGCTTTCCAATGTCATGGGAGGGCAGACTACTTAATTCACACAAAGTTTACTAAGACTTTAGTTATTTTTTTAAGCAATTCTGAATCAGCAGATTGCTTTTGTGCTGGCTTCAGTGTTTTCTTACATAGTTTCAGCATGTTTGGTTTCAGAACAAGCAATCTAAAAGTGGATTTACATTCTTATGAGTCACAGCCATAAGAGGAGTTTCTGCAAAGCAAAAAAATGTCACCAGCGTAGGACACAGGGTAGGCTCTATCACTTTCCTGTGTATTTGACAGACCTTCTAGTCTTAAAAGAATAGGTTTGAACTCAGTGCATGTAGGGATTGAAATTACTCATGTATCACAGCACAGGAATTTGGATGTATATATCTATTATTTAAAATCTTTATCTTAACATAAAAGGAAAATTATTTAATTTTAACATACTAATAGAATTTTCCCCTAATGCATGCTTTCATATTTGATGTAAGATGAAGAGGGAAGTCTTCTCAGCAACAGCTGAACTATCTTAATTAATGAATGTAATAACTGCTTCCAATTTTTCTTTTGTCTACTTGTCTTTGACAGAGATATTTTTCAGTTTCAAACTGGTAAAACACTGACAATTAAAACACGGGTGTAACATCACTTTTTCACCATTACAACAACAAGTTCAATATTATAGTTCTATTATAAAAGAGCTTGATATGCAAAATGTCTGCAATATCTACAATGAAGATGCAGTCAGAGTGGAGCACAGTGGGTAGCACAGTGGTAACACATTATTTACCTGAGTGCTACAGACTGCTCTGTGGCTCTTTCTGGAACTGGGCAATCACCCTGTTAATGAATATAAAAATCTAGTTCTGGGTTGTTGTCATAGACACTTGATTACTTTTGACATTGCAGAAAGCTCTACTTCCAGTCCCCATAGTATTTCTTTTTTTAATTTATATCTAAGAGAATTCCTTAACATTACTTTTAGGAGGAAATGTAAAATATTTCCCCTCTAACTCTACCCATTCTGTCAAAACTGTTATTATATCTGCAGTTCAGCCAGACCACATGCATGGCATCCTGCTTCTATTTAATAGTTTTGGTATTAGAGCTTGAACTTTGCGCATCCGCCCTGGAAAAACTTCTGACGGAAAAACATTACGATCTTCATGTCCTTTACTGTCTTTCTACCAAATAGAGAATCCTGTGAATGTAGCTCAAATACTTTTTGTAACACATTATGTGGTACATATGGCAGCACCTGGTTCTATTTAACCAAGGCTTCTTAAAATAACTATTAATCTGAAAAAAATCAACAGCTGATCAATGTGCAGAGACTCATGAATTTGGAAGACTAAAAAGACAAAACTCTCACAGTAGATTGCTGTAGTTTTAGAAAGTAATATCAAAACTTTATTTGATTTTCAACTGTATTCTTTGGCTAACAAAAGATAGTCCTTTTTCTTTCCCTTGCCTTATTTCTATCCTTAGGCCTTCATTGTGCAGCAACTCTGGATTAAGAATTCAGTCATGCAATAACTAAGACTATCCCACAATACTTTCATAATTATTTTTTAAAAATATATTGTTTTTTCTTAATTTTCCTTTAATTAATGTATTCTAGCTAACACACAAACCCATCTATTTTCTCATTTAAACAAACAAAATCTTGTGCACTTTATTATAAGGAAGAGAAGGAAGATAGAGATGGGGATTACTGTCATTTCTGGTTTTGCATATTTGTGATTAATGGACATATATGAGGTGTGATCATAGAAATAGAAATAAATTTCTACATTTATTAAATTTATATTTTATCTCGATAAAGCACTGAAGTATTTTGATTCCAAAATAGCTGTCTAGTTCAAGCTCAAAACAAGAGGAAAAGAAAAAGTTGTCTCCATAATTCCAATGTCTTCAGTGTACAGATGAACAAGAGCTGTACTATTGCATAAGAATTAAAAAAATTCCACTGTAAGAAACTGATGAAGTTATGCTCAAACATGAAAATAGAAGTGTCAGCTTCATTTATTATTTTGAATAAAAAAAAGTGAAGTAATATTCAAAGACTAAGTGACCTAATTCATATTCCCAATAGTGGCGTGTAGATGATTTTGCCTGATCCAGCTGAGTAAACTGTATAAATCATTTCTATAAAGTTAACTCGGTAACAGAGAAATCTATGGTACATAACAGTGTATTTGTAACTGCACAGATAATGGTGACAGATAAGTCACACACTGAAATCAAATAAATCACTTGCAGAAATGAACAAAGGACTAAATCTTATAGCACATTAAGGAATAAATCCAACAAAGTGGATGAAATGCCATTATGTTAGACATAATTGAACTAAATCCAAACAAATGATCATGAACCCAAAAGGTTGAAGCTAATAACAACATGTTGTGAAAGGGAAAGGTGCAGAAACACCAGGAAAAGGTACTCATTGCTTCTAGATCGGATCTTTACAAAACATTCATTAGCAAATGTGAACTGTTCTCTTTCTCTTCCTCAGTTTCTGTAATTTCTGAACCTAGGCATGTATTTATCACAGAGCTCTTAAAAAAGAGAATATCTCTCTAAATTGACAATTAATGAAAATTCTGTTATCATTCATTATCAAAAACCAAGACTCAAAGCTCGGTATGTGATTATTTATTTACGCCTATAAAATAGACAAGATCGCCTATGTTATTATTTTTTCTGGAGTCTTAGGAATTAGAACATGTATGGTACAAATTTGCGTAGTAACTTAAAATCCTCCTGATATATAAAGTTAAATCCCATCCTGTTGGAGTTGGCTGTATTTTTTCAAATAGCCGTTGTACAGCCACATAAATAAAAAGAAAAAAAAAAAGTTAAAGGAAAAGTAAAATGAAAAGGAAAAAAGAAAAAAGGAAAAAAAAAAATTTTTAAGTGCAGGTTTCCACACATTTGTCACCAAATATAAACTGCCCTGGGTGTGGCTAGATTTAGACAAGATTGGGCAATGCCAGTAACAGCCATACTTGGAGGTCTAAGGCTGCCTTTGGTCCTTCATCAGCTTTCAATGATTTACCTCTTTTTGAAGTTTTCGGATCTCAGGTTGTCTGTGCTTTTCCAAAACCACACAGGTGGCAGGGACCCAGAGAAAGCATAAGAATATTATGCGCAGCCAGCGACAGCTTCCTTTTCCTTTGCTGCCACCTAAATTCAAGGGAACGTAACTCTGCCCTGTGCTATCGTGCAAAAGACTGGTGGCCCAAAAATCCCTTGAACCAGCAGGTAATGGTTACACTCATGGAACAGCAAATACCGTAACAATCCTATGATACTTCATTTTTTGTTTTAAAAGTTATTTCTATTAGTTTACCTTTTGCATTTTACTTGTCTCCATTAATAAAAAACGTGATAGAAGAAATCTAAAACCCAAAGTCCAAGTGTGATTTCTTCTGTACTAAACAGGAGCGACCTGCCAAAAGCTTGCACACCAGTGCAAGATGGTGATGAAGTATCGTTTGAAAACCACTCCCTTAAAAATAGCACTAGTATTAAACTTTAATACGAAAAAGAAAGTAATCAAGTTCATCTTAGCCAGGTTTGAGTGCAGCTTTGTGTTTCGATATCCTAACACAGCAGCAGGACACTGCTGGGAGTATATCTGTAGTAGAGTACATCCTGAAGGTGAAGGAGACAAGCCTTGGTTAAATTTGTGGGTTTTTTACCAACTGCCTTCTTGTTTGCCTCCTTCTTCCCCTTTTGAAACTTATTTCATGTTAGACTGCCGGGGGTCTGTGTGTGTGTGTGCAACTCTTCCTCTGAATTCATGGGTACTGGCTTCTTAAACATAAAGGGCAGTCTGAAAAACGTTTCAAAAGGGAAAGAAATGGATAGTGTGAAGTTCAGGAAGGAGCGGTGGGCTAAAATGAAGAATTTTGGAGCAAGCCAAAGACTGTTCACAGATAGCCAGACAGACAGATGATCAGACTGGCATTTCTACTGGACTGTGTGTACCTGTAAATATGAAGAAGGGAAAAAAGACTGGGCACCTCTATGAGAAGTTTGAGAACAGCTGTCCAAACTTGGTATCATTCATGCAACTAATAAGACTGCCTCAGTGCTGGCATGTCTTGAAACTTTCTGTGACTTCTTATACTAAACACGATAAAGAGAAAACACAGTGTTATTACCTCCCTCGGCAGCCAGTGCTGTTTGTATGAATGTTGCACTATCTAGCTGTGAATCCTCTCCTAAAAAAAAAAATATTTTTTTTTTTTTTTTCTGTTCTAAAACCCTGGCTTGGACTTTCTGTCTCTTGCCACCCCCAACAAAGAAAAGACTGAATAAAACAGATCTTTTTCTTTTCACAGTATCTTTTCACATAGTACAGAAGTCTGTAACTTTGCCAGAGCTATCATTAAACAATGTTGCTAGAAACAGTGCATGCTGTGCAAAAACAAGCTGGGAAAAACTTCGTTTCTTGACTTGAGACTTGGGGGAAATACTTTCTTTTGGTGAGTTCCACTGAGTTTATGGAGCCTTTTCCCAATGAAAAATCAACAAAACATGAAAAAGAGCATAGCCTTAGGCTCCAGAGAAACGCATCAGAATCTCAGTCTGTAAAATTTTGAAGCTACTTTTGAGCTGTATACATAGAATATAATCTAATAATAAACCAAAATAAACCAAACTAAGCTAAACTAAACTAAACTAAACTAAACTAAACTAAACTAAACTAAACTAAACTAAAAAGTAGTTTCTGACTACCTTATTTAAAAAAATACCATCTATATTTAGGCTAGGATTAAATGTGGACAATATTTATTTAAGGAAAGAATTTTGAAAAAAAATGGTTTTATGAAATAATTGAACACTCTCACAGAAAAACCTAAATAATCCACACAATTTGGCACTATCAGTAATAACAATGGGACTATGATACCCTTACTACTCATGTACCTTGCAGTACAGTTGACAAGGGAAAAATTACTTCTTTTCTAACATGTCTAAGTCCTTGATGAACAACAGATAAAATCACAAGAAGGTCAATGCTATTTGACTGTAAATAGTTCCTTGTTGTTCCAGTCAAAAAGGTTGAAGTAGGGGGGCTCAGCACACACAGGACAATGCTGCTGACCCCATTGCTTTAAGAAGACAGAAACTAATAGATAAGACCACAGGCCTGTCTAGAGCAATAATTCATCTCTAATGGTAGTGTTCGATAAGTGCTTTAGAAAAAAAATAAAGAAATCTATCACAGCCTTTTTCTAAAATCCACATTAGAGATTAAGCCCCAAAACTCTTTTGAAAGTTAATAAATATAATATGTTCTTACTATTCAGATATTTTTATTCCATTAAATGTCTAATCCTTCATGAATCTTGTTAAAACCTTAGTTTCTGTGATAGTCTATTGTAATAAGCTCTACAATGAGAATATCTGGAATGGAAGTACCATAATTTACCACAGATGACAATGGGCATGGTTATGACCTGCATTTTCATCATGAAAGGTAACTGCACCAGATTGCATTCTGAACACAGCTGAACAGCTTGCCCCGAAATATTTTGACTCCACTTTTGTACACACAATCAGAATTAGAAAAAGAATGTTGAGTCCCCAGGAATCTTAAAAATTATATTGCCAGTAAATTAATTTATACCTGTTTATCTAGACACATTTGTGTGCATGGGTATATTTTTTATAAAACTACCTTTTGGAGGAAAGAGAAATCAAATCATTCAGTGTTTTTGATAACAAATCAAAGAGACGGACGTTAACCAGGTGTTGTACTTATAGTTCCCTTAATCCTGTCTTGAATGGCAGTTTAGTGCACATTCATTGTTGGTAGGACACTTCAAGCAGAGAAAATCTACATCCTAACAGTAGTCAGCCAACTGGACAGCTGAAATGAAATATGATAGACTGAGCTAAATGTTTAATGACTTCATGAGTCCCTTCTTATTTAATTCAGTCAAGTATTTTTATCCAGCATCTTTTAAGTCAAAGCCATTGCAGAAGTCTGCCTGCGGTTTTAACTTTGCTACAACATAGTACTGTCCCTGTGAAGAAAGTGAGTAGATCATCCAGGATTTTAAGGAAGAAAGGTGAGAGCTGAATTGTCTAAAGAGCTGGCTCCAATTTAGATGTTGCAAATATATGCCGCAAATATATGCCCAACTTCAATCCTGATTTTTTGAAATGACAGAGTTAGACAGCTAGGCTTCCCATACCACCCCCTCAACAATTTTTTTAGTCAATATTTTATGGCAATCCATTAAGAATCCAATTAACATCTCACTTTATATCACAAAGGGTAGGAGAGAGAATGGGAAAAAAAAAAAAAAAACAACCACCAAACCCAAAGCTTTGTACCTTAGTTTCTCAGACTGATGCTTTGGCTTACACAGCAATAAATCCAACCCTATCAAATCAGTGGAGACAGTTCTGGTCGGCAACTGAAAGACCCTACAGAAGTACAGTGAGCCACAGATAGCTAATAAAAAATACTTGCCAGGGAATTTTATTAGAAAGTTGTCAAAGCCTTGGCACACAACTCAAGTTTATGTTATTACTTTTCATATTCAGCAAAATACTAGAACTTCTAAATACATACGAAAATTCAGGAGCCAAAATATTAGGAACTTTTTTTCTCTGAGGTTAGGCACAAAATGGAAGGAGCCTTTTTAACAATTACGTTTGTAAACTCATCCAAAAAGCAAATTTTTTGGTTCTAATCCTGCTTGACCCTAATGGTACTCATATTTCTGACACCTCTATAGCCATGAGACTCTAGGAAAAGAAAAGAGTTGGTCGACTCCGCAGTCTTCCCTGGAAGTCAAGGGACAGAAGAAATAATAGATATTAACACTGTAGCCTCAATTCTAGCATTCTTACCTGGTGAAATTTTGTTCTAGATGCAAAAAAGTTGTTCACGACTGTCAACAGCTGATATATTTTGTAACAGACTCAACTTCATGTTGATTTCTAGATCTTTGGTGTGGGTCAGTTTTGAAAGAGTATCTCCAAATAAATTCTACCCACACTCAGAGGGGCCTAATGAAATTTCTCTAGCTCAAACAGTCTAGGCTTTTGACATTGTTTCCTTGAGCTTGGTTGCTTAAATTCTTATAGTCACTTATATGCGTATCAGTGAAGCACAAAACCTATACGGCCATTATGAGCTTCAGGACTATGATACAGTTTTTGAAAGGTCTGGACCACAGGCAGAAGACAGGTTCATCTGTCTGTTACGTGGATGAACCCTTGCTTTTGTTTTGTTTGCCCCTGTTAAACGCAGGACGTGAATGTTTCAGGTCTTCTCAAACTCTCAGCCTGAGCGTGCTGGCTAGCATCTATTTTTCAGTTCTATACAAACCTTCTTTTGAGATCCTTCTACTGAGCTTGGTTCCTTTATGCTTTAACACCAAAATTTTATTCTGAGATCATTTTTTATTTGCTTATCTAATTGCTCCCCTTGTTTCATTTAACTGTGGTTATGACTTAGGCTTTCAAATATAACCTAATGGATTGTATGAAATGAAACAAAATCTTTCATCATGCATTGTTCATTTTGACCCCACTGTCTGCAGTACATTGGTTCGTTTTTTAATCTCTAAGATTCACATTCTTGTTAAGTGATGTAGCAAAAATCAGTGAAGAATATAGTAATTATCTTCATTTGAATGCATACATTAATAACTGGAAATTTATTCTCATTCAGTAGTAGCAAATGAGTATAGCTGACATTAAAACACTGCATTATTGCATTAAATCTGTGATTTTTTGTAGAAGCTCATTATATTGCTGTGTATTCCACCTAGAAGGTTTAGATTTATTATTTATGAATTTGATTCCTCCTTCAACATAAAATATTAAGAGTAGTTCTATAAGCCACTGAGGGAAAGGATTCATTTTCATCCGAGATGTATACAATAGTAAAAATAAAAATAAAAGTAAAATAAAACAGTGGCAAAATCTACTTTTTGCTTTAAAGGCTGGAAATATTCCTTAAATCTCGGCAAGGACTTTAAAAAGAAACATATTTAGTTAGTTTTATCTAGTCACTATATTGTTAAATTGCTAAAAATGACTGACAGCTACAAGCAGCATTTTTCAAGGTTTCTCTGTTTTCCCACTCCATTATCAAGGACGTGGAGTGGATTTTGCTGCTGTTTGTCATGCTTCAGAAACACAGCGATTGCCTGACGAATAAAATCAGAAGAATGACAGGTGCACGGAGTAGGACCTTCGGAAAGGCGTATGTACTTCATTTAGTAAGGATATCAGCTACTCCCAAGGCTCAGATGACTGCAGTGGAATTTGTCTTTGATCCAAAGTAAAGAATTGAGAGGACTTAAAAGCAGCATGCTTCAGTGCTGTCTTGCTGTCTGAAACTGCCACTCAACTCCAGCTCTTCCACATTCGCACTAATTGACAAAGATCGTGCAACATTTGACTACCATCTCCCTTCCAGTCTACAAAGAAGAGAATTGAACAGCGCTTTTGGTTAAATACCTTCTGGTAAAAAGTAATATACGTTATGGGAAAAGAAGCTTTAACTCCTTTATAGTCCATGCTATGTGTCTAGTGGATCCACTTCTGCTTTATCAAAATTAATGTATCTGCTCACAGAGGTTCAAAGGGGCAAACCTTGTAAAAGGATTAATGCAATCATATTCAAATGGAACTCGATTATAGACTTTGGCATGTCCAACCAAGTAAGATCAAGGGAAACAAAAACCAGTTAAGACTGGAGATAGCAGCACTAGGTAGTATCTTCCACTTCTGCCAGTATCACTGTTCGTTAGCCTCACTGGCTGTGTCAGCTTAATTGGGAGTGAAGAACCAGGGAATGCTTTGAAACCTCGGTTCTTTCTTAGGCTAATTCTTTATCTAGTCTCAGTGCCAAGCTGATGCCCACCATGCCCACGCAGGCAGCCTGAGCTCAGTCTGCCCCCGTGACACCAAGCTCTTGCACTATACGGCAAAATCAGTGTCACACATTGTCGCGCGCTGTCAGTGGGTTCCGCGTCAGTCGCTACAGTTTTGAAAATAAATGCCACTATGGCACGCTCAAACACTTTTGAAAGTAATTGTACATCTTTAGCTTTGCATGGAAGGGCTCAAAGTAGAAGAAACTTAGGAGGCCCTGCCTGATCTTGCCCTCCTTTTCACATGCCTACAGTTCTGTGGATTTGTAGGGTACTACACTGACTTCTTATCTGCACCATGTCAGAGGGCTATCGATCTAAACAGTAACAATTCTGTCAAAAGTAATCAGCACTTATATAATTATGCAAGGAGAGATGCAAGAAAAGAGTTGCAATTAGAAATAAGCTTATAAAAATCTCAATATCTATCATTATAACAGATTTATTAGTATATATTGGAATTATTAGTATACATTTTGTCATAGAATATGACCCTCTCTAGTCACAAAAATCAGTGGCTTAATCACCCTTAATATACTTAGGTCCAAGATTTCACTTTTTATGACACGTCTGATTGATTGCTCGTTGCCTAAAACTTCCTTTCAGGAACATTTAAATAAAGGGTTTATAGGACTATAATTTCAATTATAGTCATAAAATACTGAGACAAGATGGGTCTGAGAAAATATCTAATGCCAAAATCTGTTATGAACTCTCTTCAGAAGAATAAATTAATAAGAATTTCTATTTTCATTTTATCACCTCTCATAATTCATTTCAAAAAGACAGAAACAAGCTGTTCTATCTTGAGTTCGTCAACTGCCGTCAGGTAATTTTGAAAGTGATAAAATATAATATTAGTGTGATTAATGCATGCATTTTGTAAACAAAACAATTACAAATAAAGCTGAGTATTAGTTAAAATTCATGGTAATTGCAAACCTTCATTAACACTGCACAGCTGAGGACATTAGATAAAAGTCTTAAGAATTGCTTGCTTTTCAATCAAGCCCCTGCTATTGAATGTTTTGTAAATAGTAATTTATTATCAACTCACAGGATAGTTCTTAATGTCCTTAAATCACTTAAAATTTTCATCTAGGCTGTTTTCCTGAGTTTGTTTTTCTGTTAAATGTAAGAACAGCAGAGGCGCTGGCTGTTGAGGAGTGCTATACGGCTACAGTGAAAGAGAAATCTGAAATGGTTATTATTCCTAAGAAAACTGATAACATCAAAACAGAAGCAATCTTGTTGCCACACTACTTTAGCATAATGAAAACTGGCAGAGCAGCATCTGTTGTGTTTTAGAGCCTGAGTGGGGAGATTTCCCTGCTACCTCTGATTGATACTGAAGATCCATCACTCAGTAGAGAGCCTGAGCACGGCTAATGTATTTTACTGGTATTTTACTCCATCCCTATTTGACAAGGGGTAAGAGAAACACAGCGACATATGAACACGGTACAAAATTTGAAAGTATGCTCTATAGTTTTTAGGGGTGTATGTTCATTTGTCTCTTTTTTTTTCCTAAGATGTCATGATTATTTAAGAAACATAAAATAGGACAATGAAATAATTTTGAATGGACAGTTTAGCCCTAATCTGTTAATATCACTCGCCAGTATGTGGTGTTCTTTCCTACATCACATGACAGGGTACTGCTTCACTTGTCCCTCCATTGTCATTTGGGCAGCAGACATCTGTGGCACTACGTTACAGCCCTTAAAGAGCAGCTAGGAGTTTGCTAGAGACGTTGGAAGTGCAAGTATTTCCCAGTTTTGAACAAAGCAAGTCCGATTCTGCTGCTGCAGAATGCAGACCTCCTCCAAAATAACGGTTAATTCTTTACTTACTTCTGAATTTCACTAACTCTTTTTGGACTCAGGGTATTTATGTAGAGAGAGTGGTCATTTTACTTTGACAGATCACACTTATGAGAATGACGCTGGAGTACTGCATAAATTTTATGTTTCTACATTCTATTGCAAAAGAATAAATAATTTTGGAAAGAATTCAGAAAAAAATTTCAAGTGAATCAAGAGCTAGGAAAAGCATTATATATTGAAAAACTTAGAGTTCCATCTGCATTGTTATTTAAAAAGATTTATTTCATGAATCTTTTGGGGCCAAGTGAATGCTAGGTCCCAAAGGGCTTCTTAAGCTAGGAGGTAAAGGGATTAAAAGTGCAAATAGCAGGAAGATACAGACAAACAAATTAAAATTAGAAGAATGCATTTCAAACGTCAGAGAGATTAGTTGCTGGAAGAAAATTCCAGAAACTACCAAGGGAAGAGCCAGTTCCTCATCTTTTTATGTATTTGCATTAAATCTAAGTTCCTTTCTAAAAGAAGACATGCTATAGTCAAATATGGTGTTTGGCAGGGAATTAAGAGGATCTGAGGTGTAAAGCAATTCAGACTAGAATATCTAGCTGCCCATTACAGTTCTAACCTCTATAAAACTAAGAAATATTCAGTTATTGTGTTCTTTTTGGCTCTTCTCACTAGCATTGACAAAGGAGCATATGCTTGGCGGCCGTTAGATGTTTCACCACATCCAGCAACACACTTCACGGCAGAGAAACTTAAGACCAGTGACTGTTACTGGGACATCATTCCAACTACATAGCTTCTGGTGTGAAATGGACCATCCCCTGGAAGTGATGTGAAGCATGTGTAAAGACAAGTTGCTTCTTTCATGTTTCCATGAATGTGGAAGATCCCTCTTGTCTGCCTATTGCCACTGGATTTACGATAAAGGATGCATCGAGCCATTGTAGAACCTGTCCTGAGGTATCAGAAATTACAGTTCCTTGGACCTGATAGTTGCTATCTACCTGTGTAGTAAATAGCTCCTTTGATATATTACAAAGAAGAGCACATCAAGATTTGTTCGAGTTACCAGAAAAGCAGATCTGGACTGAGCTGATAAAAACTCTTTGTTCTATTTCTCTTTGCAGTAAATCACAACACAATGCTTAACACAGTAACTAGACTTGATGTCAGCATGTTTTGCCTTCTTTCATAAAAGTAGAGTTTGCTAATATTTGCTGAATATGCTAATTCGATCTATCTAATATTTGTGTTTTTTTAGAAAAAAACCAAATACATCTAATAAAAAAATACAAAAAAAAAATCTTACTTGATAACTGACACAGCCATTTCACTACAACAACTTCAGCAACAACAAATCAGAAGGCTAACCTCAGCCTTCCCCTAGTTTGGAGTCAGGTAACTAGAGACATTGGAGATGTATGTATACCAGGCCTGGACACGGACATTAATGTCTGATATTACATGATAAAGCATTTGCAGGTTTTCTGACTGATAGATGGTTAATATTCCTTTTTCGTACAGACATTGTGGAAGGTTCTTATGTTTAGGTAGGGAGAACATACACAATGTTTAAAGGAAAGGCAAGACACATTCAGGTTTTCATAGAATCATAGAATCATGGAACAGTTTGGATTGGAAGGGACCTTAAAGATCATCTAGTTCCAGCCCCCCTGCCATGGGCAGGGACACCTCCCACTAGACCAGGCTGCTCAGAGCCCCATCCAGCCTGGCCTTGAACACTTCCAGGGATGGGTCATCCACAGCTACTCTGGGCAACCTGTTCCAGTGCCTCAACACCTTCATAGTGAAGAAATTCATGGAACATATTTTATTCACATCTCAGGGGAATCAGCTGTTTACTTTCTGACTGAAACAAAAATGTGTGTAGGCAGGAGATGTAGTACTAGAAAGCTATTTGTCTGAATGTGGCCTTGTTAAATATGTTTTCTTTGTCTTTCAAAGGGACTTTAACAGTTTATGAGTAAAATGGATAAAAACAAAAGACCCAAACCTTGTTGACAATCCAAGCCAATGAGAAGTTAATATATGTTATTGAAGTTACTAACACTGAAAGAAAAAAACCCTACCTTTAAAAAGTACTATATTTACTTGGAAAGAAGGATTACCTTGACAAAAAACAGTTGACAGCATTTCTGTTGTGTTCAAGAAGGAACTATTGAGAAATTGATAGTTTTCATGGTACACATGTCGTCTTTTCCAGTTATCACATCCATTGTCTGGTAGTATCCATCATGTGCTATATATACCTTTTCTAATTTTTCACAATGAGAACAATCAGCCATTGGAATAATGTCCCCAGGGAAGTGGTGGATTCCCCAACATTGTACACTTTTAAGATTCAGCTGGACACGGTGCCGGCCCATCTTGTCTAGACTGTGCTTTTGCCAAGAACGGTTGGACCAGATGTTCCTTGAGGTCCCTTCCAACCTGGTACGCTATGATTCTATGATATCTTTTTTAAAAAACTTAATTCACATCAGTGTCCCTTTAAAGCAGTCGATGCATACTTTCACATCTTTGCAAGCATGGAAAACTATTGACGCAATTGCCTTTATGTGTATTTGCATCCATGCCATTTGTGACAATACAAGTACTTATTCACAAATGCAAAATTTTCTCCTGGTCATACATGACAGACCATGATGGGTTGAGATGACACTGAGCACTCCATCTCCTCTGTCACAGAACTGTGCCATTCAGGAGCAAAGTGTTTTCTTTACACTTTTTTTGGCAGAGATTATTAAGATATCTGTACACTGTAAGAAAGGAAGAGGCAAAGTTCACAGACATACTTGGTTTCTCTGAGTACAAGCTGAAGTGAAGCATCAAATGCATGAAGATTAGTGCAGCTTTCTCCATGTTTGTAAGAGTAAGAACTGCCTACAGGTTCGCCACACAAGGGAAATCCCCCATCAGTCAAAGGCACCAGGGGAGATAATGAACCATGAGAAGACCATCCGGACAAAACTTAAGACTTAGCATGCTCACTTGCCCTGAGAAATGTGCTGAAGGGGCACACGCATGCTGCTCTGGAACATGCTGTTCAGTGGCCTTTTACAAACGGGTCAGAGGACAAACGAGAAACTTTGGTCATGTCATTTCCAGGATAGAAAATACAGGGAAAAATAAACAGGAAAAAAAAGCATCAACTTGTAACCATAACAAAATTGTACTTGGAAGGCAATGCCAGTGGTTTGTCAACAATATAAGAAGCAGAAAATTTAAGGATTAGTGCCTCAAGAATGCTGCTAATTAGAATGCCCAATCTTGTTTTCCTGTAAGCTCGTTATAATAATTCATAACTGTCCTGAGTCCACAAGCTACAGAAGAAGATTGTGTGCTTTTTAGAAATTAAATAAGTGGACAGATTTGGGGCTAATGTCACCCATTTCTATTTACTGCCTTTACAGTTCCTATTATAGCTTTGAACATAGATAAAATCAGGCAGGAACAATCTCAGCATATTAACTCACAAGTTAAGGCCAATGACACAATCAGTGAGCTATCAGAACAAAGCTCTCCATCTCTTTAGTATTCCAGTATCTGCTCAGATATTATTTTTTTTTCCTGCAACAGTTTAAAAAAAATAATTAGAAACAGATTTGTCTTATAGTTAGGAAAATAGGAATTTTCTGCCACACATCCTGGTATAAATTTGCACTAGAGACATGGAAACACAGTGAGTTGACGTCTCTCCTCTGCTGGAGTTCTGTTCCTAAATTTAGGTTGGCTTTCTGTGTCAGAATCCCTGAAAGTAGTAAAAAGGTACATACCTCCTCCCTTATGAGATTATCAAACAATGTCAGTGACTCTTGCCATCGGAAAATGCATTCTGACTGGCACAGGGCATTTCAGCAATGCCTAATCTAGTGTATACCTATTTTATTAACCTTTTCTTTTGTTTCAGTTTAAGAGCTATTCTCTACGATCAGTGCAAAATAAACCATGAAGACAAGTAAAGGGGCATGGGATTGCCTGTTGACTGAAATATGTAGGTAGTTATTCTGTATCTGCTGTGTATTGCTCATTCACCTACACAGGAGAAAAAAAAAAAAAAAAGAAAAAAAGAAAAAAGAGAAAAGCGAAAAAAAAAAAGAAAAAAATCTTGATGGTATATACCAAAAATGCATCACCTCAATTATAGTATCAAGAAATAAAAGCCAATTGTTAGATGAATAACTTATGTATATATAAAAAATAAAATATGTATAAATCAATACGAATATTTGTTACACATAGTTACTATATAAATATGATATAGTTTATAAATATATATGGTATAGTATATATATAGTACATATATAAATAATATGTAGCGCATGATAAATAGCCTGGTATTTGCCCCAGAGCATAAAGAAAACATTTTATGTGATCAACATACATTTATTACAGCTATTTCATGTTGCAGTACACGTGGATGAGTATTTCTTATTTCTTAAAGTTTTTAATGCTAATGACTGTTTTGCTTCCTATATATACCATATAAGAGGAGACTGTCTGTAGTTTAAGGGTTAAGGTCCTCAGAAGACAGTTTTGTGGCACTTCTAATTAGTTCTATATTTTTTGGTCATTCTCCTGAATGTGGTTGACAGAGGTACCAGATGATTTCTGCGATGTGTAATCGTTGAAGTCACTGATCTTACAGAGACCTTATCCTCATTACTCCAAATGGGGGTCACATTGCTCTTTTTCAACACTCAAGATCAGTACTGTGCAGCTCAACATCTTAGAAATACTTCTATCCTATTCTAATTAGAAAGTTGAGGAAATTAAACATATTGAGCCTGAATCAGGTAACATAGGAGGGAACTTGAACATAATTGGAAGAAGGTAGCAGTGCCACCAAAATGTTCTTATTTTAACAAATGCCAATTAAAATCAAAGATATTATAAGCTGAAAGACATTTTTTCTTTGAAGTCCATCAGCCTATGATTGTTTGTTGATTAACTTGGGTCAGGACCTATGAAGAAAAACAATCTCCAAATTAGAATAAAGGTATTCTGAACTCTTAAATAAACATATTTACCCTCTGTTTCAGTACTTAGATATTCAATCCCCACTTAACTAGGATAATGGCTATGCAAATTTTTAGCGCAATTTTATCTTGTGGTTATATGCAGTTCTTAGCATTAACAGAAGGAAGGGAATATAAGCAAAAAGAAACTAAAACAACAACAACAACAACAAAATCCATTAATTCTGCATGTGTCCATATCCAAAGCAAAAGTTGAATATGACTGAAAGTGGTGTAATGGCTGGATTGGAGTCAGGAAATTTATATCAGTGCCAAATCAATTACAGGTTGCAGGTGTCCAGAATTAATTAAAATAAATTGCTATAAATCAGGCATTAGCTATCTGCCATGAGTGGAGAAAAGCAGAAAAGAAAGTAAAAATAAAAAAGTATTTTGTTTGGAGTGAAATTTTGAAAAATACCATAAAAAAAAAGTCATAAAGAAATTTGTACACTGGCAGAGTTTTCATTCTAAAATCTGTTCGAAGGTCAGTTTTCAAGCTATATTAAAGTGTGCTTCATTTTTAAGAAAGGGATTTATATCAAATGACTTTGTTGTATCTGGTGTTTATACTTCCTGTGTTTAAGATTAGAGATAATACAGCTAACAGACATTAAAATAACCTGAATTCTGTATTGCACAGAGAGAAGCTTCAGTGCTGGTAAATAAATATTGATTTATACTTGCAAGTACCTAGAAAAAAATTATATATGAACAAATATTTAAGGATCCTAAATGTTAGAAACTGTATATATAAAACTGATGCTATGAAAATATGTATGAACATTTTTCAATATTATTCTTCTTTGTCATTAAAAATCATTAATTTGTGAAATCATAAATCAGGCAGTTCAAAGGACAGAAAAATTTCTGTCCTGTAAAAATCCCTACAAAACCACACAAGCCCAACAACAAAAACTATGTGTTTTTCTATGTCTTTGGAAACGGATTGGACAAAGTCAGCTTCTACATCCACAAAATTCCAAGGAGAATGAAGGTGCAATGCACATGACAGAAGTCACAGCACTGTTGTTTTCACTGTAATGGGAGAATTTCCAAACTAAAAACATTGGTGAAATATATCAGTTTCCAGTGGTTCAAAGACCTGTCTGAACATCCAACGCATCAGAGTCTTGCTTCTTCCTTTCTCTGAAGCTAAATTAAAACTTAAACTGTAACTAAAAAAAAGATAAAAGAAGAGCAGACAAAATTCCAGGAAGATGGAAGAGAAAAAGAAAGGAAAAGCAGAACTCCAGACAAGTGTATACACTCTGCTGTAAATACAGTGGGATGAAGAACATAGTATTTGGAAGTGAATAAATCTGCTTCTGTAAGCTTGCAGCCATGAAAGTGGAGGTCTACTTGAATAACTGGGGCAGGAAAGTCACTACAATTTGGAAAGATCTTCAAACAGAAAGATCTTCAATCTGTCCCCAAGACTATGCGGATTTATTCTCACAGAAAACTATATTTGTGATGAAGTCTTGAAGATGGGATTTGTCTTATCTCAGTTACTTACAAGTGTTGGGTCTTGTCTGAACTACGTGTCTGGTTCTCTGTCCCTGCAGTGAGCAGACAGAAATAAGCTTATCAGGGCACAATTCACATCGTTAGTCTTGGATGGGCATTTTGGGCTGAGTGCAGCACTCTGACCAACTCTTGCTTTACTGCTTACAGAAAGACCAGATGACTGGCTTGGAAAAAGAACCCATCTTCTTGGTTGCTAAAGCCTGATGTGACTCAAATCCTAACTCTCTGCTGAGAAAAGGAAAGTAAAACCTGTTTGGCCCAAAATGAAGTGTGAGGCAACACGATAGTCAGAGACATGGCAGTTCCTGTCCTGACAAATCACACCTGCAGGAGCCGTGATGACCATTAAGCTCATGAGATTCCTGATCAATATGTCCAAGGACGCTCTCCTGCAGCCTGGGCAGAGACTGAGGGGGATGCAATCAAGAAGCTACTGCTGCTGCATAGCTGCGTAAAACACATGAAGACACTCAAATCTTCATGATAGGCCCACAAAGCGTCTGAATGAAAAGCTGGGCTGACCGTGGATATCCAAATGCATCCAGTGCACATCCAGTTTTCGTAGACTTTCAGTTCTGATCTTTACTAGTAGAAATGGGAAAAAGTATATATATATAAACCAGCATATAATATGTATAAAAGTGTGTGTATATATATATATATCCTGTGCCTAGAAATTTTGATTAAAACAACTGTGCTGTATGTTAGTCTTCATTGTACATTACTCAGATGGGTGTTCTACCAATAAAGCTATTGATTTTTTTTATATCTTTTGATATTCAGTGAAATGTGGTATTTTAATTATTAGTGTTTATGAGTGCAAAAGGGACATATACTAGAAATTGAAATGGAGAAAAACAACAAGAATTTGATGGAGAGCAGAGGAGGGAAATTTGTGTTGTGCACAGGAGGAGAAGGTGAGAGAAAAAGTCATTGGAATCATATAATCATAGAATCATTTAGGTTGGAAAAGACCCTTGGGATCATCAAGTCCTACCATCAACTCCACTCTACAAAGTTCTCCCTTACACCATATCCCCTAACACCACATCTGAACGAGTCTTAAACACATCCAGGGATGGTGACTCCACCACCTCCCTGGGCAGCCTATTCCAGTGTCTGACCACTCTTCCTGTGAAGAGTTTTTTCCTAATGTCCAGCCTAAACCTACCCTGCTGCAGCTTGAAGCCATTCCCGCTTGTTCTATCGTTAATTACCTGTGAGAAGAGACCAGCACCAACCTCTCTACAATGGCCTTTCAAGTAGTTGTAGAGAGCGATGAGGTCTCCCCTCAATTTAGTGGAGTGAAGGAAAATGAGGCGGCACTAGCTGCAACACCCCCAACGCTCATGAAAACATCTAAAAACACAGTGTGGAAACTTGATGTGTTTCTGAATTGCATGCAGGGATGGTACAGGACTGTAAACTCCCTCTGGCTTTTCCTGTGTGATACAATACACATGCAGTCCCTTCTGCCTGGCAGAAGTGTCAGTAAATTTAGTTACCCATATTATCTTGAAAAAGAGAAGGGTGAGAAGAAAGCATGGTAAAAAGAGAGCTACCGAAAGCGGTTAAGTCTACTCATGAAGCTATTAGCAATGAACTTCTTTAGTTACCCGTGCTACCAATCAAGAGACCAGCTTTTGAACTGCCTTTTCAAGTAACTTAGCTAAAAATGCATACACTTGTAAAACAAGGGAATGACGGAACATGAGGAATCTGTAAAAGAGATGAGGAAGGGAAGACTAACAACTCGACATTATAAACAGCCAGCTAGTAGACAGTCTCACTGAATCAGTTTAGTGGAGACACAAAATACCAGTAACCTGGTGACCGGGAACGTGACTCTGTCCAATGTCAGGGTTTGTGTACTGTAAAACGTCTGTGAGTTTCATTTGCTTCTAGGTTTCTGGTTTGAAAGAGGAAACATTATATGACTCAGTCCTGGGAACCACACAGTCTGAGTTAGAGCCTCGTTTTTCTGCTAGCTTGTTTCACACAGCTCCCATTCACACACCACCTGTTTCTCAGGGCATAATTTGGCCTCAGATCTCATCCACCAAATCAAAGCTTCTTATTGTTTTTTAGAGGCAACACACATGGAGGCAGATAGATAATAAACCTGCATCGTAGTTACAGCCTGCGCCTGAAGATTTTTAATAAAATGTTGCAGACTAAAATGACTGTTCTCATATATCACCATCAATGTGGTAAATGGCTCCCATGACCCTTTGCCTGTCTATAAATCACAAACTATGAAGATATACCATGGTGATCAGATCAGTCAGTAGACGTTTAATTAAGTGCCCAGTTTTTCAAGCTGCTATTTATAAACAAGCAGAAGTAATTTTTCTCCTGCAGTAGAAAATTAGAGTCTAGATGAAGGTTTACAAATTAGATTAAGATACACATTTTCTGGATTATATGTTTAACCAAGAAATGCAGTTACATTATCTCACTGAAAAAGCACATATCAAATCCTACACTCTTTTATGGACAGTATTTTGCATTTAAAGAGGATCCGACGAGAGCTTCAGCATGTCAGAGAAAATATTTCTATTGTTTTCATGTGTCATATTGAATATCAGTCTCACTAATACCACTAATAATACTTCAAAGTATTTTATTAAGCTGTGTTTGTGTCTCATGACAAGCAACGTGTCCTGGGACAAACTGTCAATGACAACTTTTCTACACAGAAAACATGCGCTTTTCATCTTGACTTCTGGAATTTAAATAATGAATTGCGTTTCTTCCACAAAGAATGGAACCTGCTTACACAAGCATCATTCATTGTAGCAACTTGCATCTTCATTTGGAAACGGCATATGCTTGAGCAGTGCCTAGCAGAATGGATGCAAAGACAACATTCATATCAAGTGTGCTATTTGCACATCTTTGGCAGCTGAATTGTTATAACAAAAAATTTTCTTGGGAAAGTACAAATGCAATTTTATTTGTTTCTTTCCCTTCCATTCAATTTTCTGCCTTTGTCTGGATTATGAAATAGCCTTTTATGAAATTGCTGATCTCAATTCAGATGTTAGTAGATGAAGTTAAAGGGCCATATATAGATGAGTCAGGTTATGGTCCGATACCTTTTGGGTAAAACCTAGGGAACCCATGAAATGACAAGCAAGGTGGCTGTTCAACATCCATGATCCTCTGATTTTACTTGAATTCAGTTTTTTACCTTCTTTGATCTTTCTCTCATGACTCTGAATAATTTGTATTCATTGAAATATAACATTTTTTCTGTCTATAGACCTGGGAATGAAATCCCTTGGGATAGTTTTAAATGCTAAAAATAATCAGCTTGGAAAATACTCAGTCAGACATTTCAGCTCCTTCATCATGTTTTGGGCTTAGCCTATGAATCTTTTAATGGGAAACTGGTATATCCTATAAAATGAAAAAGGTGCCTGTTTCTTGTTTTGGCCTTTTCCGATGGCAGTTCTTTGCTCACGGTCAGTTTACTGCTAAGAATGTGACAAGAGCAGCAGCTTGTAATTTGTCAAGACTCCTTGAGACTTCTTTTAGTTGCTTCAGTTAAGTTTAATGCCTATCCACAGAGTCCCTCGTGTAGAATCCTTCCTATTGATCAAAATCCTCCACTTGCTAAGTGCAAAATCCAACTTAACAGTACATGGATAATAATGACGCAGAGCAATCTACTGCAGAGCTCCACGGAGTGCTGTTAAGAACCTGGGGCATCGATACTCATTTTTTCAATCACCCTGCCATAAGAAAGATAGCAGCTGCAGAGACATTTCTGAGCTTCCAGAATGTGTATTAAAAGTGTGGCAGGTGTTTCTTTTTTCCTGGCGCAGTTTCAACACCGTACTAAAGAACAATAAGCCACAATCTACAATAAAGAAGTTCCCGTCCTCAACATTTAAGGAGAAAGGAAACCGCTTCTGAAGCCCAGAATCAAGAGCTTTAAAGCACAGTACATTTTCCTTCACTTTGTGTTCACTGAAGGGCCACTTCTTTCGTTGGATGAGCTATTCTTAATCAATCTCAACATTCTTTTACCTTTTCCTCCATTTTTTGTATTGTGGAAACGTGAATGCATACTGTGCCATCTGCAATATTACCAGTGAAAAGATTCAGTTGCTTCTGTAATTAAACTGTTAATTTTGTACTACAGAGAAGGCTGAACCAGTTCAATAGGTGATAGCATTTTTGTCGTCAAATATTTCCTTTTTCAGATGCTTTTGAGGCACAATTAATTATACAGTTTTGATACTTTCCTGCACCTTAGGAAAGTATCTGCTTGATTTTCTTTTGGCTTCCAAATAGAAGTTAAGTAGTATTTTAACATAATTATCTGTGCCCAGAGTATCCTTTCCTTCAAATCCTTCTCCAGTCTACCCTCCAGCCATTCTCTCACGCAAGCACTTCCCAGATGGGGCTGATGGGGCAGTCTGTCTGTCTGCAGCCTCTTTGCTGTAATAAGGTCTGACGACACAGCGCAGAATGGTACCTTAAGAACTACTGGGAAGCCCCATCCAAATTTGTCAATGGTTACGTTCTGATAATGCTTAAGTACTGAAAATATTAGACATGATATTTAAAAACAACAAACTTCTCAGGGCTCATTTCTTTCAGTTTGATAAAGTAAGGAAGTCTGTAAGCCTGAAACAGTTGCAGGAAGAACGAGATTTGGTTTTCAGCAGACAACTTCAAAATACTAGCAAACAAGTAAATGCATCCTAAAATCACGTCACAGTTGGAGACTATAGTGTGGATAGAATAGTAACTACTAATCATGGTTAACGTAGTTATTCCTGAACATGATGCACAAATGACTCTTTTTTTCAACTTTTTTTTCTCACTGTCTTGATCATTCTGCATACAGGACCTGGGAGCAACAGCAGTGGCTCAGTGAATTGATTACTGAAAAAACCTTGGGAAGCTACTCACTGGACAAAGAACCTGAATGTAGAGAAAAATGATTTTCATTAAGTCAAAAGTGCAAAAATTATAAGGAAAATGTATCTCAAGCAAAGGGAAAAACTTACTTGTGGGAAAGGGCTCCAGAACTAAACTGGGTAAATAAACAGTTTAAAAATTATCGTAGAGGGATAAGGGAGGGAAAAGGGAATATAGAGAAAGGTAAACTACGTTTTGCTACACACTGAAAGCCAAATGATGTATTGCATAGGGAATTAGAGACTGGAGAAAGAACAGTTGTCTGGGTCATTTGAAAAGGAAGACAAAATTAAGTCTCCAAACTACAGTACTTTCCCACTGATGCCCTTAAATTCATGTTAAATAGAATGAATCAAATTATAAAACCAAGTGTTACTCTGAATAAAAGAGCCCTCTGAGTATAGGAGATAATAGCCAAAGTTATCCTTTGGCTTTTTTCAGCTGACCTCACATCACTGAGAAGTTAACCATATGTACTACTAAGGAACATGCCTGGCTCTGAAGAGAAACGTATTGTCCAGGAAAAAAAAGCAATGGAAGACTTGTCCTCTGAAAATAAAATCAGATGATATATCAGGGTAAATAGAAACGTCTTTTTTTGTGTATTTACAAAACTGATGAACTGAAAAGGGGAACAGGACTTCCTCTCTGCAGTGACCTGGCGAGGAGCTACCAACCAGCAAGACAGAGCTACCTATTGCTAGGCCATTTGTCCAGTCAAGCATTTTGAGACCAAACGGTGACAGGGTGAGAATATGGTGCCACAAGTTCAAGACTTGAATATAGGCACTGTGCTTTTTATGTGTTCACAAAGCTCTGTGCATGATAGTACAGAAAAAGCCACATAACTGTCATTAAAAAAAGGGCCACAATAATATCCATGTGTGAATTTCATTCCAACGACTTCATAGAAGCCTTTTTTTGATTTTACTTTACGTCTTATTTCCTAAATTGATACTCCATTCCTGAAATGAAGTTATCTACATTTAAAAAAACCCACATAAAAATCAACACACGCTCACAAGCAAAAAGAAACAGGCAGATAGGGGTTAAATTAAAACAGCCTAATTACAAAATTAAAAGTTAAAAATTGAGGATATGATCTGCAAATAAACAATGTTCCCAGTTTTATTATCTGACCTATGCATGATCAGTTTTATTATACAGGTCTCTACACCCTGGGGTCCTGTTGGAAGTGTCTGAATTAGTTTGTTTCAACATTATGTTTAGGCAGTGACAATTTTTTCATTAATACTATACGGCAAAGTGCATTCAACAGAACAGGAAACCCCTTGCTAAGGAATAAATTAATTTTAATAAATAAGGATTCATTTACTGCTGTAGTTGCAAGAGTTTCTTTTTATAGGAGTTTGTGTTAGACACAAGGGATTCTCTTCAATAAAAAATACAGATTCTACTTTATGGTATATGCTTTTATCTGAGTTTCACATGAAAGTGCAATTGAGCCATAATGCAGAAGTCAAACATCAAGCAGGAATCATGTCTTAAAGGAAAAAAGCACATGTGCTTAAATTCAACAGTCTGGATTGCACGAGTCTTTTAAGCTGACATTAGAGTTTAGAAACCACTGTGTATTAATGGAATATCAAAGAGATTGTACGATATTCCTGAGTGGGTATTCAGTGGACAACAAAGAATTATTGTATTGCCCTTGATCCTGAAATGGGGCACAGAATGAAAACCCCAAACGAAACACAACAATGCAACTACAATAATACTGTGTGCCTTGCATGCGAAAGGGAGGGAGTGTTGAAGAACTGATGCAAGACAAAATGAATTGCCACTAAGGGGAATATGGTGATAAAAACTTGAACTGATATACTGATATACTTGAAGTACTAGGAATTTTAAGTCCCCACAAATACTACTTTTCATCTGAAGGATATTCAGTACAGAGATAAAGTAAATGGTGCCATTTATGGATTACTGCCATTAAAACCAAGAACCCACAGTGAAAAACAGCATCTCTGTTGTCATATAACCCAGGCAATGTAAACACAGAGGGTCTTTCACTCCCCTAGTTTTTACCTAGAAAAAAAAATGTAATAAGTACTATAATTCCCATTACAAGTTGTCAGAGCAAAATTAGTGCCTGGTGTGATTGGAGACACGGATTGTTCAGAGCTTACTGATGCACGAAATCAGAATGAGGAGAAATGCTAGAACGAGGAGATAGGCTGAGAAAGATTTGTCTGCAGCTACAGAGATGCCAGTCATAAAGTCTGAACTGTTTAGTGTAATTTCTCCTGAATCCACTTAAGGTCTAAGGTAAATTAAAGGTATATTAATGTTAATAGTTCTTTTAGCTTTATTTATTTGATATATATTATATAAGAGATTTCAGTTTCTGAGTTGTAAAAGATTCTGTAAATGTCTGTTAAATAGCATGCTATTTTCAATACCTGTTAGCAGCTTACAAACACATGGCTTTGGCACTTTGTTTTACTTTTCTATGAGAACGTAGGCTGTGTCCTATTTGTAAAGAAAATAAGAGTTTATCCATTAGAGATTCTAAAAGAAGATTTTTAACATCTAAATTATGTTTATTATTTGGATCATTAAAACAACCACAGTAGGGTTTGTGCTGCGGAGAAAACAGAGTCCTTCAAAGAAATGACCTGTTTTCTTCAGTTCAAGGCCTCTAAAATCCAAAAGTGCTATTCATCAAAAGGTAAACTTTATGCAGAAAGGAAAATTTTGGGATGGAAAAGAACAACTGGACCCACGCCTCAACCACAAGTGAGTCACTGATTATTATACCACATACAAAGAGAGAAATCCAGGGTGATGCCACGGCTGTTGCAGTGCAGGGGTTTGTGTCTTCATGTCCCACAATCTTGTTTGGCTCTTCCATCAGGCTGCTGTGGAGCTGCCACTACTCTGCACAAACCTTGGTCCAAGTCCATACACTGCCTGACGCAGATTCTAGCTTCAGGCCAAACATTTACCGCAGGTGGTAAACCCTCTCCAGCACTGAGACATTGCTCACTTTACAGTAAAGCGATTTCTTTCCTCTCTTCCCTGATGAAAGAATTGCAAAGTCTTAGTTTAGCTTGGATTTATAAAGCAGAGTAATTATAAAAGGTGATTTTTTTTTTTTTTAACTTTTCTTTAGAAATATGACATGAAATGAAGTGGTCAGGAAAGCACTGAGAAAAAAGTAAGTTGAGAGTATATTCCCATCCCAGATGAAAAAAATACAAACAGACAATGAAAAAATCAGCTATAGACCAAACACAGTTCCCAAAGCACAGCAAGCAGGAGCTAGCCGTCATTGCTACAGGTTCCACCTTCTTTTGAGAGCTCTTTCTGGCATCTTCTGGTGTTTTGCCACTGCTGGTGAGGGTTGTCTTCTGGGGACTTTTGCTTCTGTCAGCTAACAGAAGGCTTCTGTTGGCTTTTTTGTAGCAGGGTCAGTATGTGCTTTCTGTCCCCAGCTGCCTGCTCTCAAGAAGTGACCTGAGCATTTCTTCAGCTGGTGCTTGAGGGGGAGGCGTGTAACTGTCAGGCTGGAGTGCCACCAACAGAGATCTGGCAGTTGTTAGTGCAGCAGCGCATGCAGACTGAGAGACATCAGGGAGGACAGACGGGAGAGTGACAGGGTTTTCTCAGAGATCTTGAAGAGACAGAAGCCCAAGCTATGTGAAACAAGGAATAACTCAGCTAGAAAATATACTCAAAGGAACAGTAGATGGAAACTCTCAAGATGGGGGAGACTGGAAAGGCAACAGCAGCCTTCCTAGATCTTCCCCTGTAGATCGTTTACACCTGTAGACCTGCAACTTCAGGACAGGCATAGTGCCCTAGGAGCAGATGAGGAGGAGGAAGACTCATCAGAGAAGGCATCAGAGCTAGCTGACCCTGCACCAAGCATTTGCATAAAGAGGAAAAGGTGGGCAATCTATCACTAAGGTCTTTTTTTGGGTGCGTTTGGTGAATTAATCGGTTGCACTGTCTGTTTCAAAAGTCCGTAATTAGTGACATAAAATTCAGCTGGTGGCTGGCTACAAGCTGGCATCCCTCATGGAATCAGAGAGGGGCCACAGCTGTTTACCAGTCTTATAAATGGCCTGTACAATGGCAAGGAGTGCATTCAGCAAGTTCATGGATGATACCAAATTGAGAGGGGGATGAGTGTGCTGTAGAGTAGGCTTGTTATTCAGATGGACTTCAACAGGTGGAGGAATGGGCTGAGACAAATGTCAGGATCTCTAGTAAAGTTCTAAATCTGTAAAGAATAGCTCTCTGCACAAATGCAGACTCAGCACGATTAGATAAAAGCAGGCCTGCAGAGAAGGACTTGGGGTCCTGGTTGATGCCAAGCAACATGAGTCAGCAAAGTGTCCTTGCAGTAAAGAAGGTCAACCACCTTCTGAGCTGTATTAGTAAAAATGCAGCTGGCAGAATGAGAGGCAACTCTTCTCCTCTATTTGGCACTCTGTCTTCTGGATTCTCTCTGGGGCACTGAGTACGAGAAGGACATTGACATACTACAGTGAGTCCAGAAGAGAGCTACAGAGATGGTCATGGTGTGGAAGCACATGAATAGAGTGTATCAGTAGAGACTGGGAAATGTTTCTTGTTTCAGCCTGGAGAAAGGAAGGCTAAGGGTAGATAATTTCTTCTGTTTATATCCACTTATTGGAAAGTATCAAGAAGACAGAGCTCGACTTGAAGATGCATAGAATAAGAAGTAACAGACATAAATCAGAACATTTGACTAAATATAGGAAAAAAAATATACCATGAAGGTGTCCAAATACTGGAACAAGTTGACCAGAGAAGTTGTAGAATCTCCACCCACAGAGGTAATTAAGACAGGACTGCATAAAGTCCTGAGAAACCTGATACAGTTAGTCCTGCAGAGGGTTGGACTAGATGGTTTCTAGAAATCCTATCCAATCTCAGTTATTCTGTAATAGTCATGCTTTCCAGGAGCACTGCAATGTAACAGAGCAATACAAAAAAGGAGAAACAGAAGGAAAATAAAGAAAAGACAAATAATTAAAAAAAAGGTATATTTTGTTTATAATAACTCTTTACTGACCAACTCCTCATGGATACACATTTTGCTTTGAACTGATGACTATGAAAGACTTGGATTTGGTATTGTTAGTAAAGGATATAAGAAACCATCCACAACAAAGAGGTACGAGAGATGTAGAAAGGAAACTTCAAAAAAATCTTGATAAAAAAGAGTAGAAAAGAAAAGGTGTTTCAAAGTTGTGTATTACTACATCAGGAAAATAGAAGCTGGCAATGTGTCAAAGAAATTTTTGGATGTTCATTTCTGTAGATAGAGAGATAAGGAGTTATCAAGATAGGCTGAGATTATTTGTAGATTTTTTTTTTTTGTTGCTTTTTCTAGGCTGGAACCTATTTTTGCATTTTTTGGTGGTGAGAAGAGCTGTCTCTTGATTTTTACTAGACAAGAAGCTTTGAGGAAAGACTCATTATTTTTTGGATTATGATAACTTTCCAGCTTAGCTACAGAAAACCTTTTCAGTTCTAATCTCAAAACCATAGAGAGTTAATGTTCCGTGGGTGAAAGAGTTTCTTTAAAAAAACAAATATATATTACCACTAAGTATATGTCACTTGGCCTGCTAGTGACAAATGAACTACACCAGAGGATGTTCTTGGGGTTATGGAGCTGCTGTACACATTGAACTGTAGAGAAAATTTTGAAGAGGAAAGGGAAGATAGTATGAAATTGCAAAAATACAATGATAAAAATATGAGACTAATAAACAGTCACTAAAATGTTAAAAGTCTAGGAGAGATTCGTTTGAATGGTGGCAGTTGTTCTTGCCAAAGAATCAGTAATGCATAGATCTGAGAATGTTGAAAAAGGTTGTCCCTACAAAAATAACAAAAAAGGGGAAGCAAAATGTCTTTCTGCTTTATGGTTTGAGAACTTTGTAAAACTGAAAGTTTTATGGAAACAAATTAAACAGCAGGTTCAGAAAGTGCATTTTCTGGTTCCGACATAATCATACTTCTATCAGGCCATATCACCTTATTATTTTGGTACATTACCATACCATCACTTTTCAACAATATTAGAGTATGTAATGAGGGGATTTTATGCATTGTGACCTTAAGTCACACATACGACAATAACACACTTTTCTCATAGGTCTTCCTGAGTTTTTAACTAGAAGTTGTAAATTTTTAATCCTTTAAAGATGTTTCAATGGCTTTAGCACAGTTAATTTAATGACACTGTGGTAAAATTTAAATTATGCATTTCCCAGCTTTAGGCTGATTATGTCTGCTGTGAACATAGGCAAAGAGATAAGAGCCAATGAGCATAATACAAAAAGCATATTAGTGACTGTGTACAGAGACAACAGGCTACGGCTGCAGGGGAAGAAAAACCACACAGTATGATATTAGGTCCAGTGAAGTGCTACAGATACTAATGTTGGTGCTTGTTTTACTAACTATTTGTTAATAATCTGATAGAAATGGCATATTAATTAACTTGGAAGCTATTGCTTGCTATAGTTTTAAAAAAGAAATTACAGAAATAATTTTTAAAAAGATTTTAGCAAGAGGAAAGAGGAAAGGGAAGGGCAAGTTTGAGGAATGCTCGTTAAAAGTCTTACCAAATATCAAATACCTCCGTGTCTGCTCTTACTAGGATGTTTTCTCTTTTTTTGAGGTTGGTCTACTAAACAGAAGTCTCAGTATATTTTTAACATTCCTGTGAGCATTACACTCATGATTCTTTTCCCTATGACTTTCATTTGTTTGCTGTAAGCTGTATACAGCCACTGAAAAGAAAATGAGAAATACAGGAATCTCAGATATGTATGTAGAAAATCTGCTTCTATGGAAGTCACTAACATCAGAGTAATCTGATTTTCACTGACGCTAGTAATTTGCCATAGCAAAATTGGTGTTACGCACAACTAGATCATATTAGGAATAGTTTCTTTCACAGTGGTAAATGAGCTTACAATTTACAAGCGTTGATGGATCATTCATGTTGTTTTTCATAAATATTTTGAAATTCTTCCCTCCTCTCTATCATTTCTTAAGGAGAAACATTTAATTTAAAGTTCTTTTAAATTAACCCCTTACCCAAAGGAGAATTTTAGGTTGATAGTGTTAAAGAGAAGGAATGTAACTCATAATCAGTAATAGCATGATACTGATTTGTGACACTAACTGCCATATTACTTAAATAAAGGAATAACTTGGCTTCCCTTATAGATAAATTGGTATACAATTGTCATGAGGAAATACGTTGTCTATTTTTTTCACAGTGAAGCAAATCTTAACCTTGACAACTGCAAAGACTGATGTTCTACTTGAAAATATGCAAACGTGTAAACATCACAGATATCCCTTGTTCTGACCTAAAGTGTCTTCTTTGCTAGTTAAGATACAGTTTCATTACCATATATTGCTTAGAAATACGCCATTGAGACTGCTAATGGGATAGTAAGTTTATGGTTGTTTATGTATTGAAATCTGTTCTTAAAGTTAGACAAAGGCCTGAAAATCATTGATCTCGACAGAGTCATTATTTTTTTATAATGACTATGTGGATTAATTATAGCTTGTTCTTTTCTAGACTAACGTAATTTTTTTTTTGTTACAAATCCCATTAGAAAGCCAGTTTCAACCATACTTTTTTTCTAGATATCAAATCACTTGTTTAATTTTTAGCATACAATTTAATTTTTTGCAAAGCATATCTAACTTTTAAAAAAAATATGCATAGATCTATTCTTCTTCTCTAGGAGCAATTAGCATACAAATACTGACAGTCCATGAATTTTCAAGATTGACAAACTGGGGAATATCATAATATAATGTGAGAGAAAATGCCAAATGCATCACAAATTCCCTTTAAAATTTCAAATTTAATAAATTCCATAATATAGCTACAAAGATCCCTAAATGATGCAATAGGTGAATATCTGTTAAAAAGCCACCTTAACTAATTTAGATTTATGACAGATATGGAAGAATATTCCCTGGGAAGGTAGCTTTCTAGCACAAAATTAATTTTAGCAGCCCATGTGTAGAAGATCTTTGTAATCTCCACACAGATCATGGATGCTGAATAGTAAAACTAACAAAATATTGCAGAATCACAGAATGATAAGGGTTGGAAGGGACCTCTGGAGATCATCTAGTCCAACCCCCTGCCAGAGCAGGGTCACCTAGAGCAGGTTGCACAGAACGCGTCCAGGCAGGTTTTGAATGTCTCCAGAGAAGGAGGATCCTTCAGAAGGAGTTCCTCCTCATGTTTAGGTGGAACTTCCTATGCTCAAGTTTGTGCCCATTACCTCTTGTCCTGTCCCCGGGCACCACTGAAAAGAGCCTGGCCCCATCCTCCTGACACCCACCCTTTAAGTATTTATAAGTGTTGATAAGATCCCCCCTCAGCCGTCTTTTTTCCAGACTGAAGAGACCCAAATCCCTCAGCCTTTCTTCATAAGAGAGGTGTTCCAGTCCCCTAATCATCTTGGTAGCTTTCTGCTGCACCCTCTCCAGCAGTTCCCTGTCCTTCTTGAACCAGGGAGCCCAGAACTGGAACACGGTACTCCAGATGCGGCCTCCCCAAGGCAGAGTAGAGGGGGAGGATGACCTCCCTCGACCTGCTGGCCACACTCTTCTTGATGCACCCCAGGATGCCATTGGCCTTCTTGGAGACAGGGGCACATTGCTGGCTCATGGTCATCCTGTTGTCCACCAGGACTCCCAGTTCTCTTTCCACAGAGCTGCTCTGCAGCAGGTCAGCCCCCAACCTGGGCTGGTGCATGAGGGTTATTCCTCCCCAGGTGCAGCACCCTACACTTGACCTTGTTGAATTTCACAAAGTTTAGTTTTGACCTTTTTGGTGCTATAAATTAAAAGGTATACTCGAAGAATATGCTCGTATTTTGGAATCTGACAAGATTTCTCAATTCAAACAATCTGGGTTCATTTCACAAATTTCCCAAAATGCCTTGGGAATTCCTTCTTTAACATTCTGTTTTTCCTAATTTAAAAACAGACTTGGTGCCTACAGATTTTAAACATTTTATTGCTATATAGCAACATGTCACTGAGCAACAATAATTATTGTTTATCTTGTCACTATTTCAGTGTGACTAATTCAGTGATAATGCCCAGAGATTCCGGCTGAGGTAAGACTCTCATGTGCTGCGCAACTTAAACAGTGATTATTTCTCTATCAGGAAAATCAATCGGCGTACTCCTTCCATACATTGAACCCAGCTATCACAGAACTATTTCCATCCTATTAAATGCTGCTGGCCTTTAAAACATGGTGGCAGCATGCAGACAGCCTAGCAGGAATGGTTTTTGGCATGCACAAACTACTGAGATGCCTAAGGACTACTTGTGATGCAGGCTAAAATCCACCCAGGGTCTAACTGCTTAATAACATAGCTGACTGCATCCCAGTGCCATCCCAGCAACATTACAAGGCAGCTTTTAATTTGCTTGTGTAGGTAAATCATCTGCCCTAAGTGGTGTATAGCACATATAGGCAGGAAAATATGAGATTTGCTTTGTGTGCTGTCACACTCCTCTGCTGCGAGCACCTGTCTTGGTCCATGGCCAGTCACTCCAGAAGGATTCTTCCTGGGCTGCTCTGGCACACGCATGTCTGCATCTGTGCGACCGACTGACAAGGGAAATGATCTAGCACAAAAACAGCCCAGGTGAAATAAAGGGGCTATTTTTCACCTGAATCAGATCCCTAAATCTTTTCATTGTAAAGCAAGAGGACTGAGATGAGGGAAGGAAATTCCAGCAATTTAACTTTGTCACTGAAACCAGACCTGACTGCACCCATAGGTACAGAAAAGCAAACATCTTGCCTGAGTTCCACAAAGCAAGAAACATTTCATGCATGATGGGTACTGGACTGTTTCTTTAATCATGTTCTCTGTACAAGAACGTGATTAAAGAGTAAGAGTTGTTTAGGAGCGTGGTCAAAATCATTGTGTTGTCAAAACTCATGTTGTGTAACACGATCAATTAGTGAAACAGTGCTGCTTTTGCACAAAGATCTTTTTTTGTGAAGGGATGATCTTCCCATTTGTTTTTACTATTTAGTGAAGGTTATCATTGTTTCCCTTTTCTACTTTATAACCAGATCTCTAATTCCCATTATGAGCCTGCCACAGCTAAATTAGACCATGATTTATGTAAAAATTGAAAAGAAGTGACTTGTGGAACTCTCTCAGGAAGATAAGACTTTCAGTCCTGAAGTTTCTTTTTCTTAATGTCCTCAGCATTTTCTCTCTTCACTGCTTTTTGATCATTAAAGTGCCACTTGGGAATCTGGGGATCAGCTGGTGGCATGAAGTTAAGTGTTTAACTTCCCAAGAATTTTAGATGAAGTTCTATTAAGGACAAATTATGCTGAAAGTCATAGTCTGAAGAGCCTTAAGCAAAGGAAAACCTTTAGGCGACTGATGACTTGTCATATTCTGCCTGTGTGGTGCACAAACAGGCAGCCGTTTATAACAACAGCAGAGAGATGAATCATACTTAGAATTCATTAACTGTTTGCTCAACTGATAATTACTTGAGTTGTGTAAGCAGATATTCAAGGCATATACAGCAGATCAAATGTCTTGTGGTTGTTAGCAACTTAAAAATGTTGAGCTCTTCAGCTTTTTCTTTTCAGCAGGGCTGTGTGATATATATATATGGGGTACTTATATTTCAGTAACTGAGAAAAAAATTAAAGAAACGCAGTTGTATAAGGTCATACAGGGTGGGACTCAGCTCCTTAAGTATTGGTGTCTAGTCTGTAGGTGTCTGAAGAGGTCCAAAGCATCCACATGTGCTTGATGGATACTACAGAGACTTGCACTCTGCTGACAAAGCAGCTGGAGGCCAGGGAGGTTATTGTAGGGAACTGTATATCTGTTTTTACACAATTAAATCCCATTTCAAGTGAAAATTGGTGGAATACTTCAAACATCAACCCAATGAGTGAAGAAGAGAATGCTTTTCTAAAATAATGTGTTCTTCAATGCACTGTTATCTAAACATACACTTCTGTATTAGAATCAAGCATTATATCCTTGAAAAGAGTCAGCGAGCGCCTAAAGAGCTGTATAACAGTGTATGAAGTACTGTAGTAAGGAGAAATAATAGAAAGTATTGTCCTGAATACAATTCCTGGGAAGAAAGACAAGGATGTTTCAGTTCAGATACGTCATTTAGGATCTTGTAGACCACAATTTCCTTGAATATAACCACAGAATTCTTTTGGTAGCCTGCGGGAAATTATATTTGTTAAACTAATTGAAACTCATGAGTGGCCATTTTCTTCGGATATTCAACTGGGGACACAAACTAAAGTCTTCCAACCGCTTAATAATCTGGTCCTATAGTTGAATTAATTCTGAAGATCTTTCTTTATTGCCAGGAAAAAAAAATTGTTGTGTTTTCACCAAAAAGTGGAAGGGTAGTAGACTGAGCTGTTGTGCTGTCTGTGTGGCGGATGACACAGATGCAGAAAACCTTGTGCCAGGTTGAGCCTGGTGCAACTTGGGGACCAATACTCAAACTGAAAATTACAGTTCAGAGTAATTTTCCAGCCATTTTACATACATATATTCTTTTTTTGCCTTCACAGTGCACGGTTTTCAGCTTAAACAAATGTCACATGGCACAGTTATATGGAATTGAACTTCTTTTGGAAAGATACCACCGTGATTATGAAGAAAGCGTATAATATATACCTCTGTTACACACAAAAGCATGTTCATATTTAAAAACATAACACAACTTGTACTAACCAAAGCACTTTATAAAATTGAATAGAAATTTCTTCTGCAAACTCAATTTTTTTTCTTGTTTCTGCTCTGAAACATCCTTTTTTTTCTTTTCTCCTTAGATTTTCTTCATAGCAATTGAGCTATAAAGCCATTAAAATAGGAACTTACAATGGAAACACTGACAGATCCTTAAATATAGTAAAGTGAAGAGTAGAACTGTAATAAGAACCTGTCAAAACTGAAAATGAAGGAGCCTGAGAGATCAGAAGAATATAAAAACATGACCATTTCTAAGTTTTTGAATGATGATATTTTTAGATTTAAGTGCTCTACATGTTTCCACTAATTGTATAGCAAAGTATGACAGATTAAATGTCTAGGCATGCAGGCCAACTACTTCTGTAGTTCAAAGATTTCAGCATTAACCTGAAGGTGGGTAAAAGGCAATAGTCTCAGGCTTCCTTGTGTCTCTGTCTAGCAACACTATAGCAATCCTATATTAGTATTTGGAATTCAATGTCGCCATATGAGATTTCTTTCTTCTCTTTCTTTCCTCTGACTTCTTTCACAGCTGCTGAATGTTAGAGAAACATAACTGAAAGAACACAAAATGGTGCATACTTAGGTAAAGGCAAGATTTCAGCAGCCTCAATTTCAATTCACTCCATCGTGTATTATGTTATACACAGCTTGAACACTTTGTACTCTCCAGTGGATATATTCTTCATTTAGTACCTATAGATAATGATTCTCACTTAATGGGAACTGTTTAGTGTTTTCATGTTCTTGATAGGTGAATGCAACTAATACAATCTACCTGGACTTGTGCAAAGCATTTGACACAGTGCTGCGTGATATCCTTGTCTCTAAATTGGAGAGATATCGATTTGACAGATGGACCACTTGGCAGATAAGGAATTGTCTGGATGGCCGCACTCAAAGACCTGCGGTCAATGGCTCGATGTCCAAGGGCTGACTAGTGACGAGTGGTGTTCCTCAGGGGTCAGTACTGGAACTTAATATCTTTGTGGGCAACATGCATAAGGGGATTGAGTAGACCCTCAGTAAATCTGCTGATGACACCAAGCTACTTGGAGCAGTTGACACGCTGTAGAGATGGAGTGCCATCCAGAGGGACCTGGACAGGCTTGAGAGGTGGGCCTGTGCGAACTTCATGAAGTTCAACAAAGCCAAGTGCAGGGTCCTGCACCTGGATCAGGGCAATCCCAAGCACAAATACAGGCTGGGTGGAGAATGGATTGAGAGCAGCCCTGTGGAGAAGGACTTGGGGCTGTTGGTGGATGAGAAGCTGAACATCAGTCAGCAACATGCGCTTACAGTCCAGAAAGCCAACTGCATCCTGGGCTGCATCAAAAGAAGCGTTGTCAGCAGGTTGAGGGAGGTGACTCTGTCCCTCTACTCTGCTCTGGTGAGACCCCACCTGGAGTACTGCATTCAGCTCTGGGGCCCCCAACACAAGAAGGACATGGACCTGTTGGAGCAAGTCCAGAGGAGGGTCACAAAGATGATCAGAGGGCTGGAGCACCTCTCCTCTGAAGACACGTTGGGTGAGTTGTGGTTGTTCAGCCTGGAGAAGAGAAGGCTCCAGGGAGACCTTATAGTGGCCTTTCAATACCTAAAGGGGGCCTCCAGGAAAGATGAGGAGGGACTCTTTATCAAGGACTGTAGTGATAGGACGATGGGTAACCATTTAAAACTGAAAGAGGGGAGATTTAGATTAGATATTAGGAAGAAATTTTTCACAATGAGGGTGGTGAGACACCGGAACAGGTTGCTCATAGGAGTTGCTGGTGCCTCATCCCTGGAAGTGTTCAAGACGAGGTTGGATGGGGCTTTGAGTAACCTGGTCTAGTGGGAGATGTCCCTGCCTATGGCAGGGGGTTGGAACTAGATGATCTTTAAGGTCCCTTTCAACCCAAACCATTCTATGATTCTATGAATCTGTGTCTTGAAGTTTTATATCCACATGACTATGAAGATGGAATTTCTTTATTAGTATTTCTCCAAGTTTTTAATGTCTGATATCTTCACAAGTATTCACGTCTCCCCATTTTCAGTATCCACTAATTGACCACCACAGCACTTGCTATTAATATCCAGTACTTTGTTGTTTAATGTACAGCTTCTACTGTCTGCTCTGTGGCTGCAAATCAGTCCCGATGACCTCAGGCTGTGAGGCACACAGTAAATGAAGAACATATCAAGCAGACAATAACTTTGCTACACAGCAATACATAATGGACAGGTTTTGTATGAGCAAGTGACATCTCCATTTTATGAATTTGTTGGCCAAAGCAGGTTTGGGGCAGATCTGAATGGAGAATTTCATGTGTCATGGAAGATGCATTGATATTAATTCACGATACGGCCATATTTATTATACATCAGAGCCTTCCAGCTGATCAACACGCTGGTCAACTGATACACATCCTGATGGGAAGGAATACATAGACAGAGCTAGACTTTTCTCAGTGGTGCCCAGTGACAAGAAAAGAGGCAATGGGCACGAACTGAAATGCAGGCAATTCAATTTAAACATCAGTTCCATTTAAACATAAGAATATCTTTCTGTTTCAATGTAGGGGTGATTAACTGGAATAGGAAGAAATTTGCCACATAGGCTGTGGTCTCTCTGTCCTTGGAGATACTCAAAACCTGAATGGACATGAGCTTGAGCAATCTCTTCTAGCTAACTCTGCTCTGATCAGGGGGGTTGGAACAGGTGATATCCCCAGGTCCCTGCCATTTTCAGCTGTTCTCTGATTCCTTCGTATCATTCGGAAAAAAATGGAATAACATTTTTTTACCCACTTGCAATCTATAAAAAAACACCTGCAGGAATAGAGATGTTGAAGTTTGTGTCCCAGCCAAACCCAGGACAGGCAATTGCATTCAAACTATCCAAAATTCCCTCTGCCGCTTAACCTGCTGAAAGTTTTCTTCACTTTATTTCCAGAACTCCTTCAAACAGAGACAGAATGCAGGAAAGTAATTGTTCCACAGAAAAAGTGGCTGAATTGAAGTGGCAGGTGGAGTATTGTTACCATTTATTTTTCTCACAGAAATGCTTAATATATTTAGGTCCTCAGGCAAAGTTAACCTTGGACCTAGGTAGATGAATATGAGCAATTGTACAACGGCCACAGAGAGACTGGCACTGTTGTTCTGCTCATGGTGATCTGTTGTTCATCTGACCTTCAGAGACTGTTAATGTTTTTCTCCAAAGCTTGTTCTGTCATGTGAAGCGGAAAGCTTAGACTGTGCCATATGGAAAGGGAACAGCCAATAAATGCAGAACTATATTACCAATGCATACATATATGTTTAAACACCCTTGTATTCAGATTTTTTTTTTTAGATTAAATATTAATCTGCACACAAATTGAGATATACAAGAAACATTGATAAAATAAGCATTAATATTTGAGAAGCTTCAAAAGGAAAAGGGACAAAAGCAAAATAAAACACCGCAAAACTGGCACTATAAAAATCCTGCTTCCTCCATAACTAACGTTTGTTGGTTAAATTGTGCTTTTTTTTTTGTTTCTTGGTGTTCTAAATGGAGAGGAAAAAATAGGAACTCTTTGCACTGCTAGAGTGCTTTTGAATGATTTTTAACTATAATTAATGGATATGTAATGGAAATAGTGCGCTAAAGTGAAAATTCAATGTAAGTTTAATGAGAAGAATATTTTAGATGTAGGAGGAAGAACAAAAACAGATAAACAAAGACTTATAATGCTTTTTATTACCTATGACTCTTCAAGCACATCTGTTTAAACATCGGCTTAGTCGCTACTACTGGGCAATCTAGACAAGAAAGGTAGGTGACTTTAAGAAAGTGCTGAAACAGATTACAGCTCATGGGGTAATATCTCACGAAATTTTGTGCAGTAGTAAATCATTAGAAAATACCTACAATTTACAGAAGCCTGAACACAGGAACTGAATGAATTTATAAAAAATGCTTGTCCAGAATTTAATCATTGACTTTATTAGCATTACTAATGATTTATATTGATGTAACTGACAGCAGATTCCAGTCTATTCTACTGTGTATTATAAAGTTTACTGTCTACATAAAATAATACTATTAAATATCACTTTTGTCGCCTTCTTTTAGCTTGATGCATAAGTTTAAAAAAAATGTTTAATTAGAAACAGGCTCCTAACTGGCTTTCTCACCTGAATAGTCTGGGTCTGGGTCTTGTTTAGAAGCTGATGCTAAAATATCAAATGAGGTTTGATTACAGATTAGGGAGTATCTGATTGGAGTATTCCAGAAGCTTCATAAAAATGGTTGTTGATCATTGTACTCTTGCCCAAAGGCCCATTTCTTCCTATTGAGGACCTAAATCAAAGTTCCAACCAAACATTTTATTAAAAATCAAAGCATAAACTTATTTCTTCAGACTTGGATCTCAATAGAATCCCCTTTTCTATGAAAACAAAACTACTTATGAACTAAAAGTTTCAAAAGTTCTTCACAAAATTCTTATGGACTAAAAAACTCAATGCTCAAATCAATAACCAGAGTATAAGTTATGTACTCTGGCACAGGCTATTATGTACTATGGCACAGGCTGCCATAAATGACACACAATCATCTGTCAGCCTATGAGACAATAGAGTCCAGAGACAAGTGGTTAGTAAAGATAGTTAACAATTTTAATTATTGTGAGATGACTAATGAAAATAGGCAGCTTAAACGTGTTTCTCTACCTACACAACTCCTATTGCTGTTGTGCTCAGGTGTGCTCTAATTCCAAAATAGAAGTATAACTATAGCTTTTTCCCCGCACCCCCCCACCCTTAACTTTTAGGTGAAAATGCTGGTGAACTTATCTTTGTTTGAATGTATTAACAACTCACTGAGATAATGATCTATGAAAGAGATTTCTACATGTAGTTCCTTTCAAATGCTTATAGTGATCATTAAATGTCCTGTATCAGCAAGTTTCACAGACTATATCTTGTTCTTTGGAAGTTTTAATCTTCTGCGCAGTAGACCTCCAGTACTATGTATTTTATTTAATTAAAATGTGGCTTTTGCTGCAGGTCTTGATCTCCATTAACATCTGGTTAATAGAAAGAATTGTGAATACTTTGGAATCTTTATTAAATAATATTATAATAATTATGTTTCTATAGGAGTAATTTTACCAATTTTAAAACATTTATGAGATTGTAACACTTAGAATGATATTTTTTGTCAGCAAATAGTTGACTTATAGACTTGCCACTCATTGAGAAGCCAGTTCAAAAGAGCTGTTATAATATACAGATGCTTTCCGAGTGGAATCAAATTATGTGACTGCTCAAAATGACAATTGCTCACCAGGGAGAGCAAACCTAGCATAGACAGACTGTGAATATGAAGACCTTGAGTTGGATACTTTTTCAAAGGTGAAAACAAACCAAGAGATGGAGCTCATAAAGACTGTTTCCACAGTTACGTTGCCAAGTGGGTGACTTTAGCCTTTTGAATGAATCTGAAACACTTGAGGCTTTCAGGCTGCACTACATTCCAGGAGCTAGAGTCAAGGTCTGACTGCAGCGAGAACTGCACCCAGCCACAAGTCCCATGAGAACGAACTCAGCCTTCTGCTCAGTAACAAACAGAAATGTCACTTGAGGTATTCCCATCAACCAGCTTTTGGTTGGTATGGAGGAACACCTAAGGAGGCAACAGGCAAAAGGAAGAGGTAGACCAGATGATAGCAGACCCACTAGTCAAGTGGAATTTCTTATTCTCCATAGAGGGGAAGGTCTCTTTTGTATTGAGACTTTTCTAACAGATGTGACTAAATGGAGCAAATTCCTTTTTTGGGCTGGCAGACTTGGTAATGATGAAACACAACATGCACTTTGTACAAGCACTGTGCAGAAGAGGATTAAGCTGTTGCAGAAAAGAAAAAAAAACATTCTGCTGTTCTGTCCTTGCCCTTTCTCATTATTTAATTAGAACATTTTGGGTTTTTTTTTTAAAATCTTTGGTGGTTTAACATTCTATGCAGATGCATTACATGACAGTTCCTAAGTGTTTTTGTTGATTTGATTCTGATAAAAAAATGATTTTTATCAGAAGTCTATGAAGAAAGTTATGCAGTTGTTTTTTAAGTACGCAGATGTGCTTTTAAAGTATATAGATGTGCTCATCAAATTCTGTCAGATTATTCCTTTTTTAAAATGTTTTACACGGTGTTCTTCCAAAGGCTCCTTTCCAGAGTGCCCAAAACATAGGAATACACATAATACCTCCACGGATTTACATTTTCTTTCACAAAATCACAATAGTCTTCCTCATCTCCTCTTCACACAGACTTTATTATTGTTGTTTAAAGCTTACTGTATATAGAGAAAGAACTGAGTTCCGTTGAAACCAACATTCCCCTCAACCCCCTGTAAACAGAAGATGCAGGGGAACTGCTCTGAATGACATAAGATTCTCCCTGAACAGATGACTAATAATTAAGTTGAACATAACCCGAGCCTTTCAAATATTTTAAATAGTTCAACCATCTTTTTATCTTACATGTTTCATCATTTCCCATTCCAGCCTCTGTCAAAGTAATCAAATATCAAAAGCTGCAAATACTAAAAATGTAGCTCCATATCTTATTTTTTTGGGATTTAACTTCAGAGTTAGGCTATGTTTGGACAGACATCAAGTAATTACCAAAATGCTTTACTGGTCTTGCATTAAAATGTGATTTACGTGTGATGATCAGAGAAACCATTGTGGGTTTTGTGGAGATGAGAGGAAAAGGTCATGTAGTGACAACAGCTAACTGAGTAGCTACAGCATAGAGGCATCAGTTGCAGAATATTTGATATTATCAGCATCTTTGTAATATCATTCTGTCATATTTTGTCAATATGTACAATACAACTCATACCTGTTAGTAAAATGTTATATATAATACTGTTTCAGTCTAACCCCCCCAAAGAGCCAATATGGCATGAAAAGTTACCCATTTTTCCTTCTCAGAACAAAACAAACGGCATGAGGTGGAAATAAAATTCACCTGAATGAAATGGCTTTCGCAGCTAACGAGGACAGATGTGCTCTACTGCTTTGATCAGTATTGCACAGATGAACAAAAAGGCCCTGCTTTTATCTTTCTGACTAATGCCATACAAGTCAGTTTAAGTGGTTCATTCACATACATTACCAGAAAGAAGATAAGATTGCTCTGTGTACTTAAAGCCCATGTGCAGCGTGGCAAAACTATTCTAGTGTACAGACATGCAGTCTTGTAAAGTGCAATTACAGCTGGCATTTAACCCGTAATGCTTAAACTTTGTTTAACGTAAAGAGCTGGACAGAACTTATTTAATCAAACATATTCTGTTAAACAGATGTGCTGCTGAGTACAGAAATTACTTGTATAATTAAATCCTATAATGGAATAGTATTTTTCTGCTCTGAATCATTTTAAAGCTATTCTTAGACAGACTTCCGTTGTGATAAAGCTGCAAATCTACCTTATTTAAATTATTTCAAATGAATAAGCGTATTTGATATTTTATGTGGTCCTGGCTACTTCAGCCTCTATGCTTTTAATACCCTCATACACTACATTTGTAGTATCTCTACAGTCAAATTGAAGCATTTTTGAAATAAGTAACAGAAAACAGAGAAAAAAACAAAATAATAACTTCTTTTCATCTGCCTGCATCTCTGAACAATTTAAAGACTTTTCATTTCAATATTATGGAGACAATAAAGTCACCACTGTCAGAAAAATCAGCTTGACAAAATAATTATGCCATACCCATGCTAACATATACACGTTCTCGTCATTTGCTGTATTTTCATATCATGTCACAAAATCAAACATGCAAACACAATATTTAGTTTACCGAACAGGCTTCTGACCTCTTACTCTCCCTTAACGCTTTGTCTCCTTTCTTCCAAGTGATAGTTGGCTTTGGAGAGGCTTGCGGCTTGCACTCAATGACAACTTCTTGGCCCTTGGTAACAATTATTGTTTTCCTCCTTTGATTTAGTGGGAAAATGGGAGCTGAAGCTGTTAAAAAGAAGTACGTTAACTCTGCAGAGAACAACCACAGCTTCTAATAGAAGATTAGCATAATAGATTTGTTTGGGGGATAGAATACCCATTTTTTGGCTTGAAAATTATTACGCAACAGATTAGATGGAATTGTACAAAATACTTGAAATCAGCAGACAAGACTAGATGGCAGGTCTATAACTTAATTCAGTTACGAATTAGTGAGATGTCCTTCACATCAACATATTAAAGTAAGATTGCTTGTGAGATCTGATAGCTTTAGAAATTAAATACTACAGTTCATTTAGCTACACTTCTCCAAAATTTTTGGATTTCATAGGTAACTTGTTAGAAGTAACTAGTTCAAAATTAAAAGAAGTTTAAATTCAACAACTATCCAAAATACTCTCTCTAGAGTTGATTCTTACAAAAAGTATTACTGGTAGAGAAATTTTATTGCTTTCCCTTTTAATATTTGTCTGAATACTGGGAACTGAAAACTGGGAACTTCTTATTAGAAGATACTTAACCCAGTCTCGTTCTTAGTATCTCACTTTTGAAGAATTCCCATGGCTATATCAGCTCAGGTAATAAATGTAACAAAATGACACTAGTTACTGTAATTTCATATCAAGAAAGGACAGTTGTTCTGAAATAATTTCATTTGTTTGTTTTTTTCTTAAACTAGTTTTGCAAAGCCAAAGCCCCCCCCGCAACTATATCCGCTACACATATAGGAACATATTACACTCCATTGCCTCAAATATGTAGGAATTTCCTACCATTATTTTGGGTAATTTTCATACCAGAGCTATTTATATGGACAATTTATTCTCTTCTTTTCCCTTTAATAATCCAGAAAATTAAACACAACTGCTTCTTTAATGCAACATTATGGTAAAAATTTAACAGGGGTACAATTTCACAAGTGACAAAATGAAAGGCTGATTTTATTGGAGCAACATATAATGGCCATTTCCAATATTAGAGGACATAAAAGAAAGTGTACGACTATCTGATATAATAGGTATAGCTATTTTATAATAGATATAAAAAACAGAGCAAGAGAAGGTTGTAATCAACAGGGAACTCTTTGCTGACTGAATCACAAATGACAAAGGAAAGTGATGGAAAGAGAGCAATCACTGACTGCGGGGTTTAATTTATGGCTAGACAGAAATATTTTGAAGAGTTATCAGTGAAATTCTAATGTTGGCCAGCTATGAAATACTAGAAATGTACTAGATAGGTTATTCTTCAGAAGAACCAAATCTTAGCTCAAATGGAGTCTATTATTTCGGTAACTTCAGCTTTATTATTCATTTGACTGGGAGTTTACAAGAATGATTCCCAGGTGCAGGTTTCGAAATTTGCAAGATTTGAGCAGTGCACAGACCTCTAATCTCTTACATGGCCATTGAATTACTTTGACAGACACCTGTCTTCCAGCTATATCATACTCTAATAAAGATCAAGTCTGTCTCACTTAACCCCGTGGAAGTCCTCTTACCACTATTGGCCCGTTGTGTGTTACCACAGCTTGCTTTAAGGAAGACTAGAGTGTTGGAAAGACATGCTTCAAGCTTTTCTTCATTAATTCCCCACTTCAACTTTTGAATAAGGAATTTTTTATTATGTTTCCATGTAACACTATGTCGTGTATTTGCTTTACTATGGGATGATATTAGCTCAAGTATGTAATTTCCAGTATTCAATGAGTTCTGACGACTTCATAGGAAATTTTTACACCTTTAAAACTATGATCATCCTTAATTACCTTTGAATAATGGCCGTGGTAGAAATAACAGTTTAATTTTAGCAGAGACTGAAATATATTTACTTTGTCTAAGTTTCTTCTCCTGCACTTATTTTTAAAAGAGTAAAAAATATTTTTCCATATATTTGAACTGAAATAGCCTTATTTGAGAAATAGTCACAAAATATAACCTAGTCAGTAATTTATGAAAGAAAATTTTCAGTTAACAGAAGGACCTGTGCTCTCTTGGGCAACAAAGGACCCGCTCACACATAAATAACAAGACGAAAAAAGAACCTACTTTTATCTGCTCTGCTAAGTTTGGACTGGCAGAAGCCGTTCCTTATCATAACAGACCAAGAACAAATGTAATTATCAAAGGGGAAAAAAAGGAACAGTCTGTTCTTTTTTGATAATACTCACCTAAAATCTTCAGCTCGGCGCTGGCATAAATAGTGCCATACTTATTTTCTGCTAAGCACTGATACATTCCAGCATCTGAGAGATTCACACCGTGGATCATGAGAACACCATTAACCATCTCAATTCTGCTCTGTAACGGAATAGAAAAAAAAAAAAGTTCTATACAAGCAAACAGGCACTGGAAATTTGCTGTGCTATTAGTTTAAGGCAAAGGGACAAAAGACATTATCAAGCTAAAATAAAACTGAGCAACAAATTTCCTTGGGCTTACTTTTTTCTTGTTATATAAGGGGTGACAAGAATAAAGAGGATGGGGGAGGGCAGAAAAAACCTCCAAAAATACTTAAAGGTAAATATTTTTCAGGGCAAGTTCACTGTCTCTAAGGCTTGCTTTTGTCTGCTTGCTTGTTTGTCGGCTATTACCATTATATGATTTTTTCAAAGCAGTTCATCCTGTGAACTTTAATGAGGCAAGAGGTTGTGGATGTAACGTATCTGATGGTCTTCACATCTCTAGCAAATGTTTGATTTCAGTCATGGTACTATTTTCATAAAAGTAGATATAAAAGATTGCTTGCATGAGTAAGAGTGAAAGGGTCTAGTCGCCTTCCTCATTAGTGCAAATTTCTTATTTGAAAGGTCCACTAGTAGAAAATAATTACCACAGCTGGAAGAGAAGGGGCATTAATAGCTGTTTATGGAAATGTGTAGTTCATGGAGCTGTAAAATTAATAATTTGAACTGCTATAAAACATCACTAAGTTTCATTACTACATTTGTGGGTTTAATTAAAAATTAATAAAGAATACAGTGTTTGGGAATGCAGAGAAAACTGTGAAAAAAAGTTCTCTCTGTTTTAAGGCCCTAGTTTAAACTGAAATTTAATTTTAAATTTCAGAGCTTGGTGCAACTAATGGTTTGGAAAATCAGAAAACAAAACCATACAGATATTTAAATTGCTTCAATTTCAGGACTAATAGCTCCATCTAAAAAGGCAGAAATGGATAAAGTAAAGGGATATAACCTTATTTTCAATGCCTCACAGCTTCAAAAGTAAACTGTGTTTATGTTTCCTTTCTCATTGTTTGCATAATTGGATGATGTTCACAGATAGAAGCGACATTCACTGAAAAGAAAGACATTACATCTTTTATATTCATAAATCCATTCTATGAATTAATTTACAAATGGAGACATTTTCTCCCAGAATTGAACAGCTTTATTTTAATCTGGAAAAATGCATGAAATAAATTCACAAAACTTCTCTTTACTCTAAATAATTTGAGACTATAAAATGGAAAGGTGCTAGGCAAAACCCACATGATGTGGGCTGATGTGTTGATGATTCAGTGAGAGAAACAGAACAAAGTGAAATAAAAGGCAGGCCGTGCCATGAGTGGTATTTTTAAAGGAAGAGAATTTTATCTAGATCGAATTCTAAACTATATCTGTTGACTGCAGTTAAGGACTTTACATTCTAGGAGTCTTACATGAAGCAATTTAATGGTCTTGATGGTGAGTTCTGTTACTTGTAGAGAATTAATGGAGTTGAAAACTGAAGAAAATATAATAGTCATTGTGCCTCTTACATTACCCTGCTGGTGTTTTGAAGAGTATGATTATGTACAAACAAAATGTAGTAAATAACATAACATCAGGGGAAATATGAAGGACTCTGATTCAGCAAATGCAACACTTCTCTGAGTAATTACTATCTTTTTACACAGAAAAAAATAGATACAAATAGCATAATAACAATATCTAAAGACAAAAAAAAGCCTACTGGAGATTGTTTAGATATACATTATAGTACAATGGCAGACACTGTTGCAGACACAGCTCAGAAGGTCCTATCTCCCAAATATTTCTGAACTACAGAGAATTAGTCTTGAATGCCATTTTACATTGCTTGAGATGGTTCAGAGGGGATCTGCATAGAAACCCTGTCTGTATAACAACACTTAAGAAACTAAGACAGAAAACAGCATTTCTGAAGTGTTTTTCAGTACTTTCTTTAGCTGACTTTATCTGAATGAAAGGAGAAACATGCAACATACTGGTGACTTCTCATCTAATGTACCTGTGGCCAGAGAGGAACTCCATTTTTCAGCCAACGATATGTGGGCCTTGGCTTTCCAGTGGCTTTACATTCCCATCGGAGCTGATCTCCACTGTCTAATTGAGTATCATTAAGTTTCTCCACCCAATGTGGGTAGGCTGCAAAAAAAAATACCATGCTATATACAAAGCATATAAACTGGTAAGTCTCTAGCTGATATGCAAAGATCTAATCAATTAAAGAGCTTAAATTGCAGCCTTTATGAAGTTTAGCTTACTCTCAGAAAGAAGCAGATTTAAACAAACAACCAAAACTAAGAAAGTAATAAAATTAACAAAACTCCATAACTTTCGAGGAAATGTTGTAATGGCACCAGGCAGTGAGCAGTATAATGACCAAAAATAGAAATCTGCCTGATTTAATAAAGTCTAAAGGGTTAAATTACAGTACTATATATTAATGCATTCATTATTATTGAATTTGAGAGGATTTGCTTGGTACTCAACACAGTATTTAGTAACATTTTACGATCTAAGCTATTCAAATTTTGGTAATGAAGTCAATCATCATAGACTTTGTTTCATGTAGTTTTCTCAGTTTACTAGGAAATTATATACTCAGATAGGGATGACTGGGGCATTTGGTAAGGTATTTGCACATATTTTTATTAAAGTGTCTTGGCTTTAATTCAGATTTCAAGGGAGAAAATGCTTTTAATGCTTTTAAGCACAGAACCCGCGAGATTTCCAGTATTCATCAGGAACATAAATTACACAGTAAGACAATGTTAAGACAGTGGTTTTTTTTAAAGGTAAACAGTTGTTAGGTGTACATGTGATCATTAGTACTTAAATTTAATGTAATAATCTGTTAAAAAGCAGGGAATGTTTTTTTTTTTGCAGAGAAGTAGATCTTTAGTGCAGCAGTGGATGAGATAGCTATATGTAGGATCTTATAATTTGGAAAACTTTGTAAGACTCAGTGAGGAACTGAGCATTCATATGCAGAAATAAAAAAAGTATGGTTAAAAGCCAGTTTTTGGGTTTTCATACTGTAGTCGTATCAATTGGTACAGGAAAGAGGATGATAGATTAAATTAGTAACTTAATGATATTAAGTGTTGGATTGTTGGTTTGTTGCTTTTTTTTTCTTTGTATAGTAGAGAATAAGTAGCTAAAAGGCCTTCATTGTTAAAGGAATGTAAAATTCTTCTGCTTGGTATGAATAGAAGTCCAGATCTGTCACAACAAAGCCTCTGCTTCAAACGTCGGATAATTGATAACGCACTTAAACATGGGCAACTGAGTTTAAAAATAAATCTTTGAATCTAGCTGGCATTTGACAGGTCACCAATCAAAGACGTGAGAAGATATGAAAAGGCATGACAGGTGACTAACTGCTTCTAGCTTACATCTTGTGCATGGATGATAAAGAAAATGAATGAGGTGTCCATCATTCCTAAGCAGAGAATAGTCTGCTTCAGAATCCCTGACTAGACAGTTGTCAGAAGCTGGAAATGTACCTGAAAAAGAATCACTCATTTCTCTTTCAGTAGAGGAAAACAGAGATAAGATTGACCCAGCCTCACTCCCAAACTCAAGACCAAAAACATCTGCTCCTTTATTCTTCTTATTACAGTCAAGGCAATGCACAACACGCTCCATGTGTGCTCTGCTGTGCTGAATCACTTGATTCTTAACTTATATCAAAGGATCCCATGAAATCCTCAGAAGCAGTTTGCAGGAGTCTCTGCTTACTTGTTGTCTGCTAATTGTCCTAAGAATATAATTCGATTGCGTTGTATAGTTGCTGCTGCTGTTTTCTTTTTGTGCGTTTCGGTATGCACAAAGGAAGCATGCTGAGAAGCAATTGTTTCCTTTGAAAATGAGTACGCTAATATGATTTTCGAAGATATGACAGTTAAATGTGTAACTAAAAATTCATAAGTTAGCCAGTGGTGCCATAAAGTCATGCCGTTTCAAAGAGGCGCTGAACTGTTCCTATTTATATTTTATTCTTTTTATTATTTTGTTTTTCTGAAATTTTTACTATATGACCCAAAGCATATCTAGTCTCATTTTTCTGTGCTGAATTTGGTCTCATCATGAATCAGAGCGTTCAGGATTAGAGTGTGCCCCTGCTTACACTGAAATAAAACCGTCTCCCCGAGCCTGGCTGCGGAGGTGTTCTCCCCAGTGCACAGCTGCCGTTCCCTGCCCTCTATCGCTGTCCTCACAGCACAGTCTTGGCACGAGTTTTCCTCTGTGACCACAAACTTGCGGATCACAGGGGTATGATTATTGGTACTAACAGCTTTTTTTTACTAGTTGGGGTATTATTTCTACCCTAAATTTTCTCCTCATAGCCTAAATGGCCTTTGGATTCATTATTTTCAAGCTATTGAATTTGCCATCAGCCAAAGCAATGACTCCGATTCCCACCCCTTTGAGAACAAGGTAGGAAAGCAACAGGTAGATGTAGCAGGAATAGAGCTAAATAGAGCACGACTGAGAGAAATATTTTCATTAACTTTTGGCTTCCTTTCCTCTCTCTGTGTGCTCCTTACTTTGCCACAGAGGATTCCCTCTCTGCTCATTAGCGAGCGTGACTCTCCATAGTATCGTAACACTTGTTCATAAACCTTGTAGATAATTTTAAAAGTTAAATGTTTAACTGGATGTACAACCTCTGACAACATGTGACCCAATGTATTATTTTCTTTTCTTTAACAAAAATGTGTTAACATCACCATGACATACATGCAGGCAAAGAAAACTTCATTCCATAATTGCACATAATCTTAAGTAGAAGATATAAATTCTAAGAAGCATTTAAACATATTTCAAAAGTAACAGGTTCTTTTTTCTTTCTATAAATGTAAAATTCATCTTCGGGCAAAAATAGGTGTTTGCCCGGTTTTTGTCTGTCCAGTGATGACTTTTGGGTGAATGTAAGAATATGTTTTATAATTCAGTAGTCTTTATGGATACCGTGCCATAGCTTTATACAGTGCCCCTGAGATTTTAAAATCACCATCCAATCTTTGATTTATTTTATGCTGTATTTCTGCAGCTGTTTATTTGAGGATGTCAAAATATTTTACAAACAGAAATTAGCAATAAATCTTCAAGCTTGCAGGCAAGTTTTTATATCCTCTGTGCAAAACAAAATTCAGATGCAGAAAACTCAGCCTAGTTTCTAAAATTATTAAGCAACTTTTTTACTGAAAGGAAATTAAGGAAAAAATTTTGCATAGACAAATAACTTTGGATAGTGTTCTAAAATGTGAATGAAAACAGAGCTTGGGGTGAAAAAAAATTAATTTTCTGGACAAGGGGTCAATTGGGAAGTATACAGTAGGGGAAGAATAGGTAGCTATCACAGTGAGAAAGGTAAGATAGCAAATTTCAAACAAAGCTGCAATTCTGACCACCAAAACCTCTTCCTCTCTGGCCTGTTTTACTATATGTGTCTGGGGCTAACCTGTAGTAGCAGCAATGGATTTTCTTCCTTACAGTTTTTATAAGGAAGTTATTTAAAATCAGGATGGTTCAGTACACTATGTTACACAATGTTCCTGCCCTCAGCTGCTTGTTCCACTCAGGTGTTACAGCAAACCTCCCTTCCTGCTGTGGCAGCAGTGCTGCTCATGGGGCACTGCTGCAAGCAGGATCAGGGAACTGATCCAGCCAAAAGAAAAATGGCCAAAAAAATGTTTTTGTGGTCTTGTTCACACCACGATCCTCTACTGAACTAAGACTAGTGAGCAGGTAACACAGAAGGGAACCCAAGAGGTTTAGAGTAAGAGGGGAGCAGGAATTACACAAACAAGCTGTTACCATTGTGAAAATGCTTCTAGTCAGGATTTGTGGAGGAATTCTGATAACAAAAGGTTATTGGTCCTCAGCACAGCAAAGACATGGACCTGTTGGAGCGGGTCCAGAGCAGGGCCACAGAAAAGATCAGAGGGATGGAGCACCTCTCCTATGAGGACAGGCTGAGAGAGTTGGGGTTGTTCAGCCTGGAGAAGAAAAAGCTCTGAGGAGACCTTATTGCGGCCTTTCAGTACTTAAAGGGGTCTTATAAGAAAGATAGGTAGGGCCTGTTGTGATAGGACAAGGGGTAATGGTTTTAAACTAAAAGAGGGGAGATTTAGACTAGATGAGGCAGAATCTTTTTACAATGAGGGTGGTGAAACCCTGGAACAAGTTGCCCAGAGAGGTGGTAGATGCCCCATTCCCGGAAACATTCCAGTTCAGGTTGGACGGGGCTCTGAGCAACCTGATCTAGTTGATGTCCCTGCTCATTGTTGGACTAGATCACTTTTAAAGTTCCCTTCCAACCCAAGCTATTCTATGATTCTGTTCTGTCATTCTAGGAATTTCTCCAGCCAAATTTTAATTTTGTGCTCTCTTCTATTAATCACTTTGGGCTTGAATAAAATTTCATGGAAACTTACAGGATGAGCATATGGCAAAAAATCACACACCTCAAAATAGGTTGCAGTGCATATGAGGATGTCTTGCATTATGAAAAAATTATTATTTTTAATGAGACTATAACAATCTGAAATTGTCAGCACCCAAAATACCACTTTCTGAATGACATCTGAAGCATCAGCTGCATCAGACAGTCATTGGATTGGAGCACCAGGTAAGAAACAAAAAATCACTAGTTTGTGATTAAATGTGACCAGACAGACAGACTGGGTGTCCCCCAAAATACTCTGTGGTGACCCAGATCAGATGCAACTGACAAAATGAAGAAAATTCAAACAGACATCAAGCGAGTTTCTACAAATATGCAAATTGTGAGACTGCAGTATGACACAGCTGGTCCTACAGCCTGCTCTGAAATTTTACAAGAAACCCCTGGTAAGGAATGATGGTCTACATCTGAATTTCTGAGCCAAAATAATTACTGTCTCCTGGAGGAATAAGTTGTCAGTGAAAAGACAATGAACTTAAAGGTAAATAATTCATGTTGACTGTTGTTATGAATAAGAGGTACAGCAGCAAATGCTCTTTCAAGTAATGCCTCCAAATCCTGCCGTATCAGCTGTCAGCAAAGGAAACTGAGAATTTTGTAAAGTAACATTTGATTAAACTTTGCGCTGCTAAAAAGCTTCTTACCCAAGCCCTTTTACGCCTTTGGAAAGGGCTGTCAAGGTTTGTAGGTCAATGAGGCACTAATGCTGTCTTCAGGGGCACTGAAGGCTGTGACAGGCTCACTGGGAACTATTTAATCTTGAGGCCAAGAAAAGGCACTGGTTGGGAGCTGGTAACAGCTTGTGCGTCTTGTTCTGCTGTACTGGAGGTCACTGCCAGTCTCCTCCACCTGGAAGCTCTCTGTTACCTACTCTGACCTCACTCTCTGCTAATGCAGATAGGTGAAACTCTGATTCAGGTATGGTTTTGACTTATCTGCAAGATAGTATAATCATAGACTTAAGAGAAACTTAATATTATACTAGTCTCACATATCTGTTAATCAGAGGAATGAGACAATATCTGAAGCAGACCCCCTTTCTGTGATGTTAAAGAAGTTGCTCTAATATTATCGCAAAATATTTTTTTTATGCCAAATAGCATAAATTGTGCACTACCCATAAAGCCAGTGACTGTAAAAAAATTTAATTTTGAGAATGGTGGATAACTAAAACTTCGTATTTCTATTTGGACAAAGTAGAATAAAACCGATGTAGAAAATGTTTTTATGGACTCCTAGGTTTAAGTACCATTTTGATTTCTGCTCAGAACAAAAATGTGTTCAGGCTAATGAGAAAGGCAGAGTTGTGTGGAACACTACGTCATATTTCTGTGATTTTATGCCACAGGTATGCAGGATGCTCTTGAGGAAATAATTTCATTTTCCAGCATCTTAGTTTCTCTCTTGTAGAGCACCTTTTATATTACTTTAACTCTAAAAGACGAAGGCAGAGGTAATTGTAACTTGTTTATAAGGTGCTTTGGCAACTGGTAGTTTCACAGCTCTAGGAAACAGCCAGTAAGTGTATGAGCTGGGGTACACTTTATAACTCAAATGAAATTTTTTTGAATTTCACACATTTTAAGAAATGTTGTTGAAAAAGACCAGGCATGCTGCTAAACGCTCCTGGACCCCAGGGGCTGCTATACTTTCATGGAAGTAATTGACAGTAAGAATTTGTAATACCGGAGAAATATCGCAGCGTATTGGCAAAATAGGATGCTTTGAGTAGTTCCTGGGCTTGACTGCTATTTTCAGTAAAAGCCTTATAATCAGAATCATATAATTGTTTAGGCTGGAAAAGACCTTTAAGATCATTGAGTCCAACCATTAACCTAGCACTGCTAAGTCCACCACTAAACCATGTCCCTCAGCACTACATCTACCTGTCTTTTAAATACCTCCAGGGATGGTGACTCAACCATTTCCCTGGGCAACCTGTTCCAATGCTTGACAACCCTTTCAGGGTAAAAATTTTTCCTAATATCCAATCTAAACCTCCCCTGGCGGAACTTGAGGCCATTTCCTCTTGTCCTATCGTCTGTTACCTGGGAGAAGAGACCAACACCCAGCTCTCTACACTCTCCTTTCAGGTAGTTGTAGAGAGCGAGAAGGTCTCCCCTCAGCCTCCTTTTCTCCAGGCTGAACAACCCCAGCTCCCTCAGCTGCTCCTCATAAGACTCCTCTCCAGACCCTCCACCAGCTTTTCTGTCTTTATTTTAGAAAACCTTTGCTGCAAGTGCAGTAGGATTGGCATGTCCAAACCAAAAGGTGCAAACTGCCACCTTTACCATCACATAATTTTTCCAGCATATGCCAAAAAAAAACCCCACCGAAGACAAAGAATTGCCCTTGGCTCTAAATGGATGAGAATGAAAAGTAAGGAGAGAGGCATCATCCAGAGATATGCTGATACCCACTAAAAACAAGGGAGCTAAGATAAAGACATTGGAAAGCTAGAGGAGACAGGAAAATTGATTACGGACGTGGAAATATTGACATATGTGGAAAATAAACTAAATATATGATGCCAGGCTACAGTTATTTGATGAAAGTGTGTAACAAAGACAGAGAACTGCGTATAGTTAGTAATGGGGAGAAAGCACTAGGAGCCATAGGCTGAAATCAAGGACAGAAAAATAAAATTGATTAACAGGAGAGACTCCTTCTTAAAGGTATCTATTAGCCTGAGGACCTGTCTAAACTGTAGCAGTTGGAATTCCACTGACTGCGATATTTAAAGACAGGAAAGAATTCAGTCTGAAAGATTTGTTGCATGATCTCCTGAAGCAGACCTTTCCTGCTAAGTATTTAAGGTTGTAGGGTTCATGGAATGACAGCAAGTGATGTAGCTTTAATTGATAAGCAGTAGGTAGGACTCAAACACACATTCCATATAAGGAAAACTTTGACTGGTAAATATTCAGGGCATGCCTTATGTAAGCTTTTGTTTCTAACCTCTAGGATGCAGCAACAATATATAAAATTCATTATTTTTACTAAATATTTTTAATTTCACGTTGTGTTTTTTCTTTCCAATGGGATGCATGATTCAACTTTTTTATGTCCTCTCAAAAAACTTTTAGGAAGACCAATCCTTGAAAGAAATTTTGCAGCACTTCCTGAAAATCAGAACCTTCAGAAATTGTGCATACCTAGATTAAGATTTTTTTACAAAAACAGAACCCCTTCTCCAGCTCTGATTCCTGTACAATGAATTTGACAAAACTAAGCACACCAAGGGTGAAACGTTAATAAAACCATGATAAAAATCCTAAGATATTTCTAATATTGTTTTCTGATAGATACATCATGCCTAGTTTACACGTCATTGCTATATATCATATCAGGAGAAAAAAACCAGACTTTTAAAATTATAGTGATACCCTTTAAACCTCCCCCCTCAAACCCACAAACATCAAACTTGAAATTGTATTTAAACCAGTTCTTTGAGGGAGTCAACTTTATTTCTATTTCAGACTTTTAATGCATTACTAAGAAATAAAAATATATAGCTTAATTCAATACTAATTGTATTTCAGAAGAAAGATATCTCATTTCTACTGGACCTGAGCATCCTTCGTATGTAGTTAAAGCCTCAAGTGTGGACAAAGCATCGCTGGATAATACTGTGTGCAGTTACACTTACTGTACACTTGTAGTTGTCCTCTGAAGACATTTCTTCCACGAGAGTTTTCAGCCTTACATTCGTACATCCCTGCGTCCTCTAGTTGCACATTAGGTATTTCAAGCACAGCTTGGGATTTTCTCAGGCGGGCTTTACTTGGGTTATGACCATTAACTTTCCTCCAAGAGATTGTTGGAACAGGGCTGAAATATTTAGTAAAATTGCTGTTAGCACTCTTCCACTGTTAAGAATATAGATTCTGTTATCTGGTAGTTTAAACACTTAATAATCTAAGTAGCAATAAAATATAACCACAATGAAGGTTCATATAATGCTTGATATACTACACTTGCTGTAGGGAATCCTTAATAAATGGTTTGTTACATCGAGTGTGTCTCTTTCATCCACAAGGGAGGCCAAGTTTTTATCGAGATCAAGTAAATCACTTGAAATACTCTCTCTAGATCTTCTTTAGCCCTCTGTGCTTTACTCCTGAACACTTTCACTCAATAGGTAAAAGAAAATAACAACTTCAAAGCCTGGATAAATTAAACGAATTCCAACACTTCCCAATTTTCCTGCAATGAAACTGCAGTTCAGGAGATCAGTAAGTGATACATTCATCCAAGTGGGGGGTTTCAGTACCACTGTGTCTTGCATAGATATGTTGACCAAAGTTTTGGAGGCCTTTTCTGTTGAAATATTCTTTAAGTTGCAGAAGTGAATGTGTAAGAAATATGTATTAATGGCATTACTGCTTCTGACTCACAGCATCACATGCTTGCTTGCTGGAGTAGAAGAGCTTTTCACTGTAGCTTGCTATTCCGCACAGGTCTATGTGGAAAATGTGCTCTTTACATTCATTCTGGGGGAAGAAATGGATTAGAAAGTGTTTGCACTTATTCCATTTTCTTTTTTGGCCAAACACTCATCAGTCATTGTGCACCCATTGGGCTTTTTGGTACAGACATACATTTGCCTAAATATGGCAATGGATACTTAAGGGGGAAGAAAAGGAAAAAAAAAAGAAAAAAAAAGACCTCTAGTTATAAAATGTTTGTGGGCTGAAAACTAGACTGCTTCAGGTATTCCAAAAGAAGCTTGGAGGATATCAAAAAAGAAAATGTAACTGTTACATGCTGATACATTTTCAAAAAATATATTGTATTTATTTGAATCGCTTTCAAGTCTAAGCTTAGATATAAACACAGTTGGATCTCGTGGCAGTTTAGATGGGGAAAAGTACTTCATAGCATAGATTCAAATTCAAAGCTTCTATTAATTTCTGCCATCGTTGCTAACTTCTACTTGCTATAAATATTTGAAGTTGCACTAAAAAACCACACCTTTCCCTCAGTATTTCAGAATGTCCAACTTGAGACACAACAAATACAGACATTGCAACCGCCCATGGGTAAATCTCTGTCTATTATTCAACCAGTTAAAATCAGGATGTGAGTTACTGCAGTTGTACTCAAACTTCCAGACAAGAGGCTCCAAATTCTAGTACTTCATTTAGATTCAGAAAATTCCCAGACTTGTATTTGGAGGTCAGACGGTTTCTCTAATCTTATCTGCTGAATGTCACAAATCACTGAATTTCATTACCTTCGCAAAGCCAGCATATAGTCCTATATGGAATGGTATCCGCTATTTATTTCAATATATCATCAAAAGACAATCATTGTTTCCCTTATCACTTTGCTGAAGTGATTACTTAACCTGATGAACGCTACTTTATTTTGAGTGTGGATTCATCTCTGAGACATAGTCTCTATAATACCTCTCTATTGTTGCAAAATGGTCCTTTATCACTGTCCCCCATGGAAGAAATACATGTATGGAAATCTGATCACCTTTTTTTCCTTAGTAAACAAAAGAGACTCATCTCTTCCGTCAGCACTCCAATTATGTATATCTTTTTCTTTTTATAGATGGTTGTGAATCATATGATGGGTGTGGACCGTATGAGCTCTGTTTTTTTTCCCACCTGTATCATGATGGAAGCTTTATAGCTTGCTCATCGCCTTCTTGATGACCGATTTCAAATTTTGGTGTCCTGTAGGTTTGGTTTGAGGACTCTTCTGTGCAGCTTGTATGGGCCTAATTTAAATGGTTTGCTTCCTATTAAAAGTTATTTTACATACTGTTCAATTAGAAAATAAAAAAACCTTCCCATTCTTATCTGACACAAGCACTTCAACTTGTTAAATTCTAAATACAAAGAGTAAATAGGATATTTATATTCCTTATCGAGTGACTTTCTGGAGATTTTGTAACTTTCTGGTTTTGGGTTCAGCTTTAAGTGTAAGATCCTTATATGCTTGTCCTCTTTCTTTATGGAATATAATTATGTCACTATTGCTGGCTGCAAAACAGCCACCATGGCCAGGCAAGTGTTTCATTAATTATTATTGATCACAACCCAGGTGCACAGTAGGAATGCTTATGCTGTTACAATGCAATACTACTCAGCAACTGCTGTTTTACGAATGAGATACGTGTGCAGGTACATTTTATTTGGCACCATAAGGGTTCCATTCTTGTTGCCCATTATTGCTTATTTGCCCTTCAGCCCTACTTCCAGTAAAATCAATGACAAAATGCTTTTGCTCTATTGTCATGGAAGAAAACTTGTTCTGCTGAATAGAACTGATAGATAACTGGATTTTTTTCATAGTGTTTATTTCTGAGAAACAATGAAGACATTATAAACCGGGAAAGCTGTCCCATTTAGCTGCTATGAGATTATTCTGAAATTCAGGTATTTAGAAAATGTCCTTTAAATTGTGTTTAACTCTTTTTTTTTGAAATTTGCTTTCATGTATGCTACAGAAAGTAAAAGTGTATAGCATGGCAAATACAGAGGAAACTTGTTCTCTGAATCATTAGGAAACATTTTAAAAAGTTCAATTTTTTCTTCATCAGTGTGAGGTAGTAAATGGAGTTTATCAAGGAGATAAAATTACTTTATCTGTGTAGATTTAATGATTTCAAAGGAAAGCACTCCCAAACCGCAAATCACTATTCACAGACAACTTGTAGTTCTGTTTAATGAAGCTTCTTATTTTCCTTATTTTCCTTGCATAACTTACAAGTGAGGTATGAATTTTACATCTGAAATAAAAATATATCTCTACCTATGTCTCCTCTGTGACTTGCGTGAGAATGAAATGAAAGAAAGAAATACATTTGAGTAAGGATGTGAAAGAATAGAATTGTGTGACTGTTCTAGAAAACTCATAAAATCCACCATAAAAGCTAAGTAACATATGCACATGATGTTCGTCTTTTCAAATGATCCACAGCTTTTTAAAAAATAGAGCAACAGCAGAACTATCTCTAGCATTAATATGAGTTTAATGTAATATGCATAATTGTTAAATCTTATAATCGTTACAATAAATTTTTATTGTGGTCTCAGCAGACATTTATAGGAATATGGTTTCCTTGTTTATCATAACCCTGTTCGCATTCAACTCCTATGAGTACCTTCACTCAAGTTTAAATTGAGTTCAAAGATAAGATTTCTCCTCATTTTTGTAAAAAATCTGTTGAATACTACCGGTAAATCCTAGCACCACCAAGAAAAAAATCCTATTTGATTTCAAAAACACCATCATTAAATCTCTCATTCATCTGAGCTGAAATAAAAGTTCTAAGAGGTCATTGGTGACTGTGATAGACATAACTGTGGGTTTGTCCACTTTGAATTTGAAGAAAATACGCGTTCTATTTTTACATTACATCTAGAAGAGATTATAAGAGTCATTATTCAGCAGTATATTATTTGGGATAAGTGCTGTTGAATTTGTTGGGAATTCTTCACAAGTTTCATTGGAAGCAGGAAGTTTACAGAATGTGGGAAAAGGGACTGGCCATTTGGGAGAAGTATAGAAACGTCAGAGTATGCAGGGATGCAACGAGGAAAACTAAGGCCCACTTGGAATTAAACCTGGCAAGGGATGCCAAGGGCAATAAGAAAGGCTTCTTCAAGTACATCAGAAGTTAAAGAAAGACTAGGGAAAATGTGGGCCCCACTGCTGAATGAGGTAGGTACCCTGATGATGGGGGATGCAGACAAGATGGAGTTACTGAATGCCTTCTTTGCATCAGTCTTTACTGCTAAGGCCAGCCCTCAGGAATCCCAGACCCTGGAGGTAAGAGAGAGAGCTTGGAGTAAGGAATACTCTCCATGACCAAGGAGGATTGGGTTAGAGATCATTTAGGCAAACTTGACACCCACAAATCCATGGGCCCTGACAGGATGCACCCATAAGTGCTGAAGGAGCTGGCAGATGTTATTGCAAAGCTGCTCTCCATCATCTTTGAAAGGTCATGGAGAACAGGAGAGGTACCTGAGGACTGGAGGAAAGCTACTGTCACACCAGTCTTCAAAAAGCGCAAGAAGGACCCAGGAAACTACAGGCCAGTCAGCCTCACCTCCATCCCTGGTAGGGTGGTGGAACAGCTCATCCTGAATGTCATCTCTAAGCATGTAAAGGAAGAGAACGTTATTGGGAGTGGTCAACATGGATTCACCAAGGGGAAATCATGCTTCACCAATTGGATAGCCTTCTATGTCTGGTGCATGAGGGGAGAGCAGTGGACATTGTCTACCTCGACTTCAGCAAGGCTTTTCACATAGTGTCCTATAACATCCTCATAGGTAAGCTTAGGAAGTGTGGGTTAGATGAGTGGACAGTGAGGTGGATTGAGAACTGGCTGAATGGAAGAGCTCAAAGTGTTGTGATCAGGGGCACAGAGTCCAGTTGGAGACCTGTAACTAGCAGTGTTCCCCAGGGGTCAGTCTTGTTCAACATATTCATCAACAACCTGGGTGAGTAGACAGAGTGTAACCTCATCAAGTTTTCTGATGACACAAAACTGGGAGGAGTGGTTGACACACCAGAAGGCTGTGCTGCCATTCAGAGAGATCTGGATAGGGTAGAGTGTTGGGCAGAGAGGAACCTAATGAAGTTCAACAAGTGCAAGTGTAGGATCCTGCGCCTAGAGAGGAATAACCCCATGCACAGGTACAGGTTAGGGGTTGACCTGCTGAAAAGCAGCTCTGCAGAGAGGGATCTGGGAGTCCTGGTGGGCAACAAGTTGGCCATGAGGCAGCAATGTGCCCTTGTGGCCAAAACGGCCAGTGGTTTCTTGGGGTGCATTAAAAAGAGCGTGGCCCACAAGTCGAGGCAGGTCATCCTCCCCCTCTACTCTGCCCTGGCGAGGGCGCATCTGGAGTACTGTGTCCAGTTCTGGGCTCCCTGGTTCAAGAAGGACAGGGAACTGCTGGACAGAGTCCAGTGAAGGGCTACAAAGATTATCAAAGGACTGGAGCACCTCTCTTATGAGGAAAGGCTGAGACACCTGAGTCTGTATAGCCTGAAGAAGAAAAGACTGGGAGGGGATCTCATCAATGCTTATTAATAGCTAAAGGGTGGGTGTCAAGAGGAAGGGACCAGACTCTTCTCAGTTGTGCCCAGTGACAGGACAAGGGCAACGGGCGCAAACTGGAGCACAGGAAATTCCATCTTAACATGAGGAAAAACTTCTTTACTTTGAGGGTGGCAGAGCACTGGAACAGGCTGCCCAGAGAGGTGGTGGAGTGTCCGTCTCTGGAGACATTCAAAACCTGCCTGGATGTGTTCCTGTCCAACCTGCTCTAGGTGTTCCAGCTTTGGCAGGGGGGTTGGACTAGATGATCTCTGAAGGTCCCTTCCAACCCCTGTCATTCTGTGATTCTGGGAAATAAAAATCTTTTGAAAAAAATATTGGAAGCAATTTTATGCGTTTTTTTTTTTCTTTGGCAATTTAATCTGAAAAAGAATTTAATTGGATTTATAAAGCATATGTTTATTTCAGAAAAGGGATGATGTGGAAATGAAAGTTATGTCTGAATTTTAAAATACCTTTTCCATGGATCTGAGCTCCTAGTTTTTCAGCAATATCTTAAATAAGAATGCATCGGTTACTTTTTCTGTTTTTGGTTTGTGCAAATTGATGTGCTCTTTTGAAATATTTTACCTTCTACTGTAGTTTCAGTTCCTCTCCACACTATTTCTCTTTACCATGCATCGCTGTTGTGAGCTGTGCCTTCAAACCCACCGGTTCACATCATAATATATCTCGAAAACCTCTGCCCGTGCATTTGAGATCAGAAAAAGAACTTTCTCCTTATGCCCTCCAGCCTTGCAACTGTGCTAAATATCTTCTAATTATTACAGGATAATTATGTAGGATTAGAATAGAATAGAAATAGAATAGAAGAAAATGATGATAAGTTTGAAGCCTGTATGCAGGAACAAGTCCAGGTCTGCAAGTCACATCAACACACATCTATGACCGTACTAAAAAGGTCTGATGCATGTATCAGTGTCATACACTAATGCGGATGTGCTTTCCCACCACTGCTGGCTTGTTCTTTATGGCACGGAGCAAGGACAGTGTGCTCGCTTGGCTGCATGTCTGGCTTCATGTCATTTTCTTCACACTTTAAGTCCTAAAATGTTAGGGCATTTCTAACATCCAAAAAAGTGCTACAGATAATGATTCATTGTCTATAATGATTCATTTTTCATAGTGAATTATACTCCAGAGGCTTTGCTCCACTGACTGATCAGAGCTTAAACTATTAGCTCAAACTTGAACCTTAACTGATAGCTGAAGTTAGAGAACGCAACTGGCACTTGTGGTAATTTAAAAGATTTTTCCAAATTCTCCAATTGAAGTTAATCATGAACACAAGAGTCATCTGATTCACAAGAAAAAAAAAAGATCCACAATAAGCAAGATATTGGTTTCACAAGTAGTGAGTAAAGTGGCAAAACCATTCCATAACATTTTTTTTCTCCATTTGAAAGTTAGATAGTGGTATTTACTCTTAATGCAATCACAACAGCACAGCTAGGTGGTGAAAAATTTAACAGAAAAGAGCTGAACACCTGTGGATTCAGTGTTGGCCACATTGCATAATTCCCTATTATTTTTTTGTCATTATAGCATAGCAAATGCTATACTGTGGGATAGAGAAGGTGTTGAGCTACTACAACTGTTAAATAAGGACAGAAGTAAGCCCTGTTTTTTCCTCAGCCATCCAGTGACCCTTTTTTGTGCATCTCTGTATCACGCTCTACCTCAGCTTGCTGGCTGGGGGCACGCTGGAGGAAGTGGACATTGTTCTGAAAAGTATTAAGACATAACAACAGGTAAATTGTCACCAGCCTGTGACTTGATCAAGGCTGTTGAGAAGAGAATCTGAAGGAGCTTGAAAAGCAAAAGACATACATGACATCTCCTTTGTTAGTATGGGGGATAGTACATGAAGGATCCACAATGCAGAAGATTTTCCTGAAGAGGTGACATGTTTTCAGCGGGTATGCGTATGGATTCTCAGGGCTGCAGTACTACGGTGCCACTATGTTTATTTGCCCTGTGTAAAGCCATTTTATAACTGGACTTTCTCTCATGTAATTTTTCTCTATTCCAAACTTTGTCCAGGCAGAATTTCTGTAGCTGGCACATTAATCTAGGATTTCTTAACTTTGCTGTACAGATATGGCCAATGTACATGTACAGATCAACTCCAGAGGACTAGTTACGATGAGTCCAGGACTTCCAGAAACAAGTCTACTGCCAGTCATGATGCAAATGAGCACCACATGTAAATCCAGTGTGACCGGGGTGTGCGAGATGGCTTTGAACCTGCTGATCAGCCACAGAGTTTGAAGACAGTGAGTGTGATGATTTTGGAAGTGCTGGATTCCAGGCTTTTGTACCACACAGTATTATATGCATTAATTTCTTTGTGGGAAGTCCTGAAGAGAAAAACCCCAATGGTAACTCTGAGAACCTACTATTGACAATTGCCAGAATTTGTTTCCTTCTGGTCCTCTCAACCTCTGACACAGAGATAAAGCCTACATATGTGCTTCTGGATAGTAAGTTTGGCATGCAAAAAAAGGCTCCTACATCTTTAAACTTAAAGTAAAGCCGTGTAAATTACTGAACAGAGTTTTTAGCAGTATTTACAAGTTTTCTTTGATGGTTGTGAGAGAGAAAGGGAAGGGATTGGTAATATTGCTTCTTTGAGAATGACGTTCTACTGACGGGGACTTGCAGTTTGGTGGTTTTTTTTCCCACTTTCCCTATGCCATATGGTAAAAGCAATTAACTGTAAATTTTTAGATATAAGTATGAAGCATTTAGTCAGAGTGAGGCAGAATGAGGTCTGGGAGTGCTACTTGTAATTTACCAAAGAATCTTTATTACACTGCTATGAATGATCGAAATATTTGTAACAGCATTATAAAGTCTATGCAAGAACAAGTCCACTTAAAGGAAGGCAGAAATCAATCCAGCTTTAAAAATAGGAACAAAATCCAATCCTGGTCTAGCACCTTATGATATAAATTCTTATTCAGTATGAGCTAAAAATGAACTTTAGATTGATGAAAGTTTTAGAAAGATTTATTTGACATAAACAATATGTGCTATCAAAGGAAAAAAAAATCCTGGATCTATTCCTGTCTCACAGAAACAAACTGAGCTTGAAGATGCCATGTTCATGTTTAAAAAGGTTCCTTCATCTCATCACAAGTTTATTTCCAGGGGAAAGGACATCCCTACTTATAACATTGACAAATGCTCTTCTACTGAGAGTGTTCATTTCCCTCTTGGGTTTGTTTTGTTACTGGCAAACTTTAAGAGCAGCTTCCACAGCTTCTAGGTTTGGTATCTGATAAAATTAACAAAATCTTTTCCTTGAAGTGAGAATTGGTGTGAAGGGGCACGGAGGAACATGGTTTTTTGTCATATGGGACTTAGAAACATACATTTCTATGCTATTTTTTGTCTCTATCCTGCAGTTTGATTTTGGACATATCTTTGTAATTTAATACGCTATGCCATGGTTTTCCTGTTTTAAAAAGAGAAAACAGCCATTTTATGCCTCTGTGACCTGTAGATAAGTACTGGTTTTGAGGGTGAAGGAAAATTACTACTTGTGGACATCTACACTGTGAATTTGCTTAATAGTCAATGATGCCCAGATGCTAGCACTCCTCATTCTCCTAGTAATTCTCCTATATGTAGGAAAAATACTGAATATTTGAATCCTTACATCCAACAAGGAATTCAATGTATAGTATCTAGAATGATTTGCTCCATTTAACGCAAGCCAAGGATCTTGGCATGTCATTAAATTGTGAGTACCATAATACACGTAAAACATAAGTGAAAATTAGCTTTCTCTTTGCCTGAAATTTCTATATTAAACTTGGTAAGAATTCCTCAACCCTCCAACCTTCATTTATTGATGCAGTGATTCATCATGTACCTTCATACTTTGTTTTGACCAGCTGTTCCCATGCTGGGGATAGCAACATATGTGTTAGTGTCACAGGATTCAGTGGAAATGAGAGCTGTTAATGTGCTCTGAAAGTCCTTAGTATAGAATCACGTTACCTGTAAAACCAAAGGTGTTTCTGTATGTCACCATACAGAGGTGGGAAGAGGCAAGAACTGATTTATGTTCATGGAAAAGCACAAGGTGACTTAATAATTTCCAAAAGACAATACCTAGAAAGGAGCAGCTGCTGGGGCTGAATGGCCATCCCACTTCAGACAACACTTCTGAGCTACATCTCTTGACTGCCACTACACTGTAAAGATCTGCTGACATATCCCAAAGAAACGGCCAACAGAACTGTCATACTTGGCCCTAAAAACAGTGAAGCCTCTTTTATATGATGGATGTTAGTATCATTTTACACTCATGTTATATTCCGGTATTTATACCCACTAATACTCAGCTGCTGCTTGCCACCTTGACCCTCACTCATCTCGATGCCCCTGGGATGTGGTGTAGTGCAGTTAACAGAGGTTAACTTTAAATTTGTTTTAAACTGTGATCAGTGCATTAGGTCTGCTACTCTTTAGCATAACACCAGGGTTGGAGTGAGAGGTGGATTCATGGATTTGTATTAAGGAGATTTATGTCAGAAAAGAATCTGATCTCAGAATAGAAATCCTCATGATATCTTTTTTGACACTGGATTAGTGGGGAGGGGTCAGGTTATGGGAAGGACTTGTTTGCTTCTCCTGACAATTTATAGCGGGAGATGCCTCCTGCCAAGTCTGAAGTCAGGAAGAATCTTGCTGTCTACAGCCAAAACACAAGTACCAGTTCTGAAACATTCTGGACCAGTCTAAAATAGGTAATATTGGATTTGCTAAGATCAGCCAATAAAACAACAAAAGTCAGGGAGAAAGATATGGAAGACTTAGGGCATAGTTTTAACTGGTGGACTGAAAGGAAAAAAACATACTTTACAAATCTGAAGACCAGAGAGGGTTAAGTTTTGTCCTTTGCAGTTAAGAAACAGTATGGTGCAATGCTGGAAACTTCTGTTCTCCTGTGTTGAGGGACCATATGGATAACTGCATGTGTTAGAGAATTGTGCAACCTGGATCTGTGACTCATTGTGGGATTATTTGTCAATTTTGTGTTGCTGGCAAAAACCACATACAGCTGAAGTTCAGAGGAGGAAAAGAAAGGAACCAGATACTATAAAACCTTTGACCAAAGATGCATTTCTTGAGTGCCTTTAACCTTCCTTCTTCTGTGAAATTACTCTCTTCCTCACTATATTGTTTGCTGAACACTGACCAGTCTTTACAGAAACATCCTTTTAACATGTGGACTTACATCTCCCAAAAGTTCTGCAATATCTAGAAAAGCCTTCTTTACAGCCATTATCCTATGTCATTGTCTTAATGAGCAACACCAGCAAAAATAATTTCTTCAGATAGTTCATGCAATTCTCCACAGTTACAGCCAAATACCCTTCACCGGATCATAAAGATTTTTTGTATCACCACCCTGATCTTTGCTTATGTATCATATTAACTTATCCAAACACCTTTTGCTTTTACTTCTGCATATTGAAAAATCTCCAGTAAGCTCTCTCTACATGTACATACTCTGCAATGAAAATATTGATCGTGACATAAAATAAATAATAGGAGTTTTAATAAAAATTTGAAGGAGGATTAGAAAAGTCTGTTAAAAGAAATCAGGTCAAGCAGAGAAAATAAAATCCTATATTCCATGGATTTAAAACTTTGAGATACTTATTTACCAGAATTGATTCAGAGTTCATTGTTTCAAGAGAACATTTTAGAACATTTCCTAGATTACAAGTCACTAAATTTCATGCATTTGTATGACTTAAATATATGTAACTTCACCTTCTTTTTATCTTATTTTATTTCATTTAGAAAGCAAGATTTAAAAATGGACTATCAGCTGAGTTTTTGCAAGCCATATTGAATGGGATGAAAGTTTATGACTGAGTTATAAATCTCTTCAAAACAAAGTTTACAATAGAAATATTAAAGCAATATTAAATATAACAGCATGAACAACACTTCTATCACAACAGCCTGATCATAATTCAGTAATAAAAGGAAGTCAATATCTCTATTTTATTCTTACCTTTAACTAAGAATATTTCACAATAAAAACCATGGTTTTGACATTACTAAAGTGAAGTAAGGTAGCATTTAGAAAGAATATTGATAAACTGTGTAGATGTTACTATCATATAGAAATAGCCCAAGCATAAAACATTCTCTCAAAAATACAGAAAAGTAAGCTTATGGCTTGTAAGAAAAATTGTCTGTCAGCACTGTTCTCTATTGATTCTTTTGATCTTTATGTGTTGATCTATGTGGTTAAAAAATAACTATTATGAAAAAAAAAGGATGTATAAAAGTATTTTTTTTTTTAGCAAAACAATCCTCTTGGCAGTCTACATAGCCCAGGGATCCCATTTTAAAGGCAAAGATTGAAAACTTTGGTAACCTACAGGTACAGCAATAGCCCCACATCCTCTAATTTGTTCTAATGAGAAATAAAATGTGATAACTCACTCAAAATTGTCTGTTGGCACTATCATAATACAAACTCTATATTTATTTTTTTTTCTGGACGGAGACAAAAAAACAATGAATTATGAAGTTTATATGGAGAATAATATAGAAGCTTTTGTATGTTGTGACGCATGACCAAAAATGCAGTGAGAAAAAGGCTGAAGTGTGACGGTCAAGTAGGGTGAGTGTATTATACACAATTTTACATTAAAAAATCTGTGTGAAAGAGTGGCTGTAGAAGAATTATTTGAAATGGGAAAAAAAAGTAAATCTAGAGTTATATACCAGAAGAAAAAAAAAGGAGAGAAAAGGAAAAAGAGTGATAATTTTCTGATATTTCCTTTTTCTTGCTTTACTTTGAGGGCAAGGATCTGTGCTCATTGAGGAGGGTTGTAACCTACAGCTTTTCATGCGAGCTTGGATCATTGCTCGAACTATGAAAACTTATTCATTTTGAGGCTTTTAAAAGCCATATATTTCCATCTATGCCTGCTTTTAAGTCCCATGTTAAAATAATAGTGTTAAAATAATAGTATTAAAATAACTGATAAGATAACTATACTGCAGAGTCAGGAAGTGTTAAGGAACACTCAGATGGCCATCACTGGAAGTGCTTCACTAATTAATATGGCACATGATGGGGACAGAACTTAAAGTCCTTTTGCCTAACAGCACCATTAGTTTCATACCCTTTTAATGGGGAGAAAAATGAAGACATTACAATTCTTCCTTTTAAAAAAGTACATCAAAAAAGAAATGAAAGAATTAACCAGTTGCCTCCAGATGTTCTTGGAAAAAAAGTCAGTAATATTTGAGACAAAACGAAAATGGCAACCTGCTGTCACAGAAGGCAGTGCCTGACAGCAGGAAAAGCCAGGAATGCTGTGATGTGTGCAGGCGTGTCAGCTGGGAAAACAATGGCTTCTTCACCAGAACTTACACACAGAACTACGTCATGATCTGTCTTCCCAATTTACATAATAAACTTCAGTTCTGACATTGGAATGATGGACTTGTTAGAAAACCAGGATTATCTGGACTACAAACAACCACCTCATTACCAATAAGCTCATTTATTCGTTTTACCAAAAGATCACCTTGTCTTTTTATATAACAGAAGAGACAAGCGGTGAAAATTGTGTTACTTAAAAGCAAATATTAAAATACTGCTGGTTAGATTTAGCTTTTTAATGTAGGTGTTTTGAATTCTTCCATTCAGTAAGTTTTAAAGGAAATTTTTTCCTTTTTAATTATCATTATTTTAACTATGTTTAATGTAAATCTTAATCAGGATTTAGCATTTATATATATTTAAAAGATGGAGTTCTGTTCCTATGAAAATTTTAAAAAATAGAACATATTAATACTTTGTAAATGCCAGTGGGTATTTTTATTATTCTTTTAGAAAAAAGAAAAAGATCCTCTGTCTTGTTAGGAAACAAACAAAAGTTTAAGTGTTCCTAATACAAATGACATAAATGGGTGGCAGAAATTGTATCTGTATGCTGTATATACAGATGTATATGAAACATAGACATAATCCAAACACAAGCTGTTGTGTGGATGTATCAGTGAATATGGCTATAAAACAACATTTCAACAAACGTGGGCCAGCATAAAGATCCATCACAAATCACCATACATCACTAATTGCAAAATACACACTCTGATATATAATGCAGCAAATTTTGACTCCTCTGTCTGTCATCCCTCTCGTTATACCTCAGCAGTAAATCATGGATATATGCAGTGATTTCTTCGACAATGAATGATGCTCATTATAAGCAGTATTATCTAATAAACATAACATAATTTTGAGGTATTTTACTCCTGTATTACTTGGAGTTATTTAGCAACAACGAAGTCTATTTATAAGTGGCATCAGTAACATAATATTTTCACTTACAACTGCACTGGCTACGTATTGCTTGGATCAGAATAAAATCCTTCTCAGAGAATTTCTGTCTGTCAGGCAATTAAGACATTTGATTTTAGTTTGGAGACAAAAGCTGCAGAGCTCCAATTTATTTAATTCCTACAGCCATAGTGACTGGCATTTCTAAATAAACACTATTAATAAATCATTAATCTGTAACTAAAGACTAGGCTTTTTCTGGAATATTTGCCAAATGCCTACTTCAGGAAATCTCACCGGAACGTCTGTCATTCTCACAGTTACAGAAGAGAGAGAAGAGCGAGTCTTTCAGACAGCTAAATTAAACTATGAGAAAAACAGGAGCACATTGGCTTTGAGACTGGAATAACTTCTGTGTTATTTACAATAAGAATTCAAATCTCAAAATGCTAAATAAAGAAGGAACAAATTAGTCGCTGATTCAGTTTGGTAACGAGGACCCGTGGCAGTGTAACAAGAAAAGATTCTTACAAGCTATAGGGAATAAGAGACGAGGACAAAAAATGAAAATGATGAAAATGAATAGGAAACGTGATCCATTTCTACCTCACACCTCAGCCTCCAGGTTTCAAACGAGGCCTGAAATGTCATTCATGTAATTATTACCGTATCAGGTTGAAAGCAATTTCAACTCAGCTGATTTGATTGTGCATTAATGGCTGCGAAAAGAAGATAAGGAATGTGCATGGTAAAAATAGCTGCCCATTATAATAGCAGCAAATGGGGTCAACTTATTAGATAACCTTACATTCCTTGATGGTTCAGGTGTTTTTGTTTTTTTTCCTTTATTAAAGGTTAATGCCAAGTACGAATGTGGAAATAAGCTAATTGAAGCCGTTCCTGTCAACCCTCGCCTTCCTTATGTGGTTGTTTGAATAGTGACTGACACTGTTTGAGAGGGTTTACTAAATCCCAAGGTGCTGATGATGGAAGGTATCAGTAGCCGCGTTTCTTGCCTGTCAGTGATGGTTGTGAAGGACAACATGTGGCATACCTCCACTGGAAAGTGACAGTTGACTTGTAATCTGTCAGGAACTGCAATTTAATTCCAGCAAAATGAGGACAACAGAAACTAACGTGTTGGTTACTGCTTCAGCCATAGCCAAGAGTAAAAGGGCCCCATTGCCAACTACTGACCTGGCAGAAGATTGGTTAGTGTTGATGACAGGAGAGAGACTGGAGCCACCACCCTCTACAGAACAGCTCTTTTCCTCATACATTTCAGCATTTCTGAGAATCTCTCCATTTATTGCTTTTCTGTCCTCTCTCATGTAGCTCTTTCCTTATCTTTATTTTATAAAACATAAGAACTTGTCTTTTACCCTATAGAAGTCCTCCCCTCATATTTGCTTTCTAAACTACTGCCTACATTTAAGTGGGGAATGAATTTACAAAAGCCGCTCTTGCTGTCCAATGTCACATTAGCCAGTCTCACAGCCCTGTGCATGGGCTATGGTCGCCCACATTTCATTTGGACTGGTTTGGTTGTGTCCTGCCTCTCCTTCAACTTCACTGGGCCTAAATAGATACAATTAAAATACTTTGTCAGAATTCCTCTGTAATTATTTGTGAATACTTTCTGTTGATCTGCTCAATGAGAGTATGTGGATATTGGTCAACCAGGAAAAACAGACAAGAAGGGAAACAAATTTAAGACATTTCTTATCCATCCAGTAAATAGGAACTGTTAAGAGAAAAATCTGAACAAAAAAATCCAGTGACCAGTGACACACGAAGGCCAAAATGACTATAAAAACATTTAAAAAGGCCTCTCAGGTAGTAGAGACAGGCTTTGAAAGGTTGTTCTGGAAAACCAGACCTGCCGAGCAAGCTGGAGTGGTGATCCTCAGGAAAATAAATTATTGCTTTAAAACTCCTTTCCTCTTATGCTTTGCACCTACTTAGGTAAATATGTAAGAAGAATTGGTGTGGAGGATACGGTACCCCTCAACCTAACTGATTTCTGAAGTTCCTCCACAGGAGTTACAAATATTTTCAGTTTCTTAATCAAAGCCAGGCTGCAAGGAACCTGTATGTGCTGTGAACTAAAAAACCAAGCAGGATACATGATATTGAGCAGCATGACTTCGGTGGGTTGAAAAAGACCAAAAAGAACACTACTATCAAAAAGAACTGAAAGGAATTCAATACAGTGAGATTTCTTTCAACACCCCCACCCCCAGCCCCCCCCGACAAAGAATTTGATGGGGTATTTTCGAAAAAAACTGACCCTTTATATTTGTTTATTAGTCTCTAGTGAAACATCACTGATGGAACACCAGTTTTTACATGTACATGTACAGAAGAAAGAATAATTTCTTTGAATCCCTAGAATTGCTTCTTAGTTCTGTCAGACTGTATACTACCCTTGAGATCCTTATTCTTGGCAACAATAATAATAGTAACTGCCACAAAAAAATTGAACTGTTATCAATTTAATCGTATGTTCTATGATCTGAATAGTGTATAGTAGTTATTTCATTTCTTGTTTAATTTGTATGAAACAGTGAAGACGTATTTCTAAAACCTTTCTCTCCCTAAACTAATTTATCAATAAACATATGAAAAAAACTCTTGCTGTGGATAATAATACAGACTAAACACCTGTTCTCTAGCACTTCGGTCACACTAATTATTAGGTCAGGTAGAAACTAGACCCCTGGCACTGCCACAAAGTGTGTTAGGACATGTTTAAAACATTGTGCTCTTAGCTTCATCTTTAAACTAACATCTGGGGAAAAAAACCTGCTTATCGTGTTTGTTCTCCAACTATGATATTCTGGCAGAATAAAATCTAATTTACTGATTTATCATCACAGTGAGTAAATGTGTGTCTGGTAAAATTTTCAATAAACTTTCCTTTTTCTGTTTACAAGAATGTTACTTTTCTTCTTGACAAAGAGTCTTTTATCTTGAATGAATTACTGTCCACAGAAATGGCTGGGCAATTCATAACTGGCTACTTAGTCAATTGGTTACTTTGAGCATGCAGTAAGAACTGTCTGTGAAAACGAAATCCCGTAAAATAACGAAATAACAAATTAGGTACGTCACATCTTAATAAACAATGATGTCTAATTATGAAAGAATCTGTACTTACTTGCCAAGTGCAAAACACTCCATCTTAACAGTAGTTCCTCTTGCAGCTGTAACTGTGTAAGGAAAATGGACTTCAATTTTTGGTTCGTATTCCCCCATCACACCTGGAAAATAAGGAATGTTTAAAATATGAAATATCATCAGTTTTCCATTTGTTGAGATTATCACAGAAAAGCTCTGTGTCTCGTTTTTCGAACCTGCCCAGGAGTAAAGCTAGGAATTGGTGGAGATAACTTTGATCTGATGTGCTTTGCTCAGGTCCACTGCATATTCTAAAATGCTCTTCAGGATTAACAGCAGTACAACAGTGAGTTTAAGAAAAACCGCCTATTTTCTCAAACATGGGTTAATATTTACATTTTGAAAGATTAAAGCAGGCAATCAGTTATAGAAGGGCGAGAATTTTCATACACCAAAGCTTTCTTTACCAGTGCAGTGACAATTATGACAAATAAATCAACGTATCATGCTGTATTCGACCTCAAGTAGTGTGTTCAGTTTTGGGCCCCTCACTACAAGAAACACATTAAGGTGCTGGATTGTGTCCAGAGAAGGGCAAGGAAGCTGGTGAGGGGTCTGGAGAACAAGTCTTATGAGGAGGGTCTGAGGGAGCTGGGGTTGTTCAGCCTGGAGAAAAGGAGGCTGAGGGGAGACCTTATCGCTCTCTACAACTACTTGAAAGGAGGGTGTAGAGAGCTGGGGGTTGGTCTCTTCTCCCAGGTAACAGGTGATAGGACAAGAGGAAACAGCCTCAAGTTGTGCCAGGGGAGGTTTAGATTGGATATTAGGAAAAATTTTTACACTGAAACTGTTGGCGAGCATTGGAACACCATCCCTCAGGGTATTTAAAAGACGTGTAGATGTGGTGCTGAGGGACATGGTTTAGTGGTAACTCGTCAGTGCCAGGTTAATGGTTGGACTTGAAGGTCTTAAAGGTCTCTTTCAACCAAAATGCTTCTGTGATTCTATGATTCTAAGCTTAGCAAGAAAAACTCAAATTATGCAAGAGCATTTGTGTATGCAGATACAAACACAGATACGGAGACACATGTCGGTTATTTCGTTTTCAGTGGCCCTTTTAATTTGTGAGATGATTCATTTTATCAGGGTAATGTGCTTAGTACTGCAAGATACAACTAGAAAAACATTCAGGAATGTGAAAAATATAAACATTGAAATCAATAGAGTTTTCTGGAATTTTCTGTGGAGTGACTGACAGCTTTGGAGAATCACAAGAGTTTAGGAAATTAGAAACAAGCAGGGAAGGGAGACAGGTTTTATAAGGTGAGGTGAGAGGTTTGTATTTGATGTGACTTAGAGGAAATGTCATGGCATCACAGGAGAAGAATGTGACTATAAAGCTGTGTTCAGTTAGACAGAAGATGGGCTGCTTGGGTAAGCGATACTCAAACTAAAAGCTATATTAAACAAAGTAAGACTTGTTCAGATTTTTAGGTGATGGAAACTGAATAAAATCTGACTTGTGGACACAGTATCAACAAGACAAGTCTAGTCTAAATCTATAAAAATCAGTCAAGAGTCTCCAAAGAATTCTAGAGCAAACAAATAGGAAGAAGAGAGGAAAAGAAAGGAGAGAAAATAAATATTTTATGCAATAAAGAGAAAAGAGCATAAGGAGGAACATGGAAGTAGAGAAATATGAGATTTGCAGCTGAGAGAAGACCAGCTGGCAGAGATAGACAGAAAAACAACTCACAATCTATTAGAGCAAAAAAAAGTATAAAAGGATGAAATGGTAAAACATATACTTCTAGCCCGTGAAATGTTTCTCGTGGGACTCAGGAGTTTCCAGTGGGGCTGTGTTCTCTTCCTGCTGTTGCCCCACAGGCTCCTGTGCATTTGTTTTGGGATGAAGTCTAAGCATATATGCATTTAAACATGTCTTTAGGGGCTTAAGTTTAGTTAGAAAATCTAAATGCATCTGATATGTGAATCAAATAACAGAAGTAGAAAGCACAAAATGGTTTTAATTCAAAGAATGTAATTCCATAAATAATCCATAAATAAGTAGCAGTAGATTTCTTTTTAAAAAAACATAATCATGCAAGTACTACATGTACTAGCAATAGTGATCCATTTTTCATCAAAAACATGACTAAATAAATGTTTTGACATTGTTTTCTGAACTTGTGGAGAAATATTGCCCCTTATATGAAAAGGCAAATTCTCAACCAGTTCTGTCATTAATGCCTAAAAGGTTGGGTTTTGTTGTGGAAAAAAGTAAATTAATATTTGTGTCCGGGGTATTAAAATAAAGTCAGAGCATCAACCAAATTGTAGTCAACTAAAATTTTCCCTAGCCTAGACTGAAATAATTCCTAGCCTAATCTGTAATAAAAATATATTCCCACTGGCTTGCAGCGTAAATAAATTTCATAATTTAATTACATTCCTTGTGACTTCTTTTACTGTTTTCTGGCACTTTTTTTGTGATTATGAATACCAGTTTCTGATTCATCTTAGTTGAGTCATTCATGATTTTGTAAGATATCTGTCATATCGCTTTTAGCTATGTCCTTCAGAGACTGAAAAATCTCAGACTATTAATCCTTCCTTACGGTGAATCTTTAATAAACTTGTGATCATTCCTAGTGCCTATGTTACACCATTTCAAATTCCATTTGAACGTTTTGATATGGGAAGACGAGAACAGCACAGCAATACTGGAGCTGTAGATCTTTCTACCGCATTTTTTTTTTTTACTTGAGTTTCTTTTGTATTTTTCTTTTGGTTTATTCCTTATTGCTTTCCTCACGATGTAATGCTATTTGACTTTTTTCACTTGAGTTGGTGTTCATCCACAGTGGCACCCTAATCTGGGTGGAAGTACTGGAAGGGGCTATATGGTCTTCCCAGAGCCTTCTCCAGGCTGAACAACACCAACTCTCTCAGCCTGTCTTCAGAGAAGAGGTGCTCCAGCCCCCTGATCATCTTCATGGCCCTCCTCTGGACCTGCTCCAACAGGTCCATGTGCTTCTTATGTTGGGGACCCCAGAGCTGGACACAGTATTCCAGGTGGGGTCTCGCCAGAGCAGAGCAGAGGAGCAGAATCATCTGCCTCAACCTGCTGGCCATGCTTCTTTTGATGCAGCCCAGGATGCGGTTGGCTTTCAGGGCTGCGAGCACATATTGCCAGCTCATGTTCAGCTTCTCATCAATGAATGACTTCCCTCTTTAAAAGCTCTGTTCATGGAATATGACTGCACGGTAAGATTACTGTATGGTAATGTGATAAATAAAGTTCTACTAATTGTACTTTTCTATGTATTTTCTATCAGATCGCTTGACACAGAAGTCAGACTTACTGGTCTGTAGTGCCTCAGGTATTCCTAGGAGTCCATTTTTTAAAAAAGCAGCTTTTCTACCAACACTACTTCTAGCCCTGAGGCCTGCCGAAGGAAAACAGTACATCCTGCTTCCTCCTGCATATGAGTTTGGCCTTAGGAATTTGTTAGTATTATTATGTCAGTATTTCTTCTAAAATGTCTTATATTGAAACTTCAATTATAAGAACTTTAGTCTTGATAGGGGAACCTCCCTAAGTTCCCTTGAAGTAAACACTACTGAAAATAATTCATTTAGGTTTTATGAGGCAACTTTATATCCCTGTGGTGCTCCTTTTAAATCTCTGTCATCTGTTGACTGCGCATACTCACTGACAGATTTTGTGATTCAATTGATTTACAAAAAGGTTTTTTTTGGGTTTGTGTAAAACTTTGTTCCTGAAAATCATTGTGTTGTATTGTCATATGCTATGAATCTGTTGCCTTTTTAGCCCTGAAAAAATGCAACTTAAGAATTAAATTATTCTTGCCTTTCAAATTATACAGCACTTTTGAACATATCTGAGGGACAATATTATCTTTCAGATCTTATGTTTTTAACTTATTTTAACTCTCTTAAGTAGGAGCAATCTGTACAAGTATTGAATGCCCTTTGCGAGTCATGCCATCATTTCATATTCCTAACAAAACACGGACCTACTAGTGCTTTCTACTACATCCTGTTCTTCTGGGTTAGCAGCAAGCGACATGCCTGCAGCAACTGGCAGAAAGATGTAGAAAAATTACTGAGCAATTGCTTGGTGTCCCTATGAAAATTAGGAAACAGAAGTCTATTATTGCAAAGGGATATTTTTCATTCTTATTATTTATGATCTTTGAGACCAAGGAGGCCGTTACAGTTGCATAGTCATCAAGGGAATTATCAAGGCCTTACCTTCCCACTTTACACTCTAATTGCTTTGCTATGGCTGTTGTACCTCCAGGCTCTTCATCTTTCCCAATTTCTGTTTTGGTCACTATGAATCAGTAATGGTAATACAACCACCATCTTTATTTTCATCAAGATTTTTGTTCATTTGTATCAGGTGCTAAAAGGAACCTGAACTTTGAAGAAACATTGAGGCCTTGAGTTATGTGCATTAGAATCAATCTCTCTTAGCCTTATATACATGAGTCACTTTTAGAGGTTTGGTTAAGACCATAAAAAATTCTCTCAGTCATTTTTTATTTCCAGTTATCAAACATGAAATATAACAATAAATAAAATTGATCGTCACCGAATAAAAACATGATATAGGATTTTCAAACAGCTAACAAATCACAGAGCTCATGTCGTCTGAACACTATGGAGGAATGGGAAGCCACTCTTAATGCTCCCGTGCTCTGCCTTTCCATGAAAATACCTCCCTTTGGACAATCTTTTACCTTCCCAGAGAGACCCCCATGATTCAGTCTTCCTTAGGCTAATTAGTTTACTACACTCCCTACTTCACAAGCTGTGCCTTTCAGCTGAGTTCAGATATGAGTATGAAAGTGCTGAATTTGTGATCAGGATGAAATGCATCACTTCAAAATAAATCTAACTTACCAGATCTTGAAAATTTGTCTACAATTAAAAAGTGAGTTAAAAGCCAAACTTTCCTGTTTGTTTAAGTAAATCTTACCCCCGGGCTTTATTCTGAAACAAGTCATCCCACCTTACTTTTCCCAGTCTCCGGGTCTTTGCCCTTTCATAGAATCGTAGAATCTTCATGGTTGGAAAGGACCCTTAAGATCATCGAGTCCAACCAAACAACCTACAATCTCTGCCACTAGAGCATGCCCTGAAGTGCCACATCTAGATGTTTCTTAAATACCTCTAGGGATGGTGACTCAGCCACCTCCCTGGGCAGGCTGTTCCAGTGCCTGACCACTCTTTCAGTAAAGTAATTCTTCCTAATATCTAATCTAAACCTCCCCTGCCGCAACTTCAGACCATTTCCTCTGGTCCTGTCATTATTCACTTGGGAGAAGAGGCCAACACCCACCTCTCCCCAACCTCCTTTCAGGTAGTTGTAGAGGGCAATGAGGTCTCCCCTCAGCCTCCTCTTCTCCAAGCTAAACATGCCCAGCTCCCTCAGCCTCTCCTCATATGACCTGGTCTCCAGACCCCTCACCAGCCTGGTAGCTCTCCTCTGGACACGCTCCAGCACTTCAATGTCCCTCTTGTACAGAGGGGCCCAGAACTGAACGCAGTACTCGAGGTGAGGCCTCACCAGGGCCGAGTACAGCTCTCCACATTTCTGTCCAGCCAGGGTCATCCCTGGCCAAGTGAAGATGAAATTAGATGAAACATTAATAAGCCTTCTGTTATACCTCTGAATACTGAAAAAGCGCTGATTCAAATGACTAACAATATTCCAGGACTAAGTACAGCTTGACTTTTTTTTAGTTAATGGCTTGTTAGTCACACAGGTGGAAATGGAGCTCAGTGTTTACAGAGGAGATGATTTCCCTATTCTTTCCTTCACAGATTTTGTTACAACAATGCAATTATCACAGAGAAATTATTACATATTCTCCAACTCAGGTAAGGAAAAGTCTTCATAAAACCAGGTTTAATTTTAATAAATGGTTTCATTTAACAAGTTGTTCCTCTGACTTGGCTGCAAATCTTTGACTTGAGTTCAAATCTCCTCTACCCAAAGTGTCCTATGAACCCTCAGCTACACTGTTGTCTGCATTTTAGCTTTCCATCAAAAAATAGATAGCACAATTCACTAAATCACAATAATGTGATAAATTGTGATTGTGAGGTGCTCACGTACCACAGGAATAAATGTAATAGAATTTCAAACATTTACAGATATTACTACAGCTAAAACTGTTCACATTATCCCCTGTGGGCCACTCAATGGAAATGTAAAATTGAATAAAGTAGCGAGATCAGTTTCTGATTGTCAGTCCTTTCAGTCCTACAGGCAGGATATCAGTCATTTGAAAAGGACTGCTCTACTTCTTAATTTAGCCTGTCACTCCATGACTTTTACAACCCCAAAATTAAGAGTAGAAAAATTGTGAATCTATGACTGTATCCACGCAAGAACACTTTTTGTCTTCATGGGGAAAAAAAAAATCAGACTGCTGAGAAATCTTGACACATCATCTTCCTCCAACTGTGTAGACACTAATGCTTCTGTTCCATTAGTCTTCTCCAGATATTAACTACTCTCTTGAATATCCCAGAAGATAAGCTTCCATGATAGCTCCTTAAACCCTTCCAGGTAAAGTGATTTGGTTTTGTTTCAAACTGTTTAAGCAATAGCTCTTTAACTTACTTTAGAAACTAATTTTGATCGGAACAGGTTGAATATAAGATTTCTGGCTAGACGTCATCAGAGTACTAGGGAGAAAATGAAAGCTAAAGATTTCCTATACTCAGGAGAAAGATTAGGCACAGATTTATACTTGCCATTATTTTATTAGCAAAAGATACAACCCCCATAGTTCAGTGATTAAGAGTGTTTGCCTGAGAGCTTTGGGTGAAGTCCCTGATGTTAATCAGATGGTGTAGGAATGTTAATCCAGTTGTTTTACAGCCTGGATAGTGCTCTAATCACAGAATTATTAAGGATTCTTATTGGTTTGGATGTTCCTCTCAATCTCTGGGAAATCTCCTGAGGAGTGATGAACTTGTCCTGCTGCGTAAGAATTTTCTAATAATTTTACAGATCAGAAATTGAGTTTCCTACCACATTGTAATGATGATCTATTGGGTGAATATGTGTCCAAACTCAAGAAAATTTTGACTAAGAAACTATGGCAGGAATGTTCATGTATAATTTCTTCTACGAATAATCCATGATGCAAACTAGGGTTGTCTGTCGTGTGGGTCTTTTTGTGACAAATGAATATTTAGCATTTTTCCTGAAGACCTGCACCACTAAACATCCCCAAATATTTATTTGGAAGAGAAAGCCCTCAATACACATATTTACAATGACAGTAAATTCACAGCACAAACCAAATTAATTAAAATATAATGATGATACCCATATTTCATCCTGACTGCAGCAGAAATTGTCAATGCATTGGGAAGAATTTATTGACTCACCTGCCGTTAATCGTATTCTAAATGGAGGGACCAGTACCTGCTGTAAGTCTCTAAAAATTTACTCTGGGAATGATTGTTTTATGATAACTGTCCACAATATTTCTTCCACTTAGAGATCTCTTAGCCAAATTTTGAGCTACAATTTTATTCTTTGAGAAGCCCTAAAAACTCTCATGTGAAATTTCATTCTGCAATGCATTTAACACTGAAGTGCCAACAATGTTTTCATATGTGACTCAGAGAGCAAATCCTATCGCATATTACTGCATGGAAAGAAGTTTTTATTAGAATCTATCTTAATACCAAAGAAAATTTAGTAATTCAGTTTCTGGGAAAAAATATCTTAATGAATACAACACAAGAAGGGAAAAAACTCTTCTTTAGTTTACAGCTAGGGGATAATATGTTCATGTATTTCTAATTATGGAGGTATAAATTTAGAAGAAGGTAACATGTAACCAAAACGAAATGTTTAACTAAAGGTTAAACAAAACTTTCCTCTTCCCCCTTTAAAATCTATCTTTATATTATACTCCATTTCACTAGTCCAGCAATTACTCTCTTAACTCTGCATGGAAAGCCCTTTCTAGAAGTAGGATTCCTATCTTGGAATATTTTAGAAATTAGTTGTTTATGACTAATATATATCATGTATGTATGTCATACCTACACAAGAGCTTTCTTCCTCTCTTAAACAGCAAATACAACTGGAAGCACTTTATTTTCAGTTGTAAGTGGGTGTGTTATGACAGAAGTAAAAGGAACTGGGACCAAACCCTAAGGACACAAAAGCAATGAGGTAAACTCAGAATAAGCAATGAGGGGAGCTGTGGTATTCTCTCTAGTTCTTCAAATGAGAGGCCAAAATTTCTAGTCCACAGTTTGGGCTGCAGAGATCTCTGTTTACCTGTCTCTGAAAACGTCAAGCAGTAACTATGACCAAGACTGCTGCCTCTCTCTACATAGACAAGTCTTTAGAGAGTCATAACCTAGACTTCAATCCATCCAATTTCTCACATATATGTAATTTTGGCACTGAATGAAACAAAACTTCATCCTTTGGACATTCAGAGATGAGTGAGGGCACCTGAATGGCTTGTACACAACATTCCAGTATGAGGATTTGTGCACATATAGTTGTATGGAAACACGATAACCTGAACATTTTCGCTAACTGTGTGTTTAGGTAATTTTTCTGAGCAGCCATACGCATCAAGAAAAATCAGGACTCCACTACACTAGACAACATGCTGTCTTGCTTGACAGGTCTAAGAATATGAATCAAAAAGCCAAAAGATCTATCATTGTGTTTTTGTTCCATGTTTTTTCTAACAGAAGAGGAGATTGTGCTGAACTTGGCACGAGAAATCTGTGGCAGATTTCTTTTAGGCATCACTGCCAATGTTTATTGTTCATCCTTTCAAATTGCCTGCTGTTCATCCAGGTTAGGCTCACAAAAGTTATTCAGAAGCCTGGAAAATATTATATAATTTAAATGATTAGGAGGAGGATCTAATTTTCACAGGGTTTCTAATTATCTTACTGATGGCATGTTCACTGGTCTCAAAGAACCTATTTTCTTCTATAGTAAACGACATAATTGTTTGTACTTCAAATATGACCTTAATCTCCATTTTTCTTGCAACCTGCCCTGTTCTTTTACAGGATGAAAACAAGATATCTGCTTTCCAGTTAGGTACCAAAAGTGTCGAAATTGTTGCAGCGTCCAGAGAGGAATTTTTCATTTGATTCTGATCAATTAGGATACAAAGTAGTGTTGCCGTGATATTCGTTGTTACCTAATTAACTGGAAAGAGCTTCCTAAATGGGAAATGTTTTTCAGTTGAGAGCCCTCATATAGCCATGTAAATACAAGTACCTATTATTTCCTCAATAAGAAATATCAAACTAACCTAACATTTCTTCTCCGTTAGCAACAGCTATTGTTTTAGACCCAATAGCAACAAATCATCCTTGTTATAAACTTACTGTATTCCTAACCTCAAGCAAAATTCCTGCTGTTCACAATCAAATTATTTCACTATGTTGATAAGAACCTCAAACTGACAAGTTGTTCTTATTTGAACATTATGCCATACCCCACGATAGCAAAGTGAGCAGTCACATGTGAATTTGTATCAAAGATCTTGAGACAGTAACATACATAACATTAGGTATGAACATTCTTAATAATCTAAAACCATTCACAACCATAAAGGTTATTTTCATTATCAATTTGCAGAAATTTTAATTTAGTCACTGCTAATTAAAATATTACCAACAAACTTATGTGTGAAATCTTAATAGCTACAGTTTGAGGCAACATCATTCCTTATCCTGAGTTGAATTTAGAAGAACATTTTTTCTGCAGTTCATTTATTTTATGCTTTGTATACTCTGTGTATGGATAAGTTAAGTCTTTCCTTTGTGTAATAAATCATAAGAAGCAAAACAAGAAAACATGAGTGCAGAAGATGTGCAAGATGATACATGTCTAGAATCTTTAATTTAAAAAAGCTAATTAAAAAAAGCAACAACTTAATTTCCAACAGACAGTGTTTCTACAAACTAGTGGGAAAACTTAGCATTTAAAACTCCTTGAACGAAGTTATCTTAACAGAGGTCAAAGTAAACTGAACTCAAAGCAAACTGTTTCACAGTGTGAGTTCTTGTTCCACATTGAATGCTGGAACTTAATCTTTTCCAAACCTTTCCCAGTTTTCCTCCTGAAATACTCCCTTCAGTTCAACCCTTTTATATGGTCAAAACCAACAGACCATGCCAACCTCATGAAGTTCAACAAGGCCAAGTGCAAGGTCGTGCATGTGGGTCATGGCAAGCGCAAGAACAAATACAGGCTGGGCGGAGAATGGCTTGAGAGCAGCTCTGAGGAGATGGACTTTGGGGTCTTGGTGTATGAGAAGCTCAACGTCAGTCGGCAACATGCACTCGCAGCCCAGAAAACCAACTGCATCCTGGGCTGCATCAAAAGAAGCGTTGTCAGCAGGTTGAGGGAGGTGACTCTGTCCCTCTACTCTTGTGAGACCCTAGCTGCAGTACTACATCCAGCTCTGGGGCTCCCAACATAAGAAGGACATGGACCTGTTGGAGCAAGTCCAGAGGAGGGTCACAAAGATGATCAGAGGGCTGGAGCACTTCTCCTCTGAAGACATGTTGGGAGAGTTGTGGTTGTTCAGCCTGGAGAAGAGGAGGCTCCAGGGAGACCTTATAGTGGCCTTTCAATACCTAAAGGGGGCCTCCAGGAAAGATGAGGAGGGACTCTTTATCAGGGACTGTAGCGTTAGGATGCAGGGCAATGGCTTTAAACTGAAAGAGGGGAGATTTAGATTAGATATTAGGAAGAAATTTTTCACTATGAGGGTGATGAAGCACTGGAACCGGTTGCCCAGGGAACTTGTGGAGACCCCATCTCTGGAAGTGTTCAAGACCAGGTTGGATGGGGCTTTGAGTAACCTGGTCCAGTGGTAGGTGTCCCTGCCCATGGCAGGTGAGCTGGAACTAAGTGATCTTTAAGGTCCCTTCCAACCTAAACCCTTCTATGATTCTGTGATTCTATGATAAACATTAGGGTTAATCTTTAAGCAAATGTTTTTAATGCTAATTTTAAGTTAATTAACAACTATCAGCTTTGTTAAGGGATGGAAATAATCTATTTCCTATGACCTTGCACTTGGCCTTGTTGAATTGTGCAACTATTGATTTTGTATTATTTATTATTTATTATCGTACTATTTTATACTGGCCCTTTTTATTGCTTAATTTCTACCATTGGGTAAATTATTATTACTTCTTCCAAACTTTTCTTAACGCTGGGAAAGTTATCTTTGGATGTCTCAGTGATTTTCATACAACATATCCCAGAGTTCAACCTGAATAAGCATATGCATAACATGTTCCGTCATGGAAAAGTAGAAATTAATATCCTTAATACCTTGACAACTCTATGTTCTATTGTTATGTGAGACTATTAATCACATAGAATTAGGACAGACAAGACTCAGTTCACAGAACTATGATGACACGGAAAAAAAAAAGAGGTGGTCAAGGTCTGCATTCAGTTACATGAGAATATGTCTGGTCAGACACACCAACCTCCGTTGAGGTATAAACTAATTTGCGCTAATGGAACGTAGTAGAAAATGTCCTCCGATGTCTGAAATTGTACAGGTTCTCTGTGGTTTTTTTTGAAATTTTACCATAGCAGGTAGTATCTTTTACCATATTGAGTTTATGATATTACCATATCATATCTTTTACCATAACTATAAAGAATTACCATAGCACTAGGTAGTATCTACACAGAGATAAAATGAAGAATTACTAAATTCTCTCCTGTACAGTAATAATGTTAAAGTTAACATCTTTTCAAGAGAGATAGAAAAGATAAAAAAGGAAGAAAAAACTGGAATGAAAATGTGTGAACTTGAAATAACTGCCTTATGGTATCAAGCATCAAATGTTTTATACTCCCTAGGTTTCTATTTCCTAAATTTGAAGAGTCTTTCTGTTGTTTTTATTAGTCAAGATAATTTACTGCTCCCAATCAGCATCCAAGCCTGCAAAGATCCATTTTAACAACCGTGTTTATTATTTGTAAACAGTTATTAAATAATGCCTCAAAGTTTCTAATGCATTATAAAGACAGTTAATGAAATGATGCATATTTTTTTTCTTGCTAAAACTTTTTGTCTCCTCAGATAGAATTTTAGAGTGTTTTTATAACCCATCTTGAAGTGAAATTGAATTGTATGAAATGACTGATTGTCAAGGACATCTGAACAAATGAGGTATTCATTTTATTCAGAATCCATTGAAGGATTTCTTGATGTTTTTATTTAATTTGCTTCATATCAAGGAGCTAAGTTCCCCTTTGAGACACATAATGAAAGAAATAAAAGATTAATAAGAGCCCAGGAAGTTTCTACATCCCTGCAGAGTTTGACAGAAAGCCTTAATATTATTCCATTTCTTCCTCACAGATAAATAGAGACCAATGTTGTCACAGGAGTGTTTTTTGTCACAAATTGTCCAGTCCCCTTGGTACGGGTACTGTTTATATATGAAAATCCGAAAACAATAATATCAAGTAGAATATTTTTGAGTTAATGATGCAGCGAATACAGACTATATGATTGTTTTATTTATATAGTGCCATTTGTAGAAGCTGTTTAAAACCACAAACTCTTCCTGTGGTTTCTAACAAATGTGCTGACTGCGTAGCGTAACCTCAGTTGTGATGCCAACCATTAGAACTCAGACAGCTGTATGATTTTTAAACTGAAGTGAATATTTGAAAAGTTGAATGCAACTCAATTCATTTTATAATCAAAAAGCTTAATATGCCAAATTCAAAATCATACAACAGAACTCAGCGACATAGGGTCAAGTAGATTTTCAGGTAGTTGGATATTTGTTTTAATGCCATTTCTCACTTCCTTATTAGAGTCCATCCTCAGCTGTTTCTTTCTCCACAAATTACTTTAAGTTTCTTTACCTCTAATGAGCACCTCTTTTCAGCAGCTATACTATCCTATATTTTGAAGTATAAGGTATACATATTTTTAAAATTCAGTCATCTCTCTTTAATATTTTTCTTTTGACAAGGCAATATAACCTAAATCAATTTCTATCAAAAAGAAAAAGTACAGTACTATTAATGGAATATTTTAATTGTGGTGCCAGATAGTTTTTAAAAGGCGCATATTACTGCATTCTGTGAAGGAGGTAGAACAAGGCAGATATTCTAAATAATAAATATGATTTAACAACCTGAATTTTCCTGAATATTTTTTCAAGGGAGGTTTACGGAGACTGCAAAGTTAAATAGAAAGTCTCTGAAAAAAGAAAGTCTCTGGGTCTCTTCACCGAGAAACTTGCTCAGTCATACAGGAAGGCAAGCAATATACTGAAAAATACTAAAGAACTCCATTACAAGAAGGGGGCTTTTCAGAAATCCCAACAGATGAAAACTAAGGCATGGAAGCCTGGTAGAAATTAATGCATGTGAAAAAATGAATCGGGAAATTGTTGAGGAGCAGTTCATCTATGTGCAAATGTCTCCCCAATACTCCAGCACAGTTCAGAAGGTTGGATTATCACAGTTGTATGACAGCCAGCCATGAAACCCAAATTTGCTTGAGGCTGGTACATACCATCCACTTGACATTTAAGAAACTCTTCAGAATTTTCCTTCGCAGATTTTGTTTCTTATCTCAGTGACGCAGACTGCTGCATTCATCCTTATTTACTCTCTCTGTTTCTTATATTGTGTGCCCGTGTACTACTGTTAGTATGATATGGATAACTAATCTGTTGAATTTCTGCACAAAACTGGAACCCAATAAAAGCATGAAGAAATGTCATAAAGAAACAGTAGCGTAAGATATGAATAATGAATATGGCAATAAAATTCTATCTGTTTTTGTCGGAGTTCGAACTGATTAGAAAGACAGTCAGTGTTTGGGGTTTTTAATTTTTAAAGGTTGATATTGAAAAGATCAGGTCTACTATGTTAGTTCAGTAAAACTAAACACCTGAAACTCAATGATTAACATAAGTACTAAACTGGCAAATCAAATAGGAAATTATACAGTAAAATATGCAGCTTTTTGCTCCAGAGGCCGTATGCTGTGCAGACAGAAATTTTAACTTATTACAATGAATAAACATTAACTTAATTCCTTTCTAATCTGTGAACACGTTTTTTATTTACTATGTTAAACTAAGTCATCTGTGTTCAAGTCCAGCTTTTGTAATGCTTCTACATCACAGGACTAGTCCTTGTTCTAGAAAAAACCATAAGCAAAACAAAATCCTCAGAGTCTCTCTCTCTCTCCCTTTCTCTCTGATTTATGTAAGTATGGATTCACACATGCTGAATTGCTGAAATGTCTTTCTGAAGAACTAGAAAGCATCATTAATTGTGGAACATCTTGGAAAAAGGAAAATATAGGCACTTATGGAATCATCAATGATTCTTCTTAAAAATAATATTATTTTGACAGAAAACAAAACCAAATGCGGTTATAATGTAATAAATATTAATCTTTTTGCTTGCAAAAGAGCAAATAACACAGTTGCCTCTATTGGCAGATATTCTAACAGAATCCGAGTTACATATCATTTATATTGAAATGTCATACCGCTCCATAAGACATATTATTGGGAAGTGTTTTCTTTTGATCTTTAGCGAAAATATCCTAAGCCACTTTTTAATAATAAGATTTAGGTACTTATTTACAGAAAAAAACACTGCAGTGTAACGCCTTGATGAAATTCAAAACTGCCTGGATAACTAACTATCATTGTAATCAAAGCTATTGCAGTGTTCTTGGTGGTACTTAATCAGTGCATTGAATTGGAGCCTGGAAGTGTAACAGGTTTTTAGTACAGCAACAGGTAAAGTTTTAAGCCATAAGAACTCAGTTCAGTTGTCTCTCCATGTGTGGTTTGTGTCATTTGAGATGCATGAATCTCCATATCTCCTGGCATCCTGCTGTTGGTATGTATGCCCTATGTGGTATTTGCCAGTTCCCTGCGGATGTCTCAGATGCCTGAGAGTATCGCAGTGTGGCAGTGGCCACCTGGGTTGAGGCAACTGAGCTGAGCCCTAAAGAAACAGACACTACCGAGAAAGGAGATTTGCTTCTCTTTGTCAGTGACAGAGCACCAGAAGAGCAAGAAGGAGTAACTGTTCTAAACAAAATGCATCAGGAGGTGTCAGATTGCACCTCAGCCTTCGGAGGCCTAAATATTCTCACAACTGTTAGAAGTTTCAAGAGAAACTGTCTCCTTGAACACCTTTCCTTTGCTGATTGCTGCAGTAAATGCATGCATATATAGAAAAACAATAAAATCATGGTTCTTAAACTAACTAGAGCATATTTGGCTTAGTATTTTTGCTTCCATGTGGTACCCAGAAATAATGCTTTTCTTACCATCGTTTCTCAGTGTCAGAGGTGTAGGAGGACTCAAAACTCTGGCATTCGTCACTGTGTTTTTTACCAGGCATATATAGCTGCCAACATCAGATGTTTGCACCTTGGAGATGTAGAGATTGCCTGTCTCCTGAGAGATGAAGCGTCTGCTGTCTTCTGCCACGAAAGATGGGAATTCATTAAATACCCAGCTATAGATGATCTCTAAAAGAACACAGAAAAAAATAAGAGAAAGTAATTATGGACACAATACTGTGTCATGTTAATGGATACACTCAATAAATGTTCATTAGATTTATTTAAATAATCTATAAAAACCAAAAGCTAAAGGCTTTTTAAACTTTTTATTTGTCTGTTTTAGAACTGAAGAGAAGAATTTTTTTGTCTCCTTGGAATTTTGAAAATAGCATAAGTGTTGAGTCCACAAGTTCCCTGGGAAGATATAGTTCAGGAAAAATAATTAAATTATTCTTCAGACACAGAAAACACCCATAAAATATTAGACAATTCCCTTTTCTAATCTTTCAGGTCAAGCCAAATGTAATATACAAAGCATTCTTTTCTCTGCTTGTTCAAATTTGCAATGAAATGTATCAAGATGCTTCCCATAGAGCTAGGGATGACTTTTGCAATTGTGTGTATAAACAGTTTTTATTCCAAACATCTTTCTTTAAAATCATCAGATTCCAGTAACTGTTCAACCTACCTTGCAGGTGGTATTACTGCCTACACTTCTATCTTCTTCTACATCTACTTCACTGAAGAATCACAGAAACCCTTGCTATTTCCAGCTTAAATCCCCACAATCAATGAATAATTCCTTAAACCAAAGTTATCAACTGCTTTGCCTCATAATCTGACTCATCAAAGTAATTTTTAAAAATGGTAATTAAAGGCAGTGCCTTGGTTCTTATTTTTATCCCATGAATCATTCTGTTCACCTGAAAAGTATATAGTTTTCCCTTTATACTATTATTTCCTATTATTCTGTATGAGATTATATCATGATTTATTAAAAACTTAGATGCATTAATGTATCGGTATTAGAAGTATCAGTAAAGTTAATGAGATTCTGATTTAGCAGGGAATTCCTTGCAGGGAATTATTCATGTGGAATTCCACCAATTTAGACTTTAAAGCCTTAACCTTATGTATGCTTTTTTACATGTTGTTCTCCTTTCAGTCTTGTCTTCCACTGTTTCATTTTGTCTTCACAGTTAAAAAAAACACTCTCCACTTTTTAAACTGGCACATTAGCTGTAAGACAATTTCTTTTGTAATCTCTCCCCATGATAGTCTTTAAAGAACTGACTCCAAAATCAGAAAAGCCAAAGCAAGCTCCAGTATATAAAGTCCCTACTAATGCTCCAAGCTGCAAACTGCTCCTTTGGTATAGCAAGTTCCAAGCTTTTACATTCAAATTTCTTAGGTGACTACTCCCAGCTTCAGCAGCGATATGAAGACAGTAATTGCATATAAGTCACTCTGGCTCTCTCATACTTGTATCCCCACTACCGTCAAAATGTTTTCTTGATATAAAACAAGTTGGAATTTGAAAGGGTCAAAGAGGTGAGTGGAAACACCTCAAAATTTAATTTTTTTCTGCGCTTTTCTGCTAATGATAACAGAGGAACTGATATAGCTGTTCATTGTATAAGAAAGAACTGTGAAACACATTAACATCCTAGTTAAATATACGCCATAGCCAGCTGTGCGGTTTGACTCTTAACAGTATAAAAAGCATTAGAAATTCCAACTGATCTGCCTGTTCTATCCTTACATTTTATTGTTTCCTGACATGGTGGTCAGAAAGGAATAGAAAAGCATGATGACTCTCTGTTCAACCAATATAAGCCAAGAGTGCAAGCGGTGATGTAGAGATGCAGGATGTTCTAGATCAATTTTGAAGAACTTCAGTCTAGTTTTGAAGTCAGATGAAAATTTTCCCCATGAAAAATTTATGGTATTGGTACAAAAATGTTATGTTAAAGGACTAAAAATATTTACCTGACAGTAGAAGAAAACTTCTCCAAAACGGGGAATTAAGCTGCACACATTGACTTTTTGCTTAAAACCTTTTTCAGATCCAATTGTAATTCTGAGTGGTTACACAAGACTCTGAGGAATTCAGGGCTCATGGAGAGCTCTCTGAGTGCTCAGAATTTCTTTCCTCTTCTGTTATGTTTCAGACAAAATACTAATTAGCCCAAAATATTTTTCTCTGAAAATTTCATTGCCACATTTTGCTATGATGTCTTATCTGGCAGAAATGATTCATGGCAGCATAAAATTCTACAAAGCGATGATGACGAACATGCAAGTTCAAGGAAAATGCATAGCCTTTAATTGAAGACACCTGTTACCAACTCAAATGGAAAGCAATCAGTCTCACTAATTGCACCGGCTTAAAAGTAGTTCAACCCAAATGTAAAGTAGTCATCATTGTGGGTTCATTGGCAGTTCATGTAGAATAGAATTTCTCCATTTGTGCCCTAAAAACACACACAGTTAATTATTCATTTTATTAATTAGGACTACTCCTAAGAGATGGATTTCAGGCAATAATTTTTTGTGCCTTTAAGGAAATGGAATACTTAGTCTTTGCTGGAGCTGTATTTAGGGTGTGGGGGGTTATGTTGTCATTTTATCACCTTCTAAATGATTTTTGCTGTTAAAAATTGAGTGATGGATGAATGCGTACTAGGATAGGGTACTGAGAAAAAAAAGTAACAGAACTTCTGCCACATCTGAAACTCAAATAATTTATGCTATTAAGCTGCAGTCAATGTTTTTATTTGTGCATTCCTACAGCATCTAGCCAGGATCCCAAACTCCAAAGTACAAACAAAAGTGCTAATAGTTACTTCTTGATCATTGAAGGAATTAGTCCTTTTTTTAATTTCTAAAAAGCAAAACCCTGGGAGAAACTAATAACCAAAACACTTTAAAATACCTGAAGACTTTGCATCTGAATGCTCAGATCTGGAATTGATCTGGAATTCTTAACCTTCTTTGCAGGTGAAAAGCCCCTACACACTCTTTGAAGTTTCTTTGTTATTACACCTGCTTAATGAGTTCAGTATATATCTTAAATATAATTTTGAGGGCTATGTCCATACAGAATCCATAGGCTTCAGTGGAAATATCTCAGGGAACCCTGCAATTTCCAATACATGCTATGCAGAACAGTCAGAAACAACCACAGCTGGCTTGGGATCTGGGGACCCAACAGTTTTTAGCTGACAAAAATAGATGGATGATCTTGCAGAAGTAATTTTACAAAAGGATGTTAAGAGAATGACTGCAATTATGGGAAAATGGGTGCACCTTGACGTTGATCCATTGTACAAATGTGTCACACTTCTAAATTTGCAGCCATGGTAGAGGACGAAACGTGCATTGGTGCTCATATACTGGGGCTGCTAGTATTCCCAGTTTGTATGCCAGGAAAATTAAAATTTAGGGTTCTTAAATCACAGAATTGCTAATAAACGCTGTCCAAGTACAAAAACTTGGGATTCTGTTTTGTTTTGTTTTTTTCTTCTGGCAGTATCATGCATAGAAGAATACCCAAATGATTACAATGACATATAATAATAACTAATAATGACAGAATGATGGACAATCAAGATTTAAAACATTGCTGTCTATCTATAGACAAGTCTGTCATCTATAGTACACGCACAGTAAAATATTCGAAAACAACAGTGAATGTATATTTACATGCCACAAGTCCCACAGCTGTTCAGCACAGGAGCACATGTAAACTACATGAGTTTAAATGTTAACTGAAATCCCACTCTTACAAAATAGTAAAGTGCTGAGTGAACTTTTTGAATTTCAGAACAAGAACCCTAGGAACAATAGGCCCAGTTGACACTGGGCCTATTTGTACACTGCTCACTGCCCTTGTTAGTGAATTCAAGCCTGTATTTTCCTACAACGGTTTAGGTTAAAAGATTTTACAAGTGTCATTTGGCTAAGCACAAAACACAACTGTCATTGTATTAACTTTTTAATAGGAGACTAAACTCCAGAGTTGCATCTCAAGCTCGACAAGTAAATAACGATGAGCTTCAAGAGGTTTTGAAGCTAAGAGTCAGTGCTACCAAAATCTAAATAAACAAAGCTATAACTGTAAAATCAGGAAGTAATTACTCTAGATATGAACCTTCTGAATTCATCTCCTTTTGACAAAGACTGAGTAAATGGTTTCTCCATGCTGTACTCATTTTGCTTTCAATAGGGAAAAAAGTTTAAGTGAAAATAGGAAACTGTGAATATTGCAGTATAGAGAAATTTGGAGTATTTTAATGGAATATATGCAGAGCTTATTTTTTATTTTTACACTCATCTATTTTATTTTTAACGTGACACCAAACCAAAAAGACGATGCAGAGTCCTTCCTGGACATTACAGTTAATTGCCAACACAAAAGATACTTTTACGTAGATGCTATTTATCAACACAAACAGAAACAGAGAGTAATTCAAAGAAATCATGAATTATAGAGGCAGTTGTAAATTGGCATTCTCCCGTGGCTCGGGCTGGAGGAGTTTTCTGCCTGTAAGTTCTATTATGTGCAAAGTCTTGGAGTGAAAATGATTTAAGTGATTTTGGTAACTGCAAAACTTGTATTTGGAAAGCCTTCCAAATGTCCAAATTGCTTCTGTGTTTTATTAAGCACTTTTTAGTGGGCTATGTAGGTGAAAAACTGGGTCACTTGGTGATAAAGTAGTGAGAAGAGAGCATCTATCTCCTGCCAAAAGGAATTTACGGTGTGAAATTTTGTTTACTATAATTTCTTAAATGATTTTTGTAGATCTATTTTCTCCTTTTCACAACACTAATTCCTAAACTGTCACAACGTGATGTACTTCCCATAATGGACGAAGCTGGAACACTGACATATCAGCATTTTTGTTAGTGCTGTGTTGTGCTTTTGGAGATACTCTGATGCAGAAAATGTCAGTACTATGGTAACGCAAAAGTCTTTCTGTCATTGTGGGTTGGTAGGAAATAACCCCTTAAGTATTGTGAGAAGAGCTGTGCTGGAGGCATTCAGATAGCACCACACATTCACTGCTGCGGTTGTTAGTGCCTGAATGCTTCCCAGATTTGCTTCAAGGCTTTTCTCCTGAGAAACTGCTTGGTTTATCTTTTTCATATGCAGTTTCTGGACAGCCCTTTTCATCAGTCCTGTCAGGTAAGTGGTATTTCAGGTGGCAAGTGAAGACGTAACAAGAAAATCGCCATACAAACTCCTTGAAGGACACCTAAAACCTGAATGTACAGTCCATACAATGGTTAAATATTGCATCTTCAAGGGCAAAGCATGCAAACACACACCCTATAATTGCACTTCTGTGGAGTTATGGTGTTTGTACAAGAAATAAGTCTGTGTTGTGTCTTTTTTTCTGTGATGCAGTGGTGGGAGGTATAATACTCCATCTCCTCCAGTATCCTGTTGGCAAATATATTTCTCTTCCTCTGTTTAGGATTTCCTCTGATTACTCAAATTCCACAAGATGGCAGTACTTGATGAATAAATGGTACTGATGCCTGGTGGTAGCCAAAATCTGAGATAATCTGGGATTTTTAGCAACTCCGAAGCAGCAACTCCGAAGAAGTTGCTGCTTCTCTCTTTTTAATTGATAAAAAAAGCAGCAAAAAGTGCACTCAAGATTACAAGCTGATTTTACTATTCATAGCTATAAACCATGACATTTGTCTGATGGTTTTGCTTTACCATTCAGAAATATTTAATTTAAACAAAACAAAGTATCAGGAAAAATATATGCCTGAACCTCATCTGCTGAAAATACAAAACATTATTTTTTCTCAAGCCCAGTTTTAACCTTTTTCATCACACTTGCTGTTTGGATATTCTGTGTACGAGCCACATAATAAGGGGGCAATACGCAGCACTCTCTAATGATGGAGAACACTTCACATTCAGAAGGGGGAAGGCTTCTTTTTAGCTAAAATGAATGATAACAATGGGTTGTTCCTGCAGCCTCCCACCACAAACAGATAAATAATTTTGGTGCATCTCTTTGTGCTTCTGTGGCTTATTATCAGTGCTCATTAATCCTCCAAGAAAATATTTAATGAAGGTAATTTATTTGTTGCATTGTAATGCACGCACATAGAGCAAACAGATATTGTCAATTTATCAGCTAGCAATGAAATTGCTTCTTTTCTGCTCTGGGGGCTCTGTATCTACTGCTCACTTACCTGAAACACAGTTCTACCAATCACATATTTGTCTTTGTTCAGATTTAATTATAGTGATAAATTTTCAAATATTTTCTTTCTTATAATCATTCACACAGCTAATAACTAAAAATATGGTAGAAAAGGTAAGTGTACTGTCAAGACTGATTTTGTACTGGAGCATACAAATATTATACTGTCATCACTAGTGTACCCAGCCAATATAGTCTCATTTGTACGTTTGACATGTATGAAATGTGGCCAGGCATTGAAACATGTAAAGACAGATGAAATCTCTTTCTCATACATACACTCTTTAAAGAGACCATATAGCATACAACATAAATATGGCTACTGGGAAAGGACAGTAGATTATTATGTGTATTTGACCGTCACTGGCATGATTTTCATATTAAAAAAAAAAAATCTGTTCCAGAAATAATCAAAATACTGTGACTAAAATGAACTCAAGAACGCATGTCCTTCAGGGTCTTCTTTTTCCCTCAGGCAAGATCAGATATTATCAGCCCAGTCTTTAAAAATGTCCAGTGGGTTAATTTTCTAAATTTAGATCTTCAAAATAATCTATTTCATTGCTCAGTTAATAACGAGATAGTTTTCCTCAATATTTGTGTATATTTCCTATTTTTTGCAATACTGTTTATTACTTATGAAACTTACCATATGGAAAGTATTGAAAACACTTTATTAATGATTGATATTAAACTTTTACAGTTACAATGGAAGATCATTATCCTCATCTGTATCAGCCTTCTGTTCTTGAGGCTAGATCAACCAAATCTCTTCAACTTTTCCTTAGAAAAGTCATGCTTTTGAACCATCTACTTGGTTTTATTGTTGTCATCTCTACTGATTTTCTACATCTTATAATATAGGACCCAAAGAGATGGACATAGTATTCTATCTGAGACATTAACACTATTGATAATTGCAAGAATAGTCTCACATACTCTATTGGTAGCAGCCTTTGTAGCATGTCCTAGAATTGAAGTATGCAATTTTCCATTTACTAAGTATTCCATTTTCTGTAATAGCAGTATTTTTCAGAGGAAGAATGATGTTAATCACTTGTCTCCCTTTATTCTATCTATAAATTTGATGTTTTTGTTAGTAATCTGCATTTTGCTGAATTTTGTGTTACTCATTGCAAACCGTTTCTCCAATGCACTGATCCTTTTGGATTCTCATTCTGTGTTCTGCAGTGCATTCTGTAATCTCTTGCAGCTTGGAGTCATTCACAAATGCTCCATATAAATTGATGTTCTATGTTTTATAACACACCAGGTAATGCAGATGTCACCATATAATGCTATTTTCCATGAAAAGCAGAAAAAAAGTGGATGGTAAAAAGCAATATAAAGTTAAACAGTCTAAATAAGTAATACCAGAGAATTTAATTCAGAATTTAAGCTTTAACTTTGCAGCTTTTTTAATCAACACTACTGACTTTACAGAACTATTGAAACAAACCTTATGAGGAAGCTGAGGGGAGACCTTATCGCTCTCTACCACTACCTGAAAGGAGGGTGTAGAGGTGGGGGTCAGTCTCTTCTTCCAAGTAACAAGTGATAGGACAAGAGGAAATGGCCTCAAGTTGCACCACGGGAGGTTTAGATTGGATATCAGAAAAAATTTCTTCATGGAAAGGGTTGTCAAGAATTGGAGCAGGCTGCCCAGGGAAGTAGTTGAGTCACCATCCCTGAATGTCTTTAAAAGACATGTAGACATCATGCTTAGGGACATGATTTGGTGGTGGACTTGTTAGTGTTAGGTTAACAGTTAGACTTGATGATCTTAAGGTTCTTTTCGAACCTAAATGATTCTATGATTCTATGATTAGTAATTTCCAAAGACAAGAATTAGAGATAATTTTGTTCCAGCATTAGAAAGGGTAATCAGGAAAACTCACATCATTATAAGTTCATCAGCTTCAACTTAGACAAAATAATTCAATGACTAATAGGAGACTTGATTAATATCCAATTTAAAAAGTGAGATATGATTAACAATATTGGAAGAAAATAAATCTAGTCAAACTAACTCATTATATTCTTATTGTTCTTTTTATCGATAAAGACAGCATAGTCTCTAGAAGCACACCCTAATTAAAAAGAACTGGAATAACCTTAAAATTAACTTAGTGTGCTTTGAAAGGACTAAAAACTCACTTAAAAGCATGATCAAAATGATCAGTTCTGGAATTCTTTGTCCTCTACCGCTGAACATTTTAACAGCCAAAACCAAACCTCTGCAGTTGTAATCACTGATCTACAGGAGATATGAAACCTAGCAGTGACAAATGTGCAGGAAAAGTCACTGGTACACTCTGATTTGGATAGCTTATTATTATTAGAATGTTTTTTTATGATGAAAATATGCTGAATGTACAGTAGCACAAGTTTATTATTTCTTAATAATTTGGATTATTTCTTAATAATTTGAATGAACAAGAATTCTATGGTAATGACTAACTAACTATTGTACTCATATGAAAAGTGTGGCATTGGAAAATAGTGAGGATATTGTTTAATGCTCAGGAAAAAAATATCACTGTGAAGAATATGTGAAAATTATTTTCTCTGGCAAAATGTTAAAAGGAATTTAAAGTATTATTTTTTTTCCTTTTTTTCTCTTTCACACTTTACATCTCTCTTTTTCTCTGATCATTCTGTGATACTTGAATTTCTCTACATTTTAGTGGCACTGGTGTGATGGTTACAGTTACTCCAGCATGGTCTGCTTCTTCTTACTCAAGCATGCTGCAGGGGTGAGCACAATGAAAAGTCATACTCCAGAGCAGTGTTACCTGCAGTGAACCCCAGAATCCTGTACCGAAGTGGGGTGCTGCCTTACATGGACATTTCAGTTTATGACTACTGCAACAATACCAATGGATTAATGTATTTCGAAGGCATAATAAGGACATCCATCAAAACAAAAAAATAACGTGAAGTAATAGGATGATGATCATCCAAATTTGTGGAATATCGCCATTAAGTGCAAGAGTGACATTATTTCTTCTTCAGCTGAGAGATGCAAAAACTCTGCATTCCTAGCCTTCCTCTACTCATCATTTAGCAACAGAAATTCTGTTAAGCAAATTCTGTAATTTGGCTGAAAATATTCACTAGTATTCCAGTTATCAAAGTATCAGTCACTCAAGGAGTTTATTGTGTGTTTCGGTTTGGCTTTTTTTTTGTACTTCCAAGAAAGAAAGCAAGTTAAATTTGTCACTTTATCCCCCATTCACCTTGATTCCTAGTGCCAGAAAGGATTAATAGTAGCAGAAAGATCCATTTAACAAGATTTCACTTCAGGCTTCTGGATATGGAAATGGAAATAAAAGGCTACTGCATTTCTAGTTTATACTTCAAAACACAATGTTTTTTAACAGCCTTCACCACTCTACACGCAGTTATCATGGGAATTGTGTTGGCAAAAACTGAGTACAGGCCGTAGAGTTGCCTTTGTATGGCTGCACATATTGAACTTAAGATACACTCCACTGCCTCTCTCCTTGTTTTAATATAAATCTGAAGGCTTTGGCTCAGTCTACATGCAGGTCAGTGTTTGGTGAATTCCACCATGTCCATGGCACAATATGGTTGATGGATTTTCCTTGGGCCTGCTCCTTTGCTCCTATCCTAAGATCTCTAACCAAGGGCATTACCATTATCATCACTTTTACATGGTAGAGCTGAAGAAGATGGAATGAAGTGACTTCCCAGAAGTCATGAATCAGGCCATAGTCAAAGTGAAATCTCCACTAATACATAATTCTTTCAATTTCCAGTATTCTTTCCACTCCTTGCCAGTTTTCTACAAGAAATGTCAAAACACACCAAAAAAACCCAGTTATAGTCAATGAATCCTTAGGAGCTGTGTAGATGAACATCAGAGATGGGTAGCTACCCCACATTCTCCCTCTGTATTTGATTTTCAAATGTTAAAAAAAAATCAGGAGTATAAATCATATAATCCCCCAGATGCTCAAGATCTAGTGCTCAGCTCCTTCTTGGTGTATTTTCTAGGCTTAAACGTACCAAGGAATGGATCTTCCACTACATCTTTGTGAACACAATGGAACATGTGAACATACGCTTCAGAGAACAGTATAAAACCAAATTTATAGTCCCCAAAAGACAATTTTTAAGTATTAAGAATGACAGTGACAGATGATTTTTTTCACCTTAATTAAAAAATAACTCAAAGTGCAGATGAAGAGAAAGATACACGTCACATTAGCAAACTGCCCTAGAATGCTGATAATGCTGTTCAACCATGTTGTACAAATAAATCACTACAAATAACCTCAGTAACAATCAATCACTTAAAATCTAACAGTGTAGAGACTGTAACTCTTACCTGTTTCTACATATAGACAACACACTATTGAGTCCCTGTGTACATTGTTCTGCACTACTGGAAACCTAGTGAACTGCTTCCATCCATCTTCTACTTGTCATATAATTGTTATTTAGAGATAATACATAGCCTTCTGTTGTCTTACTTTCAGCCTAGGGCAGTGTCCCATGATTATAATCTCTGGTCCTCAACCATGTAGCAATAGCAGTCAATGTGACACATCAGGTATATATTATATATACATATCACAAGGAAAAAAGAAGTTATTTGTTCAACTCTCCCTGATTTTTTTTTCTATAGAATAAATGTCATAATAATTATGTTTTTCAAAGCCTTTTTCCTTTCAGGTATGAAGCATGATGTTGTAAAGTCACATAATCTGGACTGTAAATCAGTGCAATTTTATTGTTTTCTTGAAATTTTCTTTCTAGATCATCCTCTGTTATCCTCTGTAAAATGGGTAGTCCTCCTTCCCTCCATCTTTCATTTGACAGAGCTGAAAATGGGCTCTTCAGGATTGAAACTACATGGTAGTTTGCTAAACTCCTAAAGGACCTTGTGGTTCTGAAGAAAAAGCCAAACCGAGACAAACTCTTCACCAGTATTACCTGTATCCTTCTTTCCATTCTACCTTCCTCTTCCTGAATTTTTATCCTTGCAGTCTCCAATGGAAGACTTTCTTAATTATTGAAAGAGGAAAATACCATGAAAATGAATGCTTCAATAAATGAATAAATGAAGTGAAATTTTCCAGTTACAGATTCTCCACTCTAGGGTAATAGCATCAACACAACAGGAATTGTATTAGCTGGCTAATGAAGTCATCAGCAATGATTTTAACAATATTGGAACATAGCATGAGAACACAGGAAATAGAAGTGGGCAATCAAAATATCAGAATTAAGTGTGGTATTAATTATTACATTGTTAAAAAGATTGCATTGTGATCAAAAAGAAGTTACTTTTCCACTGTTATTGCTCTGGAAAACATCTTTTGCTGCCAGAAGATAAAGGATGCACATGTGGTGCTGTACAGGGGTTTGAATTTGGCTGTAATCATTCAGATGTTTGTCTGAACTCTATGATATTATGCTTATATATATTCAATAATTTTCTTCTTGAAAAATCCAATTGCCTTTAACTTATTTACTGTTAAGTTATAACTATCTTCACACAGGTTACAATTGTATTGGGTAGGAAAAGAACATAAATACACCCAAATATATAATTCTAAACAATTTCTAATTTCCCCTTTGAAAGAGAAAAATGAAAACTAGATATCCAACTAGAATTGTTTTCATACTGCTTCATTTATTTGGAACAATCTTCCTGAACTGATTAAATGAGGCTATATGAATATTTATATCTCATTAAGCATTATATCACCTCAAATGGTTGTAAGTTCATCTAGTACTTACAAAATAAAGAATAACTGACTTTATTATATAGGGAAACGTGTTAATGGCATCTAATAGAAGTCAGATCAGTTCAGTCCAAAGCTTTCTCCTTCTCAGTCAAGACTGACCTTCTAACATTTTCGGTAGTCATCTCTGCCAGAATCACAGCTGAATTCAGTTAATCATGCCTAGTCTGGGAAGAGGTGCATTTTCGGAAAACTCCACTGTTTTCATCCTTTTATTTAATCCTTTAAGATTTCCACACAATGGTAATCGAGAGAAAAAGCTAGACTCAAGACCCTTAGGAGTTAATAACTTCTTATCTCTTCCTCCTTCTTATGTTTCCTCTTTTTTTCATCTGGCTGATCAGCGTTGTATTCCTGGCTTCTTTTTAGTTACATTGATTAACGTGCACTCTCACTCTATTTTTTTCTGTGGTATGAAGTGGAGAGGTAATTGGGATTAATTAGGAATTTTCTGTCTTAAACAAAATGGGCTTTCTGACATTTAACTATCATCTGATGTGTTTGTAAAATGGTATTGTTTCAGCCACCAGCTTAGTAAAACATCTGAACTAAATAGCAAATGGATTGTAATAGGAAGGTTATTATGAGAGGGTCAATTCTGCAAGACCCTACCTCTGTGACTGTACCTGCTGTACATTATTCCAGTCTTAAATCTACTGATGTCGGTCTCCTGATATTTTACAAATTATATAACCCGTGCCACAGAAAAAGTTTTTGCAACACCATTTCCTAATTTAACTGGTACCTTTACAATACTAGTTGCAGAACTGTGGTTGTGATACCATGAACATACATTTCTGTTAAACCCAGCAGAACAATGCTGTCTTGGTTAATCACTAGACTGAGGAGTTCCTGATAGTTACATCTATAATTTGTTGGAGCATCTCAGTAACAGGGTAGTATCTTGTCTCTAGGGAAGAGGAGCTTGTCCACTACAGAAACTTTTCATCATTATTGTCCCATTTGTCAAGCTGTAGACAAATAGCCACGTACGGCTATTGCCTGAAAGGCAGTAGAGCACGAGCCAGAGGGCCAACATACTCAATGCATTTTTAAAATTTAATTAATCTCCCTTGCTTCCTCTCTCTTCCCTCGGTATCTTCTCACACTTTGATTCTCCTGAACTGGCAGCTGGGGTAATATTTGTTGACAATAGTGTGGCTGTGAAACTACAGCACACGTCCCTTAAGCAGAGACCTGTCAGGGCTGCCCCTTCATCCAACGTTGTGCACTGGCTTAATTGGCCAAGGTCAACCAGCTTTCTCTCACTACACTTTCATGGTCCCTGAGGGGAAGAACAGCTCCAGTGAGTGATCCAGTGGGTCTAGGGACATCAAACTTTCAGTTCCTAGTATAGCTGAGTTTATTTTTTGAAAGAATTACTGGAGTTCTAAGGGAGTGGGAATGATTTATCAGTAGTGATAACATTTGCAAAAGGCTTTTAAAAAAATACCAAATTACAAGTTCCTTGGGAGAATTTACCACAGTTGGACCAGTAATGAATTTCCGTCCGTTTATTACTTTTCAACTTATTAAAAAAAATAGAGAAAATCTAGACTTCTACATAAGAAAGTTTAAATCGATAATTATTTATCCATATGCCTACTATACAGACATTGCCTAGAATTTGGGGCACATGCAGATCATTAAAATGTAATTAAAATCTAATAACAACACATTGCCAACAGACTGGGAGTAACTCCTCATTGGCAAACATAGCTTGTTACAATGCTACCCTACAGAAAATTCTATCATTCCCAAACTCTTAAATTTCATATCCTCAAATGCATGCCTTCAACAAGATTGAGGAAGTAAAACCCTATAAAGTGCTCCAGGGAAGTCAGCAGCAAAATTACTGGTCATGTATTGAGTAATGAAAAGACCATAGAAGAAAAAAAAAAAATACAGAAGTTAATTGTATTTGTTTGTTCCGTAATGAAAACTACAGGCGTAGTCATCAATCAGTTGCACAGATAAAGAATACAGATTCCTATATTGAGCCATGTCAGGGGCCATGGACATTCACTTTAATGATAACACACATGGGAATTAGCATTACTAGACAAGAAAGTTTCAAAAGCAGTCTAGTAAAAATGATAAAGTTGTGGATGCAAGAGGGAAATATCCTTATGATTCTTCCAGGGAAAAAGGTAGATGAAGAGATGAGATGACCCTATGGAATGAACCCAGAATTAGGACAGGAACACAGAGCTTAAAGGACTGTGAACCTGTCTTCTAATATATTTTTTTTTCTCCCATTATTGAAAAGCACAGTTCAAGCTTCATTAGCATTCAGTTAAAGTCAAATAAATGCAAAAACACAGTAATGCCTAAGAGGGAAGTGCAGGAACCCTTCTACTCATCATAGCTAACTCACACAGTTGACACATGTGGCTCTCAACACAGTATTTTTAAAACTTCTAATATGTACATTATGATCATTTATATGTTATGGGCATGCAAAGAAGTGATAGAAAAGTTGTGTCATTTTGTCTTCTATATATGACATATTAAGGGTTTATTAAAGAAACTTTTCTGCCCTGTACAGTTAGCAATCATTTTCTAATACCATTACTTCAGTGGCCTGTTTCTGTTACTCAGCACCATACTCCCATAGTGAATTAAAATGGGTGAAGAATGAACTATGTCATGCAATTATGAGAGAAACAAAACAGAATTAAGATAACTGTCCTGTATGTCTTCATATAGATCCCCTTACTACAGGTCAGCTGTTCATTAAGTACACATATTTGGCTTTCATTAAAACATTAATGAGTCTTAAAGAAACAAAACCAAAACCAAAAATGAAAAACCAACCCCAAACTTCAATGTTCCTCTAAATATCACTTTTACCAGTAGAAAGAGAAGCGTCAGGGTATTAGACATTTCTACCTTCCCAGCAAGCCTAGCAGTTAGAAGGAGATGATAGGTATGTTCAGTGAATGTGAAATTTTCTATTTGCTGTCACCAGTTGCACACATATTCACGTCTACAAACTACTAACAGAAGGTACTGACTGATGAGTAAGTTCTGCTTAACTTAAGGGAGAGTCACGTTTGGAGGCATGGCCTGTCCAGCTATTGTTTTGGGAATACTGTAAGTGGCCAGTGCTTTGATAGGATCCAGGAAACAGTCTGCCTTGTTCTCAAGGTGAGAGGAGAAATGTGACTTTCACCCACACAATGGTCTCTCCTGGAAGCAAATTACATAGATTTCTATGCTGACATTGATTTGAAAATTTAGATTTGAAAAAATACATAACAGAAAAAAACTGGATGTTACTTTACTGTTTAATACACACACAACTATATTAATATCACAAATCATCGTCAGGAAGAAATCTCACCCGTAGTGACAGGTCAGCATCCAGTCACGTCTAGAGAGAGATGGAGATTCAGAGATCTAAGTTCATGCGGTCTTCCTATGAATTTGAAGAGACTGGTAATGGGTAGATCCATATAAATATGGACGTTCTCTAACATTGTGCACTGAAATACCACTGTTAGATGCTTGGAACCTGGGACTGAATCCAGAGCCTTAAGATAACCTTGTGACCTTCATACACATAAAGTTAGACATCTGTGAACTGCATTCACAAAAGCCAGCTTAGTAAATGAAGAGTCAGAGGGCGCATGGATGCCTTCAAAATGGAATTTGCTGTGTCCTTCATGCCGATACCAGAGCCAATTGCCTGTAAACAAGCTAATGAGCATACTGAGGGCAGTCCAGCCCAAATATAACGATCTTGTTATCATAGCTAATTTGCCTGGAGAAGTCTACTCCTAATAATTCTGTACCTGAATGAGGTCGTTTAGAGCCTGCCTCATTATTTCTATGTATAATTTGTGCAGCATGCGCCCAACCAGAGGAGTTCCGACTAGAGAGCTACTGCACTTCAGTCAGACTTGGTTTCCTACTTGTAGCAGAGCTGCGGTTTTAATGCAAACACAGCTTTCAGATTCATTTTGCAGACCCTGAGCAGTGAGAAATGATTGGTTTGTGTTTCCTTCTAAAGTAGTTTTCTGTGTATTTACAAAGTACACATAAACAGGAGCTCCGAAGAACTTAAAAAAACATTTGGCATGATTTTCTCCAACTAACAGAGAACTAGGACAGTTGTGTAGGAACTAGAAGAACAGGACAACCTCTTGGACCTTGGCAGAAAGAGTTTTGTTTTAGCAGCTTGCTGGTCTAGCAACGCACTACTGTCCAGACATCCAGAAGATGCATGGGAAGGACTGTGATCCCCATAGCACTGACATTAATCAACTTTGGTGATGCATATCTCATGAAAACTACGGTTTTATAATACCAAAGGGGAGGCAGAAAAGATGCAGCCTACAACACAGTTTCCAAACTGTGTAAGAACAGCTTTGTCCTTTAGAAAGAGATAAAAAAAGTTATAGATTAACATCTGTACAGATGTTACGTGCTGTGGAAAGGTTACACAGCAGTGCTCCCTCCAGAAGGCAGCGTGCCTTTGAGGCGGGAGGGAGCAGGCATCTGCCTTCCCCTGCGTGCATCAGCGCTGTTCTCTTTCTAACAATGGGAATCGGCGTTCTCTATTAAGCTCATTCTGAAAGCTTGGAATAAAAGCCTTAAAAAGCTCAGCTGAAAGTATTAATTCTGAGGGAAACATGTAAATCTGGATGAAATCTTCCATTCATTTTTAATTTCACTATGGTAAACCTTGTAATTAAGATGATTAAATGACTGAATAAAACCCTATATTTACATCCTTTAGAATACGACAATGAAAAGCCATAATCCTGTTTACAGGAAAAAAGCAGTAGAGGCCTTTTAAAATGGAGATATCAAAAAAAGCTTGTTATTTAAGCATTTGGTAATTAATGAACCTCTTGCTTAACCTAAGAGTTAAATGTCTAGGAAACCCACCTTGGAGAAAAAACTAATGGGGGGTGAGGAAAAATCAAATGTTATGTTCATGGAAGAAAAAAAAAAAAGGATAAAATTTTATGCTTATGGATGATCAAATTATCTGCAATTCATATATTTCACAAGGGACAACTTAAGGATTTGCAACAAAAAATGTATTAGTGGAAAAACTTCTGGAGTAGACACATTAAAATGATACAGGACTCCCAATGAAGTCAGATGCAGCATTGTTCTGGAGTGATGGTCTAGGAAAAGCGGGAGGTGAGAATCTGCTAGTGGCTGTTTGTCCTAAGGAATTTGCCCCAAATCCTTTTTGTTGAATGTATTTTCCTTTGCCATTTTGAAAGAGGGGATAGTGTCCCTCCCAAAAAACTCCCTCATTTTTCTGCACAGCTATTTCTCGGCAAAGATGACAATAACTTAACAAACTCATTTATTACAACCAAGCAATAATTCTCTCATCCGAATCTGCACTGCAAATATTCTGAATATATTTCAGGTGTGCTTTTTCTTTTTTTGTGTGCCTTATTTCCACTGTAAAATATTTGGACAACATTCTAATGAAAATCTACATGAATAATCTATATATATCACAAGTTTGTGTTTGTTTGTTTGTTTATTGCATTACCTCTTGATAATATATCACAGCATTAATAAACAGAAATCTACTCTGTATACATATGAAATCTGTTTTATGATTAAATTCTTGTCAAAATAAATTAGTGTAGTATTTTTTCAGTCAGTGGTGTTTTGTAAAGACTTTCAGATTTTTCTAGAATTGTGGTCTGTAAGAATGGAATGCAGGTATTATTCAATCAAAAATATTTACTTTATCTTCCATTTGAAAACATGTTAATAAGCCTAAATATCTTTTCACATAGTGTTCTTTCACTAAGTCATCTTTCTTTTCCCACAATGATATTGTGATTTTATAAGAAGGCTCAATCCTGAAATTCTTATGCTAGTTTATAAGTAGTTATTGACTTTAGAGATTGAGGAATGGGATTCTGTTGAAGGACGAATTGCTTACGAGGTTGTGGAGAATGATTAGGTTTTATATTATATTATGGGTTTATCTCCTGGGATAAGTAAGTGAAAATTATTTGTAAAGGTGCTGATCAATGTGAATAAATCAATATAACAGAGCTTGCGGTGTTCATCCACAAAAGATTCTCTGTCATCAAAAACACCTCCATAACTCATGGTCTTGTTAATGTTAGATGTTCACACATTTCAAACATGCTTTAAATAGTCTTTAGCTTTGGTATATCCACTACAATAGCTTAGTGCTCACTTGAAATTTTGTCTCCCAGGTGATTTTAAGGGTCAACATTTCTTAGAACTATTTAGAAGGCAATACCATCCATGCCAATCAGACACAGAAAATAAAATGGAGTATCCAGAAACCCAATGCTTTCAAAAATAATTTAAAAATGGATTCTAGATGTTCCTGCACACAAAACCTTGAAGTTCCTCTGCTCTGCAAAACAGTTTTGTAACTGGAGAAGTTTCATATTCACTGCTTAATTTCAGAATTGGATTTACACACTTCCCCTGTTAAGTTCTGCTTCTGTCCAAAACAATTGTTCACAAACTGACTCTATCTAGCAGTCATCTTTCATTAAGATCTTGTACCTTATTGCCACATCTTCATGGGATGATTTATTGTTAAAACATCACCAGGTGCGGAATTTTTTGGAAGGCACATGGAGGTAGATTTTCTCTTTCCTGGGAGACTCCAGCCGCTGTATTACCACTTGCAGTCCCATTGCAGGACCACAAGGACTTAATCCCCTCAGTATTTTGCAAGTAGGAAGCTGGAGGGAAACTGCATGTGATTCTGCATTACATGACAAACAAAAGGAAGGCCAAGTCCCCTTCCCATTCCCATGAGGTTGTGTTTACATCTGCATATCAATGCAATTTTTCAGCTTTCAGTGATTACTCCTCTACACTGCAGAACCTTTCTTGGCATAGCTATGGTGACAAAATTATGCCAACAAGGGTTCAAAATATTTTTCTAGAAGTAATTTTCCTGCTGGCATAGCTTGCCAGTGCTCAAACAATATAAACTAAATCAACTGAATACTGTCTTTGAGCACAGTAGTTTCCACAGCAGGGGTTTTGCTGTCCCACTGATGAAAATGAAAGATACCAGGTTTTCATCATCAAAGGCAATGTGCATGTTATAGTAGAACATTGCATTGGAATCTGCCTAAATATAAGTGTAAGAGCGTAACTTCAGGGAAAAAATTATAAACAGCCTGATGACATATAAGGTGCATTTTGTGGAATGTCAGCTGTTACAAGGCGTATGACTACTTCGCTATTGATGCCCATCTATCCTTACACTCTCAGTTTGTTTGGGGAAATCAAATTCAGCTGTGGTGTTTAAACTGCCGCTCACTTTTTCTGCCTACGTCTTTTCCCTCTCAGTTTACCTATCATAATCAAGCCTTAACATCATGTAATCAATTCCATCACATAGAGATAGTAGTGTCAAACTCAGAAATGGACTATAAAAGCAATCATAACAAGGGAACGCAGTCAGAAGAGAGAAAAGCAGAGAGGTGGCCAGAAGATAAAAAGTGTTAATTGCATTGATAATTGTCACGCAGTAATAACAGTCATTCCAGAATAAATAGAAACTGAACACATTTCTCTAACAGAAACTCAGAGGAGATTTTCTGTTCTGTAACTCTTCTGTCTGCAACGTGATTTTTTTCCAGGGCTCAAATTTGGAGGAAGAAAAAATCCCCTCAGTGCAGACCACATTTCCTTAAGACGAAAAGGATATACTGCATCTATTGAAAAACATGATATTCTCTCTAGCATTGTGTCTCCAGGTGTTATGTGATATGTAAATATAAAGACGTACTTAGCTATCTGCAGACATTGCCGGAGTGCCAATTTGAAAAACAAAAATGTAACCTCTCTACATTTTCTTTTGGGAATCCACAGGCATTTCATGGGACTTATGATATTTCTGATTTCCAGCAATGGTGCAGTTGTACTGGAAACTAAGCTATACAGCGAGAAGAAGCAACCAAAATCATGGCTGTACTACTGAAAACAAAAGACAATTTGTATTCAACAGCAGTGTCTTGACACTGACATTTGGAACAATTTCTGAAAGCTTTTAAACTCTAAAAGAAATCTTCTGTGACCTCAAGGCAGCATATTCACCACTGGTGGCACAGAGACTATTGTTGTTACATTCAAGTTTTATACTGGGAATAAGACAATCTTGTAACAGAAATTCTGCTGTTAGTCAGTGGCATTTGCAGCATACAAGCTTTAATTACTCCTTTGGTGCTCCCAAAACTGTCAGCAGAATGGTGGATATTTCATTTTTGAAGTTCTACAACCAAATACACGTTGTATCTAAAATACTGAACGTCCAATAATGAGCAACTATAAAGGACCAGCACGCATACAAGCTGCAGCCTACTGTACCTGGTGAATGAAGCGGAGGGGAGCACATCAGAACAACTCCTTGACCTTCACGTACAGAGACAGCACTTCTCGTCCGACCGCTAAAATTCCCCAGATCTATCAAAAGAACAGAGTGTTTCAGTTACATACCAAAGATTTTAAATTGTGTGGCTACTGTGACTTACATTTTATTTCCTCTTGTAAAGCTGACAGTTCCTGTTTTCATACCTTAATCTATAATAGGAGGGCCTTTAAAAATAAATCTCTTTCGATTACAAAAAATTCCATGTTGCATTAGCACTTTATTACTCTCTTTAGTGCATTTGGATACAGTAAGTATCAAAAGCAAAGCAGTAGATGATATATATCCACCATTTACAGAAATATTTAATAGTGCTTTTTTTTCTTTTTGCCATATCCTGTTTGGTTTTTTTCACCAGTAGAAGTGATTCATACGCAGTGAGGAAAAGAAATAACAGTGGAGAAAACACCTTGGCTAACATCCAGGCTGATGATGTTGCTAATGTCACATGGAAAGTATATGACACGTTGTGATGAGATGGGAAAATCAGCTGCATTGGTTCTAAAATCAAATCTGGTCTATAGCACATTTACTCTTTTTTAAAATACATTCCTTCTGACTTCTACAGTGTTAGAAATACAATTCAGCTGTGAGTAAACATATTTTCCCTCCAAAGGTTCCCCTCTAGCAGGGGAATAACAAACATTTCACTCTTTGTACAAAAACTTTTTAATGGGGCTGTACGGCACTCCTATGAGCTCTTCATTGTGTTTATTTAAAGCCCCTCAACCAGGAGATCCAATTGGCCCATTTACCGCAGGGAACACTGGACCTGGTTCACCTTTGAGGTGGATAGCTATGCTCTAGCGTGCGTATCTGTAGCAGAAGGGATATGACAGCTCAGTTTTGCCATCTGACTGGTGCCTTCATCCATTCCTCAGCAATGGCCATTTTAAGACTCTATTCACTCAGGGGTTTTCTAGAGACATTTCTCTCTGATGTGGATCAAGGCAAAGACAGCTGCAATAAGAGTACCCAAAGATATCTTAGAAAAGGACCAGAAGCTTCAGTGGGCGTTAAATGAGGATCCAAAATATGAATAGATGGGGCCAGTTGGAGCATCTCTCAGTGACATTCAGCGACCTATAGCCATACCTCTTCATTTCTGCATCCAGACCAAGGTGAAGGTGCTGGTATGATCCAGACAGCACCAAACAGTTTGAATAGGTTGAGAAGAATTATTACTTTCTTAACTGCACTCAGTTGACAGTTCCCTGTCAGATGCTGAAACTCCACATCTTGCTCCATGCTTAGTAGTGCATGAAACTGAAGTTCAATGATTTTTAAAATATGAGTTGATCTTTGATAGATTTCATAATGGGGATTAGGTACCCTTTTTTAAGTAGAAAGAGACCTATAATCTTTCCAAATGCTTTTTCACATTTCTAAAAGATGTTTTGAGCATAGGCAGAATCCTAAAATTTAAGTGTATCTAAATTTGTGCTGTCTTTGGCCAAAATAAAACAGTGCTCTGATTTCAACAGCAGATATCGTGTTTGAATAGAGAAAAGGTGGATGGGCTTCAGTAGAATTTTAAAAAATAATAGGGCAACATTCCCAAATTATGCAAAATTTTGCTAGGCAATAGTTAATGAAATATTATATTACATTTTAAAATAAGCACACCATGGGTTATATTATAATCTGATGTAATTTCACTTAAAAGTGACACCTAATGAATGTTACCTGATAGTATATTCTGTGGAAATGTAATTATTATTAGTTTATGTCTAGAAAGTAGTGGGCTGGTGTATCCTTGCATAAACAGTTGTTTTGGATGGGAGAGCAGCTTGCAATGAAGTTAAGGATGCCAATTGCATGTGACTTTGGGCCTTTACGTATGTTTGCATTGAGTCCTGTATTTTTCTAAAAGGAAACTGATCTATCAACCAATAATGTCTGCAGCCTATTAAGAAACCAATGTTTAGCTTTAATTTTAATGCACAATTTAGGAACACAGTAATCTTTTTTAATGCATTATTGCTGAGTCCTTGTGAAAACACTGTGTGTCCTTAAAGACTTTTTTCAAGGTCAATTTTTCAGGCAAGAATGACACTAAATTACCATAAAATTGTTCTTGTAGCCTTCCTTCTCAAGAAAATATGATTAATCTTCTCTGTATAGGTGTCCTAAAACATTCAGTTTGATTTACTCCTCAAATGCCTTCAAAGCTCCAGACTGTATGCACAAACAAACCCCAGTGAATTTAAAATGTGGACAGAACTTAAACTGATGTGCCATGGCTTCAACCTGTTTTGGGAAGATGCTCAGAAACCAGAATAGCTGCTCTGTGAGAAATACAAAGGCCATTTCTCTGTGTGTAGGAAGAGATATTATCGTAGCAGTACCTCCTTCCCCAGCATTTGGAGAAAAACAAGAACTTACGTTACAGACATCAGAAAAACAGTTCTAATACTACTGACTACCTGAAACCCATGCTGCAAATTTGCTATATACGCTATAAAAGGAGATTTAAAAAAAAATAAAAATTAAAAGCATTTGGATCGGGGAATCACATAGCTGAATGAATTAAAGTATTGTGCAATGAAAATGTAAGTGAAACTAGCAAAAATTCATAGCGGTGTAAGGAGAGAGCCTGCAATTTGCACAGAGAGCAGGACAAGGAAGCAATCTTTTCTACTTCTGAAAAAAGTCTCCGAGATTTGTTTTCACAGACTGTTTCTGCAATTTCTTGTAAGCCTGGAAATAATTAATCAGAATTTTCAGAAATATTTTTATTTTAAAAAATATTAAGAACTCCAGCCTTTTGATTTAAATTCCGAACTCAGTCTGCACTATTAAACTATTTATTAAAAGTCTTTAATTTTGGAAAATATTTTTTATTTTCTTGAAAAAAATTATGATTTACATATCTCTCCTGGAGGATAAAATATTTTAATTTTAACGCAGAATCCTGCATCTCCTAGGGCTATATGTTTTCATCCTCTACATTAAACATTTACTATCCATGATGAACAACCTGGAAGCCTGTCAACACAAAAGAAGGGAAATTTGTGACATCTAAATTGTAACCTCTATAGGCTGAAGTAGAAGTTTTATAGTTTTTGCTTTTTTTTTTTTCCCCTCAGGTGAATAAATGCTATTTTCTGATTAGCTATAGCGACCTCAGGATTTTTTTCCCATTTTCTGCTTTGTATGTGCACTGTCAGGGACAAATATTCCTTTTTTTCTCGAAATGAAAAACAAAGATCTTCTTTTATTTAAAAATAAAAGTAATCTGTGTGACTCAAGTTTCTATTTGTTCAAACCAATTAATTTCAAACTAAAGAAGGGAGGTAACAGGGCTTTGAATTTCAGCTCTTTTTGGCTATCTGTTGGTTCTGAATTGCATTTCATGTTAGCAGACAGTGAAAAAAAGGATTAACAGGTACAAAAGCAGGGATTTAGCTGTAAAACAAACAAATGTAAGAAAGCTTAAAAGGAAGGAAAGGTGAAGGATCATGCCTGCAGTTCCCCCACAATAAAATAATAAGTCCAATATGGAAGAATCAAATGAAAGGGACATGTAATTAATTTCCTGTAAATCTCAGCCATTTCATGTCTAGCCACATTGAAAAAAAAAAGGAAGAAAGACAGCTAGTAAAAAAGTATTCAAAACACTATCATTTTACTTTAAAAATTCTAAAAAAATAGATAATGAAAGAAAGGTTGGACAGAATACAGCTTTAGAGGTGGGTACCGTAACCTCTCACACAGCAATGCTGGCCATCGGCTCAGTATTCTTGCTGCAGTATAAACTCGTAACGTGTGACATGTCAGACAGCCCCGCACAGAACGAGTCTATCCTTCATATTATTACGATGCACATGGTTGATTGATAAGAAAATGCCTTTTTGTGCTCCATAGGCGTTCATCTTCTGCCCTGAAAGATTAGATTTATTTACTCTTATCTCAGTGCTAGCGGCAAAGATGATAACACCTATTATATTATTTTCAAAGCAGTTCCTGGGGTTTTAGCTACATGACTTTCATACTCTTTAACATGAGGCACAGCCTTGACCACTTTGAAAATGGCTAGTTAGGTGTCAGACACCATTTCTAATGTAGCTATAGCATTAGCAATTGTATGCAAAACATGCAAAGAGCATTTAGGATGGAGTGTGTGCGGCAGGAGCAGCACAATTGTCTTTATTGCGAAAAAAATACTCAATTCAACAAATATTATACAGTGTCACTAGAGAACAACCTGTGACACAGAAGCGTTCTCCACTACGAAAAGGAAACTGTCGAGAAATTCCAGAGCTAGTGAAGATGCAAGACATTAAATCCAATGGGTTTGCTGCAATGCTTTCTGGATGTCCTGCTTGTACTTCAGGTATAATTAGCTCGGTGTAGTATTCGATCTTTCACAGAAGTTATAAACCTGGGAAACATTCCGATCTCTGATCCAAAGCAGCTGCCAGGTAGTATGTCTGTCTCTGCAGCGGCTGTCCCCGTTCTTCTGGAAGCAGCTGAAGCATGGGTTTCTCTCAGCACACGTACTGATATAGGCTGTGGAAGAATGACACTCACCACCACAAGACTATCAGTTTAAATACGACTCAACAGACTTCTGCAGAAGGTGAAAGGAGTAATGGAAAATAAATGAGAAAAATCTCAAGGCAGTCAAAACAACAGAAAAGCTTTGCAGGACTAGCTGTAATAAACAACTAAATAAAGGGGGAAATATTCTGCCATTGGTAGAAAGACTTCTACAAAAGTTAGAGCAGTTTTTACCACTTAGTAACCTTCCAATTTGCCTTCACTGTAGTTTGCTTTTTAGGCATGCATAGGAGGGATCATTCATTCCCTGTGTTCATCAGTTGGCTGAGCTGATGGGGGCAACAGCGAAGGGGCAGGTTTTTGTGACCCAGACGGTGGTCCACTGATGATTGCCATGAAATTAGAATCAAATTAAAAATGAATAACAGATCTTGTTTTTATTTTAGGCAATTACTGCTTGGTGACCTAGCATGGAAGCTGTGGAAGGCTCTGTAGTTCATTATCAGTGACTTAAACCAGTCAATTAACTTTTAAAGGAGAAATTAGATTGGTGCAGAGGAACATCTTCTGCCAGTCCAATTCTACGAGTTTAAACTATTTTAAGTGCAAATTTATTATGGAGTTTAAAATGGACATCATATGATATGTATTAAAACATTTAAAGACACATGCTGAAGATACCTATAGAGAAATATAAAGCAGGTGATATTCTTTCTAATAGGGTAAAAATAGCTCTACACAAGGTAAAATTCTTCTGTCAGACCAAGGACAAACTTATTCATTGCATTGTCACTACAGAGAGGATAGCCTTCCTCTCCTTGTATTTGAATGACATAACTAAGAAATAGACCTTGAGCTGGAATTGTAGCTCTTTAAAAAAGGTAAGATTTACAGGGCAAAGAATTACATTTAAAATATGTTTTTCAAAATTCCATTATCACCTACATCAAAAATGTGGCTTGACTGTACACTTGAAACAATGGGAAATATAAATGTTGTGTTTAATAGCCCATAAACACAGGGTACACAAGAATGAAAAGTAGGTATTAAAAAGAAGTGACACGTGTGATTGTACAGGGGACTTTTAAATTGGATGAATTAAATACCATACTGACAGAATATCAAGATGTCCAAATAAATTAATAGATCCTTTTGTATTGACAAACACCTGTTTTCTGGGAATACCAGATTAAATAGGTGGAGCCCTGTTATTCGAGTCACTCGTTGGACCTAAGAGTAACTTTCAATACTGAAGACGTTAACTAGAAAAGGTGTGAAAGGAAGCTCACATAAAAAGATTTCTGCCATGACAGAAACATCATCTCACTGTGGTTAATGGGACAAGCATACATCTTGAACTTTTAAAAATCACATTACCATATGACTTTTAGGTGACAAAATAAGGGCAAGATTCAAATACTTCAGAATGTATCACGCTTATTATCATTGCTGCTGTTATTGTTTATTACCAGAAAGCTTTTGATTCCTTCATGGATCATCAGTCTGACATGACCTGAAAAAGGTCATTTTTTTTCCTCAAAGAAGTTACTATGCAATCATATAATGAGACACAACAGAAAGCGAGAGCGCAGAGAAGCAATGGTGTGTTTTAAGCTTGTACACCGGCCACCCTGTGTCTCCATACACCTGCAGAGCCATTGAAGAGTTTAAAGGAAGGGGGGTGGTTATAGATATTTACAGATGTTTTCAGGGAGTGCCAACAAAAGATGATGAGAGGCACAGGAGAAAGCTTAAAGATTCCTGTCTGAAAATGTAAAAGATGAAGAGAAGAAGATACAAGATACTGTATTTTCTCATACCACCATCTTCCAGAAACTTTCTCAGATACTACAAGAAGTTTTTTTCTCAGGTAAAAAAAAGAAGTCATTGCGGGATCTTTGAACAATGGTGGTCCTTGAGCATGTTCTTGTGAAAAATAAAAGAATCTTCTTTTTACCATGCAGTCAACGTGAACTAAATGTATCCAATATTGATTCATTAGCCCTGAACTAAATCTTCACTAAGAAATGCAGAGTAGTTAACTAAAGGAACATTGTTTTTTCAGTCTTTAATAACATATTTCTATATATACAATTTTTATATATTATAACAATTCAAAAATACCTGGTCCACTGTATTCTGTAGTATTATCCTGTTTATTTTACATCTTTATCTAGCTGTCTATGTCTAGCTGTTTTATCTGGTAAGCAGGGAACATCTTTTTGTATTTTCTACATTTCCTGTCACAAAGAAGTCATGAATCCATAAATGTAGCTAATACATGCTACCATAATATACTTTATTATAGTAATAATTAGCTATTCTGGTGAAGATAAGAAATATATAGAACTATTTCCTAAAATGATTTATTGATTCTTGTATAAAATATAGTACAGTATTTTTTCCTTTTCCATTTCTTCCACAAACTAGATTATTATTTATAAGTAATTAATTATTATTAATTAGAAAATTAGAAATTTTTATAACAGGGAAAAATAGAATTTGCCTCTATTTACTGTGCCATACTTTTTAAAAGGGAATACTACTATACTACTTTTCAATTAAAATATTCACTACCTGTCATCCTACATAGATTTTATATAAAATATAAATTGATGTTCTTCTTCCACAGTTTTCTCTTCACCAGCTAATCATTTTTTATATAATCTAATCGTTCATGGCAGGTTACCCCAGGAGTCTTATGTATATTGGGAGCTTTGAAGAATTTTTTATTTGGTTACACCTAGTTTCAATAGCATCAATGAATAGCATCAGTGTCATCAATAAAGCTTAATTCTTCCCAGAGCCTTGAAGAAGAAAGGGAATTTGTAGATACCAAAATCTCCCTGAACTTCAGTAGGATTTCTGCGCACATAAATCCTGAAGTGCTGGATCAAAGTGAATTAGAAGAAGAAATATTTACATGCAGAATAAAATAACAAGATTCTGTTGAAAGTTATAGAGCTGCTATATGATTCAACTTGCCATATTAATTGCACAATATCTGGGATGTTTGTGGTTACAGTTGTTGATGATCATGATTAATTAACTGCAATCTTTCTGTGTCTGTCAGGTTTCATCTATTCTCCCAAGAATTATTTCAGCATGCTTCTCAGCTGACTCTCGTATCTGCATACTGAAATATAATGGCAAAACACAGAACCAAATGCAAATATTATAGTTAAGACTTTTTCATTCTTTCATTCTATTCATGATCTGTCATTTAGGAGCAACAGCTAAAACCAAACAAATAAACAAACAACCTTAAGTAACAAATGAAAGGAAAGATTTTCAAATACAGTTGCCAACATTAAGTCACCAAAATAAAGTGGATCAATAAATGGTACTATTTCCAGATGTCCTGAGCAAACAGATTTTCACTTGATTAATATATGCAAAGTATTTTTTTGTAAACACATTTTGTTACATAATGTTATCTGCATCTTGAGAAACATACATTTCTGTTTGCATCCTTTTTAATATGCCTTCCTGGCACCGAGTGGTTTACTAACCTGTATAAATTCTATATACACGATATTGATAATTCTACATTTTAACTTTTTTCCTTTGTACTTATGAGTGCTTCTTCCCTTTTTCTTTTTTGCTCTTTTAGTCACTTTTTTCAATCAAATTAATTCCAAACATTCAAGGATATATTGCAAACACCATTTCATTTTTGTAACTTTCTTCAACTAGATGTGACTTTTCCTTGCTTTAATTAGGGACTAAAGATAGCAATGCCAGTTAGAATTTTGCATGATTAAACACAGAATAACTAGCACAGTACAGTTTCTTATCTTATGAGATCATATAGAATTGACAGTGACTAATCTCCTTGCTATAGTTTATTGGAAAATCACTATATATATGTTGTGGTTCATAGGAGGCTGATCTGTAACAGTGTTAGTAACACAGAAAAAAAAGCTTTTATGACCAGTCTATGTGAACAAGTCATTAAGGATAAGATATTCTGTATTTCATTGATCTAATTCATATTAGAGAGTAAAACATTGCTTATATATATTTAATGCGTCACTTCCATATGTACAGGACATTGTTGCAAACCTTTGGCCTCAAGGATCCTTTCTCCTACATCTCTTAAGTTCCAAATCTTGCTTTGCCAAAGCCGGAATTGATCAGAAGAAAGGGTATAAAACATTTAAGAAACTAAAATTTTTTCATCAGGGAAAGGTGGTAAAGGAAGTAAGCTTCCCCAGGTTCAGAAGAGATGGTGTTGAGCTCACCTAAATTAAATCTTTACAACTCTCACAGTTTTTGCATTCAAGGCTATCTTGCTTCTTTTATACTACGCTGACAGAATACCACCGTATTTCCATAACTTGTTTCATCTGACCTAGTTCAGAGCTCTAATTTGAAATGAGATTAATCCTACCCAAGAATTGATTATTTCTCTTTACTAACTACAAAGAGGATGTAGATTTACAAATTCAGGCACAGCCATTTTTAACTTTGTGGATATTTTTATTTAGTTGGATAAATCCAGGAAAGGTGACACAGACAAGGACTCTGTAGAAAATAAAAGCCTGCCCTACCAGGGTTCCTGTTCTGAAGATAACAATGTAGAGATGTTTGATAATGTTTTGGTTGTTGTTTTTTGTTTGTTTTTTTTTTTTTCCTGACTAAATTGTATTTTGTGTAAATGGAGGTTTTGTTTCAGAATTGCAAGTTATATGTGCATGAACTAGGACCAATATAGTATCTGAGAACTGCTGTTCAGATCTAAGGCTTGGAGAATGGCATGACTGTCCAGACTCCAGTAACAGCTGGAGACTTGCAGACACCGAGGTATGACATATCCAATTCTGACTCCACTCTAGACAAGTCATTTCACAGTGCTGACTTTTCACTAGACTAATGTGTATAAATGCCTCCATACTTCACTTCTGGTCTGTCATAAAGAAAAGAGGAAGGTCATAATCTCCCAGAAATTATTTATTTGCTCTTCTCTAAGAGTTGTGGTGCCCAGTATGACCTACAAGTCAATTGTGACAAGATAACTAAGTGCTTGGACACATCCAAGGAGTAAATCTGGAAGACCTTGGTCTTAGTTGAATAGCTCAACTGGAAATGAAGGCCTTACAAACACGGAGTGTTTCCTAGGTAGCAGCTGGTTGTTACATATGATCCCAGGTAATATTTTTGATAAGGCAGTTTGTATTGGAACACGTTATTCTGTTTTATATCAAGGTGATACGAGTCACTGCAAATCACAATTTAGGATATGAGCATGTAATTGAACAAGTAACAGTCATCAAAGATAAATAAATTGTCACCAGTCAGCTGAGCTACTATAAATTACTGTCTATGTACTTTAACCTTTTCAATCTGTAAGCTAGAACACATCAATTAAAAGGTCTGTGAAGGTGGTTTGACCATTCATTTAATGATCTCATGTGTGGCCAATGAATGGCACACAATTTATTTATTTGTCATATCAGTAAACTTAAACCTTTGTAGAAGGTTTCATAATTTCATGAGATCTTGGCTAAAGCTATTTCATACGCTCTCTGAAGGGCATTTACTTCTCCCACCTCTCTTTTTGCATTCTAACGCTATTCTTCTATGCCACTTATTTTCCAATTCTGCCACAAGCTAATGTCAGAGAGCTTGTTCAGCATCGAGTATCTCCTCTCCTCTCCCTGCCTCGCCTCGCCTCGCCTCACCTCTCCTTTCCTCTCTTTTCTTTTTCTCTCTCCCTTTTTTCTCAAGACTGTTATGCTACTTATCAAAATGGTATCCTACCTAAGGTATCTATATAACAAACCGTAAGACACAAGGTTGCACAAAGTAGTAATCACAGTCTTTGTTTTAGGAATGTACATCAGGCAGCAATCCCACAGTAGTTCATCTGATCACTTAAAATCCTTATTTATTTGTCACAATTATATATTACTGCTCACTGATCAATAGAAATAAAAGTAAAATATGTTTCCTGAACTAAGTCAGTTAGATGCTCCACAATACGGATTGATTTCTTTAAGCAATCTAATAATCACTTCTCTTTTTAACTGACCTTCCTAGGGCAAAGCAAATTACCACCGAGTATGTCCCAGCTGTAACAGTGGCACAGACTTCTGATACTGCAACTAAGCATAATCAAAGCTGTGAAAGCTGTTGCTTTGGAAGTTAGGGGTAATTGGTAGTATTAATAACGCAGCAGGTAAGAATAGCAGGACAGCTTCTCTTCTCATATGGACTGCTGACCATATAACTTACAGGAGAGAATCAAATTGACGGTTGGATTCAATGACCTTAAAGGTCTCTTCCAACCTAGATGATTCTACGGTTCTATAAATGTTAGACCACGCTATCTAAGCCTGCAGCCATACCTAACCATAGTAGTATACAATGTTTTAAAAAAAACCCAAAACACCCTGAAAGGCAGATATTTACATTTAAGTCAACTGAACTTGCTCACATGTGTCTGGGTGTCCTACCAAAGAACGATACTTCCTCCTAGATTACTGCTAGTGAATTGCTCAGCACTTTGTAAGCCTTAAAGCCACGATTGACCATAATCACAGGCCTATATTTAGACAACGTTTTGCCACAAGAAAGCACTGGGCTCCGTGATACAGGTATTGAGTATGTGGGCAAAATCAACCACAGAGAAGTTAAAAAAATAAGTATCAGGCTGGAGAAGTTTTGAGCTCTGAATACATGAATTCTCCGTGTAATAGGATAACATCTGTCAGAGGAATTAGACCTGTTAGGGACCAGCCTTGTAGGATAAAGCATTTGTACCATAAAGCATTTGCAACAGTTATTCAGAGAAAGACAGGCATAAAAGAGGACGTAGAGGAAAAAATATCAAAAAGAAGTCTAGCCGTTTCAAACTCATGGTGAGCATTTGGTAGATCAGACTAAATACATAATATGTTTTTACCAGCAAGGAAAGAATCCAAGTTTCTGTAGTGAACATGCTGTATGAAGGAACAAAAGTGGTGATGTCTGGATTTTATACTGAAGTGGACCAAATAATTACAGACTGTGACATGAAGACTATGAAGTTGGTTGGTCAGATTTCAATATTATGAAATGATGTAAAGAATGATTTGGATGTTAATGAATATCAAAGGGAAAGTCAGAAAAAAAGCCACAGATTAAATACATACAGAACAACAGTTTCTGCAGCAATACTGCCAGATGATCACTGAATGGCTTAGAACAGGCAGATCAGTAACCTCAGACGTGCCGAAAGGATTGTTCCTGCATATAAGGTACTAATTTACAAAGGACGTCACACGGCCAAAGAACCTTACTAACCAAAAATAATAGGCGAAACTCTGGATATGTGAATGTGCAATATTTCAGGAGGAACATCTTATTCATACCTGTTGGGTTCCAGATGGTTAACTTTATATATATTATAAAATTGGTTTGTTTTACACTACTCCACTGAGAGTTATAGTTGTTTTTACCAAAAAGGGATGAGTTTTTGCTTTCTGAAAATCAGGTCCTTTGAAAATGTCTCTGTCACATAAGTTTGATATGTTGTTCTGATACCATACTTCTAAAAAGAGGTTGACAAATCCGAAAGGCTTTAGAGAAAAGTTATGAGATAAATTTGCATTACAGAAAATATCTTAAATGCCTAAGCCTAAGAAAAAATATTCTGATGAAGGTAAAGGTGAGAAAAGGAAAAAGACTTTTCCATCATTTCGTTTTCTTAAAAGAAAATACCTGAGCTTCTGAGTCAATCTCCTACTGAGATTTATCCTACAGAGAAACATTATGTGATTGTTTAAAATCACTCCTAGAAATGGCCCCCTTGAACTCAGTGTGTGTAGTCAACTGATTTAAATGTGTGCATAAATGTTTGTATACATTGGAATACAATTTTTAACACAGATTTCATGCATAAATTGTTTACACAAAAAATAAGAGCAAAACAAGAGATACTCTTAGAAAAGAAAAGAAGAAAGAATAATGACTCCTTTTCAATGATGTGTGGGAAAGAATAGGAAAATGATACAAGATTACTGCAGTGTTATCACTTTAATAATGATTAAACAAATCTCATTTGAAGGACTGACATTTAAGGAGACGGTACCTAAATACCTGAGGAGAATTGCATCCATGCTATCAATGTAATTTAAAATAAACCATTTTGTTTAATTAATTTCAACCCATTTTATATGTTTCACATGCTAAGGAGATGAAATGGGATTTTTATCAGTGTAACTGCAAATTATTGACAAGAACAACTACAGTGGTAGCATACATTCATTTTATCCAAGTCAATTAATACTAAATATTACATGTTTCCAGTTAACAATACAAGCATGGATTGTAGGTTGAAATTAACTGTGATTAAGCTCGTTCCAAGTAAAAATTTTAGAATATTTACGCTAGCTGATTTAGATAAAGTCATATCATAAATGTCTATGGCGTACCAAACATGAATCAAATGCAAGCAAACCGAAAATGACTGGTAGTGTGACTAAGTAGTGGTGACTAGTCATCGACGAGATTCATGTGTGACTATACTTTAAGGTAACAGTATCATGTTAATGCTGAGAAGGCCTTTTTTAATTGATTTTTGTGCCAATGATTTTGAATGTAATAGAACAGGATTTTCAATTCTTATCCCTACTATTTGGGAATATTTTTTTTTTGCTTGGAATATAGATGAGTTCTTTCCTTCTAACGTGTCACCACAAAAGCAATATTTGTGAGTGCTAAATTTTATTGTGTGGGGTTCAGTTGTCTGATAGCTATGTCTGAGCCAGTCATCCTAATCTTCCTTTAAAGACAATGCAAGAAATAGACACTTCAAAGGCCTGATTCTTTTGACCTATTTTAGATGTCAAATTGACATGAATGAATTGCATCCTAGTAGTGCAATAGATTAAGTAGGGAATATAAACAATTAGATCAGTTGCAGCTGCCTATAGTGTAGATATCTGACATTAAAGGGGAATGAAAACAGTGAATTTAGAAGCACTTTATTATTTCCTTGATCTTCAGATTGTTTTCTTAAAATCATTATTTTGTCTATAATGCTCTGATAAAACTGAGTAGAAGATGACAAAGGATTCCTCTGATATATGGAAGAAAAGTAACAAAAGGCAAGTAAAAAATCCCTTAACTGTGTTGGCCTTTCATTAGTAAAAGGTGAAGCAACAGTTTTTTACTCTTATCAATACAGCAGTGAACTAACTAATTTTTTAAAAGGTGCGCAGGAGATTAGGATACGAGTGTAGTACTTTTCCAAAAAATTTCCAGATTAAGGCAAATTCAGCCATTAACCTCATAGACTAATCTTGTCGTGGGATGAAGATACTCTTCCTGAAGGACAAAGAGGATAGCTTTAGATTTAAATCAACTTGGACATACACATTTAATTTTACACCTAATATGTTTCATATTGTTCTGCAGTATAGAAAATCCAGAAGTTATATGTATTAAAGAATTTTACATTGACTTTTAAAAGAACTTTACAATGCGGCGAACTCCACCTTTTGTCTTCCTGTTTGGTGATTAATGTACGTATGCATGAAAACCTCCACAGCAGTCTGCTGAGCCTGAGTGATCCTTAAACAATATAATCTCCTGCATCTTGGGAAGACACTTATTGGAGAAAGAGGGTGGCAGAAATGCCAGCACCATAATGCTGCATTAAATGTCCAGCTTCAGATGACTAGCAGACTGAATCCAGCATGCGTAAAAGCAGCTAGCATTTCATATTTATTGTTTGTAATTTCAGTGGAAGAAAAAGGCTTTCAAAATAACAAGGAAGCAATGGAAGTGTCTTTGTTATGCACCTACTTTACTGCATTCACTTTATAAAGAATGTAGGAAACTATTTCCCTCTCTAGAAACACCTGTAATGTCAGAGAAGCAGTGCCTTTGGGTAGGTATTGATTTTAAGTAGACAACACAAAAGACTATAGCTATCGTGTAAACCTACTTCTCAGCTTCACAAATGCAGCTTGAGTATTTCTGCCTCTTAAATTCTTCCCTTTAAATGACACCATTATTTAAACAGTTCCAAGGTATTTGAGTGCTTCTTCGTTAAGTCCGAGCTGAAAGGTAGTTAACAGATACATATGATGGGATATATGTACAAAGGCAAGAAAAACTTCCTCATTAAAAGTGGAGGGAGGATCGATACTGTTTTCTTGCAACGCTAATTCCTAATGTACAACAAGTGAGAGTGATGGAAGAAACAAGCAAGTCCTAAACTCTCAAAATATTTCTTCATAGTCACACTCTATTGAACTGCAATTCTATCGGTAATTTTTTGGATATATCTTGGCCTATCCTAGAATATTTAAGTACGTTCATATATTTTAGTGTCTATAATCAAACTATACAAATAGCAGCTCTTAATATACATACCTAACATAAAGAAATAATGTGAAATCTATTGCATGTGAAAGGATCTCATTTGTGTTTCATCACTTAACCCAACTATCTTATTATTTAATACATGAGGTTGCACTGCAATATTGTTTATGTTCCCAATGTCTTGTTAGACAGCATCAAACCTCTACACCTTTAAAGACACTTTTATTGCTGGTCTGGAATGGTTTTGCTCCCCTGTCTGCACTTGTCCTCCTTTAAAATAATAGGTGAATGGGACTATGACATAATCAATATGATAAAGAAAATCCAAATAGTTGAACAAATACTTACACATTTGGCAAGTAAAGCAGTAAAACAGTGATTTCTGACAAACAGTCCTGGAATCCTCAGTGGGTCATGAAGAGGTGTTACAGAAATATGTAGCTGATCAATAGAAGCCTATTGCTTTTAAAAAGATTTGAATTAAATGCTTGAGGCTGAAGGTGCAAGGCAGTCTGTAAGAACCTCTGAGAGACATCTCTGAAGTCTGGATATAACTATTATAGAAAAAAGCCTAAACACCTATAATTGCAGATTCAAGAGGTCAAAGGCAAAGGAATTAGATGCAATATAAAATAATGTGACAATGGAAAATAATGTAATACAGTCACGTCTCATCAGAGAACAGAAATCAGTTATTTCAAAAAGTTAGTGTGAAAATGGTTATCTTAGTACAACATAAATAAGGTTAAAGTTCATCAGCCGAGCAAACAGAACTGGTTCATTGAAAATAAAACTACACCCTTTTATGCCAAAAAATTATTTTTTGTTCTTCAGTTTGATGTTACCCTTGTTTATCCCAGCCTTGAGTTAGATACATTGTTTTCTAGTTAAATTAATGGTTGTTACTGGGGTACTGGGATCATTGGGAAAATAAACAAAATTCCAGATTTATTTTCTCTGCAGTTTTTCTTAAGTGTCATTTTGTCATCTTATATTACTGCAGAGAAATTCTACAGAAGACTTGTGAACCTTTCCTGAAGCGTTTTGTAGCAGAGACAATGACTGGTCAGTCTTGTTAGATCTTATGGACACTGCCTTTCAGGAGAGCTGGCATAAATGCTCGTGGCACGGTGCCCGTAGAGAAGGCATGTCCGATACATCAGCTATGAAGGGAATGCAAATTCCGCTTGCCTCCAGCAGACTGCTCAATAGCTGTTTGGTAAAATAGCTGTTGTCCTGCCTTTTTTTTCTATGATGGGAAATGTAATCTTCAGAATCATTAACTTTATATTTAACAATATTGGGGGGAGGAGGGGGGAAGAAAAGAAGAAAGTCTTTAAATGTTCAAATACATTTTGATTAAAGGTGAGTCTCAGTAGAGACTCAATTGCTCAGCTAGCCTCATCCTAAGCCTCCACCTTAATGTATGTCAGGTATGAAAAGTCTCAGTGAAGGTTCGCAGACCTTACTGTGTCTTTGTTTTTTATCTTCGTGTGTAAATAAGAAAAAAGCAAATAAGCGATGTGTTCAAGGATATACATATGTATGTATTTGAGAATGTATTCCAAGGTTGTTTTGCACTGAGAGTCTACACTAGTCAGTTATAGCAACAATGAGAAAATGCATGCAGTTTTTGCAAGTATTCTGAGAAGAGCTCTAGTACACTCGCAGTGTGAAAGTGGTCTGCATGCATCTTTATTATGGAATGATGGCCTGTCATTCAGAAAGCACAGAGCCAAATAACCTTTCAGGAGTTGCCATTCAGAACAATTCTGAACCTAAGTTCTTTCTCATTTGGTTATGCAATATGAATATTTTCATCTGGCAGCTGATTCTAGCAAGCTTTCACAAAAGTCTTAAAAATATAAGTTTTCTACAGATGAATTCTAGCCTGTATCTGGCCTCAAATTGCTTAGCTAGAGTGGAAGGTCAAGCTTAGTATGTCTTCAGAACTGAGAGAAAGGTTTCAAGTATAGCTAATAACAGCAAAAACTGGCGGAACAATGTAGGACATTCCTCTTCTCTCCAGAAGGAAAAGCAGGACATCCTCTGTAGGTGCAACTCACAACCTAATGGTTAGCATACAAATGCAAATTTGAAATGCAGTTTAGCTACTGTGGATTAAAATAATTTCAGTTTTCTCCATACTATATCTTAAAGAAATTTACCCACACTTTCTGTAAAATGTGTGATTTTTACACAAGATATGCCTGTTCTTACTGGTTGAATCACAGAAACAGTATCTATAGGGGGACATTTGTGATTCCTTTGCAAGTCTTAACATAAGTAACTTATGAAAGAACAAATACAATAGATAAAGACTATTTATTAAGTCACCCTGTATGTTCTTCTACCCCCCAAACCATGTCTGTGGCATTAATCTGTTCTTTCGTAAGTGAAGGATTGCATATGCAGGAGGAGATAGACCTGAATCTTATCATCCAGATGGTACGTAGCAGTGATGGCCAGGTGCCAAGCAGGGGAGAACATGCTCTCCCTAGATGGCAGACATGAAGATTTAGAAGGGGAAGATCAGGAGGAATTGGACTGCGTCTCATTTGTGCCTGGGTGCCCTACAGTATTTCTACCAGTAAGCAGAGCATTTGTGCCAGATCCGTGGATGGAGTGGCAGTCCTGTTTTCATCATTTGTCCTCCTACAAGGAATTCTGGCTGATAGAGCCAGAACGTTCATTGCAATTTGACCTTCAAATGCCACAGCGCCACACAACTAGATGACACAAGTCCCAGTTTGTAGTGGTTTCTTTCCACTTGCATCATATAAGTTTATAAATCTGTCCTTCATTTTTTCAGGGCACATGTAAAACCACTATTTTAAAACTAAAGCTGATATTTCTTGAGGATACTTTATGTCTTCTGCCCGTTAACCATACATTCAGCCAAATTCTGTGAATCTAAAGAGACAGCTTGTCTTTTAGATGCTCTGTCATATCAACAAACTCACAGTACTGGGGGGGGAGGGGGAATCCCTTACTGTTCTCATGCTTTATTTTGACTTTTTCCCCTAACCAAATATTAGTTGCTGAAATTTCTAAACTAACAGAAAAACCCTCTTAGTAATAAGATCAGAAATCTAAAGCTATATGTTTAATGTTCTATTTTATGTTCTTCCTACAGTGAAGGACTTAAGTAATCCTTAAATGAATTTTCCATATTTAAATACATACAAATAGGTAATGTTTTTCTTCTAGTTCCTCTGTGTAATCCAAATTGGTGTCAAAGGGCTTCTGCCAGTCCTGTCTCTGAGAACATGGAAATACCTGTCTTTGCTTGTCTTCTGAATAAACTGAAAATACTGCACTTCACAGCCCTACCCTGAAGTAAATTTCACTTGACTGCAACAACATAGACGTGGTGCTTATTGCAATAGCAAAGTGAAAGTTATTTACAGATGGAGGGACATGCAGACGCTGGAAATAAGAGAAATCATGTGATCATAGGACAATTCAGTGTGGACGGAACTTCAGGAGGTCGCTGGTCCAATCTCCTGTTTAAGCAAGGTCATCCACAGGGTCAGACCAGGTTGATTGGAGCTTCATCCAGTTGGGTCTTGAAAACCCCCATGGACAGAAACTGCTCAACCTCTCTGAGGAACCTGTGCTACTTGCCTACATGTACTCACAGGGAAAAAAGAAGTTTCTCCTCATATGTCTCGCTCCAGTTTGTGCTCATTTTCTCTTTTCCTCCTGCCAGTCACCTCTTTGAAGAGCCTGGATCCATCTTCATGATAACTTCCCTGTAGGCACTGGGCAGATGCTGTCCCAGAAAGCCATCTCTGCTCCAGGTTGAACAAATCCTGCTGCCCCAGCTCCTCCTCAAGGGCAAGTGCTCCAGCCCCTACCACCTTGCTTGATCTCCCCTGAACTCCCTCTAGTCTATCAATGTTTTTTTCTCTACTGGTGAGTCAGAAACTGGACACAGTATCAATTCGTTGTCTCATGGAATAAATGGGTCTCATCAGTAGGGACTGTTTCTGCTAAGTTTCTGAGTCCTTTTTTTCATCTCTTAAACTTTACCTGATTACTGCTGTAATTACTTAAAGAATCTTTAAAATACTCTTGAAATTATTATTAAAATAATTGAAATAGAAGTACCTGCTTGCCTCAGTATTTATAATAGGCTGCAATTTAGGTACCATGACAGAGCCCATCAGAATTTCTTAGTGCTAAAAGCATGAGCCTGTACAACTTGAGTAAATGGGCACCTTTTAATGTTGACAAATATAAGGAGCTCAGGGGACAGTTGTGACATTCAATGCACTCTGGTGACAAGTTTCATTTTTATCAGACAAATTATCCAGTATAGTCACGGTGTAGTTCCTGTTAGAGGCAGGAAGACACTGTTCATCTTTGTAAGGCTGGATTTTTCTCTCATTTACATCAGCAAAGATTTTGTCAATATTATCTCCTCAGAAATCATGCTTTGAGTAGTCCATTTATTTTGTTGCCATGTTTTTTCCTAAATCCTTTCTGGGCATTCAACTCTTTCTACTGAATTAGTACCAAGAAATTAAAAGCCCCAGGTACAGTAATACCAGAACGACAGAAGCCCTCCACATGGACTATCTTTCTAAAAAGATCCTGACAGTTCAATAGGTAATTACATTGTCCTTTTTGTACCAGCCCTCTTTGACCTGATTCTCTCGTATGCTTTGTGTCACTAAAATAAATGGAGTTATGCAACTATAACCCCCATGCAGATCAGTTTCCTTGTGCCTTTGTTATCTAAATAGGAAAAGCCCAGACGCACAGAAGGTCAACATGGGATGTAATATTTTCCAATAGCCTAATGCTGTGTAAAGCACAGCATAGAAGATAGACAAAACTGTAGGTAATGAAAAGTACAGGTGATAAAGAAAATAAACTGCAATTACTAATCTCTTGAAACTGTAAATGAAAGAATTCTAATTAATCCCTTATATTATTCCATTGACTTCACAGATCATCACAAAGGGCAAATTTAACAATTAAATACTCAGGTGAGAACTGAATGATATCTTATTTATCACTTTGTGACTTTATTTTTGTGTCAGTATCGGTATTACTGAACAGCAGCAAGAGCTTCTAAGGGCAAAAATATTTTCAGAGAATAATAATTCACCAAAAAATACCTTCTGGGTTTCAGATCCGAGTGCCAGCCAGACAAGTTACTGTGAAGGAACTTGGCTGATCACCAGTATCTGAAGTCTGTCCAGAGTCAGCTGCTGTTCTTAGACACACGTAAAGCTAACCTTACTCTTTACAGCATGTAATGTACAGGAACAAATATGCCTACAAGATACACAGGTTTTGTGCAGGGGGCTGAAAAGGTTTTTTATGGGCATCCTGGCAGAGATCAGTTCTGCGTTTTCCATTGGGTAGCAGTATGCTCACAAGAAGATCATAAGTCATTTTGTGAAATAATACTCTCTCACCAAAACCAGTGTTTAAATTATATAGGTATGTAAAGGTATGCAATCAGCATTAGCACTAGAGAGGAAAACAGCCAAGGAGCTACTGCTCTGCACGGTATGCATCTGTGAGACACAGCAGCTCCAGGTTTCGACCCGCCTTGGAAGTGGGAAATGCAGAAGACCTTTACTTCGTACACAGGCATGGCTCCAGCTTCCCTTTGCACATGGCAGCACCTTCCATACCTTCATAGTCTACTTACAGAAATAATATACCACCAACCAGGATCTTCCATCCATCTCAGAAAGAGGAATTATACACAGATTTTTCCCTGGCTTGACCACTGTATGTGTGTGTACAATTATCTGAGGGAGCTCGAGCCATTTCCATCTTCTATTATTTCATCCTCATAGAAGAGAAAAATGATAGCTTATGCTGCAGCCAGATTTTTGCATTGTTTTTCTGTTTGGAGTACAGTAAGTGTGGATGGCCAAATTTGAGTCACGGGTATCCAGCCTACTATCCATAATAAATTAATTCGAATTCTGATTGTTGGAACTGGAGTTTGACTTTGGCCAAGAAACTTCTCCTTTCTCCTCCTTAAACCTGTCCTAGAGTAATTTAGGTTGGAAGGGACATTTGGAGATCATTACAACCCTCTTCTAAAGGCAGGACCAGTTTTGATTAGGCTACCCTGTCTGATCAAGTTTTGAATCTCTCCAAGGAACCTCTCTGCCAGAAGAGTAGAGTTAGCAAACTGCTTCTTGGGGCCAGATAATTTAGGACTTAAATATAGGGAAAATAAAAATATGTTACTCGTAATTTTGGTTACATTAACAGCCGCTTACTTCATGTCTAAATGTCTGAATTTGTTTTATATGGTTAGACATGACAAGCTTAGTACAATGATTGTCACTGAGAATAAATCAGGTATCTCGTATGTAGTTAACTGGAGAAGAGAAAATGTGTGAAAGTAAATTTCAGAGATCCCATGAGTAAAAAGATGGTACGTCAAACTCAAGCAGCTAATCAGACTACATACCCTAAGGTATACCAATAAATCAAGTTGTCATGAGCGCTCCTAATGAAGTACCATTTGTGAAAGTTTTACCTTTACTGTCTTCAGCTAGTATTTGGCAAGTGAATAACTGCCATGTAGCTCCAAACAGAAAATGCAAGAGACTCAAAAATATAGAATGCAATTTTAAAACATCTCTAGATACATTAAGAAGTGATAAATACAGAAATCACCACTGCAATCATCTACTGTAACTCCCATATAACATGAACTATAGTATTTCTCTAAATTAACTGCTATTTAAGATAGACAACTCTTCCAGGAAAAACAAAGCAAAACAAAACAAAGCAACAAAAAAAAAAGATTTGCACCTCTTTCCTAGCCAAGTTCTTCCAGTGTTTATTTTTATTTCCTGTGAAGTTGCAGCTTATTGCCAATAAAAAATCTTAGCTTTAAATTTTAAATGCTGAATTTTCTTACTGCTTCACCTGCTAGATTGTGTTTTTATTGCCTATGTATCAGTGCATCAGTAGCCTTCCTTTACAGAGCTAAGTAAAATAAATTCATTTTTTTAGAACAAATTCTTGTTTTCTACTCAATCCTCCAAATCTTCTTCCATTCATCAACGTCCTTTTTAACTTGCAGGCTGCAGAAGGTAGAACAGAGAGATAGGATAGGTCCCAGAAGTGACAGGGTGAAGAGGATGATCAGGAATCTTTATACTTTCAGTAGGAAAAGAATAATGATTTTTGATTAAGACCTCCAACAAAATGGAGCCTGGAATAACTCAAAATAGTCATTCCCTTAGAGGAGATATGCCATGGCCAACAAGAGGCACACTGCTACTCTGGGCTGATCCATAGGGTAATGTGAGCCATGAAGGAGCAACAAAGAACATCACCTGAGGAAACCTTATAGCACATCTTAAAGTGAATGATTGCTGGTAATACAAGATCTCTTGCATCCTATTAGGCAAAGGAGCTCAAAAACCCTGGCCCTAATAAGTCTCAGATGAGAAATCCTACAGCTGGATAAAAGAAAATAAACTGCTGCTGAAAACTTACAATCAATTTTTTCTCGTTAACTTTTTTTTTTTTTTAAAATGCAAAGGAGCTCTATGTGAGCAACTGAACTCCATAGGAAGATCTTGTTCTGGTCACAGGATATCTGTTAGCTTCATGGAAGGTGGCAGACGCTATGTGTCAGTACAGTTCCTTGGTAATCTCAATAGTTTTCCAGCAGACTTAAGAAAAGCAGTTGTGGTGACAGACACAGAGTGAGCAGATTGCTGCGTAGCAGGAATAAGGGGATTTTTCTTGATATTGCTCTCACAGGAACAGAAAGAAGACCTTCCATCCACTGACACTCTTGAGACATTTTTAATACTATTCTCATTAAAATCTTCCTAAGAATTGCAGCTTTTTAACATATCTAGCTGAACCCATCAGGACGCAGTCACCTAAATTCAACATTTTATATCTGTTCTTAAGTCTAGATTCTAGAAGAGACAAGAATTCATTTTCTGACAGTGAAGAAGTTTGTGATTAAATATGTGTAGGAGGAACCAGTCTCTTGGAAGTTCAGAGTAACCTCAAGATGCAATTGCAAACAATTTCTTACTAGTTTTGCTTGTGAATATATTGAAGAGAAAAAATCATTTAAGATTTAATTTCACAAAAGCAAATTTGGAGGTTAATAGCAGGCAATGACTGTTACAAGACTGCACATTCTGTGGTTCAAATGTCCCTCACATTACACTGTCTTCTACCAAAAAATCTTGATGTGTGTCTCAGCCTTGGAACCTGCCCCTATTATCTCGCTCAGCAGCTGCTTTATAAAAGCTTGGGCAAACAGGGTCCAATGGACACAGCAGAGAGAGTCAATAGTACAAAGAGATGGCAAATAAACCAGTGCTATATAGAGCGGGATTAAGTAGAAAAGTATGGGAATAATGATTGACTCAGAAGTTTTAAATCTATACATATATGCGTGTATATATATACACACGTATGTGATTATGTCTATTTATATTCATATTTATCAGCTAGATAAATATAAAGCATATGATTGTATTTTAAATGCACACGTATGCATATATATGGCTTTTGTGACATTTAATTAGCTGATTAGCAACAGTGTCAACAGGGAGACTATTCACACTAATCTGAGCTCTCACTTTGAGATCCAGACCTACGCGCATACAAGATGATGTAGAAAAGTAAGGCAGTAAAACCAACAATTACAGGCTATCTAATAAATTATAGCAGAGCTGAAAAAGTGGTGTTACACCATTGCACAAATATCTGTTACAGGTAGGCTGAAAAAACTGAGTTCGGACTCCGAGGATCTGCAGGGAAGAGAATAAAATGATACATGTGCTATGGTTACTAGAGAGAGGTGAATTATCATCTGCTTGTGTTTTGTTAAGAAAGAGTTTGTGAGATATGGAGCTCAACATCAGGGGAAAAAATATCCACTGGTACAAGCCCAGGAAACATTAAGTTGTGCAAATTCCTGCAAATGGAATGAGGGTTCACACTCCTTATGACTAGCAGAGCTTTCTTCCTCATGATGGTTATGACAACAACCCATAGCAGTTCAGGATGAAAGGAAAATTATTGCAAAATACATTAAGAGACTGCCTAGTGTTACTGTAATGCTCCCGATACTGCTATATTTATTTAATACTTGGGGAAAATTGTAGTATGAACTGACATTGCTTGAAAAAATTAACAGCTGAAAAGTATATAAGAACAGTGCTTTTGTTATTAATTGGGGTTATTAGAAACATTTTTGCCTCAAGCTTCCTTTAATGTTTTCTGGTGCTTCTGAATATGAATGGAAAGAGTGATAGAAGAGGTGGGAAGGAATCATAATGTGGTGAAGAAATGATGCAATTTCTTCACTCTAGTCATATTTGTAAGGGTATGATTCTATCTGGAAGGAGAGTGTCTGCTCCTTTAAGGGTATCTGGTCATGGACCTTTTCCAATGCAAAAAGGGATAATAAGAAAAGGAGTAAGCCATAAACAAAACATCCAGGGCAGCGATCAGAACCAAACCTGGTCAGTCACACTAGTTGATGAAGGCAAGTGAGATTGTGAGAACGTTTATTCCAGCAAGGTTATCTGGTGGGAGACCCTGTCATCTGGGAAACTAAAGGAAAATGGGGAAACTGTAAACAACATATACAGAGACACAGACCTGGCCAAAAAAATGTGGAGCCAATGACAGGAAACAAACATCACCAACTACACTACTTGATGGGCTATCAAGAAACCACAGGCATCACTTCCAGGAAGATCAAGCTAGACTTTGCAACTGAAAAGACTGTAAACCATGGGGACCCAGACAGAGAGGAGTGCGGGAATGGGTAGAGCTGTACAAACCCATGGGCAACAGGGAGAAACCATGGGGAAGTAGACAGAAAAGGGTATAAAAGGGGTCGGTCACACCCAAAACGGGGTTGGTCAATACCCATGTCTGGCTGAGCCCTGTGCCTGGTCACTACAGTCTCTCCTATCTTCTTATAGTCTATTATCAAACTTTTTATTAACTCTTCATAATCTCACTCTCTTTTTCATGCATATATGTGCTGGAAGGACTCAGTGCCAGCTACTGGTGACGCCTCTGTGTGTGAGTGAAAATTGGTGCCAGCTACTGGAGCCAGCGGGGTTTTCAACCTCCAGCCACTGGGGCGGCAATGGTGTGTGTTCCAAAAGCCAGCTACTACTGGGGAGACCAGGGCAAGTGAGGTGAGTGAGGGGCTCTGTGCCAGCGGCTGCAGTGGGACTACAGGTCACAGCCTGGTGTCCCTGGCTGCTGAGGGGGGAAGTGTCTGTATCTTCCCCAAACCTGGTGGGGGGTGTGTGTGCATGTCTATTCACTAGCAAAATTCAAGCTGGACTAGTTGGGTCTGTACTGGGGTGACAGGCGGGCAGGGGGTCCATCCTGGTTTGCCCATGGGGATGTGCAAAAGTGCAGTGCCCGAGGGAGGAGCGTGTGAGCGCTGCATGTTTGACAGCGAGCACCAAGCTGGACCAGATAGCTAGCAGGGGACCCATGAAGTGGGTAAGGGAGCCTGGGATCTGGGCAGGGGTGGTCGGGGGACAGAGAGGCCGTGCTGGTGCTTAAGGGATCTGAACATGTAAGCGTGCTTGTGAACCTGGAGAATGTCATGTGTGTGCCTGCACTAGTGAACTTCTATCTCTACCAGCTTGAAGAGGAGGAGACTTCCCTGTCTGTGTTTTGTTCTCATAGAGAAGAGAAAAATCATCTAGCAATGAGATCAGAGTGAATTTCCTGGACGTGCCAGACCAGACCAAACACACTGTTTCAAAGAGGAACCAGGGTTTTTGCCAGTCTGACATTCCTCCAGGCAACTCTATCTTCTGCAGTTTATTGTAAAACGTTTCCACCATTTTTCTTTAAATAAAATATATTGCTATCTACTTATTGAGTCTGAGATTACAACAGTTCTTTCACACCTTCAACCCTTTATGTCTTAATGTGCATTCTTGAGATGAGAATGATGAAGTAGCACCCACAAGTTTCCATGAAAAAGTAAAAGAAAAATAAAATTTATGCAAACTAAGTGTTCTACTTTTACCAAGTAAACTATGCAAAGAACCTGCATAAAGGTAAATAGCCATTTTATAAATCAAACCTTAAGTGCCTAAATGCATTCCCATTTCAAGCAGTAATTTAAAGAGTTGAAGCAGAAACATCATCTTTGCAGACATTATAATTCAAACACTGAAACTTGTAAACCTTTTATTATAGCCCTTTTTCAAAATGCCTATGCCTAATGCAGGAAAGGTATTTCTACTTCTGGTAATTTGTGCTATCAGAGAGGTACAAACAGTGAAAGTACCCTGTAGGTACTTTATTTGTAGGCTATGTCTGTAAAAAATACCATTTTTGTAATTACCACAAACATGATTTCAGGTATAATATGACGTAAATCTTTCCCAGGCTGAGTGTTTGTTCACAAACTGGTGCACCTTGGATAATTTATAACAGTGTCAGTGATTAAGACCCTTCTAATGGCAAAACAACCCATGGATACAAATTCCAGATTGCATGTCCCATAGATGTGATAACACAGATCACATGGAGATGTGAGGTGTTCACTAATGATTTAGTTTGGGAATCAAGTCTCAAGATGTTGCCTGATTGTTGGCTTCCATCTTGAAAATCCGTGTCACTGGTTTCAGCTCTCTCCTTCACACAGAGACAATAATTATTATCACTGAAGAGGGTGAAAAATCTTTAATATACAAATTACCTGTGTTTAAATGTCTGCCTATTTATTTATTTTTACTAGAGGATTCCCGGTAATTTGTGTCAGCAAAAGACTTAAATGAAAAAAAAATCAAATTAAGAAAATATGGAAGTACAGGTAACCTGAGGGAGAAGGTACTTGAAAAAGCTTTTCGGAAAAGCCAAGTTACTGATGGAAAACATTTTCTGTGATATCCGTTTTCCCTTTCTCGAGTTCTACAGAATTTTTTTTTTTTTCAGTTTAGGATCAAAGACCAATACTACTATGATGCACTGATGCATAAGAACGTGCTTTCCAGCTACTTTGCCACATCGTTATAGCATTGGCCCATATGTGCCAATATCATGGTGCTCACAAAGAGCAGTATACCAAAACCTCACATGAGTCTGCATCTCATAAACTGTTAATTCCCCAAAAGGTGACCCAATTTGTCAAACAAAATGACCGCCTGATTGAACTAACTCCAGTATAAATATTTCATCTCAGTATTAAGGTAGATTTGAGCAAAACCAGGAGCAGAATCCTCTGGAATCTAAAACATTTACAAAATGAAGACTTATCTTCCAGCATATTGCAGCACTGACCTAGTTTGCATGCATTTTCATAGCAACAACAGACATATCATTAGTCTTTGCTTAAAAGATATCAATCATAATTACAATCTGGAAACAGTATCTCCTAAAGTGGGTGAAAGCATTTTAAGACCATTAATAGTGAAAGCATGGAGCTATATGACAGACATCATTTACAGATTTTTCAGCTTCTTAATCACAAACGGTATTTTTTGCTTTTAGAATGGGTTGGGTTTTGTTTTTTTACATCAGTGACTGATTCACTTGCCTTGACTGTTTTTCATTAACAGAGATAAGAATAAACAAGAACATATATACAACGTACTAGAAAACCCATCATATTTCAGGATACTCAATAATATTAAAATAAAAAAAAGGAATAAAAGTTGGCAGCCCTGACTAACTGAAGTAGACTGCTGAACACTGCCTTCATTACACTACACTGTCACGGAGTGCTAGGCTCTAAATTAATAAAGTCTGAAGACAAGAATTCTTTGTAAGTGATCTGGAAAGCTTGGCTATTTAAAAATAGAAACCATTATGTATTTTACTGATCTCCAAGCGTTTTTGTAGGAAGCGAAAGGACTGCAAAGCAAGTTTATTAGATAGGGTTGCGAACAATTCATTGGATGTAGAAAACAACTGATGTGAGGCTTTGTTATTATTTTCAATAGAATGTCTCCTAAAAAAATGAGATGAGCAATATTAGGCACTGGTTTGTGTCTAAAGGTATTACCTAGAAAAACACGAGTACTCTCCAAAAAATAATCTCACTGACAGGGGTCTCTCCATCTTTTTCTGTATACAATGTAATTTCCTTACACAAATTGTGCTGCTTTATAAGATAATATATGACTGCTTTGAAAATGAATGATAGGGGGCCTACAGGAAAGATGTGGAGGGACTCTGTATGAGGGAGTGTAGCGATAGGACCAGGGGTAATGTTTTTAAACTGAAAGAGGGGAGATGTAGATTAGATATTCGGAAGGAATTCTTTACTGTGAGGGTGGTGAGACACTGGAACAGGTTGCCCTAAGAAGTTGTGGCTGCCCCATCCCTGGAAGCATTCAAGGCCAGGCTGGATGGGGCTTTGAGCAACCTGGTCTAGTGGGAGGTGTCCCTGCCCATCATTAAAATACGCAAGTCATTAAAATACACAATTTTCATTATTCTTATTACATCATGTCATAGAATCATAGAATCATAGAATCTTCATGGTTGGAAGGGACCTTTGAAATCATCGACTCCAACCATACACACACACAAAAAAACAACCCTACAATCTCTGTCACTAGAGCATGCCCTGAAGTGCCAAATCTAGACATTTCTTAAACACCTCTAGGGATGGTGACTCAACCACCTCCCTGGGCAGGCTGTTCCAGTGCCTGACCACTCTTTCAGTAAAGTAATTCTTCCTAATATCCAATCTAAACCTCCCCTGCCACAACTTCAGACCATTTCCTCTGGTCCTGTCATTATTCACCTGGGAGAAGAGGCCAACACCCACCTCTCCCCAACCTCCTTTCAGGTAGTTGTAGAGGGCAATGAGGTCTCCCCTCAGCCTCCTCTTCTCCAAGCTAAACATGCCCAGCTCCCTCAGCCTCTCCTCATATGACCTGGTCTCCAGACCCCTCACCAGCCTGGTAGCTCTCCTCTGGACACGCTCCAGCACTTCAATGTCCCTCTTGTACAGAGGGGCCCAGAACTGAACACAGGACTCGAGGTGAGGCCTCACCAGTGCCGAGTACAGAGGCACGGTCACTTCCCTGCTCCTGCTGGCCACTCTCTTCCTGATACAAGCCAGAATGCTGTTGGCCCTCTTGGCCACCTGGGCACACTGCTGGCTCATGTTAAGCTGGCCATCCACCAGCACCCCCAGGTCCTTTTCTGCTGGGCAGCTTTCCAGCCACTCTTCCCGAAGCCTGTAGCGCTGCTTGGGGTTGTTGTGACCAAAATGCAGGACCTGGCACTTGGCCTTATTAAACCTCATACAGTTGGCCTTGGCCCATCGATCCAACCTGTCCAGGTCCCTCTGTAGAGCCTTCCTACCCTCAAGCAGATCAACACTCCCACCTAGTTTGGTGTCATCTGCAAACTTACTGAGGGTGCACTCAATCCCCTCATCCAGATCACTGATAAAGATATTAAACAAAACTGGCCCCAAAAGTGAGCCCTGAGGGACACCACTGGTGACGGGCTGTCAAGAGGATTTCACCCCATTAATCACAACTCTCTGGGCACGGCCATCCAGCCAGTTTTTAACCCAGTGACTCGAATTGGAAGGTACCCATAAAGATCATTGGATCCGACTCCCGGGTTTTCTTTTATTTAAACTTATTTCAGTAAATATTTTCTTTAAATCAGATAAGGTACCTGTGATTCTATGAAAGTAAACATTTGAATTTCATTCCCTTTCCTTCAAGTTTGAATAAATTTATACATGCTTTAGATCTATGTCACTTAAAAATACTTGGTTGAGTTTGCTCCCAAATAATGTGGGAATTATTTTATATGCTAGTTTACTATCTCTCTTCAAAGGTCCTTATAAAGCATGTTTCTTCTCACTCCATTGGTCTGATACAAAGTCCATATGAAACAGTCAGAGAATCCACAGGTTTTTAGGTCTGGATAGTTTTTCCATTGTCTCTTCTGTTTCTAGTCTCTTTTACTCTACCCTCTTTTATATAAATGTTTTCCCAGGGAAAAATATTTATACATACTATAGTCACACATTTAGGAACGTATATGTAATAACAGCAAATGAAGTTAAGCTTCTGGGCTGCAAGTAAGTCTCACTTTAGGTCTGGGTGACTAGGCAGAACGTGCATGCCCTTGTCTCTGGGTAGCTACACTGAACAAGGAGGATTTCTTGGCTGTGGATCAAGTAGTTTAAGGAGAAGCTGTATGGAAGAGCTTGGGATAGAAGAAAGGGAAGGAGTTTAGACAAAATAGCACTGCAAAAGTGGCAGTTGCACTACAACTTCATCTGTGGCCTTACCTTCCTCATCAGATTATTTTCTTATAACTCCAGCAATTGAATAACTATAATGGAATAGTAAAGACTTCAAAGTGACACAGCTTTCAGAAAAAAAATAGTCAGATCATTATAGAGTGTCAGTTTTGTAAGTGTTTTGTAATTTTGTAAATTTATCAGTACAGAAATATTTTGTAAGGACAGTCTTATGCATAAAAATAGTCATTTAGGCTTTTTCTTTTGGCAATGCTGAGTCAAGTTTTACCATTTCTAAGTACCTATTACATATACATATAAATTGCATATGATATTTTTAGTATACTACAAAGCTAAACTTGAGGTACTCAAAATGATGTGGCAAAAATTATTTCACTTCACTATAATAAGATTTTCTTAACCAGGGGATATAAAACTATTTGACAAAATTAAAACACCATATTTCGTTGACTCCAAAACATATTGTTTTGGAAGTTTGTTGTGAAAGCAATAATAAAAAACATAAAATTTTTATTAAAAAAAATGAAGTGCTTCAATCTCCTGTGGAACCAGTGTCACAGTTTTTAAAAATCTTTCGTTCACATAGTACACTACTCTGTACATTTCAGGGAACTTTAACCAAAATATGCAGCAAAGATCTTTATCCTGAATGCAATTACGGTGACTCGGAATGAACTGCTGGTGATTGTGTTCTTCAGGATAAAGTACTTAAAGAACTGCCTCCTTTGATGAGATTGCCAGAAGGCAATCTTGAATTGAGAATACTTGGTGTCTTTCGTTCAGCTAGCTATGACTTTCTTACCAATATTCCAGTTCAACTTTTACATTCGCTGAGAGATTTTATCTATGATGCTTCCACTTTTTTTAGCAGATATGATTTTAATGAATTGACAAGAGTTTTAAGAGTTAATTAAAAATTAAAAGAGGTGCCATTTCCCAATATCACATTAGGTACACATTACCAGACCTTATACAACCAGCAGAGAAACAAAGAAAATCTTAAAGGAGGTCTTATCCATATTTGCAGTTTGTCATGGCTAGTGATGATCATAAATTAAAATTTTCTATATTTTCTATGCTCCAGTTTAGATGGATCAATAACCTTTCATTTCTAAGCTGTAAAGGAACACAGTAGACAAGGACAGGAAACGGAGAACAGAGTAGCGCGGTAAGGTGGCAGTGGAATTCAGTGGGATGTGACTGAATAAAGGCGGTCTTAAAATCTCAAAATCTTGCAGTCACCAACCAAAACAAAGGTCACAGTTAATTGTTGTTATATTAATGAGGAGTGAGGGAGATGGTTGAGACCTCACAGTAAAGAAAATGTTGATAAATGGCAAGTATTTAAGCAGAAATGCCTTTCCAGGCAGAAATTTATCCAAGGAGCACCTGTTTCATTATAGTGTGTTCTGCAGTAATGATTTAATAATTTAAAAGAGAAAGCACCAGCTACTGAATTATCAGCAGAACTTCCTACTCAACATACTGTAACAGTTTGCCATTCAAAGCTTTGACCCACTTTGCCTATGAGAGCTAATGGAGTAGCAATTTAAGTGATTTAGCCTGAAGGTATATAGAATTTTTCTAATTAAAAAAATCCATTCTGCCAGTGGATATTTGTACGGTCAAGAAAACTATCCATTATTATAAACACAACAGGTAGTAACTACTGTGATTAAATGGGCCAAAACTTTCCATTAGAAGATCCTGTTTCAGTTACTCCCAGTTTTAGTTAAAAAATAACTAAATGTTCATTTACTCTCTTAAGGGTGCAGAAGGTGGTGGATGGAAAAAGCACACTATAGAAGGTATTGATGAAGGACAAGGAAGGAAACTGAGCTTAGGAACCTGGAAGTGGGAAATATGAGAAAGAGGAACTGCAGGCAATGAAATAACATGAGCACAAAAAGAGAGCTAGAAACATGTTACTATCCTTTTTAGTCAAATAGATGCTTTCAGTAACTAAGGAAATGACAAATGGGATCAGTGGCCTAATCGATAGTAAGAGAGAGAACAGAAACCAGATGCAGGATTGAGATATGACTGATACAAAGGCTGAGAAGAAGATTGGCCGGAGTGATGAATAGGAAAGTGATCAGTTCTGGCTCTGCTAAGCACTTGGCAAAAGCAGCTTCTCATGAGCTCATGTACAGCTCCCCAAATTATTGGATATTTTACATTAATCTCTCATGTCTTAGTTTTCCATTTATAAAAAAGAGATATTAATAACCACTCACTTCACAGGGACATTGGAAAAATAAATGTATTAATGCTCATGAAGCACTTGGATGCTGTAATGATGAGCATCATAAAAAGCTTCTTAGGAAATTAATTTTGTCTTCAGAGTAGGTTTTGAATAGTCTGAATTAATGAGGGTCAGGGGCTGTGCACTGAACAATAGAAAATAGAACTCTCTTTAGTAAGTGTGCAGTAATTCTTCTGTGACCTGAAGGAGTCTAGGGGGTCTAATGTGAAAAAAACCCACCTTGATTGTGTGACAAATCTATATTGTAGGACTCCTGCATGCAAGGCAAAATTCAGATTGCATAAACAAATATAAATCCCTCATCCTATAGCTCGGATGTTTGACCTTGTCAAATTCAGAGTAATATTTAATGTGTAGTTAGATGCACATTCTATAACTAAGTATAAAAGTTTCTGACTTAATGCATTGTCTTTTAATTAGTGTGGTGTATGGAGTGGGTAGGTGGGTGGGTTCAGAATTAACATATTTATGGAATCCTGAGGGCATTTTTATATAATTCCATGCTAGGTGAGATATTGGGCTGAAACCTAATTAAAGGGTTTGTTTTGGGTTTTTTATTGCTTAGCTCCGTGTGTGTGTGTGTGTTTGTATATGGAGATAGGTTACAATATGTTTTATAGAGAGGATTTGCTCCTTTTTATATATGTACCGTGTTCTATGAAACCAACTTCTGACATCCGACTTTTAAAACCAGTACAGAAGAAATTATGAGCTTCTGGGTCCTGGAGTGCAGATGCAACACATCTACCCAATCTCACTGAATTTAAGACTTGTCATATTTGGGGACGTGACGTTATCTTCACATGGTGGTCATCAGAGGATGCTTTTAATGTTATCATTGTCAAGGGTGAGAAATTATTCTTGGAGCTTGTTTTGATTTTATCCTCAAAATAATTACACAAAATGGCATTGACTTTGAGCACACAACTTTACAAATAAAATGTATAATTATTACAGTTGAGAACACAACTTCTCTGTTGACATTACTTTCCGTCTTTGTAGCATTAGGCAATTTAACTTTATCATTCTGCTCTTAACACCAGTGAAAACATCAAGAAGAGCAAAGGGAAAACTGGCTCTGGAACTGTTCTGAAGTTCTATTACCATTCTTGTCTTCTCCCATCCCCAAAGTGAATGCATATCTGTTTCTGGTATCTCAAGTTTCGTATGGAATGAGCTGTATAAGCTATACCGTCTATATAGAAAACCAAAGAAAGGCAACCATTGAACTTGGAGTCATATGTAGATTGACTTTAATTCTATCTCATCATCTTTTCCTATTAATTTTTATTAAGCTAGCTAAAAAGCTTATCTGTATTTCTTTTTATTTCCTCTGTCAGTCTGACTCAGCTTGACTTCTGCTAATTCTCACTTTATCCATATGTTTCACAACCTTCCAGATGTTGTTTTCTTTGATGATCAATATCCTTCATTCATTGAAGGCTTCTCTTAAATTTAACACCTCCTTTGCAGTGTTTTTAACTCCGCTAGAATTCAACTCTTACCTAGAATTTTTCCCCCGAGTTACAAAAGTATTATCAAAAGTGACTCCACTGCTTCTATTTATATTCAGTGGTGTTCCTGAGTAGGTCAGCTTAAATGCCCTGTCCACTTGTCTCTTCTTCCCTCCCAGCCCTGTGCTGCTCCCTCCCTTGTACTATCACAAGTACTTGTGCACCTGCGTTTATGTCAGACAAGTTTATTTCTCAACGCGATCAGGAGCCTGATCTCATTCTCAGGAAAGCCACAATACAGTTGTGTCAGGATAATGGAGGGAACATGGTGAGCGCAGGAATGCCATGGCACCACTATAAATACCACACAAGACATTTCAAGCAAAACTACACCTTTAATTTGAAAGAAGGTAGAGTACTGCTCACCGCAATCTGCAACACCTGGAAGACTGAAAGTATAGAGATGACATGATAATTGCCAAAAGTCAGAACTTGCAAAGGAAATTTAAAAAGTGTTGTCTGGTCTTGGCACAGAATTCTCCTTCAGCCTTTTAAAATTGCTCCTATTTAGTAATGCTACTCTTAATTATTGTCATCTATATTTAAATGCCAAGACTAATGGTTCATTAGCATGATAGATTAGATTGTGAAAGATAGGTAAGTAGGTTATAGGCAGGTTAAACACCAGCCTTCCCATCCTGCAGAGAGATGCACAATGCTAAAATGAGAAGTCAGTGGATGTACTATGCATCTTTAAATGACTGCTGTAATTACATTTCAGACTGTCTCCCTACATGACTGATTTCTATTAATGCTTCCACAGAACACAAAATATAAAACATATTTTCAAAGTACATTTTCAGAGTTAAAGACTGAGCAGAACTTAAACCTCAGAATACTTTTTTGGCATCAAAACTTATGTAGCAATAAATGAACTTGACAAGATTAATAAATCTCATTTGCATTCAAATACTTTGAAATAATCATAACTTTTTTGGTGTTTGATGGATATGAGGATCAATGAGGTTGAAGTTATGCCTATGTGCAATTCAAATGCAATGAGATAATAAATGTTGCTCAATGGAGTACATCCAGAATTGATACCCTTTTCTGAAGCTAGTAACTTATTATAATGAGAATCAACTTTGCACTGTATTGATATATAATCCCTAATTAGGGATCTGACCTCAACTTTTCAAGCTGCCTTCATTCTAATGCTATCATGCCAAAGAAGAAATGCTTCTGGGTTGCTGCATTAGAGTTTCCTGAGTTTTGGCTCTCTGCTTTGTCAAAATGCCCCTCTCAGGCTGAGGTATTGTATGATTTCATGACACATAAATCAAATGAAGTAAAGAATGAGTTAGTTGTTTGTAAGGACACGCATAGAATAACCACCTTCTTTCAGGAGAACAATGAAAGTCTAATATTTCTGCCTTATGGAATGTCTCTGGAACACAGTGCTGGTAAGTATGGTCTTCTCATGTTCCTGAGTGTGACCCTACAGTATTTTACAATATTTTACAATATTTTATAACTGAAACATCAAGATGCAGACTGAGAATTAAAGAAGGATGGCCACAGACTAGATCAAAATTTGAGTAGCTTTGTTAGTGCTTTTTTAGCATTAACTGTCTTCACAGTTTTAGGTGACCTCTCAAGTGCTGATTACATTTATTTCTCCAGACTTGCTTTTGGACTTGGATGAAAGAGTCACCCATGTAAAGCAAGGTCAAAGGCAGATTTTCATCAACTATTCACCATAGTCACAATGATGAACCCAGATCCGCCTTTTCCAACGGGAAAACTTTGAGAAGTGCTGGATAAAAGGAATTGTAATGAGTTCTGCTATTTTTAAGGCATGAAGTTTATTATTCTAAGCTATTTATTCACTTCAAGAAAGAAAGGATCAAGAAATGAAAGGCAGAAGGCTTAATTAAACCTATTATGTACATGTCATGATGACACTATGGTAACAAATCCATACAGACTGTTTCAACTCTTGCTTTAGAAATTGTCATGTTTAACAACAACAAAGAGTTTAAGCATGTGGTTAATTTTAAGCACATACATAGTCCCTTCTACTTCAAAAAGATTACGCAAATTTTTTAAGATTAAATTTTTTAGACCAGGGCCTAAGTTCTTCACATCTTGCACCATCTAACTTAGTGGTATAAGCTGAATGTTTCTATAAACAACAAAGCAAGTATCACTACAGCTAAAATTCAAATAACTTGTTTTTCCAAAGTTGAAATTAAACAAAAAGTTCTAATTTGTCTCAAAACTTCATTTTTTCACCAATTTTATATGAAAAAAATAAATATCTTCCCACTTAAAATTCTTTCTGTTTCTCTTAACAAAAGAAAGCGCTAGATTTACAGAACTGTAAAGTAGATATCTGCAAGTGTTTTGAACATTTACGTGGGAAACTGTGGCCCAGGCAGTTGATCTGAGTCCTACCTGAAGACCTTAGCCATGAAATCTCACTTTGCATGAAAGATCTCTCAATCTTTCCTTGTGAAATTGTCCCACCTCGCACAAATAAATAAGGCATGATAATTTCCACATCCGAACAAGAAGTTAGATCCCTTCAGTAAGATAACACAATTTCCTCAGTCTTCATTTAGCTGAAACTCTTTATGGAGTGTGACAAAAATTCTTATAGTCTTAGGTTCACTGAATTATATTCTTCAATTAATAAACTATTTATGAATAAAATGCAACCAGTCCTATATACAATTAACTTTTTCTGTCACGTACACCTGGTTTGCAGGTGTATCTTAAGCATGTATTTCCTAAAACAAGCAATTTGAAATTATGCAGAAAAAAATTCAAAATTTTTGTGGTGCAAATTACTATTGTTGCTGCAGCTATTCTTAAGCAACATAGAAACATTCTTCACATTGCTGTGATGGTTTCAGAACAAAACAATGCCCAACTTAGGCTGTATTACAGGATGATCAGTGACGTTTTTACAAATGAAAGCCTGACTAGTTGCATTCTGATTTCTTTTTCCACTTCAGCTTGTTCTCATCTTTCTTTCCTAGTATTTAATACCGTTCAGCTTTGTATGTTGATATGAAAATGTTGATAGTGTAATGTGATCAAACATTCCATATTCTGGAATTCAAATGAGAAATCAAGGTTTTTCTCATGTCTAGTGGGTTAAATCAACTCTTTACAAATCAATATTAGGAAATTATGGAGTAAACTCAACAAGATGTCCAAGAAGCATGATGGCAAGAAAGAAAACAGAGATTTTTAAGTTCATTTCTTAGGCAGTGAACTTGCTAACAGGCTGTCAGAAGTGTGCTGTGGTGGAATGGGCAGTGTACAGGCTGTCTCCCCAGGAGAGTATTGATTTATATGTCTGCATCATGGCTGACTTCTTATTCTGTACATCACTGGACAGTCACGGTAGCTCATCAATTGGAAAAGGACATTTAAACTGTATCTAATCAATACCCTTCCCTGTAGATTAAATGAGATAGGAGATTTAATAAAAAAATAAAAAAGGAAAATGATACAAAGAAGCCAGTGACAATCAGATTAATAAAATTGCAGTGAGAAGTTCCATAAATGACAAGTGAGAAGTTATTTCCCCCTGTCACTTCTTTATTTTTTACAGCCCAGGCTGTAAATATCACGGAGATCCTAGGCTTGTGAAAGGTTGAATAATCCATAGATAGAGAAAAGCAATTTTGTTCTGTGACCTAATGGAATAGAGAGATTGTACATGTGGCAAAGGTAAGCAAAAAATACATCCACTATTGTAGCCCAAGTTGTAGCACACTGTTCCAAAGAAAGGCTGTGGAACCCAGCACAAAAATTTGCAGCTGTTGTACAGTAAGGCGAGTAGATTTAGTCAGTTTGGAATCTCTTTATTGTTTTCAGTTTCCCATCAGGTTCAAGTCACTTACTCTTTCTTAGCTTATGTACAGATGCCTAAAGTAGCCAGTAATGAGAAATTAATATTAAAGTTTAATTTTTAAATCCTCCCTTTAGGTTACACAAATTTCTAACAACAGAAATAAAAGGAGATAAGAGACCAAACTAAAACCATCTAACGATGTATCTGTGCTCAGTGCGTAAAATACTTCATAAAACTTTTACACTTTGTTATTAAGTTCCATATCCTCAAAATACTTATGAACTTATTTAAAATTACTAGGTGTTCAACAAAGTTGGGTTTCTGCTTGCAGCAGCTATAAGTTTGCTATAGTTGCTTCATTTGGGTGATGGTCTTGCCTTCATAGATACACTTTTTTAAAAAAAAGCAGTAAAAAATTAAGCTAGAATAACTGTCTTTCCCTTTTCTATTTACATTGACTGCAGTATCTTTAAAGATGTATTTGGGATTTGAATGACCCTTCGATAGAGCCAGCCACACCAAAACTACAAAATTCATTAACATTAAGATGGGCTAAAGGAATTCAGTAATTATTCTTCTAGTCCTCTTACATTTTAGTGAGCTGATTAGAATCTTGTTAAGAAAACAATATACTTCATATATGAAGTATTCCTTGTGATTGTGAAGGATAAATAACATTTGAAGCTGTAGCAAACTGTTTGCTTTTTATCTTTTTAACAGCTATGAGCAAACTTCTGAAATGTGACTTTATACGATTTTTGTGATCAAGAATTCTGATTTGCCTGACAGTTTCTCAATGTTATCTTTGGGCTATTTAACCCACAATTTTTCTGCATAAAATTCTGTTGAAGACAAAAGAAATTCCTGGGAAACATTTGCCTTTATTGAAAAATATATTTTTCCTTAATTTCTGTTGCAGCATGGGGTTTTACCTCCTTTTTTTTTTTTTTTTTTTGCTTAATTTCTTGGAATAGCATAAAACAGCATGACCTTGGGCATAAGAAATCATGGGAAATGCAAAGAGCAGAAAAAGAAAAAAGAGAATTTTTTCTGTGTTTAAATCTTCTTTAATATTTGCTATGATAGTTTAAAATTTCGAGCAGACCTTTAAAGGCATATAACTGGTCTTTCTACTTTGCTCCATAAAAATAACCAGTGATACAGGAGGCTATTTTATATGTTATATCTCTAAACACATATAAAATAATGTTGATTTTATACCTCTTTCTCTTTCAAATCCAAAGACATTGTAAAAGGATTTCAAAGTCCTATTTTAATTATGCACACATATGCAAATGACATAGAACATAAACATTTATATTTGTAATGCATGACCAATACCGAACTACACGATAATAACCATAGCAACTGTGCTTTTGGCCATGCATTTGTGAGAAAACCAAGAGCCAACCCAATAAACATGCTCTCCTTTTTCAAGTTTTGTGACATTTTTGCATAGGCACGTTACAGCACATGCTTTTTCCTGTAAATCAGTGTCAAAGGCCTTGTTTAATGGTCCCTACTGTTTCCTTTTGAGCTGTATGCCATTTTTCTCTTTAATTAGAAGAAAAATTTTCAAGCTGCGAAGACGTAACTATTCTCCAGAGCAGTACAAACCGTGCACTCAAGCAAAACTTTGAATTTAATTTTTAAATTTTATCTGTGAAAGTGGTAAGTTTCTAAGCTTCTGGAATCCATGGCTTTCAGTGAAAAAAAGGGAAACTGAATGCCGTTATGTGTAGTTCTGTATCTCATAATCAGAAATGCCTTGGTTTATCCTTGGGATTATAAATTACCCTTCAAGACATTACAGCCCAGTAAAATTGCAGGGCACCAATTACTTCAATTACTTTAAGGTTAGGACCTTTCCTTACAAAAATCTTTTTCAATGCTTTACTTTCTGTCTTACTGAAAATAACTGGAGACATGCAAGCCTGTTGTTAACAAGCAATACTATAAAATGTCCTACTTCAATTATACAGAAATTTTATCTTACAGTGTTTCATCACAAACACAACATTTTTAAAATTCTTACATTTATTTGAGGGTAATGTAAGCTAGTCTTTGTCTAGTCCAATCTATATAATCCTTTAGAGCTCAATGCTAATTACTGAATGAACATAGTGTGATCTAAAGACCATTTAATTGTATACTACATCACCCAAAGTTGTTTTCAGGTAATTAATGGATGTAAATGCAAGAAAAAAGTTATTAATAAATGAAATGTTATATATTAATTCGTTAAAATATCTTAATATGGAAAATTTCCTAATTTATTTCAGAAAGACTGTGATTACACTACAGCAGTTTTTCTAGATAGGAAGTAAGAGGTCTCCAAAATACTATGTTTTAAATAATAAAACCATCCTTCATGCTGTAAAGTATGGATATTCCCTTTAAGCACCTGAAAAGCACATTTAAGTTTCCTAAAGGAAACAGAGTATTAGCACTTAGGGAACCAGTGTAAAGTTTATAACACCCAAGATATTAGGATGAAAGTATTCCATTCTTTGCCTTAAGAAATTTTATCTGAACTTTCTGGTCAAATTCGAGACAGTGTCTTAGATATTTTAAAGCTAAAATGACAAAGAAAATCTTTATTTTAAATTTACTTTGGACCTGACTTACTAAACCATTTCTGTGATATAAGCTTCTGTTAGGTTGCTATGAATTTACAGTATGGTGACACCAATTTATACTGTGAGTTTCTGTATGATGCAAATATTTCAACAGGAACATGTCAGCTGTTTAAGATCAGGGATTTGAAGAAGTATTAAATCAAGAGCAGAAGAGACACTGTCATGCTCCAAATAAATACACATTGAACTTGAAATTACTCTTGTGAAGGGGTTGCACACGTAATTCTAAAAGAACTGCAACCATTTATGACTCTCTATCCTTTTTTAAAGATTTCTATGTGTTTATAACAGCCTCCTCTCTCTTGCAAGTTCTGCAGCATTGTTTGCTACACCTCAGCTCTTCCAGCTAGCTTTCCTCCATTAACCTTACCTGAGAAATTTTCATTACAATTCCTAATACTTTAATGAATAGAAATCATATTCAAGCCATTGTAGTAAAGCAGGTGTGCAAGCTAATAATAATTTAAAAATCCAATAAAAATAAACTCACCAAATGAAACCTTTTCTTTCTTATTATTTTATTTGTTTTTACAATCTTATCTAAATTTGTTTTATTGGAAGAGAAAATATTGTAACTAGAAGTACATGGGGTCCTGAATGAACCTTGGATGTAGCTACCGAAACCCATAGGCCTTCTGTTGTTTGAGCTCCAGCTCTCATGTTCTCCATAATTTTTTTCAGCTGGAGGTCAAATGGCCACCTGTTAGTCACGCTCCTGAAATGGGAACGGAAGTCCGAGGTTCAGAGGCCTGGAACTATCTATATTCACCAGTCGTCAGGTTCTCTAACCACGTGATTTGTTTTATAATAGTTTTCTTGTCTGAAAGACAAAATGTGGCAGAATTTTCTCAGAGCTACATTTAAGATTGAGGTCCAATAATACTGTGATAAGACCACTGTTGCGATGTTCAGAGTTTCAACCATACTGACCTGAGATGAAGAAACTTGGACAAATGTCAGTATTCCTCCAAGCTCAGAAGTAGGTGGATAGTGCCAGGATCTCGCTAACAAAAAACCTTGACAGGATCTGCAGCAGGTAAGACTAAAGCTATAGATTTGAGAGGTCTGGCTTTACCAGGGAGGGGTGGAGTAAAGGAGTATCTCAGAGCCCGCACTATCTCTGCTGAGTTCTCCATGTCACCCTATGTGTTAGTAGACATGCAGGTGGGCAGCTTGTCCTTAACCCCACTGTTTTCCAGTTGTGGCTATATGAATGGGCTCATTTTTTATGGTAATGTCCTATTTTCAGCAGGATCTGAGAAATTAACGATGGAGTTCTTTTTGCATCCCTGCCTCTTAAAAAGCCCTCTATTTACCTAGATAAAGTACTAAAATGGTGTTGGTTGCCTTCCTGTAAAGTGCCGAAGGGAAGTCAGGGTGGGAGGTAGAATATCTGAAATTCTGGACCCATTTTTCCTGATAGTATGTTTGAAAAAGAGCATGCTATAGATAGACCAGAGGATTTACTCGTGATCATGAATCGTTGATAGCTTCTGGAAAGTATATTGTAGTGAACGAGTTCAAAAGCTGTGACATTTTCAGTTTCCATTAACAACTACAAAAAAAATATAATGTCAGTCTCACAATGTATGAATGTAGGCAAGATATGTATGCATAAACATAGACATAAACCATGTATATTTATATACATATATACATACAAAACTATGTTCACACACACTTAGTTACAGGTACAGACTATCCTGCAGATATATAGGCAGTTTATCTAACTCTGTTCCTAAGTTTTCTTTCTCTTCTGCTCAGATACTGTGGCAAAATGATATATATTTCAGGAAACTAGCAATAAGTGAAACATATCGTTGTGGACTATCCAAGTACATCAATAAAGGATAGCATTTGGGATCATATACTAGAGTTATTTTCCCTGATAGTTGATTCTATTTTAACAGTAAAAAGTCCAGAGAAAACCACTCCTTCCCACAAAGCATTTTATTTCTAATTTTGAGATCCTAGCCCAACAAAGTCAGTAGACAGTGTAACTTTTGTGTAATGCACTCAAATTACCATTAAAGCCTTATCGAGCAATGTAATGATCTCATTTATCCATGTTAAAAAAATTGTTACTCACATGCAAACTGAAGAACAGCTTCTCTGCTTAATATACTGCCAAACACGTTGGTGGTTAAACACTGATACTGTCCCGAATCCTTCATTTCACTGGGGTTGTTGATGATCAAACTTCCTTCTATTAAACTGAAGCGATAATCACTTTCAATGTCGATTTCAGTTCCATTTCGAAGCCATCTTAGGAAAATAGAAAGAAATGACGTGAGCTTTTTATGGCCAAAGGCAGGCATACAGAAACTGGTAGCCCCAGCTGTTATGACAGCTACTTAAAGATAGCCTGTGCAGTAACCTGTTATTTTGGCAAAGCTTTGGATGAAGACATTGTACATTGCGTGCCTGACAAAAGCTAAGTTTTTCTGAAAAAAAAAAACCACAAGTAAAAACAGATCTTCAGCCTCTGAAGAGAAAGCGTGTTCTTTGTTTGCCTATGCTGAATCAAATTGGTAATCTCTTTTTTCTTTTTTTCCCACCAAAGGCTTCCATCCTTCATGTCAACAATATGACATTTAACATGATTATAATAATCAAATTTTCAATTCATGTTCTATCATAAAAGCCTTAGGCCGAGATGAGTTTAGGGATTTAGCAGAGCTGAGTCTGTACTGCACGAGTCAGGAACCTTTCTTTTCCATTCTTTCAGCATTTGCTTTTCTCGACCCATGAAACAGAGAAACCTGATTTAAATACAGAAAAATAAGACCTGTGAAGAGCAGGGAGGCAGATTTATGTACATAGGCCATTATGAAAGAAAGGATGTTGTCAATGGACAAACGCAAAACAATATCAGCTGGACCAGGATACACAGAATTCAGAGAAGACTGGGACAGGAGAGACTGGAATTAGGTGGAGACTGGTCAAGGGTAATGCCTGGCAGCTACCAGGTAAATGGAAACTAAGCTTAAATGAGGAGTCAGAAGTGGGAATGCTAAGTTTGGGAGGTGTTTGGGAGTGAAATGAGTAGCCTGAACAGTAAAGACAGGGAGGGGAGTGAAGACAAGGTGGTAAAAGCCAGGCTGTAGGAAACATATCAGAAAGTATCACACCTGAGCCAAAGGATTTAATAACTCCCGAATGAACAGTTCTTTTTCTGAGGGTTCAGAGGTAACCTGAGAGTCTCATAATTTTTTTGCTGTATGAATGGCTTTTGGGGTTGGGTTCCCCCCTCACCCCCAGATATTGTCTGCCAAAAAGCCTCACTCTCATTCATCTCCAAAGGCTGAAACAACAAACCCTTCAATAGTCCACTGGCTGCAAGAGAAAATTCTTTGTGTGGTAGATTAATAGACTCCAGCACTCTGGAATAACCTCTGGGGGGGTGCAATATCTCAAATAAATAATAATAATCCACATAAGAAGACTTTTTTGATTTGCTTTTGTGTCAAACTGTATAGAACATGAAACTGTTAAAAGAGTGCTTCTGATATACAAAGAAGAGATAAGCAGTGTAAAGAGGTATGGCACAGCTATTACGATGCACAGATATTAACTTCATTGCTAGTTCACAGTCATTCTGCAGTTTCAAAGTCGCCTTAGGAAACTGCCAAACACTTCCAAGCTTTGCCAGCGTTCAGCAAAGACTGGAAGAACTTGGCAACATCAAGACTCCAGAGGCAATTTTAATAAAGCAAAAGGATCATCAGTACACCCTGACTTGTCACTATTCACGGTGAATGAGGTACAGACAGCAGAATTCAGATGAAATAGCTCCGGGTTCTTCTTAATCCAAAAATCAGAATTGCCAGAATTAAGATGAAATGTGAAACTATTATTTGCCCCTTTCTTTTCATTATAGGACTTTTGATTGCAGAGGATCCCTGCTTCATTTAATGTAAGAAATTAAACACTGTTGACAATATCTTTATATTGCAAAAGATATTAGGGAAATGTCTAGGATTCACTGCATTTTTAGAGAGATTCATACACAGCAGAGCTAAAAAGAAGAGGAACTTCTAATCTTGAACAATTTATTAATGAAACCATAACGAAAGTTAACTTTTATATATATAAAAATATATTTATATGAAATAAAAATGCAAAATTAATTGATCCAGTAATGATGAGACATTTAGACAAGGAAAAAGTCAAATTCATGCATTTATAAATGGCATTGGACACAAAATTCAGTTTGCTTTAATTAGCTTGCTTTACTTAGTTTCATTTTCAGTTAAATTCAATGCAAAAACATGTTTTTGTATTGCTACCCCAAAATTTTGGACCTCGATGGCTGCCTGCCTATATATCTTGGGGTCCATCCTGAATGATTGTATTCCCCTCACATAATCCAAACACAGTAAAGGAGAGGCGACACTGAATTGTGTGACGTGTTTTCTTCTAGGTACCCTGACTGATCTGGGAGGACAGAAACCCAAATATAATACTTAAAAGGTAACGAGCTGATAGGGAAAATCAGCTAATTTTTTTCTTGAAGTCAAGTGACAGATAACATTGCAAAATAGTCTAATTTGGCTTAAGCAGACAGAGAGTAATTTTTTTTTTTCAACTTCCTTTTCTATCAGGAAATGATGCTGACAAAAAATTCTAACCAGCTTATATGTGTCCTAAGTAAAACAGGAAATTTAGTGTTGCAAAAGCAGTGAAAGCAGTGTAATGAAGCAGCATATCAGGGAATTCTGCACCTGTTTTTTCTCAGTAACACTGGTGACGTGTGAGATCCCCCAGGAAGCTTGTGAATGTCTGTATTCAACATCGAAGGTGTCTCAGTTGCGTTCTTCATTGTGCAGGACCTGACTTGTGATACTAAAGTATGATTCACAGAAATGCTGAGCAAATGGAATCTTTTGATCTTAGGGAGCAAATGGAATCTTTTGATCTTAGGGAGTTATTCCCTAAGTCAATGCATCTAGATACCTCAAATGACTGAAACTCAAGAAATTAAAAATTGTTGTTTCGGGGTAGAGCTTGAGCAAGGGAAAAAAAGCTCTTTGCAAGGATGAAGAAAATCTAACATGATGTGAGCATTTTCCATTCTGCTAAAATGAAGTAATGTCCTAGCAAAAAAAAAAGAATTTTTAAACAGGTTATGAACACTGTTTCATAAGTTATACAGACTGAGGAAATGAATTAAACTGTCAGAGACAACTTGATTTTGGAATTTCTGAATGCTTTTAAATGTTCTTTTAATGTAGCTTTAAAAAAAAAAAAAAAGAAAAGAAAAAGAAAAAGAAAAGAAAAGAAAAGTTGTACCGTGCTTTGCTTTTGTCTGAAAATAATTCTTAGCAGCATGGGCCTCACAGCCCATGGAAACAAAGATGTCTATTGTCCAATGCTCGTAGATAATAGGACATGGTCTTTGGTGATATGGAAATAACCCTTCTCCTCACTATTTCATATGCCAAAGGTTGGGCTGTGAAATACAACAAACCTTTGCTTATCTATAGCCTTTTTTTGAGGCTAAATTCCCTCTGAACCTGCCCTGGAGAACAGTATACCCCTCACCAAGTAATTTATGTCTCTTTTCCCTTTCCCTGAATGGCAGTGTGTATTGCATATGCTGTACAGACAAGTGGCAGCAACAGAAACTGCTGTTAAAATAAGGCCATTAAGGCCAAAGCTCTCCTTGCATGAACAGCAGTTAGGAAAGTCTGTTTATGAGGCTGCTGACACCAATTAATCTCTCGGAGCTGAAGGAATGGATATAACAAAATCATAAAACAGCCCAGATTGGAAGGGACCTTATGATCACGTTGTCCAATCTTTCATGGGAAAAGGAGCCTAGATCAGATTATTTAGCATCTCGTTCAATTGCACCTTGAAAACCTCCAGTGATGGGGACCCTGTCATGTCCCTGAGGAGGTTATTCCAGTGAATGATTGTTCTTACAGTAAAAAACTTATTTCTTACATTAAGATGAAATCTCTCTTGTATGAAACTTCTCTTCTGTCTATTGCCCCTTGCCTTCTCCATGTGGCTCCTTGTGAAGACAGGACCTCTGTCCTCTTCCTAGCCACCCTTTAAGATATGCTGCAGGTCTGTATTTGTTGATTGCATTCCAATGGGAAAATGCCAAAAAAAAAGTTGGACCAAGAAAGAAAGGAAATGACATAGGTTCTCCAAAGAGAAGATCTCCACAAGAAGAATGAGGTTGTATGGGAGGGCTGAGTATAGGGTCCCCATCTTTTTTAGGAATCTGTGACTTTTCCACAGGGTCACATGCTATGTTTAATGGACTGATAGCACTTTAACAGTGTGTGAGACTAATATACATATTTTTAATCAAGAAAGCAACAAATATGTAATTGAAATTACACAAGGAATGTCAATAAGGAAGAATGAAACATAGCTTTCATCCCACATGGTGAGGAGTTCACGCAGTTCAAGTCTGAAGAAGTTCTGGCCGCTCATTCCTAGTCCTATGTTACATGTTTCAGTCATGCCTGTGCTGTTTGGGGAGGTTGTGCCACGCATCAGATCCATTTAACAACTGACATCTGTTACAAAGAGGCAGATTCAGTGCTGCTGTGATGGGGATATCTAAAATGGGACTGCCTCCGAATTTCTTCCAGACATAGAATTGCAAGTTTTGTGACTCAAATGCATCTAAGGAGAATTCATCCAGAATGCTAAAGAATCCGCAAGTCAAATAAGTATCATACGTGAAAAATAAAATGCGGAATAGATGATTGTCACCTATGACAAAACAACGGTAAGGGTCCTTATGTTCCCATTTTAAGTGAAGAATGATTCTATGAGAAAAGATAAAGGGTGTATGAGGAAAAAAAAATCAACCATGTGTTCCCACTACGTCACTTGTAATTTGTATAAATTATGAGTAGAGTCAGATACAGCAAATGGATAAGGTGGCTGCAACATGCTGTTCCCACCTGTAAGTGGGCACCATTAATAACCTGAACTCAGACTCACAGGTGTGTCATAGCAGGTCTGTATAGTAGAAAACTGTGGCATAATAGTCTGTATGGGAAAACTGGCAACAGACAATGGTTGCAAAGGAATAAAATGGTGGACTTGTGAGTGAAAAGACACCACATTTGGCTCAGCCACGGTACCCTGCATTGCATAGTCATGTCATTTAGTGTACCTGTTCTTTACTGCTTTCCCTATAAAATGGGGTAGTATTTCATAGCTTTATAGATGTTTAGAAAAAAATTAATCAGAGTTTTTGATCTTGTCAGCCGTTACAGAGAGAAGTCAAAAAACTGGACGAAAGGAGTCCCTCCACATGGGTAGATACGATGCACAGAAAACACAATTTGAAACTTCACAGATTGCTTTGCCTTACGTGAAGCGTAGTATACCACTACTGCTTATCTTTCTTCCTTATTCAGAATCAGAAAAAGCATTCAATCAGAAAAGCCATTTCTGTCATGGAACTGTTTCTGTTACGTTGTTCTACGAAGCACACTGACTCTCAGAGTGGGATTGCAGAGGCTAATATTCTGAAAATTAAAAGAAGTATTTCTGAAACAGGTACCTGTATGTGGGAGTAGGATTTCCATGAGCTTGACAATTCAGAGATACTTTCTTCTCCTCAGAATCAGTTGGAAAAATCACATCATCTGGCTCTTGTACAAACACCGGCCCATAATCAACACTTTCTGTGGAAATAGAAGCAGTATAGTTTAGGGAGTCTGAATAAATGTAAGTGTATTACAGCTTTTATAAAGTGAGACTAAAGTATGAAAAATTATGTTTGTTTTCCAGAGGTTCATATCACATTACTCCAGATGTTATATTAAAAGGTAATAGTTAAAAGAAAACAAAAAAGATAGGGAAGAAATATTACTAAGTTAACAATAAAATATATAGTATGATTTAAGTGTTCATCATGCCTTAAAATGGCTTTCTCATCAGACATATTTTGACCTGCAGTCTAATGAGCAACTCAAGAGAATTAAGCCAGCAAGAAGAGTTAACTCTGCTTATAGAAGAAGGAAAACAAAAATTTTCCTGCTGCTTGCAGCAGCTTATCTCATGAAGAACTAAGATACAGTTTTCCCCTTTATGTCAAGGTGTTGCTAAGAAAAATCACTTGTAAAATTAATGGCAGCAACTGGTGGCTGCTATTAAATAATATATAACAAAATCTCACATTTCGTTTTCCTGCGCTGTCTTCTCTAATTTTGGCATGTATCTATATCTTCATATGAATTCACATTTCTGAACAAGGAAAGCTGGATAGACCCATAGAATACAGCTATGATTCCAATTCATTCATATTATGAAGAGGGAAGTGTAACCTTCAGAAAAGTAAAAGGTTCCTGATCACGTAGGTCTGAATAACTGAAATGCTCACTGTGTGCTGGAAGACTGTGGAATTTTAATCAACTTAGACTTGCTCCAATCTCATGAATGATTTAGTCCCATAATGCTCTTAAGATTTAGAGCACTAGCCTAAAAATTTGGTTGAGGGGAGATAGTTACTTTGTCCTACTGCTTGCAATGAAACATATGGGAGCAGGGTTTTCTCTGTCAGTTTTATGGTTTCATATGTTCACGTCATAAAAGTCCTTCAACTGTTACTGAGGACAGCATGACACCTTAAGCAGTTTATAACCTCCTGATATATTTATCCTATCAATACCAGCTTGAAGTAAGAAAGGTGCACCTGAAGACTTTGGGTTCGGGCCATTGACTAATAAAAATTATTTGCTGCATTGTTCTACTAAGCCCCCACAACTTCAACCACATATTATGGGTTCACAATTTTGTGAACTGTGACCTTTTTCACACTGCTAACAGTTTCAGAAAGTTTGAGTGGACAGGAGAAGGTGCACAGGACTACAAGTCTTGGTACAAGAAGGAAGTCTTGGAGTCTGAAGAAAGGATGAGAAACATGGGAGACATAAGTCATATTATGCTCCTTCTGAGATGCAAATTTCCATGTCTTTAAATTCTGTGACGTTTTGGGTTTCTCAGTTCTATTATTATAATGCAGTGAAAAGACCACATGAGAACCTATCCTGCTATTCAAGCTTCCTTTTTAGTGACAGTACATTTATAACACACTTAGTTTTTTGTCTTTTTACGCTGCTATTGAAATGCAGATTTTGAAAATACCATTATTTTCAGGTACGTATGCTTCTGCTGAAACAGATTCAAATAATTATGCTGTCAATTTGTGAAGACAACAAATAAGAGCAGCAGCAATTAGTAGTTTCTGTTTTGCATCATTTCCAAGTTTATTAGCCCTTTTTGTAGGACCATGTAAAGGAGCGTGGATTGCTGTTCTGCATATTTACACTACATCTGTGTTTAGGTACGTTACTTCAGTTGCATGTATTGCAGAAATATATTTTCTGGGACAGATATCTACATTATTTAAAAAAAAAGCCCAACCACAATGAGCAATTTCTAATATAAGCTTATATTATTGAAGTTCAAATAACTCCAGTGCTAAGTTTTGAGCATGACAACTGAGGCTGCCGCAGGGGCAAAACCTCTTTTAAGAAAGGAAAATCTGAGTACGAAAACTTTGTATGGATTTTTTCTTATAATTTGGTAACCTTTTGCACAGGAGAAAATACTAATGAATGTAGGCGTAAATAATCAGAGGTCTCATCAGGCGAGAGTCTAGCAAAACAAAGAATTAAAGAATGAAACCAAGGGTTTAGGTTTAGGTGTTATTCCATGCAGATTAGTAGGTGTGTGGATAGGGTGTATATTCATGACGATTAATGATTTTATCTTCTCCCTGGGAGTGACTCTGTAGTTAAAATATGTCACAGTCTAGAATTGCTGGAAAGAAAAGAAAAAGATGCAACGGTAGGTAGGTGCTGGTGTCACTAGCAGTACAGGTGTTCTTTCTACCTGTATTATTTGCAACAGTAATACTGAAATGCTGTGGTGCACTTTCCTTTTAGAAATATAGTCTGAACTCTTTATGTGGAGGTTGTCATTCTTAATGGTAGTAGCTAAATGGATGCTTGTGCTATGTGGAATGAGAACAGGTTTTACTTCTGCTTGCAGTGAAGACAAAGGTAACAGAGAATGTTCAGTGCATGCAAGTCATCTTCCTGAAAGATACAAAAATGTAGACAGCTGCTTATCTGCATTTCAGATGGAGTGTGGAGTACCGGCAGAGATTATTTGGAGACTCAGAAACAACATAATAATGAATGATAATGTTCATCAGTTTGTAGCTAAAGTGACTAAATGAATTCTTAGTTAGATCATTTTGACTGCAACAGAATAATTGAAGAAAAAGGTCTATTCTGAAGACATCAAAGCACTTGTTGAAAAGACAAGACTGTATTTTTATAAATTATTAGGCTTAATAAAGGGGTGATTAAATAAAATACAGTGAGGTGTCATATGTGATATGCAAGAAATCGTAACAGACCACCTAATGATACTGTCTTCATTTAAACTCCAGTGACAGACTTGAAATTGAAAATCTTAAGTGTTTTACGCCTTCTTTCTTTATTTCAAAAGCAATGAAGGAAACACACTACAGATGTAAATATCTAATTTAAATATATCAAAAAATATTTTAAAACTATTTTTTTCAAATTAAAACACAGGCTGGCTTACAATTAGAGAGAAAAAAATTAATTTTCTTATACATAATGCTACTAAAAGCTCAAATTAAATGAAGCCTTGTGAAGGCTTCAATAGTTGTCAATATCAATGATGGGCACATAGTTTAGCTAGCACTTACCATCCCGTTAGAGGTAATGGGAAGTACAGACTCTTCCAAAATTGACTGGAACACCACTGGAGGCTTACTGTATCCTCTTTTCTATGCAGAGAGTTCAAAGCTATATTGAAACTACAGGACATGAGAATATTTCCCAGGAGGCAGTGCACACTCTGCTAATGTTGCTGTTTCATGTGGGGTGAGAGTCAGGGATGCAGACCTCATTTCCCTTCCCCTAATCCAGACAATGGAGGTAAAGCCAGGTTGCGAGGCACGCAGAGAGCCATAGTGTGAGGCCGCATGTCTGCAAGAGTAGTCAATCATGGAGCCAGGGCTGAGGAGTGAATTGGACCAAATGGTGACTCCACAGCCTGAAATCTTGGAGACTGAGGAATGTGAATATCCACACTAAATGTGCATAATTAATCAATTTTCCTAGAACAAACTTAAAAAAAAAAAAAAAAGTGTATGCGCATGGCACTCATAATACAGAGATTTCTAACATTGCAGGATAAAAGTTTGATTTTCAGGAAAATGTTAAATAGAATTCTGTCTGCCTTTTACCATTTTACCAACCTATCAGCTGTTATTTTAAGTAACAATTACTTATTAACAGTTCTCAACATTTTCATATCAAAGAAGTAACTTAAAGAACCATAATCTTAATTTATAATTTAAATCATTCAGTTCCATGGTAACTGAATTGTTGATATTCAAGATTCAGGTAAATGACTTCAAATTTCTCCTGGAAATTCCATAATCACCATACTGCTTCACAATTTTCAATTTGTCAAAACTGTTTAATTTTGATTCTTGGATAACATTGTGTCTTCTTCACCCTTTCTGCTGCCCTTATTGATTCTGAGGCAGACGTGCCCCCTGACAGAATAATGTGCAGACTAAAATCTGAAGTGCTTGGAGAAAACATATATCTAATGATCAGTATGGGATCTAATCAGCCTTCTCAGGAATAAGTGAATCTCACCTATCCCTGGTTTTAGTGATGTGAGATTTTACGTAGGTGGCAATGAGGTTCAACGGTTGAAAAGTAGATATGGGTTAAGAGTTCCCTTTTCAATAACTTTGGTTTCATTGCCAAACCATTGGTGCATTACTTGACTTGGGAATTCCAAGCTGTAACTACAAAAATAACAGCAGCAAATGCTTAGGAGACCTTAACATCATTGTGCTTGAAATTTCCAGTCTGAAGTGGGTGACCACGTGAATTTCGCCTGATTACAAATGGGAATTTCTTAAAATCTCTTTTAGGAGTATTGCATCACTTATTAAATACCATCAAAAACCTATAGACAATTTCTTCAGTGTACAGCATAACTGAACATTGATTAATATTTACAAGGATTCTTCATGTGCCCTTTTACAAACTAGACTGGAGGACTGCTCAATTATCTCAAGAAAGCCAATATTAGGATTAATAAACTCTGGGGTTTAGTCCCAGGTCTAATCAACTGCATCAGTCTGCTCTTTCTGATGAGAGTCTTCCTTGAAAAATTAATCTCTGGTTCTTGCCACATTTTGATCATGAACAGTTGTAGCAGTATGTTCTTTTGATACCTTATGCTAATCTCAAGAGTAACCAAGGTGAGAGTTATACTTTTAGATAACAGTAGATATGGATGATTGCCAAGGAAAAAGAGAAAAAAAGTGCCTGATTATAAAATCCGACTTTATACATATGAACTATTCTATGTAAGCAACCAGGTTTATATATGTGTTCAAATTTTTACAGGATTAGAAACACTAACCATTTGAGAACGATATAGCAGAAGAGTTCATAGGCGAAAATGACCACCACCCCCACCCCCTATATCTACAGTACATACAATCCAAACGGCTTTACTGCAGGACATTACGCACTGGGGCAGGTTAACCTTGGGCGGCTGCCAGGTGCCCACCAGCTGCTCACTCATTTCCCCAAGGGAGAACAAAGGATGAAAAAGCTCCTGGCTCAAGATTAAGAAAGGGAGATCCCCTGCAAGTTACTGTCATGGGCAAAACAGGTACAACTTCGGAAAACTTATTTCCAGTTAAAATAGACTTGGGTAGTGAGAAACAAAGACAAAAATTAAAGCAATGCCTTCACCGCCTTTTTCCAGGCTCAACTCCCCTCCTCCGCCCCCAACTCCTCCTGGCCATAGAGTTGCCATGTGTGACACGGGATCTATGGGAGGTCTCTGAAGTGGCCTCCTGGGATCAGGACAGACACCCCAGGGTGTATGAAGTGCCCTGGAGACCCAACCTCAAGCACATGAATTAATCTGTACAGGGTGTTCAGTTTCTAACCAATAAATACCCAGTGCCACTGGGAGGTGGTGGGGTGTCTGACACTCTGAGGCAGAGCAGACCAGCATGGTGCCACCTTCACACCAGCCTTGCCCTGTCCTGGTGTAGCAGCTACGAACCAGGTGAGGCTCCTCACAGCCCCTGAAGCGACACTGCGGAGCCTGTTTCCAGACACCCGAACCCTGCTCTGTGCTGCCAGCTGTGATGCAGGTCGCACCTGCCAGTTTCATGTGTATCCATAGGATATTAGGCTGTAAGACAGCCCAAGTGGCACTACGTCAGTGTATGTTAAAGACCTGAATTACTCCCCAGTGTTTAGACACCACATTTGTCTGTCTGCACCCTCATGCTGAGCTTCACCTCGCTCTGCCCTGGCCCTGACAGCAAGGAGGAGACCCAGGGGAGGTGGGGTGGGACAGGATGGTGAGGGGCCGTGAGGTGACCACAGCCCCAGGCTGTCCCCACACAGACAGGAGTGACAGCGGGCTCTCCATGTTGGCTGTTTCCCCCATGGGCCTGAGTTATGGGGTTTGTCCATCCCACTGCATTTAAATAAGGCTGAAGAGTGACACCCTGACACCCCTTTTTCCCCAGGCAGCCAAGAGCTCGGACTTCCACCAGCTATGGAACACCTGGTGACATGGTGACCTTATCAGAGAGAGCAGAACGCTGGTGGTTGCCGTGTGACAGGGTTGGTGACAGGATGCTCAGGACAGGCACAGAAGGGGCTGCGCGGTGCCGGCCCAGAGTGGAGGCGAGCAGGCGGGTGAGCGAGGGCTGAGGCGAGAGGCAGGAGGAGGGCAGGGAAGGGAGGGCAGGGCTGCTGGGCCCGGGCAGGGAAGAAGGGGTTGCCTGTGGCGCGACAGATGGTGGCTGCTCCTCCTTTGTCTTCCAGAGACGGAGGCTTGTACAGGGACAGGACCAGACCATGGCACACTCCTGTCCTCGGCCACACAGATGGAGATTTGCTGCCTTCTACAAGGATACCGACACTAAGTTAAGGCATCAAGAGTCTGGCAGAGCCAGGGCAGGGTTTGCACATGGTCAGTGAGGGTGGTGGCTCCTTTGTTTGTTGTCTTTTGCAGCCACAGACCCAAACAGGGACAGGACCAGACCATGGCGCACTCCTGTTCTCAACCACACAGACAGAGATTTGCTGCCTTCTACAAGGACACTGAGACTAAGTTAAGGCATCAAGAGCCTGGCAGAGCCCTGGGCAGGGGTTGCCCATGGTCAGTGATGGTGATTGCCCCTTTGCTTCTTATTCTGCCTTTTGCAGCCACAAGCTCACACAAAGACAGGATCAGTCCATGGCGCATTCCCGTCCTCAGCCACCCAGACAGAGATTTGCTGCCTTCTACAAGGATACCGACACTAAGTTAAGGCATCAAGAGTCTGGCAGAGCCCTGGGTAAGGGTACCCTGGGTAAGGGTTACCCTGGGTAAGGGTAACAGTGAGGGTGGTTGCCCCTTTGTTTGTTATCTTGCCTTTTGCAGCCGCAGACCCAGACAGGGACAGGACCAGACCATGGCTCACTCCCATCCTCAACCACACAAAGAGAGATTCGCTATCCTCTCTGACACTGACACAAAGTTAAGGAGTCAAAAATGACACCAAATCATGGTGCCAACCTAGTGATGCAGTGACACTGTCACTGTGGCTAGCAGGCTCATGGTGGCCCATACCACCATGGGATGGGTGTCTCCTGGCAAAGGAGGAGGGATGACAAAGATGCGGGACTGACAGCCTTGGCCTGAGGCTGGCAGAGCCCTGGGCAAGCGCTGCCCATGGTGAGCCAGAGTGGCTACCCCCTTTTTTGTTATCCTGCCTTTTGTAGCCACAGGCCCAGACAAGGACAGGACCAGATCATGGCGCACTCCTGTCCCCTCCCTCCGCAGCTACTCAGCGAGAGATTCCTCCAGGTTTACAAAGCTATTGACAAGGAACGACATACAGCCCCAGTCTGGACCATGCCATGGTCCCACAGGCGACTGGAGGCTCCCCACAGCTATGGACAACGGCAGCCCCGCACCACCCGCCCTCTCTGTCTGAAACTGACCTTGGAATAAAATTTTCTGATTCTTGAACCATTGGCTCGTTCTGCTGCTTTGTGTGGTCTTTTGGGGGAAACCTCCTCGACCTTTTCCTTATTGTACTTATTTCTTTATTATATTTAATTTATATATCTTTGTGTGTGTGCATATATATGATTGATACATATATATATATACACACACATTTTTGTACACATGTATGTTTTCTGATCCATTCAGGGATCTAAAAGCATCAGGTTTGTTTGCACTCGTATTTTAACAACATGCTCTTAAACAGGACAGTCCCGTGTGAGTTTGCATGGGAGGATTTGAACTCCATACCTTATTTTTATTTTCTAACTTAAGCAAGAACATAACAAGAGATTAATATTTAACATAAATATTAAGTATATGTATATTTCAATTTACTATTTTAATTTCTCAAGGGAAATATTTCTATTCCTCACACAGGCTTGTATTAAAACAACCAGTTTTCTGTATCTTATTTAAGTGCTATGAGACTGGTGATTTATTATAGTGGCATATATCTTTTCAGATTACAGGTATGCATTGCAACAAAGCTAGTTTGTGGCCCCTTTACAAATTTTAAGTTGCCATTTTCAATCTAGGCAATTAAAAGCACTAAGCACTCTCCTTAGGATTTACTATATAAAGTGGTATTTTCCAGAAAGGTGTGGATACGGAAAACATTCCAAATATTAATAAAATCCCTCTTTTTAAATTCTTGAATATTCTTGGAAGTAGCACTCGAGTATTCTTTGAATTCCAAGGTTCTCCTTACAACACATTTGCACTTACACAATACCAGACTATATGACTTCTTAGTAACAAGTATTTAAATCCTCAAGGGAATAGAAACTGGAACCTGTGTATCCTGGACTGCAGACATTAGCCAAAATGTGGTTTCTCTCTCTTACATATAGAGACACTTTAATTCTCTCCCCCAATTACTGATGAAAAAAATCAGATGTTCATCTTGCTGAGCATTGCAAACACCATGAAAACAAACTGAAGATGAGAATAAAGTTTCCTGAACTTTCAATTCTGCAGTAACTGAAAGAGTGTCATTCCTCAACACTCAGCTTTCTTGCTGCCATCCTTGATATAATTCCAGGTCAATAAATACAACATGAAAAAGAATGAATTCCTGGAACCCTAGGAACACACAGGTGGGCAGGAAGGAAACATAACCGTGTTCAAAGACCAGCATCAAAGCTACATTGGCAATATTATTTTTAGCATCTGATAATTCTGTGTGCTGTACTTTTAAAGAATAAAAGAAATAATGTTCTTTTAAATGTTTTCTTAAATAATATTTTTAAAATATAATTGTCTGCAGAAGGGGTAGCAAATTCTACACTGCACTGGTCACTTGCATCAAATATCGTTAGTGTAGTTTGACCACTGTCTGCAATGTTACCATACCATTCAAGCTAGTTTTCTTGGTGCCCTCTTCTCAGTCTGAGCTACTGGTGGGAGGAAACACAGCTCTTTTCACTCTGGTATTTTTCACCCAGCAGACAAGGTATCCAAGGGGAAATGCTCAGGCAGCGTGTAAACATGGGCGAAGGAGGTGTTCACGGAATCATGGAATAGTTTGCGTTGGAAGGGACCTTTAAAGGTCATTCAGTCCAACCCCCCTGCAATAAGCAGGGACATCTTCAATTAGATCAGGTTGCTCAGAGCCCTGTCCAACCTGACCTTGAATGTTTCTAGGGATGGCACATCTACCACCTCTCTGGGCAACCTGTTCAGGTGTTTCACCACGCTCAGGGTAAAAAATGTCTTCCTTATATCTAGTCTGAATCAGACCTCTTTTAGTTTAAAACCACTAGCCTTTGTTCTTTTGCAACAGGCCCTGCTAAAAACTTTGTCCCCATCTTTCTTATAAGCCCCTTTTAGCTGGAAGGCTGCTATAAGGTCTCCCGGGAGTCTCCTCCAGGCTGAACAACTCCAACTCTCTCAGCATTTCTCATAGAAGAGGTGCTGCTGCCCTCTCATAATTTTTGTGGCCTCCTCTGGTCCTGTTCCAACAGGTCCATGTCTTTCCTGTGCTGTGGGCTCCAGAGCTGTACAAAGTACTCCAGGTGGAGTCTCACCAGAGCAGAGTAGAGGGGCAGAATCACCTCCCTTGACCTATTGTCCAGGCTTCTTTTTATGCAGCCCAGGATACAGTTGGCTTTCTGGGCTGCAAACACATTGTCAGCTCATGCTCAGCTTTTCATCCACCAGTACCCCCAGGTCCTTCTCAGCAGGACTGCTCTCAATCTCTCTTCCCCAGCCCGCATTGATACCAGCGGTTGGCCCAACCCAGGATCAGGACCCTGCAGTTTGCCTTGCTGAAGCTCATGAGGTTCACACAGACCCGCTTCTCATGGTTGTCCAGGTCCCTCTGGATGGTATCCTGTCCTTCAGGCCTTCTCCATTTAATCTGTTCGTGTCCTTTTAGGACCACTTTTTTTTGCTACAGGTAATACTGGTGGATAGATTTGCTACTCCCTCTGAAGGTGGACTAGAGAGATATTCAGGCAAACCATTTATTTTCAGCTGTTATTGTGACACACTGACAGAATTTTTACAAGTGGCAGTTGGAAAAAGGGTGAGGCAATTCTCCTTTGAAAGCTGAGTATCTCAGCAAAATTTAAAAACAAAAAGTTTTTACAGGACCGGGAAAACAACGTTTTCTTATCTCTATACTTTTTTTTTTTTGTCAATTTTTCAAAGGCCAGTTGAACCCATGTGGAGATGGAAGGATTTTCTAAAGAAAACATACAAGAGGGTGTAAAATGATAGAACTTCTAAAGCAGCCTAAAGAGAGAGGTCACTAACAGATCTTCCATCCTAAAATATACATTGGATTCTGTATTCAGATCCCACCCAGAAAAGTATCTACTTGACATATCATGGGCCAAACCATATCCCAATGACCTGTCAGTCCTGGGTATTAATATGTTCAGGACACTTTAAGAAAGATGCAGGAGTTATATGTGTTGCTGAAGTATGCGTTATCATCAGACTTTATTAAAATAAAACAAAGATATTTCATATCGAATTGGTCCTACAAAATGAAAGACACTTTTTGGTAAAGGTGGATCAGGTTTTAGCGCTACTCATTATCGAACTTGCTTTTGAATTTCCTTTCCTCATTTGTTTTCAGTTTGTGCTGCTTGTATGCGTTTGAGGTGATGACTCGAAAGCATCTTCTGATTAACCTTTGTTACCATGGAAACAAACAGTTTAACCGGTTTGGTATATTCAGAAAATATTTTAGATGTATAAATAATCACCCTGCTTTCAGAGAAAACACATTGCTTTCTTCAACTAAAAGCTATAAACCCTCTTTTTTTCAGCTTAAACACTGAAAAAAACATATTAACTTCAGTGCTAATATTGATTTTACAAGTAGATTCTATAATACAGACTTTCACTTAACACCTAAGAAATAATGACTATTCATTTTAATATCCCTATAATCTGTCAAAATATAAAATTTATTTTAATATAATGAAATAGAAAAAGCCCACTAGTTCATCACACCAAAATATATTAAATCTATGTGTAACAGATTCTAACAATAAGAAAGGTGGCTGCAACTTACAATAATTATTTTGCATATATAGAAGCAGACATACATATGTATGTATATATATTTATACACACATGCATTTATAAAATACATTTAATCTTAAAACTATGTTTCAGTTAACTTAAAAGTCAAGAGAACTGGAGGAGACTTTCCTTTTGACAGGCAAGTTCAGGCAGATACACATGCCCTGAGGTATCTACATTGATTTCAGTATGCTGCATGCTGGAACGGTGTAAAGTACACTCATGATTGAGTTTACACTGCAAAGGAGATAAAATTATTTTCTCATATTTTTAGATTTACCTCTTCTGAAGCAGATATGTTTATTTGCTTATTGGGCAAGATAGGACAAGTATTTTTCTGTGGCTTGAAAATACTTTCTCTGTTCTGTGACCTGAAAAAAACCATATCTGTTTTAAACTTAGTTTATACTATCTAAATTGCATGCCACATTAATCAATATTGCCCAATATGTTTAAGAAATTAAAAATTTTTTAGTAGTTTGTGTCTTTAATTCAGACTTGTAAATGCTGAATCTAGCAGATGGTGTGAAATCAGGAATCCTCCCTGAACAATAATTAGATTCAGATCTTGCACATCTTGAGGTTCATTGATTCAAACACTTCCAGTCATGAACTAGACCCTGCTCTTTATTTTCTTCTGAAAGATATCAAACTAAAGATGGAAGGATAAAAAGAGTCTTTATTCAAGGTTAAGTTCAATTTTATTTACTGCAGCATTTCCAGAAGGTTTTGGAAGGGTAAGAAAGTATAAGAGTTTGCAGCTTTATGATTCTTCGAGAGTATTTAATGAATAATTCACACTTTCTATGCACATTCTTCAGTCATGACTTTACACATTGATACATAGCTTGAAGAGGACTGTATTGCCTTAACTGCATGTTTACGCTAAGAAATTCCATATAGTTTAAATTCAGCAGTGAGCTACAGCATAGTTCTTTTAATTTGAAATATCAGGAAACATATGTTGAACTAAAGAGTGCAAATTAAATGGCATAAAGTCAGTATAAGAGGACCTTTATTAGAAGTCATGTCAGGCCTCTGAGCGTGCCTCCTGGGAAATACATTAAGAAGTCGCTTGAGAACCTGTATACTTAGACAGATAATAAAAGAATTTTGTTTTTTCTTATGGCAAGCCTGGCTCCTGAGTGTATGCCATATATTGGATATTTGAATTATGCAAGTTACTAATCATAATAACATAAAATATATTTCCCCCCCTCTTGTTAAGTGTCCTCTCACTTGTAGCAGTGGTCGCTCATGACCACACATGAGCACAGGCTGCTGTAGCATTTCCTCATTTAGGAGGCCCCGGCTAATAAATACGATCATTTAACTCTATCACTTATCACATACCTGTTGTAGGAAGATAACTAAAATATCTTACCTTCAAGACCTCTGAAAAAAGCCTTGAGTTCAAATTAAAATGATAAACTTACTAATTTAAGTGGATGGAATGCCAGATGATTGAGATGATAGTTATTTCTGGTTGCTAAATGTCAAAGATATCTCAAACATAAACTTATTAACAGAACTGACAGAGGTTTAGAAAACAAGTTGTATTCAGCTGCCACAGTAGACGTGTTCTTGCCCTCTTGGATGATGCAGAATATCCTACCCGGTCTCCTGCCACAGACTCCTCAACCCTGCCACGCCAGCAGTATGCTGGGCTTTTCTAAGTCCCGTTTCATAGCTGTGCTTGTGCCATGCAGGTGCTTCAGATAAGCAAGGGCTTTAAAAATCTTACTCAGGTGCCTCAGGTTTATCTGTTTGTACAACTGTTTGCACAGCTGGATGTACAAAGACCGGTAAGTGGTGGAGTAACTCTCCTAGGACTGTTTCATGCAGTCCTTGGAAGAAAGAACTGAAGTCTCTCTCTTTTGAGTCAAGTACTCTATTCATTGAGGCTTATCATTTATGGCCCTTTTAAAATTGTGTCTCCAGTCAGTGGATCTTCACTTCCTGCTGCAAAATAGAAGCGGCTCGACCACGGAGTTGGAATGTGGCCCCTAGATGTCTCAGAGACAAGATCATGCTGTCTCTAGACATTCATCCCGTTGTAGACAAGGATAATACACTCTAGTTCTAATCCTGAACTTTGATTTTCACCTGAACATATCAGGTTGTCTGGGAGGAGTTATCACTGTCTGCTGCATGGGCAATAACTGAGTTTGGTGTAGTCACTGCTTACAAAGACTGTTGCAGAGGAAGGACAAATGTAGAAACCTGCCCCAGTTCCAGAAATGTTATCAAACAGAATTTATCTGCTTGCGTGATTCAAATTGTTGGTGTGGTGTTCTAGATCAACCTTAATTCATGGAACATATTTATGCTTGTATATAAGCCATTTCTGTTCACAAAAACACATGCATACCCCATTAGCTTTCAATACATGCAAAGTACTTTCTAAGGGAATAAAAGGAAAAGACGTTACCGAGAGAAGCAGTAATCCTGTAATGACAGCCATACTGCATGAATGTTGTTGAACTGTGAGGTATTAATCACGATTCTTTCCTCTGTTACTTCCTTACGCTACTATGTTTAAATATCCTCTAACCTTCCTTCCTCCCTCTCCTTCCTTCCTTCTTTTCTTTCTGTTTAAATTTCTACTTTTCTTGGAACATTGATTCAGATAAATATTATCACTAAAGAAATGGTATCAGAAATGTGGCTTCTTTAAATGTAACCAAATATGAAAAAATGCGTATTGTTACTATGAATTATTGCATTTAAAGTTAAATGACACCACATCACATGGATATGTCTATCCATGCGTGCATGCGTGACAGAGTTGACCATGCAGAGTGGGTAATTTAGAGAAAAAGTAGTTTTATAAGATTTACTATTCATGTTTAATTTACATTACTATCAGTCATTATTAAATCAGAAAAATTCCAGAGAGAAAAATATATATAAAAGAGGGACTGACATTTTACAGCTTTGCTTTTCAAATATACAGATACCAGCTGAGTAGATGAAATTGTGCTGTAATGAAATTTCAAACTACCAGTTTACTATTTTCACATGGCAAAAACTGTATAAAAGTATTCTGCATAGGAATCTTTAAGAAAGAATGTTTTAACTGGTGTCTTTAAGGCTAATCTGAAGAATCTAAAGGGAAAGAGGCCCGTTTCTGCTTTGAGAAGTTTAATAAAATTCAAAATTATGTCTGAGAAACACTGAAGTAAGCTGATAAAAATGTCCTGCTTTTGAAACATCTTTCAAAAATTCAGAGAGGGAAGACAGACTTACCGTCATGTTTGAAGGCCTCTGAAAAGTGGTAGGGGTTTGTTGGGGAGTGATAATGTGCAGCTCCTCTCCAGCCTGGTGAAGGTACACTTCCTAGTGAAGGACTGCTTAATCGTGGTCTGTTCTTTGAATTAAATGAGGTTAAAGATGAACTACCCGATTTGATTCTTAGGATAGCAGCATATGAAGTGGGGAGACCAGGAACAGCTTCTGAATATTCTGGAAAAAAACCAAGGAGTGAACACTGAATAAAGCTAAAATGTATCACTCTTCCAAAGAATATTTAGTTATGCAGTAGAAAAGTTTTATCTGTAAAAGGAGTGTCAGAGACGCCCCAAACTCCATAAGGGACTCGGCTTCTAGACAGCACTGGGTAGCAGCATAGAGCTCTAAGACAGAAAATTCCCCTGCAGTTTCAGCACAATATAAAAATCAGGTGTTTATTAAATTTTTTACTTATGGTAATATGAATTTTCAATATTTTTAATTCTATTTCAATGACCCTAAGTAAGATTAGAAAAGTGTCTGTTCACAGCCTTACATTACTTTGTGTATGCAGTGCAGAAACATTGGTTGAAGCTAAATATGCTCCTCATTTCAACAGCACTCTGCAAATCAAGTGGGTTAGCTAAAATGCCCAAGAGACCACATATGCACAAATATCTCTCCCAAAAATATGCACATGCCAGTGTCACCTCCTTTTCTGTCTCTTCAACTTCCCCTTTTCTTCCTTTTCTGCCTGTACTTGAAATTTCAGTGTCTACAAATAAAGAACAGTGCCCAAGTTTTTGGTCTCCGTATAATGGCAAACATAAGAGAAATAAATAAACTATTTTATTATAATAGATTAAAAATATCACTCAGGAGCTGCAGGAACAAAGCAAGAACAACTATTGAAATGAAGAATCCTTAACATGCAACAGTCTTAAGGAGGCGAGAAGAACATTTAAAAATTCATTGATATAGATGAGCAAAGGCAGTCAGGCTGCATAACCTATGAAGGAACTGATTTTTTTAGGGACAGTGGAAGTGGCTGGCAGAAAAAGAAGATAATTTTTCTGTCATGTTCATTGAAGATAAATATTGATAAATGGGACATTCTTCACATTGGCATAATATAAACAAGGAAAAAGTGTTCAAAAGCTTTGAAGAGCAGCACACTCAACTGAAATAAAATCTCTTTAAAATATTAGATCATGGCCTAGCTGGAGAGCTTTTGGAAAAATATTCTAAGCATAAATATAGTCTGGACTATTTTATGTTTAAAATGGTTTAAAATTAGAGAAATCTCTATTTTATTTTATGAAGATTGTGACAGTGAACATGTAGAATTTTTCAGGTTTAGGAAAATGTCATTTCAATACAGTATTTATAGTTTCAGATCAGATATTAAAAACACACCTCTTCTACCTTTTGGAAGAAGCTGTAATTTGGCAAAAACAGGTATTTAAAAATTACCATTTTCATCTATGCAAACTTTAAATACCCAGATTATTTTATGATGCCTTATCTCACATTCAAAATCTGGGTTTAAATACAAGTTTTGGCAATCAGATGGGAAAGGCACAAAAAGGAGAACTCTACCTTAAATTTTTTTTCATCCTGTTCTCCCAAACCTACTTTATAATGTGCATCATAATGTTTTGTATATCATATACATAAAAACTTTCCTGGCCCACAAAGAGAGGGAAAGTAGAACATCATGATAAATTACAATGTTGTATGAAAATACATTTTATAATACCTTTTAAAACATTATCATTGGAATACAAGTGTGATTTCACAAAAAATATCTTTGTCTTTCAATACATTTCTTCAACAGTTTGCAATATTTATGTATTGTAGTTCTTTTAAAGTAAAATTTTGCCATATGGAGAAAGTAAAGTAAAATCTTTCCATTTCCAGAGGAATATTAAAAAAAATAAATCTTTAAAATTTCATATTAAAATCTATCCCCATTAAAATTACTTATTTTCATTTTGTTTTCCCTGAGGTCAGAATCTTAAGGTTATTGAAGTTTCTTGAAGAAATTTTTGTATTTTTGACTTATTTTATTCTCACTAATTGTTAATTTGTCTTATGAACAAAAATATTTTTGGCCTTACAACCATAAATTATTTCAGATAAGTGAGCTGCAGTGGAAATGTCCGTGTTTAAACTTATCACATTAAATCTTTAATGCAGAATTGACGTCTTGCTTGTGAGCAGAGAAGGACGATGTTCCCTGGGGAGTATGGACACAAAGGAAAGGGACAAAATTCTCTCTAACACATTCTACATCAGAGGATGGAAATGCTGGGTGGTGAACGTAGCAGTTCTGGTGGCAGGACAGCTAATTAGCTGTACTGCAAGTGGGCATTGGACACTGTGGAGCTCCTCAGATCCTTACAGCTCAGATCCTCCGATATCCCCAGGGGTGCTGATGCCCTCCCTGGAAATGCTGCAGGAAATCTGTAAATGGGCAGATTGGGACGCAGGCCTGTTTTTCTCACATGGAGCTGGGATGTGGCCAGATTGTAGCTGGTAACAAGGATGCAAGGCACCATGCAAAGGACTCGTGCTTTGAAAAGACGCCACATCTCTATGTACTTCTGCTTCTAACCCAAGGTGAATAGATGATCTGTAGTCTATGTGAGATGGACAAGGAAGCAGAAAGAAAATGCTAAATTAAAAAGTGTGGTGTCACATAACTATTCCTGTGTATATGTTTATACATAACTGAACTATTATATAATTCTAACAGTGATAAGTATTCTGGTTTACAGGATCAATTTCTACAACTTTAAAAAAAAATAAAATAGTGGAAACAGTGGTGGTTGCTGTTGGGAAGACACTCCTCTCCTGTGCACACAGACACAGAAGAAATACACACTGGAAGGAATTCTACTTCACAATAAAAAAAAAATGCAGACCTGCCTTTGGTCCAAACTTTACAACACAGCAAAATAAACCTTAATAAGATTTCCAAAGCAAACATGATTACAACCACATCTATAATGAATGTACTGTTCCTTGAGTATTTTCTGCAGATACAGGCACTTTTCTATTTCCAGCATGTTACTTTAGCTCTATGCAATTTGCCCTATGGCAAAGGACATGGATTTGGGAAACCTTCATGTCAGTACTTTTTCAGCAAATTATACTTACTTTGTGTGACTGAAATAATATGTTATTAGGCTGTTAAATGTACTATATACCATACATATGTCAGTAGTAAAACTCTAATGTCTGAAGACCTTTTAAACTACGCTGTTGACAACAGAAGATAGCTCCTTAGATCGTGTTCCTGAGTATATCAGCTATTCCAGCTTGAGAAGATTCAAATAATTTTTCTTCTGTCATTTCATTGGGAAAATTATGAAACAGTCTTCCTTCATGGGTAGACAGAAAGGCTTCCTGTGCAAGTTAGGGAGTCTGAGCTATATATTGCTTCTTTTGCAAAGAAACGGAGATTAGCAACCAGAAATTAAATGCTAACACTAATAATCCTGATTCTTAGATAGATCATTTAATATAGCTTCTATGTTCCTATTTCCCTGCCATCTTGGAAAGTGGGTGGAGCAAGCACACAACTCTGCAGGTTTCTACATGAACATACAACTTTACAATTCTTCCTTTTGTTTTCAATAGTGATTTTTTCAGTTTGATGACACACTGAGAACACATTGCCGCCAGGCCCCTGCCCCTCTAGTGAATCTGCCACTTAGTTCTCCTCCTTCCTGCGTCTCATTCTCTGCCATCTCCACCTGCTTCCATAGAAGTCTCTCAGATGGTCTTGCTCACAGGAGAGAAACATCCTTCTACACTGTTCTGCCAGATCTATCACCCAGCAAACAAGTTAAGACAAATGAGCAGCCTTCCTCCCTCCTGCCCAGGCACGCAAGAGAAACAAAAAGTAGTAGGCATATATAAAGTTATAAACAAACACGTCAAAAATTGTATCCTCCATTACACTTAATTCATTTGCCACCAGGCTGAATTGCAGATTATACACACATGGGAGAGCAAAACAACCATTAATCCTTTCAAAATTGTACTATCCAATACTTTTTCTTTTTAGTCTTTTTAATTGGAAGGGCATGCCAGCTTATGAGATGAGGCACACTACGGTTTCTAGTAAGCTTGAGCTAACAAGTACTCCTGACCTAATTAGCTTGGGACAGAATTTCTGTCATTAGGGTGAGTGCCTGGAACAGCTTCCAGGCAGAGGAATGCATCTGGAGGGGAAGGGGTTTTAAGGAGGTGCAGGAGCCAGACAGACGTGGAGGGCTAAGCAGTAAGCGGGACTGGTCAAAGGAGAAAGTACAATAGCGAGACTCACGCAGGCTGACTAAGTTTTGCCAACATTTCACCTTGCTAAACAAAAGTAAATAGAAGCCATACTGAAGTCTCCAGTGGTATGCAGCCTCCCTTTCTGCAGAAGTTTGAATCAAAGTCCAGTTTTTGCTAACGCAATATTTCTCATTTTTAGGCTGCAACTCTCCTGTTTCTTTGCATGCATAACACAATAAGCTACTCCAGTAAATAGGATTCAACAGCCCTGAAATAGTTTTGACAACTTCTTTTGCTGAAATAGTATGTGTAAGAAGCTTGGTGAAATGAACTTTTTCTGTGCTGCCTCATCAAGTCAAGAAGACTCTAATTCTTTTCCTACTTAAAAAGAAAAAAAATATTTTAAAATTCTTTGTTATCTAGTTGAATGGGGAACACTTGTTCCACAGTGGTAAATCCAGGGTTTGAAAGAACAGAAGAATCAACGTGATCTCAGATGGCATGAATATAAAGTACCGTGGGAAGAAAGAGAGGAAAGGATACAAAAGTCAGTCTATGCGGTGAAAAGGTCCCACAGTAATGGCAGTATTACGCAAACTGGTTTCTGACCTTTCATGCTATAATTGTTTAGTTTGGCTGGGATTAGTGATCAATGTGAAATTTCACCCTGACTCTGGTTGCTTTGTCATGCTCCTGCGGATGCTGTATCTGAGTAAAGCTTCTCTTGTAAGACATAACTGGAAATGGTTAATAAATTATACATAAGCAAATATTTCTTGTTTTACTTACTGAAAGCCTGTAGCCTGTGATCACTACTGACAACTAGAGCAGAAATCATGCTTACCTGAAAACAAAACCCACTTCCTAATCTGAATTCGCCTCCAGAGATTTAGATTTCTGAATTGCCTAGTTGCAGTGGCTTAATTAGAATCTATTTTTATTGGAGTACTATTTACAATAAAATTATTCCTTTAATTTGGTTTAGATTAGACTGCTGAGACTTGGGAGAATAAATTTGTTTTCCATTATTTAAGTACATAGTTAAACTTCTGGAGAGTAGATGTTACTCTTGAATGTGTTCTTTAGCATTACCAGTCTACCCTTAAAATCCTTGAGAAATGCTATCAAAGACCTACGGGTAGCTCTCAAATCTTTGCTGCACTTGAGCTTTGCAATTAAATTATATTTTCCCTAACAACATTCTTAGAAATAACTTAAGTATTTGGGTTGAAGCATCCAAAGGTTTTTCAGATGCAAGCAGACTCAGATGAGGAATATATAGGCCCAAATGGTAAAGTTATTAAGCAACTAGAAACCAGGCAAAATAAAATCAGTGGCTTGGATTAGCCTTCATAGTTCTTTGCACTAGAACTACCAGATTTATAGTCATATTAACAACAGTATGACAGTTTTAAGATAGACTATATTTTTTTATTCCAAGTGCCCATTTTCTTAAATGTGATTTCCAACAGCAAACTATGATTTGAATTAGTTTTGGTAACTTTTTAATGAATCTGTGTCAAGTCATTAAATTATTCATGCATCTTTTATTATTTCCAGCACATGCTGCTGTTCAGCGTGTCTTTGGTCAGATTCAACACAATGAGGAAAAACAGTGCCACAGGTAGTAGAGGAACTGTCTTCTACTGATTACTGAGGGCTTTTTCTTTTAGAAAAAGCAACAATATGAATTTCAAGATCATCTGAAAGAAGTTTTCTCTTATAATTTGTAACAGCTGTGTCAGGTTAATTTTGACTTAGTTTCATGCATGCTGTGGGATAACTAAGCTGACTCAGAGAGAAAGGGGATCTTTTACCACAGCTGGCACACGCTTATACATGTTCCTTAGGCACAGTCCATGGGTACAAATATAAAACCCAAATAATATCCTGTTCTATTTTATCTGACACATTTGTTTCAAAAGGCATAACCTATGTCAACATAGCTCCAACAATGGTACTATGTAATTTGACCAAATCACATTCTTTCTTCGAACAGAGAAAAATGACAAAGCAAATTCACTGAATCCATCCTCAAACCTTCTTTGAAAACTGTCTTTGTAGTGTTTGAAATCTAGGGAGAGTAAAGGATTCTGACTCTTGGGGTGATGTTTTGTTTTCCTTCGTTCCTTTTTTGTTTTTTTCGGTGACTCCTGGTCAGTTACTAACTCATTGACATTTCTCAACTATCTAATTAAAATGTAGTCTATCTTATAATACTTGCAAATGTGACCTTCATTTGTATATTTTTGCTAGCTAGCATGTTTAATCAAATGTCACTAAGAATGCTAACCCATTTTTTTCATTGTAACTTTTAATTACATTGTTTCAGTGGAAGTGTTCAGTCTTACAAGCTTATGAAAATATGTGCCTTCATTCTGTAAACTTGACTGTATTACTGTTCCTCAATTTTTAAGCAGAAATATATTTTCTGTCTTGTTCTGTGCATGCACGTTGGTTTCCTTTTAGACTGCTTGATGATATATACCTCGGCTATAACCTGAGAGAGAGATGCAAGAATAGCAGGAACCTGTGATGATAAGGTGCCCATCAAGGGCATCGCCTTATGAGAACGAGGATTACTACTAAAACACAGCAAAATGTCAATAAATTATGTTTTCCTGATGAAATGCCATTAGTTATAACAAAAAAAAACAAAACCCAGAACAAAATAAAGTGGAAGCCAGCAGATTTTCTTGAGAAGAGGTTAGTGCATCTGATCCTCCTCTGCACAATTCCTACTGTGCGTGGTTTAGTTTACATGTCAGAGATTTAATTTTAAAGATGCTATTATATCCCAATTATTATTCAAAACAACAGACAATGCAACAACATATACAGACAATCATCAAAATCAAACCAAATGAAACCAAATGATTGAAACCTTCACCAGGAACCTCATTTTAAACATCTGGAATCTGGATGTCTAAGTGTGACCTAGTGAGGTTGGGTTCACTTTACAGGTAGTGAAGAGGAAGACAAACATGGCATGTGAAGTGATGGACGTGCTCAGGAAATGGCTACTTTTTGCCATTGACTTTAAAAGGAAAGTAAGGTGAGTAGCTGAGGTGTGAACATTTCAACTTGGTCAGCAGTCCATTGTCTTAGTCCTCTCATCACACATCAGTCAAGCTTCATATGTGTCTTTTCTGCTCAAATGTCCAGTTGCTCTGCATAGGAGTGAAGATCAAGATATTTAAACTGTTTTCCAAAGCAGCAGTGGGGAATGATTTATTTAGAAGCTGGAAGTTCTCAAGGAAAATATCCTGGTGGTCTCCATCAACCTTTTTCACCACATATTTTATAATACGGGAAAAGGTGAAAATTCATCTATTTAAGACGGTCTTTCCTTTGGGAAAACAAAGTATTTTTGCCAGGATTTTGGCCGAAATAAGTAACATTCAATCCAAAAATTGTTCTGTTGAACCTTTCAGTAGTCCAGTGTTCAAGGAAGGTACACAATAATTTAATCTGAAAATCCAAAATAGGCTCTCACTTGTAGAATTTGCTTTTCTCTTAGAAATCTGGTCACGCAAGGCAGCAAATTTGAGAACACAGAATACTATGGACAGGTATGGAAAAAAATAAAAATAATTAGGGATATATTTCATTTTCCTTTAAACTAACAAAGGGAAAGTGTTTTGAAGACTTAAAACATTGACTGAAAGATAGTGAAGAATATTTCCAGCGGCTATTAGCAAATGAATCAGCATCTTTGGAATATTATACTGTTAGAGCTAATTTAAATATCATGAATTTTTATGAGGAATTATTTTGAATAATATAAAGATTCTTTTGTAGAGTTAGTCATTGTTTCCCCTCCTACTGAAAAAACAATCTATTTTCCATCTTACTTCCACTTCATACTCATAATGCAGCAAATAGATGACTCAATATACGCCCAATTATTCCCACTTTGCATCCAACATACAACATCCACCAGATCAAGCAAAATATACTTTAAAATAAAACACTTTCAGCTACAGAATGCTTACAACTGCAGTAACAAAAATAATAAAAGTAATAATATATTCCAATTATGGAAGAATGTTCATCCAAAGTAAAGTAGTTTTAAACTGAGAAAAGTGCTTTGAGATTATTGTCATATTTTTTCTACCAAAACACTTAATATTTTCTCTTTCAAAACATGCTAATATAATATACAGATTGTAAGTAGTTAGGGTATGTTTCTGCCATAGCATAGGCTTCAAACACAGTGATTATGTTCAGTAAGTGCTTTGCATCTTTTTAAAATTCACTGAAGTCATGTAATGAAAACTGCCTTTCAGATATAAAAAATATAAAACTCTTCTTTGAAAACTCTTCTCATGAACTTATTGAAGGAAAACTTAACTCCAAATACTATCAACAAAACTTTTCAGTATAGCATATTCCATCTAGCTGAGTATTTACTACTACTGTTTTGTGCACTCTTTAAGACCACAAATGTGTCTGACATTTTACCAATGTGTGGAATTTTTCTGCTTGTTTATCTAATAAAAAGGAGTTTTAGGCTAGCTTTGTCTGAAAAATAACACTTAGACCAGACAGTGTAGGTAGCTGAGTGCATCACTGCTCTCACGCCACCCAAAATGGAGAATGTAGAAATTAGCTGCTTCTACGTATCTTGTGATCTTTGGCCTGAAGGAGTAGTGCTTGAGTAGCACTAGCTGTAATTTATAGGCACATATGAAGAATTGCCCTAAGACTCCTAAGTGGGTTTTGTTTGTCAATGTTTAGATATACTTCATTGTCCTAATTCTTCAGGTACTTCTCATACAATACTTTTCAGCTCAAACGTGACATGTATTCTCTAGCAGGAAAGTATGGACCGTTACTAATGTGAGATCCATAGATTAGCCTACACTGCATGCTTTTAATTGAAATCTTAACTTATTTTCCCTGTGGCTGATGATCATCAGAGTGAGCTGTCAATTCTGAATGTGAAGGGAGAACCAAGTACCAAAGGTCAACTATTTCAGTACAAATCAATTAAAGTAATTAGATGGATAGAAATCCTTATTTACAGCCTTTCCTTCCTACAATGATATGCATATCAATGTTAGATGGACAATAATAGATCAATCCACAGCAAAGGAGAAATTTGTAATTGACATTGTTAATACAAAACGCTTGATTAAATTATTAATACCATCATGAAAACTGAAGCAGTCAGAATCTTAATTAACTGTGCAAAGGGAACTGCCTGCTGATTTTCTTGGCAATGGAAATGTGTTTACATTTGTAAAACCACAGTTATTTAAGAGATCAAATAGCTACTTGGCCAGAAAAACATAATCTAGGGTGTTGCTCACTTTTCAGAAAGGTTTTGAAATGCATCCTGAACTAACTTGAAAATACCAGTCTGTCTGTTGCGGCTCAAACACAAGCTCTGATACTGCCTTAAAACTACCAGATATTTCTTTCAAAAGCCACATTTGTGCTTTCTCCTACATCCTTCAAACAAGGAATTAGCTTCCCATAAACATCTTTATTGCTGTCTTGTCATATTCCCCCAAAACTACACCTGAAAACTTGCTTTTTTGGTGATGCCAGCTGGATAGCTGGTGTGAGAGTTCTTATTGCTTTGTATTTTCTCATGTGCTCATCAGACTCCGCCTTTGGTTTGTTTATGCAGGCTCATGCCCCAGCAGAAGCAGGACTGACTCCAGACTGGTGTCCTATGGTGTCACTGGGGCAGTGACTGGGCTGAAATGGGGCCCTGGACCCCGGGCAGGGTTGGGGGAAGCCCTGGGGAGGTCGAGCAGGGTCACTTAAGGCTAGCAGAGCCCTCAGGGCCCTGACAGCAGCTTCCATTCCCACAAGGTGTGCCTCAAACCCTGCTGAGACCTGGGCTCAGCAGGGACCTGCTGAGGAGTGGTTTAGTTGCTGTGGGATGGCATGGGGATATTTTAAGGGACACAAAGCCAGGGCAGGGACAGCGACTGATACAGGGAGATGACATGGGGCTGTGGCATGGTGGATTCAGGCCGCCCATGAGGAGTACTGTCAGGCTGGAGGGGAGGATGGGGGAGCTGGGTCCAAGCCTACGACTCCTGTGTTTTATATGTTATAAACAGAAACACGATTCAGTCTATGATCTCTACTATTAAAATGCAGATTTACTAACAAAATATTGAAAACAAAAAAGGTTATCAGAGTATATGTATATGAGAGAAAACTGTGTTCACTTGAAAAGAAAGGAGGCTACTGCTTCAGGCTCGCATCACCAGGCAGAGCTTTCATGGAGGCATAGGCACACCTCACTGTTCAAACAGCTTCCCTGTCCTCAAACCTACGTGGACATAAGAAACTGAAAGTTAACAGAAATTATTTAAGAGAAGCTACTGGAAATAATCTTAAGAGCGTTATTATTACTTTTTATACATTGAAACAAGTGTAGACGTCTTTTCATCCTTGGATGAAAGAATCTGTGGCATTTTTCATCAAAGAATGGAAGTATCATGAACAATAAAGTCATAAGAGTTTCCTGAAGTAATGAAAGACAAATATAGCTTTCTGAGAAGAGATCATGTAATAATAAGACTGAAAAACTAGAATTTGACAGGTTTATGTAATCTACAAATTAAGATTAGTTTGCAGAGGTAACAGTTGTACAGTGTATGACTTGTTTAAAGAATTCTACAAAATTTCCTTTTATTATAAGGGAATGTCCACAGTGTGCAAGTTGTGCAAGTAAAAAAAGATCAAATTAACATTCAATGCAATGAGTAAAAGAGCAAGAAATTCTCACAGTGCTTAATTAAAATAATAAAGGAATCCAGTAAAATTTTGTCAATTAACATTTAGTTTTTGAGAAGGATCGATTTTACTTTGACATAGAAATTTGTGGACCAGCTTTTGATTAGCACAGAGACATTTATGATTCACAGCTAAAGTAAAGCTTTCTTTAAATTGCAGTTAATTAAAGGTCGCTTAGGATAATATAAGTTTTTCTGTTCCCTGTGATACACGTTCTTACATATTATCACAATTTGTGTTTATAAGCGCAGTGGCAGCAGACAGTCTGTCATCCCCTTCAAAATATCTGTCTCCTGGTTCAAAGCATTTATTTATCTTTGAGGCAGCCAGTGTATTCTTCCCTGCCCTTGGGTCCTTCTCTAGTTCTGTGTGGTTTGCTTTAGGGTTGGCTAAATATTTTACAGTGCACTCTCCACCTTGGCTTGCATCTTTGAGGCCTTTGTGTGGCTTAGTCTTTCCTTAGGAATCCTATGAATTAATCACTGGATGTATTCTCAGTGTAAACAGCTACTGCTAGCAATTAAACAATCCTTACACACACAGAGTGAAATTCATTCTTGTGCTCTGGACAAATACACCGGCAAAGGACTTCCTAAGCAGTTTTGAGTATTTAAAGTGGCACATAGGTCTACAGGCTGTTAAGGGGGGGAAGATTTTATGTTACTTCTGAAGTGTGTTCAAAAATAATAAAGCAAATTAAAAAAACCCACACACCTTGTTATGATGAACATCATTTCACTGTCCTCCTGCACGGAAACAGCAGTTCCATGAAAAGGTACATGCCGAAGCTTGTCTCTTCTTTTCTTTGTCTCAGATGTACTAATAGAGATGAATACACAAACCTTTCAAAATATCCAAAATTCTTTGTCTTTGCAGTGAAATAAATTAAAGTGCACCGTGCAGGGATTTGTATTCGCATAGGGTAAATCCATAACAAAAACACATCTGCACACCATTTTCCTAAATTGGAAATAACTCTGTTGTATTAGACCCTTAATATTTCATAGTCTTTTCAGGTGATTCTTAATTCTTCTCCTCTGTGTTCATAGTGGGTTTTTTAACCATAGGATCTGGTGTCTGCTTGTGTGCATTGACAACTATAAGCCTACTCTAGTGGTGAGCCTGGCACCCTCAATGAAATATTTGCAAATTCAAAGGAAAGCCATCAAAAGGATGAAGCCATTGAGACAGACTAACAGCTCCTTGAAGGACACGGACTTGAGCTGTTCATACTGTCTTTTGTAATGGAAAAAAGAGAGGTCGCACAACAAAGTGCAAATTATTTAAAAATAATAATAGGAGTACTGAGATAATTCCCTAACACAACTGTTTTGTTATCCAGACAAAGAAAGAAGTGCAGTTCAATAAGGAGCTACCTAGTGGTTTACTAAACTTTAGAAATATGATGATCTTAATTTTCAAGTTCAGCAATATATTTTATGGATTTGAGGAAAAAAATCAAATTATCAAAGTTTATCTCACTTAGAACTTCAGCAAACCAGTCCTGAACAGTCCTTCCATCAAATGCCTGTAGAGGTTAGTCTGAAAAGACCTAACTTTTGCAAAATGATGTCATATAAAGGTAAAACAAAGGACTTTTAAGTTGTGACAAGATGAAATATTGAGGCAATATTTATGTTTCTGTTTGCATGCAGAGAGATAACTTTCAAGTTTGATTAATTACTACAGGTAAGAACGAGCAGCAAATTTACTATGAACTCAAACTAACACTTTAAAATAGTTGATAAGATTTTTAAAGGAATATAGATGCCCAGGATTTAGTCCCATTTTCAAAAAATATTAAGCACACAGAGTCTCACTTTAAACAGATGTTCCCCACATGTAGGAAATGAGTTTGGAATAGGGTTTAATGGGAAGGCAAAAGAGAATGAGACAAGCAGGTGCAGGGCATGGCAAGATGAGTGTACCAACCAGGAGCTCATCTGTACCAACTGCCCCTTTTATCACAGAATCACAAAACCACAGAATGGTCGAGGCCGCTAGGAGGTCATCTGTCCTAGATGGTCACCTAGACCCAGTTGCTCAGGACCATATCAGAATGGCTTTTCAATATCTCCAAGGAGGGAGACTCTGGGAAACCTGCCCTTGGTGACCCTCAGAGTAAAAAAGTGTTTCCTGATGTTCAGAGAGAACCTCCCATGTTTCAGTTTGTGCCCATTGCCACTGGCCTTATCACTGGCTCCATCCTCTTTGCACCCTGTAAATACTTCCAGGTATTTACAGATAAGATCCCCCTAAGCCTTCTCTTCTCCAGGCTGAACAGTCCCTGCTCTCTCAGCCTTTTCTCATAGGAGATATGCTCCAGTCCCTTCATCATCTTTGTTGTCCTTCATAGGCCCTTATCTCCAGTATGTCCACATCTCTTTTGCACTGGAGAGCCCAGCACTGGACACAGTACTCCAAGCATGGCCTCACCAGTGCTGAGGAGAGGGGAAGGACAATCTCTGACATGCTGGCAATGTTTTGCCTAGCGCAGCCCAGGATACCATTGGCATTCTTTGTGGTAAGGGCCCATTGCTGGCTCATGTCCAACCTGGTGTCCACCAGGACCCCCAAGTCCTTTTCTGCAAGGCTGATTTCCAGCTGGGCACCCCACAGCATGTAGGGTAATGGTATTTTAACCTCGGGCCTTCTGAGAATTCAGTCAGAACATTCAAATAGATACTAAAACTTAATCCTAAAACTTTCCTGCCTCTTGTGCTAGTGTTTTAAGGACAGACCAGATGATGGTCTTACATTCCACATATCATTACAGCTCATGTAAGTGCAGTGTATTTCCCTGGAAAACATCTGAGAGTAATAGCCCAACCAATGGTTTTTTTGATTTCTTTTTCAGAAGAGTTTCTGTTCTTCATTCACTATAGTGGGGCCTAGGGAGGCTAGACTTCCTAAATGTAGCCTTTGGGAATATTATCTTTATTCTCAGTGGAAGTCAGTGGCACGTACATACCTCAATCAGGTTTAGAAGTTGGACTTAGATCAGCCTCAGGCTATTTATAATCATTTTGCCTTTCCAATAACTTTCAGAAAACTGAAAGATCCATTTTATATGTGTCATAAATGTCAATAGCATATATGTGCCTTATGTGTTTATGGTAATTTATCATTATTATTGTTATGAAATATATATATATAATGGCAGTATAGAGGTTAGCCTCTTTGAGCAAACTGGACAAGGCATTGTATAGATTTCCAGTGACTGAGAATAAATAGTTAACAGGTGAGAAGGCAAATATTAAATAAATTACACAAAAAAGTTGTCAGATTACAACTACTTTACATATTACGCATACATCTAAAAAATATCAGCATTACAAATAGACCTGACAAGTTTATCGGGGTGTTTGAGGGAGGATGGAGGTATGAAGTCTCAAATAAAGACTCACAGTCAAAATGATTTGACAATTAATATCATAATGCAACTCAACAAAATGCCATGTAACAACATCCCATCCAGCAGTGGGCAGTCAGACACCTTCTGTAGACTAGTCAATGACTTATTACAGGCCCAAAGAAATTATCCCAAGTGCTTTGCCTAATCTGTTCATAAAGTCATCGGGAAGAATACCTATCAGGAATTAACAAGAAGCAATACATGATATGGTAATTATAAAGATAGACCTAAAGTGTGTTTTCTTGTTACCAGCAGCAACAAGTCTAAAGAGAAAATTATACCAGCAAGCAAAGTTATTATAAATTCGCACACAGGATTCTAATAAAACATATAAATGCATTAGAGCCACCTATGTGGGAAACAAATAATCTACAAGCATTGGCACCGTAACAGATGTAATGGGATTACAGTTGGAACCGGCACTGAAACACCATGACAGGCAAACTTAGTCCCCATATGTACATCGATAATGAGAAAAGAAAACGTAAAATACAGCAGAGAAAAATCAGCACAACTGATTTTAGAAGTCACCACAAAGGACTTTTCTAAGTCAATCAGAAACATCTATTACATTTCAAAGTCGCGTTAGTTTGCCAAGCACTTAGGGGAGTACACATGGGCAACAATAAGAAAAGACTTGTCATGTCTTGAATTGTTTTGGCTTTATTGCTGATCTCCATTTCAAAAAAGTAGTTGCCATTTTATAGACATGGAACACAGTAGGAATATTTAAGTAAGGAAGATTTTTGAATCAATCAAGGCTGTCTAAAATGTAGATACCTTTCCAGGAGAATTTATAATAGTTCTTCTTGCTACAATGTAATTTAGTACTGTCATAAAAGTAAATTTTTAAGTATGAATAGCACAGAACAGAAAGATTTATTCTAAGTCATCTAGTTGGTATCTAGCATAACTGTAAACACAGTTAGTGTGACTGTTTCGAAGCCTGAGGTTATAGCTTTCATTTCAAAAAACTCTCTATAAAGAAAAGATATTGAATCAATAAGCCTGCCATTTCAAGGGAATTTGCATTCCGTGGGTTTTATGTTCCCATCTATGGTTTTGCATTACTAAATGACAATGAATGTCAATCATGATAATAGAGAAAATATCTTTGCTTACCTGAAATTTCCCTTACTTTGAAACAATAAAGTCCATAGAACTGTTATTCTGGGAGGTTTCAGCCAGTGTAGCACAGACTCAGACAAGACCTATCAGTCACCAGTAGGTAGGACGTATTTTGGGATGCACTTCAAGGCACATGGCTTCCAGATCCAAAATATTTCTACTCAGTTTTGATGGAAAATAGCTTGAGGGAAAAAGGCTACGATATCTACTAATGAAACATATGGGAAATTCAACTTTGCAATCACATACCAAAATCTTTTTATGTCAGTGCCCATCTCTATTTGTCTCCACAGCAGGTTGGATTTGTGGACTTCATTAGTCAAGAAAGTCAACTTCATGTAATTCTATTTTATTTGCCTTCAGACTGTCCACAGATCTGTGATGATGGAACCTCCACTGTACTGCGCACACTGGTCACATAGGGCACCATTCTGACACTTTGGCCTCCTAATTGTAGCAAGAAAAGTCTACGTTTCTACTATGTATTTCTTGTGTGTATGTAGTTGAGAATTTATGTTGTCTTCTGTATAGACAGAGGTTTCTGCTTTGAGACCTTTGAACATTTACACAGAGCACAGATAAATTTCAGACTTGTCACCATCGCTCTGTGTATTCAGATTTCAAAATTTTGCAGACTCTTCTAGAACTAGGCTTAAACTCAAAGGTCAAGCAATGTTTTAAATGACTAATTTGGCTTGCATCAGGCATACAGAGCCTCCCTAGGCACACTTTAGAAATTTTACTCTTGTCTGAAGGAAGTTTACATTTTTGACAGTTACTATTTTAATATTTGATCCTTAAACTCTATTTGAGCTGCTGGGTCTTCTATCCTACAGGGAAATGCCATAAAGGCACATCTGGAAGGATTAGAGCATATTTTTGGCCATGTCTCTCTTGTATTAATTTCACATCCCTTCCGTATAAATGAACAGAGTTATGTCCTAAGGATTATCTCCCTACTGCCTTCCATGAGGATGAACAACAAAAACATTGAAATTTTATTATTCATTTGTTTACTTTTTATAATCTCCTCCAGAGGGAGTGAACTTGAGCAGAGAAACGGCTCTAAAAGTATTTTAGAGCATGTGGCCCTCTCATCATTCCCAAGACTGAACTTTTTTGTCTCCCTTCTTCCAACTTAGCACCAACAGGCTCTCTCAAAGGAGGAGGGGGCTCTGATCCTTGCTGCTGCATGGGATCTGTGTGGATCAGATGTTTCTATGCTCCTGCTTTTAGCTGTCAGTATGGAATACAAATCGAGTTTCTGAAAGCTATAGCAAGCGACAGCAGGAAAGGGCTGTTTCTTTCAAAAGTCTTTTGAGAACAACCAATGCTGGATTTCTCCGTTCTTTGTCTTCTGGCAGTGAGCTTCTGGGAAGCATAAAGTTAGTGAAAATAAACTTTGTAGGCTGACGTTGTGGGCAGCAAAATCAAGCAGGCTCATCTATTTCATGTGCTGTTTACTTAGATTTACATTTACCCAATTTTTGCAATCTCCATTATTTCTTCAAAGGAATAAGCAAGAAGGCCCTCTGAATTTGAAAATTGTTCTTGACTCTGACTAAGCCCTGAGGTTTGAAAATTCAACTTTTAAAAGTTAGTTTTTTAAATTTATGTTCATTATTAGCCAGTGGAACCACATTTGAAGGCAAATCCTCTGCAGAAACTGTGGAATTTTAAACTCCAGTATTACTTTATTGTTTTCCATCCACATACATCCCCCATAGATGACTGACACCGAACAGCATTGGAACGAGGAAAAGAAAGAGAATAAATAAACACAGGAGAGAAACTGTCAAATTTCAGGTTATAGAAGATATATAGACTTAAGAAGAAAATGAAAGTGAGTCAGTTGTGTCTCTTCCCTCTGCTCTTCACAATCACTTTATTCCTGGCAATGAGGTAAAGCAGGAGAGAATATTGAAGATGCAAAGACAATCAGAAAGTCTGATATAGTGAAACCAGAGAAGTTAAAAGAATCACAGTATATTGCTGATAGTAGCAATAAGAATTAAAATCTGTCTGGTTCCATTTGTAATTTTGCTATCACTGGTAACAACAGAATCAGGAAAAAAATACAGTCACCAGCATAATATTCCTGGAGCTAGTAGAGGTTAATTAGACGAGATTGCACCCAGACCAAAAATAAAGGTGAGATGAAGAATTCTAAAAAAGATCAAAACTCACACCAGCAGGTAACTGCATGGTACTTGGCCAAAACACCTGGGTTTTTTTAGAATCAGAACTGCACGTTACGTTATTGATGAGCGCTTACTAACACAGCAAAAACAAATATCAGCTGCTGCTATTACTTTAACCTCTAAAAAGAGATGGTTCAGACTAAAAAAATAGCACCAACTCCCTTGTGCTCAGTCATTTAAAACATTGGTTGACCTTTGAGTGAAAACCTTACTCTAGGAGAGTTTGCAAAATTTTGAAATCTGAATACACAGAGCGATGGTGACAATTGTGAAATTTACCTATGGGCTAAGTAAATGTTCAAAGGTCTCAAAACAGAAATCTCTCTCTGTTTAGAAGACAACATCAAATCTTCAGTATAGAGATTGCGGAGGAAAAGAAAAGTCTCTTACTTATGTACTCTGCTATGTTTGTAGTAGGTTTTTCCATCACTTTCTTAGGTAATCCTCTTTGCAAAGATTTCTGCACCAGGTTATTTATACAGTTACACTGAGACAGCTGTGAGTATGGCCACCACGTGGCTACTGAGTTGATCGAGAAGACAAATGACCAATGATGACCTTTACTATCTCTGGGAACTTACTTCTGTAGAGTCTATAGAATAAAACTCTGTTCATCTCTTCACTTCTGGCCCAGCTGTCTCCTTTCTCCACACCTAATCACTATCTGTGAAACCCTGTGGCAGGGAAGTTGGAACTAGATGATCTTTAAAGGTCCCTCCCAACCCACACCATTCCATGATCCTAGAAGCAGGAGACGGTCAAAGAAGGTCCAAGGATTTCTGATCAGACGGGCAGATCCCAAAGACGAATCACATGTGACATTACTGACTGTCTCAGACTTCCAGAAGAACCAATAATCAGTGCTAAATTTACTGGAGATTTTCACATATATACTAGTATACTATATACTAGTGTCTTCTAGAGACCACACTGATCCTGGACAAAAACTGAGGGCCAGAATGATATGAAGGGATTCTATAGAAACCCATCCCATTTTTAGCAGAAGTTACTTGAAGGTATCATTAATTGCTCTGAAATAACAAGCTTTTGAGTTCATTAATACCAGTTGATAGCTCTCCAAGCTTGCATGGGGTATGAGAAAAACTTTCTGCTTAAAGGACAGCATAACTAAAATGCTTACACTGCTAGAGCGAGTTTATTCTAGCTCCGTTTTCCATAGCTATAGGAAAAGAGATATGTATTTTTTTTACTGTTGAAATGCAATCAGAGATTGTCTTCTACAGTTATGCCGTAGCTCTTTGATTCTATCCATAGTAATCCAGATTGGGCGTGGTTTAGTACTTTATGTGTTTGTCAGCAGTACCAATGTTCATGAAGAGTAACAGCCCAATAGATCACAGGACATGGTTTTTCATTTCCTCTGTACTGTTCCTGCAAGTCAGGTTTTAGGTGCTGTAAAGAGAATGTTAAGAACTTGCTGTGGCAATAAAGGTTCAAGCTTGGAAAGATAAAATAAAAAAAAAAATAGTTTGAAGTAAACAAATCTTAAAACTTCCCCTTTCAGGGTATGAATTGTAGCAGGTAAGGCTGTCATCATGTAAGGAGCTGTTCATAAAAAACTGAGGTCAACGTTTCTATGGAAAATGTTCCTAAGAAAAGATATAACAGAAAAACATTCCTTTTTCCATCATATAACTCAGATTTCCACTAAAAGTTCACCTGTTTTTACTGCTTTTTTTGTTTGTTTTCTTTAAAAATATTGTTCTATTGGAAAATATCTATTTATAAAAGCAAAAAAAAATTGCAAGAATATATCAATTTGGACAGATATTTCACTGAAATAACTTGTTAAATATTGATATAATCAGAGAGTGAAAAGCATCCTAGAATACCCAGAAGCACAGCTATATGTGGCATTCACATAGGGTGTGGGAGACACGTATTCAGGCCCCTGTTCTTTTCATTTTTTCAGATAAATATTTACTAAGCATAAAAGAAAGGCTGATTCTTGAAGCCAATAGTGAGAGCATTTCCTTGTGCTGTAAAAGTCACTGGTTAAAAGGCCTTGATCCAGTTTGTATTTTGTTATTTACAGAGGTGTAAGAGGTAATGGGAACATCAAGACTACTGACAGTCCGCTTGTAAACGACCCTGGCGTTTAGAAAATTCTTTCGTGTTTGGGAAGATCTAGGATCAGGCTCTGTAAAAGCATAAACTGAATCTAAACGACATGTCCTCGATATGCATTTTAAACACTAAGTTACTGAATATTAGCAGGGTGGACTTGCCACTTAGTTTTGTTCTTAGATTATTTTTTCATAGACACAGTCAGGCAGTGCATGTCCACATCTTAATATTAAAATGTCTAAGAAATGCCTAATTCTATTCTTTATAAAATGAGGACCTCTAATTATTCCACTCAGATACATAATTTAAGATGAAAATAATCATCTCTCAAACAACTACCGTACATGTTAACATAAAAATCCCGTGGCACACCCACTGAGTACTAACCTAGTGTTTACCCAAACTGTACCTTCCCTTTGGAGAAAAGAATTCCACCCTGTGGGACTGACGTGTACATGCTGTGAACCCCTGAACCTCTTCAGGGAGGTTCTAAGGTCATGGGGAACAGGAGAGGTGCCTGAGGACTGGAGGAAGGCTGACATCACTCCAATCTTCAAAAAAGGCAAGAAGGAGGACCCAGGGAACTACAGGCCGGTTAGTCTCACCTCTGTCCCTGGGAAGGTAATGGAGTGACTCATTCTGGATGTCGTCTCCAAACACATAGATGGATGTCGTCTCCAAACACATAGAGGAACAGGAAGTTATTGGAAGTGGTCAGCATGGATTTACCAAGGGCAAATCATGCCTGACCAATCTGATAGCTTTCTATGATGTTATAACTGGTTGGCTGGATGAGGGGAGAGCTGTAGATGTCATCTACCTTGACCTTAGCAAGGCTTTTGACACTGTCCCCCATAACATCCTCATTAGGAAGCTGAGGAAGTATGGGCTAGATGAGGTGACAGTGAGGTGGATCGAGAGCTGGCTGAGTGACAGAACCCAGAGGGTTGTGATCAGCGGCACAGAGTCCAGTTGGAGGCCTGTAACGAGTGGTGTCCCTCAGGGGTCAATACTTGGACCAATTTTGTTCAATATATTCATTAATGACCTAGATGAGGGGACAGAGTGTATCCTCAGCAAGTTCGCTGATGATACCAAGCTGGGAGGGGTGGCTGACACTCCAGAGGGCCGTGCTGCCATCCAGCGTGACCTGGACAGGCTGGAGAGCTGGGCAGAGAAGAACCTAATGAGGTTCAACAAAAGCAAGTGTAGGGTCCTGCACCTGGGAAGGAAGAATGCCAAACACCAGTATATGTTAGGGGCGGACATGCTGGGAAGCAGCTCTGAGGAGAAGGACCTGGGGGTCCTGGTAGACAGCAAATTATCCATGAGCCAGCAGTGTGCCCTTGTCGCCAAGAAGGCCAATGGCAACCTGGGCTTCATAGGGAAGACTGTGGCCGGTAGGTCGAGGGAGGTCATTCTCCCCCTCTACTCCGCACTGGTGAGGCCACAACTGGAGTACTGTGTCCAGTTTTGGGCTCCCCAGTTCAAGAGGGACAGGGAACTACTGGAGCGAGTCCAGCGTAGGGCAACCAAGATGATTATGGGACTGGAGCACCTCCCTTATGAGGAAAGGCTGAAAGAGCTGGGACTCTTTAGCCTGGAGAAGAGAAGGTTGAGGGGGGACCTGATTAATGTTTACAAGTACCTAAAGGGTGGGTTTAAGGAGGATGGAGCCAGGCTCTTTTCAATGGTTCCCAGTGACAGGACGAGGGGCAATGGGCACAAGCTGGAACATAGGAAGTTCCGTTCAAATACACGGAAAAACTTCTTTACGGTGAGGGTGACAGAGCACTGGAACAGGCTGCCCAGGGAGGTGGTGGAGTCCCCTTCTCTGGAGATTTTCAAGACCCGCCTGGATGCAGCCCTGAGGGATGTGCTTTAGGCAATCCTGCTCTAGCAGGGGAGTTGGACTAGATGATCTCTAGAGGTCCCTTCCAACTCTGAAGATTCCGTGATTCCGTGATTCCGTGATTCAGAGCTTTCTGAATTTAGTAATTTTTTCCTGTCTGAAGCTCGTGTAATAGGCTGCTGGGTTAAGGCACTGCTCTGGAAGGGGCTGATTCACGCCAGCGTGTTTCTGACTCTCAGGGGTTGATACGGTTCACTGCAGGGCACAGAGGACTCTCCAGCCACCAAGGACCAAAAGCAGCCACCAAGGACCGGAAATTTTTCTCAGCCATAAAGATAAGCAGAAGGCATTTGAAACATGCTTTCTTAAAGGAACATTTTGAAAATGCTATTTAGGTATTAAAGGTATTTTATTTAAGCAGCATAGATAAATGAAAATATAATGTAAATAAGCAAATATTCATCTCATAAAGAATACTACTGACTATATCTTTCTGAATTTTGATCTTATACACATATGTAAATATCTTAAATATATGGGTTTGTGAGATAATGACAATGTAAGAGCATGTTACAACAGGGATCATAATAGCATCTAATTGCTAAACAAATGCAACCACCAAACCACCCTTTTCCAGTCCTGTAGTAATTGCAAAATCTACAGTTCATGACTTTTTTTTTTCCTGCTTTTTCTTGTTGTGTCTCAACTAATGTTTATTTCCCAATTAAAAACATCTTATTATTCCATATGCCCACATAACATCATTTTCACATCACAGTTGCACTTTAGTCTCCAATGATTTTGAATGAGTTTGAAAATAACCAATACTTACAATTGACCTCAAACCAAAAAAAAGAAGTAAAATAAAGAGTATGTTTGTGTATTTTTGAGAACAAGACTTTTACAACCCTTGGAAAAAAGAAAGGAAGTAATTTCTTTCTCTTATTTTCCAAAATCAGAACCAGAGGCACCTTATGACTCATTCACTTCTGCAGTATAAAGTCAAACAAATAGTACTGAAGTCATTGCAGGCTATTTTAACTGTCATAAGTGGACAAACCACACAGAAAGGACTTTCTGGGAGACCTATTGCATGGCAGGCCTGTTTCGCTAGTGCAATTATAAAAGCTTGCTGTCACACAGAATTAATAAAAACTACTTTTCTTTTCTTGGATGCATAACAGTTTTTAGGTTTTAATGTGTCAGTTGTTTGATAAAATATTAGATGTCATGATACTATTGAAACAATTAAATACATCCACTTTTTCCAAATGGGTTTCGTTTCAATAGGACAGAAATTGACCTTTCACTAGCAAGCAGTAATCCCAATGTGTAAACGGAAAATAGGCTGTATAATTAGAAGGCCAAGTAATAGTGTTTGCTGATGCAAATGAAAATCCTCTTTAAAGTCAGGGACACAAAGCCTGGCTGTCCCTGCGCAATCCCTGCTACAGCTCTTTGGGGTGAGTCTACCCTTTGCTGTGCAAAGGGAAGCAATCTTCATTCAGCTTAGTGCCTCGTGATCTTCCAGCATCTTTGTGTCTGTCGCAGAGATCTTCCAGACACATCGTCCTTTTCTGCCCTACTAGGGATCCTCCTACACTGAAATGGTCTTTCTGACAGCAGATGAATTTGCATTATAACAAATTGCTCCTCTTAACTCTAATCGTATACTAGGCATTCCAGAGCTGGTCCAGAATCAGATTTGGTAATATGCTTCATTTTAAAGAAACACTCATATTTAAAGTTAGTAGAAAAGAATATCCTAGAGGGCTCATTATTTTATAGGTACAAATCATAAGGAACTACATTAAATAATAAATGGATGATAGGTTGAATTTTTAACAGTATAAATAGATAGTAATCCATTGCACTCAACAGCATTTATTTCCACCAAGGGAAAACATATTTCTCCTAGCTTTTATAAAATTTCAATTATTTCATTTAGTAAACTTTTTCTCTGTTTTAGCAGTATTGTTATTAGTAAGTTACATTAGAAAGACCTATACCCCAAGTTTAGCTCGAGCCTAGACCATACACTCCAGTCTGCCTATATAATTACTCAATGAGGAACATCCACTGAAACACCAGGCAAAAACTCTGCAAATTACTTTTTTCCCTACTCACAGAAGATCTGTAAAATTACTTGGAAAGATTGATGTCTATTTATAAGAAGCAGACATAAAGGAAAATAATTGAAAGGGTGAATAGAAAATTGAGCTGACTCTTCAAACGCCAGAACCCTTCTTTTGTGGGTACCACAGTAAAAAGTACAGTACAAATACACAGAGACAGAAGATAGCATATCTAAATTAACCAAGAAAATAGATCTGGGATAATAGGCCTTGTGGAAGTACAGTGGTTCTATGTATAATGTCTATAGGATGCCTATAGGCTCTTCAGGAAGGATAGGCAAGCAAGGAGAGGCGGGGGTGTGGCCCTGTATGTTAAGGAGTGTTATGAATGCTTTGAACTAAATGATGGTGATAATGAGACTGAGTGTTTATGGGTAAGAATCAGGGGCAGGGCTAACAAGGTGGATATCGTAGTAGGAGTCTGTTATAGACCGCCCAATCAGGATGAGGAGGCAGATGAAATATTCTATAAACGGCTGGGAGAAGTCTCAAGATCGCGAGCTCTTGTCCTCGTGGGGGACTTCAATTTGCCGGACATCTGCTGGGAATACAATACAGCAGGGAGGGAACAGTCTAGAAGGTTCATGGAATGTACTGGGGATAACTTCCTGACACAGCTAGTGAGAGAGCCAACTAGGGAAGGTGCCCTGCTGGATCTGTTGTTTGTAAACAGGGAAGGTCTTGTGGGGGATGTGAAGGTTGGAGGCTGTCTTGGGAACAGTGACCATGAAATGATAGAGTTTTCGATTCTGCGAGAAGCAAGGAGAGGGGTCAGCAGAACTGCTACCTTGGACTTCTGGAGGGCGGACTTTGGGCTTTTCAGGAGCCTGGTTGACAAAGTCCCCTGGGAGGCAGTCCTCCAGGGCAAAGGAGCCCAGGAAGCCTGGATGATTTTCAAGAAGGAAGTCTTAAAGGCGCAGGAGCAGGCTGTCCCCATGTGCCAGAAGACAAGCCGTCGGGGAAAAAGACTGGCCTGGCTAAACAGGGAGCTAGTGTTGCAACTTAGGGAAAAAAAGAGGATCTATGGCCTCTGGAAGGAAGGGCAGGCCACTCAAGAGGACTACAAAGAGGTAGTGAAGCTATGTAGGGAAAAAATCAGGAGGGCCAAAGCCCAGCTAGAACTAAACCTGGCTTCTGTTGTCAAGGACAACAAAAAAAGTTTCTATAAATATATTAGCAATAAGAAGAGGACTAAGGATTATCTCTGTCCTCTAGTAGATGGGGCCGGCAACATAGTGACCAAGGATGAGGAAAAGGCTGAGGTACTTAATGAAGTCTTTGCCTCAGTCTTCAGCAGTAGGACCAGTTGTTCCCTGAGTACCCAGACCCCTGAGCTAGAAGACAGGGATGGGGAGCAGAATGAAGCCCCTGTAATCCAAAGGGAAACGGTGAGGGACCTGCTTCAGCACCTGGAGGTGCACAAATCTATGGGGCCGGATGGGATCCACCCAAGGGTATTGAAAGAGCTGGCGGAAGTGCTCGCCAGGCCACTTTGCATCATTTATGAGCAGTCCTGGACAACCGGGGAGGTCCCAGCTGACTGGAGGTTAGCAAATGTGACACCCATCCACAAGAAGGGCCGGAAGGAGGATCCGGGGAACTACAGGCCAGTCAGTCTGACCTCGGTGCCTGGGAAGGTCATGGAACAGATCCTCCTCAGTGCCATTACACGGCACATGCAGGAGAACAGGGTGATCAGGCCCAGTCAGCATGGGTTTGTGAAGGGCAGGTCATGCCTATCAAACCTAATATCCTTCTATGATAAGGTGACCCACTTAGTGGATGAGGGAAAAGCTGCGGATGTTATCTACTTGGATTTTTGCAAAGCTTTTGACACTGTTTCCCACAGCATTCTCCTGGAGAAACTGGCTGCTCATGGCCTGGACAGGTGTACTCTTCGCTGGGTAAAAAACTGTCTGGATGGCCGTGCCCAGAGAGTGGTGGTAAATGGAGTTAAATCCAGTTGGTGTCCAGTCACAAGTGGTGTCCCCCAGGGCTCGGTGCTGGGGCCGGTTCTCTTTAATATCTTTATCAATGATCTGGATGAAGGGATCGAATGCACCCTCAGTAAGTTTGCAGATGACACTAAACCGGGCGGGCGTGTTGATCTGCTTGAGGGTAGGTTGGCTCTGCAGAGGCATCTGGACATGCTGGACCGATGGGCTGAGACCAATGGTATGAGGTTCAACAAGGCCAAGTGCCGGGTCCTGCACTTGGGTCACAACAACCCCATGCAGCGCTACAGGATTGGGGCAGCGTGGCTCGAAAGCAGCCCGGCAGAAAAGGACCTGGGGGTGCTGGTGGACAGCCGGCTGAATATGAGCCAGCAGTGTGCCCAGGTGGCCAAGAAGGCCAACAGCATCCTAGCCTGTATCAGGAATAGTGTGGTGAGCCGGACTAGGGAAGTGATCATCCCCCTGTACTCGGCACTGGTGAGGCCCCACCTTGAGTACCGCGTTCAGTTTTGGGCCCCTCGCTACAAGAGGGACACTGAGGTGTTGGAGTGTGTCCAGAGAAGGGCTACAAAGCTGGTGAGGGGTCTGGAGGACAAACCTTATGAAGAACGACTGAGGGAGCTGGGGTTGTTTAGCCTGGAGAAGAGGAGGCTGAGGGGAGACCTTGTCACCCTCTACAACTCCCTGAAAGGAGGTTGTAGAGAGATGGGGGCTGACCTCTTCTCCCTGGTGACAAGTGATAGGACGAGAGGAAATGGGTTCAAGTTATGTCAGGGGAGGTTTAGATTGGATATTAGGAAACATTTTTTCACTGAAAGGGTTATTAAACATTGGAATGGGCTGCCCAGGGAGGGGTGGATTCACCATCCCTGGAGGTGTTTAAAAAAAGGGTAGATGGGGCACTTAGGGACATGGTTTAGAAGTGGCTTTTGTCAGGGTAGGTTAAAGGTTGGACTCGATGATCTTAAAGGTCCCTTCCAACCTCAGCAATTCTATGATTCTATTCTATGATTCTATAATAATGTGTTGTTAACATGTAATTCCTTCTCCTGGTAAATTTTACATTGCAAATCCTGTGTTTGCAGCTGGACAGGCTGATGAAGACCACACCTGTACTGCCTGCTGGTGAGGGCCTTGTGAGAGATATCTGTGGCTAATTCTGTATTATATTCAACATTTTGAAAATAATAACCAAGATTAAAGCTGTAAATGAGATTTCTAAAGGCTTGTAGGACATGGCATGCCACTGCTGTTTACACATTTGCAGACACCCCTGCATCCCATATATCATCAAAATATATGTGTATGATTTAATATAGTATACATTTTATAAATTTTAAGACCAAGGAAAGTCTTGATCATACTCTGGCCTGATTCCCATATAATTTCCACCAAAAATCTTCATTGAATGAGTCTTCCTTGAGCTCCTGAACATCATACAAAACAAACCCAAAACATACTCAAAAGTTTTCATTGTTTTCATCTCACTCTTCAACTTCTACATATTTCTACAGTCTCATCTCTCATCAAGCAATCCTCATTTTGGATATATCTAGTAAACTAAAGTGACCATCCACTACTGGAAAATGTTCCAATGTACCTGTATACAGATAATATTAAATCATTTTTTATACATCACTTTAGAACAAAAAGTTTGTGGTTTTTTTTTTTTTTTAATTTATTGTTCTCAAATAAGAATGTTGTGCAGACAAGAGGGTTTTTTTATAAACATTTTCTTTGATAACACAAACTTCCCTTAGAGATTTTTTTCATATTCACATTTCAAAAGCATTTCTAATTGAAAAAAATTTTGGAAGAATGCATAGTGCACTAATTTAAAAATATTATATGCATATACATAATTGTGAGAAAGCAGGACATATCTGCTATCATTTCCAATTTGGAGTTTGCTATGATTTTGTGATTGTGCCCAATGCAGAAAGGCCCACATACTAATCCGTTCACTGTCAAAGAGCCCAAACCAGTCTTTTGTTCCATTTCTGCAATAGCTGGTGAAATTAGGATTGCTCATACTTTTAGAAAAAGTATGGTGCAGCTGCTGCCTCCCTGAAATAGCAGATGACAAGATAATAATGGTCTGAACAAGATTTTGAAGTAGAAAGATTGTCTGGATTTGGGTTTTTTAATATATATTTTTGACTCAGTGAGGATTTCAGAGTGTATTTACAGAGTTCTTATCTATGTACAAGTTATTATTCCTGTGTATGTTCATAGCACAGAAGACAGGGCAGCATTAACCGAAGACAATGCTACAGGCAGGAATTTGAAGGACTGGCTAATACCTTGACTTTGGTTAGGCACCGCGTTTGGTACAGCAAAAGGATATGCTCTATGGAGAGAGACAACAGTCAACAGCAGAGAACAGCATCCCCAGAGAGAACGCTGAGAGGCAAACTAGAACAAGAAAAACATGCATTTCCTTTGCCTCCATCTTCCTCTTAGTTTCCTTCTGCTCCTGTCATGACTGACTGGTCAGCCGTTCACATTCCCCACTCCAGGTAATGGGCTGCAGGCTCCACAAACTCCCCAGAAATGCCCAAACTCTGCTGATTTACACAGGCAAAGATTTTTTTTGTTTTCTCATGTCGCCCTACTCATTAAGCTAGAAACTTCATGAGTCTTACGGATATTGAATTTTTACAACAGCAAGATCAATGAGAAATGAAGCAACAGGAAAAGGTTATCACAGACTCAACCACTTTTAAAACACAGAAGCCTCCTTTTTTGCCACTATTTTTTTTTCCAGGTGAAGGATCTCACACACACAGACACAGACAGACACCTCCTCCATACACTTCTCCCACACAGAGACAAGCAGGCCATCATCATCAAACAAATCTCCTCTTTCTGGAGGCTGGAAAGTCTATATTATTCTTTCTAATTTTGACTAATTTGTAAGTGTCCACATAATGTGCATACAGAAGGTTTCTGAAAGAACCCAGAATGCCACAAAAACCTGGTCTAGTACAGTCTAATATACCAGCATGGGTTCTCTCTTACCCGTTCTGTTTCTGTGTCTCAGAAGTTGTGCTTATGCGGTGATTTGTGTTTTTTTCTGGACACAAAATGATACACTGCCCTCAGCCTGTTCGTCCTAACCTCTCTGATGAGGGAGTATGATGCTTCCAGCAGTAATGGCTCTCGGTTGATTCACTATCATGATATAAACTAAGGCAAAGCCAAACGCAGTGAACCAGGCTGAACGTTAGTTCATCTGAACCAGCTCTTCTATTAAAATGTGCATTTCCGTGTTGTAATTCTTCCTGAAGGAGGAAGAGAAGGAGGGAAGATAACTCCTGGCTCTGTGTGCCAGCTTGCAATATAGTTTATCAGTGGGTTTATGTCATGCTTGGTTTTCAGGTCATGATTCAGGTGGTCTGTCTCCATGTTAGAAATTATTTCTCTTTTATAACAGTATCCTTCGTATTAGAAGATCCTACAATATTTCTGACAAATGCAGTGAGAAATCTTGTTTCAAAAGTGCTGAACGGAGATTGTTTCTGAAGTGGAATCTGATGACAGCTGAGCAGCATAAACCAGGACTAATGTCAAAATGTTAGGGCAGGAAGAAAAAGATGTATTGGTTCTTTGCCTACGCATAGTCTTCTGTATTGGAAACATTGCACAGAAGTGGGCAACCTTCCAGAGACTGGCTTTTCATCCCCAAAAGAAAATTCCTCATGTAAATTTACAAAAGGCTGGCATTTCAGAGAAGAAATTTTCCATAAAAAAATAATTTCTTATAACTACTTTCAGAGCACTTGATTATGCCAAAAAGAATATTTGGGCTACACAGGCAAGTAGAGAGATATGGAAGTTTAAAATATGATGATTATAAAATTATTACAGCTGTTCATCAGGTGATAGCCAGTTTGTTAACTGCCAGTTTAAAACTGGTCAGTGGTTATTTTAAAAAGAAAAATAAATCTGCCAGGAATCTACCGAGAAAACATTTTGAGCACCTGCATTTTGATTGCAGTTCTGTTTTACGTGAAAAAGTTTTCATACATTTTACAGTGAATAAAAATGCAAAACCAGATAAATTTTGGTATAGAGACTATGTGAAACCCACCCTCAAGTCTAACATTGATGTCTTTTTGTGACACTGGGTAAGTCTCTTGACGTATTTCTGCCTCAATCTACAAAACAAAATAATCATTCTTTAGGATCTTTGCCTGTGTGTTTACGCTGAAGATATCAAAAGAGGTTTAGTCAGAGGATTACATAAATAAATCTTACTAATATCCAAGGTCAACTGGCAACTACGCTTTGGATGCCAATAAACATGCACCATACTACTTCTGTTTAACAAACTCTTGATAAATTGTACACAAGCAGACTAGATATTCAACACTGCAGAGCTCTGTTTCTCTTCCAAGGAAAATTCTGGTATTTTGTGCAGACAAAGGTGCAAAAATATAAAGTATTGCAAAGAAAGATGTGTTATTCTTCAATGACTCCTGTAATGACTTCTTAATGTGTGACTAGCTTGTGTTCAGACTCTTACTGTACTTTTTGACTTAGAATCTGTAAAATAAATATTTCATAAATGTGAAATATTACATATATTTGTGGGTTCTTCATGGGTCACTATGGCTGCACTAGGTTTAAAAGATGGAGGAAGTTGGACTGGTCTTCATGAAATCTGTTTGCACTTGAAGTCATATTTAACATCTAATATTATAGGTAGGTATAGAAATATATCCTAAGTCACAGAATTGCAGAATCACAGAATGACAGCGGTTGGAAGGGACCGCTGGAGATCATCTAGTCCAACACCCCTGCCACAGCAGGTTGCACAGGATCATGTCCAGGTGGGTTTGGAATGTCTCCAGAGAAGGAGGATCCACCACCTCTCTGGGCAGCCTGTTCCAGTGCTCTGCCACCCTCAAGGAAGTTCCTCCTCATGTTGAGATGGAACTTCCTATGTTCAAGTTTGTGCCCATTACCTCTTGTCCTGTCCCTGGGCACCACTGAAAAGAGCCTGGCCCCATCCTCCTGAGACCCATCCTTTAAATATTTATAAGTGTTGATAAGATCCCCCCTCAGCTGTCTTTTTTCCAGACTAAAAAGACCCAAGTCCCTCAGCCTTTCCTCATAAGAGAGATGTTCCAGTCCCCTAATCATCTTCGTAGCCCTTTGCTGCACCCTCTCCAGCAGTTCCCTGTCTTTCTTGGACCGGGGAGCCCAGAACTGGACAGAGTACTCCAGATGTGGCCTCACCAAGGCAGAGTAGAGGGGGAGGATGACCTCCCTCCACCTGCTGGCCACACTCTTCTTGATGCACCCCAGGATGCCATTGGCCTTCTTGGCCACAAGGGCACATTGCTGGCTCATGGTCATCCTGTTGTCCACCAGCACTCCCAGTTCTCTTTCCACAGAGCTGCAAAGTCAAATTACTAAAACTCAATTTAGTGAGATCAGAAAAAAGCCATTTGAAGATCAGATAAGTAATATAGGATGTCACCAGCAGAAGAAATAAAGTCCTAAAGTGCCTGGGGCTAAAAGAAAAAAAGGTTGAGATTTTTTTTGTCCGAACTCTGATGTGCTGTAAAGGGCATTAACAATCTGCCATATTATATGTATTAAAAGCAGACTAGTAATTAGAATGAGACTATGTTTTCATTTTTTCAAGCTTCTATTTTTTTTTTATTATTTTATCTTAATTTAGAATATATTGTTTTAAAACAGATTTTATAAACTTTTAGATCTTTTTCATATAAACATACACTGAGGTCATTGCGAGTAAGTGTTTTATAATCAGATTTCACTGAAAACAGTAGACCTGTCAGAAATTCCTGACTATTAAAGGAAGGACTGTATCTGTCATTCGTTTAGGGGTCAGCCCAGCCCAAACCACAACAACCGTACACCATTTGTAGTTAGTGCTCAGCAAAGAGTTTAGTTGAGCAATGCAACTTCTCTTTTTGGGTCCGAAAACCTTTGCAAGCAAATATTGATTTCCTTATGTTTATTTTTCAGGTTTTGTCTTTTATGGATACAATTAAGAGAAGGCTATCGTTTACATTAGATCTTAGGGGCTGGAAAGTTCAGTGAGATACTTCAGCTGGGACTGATCAGATGATTCATGCATCCATGTTTCTTTTCTCTGGCTAGATTCAGAAACAGATGATTTTATAAGTTTGACAGTGCTGCATGGAGCTAGAGTTCTGCTTTCCGAACTATTCAGCATGTAACATTTTGAATTTTCCTAGGGACAAATTTCTAGGCTAGAGACAGTCAAACACTTAACTATTCACCAGAAGGGCACAGCAAAAGTGTTACTGCAGCTTGTAAATCTCCACCTTTTGGAAATTACACTGTTAGGTTTTCATCACACAAAGTTCTTTTTTTCATTAAGAACATATTTAATAACAACCTAATGGACAGAGCACTCTCAGAGCACTGGAACAGGCTGCCCAGGGAGGTTGTGGAGTCCCCTTCTCTGGAGACTTTCAAGACCTGCCTGGATTCAGTCCTGAGTAAAGTGCTCTAGGCAATCCTGCTCTAGCAGGGGAGTTGGACTAGATGATCTCTAGAGGTCCCTTCCAACTCTGAAGTTTCTGTGATTCTGTGATTCTGTGACAAACAGAAATTGATATGATTCCTTCTCATGTACTGATTGTATTATCTGACAAAAGATGCGACAAAAGCACAGAGAGAAAATAAGTAGCTTTATGAGAAGAACTAATTCATCCTCATTTCTTATAGATTTGTATCTTATGTTGGATTGGTTCTGTCACATAAACTTCGAGTGTCTGTTTGTGCAGGTGTGTCTTTTACTCTCTCGTAAGTGTGACCTCAGATCCCAACACCTTTCTCTCTGTCGGTACTTGTCTGCAGCCCTTCTTGAAGTTCTGCCCGGACATCTCATGTCACAGAGCTTGGAGGTATTTGAGGCTTCTCTTTCTCTGTCCAACCTGGCAGAAATCAGTCCATTGGCAAATGTGTTATTATGGAATGAGTTGAAATGATGAATCACCAACTAATAAGAAATTGTGACCAAAGAAATTATTTCTTTGCTTTGTTTCTTAGGGTGCCATGCTTTAAAGTCACGCACCATTTTACTTCCAGCAGGGGACACTGGATTTTCACAGCACCTGACTCTAGAAGATGTAACTATATTTTCAAAAAAGAAGGAAAAAAGACTATGATTATGAACTTGCTAAAGCTGTTGTGTTTTTTTTTTTAATTTTTAAAATCTGCTTTAAAGAGACTCTTTCCGCTACATACCTCCCTGAAAGTTTTTGTATTACTTTGTCATGATATCTATGAGGCGAGTGAAAAGCTTAGCATTAGGCAGTCTGAATAATCCAAGTACGAAACAATTTGCATAAATTGAACAATTTCAAAATTGACAGCAAGCAGATAAAATGAGAAATGATACATTCTTGTGAAGGTCATACGCTCAGTAATAATGCATAGAAATTTAGGCATCTTTATTAAATTGCCTACTATAAATTACAGAAACAAGACAGAATAAAGATCAAAGAGAGGTCTCAGGAGATCTTATCATCCAATCATATGCTTGATATGTTTGTATTACCTACCACTTACATAACACAGGAGCTACAGTACAATATTTTTTTAAGGTAAAATGAACAATTGGAAATAAAAGCTTTAACCTTACAGCTATTTAAATAAAACAATACAAACACAAGGTCTGTCTTGCCTTTCCACTCTCTTTATATAGCAAGAGCTCCATTCTGTAAAATTATGCCAGAAATACAGCAAATTTTCAATGTAAATTTCCAGAGTTGACCTCTCTAATCAACCTGCTGAAGAAGAGCTGCTCCATGTGTCTAACAAAGTGATATCCACTTAATCACACTGATATGACAGTCGTTTTGGGGTTTTTTTTGGTTTTTTGTTTGTTTGTTTGTTTGTTTTTCTGGGAAAAAGCTAATTGCAAATATATTTGCTAAAACATGATCCTTGTCTTGGAAGGAACTTGTTAATACAATGTAAGGTTCATACCTCAATATGGGATGATCTGTGGAAAGAACAGAGGAGTAGAAAGGATTTTTGTGATGTTATAGCACTTGGACTTCAGAAAATGAAGATTACTGATCCATCTGCAGGAGTAAAGGTAACTTCTAATATAACACATGAGCCTCCATGGAAATGTGTAAAAAGGAGTACATCTCCCCTTAAAAAGGTGTAAATGACTCTTGTATGGGACAACTGAATGAAGGCACCCTGCAGAAGACAAAAGAACTTCAGGACGAAGAGAAAGAAGACATCAATAGCACAGATGTCGCACCTGTGAAAACACACAAATCGTCCCTGCTTGTATTCACAAGTTCCCTGAACCTCCGACGTGTGGGGAAAATTTCTTATAGACTTCAGTTTCAGAAAGAAAGGTGCCATGAATCTCCTTTCTTTCCGTGACGGCTGTATTAGATTGTGGTGGGTAGAGGAAAGGAGGAGGGCATTGTCATCCTCGTTGCTCAAATGCAGACCTCAAGACTATGTGAGTGTTTACACTGCACATTTTATACAGTAGAGAAGTAATAATTTCAAGTTGAATACATCTTCCCTGTGTGAAGGACAGGTGAAACTAACAGTGTAAGAAGAATGAGTTTTTCAAGACTACTTAGAGCAGAGTGTTCAAGGAATCCAGGATGACACTTCAGTATTTCATTTAGCTAATAAGTTAAGGTTTTGCTAAGCTCAAGTATTATGTATTGAATCTTGTCACATTTTAAAAAACAAAAGGGTGTTTTGAAGTAACCACAGAAGTCATTATCATTATATTTGCACTGAAAAGTTTGAGTGTTCTTGTATTATATATTATGCAAACTATGTACGCTGGGGCTGTGCAGATGCATTTATAAAATAGTTATTGTTCCCTATTATTTTATTATGATTGGAACCTAGAGATCCATGACCGTTCTCAGGAATTCAGTGTTTTATAAGAAGCTCCCTGCTTACTTTTACTTATGAGTTATGCAATATTAGGGAAAAACTGTCTCTAAAAGCCTAGAATATTTAATTAAATCTCTAACTGTGTAGAATAAGAGTGTTTGCTGCTCTGAGGTGTGATTCAGTGATGGATAGTGTAGTGATTTCTGGAGGAATGCAGTTTAGAAAGTGCATCACCCCCAACTCCCGTGAGCTTCAGAAGATCTCTTTGCGAGTAACCAAGCTATCTGGATTTTTAGTGCTAATCAAAGAAACTGGTCAAGGGAAATAAGAATGTCATTAAACCTATTAAACCTAAGCTTATACAGTATAAAAGACCCAACTTTATTACTTCATGCATTTTTTTCAACTACTGCCAATTACAAAACAAAAGCAGGAACTTTTTTATTTTAGAGAAAGTAACAACAGCAATTACACTTTAAAGGCATGTAATTTTTTTCAAGGTTTTTTGTCTGAAATTCATTTATTTTTTCAAAAGTAGACTTGCCATGGGAAAGCATTTTTTAACAGGCTAATGTCTTTCTAATTATTTTAAATGTTACACATCCTAATTATTTTAAATATTACAATGACTACAACTATGATTAAATATTTATTCATATGCCTATTACCAGTATGTATGGGCATCAATAACTTACTATCTAAATCTTTTCCAATCAACAAATATCCGTCTATATTTAAAGTTAGCAATTTTAAGTATATGCGTATAGAAGGTGTTGATTCTTTGAAATTACCCTTATAGCTGGCCTTCAATTTTTCAATATCATTTTTTATTGAATAATGAAGTATTTTATTGAATAATTCAAGTATCTATGTCATATTAAATTAACATCACTATGTGCTGCAGTCTCTTAACTTTATGCATGAAATAACATTTCTGATTTACAAAGACACAGTAACCTGGACTGCTTGATAAAAAAGAAGAGAGGCTTAACTCCAAAAATACCGCACCCTTTTTTCCTCAAACTCCAGACATTTGGGAAGATGGATAAACCTTACTAGTCTAATTTTAGAGATGAAGCAGCATAAATGGTATTTGAAATATTCATGCACTTCTCCATTATGTATTCGATGATGTGAATATCTAGGAACCTCAAGGAGACCAGAGGCCACTGCTAGTGCCAAATATCCATACTTTTAGTTGCTGTTGAATGAAAGGCTTGAGAAAGGAGCAAAAACAATACCGATCCAACAACCAAGCAAGAAATAACACAGATTTACCAGTAAGAAACAAAACTTGTTTCAAGGTTTCTAAGATTAGTCACACTACATTAAAGCCTTCCTTCTGTAGTTTTCCTTTTTGGGGGGGCAAAGATGCTATCTCAGTATTACTAAACCATCTGAGTATGGACAAGAAATATTATAAAAACTGTAACCTCACTGGAGAAACTGAAAAGAAGAAAGTGCAATAAGCTTCAGAGTGGTATTGCACTTTTTCTTGAGAATTACCCACTGTTACTATAAAAACTTTGTCTTTGGTGTCCTAGCTTTGCCTTGTAGAAATTTTCCTGTCATTTTTTTCCAATTTTCAGCACCAATAGTTTCTGTAAAAAAGTGTTTAAATGCTCTCTATGATCAGCACTGAATACTGAAATGATGACTCGTTTTTATGGCTAATTCTAGAGACAGGAAAATACATTAGTCCCTGCTTCAGCTTCATCATTTGTAATACTGGGGTAATCTTCAAATTTTTCACAAGAAAATGTGTTAACCTCCATTAGTCTCCAAGGAAAAACAAATAAAATGCGTCTTCCACATTGAGAGTAAATGCATGCTTAATCGTCGTACCAAATACCACAAACAGACCAATGTGGCTTAGTCTCGTTCGGGCTCTGCTGAGACCAGTTTAAACACTGAGTGAAATTCCATCTTTTGATTTCAACCATACATACAGCAGTTCTTAAATATCTATTTCTCCATTTTTAGCTTCACAAATCTTTACAGTAAACTGACAGACCGAACTAAATGAGGTGTTAAGAGTACCATCTGTATCACAGGTGGGGGTTTTTTAACGCTGTTTTTGACCCACTGTGCATATTCCGTAGATATCAGAGTTACAGTGGCGTTTGTTGTGGAAATATGCTTACTTCCATTGCATCAGCTTTTGAGACCTGATCAGCACAATTATTATAGGCATTAGAATAACTTATGACCTATGGGAGGAGTCTGGCCTCGTCCCACAGCGGGATGTCTTCCCCTCACAAAGAAACTGTAGAACTCCGCTCCGGTAAACTGTAGTCATGCTCAACCATCTGTCCCTGTGGTGCTGAGTTTGGGGGTCCAAATAGGAAAATTAAAATTAAAATCCTGGGAGTTCAGTGTATAATGATTTACACCCTTAGACATCCTGAAGCAGGTGTGCAGCCTGCTGTTGAAGTTAATTACCAACCATTATCAGTGAAGCTGGCACATTGCCACTTTTCTAAAAGTAATTTTTTCTCCTAGTGTAGGCTGAAAATACTCTTCCTTTTCATTTTAGCCTTCCTCCCATTTATGTAAGTGTGTCCCAGATTTCACCTTCAAATTAATCACCTTCAAATAACAATAAACTCTAGACAATTACCAGTTCAGAAAGCATTTAGAAACACCAAACGGGGTGAAAACCCCCAGTACCCTACAGCTTAATTAATTTACTTTCGCTAGTAGCTATGATGAACTGAATGGGTAACTGAAATACTCAATTCAAGTATTGTTATTTGTAAAATCTGTTAACAGTTTTGCATACATATGTATAAATGAAATGATAGGAGTAGCACTCAGAAATCAAAATACAGACTTAGCCTTTTGTTACAGGCCCTGTTACTGTGACAGTGTAACTTCCTGTCACACCACAGTTTGAACAGAAATATGATTTTTCCAGATCAGAAATGTGCTATCATACAATGCACAGTGGACGGATTTGGGGTTTCGTATGACATTATGGCAGATCTGCTACTGGTAAATCTTGTCCAACTTATACAAATACCAGAGAAATGTACAAAATTCTCAAATTTCAGAAAATTTCAAGGAGGAAGAAAAAAAAGTCACTGAAACATGGTTATGCCATAAGGCTTTTTTACAGTCATGGTCAGAAAGCAGATAGCTAAAATTAGCTGATCAACTGAAAAATCTAATAGCTAATTAGCTATTGTAATTTTAAATCCATTAAAGAACTCCAAAAGGGGAAGTGACAAACTGTTTCGCATTGCCATTTTCTTTGATCAAAATTCTACCCTCAAATGCATCATCATATCTGTGTTTACTTTTGAGGGAACTGTAAATGCTACCTGCAATGTGGGAATTATAGATAAGTGTGGAATTCAGAAAACTACATTTCATGATAAACAGTGCATCCCCTGTAATATTAAAAACACTTGAACTGACATCACATCACTCCTATAGTAAAAAAGTAATAGGATGGGATTCACACAAGCAGATGCAGGTGCCTACAATATGCAAGTCATTCAGAAACGTTTTATAGTAAGTGAAGAAAAATAAACATATCCCAGGTGAAGAGCATAATTAATCTCCCACCAAAGCGGATGAATTCTATTCTTAAAGTGCCTTCCCCCCCCCCCAAACTAAACTATCTTCATTTTTAAGAAGAGAAACTGTATGCTCCAGATTCACTAGCCTAAGACTGTTAGAGGGCCATTTGGGCTTCAATTCCAGAACAAAACAATTTCCACTACACAACCTCAGCCACCACCTCCATGATCATTGTCACTGATCCACAAAAGCTGCATTGTAAAAAATCTTACAGAAAATTAAAAAATATCCTCTCCTCCCCAAATCTTTGTTCTTCTCATACCCTCAGACTACCACGGTAATAATCATAATTATTCTGTAATTACCATTGATATGAAACCCCTCCACTGATCTGAAACCCCTCCAAAACATTATTTTCTGACATGACTGGCAGCACCGTTGATAAGGGAGAACCACCACTAACCATGGACCCACCTCTTAGTCCTTTTGCCTACCATGACTGAGCACGTCTGCATGGATATCTCTGCCCGACATAGATGATATCTCAGATTCAAAAATACTTTGTTAGTATCCATGAGACCATACCATTATGGAGAAAAATATGTTCTCACTTTTTTGATATTTCCAGAGAATATAGCATTAGGATGGTAACATAAACCCGTAAGAACTGACATAATGCATATAACAAGAGAAAAATTTAAAAATAGTGTTGGGATAACTTGTTAAAATACTCTTGGTAAACTTTGTGTTCTTTTTAAAAACAAAAGGAGAGCTTAGTGTGTAATGTGAATTTCATTAAAGCTAATGGAACAGCAAGACTAATATACTACTACATCATTTTGACAGGTCTTGAAAGACCAAGAAAATTCTAAATAGAAAAATATTTAAAGATGGTCTTCAGGGGTTCAGAAATGTCCATAGTATAACACTTTCATAGTTCCTTGAAGCATGCAGCAGATCTTATTTCTTCATCAGTACCAAATACATAAGCTATGTTACTTCATACTACTCTACATGTATATGTAATATACATAAAGCCAAATAAGGTATTTAATGTTCGTAGCAAAATACAGAATGTAAAGGTACATGTAAGTTGAGAACATCTGTTTCTTTAAGCTCATCCAATCAAGGACCTTTGCAATGCAGAAGGGGATAATATGTAAAGGGAGAAGCAACGAACAGGAGCAGTTGGAGACAGAAACCTGACAGACGCAGGATGACAGAGATGGTGCCAAAGACCAAAGTCTCCAGTCAATAACTGACGGGCCACTAAGAAGCTCCAGCTCCAGCTTTGGAGGGGGTCACCTAGAGGTTGTACCCGATAGAAAGGGGTAAACAAGGGGAACATGAGGACTTGTTTAGTAGCAAGCCCCAAGCTGGACGAGCAGGTGAGGAGCATACCCACCCTCCCATTGTGGCAGGTGAGAGGGCTCAGGGTACAGGCAGAGGTACTGGACAGGCAGAAGGGCCACGTTAGTACTTGGGGATCTGCAAAAGTGTGTGCGCTTGTGAATCTAACGTGTGCTTTCACCAGTGAACTTCAATCCTGACCAGCTGAAGAGGAGGAAGGGTGCTTGGCTGCTTGTGCTTACATCTCCTGCGAGTCCTGGTGGTGTCACACGAGGCTGCAGTTCAAGGCGGTGCCTTCTGCACAGCAGCCTGTGTAACCAGTCGCCTCAGCATCCTCTGTGTGTCCTCTGTCTTTGTGTGTGTGTCTCTGTGACACACGTTCAGCCTTGCTACTGGTTGAACCTGCAAAGGGGGAAGCAGCAGCCATGTCCATTGGCCTGGGACGGAGACCCCCGGGTCCCCGGGTGCACCAGCCCGCGCTCCAGCGCCAGGCAGGGGAAATCGCCCTGGGATACAGAGCTGCCAGAGCTGCCACGACCACTTGTGACACCCCTTAACACAAGAGGATCACAGTACTGCATGATCAACGATTTTTAGCAATCTGTCTGGAAAAAAAAAAAGTACCGTAAAAAACCCAATATGCCAGAAAAACAAGTGAATCTATTTCTAAAATATATAATGCTGTCAGTGAAGACAACAGCTCTCCTTTAGTTAAGTGAAGACTGCAATCTCTCCTAAGTATAGCCTTTGACAACACACCTGTTGTACACTTAGACACAGAGAAGGTTTTATTGTCCTGAGAGGTTCCACTGAACCACAGGTCACCTGTACCCTACTGACGTACCTTTCTAGAGTGGCTTATTTTTCAAATGTGCAAAATTCAAAGACCAATTTAGAGAACAATATTGCTCTGAGTGGCAATGGTAACAGAGACAGAAAAGATGCTGAATTTGTTTCACTTAGCAGGAACGATAGAAGCCTGTGAAGCTCGAGTGCAGCAAGGATGGCATGGGGTGGCATGGAAATGGATGACATCTCCATGCATACAGCTCTAATAAAACTTGCTGAATTTAATTCGTTATTCCTGCATATCTGTGCAACACATTTAGGTCATCATGGGCTGAATGCAGACACACTTTTACATGCCTTAACAACCACGTATTAAATTGAGCCCCGTAGTTCTGTGTCTGCAAGCTCTCTTGTTCTGTTAGCGTGTATAATTGCAAGACGAACATTTAAGCTTAATAGCGTTAGAAGAATGGTCCGAGGTTAGAGCTGCTTCAGAAACAGCAAGATCACATATTTCTTTTATCACAGTTGTTACAAAAATGGATTGCATTTTTTGCCTTTTTTTAATTAGGACTGTCCTATTAATCTATTATTTGAACTTGTTTGCCTTTACCTCTTCAAAGCGAAGATGAAAAATAGTCAGGTTTTGTGTTAACTTTGGTTACAAAAGCTGGTGCTGCAGAACTACTGACTGGGGAGCAGCTCTGCAATAACAGCCCTGGGGTAACCAGGAGCCCACACTGTGCCCTGGCAGTAAAGAGCCCAAAAGCACCATGAGCTGTAGGAACAGGGGCAGAGCCAGGAGACCCAGAGAAGTGATTTTCCCCCCTCTGCTTGCCACTTGTAAGAACTCCTCTAGATACTGTGTCCAGTTTTGGACCCTCCAGTACAAGAAAGGCAGTGACCAACTGGAGGGATAAAAGGGGAGGCCACTGAGATGGTGGGGGCTGGAGCACTTCCCAGTGAGGAGAGGCTGGGGGAGATGGGCTTGTTCCGCCTGGAGCAGAGTCAGCTTTGGGGGGACTTAACAACAGCCCCCAGTGCCTGTGGGAGGTCTTTGAGGAGATGGAGATGGGCTTTTCACAGTGCTGCTGGGGAGGGGGACGGGGCACGGGGGATGGTGGGGCGAGAGACAGTGGACATAAACTGGTAAGACAGGATTTCAGACCGGATAGAGAGAGAAACTTTTTCCCAACTAGGAAGGTCCAGCAGTGACAAAAGTTGCCCCAAAACGCTGTGCAGTCTCTGTCCTTGGGGGTTGCCAAGACCTGACTGAATAAAATGTCTTGAGTAACCTGGTTTGTCCATACAGCTGACCCTGCTGTGGGCAGGAGGTTGGACTGGAGACCCCCTGAGATCCCTCCCAGCCCGAACGATTCTGTGATTCTGTGATGATATTTAACTCTCTCTTGTTTGCAGCATCAGCCACTGATGAAATTACACAGGGACATTCCTTAAGCGGTTATTCCAACCTTTTTTTCAAATCATCAAATTGATTGAGGGTGTGGGAGAAAATAATTATTCTGCATTGTACAGGGATTTTTAAATTTGGGGTTTTTTTTCCAAATTTTTTTTTTTTTTTTTAAATATAGTCTGTTATTTCTGCTGGCATGTCCAAAGTTGACCCTCATGAGATCAGTAGTTAATCCTTTCATGATCTGAAAGAGTAGGATCAAGTACAAAATTGTTTATGATACAACAATAACTTGTAAAAGCAGCTGTCTGGGATTCACTGCCTCTGATTATTCAGTTTTTTCTCCTCAACCAAAGCGTAGCATTTAAAGTTATATGTAGCAGACAGCACTTGCACTAACGGTGGCCACGTGGGTTTTGCTACTGCAGGGAGAAAAGACAGCAGAGTGCCAGGACAAGCAGGTGGAGTGAACAAAAATACAGGTGCAGGCTTTGTGTCCTCAGCTTTTTTTAAAACAACAGAGCACTGGATATTTTATTCCCAGGACGGGAGAACAACTGGCACAGCAGATCAACAGCAAGGATGATGCAGGTGTGTGTTTTGTAGACTCAGCTTTTGAACTGCGTTAGTGGTGAGCAGGCTGACATGGAAAGGACAACAGATGACATGGTTAGAGAAAATACTGCATTGCCTTTTATTTTGTGGTGACATAAAGAAAAAAAACAGACCTAGTGGCATGCTTTAATAAAAACTTTCGGGCAGGCAGTATTTTAGGGCTGAAGAGAAACCAAAGCTACCTGTGAATATGATGTATAGTTTCAAATTTCCCGGCTTTCTGATTTGGATTCAAGTCCGGGAAGTGATCCTCCCATTTGGCAGCACAGTCTAAACACGAGGGCCATATTGTACTCGGAACTGGTTCCCTCAGGTTTTCTGATCAAATCTTCTCTAGCTAATTAAATGAGAATTCCTCAGGCAGAGGGGACAATACAAGAGAGCTTCATGGCAACAGCAATAATATGGAATTGCAGGAGTGTAGATTCTTTCCAATACCTGGTTAAATACAAAGATTTTGTCGTGTACCTCAGTTTTTCACTTATTCAAGGAACTCTGAAATTATTTGTGTTTCCTTACATTCACATAATGTTCTTCATAGAAATTAACAGTTTAAGAGCAAAATTTAGCACTCCTTTATTCTCTCAGCAAGCTCCTTGATGATGGACAGTCTACAGGCTATTTTTCCGTACCGATCTGAGCGGTAGTTTCTGAGCATGCTATAGGTGGTTTCGGTGTCTAAACCTACAGTTCTTTCTGCTTGCTTGTTGCGAACCTTCAGGATCCAGTAGTACACCAAATCCTCTTTCCTCTGTCTTCAGCTAAAGCCAGATGATCTGTATGTGGGAAGTCCAAGGTAAAACTGTTACCTGAAAGTGGTTTATAAGGCATTAGGAAGATACTGTGGGTAAAAACATTTTGCTGCTGAAGAAATAGCCTTTGAATTGATGCCCTTCATTGCAAAGATTTTCCACAGGCAACAGTTTCGCCTCTTATGTGTGACTCCGCTTGCTTGACAATTAAATAGTATATATTTAGAATTCTAATTGTTCTGCAGTTTGCTTAGTTTGGTTAAGCTTCCTTACATATGATTTGAAGAAAACGGATGCAATAAATTGAAGCAATTGCTAGAAGTCTTCAAATTTTTTATGCAAATTAAGGCAGTCAATGTATGAAAAGACCTTTAATAATTAAAACTTTTAAAATTTAAAACTTTAAAACAGGGTTTGTTTTTTCTTTCCCTGCTTCCAACAGTGTTTAACACTGATTTGATATTAGTAACATCATTTAACATGCTCTGCAAAGTAGAGTGACGTCAAACCAGAGGAAGGATTTCCATGGTCAGCTCTCAGTAACCAAGCAGCCAAAAGACATTAGGCAACAAAACAAAATCACCTTTATGTGCAATTAAACACTGACATTAAAGACAGTTAAATTAAGAACGTGTTTAGTCACAATATCAGTCTAGCTCTTTATGCAAATATGACCACATGCACCTAACTACTTGGAGGTGGTCAGTTACTTTGCTGTGATCTATTAAGTCTGAAATCAAACACTGATCAGAGACCTGACAGCTCTTAACATCACCATGGAATATTTCAGTTTTTAAATACAAAAAAAGTAATCGAATAATAATTTGATGGATATAGTATGGATAAATGGGGAAGGCTGGCTAGCTGGCTGGGAGGGATATAAAACCTGTATTTCGTAGTAATTGCTATAAAAATTACAAAGTTGTGGTTTCACTTACCTATGACCAGATCTGAAGACCCTGTGTAGTTGTCATTCTCTATTAGATCAGGCAGTTGATCTGCTCTTCTGCTGGCTACGGATTTTTGGGTGATAAATTCCTTGCAGGAGTTATGTGTTCTGAATTTTTAAAATGCCCAGCACAACGGGCTCCTGGGCACTGCTATATTATTGACAAACAAACACAATATTTTACCCCCTCCTGTATTTTATGTCAGTGAATGCATAGGGTTGGATGGCTTTTGCTGTTTTTTGTCTTCCTTATTTCTATTGCCTGAGAGAAATTAAAGTCTCAAAGCAGCACTTCTCTAGGGGATTAATGTACTTCTTAGGTAAAGCATTTGACCTCAGGACTTAGAGCATATTTCTTATTCTCGTTTGTGTGTCTCTGGAGGGCGTTCAGCAGTTACCCAGCCGTATGGTGCCTGATTTGTCTTGATGCATTTCCCCTCTTTCTGTGATATACTTTGAAACATTAGCAGCAATTTGTGACTGATAATGGGATATATTTCATGTGAAGGTTTGCAAAAGATAAGCAACAATAAATCTGAACAACTGCCTCAGATTGTGATGGACTTGTAATGTAGAAATAAAATAGTGTTTAGGAAAATTTTAAAATGGACCACTACTGTTATACAGAGTTCAATGTACCAGGGAGCACACATTACGAAATACAACTTGAAAATTGTATCAGTCACATTGGCAATATATGGCACAATCAGATGCTTTATTTGACTAGGGCATATGTAATGCGTAAGCAAGTGTCATTTCCCAGCAGATTTTTCTTTATGTCCATCATTTCTGTATATTTAAACTGTACCCTTGAAATTACGCTGCTGAATATATGCATAATCATCAACTGGTACTAAATTTTTAAACACACATTTATTTTTCTGCTCTCTTGCAATAATCTCACTCTTATCCCTATAATTTGAAACCCTTAAACCAAATTTATTTTAACATAATTATTGAGTAAATGATAGACCTGAAGGACAATTGGAAGCTCTGAAAGCATAAGCATTCTGACTACATTTTCTGTCAGTCTACATACACATTTGAATAAGAGAAAGATTTTTAAAGGAAAATTGTGCATAAATATGATGGTTTGAAGAGTCTATTTAGACAGCCTACGTTTTTTATGTAAAGTTATGAATTCGCCACGTGGTCCTTAACAAAACTCCAGATTACGCACAGAGCATCTAACCTCCCTCCTTCTCCACTGCCTCCCCACCACCTTCAAGCATCGAAATTCCAAGAAGCACACGCCAACACTCAAAGGTCAACGAAGATGCCACTGAAATGTAGCTGCTCTAAAACACAGGTTTTGCTCATTAGAAAGGATTGAGCAATCAGGCGGTAAATCACCAGAACAGCAGTTTTATCTGTCAAGAACCAGTGAGCGCCAAACAGGAGCTTTTCAGGCATTCACCCGACAGAAAGCCTGGAAAGTTGTGAAAGGGCAGGGACTGTGCCCATCAATCCCACTCGTCAGCCGGAGCTGCCTCCACCAGACGGCTCTGAGACAAACGCCGCTTGTCTGAATGCAGATAGACCTTGACGCACTCCCGTGGGAAGGAGGAGTTAGATTAAGGAGCAACGCATTAGGAAAATAATAAACATGCTAATTTCTTGTACTTCCTTTAGGTAAAGCACCATCACATTTAGCAATTCTGTGCAAAGCCTATTTTCTTGCAGCTGTACACTTTTAACTCTTCGGATGGCCCGTTAAACCAAAGACGTCTTTTAAGTGAGGTTCTGAGAGAAAAATCTGCTTGGTCTTTATTGCAAATCCCAGGCATTAGTGCAGCAATTGTATTGAGGGCTTCAGGGAGTTAAACAGAAATTCTGCCTTTTAAAAGTATGGGGTATGAAGTGTAGCATCCGTTGCTTTAACAGACTTGAGAGACTTGAAACTGCGAGATTCAGTGTCTGGATCTTCTGCTAATCATCTACTGATCGGATGGAAAGTGTTTTATCCTAGGATGTAATTAGTAAAATGACAATGCTAAGGCAATTTCTAGGCCAACTGAGCTTACTGGAGTTACTCCAGATTTAAAAGTTCCACTGTAAAATGGAATTTAGCCCTTAATGTATGACTAATGGTATGAACCTAAATTAATGCAGGTTTTCTCACTTAAGCTTTTACTTGAAATGATAAAAAAATGAATAAATTTAATATAATCATATTCTTCTATCAATCCTTCCAGAATGTATCATTTACCAAGTCCTGTCTTCATTACATTCTGTGCTCTATAGATTTTCAGGTATATCAGAACAAAGAAAAGGACCCAAGAAAAAATCACTTGCCCATAAAAAAGAAATGTAAACTAGTTTTGAATGCACATCATGCTTTTTCATCTTTGACAGCAGCAGTATTTCAGAAGATACCAGATATGAGGTATTTATGGCAGATGCATTACTACTTAGAAACTAATCTCACACACATGGCTGTTAACGTGAAATATGGATTTTAATAATCCAGCTTGGTGAGATATGTGAGCCTGCCTGGTGGGGATGTGATTAGCCACAGTCTGCAAGATTAATTGAGATACACAGCTGAAGATTACATTTAGTGAACTCCAAGCCGGTCTGATTATGCAAGAGACCACTTAGTTAAGGCTGTATCTTTATGGATACAAAAACAGATAAATCACAAATTCTACTGTGACAGGAGAGTCAGAATGGAGACTGCTTAAGTCAGTGAGCCCAGTGAACAGATCATCAAAGTAAAATACCTGGATATTTTGTAAGCAGGAAAAATAGACCACCAAGAACAAAAAAAAACTCATGTAGTTCAGAGCAAAAGACATAAGAAATGAGATTTAAAATGTCTGCCATCATCATTATTTTAAATTGATGATATGAAATTTACTTTTTGTCTAAGCATGGTGATACTCGTTCAGGAGAGTACTGGTTTTAAATGTTAATTTTCTTTTTAGTTTACAGTGTATTTAGAAATTGCATCGACATCAGAACTACACGAGATACCAGCTTGAAGGATTAAATAACTTCATAATGACACTATCAGGAAAACTTTAAGTAAAATCTTTAAAAAAAACCCTAGTTTTAATCCAGTAACATTATTTTTTCATAATGAATGTATGTTCTAACCCATTGCACTACTGAAAACACCAATTTGTAATACAGATGCAAAACGTACAGGGCGGTACTTGCAGAAACCAGTTCAGCCTGTGTTCAATGCCTTTTTCTACAGGCTATCAGTAATTTGGATAATTTACCTACTCACTCCTTGCCTCAGTTTTCCTGTCTGTGAACTCATTAGCAGTTGACAGAGATACTGAAGGGTATTCAGATACTACGGTTTTACTTTTAAAGCCACACGAGTACCAAACATGGAGAGTGCTTTCAGAGAAAATTCGTTGTTATACTTGGCAATAAGTTCAGAGGACCAAAGTCCTGAACAAAACACTTCAAATCATTCAGTAAAAATGTAGATTTCCTTTACACGCCCTTAATTCTTCTAATCAGTACATGGGCTGCTAGCTGCAAAATTAGTAACTTTTGGAGTCATCTAACAAATTTTTTGCTTATGCTCTCAAATCTCAGCAAGCCTTGTACAGATTAGTCACTCTTCTGAATTAGAGATGAAGTAAACACACACAATAAGAAATGCCAGAATAAGGCATTGTGAATTATACTTTGTTCATTTACTTTGACAGGTATGGTTTACCTTAAATTATCCATTGGAATACTTTGCCCCTACTCGTACATGTCATACCTTATACGTAAAAATACTCAGCTTTTAGTAATGTGAACATCAGTTAATAACTTTGCTACTAAAGGTTCTTCTGAATAAGAAGAATGTGTGTATGTATGTACATGTCCCAAGGAAACACTACAGCAGTAACATGCAAAGTCAACGGACACTGAATTCACTTTTACTTCAGCTGACCAACCACATCATACCAACCTTGGATTTAGCAATCCTCTACAGTGTGACAGTCTAATATTCAGTGCTACGGCACAGGCTCCAGTACCTCTTTATTGTTTTTGCCTTCCTCAAGCTATGTCTCCTGAAGGTCTTCAGGGTACTTTCTCCTCACTTGAGTGCTTTAGGACACTAAATAAACTAATATAAGCAAAACAGAAGAAGCGATAGCCACAGATAACAGTGGGGAAAGGATGAAGGAGAATGATCAAATTTCAGACCTTGTCATTTGATTTCCAGCTTATGACTGGCCACCAGGAGGAAAAAGCAGAATCCTGAAATACCCAGAGACAGTTGTACACCAACACATAGTGCAGAAGGGCATCCCATTCAAACGGGATGAGACTATGCCAGTTTTGCTAAGTTTTTAATGTTCACAATATATTAAGTCATAGAATCATAGAACATCTCAAGTTGGAAGGGACTCATAGGGATCATCAAGTCCAACTCCAAGTCCTTCAGGGATTCTGATACTGCCATATATTTTCCAGAAAAAACATTTACTAATTTGTGTGATGTACAAGAAGTTACACTGTTCAGACAAAAAGAAGCTTGACAATCTATTATAAATTGATATTATCTTTGCTTTTTGATGCAATTGAGAAAAAAACTGTGTACAGTAGAATCAGGGTACAAACTTTAGTACTACTACCATAGTGAAAAACTTCTTTCTGCCCTATGTTAAATCCCATTACAGAAAACACTGATGTGTTTCATCTTTGACAGACAAGTATTCTGTATACACGTGTTTACTCTAGGATTGAGTTTTAATATCTATCTGCATGTTCTTACTGAATTCTCAGAAGACCTGAGAAATGAAGACTTTAAATTAAGGTACCATTAGCTATATGCTGGGGGCCACCTAGCTGGAAAGCAGGTTGTAAGAAAAGGACCTGGGGGTCCTGCTGGACACCAGGTTGAACATATGCCAGCAAAGGGCCTTTACCACAGAGAAGGCCAGTGGTATCTTGGACTGCATTAGGCAAACTATTGCCGGCAGGTCTAAGGAGGTAATCCTTTCCCTCTCCTCAGCACTGGTGAGGCCACAGCTGGAGTGCGGTGTCCAGTTCTGGGCTTTCCAGTAAGAGAGACATGAACATACCACAGAGCGTTCTTCAAAGTGCCACAAAGATAACAGAACCATAGAATCATTTAGGTTGGAAAACACCTTTAAGATCACCAAGTCCAACCGTAAACCTAGCACTGCCAAGTCCACCACTAAACCACATCCCTATCCACCACATCTACATGTCATTTAAGTACCTCCAGAGACGATGACTCAGCCACTTCCCTGGGCAGCCTGTTCCAATGCTTGAAAACCATTTTTGTGAAGAAATTTTTCCTAATATCCAATCTAAACCTTCCATGGTGAAACTTGAGGCCATTTCCTTTTGTCCTACGACTTGTTACTTGGGAAAAGAGACTGACACCCACCTCACTACAACCTCCTTTCAGTTAATTGTAGAGAACGATAAGGTCCCCCCTGAGCCTCCTTTTCTGCAGGCTAAACAACCTCAGCTCCCTCCGGTGCTCCTCATAAGACTTCTGCTCTAGACCCTTCACCAGCTTCATTGCCCTTCTCTGGATGCACTCAAACACCTCAACGTCTTGTAGTGAGGAGGCCAAAACTGAACACAATATTTGAGGTGGGGCCTCACCAGTGCTGATTACAGGGGTACGATCACTTCCCTAGTCCTGGATTTAATTCCATTCACCACAACTCTTTGGGCCTGGCCCTCTAACCAGTTTTTAACCCAGCAGTGAGTATACCCATCCAGGTGGCCAGTTTCTCCAGGAGAATGCTGTGGGAAACGGTGTCAAAGGCTTTACTAAAGTCTAGGTAGACAAAATCCACAGCCTTTCCCTCATCCACTAAGTGGGTCACCTTGTCATAGAAGATCAGGTTTGTCAAGCAGGACCTGCCTTTCATAAACCCATGCTGACTGGGCCTGATTGCTTCGTTGTCCTGTAGATGCCGCATGATGATGAAGCGTCTGGAGCATCTCCTGTGATGAAAGGCAGAGAGAGCTGGGACTGTTCAGCCTGGAGAAGAGAAGACTCAGGGGGGATCCCATCAATGTCTATAAATACCTGAAGGGACGAAGGGTGCAAAGAGGACAGAGTGAAACTCATTTTAGTGGTGCCCAGTGACAGGACCAGAGGCAATGGGTGCAAACTGAAACACAGGAGGTTCCTTATGAACATCAGGAAACACTTTTTTCTGTGAGGGTGACTGAGCACTGACACAGGTTGCTCAGAGACATTGTGGAGTCTCCATCCTTGGAGATATTCAAAAGCTGTCTGGGCAATGAGCTCTACATGGCCCTGCTGTAGCAGGGGAGTAGGACCAGACAACCTCCAGAGGTCCCTTACAACTTGACTCTTCTCTGATTCTGTGAAGGTCTTACTATTACTTGAAGAAAGTCACAGCATGAGTATGAATCCTTTAATTAAAGTAACAGCTGCTGTACTGATGAGGTAGATTCCAACATTCTATACAAGTGTTTGTTTTTGGCTTCTATTAAAAAGACCACACAAAGTAATTTTGTCAAATACATCTTTGCTTTACATTAAAGGACAGGATTCTCTGCAGCAGCTCAGTAACGTAAGATAATTAATATATTTTTTTTTCTTTTCATGGATCACCACAATTCTTTAAAGCTGGATATTTAAAATTAAAACCAAATAGTTCACCCTTCAACAAATCATATGCAGACACGTAAAATGCCTTTGACTTTCAGTGAAGTTTTGCTGGCTGCTTTGAAAAATCAGTCAAGTTTGAAAATTTTATGTGAGAAATAAGAAAAATGTAGGCTGTAATATTACTGTGCCATAAAACTTCAGTCAATGAAACAGATTTTACAGTTCACAAGCATTCTATGCACATTACTACATTTAAACAGAGAAAAATAATTTGATTTGTATTTCACCCCTTCAAAGTATTACTCAAATATCCGACCAATGTTAACATAGGCTTTAGGTTTGCAAGACTAAATGAATTATCCTTCACTTCCATTTATATTTCCTGTATTATTTCTAGAAAGTCTGTAGAACATCATTATATAATACTCAGCGTTTTATACTCTGACTCAAACCAGAAATCAATTTACATATATAGAAATGTGTATAAATAATATGTTCTGGGTAGCCTAGTTTAGAATCTTATTTTCCATGAAAGAGACATTGATCTAAAGAAACATTAGAAATTCCCCAGAAGTTCCTAGGTGGGTCTCCAGTGTTTACTATGTGAGAAAAGATGCCAGACATCTTCCATAAGAACGAACTTCTTAACAGTTAATAATAAAATACTTTTTTCCCTTAGTAATGTTTTTTGAGATTTCTTCTTTCCATGGAGATAAAACAGATGCAGATATCTGCACAAATTTTCAAAGGAAATTCAAAAATATTCTGAAGTATGACAGCTTTCCCATGAGTTTTTTGCTTATTTGTATTTTTCCATGTATCTCAAATCTAAATCTTGTGCTCTTAGTGATGTATATAACAAAACCACTATCTTTGAAATTATCTGAATGTAGAACCAGTTTACAAAGTAAAAATAAGCCTATGCAAATACAAGCACCATGTGATTTGAATAATGAAGGTGATGTGTTGCCCATGAAGTAACATCCTTGGGAGTATGGTAGGGGTGTCTTCCCAGTTATGACTTTTGATATTGCTGACATGAGAACTTTGCATAAAATAATGTAAAAATAATGATGAAACAGCAGCAAAGTGTCCAGTTTGTTTCCCTTTTATGTCTAAATCAAACTTTTTCTCCCATCCATTCCTTTTAAAGTTGTGTAAGCATACAAGTTTGAGTCTCTCTTTTCTTTAGGATAAAAGTGATGTTTAATGACAGGAAAAAAACCCCTTTCAACTATACCATATAAAAAAGCATATGCTCACAAGAACATACATGTAACTAAAATAAAGATGATATTTATGATCTGCTGGATCAAGCACTGGCTGGATGTGCGGTCCCAAAGAGTGGTGGTCAATGGAGTTAAATCCAGCTGGCGGCCGGTCACAAGTGGTGTCCCTCAGGGCTCAGTGTTGGGACCATTTCTGTTTAATATCTTTATTGATGACCTTGATAAGGACATAGAGTGTATCATCAGCAAGTTTGCAGATGACACGAAGCTAAGCGGGAGTGTTGATCTACATGAGGATAGGGAGGGTCTACAGAGAGACTTGAATAGATTGGACCGATGGGCCAATGCTAATGGTATGAGGTTCAACAAGGCCAAGTGCCGGGTCCTGCACTTGGGCCACAACAACCCCATGCATCGCTACAGGCTTGGGGAAGTGTGGCTGGAGAGCTGCCTGGCAGAAAAGGACCTGGGGGTTCTCATTGACAAGCGGCTGAACATGAGCCAGCAGTGTGCCCAGGTGGCCAAGAGGCCCAATGGCATCCTGGCTTGTATTAGCAATAGTGTGACCAGCAGAAGGAGGGAGGTGATTGTCCCCCTGTACTCAGCACTGGTGAGGCCACACCTTGAGTATTGTGTCCAGTTCTGGGCATCTCAATAGGGGAGAGATATCGAGGTGCTGGAGCGAGTGCAGAGGAGGGCAACGAAGCTGGTGAAGAGCCTGGAGAATAAATCTTATGAGGAGCGATTGAAGGAGCTGGGACTTTTTAGTTTGAGGGAGAGGAGGCTGAGGGGAGACCTCATCACTCTCTACAACTACTTGAAAGGACATTGTAGAGAGGTTGGTGCTGGTCTCTTCTCACAGGTAATTAGCGATAGAAGAAGAGGGAATGGCTTCAAGCTGCAGCAGGGTGGGTTTAGGCTGGACATCAGGAAAAAATTCTTCACAGGAAGAGTGGTCAGACACTGGAATAGGCTGCCCAGGGAGGTGGTGGAGTCACCATCCCTGAATGTGTTTAAGACTTGTTTAGATGTGGTGTTAAGAGATATGGTGTAAGGGAGAACTTTGTAGAGTGGAGTTGATGGTTGCACTCGATGATCCCAAAGGTCTTTTCCAACCTAAATGATTCTATGATTATATGATTCTAAGATTTCATGTTTAAATACGCTTTGGGAAAACAGTGCGTCATTTATTGAATGCTTTGAGATATCTTTATTTTGATATCCTAGGCATTCTTTATCGTACTTCGAAAGTAACTATGAATAAGGTAGACAGAGTTCATAATGCAACTACACCTAAGTTATGCCTTCTTTTATGTGTAATTACAATTTAATTTATAGAGCCAAATGCTTAATTACATGATGAAGATGAATTACAACATGCATTAAATATAGTACATCTTGTTTCTGAACAATAAACTGTGAAATCAGGAAAGGAAGAAGTTATTTATTCTATTAATAATGAAAGGGGAAGAATAAGTAAGACTTGCTCTTTATTAACTCTCTTTTGTTTTATTGCTAGAAAGTGTTTGTTTTGACTTCATCTTGTATGGAGAAGCTTTCTGCTTCTGCTAGACCATTTGATTTTTATGGTATGCTTAAAAATACCACTAAAGGAGAACATAATTACTTTCTCTTTCATTTAGCAAAGGTGAAAAATCGCATCCATTTCACCCATCCCTTTAGATTTGATTGATTTTTGGACTTGAGAATTAACTACATAGAGTGTTTGAGAAATCACATAATTCTGTTTTCTTCTTCAGCAAGTCATTAGAGAGTAGTGTTTTTTCCCCTCAGAAGACATAAAAGTTAGAACCCTAACTGCATTATTAATAACAGAAGAATAACATTTCTACTAAACACTTTTTAAAGCACTTTTTTGTGTCTCTGTACATATTCTAGCAAAACAATAAATCCATATCAAATAATATTAAAATATACCACATGTGGAGTGGAATCATTCTTAAAGATTTTTTGAGAACAGCCCTGTTTCTAGCAACTTTTATTAGCAATAAGTAAACTGAAACTATAAAATAGTTACCACTCTTCAGATGTTATTTAGACAGCTATGTAAAGAATAAATGCACAATTTGTCAGGGTTAGATCTCTGTGAGTGCTGGCACATATAGAAATAGTAGTAGATTGTATCATAACTTCATTTGATCTAAGTAGTTTGTTGCTTGTGTCTTTTCTTGTCATAGAATTACATAAAATGAACTGATACTACCTGTATATCATTTCTGCGGTAAGGGCTTGTCAGCATGCATATGTCATACTTCTTTATACAATACAGGTGCAACAATTTTTGTACAGCCCCCTTTACATTGTTAACAAGGTACGGAGTTACATCAAAGGAAAACAGTTAGAAAATCAGAAAAAAAAAAGGCTAGAAGGGACCTCTATGATCCATCGAGGCTGGTGTGCCCCCCCATGCAGCAAGATCAACTGCATCTAACTATTCCTGACAGTGTTTTGCAACAATATATATTCTACAATGTCCCACAGCAAGTTTTCCAATGTTTAAGTACCCATATCAAATTAAAAAATTGTCTTTAATGTCTATCCTAAATCTCTTCTGTTGCAATTTATTCCTCCTATTTCTTATGTTGTTCTCAGTTGACATTTTATTTGATTTCTTCTTTGCAATTACCTTTTATTTACTTACAAAGAAAAGCCCGCCAAACCCAACTGCTATATCCTTCCTTCTTAAAGTTTTATCTGCTTTAGAATAAGCAATCCAAACAAGCAATCTTTCTACCATTCTCTATATGCCTGCTTGCTTGTTTGTTTTTGCTATTGTGGTTTTCGGATCCCTTTTCGGCTGAGCTTGTCGTCATACTCTGGGCTGAGCCCTTACCTTGGAAGCAAAGGTTTAGTTCCCACCTAGCCAACGGTGTCAGTGTTCACACATAGCAGAGTAGGGTCTATCTGCGTCCGCATGTATGACAGCAGTTAACTCTGGCTTTTGATCCTTCTAGTCTGCTCTGAAGGACTCCTGCACCTACAGGTGCATCTACTTTACTACAGGAATGGCCACACGGGGACAGGACATTTAACCCGGTACCTCCAACAGTGGCCATAAATGGGTGCCTAGGGATGAGTAAATTTGAGGCAAGTGTACATGTTGCTTCCCACTCTGATTATTCCCACTCCCAACCTCAGATTATTTTCAGATTGCGAAACTTCTTTAATTGATTTGATTATGTTTTTTCTTGACATACTGCAATCTTCTTGTTACTTTTCAGGTACTTCCTAACCTGTTTTTTTCCTTATTTCTTTCACTTATTCCCTGTTATTTTTATCTTTTTGTCACTAGTGTTAGTTACTTGCTGTGTCCTGAAAGCTCTCTTTTTTCATTTGAATGTTAAAAAATATTAAATATTTAAGTTTTTACTGACCAATCTGTTGTTGCCTTTTCCGTTTGCTGAATCGTAGACTACAATTTTCATTGTTCCTTCTTTTAATGCTTATATACTTACAGAATTACTTCATGTTACATTTGCTATTCCTTGCTAGTTGTTTCTGATTTTATGCTATATTCTTACTGATTCTGCACACATATTCATTTTCATACTTATCCTAATGTACTATTCCACATTTGGCACACTTTCTTTTTGTGTTTGAGATCAATGAAGAAACGCTCACGGACCAGCAAGTTGGTTTTTCCTGCACGTTCTATTATTTCTCTTCAGAAGAATAATTCTGGTTTTGTGGATTTGCTTCACTACTTTAGACCTTCAGACTTTCTTATGATAAGATCTGGATTTATTGAAGGACGCCATAGTGAAATTCAGTGTCATTACTTTGTTGTTCTTCCTCCTTTTTTCCATAATAATCATGAACTTACCCAATTCCTGATCACCTTACCCAATCTGCCTCCTACCCTCATGCTCTCCCCAAATTTCTCTCTATGATTACAAAGTCTTAGGAGCACTTTCTCTCTGACTGCTTTCTTCACAACAACATTCAGGAAGTTGCTGTAAAGATTTCACAGGTTTAAAAGAATTTAATTTCTATAACACAGGTTTCCCATCAGATGTTCCCCGTTGCCACTAATTCTCTTGCTTCTAACAGCCCTACTAACTAGTCATAAAAACCCCTCTTTAAGCTTCCTGGTAGGTATCTCTAATAAAATTCCCATATGACTAAATGTTTGCTTACATCGATTTTATTATTAATAGACTCTTTCAACAGATATATTTTCCAGTGCACTTTTTAAACCTGAGTACATCAACATGCACCCTGCACATGTGGGGCAACGCTTCCTCTCTTTTCTCTCTTCACGTCTCCACTTAAAAAAATAAATAAATAAATCTGTATCAATATTACTGCCATAAGAATTATCACAAGTCTGTGTCATGCTAATAAAGTTACAAGTTAAGCTTGTAACTTTACCATTTAAGACCCCCAGCTTCTGTTTATTCTCCGTATTTACAGCAGATGCACACACGTAGGCGCACATGCGCACACAGCTTCTTCCAAAACTGCTGCTGCTTTGTCACACCTGTGTGTCCATGGGCTGAAATTTCCTCGAAACCATGGAAATTTTGGAACTTTCTGGATTAGGTCAAAAGAGGGGAAAAGATATGAATTAAAAGTAACAAGCGATAGAAAATTATGACACTGCAGGTATTTCATTTGAAATACGCCTGGCTCCTGAGGATTCAATGAATTTGTAATGCTTGCTTCAGGTGCTTCTTATAGCAAAAAATAATAAGGGAGGAAAGGAAGTGTGGTCTTCCATACCAGTGAAAATTTAAAGATTAATAAAAAATGCTACATAGATTCAATGCAGCTTTGGATGAAAAACAGAGAGAGCAATAGATTAACAAGGATGTTCTGCACACAACTGGAACAGGCAAGACTTAGAAATGAGATAGATTAAACTCATGTGCCTATGTTAAGTTTGTGAAACAAATCTACAAAAGACAAAAATCAAAGTTATTGCACATACAATACTTGGTCTCTGGCTAATGCAACTTTAATAAGGAAGCTAAATTAAATTTAAAAGTGGAAGAAAAATATACAGGTCACTTCACCAGAGTTTGATTTCCTGCTGGTTACTGATATAGGTTATAATTTCAGTAATCAAAGAACCTGTCACTGTACTCTGTCAGAAGCATCACAATTTTTAATGAAAACATATATATTTAATTATTAGCAATGGAACATAGAGGGAAAAAAAAAAAAAAGGTGGGAGGAACTTTTGGTTCAGATGTGCCAGGTGTGCTGCAGTCCTGCAACCATCAGCTCAGTCAGCTGTGGCTCCGGTCCAGCAACGCCTGCTAAATACAGCAGTACCCTCTTGGTGCTGACTCCTGCTGAAGGGAGACGCGTATACTGCTGCGATGAAGTCATTTCATTCTGCTGGGTATTGCCCATCTAAAATTTAGGATTAATGACCCGATGGACTATCGTGCAACAGACAGGACAGGGAGATTTTGCACATGCTGGGCTAATGATGTTCTCAGGGATGTGCACAACAGGGAGCCATGAGTGCCTTTACAGTCAGCAGATCTCAGTCCAGCTTCACAAAAAAATTAATAAATCTGTCTGGGACCTAAGAAGAAAAGAAAGACAACTAACTTTCCCTCAAGAGAAAGAAATTTTCGGGACTCCACAAATGATGAACTTTAGAGGTGCCACAAGGTGATACAAGAGAGGAAAACTGCAAGCCTCCATTCAAGGAACAGATTTGGGGATTTCTATGGATATGTTTCTACTTCCTCAAAGAGCGGAGCTTCATAGAGAACTAAAGTGTTAAAGTGATTGATCTGTGTTATAATATTAAGTCTACTTTATATGCTTTTTAAATAGGCTACGTTAACTCCATTTAAAGAAAGACTAACGCACGGTTAAGAGGTATCCTACTTATTATAAATGAGATAATTTGGGAGATAATTGTTTGCCTGGGCTGCTTGAGAGCAACCTGTTTAAATGGCTTCATGATGGTAGTACTTTTCATTAAATATGTCTGTTTTCTATGGATAATTTTAACACTCAAAAAAAAGGTTTTTTTTTTTTGTGTTTTGGTTTTGGGTTTGGTTTTTTAGTAAGGAGAAAAAAAAAGGGAAAGAACAAGGTTCAACCAAAAAGTAATTTTCATTATTCTCTGAATAAATGAGTTTCTGAAAAGTATGCGCGTTCATCGACAAAGCACGGTGATTCTCCTGTGATGTAATTATAAATAGGGTTTATAAGTTACTGCAGTACTTTCTGTTGATGTTTTGAGCGTCATGCAATGTACACTGCTATTATCTGTAATGCAACCATTTCTTCATTCTCAGTTTTAATGAATCTGTGGATTTTATCAGGATATTGGAAATTTATGTGTTGCAAAGAATCTGTTATAGATGTAGGTGATGACATGAGAAATTACACACATAAAAGTCATAAGGGCTAAAGCACACTGCTTCAGTTGCAAAATACAGAGACACCTAAATCAAAGGGGGAAGTTGCGGGGGGAAAGTGGGGGGGAAAGTGGCCTTCAACTTTTAGGAGCAAAACTGGTAAAAGTACTGAAAGTCCAGGGCAACAAAACATCAGCAATATGACAGAGTGGCCCAGGTAGAACAAGGGCTAATGGTTTTAAACTAAAAGGGGGTAGATTCAGACTAGGTACACGGAAGAAATTTTTTACAATGAGTGTGTTGAGACACTGGCACAGGTTGCCCAGAGGAGTTGTGGATGCCTCATCCCTGGAAACATTCCAGGTCAGGTTGGACGGGGCTCTGAGCAACCTGCTCTAGAGCATATATTTAAGCCACCGGATCTAGATATTTAAAAATGTCGAGGTAACCTGCAGCTGAAGATCAGCAAAGAGCAAGGTCTAAAAGCAGGGTAGAAAACATCGAAAGAAAGATTAGTCTCCAGCAAACCTTAGAGCTGGAGAAACAAGACTATCTGCATCAAACTCCTGGGCAAGACACGGGTGACTGGCTGTAACACACCACTCCTACTGACATCAGGAACTGTAGGACTCGGAGGGGCCGGGGACGACTGAGCGCAACAGCAGAGAATGGGGTAAATGGGGTAGGAACGGTTCTGTAACCAATTCCACAGTGTCGCTATGGAGACCTTATGCACAACAACATTCTTTACTGCACTTTTTGTTTCTCTCTTTTTCATAACCCAGAGACCTGGACTAATATTATTTTTTTTTTTTATTAGATTGTTCAAATTTCAGTTACGTTAACAATACATTCCTGATTTTACATACAAGTTGTGTTTCCTTTTGCTTTCCAGATTTGGAGTGCCACACTAGATTTTCATAGATGGAATGCTGTAGTGGGATATCAGTAAGGCGCTTCGAGTAATGTGATTAGCACGTGACAGGGGGTCCTGGCTAAAAAATTCTGTTTTGGTAACAGATGCATTGTTCATGATAACTTGTATTTAAGAATTTCCAGTGGCTACTCAGATGGACAATATCTCTGTGCAGTGTGAACATGAACAACCCACACTGCTATGAGCAATTCTTTCTTGGTGGTGTTGTACAATATGTTTAAAATGATCTCTGCTTTCATGTAATAATAATAATTTTAAAGGGAACAATGTACTACTACCAAAAGGAAACACAAACTCTAAGTCCTCATTGTATGACATTTTATAGAGTCTTTTGTAACGCAATTGTACATCACAGGTACGCTGATTGTGGAGGCACAGAAGGAAGATCTGCCACAAAGATGTGTGATTCTTCTTAGGCAAACGCTAGAGTCTGAATATAGCTGGAGAATGTAACTGCATCCATACTATTAATTTTCCATATGTGTACGAATTCACCTGTTTTATCTAGTATCTAATCTTGCCTAGTGTCTTCAAGTTTTTTTGTCTTACTGTTATTTTCGATTTTATTTCCCTTGCATATCAACTTTCTTCGGCACAGGCAGTATTCTCAGCCTTTAGACTTATTACCCGGCCTACTTCAACCTTGAAAATGAGAAGAGAATGCTTGTCTTAAATCCCGAACTTTGAGTTCTTTTGGACAAAGTTCAGGAAAACATATAGTACTGTAAATTACAGAGGCATCAAGCTTAAGAGTGGAAAAGATGGAGAAAAGGTGCATCCTTCATTAATGAAAAATTGTTTTATACTGAAAATATAATGGAAATGTTAATAATAGACAGAGATAGAGGAAGAACGACTTACAAAACCAAAGCTGCTATATATATATATATATAAGCAGAGATTTCTTAATATAGAGAACTGGCTAGACAAATAAGATATATATGCAAATATTAATTAACGAGCTATATGTCCTTAGTGATCACTTCCTGCAAAACTGAAAAAATGCTGCTGTCAATTAATTCTAGTTTAGACTGATGAGAAAGTTAAGTGTTAAATGCTCATTCAATACTACATATGAAAGAGAATCTAAAAAGCATGTAATAGTCCTAATGACACATCATTTGGGAGTTTGTTTTTATTACCATTTTCAGTTAATTACTTACAGGAATTACAGTCTAAAGCTTTGTTAAAAAACTATGGACATCCTTAACCACTTTCATTTTAGGTCTAATTTTGTCCATGTCACAAAAACATTTTTTTTGACATTAGGCACACTGTATTTAGCTAGATTTTTCAAAAGTGATAGAAATAGCACTACCTGAAGAATAAGAGGAATATGTACCATAATTATATACTGTAATTATATATCTAGAAATAGCTCTAAGAAGTAATGGATACACCCAGACTGAGTTCATTGTCAAGTGACACATTTTTCAGGGGCCTGCCATGAACACCAATCCATTGCATTCTTACTCTCCACTTTTTACAATCTTTATACTAAAATGGATTTCCCAGTGAGATTCATATCTATCTGAGTGCTATGCATACCGTTATTCACTGTAAATATCTCCAGCAGCCCTATTAACTTTAATGCATTAGCTCTTCTTCTATTTATTGCAACTTAATGAATGCATAATAATTTTAGTTTAGGACACCATTAGCAGAATAGATTTTCCAAGCTCCTGTAGCTCAGCAGATGTACTATCATAAATTACCACAACGCTACGTGCTCTTTTTATGACGGTCATAAGACAAAATTATTAGAAAACCATTTTTCTATTCTCCTGCAGACGAGGCATCCAGAAAGGCTACAGGTTTAGTAAAAGCATCATGTCTGTGTGTTATAATCAGCATATGTTCCATAAGGAACCAGGATTTCAGCAGAAATGAGGATATAAAACTGGCCCTACAGCATTCTTTCAGGCACGGCAAGGAGACAAGAATCCAGAGGTTATACCAGCGAACACGAGAGAGCTGCTCGTGTCCGACAGTTGGGACTATTTATTTACGTTGTATTCATAGCAGGAGTTCTTTCCTTATTATTTGGAACAACACCGAATAAAAATTAACCATATCTTTGAGGGCTTGTTGAGAGCCTACACGAGCAAATGCAATATGTTTGTGTCATTCACGTCTATAAAGATAAAGTAATGAAATGGGGATGGCTGAGTGTATTTCAGGGGAATTTTGATGTATAAAATATTTTCGGAATCCCTCCCACACTTGAAAGCAATGCTTGAAACCTTGGAGAGCAGTTTAAGTAGCTGTAATATGCACTTTGGTAATTCATGGAAATCCTACGTATAAAGTGTTAGTACGACAAACAAATCAGCTTGCTTTGATCTAATTTTAGACTATTAAAAATACTAACCCAGCTGCATGATCCAGATTATAAATCCTACAGACATCAAAATAAGTTAAAACAAATAGAGGTACCCAAGAAAGACCATCACTTCCTCATGCGAAATGTATGGTGAGCAGTGGATGACTATTTATGGCTTAACAACTTGTGCTACATTTGGAAGTACAAATATACATTAAATGAAAAAATAGCATTAGTTTTTCATATTCATCAAAGTAAAAATAGCTATCCAGAGCTGAAGCTCAGTTGCATACTGAGCCACTGAAGAAGTAAGATATCGTCTTCTTCACTTCGTGAAGAAGTAAGATATATGTTTTCCACAACAAAGTTGAATTCTGTTAGCAAAAGCTCTTATGTAATATTTCAGAGTGTTTTGGCTCTTTCATTGACCTGTTTGAAATACATTGCAAGACAGAGCCAAATCTAAAGTCTTCAAGTTTTCACATTTTTCAGTGCTTCCTTTTTCTCTATGCGGCCAATAAGAAACGTGTCTTAGAATGCCCTGTTATAGCTCAATGTGTTCACACGATATTTGTCATCTGGAATGATTGCCTTAGGCACAGTTCTTGAACCATGCTATTTTATGTGTGCGTAAAACCTCAATGTCTGAAATTAGCTCAATTATGTAAAGATTTTGGTTATCATTATATCAAAATATCCCGAAAATGTTCGTTTGTACCCCTTTTTTCTAAACTGCTGGTGCAGGACCGAAATATGCAAACCTCTCTAGAAATCCTGGGACACGTCAGCTTGATGTGCTGCAGATGACAGCGCAGACAGCCTGCTCGCCATCCAACAGATGTTCCTTTGCATTAATGTTTCTTGCAATAAACTGTGATTGATAGAACAAGCATGCAACTGTGAGAAGTCTCATATTTACTCATGATTATTATATTTTGTCATAGGATAAATGTATACATTTAATATACTCTTACTACCTGCTCCAAAAAGTATTCTTCATAAGCAAATCGAAGTCTAGCTTCTTTCCTGTTAGCTGGATGAAGCTTTTCTGGATCAGGAATTCCTCATGTCCATGGGACCATGAATTAACAGTTCAATACTACGTGTACTTCTCTATAAAACCCAGGGAGAGACACAAGGACATATCACATCATCTATTCTCGAACAGAAATCAGAAATCCTATGGAAATCACTACATTCAGTTCTGACTAAAAGTTCATGTGTGAGCAGTTAATTTAGGTCTCTCTGCCTTGCATTTTGCATGGAACACTGTGTGTTAGCAGCCGGAAACTCTTGCACGTGACTCATATAAAAGAGACATACATATTCCATGTTAAATTTGGTGAGATATGTCAAACTGCATGGAGTAAATTTCCAAGAACCGTCTTTCAGGGCAGACAGCTTTGCACTGCGTGTCATCGGCTCTTCTTTGTACGGCATACAATGATGGTAGGGACATCATCACAGCTGTGCTAACTCAGGGGTGAGGCATCTTGCAAGTGGCTTTTTAAATAACCTTTTGTCAAGGGCACAGTACCTTCCAAACACGCCAAACGACTTAAACTGTATTCTACTTCGTAATAAAGGTAAAGCTAAGCATTACAACATTTATAATTCTTTATCATTTGCTGGCCAATGGCTTTCCCTTGGTTTAATATATACAGCTTTCTCTGTGTTTATGTACACATATATATGCGCTATCACAGACATGTGCACACTGCGTGGAACGTGTGGAACCGCAGCAATCACACTATTTAATCAACCTCTTTCTGGTAACTAAGGAAAGATTAATGAAACCCTTTATTCTGTTTATTTACTTAATTCCATTGGATTTGAAAACATAATGGGATAATTTTTCAATTTAGTTCTGTACGTTTTCTGCATAAGTAATAAACATTCAATCAAATTATTCTTGTTTACACCTTAAAAATAATATTCTGGGAGAACGACAACTTAAAGATTTACTGGTTTTGAATTTGTCGTCTTCTGCAAGGAATTTCTTTCTTTCAATAAGTTGTAACCTTTCTTTTAAACAGGAATTTCTAGCGTTACATGGGACCTTGCTGTATTACTGCCTTTTCATATTATGCATTATACAGATATTTTGCTGTGTATGTTGGTACTGTTGTATCTGCCCGAGTAACAGTTACACACAAGTCAAATCATCAGTCCTGAATTCACACCCCCTAATTAAGTTAATGTTAAAAAGTTAATTCCAGCTTTAGAATTACTTCAATTTCCTGGTTTTAGCGTATATGTCAGCATGCAACCTTAGCTAGGCATACACGTACTCTGGATCCAGAAGGATCGATAGCACAACTAGTGTGGAGTCACTGCTGAACCCATAGGAATGACCCTGCAGAGGGTCCAGGTCTCAAAACGGTAAGCTGACACCCTGTGCTTCCCAGCACCACACCACAACTGAGAAGATTGGAGGAGGAGCAAGAAAGGAAAGAGGATGGGTACTCCTCAGCTACCACTGAGCTGTAAAATGAGTGAGATTTCATGTACACGTGTTCTCTGGCACAGGTTGGCCAGAGAAGTTGTGGATGCCCCATTCATGGTCAGCTTGGATGGGGCTTTGAGCAACCTGATCTAGTGGGAGATGTCCCTGCCAATGGCAGGGTGGTTGGAACTAGATGATCTTTAAGGTCCCTTCCAACATAAATCATTCTATGGTTCTGTGATTCTACGATCCTGTGCGATGGCCAAGCTCTTGCTTGGAAAAATAAAACTGTGGGAAAGGGCAATGGGAGAAGATAACTGTAACTGTAGTTCAAATGAATACAGCATTTTTGCATCGCAGAAAACATCATTTCTGAAGCTGATCAAATAATAATTAAAAAAGAAAACCAAAAAAAAAGCAAAAAAAAGAGAGCAACTTAACTCTCCCTGTCAGTTCTTCTGTCGCCATTTTTTTTTATTCAACAAAAGCTGAAAACATAAGCTGTTGTATAATCAATTACACATTTTTAAGCAGGAATGATCAGTATAAATAACAAGAGAAAAGTATGCAGAGATTAGAGTTAGCGGATTAACGTTTTCTTGACAGGAAATTTAGGAATACACATAAACACTTCCTTTTCTACAAAGAGTGGGACTAGTATGGTAAAGCTAATAAAGGTGATTTTATGGACCAGCACTTGACTTGGACTCGAAACATCTGGATGGGTTCCCAGGCATTATTCACAATCCTATCACAGATGTAATTCTAGATTTAACATGTCTTCTCTCATTACTCTTGGTTTCCTTTGTAGGCAATAGAGAGAGGCATGCATCCTTGTGTAGGCATCCTACTTCTTCTTAATATTTCCTCTGAAGTCTCCTTTAGGAATGTAGATGGTTAACTACAAAGATTCACCAGAATTCAGTGTCCTTGTATACTTAACACATATTATCCCACACAAATGAAGCACTAGGCTACAACCGCATGTAATGGAATATCAGAGTTTGTAAATGAATTTAAGTCCCCAAGATAAGTCCATTTCCTGAAGAGGCCTCTGTTATTGAATAAATACTCATTTCTCTAAAGGTATTTATGACTGCTCTCCAACTTGATGGTGACCTACCAAACTACACATGACTGCTTCCCTCCAGGGAAGGTGTTCTGCTGAAAGAGGCAGAATAACTCAGGCAACAGAAGCGCAGAAGCAACTGAAGAACAAGGTGCTTACAATCAAATGCTGCATTGGGGCCCAAGGTAGCCTGACATAAGCCTTGACTAATTATTTAATTCAGGCCTTCAGCATGCAGGTGTATCTGTTCTATCATCTAGAGGACATGCAAATCACTAACACATGCAAAGAAGGAGCTGATGTTACAAGATAATGGTAATGTGCATCTGTGATTTAGAAGGCAAATGAAGGCCTTAGAACAGTAGGCTACATAAATTATTATAAAACCTGCTTGACTCTAGAAATCAAGAGGCTTGCTGTATATAACACAATAGTTCATCGCTTATATTTTGATATCTTACCAAAGATTTAAATCTAACTACAAAAAAAAAAAAAATCCCTACACTAAACTTTATAAACAGTCCCAGATATTCGTAATTTATGACTGGTTTATGCACAATTGTCAAAATAATCTTGCTGGAACAGAGAAATGGGGTGATGTCAACAGGCAGTGGCTGACTATTTGCCTTCTCTTTCTTTGAGTTAACATTTCAGATTTGGAAATGTCTAACCTACTTAGATCAAAGTAATTTACTGATAGTACTTCACGTTTTCATCCTTTCACTCTAAGATTAATTACTTTGCAGCTACTTTACAGAATTTTGGTTTGCCTTTCTTTGTATGAGAGCATATTCACGTATAAAGAGGAATGAGGGACTGAGACTAGGAAATTGCTTTCATTTTCCTCCTATCACTAAATAATCTGTCTTCTCAATATCAGGCTAAAAGGTCAATATCTAATTTAGGATCCTGTTTCTATAATGCTTGAGATGAGTAACTCTTGACTTCAGCCGAGATGGTCTTGTGATTTAGTGCTTTTTTAATGCGAGAAAAAGCTGAGAAGTGTGGCCCGTTCTTAAAAGCAGTCATTGAAAAATGCACAGTGCAGATTTTTTTTATTATTATTTTATTTTATTTTTTTCTTAACATCTATTTGCTGCAAATTCCTGCAAAACTCTTGGGGCAGTTGCCACAGGTTTGACGAAGCTCTCTGAGTGCTTTTCAAGTGGCTGGTTTTGGGTATATCAGTAGTCCCAAAAAAAGGGATTAAAGAATGAGTTTGATCATTCTAGATTATACAAACTGCTTAACTACCCACACTTTCAATGGTCAGGGTGCGTAAGTTTTAACTTCATACCCTACCTCTCTTTTGGGGAACCCAACTCTCTCTAAGCAAATCTGACAGTGGAAGAGCTAGACCTAAACATTTTTCACTTTGGCTAAATGGTCTTTTGCTGGCATTTGTCCTCCCAGCCTGGACTTGACCTCTGACACACTTTTATTTGACATTTTAGACATAATTTTTGAGACCACTTCTCTGGAATAGGATCTGCAGCCTATTATGTCTCACATTTTTCTTTGCCTGAGTAGGTTGCATCAGTTATCGCAGAAAAAATCTGATAATACCTGGTATTTTATTTTTTTTTAATCTCTGTGATAAAAAAATACCAGGTTCCCACAGTTTCAGTGCGGTGGGTACACAAGTTTTAAGTTCATTCGTGCAAAACGGACATTTAGCTTTATAGAATACAGAAAATAATTTATTCCTTCTTTAGTAAAAGATGGGCATCCAGAAAAAACAATAAAGCCGTCTATATATATGTGTATTTTTCCCTCAACTACTTCTTACAGTCTTTGGGGGGTGTAGGTCAGACCATTCCTTGGAATTTCAGGGTATTTTGATGCACGTGCCTTTTCTTTCGAATCAACGTATACTCCTCTCACTCCTACAATGAAGTTTGTTTTTTTCTTAAATGGCACTTCTGTTAAGATGAACCTCACCTTAGCAAACAGAACCTTTCCATTGCTTTTCTTTGCTACTTTTTCTCTATGTGGTGGTGCAACCCCTACCTCCTGCCTCCTTCAGGCCACTTGATACTTGGCATGATCTCCCTGCTAACCTGGGCCACAGAACAACACAATGGACCAGAACATAACATAATGGTCTAACATGAAAGAAAAGGTAGAGGGCAACAGACCAGAACACAGTAGTGTGCCTAGTCCCTACAGCTCCTACCGTTTGAAGATAATAACTATAATCAATCACTCCTGACACCATATTGTGGTGGATTGTGGCCACAGAGTGGGGAAAACCAGGACCCCAAGATCTAGCAAGCTCTGGGGTTGTGCAACTATTGTCCAAGTTGGGCCGGAGTGGAAAAATACCTGATAAAAGTCAATTGTCTCGTATCCTGTAAGTAGCCATTCTAGTAAAGACCCTTTGAGCTCTTCTAGCTTGCAGTGGGCTGTGGCCAGTAACTCCCCTGAGTTGAGATACCTCCCAGGCCAGGGCAGGAGAAGACCATTCTCAAGCCTCAACTATCACCCACTGAGGAATGCCGATGCACGCGGAATATTTACCCTAAATCTGAGAAAGGGAAATTTTAACTATAGGCTAGTCTCTCCCTCTCATCCACCTCTCCACCTACATATTGTGAGATACACGTTAGCTTTATGGATGTGGATGCTCTTCTGTCCATCCGTGCATTTGTAGGACCCAAAAGCGACACCTTTCAGCTGGCTAGCATTGCCTGCTATTAAGAAATCCCCAGTTGGAGACCTGCATGTGTGCATGTGCATGCACACTTACATGCTTTGCTTAGATATATACATATATATGTATTAATCTGTGAGTTGTACCTTTACTCATATATATGCGTAATGATTTGGGATACCTTCTAGTAAGTTAGTGTGAATCTTGCCATCTTCGAATCTGTAACTAAGTCGCCATTCAATTATTTTGTTCACTCACTTTGTAAACCCCTAAACCAGTTAGTGATTAAGTGCTGCTAAAATTAAACCTCTCCACCTGCCTTACGTCATTAATAAAATTTGAATAGCTGCTAAATCATAACCGTGTCTGGGGAGGGGCTGCTTGCAAGGGCATGTAGCGACAGGACAAGGGGCAATGGTTTTAAACTAGAGCAGGGTAGGTTTAGATTAGACATTAGGAAGAAGTTCTTTACAATGAGGTGGTGCGACACTGGAACAGGTTGCCCAGAGAGGTGGTGGAGGCCCCATCCCTGGAGACAGTCAAGGCCAGGCTGGATGAGGCTCTGAGCAACCTGCTCTAGTTGAAGATGTCCCTGCTTACTGCAGGGGGGTTGGACTAGATGACCTTCAGAGGTCCCTTCCAACCCAACACATTCTATGATTCTATGTTTTTCATCCACGACACTCTATCTCAGTGAATGCTGGTGAAATTATATACATATATATATATATATATATAATAATACAGGTATAACTGAGAACCAGCAACTTGAAAACCATGCTTTTTTCTGAGGGATTCTCCACACCAGACCTCTCTCTTTTTTTCACCCAAAAAGTTTTTCCCAGTTCATATTGCCTTCTTAGCTTAACTGTTGTTTGGCCACAGTCCAATCCGTCAGGTTAACAGCTGATGCTGTTTGTTCTGCCGCTTCATCTAGACAAGCAGATTGATTTCTGTTAGAGAATTTGTCAGTTTGTGATAGACTTACTTAATACTCCTTGAGGCATTCAGTAATATAGTGATTTTAGGAGTTAACCAGCATTCTTCAGTGATACACAGACAGATGCCCCAAATTGTTCCAGCAGCTATATTAAAACATAAATTTCTCTGATTGTAGGAATGGGATGTGAAGCATTTACTACAGTATTATACATGTCTGTTAACTAAAAAAGTCTTAGTATAGCATGCATTTTAAGTTCACAAATTTCCCTTTTCAGAGCCTTTCTTTATTTCCTCCATATGGTTAATAAGCTACACATTCTCTCACAACACTACAAATACACACTAAACAAATATTTGAAAAATTTCAAACTCATTCTAACTGCCCTACAAAAGGATAATTCATTATACCTGATACACAGAAAGTTACTGTTTCCATTTTAATATACAAATCAGAGCAAAAAATGAGGATGAAAACTACAGCAAGAGACTGTTCAATGACATTTTAATGGATGCAGGCATGCAGCGATCTGAACTGTGGCAGAAAAGCGTTGTTTGCTGGTCATTCCTATGCCATCGGCCTTTAGGAAAGAAGGATGTCTTTTGATCTCTTTCTAGCTCTGCCTCTGACTTTGTGTGACCTTTGGCAAGTCACATTAGTTGGGTGTGCGGCATCCATAAAAATTAGTAAACTATTGCTTTACTTGTTCTCTTGAGGTTTGTGAGGCTTAATTAGCGAATTTTATAAATCTTTTCTAGACTCACAAATGCAAAGTACTAGAAGGACAAAGTTTTATTGTCACTATTCCTTTGGGAAATGAGTTTCTTAGCGCTATGGAGATAATTAGTCACATTTTGCAGGCTGTGCTGCAGCTAAAACCATCATTAAAGTAATCTCTTACATAATATGAACAATACTTTTTCTCACAAGTTTGGTAAAATCAGACGTGGGTTCCAGGTTTGTGATTTGGCCTTTTCCTGCCCTTCCACAATCTGAAAACTGTTAGGATGCTAGGATATCACCACTTTTAAATGGTGATAAATTTTCACTTCATTTCTAGAAAACTGCTCATATTGAATGTTTAAGAAATATGTTTTGCCTGAAAATTTTGTGTTATTAAGGATCGCATTCCCCAGTTTCTTGCAGTTGTTCACAGTTGTAGCCATAGAAACTATAATCATCCTTTTCAAAATACTTGGAATAGCCACAAAATATTTGTGCTAAGAAAATTTGTAATTTAAATAAAATAATTTGCTGTGGGTTTTCTTGTACAGGCTGTAACTGATGGCATTAAACCTAACACAAGGTGCCTCTCAGCTGGCCATTTGCAAATGGACTGACTCTGGTTTTGAGCAGCCAATGTCACCTTTCTTCATTATTTGGAGGAAGAGCACATCAACTGTCTGAGTCAGACTTGCTCAGAGAAATTACAGCAGCCTGACTCCCTTTGTGACATTAGTAAAGGCATTAAGGCACTTGTGAAAAGTTCATCTTAAAGTCCAAACTTTTTAAAGTAGATGCATTAAGGTACACATAGACTTCTCTCAACTGTTTATTCACCTGATGTCTCTGTCTCCTCTATTAAACTCTGTGAATTTTCTTTCTTTATGTTTATCTAAGTTCCATGACAATTCCATTTTTTCAGACAGATCCACTTAGTCAGAGAAAATCATCAGGTTATAGGCAAAACTAGATATACCTTCCCTCCATTTATTTTGCCCCTTAACTCTTTTTTTTTTTTTCAAAAATATGACCAACATATTCCAACACCTGCATGTCAATCTGGATTCTACTGTGTGTTCTTCTGCATGCTTGGCCAGGTAGTTTAAATCTTTCACTGCATCTAAGACCTCTGCTTTGGGGAAGTCCACTAATTGCTCACAAAAATATCCTTATCCATGTGATCATTCTCATTTAGCAGCAACCTCAGTCACAGTATCCATGTTCTTCTCCCATTTTATTATCACACGCAGACTTTAGCAGGCACAATTTCTCAGGTAACTCAAAGAAAGTGCTTACATCGCTCATAAACTGTGCCATGCCTCCTTTTTCACTAGTCAATGCTTCCTAGGCAAGAAGTACTATTTCTGTTGCTGTTCCAGTCGTGTGACCTCACAAAATTTCTGTTATGCCAACTTAATTGTATATGTGATCATAATCATAATACAAGATGCTGCTGTTTACATTTCTTGCATTAATAAATATTCATATGTTAATCAATTTGATTTACTACTCACTTTCTTCTCCCTCCCTTCATTATGATATGAGTAATCCTCTCACCTTTTGTTCACAGACCCTCTGGCAGATTGATTAAAAAGGTAATAATGCCATGACCTGATTTAAAGTTCTCAGCAAGTCAGTATGGAAAGGCTATCTGGTTTTATTCTTCTTCATGAGGCAGCTATCACTTGGAAAGCTCATAGAACTTCATCCTGTGGTGTAGAAAGCCACTGTATGTAAATACCACCAACACGGCTAGGCCTTAGCATCCAGGGTATCCCTGTCCCTTCCAGGGCCTTATACCTCAGCTAGGAAAACTGACAATAACGCTATGTATGCCTTGAGGATCCAAGTCTAGCAGTATCTGCAGTAGCTCTGCAAATGACAGTCACGGAGGAGTCGCCTGTGTGAAAGATAGGCCACGGCATACTTTCTGTAACAGCTTGAATTTGGTCTCCCTATACTTGCCATGCCTTGCAGACTAGCAGCCAGAGCAACCTGGCATCCCTGGCGTGCACTACTATTGCTCATTGGAAGATCTGGGCATCCTGAGGAGTCTGGCCATGAGATAAAGAGTCTGTATCTAGGGCCTTACTGATTTGGGAAAGCGTGCCATGGACTTACAAAAGTGTATCCTGACAAAAGAAACCATGACAGCAAGGTACTCCTCTTGCCTTCTTTCGGTAGTCCAAACCATAATCAAGAGACATATCTTGGAATTTTTATTAAATCTTTAACAGTCCTAAAAAAAATCATAAAAAACAAGGACAAGTGCAAGACTATCTAAATGATGCTAATACAGTAAATGCCAAAACAAGCCAAATTTATGCTGGTGGTGTGAAGCATTTCAGCATTTCTGATGTATTGAAGAGAGTTTCCTTTGCTCCTGACATTTATAGAGCTTATGCATGAAACCTCCAGAGCCTGCAGGGGGCCAAAAGGGCTCAATCCTCTCTATAGTCCATTTAACATTTACCTATAGTCATGTACCGAATGTTCAGAAGGTGTCCCCTCAAGTGAAGCAACATATCAAAGGGAACATTTATAATCATTATATGTAATCACAGTAACAGTACCACAACAGATAGGATGTGGAAAATAATTCTGACTTGTAGAGAACGTCCACTACAGAGATTCATGTATTGCAACATGTTCTACCTCAAAAATAAATATGGTTCATGTTTTTATAATAATAATAAATGGCCATTTGTGCAGCGGGTGAAAACAGTATTCTAATCAGTCAGTGGAAACCAAAGTATAACATGTGTTGTGCTTCATCCCTGCAGTCTTACTAGATCATTCTCAGCAAGAAACCCTACAGTGAGTCATAGATATAGATTATATAAATCTTTTTGTTTCTTCCTGTAACATAATTATTTGAATATTAAAGGGTTGAAAATCTTAAACCTGATGCTAGGAAAAAGCTTGCCAAATATTAACATCAAAAATCTTTTTGAGGACAGAACGAAAAATAATGAACTATGCAATCTATTTTCTATACAGAGTTTATATTTTTCAAAGTAGAACAGTGTTTATCGAATCTAGCTGTTTTACTTATGTAACCACAGGAAGAATGGTCTCAACCCACTGCACAGAACAAAGGGACTATTATAGACAGAAATACTGCGGACCTATGCAAAAAAAGTGTGTTCCTATCATTTTGCTTTTCTTTTCTACTAAATATTCATTCATGCATCTCATCCTGGTGAGAGAAAACAAGAGGGGAGCAATTTGAAATATGCTCATCCATCTACTGCATAATCTTTTCCTTGTTCTCAGCACACAAACAGTATTAAATTCCACCTGAACAAGGATCCACAGAGAAACAACTTAAGATATATCTATAACGTAGTGCTCACCTGTGTTTGGAAATGCTTCATTCAAAAAAATGGCAGTATATTTGTTTGCACATTTTTTGCTGATCGACGATATGTTACTGGCATCCTGAAGAGTGGCATTTTGATAAGCACGCCCAGGCTGAACTATGGGAAGCAACTTAGTACATCGTTTCTCCCCACTTGCTTTATAATTGTCATCAGCTCCTGACAATTCTGGTTTACCTTTCAGAATTGTAAGACAAAAGTTAATTCTATGCTTTTCTAGTTGCTTCCCCCCCCCGCCCAAATCTGATTTTTTTTTTGGCAGAACATTTGTATGAAACGATGCTCCAAAGCGATAAGATATTAAGTCTGAGAGGTGGGCAAATTTTAGTGTTTTCTTCTTCTGCATCACCATGCTGTTTCTCTTAACTTGATAATGTTAAATGCCAGCAGCAGATGCTGTTTGAATCAGTGCTGGACAGTTTGACTAATGCTTTACAATTTAGTCATGTCTTTTGAAAACACTGCTGAATGGAATTTGCCTGTCTAAACTGATGAATGTTACGGTTATTTGCCATCATCATCAATACAGTTAATGTTAAGAATTAACACAGACAGTTTACAGGTTTCCAGTTAATTTTCTTCTGGAGGAAAACCCCACTCAGGATGGTGCTGAAAACACTGTGTCAAGCCTGCGACACAGCACCTCTCACACTGTTGCCCTCACTGTTGTAACAGATGGGCAGCATTTATTCCCAAAGAATTCTTAATATACTCAAAAGCTTGACGCTGTAAGAGGCTCTATGTTGGCCCCGTGCACCGCTGATAGTCATTGGTACCGGTTGTGACTTTCATTGGTTAGGCTTTTGTTATACCAGTTGACTAAACTCATCAACAAAACAGAACCAAAATGTTGCACAGCAACCTAGCAGTTTTGAAAAACATACTCCTGGGAAGGAGTTTCAAATAGAATTTTTTTTTTCTTTTTTTTTCTTTTTTTTTTTTTTTTTTTCTCTGAGATGAAACAGAAAGAGACGTGGTCCTTGCTACACGCAGGGTATGTAGACAGGGAAGACCTGGTGTCAGTTCTCTGATTCATTTTGTTTAGAGAAAGATTGTGAGCAAAAGTACCTCATCTTCAGAGAAGCGTCAGAGCTGCTAGGCTACAGGATAAATATCTTAGGGTTGATATCCCAGAGTTTCTCATGATTAAAGTTTTATATTTAGGCTAAACCTGATTATGATGGGGCATGAGATGGAGATATTCCAGAATGAATACTACTGAGTAGGTTACTTGCCAACTTCTGTGAAACTTGAAATCAAACGTACTATATTTGTGTTCCACAGATCATTCAATTCTTTGACAGTGCTTCACTTGCTATTTTGTTATTCTCTGGCTTGCACATTTTAAATTTAATTTTCATTCTGAGCTATATTTTTCAGCGCAAAACCTTGTAATTGTTTATGAACTGAAATTGTCATTTCCTCTCCCAATAAACCTGGTTGCTAAGAAGGAAGCCTTAATCTCTTTGGAATAGGCTTTTGTGCTGTCAAGCGTGATAGAATAATAAAACGTAGTTGTAATCCTTTATTTAGATTAAATGGCACTAAAGATTTTCCAGAAATTTCTGTACAAACTACAAGGAAACTAGCTTTTAAGCTGATGCCCTGAACTTCATGAACAGAACGGGGAGATACTTGTCTAAAAAACGGAGCTATAAAAGCCAGCTGACAGAGTGCAAAACCCTTTAACATAAGAAATAAGGAATTCCAGACAGAGGAATAGGCCCTTATTCTCAGTGTAAGATATTCACTGGTGCATCTGGATATAGGTACCTGGCTCTGGCTCGGGATGGAGCCATAAACTGCCCTCTCTGCAGAGCAGTGCTGAACCAGCCCTCCCTTGTGAAATGGGACAATGAGCAAGAATAGATTCCTGTCTTTTATTCATTAGGAAAGATTCACACTCCTTCTCGTACTTTGAGGGCACAAGAAGTCCTGTCACTCTGACAGGGCTGTTCTAAACAGTGTGGCAAAAACATTCAGGATGAACCTATCTCAATCTCTGCTGCTAAAGATGCTCCAACTGCCATGGGATATTCCTTTATCCCAGGAAGGACAGGGAAAGACTTCCTTGCGTAGTCACTGGGGATCACACTAGGGAAGGAGAAGACCAGGGAAAAGTCCAGTTCTAGTCTATCTTATAAGAATTTTAGTTACTGCAGCTATAATTTTCCTGCTTCATGTCAGGCTGGCACTGTGTCTATCTGGGACCCGAGGCCTGAACTGTTCCAGCTCAGGCTCCCCAGGCAAGGGAATACGCCACTGGGGAGCCCTTATGGGGCTGTGATGTGAGCGAGTTATTTTGCTGCTCCGTTTCACAATATGGATCGTTGAGTGCACATGTCCTGGCACAAACTTAGGCACTAGGGGAACATCTAACAGAAAGTGTATGCACCCAGAGTCTAAGTATTCAGAAGTTTAGGCAAAGATGGACCTGGGATTTCAAGGGTTATTTTTTCATATTACGTACCCACAAACCATTATGAAATGAATCCTGAAGTACTTCACATTCCTTCCTCTGTTTTAAAAAAACCTCACAAATTTCAATTGTATGAATATATGCAGTGTCCACACTGGAATAATAAAAAAAAAACACAAAGCAACCGCTTTTAGCTGCAAAAATTCCAGCTCCTTGCAATGTATTGCCGAAAAATCAATACTGAAAAATGGACTCAGCAAAAACAAATTAACTGTGCAAGTGACTTGGACTTGCTCTGCAAACTTTTCATCTGTTATTTTTAACCCTTTAAGATATCAGATGACTGCTACATAAGGGAAGAAGCGCAGTTTTACAATTTGCTTGTTTGTGATGTTTTAGCACAATTTGTTAGCACGGCTGTCAAGGTGTCTCAACATAAGTTTTCCAGGTACATTCTGTTTACTATGATAAAAATTGCTTTCTATTCAAAGATGGATTAAAGAATATATGGCACTTGTGGGACTTGTTTTAAATATCAACGAAGGAAAATCACATTTGATCACTCAAGCATGACTTTATGTTCCTTACTGGTATATACATATGTAATTTACAATTTTGGTGTATTTTATCTACTCATTCTTCTTTTTTTTTCATGAAGCACTTTAGATGTTTTTGTTATGCAGTTTACTAAATGATGGCTGTGTTCCAAACAGATTTAGGAAAGTGATCAAACCAATATATCATAATACAATTTTCTAAGACTGACTGATTCAAATAGGCTGCTGACTAAGACTGCCAGAAAACAATGAATGTTCAGGATTACTCAGACTGTTAATGTGAATTTTGCCTTCTGTCCCCTTAGCGTTAATTAAAATAAGAACAGACTCTTTCATCCTCTTTATCATTACAGCTTAAACAGCTTCTGACTGACATCTCAGCTGACTTATTTTCCTTCCTAACTTTTACACATATGCCAGCCTGGCCACAAATCTAGGCAGTAATTTTTCTTAACGTTATTTGCAAGTCTAAACAGTGTTGATGGATAGAAGGAACTGAGAATTCCCTCTGCTTCCAAGGACAGGCTTTTCCTTCATTCATTCCTTATGCGCTGGACAACTTAGACCTTTGCAAAAAGTGAAGAGTAGAGGTATATGTCACCTAAATGGTTATAGAAGTAATGGCAACTGAGGATAAATATAAAAGTACTAGTTTTGATGCTAAAAGATTGTGGTAAATTGATAATACCATTAGCTAGGTAGCATTAAGTGTTCTGTTACTTCAAGATATATTTAAAAGTATACAAACGTTATATTCTATAATGTATTTCTTTTCCAAAACCTGGTCCTCAGAAGAATCATGTCATGTACCTGTTATCATTTCTATGATTCCGCACACCATTTAATTCCCAGTTAATGATTAGAAATACAGCTGAGAGGGAGGTTACCCATCAGGAATTTGCCTTTGATTCTGAGGACTTTTCTAGACCAGTCCCAGTGCAGATTGCAGCTTCCAGGACTTTTTAAATAAACATTATTGAACTACATAAACTTTGCAGTGATTCCAGTAATGAACTTTCATAGTGCAATACACCATGAAAACATGCCATCTAATTCCAAATATTGTGTTGGTATCTTCTTTTTCTTTAAGAGAGAACAGGCCAAAAGTTATAAGAATATGTCTTTAATTCTTACATTCTTACAATGCCAGGACAACTCTGAAAGTGAAACCAGTAAATTGCCTGTTCTTTGATACAGCTTTATAACAAAAACTAAGACCTTAATATTTTTTGAAACATAGTAAAAGCTGTACTTAGGACAAAACATTCATTCATTTTACATTGGCCATCGGGAAGTAAAAAGTCATTCGCTGATTAGATGGGCTGGGAACAAAACAGTGGTCACAATGTGAATTTATAAATGTTGAGGTATAGGGCTCCAGAAAAGCTCATTTATATCACAAGAATAACATGGCAAGATCTTCATAGATCTTCCTCTCTTTCTTTTGTGCTGTGGGATGATTAATGGATTAGGTGTGTTTGTGTGTTTGTTTTCTCCCACACCTGGGATTGCCAACATAGACAAATGCCTCCCTGCTTCAGTATCACCACAACATTTATTCATTTTCTAAAAGTAGAAACAAGTAGAACAGAAAACAAAAATAATTTTTAATTTAAATTCTTCATCTTTTCTTAAGGATATTTCTCCCTTTTCACATTCTCTAGTAAAACAAAAGTTCTTTCTGTAAAACAAAACAAAACACGCAAAAAAGAAAAAACTTGTTTGGGGTTTTCATTTGAGATATTTTTTCATCTATAGCTTTTGTACTTCTAAAGCTTCATTACAAATGGCTGCAGTTAAGTGAAATCTTCAAGCCCCTAAGTAACAGCTTGAGAGAAACAGCAAAACTGGCACTCGCAGAAGTTATGCACATATTCCTTCAATTAGCAGGGAGATACTTATCCTTATCAGGGACATTGTTATTTGTAGAGCTTCCCTGCCTCCTCATCTGTTTTCACAGCAACACTGAATACGTTTGAAACTGAAGAATGATCAAAATCTGAACAGCTGTCAGTTTGCAGAGTCTCCAGCCTCTGCGTATGTGCTGCCACTCTGTCAAGGCCATGCCTAAATACAGTTATATCAAGGAGGACATGCATATTGTATTATATTAGCTGCTACTAATTTTCCCAATTATTGTGGCTAGCACTATTGATTCTTCCATCAAAACAAACAAATTGGACAGCACAAAATACTGGAAAAATCTCTGTCTAATTATAAACACCCTTTAAACAACACCTCCATCAGGAATAATCATGCCTTTATCATCATTGCCACATATTCAAAATCCCAACTGAGGAAAAAAACCTCACTAGCTTTTCCTTACAATTAGTGCCTTATTGTCTCCTTGCTCATACCAATTTTAAGCTCTGTAAAGTCTGGCATGGTTTTTTTTTGCCTCTCAGTGTTTAGAAGCTGAGTATGAAATTGGCAGTCCCTGTGTGTACAAGTCCCTCACAGAAGTCTGACTGTGGTACCCAGTATATACCTAAGAGTTGTCTTAATAATTTCTTTTTGTAGTATATTGCTCCTAGACTGTAAGGTACTTCTGTAATGTAATATACCACCCCATCGTGTGCTAACCTCTAGCATTGCAAATTACAGCTCAGGCATGGCAGCTGCATCTAAAGCTTCCCATTACTCTTTCTTGGTCATATTCGCTTTTTCCCACCCAGTCTTTCTAGACATTCTGATCGTCTGCCGATGTCTTCCAAACTGATAGCATTTTAATAAATAGCTTGATGTTTGGAAATGAATGCAACCGAAATGAAGGTTGTACAGCTAAAAGAAAGGAACAACAGATCCAGAGACAGAACCAAGACAGAAGGATGTACATCTGTTGTATTAAAGTGTTCCCAAAACACTGAGGAAAAGAAAATGGCGAAATATTCAATTGAAAACCATGTAGTTCTCAGGTCTCTTTGTGTTATACAATGACTCTTGATTTTTGGAAGTGAAAAGCCACAGTAATCATGACATGGATAAGAATTAAAATACTGATTATATAAATACATTAAAAAGGGAAAATGGGCATCCAGAGTGACTAGGACAGTTGCAGGGATGTATTTTGCTGGTTTGCGCATCAGCATGCACTGAAAAGATGAAACTCATGAGAGTTGTAAATTCTTAAAGAGACAAAGATATACAGAGAGACTTCCTTTCAAATACTGTATTGCATATATATATCTATGTTACCAATAGTTTTAATTCAATGGAATTCCTCTCTCTGTTTACATTACTTTCAGGACTGAAGCTAAGGAGAGAATTGTTGTCACTTTTCATACAAATACAGATAATATGGTTAGCTTCCTGAAACAAACAAACAAACAAACAAAATGGCTTGTGTGAATTTATTTTCTAGCTAAATCCGCCCAAAGCAGTTTTAAGTAGCAATATCAATGTTGTACTGTTGCAATTGCTATTTGTCCATACTGGAATTTACATATAGACTATAGGACTTTAGTCTACCTTCTGGTAGGAGGCTGTTATCTATTAGCATCTATGGAAATTGCTGCCTAGAGAACAAGAGAAACCTGACCAGGCAGGATCTGATTCCATACTCTTTTCTTTTTACAATGTTTTGTCACAAAACAGATTAGTGAGTAAGGTTAAACTAGCTTGTTAAATGAGCTAAGACTATGATAGGAAGTAGAATTCCACTCTTCTTATTTGTGGAAGATGCTGTAATCTGATGATAGGAGCATTAGAAATACTTAGATAGATACTGAAATTCAATGTACACATGAAGGGCTGCTACATTTCAGCAGTGAATTAAGTTACCTCTGAGTACTTTTGAGACAGGCATGCTGAGTCTCTAAGCACATTTAGGACCCTCCATCGTGAAATGCACTATATAAATGTAAATTTATACTAATATCTAGACATTATCAAAGTTATTCCATAAACTGCAAAGTGGCATGTGAAGTAGAGTAAGGAATTAATCATTGTGTATGACAGACAAAGCTACTTGCATACAAGTAGTTCATGAGAAATATTTTACATAATATGCTTCATCCAAGAAAAAAAGTTAATCTGAATACATAAACACAGACACGTATTAGCACATACTGCAAACAGTAACAATGAAACATGAGTATAGCGGAAATAACTGACTGAAGAAGTAAACTATCTACCAGCCCTATTTGTAGATGAAATGCATTATTATTTTCATATGAGGTAAGAAGCACAAGACTATGGAATAGCCTAGCCTTGTTTTATAAGAATCCAGTTGATTTTCAAGTGGCTAATTTTGGGGGCAGTAAAGGGAAGCAAAACCAACAGAGACACTAGTTTTTTGATTTGTTCATGCAAAGACAATTTTCCAAATGGACGTTCTGGAATCAACCTTGCTGTGCTCTCAAGTCTGATTCTACCATCCAGATTCAACCCACCTGACTTCAACCTTTTGACACACTTCAGAAATATAAAAACCAGAGTTTTTCTCTCAAGTCAGGGGCAAGAAGAAAACGCTCTAGAGAGCAGCATTACTTGCTGAGGCCTAATCCAAGGCAACCAAAATTTGTCCTTCGTATTAAAATCTCCCCATGGGTACACTCACAGGATTCGTACTACATTTTTCAGGGGGAGGCAGGAAAGGGAAGCAATGCCCTGTTGATGCCTAGTTGCTTAGAAAAAGGCAACTGCAGTATTAAAATGTCAAGATGTTTGTTGTTATTAACAAGGCCAAAAATAGATCTTTTAAGAATGTGAAAAATAAGGGCAGCAGAATTTAACATGATCTCTGTTGACCTGAAAAAAGCCCATTTACTGTTCTTTTCCTGTGTACTGGAACAAGCCAAAATAATGCTAATTTATCTTAAAAACAGCAAATTGCCTTTTAGTAAATGGCCCACGAGGGGGCAATAAAAACATTAGAGAATCTTTGACATGGTAAATAATTAAGAGGCTGGTCAAACCTTGATAGAAAGTCCCACTGCCTGCAAATTACAACACCTCAAGGGTATTCCTGCAGAAAAGGAAATGTACAGTAACACAGGAAATGACTCAGGTGCCAAGTCCAACACAATAGCATTAAATATTAAATATTAAGTAAAAGCAAGCCCCAAAGGAAAGGAACTTTACATCATGATCTAATTTATGCCCTGCATCATGGGGACTTATACATGTTAATGGTTCAAGTGATAAATTAAAATTAAAAAAAAAACAGTGTAATCATCTAAAAAAGGAAGTACATTAATAGGTCATGTATATGGTAATAACATCTGAAATTGACCAATTAAGTCATAAAAGACAAAATTATGTACAATAATTAGATATTCTATCAGCCACTGTCTAACAAATACTCAACATTTTCCTTTCATTTGATGAAATTTTAAAGACAGTAGACTGAAATATTTTTATTTCACTGAGCTACCATAACTCCCGAGCAAGAGTGATTTTGATGCCCGAAGCACTATAATGATGTTCACCAAAACTACCGTTGCATTTAATAACCCCAGATCTGTGCTGCTCTAAATTGGTCAAATAATATCTCCCTCTGAACTGCAACAGCAAAGTCAAGTACCCAGTCCTCTATATAAAATGTCAATATTGTTCCCATGAGCTCTACTTATTTTCATTGGGGATTAGCTAGATTTGAAATTAATAATAAACACAAAACCAATGAAAATCATGTCATAAAAAATGAGCTAATGTGCATTAGCCAAGAACAGAAACAGATTTTCAGAATGTCAGTCACCCTACACTGTAAATGCAAAACAGTATTTTGAGTTATTCTAAAAATCAAATAAATATAACAGAGTAAAATCAGTTCTACTAGGTTAGCCTATATCAAAATGGAACCTTGAAATAATCTTATACAATACTTTTGTAACCCATTTCAGCCAAAGTTCTGTTCCTTTGTTTTTAGTTTTTCCTCAACCATTACACTCGTGTTACAGCTCTTCGCACCTACAAACAGCTTAATGTAAATTATGAATAAAGGCATTAATTAACAAACATTACACTAACCTTAAATCTTGAGATAGCACAACAATTGACACCTACACAAGGCAGAAAAGGGCTGAAAAGTAGCCATACATTTATGTCTGCCGGTACATTGCAACCCTACTAATATTTAAGGTTTGAGCAGCTGCTTAAAGTCCACTTTATGCTAAAGAGTATGGCGATCTTCTTGTGTGAACAAGTATTGCTCTGTGACTAATTTAAAGCTAGGCCATGTTTGAACATTGGTCACAAATTGTGAAAAACTATTATCTTCAGCAGGCCTTGGCTCATTAAGGAGGTAGAGATGAGCATACTTGTGTGTTGTCCTAATTCTTTTCAGATGGTGACAGTGTGCTTAGCACTATACAAAACTCAGAGCTGAAAAGGACCCTGTTAAGAGGCATATAAAATCCAAGTATGGATCCAGATATGGCTAATCTTATCACAAATTCAAGGTGAAGTTTGATGAACAAGTGTTATGATTTTAGGGGAATATAGCAAGGTGCTATGTTAGAGAAATCAATAACATAACAATGCCCCTTTGGCAAATTGGAATTGACGAACTTGACAGAAACATGTAGCAGGACCACTTTGAAATAGGAACCAAAGCATCAGAACAGGAAAATAGTTTGAAGCACAGGAAAAATAATGGCGAGTATAAAAATAGGAGAAAGCAGTAATATTGTCTGTTATGAACACTGCTTGAAGAAGGAAAACCAGGAGCTTCATTTTTACTAAGTAAGTCCAAAAACATCTAAATGACCTGAAAAAAATCACATTTTCAAACTAATTTAGGTCGATAATCTCATATGACTTTCAGTGAAAAAAAGAAGTTACAAGGAAGTGCAAGAATACCCCTCTGAGCCTCTAATTCTCTTTTGCTGTTGCAGGACTTTCTAATTAAAATGTTATACAGTACTCACAAAGCAACATCATTTACAGACCGCAAACAAATTTGAATACACTTGTGCAAGGGAGATGACATCTATGTGTTTGCACATCTGTATGTGACACACAGAGGCTTCTATGTTACTTATGTCATATAGTTTTGCATCTGGCATGAGCCCGGGCACCAGGACAGGCTGAGGTCAACTGGTTGGAAAGCAACTAGGCTGAAAAGGACCTTCAAGTCCTGGTGGTAGACAAGTTGACGATGAGTCAGCAGTGTGCCCTCATGACAAAGAACATCAACAACCTCCTGGTCTGCATCAGGCAGACCATTGCTAGCAGGGAGGTGATCTGGCTCCTTTGCTCAGCACTGGTGAGACACGTCTGGAGTGTTGTGTCCTGTGCTGGGCTCCCCAGTACAAGAGAGACATGGACAGACAGAAGAAAGTCCAGAGAAGGGCTATGAAGATGATAAAGATGATGAAGAGACTGGAGCATCTCTCTGATGAGGAGAGGCTCAGCGCTCTGGGGCTGCTCAGCCTGGAGAAGAGAAGCTGAAAAGGAAACCTTATCATTACCTACAACTACCTGATCTGAGAAGATGAAGCCAGACTTCTCAAAGATTTACAGTGGGAAATTTCTTGAGGAAATTCCTTTAGCAATAGATCTAGAAAACGCCAGGGTCTGTAAGACGAAACATCACATGGCCTTCTGCTATTGTGTCAAAATACAGGAAACCTTTGAATATTTACTATCAATCAGTACAGCACTGATATAGCAGTTATGATAGTGCTTTATGTAGCTTTTAGTATACTGTAAGAGAAAAGAACGCTGACAGCAGAAGTGGAACTCAAAGCAAACTTATTATTTATTTATCTAGGTTCCTGAGAAAAAAAATTATTTGCACCATCAACCACATTCATTTTAGCAGAACTTTTATAGTGTACTGAGGGCATTACAGTCCATCACCTGACTACAGTCCAGAATATATTATTATTTTTGTATAAGCACCGTCAGAGAAAGCTTTTAAATGTACTGTTGTGGGGTCTTTTTTAAAGGACAACCAGGAATTATCAAGTAGAGAGGAGCTGAATTAAAAATCCAAGATGTCCTTACGGTTAGTAATAATGTATTCATTAAAGGCCAAATCATCTGTATTTCTTCTGCAGTAAGAGATCATTACATCAAGGTGTTATGACACTGTATAACAATGTCATAATATTGATACTTCTATCTCTTTTTGATGGATGATCATGTCATTACAGAGGATGTGAAATACAACATCACAGTAAATCAGCCATGTAAGTCTATGTAACTTCTGATAACTGTGACACCATTTGTGCTGCCAAAGCTGTCTTGCTGAAGGTACAATGGGTCCATTACAAGGGAGACGGCTCCATTTTTATTTACATGTATGTGAAATTCTTGAATGTCTGTGAAACATGGAGATAAAATATTTTTGTTTGAAACTTCCTAAAATTAGAATACATACATAGAATACGTACACAAAATATACCACCAGACTACCAAGAAAACAATCATGTGCACACAAATACACACATATACACGTAGAAATTCTAGCTAAAAATGATTAATGAAAAGTATACCTAAAAGAAAAAGAAACAGAAATGTACTATTTTTAATAGTCTGCAGAAAAAATGGCCAAATTATAAATATTTGTATTCTAGAGTAATATTGTTAATCTATACATACAGCATTTATTTCCCTTCCTGTTCCCCTTGCTAAAAACGGTCCTAAGTATCAACATGCATTTTCACCATCTCTTCAGAAAAAGTCCAAGAACAATGTAGATACCTGTGTAATTTGAATTTTTTTCTTCTTTCTGAACTCTGCTGAGCAAGTAGAAAATAAATGTAAATGAGGAAGGAAAGCAGACAGGGTTCCTCTGGGTTCCACTGGGAATGTAAAGAACATGCTGCTGGTGATATTTCTGCTGTTGTATTTAGTGCCAACAAATCTCCAAAGAATTTTTGTTTCACAACAGCAAACTGTTGAAAATGTGTTAATGCACTCCGCATAATAGTACTTCTAAATTCATACAACGTTTCTTTCTGCTTTCTCAAGCTAAGCACCTGGAGACCCCAAAGCAAGACAGGGAAAAATAACCGCTGCATACATTAGAAAATACATAACCACAAAGCCTTAGTCTGTAAAATTACTAAGCTTTTTAGTATTCTACTTTAATGCCAGTACAAGGTATTTTACAAGTATTGAAGCCAGCAAGTCAAATGGGTAGACTAGTGTAATGGGTAACACAGCAGTATCAGGAAGTATGTTTTGTCTAATAATGAGTTGGTAAGAAAACGTATGAAAAAAGAAGATAAGAGAGAAGAAGTGAGAAAGAGAGACGGAAATGGTAACAAGTTGCTACACTTAATCTATCACATATGTAAAGGTCAACTAACAAAAAGAAAAAAGGTTTTCTCATTTTGGTTGGCAGAAGTAATGCCTCTATAACTTAGAAAACTTAATGTCCAACATCTGCTGACTTCTCTAAGAGCAGAGAAAGGCCCAGAGAAAGAAATTAAGATCCACAGAGGCATAAGGAAGATTAAACCATAGAATTCTATCCTGCATTAAACCATATTGCACGTATCCTTCTGTTAAGGAAAAGAACTTTGGCATATGATTGCTGCTACTTGGCAAACTCATTGGTGCCTACATTGATTATTTGAAGCCTTTGACTGTCTTAACCTGCTTCAGTACTGATTGACTAATTCACAGAATGGTTGACATTGGAAGGGACTTCCAGAGGTCATTTGGTTCAAGCCCCACACCATAGGGCCACCTAGAGCTAGTTGCCCATGACCATGTCCAGACAGCTTTTGAATATCTCCAAGGAAGGAGACTCCACCGCCTCTCTGGGCAACCTGTGCCACTGCTCAGTCATCCCTAAAGTAAAAAAGTGTTTCCTGATGTTTAGAAGGAACCTGTTGTGTTTTAATTTCTACACCTTGCCTATTCTCCTGTCATTAGGCACCACTAAAAAGAGCCTTGGTCCATCCTCTTTGCACCCTCCCTCCCTTCAGGTATTTATAGACATTGATAAGATCTCCTTGAGCCTTCTCTTCTCCATGCTGGACGATCCTAGCTCTTTCAGCCTTTCATCATAGGAGAGACACTCCACTTCATGGCCCTTCATTGGACTCCCTTCAGTATGTCCATGTCTCTCTTATACTTAGGAGTCCAGAACTGGACACAGCACTCCAGGTGTGGTCTCACCAGTGCTGGCAATGCTTTTCTTAGTGAAGTCTGGGAGACCATTGTCATTCTTTGCAGCAAGGGCCCCTTACTGGCTTATATGCAACCTGGTGTCCACCAGTACCCTGAGGTCCTTTTCTGACAAGCTGGTTTCCAGGTAGGTGGCCCCCAGCACATGTTGGTGCATAGTGTTGTTCCTCCCCGTGTACAAGACTTTGTACTTCTCCTTTGAACTTCATGAGGTTCCTGTCAGCCCATTTCTCCAGCCTGTTCAGGACTAGATAGCAGCATGACCCTCTCAGCCACTCCTCCTGGTCTTGTGACAACAGCAAACTTGCTAAGGGTACACTCTATCCCATCATCTAAACCATTAGTGAAGATGTAAAACAAGACTGGAACCAGTCTTGACTCCTGGGGCACACCGCTAGTTACTGGGCTCCAACTAGACCTTGTGTTGCTGATCACCACTCTCTGGGCCTGTCCATTCATCCAGTTTTCAATTCATCTCATTGTCTGCTCCTCCAGCCCATACATCCACAGCTTGCCTAGGAGGATCTTACGGGGACAGTGTAGAAAGCCTCACTGAAGTCAAGGTAAACAATACTCACTGCTTTACCCTCATCTACCAAGCCAGTAGAAGGTTCATAAGATTCATCATTGGAGGTTATCAGGTTGTTCAAGAATGAATTCCCTTTAGTGAATCCATGCTGACTACTCCCGATCGCCTTTATGTCCTTCGTGTACCTGGAAATGGTTTCCAGGATCAGTTGTTCTATCCCCTACTCAGGGATCGAGGTGATACTGACTGGCCTGTAGTCCCCTGTGTCCTTCTTGCCCTTTATGAAGATGGGAGTGACATTTCCTTTCCTCAAGACCCCAGTCACCTCTCCCAGTCACCTTGATTATTCAAATATAATCAAAAGTCTCCTCACAATGACAGCAGCCAGCTCCCTTAGTGCTTGTGCGTGCATTCTATTGCTTCCCATGGACTTATGTGTGTCCAGTTTGCTCAGTTATTCTCTCACCTAAATTAAGCAGTTTGCTTAAGTATTCTCTAACGTGATCTCATTCCACTAAAGGTACAGCTTCCTTGCTTCTGACTTTCCCTCTTATCTCTGGGTCCTCGAATTTCTGAAGGCCAGTCTTACTAGTAAAAACTGAGATGAAGGCGGCATTCGGTTTCTGGTTTTGAGTAATTCTGTGTTTGAGGAATTACACTTCTAAGATTATAGTTATATAAAAAAATAAATTCCATCAGTAATAATCTCAATCTGGATTCCGGTACTTCTTCACCTGCTGTTAGTCTCTTCTGCATTAGAAATACTGGACCTATAGGCTAATGCCTGGAATAAACCCATCTCGCTTAATTTTTCTAACTCACGTTTCTTATTTACATGACTAAACAGTATGCACAGAGAGACGGATTGCCACAGGATAATTTCATCATCTTAATTTTGGTTGAAGAGCCTTCCTAAGGTGCCTTCTTTTCCTTTTTTGATAATATAGGGCGTCAAGGAAGACTGTGCTCTTGCTTTTAAGCACTTCAGTAAATTCCTAAAATCTGGTTGAAGGACTCCACTCCCATAAATATAACCCATTTAACAGCTTTTGCTTAGCCTGTCATTGTCACACAATTATGCTGCTTACTTTGAGAGTTCGCACTTACAGAGATGATGTGAAAAGGAATGCAAAAATTAACTGAACGACAAGAAGAGATAAACCTGGGAAAGAAGGTGAAACACCAGTTGGAAACTGTACATCTACTAACATCCTGTACTTCCGCTTTCCCTAAATATTCTCAGTAACTGTGAAGTAAGAGTGAAAGTGGCAGTGTCCCTTATAATACACTGGTAGCTGATTTGATTTGATGACTTCTCAAAGAATAGTGAATTGCATGCTTGATCTATCCAAACGGTCCCATGAAAATTTTGTATGCAGAAAATTGTGATGATGTTATTGCCTTATCTCCTGAAACACTGTAAATGCTGTCATTACTCTTGAATAAGGCAAGATGGCTACATTATCTGGAAAAAAAAAAAGTACCAAGAGAAGAAATGGAGAAATAATCTTAAACAATTGTCTATTCAACATGTTATTACTACTTATACTTTTGTTAACCATTATCTAAATTCTGTTTGACAGAGATATGCTGAATTAATTCTATTCTGATTTCTTTTTTTCTGAAATTACAAATGAAACAAGTGAAATATTCCCATTGTTTTGTCTGGTAAATAAATGACAGCTGAGGAGAATACTATTTATCTAAGCCTTGACAGTGAAATGAAATAGAAGTATCAGTGCACTAAATATGCAGTGCTAGGCATTTCCCAGTACAAAAAGTTATGCTTATATAAGTATTATGAGATTCTCTTATAGGAATAGGTGGGAAAACTTAGTGCTTTCAGGGTTTTAACAACTCCCTCACATGAGAAAGTTCGTATTTCATAACTAAGAATTGTCTGATTTTGAAAACTGTTTCCAAATGTCTCATTTTATGTAGACTGAGAGACCCTATATGTGAGCTCAAATTATGGTTACCTTGTAGATTAGTAACACGGCTTGGAAACAATTAGTCAAAATAGCCACCAATTAGGCTTTTAGCCTGGATCCTAAAATAATCTCTCAGGAGTGTTATTTTTGCCTTTGTTGATGATACACAGAGGATAAACTCCTAATTTAATGTGCTTGAATTGGATGCCTAGTATAGGTAGCAAAAAGATGTCCACTTATTCCCAAAGCTCTTAAATAGAAGGATGATATGCAAAGCAAATGGATGTATACCAGTTCTATAAGTCAACAAATATTTTAGCAGAACTATATCCTTTTTTTAGATAAAATAATGCTTTTAAAAATTAAAAAACTCAAAAAACTAATTGTTATTCAACTTAATTAGAAAGCAAATGAAAACAAATGCTACAGACCTCAGGATCATTTCTGAATACGGCTTGTGTTTGGAAGATAGATCGAATTTGTTTGGTAGTCTACAGTTAAACACAGAAGAGATACAGTTTTACAAGGTATCTGCAAAACAACTTCCACAGATTAAACCTCTATATTTCCACAGATGAGATAATTAGAATTTTGTAGATGGGTGATTAACTGTAGATGGAAGCTATTCTAAACCTTTCCTTAGTGTTTTGAAAAATCTACATTTCCACATGATGTGTTTGGATTTTTACACTTGTATCTGTTATGGATTCAGGCAAGTACCAAAGGACTTACTCTTCAGTCATACTCTATGGCTTTAATTTCGTTAAAGCAAATTCATTGCAAGCGAGTTTAGTGTTAAGACAGCAGGGTGTTGTAAATTTTGTTTTAACTGTTTGGAATGTATGATTCAACAAAATTAACAGAAAAAACCAAACCCTTCTGCCGTTGTGAACGTACTGCTGTTAGGCTTACTTGCTAAATCTCACTTGCCATTGTGGGATGAAAAAAAGTAAAATAGCCAGAGTTTTAAAAAGCTCAGGAAAACGCAACAGAAATTAGATTTGAGCAGTGATTGGGCACAGATCTATCATGAGGATGAATGATCTTACAGAAATCTGCACTAATGCATTTGTATAAGATAGATGGATTTGATTTAATCTTGCAAAAAAAGAACACTGTAACTGACACGCCTGACTTATGAGACTCAACTCACTCCATCACAAAGAGAAAGAGAGCGAGCCATTTTCACCAGGCTACTCAGCTCAACCAAGGTCTGATGCAGACTCCCTTGAAGGACCAGTATTATTTAACAATTGTTTGGCTTTTCCTTTCTTTTTTTCCTTTGCTTTCTTTTTAAGGGGCAAGAGGGATACCTGAAATTCATATTCCTGCAAAATGAAGATCAGAGAATACTTGGTAGTACATACCGGTACAAAGATGCTCTTGTTTCTACATCATCTAAGAGGAAAATATTCACTGGTTGTGAATTACAGGGATGCTCTTTTGGGCCTGGTTGAGGGAATAGAGAGATTAGAATAGTTGATGTGACTAACACGTTTTGCACTTGCAGGAGCTACAGGTCAAAATTCTCTAGCTTGTTTTAAAAGTCCAGATAAACCCGTTTCTGAATTTTTGATCTCACATTATTGTGATGTTTTAACATTTCCTAAGAAGCTCATGGAGATGTCTTAAATAGGTTATACCAACATCATATACAAGTGTCTAAAGGGTGGGTTTAAGGAGGATGGTGCCAGACTCTTTTCATTGGTTCCCAGTGACAGGACGAGGGGCAACGGGCACAAGCTGGAACATAGGAAGTTCCGTTCAAATACACGGAAAAACTTCTTCACAGTGAGGGTGACAGAGCACTGGAACAGGCTGCCCAGGGAGGTGGTGGAGTCCCCTTCTCTGGAGATTTTCAAGACCCTCCTGGATGCAGCCCTGAGTAATGTGCTCTGGGCAATCCTGCTCTAGCAGGGGAGTTGGACTAGATGATCTCTAGAGGTCCCTTCCAACTCTGAAGTTTCTGTGATTCTGTGATATCTCTAGAGTAGCACAATGTCTCATTTTCTGACTCTTCTCAGTACATAATAATTCAACACCGTTCCTGAATTTTTTTTCTAACTTCAGTTTGAAGCAAGAATGAAAGGAATATAGACTTGCTGCTGGGAGAATGGGGTGTAGCATGTGAGGGACATGCAAAACCAGCTCTACTGGCAAATCTTAAAAGTTGCATGATGGAGAAATTTTCTTAAACAACAAATTATTTCCTAATATGACAAGGGGATGCCTGCATTTTCTTATATACCAAAATATAAAGCAATTGTGTAGGTCAAGCACAAACCTGATTAAATAGCATATGCACATAAATCAATAAATCCCATTAAAAGCAATCCCGATTTGCATTTTGGCCTGTTTGACACCATTAAGGTGAAGCTGCTAATCTATTAATTCCATCAATATCTAATACTCTGAGATTAGAAATAAGAGGGACTAATTGCGAACTGATTAACAGAAATCTTTGCCTGCTGGCGTAATAATATGTTGTTAATCTAAAATTTGACTTACAATCTTGCTATATTATTACATGAAGAACATAGGGGCTTGTTTATCTTAGCTAGCGTATGGCCTTGAGTATTAGTCATGTCTAAGTGTGTGATTCCTGGAATTCCTAACAAAAGCTTAAAAGCAACGGTAGATATTTATCCATTTGCAACTTAAACTTGGCATGCAGGAAAACTGCTACTGGTATCACTGCTAGCTGTGGCCATGTCTCACCAGACACAAGAACAAAACAACTTCCACTCTAACAAAAACATCTCTACCAGGAATAAAACACGTTTTCTGGGTTCAACTGCAAGAACTTTTCCAACCAGTTCCCACAATACAGACTCTTAAAGACATGAGAATCCTTTTACAGCATTGTAGCACCCTGTGCAGGCAACGTAACATGCTGCAGATATGCTTTCATAACCAGAGCAAAGACGAGTTTCAAGGCTCCCAACTGGAAATGAATTCATCAGTTGCTACTTTTGGCACCAATTTTTTGTGTGTTGGTTACTCTTAGATAAATTAAGCAAATGCTAGACAAATTTACTTCAAAATGAATTATGAGAATAGTGTGATCAGAGCCCTGGAAGGCAGTTTTGATGAATTTCTCTGCAGATACATTAAAATTCTTTGTGGATTTAGAAACAGGACATAGATCTATTTTTAATCCTTTACTTTTATTTCATGCCACAAACCCCTCATTAATAGCATGCTGGGACTAGAACTAGCTTTTTTATTTTACAATTTCTCATTTCTTAAACATCAAGAAAATACCACAAACACTATGATTAATTCTGTCTTTAGTAAGACTTACCTCCCTTGAGTCAGTCTGATAAATTACTTACATCTTTATATATTTTACACAGATGAATAATGTCTCTATTTGATACCTCCAAATATTGTAGGAATTAAGAGCTTTTTAGAATATTCTGCAGCACTGCCGACGCTGCTGAATGAAATAATATGGGGCTTCTCCCAAACCAGCTGTTGTAGAAGGAAAACTGATGGATGTGTGTAAGAAAAAGAAGGAAAGGAGAAATTTATTCAACAGTCCACAAGAACAGATATAATAAAAATTTTCCAGCAAGACTCAGGTCGAAAATCAGAAGCCTTTGTAGGAAGGCATATGCCTTCTTTCTAGTTGGAAGATTAATTGGTATTTAAAAATGAACTTTTTCACTGACATGAATAATGTAAAAATCAGGATAATTAAGAAAAGTTAATTACAGAACTCTATGAGAAAATATACTTTATCAAGGTGGAAACTATTTTATTGGAACTCAATAATTTTCTTTTCAAAGTATTGCTAAGAATTAGAAATATTTTTAATCATAACTTTCTTAAGTCAGAAAATATTTCATTTAATCATTGTTAAAGTATTTTGCTTGTTATAAAAATTCTTATCCCAGGCATTTTAAAACCTTATCATCAAATATAAGAACAGCTGACCAGAAGAAACCTAAAAGTAAAAAAGACCTTGTGGGTTACTTTGAAAGGCTATTGAACTGAACGAATATTTTTTTTCATATATCACACACAAGTAGAAGGCTAAATTTTTGCTTTAGATTGCCTATTTAATTTTTCTTAGATTTTTTTTATTTATTATTATTTTAAAGGAACTTATCCTCTCTTATTGGTATAGGAGATATTTTAAAAATTCAAGCAGTTGTAATAAATGAGAGGAGCAATAGAAGTTATGGCAAAAATGCTATCATTACTTCCAATTATTTTATCCGGTGTTAAACTCTGTGGATTTTTTTCCCTGTCTGGAGAACTGAAGTTGTGACAGGTACAACAAAACTCCAGAAACCTTAAAAATGCTGCTAACAAAAGATAGTGTGGTACGTCCGCTATACCGTCACATTGCACTACAGTACACAGTAAACCTCTGTGCAAGTTGGGAGACATGCAAATTTATAGCCTTAATGACCAGAGACTACAGTACAAGTTACAGCAATTATTTAAGACTATGATGAACAGAAGACAGAAGACTGAGAGAGAGTTTTAGAGGAAATTTCTTTTCTTTTTTTCATTTGTTCACAGAAGGACCTTTTTTACAGTCCTAAATCTACTCTAACAGAGGAAATTCTGAACTGCAATGGAGCACACGTAGGATAATTTTCCAAATCAAGTATTTGCCATTTCTTTCGACATCCTTAAAGATGCAATTGAACAGTTCTTAAATATTTAATGATGACACAACCTTAAAACTCAAGAATGCAATAGAATCCTAGAGGTACAAACTGGTCAGCTTTTAGATGTTTTTGTTTGTCTTGCACTCTTTTCTGTTAGACAAGCTAAACTAGATGTAGACAAACTATACCAAACGTTAGACAAACTAAATCAGATTTTAGATTTCACCCAATAAGTTAAGCAATGCCCAAATAAATGATGAAAGTAACTTAAGGAAAAATCCGGTGTAGTTTCTTGTTCATTCACTGTGGGCATTCCTGTCTGAGTTCCCTAATTTGTTCATTATTTAAGTCCATCGCTACTTGTTGATAAAGTTTACATATTCACAGACTGTGTCTCATACTCTCTAACAAATTATTGTAACTCAATTGAAGAATTAATTCTCATATATATTTAGGATGTCCAAGAGGGAATACTATAACATTTAGAAAAATGTTCTTGTATATCTAAATATCTGATTTCACACATAACAGAAATTAATTTATCTTTCAGATTATCAGTAACTGACATCTTCCCACAGAGTTTAAAAAACAAGTGACGTTTTGAAATTCAAACAGCACAGTGAAGTTTTGAAATACAAAGAGCAAAAGGGACTAATCAAGAAAAAATGTACTGGCACCATTAATGGCCAAGACAGTTGCTTCTAGGTCATTTATTTCACATGAAATGAATAATAGCTAAAGGATAAGTAAAAGTATTTGGTTAACTTTTGGTATTTCTGCACGTCAAGGGTTTGGGTTTTTTTTTTCTATAGTTCTAAGGCACTCAGATGATATAAAATTCATTTTTCATGAATGAGTCAGACCATTTTCACCATTCTCTTTGGGGAAGCTTTACTGGATTGTCAATTTACAACTGAGTTCACTGGTCGAGTTTTTAAATTCTTGGTATGCTAAAATAGAGATATTATTATACTACATCCACAGTGGTTTGTGTGGTGTTTCTGCAAGTCACAAATTAGAGTGAAATCAATATTTTCTAAAATTCTGCAGCGTTCAAATATTTTATTGAATAACAGCACTGCTAATTGAAAAGTGTCTTCCAGATTACGTAAAATAATCAGAATTACTGATTTGTAAATGCCATACAAGCCTACTACAGATACAAAAGGAAAAATTACGAGAAACTAGCTTTTTATTCTCTATATACCTTTTCATTCTTAATACCAGTTTTATTGATTTTTTTTAAGTTTTCCAAGCTTCTGCTGAAGTGAGGGGATTTGATGAATCATCATTAAAATGATGGGTTTTACTACCTTCAGTTTAGCTTAATTGTCACGCTCGTGGACTTAACTATCATTTCTTTAACCTCTATTACGAGTGTTAAATGTATTAGAGTGATAAATCCAAACCAGCGGATTAGTGACTAAGAAGTATTAAGCACTGTCCAGCAAATGGAAAACACAGATGCTATCCAAAATGATCACCAAACAACAAGTATACAGTGAAGAATAAATATACTACAAACAGCAAAATATGCTACTTTGAACAGTAATTATATTAGATAAAATGTAATTATTCTACTTTATTACAGAAAGCAAACTAAGGGCACAAATGTAAACTCTACACAAATGTAATGTTTCCTATAGTCCCAGGTGAGTAAAGTCACCAAATAAGAGTACAGGTACACACGATTGGGCTGGGTTTATGTACCTGCAGATGTAATCACTTCGCTTCTCTCCTTCTGCCCATCTGTGATGTAAGCAGATTTATAACATTTCAGCATGTTTTAGGTATTAGATATTTCAGCATTTTTCTTTCTACTTTTTATTGTGTATTTTGTATTCTAAAATCCTTTGTGAGAGGTTTTCCACTCTCAGCTTTTTGAGCAGGTTAGTGCTTCAATGGCAAGTGAACGCCATTTGGAGAGTTAGAGAACAATATTCACACCACTTGCTTTAGTATCTAGCTCAAACACCTCATTTAAGAGCAGTTTCCACAGGACTAAGAGAAAAGCAGCATCTCCAGAGAGGGATTCGGAACTGCTAAGTTACACTGGTGCTCATGTCAGGAGTTATTTATGAATATACTCGTATTTTTTCTTCTGAAATCTGCTGACTCTGTGATTCATTGTCCTTTTTTAATCACTTTAAAAAATCAATGCTAAATTTCAGTGATGCCGCATCCTCTTGCAGATGATGAGACTATATTCTTTCCTTATCTGGCTCGCTTAAATCACAGGCTTAGTCAGAATGCCTGTCTTCACCTTTCTTCCTGGACAAGATGAGAACGCTATCATTCACAGTGTTATAAGGAGTTTAAATACTATCACTTGCAATTCTGTGCTGAGCAAAGATGATAGTGTTAATGGCTCTGTGGTGAGCCATAGAAAACCACCTACAGCTTTGTGCTGAGCTAAATTGACACTACCTGTAGTGCCCTGACTAAAACACTCCTTTTCACAGTTGCACACCGTATTAAGGGCAAACACTAGAAGCAGAGGCCACAGGGCTCACGCCCCACTGGACACCATCAGTACATGAACTATTTAACCACTGAGCTCATGAGCGGCATCAGTTGTAGCGATGCTAAGTCAAAAAAATTTTAAAAACTACGCAATCCCCTCACTCCCCCAACACACACAACCACACAAAAATCCCGACCAAAGCCAACTCTGGTGGAGTATTTACCAAATTATTAGATAAAGCCTTTCTACTTGAATACCCAACATTAAGGTTAATAAATCCAATGAAGTAAACAAAAATCACTACAGAAAGTGGCCTCAGTACATAGCACAGCTAGCCATGCTGAATAAAAGCCAAAATCGCAGGATATGTTCCTCAGTATAACCAGCATTTTCACACTACTGCACTTAATAGGGAAAAACCTACCTATCAAAGCAGTCCACTGAGCAAAACAGTTACCAGTCACGGTGCTGCACGGAGCTCAATAAACTCTGCCTCCCACAGTCTTAGCACTGAACAATATATGCACATTTCATACCCTTTGACAGATGAGATATTTATTTTTCACACTTTATTTTCATTCAGTTTAGGGTAGAGATTTAGTTACACTGCAGTTAAGAAATTGCTCTCACCAAACCGCTAGCAGCAATTTCAACAAAGGCAGCTATAGAGTTGACAAGTGCACTTTTAAGTTTGGAACAGCAAGAAGTTCACTCATAGCTACCTGTGTTCAGGTGTTCATATACATATGAAGTGTATTTATTCATTATTTGATAAGCTATGTGGCCTCTCCACATCAGCCAGCTTGCCTCCAATGTCGAGAAAGTGGCAGATTTTGTTCTTACGTAATTTATTAATTTTTGCAAATACAAACCAGGTTCTCAACACAGGGGTTCATGCCTACTTTTTCGGGGTGGCTCCAAAAAGGAGTGTTTGCAAATGGTAGTAAGGCCATGATCAACTGATAAACAAACAGAGAAAGAAAACCCCAGTAGTTTTTTTAGCACGTGAAGACTTCTTCAGGTGTCATGTAGGCAACTAACATTAACTTCATATTGGGTAGGATCGCTCAGAGTTTAACCTACTGCCACTACTCAGATGGGCAAATCTGCAAGAAAAAAATAGTTAGCACCTAGGGAGCAGAGGAGAATATTTGCAAGGAGGCAGGTTATCTCATCACTACCCCTAATGCAGTTAATTATCACATGTAGAGAAGCTATGGACTTAAGCTGTGGGAGAAAATTCGTATCATTGCAGAAAGTTTATAACCTTAATAAGTACGTGACTTTTCATTCCAGTACAGAAATAAGTTTAGTTCCCTGGATCATTCTGATTTTTTTCCCCAGGAGTTAAACAAATACTTCCATCTTTTATTATTTAAATTTATTCAGTCCATGGTAGCCATTTGGTTTCCCCCATATAGTTTTTGTGATTTCGTTTGCTATAACAATCTTTACATTTGAATGAGCAGGGAGCTTTCATTTAACCCAAACATGTGGTCTGTGGTTTGTCAGTTCAATCTCTTCTTGTTGCCAAATATATTTGACCATACTATGTAAAAACAGAAGAGATCCCCATACACGTTTTTCAGTATACCACCTGAAGAGTCCTGCCTGGAAAGTTTAATCAAAGAAAAGTAAAGTCTGGAAGTCCCAAGGACACAGGGAATTCTTCCAATAATATGCTTGCTACCTAATGTTGGAATTGGGCAGTGAGAAATAAATACATAAAACCCTCTTACAGTTGTTTTTGGTTTGGTTTGGTTTGGTTTTTTCTATGGTCTTGATGTACAGTGTAATATTTTCTCAGCCATTTAGGGCAAATTATCACCAATTAGAAGAAAGAAGGTTTTTCATACTCCTATATTGTATTTCTATAGGTAGGAGGCAACCTGTAAATTAAATTCTATGAGGTTTGAGCTTGGCATTTCTTAGGGTTAAAAACACTAGGTACTATTGCTTGAAATAGGAGCTGTTTGTGAACCAACAATCTGGTTGTTCTTCTACCTTGCTCATCTGGTTGTATGACAGTAAAGACAGGAAGACTGATGAATATGTCTAGCCTGATAATTTGATATCACATTGAGAAACTTCTGACCAGAGCAGTGTCAGAGAGCAATAGAGAGCTTGCTGTGCTCTCAATGAACTTGCAAGGGAAAAAGGCTGGGGGAGGTGGGGGCAGAAGAACATAAGGATTAATGCAATCCAAAATTATTTAGAAGGCAACCCAGTATTAAGCTATTCCAACACAGGCACATGCACGCACACGCACACATTTACTCACATCTTTTATAGAATTTCTATTAGAAACTTGATAAAACATTTAATTTTTAAAGACATTTAATTTTGCTTTCTGACTTGAAGCATTGTCATATTCGCCAGCTCTCCTAGTAGAGCTGTTCCAATATTGTTTTAACCTCATTACTAGCAAACTGTATCTAATTTCAAAGCTGAATTTGTCATCATTTCAAAGATTTCACTGCCTTTTTATTGCATTCCTATTAGAAAAGCCCAGGCCAATGCTTAAGAAACATTGTTCTAGCCTCTAATGACTTTTTGAAATGAAGTTAATGACTTATTTTATTATGTATTTGTTATTCTGTTAGTGCTTCACTGAAACTGGAAATTATTCTGCATTATGAGCTAACCGTTCCTTGTACATGGCTGGCACTAGAAGAATGGGAAAACAGACTCAGTTTCTTGTTGAGACACAGTGTTATTGTTTTTATTATTTCTGATCATGAGAAGTGGCCATCTAGAAACACACTTTGGAAAAACGATAGTCACTTCATAGAATGAATTACTTTTTCCAGCAAGCCTATTACAAATATTCCTACAAAAGACCCTTAGCACTGTTGCAGTGTTGCACAGCTGCTGGATTGCCGCTAGTATGGATGAAAGCAGCAGAGGTTCCTGGGGATGAGGACTTCTGGTGAAGTGTCACCCACCCTGTTAGAAAAGTAAGAGATGGAATATCTGGGGAAAGTACTCAGAACTACTTTGAACATCTTGCTGGCTGGCAGTAGGAAACAGGCTTTATGAATTAAACCAGTGGATCCTGAGTGCTGCCTTTAGTTGGCAGATGCCATCTTCCACTGCGCTGCATAGAGCTGGAAGGCTGCCCTCCACGGTCCTCTTCAGCTGAACTTTTGGCTGAAGGTAAACATTTTCCATGCTAGTGGAGAGGTGTGCTTGGTGGTTCGTTCTAGCGATTATGCTAAGTTAGTATCTACGCAGACTCTATGACCTTGTTTACAGTGGCTACAAATTTTAATGTTACTTTGGGGTAAAGAAAAGCAACATTTATCAAATAGAACAGATTGACTGTCCTAGTAACCAAAGTGCTTTATTAAATATTAACTGTGTGAGCCTCTTTTAGTGACAGGTTAGAGATGTATTGCCTTGCCGCAAATGGTACCTAACTGGAGGTGCTGGGTGTAAAGACAAAGTTCCTGAATATGCTCAGGAGCAAATAATGGAATTCACCACCTGCTGTTACTGCTTAAGACATTCAAAGTCAGGAAGCTGCTTGGGGGTCAGTTATCTCTTCCTGGCACCCCACGGCAGGAGCATTTTCCGTAACACAGGCCTGACTATGCTGAGCCATCCCACAGCCAGGAGAAGGAGACAACCTGATGAAGCAGTATTCATAGTCTACCCACAGTCTGGACACTTCTCACTGACCCAACACTCAAAACTGTTCATTTTTCCTCAAAGCTTTCACTGCTATTTTGAGATAGTTTTGCATACGCTACCTTAGGACAAAAGTTGTGTTTTTCTTCCATATCTACCATTGTTATGAGTATTTAATATATGTCCAGAAATATTCTTTCTATGTTCTTTAATCACGCAAAAATTTGAAAAAGGTCTAATTTCATAGCCTTAATGTTAGCAATTAGTCTGCTTTAGTGCGGAATTCCAGAAAGTAATTCAGATTCAGATGGGCTTAGCTACCTTTTACAAGCGCTGTCTCTGTCCATTAACTATTTAGGGAAGGAGGGCAATTATTCTCTAACTCAAACATTCAAGTTAAATGAGATGAATCTGCCTGCATGGTTGCTGTTTTGCCTGGCTCTTTGTGACAGCTTCTTAGCAGCAGAGTTCTCCCTACTGGCAGGACTTTACAAAGATGCTTTTGTGGTTTTATTACAATTATTTTCCTACTAGCCCATTATCTTTCTATTAGCCCATAAAAGTAAACAGGCAGTCTGAAATCTCTAAGAAAAAAAAAAAATCAAAAATCAGGCAAAACATCAAGCAAAACACAATGACTCACTCTTATCGTACTCTGATATAAATGCTGGGTTATAACAGTGCTATAGACATTGAGCATCCTTCGCTTCAAATGATGGAGTTTTGAAGTTAAGAGATTTAGTCTTTACTATTTTAAACACAAAGATGGAGAGAGATGAGCAAAGTTTAATCCAAACCATTATAAACTGGTAATACTGATTGACATTTTGACTCCAGGTCCAGATGAGACACCAGGAGTACAATGTCAGGACTGAATCCCTACAGCATGTCATCTCCAATATCATTTTAAAAATATGAAGCGAAGTAGTAGAGCCATTATCCTATTGTGTAATCTTGAAATCAATACATATTTCTGAGTAAATTGCCAGACAGAAAGGTAAAATCACTATCTTAACACAAAAACATTGCTTCGTATTTTTGTATAATTCTATCAGCAAAAACCATGTGATTTAGTATCATATCTAATGTAACAGAAAATGTTTTAAAAGCAGCAGATTGCAATAGGCTCACTCTAAAGAGTTTGTCACATTAAGACTTATCCACCAACGAAGGGGAAACACAAAAATGAGGACAGATGTGAAGGTTAAGGGTTCTCCAGATTGATGGTGACAACAGAATGACTGGAATCTATTTTTCAGCAGGTATCAATTTTTTTCTGGAGAAAGAAGGTTTGTCATCCCAATTCTAAACTGGAACTAATATGAGTACCAGTTTGCTACTGGTACTTTTTGATAAGAGCTTATTAGGAAGTAGGAACTTTTTAATGAACAACCGAAGCGTATTAAACTGAGTAAGTATAGTTAGGTAGGTAATTAAAATATGTTCTAGTATGCCAGTGATATTACCAGATGTGTTACTACTCTTATGTCATGAAATATCAATCATTAGTTTAACTCTTGTATACATTATAATGTTTTTGTTCTGATTCTAATTATTGCTCACATTTACTATGGTCTTAGCCCTGAAAAGGCCTAGCACATCAATTACTTCCATGATAAAAGAAAGGCACTTCATGGTTGCCTAACGTTTGGTATCCTGCAAGTTGAATCACCACATCTCAGCAAGTCAGCGTATCATTACATAGCCCCAACTAGGTATAAAATCTAAATAATTTATTCCAGAAATTCGTAAACACAGAAAAAAACCCCACACATGCAAACAAGCAGAGGGTTTCTCATAAAAATATTTTCTTATGTACATACTCAAAGTGCCACTTTTCATGACCACAACTTTTCCCATTTTTAACGCTCCTGATTGATTGCTTAACATTAAACACACTTCAGGATTCTGGCAGCAGTAAATAATGTTTACCTTTCCATTCTCCTTTTGAATGGAGAATTATACAAAGTGCAACATTCAGCAGGTAAGTGCTTTCCTCCCCAACTCAATTAAGCACTGAATCCAGGAATGAGAATGTGGGTAGCAGTCTACCTTGGATTTCAGCAGTGTGACAAATTGTTCTTCTCTTGTGTTGCGCTGTCTGCAAACGCAGTATTTCAGGATGGGCAGTAGAAGGGTTAAGCGTGTTCTGACTTTTCCATTTCACCTGGAAGACTGAGAAGGTGAAAGTCCCCAGGCACCAGTCCTTATCTAGAGCTCTGTCTCCAGCTTTTACGCTCAGCTATCAAAGGTGACAAAGTTACATGGTATTTGCTATAGTGTCAGTGCAGGGGCTGGGGGGTGGGGGAGAGGTGGTTAATTGTATAGGCTTATCAATGCTGAACACCGGTCATTCATGTGTTCATCATTCATTTGGCACAGCTGCAAACTTTCACATACTGCCTGCTCTGATATAGAAAGGACATTGTCTAAAAGGAGAAGAAATAAAAACAAGAAATAGTCCTGGCAGTCAGAGTGGTATGCATATTTTATACGGTTTGGTTAATGAGTTTATGAACCTTAGGCTATGAATTTTAATCCTGGCAGTGGCTGATGGAATTCTGAAAGTCACATATTTAGCAGGTTTGAGATGCATTTTGGAAGCTGATAAGCACAGATGATAAAGAAAATTCCTAAAAGCCTCCAAGTAGCCAGATGGAGTGGGATGGACATAATAAAAGACAAGAAGCACCTCAGATCGCTGCCAGCTGTAGGTCAAAAATGGACAGGACACTGTGTTTGTTCCACATATGCTCTCTTACTTCAGAGCATTTTTTCTAAGTGTCCATTCATATCATATTCTAGCAAGCAACTCTTCATAGAAAGTCATGCTGTTTTTAATTTTGAGCACCATACTGAGGGATACAGAGAAAAATTCACTATTTAGGGAGTCTTTGCTTGGTAGTGAGAATGTTTTATGTGAAAAATAAATGAACAGTACATAGAGATTAGGTTTAAGGACAAGAGTTTATCCACTTGGCACTATGAGCAGTGACCACTGTGTCTCAGAGGTACTCCCCCCATCTTGCAAAGCCTTGCTACTTTCATTATACCCATAATTTTATCGATGTCATGAATTATAAAGCCTTACAGAGAAAATGAGTCTTGCTTTGACCCGATTAACATGCAGCAGGTAATAACACAGAAGAAGTAGATAAATGGGCAGGGGAACAAAAAGACATAAGGGATAGGTTAGATTAAAACAGAACCAGAACTCTATAAATGTCATTCACTCTATTATGTAATCTTTAGCATATATTTAAACTTTTTAAAGTCTTGTCACAGGAAGCAATAATTATGGAAAAGAATGACAGGAGCCCTACTCTCAAGCTGGCTTTTGTCAAGTGCCTTACATTTGCAAATAGGAGCCACAGTCTTACTTTTTCTATTAACCATGAGCTAATAATCTGATGTGGTTTTGTTCTGTTTAAAAAATATTTCTCCTCGTCCAAAACACAAAGAGACATACCTGTTTGTCTCTTTCAATGTTAGGGTGTGCTGTTTTAAAACAAAGCCTTTCAGCAATATTCAGTTCCAGCTTCTCTGAGAAATCAGTGCAAGGAAACCTTAGCAACTCCAGACAAAGAAAAGGTTCTCTGCTTACCTTTACTAGTGTGAACCAAAAATAAACAGCCTTTACTATACACATAAAAGCAGACTGCAAAGTGATTATGGGGAACCAGGACAGTAAAACCCCAGGAACATACCCCCAGTCCCACTGTACATAGGATGGCGCCATCCAAACCATAACGTCATGATTACGTACGAGGAACACACAGGTGACCAAATCATCCACAAGACAAAATTGCTGATGCCGTATCCTGTAACATTCTATGTATTTTCGTCGAAAAATCACAATTACACCTGTTAAAATGCCCTGGACCTATAATTTGTAACTGTATTTGTATATATAAGCTCATGAAAGTTAAAAATTATCAACAGACTAAATTCTGATGAACTTGATTTTAATTTAAGGTGGCCACCTCTGAACTCACTTCAGATATTATTGTAACCAAATCGAATGTGAAAAGCTCTTCTGAACATCAGATTAATTGTTCCTTCTTGGTAACCTGTTCCCTTACAGCTTGAGGTCTTTCCCTACAGGAAAGCCTCACAGGAAGAAGAAAAAAAACCCAAAAAACTCCAAAATAAGTATTTTTTCCAACTGCCAGTTAAGAAGTGAGGAAGACTCTAGGTCTAAAATGACAGCTTAATTCTTCTTAAACTCCAGTTTGATTTGAAGGGCGATAATACACCATAAGAAAAGAAGCAACATATTATCAGTCTTGAGACCTTCTTTGCATCTGCTAATTTTCATAACGTCAGAAATGTAAAGTTTCTGAGAATGTAAGTGTGTAACTGTAAGCTGTAGTCCCAGACTACTTTTTGCTTACACTGAAATACTTAAATCTAAGTAAAAGATGTAATTCAGTCCTCAGTCTTGTATTCAGAAAACAATATACTTTTCTCCATCCAAAAATTATTTTCCACTTAGCTTAAGCACACTTGCATACATTCACGTATAAGCAAACCCCAAAATAACAGGGTCAGCTTTGAGATAAAAATAATATAAAAATAGAGTTGACACACACTACAGAGGTCATCTATTCTCTTCTTGGATGATTTCCCTCCCCACTGCAAAATCAATAAAACAATGTGGTACTCTCTTCCAAACACTGGCTGCTGCTAAGAGTGATCCCATCATCTGATGATTTAATGGATAAGTACTGAATTTTAACAAAGCCCAAAACAACAGGAATTGAATGAACTTTATCTTACTGAAGGAGCATCAATATCTATTGCTCTATCGTTAAGAACAGCGCATTCAGGCATCTAACTTCTAGGCCACCTTGAATTGCATCAGCTGTAGGAACTATTTGCAGCTGTAAACATGTTCTAGTGAGTGCTGGAATATAAAGGCATCTGCAAATGCAGAATGATGTAATCAAATGTGAAATGTATGGAGACAGTAATTTATCAGTTATGCTGACAATCTAATTAAAATAACTTTGAACCCAATTTTATCTTTGCTTAATTTCAGCTCTTACAGCATCACATTTTCTAATGAATGATTATTATTAATTAAATCATTACAAAATTATCTTTGTGTATGGGAAAAATATATGTGTTGTCACACTATATGCAACAGCATGTGAAAACAACTACTGCGGTTAAAAATTATTTCTTATAGGAGTCTAAATCTGCTCCAGTAATATGGAATAAATCTTTAAGAATCCTAAAGAATCCCAAATCAAAATGAAATGTAAAAAGAGGAGTGCTTTAGAAACCATCAGATATAAGTAATACATCAACAGATGAGAGGAATAGTCACTTAATTTTAAACATGGTGCGGAATGACTGGGAAGAGTTTTCAGGGTATTCTGTTATTTAAATAAAATACTTGTGTAAATACTGACTTTCAGTTTAAATTCCAAAGTAGTTATGTATTTCAAGGCTATATTGGAATTAGTGACTGCTAATGCTCTAATGCCTTTGCAAGATGTTGGTTTAATAAACGTACTTAAACAATGGCTGTGATAAACAGCTGAATCTCATTCCTGTATATGAAATTTCAGTATATAGAATTGCCAGCATATGGCAATTCTGTTTCTCACAAATTTTGCAACATGTTATCGTGTTGTACAGAGCTAAATAATTCTATTTGGAGCAAACCCTACTATTTACAGGTATTCTGTTTAACAGCAGTTGCAGATAAGGAGATTTTAGCTATGTGAAACCAACTGCAGGCTCAGGTACGTTAATTTTACTGTGTAATACCTTCTGCCAGATGTTGACTTCTAACTGTTAAAATCTGCAAGCTTGAAGATACAATTCTTATGAATAAATTCTAGATTTGAATTTCTGAAATGCTTCAAAATTTTGCATCAACATTCTTGGAAATTGTAACAATAAAAGTATAATTTTCAACTTAAAAATATTAAAATTACATTAATGGTGGTTGTAAGACACTACTACTAGAATCACCAAAATACAAATGTTACCGAGAATGATAATGTGCCTGACAATACAAGACAAAAGAGAAAGATATTCCCTGTCCAAAAGTGATGGATTTAGGTAATATATGATAATGAAGCTACATGAGGAAAACCAGATTAAATTAGAGTGTTTCATGTACGCATCCAAAGCATATACACTGATATTCACGGGCATTTTCCATTATTAAATTCCTATGTCCAATATCAAAGTATTATAACAAATTAAAATCCCTCATTTCATTGATTTTTACTAAATTTCATCTTGTGATGACACAAAACCAATAAGTTTGGGAATAATCTGAGAAAAGAGTAGCTTAGTTTAGAAGTAGTATAAGGGGCAGCATTAAGAAAAAGGGGCAGGCAAAAATGATCAAGTAGAGACAATAAGCTCTCAAATTACAAAAATTCTCATGTGAGAAGCCTAAATGATTATTGATTAACTCATTTGACTACTTGCAAAGGTAAAGACAACTAAGCTAATGCCAAGAGAAAAACCTGCAAAAGAAATACATTTACTACACAGACAAAAATCGTAATGATCAATAAAACATACAAAGAATGAAGAAAAAACAAAACAACCTAATAACTAGTTTCCAAAACCAGAACATGATCCCAAAGTGAAACATTCTTCAGCATTTAGTCTTTAGGTAAGCACTATGCTAATTAATAATTTTCCAATTTTTTATTTTTTTTTAATAATAAAGTTGTCATTGCCATTTCAAATAAGATACGTAGCTGTCCTTGCTTTTAAACGTTATTCAGATTTATGTGCAAATTTAAGGCAGATGGACAGCGCTTGTAAATCTCTCAATATAACTTTTTACAATTTCACCACCTAGGCAAATATTTTTAATAATACTGTTGATCTTCTCTGGAATGCTTTTACATCTTCCTATTTCTGTTTGTAGTTCATAGCCTTGAAACAATAAGCAGAGTTTTCTCGGTTTTGTTTTGATTTACCTGAAAGACAGCCAGTGAGTGACAGAAACAGAAACAGTTTCCATGACAACCACATCATTGGTCGCAAAGGTCTTCAGTCCCTCTTTGTGCAGTTGTTAGCAACGTTGACGTTTCTTCATTAAAGCTTAGCCTAGTGAGACAAAGACAAATCTCTGTTAAGAAAATTACAAATATCTTGCAATAATATGATAGACAATTCAAAAGACAAAGCTGGTCCTAATGCAATTAAAAGTCTAGTTCCAAAGAACTCTGTATGCACAGGGGCAGGTAGCCTGACAGATACTCAGACGGATCTTGTTCCAGTAGTTACCTGTGTTAATAGCTGAAATGTCTGTGGCAGCGCTTTGGATATACGGACATTACCCCAAAGCTGTGTGTGTACTGAAGCTTTGAATTTCCAAAAAGCCAAACTTAGACAGGTCTTTCACTGAAAACCTGTTCAAAGCATACAGCTTGGCATGTGGTCTTCTTTTCCTGAAAGCAATGTGTTGATACTTGATATAAAGCATTTTAAAAAGCCACCCCAAAATAATAATTTGCTCTAGGAAATGCAGGCATCTTTATTACTTGCAAATTGAGTTGAAATAGATTCCTGTGTCTTGCAATTTATTCATTGTGCAATGAATCTACCAACACGTTTGAAACAACCACCATTTATACAGAACAGATTTTTCATACTTACCTTCCTCTACCACTCCTCAGGTTTTTGTTTCCTATCTGTCCCATGATTTCCACATACACCTTGGTGCAATACATCTCTGATCTCTCTGTCCTTAGCTATTGCTTTGATAATATCCATAACATCAACACATCAAAACTTAGAGATTTGGTGTTCAAATGACTGAAAACTCAGTCCAAAATATGAGATGTTTCAGCTGGTGATGTATGGACATGAGTGTACTTCTGGTCTTTGACTGGAAAAAAATTAAGCTGCAAAGCTAAAGTTCATTTCCTACACTTAATTAGTCATATCTCTTCAGGAAGCCATTGAGATCCTCTTCTTGGAGCCTAAGGAAACTTTAACCCCTATAGGTTGTGATCCACAACTACAAAAGCAATCCCACATGGCAGAACAATGAGACAAAGGAAAATTTGGCTTTGTTCCCCTATCAAAACCCTTTCGAGATGACTCCTTCAAATTATAATCACCTTATTTACATGCCACAGTTGCTGTTTTGGGAGACCTATCCTGTATGTTACAACATTCACAATAAGCGAGCAGAGGCAAAGCTCTACACGTTTGCCAAAAAAAAAGTATTTCATAATGTAAGAGTAGGTCCCTGCTGGATTATACAATTTCAACTGCTCTCTGAGCATCGCCAGTTGTAAACTACTTTAACAGTCTTTCCCTCATATATAGGGACAGACATGTATATATGCACATATAGAGAGACACACAGTGAGGACAAGATGACAGCATCTGTTTAGGTGCAGATTCCTGCAACAATATAAAGGTGTAACTTGTCAGTTTTCATTTTTACAGCACAGCACGTCCAGCTTTCGGCACGGATAAAAATTCCAATTAGGACTGCATTTCTTTCCAAGTAATTCAGACCAGGCAAACTTAATACCGGGTGTACACCTTAATACAAGCGTTTCTGAAAGAGAACATAACAATCTGGTAGTCAAGTGACTTTACACATAGTGCCTGTAACTCATCTAAACCTCCACAGGAAACCTCCTCAATTAATTATTAATGTCAGCTGCCTTTGATTTTCACTTCAGTGATAATCTGCTTTTCAGTCACTGTGTTCCTTTGGTTAGTGAATTATCTCGTTCAGCATTCTTTGCTGCCCAGGCCTTTGGGAAATAAGTATTTTCATTAATATTTAATTTTTTCCCTTATGGCCATATCTATTAAAAAGGGTAGAGCTCAGCTTCCCCCCTCCCTCAACTTTATCCCTCTTTCTTCTTTCTTTTTTCACTTCTCTTGAGCTGCTTTTATAATGGTGCAACGCAGAAATTAGTTAACTTGGTGATTTCTCTGTTGCATAAATAGGGAATAATGTACCAATGTTTCCAGCATTAAAGTGTGAGATTGTTGTTGTTGTTATTATCATTAGGTATTATTGTGCAAATCATTGTGTCTGATTATTGGATCAGACCATTAGAAAATAATATTAAATGTTGTGATTGGTAGACCAGAAACAGAATGAGGAATGACTGAAAAAAAGCAACGGGAACACCGTAATAAAAGATTAACTTATTGCTCTTTGCATCCTTAAAACACAATGATTTTAAGCTCTCTGTGAAAAGGATATATTTTTAATGAGAGTTTCATTAAAGACAACAGAGTTATGATAACTTCTTCGAGATAAGGAGCCTATAGCTAAATAGCTGTAACAACTTTAAAGTGACAACTATTAACTGTGACCTACATAACCTGACCCTACCAGCGTAAAACAAACTTCAGTCCTGTTACACAGGCATATTAAAATGTAAAAGCAAAGTGCAATGACAGGGAGATGCTCTGAATTAAGTCATGAATGTTGGACACTGACCTTTCTATTAGGATATTTGTTGTATAGATAAGTTGGTTTATCTCAGTAGGAGAATCGCTAGCAAAACAAGCAAGGGGAAAATATGTCACTGTATATTGTTTTAAAAATATACCTAGAAATCTTGATTATTACCACAATTACATGATCTCACATCTTTACTTTTTTTTATATTTGTTTCTTCAGGGGTACCTGGCAACACTTACTGGCTATATGGACAAATGGAATGCATAGCAACATGGAAGATACACGTACATCTAAGAATTGAGGAGTACAGTTCTTACAGTCTGACAAATACAATGACACGGCATGTATGGGGCTACCACGTGGGTGGCATGCGGGATAATCACAAAGGTACTTTCTGTGAAATAATATAGGCAAGAGCATGAAAATGCTATAGTTAAAAAATATAGGCATATAGTCTAATTTCTGATCTAGCTTTAATGAGGGGATGAACTCCCGACTTTACTATCAATGGCTCCTATCTGATATTTTCTATGACTAGGCTCTCACTTGTAGAGACTCTTGTGTGACTGAAGAATTTCTTCATGCTTATAACAAAAAGGCCAAAGCTGAACTAAAACCATTAAGAAGACCATCTTCTTTCTTAAAAAAAAAAAAAAAAAAGTGTTACTCCTTTAAAAACAGTTAATGAATATTCTCTTAAATCTTGTAAGAAAGTTTTCGTTCTTAAAAGTGGCTTATTCTTAAAGTAGCTTAAGGGCACATACACAAACAGTATTCAGTTGTCCGTGGTTTGAAAATCTTGTTAATTTTCTGGATTTGCTTTCAAGTCCTGACTACCTTCATCCTAGAATGAGGAATCTTTTAAAACAGCATTTACATTTTAATCCTAAGACTATAGAACAGAATATACAGCCACTTACTACTGCAAAAGAATACAGTTGAAGATGCTGCTCAAAAGGACTTTAAAATGATGTCAGCTGAGCAGTATCTTCTTTTTTTTTTTTTCCCCACCAAATATAAATTTGTGCCTCACAAAAATCCAACTGGCTTGTTTGGAACAGTTTGTTGGATTCATTGGTAATTCAGTGCAAGAAAAGAAAATGAAGTTGTCCAGCATATACTACGTTCTATAGATTTCTTTTACATAATAGCATGATTTGACAAAGCTCTACAGTCTAGTTTTTCCAAGTAAGGATGGAATGTCTACATTTGTTGATTTTTTTTCTTGTCCTGTTTTCATTCTGATTTCTTCACAAAATATGCAAATTCAGTGAGCTTTTTTTTTTTTACATGGAGGATATGAATTTTCCCTGACAGCAATTTGTAAAAATCAGAGATCTAAAATAAATTTGATGTATATAATGTGCAGCAAGTAATTTATCTAAAAAAATTGAACTTCTTGTTTTGCACAAAGAATTAGCACATGCAGTTTTCAATTTCCGCATGGTACTACCCATACTTCTTTGTTTTCCCCAGAATTTCTGCCAAATTGCTTTGCAATTTGTTTTAGTTCCGTGTGCTAATTGTAGACAATTTATTAAAACATTCCCTATTCAGTGTGTTTTAATGAATTGTTTTGGCTAGTAATGAAAGGGTGGATATAATGAAAGGGTTTCGTGGTTCTGATTCCCAAAAGAATTTGTGAATACTTGGAGCACGAGTACTTATGCAATGTTGTCAACACTTATGTGCAAAATGCTTGAACTAGATTCAGTCAAACTGTGGTCTTTTTAGTAATACTAGCACCTACTGTCAATAATGTTTGTTTTCTGGCACTTAGGATAAATTTATATACAACTGCAACGATTTCTTCTTTTTTTAATTCAAATAGTTAAGAAGTGAAGCTTTTAGCATAGATGCTGTGATACTGATATCAAAGTGCTTTCTTCCATTATCACTACCTCAATTCCCCTTTCCATCATATGCATATTCATCAGTTTATCTGTACCAACATGAAAGGGATGATTACTTAAATCCACATCCTGTCTCAAAGCAGTGTAACACAAGTCTTTGTCTCTACAGTGACTTTACTGCTCAGAGGAAAGGATGTGACTTGTCGCAAAAAAAGGTTTCCTGTGTAATATTTCTTCTTCCTATTTTAATATATACTGGAGGAAAGCTCAAGTTACTGGCAAGTCCAACTATTTCATTTCCCTTTCCTTAAGAAAATAATGAAGAAATAACACCAGTGATAAGCAATTCTGATGTTCTACATGGACTTGGAAGAGCAGGAACTGAAGAGAGTAAGAAATTAAGCTATTGTCACTCACACATCTGAACTGAAAGAAAAGCATATCCTACAAAGAACAGATATACTCACTTGGTTTTATATAGTATTTTAATGAAATATCTTTCTTCACATTTAGTAAGTGGAGCATGTTGGCCTAAGGTGCAAGTAGACTGCTAGTAAGATTCCTCAAGGTGGCAAACCTATGAAATCAATAAATGCAACAAGCTAAGTATCACTGACTGGGCCTTCTATAAAAAGCTTGTTATAATCTTGGAAAAGGATAGAGGTCTAAGTGAAGATCCACGGTTTAAAGCACTGAAATAAAGCCTTCTAATCAACACCGAAGTCTCTGTCCCTCCCCACATAACCTTTACTTCAATCAGGGCTTGGAAGACATGAATCGAATTGCCACAGTCAGCAGTTCAGCCCATCTCCCTTCTTCCCATGAGTATCAGGCCTGGTAACACTCAGTCCGTGGAGAATTAGAGGCTTTGGAAAAGCAAAGGCTCAGATGTTACAAAGTTCATCATGAACAGAGGAGACAGCTTAGCTGGAAATTTTTAAAAAGAGCTTGTCTGTTGAGAGTTCCCTGATGATATATTTACATATAAAGTTAACTACTAGACCACGATTATGACAGACACTGGTTATACAGAATATAAATAACCTCTATTGAATTCGTGTTCCTGCTTGCTTTCAATAAAGAATTAATTTGCTCAGTCCAAAATCTTTTTGACAATACTATTTACAAAATGGTTTAAATTTAATAAAAACATATTAAGTTAATATTTGATAAAAGTCATACCATAGACACTTTTACAATGAAATGTCAGTGGAATTTGTTATAGGACAAATGAAAGTGAAATGATATTAAGCCAATGTAAACAGCAAGGCGTCTTGTAGGATTGATTATCACCTCAAGGGAAGATCATTTATTTTCAAGGTTTAATAATAGTTCAACCTATTGTAAAGAAAATTTAATAAAGCACAAGTTTTAGCAGTTTCATAAAACAATTTCTGAGTTGTTTTATGAACACTTAATTTATCGCTAACAATATTAAAAGTTTATTCTGCAGTGGAACCTTTCCTTGTCAGGTTCCTCCTGGCAAGCAACCAGGACTTTCAATATCTAAATTAATATTTTATAAGGTTTTTTTATTCATGATGTTAATATAGCTTTCGAAGATACCAGTCAAGTTCTAGGAAGAAGCATAGAATGCTACTGTACAAAAGAAGCAAACTGGCTATTTTTCAAATGTTGATCAATCACAATTTCTATATTGTTGAATGACCATCTGAACTACTGCTCTGAAAAACAAAAAAGCCATCCGATTGCAAATGCTGAATAAGAATCTCAAAATATCACAGAATCACAGAATGGTAGGGGTTGGAAGGGACCTTCGGAGATCATCTAGTCCAACCCCCCTGCCAAAGCTTGATCACCTACAACAGATTGGACAGGAATGCATCCAGGCAGGTTTTGAGTATCTCCAAAGAAGGAGACTCCACCACCTCCCTGGGCAGCCTGTTCCAGTGCCTCTGGTACCCTCACAGTAAAGAAGTTCTTCCTCACGTTGAGATGGAATTTCCTGTGTTCCAGTTTGTGCCTGTTGCCCCTTGTCCTGTCACTGGGCACAACTGAGAAGAGTCTGGACCCATCCTCTTGACACCCGCCCTTCAGATATTCATAAGCATTGATGAGATCCCTCCCAGTCTTCTCTTCTCCAGGCTAAACACACCCAGGTCTCTCAGCCTTTCCTCGTAAGAGAGGTGCTCCAGTCCCTGGATCATCTCTGTAAGCCTCTGTTGGACTCTTTCCAGTAGTTCCCTGTCTTTCTTGAACCGGGCAGTCCAGAACTGACACAGTACTCCAGATGTGGCCTCACCAGGGCAGAGTAGAGGGGGAGGATGACCTCCCTCAGCCTGCTGGCCATGATCTTTTTAATGCACCCCGGGAGACCATTGGCCTTCTGCAGATCTGCTTTGCAGCAGGTCAACCCCTAACCCGTATTGGTGCATGGGGTTATTCCTCCCTAGATGCAGGAGGTTGCCTTTGTTGAACTTCATTAGGTTCCTCTCTGACCAACTCTCCAGGCTGTCCAGGGCTCACCAAACGGCAGCACAGCCTTCTGGTGTGTCATCCACTCCTCCCAGTTCTGTGTCATCAGCAAACTTGCTGAGGGTGCATTCTGTCCCTCATATCTATGGGTCCAAGACGATCCAAATTATTGAGATGAACTAAGCCTGTTTTGAAAACTCTGTACAGTACCCGTAAAATAAGAAATTAATACTGTATTAAACATTGATTATTTTATAGCATTTGAATATATTTACACATACATATTTAAAAAAGAGTTTTTGAAATGTGAGACACAGAATGTCTCCTTTTCCAACACAAGCATATAAAGCTGGTGATGAAAGTGAGGAAATAACATTTCATCCAATTGACTGCATTTTCATTGTGTTTAATATTACTTTTTTTATCAAATCAATCATAAATAAGTATAATGGAGATTAACAAAATCATTTGACCAGGGCAGCAGGTTCAGTGCTGAATTATTTCATGTTAGTTGCTAGAGGAGCTAGATCCTTTTTTGGGATTCTTACTGCAAACCAGACATAAAATGTCATCAGCATGCTCAAAGGATGGCAGAAGGTGGCAGAAATAGTTCTCAGCTTTTCTAAACGAGCAATAGTGAGGTGCTGCTATTTGGCTACATTCACTTGAATATAGCATGAAAAAAATAGAGTACTGCTCAGGCAAATCAAGTGATTCAGGATATACCTTTAGGTGCAGGGTACTTTGGAGGGGTGCGACCATGGACTCCTGTGCTACTCCCAGGCACTGAGGCAGCTTCAAAATGCTGCTCCCACAATAAGGCATGGACATGTTCTCTGGTGAATAAATACCTCTTGGATAAGGCCTTCTAAGAAGGAAAGCAGTGGAATTAACTAGGGGTTTTTTTTCCCCACATCCATTTGTCAAACAGACTGACAGTTTCTAAAATTCAGCTCACATTTCAGAGAACAAGCAGCTGCTGGTGATGAAGCAGTTTAAAAAGCCTTGCTGCTCTTGCTTGGGTACGTGAATGAGCACTCTGCAACATGGAACGACCTCATCAGCCTGATTTTTCAGTTTCTCAGTACTGGAAGTAACATGGATTTGCTCACAACTACGACAGTTAAGCTCTCTGATTTCTTGTATGAACTTTATGAACCCTTACTTCTTAAAGTCCACAAGCTTTTATGACACTCTCCTCAAATTTTTTCGTAGTTGTGTCAATATTAATCACATGTAAGTAGTAGGAAATATAAAGAGGAAAATTATGTATAATTTGACACTTTGGAAATTAGGTATATAAGCTCTCTTGTTAGTAAGTGAAGAGAAATAGACAACATGAAGGAAAATTAATTCAAACCATTTTTGACAGCTATTTTGGAGTGACATGAACAACCTTATTCTTTTTGCTAACTGTCGTGGAAACCTAATTGCAGCAGAAGCCTAGACAGCTACACTAAATTATTCAATTAACTTTCAGATGGATAAAACCGAGTGATAGCAATCTTTACTTGTTTGTTCATGCCTGTATGAAAGTTTCCACAAGACCTGAAAAATTGAACTGGTCATTTAACTTCTATCCCAGTGGTCTCGCAATAAAATCACTCGTCTATGATGGACACGGCTCAGTATTTTGCTTTAATTATTCAGGAAATATATTCAAGCACTTTTATTAAGTCCTACAGATGCCCTCAGAGAACTTGAGAAGTTCAGGGAGCAACAGCTATAGAATTGTGGGTGGTATTAATAACTTGCCTTCAACCTGCATTATTTGTGTGAGACTTGATTTATTTGCAACAAAATATTTCAGGAAAAAAGGTTCTTATGTTCCTCTTTTCAGGCCCATTTATTTATTTCCAAGTTCCTCTGAGAGACTGCAAGATGTGCCAGAGTAATCACATCTGGAAATTGTCTTTTCTCTGCCAAGCAGGGGGATTAAGGACGACAGGACCAGCACGACACTGCTGCTGTTGTGTGTCTCAGCTGTACTCGGTAGATCTACCTCTGATGTACAAGAGAAGCAAGCAGCTCATCTTGACCTCTCTTCTGCAACAGCCAACTAGTGTCAAGAGGGAAGATGACTGCAGTTACGTAAATATCCTTGACTGACTCTTGCATCTGGTATTATATCAGCCAGCATACATAAGCATAGTTTAAGACTTCCAGTTAATTCAACTGCCAGACTAAGGATATTACGCATTTTAATAACACAAACCAGCATCACCACTCAGCTCTTTACAAGGATATGAGACCCTGCAGATTGTGTGTATATCATGCTCTGAAGTAGTGGCCACAGTCTCTCTGTGGACCTGTAAATTCAATTGATTCTTGTGCTCACTTCCAGAGAAATCAGCTCTGGGATAACAGGGTATATTCTCCACCAGGATGTTCAATATTACACATGAAAAGGATCAATAAATTTTCTGTGTCTAAGACATGAGATCCTATTCACTTTATAAACCAGGTGCAGGGCAGGCTCCCAAAAGTGCTTTAAAGAAAAGATCCTCAGTACCCTGCTTACCTTCAGCATATGAGCCCTACATGATGCTGTCAGCCCGTGAGAAGGATGTTCATACAGAAAGGATGTAGGCTACATGTAGTGAGACGAGGAGGATGTTTCTGGCAACAATCCGTCAGTGTGTGTATGTTCCAAGTCCGCCTCAATGCCAAACCACAAATTAGAAAAACGACAGTACTATATAGAAAACTTGTCTTGACATCTCATTCGTGAGGTCCCTAAACAATGTCCCTAAGCGCCACATCTACACGCCTTTGAAATACCTCCAGGGACGGTGACTCAACCACTTCCCTCTGCAGCCTGTTCTAAACAAAACACTGTTCTGCTTTTCAAATATCAGGTGTCTTTCTGTAATTTTTATACCATTATTTGAGAAACAATAAAGCACCAAGTTGAGGTGATCCTTGTACACAGACTCCATCACAAGGGTACATCACCATTTTACAAGGATTTTGCATAAGCACAAAGGTTTAATTGCTTATATATTCAGATGAGAGGATTCTCCACAAAAAAAAATTAAACAGGTCAAAAGGATTGTATCTTAAATTCAAGATAGAATAAAAGTTTGCTAAGCTTAAGAGTCACAAGTCACTTTAGACACTTTTGGAAACAAGTCTTAACACTGAGTGTATTTTAAAAATATATACCTAATTCATTCTCAAACTATTGAGATGAATAAGAAAAAAGGAATAAAATATTATTTATTTAAATGGTTGGACTAGACTATCTCATTACAATTAATAGTTTTCACATCTCAGGATAGCAAAGAATTTATTCAATATACACTAAAAATAACCCATTATCTTTGGAATTTAGCTGTTAGAGCTGTAGATAAAGATGTAGAGTTTGAAAATGCGTCTGTAAAAACAAAATTAATTTGGAGAAGATACTTAAAACACTCAGTTGTTCTGAAACAGTTATGGTGGTTTAAATGCTAATAATTTGGGGAGTTTTGTTCTTAGCTATTTTGAAACACTGCAATACATTTTGAAACTGCCATACTGAAGAAAATTAAGGATGCAACAAATGGACTGGTGCTGCAGAGATGTATCTGGTTTTTTTTATGAGCATATTTAATTGCACGTTTCTTAAGTTTCTAATTACAACCAATGCTAAAAATGTCTAGATGCTTAAGGATGCATTTTTATCTTTAAACATACCTCATTATTGTTACTTATATGGCAGATAGTTTGCTAAGATATAATGATAGGATATTAAAGTGGATTAGAAATCTCATTATTAAAACACAAGCTTGTCTGAATAGAAAGAAAAAAAAGAAAAGTACTGTAAATGGAATAAGTACCTCTTCATTTTCTTTCACAAATCTCATTTTATTATGAGCTAAATGTCAGAGACATAAAGACATAACCGGTGGCATGATCCCATCAGGGAGGTTTGTATCTGTTATCATAGTGTATTTAACATTATTTTTCCAAAGATTTTAAATAAAGACAGTGAACTTTACTAAGGGCTAAAATTTCAACTAAATGTGCTTTAGCCTAGCTGGGGGTGGTTTGTTTATTTTTAGAGTAAGATATAACTGCAGTCAAATAACACCTCTTCCTGTATTTTAACTCAGTATTAGGGCAGACACCAATTATGAAATTGTGCTGTCAGGTTACCCCTCTAAGGGCAGTCACACACTTCATGTTTTCAGTGGCAAATTGAATTTGACATTTAATTTGAAGCCCAGGATACCATAATGTAAAACCTTCTGCAGCATTAGTGATAAAGCAGGAGGGCAGACATCCTGGCTGCCTCTTTTGAATAGTCCTCTCCATATTACCACTGCCTTCACTATTTTCTATGGGGATTTTTCTCACGATGTTTAAAGAAAAATTCCAGTAAATGTTTAGAATCACAGTAGCTCACAACAAGAACTTTTCAGGTTCCTTTATAGATTCAAATAAATGATCTACTATAAATTTCATCCATACACGCTATCCAGACACCCTGTCATTTCTGAGTTTAGATCAATCCTACATAGCGTAACTCTTAGTAGCTGGCGATGCTGACGCTTTCCCATTTGTTTATTCTTTGAAAGATAATTTAATTTTATGTTGCACAAGAATGCTTCCAAATAGTGGCTGAAAGACTTCTATTGATTGAAGATTCATTTCTTGCAGAGATTTCTGTGTAAGTTGGAAGCCCTTCCTTTAAGGTACTTCAGAGTAAAGCACTGGAATGTAGTATTTTCAAGAAGCAGCTACAATTCCTCTTTACTTGATGGAACAGACAGATTTAGGGTCAGAAATTAAGAATGTCATAACTTGAAAGTGCAGAGGCTGTTTTGGTACATATGCAAGTGGAATTTAGCCAGGATACTGGTTTAAGCATCACCTTGAATGTTCCCATTACATGTAAAAAAAAAAAAAAAAAAAAAAAAAAAGTTAGGACAATTCCTTGTCCCTGTCATAATACAGCAGCCGTGAATTAAGCTGTGAAATGTACACTAGCTCAGAATCGGGCCCAGATATTCCAGCTGTGGAGTACAACGTTAACTAACAATGGGTCTCTGCACTATTCAATATTCATACACAAATACAATCAAGACCAAATAGAAGCATATTTCTGTGGAATTATCCAGCCATTATCCAGCTATTAACACACCTAATTCAGCATAAGGTTAATTTTGCATAAACTGGCACTATCTGACCTGCACAAAAGTCTGCAAAGACTAAGTTATTTCCCATTTTTTTCCCTACCTTTTTTGACTATTCTGTGTCAAGTGGCTGAAGTGGTTTTAGTACCATTTTTGCATTGTTGGCATCCTAAAATGGAGTTTACTGTCATGAATATCAACAGCTTTAGCACTCCCTACAGAGTACCCACATTTCCCTAATTATACCAAGAATTTGTCACAGTTCTGCCAGGAGAACTGGAAGGATATCTCCTGATTTTTTCCTCATTCGTTGGTTTTTATTTCTGAAATAGTTTCTGAAATAATTTCTTATAGTTTCTGAAATAATAGTTTCTGAAAAACTAGAATAGTTTCTTAGAAGTTTTCTGGGGAGAGAAAATCCTTCTTACTGGTTTCCAGAGAGCGATGTCATTGACTGTGTTGACAGAGCTTATTTTCATTGATGTCCCCCAGTTCTTTTCATATCTATCAGAACTTCTCTTGCAACAAGTTGTCATTTTTCTTTAGCTTGTGAGTTCCAACTGGTTGTAGGTTGTGTTCAATGACAGAGGACAATTTCTTTTTAATTTCTTTCCTCTATTGCCATTCACAAAGGCAGAGAATTTAGAATTTAGAAGCAAGAACACAAACCATACACAGCTTAAAGTTTTCAGCATTTTCTTTGCTGTGTAAGATCCTTCACTTTGGCAAATTCATGTTGTCTATAAAATACAAACTAAGAACAACAATTCAGCAAAATGCAATGAAACCCAATGAAGGTACTATGTACCTTTTGCTGTTAGTGTACTGAAATTCTGCTAGTGCATCAGGCAAAAATCAGCCAGTTAAATACAAGCCTGGGGCTACTGGATGTTCTGGTACATGCTGGACAGGTGCTGGCAAATCCTATTAATTACCCAGAGAAGGCTGTATCAGGACAGAGTTTTCAGTCACTTGTTTGACAGGGAGAGAAGTATCAGGCCCGTCACTGCACCTACTTAAGATGATTTTTTGTGCTTCTGGAAGATATGTGTAATGATGCCTGCTTTTATTAAAAGTTTAGCAATTCCCTTCCAAGAGACAGAAAGCCCCCAGCACAGTCCCGATTAGTGGTTATAAGGGAACCGAGGTGGAATTGAGGTAGGAACTGAATGTGCTTCTCTTCCCTTCCTGATAATTAGTTGGAATCGTAAGTGTTTTACAATTCAATTTCTAACCCCTGCTGCCAAACAAGAATACCAGGATGGCTAATAGACAGAGTGACACTTCTATCTGAAAATGAATGCTGTCTCAGGACGCCTTGTCACCTTCCTGCTCTTCGCTAGAGGTTTCATGCAAAGCAGCAGAGGGAGAGAAGATGCCAAGAAGACACAGGGTTATGTAAAATAAGCTCTTAGAAACAGTCTGGTAATGCCTTTTGTTAAATGTGATGTTATGCATTCGCATTCTATTCTTATCCTGAGTGTTCCCTTAAATTCTAGTTATATTAGTTTTTCCATAAAAATTAACACGATCTATTTGCACAATTTAGTATTGTAACAGGTCCCACCATAAAAATATCCAGCAACTGGAAAGAGAAAATAAACCCTGGCATATTAATTTCTTTTCTTTCTATTTTCCATGTTATGTTGGAATATTCAAAAATTCTGAAAACTAAAAGAATGAGGATGTCATTAAGTATTATTATATAAATTACTACTGAAAATGGAGAGGCAGGTATTGTCTGTGCTTTGAACATTGTTTTTATGTGCGAGTAGTGCATTACTTGCAGTTTTTCTATTCGTATTTATGGGACTCCTTGGCCCCAAAAGGTTACCTACTAAAGGGCCAAACCTTTATATTAATTTAAGTAATAAATAAATTAAATAATGAAAGAAGATAATTAAATAAATTAATCTGTTTTTAAATTAAACTGATTTTATAAATTGAACCAGACTTTAACAAGGACAAAGGGACATTAGAAATATAATCCTTCATAGTTTAATTATACAGGAAAGCAGGCGTGTTAGCTTGGCCTAATTCCAGTAAATTGAAAGAGAAAGTTTCTAATTGTAGATCCTTCACTTCAGCACTGAAAGTATATAATAACAGATAATCTCCCATCTAAGGAAGATCCAAAGCTGAAAAAACACGTGAGAGTTCAAACCAAATGGGTGGGTAACACCTTATTTATATCACTATTTAAAATTTTCAGTAAAGATGACTTCATAATGCATACAGGGGAAAGAAAACCTCTAATTTGAATATATTACCACCAGTTTTACCATACGTCCATTTACATCTTGTTAGTATTTCAGAAAATTTAGCTCGTGGAAGTACAATTGAAAAGAATTTCAGTTTCAAGTTCACACTTACATGTGCGGATCTCTTCTGACAATTTATTCACTAAGGAAGCAGACATTAAGAAACTAAATTAGGCTACACTCATTCAAAGTGCTTATAATGGTTATGCAGACAAAAAAAGAAAATTGGTTAATACAAATATTACAGCTGAAAGTGGATATTATCATTTGTTTTGAGCTTATTCTCATAAGCTACAGGGTGGATAATGTTTCCTGAACCATAGAAAACTCATGACCTTCAGAAAAGACATAGCACACTGACGTTGTAAGGAATTAAATTAGGATACTATTACATAATTTAATAAAATAATTAATTTCCTCAGTATATTATTTGTTATCAAATAAATTGGGGTAAGGGGAGAGCTGAGTAATGGCTGATAGAGTAAAAGGAGGCAGTAGCTGATGAGAAATGTAGAGCCTGGTTTCTCAGCTTCCCTGAGAAGGCGGATGATGGACATTCCTTCACATCCATCCACTTTGTGTTAACAAAATTTAGTCTGATTATTCTGTCATACTGGGGACAGAGGCAAGGAATCTCACCCTCCTCCTGATGGTTTGAGGATTCACTAAATGTAGCAAATGTGCCACAGTTTTAAGGAGAATCATCCAATATTTTTGGTGTTGCAGAAGAGGCAGGAAATAACGAAAATAAAACAACTCTATGATATGAATTTAGTGAAGGGGAGAGATTATGCAGTAAAAGTAATCTAAAAACCAGAAGAGAACCAATGTTACCTTTTCTTATTTGCAATCTTCAGATTTTAATTAGCTGGTTTACTTTCATTCTTTTTTATTTTAATTTACCGATTTTCCTCAGCTGTTCTTTTACAATGTAAATTGTATGTCACCATCGCTGACCGAGGAGAACAATTAAAGACAGATCATGGCATTCTGCCCCCAGATAACTTCTGTTTTCATAGCACAAGCAGATTAAATATTACCAGATAGCTACAAATCCAAAAATAAATCTGCTGTGTCTCCCATTCCTATATACACTGCTGTAGCATGTCTTACCCCCAACTGTCCTTTCTCATTGGCCTCTACAGGCCAGTCTTTGCCCTTGCCTATTTGCATATAATATACTAGGAAGTTAATGGAGTATGAGTTGCCTCACTGTTTAGTGTCTCTGCTTTTTTTCCTTTCACAAAAAAACCCCATAAAGTTTAGAAAAATCATTTTCTCCCTCGTGAATACTTGATTTTTATCATTCCCCATCATCTTCAAGAGTCTTTAGAAAGAAATACAATCCAAAAAGACAGAAAGAAATGAAAAAATAAAAATAAACCAGTCACACCTCCTTTCTGTGGGTATTTTTATCAGAGTCTCTCTCTCAGATGATCAAGGGCAGGACTGAAAATTCTCTCCAGCGCACCATTTCCTGCTGTTGCTTCAGCCAGTTTCCCTTGGCTACTGCCCACAAACAGCAACTCCAAACAGCCATTGGCAATAACAGCTTCCAAGCTGACAAAATCAATTTTCATTTTGAACAGGATTTATAAAACAATAACACCCTTTTTTAACCTTTGTCCACCAAACAAAAGGAGATTATTTCATTGTTCATAGAGTCATAAGGTGTAGTTCTTTCGGGAATGTAACAGGAAATGTAAACACATTATTTCAGATATACAATGTAGTGTCACAGTAATTACAAGTGCCTGATGCGCCAGTTTTTACAGGCTGGTTTATATAGTAGTTTAAAATCAGGTGAGAATAAATTAAGAAAATCCATAGACCACTATTTTTAACACCAGGCTCTCTTTCCTACAGGCGTTGCAATGTTCATTACATTGCCCCACATGCCCCTTCTCCTCTTGAAGATAAAACACCATGCTTCTTCCACCCTTCACCACCATTGATCCCTTCAGCTTTCCTAACACAACGGCCATTGGGCCCAGGTTTCTGGCTGCCACGTGCATCACTATGTCCAGTCACAACAGCACCTGTTGGCTGGGTCTGAGCAAGTTGGAAGATTAAAGAAAATGCTTCAGAGCCTCTCTAAGTTAGTTACAGCAGTGAACATTTGTACACACATGTACATACGGATGTACATGTATTGTACGTACACTTACGTAGGTACACATATACATTCATTTAAACCTTACCTTATTTTCTTATACACTGACAAATTTAACTTGGCAAGACTTTTATCAAACCTAAACAATTCAGTTTAATGTCCAGATGTCCACCTAGTATGATCTTTAAAAATTTTGGTTTTTTACTTTTAGCATTTTTACCTTAAAAAGTAAAAATAGCAAAACTGTTGTGGTTTGGGTTTTTTTTTTTTCAAAATTAGAAGGCAAGTAAAAATATTTCTTTTTCCACGTGTCAAGCTACTCATACATTTACGTTTTTACAGACAAACTTGTCACATTGGTATGTAAACTTAAAATATTGGAAAGATTAAGACAAGCTTAGAGATAAATGATGCATTTGAGTACTTAGCTGTACATCAGTGCTTTGCATACAGAATTACAAAGTAAACAGCAGGTAATTCAGGAAGGCTTTAGTATGAAAACACAACCGTAAGAAACAAGAAAACAAGAAATATGTGACTATAAAAGAAGGCGCTTAAAACAATTACTTGACTTTGAATGTTATGTACCTTTAATAGAGGTTCATCTGGGCAGTCACAACCTTCAGCTAAGTAAACTCCTCTGTCTACATGTTTAGCCTTTTTAAAAATTAGTGAGACAGAATGAATGAAAGAGACAATATCATTCGTTTTTCTCCTTCAGGAGCAATTCTGATCACAAAAGACAGTCCACAGAAAGTCACTGGACAAGTTTATCACTCTCTGGGTATACCCCATGACAGCTGTAAACCTGTTATTGTTAAGATTCAAACACTATTATTTTCTACCTCATTTGCAAGGTAGAGATCTTTCTATGAAATACGTCGATGCTTCTGGTCTTATTTTTCAATTTTAACAAGAAAGACAGATATTAAAACACAGATTTTCCTGAGGCCACGATTTCTTGTTATTGGAGTAACTGAAAATATCGGTGGACTATAAAAAGATCTGTTTAATACCAAATTAAGTGACATGCAGATAGAGAAACTGAACTTACACAAACAAAGGAAAAGTCTTAGAATGATTTCTTCTTCAGCTGGTACAAACTTCTGTGTGCAAATATATATTTCTTCCCTTAAAATAAAATGTTAGTTTAGCTTGGTATCTTGCTGAGAGGAATTCTTCTAACATAATTCAAGTTAAAGTTGCCCATTTAATAATGTCCACTAAGCAGTATAAACTAGTTCAACCTAACTGGTTTTAAAAATCAATTCAATTAACTCAGTGAAATGTACAAAGCAGCTTTAATAATCAGTGAAATCAAATAAATATATAGTCTAAATGTAATTGGTGACTATGTGGCCACTTGACCACATCATGGTTGGGTTTACTGATCAGTGCGATGATCATCGGAGTTTTGAATGCTAGCACTGAAACTCACACAATTAACCTTTAATGTTTCATGGTGTTTAGTCTTGCCAGAAGCTGAACTGGGATTGCTCTTCCTATCATAAAACATGAAGGGACTGTAACTACTTAGAACTTCTAATTATTTATTTCTCTGTTAGCCTTTAGGCTTTATATATTCATCCTTCTGAAGAGTGACAACAAAATTACTGGACATGTTATAAAGAAGGGTTAAAAAAAAAAAAAATCTAAATAACTTCACTAAAAAATCCAAGTAAGTTCCAGTGTGGTAGAGGAAAAAAAAAAAAAGCAATCAAAAAAAAACAAATGGCAGGAGATGAAATATTTTACTGGGTGCCAGCTCCAAAACCTTCTGCTTTTTTGTTGCACATCAGATAATTTACTTATTCATTAATTAAGTGTCATAATAATCTTGAAGTACATATTGTATTGATTCCCTTCATTAACACAAAATGATGTAAAACTGCCCTTAGAACATGTTTAAAAGTATGTGAGAGGCAGAAACTAATTTTTTCTTAACTATTTTAACTACCTGCTCCCACCACCATGTCTGAACAACATCTTTTCTATTAAGTTTTCTTTGCATTTGCCAAAACAAACTCTTGCTTTAAAACATTCCATCCTTTTTTAAAAAAAATATTATTATTATTATTTTCTAGAATATGTTATTCCTTAGGTGGGTTTCTAACTTTCCCACTTCTTTCCTACAAACCTTGAGATTGTCTCCATTTTATCAAATACTCTAGCTTTATTTTTGCTCCCAATAGGGAGTGTTATAGACAAGCAATAAGCCCTTCTGGTTTTCTGGCTGCTCTGCCCAGATCTCCTCATTCTTAACCAGAAGTAAGTCTAACCTGGGCACTTCCTTTTCTACACTACCTATAATAAGATCTTTCTTAATTCTTAGAAAAAGTGATACCTGGTACTAATGACAGCATCACAAGCTCCTACTTTGAAAATCATTTCATAAACCACGTACTTCAACATGAACAGCTAAAGAGAAACAAAAATAAATGAGCCATTAAAATGAAATCATGTTGTCTTATCTTCTGTTCTTATTAGTACATTACCATTTTTTTTTTCCTAATTGAGAGCAGCCATGGAGTGTTAAAGACAGATTTTGTAATCCACGCCACTCTGCTAATCCTTCAGCAATAAATTATTAAAACTACAGAGATATGAGAATCACATTAAATCAGAAAAGCATGAGAAAATGAAGAGAATCTGAAAAGGCTACTAAAAGAAAATAAAGCACCTTTAAATGTTATTTTTGCCTAAAGTTTTATATGGCCTTTTGTCACTAAAAAGCAAGAGGAGACCAGTTGCAAACATAGCTTCTGGAAGGAAACAAAACCAAACATGCTGAACCTTGAGCTATTCTGTCCACCACCATTGAGTCACAGACAACACGAGTTTTCATAACTGCTGTACATACACAATATTGTCTCTGAATAGATATTTCTCCTACACACTTTCCACTGCAGGGCTCCATCACCCACAGCCGGCAAGAGTTGTGCATGTACCCGGGGAAATCTTCTGATGTTGCCACATTAACTACCTTTAGCAGAACCGCAGATGATTCTCTTTGGTTCACACAATCCCAGAGGAGGACTGGTTTTTAACTTGAGAAAATCCTCTGTGTGGGGGGCTTTACCTCAAATTTACTGCACTATGGCATCAATATTCTGGATTTTACAATCCAGTTGTGAGAACACACCCTGAGCACCTACGTAAATGGACCTGACTAGCATAATTAGCAATATATTGGGCAATATGTCTGGCAAAGTTGTCTTAAATGGCAAACTTTCCAAATGGAAAGCAAAATTCCTTATTTTTGCAGTTATGACTGTGTTAATGCATGTGACATTCCAAAACTCATTGTGTTACTTAACTGAAGGTCCATTCAACAGGCCTATTAAATAAATAAGAATAAAATATACGACAAATTATGACTACCTCCAATTTGTATTAGGCCCTTGCCATTAGCTGATATTTGATCTGTGAATGAACAACAGAGGAGGTGGGAAACCAGATCAGTCAACATCTCAGATTGAGAAAAATAAACCATTATAGTAGGGCTTTCTGGAGGAATTTAATTGCCTTCATCCCGCTGATTATTAAGAGAGAGAACTAAACAGCCATCTTTATAACTTTACAAAAATGAAGTAGCTCTTCAAGGAAGTAGGAACAGATGGATTAACATTTCATGTACTAACATTTATCTGCAGAGAGATGCAAGACAACTGAGACAAATTTCTTTTCCCTCCCTAAGAAAATGTAAAAAATTTATCAGTGCTTTATAGGAGATAGTCTTTCATTTTTATAATCAATTTGAACATTCTATCCCAAACAAGCAAAGTTATAGGCATGAAAGTGTCATTCAAAAATAATGATGATAACAAAAAAAGGTGTAAAAAGTTCATAGTGCATTTTAATGAACTTTTTTGATCAATCAAGAAAGATTTAGTCACTTAATATTGTCATAATTGTATACAGATTTGAATGGTAGAATTCAAGTACATGAATCTTCTGGTATCTTAAAATGGAGAGTAAATTTATTAAAATTTATTAAATTAAAAGCTTAAAAAGTATTTTTAAGGAAATAAGTGCATGTACTAAAGCTTTAGTAAAAATGAATTTACAGGACAATGTTCTGCAGACAGGAGAATCCGTGCACCCTGCAAAGTTGACAATACCTTCCTTCTCCAAGTGACAGAGGAATGAACGAGGAGACGTGCCATGCTGGACATTGTTCTCACCAACCAGGAGGGACTGGTGGGGAACGTGAAACTCAAGGGCAGCCTTGGCTACAGTGACCGTGAAATAGTGGAGTTCAATACCCTTAGGGCAGCAAGGAGGGTGCACAGCAAACTCACTACCGTGGACTTCGGGAGAGCAGACTTTGGCCTCTTGAGGGATCTGCTTTGTAGAGTACCATGGGACAAAGCCCTACAGGGAAGAGGGGCCCAAGAAAGCTGGTTAATAGTCAAGGATCACCTGCTCCAAGCTCAGGAGCGATGCATCCCAACAAAGAGGAAGTCAAGCAAAAATACCCAGGAGGCCTGCATGGATGAACAAGGAGCTCCTGGACAAACTCAAAAAGACCAAAAAGAAAGCCTACAGAGGGTGGAAGCAAGGACAGGTAGCATGGGAGGAATACAGAGAAATTGTCTGAGCAGCCAGGGATGAGATTAGGAAAGCTAAAGCCCTGATAGAATAAAATCTGGCCAGGGATGTCAAGGGCAACAAGAAAGGCTTCTCTAGGTATGTCGCTGATAAAAGGAAGACTAGCGAAAATGTGGGCCTTCTCTGTAAGGAAAAGTGAGTACTGGTCACCCGGGATTTGAAGAAGGCTGAGGTACTCAATGACTTTTTTGACAGCAAGTGCTCCAGTCACAGTGCCCAAGTCGCAGAAGGCAAAGGCAGAGACTGGTAGAATGAGGAACTGCCCACTGCAGGAGATCAGGTTCAAAACCATCTGAGGAACATGAAGGTGCACAAATCCATGGCACCTGATGAGATTCATCTGCTGGTCCCGAACTAGCAGATCAAGTTGCTAAGACAGACACTATCCACCATATTTGAGAAGTCAAGGCAATCCAGTATAGTTCCCACTGACTGGACAAGGGGAAATATTACCCCCATTTTTAAAAAGGGAAAAAAGGAAGACCCAGGGAACTACAGGCTAATCCATCTCACCTCTGGCACATGGAAAATAAGGAGGTGATCGGAGACAACCAACATGGCTTCACCAAGGGAGAGTCATGCCTGACAAATCTGGTGGCCTTCTATGACAATATTAGAGCATTGGTGGATAAGAGAAGAGCAACTGACGTCATCTAGCTGGACTTGGGCAAAGCATTTGACACTGTCGCACATGAAATCTTTGTCTCTAAATTGGAGAGACATGGAATTGACAGGTGGACCACTCAATGGATAAGGAATTGGCTGGATGGCTGCACTCTATGAGTTGTGGTCAATGGCTCAATGTCCAAGTGTAGAGCAGTGACGAGTGGCATTCCTATTGGATCAGGTGGGGTCAGTATTGGGACTGGTGCTGTTTAATATCTTTATCAGTGACTTCAATCAGTGGGATTGAGTGCACCCTCAGCAAGTTTGCCAATGACACCAAGCTGTGTGGTGCATTCAACATGCTGGAGGGAAGGGATGCCATCGAGAGGGACCTTGACAGGCTTGAGAGGTGGGCCTGTGCAAACCTCATGAAGTTCAACAAGGCTAAGTGCAAGGTCTTGCACATGGGTCATAGCAATCCCAAGCACAAATACAGGCTGGGTGGAGAATGGATTGAGAGCAGCCCTGAGGAGAAGGCCTTGGAGGTGTTGGTGGATGAGAAGCTCAACATGACCTGGCAATGTGCGCTCACAGCCCAGAAAGCCAACCGTGTCCTGGGCTGCATCAATGGCCAGCAGGTTGAGGGAAGTGATTCTGCTCCTCTACTCCACTCTCATGAGACTCCACCTGGGTGCTGTGTTCCAGCTCTGGGGTTCCCAACATAAGAAGGACATGGACCTGTTGGAGCAGGTCCAGAGGAGGGCCATGAAGATGACGAGAGGGCTGGAGCACCTCTCCTCTGAAGAGAGGCTGAGAGGGCTGGGGTTTTTCAGCCTGGAGAAGAGAAGGCTCCGAGGAGACCTTATAGCGGCCTTCCAGTACTTAAAAGGGGACTACAGGAGAGATGGGGAGGGACTCTTTATCAGTGAGTGTAATGGTAAGATGAGGGGTAATGGTTTTGAACTGAAAGAAGGGAGATTTAGATGAGATATCAGGAAGAAATTCTTTAGTGTGAGGGTGGTGAGACACTGGAACAGGTTGCCCAGAGAAGTTGCGGATGCCCCATCCCTGGAAGTTTTCAAAGCCAGGTTGGATGGGGCTTTGAGCAGCCTGGTCTAGAGGGAGGTGTCCTTGCCCATGGCAGGGGGGTTGGAACTAGATGATCTTTCACGTTGCTTCCAACCCAACCCATTCTATGATTCTATGATTAAAGAGATAGAGAGTTTATTTTAATGACAGTGCAAATAGGATTTTTCTAGTAGAGTTATGTTTGAGCTGGTGAGGAGTCAAGCAACGTACCAATGAAACTGCCACCAGCAATAGGAAATACCCAGATTATGATCATGGAAAAAGAAGAGCTGCAATACTTGGAGCAGTACAGTTTTCTCCAATCTCAGAAAATGTATTGCCAGAACTGCCTTTTTATGATAGAATATGAGGGACTTAAAAAGACACTTGTGAAAATACTTTTTTATGGATACAGCTGACATGGATATATTACTGATAACTAGCAAAACAATGGACTGAAAAATAAAACAAAAAAAAAATCAAGAAGCTGGATGTTTTTTGTGAAAGCTTGTACAGCATACCCCAAAAGCAAAGGACATTGAATAGTCTGCTACAGTTAATAGACACCAGGAGAAGGGATAAATAGTTTTACATTTAGGTCAATGGTCTTTTCATATTACTTTTCCTTGAAGAAAATTAGTTCTCTAAAGAGTTTTCTCTCTCTCTCGAAAGAAAATCAGTTACTGAAAGTTTGAAAACACTTCAAACAATTAAAACATTTCAGAATGTCAATGTTGGAGGTTATTGACATTAATACAATTGTTATTATAAAACTATGGGGCTTTATTCATCTTCTGTTGATTCATGTATTATTACATTTTACTACATTCACAATAAAGTATCTATATGTCTAACATTTAATAATCAGCATTTGTGTCGCCTGTATTGTTAGGATGTCAATTGACAAGATTAAATCTTTTCTAAAAAAATGCCATTGTCTATTTTGTCCCATTTCTAAATATCGTAAAACAGAATCATGTTAGAATAACATGTTTCCTGGAAAAACAAGATGAGATAGTAGAAGCAGCAGAACAGATTATGAACTGGAGTTTCTGACAAGCATGAAGGTATGTGTTTGGTAATAATGAAACTTTCCTCATTTATTAGTTCATTCTTTTTTCTTGTCAACAACACGTGTTCAATTCTCCAATATATGTGACCTATGCATGCTTTGCAAGGGCTATGGGTTTCATTACGAATATTATTTGAGATGTGGAAATCCTCAGACGGAGTGCCAAATAGTTATTTTGTTGTTGCTGAGAGTTAAATGACAAGAAAAAGAAATATTTATTTCATATTCCCCATATAAATACTCCTTGCCAACAATTGTCAGCAGCAAATGTTAAGAATGAGGGCTGCCAAAGGACAGCTTGACAGTGCAGAACTTCCTTTTGGATTGATTGTCAGCTAAAAAGATCAGTTGAACAGAGAGCTAAAGTTAGCCTTTTGAATTTATTTGCAAACTAATACTAATTTTAAAAAAGAGTTTGGAGTCAAATGAAATATTTTGTTGCTGTTAGGTAAACTCCATCTAATCAGATTTTGGTTTTATTTTAATTGGTTACTAAAATTATAGTAACTTTTTGATATGAAGCTAATTATATGAAGACATTTCATTTATGTTCCTTCACGCTGCTTTTATGTTGCACAAAAGTCATATTCTTCCCTGAAAAAGGAGAGAATTTAAAATTTCAGCTAGACTGGTATCAAACACATTTCAAGCAATAAAATGAATTGTCTGAATCATAAGTTTTATGTCATTCAAGATTATCTCAACTATAGGCACAGGCGATGCTCCACAGCCCTGCAAAAATGAAATTTAAGTGCTGTAGCCATGCAAGCAAATGGAATCACAGAAAGGTGTAGAATGCGATTAACAAGAACTTCATGTTAGAACAATGATGAAGATCCTGGTACTATATCAAAAGATTGACCAATGTCTACAGAAGTCCTGTATTATATGCATGTAGAGTAGCAATTTTTCAAACATGGCACTGCAACATGCCCTAAATGGATTGCAGTCCATGATTAGAGCTTGCATGTGCATTTAGCAAAAGAGTAACTTGATCACCTAATTTATAATGCACAATAAGGGATGCCACTTAATAAGAAAACATAGGACATATGCCTGTAAGGATTATAGGATGCAAAGAGTATAAAGATTAAACAAAATCTGAGACCACAGACTCAAATTGCTACAAGGTGAGATCCCACTGTGTGCCATCCATCACTTGCTGTAACTGCACTGAATAAATAGAACTGTGGAGTCAAACTCTGAGCCTAGAAAAATCTGAGTGAATTCAGCCTTTGAAAGTGGAATTTGAAAGACTCCGGATGAATCAGTAACAGCTTGATGCTGAATAGCTGTGTCTCTAAACGCCAGTGCTGGGCACTCATGGTAGCAGTCCCAGCTGTAGTTTAACTATATGCTTGGCCTTCCACAGAATTGTCATCAGCATTATTTGAAGCCGTAAATAGTAAGAATCTGTATAATTGGCTTTAGTGTCTCTATAATAAAAAAGTCATCAGCTATTGTCTCTGGAACTTGTAAGTTCCTAAATATCACCTTATACTGATTTTTACTGATTGATTTATTTATTTATATGTTTTATTTTGTTTTTTTTTTTAAGAGAGACACAAATGTATTTGGGGAAGATCTGTGATACTGGCTGAGATTTTACATGTGTTTTGCTCCATAGAGACCTTAAAAATCTTCTGAAGCATTTTGTATGTCTTGGGGGAAAGCTGAAATGAAATATAATTACAATCTTCATGCTTTCCTTTTTCTTTTTTCTTGCCAAGAATGATGTATCAGGTTTTCAAGTGGAAGATGTATTCTGATACGTAGCAGCATTACACTTGTATTTTTCAGAAGACATCTACAGAGTGATTGTGATAGCAGAAAAAACAGCTCTGCAGAGTAATGGAAATACAATCACACAGAAGTATTTGAATCCTTGGAAGTTATGGGTGAAAAAATTATACTACTGCTTTTCAACACATTGATTACTTTTTCCATTGGAAACTCACTGATGGGTGAGCTGCACATAGTAACCCTTTGTGCAGACATTGAGATTAAACTATAACATGCTTTGACTCTGAGAGGAATAAAGGGAGGAAATATTAAAAGATATCACTGAAAGTTTAGTATTGCTTTTAGAGTACTGAATTTAATTTGAAGAGACACCTTGATCATTATTTAACTCTTTTGAACAACCAGACAGGCTGCAAATAAATGGCATTTTTTTTTCTTTATTTTGTTCTATACATGGTCTCAGAGTTCCAGTATAATCTCCTGAATTCTCAGTTTAATATGTGGCTAGTAATTTTGTCTAAAAAGATAGCTGATGCTTCTTTCATTCTCTTTTAATCTTCTAGAACTCTAGATGCTATTCTTGAACTTGAAAATCAGGTAGGTCTTGCCTTTCATTATACAGTCATCAGGTCCTCTCCTCTCTTGAACTATTTGGAAAAAGAAAAATGTACATTCACTTTAAATAGAATAAGGTATTTGCCCAGTTCTAGAACTATGTGTTCTACTTTAAGGGATTAAAAAACCTGAACTAATACATCTCTAGGTATAAATATCTTCCATTTTGGGTTTCAAAAGAAGAGGAGATTTCAAATCATGAAGAGTCTAGGAAAAAACCTGTTGTTCTTGACATTTCTTATATATGCAGAAAGATCAGACAAAGGTATAATGGAAAAATAAAGAAACTGGAAAGTCGAAAGTCAAAAGTCAAAATATAAAAGACCTAAATGTCACAGAGTCTGATTTTCAGATCTTTTGTCTAATGCAACTTTAAAAGCTTAAAGCAATGCTGCTTACAAATTAAGACCTTATCTTTCTATAAAGAAAGATTTCTATGGTGCTTTCTAAATGACGTAGGAAAAAGTCACAACAAATTAATGAAGAAACTAATTATATTCAAAGAAATTATTACTTTAGTCTTGATATTTTAAACCTTGAATTACTTCTCTCACGGATGGTTGTAGAGCCTCCCAATGATTTTGTATCTGCACTGTGATCCAGTGATACAGACTAGCAAACTCAAACGCTGGTAGTGGCGTAATGTTACAGCAATAACTTTATAACGAGGTTTGATCTTGAGTAAATACCCCTAGGTCAAAGCAGCCATCCAGTCCGAACGCTGTGGTACTGCTGGTAACTCTTTTTGCCTTAGTAATATTTTAGGGCTTGTATGACAGTGTCTAGCTGTAAACATACCTTTAAATTGCTATAATAATTTCTAACGATTCAAACAATTACCTTCTTCAAACTGTTCCTCTTTGGTTACCCTAGTCTTTTTTTTTTCCTGCATGGTCTCCTTTTTTCTACCTTTCAATTTTTCTGCATGTATCAGAGAAGTACGCAGATCTTTATGTGGTGTTCAGAATACTCCCCTTCTGTCTAGAGTGTAAGACTTTCACAGACACACAAAATTGATCCACATCTAAAATGAGACCCAACATTGTACTAACTTTCCTCAAACTGCATGAAATTGCATTCTTTACTTGTAATTTGCTGTCCAAAATGAGAACTCCCAATGGAATTGATTAGATCAATCAAAAGTCAAAAAACAGACGTGACAGACTTCTTCACGTGGTTTCGGTTCCCTCTACAATTTATGGAGTTACCAGTTCTCAGCTGCCCTTCTGCAGTAGCTCAGAGAAGGCTGGAGGTAAGACAGGGCAGAAGAACGGAGGCCAGCACTAATATCAAGTTGTGACACCCTCCTTGTCTGAAGGATTGCTCATAGGTAACTGAAAGCTGTTACAGCAAAAAGGCATGGAAATAGCTAATGCAAGGAAATTCCAGTGAGCAGGAAATGGTGAGGATTTCCTCATGGTTCTTTCCTCAGGCTCTTACACAGTAAAATCCAAACAGCAACACGCAGAGAGATCCAGTTCTGTTCATTGCTTTTCCTTGAAACTGTCCGTTGTCACAGATTGGAAATTTCCGTATCTAAGCAGTAAAGATTGGATCTGATTTTACTATTCACCCATCAGACTGTGGTAGGAAGCAAATTACTTTGAGTCCTCCAGAACTTTTTTGAGTTTTATAAATAGTAACATTGTAGGTCTGTTTTAAAAACAAACTGTACTCGTCTCAGCAAAGGGCTTTGGAGGTGCCATGAGGAATGCTTTCACTCTCTTCACTGAGACATGGAAAGTCATTTGGAAAATTCTGCAAGTGACTCACATGGCTTATTGCCTACAGCATCTGCAAAAGCATTGATAAGAACAATGCCTAAATTAAACTGGCACTGCTGTATTGAGAAGTTTTTCTGAGTTGCACATGGGTAACAGGCAGCCTTACAAAGTGGGAGCACAAATGTGTTTCTTCTACATGGCAGGGGACGGAGAACAACATTCCTTCTGACGGGCATCAGTCCAAATATTAATTGCTTCCAGAGAATAACTTTACCTTGTGATAGGTACAATGCACAAAACCTATCTTGCAGTTTATGATTTTGAGAGGGAGAAAGGTACTGGGGTAAAAGTTGGTAAAAAAACACCTACAGAAACTCATAGTTGCTTTCCCTCCTGTTTCTGGAGCTGTGAATCTCTTTTTAAGCACGTATGTAATGAAACCCCCCAACTTCTATCAATATCCAGCTCCCAAATCTTGTCTCTTTATCTTGTACGTGGAAAAAAATCTTAGATAGTTATACTACACTGCCAATTTTAACACTAACCTTTTTTGTCTCTTAAGAGGAATTGAGGGTATAATCATATATGATGCTTGATATTTCTTCCCAAGTCAGTATTGAATAATCTATCAAAGTGAAACTTGCTACTGCAGGAAATCACTAAAACCAACATTTTACAGTCAAAACTGAAAATGTAGTTTTTACAGACGTACACACAGAGGCACACACACATTCATCTCAGCTGGCTGATGCTTTTAAGCTAGAGACCATAAAACCCCCAAACTTTTCACCTCCTAATATGTTGTTTATATAGTTACTAAAGTAGTTTTACTGAACCATTTTCAGTTACTCATTGCTGGACTGCTCCATTTCTTTATCAACGTTGGGTAGGAATTTTCGCAATGGCCTTAAGGAGTCAGATACATGTCTGGCATCAACACTTTACAGGGATGAGTGAGTAACATTTGAGATTGCTCTGTCAATCAGGTACTTGTGTGACTGCCTGTTAGATGCAAAATTGTGGACGGAAAAACTAGATTATCCTTTTCAAAAGCTACTATATAGTGAAAACAGTAAAAGTTGTCTTGTCTGAGGAGTCATTTTACATGTTAGACTTCCACATCAAAACCTATGAAAGGTTTGATTCTCAACTTTTTATAGTCTTGAGTCTGGATTTTTCTATGGCTTGCAGATCTCCAAATCCCTGAATTTAGCATGGACAAGTACATAAACATTAGCCCCTTCAAAAAACACAACTTTTTTCAAGTTTTTCTTACTTGTCACCAAGCAAAAGCAATACTAATTTTGAGCAATACAACTGTGTAAAACAGCTCACTGCAACCTCTGCGCATCCATAAACTTTTGTTTCAAGCACTAAACCATCGGCCTCTTCTGCAACCTAATGTTTATCTAAGTGACTTCGTGGTATTAGATCCTAGGACTCAAGTTATGAAGAATGTTAGTTAATATTGAAGCATTTTCTTCTTTCCATTAAGCACAAGGGTAAACAATTGAAAGTATACACCATAATAACTAGATGTTTTATGCAAATGGCTATGCTTAAGAGCTAAAAATATTTAATCTTCAGTTGCTTTACAATCTGGTGCAACAGAAATGCCAAAAAGGAAGGAAGTTCCTTTACTTGCCTGGGTTAATCTATATGTTTACTGCCTCTTCCAATAAGTCAGTTGTAGGTACTGAACTCATGGAATTAACTGCCATGGAAAATGAGCTGATGCCATATATATCAAGCCCTTGTAATAGTAGAGCTAAAGAGTAAACCATTGAAACATTTCCAAGAACAGAGAATAATTAACCAAGCCTTAGAAGAGTTAATACTATGCTACTATTGCCTTCATCTCTAAAGATAAAAGAACTGTTTATTTTTCACATCCGTCTCCTGCGGACTTCAGTTTTCTTTTTACAAGCTGAAATGAAAGTTGACAGTGCTAAATTTAAAAGTACACTAATGTATGCATATCACTGCTTTTTTAAGCATGTCTTTGGCCCTTAAATATCTTTAGGTTTTCCAAGAAGTTAACAGTGCTTTGAAAATTTTCCTACTAATCAAAAATTGTTTATGGAAGGAACCCAATGTGGATTTAGAGATGAAGGAACAGAACTCAATGAAAGAACTTTTTTTTTTTCCACAAAGAACCTTCCCAAAAATTGAAGTGATTTCCTTTCATAAAAGATCGGCTGATAGTCAACGTCATCAAAATATTTGATTACTAATACAGAACAATCACCCACAGCAATTTTCATAATAAGCACCTGAAAGAAAATCAGGATTAACATTTTCAGTTACCTGAAAGAAGTATTAGGCTGTATCTATTTAATAACTGCCTGAAAGAAATAAAGTACAATACAAAATGCATGTTATATGCATTGCTTTAGGATTTGTATTCTTGCTTTGTGGGAATGGGAAATTACTGTTAGAACTACAAAGGTGACATCAAACTTGACAGTTTCTGAAATCAAGTACCTGTCAAAAAAGAACTGCCCACCTACCTGCCAGCTGGTTATTTAAATACTTAAAATTAATTCCATTGCCTTACTGTTGCATAACACTTGCTGCAGAGAATAAATCTTTCCTTAAAAAGAAACGACAACTTTAGGAAATAAGGTATACATTCTCCTTAAAGAAGATTCAGGATTTCTTTGAGCCACAAACATAGATCAGCATTATAAGAGAGAACATTAGCAAATATGTACATTCTTTTACAACCACAATAACATACCCTGTTCTACTAGTTACCTAAGAAAGAATGTTAGAACTAAGAATCAAATAACTGTTAATTAAGAAATTTGGGTCTGTTACTACAGGATTTTCAGGGTAGAAGTGCATACTAAGAGAAAGTTTGGTTCATGGAACACAAAAGTTTTATACTATGCATATGAACAAAATCTTCAAATTATCTAGCAGGCATTCTTCAAACAAGAATAGAACAAAGCATTATTCAGTATTACATATAATGCAATACTTGAGTAATTTCTGTCTGTTAGACCATGAATACCTCAGAAAGATGTATTTTACAGAATTGGATAAGAGAACTTTGTAATAAACATTTTAAAATACAGTTATAACTAAAAGTCAAAAATGTATCTTCCTTTTGTTGCAGGGTAAGAAAACCTGGTTAGAGCTACTAATGTTTGGTAAATTGTCATCTTCTGGTAGCACAGGTTTTTCTTTAAAACATAATCTAAGATGCCTCTCAGATATTAAATTCCTGCAAGAATGGGAAAAAACATTACGTTGCTTTCAGATAAATACAAATATATATATTATTAGAATAAAAGAAAATAAAATTATAGCACTTGATAACAAAGATATGCTTTGTAGTGCTTAGTAGTGAAATTACTTTTTTCGCAATGTAGTTCAAAATGTGATTATTTTTATTAAACCTAACACATCTAAGATATTATTACCATGCTAAACTAAAAGTGTCCATTGTCTAAAAACTTTCTTGAGATCTGTGCTAGATGCATAAACTAAGGAATCGTGTCTTGGGTAGAGACCTGTTAAATAACAGAGCATCGCTTCTTCTACGTGAAATATGACTACACAGGCAGGTGATGATGGACAGGAATTCACTCTATGCATGCCAAGCAAAAGAGTAGCATGAACTTATGGCTTCTATGCTAGAGTCAATTCATGAGTTTATGTTTATCTAAATGTACCCATAGGTATATTACAAGTGGGATTACAGATGACACAAGTTAATATCAGTGTAGGAATTTCTGTTTTACTGGTAGTATAGCTAGCCACATAAAACAGTGTGGCTTGCTTGGGGAGTTTATATTATTACGTAGGAAACTTATGAATGAGCTCACAGCTCTGCAGGTTATTGTACTGGTATAGTATTTATTGTATTGTATTGGTCTAGTTTATTGCATTCAAAGTTTTCATTTCAAAAGTTGTTACTTCACTAGAGCTGTGGGAGAAACGTGTACAAAACTCTGCAATATCTTTATGAAACACATCACAGCTAGGAAAAATAGTTCTGGAAGTTGTCATCTTAGTTCCCTGAGTCACTACCTCCAGATCCTAAACACAGAAGTGGAAATGTGAAAACTGTGAATAATTTTCTCTTCTAGTGTATCTGACAGACATGCTATATAACATGAAATAACCCTGAAGTCCCTCCTTAGATAGGCAGTACCACATAACTCTGTATCCAGATGTTAAAGGTTGTCACTTTCATCACAAACTTTTTTCATACTGCACACCGTATTATGCTATCAATATAAGCACATGTCAGAAAGAAAAGTTTATTTGTGGAGGCAGAGTCTCAGAAGAGGAGGAAACATAAGACAAAATCAATACCAAAACAAAATCAATAAAATGAATTAGATCTACAGTATTGTTCATCCTATTCCTGTTTATATTTTATTTATCAAGTCCTCAGCAGTTTTTTACTGTAAATTAAGTTTTTGCAATTCCTCTAGTGTGCTACATGCCATGCTACAGAAACCAGATCTAACTGTAAAACCCAGAGGGTACACAAGTCTTGCTTCTTCAATTATGAAAAAAAAAAAAAGGAATATGAAAGTAAATAAATATTAAATAACTACAGCAGATAAACTGAAAGTAATTAATAGTCTCTAACTTTGGGGAATGTGTTTATCCTAGCAAGGATTTACCAAAGGGTGTGTTAAAAGGGGGACATTCTGATCCTTTGCTGACATGAACCACTGTGGCATATGCGCTTCCATAAACATGGGGACTTCGTACTCATGAGACTACAGAAAGTCTTGTGCTATGGATTGGGACTAAAAGTCTTTGAATTTAGCTGATGTGAACTTGGTGGATTGCTGCTTAAAATAATAGTCACGCAACATACTGCAGTTCTTAAAACGGTAGCAATGTGGGCTAAGCAGCGATATTCAAAGTGACAGGTACCCACATTTAAGAATGTTACCTGTATTGGGTTTACATGGCAAGGTTTTGGTAGTGGGGGGTGCTGCAGGGGTGGCTTTTGTAAGAAGATGCCAGATGCTGTCTCTGTGTTGAACAGAGCAGGTTCCACAAGATGGACCCGCCTCTGGCCAAAGCCAAGCCCATCAGTGTCACTGGTGGTGCCCCTGTGATAACATATTTAAGAAAGGGTAAAAAATGCTGTGCAACAACATCTGGGAGAGAGTGGTGAGAATATGTGAAACAATTCTGCAGACAGCAAGGTCAGCGAAGAAGGACGAAGAGGAAGTGCTCCAGGTTTTGGAGCAGATGTTCCCTGGCAGCCCATGGTGAAGACCACAGGGACACAAGTTTTCCCCCTGCAGCCCATGGAGGTCCACAGCGGACCAGATGTCCACCTGCAGTCCATGGATGACCCCACACTGGAGCAGGTGGCTGTCCTCTGAAGGAAGCTGTGACCCCATGGAGAGCCTGCACTGGAGCAGGCTCCTGGCAGGACCTGTGGCCCTGCAGAAAGGAGCCCATGCTGGAGCAGGTTTTCTGGAAGGAACCTGTGACCCCATGGGGGACCCACACTGGAGCAGTCTGCTCCTGAATGACTGCACCCCATGGAAAGGACCCCTGCTGGAACAGTTTGTGAAGAGCTACAGCCCTTGGGAAGGACCCACGTTGGAGAAGTTCATTGAGAACAGTCTCCCATGGGTGGGACTCCATGCTGGAGCAGGGGAAAAACATGAGGAGGAAGGAGGAGCAGAGACAATGTGTGATGAACTGACCACAACCCCCATTCCCCATGCCCCTGTGCCACTTGGGGGAGGAGGAGATAGAAGAATTGGGAGCAAAGTTGAGCCCGAGAAGAAGGAAGGGATAGGAGGAAGGTGGGTTTATATTTATTCTTATTTCTCATTCTCCTACTCTCTTATTAATTAGCAATAAATTAAATTAATTTCCCCCAAGTAAAGCCTGTCTTGCCCATGATGGTAATTGATGAGTGATCTCCCTGTCCTTATCTCAACCCATGAGCTTTTCATTTTATTTTCTCCCCCCATATTGTTGAGGAAGGGGAGTGATAGAGTGGCTTGATGGACACCGGGTGGCCAGGTAAGGCCAACCCACCACACCAGCAAATTAAGTGTATACGAAAATAAGGACGGATCCTGAGGGGGGGGGGGGGGGAAAAAGCTCCTCTGTTAAACCAGTGCTTTCCCTACAAATGATGATTGCTTTAATAAATCAATCAATCAATCAATCCAAGCATTGATGAAGAATGAAGGCTTAAGGAGGGCTTAAGAGCAGGGTATGGAAAGAGTGGTCCAAAACCTGGTGTGAACAATCAAAGTAATGATGGTCTTTTGCAAACAACAAACAGTACTAATGTTTCTAAACTCCAGATGAGATGACTAAGAAGAATCTCTAAAATAAATTTAACTTGAACATGGCACAGGTGAAAAACAGAACTGAGAACAAAATGCATCAGAAGAAGTAGGAGGATATTCAAAATTAAAGAAAATTAATTAGTTACCTCTACTGATCTCTGGAGTAAGTGTTCTTAAGAGCATGTTCCTGTAGCATTAGCTGATCCTTTCTATATGTACTTTTATAGCTATGGTTATTCTATGCTGTGGACGTCCCTAGTATGAATGGCAACTCCTATATTTCGATTTTAAAATATAAAGATTTCATTACCACAAAATCCAGTTGTTTTAATGTGCAGGAAGTGTAGCTGTCTAGAACAAAAGAAATTTATGCTAGTCTTCTGATGTACCAAAAAAAAAAAACATGAGAGGAAAAAAAAAAGCATTAGTTCACAAACATGAATCACCAGTATTTCTGGCATGACATTTCAGGCTAAAATTAATTTTATCAAAAAAAACCCCAAAACAACCAAAACACCCAAACTCCCCCACATCTTGTGTCTATATTCGAAATAGGCATCTAGAGACAGCTCATGTTTTCAGGCTAATCCCCCCCCAAAAGTGATACAGAGTTTTAGCTTACTTTTTTCAGTCAGCTTTAGCTTGCAAACACACTTTGTTAATGTAGCTGAAATAGTCTTTACATGTAGGAGGCATGTACTTTAAAATAACAATGCATGTGTGAAGCTTAAAAAGTGTTACAGCATAGTGGCTACGTGGAGGAGAAAATAAACTTGTTAGCTGTCACTCTAAAGTGATCCATTCCCTACTTCAAGTGATGTGCTTGAGGCCACAATGAGCCAAATTTACCCTCAGGAGAATGATGAGTATTTACTTCACTACAATAAATCAATCCCAAATGCCAACAAAATACACTGGTATGACTTTGTCATAATACCTGCTTCGTCTGCTTACTATCTGCAAAATTTTCAGCAACTCTAGCTCTAGATTACCAGGACCTGATTTTCAGACAGAAGTCAGACCTGACTTCTTTTGTCTGTCTGTGCATTTACTTTAAGTATAGCTATTGCACCAAAAAGTCTACAAGTCTACAAAGTTGTCATCTGCTCTTAGAACCCTTCCTTGACAGTTAACATCTTTATTATATGAGCGTGCACTTCAATTTTGTGTGCATGTCCCAAATGGATTATGCAGTCAGGTTGGAAATCATGCTTAAGATAACTTTTTTTCCATTGAATTCTATCCTGATTAGGTATAAAACAACCCTCAAGATCCATTCACATTCACTGGTTTCTTTTACTGTCTCTGTCTTTCTTCAGAGCTCTGTCATTCACATCTCAAAGGCTCAAAAGTTATAAATTATATCAAATGTTACAGGAGTTTTCTATAGACTTAACAATATGGTCAGCTTCAGTCCCACATCCATTTGCAATCTTAATTTCCCAACTGAAGGCACTGGAACTGCAGAACTATTAGCAGAGTAATGACATCTCTCCATCTGTCCTTTTATGACAGAAAGAAAACTATCCTTGAGGTCAGCTCATTGTAAGCTTTATACATCTCATCTATTGAAGTTATCATCCAATTCATTCATAGCAGATTTGTCAATTAACTGCTAGTTCCCTCACTGGTTGTGCCTATATCCATGCCTAACTGTATCACTAAACATTGCCTCCCTTTTCCTTAAAAAGTGTGGCTCTCTTTCCTTGGGAAAAATATGTTCTCTAAACTGAGATGTGATCAAATATCTTCCTTTAGGGGAAAAAAAACCAAACAACAGGATGTATTTGTTCTTTCTGCTCTTACCACTATGCTTCTCAACCCATATTTATTTTCTTCCAAAGCAAGAATTCCAAATACAGTTCATTTTTCTTCTATCTCTACCTTTTTTGGAAATTATGCCTACTGCCACCTCCGTAATATTGTCAAATTCAGTCCCTACTTTCACCATGACTTTGTTGGTATTCTTATTGTTTCCTACTCTAGTGCTGCAGTCACTGCATTATTTATGATATCCATGTATCCCTACTTCAGGGAACAACAAAGCGATACAGTCTGATTATCATTCTACTCCAAGGCAGCATCAACCTCTTGAAATAAATGAGGCAAAAGTAAAGGAAATAAATACCTATGGAATAGGTAAATGACAACTAAAGAGGAATATATTAAGTAACAAATAATTTAAAAGTTGTAGACAAAAGTCTTGAGTTAATAAACCGACTGTTTATTATTATTGTTGACGGAGTATAATATGCAAGCTAAATATCATGCAAATGATATTTCAGAATGTCATCTGACTCCACTGCTTTTAAAAAGATATTTGAAAATTACAACTTTCTGCATTTACGTATAAGACATTTATCTTCTTATGTTTATATTCATGACTATCTGAGGCAAACTAATTTAGGGAAGATTTGAGTAAAATGGGTTTCAACATAATCTTTAAGAACCCTGAATCAAGTCGTTCTTTTAGGAAAGTACTTAGGAAGCCAGAGGGGCTGCCCTTTGGCATATTTAAAGAGCATCCAAGCAGCAAATAAATAGTTCAGTTTGAAGGACATATGCCATTTTTCCATTACTATCAATTTATAAATTTATATTTAAGGGATAGAATTATTCCATTGTCTATCTGGATTAGTCCAGCAAAGAGCAGCTGCTATTCAAAATGCCTTCTTCAGATATCCTGTTGAGATAGGGTACTCCTGCATGTCAAGGTTTCACAGAAGGTCAGGGTCCTGTAGAAGGCACAGTACCAGGACCGTTCAAAGCACAGTGACCCAGAGCTAACCAAAAGGAATTATCGATCAGAGAAGTATCTCTGAATTCTCATTTTGTTCTGAAATTTAAGCACGTCACTCAAAATTATGCCTCTGTCCATGCAAATGTAGGATGCTGAATACTTTCCTGATGAAAGAATCCTAAGTAGAACCCCCTCCACCCCCCGCCCAAAAATTCACTTTGTTTAGGAACATCAAGGTGCAGAGGTATGCGGATTTTACGTTTATTGTTAAAACACCAGCAGGGGATATGGGTTATTCTTTCCTACCTCAGTTCAACTTTGAAAACTCAATGCCATGCTTTGCAGTTGCCAGTTCCTAAAATGCCAGAATACAAAATAGCACACGTTTCTCATTCCTCATGCTGAAGCCAGTTTTGAAATATAGAATTATCAGACTGGACAGAAAGAGAAAATAAGAGAATTTGATCTCTTCCATCATTGGCAAGCCTGCATTCCAATTCTTGGTCTATGAATTGCTTCTGTGTTGAACTCAATAGATGTTTAAGACAAAAATATTCCAGCAATCTGCAGTGCAAAAACGGGGAATGAAGTCTCCTCGCTGCCAAAAGATGTAACAGGAGAGAGAAGCCCCTGTTTATCTCTGTGTTTAATGGCAGAAGGGGAGCATATCAAGATGCTATCAGAGTAATGACCAGTTCTGATCTGCAATGACAGACAGCTGTTAAAAGAAAGTTGCTTAGAAAAAAAACCACCCAAACAATTAAAAGGCAGTTGCTTAAAAACAAACAAAAAAAGACCATATATTTAGCAGATGTCACTATGGTCTCAAAGGCTGTTTTGAACTGGACTGTGGTCATGAGCTTCGGAATATTTGATGCATACATAGCAACCAGGTTTTTTTACCACTTTTTAGGCCACAATAATTATTTCTTAGATCATTTTCTATAGACAGAAACTGAAAGGTAAATGCTAAAGGAGCAGCAAAGTCCAATATGTGATGCCTTTTCATTTCAAGTAAGCTTTCTGAGCTTCTCTTGAATTTAAGCACCTAAATTGTTGTTTAAATCCTGTAAGCCTCACATCAGCACTACAGCAGGCAGTCTGTTCTTACACTACCCCTCATTCTGCTTTTTCTCTCCTCTCCCAGATTATACAGCTAAAATAGACTTTTCTAAGTATAAACTTGTTTTTATGAATTTACCGATATCAATTTCAGATATTTCTATAATATTCTTTTTTATATATTTACACCTTGTCACAAAAGGTTATGTAAAGATGTAAACGGAGTTCTTTTTTCTAGCATTCCTTACAGAAAACAATTATATGCATTCTATCTAACATTTGATATGGTAGGACATGAATCTCACATTGTACTACCACGAAAATGCAAACTATTTCAGTGCTGCTTTCTTAAAAGTATGTTTCTGAATAGTCATTTAAGGCCAATTTAATTTATTTAGCAATTTCCTTTTGGAAAGAAAATTATAGGTGATATGAGAAAATTCAGTGAGATTTTGTTGTATTACTTTTTCTAAAAAATAAATCATGTGAGTCTGTATTCAAATTTAGTCCAACAGACAAAATTTTTGTGCTTTGAATAATTGGATATTGGAATATCTTTGGACAGAGAGAGGGGGCTTTTTTCTTTGCTTTGTTTTTTTTTTTTTTTTTTTTTGTGAAGAAATGCAATTACTTTTTCTCTATACTATAAACTCTACTAAATGGCTTTAAACCAGAAAAAGTTTCATGATACCCTAATAAACCAAGTTTTAGATGTGATAACATTTTTAGCTCATTCATTATCTTAGGAAAGCAGAGATAGTTTCATTTTAGCAGGATTGGTACTGGTTTGCTACTTAGTCTCATTTACTGCTTTGATTTTTTGCCCCCAAGTCTTGTTTTTCCTGTCTGCTTCAGCCTCATACAAGGCTCAGTCATTCTCAAAGGATCTATCCCGTGACCTACTGATCTTAGTTTTCCCTTTTGCCCTGGCTTCCTTGAATTGAATCACTATGTTCTGCCTTTGTAGAGACAGAAGGCTGTGTGGCCCGTACTAAGAAGTCAGCAGAAGGAAAAGTTGAGCCTCGTGTATAAAAAGGATTCTTACTCCTTCTGTGGGATTTTGTATTTGCTAACATGCTTATTTCTGTCCTCAGAGCTTTACTGTGCTTTTGCTAGCTCACAAAGGTGATAAACCTCTTTTCTCTGGAAATCTGTCCTTCAACAGTCATTGTTTAAAACCTATGGCTCTTCCCTGCCCTCCAATCTGGAATGCTACCTTACAAGCATCCCTTCTCATGGTAAATTTAATCCCCGAAGAGAAGAATAAATTTGTGCACTGGATGATGTAGCAACGGCCAAGTGCTGTAGTTGCATAGTGATACAGGAAGGAGTGCTCTGCATGGCAGCCAAATCCAGCCAAGAGCCTTATCACTCCAACTCCATCTGCAAGCGTGTGAAAAATCCTGGTGAAGGAATGAAGGCTCAACTTGGCCATAGGAGAGCAGAAGCTAGACAGCTACATGGTGCCATAACGCAGTGAGATAAGAGAATTTACTGCTACAGTTCAGAGCAGTCCCTCCCATGCACCAATATCTTGCTTTTCCCAGTCCCTGCCTGTTTTTCCTTCAGCCTTCTCTGTTATTTCCAGTTCCCCTTTCTTTCTACATTTTTTCCTCTACCCTTTAGTCTTTCACAGCCATATTCCGCTAACTCTTGCCTCAGGGCAAGAGTACAATTAGTACAATACCATCTATTGTACTAAAATACCAACTCTTATCCTATTACCTAAAAAGGCTTCTTCACAGCTATGCTGTGTTTATAGTCAGCTAATATCCAGACATATCAAGCCTATAAACATTTCCCTTACTATTTTTCAACTTCAGTCTCCAAATGGCACTAATTAATATACCATATTCATTATCACGAAAATGTTTGCTTTCTTAGATGTATCGGAGTTATACTTTATGGAAAATTCCACTTACACAGGCATCCGCTGTCATTTGTTTACTCATCAAGAAGCTGCCAAAACTGTTTGTAGATGCTTCACTAGAAGGTTCATAATGTACTTTTGCATATCCAAAGCCAATATTGTCACTGACAGTATTTCATTAGCAAGTTCTTCTAAGATGATAATTTGATTTGATTAATTACGAAGGCTGAGAATTTTAGGAACCCCCCCAGCGAGCAGTAGCAGTCAATGGGAATCACAGTGACTGGCAATGAGGGGAGGAGACCTCCCAGGAGACAATGCTTGTTATCAAATCTGTTGGTAATAAACACTGCTAGTAATATTAAAACAAATAGTTCCTGAATAATTTCAATTCCTTGCATCTCTTCTCAGTGCTAGTAATGAGTTTTCAGTTTATGTCTTGTTAGAATCAGGAGGTGTTCATTTTTCCATTAAATTTCACACAGACTGGTCTGGCAAGTACCAGGAATGACAGTCCTGGAGGACTGAAGAAAAGGGCTGCTAGGTCACTCTTGGAGTTTCATGTATTTCATTCAGGCTGTCAGGAAAAAACAGGGAGACCCTGCATCAGAGTAAAGCCACAAAGATGAGAGTGTTGATTGAGAATATTTCTTCTGTTTTGGGAAACATTACTAAGATAGACACCTATCAAAACTTGATGAATGAAACTGCTTGGTCAGAGATCTGAATGCTACTAAAGGACATTAAAATGTCATCCACATATATTTTGTAAAAAAAAAAAAAAAATCTTATTAACCTTCTTTAAAGATCAAACATCTTGCCCTTGGTGCAATTATAAAATAACTAGAACAAGTATTAATAAAAAAGGAAATTTTCCACTAAAGTGAAGATGCACCCTGTGGTCAGTCTAAGGACAGCACACAGCAGGAGCTAGTCCTTTTCTTTCAAAGGATGATAGAGGCTTCAGCTGATATCACTGGAAGAGTCTTTCTATTAAAATAGCTTGACTACAATGTCCGGTGATACTCTTTTCCTAATCCTTCCATTTGCATGACTCTGTTAACTAACATAAAGCTTGCAGTATGCACTGAATGCAAGACTAGCTATTCTCAGTGAAACCCAAGGTGACAACAAGAGAATATGCATTCAAATCAGAAGGAATTATTTATCTAAAAAAAATTCAGAAATTGTCCTAAATGTCATGATTCCCTCAAGCTCACGTTTAAAATATGAGTCAGATTTATGCTGACTAGTTACAGCTTTAGAGCGTCCAGTACAAAAATGTGAAAGGCATGGCCCAATGTACCGAGAAGCCCACCCCAAAAAATAATGGGCTTCACAGTATTCATCTTGAAGTTCCACAGAAAGATCACAAGTTCTCTACTTGGTTTTCTGTGTTTGGTGTTACCAGAAGATTAGAATGCTTAATAATAAGCAGAATATCTATGTCAGCTGCTGTTTGTGTATTGATTTAAAACAGAGTTTTAGATAAAACCTATTTCCATAATCTAATTTTGAGGTGACAAAAGCAGATGAGATTCAGTGATTAAAACTGCAAGATAATGTCTGCTTTAAAGCATATGTCACTTACTCATACGGAATGTCAATTCCTAAATTAAAGAAATAGACCTGAATGTCATTTGGCAAAATCAAGAAAAACATCTGCTCTGTGTGCAGCAAGTGTCTCAAAAAGTACTTGAAGCTTATTTTCTGGAAATGACTAGGTATTACTATCCCTACGCTATCTATTATTTTTTGGAAAGGAATAGGTATTATTATTGCAATTAAATTGCCTTTTCCTTTTCAAGCTTGAGGTTACATTTCTTTTTTTCCTTTATGTGTCTTCCTCTAGTTTATTACAGAAAACAAACAACTGTCATTCATTCCATGCATCATGTCTCACCACTGAAAAAATATCCACTCCTGATCCACAGTACAATCTGTTGCTTGCAATTTTAACAAGCAGACACTAATGTTTGTTGCCTTATCTCACGTTGTTGCTCATACTTAGGACAAATGCCTGACAAATAGATGTCTATTCTGTCTTTTTTTTTTTTTTTCAGAATGCTCCTGAAACTTCTTAAACAATGATTACTACTGAAAACATGAGAACAGTTAGGTTGCCATGGAGCCAAAAGGACTTATCCATTCCTCCTCCTAGGAATGGCTGTCTGCCTCCACCAATCTATGTGTTTTGCTTTACGCTCCACTTTCCGCCTCAGAATGAAATTATCTTATTTTTCTGACTTCTTACACTATTAGTTGTCTTTAGCACTCCCGAGTGCTAGTAGTATGAATACAGACTGCTATTCCCCTCCACAAAAAAATAAGTCCAATAACTCCAAGTTTTCAAATAGCTAGCTTTGTAATAAATGATTCTTTTGTAGTAGTAACTTTTACAAGCGTGATGGATAGAAATTAATTTCAGTAAACTCTGCTTTTCCTCTGTCCTCCTTGGTATATTAAGACTAGTTGTCTAGAACATCAAGTATTTTGGTTATTACAGCATCTTGCCTTCTGACTCCTGTCTTTCCTAATGAACTGTCAAGTCATCTGTTCTGCCTATGGTCATGATTTACTAACCATAACTGATGGTGATATTTTATGACGTGCCTTTGCCTAATTTGGATGCCATTTCCATGTAACAATTTTACCAGTGTCCACCTTATCCTATTGGTAGACCAACAAAGTTCTTGGAATTTTTAATCAACTTTTTCAATCCATTCGAAAAATCTGCATTTCATTAAAAAAAAACCAAAACAACTAAAACCAAACAACCCTCTCTTATAAGTGTACACAAGAACATTCAAGGCCAAGTTTTTCCACTACAAAATCTGTGCAACCACATTGCATAAACTCCCTGAGAAAAAAGCCAATATTAAGGAATCAGTCGTCTCCGGTAACTGAGAACGCAGGTGAAGCCTCTTGACTCTTGGACACTAATCTTAGTTGTAAACAACAGCAAGCAAACTCTCACATTGCAGTAGACAATTTTAATATCATTATTTTTTCTGGACAAGAGCAGTCCATAAATCATAAAAAGTATGACATGATAACAAAGTCTGTTCTTAAATTCTTTCAAATAACTTAAAATGTCTTCTCTCTTGGCATATGTAAGATTTGATAAAATTTACTTTATATTCTTATTATAATTGGAGGCCTACTTCTCTACATTTAACTTCTATTCTGTAAGTTTTTAGCCAATACTACAGTTAAATGCATGAAAGAGAGACGCAGCAGTTCTTTCTGATGGGTCAAACACCATGTATGAACCAGAGACTGTAACTATTAAAACTATAATTGTGTGTGCGTGAGAAAATTGGTATATTAGTATTAGTATTAACTAAAAGTCATGGTAAGCCTTCAAACTTCAGTTGTTCTAAGCTTACACTACTTAAACAAAGTACAGATCAATGCATTGTGAGCATAATATTTCACAGACGGCTTCGTTTAAGACTTGTAAAACTAGTTTGATGACTATTCTAAATTTATCCTTATTTTGGGGGTTTATATTAAGTGCTATTACTAGTACTTAATGATTTGTCAAATGGTATTCTCAATAAAAAGTAAAAGTCTTATTTGGATATGACCTGTTTTATCTTTCTAACATGTAGAGTTCACCAAAAAAGAGATTTACTCCCAAATATTATGCTAATAGTATTTTTTCCTAGCTTTGAACATCTCTTACTTAAAAATCAAAACAGACTACCAGAAAAAAAAAAAATACTGAATTACTATGTATCCTCACATTGATGACATAGTAAAAAGCTATTACTTCTGACAACGGAAGGTTTTCTCTTTTAGCGAGATGCAGTGATAGGACACTTAGAAATGTTATCACTTTCCAATCTCAGCACCTTGATCAACATGAAGATAGTCTCACCGTACTCGACTCAAATAGTGTTATAAAAAATCTGCAAATGGCCAGCAACTGCAACAAAATAATTCATACAAAATAAATAGAAATGGCATCTGCTCCTCAGAATACTTTAGCCTTATAGCTGGAATTTGAAAGGCATATTCTAAGCAAAAATGCTGCTGACTTAGCGTTTTCTTAGAGGCTTGTGGGAAATTAGAGGACTATCAATGACATGCATCATCACTTCAAATGAACTGTGGAATCCAATAAAATAAGTGTGCAGATTCCACATAGTTGGAAGTGGGCACAAAAATTTTGTAATTTCTCATGATTTCATGCAATTGCTTTTTCATTATTATGTCATTTTTGGCACTTCTGAAATTGAAAATCTAATAAGTAAATAGACTAAAGCTTAAAATAGCTTAGTAGGAGGGGAAAATGACTTAGGAGGAATGAGGATTATGCCTAATGTATTACTTGGACCATGAAGTTCTATGTCAATGGTAGAAGTACCATCAGAGCCTGACACGCTTAGCTGACACACAGAACCTACGCAAACGTATAGGAAAGGATGTAGGGCAAAATCAAAGAGCTCTGCCGAATGTCCTCTTTTAAGGGCAGTTTAGCATATTCCTGCCCCAATGTGAATGTCCTGCCTAATGCCAGAAACTTTCAGCCCTGTAAGAGAGAACTTACATGTCCTGGTCTAGCAAAACCACACAAACCCCATCTTTTCATTAGCAGTTTAAATTAATGCATCAGAAAGCAAACTGAAAATGCTAGAACATGTTTTCTTTTCATCATCTCCTCCACAGGGGCAGTAAACTTTACTAGGAAAAAAGCAGGACAGCTGGAGATAGATGTGTCACATCAGCCTAGCAAGATTCACTAGAGGATGTGTATCAAAACCCAAAGCATTCTGTATTAAAGGGGTGTCCGGCACTGATAAGGAGGAGAAAGAGAAATGATTTTTTAATCTACTTAGAAAATATGGCAAAGAATGTACACTGTTTTCTGGATGACCAAGATACAGACCAATGTGTTAGTACATCTGAGAAAACAAAACAAAAGTCTCTTTGGAGGCTGGGAAATTATTACCTGTTACTTTCACAAAAGATATTTCCCATGGAAAACATTGCCTGCATATAGGTACTGCCTATTCTGGCACCACTCCTGAAATGCAAAACAGATCCCTGTATATGTCTTTATGCACAATGTTTTCAATAATTTAAGATTGATAACCATTTCCATGATTCATCGACTTAAGCGTTCATCATGTAATTTTCCCTAATATTGATGTGATTCTGAGGCTAAAACAATTTCCATGGATTCCATAAGCATTTGTTTCTTTTCTATTAACTTGGTCATAGTGCAAGTTAGTTATAATTTCTAGAATTTTTTTTCCTCATAAAATGAAAAGCATAATTCATTTCTTCTTTTATCATCTTTGCAGAGAAATATGTAGGCTGCACAATTTTGCCAAAGAAATCTTAGAACGGAAGCCCCAGATGAAATCCTGGCTGTACTGAAGTCAAATGCAAAAGCCAAATTTGGTCCCTAACTTTTTGCACATATGTTTTTATCTGAGGTTACCAGATAATCGAATACCTTATAAATCTTCCTTTTCAAAACAGTAACCCTTCACTGAATGTTTCTGCTTTGATAAGAAACGAGACTAACACATTATGTCAAAATTACTGCAACTAGAAGAATAGTTATTGATAATACTAGAACACCATAATTATATGGTATTATCTTGAAACTACCCTTTTACAAAAGGGCAGGATTACAAGCAGAGTTGATACGGTCAGTTTTAAGGATGGCAACTGGCTGCAGTTTTGAGAGACGATCTTTATCACAATGTTAAATTAAATGTGTCATTCTAAGTCTCTTGAAACCCATGCTTAGAAACATGACAGAAAAGGTTTCAGATAGAATAAATTCCAACAATTCTATGCCTAAGGAAGTAATTTGTTAATATAATAATCTTCTTTTCTCTTTAGGCTTAATCCCCAAAGAGAACTGTAGTATTTAAAATGCATTTTTAATATTGATATTTAAGATTAAATACAAACATTTTTTATTTTAAACATATATATACAACAAATACCACAGTTCAAAAGTCATAAGGTTAGGTGTATTTGTGCTTTCTGAATTTGTCTGTATCAGTTTGTTTAAAGCTTTTAGCGGGTACCTTTTCTTAGAAGATTTTTCTTCTCGTTAGAACTGCCTTATTACCTAGCTGTTCCTTAAATAGTTCTTAAGAAAGCCGTTTCAATTTAATTTCCATTTTCACTGAATTAATAATATCTTAGGAGTAGAGAGCGTGATGCATGAGAGTGAAAAGGAATTCTAGTCAAGTCCCCCAATATTACAGAGAAGTACATTGTAGTATCACTTTCCTGCACTTGACAGACCCAGTTCTCAAATACAATCTTTTGCTCACACTATTCTTATTGGAAAGACTTGCCATTCCTTAATGGGTAAGGACTGCTGCATTTCTTGTGCTATTTTACAGCATGTATCCTTTTTTTTTAAATGTTATTTTTTTGTTTGAGTCCCTGTTAAGTATTTCTTCCTCTGGTAAGTGCTCTTTGTACCTATTCCTTTCCTGAACATAAACACTCACTCCTACCTAGTATTCCACACAAAGTTTTAACAGTATGTGACAACACTGCATTAACATTTCACCATTGCTACTGAAAATATTTTGCTTAATACATAAAATCATACCGGTCTCTTTCTCAGCCACATCAAATAGGTAGCCCACAGCCACTCACTGTACTACTAACTAAAACAGATAATTTCCTCTTAGATTTCCAAGAACTGAGTTCAAAATTTATAAGACCATTCTCTTCTTTCTACTAATTCCCTTGAGTGTTCTCTCTTTCCTGAAATTAGATAATATTAGGAACTTCAAAGTCTATCTGATTTAGTCAAACAAAATTGTCACTGATATTCAAAGCACAACTGGACTTTTGACGATCACTCACAAAAGCTAGAGCATAAACAGTTCATGAGGGCTTCTACTGTGTGTAAAATGTGTTGCAGATCTATCTGACTTTACGAGCATTAATACAAAGGTTTTGCCTTTCACTTCAAGTTATAGTAGTTTGTGGGTTTTAAACCAGCAGAGATCCTGTTTCAAAAATCAGAGCATTGAAACAAGTTCAACTTTTGTACTCCGTAGACAAAAAAAAAAAAGTCATCTCTGACTCAACTTAGTCTATGAATATCCAATATTCAGATTTTGCGTTATGTAACTCAAATTTCCAACTACTTGCTTCAGAGGACTAAGGCTTCAGAACAGATATTAATAAAAATAAAGGATATTTATATGAAAGACTTTAAATAGACTAAAGGTCACAGTGAATGATTCTGTGATCATCTCAGGAGCAAGACATTAGACAAATAAATCTTATTATTGAAATTAATTCTTTAAAGAATCTTCTCACTATGAAAATATAAGATAAGACTAGTACGAGTCCTCGTTAAATACTGCATTTACTATGTTGTGTACTCTTTAGATTTATTGTGCTCAAGGAATTGGCTGGCTCAGAAGACAGTCAGTAATTTTTTCTATTTGCAATGAACAGATTAGTACAGAATGCTCACTTCTGACTTTAAAATAAGACAGACATATGGATGCTAAGTGACGTACCTCCTCATCTGTTGCAAGTCAAACTTTGCCAGAAATAGGGAGATAAGACAGCAGAGAGCAAAACCAATATAGTTTCTTAGAAAGTTGTAAAAGTATTCCTCACTGTAAGTATAAATCATAGAAATATTATTTTGCAGCAGTACGTTGGCTCAAAGTGCTGCAATTACTGAAATAAAGATATAAGCATAAACAAGCAAAAAGCAGTTCCACATAAAATCCCGGATAACACATGGTTTGTAGTTAGCAACTACAAACATAAGAATTCTCAGTGGTAATTGAACAATATATTTCAAACCAAATTAAATAATTACATCTTGAACTTTTCCCCATATTTGTAACTTTAATTATGATATACCTTTAAACTAAAAACAGCAATCAAAGGAAATGGTTCTAAAACATTAACAATGAAACACTTAGGAATACTTTTAGGAGCCTGTCAGTCTTACTATAAACAATCTATTTTTTAAAAAATACAGTCTAAAAATCATAAAAGTCCCAAAATATTAAAAATCCTCCAAAGCTTTAGATTAATGTGCTGTATAGGTAAAAACACAATTTTTAATATAAAGCATGCAAAGGAAATTGCTTCAGGAGTCTGTTGAAATCCAGATACTCTAAAGTTCAGGTTAAAGATTAAAAATTATGAAAGTGCAGGAAAAAAATAAAGCCAGTAATGTATGATTCATTGAGCACGAGATTTACATTAGTGAAATAAGGGATCAAGCCCTAAAAAACCCAAACCAAAACACTTCAATTATTTAGATGCAGAAATACATGCTTTACATATAAAATAAGACTTCAGTAACTTTTATCTCTTTAGAAAGCATAATAACCTGAAAGCTGTGGTGTTACATGAATCAAAACAAAACAAAACAAAAAAAGCATGACCAAAGACAACCAGGTTAATAAACAATATTAATATTTCAGAAAAATCAAGTTTTCCTCCTATAAGCCCAAAAAACAAATATTCTGAGTTAGTCTGCAGTACCACACAATTTCAACATAATTTTCAATATAAGCTGCAGAATATATATTGACTACTCCTTACTAATCCAGGCAAAAACTGTAGTTCAGGGAGTGCCGTTTTACAGGGCATCTCAGAGGGCAGCTAGAAAGATAACTCACAGAAATTAATACACTTCTGAGGAAGAGCAATTAAAAAATACGCTCCATTATTTTCCATGAGAACATCAAAAAGTTTTAAGAATAATTCCACTGTATTTTCAGAATACAGCATTCTCAGATTTCACAAGCACTTGATACATTAATTTAATGCAGGTTGCCTGCAGTTTGGGAGAAAGTTTATACATTGAAAAAAAGAAAATTAAACAGTATGTTCCAAGTTGAGTTTTATGGCTAATAATGATAGTTAAATTCTTTGTATTAAGAAGATTAGTCTGCAGTTTTAGTTGTAATATTAGTATCTAGTTCTCTTTCCACATATTTTTCGTGTGGTTTTAGTTAGGAAAACTTCAGGTTGTATTCCTCAGGTGTTAATTTATTTTTGCGTGGGGTATCCCAGGCCTATGCAATGGGGGAAAAGAGTCCCTTGTCATGAAGAACACCACCCTGAACTAACAACTTGTCAATTTGTAATCGAATAGAGATATTTAAAGCTAAAATGACTAAAGCAGCTTCCAAATTATCCAAAAAACATATAGCAGGGAAAATTTCTGCTCTAGTAGCAAGGACTGAAAGAATAAGCAATGTATTTGTCTGCCACACCTATAATTTCTATCATTCTAAAGAGGAAAAATTGTGTTGACAAGTTAAAGCTCTCCGCATCATCAGAAAACTCATCAAGACACTTAAAATGGTTGAACGGAGACTTCATGTTAATTCAACAGAGGCACTGTTTAGCTAATTCAGTTCCATATTGCAAAAAGTCTCCGTATAGAACAAACCCCTTAGATCTGGCATGATCCTAAGGCAGTCTGGTTTTCTGCACTATTCCAAGACCATTCCTATTGCAGCCATTCTGTATCGATTGTCATAGATCATTTCTCATCTTAAGTAGGTTCATTTTCATTCCTGGTACATTAGGTACTGTTTCAGCCTCAATCTGAATTGCTGTTTAATAAGTTAAATAATCATAAGAAGTAATTACCCAACATTTAAGCTGATTTGTAGCTGTAGCTGTGAGGCTGCAAGATTATCAGGGATATTATGTACATATTTCTGTTCCTTTGTCTTCTATCTAAGAGAACAAATCGTTTTAAGTTGTCTAAACTTGGATTAAGAGACAGGAAATTTCAAAATTTCTCACACAGTTTTAAATTGAAATACTTAATTTATCCTCAAGAACGCTATTCAGTATTTCTTGTTCAGTTCTCTCATCTGTCTATTAAGATTTACTTACACCGTGTTAAAATCTAAAGAAGAATTCATAAGAATTCAATGAGATAAATGTGGTTTCTGAGCCAAAAGCGATTGGTGGCTAAAAGAATTTAGGGAAAAATATCTATCATCTGCTTTGTCCCAACCCTTGGCATGCACTTTGGTCAATGTAGAGAAGAATATTTTCATGATCCAACATCCTTGGTCTTTTGCTCACTCCAAGAACATCCCGAACCACTGCTATAAAGTGAAGCTAAGGAAGCGTTTGGCCTTGAAGAAACGTGAAATCATTTATTGGATTGTTAGATTTTGCCAAATACTGCATTTAGGAATTTTTTTTTTAAGTTACTAAAGAAGAAAAGTTCTTTACAGTTATTGACTCAAAGAATAAAGACTTCTATTACAGGCAAACGCACGTCTGAGACAAAATAAACCCAACTAACTTGAAGTTCTAGTAATTAGCTTTTATCCCCCAACAGCCTTTGATACTACTCATAGTAATATAATGTGCCATAACACTGTCACACAAGTTAAAAAAACTGACCAAGACTAAGATTACTGTTAGTAAGAAATCATGTTACTGTTGCATCATGGAGATCTTGAATATTACTATACTCTGTGTTCATGAAATACTACTGGAGGAAAGAGCCTTCTGGAGTAACAAACAAGACAGTAAGTTTGTTTTTTAAGTGTGCACCTCTTTTTCAGCATGGTTACACAATGTTTTTTCCCTGGTTTCTAAATTTCTAGCAAGGCTTCAGACTTTCAGGAAAGATAGTTGGCATCTCTGCAAGCTAAACAAAGTGGGAGGTAATACAGATTGACAGAGGGAATTGTCTAAGGTTTTGGATAAGACAAGCTCTGCAAGAGCTGTCTCAATTAAGGGAGTTTGTTAGCTTAACAGAAGGGTTCACTACTACAGGCCCTAAATAGATTAAATACTGCTACTGCCTTTTCAGATTTACCATGGAAAAAAGTGTTTTTTCATCTGATGCTGACCATTGGATTATGGTCTACGATGCTGGAGGAAAATCACTGCACGGGAATACTGTAGTGTATTGAGGAGAATTCAGAAGTTACATTAGTGCAGGAGGCATTAAAATGAAGCAGACTCTTGATCATTTTGTACTCCCCAAAAGCTTCGGCTGGATGTTGAACTTCATCTCCATACCTAGTTTTGTACAAACTCAGATCATGTGTCCACCCATCAGACTCCGGGTCAGCACTGCTTCAGCTATGTGTAAGGTTAACAGACATCACCTACTTGGAGATTTGTATCTCAATGGGAAGCTGAATTAGAGTCCTAGAGGGTTCATAGTTTCTAAAAATACCTCCCAAACCAAACTATATTAAACAACATCCTTTTAAAGAATTAAAAACTGTCTCCTTCAGAGTTCAAAGGTTTACATACAACTGGGATTGGTGAGAGCTAGTACAACTCTGTTTTCCCAAATGTTATCCTAGGAAGTATCGTAGATTTCTTTCTTTCACGCTTTTACCACTCCAGTTGTACCACTCAGGTTCTGTTGCTACGTGCCTGGTAAAAGACAGAAGAGAACTCTAACGAAGAAGTTCAACAACATAATTTTTTTTAATTGACAACTATTTTTGGTGAGAAAAGTCCTGACCTGTGGAATTTGATGCTGAAATGAAATATACTTCCTAACACCATTATATATCATGAACAGTAGAGTCTCCAAATTTTGGCCCATATGGCAGAACATGGCTTAATAAGCTGCACTATACATAAGCATGTAGTTAATCAACGGCTCTGTTCAGGCACGTGCAAAGTAGAAAATTGTTCCCACGTGTAGATTTATGTGCACAGGAGAACTTCTCTGGCCACGCTGGACTCCGAGGAGATAACAGTAGAATTCCTCTGTCAGAGCAGCATTTGCACCAAATGCCCTTCCCACCCCACCTCCATCTTTTTAGTCTCAGAGGCAGAAGCACAGAAGCCATCGGCTTCTTTCAGCATCTTATCCTTGCAATAAGTTACTGATGAGAAAACTTAACCAGTTCTGTCCCAATATAATTCTTAACAGAAAAAGTGAATGGGATAATTCATTCTGTTTAATAGAACTAGACTGGTCTTTTAAAAGTATCATTCCCTGATTCCTTTTATGTTCAATTAAAAAGAATATTTCAAAGTTTTTCCAGTATGCACTCTGGCATGTATCCTATTTTATGCAAATACATAATGAATCCTTTTACGCTTCTCATTAACTGAGTTATTTTCAGCACGCCTATGTTCTCTGCTGTTCATATCCATTTTTACTACATATTCCAAATGAGAACAGAAAGAACATATTTCAGGCTTTTACTGAAGTTAAATATTTGCACAGAAAAAGGAGGAAAGTATTCAAAAGTTCAATGATTTTATCAAGATAACAGTAAGTGTCACGATTATGTAGTATTTCAAACAAAACTAGGAAACACTGATTTACAAAGAAGTACATTGAACATATCCAGCATTCTGTCCTAAACCCAGAGTAATCTGCATCTACCTATCTCATTCTTTTAGATGGCTGACCTCTAGAACACAGAGTCTAAAGACAAAAGCAAATTTGTATTTGACCTAGATTTATTAAATATTTATAAGTTCATAAAGCTCAGCACTTTGAAAATAAGAATTCTCTGTCATTTACATTTCTTTCCATATTTCTGAGATTTTATTGCTGTCAGCTATGGCCAACCATCTTATATTAGGAAGCAGTCAGGACTGAGAATAAGATGTCCAGCGTTAACCTTTTTACCTAATAAAACATCAGTACAGCTCAATTGCTCATGGCACTGTCCTCAGTCATTTAATTCACTTTCTATCTGCACTCAAGAGAAAGGACCGCAACATTTTCTGCCACTCTGACTACAAGTAATTCACCTCAGCCTGTGAAGGATTAAGAGGTAAGGCAGTTTCACGTCTTAAGTTTTCAATCTCTTTCCATGAATTAGTGCTGACAACACTGTTTTCACATACCCATTTTCATCTCATGATTGAAGCTGCACTTCTATTGGTTAAGAAAAATGCATCTCTACACATATCATTTCGAGCCTAAGTTCTTAATAATCGAAAAGAAAAAATAGGAGTACAATTTACAGACATATTGCCAATATACTAAGGCCCTTAAGTCAAAGTCTTCTCAAAAACTGTACGGCCTATAATTAATACTCCAGCAGAACTCCCACAGAAACATGACCTCGGTTGCAGTGGGCACTATTCAGGCACGCACATCCCTGTTCCAGAGAGATCACTGTTTAATTTAAAGGAAGAAAATTTAACAGCAACAAGAGACGCCAATAGAGACAAACAAATTAAGCTCAGGCAGCTATTGAAGACAAAGTAAAAAATAGGAGTCGGGCATGGAGTAATTTCTTCCTTAGGAGGCTAATAAAGAAAATTTGCTTCTGTCTCATGGAAGCACCTACAAGTACCCATTTCTCCTTTTATTTTTCTAAAACCTTTATGTTTTCCACTTGTAAATGACAGAGACATGTACACACTGCAATGGTCTTACAATAGTGGTTCATCCACTTGAATGAAAAGTGACTAACACTAACTGCCTTGAAGGAGCAGGAAGAAACCTCTTACAGCAGCCAACTGTGCGTCCTGTGCATTCAGCCACAGTTAGTGTTTACCAGCAACAATTTCCTTTCAGTTACATGCAGAGCTTTGGTGAACCTACCGCATTTCCACACCATTAACTTCCAAACATTTTTTCTTCCCACTGTCACTCACCATGATCTCTTCTGTGTTTTTCTGTCGAATCCAATAGCTTCTCCAGCAGTCTCGCTCTGTCTATCTCAGAACAAACTCAGACCTTGCTTCTTCTACACAGCCTTTCTCTCATTCACATCTGTCTTTCTGAGTAGTCTAGGCAGTACCTTGGAAATTGCTCACCATCATTATTCTGTGTTTACCCCAAAAGTATGAAGCGTCTCACGATCCCAGGTGTGGTAGGCAGAGCCAATTTAACTGGGTTACTTAAAGGAGCAAGACACAATGCTTCACTTGCCTGGGCAGCAGTATATTATTGTGCCAAACAGCAAGCAGTTCATGGTTGGCAGTGCTCTGAAGCATGGGGCTTTATCTCCTGTAAATAGGATTAGCAAATGAAAATATGTATTCTAGTTTCATACAGCAGGATTATCTACAAAGCAATGCATTTCTGTGATGTTCCTTTTAGCTCTATTTTCAGATGAGTACTAAGACAGCCTTTGTTAACCTCTTCTGTAACAAAATGCACACGTTCTAACATGTTAGATTGCAGATTTAGACTATAAATTTTATATCAGCTCTTTAGGAAAAATAATAGAAATATCTCAGTCATAAATTTTCCTATTAGAAGAGAAAAAGTTGTGTCATAGAATTACTACAAATCACAGAGCAGCTTAATACATCAAATAAATAGGCACTCATTACAGTATTTGAAGTATTGTGTGCTTCCAGTTTTAAGGTATCCATTTTATATATGCGCATTTTTAAAAACAAAAGGAAATACTGCTGCACAAGTTTTTCTTCATGACTCTCCCAAAAGCAGATTCTGATAGCCAAATATTTTTGAGAAGTCACTGAAAATGGTAAATTACCTGCTTATGTTAATTCAATGCCAGTTCAAGAGCACTGTATTTGTCATCTGAAGCTTCATAGTATGTCTCCAAAACAGACTCATGAAAAATTATCATGAAGTGTTATACTGAAGCAACATAAGAAAAACTTTCCACTTCCCTGAATTGTTTCCATATTTACTATAAGTTCATCCTTATTACTAATTACTTAGTTTTATTTACAATTTAAAATATAATATAATACACTTACTTATGCACAAAAAACCTAACCCTCTGAACTTTCACTGAACAGCAAAAGTAAGTTTACCAGCCTGAGCATGGATTATCTGAGTTGATTCTGCATGACAGCTGAAATATCCAGAGACTTACTTTCTGAATGGAAGGCATTTACTGTCTGCAGGACGCACTTCCTGTTAAATATATGAGGGAAATAACAGCACAGCCAGAAATTGTGTTTCCCTCTACAGCAGTCAGAAATAAAGACATCATGTTACACAGAATGTAAGTCTCTCGTTTGTGTTTCATGATTTACTGAAAAACTAATAAAAAGGTTATCCTTTAAAACGCATACACTTCATACACCACATAATGCAACAGTTTCTTCTCCATAACCAATTAACATGAATCACCCTGCCGACTTTTCTCCATTAACAAAATTTAGTTCTTGTTATGTACAGAAATCATAAATATTTGTAACCATTATGAAAAATTTCAAAATATTTTAAAGCAACAGGGTGCTCCCCTGCCTGCTTCAATATTGTTATAAAAGGAAGAAAAAATATTGCATATGAGTATCTTCTGATCTTTCCTCATGGTTTGTGAAACAAAAGCAAAACATTCCTTTTCAGTACAACCAAGGGATACAATGCTACCAGCTAACAGGCTAGACAATTGTTGCCTTCCTTTCAGACAACGTCTGATTGACAGAACTAGAAAGATGTATACTAGACTAATAAATGGCATTTTATGTTGTACCAATGTCCAATCATTAACTAGGTGAAAGCAATTTCCAATACTGACCAACACTAGGATCTAAAGACCCAGGGCAAAAATCCAAGCTACTAAATTCATTGGTTTAAACAACTAATAGACATAGGGGAAGGAAAAGAAAGAAAATAAATAAATAAAAAAAGAAAAAAGAAATAGAGCTCCAAACTGATGCAGACATTCATAAGGGAAACTATTTTCAAAGCATGCCATTAGAAATGCTCTGTTTGAGGACTGACACAATAACACCCTTCTTTTGGGGGAAAAAATAATAGACGTGAGCTTTAGCATATTTAACAGCCATCTAATTTCACATAATCACATCATTTGAAATATCACTACAAACAAAGAAGCAGTAAAATACATACAAATTCTCTTTATTAATTCTCCCTTCTGAAAGATCTGTTCTAGTCTCTACCCTCCTCCCCCTTCTTTTTTCACCCTAGCAATGATTTCTGCCTCTCACAGACTTGATTGCTCTGATGACCTCAATCAAAAGGCAATTATCCAGTGAGGATGGAAGGTAATTATTCCCATCAAGGAGAGATTGAATGCACCTGAATAGACAGCTGCAGTTCTTCCAGGGATTACATTATTACTATAGCAATTGCCTCCATTAATTTGTGATGCATGTCAAATTTATGATAAAAAGTTGATTTGTTTGCAGGACAACTACTTTTCCCATTTCACTCAACACGCATTCTAAGGCAGGAGCAACAGTCAATTGTAAGTTACTTTAGCACATATGTGACAACTCTCAGCATGAAACCATCTGCTCAGGAGTGAACATGACATAAAACCAGGAAAAGGGATTGAAGCTCTATACAGATGTATTTTATATAATTCACAGACAGAGCCAAAAGCATGGATAATTCAGCCCAAGCTTGCCACAACTCTGCTGTAGGGACAAAAGTATAGGGACAATAAACACTAGTAAAAGAAAAAATGGTAAGGCTCAGCAAAAAAATAAGTTTACTCAACCTATTTACCTTCAACAGTAGATGGGAAAATGTTTAATTCTAGAGGAGAAAGTTATTGTGAAAGATTTGTACTTCAATATTTACAACAACGTCCTATTTTTAAAAGAGGCTGACAACCTACCTCCTCTCAGATTGATGAGGACTTGTAAGTCCTCAGACTTAAAAGGTACTTTTTGAATGCTGAGCCTTTTCTGGAAATTCTAAGGTAAGGACTCTAATCCCTGTAATCACTCCACGTGCTAAAATTCTGCCTTCCTTAGGCAGAGTTATATGATTGAGAAATAGGATTTCTAACATAAAAGTTCAAATTTCAGTAGATTTGTATATACTTCTGTAAGTAGTCTGGAAGTGATCCGATGCTTCAGAATTGCAGTAGGTAAAACTGGTCCCCCTGAGTGCTGATGTTTGCCCTGAATTAAAAGGGACCAGGCGTAAGGCATAGAAGGCTGAATAAGAATGCATTTTACTCACTGATGAACTATAAGGAATTCTAATGCACAACCAGCCAACAAACATGTTGTTACATTTTATTAGAGGTTATTTTCCTGCATAGGCTACATCTTGTAAATGTTGCATTTTAATGCAGGCAAAATATGTAAAACTTACCATTCTAAGGCTAATAAATTGTCATAAATGTCAGCAGTAAGGTCATACAGCGTAGTGTTAATTAGGCAGATACATGGCATATTTAATTTAGAAATAGGGAATTTTCTATTGTATACTTACATCCCTTCATTCTTGGAAGTATGCTATCTAGTCCTATTGGCTTACTAACCTTAAATTTACCTTTTTTTTCTATAAAGTTCTTCTGGGACACTAAAGTCTCCAAAACCATTTGCATTCTTATGATCTCAAAAGTGTATCACAAAACACTCTCTCTTTTGAAGTGTAGTCCTAAATAAGTAAATACTTTTCTCAGCATCGTCAACTTTTCACCATCATCTCCATCTTCTCTCTGTAGTTCACTGAAATATGAGAGGGGAAGGGAGAGGAGAAGGGAGTTAAGTGTGAAGAAGGAAAATAAAAAAGCTGACAACGGAATGGGGCAGGTATTTGCCTTGCCTATTTAAAAATTCTTCTTTTTACTTTCCAAAGTAAAAGACACAGCTTAATTTCCAGTCTCCAAACAATAGCTGTTCAGTTCAACTGGCTTTGCTCTTGCAACACATGTTTTTCTGCTTTCTTTTTTCGTTCTTTGTATGTTACAGAAAGTTTAAAGTACAATCAAAGTTCACTTCCCTAAGCCTATTTCACCACTGACTAAACATACAAGTCCTAGTTTGGCTTGACTTCTTTTTTATCACTACTTAGAGCTGTCTATCTTGAAATTCTCAATGATCGATGTCAGTTCATACATAAAATAACTTTTCTTTTTCCATGAAGAGAATAGCAGAAATGTACTGTAGAGTTTGGGATCCCTATTGACCAGTGCTTTATTAAGTTTGTGTGCATCAGATATGGATAAAACACAGAACTTTTCTTCTTCCAGGAGAACTTCTGATACTTGTACGACTTCTATACAAGTTATCTTTAGATTCATAATTACTGTGGCTAAACCTAGCTTTTGCAAGTTGCTAAGTAACTTTCATCCCATAAAGTTTTAAAAGATTGTCAGTTTCTGATTTAATTACAGTCAACTGCTTCTAGATATTGAGATACACTATATAAAGATCCTAAGAATTCAGGCATGTTTTTCTGTATCTTAACTAAGATGCCAGACGGCCTCCTGGTAGACGCTTTTCTCTTTGGTCTTGACACATATAACAAAAGCTCCTCACCAGGGTCATACAATTTTTGTGCCCGAAAATTCTCCAGTCTATACTCTCCTAGGTATTTCAGAGAACATGGGGGAACCAGACACTTCAGGATGACAAGTGGTCAGGTTTCTGGATTTGCCTTGCTCTTCAGTGAGAAACGTGTTATGGTTGGGTTATATTAAGATCATTTTTATCTCAAGCTAGGTTAAAGAAATATGCAAATAAAAGAAATTATTCAAAAACATCAAAAAGTAGTTGACACTGACAAAAAAAAAGGGAAGGAAGTGGCATTTAATGTACTTGAACTATGATTAAAACAAAAATCCCTTTATGTAGCAGGTGTGATGTGGACTTCTCTGGCATCTGTGGATTTTATTTTCCTATGTGCCTTGTACCCCAGGTATTATCCCTGAAAGAAAACCTAGGCTTGGTCAGAAAGACTTGGTTTTAGAATTAATTTCTATTTTGGAGCCCTCCAGTGAGTCTAGATACATTTAATCTGTTTTTCCAAAATGAGTTTACTTCTCTTTCATCGCAGTAATAGTCTGACCATCCATCTGAATCAAAATAAACTTTCTCTCACTTCCTTAAAAATGCAAATTGCTTCTTGGACCAATCTGGTCCAGTTCTTATATGTGACAGACAAATTACCCATTCCTTGACTCAAAGATGGTATAACCTTCTCCTATCTCTCTTTGAGTGATTCAGGGTAACTTTTTACAGTATACATAATGCAGCAGAACTCAGGCCTTTGGCTCATAGGGCAATATAACTGTTTCTTCCCTCTCCCTTCCTGACATCCTATCTAAGTGAAACCTAAGGAAAACTGAAGAGAATCCTTTATTTTGGGTTGGGTAGAGAAGTTTTTTCCAAACAATCTGCTGGTTGAACTTACTCACCTGTGAATAAATTATTATTAAATCTGATGGGAAGGAGACAACAGTGTCTGTCTGAGAGGGAGGTGAAAAGGTGCTTCATGACAGCAGCCTGCTATGAGTTGGACTATGCACAGCGATTACACCCGCAGCACAAATGCTCTCATGTGAGGTACCTTCTCCACGGACTCTTGCATGTCTACATTGATGAATATAGTGGAAACAAATACCTAAATGGGATATAAGATTCATTACTGGTTCTTTACAAAGACACTGACATGAATGTAATTAGCTTTTCTGGCATGACAATGTGCCTGGGAATATCAAACCCCAGCCCCAACATCCCTTCTAGGAGGATGTTATAACACATAGCCTTTTTATTCAAATCTCTACCAAGCTCTTCCAGTTTGCCAGTGAGGAGCTCCTCTTTCCTTATCGTGCTTAAGCACTGAGGCAAGCTAGTTTGCAATCAGAAGAGTAATAGGAATAGCTGCTGCAGCAATAACCCCTTTGAGAAATAGTGCAGTAAGAGGTTATCAATTTGTAGCAAACAGACAAATTGCGCCCTGGGCCTCTGGATATATCTGCTACTGCATCCAGTACTGCATTGATTCACAAAGTTGAATATTCAGTTTGTTGCTGCAGAACAGTAATCGAGGTGTCTTGGGTTATCTAAACAACTGAATTAGTCATGGTCATCCTGTACTAATTATGGTTATGGATGAACTGCTTTTGATTCACCAAGAAGTTTATTAATAAGTCCAGAGACCAACTTAAGGGTAAATCAGAATAAGGTGACTTACAGGAAAGAGTACATTACCTGGTAGCACCAAACATATCAATTTTATATGGCCAAGAACTGCTGATAAGAAAATTTTATGGCATGCTGTGATATACAGCTTTAAATTATGGAGTTACCACTCACACTATATGTGCCTTACAAGAGATTTATCCGCATCTTTAAAGGTTTATACAATTAAATATTTCTTTAAAGAACTATAGAAAATGTAGAATATTTTAAAGACATACATTTAGAAATCCTAAAAGCTCATAAATAATTTAAAATGAGAACACATTAATATAAAAAGAAGCAAAAATTAATAATAAATCACACTATCAGCAGACAAAGACCAAATTGCCCTTTTAAGAGTCCTGGTTTCATTTCTAATCTCTAGTAACTAAGCAGAGATAAATGGAAAGGGAAAAAAAAAAAAAGAGGAAAACATGACAGCAGGTCAGCTCTGTTGAATGTGTAGAAGTTAATAAAAGAAATGTGAACTTTCTACCATGCTTTGTATATTAACACCTATGTTCTTTTGGGGCTGTAATGCGAGATTGTTAAAATACATGATGCTGCTCCATATTCATTGCTTTCCTAATAATAAACAGTGATGAATGACCGCAAATATCTGTTGCAGAAGTGGATGAGATATGGATATAATGAACACACCAAGGGGGTATATTTTAAAGCCAGTATGTGATTGTAGTATGCACAAAACCAATTACATAAGTAATGCCCACATCACTCATGCTCTGTTTTGCAGATCAGCACACATTTTAAAGTTCCCAGTAATGAGAACTTTGCTGATTGTTACCCAGAGAGGGGATTTCAGGCAGCTTTTTGAAAAAAAACAAACAAAACAAAAACAGCAACAACAAAAAAACAACAAAAGACCAACCAACATTTTTATAGCCTTATTTCCTGCATTAGAAATTGATGGCCTTTATCAAATTATGGAGGAGTACAGTACAAAAAGCACACTTCTTAGAAATATACTAATTTCTTGCTAGGGAGACCATCAGTAGCAGGAGATTAATCTTCAAATTCAGTTTCTCTCAGCTTAACTCTGATGAGGCTAATACAGACAGTGAGTGCTAAATGGAAGGCGGGAGTCAGAGTTTGACGACCAGACATAATTCACTGGTTTATAGCGATCATGGTTTACACTAATCTGTTTTCCTCTGCTCTGAAGCTAGCTAGGAAAGATAGTGAAGCCTGGCGTTAGCTGCAAAGCTCTCGATGGACCCACATCGATGGACCCACCCAGGCTGTGGCCTGGCAAGCTCTTCTCTTACCCTATCTTTCTCGTCTACATGGTCCTCTGCCTGTCTCCAAATACATGCTTTTTTGACCCAGTATACAAAGTAAATATTTTACCAAACACTATTAAAAAAAATATGTAACTGCAGAGTTGTGTGGTAATTCAAAAAAAAGTATATCTCATGCACACTTTATGTATTCAGAATGATTTACAGAATTTGTGCCCTCTCCCGTTGCTTTAATTCTGGTATTGATGTGACTCTTTGCAACCTCAGTCCTTGTGCTAACCTTGGAGAAAACTCACCTGAAAGTTACTAGTTTCTGCAAGGTTCGTGTGCTAAAATGCCTCAGGAAAAGGGCTGAGGAGTTGAAAGGGAGGCAGCAGGACTGCACACAAGCAGGGAAGCAGGAGGGATAGCAGGTAGCCCAAAGCTGAGCTTAGGCTACAGGGGAGCCCCAGGCTCCAGTGCCACATTTCTGCAGAGGAGAGGACACAGGTAGAACTAAAACCATTTTACTTTTCTGTGGCTGCGTTGAAAATGAATTTAAGGCTTAGATGTCTAATGAACTGATATGCATCATGGCTGCTAGTATTCTCCAGCATTTCCACTCCCCCTTACAACACCCAAGTGTGCTTTCCAGTATCCATCTGTTGGATATTGTCTCTAGCAACGAGAATTCATAAATATTTAGTGATCCCAAAACTCATCCCCGCCACATAACCTTAGTGTAGCAACGGCAGTCACCAAAAGTATGGGTATAGGCTACGCTAGATGTCAGCGGCAGAGACAGCTGGGTTACTATATTAGAAACCTCAGCATGCCCTGAGCACAGGGTGACCCACACTGAGAGACATTCAGCCTCAGAAAACGCAGCATCAGGGCATGATAATTCTCATATTTTACAATAAGATAAAGAAAAAATATATATAATGCCTCTAAGACACATGCATGAATGTCATCTCCCATCATAAAGCTTTTATAAACACCTTTTATTTTGAATTTCTTCATGGAGAAGTCAGTAGAAATCAGGGGTAAGTACAGAACTGCCATACCAAAAATTCTGATCCATCATTGTGTATATTTCAACATCCTAAAGTAGACTTTCTCCTAAATCATTACTTAATTTCTGTGTACAGATAACATTATTTAGGGAAAGTTCTACAAATACTGTAGTGACATTTTTTTTCCTACTGACAAACATTTAAAAATGAACAAAAAATCCACATCACATTTGAATCCGCATACACAGAAACTGTATTCAGAATAAAGATAATAGCTTCTCTCTCCAAACACTTGCTTACTTGATGTGGTAAATGAATTAATTATTCCACCAGACACCATTAAAAAGACTTATGTAACTGCAGAATTGTGTGCAAACTTAAAAAATACCTATTTCACACCTATTTCATGTATACCAAGTGATTTAAAGAATGTCATCTGTAACCATAACGACACAGAAAAAATGGATAAACATTTTCTGTATTGAAAGCAATTATGAAAAAATCATTAAATAGCACTATCCAAAAGACTACTTATGAAAAGCACATTTAAATATTCTGAAAAAAAAAAAAAAAAAACGACCAGGAAATTAAATTTCTAAAAAATTAAATTTGTTCTACAGGAAGAAAATTGAATAAAGCCTATTTATCTGCAGATCTTTGTCCTCAAAACCATGCACCCACAAATATAGCATCATCAGCTTCTCACAGCATCCCTACAGTATCAGTCCAGGTTAAGAGAAAGCATATTGTGTGCTCAGTCTATCACTGTAAGTAGTGGTTTGCTCACCAGATATATTGAACAGAATATGGAAAGTCCACATTCTACCTACATTTCTCCCAGTAAAGAATTTGGCGGTGTTTTTTTTTCTTTGCTTAGTTTTTTCATGAGATTTTGATGAACATCAACATTGAATATTTTTTCAAAATTCTCTGGAGTTGACTAATGAGTTCTGCTATTACTAGGATGGAAGAGAAAGAATGTCCTCACAGACAAACGACAAAATGCATAAACCTTATCTCCTGTTGAAACTCTCTAAAGAATGCTGTCAAGACTCAAGATTAATTTTGTCTTTCTACATATTATCATATGTATTCTACATTTCCACACTATAATGAAGTTTGTTTGTGGTTCCTACCCTTCAATCACATTTGGGAAGAGAAACATGAGACTGGGTTTCTTTCCACCAGAGAGAAAACAAAGAGAAGAAAACAAACACCCTCTATCTGCACTAAGCCTGCTTATCATAAATAGGAACACGTTGGGATGACACAGAAAAGAAAGGACTCTCTTCATTTAAGTGGCATTTAAGTCCAAATGTGGAGGACTTCAAGACCCAAAGGATTTCTCCTGGCTCGGCCAGATGGACCAGCAGTGTGCTTACACTGTACTGGCCACTTTTACCCGCCTCCTCTCTGTTTTCCAAACCTGTTCCTCCCCATTCACTTTGATCCCCCCCTTTTCCTACCTTCAGCCCTTTCCTTAGACATCGTATAGGTTTCATGTATTCCCACAATCCCCTTAAAACTTCCCATAACAAGATTTATACAATCCTGGAAACCTCTCAAATATCCCATAGTAAGTTTGTTCTTACTTACGAGACCCACGATGATCTTCTTTCCTCCCAGAGTTATGAAGCTCTGACAGAATCTCTCCACGGCTATGCTCCACTGATTCTTTCAGTGTCCTGCAAGCTCTTGGACTTTGGTGTTGTTTCTATTACCTCCTAATCATTTAAGTTTCTGTATCTAGATGTTTAACTTATTACTTCTGACTCTTATTCCTGTTTTTTAAGTTGAATTGCCATTAACCAGGTATCATTGCAGTCCAGATGTTCTTACATTTCAGGTGTCCACATACTTTTACCATCTACATATCTTTATATTTTTTTCAAAGAGATAAACACCTTAATTAAGGTATTAAAGTATTATGACAACTGCCATTTAGTAGCCTCAAAACAACAAGAGTCTGACTGTGCAGGATTGTGACCTTACTTTCTGGATTATTTTCAATTTCAATGAGCTACTCTTCAAAATCACTGTATATATTGAAACATGAGAGAAATACACTCTGTTTTAGACTTTCTTGTCCATGAAAATGTTTTGTTACTGATACATTGAGTCCTTTGTTCATCACACCAATGGATATTATCAATCTTTCCTTGCTTTCCCCCCTCTCTTATTGTGTTGGTTTACTAACTATAAAGAAGAAAACCAATGTAAGTTTCTCCTTTTCCTTCAGCTGTAAGGTACATGGTATAGTGGAGTCCTGGTCCATGACTGCTACTGCTACTGCCTCACCAGTAGAAATAACAAAAAAACCTAAGTATTAAAGAACATGCCTATAGAGAATAGTTGAACTTCCCTCTGCAGCCTGGCCTTTAGCTGCTGATGCCTCTCCAGTTATCTACTGCCCTAATTTATTGTACCATTTTCCTGTATTAAGGCCTCTCAAAGTAGAGACCCTATCTTTCTCTATTTGGTGTAGGAGGGTTAATCTCCACAAGGCCACTACGAAGCAAATAATAGAACCCAACAATTATGAAAATGTCACTTTCCTTTTTCTGGCAGGTCCATATGTCACATTTTAGAAAAATGTCAGGGTTTCCATAGGCCACAATGTTGTTATTGATGTTGTTTGTATTGCACAGTAAAGCACATAGATTCAGAGTTTAATGATTTTACAATGTTTTCGAGCAGAATGCAAAAAGTGTTATCCCTAAGGATGATGCAAAAAAAAAAAAAGCCTCAGTTTTCAACATGACACAGAATTCTGATTTTCTATGCAAAGATAATTTTTCATCATCAGTACAAAAAGCTCATAATATAATAAAAAAAACAAACAACAGAATCAGAACACTTGATTCCAAGTTCTATAAGGCAAACTCCTTACTTCTTTTACTAACATTAAAGTTGAGTCATTCTGAACAACAAGCGAAGCCTGAGGAGTATGGGTGTCTCCAGCTCTTTTAGTGACATGCCCTTGAGGAGTTATGCCTCATCATTCCTCACTAGACAAAATCTTTGAGGGTTTTCAAGGACAGCTCTAAAGAGACCTTGTTGGAATATTTTAGCCCAAAGGCACAGAGCACTATGGGCAGGTTTGTGGTCATTATCATCTTTGAATATTTCAGAAATTAAAATGCCTATATAAATGTGATGTCTGAACTATTTCACTATGAGGCATCACCAGTCTACACTTTGATGGTACTGAATTTTACTAGAGACGTCATCTGTAAGTGAAACAAGAGAGAAATTGCCTGTATTCTTAAATAGAATTTGATGCAGAGAGAAAATCTTAGGTTTCAGTAGCAATTGTAGAGGTGGAAAAGAGGAAAGGCAATCAAAATCAAGAGGAAATATGGGAGGAATAATAGACAAGGAAACCTATTTGATGCTGTTACAAGGCACATAATTCTGAGAAGGAAACCTATTCAGAAGTTGCTCTAATCTGCAGGATGTACTTTCAGAAGTTGTTTCGGGGTTGTTATTTATTCCGTGGCACTAGATTACAAATTCAGTGAAAGGAATCTACGGAAAGTTATCAATTATTTACACAGTCAAATGTACCTCATTGTTTAACTACAATAAGATGATTTTATTTCTTTCTAGCTTTCATTAAGTTTCTTTAAATAATTGAGATCTTTGGGTGTTCATAGATGGGGGACATTCATTCTAGGGAATGTGATGCCTAACAACTAAATCAACTTAAAAATAATTTTCTTTAAGCATTCATGAGATTTTTGCGGAAAACAAACAAACAAGCAAGCAAAAAAATAAAACGCCTCTGTTCCTAGGTCCAGATAAATATATCCAAATTAAAGAAATCCAAATAAAATAAAGTAAAATAGAAATTCACAACAAAACCAAAGTCACCTCAAAGTATCATTTACTATTTACTTAGTTTTCACAGAACTAAAAATTAGAACCAAATTAAGTAATTAAAAAATAATAAAATTAATTAATGAGATGTTAAAATTGGAAATTTTAAAAAAAAATCTCTTAAAAGTATTGAAAATGAGGTTTTAGATAATTTTACACATTTTCAGCTTTTCAGCTTTTTTTGTTAGATATTCATTGACACCAGTGCTTTCTAACAGACTAAAAATATTCCTGAATCTTCCACTTAGACATTAAGCTACATAGAGAAATAATTATGCAATTGAAATTATTAATCAAAAACATACTATTTCCATTACACATTGTAAAGCAGTGCTTACAAGTAAAGACGACATGCAGGAGAAAAACCAACTTAGCTTTTTAAGGCCCCTGAGTATTTTATTCTTTTTTTTCTCCTTCAATAGTTTGCAAACACAGAGAATGTTGAGATACTGTGAAAAAATCAATGTAACACAGTCTCTTTGTGTGAACTCTGTATCTGGTAGTGGAACAAAACAACTCTCATAAGATACTAGTTGCAAAATATTCACTAATTCTACAGTTTTAAACAGTTTGGTTAACCATCAAATACTTAACCAAATGTAACTCTGAACCAAAATAAAATCCACCTTTCTGAGACTTCTGCAGTGTTCAAAATATACCCCGACACAAATTAAATACAGCATTGTAATAATTTTTTTTATTATGAAATATTTATAATTATAAGGATTCTTATTTTGTAAAAATGATTGTAACTAAGTGAAAAACATCCTACTTGCCTTTTCTCACAATTTTCCTATTTCACTGCCATAACTGCCTGCAGGTTTTTCCTAACCTGCTACATTATCTAGTGACAGCTTTGTTCAGAGCCCTTTTGAAATTAATCAATTGAATTTGACTCACTAGGGTTAAGCAGCATTATAACAACTATTTCTGAAATTAAACTGTAGTTTGATTTCAAAAGTAACCAGTCTGTTGGGCTAGATTAAGGAATGGCACTGTTCTTATAAATGTGATTTTATTAATTGAGAAATCATTAAGGAATTTTTAAATGAATCCCTGTGTCATGAGTGGCAAAAAGTTTTTTCAGTTTCTAATCATGATCTGTTTAAACTCCTAGGAACAAAAAGTAGCTTGTGATTTTATTTTCTTGCATTTTAACATCATTGAGGAACACCGCACTTCTACAAACTTCTTTTTAGGCATGTCCTGTTTCTAATATTTCAGATGTTTCCCAGGAAAAATTAATTTAATTGAATGAAGGATGTCCATGTTTAATGAATATTATTACTAAATTTATCCTTCTGAAGTACTTTAGATTTCATGAGCTTTTTTTTTTTAAAGGATTAGAGAAAGTTGCTACTGAATTGGACACAGAATTAAACAATTTTTTATGACTATAGGCAGAAAATAAGTATTAAAGTTTAAGGAAATTCCAGAGTAGGTATGCCAAATTTACCTAGCTTCTTATAGGATGATTATCCAGTGGTATCTGACTATTTAAAATATACAAAGACCTGCTGTGTGTCTTTGGAAATATTATTTAATCTGTACCAGCAATAGAGCTAGCCAAAATGCTAGAACACTTAGCAAAATGTTCAAGCAAAAGGAGCTTTTTTTTCCTTTTTTTGATAATCTCTTTTAGCTGAAAGGGTATTTTTCATTAAAAACATAATTGATCACAAACGTTTTGACAACATATTGATCTTTTTCACAAGCAAGTGATTATATTATGTCTTGTATGACTGTCACAGAGACATTTTTCTGTAGATATTTGCAAGTGCTCCACAGAAACAGTTACGGTTGCTTCCTATAAAAGGAAAGAGAAGCTAGAATTTAACCAAAGAAGCAGTCATGGATGTGCGCAGCTATTTTTTTTTAATCATCATTGAGGAATATTATCACACCAGGCAACAGGCAAACTATATGGCCATAAACTTCAAGTTAAAAAAGACTGATGAGGATAAAAACTAATAATTAGAGCTTAAGACTTGAGACTGGCAAGATCTTGAAACACTACTTTTCTCAGCTTATTTCCTTGGACATTCTCACCAATGCATAGCTGGTAAACTCCTGCTGATGTCGACCCCACCACTCAGGCAACAAAACCGAAAATTAAAGTGAAATGTTTCCATGAGCATCTTAGGTCAGATTTGTTGAGATCACTCTCATCACTTTTGCTGAGGCAATACCTAACTTAGTCTCTACACATACCTAACAAATTTTCTGCTAACGCATAGAAGGTGCTCTTTATCTCCCATATTCTTTGTATTGTATTTGGTCCATTACTATTTATGAATAAATTAATCATTAATTTTTCTGTAGGCCTTCTGAATTTAACTTCCAGTCCGTTTACTGGAATTTGAAGTGATCTTGTGTTATCCTTTTCACTCTTACATTTCTGTGATTTAAGCCTCCTTGTTTAAAAGCAAATGCTATCCTCATACTTAAAGGTAAATTAAGGCAGGCTGGCCTAAACCCACCAGAACAAAAAGAGGGAAGTGACAGATAATGCTGAAGTGTAAAGAGAATGTTGTTGACGAAATAATGTTAAAATATTAGTATTTAGTGATGGTATTTAAGGTTGTGTCTTGCTCATCACAAGTTTGAAGCTAGAAAATCAGCAAAATGGCCTTTAGTTTCCTCCTGTTTCCCAGCCATTCTCCAAACACAGGCAGCGCACAAGCATTTATTGCCATGTCTTGCAATCGTTACCACCTCTTCAGCTAATATCATTCCATTTTATGTCGAAATGATAGAATAATCCAGTATTCCGCAGGAAAGAAACCAACCCAAAACATAACAAAAACCACACTATTATGGGATACTTTTTCTCTTTTTCCACTTAAATACAAGGTTATGACACTAAAGCACTTCATAAGCCTTTCATGTCTACATAAATGGATGCCTTAATTCCAGATTTGTCCCTAAATACCTCACCCCTAACTTCAGGGATGCTGTAGTGTTTAGCAATCCAAGTGTTGTCTATGTTCGAGGAGCTAAACTCAGCTTCCATTTCCTGGATTTCCCGTGAACATCTAGGTCAAGGTGGTCTCAACAAAGAAAAGATTTGAAGAGGCATCCTCAGTGCTGTGAGAGTCTACTAATGCAGCCTTCCTTACTCGCACTCGGTAAACCTCTTTCTTTCATTATCAGCCTTCCAAAATAGTTGAACACACTCGAAATACTTGCCTACTGAGACAGATGCACAGTTGTCAGATCATTAACCCTTTGCTACTCTCTCTTTAACTCTCCACAAAATGCTGCAAAAGTATAAGCTTCCAGAGCATATTATAATTCAAACTAAAGTTGGTATGGAGAGGCAGAAGGACATGTTTCACTGTATCCTGGCTCTAAACTCAGACAGAACAAATTCAGCCCTCTGGTGCAGATCACCCATGTAGCACACTGGGCAGCAAAGGGCTTCAGCCTCAGCATAGATGCTGACCACCCTAATTTTGTCAGCTTAAAGGATACAAGTTATAAAAGTAACCCTGTCTTAACTGTAAAACAGAGTTTGATGTGTAGGCCTGTATTTTAACAACGCTTTGCAAGAAATTCTGAACATTTTGCTTGGTATCACCTATGAAGCCATCGTCACAACTCTTACTTGCTTTACATATGAAGTTTACTTTGGTAGGATTGTTTACAAAGTAGTAATATCTCCAGGTGCATTTGGAGTTTTCCAAGAAATAAGTCGGATATTTGCATTTAATCATTACCTATTCATTTCAAAGACGGTGTACCTCTCCTGAAACAGATATTTTAATAAATCTAACGATGTCAGAAAAATATCCTCCACCTTTTTGAGAGTAAGAAGGAGGACAGACTGTCTCAGTTTAATATATGTAGATTTTTTTTCAGACATGGGAATAGAAAGAATGACTAGAAAATCCTATTATCTAGCAATATCCCGTTAACGTGGCAGGATAAAGCCAAGTTCTCCCTTGTTCTTTTAATACTGTTCCCTGAAGAATGAATTTAAACGTTTCACTTTTTCATGTAAGGAATTAACATATATGATAAAGGATCAGGGACAGCACCTGGGAACTGTGGTATTTATGCAGGTCTCACAGGTCTCCAGAATCATACCTATCACTCCTGGAGACACATCCTTGTTGCCAAGAAATCCTCTGAAGAAGCCTGCCTGAGTAAAATTAGTGTTTTAAAACAACCTGAATTAAATATTTGAGCAGTTAGAGAGAATAAAATTAATATTTGAAGAAATTACTGTTTCACAAGTGTACGACTTTAAACACAGTGCTCTTGAAGCACTCTTTTTTTCTTTAAGAAAGCCCCCCATTCAGTGATTACCTAGTTTGGGAAACTATAACTTCCTATATTTATTTCATTGCCATTGGTGCACGGACTGTCACTTTGGCATTAGTAGTGTTACATGCTCTTTTAAAGGGTCACCGTTACCAATTCCAGTCCAGGCCGGATAGTCTGACATGACAATAACAGGATGGAAAGGTTACTTCTTAAACATATTAGCCATGACACACTGCACTATCTAACTCAAATGAAATTTGACAGGTTTTGGTGTGCAATTCCATCAGTTTTAAAAATGGACTAATGATCTAATTAATTCATACTGCCGAGAAACATCATAGTCTCAAGAATGTGTACTCTTTAATGATTTTATATCGCAACACTTGAATAAATGTTTTAAGAAACACCTTAAGAAAAGAAATCAAAAAATGCTCAGTGCATTTTAAACCTATTAGACTGAACTGGTGACCTGCAAGCGCAGTAGTTTAGGTGTGCTTCCATATGAACTGTTTCCCTTTTGGAAAACATCCCATGGAATGCTTTCTGCTGGCTTTGGAAGTGATCTGCCAAAAAGATGCTACTGCAGATGTTTCTGTTTGAGAGGAACTCAGGAAATAAGTAGAGGGAGAGGCACATCTCCTCCCAAACTGCCTGTCGGTCTTGTTGAAGAGCAGATCCAGAAACTAAAATTTATCCCCTTTGACAGCAGAGTCTGAAACATTTTTAAAAGAAGATTTTTCATGAAAAAATATTCCATAAAGTGTCATAGCACTGGTGAGAGAATAAGGATACACCCACTCCGAAAGCTTCATGTAAAATTTTTACCTTTCAGATTCTATTTTCACAGGAGGATGGTGTAAATATGTTACAATTTTTTGAGCGGGACCTTTCTAGTGTCTTGTTTATGTACCACTCAGCAAGAAGTAGAGTGGGAGCATTGTCATTACTTTGTGTATTATTAATTTGATTTCTGCAGACTCTCCTGTGACACTCAACAGTCATCTACACCTGTGAAGTCATGTATGATGACACCAGGCTGACTGCTGCTCCTTTCAGAATCTTATAAATGGATTATTATTTCTGAATTGGCAACCTGAGTACAGGGTACTATTTGTATGAATAACATTAAGATGTAAGGGCAATATGTAGACATACCCAGGCTGGCAAAAAAAAGTGAAAAATCAACTGACAGGAATCAGGAATTAAAATATTTCCATCTAATGAAACGGAAATTTTTACATGTACATTTTGCAATAAATTTTCCAACATTTATATCTTAATCAAGGTTAAACATGATGTTAGTTACCAAGATACCAGAGAATAATGTTACTCTTGGCTAGAGGAAAAATCAAAAGTACATTCCCAGTTACAACTGACATAACAGTAAGAGAAAATCCTAGGAGGGAGCCATTAAAAGACATTTCAAACAGCAGAAGTTATCTATGGAGAGACTCTGTATAGTTTGTTCAGGCATACAAATTTCATAAAGTAATTGTGATATCAGAGAGCTCAGAAACATTTGAAAGATTTAAAATAATTGAATTTTGTTCCCAGAAGCTAGATGAAAAATTCGCCTTTTTTAGAGTATGAAGAAATATTTGCCATAGCAATTATAAAGTAAGGAGACTGATAAACAAAAGTAATCATGATGTGCAGTTATAAAAGAGTTGGCCAAGGTCTGATGATGTCCTGTTTCAAGCCTTGAAACACTAGAAAGACCAGGGCCGTGGAAGAAAGTTCATGCTGTGGCAATAAAAATAAAAAGTTTCATCTGGATTAACCAAGTAATTACCGATCCATCAACTGCATACCATTCTGTTGAAAAATAACAGGTAGGACTCAATTAATAAAGAAGGACAAGGCCGTGTTAACTGGCATGAATTATACAAAAGGGCTGATAGTGTACTTAATAATTAAAGGAAGGCAATTAATCCTAATCAGCATGGATTTATGGAAAGTAGATCTTATCTTAGATCTTAGGTATCTTGGAAGGATCTTTCTTTTTTTATGTGGTTATAAATTTGGCTGATAAAAACAATAGTGCTGATATAGTATGCTTAGATTTTAAAAAGGCATTTCTTTTGATAGCACTATTCAAATTAAATTGTTCTCATTTCTTATTCAAAATGCAAAGTGTCCTGAACACTGAAATCAATGAAACACTGATTAGTTGATAATGTGAGTAAAAAGAAGAATTGTCTGTTACTAGGGTGGTTGTCTACTGGGGTCCCAGATACCTAGTCGTGCCTAATAACTATTTCATATAATCTAAAAATGACCCTAAAAAACATCTAGTCCTAACTAATAAGATTTGTAAATGACACAATAATCAGACCAGTAATCCTGGATTACCTGATGAATCAGAAATAAAAGCAACACCCCCACCCCTCAACTCCCTGGAGTTTGCTTTTCAATGTCACTAAAGGCAAAATTGCGTTGCTAAGTACCAAGAACATGGGCCATACTTCTAGGATGACAGACTCTCAATAACTTCAAAAACAAATCACTAAAAGCCAATATCACATGCGAAATAATGATAATTTAAAAAAGCTCTGGTGGGTAAAAGAATAAATATTGTGTATGTGTGCCAGTTCTCTTACACAACTCCTACTTGAATACACTGTTTAAAATTCACAGAGAATGTCAAGGAGTTCAGAGAAGCACTGTTATTGATTTAAAAGTGTGGAAATTATGCCTTCTAGTGAAAAATTCAAGTCCTTATACTAATGGAAACGTTAAAGGTGGCCTGTCCAGGAATGAACTACCTTTAGAATACAGAATAGACAATAGACTTTTATATATTAACAGCATGATGTCAAAAAATTAAAGCTGGAAATTCCTAGGCTGAAATAAATACACTTTTAATACTCTAAGAGATTAAGCACTGGATCAACTTTACCACAAGCATTTGCAGCATCTTTGTCAACAAATGTGTTTTGTTTTAAAACTTGATTTTTTTGTCCTCCAATATTTGCTGTAGTTACAGAGATTTTACAAAGTCTATTGTCTGATTTAGAGAGATCAGACTAGGTAATTGCAATAGTTCCTCTGGTGTTACTTAAGAATACCGTCTCACTTTAACACTGTATATTGCATTCCTTAAAGGAGACATTAAATTGGCACTTAGACTAATAAATTATTTTCATAATTGTATGGAAAAGTTCAAGACTAGTTTTGAATATGTCTTAAGTGAAAGCTACAGAAACCTTCTCAGTAGGCTGAAATTTGTTGGCTTGATTTTTACTTTCATAATCCTTTAAGGGCCAATGTATTTTGTTGATACCATCCCCTGAGTCACACTCATTACAATTTTTTTATCTATTCATATCTGCACTGCAGGATGATATCTGGAAAGCTGTATTTTCATCTTCACAAAATCGGTAAAATTGTTCATAAAGCTGTAAAGTAATTCCTTTGCAATTACCTGTATTTATATTACATTTTCACTTAGCCAATTGAGATCATTGGCCCAGTGACGTGAATGCACATATTTCCGCATAAAAAAAAGGAACAACAAGCTAATGAAATGTGGTGGAATATTGCACTTCATGTCCTCATGTTAGATGAGAAGAATTCAAGGCCAGTATCACTGTTTTGGAATTATGGATGTGGATACTTTAGATTGGGGGGAAAAAAAAAGAATGTTGTTTCATATCTCATTTGAAAATTCTGAGGTACACTGAAGTTATGAATTATAAGCACTTTAACATTTATTGTACTCCACATAATTAACTACAAAAATATTTAAAATCTTTACTTTTTTACATGTTTGCTTTTGGGATTAAATCCTGAGGTTCTAATTCAGGAAAAAATATTTTTTATTACTTTTTTTCCCCCCTTAAAACCAGAGTTATTCATGACGTAAATCAGAAAGGTATTAATTTATTTTATTTTATCTGTGAAAAAATAATATATTACCTTCAAAATAAATTATTTTTTTTTCTCTTTAAAGCTAAATGTTGCCAGATATTAAGGAGCAGCATGATGGTTGGGTAATGTTGTACCTTTCTTTTGTTCCATCTCTGGAACATGTACATGGACAAAAATATTTTACCCCAACTAGATACTGGCTTCCATATAGGAGTATCAAAGTGAAACTTAAATGAAGTCTAGAGAATCTAATGATTTTTCCTGGCCCTCAATTCAGCCAAACTCTGCAAATGGTTCCCTTGGTATTTTTTGAATCAGGAGAAAATAACAGGCTTTGAATTCATGCGTGCAATGGTGAATCAGTACTTGCCGAAATACACTGAGTACCTCTATTAATGATCAGGCAGAGAACATAGCAAAACAAATACTCCTTCTCTTCCCAATATTTCCTTGACAGCATATCCAGACCTCTTCAAGGCTCTATAATGTCCAGCCATACCTTCACTTCCAAGTCATCAAGCCACCATCATCTTAGCACCAATGTTGCTTATTTTGTAATGCATTACAATTTAAATGAAGTTTAATATCAATGCCAATTCAGTTTATTCAAAACATTTGACTTCTGTTGTCTTATAGCAGAATGGTAGTCCAAGGCAATCAATGTAGGGCTCTTTGGCTCTGCATCCCACAATATAAACCTCAAATACGTACTCCTCCAAAGTGCACAAAATATCTCTGCCAGAGCTATCTTTTATAACTGAGATGACCATCAATTTCTCAACTACTTCAGGCCAATTCTAATGAAGTATCAGCGCAATCCCTCTCTCTCTCTCGGAATTCATCAAAATAAAAAAAGAATGCTGTAAGGGTTTTACATCATGTCTTTGAAGTGTAACTGCTTTTCTATTTATTTGATATCGTGGAATAACCTTCACCTTTCCCAGCTCTCCCATTTTTGTTGACTGAACTCTGCTAACCCCAGATGGCACATGAAGGATGAAGTAAATTAAATTTGACATCTTTATTGACTGAGTCATTGAAAGACAAAAAGCAAGCACCACAGATTTCCTAAATGTCATTTTTGCGTGGAAAAAAAAATCCACCCTTATTTTTATAACAAATAAAATTCTTTTCAGAAAAAAATATTTCCTCATACAATAACTGGAATTACAGTATAGGTGGCTCATGTGCCACTTACTATTAAAGTGACTGATTACTTTGAATAAACATTCCTTTATTGCAGTTTCTCAGAGTGTTTGACCATTCAGGCCACAATTTTACATGTTTGTGATGTTGCTATGTCTATTTGTTGTTTTTCTGACAGTTATCATAAGTAATTTATGACACATTATTGCTGAAATTAAAATAAATGACTGTTCTGCTTGTGCTAAAACCCAAGCTGTTACAATCATAAAAATGAGAAATACTAGCACATCTATCTCATATATTTGTGACTTCATTTTTATAAGGGTTTTGTCCAGATGCCATAGGTGCTCCTTGCTCGCTCTTCTGAAAACTTTTATAAACTTCTCCTTTTATAAATCTCTGCAATGTCAGTCCACACATGGTCAGATCTGTTAGGTCTCAGCAACTAAACACTCTGGAGACTCAGCATGTTTCAATTAATGCAGTCTATATCAACTACTCATATTGAATCTTGACTTTGTGGAGAAAGCAAGATTCTTTTCTCCAAATGCTTCTCCTAGGGCTAAGCACCATAATGGTACTTACAATAAAATAAATAAGGAAGACCACTGTATTTTTCTGTAGTCAATAAGACCGAAAAGAAGCAACAACTTTCTGAAATATCGAAAGAACGGGAAAAAGAGAAAAAAACAGAGGATGAAGTAAAGGGGCAAACACGAGCAGCAGAAAGAGGAAAAAAAAACATCTCGTGGCCTGCCAAAACCTCCTGAAAACCAAAGCAAACTACAAAGCTTCCCTAGAGGTAAGCACAAAACAAATGACTGCTTTCCTGTTTCTATCACTTACACACATCCCTTGGTAAAGTACTATTGAAAATTCCAGTCTGAAGATGAAGATTAACAGGAAATTAACAGATAACAGGAAGCCACTGTCAAAAAAAAAAACCAAACCCAAAATCTCCAACTAATTAAAACCAACACCCTCCTGCCCTCCCCCAGCCCTGTGTCACCCCCACTCCCCCCGCAATCAAACAAGAATGCATCACCCGTATGGCACGCTGTAAAGAAAAAAATGAAAAGTTAGAACGTGCCAGACTAAATGTAACCTGAAATCACCCTGGCATATGTAGCCATTCTGATACAGTTTTTAGTTACACGATCACGTAGTATTTCCCACAGGATTCCTACCTCAATTTAGGTACCATGTACTGGAAATAGACAGGATTATATGTTTCAGACACCTGCAGTTCAATTTTCAGGGGTCCTAAGTGTTGACAGTCGAAACTGAAATCAGTGGGAGCTCTACTCTGAATTAAAGTTCTGTGAAAGTGCTAAGAAAACTGGAAAAAAAATCAGTCTCTTAGCTTTTTGGGTAAAGTCAGCACTTTTCGAGGTGCTGCCTATCATTTGTGACCAAGTTCCCCAGTGAACTGGGGATAATATAACGTCACCTCAGAAAACCACTGTAAGGATAAATTCACGGGCAGCCTGGAAGAGTGAAAATATTCTGAATGAGGACTCCAGAGTCAAGCCCTTATGAAAACTAGTAATTCCTAGTTTGTTAAAGATTTGCTTGGTATAGAACAGGCAGGAATAGATAGGACTGGTACAGAATAGGTAGGAATAGATAAGACTCCATAAATAATGAAAATAAATAATGATTTTTTAAGAAATACACTAAATGCCTGTGTTTCAGAATTACACAGAAATGACTGCACCACTCAACTTGGTGTCATCTGCAAACTTGCTGAGGGTGTAATTAATCCCACAGTCCATGTCATTAATAAAGATATTAAACAGTATCAGTCTCAATGTGGATCCCTAAGGGACATCATTTGTCACTGATCTCCACTTGGACATTGAGCCATTGACTGTAACTCTGTGGACATGGCCATCTAGCCAATTCCCTATCCATATCAAACCCACATCTCTCCAATGTAGCTACAAGGATGTTGTGGGGGACCACGTCAAAGGTCTTACAGAAGTCAAGATAGATGGCATCAGTTTCTCTTCTCTTATCCACCAATGCAGTCACTCCATCGTAGAAGGCCTTTGTTGGCTGTCTCTAATCACCTCATTGTCACCCGTATGTGTTAACATGTCTTCCTGGAGGATCTGTTCTATGACCTTCCCAGGCACAGAGGTGAGGCTGACAGGTCAGGAGTTCCCAGGGTCCCGCTTTTTATGCTTTTAAAAAATGGACATGATGTTTCCCTTTTTCCTGTGGCTGGGGGCTTCCTCTGACTGCCATGACTTTTCAAATACGATAGAGATTGGCTTGGCAACTGTATCAGCCAGTTCCTTCAGGACCCTGGGGTGCATCTCATTGGGTCCCATGGACTTGTGTATGTTCAGATTCCTCAGACGGTCTAGAACTTGATCTTCTCCTATGAGGGAGAGAACTTGATCTTCTCCTATGAGGGAGGGACTTCATTACCCCATACCCTGCCTCGAGATTCAAGGACTTGACAGAGGTGGAAGAGCAATTGCTGAGACGGAAAAAAAACCAGTGAAGTACCTCAGCCTTCTCCATATCAGTTGTCACCAGATACCCTGTCTCATTTATCAGAGGGTACAATTTATTTTGTCTTCCTTTCCTGACTATCATAATTTTAGATGCCCTTCTTACTATTCTTCACTTCCCTCAATTTAGGTCCAGCTGTCCTATCCCTACACTCCTGGGCAGTATCCCTATATTATTCTCAGGATGCATGTCCCTGCTTCCGCTGCATATGCATTTTCCTCTTGTGTTTCAGTTTGACGAAAACGTTCTTTCTCAGCCATGCTGCTCTCCTGCCTTATCAACCTTATAGTCTGAGCAGATTCAGCCCTACAGAGTGTGTATTGTTTGGAACAGTCTGGCATTATCTACAATGGACATTTTTTATTTGCCTTTGGGACTAAACCCTGAAGTTCTAATTTTGGGGGAAAAAAAAAATTAAAAAAATCAATGTACCAAACTACCCTGTCAGGACCAAGTAGTAGCTCAGAGATAGAAGCATTAAAACACAAAACTTCTGTTTATGATCTTGCACAAGCACAAGTCATTCATTGATACAAATATGAAATGCAAATGTCTGTGTTTTGTTTCTGGGGAAATGAGTGTTGTTTTCAACTTATATATGCTCTAAATACAAAATAATTCATGCAAGTTTACAAAGAAGCCAGCAAGAATTCTAGAGAAGCTGAAACTTAGGTTGTTTTTCAGCACCATTTTTGCCAAGGAGATCTATGCAAATACAGATACAGAGAAATCTTCTCCAGTTTTCCTTTAACATAGGCAATAAAACAGACATCAGGATGATTTGAAAAGGTGTACCACAGTTTTTAAATTGTTTCCCAGTACATCTAATGCAAGGGCTGCAAGGTGTCAATTCTATAAGACATAACATATGTCTGTTTATCTTTTCTTATACATAGGAAGGCCAGCACTAATTTCAAATAAGTTAAAAACTCCTGTAAACTCCTGAACATTAGAATCCATTGTTCGACTCCTTCTCAAATTAATTTTGCCTACTTGATGGTCTGAGAAAGATGAAAAAAATTCTAAAAATTAATTCCTCCGGGCCTCTGCCAGTTTTGGCCCAACGAGGAAAAAAAATAATTCTTCTTGAGCCTAAAGCAAACTGTCAGACTTTTAGCACTTCTAAAAACACCTAAAAGTACAGTAGAGGGAAGGAGGATGGGGTAGTGACAATGAACTTTGTAAAGTTTTTGGCAAGCATTATAATGGAGAAGGAAGGGGAGCGTACAGAGCCAGTTTCTTTCCTCTCTCTCCATCTGGTAACTGAGGCAGAGAGACTCCACGCTACGAAGTGGCCTCCCCTTCATTTTCACATGATTTTCTCTCTTTTTTTGCACACCCTTCTCTATCTTTAATTTGGTCATTTGCACCATCTGTTAAAGCGGGTAGAATGGTGATAACGGCTGATCATCAACTTCCCTGTGGCTTCCAGGCAGATATTGCTTGCACAGGCAAAACAAGTTCAAATATTTTTTCAAGCAATGACAATTAATTTGGCTAGCTGTTCATTTCAGATGAGTACTTAACATGCAGTTTTTAAAATAATTTATGTGATTTTTTAATGTTGATTCAGATTTTAACACTATAGATCATAACTTCATTTGTGTATCAAGGTAATAAAAATTTTGAAAAGCATATTAGAATTCTAAACATTGCATTAATGTATTTATGCATTATAAACACATATTAAAGAGTGTTTATTCAAATTCCGTAAGTGAAAGAGAATTATCAAATAAATGAGAATTAAATTGTGTCTCTTCAGCAAAGATCTACACAGAAGATAGATACCCTAATTTCAAACTACATTTTTATCATCTGTATATCGATGTAGTTCCAATAACTTCCATGGATTTCTCTGAAATTTTTGCCTTTTCAAATTAAAGGAGAATGAAGCTCAGAGTCTAGCCAAAAAAAGCAAGTAAGTAACAATCATCTAGAAAAGGGTTCCAGAAACTGCAGCTTCACTCTTTTTCATTCAAGACAATGCCAAAAATCCCACTGGTACCACACTAAAGAAATGTCAAGGGGGAAGGAGGAACCAACCATTTATTCCCACTTCTATAGATCTAGTAAATTATATGTTTATTTGCACACATACACAGTCTTGCATTGTAACCAGACCTAAGTATTTGCAAGCACCCCTTGAGTTGCTTTGTGCATACCTTTTCAATATTTACTTTTTGAAGAGTGAATTTGAGAGAAATTTGGAAACTTCTCAGTACAAGGAAAGCTTAATGTAATTGCACAGACATTGTATCTTGAACTGGCGTTTGTTTTCATATTTTTAGGATTTGTGAAGAATTGAGGTAGAGAGGACAGGACTAGAAAAGGAACCTACTGTCTGTGCATTCATCTAATTGCAAATTTTAAGTAAATGGCAGAAGAAACACACTACAAACCTGAAAGCGTATTCTCAACAGATATATTTGCTGTGAAAAGCAAAAGTGTTCTCTAAGCTTTGCCAAACTGACAAAGTTCTCTTGCAAATCTATGGGACTTAATAAAAAAATAGGGCATTCATTGTCTATCAAAGTTAAGTTTATTTTCCTACATGTAATAATTTCATATTATGCCATTCTGGAAGTTACGTACTTCTCTGAAAACATCTTATGCTATTCTGCAGTATTTCTATAATGCTTCAAAGATCATATTTAATTTAAAATAACACAAATGCAGCCATTTGTTTAAATGCTATTTTTAATATAAGCACTGTAAATTCATTCACTAGACCAATTATTAGACATTCTAAATTCATATGGCATTTGATATCACTTCCACTGACTGACCAGGTAGGTGTTCTGCTCTTCGAAAGATCAAGAAAACGTAACAAAGGTCATTTATCTTCCTGAAGTGGTTTTGTATCATGTGATTAAATCCTTAAAACACATTTCTGAACTAGATGATTTACTTTTGTCCGGTAATTTTAAAATGCTCCCTACATAAGGCCTCAAAAATTTTAACAACCTTGATTTTCCTTATATTTTTTTCAAATAGTGAATATATTAAGACTTCCTCTGAATGGTATCTGTCAATATCACAATATGATAGCATTCAAACATTTGTTATCTGCAAATGCAGAACATCTGCTATTTTGTCACTTAGCAACACTGTGCAATATTTTTGCCCCCCACCCCCATTATTATGCAAAATGTGTTCAGGACAAGAAATGCTTAGAGAAAAATTGTTCCTGCAGTGAGATATTTTGACACAAAAATCTTGTCTCATCAAAGATGAAAAGCACCTTGTCATTCATTTCTAATTACAGCCTCCGTTCTGTCAGTACAGAAAGATGCCAACTCCCCGTGGTGATGTCATACATTGACATTTACAAAACTACATTGGACTTTGTCTACTCTTGATGTTTGCCAAGATCAGTCAGTGTCAGCACTGATAGACACTGATAAAGGGAATTTATAATTACGAGCGTTAATTGTGTTTAAAGTCAAGAAAAGGGCATTATGCTTTCTGATATCAATAGTTGCTGAATCATCTTCTAAAACAATGGAAAAGCTTCATTTCATATTCCTATTCTGAGATGCTAAGACGTTAAACTGCAATGACAACAGAGATTTCACACTCCAAGAATCAATTTGAAAAGATGTAAACTTATTAAAGATTAAAATGAACTATTTAGTGTTCTGCAATTAGTGTTAACATCCAGGCTAAAACTACCAACGGGGAAATAGCTGAACGGAAGTGGTAACCATGTGAGAATGCAAAGCCTTTGAGAAATTCTAATCCTGGCCAAAACAGCATTAGGCAGACTAATTCAAACCACAGACGCGCTCATATTAGCATAAATCAGGAGAAGAGATAAATAAATCCCCCTCATTAGTTCTAGTTAACATAGTGTCTCTTATTAATTTCCTGCAAGTAACAGAAAATACTTGAGATTGTATGAGCATAAGCTAGAAGTTTATTTTACATCTTATTAGGAATTATTTACAGCTGTCAAGATAACGACAACAGCAAGAACTTCAGAGCTCTTGACGTAATTGTCCAATAGGTGTTTTTGGTAATTTCAATGTCTTGATTTAGAAGTCCAGTTATGAAATTATTATAAGGTCTTCAAGTTATTAATGAACTTACCACAGGTATGAAACATTACTGAGTTACCTATGGTCCATAATATTTTGCTTTCTTTAACCTCAAGGAAGAAACTTTTCTCAAGGACAGCATGATATACTATATTGCTTCTAATACCTTGCTCTGAACTAAGAATTGGTTTTTCTTCTTCTTGAGCTAAGACTATTCTTAGTCTCTTTTTAGCTATGTATGCTCCTTCTAATAGAAAACTGCCCTTGGGAAAACCTGTCCCAAAAGGTTAGGAAAGCATAACCTTGAAAGAAAAATAAAAGTGGGACAAAATCAAATGCTTATTGAAGGATCACATTTTTAAGAGACAGTCTCTATGAATTACTATTCTACTTTCCATCTAAATATTCCTGCTCCAAAAAGAAAATAAAACTAAAATGCACTCAATGTATTGTGTTACACGGATGATGATCTCTATGGGTATGGCATTCAACAAGTTCCATTTTAATATATAGATATATAAAAGAAATACCTGGATTTATATATATATATATATAAACACACATACATATACACACATATGTATATATAAAAAATACTCTGTGGTGTCTGGCTTATCATATATACCTCACTTACAAGATAGATATCAGAGCCTACAAGATGCTTATAATATAATATGCAGTCACCGTGGAACCACAGATTGGTTACTACTGCTAATTTGTATGTGGGGGACAAAAGCATACAATCCCAGGGTCTTTTTTTTTTTTTTTAAATTAGTATTCTGCAGTTTTATTACGTTAGTTTCACAAACGATTCCTTTGGCAAGGTTTCAAGGTGAATCCACCCTCCCAGTGCACATGTGAATCTGCAGTGCAAAAGGGTGTCCTTGTCGAACAGTGACCTCTAGGGCAGTAGGGAGTGGGTTGAGGTACCAGTTATCAATAGACTCCTGCTGTGAATCTCTTCTTTTGAAATTCACTGCAGCCGCTCATGCCTACTGTTGGTATTCTGGTGCTTTGAAGCTGTCCAGTTAACAGCTTCAGTAAAGCAAGTATTGTTGATAGCTGCAGGGGACCCAATGTAGACATCTATTTATCAATTAAAATATATGCAGCAGAATATTTGCTTCTGTAGTTATCTTAGGTTTTATCCTTATTATAGAGGTTAAATGCTACAAAACCAGTGTCCAGTAAAGAATCAGAGGCATTTTTGTAGAGTGGAATTTTCCAAGTAGCCTGTGCAAGTTTACTGTCTGGCCTTAGCTGGATTTTTAAAACAGTTTGTCAGAAAAAAACACCTCTAATCTTCAAGAAAAAAACAACTACCTAGTACTCAAAAAGTTCAAGACAGGTGTTCCAAATGAACTAGAAACAATTACAAGGAATGTTATTTCTCAAAGATTTTCATAATTTATAGCAGTGACAAAGTGACAATACACACCACCAGGAAGCTCTATGAACTTCACTCTCTAATGTTTCTCCAGATGAAGGTATCTCCAGACCTAAGCAAAATCAGGAATATTCATAAGGCACATGCAGTACCTAAATGAGATTTCATTCCTCACATAGTCATTGAAAATAAAAGGCTGCTTTGTGTCACCCTCTGGAGGTACCTCGGGGACATGCTCTGAAACTTCTGTGGCTTTGAAATGAGGGGATGGTACAGTATGAAGATAACCTTGAATTTCATATTTTAAATAATAAATAAAGGAATAATAAAAACAAAAAATGAGGAAGGTAGGAAGAAGAAGGAAGTTCCCTCAAACACAGATCTGCCTACCCATGTCACACGTACCTGATGCATATATATAAAGGGAAATGTTTGCTGAAACTCATACAAACGGTAGCAGTTATGAACAAATGACACCTCAGGCACCACAAATGTGTTTTCTTGGTGCAAATAGCAGTGAAAATACTATGAGAGTGCAAAAACCAATTCTGGTTTGTGAGTGTAAATGTAGCATATTGATTTTTCTAATCTTTCCAAACAAGCAACTTAACTGAGTTACATGATATCTCATTTTAAAAATAAACACAATTATCACCTTAATTAAAATCTAAAGCTCTCCAAAGCACTTCTATTCTACCACTGCTAACCAACTGAAAAGCTATATTAAATAGACTTCTTTCATTTTTAAACTTTTATCAAATGCCCATAAGGCACTAAATACTAGAACTTCTTAAATAAAAGGACAACGATTTTTTAATTAGTTTTGTTAAAAAGAAGACTCCCAGAAGAGATGCATATTACCTCTCTACCTCAGCTGTGGAGACAAATACCAAGAAATACCTATCAATTTTACTTCTTATCCAAAATAATGGCCATGAATTCCAGCGTAGACAATGTCTTGTTGCAGGGGTTACAAAGCTGGTCAGCACTGATTGTATTACAGGAAATGGAAACCTATCAACTAGAACTAATGTAGGACAGTGAATTCCCTTTTCCACCTTCATAAATTGATACCTGGTAAATTCTACCTTTGAAACTCCTCTAAAATGAATGATAAATCAAGGTACAGAACATTCTAGGAAGTGAAAAGAGGGTATGGATTACTCTGGGAAGGTAAAGGGACTGGAGGAACTATTCCTGACAAATAACCTCTCTCGTGAACTCAGGCATGTATTTTGTTTTCTGATCTAAAACAATAATCAGTGTAACTTAAATACATGACTCTTATGCAGACATTTCATAGCATCAAAGCTCTGAAGCCACATCCTTTTATGTGTCACATAAGGAGGAGAAAGCCACACCTCTGTCAGTCTCTGGCCAAAAGAAAGGATCTTTAAGAGTTATTTTAGCTAATGCAATCATGGTAAAGAGAACTTTGTTCTTCATCTAGCCTGTGGAAACGTCAAATTTTACCCCTAGCGTTAGGGTCCTGGAGGAGGCATCATTACATTTCATCATGACATAAATCTTGTTATTGATCCACATTTGTCTTCTGGAATTTAAAACACCCAAGTCATGGGTGGGTTTTGAGGTACAGAGAAGTGGAGAGGCAAAGCAGCAGTAGTGTGTTCGTCTAAAATTAGAATACTAGAGAAAAAGCTGAAATATTAACTAAGAAACCTAAGCGAAATTAGCGCCACGATGAAGTGGAAGTTCAGTGGGAAGGTGAACTGAGCCTTCTTTCCTCAACTGTGCCCAAACATACTTTAGGTGCCTGAACTTTTACGGGCTTCATACATAAAACTTCTGCTCTGTTAAATATGACATAGTTAATTCCATAAAAATTCTGAAGGAAATGATCATTTCCATTTGGCAAGATCTTTCCAAAGCTCAGTGTAAAACTTCACTAAGAGATTAGCATTACAAGGAATCCTCATAGCTTCTAAGGACACAATAATAAATTGCCTTTTTGAATTCATTCTATAGTAAGAATTGGATCATTTTTTTAAATAAAATGCAAGTGTAATTTTTTTCAAAGAAATCTTCAAAGCAAACTTGTGAACAATTTCTTTACAGATCAAGGGGTAGCGTAAGAAATCATACAAAAAATCTTTCAGAAACCAAGAGAAATTAGGAGTATGGAATGCAAGTTCTCTTTTCCTCATGATAATTTCATTTCCTGCTGAAATTTAAGTGACACCAAATAAAGATCTAATGTTGTTTTACAAAGGTTACTTGGCAATCATTTCCACAGAATTGCCACTGTTTTACTCTGATGTTTACTCTAAAACAGAATTTAGGCCACAGTGAGATGAAGTGAGGATACCATGCACATATCCAAGTAGACTCTGAAGTTTCTAAAGAGAACACTGTTAGAACTAAATAAAGATTATAAACATTTGCTTTTCCAAATGCTGTGGAATTAAAAGCTTTCACATAATTCTGATAATATAGAAAACTCTGGACACATTACTTGCTCTTCATTGCTCTTAGTGACATTAACCTATTACAATTTTAGTTTATAGTTCAAAACAGAATTATGATGAACCTTAATTAATGTTTTATTCATTTTTAAAAGGCAATTTGAGACATAAGAAGCTTGACACTAGTCACACAGGGGTATTCTAAAGTCAGCTGCACTGTTTTAAAGGTGCTGTAAATCTGTAACTGCTAAAAAACTTTTGTTTTTTTAAAAGAAAAAAAATAAATTCCACTAACCGAAAGATGGGTAAATGTATAAACTTTCTGTTTCAATTTAGTAAATCCACTAGATTTGACCATCTGCCTATTATATGGTGTTTTTTCTTTTAAACGAAATTAAAACTAGATGATCTCCAGAGGTCCCTTCCAACCCTACCATTCTGTGATTCTGTAAAATCCCCCTTTGAAAAAATAAGGATTTAAATTTTAAAATGTGCATAGGTAGCTGTATAATCAACTGTATTTGATTTCTTGTTGGGTCCAAATCTCTTGTCAAACACGCTATCCACACCTACTAAAGAAAGAGTGTACTAAATCAAGTTCAGGATTTTTTTTGTTCTTCAAAAGAAAACATTGGCTAGATATTTATTACTCTATTCTTGAGCCACATCCAATTACTTTTACAATGTATGGCATGTTTCAGTATTTGACAGAAAAATAAATTGCAGGCAAAGAAATAAAAAATAAATAAAATGCTTTCTCACATCTCAAAGCACAAATTACATTAAATACCAATTCCATTTCGGAGTAAATATATTTGATTAGCACAATGACTTAAAGGAATGATTTGTTTCACAAGATGCAGTAAATCTGCCTTTTATTCAAATATTGGTAATCACTCTAGTTGAATTGCATAAAGAACATGGAAATTAGAGGAAAAATAAACAAATGCAAATTAGTTATCACATGGTAAATACACTATAATGAATTCTCTATCTTATGTAAGCAGCATCGTCCCCAGCAGCCTACTTTGCTCTTAAACCAGCGAATATATACACATAGATGCTTAACACTGACTTTAAGTCAAAACACTTACAGAACAGACTTTTAAGCTGTGTGGCTGTAAGAGATCCTGTAGCACCCGAATCAATATGAACTTTTGCTTATTTCTTGACTATGGTGTTAGGATTTCCTGCACGCTTGTTTTCAGCAGGTTCAGAGACCTCCAACAAAGCTGCCTGAACTCTGCAGCCCCGTGACTTTCTAGGCTCTTCTCTTCCTTGCAGGGTAGAAACAGAAGTCTGGTACAGAAGCAGCAGAAGACAGTAACAGGCAAGTGGGATTCCTCCCATGCGGGGTGCCCACATGCTCCCCTTGCCATAGGTAACAGAAGCTGGGAGAGTGGTAATGGGACTGCATGCCATGTGAGTGGATCACCCAGCACAGTCCGAGAGCCTGTTTGCCCAAACACTGACAACCCTAGAGTGGAAGATGCCACTGACCACTAGACTGAACAGTAAGCAGGGGATTACCAAGAGATTTTGGAAACAAGGAAGTGAGCTTGAAAAGAAGTACAAGAAGACCATGTCAGTTTGAGAATGTCAGAGTCACCTCACTATCATTGCGATCTCTGCCTGGTGCTGGCAGAGCATCCTCACCACTGGGGGCGTGCAGTCAGGGCACTGGTGGTGCAGGATGCAACAGAGGACTCACACCTCCGGTGTGCACCCATGTGGGCTGTCTCACCAGCGGGTGGGCTGATATGGCAAATATAATTATGTATTAGTAGATATATATAGTATGGATGGGTCAGAAGGTCTTGACCATATAGGTATAGTCCCTTAAAGTAGGTGAAGGCTCTAACAGATAAACAAGACTCAGATTAGGCCACTTGACTGAGGTATGTCAGATGGGAGTAACTGCTTTTTGAAGAAAAGCCAAATGATAAGAAACTGCTCTTATAATAAGAACTGTGAAGCTCTGTTTTGCTAACCATGAGGATGTAATTTCCTCAGCACTTCATAATAAAAAAGTTATATGATACAGGTTGAATGCACAATAAAACCAGCACATACTCTGAAGAATACTATTTCACACTAAACACAGGTTATATTTATTAGAGGTTTACAGAGTTCGATTTAAAATCCTGTTATACATTCTCTGCATATCCCATTCCGCAAAACCTTAACAAGATGACTTCTTTAACATGACACTGCAGAGTGTTGCCAAATTAAGTTCAACACGTAATACTGGGCAATTTATCCTGACTAGGCATCCCAGGTTCCTTTTATTGACAGACACCCTGAGGATGATTTAGATGTTGGTTGAACAGAATTATGTTCTTTTATTCCTTTCCACTGATTACAAACAGCGACACAGCAATGAGGCTCAAAGCCAATGTGCCTTAGGCCTGCACTATAGTGCATGGTAGAAGAGTGACTTCTTTTTTTAGTTTATCTTTTTAAAAACTAGGATCAGGGACAGGCTGTTTCACAAATGACAAGTTTTGTCTAAGCAAAGTTAAAGAAAAATAAAGAAACCATGCTCTCTAAATCATGAATGCATTTCTAACCTTGTACAACTGGAGTTGAAAAATGCACATTTGTAAAAAGCCTATTTTAACCACATACAACTTACAATGTATATGTTACTGGCTAAGTAGACACTACTGCATATGCATCTGTTCGTTCAGTTGCTAAGATCAGTACAGTTGCATTTATTTTCATGTGCAAGTTCCAGATTCTCGTTTAACTGAACATTCATTTGTCTGGAAGACTGAATTTATGTGGGCACTAATTCGTTATGGAAAATGAATGCACAATGCAAGAAAAACACACATTTCTTCTTCATCAGCCAAATTATTTTTAAATTTAGCAACATGACTGATTACTTATGTATGACAATTACCACATTTTCAAGTACAGCCATTTCATAGTTACTTATACTGAGGTCTTAAGAATTATTAAGATTTTATTTGTTTTTACCATGAAAATCCATAAAGAAAAAAAGAAATTATATTGATAGATTTCATACAAGCATAAAAATATTATAGAAAAGCATTTGGCTTTAAAATTGAGTCATTCTTCATCCCCAGTTGAATTATTACTCTTTTGGTATGTTCACAAACAAGTCTCTTGTACAAATTATGATCTACGTATTTGAGTTTTAATACTGCTGATGACTTGGTAGAAACTCAGTACGATAATGATATATGTTAATTTTCGTTTCTATGAAAGGGAAAATAAGAATAAGTAATAAAACCAATGTTTAAAAATCTCTTAATTCTTCTGATGCTCAATTATATATTCCATAGAAAAAGCAAAGGTAGAAGTGGAAATTCAAACCTAGTTCCTAATATTCCAATCTGAATCTCACACAATCCCTTGTTTCCTGTATCACCTAGATGGTTTTTTAGTCAATAGTTACGTCACCACCATCTAAGCTATGGATTTTATTTGACTGTTAAAAACAGGAGCAGACAATGTTGTCCCCTTGGAGTTTTCCAGCTACATCTGTCTCACTAGGGTTTTTTTTTAAGTTGATGCAATTTTATGAATATTTTTGATTGTCCTGTTCCTATTTATTTTTGTGCTCTGGTTCTCACACCATTCTACTGAGTTAAAAGGTTGCAATGTGTGGCATGCCTTCTATTTGCTAAATGGTTTGGGAGATTATTTGACTGGCACAGCTGTCCATCTTTTTTCACTTTATCTTCGCTTAGTGTTTATAGTGGGTCATTTGTTTCCCTACTGACATGATGTTGTCAGTCATTCTACAAGCTCTGTTGGATTTGTCTTCAGAGAATGAAATGTTCACTTAGCAACTGATATTGCTTTAATCAGATCCTCTTCTGAGGGTTTTCTGCCACCCTTTCCTACTCCACTCCCAAATCCTAAAATGTATTTTAGCTCTGAAGGGGAAATTCTAATTGTAACTGCTCAGCAGTGGTAATTTGTGATTCAGGAATGATCTGGCATGGAGGGCAAGAAGGCCCAACTAAAAGAATGGGTTAAATTGGCTGGAAACAGGAATGCCAGAGACAGAAGGACTCCTTGCTAGGGAGAGAAGTTTCCCTTGGTGATGAGATAGGAAACGGCCTCAGCATTGCCTTGTAGCCATCCTGGAATGTGAGCGCTCAGGCGCCCAAGCTCAAGAACCTCCTTTTGGCAGTAGAGCTGCGCTGGGGGATGGACCCATGGCTGGCCTGAGGTGCCCCATGCAACTGCTCTCAGGACTAGTGCTGGCACAAGGGTATATAAAGAATCTGCTTATGACGCATCTTTGCAGAATCCATGTAGAACTGTGTATAGTAGTAGGACTCTGCTCAGTGCATTGTTCACTTTTTTTTTTTTTAAATATTTAAGCATAAACATGTGTTTAATTCACCTTGAGGGATACCATAAAAATTCCCTAACAGCTACCAACACTGTAGAGTTTTAATGACTTTTGGTTGGTTGGTTGGTTTGTTGGTTTCTTTCTTTTGTTTTCGTTGGGTTAGTTGGTTGTTTTTTGTTTTTTTCTTTGTTGTTTTCTTTTTTAATATAGTCTATTTGACACAGAAACACAAGGGATATACTGCACCTTCTAGTTCCACACTACCTCACATTTTCTGGCTTTCCATGTATCCCTATCCCTACTCAGTTCCTACACTACTAAGTTTGAACTAATCTGGGCTTTCTTAGTGAAAGTTAATATGATCACTCCAAATTCCTTGTAGTATCAATAGACGTTTTGTATTTGAAAAGAAGACATATATAGAATTTTTATAGGATTCTACTTCTCAGAGAGACTGTATGTTGTTCTTCAAATTTCTATAAATTTTATGGACTTATGCAACCCTTAGCACTACTGGAAGCCTTGCCATTAACTACAGTGGAATTTGAACTAGGTTTTTAGTTGTTTGTTTTATAAATTTTCTACTTTCAAGGTCTTTCATAATATGAAAATTAGCGATTCAGATTTTTCAGCTATATTGCTTGTTGTTCTACCTTTCCTTTTATTCCAACAGTTTGGATCAAAGGTTCTGTGTATACAAATAATCATATAGTTAGCCTGTAAAATCCTTAAGATTCTTCCTAAGCATTTTATCAGATACGTCATTGAACTGCAATAGTTAGGTCAATTGATTATCAAACGGAAGAGATAAAGTGAAAGATCATGGCTTGTAACTACACTGTAGTGAGAAAAGCATAGTGCTACTTTACTATATTACTTACAATCTCTTGAGTTCCTCCTCAAATATAGCTCTGGATTTCCAGTGAGCAATATTACTTATGGGATATAGCAAGCTGATCTTCATATAACCACATATCCTAGCTGGGACTTTAACCTGCAGAAGCCAATGGAAACATGTTGCTGACTCCCTGAATGACAGAGAATAGCTTTTGTATTTCCACAGTTCCTGTACAGGGATTATTGTCCTCATCAAGAGAATTCCCCTACAGAATCAATTTCGATCATTGTGGTTCTGACCTTATCTCTTATCTCCTTCTGATGTTTCTGAATTCAGGAATTTTTAAGAGGAGTTACATAAGATCCTCTTTTTAAAGAAATTTTGCATCCCTTTGGATCCATGTGTCTGAAGGCCAAATTCTGCTTTGGTATATCAGCAAGGGTCTGATTCATGCTACTGTAAATTAAAGTTGGTCTCAAATCAGGAAAAAGTGCCAGATCGGTCATGTTTCTGAATCTTGTCTTATAAGGATAAAGAATGTCTTATTTCCCACTTCGCTGAGAATTTCCAGATCTAGAATAACGCATCTGGTTTTGGGCCACTCAGTACAAGACAGACATCGACCAAGTGGAGGGAGTACACGGGAGGCCACCAAGATGGTGGAGCTGGAGTACATGCCCCATGAGGTGAGGCTGAGGGATCTGGGCTTGTTCAGCCTGGAGCAGAGACGGATTTGGGGGAACCTAACAGCAACCCCCAGAGCCTATGGGGAGGTGATTGAGGAGACAGAGCCAGGCTCTTCAGAGCAGTGCAAGTTGGGAAGATGAGAGTCAAGAGGTGTAAATTGAAATGAGAGAGTTTCAGCCTGAATATAAGAAGCTTTGTCACCATAAGGACAGTCAGGCAGTAGCACAAGCTGGGAGAGGGTGTCTCTGTCCTTGGATGATTTCAAGACCCAACTGGATGAAGACCTAAGCAGCCTGGTCTGACCGCAAAGCTGACCTGCCATGAACAAGAAACCAGACTGGAGACAGCCCAGGGTTCTTTTTCCATCTGAACACTATGATTTTATGAACTTTGCTTTTTATATGGAGCTACTTAATTTTACCAGATTTGGCAGTTATCTAGTTTATTTCATGTGATAGAAAATCCAGGCAAACATCAGTTACAGAAAGTGATTTTACAGTTGCAGAATCAATAAATCTGAAGCCTATACTTTCTAAAAGCAATCCCATAAAAAGAAATGAAAACCAAGGTAAGAGCCAATTATGTGTGACTGCCAGATTCATTAACATTAACTAACAAGACTGTTGACTTCTAAAATTGCTTATGCCAGGTGGCAATGAAAAACTTGATAAGAGAGTACATGCAAAATGTCATTAAATATTTTGCAGCTCATTTCTATCAGTAACAAATATTAGATTAAGACAATAACAACGTTCACATGAATTTGAAAGAATTAATTACAAAACTTCTTTAGAAACCACACTCCATATGTTATTAAAAGGATGAAACTAGCTTTCATTCTGAGGACTTCAGATAGGAAAAATACTCCTACTGTAACAAATAAATACCAATAATTAGTATAATGACAACAAGTAATACTGAGCTTTGGTTCTTCTCATCCTGTCAAAGCAGAAATAATTATTGTTTCCCCGAAACTGCTGATAAAGGAGTTGCGCTGCATATTAGGGATGTTTAATGCTTATTTTCAGAGAGTCTCTGTTATACTATGTAATGTTTTTATGGTTTTTGTGAGGCTATGGATTCTATACTATTTCCTTAAAAGCACTGCAAAACTCAGAAATATATCTCATTTGCCAAGGCCTCTTCTCTATTTCACAGCCTAGAAAAGTAATCTTTTGAAGTGTTTTATTTTGCTATTTGTAGCCTAGAACCCTTCTAAAAAACCCCATATGTTATGCAAACAATACACATTTTAAGTCATACGGATATTTGCAAGACGTGAGGTATGAACATGGATTCAGGTTTGAAAACCTGAGACAATATCAAAGTATGTTGACAGCCTCTTTATCTCTCCTTCTAGTTATGTAAAAAGCAGCATGGTATAAGCATCTTTATGGCATTTTAGCTTTTTTTTTATTTCCAAGTCTAGGGTGATAAAATAACACAAAAATTATAAACATATGTTTTACAAGTACTTCTGAAAACTTGAAATGTATATGAATGTAATACAAAAACAGATACACACATGCTTATATAAAGTGAGTTATTCTGAAATGTTGTGACTGTATAAACTGTATAATGAAAAACCTACATGAGACTTAAGGTCTATCAATGGCTTTTTATTATCAATTGCAGCCCCTCAGTTTTCTGTGCTGAAAAAAAAATCACGAAAAATACGGGCATCTTCCAAAATTACTGCTAGGTCAGGGATTTCTACAGCTGACTATCTCCCAAATATCTGAATCCCATATAAAATGGTAATAGTTACACAATACCTGAAAAGACATGGTCAGTTGTCTGTCTTCGAGATTCAGATGCTTGTCGCTTTGAACATTTGCATTCACTACTCACAAAATACATACAGCTAACAATATAAAACTTTGTCCTGCTCATTACTTAGGAAAGGATGGATGGCTGTGCAGTGTCTTCCCCGACATCCATCTGCCTGCATCTGACTCTATCATGAATGAGTGGCTGCCTTGTGGGTAATCTCAGCCTGGCTGCTAAGAAACAGTGATACAACAGGCACAGCTGGACATGCCATAGAGAAGTTAAGAGACTGGGCTTTCATATTCGCTATATGGAAAGTAGGTATATTTGGTCTTTATGAAAATTTTAGAAGTGTTTTTAACAAACACTGGAGCCTGCTTGGACCTTACTGGCTTGACAGGCTTGACCCATTGCTGCTTTCCTGAAGAGCACGGTGCCTCTGCAAAATCAGACAAGAAGTGGGGGGTGAGGCTCTACCCCACTTAGTTCTGCAAAAGCAGCTGATCATTCAGCAGTGGCAAGAGGCACCTGCAGTGCAGTGGCTCTGCATGCAGTTCACATTGGGATTTCTGATGTTATACCAGTGCAGGGATCTTCCATGCTTCTAAAATTAAAGCATGCTTTAGTGCGATAGCAAAGCCAATCTGATAGCAAGCTGCCACAGAAAGTGGAATTCTTTCTGCCTTGAAATTTCCCTTGCATCTACTACGCTGGTTTAGGCACAAAACAAAATAAAAACAAACCAAACCAAAACTTTTCCACAATTATGCATTGGCGATACAACCTGTAGATCTGCTACAAGGGAGGGAGTGTTGCAAGGAGAGAACTGAACCACACGTTTTGCAGTGATCTGTCATTGATTAGGCTTCATTGTAATGTCAGACTGAGCCTAAGTAACCTATGTTAGGATAAAATTGTTTCTTCTTTCGATCACATTGAGATATATACAAAATGGCTTCTCGTAAGGAGAGAAATTTATAGCAGATCTGAAATCTGAATACATGCAATTACCTAAAGTAGTATTCCTAGTTTCCTCATTCTGCTATAACAGAAGGCAGTGAACCACTATTAATATGTTACACATTAGATTCTCATCAGTCTGTAGTGAACTGTAAACATATATATCACAATTTAATCCATCAAGTTATGTACTCAGTATTAATAAAAACGATACTAATATTTGAATACTTCAGGACTATAGTCTAATAGGAATTCAGACATTAATCTGAAGACTTTCAAAAAATTTTATATTAACATCAAGTCTTAATTTTATAGCATTTTAACCTTTGCAAACCTATGCAGCAGCAAAATAGAAGAGTTCATCACAAAATTAAAATTAAGCAATTTGGTATAACATAAAATTGAAGTCTTAAAGTAAATGGGTTCAAAGTCTAAACTCTGATATTCTGGTTATTTCTATTGCAAACGCATAGGTAGGAAAGAGGGGAATCACTATAGCCACTTCAGGCCTTGAAAAGACAAATTTTCTCAGAATATAAGCATGCCTATTGGCAATAAGATATCAGGCATACAAGTCCAAAACCTTTTAAACCTTTGTTTTAAAATTAGTGTGATGCAATTAACCTTACTACCTGTGATAACTCTCATGATTCCCCAGCCTATGTTGTTCTCCCCACCTTGAGAAGGAAGTTGTTAGTCACGTGAGATGATTCAACAGCTAGCAAAGCAACCGCTGAACTGCCACACTTTACATCCAGCAGGCAAAACTCTTCATGTAATGCTGAAATTTGAGCCCTTTATGCGTGAGACAGACTCCAAAAAAAATCTTTTCTGATTAGAGCATTTATACCTCAAATAGATTTGATGGTTTTTTCCACCTCGAGTATTTCTAGTTCTATAATCTATAATGAAGGGAGAACTATGTAGGTGACTTACATGCTCAACACAAGCTTGAATATCAGTCCTAAATTAGAAAACAAAGACATACATGAACAGCCTAACTGATTCACTGGTGTAGTAAGTAACCTTTGGTAATACCCTTACCTGAAATTTGCAATGATATGGAACAAGTATGTTGTATCTAGCATTTCTAGAACTTAAATGTAGTTTGAAAAAAAAAGACTGCAGTTCAAATCTTTTTCTAACACCCAAGATTAGATATCAGTTTGAATAACCAGTAAACATTTAAAATTTTAGATCCCTCTAGCTCTTCAAAATTAAATAGAAGTAACACACAAGAGCAAAGGATATCAAAAGCAAAACTCCCAGGAAGAATCTCTTTTACAAAATTATTTTGGTCTGATTGGAATGGAGAAACACTGAATATTCAAGTAGACAATGGGCAGATTTCTATACATTTATTTATTTAAACTAATTAATTAAACACAGGCTCATATTTTCATGGCAAAAATCACACGATGTATATGATTTCAAGCTTCCTGGTTCTCAGAAAATTATGTTAAAACTAGAGATACAAAAAATTAGGGTAAAATCTAAACCGATCAATGTTTGAAACTGAATGCCACTATATATACAGGTGGTGAGACTTTCTACTTTCCACTTTTCTAAGCTCATGCACCCCAAAAGTAATCACAATTCCCAGGAAAAGGCTACATTCATCACCTTAAGAGTCACAGCTATTTCTCTTTTAGCAAGAATAGAGTTAGTGTGGATTGCTTTAGCTGGCTATATGCTGAAAAAACAACCTTGTTAGATTGGGGGAACTATCCCCATGAAATGTGAACTGGCAGAAGGCCAGAGTCTGCAAGGAAAATTCAAAACCAGCTGCAGCAGAGCAGCAACCCAGATCTAAAGTATCAATTTTCAAAATAATCTAATCATTACTTACCACATGAAGTACTCAATAGTACAATATATTATTGTATTTGCCCTGAATACATTATAGTAACCATTAGAAGATAATTCAGTAAACACTTTTTTTCACCCATAGTTTTGAGTGAGTAGAATTTCTGGCAGCTACCCAAACAGGTCACCACGAACAGGATAATGTGGCAATCTGTTATCATTAGCTCTGTTGGAAAGGTTTTGAAGACACTAGAGAGAATTAAATGACCTGGAAAACTCAGTGTATGGAAAAGTCTATTGTACTCATCTCCGTTATTTCCACCTCTACGCATCACTGGAACAGTGGAACAACATGATTTGCAGTGGTGACAAAGATAAAGGTCATTTTTCTGTTTTTCTTTAATCCAGCATGATCCATTTAAGGATTGTTAAATTCCACAGATACAGAAAATGACTAATTTGTGTCAGGTCCTTCCAATCTCTCAGTATGTTAATCTATTGAAGTCTTCACATTTGGAAGACAATGTAGAGCTGTATTTTTGAAAATCACTGCTACTTTTGTTCCTGTCCATCATTGTTACAACTGTCAGAATTTCAGATCATCTAAAATAACAATATACAAACCCCCTATATAGCCCTTTTTAGCAACTGTTTTTCCTAACTGGTGCAATTTTTCCAGCAAAATTTGAAAGAAAGAGCAGTTCTAAAAAGATCTATTAAATGTAATCACTATGCCAAGGTCCACATGGTAAAGACAGGTAGTATAAAAAGACTGACATAACCTATTCAAAAATGTGCATCAGAGAAATTTCTTTTGTTTATGTAAACTTTGCCGCTGCTGTTCTACATTTATCTGAATGATTAACTTAAAATGAAGATGACATGCACCAACTATTCTGATTTAACAGTTGTGTACATAAGCCTTATTCCTGGGAAATCCAACAGAAGGTAAGTCCACGGAAATGAAAGAACAGAAACAGGGGAATTAGCGAAACCTTAGGCAAAAGAATGGAGATCGTCTGCATTTTGGGAAAGGAGGGATGACGTATTCCTGGATCTCAGAGCTGAGAAAAAATTCAAGGGACTATAGTCAGGGGAGCTGAGTGTTTTCCCTAAATCTGTTTTATTTCACACTGTACACTTACTGAGAGGTTGAGGGCATGGAGTACCAAAGATATTGTTTTGAGGGCATACTCTTCCTCAGTAAATAAGAAGCTCCTGCTTAGGTATAAAATTGTGCCAAATCATCTTCCTTCTTTATAGAAGTGGAATAAAACACAGCATGATTTGTGTTTTATTTACCAGTGATAACTGGCAATTTATGTTATTTTTTTACATAGGAATTCCTGTAAGTGAACACTTTAACATTTATTAGGAACAAACCACATGGATTTAAGAAACAGAAACAACACTCATTTCTGATCTATTGCAAGAGGATGAAGTTAACATTGTGCACAAAGGCTGGCAGACCAGAAGTTAGTTCTGTCACCTGAGATTATAGATTTATGTAGAAAGAATATCTGCATAAATAATCATGGCATATTTGTCAAAATTGGACTATCAAAAGCCTCCAGCCTACAGACTAACAGAATTCTGACACAGTATACACAATTATTCAGCCTATAAATAGTTATTATTTTGAGAAACAGAAATCTGTAGAAAGTTAAATTTTCAAACAAAACTAAGTCTTAAATGTATCTTTGCTGTTCTTTGGCAAGAAAGAGAAGAGAGAGTGATTTTTCATTTATAGCTTGGGAAAAAACTTTTCCCTATTCTCTCCTCCTCTTGCTCCTCAAGGACATTAAAGACGCTTCTTAGATGCCAGAATGCCCACTTTGCATGTGCTCAGAGCCAAAATACTTTTTTATATAAAGAATATCCTTTAATAAATCTGCTACTCTAATAATGCTTGTACAGAGAAAACAAGTTAAAATTCACCTGCCAATCTTTCCTATGCTTTTAGTGGTTGCAATACATCGTCAGGGGCAGGAAAATGAATTAAATTGTGTTATATTTAAAATGACACTGTGAATCTACTGATATCAAGTTCATCAGCTCTAACTCAGTTATGTCTGTTTGGAGGTCACTGTCTGTCTCACTCATTACAATGGCTTTCTAGTTTTCTGATATGATTCTCAATTAGTTGAGTAGGCAGGTAAAACATCCGACATCCAACAATGAACTATGTGCTTCCAAATATGTTTGCACAGCCACACATTACACTTCAGCAAGCTCTTTATGTTGACCTATTAATAAACCATAGTTTGAGGTTGAGAATAAAGACTCAACTCAAAAATTAATTAGAGGTGTTCTGAAATGAACTACATGATCATAAGTCATTCAGCTATTAAATGATGAAGCACACCAGTTAACAGATAACCACAGACATTTACTCCATCTTATTTCCATCTGTGGCTGTACTCATGATAAATTTGAAGTGAATATCCATCGTTCATCTGGATAATGAATATCAGATTGAAATGACTCATACCTACAGCTGCTATATCGCACTGGTTTGTATCACAATAGGCTCTTAATGAGCATAGAACTTTTGACATTCACCTGCTTCATTAAAACAGATTTGTATTTATTTGAATATTCTAATAAACATGCACTGAGTTACACAAACCACTTGATATTAGTTGTGAACAAACTCTAGCTGCATAAAAGGGTGCATTATCCTTGACCTTTAGGTTACCTTCATGAGAACTTGCCTGTGATTTCAGACTCCTGTAACGAACCCACCATATTCTTGAACTAGGCCAAGACACATTGAAATACCTGGGAGGCTAGAAGTGCAATACAGACTTTGTCTTTAAAACTTGTCTACAGAGTTTTCCAGAACTAATCAGATGATATTAAATATGAGACAAAAATTATTTTTAAAAAGTGCACCCAGGTGAAGAGTATACTGCAGTGACTATTTAAAAACATTTACAAGGAGTGGTAAACACTTTCAAGGCAGAACCTTCTACAAACCCATGGTGAGAAAAATAATAATATTATCCGGAAAACTGATTTCTTTTTTCTGATCTATGTTCTATTTGTAAGCTTATTCAGGTTAAACTGCTGGTGAGCACTTTTGTGTTTGATTTTAATTTTATAAACTGATAAATGCAAGCAATAAAGCTCATAACAAAAGCAGTTTAGTTTAAGTATCCACTACCTCAACTCTCCTATTGGCTGTACAGAAGTTGTCCTTCAAAACAGAACTGATGTCCACAGAATAGTTCTTGGATGAGTGAAAATTGATGATGTTCAGGAGTGGAACTGTATCAAAATGTATTAGGACTCCTTTTTGATAATCTGTGGAACAGAAAAAGAAAAAGAAGTTATATGTATTTGTAGAGCTGTATTTGAAGCCTTAGATCCCACAAACCTTGTTTGCGGAGATCTGTTCATTTGACTCTCATGTTTCATTTCTTGGATGTTGCACTACATGGCAATGTTGGTTGGCTGTATGAATTGAATCTAAGATACCTTTCTTGTTTCAGAATGGATGCAGGATTCAAAAGTACTTTGTTTTCTGCTGTTAGGGGAAAAAATGGTATTTCTTACAACAACAACAAAAAAGAAACAGGAATGAAGAGTTCTTTTTTATCAGCTACCCTATAAAGAAAGGATAGTACTGAGAAGAATGGAAAAGTTACAAATTTACACTGTTAGCCTATTATGTTTACGTATCTTCATCTATAACAGAAGGAATATAAAATAATTTCTGTTGTTTGAATTTAAACCACCTCATGAGTGCTTCTCTAAAGATACTTTCTCATATTATTATTTTTTTTAAAGTGGTCTTTTCCAGATAACATGCAATTACAACTTCGTTGATTACTTCATTTTCAAATTGCTCATTTTAAATTATGCTAGAGGCATGCATTGCCATTTTGCTTTTCATCTTAAAAAATACAGCATAAGACTTCCTTAAAATAATCATTGTTTGAACCAGTCTCTTCTACCGGGGTATCCAATCATTAAGTTAAATTGGCAACAACAAAGAAACCACAACACTTTCAGTAAATTTGTAAAAATTGTTTGCCACCTCAATTAGAAAAACAAAAAACAAAAAACCCAACCAAACAAAAAACCACCACTGACGTGATGCTATGTGAGCTTTTGGATTAATTAACTTTCACATGAAGGCTGAAAACCAGACTTTTTTCTGCAGAAGTCTTTATTAACTGAACAGTAAACACAGTTACATCATCTTAAAGCTTTGCTTTTTCCCAGTTTTTCCTGTACCCAACATGAGTTATGTTCTCAGATGCTTCTTCCCTTGGCTTTGGCAATACTTTATCTTGATTAAAGGAGTCACAAGAATGTCTTACTGTTCCAAATTATTCTATACTTAAGATATTTTCCTGGGAATCAGTCAGCACCTGGGAACTACATCTATTAAGTAATTTAGTGCCTAATAAAAAATAAAGAAATAAATAAAAGCCAATTAACTGTCCTAGTCATACCTGTCTATGTCATTGCCAGGAAATATACTAGATGTCCAAAGTTCTACCAAAGGCACTGTGGTAGAACTAACTACCAATTTCATGGCTAATGCACTTGAGAATTATGAACAGTCTTTCCTCACTGTATTGGCCTTGAAGGTTGAATTGAAAAATTTACCTAGACCTTGCCTTTAGAAAGGCCTCAAATTCAGGGACTGGACAGTAGTTTTGACTTAGATTGCGTATTCCAACACAACGTAAAAAATCAGTACAAGGGAGAAATTCTGATGTTGTTCTCATTAACTTTTTGTAGACCAGCCTAGTGGATAAGAATTTACCTAAGTGATATTACAGCTCCATCCTGTACTGCTTGAATGATTCAAAGCTGCATCTGCAGTTCAGTAACCATTTAGATTTGTGAGGTAGAGGAAGGCAAACTGGTCACCCTTCTGTTAGAGCTGCCTCACCTTGCAGAAAAAAATGACATTTTATAAAGATTATGAAGAGAAAGATTACAGAAAACCAGTGATGAAGCCACCATATTGGAAGAGAGAGAATTAGATCTCACTTCTCTTTCCTTTACAATATTTGTATTTTTATAATCACTAATGATAATTATTGATGTAAGTAAATATCCATGTCGGTAAGCCTGCGAATACACTCTTCTTCTGGTCTAGTTGTTTACCCAAATCACCGAGTGGTAAAAATTCATGATCTAATAAACTTTCAAAATTCTATTTCATGGCACACCTTTGGCACCTCTAGTAAGGAATGCCATCCCTTCCTCCCGTCTTCTAAGCACCTGTTTGTTAGCAACCATTTAGAGACACATCCTGAAATGGGTGAACCATTACCCATCTTTGAGAGGAAAAACTTCAGCTCCCACCTCCAGCAGAAGCACTTCCACGCAACCACTATTTATTTCTTTTGACTAAAATATTACATTCTCCAGTCAGCACCCGGATATTGCAGACCTCAGCCATGAAGCATCTCATTTACCTAAAAGGTAGAAAAGGCACGAGATGATACTTCTCTGAATGGAATGGATTCTGTAGCCTAGTGAATAAGATATTACCACTGCTATAAACAGGCCATGGTCTTTGTACTAACTTTGCAAGGCCTGTAGACTAGGGCTTGTCAGGTTTACTTTGCCTGAACTTGTTTTACCTAGCTAAACTTTGTTTTAGCTGGTAGAGCTGTAACAGCAATTTTCGAAATGACCAAGTTAACTATGTCCACTTAATTTTGCTTATGCTTATCCTTCTATGGTACAATTTTCATATAGGTAGTGGTAACAAGTATTTATTCTGTGTATGATCTAATATTTATGACTGTAACATAACAACATAGCATAGAGGAATATAGCCATGGTATGACAAAAGAGACGTTGAAAGTGGGGATGCAGGATGCAGTGTAGAGAGGGGCAGGCACACAAGGACAAGAGAAAGGACACAGGCTGAGGATGGAGACTCAATGGCTATAAACAACCCACTAATGGCCAGCTAAGGAGGTGCAGACCTGGCAAAATCAGTTTTGCAGGCAACAGAGAGAACAAACAACATGTATCTAACATATGTAAAGTGTGCCATAAATAGTAAGTCCAGATGAAGCATGCACTTGAAAACCAGCGAAAAAATAGCAAGTTGTGAGCATATTGGCAAACACATAAAAATGTGAATGTTAGATGAGGAGGAATAAATCATCTACATGAGTCCCAGTGAAGGACGCAGGGTGCTGACAACTAGTTGTACCCTCTTCCCAGACTGAAGCCAACCTTTGGATCCAGAAGGTGTTGGAAAATCAAACGGTAACATCATAAAAGTGGTAAATATCAGGAGTGTGTGTATGGAAATTTCAACTTCTTCTGCAATAGTATAATTTTCTTTATTTTTGATATCTTTCTTTTTTTTTCCACAATAATAAGAGCTGAACTAATAAGAATTCTTCAAGTAGACAGTTAGGATTTAAACTATACTTACAATAAATTACTAAATTTACATATAAGATGTGTTTCTTTTTCAGCCATAAAAATATCTTGAGCATAAAAATTCCACTTCCTCACATCACCTTTTGAAACTAATTCCTAGATGTTATTAAGATGATCAATCATTTGCCTGTAGAATGTACAGCCATACCTGGGAAAGGAAGACATTGCCCTTAAGAATTGTGCCATTCTGTGGTGTTTTGTGTGTATATATATGTATATATGTATATGTATATTGTTGGGTTGTTTTTTTTGTAGTGGAAATTAGAAACTAAGATAGAAATTCTCTGTTGAAATAATGCCCAATCACTTACCCTAGGTATGATCTGCACTTTACTTTTCTGTTTCCTTGATTTTCTTTCTCTTGACTAAGTTACAGAGGTATATCTCCATGATCTATTTGAGCATGTGTTTAACATAAGCTATTAATGTGTGTTCATACATATCCATATGCCTATTTATTAATATTTTTTATTTTTAGACTGATTTAAATGAAGTAACAGGAATAATTAATCTGGGTTTTTTACTACTGATAGTCATAGATTTCATTTTTTAAAACTTGTTCTGTTTTTAAAATAAAAATAAATCTGTATTATTTTCAGCTTTGAACCGAACGTCAAAAAACATAATTGTGCAAAAAAGGTTGCACAATAACATGAAAGTATGATGCATTAAAAGGAAAAGAACCACAATTTATTCAACCTTTTTATTAGATAGAAACATCTGCAGATGACTGAACTCCATAGAAGGTGGGCTAGCCATTAGGTTTCAGTAACTGGAAGAAACAAATCACAGCTTTTACTTTTACAGCCCATTACACCCAAAGGTCTAAAACCTTTCTCTGGTTATTTGCAAGCCTCAGAGTACTCCAGCTGCAGTCTTATACTTTCCAACTTTCTGTGACTAATAGATGCTATACTATTGAGTGAACAGGAAATTAGAGTAGGAGAGAGGTGTAAAATCAGTATCCACAGAAAGGCTATGCAGGAAGGCTGTGAAGAATAGCTCACGCTGTAGGGCTGTGCAGTCTCCCAGTGAACTTCAGACAAGACAGATTACATTCTCATTAATGACCATTTAAGAATCAGTGAATTTTTATGTTAGAAAGGGGAAGCAGTGATAAAGTTATTAAATATTGTGGAAGGGCAAGATAGGAGAGGGAAATAGAGAGGAGAGATATTTGGGGAGATCTTTGATTGAGACCTCCTGTATTTAGAAAAAATAGCTTGAGAGATGTATAGATCTTTCTCCCACTTTTGACCTCTCACAGGGAAGTTAGCCCTTTTAAAGTTTCATTCTGTGTAGAAGCTCAATATCCTTCATGTTTCCTTAAAATATCCTGGCAATTGACTTGCCCTTCTGCACTTATTAAACAAATCTACTGCTTCTGATGCAGCATGGTTCAGAAAAATAGTTACCTTTTAGCTCACCTGCCTATTCAGTAATTCCACTTTTCTTCTTGAAGTGGGTAAATCAGATCTTCCTCCCACTTTGTTTAGCCTCTTTCCTATTATGTCAAATGGGCCCACAGTTCCTAGCTGATTCGAAAACGTGTAGGGGCAAACTCAGCTGTATAGAAGAAAGAAGCTTCTCAGAAATGTAATGCCTCCTGCATTGAACTGGAGGAAACCTCAGGCATCTTTAGACAGTTGAAGCCGGTCTCGCTATCTGTGTCTATACTACAGGCAAGAGGTTCCTGCTGTGCAACCAGGCTACCTGGTGACTTCAAGGCAGACAGCACCATCCTCAGTAAACATAGTTTCCATTAAAATCAAAGACAATTGTTTTCCTAAATGTCCTCTGGGAGGCTTTGTACTGTAGGTTGCACTGAAGAATATGCTCGCTATAAAAAACCTGAGTATTTCCACTATGTGTGTTTCACAACTGCTTTTGGATTCTTAATGCAATGTTTTCCATTCAGCATCTTTTTCTTCTGCTTTCCTGCTTCAATCTATTTCTCATACTGTACAGTTTTCACAGATGAAAAGAGAATATGAAAAGAGATGCAGAGGGTAGGTATACCAGGACATCTTAAAGGTAAGAAATGGCTCCTCAAGCTCGTTATCACGTGTACTAGTCGTTACATAGGTTGTCACATTTCAGCCCAAGCCTTTTAACAGACTGTAGTTAATAGACTCGACCTACAGGAAAATTTTTACAAAGTATGTGAATATAAGAATTTCTTTCAAATATATGCATACTCTCTGGAGCTCAATAACTTAAAATAATTCTTAATACATTTTAGTCTGGCAGAGACAAGTGGAGAGTGTTACTCAAGTCTTTAAATATATAGCAACAGGTCCATCTTTAAAATTAAAGTATGTCTTGATATTCACAAGTACTTCTGTACTGACTATTTACATTCACCTTCCTTCCGCAAGCTTCAGAAACAGTAGGCACGATCCCAGAATAGTCCTTCTTCCCCCCCTGCATTATAACAATAATAATGGTGACTGTAATATCTGTAACACCTAGCACTTGTGTTGTCTGCAGTGTATCAAGATTTTTTCATAATGGAAGTAAATGTCCATTTTCCAGAAAGGAAAACATGGAGAAATGAACTGGCAAGGTCACCAGGAGCCAAAGCTATTAAAGATGAAGGTTATAATGAGCATTAAACCGTAGAGTTCAGTAATGGAAGAATTACTTAGATGTAGATTTTGACAGAGCAAAATTCTACAGCAGGAGATAATTCCTAGTCTTATACATGAAACTTTGAGGACACGCACTCAGCTCCAAAAGATGATTATTTGCCCAGTGGGCAAATGTTTGTAGGTGTAATATTTAGCTTCTGTTTCCTGGTTCTCTAACATCAGCAGAGAAGCCTGTAAAAGGTGAGTAATACAGTGCTGTGTGCTTTAGTTTGGGATTTTACTCTAAATCATAACTAATACTATAACTTTGTGATGTGAGCAGCCAAAAACGTAGCCTGATTAGAAAGGGGGAAATTACTAACAAAAGAAAATGCCTACCAAGTCTGGGAGCTGTGAGCCTGGGATCTAGCCCTTGGGGACCAGAAACATCCCTGAAAAGTCCAGCTGGCCTCTTTGAAGAACAGGTGGGGAACCTAGAAACAGGTGACATCCTGAGATACCATCAGTAAGCGCAAAACCCAAGAAACTGTAATGGCAACCTTCTGTCTGAAAAAGTGGAAACAGTCTGTGAAAACAAAATTGGGCTGAAAGAACAGAAATAACCTACTGGCTGTTGCAAGTGAAGAATAGACATTAACAGCATCTACTGGCTGGTCAAAGTGGTGGTATCCTATGCCCTCTTTTGTCTCTATGATATAAAAAGGGTTTAATTTTTATCCAAAATGGAGCCTCTCTCTCTGAGAACGTCCTATGCTGTATATATTTTTACTTTCCTAAACCAGTTGAATTCCACACAAACTTTCTATGAGATTTGGCCTTTCATTGGGGATGCCCAGCAGACTCCAGACTCTGTGACATGGATCATTTCTGAAGTGAGACTCTGTTACCTTGTTGGGCCCTGCTTTGGGCCCACTTTTGGGGTTGCTAGTTGTGATTATTTTGGTAGCATTCTTGCTAGTGGTGATTTGTATGGTATTTGTGATTATCTGTAATAAATTAGAGAAATTTAGAGGACAAAAGCCTCCATCTCCGTGCGTATAACAGAATCCTACAAACGAACAGTAGCAATCTCTATACACTCACAGGCTGGGTAACCCTTTACGTTGTAACACTTTGCTACTGAGTTTAGTCTCATATTTTTTTCGTGCATATTGTCTTGTCATAGTGTAATCTCCCCTAAGTGCCCTGTCATGCAAGTGGGCTTGCTCCAATGCAGTAAAACATAGGTACATTGATGGGAGAAGGAAATTGTGAGCAAGTTCATTGGCCAAAGCTGTGATCAAACTCCACTCCAGCTGGATCTTTGTGTTCACACACAGGGACATGTTGCTGCACCTTTCTACCAGAGATGATGTTTCTGCTGGCACTGCTGCTGCTGTCGCTGTCAGTAAAATAATACCTTTTGGAAACCAGCACACTGTCACTGCTGGTTGCCAATGCAAGTAATCATCTCATGATGAACTCAGAATTCTGAGTTCGACTTCTGTTACATCTGTTTGCTCGGATACTTTTTAATTGTGGCAAAGTACTTATTTTCGAGTCTAATTAACGGTGTGCTTTCTTTCACCTTTGTAACCACAGATGATTTTTCACAGATGTATGCTCACTTTCTAGGAGGAAAGACAGGATTATGACTAATTCATTTTTTGTTTTGACTCATAAGGTACCCAATAATGTGGATCAGCGTGCAGTGAAGACTGACTGAATCTTGTTTATCAGAAGTCCTTGCGAATAGCCACAGTCTAGCAAACTGAGTCGAAGTTTCAGCTGAGTTATTTCCATCCCGTCTTGTTCATAATGTTTCCAATATGTGCAACTTCATAATACTAATAAGGCTGAGTAAACGTCTCATTCTATAACACAAGGAATCCTAAAAAGTTTTATAAACACTTCCAATGAACAGACCTTGGGAAGGCTATCATTTTCTATTTGCAAATAGGGAAATCAAGGAACAGTATTTTTCAAGGCAACATTAAAAAAAATGCTTGAAATCACCTGGGGTTTTAAGATGTTGACTTTGAAACACTTTAATACTATCCTGATTTTTGAATACCTCAAACCCCTGCAGCTCTCGCTGCCTTTAACTGTTGTTCCCTGTGTTGGAGCGCCTTTCGGAACAAAACTCTGTGGTAGGTAACAAAATGAAGACACCCAAATTTTGTGCAGATGCTTGTAAATTTGGACCTCCTAAGTGATTTGCACAAAGTCAAACAGTGAGTCACTGTCTAAACAGTAAAAGAAATTAAGTTTTCTGCCTCTCGCTGTACTTCACTTTGGAAACATGCTGCTTCTCAGATAGCGGAGTTCCTTCAATTACAGAAGAGTGGTCTATTAGAGCTGCAAGGAAAATAGCATTACTTAATAAGTCACTACAAGAGAATAGGTAATGCAGGAGTAAAGATCAGACAATACACAGTAACTAAAAAACAGTAAAGGCAAAAGGTAACTAACTGCTCTCTAATCCAGGCAAAGGTACTGAGGAGTAGTATCAAGACAACTGCAGAGTGAAGAGGGCTCAGCTGCTAAATACTGGCCACTGTGGTTTTGCTATGTTATTCAGAGCATTTTCTACTCAAGTCATGGTAAGAGTAAGTTACACTGGGAACTGATGCATAGACATCACGGCTCTGTGCAAATTAAATATAGGTGGAGTAAATAAGATAAAAGTCAGAGATACATGTTAGGGCTAGTCATATAAGAATTTAAGGAAGATCAGCAGAGTACATTTCTTTGCTTATGAAGTGGTTCTTCAGGGGGAAAATATGTGCTTTGAATGCTTTTAACATAGTAAAATTCCTTTCTAAAAATACCAGTTTAGTTAAAGCCATGTTGAAATTGTGATAGACAAAGTATGCAGGTTTGGACCAGATCCCAGGTTTAGAACTATCAAAGGACCAGTACCAAAGACATTCATTTGTATTAAAAACATTATTGCAACACATGTGAATGTCTGCACCCAGACATTCCTTTCATTGTCTCCTTAATGGGAGCCCAGCTAACTGGGCTAACAACTGAAGCCTGCTCCATCATCCTAAGACCATTAAGTGCCACAGTTGTCCTTTTGCTCCCCTTCCCATATCGCCCTGTGCTTCAAATCCCAGTTAGGTTGGAGCTAGTACAACCATTTGTCCCAGAGAGGCCATTAGATCTTTCTTTCTCCTCATTGAACTGATGTTCTGAGTATCCTCCTTTCTGCCCCACTTCTCTTGCTTCTCTCCATCAACTTTGGAAGTTCATCTCTGATAGAGGCTAAAGTAAAATGGGGCGGGGGGAATACGGCTACGTCTGGAAAGAATTCTTTATAGATTCAGATGAAGCTGCCTGGCTCAGCTAAGCATACGCCAGCACCTCTGTGTGCTTTTCATGATTTATCCTTTTTAATTTTTTTAAATCTCTCAGTGGTTTACAAGCCAATAGTGCTCTTCTTATTAGAGCTGGAACACTCTTGAATATTCAGACTTGCTTTGATACATTATTGAAAAAGTCATCATGTTACTAGTGCATGGAGAAACACAGGGCGTTCCCTCTGAACTTCACAAAACACATTTTACTGTGAGGATGACTGAGCACTGGAACAAATTACCCCAGGAGGATGTGGAATCTTCCACCTTGCATGTATTCAAAAGCCATTTGTACAGGGTCCTGTGCAACAAGGTCTAGGTGCCCCAGAGGTACCCGCAACCTCAACCATTCTGTGAGTCTGTGATTATTTAGTCCGCGCGTCATTATTTTCTCCAAATCTCTACATTCACTAAACCAAAACTAATAGCAAAGTCTTTCTTTCAGTACCAATACCTGAACCAATACCTGTGTTACAAGGCAAAAAAAAGAAAATGAGATTAAACTGTTGAGTTTTGCACTGTAGTCTATAACAGGCTACCCGTACACCTATCCTTAAGAACACCAGTGTCATGGTTTAACCCCAGTAGGCAGTGAAGCTCCACCCAGCTGCTCCCTCACTCCCTTCCCAGTGGGATGGGAGAGAGAATTGGAAGGGTAAAAGTGAGGAAACTCGTGGGCTGAGATAAAGACAGTTAAACAGGCAAAGTAAAAGCTGTGCACGCAAGCAAAGCAAAATAAGGAATTCATTTGCTACTTCCTATTGGTAGTGAGATGTGCAGCCATTTCCAAGAAGGCAGCGTGTCACCAACGGTTACTTGGGAAGACAAACATCATAGCTCTGAATATCTCACCCATCTCATTCTTCCCCCAGCTTTTATTGCTAAGCACAATGTCATGTGGTATGGGATATCCCTTTAGTGAGTTGAGGTCAGCTGCCCCAGCTGTGTTGCCTCCCAACTCCTTGTGCACCCCAGGCTACTCACTGTCAGGGCAGTCGGAGAAGGAGAAAAGGCCTTGACACAGTGCAAGCACTGTTTGGCAATAACTAAAACATCCCTGCCTTATCAACAGTGTTTTCATCACAAATCCAAAACATGGCACTATACCAGCTAGTATGAAGAAAATTAACTCTATCCCAACCTAAAACCAGTACAATCAGTTAGCCCAATATGTTTTTTTAGGCTTCCCTACGGTTAAAAAAGGCAAAGTAAGGAGCAATTTACATTAGGGACCAGTCCAGCACAGTAGTACAAGATCAGTGTATCAAAGAGATAGTTGAGTTCCCTACATGAATACGAGTAGCCACATGCGGCACATGAGGTTTACTATGGGGTAGGCTAGTCTGTACTGAACATTCCTACCCATGCATGTGGTTTGAAGCCCTCCAAAGGACTGTCTGTTGGTCCTCGTGTCCCATCAGGGGCTGGAGAGCCTTTGCTGCACTCCTGGAGTGGAATTTCCCATTTTATGTCCTTAAAAAGAAACCTGTTTTGTGTACATCAGAACACACTGTAAACCAAATATAGACACAGAGAAGAAGGATGGTCAGGGTATCTACATCAAAACTGCACTAGTGCTTTGAATCAAAATGCTGATGTGTTCCTTTTTCCATCTCATCCTCTTCCGTTTGTTTTTCTGTTTCCCCTCCCATTTTACCCTTTCCCTCTTTTCTCCTCAACAGAGGACCTCTCATGATTGATTGACATTTCCTAAGGAAGAGAATTATCTCCTGAGTAGCTGAGTTGCTAACATGTAACACTATATCATGCTTAACAATTATCATCAATATTTATAACACTTTTATGTACAACAAGTTGAGTCACATTAGCAGACAGAAATGAAACCTACATAGATTCACTGTAAGAACTGTGAAGCAGAAGCAGCAGGTCATCTGCTTAAAATTCAAGCTGCATCCCTCTTGAAAGGAATTGCCTCTTTAACCAGTTTCTCCTTTTTGAATGACAGACTCACTGGCTTTTTAAAATGTCATCCTCTTACTCTGGACACACGAATGCAAAATTTTCCAAATTTTGATTTTGACTTTGATAAGGAAGGATATTGGAGAAATAAGTTAGATTTGGATTTGAATATGCTCAAGGGTGGGATGGGGAATCTAATATTTAATGTATTTGATTATTGGACTTTGGGAGTTTTCTTGTTAAGTTTACCATGAGAACACTGAAGAAAATGCTATAGAAAGAAAAGACTTATAATTGTATGAAAGCACTCTTCAGGATGCAACAATTAATACATTTATGTAAGTAATATAAATATCTGCAGCTTATTACTTTCACATGGAAAACTGGAATGCACCTGCCCTTAGACAAAATTGTCAGAAGCCACCTTAGCAAATTACTGTTCCTTATATGCATACTTGTCCTGAACTTTTTTAAAGATATTGATCCCTTGTTGCATAGGGTGAGCACACACGTCTTTTTCTCCTATATAGCTGAAGAAGAAGTTTGTTGTGAAAAATTAAAAGAATTTGAATTTATGTTGACAGCACAAAATATCAGTTAAAAAGTGAGCAGATAGAAGTTTGTTTAGTTGTGTGCTCATGCAGGTACAAAACTAAAAATACTCCTGTATTTTTTTCTCAACTTAAAATTAGTAATATAAAAAAAAAGGAAAAAGCTATAACCATTAACCACTAGAAAAATGAACCTGTTCTTGAGAACATATTTCATCTAAACAAATTTTTCTATCTAACCATGACTTTTTGTATTAATGAGTATTTTTCTAAAATAACTATTATTTAAATAAACATGCTATTTATTATCACAACCAAAAAATACAGTTTTATATGAACTTTCATTATTGCAACAACCAGCACATAAGCCATAGTACCACAAAGGTTACTACGTAGCTAGCAATAGCTGTGGTCTGAGTCAATGAATGATCCTGTGTTCACAAAGAGATGACCTTTTCCTTGTCTTAAGAAAACATTTTTGATATGGATTTTAGCAAATAACAACAATTTAATACACACATATTAAGTCAATTGGAAGCAGTTAAGAATTTCAAATACATTCTTAAAGCAGAATTGATTTTGGTATCCTTTAAAAGCAATATAAATTTTGTACTACTCTCTTCTATTAGCCCTGCCTTAATTAAGATCTTTTCATTAGACTGGAGTTGAAGCAGTGTAAGGACTGGTTTTGGATGGAATATAACACAAAGTAGCGCTAAAACTTGCATGAAAACATGATTTGCTCAAAATTACCCCCATAAATCTATAATAAGATTACGGTGACCTTTGTAATGTGTGAAGAATTGCTTTTTTCTCTACTTACTGTACTTGTATAAATAGAACTAACTGGAATTTGGGTATCATCCATATTCAGCATTGAATAAGTACTGTGGATCTAACTGAAAAACTACCAGATTTGAAGCATGTATATTGTTTTGGCCAAGACAGTTGTAATGTGAAAGCAGGCTTGTTTTGCCTTGTCACATGTATTGATCATCTTTCACTCCATCAATTACCATTTGAAATTCTCTGTATTCATAGCACTTCTCGCTCCTTAGATTCATTGTCGGGAGAGATGTTAACATACATATAGTGACATAAAATTCTTTCTTGCACCATATATCCATTATCTGTTTTTTTCTTCTTTTTCAGAATGTCCTGAGATTATTTGATTTTTAAGTAATAGTTTTCATAATTAATGGCAGAATACTAAGAATGTGAGATTAAATTTGATATGACTATACATTTTGAATAAAATATCTTTAGATTTAGATATGTAATCTTAACATTGCATTCACTTTGGTACTTCTTATACATTTATTTCTTCAGCTGTTTTTGAAAGTCATAAGGAAAGAAAAAGAAATTAAAATATCTCAAATCCTGACCCTTCAATCACAGCCAAACAAGGCAAACACTGAAGTCCTTTTTTCTGACATTAACTGAGTTGAAGGGTGGTTTGTAATACGTGCTTCATGGTTTTCCAACTCAGTCTCAAAACACTTCCGAAAAAAACGGTAAGTCTTCAAAAATTCATTTTCCAGTTAGTCAAAACAGACTTTATTATTTCTATGGGAGGTTTTAGAAATAAATATACATTGAAAGATAGTGACAGCATTATATCCTGACAGGTTTTCACCTTTGAGCTCCAATGAGGAAACTGGTTGTATGATCAGTTTTAGTCCCTAAAGGGAAATGCACTTAATTAGAGCAGACTCAATGTATATATGCTGACAGTTATCTGCAATATAAATTTTGAGGTTTAAGTCCATGGAAAACATAAAACTTAAGTAGAAAATAACTTCTGAGTTTCAAGAAATTGTAGTAACATTAACTAAGCTCAGTTTTTCAATTAGGTGAAATATTAATAACTCATAATACTTATTTTCTTCAATTTTTTTGAAACTTTGTAAAACATTGCCTATGACAGTAAATGCACCAGTTTTTAGGTCAAAGGAATTTGCAAAGACAAAGAAAATGCAAGTAAAAGTAGAAAGTAACAGTGTTTAAAACTAAAATATAGGCCCAGTGCACTTCCGTAGCAGCATTCCTCTACAGCAAAACAGGTGTATTTCTTGCAAACTGTTTAATATAGACATCTATCTATTTATTCATACACCTATCCTCTCCCCCTCTTTCTGTGTATGTCTTGTAAGACTATGAACCAATATTCATTGCCTAATAAAATGAACGTACTGTAGAAGTTTCTGTGAAGTCAGCTAATCAACTAATTCCTAAGGAATTTTAATTCCTTTTCATATTTTCAGAAATAACATAGAATTCCACTGCAATATGTGTTTTCAGACAAAAACGCTGTTAAGGAAAAGCTTGAGGATATTTTTATAAAGTGAAAAATGATATTGCAAAGCAGTGTAATGAAAATGGGACTTAAATATTTTAAACAAAAGCTTTCTACTAAATTCTGAAATGAAGATATTTCAGTGCAATTCCTAAGAAAGCTAAGCCAAGTAAAGCTGCAATTTGAAATGCAAATGATGAGTTGTGGAAATCAAAGCCTTTGCGATAAGAATTACATCTTAAATTTCCTGTTCTGTCAAGGAGTCCCTGTGTGACCTTGGGCAAGTCAAGACAGGCCCGACATCTACGGACCTGTCATCTTTAGCTAGAGTATTGAAATAGAAAGTGCAAAACTTGCATTTGATGCTTGTATCTAGCCTCTTCAGACTGCAAGAGCTATTAGATTAATACCTGGTGATTTCTGTTAATTCCAAAATAGGAGCTAAACGGCTTTGAGAGGCTGAAGTTAGCCCTTGTTTGAACAGGGGATTGGCATAGGTGATATCCCTTCAAACCTAATTTTTCATATGACTCTGTGCTAAACATCCCTGTGGATCTTTTCCCTATTTGTAAGTGTTTTCTCCCTTACTTTGAGCAACTAGTTTGCTAAGTCAACAGCTGCCTTTTACTGGTTTTCTTAGAGTATATAATACACAAATCGTAATTCATAACCTAATCCCATAACATACACAATCAAAAAATCAGGAGGGTATGTCACTATGACTTGAAATCTGTTTCTGTCTTTAACCTGACTATACATCAGATTTCTACAAGATATTAATATAGTTCTTTTAAAAATTATGCTATTTTAAATTATACCTTAAACTGCATGCAGCTAAGGGCTTCCTGAAAGTCAGTAGACATCTTTGCGCCCAGCCATTCATATTGGAATGTTTAGGGAACAAGTGCTGCAGCATTCCAAGATATGTGAGGAAAAATCGTTCTCAAGTTTCAGGTAACTCATTCTTCGGCTCTTTCAGATATGCATGCTTTGGTCAACAGCTCTGACCATCATTTGCATGTTTTAATTCATGTTACATCATACTGAACTGAATAGGGGTATCTCAACAATTACTGGTCCTTGACTGATCAAGCACAGGCCAGCTGAAATTGTGTTTGTTTAAAAATGTATTGTGATTGAGATTCTCCAAAATTAATCGCAAGTGGGGTCAGGGAATGCAACCAAAAAAATCAATTCATAAAAATACTTTCTTAAATTTTTGAATTCGGTAAAAACAGAAGGACATCAGCTTCCATATACAATGGAATGTTAGTGACCCTCATTTGAGTTTGAATGCAGTCTATAAAAACAGTAATTAAATTTAGTGCACATATCTCCAGTATATCCGTGCACTTCATTTTATTTTTAATATATATGAAAACACTCCTTTTGCTTGTAATGAAAAATATGACAGTGTGACATTTTCTTTAATTACAAACTCTGATGTGTTTAATAGCACAAAGTTGGCCTCCAACTTGATAGTTCTGTCTCTTAGAATCAATGGTTAGACTCGAGGGCACCAGCTTGGTCATCAAGATCAATATTAGAAAAAATACAGCTTGTCAAGACCTCTTGGCCCCTTATTGATTCAAATAGGGTACTGCAGAGAATTTAATAATGATGTTACAGCTGTTGGCCAACAAACAGAAGCTTCTTACATTGATTTTGGTAAAGGCAGAAGAATAACACAAAAACATGATTACCCTCAATAGTGTACTAAAATCTGTTACGGAGCTTCCAAAGCGTGCATTTGGGAGGTGTGGTGGTTGCATGGAAGAACCTTCAGGCAGACTAAACTGGATTCATGTTTGAAAGAATTCAAATTGCTGAAACTGATTCAAGCGAAGGATTTTTACATTCCCTTAAAAGAGTATGCCTCATTTTGCCAACCTGGGCAAAACCACTAGTTTTTCTAAGACTACATGAAGGGCTTTTTGATGTGAAGGTGGTTCTTTCCCACATTTTTATCCCAATGTAATGTAATTTTCTCAGTAACCCTTTTGGTGTTCTGTTTCTTGCAATGCCTCCTCCTCAAATTGAAAATGTCAGGTATCATTCCAATGCTGTAGTTTTAAACAAATAAACCCCTGTCATTTACTCCTACTCACTGGAAAATTTAAACTGTCATTTTTTAATCTTTTGTAAATAACGAAAGGTTTTACAGAGCCTGGGAAGGTCTGAGCTCTTCATTTACCCTTAGTGCTTAGAAAAGTGCTTGGAAAGAAATTTTCCCAGGGGTCAGAGAGCACTTCAAAGAAAACATAAAGGCCTCTTAGGATCTATTTTTATTTGTAATTTATTCTTTAGGGTGTTTATGATAATAATTTAAGAGGAATTAGTTAACATCAGCAGTGAGTGGTTAAATAGGATCCTCTTTAGCTCACTGAAGGAAACAGGAAAAAACCTGCAATTTAGTGTATCACTGTTATTTTCACAGATGTTTTCCTCCAGTTTCATTTCCCTTATATTACGACAAATGGAACTTTTTTAAAGCTTGGAAATACTTTGCTAATATTTTTAAATGATTAATAAGTATAATACTTTAATTTAGCAATTGTAATAATTGAAAATAGAAGCATAAACTGTGCTATAAAATAATGGAAAATAATTATATTTGCTGAAGGCCTGCTGTGACACATGAAAAATGTGTCACATTCTGCACCAAAAGAGAGAGGACAGGAGCAGAGGAAAAAGCCCAGAGTTTTCCCAACTTTTTTTTCCAGGAGACAAAACCCTTCCATTTCAGAAACGGATTTTGTGCAACCAAGTTTTCTCTTGTTTTAAACTGACAGACAGATAGCCACATATTCCTATCAGTGGCCTTGTGGATGGAAATGTAGTGTTGCTGGTTCCCACCTACTGAATCTATTCTCCATCCCCTTAGAAAAGCAGCAAACCTCTAAGGACATGCATGTCCCCTCATCTCACGCAGAAACCAAAGTACTGAGAGCAGCAGAAGTTAAGGCCCAGAGGGGCAGAGGAAGTCTTGTCGTATAGTCCTGTCAGTCCCTACATGCAGACTGCAATCAGCAGGAGAAAGTTCCTGCAAGCCCTCCAAAGCTCTAGTCACTAGGGTGTGGACTGGGACCAATGCTGGAACATGCTCACAGGGAGACTTTACTCTTGCATTGCTCACGCTCTTGCCAGCAGTTTATGTTTAGAAGCAGCCTCAATACACTTTCAACGCCATGCTTTAGTTAGTTAGTTTAGGCTTGTCTATTTTTTATTATGCCACTTTTTTATTATGCTGACAAGGTATGGGAATACAGCTGTATGGCTGATGACTGCTTAGATTATTCTAGCATTTCCTTTGTTTAATAAGCCATATTAATTTACTGGAACTCAGATTCCTATGCGTTATAAACAGCAATTTGTGTTTAATTTAGCCACATAGAATTGAGATACCACTGGGATACCTGGTTCAACATAGCTTAATCTTATTGAAAAAAAACGCTTTCGCCTAATGAAAGGACAAATTATAAGAATATGTTTTTTACCGTGCTCCTTTCAGTTGCACCTGAAAAAAGCAGCATTTTCCAGCCAGCTACTGAATCTGACACTTAAAGGTCCCTGATGAATCAATTATCTTCTAGTGGAGTTTACTTCTTGCTTTGCTACATGCAACTGTCAATTCAAGGTCTTCATTTACCTCTCTCTGCCTTCTATGTCTATTACTCTTTTAAGATGTATTCTTATTGCCTCATGTACCTGGAGGGCGAAACAGCAATCAGGCCTTCATTATACTTAGCGTTATCCAATCCAGTAAGGAAGCTGTTTGATGAAATACTTACTCAATAGCAGTGCTGGCCTAAACAGCACTGCACTCCCCTTCACCCTCCCCTGCTGCAGCCCTTGGATTCTCATCCCAGGCTCTGTTTTGATCACTTGGACACTGACAGTGCAGACACTCTGCAAACTGGAGATCAACCCTGGCTAAAAAACCCCCACTATCAATATTCCCACCAAGTACGGAATGACTTCCTGCTACTTCTCGCCACCAACTGTATGAATTCTGGGATAAGGAAAAAAACCGCAGGGGACAAAATGCTACTCTGACCCTCTTTTACCTGTTTTCTGTTAGACAACATGAATAGGAACATACAGATTATGTTCTGATCTTGCTTGACAGACTTTTTTTCTGTCTGCAGTTTAATACCAAAGTTAGCTTCCCTCTTTTTAATTCCCATCATCCCACATATTTTCAAGGTAAGTGGTAAAATCTTGCTGCTTGGATGCTAGTCACCATTTCTTCTCTGTTAGTCAGGTGTCTGTTTTCCAGATGATACCTAACTTTGGGAGTCAGGTGCATCTGACTTTTCCCATCAGCTCTCACCTTTCTTCTCTAACCCAGTTCTCTCTTTACCCAACAAGTTAACCTCTTTGCCGTTACATCATTCTGTTAGTTACACCAAAGAACAAGTTAGCCATGGATTTTCAGTCAGAAATGCAGATGTCATTTCAGCATCAAGAAAGAAGAGACAAAGCAGAAGTTAACAAGGATAAAAAATTATTAAAGACCAAGGAACAAGTCTAGAGAGAAAACATTTGGAAATGCTTGAATGTTGATTTTTCTTTCATAGCATATCATCTCTCATTTATTACTTACAGAATGTGGCAGGTTAATGAGAAGTCATGTGATTTAAATACTGTGGCTACATTACAACTAATGTATAGGGCAGAAGTAATAATAATCAAAAAAACCTCAAGGGTCGTAAAAGTTCAGGAGTAATTTGGTTAGTAAGTTATGGGAGAATCTAAAACTAGGAGGAAGAGATGAAATTAAGAAAAGAAAAATGCACATTAAATATTAGGGAAGAAGTTTGTCCAAGCATTAAATATTTTCCAATATGGAATAGTCAGTACCTACTGGGAAGTTAAAGATGCTGTTTCTTTGAGGAATTTACATTTTCCTGGGAAGAGGTGTAAAACAATATAGATAGCTATGCTACAGCTGCAGGTCAATCAATCAAAAAACCTAAGAAATTCAACGCTTATTTATTTTAGTGAATTTGAACATGACATTCTGAATGCTGCAGACACCAAGGAGAAACCCAGAAGATATTTTACAAATATATCAGCTATTATGTGCTAATAAACATATTCTGAAACACTGTTTAATATTAATAGGTGAGGATCAACATCAGAAAATCCCAGAGAAAGCTAATATAGTTTTAATCACCATTACTTTTGTAACGGGTACTAATTAGTCTTCAAAATGGTCGATTATTTTTTAGCAAAGCCATCTGTATCCCATTAAATACCATTTCTTTGCAACCAATAAAAGCCCACAGATTTTGTATTGAGCTGGCAGTCTGGAGCTGTCTATCTTTGGTTTTGGCTGAGGTGATTTTACCTTGTTTTAGCTATGACAACAGTTTTCCAGCAGTCAGGTTACTATTGTCCAATTTCTTTAATTGTGAAGATCACATACCATAAAGCTATAACAAACTCATGTAGTGAATGAATAACAAGCATTAGCCCAGGGAAACAGGATTTCGTTGATGTTAATCGGTGCTGGGGAAGCCTTCAGTAGGTAATGGCTGAAAACAGCCAAACTTAAGATAGAAATAAATGAAGGGAGATCGCACCAAGCAATCTATGTTGCAAGAGCATATAAAAAAAACATTGAAGTGGAATCAAGACTGTGTAGGAAATTTTTTCTTATCAGTGTCATGCTCCTTTAGATGGAAACTCCAGATGCTGATGAGCTGTTATAAGCTCCCTTTTGAGGAAGACTGAAGCTGTCAAAATTTGGATGCAGAGAAAATTGGAAGAGTGAACATTGTACCAGAGAAAGAGGATAGGTACTGGGAAGTTTCTGTGTATCAGCCTTAACTATACTATTAATTACAAGTGTTTATCATTGCAAGTGAAGAAATAATAATACCTGTTTCTGTATTAGATTGTTAAAATTTTAGACAGATTAACAATAAATTCTTATCTGCATATATAAGGAGTGTTCCATTTTCACCTGTATCAAGGTTTTGATTGCAACATATTTGCTAAACACATAATTTTTCTTCTGAAGGCATAGAGCTGATTTCTACCTCATGTCACACCTATATAAAGAACTCTGAATCCAAAACTCATGGGACCACCAAAGACTTATCACAATTTAAAAGGACACCATTTGTCATCTGTGTTAGCGCATACTTTAAGCTCCCACAGGTGTTAAGCAAAAAGCATGAGCTTACAAAAACTATTTTAAAATATAGCCTGATTCCTAGAGCTTTTAAACAAAACTGCATATTTTAATAGCTTGTCACCTATGAAAAAGTATAGGTAACATGTAAACCTCTGTTTTGACTTCCTTACCTCAGAAATACATATGAATTATTACATCACAGAATCGTAGGGATTGGAAGGGACCTTCGGAGACCATCTAGTCCAGCCACCCTGCCAGAGCAGGGTCACCCAGAGCATGTTGCACAGGAATGTGTCCAGGCAGGTTTTGAACGTCTCCAGAGAAAGAGATTCCACAACCTCTCTGGGCAGCCTGTGCCAGTGCTCTGGTACCCTCACAGTAAAGGAGTTTTTCCTCATGTTGGGATGGAAATTCCTGTGTTCCAGTTTGTGCCCGTTGCCCGTTGTCCCGTCACCGGGCATGACTGAGGAGAGTCTAGCCCCATCCTCTTTACACCTGCCTTTTAGATATTTATAAGCATTGATAAGACCCCTTCTCAGCCTTCTCTTCTCCAGGAAGAATTGCATGTTATAAATGAAGATAACAAAACAGTACTGAAAGTTTTTAAGTCTCAATATGTATGATTACTGACGGACTACTGGTTTTTGCATGTCTGTTTTTGTTATTCTTATGTTGTAACCTTTGTTACATGTATACAATGACACTCATCTCCATCATTTTTCCACCTGTCATGATCCTTTACACGGTCCTTTGCATCCAATAAATATTTTACCATTGTTCCTTTAAAAGGACACAAAAGACTAGCACAGTATTTTAATTAATGATATGGTGGTCTCTCCTTTTACTGGAGCATAGAATTGTAATCTGTTATGGTTTAACCTCAGTAGGCAGATAAGCCCCACACAGACACTCGCTTGCTCCTATCCCAGTCAGACGGTGGAGAGAATCAGAAGGATAAAAGTGAGAAAACTTGTGGTCTGAGATAAGACAGTTTACTAGATAAAAGCTGTAAAAGCTGTGCACACAAGCAAAGCAAAATAAGGAATTCGCTCACTATTTCCCATCAGCAGGCAGATGTTCAGATATTTCCAGGAAAGCAGGGTTCTATCACATGTAATGGTTTCTTGAGAAGACAAACACCCTAACTCCGAATGTTGCCTCCTTCCTTCATCTTCTTCCAGCTTTTATTGCTGAGCACAACATCACATGGTATGGGCTATCCTTTTGGTCAGTTGGGGTCAGCTGTCCTGGCTGTGTCCCCTCCCAACTCCTTGTGCACCCCCAGCCTACTTGCTGGCAGGGCAGTTGGAGAAGGAGAAAAGGCCTTTGCACTGTGTAAGCGCTGCTCAGCAATAACTAAAACATCCCTGTGTTATCAACATTGTTTTGGTCACAAATCCGAAACATAGCACCGTATGAGCTGCTATAAAGAAAATTAACTCCATCCCAGATCAAGCCAGTACATAATCAAATAAAATTCAGGATGTTGGTTACACTGAATTTCATGTAAAAATTTCAGGCTCTTGATTTTTGGACTTTTAGTTCCATAAAGGAACAGCCATACGGGGTGAGACCAAAGCTCTATCTAAGCCAGTAATCCATAGGAAAATGACTCTATAATACAGACTTAGAAATAAGGCAAACCTATTGTGAAATCTTCGCAGCTTCAGGAATCTTTGATGCAGAGATCTTTCATCAGAATTTGTCCCTAAAATTTGCCATGTATGAAAGGCCAAAATATACATAAATATTTTTATAATATTATCCATAATAAGAGATGAATATCTGAAGACAGAGTGGAAATCATTACTTGCCTAAAAATAGATCTTCTGCATTATATCTTCAATATTTTGCACCTCAAGACCATAAAATAGCATGCGAAGATGTCATTTGAATGATAGCAATTGCCTGAACATTAGCGTTAACATTGAACCCATTTGCACAATCACAGTCCAATTCAGCACATATCCATCACTATTTATCTCCATTCTGTTAGCTTCACCTGCCTTTTCCTTAGTATGAATAAATCATTAGAACAGATGGCAAAAGCTTACCAATAAAAGGCACTGTCATTCTCAGCATAAGCCCACCATACTCAGTCACCATATATTTGCTAAAGCAAAACAGCACTTCTATGTTTTGGGAATGTATTCTGTTAGAACTGCTGATCATATTATTAAAACAATTAACCTAAAAGGGAACTATTCACTCATTCCATAAAACTAGATTCTTTCACTACAGTCTTTAGTTAATTACAGATTACTTGTTCTGATTACGTTCACTTCTTTGAAGACTATGCACACACAAACCACACACATTCAATTTCATATCCTGTGGTAAGAGAACAGGATTCATCATAAAGCAGACCGATCTTGAAGATGAAACATTATTGAAATGCGGTGAGACTATTAGTCAAAGATCTTACTGATGTATGATTGGTTTTGGGTGTGTTTAGTTGCAACTCAGACTGGTAATATCACAATTGTTAAAACTTCCTGTCAGCATAGCAAAGTCAAGAGTGAATTAAGGTATTTTCTGCAATCCTTTCTATAAGTAATACGAATGGTGTAACTTCACCATTGATCTAAGTAATAATGATATAGATTTTCACTAATTTTTTTATTATCACTCACACTGTAACCACCCATACAATATAAAAAATGTAGATATAAAAAGTGAATAAGTATAAGGATAGCATAAACAAACAAACAAAAAAGATTGAAATAGTAATCTTTGCTTTATCCCTAATACATCTCTGAACTGTCAGATCTCATTTCTATCCTTTGCATCCTTTGTTTATGACTGCCATTTCTCTCAGATTGTGTTAAGAAACTAACCTGGAGAATGTATTTTTTATTTAGAATCAATTTTCTGTTTACATCTAAGTCCTCCTGTGCCCCATTCAAGTCACCAGCTGAATATCATCTAGAAATCCTAGCATGTTAGTGAAGCAGTACATACTGACCTTGTTTTATACTGATGTGCACACTGCACAATAATGCATTTCTCTACAATACTAAGAGACAACTTGTAAGTCAAAACTATAAGAGCCCAGGAGTAAAAAAGCCTGGGCATGTATCCTTAATCCTTGCCATGAAGAGAAAGGAATAAAAAATTTGCATAGCTTGCTTTCAGGTTTTTTTTTAGATTTGATGTTGTGTGAATTTATGCAGAGGTGAAACATTTGAGTTTTGTGGTTTGCTGGTTAATATATTCTATAAAAACTCAGTGCACCCATTGAGGGTTAACCATTCTGGGGCCTCACAACTTAGATTATAATGAAATGGTCATTATTTCATTTTTTCCAAGTGACATATTTCTGAAATTTGTAAACTGCATAAAGAAATTTTGACTAGGATTAATGCCATTACTGAAAAAAAAAAATTCTGATAAGTTAAAAATGTTTTAACGTAACTTTTAGAAGGCTTTTGAAGTGAATTTAGTGAAGATCAAAGTGAGAGATTTGACAGTCCTAGAGCCCAAACTGAAAAAAAAAAAAATCCTAATTAGCATGTTGCATTAATCACAGACTGAGGCAGTGTGTTTCCACAGCCCCCAGTATTATGATTCTAACTGAAATGAAACTGAAACACTTGTAGGAGCCAAAAATATATAACAAAGAAGATAAGTATCGCCTGTGCAGAGCAATCACTGATGAAGAAAATATCTAAGCAAAACACAGATAATAATGGAAAGTTCTTATATTAATACATTAAATGGGTAGTTCTTATTTATTACATTCACAGACATTCTTCCATTGTATTACTTTGCAGTTCAAAACCTTTTAAATGATCCAAGTGTTACAGAAGGTTTCATCTTAAAACCAGTAAGGACCATTAAATTATGAAGTCTGACCTCTTCTATAACACTGGCATTGTAATTTAACCCAGTTACTCTTGCAGTGAATGCAATAGCATAAATTGTTATGAAGCAAGACTTTCCTTCAAGAGGTGAAGAATCTATCACTCCCAATATCTGATCAATTATTAAGGTGTTATACCATATTTCTGACTAGAATTACTCTGGATTTAAATGCCAGATACTAGCTCTCATTACACCTTTCTTAGCTAAATTAAAGAGTCTTTTGGTATTCATTATTTTGCCTCCATGAAAGCATGACTCTAGGAAATATAGAAAAATGTACTTGGCTAAATTGCACTAAGACTTTTAATACACTATAAACGTGGTTTAATGATAGTATAATCTTGCACAAAATGCTTATGAGTACTGAACAATTACTTGTAGATATCCGACCAGTTAATTACCCATAATCATTTGGCTCATTTACTTACATAGCCATACTGGTGTTTTAAGCAGAAGTATCAAAAGACAAAAAGATTAAATCTGCTTCTTCTAATCATTCAAATATCCACCTTTACCTGTGTGGAAGATTTTGAGATGGAATTCTATGAATGTAAAAAACAAGGATTTACAAAGTGCAAAATCTGGAATCAGGTGAAAAAAATACAATGAAATTTGGGTTCACAGGTCTAAGCGAAATTAAAGCAGTGTAATAAATATGCATCTACATCAAAACATCTTTGATTTTCATCATTTTTGCTGTCATCAGAAGATGAGCTATAGGACTGTATCTATGCTTTAAAATTGATAAAATGAGTAGCTGAAACAATCTGAGCCTAAATACCATCTAAAATATTCAGAATTTAATTTCAAATACTCAGATTCACACAGAAGGAAATACTGCAGAAGATTTTCAGTGTAAATTTCAGGTGACCACAGACTATTCTTCTGATGACTTATAAAAAGTCATAAACTAGCTTTAACTGTGAGCATCACATGTCCTGGGGTGAGTCTCTTAGCACGGTTTTCTTGCTAAAAGATGACCATAGTTCATGAGTCTGTGTATGTGTTTCTGTGAGTGGCTCTATTTAATTCAAATTCATATGCGTGTTACCTCTCCCCCCATCCCATGATCAATATCTAGGAAATAAAAAAGGTAAGTAGAAATCTCAATGTTACTAAGAATTCACAAATTTTGTCAAAATCAGAATTCCTTAGATGAAAAGAGGAGAGAGGCTTTGTCAGTGAACCTAATGAGAGACCCTATGGAGGAAATGTGTAGTGCGAGCTTTTTCTTGACTGGGCTTCAAATAATCCAAGGGGAGCAACGAAGTTACAAATGTTTCAGCAGCAAGAAGAGTTGTCGGCCTCAGTTAGGGCCTTGATGGATGTGTCTAAGTTTCTACAGGACTCAAATCTGTGGGAAAATAGACTTCATTAATTCTGCTGCTCAAAGAATAGCTACTTTTTTTTTGGAATTCCATTTCACTCCTGATCTGAGTTGATATTCTTAGGGATTGGTTATATGGACACAGCATTAGTTATGCCAGCATCAAGTTTACTAGTTGAACTCCACAGTTTAGACACTACATTCTAGACTAAGGGTAGCTTTTCAGCATTTCTTTCTTTTTATTTCAAGGCAGCAAAAACTAAGATAGCAAAGAGACTATTACACAGTGTGCAGTGTCTAGGGACTACAGCTGTTGAGCTAGGAAACTCCTTTTGGTCTTATCATCCATAGTGCTTATACAAGCAGTTACACTGTGGAACACAGTATTTTAGTTCAGACTTATTTGGAAAAATGTGGCTTCTGGTTCCTGATTCACTCTGACATATATGGCATAAGGGCTATATCTCATATCTTTTGCACTTACAAGAGTTTGAATTAAACTCACCTTGGAGAAAAATATAATAAAGCACTGTTGTATGGCAGAGTAAAGAATTATTGATTACAGAATATAGATGAATAAGTATGCTTTCATTACAGTTTGCTTAAATGCTTTTTGGGTTGTTGTTGCTGGCTTTTAACCTGACTCTGTGCATATTGAAATTGATAATCTTATTTAAACAGCTTGAGAATTTGAGCCCAAGTAAGTTTCTCCAGAAAAAAAAAAAAAAATGCTGTTCATCTCTACAAATGACTACTGACTATTAGGAGTTATAAAATTCTATTGTCTAGATAATGTGCAGGCTAAACCTTGGTGTACTGAATTATTCATAACAAAACAGTACTCTCTGGAACGGTTTCATGTTTACAAACCAGGCATTTTAGAATTAGCCGAAATCAGCAACCACATTTCTGTGTGCTACATATAATGAGGCAAAATTGATGGTAGACTTTGATTAAGAGACTCCAAGCTGACTGTGGCTATCAGAAGTGATTTGTTCAGCTGATTGAAGCCAATTGCTTCAAGCACTTTCATCCAACTAGTCAGAAAATTACTACCAAGATCATGGAAACAAACAGCTGTTGAACTCACTCCTTGGGCCAGGAAAAGATGTTCAGCAAAAAATACCTGAAGCAGTGTCACTTGCCTTTTTTTTTCCCCCCAGGCTTTTGTTACTTTGCTGTATAATCTTTAGTGGGAATGTGGTTTTTATCATTTGTTTCACTATAAGGCTTTCATTGGCACTTCCAATAATCAAGATTTGTGTTTCTCAAGCAGTCCAAGAACCATACTCCAAAATCAACTGACTTTTTATTTTTTAAATCATTACTTTTCAAATGGAAACATACTGTTCACTGAAGTAAATACTGGAGTAAATTTCCCACCCATACGACAGCACAAAAAAGGAATATAAGGATTACCTATTATGCTAAGCCACATTCTGTCATTATTTCTTTGTATATCCATTCCTGTCTTTCCCGTCTGTCCATCTCCTGCCTTTCACTTTTACATTTTAAAGTTATGTGTAGAATATGATTATATATTATATACATTACCCATAAAAAGCCATATAATTTTCCTATTTTGAATGGTTATGTTAATATTCTTTTTCCATATGTGTGAAAAGATTGCATAAAAGCTTTTTTCATTTCACTACATAAACATAAATACATGCAAAACCATAATAGAGCTCAACCCTTTCAAATAGTTTTGTTGTTCTGTATATAAAATCATAGAACTTATCCAGCTTTTGAATCCAAATAAAGATGGATCATAGACGCAATTCACAACAGTAATGTAAGCAACGTATTTGAAAGTGGTCAAAGACAGCTAGAAAGGAGATGGAAAAGTTAAATGAAATAAATTTCAGTAGATTTCTCTTTTTGTTATCATCTCTAACTGATGTAGAAAGTTCACACATGATAAGAATTTCACACATGATGAAATACATGCTTTGATGAACAGATTCAAAGAAAGCATTTCATATAATACAAATAAATAAGAAAAAAAGCAAATAAGTCTATGAGGAGAGAACAGTCCTGACTGATAAAGGAGAAAGTAGCTTTAGTATTGGTAGGAGGACTGTAAAAGGAAGCCACAAATCTCCTGATTATAATGATCCGGGTAGAAAAACAATATTCCTAAGTATGAAGAAAAGCAGATGTGAACTTCTGTGGGTTTTGTGGGGTTTTTGTTGGGTTTATTTTTTTTTCCTTTTTTTTTTTTTTTTTTTTTTTTGGCAGTGTTATACTCATCAATCCTTTCAGAGCGTTACCTTTACCTACTTTGGAAATGAAAAATGGAGATTCCTGTTTCTACCAATAAATGTCTACTGTCTTCTTAGGGATAAATTTGTGCAACAACATCAACAAAATAACTAAAAGGAAAAACCTTTCAAACACTGCTGTGAGTACATTTCACATACTCCTCTGCATTTGAAATCTGGGATAAAAGAGGTTTTTCCTTTTTTCCAGCCAGTACCCTATCACAGGATATCCAGACTCTGTGTGTGTTGTGGTTTAACCCCAGCTGGCAACTAGAACCATGCAGCCGCTCAGTCACCCCCTCTTTTTCTCCGCAAAGAATGGTGGGGGGAAGAGGGGAAAAAAAGGAGGGGAAAGTGAGGAAAAAAAAAAATCTTGTGGGTTGAGATAGACAGTTTAATAGAAACAATAACAGAAAAGGAAAAAAATAATAATATCAATAAAAATAATTACACCGGTGACTCTCACTGCCTGGTGAATTGGCACCATCCCAAGCAGTGACCGTGGTTTCCCACCTCCCAGCTAACTCCCATTTATATAGCAAGCATGACGCCTATGGCATGGAATATTCCATTGGCCATTCCACCACTCTGTTTGGTCTTCTATGTGAATCTGAGAAAAGTCCTTGAATAGTGTAAATGTCACTTAGCAACAACAAACAACAACAGGTATTACTGACATTCCTTTCACAGCAATCACCAGAAAGAAAATTAACTCTTTCCCAACTGAAACCAGGACAGTGTGTTACCTAGATGTCATGAAAATACTCAGAGCCATGAAAGTATCTGACATCATACATTCAAAAATACATAGATCAAAACACTGGAAGATTAGCATACGTATTAATAAAATTTATGAGTGACAAAAAAAGTCCAAAGATGAAAAGTAATTATTTCATTAGTGGAATACAATTAACTTAACCCTCCATCATAGAAGTCCTGCTGTAATGGAAACCCACTTCAGAAACACTGCCAAAGGGGCTCTCCTCTATACCAGCCTCTTGTCTTCTCTTACAAGTTACCTTTTCTATGCTGGTTTACACTTTTATAGATGAGAGAGTAATGTTTTGGTTGTTTGTTGTCTTGCTTTTTCAAATCACAAACTCTGTGCAATGTTACATAATTTTTCATAATTATTTTGCCTGTTTCTGCATCTATTAAAGTGCATCTTTGCACTCCATTTCATTAAAAATGTAGTTTATTGAAGTATATATAACTGAAAAGGAGGCCATAGTCACAGTTATTCTTTTTCTGGTAGGAGTTTATTTGCATTAAGGCTTTTGCTTCTCAGTTTGCCTACATTTCTCTCTAGTACTTCCACCTAGCTTATGCCTGCTCTGATCTTCCAGCCAAGCTGTCATCCATTACTCATGAAGTCATCCTTCCTATGCCAAATTTTTTTTAATTAACCCACATCTCCATGACTTAAATAAATAAGAGTTATATGGATAGGGTATTATCCAATGCAAAAAAATTGTCAGTTCAAAATGAAATTGGAGGGGGTTCCCTGAAAGAATGATAAGTTATAACAGGAAGTTTATATCTAAGGAATAAAACTTTTCAAAATTAAGCTTCTAACTCTTAGTAAAATATCAGCAGCAATTAACTGTTCAACATTGCTCCATGAATACCTCTGAAAGGACTTTTGATTAGTTTGTTTCTCTTCGTCTTAAAAAGGGACTGACATTTCCACACCTCAGAAGAGCAGCTGCAGAAGTCATAAAATTTTGGACTTCTCGTGGCTTTTGATCTTAAGGTTACATAATACAAGGCATGTTACGTATACACATACACAAAATGTTAATCTATGTTTCACTTGATTTGTGAATGCCTTTTGATATTAGTTTGTTGTTATTTTTATTACTTGATTTACTATATTACTTGGTTCTGAATATTTTTTTTTCACTAAGAACAACGAATAATGTAAACTAAACTACAACATTTAAATAGACAAAGTATGTCATAATCATTTTCCAAATAAGGATACAGTTTTTGTGTGCACTTCCATTCATCAACAACTACAAAAGGGATTTTGTTCAACTGTGTGCAAATACAAGAGAACCATATACTTAACAGTATGAAAAATTACACTGAAATAAACAGCCCTACTTGTGCTTAAGCATATTTAAATTCAATTCAGTTCAATTAAACTGAATTGAAATAGGGCAGAACACAATTATGAAACCTCCTAGATATGCCAAGTCCTTTCCTCTCTATTTTTATTCAGTTTTTTGCTTGTTTACGTCTTTGAAACTCTTAGGCAGCCACGGACAAAAAGCCCATTTTAAGTAACAAGAATAAAGTGTAAAAAAAGTAAAGTGTAAAAACAGATATCTTGACCTGATATCTTTAAAATAAAGATTGCTGATAAAAGTAAGTTTTCTACATATATAAAATCATTTTGTTTAAAGGTTAGCTTTGATATTAACTGAGACTTTAACTTACTGCGTGTGTGCTTTATAGTGGCACATTGTTGTATTTTTATGAAAGACAGAGATTCCTGCTTCAGAAGAGTCAATAGATTTGAGGTTAAGATACTAAACTAATTAGGTGAACGCGGATTGCCATCATTTATGGTGTTGACTGTAAGTCCAGGCAGCAATAAGTGATTTTTTTATTCAGTTTGGAAAAAAAAAAACAAACCAAAAACCAATGGTTTGTTTTCATGCAGAAGAAAAGGAATGACAAAACCTCATCGTTTTTCATGAAATTCAAGTTTTGACTTCTAACCAGGAATAGAATGACATATTGTGATTGATAATGACTGATGAGAGACTGAGATGCGCTTCAAAATTAGACCAGAAGCCATATATCATGAATATTAAATCTTTGAGCATTTTTGGCAAGTTCAAGTGAATGAATGCCATAAACTGGCATTAGTTAGCTGACCACCAATGAGTTTAATAATGTTTTTCTGATTTAACCCATCTGAAGACCCGGCCAAGGGTTCTACACATGTAGCATGTACATTGACGAGCTTTGTTCAATTTCTTTATTTTAGCACAGTTCCTTAACATTACAGTCATATAAAGATTCAGAAATTTATTAATTTTCATCCAGAATTGCAATTAGGAGGCATTATTACATGCTAGCCATTCACAAAATCATATCTTCAAAGATGTAATTTTAACATGAAGATGTAAAAATGAAAGAAATGCTTAAGTCTGTTACCTCAGGTATGACCACAGCACTTTGAAGCACTGACATATACTTCCGTAAGTCCAGAATTAAAGGTTCAGAAATTTACTCCATTTATTAGTTAAAAAGTACATATTTCAAACATAGATCTTCTACAATTATTACATACTCTACTTTTATCTGCTAAATGGGAAGGAGATGTTAAAAAGAGCCAAAGTTTCAGTTACTTAATGGAAACTAATTTTTTAATAAGTTTGTTATGTATATGGGGAAGATATGTAGAAGATAGAGCCATCATAATGAAAGTTTTGAGAGGAGGAATATCTCCTCTCAGCATGCCCCAGGCCAGTTTACCTGAACATAGTTAAAACTGAACTTCTGAGATTTCTTCCGGAACCTTGTCTGTTTTCTGGTACACAAGATTGGGCAAAACCTTAAAGTTCATCTAGTGTATTATCTTATCCATAATTTCTATTTCACTTACTTCCATCTTTAAATGCCAAGCATTTACCCACCGCAGTGTTCTAAATCTGCTTTTTAGTCTCTTGTTCTCTGAAAGCAATGCATTTATTTCTTGTTCTAAGTCACTACTTATGTTGACATGTCTGTCTTTATAAAAGATATCTCGTTTTTCCAACTTTGCTTCCTTGTATATTAGCACATAAGAACACCAACTTTGCTTTCTCTTTTATTAGACTGTAATAACAACAGACAATAACAGCACAGACGTTCACACATGTAAGAAGTTCAGCACTATAATATCACCAAGGATGGAAGGAAAGAACTAAAGTAGAGATAAGAGCAATCAGTTATATGGATTTTTGTACCACTGGAAGATGTAAGATACTACAGTTGGGAAGACTGCATAAGAATGTGGGAGAATAAACCAGACTCTACCGTTGAGTATGAAGTTGAGGACCAATTTGTCAACTTCTGTTTAGAACATGTTCAGGCTGATTCTGCTACACCGAACATTTCCTTTGAATTGATCTACACTATTGCAGTCTTCTTTTATATCCCCTTTCACTTCTTGTCATAGAAAACTGATAGCTACCACGACTTTATCAGTAGATATGCAGCCTAATCACTGCAGACTGAAGTGTGTTAAAGACTTTTCTTTGACTAAAATGAGCTGGATTATGGCAGTATTGGTTTTCAAATAAAAATATTTGTGAAGGATTCAGAGACGTCAGGCTGAACACTGGACAGCCCCATATAATTTAATCAATACATTCCATTATTTGTTATAGTTTCTGTTCTGTTTTCAGTTATTTGCCAGCTTTTGAAATGTTGAAATCACGAAAGAAAAGTAATCATTTACTGAATTCTATACCATGTCTTCAAGTTGTGTCCTTAAAAAGATACTTCAGCTTTTCAGCCTTGCACACTTCTGCATGACTCTGCATTAAACTTTTAAATCAAAAGTCATACTTCATCTGTGATTTCAATTAGAAAAGTACAGTTTCCAACCACCATGCTTTTATTAACAAATTAGAAATTACGCTTGATTTTTTTTTTTATATCTTAATAGAGTATTTATAAGAAAAGAATGGTATATACACAATGTAACTTGAAATCTAGTCATACTATGATCAACATGTTAGCCACCTCCAGAAAGTGTACCTTCTCCGGACCTTCTACAAATCATCTTGTGGAAATTCTTATTTTTGTCTTCTGACTTGATGAATCGACACCTGGCTAATTTATATTCTTCAAATAGATGCTTAATGTCAAAATTTAAGAAGGAAATTAACAGAGGAGCAACAAAAATACTACTAATACAAGAAAAGAAACTGTGCTCCGTGGAGTAGAATGCCAAATAAATTCTTTCAGAAAAAGGATAATAATGAAGGTATGCCATATACTGTAACAGGCACTTGAAATATCCCTATGGTAAAGAAAGAATTAAAAACAACAAATGTAACAAAGACATCAGCATGTAGTCATTTTCAGTTCAATAATTCAAGAAAATAATAATCCAAGGGTCAATGCCTAGAAAATGACTGCAGAATATATACCAATTCTTAAAGTGTGTCTAAAATCAAGTAGAAGGGTTTGGGTGGACTTTTTAAATCAATTTTTTTCTATAATGACTCCTGTGCATTCACTGAACATTCATTTGCTTATATCAAGAAAAAGAAATAGAGGCTGGTTAAGCACCAACAAAACATTAACAATAGTGAATAATACAAATATGAAAATAAGAAAAGGACAGAAAAGCAATTATGAGAGAGTACTTCTTGCAGGGGTTCAAGGGACTGCCTATTCAGTCTCTTACTTCTGAGGACAAGACTGAAGAAAGTGTGCATACATTGATTCTTTGAGTGAAGGAAAACCTCTCTCCATAAGAGATGCTACAGATCATTGCCCACTGTTTCCAAGTGCCTATTTTAATAAAAATAATTTGAAAAATGATATCAACTAGTAATTCAGGTACCCTGTCTGTTATCAGACACCCTTGGTATAGTAAAAATGCTCTTCTCAAACACTGATGAACTTCTTCCTTCTTGACCTACTCTTAGATCCTACTCATAAGGAGAGATTATGGACTATCACCATTTAGGGCTTAGTGCACAATCCACTTGAACCCCTCAAGATGAAGCATTCTCCTTACTAATTCCTTGCCAAGGAAAATCTTTGACTAATTTTGACCACTAGAAACATTTCTTCAATGAGGTAGCTATCAGAGCTATATACAATGACAGCTTGTACTAGCCTGTGCCTCAATATTGAGATTGACCCCTTACTGTCTGCAAATACGGCACTGTTAACTGAACAATCAAGAATTTTCTATGCCTACAGAAGCTTTCCAGAACCTGTTGTTCCTATGGAGTAAGGGGAACAAAGATGCAGAGGAAAGAATAAGGAATCAACAACATAATTCTGTAGGCCCAAGCTGTGTTTTTAGATTATTTTTGCCAGAGCATTTACTAGTAGGCGACAATGTCCCTAGTCTTCACAGTGTTGTTTTTCTATCGTCTATGTATTGCAGACTCCAGGGTGGGTGTTAGTAGCTACCATGGAGGTGATCTTGTCTCTCTTTTTCCTCTGGGAAGGAAGATATTCATATAAAGTTCTGCTGCATAGACACATGTAAAAATAATACATAAACATCTTTGCAGCGATACTCTGTTGTTTTTGCAGATTTTGAATCAGTCCTATTTGTAAATAGCGACTTCTTTCTAAACTTCAGCTGGGAATAGAATAGAATAAAATAAGATGTTACCTCAAGTATCTCTAAAACTCTTCAGTGCACTGCATTTTTTTTCTTCCCAATTAATTGAAAAGCCTATGTATGATTTAAAAGGTGTTCTAGCCTGTAGCTATATAACAGGCTGTAAAAAAAAGGTATGTAATTTCAGACTGATGAATCTAGCCTGTGAAGCTTGGCAATGTCTTGCTAACCTCATCCTAAAGTAATCACAGACAGAAAGAGAAATTTTAAGTATTTTTAAGCTAAAAACATTTTCTTATCTAGCCTGAAATACACTGATCTCTATCTAGCTACCTATCTGTATGACCTATATGTATTTAGTTATTCTATTGTAGAGATCAGACATTCTAAACACACACCTTATGATTTAATTAACAAATTAGTAAGCACTGTAAAGCTGACCTTCACCACTTCATATGCAAAGAATTCTCTTTTTATAATTGCCCTTTTTAAACACAGAACATTATGAGTCTATGTTATTAATCTGCAGAAGATATAAAGAACCTGGCAATTTGGGAAGGCTCTGGGGAAAACGGAACTAAAACCAAGGCGCCTCACTAGAAATCCTTTTGAAACTCCCAGGGCTTGGTCTCCAGACAGGTCAAACTATGAACACTGTTCGATTATCAGCACTGATGAATCAAAGAGTATGAATGTGTGATGCAACTTTTTGCCAGTGATCACAGAAATTGATTGCTGTAAATGTTAGCTTGCATTTTTTTGCAATTTTGGACTCAGATTATTCATTGTTGTTTCAACACCAATAGACACATAAGAAAAAGAAGACAGACTGTAGTGACAGACTGTAACAGGAGAGCTAGCCAGATCTCTGTGGCGCAACTGCTGAGATATCAGGTAGAGGTCCAGAGGAAACAAACGTGGAAACTATGGAAATGAAACAGTGATGGACTTCGGGTGACTTCAGTTCCCTGAGTGAGTTATAGAAGCAGCTATAGAAGATGCTCTCTCAAGCTGGAGAGCATTGGGTTTCTGAAGATTTTTTGAAAAAAGGAAAATTTTCAGGAAATTGAAATGTAGATGGTAAACACAGTTTAGACTCATATCATTAGAACATCCCTGGTTATGGGAGAGAGATGGCTGATATACTGAACGAGTTTATATGGAAAAAATAAACCTGAGGGTGTTACAGTAAGAGCTGAACTAGACTGTGTGCAAAGTATTGATTATTCCAGAGTTAATATTTTATATAAGATTAATATAGTGAGTCTAAACGCTTTGTGTCTCTGAAACTTTGACACGCGAGGGCAGGGAAAGTATCCAGGGAAAGACAGAACCAGTGGTCCTACCTACAAACAAAAGGGCAAAAAAATTGTACCAAAAAATATTTATATATGAAGGTAAGAATTGAAAGCCCGTGTGTGTCTCACTGTTATTATTTATTTTTCCGAAGCCTAAGAAAAGTCTAAGAAAAAATATATCACAATAGATGACTATTATCTGTGTTCCACACATGAAGGTTTGTTTATAACTCTGGGAATTATGGTATGTAAGTATTTATTTCTGGTTTAGAATACCTGCTCTGCTGTAACACAGGCACCTGCATGATATTTATGGAAATAAACACTAGAGAATGCATCTTGCCTTCTTCTCACACAGTAGGAGTAGGCAAAGCAGACAAAATCAAGCAGAACATTATTTAGAGACAGTTAAGGCAGATGTGTGGGTTTTCAAACTATTTTAGTGTACTGGAATACTACAGTGAAAGGCTGGATTTTCTTTTGTGATCTTTTTCCATTTCTACAAGCAACAGCAACAGTGAGAAAAAAAACAGAAAAAGTGTTAAATCAGTAGTTTCACCATTCAAGAAAAATAGTCTCATTCAAGAAAGAAAACTCCTCCTACCATGGTGAGAAAGCTGACAAGTCTCTCCTGGGTTTGGTTCTATTTTCAAGTAGTTTACTTCATTGCATAGATTTTAATGTAGAAGTTAAGCATCATATGCAGACTTAATGTCTGTGCTATCACTCAAAATAGGTTGAGAAATTCAAAATTAAAATAATCCGTTTTACCAGTTACATTAACAATAAAGTAAGTAAACAAAACCACAAGGAAGTATGTTGTTTAGCTTACTTAGGGAAAATGCCCCAGAAGACTCTAGCAAATTTGGATTAGATCTGAATTTTAAGGATGCTCACATGTCCTTTTAGTCTCCACTAGGTATCTAGTGAAGAGATGCAAATCAGAAAGAAAAATTCAGATTGTGAGTGAGATATTGACTAGCTACTAAAAGTTCATGATTTTGTATAGTGTCCCAGAATTGAAAGTTTATGGTTTTGCTTTAGAGTACAGTGATAGATTGGGTAAGCATCTCCATTTTTCAGTAGTCCTGTTTATTAAAATGATGAAAAGTGAAAACAAATACCTTATTTCTCTTCTTTGTTTAGTCTCCTTAGCTAATATTTGAGCAAGTAATCATTATTGCTATGGATGCACATGATAGCTATAACCAATAGGATGCTGATTTTGGGTAGGGCTTGCCATATATTTTGTTACAGTAGGGAAAAACAAAACTGAAAACTGAATGAAAATGCATTAAAACCTCATAAATAGATAGATAGGGATGGAAAGATGGATAGAAAAAAAGCAATTTCAAATACTTTTTAATTCTAGACAGAGTTAGATCGTATTTTGAATGAAAGAGAAAAGGTGGCTTTTATGTTATAACTAAACATTAACTCCTATAACTGTTTCAATTTGACATAGTTTGAATTTGCTGTATCACATGGTGTATCCACTATTTCCTACTGAACCTGGGAGCATTCTTGGAAAAAGAGAAGTGATATAGGTCAGAACAATGGGAGGATATAATGCTGTTACATTTCTGTCATTCAGTTCTACAACAAGCCTCATGAGACAGTACTTCTGACAGCAAATCCTGTCAAAATAAGACTCCTGAATAAATAACATGAAGTCTGCTCTGCGAGATCTTGCCCAGAATGAAATAAAAAACCCAATAAATTTAATTTACCCTTTGACTGCCTTATACAGTGATGATGTCCAGATGACCATGCAGATGGTCACTGCATTGACAAAAGTTAAAAAGAATACGTCTAAAGCATAATCTCAAAACTCTCTCATAAAGAAAATGGCAGGCAATTGGATAAGGTCACTAGCCTCTTAAATAAATCAGGAAAAAAATATTCTTTGCTAAGGTGAATCGATTACCAGTTGGCAGTATAAAATGCACTGTTTCAAAGTTATTTTCCTTCTAGTTTATTACATTAATCGAAACTAAAATAATAAATTATAAAAATAGATGTGTTCAGACTTGGGGTTTATACTTCTTACCATAAAATATGTATTTCACAACTCACCTGAAGAGCCACAAAACTCACATAACTTTGTAGAAATTAGGCTAATATACATCATGCTTTCATAAGTTGTGAATTTCAGGTTCAAAACCAACACCTGGTGCAGCACCACAACCCACATGGGGAACAGGGTTGTCCCACCGCCCCAGGGCCTGCACAACCAAACCGGAACCCTCCCAGACAAACGTCCCTCTAACCTGTACTTGAAGTCCGTTATTCTGTCTCTCTTCAGTCTTGGCCTCTCCAGACTGATTTGAATTTTGTCTTTTTTTTCACTGGATTTAAGTGCGTTTGTGCCAAGGTGCTGGCAGTGCAGGGGGGGCTCCTCTGTGAGGAGAGGCTGCGGGGGTGCTGGACACAGCCGGTTCAAGCTGGTTTCAGCCGGCTCCAAAAGACCCACCACAGGACACAGCTGAGCCCCTCAGCCACAACCGGGGTGCAGCTGGGAAAGCGTAAGTAAAAAAGGGCAAAACCGACACAAAGGCGGGAGGGGTGTGTGAAACAATCCTGCAGACGGCAGGTCAGTGAAGATGGAGGAGAGGAGGTTGCCCTGCAGCGGTGGAGCAGATGCCCTCACTGCAGCCTGTGGAGAGCCCCACACCAGAGCAAGTGGGGATTCCCTGAGGGAACTGCAGCCCATGGAGGAGCAGGGGAAAAGCGTGAGGAGAAGGAACTGTCACGGACTGACTGCAGTAGATGTATGTAGATATTAGGTTTTGAAAAGGAAAAACATAATTATAAACTGTATTTTCTTTCCTTTTTTTTTTTTTTACAAAATAAAGGCTTACACTTGGCAAGTTTTCCTTTTATATATATATTTATTTTATTTTTTAATACCAAACATCATCCAGGGGCCAAGCTTTTATTCCCAAGACATCATAGCCAAGTTTCACAAGAGAATGCATTTGCACAGTTTCAAGAAGAATCTTGTCAGAAATTGAAGCCTATGTAAGAATAAAACAAATTGCCCTTGTGAGAGGTTCTCTTCTAGATGCACAGGTCAGTTTTGACCTATAATTTCTACTTACATCAGTCAGGATTCAGGGCTGTATGGGTCTCAATGGTTTCTGCAGAAAATCGCTTTAGGCTACAAAAATTGGTGTTCAAATTTTCTTTGTTTGGGAGGGGTTTTTTTAATTTTATTTTTCAGATCAGTATTTTATTCTAGTCTATTTAGGATTTCAAACCGTGCACATCATTGTAATCATCTGAATCTGGTCCCCAAAGCCAAAAGTGCTTGCAATCGCCTCAATCATTATCATTAAGGTATAGCTGTGAAACTACCACAGCTTTGTTTTAATGAGCTACATTTCTTGTTCTAACAAACCTCAGTGACAATTCTCATCTCAGTTTTGTGAAAGCAGAAGAAACACAGTGCTGCTGAAGATTTTTGTTTTCTCTTTTACTGTCTAGTCTGTTCCCTATTACAAGTTTATAAGGGCAAAATACATTTTTTAAAAAAAATTACTGCCTTACAACATAAGGCCCAGTTACACTTATTCTGCAATCAGAAGCCAGGTCTGTATACTCAGTTAGAATGAACTGGTGTAACTCTAGTCGCTTCACTGGATTGGCATAATTTCATATCAGATACGAAACCTCAGCAATACCCACTAAATTAGAAAACACAGTAGAGTCCAGCCAAAGCATCACTGACCTGTTTTCCCTTTAAAAAGTGCAGACAGCAAGCAAGTATTTTCGGTTAAAAATGATTATTTTAATATAGCAATTTCCCTAAATGCAACTCATTAGACACACACAATTTATAATGACATTATCAAAATGTCTTCAATAAAGAAATCGTATAGACCACCACAGTGAATTAGCACACTTGAATAAGAAATGCGCTGCTGCCTGCGGCACAGAACAACAGTTGGATTTGGCTGTATGTGTCAGATCAAATCATAGTTACTAAAAGCATTCACTTGTCTGATATGAACAGAGCAGACAAAGACACCTTCTTGGAGAAGATGTTTACCCCAAGGATAAATGGAGCTAGAGATTAAGACATTGAGGAGCAAGATACCACTGAGCAGATGCTAGGTGATGGCAGGAATCAGGGATGCCCATGGCAAAAATGCCTACTGCCAGCTTCAGCCACCCTAATCACTGTGAGACAAGGTGCCAGAAACATGGGAAAATGTAAACAGGAGTAATCAGGAGTGTGCGAGAGAAATGGTTGGCTATGGTTGGCTATATTGAAATGTGTATTTAGGAATGACTGTCAGATTTAGAGCAGCAAGAAATGACTGAAAGCCACTGAGAATTTTAAAAAATACTCTGTTTTAAAAGGACAAAGGTCTGGATTCTTGAAACCACTGTGACAGAAAGATTTAGAAAATAATCCTTCACTGAGTTATGACGTTCTGTAATGTGATGCATCAACAATGACTGCATCATTTCTCAGGCCATGTCTTCCAAATTTCATATCTAGTATCACAGAATCATAGAATGGTTTGGGCTGGAAGGGACCTTAAAGATCATCTAGTTCCAACACCACTGCCATGGGCAGGGACACCTCCCACTAGACCAGGTTGCTCAAAGCCCCATCCTGCCTGGCCTTGAACACCTCCAGGGGTGGGGCATCCACAACTTCCCTGGGCAACCTGTTCCAGTGTCTTATCACCCTCACAGTAAAGAATTTCTTCCTAATATCTAATCGAAATCTACCGTCTTTCAGTTTAAAAGTTCCGCTTTGTCATATTGCTATACTGCCTCATAAATAGTCCCTCCTCACCTTTTCTGTTAGGCCCCCTTTAATTACTGGAAGGCCGCTATAAGGTCTCCCTGGAGCATTCTCTTCTCCAGGCTGAACAACCCCAACTCTCTCAGCCTGTCCTCATAGGAGAGGTGCTCCAGCCCTCTCATCATCTTCACGGCCCTCCTCTGGACTCGCTCCAACAGGTCCATGTCCTTCTTATGTTGGGGACCCCAGAGCTGGATGCATTACCCCACATGGGGTCTCATGAGAGAGGAGCAGAGGGGTAGAATCATCTCCCTTAACCTGCTGGCCACGCTTCTTTTGATGCAGCCCAGGATGTGGTTGGCTTTCTGGGCTGTGAACACACATTGCCAGGTCATGTTGAGCTTCTCATCAACCAACACCCCCAAGCCCTTCTCAGCAGAGCTGCTCTCAATCCATTCTCCACCCAGCATGTATTTGTGTTTGGGATTGCTGGGACCCATGTCTAGGACTTTGCACTTGGCCTTCTTGAATTTCATGAGGTTTGCACTGGCCCACCTCTCAAGCCTGTCCAGGTCTTTCTGCATGGCATCCCTTCCCTCCAGCATGTTGACCATACCATACAGCTTGGTGTCGTTGGCAAACTTGCTGAAGGTGCATTCAAACCCACTGTCCCTGCCGCTGACAAAGATGTTAAACATACCAGTCCCAGTCCTAACCTCTGAGGAGTGCCACTCATCGCTGCTTGCCAGTTGGACATTGAGCCATTGACCACAACTCTTTGAGTGTGACCATCCAGCCAATTCATTATCCACTGAGTTGTCCATCTGTTAAATCCATGTCTCTCCAATTTAGAGACAAGGAATTCATGCGAGACATTGTCAAATGCTTTGCACAATTCCAGGTAGACTATATCAGTTGCTCTATATGAAGACAAGTGTGCTCATACTGGAATTTGTTTTGACAGTTCAGCTATTTCTGCTTCAATTTACAGTTCAATTTAAGGTCAAAATCCTGTTTGATTTATCTGTTATGAATTGCCATACATAAATCACTCAGTAAAACTCTGAAGATGCATCTTTAGACCAAGGTTTGCACCACTGAATTTTGCTAAGGAGCTCAAGACCAGAATTGGACCCTGGTTGTTCTGTGGACCATAAGTATCTGTGGGAGTGAAGACACAACCATCAGGAGGCTCCCTCAGTTGATTGTCCCTCAGAGAAAGAGGGGTGTCATTGCACTGTGCTGCCACTACCTAGATGGATCCCGCTGTGAGACAGCACCTACATGCAGTGTTCCCACCCTTGATCGTTTCAGCTTAAATTCAGTAATCAGAATTATCTGCAGCTATTTGAGATTTCTTACAGTGCCTGAAACATCTCCACTGTGCTGACACATGTTCCTTTCTGCATCTTCGGTGGTAGAATTCAGGCCTAGCTTTAGGTGCCTATAAGTAGGTATCTGCACATACAGTAGATGTCTGGGTGCCTAATATCAGCCAGCACAGCCTTGAGAGTGATTTAGCTCCTCTGCAAACAGGTGCCAGCACTGCTCAAGCAAGTGCTTAGGCATCATAAAAGCACTGACTTTGTTGCCTCGGGAATGTTTCTGTTGCTCACACTTAGGCACCTGCTTTCATCTGAGACCCTCTAGTGAAACCCACCAGGCCTCTGGACACCTCTCCCAGCAGGCATTCAGGTGCAATTCCCTGCATCAGATCTGCCAGCCCCACAGATATCTGCAGCAGATATCTGAGTAGCCTGGATGTATCAACTGACGGTAGACAGATCTGTATGGTCAGTCATGCTCTAGATTTGCATTATTTATAACACAGGGTAAACCCATAACGCACAGTTGGGAGTCACAGTTTAGCTATCTTGATTGTTAACCAAACCCAGTCCTGGACCTGGGCACATCAGAAGCCAGGTAAGCCTGAGGTCCAATTGATGTCAACAGAAAAAGAAAATAAAGAATAAAGAGGACAGATAAATTAAATCTTCAACTAGTCCTTCCTTTGAGGAAGGTGTCTATAATCAGATACATACTATATAGCCCAAACTGAGTAGATAGAGCACTTTTAGATATTTTTTTGGGAAGTGTCAGCAGGTCTAATTTTAAAAGGGCAGGTCAGACTGTAATGGTACAGCTAAGCTTTTATTTCCTCCATAAGAAGGTTAATACACTTTTAAAAGGTAAGAAAAGAAAGAACACGCTGTAACCTTTTATCCTTGTCTTTAATCTGACACTAACAAAAACCGAGGAAATGCAGCCTGCCACCTCCTCTCACATCACCACGCGCTGCTGTGTGCCTGGAGTTCCCACAAAGCGGTATCAGCCGCAGACACACGCAGATGGGTGGACAGATGCTCCCAGGAGACAGACATACACACCAGCCCCCTCACACTGCACAGGAAATAAGAAATTAACTCCCAGGAGAGCAGTGACATGGAAAGAAAGAAAAAAAGGTTGCTTTCCCGTGATTTAAATATCCATTGATACTGTCAGTGCTGTTAACAGTCCAGCTATTTGGACTGAAGTCTTCATTGTGCCCACAAAATCCTACTTAGGACAACTGCAGAGTTCTGCTGCTCCCACTGATAATACTGCCAGCATGATCCTGCCTGTATCTCTTCATGAAAATTGCCCCATTTGCATGGTGACATAGGAGATAAGCGCGTTTCTCCTGTGGAGACTTCACTGCCGGCCTAGGGATGGGGAGAGAAGACCTGGTGTGGAGGACAAAAAAGATACTTTTCATTGGCAAAATGATTGTTTCTGTAGAACGTTTGGTATATATCGGGACTAGAAGTTCTGGCAGTATGAAGCTATCCAGTACTAGAGAAAAAAATAAAAGGATCTTCAAATAGTTAAAGGCTGGGAAAGGCTTGCTATGTTTGAAGGAGCTCCCTTGAAGTCAAGCCATACTGCTGACTACGGCAGGAGTCCTGGGATGGAGAAGAATGGTTTTATGGGGTTTGAAGAGAAGCATGATTTGCAGGCAAAGCAGCAAGGGGAGATCTAACTCACGGATAATTACTGCTTTTTATCGTTTTTTTTCCCCTGTTGAGTGCTTCTAAAAAAAATAGTGCCACAAATTTCAATGAGTATTTTAGACAAATTTTAACCTTATTAAACCCTTAGTTAAATGGCAATTATAAGACTATAAGGCTATATACAGTAATGCAACCTGCTGCCTGGACTCCTGCCCTGCCAGCCCACACCTGGAAGAAAAAAAGCAGACAGAGATACTGCTAAGCACATGGGGAAGTATTAGCAGGTTCATTTGTAGGGAAGAATCATGAAGCCGTCTCCCATCATGCTTATTAGCATGTTCTCGTCTCGCCTATCAGAAATAGCATGTTCTCGTCTCGCCTATCAGAGAACAGTGGCTTTTTATTGCTCTCTACTGGACCTCGGCATACCTGCATGTAAAAAAAAAAATAACTACACACTGATAATACTGAGAGAAACAAAAAGAAAAAAAGGAGGCAAAGATTCAATTAGGAGACATCAGGAATATTTAGGAAATCTTACTATGTAGTATTTATTTGGCCTGTTTAACTTCCATTTATTTACATAAATGCTAGCTAAAATGTAGAAAAGTCATGAATATGTAGGAGGGATTAATGAAATTATTCTAAGAAAAAATAGTTTCACGCAACTACCTTCTTGTGTACTTCTCAGTAGGACCGTGGAAAATGAAAGTCCTTCTTATCCAAGCTTTCGGCAACTTCATCTCTTCTATTGAGAAAGATCCCAGCTGACTGACTGCAGTACAGTATTTGTGGAATATTTGAAATGCTGCAGTTCTTACCAACACAAGGACTAAAAAGAACTTTTACAGCATGAACAAAATTAGAGCTAAAAAATTTATTTTTAATTTCTATAATAATCTTGAATATTGTGAAAATCAGAAAAAGCAAATAAAATCATCACACTTGAGCTTTCATTTTCCTAGAATTCCAAATAGGGATATGAGGTCAATGCCAATCAGGCAAATGAGATGAGGTAACTGCATAGAGAGAGCAAATAATTTACTACAGTAACTGAGGTTTCCATTTTTAAAAGCCTAGAAGTTTAACACACCAGTGTTAATGTTGAAAAATGTGGCTGATTCCTTTTATCAAAGTATAATACATATTTTATATTCCTGACAATTGTAACTAGACCATACACAGTAAACTTAAAATATAAGCCCATGCTTTCTCCCATAGCTTGCAGCATTATTTTATGTAAAACCTGTAAAGGGGGCCTCCAAGAAAGAATAGGACAAAATTTTTAGCAGGGCCTGTTGCAATAGGAGAAGGGGTAATGGTTTCAAACTAAAAGGGGGTAGATTTAAACGAGATATAAGGAAGAAATGTTTTACAATAAGGGTGGTGAAATACTGTCACAGGTTGCCCACAGAGGTGGTAGATGCCCCATCCCTGGAAACATTCAAGGTCTGGTTGGACGGGGCTCTTGGCAACCTGATCTAGTTGAAGATGTCCTTGCTCACCGCAGGGGGGTTGGACTAGATAGCTTTTAAAGGTCCCTTCCAATCCAATCTATTCTATGATTTTATGATTCTATGTTTCTATGATTATGCTATTATGTACTAACAATCAGTTATCATAGAATCATAGAATAAATGACTACACAATCAGATATCAACAGTCTACCAATCAGAGATCATAGAATCATAGATAGATGACTATAAATAAGATCAGCTACTTTAGTTGCTCCTCAGCATCCTAAAATAATATGAAATTAAATAAAAAACTAAAAAAACTAAACTAAACTAAACTAAACTAAATAATAGAATAAGTTTCTATGGGGTTGCCAATGTGATGATCGTTTCTAAAAATTTCATTACACGCATCTACGTCCATCCCCAGTCACATTTTTGTGATTGCCCATACCTGAAGGAGGATAAAAATAGACATAAGAAAGCAATGCCATGAAAACAGAACTGTTCAGTTACGGTTTTTTCTGTAATAGAATCTGCGTGAAAAAGACGCATTTTCTCCAGCAGTCCCTAATACACAGACTGCAGTGTATTTCAGCAGGTAAACAATATGTCACAAGTTCTCAACTACAAGAATGCATTTATTGAAATTACAAAGATATAATAAATCCTTTTTATTTCTTATTACAATATTTTCTTATTCCATTATCTGTATGTAATAGTTTTAAAAACTAACTTCATTACAGACAGACCTAGAAGCAAATTAAAGGATATATAACTGATAGCAAAAAAGAGAACTCCAGTCTGGCGGAGCTTCCAGTCTCAGGGCTGAACCTACTGCCAGCAAGGCTCAAAATTTACAGAGCTTCTGTACCCTTTCTCTCAGATTTGTTCTTCTTTAGAAGTCCTTCTACTTGTTTACACATCCAAAAGCAGTCAGTGCTAGAACTAGTTGTACTTCAATGGCATCCCTCTCCCTGTGCCGCTACCTTGAAAGGTTTTTGCAAATACATGTAGATTTTAGAAAATTAAAGGAGTTATTTATTTGTCTGTATTGGGTTTACATGGCAATGTTTCGGTAGAGGAAGGGCTTCAGGGATGGCCTCTGTGAGAAGACACCAGGAGGTGCACTAATGTCAGATGAAGCTGGTTCTAGCTGTCTCCAATGGACCCACCACTGGCTAAAGCTGAGCCCATCAACAATGCTGGTAGTGCATCTGTGATAACATATTTAAGAAAGAGTAAAAAAGCCTGCACAGCAGCTGTGAGAGAGGAATGAGAAAATGTGAGAGAAAAAACCCTGAAGACACCAAGTTTGGTGAAGGATGGGGAGGAGGCACTTCAGGCACCGCAGCACAGACTCCCCTGGAGCCAGTGCAGTTTGTACTCTTGCAGCCAAAGGAGGACCACATTAGAGACCACTGAGAAAATACTGCAGTGTGAAGTATCATGCTGTTTCTTAAACTGCACTTCTGAACATTTATTGGCTACTGTTGGAAGGAGCATACAGACTTACATGGACCCTAGGTGTAACAGTATTCACCTCTGATCTTATTCTGCTAAGCAAAGTGACTTCTTAGAAGTCTTAGTGTTTGCTGAAGTCTTAGAAAGACATACTAGACCTCAAAAAGAAGTGATAAGGTAAAGGTAGAAATTTCCATCCAAGTTTCTTTGGGATACACTGTGTGGAAGGTTTGGGGAAAAGATTTTTGGCCTTAAGAACTGCTAAAACAGTCATCTGCAATTGAATTAGATCTGATTTCTGAAAGATGATATTTAAATAATTTTTGAATTGCTTAAGTAAGCAGTAACTCTGAAGTGCTCAACACCCTTAACAGACTTTGATATGCACTGTGAGAACTAAAAGCACTCAGTACAGGCTCAGATCCAGAAATAAAACCCACTTATTTGAAACAGTTTTTACACCAGAATATAGTAAGGACTTTTTATATGACTCTCTACATTTTAATAGATGGACATTAGAGACCTTAATGTAGTAGAATATTATAATAAAACAAGATGGGTACTAATATAAATGTACAGTAACTCATTTGCTAATGATCAACATCAGCCATAGGGACAGCTGCCAGTGGTTTCATGTCCTTTCATCAAAAGGGAGACAAAGCCTATTTAAATGTTTTAATTGTTGGGAAAGAAATGGATTTGCTTTTATCCAATCAATATTACTTTGACCAAGAATCAATTAAACTGACAAGGCTTCTCTTATTGAAGTAAGTAGGGGCTTTAATTAAATTCCATTCTATAGTTTAAGCTAGGCATAGGAAGAGAAGGAGAATGTAAAGGCTACTTTTTATTTGGTGTGTATATTGGTTTTAGGAGCAAATCATAAATTAAACTGCAGATACATTAACATTTTACTTTATATCATGTTATCCATCAAAATAAAACCCCAGATATATACTGGTCCCATCTATTACAATATGTATTTCTATTTTGAATTAGCACAAAATTGAATGCTCTGCATGATCTTTTATATTACAGTGACACAGTATGTAAAAGGGCATCCTTCCATTTCCTCAGAAACTATCATTAGTACTAAACAGACTCTCTCTGCCTATTTCTTTAGAAGATCACTGCACAAAAGTGAGACACTGTGGAATAACAATGGGTTCCATTTAATTGGTGCAACCCTTCCCCCTGCCTATCAGCAGCACAACTCAATATTCACTCTGAGGCAAAGGAGTTATTAAAGCATTTCAAGTGATATTTTCAAAGGGAATTTTCCTTTTTTCTTATTACCTCCTCAAATCTGAATCACTGGGTGAGAAGGGAGGCCAAGGGGATGAAAAAAGAAGATTAATTCCTAGGAAATTATTGAAAATGATGTCATGAAATCAAACAACACTTTGGTATAAAAAAATCTTCAGAAGAGAAAATACACTTTAAGCAAAGGACCTACAATACAAAGTCTTTCTGCAAATGGCAACACCTCAGATCACTTAGCCTGCAGCTTCTATCATTTCAGTCTCCTGATGTGGTGCTATTCAAGTTTATTTTCTTCAGGCTGCTTTGCTCACTAAGGCAAGTAATTAGAGTAGCAAATAATAGAGCCAGAGTCCCAAATTAACTTTCAATATTATCATCTTGTTGCTAGTGGCTAAAACAATGCTAACATTGGTAGATCTATATACCTTCCTGCTAAACAGCTATTAAAATAAATGATTTAGTAAAAATCATCTTCAGCATCCTTGTTCTAAAATATGCCCTTTTTGTGCAAACTAAACAGCATACTAAGTGATTAGCAGTTTCCTCTGGTTAAATATTCTTCTTAATTGCTCAGTGGTTCAGTCCACATGTCCTTCACCTACAGCATCTCTTATGTCATTAAGTATCTCCAACTTGTGGCTTGGTAGCAAGTTTTCTTTTGACAGTAATAGTTTTCAAAGATTAGCTGGTTATTCTTAATATTCTGGGCACACTAGGAAAAAATAAGATCCTTTTTGACTTAAAGTATATTTTATTTTTTCCTCAAAGTGTGATGAAAATTACAATCCTCAAGATCTAGTTCAGTGTTTTCCAGCCTAAGAGTTTTTTCTGCTTCTAAATGTATTTTTTCAAAATCACGACATTAATTTGTTGGTTGGATAAAACCCCCATATATATATGTGCATATTATATTTAAAATTTTATATGTCACTATATACAATATACTATTTCATATATGCAAATGATCTAAACTGAAACAAAAATGTTACAAACATAATTTTTAATTTCTATTTTCTAGCGAGTTGAAACTTTCACTTTTTAATCTGCTTTACAGCATCTACAAATTCTGAAATGTTGAAAATTCCTGCAAAGAAATGACATTTTTTAAACATCTTTAAGTGACTGCAACAGCTGTGGGTAGTTGTTCAAATTATGCTGGTATTTATGGCCAAGGTATAATCCTTCTGTACTTTAAAAACAACAAATAGTCATCAAACAAAAAACATCAAATAATCATGAGGGAGCTGGGCATGTTTAGCTTGGAGAAGAGGAGGCTGAGGGGAGACCTCATTGCCCTCTACAACTACCTGAAAGGAGGTTGGAGAGAGGTGGGTGTTGGCCTCTTCTCCCAGGTGAATAATGACAGGACCTGAGGAAATGGTCTGAAGTTGCAGCAGGGGAGGTTTAGGTTAGATATTAGGAAGAATTACTTTACTGACAGAGTGGTCAGGCACTGGAACAGCCTGCCCAGGGAGGTGGTTGAGTCACCATCCCTAGAGGTGTTTAAGAAATGTCTAGATGTGGCACCTCAGGGCATGCTGTAGTGGCAGAGATTGTAGGGCTTTTTTTTGTGTGTGCGTATGGTTGGACTCGATGATCTCAAAGGTCCTTTCCAACCATGAAGATTCTATGATTCTATGATTCTATGATCTGGAAAAATATGAAGAAAACAAACAAACAAACAAACAAACAAAACCAGAACAAAACAACCAAACCTGTAAAAATAGGCTTTATGCTTGCCTCACCTCTGTTCACAAAGTTATAGCATCGTAACACCAATGGAACGGGGTACAGTATTTATGTTGTATGGTAATGCTAAATTTACGAAACTCCCTTTCAAAAGTAGTTCACTCCTGATTTTTTGCTATGGCTATGAAAATAAAAGTTTCTTTTGTACCTCAGCAGTTTTGATACAGGTTTTCATTGAATTTGCAAATACTAAGCTTCTCAATGCCTTTCTGTAGCTGTCTGCATGGGATTTAAGAGTAAAGCTCGTGTTACCTACTTCTAATTGGTGGAGAAGTTTAAACTGCTACTAAATCACAATGATATAAGGGGCCATACTCTGCAAAATGTTCATGAACTCCTACATAGACCCCATTGAGCTACTGACTTTCTTATGAAGACTTAAATACTTCGTAACTAATCATAATGGCCATGGCACGGGCTTTAAACCCAGAAGACGTCATTACATAAAGAAGTCTGTAATAAATTTCCAGAAGGAATGATCTGTCACGCCCTAAGCAGATTTAGTCAAATTCTGATCAAACTCTGATCTAGTTTTGAATTGATAACTTGCCAGTTGCTTCTCCAAGCAGTGGATAATAGCCACAATGAAGCACTTTTTCCTGTCTACAGTACCTTTGTGCTGACAGCAAGGTAGCAGCTTCTTTGTCACCTTTTGAAAGATTTTTGGATTTTATGAATGATTTGCTGTAAACAGATCATAAGCTGTTTTGTAAAATGTGGCATTTCAGGATTTATGGAGAACTGAACTGCTTTTTAGTACCTTTATTAATTTTCCCACGAGTGCACAAACACAACACAATGTCTGTTCTAATAGCAGCCTGAGTCTTCTCCTGTGTCTCTCCATTTTCTAGCCTATTTTCTAGATAAGGAAAGGACCAAAGACTAAAGACCGAAAGAAAGCATTGATGAACATGTAGCATATAGCTCATGCTAGAGAAGATAATATTTTTTTAACTGAAATCCTGAATTATTTAATCTCAAATGTTGTATAAAAACAACTCCATTCCAACAAAACTGCAATAAAGTGCTCAAAAAATATTGAAGAAACTGCTTTCCACATTTTTGGACTTTTTTTTTTTTAAGGAAATTGTCTTGAAAATATAATTTTCAAAAATTTGAAACTGAATGAAGAAGTAAATATTTGAATTTTATAAAAAATATTCCTGTTTTGATCATCTCACCAAATACGCTTTTCATATTTTTGCTTTATAGGAAAGGTAAAGGTTGTCTTTGAGTGTTATCTCAGGACAAAATATTTCAGAACTGTAGCTATTTTCACATAATTAACAACCTTTTTTCCAACATTTTTCTATTCCTTTAACATTAGAGAAAATGTCTTCCTTCCTGCAGTAATTTGTACTTCAAGTATTTTGAAAGTCTTACGATGTTGTGTAACAGTTGAATAAACATTTTCTTTTTCCCTCAAAGATATCAGTAAGATATCAGTATCACACAAAAGGAAATTTCTTTGGTTTCCTAGTATATAAAGTTTGTAAGAGAATCCTCATCTTTTGCTACCTCCCTCTCCAGTAACAGCTGCAATATCCAGTTTTAGGCTCATGTTAAAGGGCCATAACACAGTTGTATGGGCAATTCTGGGTTCTAGTTTTCAGAGTATTTTTCCTTCCAGACTCTTCCTTTGAAAAGGAGGAGGAGAACAAACAACAAAATCAAGTCCACCAATTGTAGTTATTCTTTAAAAGGGTCAGGGACACTGTAAGGACAGCATCAGTAGAGGTGAGCACAATTTTTTTTTTTTTTTATTCTTGCATCTGTTTAATAACGCCCGTTCTACAAAGAACTTTGCAAGCAAAAAGCCCTGTTTGGCTAGCAAATGCTCTGTGACATTGCATTTAATTAACATCATGTTGCACTTATTCTGGAGCAGTCATAGTTTATTTTACTAATTAGACGATTGAGATTTCATGCTTTTATTTGACTGCTACTTCCATGCCAATAGCTCACATTTAACTATGTTGTCAGCCATAATAGACAGAGCTAGCAAGGGAGATGGTAAACATGCTGTCATATTATGACATGGATGATATAACAAACTTTAAAAGGGTAATATGGGCCAAGGAATTTCTCTCCTCATGTATGACAGAGAACTGGGGAATTCTGAAGATTGGATTTCCTATCATGCAACCTGGGACTATCAGGCAGTGATGCAAGGGAATAAAGGCCTTTGCAGAAATGACATACTGCATATAACCTGCTGGAGTTCCTCAGGGGTTGGTATTGGGACTGGTGCTGTTTAACATCTTTGTCAGTGACATGGACAGTGGGATTGAGTGCACCCTCAGCAAGTTTGCCAACGACACCAAGCTGTGTGGTGGAGTCAACATGCTGGAGGGAAAGGATGCCTTGCAGAAGGACCTGGACAGGCTTGAGAGGTGGGCGTGTTTGACTCTCATGTTCAACAGGGCCAAGTGCAAGGTCCTGCACATGAGTCAGGGCAATCCCAAACACAAATACATGCTGGGTGGAGAATGGATTGAGAGCAGCTCTGCTGAGAAGGCCTTGGGGGTGTTGGTTGATAAGAAGCTCAACATGACCTGGCAATGTGTGTTCACAGCCCAGAAAGCCAACCACATCCTGGGCTGCATCAAAAGAAGTGTGGCCAGCAGGTCGAGGGAGGTGATTCTACCCCTCTGCTCCGCTCTCATGAGACCCCACGTGGGGTAATGCATCCAGCTCTGGGGTCCCCAACATAAGAAGGACATGGACTTGTGGGAACAGGTCCAGAGGAGAGCCGTGAAGATGATGAGAGGGCTGGAGCACCTCTCCTCTGAAGCGAGGCTGAGGGAGTTGGGGTTGTTCAGCCTGGAGAAGAGAAGGCTCTGGCAAGACTTTGTTGCAGCCTTCCAGAACCTAAAAGGGGCCTACAGAAAAGGTGAGGAGGGACTCTTTATCAGTGAGTGTAGTGATAGGATGAGGGGTAATGGTTTTAAACTGAAAGAGGGGAGATTTAGATTAGATATTAGGAATAGTTTTTTTTACTCTGAGAGTGGTGAGACACTGGAACAAGTTGCCGAGAGAATTTGCGTTGCCCCATCCCTGGAAGAGTTCAAGGCCAGGTTGGATGGGGCTTTGAAGAACTTGGTCTAGTGGGTGGCGTCCCTGGTCATGGCAGGGGGTTGTAACAAGATGATCTTTAAGGTCCCTTCCAGCCCAAACTGTTTTATGATTCTATGATATGTGCTTTTTCTGTCTAAGCCAGCCCACTAGAGATTGGTGCACAGCCTTGCCACATGCAGATATTTTTGAAGTGTAGACCTAGAAACGAAGAAGCATTCTTAGTAAAAAAGCCTATTTGGACTTGATGATGGCAGTGTCTAGAGCAGGTCACCTCTCATTTCTATCTCTGAGTTCTGTTCTCAAGTTTATCAATTCTTTTGTCATGATTTAATAATTTTGATAGATATCTATAAAGCTTCTAGAACAATAAGCATATTTAACAGGACTGAAGAAAACATCAGTTTTCTCTTTGAGAAGGGAGACTGTAGAATCAACCCAAGTACTTTCAGATTAAGACCACAGAGTGCTGCTACAGCACAGTTGATGGCTTGAATCTTTTAGACATGGGAAAAAGTACATGATTTAAGTGTTACATGACATTTAGCTGGTGAACCACTTATACCCTTTTTAAGGTTACTTTTTGAGGACTTGAAGACTGTTTTTTTGGCTTTCTGTATTAAACACTTGGTGTATTTGTCAGTGCTTCCTGATGAACAGTAGAATTTTGTATCGTAAGTGACTGATAACGGGAAGGAATCTGTATCGGCATGTCTTTTAAATCAGTTTATAGGTTATCATTGCTGGGGTTAGCAAGGTTGCCTACAGATCTTCACTAGGAAAAGACTATTGCAGCATACCATATTCAAATTAAAATAACAGTATCTAACACGAAAAAACACAAACCACCTCTATTTTTTTCTCCTCCAACATCAGCTAGAACATAATCTGCTCACCCCATTTCTCCCTGTTCAAGCACTAATTTCACACAGAACAAATCTTAAGTTTCCCCTTTTTCTCAGATACCGTATGACATATGATTTTCCCCATCATTAGCATTGAGTTTGATAGCTTACTAGATTGCATCATGATGTTCTTTTAATTGGATGATTACGTATATGCCCCAGGCAAGTTAGTATGCTAACATCTGATCATTTAGCAAACTGATCTGATTTTATTTGTTTATTTTACTTCTGGCTGAAACATTTTGTAGTCTCAATGTTCAAAGTGTAATGCCTTTGTGAAAGCAGCCTAGATTCAGAACTTCTGGGTATTTGCGTTAGTGGTAATGAGGGATGCCTTGAGCCACGGGAAAACAATATGTTTTTTTTAATCTACGTGCTTAACTGTTGTGCTAGGTCCCTAAATTTAAAAAAACCCAGCTTCATATTTATGAAATGCTAATGTTAATTTTGAATTGAGTAATGACTGATTATATTTCATAGAGAAATCTGCAAGATCTGCAGTTGGGTTTCTATGGTGAGTTGCAGGGTTGCAGATGTTGGTTTGGCTCTCCTGGGCTAAAGGGTTCAAACTACACTAAAGTTTTTCAAATTAGAATTTAATTGAAATTATAAGCAAGCTGTGGGGGATAGTTCAAATTGGGTTAATGCAGTTAGAAAATAGTGATTTAGGATGATGGGTTCAGAGCTTGTAATAGATAACAATTTTCTGAATTTATTTGGCATTTTCTTGTAAATTATACTGGTTTGCACATCTAGACTGTGCCTGTACAACTTGTATTGAATGTGTCTTTTTACCCTTCAGCTCTAAAGACATAGGATACTCCAAGTCTACTGCATGGCTTTTTTTTTTCCCCCTTCAGTCCTTTAAGAAAGGAATTTCTACAATAAAGTCTGTAGGAAATGCAGTAGATATAGATCTATAAACAGGTTTAATCACATGCCTCAATGAGAAAAGAGTTATTGTGTACACATTTCAAATTGTAACATGAATGTTCCATAAATGCGTTCTTTGACATGAACAGAAATTTTCAGTAATATCAGACAAAAATGAATCTATAGCTTTTTGGCTGGAAGAAAAACTCCTCTAACTCAGTCCCTGTGAGGATAAAAATTACTGGATTAATAATATTAAGTTTTGCTTCATTTGAATAAATAATTATTTTGTGCCAATACATTACTGCTTACATAGACATTTCACCTATGCTCTTCTTTATTTCGCTTGATGATAATTCTTTCCCCATAGACAAACCTGTCTATGAGGCAAATATTCTTGACTGGATAGTAGTGAGTATTTAGAAAAGGTACCAATGGCTGTAGGGCAGCTGCAATATTCAGCAATTATATGTACAATACACCATGCCCCAGTGGAATTCCTGCTGAGAATGTGCTTTGCATTGTGTAGAAACAATCAAGGGCAGAAAAGAGCCACAAATATTCACATTAGGCAGTTTAATGTTGGAGACTATTTCACAGGATAGGTTTAAAATAATAGATACCAGTGGAGTAAGAACTCTGGGAAGAACCTGCGACAGCTATTTCCTGACGAACAGAAACCCTTCTGTGCGATTAATGGCATCTGTTACTTCTGCTCTACTAGTTCCATATTGTTTCCTCTCCCCAGACCCGAAGGAGAAAAATAAAGCCTTTCTAGCCAGAGTGGAAAAAAAACCTCTTTAACTTAAGTCAATAATAGTAATCCTGCTTATTCCAAGTTCCACTGTGGTTACTTGGCCCTCTGAATAGCATAACGAAACATTAAGTAGCGCATTTTCAAAGAACAACCTTGTATTGGGGCCGTGCAGCGTGAAGTATCAAGAAAATGGCAGAAAGATTTTAGACACCTGAGTTAAAGAGAAAATTAATCCTTTGAAAAGGGCTTGTCTGGACTCTATTATTGCCGTTATGAAAGGCACATTTAGTGAAACAAATAAATTTGTTATTACTCATACATTGGTGATCAGCACAGACTCAACGTAAAGCACAGTTGCTAAACAGAAAACAAGTTCTGCAAAGGGTATTGGGTTGATGACCCCATTACAGCTAATGACCTTGAACACCATTCAGACTTAGTTTAACGCTCCAAAACCTGTCAGGCACTGCTCTGTTTTTTAGTTAATTAACTCTCAACATTCTTACATGCCACAGTATAGAAGACAGGAATAAATTCCTCAAGGCTGCTTAAATTTAAACACTCTTCATTTATTTCAATATCTCTTATGGACACTGGATTTAGACATCTCAGCTAAGATATTTGAAATATCCATGTAAAATCAGATATTTAATTTTATGACGACACATAGAAGTCACTTTGAAGGCACAGTCATTACTTACAGTTCAATAAATGTCCCAGCATCTTTGTATGATTAAGGTGTGGTTAACTGTGAACATTTCTCCTTATTTGCTTGTAACTTCTTTTCTGTCTACTATCTACTTGTTCTTTTTAAAAGTCTGTCTTCTCTGCAGTTTCAGCTAAAAGTTTTGCTCGAGAGTGCCCTTAATCTGGTTCCTGAACACACCCCAAAATGCTAGCTTGAATTCCATAATAGCTGCAATTTATGTTAGCTTGACTATCATGGGAGCTGGGCTGAATCTTTAGTGCTGCAGTGAAAGGCAGAAGCTGAAATTACAATTCCTGGGGTGCCGAACCTAATCATTTTGTTCTGCTCATTCAGCCAAGTTCTACTCGTGCAACCTGACTACATAGCGGAGCTGGCCAAGTAGCAGCCTAGATCTGGCCCAGGGGATGAGTTAACCTACGTCCCTGAATGAGAACAGCAAAACTTGCAGGTTAGAAGTGGAAATAGAGATCTGTCAGAGTTCCTACCCTGTTGAAATTGCTCCTGAAGAAGAAAAAGAAAGCAAGAGAAGAGAGAGGATGTGGTAGGCATGTCACAGGACATGTGGCAGTAAGGGGCTTTCCACAGACCACTGAAGAACTGTAGTGACGTTGTCTCTGTGTGATTAAAAACAGGTGGACAAATTGTAGCGGAGAAGGGGAAGAAGGAAAGAAAGAAAGAAAGTGCTGAGATAGACAATCTGCTTAATCAAGGCCTAGAGCAAGGTGCTAAAAGCCATTTGCTTCTTGCACACATTGCAATAACGATTGCATAAAGGCATATAAAGCCTGTAGACAGATGCGTGGACTGAAGTAACTGTGGTCAATACTAAAGTTTTCATAGCATCGCAAAGCATTAGACTTCATCACCATTATGTTCATCATGAAATGGAAAGTTGTGTTGCTTTAAAGCAGCACAATTGCCCCAATCCCAATTGTATAGATACTTACTGGTATAAGGAAGCTAACAGAAATATACCTATGGGAAGATTCTGTAATAAATACCCTTCTGTCAAATATATCTAAGTGCATGTTAAGGATTTTACCATAAAAACGAGGGCCAAACCGTGGGAATTGGTCTGGCTGGGACAAGATTGTGGAGAGCATATATTAATGGGCTCACTTTTTATGTAGAGATGTTGGGGGAGCATAAGGTCAGATAGGAGCCTGGAACAAGGGGCCAGGGATATAAATAAATAAAGGAAATGTGAACATAAAGAACATAAGAGTGCAGAAGTAGAGGGATAGGATTAAGGGATAAGGAATGTTGGTGGAATTAACATAGTTACAGGAAGAAGAATTGAATGGAGCCGTAAAGCTCATCCTCCGCTCAATAACGTTCAGTAACTCCAAGTCGTCCACCATGACTTTATCTGGATTACCGTTTAGCTATACCATTGATGAAGAGGACATCCAATATCAATCCTTGCAGGGTTTATTGCCTGACATGTGAATAATGTGCGATGCCAGATGAACACAGTCACTCCGCTTTCCAAGGCCAAATATTAATCTAAAGAGCATGGGTTTGCATGGAATGAATTTGGATTTTTGTTTTGCTAATCCTTGATGGCAGTGATATACTGACATGTTTGAATATCTTCTCATATTCCATTATGAACATTTTTCCTTTCACAGGGCTATCTCAGCCTCCCTCTGCCCAAATAATGGAGCACAGATTATCTAGTATACCCCAGTGTATTTTTTTTACTCCTAAGTAGCCATCTTGGAAAAATCATCCCTCAAAAATCCTAAAATTGGCCAACGCCAATAGACAGCTGTGTTTTACAGTATAGTCAAACTCTCTTTCCATTTTAAATACGAGCTGCTTAAGTAAGAGGAATTTAGTTGTAATTTACACCCACAGCATGACACAGTTTATTTATTTATTGTCATCTTCCACCAATGCCACAACTTTCATTACTCGTAAACAAGGCTTTTCCAAATTGAAGGAAGAAGTCTGAAAAATAGCCATTTTGCCAGTACAGGCAGGTCCCCTCTCAAGACCTCACCAACAGACATCTCTTCATGTTACTTGCATACAGTTAACATGTCTACAGTACAAAGGCCAAAATACTCTTGCCTTGCTCTTGACAATAATCCTTTTTAAACTGATATGAGCGAGCTGGGACCTTAGACTGCAGCCGTATGAGTCTTAGCTCTAAGAAAGACATATTAACTATGTAGGCATTAAACACAAATGAGCAGAATGTCTTATTCAAAACAAATGATTAGTTACACATTTTCTGTGAAATTTTGATGACAACAGTGCAGACTGTACAAACTCCTTTTATTATATCATAGAATCATACAATCATAAAATTGTTAGAGTTGGAAGGAACCTTAAAGATCATCTAGTTCCAACCCCCCTGCCATGGGCAGGGACACCTCCCACTAGACCAGGCTGCTCAAAGCCCCATCCAGCCTGGCCTTGAACACTTCCAGGGATGGGGCTTCCACCACCTCTCTGGGCAACCTGTTCCAATGTCTCACCACCCTCATGGTGAAGAACCTCTTCCTAACGTCCAGTCTGAATCAACCCATCACTAGTTTTAATCCATCCCCTCTAGTCCTACCATTACCGGACATCCTAAAAAGTCCCTCACCAGCTTTCTTGTAGGCCCCCTTAAGATACTGGTAGGCCACTAGAAGGTCTCCTCGGAGCCTTCTTTTATCCAGGCTGAACAACCCCAAGTCTCTCAGTCTGTCCTCATAGGAGAGGTGCTCCAGCCCTCTGATCATCCTCGTGGCCCTTCTCTGGACACGTTCCAGCACATCCATATCTCTCTTGTAGTAGGGGCTCCAGAATTGGACACAGTACTCCAGGTGGCGTCTCATGAGAGTGGAGTAGAGGGGCAGAATCACCTCCCTCGACCTGCTGGCCATGCTTCTCCTGATGCAGCCCAGGATATGATTGGCTTTCTGGGCTGCTAGTACACACTGCATAGCTATTGTCAGTGTTGCCTTCTGTCATGGTTTTCTCTGTTGTTTGTGTGTCTCTTTAAAAAGACGGAGAAACACATGAGACTGGAACAACAAAAACCATATGAGCTCTCTGTCTGCTTTTGGTTCTTGACTCCATTAGAGTTTGCATCTGATAGGAGTCAGCCCGAGGTCTGGCATCATTTCCATGGACTGTTGTGCATTTTATATTAGATTACTGGGTAAAAAAAAGAGTTGATGTTGAGACCAATGTTCTGGTCTGCTGTCTGCTAGATGTCTGCCTTAACCACTTAGCTAGGGAGTCAAGTTTCCAGATGTTTGTCCTCCTTTTGTCCTCCTGGTAGCTCTCATACAGAGGTTTAGATTGAAGAAAAGATGAAGCAGGTGCCTAAGCCTAGGAGTGGTATGCTTCCAGAAGCTATTTTACCATTTCGGTTAAGAGAAGCCTGAAGTCTCAGGTCTCCTGCTTTGTAGTTTAGAGGTTTTATCTTTGGACTTTAAGCAAAAAGTAAACGGTATCAATGCCCCCTCCTCTTCTGCTACTTCTAAGTAAAAAAGATGGTGATCCTGTATCAGATAGTGAACTTAATTATGCCAGTATGAGACAGACATATAACACTTACCAAAGACCTTTACATTAACGCCTTGTAAGAAATACTGCATCCATCAAGGAACTTAAGACCTGAGATATTTGTGAATGAGCTTTGAAAGAAATATATGCAGAATAGTTAACTTGACAGATTCTTAGATATCTACAGTATAATATCTACAGAAATTTAAGTAACTAAGCAAATGCTATAGCAGAAATGGATAAGATAACAGTGTCTCAAATAGTTACACAAGCCTGTGGATTTTTTGTTTTAGACTTAATTGTCAAAATCTTAAATATCCCATTGCACTTCTTATTTTTTCAGAAGTCGCAGCCTTAAACTCTATGTCTGCATTGAAAACTTAGTCCTTGTGAGCTTTTCAATTAGTTTGGACTGGACTAAATTTATACCTAGCTACATGACTGTGTTCGGACTTCTTTCATCCAGTCTTTGCTGTCAGGTGTTCTAGTGCTATAGGAAAACATATGTCTGTGTAGATGTCACAGGCCATCTAAGCTGCACATTGGTCCTCGAGACTTTAAGAAATAATTTGGACCTAGTCACACCTGATTTGATTATCCGTGACTTAATACATAAACTACATGGTGCAATTGTTCCAATGGATAAGAGAGAAGACAGATAATATCTTTCTGTGAAGGTAAAAAAAATAAATCCTTTCTGGATCCAATACCAAGATGGTTCTGCAGTCTTCTCAGAACCATTTACAGTCTCACATTAAGAGGTGTGAGTCCAGGCTATTTATATGGTGAAAGCTCAGAAAACTGTTTTGGTCAACTGTTGGGGCAGTCCATTGCAACTGGGAGTTCATCTTCAACAAATAAGACAACCTGCCATGTGCAGATAGAGCAGAGTTTTGGAACAGGAACAGAACTTCCTGTAGAATCAGGAATTATGGGCAGAGCAACATGGGACTGTGAGCTTCTGACTCATTGATGGTCAGCTTCTCCTTACAGACTTTTGGTTTATATATTACAGACAAATAATATTTTGAAGCATTTGGATGTATGCACACAAGTAAAATACCTTGTCAGACACGTGGGATATAAATAAAGGCAACCTCAGTAGTTCAGTTCATATGTTAGTTCATACTTGTTAGAATCTTATCCTAAAATGCCATTTTGAGCTTTGCAATGGGAACTTTGGTTGGAAAAAGTGTAGAGGTGAATCTGCCCACATGTTACCATTGAACAGTGGTGACACAACTGGAGTGCAAAGTTTCTGAATAGAAAAAATGAGATCTCCATGGTGACACAACAATAAAAAAAAGGTGTGTGAGCAAATCTCCCCACTGTACTCATCTAGATCCCTAGGACAAGTTTTTTTTATTCTGTCCTCACTAAGACCTCAGTGCACGTCTGTCCCCTGGTCTTCTCCAGGGTTACCCTGTGGCTGCCTATGCAGTCTCTCTGTGCTTGCTTTGCACCTTCACTGTGCTCTTTTCTCCTTCCTGCGCATCTCATCCTGCACTTGAGAAATCCCCCAAGTGACTTTACAAATTTCTAAATGCCTTCAGGGAAGGACCAATCCCTGCCTGCTTCAGCTGGGTTTCATTTGACCCTGATAGCAGGCTGCCTTCCTCTCCAGAGCCCACCCTCTCCTAACAAAATAGCACGTACTAGACAGTGAACAAACAAATAAATCACTCACTGTAAACTGCTGCAGTGGCTGGTGTTCATCCCCCCACTCAAAAAGCAAGAATATGCCCTCTGCAACTAAGTTGCTGGCAGGGAGGGAACTCTCTTTCTTGCTAACTTAGGAAGACAATGACAAACTTGGAGACCTTCAAAGGCTGAACTGCTAATCTCTAGTCTTTAAAAAAGAGTATTCTTGTCCCCACAAATCCATAATTTCCCCAGCACACTAGAGGATCATTGCTTTTAAGAAAATTTTGTACTCTGCAGATTTTTTGCAAAAAAGACATTTTGGGCTAAGTGGCACTAATTTTCCTCCCTCCCTCCCTCCCCTTTGTCTCTGCTGACCCTTGACACCTACACATACAAATAATGAATTTTCTCCTTTTTTTTCTAAAACTGTGATGATTTTCTTACCTTTCAAATTACAAAATTCAGGAAAAAATGGTCTCTCTGAATTACTCTGTCTTCCTCCATTTGCAATAGAAGGTTATTTAAGTGTACATCTTTGACTGTATTACTTAATGCCAGAGCCATTATTATTTCCTTCCCTTTCAGTTGATGCACATATTCAGTTAAAAATCAATTGTGTGCCGCATCCGCAAACATAACCTCAGTCTTATTTCCTCTCCTTTATATTTTCCACTCTTTGCTTGGATAGTTAAACTTCCATTAATACCACTCAGGACATCTCAATGTTTTTTTAAAAGTTCCGTCATTTCACAGTCCAATTGCCATCTGTGGCAAGACGACCTCCTACATAACGTTCATAGAGCTATTTATCCTGCAGAGCTATACTATCAGTCTATAATGTCTCTTCACTCTTAATTTCATAAATACATTTTGATAGTTGTCTCACGTGCAGCTCTGAGTGCTTTTTCTTTGAATGTTAAGGGTTGATAGTTTTTTAATAAATGATACGTGTTAGCAGGTTTGGAATCCACATATCTGTGGCTATGTTTATTCATGTATGAGACGCTGACACTTGTCACAGGGAGTATTAAAATACAACGCTGAATCTAAATGCCATTAAAGTTTGGTAAGAATAAGATCTGGGTTTTGTAAGCAGCTATAATTTGTTAAACCATAGGCAGATATTAACATCTGCTCTGTTCCTGGTGATGGAACGGTATTTATTGAATAATAAATAGTAGAAGTACAGCTGAATTCCTGCTCCCTGCAGCGAATTTATGTTACATGTGCAGCTACAATACAAGGCAAACATATGCAGCTAATTGCTGATGTGTCATAAATGCAAGAGGACACGTAAAATTAGAGTCTATAAACATTTTTGATGACAACTGACAAGATTTAAGCCTGCTGTTAGGTTTTTTTTTTTTGTTAAATACTTTTTTCTTGTAGTTCATCTTCAAAAATACATTTCCTTCTTACCCTTTAATGTGAATATCCCAGATTTAGTTGTCAAAGTAGTTTTCATTTAAGCCCATATCTTTGCATTTTTCTTTCTGTGAATGACTCATTTATTTATATAGGGTTTTTGCTGAATATCATACATTTATATATAGGTAGTTTATTATTCCTGCAGCAGAACTTACCTGTCCTTAAACAGCTGCTCATATATCCTAAATTTAGCTGTGTTATATAGCTCATCTCCATTTCAAGTGTGTACCCTTTATCTCCTCTCCCCAGGAAAGTACTTTACATTTTTATCTGCTTACCTTTATCATCTTTCTGGTGCTATGACATTCATATGCTTTTCCCCTTAAATTTAAATTTAGATTTCTCTTTACTTCTTCTGTTTGTCTTAATAATCATAATTGACTCATACCCAGTTCTTGTGTACCCTAAAGTGCTTTTGTCTTACCGAGCATGTGGGAATGCAACTGAGTTTCTCTTACTATGTCTGGATTTGAAGGCAATAAACAGAATAAACAATAATTTCTTTAGGTTGAGCTTCCTGTCACTTTTTTGTTGTGGTGTTTTTTTTTTTTCACCTAAGTGTGATTTAACCTTTATTCTCTCTGTTGAGTTCAAAACTTAAAAGGTTCTTGATGAATTAAGTAGCAGCATAATCAATTACCATTCTTTGTTTCCTTGCTTTATCGAATCCATATAGGTGGTAGCAATAGTAAATTCTGGTAGGGCAAACATCTTACCAATATTTATATATTTATGTGACAACATCCTTCTAATTTATGTGAATTAATTATTTAGAAATTGTTATTAAAAACGTAGATACAAAAATCTGATTCCATACACTATCAGTGTCCATTTTCCATCTTTTGACATGTTTTCTGTTGGTTCCTGCAGTCAGTCCCCTGATGGTGAAAATCAGTCCCTGGTACAGCTCTGATTTAAATTAAAATAACCTATTCTTTCTCCAGTGAAAAGACCTGCTGTTGTCACTGAAAGTACTACATGAATTTTCTTCAGATAATCTTTCAAAAATGTGCATCATTTCTTTTACTTCAGTTGCATCCTTCTAGAGGCAATTTAGTTAGGGAGGCAGAACTGGAAATTTCTCCTATTAACTGTTATAGAATCCAAGGGAACTGCACGTCTAACTTAAGGATCTCTGTCAATAGCTTAAAGCTGATAGCTGAGCAGGGTGAATCTCAGTCCAAAGTCCAAACCCAGACATTTCGCACAAATTCAGACAGTGCTCACAGCTAAGTCTCTGCTGAAAAGCAGAAGTCTTTGGATGTATTCATGTGGAGGAAAGAAATAAGGAATATGAAAACTCAGGCTTTTCTCTGTACTCCACCCAGTAAATCCATACTCTCGAAACTCATTATTGTCTGTTATTTATTCATAGTTTAACTGCTAGACTAGCCATAAACTATACTGAGAGAAAGGCTGTGAATTTTCTGCTCAAGTGGTTAACACTAAACATATCAGAGAAATCTAAGCACTGCATATCTGGCACTGTGTATTAAGGTGCTTAATATCTGGCTAAACTATGGGAAAACATTTCCAACTAGTGTTTAGTTTTGGAAACTTCTGCTTTTATTTCAGACCTGAGGAAGACCACCCGTGCCGGAAGTTCTCTTTAATTGTTTCAAACTAGACTGGCTGATGTAATAAAAATATTACCTTCTTCTGCAAACATTGTTCTGTGTATGTGCTGAGATCACCATGGTTTACAGCAAAGCACTGCTGAAGTGCTACATCAACTTTAATTTGATTTCCTTCACCTTCAGCACGTACAAGATCAAGTTAAGAGCAACGGACAAGTTCATGTTTGGTATGCCTTGTGACTCTCCTTCTGATTGCCTGATTTCCAAGAAGCAGGAAACAACCATTGTATTAGAATTGTGTTAGGTAAAGTGTTCATTGATTAATTTATAAGCAAGTATATATGCCAATATTTCCAAGTAATACTGCTTTTCCTAGTTTTACAGTATCAATACTTCCACATATGAGAAAATATTTTTGGCTCTATTAGCCAGAAAATTCAAGTCCTAAAGTCCGAAAGGAAAAAAATCCACAAAGTGGTGTCTGCCTTTAAATATATGTCCCCAGTTTATACAGGGGTAGAATTCTACAATCAATGTATTATGTCACGCAAATGAGAAGAGGTGGGTTTTTTTTTTCCTTAAATTGCATTGCTTGATATTTTTATTATCACTGACACAGTTATTTTTAAATTCTTTTCTGAAATTGTAAAAAAAAATCAATAATCGAACAAACACTTGTGATTTTGCCTAGTGTTAAATAAGTTCAGTTTTCACTTAGGACATACAGATATCCTTCAGTTCCTCTAAGAAACAGAAAAGAAGCAGTTTACAGCTGCAGTCTAAGCAAACATCATGGACAATTTATTATTTCTGTGAATGGACAAACAAGCACAATAAAAGACTTAATAATTTAATGTGCAACAAATCCTTGTCTCTGCCTAAGTATGGCTGGGTTCCTTCTATCCCTCTCACATTCTTAACTTTACAAAGCTCAAACAGTTCCAGGGACAGTTATTCCTCAGTTACTGTGTTCTGAGTAAGAAGAATCCTGTGCAACCTCAGCAAATAGTGTCTGTCAGCCATTTATATTTCTGGAAATAGCCCCAGCTCCTTTGATAGTGGGTAAAGCAAAGACCCCTTTAAAAATCACAGGCTTCTAGATACAGTCAGTGCATCAGTGGAGGTTAGGAAGCCATGTATACTTAGGAAATAAATTTGAAAAAACACGTAAGTTGTGTTAAAAAAATGTAAGTTTAAAAAAAAATACTTATTTCTCTTACTCCTCTATACTCAAGGACTTTCACTCTTCTCTTCTGAATTCCAGAACAACCAGGATACAGGACAAATAAATTTTGTACTTAAAGTACTGCTGTTGAATGCATCATTAACAAATTCCCTTCATTTTAATTTTGCAACATTGGTAGCTATTACATAGTAAAATTATGAGCCTGGAAAAAATGCTAAGCAAGGCTTTTGGGTTTTTTTTGTTTGTAATAGCTTTTTAATTACTAGAGACTGGAGTTTTCCCAGTAGTCCAGAAAAAAATCAATTAAAACTAATAAAAAAGGGAGGAGGAGAGATTGAGCCTGTGCTTGAAGAATAAAGTATCCTTGTAGCTTCCTAAAATTCTGAATTTGAAACAAGATTAGACTCATCTGACTGTCTACTTCTACATACTGCCAGGGTTGGAACCTTTCCTCAAAGTGTGGTTAATGGAGCATTTTCTTCTGTTCAGAAAATTAAAAAACAAACACACAAAACCCAAACGAACAAACAAAAAAATAACACTAAAACCCAACCTATAAAATTTCACTTAGAAAAATTTTACCAAATGTTACCAACATATTTTTAAGCATTGAGGTGTTCATTAAAAAAAATAGAAGTGTCTGCCTGAAGAACCATTTTGCAGATAGAGAGTAAAACTGATTATAGGCACTGAAATAGGAAATGGGGGATCATTCAGTATTACTTTGTATGGAGAATTTCAGTCCAGTCAGCAAAAATTTCTTCTTTTAGAAATATTATTTTCTAAATAGAATCCCTCCTCTTTCAATTTTTTTAAAAAAGTGCTATTACATTAGTTTTCCCCGTGTAATAGAAATGTTATATTAGAAGCACAAGATTACATAATTTTCTTTGGAAAAAAAAAAACCTATTCCCCTTTTCTGAAAAATGTATTTATTTGTTTCCATTCAATAAGCTATTTTCTGCCTGCTGACCCTTCAGAAGTAAGAAGACAATGCAAAGTACCCCTAATCAAGTAAAATGTATCTCTTAAAAATGTAAAAGTCATTAGGTGATGGTTTTAAACTAAGAGAGGTTAGACTCAAACTAGATATAAGGAAGAAAACTGTTCTATTATCTCCTTGAATAACATCTAAAATAATATGGTCAGACTTGCTTGAGTACATGAACACATTACTTCTCTTTGTTGGACATCAGCAATGTAGATGAATCCATTTGTTAAGACGAATCCTACATTATGTTATTAATAAAAAGACTTACTGTGCAGGTTATTAACTATGCTATGATTTTGAAATGATGATAGAGGTAAGTGGTGGAAAGGTTGAGTTTGGATAAACCTCTGTTGTGGATCTATTTCCACTCTGGTAAGCATTTCTTCCCCATTCGATAGCACTTCAGGGTAAGTAGAGACTATATATTGCCTATTAGAGGCAAGAATAACATTTGAAAGAAAGCCCTGTCTTTATTTCTTCATATTTGCATGACTCAGTGACTGATAGAAAAAACGTAGTTTTGACTGTGCCTATCAGCCAAAGCATCAGCTTCTTTAAATGAAAGGAGAATCTTTCAGTTACCTGCTATTTCTAACTGAGATATTGTACAAGGCACTGAAATACGTACTTGTTAAGGAAAAAGACAGTGCCGCTCTGATGCAAGGAAAAATAGATGGTCTAGTGCTCCACACAATACACTTATTTTGTCATGCCTTACTAGTGGATAGTGCCTGTATGAAGTACAAGCGAGATTATTTCTGTGTATCTCTCTGATGTCACAAAGCATGTCATAAGCTCCAGTGACATCACACATACTCCTTGCTGTTAACGGTGGTGGCGCTTCTGAAAGAAAGTGGGTGGATAATGTCACGCGGATTTCTTACTAAAGCTCGATTCCTTGCAATCCTTCTGTGTAGCCTGGGGACACCAGTGATGGATGCAGTTTAGAACCGGTCTCTGTTTGCCCCAATACTGAGTATGAAAACAGTACTCTGCAAGACTGGCTCAGGGTGAGTTCAAAGACAACTTTACTCACTGGATTCTCACTCAGCACTACCTTAAAGTCACAAACTGGGCTGTGGCACATGTTACGTACCGGATTTGCCAGTTGTGCTGTTTGGATTTACACAGGCCTCTCCCACACCCTTTTTGGAATAGCTAAAAGGAGAGATAGAGAAAGCAAACTTAAGACCTAATAATTTTAGTATAATCATAGTTACTAAAATGAGATTTATTAACTGGATAATAAGCATTACATGCTGTATTTTTTGAGATTAGACAGGATCATAATTCACACTTTTATCAGCCACAGCACCAATTATTAAATTAAAACATATCAATTATTTAGAAGTTTTTTGTTATTTTTTTTTACTAATATTTGAATTGGTGGGAAAAGTTACTATGTATATGTATAAAACAAAATCAGCTGAACTTGGTAACGCCAAAGCTGAGTGCTGTTCACAGTGTACAGTGTGGAAAATTCACAGTGCCTGAGCACGTGAGGTTACCTTCACTTTCTGGACTCTGTTGCGCTCCTGATACTGCTTACTCCTGATTACTACTGGTACTGCTGAAAAGAGGTCACATTGCCAAATTTCAAACAGGGATATGATTTTGAATCAAAGAGTTTCTAATATATTTAAATGACTTTCATTACTTCTAAAGCCCGCTACTAGCTTAGATCAGTGTTGTCTCATTCTGGTTAAATCAGGGTTCATACTACAGATCTAACTATAGCTATAAAAACAAAAGCAATAGCTGTTCTCTGTGATTCCTCTCAGGACCAGTTCCCAGGTGTGACTAGTGTGGATTAATACAACAAATACCCATCCTACATCTGAGACATTTATATGCAACCTTTTGGTCACAACTAATTAACTTTCTGAAGTAAGCTTAAGGTACAGTTCTGTTATCTAGACTGCAACACATCTTTTATACTTAACCTTGATCATTGTAGCTGGCAGATCTCACTGTATGGAGCCACAGAATGGCTTTTTTGCAGTACAAATTTGGCAAACGATGTTAGACCATATCAACTCAACATATTGAGAGGACCTCACGTCTTGTATCTCATAGAGACAAATTTAGAATTTAAAGGCTCACTTTAGTAAAGACTTTATGGAGAAAAAGACACTAAAGAGCAAAAGGAAGGTAAGTTTCCTATTATGATATATCATTTCTGTAATACTGTGAAACAAATAGATTTTACTTTTGTTAAAAATATACAGAGCCATGACACTAGTTCCTTTTATGTAACTCCTCAGTGGATAAAACTTGCTTTAACAAGACTTATTAAAGTCTTATTTAAGAATTATTAAAACATCCAGGTAACAAAAACACACCATTGCTTAAAGTTCCTAGGTCTTAAAATCTTGTGTGACATCTTTAGAGCAAGATTAAATTCAGATAATTAAATACTGTCATTCTAAAATTCTCCTTGCTGTCTTAGTCAGACTGTTTTCTTATTATGAAGACTGCTGTCTGCTGTTGCTCTGTGAAATATCTGCTCAGTGAAAACAACAACAATAAAAAGATAAGACCCTATATGCACCTTTATTGTGTTTAATGCAGGCTTCTACTAAATTTAGAGGTGCCATATAAATATAATGTGTATATATATGAATAAATATTCATAGCTGCCTGTCGTGGTTTTGGCCAAATCGGCCAATGGCCGGTGGCAGATGCTGCCCCCCAGCCTCTCGTGCACAGGGAGCAGGACGAGAGATAAAGAGAATTACAAGTTTAGAAGAAACTAAACTACTTTAATGAAATATTAATAATAAAATAAAAAGGAAAATAATGAAATAGATACAGTATATACAAAACCGTACTAAGCTCCCAGGATGATGTCACCGGCAGGCACTGGGGAAGTCCCAGGCTGGACTCAGTGATGGGTGGGAAGCGGGTTGCAGAGTTGGAGTCAGGCACACACAGATTGGGATCAAAGGCAGATGAACAGAGAGGGTCCTCCTCGGATGTCAGCCATTGAAGGAAGAGAGTTGACCTTTTGATCCCTCAGCTTTTACACTGAGCATGGGGCAGATGGGATGGAATACCCCTGTTGGTCAATTTTTGGTCACCTGTCCTGTCCGCGCCTCCCCGCAGGTGGGACCCCTCTATGCCCCTCCGCTTCTGATCCTCCAGCAGGCAAATAACAAAATTAGCTGACCTTGGTTGTTATAGCAATAAGTATACGCAAGAGCCTCTGTGCATGCCATTCCTTGGCACAAACTGTCTTATCACTCTGAACGAACCGTTTTAGACACAACATGCTGTTAATTTCAGAGAGTTAGAAGAGGCCTGGATAAGAAATAAAATTACTGAACAGAAAGTTGGTTCTATTTTACCTCAAACCAGGACACTGCTGTTAGTGATAAAATTCTTAAGACTAATATTTTAATTATTGTTGGTTTTGTCAAAGAAAAAAAGATTTCTTTTCCATATTATTTCAGCTCAAAGAATGAATATCTGTAGTTACAGTTTCAGAAAGAACAGTCTATATTACTGTTTTAAATGCTCTCCTATTGTCAGTAACCTACCAAGGTCTTAAAAAATTACTGACAAATTAATCCTGGCTCATGTTTTCATTGGTTTTGTGTGAAATATGAATTGTTCTTATAATTGGGCACTGCCTGTGTTGTTAAGGTAATGTAAATGTATTAGTGTATGCAATTGTTACTTGAATGCATATACTCCAGGACAAAGAGAAAAACAAACTTTGTTCTTCTGTTGCTTTTCTGTAATGTAAACTTAAAATACATAAATAAATAACAGTGAAGGAAAAATAACACCAAAAAAGACACATTTGCAGCTGCAACTGTCTTAAATTCCCCAGGTTTCTTGTTGGCGCTACATTGTTTACAATGATTTGTGGCACTGGTGGATAATAATACATAATAGATATTGCTATCTCTTATTTAAAACAAAATAAACCCCTGGTTTTGCCTCATAAGCAAAATATCTGTTGGTCCCATACTGTAGTCTGAATAATAACAGATACACTAAAGCATTAGAACCATATTGATTATCCTTTTTTGTGAATCAGATAATAACTAACTGCGTATAAGAGGTATTCCCATGTAAAACCATAAATTACTTAATTCTGTATGCCACAAAACATTTTGATTTGCAACCACTTTTGGGAAAATCTACTCCAACAAAAAAAAATTAATCTGGAAGTTTCCTTGTGGTGATATTTTCATTTTGGAAGTTAGGCCAGTGTTCAGCAAAAACAAGATCATTAGTTTGTTGCAGAGTTCTTTACCCAAGGCAATACTAGTGTTAATTATAGTTTCTGTTTATGAATTAGAATAAATTCTGTTTAGAAATCAGAAGAATTTATAATTCATTGCATCGGAGGAACACTCATCAACTGTTTAACTTTGAAGTCTTAGATTGGGGTTTGACTCATTCTTTATCTACAATCGATTTAATCAAGTTTTGCCAAAACCAAGACTACAAAAGCCTTAATAACACAATAGAAATACAAGTAAAACAGCCAAATTCAAAGATCATACGGAAGCCCAATATGATAAGACTCAAACCTTGGGCAGGAAAAAAAATAATAAAAATATTGCCATCATAACTGTTAGTTTACTAAGAATTATTGTCTCCTGTCATGTATTAAAAACTTCAGTTCCATGAACTGTATGATGCAGTGAAGTGTAAGTCTTTGACTTAGATATACACTTGGCCTCATTTTATGTCAAAGTAAACCAAATGCAATATTCAAATTTTCTGATCAGAAATTAGAATAATTTTTATTGTACCAGATAAAATTCTAAACACATTAAGGAAATTTTGGAAAAATATAAAATTTTCTACCTTCTGGAGATTTTCAGTGAAACTCAAGATTAATTTCAGAATTAATACTGGTCAAGTCAGTAGTAAAACTACTCGAATAAACATAGAAGTGGTACAATAAAAAAAAAAAAAATTTAAAATCTCTTTCCCTTCCCTTCCCTTCCCTTCCCTTCCCTTCCCTTCCCTTCCCTTCCCTTCCCTTCCCTTCCCTTCCCTTCATTTCTCTCTTTGTTTCAGAAAGAGAATATTTATAATCACCACAATATAGGTAAAGTACAATCAAAATGCTTGATATCATTGCTGGGATTTATATTTCTTTAGTTTATATACCTCTAGTGATACATTTTGTCCTTATTTCTAAATCTAAAATAAGTTAGGTGACTTGCCTCCTGGAACTGCTACTCTCACTCATTTTCTTCAGCTCTCCAAAAAAAAGTCAAGATGAACTCATATTTCTACACTCTCAATGTCTAAAATTAGGTGAGATAAATCTCTTGAGACTGCACTCAAGGGGTGCAGTCAATGGCTCGATGTCCAAGTGTCAACCAGTGATGTGTGGAGTTCCTCAGGGGTCAGTGTTGGGACCGGTGGTGTGTAATATCTTTGTCAGCGACACGGACAGTGGTATTGAGTGCACCCTCAGCAAGTTTGCCAACGACACCAAGCTGTGTGGCGCGGTTGACACGCTGGAGGGAAAGGATATCATCCAGAGGGACCTGGACAGGCTCGAGAGGTGGACCCATGCGAACCTCATGAAGTTCAGCCAGACCAAGTGCAGGGTCCTGCACCTGGGTCATGGCAATCCCAGGCACAAATAGAGGTTGGGCAGAGAACGGCTTAGGAGCAGCCCTGAGGGCAAGGACTTGGGGGTGTTTGTTGATGAGAAGCTCAACATGAGCCAACAACGTGCGCTCGCAGCCCAGAAAGTCAACCGCATCCTGGGCTACATCAAAAGAAGCGCGGCCAGCATGTCAAGGGAGGCGATTCTGCCCCTCCACTCTGCTCTCACGAAACCCCACCTGGAGTACTGCGTCCAGCTCTGGGGTCCCCAACATAAGAAGGACATGGACCTGTTGGAGCATGTCCAGAGGAGGGCCATGAAGATGATGAGAGGGCTGGAGCACCTCTCCTCTGAAGACAGGCTGAGAGAGTTGGGGTTGTTCAGCCTGGAGAAAAGAAGGCTCCAGGGAGACCTTATAGCGGCGTTCCAGTACTTAACAGGGGCCTAACAGAAAGGGTGGAGAGGGACTCTTTATCAGTGAGTGTAGTGATAGGATGAGGCGTAATGGTTTTAAACTGAAAAAGGGGGGATTTCAATTAGGTATTAGGAAGAAATTCTTTAGTGTGAGGGTGATGAGACACTGGAACAGGCTGCCCAGAGAAGTTGTGTATGCCCCATCCTTGGAGGTTTCAAGGCCAGGTTGGACGGGTCTTTGAGCAACCTGGTCTAGTGGGAGGAGTCCCTTGCCATGGCAGGGGGTTTGGAACTAGATAACCTTTAAGGTCTATTCCAACTCTAACTAACCTATGATTCTATGATTCTAAATGATGCATATCAAGTATCTGAGATCTTGCAGGTTTAGAGATGTTTATATGACATAACATTATATATTACATAATCCTATCAAAAAATGTGTTCAAGTTCTCAAAATGTTAATGTAATTTCTGTCTTTAATTGTGTAAGACAACATTGTCACTGCCAAAATCAATTTGGAAGACTCACGAGTAGGCCTTTCATGGCTTTCTGAACCTGAGTCTGACTCTTCACAGAGAGTTCAGAAAGCCCATCAGCCTTTGGAAGCCATTGGGAGGATGAGTCTACTCTCCAGTACGCTTTTGGTGATATTCAGGGCTGAGATGAGCGAAAGTCCTGGAAATCTTTAGATATTACACATTCTGTATATTCCCTTCCTGTTTACTCAGTTTTCTAAGAGTGGTCTTTGAGGTCTTTGGTCAAGTCCACAGCATCAGGCTGAGTGAGACAGAGGCATAAACTCCCAGTCCTAGCAAAAACACTATTAGAGCTGGGAGTGTTGCTTATCTGTCCATCCTTCAGCTAGTGGCTGTATTTACAGTGACACTTTCACTCCTCAGCGTGGCACAGAAGTAGCCACAAGGAATATATCTATGTTAGTGAAACATTAGTGTGAGGCTACATACTCATGCCCTGGTTCCCATGCATTGGTACTGAGCATCCTCCTGAGACAATGTTGTTGGCCCATGACAACTAGTACTCAGCAACTTAATGCCCATGTATTATACATGATGCTGCAGTATATGTTCAACAGGAGCGGACAAGTATCCATATTCTCCGAATATATCCAGATGGATTTGCAGAGTGTTGCATGAGCAAAAAATTATTCTGAGCAAAAATTCAGGAGCAAAAAGTTATTCTGAAAAGTTAACCAATAACTGTATTTTAAATTATGTAACATTTTTTTTCAGTTGATGCTTGTTTATTTTCCATTTACTTGGAGTTCTCCAATTCACAAAACTGACATTTGATGCACACAGTAATATTTTTAGTACTTTATGAGAAATCAATTAAATTATGATTTAGACTTTGCAGGGAGTTAATGGATAGCAATTTAAAGAACTATTGCTGCGCTTCAAGTAACATCAAGTATCTTACTCTGCCTACATAATTTTTGTGTTCCTACCACTTAAGCAGCTATTAGGAAGTGCTCCTGACACTCTTATGCTGTGTATCTGCAGAATTTCACCCCATTGCTTCTGATCCAGATGTTTTATATTGGTTACCATAGCATTTAGAAGACAAGATAAGGCCATTTCACAAAGGTAGTGTAGCTGCATTTGTTTAAAAAAAACCCAAAAAAACAAAAAAACAAAAAAAAAAACCCCAAGAAAACAGATTCTAAGCTGAAAAGCTGTGAAAATCAGGATTTAAAAAAATAATTAAACTTTTTCAGGAAACTTAGGAACTACATTCAGTCAAACTCAGCCTGGAATAATTGTGTATCTGAAGATATTCAATATGCTAAAAGCAGGTGTGATCAAAATGGATTTGTAAGCTACATGGGAAAAAAAATGCTTATGATTAGATGCAAGCAGTAAAAGAGTGCAATAAGCAGCACTTCCCATGCAGCAGAGCAGGGAGACTGAGGTGTTGGAGCTGCAAAGTGCTGCTTTGGTGACTCAAAGCAGCCATAAACCTCACATATGGATTCATCAGCCTGAACATACCAGGGAATCTGACCTTTTTGAATATGAAGCTGTTGCACATTACATTCTGTTTGCTATTTAAACTTATTTGTGAGAAATTTAAGCATTTAGTGTGATTTGCATTTTTCTTCACTTGAATTGGTATTGGCGTTATGTTGATCTGCTGCAACAAATGTATAGCAGGAACAACACAGCAAAGGCTCCTGATGCCTTGTTTGCTCGATATAAATGCAAACCAAACAGAAGAAACAAGATAGTCCACTTACACCTCAACACTTTAAGGGTACAGCATAAAGTAGATGATTAATTTTTCTCCTGAAGAAATATGTCCCTATCCCATGACTGGTAACATGAACACTCCAGAGAGAATATGAATGGAGAGACCTTGATGAGACGCCTATTTGGCGTTTCTTCCACTGCTACATGATTGCTGTTGTCCACTTTGCAAGTCTATTTCTATTGGCCCTGCATGTGGCCATTACTATTGTTTCATAGAGTTATAGTCAATTGCTAGTTTACGTTCATCTTTAACCTGCAAAAATCTAAATTCTATTATATAGTTTCTCTAGCTGTAATGAAAATATATACATTATGTATATAAATATTCTGGTTTATGATCCTCTCACAATTAAATGTGCTCTTCAAAACTACAGCTAGCATATGGGCATGAGCACTGACTTTGCTTTGTCATGCCTGGGCACAGGTAAGCAGAAAGTATGAGATCAAAGCCAAGTCTGCTGAGTCCTAGTTAACAACGCAAGTGGAAATCGGGAATCCATATCAGCAGCTATCCTTGGTTTCCATATGACAACACAGTAAGTGACATCATTTTGGGACATCACAATTCACAGCTCACCCCCTCATTGTCTGGAGTAAAGATTAACATTTACTGCATTGTAAACATGAATTTATCTAAGATGTACCAAGAGAAAAGCCTTTCAAGAATTCTTGACTGTCTCTAAATGTTTAGATTTGTACTCTGTTGTTCTCAGTAATAATTATTTAACTTCTCTGTGAAGAAGAGGACCTTTTACTAATAGGCTTCACATTGCATGCTGACATTTCAGGAGGTTGCTATATTAGTTCCATCATTCAGAGCCATGAATTATTGATTCACCTACACTTTTCTCCTTCAAACTACTCACCGTTGTACTGATAGAAATAGCTAGTCAATAAGCAGAATGTAAAATGACTTTATTCAGCTTTAAAAGAATATCATAAAGTTTTAGTGTAGCCTGTACTATTACTAGTGCTAGCCAGGTAGTAAATTTTGTTTGCAGCTTTCAGGCTTTATGCACCAGACTGCCATCTGCAAATTAGTTTCAGCTTCATATTTCATGTAGATTATACATTCATTTGTAAGGTAAAACTGCTGCTGTTCTTCCGGCAGTTCTTTCCTACCTTTACATTCTCAAACCTCAATGTGCTGCTCCAGGGATCAGAGCTGTCCTTCACCTTCCCTTTATTTACTACAGGGTGTAATTCTTTTCTAAGTTACATTTGTGCGAATCAGGAAAGATTGTGGCAATAAGCGGAGTTGCACCAGCGAGAGAAGTATCGTGTACTGTGTATTTTCTAAGAAAGCATTTTTTATTAAGATTAATAGCTTATATTGACAAAGTGAGATAATAATAGACATTCTAAAGCATAGCCCCTGACATTAGCTTTTAAAGGCATGTACAGTCTGCTGTAAAGGCGGGGAACATTATACAGGGTATTTCAGATATTCCACAAGAGCTGTGGAGTATTCTGTTACAGTAGCTTCAAAATACAGATAACCTGAAAAACGCTGATTGTAAAGCATCCTGCTACACTGGGGATATTTTATCGGAAACCTCAAAAGAGGTTTTGGTGAGCTCATCCTCTTTGCTTTTGTTTACTGGCTGTAGAAATTTTAAATTTTTCTTTTGCTGCGAGAACTATAATAGATTGGCTATTGAGATACTGATACAGTGTGTGCAATACAAAGATAATCGCAAGAATAGAAGGCAGTTTTGGAATATTTCCCTGTTGTCCAACCTCACACAGAAAAATAGCAAAAGCAGTGATTAGTGACACCAGGACCATTTTCTCTGAAGGTAGTCATTATGCTACAGCACACATTTTAGACTTTTTTATGCGAAAGTGTTTTTCAGTCTCTTTAGGTCTTCCATATACTTCTATCATTTGAGAAGATTTGAATTTTCTTTTAGACAAACTAGAAATTTTACTAAGAATGATCTCTGTAAAATATTTTCCTTTCCATATAACATAAAAAACCCCACCCAACCGCATTGTGGTTTTATGGGAAATTAGGAAAAATTAAAAATCAAAAAACATCACTTGCCTATTTTAATACTGTAGAGATCATGATCAGATCATTTGTGTCCTGGCAATATTAAAGAGAAGTTATATAGCTGAGTTTTTGAAAACCAAGTAAGTACAGACAGACCTGCTCAATCATTTGGAAATAGCTGCACGGAAACACCTAGAAAACATTCAAAATTCCCTTGTTCTAATTTCTGGGAAAGTGTGTGTGTCCCACAGAATTCAGCTCAGCAAAGCTCAGCACTATGGGGATGTCAGGTCCAGGAGAGGAATGAGCGCTAAGAGGAGGACGTTGATGGCTGTGAGCCTCCCGAGCGCGTGCGGATTCGGCATCAGCCTCTCCTTTTGCGTTGCACTGGGGTATGGCAGAGCTGAAGTGACAGAGCAAAGCAGGTTTTATAGCTTAGGCTCCAGTACTTGCAGCCTTGGGGGGTGGCCATCATACCTGAAATGGTCCCTTCAGAGCAAGCTCAAGTGTATCTACAGTATACTCTAGCCATTCCTATGACTGCAGTGCTGAAGTACTTTTATTTTTATCCATTGCGTTGTCCATGCTTCCCTCGTAACTGGCAGGGCAAAAAAAATATTACCTGAGCCACAGTTGTTAGGCGCCCTAATTACTTCAAATGACATGATTCTTCCAAAAAGCTTTCAGAATTGCTTTAAAAGCTCTCAGCATCTTACAGCTGAAAGCCAAATGTATAGGTTATAATTCATTTACACTTTGTAGAAGTGTGTAACTTCTCAATAGGTGCCACAAATCATTTCAGTATGGTGTGTTTGTCCTTTAACCTCATAAGAAATTAAATCTAAAATCTTTCAAGTAGGAAATTCTGGGTTTTTTGGTTGTTGTTGGTTGTTGTTTTTTTTTTCCTTTGGCATAATTCCAACCTCTAACTTCTCTTGTTCAGGTCTTGATAATTAGCCAGCTTCTCCAGAGACCACTCCACCTGTTCCATGTCTAAGGAGAAAATATAGCGTTAGTGTTTTATCTGTCTTCAATTTTTCTTCGTTACAAGCTCCTCTGTTCATTTGAACTGTAAGGTTCTGGGGTTTTGAGTGCACTGTTAACAGCCAGCCAGCAGTAGGTGTGTGTATATATAGGGAGATTTAAGTTCCTAATTACAGAGAGAGGAAATGTATGAAGAATATTTCTTGAATGCTATTTTTATGCAAGAGATTTATAGGATCCCTTTTTACTAAGCATTATGGTAGTCATTAATTACATGATAAAGTGTTATTTTTTGCACATAGGATCCTTTGTGCTCAACTTCCTAATGCTTGAGCACTGCAGTTTTCAACCTTAATGTAGTTTCAAGGTAATACACAGGAAAAAACTTGTAAGATACAGCAGACTGAAACAATATTATGTGTCATTGTTTTCTTGCCTACTTTCTTTTGGAATATTACTGATTTTTAGTGATTTCATCTGTACCAGTGCAACTATAAAGCTAGGCAAGGCTATGTAAGATAGACATCTTACTGGTTTTAACCCTCCACTATATTTTCATCCCTGTCTTTTCATCCTGTTTCAAAAGTGGCCTACATCTGTGATAATATTTCTTATTCTCGTATTTTTTTCTTTTCAATGAAGGTTACTTTTTTTCATAAACTCAAACTGAGATGGGTGTCAGTTAAAAAAAATTTGTCATGTAAATATGGATATGCATCAGTTGAGTTAACTTTAAAAACAAACGGAAAAGGAAATTATATTTACAGTAGTGAAAGCAGAAAATCAGTTCCCTGTCTGTCTCTCCATCACCACCCCTGCAAATCCTCTGTTTGTGGGTTACGTTTTTCTGTGGGAAGGTCTACATGCTCACTTATGACAGTGATTACCAAGAATCCTGGACCACTTTAGAGAATGTTTATATAAATGGTATAGAACGCACTGAGCTAACGGCATTTCTGGTTAGCTGAAGGGTTAGGGAGAAATATGGGGTTTCATGATTTGCTCCGTTGTCGTTAAAGTGTCCCTACTTGCATTTGGACAGATTTCACCTACTTGGCACAGTACACTTGGAAAAATGGAGTAGAAGACATTCGGCTATAAAGCTAGTGTACATGAGAAAGGAGGATGCATATTGTATAAATTAATTTAGCTCCAAGGTACTGTGATCATGCTTGCAAACAGTTTACATGTGTTACGTAGAAAATTTACTGCACAGTAAAAGTAACATAAAGTTTTTATTAAATTTTTAGGTACTGTTAAATGATATTTATCCTATCACTGAGATATAAAAAATAATTCTGAAGATCTAGTACAATATGTGGATTTTTTTACCCTTTTTAAATTGTTCTCAGGAGAAAAGGGAAAAAAGAAAGATAATCCCTACTTTAATTCTGCACTTTTGAAAAAAACCCACTACATATGTGTAAAGCATTGTGAGCCTCATTAAGTAATTTCCTTTCTATTTTTAATTCTCAGAATTTGCCTGCACTTCATAAGGCATTCTGGAATTGAGCCAGTAAGGAACGCAATCACATACTTTGCTTTGAACATGTGCAAAGTCTTCTGCATATACTGTCTTTGAGATACATTTTTAAATTACTTCCACAGAGAGTTAGTGCAAACTTATCTCGTTAGTGCATGCGTAGTCACTTTGTACAGCCAAAGACAGTGCAAAGAGCGGTGCCACCAGCAGCTCCACACACAGTCTGTCAGTCCCTGGAGGGGCCGGGCACCAGGTTCTCTGCCAGAAGTGTCAAAGTCGTGATTTTAAGATATTAAGTAAAAATAATGTTTGTTTGCCATGTGAGCAAGTAGAATTTATGGGTTTTACAGCATTAAAACCAAATTTCTCTGACCACAGCGATTCCACAATACCTCTTAGTAAAAACTAAAATATTCTGAAAAGAGAGAGAAAAATGGTTATAATATAGAATCATAGCATCATAGAATCACAGAATGGTTTGGGTTGGAAGGGACCTTAAAGATCATCTAGTTCCAACCACCCTGCCATGGGCAGGGACACCTCCCACTAGACCAGGTTGCTCAAAGCCCCATCCTGCCTGGCTTTTATCATGTCAAATACTGAAATACATACAGACAACATATCAAAATTGTGAAAGTACGCTTTCATTGTAGAAGATTTTAATCAAGAAGTGGATATATGCTTCTTCTGGAGTTCAAAAATGTTCAAAGAACAGGAACTATAGCTCAAAGAGAGTGCTGGATTTGGCTATATAAGATAAAAAATATAATTCCATACAAATAAATAAAATGTACATACCAACCCAAAAGATATACTATGTTAAATTTAGGCTGATTGTCAAAGTACACAATAGGTTTAAAATACAGCTAGATTTTTTTTATGATGGGAAAAGTGTTAAGCCAAAGTAAGAGGCTGAAATGACATCAGACTTATTTGAGACCACAAGCCTAATGCAAACATACATTAGTATGACAAAGTTTTATAACTACCAGATTGCATTTCTTAGTGTTCTGAAGTATAATTCAGTTTAATAGGCAAAGTATTTTGAATAACTTCTTTGTGGAAATACAGTTTAATTACTTCCTGAATTTATCATATATTCACCTAGAAGTGAAATATTTGATATGTTTAGAACGTATAAAAAAGAACTTCAAACAGGTGTTCCAAATCGGCATACAGGCCCTCCATAAAAATAGTCCTTGGCTGAAATAAAGTACTCTTTACCTTTTTCACTAATGAATGAAATATCTAGAAATATTCCCTTTATTAAATAATGAGAATGCAACATTTAATTATTTTTACTTTACGAGATAAGCAGTACAATTGAAGGCATATGATTGTTATATATTCTCTGTAAGTTTAGAGGTGTTTGGATTTTTTTTCCTATTTTTTATATACTCAGTTACTCATCTGTCACTAAAAACACATTGTGTGTGCATTTTAGACCACTGCTTCTCAAAGTTGGATCAGAAAAACCTTTCTAGAACTACCTGCAGCACAGTTCATGTGGTTCTTACGTGATTTGCTCAAAACTTTTTACAAATAATGAGGCCTTAGTGATTTATTAACCATCTTCAGGTAGCATGTCATGTGTTCACAGGGAGAACTACTCAAATCCAACAGTCCTTTCTTGCTTAAACATACCAGGGGAGCTGACCCAATGTCATCTCATTGACTTCAGTGGGCTGCTAACCACAGCAGAAGCCAAAACCTCCTATAACAACTCACAAAGAAGAAAGAACTTAAGTGAACTAAGGATCATTTTGAAACACCATAATTCTTTATGGTAGAAGAATGCTTTTTCAGAATGGCACTTTGTTGGTGTACAGTTGGCACAAAATTTTGAGTTCTGCTTTTGTTAACATAGCACTGATGAAGAAGAATATAAAAGTTATGGGATAGCAACTAAGTCCTTTCAGAAAATGAGGATAAAAATAACAAACAAGCAACCAAAAAAACCCCAGGACTTCATTGAAATTGTTAAAGCAGATATGACAGAGGTAAAAAGATGCTGAGTTTGAATCAGTATTTTATTCATGTTGGACTGGAAGTGTTTTTCTCCCCCACCCCCTCAGCAACCTGTTTGGTGGAACCATGTTTTAGAGAGCATTTAATAGTAATTTCTAAAATAATAATCAGCACACTCCATGCTGAAGGTTAATCCTTTGGGTATTAATTTAGCTTTATCACAAAGCAGATAGAGTGTCTGTATTCATCTCACTGCACTTAACATATTACCAAAATTAAGGTCTCTATAGGCAAAAATAGCTCTATTTCAAAACAGCAAAGCTTAGTTAATGCAAAAGTAAATACAGTGTTTATTGTAACCACTTCAGTACACAGCACAAGAATGTGCATTTAGTACTTGAAGGAAGTGAATCATCTGAATCATTTGAAAAGTACTGGCTCTCCAGCTCTGCCAGTTTTTTATACATCCCATATATTCTGCAAATTTCTGTTGGCATACAGAAAGTTCAGTTTCATACTAAAATAGCCTCTGATACTCAGTCTTTTAAAAATTGCAGTCAAATATCGTGTTAAAGCAGAAATCTTTATACAGAATACTAAATTTCAAAAAGCTATCAAAAAACATTCTCCGCTGTAATTAAGATCATTCTACAACTTTAAAAAGATTGTTCCCACTATTAAAAATAAAAATGTAAAAGAACTAGCCACAGTCACTAAACCAAACTTATTTTTAATCATGAATTTAGCAACGCAGAATATTGTCCTTGTTTAAATGTGTTTCAACACATGTTGCTCACTGCAAAAGTGAGGATTTACGTAGCCATATGCCACCATGCTTTATTTCAAAGTGTTAACATATACAGGGTGATCAAAGTCACGTTACTTTCCTCAGACTCACTGAAAACATTGCCTGAAATCACCATGAAACACTGAACGAATAGCTAAAAAATGCCAGTGTTTATATGGAAAACTATTATGTGACAAAGAGGCTCATTTTGTCATTACCTATTATTAAGCACTCACAGGCTTGTGAGGCTTTTCATCAACATATCCACCAGACTGGTACAAAACAATAAATAAATACGAGACACTATGCTGATATCATGATCAGTTACCTGTGTTAACGTGGTCACTTGGAATACGGTCAAGTGCTAGACCTGTCGCAGCTCCTCCTTAGCAGATAGCGTTCCCATTAGCAATCCAGTACGGCAGAAGGACAGTGACAGCTTAGCTGGGTAAAATTCAGTGTCTACGATACAATTATTGCGCTACTGATTACTTCAGACTTTGGCGAGTTAATCCTTGGGGTATTAATTTACTGCTCTGATTGTACAAAACAGATCCTAGTGCTTTACCCCTTTGAGGGCTGTCACTGTAATTATTCCATATGGCACCACCAGTAAGGTTTTCTTGTGCATCTTTCCCAGTAAACAGATTTTAGGATATTTTCAAGTCAGTCAGCTAACAAAAAAGAACTTTATGCTGCTTTAGCGCACTGCAAAATACAGCAATCCTCTTTGGAGAAGAATTCATGATTTCAAAGCCTTGCTATATTTCAACTAGAAAGAATCCTCCTTATTTCAAAATGTCTTTCCGAAAGAAAGTTCTAAAACATTATTCTGATCAAACAGAATTCTGGTTTTATATATACTGATATAGGTACATGTTCATCAACATGTATTATGAAGAAAAACAAAATGTAAACCACTTTATTGAAAAATATTGAAACCAGGCTATCTCAACAAGTCTGAATTCTCCAATATTATTTTTTGAAACTAAAATTGACAAAAAAAAAAATAATCCCACTTTGGTACATAAAGTGCATTGATTTCACCACAGTTTTATATTCTAGTGCCAAAGTTTTTCATAGCAATTGATATCTACTTGGATGTAGTTGCAACCTTAAAAGGAAAAAATACTATCAATCAGGAGTAAAAACAATCAACATAAGAAATTCAGTCTCCAAAGCTGGAAACTCCAAGGCAATGGTGATACCTTCTGACTATGTGGTTAACCTTGAATTTGACACATTTATTCTATTTCCTTCATTGTTACAGTGTCTTATTTCAGTGCTACATTTCTTTGTGTGTGGGGGAAAGTGAAGAACAGAGAAGAAACACTTTCAAGAGGTCTTTGTCAAGATCTTTCCTGAGAGAGTCCTAAATGAGCTAATTAAGCTTGGGAGATAGGGCAGTATTGTCACGGATTAAAGGCTGTCTAGGAGCAAAACGTCAAAGTCTGTGATTGAACAACCATTTTTCCCTACAATAAAGGTCAACAGTACACATCTTAAAGTCTCAAGAAGAGTATATTAATTAATCTTATGTATATTACCTTAAAAGAGAGCTAAGAAGCAAAATTTTGCAATGAGACAGCATTACTTAGATTTTGGGAAGACTGGTAAAGATTTCACATCTCCACAAAATTGGCAAGTAGGCAAAATAAAACTGAAGAAATTGACCTGACCATCATTTTAGAAAAGGCATATGTCCTTGCAAATTATAAAAATTATTAATAATAACAGATACCTAAATAAGATGTTTAGAAAATAAGTGAGATAATGAGCAATCTGGAGCATATGCTAATCCCTCCATATGAATCAATGCTGCAGACTCATTTGGTTACGCTACCTGAAGCTGCCTTAAGACCCTCTTCTTACAGAGAAAGAGAGGAATACAGAGAAACGCAACGAGGCTGACTGAAGGCAATGAGCTCTTGCACAAGAAAGACCATCATGATAAGAACTGTATAACACAGATAATACAGAACAGATAATAATATTGTAATTTTTTTTTTTAAAAAAGTATATAATTATAATTATTATTACATTGGTTGAATTACTTATTACTGTTATTAGCCCTGAATGGAGTTCATGAAAGTCACTTTATGATTATACATATATAAGCCTGGATGGAATTTCACAGCTTCTTCTCTAACTGCTTTGAAAGATTTGTGCTGCTTTTTTTTCAGGCTGCAAACTAGCTCCTTCAGGTTTGCCCACTGCTGACAAGCTTTTGATAACACTGCTCATTTGTTCTTTGTGGCTCATCTGAGCTGTTCCTTCCTTTTACACATCAGAACGTTGTTGTGCTGACGAATGCAAGCAGCCCCTTTGATCTGTGGGCATTTTTAAAAGCAGTCCATAAAAGACTGCATAGCAGCAAATTAATAAGTGTTAACTGGTAATTTCTTTTTTTGAATTTTTCTTATTTAAAAGCAAAGCAGTGCTTTACAGAAATAACCTCTCCTGATTTTTGTTTTTAATTACAATTTACAGATGTAACTTAACATTGTCATTGTGTGTTTCCAACAGCATTGGGCTGTTATTTAAAAAAAAAATCATGAATATACCTGCAAAGTGATTTGTTCTTGCCATTGTTTGCAGTGTTTCAGAGCGTCATTTATTTAACCAAACATAGGCATCTTCATGTCTGCAGCTAAGCTAGACATTTTTGTATCCCTTTGTAGTCAAGGAAGAGAAAAAGACACTTCTTAGGTGGGAATTACATCATCCCAAAGAAGACATCCAAATTCCATCAAATGCATCCATCTATAAAAGCAGCTGATTCTCTCCCTTGACTATAAAGGGAATCTGATTAGCAACACCTGCTTGTCTCAGACACTGATGTCTACACTGCACATGTCTAAGATGAGATGAGATAAATTCCTGGTTTCTGCTTTCCTTTCACCTCTGGGCTCTTTCATTTGAGTATCATTTCAATACACCACCTGTACCTCTGGAAAGATTAGTATTCCTCCCTGAATTTCATATTACTGGAATTTCAAGCACTGGTTTAATAAGCCACTAAAAAGCAACTTCGACCTTAAGGAATCAAAAATAATTCCCTCTCAATATTCACTGAAGAAAATGAATGCCAAATCCAAATTCTGATCTCTTACCTGATAGAAACAATACGGGGCTGCCTGGTCAGCCATGAGCTCTCTCTTACAAGACACTGAGGTGGAGCTTTAGTAATCAGAAAAAACTTTTTCATGCCTGAGTGACATTACTTTGCTGCATTTGCCCTTCAAGTCCTTTGAAAGAAAAAAGAAACTTCTCATCGCCTTCAAGCTATGATTGAATCAGAATGTATAATGCTTAGGTCATGGCGAATTTAAGCAAAATCTGATGCACAATTTAAAAGCAAAGTGATAATAAAAAGTATTCCAGTCAAATAAATGAATCTTAAAATACACTAAATAATACAATTAAATACACAACTCTATGTCAGTCATCTACCTAGCTGCAAACACAACTGTTGGATCAGTAATTTTCAAATTCTTAGTTTAAAATAAGGGAATACCCAATTAAACAAAACCCGCTGAACATTCTTCAAATATCCTAATGTGATACATTGAAAATTGAAGCAGGCTTTATATTCTGAAGCAAATTAAGGCTACAGTCAAACACCATTGTGCTAGATGCACAAGATCTGCGTATGCCACCAATCACTTGTCTACAGAACACGACACAGGCCTTTTGCTTTACTTAAGGGGACTGACAAGATGGATGCAATGGGAAAGGCAATTCATTCATTACTGTGGTTTAGAAAGTTTACTTTAATCCACTCAATAGTTGGGTTCTAATTTTCTCTTTTTACATGCACAAATTGAAGCCTTAACAGGTAATAATTTTATTATAGATAGGTTCAGATGCACTCTGTAGCTTAAGTGCATTCAGTAACACTCAGGAATGCTCCATGTTCCAAAGCTTTGTGAGGTTCTCAGATGAGCAAACAGAAAAGTGCAAATATTATCATTAGTTTCACAGGAAAACAAATCTCCAGATTCACAATTTGGCAAATTCACATATCTAATATGTGACATTAGCTGCAGGAAGGAGCGTAAGAGAAATAATCAGACTGTAATAGTCTGTTCCTCAGTGGGTATCTTCTTGATCTGTTAGATTGCCTTAAACCTTGAAATACAAAACTTAATATACCTTCCAAAGTTGCAATAATTACGACAATTCTGTTAGATACTTTTATATTTACAGAATTACTCACTTCTTTTTTGAATCATCTTCACATTTTGGTCTCAGTGATACTCAATGATGTTTCACAAATAATTAAAAAGCCCACCAATTTACCAGGTGACCTTCAGTGACTCTGAACGCTGTAGTTTAAATGAATGTATTGTCATGTTCATATGTAATGAGACACGAAAATAAACACTCATCTTTCTGTTTCAGTCCATAATACACTAATATCATGTCCACTCTTCTCTTCTAAGGCAAACTGGTTTTGGTGAAAGACAGTCCGCTCTTCCTCATTTTTATCTCCATTCCTCCATTACTCTCTATCCCATTCTTTATTCATAATAACGGCTTTGATGATGTTTTGACTACAGCTTTACCAAGAGTAAACTCCTCCTTACCTTAAATTAAATTCTTCAATATTAGCCTTGCTTGCAGGCACAAAGAAAATGAGCCAGCCTATTTTGAGGGATCTCATGTGCTCATGTCCAACACAGAATAAGAGATGTGATGAAATGATAAAATCAGAGTAGAATTGATTAAATTCCAAAGACCTAGTTTTCGTTCAGAGCATGCTGTCTTCCTCCATGCCTTCCCCCTTGTAATAGTTTAATCTCATATATTTTCAATTTTGAAACATTCTACAGTGGTAGCCACTTATTTCAATGAGATTCAACAATATATCAACTGAGTGATTTATGATTGTATGCATAGAACTGTAGGGAAGGAAAAAAAAAAAGAAATGGAATGTTACTTATTTTGCCAACATCATTACTATAACCATTTATTGACCTGACTCCAATAATAATAAATACTCTTTTACACTGGGAGAGAATATAAATATTTCCAATGGGAAAACAGTCATATCTTTACCACACTCTAAAAGTTTTCAACATTTTTTTTGTCTTAAATCCATGGAAGAAATTAATATAAGGCTCATCCTTTGAGAATTGGTACACATTATCTTTACTACAATGCACTAATGAACGTAGATTGATTCATGTAGGACAACCCTTTTGTAATAAATGAGGCAACTACTATCGTGTCTTGTCACATTCACTGCAATCACTTGGCTTTTTTAATACTGTAACAAGAGAAATGTACTACACTACAATGTCTTGATACTGACAAAAAAATCACCTGGCCAGAACTGAACCGTGCCTGTTTTAGAGAGGATTTTCAGGACAATTTGAACTACATGCGTGCCCTGGGACAGATTATTGCACACACCAGGGTGGCCAGTTCTTTAACTGATTAAATGGAGGTCTAAGTATGCTTCCCATCAGAGTGCCAGGCTCGCCAAATGTGCATGAGCTTACTACAGTGAGTGATGAGAAAATTTTAAGAAAAGATTATTTCACTGCCCAACCTGGAATGAGTTACAGTATGTCTGTACTAAGGCACCTTTACTCTGCTTGCATCTCATGGTGGCCATGAGCCAGCTCCAATACAGAAATTGCACGACTATGTTGTGAAACACTAAGTCCCAGATAATATACCTTGAGTATCTTCAGGAATTATCAACTCAGGACTGGTGACCTAACTAGCATCATCACACAGCATTTTGTTAGTTTGAAACATTGGGAAGTTATATCCACATTTTTCCTTAACTGACTATATTATTAGTAATTTCTGGTTCCTAACGAAAATATGGCAGCAGCTTGATGCGTAAACTGGGTGGTCTCAAACAAAACTAAAGTAAATCAACAAAGAAAAAGAGATCTCTTCTGCACTGTTTCTTTTTATTTACAGAGGAGTCATATTTTAGCTTCCTTAGAAAAGTCTATGCTTCCTAGACCAAATGTTTCTGCCATCTACAGAACTGAGGACACCAGTTCCAATTTTGCCAACAGGGCTCCTATTCAAGGGGCAAAGGGCTGAAAAGGAATTAATTTCCACCCTTCCCTCATCTTTCTTCCACAAAAAAAACCAAAAACAAAAAAAAAAGCAAATGAAACACAGTGGTAGAGGTGATTTGTTCATTAGAGTTTAGCAGAACGTTTCTGCAGCTTGAAAACAAATTTCTCTTTCTGCTGTTCGATGTGCCTTCCGTGAGGCCAGGGAGGTGGGGACAGCTTTTACCTCTAACAGCTTAAATGAGGTCAAAAGGAGCAAACTAGCCATTGAAAAATTGAAAATTTGCTGGAGAAGAGAAAGGAAAGAGCTTCTTCTTGAATTCCCAGTTACATCAATGCCCTGCAGGAATTAATTTGAGTGGTTGTGTTGCCTGCGTTTTTGAGACTTTCTCTCCCTCCGCGACATGACTTCTCTTGACACTATTGCAATGTGCACATGCATTAAAGTACTGTCGGCATGTTTTATTTTTTGCCTTCCAAAACCATCTAGATTCTGCAATAGCAAAATCTCTAAAAGCTTTGAGGACCAGTTCTTCTCTGAAAACTAACTCCAGCAAAAAGCATCTCAGTATTCCACCCTTGTCCCTTGATGATACGCTCATCAGCTCTGCTCCGTTTACAAGCAAAATAACCCTTCTCTCAAAAAAACCCACAACATTCTCTAAAAACTTACTTGATATCGAGCAGGATTTGTACACGGCTAGGTCTCTATAATCCTATAGCACTACATTGCCATCTTTTTCAGGTTGTGCCCTCAGTCAGACGTGCTCTGTTTTCTCACTGTGGATAGGAATTTAGATTTTGCAGTACAGGATCTGACAGAAGAGTCATCAAGCTTAATACCCTTTCTTCAACAGCACGGAGTACTAAATGCTCTACAAACTGAAAAAACTTCTGACTTTGATACTGGATGATATAACATTATAGCTCTTATCCTGAGCTGATATAACTAGAAATCAGCTGAATTCTGGAAATATGACATTGTAAATTCCTCCAGAAACTTTTAAAGAGAGTTTTGAAAACAGCAGATATTCTTTTATTCAGTGCCAGTCCCTTTTTGAGACTTATAAAAATTACTTGCCTTCAAAGGCTGCTGTTTTCAAAGAATTATTATCCCTGTTTTATTGAAAAAGCATATTAGCTGTCTGTTCTAGGCACCTTTAAAAAAAAAAAAACCCACATATTGACTACAACGATTAAAGTACGCTAAAAGCATTTGTAGATTATATGAGCTATAACAGCTTATAAGCACTCTATAGGACTGGATAGAATTTCAACATGATTTTGATAAATTGAAGAAATGGCTCAAAAACAAGAAGACAAAATTAAATAAAGAAAAATGCAAAGTACTGCTGCTGGAAAGGAGAAAAAATGCACAAAGTGAAGAATAACTGGTTAGCAGAGATATACAAAAGGATGTGGGAGTTGTGATGGATCATAAATTGAATATGAGTCAGTAATGCCCCACAGTTACAGAAAAAGAGCAACTCAATTTGGTGAGTTTTAACAGAAATTGCTTATATAATAAGGCAGAGAGATTATAATGCAAATTCTAGTTGACTCTTGTGAGGCCCCAGATTTAGGACTACTTTAGATTGTGGGGACACCACACTTTAATATATATGTAAAAAATGGAAAGATGGACAGAGAAAAACAAGCAGGTTAAAACAAGACTTAGAAAATGTGTCTAGTAGAAAAGCTTGAAGAAACGGATTAATTTTTTTAGAGGAAAGGCTCAAGGAGACATAAAGACAGTCTTCTAACTTATAAAATACCGTCGAGAAACGGATAATGGAAAAGAATTCTCCATTTTACTTGGGGTGAGCAAATGTTGTAAGAAAATTTTCAGCAAAGATTAACAAATGGTATATGGGACAAAATTCTACAGTGACACTTGAATAGGACTCTTACATACATCTTACAAAATCACTTTAGAGATTTTAAAGATGTGAATATATGTTGAAAATATGCATTCCTTTCCTATTTGATTAAGACAGCCAATATACATAAAGACATGATAACAATAAACAGGTACATTTTAGCAAGCTGGAAATTATTTATAGAGTCATAGAATGGTTAGAGCTGGAAGGGACCTTAAAGACCATCTAGTTCCAACTCCCCTGCCATGGGCAGGGACACCCCCCGCTAGACCAGGCTGCTCAAAGCCCCGTGCAGCCTGGCCTTGAACACCTCCAGGGATGGGACAATATATTAAATATATTTTGCCTATTTTTTGCATATATTTCTGATATATCTATAGATAAGATACATACCTAGAAATTATCAGTATGACTTCAGTGGGAGAAAAAGCAAATTGAAAAAAAAAAACAAAACCCTCAAAGATAACTAATTCCATTCAAAGCAATCACTACAGTAGTATCAGCCTCTGATAATATTAGCAGTATTTCTCCAGATACATGAAATTCTCAGACTCCTACCTTACCTGACTTTTGCTACCAGCAAAGATTCACTGGCAGGATCTCTAAGGGCATCAGGTGGACTCTGTTAGTCATTATATTTTAGTATTTTGTGTTATGCTACTATAAAGAGGCCTTCATCGGAGGGCAATTATTTTCCCTATTCTGTGGGGACAGGACAGGAATAAATGAGCTTAACAGAGAAGATTAGGTTTGATATTAGGAAAACATGTATAATTATACACATAGTTAAATGCTGAAAGCAGTGAGCCAGGGAAGCCATGGAATCTCCTTTGCACTTGAGCAAAGGGAGGAAAAGTCAGGCCCTGGATGATGAAGTTTATGAGGACTGCAGGCATTTGCCATGTGCCCACAACTTTGTTTCCACGAATAATCTACAAATCATAGAATCACAGGACCAGAGAAAAAGAGGGCTGGCAGGTAGCTGAAAAAATTGTTTATTTCACAGCAGAATAAACTGTATTTGTATGCTTTCCATCATTAGTTTAACTAAACTGTTCTTAAAAACCTCCAGCAATGGGGATCCTGCGACCTTGTTAGGCAAGCTATTCTCGTGTTCATACTCTTAAACCAACATACGTACAAATCCCTACAGAAATAGACTCTATGACAATATCCAAAAAACAAATGAAGCAAAACAGAGACAGAGAATGGGGAAAATATTGCTAACAGCAACTTCTGCTGTTATTTTTTGATGCAATTGGTACTTTGGAAATGTTACTGATAGCAGAAATTATTGTCATATTTTCCACAATCCGGGTTTTACTAAATCATGAATCCCACACAAGGGAATAATTTAATCAGCATAAAACTGTAGAAATCTAATTTACAGTCTGATCAAACTCATTACTACAGACAGGACTCATAGAGAGCGGGCAGACTGGCCGGGCTGTGAATGCAAGATCAGACAGTATCTGATATCCTGCAAACCAAGCCTTCTAAAATAAACACAGAAATGCAACTTTCTGCAAGAATGCACCATTTTTAAAAGCTTACTATATTTTTCCAATTCTGTGGCCACTTAAGATCAATGAACTCCCATTAGTGGGAGATGAAACAAAAAATAACACTAAGATACATGAACAGAAACCCGTTTGTTTTTAAAATATGCTAAGTTAGCTAAATATAATTTATGTTACACGGGTGACAAAAATAAGTGTCAGGAGCATATGGATATGGTCATTTATGTTGGTGTTTGCTTTTTTGTGCTGATGGTAAAAACCATACATCTGCTTGAAACAGATGCACTGTAATATTGCCTTTAACTAAATTCTACAGTGTATGTCTGTGTATGGAAGAGCCAATAAGCAAAACTGCCCCTTTTCAGATTTCGTAGCATCAAGGGAATTTTCTTTCCAGAGCATGAATTTTTTGAATACATGATATAAAGTGTGATGCTGTGACTAACATTGGTTTTAAAAGTAACTTACTTGATATGAAGTATTAATACCATATGTGCTAATACAACAAGTGATAAGAGCAGATGTTTTCTTCAATAATTTTTGCAAAGTAAAATTGTATCCTACTAAGCTGAATGTTTAGTACACACATACATAACTGCATTTTAATAATCTCATTTTAATTGACTTTTAATTCAGTGAACAAATTTAAAAAAACCCCACAATATCTAACTCCTTAAAAGAAAAATCAGTGTAACATATCCAGTGATTTCTTTCTTTCTTTCTTCTTCAACCTACAGCCAGACAGACTGAAGTGGGGAAAAGAAACAAAGCCAGAAAATATTTAGACCATATGGTTTCTCAGGTTATTGTGAAATGACACAAAATTGCTTTTACACTGATATTCCAGCACAGTCATGCAAACATTAATTGTATGTAAATGTGATGCATCTTTCAAAAACTATATTGCAACCAGGGACAACATTCTTACTGAATTTTGTTAGTCACTAACAGTGCTTGAAAGTTCTGTCACTGACTCATTCTAGTAAAAGAGCACTAGATGTTATTTAAAAAAAAAGAGAACTTTTAAAATAGATTATTTTTATTGGCTTATATTAAAAATGCATTTTTTTTTCAATCCTCATTAACGCTGAATCCATTGCTACCATTTTTGCCAGGTCAGGAAATCATAATAGGAAAATTGTTCTCATTATTTGAAATATGAAAGAGAACTTTTGGTTTTTTTCCTATTTGCTAATGGCTTCGTTACATGTAGCTAATAACTAAAGTATTGTTATTACACCAAGAAATACTTAAGAATGATTTATATTTCCTAGAAGCTGTAGACCAAGATCTCCATATACTAAGTCCTGAATACACACACACACAGGGTATGCTGCTGGCCAGTGTGACTCTTACTGCCATCATATTCACAGCAAGGGAAATACAATCATCTTTTCTTAGGCTAAAAAGAGAACACGTGCTGTGAAGCATAAATGCTCCTCCTGAATGGATGCATGGCTGCCCATAGTTTGATCTGGAAGTGTATATTCCATATTCTTTCAGAGCCAGGGACATGGGATGAGATTTTCAGAGGCCTGGTCTGGCCTCCGGATCTGCACCAATCCTACATGTTCAACACCGCAAAGTTCACCCTCTGGCTTCTCTGATCCATGGGTGTGTGGTGAAGAAGACAAGAAGACATCTAAAGCCCATAAACTTCCTGGTGCCTATATAAACTGATAGATCTGAATATAAAATAGGATATAATGAACACTGTGCACACACATACATATTAAAAAAAAAAAGAAAAGAATAAAGTAACAAGTACTCCTGGACTTTCTCTGTTTTGTAAAACTGAGTCTTCTGCAAAAGTTTTAACAGTTAGATATTTTATTTTCTGTTATCAGCAACTCAGATTTTTTTTAATAAAGTCTTCTAGAAACCATTTCAAGTACCTATGCATTTAATTTTGCTCCTTCTCCTCCAAAAGGAACAATTGATCATAAAATGATAGAATGTGTTGGGTTGGAAGGGACCTTTAAAGGTCATCTAGTCCAACCCCCCTGCAGTAAGCAGGGACATCTTTAACTAGATCAGATTGCGAGGATGACCAAGACTTTAAGAACACAGAGAATCATTTAAGTTGACCCAGTGTTTACAACGCCATTACATTTCACACTAATACATCTTTATGGCGTCTAAGGAAATTAAAACTCCTTAGAAGTCTTAAATAGTGAGATGACTCGATGATATAAATGAGATGATCTTAGTAGGTGATTTTTAAACTAAACAGTGCAGACAAAGACAAAATTCTATACTCTGGGCATTTTTAACAAAATACAGCAAACAAGCAAATGTGACTACCAAATACTCATTCATCCTTTGCTATATCCTTAAACTGTAGATGAGAATGTTTTCCGTTATTTTGGAAGGAAGAAGATATAAGAAATAGAAGACACAGTGAATTTTGCATCTGTTTAAAAAAAAATAAGTAAACAAACTCAGAAAACTCTTTCCTGAAGATGTGAGGGATGTGTTTGGCTGTATTAAAATAAAGTTGAAAGAGCACAATAATATCATTATAGGCAATCTGTTCTCTCCCTAGCCCCTGGAGACAGAGGATGAAGAGGAAACTCAGAAGATCACATATTTCAAGGCCAGAAGGCAAAGCTGTGAGCATCCAAACCAGCATACTGAACAAATGCAATGTGAAAATCATTATAGTTTTTCTTCTTAAATAAATAAACACCCAAAATTCTTCTTTAGAGTCTCCACATATTCTAAATGTCATAGTTATTCTGGGGTAGATGAAAGTAACTAGCTGAAAGGAAAGCAATATAGCTTAGTTTCCTTTAGATTGCTTTTTATTTATGAGGAGAGGAACCAGCTATCGCTTTTTGACATATATAAATAATTATTTAAATGCAAAGCACTCTGAAAAAAGAAAGATGTTAGCTAAAGACATTTTCTCAACAATAAGAAAAACTACCAACCCTACTGAGGGCTGCTTTCATGTTGTCCTGGTTACCATATCTCACTCGGGGAAACTTTGTCCGCAACTCAGGGAGAGTTAAGCATGTGTAACAATATTGGAAATTATGGTGACAAAACCTTTATAAATGCTTGTGAATTAAGCAGAGAAAAAAAAACTTACTGTATTTTTTAATATAGTGTATGAAAAAGACTTTTTTTCTTTATTTCTTTTAATATCCTCTATGAGATAAGCTAAAAGACACTAGCTAAAAGACACTACTCTTTTAAAAAAAGAATCTCCTTATAGACATAGAAGCTCCTTAGAGCTTCTCCCAAGTGGCAGAAGATCTACCATGAGTTGAATTGCCCTGTTGAAAAAAAATGCCATCCAGCACTGTTATCTTAGAATTAAAGGGAATCACAATTCCTTCAAAAACATGTAATTCGGTTAAAAAAGGAAAAGTACTAACATGCAGGGTTTAGGTATTTGTTCACTATATTCACTTCACTATACTATGAGCTGCCAATAATTGGAGTAAATTAATTCATTCAGCTTGTAGTCTTTCTTTTCCCTAATTTGAAAAGATCTTAGCGATAGATTACAGAAGTAATACATATAGCTAAAACATTAATTTCTGCCATGAATTATTAATGAACTACTTTAAGGACAGTTTAAGTGTCAGCAAGGGCCTCCATAATTTATTAATGAACAAGCTTAGTGGTCAAAGTCTTTATGTCACTGATATGAGAAATTTGGACTGACACTATATTTTTGGACTTGATAGTGAACTCATGACATCAAAAGATGAAATGGAGATTTATTTGAAATATATGTGAATACACTATGTATATCCTGTGTGCTAAATATCATTCTGAAAAAGATAATTTTGAAAACAAGGAGCATGTTGTGTCAGTTACAGAGTGTTTTAGTGAAAGCGATATTAAAAGGGATGCACAAGGCATCCCTTGATTTGGGGCAATCAAGGAACTGCAGACAAAATAAATATGCAATCATAAAAAATTTTGGAATGCAAATCTAAATAAATGGTGATTTATAACCACGATAGCTACTACAGTTTTGGTCATGTGATAGACTACACTCATGTCTGAGGTGTGAACTTTTCCAGCAAAGATGAGATCACGGCCAGCAGGTAGGCCACAACTACCTTTGACCTCAGTATAAGCACATATCTGATGACAGCATACTGTTTGACTCATGTTGCCATTAAAAAGGTGGGATTTTGGGTAAGGAAGCCATTTCCAGCAGAATGGCTAGAGGGTTCATTAGGACTGACTCAGTAATCTCAGAACACGTAGCTATACTATAAGCTTTGGGGCACTGGAAACATCTAAAGAAATTCCTGCTCCTGATTCGCTTTCTGTTCTCCACCTTTTCTGGGGGGCAGGACGGGAGCGGGTTTATGAATCCTGGATTCATTTAGGGTTCATGTATACAAAACATCTCTAGTTGGCAACATGGCTGCTTGGGAGAAGGTGAGTAAGCGTAACCATCGTGAGCGTACAGGAACCCCTAAGCCTTCCCACCAAGGGTAATGCAGTGGGTAACTACATTCTCCATTTCTAATTTGACTGGCTTTGAATATCTTACTTTCCTGTTCCAATATATATAATATAATTTTATAATTCAGTCATTTGGAAGGGCTTTTTATGTATTTTTCTCTTTTTAATAAGTTTGACAGACTTGAATACTTAAGCCATTGAATTTCACTTAATACCAGGAGTTATGAGTATGACCCTAAGTTTCGTTGTCTGATTGCTTCATGTTCGGTCTCTGGAAAGCTATTTTTTTTCATGTTTGGACTTTCTGGCTGTATTCTAGACTAAAGTTATTAAAATTTGTTTGCAGGCCAGCTCTTTCAGAAATGTTACCCTATGATTGATGTAGACTATGGAACATTTTTTAATTCCGTATTTGTTACTCCAGGATACTGGTTAACAAGCTATTTCATGAGCCGATTCCAACATGGCACAATATTTCAACGAACAACTTATCATTGCCAAACCCTATTTAGTTTTGAATATGAATTCGTGAACCTCAAAAGTCTGGAGTTGATTAAGGGATAACCTACAAGTCTGGCAGACTGCCCTGAATCATATAGACAACTTTTCCACTTGCTGCATGCCAATCCCTGGTACGGCTGCTTCCGCGTTTGGAGCTTAATTATCCCTTCTGCCTCCCATTCCTATCTTTGCATTTGCAATTACTTTTAATATAACAAACGTGATAACGATGAACAACAGAACTGTTTCAGTAAGTACCCACCTATGAATGTCAGCAGCTGCACAGAAACTAAGTGAAATGAAGGCTACTGTCTTGAATACCCCATCAATCAAAAATAAACAATGGCATACAGAAAAGCTTCTGTCCTATCTTTTATGGAATATATTTCTCTCATTAACCTGAATGTATCTCATGTTACACTGCATAGAAATCAGTGATAGCAAGGATTTTGTTAGGTAAAATGAAAAATATGGAATTTTCGTGTTTCCTTGTTATCTTCAATGAATTATGTTAAATAGAGACATTTAAATCAATTGATCTATTAAACTTATGTCTGTGCTAACTGGCCTCACAGTCTGCGTGGTGGGACAGGTCATGCAGCCATCTGCATTTAAGTCAGTTTTAAAGTTTGCTTTGACATTTACTTTTATGCTTCAGGTGCTGTGATTAAATAGAAATGATGAATGAGTGCTGTAAATGACTACTCAATTGTCTGGGGTACAATGTTACCACTTCTCCGGCGTGACCTCTAACTAATTTCCTCTATCACTTTCTCTCCTGATTTATTCAGGGTAGTCATTTCTGACTCCCGGACATTTCTAAATCCCCACATTTTTCTCCCTGTTCAGCTATTTCTCCCTCCCCATGGTTTCCATTCACATTTTTAATCAGCAGATGTAATTGTGAAAGGTGTTAGAGTTCCTACAAACATTAGGTACTGAGGTATTGTCTGTTTCAATTGCTTTGGGACACATTTATATCAGCTTATTCTAGTCATACCCAGGTTAGATGTCTACACCATAGCTACTCACCCGGGCTTCCCTCATAGTTGAGAGAGTGAAATAACTTTTGGACATAATTTGTCTTATTCTAGACTAAAATGAATTGTGATCTACAAATGCTTATTTCTTATAAGTGACCATCAGGGGAGCAAACAATTATTAGCTTAGGCATAGATGTTAAACCTTCAGTGAATAGATCTGATGTATATGTTTATGTCTGGTCAGAGAATCAGATAATCTTACTCCTTCCAGATTCTCAGAGACCCCAGATGCTAGTAATTGTATGAGCTGGATGGATTTCAGAAGAATTTAGTTCCCCTTAAAAAGGGAAGAGGAAGACAAGACAAACAATATCAAAGTGATTAAGATTCTGTTGCGCATTGCCAAAGAAAGGAAATTATCAAGATAGTCAATTACAGAGTTTCTGTACAATCTTCCTGGCTGTCTTATTTCCTTTTTGGTAGAACTAGAATTTATTTGATTTTAAGTCCACTTACATATCCAAGCCAGATGTACAAGTTATGTCCACACTGTTCATATCATTGCATTGAAAATGGCACTATTTAGGGATGCCCTGAGTCTCAAGCTGGCCACGTTTGGTCTTCTAGCCAGTCTGAACTCTTGCTACTAAACCCACTTGATCTTGTGCCTCACAGTATCCTAACACTCCAATGACTAGCTTCAGTTACCTTCAAGGTAGGACTTTGCTTTTCCCTGCTCTGCAATGACAAAACCACAAAAAAGAAAATATATTTGATCTTTGGGAACATTCTATATTCCACCTGCTAATCATAACTATATTCCCTCTGCTAATCATACAGGGCCATCCCAGAAACAGTTCTCATACGTCCCCATGTCCAGCACAGGTGAGGGCTGTAAATGTGCTGGGGGCTGTTCCATACGGCACTGAAAACATAGCCAGGCAGTTGGGACCTTTTATGAAGAAAAAAGTCAAGGAGTCTAAAACGCAAACACTTAGACAGCCATTTTGTAAAAAAGTGAGGAAGTCTTCCCACGTAGAACTGGGAGAGGGTCAGGAAAGCTTAAAGAAAAGGATGCAGTGGTGAGCTCAATGAGCAAACTGGATTCAATGACTATATAATCATCACTGAAAGGATTCTTTATTCTGCCACACTCTACTTTTGCTCTTTCAAAAAAATGAGTGATTCTTTCTTCATTTGCAATGGAATTTATCTTCTGATTTATGGTAAAAAACCTAGAGCTCTTGATGGAGCATTTAAAATCCTTGAATAACTCATTATGACATTTCTTTTTACTTTTTATTTCCTAAATAATCTTCACAATTGACTGTAATTCAAATGCAAGAATTGATTTTGATTCATTATCTTCCTTTGTGCAGTCAGTAAACACTTTAGATTCTGTTTAAGGTGTGCATACACTCTTAACAATGAATTCTGGAAGACAAACATGGAAAAGACCATTTTAAATGATGCTCTGAATGACTGCATTATTAGCACGTACAGTAAATTTCTAAGGACTGGTCTTAAAAACTGAGTTGTGAAAGGAAACTATTCAGTATTAAACAATATTTCATTTCCTATGGTATTGCCCATTATCTTTCCTTCTACTATGTTCTGCTGATTCGATGAAGATCATCATTGCTATTACAATTTTAAAATAATTCCAGATAACGGCAACATTATCAATGGATTAAACAGATTGACATATTGCTTGGACATTTTAATTTGATAGTGTGACTAATTTATTATATTTGTCAGTTGAATTTATTTTATGAAATCAATATATTATTTTGCATTTCCTGACTACTTGGAGCTCAGGCCTCTGGTAAAGACAACTATAATATATTTCTGTATTCTGGACAGAAGTCTTCTACTCAGTCACCAACTTTGCTTTGAAATAAGACTGACTTCTATTCCATATCTCTTAGTATTCAGAAGAAGCTGATCTTCAATCAGAAACTTGTCATCAACAAGGAAAAATATCTTTGAGGAATATGTTCAATTCCAAGTTAATTCAAAACACTTTAGTTACACAGTAGATTATATGGGGCAAAGACATTGCTTTTGTCAAGACTATTTTTTCCTATGAGCAACAACATAGTCAAATCTAACTAGAACTGTCATTTCATTTTGCAGTACATACACTCCTCCAAAGACCTACATACCACAAACTTTGGAAAGCAAGGAAAACTCAGCAAGACTGTAGTTTTTAGCTGCTAATAAAGCCTTTATCTAGGCATTGTATTTCCAGACTAGTAAAATCTGGACCCTATAAAGATCCTGTAATCCAAGCACCAGATATCCAGCATGTGTTTGGGACAGGCGGTTAGTACAGTGGCTACAACAGTTGATTAAATAGGCAACAATATTAAAAACATTCCAAATGTAGCATTTAGGGAAATATCTACACACTGATATTCTGTTTAGATTATTGCATTTATCTACATAATCGTTGGCCAAAGCTGTTGATATGACCCAGTTTTGCACTTACATCCTTCCAGCTGGATACTGTTAGTAATACATTCTTAATCTGATCCTTAATCCGTGGTAAATGGTTAGAATTAAATTCTCTCATAAATGTAAAGGTCTTATTTGAGTTTCATGAAGCGTGTTTGTCTACTCACATAAAAAGGTTAATGTGAGTAAGACATCTGTGTACTCTGAGGGAAATGGTGTAGAACCTTTGTTGGATTTCTGTTCAAATAAATCCATACCCAGTTCTCAGCACTGTAAACAGGCTTTTAGTGCAAAGTGCTTGTGTAGTTCTGCCAACCTATCATAAGCAGAGTTTAGGTCTTTTGCTACTTCTGTCTGTAGAGGATCTGAGTATCTTTGATATAAAATCAGTAGAAGATTAAAATTTTTGTTCATTTTTTAAAGTGTTGTGGCTCATTTTTACGCAGGCCGGCCTATATCTCTATTGATACTAATTTGGGCACCACTTTCTGTGGTCAAGCATCAGTACTCTGGTGGGAGTAAAACACCAAAGGGAGGCGTTTGATTGCCGTTTTTCCCTGTTAGGGGTCAAACTAGAAGGAGATTAGAAAATCTCCAATCAAAGGAACATTTTATCTTACTTCCCACTTCCTCCCTACCTCAGCAAAAGAGTTAAGTGGTCAAAAATGTGGAGAAGCAGTGCTAAGTATTTCTTTATATATCATGTCTAAACTTAGTGTTTCCTATGAGGTAGAAGTGATCAAATGTCATCTTTCCTCCAACTACTAATATATGTCTAGTTGTTACCTGATGCAAAGTATGCATGCCTTTGAGGGCCATGAGACCATGAAAACTTTGCAGAAATTTCCTATTTGTTTTATCCTTATCTACCTCCTCCTGAAGTTTAAGTCACTGATATTTGGCTGATGCTTTATTTTTACAGGCAATGGGAATCTGTTTGGCAGTGTTTTCTGTTTCCTGATGCAACAATACATACAGCTGTGCACCATCAGCATATGGCAAGCATTTAAGCCTGTAGCATCTTATAATATTGCTGACTGGTTTAGCACATATGTTGAACGGGGAAGAGGAAAAGATCTACTCATTTGAACCTGCAGGGAAAAAAATGCCTCTTATTATTGACAGTATTGTCACAACTGAGATTTATCTGAGAGAAATGAGTGTAATCGTGGGCGATCCATTCTTTCAATTCCTACTGAATAGTTGAGATAATATTGCGGTATCCTGTGGAAGACATTGTTACAAACAATGAATATATATACGAGGAACAATGTGGATGCCTTTGCTCTGTCTTTGGCTAGGAAGAGATAATGTCTCGGGAAGAACGGCGCTCTCTCTGTAGCAAAAGTGAAATATAAAACCTGATTCTGAATATGGGAAAGCGGCGTAAGGCAAATGCTGCGGGAGATAGGGAGCAACTATTGTCAAGACATTTAGTTAGGCACGACCGGAGATGAAAGTAGAATACCTAAGCACCAGCTGCGGTACGTGCTGAACGTCCGTGCTGGCACTCAGAGCATGCTAAAATATCTTTTAAGTGCGGTGTCTGCTAATCTATTTTCAGTTTCCTGGTAAACTGCAGGCATTCTGAAAAAAATAACAATCCAAAACAAAACAAACCTCTGCCCCCTAACAAAAAGAACAAATATTCCCAAGTTATGCATTTGTCAGTCAGCAGCTTGAATTTAGAAGTGATCATGTCACAGCCACTTGACTGTCTCTGGAGGACCTTAAAGTGTATTTTATTTTATGCAAAATGTGAATCCCCCAGCGTTAACAGCACAACAAAATGCTAAACTCCTCCTTCTGATATGTGTCAGCTGCACTGTTTCATACCTGTCACCAAGCGTTTGTTTTGATCCCGTGGTGTAACTTGACGGAATAATAGCGAGATAATGGAGGACTGTGGAGGTTCACTATTAAGCAGCTTAACAACTTTTCTGCTAATATTTCAGCATAACAATGCAATAATTGTATTCTACATCTAGTGGACTTTTTGAAGAGTTCACCCTGTTTTATTCCATCTCCAGGAGCCCAGAGAGACGAACGGAATTACCTTCGTTACCTTCCTGAGACATTTTGCTCCCTGTCCTTGTAGAGATGAGCCTCGCCGGAGGCTGCCGTGGCTCAGAAGAGCAATGCCTCTCCTTGAGTGCTCACTGTACACAGGCGAGAGGTGACCCTGTCTCTCTCTGCAGCTCTTTCTCTACGACCCCTCACAAAACAGAAGATTCACGTCAGGCTAACGAAAAGGCCATTGACTTGAATTAGGTATTTTTAACACATTTTATAAAGTTATTATATAACACATATTATACAGTTTCATCACGAGAAATGACAAGATAACAGCTTTGCAATATTAAGGAGAAATAACGGCTACGGTGCTGCCAGTAGCCACAACGGGTGCAAGTGTATGGCCAGAATCTGAACATTGCTGCTCCTGAAAGATATAAGAATCAAACTGAAAGGTGTGAAAAAATTAACTAGGAAGTATTTTCAGAAGCTGTAGTTGGACATTGTGATTTGTGTATTTGTCTGATAACTGAATCTCATAGCGGGATCTAGAAAAATTACCGCAATACAAAATATGATCTTAAAAGTGCATCTGTACGAGGTATCATTTTAAAGGTGTTTAACATCTGCATGTATGCAGCTGTGATCATAAGCCTAAAGTTCTGCCTGACATAGGTAGCAGACAGAAATAAATGTGCAACTCACAGTGCTGAATTATAATGCAGTTGTAAAAAGAGAATTGCTAACGTTGCTATGTTCTGTTTCCTTGAAATAACTCTGAAAGTCAATTCATTTGAGGAACACAACTTGTCGTGGCTAGCTAGGTAAGTCTGCAGAATTCAAGGTGCTGGAAAAAGCATTCCTATACCCAGTTTCTATTTAACTGATTAAGTGGAGATGTGCTCAGTTTTTGATCTGATATCCCAAGGCTTACAAAGAGCAGAAAGCAGCACAGTTACAGAGGGACAAACATCACAAATTGCTGCCATATCTATAAAGGAATCAGGCACCAGTGTTTCTGATTTCATGCTCTTTTTGCTTTTAACAAATGCTGTGGCATTAACCTTTATAATAATAATAATAATAACAACAACAACAAACAACAACAACAACTATTTTTAATTTGGATACTTGGGGAAAGTAAAAAATAAAAAATCATCGATTAGTTAAAAGACACTGACTACCTTTTCTTCTGCCAAGCACAACCAGGATGTAAAGCAATATGTAAGAAAAAGAAAGTGCGGGGGACCCACACTGGAGCAGTCTGTTCCTGAAGGCCTGCACCTTGTGGAAGGGACCCACGCTGGAGCAGTTCATGAAGAACTGTAGCCCATCGGAAGGGCTCACGTTGGAGATGTTTGTGGACAACTGTTTCCCGCGGGAGGGACCCCATGCTGGAGCAGGGGAAGAGCGTGAGCAGGAATGAGTGTCAGAGACAGTGCGTGATGAACTGACCACAACCCCCATTCCCTGTCCCCCTGTGCTGCTCAGGGGGTAGAGAAATCGGGAGTGAAGTTGAATGTGGGAAGAAGGGAGGGGGGAAGGTGTTTTAAGATTTGGTTTTATTTCTCATAATCTTACCAATGATTTGGTTGGTAATAAACTGATTAAACAAGTCTGTTTTGCCCATGACGCTAATAAGTGAACGATCTTTCCTTGACCTTGTCTCGACCCACCAGCCTTTCATTGTATTTTCTCTCTCCTGTCCTGCTTTGGGGGGCAGGGGGTGGTGTGACAGAGCAGCTTGATGGGCACTTGGAGTCAGCCAGTGTCAAGCCACCACACATACCCTTTGTTGAATTAGTTCAAGTCTAGAACTTCCAAACCACAGTGAAGAACAGGACACAAAATTCCCATTACTTTCAGAGCAGGTAATGGGGAGAATTTTTAAAACAATTTTGAAGACTGCAACTCATGCCTCCAGGTCTGACAGGCCGCGTTATTTACAGCTTCGAAATAAAATGAGACTTCAGGTCAGGCGTAAGACACAATGCACACCATTTATGCCAGATTTTTGTATGATTTTGGAGGATAATAATTGGACCTGTGAGCTCAAAATAAAATGCTTGCGTTTCAAACAATGAGTTAGATGACATGAAATGGGAGCAGGGACCTGTTTCATGTCAGTGATCTTTCATGTTTATTCAGAGAAGTTGCTGCTGCTTGCATTTTGGTATTTTTACCTTTGCTCATGTGCGTACGGCTTCATGGCTATAGAAACAGCAAAGAAAACTAGTTTGTTACTTTGAAACCTATTATTCAGATGTTTTCATCTGCTTTTTTTTTCTCCCACCCCCCCATGTTACTTTGTTGCTCATTTCTCTGGTCTGAAGCTTTGAAGATAGGGAGCAGAGGGTTTTTTATTGATTTTTTTTTTTTTAGTGCAATATTATTTTAGGGAAGACCAAAAAAACCCCACCTTCTTCTATTATGCTTTAAATGTCCAGAATGGTTGGGTCAGATTTCTTCTGGGGAAAAGCTTCTTTCTCATCTGAGTCCTCGAGCAAGCACAGCCCCTGCTCACAGCTAATGGGGGGGGGGGGGGAACAGATGGGGTGTAGGAGACAGGGGGAGCCAAAGCCATGCCACAGTGCAGCATGACAAGCAGCAATTTGGTTTGCTCCATGAACTGCTAATTAGCAAACAATTAAAACAACAATATACACAGTGGTGTCAATAATCTCACAGTTATGGGAATTATCCCACGATCTAGGAAGATTAAATGAGAATTTTGCTGTTAACTATTTTATCCTCTTTGAAGAAAATGTTCTTATGTTGTTGCCTTGTTCAGTAAATCTTTCAAGATGTTGCTTTTACTGCTTTTTGCTTGGAGAGAAGTATAAGTGTACACATCACTTTACAAAACATGCTGAATGACTAATGCCCGTCGCAAAGAGTTTGCAATGGAAATAAAAAAGATATGAAGAACAACTGTTCAGAAAACAGATGAGGTAATGTCAGGAAAAAAAGAGAAAAAGAGAGAGAAACATAGGACGGTTAGGCAAAGAAGAGGACTCTAATTAAGTATTTGCTAACGAGTTCTGCTAGAGTATCATCAGCACTGTTGTATACAGACGTTGCTGGGGCGGAAGCAGCCGTATCCAAGCTGGGAGCTCTGCTGCACTGCAAGGCTGCTGCGACAAGCAGCACGAGTGGCTAACGGGGCGGATGGGCATGTATCTCAACCTTTCTCTTGTGTCCAGTCTCACTAACAAAAAACAGCAGAGGATAACGTTTCTGAAAGGAAAATATGGCCTGCAGAGAGCACAGCTGTGCTATGCCATCGACTGAAGTGTCGATTCTTTAACCATTAACTGCAGCTCTGAAATCACTGGGGCAAGGCTTTCCAACAGCCCTGCCCTGACGGCTGTCCCCAGACACAAATCCCTGTGGCTCCTGCCAGAAATTCTCCCTATGAAGCTGGAATGTCCAAGACCAGAGCACCTGGGTTTCCCGCTGTGGTAATAAGAACTCAGATCTATTTTGAACCTCTGTTTCTGGTAGTTTTGAAGTTTACCTCTACATGGCAAGAAATGCAATATGCTCTAGGGCCAGCTGCTCTGGAAGTGCAACCACAGCAGCCCTGGGACATTCCCACTGGCACAGACACATATTCATATGTCATGAAGACTAGGTTGAGGCTTCCAATATTTTGGTCTCACACTTGGTGGGAGGACTTCCTCCAGTTCTGCAGACCAAGAGCTTCCAGGCATCCCAGCCCTAGACCTTTCCAAGCGTCCCTATCTACATGTCACTGAATGATTGACTAGTTTATTTTTATCCAAGCTTACAAAATCCTTATCAGGATATCAGAGATATCATAGTACCATCAGTTCTGCACAACAGCTGAAAGATGAACAATATCTTGTCCAATTCCTGCTGAGTCAATATAAATACTCTTAAACATCAATTAGGGTCCAGTTAATCACTTTATCAGTTAAACAGAAGAGTAGGTGTTGCTTTCAGTGAAAATGGAAGTATCTGTCTATGTTATATTTTATACAGCAATAGCTGTAGAAATTTAGATTTTAAAAAAGTTGTCTGTGTTTTTAACATGAAAGACCCCAGATGAAAAAGAAACAGACCTTCTGCTTATTTGGGTGTGTGTGTAATATTCTATGCCAGATTTAGTTATTGCTATGTACACACATTACATTTTGTCTCCACTTTAAATTGAGAAGGGGGAGAGAGAGGAATTACATCCCCAGCTCCATTTAGGCCTTCTGCATTTCCTTCTGCATTAGTCCTTCAACACATACAAGTGTTGAAATAGGTACTAATCCAACCAAAACCCATTTATTCAATATGAAACATCTACTTGTGTAAATTAGGCAGCAACTTTGTGTTTTAATTGAATACACAGAGAAGTCCTCTGGGGCAGCATTACTGCTCTGCGGTACCTGTTTAGCAAAGCAAGACAGCTTGCTCTGAGCATCCTGGAACTGGGTCTCTGTGCTAACCATAACAGGAAATTATGGGATTTGATTAGAATTAAATGTTAATTACTCAATAATATAGAAGAAAAATAATCTGCAGCACTTAAGCTTGTTAGTTATGTAAAAGTCATAAAGGAGGTCTACTTATTAAGAGATTTAATTAAGCAAACAGGTCTTCATGCCAAAGTCAGCTTTCCAGTCTTATGGAACAACAGTCCGATGATTCTGCTGGGTATACTTAGCTTATTTGTTGTTCAATTTTAAGTCTCTATTCAGTAAAGAAGTCAAGAATGTGCCTAAACACCAAAGAGATTTAATCTAAATGATTAAGACTTAAATTTAGGTGCATACTAAACATTCTTCCAAAGCAAGAACTAAATGGTGGAACCAGTGTGATGTTTAACAGCTGTGTGTACAATTCAGCCTTAATTTTAAGCAGTTGCTTGAATTGTATATATTGCAAATTGGACAAAGGACTTGCTATCTAATTCAGAAACTTACATGGCTTCACCACTGTAGTATCTGAGCACCTCATAATCTCTGATATATCTCTGAAAGAATAGTGTTAATTCCATTGTAGAACTAAGACATGGTGAGACTGAAGTGAGAGTAAACTCATGTCCTGTTGATTTGGAAGAAGTTACATTCCAGCCCTACATGCCAAACATCCTTGTAGAGGATTTTATAAGAATTAGGAGCCGAGAGAGGTATTCACAAAAAAAATCAAGGAAGTCAGCATGAACAGTTAAGGAGAGAATGACATTCACTGATCATGTACTGAAACCAAATTTCCGAGAAGACAATGCCACCATTGACTTAACATTTTACGTAAATAGATCAAATTCAGCAGCTTTGAGGCACTGTCAGAATACCTGACAGTGACTAAAGGACTATCATGGGAGTCTGGATTCAAATCAGGGAGCTTGGGGTTCAGACGAGGGTAGGGATTTGAATTTCAATGAACTCTAGCAAGGATATAATCGTGGTTAAAGGAATGAGGAAAATACACCTATTCCCCTTTCCTTCAGAAACTCACATCTCCAAAGTGAGGTCTCATCAGGAATAGGGAAGGGCTAATATTTAATATAGAGAAGCTACCAGCTTTATGGAGACACAGTTTTTGTGGCTGTGGGCATGAGCCACAATAGAGGAACCTGGGGACCTCACTGATAGAGGTGACAGGCAGACAGAAGTGCCAGTCTTGGACAACTCAGGGACTAGCTAACAGCAGAGTTTTTTGAATGCAAAAAGTTGGCTCTAAATTGTGTTTTATTACTCTAGCCTTGAGCAACCTTGCACAGGTGTCCCAGTTCTCAGATTCCTGGCCCTGGATGTTTTGGGGGGTTCAAACAGAGACATAAGAATTCCCACACCGACACAGAGCCAAGCTTAATCTAACCTACTACCACATGTCAAGTACAGACTTTAAAGAAAGTTTCCATAAATCCCAGTATGAATAGAATATGGCTATTTAGCAAAACCTTGTGCCATTCAACAATTGTTCCAAAATTTTTTATTAGCATGATGTAAGGGAGCTACTGGGTTTAATAAAGTAAACCAAGCTCGGATGCTTTATTGGGAAGGATGATTTAGAGGATGCTCAGTATTCAGTATTTGCTTGATAAACTGTGTGCACAAGGAAAAAATAAATAGATGACAGTGAAGATTAGTAAAAAGTATTGATCCTCATCAGCCAGATCAAAGAGAAAAATATGCTATTCTGAAAACTGAGTTATCTAAAATCTAAACTCTTTCATACAGTAAGTAATGTCATAGACCCTCCATTTCTCATTAACATTTGCAACAGCAAAGTTTGGAGAAAATGTTCTATATGGGCACAGTGAATTGAAGGAGCCAATTAGAGAAATAAATCATAGTCAATCATACTTATGCATATACTTCAATACTTTGATGAATCAAGGGTTAAAGCAACACACTGAAGGACAAATAATGGATACAACTAGTTATAATACTGCATCAAAATAAGAAAAGTAAATTTAATGAAAATACTTTAATTCAACTAAAATGTCAAATATTCAAAATCTACAATACAGCTCTGCCTTCCTAGATAACTCCCTGAATACCTTGAGGCCTTTATGTACAGCTTCATGGAGATTTATCAAAAAAAAAAAAAATTGTCACTGTGTGAGCAGAAGACCTTAGTTTCTGCTGTGTAGATATTCTAAAGTCCAAAGTTGACTTTGCAAATTACACCTGCTGTTTTTTGCTAGCAAAATTCCAGTCCTGCATAGCTGTTACAGAAACCAGCATTGCGGACCTACGGAAATTGTTCAGATGACATCTGAAATATCTCAGATGGGTCCTGACACATGAAAATTTGGATTTGATCATCAAGGACCTAACCTCAAATTAACAAAACAGCACAAAAGTTTGTTTATGAGCAAAATACAAAGAAACAATAAACACTTAAAGAACCACTCCCAAACAAACAAATAACCAGCAATCCCACACCACTCCCTCAGCCTTTAGGAAAAAAAAAGACATTAAGGAAAGTCTACTGTGAAAAGACGTCTCTAAAGATCAGATCAGTAACACCTTGTTTAGCTTCAGTCTGATATTTTTTCTTTATTACAAATTTTCTATAATTCTATTCCCGTGCAATGGCATATACCTTTCTAGTGATAAATAAGTACTGCCTATTTGACTGAAATTGAAGTATGAAATATGTTAAATATTACCAGTATTGAGAATGAATTTAGGTAATCTACAGACATTAAACCACTGAAGAGCGCTTCCGCTACCAAAATGAGCTGAGTAATCCAGAGTACAATAAAAAGTTAGTGTAGGAATTTTAATACTGCCTTGGTTGTCAGGAATAAAAAGGGGAAATAGCAATATTGATTTTTGCTGAGAGGTCTATGAAAAAAGGAGAGTATTACAATTCCAGTTTATATTTCCATACAAAAAATTGCCACTTGGGGAAGACTAAATATGACAAGCCTATTAAATAATAAAACTACTAGACAAGTAAATATTCCTTAGAGAGTTTCACCATATAAAACAATATCAGAAGTTGGATTTGCACATTTCTTTCATCAGTAGTGCTCCTCTGTTTCAGAAATGGAAGTATATTTTATCTGGCTTGTCTGTAATAGTGGAAAAAGCAAACAGTACTAATGTCCAGGATTTTGACTCCGAAGTTAAGCCAAACCACATCACATGCTCAGTGTAGACAATGCTACCTGCATACTACAAGATTCTGCATTTGTGGCTTAATCAGAAAAACTAACTGAATGCTGCCCTAATATATATCCAAAAAACCTTTACAGTCCTGCTTCTATTATTCTGAAGATGACAATCCTTATGCCTGTTTATTTTCCTTGAATAGATAGACTATGTTAAGTGAATGAACATTCTCTTTTTTCCTTTATAGTTATAAAACAGTGGGTAATAACCATGTTTGAGGTATTTTTTACTTATTTTTAAGTACCTCTTTTCATAATCCTATGATATCAAGAATGTGTTTGCTTCAGCTTTTAAATGAATGAATGTGACCGTTCTTACTTCCTTACTTTTGCATGTTCTTGATGCTGGGGATTTATATCAGTGTTGCTATTGGCACCCTTACACCTTCTAATCGTGCAGCCGTTTTCTCTGGTTTCTCTCCAGGGTAGCCTCTCACTCACCCACAAACTGACTTCTTCTACGAGACTAGTCTGTCTTACTCTAGTCCTACCGTCCTGCCTTGTTAGTGTTCATTTTTCTGGTACAATCGTCTTAATTTTCAAAACATACACGACATTGTTGAGATACTTCAAAATATGCTCCAGTATCAAGGAAAGGGGCCGCCTAAATGCCTTTATACCCAGTGTTCAAGTTGCTCTTTCACTTCTGGTTTATTACCTGCAGTCACAATAACTGAAACACAATGTTGACATCTGCCTTTTCTTTTACTGGTGTGTTATAGGGATTTTTATGTTTTCTTCCATAAATTTCATAGATTTTTTTTCCTCTTACGTTCATTTGTGAAATATACCAGAAAATACTTTGAATATTTGAACGAATATTAGCTATGAGCCTTTATCTCATGGCAGTGAGACAGGATATCATTTGAGATAGCATTTTAGGAAATTAATAATATCATATGAATTCTTTCTATTTCAACTATACTTATTCCTTATTTTTTCATTAAGAATATTTACACATACACACAAATCAGTATTTAAATGCTACAACTATAATGAATACTGACATTGGGACAGGAAAATGTATGACATCTGGAAGTCAGTACCACTGGAACTATTGAGTAGGATAATTCAATAATCCCCTGGCTGAAAGACTAAATATAGCAAAAATGTAACATGATGCTTACAAAATTTGTGTATAAATACATGTGTGTATGCGTAAACTGTGATGTTTAATAATCTCTCCTGATCTTTGCTTTCACTTATTGAACTAAAAATGAAAATCTGTATGCAAGGTTAGTTGAACATAGCTTTGTTAAGTGAATATTTTCAAACTACTATACTACTTTAGATACTTTTCTCTGGAGATCTCAGTAGCACTTCTCCAAGGTAGGGATTGATATTTACATCTTAAAGGTAGAAGAGGTGAAGATCAGAAAGGTTAAAAGCCTGCCTGAGGTAGTAGAATTGGTCGATAGCAAACCTGGGATTGGACTCTACAGCTCATAGTTGCCATCCCTGTACACCATTTTCTACTGGAAAACAGCTTCCTACTGAATAAAGCTCTCAAAAACTCTCATCATCATCATCAACTCTCCTCCCCCCCAAACAAAACAACCAATACCCCCACTAAACTCCTACAAATCTCAGGACAGTTTTTCTGCTCCTCGACTTGATTCATCTTAAGTCTATAACAATGAACAATGAGGGAGTTTGTAAAACACAAGTATGAATCTTAGCCCAGGACTTGAAATGAACTGATAAATAAATAATAACAAACATTTATGTGAACTTCAATTACGAATAAGAAACTGCTGTGAAGCTAGACTTACAAAAAAGGAGTGAAGGAGATGAAGTGTAATTAGGAGACCTCTCTACTTGCTCTAAGACAGAGAAAAGACAGAAAAATTGCTGAAGGAAAGAACTGCATCAGGAAAGGGGTCTGAATAAAATGCTGAGGATGAAGAAAGAAAGTACATAGTGAAGCCGTACAAAGAGCAGAAAAAACCCTAAAAAGTTCTAGTGGATTCTCGTTTTCTCATAGGATCTAAATCAAAAATTTGATGCCCCCATCCCTTTCACAGTGGGGAGTTTTTACAGGAACTCTGTACAGAAGGAGCAGCGCTTCTACGCCTGCGACTTTTGTGGGTACCACAGCCATCTCCAGGAGAAATTGTTGGACCTGGAAAATTCTGTGTGCTCATACTGACCTCTAGTGACTATTAATAGTGTCCTCCAGCGACCCTAGCCCAAAGGGTATGCATCCCTATTACACGCTTCACCTTCAAGGTCTGACCTTGGTTACTTGGTCATGCTGTTGTCATGCTCGTGATATTTTCCTGTATTACAGATATCAAAAAGGTTGGCGACAGATGTTATGGGTATTGCCATTAGAATATTTTAAACTGCCTCTTGTTCTCTTCTCCTACGCCTGAAGCAACAGGGTGAAAACTCCAAGACCTTTGCTTGCAAGTGCTGTGGAGAGGGAAGAATCATGGTGCCTCTGAACAGTGCCACATCCTCTGCAGGCTACAGCATCAGTATTCAAACCTAAACTATACAGCTGTAGAGCTTAACATACTAAGTAAAGAATTTCTTGCGGCAAAGGAGGTAGTGTGATTGAATACAGAATGCTGGTGTCCATACTGATGCTCTGTCATGGTTTAACCCCAGCTGACAACTAGAACCAGGCAGCTCCTCGCTCACCCCCACCTTTCCCCCTCACCAAGAAGGGTGGGGATAAGAGGGGGAAAAAAAGGAGTGGAAAGGGAGAAAGAAACCCTCGTGAGTTGGGACAGAGACAGTTTAATAGAAACAAAAACAGAAAAGGGAAAATAACAATAATAATAACAATAAAAATAGTGACACGGGTCTCTCTGCCCAGTGAATTGTCACCATCCCGAGCAGTGATTGTGGATTCCTGCCCCCCAGCTAACCCCCATTTATACAGCGAGCATGACGTCTATGGCATGGAATATTTCATTCACCATTCAATTGTTCTATCTATGCTTCTGTGGGAAGCTGAAAGAAGTCCTTGAATAGTGTAAACATCACTTAGCAACAACAAAAACCGATAGGTATTATTGAAATTCCTTTCACAAAAATCACTAGAAAGAAAATTAACCCTTTCCCAGCTGAAACCAGGACACAGTCATTCTGTTCTTCCAATTATTATGATGAAAACACTTTTCTAGTTCAGACTTATTTCAAAACGATATTTATCTTGTGCTACTCACTTCTTCGCATTTCTATGCTTCTTGCATTTGCCGTATCCATCAGAATCCTATTTGTATTTCCTGACATTTTCCATCATTATGTAATGAAACCACTTCATTTTTAATGGGTCTGTGATGAAAAATTGCACAGGAAATTAATCTAACTAATGCATTAGTTTTAGCACTAGAATCTAAGTCATATTTGAAGGACATGTAGATTCAGCGATATCTGGTTTTGTATAATCATTGAAATATTTTAATAATTTGATAAGCAATTTTAGCACATAATCATATCAAAAGGAAAAAATGTACTAGTATGTGCACTGTACATGTCACTGACAAGAAGTCCTGCAACATAGATGGTGAAGAATAAAGCAGTATCTTTTTAAGGCTTGCTAAGTAAATATCACTATCACTAAGTGTACTGCCCTTCTGAACTAATCTGAGATAATAATTTTTGTGCTTATCTGATAAATATCACTCCTGTCATTATCTGATAAATGTATTAGTGTAAACTCTGAACATTCAGACGAATTGCTATGGTCAATAATTTAAAGGACTTACTCAGGTTTCACATGTACAGCTTTCTTTTAAAAAAATCAACATAAAATGAAAGCAGATGAGGTTTTATCAAATACTTCTGTCTGGTTATTCGTCAGGAAACACTGACAGAACAGCACCTTTTACTTTATTTGGCTTTTCAGATATGGAATCAGCAAGAAATCTGAAATTAAGTAGCATTCAAAACATTTTTACTATTACCATAAATATTGTGAATTTCAAAATATAAATTGAAATTATACCAATGTCTTTATCTTGTTTAATGATCTCTGGTGATCCTTTAATTGGTCCATCTCTTATCAATATCTGTGTATCCATCTTAGTACTGTACTTTTTCACTATACATGTAAGACTGTAGATACATATACATTCACACACACATTCCTTTTCAGGAAGAGAAATACTGAGTCACAGAAACAGACCTGGAAAGCCAGAATGTATTTACATTGTTGGATGAAAAATGCGATTATGCTGGGTTAAGTCTGGATATTTGTAAAATGTTTTAATGTTTTTTAAAAATATTTTTATATGCTTTACTTTTTATAATCTATGTGACTTAGATGTGGATCATAAAAAGCTTATGATGATAAAGTTACCATTTAATATACAGTAGTGCTCAAAATCAACATAGTGATTATCATCGCAGAGAAACCTATACATAACATAAGGAAAAATAGACTGTAATCAGTGTCTTGAGGAAACCATTTATGAGAACCCTTTATCTGGGTACTTAGACCTAGCAATTGACACACTGTGTATGTAAATCATTCACCTTATTGTACTTCTCTTCAAGGCATCCTTTACTACAAGATGCAACCAGTCTCTTCCAGGACCCTTTACCCTCTGCAGGACCAAGAGATACAAAAGGCAGCTATAGTCAAGAAGATCTGCCGGTGAGCTCTTAGAGCCGTATGTATGTAAATCAAAAGACATCGGTGTTCAGTTTTCCCATCTGCCGGTTTTGGCATATGACCTCAGACAAGATATGACCTAAGATAATGGTGGATTTCATCTCACCAGATGTAGAAACCCTTCCCTTAGTCTTGGACTACAGTTAATAGAGGTGAATATACGCTTTTAATTTGGGATTTGCGTCTTTTCAGTCTGGAAAAAAGACGGCTGAGGCGGGATCTCCAGAGGTCCCTTCCAACCGTGTGATTCTATGATTCTATGATAAGCATTGCATCTCATCCTAATGTAGAATGTTAGATATGGGGGTCTGAATCATGCCTACAGTCGGTTTCTTTCTATAAAGAATGAAAATAGCCAACAGAGCCAACTGTGATATGTGCACCTACATTATAGGTATAAAGAGGTAAGAGATTAATTCTATTTTAAGATTTTGTTTTGTTTTGTTTTGTTTTTCTGTGAAATGGAATGGTAATATTCCCCTCCCACTTTTCTTTGTCCTGGACAATTTATCCATGAAAACTACCATTTGACATGTATGGTCACAGCATCCCGCACGAGGTAATACCAACATTGATTGGTCTCAGAAATTACTGCAAAACACGTAAGCAGTCAGGCCTGCTCACTGTCCCATATTATATAAGAATAAAACATAGAAACACAAATTTGAAAATAATTCAAATACCATTTTTTTCATGATTTATTTCAGCCTGTATTTTCTGAAATGTAAGGGTGTTTTTCAAAAGGTATAGGTTATCATATAAAGTATTACTTGGACATTTTCACACTGAGAAAGACAAATTATGTAGATTATATTTATCAATATGAAGCTCAGAATTTTGTTTACACTGACATTGATAGTTGGGAAGCTATACCTGTAAAATTATTTTATACATTTATTTTGCATAAATTATACAGCTAAAATTAACATAACCTTACATAGAGTTTTCCTGTGTCTATAATGCAAAGTCTCATAAATATTTCATCTAGAATGAAAAATAAATATTACTATTACTAATGCCAGTGGTCAGAAATCCTCATTAGGAACGGGAAAAGGGTGAACCAGGAAGACATCTCTACATCTTTTCATACAGGCATATTTAATGCAAGAAGAAATAAAGCAGAGACTTCCAAGCCAGAGGAAGGAATTCAAACATAGAATTGATACATCTTCCACTTTGCTCAGGTTCATTTTTAAACAATGACAGCCAGGTACTGCTTTTAACACAATGGTGAAAGGTTCTGCATTATGACATTGTAATATAATTGTAAATAAAAACAGTTTGTGAAAAATACAGTTACATGACCACACAGTAAGCAACAAATCTAAGTGGGAGGCTAGAGAGCTAGATCCTCTCCAAAGAAATGCCAGCGAGTCATGGGCAAAATTACTCAGAGACTTTAAAGAGATGCCTTATTACTTTGCATTCTCATTAGTATTTATCTTACCTAATTGGAATTTAAGTCCTCCAGGGCATGGAGTAATATTAATTCACTGTGAATATTCTGATAGAACAGGATCCTGACCTCCATTAGTACATCTCAGTGCTATGTGAGTATACATAACATTGTAGACACAAAAAAGGCATATATCATTTTAATACTTTGCATCTATTACAAACTTATGTTAAAAAGAAAAGTCTCTAAGAGTTTTCTGATGACTACACTTCTTTTTCTCCAATTGTCCTCACAGAGAAAGTGGTTCTTTATGACCTATCGCTCGATATTACTGATACTGAAAAAGCCAAGAGTATTTATGATGTAAAACTTACAAGAAGCTTCCTACAAAATACAAAGAAATAAATCCTTCTCTTTATGAAATTCTCTGCCTTCTTCTTCCTTTTAACCTTTCTAACTGTAAGAAATTCATTCTTGTCCCAGTCAATAAATTGGTGAATCTAAACAGCAGTCCTTCACTGGGCCTACATAAGAAATCAAGATTCAGCTAGTTATTTGAAGCTTTCCTTCTTAGTCATCACTGGTCTCCAAATAAATCAATTATCACCTCAATTACTGAGATTCAATCTGTTTTACTTCACTTACTCTCTTCATTTATCCTTTAATGTAAAATCACTATCTCATCGCTGAATATGAATAACCACAATTGTTAAGTGCAGATGATATACCACACATTTAATTCTTAATCAGTATTATTGTGCCCATTATTGTGTTCAGCAAAACCTCACTAATCAATGAGCCAGCAACCACTGTAAGAGAATCAGAGCCACCTCATAGGTCTCAGTAAAGATTCATTTTATTAGAACTCTTTGATTTTAATAAACATTATAAAGTATCTCACAGTTTTTCTCAAATTTAGAATTATTGAATAACTAAAAATAAAACTTTTAAAAATAAACAACATACAATAGGCCTTAGGATTTGAAATCTTTGCTTAGTGTATTTCACCTTTATCTTCAGCCTCCTTATTTCACTAACTCACTAACCTGCTGAGTTCAGATTGTTTTATTTGTCCAGCTTCCTTCCAAACCAAGCTAGGATGATTGTATGTTTTTCGAGTTTAAATTCTTGGGATAATTTACTGAGTCGAATAAACCCTCTTCAGTTGACCATCAACTCACTCTCTTTTGCTCAGAACTTTTCTTTCTGCATTTAAAATTGTGATTCAAAACAACTGAAACAGCTGCTAGGACTTCCCAGGATCTTGAGTTCCCCTTTGTCTCACCAGCTTTGCTAATGACTCGAGTCTGGATTATCCTGAGGTATATTTCCTTCATGTGCCTGCAGGGAAAATCTAAGATAGTTTTGCCCTCGTGCACATCACCCAAAGTTCCCGGTTGTTCACAGATCTTACAAGTTCTTCTTATTGCTCTTTTAAAAAGAAACTACAAAAATCTGTGAGGCATATTGAGCAAATTTCCCTGCACAAATGTAAAAAAAAGCCCCTGCTTTTCTTCCAAATCTTTTTCCCATGCCCATCTTACCGCCTTTCCATATCAATGTTCCCCTCCTGGCTAACTGGACACATCAGTATTTTGTTTCCTCACCCTTTCCACAGACAGTTTACTGCTTCCTCTAACAATAACCTCAACCAAGCAAGCATTTGCTTGCAAGCACCTGGTATTTCATGGCTTATCCTATTTTTTTTCTTATGGCTCCAGCTGTAGAGTTCCTGAGTCTCCTGAGTTACTGAGCTAACTGTTAACTTGAGTTAATATGAAGCTGGTAGGAGTTATGGATCATTGGTAACTTATAGTATCAAACTGTGCTAAAATGTTATCATGTGGGCAATTCCACTGAAGTCAGTGAGACATACATGCTAAAATTTAGGTATGTGCTAAAATATCTTATTAAATGAGGGCTTATACATGGTGGGGACGGGAGTGTTACCATATTAAAAAGTTTGTCACGTTATCAAATATACCACCTTCCAATACGATCTTCCTGATGTAATTAATAGAGAAAACAAATTTGCAGTCATAAGTTTTGAAATATTCCATGATGGACTTGCAAGTATTGAAGCAAAAACTATGTATAGTTCGTCTTTGGACACTGCTAGGGTTGACAAAGGGCAATTTAATTTAAAAGATACATTAACATACTATAAATCATCCTTGAACTCCAACTGCAATTCTTTTAAAAATGCTTAAAGAGCCTCAGTAGCAGTAAACAGACAGGCATAGTTGCATGAAAGAAAATTTGGCTAACTCTACTGAACACAAGAGGGGTTAGCTTCCATTTGCAACTGACTGTGTATCCCTAACCCTGGTAGGGTTTTCTGTGTAATCTCTCAAAATTCTCTTCTCTTCTTTCAGTTTCACACACAGGCCTGAGGAATATTCAGCCAATCCAAACATATAAACTAGCTAAATGCTACTGGCTCAAAACGCCTCACTAACTGAAGGTAATGGTTTTAAACTGGAAGAGGATACATGTAGATTAGATATTAGGATTAGAAATTCTTTAGTGTCCGGGTGGTAAAACACAGGAACAGGTTGCCCAGAGCAGCTGTGGATGCCCCATCCCTGGAAGTGTTCAAGGCCAGGCTGGATGGGGCTTTGAGAGACCTGGTCTAGTGGGAGGTGTCCCTGCCCATGGCAGGGGGGTTGGAACTAGATGATCTTTAAGGTCCCTTCTAACCTAAACCATTCTGTGATTCTATGATGATGTGAGCAATAAAGTGGGCACAATGATGTCAAAGCCAGTTACGTAATTATATGTTTGTACAATACATTACACTTAATATAAACTCCCAAAGTACTTGAAATCAGCTCACATTGTTAAAATATATCTGAGATATAAGGAATGTATGTCAAAATAAATAATTGCATATATTTTCCAGTTTACTTAAATAGTTAATATAAATATCACCATCTACTGGCAGAAGAAAATATGTATCAGTGTTCACAAGTTTGTAGAATCAATAAAGTTAAAGACACAAATGGATTCCAGTTCACAAAGCTCTTAAAAATCTGCAGAAATGCCATTAACTTCTCTCCTGCCTGGAAATGTCGACTTATTTTTCCCAAGTTGCTACATGGAGCTAGAGGTGTCTTGCTGAGCAGCTTCACACACTTCAGTAAAATTACCCTGTGTGATGAAGATGCTCATCCTCATTTAAGAAGAATAATCTTACTTTGATTTTACACTATGCTGTTTCATATTCACTATGCTCTCTGATCCATATGAAAAAAACTTCAAATTATTGTCGTGGTTTATTTGTATAGTGATATTGGTTGCAAAGGGTTCCTCATATCAGTGCGAACTTTTTTTATTTTCTGGGGTTTTTTCACAGGTAAGTATATCTCTAACTTTGATGTGGAAATATTGCTGAGAAAGGAATTCTCCTATTTTTTCAAAGGTGAGGCTAGTTTGCTTGGTAATGGAAATAGGGGTAAAATGTTAAAAGAGGGACAGCCTGGGTTTTTATTTGCCTTTTTGTGTCTGAGTCCTTAATATGCTCCATTGTGTTTTCAGGTTTTTGTGTAATCCTGAAGGCTAAGCTTTTAGGAATTTTGATAAAAGCTTAGAGTTTCTTGTTCTCAGTTGCCTTCAGGAACTGAAGCTTTAAGTAAAACATTAAATAGCACAAGACTTGTCATGAAATTGTGAGAGTTTGCAAGATTGAGATTGCAGAAATCAAATCTTGACCTGATTTGAGCTTAGACAACTAAAATAGTTGTGAATAGAAAGATATCAAGAGATAAAGAAATAGCAGAATGTTATCACAGTTTGGATAACAGGAGATCAGAAAGAAACAAAGGAAAAAACTAAAATTGAGAATGTAGCAATAAAGGAATGAAAATACTGTATGTGGAAAACAGAGATAGCAGAGTAGATTTTAGAGGAAAGATCAATAACCTGGGAGACATAAAAATGTCCTCTCCGGAAGGAAAAAAAAGGAAAACCAGGGAGGGCAATGTCATGAAAGTCATAAAAGATCAGGGTGTTGAGGTAAAAGTATTGATGGACCCAGAAAGACTAGAAGGAGTAAAGATAAGGTAGAAAATAAGAAATTTGGCCAGAATCTCCAGATCACTGTGGATCTGAGCAAGATTCCTTTAAATAGAGGAAACAGCTAAGAAGGCATATTTGAAATAAGACAATAATGCAGCTTGTTCATGCGTTGTCATAGACTGAGGTCTTCTAACTGTTTTAATACTGTAAACTGGTCGCTTCATGCTAGAAGACATCCTAGCAAAGAGTAGGAACTGGTGTTGCTCCTGCCACCATGCTGCTGATCAGGTAGCACTACTGGAAGATAGGTGGCTCAGCAAAATCTCTGCTTTAAACAGAGCTAATTATGAAGGAGATTTGAGGTGCAATCTTCAAGGATAGTAACCCAAGCAATGCTGTGCTGTGGTGTGCGCTGTGGGTGTAAGAAATGGCATGGTCTGTAGACAGTAGGGAAGTAGTGAGCTGAAAGTAAAAGCTTTCAGAAAGCTTTGTAAAAAGATGTCAGCAGTTCGGAAGGGCTGAAGGGATGAGAAATAACAAGGCTTTTCTTTTTATGCCATTAATCACCCTTAAATTGCAAGGCCACTTTTCTGCAAATTTGAATCTTGCCTTTAATGCTTTCAAACACAGAGCACACAGCCTGTGTTCAGGGGAAATAATAAGCAGAGTCAAATGCTTGTGCTTGGAATTTGTCTTAAGGTGATGTCTTAAGGCATTGGTACAGAGTAGATTTCTGCAGCTCTGAGACCTCACTTATTTTTCTGTGCTTTTGGATACACATTATCCTCTTCTGCTTTCTACTTCCTCCCCCTCATTCTTTTGGTAACCACCTCTATTTTTGCTTCTTTAGCCAGAGGAGCACTTTGGAACAACGTCAGAGCTTGTAACAGATTCTTCCTGACAACTGCATTAGTACTAAATGGCCCAAGATCAGGATATCTAATGGGACTGACAAACTCATCACTAGTCTTTTTGGCAAAGAGGTCAGCAGATGATTTCACAACACTCAATAAAAATATACAAAAATAACTACGCTATCTGGAAAAGAAAAAAAAAACACAACACATTTTGTTCTTTCAAACAAATCTTCTGTTCTACATTACACAAAGCATTGAAGATCATCATCTTTCTATCAGTTAGCTACTGATGTTGTCTAATTTTATTTACAAAACTGTCTTTGAGGAAATAAGAATGTGAAAAGACTCATCACAATCCCAGATTGATGCCTAAGGTAATTGGCAAATAAAGTATCATTCCTTACAAAGCAGAGCAGGGGAAAGAATTCAGCATCTCATGCATTAAAAGCCACCTTTTCACTGTTTCAGCAAAGGGTTATCAGATATAGAGGTCAGAAAAAAAGACCACTAGAAATCTGAATTCTTACTTTTCCAAGCTATATAGTGAAAACATCATAAAAAACACAGTTATGTTCAGGGTGCAATTCTACATAATGCCAACAGACTCCTGGGGACTTACTCTGACTCCTTAAGTATAAGTCCTTCTTTCTGTAGCACATGAATCAGACCGCCTGATTTCCATACTACCCCTGACAATAGGCAGTAAGTTATGATATCTAGTTCACTGATTAGGACTGAAGCACAAAAGTGATCCACACTACCTTGAATTCACGTTGTAACCCATGACTCTATATGTACCTTTGCCCTATGTCCTGCCCCACGCTCTCATTGCAGTCTGCAATGAATCAACTCATTTTCCATCCAGAGAACTCCAGGCACAGGGTGGGAGACATTCACACCTGAATTTTGACAGTAGGTTTGGACATAACTTGCTTATGCTATTTTGGCTCTAAGAAATTGATCCAAAACTCTTACACAAAGGTAGTTCAGATATTTAGCTATCTGACTTCATAGGTCAGTAATATAGCTGGGGATATCGCAGACTATCACCCTAGAATCCTTCTATAGCGAGTGGAGACAAATAGGCGTTTTTAGGGTTCAATTCACCTGAGCTGTTTTAGATTTCTAAGCCATGATGAAATGAATCATGTCCCACAAGTGGCTGTGTTTCTTCCCTGACTATAAAAAGTCACCATGCTGCCTAGCTCAGACAAATACATCCGTATTAAGGAAGAATGTTTCAAGTTAGGTGAGATTAATCTCACACGTGGAGGCTAAAGATTAGCTTTAAGAGTATGTAAGTGGTTTACAATGTAGACAGGCATCATAGTGGGACTTTCCAATATATTTAGAAGCTTTGGCAGTTTTAAAAAACTCACCAGCTGCCTACCTGTGATCTTTGGTACTTACATACTCCTACCAGGTTTCCCGGTAGAAATTCCCCACGGAAATATTCACATAGAAAGATCAAATGAAGCTGCTTATCCTTAAAACCAAAGCAAAGCAAAACAAACAACCCCACCATCACGCCCACAAAGAGAAAGTAATAGTTTTAAAAGCTGGGCTGCCAACCCTATCCAAACCACAAGACGCTCAGCACCTGTTAGGATCAAACCTTCATACCATCAATCTTTGTCCAAAAATCTAGAAACTGAGGGTTTCTTTCTGATTACAGTCCTCTCCAAGGCAAACTGAGAAATGTGCTCCCTAAGCAAGGGAGCAAGACATTTTCCCATGAACACTTTTTAGCCCACAATTTTCCAATCCTAAGAGTAACCAAAAACAGTCCTGCAAAATCTGTGAGAACTGGGACAAAGGCAATATTATGTATTTCATACAGTAACTTACTTATCTTTCCTAATATAGCACAGAAATGCAAATAAACAAAAAGCCCATCTACTTCAGTCAAAAAAGAAATAAATTATGTATTCCAAATAATATGTTTCAAATGATGATAGAAATGGCTTGCAAGAACATATCAATACTTATTTGAACAGCAGCATACGAGTGCTATAAAATCAGCCACAAACATGTTCTTCTAGCAATTACAATACTTTTTGGTTGGTTGGTTGGTTGGTTGGTTGGTTTTCAAAAACTGAAACCTCTTGTTGTTTTACCAGGAAAATATCCAACACCACTAAAACCAGGAAAATATTTCTGCAGTATTCCAGAAAGACATTTTTTTCTTTAGTACACAAACAAATAGATATGTCAAGCGGCTACCCTGCACGTTTTCTAACACTGGATTCTCTGGAAACTCCTTAGATGCTGTAGACTTTCAGACTCCTTTGCCAATGTTAATCGACCAATACAATAATCGGAAGACACACTAAAAGGCTGTTCCAGCTGTTTCTATTGACTATAATATACAGTCATAATCATTTCACTCAGAGAACAATGCCATCTTAGTTATGTTTTGTACTACTTAAAGTTCAAAATAAATTTGTAAATATGACATTATTCTGCTCATACTTCTAACTGCAGTCATAGTAAGTTAATCATACAGTGTGTAATGGAAAATATTAGCTAATGTCCAAACATTTACTGCTTGACATTACTGTCAGTTGTGTGTCATTAATATTCTTATTAAGTGCTATGTAAGGTTGGTCAAATGGGCATTAATGGCCTTTAAAGATACAGATGAGAAAAATGGATGCTTGTACACAGTTCTTCCAGTCGAAAATATGTATTTATACAGCTAAAGACTGTAATTTATCTGCAAGGGAGAGTGAGGGTTATCAAAAGTAACACACCACTGTTACATTGGGGGATATTATATGACATTTTCTATATATTTTAATGGCAATTACATCTATAAAACTTGTGATAGGAAGAAATGGCTTTACTGCAATTAGCACGAGCATACCTGCACACACACTCGAATCCTATAAATTCTTAAGATCAGTTTCAACATTTGACACCATTTTCTGTAAAAACTTAGTTATTTCTGTCAGATTCTCCCAACACTTGTGAGCTTTGCAGGTTGTGACTCTTGCACAGTGTTAAAAAGCTCCTGTGTTATAAAAAGAATAAAGGTTTTGATGATTAATTACCAGTAGTCACCTGCTGTATTACTATCTGGATGAGAACATTAACATGGCAATCATCACTGCAGTCTTCTGAATAAAATAACTATAAAATGCATGAAATCAGACATGCACAGAGTGAATCACCAGTGGAAATGTATGTCTATTGGCTCTGTGAGGCATATGATCAAAAGGATGATCTAGACAGAGCCACCAACTCTGCAGACCATGAAAGCTGGAAAAGTGAAAAAAACAGATGTGCACGGAGCTAAGAATGACAAAGGGGCTAAACCTGCAGAGACAGAAAGCCAAATTATAACATTCTCATAAAGGTGTAACCACCTGTCAATCAGGGTTTTGTCTGCTGAGACTGCTTCAAAGACTCTAAAAAAACAACCAACTAAAAATGGTCAAAATGAGCTAATGTGTTAATTGCTGTGGGGATCGAGGCTAAAGCTACAGTAATTTCAGAGAGTGCTAAGAAAAAAACCTTTGTAGCTACAAGAGATCTGTGCAATCTTTTTGTTGAGTTCCAAGATGCCTAATAAGTGAATCCTGAAATCTGGCCCTTAGGCTACAGAAATGGGTTCTCTTGGCTGATGCGTTTCTCTCCAGCTGGGTTGCGAACTATTTAAACTTTGTCCTTTCTTGTGCATCACTACCTTTTCAGCCAGATTTTGCACCTGGGACAAAAGTAGCAGATAATCACAGAGACTGTTGAAAAGCGAGTTCATATTATGACCAAAGTCTTGTGCTATGACTGCCAGCAGCTGACAATGTGGGCAGAGCAAGAGGAGGGAGTGCCGGGACCAAGGAGCTTCTGTCTGTAGGACCCACTCATTATAGACCTCTCCTTTTGACTGCAGTGGGCAAAGCGTTAACTTCCTTAGAAGGAGATTTGACCATTGGGGTGGATGAATAGTGTTCAAAAGGCAGAGAAAACATTGATATTGCAACTAAGACAGTCATCGCAGAAAACGCCATGTTTATTATGTTGCAAAGGCAAATTTTTTAGAACGAACAAAGTGTATTTTTGCATCTGTTCAAAAGCATGCTGGGGTAGTTGTTTGGTTTTTTTTTTCCCCTTTTTCCACAAGACCTTGCTTCATTCAACAGATGGGGTGGGTAGGATGTAGGGAATGACCAGCTGTTCACTTTTTCTGTATATCCTCTTACGCTCATCACTCACTGTGTGACCTTTACCTCACATACCATACGTCACCCAAACCATGCACTGAGCTCTGAATAAATATTTGCTTCCTAAATCTTATTATACTTATACTACAGCCATGCAATCTCAAGTTACCTTGTCTATCATTACATCTCCCCTATGAAAAAAAAAAACACTTTTTTGATCATTACTTTATGCTAGGGGAGCCAGAGACAAGGAAGCTTGGCAGGACTCACAAGAGGAAACAATCTTGCAGAATTGCAAAGAAGGAATAGGAAATATTTTTCCTATTTTATGAAATGTCCAAAATGTTTTCACTGCTTCACTGAAATTTTTTTGGCACTTTCTCAAAATTAATCTGAGCGGTTGGGTGGGGAAGAGATTTTGAGGGTGAGAGAGAGGGAGAGAAAATTAGAAATAATCAAAGCTTCATGTTTAACCCCTCTTTAGATACAGAGGGGCCAAGTTTAACCCCTCACATCTTCTAAGCCTCCAAATAAGAAATAGTTAAACGTGTTAAGTAACAATTAAGTATATATTTATGGTGTGGAAGAACCAAGTTAAAGACACTGTTCTCCCATGGTCTGCTATTTCCTTTCATGTCTGTTGTGGACATCCATCTTCTTCTCAAAAGCTGCACTGAAGCCTACTCATTCTTACCAAGTTTCATCCTAAGAAAACATTTTCACAGCAAACTCTGCTTGTGACAAGTACCTCATGGAGCCGTGCATCCATTCACACAGCCCAGCCAGATGTGCGGAGCAGAAGAGTTCAATTGGCAACAGAAAGATCTTGAACAAAGACACTTTGCATGTGATAGTACATAAAATATTCAACAGTAATCCACGTGGAATTATTGGACTGCTTTGTGGTTGCCTGTGAAGCTGTAGCAATTGTGATTGGTGTGGACTGAGGAGGACACAACAGATGCAGATTAGATACAGGCAGTAGCATAATGTGGAAGATATTGCTTCAGCCCACACACCTGAAACCAGAATCATTCCTTTTTCCCTTTGTCCCAGCTACATGTGGCATCAGTACCGAGCTCAGGATTCAGGTCATTTCCTTTTGCCTTGGAGGAAAATAGGTGCACCTTATGTATCCCCACCCTGTTAATAGACGTTTTGAATCTTACTTTCAGCTTTTGTATCCAGGGCACTTATACTGTTGTTCCTGTTTAATAATAGTTTGAGGTTAAAAAAAAAAAAAAAGCAACTTTTAGATTTGGTGTGCAAGGCATAAGAAAAAAATCTTACTGAACAGGGATCTAAATAGCAAGACTTGTTTTCACAGTTTTGACAGCAAATCTATGCTGAACACTGAGGAAAACAGATTGGGTAGGTCTTGTTCAACTCTTTGTATGTCCAGATCCTCACGTGCTTACACAGGTTTGAGTTTTCAGCAAAGTTTAATTGACGTTTAATTGAATTCTTGGGAGGTTTGTGTCTCCTGAGATTACAGAATTCATCCATGAAGTACTCAGGCACATGCTTAATTTTTAAATCTAGCTGTCTTCAGCAAAACAGTCCACTGATAACTGGATTTGAGCTCATGCTTAAAATTAAGAGTACGCTGAAATGGCCCATATGAGAATTATACTACAAAGCACTGTCTGAAAGCACGAAAAGCAATTACAAATTAATGGGTAATTCTTGCACAATAATTTTCTCGGTTTCTGAGTCACTGAGGGCAAGGTCCCAGTGTGGTATCATTGAAGAAGGTATTTAGTCAAAATTATTCTAATAATCTAATATATTTTTGTAATTTATACGTTTCTCTGCAAACATATACATTGATCCTACAATCAATCACTTTTTAGCAGAAGTCACTAAGTCTATTAGTCCATAATCATACATACACGTATACATAAATATATATATATATAAAAATAAAAACTTCCATTTTAGCACATTAAAGCAATACAACACAAACAGACACTGCCCAAGCATCCATCCATAGGGGCCACCTCACCACTTCTCTGACTCCACAGGAAAGTCTTAGAACCAGAAGCCAAGGTATGTCTAAGCCACTGAGAGACGAAAGCTGGATCCTTGCTTCGGCAGAGGCAAAGGACCATCATTCTCTTCCCCAGTGGAGACACCAAAGCAGAAAGCATGGTACTTTAGCCCCACAGAAGTTAATCAAGCTTAGAAGAATAATATTATTAGAATAAACTTGCATCTAGCTGCCCTAAACTTCACAATGTTCACAGAACTAAGCTTAAATACTGACTTCTAGACGTAGTCATGTTTCCATTTTATGTCAGTCTATTGAACCCCGTGACTGGCATGTTATCACAATGGCAACTCCAAATTCAGATAGTGATAATAAGAACTGAGAGAGTATGTGGAAAAATATGAGTATATTTTAAAATGCATTTTGATTTTACAGGATTCATATGCTTTAGACTTTGTGTTCTACAGCTATGCAGGCATTTAAAGTTTTTACGCGCGCATGTTAACAGAAAGACAGTGCTCATCTCCAATCTCAAGTAGCGAATGAGAAATATTTCAACTTGCATAGTCAGTCACACAGTGGAAAGCTGATACTTTGTTAGCTTCCATATGTCATTGATTTTGCTCTCTTTTGGACTGTCTTCTAACTAATTAATATATTTATCTAACTGATTTACAGAGACCTTTGACTGCAAGCACTTATTTATGTGCTTAGATAACAGCACATAAATAGTTCTGTCACAATAAATTTGACTTAACACAAACCTAGAATTAAAGGTAAAGTGTTCACAGAATCAAAATACAATAATTTCCCTATTATACTTATTTATGAAAATAAAATAGCAGAAATTGTAAACTAAGATTATTTTCATTAAAAATACTTGACCCGAAATAGTGGTAGACTTTTCTCTACAAACAACTCAATACAGAACTTAAATTCTAATTTTGAATTATTTTGAAGACTTACTGATCTGTTTGCAGCTAGTACAGTGCTAATAAAAATTCTAATTATAAGGATAAATGATTGTGCAGAACTTATTTTTCAGTCTTATCAGAATACATCATGAAAACTTACACATATAAACATCTAGCACAAAATGTATTTAGTCCTTTGGAAAGCAATTATGAATACAAAATTTCTTATATCAGCTTTTAATTAAAACACCTTAATTTCTTCATAAATCTTTTTGGGGAAAAAAAAAAACAAAACAACAAAAATGGTCACAAACCTTTATAGTCAGGATAAAGCTCTCAGAACAAGTAAAAACCTCAAAGTTGAATTCTGGGATTGTACATTTTTTTCTCAGCTTGGAACACGTTCATAGAGGAAAACTTCTGAAAAAAATGTACAAATTTCCAGGGCTGTGAAATTATGTATGAACTGCAGCATTTTTTGTTTCCCAAATCAAATCCTGCAGTTGGATTATTCATTCATCAGTTTTACCATGGGCAGTGGTTCCTGAATATTTTAGTTACAGGATAAAAATGAAGATAGTTACATTCAATGAAAAAAGCTACAGCTGTGATGGATATACATTTCTCTAGCAATTCTGTCAGTTTTAGCAAAGGGAAGAAAGGAAGCATCAAGCTCATACTCTGACAAATGCACAACTATAGCAAAGAAAAGAGCACGTACAAGAATATATGTGCATATTTGGGTGGATGCGTCTCGGAGCTTTGGCTTTTTCCTAGCCAGCCTGCAGCACTTTAATGGAACATAACTTCCACTTCCTAAAGTTCAAGAGGCTTTAAAGGCTTCTTAAATTAGGCAGCCAAAACCATTAATCTCCTTAGAAAATCTTGGCAAAACACTGAATTCATATTGACACAAGGACTAGGAGGTAGCAGACTCAATTAATGAAACCATTTCTCTCCTCTGATGGCTTTGCTCTTTCTCTCTGAAATCACCAGGGTAACACTGACTTTATCGCAAGAGCAGAGAAAGAGCTAATGTTTTAGGATGGGAACAAACAGGTATTGATAAAATAAGTACTGAGTCAAGCCTGAATCCAAACATGAACTCGATCTCCTTTCCAGGCTCAGGTGAGCTGAAGCCCATCTCCTGAACCTAACGTTGACAGTCCAATGCTTACTGCTGGAGAGCCCACGTTGGCACACTTGGAGCATCACTGCAGATCCAGACCCAGCTGTGACGGTGGAACAGGTTCATGTCCTCACCTGCTCACAACCATCCCTTTGCTAAGGTAGGAGTTGTTCACTAAACGAAGCAAGGTCTTACAAGGGAGTGTGATACCACGGAGGAGACCGTGTGGCACTGCTCTGACTTTCAGTACCTTGAAGACACAGCAGACAGCTTGCTTCTTAATGGTACTGTTAATTACCTTATGGAGAAGGAAATCAGTGATTGTAATGTACGTGTTATTCATCAGATATTACAATGGCTTGTGCCAAAATGCCCACAAATAAAACAAGGGTCCTTTTCAACATTTGCTTTGTAGCCTATAAGAAATGATTGGACAGGACAAGCACAATTCAGTTTCCACAGAAACATTCAGGGCATTTTTTCACTCACAATACAGCTGTTTCTCACACCTATTTACAAAGAAGCTGCACTCTGCACATAATCCCAGCAGGACAAGTAAGCTCCTATTTACTCAGCAAAAGCAAGAATGGCCATATTTGACCGTTTTCGTTTCTTTACATCACTAGTTTTATGGTCTATAACCTTCATAGCATTTTGCTTTCACACTATAATGCACTATTTCAAACAGAACCTGAACAAATGCTTAAGCGCTGAGACTGAGTCAGGTTTCTAGCCTATTTGATACACTACATCATTAAAATGTTAAACCAGGTAGACCGTCCCCTAAAGGGTATATTCTCAAGGCATATTTTTCTCCACAAGTTCCTTGTCTTCGGCTTTCAAGCCCTCCTAATGATTGAAGCATTTTTAAAGTAAATAAAGAGATGCAACATGTACCTCGCCACAACAGGGCACATTTTGTAGACTGTACCTGTCCAATCTAAATAATCGGATGAGAGAATAAACAGATTTACTGGGAGAAGAAAAATATTGCAAAGAAGAAAAATATTGAAAAATATTGAAAAGATCATCCAACGCTCTTCTTTGTTGCTAGAAAGATGTCTCATCTGCGCGGTTTCCCTGAGCCACACTTCCCCAGTTATTCTTCGTTTATCTGTTGCTTCAGTTTACCAAAGTATCCCCTCAAATGCTCAGATCCAAAATAACATCGCCATGTTAAAAGCTGATTAATATGTACAGCCAGTGAAGACCAGGTTAAGTTTCATTCACTGTCTGTCTCCTGGTTATAGCTATATAAACTAGGAGAGTAGGGCTCAGTGTGTGGCAACTCTGCCATGTTAAGCTTACCTAAGTTTCAAACACAAAGGCTTTTTAAAGGTTTAGCAACCTGGATGAGGAATGCTCATTATTATTAAGCTAGGCATGGATTTTCTGGGTTGGTGTGTGGTTGTTCTCCCTCTCCCCAGCAGGTCCCGGAGAGCACAGAGTGGTAGTGGGCAGCACAGCCACGCCATGAACACCGCCACTTCTCTGCCTTCTACTGGCAATGTAATACATCACTGCATACCTGTATGAATTAACAGATGTTAAATTAGCTACCAGTGAGTTTCCTTTAATGAACTAAAATATTTCATATTTTAATGAATTAAAATAAATAAAAATCAATATAAAGGTGACAGAATTCAGGTAAGCAGTGTCAAACTCTCATTGCAATCTATGTATAATCAAAAAGTCCCTTACTTTACATCTCTAACATATAGAAACTAACACTCACAACTACAACATTCATATAAAGAGGTCTAATATTTGATTCAGAGTTAGTTCTGTTAAACTTTCTTGTGCTTTTTTTACACACCGCACGCTTTCAAAAGCAAACTTGAATTTCTGAAGTTGCTCTGATGTAATTTGCTCCTGATTTGTATTTAAGCTTTATCTCCATATTCATTGGATTGTGACATAAAAGATTTTCACCACCTCAGAAAATTAAGCTATACACTTAAGCATGGGTCTAATATCAAATATTAGATAATCAATCAGGAAAATGTAGGCTTCTGTCTTTATGTACAACTGCATCTATACTGTCATGTAGATAATGTATTTGTGAGCATGTGTAGATATTTGTGTATGTATGTAATCAGCTTCTCCACCTGCAAAGTGGGGATAATTATTCTTTCTTTACAAGTATCATGAGGTTTAGCTTAATAATTTCTGGCAATTGGTGTGAGATACTCTTAATGAATAACTACATATGGTAAGTGGTAAGGTTAATTATTCCACTATGACAGAAATCAATCACTATTAAATCCTTTCTAGCTACATAATGAGGCAATCTTAAATTTTTTGATTTGGCTAAACTGACTTGACAGAGTCACATTGCTACCATATGTTGGAAACCCAGGAGACTCTCATGGAGATTAGAGTTTAGCTCACAGAAAGTCCCTGTGCAGGCTCTAAAGGACTGAAAGAGACTATAAAATAAACTATGCCAATTTTTAATTCTTTTTTCTGGTATGTTTCCATTCAAATCAGTTGTGTTACCCTAGAAGATTATTTAATACCCTAGCCATGGCATAGAATAAGCCCATGGCTTTCCTCATGAACTGCTGTTGCAATGTTAAAAAATAATTATTGAAGTGCTAACTTGAAATAACAAAAAAAAAGAATTGTGATTTTTATCCTTGACTGTAACAGTCCTTCTTCCATTGAAATGATTAAGATTCAGAACTTGTTTATTTTTTTTGGAGTCCATAATTCACCACATTTGTCTTTGATATTTAAGTAGGAATGTAAGGAAGAATATTAAGTTCATATGTGAGGAAGACTAGCAAATGAAGAGTGATTTGTGAGGCCAAAAAGCCTATATATACTTGAACGCTTACATCTCTCCTACACCAGCAATAAACTAGTAGCTGTCTTTTATTCAAAATCCAAGTTACTGATTCTCTGTTAATGACATAAAACATGCAACAGTACTGAATGATGTTCATGGATGGCTAGATGAGCAAGCCTCTTCCAAGGGTGGAATACAGACTTTCACAAAGAGGGAAGTTCAAGCTTTCACATCATTAGTGGAGTTTTAGACCATATGCTGCCAAGCTCAAAGGTAGCCAGGCTGAGCTTTCTGTGTCAAACTCATTATCTCTCAAAACAAATGTAGTCTCATGCCTTCTGCAAACAGGAGATGAAAGTCTCGGCTTTCAGTCAAGGTCCGGTTTGTTCATAATTAGGATCTATAACAGTGCAAAACATTGTCTTTCTTAAAAAAACCTTTTTTCCCAATTGAATCAAGGATCTTTCAAGTTTCTCTCTCATTCTCGACATTTTATTGCCAGCAGTTACATGTGTACAGCAGTTCTAACAGTAAAGAAGAAACCTCACTGGAAGGTGGTTGTTTTTATCTGATTTGCCATTATGCGGCGTTTGAATTTCTCCCTGCGTGCTCTCAGCATAAAATAGTTACAAATTCATGAAAAATTTAGGTGTGCACTGTTGGTCGAATGTTTTTATAGGAAAATGCAATGGCCTAGGAAATGGAGAAGGATACCCCACTCCCAAAACTTGGGCATTTCTTCTTCCCCAGCTCTTCTATTGCTTTCTACTTGTTTTTCCTGTTTATTGCCTCTGATCCTCCCTACCCTTCCTTATATTTGTTTTCTCTCTTGTTTTATTAATCGCACAAGTAAGGTCAGTTCCATCTCAATGGGCCAGAGACAAACGTAACTCTGCAAACAGCATTCCCCACAGGAGCCATAACAAGTTTTCAAGGCTATGAATGTTTGTGTACAGAACTGAACAGACAAATATTTCTTGCTAATAAACTCGGAGAGTTTTCTTTTTTCCTAGCTTGTTTGTCTTAATTCAGGCTGCCATCCTTAGCACTGTAAGTCAGCGTTAATCAGCAGAAACAGGAAATTCCTCAAACTATGACTAAGTGGACTAGCATAAGCTTCTCAGGGTTTTATCAGATAATTTTACTGTTTTGATATTTAAGAAGCAGTACCTTTAGCCCCAAAATTATACAGAACACTCTAAACTGTATTAAAAAAAAAAAAAGATTTAATGAGAACTAAGCTTCTAAGTATCTGAGCCATCAAAGAAAATAAGTCTTAGGGGCCTACATAGTTCAGTACTACAAGACTTGAACAGTATATAACTAACTTTATATTTGGTGTCTCACCACTCTTTCATAGAAAGCCTAGGACAGAGAATTGAACTTGACCTTCACAGTCCCAGTCAAGGACCTGATGCCACTTGCTGGACATCTTCTAACTAAACATTTCTTTAATCCAGTCCAGACCATGCCCACTATTTGCAAAGAACTTCAAGTTCATGCATAAGCAAATTCTGTGCTAACCACTATGGGCCAACTCCTTATGCTTAGCAGAGTCTGTGTAGTTCAGTGTCACAAGAGGTTATAAAATGTCTTGGCATTTTTTTAAAGGGATGTCTGTGAATAATTTAATTTGTGAATATAAATGGCGGCGAGTGTTTGTAAAGGCTAAGTTTAGCCAAGGCTGGATAATCTCCTCAAGCTCTTACTGTAATCAGCAGAGAGAGAAGCTCCTCCAGAGGATGTCAGAATAGGCACTTTTCTTTGTGCTAACTCCAGAAGGTGCCAGGGAAAATTAGGTTTGCAAGGACAGAATAAATCTCATGAACAATTAAGACTAACTCTATGGTGAGCTCTAAAATGCCAAGACAGAGTTCTTGTGCGTGTCTATTACTTAACAAGTGCAGTAGCAGAATGCCAAACAGGGCTGGATAGATACAGTTATATCTATACTGCAAAACAAATTCCAGCGTCTAATGCCAAGTTGTTGTGGAGTTTTCCGGGATACAGGATGCCTTCACGTTTTTTAGATGCAGTCTCTCTGGAAGTCAGAAAGTAGTTTCTGCCTAAAAATTGTATATATTATATATCATGTTCTCATTTCAAGAAGTTGTTGTTGTTTTGTTTTTTTAATCTTGGAGAATTCAACACCCAAAAAAGTTAGTGTTATCTCACAAAATTACCATTTTCATCATGTGTGTTTTCCACCTTTTGCTAGTCCTGAGCAATCACATCTGACAGAAACTCATGCGGAAAAGTAAAAGAAAGAAAAAGAAAGGATTTTATTTTGGTGCTTGCTGGATAAAGAATCCTTATTGAAAATGCAGTATGCAAGGCAAAGTTAATGATATTAGGCTGTTACTATGCTTCAGTTAATTAACCAAAGCAGAAAAAGATATTTTTTAGAAAATAACCAGAAGAACTTGGCAGAGGAGAGGGGCTGCGTGAGTATGAATTCAGTGAAGAAGTGAAGGAGAGGGATTGTCTGTGCAAAAAAGAGGGAGAAGTGATCTTTGATGACTTCTGGAAACAGGACAATCACTGCTTACATGGGCAGTGCTCTCTGGCGGAGGCAGAGTTGTGGCATGGCACTGGTGCAGTAAATAACAGTGGCACATAACGCTTCTGCCCAGTGGCTCTCCAATGCCCCAGCCCGTGGCCACACAGCAGATGAGACATGGCCAGCAGAACACTCCAAGGGCAGATGTCAGGAGCCGTGGTCAAAGATGCCAGAATCATAGAATCATGGAATCTTCTAGGTTGGAAGAGACCTTTAAGATCATGGAGATAATCATAGCTGGAAGCACTGATTTGACTATGATAGCAGTTTCCTCAGTTCCTGGTTCACAGTCAGGTTCCTTGGATGGACAAAAGGTAGCCTAAGCACAGGTTGTCCTGGGTACTAAGAGTCTGGAGTCCTGCACACTGGGTTGCAAGAGTGAAGAATCAGGTGTGGCTTGGTGGCTGAATCAGATAATAACAGTAAATCCTCTCTAGCAGTGAGAGGACTAACAATCTGGTGAAAGTTCTCTCTGATACTCCAGACCTAATAATTTAGATTCATACAATCATTTTGGTTGAGAAGGACCTCCAGACATCACCTGATACAACCCTTCCACTCAGAGAAGGGTCACCCTCAAAGTTTGAGCAGGTTTCTCAGTGTTACAACCACTTGAGTGTCGAGAGTCTCCAATGATAGAGATTCTGCAACTTTTCTAAGAAACGTTGCATTTCTCAACCACCCACACTATGAACAGTATTTTTCTTTACATCTAATCAGAATTTCTTTGTTGTAACGTGCACCTATTGTCTCTTGCCCTTTTGCTGTATCTATGAGAAGAGCTTCTGTCATTTCTATAAGCCACCACTAGGAGGTTGAAGACAGTAATCTCACCACCTTTTCTTAGACTTCTCTAAACTGAACAAAAACCCTATTCTCTTATTTTTTCATCATAAGCTGAATGTTGGCTTCTCAATGGAGGGGAAATTTTTTATGCAGAGTCTTCCTAAGCTTCATCTATAATTCATTCCGTATATGGACCAGCTCTAGAACAGATCGTTTTTCTGTTCTAGACAGAACAGAAGAGAACAATCCCTTTTTTCAAGAGTCTTATTTTAGTCATCCATACTTTGTATACAAGCAGTATATCTGCTTCAAGAACTAGCTTTTCATTCAAGCTTTAAACAAACAACTCTCTCTTCTTAGCCAAAAGTAACCTGAGAAGCTGCGAACTACAGTAATTACAACTCTTCCACTACCTAGGTAAAGATTTTGGAAGTTTTCTTTTCTCTTGTAAAAGAGAACAACCCCCCCTCGTGTGAATAGTAAAACAAAGGTAAAATTAGCAAGGTTTTACGTAACATGTAGTGATCCTTAATTTATTGTTTCCAAAAGTAGTTATTCTAGCTGTGCCTAGGTGTAGCAGACAGCTTGATATATAGGATTTGGATATTTGTGGAGGACAAATATGTAATGAGGATGGTGATCATTTAGTCAGCATACTTCATTTTGTTTACATATTTTACATGAACTTTATAACATTGGCTTTATAACTTTAGAAGCTGATCTAATCAAGATAAAGTTAATCAGTTTTCTCCAGAAATCTCAGTTTTCTAGGAAGTTGTACAGTAAGTGTCATTAAATATAGAACATTAGGGAGAAAGACTGTTCTCTATTATCTGTCACAGTGTCTCTTAAAAGCTTTGATCTAAAAGGCCTTTGCTTTTATGGTTAAGAAAAAAAAAAGTTTGCAATGAAATGGTACCATTTGATGATCTCTGACACATAAATGTTGTTTCATAGAGGGTTTGTATAGAAAACAAAAATACTTTAAAATGCCACCTATAACTGGTTTCTGAAAGAGCACATATTTCAGGTTTGAAGAACAAAATTGTTTTTCCACATATAAACATTCATTTAGGTCCCACTCCCACACAGCACTGACTCCTCCAATAAAGAGTATGACTCACATCATTGCTGGTGAAGGATATTGACTTTTCTTTCCTGTACTAAACATCACACAGGCACCAGAACTACGAAGTTATTAACTAAGATATATCACAGACTAGTATCCACTGACCCTGGAATAGCTTCAGTCCAGTAGTTATTGAGCTCTCCACATCCTCTCCGGGTGCAAGACTAGGTTTTATTGTTTCGGTAAACCCACTAATGTCATTTGCTACGTCAAAAGACACATTTTAAGTCACCTATATTGTCTCATCTAAAAACTTTATTTGTCAGTTAAATGCAAATCAAGTAAAAAATACCAAATTCCTTCTTTCTTAGGTAACTTCCAGAAAGTCTTTTCTTATTTCTCCTTTCTTTCATATTTTCTCAGACAATAGTCTTTCTTGTGCTAATATTCTTCACTCCCTGAATCACAGATATGTCCCTCCCTGCTCCACACCATTCTACTTACTGGCTTTTCAAGTAGTCACCTAGTCTTTAGACTACCCCTAAAAGACCAGGATGTTGAGACACCTCTTTCTATTCTCATAACATATATTCTCATAACTCATATCCTCTGACTTACTCTACTATCACTCTGTCACAAACACTTCTGTAATGATCTCACACGCAATCCATCGGAAAACAGTGCATATCAATATATTTTTTTGTTTGTAAGGTACTAAAGCTGATGAATAAATATTTAGGTGTAATTTTCCAGGCACTCTTTCAGAGTGGAAAGATAAGATATGTGGTTATGTATAGTAGCTTAACCGTATTTCCAAGAAAAAGCATTCCTAGAATGGTGCATTTGTCCTTCAAACAAGTGAATTCATGCATGAGCCAGTGCTACTACTCTCACAGGCAGCCAGATCTGTATTTATAGTGCTAAAAAGGAAAAACATGTACAATCATTTCCAGGCGTGTAGAAACCCAGTCACAGGTGCTTTGAGGACTAGGAGTGCCACAGCTGTTAGTTTGTCAGGGGTAAGGTCTGTTAATGAAACTGAATTGCTGGCTTATGGCAAATAAGCATCGCATGTGAATAAACTGACTGTGGTACATCAGTGGCTGAAAACCAACAATATGACAGAAAAAATGTTCGATATAAAACACTGACCTGGGGGACTCAGATGGAGGGTTACGCCTAATTAAAGTAAGTAGAGTCAAACACACAATTCAAACAACAACATCTGTTAGGAAACAAAGCAACTGAAAAAGCATTTATTATTACACTGAGTTTCAGGAATAATTCACTTCAGGCAGGTTAACTGTGTTTGTCACATAACTCCCAGGCATTTTTCCATGCTTTGATAATTGCAAGGCAACTATGGGATACTTAAATACAGAATGCCTTGAAACAAAGGCATTTAAGCCCTTCCTGGAGAGCCAGCTGTGGTTATTCCTGTGTTTTTAGCACAGAAGCTCAAACAAGAATAGGAAAAAGCCATATTTCCCCTGAATCCTGCTGCTGTCTTCTTTCACTGTTTCATCTAAAATGGGAAAAGGACTACAGTATCATAGGATATCCAACTGAGAGAATGATAAAGTTCAATTCATGCTTTGAAAGTTCCACGTTGGGGGTAGGAAATTCACAGTTCAGGTTTTCATTCTCCTTTCTTTTATAATCTTTTTTCCTTCCTCACAGGTACATTGATGCAAACTCCTGCAAGTCAGAAATCAGTCTCATAGCACGTAGGTACTGGGGCCCAGTGGAGTCTCTCCATTGACTTCAACAAGCTTCCAAACAAGTAAGAAACTTCCTCTTTGTGACAGTTTCCTCATTTTAGGTATGCAAAAAACATACAGAAGAGAGAGGGAAGAGGCAGAGAACGTGTGATGGTTCCCATCTGGAATCTTCCCATTGCATTATTTATATTCATTCTTAAAAATTTAAATGAGTAATATTCCCCTCCTTTCTCTCTCTGTGACTGATGCTCAAGAACATTGCAGAAGCATATTTAACAACATGAGTTATTAGATTTGCTTATACGAATCTGAACGATGGTAAGTGCTTATATCCTAATTAACTCTTCATCCCTGGTTACGTAACTTGGAAGTACCAAATGACTATGCTTGCTGCTCTACAGGAAATCTCAATAAAAATAATGTGGAGTTCATACAGTGAAACATTTTTAGATTAGTGAAAAAAGTGAAGAAAGCTCAAGTAATCTCAATTTATATTAATAGGACACTATCATGTTATATACACGTAAAGCTGTGTGATCTTTGTAGCAGTTAATTTCCTTTCGAAGAGACTAGAACTTTTCTCTTCTTATTTCTATTAATCATGATACTTTCTTTTTTCTTTTCCCTGTGTCAGCCATGGATTTAGTTACATATCTGTTCAATATTATATGCACAAAAATAAAAAGAAGACTCAAGAAAAAAAAATTTTAAAAGCAAAATTGTTTGGAGCTATGACTTCCTGAACAAAGGAGAACAAAGGACTGAATTACTTATGAGTTTTTGCTTTGTGATAGGGGCTTTTTGTTTGTTTTTAATGCCATTTGAGGAGGCTTTGGTCACATTTCTTTATCCTCTTTTTTACAAAATTGCAAAGTTTTTTTGATTGCCCAACAATAATCTTCTCATCTGTCATTATTAAAACAGTTTTTCGCACTATATTTTTCTCATCAGACTTTTCTCTTTTCTAGTGTGAAAAGATATCTGGAGAGAAAGTTTGAATATTTTTGTATAATCCACTTTATAAATATCCTAAATCTCAGTATCATAGGACCTGGAGGAAATCTAGACTCTAGTGATGTTACTACTTCAGGAATGTTTTTTGCTTATCATTTCCTGTTTTTGATTTAATGGACAAAAATATATTATGTGTTCTTTAATACTGAATATCCTAAGACAACTGGCTGAAACCTGACTGAAAACTGTGACAAAAAGCTAAACCTACTGGCTCATTATTACAAGAATATATTATCACTAAATATATATACAGGCATTTTTCAACTCTTATCTCTTAAAATTAATGGCTAATTCTCTGAAGTTTAAAACCAGGCGCTAACGTTTTGATTCAAAGCCTTGGATTTTTCATTCGTTTCATAGCCTTTGGACCAGAGGTCAGTTGTATTGATGAGTGCCATGTTTAGTACTCACAGATATCATGTTAGATTAAAGCAAAGCTGGACAATACAAAAAGGACCTGGGCGTTCTAATTGACAAGCGGCTGACCATGAGCCAGCAGCGTGCCCAGGTGGCCAAGAAAGCCAATGGCATCCTGGCTTGTATTAGAAATAGTGTGACCAGCAGAAGGAGGGAAGTGATTGTCCCCCTGTACTCAGCACTGGGTGAGGCCACACCTTGAGTATTGTGTCCAGTTACGGGCACCTCAATATGAGAGAGATCTCGAGGTGCTGGAGCGAGTGCAGAGGAGGGCAACGAAGCTGGTGAAGGGCCTGGAGAATAAATCTTATGAGGAGCGATTGAAGGAGCTGGGACTGTTTAGTTTGAGGAAGAGGAGGCTGAGGGGAGACCTCATCCTCTCTACAACTGCTTGAAAGGACATTGTAGAGAGGTTGGTGCTGGTCTCTTCTCACAGGTAATTAGTGATAGAACAAGAGGGAATGGGTTCAAGCTGCAACAGGGTAGGTTTAGGCTGGACATTAGGAAAAAATTCTTCACAGAAAGAATGGTTAAACACTGGAATAGGCTGCCCAGGGAGGTGGTGGAGTCACCATCCCTGGATGTGTTTAAGACTCGTTTAGATGTGGTGTTAGGGGATATGGTGTAAGGGAGAACTTTGTAGAGTGGAGTTGATGGTTGGACTCAATGATCCCAAGGGTCTTTTCCAACCTAAATGATTCTATGATTCTATGATTCTATGAATACAAGTTCATTTTGGTCTAGATCACTTTGGTCACTCTCTTAGAGATGAGAGGGCACAGAGCACATGGGTTGAGGTGTTGCGGAGTGCAGGCCAAAATGCCTGACCTCATGCCATGCCCATCAAAATCTCTGCATGACTTGGAGCCATAAGTCAAAGCCAACACACGGCATAAAGTCAAAGGCATGAGCAGCTGTGAGAGAAGTTTCTACATGTGAGAAACATGGAGTATTTGGAATTTATGAATCAGTTATTCTGCATTTCTTAAATAATTAACTCAACTGAAAAGTCACCAAAAAAAAGTACAAACCAGGAGTTAAGATACTACCTGAATAGATCTAGAAGTGGAAGAAATAGGAACCACGTTCCTAAACAGCAATTAACCCACAGCAGGATTTCTTTCAGCTATGACATGTCTTTTCTGCACTGGAAGATCTGGAGAATATTCAGGACAGGAGTTATCTCTGTTGACTTTTCCTCTGAATACAAAATCACTTGTAAGAGAGCTACAAACTCCTTGTAAGTTCTCCCTTTAGTTATAAGTTATACATGATGAGAGATTTGCAGAGGGTGAAAAAAGACCTGCTAAGTCTGGTTGATACAGCAATAATGCAGTGAAATTCAGAGACTACAAAACTTCAAAGTTAGTTTTCATCCCAACTCCCTGCAAAATTCTAAAATTTTAATTGTTTTTTCTAGAAATTATAATTCTGAATAAATTTTCTCCAGACGTAGTAAAGCATTTCACTAAGATACTTTTAATCATTTCATAGGTCTCTGAATCTAAATAAATAAATAATTTGTTCTGCTAGGTTTCATTTAAAATCAGCTCTAATATTAAGCTACATTTGAGTGTCACACTGTTAAGAGAAATGTCTCTACTGATGTTTCTGGTTTCTGATGTTTTCATCTTCTCTAACACATCCAGAGTTGTATTTCTCATGAAATTGTATTGAAGTTGCATTCCTATCTGAGAGAGATCTACAGCATGCTGCTGAGAGACACAGAATTTCTGCTGGCCATATGGGATAAAAGAAAACAACAAAAAAATATTCTGAAAACACCCCAAAACTGCAAGTGACTCACAGTTTTCATAAGCACTGATAAGAAAATTCAGTCTTAAATTTTTTGATGTTCCAAAGCTAAATTCTTTGCACCGGTTAAAAAACACGAAATGTTCTTGGGTTTAACTGATCAGCAGATGACATTTGGATTTTTCTCAGACTTTTTTCCTCATTACAATTTGATTTTGAGAAAACTCCAACTTCCTTTTGGTAAACAAACAATCAAAAAAGTAATCCCTTTGTGATATTTGATTCCTAGGTAGTTACTTTGGTAGCATTTTACATCTATTTTGTGTTAACTGGCAATGGCTGGCAGAGGAGTATATGCAAGTATATAACAATGTAGCTCTATTAATAAGAACATAAATTTTAGTAGGAATGCCAAGGAGCAAGCTTCATTTCTACAACAGGCTATTATATTATGGAAATGTGTTTTCTAGCTGTTGTGCCTGTCTAGACTGCTATCAGCAGCTTGTATTCGTTATGAAAGCCTGCAGCTGGTCCATGCAAAGTTTGCTGTTTTGCAGCCCATCTGCTCGGAAGAAGAGATCTGTAACACTGCCCAGTTTGGAGTAACGCTCCCTTATCATTGTAGTTGCAGTTTCTAAATAGAACTCTGAAATAATGATGGTTACTTTTCTACTTTTAGATCCCAGTAAATTAACTCCTGTCTGGGCAGATGGCTATCCGGCTGGTGAAACCAGGGACAACTGAGAATCAAGCAAACGGGGCTGGGGAGTAGCATCCTTTCATTTCTGTGGCTTGCTTGATCCCTGTAGTCCCACTGAAACTGTGATGCTGAATGTTCTCAGGAGATGAGAGGATGGCAATGAAGCTAAGAAGTAAAGTGTGAACAAATGGAGGTGTTAAATGCAGGAGACAAAAATAGAAGCCCGCGCTTGGAACTATGTGCACTACACACAGCTAATGTGCTATGACATTTCCAGGATTTCCTGAGCAAGACCTGAACTTGATCTTAACTTTAGTCAAAATTTTAGTAAGCAAGTCCAGCACGCTCTCTTCAGCAGTAGTCAATAGCCGTGTCATTAGTAAAAGTTCAAGAAAATCCACATCAACACTGTTCTTACTTTTTACTGATAGTAGTAGAATTATTTTCCATTGTCTACTTATCTTTTAATATTCTGAGGGGAAATATTGTTTTTTTTCTTCAGCTCATTTAGGTTAATTCTGTTCTGATATTAAGTGTTTAAGGAGCCTCTTTCTGAGTGACCAAGATCAGCAAACTGATTTATATTGTTTTAGGTTTAGCTTGTTGCCTTGGGATCCCAAATACCCTTATTGATATCAATTACTACTGACTCAAAAAGGAACTGGGAAAGATTATTGAATTTATATAACATATGTCAGTAATGAAAATATTCTCCTTTTTTTAGGCACAGGTTCAGTTATGGGACTCTGCAGTGGACCACCTGTTCTTATTCAAACTCCTGCTGACCTGAGAAACTAAGATGCGGAGAGAGCCAACAGAAACTGTGTAATATTGATCAGAGAGACTGATTAGTGTCCCTTAGCAGCACATATGAGTCCTTTGCATGGATTATTCTTGGCTACTTTGTGTGCAATTGTGGCTCGTTCCTTTGTTCTGTCACTTGCCTGCTTAGCTGTGATTTCTGGCACCTGCTGTTCTGCTTTCGCCTTCTTGTACCTGTTATCATTTATTTTTTGCTATAAACCTCTCTTGCTGCTGATCACTTTCTCTACACAAATTCTTAGCCTGGGAGAGCTCTTAAACTCCTCCGTCTCATGACTTGTAAATCCATGTCTCCACCTCTGGTTCTAGCCTCATTATAACCATCCGGACCAATCGTGCAGGTTTCTAGTATGATGAACCTGACACAACCAGGTGATGGTGTACAATGACAAATCAGGAGAAGTAACCAGACAAAGCAAGAGATTTCAAATCCAGAAATATACTATATACTAGTAATTTATTTTTTCAATGCTTTTAAACTCAAAATTCCTAAAATCTTAAAATGGAAAAAAAAAATCATAAAATACTACTATGTCATGGTTAATATAGATCTTAAAGTAAGGTTTCATTAGATTCTCTCTTTGATTAATCCAGTTTGCAAGGAAAATATGTGTATTATTCTCTTAAGGATTATATCACTAGAACGGATGGTCTATCTACAAGGCATAGAACTTGACCTGGGGAAACTCTGCTCCCACATACGGCATTCCTGGGGCCTGTTGATGTAAGTGTTTTTTGTATATGTATGTTTTCATAGTGTCTGAGAAACAGTAAAGGCTGAGTTGTGACCCACAAAAAACACTGCTTCTATAGCATGATGCTAAATATATGTTTTATGCCCTGGGGCAGAATAGGAGGTTGTGCAAACACATACGAAAATATGAGGGCAGTGTGAGTAGTGTTGAATCGTGTTGGAAGATCAATGCATGGAACATGGCTAAGGGCAGAAACATATGAAATAGTTCCTTAGAAAAGAATAAAATGGTAGTCAGCAAACCATAGTAAAATCAGAACAGGGAACACGGAGCCATTCTTTCTACCCCTTTGAATGATACGCATTGCAAGAAATTAAGAAAAAAGCAAACCTCCTCTCTTCTGGTAAAGGAATTTATGCTCTTTCTGGCCTTTGCTGTTCTATGGAAAAGGAGGAAAGGAAGAGAAGGCATCTCAAAGACTTTCCCATGATTTACATGCCCTAGACAGGCAGAATCTGACCTTTAATTTGGCTAGATGTGCATTGATTAGGACTGAATCTCATTAAGACACAATCTACTGGGGGTGGTGCAACTGAAAATATAATATTGATTAAAAAATAAAATAATCCTCCTCTCTCTCTCCCTCCTGACTGTCTTAGTTCATAATTAGCCTTCCCATATAGCTTTCCTCCTACATGTTATGTAGCTGCCAGTCTGACAGGAAGCAAGAATGCAATTAGAAATTTCAAATTAGCAGTCAAGCACAGACAAGGGAAAAGGGAACCTGCATCATGCCCAGTATGTGGTTTGACTGAAGCTTGATTGCAGCAATGTGAGTTAAAGATTTTTAATTCAGCATAAAAATATGACTGCTATTATGATTCTGTTACAGTTTGGGAATTGCGTAATACTTTTCTTATGCAGGATGACCATGAGAACCAGCTGATATGCAGCAGCACAAATAGGGTCATTTTTCCCCTAAAATACAAGACTGAAACCATAGAATCATAGAATAGTTTGGGTTGAAAAGGACCTGTAGAGGTCATCTAGTCCAACCCCTCTGCAACGAGCAGGGACATCTTCAGCTAGATCAGGTTTCTCAGAGCCCCGACCAACCTGACCTTGATGGGTTTCCAGGGATGGCACATCTACCACCTCTACAGGCAACCTGGGCCAGTGTTTCACCACCCTCATTGTAAAAAAATTCTTCCTTATGTCTCGTCTGAATCTACCCTCTTTTAGTTTAAAAATATTACCCCTTGTCTTATTGCAACAGGCCCTGCTTAAATTTTGTCCTATTCTTTCTTATAAGTGCTCTTTAAGTACTGAAAGGCCGCAATAAGGTCTCCTCAGAGCCTTCTCTTCTTCAGTCTGAACAATCCCAACTCTCTCAGCCTGTCCTCATAGGAGAGGTGTTCCAGCCCCCTGATCATTTTTGTGGCCCTCCTCTGGACCCCTTCCAACTGGTCCACACCTTTCCTGTGCTCAATGTTCCAGAGCTGGACACAGTACTCCAGGCGGGGTCTCATGAGAGTGGAGTAGAAGGGGAGGATCACCGCCCTCGACCTGCTGGCCACACTTCTTTTGATGCAGCCCAGGATACGGTTGGCCTTCTGGGCTGCCAGCGCACATTCCTGGTTCATGTCCAGCTTTTCATCCAGCAGTATCCCCAAGTCCTTCTTGGCAGGGCTGCCCTCAATCCCTTCATCCCCCAGCCTGTATTGATACCAGGACTTGCCCTGAACCAGGTCCAGGACCCTGCAGTGGGCCTTGTTGAACCTCAAGAGTTTCACATGGGCCCCCTTATTGAGCTTGTCCAGGTCCCTCTGGATGGCATGCTGTCCCTCAGGTGTGTCAACCCCTCCACTCAGCTTGGTGTCATCTGCAAAGTTCCTGAGGGTGCACTCGATCCCACTGTCTATATCATTGATGAAGATATTAAACTGTTCTGGTCCCAGTATGGATCCCTGAGGGATACCACTTGTCGTAAGTCTCCATCTGGACGTTGAGCCATGGACCACTACCCTCTGGATGTTACCATCCAACCAGTTCCTCATCCACCAAACACTCCACTCATGAAATCCATCTCTCTTCAATTTAGAAATTAGGATGTTTTGGGGGACAGTGTCAAAGGCTTTACAGAAGTCCAGATAGACAATATCCGTAGCTCTTCCCTTGTCCACTGATGCAGTCGCTCTACCATAGAAGGCCACAAGGTTGGTCAGGAAGGTCTTGCCCTTGGTGAAAGCCATGCTGGCTGTCTCGAATCACCTCCCTGTCCTCCATGCGCCTTAGCATAGCTTCAAGGAGGATCTGTTCCACGATCTGCCCAGGGCACAGAGGTGAGGCTGACAGGTTGGTAGTTCCCAGGGTCCTCCTTTCTACCCTTTTTCAAAACGGGTGCAATGTTTCCCTTTTTCTAGTCACTGGGCACTTCACCTGACTGCCATGGCTTATCAAATATCATGGAGAGTGACTTGGCAACTACATCAGCCAATTTCCTCATGATTCTGGGATGCATCTCATTAGGCCCCATAGGCTTCTGTATATTCAGGTTCCTCAAGTGGTCATGAACCTGACCTTCTCTTACAGTGGGAGGGGACTTTGCTCTCCCAGTCCCTGCCTTGTGGGACTATTTTACAGAGAAAGCCTTAAAAGGCAAACTTGGCCAACACTGACTATCTTCTAGAGCTGTGGAAAGGAACTGAATCAGAAAGGGTAACATTCCCCTCCCTCCCTCTTCACAATCTTTTAGGAATGTTCAGTGCCATGATAAAGGATCAGACAGTAATGAGACAACATCAGAATCTTCCCAAACAAAGCCAGACTTCTTAAAGAGTGACTGCAGCACCGACACAGTGTTTGAATGAAAAGGATATGTTTATTTTTTTTATTTTAACAACAGAGAAGCAGTTCAAATCCTACTTTATTGGGGAAGTATTTAAATTATTTACTCAGTGGTATCGGGGGACAAGATGCAAGGTGTTAGCAGTTTATAGGAGTCCAGGGAAAGACTGGATCTATGACTTTGGATTAGCTTTGCTGAAATTTCATTTAAGACTATCAGCATCTGTTTTAGCATTTACAAGATAGTAAAGTTCTAATTTAAAAATTATCATCATTTTTATTGTGGTTGTTACTTAATTGTAGGGAAATTTCATGGGAAGGGATCTTTACAGAGAAAAAGAAAAGTAGCAAATTTGGTGTATTAGCAAGCTAATTTTCTTTCTGAGAGAAAACTGTTTTTGAGCTGACCTATTAAAAACATGACTGATTTAGTGTTTGGGCTCTTCAAAATGATCACTCACTGAGTAATGAGCACAGAAAGCCACAGTAAGCATCTTCAGCTGGCCTGTATCGCCATAGCACCACTGAGTTCACCGAAGGGATGCTCTTCTGCTCTCTGCCAAGATCTGGGTCAAGCTGAAAGTTCAGTAAGCTTTATTTCTAATGACCATTTAATAGATTGCTGTGTTTCCATGTTTGTAACCCAGGGTTTCAAAGGAGTTGTTCAGTGTTACATGGTTCTCCTAAAAGACTTAAAGCAAAACCAACAGCTCACCTTCAGCACAGTAAAAGAGAAGCAGCAGCTCGCATTGTCTGAGAGGGAATGGTACTGGAGGTAAACCAGATAGGAGCTAAAATGATGGAGTCTGGGAGAGGAAATATGAATTTCAGAGCTTCTGCTGGAGCTTGTGCATTGCTACAAACCATGTTTGGCCCTGTGAAAACAGAAGAAAAGCTCGCTCCTCATAAAGAGCTTTCAGACATGTAGTTTTTTCTTCCCACCTTGGGAAGCAGAAGACCAGAAGAGAAGGAAGGAAGGAAAGGAAGGAAAGGAAGGAAAGGAAGGAAGGAAGGAAGGAAGGAAGGAAGGAAGGAAGGAAGGAAGGAAGGAAGGAAGGAAGGGAGGGAGGGAGGGAGGGAGGGAGGAAGGAAGGAAGGAAGGAAGGAAGGAAGGAAGGAAGGAAGGAAGGGAGGGAGGGAGGGAGGGAGGAAGGAAGGAAGGAAGGAAGGAAGGAAGGAAGGAAGGAAGGAAGGAAGGAAGGAAGGAAGGAAGGAAGGAAGGAAAAAACAACCTGAGCAGAATTGATGTAATGAAGCTAAAAAAAGCGCTTTTTTGCATTTGGCAATGTTGTTTGCCATCCAATCATTTGTCCAAACGACAATGGACAAAATCACATAACAGCAGCTACACAAAATCCTGAGTGGCAATAGTGTGTGGGGAGTAGGGATGTCACTAGAGTTCATCATCTGAAGAAGGGAATCTGCCCCAAAAACCTGAAGTTTGAAGGAGTGGGAGCTCTCTCTCATCTGGAAGACATTGTGGCGATGTTATCATGTTTTTGAAATCAAAAGAAACCTGGACCCAGAGCGAGGTGGTGCAGTCCCTGTTAGAAATCATGCGTCAGAGCCCTCAAATCTTCTGAGTGAAACCCTTCATCAGGAAAACATTCAGTACTTCTGTTGTCAATGCTTTTTAGCATGGTAGGAGCTTCTGGGGCCAGGAAAGTTAAATCTCAAATTAAAAAAAAAAAAAAAAAAAAAAGAAAAAAGAAAATGGAAAAGCAAGATCCCACTATGACTTGACTAATAGAATGTTGTGATACTGAGACTGAGGAAAGAGCAGTAAATGTAAAGATATTTAAAGAAACATGCTGAATCTTAGACGCCTTGTTTGGAGTTTCATTTTACCCGCTCTAGTATTAGAAACACCCTGTTCTATCCACATCTTACTGCAATTCTGTTCAGATATTTGCAGTTAATACTCTGTTTTAAGCCTGTTTTCAAAAACATTCAAACTCATCTGTGGCATTCTTTTAATTTAAACCAAAGTTGGCATTTCCTTTTTTACATTTTTTCCCATTACTGCAGGGGTTCAAGAGTTCATTTAAAAAATGCATGTCTTTTGTCTTGCATTTTAAGGGAAGAGGCTTCCTCCTAGGGTTTCTACTCCTGCCTTGTGCTGTAGACCACTTCTTCACATCTAGTCATTTAGAAGAGGTAATAGCTCTGTATCTGAAGATACCACTCCAAGCATTTTTCTGTTCCTTTACTCAAAACTGATAGGTATTCCTTAAAATTGTAGTAAGAGAGACAACAGTGCAGATCTTCTTTGAGGGGTAGATAATAAAATCCACTGTCAAATTCCCATTAAAAATTTCCTAAAGATTATTCTATGCTCCACTTAACAATGTTGATTGTATGTGATTAGAAGGTAATTTTTACCTTTGAGGTTACTGGATAACCTTCTTTATGTAAAGCAGCAAAGAAAAAAATATCTTGCCTTTTTTTTTCTTCCTACTTTCACTTAGATCTACAAAAAATGGGACACCAACATCAGCAGGTAAGAGCAGAGCACAGTACACAGCATTGCAACTACTTTCTGGAAAAGTCCAACGGAAAAATATGCATCTGTAAGATCCCAGAAAAGAAAAATGTCTGTGAATGTACTGTTACTGCTGAAGATCTAATTAACAAAATAATTATTTGGTTTGTGTGCAAACAACGACACAAATCCTGAAAAAAAAATATGGAAAAACAAAAGTCAACTTCTGTATGTCAGAGTTTAGTGTTGAGGATGAGAGTTAAAAAAAAGTAGAAGTACCATTTCTCTTGAGAAGAACAAGCGTTAAATTTAGTAAGCAGAAACATTACCCTAAGGAGAGACTGGAAACTTCAAAATAAGTTACGAATCAAACACAAACCAATAGCTTATGTTAGATTTTTTTTATTTTTTTTTAAAAGCAGAAGCTGGAAAAAAGAACCCCAGCATCAAAGAAATGAGAAAAATGCTGATCTTAACACCTGTTTAGATATTCTTGAATGCTCACATTCACAGTTTGCAGGAACCATCAAAATACGAAAGTCCTCCCTCTCTCTTTCATATTTTTTTTTTTTTTACAAGGAGTTTACAAGGTTTACATGGAGTTCATAATTTATTGCATGTAGTAATTTTGGATGTTTCCATATTTGGAAATGCTTATGGGCTTGGAGCCATGCTCACATTTTACCAAAGAGCTTCAGGGAAAGATGCCCAATGTGAGATTTAGGTAGTTAAATTAGTTCAAGAAAGTGTGTGTTAGTCGAATCACTTGATCTCTGGTGCAACCTACAGTTATAAATATAGACGTATATCTATATATATAGACATACATGAATGAAAATAGGAATCTGGTATTTCTGGCACTAGCCTGGGTTTACTTAGGAGATCTCCTTACAGACTTAATTATTGCCTCTAGTGATTTGTCAGCTTTTCAAACCTTTTAATTTAAAGTTGTTTAGGTGGCAGTGCCCTCAGTGGCTGTAGCTCTGTCACTGACTGGAATGGCAACAGCAGCAGCTCCTACTTTTGTAGGACTGACGCGTTGCTTCTCCATGGTTCCTTGGACAAATTCTTTTCTTCTGACTAACAATATTTTCTGACTGCATTTTAGTATTTTCACCTTTGACTATTCACCCTATTACGTGGAGCAACAGCAACCAGAGAATGCAGGGAACAGGGATGGCAACGTGGGACCGACTGTTGGAGCAGAAGGGAAGGTAAAATGCCCAGAGATTGCATGTGAATGTCACAGTTGGTGCAACACTAGCAGTGACACACCAAGGGCAACTTTGCAGACCCAGTTTGAATGATGGCTGCTCACACATCCTCCAAATCCCCAATGCCTGGTGCAACTCCCTGGGGCTGGGGAAAAAGCAGCCTCGCCCGTGGGAGATCTGCTCTGGTGGAAACACTGAGTCACCAGCTGAAGGAGCTGTAGGAGGAGATGAGCAGACTGCGCACCATGAAGAATCGACATGCGATCAACAGGTCCTTTGTCAGAACCTGAACCCACATCGTGTGGAAGGAGGGGCAGACAGAAGCTGCACCTGAACAAGTGGAGGATGCAGAATGCCAGGAAGGGGAAAGCCAGATGCTTGCAAGTTTGGTGACAGGAGGAGAGACCCTTCCCCTCTTTGCAACTCTGCTTTTACAGAGTAGATTTAATGCCCCGATAAAAGGTGAGGAAGAACAAGTTTTCTCACAGCATAATGTGGAGACATCTGAGCTTTGATTTGGGTTCGGATGAGATAATCTCCAAAAGTCTCTTCTAAAGTGTTGTTTGATTCTATTCAATGATTCTATGATATTAGTACATTTGAAATTTCAGAAATGCAGTCACAAATCAATATCCAGAATCATTTGCAGGAAGGCTGGTGTATCCTATGAGCTTGATTCAACCGACTGTGGTAGAGTCAACATCCCTGGAAGCACCAGCCTTAATGTTTCCATACTGCATTGCCCACTTTTCCTCTACAACTTATCACATGCCATCACCGTCAAAATTGAGTGTTCCAATCTAATTTACTGATGCTGCAGGATACATCTCACCACTCCAACAACTGCATTACATCCTGCTTCCATTTTCTGCTTGAGAAATACAGACTGGCTGGGTTATGTCATGGTTTGGGCTGGGCTGGCCACTGAATACAATACCGTGAGTTTGGAGCAATCAAAATGCTACTTCTTGTTTCCATTTTTACATGTTTTCTATACCACCAGTAATACTTTGCAAAGCAATGCTCTGAATCTTCTTTCATTCTGTGCCTTATAAGTAGTGAAATTTTTGAAATTATCTGTACATTTTATATATCACAGCCTTAATCCATCCTCAGAATCCATGAAGAACATCTAATAAGGAGGAAACATTTCTACCTTTCATTTTGCAGCAGCAGGTGGAATGGGACTATTTTTAGAATATTTTAAAGCAACCTGGGTATTACATTAAACAGTAACCACGTCCCCATAATCCAAAATAGGTTTTGTTTCTTCCCATACTCCAGATTCCCCGAGAATTGCCTCCTAGGAGGTAGAGTATATCTGGTCTTTTCCCATCTGATGTTAGACATCAGATATCCCCAGAGAACTTCTTTGTATTACCATAAAATGAGAAGAAAAATAAAGCCATCTGGTCTATAGGATTTGGAGTTCACCAATTGTCATGAATCATCTGTTCTGGGAACGCCATCAATCCATCTTGTTCGATGCTCTAACAATTTATACTTGTTCAAATACACAGTCTTTAGAGAAGTTAATCTTCATTTAATATGACAAGAATTCAGAATATATGTCAAATCAATCAATTCTATTTTAAGGAACTGAAACTTCTATTTTGACTTCATTGTTCCTATTTATTCCATTCATTCAATTGCTATTTTATAGGTATTTTGTAACTACTAAAAGAAACACTCAGTATATTTTGAATTCTTTTTTTTATGCCAGCACAACATGAAAAGCGCATACAAATGAGCCAGAAATGAAAATGAACAAGAATGTTGTAATGAGTGAAATTATTTTTTCATTTTGAATTTTCAGTTAAAGTGATAGATTTGCACAAAATGTTTTCATTTCTCATAATCCGTATTTTCCAACAGAATAGTATTTAATTGTAGAATTTCAATCAACTACAGTAATAGAATTTGGAAGATTTAAACATTTTTCCTAACTTTTTACTAAAAAAATATTTAGTATTATTTTTTTGAAATATTTTGGGATAATTTTTGCCTGAAATAGACACTTTATATACCTTAACTGAATACATGTCCCTGCCACTGAAATCAGACCATCTGTATGATAAGCAACATATTTGCATGGAAATGAATAGATTTTTATTCAAAGCAGCACATTTTTGCTAATTCCAGTAGCTTTTATCCAAACACAGTTATTTTTCAAAACCAATGCATTTTAATTTATATCAAGATGCTTTTTATCACATTCTTCGTTTCACAGTCTGATACATTCAACTAACCTAGCAGGTATTATCTGTAGAAACAAATTAATTTGCAGTAAAAGCACTGAAAGTTAATTTAAATTTATGCAGTTTCTTTTAGCAAATTATGTAAATTTAAAAAAATAAGCCAAATCTTTATATATCTTAGAGTTACATTAATGTCTTATTCTCAGAAGATATTAGGTCATTTTTAATGACTCCATATTTACTAGTTTTATCATCACATTTATAGTGCTCACAAACATACACCCAAGGTTTGGGTTGGAAACAACTATATGATTTCATGCAAAAAAAAAAGCAAAAGAAACAAAGAAGGGATCATTTAGTACATTGTAGAATTACAAGGTGTCTTGAAATTGCCTAATAAAATAAGCAGGTAATAAGCATGATTCAGCTCACATTGAGGCAGAGAAAGGGTTTTTTCAAGCACCTGCTTGGTTACTGGGAGTAACATGAGTGTGTTTTTCCTAAATCACAGACTAATCATCTAAGATCATTCAGGTCCAAAGGTTCTTCAGAAGATCTCCAGTCCAACCCCTTGGTCAGTGCAGGGCCTCCCATGAGATCTGACCAGGTTGTTCTGGCCTTCGTCCAGTTGGGTTTTGAAACAACCTGCAAGAACAGAGACTGCACAACCTCTCCAGGCAACCTGTGCCACTGACCAACTGACCCCGTGGGGAAAAGGTTCTCCTTATAGGTTCCTTATAGGTTCAGTATGCATCTCAAACTTCTATTTATGTCCATTATCTCTCTTCCTCCTGCTCTGCAGAGCTGAGAAAAGCTCAGCTTCACCTCCGTGATGACCAATGACATCTGCTTAGTCACTGGCAGGTGCTGTTATGTCTCTCCTGAGGCGTCTGCTCCAGGCTGAACAAACCCAGCTCGCCCAGCCCCTCCTCACAGGGCAAGTGCTCCAGCCCCTGAAATTTTGGCTTGATTTTCTGCTCTCACTCTCCTAGCTAAGTCTGCAAGAAACTCACCCACTTTCCATATTGCACAGCTCCAGATGCAAAGCTAGAACACTGAATAGAAGTGTCTTCTACAAGCAAGCTTTAAACAAGCCAAAATTATATAAGGAGCTTTATGGGCAAGAGACGAGGAAGATTTAGGAAAAAAAAGCCTGTATTTAGTGCCTGGAGGATTTAGATAAATAAAAGCATTGCTTATATACACCTCATTCAGCTCCTTTACTCAGATTCTCTGACTGACATACAGACTAACATTTGACCACACATGGATAATTCATTGTTCAACACAATTTTTTGATCTCTGTGCTTCTTTTGACATTGCCAAGTATATGCTTGTCTTTCCTCAGCTTTAATATGATCATCTGCTCTTCCTTCCTCTTCCTGACCTCCTCCTTGATCCGGTTTGATGTGTTCCCCTGACCATTTCTCTTTGCACAACAGCACAGCAGGATCCTGCTCCTGTCCTCCCTCCCTGCAGGCCCACCTCATCTTCTCACTTTCTGTAAATCCCATTTCAACTCCAACAATATCTCTAATCTTCAGATTTTTGACATTTGTGCTCCAGCCAGTCTCACATTGCACTCTCTGCAAAACCTCTTCGTAGTTACATCTGTCACAGCTGGTCTGAAGCCTGCTATTATTTTTGCCAGTGACATTTTAAATCTTTAGTTTGTTCTATTGCATTTAGCTGAAGACCAGGAAGATAATACCGAATCAATCTCTACTCCTTTGCACACCTTTGTAAGATTATTACTAACATCTCTACAGCTAAACCAAGGAACTGCCATTGTACGACTTCCTCCTAGTATTTCAAATTATACAGATGTGTACTTTGCATCCAAGCCTTGTAATATTTCTATGATTTGGATTTTTTTTTTCTGTCCAAAAATTATCTGTCCTTAGTCCTTATCATTTATAGTTCTCTTGGTTTTGGTCCTGTAAACAGTTGGACTAGTTGATCGTTGTAGGTCCCTTCCAAATGAACTACTCCTGTTCTGTTCTGTTCTGTTCTGTTCTGTTCTGTTCTGTTCTATTCTATTCTATTCTATTCTATTCTATTCTATTCTATTCAACACCTTCTAGCTACCTCCTTCAGACTGTGAAAATGAAAATTTATTCATATTTCTGACCAGTTAGTTATCTGCTGGTCACAACTACCCTTCCAACCTGTTCTAGTATCCTCCTCTTCCACCTCTGCATTTTATGTGTCAATAGTATGCTGTCAATATAATTACATTCCTGAAGCTCATTGCATACCTACTTTTTATATGACAACAGAACTCCTAAAAAGTAGTAGAAATATCAAAGTGAAATTTTAAACACATTCCACACTTGTGTACATCAGTCTTATAGGGATATCTCAATTGAAGTGGAAGAGATTATAGAATTACTTAATTTCTGCAGATTTTTAAAATATTTTCGTATTAGTCTGCTTTTATTAAACAATTCACCAAATGATAATTCAAATGAAGCTTACAAGTTGTTCTGACAATTCCCTGTATAGATATTATAATGGCAGTGATGATGAACAATGTTTTAAACATGTATGGCTACAGTGAAGACATTATTCTTTCAATTATTATCTATGTCTTGATCCTGCAAACACTTCATCGTGGCAGCAGCTTTCCCCATCTGAGTAGTCTGATTGTTCTCAAAGGAACTATTCATGTGAGTGATATTTTCAGGTTTCAGAGCCAGAAAGCAATTATAGCATCACCTGACCTTTTGCTTTACACAGAACTTTACCCGAAGATGTTTGTATCAAGCAGATACTTTCTCTACGGGTGACGAGGCTTAGAATGATAGGTACCCATGCTACTTGGTTACTTTTACTCCATCTATCCCATTTTTCTCTCTAACACCCAAAACTTGCAAATTTGGTCAAATGCTTTGGAGACTATGTGAAACTTGGACTGCGCCTACTTTAGCATCCTAGCATGGATCAGAATGCAATTTTGAAGTAAATCTCTTGATCGTTCTAATTTATCCAGATTCGGTTTGCATTGCATAGTGGCCTCAGAGTACACGAACTAGATTTTTTAAATGAAACTAAATTAGGAGATAAACTCTAGGGGTGCACCTGAGGCACTGCAGCCACTAGCTGGTGCTCAGTTCGCAGGACTGCATTACATCTAGTCTAAAGTAAAACTCCCCAGAATGGCTATAGTGTAGACAATGGGTCATCAGCACAATTTGTTTTATAGTAGCAGCAGTAGCTTTAAAAAAAAAACAGTACACAAACAAGGTGTGCTTTATGTCTTATTTCTATTGGTTAAGTTTCATTTTCCAGCTATTAGGTTCTATGAGTGTTTTTTTGGGGTTTTTTTGTTTTTTTGGTTTTTTTGTTTTTTAACGAGGTAGAAATTCCTTCCCTTCTAGCACCATTGTGCATTACTTAGCATACCCACATTCTTCCGTGCACTTTTTATTGTCATTCCCACTTTAAAATTATTTCTAAATTAGATTGATGCTGTCATCTGCTGCAGAATGATTTCACTGATATTACACAATGGCCTTCCCTGATATACTGGAGATCAAGACAGAATCCTGGAATTATTTTCATATACGGCAAAGGGCAGAAATAGAGGGCAGATTTTCTGGAGTTACAAGAAAGTTCGGTGATTCACTGTGACATCTTACTCCCATTCCAGTTCTTTAACATAACCACAAACAGAGCAACTTTATATTTTCAGGAAAACAGGGAGGTAGCTAATTTAAGACCAAATAGTTCAAAGTTTAAGTAATCTGAAAAAGGAAACAAAAATGTAATACAGATTGAGTTCCTTTAAAAATGCTTTTTTACCATTAAAGCTCATATAGGTAAAAATTTGTCTGCTTTCAGAAATAGCTGCATTTCTCTATCAATAAAACTATTCTAATAAACAACTGCAGTTCAAGGAAGATTCAGACTTGGGTATACTGTCAACAGCCATAAGTGATAATTAGTTGTCTGTGATAAAATTTATAAAAAATAAGAATTTTCATTCATTGCAGTTGCTAAAAGCGTTTTTAATCCAGGGAAGTGTAGGCAGATCTAAGATTTATAGTCATAAATGTGCCAAATGCATGTAGTTCTGTCTGAATTACATTTTACAGGCACTTACCTGTGGTTGTAAGACATATGTCAAAAGGACTGCCACATAAGAAGTGCCATTGTACAATAGTTTCATCTCTAGTTCCTTGCTGAAAATTCATAATAAATGCCAGTAGTGCTAGAGCCTGCAGTTACACAGCTTTAATATTCCAGATCATGACCATGAAGATACACACATGAGAAAAGAAAAAAAAAAAAAGAAAAAAAATCATGTTTAAAATTCCTTTAGTGCAAGCTGAAATTTTAGAAATAAAAACTTGTCTGCTGGAAAATACCATTGAAGAATATAGATATAGAGTGTAATAAGGAAAGAGAAAAAATAATAGAGAAAGACTTCATGAGAATGAGAAGGAGCGATTTAATAACTAGGCTTTTACCGCACTTGCTCAGAGATTTCTCCCTCTTTTGTTTTCAATTCCATTCATGAAAACTTATAACTGAAAATGTGTAATAAAGGTTAAAGTTGACATACTCCATGACAGCAACATAATTTTACATAGCGAAGGGAATTGTGTTCACCGGGGAATGAGAGAAAATGGAGAGAACTGTAACATCTGACAAATTTTAACTGGTAACATTTTTTGCTAAAGGGCAAGGATTCAAAAAGTACTTGCATTTGGTTAAGAACATCTCCTTTCCTTTGTGATAGATACCCCTGATCAAGGAGAAGTATAATAATCACTGGACTATCTGTAAATGGTCTCATATAAAGCACACTGTTTTTTTAGAATATGTCTTGAATTTTTACCTAATCTTATACATTTCCTACCTGTCCTATAGCTCTAAGAGAAGAAGCTCTTATTAGTAGAGATTTCTAATAGCGAATTCAAGTTGTGTCAAACTATTTAGTCCCTCATAAATGGTTTTTATTTTTTGAGGTTGGTTTTATTTTGACAAACTAGAAGAATAACAGACCAGCTTATTGCAATTCACAGTCAAGTTCTGTTTTTTCACCAATTCCAGATATGAACCAAATGTTCAAATGCTTTCCTCCTCAGTGTAGCATATCAAACCACAAGTGATACTGTACTCCAAGGCCAAAATATATTCAAGTGATGCTGGCTATATATGCTCTTAGGGTGTATCAGAGGGAGCCAACAGATACATGGGAACTGCTGATGACGGTGGTGACAATGATGAACCTGAAAGATACATGTGTACCTACATGGAAGTTGGAATAGATACACCCTGAGGTCCCTTTCAGCCTTAATTATCCTATGATCCTATAATTACTTCTTAAAAAAAAAAAATATGAGAATGTACAGAGAAACTGTGCCACATCACCAACATCTGATTTCACTGAATGCTTTTTTAAATTACTTCCTTTCCAGAGATGCCCATTACCTTACAAGACTATGCCTTCCACCTCATAATAATAATAAAACTCCTTCAAAACCCAGCACCTTTTCTTGATGACATTTTTGTCTTATTTATCAAGGAGAAAAGCAACATTTATTTAGGTGAATGTCCTCAGGTCTGTGCAGTGATTTTGTCAGAAAACGTAAGGGGAAGCAAGTAGATGGAACTTGAGAAATCCTCTTTATTATAGCAGTCTCTGCTGTTTTCATTAATTGAACTAGGATTCCCTTCAGTTACATTACTATGTTTGCTGTTTCACAGTTAATTCTGAAGTGTTACACTTCCTAAAAAACACTAAAGGGCTGGAGAACATTATTAACAGTGGAGGGATTTACTTTTTTGAAAGGATAGCATTGGGCTTTTTTCCATTCAATAGGAATAGCAAAAATATATGAGTCCACTCATTAATATTAGGAAAGCATAAAAAAAATAATATATGTAGGTAGCAACATATTTTTTCCACTTGTAATTTGGTCATTGGTTATTTATAGTTAATGGCATAAGAATTCAGTGCTGTTTCCTGTCTATTTACTTTTCTCTTATCCCACCTCTTTTCACAGAATCACAGAATCACAGAATCTTAGTGGTTGGAAGGGACCTCTGAGATCATCGAGTTCAACCACAAAAAAAAAAAAAAACAAACCAAAAAACAAAACAAAACAAAACAAACAAAAAAACCACACCAACACCCACCTACTAAACTCCACACCCACAACTCCACACACAACACCCCACCACAAACAATAATCTTGGGCACTAGAAAATGCCCTGAAGAGCCATGTCTACACGTTTCTTAAATACCTCCAGGGATGGTGACTCCACCACCTCCCTGGGCAGGCTGTTCCAGTGCCTGACCACTCTTTCAGTAAAGTAATTCTTCCTAATATCTAATCTAAACCTCCCCTGCCGCAGCTTCATGCCATTTCCTCTGGTCCTGTCGTTATTCACCTGGGAGAAGAGGCCAACCCCTGCCTCTCTACAGTTTCCTTTCATGTAGTTGTAGAGGGCAATGAGGTCTCCCCTCAGCCTCCTCTTCTCCAAGCTAAACATGCCCAGCTCCCTCAGCCTCTCCTCATAGGACTTGTTCTCCAGACCCCTCACCAGCTTGGTGGCTCTCCTCTGGACACGCTCCAGCACTTCAATGTCTTTCCTGTAGTGAGGGGCCCAAAACTGAACACAGTACTTGAGGTGAGGCCTCACCAGTGCCGAGTACAGAGGCACGGTCACTTCCCTACTCCTGCTGGCCACGCTATTCCTGATACAAGCCAGAATGCTGTTGGCCCTCTTGGCCACCTGGGCACACTGCTGGCTCATGTTAAGCTGGCCGTCCACCAGCACCCCCAGGTCCTTTTCTGCCGGGCAGCTTTCGAGCCACTCTTCCCCAAGCCTGTAGCGTTGCTCGGGGTTGTTGTGACCAAAATGAAGGACCCGGCACTTTCCTCCAGCATAAGCATACAATATAGTCTGGTTTTGTGGCCATCAGGAGGAAGTGATGGAGAGGAAAGCCAAACCATGTTCGGTTTCTGAATTATTTAAAATATTCTTAATGCAGCAGTGATAGATACTATGAAATCATGAAATCATGAAAACCATGAAATCATGAAATTTGCCTCAGTCTTCACTGGCAGCCTCTCTTCCCACACCTCTCAAGTGGAGGGACCACAAGGGAGGGACTGGGAGAGCAAAGTCCCCTCCCACTGTAAGAGAAGGTCAGGTTCATGACCACTTGAGGAACCTGAATATACAGAAGCCTATGGGGCCTAATGAGATGCATCCCAGAATCATGAGGAAATTGGCTGATGTAGTTGCCAAGTCACTCTCCATGATATTTGATAAGCCATGGCAGTCAGGTGAAGTGCCCAGTGACTAGAAAAAGGGAAACATTGCACCCATTTTGAAAAAGGGTAGAAAGGAGGACCCTGGGAACTACCAACCTGTCAGCCTCACCTCTGTGCCCTGGGCAGATCGTGGAACAGATCCTCCTTGAAGCTATGCTAAGGCGCATGGAGGACAGGGAGGTGATTCGAGACAGCCAGCATGGCTTTCACCAAGGGCAAGACCTTCCTGACCAACCTTGTGGCCTTCTATGGTAGAGCGACTGCATCAGTGGACAAGGGAAGAGCTACGGATATTGTCTATCTGGACTTCTGTAAAGCCTTTGACACTGTCCCCCAAAACATCCTAATTTCTAAATTGAAGAGAGATGGATTTCATGGGTGGAGTGTTTGGTGGATGAGGAACTGGTTGGATGGTAACATCCAGAGGGTAGTGGTCCATGGCTCAACGTCCAGATGGAGACTTATGACAAGTGGTATCCCTCAGGGATCCATACTGGGACCAGTACAGTTTAATATCTTCATCAATGACATAGACAGTGGGATCGAGTGCACCCTCAGGAACTTTGCAGATGACACCAAGCTGAGTGGAGGGGTTGACACACCTGAGGGACAGCATGCCATCCAGAGGGACCTGGACAAGCTCAGTAAGGGGGCCCATGTGAAACTCTTGAGGTTCAACAAGGCCCACTGCAGGGTCCTGGACCTGGTTCAGGGCAAGTCCTGGTATCAATACAGGCTGGGGGATGAAGGGATTGAGGGCAGCCCTGCCAAGAAGGACTTGGGGATACTGCTGGATGAAAAGCTGGACATGAACCAGGAATGTGCGCTGGCAGCCCAGAAGGCCAACCGTATCCTGGGCTGCATCAAAAGAAGTGTGGCCAGCAGGTCGAGGGCGGTGATCCTCCCCTTCTACTCCACTCTCATGAGACCCCGCCTGGAGTACTGTGTCCAGCTCTGGAACACTGAGCACAGGAAAGATGTGGACCAGTTAGAAGGGGTCCAGAGGAGGGCCACAAAAATGACCAGGGGGCTGGAACACCTCTCCTATGAGGACAGGCTGAGGGAGTTGGGATTGTTCAGACTGGAGAAGAGAAGGCTCTGAGGAGACCTTATTGAGGCCTTTCAGTATTTAAAGGGAGCCTAGAGGAAAGATGGGGACAACCCTTTTTTGTTGTGACAGGACAAGGGGTAATGGTTTTAAACCAAAAAAGGGTAGATTCAGACAAGACATAAGGAAGAATTTTTTTACAATGAGGGTGGTGAAACACTGGCCCAGGTTGCCCATAGAGGTGGCATATGCGCCATCCCTGGAAACATTCAAGCTCAGGTTGGACAGGGCTCTGAGAAACCTGTTCTAGCTGAAGGATATCCCTGCTCTATGCAGGCTGTTGGACTAGATGACCTGTGAAGGCCTCTTCCAACCCAAACTATTCTATGATTCTATGATAAATCCAGGTGGGGTGAAGCTTTGTACCACCTCCTCCTCTCCATCGAGCTCAAGGACTGCTCTCCTGAGCTCCAGCTCAGGAGAAGTTCATTTTCTTGGCCTTCAGTGGCAGGGTTTGACTCCAGAGACCTCTTGGTGTAGGCACTGCAACTTCTACTTCTTTGTCTGTCAGACAACTCTGTTTAGTACTAATCTACTTCTGATCTTCCAGTATTCTGGAACATCTGATATGTTGTGATTGCACGTACACATAATACTAGTCTAATGTAGGGAATATTGGTCCTATGGCTACTGAATCTACCAACATTGATACCATCTGATACCAAAGGTAAGGTGTATTAGAAATGGATTTTCTCCTTTAAACCAAAAAAAGGGAAAGTAGTCTATGCAATGAAAATCCACTTGTTGTAGAGGTCAAGATGCTCAGAAAAGGCTACTGCGTAAATTCCATCAAATCCAGGAATTTATGCAAGGTGACTGAAACTTATTTCTTCAGACTGGCAACACAAATAGAAGGTTTGGACATTTCAGGATCACAGTCTTTTTTATAAATACTTACAAAAATGATACTTACAAAAATACTTGCAGATATGGCACCAACATCATATTTTCATTAACATGAAAACACCTTGGCATCAAATGTATCAGCATTGCTATCTAAATGCTTGCCCAATTCTCCTGCACTGATAAGACAAGTTCCAGTTTCCAATGAAATCAATTACAAGGCTGCTGCTAGCTTCAATGGGCTATGGATCATGTTCACAATACATCATGTCATGCAACTTTCTATTATAATTCCATGCCCTTTGCTAAGTTAAAATATGTGGCTTCGAACTACGCAAGCTGGAGCGAAGTCTCCATCTTGGTCTCTCTAAAAATGTTAATATATACCTTTAGGCACAGCACAGATACTCTAAGCCAAATAAAATCCTATCTCTAGGTTTCACATGATAAAAACTACTGACACTCACGCTCAGGTCTCCTGAGTGTGAAACAAAAGTAAATTAGAAGGAGCTCTGTAACTGCCTAGGCAGCACTCAATTCTTACTTGCAACATCTGTAAAAAAGTTTTATTGGATCTGTGGAATAGAGGAAAACACATAAAAGAGGTTACTTTCTCCTGAGAACGCAGAGAAAATACTACTACAAAATACACAAAAGACAAAGGTTTATAAGGGTAAAGAACTGTGTTAGAGGATAAAAGACTTCCTGAGCTTCTAAAATGCACAGCTGGTTGCACTGCATCTGTGTACGTGGAACAGATCTTTGTTTTCATTTGTGAGGTATTTGTGTTACTATCAACTAGCTGTAATTATGATATTACACCTAAATTTGTCCTTTTTTGTCAGGGATGAGGAAACTCTGCTCTTTTGTGTCTTTTTTGTATTCACCTACTCAGTGGATATGTCGTTGTCATTTCATAATAATGTACAAAGTTATTACTGATGCATTCTATAGCACCAAGAAACAGTTAAGGTAACAGACCCTGTAGGATTTCCACGGTTATGGTATAAATGTTAGAACCATTCAGCGGTAAATGAATTAATTCAAATTTATGTCATAAATTAGGAAAAACTTCCTCAATGTTGTTAGTTTTGCTTTCAAACACAGATGGTTGAAAAATTCTTGGTGCAACAGCTTTGTCTCCAAATGCCAAATTTTTGTTAAAAATGAAATTGAATAACGTTGATTTCAATAAATTTTTAATCTGGGCAAAAGTTAAAAAGAAACATTTAAGCTTTATTGATTTATTCTTAAAATACTGAACAACGGTGGTATGCTAACAGTTAAATTTCATTTTTATTGGTTTGCTGCATTTCAACCTCTACAGCAATGTATTACTTTTTTGGTGATTGTATATATACAATATTATACAGATTACATAAATACCAGAATGTGCTCTGATACTAAACCAGAATACTTGACTTTACTGAAACACAAAAAATTCTTAAGTTACATATTTTAAAGACATTTTGGAAAAATCTGCCTTTCATTTTTGATGAAGAACTTTATCTCGTATCAAAATGTCACATTTTCCCATGAAATTAAAATTCCAACCACCACCAATCTTGGTACAGCTTCCAGAAAACTCATTATATGACTGAGTTCACAGCAAGACTTCTGTGATTCTTTCAAATGTAAAAAAAAATGTAAAGGATTTGACAAAGTGACACATTGTGTTGCTCTTGAACAAAGTGATGTGCTCTTAAGATATTAACAAGTGAGATTACAGGCATACGGGAGAAAAGCATAAGCATATGAGGAAGGATAAGGACCCAAGGAAAACACGAGTGGCTTAAATGAGTCGCTTAAAATTAACTGGCCAAGAGGATGCTTATTTTAAGCAATTCTTGGAGCTTTTTCCCTTCTTAGGGAAGACAAATACATTGGCTTAGAAAACGAAGGTGAACTAGTAGGTAGCAGCAGCATACCTTACTAGTCATGGTACCGCTTTTGCATTGCCCTCTGCATTACAAATCACAAATCCCCAGTCACTGTTTGAGAGAAATTTTAAAAGCCGCCTACAAATTAGGTTACATATGGGAGAAAATCCATATTCATGAATGCCTACCAGCTGTTACACTGCATTAGGTGTGCTCCTGGAGCACAAATTTAGTTCATCCAAGAGGAACCCAGTTCACGTTCTCCAAGCCTGCTCTGGGGTGTGAAACAAAGCGGAGTTAGAGGGGATGATAAGGACATTCAGTTCAAATGTGCACTCTTGATTTGAATGAAAATGCTTTTGTAGACTCATCTTCCACCTCTGGGTCAGATACAATCCACACAGAGAAAGCTCAGCAATGATTTGCAAAGAAGTTAAAGCTATGGCCATGTTCCGTGTCTCTCAGCATATACACAGGAATAGTGAAAGGGCTGCACAGCTTATAGAAAAGGTGTGTTAAGCTTAGATCCTAGCAGAAGAAAAACCATCAGCTCTTCTGCATATGTAACGCTAGGCTCTGAGGATATAAAAATCTTACAAAAGTCTTTCTATACTTCTCTCTGCTTGCCGAATCAGTTACTGCTGAAATACATGTTTTCTCAGAGCCAAACAACAGAATTGAGCATGGTGAGATAAGGCACAGTGATGCCAGAATATCTATCAGCAATTGACGGAGCACTGAATTGGCTGAATTCCCACAACTCTGGGATTTTAGGAATAGCCATGAGGTGCATCCGTTACATTGAGATGAGCATTTGCCCAATTTCTTGTGGTATCTAAACCACACAGGTTTGGCATAAAGAAATGTTTTAGGTCTATATACAGCAGGTATATAAAATATTAACAAGCTTGGTTGTGTCAAATGAAAAATAATTGGCAGTATCCGTTTTCCTCATGGCAGATCTTAATCTTTTGTTGTTGTTGTTGTGCTGCCTGATTTATTAAGACTTTAATAGTCCACATGATAATTTAGTATATATTTTCCTTCCTGTTTTATTAACAGTTAGTGAAAAGGTTCTGATCATTCACTGAAAATTTGTATCATGGGAGATGGGTAGTTAAATCTTTTTTTTTTTCCTAGTCTGTAAAGAATGCATATTAATATTTTTAAACATGCACATTAACTCAAGCATGTTGTACAAATATCTTTCTCCAAGACTGCACCAGCCAGCAAAGACAACCAAAACTTTAATTATTTTTTTTTTTTATTTTAGATATATATGCATAAATGTAAGTAACAAAAATATGCAGCTATATACATATATATATTTCAGAGATGGCTCAATTGCCATAAAGAAGGAAGGATTTTCAGGAAAGTTTAGGGGAAACATAAAACAAATCTCGTCAGTTTATTGATGTGTTACTGGAGATGCTATTCAGAATGTGAATAATTCATAACCCAGAACTGTCAGAAGTTAACTTTAAATACCTGAGGGGATATCTAGTCAAAGCAGATAGTTTTTGGGGTGTTCACATTTCAGCATGACATTACCAAGAATCATATTTTTCAGTGGTAAGCGGCCTGTGATGGTGTAGAAGAATATGGAAGTGTTTTTCATAAAGAAAAAGTTTGACTAGAGTAAGAGAAGAAAAGTAGCGCTTCTGTCACTTTCACAGATAAAAGAGCATGAAGAAAGATATAGAAAAGGAATTTTTGGCTGAGACTTCATAGTTAGATAGGCAGGATGATATATCAAAAGGTCATTATGCCATTCTAACATTAATATCAATATACAGCAATATACAAGTCCCAGATGATCCTATTATGGTCAACTATTTTATTACCCTTGGAATCGAAAATTTAATTTCATTATTTTTTCCTGAAAAATACTTATTAATTATGAAAAAACCCCTTTGTGATGAGGGTTAATAAATTGCCTTGAAAAATGAATTTTAAAAAACCTAACTGTCTAAGAAGCCTGTTATGATTTTACTGAGTATTAAGAGTTTTCTTGTTTCAGAATGTTTTTTTGTTTCAAAAGTCATGTTTAGTAAAGCACATTCTAAAAGATTAAGCTATAGTACTTGCTATTCAAGTTGAATAAAAAATAAAAAATGAAATATATTATAATTCTGATCATTTAACTCCTGTTTTATTTTTCTTCATGTCTTTTGTTACGACTAATCATTTCAGGTTGGGACTCAAATGGTCTCTTTAATCCTCAACATTTTCAGAGGATAAGAATTATTTTTTCCTAGTTCAATGCAGGTTTTAATTTTATAGGGACCATCAACTCAAAGGATAAGTTACAGTGGAGCGAGATTAATTTACAGCAAAGCTCTTCTCCCAAAAGCATTATAATGTAAACTGCTATGGTAGAAGGATTTAAAAGACAAAAAGAATGGTCTATTTTGCAGATGATGAAGGCATCACAGGGCAAGGAAGTTTTAGACATTTTTGGAAAAGAAGGAGAGAAGGATGCCTGGGGTATTTAAGATGCAGAGTGTTGCAAGTCTGCCCTCTGAGGACAGCTGTGTACATTCAGCACACAAATGAGAGAATCAACTCAAGTTAGTGGTGGATTAGGAAGGACACAATGGAAATCCTTGCCTCCCCTACCAAAGGCTCCTGCTGAGGTCTTAAAGGGAATGGTCTAGTCAGGAGTTTAGCTCAATGCAAGTTCATTCCTAATCTTAATATCCATGCTTGCACTTCCCAATCATTCCAATTTCTGTTTAAGACGACTATATGGCAAAAATGTGTCACGCTACCCATTTCTTTGAGTTTATTTGCCTGTGGTCATCTCAGGATTGTGAAAATTTCTGGGTTGTTTGGTGAAAAATCTTAGCGTCCCTTCCTTCTCAATTTGTATAACCAACAGCTTTGATTTATTCTGGTCAATAGAGTCATTCTAATTACATCAATGAGTATTTATATCTAAAAATCTTTTAACAAGCACTTCACACAAGTAATGTGGACATTCATCTCACATAACTGCATACATCTAACCTTATTCATCTATATCTATGCAGGTCACCCTAGGCTCCCTTTATAGAGAACAGAAAAAACCAGTCACTTTTAGGACACAATTAATCTAATTTGGTTTCAGTATCTACCTTAAGGTAAGACTGATGATGCTTTAGAAATACATATAAGGGAGGTTTAAGGTGACTAGATTAGATTAAGACATCCACATTGTACGTCTTATTTCATTAGATTTTTTTTTCTCTAGATATAGTACTATGTAATAGAAATGTTTGATATTCATATAGCAAGGAATGTGTTTGGTCTTTGTAAAAAGACAAAAATACACAGTTTATGTCTTTCTTAGAAGTGTTAGACAAAACAGAAGTGCTATGGGGAGAAATCAATGTCACTTTGAAACAAAGTAGACCAACCAGTTTTGAGTCCATGTGTTTATCAGTTGAGCTTTATACCTTGATCTTTTCCAATAAATGGACAAAATTAAATGACCTTTTAATTCAGGACTTGTCTTTCCCTCAGTTTTCTTTACCATTACTTTTACTTATACAGTATTGAGTAAATAATGTATTTAGGTTTTGCTTGTATTGCTTAATCCTATGCAGGTGTTCACTCCCAGATCTCAGTGTTTGTGCCAGGTGTAACCAAGATCTACTAATTTTAGCTCCAGCTCCCTTTGCTAGAGGAGGGTCTATGCTTTGTTCCAGTACCTATTCCTTAAGAAAGATTGCTTCTGTGAAAAATTAAACAGCTTTTTCTGCCTAGAGGTGGTGCAGAAGTAAACCAATGATCCTGTTTCTGACTACAATAGATCATGTTCTATTATCATTTACAATAGTGTAAAGCCTGAGCTGTTTGAGAAGAATGAAATGAGGTGAAATTATATGGCATTCCTGAAAAGAAAGAAAGAAAAAAGAAAAGATTTCATCTTTCTGAGGCACAGATGGAATATCCAGCTATATCTGTACTGCTTTGGCTAGCCATGCCTCTGTTTGGGCTCAAAGTCACTAAAGTGGTCTGGGTCAGTCACAGTCATGCTATAAGCATAAGCATAAGCATAAGCATCTTTCCTTTATCAGTTGCATCATACCTCGCTTCAAAAGCAATGAACACCAATTACCTAGTAGTAACACACAAATTCTTACTTCACCACAACAGAATTGTAACACATACCTTATCAGAATAATTTCCTCCATTGTCCCCCCTCTGTCTCCTGCCCCTGTGTGAACTCTGAACTGGCCAAACACGATGTTTCCTGTTGCTTTTGAGTCTAATGAAGGTCTGCGATTGTAAGATGTGATATAGATGCACCAGTAGCAGATGACCAAACAATTCCTTGATCCTGGTGTAGGGGAGGATGGACTTTACTTTCTCCATCAAACAGACCCCAGTGGAAAGAAAGGTAGCCATAACTACACCTTCATATTCAACATTAAGTTCCAAAGCAGAAAAGGAGTGTGTAACTAGAAAGGACTACTACTCTATGATAACATTGGCCTGAGGGACCATCACGACTCCTCCTGAGGCTGCTGGTGTTTTTCTGAAGCTGCCAGATGTCATGTGCCTGTCCTGGGTCAATGCTTGAGTGTGATTTACAGAATCATAGAATGGTTTGGGTTGGAAGGGACCTTAAAGATCATATAGTTCCAACCACCCTGCTTTAGGGGGGTTGGAATGATCTTTCATAGTTGTACACATCTAAAAGCTTCCAGTCTAAGCATGTTCCTTAGTTTTCTTCTCTAATTAATCGAAAGAAGGGGCAACATCCAAAAGTAAACTGTTACACCTCTCAGAACTTGAGGCCTTGGGGTAGCATAAGACAAATGGTACTGAGATGGTTTAAGATCATTTTCCTTTTTTTACTGCCTGACTCAACATCACACTGATGATGGCTCTTGCCCCACCTTTTCTGCACTAACCATGCCTATTGCCTTACTTGACATTCAAGCCACAGTGTGAGCCCCCACAATGTGGACAGGGTGGATGAGCTTTAGACTGAGCTAATATGAGATTTTAAACTTACTCTTTAGAGTTCTAGGACTCTGTTACTTACCTATTCAAGCCTGAATCAGCCATTGTGTTTTAAGAGATTAAAACTATCAGTGAAAAATTTGAGTTACTAGAATACATTCAAATGCAGTAATGGTGGTTTAAACCATCATTGTTGATTCATATATGGCATCAGTTAATTGATTCTGAAATAACCATGACATTGCATTTAGAAGAATCTATGCTATCTGGTTCAAATTCTGAATTACCAACAGAATACTAATCAAGGTAAAAGATGTCCCTTTCTATTGTGTCCTAAATGCAATCCGTATTGTTGCTCCTGGGGCTATTATTTCTGAAACATTAGACAAAACTACAGGTAAAATGATTATTTCATTATATCAGTCTTTTGCGATTCTGTTAGAAACTCTACTAGTGTCTCTCCTCCAAGATCTTTCCACCTATTACAAATTAATGATCTTCATATTACCTGCCTTATAGCTTCTTATTTCAATTTTACTCTCATTATTTATGCCCACTGGAACAATTAATTATACTGGTTTTGTGTTGACCAGCCAAACACAGAATTTCACTCTTAGCTTGGATTGGTGCTAGACAATACTTACAAATATTTCCCCCTGAGATGTGTGACAAAGATTCTCAGACTTTGTAATTCATCACCGAATGGATGAACTTACCGGTATAATTCAAAGAAGTCTACAAAGGCAGCATTTTCAAGTTTGTTCAACTTTATTGTAGGAATGAAACTAAATGATAAAAAGCATCAAAAGGATAATTTTTCAGAAGTATAAAGTAACAGTAAATAATAGATTACAAAAGAGTACATTGTTGCTATTGACTGGCTTTGATTGTCACCTTTGTAAGTTTATCCACCAAGAAAAAAATTATTTTGCAGAATTCCTACTGCAGCAACAGTACATTAAAAGGATAATTGAAGTTATACTATCATCTTATTTCTCCACAACATTGAATCCAACCCAATCACAGGGTACTCTTAAGTGTGCCATATCTAAACAGCAATAAAATATTAAAGATTGTATTACTGTTGCAGTTCCTAGTATAAAAATAAATAAATAATAATTACATACCATAAATGAATCTGACAGGTGAAAATCTGTGTGTGTTAGTTCCACACAAAGTAATTTTATATCTCTGCAGTCATATGCATGAATTTTAACTGTGTATTTAGCAGTAGTAAGGGACTTTAACATGAGTGAGTTTTTAATTTGTTTTTCTTTTATTCGATTAATTGAATTTTCTGTGTATTAAATTATAAATTTCTTCAGTAGTGCCTTTACCTAGCTACTCTTTCTTATTCATTAAATACAGACATGGATAATTTTGTTGACTAATTTTCAGCAAAATTTATTTTAACTGTCTTCAGTAGAGCTTTGTTGGTTTTCATCAGATAAAGACCTGTCCATAGAATGAGACAGTTGCATTGTAACAAAGAAGTATTTATCTTGAGCCAGAAACTTAAAATAATTTTAAAAGCAACCTGGTGTCCTAACACTGTAAAATCAAATCTAATCTTGGGTGTAAACAGCAGTATTCTATATCAGAGTAACTCGGCCCATTGTTATCTCTTCTGTAATAGACAAACAGAGGTTCAACGATAATCCATATTAGATGCTTAAAATTTACCATGAGTCCAAGACATGATTTCAAAGTAGTATTTTTTATTAGCGTGGACTAAAAATAAAATATGTCAGTTGAAAGGAGCTTGCATACAAAAGGTTGGCTAAAATACAGAATAGAGATCATTAGGACAGAACTGTCTGAGAAACAGAAAACACCACAAAAGCAGACGACGGTCTGAGGTTTTGATGAAAAGTCAAAGCCAGGAGGCACCAGTCACTTAGATACTTTCAAAGAATATAATTAAAGAGTGGCCTGGAAAAACAGAACCTAGTCTGACATGCATAAGCCTAAAAAATATCCTGGTATGGAAAAAAAATTAATAAAGGTTGAGTGCATTGAATTCTTAAATCCCAGATCCCGAACACGACAAAATAAAACTTTCAAATACCCATTAGCATTTCAGATGTACTCCTTTTTCAAACACCTTTTGTAAAATTAGCTTACCTATGAAACAAATCAACAAAATCTTTCCACGTTTACCTTTTCATATACCATTGCCATTATGCTGCTGAAGGCATACTATCTGTTCTTTTAAAAGGGATTAAGGATTGCTCAAAAGAGAAGTCTTATTTTAACTTGGAAGTGATTCATGTGACCTTGTTGCACAAGATTTCTCACAGAACATATTCTGGGAAAAAATGACTGTTGCATTTTGCTGTGTACTCAATCAGGAAAATCACATCACATTACATGCTTTATATGTCAGTAAACAAATTTATTTATTTATTTATCTTAGGAATACTTCAATGTTGGGTTTTTTTTCCATGGTCTTGCACCATTCACTTCTGTTGAAAGTGAGGATAAACAAGACCTTGGGATATATTTCCTTCCACACACACATGATTAGGAATCTAAATTCCATTTTCAACAATGAAAAGAGACTTTAACAGATTACTGTAAGGTAACAAATAACTACATCTCAGCTACTCAGTGCTACTTTTCGCGTGCCTTTCCTTGTCCTACAGCATCCCACAGAATATGTGATGTAATGTGACGTAGCTTACCTTAATAAAAGAGCAATGAGACTGAGCTTTTGATGGGCAATACCAACCATATTTCCATGGAAACCTACCGTGGAACACACGATGTATAATGACTACTTACTGTCTGGTAACTGCTGATTTGTCAAAACTCTCACGTTCCTAAATGCCCACATCCCATGGCCCTTCTAAAGTATCAACCATAAAATTTGTAAATGCAGGGCTAGATTTATTTATTTTTTTTTTAAACAGATAAAGAAGTTAAAAGCCTGGCTCCTCCTTACTTCAACAGAAGTATGACAAAGTGATTGCAACAAGGGGAAATCAAAGCAACAAACTCCAATTAATCTTTAATGCACCAAGGGGCTGTTTCGAGTGGTGTTAAACCCATAAGAAACAACCTTTTTGTTATTGTAGGATAGATGTCAATGTAGTATTAGGTTTAAAGAGTTTGGGTTGTTGCTTTGTCAAACGGGTGTAGAGGGGGATGGAAAAAAAAATGAAGGACACACTAGAGTTTGTTTCCTGTAGGAAGCTACCACTGGAGTTTAAAAAACTTAGGAGAAACAGTCCAAAAGGCCATATGTGTTTGGCACACACAATACAGATGTACCCATATTGAATAATAATCAAGACTCATGCTCTGGACCGTGCTCTGCATCCTGATTCTCCTGTCCTGGCCCTGTGCAGTCTTTCCAGCTACTGAACCTCAGCCTGAAGAAACAAAGTTATGCAGGTAATAAGTGAATATTTCTACAAATCAGTTTAGGATCCTATTAACATCCTCACTAACTTGGCAAATCTACCACATAGAGGCCTTTGTCCCACTGAAACTCATGTAGCTCTTTCACTGGGCTTCTTGTAACTATGGTTGATAGTTCTGACATATAGGGCCTGAGTTAAATAACCTCTGATGAGATGTACCTGTATTCAAGGGTCTAAATAGCGTCTCTTTGTTGAGGGGAACAAAGACAACTATCTTTACATTTTGAACTTCAAGGATTCAGACATATAAATTACTTCTGGGAGAAAACAAAAATATCCTCCTCCTGAAAAGATTGCATGTGTCCATATTCACTTTTACACTAGTCCATCTCTGAGACAGTGTTTTGATCTGGTTTAATATCGAGCTTGTGCATCTCTAACAAGGAAAGGCTTTAGCACAGTATATCCTTTGTACTTTCTCTGCATGTTGCAAGGGAACACAGTAGATGCAATGGACTGAAGTATCTGTGTTTTGAACATCAAAAAATATACTATAAAGCCCAGTGAAAGGATGAGAAGCAATGGGCTTATACAACAGTGCAATACAACAGATTCCATTTAAACCTAAAAAAGCACCTTTTTTACTGTGATGGTGGTCTAACACTGAAACAGGTTCCCCAGAGGGGATGTGGAGTCTTCATCCTTGGAGATATCCAAAACCCAACTGGACGCGGCCTGGGCAACCTGCTGTAGGTGACCCTGCTCTGCGCAGGGAGCTGGACCAGGTGATCTCCAGAGACGCCTTCCCTGTTCAGTTGCTCTGTGATTCTGTGTGAAGCAGTCACATGTAATCTTACCTCAGCTTCTTCCTGCCCCAATGGAGCAGAATATAGTTTGTCCTCGACAGAAGTACAGCATGCATGAAATTTTGTAGGACAAGGAGCTGAAATGAACTGTTTTTCTGGAAAATCTCTAGGGTTAACCCAGTCAAGCACACTGAAAGCAACATATGAGAGAAGTGAGCAGTGCTGTGTGGAAGTGTATGTAAATTATAAAGGCGACATCCCAAACATTTGCATGCAGGCTATCAACCTTTGGCAATTCAGAGGCACCTTTAAATGTAATACTGTCATGGAAGGTTCAGTAATGAAGGCTTGTCACTTGGAACTGAAGACTCCAGTAAGCACTAGAAGGTATCATTGCATAGAGACACGGAAAAATCCTATGAAGTTCGATGTAGCATTCTAAAATGTTTAAAGAAAGCACTTGCACTTCTTCACAAAAGGGAAAGCATACTCTCTATCCATTACAGTTCTCACGTTCAAATACAACAGCAGCTTGCAAATGATTTCAAGAAATTAATAAATAAAAAATTAGTGAGGATTCTTGCCACTTTGCAACACAGAATGAGAGTAGAAGTGGAAACAATAAAAAAATCCTGAACAAACCAACTCAGTGAATACTGAGAAATGTAAAAAGAAAGTCATCATCAATGAGAGCAATGCAGTCTAACTGACGCATGACACAAGAAAATACCAAAACGGAAAGTCTTTTAAAGCCAGTGGGTCTTTAAACCCTAATACTGAACCTGAAAGGTGAAAATCTGAGGGCAGCAAGAGTTCCAACTCTGAAATTGAAACTGAAAAGAGACAACCCAGAGGCAACATTCATTCAAACCCTGATGATCAGTCTGAAAGAATAGAGCCCTAGGGCAAAAAAACACTCAGACCCTGGCAGTAAATTTGAAAGGAGAGAGCTTTAGGGCAGGAATTGCTCAGGCCTTAACAATGAGCAGGGATGGACAGATCTTCAGGACAGCCCCCGCTCAGGACCTGGGACTGGAAAGGTAAGGAGTTGGCAGGGGAGACTGTGTGCATCCTACAGCCTCTGATAATGAGCCTCACTGAACCTCTGTTATAGTCTAGCCATTACCAAATACTGAATTTAAATTAATGCACTGCACTGCTTACTAAAGGGTCTGGAATTAGAATGAAGTAAGGGAAAAACCAGGGGAGGCAACACAGCTCATCCAAGAATGATGCTACAGCCTTCAGTGTGCAAATCCAAGCTATCACTTCACATTAGCAAAACTGACTGGTCAAAGAGCTTGCCTAACGCAGGATATGTCTAACCAAACGGCATTCTCTTTTTTCAGGATATGCAAAATCTGCAGTAAAACTTAACAAAAGTGACTTTCTCTACACAGTACATCGGCTATATAACTCCATTTGCTTTGCTTTGTCTTACTCGTACAGTAATCATACCCAGACTGACTAAGTTAGATATCCTGGTATCCAAAAAAATAAATGTTTCTTTCCCATTGCACAATCCCAACTTCATAAATCAGGATACTAAAATTCCTATGTAAGGCAGTTGAGTGAGAGCTGCACCCTGGAGGTCTCCAACGGGCAGCTCAGAGCCCCGACAGTGGTCAACTGCTCTAAAGATGCAGTTTAATAAAGGAGATTTTGGAGTTGTGCTCCTTGAAAGTCTCTGTGTTCAGCCAATTAGCATCTAATGTCATAAACACCCCCTGACGGCTACTGATAATCAAAGCATAAGCTCTGGAATAAACCTAAAAACTGCAAAATGGAATTATATCTCTTTAAATGCATAATTACTTTCACTGCATGTATAGTTCTATTACATACTGAATCAGGTTTCATTTTTTGTGAGGTTTTTTTTTCCTTTCTTAAAAAATACCTTCAATTAAAAGCATGTCCGATTTTCAGAGGTCAACTGTAACTGGTTTCAAGCTTTACAGGGGTTTGTCATAATATTTCAACCATTTCAAACGTATGCCGAGTGTGCTATTTCTTCATAGGAAGTAATAAGCTTCCAAACCTTTATTCTCATTATCCTCAAACTATTTTCGGTTTTAATTTAGATTGACTTGTAGATTCTTCCCATGTCCACAGATTCTCTTTCTTCCTTTAATGAGGTGGCAGTTGATGCCTCTTATTGGGAATGTCTGACTGTTCTGCTTCGCAGCAATTCTTATATATTCAAGAATTATGGAAGTAATCACGCTCCGTAGGAATACATCCCACTACAGCTAGTGATACGGTTCTCAGATTTCCAATTTACATGTTTTAAATTAATGATGGTTTACTCTGCTGTATAATAAAAAGGGTAGTTATCACCGGAGCTAATTCATTACATAGTACTTTATTTCTGAGATTCACAGTCTTTCCATGCACAGGACACAAAGTAAGCAATTACAATAAAGCATGTATCTTCAAGATATAAGGAAATGTTGAGAGTACCTAAACCAGGAAAGACACTTATCACCATGTCATTTAAAAGACTTTTAAAGAATATATTTGTCATCTGAAACTGGTTAGAAAAAAAAGTAAATCAGGAGAAACTGAGGGAAGGAGCTTTAAGTACCAACAGTCTAATTTTTAATATAACGTGGATTTCATTCACCAGAATCGTAGAATGGTTCAGGTTAAAAGGGACCTTAAAGACCATCTAGTTCCTGCCCCACTGCCATGGCCAGGGAACCTCCCACTAGACCAGGTTGCTCAAAGCCCCATCCAGCCTGGCCTTGAACACTTCCAGGGATGGGGCATGCACAACTTCTCTGGGCAACCTGTTCCAGTGCCTCACCACCCTCACAGTAAAGAATTTCTTCCTAATATCTAATCTAAATCTCCCCTCTTTCAGTTTAAAACTGTTACCCCTGGTCCTATCGGTACACTCCCTGACGAAGAGTCCCTCCCCATCTTTCCTGTAGGCCCCCTTCAGACACTGGAAGGCCACTATAAGGTCTCCCCAGGGCCTTCTCTTCTCCAGGCTGAACAACCCCAACTCTCTCAGCCTGTCATCCTAGGAGAGGTGCTCCAGCCCTCTGATCATCTTCATGGCCCATAGTAGTTTCATTTACACCATTTGTTCAGCACTGCCTTCAGCATTTAAGGGAAGATCAGAATGATGTTGCCTGGTCTCCAAAATAGCACTCAATAACTATCCTTGAACATACGTTTAATCATTTTTACTTCTTAGTATATTAAAAATTTGAGTATCTTTATCCTTCAGAAAAGTTATGATCTGGTATTACCAGGTTAGTTGTAAGCCGAACAGGCAATGCAAATAACCTACCAGCAGAGGAAAATCCATCTAGAAAGGGAACTACCATCTACCTGGTGTTTTTTCCCGCTTGTAGTGCTGTCTGTGCTGTCTCAGATTTAAGGGCAGAGGGATAACAAGGTCTGTTTAGAGACACTGAGCTAGGAATTTAAAATAGAATTCTCAGCTGAAGATGGCTATAGTTGCCTAGTAGATACACAGATACTACTTTAAAGGACAAAACTTAAATATGGGCAAAGAAGAGACTCCCCTCAAATGTTATCTGCTTTGTTGTTTTATCATCATTTGCAATGATTAAAAATATGTAAATACTACATATTTTTATGTAGGATGAGGTATTAGAGCTTTTAAAGGGTAACTACAATACTGAACAACTAATAATATTCATTTAGAATCCTAGAATCATAGAATTGTTAGGGTTGGAAGGGACCTTAAAGATCATCTAGTTCCAACCCCCCTGCCATGGGCAGGGACACCTCCCACTAGATCAGGTTGCTCAGAGCCCCATCCAGCCTGGCCTTAAAAACTTCCAGGGATGGGGCTTCCACCACCTCTCTGGGCAACCTGTTCCAATGTCTCACCACCCTCATGGTGAAGAACTTCTTCCTAACGTCCGGTCTGAATCGACCCATCTCTAGTTTTAATCCATTCCCTCTAGTCCTGCCATTACCGGACATCCTAAAAAGTCCCTCCCCAGCTTTCTTGTAGGCCCCCTTAAGATACTGGTAGGCCACTATAAGGTCTCCTCAGAGCCTGCTTTTCTCCAGACTGAACAACCCCAACTCTCTCAGTCTGTCCTCGTAGGAGAGGTGCTCCAGCCCTCTGATCATCCTCGTGGCCCTTCTCTGGACACGTTCCAGCACATCCATATCTCTCTTGTAGTAGGGGCTCCAGAATTGGACACAGTACTCCAGGTGGGGTCTCACCAGAGCGGACTGGAGGGGGAGAATCACCTCCCTCGACCTGCTGGCCATGCTTCTCATGATGCAGCCCAGGACATGGTTGGCTTTCTGGGCTGCTAGTGCACACTGACGGCTCATGTTGAGCCTCTCATCCATCAGCACCCCCAAGTCCTTTTCTTCAGGGCTGCTCTCAAGCCAGTCACTGCCCAGCCTATATCAGTGCTTGGGATTGCCCCGACCTAGATGGAGGAACTTGCACTAGTTGAACTTCATGAGGTTGGCACGGGCCCACCCCTCCAGCCTGTCAAGGTCCCTCTGGATGGCATCCCTTCCCTCCACTGTGTCAGCTGCCCCACGCAGCTTGGTGTTGTCAGCAAACTTGCTGAGGGTGCACTCTATGCCACTGTCCATGTCCCTGATGAAGACGTTAAACAAGACCCAGTACTGATCCTTGAGGGACTCCACTTGTCACTGGCCTTCACTTGGACATGGACCCATTGACAGCCACTCTTTGGGTGTGGCCATCAAGCCAGTTCTTTATCCACTGAATTGTCAGTCCATCAAACCCATATTTTATCAGCTTGGAGACCAGGATGTCATGTGGGACAGTGTCAAAGGCTTTGCTCAGGTCCAGGTAAATGACGTCAGTTGCTCTCCCCTTGTCTATTGATGTTGTGACCTTCTCATAGAAGGCCACCAGGTTTGTCAGGCATGATTGGCCCTTGGTGAAGCCATGTTGATTGTACCCAATCACCTTTTCGTTATTCTTCTGCCTCAGTGGTGCCTCCGGGAGGATCTGCTCCATAATCTTACCAGGCACAGAGGTGAGACTGACTGGCCTATAGTTCCCTGGTTCATCCTTCTTTGCCTTTTTGAAAATAGGGATTATGTTTTCCCTTTTCCAGTCAGAGGGGACCTCACCAGACTGACCTGACTTTTTGAATATAGTAGAGTGCGTTTTAGCAATCTCATCCGCCAGTTCCTTCAGTACCCGTGGGTGTATCCCATCAGGTCCCATGGACTTGTTCACTTTCAGGTTCATCAGATGGTCACGAACCTGATCTTCACTCACAACGGGCAGTTCTTTCCAACCCCTGCCATTATCTTCTGTGACTTCAGGAGTGTGGCTGGAGCCCTTGCCAGTGAAGACTGAGGAAAAGAAGTCGTTGAGAATCTCGGCCTTCTCCATATCGCTTGTCACCAGTTCTCCTGTTTCCTTTCTGAGGCGGTCCACACCCTCCCTAGTCGTCTTCTTACCATTAATGCACCTATAGAAATTTTTGCGGTTTCCCTTGATCTCCTTGGCTAGATTTAATTCTAACTGAGCTTTAGCTTTTCTCACCAGGTCTCTTGCTGCTCGGACAGCTTCCTTATATGCCCCCCATTCCAGCTGTCCTTTCTTCCACTCCTTATAAAGTTTCTTTTTGTGTGACAGTGTGTCCAGGAGCTTCTTGTTCATCCAGGCAGGTCTCCTAGCATTCTTTCCTGCCTTCCTCTTTGTTGGTATACTTTGCCCCTGGACACAGAGAAGGTGATCCTTGAATACTGACCAGTTGTCCTGGGCCCCCCTTCCCTCTAGAGCTTTGTCCCACGGCTCTTTGGCCAGCAGATCCCTGAAGCAATCAAAGTCTGCGTCCCTGAAGTCCAGGGTTGTAAGTTTGGAATACCTCCTCCTAGTTGCCCTGAGGATCTCAAATTCTATCACTTCATGGTCACTGCAGCCAAGGTTATCCCTGAGCCTCATGCTGGTCACCAGCCCTTCCCTGTTGGTGAGAACGAGGTCCAGCATAGCACCTTTTCTTGTTGGTTCCTCTACCATTTAGAGGAGGAAGTTCTCATCAATGCATTCCAGGAACATCCTGGATTGCTAGTGCCTTGCTGTGTTGTCCCTCCAGCAGATGTCAGGGTGGTTGAAATCCCCCACGAGGACCAGGGCCTGTGAGCACGAAGCCACTTCTATCTGCCTATGGAGGGCCTCATCTGCTTGGCTCTGCTGGTGAGGTGGCCTGTAGCAGACCCCTACTGTAACATCGCCTTCCCCTGTCTTCCCTTTAATCTTAACCCATGCACTCTCAACCAGCTCATCATCCTTCCCCATGTGGAGCTCCACTGATTCTAGCTGGTCACTGATGTAGAGGGCAACAACTCCTCCCCTCCTACCCCGTTTGTCCTTCCTACATCCCAGTCATGGGAATCATCCCACCAAGTTTCAGTAATAGCCACTATGTCATGGCTTTCCAGCAGCACAGTGCCCCTTAACTCATCCTTTTTATTGCCCAAGCTGCGTGCATTCGCGTAGAGGCACTTCAGCTGGGATGGCCGTGTCACCCTCTTGCGCGAATCCCCCTTGATTCCCTTGGGGTGTCCCAGTGCCTCATCTCCAGCTTGCCTTGGGGCAACAAGTTGAGAGCCCTTACTAGGACTCCATCCCTCTGCCCCTGATGTGCTGCCCCACTGTTTGTCACAGGCAAGCATGAAATTATTGACCTCTTCCCTCTTCAAATCTAGTTTAAAGCCCTATCATCAAGCCCTGCCAACTCCTGCCCCAGAATCCTTTTCCCCCTCTGGGATAAATGCATCCCATTAGCTGCTCGCAGCCCTAGTGCCTCATATACCAAGACGTGATCGTACAATCCTGGGCATTTAATCCATGTGTGTATGGTTACAATGCTGAAAGAGCAACATAAGTGAAGGGCTGTGAATTACAAAACTGTCAGTCTTTCCCAAAATTCTTGGTAGTGTTCACCTTTACAGTATTTAGGTCCTTAGTCAAAGTCAGCGGAGTTGGGCTTTGCTGCAGTTTGCAATGGAAGAACAAGAAAGGTTTTAATATTGTTAGGAGGCTTTTTCCAGAGTGTATATGTATTTTCATATGGATTTCCTTAATTGCTTCTCTGAATTACTATTCCCAATTTAAATTAGGTTAGACTTCAGAACTCAGTGTTTTATCATGAAAAAGAAATGAATTAATTAATTCCTAAGAGTACATATATTTCTCTCTTCCAGCATTCTGTACTGCTGAACTCCCAGAAATATTTATCTATTAAGATTATTTTTGTTGAATATTTCTAACTATGATCATTTTATATTTTTGTTGTAAGTTATGTGATCATCTCTTTTCCTCTTCTTAAAGGCAAATAATGAATGTGCTATATAAAGTCACATTTTGAAAGGCAGATTATACTGCAGTCTTAAAGCTCTCAGTAACTAAAAAGCCACTGGTACATTATGGAAGTATTGAAAATAGATTATTATGTAACAAAGGAAAAGATGTTTCCGAGCATGAGCAACTTCATGCTCCCTCTTTTACGAAAGAAGTTGATCTAATAAAAGACTTCAAAGCTTTAACATTACTGTTTGAGAAATGCTATGCTTACTGCTTTAAAAGTTAACAAAGCAAAATAATAACAGAATGCTCAAATCCTTACTGTGACGCAAAATGTTTTCAACCGACAAGAACTTATTTTTTAGTTCAAAGTCAGAGAAAATACAATTGAAATTGTGATTTATTGAAGCCTTTGAAGAAATAAGAGATGTTCTAAAGTTGCACAAATAAAGTCCAGTGGCCAACACTATGCTAGATTAAACATCAATATGAAATTCTGAATCGAGGAATCACATTAGTGGAAGACTTAATCAGGATGTTGTCTCAGATATTAAATTAGGGTTTTGGCCAAATATCAGACCCGTAGTCATGATTCTGAAATTCAGTGTGTCTAGCTAAATACATTTGACTTCAACAGAAGTTAAATATGCAGAACTCATCTCAGCGTCTGGTCCTTGTTGCAGTTTAGGTCATTTTCCATTCAGTCTATGAACCAGTATAAACAATTTGACATCATAAGAGCTGGTCATTGACTCTAAAACCCTCTGTGCAAAATGAAAGACTTGAAGAGAGTTATTCTGAAAATTATTTTACATGCATGATTTTATTATGCTTCTAAATTAAAGATACGCCAGCTCATTCCTACCTCATTCATGAGCCTGCCATTGTAAGAAAAAATAAAAATAAAATGTTTTTGTATGTATATTAAAACACTACGTGCATATATATGTATCCACACACTTATTCTAATTTGTATGGAACTTCTTCCTAAATACACCTTTTTAAAATCTAAATCTAAAATTTTAATACAATGCTGATTTACTTCTATTGTATATGACAAGTAAATTGGGGATCAAGAGCTGTTATTTGAAGACTTAAGGGTGACGTTTTCTTTTCCTTAAGTTTTTTTTTTACATTTAAGTAACAAATCCCTGGTTAGTCACTAATGAAGCCTAAAGAAAATCTTTTTAAAGTAAAAATATTTCACTTCATTTAATAAGATGTGAAATCTTTAATTTGCTTTTTGTTTGCTTATGGGGGTATCTTCTCTGCAAACATCTCAGAACACACGCAATTTCAGTTAGGAAGATTTACAGTGTTGAAGTATTCACTTGAAAATGTAAAATACAAAATCAAATAGGATAGGACAGAAAAGAAAAAAAAAGAAAAAGACATATATTTTCTTTTGAACGGGTCATTTTTCAAATAGTGAATTCAGCCCTTTAGAGTCAACATAGAAGTCCATGTAATAAAATTTCCAAACAAATATAGCACACAACATATTGAAAAAGGTTTACCACCTTTAACAAGAGCATTCTCTTCTTTCATCAAACACTTCTGTGCTGCTTTTGAGCAAACAGATCTGTACACAAAACACTGCACTGCCTCGACAAACAAGGCAACACTTGACATGAATTCATGAATAGAAAGCAGCGTTAGTGCCAACGTTCAAATGTAGCACAAGCCAACGTTCAGCATTAATATCTTGAATTAAAGCCTAATGAACTCACTGGGAGTGTTTCCACCGAGTGCAGTGAGCTGTGGATCAAGCCCATTGGTGTCCAGCTTCTCACTAGGCTTTGCACCACGCAATGCGACTCTACCTGCATTTGAACATCACCAGCTCGGGCTCAGTAATGCAGACATGAGTCTGACTTTCTTCCAGCTGTAGTCACTGGGGATGTTAAAGATGGATAACTACCCTATCTGTCTCACAGGCAGTGAGGCTAAGGCTCACAGGCTCTCCACACTCCATCTCTCCTTGGCCTGCATAGCGTGTTCCTTTCCCTGCCTCAACATTTCCACTGTAACACTGGAAAATTAACAAATTCATCTGCGATTAAAAAAAATCCTCTGTTTGAGGATAAAAGGAATGGCCACAGAATTACTGAAAAGGGTTTAATTATTGTGACCTTAGAGCAAAGCATGTCTTTTTCTTTTTTGTCAGCAAAACCTCCTTAGAAATCAGGATAAAGAGTCTGAAGAGACCTGTGCAAACACTTTCCACAGATCTGCTCTCCAAGTATAAATTCCACTCTTTATTAATTGTTTAATAATTAACACAAAGTATGAGGTCTTTCTGAAGGTTGGCTGATGGAGATGGCTATGAAGTACCTACAGATGCTGTGGTTTACCATGTGTATATAAAGTGTTGAAGGGAAACACCAACAGGAAAAAAGTAGATGAGCATAAAACATCTAGAATGGACTGCATTCCTTTGCAAATTATTATAGGTCTTGTGGTGAAATATCAAAACTGACACAGTAATTGCCTACATTTGTTTAAGTATTTCCCAGATCCTTGCCAGCTTAACTGACCATTAGCTTTCCTTCAGTATCTTTCTGTCTGTACTTTTAGAAATAAAATTTAAATGAAGGACACATGCTGGGACACAGCAGCCCCTCTCATGCTGTAGGTTAAGCTGAATACTGTATTAAAGATGTAATAATTTAAGGAAGATTTTCAGAAATGTATTCTTTTATGCTGTATCAGCTAATCCTAAACATAAAGCAGAAAGACATCAATCTGCCACTGAAAGAAGACAAAGGGAGCCGCTGGGAGCTTAGCCTTTCTGAAAGCCAGTCCACTATATTTGGTATCTGAATTTGTTTTTTGGAACACATTCTCACCAAATATCCTTACATCTTCCAGAATTTTCATTTTGTTTCATAATGGAATACCAAGTCAAATCAATTAAAAAATACACGCCTCTCAATTCCTCCTACAATTTATATAATTTACCTTAAAGTTACCATATGATTTATAACAAATGGATATTACGACCTTGTTTGCCCTCCTTTCCTCATGACAATAACGGTGCCATGTCCCATAGACTACCTGGAGACTTGGGTGATGATCTCCATGCTGAATCTACAGCTTAGAAACCACCTACCTAACACAAGAGCGTATGCAAAGAAGCCTTTTGTCACTCCTCAGGCCTCTTGCCTTTTCCCACAGCTCTGTGACAGCATCTTTATTAAAAAGTATCACCACCCACTTTCCTTCCCTGTCCAAGTTCCTCCTTCCCCCCCACCCCAACATTTCACTACACACATGCAGATTATAGAAGGCGGGCGGCCTTCAACCTTGATTCAAGAGTAGGGCTCATATAATTTTCTCTCCTTCCATGAAAGATAGTGTCAGTTATTTCTGAGCAAAAGTCCAAGGGGAACGTTCACACTGCTGCAAAGACAGACTAGAGCACCCAAATCACACAGAATCATAGAAAGACAGGGGTTGGAAGGGACCTCTGCAGATCATCTAGTCCAACCCCTCTGCCAGAGCAGGTTCACATCAACTAGTATTACTCAGTGAGCGTACCTCATCTTTAAGGAGTCATTTATTGCTGTTACTCCTGTTGATCATCTTTCTCCTTAATCCAAAACTGGAAGTTTTATTTACAGCCCAATTCAGTTACTGTGGAATCGGTGCACAGTGAATGTACCCAGCACCTCATAAAAATAAGGCAGCATCCAGCAAGACATGGGTTTTATGCTGGTTTAACTTCTGACAGTGTTTCCATTGACTTACAGTATATTTTTTCAGCATTCAGCAATGGCAGAGAGAGTGCTAAAGTAGAGTGTTTGCAAATTAAATGGAAAAACCTAAGGAAGGCTCATCTTCTCCTGAAACGTTCTTGTGTGTGTGGAAATGAAGATCTGCATGCATTCATATTCAATAGAAATGGCTGGGCAGAGGATAATATCTCTACATGAATTTTAAAGCTTTCAGACACCCACATTTTTAACTGTTTTAGTCCAATTGCTTTGTAGATAATGCACTATGTTTAACTCCTACTAGAACACCTGCTTCACAGTGCTCAATCTTGACATTAGAAAATTAATTAAAATATATTAAATTCATAATACTGCATCATTGTGTGTAATGCAACATTTAGTGCTAAAGAGCAGCTATTGAATGACACTTCTGGTGAATGGAGCCAGAATGTCTGGTCATTAGATGATAGCAGCAATATTTTAGGTAGTAAACAGATGTCAAATGAATTCATCAATACAAATAAAAATCTGCTTAACAGGATCTAAACCCAATCTTTTAAAGCATCAGTAATTTAATTGTGCTTTCCACACACAAAGAACAAACTTATATTTTTTACTTGGAATGACCTTTGCTTTAGAATGCTACAGCAACAAAGCAAGCAAGGGAGGAAAACATACATTCAGGAAAGCCTCCAAAACCAACACAGTTCCTCCTTCCCTTGTGATGGGCTGCAGAACCTTCCCATAACACATTGGCCATCACCTTCTGGACCAGAGGCACACAGAAAACAGTATTGCTACGATGACATCCAGTACAAACACATACAACCCACCTCCCTGTTGATAGCGTTCACAGATGAGAAGACTGGATGGAATGGACTGGAATACATCTATAACTGAAGAAACATAATGTAATTAGACTACTCTGTCGCCTTCTCCATGTTATGCTTTTTTTCGCTCCTATCCTTCCTATTTAAATCATCTATTTCCAGAAATTAAAATAAAATGAAAGCTCATGGGCTTGTTTGAATCTGCGTCAGTTTGCTGTATGATTCCAGGTGCTTTGCTTTATCTTTGGCACTCAGTGTTAATTAGGGAAAACTGAGCCCTGAATTTGGAAGCCAAATTTTCTACAACAAATACAGAGTCCTGGATTACACAGAAAACCAGAATTCAACAGAATTAAGCACTGTGTAGTCTGAAATACCATATACACTTCCCCTGTACTTGTCTTGTAAAAAAAAAAAAGAGTCCTCTAATCTTTTTGTCTTCTCACAGTGATTCTCCTAACATATTTTCCACTCTGTTTGGGCTTTTGAGTATGGTGATGTTTCTCCTCAACATGCTTTCAGATGCTGAATCCTACAAAAGGAACACATTTAACATCCCTGTATAAATTAAATCTTCTATAAATGTTGGAAAAGACCCACTACTCATGTCATTTCCTCCAGATTATCCTACAGACATTGTTTTTCATACAGTAAAGAGGATTACATTTTTAGGGCCACACAAAACTCTGGGGTTCTTTGTTAAACCCCCTTCCTCTTCAGCCATCTCCCATTGCCCAGTTCTTCACTATTTCTATGAGAAATCATAAGGAATAGTGACTGAAAAATAGTTGTTGGTACCAAATGTTGGGAATAAAAAAAGGATTTTTTTTTTTCAGAAAAAGTTGTAATTTGATTTATATCCTAAAAAGATAAAATTTTAAAGCTTATTTTTAAATTTTTGTTTCCTTCAAAATTCTATGTTAAAAATTTACTTAAAACCCAAACCAGACTGTCTTGACATAAGAATTTTTAGTTTTAGATCACCAGTGAATATTTAAAGTGCAGCCTTTTATATATAAAAGGGTAAGAATGCTCAAGGGTAAGAATGTAGTTTTTCTATTTCAGATTTGTGGAGAAATGGAGGAAGATTTCCCTTTCACCTCTGCTAATGTTTTTTTTTCCTGTTGGTCTTTTCGTAGCTACCCAGAGGTGGCAACTTGGGAACAGATAAATCGCTGCATCCCAATGAAGGGGGCCAAAATTACCTCACCAGCTTGGCCAGCCAGGTTAAAAAGCTAGTATTCAGGCAGCAGGGAGCTCTGGCTATATTTGTCTTCTCCCCGTGCTCTTTGAGGTGATTTGTACTCTTTGAGGAAAAATACACAGTGACCAATTTTGGCTTACTCATTCACAGAACATGGGAGAGCTTTTCCTGTGACCCCTCAATACTCTCAACGTGACTAGTCAGAAACTTGGCCAGAGAAAATGATACAGATCCTTTTTTCTTTTTTTTTTTCTTCTTTTTCCTCTTCTCTCTGGATTCCCTTGGTATTCTCTTGCTATAAAATAGGCTGACCTACTTCTTTCCATTTAACATACTTTTAATAGTTTCATCATGTATAGTCAAATAATTCTTGAAGTCAAGTCTATCAGTGTTGCTTTTCATCAACGTAAAATTCTCTTTGGCTCTTCTATAATTATACTTCTGCCTTCTTCTTGTCTACAACTCTTCAGATTATTTAAACATCACCTGCGTGATCCAAATCATTATTTGCTTTAATATTTTTAAGCAAGATAATGTATACTTTATCAATCTGAACCTCCTGGTGTAGTTTGCGTTTATCGTGGAATTCTGAACAAATTCCCACTGTGTAAGGGGGATAGACTGTCACTAAAAGGGGATGCTCCTAGCTGTAGTTTTCCAGTTATGACAATCACAGTTTACAACAGAGCGTAGGCAGGCTGGCAAGGGACGAGGCGATCTGCAAGAGGCTAATTTGTTAGAGGACAGAACTGCCATTTCCCACATCTTTCCTTATTAGTCCTAAAGCGAATGGAGCAGGAATTGCAGATAAACTGAAGCAAACAGGGTGGGACTGTAGAGACTTAAGGTTCAGGATGGAGTGCTCGGATCCACTGCTGGCTGTTTCATTATTTTCTGTTTAGCAGATGCGGTCCTGGCAGCAGAACTGAGGACTCTTTCTCAGTGATACAATTATTAGCAGCAATGAAGTATCCTCTGGCATGTGCTCTGTCTCCGTCCAGCAGCGAGCATCTAATTCCCTTCTGCACAATCAGGGAGCACTAACCATGCCACGCCAACGTACCTCCACATTTTCATCCCCCCCAGCTCCTCACGAAACCGAACCCACGACTCAGACTTGGGGCATGGCCCTAATCAGAGAGATATTCCAGTAATGAAACACATATTTTAAGAAAATGAGTGTTATATTTTAAAAACATAAGTCTCTAAAGAAGTGGTTCAGCGATACGCATTGTGAATGACCGGGTCAAATTCTGGTGCTCCCAGTGGGATATCAGGTTTGTCCCTGTCATCATTGTTTGCCTTTGGCATGCTGTAGGCATCTACACGCTGAACATACAGATTTTAATTGGCTTCTTGCTGATGCCCAGCTCTCCTCCTACTCTGCACAGTGAATCTAAGTGCTAGAAAAGGTTTCTGGATCCCGTTCTGGTAGCTGAAAGTGCTGATAGTGATATATGGTACCTTTAATAAACTTATTAATTAGTCCATTCTTCCATAGATTCACATTCCAGTGTTGATAACATACAGCACGCTAGGAAAAATAATAAAATTAAAAGAGGCCCAGCACACTACTTCATCATACTCATAGCCTGGACTTTCTCTGCAGTAATTATCCTCTGAATTTTCAAATCAATTTTTAATTTTCACCTATACTTTCAGTAAAAGGAAATACTTAAAAAGTAGCAACCATGCTATGGTCTCCTATTCTTTATTCCTGTTGATTTCCGAAATGCCCATGACGGGAGGGTGAAAGATGTGTTGACTATACTAGCAATCGCGTCTTAGTGACTGCGTCTGCGGCCAACAACCGGCACCCTGGTACTGACTGAGGCTTGCAGAGCTTTTCTTATTCCCAGGAGCCCTTTGAATATTGAGAGCTGATGCTTTGACACATTCTCTTCCCCCTGCAGCTGGGCCCAGGCTTGCTGACATTTGCAAAATGGACGAAGTGCCCGCAGTTTTCACACGCTCCACACACATCGTAACTACCGCAGTCACCCTGCGCGGCTCTCGCTGACATGTAGATGTTGGCCTTAACTATTCAGAGCCAGTGGCTTATGCACAATGATTCAGAATATTCCCCAGCGCATATGGCCAAGAGTTCGCTGCTGCATGCGGGAGGGGTGTGCGCGGCTGCGAACACGTGCGTGCGTATGTGAGTGTGTGTGTGCGTGTGTGTGTGTGCGTGTGTACATCCATCCCTCCCTGGCGCCGGCAGTGATGCAGTGGCCCCGCAGCTGATGCTGTGAAGCAGGAAATCCAATTATACCTAACTTAGCATGCATAACTAAAAATGTTATTATTGGTCATAAAATTACCCAGCCCTTTTAAAAATCAAATCTATGAACTATGTGAGCGTACTCCTCAGGCTGGCTTCACGCTGTGTGAGGAAGTGCTCCCTTTAATTTGTTTTAACTTTGCCTGCATTACACAGGCCTTATTTCAGCGCGAGAGAAGGTTGAGGGAAAGTGGCTAATTTTCATTGTAAAGTGTCTGGAAATTTGAGCTTAAGCAAACTTCTGCCACTCCTGTGACTGCACAGAGCCTTCACAGACACTATACGGCATTTCCCAAGTCAAAGCGCCACAACAACAAGATCTGTTTTCCAAACATGTCCTAAAATGAAATGTCACCACTTTGATGAACAGCTTCTGCAGCAAAACAGCGTGTGTGTGACCAAATGGCAACACATCGTTTACACAAAAAATGAGCATAAGAAAATAAAATGACGCCGAACAGCAAAATTTCATGTTATTAAAGAAAAAAGAAAAAAAAAATCCCCATTAGAGCCAGTAGCAAACCACATTATCTTTTAAAACCTTGAACGTACACAGATTCATCATCTTGACAAACGAGGTAGATGAGAGTTAACAAAGATCATCACTATTTGTTGTACTGTGAATTCCTCTCATAAAACTTCGGTTCCAAGGGGAAAACTCACTCACAGCCCCACAGTGGACAGGCTGCAAACATGGAGGTTTCATGAGCAAGGCAGGTGGACTCTGCCCAAAGCCCTGGGCTATCTTTTTCCTCTGCCTGGAGGGATATTTTGTGTCCACTAAAATAAATTCTTTCCCCCCAAAGTCAGCACCTTGGCAATATAAACCCTGACATGACTTACTTCAATTTTCCCAGAAATATCCCCTGAACGTTAACTTCCATAAATGTATTTCAGGACGCAGATCCTTGAGGATGCCCGCACAAACCAGTTTATTTGTATTTGGAGAGTGGAAAAAAAAACCGTTATATTTGTGAATTTCCCCACGCTGCTAGTAAACCAGACAAGCTTAATGGAGCAGTAAAAAACATATTAATCAAAAGTTCAAGTCAGATTTTTATACACTGGTAGCAGAGGTTACAAAAACACAAACAAAATCCCAACTGAGACTGAGTGCTTGCAAACTGACTGCTTCCTCGCTGCGCAGCCTCCCGTACTGAGGACAGTAGGACACCTCTCAGGAATCCCAGGTGACACCCACAGTCCAAAGTCTTCTGAATTTTACCCGCAATTCTGAAAAACCGATCAGCTTTCCCTGTGCACTCATACATACATACATTTGAAATTACTGTTTGGGATACAAATGCATTGGGTTTGGCCATCTTTGGTACTTAAAGATCATTTTCTCCCCTCCTTGGTTCACACCTCATCTAGTCGAGGCTCTGCAAATTGCCCAAATGTTGCGAATTGCTATTCCAAAAGATGGGCACCTTACCTGTTACGAAAAGCTGTCACCTTTTTTCCTTAGTCAGCCACGAACATTAAATATCATACAAGATATCTGCTTATTCTGAAAGCTCATGGATTTTATTACCTTGGCAACAAAGTGATCTGTTCAAACTGCTTTTTGCTGCCAGTTTTAGAGGTTTCTGTGTCACAGAAAAAGCCATGAAGAGCAGATGAAAAGGCAACTGACCCCTTCCCTTATGCTTGCACTAGTTTTCACAGAGGGGAGAATGGACATACTGTGAAAATGAGGTGCCTGGTTGCTCAGAACCACTGGTAGTTAAATAGATGAACTGCATTAAAAATAGATTTTCAGTTTTGTGCCAATCAGTAATAAAACCCCAGTTGGGAATGGAACATTATTTTCAACGTATACAACAGAATTATTTTTAATTTAGAGAAGAAAAACAATGGGAAAGAAATAAAATACTTGAACAAAATAAAATGTTTATTTTTTTCACATCAGTCTTTGGATTTTCACTAACAAATAAGCATCCAAATAATTTCATCAAAGATTATTATAAAAAAAGAAAATAAATCAAATCACTTCATATGGAAGCTCCTGATAACTCTCCATTTTTCCCAGATGATTGTGGTGTTTGGTTGATTGTTTCCAAAAGACGAAATATAGTGACAGTGCCACACACCTCTAATGTTTCAGTGCTGTCATACTGGTGTGTCACTGACAGGTGAAAAGCCTCCCACCCCAGCACGAGGACGAGATGGAGCCTGTTTCCCACACGCCAGAGCCTGTATCCCTGCCCAGACAAAGCCCCCGGTTGCTGAAGAGCACACTTCCAGGAAACTTCTCCAACTCAAATGGCAAAAGACTTGCAGCACGGTCTTTAAAATGCTGAAGGCAGCAGGCTCTACTGAAAAACACAACCGAAGCTTGAGCTTTTCCCTAAAAAACAACCACACACAAATGGCATGGTGGGCTTCTGTATTAATCATTGCGCCGTGGCTCTCGTACCAAGCACAACAGGTTAGCAGATATTTTTGTGGGTTTTCTGTCAACCCTGCAAATTCAGTATGAAATATGAAAATCAAGCAAGGCTCTCTCCTAAGTAAAATCATGATTAATAGAAGAGTTGGAGGGGAAAACCACCCTGAGTTACAGCTCAGGAGCCTCATCGCGGGCTGCAGTAATAGAGCCAATTCACCGAAGTGGGCACAGTGAGTGAACCTTCTGGACGTCTTTCGGAGTGGTGCACCACCCAGAAAATAATATTATTCACCGGCCTCACTCGGCACTGGCTGCGCTCTCAGTTAGTCTCCAGCAAAAAAAATATAAATAGGAACTTGATTTTCTGAATATTTTATGCTGTTGAATGTGAACTACATTTGACTAAATCAAACAGCTTGTTTAAAATTAGCTTATGGTGTATTTATCAGATAGTCAATGTTTTTGAGATTTTGAAAGTAAGAAAGAAAAAAAAATGATAGAAAAGAATTATTTGGGTTTACAAAACATAGACTATAGAAGTGAAGAGATTTTTAAGGTTAAGGAGTATGGTTTCTGAATATTTTGGACAGAAATACAAAATGGCTGTAATTCCAAAAGTACTATTCCATGCCATGAAGTAAAGATTAGGTGTAGTTGTCATTCCCTTCTTAAAGGTACTTGTCCAGGACCTCACCTAAGTTTAACTAAATTGCAGTTACGGTTGTTTAAGTGTGTGTTCAGTTTAAGATTGTGTATGGAATTTCTCAGAACATTGCATACACATTTCCTGAAGTCAAAACTGCAGTCACTGCTGGTTTTCAGCACACTCAACACATAAGCTTTGTCTGCTCTGTGGGCAGGGCGTTTTCTCTTCCCCAGACCATCAATATTTATGAGAAAAAGCCAGTACATTTGACTAAGAGGGATGTCTTTTAGTTTTTCTTGCCCTGAATATACAAAGGGATGAGAACAAGTCAGCACCTGAGATTTAAATGTGAATGAGATGCTTGCCTCCTATAGGACCTTGTATGGAGATCTAACTAATCAGTTAGTCATTGAGCTGCATTAAACTGCTTTCTATCAGCTCCCTCTCCTGACTGTTTTTTTTTTACCTTTTCTTTTCCGACAGCTTCTACATTTTCCTACCCTCCTTTTTAACATTATTTTTAGGTCTTCTTCCATCTCCTGCCACCCTTGGGGGTGGGCAGCAGTTATGGGAGCCCACCTTTGCTCACCACTCAGCTTCACTGCCCGGACTGTAGCTGTAACCTGGCACCCTGCAAGAATTGATTGGTCACTCCAATCAAAACATTAAATATTTAAAGTGGCACCACACCATTCATAAAGTGAAATGTGGAGTGTTTGTTTACTCTCTGCTAATTATTTTAGTCCAAGCAGACAGACTCAACTGTCTACATTATTAATTAAGCCTCTAAAAATGAGCTAAGGATAGGAAATGTTCCTCTCTGCTGGTAACTGCCAAAGAATAAGCCGTAACTCTCATTAGCCGTACGATAACATGAAAACCTTTTTCCCCAAATTGTGCTAATACAAAGCTAAACAAATCATATCAGTCTATATTTCCAGATGGTTTGGACAGACGTTTACTAGTCCTGAAACCTCAGATGTTAACCGTCTTTAGGAGGTACAACTATTCTTACTAATTTACTGTTGTTTGAGGTTATCTGTGGACTCAAGTAGAAAAGACGCATGGTCTCTAAAATAGCAAGCTTCAAAACAGGTTAGTTTGGAGGTTATTTTAAAGGAAAATGGAAGGTTTCCCCACAGGTCATGCAATAGCAATATATCATAATCCACATACAAGTTCTACCAGTGGTCTATTTCTTTACAACTAGATTTATATTTGCTGTAGGAATATTATATAAATAGTCATCAATGGACTTTGTGATCAGGAACAGTGCACAGTGGTGGAAATCACAACAAAAATTCACATTCATGCTGAAAGGAACGGAGCAAAAAAACCTGAGAGTTACATATTTTGATAGAAAGTTCGATAGTTTCATTGCACAACCTGAAGCAACGCAAGAGTCCTGAGCTGGGATCTTCAATGATGACCTGAAAGTCTGTTCCATTCTGTCAAAAAGTCTCACGCAGTGGTCGAGTGCTGATTTGCAGTTTAGGACCAGAAACACTCAAAATTCTCATTTTTGTTAGACACAGAGGGACAGATCCAAAGGGAATGGAAAAGACGAGTTACAGCATGCAAAGAGATGGGATAGATGTAAGCGCACATGCCTGTGAACTGCAACTTTTGAGTGTTGCAGAATATAAAGCCTACCACTCTGCTGTGTGTCTCCACAGGACTCTGGAGCCTAATTATAGAGCTGTATGAAAAAGTTGTGCTTGTCAGCAGAACTGGCAGGGGGAAAAAAAATATATATAAAAATCCACATTTTTGCACATTCACAGAAGAATAAAATATTTAGGCAGAAAATCATCATTGCTGCAGATGGACACTTACAGAACAAAAATGGGTAATTTTTGTGCAGCTCTGCTTGCTGCGAGCAAAGCCAGAATACATTTGGTTGCAGATTTAAAATCCAGCCCAGAATTCCTCAATCACTGTCAGTGGCAAAATATGGTTCACAGGGCAGCACGGGCTGAGGGCTGCAGGTAAATTCAAGGTGGGGGAGCCACCCTAACATGAGCAGGCAGGACTCCCCCGAATTTAATGTTGCAGCACTTGCTTACGCCAGCACGGAATTTGGCTCGGGGTGGTTTTGAGTCCTTTTGAGTAAGGATTAGCCACAAAAGCCCGATCACAACTGCGACAAGGGAAAATGTGAGGGTATGCCCATGTCGCAGCGATGAGGAAAGAGAACTGGAAGAAGCATAAGAGATATGAATAAACTGTTAAAGAAAACAGCAGTTGCTAGTGGCCGACGGACTTCCAAGTGCCCCCTTTCTTTATATTTAAGGACATACTCTTTAAATGCATGCTTTGGGTAAGAAGAAATATGCCTGTAAAAGAACTACTCTATACCCAGAACATGTCATAAGGATCACTAAGGTATTTTTAGGAGAAATCTAACTTGACAGGATGGTAGGTACGACACCTCTGATTCCCAGTGGTGCTCAGGTGACAGCCTCTACCCAGTATATCAAAAAACCTCAATAACCCAGACCAGTGCTCTGTGCGCGTGTTGTGTGACCCTCCGTATTCCCAAGAGGGATTGCCCATTTGCAGGCGCAGGGCCGGGACACGGAAGAGGAATAATTTATGTGGACTCTCCCCTTCTTCCCCTCACTTAGTATGGAGCAGAGAAAGGGGGATTCATCCCTGCACAGTCCCCACAGTTCTGTACTACCCAGCCCATGTTTACAGCCTCTCAGTGGAAAGCCTGGCTCTTCAACTCAAGCTGTAGTGACCTGTGCTTTCAGCTTTGGATAAGTGTTTTTCTCTTAAGGTTGTTAAATGCGGTGTGAATTTTATGTGGAAGTGCTTTTTTCTTATTTCTTTTTTCTTTCTTTTCCCTCAGCATCATCTAATTTGGCAGTCCTTGGAATGCTAGAGAGTCTCTTTAATGCCTCTCAAGCCACAAGGACTCTGACTTTACTGCATTAACAAAATACATTTATTTGCTGCCTTTATACATGGCAATGGGAGTGATGAAGGGTTGTGTTCTCAATACTTCCCTCATCTCCTTCTTCTTTGTCTGACATTGGCAATAAAATCCAAATTACAGAAAAGGCAAATCAAGCATACAAATTAAGAAAACTAATTTCATGCCAGCCAACACGTGGGAAAATCTCAGGTGATGAGGAAATCAAAGGAAAATGGCAATAAAATAGACTGCATTAGAGAGAAAAAAATTATAACTGAAGTCACAAAATCCAATCCTATGTTTATACACTTGTAACTAATAAATTCAAAATAAAAATTAATAGAGAGCAACAAAAATTTCCTGTGATAGGACCTTCTGTGCATAGTCTGCAAAAGTTTCTATTGACTGAACCGTTGGGCTGTTTTCTAAAACAAGGAAAAAGGATTTCTTCCTATGTCTTGGAGGTGTCTTAAAATCTGTTGTATGGCATAAAGAAGTAAAATAACTCTATACCCAGTGTGCTTGGTCCTGGAAGTTAGTTTTGTTTGGTTTAGTTTTTATTTTCAAATTAACAGACGGAGTTTTTCTCTGCCACTTCAAAGAACAAGATTAGGCCCAATAAAAGGTAAAACTTTGCTTTTGCTTTGTTCTGTTACCTCATCACAATACTATACTAAAACCAGAAATAATAACAAAAAGTCCAAAATGACTGCCTTGCATATAGCTGTTTACAGTCTGTTTCTTCCACTGACAAAGTATTCCAGATCTTATTATACCACCTACAGGTAGTTTTTAGAGAAATACGTGGGATCCCCTAAGCTGCTGAGTTACACTCCTGTAGGTTGCAAAAGGCAAGCGTGTCCATTACAAACCTCCATTTTTTGGGGAGGTTTCTCATCATCCACATGCTTTGAAGTTTAAACCAGTCTCCACGAAGCAGCCTGCATCTTTTCTGAAATCTTAGATAACATATGAAACTAGCACAGAGTTGCCGAAATAGATAATATTTTCAGTAAATACTAAAATTGTTCAACTGATAATACTCTTATGTGCCAGCTTTTATTTGATACGGAACATCACATATGAAGTCGTGTCATCATTTTCTGTTGAAGCAAAATAACCAAAGACTATGATACGTCTCTTTTTCTCTCCTACTTGATTCTTGTTTACAGATCCTATAATCCTATATAATCATGCACACATTGTTTCAATGCGTCAAGATATTTTTGTAAGCTTTGAAAGAAATCCTCAGCAAATTCCTTTACATTTCTTTATTAATTGCCTTTACAACTGAAGTCATGCTCTTTCAAAAGAACTATTTTGCAAAGCTTGACAGAAAAGAGATCTTGATAGTAACTTACGGATATTTACTGAAAACGTACAGACATAACAGAAATTTTGAATAAGTAACTTCTGGTGGTAAATGACCTTTTAAGGGTATAATCTTTAGTACTCCCATACATTTAATGCTTCTTAACTTGCTCAACCTTTCTTATTTATTTTCTAGAAAAGGGCTTTGCTTTGCTTTTTGCAGGGCTTGATCAACCAGCTTTTCAGAAAATATGCATGAATTTAATCCAAATTCAACCGAATTATGCTACTTTGATGCTGCATATTTTCTCCTGTTGTTGATTAATATGCCCCCTGTGCAAACATCCTCCTCCTACCTGATGCCTTCAGTAATGTCTCAATTCGTTGCTGATGACATTCAAATTTCCTCCAGAGATGCCTTGTGAAGTCACAAACTCAGGATTATGCCCATCAGCGAATGACTCAGGCACAAAGTGATTGATAAGGCAAATAAATACTTAGGTGTTAGCAATCAGTCAGTTGTGATATGCAAGGGGGAAAACAAGACTGCAGACATTTCAGCTATATATCATGTTTTCTAAATTATCTCTTTGTGTGCTGATGGTCTTCTTAATAAATTATCCTCCCTCGTTATCTGATCTGTTCTATGTTTTCAATTATGCCTCTTCTCAAAACCATGTAACAGTCAGTCTTTCTCAGCCTAAAGCTATTTCAATGTCCAGCCTGCATCCGCAAAGTCCGGACAGAGGAAACACTACAAAACTGGTTTTGAGCTGAGAAGCTGTGCACACACACGTCAAAGAGATGCTATGGCATCAGAGAAGTCATGGCTTTATTCCCAGATTCCCTGAGCTCAGTTTTATGTAAGCAATAATACATGACATTGCATATGTTACAGTGGAGTAAGAACATTTTGAGTATCTTCCATAGCATAAGACTGAGAAATCAAGAACTTGTTTCACCTCAGATCTGCAGAAGTCAAAAACCAAAGACTAAGGCCACGGCACAGGAATGAGTAGATTATTTGGTTTCTTTCACTCATTATTTTTGTATTGACAAAACCAAAGTTTTTATAAGGAGAACTTATCTTCTTGTAGAATCTCATGTGAAAGTCCATATACTTGTTTTTAATAAGATTTGACCTGCGTGAGATTTTGGAAAGCTGAAGAACCAATTTAGAAAAGAGATCTAAAATGTACACATTTCAGAAGTAATTGTGGACTGCTGGTACAGTCTTCAAACAAATTTGCAAGACATTTTACAACATGTATGTGTGCTCATTACACGTCATAGCATTGCAGATCATATCTTGGGTTTTGTTCTGGTGTGGGAGGTGATCTTGAAGAAATCCGTACATGATCATGGTAGCATGGCTGTGAAACACAGATGTCTTCCCTTAGATGTAAGCTTTTCAAAGGTCACAAATAACAGCAAAAAGGGAAGAGCTCTTGAGTTAAGCCATACGTTCTTTGATTCAAGCACCATTTTGTGCTTACAGCTCCTAGTACAATGGAAACTTGATTTATGATTATAGTGCCTAGTTGCGACGATGATGATAATAATGATAAGGTTTATACTGGAGTCAAAAGGACTTTCTAATAAAAAAACAAATCTCCTATGACAATCATAGTTCTAATCTAAATACTATTTAGTACGGACTTGTGATGTGGATTAGACAGTTGGGGCAACTTCATTTTAAAGTGGCATCTGCATTTTTGCAAATACATATAAAAAGATCATAGAATCATAGAACAGTTTGCGGTGGAAGGGACCTTTAAAGGTCACCTAGTCCAACCCCCCTGCAATGAGCAGGGACATCTTCAACTAGATCAGGTGGCTCTGAGCAAGGTCCAACCTGACCTTGAATGTTTCCAGGGATGGGGCATCTACCACCTCTCTGGGCAACCTGTGCCAGTGTTTCATCACCCTCAGCGTAAAAAAATTCTTCCTTATATCTAGTCTAAATCTACCCTCTTACTCTCAAACCATAACCCCTCGCAACAAGCCCTGCTAAAAATCTGTCCCCATCTTTCTTATAAGCCCCCTTTAAATACTGAAAGGCTGCAATAAGGTCTCCCCAGGTGTACCTACATATTATGCCATAATAGAAAAATCTACAATTTATATATAGAATTGGTGAACTGTGCATCAAAGCAACTTAAATAGTAGGTACAGAACTATATTTGATATTTTTTTCATCTTTGAAAGTGTATATGTGCAACTTTAGATACTAAGTTTAGGATCATTAATTTGGTTCAGAAAGTGGGCTGTATAACGATAACATTCCAGGCAGTGAATGCTTGTGGAAAAGAAATTGCTAAGCATAGAAAAACAAATGGAATGGAATTTTAATTTGCCTCTACGTCCAGAACTTCAGATGCTTGTTTGGAATACAACCACGTTTTTGCATGCTAGGCATACTGAAATTCCTATACAGGAACAAGGCAGCTCATGAAATTTTCAGTATTTTCCATTCCATCCTTTTCAGAATCTGTCCATCCTGTCCCCTGTCCAAGCCATCACAAGAATAAATATAAAGATAAATGAATAACCCTGGTTACATCACAGTAATACGAACACTACGAACACGGTAATATGACTCTGCCAGACCAACGGTGCTGAACGTCACAAAAGTGTTCCAGTGTGTCCAGAATCACTTATTTGAGTGACTATAATACTTAACTTTTCTAAGATGTTCTCTGTGAGAACCATCTCAGAAGAAAAGGTGAAATATACGCTGTGACTTTGTTTACTCATTTTCATGCGGTTTTGTTCATTATGCTCCAGGTCTATGTGGAGACCCGCAAATAACTGAGAGTAGACAGCATATGAAAGCCTGTGGAGTAAGCTAATGGGGGTAACTGGTCATCTTTCAGAAAAGATAACGCCTGTGTACTTAAACAGGTAATAATTAATCATTTTTTCCGAAAGTAAATTTCTGTTTAGCTCCTTGCCAATTTCTACTTAGTTTTGAGAGCACATTTTGCGGGTGATTATTGCAACAAACACATCTTCTGGCTATGGCTTTTTATGGCTAAGCAAGAACTACAACTTTCCAAGTTTAGTGCCTGAATGTCTTCTCAAAATAATACCATGACCACAAAATCTTTTTCATTTACCTGCCCATCTGTGTAGCTACTGCTCTTGGTTGAATGCACTGCTACAGCAGGTTCGTTACAACGTACAGCAGGTTCGTTACAACCTATAGCAGGAATGTTACAGCCACGGGGCAATGTTCCTCACATACTTAATGAAGACTATAAAACCAATAAAAATAAAATGGGGTTTGTGAATTCTTGCAAAGCGATGCTATTTGGTAAGGGAAGACACCAAAAAGACTGAGGTGATACTATGTCTACACCAATTACAAAGTCGTACATTTAGCCTTGATCAAAATGATTTGCAGGCTAGAAGTCCCATTGGATATATAGTAAATCTTAAACTTCTGGCTATTGAAAACTGAGCATTTCTCACTCTCAAGGAGACTGAAGCCACACTCCTGTATGTTGAATGGAAAGCTGTCATCCTTAACCCCTCTCGGTAAGTGCAATGAACTACCTTCAATGTTTGTCTGCTTTTAGTTACAGCAGCAGAAGGTTCTCCAAAGATATCATCGTGTTTTAACACCATTTACAATAAAACTTTTAAAAGCAAACTGAAAAAGGAAACTCCCAAAAGAGGTTTCTGATGGATGGAAAGAGTTTGATGCATTTTCTATTTCTAGGTATGGGAACGGAGAAGATTTATCAATTTTTCCCAAGACTGACATGTAAGTTTGGTCCCGAAGGAGATGTAAAGAGGTGAACTATGGTGTTAGTAACTACTACATGACAGCACGAATTACTCTGTCATTCTGACATAACCTCATGGCTCTGTAAGCTTAAGAGCTAGTCTGAATGGATGCCTACGCAGAGTAAGTATGGGCATGTGTGATCAAGAACATCAGCTGGTTACCATGGATGGTAATTCTAATGTTTTGTTGCATTCACAGCATACAGAATCTGACATCATATTCCCTTGTTATACATCCACTTGCAACACTTAAAACTTGATTTGTGGTCTTTATGAAGTACAGTGAGAAATCACCCTGAACTTCCTTCTAGAAAGCAGCACATAAGCAAAGACCACATTTCCTTATGATTCATACACTTTGGGATATTTTCATAAATCAGCCAAGAAATTAATTATAAAAACAAACAGATTACATTTCCTTCCACTAACCAGAAAATGTTATTGTTGCTTCCATTCCAGCTTGTAAAGACGCAGAATCATTACTCTAATATATAGTATATGCGTGTGTATAAACACAGATATATGTACATGTACACACAGTATGAGGCTTTGAAATCCTAAATTTAAGTAAGATCGCAAGGTATTTATCTTACCGAGTTTTAACAATTTCTTAATTCCTTTAAAAGGCACCGGCCCCTAATGTAGTCTTATTGATCAGAATTGCTCAGATGATAAGACTCTGTAGGGACTCCATCACCTCACGAGAGAGTATTTTTCCCTTGTAAAGTGCTAAGGAGTTAGTAATACAGGGTGTAACAGACCCTGAAAAAAGCATCAGAGAAGCTATGCACAGAAGGAGGAAAATAAGTTCTGTGAAACACCTATCAATATAGTATTAGCAGGCAAATATCCATTTGACACTGATTCTCGGGAATTAAGAATGCAGTATAAACTGCGGCGGGTTTCAGTTTAGTATTTTAGAGTTCGAGAAAGTGTTCAAATGATTGAGATGGTTCTGCAACGGAGAGAAAGTGCAGCGCAGAAGCGATTCGCAGGAGCATATGGAGGGAGCAGACCAACAGTGGCAAACTACGCAGTGAATTCCGAGGAACTAAAAATCTGTGTTGCAGGCTACATGCAGAAAGACAAAATCATTCAGAAGAACCAATTTTTTTTCAATGCCACTGAGCCAATCACCTCAACTGGCTCAATGCCAGCCCCTGGGCATTTGTATCCTTAACATGGGGTATCCGATGCTTTTAGTAAAGACTTGCATTAATTACTTAAAATAAATATTCCTATCATTAATCTAATCAGAAAACTTTCAGTGTGCTGAATCTGTTCAGTGGAACAGATTTTTTTTCTGCATTGCTAGGAAATCAGAGTTATTTTTTTTAACATGTCAGCTTCATAACAAGCAAGAAAGAAAACTGGATCTCAGCCTGTCGCGTAAAGCATCATACTTTTAACCTCCTCCTTTCATCCAGAGCTCTTTACCTTTACTGACACCCTCTGGTCCCTATCTCGAAGTCAGGTTTGAATTCATTCCAGCACTCCTTCCAAAATTTACTTTCCAAATCAATATTTTGTGGAGCACAGAACCGGACATTTTCTGAAACCCCCATAAATCATACCACTGATTCCCCAATAGTTTACCATGTCAGCAACTTATTCAGGGGACTCAAGCAAATTTGCCAGTCACAACCTTCCTGTATTGAATCTGTGCTGACAGTCCTTTAAGTTATGCATTTCTTAAAGTTGCCATTTATTATTTCCTAACAGCAGAGTTTTTAATCATACCTTTTTTCTTAGCTGCTAGGATATTTTTCCTCACGATCTGTTTTCAAAGCTGCGTTCTTCCAAGTTCTCAGCTTTAATTCAGCCACACAGAGTTTTTGTATTTTCTGTTTTCATTCTTGGTACATCTGCCCTCTTTATAAAATGAAATTAAGATCCCTTCCCCTGACAGTTTAACCTAGAATTCAACACATGACCTTCAGCTTCATATTGACCAACAAACCTAAAATCTGCGCTCTTAGTCTCCAGACCATCTGTAGCTATCTTCACACTTTTATGTCACGCTCTGCTAGTTCTGACTTTTTCCATGGGCATTTGCTTTCTAAGCGTATGAAACAGAAGAACTGCATGTTAAATAGTCCACTTTTAAAACTATTTAGCTGTGATCACCTTCAAGAACATGTCACACTTCATCCTCCTTCTTTTATATATTTTTTGTCTTCCAGGACTTCGTCTTCTTAACCACATCTCTTAATCATTCACATAGTTAAAAGTATATTGCCACAGAGGGCCACTGTACATGAAATATTCCTCAGTTACTTACTATAGTTCACATCCCAGTTTTCTGTCTTCCTTTTAGTACACCTCATGCTAGTAAACAAGTGTCTTCCCTCCCAACAAGACAGACACTGAAAAGGGTTTGGGTTTTTGTTTGTTGGAGTTTTTTTATTTGAAACTTTGCAGATAAATGCTAGAGTAATTAAAGGCAATTTATGAAAATCTATTTTTACAAATTCTAATAGATATTTTTATAGCACTTTAAAGTAATGGCCCAATTATTGCTAATTCTTTTGATATCCCCTGTAATAATATTAATCACGATGAACTGATTTTGCGTTAATATTGATTGCCATAAAGTACCGCTGAAGGAGTTCTAATATAACTCAGCAATAATTAATTGCGCTTTTATTAATTGGAAAATGTCATCCAAATTTTAATTATCAGGAATCCCCCTTAGTTTTTGGCTAACAGTGAGCATGTAATTTATTTGTAGTTTCAAACTTTAAGGTCTGATCCAAAGCTCACTGAAGACTAGGGGAATGCTGTAACTCCTTAGAAAAATTTGGCATCAGGTTCTTCATTAAAAAACATCACTGAAAATGTGTCATTCAAGGAAAGTATAAATTTTTAAATTAAAAAAAATGAACAAACTTTGCAAAAATGTTATGTTAAATTTCTGAAATATTGCAACACATAGAATACTTTAATCCTGAGCAGTCACATCACACCATCTTGTGTAACTTCTGTTTTATGAAGTTTCTGTGCTCAACAGGAATGAAACTAAACATCTGAAGAAGTACAGATACAGTAATGAATGCCGATTTTTCCTCTGAGATAAAAATCTTAAAAACACGGTTTCATGCTCAGTGTTACAGATATAACTCTCAGTTCATCTTCTTGCCAGCTCATAGACATTCCACATAGTCTTATCCACTGTCCTCATATCAGAGAGGAAAAATCAGTGCATCTTTATGTAATTCCATCTCCTCTGCCTGTCAGCAAAGGAGAACAGTCCAGGCACCGTACTTTTCTAATTCAGGAGATAATTGTTTATCCCAAAGCCAAGTACCATTCTGAACTTCATAACAAACACAACTTTTAGTGCATCACTATAAACTCAATACGCTAGGTTATTTTGTTTCACCCTCAAGCATTAGCATGGTAGCTCTCCCAAAGCATAAAAAATTGGCTTATTAAAATAGGCATTCTTTCTCTGGAGTATGTATTTGTTCTAAAAGCCCCACACCTCCCTTCACAACTCATTCACTGCAGTAGTTTGCTAGCTAGTTAAATGACAGAAAGCATATACAGCAGATCACAGTAATTTCTGCTTCAACTTTTCCGCTCAATTATGACAGCAATTTCAACGTTAGGATTCAAAACAACAACAACAACAACAAAAAAGGCAAAACAGATAAACCTGGAGCAGGAGCCCGAACACGGGATCTCTCTCACCACCGCTGGCTTCACAGCAGACCGCTCACGGAGATGCCGCGATGGACATTAACGACAAATAACCTGCACACACTCCGCAGCCTGACCCGGGGAAGCGGTGCCTGGGCGGGGGAACGGCGAAGACACTTACCGCTGCTGTGCCACCGCCTCTCGCCCGCCCCGACTCTCAGGCTCTCTCTCCCATCCTCCTGACAGCCTCAAATATAGCAGTCCCTTATGGTGCTGAGCCTGTGGGAAGCAGAGGATTGCAGAGTTGGGGCTTTTTTTTTTTATTTTTTGTTTTTCCTCCCCTTTTTTTTTTTTTTTTTTTAATTTTTTAAACCATCCAGCGGTAGTTCTCCAGACCCGACCGCCTCTCCTGCTCCTCCTCCTCCTCCTCGCCTGGCTCACTGATGAAGAGCCCCAGGTTAAGGTATCCGCGCCGGCAGCTCCCGCCAGCCCCTCCCGGCCCCGCCGTGCCCCCTCCCCGGCGGGGGGGACCGAGGCACCTCCCCCGGCCGCTCCCGGGGGGGCGGTGGCGGCTCTGCCCGCCCCCGGCTGGATGTGGTGGGGTGTGCGTGTCTGATGCGTGTGTGTTTTGATGTGTGTGCCGCATCACACCGCGGCTCTCCCCTACCCCTAAGCGTACAAGGATCCCCCTCCCCATTCCTCCTCCTCGCCGCCTTCCCCCCCGGTTTTCTCCTCTTCCCCACTCCTCTGCCCTGGAGCGTGAAGGCAAAAGGGCGACCTGAGGAGCGCTCTCCCCTCGTGTGCCGCTCCCCTCTAACCCAAGCCACCAGCTGCCCCCACAAACCACTTTCTGCCCCCATCCTCTCCCTCCCACCCTCCTTCCAGCTAGATTTTTTTTTTTTTCCTTAAAATGCATTTTATTCGCCTCCAGCGGTGATGACCGACCCTCCCATCCCTCCGCGCCCTGCAGAACCGCCTCTGCTGCCTGCTCCGCACCCGCGCAACCTCCGCCTTTATACCGCAGCGGCTGTTGACTGGAAAACAACCCCCCCCGGCGCCGGCAGCTCCATCCCTCCCTCGTCCCTTCCCCACCATCCCTCCGCTCCAACACACGACACCGCTTCCCGCCCCGTTCCGCCCCTGCGCCGGCACCGCGCGGGCCGCGCAGCCGCCCCCCGCCCCCAGCACCGCCCCCGCGGCCGCTGCGCGCCCGGCCCCGCGCGGGTGCGGAGCGCGGCCGGAGCTGGCGGCGCCGCGCGTTCCCGTCCGCCTTTTCCCTGTGCCTCGGCCCCTCCGTGCGCATCCCGAGACGCGGTGCGCGCTCCCGCCCGGCGCCGCTAATGGCTACCCGCGGGAGACAGCCGGATTTTAATCCTTCTTTTCTATTTTTTTTTTTTTTTCTCGTGGCAATGACAACTTTCTGCTTTAACATTTAATGCTTCTCTGTCCTTCTATACTTTTCTTTCCTTTCTTTATTATTTTTTTGCCTTTTTTTTCCTTCCGCAAGTAATTATGTCTTTTTTTTTTTTTTTTTAACTTACGCATTAACTGAGTAACTGTTGTCTACTGTCTATTCCACGAGATTTTTCTCTACTTCAAGTGACTCCATTTCAATGGTTTATGCTTTCTGAACCTGTGTGGTGTACAAATATGTGTGTGTGTGCATTTTTCTTTACTAATTTGGCTTTTTATTTAGTTATTTATTTTCCTATCCCAGGTATTTTCTGATTAATTTTTAGAAATGGTCCTTTATTTGTTTTAGATTCACAGGGAAGAGGAATTGTTTCATTTTGGAATTTGTTGGGGGTTCTTACACAACTCTTGTCTTAAATCTTGGCAATAAGAATATGGGGGTTTTTCTTGGTGTCTTTTGCTTGTCTTTTGTATTGAAGCCTCTAGCAAGATAAGTTATCAGTGATGAGTGAGACAGTTTTATACACTTTTGTGGTCTTGTATACTATATGGAATTCTGTCAGAGGATTTACAGCTTAACATCACATTGAATGAATTCTGTCCACTAATATCTGTGAGGATGAGTTGAAGAAAACCCCCTCACTCTCAATTCCTTTTTTCATTATTCTAAAATTGCAAATTACTGTTTCTTCATGACCATCTATCACTGTCTTAACTATCATAGTGAAAGAGGGAGAATGAAGCCATCCTTAGAAATGGACTTTGTCTGCGTACAGGGTCCCATACAAACACAGAAGAAGATGGTCTCCACAACCATGGAAGGATCTCTAGGCGTATTCCTGTTGGGGAAGTAATGGTGCAAAGTGACATATCAGACCTTCTCTTCATTGACTCAATTTGAGAAAATTATCATCTGGTCATTATTTCCAGTGTTACTAGGTTACAAGACAGCATTTAATCAGAAGCCAGGAATAGTGACTGCATTAATTCTGATCTTATGAATAACTTAGGAGACTCCATTTCTCAGTATTTCCAAAGTGAATGTTAAAGCCAGAAGCATTTTTGCTAATAAATGTATTTTTTTACATACATACATAATTTTTTATGACAATACTGAGGAATTACTTGTGAAGAGGTGACTTTCATTGGTTACTTGTTTTTACATGTAGAGATGGAATTAAAAGAAATTGAGATTATTTTTAAAGTCATAGAGACTGGCCTTTATGGCCTTCATCTTCCCTTGTGAAGTTTACAGATCAGGATTATTTTTAAGGGCTACTACAAGGCAGACATGCCATACCCATTGGGCGACATTATTTTTGCTTTTAGCTCACTTTTACTTAGAGTTCCTGTTAAGGTACGCATTTATTTTGATTTGCAACTTTTTATGTTTGCTGCCTTCTTTCTAGCTTCACATCAGCAATATTTCTACAAGGACATATGTTTACCTTTTCTGTTAATATAATTAGGAATGGGCTGTATATGTATGAGTACCAGTTTTATCTTTCTTTGAAATAGAAGTGGCATGCAGCTTTTAAACAGGTTAAAATTTCGTTTGATTGTGTGTATCCTTTGCAAGGTCAGTTCTGGGTTTACTCCATCGCTATAAGATCAGGAGCTGGTTTATGGCATTATGTTCAATGTTTAATTCATGGACAGTGAATTATATTCACCCCTTTGTTACAGTATTATCGTTGCTATAGACTTTAAGTCAACTTAGCTGCATTTTGCTTATCTGATCTAGTTGTCTAACCATCTCCGTATAAATGCCTTAATCTCTCTATCTCAGTGTCCCCAGTGGGCAAGCAAACAGATGCAGCACATCTGCAGAGTCTGAGTTGTTTCTGAGCTCTCCTCTTATTTGTTTTGCACATCTTCCCTTTTCATTCAGTCCCTCTTCTTCTTTTAAGCAGAGCATAATGTATTCTTTTTCTTTGCCACATGGAGAGCTGTCTGAGCAATACCATTATTATTTGGATATTTCACTGTTCTTTCTTAACCAGTTGCAGAATATCAGTAAAAGATAGGGAGTAAATTTTGAAGAAAATAATTATCATAGAATCGTAGAATGGTTTGGGTTGGAAGGGACCTTAAAGATCATCTAGTTCCTACCCCCCTGCCCTGGGCAGGGACACCTCCCGCCAGACCAGGCTGCGCAACGCCCCATCCAGCCTGGCCTTGAACACTTCCAGGGACGGGGCATCTACAACTTCCCTGGGCAACCTGTTCCAGTGTCTCACCACCCTCACAGTAAAGAATTTCTTCCTAATATCTAATCTAAATCTCCCTTCTTTCAGTTTGAAACCGTTACCCCTCTCCCTATCATTATGATCCCTGATCAAGAGTCCCTCCCCATCTTTCCTGTAGGTCCCCCTTAGGTTCTGGAAGGCCGCTATAAGGTCTCCCTGGAGCCTTCTCTTCTCCAGGCTGAACAACCCCAACTCTCTCAGCCTGTCCTCATAGCAGAGGCGCTCCAGCACTCTGGTCATCTTCGTGGCCCTCTGCTGGACCCATTACAACAGGTCCATGTCCTTCTTGTGCTGAGGACTCCAGAGCTGGACGCAGTACTCCAGGTGGGGTCTCACCAGAGCAGAGCAGAGGGGCAGAATCACCTCCCTTGACCTGCTGGCCACGCTTCTTTTGATGCAGCCCAGGATGCAGTTGGCTTTCTGGGCTGCACAAATTTCTCCCCCACATCTGTGTTTGCAACAGCACTGGGGGTGTAGCTTTAGAGTAGTATGAGAGCTTCTCTCCCTCTTCCCCTCCCCATTTATAATGAGACGTTCCTTCAAGAACTGGAGGACAGTATTTGACAAATCCTAGTTTTTGGAAGGTATGCATTGGCCCCGTTCTAGTACATAACTGTATCATTTTAGTGGCAACTGCTATATTTTGTCCTTCCCTAGAACATCTGGATAGACTCATTCAGTTCCTCGTGGCTGCATAATTAGAGTTAAAAGAAAATTTTGTAGAGTGATAAGCAGAATTATGTGTAAATGTGACACATAATTCTTCAGGCCTTTGGCAAACAGCAGAAGATTCAGAGCCTACCATGCAAGCTTTCAGTTATAGCAGATAATTAACAAACTGGAGATGTTAGCAATGGGAAGAAGTTGCTGCATAAAATGAACCAAAAAAAAGACCAACCTCTGGGGACTTGAGCCTCCTACATTTTCAGAAGTGCAGACGGATGACAGCTGGTCCAACATAAAGACTGGGAGAAAGTTAAGCTGTTTGAAAAAGTTTTGAAGCAGCAGAATGAAGCATGTTCTGTATCACAACCTTATATCAAGCCACTATGGTCTTTTTGATTCTGCAAGAGAAGCCTGTAAACTGAATGTATTGTTTCACTGAGCCATGGTCTAAGTAAGAGAGGATGGCAGAGCTGTACTGCAGGTGTTCGGGCATCTTAAGGATGGTGAGGCCAATCTGTTCCTTGGTGGAAAACCCCAGCGTAAACTTCCACTGCTGCCTGGTTGAGGAGAAAATTGGCTGGCTACTACACATTTTGATATATCCAGGTATAGGCAGTATGTTACTACCAAAATAATGGTCATCAAAGAGCCAACTAGCAATGCTGTAGCATTCCGTTATTAACAGAAGGGGAGAGGCTGGGAGTTCCCTTGTCTCTCCAGAATAAACACAGCCGCTGCGAGAGCCATAGGGAAGCTACAGATGTGAATACCTTAGTCTTATACCAAACCCATTTATACACTGATTCCCCAGTGAGTGTTGCTGGCTTTGTGAGGAACTAGTCCAGGGGAAGCCAGAGGAACAGATTCTTAAAAATCAGTCTCATGGCTACTGACAGAAGCAGGATAAAATGACCATCAGAAAGGGTTCCTCTTACTTTTCTGTGCGTGCTTTGTGCAAATGCAATATAGTTTTGTAGTTTCAGAGGCAGAATAAAGATCAGAAGGGATTTGCAGATTCATATTCTCTCCTGGCTTTCCTAACCTTCTGAGAGACATACCTGGAACATCTGTTATGAGATACAAGGCATTGCTTTTGATGCTGTGATACAACTGTACTAGTTAGTATGCTGGGAAAAGCAAAACCATAATTTTCCTCATTTCTTCCAGCTTGATCTTCACCGTATGGACAGGAAGGATCTAGCAGCCCCTGGAGACTGATTTTAAAACACGGAGCAAAGCTTCTGCTGCACATGGGAGCAAAACGCACAAACAGGTAAAGAGTGGAGAAAGGATAGATGTGTTTACCACTGCAGCCATCCCATGGTAACATGAGCTGTTCAGATAGAGAACTAGTTTGGGGATGTGGTGAGTCATAATCCTCAAAGTAGAGAAAAACAAAAAGGGAAATGAGAGGTTCTGTGAGCACCACAGAACTTTAAAAGAACAACCTTTAATTATACCTGAATGTTCTGGCAGCAAAGAAAACTGGGTGCTAACAAAGGTAAAGCCCAGAATCTTCCTGATCCACATATCAAAAAAGGCAAGAGCAGGAAGGATGAAAAGACTGTCCTCCGCTCAATTACAGAATGGTCAGAGTCCATGACATTTGAATGCAGACAGAGGTAGATACTGAATTTAGGTTCTTAACTGATATTTCAATACCTAAATATAACTGGCCTCATTTTTTCAAAGATGTTGAACAATTCCAGATTCCTCTGATTTTTCTTGGTACTTAAGAAAAAAAAAACACGCTATTTTGTTTAAGTATCTAACAATGGTACTCATAATTCTGCCCTTACACACCAGACCATTACAGTCTACTTTGTAAAATATTTGAAGATATCATTGTGCCTCCCAAAGATGGAGGATGCTGCAAAAGAAAAAAATATTTCCCTGTGTCTACCTATTAACGAAGCAAATGGGGAGCAGCATTCCCATGGCCCTAAATCTGTAGTTACAAACGCTTTTTTTTTTTTTTTCTCCCCTCACCCTCAACAGAAATACACTAAAACTGGAGGCTTGGTGTGGGAAGCATTCTTGTCACTAAAACTCTTCTTGAGAGTATAATACACCTGTAACTACAGTAGCAGTGAATTAAGCTTTTCATTACTTCTAAATAATGAGCCTAGGTGATTTTCCTGTTGAGGAAAATAACAGTCGGGAATTTATGACATAAGCATTTTATGTAATCCACAGTATATGCCATTATCTTTTTTTCCAGAAGACTTTGTGAAGGAAGTATTAGGAAGACAAAGTTCCTGTAGTTTTTGGACACCCTTGCCTTCTGGAATAGTCACTTGAGCATTTCAGGGCCACACAAAGAAAAAGGGTAATTCTGGAACATAAGACAATGTACAAGACAATACAATAAATAATGTAATGCATACATAAAGCTGTGTAAAGTTATCCTCGAGAAACCTAAGTGACACTATTAGAAAGTCTTTATTTGGTGACATGTGTATAACTGAATTAGTGAACTCTCATTTGAAAACAAAAAGCAGGCAAACCGAATAGCCCTTTTTCCAAACACCATTATGAAAGGGAGGAAGAAAAACGGAGGAAGAAAGACTATATCTATAAATCACTTCCTTGAGTCTGAGAAAAGTCTGTTTATTCTTAGATCGTTCCGTTAATCTCAGTCTCCCAGAAGCGTTGACAATTGTTGAGTTCCTGACCATCATGTCACCCCATAGAAGAAAGCATTTGACTGGGAGCGTCTGAAACTGAGGGAGTTTGTAGTAGCTGCAATTAAAATAGCACAAATCGAAATTCCCTAGTTTACCTGCCTGCCTGCCTAGGGGGATTAGATTCAACATTTGACTTCTCCCTTTGATGTTTTATCCTTTATATGACAGTTTCCTAGGAATGGCAAATTTCAAGCACCCTATACGAAAATAATACAAAAGAAAACTAGAATGAGGTTATTTCTTCAAGTACAGCTGGAACAGCCTCCTTGATTCTAGTATTAACATGCTGAGCACTTGATAAATCTAGGTATGTAAAGATGGCATTAATTTAATAAAATAAATCGATTTAATCTAATAATAAATTTTATTGATGGTGACTTGGCAAGTGAAAGCACAAATGAAGATGACTTTGAAACCTTTAAATGTTTTCTGAAGGAAGCACAATTATCTGATGATCTTTCATCTCGAGACCCAAAAACTAAATAAATTGAACTGAGGCTATACCATATAATTTATAAGATATGTACATAGATTTCAGTGTAACCCACAGAACATTAATTATAGAACTTATTTCACAGCTGTTCTATGAAAGCTCAAATAAAATGTGTCTACAATTAAAACTGAATATATACTGACTTCATTAACTTAACAGCTGCACCAATAACCAATACCAAGGAACATACTCTACTTTGTTAATGTCTTGGTACCATCTGCAACAATCAAAACTATTGGGTTTTAATGCGGATGATGCCTTACTAGTGTTGTGATCACAGCTACCACAATATGCTTACACATGCTACTAAAGTCAATTGATCTATTTCAAGGGAACTTCAAGGGTTATGTGCCGCAAGACAATTTCCTGAACACAAGTATGTTTGCCAGAAAGTCAGAAACAGAAATTCCTGGTGGCTCTTTTCCGATGTTCATGTGCCCAAACATGGATTTCTCATGTGCCTACAGAAAAATTCAACTTCAGAGAAAAAATGGGTGAGGAGACAGAAGTAGAGTAGGAGACTTTTATGGCAATGGTTACTTTTTAACGTTTTGACATTGTGACTATGTCATTTTAACCCATGTTTCAAAGTGTAGCTTCCACCTTTAAAAAGAAAAAAACCCACCACATGCACAAAAAAACAGAAATCACATCATATAGAATCATAAAGGCATTCAAGCAAGTGTATTAGTTTTTCAAATCTGCTTCACAAACTCTCCTAACACGAAAGCAGTAACAGATAACAAGAGGCATAAAACCATACACGAGCAAGGCCTGATTCCATTAAATTTATACATCACTGTGTCTTCGGTGGTGGGTTCTCCTCCAGGCCCTGTTTTGGGGTGTGAACTTAATCCCCTCCCTCGAGTTTTTGTAGGCAATGTCCTAGGCATTGCAATCTGACTCTTACTGCAAATGTTTAAGTTATGATGTTACACAGTTTGGTCCTCTCTGTCTCTGCAATTCTTCTGAATTTCCACTACAAGTCCTAGTTTTCATTTTTACCTTTCCTGCCTTGTTTCCTCATTTATGTTCGTCCACAGTCTTCTTGTCTTTTGGGCTCAATTTTTGACTCCTGTAACTTTCACAGTTCTAATTCCTGTGTTCCTTATGTTACTCTTCCCAGACTCAACTTCCTCACTTATTAATTACCATGTCTTCCCCATCTTCAGCCTTCCTGCACTCCTTGTCCCAGTCTGCTCCTTCGCTCAACAGTTGTCTCTTGCCACCTGGTTTTGGTCCTTGCCTCAGGTGTCTTGATGCTTTTTTTTCATATATCCCAAACTTCCATGTTGCTTAAGCACCAACAAAGAAATACTTTCAAGCTCTAGGAAGATAATCTGTTAGTTCACAAGGTCACATCCTGTGGGCCATATTAACTGAAATGGAAATTCAGGAAGAGTCTTTCTTGGTCTTTGTAAATGTGGTCTGGATCATGCTCAGTCACTCTCCAGGTGTCAAACTTGCTCAGGCAAATCAAAGCTCCAAGTTGGAAGGCAGAAACTGTGAGGAATGTATGTGTCAAACCTTTAGGATTTTCCAACCTGCTATGGAGAGACTTTTTTCAGGGGTTTACAGCATGGAAAAATGCAGTTTTATCACTGGGATGGTATGAGACACACCTCTGGCTTAAAAACAAATTCTGCTAAAAGGTCCAGCTCCTGTTGTAAGGTGTTCTTAAAGTAACGGCTGAATTTGTTATACCTTAACATCAATGAAAGAGTATTTTTTCTTTAGCTTTTGTTCAGAAATGTCAGAATAATTTTTGTTGAAACATTCGTAAAAAAATTAAAATAAATCATCTGTCTGACAGACGTCCAGTGGATAAAATACCAATCCAAATGTAAAAATTTGGCAAAGTTAAAAGTAGCTTCAATCAGAATCCTCTAACGAGAAGTATCAAGCGAGAATAACACCAAAGACACTACCAGCTCCATCTATAATAAAATCTTTTTGTATTAAATTATCAGCTATGTTATTAGTAATGAAAGTGAATATTAAACATCTGTCTGTTTTCCTTTCAAAGTGTTAACATAAAGGATGTAAAGGCTTTTAAAAAGTTGTCCTATGTTAGTCTTCTTTGTAAAAGATGTGACAGGTTGGATAAAAGTTTATTTTTTTAATGCACAGCCGTATATGTTCCTTTAAATAGGAATGGCCACCCAGCTGGATAGATAGCTGCTTTCCTGCTTGTCCCTGGAGGCTAGAGGCTCAGGTAGGCGGCATTCCCTGAAAAGGAGAATTGCAGGTCTCCAGGAGTAGTCAAACTGCTGGCGGGGAGAAAATCGTGGAAAACTTTGTTTGTCTCTCTGAGTCAATTGAGGAGGGACGGACAGACAGACACAGCTGGCATGGGAAGTGCAGTGTGGTAGAGGCTTCTGAGAGCAAGCTCACAACGGGGCCTCAGAGACAGAGAAACCAGCTTTTATAGTCAGCATGGGATTTGCTGTTGAAAAGGCAGCACTCTGCAAGGATATAACAGGAAATGGGGAGGTGTTTGTTGTGGTTTGTTGGGTTTTTTTTAAATCTTGTTCTCAGTTTTCATTATTTTAAAAATGCTATTTTCTAGTTTACGTTTCAAGCTTTTGAGCTTCAGACTGCATTGGTACTTTTGGAAGGTGTCTCTTGCTGTAAGGAATTGTGGAGACAGATCCACCTCAGAGCTCTGTCTTAAGGTTCCACCTTAGAAGATTTACTTTACAAAAAAAAAGAGATAACTTTTACTCCATACTGAACTACTTCTGAATGATTAGGTAAAGGATACATTTTTAGCAGGATTTTAGTTGTTGTGAAACATCAATCTATTAGTGTAAAGCACCTTTACCATAGGAAAGATTTGAAATAGTGTTATAAAGTTAACTAAAATCTGTTCTATAGGATTTGTATTAGCATAGAATTAAGGTTTTGACAAATGCATTTCTGGCTTTAATTGCACAGACTGAAGGCAAAACTGTTCACGTGTGAAAGACATTTTGGCAGATGTATAGCCAAGTACCATTTAGTGAAATTTAAAGAGTGATGACAACATGTAAGAATTTTTTTAGCATACTAATAACATAATTTAAAAGCAGGAGCAGTTCGTTAACAATTAAATTGCATACTCTGCATGGGCAGTAAAAATGTTTCCTGCCCCTCAAAAGGTTTTATTTTCTTAAGGTTTGTATACATACTAATTGAATAATAAACTTAGAAATTGCGTTTTTCAAAGCATTCTGCTCTATTGTCTCCATAACAGATTCAGAACACTGATAGACTAATTCAGCTCATATTAGGTACATAATGCATGTTACATAAATGGCATAATTATGTTTTTACTGTACTTGATAGATTTTAACGTGCACTTTAAATGTCATGACACTAAGAGAAGCTGCTGCAAAAAAATGCCATCTTGCTGCTTCTTATTTATGTCCCCGTCAGGGACTTCCATAGCAGTTTTGAAAGCCTGAAGGAGTGTTAACTGCCACTGTTGCCATCTCAGGATGGTGTGGGAATATCTTGCTACCTGACGCATCCTCCTCCTCCCCCAGTGCCGATTAGAACACGGGTGGTCTCCAGGGATTACTGACAATTTCCTCGGTGATGTGCGAGAGCAGCCATTGCCCACTTGGAATGGCTCTGAAACACTGACAGTGACTAAAAGTTGTGTGTCTTGGCTGTTAAGTGTAGTTAATAACAGTATGCCGTTTTGTGTCATCTCTTGGACCTTGAGAAGAGCCATATTTTCTCCATATGTCTGTTCATAACAACTTTCTGGGTGCCAATGTGACTGAAGGTTCGCGGTTCCAACAGCAGGTCCATATTGTCCATTTGTATCTGCATATGTGAAACAGGAGGAGTGAAATGTATAGGATTGCTAATTGTGTTTGCTGTGTGCATGCCAGGAATTAGCTGACATTGATCAGGATTGCTAAGGTGCCAATAAAAAGCAAACTTCTGGTAGAGAGTGAGGAATTAGTTACACCTAAAACTTTTAGTTCTTTTTTAAGTAGCGATGCTGAATCTTGTTTGATTATATTGTGAGATCAATCACAATAAAGGCAGTCTGGAATATATATATAATATTACTAGTGATTCAAATGAGGAGAGGGTTGATTTTAGGCATTTACATTGGGTTTTGAAAAGTACCTAAAATTTTTATGGATTATTTCCTCCAGAGCATGCAAAAAGTATTAGTAGTTCTGAAAAGAAGTGTATTAATATTTCTGAAATCATGTAAGGTATCGTGGAAATCAGCCGAATACGCAGCCACGGCTCATCCACCTATCAAGAACCCTATTAGAATTTCCTTTGAGTCAAAGATGACTCTTATTCATTTTACTAGCTTTTAAACAAGGCCTCGTGTCCTCTTACAAATCAGTTGGTAAAACTCAGGTGTATCGTCAAACATTTGTACTCGCTGTATGGGAAAAGGAGTACTTCATGGTGTATATCGATATTCCTGTATCAGTAATGGTCACTACAACATGGTCTTAAGAGGATTAAAAAGAGTAAGAGGAACTGCAGGTTTCCAGGATAGCTTTAATTCCCCCAATTCCATGAACCACCTCCTCCAATTTCCCTGGTTTTATGCAGGGAGGAAGCTGAAATTACACTCTGAAACTGCTGCACATTTCAAGTCTCTATAAAATCTCAATGACTGATCAGTCGTCTCTCTAATGTCTTGTGGTTAAAGCACTGAGACAGTTTTCATGAGATCTGGATTCAATTTCTTGCCTTACTATAAAACCCTCGGTCAGCCCTGGACCAGTGATTTGGTCTTTCAGTTCTTCATACTTACTTTTCCTAACTTTCTCAGAATACAGAGTATGTTATCTGAGCTGGAAGACTGTGTAGTAATAGTGCCTATTATGTATTCATAAGGGTGTTTAATGTAATGGTCTGATTTGGGGTATTAGTTAGAGATAGGGTGTCTAGATATCTGTTTCATGGCAGGGGGTTAACTTTCTTTCATGGTGAGTTGCAGATTTCTTTGTTAATTGATACCTAGGAATAATGGTTTAGCTCTGGAAATACCTACGCAATTAATTTAATAAAATAAACTGTTCAGAATATGTTTGTTTTGAATTATATTTCTACACATGAATGTTAATTAAAATTCATTGCTGCTGATAATAACATTATTAACATGTATACAGTGTACAGTTAACAGAAACAAAAGTAGAGGCAATTAGTGGAATTAGGTGTTTTTTCTACTGAGAAACAATAGCCCAAATGGTAATTGCTTATATTCATACATTCTCTGCAGATATTACTAATAGCATCATTAAATCACTATAACACCACTTCAGAAACACTAAATAGGCTTAGTGATTGGGGACTTGATGCGACTTCACTATTTATTTTTTATAAATTGTGTATGACTGTCAATAGAGTTGGGCATTTCTGGGTGACAGTCAAGACCTGACTTTGTGTTTTGCATCACAGTAACTAAATTAATGTATGTGGAAGTCTGTTGCTGCCAAGTTATTGCTTCTCAGGTGCTTTTGAAGCATTCATTGTCTTACTAAGAGACAACTGTGTAAGTATGTATGTTCGTGTAAATGCTCTCACCCGTTTTCTCAGAAATTTAATTTTGGCACCACTTGAATTATTGTGGACATTTATTTTCCTGTGTGTGGTATCTTGTCTGAGTGCTAGAAACTCCAGCAAGAATAGATAAGTGGAGGAAGAAACTTTTCTCCTTCCCAGAAGATCAAGTAAAGCCAACAATAAATGAAATCAATTTTATAGCCCTTCTCTGCCCCTTCTGTTGGGGAAGGAGCGAGGGACTGTGGCAGCTGTGACTGCTCCTAAAGCGCCTTCTTTTCACTCTGTTGCGTACACTGGGGGACTGTGTAACCCTTAGTCCTGTCCAGCCAGAGTACAGTGCAATCACACCAAAGCCCCTGGAAATCTCTTCTCTTTTAGTGATATCCCAACTACAATTTTACAAGGATTAATTCTCCTGACACTTCTTTGAGACAGATATAGTAAATAAGTTTACACAGGGAAATGCCATGACAGGAGAGTTAAAAGGTTTCCCCAGAGGTGTTACACTCTATGTGAGACAATTTACAATTTAGCAAGCCTGACTGACAAACCCCGCGCTCAGACCACAAGTCCAAAAGACTCCTTGAAATTTAGCTGCTTATTTTTAATAATGTAAATAGTGTGTTATTGTTGCAATGAAGTTGAATTATCTTTGTTATCGTCTTGTAAGCAGAAAGATGTAGGAGGTATGTGCTGTATAAACCCTTCTATGGATAATCTGGAGTAAAAATCAATGCTGGAAAAATTAGGTGTATGTGATTAAGGAAGCTAAACATGACATTATATCACATGAATGGTCACCTTGTACTGATAGAGAAATTGACTGATTAAAGTCAATGTTAGGCAGGGACTATGCTAACACAAAGAGGAAAGTAAAATTAATATTGAAATTACTAAAATTTATATATTATCAAGGCACTGTCATATGCCTGAGTGTTGTACTCCTGGAATAACAATGAAAGATGCTGACAAGTCTTTACATTTAAATTTAAAAGGTGATACTTACCTGGCCAGCGTGCATTTAGGACAGTTAAGTGTTACACAGGTTGACAGTGGTTGGAGAAGTGTGTGCCCGTATTGGGACTTTCAATAGATGCTGTTCTGTATGTGTGCCATTGAGCAGTTTTGCAGGGGCATCCAGCTGCCATTGGTAAAGTAAGATTAAAACCCAAAACATGTAGGGAATGGAAGAGAGCATCATACATAAACTACATGAAGTGAATTGAAATACGATTTAAACTGCAGACAGTGAGTGTGGCGCCAGACAGAAAAATATGGAAAAAGACGGTAAAAAAATCTCTAGATTTTACATGCAATGTACAGCCTCTCAGCTCTTTCCCTTTTTCACGTCCTCAGATGCCATTGCTATGACTTACTGTCAATGGATGCCATGGAAATCCTGCCAACGCCATTTCAAAAATCTGCTAGTGGTGGAAGAATGGCTGAGGCACACGCATCCTTTCAGGAGCTAATTCCCTTCCCAGAGGTCAGTGTATGGCTTAACTGTTCAAAAATCCTCACCTCTACAACCAGGGAAGCGGAAACATACCTGGGGACTCAAACAGGAATGCTCAGCTGCGACTGGGGCACAAGGCTTGGCTGGAGTCTCATAATGACAAAAAGTTTGTAGCAAAACCAATTCCTCATGGAACAAAGTGTCTGAGAACATGAGAAAATACAGCAGAGATGGTCCTCTATACATGACCCACAGAGAGTATACTGCACAGAGCATCGCGAGGAGCAATAAATGTACTAACTGGATCTGGAAGATTAAATCTTCCCCTGTATAGGCTATTCTTTTGGGGAATCTGGATATAATTTGCCCAAGGCTTCCTTTCCCCAACTTCTTTGTGAGGAGTGAGAGGGTTAGTCATGATACAGCCTATAATTCTCAGGTTTGTAATACTGCTACCTGTGTGATACCTGCTGTCGGTGGCCTGCAGGCAAACTATGTTGAGGGATACCTACCGTCGCTCTCATTCACATTGACCTATAGCTTATTTTATTACTGGTCCCACAGATTAATAATGCAAACCACATGGGCATTTCTAGAGGACATTTCAATTAAATCACATGAACTTACTACTGAATATACAAATATTATGAAATCATAATGCATTATGTACCCTCATTTTTAACCTACAAGAAAGTTTAAATAGTGTATTTAAAGTCACCTTGGAGTTAATTTAAAAACAAAATAAACATACCAGATGAAAAAAAAATTATCCTCACTAATCTATCACTACTTACTCTATTTTATGGAGAGCAGGGCTGAAAATAATTACTGCCCGTCTAAAATGAACCTTCTAAAGATAGAATGCAACATTTAAAATGAAATAATTGTATTCTTGTAAGTGGAACATTAAGAAAAAAATGTGGAGTACCGAAATATTTTTACTACTTTTAAAGGGTAATTATGTAATTGTATAATTAATGATATATTTCTAACAGGCAAGGTAGTGGCATTTTCATGGAAAAATCTAAAACGTGTTACTTTTATGTTCTACATAGCTGTAACCTGTTCTCATATCTGAAAACATTACGGTGTAATAAAATGTGACATTTTACGGTATCTATTGTTATTTTTTTTAATATAAAGAATATTAAAGAATACAGACATAAAACAAATCCAATCGTAAATCTCATTTGTTATATATCTATGCCTACTTTCGTTCTGATTACACTGTGAATAAAGAAGTAAGAACTCTTTACTTACAACCTTGTACCATCAATGTTGTCATATTAATATATTTAAAGACAATATTTGGATGACAATGCGTCTCTGTTCCCATCAGTCTCATTCCGACCGCCATAGGTCTGTCACATAATGGATGGCATATGGGCAAACAGCTGAGTTGTAACTGGGTGCATCCGACTGCCCCAGGGCTGCCAACTGCAGGAGGGGGACGTTGGTTTATATTAGTTGAGTAAGTGGGGAGTGTATACAGTGTGCTGGCGCTAAGCCTGGTTCCTTGGCAAGTGTGATCCGAGCACCCTGCCATGTATACGGTGCTCTGGGAATACACTGTCAGAACTGCCATATTTCTCAATCACAGGGAAATATCCATATTCTCCAAAATGCACAACTATGTCTGGAAGGTGACACTTCTGCAGGAATGTATCTGATGCCAATGAGTTACTAGATGGCAAGCCATGTATGCATTATTTATAGTACAAAGAAAGATGAATGAGTGGAAACAAAAATAGAGTGAAAATATGGAAGCTGAATACCAGGAAAAGTACACTGATTAAAAATGAAGAATCTGTACTCTCCTAGTTCTCCAAAGGCAGACAGTGCACAGGCACAATGCTAATCTCTTGGCTGCTTGTACAGGCATTGTGTGTCTAACTGCTTGTCAAAAAGTATTTACCATGTAAGCAGTTTAAAAAAAAAATAAATCATGCTTTGTTTCCAGCGTTTTTTGTTCATTTTTTTCCCCACAGTTTACTTCTGTAATCTAGTCCTTGCCACTGCTTTGGTTTTCTGTATTCCTGTGAAAATACAGTCTTCTAAAACTGGCATTCCGTTCCCTTGCTTTCATTCCCAGAGAATATGAATCCTTCTTCCATCTACTGTCAAATCATCGAACAGTCCTTGTACTCTATGGCATGATCAAAACTGGATAGGAGTTGACTTTCCCAAACTGGCCTCTGTTCTTGTCCCTTTCTTCTGTGTATTGGCGTCATCTGCCTGGCACCTGGAGCTCAGCACTGGGGACGGCCCCTGGATTGCATCCGCGTCCCTGGCACAGACTTGGTTTGTGATCTTCAGAGATGGCAGCACGATGCAAAAAAACTGGTCTTGCAATAGATAATCCAAGCATTCAGAATGGGATTCAAGCACACATGGACCTGCTGAAAAATACCACATACACTATTTTCTAACAAAGCCAGCTTTTGTATTAGTGTCTTGGTAAGTATTGGCAGTCTCAGTTCTCATCCTCCAGCTGCTGTGAGTAGGAAGCTGCCTCTGTTTCTACAACAGTGCTTTTAACATATTTGGTTTTGCCTAGGTTTTTCTGTCTGCAGAATGAATTTACCTGTCCTGCACGGCTATGAAATTTAATTAGTACATAAAAATAGTGGATGTAAGTTTTTATACAAGGAGGGAACATTCTTATCCTCATCCTTATCCCCATCCCCAACACTATGCTCATCCTCGTCCTCATTCCTATGATTATTATTCATATTTTCTTTCTGTTATACTGTGCGAGGATATTACTTTTTCCCTCCTTTGAATTTACATCCTTTTTTTTTTTCCATAGCCCAGTCTGTCTCTGCACACAGCTTCCTTCCTTTGCTGTCTATGTGAGAGTTGCAATAACCTCTTCTGTAACAAGTTATCTTGTCATTTTATCTCTTGCTATAAAGCATTTTGAGAGGCTTTGTATGAAAGATGCTATATGAAAATGAATTGAATTTTACTGTTTTAGCCTGAAGCAGGTGTTGCACTATGAGTTGCTTCCCTGCCTCTCTCCCTTCTAGAAGTAGCTTGTCATCTTTGTGTTGCTTTTTTTAAATGTTGTTTATCAATTCAGCACACAAACCAACTTGGATTTAGCAGTTTTCAAAAACATCCTTTTTAGTAAGGTCCTACTCTCATAAAATAAAAAAAAAACGTAAAACAAAACAGAACCTTGGGAATAATGGACCTGTCGAATCCAGATGCCTCGACAAAAATCTCACAATGAGCCCAGGAGTCACAACACAATTGAAAAGACACACATGAAAAAGGCCAAATTAGGAAAAGTCCCTAACACAGGATCATTCTCTTTGGTACATTGATGCTCACAGTTTGTTTTTTAAATTCTCAGCTCTGAGGCTTTGTGTAAACTGGTGACAAATTCTGTCACATATTAAATTAAGTTATGATTTGTTTCTCCCCCTAGTTTTATATTTATGAGTCATTAATGGTGTCAGAGTCTTTTGTGGGACCACCTGAATAAGCAAAGGAATATGAGTAAGGGGACCTCTGTATAAGACTTTATGACTCTGAAGCTGTGTGCTGGCAAAATGAACAGCAATGCTTCAGTCAAGTGCCCACAGCACCATCGCTGCTCATTAATGGACAGCCTCTGGCTCTTCCAGTCACCCAACCAACAAGGTCTGAAAGGACATTGCTCACCCCTCTGTTTACATCAGGAGGTTGGATTCTGACATAGGGAAAGATAAGGTTTGAAGCTCACACGGTGATTACTCAAACTAAACTTGCTGCATGGATGAAAGACTAATCCAAAGACAGGAAAGCATGACTTCACAGAAGTCAATGTGAGTTTTACCACTGACTTCAGTGGACACCGTATTTCATCCCTGTTTATTAGTGCTTTCAGCAGTAAAAGTCTTCACAAAATTAAGAGGAATCTCGTACAAACACCATCCAATAAACAGTTCTGCACGAGCTGATTATTTCCATCAGAACACACTGCCCCCACTTGCAGATCAGTGGAGAAGAGACAAAACTGAAAAATTAGTAGGAATCTCAGCCTTTTGAGGGATTAAGAACAAGACATACAGGTAAACTCCAGAGAACCATACAAGGAAAATGAATCAGTGACACTTGTAGAAGAAAGCTGACAATTATGGTTACACTCTGTCTGCTCTGCTACATGCGTATTCTCCCTTACCCCTTATCTTTAAAGACAGTGTTTTCTTCCTTTAAAAATCCCATCTCTTGCTACTTATTTCTCACTTAGAATCATAATACACTGTAATAATATGATTTGTTACCATGCTAAATATTTGTGCAATCACAAATACAGGATTAAGGCTTTAGGTAGGGGATGTGACAATTAACTCTCATAGAAATCTAATATACCGACACGAGGCAACATGTCCTGACAGATCTCTGCAAAACCATGCAAGGTATCAATCATCAAAGAAAGCCATCATAGGGATTTACTTATCCCTTTGAAATCAGTGTGAATGCTTTTACTTTATTTTTGTACTTCGGTATGTTTGGTAAGGCTGCAGTCTCCAGAATAACAGAGACCCTCGAAAATAGCCAGTTTGTTGGGTAACTACCACGTGGATAGCTTCGCCCATCATTATGCATGATATTTTGGTGCCATTCATTCTCGGATAGGAAGAATACGTTGTGGTGGTGTGACAGATTGTTTTGCTGTTGGCAATAGCCTGCTTTTGCTAAAGATTGTCTTCTTTCCTTCAGGACTCCACTCCATATAGTCTTTACTGCTCTATTTATTTTAGCTGGTCTTTGATTACTCACAAAGTATATACACGTGTAGAGAGGGACCTATTCCAATAAATACTCCAAATTTGGGTGTTCAGTCAGGTCTTACATAGAACCATAGAATCATTTAGGTTGGAAAAGACCCTTGGGATCATCGAGTCCAACCATCAACTCCACTCTACAACGTTCTCCCTTACACTGTATCCCTTGACACCACATCTAAACGAGTCTTCAACACCTTCAGGGATGGTGACTCCACCACCTCCCTGGGCAGCCTATTCCAGTGTCTAACCACTCTTTCTGTGAAGTTCTCCTTAGGCTCTCTATGTAGAGGATAGAGAGTGAGAAATTCCACAAAATGACAAAATTCCCTGGACAATGCCATCTTTCTGCAGTACTTTTACAGGGAGATTATGGACACCATTTACCACTCTTTTATGAGGTGAAAGGAGCTTCTTACAAAATTGAGACACACAAGAAAGTAAATGTATCACCAGTGTAAGGCACTCATCAGACTTAGACTTCTAAATTTTACCCTGTGAAAATGGTACCTCTTGTGTGTCCTCATCTCTTCTGAAACACTGAAAGGAAAGTATCTGTTACTGGATTGGAAAAGGAAGGGGTAATTTAGCCATCCATCTTTTGATTTCAGTTAATAGGCTGGCATAGTAAGGGGAAGCTCCTGGAATGAATCTTGTCCTTTCTCCCTTCTCTTTCCCACCAATAAGAGAAAATCTTCTGTTCTTTCAAGAAGAAAAGTGTCCCCTCCGAGGAAAAGTGTTTTTCAGGCTCAACACATCAAACCAGTTTAAATTAGGTCTCTGGACAAGCTGCAATTCTGTGTCTCAGCTGGGACTATCTACCTACTTATCTAAAGTCCCTAAATCATTACAGGATTGTTTAACACGGTTCGTCTGAAAGGCTGCTGATTTCAGCGCCTGTGGTTGTAGCCAAGCAGTTTGTCCCCCTGTTTACATGTAAAAGGTCCTGGGAAACCTGCGTTTGAAGTTTTCCTCATTTCCCCCCAAGCTTCAATTGCAAAGAATTTCTATAACGCTTCCAGGAAAGAGCTCTGGCTTTCTAAATGACACAATATTGCTTCAAGTTTCATTCATGTAGCAATAAGGTATTTTATATTATAGGGGCAAAGAGCAACAGGTCTTACCATTTGCTCAATGACCAAAGGTATGGAAGGGGTTGGAGATCACTGACATCTCTATTTTATCTATTAGGGCAATAAAACATGTAGTTGTTACTAGGATCGTTCTGCATATTCTCAGATCAAGGCACTCAATGCAGCTTTAAGGAAATTATCTGGAAAACTGAATGGGTAACAACAACTCTGCCGCTGTTCCAAATAAAAAAGAATTACGAAAGAGACAAAACATACACTGAATTATGTGAAATGTAGTGAAAGCAAGTGCTGCTTTAAAATGAGATGAGGAAAACAACTGGAGAGACAGAATGCATGACAGATCTATAGGTACTTGGGTGTATGGCCAATGTCTTTCCAACAGTTGCATATCCGTATGAGAAAACTTGGAATGTGCATTATAAAAATGAGCTAGACTCTCACATGTTGGTATCATTCTTCCTCAGGAACAGGCTGTACAACGGTGTGCACATTTGGCACATTCTGTTTGCTCCAGTTTGACTTTATTAAATTTTTGGTGAAAAATCAGCAATATTGTTCAAGAGGGGGATGGCTCACTCTCCTAAAAAGTATAAGAATAACAGAGTACAAAACCCCAAATAAACAAACGGATAAACAAAGTCCACTATGTTAACCCTAATCAGGTAGATGGAGTTAGTTGTTAGTGGTCCAGTTATTAACCTGAGACCCATAACACTTTGGTTCAATTTTGTCACTCAGTTGCATTCTTTTATTTGACACCTGCTTTCAGTGGAAGACAAAGACAGTCATGGATAACAAAGCTGGCTCAAAACAGGAATCGTCTAGTCAGTAGTCTGTTAGAACATTTTGCTTTTTTTCCCCCACTTGTCCGAGGAAAATCATTATGTGTTCTCAAATTATCCTGTTATATTACAAAAATATGTTTGAATTTCTGACGATAGACTCACAACATATATGTTGTTCATTCAGGTTTGTCAGAAGGGCTTCTTTTTAAGAAGTTACTATTATCGGCAAAGAAAGTAGAGGAGAAAATGTGTCTATCTCCTGCATATTTTTTAAGAAACACAGTTGCAAAATGAAGATCAGAAGGCCCAATCCTACAGCACATTGAGTACCTGAAGTATGTGTGTCAGATAATGGATAAACACCCAGAAATTATTCTGCATACATACATATCTTTGAATCACCAAGGATCTGACAAAGGTGATTTTCATTCTGATCAGTAGACAAAGGCAGAATATTTACGGAACCACAAAATCATGGGTTGAGGCTGGAAGGCATCTCAGAAGATCACCTAATCCAATCCCCTGCTCAAAGCAGGGTCATCTAGTGCAGGCTGCCTAGGCCTATGTCCAGTTGGGTTTTGAGAATGTCCAAGGATGAAGGCTTCACAACGTCTCTGGGAACCCTCACAGTAAAATAGGGTTTGTTTGTGTCGCGGTTTAACCCCAGCCAGAAACTAGAAACACGCAGCCACTCACTCACTTCCCCCTTGGCAGGATGGGGAAGAGAATCAGAAGAGTAAAAGTGAGAAAACTCATGGGATGAGATAAAGACAGTTTAAAAAGTAAAGCAAAAGCTGTGTGCACAAGCAAAGCAAAACAAGGGATTCATTCGCCACTTGCCATCGTCAGGCAGGTGTTCATCCATCTCCAGGCATCACGCGTAACGGTTACTTGGGGAGACAAACATCATAACTCCAAATGTCCATCCCCTTCCTTCTTCTTCCCCCAGCTTTATATACTGAGGATGATGTCATATGGCATGGAATATCCCTTTAGTCAGTTGGGGTCACCTGTCCCTGCTGTGTCTCCCCCAAGCTTCTGTGCCCTCCCAGCCTGTTCGTCAGTGGGGAGGTGTGAGGACCAGAAAAGGCCTTGAGGGCTTAGCAACAACCAAAACCACCAGTGTGCTATCAACACCATTTCTCATCCCAGATCCAAAACACGGCACTATACCAGCTCCCAGTAGGAAAATCAACCCTATCCCAGATGAAACCGTGACAGTTTGCTTGCTTGTTTTGCTTGTTTTTGTTTTTTTTTTTGCCTAGTATGAATCATACTAAATTAAAGACAATACTGCAATTTAGTATTAACATTTGGACCAATGATCAGAGAGATGATTCAGGAACAAAAACTTTTTTTGTGTGCATTCACTGACTGTATTTATGGCACCAGTTATAAATTTTTGATGGTTCTTTCCAGGAGTACAGAAAGAGTACATAAGAAACTGGGGCTCCAGGGGTGCTTTGTGCCGTGGTCTGCTATGTCAGTACTTGCCCTCTTCTCCCTTCCTCCCTTAATGTGATTTTCACAGAAAGGAAAATTCAGGCACGTAGGTCGGATGGGTGCTGATCATATCTTGTATCTCTATGTTCTGGGGATGAGAGGACACTCCAGGCTACACCTGCAGGTCATTTCAGAAGTGGCCAAAGGGAGCACTGACAGTGCTGGAGGCATTTTACAGGAGCAGGGGACTGCAGGTGCTGCCTTGTCCTTGCTGTGGCAAATGGCTTGGTGCTGACTAAGACTCCATAGGTCACTTATATTTGCCCTCAAAATATGAGTTGTTAGAAAATTGTTTCACCTGCAATCTAAGCCATTTTCAGAAAGATTTATGGTCTAAATCAACAGCATGGCCTCTTTTGTTAGAAAAGCTTAAAGCACTAAAAGTACATTTTGGTTCATTTAGCTTTCTTTCTCAGATTTAAAACAAAGAAAAACCTTAATGATTTACAATGCAGACCTTTTTGCCTCAATTTCGTTTTGGGTTTGGGTTTGGGTTTTGGGGTTTTTTTTTAGTTGGGTTCTTTTGGCTGGTTTTAATCTGGCAGATTTCAACATTAGCACAAAAAGCAAGAAAACAAAACTTACAGACTGGAGAGAAGTGGGAAGAAGCAACTGTTCCAGCATTCTTGTCTTTGACCTCAACAGCTCTTTAGAATCCATACCTGCGTATATGCTCATGCATATACATCTGCATATGTATAATACATAGGAAAGTCAAATTGTGGAACTGGAGAATTTATTCTGTAAGGTTTCATTTTTCGTGAAAACTTTGTGAAGTCTGTAGGTCATCCCACCGCACACTACTCAAGGTTTTGAAATTTCAGAATCTTCCAGGCAATGGAAAATCCCTGATCTACTCCTGTTTTACTTTATAGCATTGTGTCAGATGTTGTTAAGCACCCCCAACATTAACAGAACATGAAATTTTAACATTTGTATGTGCCAAGTGAATAAGGGCAGAGACTTTAATTAAGATATACTTTGATTTATTTAAAAGAAAAAAAACAAAATTACATACACACAAAATATCTCAGAAGGTGTATGAACATAAAGGAGATTGATGCAGACAGGTGGATCAGTCCAAGACCCAAACCAGGAGTCTGTGGGTTTTCTAGTTTGAAGGCAGATAAGATACAAAATGTTCATAGACAGTCATGGTTGCACAAAGCATTAGTCTAGGACTCAGTGAAACTGTTTGATTTTCAACCAGTCAAACATAATATGTAATAGTTGATTGATTTTTTAATTGGAGTTAAAAATCAGGTATTAATAATGTCAGCTCTTTTCCACTCTCCAGTTAGTGGAGAATTTGGGATTCTAACGTATAATAAATTGGGAATATAGTCAAAGATATAGGGCAGAGGCAGAACTAGATGCATTATGAACAGGAGAACAGGGAAGGAGAAACTTGATGTGATGATCCAAAACAGAGAATTTAGAGAATTGCAGACAGTCATGGCATTTTAATTTATCTGAGAGAATGAAACCATGGCACAAAAAAAATAGGAAAAAACCCTCATATTTTCTGATGAGACAATCATATTTAAAGTATTAAGTGCCTGGGGGAAATTATAAGATTTCCTTCCTTTCTCCCCCAAACTGATAATGGACATAAAGGAGCTCTTGGATAAAGCTGAACTGAGGAATCAAAAAGCAATTATTCAAAATGTTAATAGTCTGGAAGTTTTCTCTCTTTCCCAACTTTGCACGAAAACTTACCTTAGGAGACATTTGGAAATTATCCCTGCAGCTTTGTCATGGCATTTTTTTCTGCAGCTAAACATCATTATCAGATAGAAACATCCTTTTGCTACGAGTTCTTGTCAAGGCCATGATGTCACCTGCAATGACTGCGGCATTATTGCAAACATCAGTGGAACGTGAAATGTGTGGTCTTAAGGGTGTATGCTTATGAATACAGGCATGGATGTTCTGAACATATGCTGTATATCCAAAGGACATCTGTGATGAATATCTCCCAGGTGATAATTGTATAAAGGGCCCTCTGCTCTGAAAGGAACAGCTCCACCACTGAAGCTAAAGAATATAAAATGCTGTTAATGACACTTTATGCTGACACAGCACCTTTGTTCTAAAGATATCAGGCATTGTACTAATGTAATGGGCTTTTATTAACTGATTTTCAGACTACCTCTCTGATTTTGGCTTTCTGAAATAATTCTTTTCAGGTACCTGATAATGCTCATGTCTTCTACTCTAAAAGACATAGCAATATTTACTGAGAAAAATATATTCTTAAAAATGTCAGTGGAGCTTTAGACAGATTTTTCACATGCTGCCTGAATAAAGCAATACTGTACCAGGCCTGAGCCCGTGTCCAAGACATCACTCTCCATGGGATGTCAGAAAATTATAGTGAGTTTGAAAAGAATGATGAGACACGAACATTGTTGCCCACTTCACTTGCTCACAGGAATGGATGTCAGAGAGACAGAAGACCCTTTTACAGTGTGACTGAGGTATTCTGTACATTCAGTCTTATCAGCAGTCATATTGTGAATTTTGCGATATGATTTCTTTTTTTTTAGGCACAGTTTCTGTAGTTGTATGCTTACTTGAAATTATCAGCATTCTTTTAGAAAGGAAAAACCTGATAATGTGACTCAAATGCATGTTACGATCTCAGCATTCATGATGGGAGAGCATAAAAATCCAATTTATATTACCATCTTAGTTTTTAACCTCTTTATTGTTCTGGGAGAATGTTGGCTTTAGGTGATGAAAATAGCATTGCCGCAGAGATATGCAGAGATAAAATGAGAACTTTGGAGATATAATCTAATCCCCTACTCCCTTCCTACAAAGCATTTAGAATTGATCCCTTTCTGACATAGGATGTAGGACTGATCCTTGATCTGGTGTAGTAAATGCCATGTCCCTGCAGTGCTGGTTGCAGAGAAGACTCCACAAACGTCCCAGAAAGACAGATAAAGAGAATACTTTTTCTTTTCCTTCCTGCCTTCCTGCCTTCCTCCCTCCCACTCTATCCCTTTCCCCTTCCATTTTCAGACAGTGACTTAAATCAGTTGCTGGGGTGAAAGTTTAGCAAGCTATTTGGGTTTTGTTTATTTAGTGATCACTACCACACACTTGACTCTGGCTCTGCCCTGTTTCACTCTTCAGTCCGCTCCTGCTTTCTATATCTCTCTGCGGTTCCCTATCCCCCACGGCTGTGTTACAGCCAGGACAAAAGCTCCATTTTCAACACAGCACAAAGCAGTTGTGTCTAAGGGAAGCAGTACTACCGAAATTAGCGCTACTATTATATTCTTTTCAGAGAGCTGTCGGTAGCTGACGTAGCTTGCCTGTATCTGTGATTTCTACCCATAGTGATTACCTTAGGAATGAAGCTAAACAGAGAAGCTTAATTTTTTCCCTGCAGTTATGTGACTTCTTTTTTTTCCAATCGGTGCTTGAGGCTTTCAGGAGTTCCTTTATTCACATTCTTGGCAGAGAATTGGTTTTGCTCAAGGTTCAAAAAATGAAATAAAAAACCCAAACAGCCCCACCCCTACTGTCAAACCCAACCACCATCCTTTTGTAATATTTTCAGACTTGGAGACTAAAAACGTGGAGAGACCATAGGCTGTTTGAAAAAGACAAGCTTGTGTTACCTTTATAGGCATCTAAATGCTTGAGCTATTAAGTTAGGATGTGGAAACCCCATGTTTGAGTCCTTCTCTGTTCTGAAGCAGGCTGGCTACACGTGTCTCCCACCCTACAGGCGATGCTTGGATCATAGGACAGTGTTTGTTCTCCTTCTTCCCTCCTCACTTATCTTCAGGTCTCTATCCTCCCCCTCCCCTGCACATTACCCTTCTGCACAATGACCAAATATCTGATGTCCATAGTGATTTCAGATGTAGGGAGAAACATATCATATCTAGTTCTAATATAGATTTTTTTTTATACCTTACTCTTGTGGTCCCTATCTATTGAGGTAGTTTGCATGCAAACATTTTTTAAAATTTACCAATTATTTCTTTTCCATTAGGCAATATTGAAAAACTTCACAAAGACTTGCTGTGAATTCATCATCAAAAATTGTACAGAAGTTTTCCTCTGGTTGTTTTTAGGATTGACAGATTTGATCTTAACTGCTCAACAGGATAGAATTTTGTGGACCTTTGTCTTATCCAGACAGGGTATCCTTGACCGATGCTGAAGTTTTGAGGTTTACTATTAGCTGCGTTCTTTTTCTTCTTGCAATATTTCAACCTTGAAAGTTCTCAGGCAGAGCCTTTCAAGACAGAAAAAAAGCTCATTCAGTGTTTAAAATATAAATAAAGTAACAAATTTTCTACATAGTCCTTTAAAGAAAACAACTATTAAATTATCCTGTGACTTTCTTCCAAGGCTTCTGTTAAACTGTCAAACTCTTTTTAGGCTTTCTACCATCCTTTTTCAACTCAATGTTTTTTGTCTGTGAAAGGAAGAGATGATCAACATTTTAGAAAAAAAAAAAGCACCTTTGAGAGTACAATACAAACCCATTTGCGTGATAGCAAGATCTCAAATTGTAACCTTGCCATAGTCCACTATCTGAAAAGTCTCTAGTTTTCAGTGACAAATGACAATTTCTGCTGTCCTGGAGATTTCTGGGTAACACCTGCATAAAGCTACATCAAGTATTGCTCCAATTATGAAACTGTTTTCCAGGTGCTACCCAGCTTGCAGAAAGGGATGGGACTGTTTCCACAATTTATTAAAACTTCAGCACCATCAGCTGTGTTGATACTGTAGGTTTATTACATAGTTTTGATAAGAAATTAGCTCTTCTGTGTAATCATTATATGTCTCCGTCTTGCTCTGTTGGGGTTGACTAATGTTCTTTTCGGGTCAGAGTTCTGTAGAGAGGTAGCTGGAGCTGAAGCTCCATAATTCAGGAGAAATGGGAAAAAGGGTGTGGATGTGGGCTGGGACCCGGGACTGCAATGGGAGAGTCCAGAATAGCACCAGAGCTGAGGTGGATGCTGTAACCCTTATTTTATCAGGATACAAAACCTACTTCCTCTGTGAGTCTAGCCCTCACTGTCTTTAAAAAGTGAAAGTGGATACTTTTCAAAAGAATATTGGCAAGATTATGGGGGGAACGTGTACTTTCTTTATAATATTAATCATAGAGAATTTCTAATACAGTTTTAGACTATAGAAATGCATTAAGGCGGGTGGGAAGAGAAACAGGAGAATTTCAAGTTGGTTAAGAAAAATTTTTCCATCCTGGTAAAAATAAAACAAGAATTTTAAAGTTGAAGAAAAAATCCAGTGAAAACCTGTGATTTGGCAACAACCACCACAACAAAATTACAAATGTGTGTCTCCAGGATTTTTAAATCAGTTTAAATTGATGAAGTTTAAATCAGATAAAAACTTGAAAAGGTAAAAATGTCACAAATTTTCAAGGAGACATTACCTTTCTTTCAATTTTTTCTTCCATTTTGACAGAAAACAAAAAGTATTTGAAAAAAATGGAATATTTTGTTTTGGTTTGACTTGAATAATTTACTTGTTCAAAGCATGTTTTAATGGACGTGCCCGTGCAGAGCACAATGCATTATTCACAGTTCGCTACTGTGGATTGTACTTCAGAAACAGGTCTACATTGGGATTTCACAAGATTTGCTCAAAAAATTCAAACCAAATTGGGAAGGATTTTTTTAAAAAAAACACAGCAATAGGCAGGATGACCTTTGGGGACATGCAGTTAATTTTCTGTCAGTAATTCAAATGCTCAGGATACCTTGTTCAGGATGCTGAGATAGGGCAGAAAAGCTGTAAAACCTGCTTAAACCCTAATGAGGGCTTTGGCACGATGTGGTTCTATAGCAATCTTTTTTCTTTTCTTTCCCCCCCCCCCCCCCCCAAACAGATCTGAATGTTAATTAACTTTCAGCGCTTTGTGGTTCATAATTTTTTCTCCTGCAAGCACTATTCACGTCTTTACTCTTACAGACCCGAATACGCCAAAGTTGGCATAAAAATGGATTTTCATGTGCCACATTAAGCATACAGACCAGTGTTTACAAGATGAGGGCAGTATCAGCTGCACTTGACAAAGTGACAGACCAAAGTCAATCGGAGTTCACAACTGGAAACTGCAAACTCAGTCCTAAAATGAGACTGGCTTCAGGTTAGAAATAGCTGGGGTTTCTCTGTGCTCAGTCTCAGGTTTACCTCAGATACAGTCCTGAGCTTCCTAAAACCAGAAAAAGAAGTAGAAAAAGAATCCGGTAAGAAGGCAATCAGAACATTGCTGCCAAATCAACATGAATTTTATTAATAGAGTCATTCCCTTACTACTTCCAAATATTGAACTGCAAAAATCAAAGCTTAGATGCACTTTTCATCTGACAGTTTCAGAGCTCTGTGCCAATAAGTTCAACATAGAATTAAATTTATCCCTTTTTTACAGATTGTTTTTATAAGACCTATTTGGTTTTATGTCAAAATTACCTCTTATGTACCTTGCAAAATTTAAAGGCAGCTATAGTCATATAAAAATTAAACATCATTAACCCTAAGCTACCTATGAAGCTGCCCTCATCAAGCTGCCTACTGAATAACAATTTGTCATTTATTGGGATGCCCTATTTTCTCCTTTTCTAAGAAAAACCTGGGTAATTACATCTGTCTTTTAACTTTTATCAGCTATATCAAAGGAAGCCGGCATTTGGCATTTTTGGGGCTACTCCTAATGCACCATGGTTTTCTTTCATAAGGAGTCAGGCTAAGGCTTTATCCCACTGAAATTATTTAACAAATCTCAAAACTAAAGCTCAAATGCTGTTGTGAACTTGCTGACACTTCAACACGTTCAGCATCTGCAGGCAGTTGGTTCAGATCACCCACTTTAATCCCATCACATCTAATGACTCCTCATTAAGAAATTAAAATGAAAAGTCTCTTGTTCTAGGCAGAAGGCTCCGAAACATGCTTCAGTATTAAAAATGTATGTGTATCTAAATATATATATTGTATAAATTTGTATGTGTATATGTATGCATGTATATTTATATACACACATCCCATATTCACATATGGGAAAGTGAAATTGAGAAACTCGAAAATATGAAGTACATCACATAAATATAACCAAAATGCATTTCATTAATGATTGACTTTCAGGCTTAGGAAATAAAGTCAGAAATATATAATAGCTGTAAGACCTTCCTTTCACTTTCTCTGTTTTAAAGGTCTCTGAATGATGGAAAATGGTTACTGTTGTGTTGATTGCTATTCTCCCTTCAGTTGCCCATTTAAATTCAGTAATATTATACCTGTCTGTACTTGCTACGTGAAATAAGAACATCTCTATTCTGCTTTGGCTCTTATTGCTTTCCAGTATTCTGGTAGAGCTGAGAATTCTCCACTGACAAGTCCCATTGTGCTCAGTTCCACATAAGCCTCCAGTAAAACACATCTCTCCCTCCCTGAAGGTTCAGAGACGAAATGACAAACTGACAAAAAAATAGGTTGCATAAAATATCTTCTGTGTTTTAGGGGTAGGGAGAAAGGTTAGCAGAAGGAAATGTGACTTGCTTCTCAGTGCACGTGCAGCCAAATCAAGAACTGACTTTAGATTTCCTGTTTTCCTGGTGCCATCACTACAAGACCTTCAATCCTACCTTTGATTTAACTTTCTTTTATACTTTCCCCACGCACCTGCTGTTCAATATCAGGGGTTCAGATTCTACAGAATGACAAGGTGAGCATACAAATGTGCAAGGTTGTAGATGTAACCAAGATAATTAACATGGAGCGGCATGCTCAGCATTTTTTTTACTTTTTTTCTTCACAGATAACGACTTTCTTGCCTTTGAATTTAAGAAGAGGTACTGTGTAGTATTCCTACTGCAATTAATTGATGGATACATTCTTCCCCCCCAAGAGTTTCTTCTTTGCCTAGAAACCTGCCACTATGCAACCTAAATATGTATAATGAAATAAGGAAAAGAATAAAGAGACAGAGAGAAGGGGGCAGGGGGGAAGCGAGGAACTAGCTGATATGTGTCAGTTAAGGTATTTGTATTCTGAATTTATTCTTCTAACCTCACTCGCAATCCTGGAGAAATTCAGTGCTTCAGTTAAAACTGACCTTAGGCAGTTTCAACTCACATGATGATTATTTGCTCAGAAGTTCACTAAAGGTCTATTTGACTGGGGCTGTATTACAGGAGGTCATATTTTTTCAAAGATGAACTATTCTTGAACAATTTTTACAATCTATTGGGCAGAAATAACCTCTCCATCAATACAAAAAAAAACACTTTATTTTTTTCACGTATTTCTCTTGAATTGTTTTCCGTTGTTTTTTTTCATCACCGTTTCTTGAAGATTTTACAAGAAAATGCCACATTTTTCTCAATAATAGAGTTCTCTGTGCCCTCTGCTACAGTACAACAAAACAGTGATAGATTATAGTATTTTATGACATTCTCAGATTTTTAATTTTACAGTGTGAAGATCTGGGACCAAGTAGAGCAACAGAGCAACAGGTACTATTTTCAAAGCATCTGGAAACTTTAAGTAGGATATAGGCCCATTTTGCTGGAACGTGAGCATGTATTTGGTAAGTTTCTGATTTAGTTGCAGTTTGAAAAGGTGAGATAATTATCAAAAAAATGAAACTATGCAAGAAATTTTTAAGAAAAAAAAGAATTAGATTCTGTTTTCGAATAACACTGTATTTCTTTTTTGACAAAAGCTGAGAGATTGTTCTGATCAGACATATATGATCCCACAAAAGTACTTCCCTCTCTGTTTTGTTTGTCAAGAATGTAAAATGGTACAGACGTATGAAAGCTGTTGCAATATAAGCATTGGTATATTGAAATCTGAAGATTTTTCATAGCTAGCCTTCTGGGGCTACTCCATTGAGCCTGAGCCGACACTCTGAGTCATGCTATTACGACAAAAATAAACATATTTCATGTAGAATAATTTTTGGTTTTGTTTTTTTTGGGTCATTCTCATTTTATGATAAAGTCTATGTTTTTCAAAATTAACTGACAAGGTTTCCAGAAACCCTGGAAACCCAGTCTCTGTATCACAAGCAAAACACTGGTTTTGGTGGGCTGCTGAGGAATTAGTCTGGAAATAAAATCTGAATTCTACTGGTACTTTGCCTGAAGAGAATCGTTACTGTGAAATATTTCAAATTTTAGGAACCACTGGCTGGTTAAAAGATGTTTCATTATAATTTTTCCAACCAACCCTGCAACTTAGGGATTTTTTATGGGAAAATAAATGAAAACTAAATGAAAGTGTCTTTTCTTAAAGGAACTAATGAAACAAAGGAACATCCAGAAAAAGCAATATCCATTTTTCTAACACCCTGATGCAACTCTCTCAAAATCTGTACATTTATTATTGGCTCTACTTTTAGCATCATTATACAAAGTACATTTAAAGAATTATAATAAAACATGTTTGGAAGGATTTTTTAGTAATCAATCACAACATACAGGTTTCCATAGGAAAAATTATATTAAACCAGATTTTCACCTATGTGTTAAAAAATTCTGCCTCTGGCAGAATTCCAGAGAGTTTAGAGCAAGGGAAATACAAGATCCATGAAGCAAGAGTTTTAGAGATGTTTTCTTTAAAAAATGTAGTAAGACGAATAAGCGAGACAAATATGTGAAGCAATACATTGTTAGAGAAACAGAAAGCGCCCTAGACTGCAATGCAGAGATGAGGAAACATACAACAAAATAGAAAAATTCCAAATGAGACAAATTATTTTCCTCACCTGAGACATGACTGTGGAGCTCATTACCACAGGATATCAACAGCACAAGAGATCAGTGGGATTCAAAAGAAGGTGAGGAATGTACATGAACTAGAAGAAGAAGAATTATATCAGCAATTAACGTTTTTGAAAGGAGCAGAAACCTCATTCTTCGGGAGTTAAAGTTGAACTGGAGTTAGAAAGGAGACCTTTCCTGGTGGCAATTAGCCTCTAATTGTCTATTACAGGGGTATTCTGGTATTCTGAAATTGCTCAGTGACATAGCAAGCTAATGGATACCAAAAAAACACAGCTCTGTTCCAGAATGGTGTCTGGTGTTATCATATTTGGAAGTCTCCAATTTTTCACAGTTCTTGTCAGTTACCACTATGTGGTTGAAATCACGATGTGTAAATAATCACTGAGAGGGTGGTCTAGCACTGGAACAAGCTCCTCAGGGAAGTGGTCCATGGCCCCATGACTATCAGTGTTCAAGAAGCATTTGGACAACGCTCTTCGATATATGATTTAACTTTTAGGTTGCCCTGTGTGGAGTCAGGAGTTAAACTTGGTGGTCCTCATGGGTTCCTTCTGACTCTGAATATTGTATGGTTCTGTGATTCTATGATACGATGAAGTGTTTTCTGAACTAAATTCACTAGGGTAAAAGCTGAATGGAAAAAAGACCGGAGCCTAAATAGATAACTTATTGGGGTAGCATGTTTAAGACATTTATCAAGCCCTTTCATTCATGATAGAGGGAGACTTAAAATTTATATTTTTGAACCCCACTGAGAGTAATTAGCATTCTTGTATCAAACTTCACCTCCTGTTCACTCTTCCAAATAACACCTGTTATTCATGATGTAAGCTTTATAAAAGTCATTGCTTCCAGATAGTAGCAGCATAAATTCATCTGTTCTTCCTTAGGCTCCATTTCATGCCTTACTTAATAAGAATAGCACAGCATTATTTTTTTTTCCTGAATTCCCACGTAATTCTTTCTTCTGCAGCAAAGATCAATCAATTGGCGTTACATTACTCTTGATACTGATACCATATCATTCTGTAAAAAAAAATCAGCTTTGAACAAGGCCATAAGTCCTCTTGTTCAATTAGTTCCATAGAGATAATAGTTAATGAGATCAGGAAATGCTTGTGCAAAGGAATAGCTCCAGGGAGCTATTCATTTGAATAGACTAAGGGGCATATCTAGGGCTATTGCATACTCCTTTCAAGGCCACCTCTTCTTTCTTTTTGAAGATTGAAACGTGCTTTGCTTTGAAATCTGTTAAGACAAATGTCTTTCAGAGGCTGTGGACTTGATCAAGAAAGGCAGGAAATCCCTACATATTGTATTTGTATTTTGTTGCATGAATTGCAGTTATTACTGGCCCTGACTGATTTAGTTCACTGTATTTTTCCTACACTTCAGAGTACTCTATAATTCAAAATATATCTGTGTGCTCAGTAGGCCCATAATATAGTTCAGGCTGGAAGGGATCTTTGAAGGTCTGTGGTCCAATCTCCTGCTCACAGCAGGGGCTGCTGCGGGGCTGAACCAGTTGTATCCAGTCATGTCTTGAAAACCTTGAAGGACGGAGACTGCACTACCTCTCTCGACAATCTGTGCCATGGCTTGAACAGTCATCATGGGGAACAATCTGTTCCATATAGCCAGTCTGAACCTCTCATGTTTCTACTTGTGTCCACTGTCTTTTATGAAGAGCATGGATCCAACTTCTTGATTACTCATCACGGGTACCGGGGGCAGCTGCTAGGTCCCCTGAAGCCGACCTGCTCCCGGCTGGCCAAGAGCAGCTCCTCTAGCCTGCCCTCACAGGAAGAGTGCTCCAGCCACCACAATCTTGGTGATGTCTCCTGAACTCCCTCTTGTTTATGAATGTCTTTTCTATCCTGGGGATGCAAAACAGTGTCCAGTTGTCATCTAATATGTGCTGAGTTAAGGACTTATTACCACACGGGAGAAGAGACTAGTGATTTGATTTCAATAACAACTCAATAGTGCTACTTACGACCTTACTCAGATACTTGCATATTTGAGGATTAGCTTAGTTAATAGATAATCATAGCTGCACCATCACATCATGGCCTGCTCTGCTGGCCTGTTTTCCATCCTGAATGTACTGGTACCAGGCCTTCATAGCCTTTAATGGAAAATCTCAAACTTGTGGATTAGGGTTTTCTGTTTGTTTCTTGTTTGTTTGTGGATTTTTTGTTCTTTTTTTGTTGTTTTTGTTGTTTGTTTGGGGTTTTTTTTTCAGAAAAAAAACCCCACCCTTCAAATATTTAATGTTTATCTCTTCTATAATCCACCTGATGCTCATCTAAGGTCCTTTAAAAATTCCGTTCTACATAAGTAAGTGGAGACACAGGAATACAGTTATGGCCAGTATTTTCCAGAGAGCCTAACATAATTAAGTATCTGCCTTCAGCAGGACCAGGGCTCTAAAGTCCTTGTCATATCTTGAAAATTTTCCAACCTATTTCCTTACTTTCTATCTCTCTTCTCCCACCTCTCCCATCCCATGCCTATCGTGACATCGTGTCATCTGTCCCCCCCACCAACTTCCCTGCTTTTCTTTTTTTGGCATATCAAAGTCTGTGTATTTGGAAATTAATTATAATTTTCAGAAGGGATATCTATTTGCCAGCACCCTTTAAAGTACATGAAACAGAATTTTAAAGAAAAGGAATATTCTTTTCTTAAGGGAAAATAACATAGCTGTATTCACTATGGGCTAAATTTTGCTTTGCTTTGGATCCTTATGTTGCAATTAGCTGGATACTGGAAGGTATCATGACCTGAGGCCAGTCATTGTCTCCACAGAATATGGTTTTACCTGCAGAAATGCATGAAGGAAAAACATAGTTATAACCATCTAGTATTTCCTGAAGCTATCTAGTCCTCATTGCTGAATCTCACGCTTACTCTAAGGTATCCCACAAAACAAATCAGTGAGATTGACATAAAAAAAAGTTTGTGAAAGGCACTTGAATGTCAAGATTCAGAACATCTTTTAATTTTTGTTGTTATTGTTCAGAAATACCAATTTTTAATCTATGGTATAAAAATAAGTTTAAAAACTTCATTTTTTTTTCTTTTTAGCAAACTAGGAAAAATAATTGGCAGATACACTGAGGAAAGATTTTTTTCTTACCTGTAGGAATGTGTGAAATGTAAACAATTGAAAAAATTGGACTGTGGGTTCAATTTCTCTTTGCATCATTTTTGCATTAACATTAATCTAATGGTTTGCTCTTGATTTAGCATTCAGTGTGGAGATTGCTACCATGGTCAGAATAACTCTGTGAGGGCATTACTGAAATTCTGAAAAGGGTAATTTGCAGTAAGGGAAACAAGTGGCAACTATAATCATTTGATAAACAATATGTATACACATTTTTTCTTCTTCAAAACGAATGTATTTAATCTATTTTTGTTTATTAAATAATCTACATAGCACATTCCACTTTTTTGAAATAAACACTAACAAAGCCGTGTATTTACTGTTTAGTAGCTTCAAAGACAAGCCAACAAATTTGGTTTTTTGAGGCAATTACTTTTGTCGATGTTTTTAAATAGTTCCCAAAACTAGGTTTTTCTTTAGGGGAAAAAAAAAATCCATATAATCCAAATGTCCAACAAATTTATATTGAATGCAGAATTTTAGAATCAGCCTTTTAATATATTTGATATTTTTTTAATATCCACACAGCGCTGAATAACAGTACTTTGAATCTTTGCCCATGGAATCATAGAAAGGTTTGGGTTGAAGCGACCTTAAAGATCATCTAGTTCCAACATCCCTGCCATTCGCAGGGACACCTCCCACTAGACCAGGTTGCTCAAAGCCCCATCCAACATGACCTTGAACACTTCCAGGGATGGGGCATCCACAACTTCCCTGGGCAACCTGTTCCAGTGTCTCACCACCCTCACAGTAAAGAATTTCTTCCTAATATCTCATCTAAATCTCCCCTCTTTCAGTTTAAAATCATTACCCCTGGTCCTATTACTACACTCCCTGATAAAGACCCCCTCCACAACTTTCTTGTAGGCCCCATTTACGTACTGGAAGGCTTCTATATGGTCTCCCTGGAGCCTTCTCTTCTCCAGGCTGAACAACCCCAACTCTCTCAGCCTGTTCCACCTCTCGTGGCCCTCCTCTAGACCTGTTCCAACAGGTTCATGTCCTTCTTATGTGGGGAACTCCAAAGCTGGACACAGTACTCCAGGTAGGGTCTCACCAGAGCAGAGTAGAGGGGCAGAATCACCTCCCTCAGCCTGCTGGCCACGCTTCTCATGATGCAGCCCAGAATACAGTTGGCTTTCTGGGCTGCAAGCGCATATTGCCAGACCACATTGAGCTTTTCATCCACCAAGACCCCCAAGTCCTTCTCCTCAGAGCTTCTCTCAATCCATTCTCTGCCCATCCTGTATTCGTGTTTGGGATTGCCCCGACCCACGTGCAGGACAAAAGATAATAAAGAGAAGCTGAGCATCCACTTGTTTTGTCATGCTTTGCGGTGCAGTCAAGTCAGACTAATGCAAGACCAATGCAAACATTCATTTCAGCTCTGCTGTGCTCCCTGTCCAGGCAGGCAGAATACAAAACAGTTGCGAAGTGTTTGAACTGATCTTATCATGACAGCTGTTTAGGAGTACAAGATACAGTGGTGACATTAGTTATAATACACGCAGAATAATCACAGAAACTGTTGCAAAGCATTTTGAAACATGCACAGCAAAAGTTAGTCCCTTTACAACTCCTGAAAACTTAAAACAATACGATATTAGTTGACAGTCATAATTCTATGCTTCCGAAATAATATGTATCTTATGCTTAACACAGGAAGCAGTAGTCTGCAAATTGTTGTCAAGAACATAGTGTCTTTTACAACCTTTGACATCCAAAAAATAAATATCATTATTTCAAAACCCAAGTTGGACATCAGGACACTGAAAACTATTTTTAGAGCCCAGCATATATGTTTTATGATCAGCTTAACTGGTGAACTGTACAATTCATGAACTCGCTGTGCCATACACTGTTGCAGCTTTAAAGAACACTAAATATTCTAAGATATTGCTATCTTGTTGCTGTTAAAAAAAATGAACGCCGCACTTCTCTTAATGAAATCCGTATTCTCATATTGGTTTTGTTAATTAAGTACTAAAAAAGAAGAATTGCATCTAATTTAGATGGCTGCTTATCACAAGGATTTTTCCACTTACATAATGAAAACCTTTAGAATACGTGTGATGGCTTTCACTTAATTAACAAAAAAGAAAATTCTGAAATACCCCCTACCCATGCAAGTTTATACTTCCTTTCATGAGTGATCTGCTAGACATATTTGTTCTAAAGTAGGAACTATTGCAGAGATTTTTCCCAATTAACTACTTGCAATTAGAGATTTTGCCGTTTCTGTTCAAAAATACAGTAGATATGTTTTTGATTAGAAGGGTGCTAAAGATGGTTCACTCCTCTGGAACTTGTACAACGGCACTAGTATGTTATTCATATGTTATCATTTCTTCAACTTTGTTTACATCTCCACAGATTGCCCAAATAATTATATTTTATTTAATTTCTATATTGCCATTAACCCCAAACTTTCGGCTTTCACAAATTACAATGCATCCTGATGCTTTTTAAGTCTCCATACCTCCTGGTCTCTATTGGTAGAATTTGTGTTCAATTAAAAACCAATGCCTTTTAAAACTGGTCAACATATTTCAATGATAATATTTTTAAGTGAAACATGTTTTCGTAGGAGGCTACTGTCCCCCTCGCCACCTTTCCAGTGTAGTCAATTTTGATAAGAGATTAAGGAATAACAAACTGAGTTTATGTTATTAACTAATGCCCTATTCCTACATTCTTAGTCCTAAATATTGAAAGAAAAAAGAATGAAAAAAAGATGACTGGTAAGAAAATAGTAGTCCACCATCATTTACTGCAAAGACTGTTACTGAACAAAACCGCTTTGTGATAGCTCAAGTGGATCAGGTTTTTAGAACAACCAACCTTGTAAAAATCTTATCTTTTTTGGCATGGAAAATTGCATATCATCTTGGGCCAAAAGCTTTGGACAACAGACCAATTGTTTTGGAGACCAAGCACACCGAAGACCCTCCCAGGTCTCTGCTCAATTTTTCATTAATTGCCTCCCAGAATCCCAGATGGCTGTAGATAATATGATTCATAGTTTAATTATTTGAGCACCATGAAGCAAGAAAAAACTTAAGAAATCCAAGAGTTTATAAAGGAATTATAAAACCATCCATTTTGCTTTGAGACAGCACAAAAGAACTAGAGATTTACACAAAGCAATAAACAACTTTCTGTTATTAAATAGCACTCAGAACTAAAGGGGCTGGCAGATTGTCTTTGCCCAGCTTCTCTTAGTTTTAAGTAATCTTTGTAAAAAGGGTGTCTATATGAAACAGCGATCGTAAAAAATTGTATCATCAGTGCAGTTCTTCACAAGCTGGAATAATGCTGTTACTGTGCATTGATGGCCTGATCCCACACTTCCAGTTGGGTCCTATGCATCTCTCTCTCTGGTTGGATGCGCCCATATAAGCACCACAGCTAACCCGGCTTCCTGCTGGCGGTGCTCTTGTCTTCCCTACACAGAACACTTTCTGCCTTTGTTTACTAAGAGCCTTCATTTAAGAATTTGGGTTTCAGTCATAGCAACTTCACAGATAACTTTCTATACCAGAACAAGCAGTTCTTGGTGTGATTTCTTGTGGAAAAGCTTTTCCCAATTGAAAACAGAACAAACATAGGAAATCAAAATTCTTGAATCACACAACGCAAAGTATGTCCCGATATTAAATGGGTGTTGTAAGTAAAATTTTTTGTATACAATCAGAATGAAATTCTTTAACTGATACAAACATATTCCAAAATTATTATAATCTGCTTAGCACCAAGAGCCGCTGCTTACCTGAAATCAGCCTGTCTAGTTGTTTATATGGTTATATTCCTCTGACTAGACCATCCTTTTATGCCCGAATATTCTGATAGTTAGTCAATGTACCATATATTGCCATGTGTAAGTTCCAAAACGTGCTAAAAATGAAGACTTACTGTAGAATTTCTAAGACTGACACTGGATATAAGTGTCTTACCAAAAGTGCTATCTTTTATAACAAATGGAGTTGGAAACTTTTTCTGGCAATGGAAAATATCTGCCCTCTAGATTTAGAAGAGATCCATGTCCTAAACAGGCCTTTAATAAAGAGTACTATCTTTAGATAATTACTGCCTTTCTTTGTATGCTTAAAACCTTTATGGTATGGAAACTGATGCATTGAATTACTGCAGAGAAAAAACTGGAATATACATTGAAACTTCATGTGTCCTAATACTGAAAGAAAAAATGTCAAGTAAAAAGCAAAACAGAGCTAATAAAAAGCAGACAAAAAAGACAGTGCCTGTAATTATTTGAAAAACTTCAGAGGCTTAGTTCACAATTTTACAGGTTCACAAAATATATCCTTATGTGTGAACTGACAGATTGACACACTGAACAAAATCCTGAGATTGAAAAAAAGGTACAAAAATGAAACAGAAATACAACAATGGAACATCAAAATTTCTTAATACTGTGGAAAATCAAATGCCACGTAGAGGCAGGTGTAGATTTAATGCATAATATTGCTTTATATAGAAACACAATGTTATAAATATTATGTGTATACATAGAGTTCAGGTATTTGCTTTAAGAAAAGAATTCCAGTATGCCAGTGTACCAGTTTAACATGTACAATTTACAATGTTGGAGTGGGTGCATGTGCACATGAATTAGTCTGGAACATATTTCCACAACTGGATAGCCCTAAATTTGAAATTCAGTGCATATCCAATTGTTACAGAAAGTCAATGCCAGTGCCACTCAGCAATTACTGGGAAAGCCGTGTGTAAAAACTGGCTGGAAGTCATTTCAGGATGTAACTGGCTTTCAAAAATTCACAACAGCAATCATTATCAAATGAGATCACAAACATTCGTGGTCATGGACACACAGCAATTTCAGGAAGTGAAAGAGACAGAAAAGGATGCTAATCCAGGAATTCAAATAATAAAGAATAAAGTTGAATAGCAATAGGTTTCTTCCCATAGACCTCAGCAATAGAACTACTGGAAAAAAGATCACAAAAAATTGGTGAAAAAAGACTTTTTTTTTTTTTTCATTTTGATTGTAAACCAACATTTTTTAGTGGGTACAGCAGCAGAAAAATATATAGGAGACATAAGGCTTGAAGGCCCTGAGAGTGGAAATGTGATGGAACTGAATTATAAACATACTGAGGTCTGTGTGATACTTCTAGAGGTAAGTTCAATATCACACTCATTGTGAGTTTTCATCTGGTTCTAGGGAGGTGTGTGAAAAGTGGAAGAGTTTCAGCAGACAAAGAGGAGGGCTAACCGCAAGTTCCATCTGTCTCACATCCAGAATCTCATGTCTTCCCTCCATCTCCTTTCTAAAACAAGCTATTTAACTGCTAGAATCTCCTGCATAATAAATGTTAGTTTCTCACTAGTGTAACAAAAAGGCTGATAGGTAAGGCATTCAGCTCAAAATTGGAAGAACATTCCTTCAGGAAGGGAAGGAGCATGAAACAGGGAGACGATGAAGGCGATGTGTCCTGTGGTGTTGTTTTGGAGTGGGTGGAGCTAGAGGAGGAAAAAGTCATAGCGTGGCCGTGGTTATTGTTAGTGCTTATGCACATAAAGCCCAACTGGGCAACAGTTTTGAAAATCTGCTGAGACAAAGACACACAGAAGTTGTTCTAAGGATTTAGGCAACGATATGCACATCCAGTAAGAGGAATGCGAATACTGGAAATTTCATATGAAGATTCCATGTCTTTTGTTATCTAAATATGCCTGTCTCAAGGAGCTAATCCTTACATTTGATCTGATGAAGCAGAAAGCCTGGGACTGAGCACAGAACTGGGATCAGATATATCAAGCTTAGTGCTTTCCCCATTGAATCATTCTTTTTCTTTTCCAGGCATATTCAAGTTTGAAAGTTTTCCTCCGCAACGTCTCTGGGGTATGCTTTGTTTTGCAATTCACAACTCTGCTTGTGAAGTAAATACCAATAAGTCTCACGCTGAGCATATAAAACCTTTGCCTGGCAGCACGTACAACAGCTTTGTTGCTCTCCTGCACGGCTCTGTCTACATTTTCTAACCTTCACCTACACCTTCTAGGGATGTGAGGCTGGTTTGATCTTCATCTGCATTCAATCTGTTCCCACCCTCAGCAGAGCAGGAATCACCAAGGGATGCCAGCTATTGTGTGCCTTTTGTGAAAGGGACACATGCTTACTGAGGATTAATCCAAACTTGTTTAAAATGACTAAACACTTTTTCACATGGTCCTGTGACTAAATCTAAGCATGGGACTTTGCATAAATACCTCAAAGAGTTGGAACTTTATTTTTTTATCTTTTTTCTTTTCCCCCCAGGGAAAATAGTGAATCTGTTTAACATTTTATAATTACTATAATTTACTTTGAGACTTTGTCATTTTACCCTTTGGTCGCTTAATGATTCATTTAAACTTTTAAGTGAAATTCTTTCTTTTTTCTGTTTTATATAGAGACCAAAAAGAAAAGGATGAAGAGCTGGGCTCTCTTTATCAAGTTCTTTTTTCTTCGTACCTTTCTTTTATAGTGATTGATCTTTCTTTTGCCGTCAGACACTCCTCTGATTAGTTGCTTTGGCCTGTCTCTTTCTACTGTGTATAATATTTGCATAAAAAAAGAAAAAATCACAATTAAGAAAAAAACAGGTTTCTAAGGCTATCTTGTTTTTCTTACGTGTGTAAAAAAAGGTAATGTAAAATGATGTGCTGCTTTATGTTAGTGTTTCATAATAGCCTGCAACATTTGTTGTTATTTTTAAATAAATTCTTTAAATAATCACTCACTTGAGGAAACAAATAATAAGAAAGATAGTATGTAGATGCTAAAACAGTGTAGCACATTAAAGAAGTGAAAAACTTACTGTATAACCTGCCCATTCCATACTCTGCTGTTATTCTCCGGAGAGAATTCTCCCTTACTGTTTTCTATTTTACTCTAATAAGATTATATGGGGATTCAGGATGTAGACTTCAGCGGCCTCTTTGTTATTTTCCCTCTGGGGCTGCCGCTCATGTCAGTATTTTTAAATCATTACAGACATGATATTTGTTTATAAGTATATTTGGATATGCATGCATGGATATGTATGCAGGGAGACAATCTCAAGAAGTACAGATATTAGAGACTGAAGAAAACATAGCAGTTAAAATGATACATTCTTCCTGCTTTAATCGCACAAAGACATTCTTCAATGATGAATGGTTACAATTCTTCCTGAAAGTCATCCTGCTTACGGTTACCTCCTTGCTGACTGCAGGAAGTCACATCCTCAGCAGGCTAAATTGGCGTTTCTCCGTCAGTAGCCATAGAGCTACACCAGAGGACAATCTGTCCCTGTACAAGCATAAAGAGTACAAGCGCTAATTTTCCATTGCCTTGAACCCTGTATAGTACGTAGCATGTAAGGGGGCAACAATAAAGAATGAGTGAAATTCTCATTGAAATCCTAATGGCCAGTGTTTGCAGATAGAAAGGAGTAGTCCCAGTGCATGGTTCTGCAGAATTAGGTTTAAACTAAATAGAAACAGAGATGAGTCAAAATAGACAGAACTGTAAAATAAAATCAATCACACAACCACACCCCCTCCACGCCCCCAGGGAAAAAAAAAAAAACACCAAAAAAACCCCAAAAAACAAACCAACAACCAACCAAGATTTTATCTCCGGAAATTTGTTTGTAGACAATGTTTTGGACAGAATTACCAGGAAAAGTGAGTGCCTGCTTGCTTTCCTACCATATATCTAGGGCTCACTTTAGTGTCTGAAAAAAGCTTTAACGTCACTGATATGGACTCTACAAAAAAGCCTTAATGTGCTATGAATAGTATGTGTGAGTTTATGGGGTTACAGAAATCAGCAATGTTTTAAAGAAATGGTGGACTGGTGGTTTTATTACGAATCTCTGTATCCAGCTAGGCATTTGTATTACTAACTACCCTTTATTTCCAAAAATGTCTCATCTGAAAGAAGGCTAAGCTCATAAGCTTGAGGATTGATTTGAATAGAAACCAGGAGAAGCTTTAGTTTCAAGTGGCTTTTGACTCCCCACCAAATGCCAAATGTACGTCTTGGTTCAGTTTCATATTGAAGCAAAAGAAAAGAAAAGAAAACAAAAAAGTCCTCCCCCTTGGAGAACAGCAACATTGATAACCAGAAGCAAATCTGAATCAGTGTATGAGTGAAGTTTTGCACAAAGCTGCACACGTAAAGCTTTATTTGAAGCTCTGGAATATAATTATAATTAAGACTTCAAAACATCTTTTTCATTACATTCAGTGCTTAAATTGTGTATCTTATTTGCATTTGAGATAAAAAGAGGTGCATATTTTGTATGTTGAAATTAGATTTGTAGAAGCACAAGCTCATTCCCAATGGCAAATATTACTAACTCCAATACCAGTTATGAAACGCTAAATTGTTTTTTAAGTGGGAGCCAGCTCTCTTAATAGGCTTTCAATATTAATCCTCCAATGCTTATTGTTGCTTTACTTTCTAGAGGTTATGTTAGAATGGATGAACCAGGAAAGTCTGAATTAGATTTAAAATAGATTTTAGTGTTAAGAATTAGAAATACCTGGCATGAGATTTGCAGTTTAGATTTAATAGTGTTAAAATTGTGGCTGTAATTTTAGCCATGTTTTCCAAAAGTCCTAGCAATTCCTATAGTTCAGATGAGCGTGAAAGTCTTAGACTAATATTAGAGTTCTCAATATCAAACTATTTTTGAAAGTTTTCAGTATGGTTATATTCAGAAGATACCTGTGCTCACACATTCTTGTCGAATTGAACAAGAGGATCTTGTTTTGTAGAATAAGAACATTTTGCATTTTGGAATCTTATCTTTGACAGGGAAACCAAAATTATAAATAAAACATCAGAAATCTAAATTCTGGCTTTGGTTTATGCTGCAACGGCAGACACAGGAGTGTCTGAGTAGTTCAGCAACCATATAATGCAATACAGCAGTGTCGTGGTTGGAGGCAAGAAAAAAATTCCCTTTACTTCACAAATCCTGCAAACCTGTGCTGGTATTAACCACAGGCCTTAAGGAAAGTGAATAATCAATTTTAAGAAAAGAAACTAAATACCATTAAACTCAAGAAAGGATAGATCTTAAGGTCTGAAACCACCCTGTTTTCTAATAATAATAAAAAAAAAAATCACACATATGGATTTGATTGTATATGGCCCAGCAGGGTGTGGATATAGTTCTTTTCTGAGACAAATCTCTGAAATCTCTAAGCTTTCTTTGTTCTTTCTCTGATCCAGCAAAGCTTGTCCTCATACAGTTCTTGACTCATAGATAGGGTTAAAATTATAGTGGTTAAAATTTAGCATGTATCTAAATGCTTTGCTGCACCAGCCTTCTGTAAGAACAAGCTCTCTGTCTCTGGCATCTCTGTTGACAAGTTGTGCCAATAATGATGCTAATTAGGACTATGGCTGCTTCACAAGAGGTAGGAGAGTGTATTGAAAGCTTTCAAAATTTAGTATAACAACATGAACAACTTAATTCATTCAGTATTAACAAATACTTGTCAGTGAATTCATATGAAAGAGGTCAATAAAAATACAACTCCCAGATTAATTTCCCTTGCGATACTGAGTATCCTGCTATTTTAACGGGCCATATAAATTGTGCCTACAGAAGACAAGCCTGCTCCACTCTGGGATATTCCATCATTTCCAGGGGCACCTCCAGAAACATGCCTCTGATAAACCTCCATCAGCCATGAAGCATGAGTGTGGAATGACCTTTCTGTGTGTTCCTCCTATTATGGTCATGTACTTACCCAAAAAATGTTTTCCACCTTTTGCAAAATACTGGTGGGACTTCAGTTACCCATTTTTCATAGATCTCCACACACCAGTTCTGTCCAGAGCAAACAGTAAATACACCCTCTTCGCTGACTTCCCTTTCCATACCCCATCATCAAATTTTCCAAGAGTACAAACACATGAGCCAGGCAGTGAACTTTTGCTTTGTCTTTTTTTTCTTCAACGTCTAGTTGTGTGTGACTATCTGTTTTGGATGATGCTCCACGTTTAGAGGATACATAAGAGAACAGAGATTGAAACAGGAGCCGGAATTCAGGTTTCTCAAATGCAGGCTACCACTCAACACATCGTGTCTACAAAAACAAGAAAACTAGAAAACACAACACTAAAATACACATGTTTTGATCCTCCATCCTCACCTGACTGTCTTTGCTAGGAAAGGAATAGCTTAGAAAGAGCTTTCCACCTCTAGGAGTACTCCTTATTTTTAAGGCTATATTGCGTAAATGCCAGTTTCACTGCTACTTCACACTTTATTTCTTCTAGACTCTCTGGTAAATATCATCCAGTTCTGTTGGTTTAATGCAACTGAATTTCCAGATCGCCCTATAATTTCTTCTTTATGGACTTCAATCTCTGCAAAGGCTACACATGAGAAAGGCCTTTGGAAATTGAATTTTCCAGCCATCCAGGTTAATACGTACCAATACAAAAAAAAAAAAAGTATCTAAATATCTTTCTTGCAACGTCAATTATATTGCTGCTTATGTTTACCCCTATGAAAAATTAAAACAAGCTAGAATCTCCAGCAGTCCTCATTTCTTACTGTTGTAAATTTTCCTTTCCATGAGGGTAAAAAGAGAAGCAAGCACACAGTCCACATGATTTTAGCATTCTTGAACCACAAAAATCATAATAATAAAATCAAATCCTCTTTGTTTTTGTTGTAGTTTTCACAGCTTCAGCTTCAACAGACTCGAACATTAAATACTGAACATGTGTGATTTAAGACAGGGTAAAGGACAATGAATTCACCAGGCAGCTTTAGAAGAGCGTAGGACTAGAAAGTCAGATGAAGCCATTGAAAGATTAGAGTGGAGTAATCTCTGTTGCTTCTTGGAATGATTTGAAACCTGCTTTGATCTGCTGTTACTCCAGCAGCTGTTTGCTGCCAGGACACAAGCTAGCCAGTTGCAAACTATCCTGAATATATTTATAATAATTTAAAAATTTAATGCAAGCTTTTTTTTCACTGTGTCTCCTCCATGGTGCTAAGCTTCTTTCCCTATTTTTAGAGCAGCACAAGATTTGTAACTTCTATGGATCCTACACCAACGGTGTCATGAGACTAACACAGGTAATACACAAAAAAGATACAGTAAATATCTTTAAATTTGACCAGTTAGGCATAAACATATCTATGAAAGACACCACATCGAACTGGAAATTAAGTAGTATCTCTTTGCTTTGTAACTCCCATAAAAAGGGAAGTTTATTTAAAGTTTGACTGTGTCTTTGGAAGGGAAGTCAATAAAGGCACATGTGGAGAGATTAAAGTGTATTCGCATTTGTTTAAGAAAAAGACTTGTCTGAAGAACAGGAACCCGCCCTACAGGGAAGTCTTTCAGAAGTCCCTGATATTTTGAAGAGTATGAGCCCTGGGATGAAAAGGCTAAGTGTAGAGTAGCCTAGACTGAGAAAATGGGGATTTTACTTCAGTTACTAGCTCTATCATTCTTTATATACCTTTCATAGCAAAGTTTCTTCTGAGAATATCAGTACTTAGTTTGGTGGTGGGCCCAGGATGGGTACTTAGGTATAGCACTATGAGAAAGCATAGAAAAATGCTATCAGTGCTTTGTCTTTTCCTTTCTCTCTTCCTTCTGTCTTATGTCTTTGACAATAATGTGAAGAGCACAACATTTTTTGAGGAAACGAAAGGCTGTTTTTCCACCTGGTCCATGCTTTGCCCACATGTTTTGGAGTGACATAATTCTTGTTTTGCCCCTTGAGTTCTGCCCTATAAAAAGATGTATAGAGCTAATACAGAAGGATGTAGGGAAACATCTGTAACAACAGCATCTTTTCTCCCTGGGGGAGCCTAGGCCTTTCTGTGGCAAAGCAGGCTTTTAAAAGTTTATATGTCAGGTGATTTAGCAGAGAGATCTTTGCACGTATAGGACAGGGGAGGAAAATGGTCAGAACAGCGATGGGAAGGTCCTGGAAATCAGTAGAGAAAAGAAGGGAGGGAGGGACTAAAATGTTTGAGAAAGCCTGTCCTAGATCTTTTCATTATCCTCTTCTCACTCATCTTTTGCTACATTTCTAAAGGAATGACTGCATATATGATTTGGGTAGAAACAGATACCAACCAGCATGAGATTAGATGGAGGAAGATATTCAAAGAATATTTCATAGATTGCCAATTAGAATCAGTGAAATCTGAACTAAGTATCAAAGACTGTCTAATTTGTAAATCTGAACTGTACAAAGTGGTCTTAAAGGGAGTGAGTGAAATTCACTTGGTGATTCACTTGACATAGAGACAGTTGAAAAGGTGACAGGACCTTTTTGTATGTCTAACAGATATAATTCACTGATATATAGAAAGCACTCTACACTTAAGTCAAATAAGAAATGCTATCAAGAACAATACCAAACACTATCCTAAACTCAGTCTGAGTTGATTTTTTTTTTTAATTTCTTGATGATCAGTACAAGATGTAAATAGCATTTAAGATCTTATGCTTGAAGAAAGCAAGTAATTGAAAGTGATACCTGATTAGGAAAAAAGACACCTAAGATATAGCTCCTTCCAAGGGTCTAGTTTAAAGACCATTCATCTGAGTTTTATATATGTGAAAAACACTGGAAGGATTTGTTATTGCAACAATGGCTGATGAAGTGCTCCCTAGTGGAAAGGATAACAAAGTCAGCGGCAGGAGGCAGATGCGGCTGTTCTACAGATCACATTAAGCTAATATTTGATGATGTTTAGTATGTTCTCTACGTTCCTTTGTATGACATATGAAGGTTTTATCCAATGTTAAAATACTGTTTCAAATATCTTCCATTCTTAGCTGGTCTGTGAGCTGGTTGTTATGGTACGATGATTCTACATGCTCTCACTGTCACCAGCAAAATCTATGACAATTTTCCCATACTTTCGAACAACTCTTCTTAGGTGGTAGCTGCTAACGAAGTAGCATGACAAAGTGATGTGCAATGAAAAGCAGACTCATGTACTGAACAAAAAGTTCTGTTGTCAATTAATGAAGCCTTGCATCCTATGGATTTGTGTCTAATGGTTGGCTGCCTTTATAAATGAAAGAAATTAAAGCTGCCACTGGAATCCACATCTTATTAGGCATCAGGGAATGGTGGTGATGGGGGGAGGCAATGGCTTTATAAAAATATGGAAGGATAGGAGTCTTTGTCTTTTTTTGACACTAGGAATTACACATGGCAGAAAAACCTGGACTGAGGAATACGTTCTCTTGTTTCCCAAGCTAGGTAATTCGTAATAGAGCTTTTCTGCATTGATTCTCCAATGTCTTGTATTGTGCTTATGCCAGAACCTTTCTTTCCATATGCACATTCTTACTTGGGTACCCATTTTCATGACCTGTGTAGGCACAGAACACCTCTGAACACTGACTCAGCTGAAATTGGCAAAGGGTTCAAAAATTGCTGAAAACTTACAGACTTCAGATATACATACAGAAATAGCATGATCATATGACCCTTAATCTCACAGGAATCAAAATTACAAATTAATTGTGTTTGTAAATGAAATAACAACTGTCTATGGAAGATATAGGATCGTACATTTTTGGAATGAATATGGATGTAGGTTGTGGAAGTGCCTATTAACTAATTTTGTTAAAATGGAGTTGATATGATTCTGCATTTACTTGGGCCATTCATGCTATTCATGGCCTAAATAATACATGTATTTTGGCTACCTCCCTAATAAACAGTGCGTTGGAAAACAATAAATGTACTTAAATTTATATATCAGACATCTCAAATTAATTGTCACAATAGAAGTCTGGAAAATGATATAAAAATATGAGACAAGTAAACATATTCTTTGGTAGATTTACAACAATTCCCTAGGCACTTTTATTTCTTCATTAGGGCTGAATACAAAAAATCCCTTGGTGTCGTTTCGTTAAAACTTCTTTGCACTTTAGTGATGATTATTTTTCACAGAGAATTTTAAATCCCCCAGTATGAAGGAAGATCTAGATTGTCCTGAGTCAGCTGTATAACTTGCGCCTTTTGGCCTTTCTCTATTAATAAAAGGCCTCTGGCATATTTTCTGTGCCGAAGAATATAAGAAAGAGAAAATAAATACAATGAAGAGTAAAGGACAAGCAATTGTTTTGTTCTTTGCAGAACCGTTATATTTCTAAAACTAAAAGTTATTTTCTTACGAGGTCTTTTCAGTCTCCATTAATCATTTCTTTAGCTAAATCTGCCTGTTAGCATATTTCTAGCTGCCATCGCATGCTCCTAGCAGTTTCTTTAAGCAGCCCATGCATTTGTTTTTGACAGAGGTTGGCCTTAAGACAAAATCATCCATTCAAATCAATAACCATCATGCAACAATTGTTGACTAAGCCAATGCCTTCTCCTTCAGAACAAAAATCCGGTGGGAATACTGTATAATTTTAAATTTACTTTTGTATTAGGACTCATCTATGTAATGCTGCTCTGTCTCTCTCCACCTCGTGGGTGTTTTGTATCATTGCAGTCAATTATTGCAGGGCACAAACTGAACATTATTGTTTTCCTCTGCATACATCAATTACTTAAGGATGTTATCCTTTTCCATGCAGTTATCTATCTGCTAGCTGACATAACTGAAATTTATATCTGAAAACTTACTTTTAGCAGAATAACTTTCTCTTTGTTCAGAAAAAGACAAACTGTTGATTACTACATCCTTTGAGCTTGCTATATCATGTCAGACATACTTTCTTTGTGATGCTTTGTCTTGAGACCTCAGCTAAGAGCACCTTAAAAACACATGGTGTAGGTTCAGCAACCTTCAGTGTATTTCCTGTAAATTAAATTGTTTAGTCTTTAAAAAGGATGGGGGGGGGGGAGGAAGAGAGGGGAGAATTCAATTCTGTAATCAATTCCCTCTCCCGTTTTTCCAAAGTCCAAATTGGAGTAGATCAGCAAAAGGCCAGTTCTGATTATTGCCGTGCTCACACTGTGAGTTACTCATCTGAGTGCTGGGAAAGCCAACAGTTCAACATCCAGATTACAGCTGGCACTGGAAACAGCAATATATCCTTAATCTCACCTGCAAATTCAAGTGCTAGCTACATCTTTGCCTGGAAGCGGGACTTCATCTTCAGTTGACATTCATACTTATTTCTGGACTCTCTCTTGTGTTTAAATCACAAGTTTTTTTTTTTTTTTTGTGATAGAAAATACATTAAAAATTCAAGATTACTCATTTTATTCCATCTATGAGTAATTAGCTCAAAAGAGTTAGAAGCCCAACATCTGTCATTCACGAGACTCTTTTCAGTTCTAAGGGATGAAGCAGAAATCATCTAATTCCCTGTGGTTAAAATGTTTTCAGGTTTCAATTTATAAACTGGAAACTTGAACCTTACTCTAGAGCCTAGTGGTTAAAGCCTTTGGGAAGGAAAAGAGAGACCTGGAGGCCCTTCATTAATCTAATCAATACTGAATATTAAAGTATTCACAAAGTGGAGCACCTGGTCATTTTTTTCTCCCAGATGAATACATCAAACATTATAATCACACTCATTCTGTCTTCTGTTCCAAATGAATGTTCATCGATCCCATGTAAAGTGGAATGATTTTAGCCTAAGGAAAAAAAATATGCAAAAGCACTTCCTTTCCCTAGACTCCACCTCAGTGTGGTGATTATGGCACCCTCATAGGAAGCAAACATTCCAGGACCAGAACAGCTAACCACCATAGCACAGGTGCATGCTTTTTCCATGTGTTCCTAGATAAAAGCAGATCAAGGAAGGGAGAGTGGTTGTTCCTGGCTTTGCTTTTTGTGGAACTAAACTGTGTTGCGTATGCTCTGAGAAAGCCAACAGAAGCTATCCCTGTCGGTGACATAGGCAGAGATTTAGGTTATGAACAGAGACGTGAGTAAAGCATGAACTAGGCCTGGAGCTGCTCAGGCTCACCATGGTTCTGCTCAGGTGGGCGGCGGGATTTTAGAGGTAACCATCATCTGAGCACCTGCAGTAACAAATAGCAAACTATTTCAACATTTTTTTTGTATACTGTCTATTATGCAAGATACTTAATCAATATGGGTTTTTTCCCTTGATTAGAATTTCCTGTACTTCTTCCTATGCCTGTAGTTTGGGGCTGCTTTTCTTCCCAAATAAAAGCTTCTCAAAGCTATCAGTTGTGCAGGGTTTCTAGCAGGTAAGTCATTAATTATTCAATTTGATGAGTGTGACCACTGCTGTGAGACAGCCCCAGGAGGACTTCCAAAGGACCATTTGGTAATAAATATTCAACAATTTGTAATGTTTAGTTCTGATACATGTCCCAGTACCCGTCAATGGCTGGACGTGTCCACTGTCCATACATAATATCTCCTTTCACCATCATTTAATGACATCAAAATCATGCATTGCACCATCTTGAAACAGACAATTAACAGATTTTTAAAGTCACCTTGTCGACTCTAAGACTACACTTCAGCCTTGTAAGTCCATAAACTCTCTTTAATGCTTATTAAAGCTTATAAATGATACTTCTACTTCAGTGGAGCTGCTCTCATTTACAGTGTAAGATGATTTGGTTCATTATTTGCAAGTGGAAGTACGGCAGAATGGAAAGGTGCGTGGAAAAATGACAGTGACAGCAGGCAGCATACTCTTAAAATAATAAGAATGATAGATGGGAGGTATTTCCAACCCTAACCGCACAGTAAGTAATCAAATAAGATGGATTTAGAATCTAGTGATTTGTTTTTTGTTTGTCAGGCAAATTTATGCAATTCTTGTCAAGCTGATTTTGCGTATTTTTTCTAAGTAATAGAAACATGAAAATCATACTTATACCAAAGATATGTGAGGGTATGAATCATCAAAACTTTTTAAGAAGTGTTTCGATCTGTCATTTTCATGTGTTCAAATCAACCCATGATTCCTGAGAAAGAATTGAAAACTGAATGAACATTGACAATGCCCTTCTCATTTTAAACAAGCCCACACAGACAGAGGAATGAAATGTTTGACAGTCAGGTGCTTCTTCAACAAATGCTAATGCTGATGACATGGTAACACCAAAGTGCCAGGCTGAACTGAGTTTGGCATCACAAAGGTCATGGAGAATAGTATGAAAGTCAGTATGAGGTTGTAGTTACTACAAGTGAGCAAATCTTGGTAAAAATCAGTGAATTTATTTTTTTTTCCTTCAACCTTCTTTATTTCTGTTTTTCATGATGTGATAGAAAAAATGCAACTTTCTTCAAATGAGATTGTCAAGCATGAAGAGCAGGAAAGAGTGAGGATAAGGAAATAGGTGTCAAAGTTGGCAGTATAAGGAGAAAGAATAAAATTACCTTGGATGTCGCTGATATTGAGATTATGAATAGTTATGCTCTCATTTACACTTTCGGTAGCACCCCTAATATTAATAGCATGACACACCCTACTGTGAAAACAAGGTGAAGTGGAGTAAAAGATTCCTTATACTAAGCATTTAAAATTTGTCAAACTTGAAAAGTAATTATTAGATCTCCAAATTCTGAACTGGATAAAACTTTCATATTGATAGGTTAAACAAATTAACTAGCTTGACTATTTATATTTTTTAAAGACAAGCCTCTCTGCTATCCAAAATTTCACAATGAAAGAAGTAATCCAGTAAATAAAAAATGTCAGATTGTTAGTCACAGGAACTGGATTGATTTTACTTAACTTTAACCTTCTGAAAGTTAAGCATCTTGTCTAGGCTAGTTGACAAGACTCCATCTGTAGCCCATGCAGGGAGAGAGACACCCCCAGAAAGTAATTTATCAACTGCTAAGATTCTGTCTGAGATAGATAGGACGAGATGTCCTCAGGATTTACCAATCTCTTTCCCTTGGCAATAGAGAAAGTCTGCACAAATCTCTTAGGTGTGATGCCTAATGCTGGATGGTTAATGTTAGGTAAGCTGAATCCTGCCTTAAATTTCCCGGGTTGTTTTGATTTATAAGGGACTGCAGTGTTTTCATACTGACTTTAAGCAGCGAATTCTGTTGGATTGAAAGGGTGAATCACTCACTATGGATATGTAGAAATAATTAGTATAATTTTAGAAAGAGTAGCTATCAATAACAAGACATGAGAACTTCTAAATATTCCTATATTTATAAGACTCTCATTTCAGGCCCTCTCACGCTTCCAGTACGTAATGAATCAGAGCAGTTGTAGAGTTTGGACTCCAGAAATCTCAAATCAATTACTACTTTCCTTGTAGTGAATCCTTATCACCTATAGGTTTTTGACAGAAAAATTACTTCTCCTCCCAAATATGCATCAAATAGAACTGAAATAATGGAGGTACATTTTGACATGTCTCAGAGGACAAGGTGCTGAAGAGACATGCACAGAGTCTGCTTAGTTGACTGTGATGGCTAAAGTTACATACTTCAGATCTGCTCATTAGCGCGCCTTTAATCTGAGAAATGATATCCTAGTGATAAATAGTATTTCTCACAGCTCTGCTCTGACATACTGCTATCTGTATTTATTGTATTCATTTCACGTGCTTTAAATCTTTCTATTTGTCTAGTAGAGTTACTCAAAATGGAGATTTGGTACCTCCTGAAGCAATATGACTCTTGGAAATAAATAGGAAGGGAATGAAAAGGTGGTCCACATTGAGCTCTTCAAGGTATTTTAAAGGTCTTAAAACCATTAGCTAACCAAGTAGCTGTGGCAGCCTAGAGATTTATTCAAATAACAGAATAAACTCTAAATAAATAAAGAAAATTACGTAGATATTTAGGTAGCTTTAATAAAAAAAAAAAAAAAGACAAGTTGTCTTGTATCAAATCTTCCAAATAGTTTTTTAGTCATTTCTGCTCTTTAATATTTAATAACATCACATTAAAGTTGTATCAAGTCTTAATTAATAGAACTAATGATGTCCTTGTGGAAAGAAAGTTGATCATGCAACCATCACAGAGCCAGGAATCAAAAAAATAAGATCCTGAAGAATTAGTATCTCTGGCATTGCGTTAATACAAAGATGTAAAGTAAAAGTTTTGTGGATACCTGTAATTGAAGGACATCTGGCTTATGAGGATATCTCACTAATAGGTATTCAACATAAACAAACAAACAAAACCCCCACAAGACAAAGGAAAAATAATAAATTAAATACCTAGATACAGAAACATTAACAAATGGGAGACAGCAGAGACAATACCGAAGGCCAGAGCTCTCAGGTCACTGAAGGGACCTGTGAAGTGTAGCTTCAGAGAGCTTAGAAACTGATAACAAGGAAGAAAGGTTATCATGGGTCTCATAAGAAAGATGAAAATTGTGGGGAATTCAAAGGGAATGATGGAAATATGAAACTTTTTATGAGAGGCTTAGGGGAGGGGCTGAAGGTGAGGAAAGGGAAAGATCAAAGTTCATAGGAAAATCTACCCAAAGCGCATAGGGGAAAATGGAAAGGAGAGGACAAAAGATGCCATGTAAGCAGCCTCTTGGTTCATATATCCATCTGGGTGTGGTGGGCTGATCCTGGCTTAACTCCAGGTGCCTATCAAGCTGCTTTGTCACTCCCCTCCTCAGCTGGACAGGGGGAGAAAAAAATATAAGGAAAGGCTCGTGGCTCGAGTTAAGGACAGGGAGACATCACTCACTAATTACTGTCATGGGCAAAACAGACTCAACTCGGGGAAATTAATTTAATTTATTGCCAATCAAATTAGAGTTCAATAATGAGAAATTAAACCAAATCTTAAAACACCTTGCCCTCACCCCTCCCTTCTCAACTTCACTCCTGTTTTCTCTACCTCCTCCCCCCAAGCGGTGCAGGGGGACAGGCAATGGGGGTTGTGACCAGTTCATCAAACATTGTCTCTGCTACTCTTTCCTCCGCAGGGGGAGGACTTCTCATGCTCTTTCCCTGTGGGGTCCCTTCCATGGGGTGCAGGCCTTCAGGAACAGACTGCTCCAGCATGGGTCCCTTCCATGGGGTCACAAGCCCTGCCAGGAGCCTGCTCCAGCACGGGCTTTCAGTGGGGTCACAGCCTCCCTCAGGCATCCACCTGCTCTGGCGTCAGGTCCTCCATGGGCTGCAGGTGAATATCTGCTCCACCATGGACCTCCATGGGGACAGGCTGCCTCACCATGGTCTTTGCCACGGGCTGTAGGGGAATCTCTGCTCCAGCACCTGGAGCACCTCCTCCCCTCCTTCTTCACTGACCTGAGTGTCTGCAGAGTTGTCTCTCTCACATATTCTCACTCCTCTCTCCCAGCTGCTGTTGCTCAGCTGTTTTTCCCCCTTCTTAACTATGTTATTGCAGAGCCGTTACCACCATTGCTGATGGGCTTGGCCTTGTCAGGCAGTGGGTCCATCTTGGAGCCAGCTGGCATTTGCTCTATTGGACATGGGGGAAGATTCTAGCATATTCTTACAATAGCCACCCCTGCAGCCCCCCTGCTACCAAATCCTTGCCATGCAAACCCAATACAATGGTCAAGCCAAACAGTCGCTTCAGTCTGTCCTGTCTCGTTAAACTGTTCCTGTCCCTTCTCTGTGGGACTTGATCTCTATTGTGTGTGATTTGTTAATGAACCTCAAGCAGGACTAACCTGTAGTCAGGAGGCTGAATCTTGGCAGACCCAAGGTTGGGGCTGTGTCTGGGCATTTATAGGACATGCCCATGGGGCCAGGGCTCAAGGGACCGCAGATGCCTGTGCCCATGTGTTGGGAGAGTGAAGGCACCTGGATTTTTACAAGCGAACTCTAATCCTGATCACTTGAAGAGGAGACACAGGATCAGCCCTGTGCTGTTCACAGGGATGAAAGTGCTGCTGGTGCGTTTATGGCTGCCAGTAAAGGCACATCTGTCTCTCTCTCTGTTGATCTGTATGGCCAGATGTATGTCTGCGTGTGTATTTTGCAGGTGTTTGTGTATTGTATGTGCATTTGTGTCTTCACAATACTTGCTTAGCCTTGCTGCTGGCAGCACATACGCTTGGGAGCAGGAGCAAACAGACTAGAGAGGAGAAATCCTCTGGGTCTTCAAGTCCTCCGGATTTGACTTCCCTTAATACTTAGAAAACCAAATGTCACCTAAAGGCAATGTTCAGAGCATTCAATTATTTGTGAAAGATAATATGTGCTCTGGCTGATAAATACATACACAGATTTATATGCGGATTTTTAAATCTAAACTCAGATTTTTTTAAAATCTTGATTTGGAAATATTAATTATAGAGATATAGTTAAAACATTTAAGGTAAGTTAGATGTATTTGTATTATGTTCTCAAAGAAGCAGACAAAACCTAGGAGACATTGGTGATTAAAAAGCACATGGAAAACAGGTGAATTCCCTAAAGAATGAGGAAGGACAGACATCATGCCTATTTTTAAAAAGGGGTAAGAGGGAAGACCTAGGTCCATCAGCTTAGCCTCAATACCAGAAACATTCTGGAACAGCTTGTTAATTAGTTTGGATACACCCTGCGGATAAGGTGATGGGGAACAGCTGACATGGATTTGTCAAGACAAAAAAAGTCACATCAAATCAATCCAAGTTCTTTCTGTGGCAGGGTAATTGCCTAGTGGACAAGGGAGAAGCTATAGATTTGATATATCTTGACATTAGTAAGCATTTTTACACGGTCCCATTTGGCACTGTCATAAACAACTCCAGAGGAACACAGTCTAGCAGTAATTGTCACATGGAGGGTGCACAATGGTTTGAAAAGCTCAACTCAGTCACTACCCAATGGAGACCATCAAATCTGGAGGATTTTCCAGTAAAATTAACCAACATAATTAACAACAATGTAATACCAATTACTAAATGAGTCGCAAAAGCCAGTACCAGTATAATTAATTGATTGAATAATTAATTAATTGATAGCACAAGGAAGGCTTTCTAGGGAGTCTCTGGAATCTTTGTCATTGGAAGCGTTTAAGAGGGAGTTAGACTGCTGTACAGTGGGGGGCAGATTTTTGTAAGTCTGATAGATGTGACTAGACAGATGTTTGATGTTCCTTGTGGCTCTCTGGTTTCTTCATTACTTCTTTCTCCTTGGCTCTGTCGCAGCTTCTGACATTACTTTGGGGTGGTCACTTGCTTCTTACCTCAAGCCCTACTGCATCTTATAAAATCCTTAACATCTTCCACAGTATCTAAAACAGAAGCTCAGCTTAGCACAGCTTGGAAAGGTTTCGAAATGAAATCACTGTATAAGCACAAAGTTTTCTCATTATGTGTCAAATAAGAAGTTATTTGTGCCATAATTTTCTAGTTATAGCTAGAAGTTAAAGAGTTATCAGGCTGCCTATTGTGTGTGTGCATTTATAGATGTATTAAACAGAAAGATTGTATATAATTTCCTTTAATTATATCTTTGCCTATTAAAAGCCAACTGAATGCATTTTGTACCACATGATCAAGGGTGTTAAATCACTTGCATTTCATTGCTGGAAACTTATTTTTGGGATTCAGTACTTGAGGCTGTAATAGATTACCTAATTGTAAATCTCAAAATTATGTTCTGCCTAAATTACAGCATAACTTGCAGCAGAACATGCTTTATATCCAAATATAGGGTTTCATGTTTTGTGTGAACTGGAAAAGCATTCTGTTAAAGATGGTTTTGCATAAACTTGCATTTGTTTTACTGTATTCAGTGTGTTTATAGAATAATCTATATTTATGTAACATCTTTCTTTCCCACTGCACACACACACATATGAACACACTCAAAGAACCATGAAGTTGTGAAGTCAAATATTTCAATTCAGAAAACCAGAGTACTGAAATTCTGTGGGTAGGATGGGTTTTTTTGTTTGTTTGTGGGTTTGGGGTTTTTGTTTTTTTTAAGCCATCTCCTAGGTGAACATCATCAGGCAGTGTTTGATTACAGAGTCTCATAATATTCTTTGTATTTATAGGCTCTGCTCTTGAGTGTGGTCTTGGAGCTGCTCTTAACTGACAGATAAATAGACTTGGCAAACCACCTGCAAACTGCAGAGAAAGATTTGTTTCCTTGTAATGAAAAGGAAAGCAAATGATGTCTAGCTAATGGCAGCCAAAATGCTCTCAAGAAAACTTTCATTTCCTCCCTTTACCAACAGACACTAACCTCAAAAAAGAAAACTGCAGCATGAAAGCTCAGAGGAATCTACTAGGAGCATGGCACCTATTCAGATACATTCCTCATGTTACATGTACTGAGATGGCTGCTTCTAAGCAGCTTCCCACCCAGCGTGCAGGTACCCAGAATCGTCTTTCACCTAATGCAAGTGACGAGGTTCTCCATATAGTTAGGGAAGACTCTCAGTGTAACCTGCCAAAATAGCTATGTAGAGGCTTTCAGAGGCACCCTGCTTCTTCTGGGCTACCCTATGGTTCTGGGTTTTCTTCTGCAGACCGAGGTAGAAGAGGGAAGGAATGTGAGATAAAGGTATCTTGGACCTTATACCAGCATTGATTTAAAAATAAAGCATTTTGCCATAATGGATAGCTAGCTCATAAAACATCTCTCAGTACTGTAACTCAGAATGAGTCACTTCTCAAACTTCTCACTAGTGTTAGTTGATGGATCAGGGTGAACTTGATGAAAAAGATGAAAATATGCTTTTTAAGGAAACAGTTTTCAGCCATTTTAAAATGCTGTCATTTACCCCACTTGCACTTCCAGAGGTGCAGTCTTTTTCAGTTAAATGAAACCGGACCTCAAAGTATTCAAATGGCCTTAAAATTAAAGTTATTAAGTAACAGAAGTCTGTAATTAACTGAAAGCAGTTTTATAGGCAGGAGGATAAACACCACTTGCATCTTTGGAAGCCATCTTAGCACAATTACTCCATTTATGAGTCTAATATGTGTGAGCCTAACACATGGATGTGAGAACCTAGCTTAGTAGAATAACCAGTATAAAATCAATATTATGTGACAGATAGTTGTCCTTCACATAGCTTCAGTCTTCCCAGTCACCTAGAAGTTTTGTTCCCTTGTCTTTGAGTTTCTTCTCTTGCCTTCCTAATTGACAGGATTCCTATTTGCCCCCAAACAGTATGACCTTCAGTTGGCTTATTTATCAGTCTGTGGCTTTGCTTCATTCTCTTTGTGGAAGGCAGTCTCTGCATGGGTTAGCCACTGCTAACACGTGAGCTTTGCATGATACGGACTTTAGTTCAAATCCTGTCTGATTTCCTGAACCAAACCAAATGCTTATGCAGATATTTCTGTCTTGCACAAAATCAGAGGCCTGAAAACCTATGTAAGAGTGAAAATTTGAGACTTATTCCTATCTGTGTTTTCCCAGTCTGGGTAGCCAAAGAACTGACCCATATAACAAAAATAACCTTAAACTCAGCATTTTCAGTTCTAATGGATGGACATTCTCTGACAAAAAAAAAAAAAAAAAAACAAAAAACAAAAAGCAAAATCAACCAAACTTTGTTCAAAAATCTCCGTCTAGCTGAAGATTCAGTTTTGCTGAAATACCTAGAAAGCCAGTCTCATGGATGGTTAAATCGAGCTCAGTGAGGACATAGTGAGACCACTGGAAAATTCATATCTCAGATAGGCGTCATCAATAAATTCAGTATCAGCTATCCATAAAACAGAAAAAACAGTTGTACTGCTGTTATTCTTGCTTTACACAATTATTTCCATTCGATTTGCTACCTCTGCTTAAGCACAGATTCATCTCACCTAAGTCTATGTACCTAACAGAGGTACTTAAGTTGGAAGCATAAGCATACTTAACAGTTAAGGAGAGAGAAAGGCAGCTCCGCAGGACAATTCAGAATTAAGGTGGTCTCAATCCCCAATAGAGATGTTTGTCTGTGTCCTCTGACAACAGCCAGTGCCTACAGCTATCATGCTTCCAAATTAGGTCCTTCAGTTAATTGGGTCAATCAGGATCCATCTGGGGCATTGTCTTAAATTAGAAAAAGCTTTGCTGCTCTCTTTCTTTATGCTTTTTTTTTTACAGTACCTGAACAATAAAATCTTAAACTGCATTAGTTTTTGCTCCATGCTACAATCTAATATAATAACACAGAGTAAGCAAATAGATAGTTGGTATTATGCTGTGATCCTGGCAGACTTTCTAAGCCAATTAGGGTCAACGTAGATCAGTTTTACGCCTGCAGGGAGTAGTCATAGCCATACACTGAATGATTCAGAGAAGCAGCAGAGAGTATGGTAGCAGGAACAATAGGACTGCCTTGGGTCTTTGTATTAATTTAAAAAATACAGTGGAGGAAAATGCATGAATGAGTTGGTAAGACTTTAGCTTCCTGGCCTGTGTAGAAATGCTGGTTCCAACTTGTAATATCCCTAGTGGCAATAGATACCCAGAGGGTGTCATCTTATCTACTGGACAGCTCTATGTCTGCAAATGCTGACTGTACTTAGTATATTGGCAGGGACTATGGGGATGGAGGCCAGAATTTACACATGTGGTTGTTAAATTCCTAAGCTGAACCCTCCAGCGAATATTGTAAACATATCTTCAACACAGCAGGAACAATTCTACATGAGCATTATGTTTCTTTTCCAGGAGGAATGTTGACACTAATTCTTATAAAAAAGGAATGAGCACAGGGAGTCTGTTGACTACAGTGTAGCTGAAATGGGTAAACGAATGAGATCCTATTGCTACGGGAAGGAGAAGGCAGACAGTAATGATGTGACAGTAAGCACCAATCACAAGATATCTGGGAAGACAAAGAACAAGGGTTAAATCACAGATTTGTCAGTTCAGCTTATTCTCCTATACGTTACATATCAGGTGTCATGCTCAAATACTAGAGAGCTGAAAAGCTGTACAAGGAGGCATGCAGGTGACCTCTGTATACCCAAATGCTGTATATATGGGTTTTTTTAAAGCATGAACTGAAGTTCTGTTACATAGAATATAAAATTGAATTTGTTGGACTCAAACAAAATATCTGTAACGCGTTGTCTCCTTAGTCTTTTTTCCTCATCTGTAAAATAGGAATAATAATCTCACCCTGCTGCCCACTATCTATGCAGTGAGATTCCCATTCAGAAATTTTAAGGCCAGAGGCTCAAATAGTTCATCATATCTGCTATGCTTGGATGCACAAAATGTCATTCATTATTCCTGTATTTAGCCTAATAATTGGCATTTGAATAAACAGTAGCCTCTTTTGTAAAGGGTCTGAGCTTTTTTGAAGACTATAAGATGTGGAGTCTATCTTCACTGATAGCTTTTGATTAAAAATATATGTCTTGTTTCCAGCTTGAATCGATCTAGCCTCAGCCACTGTTTCTTGAGATGTGTTTCTTTCCTAGTCTGTAAATCTCACAGGAGTAGCACAGTGGGCCTTGAACTCAATACCGTTAGATATCCGTGTAATACGAGCAAGAATAGTTCTTCATTTTATTCAGCTGCAGTAATAATATTTGATGTGGGGAAATGTGGGGGAAGGGTTTGATCTACAGGCATTTGAGTTACCAGCAGTTCTCCTCAGCCTGCCTTAAATGTATTAACGTTCCCACTTTCAGTTGGTAAAGGGGGAAATAATGATAAGTGTCACATTACAGGGCAATTTGAGCCTGTTCATTATAAGTCTACAGGAGATATTTTCTCAGCAGCGCCAGCACCAGAACACAATGCAAGTCCAAGAGCAACAAATCACTGCAATAACCCAGTGGTCAAAGAAATTAATTCAGATAAAGAATAAGAAAGCCCAACAGTTTTAATTTCTTTTTATTCTTTCAGACATAAAAATGACATTTAAAGGCTGAGTCATTACACTATGCTTTTCACTTGATAAAGAAGCAAATCTCTGCTAATGTTTTTTAACTCTTCCTTTGCTATAGTTGAACCAGTTTATGTTCGTCCTGCCTCCTGATGGTTTGTTGAGAATCAAATGATAGGGTAGACTTACAGTTCCAGCCCTGTGTATTGAAATAAGGGTATGTTGACAAAGGTGGATTATCGTCTGTGTTTGGCATAATACCTCTATGCCATGTGAAGGCAAGTGTTTTAAAAGAAAAAAAAAAAAACAAACCAAAAAAACCCCCAACCTAAAATGCTGCAGCTTTTAAAGCATGCTCTTCTGTTAGTTCTGCTAGGCTACTTTGTGAAAGAAGGAACAGGACTGGAATATGGCATTATTCACCTGAGTAAATATCCCTGTAAAGGTAGGAAAACCTGAAATTTATTGACCTCCAGCTTGATCTCTCTGGTCCTGTATTGCTGGATGGTAGCTGATGAAAGGAAAGGAGAGGAACTTTTGTACTTCCTTACACAGAAGAACAGAGATAAGCGACAAACCTGTAAGTCTAGGGGACATCTACCCTTGATATGGAATATACTTAATGTTTTGGAGTAGTGACAGATTTGTGGACCGAGTCAGAAAAATAAATAAAAAAACCCAAAATACTCTTTAAAGGTTTTCCTTTTAGGTTGTCACGAAAGAATAATATGGTTGATTGTCACCATGGTCATACACGGTTGAATTCGGAGGGTTTATCTCCTACTTCTGTCAATTTATACCACAAATTACAGTACAATGGCACTGTACCTGAAAGATACTACATACCTCAGCACACCACCCTTTCCTGCTTTATATATTTCTGTCTTGGGCAACAAATGCATCCCTGATGAGGACTGAGTCACATCACATGGCTGCAGAAGACGGAGTCCACTGAGCTGAGCTTTTCCAAGAATTGCAAGAAGTATATGAGGATTAGATAACAATGAGTCATTTTAGCTACAGAATTATTTTAATTGGCAGTTGGTTTTGGAAGTGGGTTATGTGTATTGAGTATTTTATCTGTCACAATCAAAAGACATACTTTTTTACATTTTCTATTTCCCCTTTCGGATGTTTTTGGCATTTCTATAATTTCTTTTGATACAGAAATCTTTTCACAAAAGCTAAAGCTCTCAGTACATGTATAAGGATGTTTATAGACAACTGAAGTTGGAGTAATTGCTGTTTTTCAGAAAAGTTTGGATTTTTTTTTTGTATTATTTCAAGTTTTAGTATTAAAAAAAAGTAATTGCAAGACTGATTAATAATCTTTATTTATTGATCACAGTGTTTGAAAATGTGGAAAGTCAAAGCTAGGGTTTTAGGAAAAAAGAGCTCTCAGCAAACTGCATAATCACAGCTCAGCAGCTTGTACAATATGCTTGCTGACATGTTTAAATACTAAGGAACTACTTTTTTATGAAAACAAAAAAAAATCAACAGCCTGTTGGTAAAGGAAAAAAAGTCTAAAAAGTAAAAAATAAATTTGAAATCAAACACTTAAAGGCCTGCTCAATTTAACATATACTCTTAATAATCCAGATATTTTCATATTGACCAGTAAAATTCAACCATTTTAATAGCATTTTGTTTAAGTGCTTACTGACTTGTAACTGTAACCCTTTTTCTTTTTGCTTGTCATTCTTGCAGGTGCAGTGATAAAGCATTGTCTAAGAGTGTGGCTACTCTACTTTCCTGACCATTTGTGGTGCCAGACTTGTATTCCAGAGAGGTACAAGAGGTACAAAAGTGCAAATGGTTTAGATCTAGCCATTCATTCACACTACACTTTGCAGTTAAGTTTCCATCTATTTCATAAATTATAGGTCTATTCCCCATAAGATCAAAACTATCCCCTTTGAATTTATCAAAACCCTTCTCTCTTTCTTGAGATTAAATTGCCAAGGATTTATTTTGTGAGCTGCTGGAGTGGAGTACTCTAACACTCTGTATACTGTCTGTCAGTTGTCTGTCTTTAATGAACCAAGGATGATCTCTGTTTATAAAAATGAAGTTACGTTTTATGAAGGCCATTATTTAGAACTCTAGTTAGGATTTTTAGAACTGCATTTAATAGCGAAACAGATCTTCAGGATTAACATACCATTAAGACTTTTTCAGGTGTAGGCATAATGTGATAATAACATCTCACAGAAATAAGAGGCTCTTCCCCATTTGACAGTCCATTAAATGTATCAGTATCATTAGTAGTAGTATTAAAATTGTGATTTTGGTCACAGTCTTTATTCACTGTACTGGGAGCTGTACAGATATGTATTAAAAAATCCTATACTACAGTTAGATTATAAATTAAGATAATATATATTAGGTAATCAGTATCAGTAAGTTAATATCCATCAGTTTAGTAGTTAAACAGTGAATTGCACATATCATAAACCTGACACATGCACAGAAAAAGCTGTGCTAAATCTTCATAGGATTATTACCCTATGTATCAAAATAAGATTGATTGGACCTTGAGGCTGTACACACAGAGAAATTCAGGAAGTCAGTTCTGTCATTAAAAGATTCACTTGGGGAGTACTAAATTAGGAACCGTGATTACACTAATTGCATAGTGGTCATATAAGGACATAAGACTGGAGTGAATATTTGGAAATTTTAAAATCCAGTCCCTTGTTGCCATATATAACCCATGTAATATTTTACAGTGGTCACCAGCTCAGAAGATCTGACTCTCTGGCTCTATGTTCTGCTTTAAGAAAGTAGAATTAGTCTTGAACTCCTCAGTTACAGACTCTCCATTGGGGGAAAATATCCAGAGAAGGGAGAAATACTTATCCCATTACATCCTTCTCCATAAATCCTGGTACAAGTGACATGAAGGAAAAGGGATATTAGAAATGACGAAGAAGAGTATTCATGAAATAATTGTTCTCATAGTCATTTGATTGTAGAAAGGGCATTTTCATCCAATATATATATAAGACTCCAAGGATTGCCTAAAGTAGGACTGAAATAAGACTTAAAAAGCTAATTAGTGACTTCGCAAGTAATTGTCTCTCTTTAAACACTTACTTATGTGCATAATAGTGTTCTCATTTTCCCACTGACAATGTTCCAGTTCTCCATTTTGTATGATAATACGAATGCTTATGGCCTTCTTGGAAGAGTTTCAAATATGTTCTACCTATGAGTTAAAAAGAGATTGTGGAGACAGATCTTTCTTACAATTTTTCTGGTCTCAGGAAATCTTTTGCAGCTAGTGATGTCGCTCCCATGGAGAAGAAAAGATTACATTTATTTTACTGGCTTCTGAATCATGTGGGTAAAAGAATCACTGGAATTGAAAACGAAACACATTTTTTTGGATTAATAAATAATGCAAGCTACAGCTGCTCTTAAAATGGGTGATTTTTTGCAATAATTCCCTATGTTCTCTTTTACATACAAAATTGAGATAAAAAAGCTGAAATTCAATAGGCATATAGTAAAGATGATGCATTGAACCCTGATTTGGTTTCTATCCATATTATTCCCTATTCACGATCTTTTCAAGGTTTAATCTCCTTTATATTATTGTAGTTCCAATCATCTGTGATTCTGCCCCTTAATTTATTTTCTCTTTGTTCTTCAATTTATTTCTTCCCATGAGTATTTCCAAGATGTTTTGTCAATTAAAACAGAATAGGAAAGTAAGACCTGCCTAACTTACATAGATTCATATAAATGTCCTATGCCATGGGTTTAGAAATTGGACAAGCAGTTCTCCTATGTTTAAAGTACAATTGCATTTACTGTACTGTTTACCTCATTAAAGGAATCACACTACTGTTGCATTGAATTCTTGATTCCATACCATCTTCTGATTTATTTTATGTTTCTCCTGGTTTGCATTCCACTGAGTAATATTAAGTAATTGCTGGTTAAATGCAAAGGTGTCTTTCAAGCTTTTTTTCTTGTAAGGTTGGTCAGACACTGGAATAGGTTTCCCAGAGTGGCTGTGGAGTCTTCATTCATGGAGCAATTTAAAACCTGATCGGATATGACTGAAGCACCCTTCTGTGGGTGGCCCTGCTTGAGCAGGGCTAGATGATCTCCAGAGATGCCTGCCAACCCCAGCCATTCGGTGATTGTGTTGCAAACTGATTAAGTCTGAGAAATTTCCATCAAATCAGTTACTGTTTACTTGGTTTTGCCAAATGTTGAAATTTTCCTCTGAAAAACATAATCATCTCTAATTTTGATCCCAGTCCAGAAAAGGCTGTGTTTAAGGAGCTATTCCTTGATGTAGAAGCTGCATGTTTAGCTTTCCTCCAGAATGTGGCTAATTTAAAATAATTAAGAGATATTTAGATCTCAGTTGCCTGTTAAGCTTGTTCTTCGAAACCAGTGGCAAATTCTGAATCGTAACTGTAACTATATATTAAAAAACTACCACAGAGAAAACTTCCCTTCTCTGACCATGGTGTATCCAGTGGTCAGAGATTTAGTCAAAACTCCCAGATTTTATCTTCAGCTTTCTCATCAGTTATAATTTTGGGAAACCTTCCTCCTTTTTTTTTTTTTCATTTTAAAAATGCATGAATTCTTGCTTTATTCATAAGGATATTGTCAGGTTTAAGAACTATGTGTTAAAGGCTTTGTTTGAAAGTGCTATCTAAAACCAGATCTCTTTATAAAAACTATTATTTTATAAGAATGCATCGATTTGTATCCTGCAGGACATCCTTGGTAGGTATCATTAGTATGAGCTTCCATTTACAGTCCTAAAACAATCAAAAAAACCCCAAACCCCAAGCTAAAACGTTCTCCCCCTCTCCTCCCTCCAAGAAAATAACCTTTACCCATTTAGAAAAAACCTACAGGACAGCTTCACTATATGGGTCATAGGATTTTTGTTTATATGCTTCAAATACAATGATAGCCTTTTATAAAACTGTTGCTTTTGTTTTCCATTTTCAGTTACCCAAGAGTAAGCATACGCATAGACATGGCTCCACTCACAAGAGGCCAGTTTGCAAACCCCTGCTTTTACTTCAGTTTAATAAAAAATGTTTGAATAAAAATTACCTTTTCAGTTAAAAGACTAATTTCTCTAATTTCTCTTTGAGATGAGAAGCTTCAAAAGGGTGGCTTACAGAGTCAGAGCAGTTTGCCTTTAAACTGCAACATTACCACAGAAAGCCAATACCATAGAAAGCTTTGGATTCTTGCTGGGCTTTAAATCTTGTAGTATATCATCATTTATTTAACACTGCTTGAAAAGAGCAAGGGTTGTAGAAAGAGATATTCATTGTTCCTCCTTTCTTTTAGGTCTTATATTTCAACCAGAGCTAAGTTTGACAATGGGGGGGAGAAAAAAGCCTCTCATAAATAAGCACAATATAATAAACATTAAGTTTTTTCAGAAGGTGAGTACGAACACTACCAACTCTTGTTAACAGGTAGTTGTATGGATTTGTATGCTCTAAGAGAGTTAAAAGAACAATTAGCCCTGACTGGCGCACTCATTCTTCATACCATAAATGTATTTTATAGTATAAATACAATAGACAAGCAATTCATATAAACACAATATAAAGTTGGTTTATTATTGCCAAAATGATCATGTTAGGAAAAACTTTTAATCTGAATGCAAACTAAAACATCCCCCCTCTCTTCTCCCTCCAAGAGGTTGCTCAGAGCCTGTCTTCATAGGAGAGATGCTCCATCCCTCTGATCATTTTTGTGGCCCTCTTACAGACCTGCTCCAACAGGTCCAAGTCTTCCCTGTGCTGGACGCAGTACTCCAGGTGGGGTCTCACCAGAGCAGAGTAGAGGGGCAGAATCACGTCCCTTGACCTAGTGGCCATGCTTCTTTTGACGCAGCCCAGGAGACGGCTGGCATTCTGGGCCACTATACTCATAAACTTCTAAGACAAAGATTTCTGTAAGCTACAGTATTTTCAATGTAACTCCAAAGGCTGGTCAGGAACTATGTCGTTCTTCGGTAAGAAAGACAGATGTGAAGGTTTTGGGTACATAGCTTATTACAGCTTTCTGCTTAACTCCTCTTTAAGAGCTATCCCAAAACCATAAACTTCTGATGACTGCTTAACACAATGCAGCTACTAAAAGATTTTTTAAAAAATTATTATAATGTTAATTGTTTTTCCCTTTCTTAGTTGTCTTTTGCTTTCAAATTTCAAGCCTTATCTCCTTTTGTTATAGGACAACTCATCTCCAGTATATTTTAGACAAACCTTTGATCTTGCTCTCTTCCCTGTAATTAATCTATCCATGTGTCCATGTAATTTAAATAAGTAATAAACAATGGAGGGTTTTTTGCTTTTTTCCCCACTACAGCACCTTATTTTGCCAGCATGTTCTCTTTTTATGACCCATCATGAATTCGTATTTTGTTTGCTTCCTCAGCAGTTTCCCCTGGATTACTGGATTCTTCAAACCCTTTTCTTGTATTCTTGTCATGGCTGATGGACATGAGAAAATCATGCTGCAATCCATTCAATGCATTTGTACTATAGGTGTCTCTCATAACTGGGCAGGCAGCAATTTAATAACTTCTGGCAGATTTGGGGGTGAGGAAAAAAAAAGGTCTTTGGAGTACATCAGTTCAGCTCAAGGGTAATTCATGAATTTTCAGTAAATATCATTAATTTAGTGATGAACTTCCAGCTCACTTCTGATTACATTCCACACTATTGCACACTCACACTGTTGCATTTTCGGAAATCTCTAATTAAATTGATGGTGCTATTGCAGCAGAACTGTTGATGGAGGAAAAAAAACCAATACAGTATTTGAAAATGAGGTGTATGTAGTAGAAAAAGCATCCAACATCTTCAGTGTTTCTCCAACCAGGTATCACTTTGCACATGATGCTGTTCGTAGGCTAACATACTTTAATCAAGACCAAACAGAAGTTACATTGATAAATGACTTTCAAATACCCTACAATACTGCAAATGTCAGGCAAAAATTAGCATTTAGTTCAGATGGGATAGTTTTCTCAGCATATTTGGTAAGTGGCACATCCAGGCCAGGGGAAAATACAAATGATAGATCAGTGGGCTAAGTGGCTACTATTCACCCACTTTTGCAGTTAAAATCACAATCTTGGTTTCCCCCTCTCAGCTCTTGGTTTCGTTTTTACTAAGACATACTTTTTGGAATCTTACTTTGCTCTGTGTTGCCATACAATAAAACTCATCTTTTTACTAATTTATGCACAAATTAATTATATGCTGTTTTCCTCCAATTCCTCTACTGCTTTTATTTTTCCTCTAGGAAAAAAAAATATTGAAAGATCTCTAAAAGTTTTAACTTGAGAAGACAAAATACGGAAATATATAACTAAAATGAATATCTATGATTTTTTTTTTCTATTTTTTACTGGTAAAACCAACCCCAATTTTCCTCCAGTCTTGAGACACCAAATAAAAGCTAGAAAGGCGTCATATGAAACATTAGCACTGACTTGCAAACCGTACATTAATGACACTTTCATGACACCCTAAAGAGGGCGTTGGATTGGGTAAGCTAAAGCAATACTGAAATTTGTACCTTTTAAAGAAGCATTGATGTAACAGTATAAATAAGAGCATGCTAAAAAGCCATAGAAAATTAAAATATAGACCCTTTAACCTCAACAAGAATTTAACTTCTCTTCTTGAGAGGTACTACTAATCTCGGTTAGTAATGAAGTAGAACAGAGCCTTCTATTCATAGGTACAGAAGAGCTGTTCCTTTTTTAAAGATGCGGAAAGAATGGCAGAGAGGAAAAAGGACAATTTTTCATCTGGGAGGTTGAGTAGTTTAAGAGAGCTCAGAATTTGTAGTGCTCAGCTCAGACTGCAAACTACTAGAAATAGATTACAGTGGCCATGTACAGGCACTTGATTATTTTGATCATTAAGCAGCTGGGCAAAAGCTGTCTTCTTTTGCTATCATGTTGAATACATCATCAACCCAGAAGCAAAGTTAATTATCTCTCAGTGACTAAAGTAGGATAACGATTGCTTGTTTATAGAGTTACATATGAGGGACCCAAACTGGGTCCAACCTGAAAAACATGCAGTTTTGAATTCTTTTGATTCCTGTCCATGTTCTCAGACAGTAAAACCTGTATATAGTAGGTGCTGCTTGTTTGTTTGTTTTTTTAAAGTGAAAGGGACTCAATCTTGTCACCTTGTAAATATTCATCTCAAGCTCCTATGCCAAAATGGAATCCAAAATTCAGAGCCAAGTAAGTTCCGTAAAGCATCATTGCTCTCACAGAATGATTAATTCACCACAGTGCATGTAATTTAGACAGAGGGTAAACTGTTTCTCTTCTCCTGTAGCACCTTTTCATTCCTGGCAGCATTTTCTTACATCTTGACCCATCATACATTTACATGCTATTTTCTTCTCGTCTGCTTCACATCTGCCTTCTCTGTATTCATATCTTTAATCCCAGCAGTTCCCTTCTAGTGCTTCTGTGATTGCCAAAGTGCATGTGTAAATCCTGCTGTAAAACTCCATGTTCCAGTAGGTGCCGGCTGCCCTCCATGGAAGGACGGCAGCTATTCACAAACTGAAGGGCTGCCTTTTTTTCTGTCTAAAGTAGAAAGCTGCAGTCTTTAAAGGCTGGAAGAAACTAAGTCAGTTTATTACTCTAGACAGAATGATTTGCAAATGCTGCCAGCCTAGTGATGTTCGGCTGCCATATGTGCCCTGCCTCCCCTTGGCATTGCAGTTAAATAAATGAATACAACCACTAATGGATCACCTGCTTCAGACAGGTGAGGCTACCAAGTGTATTCCAAAGAAAAATATGTGAAAAGAAAATTTAGATGAAGCTAATGAAAAAATGCAAGTGCATAAGTCTTTTATTGACTGTTATGTTGACTTTACCTGCTTCTAGCTCTGGGAAGGTATCCTAGTCTCTTCATGTACTTTTCTGTGCAAAAATGTGGAAAAGCTAAGTTTTGGAAAAATACAGAGGCGGTACCAGGAGTGGTATCCTGAAGCTGTTCTCTTTCTGCTGCTGGGGCGTTTAGTAAGTCCTAGGCATTGGAACAGGATGTTCTGTAAGAGACAGCCATCTGACTGGAGAAATGTGGAGAGGGGAGTAATTTTCTTTACCATTAGGGAGCCTTGTGCTCTGGAGTTCAGCCCATCAAATCACAGCAGGAAAATTGCCTGTCAGACCTTCCAAGCCTTGCTTACCTGTACCTGCACTCACCTTATTGGTATTCAAGCCCTAGTGCTGGGATATAGGGAGGCAAATTGGCCTCCTTAATGTTGCACAGAACAAGGACCTCTTAGAAAAGGGTCTCTGATTCAATATCAGCTGCTGTCAGTGCAGGAGCCTTGGCTGGCCCATGTTGTGGTTCACTTTTGTATATTTGCAAAGTGATATCTGGCTGGAGAAAGACCGAAGATGTTGGATGCCTTTTCTACTACATGCATTGCTAATCCATATGGAGTATATTGTGCCCAATTAGTTTTATGGAGTCTGTTGTGTAATGGTTGATTTATTTGCTAAATAAAATATCAACCTACATGTAACTCTGTATGCTTTCTACTTTGGGGACATGCAGTGCCATTTAATTGGCTTGTATAGATGGCTTGTATAGATAGCTTGTGTTTTTTTGACTTTTTAATAAAACCTTCTGGTATAGCTGTCTCTTCCCATTTCCTCACAATTAAGTGGATGGCAATATGGTCAACAACAAGTGCTTAAGAAACACAGAACTTTATTAAACTTACATTTATAATGCAAGGAAAAAATTAGGAACAATGAAGTCAGACTGTTCAATGCTAAAAAGATGTAAATAAGCCCTTAAACTAAATTTTAAAGTTTAGCTTGTAGAAGTGAAGTAAGTGAAAAAAGGAATAAAAAAGACAACTTAATTAGTTGTGATATTCACGGCCATCAGTGCCTCTTGTGTTTTCTTTTCCCTTTTCACCCTCTCTTAAGCATTTTCTGTCCTGAATGCTGCTCTCTGGCTTGTCCTCCAAAGCTCGTTTGGTTAATTCTGTAAAAGTTCTGTAACGATCACTTGTACAAGTAAAACACTTCTTTTTATTTTTTCCCTTTCAGGACCTCACATTACTAACTTTAGGCTGATACAGGAGCCTAAGTAGAAATGCACCCGATTAGTCTGGAAGTGGCCCTGTTAGAGCACCTCGGTATGTTTGATTTAATGGCCACACCAGTAGAAGACAAATGCTGAATCGCTAGATCATCATCCAAGAGACAGTTTTTCTGTTACACAATATTTAAATGTATTTTTATTTAAAAGCAAATACAGTGTTTACCAAAAAATACTTTTTCAGTATTGTAAGTTACAAAAAAAGAAAACAATGAAATGCCTTATTAAGTTTAAGCCCGAACCCGCAGCCATTTTTATTTTCTTTGTAAGTATTTCAATCCTAACTTAAAATGAACTCTCTTATTTTTATTTTTATTCAGCGGGTGCTTTCTTCTCCTTCTTTCTCCTTCTGGTGCTGCATAAGAGACTGAGTAAAAGCTATGTTCTTTGCTATACTGGAACATCCCTCCCTTGTCTTTTACTAAGCGTTGTTTTTTTTTTGCAATAAGACATTGCATAGTCCTCCAGGGGTGTACCATGGTACTTCTGAGGCTTGTATTACTTCTTCCTATCCCTTTTTTCAAGTTCTTTGATTAATTTAGTTCTACGATAAATATTAATTAGCACCTTCCTGGCTCCTGGTTTCTTCTCTTTATTAAGGACTTCTGAAGACATAAGAACATAAGAATGGTTGTAACAGGTCAGATTAAAGGTCCTCTTAGCCCCGTAGCTGCTTTTCATAACTGGCCAATAACACATAACGCATGTTCTAGAGAAAAATATGAAAAGGATAAGGAAACAGTGGTGCTCCCTTCTTCTTCCCTTTTCCCACAAACACCAGGTAATATTCTGCTTATAGGCTATCTGAACCAGCAATGATGTCTTTATTCTGAATTGCCTTTGATTAACGTTTCTTCCAGGAAGCTGATAAAACCTTCTGCATCTTATTCTGAGGTCATTAAATGCATAGCCTTCATATTAGGTGCCTCTCAATTTTTTCTCTTGGAACATTATGTATAGGCTAAATACTTCAGAAACACAATATGATATAATACCACAACTAATTAAATTAGGAATGGGTTGGTTGGAGTTAGCAAAAATCCTTTCTCCCTCTCTCACTGCGTTTCATGTTTTCAGTTTTATGAGGATACTATGTACCTGTCTAGACTGACTTTTCTCATACAGTAGTAGACATCTAAATGCATTAGGAGCCAAGTCACCAGTCCCTGTGAGCTTTGTCAATGGAGCACTGAAACAAAGACAATGAAGTTTGATGTATATTTGAGGCATACTCAACCCATTTAAAATTGGAGTTGTCCTCTAAATTTTGCTGTATTTTCTTCTGGAGCTGTGTGCAGCCAGAATGACTGCGTGACTCAGTAAGATCGCCAAACTTACTTATTTTCCAAGCCTGCATCAGAAGAAAAAAGTTTGAATGTTTCCTCCTTGCTGTCTATTTTGTGCATGCAGCTCAAGTTTCTTGCTGAAACAGTTTTCTTGTTAGTTAAAAAAACCAGGAAATTAGTCTTTAGTTTACCTTGTATTTACATTCCTGTGTTGTTTGGTACATGATTACAGAGTTCTGAAAGGAAATAGCCTCACCATTCTCAAACTTCCTTCAATCAACGTTAAGCAGATACGCTTGAACAAGCACATGAAAATGATTCCCAGTTAGAATCTGACAAAACATTAAAATAAAGATGATTTATCAATTATATAGTCTTGGTTCCAAAATCATCATTACTTTTAGGCCATGAAAATGGCATTTTAGAAATATCTATTTTTCTGTGGCTTCCTTTTTGTTATCCTGTGTGTGTTTTTGGAGAGTTTTAAGAATGAAACACCAGGAACAAAAATGGAAAAGCAAAAAAACTTCAGTCGATTTTTAAGAATGTTTAAATCTACATGAAGGATACTGTGTGGAGTGTTCAGCTGAAGATGGAGACAGTTCCTCTAGCTCCAGAAAACGAGAAGACAAAAAAGGCTGTTCTATAATCCATTTTCCTAATTTGACTGAGAATCTCAGGATAAAAAAGAAATCATAGTTGTCCAAAATCTGAATCATCAAGACATGTTGTCATCCCTTCTCCTTCCAGACCCAAGGCCCAAGAGAGGAGAAGCCAATAAACATCTCTCACTTCTATTTCTACACTTCTTTTCAGTCTCATCCCATGAGCCACTAGCTGCAGCCTTTTAGGAAAATTATTTCTTCATAGTTTTTTTGTTCCTGTTGAGAATATTACAGTGACATCAATGAGGTGACATAAAACACATGTACATTACATGGATCACTACAGGCCCAGGAGAAAATTAGTTTTTTGAGTATTACAGAAAACATATATACATTTTTAACTAAAGTTTTTCTTTAGATATATTTTATTAGGAAAAATACTTTTACTCTTTATCCTTTAATTTTTATACTTCCTGTTTAAATCAGAAGAGATTGAGGGGTTTTTTTCCCCTCCTTGTGATACAAACCTAATTCTTCATTTAGAAGTGCAGAAACTTAGTAAAAGATAATATTTTTTCGTTGCTTGAAATGTCTTGTGAGATGGTTTTTCTATTTTTTTTTCAGCAGTCATGCAGCAGCTGTGCTGTGACAGTAGATTCTGTAAATCAAAGGGTTACAGAAGCTATTAAATAAACTTCAGCATTTCTCACTTTGCAAGTCCTGGTCTCATCTTCCACGCATAGCTCCAGAGTCTGTGAAGACTTCATACTACACTCTCTGCGCTTCTGAGAAAACACTACTTGAACTTCTCTTCACGAGTACCATATCATCTCTCTGGTCTCCTCCATCCTCCTTTCTGTGAACCACCCTTCTTAGGCTGAAACTTATTTGTACCTTGGTAAGGAAATTACATCTTATACTATCTGTTTCGGGATTTTTTTATTTCTACATAGAATATTTAATTCCAAATAATTCAAGAGTGAAGAGAGGAGTACTAAAACAACATAATACAAATTTCACACTTTTTTTGATATAATCATATTGTTAAGAACAATACTGTGGTGATAGCACAGCAGTAAACCAGCTCCCCAGTCGTTGAACCTGTCAGAAGCAAATGCCTCATTTACTGAAAAACATGTTTCTGATTATCCCAAATTTTTCACAGATTCAACACAAATACATTGGGAAAATATTCATAATTAGGAGAATGGATCACAAACATTTAGTTTCCCAGATGACTGTTCTAATCACTAGAATTGGGATAATCTTTACTTGGACTACTTGGAATAATCTTTTCCTCTTTTTCTGCATTACCAGAATGGTCTCCTTCCTACCCAACAGACATTTAGAACTTTTTTTTTTTCTAAATTGCATTCACCCCTTTAAGATTGTATGCGGTTATATTACTTTCAACAATATTTCAACATTTTCATAAATATTTAAGCATATTTGGGGATGTAAGGTATATCACTGTCTACAGCAATGGAAAAGGATCACCTTTATCAGCCTATCACTACTGCAACAGTCAAGACTTGTAAAAATTCTGTTTAACATTCCTTCTGGAAAGGGACTGAATATGTGTCTCAATACTGATAAAGTGCCTGAATAACAATAATTTATTCTATTTCCTAGCACATCTCACACTTTTCTATTTGATTTCAAAGAATATTTGTTTGACTAAAATTAATTTTTATTTTGTTATCTATTGAGTTCCACTTCCATAGAAAAACAAATAAACAACAAAAAAATACTTCCTAGAGTCCTATTTAGGGCATTTCTGCTGTGTGTGTGTATGTGTGGGGGCATGTACATAAATACAAAAACATAAACAAACACACCTATTTTTTCCTAAATAATAGGAACTTTAACATATTTAAATTGTAAGGCATTGGATTACTAGGTTGGAGGTAACTAAAATATCTCAGGCAGCCAGCTAGGCTATCAAAGGGAAGTACAGAAAAAGAAGGCAAAATAAATTCTAGTTGCATTAAGTATAGAAATATAGGAGTTTGATTTTGAAATTCTTTGTATCTTGTGTGTTCTTTTGCACCCAAACACATCATTAACAAGAAAAAACACATTATGAGGAAAAGACTCTGTGTAACTAAAAAGGAGCTGTACATTTTTCTAAAACACAGCAGCAGAAAAAAATTTTATTAGGCCTGAAAGTATTTTAATTAATGAAGATATTTTTTAAAGATATATTTCTCCACAGCATTTCTCTGATAGGTTATTCTAAGTCTTTTTCTCATCTTTGAATAAAACTCTGTGTTCTCTTTACTGATAACTTGCTCTGAAGCAGGCAATGTGATAATATCCACTGCTTATAGCATCTTCCAGACTTAAGAGAGATAAAATATTACCCCTTCTTATTCTGAACTCTACGGTTAGAAAATCAAACTGTAATCTCACAGCTTTTCTTAAAACTTGAACAATCCACTATCCTAAAATTCAAGATGTTAAACATCTGTTTAACACATCAAAACTATGAAATGTGGGATTTTGATACATCCTAGGCACTCAGATGAAATTTCAGGTTTGTATACAGACTTTGTGCATGGGATCGTATGACCAGCGTGAACCATCTTCCCTATTTAGCTAAAAAATATTTTGATCTGTATTGTCCTGCCTTCATGTAGTGGCAATTAAATAACGTCAAGTAAAGGAGAAATTAAATGAAATCAAGCACATACATTGGAAGGATTTGTTTCGTCCCATCCATATCTCCCTTTCTAGTTTGGTCAGTGCTGAGAAATAAGCCCTTGTAGGTCATGATTCATCCCATCCTAAAGTAGACAGCTAAAATAGGTCAGATGAATCATACTCTGAGAAATGCTGCTATTTTTCCATTGATTATAAAGGGAGCCTAGAGGGAAAATCATAGATAAGAATGCTTCTGTGTAGATTTCTAATGTTACATGAGATGAATCCAACCCATGATATATCTCCTAACAAGCAGCACTGACAGCAAGCATGACCGCAAAAACTTGTCACGTTTTTGAAGGAAGGGACATAGAGAACTGCATTTGAAGGAAAATTACTGATCAGTTAATGATTGTAATCAAGATGTAAAGTACCAGTGTTTGTCATGGACCAGTTTCAGCATAAGTCAAGGATAAAGTTATAACTCATCAATTGAATTAGTTGGAAATAAAAAGTAGAACAAGCCAAAATGCTATCTGAGTATTCAGCAGTTCAAATCCATATGTTTGATATTGATTCACAGTCCTTCTCTAGCCACTAGGCATCCTAACATCCCATGGGAGCTATAGTGTAGGACTAATCGGCACAAACTCTATCAGTTTGTATGAATAAACACAAGTACTGCTGCTCTCAACTTTAGCACTTTGATTTTCATTTTAACCATGAAAAAGAAGAAAATTAATGTCACTTCAGTAGATTTTAAATAAAGCATTATGGAACTTCAGTAAACCACTTCTATTGAAATTACACACAGAACAGTATACCCGATGCAAACTGACTGATACTTGCAAAAGTAAAGCTATTGCTAAACATTATCTGAAATAGTTTCACTAAGCCAATGTAGAGGAACTAGTACATTAAACTCCAATAAACTACTGTAGTGGAGCATTACTAATTTGCTGCTTCCGTGCAAATGAGTTGAACAAGTAGCTGTACTTGAAAGATGAATAAGAATCAACAACATCTGCAGCATTAGGATGAAGATATTAGGTCTGAAGTAGTTGGGGCAAATTAGTAATAACAAGAAACTAGGAAGAATATGAATAAAATTGTTGGATCCTTGTAGAAGAAAGAGTGACCTCAGCTGTGAACCGTTGCTCAATCAGTTAGTTTGCTAAGCGTGGAGCTTAGCAAGAGAAAGAACCAAAATCAGAGCTCCAAAGCAGATTTTTTTCTTAGCTAAGCTTGTCCTTGGCACTGATAATTGCTATTTGTATTTTTGTCTTCCATCTTATTTGTGTATGAGTGGTTCTTCTATTACAGCAGTAGCCTCCAGAGTATAAAGGCTTACACCAGAATTAAGTGAAAAGATAACAGTCTTTGTGCATTTTTGCTAACAAAATAATCAAGCAAGTTTTAGCAAAATACTGGCACATAAATGAGTCTTCTGAGCAACGCACTGGTTTGTAAGGCAAGCTGGTTTGCAATAGCGTAAAGAAAACAGTCCTACTGTATCAAAGACTTTGGAAAGTATGATTTTTGTAAATGAACAGGAAATGTCCACCGATCATAATGTTTTCAATACCCTGAATATCAGACGACTGCAAATATTGGCGTGTAGAATCATAGAATGGCTGAGGTTGGCAGGCATCTCTGGAGATCGTCTACTCCAACCACCCTGCTCAAGCAATGTCATCTACAGCAAGTTGCTTGGGGCTGCATCCAATCGGGTTTTCATTGTCTCTGAGGATGGAGACACCACAGCCTCTCTGGAACACCTGCTGCAGAACCCAATCACCCTCACAGGAAAAAAAGCTTTTCCTTATTTTAAGTGCAATAACCTTGTTTTAGTTTGTGCCCATTGCCTCTGATCCTGTCACTGTGCACCATGGAGGCATGTCTGATTCCGTCTGCCGTACTCCCTACTGCCATCAAGTATTTATACACAATGCTAAGATCCCCCCGAGCCTTCTCTTCTCCAAGCTGAACAGTCCCAGCTCTCTCAGCCTCTCCTTGTATGACAGATGTTCCAAGTGCTTAATCATCTTTGTAGCCCTGTGCTAGACTTGCTTCAGTAAGTCCATTTCTCCCTTGTACCAGCCTGGCACTGGACACAGCACTCCAGATGTTTCTCGCTAGGGCTGAGTAAAGCACTGGGGCAGGGGAAGTTCATCCCCTTTGACCTGCTGGCAACACTCTGCCTAATGCCACCCACAAGGCTATTAGGTTTTTTTTTGCTGCAAGAGCACATTGCTGGCTCATGGTCAGTTTGCTGGCAGCCTTGACCCCCAGCTCCTTCCCTGCCAAGCTGCTTTCCAACTGGTTGACCCCAGCCTGTCCTGGTGTTTGGAGCTGTTCTTCCTCAGCTGCATTTGCCTTTGTTGAGTTTCATGAGATTCCTGTCTGCCCATTTCTGTAGCCTGTGGAGGTTCCTGTGAATGTCAGCACACTGCTCTGGTACATCAGCCACTCCTCACAGTTTTGTATTATCTGCAAACGTGCTGAGGGTGCACTCTGCCCCATCATCGAGGTCATCAATGAAGATGTTAAATAGTGCTGGCCACAAAATCAACCCCTGGGACAAACCACTAGTCTCTGGCCTCCAGCTGGACTTTGTGTCTCTGATCACAATCCTCTGAGCAACAGTTCAGCCAGTTTTCAGCCGTTAGCTCCCCAACCTACTGTCAATCCTTTACTGTCAAATCAATTACTGTCCATTTATCTGGTCTGTATTTCATCATTTTGTCTATGAAAATGTTATGGAAGACTAACTAAAGGCATTGCTCTCCACTGAGCTGGTCATTTCAACACAGAAGGCTGTCAGGTTGGTTGAATATCATTTCTGCTTTCTAAATCCATGCCAACTATTCCTAATCATCTTCTTGTCCTTACTGTGTTTGGAAATGATTTCCAAAATTATTTGCTCTATCACCTTCCCAGTGTAATATTATATAGATCTTTTTAAAAAAAAATGGTTGTATTGGACAGATTGTTAATCTTCCTATATGAAAAATCTCAGTTTTTATATCGTACCCATAACAAATCTTTGGGTTATGTGGAAATTTTTTTCAAGATAGAAACTGTCACGTCCCACTCTTAGGAAAGAAGGTGGGTAAGTGACATCAGATCCATAAATTCTCAACGGCGCGGAGTAAGGTGAGATAAATCTCAAGGCCAATATACAAACATTTATTAGCTTCCCAAAATGGTTAGTATAGGTCTTAACAAGTCCACAATAATTGGTTAGGTATATAACAAATTATGGCAAATGGTGAGTATGCATTGTATTACTTAACAACAGGTATAGGACAACTTACCTAACAACTCTAACTGTTACTTAACAATTCTAAGAGAAGAGAGAAACTCAGGGATAGAGAAAAGAAAAGACAGAGGAAAAGACAGAGATAAAGAGATCACCGGTCCTGGTTCCAGCGTCTTTTTCAGGGAATCTTCCCAGGCAAAATCTTCTTCTTTCTTGGAAAAATCTTGCCAGGTACTGTCTTCTTTCTTGGGAAAAATCTTCCCAGGCACTGTCTTCTTTCTTGGGAAAAATCTTCCCAGGCACTATCTTCTTCTATTGTTTCTTCTTTGTTCCCCACTAGGGGCACTTATTTTCCCCTTTTATGTTTGCTGAATTAGCATGGTCCACCCCTCTTGCCGAGGACAGTCTCATCTCAGGTTTTTCCCTTCTCCCAGGTGATGTGTAGCATGATTTGGGTGGAGAGACTAGTGCCATAGTCATACATGTTTAGCATGATCTCTATAATCTTCATTAGCATATGCAGGGTGTGTGCTTTCATATGCATTTTACAGATAATCAAGCAAAGGTTACTCTGCGGACACAATGGCCTTGAGAACTGAGAACTAGCAAGCTCACCACACGAGTGGCAGAACTATCCTGTCTTCACAAGACAGTTCTCCCACACTTTCAGGCACCAGAAGTGTTAGCCTTATCAGTTCTTTGAAGGCCAGGCCTGCATTATTTATTTCCTTGCGAGTGTTTGAGGCATTCCATTGAAGGCTCGGAGGGCCTTCTGCCCCTTGTCGGGGAATTTATGGTCCGTCTCTTACAGAAACCTAAAGTTAAAACAATACCTGGATCAACAAAAAAAGAACCTGCATTCATAAAAATTGTTTAGGAACAAATCAAAACAAAACCACACAGAACTTGGAGGTAAATAATATTTAAGCGGCATTCCAATAAAAGCAAAACTGAGGAAACAGGTAGGCTTTCCACAAAATCATGAATTTCATATTACCCCAGGCAATAAGGCAGAAGGGAGCCAGTTGCAGGTCAAATGCCATCCAATATAAAATATTTTTAACTTAGCATATAAACTGCAGGTTAAAGAGTAAAAATCTGTCTGACCTAAGGCAGAGATACTGATCATACATTTCTGATAGCAACATCTGAAATCAGATGGGAAAAACATCATTAGAAATGCTTAAATGTATCCAGAAACAGGACAGAAACCAGGAAACTGTACTGTCCATGTAAATAAGCTTTTACAGTTCAGAATATCTGTAGATTTAAAACAATCCCCTTGTATTGCAAGGTTTTTGTAGTCAGGGGGCTACAGGGGTGGCTTCTGTGAAAAGAGACCAGGAACTGCTTTACCTGGACACAGCCACTTTCAATCGGCTCCAAAACAGACCCACTGCTGGCCAAAGCTGAGCCCATCAGCAATGCTGGTGGCTCCTCTGTGATAACATAGTTAAGAAAGGGTAAAAATGCTGTGCAGAAGCTGAGAAAGGAGTAAGAAAAAATGTGAGAAACAACATTGCAGATCCCAAGGTCAGTGAAGGAGGGGAGGAGGTGCCTCAGGTGCTGGAGCAGAGATTCCCCTGCAGCCTGTGGAGAAGATCATAGTGATGAGGCTTTCCTCCTGCAGCCCATAGAGGACCATGTCAGAGCAGATATCCACCTGCAGCTCATGGAGGACCTCACAACAGAGTAGGTGGACATGCCCTCCATATTCTCAGTAGCCTTAACTAAATGAGCAAATAGAAGCAGAATGCAATAATAGTGGAGAATCAGAAGATCACAGTATCACTGAATGTTTAAGGTTGGAAAGTACATGTGGAGGTCCTTCAGTCCAACCCCTGTGCTCAAGCAGAGTAACTTACAGCAGGTGGACGGTAACTTACAGCAAGTTACTGCAGTAACTTACAGCAGAGTAATTTACATCGGGACTGTGTCCACACAGAATACCTTCAAGTATGGAGACTTCACAACTTCTCTGAGCAACCCGTTCCAGTGCTCAGCCATGCTCACACAAAAAAAAAAAAAAGGTTGAAAATTCTGATGCTTGTGAGTCACGCCAAAATTTTGCACCAGAAAAAAAAGCATGTCTTGAATCAGAAATAATCAGAGAACTTGAACTGTTCTGATATCATACAAATCACAATAGCTTCCGATGTATTCCACGTTGGAAAAAGCCATCTGAGCCAATATGGAAACTGCCTTGCAAATGTTCAAGTGTAGAATCACAATACAGAAGCATAACATGCTTCTTAGGCTGTACCACAAGTACAGAACACTGTTAATTATCGTACCTTGAGGGACAGGATCTGACCTCTTTATGCCCCTTGTAATTTAGACGTGCATAATTTAAAATGGGAATCATTATTCTCTGCAGTTGAAAATAGATAATTGTGCCGTCAAAGAAATATGTTCTCAGGGAACTTTCTCAGGTCTACATATGCAGGGTCAAGAGATGTGTATTTTCTTCAGATATAAAATAGAAGACCAAAGAAACACATTTGGTTCAGATGCCCTTGTGCTTTTTAACTTGTAGAGTGCCTTCAGCCTGGGGAATCAAAGCACTTAGATTGTACAAGTTGCATCCACATTTAAATTGAAACAATAATTCCAGTATTCCATAGAAAAAGAATGCTATGGCTCTTTATTTAGTTTTATGGTCAACATCCCATTATTTGTTTACTTATCAATTATAGAACTTTTTTTTTCCTAGAAGCTATTCACTTAATTTTGAATACGTTCTTTGATGAGAAGTTCTGCAACCTGTTTCTTTTCCAGCATTGGTCCCTGAGAACGGTCCTTAAAATATTACTGCAGTGTCCTTAAGTTCTGTGTTAAGATCAACCACTTTCCTACTCCCATTACAGATGAAAATGGAGTATATTTAAGAACTCAAAGACAAACTGTTTGTTGGGGGAGGGATTGTTTCTGTTAGTGTCTTTTTTTCCTGACTATCAGTGCCTTAGGAGCTCTGCCTCAATGGCTTCAAGAACAGAACAAACATAAAAGTATTTCTGCTGCAATATTGTAAAGGACAAAATCTCAATGTCCGTATTTTGCATACGTAATCACTTTTATGTAATCTCGCAGAAATCATTCATAGGGATTGTCTAGAGCAGCTATTAGATCAATCTCCTGTGGTGGGCGCCATCCAAACTCAAAACGGCCCTGGGCCAGTATGTAGGTAATTTAGTTAAGACAAGCAAAAGGTACAGAAAGAAATTTCAAAATGGAATTTAATTCTACTAGAGATTCCAGAATTTGGGAGTAAGTATAGTTCAATTTGAAGAAAAAAATTGCCTCAGGACATCACAAGTCGTGATGGCTTTCTGTGCCATCATGAGCACTCTTGCTTACGATGGTGCCAAATGGTAATAGCATGGTTTTTCTTTTCTTATGTGAATGATCACACTCACCCTTCATGAGTGGAAAGGTCTTCCCAATGCTCAAGGCCATGTTTTTTGATCAATAACAGAATCCATGGCAGAGTGTAGGCTACAGAGGCTTTAATCCCACATGACTATTTTCTGTGCCAAAGAAACACGAACTGAACGTCAAGACTAAGCACAAGAAATTTCTCTTTCTTTGAGCATGTTCAAACTTGAATTTAGACCCACAGGAAGCTTTGAAAGAAGGAAAGTCTCTTGAAAAATGTCATCTCTAACTTCCTGGGTTTTGTCACTTAACACTTGCACAATCTAATCTTAATCTACAGTCTGTTTTCATTGGGGCGGTGTGGGGGGTGGGGAGGACAAACAAAAAATAAACGAACAAACAAACAAGCAAAAAACCTTCAGAAAATTAATTCATTTTCATGCTAAATTTTTCCCTGAAAAAAAAAAAAAAACACCAAAACCCAACAACGTTTTTCAATCAGGAAATTTTTCTAATCCCAATCTCTTAAAAACAAGGTCTCCCCACCACTATGTCGTTCTCTCTGTATTCATTATACAATAATCCTTTGCTGTCTGCTATCGTTTTATGTTCCATCTTCAATTAAATCAAGACATCTAGTGTGACATTAAGTTTCCTTACCAGGTTCCTTATAAATAGACAGAAATTTTCTGCACCGGTTTGCTAGAAAGCCATGATTTTTTAGTAAATTCTTAATTGTAAAAGGTGAAGTAAAATTTGAAGGTCTTTCTGATGTCCAAGAGGGGAATGTGGAACAAAAAATATGAGAACTTTGTACTGTTTTTTCATCTTCAAAAGGGAAGTTCACAGCTAATTCCTCAGGTTTGGAATTTGGGATAGCAAAGACTCAAGTACAATTTGGCATAGTGAGATACTTGTTTAACTTATTTAAGTATTTATTAAACAGAACAGGGAAAGAAAAATGTTTGTCCTCCAAAATGGATTTTCTTGAAATTGAATATCAGCATGACCTCTGAACTAACTTCTATTTGCTGTGAAAATTGTTTAGATTCCAACACGCTAGGTGCTTGACCGTGGTCCCAATACACTAAAATACTAACTGGGGGTATAAAAAGATAGTAAAATTCTGAGGAAATCTGGTAGATGTTGATGAACAACTCCATCGAGAGATCATGGATCAATCTATAGTGCGTCAGGGAGAAAAAAGATAAAACTGTAAAGAAAAGGTAAAAGAAAAGAAAATTTATGTTTAAGAAACCAATAGGTGAAACACTGTTTTTCTGACAGCTGTGGAGTTTTTAATACAATTTCTTAAGATTATCACATAGAAAAGGATCAAAGGGAAAAGGAGTATACAGTAATAGGCAATGATCAAAGAGTTTTTTTAAATTTATACACTGCCACACAGGATGAGACTTCATGTATTCAGGCACAGCAGCAGCCCAAAATAAAGGTATCATCTTTCTTTTGTACTGGCTGTCTAGAAGCATTTGTTTAAGAAATCTTTTCAGGAATTTCTTTACCTGCATGGATTGTTTGATCCATTGTGTGACATACTGTATGGAACTCCTGATTTACAGATCTTCAAGGAAATTTACGTTAAATATTCAGTGACGGGATAAGAAGCAATGGGTACAAACTGAAATCCAAGAAATTCCATTTAAACATAAGAAAAAAAAATTTACTGTGAGGGTGATTTAACACTACAACAGGTTGCCCAAAGTGGTTGTGGAGCCTCCATCCTTGGAGATGCTCAAAAACTGAGTTTTGAATAACCTGCTAACCTGCTCTAGGTGACTCTCCTTTGAGCAGGGAGTTGGACTAGACACTCTGCAGAGGTGCCTTCAAACCTCAACTGTTCCGTGACTGTTTGGTTAAGTGATTCTGTGAAATAGCACCTCTATAAGACTTCTGGTGAAGTCCCAAAGGATGAAACTTTAATGTTAAAAGAAGTACAGGCATGTTTCCACATAATTTGCCCCTTTTCCCAGTGAGTAAGGCAAGCATTTGTTTTTAAATTCTTAATCACTCAGAACAAAAGAGTTATTTAAATTTGTATCTAAAAATCTTCATGAATCCATAGGGAAAAAAACAACCCTTAGTTCACAGTATTAAGAATGAGGTCATGAAATATTGCAGATAGTGCTTGTTTGTGTGGTATGTACCATCTTTTCCCAACTCTCAGTTTAAGTACACTGTCAAGTCATCAGAGGAAACCAGAAATATACTTCCCTTTCTGAAAAAATCAACTGAAAATATTGCCAAGAGACAAATTACCACACATTTGTGAAAGGCTGGAAAAGATGCAGTTTAAAAGATAAAAAAACCCCACCAAAATCCAACCCCCCTCCTCCCCCAGTCTGCGATCCACCTCCAGGACAGAAAAAAGCAGGCAGGTGGATGACATTTAGGAGGGTAATGACAAAACAGGAAGATGGAAAATTTTCTCCATATTAATCAGAATTTGGCTTGCTTTTAAGTTTAAAGTTATGCAGCTAAATTTAATCTGATTTTCAGATGTAGCAAGTGCTGCAGCTTCATTAATTTCAATATGGATGCTCAGCCTCCTACGAGAGTAAGGTCACCTTTCGTTAGGTGCTTAAGTATGCGTTTCATGGACTGACATAGAGGTGCTACACACCCATAACATCCACTGAACTCTGAGGAATTTCAACACCTGTGAAAAATAGAATGTTAATGTCTACTTCTAAGCATGGAGCTTTGTGATTGATTCTCATTAAAGAAATTACTAACACAGTTGTGGAAGAACAGAGTTGATTGTATGCAAGAACAGCACTTCCAGAAAATTTTATATTCTCATTATACTGTGAAAACAAGAAAAAATAATGTTTAAGATCCTTCTTCATTTCAAGTGACATTAAATTTCTCAGGTTAGTCACACTTCCTCCAAGAAACTGTGTTTTTATTTTTCTTATATTTTCAACCTACCATAACATACTGAAGAAATATTGAAATAAATTGTTACTCAGTTTGAACTTAGAAGCGGACTATTAATACCTGCACAAGTTACCGACATTCCTAAACTGCACTGAAGAACCAACAAAGAAGTTTCTGTCACTCAGTGAAGCTGGTGGCAGATTGTATGCATCAGTGATAAAATACGTAGACATATAAAGAATATTATATGTTAATAAACTGATATTACTGGTGGTGGCTAAATAAAAAATACATTATCAGTTTTGAAGAGTATTCTGTTTTGAATAGCTTTCAGCTAAAGACTTCAAACTTTCTTTAATGGGAGGGGCTTTATTTGAACTGAAGGAGTTCTGTCCTAGTAACCCTGACTGGAAAATAAACTGATAACAAAAGGAGGGAGAGTGATTGTGGAGAACCATTTTACCATTTGTGATCGTGCATTGCCATGCTGAGGCTCCAAATATAGTTATTAATTTGGATAGGATGAACGCCTTCATTGTTGTGTGTGTTTCATGTGGACCATTAAAAATACTTGTACCTAAGTCAGCAGAAAAAAATCATAATATAAAAAATTGAAAAGTTATGCCTGTTTTATGGACTGTTATAGGAGTTCATTGAGTTTTTGAGTATGCCTCATAAAGAACTTATACCTAGAATATTGTAAATTATCACAAAATAGATACTGTTAAGGGGAAAAATAGCAGATCAGTTTTAAATTTCATTTTATTGTTCAGGTGGGACTCGCTTCCAGACTAAGAAACTTATATATCAGTGTCAACATATATGGCTAGGAGTGTAAGTTCCCATTATGTAGGCAGTGGAGATGTAGTTAAACCTGAGCTGGAATGGAATAGAGCTATGGAGTGTTCGCACTTTTGCTAAAGCACATGGTTAGGAATCAATTCATTTGTTAATTTATGTGTTCAATGTCATTTGAGAGGCTGTAGGGGATTTAAGAACTCTGCAAAGGAATGGTAAATGTGACAAGACATTTGAAAGGTCTGTGCAATTCCAGGCCACAAGCTGAAGGCCAGACAGAATATCCCACAGAAATTAAAATGGCTCTAGATGTCAACTGAATCAAGACTTTTTCCAGGAGAGGATTCAGTTACCTAACCAAAGGTGTCTAACATATAAGGTAAAATTTCTCCCCCATATCTACTAGTCCTTAGGAGATGTTTCAAATACCATCAGGGATCTGCCATGGCACCACTCAACCGATTCACAGGTAACTAAATGATGTATGGTCAGATGAATAGCCAAGAAGGCACTAGTCGCTATATTGACTAGATCTTTTTTGGCTTTATTCTTTTAATCTGAAAATGATTCATGCCTCGTCTTCTGAAAATCATTCAAATTCACTGACATCATAGGTGAAAAACAAGAGAGATTCTAAGGAAAAAGTTAAACAGAGACTAATCTTTATAAGTTTTGTGATGTAACAATACAGGCACACATCTGATCATTAAATGGCTCTTCTTACTGCTAACAAGTAGTATAAATGCAATTCCCAATAGAGGTTCTGCCAAGTTCTAATCATTTTACGCTAATAATAAAGACCATTAGCAATTTCTGTGATATAAAGATGCACACTCTGCCAGTATTGTGTTAAACACAATAATATGTTCAATACCATTTTTTCCCCAAGTGAGTTTAGCTTTGCCATAGAAATTTATTCCCAAGACTGTTCAGCAAGTCTTGAAAAGGGCAGTTCTTTCTACTTTGCAATGGTAAGTCTGAAGCTGCACCAGCATTTTGCTCTCCTGCCTGCAATGCTGTCTCACTCAGTTATTGACTAGTCATGCGTTTAGCGTTTGTCACTGATGCTTTCTTTTAAAGAAACAGAATTGGTTTTAGAGAAAAGCTATTCAAGACAATGAAGTTCTGCAGTGATCAATGCCCAGAACACTTAGCTTTCCTAAGCAGAGTAATAAATATATTGTCATCAGCAGAGAGCTTGCATGCAATAGCATTTATTTCATTAGATATGCAATACTTATTGCATGCACTTTCACAAATACATTTTAGCATTGGCATAATTCCGCAGTAATTTATGTGTGACTCTTAGCAAGACTGCTTCTTTATGATAGAGTTTCCAAGAAAATACTCTAATGTTTTCTTGTAATTCCTGAAATGGCTTATGGCTCCCTATTCCAGTAGAGTATAGAATTGGGAATCTTTATTTAGACAAATTATTTATCTTTCTTTAATGGCCTTTATAGGAAATGGATGTTAGAAAGCGCGTAACTTTAGGAAAGCAATATTCTTCTTGATCTATATCATACCAGATAGACAAAGAACAGAAAATCACCAAAAGTACTTTCTTAATGCACTCGTTCCATTGTTTTTACTTGATTTTATTTTATTTTTTTTTTTAATATGTATATAAATTGGGTTAAGGCAGAAACTTAAAAAGGAGGTTTGGAAGAAAGTAACTTGTCAAAAATTAATAGTTGGGATGGGGGTCCATATTTTTGTTGTAAAAATAACTTAGTGTAGCTATACAAACACCATGATTTTCAGGATCCATAGACAATGAGAGGAAGGTTAAACACTGCCATCTCTTCTAAAATAAGGTGACCTTTAACACTTTTAAAGAGCTAGAGTAACAGCTTCATTAGATACCAACTAAAAAGATTTTGTATACCATCTGTCTTCAAAAGGGAAAAGAAAATATCCTCATGATGTATAGGACAATTGTGGATACACACAGAAAACTTTAATTTACATGGTACCCAGCACCAGTGAGATAATTCATATCTATCAGCCTCTCACAGGCACAAATGAATTACAGTTTTGAATGATCCATGGTTGCTTATGTTGCAACCTTGCAAGAGACAATTTCTTATTCCTGCAAACTAGCAGGCTATGAATAAAAAAATAAAGAGATGAAACAAAGAAATGCAATGAAGTGAATGGGGATGTGTATGTGGAGGAGGAAAAATAGCATAAATGGTAACAAAATAAATATTAACGCCATTTGTTCATAAACTGAGAAAAATAGGCACAGTTTATGAAAGGTCTTGAAGAAAGGGTTTTTTAAAAGCTTGTTTTTCTGGTGTTTCTTTACCGCATCTTTTGAGAAGTATCTCCACACCTCAGTGAGCAGGACAGGAGAAGGTATTAAAGAACAAGGCTGGACTAATCAGTGGTAGAGTCTGCCTCCAAAGGCATATGCTGCATGATAATTGTTGACAAAAAGCAGAGCCCTATAAAAGAAGGCTGTATCTGGTGAATGCTTGGTACTTAGGAAATTCACAGCCAGTGCTGGATAAAAAGTAGGATACATGCCAAAGAGGTGCTGTTTGTAGCATTAATAGTAGGGTTGCTAAATGATGGGCTTTTAACCACCTCATGTCCAAATCATCAGAGCTGTTAAGCACCTCGACACTAATCTTCATATGCATCATCTTCATGTCCAAGGTGACATTTTTTTTTACATTTCCAATTAAAAAGTATATTTGCTAGAGTTAAATTTACAGGCTGTGTGCTGTGGCATTCTCAAATTTTCCTGTAGTACTACTTGTTGCAGATAAGAAAAAGACATGCTAATTTCTGATGTTAATACTACCTCCTTGTATTTTCTTCTTATGGAAAGTGGTGAAAGACACCTTTCTATCTTGTGTAGAACTCTCCATTTCCATTGAAACCATATTACTTTCTCCATCAAATGATCTGGGAAAAAAACCCACAAACATAAGCAGTTTTGATTTTAGAAGAGCTTGATCTAAATCTAAACTTTAGACCTTTGTTCATCCATAGTCTGCACATTCCCAGATATTTAAGACCTAAATGAGCTTGACTGGAGCAGGATTTAAAGAATAAACCTTCTGACTGTTGCTGGAGGTTCTCTATCTGAAATTTTAAATCCAAGAGTGAGGCAATGTTACTTGCATACAACCAAAAACTGATCTGAGTGGGAGATATTACTGTGGCTGAATTAAAGGAAGGGAAAAAAATATAAAAAATGAATCTATGAGTCACACTCAGATGTAAAATTATTTTTAAGAAGACAAAGTTTATTCAGTGTGTACCTGTCATATTAGAATCTTTTATCTAACATTTTTGTTGCTTGTGCTGTTGTATTAAGAACATGTTTCAGAATACTCTTTTGATGTTGACAAGACGTTGAAAGGTTTTATGGTTACTTTTTAATGATCAGTGGGAACATTTAATCATGTTTGCCATAACTACAACGTGTTGTATTTAAAATTTACGGCATATTGTATTAGTCAAGTTTACTAGTCTTATAACCTAGACTTGCTTAGGGTAGGAAGTTATTTATCCTGTCCAAAAAGGGAAAAAGCTGTAATATTCTTCATTAAAAATGTTGGCATCTCTTCTTCGAGGTAGGCAGCTTAAATTTATTTTTCAAATCTTCTGTTTATTACAGTAATAATTGTGTGTCTTAGTTCAATTCCATAGTTTACTGTGAAGAAAAATCCTGTATTTGTGACATATATTTTAAAAAAATCATGGATAATTTTCAGTGAGTTTAAAATTAAATTACTTATTTTTTAAGAAAGTATGTCTATCTGTATATTTTCCAGAAATTCCTGACCTTAAAGAACCCAAACTTTTGTCTGCCTATTCTGGACAGCAGTTTCATTTCCTTGAATGACAGTTCCATCCATAAAAGAGAAATTGCAATGCCCTCTGAAACTTCAAACATATCCACTCATACAATCTCCCACTCAGAACTTTGAACAAACAGTCCTGTGATGAATTTCACTCCTTGGTTTGTAAGAAACAGAAAAAAATGGGATTAAGCGTACTTAGAAGATATGTTTTGTATATACCAATAGCATAGTAAAATGCCATTAATAATAGAAGATAGAAAGATTTCCCACTCTAGCTATTTTTAGTTTAATGTTGCTCATTTTTTGCAGAAGTCCTCAGAAAATATTTTGTGTAAGTGTTTCAGTCCTCTCCATTGAGGAAACTCAGAACCAGTCATCAGTTTTTACATGACTTCTCAGGGCTTCTGTTCAATAACAGTAATCTCAAAGTGAAAAAATAAAAGAAAGAGAAGAAAAAGAGACCAGGTTTGGAAACACCATTGGTCGAGCAATTTACTTTGTTAATGAATTACAATGAAAAATTAAAACATTTTCTCTGTCTTGTGAACTTTGAACTTTTGCAGCATTTCATTCCAATTTAAAACTGGTTATCAAAATTCATTTATGGAAAAGTTAAGGTTCTGTACACAGTATCTAAAGCTAAAAAATCCTATGTTGAAAGGGCACATAAAATTTTTTACTGAATCCAAGTTCATCATTCTTCAAAATATCCTAATACTGAATAATCTGCTCCAGTGAATGATTTCAACTTGAATGATATTTGTAGAAAATTCTTGCATTTTAGTTTACCACCATCTAGTTCTACTTATTTTGCTTCCACAGCGAATACTGGATTTGTTCTATAGGTGAAGGTAATTCAAAATAAAAGTTTGATGAAATGATTCTTAGTTTCTACATGAGAGAGAATAAGGGAAGATGTTTCCATACATAAAATTCACTATTTGCCTAAATTCTGGCATCATCTTGTCAAATTCAATGGCCTTTTTCTGGCTTTTTAACTATTGAAACAAAATTAAAAATCTATTTAGTGCTATACATGTGAATACTAGGAGCAACAACTCTTAGTTTTTCTTCATGGTGTAAGAAAAAAAAAATCTTTTACAATGGGGTCCAAAAAGTTATTTGAATTCTATGCTTTTTCTAAGTTCAGTATATCGTTAGCAACAGCACCTTTCTCTATATAGACATATACTTAATCTCTTCCATTTTTTTTCTGTATGTACCAGTTTCAATGTATAAGAAAGTGCAGCAGGGCAACAACATCTATGAGGAAAGGGCTGTCAAAAATGCCTAAATTCTTTCTGGTTTCAGTGAAGTCCCAGGCTCTATTTAGGAGTATTTATGACAAAGCAAACCTGAAAGTCTGAAGTTTTGAGGACAATGAATCTGTGATTGGATTACTCTGACTCTTCCTTTCAGAAAGAGCATTACATATATAACAGGAAGTCCAAAAACTGAGTGTGCTGCCTTATGGACTTGCTCTGTTAACTCTCCAAATCTAACTTTTAAAATATAAATAATATTTGACATTTTTTTTCATTTTAATGGAAAGATCTTTAAAATATTCCCAAACAAAATTCTTTGTGCAATTCTAGATGAAAAATATACTTGGTTACTGAATTCTAACCTCCCTAAGGAAGCCTTAACAATAATATGAACAGAAAACAAATAGATTTGATTTTTCACACAGTTGTACCATTAGATGAGCACATAAACAGAGGAGAACACAGCTTTTGAGAGTGTTATTGTTGCCTAAGAGAAGTACTTCAGCCACAGAGGAGATGAAGAAAGCAGTCTCATTTATAAATCCTACGGCAATGACAGAGAACATGAATGCTTGATGAACTGTTTGCAAATGGAATCAGTACAAAAGGTAAAGATTATTTCTAAGTAGCCTCCTAAATAAATAACCTAGTTGTCAGAAATGCTTAACATCCAGAAAGTCTCATTTATCTTAATAGTTCCTTTCAAAATCCACATGGGGGGAGTAGGGTGGATCTTTTTCAAAAATCACCATGACTATCTGAATTTTTATTTGTTCTGCATTCTTGTATTTCTCTTTTCACCATTTTCTTAATTCAGCTCCCTGTAAGACTCTGCCTTCATTAAAAATATTTGTATGGTAATTTACAAAAACTCTGTAAGGTTTATTTTAAATGGCTATATTGTACTGACATAATTATTTGCACTGTATACATCTCTCTATTTGGCATATACAAGACTGCTGCTTTGAATCTGAGAGTTACCTAATTTTAGTGCTTTATTATTTTTTTCTTGTGAAAAGGCAGAATAGTTGATAAAATCAAGTGAAATGGAAGATTGACAAAGATAATGTAAACTATTAACTGCAAAGAAATGTAGTGTTGCTGTTTTCCCAGGAGGCTGGAGCTCTTATTGGGGACCTCACGGCAGTGCTAAGTTTCAAGGGAGAGTGTATGAGATTCATGTCATCTAACTATGGACACTGAAATAATATAGATCATATCCAGAAAGTGACTACTTTATTAATTTTAAGGGAATCTGAGATGTATTGCTCAAATACATAGGCTTGCATGAATCATACCAATTTTGCAGACATTGCTTTATTTCAGTATTTCTTTCCAGTTGCTATATTCTAGTAGTGAAATAAGTACAGTTTAGAAAAAAAAAATAAAAAATCATCATATGTTTTGCTTTCCTTCACAGTTTCCAGGAGTTCCAAACACATCTTACAAGTCTGAAGAAACTTCATTTTTAGAGAGATGTTGTAAATATAAGCCACATTCTGCAAGTGGGATGGAACATGTGATACCATTCAAAGACGTGCAGGTGCCAGACATGTTACTTGGAAGGATACTCACAAAACACAGACAGAAGCTGAAGATATCACTAGTCCTGGAACTATGTCATTTTCTTTGAGAATGCGTCTTCTACTTTCTTGCCACCCAGATTGCACCTTTTCCTTCAATAGGAAATATGATTATTGGCTGCCTTCCCAAGTTCCCTCAGTGCCCTTCCTAGTCATTTTAATGTTAGAAAGTGCTATTCTTAATGATATATTCCCTTTGTCAGGAATGAATCAGCTTAATCTCTCTCCTGATGTCCCTCTGCATATTACATTGACGTTAAGCATGGACAGGAAAACTCACAAATATCATACCTGACCATGATATCTTATATATTAACTATTGCATGAAGTCACTGAAATTCCAAAGACTAGTGAACAGTATTATTTCCATGCAGTATTAAATGAAATCTAAGCGTGATTCTCTCTGCTTTGTCTTTGTCATATTCAGCTATAAACACAACATTTGCATTTGCGATGCCAACTTTGAAGACACTCCCATCTAAGGGTGAAACTTTGCCTGATGTAAGTTTTAGTGAAGATACGCCTGCACTTTTTTATCGATCTGGTCTGTGACATCAAAAGGATCCTTACACATCTTTAACCACTGAAGTTTTGAAATACCTCACAATCACTAATGTAGTTTTAAATTTTCATATATCCTCTAAGATAGAGATGTTTTTTTTCTATAATTCACATTTATTTAGAAGGTTGTCAAAACAGAACATAAATAGGTTAGAAAATTTGCATTAGATCTGTAAACTCTCAGTTTGAACTGACTCCCAAGATAACGTTCAGCTGCATAAACACTTACTGCCATTGAAATTACCTGACTATGGCAGAGATGTCTGCAAGGGCCTAGAAGATATGACAGAAGACCTGCTGGAGACTTGCAACCTTTTGAACTGGCTGCAGAAAGTAAAGAAGATGACCAAATGTAACTGAAAATGCATTAAGCTTCTCAGGTTTAGGCAACTGAATCAGTTAGGAACCTATCCTTTTTGCTCAAGCTTAAAGTTTTTGTGCTTAGAAAACTGAATGAAGCACATACTGCCTTAAGTTACTAATGAGGCCTATATTTCCTAGATGTTCTTTGCAACTCTAACTCTTATGTGGTACAAAGAAGGGAAAAAACATATTCCAAAATTATGCAGCACTAGAATTTCTCTAAGATGTGACCTTGAAAAACAAGGGTGACTGGGCAGCCTTGGATGTTAGATACTGCCACAATATATCTGGACTCAATGAACAACCGGAAAAAGATTGGGTTTTTTTTCCACAAAACTTGAAAATGATCACTAGCGAAGACCTAGTGCCAAAACAGGATTCTATATGAATTTTTGTAATGAGGTAAATTCAAGAAGTGTGTATGTCAGTTTGGGCTATCTTGTGATGTTGGTTAAAAATGACAAGCCTGGCAAAGTCACAACACAAATTGTTGAAAACCAGATGTCGCTAATTTAAACTATTGACACCTTAAATCAACTAAGGTTTCTAAGAATTAGTTGAAGGAAAGGCTAATAATCAGATCTCTTGGTTTTTAAGAACTTTAGCAATGTGACAGATACAAACAGGTGTTTTCTCACCCAGTTTTGGTGTTAGATGTCCCAGAGAGCTGAAATCAACCCACACTGGCAGCATTTTTCTTCTAATAGAAAATTTTTGAACAGACAAGTTTTACTGGACTAATCCAAACTGAAATTACAGAATTTTCTATACTTTTTGTTTGGGTGGTTTAAATACTTGAAACCATATGCAAATGACCTTATTCTTGTGCTGAGAAGTGGCCTGGCGACGATACTGTATGGTTTCCTGATTGCCTACTGAGAACAGTAGCGACAAAAGTCTTAGGATTCTGTTTCTTCTCTCCAAATGTTTGAATGTGTGAAACCAGTGTAGAGAAAGATATCATAAGGATGATAGCAACTGCTTTTAGTCACTGTAGATCATTGGAAAACCCTAAAATTGCATCATGCACACACACCTGATTTGTGATGCAGTGTTTTTATTTCCCTGGAGCAAAAATGACTGGAATCAAACTGCAACAGGAGAAAAAGCTTTGGACTGAGGAAAAGTCACTGAGCAAAAATGGTAAATATTCTTACAGAGATAAAAGTCTTATGATTTTTGTGGTGTAAGCATTGCCTCCTCTCTTAATTTCCTAATTTTGTATTTTGTATCTTTTTTTCTTCCTTTTTTTTTTTTATTACAATCCCATGTTTAGGAAGCTTGATGGTTTAGAAAGTATGCCAGGCCCCATGACAGGGATGAAAAAAGCTATGAAATACGAGACTGAGGTCCTCAAAACAAATAAAACCCATCAAATAAAACCCACTTTCCTTCAGCAAAGTGACCTAATCCAAGTGACCCTTCTTTTAAGAATAGACTTTATGAAAGCAATCCCCTTCTTTGGAAACTTTAGAGTGTGTTACTGAAATACAATACACATCAATGAACACATCATATTTTTTAGTTGGTGCCCAATACAGCTTTGTGCTACCTTAGTGGAATTTAAGGATGAAGTGTAGATTTCACCCGTGATCTTGTTACATGGTAGGTTTCAGTTTTGTGTTCTGTTGCAAATCCAGGTGCTGATTTTACTGTTAAATACTTCTTGTTCTAATATAAGTATTTGTCTGGTTTTATATTTGTACTTTAACAAAGGAGTTAGCTGAGATGCTAAGACTGTCAATCCCTAAATTTTCATAAGGAGATTTGTTTATTTTTTTATGGCCTACATCACGGTAGAATTTAGGTTGAGGCAGTGGTAAAAATAGAACCACTTCACTGATTGCCAGAAATTTTAGATTTTTGTTTACTGAACAGTATGTGCATAGCAGGTGGATAACTTTCTGTTTCAAGGTTTCTATACTTCTGACACACTCATTCGCTCTGTACAGAATACACTCACACCAGTGGAAGTCCCTGTCCCTTTGGCCCAGCTGTAATCAGCACCATAGACTCACAAGCGCAAGATGCTTTATTTGAACTGGTCAATGTGCCTGAGTATTGGAAGATTTATATATGTAGTGGTTCCACCTTGGATTCAGCCTTTCTCATGGTGTTGGATGCTATGGATTTGTTGCATGGAGGGGCTAGTATTTTCACTATTTATCATTTCCTGACTTAGAAGGTTGGTAAAACCTGACAATGGTCTCACCAGCCACATCACCCAATCCAATTGCTTTGCCTTTCTCCATAGATAAAGCTGTTTTCACCTAGTTTACTAACCCGGTTTGGTCTTCTGCCCCAAATGTGTTGTAAGTTAAAGTTATTTAGAGTTCACAAGCACATGTGTCTTTTCCAACATACACCTAAACAAGTAGCACAGCAGGTGCAGACTAAGCATTTGGAAAAACTTCACTCATACACTCTTTACCCTGAGAGTGGTGAGACACTGGAACAGGTTGCCCACAGAAGTTGTGAATGCCCCATCCCTGGAAGTGTTCAAGGCCAGGCTTTGAGCAACCTGGTCTAGTGAAAGGTGTCCCTGCCCATAGCAGGGGGGTTGGAACTAGATGATCTTTAAGGTCCTTTCCAAATCTAACTGTTCTATGATTCTACAGCAATTACCTGTGCTGAGTTTGTTTTTCTAGTACTGCTAGAGGTAGAGTTGAGCAGAAGTGGATGGAGTCTCCCTCACCTGAGCAATACTTTCAGTCAGGCTTTAATCCATGGCATGGTAACATATAAAGTAAAACTTGTTTGAAGCTGGAGCTTTCCCTCCACATCATCCAAGAGGTAACTCCATACCAGCTCATCATTTATTAGATCTGAGTGTATTTGGATGTCTAACTTTGGATTTTTTTAGTTTAAATGTCAAATTTGGGTTTCAGGTACTAAGAGGAAATCACAAGGATCACATCCCAAGTGAAAAACACACCACCATTTCAATGAAGGGTGCGGACTTCTGACTAGCTGACCAGAAGCCTTCCAATAGGAAATAATAACATCTTGAGATTTTAGTACAGAATATTTGACATATGGTCAATATTTTTATATTTTCACGCATCTAACATCCATTCCTAGGGACTGCTCAAAAAAACAGGCCATCCTGTCAACATGGCATCACTGGAAGGTTAATCGTTACTTATGGATGAGAAATTTCTACAATGTAATATGCAGAACCATATTTGCTCTCATTCTTAGGAATACCTTTACCTTTGTCCTTTCCGCGACAAAGCTCTTAATCATTTGCCAGTGCAAGGGGAATTCTGTGTTTTAATTACACCTTGTTTTCCCTGCGCTGTTTTTAGCATTATATAGCTTACTACATTTCATTCATATAAGTTGATTATTTCACTTTCTCACTAGCACTGGGGAAAATAAGTAACAGAAAGCATGAAAAGAACAGAGCATATATTAGGAACAGAAAGCAGAGGCATTGAAAGAGAACTGAAATTTGTAGATACAGTGACTCCCTCATGATCTTGTGACCATCGTATTAGTTGAACTATTGAAACTAAAAGCCATAGCATAGGTATCGGTATTATTAAATTTAATATTGAAACACACCTAAAAATATTTCAGGAAATGTAATAACGACCTAATGCTTTCTCAAAACCTCTATGTATTCAAAGCTCATCTTTATGTACATAGTAGATTTCATATGTTCTAGAAACATGGGGATCTTTGTGCATGCAAAGAGAGTAATTGTAAGTAACATACAAGTGTGTGTGTGAGGATCACATTTTTTCTTGGAGTCATGGATTATACTTGGGTTTATGACATTCAGAATTCATAAACAGAAGTAGTACTCAGCCTGTTAATTCACTGATGGGGTGATGGGGTAGCAGATTGTTGAAAAAGGCAGAATTGAAAATCTTTCCGTATAGTTACCTGAAAAAACATGGATGTCACACTGTGTGCAATCACATGGTAACTATTAAGATAGAACTGCTATTTAATAACAACTGTCTTATCACTTCCATTATTGTTTCTTTGAGGGCAATTCTTAATATATTGCTTTTAATGAGTCAGGCTTGATGCAGGTGTTTTTGAAAATCCAGATGTTTCTATACTACTTGGGGAAGGTGAAGAGGCATATATAAAAAGTGGAGAATTAATTTTGGAGTCTCATTTGATATTTAGTATAACAGGCCTCTGGGGATACTAACAGGGATACAAGATTCCATCCTCTGTTGTTAGGCTCTGAAGACCTTCACATGAATATCTATGGACAAAGAGGTGCCTTTCATTTTCTTTTTCTGTTTTCTTTTTTTTTTTGAAGAGATGTAATTGGACTTATTAGTGTCCCCTCAATTTCTAAATAAATTTAGGTTAGCATCCAGTTTATCCACTAGGTCCATCTATTCTAATCAGTTTTTCCATAAAACTTTATTGTAATGTGAGCTTTCTGTATTACCAGCATCATAAACACCATCAGTATTGTGTCATTTCCTTGTTTACACGTGTACAAAGTATTGCATTGGGATCTCTTAAGAGCTACTGATTACTGGTATTACGTTTGACAGTGCGTTGCAATAAAGAAATGATTAGAGGGTGTTCCTGTGAGCACCTTGCTACTAAGTTATTCCCTCTTCAGTCCTATAAGAGTACCTCTGAAGTACTTCAGGATCAATGCAGTGCTCCAGAACAGGCCTTCAAACCTGTTTGTAAATATACTTTTCAAAATGTTGCCTTCTGTAAATAAACTGAGAGGAACATGCAGCTTGATTCTAGCCTTGCAACAGGAACTTGCATGTGAGGGAAAATAAGATAAGGACCATAAACAAAACTACTTATTTTGTGGCATGCCACAAATAATTAATTTAACTAATTGGCTTGGAAGCTGGCTTATTTATTTTGATTTTCCTGTTCAAATAAATTTACTTTATGCAGGAGAAGGTACCATTACCCTACACACTAAAAAAAAAAAAAAAAAAAAAAAGAAAGAAATCATTGTAGTTGGAAGGGACCCTGACAATCCCTAGTCCAACCTGCCTGCCGAAAACTGGCTGTTTGCTCAGGGCCATGTCCAGTGAGGTTTTGAATATCACTAGGGATGGAGACTTCACAAAATCTCTGGGTAACCTGTTCCAGTCTTTGACTACTCTCACAATCAAAAAATTTCTGCTTATGTTTAAGTGCAATTTCCAATGTTAATATATTATACTTTATTACTATACCTATTACTATATATATTTCTTGTATTGCTATTTTGCTATACATATTACTTTTGCTATACATATTATTCTAACTATGCTGATGTGTACCACTTAACCACTACGGAAAACAGAAGTGATGAGTTGTTATTCCAGCAGTTTCAGTGAAGAGATTTTAAGCCTGATGAAAGCATAAGATATACACTGATACTATTGCATATTAGTTAAATAAGATAAAAGCTGTGAATACCCTCTGTCTGTATACGCAATTAGCCCTTCCATGGGGTGCAGACCTTCAGGAACTACTGCTCCAGCATGGGTCCTTTCCATGGGGTCACAAGTTCTGCCAGCAAAACTGCTCCAGTGTGGGCTCCTCTCTCTCCACAGGGTCACAAGTCCTTCCAGGAGGTTACTCCAGCTGGGGTCTCCTTTGGGTCACAGCCTCCTTCAGGCATCCACCCACCCTGGCGTGCTGTGCTCCATGGGCTGCAGGGGACAGCCTGCCTCACCATGGTCTTACCACGGGCTGCAGGGGAATATCTGCTCCTGTGCCTGGAGCACCTTTTCTCCCTCCTTCTTCACGGACCTTGGTGTCCGCAGAGTTGTTGCTCTCACATATTCTCACTCCTATCCTCCAGCTGCTGTTGTACAGCAGGATTTTTTTCCTCTTCTTAACCATGTTATCCCAGGGGCACTACCACTGTCACTGATGGGCTCAGCCTTGGCCAGCAGTGGGCCCAGCTTGGAGTTGCCTGGCGTTGGCTCTATTGGACAGGTGGGAAGCTTCTAGCAGCTTCTCACAGAAGCCACACCTGTAGCCCTCTGCTACCAAATCCTTGCCATGCAAACACAATACAATTGGAAATATCCAGAAGGGATTATTTGAATGCCTGAATTTGGATTCTCAGTGAATAGCATAAAGCTGGCTCTTCTTTAAAGTACATACATTAAATGTATATATCTGAAGATACATCTCTAGAGGCAGCACAAAGAATATTGATTACCATGGAATAATAAAGAACTGTTTGCATTTTGTAGTAAAAACTCATAACAGAAATGAAAACACACATCAAAATTGGTTTTGATTTCCTGATAAGTCCTATTGCCCAACAAATTCCCTTCAAAAAACCGGACTGAGTCTCCCATCTCTTCAGTAGTAGTAGGCCAATATTTTATTCTTCTAAAATATAGCTGAAGTTTAACTTTATGTTTCTATTAAGTAATAGTTTACAGATGCTAAATTACAATTGTATGCTGAGAAAATACATGTGACGTCCTTATAAACGTCATATGAATTCTTTGAGTGCTATTGTAATGAATACCAAACAATTCCATTATAATTAGTGCTATTACAATGAATACCAAAGGAATTCATGATAATGAGCAGCACTAGGCTGAATAAGAAGTGAGCTGAAAATGAGATACTGGAGAAGTCTCTTGAAAAGAAGATTTAAACTTCTGTGATTTAGTACAATTTTATGGTTATTTAACAGTGAAAGGACAACAACATTGCAAATGCTGTCTTCAAAGCAACAAGGTCTGTTTTACCCAGGCAATCTCAAGAGATGTGACTTTGCATTGGTCAGACTTTTAGTGATTCTTCTGGGAAAGGACATAGAGAGATGACAAGAGGGATTCTTCAGGTGTCTCTATGGCCTCACTCTGTCCCACGCTATACTCAAGTAGAAAGGGAACTAGAATGCAGATGTGTTAATCTTTAGAGCTGCTTGGAGGAATAGGGAAACAGGGAAATATGTGTTATCATGCTCTGTTTAAAGTGTGTTGCCTCTAGGTAGTGTAAATCACGAGTCCTTTAATTAGGCTTGTATCAGGGGTAACACATAGCACTCAAAGGTACTAAAGTCAGTATGTTGTCAATCCTATATAATGCAGCACTACTCATGGAGTTCCTTGAAAACTGAGGTAATGGCTGCCAGTCTGACCAAGTAGATGAAGCTTTCATTTGCATATAATTTTCATTTTTTAATCCAGTAATTGTAGGAGGATCTGTCATGTAAAATGCAGTGTCTCAGTGTTTAGGGTTTTTTAATGGTAACAGAAATTAATTTCTTTAAGTAAAACTCTCCCATGGTTTGGATAATAATGCATTTTTTTCTAAGGGAAAAGACCACAGGGATAAAGGATGTGTAGGATCACTGACAAGCTTATCAGTTTTTGACAAAGAAACTTAATAAGATTTCTAAAAGAATTGCCCTCCACAGTGTTTTATCTTTCTATTTCAGTGATGCTTGATGTTCTCCTTTGCTTCCGTGGATTTCTTTTTCCTAAAGAGAACTGAAAATACTTTCCATGTTGCCATTAGTTTAGCTGCAGGAGAGAAAATATTTGTCTGATTGTTCTGTATAGTTATGGCTGCTATTCATTAGCTGCAGTTATTATTTATAAAATGATTGACTTCCATGATACGCATGGCTAAAATGGCACATTCTTGTAGATCCTTGAGATAAACTCCCATATAACCTAGCACTTGTTCATCCAATGCTTGTTTGTTCCACATGTTCCTATTACGTTTCTTCGGAGTCTGTGCAACTGCAATGCTGTGTTCAACCAACAGTAACAAAAGTTTTAAAAGAAACAATTTAGTGTATCTTTCATTTTATAAAATGAGAAGAGATTTCATAAACCAGAATGGAGAATGCAAAGACAAATAGATTACAGTTGGATTGCTTTTTTTAAAGAAAACCCATGTATCTGCATTTATATTTGTATCTTCATTATCCCAGCTGGCTTTTCTGAGAATTAATGTACAAATAAAACTTAGAAAACATATTCAGAATTTTCCTTCATGCCTCATACTTTTATTTGAAATCTTCAATTCTTAAAGGAATTCAGTTAAATAAAAAATATCACAAAACATCTATAGGATGTAATTTACAATATTACATGAGCCCTATAAATGGCCCCCTTGATTAAGATCTTAATTGAGGTAGCATAACTCATCCCTCCTGGCAGTATAAAATGAGGGAAAACATCATGTGCAAAGTGAAATGAGCAGGCAAGACCTTTAGATTGACTTTTATCAAACAGAAGGCTTAATCTGCACTGTGACATGTCTTAACAATTCCCACGAGTTTCATCACATGAGTCCAAAGGCCTAATTTTCCCTCTGAAGGAGAATATGTCATCTCTGCCAAAAGAGAAAAACAAAAGACACTGAAATATCGGTAGGACAAGAAATCTTTGTGTAAAGGTCAGTTACCACAGCCCTTGTACTTTTACCTTGTGCCAGAGTAGGAGCAGAGCACAATCTAATTGGTAAAAAATGAAACCAAACCAAAAACCACAAAAAAATCAAAAATCTCAATCCAAAAAGCAAAACAAGAGCTATGAGGCATTTGAATAACCTGAAGTGTAGTTACAACATTTTTGGAGGAAATAATGGGTTGATAATAGCTTTTGATAAAATTGATGTCTGAAATTGTATCCTAAGCTTTTATGAAATTTTTAAGAAAATCTTAGGATTTTTGGAAGCTCGAATTAAAACTAGAATTAAACATTGCTTCATGATTGCCTCTTTGTAAGGTATCTTAAAGGAAAATTTGAAGCCAATGTTGAAGGAAGCTGAAGTAACTTACACATTTTGGTGTAGAAGTATTTCACTGCACAGGGCGGATAACATATTGCAAACTTCTAACTAATAGGATAAGAGTAGCTGTATGTGGGAGGTGAAATATTCTAAAATGAAAATGACTGGAAATGTTCTTATATCTTGGGAAAATTATGATTGTGAAATGTACATAATAACAAAATCGCTAAATGCCAGTAGCTCTGAAGCAAGGGAGTGGCTTCAATACTAGACCTGTGCCTTGTGTGTTCTGGTTAACTTCTGAATTCCTGTTGCTCTTGCCAAATCTAAAAGCATGGTACATGGCCTTTATTGTTCCTGCCACTTTCCTTGGTAAGTGAAAAGGGGCTTAGAGGTACATGATATTTCCTTCCTCTTTCCTCAGAAAAGGAATTTCTCTCATAAGTTTCAAAATGTGTGGGATCAGTATGGGTCTGGGATCCCAGGAAGGGATTGTTTAATGATTAGTTTATTCTACACTCCGTCCATCTTTACATGAAAACTTTCACCATGGGATGACAGCTACCCAGGGCAGGCTCAGCCTGAGGAAGAAAGAATCACCTGCCCTCATAGACCTCCCTGAAACTGTACCGTAGTTCCTGACACTTTTTTCAAGATAGTACCGCGCATTACTCAAATGATATTACCTGGCCTTTACAATCTTCTCTATCAGCCACTCTCTGCCATCCCAGCAGAAATAAGATGGTTTTACTTCCAGTACTGCTTAGGAAAAAAAAACCCAAACAAAAAACCCCCGAGAAAACAAAAACAAAACACCCAAAACAACACCCTCCCCCCAAAAAAAAAAGAAACCTAGAAAATTTGTACTGGCATAACTCTATTGGATCATGAATTAGCTGATTCAGAATTTCAATATAAATAATATATTGATCAAGAATAATCCTGATATTGTACTGTTCCACTTCCTGAGCTCTGTGGGGATCACAGACTGTACACTGCATACAATGCCATCTAGCCATATTTCTAATATTTTTTTAAACTTTATAGTAAGTATCCTTATGGTCAAAAACTCATCTTCTCCTTAGTAGGACATTTATTTTCTGAAGAGAATTCCTGTCTGAGGCAACAATTATTATTTATTCATTAAGGCAATTCCCATGTAGAAACAGTGAAAATGCCTATCAACGCTAAAACCCAATAAGCTCAACCTTCACAAAAAAGAAATTCCTCCTTCAAATTTTGAAGAAGGGCTGAGTTGGGAACAAACAGTTTATTTTTCGTCTTGAATCAAATCACATTCATCAAAGTGATGTTTTAGGCACAGATCTCAGTATCTGCACTTTTAAGTACGTCAAAATCCTAGTAGATTGTTCCTTTATCCATGTGTAGACAGCTCACAACAAAAAGACTGGAAAGAATTTATCCAGTAATTACAATTCTCATTTGCACAAAATCTTCAGTCTGATAAGGATATTTCCCAGTTCCAGTGCAGTGGTTTCTTTATCTGCTGTTTACTCAAAAAGTCTTTCACTTAGGTGAATAGGGGTGGGGGGAATTTGAAGGATCAAGGTTCAAAATAAAGCGTTATAGTTTTCTCTTTCAAAATCTATTTCAATTTAGCTAAATTATTTCTTGTTGAGTAAGGACAGCTTTGAGAAAAGTTGAATGAAACATTCATTCAGGCCAATGTAAGCGTGAGTTTTCTTATTATATGAAGCTGAAGAATATGCTTCATATACATCCAGACTGTTAGTGATAGGTGTGTTTGAATACTTTATACGATGCTTGAGAAAAGAGAGTAATAAGAATAAAAAGTAAACGAACCAGGAGGTGAGTCACAGTCTGTGTTAATTTGTGTGGTTTTAGGCTGTCAGACGTAAAGCACTCACCAATGAATACGGCTGCCTTTACAGAAATCTCAGTACAGCAAAACACTAAAAATAAAAATTAATACTGTGTTTAAGTAAAGTTGCAATTTTAAAAAAATGTTAATCCCCCTATCTGCTTGTGTACCATGAGGTATTCGTGCCTCCTTGCTTTGCATTAGAGCTTCAGAGTCTATTTTGTCCATGTTCTAGCTAAATTAGTTTGATTCTGGACTACAAATAAGTTTACTGTGTGACCTCCCAATTACAGAACAGAAAGATGAATTTGTTTCAGGTCTGTGCAAACTGAATGGAACTGATCTGGTTTAAGGTGAAAATACAGTTGAGGCGCAGCTCCCTACAAAGTGCAGGATGCCTCAGGAACTCGGGGTTTGGAGCAGAGATAGTCACAGGGGAGATACAGCTGTCTGCCCAATGAGATACACTATTCAAAGTAAGATAAACCGGTATTCTACAATATGAGAGATTAAGGTTAAAGTTTTATATCTGGATTTCAAGGTATGAAAGGGAAAGACTTTTTTGTAGTTGTTCTCTCTTGTGTGGACAGAACATATCCATTATTTTGGCAGTATGTGTAATACTTAGAATCATAAAATCATTTAGGTTGGAAAGGACGTTTAAGATCATCAAGTGCAACTGCTAACCTAACACTGCCAAGTCCACCACTAAACCATGTCCCTCAGCACCACATCTACATGTCTTTTAAATACCTCCAGGGATCATGACTACACCACTTCCCTGGGCAGCCTGTCCCAGTGCTTGACAACCTTAAGTACTCATCAAGACAGATGCATTTCTGCCCATATAAAATTTAATGTGATTTATTGTTATTTTTTTCTCTGCGGGATGAAATGTATAGCAGTGCAGGAATCCTAGGATTGGCTGAGATTCCCACACAATTCTTGGTTGTTCACGGAAGGGCAACAATAGGCCCAACTAAACTGAGAAGGAAAAAGACCCTACCATGAATATCATAGGTCTCTCAGGAAAGGACTGAGGATGCTGGTGGCTCTTCATAATCCCAGTCCCTATTCTTCTTGACAAAAACTCTCTATGGACCTTAGGAGCTAGAAAATATTAGAAAGAGGAATATAACACAGAGAAAAAGGATAGCCACTAAGACATTTTATCTGTAACAGTTTTAACTGTATTATTAATGAAACTTTTCTGTAATAATTAAATAATTTTGATTAGGACTGTCAGTATCACTGTGATTGGACTAATGGTAACTAGTTGTTGCATTCTGATTAGACTGTAAAACTTTTGCTAGATTAGCAATAAATTCTCTCCTTCATAGAATCATGGAACCACAGAAATGCAGAAGTTAGAGATGACCTCTGTAAATTGTCTAGTGCAGCCCCTCTGAACATGAGATTTCTTCCAGTTGTCTGAAGAAGATGTCATTCAGCTCTTCTTTCCGATCATGTGGGCTGTAGCAGAAACTCACTGTGATGTTGCCATGTTACACTAGTCTTGACCCATAAAATCTGTTTTGGCTCCACATCCATTTCCAGGCAGAGCTTCATGCATCATTCCATGCATGCCAACATTTAATTCCTCCTGATTGTCCCCACACTCTGTGCATTAGCACACAGACACTTCAGAGAGGTACTGAGTCATGTACGTTTCCCAGAAAAGGACCGTGAGAGCCAGCACCATCAAGCTCACCACCTTTTGGCATTTCCATATTTGTGCATACATTTGAGATTGGTTTCCTTCTGCCTTGTTTCACTGATCATAAATTCTGTCTTATACACATTGCCCAACAAATTGCTGTCCAGCTCAGCTTCCTCTCTTGATTGTGGATCACAATCTCCCTCTTCCACTTCTCCTAGTTTAATGCTCTCTTCAGCAGTTTGGCCTCCCTGTTTGCAAAGAGACTTTTGCACCACCTAACAGTGGATCTTGTTGCCACCTAACAGTCCTCAGTCCTCAAAGAAAGTCCTATGGTTGTAAGAACCCAGGCCACCAAATAGCTCTCTTGTCTCCACTGATGGTAGGGACTAGATTTAGTTGCTTAAATATGGCATCTAGGATGTTCCATTCGGGATGTTCCATGCTGACCTCCATCTGCCAGCCATAAAGGACACAGGTCCCATATGTTCTGGGTCATAACTGCCAGTCCCAGTAGGGCATTTCAGATACATGCAGTCATCTCAGATGATATTAGGCAAATTAATAGATCCCTAGATCTCCACTGCCTATATTGGGAATTCAGACACTCAGCACATAAACATATTTTAATCTACATTTCTGAATTTAGGCCTGAATCCCATCCCCTTGGGGTGTGTGAGATGCATATGGTGTTCACATCCATGCTGTAAGGAACTGGATATTTTTCGTGTCAAAGTGGACATAGTATGAATGCACACGATCTGTTTGAGGTAGCATTTGCTTTGAATTGTGTAGATGTTGTCCAAGACATACTCATCAGCTTACTAAGTAGTGCTCAAGTCCTAATGCAGAGATAATGCAGACATATATACTAAACTGAGTGGAAATTGTGCCAGAATTTCACCTCAGAGGGAATGTACTAATCTTCTGAAAAGTATATGCTTTTTTCGGATTGCAGCCAAAAGGCTAGAACTGAGCCTGTAATGTGTGACAGAGTTTTACATGGTTACACCTGTCAGAACTGTATGTAATAGAGGGATTAGTTTGCTAATATCACAAGAGGAATTTAACTAAAGCAGAAGAATGCATTTTATTTTATTTTTTTTTTCCATCTAGTACTAAATAAATGTTTATACATTTGAGTACTGGGTCTGGCTGTGATGAAGTTAACTTATTTCATAGCAGCCTGAATGATGCTGTGCTTTGGATTTGTGACTGAAACAGTGTAGAGAACTCACCAGTGTTTCAGTTATTGCACATCATCAAAGCTTTCTTTTTTCTTACTCTGCCCTGCCCCTCCTTTCCCCCTGAAGAGCAGGCTGGGGGTGGGTAAAAAAATGCAAGGAGACACAGCCAGGACAGCTGACCTGAACTGACCGAAGGGATATCCCATATCATGTGCCATTGAGCTCAGCAAGAAAAGCTCTGGGAAAGGAACATGCATGGGGGACATTGTCAGTCTGACCTCGGTACCAGGGAAGGTCACGGAGCAGATCATCTTGAGTGCCATTACAAGTCATATAACGGACAAGCAGGGGATCAAGCACAGTCAGCATGGGTTTAGGAAAGGCAGGTCCTGCCTGACGAACCTGATCTCCTTCTATGACAAGATGACCTGATTATTGGATGAGGGAAAGACTGTGGACATTGTCTACCTAGAATTTCGAAAAGCATTTGACACTGTCCCCCATAGAATTCTCATGGAAAAACTGGCGGCTCATGGCCTGGATGAGCATACGATCTGCTGGATCAAGCACTGGCTGGATGGGCGGTCCCAAAGAGTGGTGGTCAATGGAGTTAAATCCAGCTGGCGGCCGGTCACAAGTGGTGTTCCTCAGGGCTCAGTGTTGGGACCATTTCTGTTTAATGTCTTTATTGATGACCTTGATAAGGACATAGAGTTTGCAGATGACACCAAGTTAAGTGGGAGTGTTGATCTCCATGAGGATAGGGAGGCTCTACAGAGAGACTTGGATAGATTGAACCAATGGGCCAATGCTAATGGAATGAGCTTCAACAAGGCCAAGTGCGAGGTCCTGCACTTGGGCCACAACAACCCCATGCATTCCTCCAGGCTGGGGGAAGTGTGGCTGGAGAGCTGCCTGGCCGAAAAGGACCTGGGGGTTCTCATTGACAAGCGGCTGAACATGAGCCAGCAGTGTGCCCAGGTGGCCAAGAGGGCCAATGGCATCCTGGCTTGTATTAGAAATAGTGTGACCAGCAGAAGGAGGGAGGTGATTGTCCCCCTGTACTCAGCACTGGTGAGGCCACACCTTGAGTATTGTGTCCAGTTCTGGGCACCTCAATATGAGAGAGATCTCGAGGTGCTGGGGCGAGTGCAGAGGAGGGCAACGGAGCTGGTGAAGGGCCTGGAGAATAAATCTTATGAGGAGCGATTGAAGGAGCTGGGACTGTTTAGTTGGAGGAAGAGAAGGCTGAGGGGAGACCTCATCACTCTCTACAACTACTTGAAAGGACATTGTAGAGAGGTTGGTGCTGGTCTCTTCTCACAGGTAATTAGTGATAGAACAAGAGGGAATGGGTTCAAGCTGCAACAGGGTAGGTTTAGGCTGGACATTAGGAAAAAATTCTTCACAGGAAGAGTGGTCAGACACTGGAATAGGCTGCCCAGGGAGGTGGTGGAGTCACCATCCCTGAATGTGTTTAAGACTCGTTTAGATGTGGTGTTAGGGGATATGGTGTAAGGGAGAACTTTGTAGAGTGGAGTTGATGGTTGGACTCGATGATCCCAAGGGTCTTTCCAACCTAAATGATTCTATGATTCTATGATTTGTGGTTATGGCATTTGCCTTACTAAGCAACTGTCACACGTGCTGAGGCCTTGCTTGCCAGGAAATGGTTGGACACCTGCCTGCTGATGGGAAGTAGTAAATTAATTCCTTATTTTGCGTTGCCTGTGCGTGCAGTTTTTGCTTCACCTATTAAACTGTGTTTATCACGTTCCATGAGTTTTCTAGCTTTCATTCCATTTTCTCCCTATCCCTCAGGTGAGGGAAGCAAGTAAACATCTGTGTGGGTGCTCGACTGCTGGCTGGGGTCAACCCATTACAGTCTGAGACTCCTTGTGAAAATCCTATCCTTAGTTTGACTTCTATCACGAACAGCAATTTTAGTTTATTTTAGTCTGTTCTCAACAGAAAGCAAGCTATTTTACAGAAAAAGCATACACTAACTTGACTTTAGCTGAGCAGCTGGCAAGAAATATTTAATACTGTTCCGTATTTTTCTCAGCTTAATTATAATTTCACAGCCAGCTTTTATTTCACCAGTCTTAAACTCAGCAAAGTAACTGTCACCTTTGTAAGAGCAAACACACAGTTCTTCCTAGTAGCTATTTCTCTCCATGCAAACATTTCCCCCGTGACATCTCTTGGAATTGTGAAACTTGCTCACATGGTCTCTTTGCACCTCTGTAGTCATAACACGAAGGATGACACTCTCAGAAATCAGTAACTGAATTAGTTTGAGAAGTGTGGGATCAGCTGCAGAGGCATGTAGGGAAAATAGTCCAATTCTCCTTTCATTGCCTTCAGTCCCTCATCTTCTCAGGATGGATTCCAAATGTGACATTGAGTGCTGCTGAATTCTTGCCAGCTGGAGCACAGCAGAAGACAATATTTGCAAAGTGTGAAAGGCAACCAGTGAAAGGCAGTCCAGACATCGGTGGGAGTGGGGATGGGAGGATGGGGTGGGAGAAAAAGAAAAAGTCACTTCAGGCACGGATATGGCACTGCAAAGTCTTTTTCTGAGCTGAGCTAAATACACTTTTAAAGATGACGTGTTGCTGTGAAAACAATTTGTAGGTCACAAAGTCGTTTGTGTTGGAATGAGTTTTGAAATGAGCCTAGTTCAATTCATTAGCCTCATGTCACATTTAAGCTGTCACAAATCCTTCCATTAGGTAGGAAATTAGTTTATCCACTGGTGAACCAGAGAGATGAAACATAGGAATTGTATAACTGGAAGCCGGACTCTGCAGAAAAACTGACAGGATTGCTTGATAAAGTAGATGAACTTCTCTGGGGGTTTGTAAATCCTTCATTCAAGCCGTGCCCCTAAGCAGGAGCAGATGCACTGTTCTGACATGAAACAAAATTTCAAAGGTTTAGTGCCTGAATGGGAGATCAGGCCTCAGTACATTTCAAGCCCAATAAAGCTCCATCACAAATCGTCTCCCTTCTAGAATACTCTGACATTGGCAATGACTGGAAAGAAAGATATTCCCCAAAGTCTGATTAGCATAACAGGCAATTGATGCAGTGGAAGGCCACCCAGAAAATAATTAGCAAGTTACCATGATGAAAATTTGCAACAAAATCAGTATATAGTAGAAAGGTAAAAAATTTTGTTACTTAAATGTTGACTTTGAATCATAATTACCACATGGTGATAGATACTAAAGGTATGAACATGTTGAAGATACTGTTTTTCAATGAAAATTGCAATTTCAATTAAAAGCTGTTCAATTGCTAGAGCTAAAAACACAGTTAAGGGCCTGAAACATAAACCAGCTGCTGGCCAGCAGAAAGCTGACATACATCTGCTGATCTGTGGTAACTTGTTATGTGTTATGTAGATGCAACTCGTCCCACAGCAAATACAAGGTAACCCAAGTTAACATAGCCACTAATAGCAAAGGAATACTCTAAATTCAATTATTTTGTATTTGCCATGAGCTAGGAGCACAAACATGGATATTGATAGCAGATCAGTTAATGTGTGCTCTTACTTGAGATGACTTGTTCATGTTCCTCAGCCTTAAGTTGCAGTTGTGGCAGAGTATCCAGACCTTATTTATAGGTCTATATATTTAAAGGTTCAAGATGATAAACTTAGTATTAAATTTCTGAGTTTATCAGAAATGGCAGCTTTTTATTCTTTCTGTTTATGGAACCATCTTGAAAGATTGAGGGTTTTTTTGGTGAAAATCAAAATAGAAGTTTAAATTATTTGACGTAACTGCCAGAATGGTTTTCTGCTGAGAACAATAAAATTGGCAATAATACAAGCGAAATATTTTTAATATGCCCAGCCTAATGTAGTCTAATGTGCCTTATGCTCACAACCATTAGAAACGGTCCTTCCTCATCATAACAGAAGATCAGGTTTGAGACCACCTGAGGAACCTGAACATACAGAATTCCATGGGACCAAATGAAATACACCTCAGGGTCCTGAGGGAATTGGTTGGTGCAGTTGCCAAGGCATTTTCCATCATATTTCAAAAGCTACAGCAGTCAGATGAAGTCCCCAGTGACTGGTGAAAAGGTAATACTGCACCCATTTTTAAACAGGGTAAAAAGGAAGATCCTGGGAACTATCGACCAGTGAGCCTTACCTCTGTGCCTGGCAAAATCATGGAACAAATCCTCCTGGAAGACATGTCAAAACATACGGAAGACAGAGAGGCGGTTAGAGACAGCCAACACGGCTGTTGTTCAGTCTGTAGAAGAGAAGGCTCTGAGGAGACCTTATTGTGGCCATTCAATACTTAAAGGGGACTTATAAGAAAGATGGAAAGAACCTTTTTACCAGGGCCTGTAGTGACAGGACAAGGGCAATGTTTTTAACTGAAAGAGAGTAGATTTAGGTTGGATATAAGGAAGACATTTTTTACAATGAAGGTGATGAGATACTGGAACAGTGGATATCCCATCAGTGGAAGTGTTCAAGGTGAGTTTGGACAGGACGTCGAGCAACCTGTTCCAGTGAAAGATGTCCCTGCCCGTGGCAGGGGGGTTGGACTAGATGATCTCTAAAGGTGTATGATACTATGAATCTACCATTGTATGGTTCTATCATTCTATGAAATTGTCACAAACTGCTGCTTTTTGCTTTCTCATAAAGTTTCGGCGAACTAGAAATATTTGAAGAAACACAACTTGCACTGATAAACCTCACCAGTCTACAAGGCTATTTTCAAGACTGGCAGCTCTCTGAAAAATTCAAGGCAGTATGAAAGGATGTAAAATTTTAAAAACAAATGAGATGGGTTTTTTGGTGTTTGGTGCTGGGTTAACAGATGGCTGGTGAAAGAATGCAGATACTTACTAAGAGTGAATGTGTTTGTATTTCAGGAAAGAGAAAGTAGAGAAATTTAGAAAGTGGAGGAAGGGTAGTGCTACAATAAAAATAACACCTACAACAGATGTTCTGGAATTGAATTGTCCAGGATTTTTGTTTTTTTTCTAAAAATTATTTTTCTTTTGTGAGGCATTGAAAGAGAACAAGAGAGGTACATTGGAAATGTAGAAAAGGAAACGAATTTGTGAAATGAAAGATAGAAAAGGATATAAAATATGGTTTTTTTAGCTGTCTTGAAATAGTAATTTTCTCTTTCTCATTTACACATATCTAAAGGAAATTTTGAGATGAGTGAATGAGTTTGTATAAAGCCAATGTGACTTTGTAAAGATGCAAAATGAAACCAAATCACAGACAGTAAGGTAAATTAGAATATGATTTATTGTTTAATGGATCATTTTGAAATGTGTTAGGTGAAAACACTTTCAGTTCTTTCAGAGTTTACATACATACTTTAGTAAAGTATATCACCCTACAAAAATGCTTTCACTTTTAACTTTAAAGATAACTGTAACTACACTCTATTGCTTGTATTTCAGAAACTCAAAGTGCCAAAAGAAAAATGCTGCAATACCATGAGAATGAGTACCAAAAGAAAAATCCTCAAATATGATGAAATTGAGTACACTATAAAAAACCGTGCTAAACAGGAAGAAAACTTATTCTATGATGCATAGACAATATTCATATATAAAAGCATGAAAGCATGCTTTTGCAGAATCAGTGCATGTTAAAAGAACACACATTCAATAGAGCAGGCATTTACAACATCATCTTTGGAGACAAAATAGTCCCCAGTAGGCAGAATAATGGATTTTACCCCCAGAGGTTCAGAGGTTTTATTTAACTCTGACATTATCTGCTGAATTATCCTGATTAAGGCAGAAATCTGTGAAGTAATCAGGTTAACATGTTTTTTAAAAAACTTATTTATATTTATACAATGATATAACGCATAATAAATGCAAATGACTAATCTTTGTTTAGCAGTGTAGTTTACTTACAAGTCCAACAGTTGAAAAACAGGGTGGAGTATAAGACTTAAGCAAATTTATAATGTTCTAGTCTCTAAGGGATTACCATTTCTGGGAATCAAGTATGATGATAATGTACAGGATGACATCTGGAGATCATGAGAAATTGAAATTGTTTCTAGAATGAAAAAACTGAATGACTACACATAGATTGTCAAAGTTTATTTTTACAGTTGGGAAAATGTAATGAAGGACAGGTTTTAAGGCTAATCAGTTCTCCAATATAGTGTATGAGATCAGACTTCTCTGAGTTAAATCCTGTCAGAAGTTCAAACCCTTTGGTTAATTTACCTTAAAAAAATGGAGAATCACCACAACTCATGATAAAGTATTTAAATAGTCAATTATCTTAACTTTTTAAAGAAATGGTCATCTTATTTCACTGTGATGTTAGCTGCAATTTCTTGCTATTTGACTGTAATGTATTGTTAGATTCTAAATTTAAGAGCTTTTTATTAACAAGTGTCTGTTTCATTCTCTATTAGCAAGTAAAGGCACTCATTTACCATAACATTCATAACCATTTCTTTGATAATATAAGAAACTGAACTACCTGAGTATTTCATTGGAATGCATATTTTATAATCCTTCATGTATTTTGGTTCTACTCTGAGCCTTCTTCAATTTTTCAGTAACCTTTCAAAATGGGTGCCAGAAGTGACTACATATTTCAGGATTGTCACAGTAGGACCAAATAAAGCAAAAATATAGTGTCTAAAGATACTCAATATTTACCTCTTTGCATATCCACATGCCATATTAGTCCTGTTGTTCAGAAGATCCACTTGGAATATAATGTCCAATTATTTACAAACTGTCACACTTTAGAGCCCTCCCCATACCTCCTCCATTCCCTAGGCGTCTGTTCCTCAAAATCTTACAGCTTTGGCCTACATACTTTGTTGTGCATATCTATATTTGTCTGTGAAAAAACACACATCTTTTTGTTTACAAGCCAACTACCACCTTATGAGATGACTTTTCTGTTACTCGCTTTTCCTCCAGTCTTGATGCCATCTGAAAACTTCATCGGTGCCTATTTAATGTTGCCTTTAGAGTCATTGATAAAAATATTAACCCTTAAGGAACCAAGAAGGTGTTCTCTTCAGGTCTTTCTTACAGATTACTTATCATTGATTCCCAGTTACAGTTTTCATTTCAGAAAAAAATACCAATGGGAAATATTGTACTTTAAAAAGCCCTTCTTGTTATCTAATGCAACGCTGACAAGTTTCAACTCTGAGCTTTGGCCTTTTGTGTCTTGTCCCTGTATATGCAAACCACCACTATAAAAAGAATATATAGAGAAATACAGAAATTAATCATGAGGCTAAAGTATCCTGGAACAGTACTATTTAGGCAAGCTGTATTTCGCAGTCAGGCTTACAATGTTTCTGTAAAGGAGAATTGTACATATGTTGCTTAATAACTTAAGTAGCTAATAAAGCAAGAGATTAAATACTTGTTTTCTTTACATTTGATGAAATTCTTTCTCAAAGATTAGGGACATAAACAGACATAGAACAATAGACAAAGTTCTGTCACTTTAAATTTCCTGACTATGTATGTGAAAAAAGGATTCTTAATCCTATATGCACTATTTTAAATGTATATACTTTTTCTTTTGTTGTCCATAGATTGCTTAGGAATCACAATGTCTCACAATGTTCTCACGAAGTTCTGCAACCCTTTGCAACTGGCTCTTCTCTTCGCCATCCAGCAAACTTTCTCATGGCACTATTCACTCTGTTTCCAACTGCTGACATTGATCTGAAAGAGAAAAAACATTATGTAGTACAGTTCTCCAGTGTGATTTTCTGTCCTTTGACCTTCCTTTTTCCTGTGGAAACAAACTGAAAAACATTGGTTTTTTATTACTTATTCCAGGTCAAAGAGGAATAAAATGGAAATAAAAACATGTCTTTATCTGCAACTCCTACCTGTCCCCGTACGTACACACTCCCTATAATCCCAGTGATTTCTGCATACCAGGATTTTTCTCCAAACATATCCTTCTGAAAATGTGAGTGTTTGTTAAAATATGGATGTGATTCAGCTCAGGAATACTTTTTGCAATAAGTGAAATTTGTCCTGTGGCTATCAACTCCCACACACTTCTTTTCAGTAAGCCATGTTTAGACTTCACCAGTAATAGCTACATTTTGCTTAAAGCAAAAGTAATGTGAGCTGCCTTAAACCTCTTAATTCTTTCACATTTTTAAGAAACCATCAGAAAAGGTATTATTACATTATATATACTCACTAGCCCACTTACTTACTCCAAAAGTAGTGAAATTATTTGATTATCTCTGTTCAGTACTCTAGTTTATAACAAACCAAAAGCTTAACTAGAAAGAGGAAAGTGATCTCTCACAGTTACAAGCTGGGAGCCAAGGCTCTCTTACAAGATTAATGAGAAAAGATAAGCAATTCCAGCATTCTGAAGTTAAGAAAGGACAATATTTCTCCTTAGGGATTAAAAAGAAAATAAAATAATTAAGAACTTTGAATCTAAAAAAAAGGGAAAAGTGGTACTTCCAAACCAAATTATTTTACTCAATAGCTGATAAAACTCGGTTTCAAATTTATCCTTTACTTGTACATAGCAGAACTTATTTCTCCAAAGGGAGAAACCTAACTGTCATGGTAGTCAGAGCTCATGATAGTCTTCAGTGTCTCTTCAACATGGACGAAATGTCATTTTGCATTTGATGATAGTGTAATTTTCTTCTGAGTTGGTGATGGAAGGAAGATTTACTCTTTGGCTGCTCCAAATGGAAGGCCTTAAGTGATGGCTTCTCCTAGTCTCTCAGAAGTAAGTATTCTATAACTTTTTATGTGAAATGGATTGACTGCTTCAGGAGATATCTCACCAGTTCCTGCTAGAATGCCATACAGAGTGGCAATTTAAGTTTAATTGTTAGAAAGAAGTAGTCTCAGGCAGACAATGATTGAGCCTTTTCTCCCCTCCTACTTTGCGAATGAACTGATCATAAACCCTTCTTGTTCTGAATAGGCTGGAGTAGTCTGAATGCACACTGACTGCATTAGGCACAGTAAGTGACAGAAAGGAAAATAAGTACTTCAAGTGTATCACTAAATCAAAATCTTAGCTAAATCAAAACTTTAGGTAAAAAAAAAAAAAGAAAAAAAGTCTAATTTCAAGGAATTAGGCTTTTTCTATTTACTCAAAATATAGAAATTCTGGACAAATTAATTTCAGACTGTAATTAATTAAATATTTTCTCACTAGTTCGACAATTATCTGCGGGCAGACACAGTGAACAGATCTATGACTAATTTGATGTAAGTTGTTTATAAGAAAATCTGCAAATATGTGGAAAGCACATGACCTAATTGCCATAATGATTGTGATTAGCCAACTTGTGGTTGATCAGTTAAGAGATATGTCTTATTTCTAAATAGTTTATGGACTAAATGCAGTATATGTCCTATTGCAGTATCTTGGAATGCTTACATGTTGCTAAGTACACAAGCTCCAAGTCACACTCTTGGGGTTAGAAGACTGTTCCTCATGTTAGATAACTTGTAATTCTATCTACAGGAGTCTGAAGCTTCATATGACGTGAACATTCACTATCATATTTAGTCAAGGAATGACATTGTCCCAAGAGGACTGAATTCTCCATAAACTTCCCATTGTACAATGGACACCAATAAATTATGTAAATAGGGTAGTCCCATGTCTCTGCCATGCATGGACTATGATACTGAGTTTCTTTGTCTTCTACTGCTGAAAACAATGCAAAAATACAAAGAGTTTTATTACTCCTAGTACCCCAATTAATATAGTACAATTAATTTACTGAAACCTACTATCTGCTGTCAGGACTTCACACAAAATAAAGTGAGACAACTGAGCTTTGTGCAGCAATTAGCAGGTTTTCAGAATAGCAATGTGAGACTTAGTTGCTACTTTTCACATTCAGCTTCGTTTTGCGATTTCGTGCTGCTAGAGAGACTTGTGAATGGAAATACAAGTGGGCTTGAACTGCTTTTGGACTCCTCAGGACCGTGGAAAACAAAACAAACAAAAAAAAAACCAAATTACTTCATATCCCTTTAGGATGAATTACTAGCAATGCCAAAGACATTTCTGTATCAGTTTTTAGGGTAAATGAGAGGTGAATTGGGTTTACAGGTGACATTCTACTCTAAGTGACTCAAAGGGGAAGGGGAGGGTGGTTATTAATTCAGTAGTGCTGGAATTTCTCCTGCAGACCGTAAAACCTTTCCAGTGTATCAGTTCATAGTAACATTAAGACATAGAAATGTAGTTTGTCTTGCTATAAAGTTTACTAGTTCAGATACAGAATGTATTTTCTCTTGGTATGAAGTTGTACTAGTTCTTGTCTACAACAACTAATGTTTGTGTCTTTGAATCACAGATATTTTACCTTGTCATTTTATGAAAATGGTGATTTTATGAAAAAATGTGAAATCTCAAGGTTTCTAGTTGGGAGTTCCACGTCAGAAGCTGGTACACATTTCTAAACATGTACAGAAGAAATGTAACAAAATAAATGCAATATCACTTTAAAAATAAAAGCCTAGAGAGGTTCTCAATAGCATCAGAGAACATAATGCAGAATGATGATATTGTTTATATTGTTTAGAATTCACTACATGTGATGATATGCATTGTAGAGGGGGACATGCTTTCTAAAATCTAAAAATATTATTTGGATTTTTTTTTTTTTTGTCTTTGAGGTTAGTTTCTTTTTTGTGTGTATCCTTAGGCAACAATGACAAGACTTGGATTCCATTTCGTGCTATAGGACATTATTGCAACATATGCAAATAAAAATTTAGTGCTAATAGTAATAATTGAAAGGTGGGAGTATGTAGCAACATAATTTCTGCTACTCTTCCATTAACAGCTGTTCTTCAGGCTTCTTCAGAGAGGAAATTTCACTTAATGAGTAATGAAAAGGAAGTAATCACAGACCAATGGGTTGCTTTGCAATGTTTCGGAGGTTTTGTGTCTGTATGGGATGGTATTGCTTTATATCATCCCCTTCCAATTGATGTCATTGGCTGACATCAGAAATTTACAATATGGGGATTATCCATAGAGTGACTATCACTGAAAGAAGTAACATGGAAGAAGAACTCTCCCATTCTCTATTGGCTGCAAAGGCAATGCTTTATCTATTGGTTTTGTCCTTATTTTATTTTACTACCAGAAATCCCAGTAAAATAGCAGGGGGTCATTCACAGCTCAGTTAATTAACATGCTGCCAGTGCTGATGAATGAATTCTGATAGAAAGCACACACAATCCTGGAAGAAGCACTGCAGGAGTCCCTTTTAGCTCATGGCAATTCAGTATGAAAATAATAAGAAAAGGAATTTAAATGGAGGATTTAGTAGAAAATCAAATATCTCAATTAATAATAATTAATAATGAAAAGAATAGTCAAAAAAATTATTGGAGTATTTGCATAGTTTAGGTTTATAACCTCTAATTAATTTTGTTGCGGCTTCTTTGGTATGCAATAAATTGTAAACAACAACTATCTGGAAACTGAAACACATGTAGATATAACCAGTCAAAGTATGTTTCTCCTTGGAAAAATCATTCTGTTAGAGTTACATAGTGAGGCGACTTTATGTTTTCTGCATAAAATATGTGCCAATCTAAAATTTTATTCTTTTTTTTTCAAAGTAGAAGTTTTTTCTCCCAGCATAGGCCTTGACTTAGGAATGCGATTATCTCTCTCTTCTGTTTTTTTGCATCATCACTGAATATGTAGGTTCTGCAGGCAAAACATGGTCTTCTGGGAGCAACCAGACAACTTTATTGCCTGCTGTTTACACACTGCATGAGACTGGAAACACAGCTCTGCTGAGGGAGTATACTCCAGCTCACTAATCCTAGAAATGCTGACTCTGAGTGCTGCTCTGAAAAAGAAGGCAATAAAAGATTCATTTTTCTTGCTCTAGGACGCTGAGAACAGAAGGGACGAGCACTCCCTTTTGAAGGGACCATCTGGCCCTGTGCTCTGCCTGTACAGGATGCAGATTTTTTTCCAGAAACTGGCTTAAAATATTTTTCTCAGAGAACTATCTAATCTGGTTGAAAAGACTCCAAACAATAGCAAGTCCATGGATTCTTCTAGCAGTTTGTTCCAACGGTTATTTAGCTTCACCAATGTGTCTTAACGCATCTTATTTCAAGGCTGAATAAGTCTAATTCCCAGGCACTCGATCTTCTTAGGTCTTCATCTGCAAGATTAAGGCACCCTCTACTATCAAATAACATTTCTATGGTTAACTATCTATGCAGCACGATCAAGTAACTTCATTTTCTCTTCAGTAAACTAGTAGATTGAATTCCATAAGCATCCCACTCAAGGATTGGTTTCTAGCACATCTAGGTCATTTTTGGAGTCCTCTAAATTCCCTTCATTAAATTCATATCTTCCATGAAGTGCAGACCTCAAACAGGATGAAGAATTCTTCAAATTCTTACAAACACTGTGTACAGAGGTTATCTGGTTCCCTCCTTGATATTCCTTTATCCAGTGACAACATTCACCAGGCATTATACTGAGCTTCCACATAGATACTGCTCTCTCTGATAGTAAAGTTTTTCCTCTGGTTGCTGCTTTCCAGGAAGAAATCTCTCATTCTGCTGCTGAAGTCTGCACCGCTTCCCATGTGTAAAAACTTGCACTGTCAATGCTGCACTGAAACACATTTTGCTGAATTATGACCTTGTACCTGGGAGATTTGGAACATCGTGTAACAACACCCTCTTGTCCTTGTTGTTTAGTGCTTCCATTGATCTATACAATATACTAGCAAAGATCTTACACAATCATCTAAATATACAAAATATTATTGATGAAAACATTGAGTAGTATCAGATCCTGAAGAATTCTCAGTGCTCCCGGCTACCATAAACCCCACCACTGATTTCTTCCCCTTTACATTCTATTTGCTACCTCTAAATACACCAGGATTTGCCTAGCTAAAGCATGACCAATTGATTATATACATTGCATGCCTTCTCAGAATAAGGTATTATATAATGCCGTGTCAAAAACTTTGAAATATTTGAAATGTGTAATTGCTTTTATCAAATTGTTTCATCATCTGATCAAAGACTATCACAGCATTTTCGTGCTCTGGTTATATTTTCTAACAAAACGTGGCAACTACATTTTTGTACTAATTTCTGTTGGCACATTGCATGTGCTCTGAATATAAATATTTAATGAAGAAAGAGAAACAATGAAATTTCCAATATGATGTTAAGAGTTCTAGTTTATATAAGGTTTTTAGGACCCAGATCCTTCTATGCAGGATGTAACGAGAACAGGAGACTGATGAAATTACTCTCCTCTCTTCAGGATGAAATAGATGGAGACCTTTAAAGATTAAAAAGTCAGAAAGGATCAGTGATGTAATTATCCCAGCAAACAGCACCATATTTGATGAAACACAGTATTCTTTTTCTGTAATGATTCTATTGATAGTGTATGAATAGCAGTCTATAAGCTGTGTTTTCTAGGAAAAAAAGTCTTTTGTTTCAACATCTGTAAATGATGCTGAGCATTTTCATTGTCTTTTGCTGTGTGGTCTGCATTTTCTCATTCACATGACATTGGCTCACCAGATCTTCATTTTTGTCCTCACCCATTGTACTGGTTTTTACTGGGATAGCGTTAATTGTCTTTGTAGTAAACTGTATGAGGCTATATTTTGGATTTATGACCAAAATACTGCTGGTAACACAGGAATGTTTTAAGTATTGCTGAGCGGTGCTTACACGGTGTCAATGCCTTCTCTGCTCCTCACACCACCCCACCAGTGAGTAGGTAGGGAGTACACAAGAAGTTGGGAGGGGACACAGCTGAGACAGCTGACTCCAACTGACCAAAGGGATGTCCCATACCATATGACATCATACTCAGCAATAAAACTGAGGGGAAAAAGGACAAAAGCAGGATCTTCAGAGTGATGATTCTTGTCTTCCTAAGTAGCCGTTATGTGTGGTGGAGCCCTGATTTCCTGGAAATGGCTGAACACCTGCTTGCTGATGGGAAGTAGTGAATGAATCCCTTGTTTTGCTTTGCTTGTCTGTGCAGCTTTTACTTTACATATTAAACCGTCTTTATCTCAACCCATGAGCTCTCTCTTTCACCCTTCCAATTCTCCCCCCCATTCCATGGCAGGGGGATGAGTGAGCAGCTGGGGGGTGCTTAGCCTGAGTTAAACCATGATGCTCATACCAGTGGATTGCTACAGGAGCTCTGGCTTTCTGGCTAAATTAAAGTACTTCAAAACATTTTTTAGAAAGTTTTTTATTTTCCTGACATTATTTTACCTCTTTTAAAGTTCCAGTTTCTACTGCTGTATTCTTGAGAAGCATGTATGTCTTCTCCTCTGGTGTCTGGAAGTGCTGACAAGACGATGAATATGAGCAGCTGAAATTTCTTTTACGTAGTTTGTTCTCAGGTCCTTTGTGGTCCTTGCTTTGAAAACGGAACATAACTGGGTTGACTGAGGGTTTTTCATTCTATGCCACCATCAGGTTGAGGATCTCTTTCTTGTTCAGTTGCCATTTTTATGCTATAATGTTTTGACAACAAGTCAAGTATGTTTATCTCTATCCCTTTCTTGCTATACACATCAAAACCGTAGCAGTGCAAATTCAATGAGGGCATTCTGGAAGTGTATATAGTATATTTCTAAAAACACTGTCCTCCAAAACAGCTCTGTGACTTTAAGCATACTGATAAAACTTTATACATGCAAGCACAATTGCAAACACTTGCTTTCTGTATGGACATATTAATTCTAATGGCAACAATGACCGTGATTTAAGTTATTCCTTGTTTTCCTTTCTGAGGAAGATGCACAAGCCTTCTCACTCCCGTTATTTTGTATGAACCTTTCTTCATTCGTAACCAACTGTTTGAAGGTGACAGGTAATGAAAATAACACGGTCAAGCAATTAAGGTAGTTTCTATCTTTCTCCAAGGCTTTTCACACCTTGGAAATGCACCAGAAGAAGTGAACAGAGATTTCATAAGGTTTTTTATTTTCTAAAACACATAGATCTATGCATGGTATATACAGCTTTACATTCTGAGAGTCAGACTATAGCTTTTGGGTGACCTGCCAGCACAACCTGTCTGATCCTGTGCCAGTCATCTTTTCATAGAATTTCATCTTTATCTCCTGGCTCCATTTTAACAGAGAGATGAGTTGTGTTCATGATCTCCCACAGCACTGACAATGCTGTGCCTGCATCCATACATCAGAATGACATTGAAACCTGCAAACTCTGTTAGTGTGCTTTGCCACTGATTTTTCTGCTGCAGGTTTATTCCCCACTAGCATTTTCAAACCGTACCTACCTGCTGGCACGCCAGATGTGGTGAGGTACTTTCTTTGTCTTTTCACATAGCACGTGCCAATAAACATTTTTGGCATCAAATACAATTTCTCTTTTATGAAATCAGTTAATTTTTTTTCACCTGAGAATTTCTTAGTAAGTAGTATTTTTTTATTTTTTTTTCTTACACAGCATTAGGAGAATTGGCACTATGCACCTGAGGAGACTTTCATGCATTTCACCTGCAATTAACCTGATTATTCAATCAATGAGTTCAGTAAATTAACTACCAATGACTTCACTTCTCATTTGCTATCTTATTATTATTTTTTCTATAAATGCGGTAGGAATGCTATCTGAGAGTAATGATTGCAACACACAAGAGGAACTGTGTGCTCTCATGGTTTTAGGAGTTAAGCTAGGAGATTGCTGGATCTCACAGGTGATTGATAGAATTTGAAGAACAGTGACCATGTGGCATCTTACAAATGACTATTCTGTAACATCCTCCCTGTAACATAAACACAAAAGTAAGCATTGTTTTAAAAACTCTCAAATTCTGGAAAAATACAAATAATATTATGATAAAATAGTCAGATTTGTGGAAAATGGACCAGAAATATGGAATAATAACTGAGAATAGGACTACACCTTTAATCATTCTGTTGTAAAAAATATAATAAAGCCAAAAGTATAACACAGCATCTGGCAAAACACAACTGCCAAAGACAATTTTTGTTTCACTTGAAAGAAAACATGCATCCAGGCAGAAGTATTACTGTTCTGGGAGCATTTTTAAAGAGGATTATTGCAGGATACCTGGCAATCTAATAATAGATAAAGAATGAAAATGCTTTGACCACAAAATATTAATTTAAAAACTCCATAGTAACACTGAGCTGGATAAACAAGAAAACAAGACTGGTTTGATTAAACTAATTGTCAAAGTTGCAACTGGTTTGTGAAACAACTGCAGCAATCCTACTGTCCCTACTCTGCTCTCCACCCTTGCTATCTCAGTTCCTGAATTGCTTTTTACAAGTGTTTCCTCTTCTCCTTTCCCACCATGTTCTTTCCTCTCTTTTTCCCTGTCATCAGGTAGCCTTTAATTTGGTATTCTCTGCTCTGCTGTCATGTTTTCTCTTTCCTACACAGTTCCACCCCCTTTCTTTCCCCAAATTGCATGACGTTAGATGGACAGGCGTTACAATTTTCAGCAACATGAACCGTCTGAAGATGCAAATTTTGAAGACATTTAGGAGACAAACCCACAGCAACAAAGCATGAGGTATTGTAATGGCAAATCAGTAAAGAATGGATGATTAACTTAGATGTTCTACAAAATTGTTTCATTCATATGAAGCATTAAAACAACACAACAAAATGAGGAAATAACATGTCCCATTTTGGAAAAAAAAAAGGAAACGTAATGGGCATGGCAGTGTGGTATCTCCTTCCTTATTACAGCCTATCAAATGTAATATTCAATATATACATATTCCGATTTATGAAGAGAGTATAGTGAGAGAAAATCAGTTTTGTTTGGGAAAAATAATTCAGTTATATAATACAGTTATAGTGGAATAAGCTTCAGCTTCATCTATACCTTTAATTTTTACAGATTTTAAGAAAGCACATGCCTAGCCTGTACGTGCTATAGGGTATGGGATAACCTCTATACTATAATGCAAGAATGTGAAGTATCTCTTGAAATTGTCATGCTGGTGAAATGTTGTATTTGCATTCAGAAAGTCTAACATGAACACAGAGTAAAACTTCTGCCGATTGTGACTTCAGTATAGGATTAAAGCCAGAAAATTAATTATCCACACGACTTACTGATGTGAGTAAGAAGAAGAAATATGAACATGAAACACCTTGATGTAGTCGTGATTTGACTTATTACTGAAAGAACTGAGCATAGAGTTATAAAGATGGCCAGAGAAATGGAAAAAGTAACAGGAAAGATTGCGCTCAAAACTCATAATGATATGAGTTGCCCAGATACATGGCAAATATATTTGGTCAGCAAGCAGATCTGAATGTATTTCTATACTCAGTCTGAATACCTAGCAGCAATCTCTCACCAGCTTCAAGGAGAAATTGGAGATGGGTGGAGAGAGAACAAAGTAACATTAAGGGTATTGGAGAGTGACCATTTATCTTAGACAGCAGCCTGGTGTGTCTAGAAACAAATTCACAACAGTGAACAATGGCATCTGGTAAAAATTGAGACGGTGGGAAAAAAAGAGAGACTTTCTTGTTATTTAGAAGAAGTCAAGAAATTAATGTAAAAAAGTTATATCATTTACTTCTGCCTAGTGGAAAAACAGGCTGGCAGTATATAAGAATGCTGTCTTTTCTTCTGTAGGGATCCTCAGTGAGAAGGATGAGTTTTAGGTCTACATTTCAGGTCATTATCGTTCTTATTTCTGATATAGATGTGAGCTCTGGGATCTTATTACTGAAAAGTAAGACAGACAATTAAATACTTCTGATAATAAAGTGCTATGACAGATTATAGGACCAGGAAAAGGAAAATAAGGTCTAATAAGGAATCGTGAGAAGTCTACAGACATCCAAATAAAATAAACACAGTGATATCTCAACAGTATCAGTAGGTAGAACATATGACGATAGTGAAAAGGGTAGACTAATTATTTGTCTTTTGAAGGAAAAAGAAGAAAAAAGAAAGAACGATAATAATAAAACTCTAAAAATTCTTAATGTGAAATCTTAACAAGAGAGACAACAATCTTGACAGGATGGGTTGAATAAAACAGTGAGACTAGCTAAGGGTTTAAAGAAGCAAGGGAGTAATAACTGCAGTACTTCATGAGGCAGGTGCTGTACAGGGTGAATTGTTTTATTTATTCACCCGTGTAATATGAGGGAAGAATCTAGATCCTCAGGTATGCAAGGGATCTTAAGAACTTTCTGCAGGCTTGAACAGGGATGTATCACCTGTTCTAGATATTGTTGCTTTGCTTGTGTGACTAACTGTTTGAATTATTTGTTCCAGGTAATAGATCCCACATTCTTGCACTCACTAATTTTAGTCAAAAGTGGAGGGGTTTGGCTTTTACACACTTCCTGCTTGCCTGGCCCATTCACTGCTCCCTGGAATTTGGGTTGTAAATTACGCCATTCTAGTGGTGTTAAGATGAATCCATCATACTAAGTTACCATTTGTCTTTTTCCTCTGTAAAATTCCAAGGAAGGCTGTCAGCACTTCACTGCTTCCCCCTCAATGTCAATTTGGTGCTCAGGTTTTTGCTTCTGGGCTGCTGCTTAGTCTTTACACCTGGTAATAGCGTGAGATATACAAACCATTGTTTTAGGAATTTTTCATTGAATTAAAGTGATGTATGAAAAACCTTAGCCTCTGAGTCACAGTTTGCTGCCTTCCCTTGCCTCCCCCTCCCTTTTCTTCCCTTCCCCTTTTTTTCTGATTTGCAATCTTCAGCATAATACATTTCTTCCCATAATTATTGCATAATAATATATGAAAATGGTATTATGAGTTGTCAAGGTGTTCTTCCCAATGCCCGTAGATCATGCTTGGTATTTTGTCTCATCTGCTTGTGATTTTCCTTTTTTTTTTGTCCCTTCACATATAGCATTTACATATTGAAATGACACAATCATACATCATAGTGTCTATTTAATGTACTTTCAGACTTTTCATATGTGGGCCTTCACCTTCTTAATTCTTTCAGTTCAGGAACTTGAAAATCTTCCCCCCTGCCAAGAAATGCTACTGGCAAGTTACGTTTCATTTCTGGGTTAATGTTATAGTTTTTGGCCTAAGCAATATTTAAGTGTGAAATACTCACATAAAGAACAGAAAGGAAACTCTTGAGTTGTAAGGCTTTTTTTTAATCCCTTTCACAGGGTTAAAAAGAGTAGTGTTAATTCCTTCCTTTACCTGAAATGGAAATCAACTGCTAGAAGTCTCCTAACCAGAGGTTTGCAGGACAGTTAGCAGAAGAAGGAGAAATGGGAATTTTAAACTTTTCCCATTCCTGCAGTTTAACTCTTCGTCACTACGTAACATGGTACCAGGGAAAAAGTGGACTCAGAATAGCCTTCCTCTAGATCCAGTTATTTTCCTTTATTTTACAAGATTATCAGACTTTTACTGATGAGGGTGGAAGTGGCACTGCCTTTTGTTTTTCTCTTCCTTTCTTTACTTCCAGAATCAGGTTGATGCCAGCCCAGCTGTGACATGATCAATAACATGTGGCCACTATGGTTTGGCCTTTTGCTTCTTCCCCATAGCATGCTGCTGCATGTGACCAATATCCCAGTATTATTTAATCAAATAAAACTCATTATCAGTTAAACATATTGGTTATTTTTACTGCCACTTTACAAGATGACACATCATCTTTGTCTTGAACTGAACCCTACCCCATTAGTAGAATTCCCTTAACTAAAATTCATTTTAGGGACAATGCAGTATTCTATCTAGTCTTTGGCTGTATCTTCAGACCATCCATTGAAAACCCCATGTGAAATTTCACATTGTAATGAACTTGACATTTATTGTCTTCCTAGAACATACCTTCAAAAAAAAAGACCCTATCTCATTTTGGTCTCAAGACCCCAAGAGGCAGAGAATACAGTACATTCACCGCAAATGGTTTTAAGTGTCATATGTATAATTCAGGCATCTTTGAGTCTTTATTTTACACTTGTTTGGCTTAGTCTTTAGCTTACTTTAAAAATATTATTTACTAGTATGTTTTTAACAGCATAACATTTACGTATACTTAACTAAGCATACACAAATCACCTGTTTTGAGATTTGGATTATAGCTTTATTTCTAAACCTTGGTAATTTTTGAAGTATTAATGATCACTAAAAGTGAAGACAGAAGACTGAAGATGTTGTTAAGATTATTCAGCGTTGATAAGTATACTTTCAATTACGACAAACAGTGACACGCCACAAAAGCTACAGGGCATATTCTGAAAGTTACATAGAGCTTGGAGGAAGGAGACAACTTATTTACACGGAATAGATCAAGGGCTCAGGTCACTTTGATTACATCTTGCTTTATTCTACAGATCTTTCCTTCAAAGTTAATGGTACAAGTTCCGGAGGCAGCATACACTGGAATTCTTCTATAATCATACATGAAATTCTGTTTTGTATTAAAAATCATTCATATTTAACAGATTTCTATTTGAATTATGCATTATAGATCTGCAAAGCGATTTGCTAAACATTATGTAAACCTTAATTGTTGTTCTGATCATTTCTTTTATTACTAATCATTTATCTTTCTGTATATGAAGATTCCCTTCCAGCCCTTTAACATGCCATTTACCTGTCATTAAAACAGCACATACCTGATTTTTCTTGTCATTCTTATAAATAATGTAGCCACTTCTGATTTTCTTTTTTTAGTGATTATATAAAGAATGGTTTGCATGATACAGAAATTGTTTTTGTGTGTGACTTTGCAGCTACAGAGCATTGGCAGACACCAGGAAGGCTATATACCCAATGAAGAACATTGCTTTTTCCTTCATCTGTTATCATAAGCTTGTATGTTATATTGCTGAAATGTCTCATAACAAAAAATGGAAACAAAACATACCATATGTTTATTCCTTTTTAATTAAAAGAAGGGAATGCTGTCAATTTATACAATATGATCCTCATTAGCCCTGAAAGTCTACATTTATCTGGCCAAGCTTATTACCCTTAAGGGTTTTCTCTCCTAATTGGTAAGATGAGGTCACAAGTTATGTGACTTCTGCTTATTGAACTTTGAAAACTCTCTTTAACTACTGTGGCACTGGGAATAAAACTTGTCATTCAGTTCTGAGGACCTGCAATCTTCTGCTCCTAGGCTGCCATCTGGTCCCATGTACGATGTCAGCCTAACGAGGCTTCCTCTCCGGTGGAGAGGGTGTGGGGCACTACGGTTGGCATTTTCTGCATGCATGTCATTCTCAGGCAGAGGGATAGTGCAAAGCCCTTATACCATTGAAGTTCCCCCACTTCTACTAGTAGCATTTCATTAAAAAAAGAACAGAGGATGAAGAAGAAAATAAGCTTTAACTGCCACCTAATCATAAGGATCTCAATTACTTAGTTTTCAGTCGTGCCCAGTCATTTTCCATTCAATACTTCAGGCAAATTACAACTGCAGTAACTTCCAGAGATCCTGTTCAGGAACCAGAGCTACATTTTACCAGGGAGTAAGAAGACAACTAGATACGAAGCCAGTTCTTTCAACAGAGTGCTGTGACTCTATAAACGTTTTTTATGTGGCGCAGTGTTGTGCCATGTAAGAAATTCTCAATTTTCCTTTGAGCTAGCTGAGATAGATAGCTACGTGGGACATACCAACACTGATCTGTTTCTATAATCACAGTAGCAATGTTAATGCGGGCATTCAGAGGCTAACTATTGAGCCTCTAAGCAGAGTTACTTAGGCAAGATGCAGCTCTGTAGAAGGTTGCTTGTTCCAGAGCTGGTTTCTCTTGTTCAGTTCCTGCTAGGGTAGCTCCACTTACACCTTACATAAACAGACCCAAAGTGACACAGATGTAGCCTTGGCATTTTTTAGCTATGTAAACCTAACTGACCATGAGCTTTGTTATGCATTTTAAGATTTATGTATAGCAAGAAATCATAGTACTTTAATATTTTTCAAGAAAAACTACAGGGAAAGTCTTAAAGAAAGTTTAAACCAGTGGTGAGTAGGAGAGAGGTTGACACTTAATGCATTTTTGACACTTTTCTAACCTCAATTCCAATAAATTTTCAAGTGGTCTTTTTGGCAAGAAGTTTGAGAAGAACTTGTGTATCCTTAATTTTGAAACTTACTGTACCAAAATGAGGCATAATTTTGTTTTCAAATCCACATGTGTAGAAGTTAGAGTGCTTTGTGTTTATCCAAAGAACTGGCTGTTCTTGTTAGGTTCATATTTTCAGTAAAGGTTTTTGCAATTTTCTCAAAATAAAATAACTTACGACAGAGGAAAATCCTATTCTTAAAATTTCCCCCTAAGGTTAATAGAAAAAACATTAAATTTATCACATCAATATTTACCTCCTTTTGCAGATCATTTACTGAGGATTCTATGACCTCTGTTAAATGACCTACATCTCAGCATCTATGGTATCCTACCAGCAGCCTTTGCCTGCTGTGAAAATTGGACAGAGGTTTCTATTCTTTATTTCTGTCTTTTTTAGCTACTCACTGACCTACACAACACCTTTCTTCATAGTCATTCACAGTTTCTTTAGGAGCCTCTAGTGAAGGTCTGAAAGAATATCTTGTTAAAAGCTACCAAATAATCCAAGCATGTTGTTTTGACTATCTACATGCTCATGATCTGTTTCAAAATCTGTTAATACTACTTCCCTCCAGAAAAAAACATCCTATCAATTTCATGTCAGAAGTGCTTGTTGTTCTTGTCTATACTATTTTGATGGGAGTATTAGCAAGCCAGTACATGAGTCAAAACAGAGAAGAAAGAATCCAAAATTAAATCGTCAACCAAAATGACATTTATAAGTTCACTAACCTGCTTATGGTAGCCTGTTCTCACGGATCTTGTTGTGCCTAGTTTATCCATTATTTCTGCTTGTCTTTTTTCTTAAAGGAGGTCCTAATCTTTGAAAACATGGCTGAGAGGCTGTAAGATCACTGGGTAGATGGAAGTGGCATAAAATTACTACAGAGTAACAAGTGTGTGAAGAAATTGACCTGCGAGCAAAGAATCAATATGGAACAGGGATGTAGCAGGAGACGGAGTGGAAGTAAATAAAGGCAATTTGTCAAATTGACTTTCTTCCATACACAGTTCACCCTTTATGGATAAACATGATCATCCAATACAAGGACCAGGTAAGCTTAATCACAGTGTGTGAGTTAATATGATTTATCCGTTAGAAGCTCAAATCAAGATTTAAGGAAAACCTTGGGCACAAACCTGTGTAGCATGAAAGAGAGAAGGACATTATTTGGTTAGGCTAAAAGGCAGCAAAGAATCAGAGGGCAGGAATAGCCAGAAATTGCTGAAGTCTCCAAGATGGGAGAGAATAAAGATGAAATGGAAACTTTGGGAGTAGTTGAAAGAACTGGAGAAGTGTGTGAGTCCTGGAAAATGATAATGAACATTGCAATTTGACGGAGAAAACTTGAGGTTGGTATGGTTAGTCAGAAGGGAACTGCATGCCAAGAAGAGGACAACAAAGAAGATGGACAAACTTCAGACAAAATGAAAGAAAATGTGTCTGAGAAAGATGTCAAATCACCTAAGACCATAGAAAACCTGGAACAGATTTAGATGCTCTAGATGCTCTTCATTTCCAAGTTTATACTTTACCAGTTAGATCACTAAACAATCTCACTTTAACTAGTGTCCACAAAAAAAATACCTTCCATCAGAACTGATCTCAAGGAGCAGTAGATGGGATAGAACTTATCCTGAGGCTAAGTGTAAAATTGGCTGACACAATATCTCTGACACATGCACACATATAAGTCTTAACTCAGATGTTGTAGCCTAGTAGATTACAACCCACACAGGAAACCAAAGCCAAATGAAACAACCTCTCTTCAGCTGCTGCATATTTTCCAACCCTTTCATCAGAGATAAACCTGTATCTTAAAATAACAATAAACAAAGGAAAACAGCTCGTGCAGAAATGGATAATTTCAATAGATAGTTTATTAGTCTCATTTGGTGGTGAGCTATCATGTTCCTCTTCTTACAATCTTCACACCTCTTTTAATTGAGTGGCTTTTTGTTAGCTGTCGAACAGAAAATATGTCCCACTACTTCTTTGTATTTTATAAAGAAGTGTATTTTTAAAAAAATCTGCACTTTCCAATATGTGAATAAAATTTGGGATAGGATGTCCTATTATATGGTATTTGTCCCACATCTCTCATTAGAATCTTTATGGTGACTCTTCAGGTCCATTAAACCCAAAATCAAACTATTAATTGGGATATATTCAGAGGAATTATTAGGCCCACCATTCTTTCAGGGACATCCTGTATCCTTCAATGTACCATTACAATGTGCTTATTATTGTAGCATTGGTTAGGTGACAACACTTCCCAAGAAAGCACTGCTATTTCTATATCAGACTTTGGGAGTTTCTGGTTAGTTCTTTATTTCCTCTAGAAATAAAGTTTTCTTCCATATCAGTTGTAGACTATGGGCAACAGCAACTGCATTGTGCTTTATAGTCATGAGAGCAACTTTTGCTTCAGACTGGATACTAAAGTTGAGGGCATGAAGTCTAAATGTACTACAACACAAAACACTTAATTGCTAAGGCACTAGAAATTAATTTTATGTTGACTGAGACATCACACGTTATTGACCCAAACACCAGAGAAAAAATGGGAAATGTTACAGAGTCTTTGCTTGGTACAACAAAGTAAAAGAGACCAAGCATCCATAAAACATGGGAAAATCACAAAGTAAATATTTTGTCCTATAGTAATTACTCTGTAATTCCACCGAAATAACCACTAATGGCAGAATATTGATATCCTGGTGTTTCAGAAGAGAGAGAGAGAGAGAGACAGGGAGAGAAAGAGAAGCAGAGAAAGAAAGGGAAGGAGGAAGAGAGGATGGGAGGGAGGAAGTGAGAGAGGAAGGAAGAGAACAAAGAAGGATGGAAAAAGAAGAAACCAGCTTGATTTCAGAATTACCCAGAATGAAATAGTTTTCCAAAAATGGTAAAATCTTTTGCTGTTATTCTTTTAAGTGAAATCACTTGGAAATCTTTAGCTCTGTGTAAGGAGAATCTGCCCATAGGATATACTTAGTTTAAATGTATATAATAATTACTCATTGGTTGACACACACAGAAGATAGATAGTTGTGATTTAATGAACTGTTAGGGTCCATGTTCTCACCACCCTGAAGGCTTTGGCTGGCCAGCGAGCTCCTCTTGGAAAGAGCAGTTCACCTCCATATCTTCCTATACTGAATTCTCAGCCATCTTTTAAAGCCTCTATCGACACTGAAGCACCAACTCAACCTGATGGTCTGACTACTCATTAGACTCCATTATTTTTTCTTTTAGGATTTTAAACCTTTTCATGTTGGTGTTTCCCATCTTGAACTGGAGTAGAAAACCTAGTTCAACAATGTGTAACTTTCCATCTTCAATAGTTTGCCATCAGTGTGAGAATATCTCCACAAGATGTTAGCTCAGGTGATAAATCTTTAATCTGCATATCCACGGCATGGTTTTTGCAAGAAATTAAAAAAAACACAACCCCTCAAAAACACCAAACCAAACCATAAATTATTTAACAATAAAAATTAATTAATCAACAGGAAGTTATCAATCCTGATAATGCAGAACTGTATACCTGGATTGCTTTTCAGTGGTCATGAAACTTGGCAAATATAAGGTACCTCTGTATAATTCTCTGCAGTATGTCAGTTTGGTCTGCTCTGTTGGTAGAATGCTTTAGTTAAGTCTGCTGCAGTTTAGTGACACGAACAAGATAAACTACTGAGGTATTTAGAAAATGTATATTCTGAATTGTCATTTGAATTTCACAACTCCAGAGATGGAAATTAAAGACTTAATTTGGGGAGTGATTTTTATGGTGTTCATAGCTTTCAATGTAACTCTCTGTAGATGTAATATAAGTGCAGCAATTTTCAGGATTGGGACATAACTGATTCTTAAATCATAATGCACTCAAACTCAAAGAAATGTTAAAAGCTAATAGTGTCTCTACCTTGTTGCAAATTCTGCCTATGGTAGATGATGATATAATATAGAGCATGCAGTAATTGTCTTCTCCAGATGGGAAGTCCTATGAAAAATAGTTTTATTTGTATTCATCAGTAATACATCTGCTTCCAGACACATTTGTTTCATAGACTTTAATGTTCACATCATTAATTTCAATCCATGGTGGAATGCCTAAATGAAAATAAAAAGACTCTTGTCAAAATTGTAACTATAAAAATTATTATATACAATCATATATCGAAGTTTGGTGGATTTTATATTTGGTCTCCAACTCTTCAACACAGCAGATGGAATTAGGACATCTGTCTTCTAGAAGAAGCCCTGACATAAACAGGTGTGTGACACTTGGTGGCTTTCTGGAGATAGATTCTCAGACAACAGGCAAAAAAAGAATAAAAAACCATTTTGCTTCATTTGTAAAATGGAAGAATCATGTTTGACCAATCTTAGAATACTTGCTGGTATTCCCTGTAAGTAAAAAAATTCATTGCTCTTCATGATTGTTTTCACAATTGTAAAAACACAGATGTAAAATTTGCCTTAAATTTCACTCATTCTTTGGGAATATATTGTTTTATGATATTTCATTGAGAATTTTCACCTGTCAAGCTTGTGGTCTTTTTTCCAAAAATTCCAAAATTGCTGGAATAAGAAGTTATTGGGAAAATATAGGAGTGTTGGAGACACAGATTCTAGTCTCTCCTCCTGTGCAGATGAGTGTTGCAGCAGTAATGATGAATCCAGATGTTTAACAGACCTATTCTGGAGTCAGTCATATGACATGTTTCATGAAAGATCTAACCAGGGAAAAAAAAAAGAAGCATACAAGCCTAATATGTTTCTCAAAATTGATTTTGTTTTTTGAGGCAAACACTGAAATTGTTACCTTGCACTTGTGAAAATAAGAATAAAAGGAAATAAATGGTTGTATGCAAGACAATTATGCTGCTGGATTTTCTGACTAGCTGTGCAAAGCGCTAGATACTTTCAGGCATGTACAAATTAATGAATTAATACCAAGTACTGTACCCAGCATGTAAGGATGTACAGTCATGCTTTGATGCAAAGGCATAATCTGGGAAAATTTCTGTTACAGTGCTGAACAATGGGCCATATGCCATCATTAATATCTTCCAGATTACTATGAATATAGGATGAATAAACTCGTATGTTGTGTTGGGACCCTGAGTCAGCAGCATAGCTTTGAGACAGAAGTTTCTAGACCTTCTCTTTATGCCCCAAAAAGGCAAAAAGTTTTTTTAAATACACCCACCTCAAAAAAAAATACCAAACCAGATTTTATTTGAGCATAAACCACAAATACTTGAAAAAAAGTGAATGAAAATTCGCCCTTTGCCACCAAGTTGTTGAATGCAAGTTCTTGCTTTTGGCCTTTTTCCATAATCGACCAAGAGTACCCAGTATCAGAAACATCTCAGTTACCTCTGGTCCTCAGGAAGTGCTGTCTGTATCCTTTGTGGTCTGGCTGTCTACTGTCTCATCTTCAGGCAGTCTCTAGGTCCCCCTGCATGAAATTCAGGCTTGTGCCTGTATCCTGTGCCTTTCTTTTCATCTTTGTCTGTAATGTCCTATAGGCTCTAGGAAACGTCCTTTCTAATTTCTCATGAGGCTCGCTATGTGAACCGTAGTCTACCGCTCCTCTTTTAGAGTTTTGTTTTATTTGGTTAGTTCTTAAAGGAAAGTAACTGGTAAGTATCCTGAATAAATAATACAAATAACCTTGCTAAATACAAAAATAAAAATAATTTTTTTTTCCAGGCTTGATAATCCTTTGTTCCATCTGTGCTTATGTGCAGGCCGCAAGCATTTGTTCTCCATGTACCCTGACACATTATTTTTGTTTCAGAGGTCTACAGACTGAATGGCTGGAGGGACAGCAGGGAAACTGCAGGGAGTCCTTTGTATACTAACCTGGTGTGGAGCTTTGGTTATTATGGCACATATATACCTTAACTACAAGAATTTCAATAGACTTTTTTTGTTTCCAAATATCAAATTAAATAATTGTTTGCAATTATTTTCTTTGTGAATTTATGAAAGGTGTTCTTTCTCTTAGACCCTTACTCCCAACATTTAAGAGAGACTTAAGATGGCTGGTTCTAGCCTCATGTGTCTCACATTCTCAGTAGATGATCCTTGAGTAGACAAGATCTTTTCTCCTGGTCTCTGGCAGAGCCTGAGCAAGACAGAACTTGCCTTTGGTAACCTTGTGACTAGTGAGGCTGGCGCAAGGCTGAAACTGGATTTCTCTGTGGAAACAATAGATGAGTTTGACTAAATGGCTAATGCTCTAACAGATTTACTCTAGTGAATTTTCTGCAGGCAAAGATAGCTCCCTTATATTGATGGTAGCAGAAGGCAATACATTTAATCACCACTAATTAGGGTGGACACATTCCTCTTGTTGTGGCTCCACTTCAGGACAGTGTCTGTATTTGGTAGAGGTAAAAGGAGGCCAACTAAGGAAAGTAACATTTTAAACTGCCATGACAAGACTCACTCAAATATGTCTGTCAGTGCACAGTGCCACGACATTTGCATCAGTTCACATTGATTATTTGGAGCTTTACATTGGATTTGATTGCTTTGACTGTCTAGGTTCCTAGAGGCCAAACAACGTGTGTTATAAAAATGGCAATTTAAGGAGTTCAACTTAAAAACCAAGAGGGGAATTATGCCAGGATAGGAAAAATTAATCTATCGACCAAAATTAATACTTATGGACTAGAAAGTACCATCTCTAAATAATTGTACTTCTTGAAATAAAATATTAGTGCTGGTGCCTAAGTATTTGTAGTTTTGATGTACTTATTTTAGGTGCATTTCTTGCAAAAAAGGAAGTGTCCTGTTTAATGCTTCCTAACAGAATTAGTGTTTGAGAAGGGAAACATGTTGGAGGTTCAGTTCTGATCTTGGTAGCACAGCTTATTTCCTCTTAATGGTTAAACATTTACCCTTAGCTGTGCAGTACAGAATTTTAAATCATCGCATGTGTCAGCAAATCATATGGATGTATTTGGATCTTTGAGGGTTATACATGAAATTGTTCTTTACCAGTATGTAATTACTACCTGTACATGAAGATGTGTGGAAGGCAATTTTCATGACCATTTGGAAATCCCTGTCTTCTCTACTCAAAATCTGGAACTTAAATATGGTGTCTTAAGTAGACCCAAATGACAGAGTTGTTGGTGTCAGGTCAGCTTGCTTAACTTAAGGAACACTGTGACTGAAAAAAACAAGACCCATACCTTTTAATACCTTTGCTGCTAAACAAAACCAAAAAAAAAGATCCTGTTGAAATTTTTTTACATGATAAGCAGCAGAACAAGCTGAGTGAGGGCTCTGTGTTCAGTGTCTCACAGGATCACAACAGTTTCAAAGAGATATTGTGAGATTAAATACGGCAGGAGACAAACATGGCTATGTCATAAAACATTACTGTTAACAAGGACCTGTGTTAGAACTCTTCATTTTTGCAAGATAAAAGGCAAATAATCATGTGGAAATGTCAATGAGCACTGCATTAGAGTGGCATATTTTCAGGTCTAAACATAAAGCATTCTCATTATTTCTACTATTCTGCTGTTTCCAGTGAAGATTTTGCTCACCTCAGTTGATTTTAATACATTTTCAAATTAAACAAATGTTATTTTTACCAAAACAGAGTAATCAGTGGGACTCACTTCTAGCTCCTACACTGCTCCTAGTGTATATCCCAACTTCGCTCTGAGAGAAGCACTCCTAAGGACAAACCCGGAGTTTTCTTCCCATGGTCAATCTGTTCTCAGACCAACAGCTCAGGCAGCAATTGTCATGACGACTGAATATAATGTTTTCCTATGAACCTCATGAAAAAACATCATTTCTTACTTCCTGTAAAATAATATGCATCTCTGTGTGTCTTACCAGCCTCACTTTGGACCCTGGACAGAAAGAAATACCTCTGGTTTAAAAAAGTGATAAGACCTGAAAAAATATTTAGAGACATTTAATTTTATCTTACTGATACGACCCGGGAGGTGAATGGGACACAGTGCTGTAAGCAGCAAAAAATTATCAAGTTTATATTTATCCCCCTTGTCACTTTTATTTGCAATATTGTTGTTGTTGATGGTTGTTAATACGGGGCATTTCAGCTTTTAGGAGTAGACGATCTAAAAATAAATTGTCTCAAAGCCAAATCTAAAGCCCCAAGGAGCTTTTCTTGGACAACAGTTCTGCCCTTGGGCTCATTTACTCTTTTTACCCTTCTCCACTGCCATTTTTCTTTTAATGCTTCTCTTGTCTCCTTCCCCTTACTCCTTTCCATTTATCAGACTTCCGTGAGAAGAATATGTTCAGTTCAGTGACCCTTTTGTCCTATTTAATAGAATCACAGAATCATTGCATTGGAAGGGACCTCTTGAGATTGTTTACACCAGGGTCACCTACAGCAGGTTTACCAGGACCAGTCAAGTTTTAAATATTTCATGAATGGAGACTACACAATCTCCCTGGGCAACCCTCACGTGAAGAAAAAAAAAAATGTTTTCCTGTGTTCAGGTGGAATTTCTTGTTTTTTAATGTGTACCCGCACCCATTGACTCTTGTCCTCTGAGTGGCAGCTGCTGAAAGAGTCTGTCTTCTTTACACCCCCCAGCAGATATTTATACACATGGATGAAATCCTCCCTTCTTTTCTCAAGGCTGAATATTCTCAACTCTCTTAGCTCTCTTACCTGTCATAACATGAGAGATGCTTCAGTTCCTTAATAACATCTCTCTTGTACTGGGCAGCCCAGACCCAGACACAGCACTCCAGAATTGTCTCACCAGGGCTGAGCAGAGAGGACGGATCTCCTCCCTAGACTTGCTGACAATGCTCTGCCTACTGCAGCCCAGAAGGCTGCTGGCCTTTTTTGCAACAAGAGGACATTGCCAGCTTCAGGTCAGCTTGTTATCCACCAGGACTCCCAGGTCCTTCTCTGCTAACCCGTTTTCCAGCTGGTAAATCCCAGCCTGTCCTGATGCTTGGATGTTGGACTATGTGACCTTTACAGGTCCCTTCCAACCCAAACTACTCTATGATTCTATGATTTATTCCTCCCCAGGGGCAGGACTTGGCATTTCCCCCCACTGAACTTCATGAGATTCCTCTCTGCCCATTTCTCCAGCCTCTCCACCCATCTGGTCTATAAATCAGGCCTCCTTGTTTTGTAACATCTGTGAACTTGCCAAGGGTGTACTCCATCCCGTCATACAGGTCATTAAGGAAGATTTTAAACAGTATTGGCTACAGTATTGACCTCTGGGGTACACCACTAGTGACTGGCCTCCAATTGGACTTTGTGCCACTGACACAGGATTTTGTGTCAAAGATTTCAGTTGTCTATGTCCATTTTCTGGTGTGCTTTATAACATTACAATAACTATTTCTTCATTGATAGTATGTGTTCTAGTCTGTAATGCCTGTTTAACTAGCTAGCATTTGATCTTTCTTCTATAATGCACGATGCCTTCTATTATAATGGTTTCAATTAAAGAATAGCAGGGTACTATTTTCCCAGATGTTTGCCAAATATAATGAAAATCCCCCATGAAATGAGTTATTTTTTAGGTTGCCTCAAGACAGATATGGACCAGTTAGAGAAAATATGGAACTTAACAAGGATATTAAGAGATTTAGAAGACATGGTAAGGTTGAAAATTTTAGGGCCACTTAATCTAGATGGAAAATAGTCAAGGAGGACACAGTTGCAGTCTTTAAATCCTTAAAAACATCTGCAAACATGAAAGGAATGAGTTATTCTTCATTTCTATTCTTTCTGGCATGAGTACCATTTGAAGTCATGTATTAAAAGAAATTAATACTGGACTTAAGGGACAACTTTCTAATGGTTATAATAAGGGAGAAATGGAGCAGAGATTGTAGTCTTTAGTATTTAAAACTTCAGAAACTTCAGAACAGGTTAGGAAAATATTTTAGGGGAATGGCCTAGATATCCGGGGCAGAGGTACTCTCCTGAGGACTGATTTGACTTAAATTCCTATGATTATGACTGTTTCTATGCCATTTGTTGCTCATGGGTTATCACCTCTTTTAATTAAGTATAAAATGACTGGAAAGTTAGAGCAAAAACCAGCTGAGCCATTTTTAGGGTAAATCAACAGTTATGACAGACTTTGCTTAATATCGCCAGCATCAACATTATTCAGCCTAGCAGCCGAACATTTGCCATAAACAAATAGATTTATGTCCATCTCCCAATCAGAACAGGACAAAAAGATGAAAAAGCATAGTTCACAAATTTACCTGAGCTGCTGCTTTTTTACTGCTTAGCATAATTCTGCCTTAGGTAATCACCTTTTAACTTTCTGAACGAAACAGTCTGAACAGAGACCTCAGATTTTAGTATATAGTAAAAAAGCAAAAATCAGATACATGTTGAAATGGCAGTGTAGTGACAGAATGTAGATAGTAGCAGTTAAGAACTTCAATTAAAGCATGTAAGGTCAGAAGAAATGTTCTCTCCGTATTAAATAAGACGAGAAGTATTCAAATAATCTTAGATTTTTTAAAAAATCAATAGAAAAATTAATTTCCATGACAGATAGATAAATAAGAAAAATGAGCATAATGAAAACACTGCTAGGCCTTCAAGCTATTTACTAATAGCAATCAAATCTGAAAATGAGGTAAATAAGTTATCTGTCTACTCTTCATGTTATGGTTTTATTCCTGGGGTGTTTTCTCAGAGAAATAATATTTTTACACATGACAGTTCAGAGAATACAATTCTGCTGGAGACAAGTTTGTTTCAGATTACTTCCTTTTCAGAAAAAAAAAAAGAAACAAAAAGGCTAAAAGCTGATTTTAAATAAATACACAAAACCACTTACATGATACAAAGTTAATAAGACAGACAAACAAAACGTATTTTTTTTAATATCAGTACAGTTGTAACCATCGTTCCCTTTGTCACTGGGGGTGTGTTTTAATCTAATCCTCTTTTTCTGTCCCTGACACCTGTCTGTTTTACACACCAAGTCCAAACTGCAATATTTGTCTGCACCTTCTTGAACTTGCATATCTTTGCTACATGTATGACATTTCTTTGTGCCCCTGGCTCCTTGACGTGTGTTTCTCTTACTCTGGTCTTCATACTTTCCCACCTCACAGTTCAGTACCTGAAGAAGTCTGTCTGTATTCAAAGCACACAGTAATTTAAAGGTTCAAGCACATAGGCGAGTTACTGTAAAGTAACAAGTTACTGCTTGGCTGGTGAGCTGCCACCATTCTCCTTTTGTATGTTCTTACATTTTTCAAATATCAGGTAATTCACTCAGCTTTGCACAGAGTGGAAAACTGTTGATCTACAGTGAAGTGGACTTTATGTCTCCTGGGGGTTAAGAATGGATGTATAGTGAGTTACCATGCTTTCACTGGTGGCTATTAACTTTCTGTTTGCACTTAACAGGAATGCGTGTTTGAGTTCCATTCCAAAGAATGTCACTGGGACCAAAATGGATTAATATATTCCTCCATTTTGGTGGCAGGAGAATCAAAAGAGGAAAATGGGTTCAGCAGTGGTGACCTAATTCTGAGCTTGGACTTCTATGAAAGTCCACAGTGACATCCAAAGCATTGCTCATGTTTGGGATTGTGCCCTTGACTTTTCATGCTAGTCAAATGTTTTATTCTTTCAAGTCTTTCCTTAAAGTTTATAATCTTTATAGTCTGATTATAACCTTACAATCAGTTCTAATCTATAACGATATGATAAATTTAACATTTTTATTTCCGTTCTGCACTAATTTACATCTTCTAGTTTCATTAAATGTGATTAAAGTTTTTGCCAGTTGCCAAACCAGTAGAAGACCTCCCTTGATTGTAAGCTTTAAGCACCAGATGCTTTTCCACCACAAATATCTGTAAGAATGTACGCAGAAGAAATGCAGAGTAGGATTGAATTGAGGAGTAAGTTTTTGGTACATAGCTTGCATCAATATACCTCAGAAATGCAAATTACCTCAGAAATGCAAAACTTTGTAATTAGGTCCACAGAATTTTTAAACTCCTTTTTATGAGAAAAACTCTACTCCTTTCCTAAGAAGGGCAAAATGAAAGCTAGGCCTTCTGTACTTGATATTGAACACTTTGTAAGCTTGTTTATAATTTAAATTGCTTCAAGTAATGATGTATTCTTTGAGGTACATAATTAGATGTTGTTTTTAAAAGATATTTTAAGATTGTTAGTGTGGTGGGTTGACTCTGACTAGACTCCAGGTGCTCACCAAAGCTGCTCTATCACTACCTCTCCTCAACTAGAGGGACATAAGGGAAGCTCCTACCAAAACCTTGCCACAGAAACCCAATACAGTTAGTCTAGCTCAAGTTGTTCATGTTAATAAAGAGCTATCTGGAAGTCAGTATGTGTGATATTATATTCCCTTTATACTTTAATTCTAGGAGTGCACGAAGTGCTTACAATTTGCTGGCTTCTAATACCCCACATCTCTTATTCTTCCCCACAGTCTCATTATCTTTACTTCGAAATTTTACTCAAGGGATGACATGATAAATTTGGAAAGCTAATTCAGTGAGTATTCTTAGGTTATTAACTCCATGACCTACTCAGGATTAGTTAACCTTTTTGTTTAACACTTTTCATTAAATGATGCAGTGTTAACTTTAACACCTTTGATTTAAATAAGTGGCCTGTATACAGTGGATGTGATTTTGCACTTGTCACAAGGCATAAAACATTACATTCAAATAGTAAATGGGATGAAGTCTTTCCTTAGAGCAGGCTGTCTTACAAAGACGAATTCTATTCATATAAGGTCAAATTCTTCCAAGAAATCTGTGTAAAGTTTCCAGGGATTTGGTGCCTGTCCCTCAGCTGAAAATTATGTTAGAATCTTCTGAGTTCACAGGCTGTGTTTTATTTGACTCAGAGGTATGTCTCCTGGATATAGATCTTATATTTGACTTACATCATATTGATCTGAGTCTACAGAAGACAACCTCCTCCTGGTCATCAGTCTTTTTCTGTTTATTACTGTGCTATTCATTAAGACCAGCAATTGACAACATAAGTAGCACTTCAGGAAATCTTTCACATAATGCTTTTGTGAATGTTTTTGCCCAGACCAACCTGCTTTCTTTCCATCCTACTTTTACCCATAGCTCGAGCTGTCTTTCCTGCCTCACCCCTACTTCAGCATTGCTTCTTTCTAGCATTTTGGGTACCAGGCTGCTGTAGTGACAAAAGCTCAGGGGAGAGAGAGGCTTCCTTTTCTTGCTGATGGTGCTTTCTTACAGAAGATCATGGATCCTGAAAAAGAAATCACAGGAGAACCAGGATGTGCAGCCCTGGCATAGAGTCAGACCAATCACTCTGGGAGTGGATTATTACTCATTAATTTGGTGACAAAACTGTGAGGATGTGAACATGTAGAGATAGAGCTTTCAAATACCTCAATCTTCCATAAAATTTTGCAGATTTTTAGTGATATTTAAGAAGAAAGACTCTCTTGAATTCCATTGCTTGAATTTGAAGTTCTTTAAAATGAAGTTTTGGGGTTTTTTTTTTTTATTTTATTTTATTTTTCTCCATATTTGATTTCAGGTGTGATTTTTATCATCTTTGTTAATACTCATGAAAATAATTAATCCTTCACTGGCTTTAACCACACCTACAGCCACATGGTCAACTTGCAGTTCAGTAGGAATTCATTAAATATTTCATTAGACATTAGATGAAATACGTAAACAATTTTGGAAGGAGATGTTGGAATCCAGTTCTGTATTTCTGCTGCTCTCTTCCTTTCCTCCTTCCTCTCGACTCACACATAACAAGTCAGGCTTGTTCTTTCTTACTTTTGACCCTATGAATCTTTACTGCTTTCTAAAAAATATTACAGTTGAAGCAAGAGAAATTAATCCTCCCCTTAATTCTACATCTGTTATTACACATAAATACAGCTTTGAATTGCAGTTGGCTACTTGGCAGATGGGGAGGGAGGTGAGTTAATGTCTGCAGGGAGGAGAGAACCCAAGTCTTTCACATTCACGGGGAGGGGGATACTGTTAAAGTAAAAATGTAGGGTTGCTTTCCTTCCCTAGCCATGCCAGCGTTTTCAAAAAGAACCACGATCCTTCTTTCATTTCTGAAAGAAAGATTCAGATACCTAATTAGATAATGTGTTTCAGAGCTGCAGTTTCCAAGCAAAGATGTCAGGTGACTTTCCACAGCCTGAAGTTTGATTTTAAGCCTCAGGGAAAGCAGGGATCCGATACACACCTTTGTCATCAGCATTCTTTATTTGCTGCTTTGATGATCTATGCCTTCCACTCAGCGCCCTGGCTATTATGAAATTTTATTCTCTCCCTTAACATCCCCCTGGCCTTACATAAAGCATAGGGTTTCTGATCACCTAACTGAGGATTCCATCCCAGGAGCTCAGGAGCGTTTAAGTTAGGCGTTACAATAACCAAATCCTTCAGTGAATCTATCTCTTAAGGTAATTGCTCAAGATACCATGGTAAATTTATAGCAGACTAGATAATTAAACTCTGATTCTGAATTCCAGGCTTGTGGACTGTCATATTTTCTGTCCTTTGCAAATAGTCAACCAGCTGAAAAAGTCAAAGATGCAAAATATAGTGGAAGCAGAGATAAACCAGATGGAAGTTATGGTCAGAAATATAACTTCAGAAAAGCTTTTAAAGTGAGTGTCGCAACAAGCAGGCAAGCAAACAACTTTACCTGACTGCTTTTCCACCCCCTCACTTTATCTTGAACAGTAGGAGATATTTTACCTCTCTGCCTGGAAAGAAAAAGGCTGATTGCTGGCCAGTTTAGCAGCTATTCACAGCCACTTCGGTGTTACTGCTTAACCATCTGTGGTGCAGTCTACATAGTCAGCTCTATTACTCCTACAGGGCTGGCAGCAGAAACCATTCAGGAGAGGTGGTCTAATGCAGACCCAAGACTGGAGGTCAGGATCACTAGAGTAGTGAGGGACATCATTACTTTTACTGAGACAATCTAATGAAGGAAAGAAATAATCACCCATAAAGAAAAAAACAACCAGAAGCCAAAACTCTGAGAACTAGGCTTCCTTTCACACAACTCTTACTACTCAGGCAAATGGGAAAGGGTACCCTGGGACATCAAAAGGAGAAAAAGCTAGATATGATTTCTCTCCACAAAAATGAAGGATTAGTTATTACCAATGGAATTTTTTTATGTAAATACATACAGTAATAAATAATTGCCAGATTATGTGCATGTATCATACACAGAGCAAGATACTCTTTATAACTTTCCTCCAATAATTCAAAGAACTTGACATAGCTCTGTTGTCTAAAATCTGGTTACATTTTGGTTAGAGATTTAAGGTTATTTGGCTAACTCTTCGTGTTCATCATGATCATGAAAGTGTTCCATAAACACTTCTGGGGGTAAGTACCTCAATTTCTCATATTCTACCTGAATCTCAGGTTTGCGGAGTGAAAAGTAGGGCATTGTTTCCACTTGGTACTGTTCATAATAAGGTGTTTTTAGAATGTAAGTTGTTCACATCCTGGAGTCTCTTGAGGCACTTCTAAACAGTAATTCATCTTGTCCTAAAGTAAACTTCTAAAATGAATCAGGGGATTAATATACCAAACTTGGCTTTTGTTTTGTTTTTTTTTTCCTGTTAACTGTAAAGGAAGTTCAGGGTGACAATTTTTCGTTCTTAGCAATCTCTGCAATGCAAAACTTTCCCAAACTGCTTAAAGAAAACTACATTGATAACTCAAAGAATCACAGAATGGTTAAAGTTGGAAGGGACCTCTGGAGTTAATCTGGTGCAATCCCCTTGCTACAGCGAGACTGCATAGCGCCAGTTGCCCAGGACCATGTCCAGATGGCTTTTGAGTATCTTCAAGGTGAGAGTCCTGCTTGGGCAACCTGTGTCATCTGCAAGCATGTTTGTGCATAGATATCTGTGCCTTTCTAGTCCCTTAAATATATGTTAGTATCTCTGGGAGCACAGTTATTTAAGTCTTCTGATTAAAAACATACTGTATCATGAATAAAAAGTTTATCATTTTATGGGACCCGCAACTTTTTTTTTATTTGTCCTTCATACTTTAAGTTGCTGTATTTCATCTTTCTGTTCCCTATTAATCAGAGATTTTTCATGGATGCACATTCTTTACTTTTATATTGCCTGTGTTCTCTAACTTCTTTTTTTATATATTTATATAGATGAAGTAATTCATTTCCATTGCAAATGTGAGAGGGGGAGATTTTTACTACTACTTTCACTTCCCCTCTTGACCCAGATTTTTAATAAAGGTCCTTTAGGTAACTGAAGAATTGGGAATTGTAGGCAATTAGAAAAAACATAATAAATCATTCTTAAACATTTCCTAATCACTCATAGCTTTCATTAATTTTTTTATTTTTTTTTTTGTCTTCCCACTGAGTTTTGTTCATGACTGTTTTCAGCTTAGGAGATAAATCCTTTTAAAGTGTTATAGCCCTGATCCTCAAAAGCTTTTGGATTCTTAGCTCTGACTGAAATAATGGGATTTAGTAGCTTCGGAAGCACAGCTGAAAAAAACCCTTGTCTCTATATCTTGTTGGTTAGGATATTCTGCTTCAATATAGGAAACCAAATTAATCTGTGAGCCCTTGCAATCACGTTGTCTTTAACTAACACAGTGAAGTTTCTTAGAGAATTGTTCTATGCTATTTCTACTTTTTTTTTTTTTAAAGCACCGGTTACAAATGTCTGCTTCATTGCTTTTTAAAAAATCTGTATTAGTCACTGCTTTTTTTAACCTTGCTAATAATTTTTTATGTTCTCTGAGATTTCCAATCTATCACGTGGCAGGGATATGTCACTTTTAGAGCGATTCTGTGCAGAGATGCAGTGTGTGGTTTAGATTTAACATGCCTCATTAGCATCTCATTTGCTCCTCTTTTGAGGCACAAAGAAAGGCCATACTGGTCCGCTGGCAGCCCTTTGAAGACTTCTGTTCGACATTTCCTTCCTGACCTCACACAGCACAGCAAGACTTTTCCTCCCTCGGAAGAGGTGTATAATATACCTGGTGAAACAGGCTTGTTTTGTTGACTGTGAGTAAGGGAAAAGTGCCTGTCCCTGCCACCTGTAGGACCGAGGATGTTCAAGATGCTTCGCTATAGGTTTATAAGCACTAAATCTTGCCAGGCAAGGCTGATTGCTTTTTGATGTTATTACAAAGCTAGCAAATGATCTTACTCTCAACATTAATTAAAATCAACTTGGAAAATTACTCTTTCATATTGACAGGATCTAACTACATGGCTGTAAAATAGAGTAATGATGAATAATAATGCATCAAGTTTTGACGAATTATGGTCCTTTGTTTGATCAGGTCTTATTTTAACATTTTCATTAATAAACTTAGGTGGAACCTCAGCCTCATTGAAGAAGTGAATGTCAAAACTCTTACTCACTTCAGCAGGCTAGGACGGGCAATAAAATAGTACGTTAATGAAAGCCCCATCTGATATTACACTCAGCTTCAAATAATGCTGGGCACAGAAACTACATTAAAAAAAATGCAAACAACCTGTTGCAGACAATAAAAAGAAGGCAGGAAATAAAATTAGTTTAGGTTTGAAAATATATTGTCTCATTAGTGTGTGAATAGACAAAAATCCCAAACTGTAAAATCTCCTATTCAGGCTGTGGAGGGGAAAAAAAAAAAAAAAAGAAAAAAAAGAAAAAGAAAAGACCTTCCCAAAAAGTCGTAAAGCTGGCAGAAAGATCTTAGAGTAATATGTAAAAATGTGTTTGCATTTTATATGTGAAACATCTGAAATTTTGCATAACACAAAGTTGACCATAACATTATTTAGTTAGCAGTTATCTTAATAATTTCCACACATATACAGAGGAAAACCTGCCATTGTTTATGGGGTGAAAAAGTTATTGTTTGTATTCCGTGTTTGTATTCTGTATTTGTCTTCCTAAACTGCAACTGAACAGAAATAAAAGATACACTCTAGAAGAGCCAAGACCTTATTCTAGACTCTTAGAAAAATATTGATCTGTATGATTAAGGACACCATGTAAAGAGTGGTTAAGACTGAGACTAGACATTTTTCTACAATTGAATGAGTCATAAAGAAAATATTCATATACATCGCTGGAATATTAACATGTATTTTCTCTTGTTTTAATTTAGAATATGCAGATTCTATAAGAAAAACAACTATCATCTGCATGTTAATATCAGCGTCATCTGGGCATAACCAGAGAAGAAACCTGGATTCATAAACAAGAATTGTATTGATTTACCTAATCAATGTTCTTTGCTAATTGATAACATTATTAAGTAGATTAAAGATTTGGTGGAAAATATTTGTCTGGCAAATGTCTTCACGTTGGCTTGCCCTCACATCCCTCCACTACTTTGTCCTATGTCAAGTCATGTAATTACCAAAGAAAAAGCAGAAACTTGCCTTTCTGAAGAGACAAATTCTACAGACTTCTTTCATGGGAATAGTTATTAAGATCTCTAACATTTATACTGTGCCTCTTATCCACAGCTGTCAGAGATATTTACAAAGAAAGGAAAGTGGTCAAAGAAAAATATCCTGAAAATCTGAAAAGAAAATCTGAAAAGAAAATGTAAACAGGTTTTATGAGCAAATAGAATATTTGCAATGGCCAAGGCAGAATACTTTCAATCCCTCTTTATATGAATCCAGAGTATTTGGAGTGAACATCCAAAATCCAGTCAAGAACATGTATTGGCCTGACAAATACACCTGGCTGAAAATCAGTGTTCTAGCTTGCAGAAAACTGTCTATCTTGTCATCTGTCTATCCCGTCAAATGGTTTGGCTTCTGAGTTAAGACCAAAGCCCTGATCCCTTGACCTTCTACACTGCAAAAATGTTAATTTGTTTCTAAACTTTCTTTTGAAGCACTATCAATCAGTTCCCCATGATGCAAAATCCACCTATTATTAAAAAAAGAGTTTTCTATAGAGATTGTTTTCAATGGAGAGAGTGGATGAAGGCTGCAGCCAATTAGGTTTTTATCTATCTGCTCTGTAGCATTGCCCAACATTATCTGGTGAGCACTGATTCTTAACAACTAAAACAACTTCATGTGCCATGCCTTGGGGCAAGCAATATACATCCTGAGTCTCATGCTATAAAAACCTCTCCCTAGTGTGACTAAACACAGATTTCTCATTATTTCAGAGACACACACAGGAAAAAAAAAAAAAAAAAAGAATAAAACTGGGTGGGGGGGCGCTGCATGTGACGGAGATCCAGGGCCATGTGTTTTAGAGCTGTGGCCCATCTGCGCTGAAGGCATCTGGCTCTATATGGTGTGTGTGTTTGAACCACTGTCTCTGTTCAGTAAGAAACAAAGACCACTGTGTATCATAGATACCTTTAGCAATGTAGATATGTATTTTGTTCCTTGGAAAGTTTGATCCAAATCAGACCAAACCCTAAAATTCTGGAATTTCAAGCAAACCACAGTTAACAGCGAAAACTGCTTGTGTGTACAGTAGTAGTATACTCACAAGAACACCAAAGCTAGTGGCAAGATGTGCTACTGTCTATGGCATGGTGCCAGACATCTTCTTCTTGCAGTGGATTCATAAAATGTCCTTTGAAGTCAAGATTTTTCAAATGAATACATAGGACCCAGAGGATTGAAGCCAGTCATGCATACAAATTCACAAGAAGGATCTAAAAGCTGAGATGAAAGGCCTCTAAAGGTGTTAAGATTTTAATAACCTGGGACACTAAATAGTTTCTAAGCCCACACACTGATCCGGTAAATTTCTGATATGTGCTATGCTCGGTATGCATTGCTGAATCTTATTTTTCCTTCTATTTGGATAGATATGAAGTTCCATTGTAGCTGGAATAGGGTATGGATACAGTACAAAAGTATCTTCAGAGTTTTGGATGTTATTATTGCTGCTGTCATTGTTGTTGTTGTTGTTGTTGTTATTATTATTATTATTATTATTATTATTATTATTATTATGCCTAACCACTGGGTTACATTCTGTTATCACCAGGCAAATGTACCTAAAATGTTTGACAGAACATTACATTTTGTGAGAGATAAAAGGGCACAGCATTCATAAGTGTATATGTCAAAGTGCTAGAATTTACTTTAAAGAACTGATGGGAGCACTAGATTATTTTTATTTGCCCGCACTGTATTTATGGACAGGAAATTTATTGAAAAAAATTAAAGAAACACAGCAGGTGTTAGGCTGAAAGACTCTTTCGTTACTGTAGCCTTCATAGTTACTGTAAATACAACTAAAACAGAATCTGAACTGGGACTATATTACAATCTTCTGCTCCAAAATCTCAGATATTGTTTTTATCACAAGGAAGAAAACCCTTGAAACTTGATCCGTATTAAATGTAGTAGTACAAAGCTTTGAGATGTGAATTCCTCCACCTCTCTTTGTGAGAAACAGACAGCGATGTCTGATATACAAGTAGAGTTTGGAAAAAAGTACTACTTCCCTCCAGTAAAACCACTGAGAAAGAGACTGGCCTGAGAACAGCAGCTAACTCACTTAGTAAGTCCTACATTTTGTTGTCGCCGGGTAAAGGCTTAGCATTTTAAAATAAAAGGAAATTGTGTTTATTGAGATCAAGATTTTGATTAAAATGGTGGTAGATGATTTGCCTACCGGATAAATTCTCCTCTCACAGTTTTCTTCTCTGTTTCTCCAACTCAGGAAAGGGAGGAAGGGAATGTTTTTGCAGCTTTTGGTGTTTTGTGGCTCAGAATGGCAATCACATCTTCTCCCATGATTCCCTTTTCCCACTAATTCTCTTTTCTGAAATTATGATCTTGAAACACCAACCGATTCCTCTGCTCAGATTCAGTAGTAATATTCCTCTGTGTGGCAGATGCGCCAACTCATTTTACCTGATGGCAGATGCGCCAACTCATTTTACTTGGTGGACACAAACCATAGTAATGCACAGAATAGCTATAACAGAGTCATGGCTCAAGCAACATTTGACACACTTCCTTCCATGAGACCCTGCCACCTATTAGAGACTTTGCTCTTTCTACAGGAAAGACCTCATACATCACACTGATAAAGAGCAACAGAAAATCCTGGCATAGATAGGAAGAGCAGACACCGCCCACAGATTTTGTTCTGAGAATTTATCGACAGTAACATGAGAGTTTAAAGGCCAAATGGAGAAATACATAAAAAGAGCAGGCTCAACATTGGTCTATCTCTCCTCTGGCTGAAGGAAATGATACAAGTTTTTGTAGGCAATGTTAATCCCCTATAGAGCAGAGCCTTCTAGACATGGATTTCATCCGATGGAATAAATGTAGCTTTTTTTTCAAAGCAGATCTCTGCCAGTTTACATTAACTGAGATTCTTTCCCCTCAAATGTTGCAAGATAAAATAAGAATGTTTTCCACTACACAGCTGAGGTCTATTAGTTTTCTCTCAGAAGCCTTAGCTTGTGAGTGCCGTGCACAGTATAAACTCAGAGGTAACCAACAGCAAAAGGAAGCTAAAATGAATGTTATCCATCCCTTTTCCCTTTAGAAGGAAAGAAAACAGAACCCTGCTTTATTCATGAAAGCCCAGCATTCACAGCTCAGCAGTCAGTCTTTGATTTGGAGCTGGTTTGCACCAGGGATGCCATGACACTGTTTTTTTATGGGGAAAAAATGAGGATAACGAGGCACTTAAGTGATTTAAAGATACATCTGCAAAACATAGTTTAAAAACATCAAATGTATTCTTTTTCTCTCTTTCCCTCTCTTTCCATCTCCTACACAGGAACAGAGAAACAGATTTCTGAATTGCTGTGGTGCTTTTTTTTCTCTCAAAAGCTTATGTCTTTATTTAAATAATAACAAAAAATCCGTTGCAACTAGTTGACATATTTGTCACTACAATCATAAAAGTAAATTAGAAAAGGCATAGAAACAAAGAAATAGTGAATTATTTTTTTTTAATGACAAGAATTACAGAAAAAAAACACAGTTGAGTTGCTCCTGAGAACACTAGAACTAATGGCATCTAACTGTCCACAGAATTATTTCCAGCATCCTGTGACTACTTCTTTCCCGCTCTGTGTCTGCCCCCCCCCCCCATTCTCAATTCCCTTCTATGTCTTCATACTCAAATCACTTGTTGCTTCCTCAAATCCCCTTTTTATTTTTCTGGATCAGAGGCAGCATATGCTCTGACTGATTTAAAGGTTCATGTTAGTGTACCCTTAGATTGGTCAGGTGGCTCCTGTCTCTCAGAGCAGGTGAGGGAATAATTCAGAACTACTTTTCTCCCTTTGTCAGGTAGCAATGATTGAAGAAATTACAATCTCTTACTAATGATATTCATGAAACCTGAAGAAATTTTGTCTCTTTAAGACATCATCTGTTACTTTCAGTGTACTTGAAAGCTGTTTGACAATTTCAGCCCTATTAGAGAAGGACTGCAAGATACAGATAGCATGATCATATAAAACTTGTTGCCTTAGAAAAACGTGCTAAAGGATACAAAGATAGCTTATTTCTGGCTTGATATGGCTTACTGTTGCTTCCAGAAGGATTTAACCTTTAACAATAATTCAACTCCAAGGTTCCCACTGTAAGAACGTGTTAAAGTTCTTTATAGAAACTGAATTTTAGTGATTTCTGCTCGTAGGATGTCCTTGAAATAATTTATTTTCAGTTTTCTTTCAGTTGGATTCACAGATAAACTGAGAAGATCAAATTAAGAATGTCAACTCCTGAAAAACATTGGTTTCTTTTTTTATTGCAAATATGAATTAAGATGTTGAAAGTTAAAAGCAGAACCATGAGGATAAATGCCTAGGAAATATGGTTCAGAGAAGTTAAATTGTTTCAGACAGATTTTTAGTCCTGAAACAGCCAGTGCTACTTCTAATGTCTGGAATCCCAACACTCTCCTGTGCCAGTAGAAAATTTAGTAACTTGCTACCTATGATGGAAATGGCCTAAACTGTGAAGAAACTGTGCTAATCATTAAGGAAGCTCTGAGATCTATTGGGAAAAAAAACATCTGGTGGGCAAAGATGTATTAATCTGATAGTTTCCATTCTGAGGATACTCAGCCAGTTTAACCTGGCTCAGAGTCACAAACCTTGGCATTTTTAAGACAAGACAAAAGAAGGAAAGGCTGTTTTTTAACACAAACTGAAATGAAATAGCATTCTAGTTTCAAATGAATAGAAAACTGAATCTAAATTTTGAGATTTCTTGCAGAAAACTGGTTGAAATAACAGTTTCAAAACACGTGGAATTCAAGATTTTCTCATCCCCCATTTGTCCATAGTGAGAGTCAGCAGAGCAGTACACAGATACTCAAGGAATCACAGAAAGGTTGAGGTTGCAAGGAATCTCTGGAGGCAATCTGGTCCAATCCCCCTGCTACAGCAGGACCACCTAGAGCTTGTTGCCCAGGATGCTGTCCAGGCAGCTTTTGAAAATCTCCGAGGTGGGAGACTCCACAACCTTCCTGGGACAACTGTGCAAGTGCTCAGTCACCCTCACAACAAAAAAGTGTTTTCTGATATTCAGGGGGAACCTGCTATGTGTCAGTTTGTACCCACTGCCTCTGGTCCTGGCACTGGGCACCGCTGAAACAAGCCTGGCTCCATCTTCTCTCCACTCTCCCTTCAGGTATTTAAACACATTGATGAGAAATCCCCTAAACCTTCTTTTGTCTAAACAGTCCCAGCTCTCTCAGCCTTTCTGCATAGGTGGAAAGTCCCTTCATCACCTTTGTGGCATTTTGTATGACTCCCTCCAGTATGTCCATATCTCTCTTAACTGGGTTGCTCAGAACTGTACACAGCACTCCAGGTGTGGCCTCATCAGTACTGAGGGAAAGCATCAAATCCCTCAACCTGCAGGTTATAGTTTGCCTATGTAGCCCAGGATACTATTATCCTTTTTGTGGCAAAGACACATTGCAGGTTCATGTTGAACCTGGTGTCCATCTAGACCCCCAGGTCCTTTTTTGGCAAGCTGCTTTCCAGTTGGGTGGTCCCCAGCATATGTTGGTGACTGAGGTTGTTCGTCTCCAGGTGCAGGACTTTGCACTTCTCCTTGTTGAACTTTATGAGGTTCCCGTCAGCACATTTCTCCAGCTTATCAAGATCTCTCTGGATGGCAGCCTGACCCTCTGATGTATCAGCCACTCCTGCTGGTATTGTGTCATCTGTACACTTGCTGAGGGTACACACTTCCCAATCATCAGGTAATTACTGAACCTGTTGAACAGGACTATGTATGGACCCCTGACAGCTAATCAATAGCCTCCAACTACACTTTGTGCTGCTGATCATCAGTCTCTGGGACCAGCCATTCAGCCCCTTTTCAATTCACCTCAGTGTCTGCTCATGCAACCCATACTTAACATCTTGTCTGTGATGATCTTATAGGAGACAGTCTCAAAGGCCTTCCTGAAGTCCAAGTAGACAATATCCATTGCTCTCCCCTCATCTACCAGGCCATTCATTTCATCATGGAAGTTTATTAAGGTGGTCAAGCATGACTTCATCTTGGTGAATCCATTCTGAATAATCATAGAATCATAGAATCATAGAATTGTTAGGGTTGGAAGGGACCTTAAAGATCATCTAGTTCCAACCCCCCTGCCATGGGCAGGGACACCTCCCACTAGATCAGGTTGCTCAGAGCCCCGTCCAGCCTGGCCTTAAAAACTTCCAGGGATGGGGCTTCCACCACCTCTCTGGGCAACCTGTTCCAGTGTCTCACCACCCTCATGGTGAAGAACTTCTTCCTAACATCTAGTCTGAATCGACCCATCTCTAGTTTTAATCCATTCCCTCTAGTCCTACCATTACCCGACATCCTAAAACGTCCCTCACCAGCTTTCTTATAGGCCCCCTTAAGATACTGGTAGGCCACTATAAAGTCTCCTCGGAGCCGCCTTTTCTCCAGACTGAACAATTCCAACTCTCTCAGTCTGTCCTCATAGGAGAGATGCTCCAGCCTTCTGATCATCCTCGTGGCCCTTCTCTGGACACGTTCCAGCACGCTTATATCTTTCTTGTAGTCCTTACTGTGCCTGGAAATGGTTTACAGGATTAGCTGCTCCATCACCTTCCCTGAGATCGAGGTGAGACTGAGTGGCTTGTAGTTCCCTAGGTCGTCATTATTGCCCTTCTTGAAGTCCAAAGTGAACATTTACTTTCCTGCAGTCTTTGGGCATTTCTCCCAGTTGCCATGATTGATCAAAGATTACTGAGAGTGACCTCACAATGATGTCAGCCAGCTCCCTCAGAACTCATGGTTGCAATCCCCCTGAAAAACAAGACAGGAGATCTAGAGACAACTGACATGGAAAAGGCTGAGGTACTCAACAATCCTTCTGCCTCACTCACTACTGGAAATTGCTCTTCCCATATCCCTCAAACCCCTGAACCACAAGGCAAGGAGTAGGGGAATGAAGTCCCTCCCATCATAGGAGAAATTCAGGTTTGAGACCATATGAGGATGGTCTCAAACAGAAGTCCATGGGACCCAACGAGATGCATCCAAGGCTTTTGAGGGAACTGGCAGATGTAGTTGCTGAGCTACTCTCCACCATATTTGAAAATCCATGGCAGTCAGACAAAGTCCCTGATGACTGGGGAAAAGGGAATATCACACCCATTTTTAAAAAGGATAAAAAGGAGGGCCCTGGGAACTACCAATGTGTGATGCTTGTTTTCGTGCCCAATAAGATGATGTATCAGATCCTCCTGGAAGATATATTGAAACATATGGAAGGCATGGAGGTGATTAGAGACAGTCAACATGACTTCACCAAGGGCAAATCATGCCTGACTAATTTACTGGCCTTCTATGATACAGTTACTGTGTCAGTGGACATCAAGATGGCACCAAGGTGACACAAAGATGAGTGGTGCAGGTGATTCACTAGAGGGAAAGCATGCTATCCGGAGGGACCTTGACAGGCTTGAGGAGTGGGCCCATGCAAACCTCACGAAGTTTTACAATGCCAAGTGCAAGGTCCCTGAGCTTGCACACCTGAGCTGGGGCAACCCTCATTATTAGTACGCGTTGGATGATGAATGGGTTGAAAGCAACCCTGCAGAGAAGTACTTGGGGGACGAAAAAAATTATATTTGCTGGCAACATTTACTTGCAGCCCAGAAAGCCAATCGTATCCCGCAGTACCTAAAAACAGGCGTTGACAGAGGTCAAGGGAGGTGATCCTCCCCCTCCACTCTGCTTTTTTGGGACCCCACCTGGAGTGCTGCATCCAGTTTTGAGGTCCCCAGTACAAGAAAGACATGGACCTTTTAAAGTCGGTTGAGAGAGAGGCCATGGAAATAATCAAGGGGCTGGAACACCTCTCCTATGAAGAAAGGTTGAGAGATCTGGGGCTCTTTAGCCTAGAGGAGACAAGGCTCTGGAGAGACCTTGTTGTGGCCTTTCAATACTTAAAGGGAGCTTAAAAGAAAGATGGAGAACTTGTTGCCCAGAGAAGTTCTGAATGTCCCATCTCTGAAAGTGTTCTAGATCAGGTTGGACAGGGCTTTGAGCAATCTGATCTTTTGAAAGATTTAAAATGTTGCTTCCAACCCAAACCATTCTATGACTCTATGACCCCATCAGTGCCCATGGGCTTAAGTATGTCCATTTTGCTTAAGTATTTCCTGACCCGATCCTCTTTCACCAAGAGTACATCTTCTTTGCTTCAGCCTTTCCCCTTGATCTCTGGGACCTGGGAAATACTGAGGTAAAGAAGGCATCCAGTATTTCAGCCTTTTGCATGTCCCCTGTAACCAGGTCCCCAGTCTCCTTGAGCAATGGGCCCACGTTTTCCCTAGTCTTCCTTTTGGTGACTATGTGCCTATAGAATCCCTTCTTGTTTCTTTTGATATCCCTGGCCAGACTGAATCCCATTTGGGCTTTAGCTGTTCTAACTTCATCCCTGGATGTTTGGACAATGTTTCTGTATTCCTCCCAGGTTACAAGTCCTTCCTTCCACCCTCTGTATGCTTCCTTTTTGTGTTTTGTTTTGGCTAGGAACTCATTGTTCATCCATACAGGCCTCTTGACACTTTTGCTTGACTTCATGCTTATTAAGATGGAACTCTCCTGAGCCTGGAGGAGGTAATCCTTGAATATTAACCAGGTTTCTTGGGCCCTCTTCCATGCAGGATCATATTTCCTGGGACTCTTCCAAACAGATCTTTGAAGAGGCCAAATTCTACCTGCTGAAGTTCAGGGTTGTGAGCTTGCTTTTCACTCTGCTCCCTGCCTTCATGATTCTAAACACCAGCATCTCATGGTCACTACAGGAAAGGCTGCCTTTGACTTTCACATTCACAAGGAGGAAGTCGGTGTTTATGAGGTCTAGCAGAGCACTGCTCCTTTTTGGGTCCTCTATCACTTGGAGGAGGAAGTTGTCATTGATGGACTCCAGGAACCTCCTGGATTGCTTACGTCTTTGCTATGTCGTCCCTCCAGCAGATATCAGGGTGGCTGAAATCCCCCATGAGGATGAGCACCCGTGAATGTGAGCTCCTATCTGTCTGTAGAGGGCCTGATCCACCTGTTCTTCCTGGTCAGGTGGACTATAGCAGGCACCTACTATAATGCTACCTTTACCTGTCTTCTCTTTAATCCTCACCCATAAACTGTTTATTGGATCCTCATCCATCCCCAGACAGAGCTCCATGCACTCCAGCCGCTCTGCCATGTAAAGGCAACTCCCCCTCCTCCTCTTCCCTTCCTGTCCTTCCTAATGAGCATGTATCCCTCCATTGCAACACTCTAGTCATGTGAGCCGTCCCACCACATCTCTGTAACCCCAACAAGATCTTAGCCCTGCAACTGCACACATATCTCTAACGCTTATGTTTGTTCCCCATACTGCGTGCACTGGTATACAGGCACTTTAGAGAAGCAGCTCAGCATCTTGAGTTGCTGGAGAGGGTTTGGGGAATTTATCCATAATGGTTCCTTGTAGGCACTTCCTTGCTCACATGCAAGTACCAGAGATGACCTCACTAAAGCCCCATTTTATTGTTTCTGTAATTCCTTCCTGTCATATCACCCCATGCCCTTTGCTCAGTGATCCCATCACATTACCCCATGCCCTTTGTTCATCTTGACATCATAAAGAAGTTATTTTACAGTGACAGCAATCATTCACTGGAACAACCTTCTCAGGGATACAACGGAGTCCCCATCACTTGAGGTATTCAAGATGCAACTGGACAGGGTGCTAGATAATCTCGTCTAGCCTCCCTTTTCCATGAAAGTTTGCACCAGATAATCTTTTGAGGTCCCTTTCAATGTGGGCTATTCTATAAGTCTATGATCCTGTCTGTCACCCTCTCCCAGGGCTGCTGGTTACTTTCTCCCTCCCCCCTTATTCTTACTCCAAAGCCCTCTTAATGAGGTCAGACATCTTATTGACAAAAATAGCTTTACTCTGCTTAGAGAGTTAGATCCCACCTCTCCCAAGCAGATGCTGATCTGTAAAAAGGATTCCATGATCATAGAACCCAAACCTCTGTTGCCAACACCAGTTGTACAGCCACACATGAATGCAGTGCAGCCTCACAGTGATATACAGGGGCAACCTGACTCCAGGGATGGTCTGGGGATGTCTCATTAATCAAATTAAGTCTCATCTCATTGATGTTTCTGAGGCTTCAAAGAACTTCATTTGGTTCATTTGTCTGATTAGAATATTTAGATTGATTTGGACTATAATAAGGAGGGAAGGATTAACATCACAAAGCAAAAATTTCAAAACCTGTGCATTTTGCACTCTGAAAGGGTTAACAAGATTAGGACTGGTAGTTGATATTTCAAAAGTGGAACTAAATACACAAAGTATGCAGATCCAAACCTTAATTCATTTGCTTATCCGCCACATTTGGAGCTATCACTGAGTTATATAACATTTCTTAAAATTAAAACATTTCTAAAACCTATAAAGCAGCTTGCACTGCTGAGTATATTGTTCTGTATAAACTGCCTTCAAAAAAACCAACCATATGGATGTGGCTCTTTTACAATATCATTTACTGAACCAGGCTGTCTTTAAAAAAGAATTAGAACAATAATAACAACAAAATGCTGTCAGTATTTTAAATGTTTTGACCCAAAAGCGTTTGGCATGGATTTATCTAATGTATTATAAACCAGAAAAACACTGAATTGATCCCATCACCTTAGAGTTCTGGTTGTATTTATCAAGCACATTTTTGAAATGTTTGTGATAAGTCTACACGTTCTAGGAGATTAAGAGTTAAGATGAATAAAAATTGTTGGATTACCTCTAAGTTACTGTCATTTTTTAATTTAAAAAGTTAATTGCTGTCAATAAAATGAAGTCTCTGTGTATGTTACTGGCTGAAAAACATAACACTTACTCTTAGAAGGTCTGCTTTCATTGCAAAAATAAAAGACAAAACTGCTGATTATTCAGCTGACAGTGTTTTTACGTAACTAAAAAGGTGTTAATTGAAAACATGTTAGATTGATTTAGAAACATGTGGCTCGATTACCAAGTAAAATTATGGATAATTAAGGGAGTATTTTACATCCTACTTGAAATTTAGCTTCTCCACAGTGTAATAGGAGGTTTGCTAGTTCTTGGAGTGAAGCAGGATTTCATCCTTGTGTGTTCAACTATTATCAAAAAGATTTCCACATGAAGTGTCAAACACTGAGTACCTCTGTGATGTCTTTATAGAAATACACTTCCGAAATATTATTTTTTACAAAATATAGCCTAAAATTAAACAGTAAAATTGCTATATCAACACACTTATCTAAAAAGTAGGTACAAGCCTAGGGATTTTTACCCTTTGCTTCAATTAATTGGTTTTCTCTCAACTCGTTTTCTACTTATGCTTATATCCAGATTTGTAAAGATCTTTTTGCTGAACTTGAAACTCAAGGCGCCTTCCTTCCTTATGTGTCTTCTTTGTTAGAGGTATGTGTTGCAGAGAATTGCAGTGAGCTTTGTGATCCAGCACAGCACCGCACCATGCCCTGCAGAGGATGAGACATAAGGAAACTGAGTCCAGATCCCCGATACTATTTCAGAGAGCTATGACCAAGATAAAGATGATGGACATGCAGAAATACCTGCATATTCCTTCCATGCATAGGCCTGACTTTGCAAAGCCTGGTACCTAATACGTATCAGCTATAGTGGAAATAAATGTGGGTCTGCAGTAGCTAATGTTTCATATAAAGAGTTACGGATTGCATAAAAGCTGAGTTATGCATCTTGAATTTTGTCTGAAAACAAACACTGTTTCTATTTCAGTCACAGAGAGAACTGAGCAATGATACGCCCTCATCTCATCAAAATTCATTTTCTGTCTCTCTTGCTGTGGAGCCTCCACTGCCATCTGGTATATTTTATTTTCTTCCTCTTCAGATGCATATCCTTAAGAGCCAGCTGCTTTACAGCCCTCAGTCTCTCAGTGCCTTTCTGCAATAGTTCGACACCTGAGTTACATCGATTATTCTATTCACTGATGGTGAGTCTTTAACTTACACCTGCTCACAGACCCCAGCATCACAGGTTGTGACCTTGGATGAAATTACAAGCTTTTAAGCTTAGTATTATTCAAGCTAAGCATGAGCCAGGTGAGTGAGGAAAAGTCAAGACTCAGGAATCTATAAGAGAGTTGATTGGACTTCATTCGGGTTTTTCAGAATCCATCTCTTATTAGTTCTGCATGAATACTGGAATGATCCTTGCAGATTTTCCAAAAAGGCGTTTTGGACCCTAATTGTTCTACAACAACTATTAATGGATGTTCAGTGGTTGGAAGCATTGCTAAGAAGTAGATTGTCAATTACAATATCAAATGAACTTCAACTGATTTACCTTGCAAGTGGAAAATCAGAAACCATCTAAAAGCAACTTCTTTGGGGCTTGGTTTCGGCCTGTTGTTTTTCTCCCTCCTCCTTCACACACATACGTTTTGCAGCAGTGGTAGCAGAAGCAGTTACAGTCTGGATACCAGATGTCATCTATATGCTGATGACACTGCGTAATAGGTTTGGCCCAGCACCTCATGAAATTGAATCACCTTTGCAAGCTGACTTTGTGGTATTTCAGAAGTGCTTGATGAGTAATAAATTAGTGCTAAACTTTGAGGAAAAGTTATAAAATTCAGCTTTAATTCCAAATTAAGAGCTTTAGTATCTCAGTTGCTGTTAGGTAATGCATATATTAATGATTTTTTTTTTTTTTCCTTAAGAGCTATTCAATTTCTTTAAATACCCTGTTATTTGCCCATCTAAATTACTTTTTGCCTGGCCTGAAGTGAAGAATTTCAACATGGTCCTCTGAAATTATATCTGAATACATTATCTCTCAGGAACAACTGTCACTGTCCTTCATGTAATCACTAGAAAATGATTTCCTGAGCAAATTCAAATAGAAAGCTCCAGATCTAGAAGTCACATGTTGATTCACAGAAAGAGTATGCTCACTGACTGAAATCTATTTCGGCAGGTAGATCTTTTAAGCTAACATCTGTTGCACTCCAAGAGTAGTTTTGTCGCCTTAAAGATGTGTGGCATGGCTGGACCATTCATTCTCGTTTTCCTTCACATGGCAACGTGTGAAACCCTTAAAAGCACCCTCCTCTGTGGCCCAGGTCTGCAGGAGTTCTGTTTTGTCCTGCTTCATTTTCAGTGCAGTGCACGCACAGATTCCTGGCCTCTGCTTTAGAACTTCGTATATCAGGTTGGATGAGGTCAAGTTTCTAATGTCTGTTCCTTTTGTGCTAAAATAATATTGAGTTCTTTTGCTGGACAGGTTAGTTAAAACTGTTTTTATTGACACTGGTATATCTCTGCATCTTATATTCTATCATAATGGCTTGCATATGTTCAGGTCAAACGTATTCTCAGTTCGTGGGGTGTTTTTTTAATGAGGTAGTGGTAAAGTTCCAGGAACTTTATTAATGCTTATAAATTTTCTGTAATGTCACAAAAGATTATAACGTATATATTTCTATAAAATAAAAGCATTAATGTAAAGAAAGCATATAGTTTCTTATTCTGTTCTTTTAATGGTAGGCATTTTCTCGGAGTGCGTGTTGATTTCAATCGTATTTCATTCACTAAACATTTTTAAATGACATTTGTGACATTAAAGTTCTCCCCTGAATATTGAATTTGGAGGTTACAATTACACTACCCAGGCAATGAATGTTTCCATACTTAATACAAAATTCCTTATGAATAATGTTTTTATTATTTCTATAGTTATTTTAAAGAAATCATGATTTTCCTACAACAGTATGAACAGTATCAGCTTTAGTAAAGATGAAAGAAGTATCAGAAAAAGCAGGGAAAAGAAAGAAAGGAGGAAAAATATGTAAAAAAAGGAGAATGCCAAAGTATCTATTAGGTAAATAGTGGGACAGTGAGTTGGCAAGACAAAATCTATGTACCGTTATGAACAATTCTTGTTCAGAGGGTTTTACTATCAAATTTACTTTCCCAATCTTGTCTGCTTGCATGAGAGTTACAACAGAGGAACGAAAACTAAAAGGAATGATAATCAAAAGCAAAACAGCCAGCATGGTTTTAGGAAAGGGAGGTCCTGCTTAATCAACCTGATCTCTTTCTATGACCATGTGACCCACCTTCTGGATGCGGGGAAGGCTGTGGACGTTGTCTATTTGGACTTTGGTAAGGCCTTTGACACCATCCCCCACAGCATTCTCCTGGAGAAGCTGGCAAATCATGGCATAGACAAGCGTACTCTTCGCTGGGTTAAAAACTGGCTGGATGGCCGTGGCCAGAGAGTTGTGATTAATGGGGTGAAATCCTCTTGGCAGCCGGTCACCAATGGCGTCCCTCAGGGCTCAGTTTTGGGGCCAGTTTTGTTTAATATCTTTATCAGTGATCTGGATGAGGGGATTGAGTGCACTCTCAGTAAGTTTGCAGACAACACCAAACTAGGTGGGAGTGTTGATCTGCTTGAGTGTAGGAAGGCTCTACAGAGGGACCTGGACAGGCTGGATCGATGGGCCAAGGCCAACTGTATGAGGTTTAAGAAGGTCACGTGCCAGGTCCTGTATTTTGGTCACAACAACCCCAAGCAGCGCTACAGGCTTGGGGAAGAGTGGCTGGAAAGCTGCCCTGCAGAAAAGGACCTGGGGGTGCAGGTGGACGGCCAGCTTAACATGAGGCAGCAGTGTGCCCAGGTGGCCAAAAAGGCCAACAGCATTCTGGCTTGTATCAGGAATAGTGTGGCCAGCAGGAGCAGGGAAGTGATCGTGCCTCTGTACTCGGCACTGGTGAGGCCTCACCTCGAGTCCTGCGTTCAGTTCTGGGCCCCTCTGTACAAGAGGGACATTGAAGTGCTGGAGCGTGTCCAGAGGAGAGCTACCAGGCTGGTGAGGGGTCTGGAGACCAGGTCATCTGAGGAGAGGCTGAAGGAGCTGGGCATGTTTAGCTTGGAGAAGAGAAGGCTGAGGGGAGACCTCGTTGCCCTCCACAACTCCCTGAAAGGAGGTTGGAGAGAGGTGGGTGTTGGCCTCTTCTCCCAGGTGAATAATGACAGGACCAGAGGAAATGGTCTGAAGTTGCATCAGGGGAGGTTTAGATTAGATATTAGGAAGAATTACTTTACTGAAAGAGTGGTCAGGCACTGGAACAGCCTGCCCAGGGAGGTGGTTGAGTCACCATCCCTAGAGGTGTTTAAGAAATGGTTAGATGTGGCACTTCAGGGCGTGCTCTAGTGGCAGGGATTGTAGGTTGTTTGGTTGGACTCGATGATCTCAAAGGTCCTTTCCAACCATGAAGGTTCTATGACTCTATGATTCTACCATCATCCTGCATATATGTCTTTACAGGAAAATGGAAATAATAATTAAATTGAAATAATAATAACCCTCAAATTTCTTAGTGGAATTACTCCCTAGTAATTCCTGCCGTAGAGAATACGGCAATACAGAATGTCTGCATTAGCAGGTGTTGTGGGTGGGAACAGATCAGTAGGTCATGCAGTTGATGGAAAGGTCGCATTATATACAGGTAGGAGCATGTAGATCAGACTAGATTTAGTCTGTTCCATTGGACCAACAATATCTGCTATGTATTCAGTTCAAAGCTTTCTGAAGGAAAGTTATTTCACAAACTAAATCGTCCTCCTGTGACCCTCTTAAGAAGTCTCACCCTGTCCTTTCAAATGTTTCATGCAGAAGAGGATTTTGTATCATGGGCCCTGACAATATTGCCAGGCAAGGACTCACATCTGCTGAAAGCTACATCTATTTTCCTGTCTGTTCCATTTCTGTCCACACCGAAATGTGTACTGTTTAACCCGTCTTTGTTCTGGGTGTCAGCAACGTTCAATCAGAGGCCTCAGTAACCTGGGCCGTACGCACAAAAAATATTTATAGCAAAGTGATATCCAAACTAGAAAATGGATCATGAGCTCCTGGGGTTACTACTGTGACCAGGGTGGACCAAGGAATTGTGTTTGAATGTGCCTCTTTGGGAGGATCCAGAGAAGGAGACCTGGAATGACACCGGAGGGCACCACCTCTGGCTTCAAACTCTGTAAAAGATTAAAGTCCACTCCACAAAGTGCAGTTGTTGTCTCTGGCCTCAAAGACATAGTTTTCACCTTTTTGAATGGTCTGCACAATTTTCTACCTATCCTTTTGCATTCAGCAGCAAGCATGTGGTTAGCAACTGCCCAATATTGTCACCCTTCATGAAAAACTTTTGGTTCTTTCACGCTAGGTGCAGTGGTGTTTTTTCCTGGACCCATGTTGTACCTTGCTGGATTTTCTGTATGTGGCAGAGCAGACCTTATTTCTTTATAGAAATACCATGCTAAGAACACATTATTAAAATTAAATAATAGGAATAATAGGGAATATAATAAGAGGTGACGGCAATAAAGATACAATAGGTGAAGGAAGGAGAAGACAGGGAAGGAGCTGCAGAGTTGCAAAGAGTTTAAGGCTCATGATAAACATTAGGCATGAAGGCATGTGTCTCTTCTTTTCTGTAGCCCAGGAAGCACTTTGGGGTGGCTCAAGAACTCAGTGGTCTAAGAACACTCTTTTGGCACAAATATGGCAGATACATACAGGAGGAAGCTGAGAATTGCATTGAGTATTGGACAAACATGTGGTGAGTGGAGAAAGAAATACTACTTCTCTGAAACAAACTGATAAAGTCCGAAAAACTTTTTACAAGCTGAGGTAGCAGGATATTGGCTCCTATCCGAAAATCAAATGAAATATCAGTAGGTACCATTAGTGCATATTCAAGAAAAAGTAAAACATTTCTTGAAAAGTTAAACTTCTTGAATGTAGATCTGACTCCAAAAAAACATACAAGAACTGGTGTTTTATTGAAAAGGGGTTTGGGATTCCTTCATACCAGCCTATGTAATTCTTTTACTGGTCAATACTGCAGAAACAATGTTTAATGTTTACATCAGTAACATACACTTTATTTTTTCACATTTCTTTTTTTTCTTTTCTTGATTAAAACTGTTCTGAAATGACTCTGTAGAAAATTATTGGAGAGGCCCGAACTGTAAAACCTTGGGGAACTTCTGTAGGCAGTCAGTGACCTCAGGACAGAGATAAAGGGTAAAATTATACCCCCAGTAGACCAAGCACTTTCTGGGCTCACTAAATCCCTGGGTTTCATATATGTTTCTAAGATAGCCATAGCCTTGGTTCAAAGCTCATTCTTTTGTGAATATTGACAAGTTGTATACTACAGTTATCAAATACTACTAATTAGGGGGCATCCACTGCAGGTTTGCTCTTATGGAAAGCGCATTAAGTGTCTCATTGAGCTGAATTTACTTTTGTACTTGGTTTACCATTTTCTTATGGGGGAGGGGGATTTTTTCTTTATTTTTAAGAAAAGGTATGAGAAGGTTTCACCACCAATTATGAAGGTTATTCTGTCTATCCTTCTGGTTAGCTGCCTGGAGAGTGCTGAGGAATAACACAGGAGTATTTCTAGGAGAGAATTTGAGGCAGTACTCTAATAGCTCTGACAGAAGATTATCTGGATGCAAGTTCCTAGTCAGAATAGATTTTCTGTCTGTCAAATGAGATCCAAACCAGGTCTTTCAAGAATCATTAATTCTCATAGCATTCAGGCTTTTAGAAATAGTTCACCAAGCACTGAATAAAAAGCTTTTTATAAGATTTACAAGGATTGTACCGGCTCTGAGGCTTTTATCGGTAATTAAACAAACTCATACAGGCTGAAGGTTCCCATGAGTAATTGGGTAATGATTTTCTCCCCCCACACACACCTCTTCCTCTTCCTCTTCCTCTTCCTCTTCCTCTTCCTCTTCCTCTTCTTCCTCACTTTCCTCACTTTCCTCACTTTCCTCACTTTCCTCTTCTTTTTCCTTATTTTCCTCTTCCTCTTCCTTATTTTCCTCTCCCTTTCCCTTTTCCTTTTCTTTTTCCTCTTCCTTTTCCTTATTTTCCTCTTCCTTTTCCTTTTCCTTATTTTCCTCTTCCTTTTCCTTATTTTCCTCTTTCTTTTCCTTATTTTCCTTTTCCTTTTCCTTTTCATTTTCATTTTCCCTTTCCCTTAATTTTTTTCTCTTTTATAGGTAAATACAATGCTTCAGTATGACAAGTAAATTGCTGGGCATGTCAAATTTTGTTACCTTGACTACTGCAGCCACTTACTTTACAACCTTTTGTTTCTGTTATTGCAGCCCTCAACTTCATCCAGCAACTGTCACTAAAATAATTTTCCTTTGTCAGTGCTCAGATCGTATCGTTCCACTGCTCTGTAGCTCCCTGCATTGATGTCTTATCTTCTGAATCAAAGCTATATGTTTTATCTCAGCTGACAAGGCCTTTTTTTAAACCTGCTTACGTTCCAATTTTAGATAATAATTAGGTCTCTGATTCAAGTTTACTTTTCTCTGGGTCACCTTTTCTGGACATATTATTGTGAAGTTTTCATCTCATGATGAACTTAGTCCCAAATAGTGGGGAGAGGGAAGCACACAGTGTGTCTTTCCTATTACTCTATCCTGTACATTACTATGTGAAATAGAAGAAACTCCAGGAGTTGAGGTAAACCATGAGACAGAGAACCCACATTACAGTTGTGCAGTTACTTATTTTGTCAATTCCCTGGTTAACCAAAATACTAAAAAAAAATATTTGGGAAAAGCCAAACATTTTTTTCTTGTTGTAACAATAACAAGAAAAAGAGACATTTCTTTCTGGTTCAAACAAAATTTTTGATTCCAACTGAGTATGTTGTTTCTTTTCCTTTTCTTTCTCTTTTTTTTTTTTTTTTAATTGGAGGACAATTTCTTCAGAAATCGATTTCAAAAGAAATAATCACTATGTTGAAAATAGACATTTTACTCTTTCAGCTTTTCAATATTATTTTTTTTCTGGCTAAATCTTGCAACACTCTACAGGAATTTGCAAGTAGTCACTTTCTATAATGAAATAGCTAAAAAGAAAACTGATGAGTCCATTTGGTAGTCTCAATCTGTATACATTTTTGCGTGATGATCTGACTGCATGGAAATCTTCCTGCTAGTAGTGATACTTAACAACCCTGTGCAGCAAGGAATACTGTTCCAGTTCCTAAAACTACTGCTATTTAATCTGCACTTAAAATAGACCTGTGTTTTACTGGTCCAAGTGAGCTCAGCAGTTAGACAGACACAAGCACATTGCTTGAAGGTTCATTTACCCCTCTCTCAGCTTGGAATTTCTCTGTACTGAATCAGTCTTTTGGGTTTCTTATACCACCCCCCCGTATCTCAAATCCTTTCATGCTACTTTTTCTTGAAGAATGACTAGAGTTCCTTCAGGTACAAACTGCTATTGAGTATTTCACAAAACAACAGACTAACTTACAGGCTTCAAGACTTCTTCTGAATTCCTTCTCCCAGACTTTTTGAAGTACATCTGTCAAGGACCTTTGCTATTTGCCTTCACATGGTCTTTTAAAAGGGGAAAAAAGCCATAAGTTTTTTTTCATTGGAGAGATAGCAAACCATTTGACAAAATATGCCCATGTTACAAATAGATAAGCAAAGAATCATTAAAACAATCTTGGGATTAGACATTTTGGAAGCAATATCTAATCTTAGAAAGTAAATTACAAAGGAATCCAAGATGACACAGATGAATTGATTTTCATACAGTGATATCAGCATGGGAATTTAGCCAAGTGATAACATCAGAAGTCAATTTACAACTTTAAAAAATACTTTTCTTGATAGTAACACACTTGAGGTTTAGGAGTTAAGTGAGGTGAGCCAGGCAGATGAAAGAGGATTTTCTGTTACTCTTTGGAGGTTTTTTCTTTTTTCACTTTTTAGAATGTGGAACAATTCCGGAAGAAGGTTCAAATCAAAATGAATCTGATGATAGTCTTTCCCTACAGCATTGAAGTAGTAGAACAAATTATGGAAGAACAAGCAAATCCTACTACATAACAGGGATGAGATTATGGAGGGGAATAAAAGCCAAAAACCCACAAAACAATTTTTCACATTTCTAGATAAAGAAATTTTTAACATATTAACTTAGAAATTAACTAAGGCCAAGGATGGTTTCTTTGGGACCAAGCTATGCCAGTAAGTCACTATGATAGCTGCTCACCCCCAATGCCCTGCTGGAAATTATTGCCACCACTGATCTGTCAGGAGCTTAGTTCATATGTATACCTTGTAATATGCTTCAGGCAAGATCAGTCAGACAAGCTGGAGCCACCATTATGCACTGTTTAGGGAAACCTGGCTGATTTTTGCCTGAAGCAATGAAAGACACTTGCTGCTCTCCTGGCAATAATGAAGAACTGGAAGTGATCACTGGATGTGACACTGGCACATCTGTGTCAACTGGAAAGGCATTTGTCCAGAGTGTTGGATAGAGCTTGATTCTGCTTCTCTTGCTCTGACCAAGTAATAGCGTATTGTGCAAACGTTATCATGGATTGAGATAGCACTGTGACTTTAGATGTTTTGCTTGATAACACAGTCACCTCTACATAACTGTTACCCCGTGAACAATCCTGAGGATGTCAATTATCAGAATCCAATCACTTTCAGTACTAAAGTCAACATTAGTAATCAGAGGGATAAACAAGAAATTAAATCTGGAGAACACTCAAATATTAGGGAGGTATTATGCTTCCAAATACACACATAAATTCTTATTTTACTAAATTTTACTAGACACTGACAGGGTATGCGTTATAGATTGAAGAGATTCGTCTGTCCCTTCACGGATGAACGTTGGAAGCCCTGCATTCTTCAATTTATGGCAGGGGAAAGAATGATATATATCACAGGCCTGTAAATTGGATACGGCTAACATTTCTGGAAACATCCCTGGCTTTTTAAGTAGAAAGGCACAGCCTGGCTTCTCTTTGGTGTTATAATTAAACCAAATGAAATTCATGGGCCATGGACATGAGAGAGAGAATGAAACAGAGTACATAATCAAGGGCTTGACTGAACAGAAATTTTTAGGATGACAGGGTAATTCCTGTTGGAAGGGATCGCAGGGGGTCTCAAGTCCAATTTCCTGCTCACAGCAGCGTCACCCAGCTGATCAGACCAGGTTGCTCAGAGTTTCATCCAGTGAGTGTTTGAAAATTTCCAAGGATGGAGGCTGCACAACCTCTCTGGGCCACCTGTGGCACTGCCTGACTGTCCTCATGGGGAGAAAAAATCCTCCTTATATCCAGTCTATCGTGCTATATCAGGAAGGTGATTTGATAACGTGATTACCCATTACATAAAGCCACAATAATTATGTTTTAGGCAATAAGATGCATTTGTAATTGTGATTTTTATTTCCAAATCTTTGTTTTTAGAAAAGGAGGAAGATTGACCTGATGGGAGAAAAAATATGCATCAGTTCACAAGTTAATATAAATCAACAAAGCTCTCTCTTAAAACAATATGTATACTTTATGTAACATTGTGTTTTAACAGCATTTGTAATATTGTGATCTTTGATCAGACACAGAGGGATGGAGGTGCGAGGATAAGAAAATATGCTGATTTGGTAGATGGACAGGTGGATTGCACTTCTTTCCTGGTTTCTAATTTTAAATAGTTGAAAGGGAGCTCAGAGGATTGCAATTGCTGATTTTTAGGCATTCTGTCCCTCAAGTAATAGATCTAAAAATATATACACTAAGAAAGGAATACAAGGTTACTAAATACCATGCCTTCTAATTTCTTCATGTTCACTCTACCATAAAGACAGTGAAATGGATTCTTTCAATGTATGTTTTTAATAATAGAATGTGTTCTGGCATGTGAAGTGCATTTCGGCAACACACGAAACTGAAGCTGCAATAGATTAGATTGTACCCCCAGATCAAATAATACTAACCTAATTAACAAGTTGAATTAAGAACCATCAAGTATTCATCAAGAAGATTTTCCTTTTCATTAATCTCTCTAATCACGTAATCCTCAGAGTACCAACCAAGTTGCTTGGTCACATCAAATATTATGAGGATAATTAAACTAAAGAAAGAACTGAAATTCTTTTTAGTATTCACTCATTCCAAAGTGATAAAAGCTAGTAGTACCAGTGTTCCACAGTAAAAGCGTTTCTGAATTTCCTACTAAATCTTATGGGCCACAAACCGGATGTGTCCAAAATTCAATTTCCTCCAATATTTGGCAGAGGCACTAGGACCTCCCAGCTGGTAGGTATGGGCTTTGCCTGGGCAATAGACTATTGATTCTCTCTAATAGCTAAGGAATGTCTTACTGCCTGAGTAAGATGTAATCTCTTTCCTACCATCTTGTTATTAGTTGCTATTATATTGGACATTTATATTCAGACTTACATGTGTTCAATCTGTCTTTCATTCTCAGTCCCAGCAATCACATGTGTGTTTCCAGGTTCCATAGGTTGCATGAAAAAGGTTTCTTTAGACTCCTTCTAGGAACCAGAATTTTTTTTTCAAAATATCTATTCATATTTTTTTCAAAATATTCACTCAAGAAAACCAATATACATAGAAAATTTATGAGACAAATCAGAAGCTAGTGGGAGAAAATAAAATCCTACAATGAGCCACTTCTTTCCTAGTATCTCAAAGGACCTGGACACCAGTGAAAACCTGCAGGGTTTCCTGCTTCATTGTGTCAGCTCGGTTTACAAATGTAAGATTTATTGGCTGACTCATTTAAATTAAAGCATTTCTGCCATATGCCATACTGGTTATATTATATAAAATAGAATTTCAGTTACTTGGACATTTTCATTCAGGCCTTACATCAGATGAACATCTTCTTCAGGGTCACAGCTTCATCATTTTAAATACACATGAATCCATTTGAAGTCAAAATTGTATGTATTTCATCATCTTTAATTGCACAGATGGAACTTATCCTGTGTGTCTAAATGGAAGTGTTTCCATACAATTCTAAGTTTAAAAAAAAAAAAAAAGTCAAGACCTCAGTTTGGTCTGAATGCCCAGACTGAATAGCCCTTTGAAAACAATATAATGAGTTTTACTGTTCCAGTCTTTCTAAATCATAGGAGGACAATTTATCAGATAGAGCACTGCATAATTTATGGCAGTAACAGACTTCTGGGCACTCAGTGAAAGAAATCTGTGTCTCACTTTTGAAGGACTTTCTACTCATCCTAGATGTACCTAGCAGATGCAGAGCGTTTTTTGCAGTATGTGTCTCAGTGACTGGCCTTCAGTGCGTGATGACTGTGATCTAAATTCAGTATCTTTACAACTTGTTTTGGAAAGGTGATTTGAATGCAACTTGCTTTTAACCCTTTTATTTCGGTAACAGTGACCTGGGATATACTTCTGAGTACCTCAAAATCAAATAATCATTATCTTTCCCTATATCGTACCATTCCCATCTCTCTCTTTTTTTTTTCCTTTTTTTTTTAATATATATATACTTCTTGAGTATTTCTTTTTCTTCTTTTTCTCTTTGCCATTTCTCTCTTGTTTAAAGTTGTGGCAGGCAGAGGATGGCAGTGCTTTTCTAACTGCTATGGCCAAGAGACTATCATATGAGTAATCAACTATATATTAATCTAAATAAAAAGGAACAAAAAGGAATCCTCACATTAATGTCTTGATTTTGCCAGCTGTTCCAGAAGAGCCAGATTCAGACCTTGTATTTTCAGGCTTTACTGTGCCAATCTCTGTGGACAGTGAAAATATATGAAATGTCTCATAAAATTTGTAAGTAAAAAAAAATTTAAAAGAATCAGATTTATGTTTGAGGGAGTAACACTGAAGATTGTCTATTCCTTTATTTAATCCCCTAAAAAATTGACACAAAAACTGTCTGTCAGTGATGTCATGCTCAAATCAAACATATGTAAGAAATAGGCCTGCATATCTTTTTCTAATATCACTTCCACTTCATAGCAACAACACTGTACTCCATACACAATATTCCTACAGCATTAAGAATATCTAACCCTTAGGTATTGTGTTTATCAACCTCCCAGATCATCAGTAGCTATTAAAGTAGCTATTGGTTCAGTAATATATGAATGTAAATATATTTACATTTTATTAGCTAAATATTAAATGAAAGGCATATTTCTATTTTTCACAGTTGTGACTTCGTTTTCCATTCTGTATGTCAAGGAATTTCTCTTCTCGTTACCTTGTATGTGAATTATAATAAATTTTGTAGTTAAATGGATAAAATTGTGTCCAGTTAGGACATAAGTATTTATAACACAATTTAAAAATTCATTAAAATTCATAAAAGCTTTGGGTCAGATACTTTAATGCATATCAGTGTATCTTCCTTTTATATGTGGAACAAGCTGGATGTGAACTAACTAGAATAATGTGCTTAATATGGTCTCTATCATGTGTATACTAAGCCTCGAGCTTCTATCCTGGATCATCTAATCGCTTCTATGTGTTACTTTCCTCTGGGCCACTGTAGAGGGTAAAAGCATTTATCAATTTATCCCAGATGACCGAGAACTTTTAATGTTCTTTGACTCATTTTCTAATCTCTCTATATGAACTGACTGTTTTTACCTGTGGCTACAACACAGTTTCCTGTTCATGAATGTTTTGAAGATCTACTTGATAGCCCATAAAAAAAAAATATTTTTTTTAAATTGTAGATGGAAGTATGTATGTATATCATCAAACAGACGTATGTGTGTATATATATATATATACACATGTATGTATATATGTGCATATAAAAGTATTTTGTAACCAGATCTTCACTTTGCACCCAAACTAGAAATATCAGTCATCTGAGTTTGGTTCAACTTTTACTTCTCCATTGACCATAAATCAAAGGAATTAGAAAAGGAGAAGATCTGTCAGTTCATGTACTTCAAACCCTGGTGATAAAAAAGGATTGTTGCCTACACTATGTCTTGTGTGCTACCTATTCGCATTATAAATGTCTCAAGTGACAGAGTTTGAACATTTCTCTTTGGAATTTGTTACATAATTTGAAATCTATGACTGGCAAGTAGTTTTCCTCAAACGTAGTATTTTTCCTGTCTTTAATATCAGCTGTTATTCCTTTTAATGATACATTGTACTTTCCCAGATCACTCTTATTATCTCTAACTATTAATATCCTTCAAAAAAAATGTACTTTCTACTAAACAGGCTATGTTATTTCACTTCTTAAATTTCCCATTTCTACAAGTTTTTTCTATTTATTGCCTTCTAATATAGACTTTGTTCACATGAGCATGAGCGAACAATTATACCATTTGAAGAAAATGGAGAAATTATATAATTCAGTTCAACTGCAAATTTAGATATATTTTTCTTACAATCCTTGATCCAAGTTTAACACATGTCCTTACATAGTCCAGTGAATAATGTGAATTAGATACTGTGGATACTAGAAAACCCAAACTCCACAAAAATTATTCTGTAACTCACTGTTATCAGTCTTGCTAGTCTGTTCATTACGACTGCCTCTGCGGTTGACATCTACTTACAGTGTGTTATCTTCCTAAATAATGTTTTAATCTCTTCTCAGTATTCAGTTCCCTCTGAAAAAATAAGATCATAATTTAAAAATCTCCAGTGGTCAAAAATATGACTTTATAGCTTTATCTGTGCAGTTTTCCTAATTTTTGTTAGTCTGACTTGGTTTAGGGAGAAGATTTCTTTATTCTCGTGGGTTGTATATTGCTAAATAATATATCATTGCTAAGCTTACATTAAATAAATTAATCCCCTGCGGCCCTCAAGACTGGGAAATGCGTGGTTATCATGCTAGTGAGAAGCCACAGTTTTTGTATTAATTTAACAATACAACTCTCAGAAATCGCTGAACCCTGACTGGACTTGTCTAGTCTTGAGTTTATGCTAGACCATTTTGTCTGAAACAACAAATCGTCGAGCTATGAGAAGATCAATGCATGACTTGTTTTAGTATTAATGTAGCTTTTTGCAATTGCAAAGTCTTAACCTAAAACTTGTACAAGATATGGTAATGATCGGGCAAACAAAGTGTTTATTGGTAACTAACTGTGTGGACCGATATGGAAAGAAGCCTTAGCCTTAAATAATTTGAAAACTTTTTAAAAAGCACCAATAGCGCCCAAAGAGAAAGAACCCTTCACCTTCAACATCATACTGCTCCCAGTGGAGGACTAGGGATTTTAACAAGCTTTCATAACAACAGATAGGAAGGGTGAGCACAAGAGAAAGGGGGTCATACTCAAAAATTTATGCATACCCTTTTTAACTGCATTTTAATAACAATTCGAAGTAATTGTTGGGGTTTTTTTCTCTCTAAATGCTATTATCATAAATGGATTAAGAAGGGCATTTTTTTAAACTTTGATTAGATCATTAAGATATTAATTATTTGAATAAACTGATGCTTTCTTTTTTTCAGAGCTGTTTAATTTTTTTTCCCGAACTTTTAAATATAGTGTACTATAAAATAGTTATGACTGATGAGTTTTCATCATAAACACAGGTATATTTTGAGCTGATCTTTCCAGAATTGTAATTTGATGTTGGATATTCACTTTGAAACAGCCTGGAACCCATTTTTTAGAAATTTCCCTAAGTATTTGAAAAAAAAAAATAGAGAGAGGCCAGAGACCACTGTTTGAACACAGAAATCTAAAAATATGTGATGATTACCTTTGGTGGTTATTATATCTGAAAATATGACCAACTGCTTTTCTAGCCTTTTTTTTTTTTTTTAAACCTTAATTTTACCACTTTACAAGAGCCCAAAGTGAGATAAGGCAAATGTCAGTTTTTACCATGTTTTGAGGATGAGCGCGCCATAGGGGATTCCAAACTTTCTAAGAAATATAAAGAAAAAAAAGTTTTTTCATCCTAACCATGAAAGAGAGGTTAGCTAAGATAGTAAGCTAAAATGACAATACTGGAACACCACCACGCTGCTCTTGCTGCTTCTGCCCCGCTCCCTTGCCTGCCATAGTGACAGCTGCATAGACCCAGCTCCTGCCTCATTAGCAACAGCCTCTGAAACCCTGGGTTTTCAGGACTCTGGCATAAATAAACTAGGCAGCAGGCTCATGGCTGTTTTCCTGCCCTTGGTTGTGTGCTGTTTTCCACATCTGCTTACTTTTCTTGTGCCAACGGAGAGCTCTGGATATTTCTCATATGCTTTGGCCTCCTGCCCCTTTGCCCACATCTTTGGCACTTTCTGAGTTCTTCCTGACTTTTCTGTAAGGGTTGTCACTTGAAGCACCCTACAGTGCTTATCAAACTTCATGAATTCATCAATATTCACCAAGTCTCCAGGTGACCACAATTCTTTCCCAGTCTCAGCTTCCACTGCCTTTCTGTCTGTGTACTGCTTTTATTTCTGTTTCCATCTCTGAGGAATATTGTCCTCCTGTCCTTTTTTTAATATATCTACAGCCTGATAAATAACTTTATTGAATGAAACCATACCAAGCTATGCAATCAACACATGCTTCCAAACAAATAGGCAGAGATTCCTTCTTGTTATGATATTAATACAAGTGGATAGTGCCTTTGTACAAGATAAGACCATTCTGTTCTACTATTCTTTCCTTCTTTCTAAACATCTCTCTATAACCTACTCTTCTGAACTGGCAAGTCACAATTCTGAGAGAAGAATTAAACAAGTGATTGTGGAACACAGATGAAAATGTTTTATAATTTAAAATAAAGAAAACCTGACTTTCCTACCTCTTGAATGTATTCTTCTTTTAAGATTTCTCTGGTTACACAGAAAAACTATGGCCCCAGAGTGCTCCCCAGCTTGCAAATGTGGTTTCCATCTTGGCCACATGTTAGGATGAGATTTACGTGTAGATCATTTGTCTCCTAGTTCCTCCCTAGGTGCCCTCTAAAAAAAAAAAAAAAGAGGGAATGAGGGTAAGGAATTAGTGGGCTACAGTGTATTTATTTCAGGAAAACCCCCAGTCTGAGAGATTAGAAGAATACCATAAAAAACACATACTAAAATATGGCCTATCTCAATCTCTTGGACTGCAAGCCGAGGAATGTGGTATTGGCTTATGACTGTGCTCATTCATCTGTGTGTTACTGTTACACAAAGTAAAAGTAAAAGTTTCTGAAAGTAATAGTCACTATATTAGAATTCAGTAATAGAAAACATAAAAAAAAATACAGAATATCTTGTTTCCCTCTCCTAGGGCAAATAGGAAAGGCAAACTTCCCAGAGTCTGTCTATTTAATTTATTCTCTTTCTGTTAATGTTAAGTTTTAAATATTTTTGTAGCTACTGAAATAAAGCTGCTAATAGCCATTCACTGTTTGCAAATTTAAATTACTAGTGCTTATGGTCATAGATAAAGTCAAATGATCATATTTCATTGCCATCTCCTGTTGTGATTCTGTTATACTTGTGAAAAGTAATCATTAGCACAATAAATCTGTGCAATCTAATTCATGAATGACCCATGGCACAGAGTCGTAAAATCCAAAGATGCCAAAGCTTATTTGTCCATCAGGATTTTTTTCCAATTGCACGTAATTTCAGCAGATTATTTTTAAACTTTAATTTTATAAAATAAAAGAACATTCTCTGTAGTATCTCAGAAATAGTCTACATAACTCGGTATGTTTTATTCTCAGGAACATTAACATTTATGCAATCTATATTTTCCTTTTATTTATGTAAAGAACAGAGATGGTACGGGAAGCATTTGTTCTCACTTAGTCAGTGTATTTTTTTGGCAATATTTGGTGAAATGTCCTGGGAAAGGAGTACTATGATGAAACAATAAAGCAGATGGATACTTTTCAGGAAGGGAGAGAGGTTATTCTACTTTTCAGTAAAAGTTGGTGTTAGACTTCCTGCCTAAATGGCTGAAGAATTAAATTTGGACAATAATGTTATCTTTTTGTGTTGTTAAGAAGTTATGTTTTATTCCTTAGTTTGAAAATCTGAAGAGATCAGGATGATTTTAGTAGAACTGGTCATTGGTTTATTGTTTTTAATAAAAAAACAATTTTTATTCTCAGAATGCTAAATCCTAATTTTAGAAACACCATTATAATGAAATATTTAGAGTATATTCCTTTTTTTTTTTTTTTGTCAATGTCAAGCAGTTGAAGAGGAGGGAAAAATGAAAAATTTAAAAAATGCATTACTTTCTTTATATAGAAAAATATTTTTGATGTAAAACACTTCCCAGTGGTTCTGCCTTGAATGTTCCTAAAATCTAAGTAAAACATTTTAATTAGCTAATTATTCCCAAGACAAATATATACACAATTAGGATTAAAACTTGTCATTTTCAATTTTTTTTTTACATCTTTGGTTTTATTACTGTATTTCAGTGCTACTGGAATCACATATACTATTAATTCAAAAATGAAAATGTTCACTTCTATACCAAATCCTTAAAAATCTACATATCTTTTTAGTGATGGGCAAAGCATGAAATATCTACTTTAATAATAATTACATAAATCAACTGTTGCAATCAGAATATTTAGAAAGAGTTGCAGTACCACAAAAATTGTTCAGATTGATTGATAGCATTTCAGTTTCCATAAGCTTTTAGCCTGCTGTTGTCTTTGCTTTTACTAGTTTGAATACATTCATTTTCAGCTGGTTTAAATTGGGTACTTAAATTAATGCATTGTCAATTTGCTCTTATGGCAGAATAAAATTAAAGTAGGAAACATAGATGTGGCGTAACGATAATATAGTTTTAAAGATGCTCCTATATGCCAAAAATACACACTGTCACTAGCCAAATAAACTTAATGACACTCGCAAAACAGTATTGGTGAAGTCTATTAACAAGATGTTCTCTTTAAAAGTTAAATCGTTGTTCAAAAAGAAATTATATTATTGAATTTAACTGGCTGAGTGCACACCTATTACTTTTGCAAGTACTTTAGATAAGGAAAATACAAGAACAAAACATAATAGTAGCAATTAGTATTGCCACATGCTCAAGCAATTGTTTCCTTGATATTTAGTGTTCTTGGGATAAAAACTGGAAAATCCTAGCACACCAATATAGTGTTTAAACATTAATTTAACTGGAAGGAAATCAATAAATAAGCAACAAGAAGTCCAAATCTTAAAGGGTCACATTTTTATCTCCAGGATGCATTCCAATGTTTTGTAATAGCCTATCTGATGACCTCTTGCTCATGCCAAACAGCCATGCTTAGGTACTAGCGTATCGGATAATCACCACTTGTTTGGTCTAAACTATTGCTCTTCATTACTTAATTGCTACCTCACAATGAACCATGAAGTTACACAGGAAGGAGGAGGGTTTTTTTGCAAGAAGCCACTTCCTTCTTTTAAATCTGAGGGGGCTATGGACAGCACATTGTAAGAACCATTTGGATTTTGTAATTGTTTTTTAATTTGGGCTTTCCCAATTTTCTCTTTAGCAGCATTGCAGAGCTATTCACATATGTGATAACTATAAGATTTTAGTTTGCTATTCAACATCACAACTATAGGGTTGGTTTTCACCTTTTTTGAGTTACAGACCATTTATAGTAGAAAACTTTATGTGCCTATTCTGTGATGTTTGAGAGCATAAGCACTATGTGTACAGTATGTGTGGGTCACATTGTTCTTGTTTGTGTCAGCAGAGAAAGAACTGCCTACCTAGCTGAGTTCAGTGACAGCAAAGCTGTTAACAGCGTGGTGCCAAAGCCCTGGAGTAGGAGGGACAAAACCAGCTGAGGTCCTGGCACTCCCTCTGGTTTGGTTGTGCCTCAGTGCACAAACTTGGTGAGTGCTGAAGGTGTCCTTTCGCATACATCTTGGGTAGGCAAACTGGCATTACCTTTTCTAACTCAGTCCCAATTTTGCTAACAACTGTACAAAAGTATTAAAAAAACCCTAACCCAAAGAGTTAGAACCTATACTTTCAAATACAGTTCTGAATTACTCCATTTCTGGAGCGTCCTGCTTGAGAACCATTAAAAAGGCTTTAGGGTTGAGGGGACGGGTTGAGTGACTGCTTTGCCCTTCTGGAGAGAACAGAGTTTGGAGACTCAGTTTTGGCATCAGCAGTGCAATAAAGATCTTGTGTTGTCTTGGATCAATAAGTCTGTGGACAAAACAAAACCCTGGAAGCATGCTTTCACATAGTAGGTCAATACCCACCTATCCTTATTAACAGAGAGTGAAACATAATCTCTCACTGCTATGGCATATTTTTGCTTCGTTACTCAGCTACACATCTTGTAATATTTCTTTTCCTGTTTAAGGTTTAGAGCTGACAATGTACTGTCTCTGTAGTTTGAAAGCCATTTATGTTTGAATGCCACAGTGCACTCTGCACTCTTTTTCAAATTCAAATCTGCTCGAGTTAATTCATTTAACTACAGAGAATCATCTTCCTCTGGAGATTAGTGGAAGAGGTCACTTCTTTCACATCAGACATTTTAATCATTGTGATGAAGATTGTCTCCAGTGCTTGCTGCTGAGAAAGTGTCATTTTACTATCTTTCTTTGTTACTTTGTAAGGATTATGCTGCAACTGTCTTTTTATTGCTAAGTTTTTGTTTTTTTTTTTTTTTGCATCTTGGAGAAAATCACTGGTTTGAGCAGGGGAGAATGGGGGTGGGGGGGTTGGTTCTTCACACAATGTTACATACAGGCAGTTACTTCCACACACTGAAGTAGAGAAGTTATACTACAATACCTAACAAGAAAAGATATATGTTTCTAAATGTAGTGAAGTTGGAGTAATTTTCTTGTCATTTTGGAATTGTAGACAAATCAGTCTAAACCTTGTCTACCAACTGAGGCAGAAAAAAACATAAATTTTGAATGAACTACTGATGTGATATGAATAACAAAAGTCAGTGCTGCTGGAAGACATATTTCTTACTACAGATATTGAAAAACACAACGTTGAAAACTGATAATGCTCTTCAATTTTTATTTTTTATTTATTATTTTCCCATGAGAAAAATATTTTTAACATTATGTGTACTTATAGTGCTAGATCAATATTGCATATGAACATGAAATCAAATATTTAATCATGTATGATGCCCAAACCACATATTAAAATTTTCATTGTATTTGTTCAACACAGATGCATTCACAGCAGAACAAGAACAAGATGATCTACAAAGACAACAAGTGGGAACCTATTTTATGACAAAATTAAAGCAGGTCTCTTTGTAGCACTATGCCACTGTGCTAGAATGCTGTAATAACATGAGCTGGCATTTCTAAATGACACAATCTATGTGGTTTACAGTAGCATTGTAGTCATTTTAATCAGATCTGGAAGAAGTAGAATAATTATCATGGGCATTGTTTTATACTATGTGTTTTCCAGCCCCAGAGCTCATTGGTTTGATGGAAATCCAGGCATCTGCACTGTACTGCAATTTGTGATGTGGGCAGGCCCCAGAAGGATCTGGATTATTTTTTCTAGCAAAACAGAGGTCAAGAGCAGTATTATTGCTTGCTATTAATATAGGAGGGAGATAAATACCAAAGAGAAAAAAAAAAAAAAAAACAAACTTTTTAAACTAAAGGACAATGTTGGCACAAGAACAAACTTGTTTAAATATCCCTGAATTAATTTAGGCTCAAAATCAGAACAGGATTTCCAGCCAGAAGTAAGGTCCAGAATAGTTTTCCAGCAGTTATAAATAGGTACAGAGAATATTGACTAGTGTTAAGATGGAGTGCAATCTATTTATGAAAGAAATTGTTTCATGTAGGTACCTGAAACAGCAGGAAGAAGGTAAGCTCTAGAGGACTTCTCCAGTTGTCACATCACCTCCCTCCCATCCCCTCCCCAGTGACAGGTTGGGACATCAAACCACATTCAATAAACCTAACCTTCAGCATCTAACAGAATCTGGTTTGTGTAGCTCATTTCACTGTCAGTGGAGAGTACTGATGTACAGAAAGCTGTCCCAGTCACTAAAAATTAAAATTGTCTTGAATAAGTACTATTTCTCTTTGCTTTTGATCTATTAAGCATACGTTGTGTTTTATGCCAGCTCGGCCAATGACGAGACAGATGCTTTCCCCCCACCTCTCACTCCAAGGAGAGGAAGAGGAAGGATAAAGAGATTTAAGAATTTAGAAGGAATTAAACTACTTTAATGAAATATTAATAATAAAATAAAAAGGAAATAATGATGTACTTACAATATATACAAAACTGTACTAAGCTCCCTGGATGATGTCACCGGCAGGCACTGGGGAAGTCCCAGACTGGATTCAGCAATGGATGGAACTGGGTTCCAGAGCTGGAGTCAGGAACACACGGATCAGGATCAAAGGCAGATGAACAGACAGGGTCCTCCTCAGACGTTGACCATTGAAGAAAGAAGCTGACCCTTTGATCCCTCGGCTTTTATGTTGAGCATGATGCAGATGGGATGGAATACCCCTGTCAGTCAGTTTTGGGTCACCTGTCCTGTCTGCTCCTCTTGCAGGTGGGATCCCTCTACGCTTTTCCAGTTCCGACCCTCCAGCGGGACAAATACGAAATTAGTTGACCTAGGTTGTTATAACAATAAGTATAAGCAAGAGTCTCTGCGTACCATTCCTTGGCTTTAACTACAAACATAGGTCTTACCACTCTGAGAACAGTTTTCTGCACATTATGCTGTTAATTTCAGAGAATTAGAAAAGACTTAGCTAAGAAATAAAATTAATGAACAGAAAGTTGGTTTTGTTTTACCTCAAATCAGGAGGTATCCTTAAATTGTATCCTTAAATTAAGTACCTAAATTCAGTGGGATTGAGGTTACCTGTTATCATCTCCTATCAGAGTGACCATTATTACCGCATTTCCCCTTGTTTTCTCCAGCACTTAGTTCTTTCTTGATATAGGTTTAGATTACACAGTCTTATTAAGAATTTGTCATGGCTTCAAGCCTTACTGCAATAAAAAGACTTTTAATACCTAAATAATGGTAACACACACAGTGAATTTTTAATCATTAAAGAAAGTGCTATTTAACCAGTAAATAATAGTTTATCTGGGGTTTTTTTGTTTTGTTTTGGTTTGGTTTGGTTTTTTTTAGCTCTGTATCTTTTTCCTCATGTGATGCCCCGTGGAATAAGTTAAAACCAATATTTAAGACGATGTCAATATAAACCTATTTCAATAATAAACACAAAAGACAACTTTCATGAAGCCTAAGTAGTCCTTAGAGTACAGCACATAGGACTGGAAGCATGACAAATATTTTAACATAGTTATATTACCATAGCTGAAAAAAAATATCTTTAGGACCAAAGAATCTGATGCAGCAGCAATTACATTTGCAAGACTATAGCTGATTTTGACCAAACTCAAAGCAAGACTTTGCAACCTGGGTCAGATATATAGGAAATAAATAATGATGTAAAAAATGTTGGATAAGGAAACATTTCTGCCTGTGAACATTTAGTCTCCAATTATACTTTTAAAAGGGAAAATTTAAGCCATCATAGCATTTAATGTAATAAAAGTTAAACATCAGCTCAAAGATTGGTCTACTTCATCTGGAAACTGATGGCAAGAAGACAACTAATCATAAACCAATGCCAAATTATGGGTTAAGGTGTTTCTGCTTTTCTCTATAAGCTTTAGTGATGAAAGAAGATACAATTTTGCTCAGCTTGTTTACTGTTGAAGCACCTATTTATCACAATGAGTCAGCAGTGAATTAGCATTTACCCGATTCTTGTGTACAGTGGCATTACCTGGCGTCTCTCTGCAGTCTGTGTTCCTCTCTAGAAATACCACTTACAAAGGCTCCAGCTTCTTTGGACAGTGGCCCCTGAGGAGGAGAGTCACAAAATCCTCCCCGCTAAAACTCTGAGCAGCAATAAAGCCACTTCTCAGCTTTGCTGCATTTCAGTTCTTTCTGTGAGGAATTTACTATCACTGCAGGACTTGGCTGCAGTGTTTGCCTTTGCTGTGCAGTACTCCCACTGAAGCCACTTTGAATTTGTCCTACAATACCATGAAGACTTGTTTCCTAATTCAAAACACAGAGCTACATTCACTTTTGAGTTACCACACTACTCATTCCAGCTAGTCAAGGACACCGTGACGCCACCGTGGAAAGACCACACTGGGAGTACAGTGGCACTGCTGCTGAAGTGTTTACAGCAGCTGAGGAGCAGATCTGTATTTCCATGGATCCAGATTGTGATCAGATATGACCAGATACCATGTCTTAGACTTTAAACTGCTCTAAGAAGAATGCAAATGCAAGTCTGACCCTGCCCAGAATCAGGCCCATGGGGATATGTCTTAAGTGGGAAAATATATTTGGACTTCACATCACACATTCTGAATTTCTTACTAAACTATTTAAGCATAATAATACAGTATTATCTGGCCATGCTCCAGTAACATTGGTAATAGCTATAGGTGAAGATTTCCCTAGCCTCCCCCAAGCCAGAGACTCATTTCCTTATTGATGCAGAATGAAAAGTTTATAAAACCTCTGGGAGAAAAAAAAGTCTTGTTTTATCCAAATGAATCTTCCATCTGAATGAACATACAGTACACTTTTAAAACAATAATTAGCCTACCATCAAGCAGGAAGAAAAGAACAGGCTCAGAGTATCAGTGCTTCAAGAAACAGAAACAACACATCTTGGAACTGACTTTGCAGGTCTCCTAAATATGAAATCTAATTAGCCGGTGAGAATTTGAGCTTAATATATTATTAAACCTTGAAGCTGAAAATTAATTATTGCTATCAAGATTAATTTGAATCTAGGGGAAAAAGAAGGTGAGCTATAATCTAACAAATTCAAATAAATGTGCTCCTCTTCATATATTTTGCAAATTGCTGTGAAGGATTTCTTACCTTCATCACCTGTGCAGATCAAATACATTGGTAACTATTCAAACATATGAGGTTTTTTGAGAAAAATAACTGTATTGGCATGTGTGATATGACCTCATTATAAAGAGAACCTGTTGTAGAGTCACAGAATAGTAAACTGAGGCACTAAAAAGTTCATTGAATTTCCTCCTCTTACAAATCAAATCCAAAGTGGCAGAAGAAATCTACGTATGTTTCATCATTATAAATGCAGTTTTCAAGGAAGCTGAGCCTAGAGGCTTTGCTTTGACTTCTGCCACTGTAAGACAGGAGACCAAATTCTCCCAGGACTCATTTTTTACTGTGGTTGCTAGCTTCAGGATAAAATTTACAAGCTTCATCCTATATTCCTTTTACATTTGTCCCCCTCCGTCACCTGTTAAGATGGGTTAGCTAAATTATTTTTTCATATAAATTCTCTCTGAAGATACAGAGTATTTACCGAAATATAAAGACTCACAGATATTAATATAACATTATAGCAAAATTTAGCCTTTGTATTCTGTTTTTTAATCTGTACACATCAGCTAGAAAAGTGTAGAGGAGTATTTTTAGCTTCATTATACAGAAAATAATACTGAACCAAAGTTATATATTCATAGCCATACAGCCATTTTTGTAGGGGCTGGGAAGCCAGGGTACCTCATTCCTCTTCAACTGCTCTATTCACAACTCTGCCTCAAAGGAACAGCAAACCATCCCAGATATTCTTTTTTGTACTCTTTTTTTCTAAAATGTCCACTCAAATTATTTTAATTTTATGACACTTAAGTTCTTCCTAATTTTTACAGTCCCTCCATGGGAAAGGCATAAGATTTAAATTAGGCATCCTCTCATTCTTCTTTCTTTCGTCTTCTGTATTACCTTTGGGGTAGGAAAGAAATACAATCAGTTTCTATGAGTAATCCCTTTAGCTTTCAGAATATTTAAGACGACATGTGCTAAGGCTAGCTGGAAGAAAAGATCTTGGGAGTAAAAAGCCCACCCTTTATGTCCAGGCATTGATTATGAACCACAGTCAAAGCCACTTCTGTAGTTATAGCAGTATTTGAATATCTGAGTCTAGGATGAACGCAGTCTTTAGTTATCTTAAGGTACCTACATGAGACAAAAAAGATCAGAAAGTCTACACGTTTGAGCTTTTATAGTGGATAAGCCCTTACTGACCTCTTAAAAGAAGGGGGAGAAAAAGTGCTCTTAATTTAGGATGGAAAACGAAATGGCGCTGGGCATGGACTGTTTGTTATTTATCAAATCTTTAAGATCTTGTCTAGAGTACACTGCTCATGAGAGATTACTGGGACACTGAGTGTAATGGTAAATATTTCGTGAAAAAATCTAAGTTATTTCTAGGTTAACATTATGTTTTGTTATGTCATGGAGTGAATAGAGCTTCAAAAAACATGACAATGATTTCAATTTAGTAAGTGGAGCAAATGATGGATAGGCTGTGTCAGCAAAAGATTTTTATACATTCCCACCCAAACACATACACACGATTAAGGGAGACGTGCCCCAATTAGCAGTCCAGTGAGTTATTACAGTTAAGCCAAGGGGACTCCCAGGCTCCTTCAAGGCTTGGAATACCTCCAACCAATCTTGAGAGCTTCAGAGAGCTTGGGTTGAACATTCACTTTTCTTTACCTTTGTTACCATTGTAGAAGGCAACAAAGAAAACCAAGTAATGGACAAGCAAAAAGACAGCAGATACTAAGCATCTGGTCACAGGTAATTGTTCATTGTTCATTCAGTAATCTGATGCCAGGTCTTCATTCTACTATTCTTCTACCACCACACTTGCTGGAATTTCTCATAGGCAGGTAAAGACCATGGGAAAAAGAGTGTCCATCAAATCCATTCTTCGTGTTCCTTCAGAGAGGCTTTAATCTCATTTGCACCCAATTCTGATTTAGCATGGACCCAGAACTCTAATGACTAGTTAATTGCTTTTTCTGAACAGATATTTATTCACATAAACAGGCTTGTACTGTGTTAACTACAGACTTTTATGGTGCAAGCTATTATCATACCTGCAGGATGCTGAAAGGGAGGTCCCACATTGCTAATGTGCATTTGTTGGCAAGGCACAAATAGACAACTTGCGTGATAGGCACAATAAATTTTAGTTCCCTGATGCACTGCAATACAAGTTGAAGGGTGGAAAACTCTATATTCTCTCTGAGTCTGGTGTACCCAGATAATGGAAATGGAAGTCAAAATCAAGCTTACAGACCAAAGTATCTGCTGGAGAATCTCTCTCTTGACCATTGATTTCATCCCCACAAAATTTAAGCATGTGACAAGGTGCCTAAATTAGGAATGCAATCCTATAAGGCTACATGATGGTAAGAGAAAGATCCTACTGGAGGCTTGCATATATATGGATAGGTTTTTCTTGTTTTGATTTAGCAGCAGAGGAAGCATAACGTGACCACACTCTTCATTTACGTGTTTAAGAACATATATGTAGGTGGGATGAATTTGGGACTGCATTTACAGTGTATCTAGGTAGAAGTTTTGGTTTTTCTTTATGTTTTGCTTTCTTTTTCTTACTAAGCTAGAAAATGATGTTTTTGCTATGAAACTGCTTTTTCAGCATGATGGAATATTTTGGCTTTCACTATTTAAAATGTTATGGTTTGGAATGGAAACCAATAGTAATGTTAAAAATCATACACATACTATAGTTATGTCAGCTTGCTCATAATAGTTAATTCTAAGACAAACTGATTTATCCAATAGCTCTTTGCTGTGGGACCTTCCTTGGCAGAAAGCTTAATTAAGAAGAAGAGGAAATCTTATTGCAAATTCAGTCTCATGCTTTTGAAAGATCAGAATTTACAGGCTGGTAAAATATCACAACTACAGTCTGAATAAGTGTAAAAATGAACCTTATCTTCTGTTCAGTGTTTCCCCTCCTTTGAAATCCAATAGCTGATTGATGGCTTTTTACTTTTTTTTTTTTTAAAATGACACAGATTAATTCTAATTAACCATACATAAAACTGAAAAAGATAAGACTAAAATGGTATTATTCTAAGTCCACTAGCAAGGGTTGTAAGTGTAAATAGGTTGAAACTCCATTACTTTAGCTTCGTCCAGACCTTTTGGAATCCTTGGTAAAATTTTTATAGACTGCTGTAACACCTGAATCGTACACCACCTTAAAATTATTATTCTTAAACTGTACTGGTGTCCCTGATTTTTAGCATCAAACATCAGATTTTCCACTGCCAAAGGTGGATTGGCAGGATAACTATGGGAGATACAGAATTCTATGTACAAGTAGCAAATCAAAAGAGTTACTCACTTACTTGGCACATTTCCATAAAGCTGGAGAAAATTTTCATTTGGACTGCTTGAGACTTCAGATCATGAAATGAGTGACATTGAAAATACCCACAACAAATGCGTATTGACAGTACTCTCAAACACATTCAAACATGTATTTTTGAAAAAAATGAAGTGCATCGAAGAAAATGTATCAGAAATTCCTACAGTACTCTACACCATCTTTCGTGCTTGGTAAGACCATCTTCTGTTTTCATCATTGCTGCACGGATGTTTTTGGTGGGCTAGAGAGGTATTTTCCTCTGCTGTTTGCACACAAGAGTCTCAGGGCAGAAACATGTGTGTGAAGTAGCTTCTGGCCATTAACTATGCTGCTGGTAATATGGTGTCTATGCTATCAAACTGTTCAGTGAAGAAGCAAGTAGCGGTGATGTTATTTGTTTGTAAATCAGCTCTGCAGTTTTCTTCAGATTTTGACTTCAAAACTGAGGTGTAAATTTTAGGCATATTTGTTTTAAAAGTTTCGCCCTCTGTTTCTCATTCCCATACATATATGTATTTGCATTTTGAGCAAGTACTATGAGGGTACGGAGCACTGAATAGTCACGATATCCCAAGGGACCACAGGGTGTATTTCTCCTTACAGTCTTATACAGACTTCCTCTTTTGACTGCATGACAGTGACTGAAGAAAAAGTAATTTCTGACACTTCCATAAAAGTTTCAGTATATTTCTCTCAGAGACAATTATCTCTGCTTCTCTTAACTGAGGGAGCATCTCTACCTTCAGCTCTTCTTTTGGGATCTGACTTTCCTTTATCAAATTGTTCTGTTGTTCAAAAGCAACTCAACAGAAGCATTAATGTTTCCAAGAACTCACATTTTTAATAAGGATAGCTCCGATTTTATGCATGGAAAGGAGAAAGGCATTTTTATTTAATTTTATTGTAATTCCTCACTACTGTGCAGTGGAATTATACAGAAATACAAAATCATGCTAAGAAAGTGGAAAGACCAGTGAACTATTCCGAACAGAAAGATGTGCAGTTAAACTGAGTCAGAAAATATGTTCCTCCCAAGGGAAAAATGTAGAGTTATTGGTGAAAAAGTTTAATATCTAGATTCTCAAATGCCATTGTAGGGCCTTGGAGTTTTGGCAGAATAGATGCTTCCTAGCTTTTTCCCTCTGTAGACCAGGCTTGAAAATCATTCTGTATTGTTCATTGTGAGTTGTGTTCTCCCCTTTGGAAAGGTGAAGCAGTGCATCTGGAGATGGCCAGATCCAAAGTGTACCAGATGAGTCGGGAGTCTAATAAGGGAATGTCAGGTGTAGAAGCGTGGGAGAAAAATGCACCAGAGTTATGAAATGTTTCAGAACTGTTTTTTGGTTTTGAGATGTTTCTAGAAGTTTGGAATGGGATTAATTTTATCAAATGCATATATAAGCAGAGTAATTCCACATCTGAGCCAGCCATATGCTGTCTTTAATTGAATAATGGAGAAAAACAGGTATTGCTGTGTTGCAGTTCATCTCTTTCTATAGTAGTTGTCTAAAATTTATTAAAAAGAAAGCCAAAGGCTTTGGTGAACATGTCTATGCTACAAACTTTTAAAGCTAAGTGAGACAAATCCCACCTTACATTCTTGGAAACTTTATTTTCCCAAGTTTTTCAATGAAAAAGAGTGTTTTCAAGAATGTATTTCATTTTAGTTAAAATCTTAATTTCAATCTAAAAAAGTTTTGTTGGAGAGCCGTGGGCCAGGTCTAAATATCACATGAAATGTATACTAAATTACTGTTTTATATACATTTTTCATTTTTGATTTGTTGATCTTGGAACAGAAACAAACTTGCTTTAAAATGTATCAACTCAGAGCCAACACAATTTAGTTGTGGTAAGAACTCCTTTAGGACAATGAAGTCAGCAGATTTCCTGACAGAGAACAAACATTTGGAGCTACCCTGTGTTACAAGAATTTGGTATTTTTTTATAGTCACAGACAAGATGAGAGCTGTGGTTTCTAATCAATCAAAGCCTACTGAAGATAGGAGGCTTTCCCTTTTTTATGTGGCTTTGGGATGGTATGTATATGATACTTGTAGATGGTACATATATAGTACTTTGAAGATATAATCCACACATCAAATATTTTAACTTCCTTTGTGTACCTCTTACACATGCCAGGGGTCCTTCCATAATGCAAAATAGTACTATTATTAATACTGTAAATTTATAACTACTATACAACATTTCTTTAGATCATTTTGAATATCAGAAGCATGGTAATTACAAGTACAACTTCATTATGTTGGCCAAAGTTTGACTTTAACCATATTACGTAGAAGTGTTCCATTAAAAATAGTTTGTATCTATTTTTTTTTCTTGAAAAGGTAGACAGAAAAATGCTATTTTATACAGCTTGACTTACCTTTGTAAAAGTTTAGAGGCCATCAGCCTGTTTCTATTGATCATCATTTACAAAATATAAAAACTGGCAATAATCTTATTAAGCCAGATTACCAGAAAGGCTTTTAAAATTTTTTTATAAATATTGCTTTTCCACAACAGGGATATATTTAAACACCATTCTGCTTTAGGTCTGTGAATTACATTGAAAAACAGATTCCAGCTATTAAGAGAGTTATTCCAGTTTGGTGCACTTCATTGCTCGAGCATTCATTATCAATCCATATTTACTGTCAGGAGGTTAGCCAATATAATCATCTTATGTTTGAATGTGGTCTTCAATTTTAAATTAAAGGTAGATTTTTGATAGCTTCTTCCAGGTTATCTGTAGAATTGCAAAAATAATAATAGGCAGGATTAAAATAACATATAACATAATATTAAAGGGGAAAAAGACTTTAGTTTTATTCAGGTTTTTGACAATGATTCAAAGAGCAAAAGGAAGTGCAAATAAACTAAAATTAAGGTTGCACATTAGAGAAGTTAGGTCCAGCAGACAGAAAGATTTCAAAAAGTAATGCTGAAACCTCTATGTGAATTCCTGAACAGAGTGGAGACGGCACCAGGAATCGCAGCCATAGTGCTGAACTGCAAAGTGTAAAAGTCCCATATTTTTAACAGATCATTTTTACATTGAAACTCCATGGATCTTGTGTGGTTTTTTGGAATATTTTGGTTGTTGATTGATATCCTCTGAGATAAGATATCCCATATTATGGAGTTGTTTGATATGCCCCACAATGCTGCCTGATAAGAACACTGACTGTGAAGCTGGTATTCACTGTGTCTCAGTTCTCTGCCCCTGGACAGGCAGAACTGTGAATGTTCCAGTTCCCTATTCACCAAGGACAGTCCTTCTGCAAAGCTGTGGTGGTTGTTTATGGTCCTTTTATGTTTCGTTGTGTAGATTTTCTACAAATCCTCTTGAACACTAAAAATAGTTTACCATACTTTCTAAAAAATTGGAGCTAAATTAAATGGTGTGTAGTTTCCCACTGTGCTCATGGTTTTTTTCTCTCTAGATAATGGTAGTACAGTGGCTATTTGCAGGTATAAGGGCCCTTTCTACCCCTCAGTGAGCTTTTAAAACTGTCACCTAATGTCAGAGATTCTGCAATTTCAGATCTTACCTCATGCTGTTCAGGGCTGTTCTGCAAAGATTTTAAAAGCATATAACCTTAACATCTTTGTCATCATCTTCATAATATGCATATGTTTGCATTTATAAAACAGTCTTACTATTTGCCATTTTGGTGAAACTTTTCCTATTGATTTAAAATCAGACTTCGATTTAGTACTCATTAAAGTAAACATCAAAAAACTTATTGATGTTAACTACACAGAAGTGGGACCCTACATACATCATTTCTTCTTAAGCTGCAGAAAGTTGCGCTTGTAGCGTGGACTAAAAACTTACAATTCAACTAATCTCTTCTTCAATGCCTACTACCTTATATCATCCTAATTTCCTTTATAGTCAGTAGAGAGGCATAGGCATTCATATCTCACAGCAATGACCTAATTTAGACATTGTTTCAGGAGAATGAATTTCACAGTGTCAGGCTCTTCGTTCACTATTCATTCACTAGGGCAATCTATGAGATAAGGTGAGGTACAGGTATCAATGTCATAGACCCTTACAGTCAATTTAATTGTCTAAATAGGTATCTAGTGTCAAATAGGATGTCCCAAGGTATTCACCTGGTCTCCAGCTCTCAGTCCAGAATGGTGCAAATCTCCTTTGCTTTGTCATATGTCAGCACCTCACAAATAGCTCAAGTACTGGGGGATGTCTAGGGCCACTAGTTGGCTAAGTTAGGTAACCGAACCATACTTCTACTCTCACCTCTCTCAGATGAGATAAGTACCTCCCAGAGGGTGGGCTTCAGCTCCATGTTAACGTATCTAAGTGTCCACATGTAGATGCCTATATGTGAAGTCATCTAAATTGCAACCATCAGGTGAGACAAAGTTGACATAACTCTACAAAGGCTGGAGGGGGAGTTTCATCTCTCCATGAAACAGACATTTGGGCTCAAATCAATTGCTTCAAAATACGCATCTAGTGCAAGTTGAGATTCCTTATGGAATCTGCTGGTCCGGAAATGCCTGGTCTGTTTCAGGTCCTGTGCCCCACATGCCACCCTTGTGCAGCTGTACTGGATAGTCTATCAAGTCCATGCTGTCCTCGCTGGAAGACAAGGTAGTGAAGCTGCTCTTCTGTGAATTCTTTTCCTGAAAGAAAAATTTGTGCACTCGAAATTAGTTCCGATACCAAGTTTTTGTTTCTGATGCCTATGGTCTGTCACTTAATGGCCTGCCCATTTACTCTATCTTTTCTTCCTCTTTGTATGTTTTTGTCTTTGTTTATATTATTCTGCTCAGTGCAGTCATATTAATGCAGGATTTTTGGATGTTTTTAGTTTGTTTTCCAGCTGAGCTATATTTCATTCTCCAGGCATAGTCTTTGTTACCCTCAGAAGTGAGGTCTCAAAACAGCAGATAATGCCAGATTTTTGTCCATGTTACATATAAGGACCATATTTATCTAGCAGCCTCTAATTTACTGCAACTTGCTGTTCTTCAAAATACAGTACCAGCCTCAGCAACGATGTTGCTTTATCTTCTGGGACACCTTTCCTAATCCTGTTACGAGCATGGGGTGACTGAGATGTAGTCACCTCAATCAGTACCACCACAATCACAGCCCAAATTTCGTCAGTGGGTATGTCCCTGTCACCTGCAGTTTTACACCATTATAGTGTTTTTGTTAGAACTGAAGTATAAACTACATGAAAGGAAGTCATGGCCTTACCGAGATGAAAAAAATGCGCCAGTACAGCAAGATTTCCGCTCTGATTCTTTTCTCACAGTATTGTAAAACAGGTTTCACATCAGTATCACCTTATCATAAAGTCAGAATCAAGCCTTATAACTCCTTTTTCAAAAATGACTGATCACATATGACCTTACCTGGTACCAGGTCATTGACTCACAGCTTGGCAGTGTGCAGACATTTGCTGTCAAGCAGAGCTATTCTCAGCTGACTCTGAATCAACATATTGCCTCCATCATACTAAATTGCTTGCAAATCTCAAAACAGACTTGTAGGGGGAAAAAAAAATTCTAAAGCTTGTTGAAAATCAACTAGGACAACTATCACTAAACAGAAAGCTTTGGATTGATGCACAGTTTGTTTTCTGACTGAAGTTTCTCCAGAACAGTGTGTTCCCCACTGTGCAAATTTATTACTCGCAGCCTTTGGGATTTGTTTGTTTCCCTTGCAGTTTATGCTGCTGGGTCTACTTCAGCTATGCCATCTGTTGTTCTTCTTTCCTCTTTCTTTGTGTTTCTTTTTCTCTGTGTCCTCCAGTCCAAGCTACGTTAACTGCTGTGTGTCTTAAAGGGTATTTGGGATCTTCTAGTAGTACGGCGCGACCCTCTCAACCGCCAATGCTGGAGAACCCTGAGTTCCTTTTCACATCCTTCAAAAGTATGAAACTGCTTCAAAATATAAATTATTTTTAGCCTTCCTTAAGGTTTCTTCAACTACACTTGGTTCTTGCACCTTTATTGCAAAGTGTGCATGTTTATTCTTTCTCCCAAGGCCAAATTTTCCTATCTCAATACTGATAACTCTTGCAAAGGAAGGAGTATTGTCACAGTTTGCATTTTTTTTAGTCCTTAATCCATGAAATCATCTAAATGCAAGGAAATTTTCAGCTTTTATTTTAAAACATATTTCTGGATCTTTTTTTTAAAGAGCTATCATGAAAACCCTGCCAGAAATGCATCCAGAATGAACAAGGGCTAGAAGACTGTAACACTGAATCAAAAACCGACACACAACTATTTCTTAATTCTTACAATTTTTAAAGAAATCACATAACTGAATGATTTTTAAAATATGATAGAGGTTTTTCACCTGTACATTCACCTGCCTCTGTGTTTTAAGGAAAAGAAAAATCTCTCTTGGACAGGTGTTCTTAGGTGTAAATGTTAACGGAAAGTTGGAGTATGTCAATGATGTCAATCTTTTGAGTCTGAATTGGCATTACAATATGCATGTTCTATATTTAGTCTGAAAAGAGCTTGCTTTTTAAAGCAAGCCACAGTCATTTGAAACACTGTGAGTGCATGGAGTGCTGGAACACTGTGTTAGCTCAGCCACGTGGTTATGTGCATTTACACTCTATTGTTTGGATTCTTGTGTGTGCTTTGTAGCTTATATCCCCTACGCACAGCTTTATTTACCTCTATGCAGTGGCCAGAGTGACTTCATGAATCATGGTTTAAGTAAGAGGGAGAACCCACAGAGCTGCTTTAATAAGGAGACAGTAAATGGAGGAGTACTTATTTTGTACATAGGTACATAATAATAAATTTATGTCACAACTAACTACTGTGTAATTTTATGGAGTATCAGATTTGGTTGTTTTCTTGCTCATAAACTATAATTTTATATTGAAACCCCAGTATTTGGTGAGGGAACTCTTAACACAAAAAGCCTAGCCCATTCATTCTTCCTCTTCATATAGTGGCACAAATAGCAACTGAGAAATTGCAAAAAATTTGCCGTGTGGGCAGCAATAGAAGTGATATGAAAGGATATAACATGGACTTTGTGTTATTTCCAGTGTCTTGTACTGTTTTGCAACTGTGGGTTGCTTTTCATGATTGTTTGTTTTTTATTGTAGAGGAGGAGGCTGGTGCCCTTGAAAAAGCATTTTTCAGATGTTACAAAACATACACATTGAAATGAGTTCCCTCGGCAGAAGAGGAGGGCAAGTGTGTTAATGCAAGTATTAAAAAACTTCTTCAGCTTACCAAGTCAAACCAGTTACACTGACTGCATAATGTAATCTGTGCTACGCTGTAAATTATTATCTTCTACCTTTTGAAAATGGCAAGCAGTTGATAAAGCCCTCAGAGGAATTTGCCATCCCTCTGCCTACCCATCTGTCCTACCATCTCTGGCTTTTGGAGAAACAGCTGTCTTTAAACATTATACACAGTAATTCTATGCCAAAGAAATGCATGCATTACCGAAGCTAGTATTGTCTTGTGCATCCTAAAGGTGATTAATTTTTTAACAGGTTTTAAGAGATGCATTCATTTATTCAATAGGCTGAACAATAAGCATGAACTGTGGAATGTAGATTGCTTCCTATTGTTTCAGTTGTTTAAGTAGCTGATACCTCCCCATGGAAAAGCAAAATATTTATCCCACAGTTCATGTTAGTGTCACACAAAATTATATACAACATTCATAATGAAGAGATAATAGTAATGTTGCACGGTTTTGAACAAACACAAACAGTGAATAAACTTCAAGGCTCAACAGTTTATTCCAATGAGAAAATTAAATTCTTGCAAAGCAAAGCAACAATCCTCTTATATACAACATAATGTGTACTATTTACATACTACTATTACTGAATCAGTGTTTTTCAGCTGTGTGTTTTAACAAGTAACAGGAGTTACGAAATACTGAAGAAAGAAGAGTAGAAAATTACTCAGAATATGATATATTCAGTCACTTAGGTGGGTTTCATCCTGTTTAAGGGTGTAACTTGGCTGCGTAACTGTAGTCAGTTGGGGCTTTAATACAAAGTCAAGGGTACTTCCCACTACAGCTTCCATCCAGCACTAGAAAATAAAATGAATCTCCCATAGACCTTGTATCGTATTTGTGTGCCTCATGTAGATGTCTTAGGTACCCTAGGGCACCTTAAATGCCAATACAGAACTATCTTCAGGCTTATGAATGTTGATGTAGATGACCACAGTGTAGATGTTTGCACTTGAGCTAACCATCTGATTTTAATATTCATAAAAAAAAAAACACGCAAAAAAAATTAGGACATGACTTGTATTACTGTGCTCTGTGTATAGTTAACTGCCTGCTAAAATGCTTATTGCTTTCTGCTGTACAAGGAGCTTAGCACTCAGCTCAGATAGAGACTCACATGTGGTCAGATGAATCCCAGGCTTTTTTACTAATAAATGAAAAGTACCTGTTGAAAATATTAAGGCACTGGCAATCTGGATCCTCTTTTTGATTAAATAGGTAACTCAGAGAAACTCTAATCTCAGAAAGCATTAACTTCCTTGTCACTGCTAAGCAGAAGCAGATCAATCCAATTACTAGATTAGTACGAAAAGGTATGATAACGTCCACTTATATTATTTACTGGGTCCTCACTTCATCCAAGTGGTTAGTGCACTTGGATCCCTGAAGTGTGCTGCTATTCGTTTTGAAAGAAAATTAACGGGGAGCAGACAAGAGAGTAGTAAATTACCTTAATCTCCTTTTAATTACAAATGTGCAGTTCCTGTAGACAGGCTTTGAACTGAGTGGATTTTAATAGTAGAGCAGCACAATCCTGGCTTGCACATTAGAAATCAAAAGTTAAAATTCCTCTTGCTGTGCTGTTTTTCTCCAGCAAAAAGCCAGATTTTGGTACAGTTTTTCCTTCTTATCTCTGTGTTCAGTGGGACTCTTTCTTGGCAGCTGACATTATAATCATTCTTATTAATAGTGAACAATTAAATAATGTTTTACTTTTGAAGCACTTACTGACTGTACTGGTTTTGGCTGGGATAGAGTGAAATTTATTCATAGTACCTGATATGGTGCAATGTTTTGGATTTGTGACCAAAACGGTGTTGATACCACAGGGATGTTTTAGCTATCGCTGAGCAGTGCTTACACAGTGTCAAGGCCTCCTCTGCTCCTCACACCACCCCACCAACAAGTGGGCTGGGGATGCACAAGGAGTTGGGAGGGGACACAGCCAGGACAGCTGACCCCAACTGACCAAAGGGATGTCCCATACTGTAGGACATCATGCTCAGCAATTAAACTAGGGGGGTGGAAGTTGGTGGGGGCTGCCCTTGTTTTGGAACTGGATGGGAATCGTTGGGTTGGTGGTAAGCAATTGTTTTCTTTTGTATCACTTGCTTTACTCCCCGCCTGTTACTGTTTGCCCCCCCACCCCCCACCTCTCTTTCCCTCTCTCTCTCTGTTGCCTTTCTTTTTTTCTTTCCATTTTTTAAAAATTATTAGCTGTGTTTATCTTAACCCACAAGTTTTCTCACTTTTAACCTTCCGATTCTTCCCCCCATCCTTCTGGGTAAGAGTGAGTGAGCGGCTGTGTGGGAGTTCGCTGCCTACTGGGGTTAAACCGCAATGCTGACCCTAGGTTATTGGTTGGTTTAAAATAGGCATATTCACAGCAGTCACTCCAATAAGGTCTCTAATTTGGAAGAGGATATTGGATTTGATTGCTCTGTTATTCTGTTCAGATTACGAGTATCTCCGGAATAGAACCATGTTTTACGCGGTGTTGAACACATATAAAACAAATTAATGACATCACTCTAACATGTTCAGATTTGTCCCTCAGCTATCAGGTTTACCAGTAAAACTAGTTAACAACTGCCTTTTGATGATTATTTACTATGTTGGCCAGAAAGCTTCAGGATGATATTTTCAGTAAGATTAGACCATTTTACTGGAGTGGGGGACAGAGTGCGTGGGGAAGTTATAATAAAAAAAAAAATAATCTGAAGAATGAAGAACCAGGGAGATTTCAGCAAGATTTCTATTGAAATTCCAGGTAGATTCCTGACAATGCCTAGTCTGATTTTCTCCTGCAAGTACTCAGCAGCCTCAACATAAAGAGCTTTAAAAGGCTTTGGGATAATATATCTGGGAGCTGCTTTAGCCTAATATACACTATTACATGACTTCTCAGGCTGTCAGCTGGCTGCTTTCCAGTTTGGTTGTGTCCTAACACACCAATCTAGCAATTCATCCAAATTATCCCTTCACTGAAGAGGACATCAGTAAAACTTTATGTTGTTAATTCAGCCACTTTTTCTCAAAAGCTACACTGACATAAAGGGATAAAATAATTAGAAGTAAATTAATGTCCCTATTTGTATATAGTTAATTAGAATACTTCATTTTATGTCCCTTGTCTTGACACCATGCCCTTCTAAAGGCCTATCGTCTTTAAAAATGCTGGAAACATATTCAAACCCTTCATTATAATCTACTAGATTTTTATTTTTTATTTACTCATATCTTGATTGTTAGACTGGTTGGTGCTTTTTCATTTTACTTATCTATGATGTCCGTTCCATTCCATTACACATATATATATTTATATATAAATAAATACAAGTGTTGATTGTTAGAGGTGTTTGCAAAACATATAATGCATGGAGTTTGATAAAGCCCTGTAAAAGTTAGAGTTTGTGACTTTATATATTAATTAAGTAACAAAATTCATTTTGTACATAAGACAAGAAAGAACTCTGGGAAACTGTAAATCAAAACAACTGAAAATGTATGCCATTTCTGTAATTTTTATTGGCAGTCTACTCCTTTTTTTCTGGAATTTTCAGATTACCAGTAGCCTGGTCAGGTTGTTGGACACTCACAAATCAAATGGCTGCTGGGCATGTGCAGATGTTATTTTACATTGTGCAACCAAGAGAGGGGTGAGATGTAGTAATAGTCTGTGCAGTTGATTTATGCACGTACCACAAGCCTAACATGATTTTAACTCACGGAGCCAAATAATCCCAGAGAGAAACACAGGGCACTGCACCACAGAAGTAATTTTCTGCTTTTTGATTTTTAAATGTTAGCAGGTATGGAAATGTTTTTCCAATAAGTCAAGGGAAGGATAGACTGTCCCTTTTGTCCCCAAGAATCAAGAAGTCATTCAGTTCAGTCTCAGCAATCTAGAAAATGAATAATGAGCTCAAAGAAATATTTCTGTTTTTTCTATGCAAATATTTTAGGCATTTATATCATTGTTATTAATTATATTTTACACAATAAAAGCAATGTCTGGACAGCATATGTTTTAACAGAGCCAAATGAAAGGGCATAGATGAAGGAACAAATATGTAGGTCACACTTGCAGGATGGCAAATGGTGTCCTGGTGTTCAGTGACATTGAAGGACTTAGAGGAAATAGTAGCTAATTAAGTGAACATGAGCTCCCTGGGCAACACTATAGCTAAGTAGGTGAACATGTTTTTGGGATGCATAAGTAGAAAAATATGTTGCTGTTCAAGAAGCATTTGGACAACACTCTTAGATATATGGTTTAACTTTTGGGTTGCCCTGTGTGGAGTCAGGAGTTGAACTTGATAACTCTCATGAGTCCCTTCCAGCTCAGAATATTCTATGATTCTATGAGTCTTTTCTTTCATGATCCCAATGTTTGGATAGATTCACATGTCAGCTGCTATTTATATTTCATGGGTCATGGTGACATTTTGAATACAGAATCTGCTAATGCATGTGCAGAAAAGTTGTAGTTCTTCAGATGTTTGATCATATTTTTTATGCGCATGGTGGTAATTATCACTGAATATTTCAGAGTCCATTTAAAGATAGAATCAACACTTTAATTTATTTGATACATTTTCTCAAATATTGATTTAGTTTCACTAGGTTTTAGTGGAAGATGAACTTTTGCTTCAAATGCCTACCTTAAGTAACAATGCTCTTTAGTTCCTAGAATAATCTTTTAGAACTTGTATGCTACTGAGATTAAAACTGAAGTCTTCATTGGTCACTTGAGATCTAAAGGAGGTAGTGGATTTTGGTTTTGTTCTTTGTTTTGATTAATATTTGTTGAGGTTTTTCTTGTTTAAAAAGTGTCTACCACACAAATAGTCTGTTTCATAGACCTACAAGCTAATACTACATTTACAGTCTGCAATTAAATGACGCTTTTCAAATAACTTGTATGAGTTACAGATCAATAACTGACCCATGTATCTTTTTCACAGCATGAAGGAAAATGGTATAGAGTGTTGAAGAAAGATAGGGTTTATAAAGTTGTAGTTCAATCAACATACAAACTCATGACGATTATAAGCACATTTTTAAGTTTAAAATTTTAGGTTTAAAAAAAACCCTAACTCATTTTATGTGACTATTTTGGTGATTTCCAATAAATATCCTTTAAAACTAATACAGCTATGGATTATGCATCATATATATAACTACCTATGAGCATTCCTCAGAATCCTATAAATGAACGTAATAACCTGAAATTATAACGTAATAACCTGAAATTATGATAGACAACAATTTAAAACAATGATTTTTAATAAATATTTAGACCTTCGTGTAATTAAACTTTCACTATTTTCATTGTGCAATGTATAAGTATATACCTATACTGTATACAGCTAGTACACAGGTATAATAACAACATTGCTAAGATTCACCTCAAACATACAAAAAGAAATATTAAAAGCCTGGCTTTAATCCTCACAATTTATAAAAGCTTACAGTTAAACAACTGACCTTTTCTTCTCAGGATGTGTTTAATGCATCTGTTCTTTAGATTTCTAGTTTCTTAGAAGCAATAAGGTAAAAGTGGTGCTGCTAACTGAATTAAAAAGAGCATCACTACTAACTTGCAACTCTTGCCTTGAGTTCCAACAGAAGACAATCATGAATTAGCAATTATTTCTGTGGAAAGTACCCTACTGCAACTTCTAGCTGTTTTCCTATTTCCAGCATACGGTGACTGGTTCTTGTTTTCTGTCACCCTTTGCTTATTACAGTCTCCCTGTGTATTTCCATATCCCCTGATTCTGGAGCATGCTCTCATAGTATCTACTACATTTTCTTTCTTCTCTCATTCTTTCCCTGAACTTTGAGACAGAGAATGTGGCTTTGCCAGCCTGGGAGTTGAGAGGGAGCATGTGCTTCTCCAGGCAGAATAATCAAAACACTTGTGTATCCTTGATAACTCAGATCCTGTGTCTAAATATCAAGTGTGTGGAGTTCTGCCATGCTATCTCACCACTCACCCACTGGACTGTGTCTACAGATAGCAGGCATACTTTCAGGAGTTTTGCATGCAGCATAATCAAGCCCTGGGTAGCCCATGGAAAGAATCTTTTGGGACTGTGATTAATTATATTTCTGTTGCAGTTACTGCAGCTTATACTTGCAAGATATAGCTCAAATGTTGAATTTTCATCTTTTTAATGAGATGGATCAAAAAAACAGATGCCCATAATTTCTGTCTAGTATTATTCACACAAATCAATCATTAGTCATTTAAATCTTCAAAACTTTTCACTCTCCTTAAACTCCACCTGATTTTATGTAGAATTTGGTGTTAAAACAAGCAGAAGTGCACTCAAAAAATTTGCTTCTGCAAGTATGACAGTACCTACATTTTTTTCACTTTTGTGGGTAATTTCACAATTAAACAGTTTTAGTGAATACTATTAGACAGACCAGAATGGTCACCAGTCAGCCCTGCATAACATCTTGCATGCAGTATAGTCATGAATGTTTGTAACATTGCCAATTAATTTGTGGTGCTAATATTTGACAAAGGATGATTTTGCCAGCTGGAAGCAAAGTTATTCCCTATTCCCTATCCTCCCTACCACCACCACTTCCCTCCAGCCTGCATCATGAGGTCTTTATCATCTCAAAGTGATGTTAGAAATAAGCAGATGGGACATCATTTTAATATCTTAAGGATAAGATCTCCCAGTAGTGCAACTGCCCTCTTAATATTGGCATCAGCACACTGCAGAAACCCACTCCCAGTTTTAGATTCTTCCCCTCATATTCCCTCATTACAGGTCTTTTGATTACTACCTCCTTTATACACAGATTCATCCTGACAACTGAAACTGACATTTCAAAAGCTGAGAGGATTTTACATAACAGGGCCCCTCTTGTCATTCTTCATTTCCTTGAAGTCAGCTTTCGTACTCATTTGCTGCATTTTTATTATGTAGTAGATCAGGGAGCACACCAGTGCAGAAAGTCTCTTCCTTCCTGACAGCAAGGTACGACTAGAGTGACACTCAGTGCCAGAAAGTTGTTCTTGCACAGGATACAGAAATGTCTTTTATTAATTGGAGCGACTTGTTCTGGATGTCATTTCCAAGCATGTTCAAGAGCAGGAAGTTGTTGGAAGTGGTCAACCTGGATTTACCAAGGGTAAATCACACTTGACCAATCTCATAGCCTTCTATGATGTTATAACTGGTTGGCTGGATGAGGGCAGAGCAGCAGATGTCATCTACCTTGACTTCAGCAAGGCTTTTGACACTGTCTCTCATAACATCCTCCTTAGGAAACTGAGGAAGTGTGGACTAGACGAGGGGACAGTGAGGTGGATTGAGAGCTGGCTGTGTGACAGGATTCAGAGGGTTGTGATTCATGGAGTAGGGTTGAGTTGGAGGTCTGTAACCAGTGGTGTCCCCCAGGGGTCAATACTTGGACCAGTATTGTTTAACGTATTCATCAACAACCTGGATGATGGGACAGAGTGTATCCTCAGCAAGTTTGCTGAAGACACCTAAGTGGGAGGGGTGGCTGACACCCCAGAGGGCCGTGCTGCCATCCAGTGTGACCTAGACAGGCTGGACAGCTGGGCAGAGAAGAACCTAATGAGGTTCAACAAGGACAAGGGTAGGGTCCTGCACCTGGGGAGGAAGAATGTCAGGCACCAGTATAGATTAGGGGTGGACCTGTTGGAAGGCAGCTCTGAAGAAAAGGATCTGGGGGTCTTGGTAGACAGTAAATTATCCATGAGCCAACAATGTGCCCTTGTCACCAAGAGGGCAAATGGAATCCTGGGCTGCATAGGGAAGAGTGTAGCCAGCAGGTCAAGAGGAGTCATTCTCCCCCTTTACTCTGCACTGGTGAGGCCACAACTGGAATACTGTGTCCAGCTGTGGGCTCCCCAGTTCAAGAGAGACAGGGAACTACTGGAGGGAGTCCAGTGTAGGGCAACAAAGATGACTGAGGGATTGGAGCATCTCCCTTATGAGGAAAGGCTGAGAGAGCTGAGACTCTTCAGCCTGGAGAAGAGAAGGCTGAGGGGAGACCTTATGAATGTTTGCAAGTATCTAAAGGGTGGGTTTAAGGAGGACGGTGCCAGACTCTTTTCAATGGTTGCCAGGAAGAGGACGAGGGGTAACGGGCACAAGTTGGAACACAGGAAGTTCCCATCAAATATGAGAAAAAACTTCTTTACGGTGAGGGTGAGAGAGCACTGGAACAGGCTGCCCAGGGGGGTTGTGGAGTCCCCTTCTCTGGAGACTTTCAAGACCTACCTGGATGCAGTCCTGAGTAATGTGCTCTGGGCAATCCTGCTTTGGCAGGGGAGTTGGACTAGATGATCCCTACAGGTCCCTTTCAACTCTGAAAAATTCCGTGATTCTGTGATTCCGTAATTGGGGCTAACCAAGCCTATTCCGAACAACTAGTTTAACATGGGCAGAGGAAGAAGCTAAACAAAAGTTTACGAATGTTCTCATACAAAACATTCTACCATTGCAACAATGACGTGGAGAAGATGCAAATGAAAGGCAACTGACTAAATTAGTTGGCACAAAAGACCTATAACTGTAAACAGAAGATTCTATTGGGGGTGATGTCTGGTTAAAAAAAAATAAGGTCAGAATTCAATAGACAAAAAAAGTGATCTGCTGAAACCCACATATAGTTAATGGAAAATTTAGTGATGGAATAGATTACTCAATCCATCACCGCGTAAACAGGTTATTAAAAAGGCAGCTAGATGTTGACAGGACGTAGAGAAAATTTTGGAAAAATACTTCTGGGAAGAGGAAGGTTGTTAGGTTTCTGCTTTTCTCCACAGATTATGGCTTTATGACCACCATGACCTCCAGTTTGGTGCTCCAGCAGCACTAAAAATGGGCAGCACGTGGTAGTGCTGCACTAATTGGAGCTCTATTGACAGTCCTCTGAGATCCACTCTGCCCTTGCTGCTCTTGTGAATCCTTTTCTGTTCTTCCCCTCCTTTCTCAGTAATAAAAAAAAAATAAATCTGATTATTTAACCAGTAGCACAGGATTAGATAGGTTATGTCTTACTGTAGAAAGAAACAAACCCTGTCAAGCGCAAGCAGAGTATCTCACATTGAGGAAAATGGAGGAGGAACCAAAGTCCCAAAGCAAAATCTATTGCCATTGTCTCATCGAACCCTGATACTCTGAGGATATAAACAAAAAAATATATGTCCTTTTATGTCCTCTATATTTCCTATTGCTTCTCCTTTTCTGTTTGAATTTATCTTTGATTGTCTTGTCAAAATAGGAAAAGTGACTCAAAATGAAAGAGCAGAACCATCACTTTCTTACCTACTACAGTGGACTGCCTGACAAAACAGGAGAGTGTAACCAAAATCCACAACCTGAAAATAGAATTTTGATTTTTTTTGATTGATTGCTCTTCACAGCCATCTGATCCAACATATTCAGTGCTACCTTTTGATTATTTTCTTTTTGACAGATCTACTTAACACATGTTCATTTACTTTGTAATTTTCCAAACTTTTTCATAAATTTACAAGTGTGCTTGCCATGTCAACCATGCATTTCAGTAATCTGAACCTTTTCTGTTTAATGCTGGACTGAAACTGCTTTTGATAGTGTGTTTGCTTATTTCTGTGATAATCGGATTATTACAAATGGAATTCCACAACGCAAGTCCCTGATCAAAAAGAATTTATGCCTACTTTCCTTTGTGACACCAACATCCTGACCAGGGTGTGAAGAGAAGAGAGAGTTAGGGGTGAGGGTTTTTCCTACCTATGATTTTATGATTCTATTGCATAGCTGGGAGCATTTCTAAGATTTGTCCTTCCCCTTTACATTCCTGTGAAAGAAACCATGTGTTAGAAAGCATCTCCCTCAGGTATGACCTAACATTTCCAAGGCATGTTTCTTTGTATTGATACATATACTGGGATTTTTCCATATTATTTATAAAAGTGCTCAGGCAAATATAATCAGTCCCTGAAACATTCTGCCAGAGATCTTCTTGCTTAACAATTTCTTGCTAAAAAATTAATTTTGATGTAAGATAAGTACCACTCTAAATATGCACCATTTAACCAAATTGTTTTGTTTTCTCAAATCAAATGTCCCACAGAGTTCCCACTACAACATGTAAACACTATTACCTTTTCCAAGCAATCTTTAGTCTCTTTCAGAAACAAGCAGAAGAAAGTGCTAGATAGATCTAATTTAACTCGATCCATTTTATGTACGTTAATTACCATTAATTATTCTATTTTTCTTTAACTTTTTAGTAGTCAAGTCTAATTCAGCTATTGACCTCAGGATTAATACTGGGCTAGCAAAACTGTAATGATCCAGGTAACACATCTTTGTTTTCTTCTAATTTAATAGAACATACTCAGTGTTCCCACTTTTCATCCAGAGTTTCACAATGGCAATGTTTTTTTCTATTTGAAGTTCAAGTGTTTGGACATACATAAATAGTGCAGATGCTTGGATTTCATTTAAACAGAAAGCTTCAGGTCTTTCAGTGGACCAGTACTCAACTATGGATTTTCAAATGCATCTCAAAACCTCAAAAAGGCAAAAAAGCAGCAAAGAAACTTAATAAGTATTTATTTATTTATAGAGATATAGATCATAATATATATGAGGTAAATAATAAACATATATGTTATATATGTGTGTATATATATTTTAAAGACTTGTTAAAAAAAATCTATCCTGCCACATAGTACTATGAAATAAAAATCAAGACCTTATATACCATATCCTTCTCCTCTCTTTACCTGCCATTTTTGCAAATCATGCGTTTTTTAGTTGCTGCTACTAGTCCATGTGTCCATTCTATTGCCTTCTTCACATTCTATTGCCTGAACAGACACTGTGGAAGATAATCTGAAATTGTTTATCTCTGTCTCACTGTACACTTCTTTTCTAACGGCTGTTTTAGCAGTTCTGATTTACCCTCATTTACATGAAAAGCGGATAAGATTTGGAAACAGTTGTTTGAAAAAACGGTGTCATTATATATGCCCATGCACAACTCTGCATTTGCCTCTGTACTGTTTGCCTCACAGGGTCTTCTTCCCCTCAGACTGTTCTTCCTCAGCTTAGATTCCTCCTTAGATTCTTTCTGAGCCTAATTTAATTTTTTTTCCTCAACATTATGCTGTTGCATGCTGCTTTTCCACTCTGAAGTTTTTTAAACTAAGTCAATTTGGCAGCAATCTGCTTTACCCTTCAATAACTACTACATTTATAAATAGGGAACTTCCAAGTCAGCATGAGGAGAAGAACTTCTCCCTGATTTACTAATTATGCTGCTTTCAATGGTATTTTATTTCTCCAGCAGTGACATCATCTTGAGATGCAGGAGTGCTGGCAGCTTAAAGGAGCTATGTTTTGTGGAGACATTCCATTTTATATATAAATTTCCAAGCCTGAAAATCCTCAGGTGGATTTACAATTCTTTCAGATTTCTTTTTCCACCATCCTTAGTTGATAATATATTCTTCAAAGCAATTTATATGCAAATGTTTATTTGAGGAAAGGAGAGAGCGAGTGAGGTAAACAGGCAAGCTATACCACATGAATTACAGTATATTTTCCTAAAAGCAAGAGTTCTCCTTTCAGCTACAAGAGTGCAAAGACAGAACAGAAACAATGGTTTTGGTGTTGGACCTCTTGCTCTGTTTCCACCTCCCTGTGCTAGGGAACAAACCAGAGGCCATGTAGCACTTCGTCCCGGTGAGCTGTGGTACGTTTGTATTTTTGGACAGGTTCTCAAGCCAGCTTTGGTCAGTTAAAGTCCATGTGGCAGCTGTGGTGACCTGCATGGGTCACTTAGTCCCTTCTGACTGCATAGTGCCTTATGTAGTAAGGTTTGGGGTTAGCCCATGTAACCTGTGCTTAGAGCCTGGGCTAGTTTTGATGTAGCTTCCCATTGCTGCAATCACACTTCTGACTGCAGTAGGCTTACGGCTATTCATTGCCATGGTAAAAGGTTAAATGCCGAACAGATTTCTTAAAGCAGTGGGATAACGGAGAAGAAACACTGCTAAGGTTTGAATGTCAGGAGCAACACAGGAAAGAGGAAAGAACCAGCCCTTGAAATACACAAATATGCACACATATTATCTATCTGTCTATCTATCCATCTATCTGTCTGACTGTCTACCTATCTACCGATCTATCTATGTGTATCATATGTGTGCACATATGATGAAAACATGCAACTCTGCATGCTTAAATGAGCTGTGACTCAGGAATGAAGCAGAAGAAGCACGGACCAATTTCCTCATGAAAAAACAAAACCAATCAAAACAGCAAAAATCAGAGTCCAAATTATGGCCGACTTTAAGAACTATATACATGTAGGATGTACTCAGCTTTGCTGAATCTGCAAAGAAAACAGCGATGACTCCTATCCTCATTCTCACTGGGAACAGTTAACAAATGAAAACAGTCATTTTAGAACAGACAGGAAAGGCTTTAACTTACAGTTTCAAGATGATCTCTTGCATTTGAGAATTGCTAGTCTGGACTTTTTTGTTGTTTTTCCACTTACATGCTACATACCACATGCTATATGATGTGATGTTGAAAAGGAAAACGTAATTTCTCAGTCCAAAATGTTACACTTCAACAGAATAATAAAAGAAAATAGTGTCAGTCATCGGTCAGCTTCCGGGACTGAAATCTTTTGGGATAATGTTTTTACTTGTACATCCATAAGTATAAACCTGAGCCTGATCCTTACTTTTGAACTATTGATATATATGGTGAACAAATTAATAACAGTAAGCTGCTCTCAAGTCTCTGTCACATGATCATTAAGCCTTCTGTTCTAAGATTTCTGCCTGATACCATTCTCTCATGTTCCCTCATAAAATTATGACACTGTTTTTTATTTCTGCATTATTTCTTTGAAATATTTTTTTTGTGAATAATTGTACATCTGAAGCATCTTTCCTTTTGCAGCTTAAAAATTTGTCATTGCTTTAATAGTTGTGGTTTTGTATGATTATCTGAATTATTGTGCACTGGAGGATGAATAATTGCATTTGAAAGACTTACTCTTTAAAAATTTTCAGAGAGAGAAAAAACCTTGCAAGCTTAGTACACTGTTTAAAACATGCAAACCATCCGAGCACTGAATAAATATTAAAAAAATCTGAAAGAATGTTTTAGGACTATTTTGGCTTTAATTTTAAATTCAAGGCCAGATTTCACTGTTGACAAGATAGAGATCTAATGTGGGAATACAAATAAGCCAGTGATGTTGTAGGCCTGTTCTCATTGGCTTTGTCTGCATAGAAATAGGATTGAACAAAATTGGTTCTGAAGGTAAGAAATGTAAGTCTATGCAATTGAAATGACTGAATTTTTGAACAGGGTATTCAAAAAAAGGTAACATTTCTTCTATTAGCCACAATTCATTATTTTGTAAATTATTTTATGAACACCTTATTTAGGCTTCCATATGGAAATACAGCTTTTCATAGTCCATGGATTACGTTTGATTTTACAATTTAAAGCTAAATGCCAAAATTGAACTTGGTAGAAGTTTGAGCACCAAAACTCATGCCAGATCACCTGTTTCACTGCCTTTTTTTGTAAAATGACAACTTTTAAACATTCATTGTGCCTTTAATGTGCAGAAGGAGGCTGAGCTTGAAAATCCTAGATGGACAAAGCAGTCTGAGTTAAACAAATAGAGGTCAGCTTAGTTGCCCACTTATCTCCACTGACTTTAACAGGAGTTTGCACACTTATGCAACTACTGCTTCAAGAAGCAGAGCTTTGATTCATATTGTAAAGCTGGGTGTTAACGCCAGGCTCTTGAAGCAATCTCTGCGCCCGAGTGCAACTTCTGTCTCCTGAAAGTCCTGCCATCTTCGATCATTTCCATAGGTGGTTCCTCCTCCTCCATCTGTCCTCCTGGCACTAATGGTTTGCTGAAGAAGTTTTTACTCCAAACCATTGTGTCTGTAACAGAAAAAAAAAAAAACAAAAAACAAACAACCACAAAACAAAACCCAGCCAGATTTTGCCAGATACCTGACACTTTATCACACGTCTACATAATAAACATTTTGACCACATCTGGCAGTTCAGTATATTTGGACACATTTCTGCTGCCATTGAGTGAATTCAGTTCCAGTCAAGCTTAAGCAGAAGAAAGCAGTAGGCGTGCAACGCCTGCTCTTCAGTTAAACATGCAAAGGATGCATCTCAATTTCTGTGTAATTAATACCCACTAAAATGAATCACGTGAAGTTAGTGGAACAGATTTTTTTTTTGAATAATTATGTCTTTAAATGTATGTTTTACCCTTATCTTCTCCTTTTTAAGAAAACAAAGCATTTTAGGAAAACCCCAAAATTACCTTGACGAAAAACGAACAGATTCTTTCAACCAAATGACAGAAACCCATATATCTAAAATCACGTTTAATTGCAAAAGTAAACACCAGAACTGCTGTTTGCAAATGGAAATATCCCACTGTAAATGCTAAAAGGTTTGCAAGACAAATTCTTCTAAATGCACCAATAAGCTCATTAGGTGAATCAGAAACTTTCATTTTGCCATCAGTCTTTATTAGTTGCAGTTGAGTTCTGGTATTGAATCACAGCAGATGAATTCAGCTCACGTCACAGGTATTTACATGCCCGAGCACTTCGTCATGTAGATAGATTAATCTACTTGCAAAAATTTAAGCACGCCTATAAGAGAGGTTAAAAAAATAAAAAACTTTTTACATCATGCATTGTAAACACAAATAGATTCCTCTATAACCTAATACAAAATATTGTAATATTTTCTAGTCATCCTTTTCTAATAAATGTGTATGTATGAGACAGCTAATTACAAGAAATGCAATCAGCAACCCTTTCCAAAATCATACTTCTTTAGGACAGAAAAAAAATTTAGACTAATATTTTGGACAGAAAGGAAGAGTTTGCAGTGGACTGCTTTAGGAACCAAGTGCAAACACACAGAGCTGTCACTCTCTTGCTGTACTGGAACTTAAAGCCATATAAGCACATACATGCATTGGCTGACCCAGACTTTTATGTATTTATTTCCTGAAGTCATTGTTTCTGTTCTGTATGTATTCCCAGTACACGAAAACAAATATCACTGTCATTGGACGTGAAAACAAATGTCACCTTCATGGGTCTATTTTCAGGGTTACAGCCTTCTTAGCATTGAAGAGGCTGCTTCTGTTCTGATTTAACGTTAATGAGGTCTCCATGTAACAGTCTAGCATTAGAACCTCCACACCACTGCTAAGTAGTAGAGAACACTGATCACTACAAATTAAATATTAAAGGTGGATTTTCTTGATTGTCTTCATACAAAATTAGTTTTCGATGTGTTATTCATTCAGTAGGAAAGTTAGATAACCATATACTACTTTTGCTTTTAGGCAGTCGACCTAGGGCACACAAAAGGCTTGTTGCTATTTTAGGACAGCTTTATTGGCACATGAATATCACAGCTAAAGAAATGATGACTTACACAATTTTGTGGGTAGTATTAAGCTATTAGCTATTTCTTTTTAATGAGGTGCCCAACTACAACCTACATTAGACCTCACCAATGAAATAGCTGGCTAGCTAGCAACTGAAGACCTGCAAGTAAAGGGCACAAAGGCTGAAATCCTGGTCCAGAAGAGGAATGGAGATACAGACGAAACTTCAGTGAGGTTAAGATTTCATCTGGCCAGCTTCTCCAAAGCTACCACTGTCTTTTTAATGAGATGGAAAATAAGTTCCTAAACAGGTGTATTATTAACGGACAGTGACAGTTTTAGCAAAAGCTGACAAATGTTAATGACTTCTGATCAAACTCCTTCCTGAGTAATTGCCAACTGTCTTAAAGCATTGCAATGCATAGTTAAAGTGTTATGTCCTCTATCCGCATGAGTAAAACAACTCTTCCTTTCTCTCAGCTGTCTGTCCATTGCCTTTCACATCTGTGCAAGTGAAGATGCAGTTTCCATCAGCTGATGCAGTAAGAAGGTAAATCTAGCCAATTTTTTACTTCCAACAGCAATCAATTAATACAAGCTCAAGAATTGATAATAGGAGTCTCCTGTATATAAATATCTCTCTTTGGGCAAACAAATAATTTCTGATTTTATCAAACACGAATATTACCTGTAACTGGTCTGCATCCATATTTGGAGCAGAGCATGGAGATGATCCGCTGAATAAACGTACAGGTGACGTGGCTCTTTCTAGTATGTATCTTTTCAATCTGTTAACAAAACACAGCACTTTGCAAGTGACCTTAGTGCTTTCAAGGTGTGGGAAAACTGAGCAGCTGTTTCAGCCTCTGATGTCATCAATGATGTCAGTGACATGCAGGCTAGCAGTCCACTGAAGACAGTGACTAAGTTTGCAACAGTTCTGTTAGCAGCAGAACAATGACAAGGTTTGCAGGCAAAAAGTCAAAAGACAGAGAAATATGAAGGCTATATATAGGAAGTGAAGTGTAAATATAGTGGATTAATGATACATATAAGCAAAACCACCTGAGCTCCATTCAAAATAGCAACATTGAAATTTACTATTGCAAACATTCTCCAGAAAGCTGGAGTTACCTTACAGCTGTTTGGTCTTGACTTCTACTCTGATATGCATAATGTTTCGTAAGCATTGCTGGAACATGTTTGTGTAAAAAGCTGCTTTCTTGTGATTCTGACCAGTGCACTGAAAGTCTGTTTTAGCAACTCTCCCCACTCCCGACTCTTCCCTGCACTACCAGGCTTTAAAATGTGTTGAAAATTAGTTTGGCACAATCTTCTAAAATATCAAATGTCTGAGGTGAAGAAAACACTCACAAACACATTTCAATTCTTTCTCAAACCATACTGGGGGAACAGGAAGCCACAGAAATTTGTTATTCAAAGTAGGCCATAGCATGGTCTGTGGGTTTTGCTTTGGTTTTGTTTTGTTTCTCTATTGTTTTGGGTTGCTTGGTTCAGTTTGTTGTTGTTGTTTTGAACTGTTCTACGGCATGGATTGTGTAAAGGCAGCCTTGATGTAACAACTATGAGGCACAGCTAAAACAGGGGATACATGGCATCTTTTCTGTTACTGGTGTACCTGCACCTAGATACTGCTGTATTGAATGCTTGCTAGAGATAGAAGCTAAATCAAAAGTTCATCTTCCTGTGCAAAAAAAAAAAAGATATTATCAGCTATATATTTTTCCTCAGAGTAAAATAGAACTTTCAAAATAATATTATTTGCTGTTTTATTTACTAGTAGACCTAAAACTGATCACATTGGTGATAGTCAGTAGAAACCTCATAACCATTTGATGATGATACTTCAGCTGGCTCCAGTAAAGCTGTGTCAGCGTGGGACAGTACTCAAATGGATAAGCTGCAGAGTTCCAGTGTTCCAGCCTTCTGACTCTGCAGCTTCCAGGACACGTGCTGTAGCTTTGCATACCACACGCACATGCTGGGAAAAAAACAAAAAGCCTTTACTGTGGAAGCCAGAGGATATTTGTCCATTGGTTGCGATGGACTAAATTAGAAGTGAATGAGAGGAATCTGCAAAGACCAAGAAGTGAAACAGATGCTAGGTGAATGTATCTGTATATTTCACTGGAATGCTTCAGCAAATTTTTCTCCACCCGCCAAATATACTAAGATAATTTTCTCTTAATCATGTACAGAGTAATATCTCTATACATTGCATTATTTAGTATTGATTAATAATACAATTGTTGTTTTTTATGTATATATAATTGATAATGCAAAGTTGCATAAATTCATAGTGGAAGACAATTATTGTAATTCCTATGGGATTTAGCATGTACTAACTACTGATTTTAACCTCAGAGGAATTCTGTCAAGTAGTAAGCAGAGAGAAGACAAGTGACTTGTTCAAGTTCATACAGAAATAGAAAGCCAAGAATGGAAATCCAGGAATAGAATTCATGGGGCAGACTCACAGCTCTACTTGAGGTAGAAACCTGGCCTTTACACTTCAAAACAGGTCTGCTTCTGTGGTTGTCAGGAAGAATTATTGATTTTAAGCATTTACTCCTTGCTAGTAATGAAAAATATCATATTTGAAAACCCTTTTCTCTTCAAATTGATGGAATAGTAAAAGGAGGATGTAAGTGTGACCACGTATTGTTTTTACATGGCAAGGTTTTGGTAGCCAGGGGAGGGCTGCAGGGGTGGTTTCTGTGAGAAGACACCAGGAGCTGCCCCCATGTTGGATAGAGCCAATTCCAACCAGCTCCAAGTCAGACCCATCACTGCCCAAAGCTAAGCCCATCAGTGACACTGGTGGCACCTCTCTGACAAAGTATTTAAGAAAGCGTTAAAACCTCTGAGCAACAACCGACTGTGAGACAGACGACTGAGAAAAATATGAGAGAGACAAACTGACAGACACCAAGGTCAGAGAAAAAGGAAAGGGAGGAGGTGCTGCAGGTTCTGGAGCAGATTCCTCAGCAGCCCATGGTGAATTATAGAATAGAATCATGGAATCATTTAGGTTGGAAAAGACCTTTAAAATCATAGAATCCAATCATTAACCTAACACTGCCAAGTCCGCAACTAAACCATGTCCCTAAGTGACATGCACACATGTCTTTCAAATAGCTCCAGGGGTGGTGACTCAACCACTTCCCTGGGCAGCCTGTTCCAATGCAGGACAACCCTTTTAGTGAAGAAATTTTTCTTAATATCCAATTTAAACCTCCCCTGGCGCAACTTGAGGCCATTTCCTCTTGTCCTATCATGTGTTACTTGGGAGAAGAGACCAACCCCCACCTCGCTACACCCTCCTTTCAGGTAGCTGTAGAGAGTGATAAGGTCTCCCCTCAGCCTCCTATTCTCCAGGCTAAACAATCCCATTTCCCTCAGCTGCTCCTCATAAGACTTGTGCTCTAGACCTTTCACCAGCTTTGCTGCTCTTTGGTTGCACTCCAGCACCATGAAGATGGTGGTGAAGCTGGTTGCCCCCCTGTAGCCAATGGAAGACCACAGTGGCACAGATGTCACTGGCCACAGGCCCACCCTGCATCCCACAGGGAACCCCACACCAGAGCAGGTGGACATGCCCCGATGGAAGCTGCAACCCATGGAGACCTCAAAAAGGATCATGCGCCTAGCAGGAGCTTGCAACCTGTGGAGAGGAGCCCATGCAAAAGCAGGTTTTCTGGCAAGAGCTGTGGCCTGTGAGGGACCCACACTGGAGAAATTTGTGAAGAACTATACTCCATGGAGAAGACCCACATTGAAGCAGTTTGTGAAGGACTGTACACCACGGGAGGGACTGCATGTTGGAGCAGAGGAAGAATGGGAGGAGAAAGGAATGGCAGAGACAAAGCTTTATGAACTGACTGCAACCTCCATTCCCTGTCCACCTGCTAGGGGAAGGGCAGGGAAGGAGAAGAATTATGAGTGTAGTTCAGCCTGGGAAGAAAGGAAGGATGAAGGGAAGGTGGTTTTACTTTTGTTCTTATTTCTAACTATCCTACTCTGTTATCAACTGGCAATAAATTAAATAAATTTCATCGAAGTCGAGCCTGTTTTGCCTGTGATAGTAACTGGTGAGGGATATCCCCATCCTTATCTTGACCCACAAGTTTTTTTCATCTTACTTTCTCCCACTGTCCCACTGAGAAGGGGAAGTGGCAGAGCAACTTGGTGGGCACCTGGTGGCCAGCCAAAGTCAACCCACCACACTGTTATATCTGTTCCTCTATCAAGGCCTTCAAACAGATGTGAAATTGCTCTCTGTATCTGGAAGCCTTTGACTGACATCAGACATACTCCTTCCTGGATTTCAATCCCTTGGGATGAAGTGACTCATAAGTGAAATTACATAATAACAGAACGATGGAAGATGAAAAAAAAATACAAAATTCTTTTCCAGCTGTAAACACTGCTGCTTATGCTCAGCTGTTCTTCATTACACGTTAATGTGAGCATTCTTGACTATAACTTTGACAGGTAAATTGTGGCATTATCTGTGATTTCAAGTGCTGTATATATGATCTATGATCTTGAAGTGATCAGCTTACAGTGCTGTTATTGATGCTGTTTTTTGGATTTTTTCTTGTCTCTGGGCTTTGATCAAGTACCACTGTAGGAATTTGACTGATATAAGCCAGAACCATGCAGCTGTTGACAGTTTATGGAGATCAGATCTCCACTGGTCATAGCAAATTACACACTTTTTTTTTTTTTTTTTTTATGAAGTCCAGAATGAGAAATAACAGATCAATTGCACGTCAGGGTTGAAATAACTGGCAGAGACCTGAGCTGGAATACTTGTCTGCTTCTTCTCAGAGTAGAAAGAAATCCATTCAATACACTGTACAAACTTTCAGATCTTTATGGTGATCTAGAATCACCATAAAAACAGTTCACAAAAAATTGCTGAAGAACTGCAGTTACCAAAGAAAACTCACTCTATGTTTGTCTGGTAATCCTTCCCCTGAGAAAATTACATGTATGCTAGGCCATAATTAATTTATTACCTCAACAGTCATCCTGAAAACCAATAAAAAGGTGCAGCAAGTATTTTCTTTCTGTCTTACAGGGACTTCTGAACTGCTCCTGAAACATTGCTCATCACACCATTCCCCAGGTTGTGCATAAAGTTTGAATCCAACCTGTACTGATAGTCTCAAGGACAGATGTGCAAATCTTTCTCATTTACTCTGCTTGGAATGAAAATTAGGAAAAAATTAACACGGTTTAGAAACGGATCATTGGTGCAATAGCAGCGAGCCCAGTGGAAACTCCAAATTGTCATATAATATACTGAATGCCAGGTTAGAAGTAGCATAAAATTAATTCAAGTTAGACTAACTCTTACTTTCGCTTATGCTGCTTTAAAATTGTTTACATTTACATCTGTGTTTAACAAGATCAGACTAATGAAAGCTAAGATAAACCTGTAAAGTGAAAGTAAGTGAGTGGTGTTTAATTAGATACACTATTCATCTGCAGGGGAAAAAAAAAATATCACAAGAATGCAATAGAACATGACAAGAAGCGATTTTGTCAGTGAGAAGGTTTCATCAGATAACCGACAATCCCCAGGATAGATGACTTGGTCCAGCCGTTTTCGAGATCATTAACTCTTCCTTGAATGTCATATGCACCTGTGAAGATTCATTTAAAGAGTCATTGTTATTATTAATATTACGTAGAATGTAATAATAATTTCTACTTTACCAGAGCACCTCATGCTAGGAACTTCACAAAAATGGAACAGCGACAGTGTCTGCCCTGAGATCCTACAGACTGTGCGCAGCTGCTGATGCTCAATCAATGAGACAAGCAGCTTCCGTGATACAGTAGGGACAGGAGAACCAGTGGATAATGAAATAGACAAAGTAATAGTCTAGGAAAATTATCTGTGAGGGAGTCTTCTTAATGAATAGAAGAAAGAAAGGCTGCAGCTGATAGGACTACAGTATGGTGTAGCAAGCAGAAAGATGATAACTAACTGGAAATTTTAAGCCCTTTATGCAGTTATTATTTTACAAGCCAGGCTATAAAGGCAAGCAAAGGGTCAAAGATGATGCTCAAGACATAGTTTGGATAGTGATATTCTCTACAGTGGTTGAGAAAACGAATTACTAGCAAGAGCTTGCCAAAGCAGGACTCTCATTTCACTACCCTATTTCATCAGACAGCACGTTTCTACACATTATAATCCAAATAAGTTTTAAAAAGGGAAAAGTGAGGTGGTTATGAGTCACCATTCATCACTCCACTCAAAGTATCTGCATGCAGAAGAGCAACCATTAATTTATTCAGGGTTTATCTAACTCCACCTCTATGTTTCTCTGACATTTCCAATTGTCTGTGGAAGGATTTTAGGGTGGTTTAGGGCATTTGAATGTTTTTAGTGCTGTTATTGATAAGAATGTAATGTTCCAGAATGTCTTCCACAGGTCCAGTACCCTATTCTGTGTCTACACACTAGCCCCATGTAGATGTCTTGGATACCTTAGGAAAACAAAATAAGTAAATACTTATGCCTCTGAACTCTGCCATTGATGTCCATTGGCTATGATGGCAGTTTATGTACCTCAGTCACAATTAAGCACTTTTTAATGAACAATAAATCTAAGTCTCTTAATCTTGAATGGAATACCAATCCAATTTTAATCTGTCAGTCTCAGGCTGAATCCAACCTGTATTTCCTAGCACTGAAGTCACACCACTGATATGTAAAGTTTAAGCATTTATTGCAGTTTTGCTGTATTATCATCTGGTATATATTGGCCTGTCCCTAATTATCTGAATAAAACAACCTTTCTCAGCTAAAAACTCTGAGAAAGGATATTTATTTTAATCCTGTTAGTTCACTGTTTCTGGTTCTGCTTCCTGAACAATTTTCAGGGCTTCATATTCCACCTCTATCCTACTCATCTTCTGTGAAACATAGAACACGTTTTAAAAGCCGATTGCTCATTTTTTTGTTTGTTTGGTAAGAGTTTTCAGTCTTTCTGGATGGTGAATGCCTCTGTGTCTTCCAAATGGATGTCCCAAAGCTGCTTCCTCAGCTTGACTGCTGTCTGGTTTGCTCTTCACCTTCACTGTGACTGTTTCACATCTCCAAAAATAATTTGATACAAACTTCACTTATGTCCTCTTTGGACTTTCACTATCTGTTCTTTCAGATAGTTGCTGTTCCATAGTAAATATTCCTTTCCTGTCATTCTAAAAGTAATAATATCTATGTTTTATATATGTATGTATTGTTAAATATATAAGCTCTCCTAGAGACTTTGGCACAGATTTGTAACAAAATAACAAATCTGACAAGAAAAATCTGATCATAAAAAAAAAATCACCTCTGAAATAAAGTTGGAGACTTATTCTTAGAGGCTCTGTTCCAAAGAACTTCACGCAGCCTTTATCAAACTGAGTAAAGGTGGGCAACCAGCCTTTTGATCGTGAGAGCAGAAATAAGGCGAGGAGAATGGAGCTGAGTGCTGTGGGAAAGTAGCCATTATCCTGCACATTTGCAGTCAAGCAGTTTCATTAAAATTTGCTCCTTACTCCTGGTGCTCTGACTCAACAGGGAAATACTTTGCAGTTTATTAGGCTCCTGTTTCTCCTGAGAGACACAGGATATCACAGGGCTTGTCTGTTTAATGCAGTATCAACATTTCCTCTTGGGAGAGGATACCATTTTCACTCCCTCAAGTGAGCAGCATTTGAAATCAGTTCTGATTAGCGCTCTCCCTATTTCATCCAGGTTCAATTAGTGGAGGATATTGAAGCTGTGAATTACCTGTCATCCAAAGCTTCCTGGTATGTTTACAAAAGCAAATGGACTATATTATAAGAGTATTGTATATGAAAATGGAGCTATTTATTAATATTTTTTTACAACACCCTAGTGCAAACTTTAGCCAGGAAATAAACCCAATGGTTATTTCTCCTTGCAGTACAGGCTTTGATTTCCATCCCATCAACGCTAACACCCATTAAAAAAAGTCCAAAATACGACAAGAATACTGAATATTTTCACTGCAGCTTCAGGAGTATTTCACTGCAGAAAAAATACTTTGAGTTTATGGAAAAAGAGAAATTTTAAGATGTCTAGTGGATTTCTTACCAGACGGTCTATTTTACTGACTCTCCACGTGGTATCTAACTTTCCATGGAAGAAAGGAAATTACATCATGTTTTAAAGATGTCTGAAATGCTGTGAATGGATGGCAACTGAAGGCCAGATTTTGCCTATATGCAAGGAGCAGACTTGGCTATAGCAGAAGGCGGCTAACTTTAAAACCTCATTTGCCTGCCTGCATGAGGTTCCATTTGAGTGCTGCGTAGCTGATGTTTGTGATCAGACAGGGCAGGAAAAAAAGTGATAAATGGGTAGAGTAATTTGGTCAGGAAGAAGCTGAACACTTGGGAGAGGGTACATGCTTCGATTTTTCTGTTCACCTTTCTATCTCAATAGAGTAAATAGGACTATTTCTGATTTCTTGGAGCTATTAATGAGACTTGCCTGTCACACATTTGTTACATTTAATGCCTGAAACTGCCCTTTATATATCTGAAACTGACTGCTGTATTTGTCAACATATTCTATAACTGATGTCCCCAATTTTCAGTATTAAAATAAAAACTATCAGCACAAATTACTACCCACTGCAGTTCTCAGCATCTATTCATGTGCATGCAGAGTATAGTGTGATTCATATATGCCTCTGTAGCAAAAGACACAAGATACCTCATTATTGACTGTGGAGTAAAAAAAAATCACATTTTGGTATTTACCACCATATAGCTGCATACAGCCCATCTTCATGAATTTTATAATAACTTTTTTTGTGGGCCCATGGCCACAATATTATGCCACTTCTCTCTGCTTCAAGAGGGAGTGATAAGCCAGCAGATTTTTTTGGAGCATTTAGATATCTAAACATGTAAATTAGTACCTACCGACATTTCAAAACCATGCAGAATCCTAAATATCATTGATTCCTGTGGGGAAATGATGCTTAGGGTCCTCAAAATTGTAGTAGGATTCTACCTGCATCCTTAAGCGCCTAAATGCCTTTGAAAGTCTGGCCTAAGGTCTCTAAAATTACACTGCATTATTGGCTAATGCTGTATAGTGGTGTGAATAATCCAGATGCATACAAGTTTTTGATGGCATGGATTTATTTTCTTTGCACCTGTGCATCACTAATAATACTGAAGGATAAAGACGTGCAACAAGATATTTGCAGCAGGAAAATACATTCTCCTAGAGTATTCTGTATGCTAATTACATCTGCAGTGTTTTATTACTTGCAGTATATTTAAGATAAATTACTCTTTACTAATGTAGCTTTCTAAATGAAATCATTTGATTACTGTTTATTTGAGTTTTTTTAACTCACATTTTCAAGTAAAGGAAGAAAGATACTGTAAAAATCTAGTAGTTAACTATAGTAACGACTAATTTTCAGAAAGTTATTGCTATTGTGAACCGTATCCTGTGTTTTATAGCAGCAATAATGTATATTTTTTTTAAGTTGGAAGATGGAGGACAGTTGAGTATCTACATTGCAAAATCAATTGCTCCCCGGTGATGAATGAAAATTCCTACCAGTCAGAATACAGAAGTCAGTCAGGAAGGTAATAGTAATTGGAGTTCCCTTGCTCATCCAGGGCCTCTAAGCCTGCAGATGATGCAGAAGTTCAGCTTCTTTCAGTCTTTTTTTCCTTATTAGACCTAAAAGAAAATTAAGCCCTAAGAATTAGCTCCAAAGAATCCCTGATTAACTCTTTCTTGGTTCATGTGGTATTTGCACACATAATAAGCTAATGAAATATTCTGTCCTAACATTCTACAACAATACACAAGGCAGACATCGTGACGGGAGTTTGTTATAGACCCCCTAATCAGGATGTAGAATCTGATGAAGTATTCTATAAGCAGCTGGCAGAGGTCTCACGATCATTTGCCCTTGTTCTTGTGTGGGACTTCAACTTCCCAGATGTCTGCTGGAAATATAACACAGCAGAGAGGGAACAGTCCCGGCGGTTCCTGGAGTGTGCGGAAGAAAACTTCCTAACACAGCTGGTGAAGGAACCAACTAGGGGAAGTGCCCTACTGGACCTACTGTTTGTTAACAGAGAAGGTCTTGCGAGGGATGTAAAGGTTGGAGGTCATCTTGGGCACAGTGACCATGAAATGGTAGAATTTTTAATTCTTGGTGAGGCAAGGCGGGGAGCCAGCAGAACTGCCACCTTGGATTTCCGAAGGGCAGACTTTAGCCTGTTTAGGAGCATGGTCGAGAGTGTCCCTTGGGAGGCAGTTTTGAAGAACAAAGGAAGTATGCTGGTCATACTTCAAGCAGGTGCTCTTAGAAGCACAGGAGAAGGCCATCCCCATGTCTTGAAAAATGAGCCGACAGGGAAGAAGACCAGCCTGGATAAATAGAGAGCTTTGGCTGGACCTCAGGAAAAAAAGGAAAGCTTACATTCTCTGGAAAAGGGGGCTGGCAACTTATAAGGATTATCAAGATATAACGAAGCCATGTAGGGGGAAAATTAGAAGGGCCAAAGCTCAATCAGGACTCAGTTTGGCCACTGCAGTTAAAGGCAATAAGAAGAGATTCTTTCAGTATATCAATAGAAAAAGGAAGACTAGGGAAAATGTAGGCCCACTGATGAATGAGACGGGTGCCCTAGTGGTGGAAGACACAGAGAAGGCAGAGTTACTGAATGCCTTCTTTTCTTCGGTCTTCATTGCTAAAGCTGTCTCTCACGAATCCCATACCCTGGAGGCAAGGGGGAAGGTCTGGAAAGAGGAAGAATTTCCCTCAGTTGAGGAGGACCGGGTCAGAGACCACTTGGCCAAGCTGGACATTCATAAATCCATGGGCCCTGATGGGATGCACCCACGAGTGCTGAGAGAGCTGGCAGATGTCATTGCTAGACCACTCTCCGTCGTCTTTGAAAGGTCATGGGGAACAGGAGACATGCCTGAGGACTGGAGGAAAGCTGACATCACTCCAATCTTCAAAAAAGGCAAGAAGGAGGACCCAGGGAACTACAGACCGGTTAGTCTCACCTCCGTCCCTGGGAAGGTAATGGAGCGACTCATTCTAGATGTCATCTCCAAACATGTTGAGGAACAGGAAGTCATTGGAAGTGGTCAAAATGGATTTACCAAGGGTAAATCATGCTTGACTGATCTGATAGCTTTCTATGATGTTATAACGGGTTGGCTGGATGAGGGGAGAGCCGTAGATGTCATCTACCTTGACCTTAGCAAGGCTTTTGACACTGTCTCTCATAACATCCTCATTAGGAAGCTGAGGAAGTATGGGCTAGATGAGGTGACAGTGAGGTGCATTGAGAGCTGGCTGTGTGACAGAACTCAGAGGGTTGTGATCAGCAGCATAGAGTCTAGTTGGAGGCCTGTAACCAGGTGTGTCCCCCAGGGGTCAATACTTGGTCCAATTTTGTTCAGTATATTCATTAATGACCTGGATGATGGACAGAATGTATCCTCAGCAAGTTTGCTGATGATACCAAACTGGGAGGGCTGGCTGACACCCCAGAGGGCCGTGCTGCCATCCAGCGCGACCTGGACAGGCTGGAGAGCTGGGCAGAGAAGAACCTAATGAGGTTCAACAAAAGCAAGTGCAAGGTCCTGCACCTGGGGAGGAAGAATGCTAAGAACCAGTATAGGTTAGGGGTGGACCTGCTGGGAAGTAGTTCTGAGGAGAAGGATCTGGGGGTCCTGGTAGACAGTAAATTATCCATGAGCCAACAATGTGCCCTTGTTGCCAAAAAGGCCAATGGAATCCTGGGCTGCATAGGGAAGACTGTGGCCAGCAGGTCAAAGGAAGTCATTCTCCCCCTCTACTCTGCACTGGTGAGGCCACAACTGGAATACTGTGTCCAGTTCTGGGCTCCCCAGTTCAAGAGAGACAGGGAACTACTGGAGAGAGTCCAGCGAAGGGCAACTAAGATGATGGAGGGATTGGAGCATCTCCCTTATGAGGAAAGGCTGAGAGAGCTGGGACTCTTCAGCCTGGAGAAGAGAAGGCTGAGGGGAGACCTTATGAATGTTTGCAAGTATCTAAAGGGTGGGTTGAAGGAGGATGGAGCCAGGCTCTTTTCAATGGTTCCCAGTGACAGGATGAGGGGTAACGGGCACAAGCTGGAACATAGGAAGTTCCGTTCAAATACACGGAAAAACTTCTTTACAGTGAGGGTGACAGAGCACTGGAACAGGCTGCCCAGGGAGGTTGCGGAGTCCCCTTCTCTGGAGACTTTCAAGACCCGCCTGGATGCAGTCCTGAGTAATGTGCTCTGGGCAATCCTGCTCTAGCAGGGGAGTTGGACTAGATGATCTCTAGAGGTCCCTTCCAACTCTGAAGATTCTGTGATTCTGGGAATTTGAGACTTTATTAGACACAGACACCAGACTTACAAACCAGTGTTCTGTACTTTAACGTTAATTCATTGTTTTAGTTAAAAAAACTTTTTTTGATGTGAGAAGGAAAATATTAAAAATTGCTTTACAACAGATATGTCAAGCAATACATAAGTCTCAATGAAGTATCTTCCTAAAATAGTATTCCAGTTGTGCCCTTTAAAATTACAGTAAGCTTAATAAGGTTTTTTTTTTTAAATATTTTTCAATTTTTTTCAGGAGAAAAAGAACTTACACTTTTGTGTACTTTAATGTGCTTATGTGGTTTCTGTAGTGATTAAATAAATGCATAAAGATAACAAAGGAATACGATTCATAATGTCTTTATTATTTAATGACATTAAATTCACTCACTTGCTCTCTGTTTAGGGTAAAGGCGAACTACGTTCCTTACCTATCAGAAAGGCAGGAAGGAGGTTTGACTTCTGTTGAATACATGAATCCTTCTGGTTGTTTAAATTGATATTTGCACTGTTGCAATGCAACATGGAAATGTTATGTAAGTAATATGAATACTTGCAGATGACATTATGGGTTGTCATTGTGAAAACTATTTTCATATTGTCTGCATAAAAATGAGTTGTAAAGTTCATCAAGATTCCTGCAGTGCACTGAACAGTTTGCTGACTTTTATAAAAAATCTTAAATCTGTTCTGTGTTTTACTATAAATTAAAAAAGAAACCGAAAAAGCCAGACATTAGAGTGTTCTTTTTTCACTTGAATACTTACTAGCAAAAAATGTTTTTCTATAAAATGAATGAGCATCACACAAAAAATTGAATACAAGTTATGTGAAGCAACAAAAAAGAAACAACTTGTTTAAAACTGTGATGAATTGCAAAGGAAAGACTCAGTAAAAATAATTACTGCTTTGAGTTTTTGAGCAATAAATTATTCTACAGACTTCTCCCTTTCCCACGAGTCTTAAGTGATTTTTAAAATAACTTCTACTTTTCTGTCATGCAAGCTTCATATCTGAAAAGATTATTGCAGGGCAGTGTTTTGGTTTTGGTGGGGTTTTTTTTGCTATTACATGTTTCAACGTTCAAATCAAATCACCTTCCGGATTTGCTGAAGTTCAAATGCAAACTACACCGTTTGGCTGTTCAGCTGTCCCGTTGTGAACTATTCACATGGTCTTGACTACAGAATCACATCAGGGAGAGGATTTTTGAAATGGTTTACTTTTTCTCTTTGCTCTTAAAGACTTCCAAACTTTATAATAAGTTATTCCATATACAGTGTCAGTGGTTGGTAATAGGGGACTATGTGCAGCAGCTGTTCTTTTTGCCTGTGCTATTAGAATGTCATTGTATTTTGTGTTTGAGTGAGAACTCATCTTCTTTTCCTGAAATTCTTTGCTTTGGAGACACAAATCCTATCATGCTACTCTAATAGTGCTAGAGATATTAACCAGGGCATAAAAAATGACATGAAGCAACAAATGCCTCTTGGTTTGAGCCAAACTGATTATTAATCTGCCCACATCTCTACATATAATACTTGCAGTTACACACTTCTTCATTCCAAAGCAATAACATTTCCAGCTGGAGTCTTCATATGCAGTGTACTTTACTCCTGTTAATAGGATCTTCAGTAATCAAAGATCATTGTAAAATGTGATTACTGCTGATAGCAAGGGAGTTCACAGTAAGGAAAGGTCATACATGTGGAAAACAGTTCTAGCTTAAGGTTGAATGAAGATGTTTTGTTAAACGTGTGTAAATGAGCACACGAGTTTTTGTCAGTGTGTAATTACCCTAATTGCTAGGACCATGACTTAGGTTAGCAGCAGTATCCTTGTTTATCTGTTTCTGTGGTTGAAGCTGTCTGCCACTCCTAGTTGTGTGTCAGCTACATTCTTTAAGCAAAAAGGGCAGGGCAATTTCACTGAACTCAGGCCATTCATTCATGAAATGCAAAAAAATCCGTTAAAAACAATAATTATTTGTATGCTTGCCATCTCTGTGTCAGTGACAGTGACATATTTACAGAATAAAGTGTGATTATAAAATGGCATCTTACTATAAAATAGGAATAAAAATAATGACATAGACCCCTTTATCTTTTTCCCTGAAGTCCAGTGAAACCATATGTTGTTCTGTTGAAACATAACATTGTTTAAAAATTGTTCCCAGTGCCATATACATACTGGCTTCTCTTCCAGCTCACTCTAGTCACATTCAGTTACTGATCCAGAGTATTTAGGTGTTTAGTATTTCATTGATGTTTACTTCTAAATTCTTGTTATTGTACTACCCACCATGTACATTTTTGTTGTGACATTACTAGTTAAATTGCGGGAATATAAATAACATTTTGTAGAATAACTAAGAAAAGAAGAAGAGGAAGGAAAATACCCACTAGCATCAATGTTTCATATAAGGCTAGATTTTGTTTATATTTGATAAAGGTATCTGTATTTGATAGAGGTATTGTGTACTCAGTATATGACAAAACACTTAATGGCTAAAAAAAGATATCAATATTCCTTAGCAAAAAGAAGCAAGAAGGACTGTTTTCAGGGCTAAACTTCTCTTTGGGCTCATACATTTCTAGATGTAAATCACATTTGTAATGAAACTGAAAATCTTTCTGAAAAAAAGATATTTTAACATTTAATTATTCTTTCTTTCAGCTTGGGCCAACAGTGCTGTCTTTGGACGTACTCCTTGAAGAGTAAATCTGCTTTCTATAATCTTAAAAAAGAAACAGTGAAGTTTTTGGTGGAGGTAGATAGTTATTATTTTAATTCAACTAATATTTCCAACCTTAATATGGATAAGTCTTTCTGATGGCATGTAAAAATGTCCAGAACCATTTGGTTTTCTTTCACTGCTTTAGTTTAGCAATAAGCTGTTGCAGTCTTCAGCCTGGAGAAGAGAAGGCTCCAGGCAGAACCTTCACCAGCCTTCCAGTACCTAAAAGGGGCCTACAGGAAAGATGGGGAGGGACTCTTTATCAGGGAGTGTAGCAATAGGACGAGGAGTAACAGTTTTAATCTAAAAAGCGGGGAGATTTAGATTAGATATTAGGAAGAAATTCTTCATTATGAGGGTGGTGAGGCACTGGAACAGGTTGCCCAGAGAAGCTGTGGATGCCCCATCCCTGGAAGTGCTCAAGACCAGGCTGGATGGGGCTTTGAGCAACCTGGTCTAGTGGGAGGTTCCCTGGCCACGGCAGGAGGTTGGAACCAGATGATCCTAAAGGTCCCTTCTAACCCAAACCATTCTATGATTCTATGAATTTATGACGGTATATAACTTCAGAATGTTCAGGTTAATTGTAAATAAGATGTGACTTTAAGACTCTAAGACATTATTGGAGCTTTACTCTTCGAATTCTGAAATCTTTCCTAGTGATATTTTTTCAAGAAGTCCTTTATTTTTTGTTGTTAAAAAATATGTTGGCCCAGTACGAGAGTTTAGATGGTAAAACTCATAACAGACGAATTGCATATGAAATCTAAAACAGGTAAAAAAATTAAATGTCACACTGTTGGAGAAATAAATAAATAATAACTACTGTTAATTTCCAAGCAACCAAGGAGATGAACTAAGTTTTCTTGTAGCACGAGACAAACAGAATTACGGAAATTTTACTTAGGGATATCTTGTACCTCAGGATACGCTTTGGCAACAGGTTCTGCTAGAAAAATGCCAGAAGGACAGTACTGGTGGAAAGCAAAAATCCATGACCTTTCCAATATATGAAAATCAGGATATAGTCCAAAATGATAACTGGTACCAGGGTGTGGAGCATGGACATTTCCACCTTTTTTTGGGAGCTGCGTTAAGATCATGCCCTTGCGTCTCACTGGGTCTTCATATGTGCATATGTGTTAAACATCCCACGAAAAGAGTGGGCATCGTACTGGGAACTGGTTTATGTTCTGCAGATACAACAGTTACAAAGCTCAGAGTTTCTTGGGTCCCAATTCAAAATTCAGTGGCAATGCTACACTTTAGTCTGTGTATCAGATCTGACTGACAATCATCTTTGTCTCTTTTATTCCTCCATCTTTCATTACCTGCTTCATACTGAGAGTTCAAAGTAATTAACCCTTTCAGCACTTCAGAAAGTTAAGGACACTAAAGTGTGCGTTGAGAATTATATAGTATGGCTTGTCTTTGACAGAAGGGGTTAATTTATTCTTGCTTTAAAAGAAACCAACAGTGAACCTTTTAATCCCAGCTCATTTCAACGTCTTCAACAATTACATCAGAAATTGACAGTAAACTGAATTTCATTCAGCTGCTACTGATTTATTTAAAAGAACAAACCATATGAATAAACCTAGTTTTTCTCATGCTGATAATGTAGCATGTCTCTCTGCAACATATTACATCATTCAAATTCATGAGTCCCATTTTGCAAAGAAGTTGCCCGGTCTTTTGGCACCTAAACTGGAATCTAAGTAGGAAAATCACCTAATATGGTCACCTGTAAGAGCTAATTTTAAATTAAATAAGTATTTAATTTTCACTAAATATTTGTAGTGTCGCTTAACTTTCTTCTAAATTGTTGCATTGAATTCCTGGGCTACTAAAGGTAAGCAGATACAGTTATTTAAATTATTTGGACTTGGGAAGATTTTAAGAACAGACAACTGAAAAGTTTGATCTACCATTTTGGCTTTTATTTTTATTGTTGCTAAGTTTTAAAGTGAACAGATGCAAATTATAGCACTTTCATGTTGGTCGATTCTGATTGACTCAAATAGAACTTACCTATATGAAAAAAAATCACCTTTGTGAACTACAGTCCTGTACACAGCCAAGAATATTAATTCTACCAAACACTATGAGTACGTTAATTTTGTCCATTATGAAAAATGTAAATAATAATATTTAAAAAACAATCTAAAAAAATCCCATGTAAATTAAGTGCTCCATTTATCAGACTTTTTTGCACCCCTCTTTTTAAAAACAGTACTGATGTCTTGATGTAGTGATGAAAAGAATTATAAGTTATATTTAGCTACTTTTGGCCCAAGAGATATCTTTTAAATATTCAGAATAAATGTGTAGATACGTAGCCTAATCATACCTTTGATCAAAATACATAAATCCAATATGTCAGGAAAAAAAGATATACATAGATAAATAAGTAGGTCAAACTTTTCTCTTCGCTATTAAATAACTTCCATTTACTGCCTTTTCTAACATGTAAGGATAACTTAAAAAATAATCATTTGAAAATGTACATTGTTAAAAGGAAATGGAAAGATAAACTTAAAAGAGAAAGCATGCAAATATTTTGTATAAAACTTGCTTATGTCATTCCAGGGAAAAACCTGTTGAATATTCAGAGGGAATTATAAATGTAAAGATTGCTATAAACTGAAAATCTTTATGGGAACTAAGGAAATTACGCTTAATAGTAGGAGAAAACATTTTTAAACAGAAGTATTGTGTTACATTGGATAACAGTAATGTTTGCCAGGAAAAAGTTGACACAAAATTGGTTTTAAGAACACACAGATTCTCCTATTATTACATCTTTCAAGGTTATATACTCATAAGAAACAATTTTCATATCATTACCCTTGTACTATAAAACTAATTTTCTATTTCAACACTGATGTGAACATACTTAGTTGATTGAAAGGGATGGAGGAAATCCATGCATAATTTTCTTTAATGGGTTGAATCTAGGGAGAATCTACCTTTCATAAAAAATAATAAAGGCTGAAATGAAGGCACACAGAAGACTTCAAGTTTTCAGTGATGATCCATGCTGTGACTAACACCATACGACCATGCTGAAGAGATCAGTAATGGTTTAATTTAAATGTTTTCTCATATTTCAACTGTTTCAGTACAGGTACACAATAAAAAAAATTGTTTTTGTTGTATGCTATTAAGTACTCTTCTCCTTCCCTCTCTCCCCCAAATGCATTGTCTTGCAAACACCAACTTCTGTTATAGAGAACAGATTCTGAAACTGTTAGTTTGAGGGGACACCTTTATGAGCATCTTTTACCATAGGAATTATATAGATATTAGTATTTTGAGAAAATCACAATTAAATGGCACGAATGTATAAAAGAACTGTGAATTTTTGGACAGTGTCCAATTCTCAGGAGGTACATTATCATGGTCACCAGCACAGTTCACGGATGTTTGGTACCCACCTGGCTGGATGAATCCACAGCACTGGGTGATGCACCCAGTTCCTTATAGGGTGAATGGGGAGAGTTACATACTTCAGAGAGGGATTTAAAAATATATCATGTTCAACTGGAATCAAGAGAAAAAGCTGGCAAACGTTTCTTATGTCCCACCAAAGAGAAGGATCTGTGTTTCCGTGCTTTCATGTATTTTCTGCAGTAACTGCTTCCCATACATAGATGCAGTCATGAGATCAGCCAATTAATCCCAGATTTTTCCATCTAAGTGAAAGTGCTGTTACTAACCTAAAGAGTCAAGTTATCTTTGGCATCTTGTCAGTCTTTAGGAATTCCATGATCAGTGGTTAGTTTTGGTAGGAGGGCTCAGTGTGTCCAAAATAGTCTTTAGGTGTAGTCCTGTGGGTAATGTAGTCTCCAGAGAGGTAAAAGAACATTTCAGTCACTTCAACAAAGGAATCTTGCCTCTATCTAGAAGTTAGCATAGAAAGAGGAAACACCTTCAAGGAAAATGGAAGGTGTTTCACAAGAGGAATGCCTACCTTCTGACTACAACAAAGGACTCGGCATGAAATGTGTTTTGTGTTGCTCATCAGTGTCATGACTAAAACTGACAGTGTCAGAGTAATAAAATATTGAGTACCTGTGGGACTTCGTTGTAAAACAAAATGAAACAAGACAGAACACAAACTTAGGTACCTATTTGATTATACAGTAACTGAATAGGATTTTGAAGGCAAATATTTTACTCAGTCACTGAGATAATTTTGGAAAACTGGCCCATGACGATTTGTCCAAAGTTGCATGGAATATTTTTGGAAGCACAGGGAACAGAACAGCTGTATCTAAGCTCCCTGAGCACCTTATACTACATTACTCTGCTCACTATTATCCTGGCAATGAGTTGAGCTCCTCTGGTCAGGAGCAAATTGATGCCAGCTCTTGTCACTCTTCAGGGTTTGCACAAACCATTACAGAGCACAAACAGTTACAAATTATTTAAAGTTAACCCAAACAAATAAAATAACATATTTTTTCACTTTTAAAAATAAAATTATTGTAGATTGATAAGATTTTCCTTTCCCCCCACACTTGAGAAATGTCACTTCAAAAGATTGAAATGTAATTTCAAAAGAGAACTATTAGAACACAATACTGCAAAAATTGTTCATTATTCATATTAATTTGGATTTTTTCAAATTGATCATTTTGGAATTTTTAAATAGTCTCCTTTTTTTAGATTAATTTAAGTAGTTTCAGTTGACCTGAGCTTGTATTGTTCAGTAAATAAGCTACTCTCCAGAAACATCTTGCTCAGCTCTCTGACAGCTGCGCCCTCTTGAAGTTTCAAGCAGCTCCTTGTTTTCTGTCATTGTGAACTGAAGAAGGGGGAAATGAAAGGAAAAGATATGACAGATTTATCATAATTTCTTGTGTATAATTGACCATTGTCAAAAATAACCTCTTGCCTGTAAAAGAAATGAGGTTAGTCAGGTGCCTGTTGAAACCTCTGCTGTTGCTTACTCATGACATTTTTTCTCACTCTCACAGGTGCCACCACCTGTAGTGAAGAGGTGACAGTCACACCAGAGGCCATGACAGAAGCATTGGCATGAAATGAGGTTGCAACAGGAGAAACTGCAGTGTCAAGAAGCAACAGTGAAAGGTAACAACAAAAGCAGCACTTGTATGCAACTTGAAAATATGGTTAAATCCTAAAAGATTCCTCTGCATTTATATTTCACTTATCTTTTCATTATCGTCATTTAGTGATGTTTTGAGGTGGGTTTTTTTGGTTTTTTTGGGGTTTTTTTTTGTTTTTTTTTTTTAAATAGCAGTTGCCAATATAAAATCTTTGTCTACTAGAAACATTTTGTGGGAAAATACTGGACTGCACTCTCCATCTAAATGTAGTCTAACCCACGTATCTTCTGTGTGTTTTCATTCCAAACAGCTGGCTTTATTTAGTCTGACAAATGAAACACTTCAGATAGTTTCTCAATTGTTGTAATTAAAACCAGGAAACAGCAAGGCAAATAAAGTAATCATGGGATCAATAAAGCGTTATTATTTTAATGACGATCTCAAAAGCTCAGATTGTAAAGTTCTAGGTTTCAAAGTGCAGGAAATCTTAGCAAGAGCACTGTGGTCTCTGATGGAGGTCTTGAGCAAATAAATGAACAAAAATGAAGTGTCTTGCTAAAAATCAGCTATTTGTCTCTGAAAATAACAAAAGAGATTTTTTGGGAATTACCATAAATGAAGATGCTGCAGTAAGGTTGGAGGGGTAGAAGGATAGACAGGAATCATGACCAAAAGAGAAGACAGGGAACAAAACCTAATATTAATATAGGGAGAGATAGCTCCAGTGACAGAAGTTATCAAATACCAAAACATTCTACATAAGGTGTGCGGAGCTAATGCTTGTGAAGGGAAATAGAAATTTTCAGTCACTTTCAGTCACTTTCAGTCACCTCATGCTTTTCTTGAAAAACAAGGAGCCTAACAGATTAAGAGAGGCTCCCCTCGTGTTAGATGCAACAAGTGAATATCTCAGTGAAATGATTATGGGCTGTGACCGAGACTGACTTGAGGACACAGAATACACCACAGGATCCAGTTCAGTGTCATGGCTGAGAGACTGTTCCCTTTCAGTGCTTTCTCCATGGATCTTGCAGAGCATCTTTTAGCATCCACAGTTTTCTCTGCAGTCATCACCTCTTTTGTGCATTTTGCTACACTTTACCCTTCCCATAACTGTGACTTGGCCAGATGAATTGAAAGCATTAGTGACGCTCCATGTCATAATTTGTCTGTTAAACAGTATGACAGAGAGCATGAATACTTTTGTATTCCTTAAAATAGGTTTGTACTTTTCTGTCATCCATTTATATTCTGGTATTATTGTGTCTGCTTTTCTATGTTCTTTGGGCATAACTTTTTAAGTATTTAAGTCTTAAATCTCTGATTATTATAAGAGCTACATATTTGTCAATCTTTACAGGTTGTGACTTGAAACTGATTGCCAAAGTGTTTACCTCGTGAGGGTCAGTAATTTCACTGTGTGTGGCAGAAGTACCTTGGCAACTTAGAGATTTAGAAGAACTGTGAAGCATTTGCTTTGCTGATGCTGATGACCTTCAGATGAACTAACAGCAGGCTTATATTTTTTACAAAAAAAATGTTTAACAGTAAATGCATTCTGCAGTGTGTGATAAATGTTGAATATTTTTCTCAGGGGTTTGTATTTCCTTTTGATTTCTTCAAGAACAGTCAAAAGAGGTCAGATTCTTTAAAAACTATGCTTGTAACTCCAGTAGGATTTTTGTGAGAACTTTAAGCATTGTGAGAGAAGTGCATCTTAAAAAAAGCTCACAGAAATACCATTGTAATCAATACATCTCTGGAGTTAACTCATAAGTTCTCAGGTTTTGGGTTTAAAAAACAAATATGCTTAATGTTGAAATTGACTTTCACAAAGCAGGAAGATCAAAGGCTACCTGATGCCTTCGTGGGTGTGCTAGTGAACAGAGAGCAGTTCAGAACAGAGAACAGAGCAGAAGCTTGGCAAAAAAACTTGGTGTAAAAAAAAAATGCTGTGATAATAGACTGAAGCTATGAGATAGGAGTGAAGGTAGATGAGGGAAGGAAACAACAGGCAATAAACAGATCATTTAAGAGCAAGCAACAGTCTGCAGAAGGGGTAAGCTTGAAAGGGAGAGATGGGGTGCATGGAAAGGTCTAAAGAAACATGAAGAATACACAGAGTAAAGTTGTCTGAGGAGGAGATGCTGATTATCAGTGGGTAGTGCAGATGTTCCAAAATCAGGCTCTCTAGATGCGAACTTCCTAAGGATCTTGCTTTCTGGCAAGACTCTGTAAAATCAAAAGGCAAAATACCTCTAATGATGTGTCGGAGCAGGGATTAATAAACATAAAGAGTATGTTAAATGCTCATTCATTGCCTGGGTCATTCATATCTGTTTTCATTTTTTGATATTGCCAACTTGGAATCACGCCTTTGAACCAAGAGGAATCATACACTACAGGTTCTGATTCACTGTAACTATGCAAGGTTTGCTCTTACACAGTTTCAGTGAAAAGGATGATGCTCTTGATGTTCTGACAATATCTTAAATTCTTTCAGCTTCATCATTCACAGAAACTGTTTTCTTGCACTTCCTGTTGGAAGCTGTCATATAAATTTTGTTGAGTCACGTCAAACATCTATTGCTGTCCTGCTAGATGTGGCAATAATGCTTGTAAGAAAAGGCAAAGAAAAGAAGAACTTTAATTTCCTTGAGTGTGTCGTAAGATCTATAAAACTATTTATCAGACGTGTGATTATTGAGTGAAAGCTCCATTGCAGCACTACTAAAATACTTGAAACAAAATTCTTGCACATTTTAAGTGGCTGCCATAAATATAATGAAGTAAATATCCTAACCATCATCAAATCTTTGTAAGAAAAAATTACTGAATTTTTAGCAGTACAAAAATTATGTATATATTTCATCCAAATTCCTCCAAATTCCAAATTTTGTCCGAATTACATGGCTGCAGATCCAACGACTTTGCCATTGTATTATTAAAATAGACCAGACCATTTGTGTTTGTCAAAAATATTCTTTAATGAGTAAGAATTTCACAGGTAATTTGGGAAAAGCCAAAAAATTGAGCTATATACCTTCTTCAGAGGACTTTGCTACTACTGCATCATCTGCAGCAATAAGCTGAGATTCCTCTACTTTCCAAACCTATGATTCATAGCACCCCATGAGTTTCTGTTAAAGTGGCAAGAACACCCATAAGGACATATGTTTCTGCTTATGATCATCTGGATATCATCAGAGTTTCATTATTATTGTTGGTATCTTTTATTTTTTTTCCCTGAGAGTCCTCTATCTATCAGTGAATAGGTACGTCTAATAATTGTTTCATATGTCTATATTTTTAAGGAATTACTTACATAGGCAGAAAGGTGCAACACTGCAGAAAAGAAACAGGTAAACTTTCCTAAAAGGAGAGACATTGATCCTACTGCTAGTATCGAGAAAAATAGCAACACATATTGAGAGAGCAAGAACATATGAAATTCAAATGTAAAACCAGAACAGATCAGTGATCTTTCTAATATGGCAGTTTGTCTCTGACAATAGCATATAGATGGTGCTTAAAAAGCACATTTGAAACCCTCTGTAGAGCATCTAATTGAGCAATGCCATTGTTGTGGTTTGGGCTGGCCAGTAAACAAATAAAACCAGGACAGCTGTGTTATAGAGAAAAAAGTCTTGTGGCCTTTTAGTGCTGACCAGGGTGAAGTGTTTACGCATGAGAATGGATAGACTTCATTGTTATTTCCTGTACATTGTATGCATCTGTATTAGAGTCAAACTGAGTTAGGATTCATCAAAAATGGAAGTACATTCAAATGTTGGTGACACCTCAAAGTCGAATCAGAACTAATTACTGCATTCAATTTTTTCCTCAAACAGTTTAGTACACAAAGCTCTAAACATTTCATATCTTCCTATGTATTTTGCTGACAGAAATATGTGTTACTCAAAAAATTCAGAATAATTGTAAACAGTGTATTGAGTTAGTCATTGCACACGGGCATTTTAATTCTGTGCTGAATTGGAACTAGAAGCAAAAATCTCCCCTCTTCTAACAACTCTTCTTACATCAAGTGTGAAACTGCTTTTTAAGCATTGTCCTCTTCCTGTCACGGAATTGATCTCCACTCTTGACAGTCCAGGTAAGCAAGGAATGAATACTTTAGTTTTGTCAGTGCAGCTAAAGTGCAAGTAGATTCCTCTGAAGATGTGACACAGAACTCAATGAGGACAGCGTAAATAATCCCTTCCGTATCAAAACTCTTCAGGTTTATCTATCTGATGTTGTGTGTGTGTAAATAATGTGGCAAATTAAAAAATGAGGCAGTATAGACAGAATAAGATGATTTTTATCATACAAACTACTGAATTTTCATTCACTGTTTCATACTCACATTCAAAAAATGAGACATTTATGTTTAATGTTGTGATTATTACTACATGTGATGGGATAGAGGACAAGAAATGCTGCCTCTTGATTCCATTTCGTCTCTTCTGGGCTTATCTTGAGTGGCATTGCTCTTTGCAGCCTTTACATTTGCTCTTGATGAAGGCACATCGTCATGCTGAGAACTGAGATTGCCTCACATGGGTGCTGTGGGCCTAGCACTTGTGTGGCCTTGTTGCCATCAGCACTCTGATCGATTCCGTCTTGTTATCCACAGATGGCTGCTCTCAGTCTCTTGACTGGCTGCACGTTCACCACTTGTTTAAACCCTGCTGTGACATTTCTTCTGGTGCTTTTATATGCACGCATACTCTCTCATTTGTACTCCATGCAAACTTCTATATTGACTATACTATATATTTCCTTTACAAATCTCTATATAGAAGCTTCAGCTTGGAGAATGGAAGGTAAGGAACTAAAATGAAATACATTATAGCAATTCAGCAGCTGTCCCTGCATTATTTATGCTTAATATTGAGGCCACAGGTTAATGGGAAGAAGTTAATCAATGCCTTTACAGATGCCAGAAGAACCATTCCTGTGAACTACCTCTTAGTTTGGTATTGCAACTGCCAGACTGAAACCCAGGGACTACAACTGTCTTTATTACAGTGTGTTTCATCTCTTTGCCATTAAGAACATTGAAAGGACTTTTTTAAACAAAAACATTTGCAAAGTTGGTCTTCTTAAACAGAGCACAGGAGGATGTCAGGTCAAGACATGTATTTCCAAGGCTTCAGATGACTTAACTCAGACTTTATTTCTGTATATTAAAAAATGTAAATATATCTGACACAAGAGTATGCAATACTTTATACAGTCTCTAGTTTTTTTAAATAGGATTTGTTACTCATATTAAAACTAGAAATGGCCTTGCCTTCATCAGAATACTGCAAATTCAAGTTAACGCTATACCTTTTTCTGTGGGAAAGTCCTTAGCTATCAAATGGACCTTAAGCAGAAAACAGATGTCTCCTTGCTTTATTCTATGTACCTGAGCTTACTAAATTCAAGCAGGATGAAATCCTCAGGTCAATACTTAGAATTTTTTTTTCCTTTGGATTGTATGAGGAGCAGATCACATTCTGTTTTGATGTCTATTGTGCAACTGCCTCTGACATAAACAAAGAACAAACTTTAAGCCACAGAAATTTAAAAAATGTAAACTAAAATATAAGCAATGGAAAATATATACTAAAATACTAATTGTGGATGTCACTATTTGCCTTTGGACTTCTGAAACTTTCCATTTCCATGGAAAGCCTATCATAGTCTGTAGTATTTATAACGAACTCACCCAAGAATCCTGACATCCATTATGAAATTGAAATGCATGTTTTCACAAGTTTTAACTAAAAATACTCTTTTGTGAATGCCAGATATCTCTAATGGGAATGTAATCATCTTACAGAATATACATAAAAATAACCCTAGACTTGATTTTTAGTTGTTAATATGTTTGAATTGCATGAAAAAAAAAAATCATGATGAAGTGTCAGTTATGTTTCCCCAAAGTTCTTCTAAACATCTCCATGAAAATGAATTTTTTTCCTAATGTCTGAAAGCATAAAGTTCCCTTCAGCAGAGTATATCATGGCAGATGCTCTCATCTACTTAAAATAGATCTATACCTGAAATGTCTTTGTTGGGCTATAATGTCTTGTAATGCAATATTTTACACACCTCATTAATTTCACAGTACATATAACCCAAGAAAGAAATGAGGATTGCATGCCTTTGTTGGAGATCTCTAGTTTTGAACAATTTCGACCAGTGAATTAGTACTACAATTTTGGATTGACAGATGTTCAGTATCTGAAATGCTATCAGTCGAAGTCTGAAAAGACTTAAAAATTGTGTCATTTTTTCACTACCGCAAGTTTAAATTTCCTTCTCCTCTAATATTAAGGAGAACACACAATCTACAACTAGGTAAAGGATTAGCGGTTCACATAGGAAACTAAATTTCTCATTTTAGGTGCTGAACAGTACAGAGAATGGGGATCTATTTTTCTCATCCTGTTGCTAGCCTTTCTCTATCAGCCTTCTTTTATTTGTAGGAAATAACACTAAGTGAAATACAGGCACTAGTAAAAAAGTTATTAATGTTATTATTTCTATTTTCAAAAAAAGGTAGTTAAAATGATCTTATTATGCAAATAAGGCCTAGTTAATGCCAGTAAAAGATCCAAGTTGTAATATATGGTATCTTGGAGTAATGTCAGGATATGTATTTCCAAATATTTCAGTGCTCTATCAAACAACATTAAATCCTTAACATCTCTTTCAAAACCCACTACCTGCAATTAAGCCAAGTTTCAGGAACCAAAGGCAATATATCTGCTGTTTCCAAACTAGGTAAAACAGTCTATCTGATAGATAGATAAAAGTTTTAGTTTAGCAAAGGAAGCCAGAGCTTTGTGTTAGTTCATGATACCATATTATTAAGGGAGAGATGAGTTAGTTGAGTGTATGAAAACAATGACCAAGAACCAAAGCTGAACCCTAAAAGCTATTTATTTTTATTTATTAATGCGATTAATTCTTTGTCCTTTTTTTTATGTAGAAAACTATTCTTTTGGGGGGGACAATTCTTCTTTAGAAATGAAGCGGGCAGAATTTTGAGCTCCTGCAGAATACAGCATACACTGTCATTTCTGAAATACTTCAAGTTACGAAAGAAAAAATTCTCTGCTCTTGAGATTTTTACCTTGTCAATTAGATTTTAAGAAGTTCAGGGAAACTTAAAAAAATAATTAAACAATATTTACATCAAGACCTGCTCTGCAAATTGAACAAACATTCTGCAAATACAATATTCCACATTTTATGAATGTAATATTCTATAAAAGTCAAGGTAGGGAAATTAAACTGCTTTCCAAAAACTAAGGAGAAGTCAGTGCTTAAGTAATGAAGGCAGGGAAGACTTTAGGACTTTATTCTTTCTAAACATGTTGATTGTTACTGCAGATGTCTCTGAAGATCCGAATTTCAGTGTTCTATCTAGTGTTTTTATTTGATAACTTAAAAAGCACCATTTGTCTGAGAAGAATGCAGAGATAAAAGTAGGTCATACATTTAACCAGAACATATCAGAACTTCTTATCAGTAAAAGCACAATGCAAACAAAATATAGGCTTCACCCATAACATCTGACAAATACTTTTGAAGAGATATGTGGATGAAAAAAGTCAAGCTTTGTATATTTACTGCCTCATACCATCTATTCCAAATTGACTGAGACATTGCCAGAGGGGAGGTGCTGATGTTCCAAAGAGGCTGGTCATCTTCTCTTACCTATTCCCAGCACAACTGCAGGAATAGGAGGCAGGACCTCCTACCTCCTCAATTTGACCTTACTAGTGTGAAGACCTGAAATATCTGAAGAATAAGGATAATTTTACCTATATTCTTTCCAGTCACTAGTCAGCTCTCAAAAAATTTTTGATAGAGGGGAAAGGAAGATAGAAAGAAGACTTTCTGAGGAATGCAGTACAAAAAAGTAGATAATCTTCAAATGTTATTCTCATCTTTTTAAAATGCTGGCATCACCAAAGCTTTAATTTGTAGCTTAATTTATTTGAAAGAACACTGAGAATGGCTTGTATCCAACTCAGCCCATCAAATTTTTCTTGGCCTGTAATGAGCAGGGTTATCCTTTACAGACTTTTTAATGCAACCTAATAAACCATCTAATATTATTGTTAGCTAAAGTATTTTGTTTCCAGACAACTTGATTTTAACTGAATAACCAATTAACTGAAGAATAATGAAAGAAATCCATTCAAATAATAAAGTAATACCTGCCAATTCATTGTAAAACCATTAAGACATTGTGGGAGGACAGAGGCCTTTGGTTTATGGGATCTGAATAACCTTTTGTACTGCTAAGCGTTAGACAACATTCTTATTATGGAACTGGATTTGCTTAACCTGTCTCCTTTCCTGCTTTTCAGTGAAAAAATGAAAGGTGGTTGACTGGAATGTGTCTTGTCTACAGTATAGGTCCAACTATCATCACCTTACCGAAATTGTGTGGGTATACTCTATTCTGAGGCCTGTCGGTATGTTATCCTTTCTTATAAATCACAGGGAATAAAAGAGCGTTCTAATCTAACATTTACACTCTATACGTTTAATGTGGACCTTTTACATTAATTAGAGGAGAGTACTGAGATAAGAACTGAATTCACTGTGGATTGTGCTTGCCTACGGTGAACTTGGGGAGCACAGTCATCCTTGAGATCAAAAGAGAGCCATAAGGTGAATTTTTTAAAAGGGCTATATAAATTAAAACCCTCAGATTTAAAACCAAAGAATATTCTGTTCCCCAATTAGGTCAGATCAAATCTTTCCAAATGTCATCTGCAGTTAAGTTTTGCTTCAAAAGAGAGGTTAGTCATTCTATTTTTGAATTTTTAAAGGAAAAGAGAGGGGGAGTCTAGAGCTGGTCAGAGTGTTATCCCTTTTTGTGGTCTAGACATGCTTCACAAGCAGCTTTATCTTATCTCCTGGTTATGAATCACTGTATCACTTTGCTCAGTCCACTTCTTAGGTACCAGCTGATTCATTGCTTCTTGTTCTGCTTCCAGATTTGATGATTGCACTCTTTTGTCCAGTCTTTGTGGAAGCTGTAGACGCTTCATATTTCTTCCTTTATTGTTCACTGATCACAAGCAGAACAGTGACAGTTCATGAAAGGGTACTGTCTTTTGCATCCATATGCTTACCATAAACTGATTTAGAGATCCATAGCTATTACGTGACATTCTAAAATAATATATTTAGTTGTTTTTTTAGAAGTTTATTATAGCTTTGTTTTTAACATGAGCAGTGATATATAGGTAGTGAGCAACCTAATCTTCCTGTTGAGTAGTATTTTTTTGTAAAATATTTTAGATAACATGAAGATTGTTGCCAAATAATGTTTCAGATTTGACTCCTTAGCTAATAGAGACCATTTTTACAATCTAGATACCTTTTTTCCCCTACAACACGGCTAAATTGTAGATAACCTTGACTCAAAGAAGTAAGTTTAAAATAATGGTCTTGTAATCCAATTAACCTTGTGATTATTATAATAGAATTTCTTATTTATCATGGTCATATGCCAGCATTTTGTAGGTGACTATACATGCTTGGCTGACGTAGTCTCAATAAATGTTCTTTATGGAGAGCGAAGCGAATATCTCTGTGAGACATAAATAAATCACCATCAGCTTTGGACCACATTCCACAGTTTTCTTGAAAATGCCATATGGGCAAATCACACACCAGCCTTTGTTGTATATTTTCTATGTTTTTTTCCGAATATTCTGTCCCATTATCATCTTCACAGGATTTGGCTCATGCAACTCACTGATTAAGACAAAAATCTCCTAAGCGGCATTACGTTGTAGAAACAGTACATTTCAAATAGTTACCTTGTCATTTATGGAAGAATCATATTCTTCAAAGTTTTAATTTTTAATACCACTATATTCAACCAGAATTTTGGTAGTATAAACCCCACAGGATGGGTCCCAGGAAAGAAGTTCTCTTGGGATCAGTGTGATTACTCACAAATACAAGTCAATAGTTTGGGAAGAAGGGGAGTTTAGTGCTCCAGCAAAACCCTAGTGTTGGATGTAACTCCAGCACTGGTTGTAACATAGCACAGCACAAGGAAGCCAAGTCTTGTCATGGAGTATTAATTAGAAAAAATGAATTTGTTCACGGTTTGATTAAACATTTTGGGTTTTTTGTTGTTTGTTGTTGTTGTTGTTGGTGGTGGTGGTTTTGTTTGTTTGGGTTTTTTTTGTTTGTTTGTTTTTGTTTCCAAAAGAAAAGATTGAGTAGATGCTGCAAATATTAGAGTGTCATCATGAAAGGAAGCATAACATCAACTCAGTCTAATAAGTAGAGGTGAAATGAGAAAACAATCCCAAGTGAATTTCTGCTTTTTCACTAACTTAAAAAGTGCTGGCTAGGGAGATCTGATCAGGATAGTAACAGTTAATACAGTCAAAACATTCCTGAGACACACTTTGGAAGCCAAACGCAACTTAGTTTAGAGATTTATCCAGAACGAGAATAGAAGCAATAGCAATTTTTCAGCATTATTGTCCATCTAGACTCCCGTATATATCAGGTCACTTTACAGTCTCCCAAGAAAATGCAACATGTTTGTAACTGTGACTCTGCCACCTTTGTCACATTTATTCCTCTTGGAGGTTTACTACATTTAGTGTTTCTAACATAACCATCATTGTAATTTTTCACTTGTGTCTCAAATCTAACAATAGTTGGACAGAAAGAAGTGGCAGAAAGCTTCTGAAAGCCAATTTCCCTGAAAACCGAGTATTGTGTACTGAATGAAACAATCTCTGTTTTAGTCATTCTGTTGTGCTGCCATCAAGAAAGTCATTCACCATTTCCCCTGTTTCGCTAGCTCTTCAGCTTTTCCTGAAGATAAAAAAAGACAAAAAGCCTTCCATAAACAGGTAACAGAAAAAATTTACCACTTTGGGATTTTTTTTCTTTTTAAATCACTGTATCCCTAAGGCATCATAATTTCTTTATTTACTTAAATTTTGCATGCAGCTCATTCCGCACATCTTCCTCGCAGTGAGAGCAGCTGAGGTAGATTTTTGTATGAAGTGGCAATTCTCTTCCCTTTGCAAACACATGGAGCTGCATGATTTTAATAGATGTTGAACAGGGACCTGCTGAATGGATCAAATTTAAGTCACACATTCCCAAACATGGGCAGCCTGCCAACCTGCTGTATGGGTATTTTCCTTGCTAACAACAAAGCTGAAACTGCACTTTTGCTATGTGTTTGGCTAGAGATGTGCTGGTTTGTATGTGAACCATAACAGAGATTACAAATTTAAAGTGTTAAATATAATTTTCACTGAATATTTTCAGAGTTTTATTACATCTATGTTGTGGGTTTTTTTCATGAAAGAAAAAAAAATATTAAAAATCTGTGTTTAATTTTACAGGCTGGGGTACCTTTTTTTTTTTATTTGACATTCAGTTGTACCAGCAATATTAGTTCTGTTATGCCAATAGAATAATGAAACATGACTGAAGTAACCAGACACAGCAATGAAACCGGCCACAAAATGTAACAAGTTGGAGTTTTCTGAACAAAAAGAGAAAAAAAAAAAGCGCCTCTATATTTTTGTAATTATAATGCAGCTTCTTACTTGAGCATCAGTTAAAATAAATGAAAATAATTTCTTCACTTTGAAAATATGTTATATACTGAAGTTATGGGAATTTTCCACGCTTGATCTGGACTTGTAATTGCTACGATTATGCTACTTCATGCTGAAGGCACGTTTTAATTTGCCACTTTACATTTAAGAATCTTAATTGTACTTCCCAGATGCTAAATAATATGATACTGCTCTGAATAAATGCATACACATATGTACATGTGTGTATGTACGTGTGTACACACAAATGCACACACACAAATAAAAAGGCCAGCTATGAAGTGCTAAAATATGTCTCTAAGGCCAAGCACACAGTGATCCTCATGATTAGCACAGTTAATTCAGCAGAAGTTTCTAGTGAAATTTCACTCATACTGAAGAAGTGCATTTTCATACTTGCACCTTATTCTGGCTCTGAGGAATCATCTTATTTTACCAAAAAAAACAGAATAATTTTGCTGTTCTCTGATACACTGCAGTAATTTTCTATATGAGGAAGCATTCCTAATTCTAATTAGAACTTCTAATCTCAAAGTCATGGCTTGTCTAGAAAATGAGGCATGGAGATGGAAACCTAGGTAAACATCATGGTTTATGACAGCGTTAGCCGATATTTATTAGCTCAGGCTTGGCATGCTGCTGCCTTTGCTTCAGCGCAAACTAAAGGCACAGGATGTTCATTTTTGCTTAGAATATGAATACAATATAAACTACTGTCTTCCCACATCCCATACTGTAAACTTTTTATTGAAAGGATAATTATTCCACTTAGTTGAGTATATTGACTAACCCAGAGGGAGACTAGTTCTGAGTCCTTGCACCTTGTCACAAAAAGGTATATAAAATACTTAAACACCTATCTCCCAAAAATAGTGGTAGAGAGGAGGAAGCAATTTCTTATTTGGTGGAAGCATGGTGAATAATACTGAGAAAATCTGTATTCGACATAGCAGGGGCAAATTAGAGACCAGACAAAGAATCTGTTTCTGTGTGTTCAATGGCAGATTTGATATAAAATAATGTTTTATAGGCCCTGTCTTTAGTTTCATCTTGAAACAGCATCACAGCCTGGTCAGTGCATCCTGATCACATATGTGGGGTACAGTAACGTTCAGGTTTGGAAAACGAAATGAATCTAAGTCATTCTCAAGGGCTGACACTGAGACTGATGTTGGATAATGTCTTTGCTCGTGGGCTGAACGATGGGATGAAATGCACCTTCAGAAAGTATGCAGATGATATCAGACTGGGGGAAGCTGGCAGAAACTTTATGAGATGAACAAAGAATGTGACATCCTGCACAGGCTGGGGACATGCCGGATAGCAAACAGTTTAGCAGAAAAGGATTTAGGTGTCCCAGTGGACAAACCAAACATTATTCAGCAGTGTGTCCTTGCAGAAATAAAAAATAATTGCACGTTGGGTTATATGAGGAAGAGTGTAGCCAGCAGGACAAAGTGATTCTTCTCTGGCACTAATGATGCAGCATCCAAACTATCATGCCCAGTTTTGGGCTCCCCAGTACTCAAAAAACATTGACATAAAGAAATTAGTGCGGGGCCACCAAGGTGTTTAGGGGGCTGGAGCACAAGATATACAAAAAAAAGAGTAAGGGCACTGATTTTGTCAGTATGTAAAAGAGAAGACAAAGGGAGCAGTTTTCAACTACCCAGTAGGATAGTGTAGAGAAGATAGAGCCAGATTCTTCTTGGAGGTGCACAATGAATGCATTAGAGGCTATAAACATGAGCTGCAACAAGGGAAATTATGAATAGATGTTAGGAAAGTTCATGATTTGGGTGGTCAAAGTCTGCAACAAATTGCAAAGAGGGGTTGGAGATATTCAGTGCTTCACTGTGATCTAAAATTGAAACTAAACATGACTTGGAGGTTGGCCATGCTCTGAGTGGGAGTTTGGACCAGATTACCTTCAGACATCCCAGATAACCTTCAGAAATCCCTTGCAAGCTAACCATGAAAAGAATATAAGGTTCCTTGAAGTTATACTAGCAGGCTCCGTCACAGGTTTTGCCTTGTCTTAGATGTCCTATTCCAAAAAAAAAAATCTTGATTTTTAATACAAACAATTTTTCTCCTATTGCAGGGACTTAAAACAGTGAACTCTTGATAACGTTCTCTTTGTACCTTTAATGTTTTGCACAATGTGTTTTAATGAACCAAGCAAATACTCCTAGCCCTGTCTTCCTATGTTGATCTGTCTTTGTGGATATTCTACTGTCAGTTACAATTCTCTGAGCCCTGGCTACAATCATCCCCTAAAATAAGCAGGAAATATTATTGAAGTTTTTTTCTGGAAACAGTTTTCTTTTATCCCCTTCTTGATATTTTCATGGCAGGATAAAAGAATGAAGAGAGATACAGTATCACTGTCTCACTCCCATTTTGAATAGTAATTTTCCTGGGGTTCTTTACTTTTATGTTAGAACACCTTTGTACATGACAGGATAAAAAACCAATGGCATTAAAGAAAACATGCCCATGTCTTTTCTCTAACCTCTGAATTTCTATATGTCAGTGAGAAACTCGACGGAATTGAAAAACCCACAAGTAAATTTTATTCCCTAATGTAGATTTATCTGATGTAAAAAAAGCTAAGAGTTTCATTTCTCTAACTGAATTTAAGTGGTAAAGATTTTTTTTTCTTTTTTTATAATTTGTTATCAGGCTAGAAAATGGCTCAGTGTACTGAACTCGGAGGAATTCACACCCAAAAGTAGAGTCAAACATCAATAGGTTGTTTATTAGATATTCATTTGCGTTTGTAGATTATTTCCATCTGTTTCTGTTTCTGTTTTCAAAAGACAACCATTTGCTTATCAAAGCTTGAAAAATAAATCTCACATCTAGAATCTTGGAATGTTATGACATAGTTATTGGGTAGTTTTGTGGGGTTTCTTTTTTTTTCAGGGGGATTGATGGTTGTTTTTTCTTGGGGTATTTTTTGGGTTGGTTTGGGTTTTTTTTAATTTTGTTTTTGTTTGTTTTTTTCTTCCACCTGAACAAATTTCCATGCTACCATTTCTGAAGTTTCACGCAGCACACAGGGATGGTACAGACACTTCCAAGAGTTTACGTTTAAGAAGACCACTACCACAGACCACTACCATGTGTTCCGAGGAAGAGAGAAGAGCACGTCCTGGACTTAAGTGGCAGGTCATAACCCAAGTGAAAGCACAGCGTAGTGGCCTTTAATATGCTATGACCTGAATACTGTTGGACATAGGCTGTTGTTATGAAGCACAGCTAGTACAGAGATTGGCTAGCTGTGAAGTCCTCTTTAATCATAGTGTTCTGGAGGCCCTGTGATCTGTTCATATGGTTTCACAGACCATTAGCAATCCATGGATTGACCACAGTATGGCAATCAATGTTATATTTTCTGTTTCTCCTGCTGGGATTTTTTATTTCACTACTTCACTAAACTGTCAGTTTCTGTAACTGGAAAGAAAATGCAGGATGTTAATTTCCCTTCTTGTCTATTAATGAAAAATGTGGAAGAATACCATTCACTTTCATAACTCACAAAACTTTTGAAGGCCTTTTCAGACTATAAGCAGGGTTATACAGTGTAGTTCTTCCTCCTATAAAATTCCCACATGGATCATTACTTTCTGCCTTCCAAAATTTCCAATTCACTTTCAAATGTATGAGTCACTGTTGAGCTGAATATGTATTTTATTTTGAGTCCTGGTATTCCATCAAAATGATATCAACAGAACTGCATCCTTTACTTTCTGCCTTATATTTTCTGTGCACTGTTGTTATGCCCTGGTGAGTAATGTATAGTATGGTGCAATATGGAGCACAGCTTGTGCTCTGTTGAACTGTGCTTGTCTTTCACTCTAGAGATGTAAGTCTGTGATCAGATAAAAAAAGTTTTGCAACATGAAAGCATCTAAAAATAACTAATTGTTTTAGAGGGACAGTAACATATCGTTTAAATTGGATATACCTCAAAAAGCATAACAGTGTAGTGTGCAGAATGGTATAAAAGGAGTATGTATGATGGGCTTGTCACTGAACTTTAACTAAAAATTTTTCTGGTGACTCATATGAAAGTGCTTATGACACATATGATTTGAGTATCATGTCCTATGACTCAGTCACAGACTAAGCAGATGCAAAGTCGTCACATACTTTGTAACTATGTTCTTCATCTTTGTAGGTATTGGGAGTTCCAAAATATGCTTTTTTAAAAATGCTTAATACTATTTTATTTTGTTACAATTCTTAGCAACAGAAAACTAAAAAATGTTGTTTGATTGCTATAAATCCAATCCCTGACTCCTTATATGATTCAGAATATTTGTATGAAAAGGAAAAATACAGTGATTATCAAAATAATGTATTGTTTTTAAATAAAAAGATGATTCTGATCTTTATATATGTATTTATATTTTTTTTCATCTTTCATGATGGAGACTTAACTGCATCAAAAACAAACAAAGAAACAAAATATCTATTTTTAAATTTTACAAGTTTTTGACCTGCATCCAGAGTTTCCTTTTTGAGCCTTCGTATCAATATCTTAGTAAGCCACAAAGACAGAGAAAATCAAATGCCTACATATTCCTAAGCTCCTATCATCTATAACAATGGACACATTTCATTCTCTTGATGTGTCATGGACACTAATGCAGTCATCTAACATGTATGAGGCATGACATACTGTGTTTCAGAAATGAAGTATAGAGAGACTGGCACCGCGCAGCAGCAGGAATCGTCTATCATGTAGCGAGCTCCCTTTGAGACTCTGATCATACAATGTGAGAGCCCCGTTGCCTGACCTACCAAACCATTAATGACTGATAGACCGTGGGTTTGGGAAACTCATGTGTCCCTGCTTATCACTGTTACGGATACTGCCAATTACTGTGAAACTCATGGGTTGTGGTAGGTCAAGGGTACATGTGAAAGGGAGCAAGAGAACATGAAAGCACATTGCAGTTCACCTCCACAAAGGTGGAGGTGTGACAGACAGTCAGGCTGTACTCCCGATGTGATCATGATAGCTAGCTATTATTTAGTTTGCTTCCTGTGGTATTATTTCCTACCAATTAGATAGGAAATAATCAACCAATTTTTGTGAGAAGGCATAGTATAATGCCTACTTATGGCACCATGTATGGAGATTTGGTACATTGCCTTTGAAGTTGTTATTAACTGGTGTTAATATACAGTCTGCATTTAGTCTTTTGCTATTGAATAATAATATGTTCTGTGAGGAAGGTATATTATTTGTTATTCTTCTCTTTTTATGTTTTTGTCTTGTGGTCTAGAGAAGACTAGAGACATTTCTTTTTTTTTAAATAACCATAACATTTTAAGCTAAGTCAGCAGAGATTACTAGACCAAAGCTATGATGATGAAGTAAGTTTTTTAAGTCCTTTGAATGATTATCCGCTTTCAAATATCCTTCATGCTAGGTAGCAAGTCTAAAAATCACAATTTTTTTAAATAAAAACAAGATTTCAGTAATTTCATATCTAAAGATTTAATTATGTCTGGTTTTAGTTTTGGCTTTTCCAGATGATAACAGATAACCAGGTTTTCTGTATATATATTTGTCCTGTAAAGGTTTATGAAAATAACAGAAAAGGATACGTTATTTTTTACTCAAGATCTTGGCTGGGAAGGATGGCATTTATAGTTTTCTGCATTGTCTTACTCTACTGGCAAGAATGCTTTTAACACACTTGGATGCTTTTATGCACAATGATCCATACTGAATAGGTGGGGCAGTGGGTGATGTGTGGTATATTCAGATCCAGTAGAAAACTGTTTTAAAGGAGATGTACAAACTGTACTACTGTCTTGGAAACTGCTTTATTTTTTTCCATAAAAATACAAACCAAATCATTCAAATGGAAAATATGAACTTGTCCTTTTGTGCCAGAAGATAATTATGATGGGCGCTGAAGTAAAATTTGCTTTCAGGATTCTACTTATTTGTTTATTGATAAATCTTCACTAAATAGTTTTGGAATTCATTTATCTGTTATTTCCCACTTTTTTTTTTTTTCTCATGAAATAGGTAATATAGAGAACTGTTTGATGCACTCTTCCTCTTTTCCACTCTGCCTTTTTTTGTACATAATTGAGCTTTTATACGCAATATAACGAAAAAAAACAAGTAGTCAGGCACTGGTATTGATGGATGACAGTGATTTAAGACCTGGTTCCACCTCTTTACACATTTTAACACGGCATTTATTCACATAAGCAATGACTTTGAGACCAGGAAGAAGGCGGACTCTGTCACAGTCATCACAGCTCTTGAAGCAACAGGTTCACTCTTTCTGAAAAGCAAAACATCACCAGTCAACTTAATTAACAGTGGAAAAACCCAGTTCACTTAAATTATTCATTGGGATAAAAACTGAAATGACAGAGGATCAGAAAGGGTTGTCTGGTACCTATGATGGTGGTATTAATGTTAGCATTCCTCTTGTTTGTGAGCATTTCTGCTTAACACTCCTTGTGAGCAATGCATGTGACGCTGATGATCTCCTTCACCTAGCAGAAAAATACAAATACCTAATTTGATACAATAGCCATGGGAAGAAAAGGTTAACATTAACCAGAGTAGGTCATATGCAAGATAATTCGGTTTTTTTGAATGATCTACTCTCTGTTTTAGGATGTTGACAAGTACTTGCCTTCTATTATCCTCATACCTCATGAAGAGGGACATGTAGGAGTAAAATAATATGGAGGTGATGAGCTGTGATGGCCTATATAAGAAAGTGCAGAATTTCAATTATCTCCATGTGTCATAGCGTGTCAAATTCAGCAGCCACAGCCTCTGTTTGACATTAGCTATGTAGCAAGGGGGCTGAAACCAAAGAACCTGCTCTTGCAGAGATCCTTCTTCCTTTGTAAAACAGTCACAGACAGTTCAATAAGCCTTAAATACCTGGTACCATGCTGAGATTCTAGATACACCCTTAGTTCATCAGTGCTTAAATGGACTTGATCTAAATCAAAAACTCTGTAGAGTAGGTCCAAAGAGTCTTTTCTGTCTTTTTCAATTCACAACCCGCCCTGCCCCCCCCAAATTACATCAACATATATTAAAAAGGTTGGATGCTTAAGTTATTTTCAAATGTGTCATGGTTTAGCCTCAGACGGCAACAAAGAGCCACGTGCCGCTCGCTCGGGCCTTCCTAATACAGGAAGAATCAGAAGAAAAGGCAAGACTCTTGGGTTGAGACAAAGGCAGTTTAACAGAACAGCAAAGGGAACAGGCAAACAACAACAACAACACGGATAGGGGAATATACAAACGCGATTACGGAACCGCCGCTCCCCGCCGCTCACCGACCGGACCCGGGACGCCCCAGCCCGCTCCAAGCGCGACTTCCTGCCCCCTCCCCCGGCAGCAGCTCAGGGTGGGCATGGCTCAAATGGCATGGAATACCAGGAAAAATTAACCCTATCTCCACTGGAACCAGGACATTATCCACCCCTTATTCCATACCATCTATGCCATGCCCAGATCTTACAGGTTCCAATGAGTTGCCACCACTTTCCCCTGTCAGATATATATATACATATATATTCATGCAGATATAATGCCCTTAGTTTATGGGCCATCCCTCCAAAAGTGTCCGTTGAGCTCTTGTAATCCATGGCTTTGGGCTCCGTCTGTTAGAACAGTCTCTCAGGGCAGGTGAGATGCTGGGTGGTGCTGGTCTGTTGCATGCTGTATTTTTCGGAGCTTGTGACTGGTGCACCTGGCGTGGCTCATGCTCACAGTCCGTGGGCTGAAGATGTAGATCTTGAGGAAGTTGCTGGGCGCCGGCTGCTGAGGTCAATTCTTATCCCATCCCCCTGTGCCTTACTCGTAGTACAACTGATAGCAATTATAGCAATGAGGACATACAGTGACAGTGTTACTTAGTAATTAACAACACACAATTTGATTCATTGGCTATTCTCACCTAAAATCAGATCCCCATGAGGTACACATCGGACTTCCCCATCCTGCCGCATCACCTACCAAGTGCACCCAGGTCCTTGGGCAAAAGCAATCCCACGGGTGGGTTTGCCTTTGCCTGAGGCAGGACTAACCCAGACTGTCTTCCCTAGCATATTCTTCATGTGCACTACGGGGACTTTATCCCCTTCTACAGTACGTGGAAGTTTTGATTGGGCAGGGCCAGCCTGATTGTTAGATCCCCTGGTGTTAACTAGCCAGGTAGCTTTTGCTAAATGTGTATCCCAGTGTTTTAAAGTCCCACCACCCATTGCTCTCAGTGTAGTTTTTAACAGTCCATTGTATCGTTCTATCTTCCCAGAGGCTGGGGCGTGATAGGGGATGTGATACACCCACTCGATACCATGCTCTTTGGCCCAGGTGTCTATGAGGCTGTTTCGGAAATGAGTCCTGTTGTCCGACTCAATTCTCTCTGGGGTACCATGTCGCCACAGGACTTGCTTTTCAAGGCCCAGGATAGTGTTCCGGGCAGTGGCATGGGGCACAGGGTATGTTTCCAGCCATCCGGTGGTTGCTTCCACCATTGTGAGCACATAGCGCTTGCCTTGACGGGTTTGTGGCAGTGTGATATAATCAATCTGCCAGGCCTCCCCATATTTATATTTCAGCCATCGCCCTCCATACCAAAGAGGCTTCAAACGCTTGGCTTGCTTGATTGCAGCGCATATCTCACATTCATGGATGACCTGTGCAATAGTGTCCATGGTCAAGTCCACCCCTCAGTCACGAGCCCATCTATATGTCGCATCTCTCCCTTGATGGCCTGAGGAGTCATGGGCCCACCGAGCTATGAATAGTTCACCCTTATGTTGCCAGTCCAGATCCACCTGAGCCACTTCAATCCTAGCAGCCCGATCCACTTGCTGGTTGTTCTGATGTTCCTCCGTGGCCCGATTCTTCAGTACATGGGCATCTACATGGCGTACTTTCACAACCAGATTCTCTATCCGGGCAGCAATATCTTTCCATAGTTCAGCAGCCCAGATGGGTTTGCCTCTGCGCTGCCAATTTCCCTGCTTCCACTGCTGTAACCACCCCCACAGAGCATTTGCCACCATCCATGAGTCAGTGTAGAGATAAAGTACTGGCCATTTTTCTCGCTCAGCAATGTCCAAAGCCAGCTGAATGGCTTTCACCTCTGCAAACTGGCTCGATTCACCTTGTCCTTCACTGGCTTCTGCAACTTGTCGTGTAGGACTCCACACAGCAGCCTTCCACTTTCGATGCTTTCCCACAATCCGGCAGGACCCATCAGTGAACAGGGCATATTTCTTCTCATTTTCTGGCAGTTTATAATATGGTGGGGCCTCTTCTGCACGCGTCACCTCCTCCTCTCGTGACATTCTGAAATCCTTGCCTTCTGGCCAGTCCATGATCACTTCCAGAATTCCTGGGCGACTGGGGTTTCCCATTCGAGTTTGCTGTGTGATCAGTGCAATCCACTTACTCCATGTAGCATCGGTTGCATGATGTGTGGTGGGGACCCTTTCTTTGAACATCCAACCCAGCACCGGCAGTCGAGGTGCTAAGAGGAGCTGTGCTTCTGTGCCAACCACTTCCGAAGCAGCTCGAACCCCTTCATATGCTGCCAATATCTCTTTTTCTGTTGGAGTGTAGCGGGCTTCGGATCCTCTGTATCCCCGACTCCAAAACCCTAGGGGTCGACCTCGGGTCTCCCCTGGTGCTTTCTGCCAGAGGCTCCAGGTAGGGCCGTTCTCCCCGGCTGCGGTGTAGAGCACATTTTTAACATCTTGTCCTGCCCGGACTGGCCCCAGGGCCACTGCATGGACTATTTCCTGTTTGATTTGTTCAAAAGCTTGTCGTTGCTCAGGACCCCATTTAAAATCATTCTTCTTCTGGGTTACTTGATACAGAGGGCTCACAATTTGACTGTAATCTGGGATATGCATCCTCCAAAAACCCACAATGCCTAAGAAAGCTTGTGTTTCCTTTTTACTAGTTGGTGGAGACATAGCTGCTATTTTGTTGATCACATCCATTGGAATCTGATGGCGTCCATCTTGCCATTTTATTCCTAAAAACTGGAGCTCCTGCGCAGGTCCCTTGACCTTACTTCGTTTTATGGCAAAACCAGCGTTCAGAAGGATACGGACTATTTTACTCCCTTTCTCAAAAACTTCTTCTGCTGTGTTTCCCCATACAATGATGTCATCAATGTATTGCAGATGTTCTGGAGCTTCACCCTGTTCCAGTGCAGTCTGGACCAGTCCATGGCAAATGGTGGGGCTGTGTTTCCACCCCTGGGGCAGTCGATTCCAGGTGTATTTAACGCCCCTCCAAGTGAAAGCAAACTGTGGCCTGCACTCCACCGCCAAAGGGATTGAGAAGAATGCATTCGCTATATCAATCGTGGCATACCACTTGGCTGCCTTGGACTCCAGTTCATACTGGAGTTCTAGCATGTTCCGCACGGCAGCGCTCAGTGGTGGCGTGACTTCATTCAGGCCACAGTAGTCTACAGTTAGCCTCCACTCTCCATTAGATTTTCGCACCGGCCATATGGGACTGTTAAAGGGTGAGCGAGTCTTGCTGATCACTCCTTGAACCTCTAGTTGACGAATCAGCTCATGGATGGGAATCAGAGAGTCTCGGTTAGTGCGATACTGCCGCCGATGCACCGTCGTGGTAGCAATCGGCACCTGCTTTTCTTCGACCCTCAACAACCCCACAACAGCAGAGTCCTCTGAGAGACCAGGCAAGGCAGACAACTGTTTAACTTCCTCTGTCTCCAAGGCAGCTATGCCAAAAGCCCAACGGTACCCTTTTGGGTCCTTAAAATACCCTCTCCTGAGGTAATCTATGCCAAGGATGCATGGAGCCTCTGGGCCAGTCACAATGGGATGCTTTTGCCACTCATTCCCAGTTAGGCTCACTTCTGCCTCCAGTACAGTCAACTCTTGGGATCCCCCTGTCACCCCAGAAATACAAATGGGTTCTGCCCCTCTATAGCTTGATGGTATTAAAGTACACTGCGCACCCGTGTCCACTAGAGCCTTATACTCCTGTGGGTCTGATGTGCCAGGCCATCGAATCCACACCGTCCAATAAACCCGGTTGTCCCTTTCCTCCACCTGGCCAGAGGCAGGGCCCCCCTAATACTGGTCATAGTATCCATTACTCACTTCTTGCATAAATGACTTGGAAGTTGCTTCAAGAGGATCAGAAGCAAGATCAGGCCTTCTGCTCTGTCTGGGGAACTGCCCACTGGAAACTGGGGCGGCACTTTTCCTGGAGGGATCCCCTTTTGTGGTTGTCCTTCCTTGCAACTCCTGTACCCGTGTCCGCAGGGTCGAAGTAGGTTGTCCATCCCACTTCCTCATGTCCTCTCCGTGGTCCCGCAGGTAGAACCACAGGGTGCCTCGTGGTGTGTACCCTCTGTACTCTCTCTCTTGAGTGGGGAAATGCCTGCTTCTAATAGCTGAGACGCTGGCCCGTGCAGGTGGGGAGTAGGACATATTCTCTTCAAGTTGCTGGACCTTCCGTGACAGTTTCTCCACAGTTGAGACAAGAGGGGAAGAGAGACTTTCTTCATATCTCCGGAGCCAGCCAGCCACCTCATCCACCGTTGGTCCCTCTTCACCTTTCCATTCCATTACTGCCCGTGAGTTGGCATATGGTGATGGTGCGCTCCGTACAAACTTCCGCCACATGGGCCTTGTGCATCGCACCTCATCAGGGTCTGTGGGTAAGTCTGCATTGTCAAAGTCATAATAAATCATCTCCCGCACGGCTAATTCTCTCAGGTACTGGATACCTCTTTCCATGGTAGTCCACTTGCTTGGCTGACATACAACATCCTCACTGAAGGGGTACCTCTCCCTCACGCCTGACAGGAGTCGTTTCCAGAGGCTGAGGGCTTGGGTCTTCTTCCCAATCGCCTTGTCAATGCCGCCTTCCCTAGACAGGGATCCCAGCTGCCTGGCCTCCCTACCCTCTAATTCCAGGCTACTGGCCCCGTTATCCCAGCACCGGAGCAGCCAGGTGACAATGTGCTCACCTGAAAGTCGGCTAAAATCTTTTCGCATATCCCGCAGCTCACTCAAGGATAGGGATCGAGTAATTATCTCTGGTTCTGCCTCTTCCTCCTGCTCTCGTGATGACCCTGGTTCATCATCATCTCTTACTAAGCGAACTGATTTCTTTGTGTACTTCTTCTTCTGTATGGGGGCAACTGATACTGGCACGGGTTGGTTCCCTGGTTCAGCGGCAGTGGCTGCTATGGGGGTTGCAGTAGCCACAGTGGCTGCCGCAGGGGTTGCAGTAGCCACAGTGTCCGTCGCAGGGGTTGCAGCAGCCACAGTGGCTGCTGGTCTAGTCTCCATCTCTTCCCCCTGAGGGTGCTGCATAATTCTGAGCAGTGCCTGGTAGATACTGGCCAGGCCCCAGCACAGCGCGGTGAGTTGTGCTTCTCTAGAATAGCCACAGCATTTTCCCTTCAAATATTCTACCACTTTATCAGGGTCCTGTAATTGTTCAGGGGTGAAGTCCCAGACCATTGGAGGTGAGTAGTTCTCTAGGTACCTGCCCATGTTCTCCCACATGCCGTGCCACCCCTGACTATCCAGTCTCGGAGCAGATCTCCGGGTGGCAGTCTTAAATAGCTGTTTAACCTTAAACAGGACCTGGAACACATTCAGCATACATAACAATAGGACCAGGCTGGTTTCAGTATCCCAAGGATATCCAAAATTCTCAAAAGCTGTCATACCTGACCCGAAGGAGAAAAGGGAGGCAAAAGAGCTGGGGAAAGTGTCCCCCCCCGTTTCCCCCACAGACTGGGTGTAATTATTAATAAATTCTGAGAGACGATGCCCAAGGTACGGACGGGACAGCAACACCACATAAAAGCCCCAAAGTAACTGTCTAACAAGTGATGTTATCATCTCATAAGCCGATATTGCACAGGACAACAAAATGATAATCCTCATCCCTCTCCCAGAAGTAACAAAAATCATCGGAAGGAGTACATAAGCCATATAGGAATTCACATAACACAGCCATGAGAACAAACCAAGCAACATGGTGACCAGCGACTATTTGCCTAATACAATAAACGCATAAAACACATTCGTTTTTTCAAGCTGTAGTTGGATTCTGTCGTTATCTCAACCCTTCGAGCCCCACGTTGGGCGCCAAAAAGGACTGTCGTGGTTCAGCCTCAGACGGCAACAAAGAGCCACGTGCCGCTCGCTCGGGCCTTCCCGATACAGGAAGAATCAGAAGAAAAGGCAAGACTCTTGGGTTGAGACAAAGGCAGTTTAACAGAACAGCAAAGGGAACAAGCAAACAACAGCAATAACACGGATAGAGGAATATATGAACACGATTACGGAACCGCCGCTCACCGACCGGACCCGGGACGCCCCAGCCCGCTCCAAGTGGCAACTTCCTGGCCCCTACCCCGGCAGCTCAGGGTGGGCATGGCTCAAATGGCATGGAATACCAGGAAAAATTAACCCTATCCCCGCTGGAACCAGGACAAAATGGTAGATAGATATTATTAGCAAACCCATACATGCAGATAGTGGTATAAGATTATTATTTTCCCACTAGAATAAAAAAATATAGCATTTTTAAGTGCCCAACTCACTCACCTGAATTAGGAGTCAATCATCTTATACAACAATGTTGAGAAGTGGAAACATCTGTTGGGATGAAATCACCTTTTGCAGGTGACTGTATCTCCCTTAGCTATATAGGAAAAGCTTGTAACCTAGGTGTCCTTACTTAGGTATATAAAGTTAGATAAAACTTTCAGTTCACTGTAAGCTATTCAGGGAGCCTAGACATTGATCTTAGGGTACTTAAAATTGCCTGTTGATCTTTCCATACTTGTATTTCTACTGTGCTCAGATTAAACATGCATTGATAATAAAAGGGATGGATTATCCAGCACAAGGGTATTCTGAGCTTTCATTCAAAATTTTCTTGTAATTTCTTTTTTATATTTGGCCATGGAATGTTATTTGTGTGGGTGTAGTCTCCTACAAAAGCTGTTGCAATTCCTTTTGTTTTTTTTCGTTGGTTGTTTTTCTCAGTTTCACGTTGTTTTCCTTCTTGCAGCATCCTTCCTTTCTTTTCCCTGGGCACCCTTCCATTCCCTCCTCCAGGGTTACCATAGAAATACGCAGTCACAAATTTCAGCGGAGAAACTCAGGCTGAAGCAATAAAATGAAATGTCAGGAAGAACTACTTTGCATAAGTCACAAAACAAATTGTACATTTGGATAATTATTAATTATGCAATATTTTTACAGAATTTGGGCATAGCTGTAGGAACTTGCTTTTAATGTTGTGCTTTTAGTTTGTACTCCACTATTTGCATTAATAGCATTGGCAATAAATACACTGATTCAAAGCGTATCAGCTTGGCAAGGCCTTTTATCTTCTGCCTACAGTATTCATTTTAAACAGCTACAAAAATAAAACTTGGCACTTTCCAAAACAAGACTACAAACAAAGCTAAATATACTATGCACAGTATATATCTAAGTGCGACACAAACACTTTGTTGGCTTCATGTTGGTAATTGTGAATAGGCAAGGCAGAGGAGTTCCCCTCGAATAAGACATCTAGAATTAACTGGCTGTCCTTGGTCTAAATATTAGAATACGAAACTTACAAGGGGGGAAAAAACTCCATATTTAAAAAAAAAAAATCTCTTTACTGTTAGATGTGGGGACATTATGAATATTTTTGCCACTAGATATATAGCTAGTTAAACTATTCATTGCAAAGCCATTTATAAATCTGCCCTGATTCTTCATATATTGTGTAGTGAACTGACCTCAGGTAATGTAAAATTTGTTTGATGTGCAACAGTACTATGGTAACAGTTTGAAGTGGCAATTTTCAGCCTTGTAGTTATTGGTTAATTGTTCAATTTGAGAGTTCATTCTACACTTGTTATGGTGTCTCATTGGTCATCTATTGTTTTTGCTTCTAGATTAGCTATTGGGAACTGTTAAAATAATGGAATGATTAATATGTACCTATAAATAGGACTGAGTAAATTATTATTAAGATATATGCATACTAATTCTACACAGAAAAACTGTCTGAGACAAATTTTTCTGTTTCAACATTTACTGTTCTAGTTAATGGAAAAAAAGCATGTAATTATTTATGCAGGAAAGAAAATACCGTCCTAAAAGAACCTTATCTGGATATTAATCTCTAATATTTTTAGTACCAGTTTCTGGCTCTTGAGAATTTTACTCTATAAGGTTAGATACATCAGAAGACAACATCTGAAAGCATCTTTTGTCTTTTTTGGAGTTCAATATAAGTGTAAACTTATAGTTTCTCACAGTGCAGTTGGTAAAAACCTTTGGTTTACTCTTATTCATATTTAAATGTAAAGAATCTTGGGAAGAGAAGAAAAAAGGTAAGGTGTAATTGTTCACAACTGAAATTAGAATGAAATTTAGGTTAATCTAACCCTTCTAAGTTGACAACAAAGTAACTGCATATGGAATTGACATAAAAAAGAATGAACTCTTAAAAACTTTAAATATAAAGAAATGTTTCTGTCAGTTACTTTTGTATCATTTAATTCCCTTTTTAACATTAATTTCACTAAATTTTGTAAAATTCAAACCAAAATGTTGCTTTCACACAAAGATTTCCAAAATGGTCAATAAAAAAATTTAACTGTAATTTATCAGAAGTTTCAAAATTGAAAAGGATACTTTGACTTAAGAGAGTGACAGTCATTAACACAGTTTCAAGAAAAATTTCAGTTCAACAAGTTGGAATATTTCAATTAAGCATCCAAAAATTATGAACAGAATTGTTTTAAGGCACCCAATAATTTTGAGTGCTTCACCTTAGTGCTCAGTGTGTCTCAAAACTGTATTTTTGAAACTGAAGGACTCAAAATTAGAGGTTAAAGTGCTGTTCAATTTGATATTGTATAGGAAGTCCTTCCTTTATTTGTTTTTCTCCAAGAAAAAAAATAGCAGGAATGAAAAACCTGATTTGAATATTAATAAATATTCATGGTATTCAGTATTCATGTTTATCTCTTAATATTAACTTTCTTCATGGAGGAGTACCATGAAGGTAAAGTCTACCTTTACCTTTAAAGGCTAAAATAGTGGTTCTCATGTTTTAGAGTTGATCTACAAAAAAACCTACCAGAATTAGGGAAAGAGACAGACCTTAATGAAACAGTCAAGTCATATTGGTTTGTGTCTGCTGGTCACGAAGTATTATAGACCTCTTTGGTGGCTTAGATGATATATGGTAATTTGTCAAAATGAAATAATTTGTTTACAAAATCACAAGAAGCAGAAGGGGGAGGGAATCTGAGTTCGCCAAGACAAACCCTGTCTTCCCCTGCCCATCTCACACTGGGATCAAAGACTCCCGACTGATGTTTATCTAAACCACTTCTTACAGAGATTTAAGGTGTATTTTCAGCCAATAGCTTTGGCAAATTATTCTAAAGTTTGACTGTACTTACTGCTAAGAAGTCTTACCTTATTGGTTAAACTAAGGGCTCTGGTAGATTTTCCTTGGCAGACAAAATCAGATAGATGAAGCCGCTAAAGCTCCGAAGTGTTTGTCTCTTCCCCCATCCATTAATGCAGGGATGCCTGTTACCACAAGTGATCAACCTCTGACTTATCACAGTGTTCAGTCCAGTATATTAAGGTAAATGAAAACTAGATGTCTGATTTTAATCTTCTGCCACAAACCTGTCAGAGTCCTAAATATCTTTTGCTGCAATATAAGACTATTGCTCCTTATCCTGTCTTCACTGAACATGGGGAGTGATTTATTTATTTCTGTTATGCCACTTCTTCTTATGTATTTGAAGACTCGGAAGGATGCAGAGTTTTAAAGTGTAGATTTGTCTGACTGCCCACAAGGAATTGTGTGTCAATACATCAAGAAAAAGCTGAGAAGAAGAAAATGTGGGATTAAGACAAGCCGGAGGGCCAGTGAGCCCTCAGAGAAGCTCGGGTGTGGAGTGTTCTTCCAGCGATGAAGGGGGAGTTTCATGTCTCATGTTGTTTGTGGAGTGCACTGTGTGGCAGATGAGATCCATAGCTGGCCTTTCTTTGTGAAAATCTGTCTTTGAGTAAGACAATTTTAGCATAGGTGGTAGAGTTTCCCTCACATGATTATCATGAGCCCCGTTAATACAATGCCAGATTGCATGATTTGACTTAGGGATACAGCACTCCTTGGATGAGTCATCCTGGTGCCAGGTGTTTGAATGCTCTGGAGATTCAGAGATATCTCTACTGAGTGCTTATATTATGTCTAACCAGGATACAAGAGAGGCTGGAATATTTATCTAAGGCAGGAAAGAGTGCACTGAGAAAAGCTAGAAAGAGACAAGCCTAAGAATAAGGGATGTGGCAATGCTTGTTTAATCATTGTTCCTTAAAAATAAAACTACTAAGAAAGAAAGAAAAATGCAATGATAATATGTCAGAAACACACAGCTAAATTAGTAAAGGGAAATCATCCATGCCATTGACTTGCTGCACAGCTTCTCGCCAGCACTGCTGCAATACGAGGCCATACCAGAGATCTGGGAGGATTCCTTTCACCATTAAACAGAGATTTTGCCACTTCATCATTTTAATTTCTCTGCATAGACCTTGTCTCACTGTTAATCAGACTGTACTGTTCACTCAGCCATCTCAATTTTCTAGAGTATTAAGGAAAACTTTGTTTCAGGTTTGTTTCAAGAGCATACAAGTTATTGAAAAGCGTCCACCTGGGAGTATCAGCCTGAGTGATAACTGTTGTTTAACTATATTTCACAGGAGGCCTGTGCAAGCAGAAGCAATGAGTGGGCAGTGTCTGGGGATTTATAAATTCAGAAAAACATATCCTCTTTTGGTAACTGCACTGATATCAGTCAGAAATACCTTTTACTTATTGCTGTAAAGTAGGGATGGAACTAAACCAATTGTATTTTACAAATGGTTGTTGTTTTGTTCGCTGTGCAGCCAGATGGGATGGTTCGTGATGTTACAAAGGATCATCATAATGTATGGAAGACATTGTGGTCTTTCTGGCTAGAAGATGTGTGTGACTGCAGGGAATGGCAGAAATTCAGAGCCTCAATTGCAAGGAGACAAATGGCAAATGTGGCAAATCCAGCCCTCAGGAGAAATGAAGGTTACAAACCCATCACAACCAGCCACCAGAGAAGTCAAGAGCTGTTAAGATTATTGATATCAAAACTTGTCTTACAATTACTTCCTTAAATTAAAGAGGTCATGAGATGGCTTCCCATTGTCAACCCATTTGCTGGGATACATGCTTAACCTGGGGGCTGCAATGGAAGGAAGGCTCTTCAGGATTTCGGCAAGCCACCATCACGTATCATCACAATTACATGCCTTCTTGAAAAATAGGAAATGGACTGAACCGCTTCAGCCCACATCAGTTGCTGTGGACACGTTGTTAAAGCTGCAAGTGAACCCTCAGGCTGCTAAGGAGGCCCCGGCTTGGGGTAAGTGATTGAGCTGGAGGTGGAAATCTGCTGGACAGGACACCAGAAATTGCTGAACATAACAAGTACCAGCGTGGGAAGCCAGAAAAAGTTATAGTTGTGAGGGATGGATGAATCTCACAGGTGGTTAAGTGGGAGGTATGTGAGAAACTGCCAAACTCCACAGATAATTGGAGGGGAGTATTGGGAACCTTTGGGGGAGTGCAATCTTGTAAGGCCAACAGCACGCAGGTAACCATCAGTAATAACATATAATGCCATGATTGCCTAGGTAACGGTATCAGAAATAACGTATGTGGGTATGGATGAAGCAGAACTAGGAGAAGTTGAGAAAAAGAAGCTATGGGTTAAGTTATTCATCTGGGGGGAAGCTGGAAGGAGAAAGGGAGGTAAAAGGGTGGTGAAAAGGAAGGCCAAGAAAGGTGAAAGGGATGCTGAGGTATGGAAATGCTGTGAGGGCAGTGTATGGGGGTACTTGTGCGGGGGCCTGCACTTGCTCGCAGCAGCTGCAGCAGAACAGGGAACAAAACCCTCTGATGTGACCCTGAAGCAAGGGTTGGACCTGCACCCATGGTCAGTGGGTCTGGTGTGGGCATGGGATGGGTGCTTTACCTCTCCAGTAAGGGAATGCACAGATGGATGGATCAAGCATCCAGGTATCACTGTGTCAGTGCCCGTTAAAGGCCTCATGGCACCAGCAGCCACCCACCTTTTCATAATGCAAGTGGGTTTTTTTCCTCACATGACTTCAGAACCTGTCACCCCTTGATTTTGAGGCAGCAGCAACGCATAGACTTCTCATTTGCAAGCACCTGGCATTTGATTTCAGTTTGGTCTTTGATCTGTGTCTTTCCCTAACCTATCTCATTCATTGGGATGTCAATGAGATGCTGTGAGAACACTTTCTAAGTGACAGGTTTTGGCCCCAGAGTTGTCTTGAGTGAAACTTTTCTATTCACCCTCATGTTCCATATTCCCAAGCCACTTGTACGGTGACAGTTTACCAGCTGTGCCTCTGCTACAGCATGAACCAGATTCTTCCACCTCTTGGAGCTGCCCTTTCAGGGTTCTGTAAAAAGTCTGTGAAAGAGAACAATCTATTAAAACAAGTCCTTTAAAAAAAACACCAATAACAACCCTCCACAAAACCCCACACAACAGCAACAACAACGACCCTCCAGAAAAAAAAAAAAAAAAAAAACCAAAAACAAAACAAAACAAAGAGAGGGAAAGGGCAAAAAACTCAGAAGACCAATATACATGTTATTATCCCACGTATGCTTCAGGCTTTAGTTGTGAGTTTATTCAGTAACAGTAACCTGAATCTTATCTTTCCAGGAGGGAACTATACACTCAAGCTATTTGTCTCATTGCGCTCATCATTGAAAATTCCCTGCTTAGGTTCACAAATTATCATTTTATCTTCTTCAGAGGCACCCTGGCTCCCCACAAGCTCTAAATTGGTCACCCTTCCCCATTTTTTCAGCAGATGAGTTGGCAACAGTCTTCCAACAGGGTTTGTACTATATTGTCCTATTGTACTGTATCCGGCAGCAGAATTACAGTCCTTATCGGATTTCTGCATAGGCAAGTCAGGCTCCAGAACAATTAAAACTGCAATATTCCATATAAAAACCTACAACACACTCTTCAAGCTAACATATTTTATACACTATTCACAAAAATAGGAAGTTCTTCTTAGACTACACGCTGAAATTCAAGCAAAGAAATCCAATCTTATTTCCTCAGAAAATGATAGCTCACTTCCGATGGGATGGATTTTATCTGTAAAGAAACATGAAAGTTTCACACTGCAAAGAAAATTATTCTGTGATAAGTGGGGGAATGAGTCAAATTAAATAATTCTCCAAGCAGACGCTGAAAGAGACCTTGCAGAACTATTGCAGTTATAGCACAGCCTCCTGCTCAGTGGGACCCTCCCTCGGCTGCTGTATTTGAGTCTTCCTGCTCTACAGACATGTTCCTGTGATTTCTTTGGTCTGGGAGGTTTCCTGGCGTGTTTGCAGCACATATGCTTTTGTTATCACACCACAGGATTATGACTATGTGGACCAGGCGTCATCATCCCACAGAACGCATGCTGATGACTATTTCACCCCTCCATCTTTTAACTGCATTGCATTTTGTGGGTACTCCAGGCTTGTGAGGGATGAAAAACAAATAAGTAAGGAGAGCTGTCAAGGATTTTTAGGTACCTTTTTTGTTTTTCCACTTCAGTTAATGAATGAGACTTATAGATCTATATAAAATCTTATGCATACCCCAGGATATACATGCACACAGCGTGTGACTGTTGCCAACGCTGTAACTTGAAGCTTCTTATAAGGTCGTTTCTCCTGCAAGTAGTTTCTGGAGCTCGAGTTTCTATCTTTCTCAATCATATAGTGGTGTTTTCTGATTTACTCAGCAATAGTCACACAGACCTTTATGATACCAAATATGCATTTCCCCCCACCCCTCCACCAACACCTTTGTGCTTTCTCTAGAGGACTGTGTTTGTAAGTTTGGCAATAACAATCCAAGAAATTGCTTTGTTCTGCCTTTTTGCAAATGTTTCATTCACCTGCTCTCATCCTCTATGAAAAGTTTACAAATCAAAGAAAGCAAGCTGATATCCAGCCTCCCCCCAAGTGTATCCCAAGTCTGCCTGCTCCAGATTCTTTCACTAGTTAATAGCCCTTCTGAAATACATTTTACTAATGTGGTTTTATAGATGCCTTTCCTTTGTTTGCTGGTGTAAAAAGCATGCAGCAAGTAATGGAATACAGTCAAAGGGGGTTCTAAATTATCCAAGACTTCTTCATAGAGCAAGCAGATATGACACAAAACCTAGGGAAGACCAGTGCGCTTCTAAAGCAGCAGTTGCAATCCAAGCAAGTTTGTCTTAAGTGGCAATAGATCTTTGTGTGAAGACAACTGAATTTATTTTCTGATCTGTACTGCCAATGGAGCCAAGAGTAGTCCAGCCCACCTTAAGTGAGGCACTGAGGATGGGATTCGTATGCCTAAATGTAGATATCTAGTGCCATTTAAATGCTAGGGGGGATCAGCAGCAGCCTCCAGTTGCTTTGCCTTAGGATTCAGGTCTCTCATGGATCACACCTTCTGGTCCCAGATGCTTATTTTTGATATCTTTGCATTGTTCAGATGGTACTAGGCAATTCTGAAGCAGATGATTCCCACACTTTGTGCCTGGTAAACTCAGCCAACTAGGCTCTACTACCTGTAATGGCTAATCATCATTGACTATATCGGTAGCTTAGAAAACCAGCTCACGTGTGGCATCTACAAATAGACTCTTAAAATATACTGACTTAGTGTTGAGCTGAATCCCAAAGAAAAATCACATTGGTTGAAAACTGCAATTCATAGCTTGTATATACAGAAATTTCCTCATTTCGTCTCAGGAACTAAAACAATCTTCTCCTTTAGCTCAGACAAAATAGCAGAAAAGTTCAGAAGCTGGAATGATTTTTGGTTTGGAACTCACTAATTGCTCTCCAGGCTTGCTCTTTTTCACATCATCTGTCAGAAGTCCTCGGTAAATGTCGAAGGATGGAGAACTAGAAAGAAATCGTGAGCATCTACTACCAGCTTAAAAAGTCAGCCCAGTGGAAAATTTGACTATGAAACAGAAAATAGAATCACGGCACACATTAGGCTGAAGTTTTCTTTCCAATGGAGGTTTTTATTGTGCTTTACTAAACATAATGTAGACAAAGCTAAGAGAATTACAGCAATCATCTGATTTTTCTGCTGTCTGGCTTCCCTAAAGTCCATTACCTTACCTCTCAGGCAGGCATAGAAGGACACTTATTTTTTGGTCAGTTCTTGCCTTTAATATTTGTTTATTTGATTAACTCTGTATCTGGTAAGCTACAGAGCCCATAAATTCATTTTTAAGAAGGCATTTTTAAATGGAAACACAAATTGCACACTTGTTTTGTGTTAGTATACCCCAATGGCACTTTCAGACAGCTCGGTATTAAGTCAGAGTTAAAAAAATCAAGCTGGAAAAAACCAAATGAGTGTTTGGAGAGGATGAGGAAGAAAAAGACATGTTTCACTGAAGATTTCAACATATTGTACTCCAGCTTTTACAGCTTTTTTATTATCATTGCAGTGTAACAAATTTCAGAGCTTTCAAAGCATCACTCAGATGGCTAATTTCTGCACAAAGTGCGATCTGAAATGGAGTGAATGCCTGTTATGTTTATTGGGAAATTTCAAAAGCAGAAATAATGTTGGGTTTTTTCTTAATAATTAATACATAAAAATGCAGTTTATATTCTTTTTACTTGAGAAACTCACAGGATAATGTTTAACAAAGGCCTGTTTCTTCTCATAACTACGGAAACCTATTGATTTTAATGCTCAGACAGCAGTAGATTCATTTATTTAGGTTCTTCTTCCCCAGAGGAATAACAGATGTGTGGAGACATTAAAAAATACACTATTTTTCTGCTAAAGAGAAACTTTTAACTCCTTATTCACAAATACGCACACACATGCAAAAGATAAAAGGAGCATCATGCTGCCAGGAATCTGAGTTTTATCATTAACCTATTAACGTCAAGATATGAGAGTTTAAATCTCTATCAGAAAGGTCTCATGTAGTAGTTTTGAGCTTTTTTCTTTCAGTAAAACATTCATTTGCATCTTTTGCAACACCAGACGGGATAACAAAATCGTTTCCTCATGTCTAAACCAGCGAGCTTCTGTGCTGACTGGCAGAGTTCAACTCCAGGGATGAGGAAATCATTTGCTCTCTGTAGTCTCACTTAGCAGGTGCTAACAAGGGCGGCTACAAAAAAAGAAGATAAATCCTTGCGGTGTTTGTTTGTTTATTTTTCTTGCCTGCTCATGTTCACACCTGCTCACCAGAACTCTTTTTTTCTTCCCCTGTTTAAGTCATCTGGCTCACTATATCTCAACGGAAAGAAATTAATAATGCTGCATTTTATGCAAACAGAAATTGATCTTAATTGGCCTGTGCAGCACAACATTTTTACCTTGTATTCCTAGGCGCAGTTAAGTAGGGCTAGTGCTCAGAAGGCTTTCAAACAGATTAGTTACCATACATTTTAAAGAGTTTGTATACTGAAACCTGTCTGTACAATTACATTGTAACCTAACAAGAAAAACCCAAACAAAGGTGAATGTTTGTGATTTTTTTTTTTGCCCTGTGCTTTCCCACTGTAAGCGTTGATTTTCATATGGAAGGGCCAGCAGTCCAACACAGGGAAATAAAAGGTTAGGCAGGGAAACAGTCTTGAGACACCGAAGCATTCAGGAAGCAGGAGGTTAAACAGGGGCAGGCGGTTTTAGGCAGCTGCCTCTTCATCTCATTCCTTATGGTGCAGGGGGCTGGAGGAAGTGTAGATATGGATTCTAATAGTGCTGGGAAAAAGGGAATTTTATCTAACTCCGAGCCAGAAACTTTTACAGCATACTAAACCAGCGCTGCTGCAGCTTGAGCTGCAGTTTGAATGCAGTTAGCAACGGTGTGTTGGGAAGGCTTCTTCGTTTGCCTAACCAGATGTGATATGTTATTCATAAAGCAGCCTTTATCTTAAGGCTGCTTATTGACAAATGTTCAGCCAATGATAATTCAGAGTCTGATAGCTAGATAGTCTTGATAGATATTCTGTAGAGATAGCAGAACATGTTAAATGGATTTGGTATTTACCAAACGCATGGGCAGTAACGTTGCATGAGATTATTGATTTCTAATAACAGTGCAGGTTCTCACATTCCCACGCATTAATATAATAACTGATCTTAACCACATTTATGTTTTTCTTTAGGATTGCTAGCAGTATATGCCAGACTTTTACTGAAATACAAATAATGGATGGAGGCTAGCTATTCAGTGCCACGTACATTGGCATTAGTAAGAGCATTCGTTGAAAGCCTCAGATGTGCTTATTATTTTTATTTTTGTAGCACAATTAATTAACATTGTCAGTTCTTTATAACTTTGCAAATTGCACATAGACACATTGACAACAGGGAAATGCATATATGAAGAAAGATAATGAATAAGGGAGAATACAGTGTTTTCTGACTCTCTGGCAGTCAGGCTTCCAGACGAAGAATGTGTAAATGTTTGTTCTGGCACTAACTAGCCTTTAGTTCTGTGACTCAGGTTGTCTGAGCCACAAGTCCAGTCAGCAACATGTCATGTAGCCTGCCACACAAGATCACTAGCCATAGGTTTTCAGGTGTTGTTGGCCACATACAGCCAATGTAGTTGGCCATATCCATACACATAAGAATTGTTATGACAATATTCATGTTTGTTTAAGTTATTTTGCTTTCAGCCTTCCATGTGCACACCTCATCACTAGATGCCTCCTCAAAAACAGTTTGTTCAGCACAAAAACATTGTTCAACAAATCTGAGGCAGTGTGAATAAGTAATTTTCCAAATATTGGTAGCAACTTCCCTTGGTGATTTTACAGCATGCCTCAACTGGATGCTGTTGCCACTGCTTGCTGAGCAATGTATTAGATTATATTCTGGAGATATGGTGTATCACGAAAAAGTCTTGGAGCCACTACAAGTTTCATGTGGTGTCCTTTCATTACTATCCAGATATTGAAAGATATCAATATTTTTTGTAGATATGAAAAATACAATCACTGATAGGGATTTAACAGGAATTACAACATTCATCCTGCTTGTTCAAATTCCAGTTTTGAATTAACCTCATTTTCAGAAATAACTTCCTCCTGATTTGCATACATTTCTGAACTTCTATCCAATGTCATGGCTACCCTACCAATTATTTCAAATAGGTTACTGATTTTGGGACCAACTCATTTATTGGTCTTGAACTCCTAGTAGGAAAAGTAAAAGTGAAGCATGCCTAAACCTGAAATAGTCAGAGAAGAAATACTGTGTTGGGCTTAAATATTTTGCTTTAAGCTAGATAGATGACTGATAGATGTAGTGGTGTAGAATTTTAGCCTGAGTTACGGACTTCTGAGTTGCAAGCTCTATATTTGATAATTCTTTTGCAGATACTGGTTACCAGACTATTTTGAAGTAGATAAATTGAAGCTTTGTAATATCATACACGTGTCAATTGCTTATTCACAAGTTCTGATAACATAATGTTAAGTTTGATAAATTAGCTATGGAGGCATTGTAAAGGGCTTCAATAAATAACATTCAGGAAGGAGAGACCTTGCTCAGTAAACAGAATATTAGCAGTAATGAACAATGCAAAGTGTTCATAAGGGAACATAGTGTCCATGTTTCAAATAAGTCTCTGGAAGAGGTCACAGCTATGTGATTTCTATGTTTTAGAGGTCATAAATTCAAAGAGGTAAACTTAGAGGTCATCTTGCATGAGAAAAATATATCAATTTTATTCTATCGTGTTAGCCAACACACAAATAACCTCTTATTGAAAAAAAAAAAAGTAAAACATGAAGAGTAAACACTTTACTGTTAAAACACATGAAACTGAAAACAGTCAATTTGCTATGTTTTATAACTGAAATATAAACATTTTATGGAATCAAGAAGCTATGCATATACAAGTTATATAAAGAAATAATGGGGCAACTCATACTTTCACTTCATTTAGAACTGAAAATCAAGTATACACAAGAGAGGTGAGGAAAAATGTTTCCTTTACTGAACCTGTGAGGTATAACTATTCACTTCGACATTTTTTCATGCCATCCATTGTGTCCGTTATGCCCATCCTTTCTTCACCTGACCAAGCCCATTTGCATTTATTCACAGCTAGAAAAAAAGGACTTTTATATCATTAATTAATATCACCTCAGAATATGACACATTCTTTTACCCAATTGTATAGTACTTTACCACTTTTAACTATTATTTGTTGGTATTAAGAGTGCTTAAAGGTGTGAGCTGACATTAGTAACTCTCTGTAACAGGAATTACTGTACAGAAACATTAGGGCAGTGCGGGCATCTATCCTACATGGGGAAGCAGGATGCTCAGACAGATAAGACCCACTGGTGAAGCCCATAGCCCTTTCGGACTTAACATGCAAGGATTCACATGAATTTATATGTGACAGTGTATCTGTCATCAATCTGCCTGATTTAAGATTGCCTGGTTTGCAGTGACGTAATTAGTTTTCACTCTCTACTTACCATAAAGACCCAAATGACTTAAACGGACAATACAAACCAATATGGGAGAGGGAAGAGGGTGGCAGATGTCAACTCAGACCTCTATAGCAAGTAACTGACAGGGTGACTATACACCTCAGTTCTCCTGCCTGCCCAGTCAATGCCCTTTCCTTTATAATATGTTGCTTTCTCTGTAGACAAGAAAAAATTGACAGGTAACACTTCGGGAAATTACAGCATTTTTCTATTGCATTCTCATGCTTAAAAATGGTCCAAGATACTATTTATTGATATCAGGAGAGTCACTGGGTTGTGCGAGGGTTAACATATTATCAGAAGATAAACTATGGCCTTTTCTTTCACACTAATGTAAGGCTAGGGTTTTGTACCAACAACTGCAATCTTTGCTTATGTTTGTATTGGACAAGATTTCTGCTGAACTCAGTATACAATAGATTGTTAATGAAGAGAATTGGGACTTTGTCCATGTATATTTTTGTAAAGAAACTGATTGCTCTGTACCTCCATTATACAAATTTTCTATCATCTAAACAGAAGTCCCTGATTTCAGTTTAAGTTGTCAGCAAGGAGTGTAGCAACATGATCAAGGAAGGTCCTTAAAATCCTTCTTTTAACAAAAATTTCTACTGAAAAATATGTAAAATGTAAAACAATAATGCAGTCAGCTGAATTTTTGCTGAAGTAAATGAAAAGACATCTTTAGACTGGGTCTGACATTGCTTTATGAGAAAATATCTTGAAAGTAAACCTGATAAACGTGAAAATTTGAAGATGACATTTCTATGTAAAAAAATACACAGAAACCTCACTCAAAAGATGCAGTGACAACAAAAAAAATCAGTTTAATGTGTCACAAAGCATTTGAAATCTATTAGCTAATCTCAGCATATAACATATAACATGATTTATTAAGGTTCATCAGTGCAGTTACATTTTTCACTTTTACTAAATCTGTTAGTGCATTCCAAGATTTTATGGGGAATCCTTTGTCAACACACTATTGATAAAAAGGTTTTTTACGCTGTTGAATATGAGAGCAATAAAATAGATGCATGAAAATGTTTTGTCATTTATTCATAGCAGAGAAAAGTCTGGAATAATTGCTTTCATTACGATGTTTACAAATAAGTTATAGTCCATGGTTAAGTGAAACTGAGCATTTAAAATCTTTCTGTTTCTTGATTAATAATAATTGAATTCTAAGCTGACACTGCTTACATTAGATAAATGAATTGAAAACATTACTTTGCAGTATTCACCAAAAACATATTCTTTATTATATGAGAGGTGTCATTTGGCTGACCTGGAGATTATACTTCTTTGTTTACCTACCAATCAAGGGCAGCAGGAAAATTCAAAGTGCAAGATCCCCACCACAGCTCTGCCCAGATGACTAAGTTTTGCTCTGTGTTTTCCTTGGGAAATGTTGTGGTTATTTCCCAAGGAAATTCTCAGCCTCTCCACTGAGGCAGTTCACGGGTGCAAGCATCAACTCCATTGCACCAAAGGGACTGGTATAATATATGATCCTCTTGCAGTTAAAAAAATTTCTGTGTTGACCTCATCAGAGTGTAGAAAATTCTGAGTATCAGAAAATTCAGGTTAGGTTTAAACTCTACTGAAATGTTTTTAACAGGTGTTCTCATTCATTAAATAGAATGCAAATGTTTACATGCTTGATGCTTTAAACACAGTTTCTTTCTAACACTAGTTCTGTAGGTTCCAGATCCACTACTCTATCTATAATGTAAGGGATACCAACCCAAGTCCAAGTGGGACAGTAAGAAACAGAGTTTCTTACCCTCCTACTGTCTGTAGCGCTTGACTGAAATTTCTAATTAAATTGACTTGCCCTCCTTGTCTAAGAAAAAAATAATAATACAGAAAATAATTTTTTATTATTAAAAAAAGTTCTGGATTGCAAAGTTGATAGTAAGATTTAACAGTGTTCCACAGTCACAATAATCTAGTTTGATATAGAAGATGGTGAGAAAGTCTTCAAAGGCATTACAAGGTTATATGAGTTAGAGAGGATTTATACTGCATGTGAAGAAAAACAAAACTAACAAAAATTTCACAGTGGCAGATTAAAAGCAAATACTAAATCTGAAAATAACTCTATGAATGAGTTCAATTAGCTACCTTTGAGTCAAGCAATTTTAAGAAGATTTAAAATGTCCCTTAATGACTACATTTGTTTTAGCTCTATTAAAATTATTCAGTGATGAATAGGGTTTTGATTACAAGCATATAGGCCATAGTTTGGATTAAAAATTGATTGTGCTGGATCTTTGCTACATAAAGTGTCATGTATTAACTATTCCATTTGAGATTTTCTCACACAGTCTAGGTGAATCAAATTGTCCATCACACTTTTATGTATATTTACACGTTATCGTCTGTCACACATTTTTATTGTTTTCTAGAACTTCCCTTGGTTCATTGGCAAAATTAACCATGCATCTAACCATGTGTGCTCCTATGTTACCAATAAACTAAAAACTGTTTACATGTATAAATATAAACAAGAAGTCTTATTAGCACATACAATCAAACTCATATCTGCTAGAAATAAATGACTGAAAATTCACTATAGCTAGCAAGAGAAGCCATTAATATCACACCAGCTTTTAATTCTGTAAAACAGAGAAAAATAACATTGCTAATTCAAGTGAAAGAACAACATTAACTTTCCAGGATCCACAAGAAATAAATATCCTCAGTTCCCTAAGATTTGACATCATGGTGGTATGAACTACAAGAGCAGAATGAACTTTAGAGTTCCAGATTATTAGTACCAAAATATCCTGTAAGTGTTAGGTTTATCTCTTTAGGAAACATACTCAGTAGTAAGAGACAGGTGTATTTTCTGCATGTTCAGTACTATGTACAGAGGATCACAATAGCTGTGGATTAACTATTGTGAAAATGAGGGGAGTTAAATTAGCCTGAACATATGTCTTGGCTAAGTTACCCTTTCCAAGTATGGAACTTGGTCATCTGTAACCTCTCTTGCACCATGACATGAGTTCTTAACATATATTCTGAACTGTCTGCTACTACATACTGCGTTGTAAATAATAAAAACTAGCAAGCAGTTAGTCACAAAGCGAGGTACTGGCTAAATACCATTGATAAGTATTATTTCACTGAAGTCACTATACAATGAATATTTTGGAGAAAACTGCACTCCTGTTAACAGTTTATGAAGATCAAAACTCATTTTAGTTTATGTAGTTTGGGATACTGCACTACTTAGGGTAGGATGCTGCCCTACTTAGTGTACTACCCAAGCAACTTCTAGTCAAGGATTCTATGGTATGACTAATATCTACGTGATGAGTAAAGTTTTTTTTTCTTCAAGATCAAATAGTTAAATACAGTAGGGATACACAAGTTTGGAAAAGTAGATACATTAAATGTGAACTTCAAAAGGGAAAAATTCCTTTGCTTGAGCCCTTTACTGATTCTGTATGTTTTGTAAAGAAGGCCCAGTGGCTTATTTATTTATGTATTCTTTATATAAGATGTTGGTGATTCTGTGTTATTTAATCTTAGCTATGTGAGAACTGTAAGTTCCAGTCTTTTTTCTTTTTTTCCTTTTTTTTTTTTCCTTAACAGGAAAAGAACCACAGTGAAATATTTTTGGCTTCCAGTGTGAATCTTAGACAAAGATGATGTTTTCCTTTGTAGTAGTCAGTACTTTTGGATTCAACAACATTTAGCATAACAGCAAGAAAATTACTTTTTTTACATAGATACATGGGTTTTTTTCACTATTTACTAAATTCAGAATTCTGTAAGGCTATATTCTCATTGGTTCTCATCTAAATTCATTAGAACAAGAGGTAGGTCTAGTATATGGGCATTGAAAGAGCACAGAACATCCATCCACCTTGCCCTTTTTACCTTTCATATACAACATCAAAATTTTTCAGATTACCTAAACCAAAGAGAGAAACTACTTCTGGAACCCTCACAGTCAGTCCTCACAGCGGACTTAATTATGCAAAACTCAAAACATCGACCCATCTATGGGGATACAAGTTCTATGGAAGTACGGTTTCCTAGTTAGTTATTTCAAGGGGAAAAAAAAGAAAAAAATTTAGGAGAAAAACATAGACTAGTGCGCTCTGTATTTTCACTTTCAGAAAGCTTTTAGGCTGTGCTCACTACTGTGTGGTTCACGAACAATCACTTTGGTGCTGCTTGTGGATATTAAGAAGTTAAAGAGCAGAGTAATAGAGAGAACAAACTGTGTTGTTTGCAGTGTGTTACTTTCAGATGCTCTCGAGCAAAGTTTGGGGATCAAAATCTGCTGGTACATTATTTCTGGTTTGTTTTAGTTTTCACAAATAATTTCTGAGTAAAGAAGTGCCTTTGTAAAAATTTCTGTCTTCATTCTACCTAGGGCTGAGATGAATGATCAAGAGTTTACATGATACTTCTAAACAGGTGATGATATTGTTTTCACATATGGTTTTCCACTTCTTCAAGCAAATTGATCCACTTGTATGAAGTCATAAAATGGAGTGGCTGGGTTGTCCTATCAGTTAACAATCTGATACTTGATGATGTTGCAGAAGGATGAAAATATCCCTTAATATAATCTACTCATGTTCTCTTTCAGATACTTACTGAGCACATTTTGAAACCCCTTCCTAATAGTTTCAATTTAATTAGCCCCCTATTGGCTTAATTTTTCTTTGCCCATTTAAATACTGTATTATAAGCACATTTGTAAATCACATTGTTCTTAGGCCAAAACATTTCATTCGATGAATGATTGCTTATATACTGTAACAATTACCCCAGCAAATGAATGTCTTTGAATAAGGATGGCACTTACTGATGCTTTAGTTCTTTAAATTCCTGCATTTATGTTTCAGTTAAACAGGATCTGTCACTGCATTGTACTAATAACAAATTAACTGCTACACTATGGAGAAATAACAACCTATCAATGTTATTCTTCCCCTATAAATTAGCACCAAAACAAATGATCTTCTTGGATAGCTGTTAGCATAAGAGTTATTTTGTTAAGATTTGGGGCAAGACAAAAAGTGTAAAGAAAAGGGAAATGATAACACCGATCCTAACCCTAAGGCACTGCCACTTCCTGAGGCAAAGATACATAAGGTCAGAGATGTGTTTTGCTTTACAGTCTTCAAAACCTGCATTTCGTACATGCTTGCACAGTTACTGCAGGAGAGAATTACGTGAAGAAGTCTGTTTGGCCAGAACAGGATTACCAGGATGAGCGTATAACCTTCGGTAAGTCTGATTTATGTTAGGGAACTTTATGTTTTCCATAAGGGCAGTCATGGGGACTATGTCATGATAGTAAATCCTGCGAGAATTAAAATTGATAATGTTGCTTCGTTCCAGGGCAGATGGAGAGGCAAGATTTTGAGAAACATGGCACACATCAGTGAAAAGTGGCTGAAGAAGCAATATATGCCTCTGCATTCTTTGTACTCTTAAAAAGAAGGGATGCGTGGATAAATAATTCAGCATTTCTAATTAGCACAGCTGGACCATTAGGATCCAAACCTAGTCTGAAATCTTCATTTTCCAAGTTCCAAGGGTATTCAGACTAGGAGGTTTGGTTGACGATGCATATTAAACTTTGCAAACCCCCAGCATCTCAATGAAATAGGGTGCAACTTTTTTATTAGATACTTCATTTTAATTACATAGTGTGATCATTAGTCTGGCTTAAGATTTCTATGGTTCTGATTGATTGGTTTTATTATTTCTTTTTTTTTGCAGGGATATGACTCTTGTATAGAGAAGTTGCATGCTAACATTCAGGCTCCTTAATGCTTTATGGACCTGACCCAATATTTTGAAGATACTAGACATCACTCTGAAAAGAATTAAAGTAAAAGGGGGAATGGAAATCATCTTTGGGAAAATCAGTCTTCATGGGTGCTCCTGTCATTGTTCATAGTAGTTGTTAATAAGGTGAGAGCTATTAAAAGAGGGAATGTTAAGGATGACTCCAAATAAGTTAAAAAAAAAAAAAAAGGTTCTTTATGTGGAAATATTTGTCTACCTTGTGGATAAAGCTTCTGAAAATAAAAACACCTTAGGCTCAAGACTGAGCAAAGCAGAGCAGAGGCACCAAAGACAGACATAATATTATTAATTAGTGTGCTTAATTCATCACTATTTCAAAGGATATAAGGCATTACAGAATTTGGACTTCTGTTCTATAGTAGATCTCAGATATCTTCTTGCTTAAAATGCTGAGAGCACCTTGATACAGTTTGACTATTAAGAGTTCAGAGTTTTGTATTAGTGGGCTGAATACCCAAGTTTCCGTACTGTTGTGCTCAGTAACAGATCTTCTTTCAAGTGATGTTCACGACACAATGCATCTTTACACAGAAAATAGTAAGAACTATTTTAGTAAAATTTCTTCTCTAGGCCACCCATGAAAATCAGCTTTAACTATAACTCTTAGTCTCACCAATCAACATTTTTAACTAAATTTTAGATCTCTATACTCAAATTACATGGTACAAGTTAAATCATTTGTTAAAAGATTTTTGTTTATTCACTGAGTTTATCCATTTGTGTTGTTTGTATGCTTGTGTAACTTGTGCTCCGTAATACCCCATGTCATTTAATCTCAAAAGTGCAAGCAAATCAAGCAAAGACCAAACAGAGTAAACAGAATAACTTGCTAGAAAAGTGCATGGTAAAGACGTAGTAATGAAATTCAAATGCAAAAAAAAAAAAAAAAAAAAAAAAAGCAGCAAACACATACATCAAAAAATTGAAATAAAGCAAGTGTATTTATAGATAACATTAAATGGCTTTTATCCACTTAGCCAATCCTAGTGAAAGCATACTGCAAATTCAGTCCTCTACTGATGCAAGTGAATGAGATTTGGGCAGGGAGGAACCTAATGAAATTCAACAAGGGAAAGCGTAGGGTGCTGCACCTGGGGAGGAATAACCCCCTGCACCAGCCCAGGTTGGGGGCTGACCTGCTGGAGAGCAGCTCTGTGGAAAGAGAACTGGGAGTCCTGGTGGACAACAGGATGACCATGAGCCAGCAATGTGCCCTTGTGGCCAAGAAGGCCAATGGCATGCTAGGGTGCATCCAGAAGAGCATGGCCAGCAGGTCAAGGGAGTTCATCCTCCCCTCTACTCTGCCTTGGTGAGGCCGCATCTGGAGTACTGTGTCCAGTTTTGGGCTCCCTGGTTCAAGAAGAAGAGGGAACTGCTGGAGAGGGTGCAGCAAAGGGCTACCAAGATGCTGAGGGGACTGGAACATCTATCTCTCTTATGAAGAAAGGCTGAGGCATTTGGGTCTCTTCAGTCTGGAAGACTGAAAGGGTGGGTGTCAGGAGGATGGGGCCAGGCTCTTTTCAGTGGTGCCCCGGGGACAGGACAAGAGGTAATGGGCACAAACTTGAGCATAGGAAGTTCCACCCAAACATGAGGAGGAACTTCTTTCCTTTGAGGGTGGCAGAGCACTGGAACAAGCTGCCCGGAGAGGTGGTGAAGTCTCCGTCTCTGGAGACATTCCAAACCTGCCTGGACTTGTTCCTATGCAACTTGCTCTAAGGTGACCCTGCTCTGGCAGGGGGTTGGACTAGATGATCTCCAGAGGTCCCTTCCACACCTATGGTTCTATGATTGGTCTATTCTAGGTGAGTTTCTAACACTGGAATTTGAGAGGAGCTGATGAGAGGCTGAGCAGCATTCAGAGCATGGGTCTTCACCCATCTTAAGGTAGTTCTTAAGGGGAGGTTCTCAGTGCCATCTTGACATAAGACTTGGCAATCTAGCTTTGTTGCAAACATTAAAACAAAACTTCTATGGGATAACAGTTGGTGGCAAATTATTAAAGATCCTAACAATCAAGAAAAAACTATTAAGCTGAATTATGTACCTACTCTCCATGACAATCCTGAAATTCAGGTTTAGGGTTTTGAGTTTTTGAATTATTATTGTAACGCAGCTGTGTTACCACCCAAAGTTAACTTCAGTGGTTCCTAAAGAATAAAAAGACTTTATTGAGCTGTTTGCTGATTTTTAAAAGAACTGTATTAACAGTGCAGTAGCTTCAATAACCAGTTCAGCAGAGCAGTCAGTACAGATAGCAATACAGTCTTATTTCTTTTCACAAGTAACAAGGAGTTTTAAAGAAAGCACGTACTAGCAGGTGTTAAAAGGATTTATTTACTGTCCTGCTTTTAGATGTCTCATAATCTCATTATAACCTTCTAATTTATTCACACCTTTATTCATTTAAATTTTCATACATCAGTACGAAAGATAAAAGAGGTAGAAAGTAACAAGAGGTTTCACTGTTTATAAAAAAAATTACACATATTATCCATGAAGAGAATGATTTCCAAAATTCCATGGTTATTATCCTAGCAATTTTTGTTTCTACATTTTATTTTTAATACTGATTTCTCTTAAGAAGCTAACAGCTACTCTTGGTTGTGGTAGGAGATCATTCTGGAGATATTCAGTTCTGCACACCTTTTCACACAATCTGTCAGCGCAGGCTTAGCCTGTGCTTTGACACGTGTGTACAAAAGTAGGTGTAATACCCTGATGTTATTGGATGATCAAGGATAGCCTTAGATTTCCAAGGTTAGTAAAGGATGCACAGTTTGAGTGCGCTGTGGGCTGAGTTTTGCATCTGAATTATAGCAGGTATAAACCACCAGCATCGCCAGGGCACGTGTAATCTAATGGCTGTAATTGATGGATGTAGTTCCTTGCAGAGGTAATTATTGGATCAGAATCTAGAAGTACAGGAAAGAGTTGCTTTTCTATATGATACTGGGGAATTGAATTCTGCTCCAGTGCTCTCATACTGCTGACAGCTGTAGCAAAGAAGCAGCACTGTAGCAATTGGCCATGATTGATATTAAACTGCTGTTTGTTACTGTTAAGATCATTTATTAACATATGCAAAACACAGTTGCTGTCATAGGTAGCATCTTGTATGGTCAGAAGCACTTTATGAGAAGTTGCTAAAGGAAATTTTATGCTTTTGTTATAAGCAACCTATTGATCAGTTAAAGAACAAGGTAATGCAATTGTTCTTCTGAGCAGTGCAAACACCATCAATAACTGGCAAACCAAGTTTCTACTGTTGAAATATTAAACACCCTGTTGCTATATATTTGGCAAGGTCCTCTGCTCCTCTAACTACCTTAGTTTAGGTGTCTCTTGTATTATTGACACCCTCTTGATAATTTTGTTACTGTCTCTTCATCTAAGCATGAAATTAGAAGTATTACAGATTAAGTAGTTAAAAATTAAGAAAGCTACTAGTCTCTAGAAAGAGCTTGCGGGGAATCCAGTGACCCTAAGGCATTTGTTCAAGAAATCAAGCTCAGGTAGAAAAGGAATAGTGTTCTGACCAAGGGATTAAAAAAATTAATTGCTCGAAGTGGAACATTAAGTATTGGTGGCTGTTCGTCTAATGGACCTTCATTGTATATTTGTGTATGAAGAGAATATGATTCAGGGATGGCTCATGCTCCCACTATGTGCTAAAACATTCCCAGTGACGGTATAGTACACTATAGTGGTATTGTCTAGAAACAGTTATGGGCTGCAATCTTCTTGAAATCTTGTCTTTTGATAATTTCATGTCACACTCACTAGTTATGAAAGTTAGTCTTGGACTGAAAAAAGCAGAGGCTAAAAAAAAAGAGTTAAAAATTCCATGATAAGGTGTGACTTTGCATTTAGCTGCATTTTGTTACAATTATTCTCAATGAGTACTAAACATATTAAAAAGCTAGGTAGGTTTTGCATGGCTCACATTACACTTTCTTTACAGTTTCACAGCCTTTTTTTTCTTATTAATAATTACTTTGCACTTAGATTTCTTTCATGTAAGAAAAAAAAGACAGGGCTACATACACCCATCATGTATAACTTTTTTTTTATGTCATATGCATCCTTATCCCTTTTACTATTCTGCTCATTTATAACGGAAAAAAAAAAGATGCTTAACGTTTCAGCTATATTTTTAATTCTAAGCAAAAGGATAAGTCAACAGTAAGGTTTTAGAGCTCTGCAGTAAGAGATCAAAAGTTCTTTAAAGAGTATCACCTAAGAGAGAGTTTACTCCCCATGAGTGAGGGTGAGCCAGGAGCCAAGAGTGACCTTGGCATGGGCAGTGGCCTCACTGATGAGGTACAGTCCCACAGGAGCAACGAAAGGCTGGGGTGGTAACATGTTTTGTTGGCTACCCTGTGATTCTCTACCAAGAAGAGGTACTGAATCAGGCTAGGGTCCACCCAGGAAGCCCACTCAGTGCAGCAGGAAACAGGATCGGAGATGAAGATAACTAGAGCTCAAGACAGGTCTGCTAACATTTACACTGAAATGGAGCTCCTAGTTCCATGGGCAGATTGTGGTCAAGGGACCCAGGTGAGGATAACTGGCGCCATTAAGGTCTATTAGTACTCTCAGTGTCCTTACAGCAGCAGCAGCAGAATTTCCAGGGAAGAGTCATGAATTCAGAGAATTATTATTTTTTTGTACAGTTTTTTCTATAGTTTTCCTGTGGGGTTCCCTTTCTTTTTACAAATAAGAGCATTGTTATGCAATGAGAAGGATTAGCAAGAGTATATATTACGAAACTCCCAGAAACTCTTCATAGAAGCCAAGATCCTTTAATTTAGACTTCCAGCTCTGCTAAGTCTAGGGTTGCAGTAGAAGAAGTGTTATTACCATGGCACTTGAATCATATTACAGAATCAAAAAATCACAGAATGGCTGATGTTGGAAGGGGCCTCTGGAGGTCACATTGTCCAACATGCACACTCAAGCAAGACCACTTAGAGCACATTGCTTGTTCAAATTCAACCTGTGTCTACCAGGACCTCCAAGGTGTTTTCTGCCAAGCTGCTTTGTATCTGGGTGTTCCCCAGCATACATTTGTACCTGGGGTTGTTCCTTCCCAAGTGCAGGATTTTGCACTTCCCCTTAGAATCATTTTCATAGCATCATTTAGGTTGGAAAAGACCCTTGGGATCATTGAGTCCTTGATAGACTTCACGAGGTTCCTGTCAGCCCATTTCCCCATCCATGTCAGCAGGTCAAGAAGTGGACCAATTTGAACCTCATGAGGTTCAACAAGGCCAAGGTCCTGCAACTGGGTCAGGACAACCCCTGGTATCAATAGAATTTGGGGGCTGAAGGGATTGAGAGCAGCCCTGCAGAGAAGGACTCCCCCAAGTCTGCTAGATGAAAAGCTCAACGTGAGCTGATAATGTGCGCTCACAGCCCAAAAGGCCAACCATATCTTGGGCTGCATCAAAAGAAGCATGGCCAGCAAGTCAAGGGAGGTGACTCTCCTCCTCTACTCTGCTCTGGTGAGACCCCACCTGGAGTACTGCGTCCAGCTCTGGAGTCCTCAGCACAGGAAACACATGGACCTCTTGGAGCAGGTCCAGAGGAGGGCCACAAAAATGCTCAGAGGGATGGAACACCTCTCCTATGAGGACAGGTTGAGAAAGTTGGGGTTGTTCAGCCTGGAGAAGGCTCCAATGGAATCTTATTGCAGCCTTTCTGTACTTAAAGGGGGCTTATGAGAAAGATAAGGACAAACTTTTTAGCAGGGTCTGTTGTGATAGGTTAAGGGGTGATGGTTTTAAACTAAAAAAGGGAAGATTCAGACTAGAAATAAGGACGACATTTTTTATGCTGAGGGTGTTGAATCATTGGAGCAGGTTGCCCAGAGAGGTGGAAGATGCCCCATCCCTGGAAAGGTCAGGTTGTATGGGATTTTGAGCAACTCTAGCTGTAGTTGTCCCTGTTTGTCGTAGGGGGGTTGGACTAGTTGACTTTAAAGATCCCTTCCAACCCGAAACATTCTATAATTCTATGATTCTACGATTCTTTGATCCTGTTGAGGTCCTTCTGGATGGCAGTATGACCTTCTGGTGTATCAACCACACCTCCTGGTTTTGTGTCATCTGCAAATTTGCTGAGGGTACAGTCTGTCCCACCATTCAAATCACTAATGAAGGTGTTAAACAGGACTGGACCCAGTATCGACAATGCTAGTTACTGTCTCCAACTAGACTTTGCGCTGCTGACCACCACTCTCTGTGACCGTTCGGTCAGTTTTCAATCCACCTCACTGTCTTCTTATCCAGGCAATATATCAACAGTTAGTCTGTGATCGTCTTATGGGAAACAGCGTCAAAGACCTTCCTGAAGTCCAGGTAGTTAATATCAGTGCTCTCCCCTCATCCACTAGGCCAGTCATTTAATTGTAGAAGTTTATCACAAAGTTTAGAAGGGATGTTTGCTTTCCTGTAGTCTTCAGGCGCTTGTCCCAGTCATGATGACTGATGAAAGTTTGTTGATAGTGGTCTCACAGCTGCCTCGGCACTTGCATGTGCATTTCATCATGGCCCATGGGCTTATGCATGTCCAGTTTGCTTAAGTATTCTCTGTCTTGATCCTGTTGCACCAGGGGTATGCCTTCCTTGCTTCAGACATTTCCCCTTTTCTCTGGGTCCTTAGATTTCTGGAATTTGGTCTTACAAGTAAAGACTGAGGTGAAAAAGGCACCTCAACCTTTCCCATGTCCTTTGAAACTGGGGGTCCTGCCCCTTTCAATAGCGGACTTATGTTTTCCTTAATCTTACTTTGCTACTTAAGTCCTTATAGAAGTCATTGTGGCCTTTAACATTTGTGTGAGATTCAACTCTGGGTGGGTTCTGGCTTTCCTAAGCATGGTCAGACAGTGCCTCTATATTCCTCCTGGGTTACCTGTACTTGTGTCCACCTTCTAGCCTGAGTTTTGCCAGAAACCCCTTGTTCACCCATGCAGGTCTCCTGGGGTTTTTGCCTGATGTGTTGCATGTTGGGGTGGACTGTTCTTGAGCTTGGAGGAGGTGACCCTTGATTATCAAACAGCTTTCTTGCACCCCTGTTCCCTCCAGAGCCTTATGCTATAAAACTCTTTCAAGCAGACCTCTGAAGGGGCCAAAATCAGTTCTTCTCAAGTCCATCAATGAGACCTTGCTTTTTGTCCTTTTCCCTCCTCTTGGGATTATGAACTCCACCATCTTGTGGTCACTGCAGCAACAGAAGCCAAGGCTCATACTCCTCACAGTCAGGTTTAAGACACCAGGGAAAGTATTTAATTTGACAAAGTACATGGCTGGAAAAAAAAGCAGACACATTTTGGAGTATATATACTGAAGAATTCCTGTATGGAGCTGAAGAATGTAAAATTAATTGATGCATTTTGCCTACAATTAACAGGGTAAGAAACTCATTGCGTTCTAATCCTGGTTTGGCCCCATGATTCTTGCATGTAAAAGTCTGGTGTTTTTTTTCTAGCACTTTTGGTCTTTGTTTTTTTGGGGGTTTGGGTTTGTTGGGGTTTTTCTAGGTGGGAAAATATTTTTTTTTTATTTTACAAAGGTATTTCAAGGATGAACAGCAACATTTCTGAAGCTCTTTGATCATCTGTCATCAAAGATCCTCTGTAAGTGCAAAATATCAATTATTGAAAAGAAATTTAGGAACTGATAATTATTGAGGTATGTCTTCTCTAGTTTAAGGCAGCCGTAATGTAGGGAAATTTCTGATTCTTAACAGAGTATGTTCTCAGAAGTAATTCAGAACTTAAAGAACACATCAGGGCAGGCCTGTTGCAGGTGGAAATCGTAACAGGCCTTTAGCTTTCTGTTACATCCTGTTAGTTTTTCCACTTCTTCCGACACGTTCTTCCAGGGCAGATCTCATTGTATTGTTTTAAGAATGCTTAACTAGAAACAAACAGTTTCTAATTCTCAAACGTTACTTTAGCAAGTGTAGTCTTTTGTCTTGAAATTGATTCTGACATATGAAAGACTGCTGTGATTCTGATATATAAAAGATTAATGTGTAGTTAACTTTAGTTACCTGAGTTTTGTTGCAGGATTACCTAAATAGAAATAAGAAAATGCACCAACTATGGTAAAAAGTAATTTTTTATCCCTTTTCATCCCTTTATCCCATTTACATTTCCTTCTCCCTCACTGTGTCAGTTTTTCCAAAGTAACTTTAAGGGTATTGTTGCACCTTTTTTTTTTTTTTTCTCAGCAGTTAGGCAACATGAGGGGCTGATTACAAGAAATTACGTCAAAGGCAAGTATGTTGTTGCAGGATTACCTACATACAAAGAGGGCTGTTTCTCTGAGCACTCTGGATGTGTGCCAGCTGGGAAATTCAGAAGTATTTCCTAGCTCCTATGTCTGCAAACTGCTTGTGGCTTTATTGCACAGACTTTGTCTATCGAAAGAAAATTTAGATGTGCAGAGAGGGAGGTGTTGCGTGAAACGGGGCCAAGTGGTTTTGGCAGAAGATAAACCCCCTTGCGTTCTAACACTCCTCACCGAGGTGGCAGGCCAGGTGCGGCTGGGTTTAAATTTTGAGGGATGCCCAATCCAGCACTATCAGTCCAATCGCATTTAATATGTATTAAAGTATTACGATTTGGATACCCTAATAGTGGACTGCACCTTCAGTCTAGTCGTGCTCCTGAACTAGCACGGCCACTCTCGGGTTTTGGTCGCGTTCAGTGAGAAAGCGAAACGACTAGCTACTTAAACAGTGCAGTTTATTTAAACAACAGATATATAGGTTCTTAGGATTGCCGGTGATAAATACACTGTCTGCAAAGCACATGCAAATGAAAGTATTGTTACATCTACAAAACGCACAACAAAGTTATAAAGATACAGCCTGGCTCTAAATGTAGAAAAGAGGGTCTCTAGAGAAATTTCTAAGTTTCCCGAGGAAGCGCTCGGTATAATCTAAGTGTTACCCGAAGGCGTCCCTATGGGGGGGAAGAGAGGCTCAGCCCATCAACTGCTCCCAGAAGTCAGTGATGTAATTCTTTGCGATGGTGTCTTCCCTGGGTATCTCCCCTCTCTCGGGCTATTTTTATACTATTTGATATTTTCAAGGTGGAGTTTGAGTGACTTTAGTCATACATACTTTTATCATGATTGGTGTAAATTTTCCTCGCTTCACAATTAAAGGTATGGTTCATGAGAAATTCAGGGCGCAGGCTCAAGGAGGAGTGGTCGCACCTTGGAGGCGGGTAGCCTTCGGGATGGAGGTGTGTTTTGGTATTATAATGACATTATAATGAGCAAAGTTCACACAAAGGACAGCATTTCATCAAAATTTGACAAAATGTTGGCTCCGAGTAGCGTATAGGCTGCTTATCTGTTCTGTAGTACCATCTCGTTCCCATACCTGCTATACATCACGAGGGAAGGCCATGGAACAAGCGCGTTCTGTTCCATCCCTCGTGTAGTTTCGCCTTGTACAGGGGATCGCAGATGTTGCATTCTTTGCATGCCAGCTGCAGCTGTATTCTACCTCAGAAGCCTCTTGATTTTATGACTTTCTTTAATGTGTGAGCAATGCTGTACTTTTGTATTGTTTGGCCAATTTAATAATTATTCCACAGGAGGCAATTGCAAAGAGCCAGAAGGAGTCCCCAGTCTGTGTGAACAGGAAACTTCAGGAGCAGTTGCAAAGGAGCTGCTTGTATAGAAGTCAAATTATACTCTCGGTTCCTATATCCCGAATTGTCTTTTTAGTCAGAACTTTTTTCCAATTATCTCTTTTAATTGACGGCTACTTAGTTAACACAATAAATATTCCTCTTGTCTTCTTTTTGACTTTTCTCCCCTCTAGGGCTGTTTCAGAGTCATGAGGCTTTTGTCATAACATTTTTAAGCCTTCAGCTCCAGTTGCTGGTATTTCCATTTAATGTTGTTGTGGGCTAGTGGCTTCCATTGTTTTGATTACTGCTGAGCATAGGGTTGTTTAGTTATTCCTTAGCAGAAGCCATTCAGAATTCCCCACGGTTTTAATATGGTAAGTAATGACACATGGATAAAATATAACTATGAAAGGCTCATCCAGAAGAATACTTGTAGGTAGAATTCTGAAGTCTTATTGTTGCCAGAATTCCTTAGAGTACTAACCATTTCTGACTTTTTATTTAATTTTATATATGTGTGTGTGTGTCTGTGTGTGTCTGTGTGTGTGTATATGTGTATGTGTGTATGCCTATAGACACACACAACCTTTTACTAAACCCCTACTAACTCTGAAATACATATTCAAAATCATTTATTTTACCAAAATGTCACATGTATTTATCAAAGGTCATTCAAATATCAAACTTAGCTTAATTTCCATTTCCCAGGCTTTGACTTTCCTAAGTACTAAGATATTTATATACTTGGCACTTCCAGAATATAGTGGAACACACATATTTTAGAGGCATCACAATTACTGTGTGATTTCTGCATAATGTAAAGTGATGGAAGTTCTGAATCAGAGGATGAAATTGCACAAATTAGAAGAGCAAATTTAGTCATTATCTTAGATTGCAGTAGATATCTAGATCCTCATTTAGATTTCACACCATATTTTCTGAAAGTACCACAAGGAAATTAGTGAATTTATCCTTGTAACAGTGTGAAATAACATTTTTCCCCAATCAAAGCAATCAAAGCAAAGGAAGATTGCAGAGTTGAATAAGGAAATGTTTTGTGCCCCATGCAATTTTACTTGTCATAGCACTAGGTGCAGTATTGCAAGTTCAGATGTTGTCTTGGATACTGGACCAACGTCTTCAGCAAAAGTTTCTCATTCAGCTTTCTGTTTCAGGCCCCTAAAGTACTGTAGAACCTGTATAATTGGGTCTTGGTTTGCATCAGAATGAAACCCTTAACGTTCATAATTTGCCAGCCACACATGAACATATCAATAAGCAAGTAGTAAAGTCATGAAACTCTGGAAGCAAACCTCTTCTCTGCCCAGTTTGAAAACAAAACTCCATTTTCACAGCCTAATATTCCATTTTATTGAGAATAATATCTGCACATGAATACTTTCATAATGACATTTTCAGCTATACTTTTTAAAAACGCTTCAGCTTGACAAACTGTTTTTCTGATAGATAAAATATTATACTGAAAAAAAATCCTGGACCAGCTGCAACACATTTGAACTTCTAATGCAACAGAAGGATGTCCACTGCTATCTGTTGATAAAAGAGCAGAGTTTCTATTTCAGGTATTCCTGATCAACAATATATTCTACTTACAAAAATGATTGACTATATAATCCAGAGATTTTTCAGAATGCAGTCCACTTTTAAGCTTGTAGAGGAGCTTATGTTTGACAAGATCTTCTTTGCAGGTATGGGATGACAAAATTATTATTATTCTTCTTGTTCATCTTTTTTTTAATGACACCTCAGATTCTCTGGTAATTATGGGATTCTATGAGATTTAAGGAAAACCAAAACAGTTAGAGATCACACAGTACTAAAAGGGTAATCTTCACAGAGTGCTCTCCCTTCATTTTGCTTCTGACAGAAGCACCTTAACCACCGTGTCACCATCTCATTTTTTATGCATCTGTCTACTTTTTATCACTGCTTCATTTTGCATCTCAGCAGGCCTGACTACCCTGAAAAATAAACCTGCATAAAACATGCAAGGAACAGAGAAAATACGTAAGTAGGGGTGAAAAAGGAAAAGAGAGCTTTCTGCACTCTTATCACACCTTTTAGCATCTATCGGTATCAGTTCTCTTGTGATTCATTCACCCTATCACTATGTAAAAGGCCAAAGAGAAGCTGCAGTGATACTGGTATTCAAGATGAATATCGAGGAGGCAGGGACTCAGAGGAGAGCACTATTCAAAAGTCCCATGGGAATAAAGGTCATGGGAAAAGAAGGAGAGATTAAATAGGAGCAGCATAGAGCAATCAGTCAGACAAGTTCCTGCATCTGAGTGATCTTTGAATAGTAAACGATAGGAAAGGAACCACAAAAACAAGAACCCAAAAGACAGCATTTTGTGAAGATGTTGCTTTCCTGTGTTGCATTTGCAAACCTTGGCAAACCAAAATGTTGTTTTGTAATAAAGATAAACAAGCTTTTGTTTAGGATCAATTAAAAAAAATGTAGAGGAAGCTGTTTTATGATTTCCTAAAAGGCGAGGCATATTTACTTGAGCCCATTAGTTCATATAGCTAGAGAGCTTCCACTGTGTCTTCAACCACAGGGTGCAGGGCAGGAGCAGAGCAGTCTCTTTCTGTGAGAAATCATCTGGGAGCAAATCCATGTGTCCTGACCCACCACAAAATTATTTTTTTGTCTGCTGCCACGTGTTTTCTGTTTCCTTGTTGTACCACAGAAAGTTTTGCTGACGCTGCCAAACACCATCAGTGGGCCATCATGAGAAATTTCTCCATGCCAAAGTGTGGAAGTTGAAAAAAGTCAAAACAATTCTGCTTTTCCCTTTTGTTTTTCCCTTAGCTCCATCTGTGACACTCAGAGCTGTTTTCATACATCCAGAAAACAAAGTTTTGAATAGTTAGGTGGTGTAAATTTTTAATTTGGGGAAAAAAGAAAGAAAAGCAACTTTTATTCCACATGTGATAGGTGGCAAATGTGATGAACTGAGAGGAAAGTCAGGGAATGCTGACTGGTCACTTTAATTTTCCTTTTCAAACATTTTATTTATTTTCCTCCTCTCCTTCCAGTTCTTAAAAATTGAGCAGAATTTTTGGGTGCTTTTCTTTTTGACTCCCCAACTAGTTTTATAGAAAGCATGAAGACACTGTCTTCTCAAAATCAGGTTTTATTTGAAAGCGTCTTTCTTAGAGAGAATATGTATTAATGCATGTGCTACTATGTGTTGTATGTGATACTATTGTAGGCACAAAAATAATCTAAACTGTGAATGCCAGCAGATAATTGGGGTCTATGTGTGTGCGTATGTGTGGTGAATGTCCAAAACCGAACTTTTGAACTCTCAAACAGAAGCCTGCTACTTGCTAGCTGCAAGGTGTGGGCTGATTGTAACTTTTGTTAACACCTGCACTGAACAAAAGGGTCAAGTACTGAATCCTCTAATTAATACAGAGTCATAAGATAGAGTCAGCAATTAGGTTGATCACATGTTGTGCTTCTGCACACAGACTATTTAGCTGAGAAAAACTACAGGCTAGTGGTGGAAAAGCAGGGTTCCCAAAGAAGTGGTATTAAAAGGAAGAAGGGGACCAGGAAAGGAAAAGGTGAAGACCCTGGCTAGAGGAAAGATCCCAGAAGTGGAAAGATCCTGGAGATGGGGCAGATGCATGGAGAGGAACATCAGGGGATGCCCCATGCCCAGGGACAATGAGACTGTTAACTGTGAGTGTGGACTGACACGACTTTCTGACTGACCTTCCTAGACCAGCAGGGACCTCCCTGCCAGGAAGGGAAGTTGAGATCTAGTGAACATTGCGCTGATGGGGAGTGAGCGAGTGCACACTGCCAGCAGTGTGCCCAGATGGCCAAGAAGGCCAACAGCATTCCGGCTTGTATCAGGAATAGCGTGGCCAGCAGGAACAGGGAAGTGATCGTGCCTCTGTACTCGGCACTGGTGAGGCCTCACCTCGAGTACTGTGTTCAGTTCTGGGCCCCTCTGTACAAGAGGGACATTGAAGTGCTGGAGCGTGTCCAGAGGAGAGCTACCAGGCTGGTGAGGGGTCTGGAGACCAGGTCATGTGAGGAGAGGCTGAGGGAGCTGGGCATGTTTAGCTTGGAGAAGAGGAGGCTGAGGGGAGACCTCATTGCCCTCTACGACTACCTGAAAGGAGGTTGGAGAGAGGTGGGTGTTGGCCTCTTCTCCCAAGTGAATAATGACAGGACCAGAGGAAATGGTCTGAAGCTGCGGCAGGGGAGGTTTAGATTAGATATTAGGAAGAATTACTTTACTGACAGAGTGGTCAGGCACTGGAACAGCCTGCCCAGGGAGGTGGTTGAGTCACCATCCCTAGAGGTATTTAAGAAACGTCTAGATGTGGCACTTCAGGGCATGCTCTAGTGGCAGAGATTGTATCTTGTTTGGTTGGACTTGATGATCTTAAGGGTCCTTTCCAATCACGAAGATTCTATGGTTCTATGATATATGAGGTAGCCAAATAGGATAAAAACTCTGATATCGTTGGTTCTTGAATAAATCCCTGTATTCAGATACACTATGAGTTGTCTTTTACTTTGTCCTGCCTGTGACAGGTACTATACTAGTACCACAGCTAATCAGTTTACAGCTTGAATGGTTATCTGTAGATTCATTAGCAGTTGCTGCTGTGATTGCAATTAAATTTCTCACAAACATACCAGATTATCTGAAATCTTCACTTTTTAATATAGCAAACTAAAAACGCCGATATTTTTTAAATCAAAATTATTGTATTTTTAAATATTATTTTATATTTTTAATAAGTATTTTTTTCCAAATGTGTATTCTAATAAGTTTTAGACTATTACCTCCTTTTATTTTTAACCTTTACATCATTTCCACATTTCCACCAGCCTTAAACCCTGTGGACTACTTTTGGAAGCTGCCTCTTTGTATATGTTTCCCAGCAGGCAGGCAGCTCCTGAAATCTGCAAGTGAGAGCTCTCCTTCTCAGCTAACGGTTGCATGCTGACTACCTGTAGCTTTCTGACCCTGTTTCCACAGAAACCACCAGAACATGTTAACTTTAAGCAATCTTATTTGAATAATGGAATGTGTTGAACTTAAACAATATCACTTTTGGTAAAGAAACTGCTGTTCTTTTGTTTTTAGTTCTGCATTATGCGCCTCCCAGCCATTTCATGATTCTTTGTCACTCTACTTCCTTCTTTTTTTAAATAGTAACATTTACATCAAGCATCTTAAACTAATTAGATGATGCAGTATGTGGTCTGCCCCTAGTAATGTAAAAGTTTAAAGTTTCAAAAGGGAAAGTTGGTTTTGAAACCAGACTCACGTATTATTATTTTTGGTATGGACAGAAAGATGAATGAATAACCCGAAAAATTATTTATGGAAGGGAACAAAGGAATGAGCCCCAAGTCTCCGTCCCATCATCCTTTATTGCAGACAAATATGTTATATAATCCCTCTGATAAACCAATAAATCTCTATATAAAAGTACCTTTTCTCCCATACATCTCTGGGACGATGTTTGGCATCTCACTTCTGTCAAGGCCAGACAATTTCTTTGGATTTTTAGCTTAAATTTATGGGCCTATTTGTTCTTTTGGGAATTGCATCTTTGAAATTAAATCAGTAAGAACCTTTTTTTTTTTTTTTTCTTCCAGGGGAAGCCACACAGCTTATTAGAGAGGCATCTGAAGTACAACAGAGATACTATGATCACACACATAGAATCATAGAATCATAGAATCATAGAATAGTTTGGGTAGGAAGCGACCTTTAAAGGTCATCCAGTCCAACCCCCGTACAATAAGCAGGGACATCTTCAACTAGATTAAGTTGCTCAGAGCCCTGTTCAACATCTTAATGTGTAACCGAGTACACCTATTCCTAGCAAAAGACCTGACCTGGGATCTCTGTGATCACACCTCATCACTCAACCGGTTATTCTTGCACCTTAATTTCCCATCCCACCTTTATCTTCCACATCTAAATGTTGTACAAGGAGTTGCCTAAGCTGTCAGAACAATTCACACAAACTCAAATCTCACCATTATCATCATCATGAAAGATTTGTCTAGTCAAAGACTGGATAGTGCTCAAGCAATGCTGCAATTAGGTAGACGCTCTGTGGTAAATTTGGGAAATACTGATGTTTTACTTATTCCTCTTGGCATATAGTCACCTTCTCAGATGGACACTGACAATATCCTCTCCACGTTTCTCATTCAGTTTAGCAAAACCACTAAATTAATTGCGTTCCATTTCATAGCAGAGACTCCTCATGTGTCTTCTCCTCCTAATAACCTTGTCTGTTCTACTTAGATTCATCTTCTGCAAATGACATCTTGGTGGTGCTTCATGCAACAGTTTTAGCATTTGTTAGCCTCTATTGGCAATACCACAGCTGAGATCTTCTCATATTGTGTGTGCTTCTTTTTCATGCATACAGTGTATGGTTAACTCACTCTAACATGATTTTCTTCCTTTCTAATTTCCAACTAACAAATCACCATTTATAGCAGAAATTCTTATTATTAGTTCCCAAGTAGCTAATCTCACACTCTGTACTGTAGCACTCCATACACTTTTTACTATTTCAATAATCCAGTTTTTCTGATATACTCTTATGATTTCCCTCTGGATCAATGATGTATCTTCAACAAGATCAGTTTTTGTATTCCTACTTTTTATTGCCAACATGCTTAATTACAATATTACCATTAATAAGATTGGCTAGAAAAAAAAATAATAGAATTGCATTATTTGATGAACTAGCCTTACCTAGATTCACTGGAAAAAAAATGAATGCTAACCAAATAAATGCATTTGAAAGTTATTAACATATAAATGAGAAGTTGAGGAATGTAAGCAAAGCCCACTGTACCCTGCTGAAAGGTAGGACTACCACTACTATTAAAATGTAAAGAGTGATGTCACTAAACAGTGCCCGTTGGGACTATTATGCTTTAGTGATTACTAAAGAGAATTCTGAGTAGCACCTTTAACATAGCCTATGAGTCTGTATTAAAACAAATAGGTTAATAAAACAGAATAAAAGAGCTGTAATGGAAGATCTATGTGTTTTAGGTAAACACCGATATAAGAGGTAACTAGTAAATTCTGCAGTTCATACTCCAAGCCACAACTAGATTCATGATAGGGTAAAAATCAATATGAAGTATAATATCTTATTTTTTGATGATTGCAAATAGTTCATATTGAATTAATGCAGTAAAGTGCTACGTTACTTATCTGCATTTCTGCCTTGCCTTATGGCAGATAGCTAGTGCCTTCATCATATTCTAGAGAGTCAGCTTCACAGAGATTACATTCCCCATGATGTAGAACAGTCATAAATTTCAGGGTCTACATCCATGCCAGTTACATAAAATATGACCAGGAATGTTCCTGGGCATTGAGGACAACCAACAGAGAAAGGTCCACATGGCTGTAGCAGCAAACTCTTTTACTTCCAAAGTAGGCTGCATGCAAACTCTGCAAACACCCTGAGGTGTTTTAACTGTCACAGTATGCCTGGAAATTGTTTGAAAAAGCGACAGATTGAATGGACCAAAAGCATTCTGGGGTATATCCTATCAAACCATGAGGATAGATAATAATTTTCTTGAGACCAAGGATGTTCCCAGGTTAATTTACTAGGTGAGATGTAGCATAATTCTGCTGTAGACCAAAGTGACCATAGGAGAGGCTCCTAACACGCTGTGGGGAGGTAACGGCCAGGATCACTCTGGCCCGTGGGAGGCCACATCAGAGCAAACTCCCCATCATGAAGCAGCCATGCCTGGGACTGATGACGGCCCCACTGTTTCAGTTACCAAACCATGGGCTGATGTTCCGACATAGCCTTGGCCAGTCCTTGTCCCCACGGAGATACCTCTGGCTGGGGTCAGCACCCTGGCCCACAGGGAGCCGCTCCAGTCCCTATGATGCCCTAATTTCAACTCAGTAGAGCTAAAAGAAATGTTTCAAATTTGGGGAATATTTAGCTCTAAAATATATAAGCAAACTCAGTATATTTCTGACTCAGTTTCTAAATTCATGTGAAACAGTCAACACTTCAAATTTCCATCTTGATTTGGGTTTCAAAAAAGAATTTGAATTGTCAGATTTCCTACAAGGAGAAAACTGCAGGTTTTCTCAGTTCTACCTATAGCTGAGGTTTAAAATGCCAGAGAAGAAAAAGAAAATGTCTACTGACGATGAGAAAAAAAATTCAGTAAAAATCCAAGCTACGAAGTGTTAAGTGTACTGCAAATTATAAGCTAAGGCTGATTGCAACCTGGATTGAATAGGTATAAGCTGTAAATAATATTAAATGCATCTGATACGATCCTCTCTACCCCAGTTCATATTTGTCCTGTAGCCAATTTTGTACAAATATCATTATTGAATCATCACCTAAGTATAGGATGCATCTATGATGTTTCTCCCCTCATTAATCCTAAGAAATAGTATCTTATTGCAAAGAGTCTAGGAACATGGAGAATGCTTGTGATTCAACTATTTAAATCAAGCTATTTAGTTCATTATTTTTTTTTGTAGCAAGATTTTATACATTTTTAAAAATTATTTCTCTTTATAGTATTTGTTTCTTAGACACAGTATCCTCCTAGAGGCTTCAGAGTGTGAAGGTTTCTATTAAAAATACTTGTCAGAAGTAAGCATAAAAATAGAATACTGGATTATTTCATATAACATATACAAGATGCATGTCGTATAATTGACTGAACAAAGGAAAGGTATCTACTATTACAGCAGTTAGAGCAGATTGACTTTTAACAGAATAATACTGTATTCTAAATTATGGGCTATATTAAGGGTTTGAATAGTCCCGTAATAACTACAAAACCTCAAGCCATGACAGAATTCTAAAGAAAAAAGGAACATTCATGAAGAGATACCAGTTACCAACAGGATATCAACATCCTTGGGAAGAGAGAGGTTGATCAAAGAGATGCTATTGCTTTTCTCACACAATATTCAAGATATAGGCATCCAACAGATTGCCTGGAAGGCGTGCATACGGAATTCACACCTTCTGACACTATATGGAGAGTTCCTTTCTTCTAGACAGTACAAACCATCCTGCAGTCTAAAATCTACCGTTCTTCAGATCTCATATTAAAGTGCTGGGGCATAGGGGGTAAATGATATCTGAAGAACAGCATCTTAAATTATTTAAGACTTTATAGCAATAATATCTTGAATAAAAGAGAGTGGAATACTGATATAAAATGGTCTCTCCGCTGTGTTGAAACTTAGATGAACAGCCACATTTAAATCCTGATTGCAAAAGGATTCTTTTTGAGGGGAGCAATTAACTTGCATGGATTTCCACTGAGAAGGATATGGAGAGGAAGAGAAACAACTTGAAAGAAAGAGATCTTAAAACTGAAAAGTTTTCACACTTTCTGAGCATATTTTACTTCTCTTATCATCTAAACTTCAAGGTATCCCCCATCCCTGTCCCCCAGGTAAATTTAATTGAATTGAAAAGAGATTGGGGTCTGGAAAACACAGCAGGGAGGAGACAAATGAGAAATGGAATACTGTTGAGACAGGGAGGAACTCTAGGTATATTTTTGAAGTGAAAAGTTAAATTCTGTACACTTTGCAAAGGTCTGAAGATGACTCTCACCTTTTTTGTTGTATTCCCCATTCAGGAATATGTTGTACCCAAATCTGAATGAATGTGTTCAATTTTTGTGGACTAGTGGAAAAAAGGAATAAAAAGTGGTGCAATTTTGCGCAGAAATTGTTCCATTCAGGCCAAAGTATCTTAGTTTGCACAGTTTTTAAGGTGGGCAGGGTAGATGAAGTTGTGACCTTGAGACAGCTGCCCTCACCCACCGGCTGCACGGTTATAGCTGCATGTGGACCTTGAGGTTCATAAGGCTTGAAAGCAATGCAGGAGAGGCTCTCACATTGAGGTTTAGCACACGGCTGGAACACAGGGACGTGCAAGTACAACACCTTCAAGTCTTCCCTGGGGAAGGAACTACGAAAAGAACGAGGCTGATGTTATTAGGTTACTGCTGGCCTCATATGTACAATTTGTTCAGCTTGGGGCCATCTCAAAAAAGATTAATGGGACCTTTGAGAGAATTATTCCCCCTGCCCTAAAGCATGATGTTTTCAGTAAGTAGCACATAATATCCAGAGGATTAAAATGGATTTATGACTCAGATTCAAGTTTATGTCCTTCTTGATGACATTCCTATCCATTGGGATAGTCATCAGGACATAAAAATCCAATTTTTCAGGTAACTATTATGTACTAACAAGTGAAACAGTTGCTATAACTCTTTCAGTATTCCCTGTGAGCTGAAAGACCTCCAAAGGGGATCTGTAAAGCTACCATCCAAGAATGTCTTTTGCCTGTAGACTGAAGCTATCAAGTACAAACCTACTCTTTTCCTCTTCAGAGATGTGAATAAAATTCTTAAAGTTTTCAGGTGAATGTCCTTCTCTCAGAATATTGAAATTTCTCAAGTTCTTATCTTAGGATCTTTTTCACTATTAATAGTCATGTTAAGACTCACCACTGTAGACTGAAGCCTCTGAAAACACAGAATATGCAGCTCTCGTATGCTGAACAAGTATCCCAATTTCTCCTCTTTTTGTTCCAACAGCTCACACATATGTCCTAGTTTATCATTTATATATGATATTATAATCATATATATGATCTGCTAATCACATATATGATATATATGTGGCATTATAGTTTTATATGTGTGTTATATATAGTTAGCTAATCATAGAATCATAGAATGGTTTAGGCTGGAAGGGACCTTAAAGATCATCTAGCTGCAGCCCCCCTTACCATAGGCAGGGGCATCTTCCACTAGACCTGTTTGCTCAAAGCCCAGTCCAGCCTTGCCTTGAACACTTCTCTTGGCAAACTGTTCCAGTGCCTCACCACCCTCATCGTAAAAAATTTCTTCCTAATATCTTTCTAATATTCCTAAATCTACCCTGAAACTGAAAGGTTTGAAACCATTACTCCTCATCCTATCACTACACGTCCTTGTAAAAAGTCCCTCTCCAGATTTCTTGTAGGTCCCCTTCAGATACTGCTATAAGGTCTCCCCGGTGCCTTCTCTTCTCAGGCTGAACAACTCCAATTGTCTCAGCCTGTCCTCATAGGAGAGGTGTTCCATCCCTCTGATCAGCTTCGTGGCCCTCCTCCGAACTTGCTCCAACGGGTCCACATCCTTCTTACGTTTGGGACCCCAGAGCTGGATGCAGTACTCCAGGTGGGGTCTCATGAGAGCAGAGCAGAGGGGCAGAATCCCCTCCCTCCACCTGCTGGACATGCTTCTTTTGACACAGCCCAGGATACCATTGGCCTTCTGGACTGCAAGCGCACATTGCTGGCTCATGTTGAGCTTCTTATCCACCGAGACCCCCAAGTCCTTCTCCTCAGGGATGCTCTCAAGCCATTCTCCACCCGGCCTGTATTTGTACTTGAGATTGCCATGACCCAGGTGCAGGACCTTGAACTTTGCCTCGTTCAACTTCATGAGGTTTACATGTGCACCACCTCTCAAGCCTGTAAAGGTCCCTCTGGATGGCGTCCCTTCCCTCCAGTGCGTTGACCGTGCCACACAGTTTGGTGTCATTGGCAAACTTGCTGAGGGTGCACTCAATCCCACTGTCCTTTGTCTCACTGACAAAGATGTTGAACAGCACTGGTTCCAGTACCGACCCTTGAGGAATGGCAGTCATCATTGGTTTCCATTTGGACATCAAGCTGTTGACCGCAACTCTTTGAGTAAGACCAGCCAGCCAGTTCCTTATCCACCGAGTGCTCCATCCATCAAATCTCTGCAATTTAGAGACAAGGATGTCATGCGGGACAATATCAAATGCTTTGCACAAGTCCAGGTAGATGACATCAGTTGCTCTTCCCTTATCCACCAACACTGTAACTCCATCGTAGAAGTTCACCAAATTTGTCAGGCATGACTTACCCTTGGTGCAGCCACGTTGGCTGTTATCAATTACCTCCTCATTTTCCACACGTCTTGGCAGAATTTCCAGGAGGATCTGGTCCAAGATCTTGCCTGTCACAGAGGTATGACTGACTGTGTAAATAATAATATTTGTAAATCTGTATTGAATTCACCAAACAGTTTTGGGATGACCAAATTTTAGCAACTCTACTGTTCCCACTGAGTTTTTCTCTGGCTCTTAATGAATACCTAGTAAACATCCTTGTTCGCATTCTCTAAAATACTGACCTAGCAGTTTAACATGTTTACTTTCATCCTATTTGTATTTCAGGTGATTCTTCTAGCAAAATCTCCTACGAAAGCACCAAGATCTCATACATTCTACACACACATGCTTTGGTAAAATGATCATTGCTGCTACAGGAAAGATGGAACAGGAGGTAAAAAGAATCAAAGCAGAGGCTAAAACACCCAGTATCACCTTTACAAAAATGCTAAGGGTTTGACTGAGATTTCTGAATGACAGCAGTTGAGTCACTTCACAAATTGTCTTTTTTTCAGAGGCAAGTTCCTGCAACTGGTATATATCCCCAGACTCTTGTCAGCCTCTTCTCCACACAAACTCTTGGGGCTCTTCATGGGTTTACTTAGTTTCTGCACAGCTTACAATCCTGCGTGTGAGTTTCTGGTAAAATACAATGGTAAACTATACTAAGGAAATGTAAAAATGGTGTTTACTGCTAGCAAAATGAATTTGTCTTACAAATACACAATAAAAAATATATATTCTTAAATGAGTTCATATCAATTAAAGGAAAATTTATACACAGAGAATCCAATTTCCCAGTGATTATCAAGCTAAGAAATAGAGATATATTTTGAATGATAGAGTTTAAAAGGCTTGCTACTTGAAAAGCTCTTTTGAAGTAGTTTTCATGTAGCTTGTCCGTAAAAAATGTTCTTTTTCCAGTAAGGTTTGTACCCCTCTTTTTTCCTTTTCCTCAAAGGGCTTCCAAGCTAGAGTTCGGAGTATCGCAAAAGAATTACTTTCAGATTTCTGCCAAGAAGATGCAAATGAGACTTCAAGGCCCCCTATTGCTAGGTTCTGCATACACATGTAGTAAAGATTTAAACTACAAGGCCTTGACCCTGCAAATACTTACACAGCTGCTGCTTAACTTCGTGAATGTTAATAGATTCTTTGAATTAGCTAGTAAAATCAGCCAGGTGTGTAAGAGTGTGGGATCGAGGCCTGGTTTACACCATTCAGTGAAGCAAAAAGGAAAATGTAGACAAGGATACGCAACTTGATAAGCTGTTATTGTCTAATTTGGTTACTAAGTCAATACTTTGATATTAAACTCCTTGGAACAGAGACTGTGTTCTTATCTTGTGTCTGAAGAGCAGTGACATTCTGATATGCAGCAGGAATTATTCATACAAAGAAACCACATATACAAAGAAGCCTCTCTGAAAAGAAAGAAATATTTTTGAATCAAACTGTGTCTTGGTCTAGAGCTCCTCAAATATAACATTTTGTTATTTTGTCAGACGATGTGCAATTCATACCAATTTAAAGTATGTTTGCCATTTAAAAGGCATATCTATAAACGTATATAGCGATCAGTCCAAGTTATGAAAGTAAAGATTTGTTTTATGAGTGACAATTAAAAATAGCAAATAAAACTCATACTGTGAAGATTAGATAGTTAAAAGTCAGATGATGACCAAGATTGGAAATCTAATAATTAGGAAACAATCTATTGTTGCAATGTGACATTGTTTAACTACCCACACCATTTATTCCACAGCATATTTTATCTCACTAGAGTGTGAAGACCTCCAAAATATTCTTTTTATATTTCTGGTCATATCTGTACTTCACTTAGTCAGTGTGACTTGTTGCTTTCACAAGACAAGCAGCTCCTAGCAAGACTTTTCAGCTTCAGCAAAGAAAATGATAACAGGATCATCCTTGGGTATGCTATTGCTAATGTTTGGTTGGTTGGTTTGGCCTGTTTTTCCAGACAGCGTAATTGCTAAAAGAGAAGCTGAAATGGGGTGTTAGACAGTTCATCTTCAGTTCAGTGATCTGGATATTTTCACAGGAGATAGGAGCTTATATTCTTTATATTCTTCAACTAAGGAAAGTCTAAAATCCTTATCTTCTTCTGCACCACGTGTTCCGGTTACTAGGAAATCATCAGGGAAAAAGAGAGAATCTGTTACTCTTCTAGCAGATGTGTCTCCAATTCAAAATACCGGCCTTGTTCTCCCCTCTCAAACACGGTTCTTTGGAAGAATGACAGTGGTCATTTGCCTTCTGGAAAGCAGTTGGGCTTTAGACCCTTGAGAGAGCTTAAAAGAATTTCTGTCGCCCTGAAAGTTTGTCCACTCTGAGGATAAAGAATGAAACACAGAGACAATTACCCTTTCCCATGCTAAGAGCTTCACAATGATTCTCCCCATAATGAGCTCGGTATGGGAATGGATCAGACTGTCCTTATGAGGCAGATAACAACTCTTTTCTTATCCTGTGCAGGAAGATATGCCTATCTCCAAAGAGATTGCACTTCAAAGGTAGAGTGCATTTCATCTTCTGTAGTCTGTCCTTTGCAAGCACTTACATATCCATTAACTTTGAAAAGTCCTGGAGAAAAGGAGAGGTGCCTGAGGACTGGAGGAAAGCCAACGTCACTCCAGTCTTCAAAAGGGGCAAGAAGGAGGACCCAGGAACTACAGGCTAGTCAGCCTCACCTCCATCCCTGGAAAGATGATGGAGCAGCTCGTTCTGGGCGTCATCTCAAGGCATATGGAGGAGAAGAAGGCTATCAGAAGTACTCAACATGGATTCACCAAGGGGAAATCAAGTCTGACTAATCTGATAGCCTTCTATGATGGCATGACTGGATGGGTAGATGCGGGGAGGGCAGTAGATGTGGTCTACCTTGACTTAAGCAAGGCTTTTGACATGGTTTCCCCCAGCATCCTCATAGGGAAGCTTAGGAAGCGTGGGTTAGATGAATGGACAGTGGGGTGGATTGAAAACTGGTTGAAAGACAGAGCTCAGAGGGTCGTGATTAGGGGCACAGGGTCTAGTTGGAGGTCAGTGAAAAGTGGTGTTCCCCAGGGGTCAGTACTGCATCCAGTCCTCTTCAATATATCCATCAATGACCTGGATGAGGGGATAGAGTGCACCCTCAGCAGGTTTGCTGATGATACAAAGTTGGGAGGGGTGGCTGACACAGCAGAAGGCTGTGCCACCATACAGAGAGACCTAGACAGGCTAGAGAGTTGGGCAGAAAGAAACCTTGTGAAATTCAACAAAGTCAAGTGTAGGGTGCTGCACCTGGGGAGGAATAATCCCCTGCACCAGTCCAGGTTGGGGGCTGACCTGCTGGAGAGCAGCTCAGCTGAAAGAGACCTGGGAGTCCTGGTGGGCAACAGGATGACCATGGGGCAACAATGTGCCCTTGTGGCCAAGAAGGCCAATGGCACCCTGGGGGGCATCAAGAAGAGTGTCGCCAGCAGGTGGAGGTCGCCAGCAGGTCGCCAGCAGGTCATCCTCCCCCTCTACTCTGCCTTGGTGAGGCTGCACCTGGAGTACTGGGTCCAATTCTGGGCTCCCCGGTTCAAGAAGGACAGGGAACTGCTGGAGAGGGTGCAGCAGAGAGCTACCAAGATGATTAGGGGATTGGAACAGCTCTCTTATGAAGAAAGACTGAGGGATTTGGGTCTCTTAGGTCTGGAAAAAAGACAACTGAGGGGGGATCTTATCAACACTTATAAATACTTAAAGGATGGGTGTCAGGAGGATGGGGCCAGGCTCTTTTCAGTGGTGCCTGGGGACAGGACAAGAGGTAATGCGCACAAACTTGAGCATAGGAAGTTCCATCTCAACATGAGGAAGACCTTCTTTACTTTGAGGGTGGCAGAACACTGGAACAGGCTGCCCAGAGAGGTGGTGCAGTCTCCATCTCTGGAGACATTCCAAATCTTCCTGGACGCGTTCCTGTGCAACCTGCTCTGGGTGACCCTGCTCTGGCAGGGGTGTTGGACTAGATGATCTCCAGAGGTCCCTTCCAACCCCTATCATTCTGTTATTCTGTGATCCTATAATATTTATTACTGGATTGTAACTAGACAACTATGCAAATATTCATAGAAGAACTGGCTGTCAGTATTTACATTTGCTAAGAAACATCAACTTTGCAGGAAAAAAAGGTTCACCCTGTACTGGAACATTTATTTATTCTAAAATACCAATAAAGGAATTTTTCAAAACTATTTCATTTAAGCTCAATCAAAATATTATACCTGATCTTATACTGACCTTTAAGAATAAATTATTTGTTCAGAGAAACTAAGCCCAACTCTGGCTTATACACAATAAATAGATTTCCAAGCAAAAAGGTTCAGAGTTCTGATATAGTTAAATTTCTGACCACACAATATTCTGATTTAGATGAAATAATGTATTCCTAATGAAAAATATTCCATGTTTTGTATAACTCTGTTCCTAAGGATTTGATTCCTTAGATTTTCCTGTTCTATTGAATATAAAGTTATTTGTTTTCTGCAGTAAAGAAAAATCAAATTCTGTTAATACCTTGAAACCAGAAGAAAATAGTTATACATCTTGTTATACGTAATTGTTATATGATCTTTATAGATCATAACGTAGGGTTTTTTTGAGGTACTAGAAAGTAACTTTCAGTTGACGTAATCTGGCATGCTGTTGAGATTTATTTTTTTTTAGGTGGTAAGAATGCCACATTTAGAATCTCATATTTTCCCATATTTTTACTGTTGGTGTATCAAGACCTTTTTCTTATTTTACATTAATGGCACATTATACCATCTACTAATGAAAATTAGTAGATCACTCCGATCATACACATGCATTTTAAAACTCCTGAAAATTACCAGAATAACATAAATCAGCTTACCTTAGATGAGAATCAAGTACTTCATATTTAAATCATGCCAAACATCTATATATTTTTAGACAGATATCTTCCTTGAAGTAAGGAAAAAAATATTTCTGTCTAAAAAGTAATTCTGTGTTGAGCTTCACAAAAATGGCAGCTTCCAGCACATGCATGTGAGCTATTTTGAAAGTAATTTACCTGGTGGTATTGAAATAGATCAAACATTTAAATAATTATATACTTTCAGGATCTCCGTGCTTCAGTTTCAGTGTGTAAATGTGTGCCCGGTGAAGAGAAATGCAAGAAACTATGTGAAAAAGTCTTGTGAGTAGAGTTTTTGTTTCCTCAGGAGCGGAACATGAATCAGTATGGCAGTGAGTTTTTATTTCCACGTTGTCAAGCAACAGCTAGTTTGCAGATATGCACTGCAACTGTCTGAGAGCTGATGAAAACCACCAAGTCTTTCCTTTGTTGTATAATACTTCAAGATTTATTAGTGTTTCTTGGAGAGATAACACAATAGAAAAATATTTTGCTTAGAACAAACTTTTGTTGAATAAGTAACTTCAGTCCCAAATGTATTTTATGGAGAATAACAAAAGGTCGTGGGTTTTTTTTCCCCAAAGTAGAATTATCTCAATAGTTGAGGATTACTCTTAGCATGTAGGAGGATGAGACTTAAATCCTTGCTCCTTTGACTTGGTTGTGGGATTTGAACCTAGAGATTTAATATGCTATGTAGCACTCAGTCCTGCTGTGTGAAAACCCAGTTTCTTACTAGCAAAACAGATTTTAAACTATTTTTCTATTTTTGCAATTTGAATACACCCAGACAGTTCCTATGATTAGGGACCAACAAGAACTTGAATATGGACCTTTCAAGATCCATAGGAATCCCAACCACTGCCAATATCTATTAGCTGGTTGGAGACAGAATATTCTAATTTATTTCTGATTTTAAAAATACAAAACCCAACAACATATATCCACAAAACTAAAAACTCTTGTTTTCTTTCCACAACAAATTTAAACAACTTCCAAACCCCTAAAGGTTTACAGAAAATATAATTTTTATTTTCTGGCCTCCCCTACTGCCAGCAATCAGTTGCTACAAATGAATAAGTGCGAACTCTTTTTATTTGGTTCTTCTGGGATGTACCGATTGAGAGAATGAAGGTTTAGAATGATGATGTGTCATTTTTCCGTTCTCCTACTGGGTGTCAAGTCACAGCTCTAGACTTTACCACTGCCGTCTATTACCCATGCAAGTCAATTTTACATTCAGGAAGTAATGGTAGATAATTATGAATCATAAGGATGAAACAGAAGGATGAAAGGCATAAATATTTAACACAGAAGGCTGAAAAAAGTGAGAATAAGGCAAATAAAAGGTGTAAGGGCTTCAATCAGAATGTGTCTGGAAATAGGATGAATTTCAGGAAAAGGATATAGAATAAATTAAAATACACACAGGTCAAACTAACATTAAAGTGGGTTGGCGACAAAAAAGGAATACAATGATGGAAGTCTTGGTTAATACGAAAATGTTATGATAGGTTCTGCACATCTCATAACAAGAATCTTGCTCTGCCCAGGTGGCTTGCAGTGCTAATGGGCAACGAACCCAAAGAATTCAAAGAAATGAAATTAAGGTGCAGAGAAACCAAGCCCTGAGAGTGCAATCATTTTTCTGAGTTAGGAGGAAGATGAGGAGGACATTAAGGTGCCTAGACCTTCTTGAGGAGAGATATAGGACAACTGACAACTTGAAGTGTGCTCTTAGGTCAGTGTCTTACACGGTGGAAAGAGTTCAAACAAAGGGATGATATATAGTGCCCTCTTACCATCCTGCTCCCCTAGAATCCTTAAATTGCCCTAAAGCCCATTACCCCAGAGCTCTCCGCTTTTCATTAAACATGGTACTTGTCCTCATAACAACGTTCCTCTCAGCTGTGCTCTCCACTCTTCTTATACTTCACCTGTGCCTCCTAATTTATCTAAAAGTCTCCAAGTTTACACTCAAAAGCTGCCTCTGTTTACTTACACCAACTTAATCCTCACTCAATCCTTTAAACCTCCTCACTCCCAAGGGATTTAGCATTTGACTCCCAAGTCCCATGGTCCCAGCCCTCTTTCCCACGTGATATTAGTATTACCAGTCCTCCCCAAACTGCAGCTATGTTACATCCTGCACCACTTTAGTTACCAGGATCTTTTGCTGCTCTCCCTGATTGACGGCTGGGGCCAGGTGAGTCCTGACTCTTTTGATAACAAAAATGGTCCAGTCCTTGCATTTTCTGAGGATTTCAAAATCCAGGATGCTGAAGATAGTTATCAAAATCTACCTGAACAAGAGATTGGGGAAGAATTGGCTGCTATCTTTCAAAAGACACCGATTTTCTAGAAAAGCAACAAAATTCCTTAGCCTTATTTCATGGTGAAAAGACTAAAGCTTCATCACCAATGGCTTCTGTCTTGCAAAAGGCCCAGAGCTGAGGAGGTATGATTTTGTTCTAAGCTGTTTTTACGTTTACTGTAGTCAAGGAAAAATATGAATTTCATTGCTCCTGTTCAGAAATGGCAAGCTGTCTGAAGGATGAATCCCCTGCAGGACTAGCCTCATCTCACCATTGATTCTCCTCCTCCCCTTCCTGTAAGGAAAAAACTCAAACCACTGTGTTTTCCTTCATTAAGACCAAGCAAAAACCAAGAACGTTGTGCAAAATTAAGCTGTTTTGCTGGCAACCAAAATGCCCAGGGTAAAACTAAGCAGATAAGCCACCTAGGTGAACATTAAGGTAGGAAAGCACATACTCTGATGATGTTGAGGCATAAAGAGAAAGTAACAAGCCTTGACACAAAAATCTAGAGAGCGGGATGTCCAAGAAGGGAAGGTCATTCTGTTGACACCTGGTCATCTGGTGGAGTGAAGGACAAAGAGATAAGGAAGGACTAATGAGCAAACTAGGAGAGATGTAGCAACTGAGGCACTTGGATGTAAAAAGATGTTGCTTTACAATAAAGGTAAAGGTTAGTAACACAGAACTGTACCAGGCAGCTCTGAATGTGCCTCTGGTGTGTTCTCACACAACTGATGGCTTTTACTTCCAGAACTGAAGCACAAAGGCTAAAGGCTGGAAAAGAGAATAAGGGCACCATACTCAACCTGTATGAGAGACAGAAGAAAGCCTTTAAGATTTTTTGTGTGCTGAAGAGGCTGTGGTTAGTTCACAACACTGCACTGACTCTGCTGAGAATTGAAAAACTGCAAGTAAAGCTACCATAGTTACCTTCATCAGCTTGTGAAGTACCAGTGTGGTATAAGGCATGGCTTGTGGAAGCAGGTAGGAAGGTGAAAAGTAGCATTAGGTGCAACATAAAGCAATAAGATTTTGTATTTAGAGAAGACAATTTAAAATAGCATATTATGCTTCAAGAACTGGTTATCATTATCATATTCATCTGTGTTTTAATAGTTTTCTTTACCTCCTAAATTAAAATATTGCTTTTTAAGCTACTTTATTCACACTTGTGAATAAAGCTCCCAGAACATCAGGAAGTTTAGTATAACTCTCCCAAGAGTTTTTGTAGTAATCTCAAATTTGAATCAACTCTTGCTGCTGCCAATTAAGACCTGGCAGAGGGTTGCAGTGGAAAACCAGGCATATGGAATAAATCTGTGGTGCAAATAGAAACTAAGCCAAGATCTTTAGAGTCCCAGCCTTACCTTAACTGCAAGACTAGCAGGTGTCTCATATTCAGCAGATGTGCATACTCCTGTTTAAGTCATAGTTTCTATAGTCCATTTTCCTTTTACTTTTAATGTCTTCTTTGCTGGCTCAGATGTGAGAGAACTCAAAAATAGAGGGAGATTATCAGCAGTAAAACTGACCCGCGCAAGATGTCAGATGAACAACTGAAAAATTAAATTATTTGTTTTGTGTAATTTCTTATACTTATCAGAGAAACATATTTATCAGGCAGCTAGAAAACACAATATATGTTAAATATAACACCTGGTGAAATTTTTGCTCATAAACATCTACGCTATTATATGTTTGTATTTCTGTAGTACTCACTCACAATACTTAAGTGGAATTGGATCACAATGGGGGAAATACATTAGAGTTTGAGAAGGCTAAAAGTCCATTAGTTCAAGTGAGATGAACTCCTTTTTCTAAACCGAGATCCATAAAATATGTCTCCATAAATGGGGGAAATTTGACAAAAGTACCACTGAGGCTTAATTACATTTTTGGAGTGGCTCCATGCTGCAGAATGAAAATAACATTGACCACTTTTCATTTTTAATGGAAAATATCCATGTTTTCTGACAGGGTCAAAGAACTCACTATGCTTAATTAACTAATGATTCCTGTGATGATGATTTTTCAGCCATGAAATGTTGTTTGGCCAAGTTGCTCCATCATACCTATAAAAAAGAGTAGAGAGAAAGGTTACAAGACTGACTTTAGGTAAGATTTCAATTCCCTTAATCCTAAAAAAGAAATCATGCTAGTCTTCTCCCTTGCTGTAAGTGAGAACAATTTACAAGCAGACCTCTCTTGTGACAACTGGTATCAAAAGCTAGTCCCAAAGGCAGGGAAATGATAGTTTTGCCTGCCAAATGTATTAAATTCAAAATAACTTGGGTTCAGCTAACTTCTGCTGAGCTGATGGCAGTATTTCACTGGAATTTACCTAGATTTTTTTGCAGGTCTGAGACCTTGAAATGTGAGGGGAGCCTGGGCTAAGGGCAAACATGTCTGAGAACTCCAGCAGCTGAAATACCACAAAAAAATAAATTGTCCTGGCCCAAAATAAAATCCAGTGCATATATAATTTTGAGTGTGGGAATATAGTTTATTCACATCATTGTGAAATAAAATAAACAAAAAAAAGCTGCTGCTGGATCAGTCTGAAAAGATTGATTCATTTGCCTCTGAAATAGTGAAAACTGTTTCATTTTAAAAAATGAAAAATGACATTTCAAAACAAATTAAAAACATTGCCTTACAGCTGTCAAAATAACATGTTTGGACACTTATTTCTAAAACAAAATGTTAAAATGTAGTATATTTACAAAATTTGAAATATCTTTTTTTTTTCTCATATATGTACTAATAATTTATATCCCTCTAAAATTCACTTTTTTGGTACCAAATTACATTGATTAGAAAATGTTTCTAGCTCTGTGGATAGGGGACAAGGAGCCTCCACAGATGCAGGATTCTATTAATTATTTTTTTTTTTAAAGTAACTAGTATTGTAAACTTTTATTAATTAAAAAATCTCTCGTTTTTTTTTTTCCTGTCTGTCTGTTTCACTGAACTTTCACAGATAGTACTCCCTTGCTAGGGAACCTGGAGATTAATTCTTTGTTCCTTATTATTCTTTTGTTACTGTTGGTAGCAGTGGTTTAGATTCTTATAAGTAGATGGTGTATTACTCTGGTTTTTAAGGATTATAAAAAGGCCCAAATAAACAAACCAACCACCTAATCTGTGCTTACATGGTAGTTTTCACCCAGAGCTCACCGTCATCTACAGATGTGTAGTACGAAGCATGTTATCACTGTGCTCACCCCTATGGGGGGACCCGATAGCTGATCTGTGGAAACCAGGACTATTTGCTACCCAATATACAGATTTTCTCTGAAGTGCTCCAATTGGCAAAGCACTGGCAAAGCACCCAGTCCCCAGTGTATCTTACAAAAATTGAGATCATTATTATAACCTGCCTCGCACATAGATTTACCTTCAACTGTGAGAATTCTCAAGAATCTCATGCAGAGCCAACAATTCTGTTTTATCCACCTTTTCTGCCCTGGCAAAAGGTGACTAAACCACTGTACTCTGTGGAAATTGGAAATTTAACTGCTGGTATGCTCTCCCTTCCTCCACTGACACCAAAAAAGACTATGTAAGAATAATTATAGTAGCCATAGACTGCCCTAGTTTGCATTAGTGCCTGCCTTCAGTCAGTCTGAATTATTTTTACCATTATCATTTAAAACATTGAAACAACATATTTCTTTTGCTTTGCAGGCTTGCAGCACTATCTGGACTACCATTGCAAGGTGGGGAAAAAGCCATTAAGAAAAGGATTAATTCTGAGAAATGGCAAATTAAATTATTGATTGAGAGGTTTCCTGATACTTCACCTAATCCCAGGAAAAAAATAATGTGTCTGCTTTTGGAAAGCTTTTAAACATCTAGAGGTCCCCTTTCCATTACATAAAGGAGATGTTGTATAAATAGCCTATAAGAAGCATTTCATTTTATCATGCATAATTATCTTAGATTGTGTGCAATGCTTAGTTTTGAGTACCAGCCATTATTGCTGCCGTGATGCGTGGTGTGTAGTGTAGCCCTCCATAATGAACTTTTAAAGGAACTAAGACCTTTGTTCTATTATGCATTATATTTATTTTTGTTTTCACAACACCAAAAATGAAGGCAAAAGGGGCCCTTATCATACACTGTTTAGCTTTTACTGAGGTTCAGAGATTGCCTGGCTACAGAACTTGTTGAAGAATATGATCCTTTGCAGAATTATGCTCCAACAGAATTTCAAGCAAAAAGTAAATATAATGCTATACCTCTGTATGAAAGGGAAGCTATTGAACAAATTTATTCATTTTCATAATTCACTTGCCATATCCCTGTCTAACTTTAAATCTCAGTGATGTCAACAGGAGAACTGCAGTCTATCAGAGAAACCCTCCTCTAAATCTCTTGTAAGAGCACATGTCCTGCTTGGAACTGCACAGAGCTTTGCTTGTGGATTGCCATAATTGATCCAAGATGCAGAGAGGTGATAGTGCAGGAAACAACAGAAAAATTAATGAAATACCCTGGAAAAGCAAACTTGTACAGCATGAAAGTTGTCTTTCCAGCTGTGCGTTCAGCAGAAAATTCTCCAGGAATTGTTCTCAGCCCTGTGTAGGGTAATTACACAGAGACGACACACTGAGGAAGCTCCCCAGCAGTCTGTGCAGTGGGGCTTAGACAGAGCTTAGCAGGAGCAGGTTCCTCGACATGGTCCTCTGCTTAGTACTGCATACTACTTTGCTTCTTGAAAGTCCAATGAGCTCATGAATATTCCATAAGAGATTAAATTTTGAAACAAAGAGAACAAGGCTGTTCTTAAGGATAGGCCTAAGATGTTTAAAAGTCTAAGCTTCTCATCTAACCTAGTCAAAGCTGTCCATAATACAGTAGTGAAAGTTATCAGAATGAATTCATCCTACAAAAAAAACAGTTCTTAATAAAAGCAGAACTGGTTATGTCCGTCCTTTCCCATCAGCTATAGATGAACCCTAGAAAATAAGTTTAAAATACATCTGCCTCATTATTTTATATAGCTGAAGTCAGGTGATGTTAGACTTATGGTGAGGGTAGGGAGTGGATTGCTTTTGGAGAATAAAAGCTCTTTTGGGTCAGTATAATAGGTTGAATTGATTTAACCTGATCTGTTTCTAAGCCAATCAACCTCATCACAAAACGTGTGTGTAGACAAAGACAGAACTATGCCTGTAACATTTGTTTGCCAGAAGAATTTTACCTCCATGAAGTATATTTCTAGGAGTGCTAGATGGAGCCTGAGTTGTAAGAATACTTATTACCCTACAGAAAACCTGTGACAAGTGCAGCTGACTGGAAAATCACTTGCTTTATATTTCTTTTCTAGGGAATTCAGGCATTTTCTTGTTCTGCTGCAAAATAGTTAGAGGTGAGCAACTAGATACGGTCTTAAAGAAGTGTGTGTGGAATAACTGCATCCCTCTATCTCACAGAACCATTACGTGGGATGCAGTTGTACCTCTAGAATTGAGTATGTTAGTCCTAAATACTGAATCCTCGGGGACTACGTGGCTCAAATTACTGTTGCTTCATTGGCCGTTCCAGAGCTTCAGTTCCACAGGGCCAGAGACGAGATCTGGGTAGAGCTGCAAATCCTGGCTCTGTCTTCTGCGGTACCTGCCTGTCCTGAAAATTATCCTCTTGAGCCTGCCCCGCCAGGCAGCGTGCATCACACAGGGCACATAGGTACTCGCGTGGTCCACGATTTAAGGGAAAGTCTGCAGGCAGACTGATTTAAAACAACAATGGGAATAGGACATTTCCATGACAGGAACTGGGTTTGTTGACAGAATTGTGTTTGTTCTCCCAAACGTAACGGGTACAATGCCAGGTAGAGCCAGCAGTGTTGAGAATGCAGGTGGTGGTGTTAACATTAGCACATTAGGTGTCCCAGACCTGACCTGCCACACTAGGAGCAATATGCCAGGAATGTGGGCAGTTTTGTGCGGTTTACTGTGTTTTTGGTGAAGGTTTGCTCACTTAAAGCTCAGGAGGTTTTCAGTGAAATATTTTAGACTCAAACAATTCATATTTTCCAATGAAACACTGTTTCATCAAAAAAATATCTCTACAGTTCTTGTAGTATATGATCTACTTATACCGCTGTCTCAGCATTAGCTGGTGAAGAGACAGAGAGGTAAAAACATCTCCTATGGCCAGATACAGCTTTATTATTATTATTATTATTTATTTGTGACATCTAGAGTTATGTTATGTTTGGCTCTGCCCTTGGGCTTTGCATTACCAACCCCAGTGACTACTGCTTCCTGAATGCTAGTGCTGTTACTTTGAGAAGAAGAAACCCCCCATCTTTTTTTGTTGAATACACACCTGGCCACCATAGCCTAACGTCTGCCATAGAAATCAGCACTGCCACAATAAAATGTGTATACCTAAATGAATGTGCTTGCACAGTGCAAACAAGAATAGCATTTGTTTTTCTTACCTCAGTGTGAATTTTTGTTTTCTGGTATTGGAAAGCCTTTCCAAATGCGGTATCTGCAGAATGCTTTCTCCTGGTTTGAATTTTGTGTTTTCAGCACACTTTAAAGCTGCACAGTCTGACATTTGTGGGCTGTTCACACCACATACTGTTTTCAATTGCTTATGTTGCCATCTTTTCAGGCTTCTGTGCTTTTTGCTATTTATGACTTCAGGGACTTTCCTAATAACATCCTTATTGTCCTCCATTATTGTCAGGAACAGGCAGTTGCAGAACTTTGCTGATCACCCCACAGAAAAGGCAGGACTCTTTGTAGTATAGGGAGGCTTATTAGCCAATATTTAAACAGATGTGAAAATCAGACCTGGAATTCAGGTATAAAGTTTCTTCTGAGATGTTGGTTCCTCCTTTTATGTCCAATTCAAAACCTGAAAAGATAATGTTGTACTAAGAAATTGAGTACAAATTGAAGATATAGAGTAGTTTCTTTACAAATACCTCTTCATGGATAGGGATGTTCCTCACAGCTAATATGAGTATCTTTGCAGTTTACTACCTTATTTTCTACAGCTAAAATTTATAATTAAATCCATCACAGCTTGTCACATTACTGAGCATCTCTAGCACTCTCTGTACACACTCTCAGTCCATGGCAAATGAGAGGTCATTCAAGTTAGGTAACCTAACAATGAAAAAAGGGTAAAGGTAAACTGCATTGCTATGCACTTGTCATAGTGCATATGCGTACAGGTACTTGCAACCTGGTATATGATAAATTGCTAAGCTATAGTAATTTGAAAACATGTTGGAGTCCCCAGAGTTGAATACATTTCAGTGCTGCTGCTTTACGTTTGAGGATCTTCAGGCTCCTTAGCCTAGAGTGTCCATTTTAACAGTACGATGCTGGATCAGCTCTTACTTCCCTTTTAAAACAATGCCTACAGTCTACAGGGTTAAGCTCCACTGATAATAAAAAAGGGAAGTCTTATTAATAATTTATTCGGGAATATAAATGCTATTTGCAGCACAGAATGTTTTGGGTTTGTTTTTTTTTTCTAAAAATTTGCAGTGACTTCACTTCTGATTGAAATCTATCCTAACATCATGATTTTGTTTCTAATGACAGGGAGGATAACTTTATAGGATTTTCTTTAATCTCTTATTGGAAGCACAGTGATTGAGCACCATGTTGAAGGCATAAAGTAATTTAAAACCTAATCAGAACAGTTCAAACTCAAAATACCAAGTCAGGAGTTTCTGTGTCTAAACAGTAAAATGAATTTAATGCAGTACATTCACCACTTAGCTATCCTGATTGGGTAAAATAAGGATATAGGGCCATGGGTGTTTTGGCAGAAGCAATAGCCAAGCAAAATATCTGGGCTTAAATTGCTGAGAATAGTCCCTATCCTCTTTGCAAAACCAGACCCCTGTTGACCGTAAGTTTTCATAAAAAAAATGAATACGAAATACTGGAAGTCTAAGAATTTCATATAGCTCTGTGGATTGGATTCAGTCACTAGCATTTCCTGGGCCACAGTTTAATAATCTCTGCATTATTAAACCCTTGGAAAATTTAAGGAATTGTATAGTCTTTTTTTACTCCTAAAAAACCCCACAACAGAATGCTAGTCTCTTCTTAGGACACTATTGATAGATTTTTCTCCTCACCTAATCAATTGTATAAACAAAGAGACTTTAGTTTTCTACTTCAACCCAAATACTCCAAACTGTCCAAACATCCCTTTGAATATTTCCTTTGTGAAATAATACATTTCAGGTTCACTATTCCTCTCTATCCAGACTTCTTATTCAGATTTGGTTTTCCTTTTTTCTCTGTTTACATCAGGTGTTAAAGGTAGCCAGGTACACTATAAAAACCTTAGGACTTATATACATAAGAATGTGCATGAGGCCAGATTCAACCCTCATAAAGCATCTTGCTTATAAAACTTAAAACAAATTAGAAAATCTAGACTTTAATAATTACATGTCAGGTGAAAATACAGGGGAGAGAGCTGCTCTTGATTCTGCCACATTTGTAACAGTCTAACTCCATTGACCTAAGATTCACAATGGGAGAAGGTAGATGAAAGCTACTCCCCTGGTCTTTACCCTGAATAAAATATATTTTTAGCACCAAAATGTGTCCAAATGTCCAGAAGTTACTTAGGATTCTACAGCCCTTTTACTCCCAGTGTACATCAGTAGTTAGCAACCTAAGACATTTTTTTTTCTAATTAAACATAGATTCTTTTATCAGTTGGATACCATTAAAATTTTTATCCTGTGTCTACTTTGCTGCCCATGACCATGCATTAAGAGGCTGATTCTTCACTATCCCTCACTCACTACATAGGACACCCCATATGAGTGATTCAAATTGCCTTTGAACCACACAGCTCTCTGCTTGATTACTTCTGCAAAGAACTTCACTTCCTATAAAAAAGAACTCAGTGTGTTTCCTTTTTCCCTTCTGTGCAGAGAATATTCGCATCCCAAGCCTCCATTCACAATGGATTTAACTGCTTTTTTTACCTTTTTCAAAAACTCTCATGTAGAGCATGAGTTCAGTGTACACTGAAGAGCTACTCTTCAGGGCACCTCTGACCCTCAGGCTGTCCCCCATTAACATTTCTTCCACAGTGCAATGTATGTTTGCAAGGAATTATGTACCTCCTTTTAGAAATATTGTCCTCTCTAACAGGAAACTTAATTTCTGTGCCACTTAGAGGCGGTGTCTTTATGCACATATCAAGCAAGCTGAAATTTTGTCTGAGTATTAAGAGAGGTAAAAGTTAAAGGAAGGAAAGATGAAGGTCTGAAATAATAAGCCTTAGGAAGAGCCTGACAGAGCCCAAGACAGTAATATAGAACTGCAATTTCCAAGAGCAGAAAGAGAAGAAAAGAAGGAGGGAAGAAGGAAAAGAAGGAAGATATGGGTAAGGGGAAGCATAATGAAAGCTGTTGACTAAACTTGAGTCAAGATACCAGTGATGAGGATACAATACCAGTCCTTATTATGACCAGAGTTGTCAGATAAGATGAATTTTTCTTCCTTGCTTCCAAACGTACTGGAAAGAGAGTAATTTTCCTCATTTGATCTAAACCCATTCTTTATTATCATATTTATAAAGTGATTACAGCAATGGAAAAGTATATTGGAGTATGGAAATGTATATGGAAATACACAGGGAAAATCGAAAAGTATAATGGAAAATTATACTCTTCATCTATAAAAAATAACTACATTATGTTTACAGCATGTATATGAAGAAACAGCTTTCTTTCATTTGCAGACAACAGACCGATGCAGCAGCCTCTTGTCTCAGTAAACAAACAAACAAACAAACAAAAATACAGTTTATTATTTATACAAGAAAGAAGGGTTAGATCAAAAAGTGTGATGCTCAGTGCCGGTAGATGGGTTGCAATCTCAGCTCCTGTATGGGAGGTACATTAGGAATTGGCAATCTTGTCACATTTATGGTCATGCAGACATTCTGGAAGACTTACTGGGGTGCACCACAACCACCTTAGCAGGGCTTTCTACAACACTTTCTTCCTAGCTTGCAAAAACCTCTAGGACTAATGGTGAAATTTTGAAGAAAAGGTTTTCTGGTTGAAAAATGTCATTTCATTGAATGCAATATTTTTGGAGATAAATATTTGGTCTTGATATATATCTCTGGTTAAAAAATAAGTTCAAGTGTCTTGTTTAATTTTTTTGAAAATGAATAAGGAAAATGTCTTAGTTACAAAGTGTCACAATAATGCAGAGCCCACTTAAAAAAAAATTACATTAGAGAATTTAAAAAATAATTAAATATTCTATGGGCACAGCAACACCTGAACTATAATCTTCTTTTAATTATCAGCTGGCAAATATATGTGCATTTCTATATACTTTTTTGAGAGACACAAAGACACAAAGACAGAGGAAGAGAGAGAGAGGGAGAGAGCGAACTGAAAGGAAAAATGTTGCATAATGAAATTCTTTTCCAAAGCAGTAAAATTATTTCCCTTTCTGGACAGATCCTCTCTATGCCCCAAACATAAGGGCAATTCATTGATCTCGGAGGCAACTTATCTGGATTGAATTGTTGAGCAGAAACACTCCCACAACTATAAGCAAAGATGACATCACTTACAAAATCCACTTAATATTTATTCCATGTTTGTCCCTGAAAACAAAACAGAGCTGGGATAAATTTGGTGGGTGGTTGCAGCAGCCTGAAGGATGGAGGCTGCCGATGAGCATGACTTAGTATGGAAACTGCTGCTGGGAGTGTGATGAGGGCAGTAACAGGGCTCCTCACATCTATCCTGAGTACATTTCCATGCCCCATAATGACAGTGAAGAATGTGTCTGACTTGTATCAGCTGCAAGCAGAAATGAAGGCTTTGTCCCAAAACTGCTAGGGAATTCTGGTCTACCAAGGCTGGCTGTTGAGTTTTAGGATTTTAATGGGACTGTAACAATAGCTGCATCAACAGGTTAAACTGTTAAAAAGACATTGAATAAATATGAAAAGGACTGGAGTGTTAACCTAGATGTATGTGAGTGTGTGTGTAAAGATGGAGAGAATTAGGGCCTAGTTTCTCATTGTAAACAGTTAAATCTCAGTGCATCTTCCTGAGGGAAATATTTGTTAAGTACCTGACTTCTGAGGTAATTGCATCCAATTGTGAGTGCATTCCAACTGCACTTCAGAAATACTCTGTGACAAAGACAATTTATGTGAAAAACAGCAATTTCTGACAGTGACAGAGAAGTCATGGTCCTCCGCGCTTAGCTCTCTGCTAAATTTGAAAGAGTTATCTCGATTGTGTCCACGATTAATGTTCAGGATGTCACTCCCGGGATTTCTCAGTCAGAGACGCTCTGACTCCTCTTTTTGAACCTCTAGCTCTCTTATTGCCATAGGTAAATGTGTAGCGTCCTTGGTGGGCATGCTTTAGGAAGGCAGAGTATTCAAAACAACAGACAATCAAAAAGTTTTCCCAGTGAACCACTCCAGAATAAATAAAAGTTGTATAAAAAAATCCAAGTGAAAACAAAACTCACACATTAATAGATTTTATCACATAGACTAACTTAAGGAAAATCAAATTTAGGTGCCTGTCTTCAGAGGCTAGTCCTGTCTGGCTGCTTTTGTAGTTACAGAATCACAGAATATTCATGGTTGGAAAGGACCCTTAAGATCATCAAGTCCAACCAAACAAGATACAATCTCTGCCACTAGAGCATGCCCTGAAGTGCCACATCTAGACGTTCCTTAAACACCTCTAGGGATGGTGACTCAACCACCTCCCTGGGCAGGCTGTTCCAGTGCCTGACCACTCTTTCACTAAAGTAATTCTTCCTAATATCTAATCTAAACCTCCCCTGCCGCAACTTCAGACCATTTCCTCTGGTCGTGTCATTATTCACTTGGGAGAAGAGGCCAACACCCACCTCTCTCCAACCTCCTTTCAGGTAGTCGTAGAGAGCAATGAGGTCTCCCCTCAGCCTCCTCTTCTCCAAGCTAAACATGCCCAGCTCCCTCAGCCTCTCCTCATATGACCTGGTCTCCAGACCCCTCACCAGCCTGGTAGCTCTCCTCTGGACACGCTCCAGCACTTCAAGTTCAGTAGTTCAGTAGAGGGAGGTCAGTATCTCCAGAGGGAGAGAGCCTGGTGAAGGCACAGCCTAGCTCTTGCGGACTCCCTTCAAAAGATACAGGATCCAGCAACTAAACTGCCCTAGTTACATGGAATTAATCCAGGATGAGGCATCTACTATTTTTCCATTAATGATAAAAGCTGCTCAGGGGAGGTAGTCTCCTAGTTTGGACCCCTAAGTTAGCTAGCAAAAATTAGGTAGAATGAATGTTCAAAACAAGACACAACCCAAGCACTACCACTAATTTCTGAAAAAAAATAAGCTCGATCACATTTATCAAACTGCTTAGTCAAACCTTCATCCTAGAAACAATTTTAAATGAACGTAGGGTCATAAAAAATAATAGGAGACAGGCCCTTTTGGTCTCTCTCACCTTTGTGAACACCTGGATTACTGCCAGTTATTTCAGCAAATATACTTCACAATAACACCATGAAATATCACTAGGACCTTTCCTGATGTTAAACGAATACTCATTGTTAGGACAGGCCTGGGCTGTGATGTTCTTGCCTCAAACTGTGGCATAAAGCAGCTCTGAAGATGGTACACAGAGCCATAAAAGCATTACGTAACGCATGGATAGTCTTCCTGTGATCTTGATGATAGAAAAATTTCTAACCCACCTCTCTTATGTCCCAAAAAAATGAAAAACAGGCTATTGTGGTGGGTTTGTCATCCTTCATGTACAGCTGAAGAACTATTTAACCTTTGCTTCCAACAGGGGATGCTAAGGACAAAGCAAAGCTGTCTCTGAAACTCCACCTGTTTATACTTGCTTGTATATAGCTTTTAGATTTAGCTGTAATTCAGATAATGACAAGAAGCATAGGTGTCCCAAATAGGCCATATGGTTAAGCCCTTTTTCTAAAAAGTGTGTTAATTTGCTTTAAAAGGAGTTGAAGTCCTGTCACATTCACAAGAAGTGTGTATGTGTCACATGTGCAAGAGGCCAGAGAACCAAACTCAGCCCCTCTGTAGGCTCAAAAGGATTGATTTCATTTTCCAAGATAATTACATCACTAATCAGAAGATCGCAGGTTTTTCTGGAAGTCCTCCTCTCCTCTCCTCGCCTCGCCTTCTTTCTATGAGGCATGTAAAAACTCTTGATATATCCTTACTTATTTTTTGCTAGGAGGCAAAAGTTTTTAAAAATGTAAGAAATACAGTTTCACTCAGTTTAATCTAAAAAGAAGAAATATCATCCTTGTAAAGGATGATAAAAATTTCTTCCCAGGAAGAAATTAGTGATTTGGGATTCCTGCAAGAAAGTGGTTTAGGTTTTTCTTTTTCTTTACTCAATTCTACTAAGATAAGCATCGAATTTCCAGCCCCTCAATGAATTTGTCAGTAGCTTGGAAGTGAAAGCAAGATTGTCCTGACAGTGTTGAATTGGCAGGGATCAGAGAAGAAATTAACAGTCTAGCTACAAAGGAATTAATATTAATTAAATATCTAGGCTAATAAATAGAAAATATAGTCCAAACAGACAAAACTGAAATAAACATGTTTTGGAGCAATGGATAAACAAACTTTATCTCTTATAGCAAGAGTTGCTACTGACAAAGGAATGGGATTTGACAGTCTCAGAAAATTCCCCAAAGCTTCAGCTTCAGAAGGAAGTAAACATTGTTAGGAAGGAAATTACCAGAGGAACACAAGAAATCAGCAGAGCATATCACTACTATGCAAAGATATATTCCTGACTTCTAAGGGTAAAATCCCTTTGCAAACCCACTAGGACCGATGAGCAGAATTCACTAGGGCTTTCATCAAACTTGTCCTTAATGCACAGAGAGACAGCACTAAATTTTCTAACACAGGGTTTGTGTAGCACTAAACTGTTCTTGGTGTCCCACAAACATATTAATTAAAGAGCTTGAACTCTAATAAAAGCCAAACATTATTTTTTTTTCCCTGACAAGAATGCCTGAGGGGTGGGGATATTTGTGTTCCCTAACAGGATCCAATTTTTTACTTGAAGGAACTAAAACCCTAGCCAGTACCTTCACAGCTAAATGGCTTGATGGCAAATCAGCATTTCAATCATTCTACAATCTACTTTTATCCAGTGCAGGTAAAGTGATATGACCTTACAAAAAGACTATGCCTTGACCGTTATAGAACTGAAATCAGTAAAAGAAATAAGGAGCCACCCATGAATTACAAATAGGAGGCCAGCAGTGGCCAGTGACAACCAAGAACTCCCACAATCTAATAAATTTATTTAAAAGGATGCTGTGTACTGGGTGTACTGTGCACGCTGCTGTGTATCCCTGAACTTGCACAGGAGGAAGAGTTCTTACACAAAAGCACAAAGCAGGGAGAGCAGAGAGTCAAGCCTGTGTCCTCAGAGAGATCCAGCCAAGTTAACATTGTGCCGTGATCCAGTTCCGGCCCTCTACAAGTCTAAATAACATCAGTGCTCCACTGAAGTGCTTTTACTGCTTCCAGTTCTGCAACCACTTGTCTCTAAACTGTGCTTCATCGCCTGCTGTACTTACACCCAAATGTTATTTAAATATTTAGTGGCTTGTGAAATAATGAAGGCTTAAGTGGAAATGGCCAATGTAGAAGGTTCTGTACAACCTTGGAGTATATTTGCTTTGGTTTTGCCACCATTGTTTGATTCTACAGTTTCACACATTTGATAATGGGTGGACATGACCTCACCTTCAGCTGTGTACAACTACTTCAGCTCTTCCTCCTTATACTGAATAGCTACAATAATTACCTAGTTCTCAGGTATTTAAAACATATATCTATTTACCCTGAAGGTAAAATCCTTTAGGTGCTTGACAAAAAGTTTTAGTAATGTTAATAATCTAGTTAAGGGCTAGTATTCTTTTTAGAGCACCAGCCTCAGCTATGTTCCTTATAAAGACTTGTGTTCTTCTGTTAGACCTTTCAAAGCAAAGGCCTTGGCTCTGCAAAGAAGATGCCAGGTCTCAGCAGAGTTAGTAAGCAGCAATTATGCCTTATCACACAATCATGTAAGCCACACAGCATGAGCGCGTAAGCATCTGCCACCTCACCGTAAAATGGTAAATAAATTGCATGGAAAGGCATAGGGAGTAACATCCTAAATACTTTACAGTCCCACCATTTATTGTCTCATCTATAATGCAAAGGAAATTAGTGGTCAGAGCCTGGATGTGCCAAATCTCACTGAGAATGGCAGCAATCCAGAAAGGAGAAGAAAAGTTAGAACAATAAAATGAACCAAGCCATTGCCTGCCAGGAGTAAAACTCCAGTACAAGTAATAATGCTACAATTTGGACTGTGTTGATAAGGCATTGTTAGAAGAAAATGAAGATTTCCTGGATACCTTGCCTGGACAATAAGAACTGTACTGAAGACCAGCAGAGACACCTTCCCCATGCAGTATTACATGTATCTAGTTGAAGATACATTTCTTCTTTTTTTTTTCTTGCAGAGGCAAATTGGTTTGGTTCCAATTCAGCATCCAAAAATTGTCACAGTTTCCTATGAAATTTAAAGATGGAAACGTTTTGAACCATTCAAAATAATATTATTTGACAAAGTCAAAATCTCTTCTGCTTTTGTCTTGAGAAACATATACTGTGATTTCTGGGAAAATGAAGGAGAAGGTGGTGATTTGACACTCTATCCCACAATATTCTTGTTTCCAAATTGTGCTTTTACAGTTTGAATGGGTGGACGGTGGGTCCCCATGGGTACCCCATGGACAGATGGGTAAAAAAATCACTGCATAATCATGCTCTGAGGGTGGTGATTAATGGGAAGTTCCCTACCTGGAGCCTGGTAACACGTGTGGTACCACAGGGCTCTGTTCTGGGACTGTCTCATTTAATACCTTTGTCAGGGACCAGAAGAAGCTGACAGAGTACATTCTCATCAAGTTTGCAGATGACACCACTTGAGGGGGACTAGTAGATGAGTTCTAGGGCTCCACTGCCATTCAAAGGCGTCCAAGACATGCTGGAGGAGTGACCCAGCAGGAACCTGAAGAAATTAAACAAGAAGCAATACAAAACTCCTCACCTGTGAAAGACAAGGCCCTGCAACAGCACAGACTGGGACTGCCTGCCTGGGAAACAGCGTTGCAAGAAAGTCCTTGGGGGTCCTGCTGGGCGCCAGTGCTGAGCACGGGCCCACAGGGTGACCTGGAAGCAAAAAGGTTAACAGCACCCTGTGCTGTATGAATAGGACAGAGCCAAAATATCCAGGGAAGGGATTATCCTCCTCTACTCATTACTTGTTAGCTCATAGAGCCCAGTCTGGGGCTCTGCACTACAAGGAAGAGACTGGTAAACTAGAGAGAGTTCAGTGGAGGCCACCAAGATGGTGGAGGCTGGAGCACTTGTCTTGTGAAGAGAGGCTGGGGCAGCTGGACTTGCTCAGCCTGGAGCAGAAACAGTTTCAACGGCAACCTCCGGTGACTAAGGGGAAGTTATCAAGGAGCTGTAGCTCCTTGGAGCACTCTTCTTCACAGCAGTGCATCGAGGGAAAAGAGACAACGGGTACAAATTGAAAAAACAGAGGTTCAGATTGGAGAAACTTTTTGCCCATGAGGACAGTTGAGCACTGCCATTGGCTGCCCAGAGGTGCTGTCCAGTCTCCACCCCGGAGGTTTTTAGGCCTTGACTATATGAAGCCCTGAAAAGCCCGGTCAGATGTCTTGGGAACCTTGCTTGGAGCAAAAGGTTGTACTGGACACCTCCTGAGGTCCCTTCCAACCTGCATTGTCCTGTGAGCCTATTATTCTCTAATTTATAATATGGAAGAAAAAAATCCATCGGTTTAATAAGAAGAAATCAAAAATCAAAATGCTCCATTTCAATAAGAGAAATGAAACTTTGTTGTCTTTTTTGAGATATTTATGACCTTTTAATTTCAACCCATATTTCAGCAAAATCATCAAATTCCCACAGGAAGTTTTGATGCTGATGGAGCAGCAAAATTGGATTGAGTGTGGTCCTTTAGGAAATTTTCAAATTGTTCCGGCAGGAATTATTTACATTAGGAAAAGGGACCTTAGTTGTCTGAGTGCTTTATTAACATAGATTGGAAGTGATCACTGCATGAGAAAGCTACTAATCTTAAAGACACACAGGAGATAACCGGGGGAGACAGGAATCTGACAGAGGAGATCAACACATTTAAGGTTTAACTTGTCTCTGCATAGCTTGGCTGCATGCTAGAGGCATTACTTCTGGTGATACGTCTCTCAGAACTGGTAGCTTCAGGAACTGTTTGGGTTTTTTCTGACCATATTTGTTAGTTCTTTAGGAAATCTGTAGGAAAATACAAAGAGGAAGGTCACACTCTGGTGGCTGGAACTTTTCTCTTTTTTTCTTCTTGTGTCCAGAGGCAGGAAAAACAAGAGTTTGAGATCTCTTTGTTTCCTGCTTCATTTACACTAATGAGGGACCCACAGAACAGCTGCATTCACAAAGTGGAAAATAACATTTGTTTTCAGTGATCTGATGAAAGCAGCTTTGCGACAGAAAATATTAAAGTCTTCTGTCTGAAGCAGTTCAGCAGTGCTTCAGGAAAACTGGATGGAACAGCCCTACTCTTAGTCCTCCACTTCTGTTCTTCAGAGCAGAGCTTCCTCCACACTGTCTGTTTCCTGATGGAGCCGATTGGTAAAGAAAACATGCTTATACCCATATGGGAACAAGCTAGGAAAGTCACATTCAAATAGTCTGTTCAAAGAAACTCATTTAAATACCTGCCTAATGCTAAATTTTTCAAACAATCAAAGCAGAAAAGCTGGTTTCTAAGCAGTGGTCTGCCTACCTGGTGGAGGAATTTTCCTTCTTTGAGAGTGTCCTCTATAGTCACCAGAGAGGAATAGGTACTTCCATGTTTTTAGAGGGCTATTTAACCCACCTATGGTCATTTTAAGATGACATGAATCACCCTCTGGAAATAGGTATCTATAGAAAAGACAGATGCCATGATTTTAATACCTTGGGAGAGTCCTTGTGCATTTTGGATTTATTGATGTAGTCAAACACATAAATGAAAAATGCTTTTTAGATTATATTTGTTTAGCTAATCCAAGTACATGACTAGTGTTTTTGGCAGTACACAGGTGGTAATCATTTATGAGTCTGTAATAGCAAGAGAGAAATACAAGCAAAGAGTGCAGCATCTGACAGACTTGTACAAATAGATTGGTCACTCTCCTCCAGAAGTGTCTGACTTGTCTTTACGCCTTAGTCAATAAAGTCCTCAAGTGATTAAACAAGTTGATCCGCCCATTGTTTTTAGAACATCTCCTTGCTCATAACATATCAAAGTCATGTAAAAATTGCATGTGATACTATATTATCCGCTAGCAGGCTTTTTCTTTCCTGCAGGAAAAGTTACGTGTTGTCTAAGAAAATCACATCTTCAGTAATATATTATCTGTCATTACCAGTGATTTTGAGAGGCTTTTTATGCAGACCTGATATTTTTCTTCTAGTTCCTATGTAGTTAGCATTGAATGGATGCATGCCTTAGTTCTTCATTAATGGGTAGTATTTTAAAGAGTGACTGGTGGGTTGACTCTGGCTATCAGCTAAGTACCTACCAAGTTGCTTACTCATTTCTCCATCACCAGCATGGTGAAAAGAATTGGGAGAGCAAAACCTGAAAACTCACGAGACAAGATAAAGAAAGGTCTATAAGCAAAGCAAAGCTGTGCACACAAGCAAAGCAAAAAGAGGATTTTTTTTTTCAATATCTCCCATTGTCAGGCAGATGTGCAACCACTTCCTGGAAAGCAGGGCCTCAGTACACAGTTGCTTGGGAAGATAAACAACATGACCAAAAACATTCCTGCTTCTTCCTTCTTTCCCTGGGTTTTTACTGCTCAGTAGGATGTCATAGGATATGACTGTATCCCTTTGGTTAATTCAGGTCAGCTGTCCTGGCTGTGTCCCCTCCCACCTTACTGTTCACCACCAGCCTACTCACCGCAGGGGGAGCGTAAGAAAAAGAAAACCTCAGTACTGTGCCAGCACTGTTCAGCAATAGCCAACACATCGGTGTGTTATTAGCACTGGTTTAGTTACAAGTCTAAAACACAACAGCATACAAGTAGCTATGAAGAAAATTAACTCCATCCAAGCCAGATCAAATATCATGACTCAAATAATTTTTTCCTAGAGAAAAAAACACTCAATGCAAAGGTAATGCAAGCACAAAGTAGATGGGCAAGAGAGCTGAAATGAGTGGCATAATGCAGTAGTGTAGAAGCCTAAGTAGTACTACAATAACTTATGTCTGATACCCCTTTCTAAGCAGGTTAGGCTGGAGAAATCTGAATTGATAGTCAGCTTTTCCGAGGTGTTGAGCGTCTTACAAAATTTATCTGGTATATGGCATAAATTATGGAATTATGTTCTGCAAAATAAGGAATTCTGGAACTTAACTGTGTTGTTTATTAAGAACAACTATTTGTTCAACATTTTAGAGTTGCTGTAAACATTTATATCTAGTGATATAAACATGATAGGTTTGTAATAAAAAGAAATATCTTTTATTAGACTATTGACATAGCTAGGTAAAACAGATGAGCTTTCAAATACATAAATCTTTCTTTCATCCTTCTTTGGTGTAGACAAATACTTGTTTATTTTTTCAGCTTTTTCAGGCATAAAAAGGAACTTAAAAGAAGAATAATTTAAACACTAAGGTCTCTTAGAATTAGTTAAACAATGTCCATTGGCACAGGAACTCAGATGTACCACTTCCACTACTTTCTCAACTATCGTATTACCAAAGTCTGTCAGAAGTTTTCACTCCCTTCCTTTTCTCGCCATGTTCTAGTGAATATTTAGGTGTAAATCCCATTTCTACCACGTTTCTTTGATATATTTCTCTTCAGCCTTTTATTTTTTTAAGTTAGCTTAGACTGAGTCTGCAATCAGCGTACTGAGTAAATCCTATTCCTTGGATTCTACCTCTGAAACATATACAGCATAAAAAACTTAAGTGTCTAATTTAGGAGTTTGAAGTGGACCCAAGGGACCACTTGCCTGAAGGTATGCTTTAAATGCTTACATTCTGTATTAGAACCAGCCCTAATACTTGGGGTTAAGAAAAGCGCTAAGCACCGGGATGTCTTAAATTTAGGCTTTGGAATGCTAAGCCTTAATTCCCACTGTGAATCTAGCCTCAAGAGATTAGGTGATTTTTTGAACCCAAACCCTCCAAGCTGTGGTGTAGAAAGCCCTTTCTCAGCCCAAAGTATATTTGAATTTAGATTAGAATAAATTTATTTCCATGAATTAAACTATCAGTTTAAGAGAAATACTGGATCTCTCTAGTTGTAATACATAGTACATGAGCAGTTTCGTGGCCTCACTACAAGATGCTATGGGGACATGATAACCAATTCCAGCAACCATGATATAATTACAAAGAGGTAACATCTTCAAAAAACTCTTCTTTCTTTGATAAAAGAAATTGCATACTTAGGAAAGAAATTAATTCCAATAGAAATAACCCAAATCTCATGAATGTAGGGAATGAAGAAACTTGAATTCTGAGTTTTTAAAAACACACAGGGCTCTGGGGAACCTGTCTTCCTCTGTCTGCCACAAGCTTATCTGTGGTAAGATAGTTCTCAAGCACAGCAATTCTCAAGACCAAGGCATGAAAGAGTGTTCAAAGTTTCTCAGGGCTGACTGATGAAGCCACTTCAGGCTACGAGTGTCAGGTAAGATGCCTACCTTTTGATAATTTTACAAGTATATTTCATCTTTCTCTTTCTGATATCTTTGTATCTCTTTGCATTGTTCTGAGGTGAGTCAGTTTGTCTACAGTCAGTTTTGCTTATGGGGCAAAAGAAATGAACTTTTGAGACCCAAAGAAGATGCTAAATTTTACAGAAGCCTTGTTTAAAGGCTCATCTTCACAATGAAATTACCACAGCAGTGTGGTAAGGAAGGTTTTTGTGTCTGCTTCAGACAGGCAAGGTTACAAGAATTCTTTCATTATGGGCTAGGAGGAATTAACATTTTCTCACATTTGTCATAGGTAAAATGTCCAGACATAGGTAGCCATAGTGGCACAGCAAATATAAAGTAAGTTGTTAAACTATGATTATTAGATTACAGGTTTGTAGCTTGCATATTAGGACTTCCCCCGCATTGATTTTAATGAAAAATATATTAAGCAATTACGGCTTTTATGTACCATACACTGTCTTTAAGGACAGAGAAATCTTTTCCAAAGGAGAAATTTTTATTATTGTGTTGTTTTTTTTTCTTTTGTCTCAACACCTAGGAAGCAAAGGGAAGTTTCATGTTTCCTATTTCAGGATTGGCATAAGATCTGAGTGTTACCCAGTTTATACACTTTTATATTTAAAATCAAGCCTGACGCCATCATACAAAGTCCCTTCTGCTCTTCATCTTTTACTTTCACACACCCTGCCCCCACATTCTCTATTTCAATTTCATCATATATAAAAAAAAATATTTCATAAATGAGAACAGGCCTCAGCTGTCACAGGCATTCAAAGCATGACCATCGTTTTTCACAGATTCTAAAATCCTTCTACTGGGATCCTTGTTAAATACTCTCATGGGAAAAATGTTAAACATGTTCTTGTGTTTGGTTTTTTTTGTTTTTTTTTTTCTTTTTGCCTTTTGAAGTACAGCTTGATATTTACGTATATTCTATATGTGACAATGTAGAAGGTCTTTTTGCCCCCTCTCTTTAACATGGCTCCCCATGGCAATGTGGTTGAAGTGTCTACAATGCTACATCTTTTGTCACAGTCATTATAGGCATGCCTCTTTTCATCTATTTTAATCACTCATGGGGAATAACACCTGAATTCTGAGTGGTGGTCTAGGAGACAATAATCTGAATTCTAAGAATCTGTGTCTATAGCTATGTCAGTTCCATGTAATTACAATAATGAGGTATACGTAGAGGCATTAGGTAATACATTACACACTGCAAAGTCAGACAGAATAGTAATCAAGAAAACACTGAAAGGTCTCTATGAAAGGCGACTTTTTTTTTGGTATAATCTTGGGCAATGCCTAGTGTTTTATATTTATATAGTATTTTATATAAAAATGGTTTATAAACCATGTTTATATAAACAAAACAAATAATGATATTTCTACTGCAGCCTATATATATATGTTTTTCTATTGTTATTTGCTGTGCTCACAGGTTTCTCTCTTTCTCAAGTATGAGAAGAACTGTGCTTCTTTATGGAAATTTTCCAAATTATGTATGTGAAAAATTAAAATACTTTAAGATCAGACCAAAATCAAGGCCAACAGTTTTCCTTTAAGCAACCCAGCACAAATCCTGCTTCCATACGTTAATTATTTAATCTACTGAAACACCACCACAGGTAAAATCTCCAATTGTGTTCATTTCCCTGAATCACTATTCAACCTTATCTTGTATAATGAAATTATAACAAATTGTAAATGTCTTATTTTACCAAAAGTTACATTTAGCAATATAATTTTGCCAGCTTAAAAAATTATTAAGAAATGTATATACAAGCATTTTTCTTCTTGATTAACTAAAACAAGAAAAATGTTGCTATATGTCACATCTCAGAATGAAACTTAAGTCAAAGGAAGAAATTCTCATTGATTTTGATAGGGCCGAGATCTCACTCACAACCTCATCTTCTACAGCCTCCATATCATGTTCATTTACTACTTTTTCAACTAACACAATGAGTACTTTTAAAAGATGCCTCTGAGTGATTGGTCAGTGATCTGCATTAGTAAATCTCCTCCTTTGCAGAGTTTGACCTTGCAAATCATTACACATTTTCTGAGACACGGTGAGTTCCCAAAGCTCACTGGAAAATGATAAAATGTACAGCCATTAATAGGAAATTGTTAAAACCCAACATACAGACTGAAAGCATGGTTCTTCTTCTACTGTAGACTCAGATGCTGAAATTTTTTCCTGTATGGCTAGTTGACGATTTCAAGATAAACTAAGATATTTTAAGCCTATTAAGCACCACTGTGATAGCCTAGTCTGAATTTACATATAATTAGGCTATTTATTTCACATATTTACATTTTAACTTGAGTGGGTCAGTTCTCTTCCTTATGTTCCCATTCTCAAATAAAGCCGAATTTGCCACTTACTCATTTTGGTATAACACCACAAATACTAACCAGCTCATACTTGAAAAATGCATTGAACATGAATGCTATGCATGATTTCTACGTGGAATCCTTGACTACTAAAATACACAGTTGATTTTTTAAAACTTTTCAGCCTTACGTCACCAGTGGCTTATGGGAAGGACAGCTTTAAACTCCACTTGGCACTCTGGAATAGCTGTTTTGAAAACCTCTCATCTTTAGAAAGCTCACAGTGATGCCTACTCACTTTATCATTTACAAGGAAACAGAAGTGACTCTTCACATTCCTAAAGTGTTCAGTATTTTCCTGGGCCAAATTATTCAGAGGATAAGATTACTTGAACAAAGATTTACTTGACCTCTCATTTGAGTTTGAGTTCACCACTGAAATCCATTGCTTCTATGGGTTTCAGGGTGCACAGGAACAGGCCCTAGATATTTGAAGAACATAAATCTATATGCATAGATGCAGGCGTACTGCATTTAGACTGCCAAAATAAAACATTCTATAGCAAATCCTACAACACAAAGAACTGTCTTTTGTCATGAGATTATTCTGTCACTGTAATGTTGTGTCTTAAAATAAGAGTTCTAACTATTTATTTATACCATAAACTTCCTGAATGTGCAAGAGAATTGCATAAATTCTTCTAGTGTGACAGTTTTAAAAGCAGTTAAGTAATCTTCTGTAATAAACTTGATATGTCTGAAAGAATTCTATGAAAATCCTGTGAATCAAAAAGTATGACTCTGTTCTTCTCAAAAAAATAAAATATTTACAAATGAAATTCAAATAGCTGAACATCATAACAGAATTGATGATCTAATTTAAATAAGGAAGTCTGGTATTATATATTTTATCCACTTCCTTGCATTTTCCTCAATTCTCATTTTTACCATTTGTTCTAAAAGTCCCATCAAGTGTCACAGTAATTCCCGTGTTGCGCTACCAAGATAGGTTTGTATGGACCCATGGTGGTTTCAGTACCCAGGTGTCAATGGATGAAAACCTGATTTTCATCAGGCAGACCATTTTTCAGTGGGTGGATCACTAAAGTCAAAGGACAGCCCACAAAAAACTTTTCAGTCGAAAGACAAGTTCCAGGAAGAACCTTTTTGTGTGTGTGTGCGCGTTTTTCACTTTAAATGAAATGGACAGAAGCTTAGACAATTTTAGTTTCTATGGATGTTAATGAAATGGTAATGACTAAAGATTAACAAGAAATAATGTCTATTTAACTGGAAAATATTAAGTTTCATTCCCATCAGGAATAATTCTTCTTTAGGCAACTGCATTTATTCAAATAGCTATAATAGCAAGGAAATTCAGAAGCCAGAAGCCAATCACAAAACTAGGGATCTTATCACAGTTCTATCATGTTCAGAAATTGTTGACCAGCCTGCTTCATTTTTCCCTTCGGTTAAACCCCACCTGGAAACAAATTACCTAATGAGCCTACCCATTTTGCCTACCAGTGCTGTGGAGGTTCATATTTGAATTGGTTTACTTTACACGGTAATTCAGCAAAATATTACATTGGCACAGATTTGGATTTTTACATCAATTAAACAGAGCAGATGACGGAATTGTACAGTTCAAGTTGAAACTTGTTTTGCAGTGTAATTAAATATTTCTTTTACTAATCTTGAGTGTTCTGCAATTTCTGTCTTCTTTTTTGTTATTGATGATTAGAACACCAATATTTTTTACCAAAACGTCATTTTATGTCCAGAATTTCTCCCCAAGACCTTTTATATACTCATTCCTTCACTTATATAACAGAAATTAACTGCATTAATAACAAAAACCAATAATGTTTGAAAAATTGCCCTAAATTTTTTTTTCAAAGTTTTTACTTATCTTTGAAAGTTAATAACTCACCACAAAATATCAAAAATGGAAAAATGCAATTGCTTAGACCTTATTTAGGGAGACTGAGACACAAAAGAATGTAAGTGGTTGGACCAACATTGTATTCCTAGTTAGAAATATAATCCATAAGATAGAATGAAATTTTATCACATTTTGATCACATTAATGTTCACAATATAAATTTCCAAAAGAATAAAATAATTTGTTTATTGAAAACAGAACATTGTGATAAAGTATGTTTATTTAAAGGCACTTTAATAGTGGAAGATCTTTGACTTTCAAACTTACATGGGTATGTGGATTGTTTGGTCTAAATAGTGAGCTTATGGCGTTGAAGTTTTGCCAAGTTAATTTGAATTCTGTTTTTCAGAATGTCCACTGCTTTAGTAGTATCCAATTAAGGAGCTATATTAAATTGCAGACATTAGTGTAGTGCTATCTGTTACTAATTTAAGTTTTATGGGCACTATCAGAAAGTTTTATTTCTAACAGGTTGCATATATAAATTACTTATAAATGAAAATCACCTAAGCACTGCTTTTTACAATGCCTTTAACAAGTGTGAAATAAAGAATTGTGTTAAAGGAAATAGCCTTTTTCAGTAATTGTCTTTTATAGCTATTTATATAGATTTTAGACCAATGTGGATTTGATTTAATCATATGGAGATTATATTTGTACAAAAGGTGACCAGCAGTGAAGCAGTACACATATATCATAAACTATTTTTAATTTCCCTTGCATTTCATGTCTGCTCCCTTTAGCTATTGAAATATGGATGCTTCAAAGTGCATGTAATACTTTATGCTATTCCTAAGGTAAGGTCACTTGTGTTCAATAAAAAAAAATAATTACTGTTCTTTTTAAAGCTATTGTAATGAACATACTCATGTATTAGCAAAGGACTTAAAGTGCACTGTTTTTTAAGGAATATTTTTCAGACGCTATAAATTTAAAGCTATTCTACTAGAATAAAAGAGATTAGTATTGGATAGACAAAGTTTCCAACTTCTATATCTGAGTAACACTCCTGTAATGAATGCATCAATACTATAGGAGAGATTTCAATGATTAAAAAAAATTAAAATGTAGAATATGTAGTATCTGTAGTCAGTTCTAGACTGGGAAGAATGAAAGAAGAAACCTATATACTCCAAGAGATTTTATGTCTGAATATGTAGCCTCATAAAGCGACTAACATTTTCTTCTTTATTTTTCCTGCTTAGACAATCAACTATTTATTGTTGCGTGGCAATTCTGTGTGGCCATGTCTGAGGTCCGTGTCTGTGGGTAAGAAGTTCTTTACAATGAGGGTGGTGAGACACTGGCACATGTTGCCCGGAGGTGGTGGAGGCCCCATCCCTGGAGACATTCAAGGCCAGGCTTGGTGAGGCTCTGACCAATCTGATCTAGTTGAAGATGTCCCTGCTTAGTGCAGGGGCATTGAACTAGGTGACCTTTAAGGGTCCCTTCCAACCCAACACGTTTTATGATTCTATGATTGATTCTATGATTTTATGACAGAGCAACTAGGGCATAAACCTTTTTTTTTTTTTTTTAAATGACACAAGATCCTAGTTGTACTTTCCTACCAGGTCGGATGGAAGGTGGAAGGGGAAACCATTGTCATGCTGTTTGCAAGATACTAATGTCCCATGGCCCAGGAGATTTACGGGGACTCTGTTTTCACTACTGCACTTGTCTTCAGATTCAGTGCTTGTGTATCCCTCGCAATAGCCTTCAGCACCATTTCAGAATCGCATGTGCACTTTTGAAAAACAACTTGGACCACTTGCTGATGTCCAGATGCTCACTTCTTGCAGGATCTCCTCAGGCTTTGCTGGTGTTGAACAAAAGACAGAACTGTTATGGCTTGGGTGATCTCAATGCTTTTTACCACAGCTTTTGCCTTTGAGCAGAGGAGAATCAGTGGTCAGCTTTTGTTGAAATGTTGGGCTTGAGACACAGTTTTGGCTGAAATCCTGTTTAATTTAGTTCACTTACAGAGTTCTGAGCAAGGATGTTCAATGAGAGGGCACTGAAAGAAGATGGGCTGTTGCAAGACATGATCAGTAGCTGTGTACAATGCTATATAAGAATATACATTTATAGGTAATACAGCTGGCAAATAGTCTTCAAGCTGCGTGCAAAAGGGAAAAGATCATAAATAGAGGATTTAAAGACAGCTGGACTAATTTGCTTGTCAAGAATTTTTTCTCCTGTCCAGTGTGACTTTTTGCTGCTCTTTTCAACTTTCTTTACTGCTGAATGATATTTTGATAAGGTAGAGGTGAACACACTTTGAGTTTATTTAGTAGGGAAACTTTTTGTCATTAATTCAGTAATTCATCAGAGGGAGATTGGGGACCTGCAGACGTTACTGGAATTGGAACAGCTCCAAGCTCTGCACTTACCAGCCAACTTCTGTAAACTATTGTTCTGTCATATTTTAAAAGAGGACAGGTGAGTTCTGTATGGTCCTCTATATATCTTGAATTTAACAGACTTATTAAGTCTGTTGGAAATACTACAGAGTGGCAGCCAAATAGGGACCCAAATAGGGTTTTTTTTTTGTGTGTTTATTTTGTCTTTTTAAGCTGTCCCTAAAAGTGTAGTAGGTTAGAAAGAGGATAGACCTTTATATTTCATCAGTAGCTTGAAGACCAGTGAAATGCTAACCCAGTGGCTGAAATTATAGAAGCTGTGCTGACCCTCAGCCTGCCTGTTTTCAGGATCCTGAAATGTTTGGAAATTAACTGAGACAAAACATCAGATTAATTATTATTCTATTTTGTTAGTTTTGATTCCACTTCTGTCATTCAAAGACAACTTGTAGAGGTGAAATATACCTACAGAAAATAATCTCTGAAAGAATATCAGAAAACTGATTTATTCATGTTATTAAAATGCAAAGGTTCACATGTAAAGCTGAAATATTTCATTTAAATTGAAATATGTAACAGGAACTATTATCTAGTGATATGTAACAGGGAAGTTTGTAGAAAACACACCATCGCTTTTTCAAATTAGATTCCTAATATTTCATCTATTCAATTATCCAGCTATCAAGCACTGTAACTATAAATATTCTACCTCCTTAGTTGCTCCTTATCCTATGTTATGTATGGAACCTTCTTTCTGAAGCTGAGTAGGAACAGTTAACAACTACTTAAACTAAGAATGATGAAGGAGGGAGAGAGTAACAAGCAGCTCTGCAAGGGACCTATGGACAGGGTCAATCAGCAAAAGACATGGGGTGATGTGAAGTCCTTAAAAGGCACTATTATGGAGGAATCCCCCAAACCATCTCCAGAAACTCAGCATTCTGGGGTGCCTCTCTAAAGTGCCTTTATGGGGAATAAACATGATGAATTAGAGAAATGTGTGCAGTTGCAGGGATATAATCTTGTTGGGATCATGGAGATATCGTGGGGCAGCTCCTATAACTGAAGTGTTGCAATGGAGGGATATAGGCTAATTAAGAAGGACAGGAAGGGAAGACAAGGAGGGAGAGTTGCCCTTTATGGGAGAGAACAGCTGGAGTGCATGGAAGTTTGGCCTGGGGATATAAGGGATGAATCCAGGGATGAAGTTAGGATAGTTAAAGTCCAAATGGGACTGAATCTGGCCAGGGATGTCAAAGAAAACAAGAAGGGCTTCCGTAAGCATAGAGGTGACAAAAGGAAACCAGGGTAAATGTGGGCCTATTGCTCAACAAGATGGGGCTTAACAACCTGGTTACACAGGACCTGAAAAAGGCTGAAGTACTGAATACCTTCTTTGCCTCAGTCTTTACTAGCAAGACTGGCTTTCAGGAAACCCAGGTCCCAAAAATAAGGGGAGAAATCTGACACTGTCCTGTTGACATCATTGTCTCTTAATTGGAGACACATGGATTTGACAGATGGACCACTCGGTGGATAAGGAATTGTCTGGATGATCACACTCAAAGAATAGTGGTTCAACGCCCAACTGGAGATGACTGGCATTCCTCAGGGGTTGGTATTGGGACTAGTAGACCAGTACTGTTTAAAATCTTTGTCACTGACATGGATGGTGGGATTGAGTGCACCCTCAGCAAGTTTGCTGAAAACACCAAGCTGCGTGGAATGGTTGACACACTGGAGAAAAAGGATGCCATCCAGAGGGATTTTGACAGATTTGAGAGGTGGAACCATGCGAATGTCATGAAGTTCAACAAGACCAAATGCAAGGTCCTTCATGTGGGTCACAGCAATCCCAAGCACAGACACAGGCTGGGTGGACAAAGGATTGAGAGCAGCTCTGCTGAGAAGGACTTGGGGGTATTGGTTGATGAGAAGCTCAACAGGAGCTGGCAATACAAGCTTGCAGCCCATAAAGCCAACCACATCTTGGGCTGCATGAAAACAAGCGTGGCCAGCATGTTGAGGGAGGTGATTCTGTCCCTCTACTCCACTCTGGTGAGACACCACCTGAAGTTCTATGTCCAGTTCTGGGGCCACTAGCATCAGAAGGACAGGGAACTGTTGGAGCAAATCCAAAGGAGGGCCACAAAGATGATGAGAGGGTTGGAGGACCTATCCTTTGAGGACAGACTGAGAGGGTTAGGGTTGTTCAGTCTGAAAAAGAAAAGGCTTTGGGGAGACCTTATAGCAGCCTTCCAGCACTTAAACAGGGCCTACAGGAAAGCTGGGGAGGGACTCTTTATCAGTGAGTGTAGTGATAAGACAAGGGCTAACAGTTTTAAACCAGAAGAGGGTAGATTTAGATTAGATATAAGAAATTCTTTGCTGTGAGGATAGTGAGACAGTGGAAGTATCTCCCTGCCCATGTCAGGGTGTCCCTGCCCATGTCGGGGCTGTTGGAACTAGATGATCTTTAAGGTCCCATCCAACCCAAACCATTCTATGATTCTATGAAAGTATTGCCAGCAGGTAGAGCGAGGTGATCCTTCCCCTCTGCTCAGCCCTGGAGAGGCCACACCTGCAGCACTATGCCCAGTGCTGTGCTCCCTAATACAAGAGAGACATGGAATCACAGATTCATAGAATATCTTGAGTTGGAAGGGACCCATAAGGATCAATGGACATGGACATACTGGACAATCCAGCAAAAGGCCACAAAGAGGATGAAGGGACTTTCCTCCTATGAGGAAAGTCAAAGAGCTGAGACTGCTTAGTACTAGAGAAGAAAAGGCTCAGGGGAGATCTCATCAAACGTGTGTAAATACCTGACAGAAGAGTGGAAAGGAAATGAGCCAGGCGTCTTTCAGTTGTGCCCAGTGAAAGGACTAGAAGCAATAGGCACAAACTGAAATACAGGAGGATTCCTCTGAACATCAGGAAACAATTTTTTACTGTAAGGGGGACAAAGCACTGGCACAGGTGTCTCAGGGAGGTGGTGGACTCCCCATCCCCGGAGATATTGAAAAGGTCCTGGACATAGGCCTCGGTGACTGCCTCTAGGTGGCCCTGTTGTAGCAGGGGATTGGACCAGATGAGCTCCACAGATCCCTTCCAACCTTAACCCTTCTGGGATTCTGGGATTGTGTGACTCTCTGAAGTCAGTATTCCATATACTGTGGATGCCTAATACTATGCAATGTTTCTGAGAAATTGTGAATAACCGTTGTGCATCTCTTCCTTGGACTTCTTATTTACTGACTCTTCTACTTAATGATAAGATAAAAATGTCTATTTCCCAGTCCCTGCAGAAAGTTACTACTCATTCATCTTGACTTTGGGAAAATATTGAATTAACTCCTACTATAGTAAACAGACTTGATTCATGTATGTTTTCCAGCACTTCGAATTGCCCTTCATACCAACAGATGAAACATCTTTATACAGCTTTAACCTCCCTGCACAAGCAACTGCTTGCTATCCTTTCCCTTTTCTTCACTGATAAGGACAGGTCACTTGGGTTTGTACAATGTTTCTAACCAAGCTGTTAACAAGCCTCTGTGGCCATTCACTTGCTTTGGTTGTGTTTGCCTTGAAAAGTATTGCAACATAATATTTCTACATTCTTATTAAATGCTTTGACCAGTTCTTGATGTCACATGGATGCCTTTGATACACATCTTTGTGTCTGAATTTTTATTAATTATCCTTATTATGCTTTGTCTTATTTTTTTTTTAATAAGCACTCTCATGATGATGTTTTCTGTTTGCAATCACTGGTAAATAACTACTTTTTAAGTTACCTTTGTCATTTCAGTGTGGCTTTGTACGGAAAGTTTAAACAACTTCTGGCAATCACTTCATAACTGGAATCTTTAAAATAATTTTTTCCAGATCGTTAGTTAACAAAAAGAAATCCACAACAGATAGTTAAAGCATGGAGTAAGGCAATAACAGCTCAAAGCAGAAGAAATTGACAGAATGCAACTTGATGTTTAGAAATCAATACATGTTGATAATAAATTTTCCTTCTCCAGGCAGCAGTTCCCTGCAGTCACTGATGAGTTCCACAGGGTTGTCTACTCCTGGTCATTGTTTCCCAGTTGGTATTAATATTGGCTGATCAACAGTTGCTCTCTGAAAGTCCTGGTCTTGTCATGGACCTTGGTTCAGGACTGAATTTGTCATGCATTTTATTTACTATCTATGTTTAACATTTTCATGGGTTTTTTTTTCCTCTTTGATAATATTAAATGTCTCCACATCCCCTATTCGTGTTGAACTGTATCCCCTGATCTCTGACAGTCCAACAGCCAAAACGCAAAAAAAACCCAAATATCCTACTATTAGAAACATGATAAACTACTATGTTTACATATTGAATCTGCTCCTTACATACTGTATAATAAATTTTTCTGCCTGGTTATTTTAATTGGCTAGTTCCTCAGTGAGTGTCCTAATCATGTAATCAGGCTCGAGTTATTAGCTATGCCTTGTGTTCAGTTAATTCTACGCATTTCTGAATATATAACACGTCTTGTTGTTTTTCAGTATTACTAAACGGTGCATAATGTCTTCAGTGGCGCAGCTTTAATAAATTAGACCTAAGGTCTGAATGACACTAATTTAGCTTATTCTAGGAGGGCAGAAAATTAAAAAAGTTCTGCTTGTTCTTTAGTCATTTGTAGAACTGGAGGGAACAAGTGTATTTTTAAGCTATTAACCTTCCATTATTTTTGAGTTTTGAGGTCTTATGAAGGTTCTATTTTTTTATCAAGTGATCATAATCATTTCATATTAATTTTTTTGCTTTGGTCAGATTAGTACTCCACCTTTTGCTCTGACAACCAGAACTCCATGACACACATGAATGTAACTATCCATTTCTTCAACATAATCAGAACTCCAATCCTATTTTTTATTATAGTGAGAACTCTCTTGTATCACAGCATACAGAAAACAATCTGTCAAATAGTCATATTACAATTTCTACAATAAACTTGTATGATGACTAGTAACATAATCAGGGCTTCTTTGCTGTAAATGAAATATTTTGGTTGCCAGAGTAATTTTTTACCTGTGCAATAATTGTAACATAACACCGAATACCTGCAACATCATCACTACTTTGGGCAAAGCTAGAGGTGCATTACAGGTCCTCATACCGACATATTTTTATACAAATCTCTAAACAGGAAGAGCCCCACTCTTGGCTTAGTCGATTCTGTGGCAGGACAATAAATTCATCCTGGCTTCTTCCTCGGCATTTCTGCATTATTCTGTGAAATCCATTCCTATGTAGCTCCATCATAAATGAGTACAAGAGCTCCGTGCCTTTCACTAACACACAAATGACTGAAGTATCAGACGTCTGTCCCCTGTGGATGGAGGACAATCAAATCTCTGTCAGAGAGATGTATCCAAAGCAACCGTATAGAACCACAGAAATACTGAATGGATGACGTTGAAAGGAATCTTTGGAGATTATCTAGTTCACCGCCCCTGTGCAAAACATGGTCAGCTAGAGCAGGTTGCTCAGGGCCTCCCTGATTCAGGTGAGCCGGAAACTCCACGACTTCTCTGAGCAACCTGTTCCACTGTTCTGGAAACAAATCTCTAAACTAGTCAGAGACCTGGAGTCATCCCCATCTTGGCATAAACACTATTCTTTGACAGGGATATTTTATGGTCCATCATTGCTTATTGTCAGTGCACGGAGACATACACCCACACTTGGAAAGCCACTGCATCAGCTCTACAAATATCAGGAGTCAATGGTCACCTCTGATGTACAGAGGAACGCCACTCTCACCCAGGCAGACTTCTATTCCTTTATCTTATACTAAGAGCTCTATCTCTGTTACTGCATACATTGACTCAGTGCCCATCTCAACATAGGTGGGTCTCTTTTCTAGGGCTTGATCAGGATCAGTTTCTACTTAGGCAGAATTGTGGTGTGCCTAGAGAGACACGAGAGTACATTTCTGTTGCTGGCACAGGTTTCATGAAAATCACTGTCATGGGAAGTATTCCAAACCCACATTGAGGCAAGCAGCTATCTAAACACAATTTCTAAGTCTGCAGAGTTATGTAAAACCCTTAACCTTACTGAAGCTTGATCTCTGTTTTTGAAAACTACTGGGAACTATCAACATATCTATATACCAGGGGCTCTTAAAAAATCAAATATGCTTGTATATTGAAGACTCATCTGTAACACCTTGGCTTGCATACCATGGTACCTATGTAGATGCATACACGTATATCTTCTGGTCACTAATAGCAGCAAAGAGACTAACAGCTACACTCAAACAAGACCATCTTCTGTAGCAATAGCTTTATCTTTTTTATATCATTTTCATGTATCTGATGTATCCAAAATATTTTCCTCTTCACCAATATCAAATGGCTGTGTACTCCTTATGGACAGTAAAGTGTATTCCCATCTCTCACTTTAGACTTCATCCCCAACTTGTCTCTTTTTTGCTAACGTATGGACATTTACGTGATCACTTCTGTATGTCCAGGGTTGTTTCCTTTGAACAAACACATCACAGCATGCAAACCCATGCATGCACAAACGTGCATCTACACCCCTGGCAGGAGTTCACTGCATCTGTTAGATTTTTGAGACTACACCATAGACCTGAAGTGTCTATTTTTCTATCTGTTTCCTTGACATATTTTATATGAGTAAGGATAGAACCAGGACAGCACAATAGTGGCAATCCAGCTTCTGATTTATGCAAGGTTCCGTGTCCATCATTCACATGAGAATGCTAATATGTAATAAGTATGAGAACAAATTAATAGTTTTCCATACCATCCATTTTTCTGTTCTGCACAGGGATTTTCCTCCCTCTCTGCCTCTGGGTAGAGATCCTGTGCTCCCATCTTTGGGGTCCATTTCCATCTTTGCTGTAACAGGCTTCTGTTGAAATATTGAACTTCTTAAAACTGGTTACTCATGTCTGATGCACTCTAATCTCTATTTCTTACAAAAGGAAGATGTCATCCCCTGGTCGGGGGTATTTAAGGGTCCATCTCTGTTTCACAAATAGTTGGATCTTCATCTGCACTTCGGAGAGATGAAATTTTGCCTACAATTCTGACCTACTCAAAACTACAATTTTCACTCCTGACTCTCTATCCCCATCTAGGGCTCTCTGTCTATCTCTGAAATAACAAGGTTCCAGACATAAAGAGAGATGCATCTCTATTTATGTATTCTTAGCAGATACACATTCTTTTTACGGTCCCTTAAGGATGCCATGAGTAACTATTTGCCAGTAGGACTTGATACTGCTGATGACCAGCCTTTGAACATTGCAGTCCAACCAATTTCATATTTGTCTATCATACACTTATTCAGTCCATATCTCACCAATCTGGCCTTGATAACATCAAAGTAAACCTTGACTTCTCTCATCAAGACAATGACTAGCAAGTCCGGTACAGAGGGCTACCAAGATGGTCAGGAGCATACGCAATATAAGAAGACGCTGAGAGAAATTATTTTCTTCAGCCTTAGGAAGAAAAGGAAAGGAGAGAGGTTACTCTTATGTTCAACTCCCTGATGAGAGGATATAGAGAAAACAGCCAGATTCTTCTAAGCAGTGCTCAGTGACAGGAGGAGAGGCAATGGACCCAAGTTGCAAACCTGGAAATTCTGATTGCATATATGGAAAAAATGTTTTTGTTGTGAGTGTAGTCTATCACTGACAGAGGTTTCACAGGAACCTCCACCCTTGCAGTTGTTCAGGATAAGGCTCTGAGCAACCTGCTTCAAGCAGACCTGTTTTAAGCAGATAGTTGGACTACATGAGCTCTGGAGGACCCTTTCAACCAACCATGGTGCCTTGATTCTCTGATGTCTGAAGATTCACAGGACTGCGATCATCAAAATCACAACCAAGTTTGTTTTCAGAACCTTGCACATAAGGGTAAGAGTTTTTCATGATCCTTGGAAGACTTATGAACATGCTTTAACTTTACAGAATTTGAACAGTATCATTGACTTTACGGGAATAATTTACAGTGCTCTGAATGAAGCAAGAGTATAAATCTTAACAGTTTTACTCCCTCTTCTTGTAAATGCAAATATTTGCTTATTCTTGAAGCATATATATAATCCCTTTGGACTGTTCTCGTTTTCAAGTTTTAGTAGTAAATTGCAAGTAATATGAGATAAATCATGAAGCAGTGTGTGTTTTGTAACTTACGGTTCAGTATATTTGGATTATTTCATTCTGCTTTTTGAAGAATGAACAGGCTTTTATCATTCAGGATATGGGAGAGAAAAGTTGAACCAACAGTTTCAAATTCAACCTCACTGCTTTGCCTTCAGAAAAGAGTGCATTAATTATGCAGAAGAAATACTTTGAACTTTCATTTTTTGGAAAAGCTTGTTAGATGGAAAGCTGGTATAGGATAGGAACCTCCACAATACAAAAAAAGTGCAGCACTCTAGGTGGGGTTCAACTGAAACTTTGAAACACTTTCTGAACTCTGGTGTAAAATGCTTCCTCACTCTTTAAGAAATTTTACCTAATGCCTTCCCCCAGCCCTTCCATTTTCCAACAAAATTTCACTGTTGGAAATCTGATCCAATGGTAAATCCACAGATTTCAAATAAGATTAGAAGACTACCATTTTCTTCAGAACTGGAAATAAAGAGCCTAATGAAAGTACGTTTATTCTGAATAGTTCCCTGGCTGATCACTGAAAATATTCCTAAAGACCTTCACCGTAACAAAATTAAATTATTTGGTTTATATGTTATCAATGAGTCCCTGCGGTGTTTTGTTTTTGTTTTGTTTTTTTTTTTTTTTAATTGGGATAATCATAAATATTGCTCAGTTCTGAAAACTATTTAAATTTAGCTAGAAGTATAGAACAGTTTTCTTAAGGAATTAGAGATATAGGGGTTTGGGCTTTGGTATTTTCTGTATGTTTAACCAAGCCTAACTTTTAGGAAAAAAACCCCACAAAACCAAACCACCAACAAAAACCAAAAACCAAACCAACAACAAAAAACCCACTTCAAAATTCTTGTTAATATGCAGCACATTCATTATTTTCTTCCCTAGTAATTTTGAATTCAAATCTAGCATTTTTCCAATAAAGACATGCAAATATTTTATTTATGGCCCTTTTTTTTAAGGTAGTGAGTAATTTCCATGGAACAGTTGTCTCCTGCATCTGTGCATCCTTTTATTACTAGATGAAACTTTCAGAGTTATTCCCTCACCCAGATGAGTATATTTAAACTATGACCTATTTATCCATCTTTCTTCAAGAGCTGAATGTTCTCTCTCCCATCTCCATTCATGACATATTTATATGTTTATGTAACACATTGATGGGGGTGCAGATGCCAGTTTTAATTCTTCCTACCTTTGCTGAGACTAGCAGCCGCCTCTGTACTATGTTAAAGCAACACCTTTGGAAGCAGAGACACTGGAGTATTTTTTCAGTTGCTGATTTAGTATCAAGTAAGAAGCTGAACAAGATGACTGGCTGCATATAGATGTATGGTAAAATAATGAAGGCTTTAGAAGCTGTTAAAACATGGTAGTGATAACAATAACATGATTATACAGACCAGTGGTTTTACAATGCTGAACAGATACTGTGCATTGTGGAGCATTCTCTCTCATAAATAATGGGACTTGAAAATATGTAGGGAGGCATTCCACATTCTGCAGGACAAGGCCAATATGGTGAGATATAGTCTCTAGCTGTTAACACTCATAGAAAACACAAGAATGCTGTCCTTTATTCTGAGAACAAAAGATACATGGGGAACGCAAGTTCAGTTCATATCTTATGCTGCAACATGCTAGAAATGTTTGAGATCTAGTTCTGGCAATCAGACTAAACCATGCTTCCTAACAGACATAATTAAATTGGCCTGGAGCTATAGCTAGAGAAAGTAAGTTTCTTTCTAGGGTAAAAAAAATACATTAATAGTTCTGCCGACAGTACTTGAAATATGATCTATCACTAGACTTGAGGATATAAAACCATAAGTCTGTGAGTATTCCCACATGCTTGAGTTTCTTCATATGCCTAAGAGCCTAGTTAGTTCATGGTGTTCCTGCATCATGGCCCAAATAGCTTAATTAGTTATTCTAAAAATACTTATAATTGAAAAATTAAGAAATAAAATCAAAGCAGTAACACCTTTAGTATCAGTCAGAAAAAAACCATAGCTTTATCCACCATCATCAGCTTCCAACAGTTTCCTCACAATTTTTCCTTACTTCTCCCAGGCACTCTTTCACAACTGCCCCTCACCCTTCCAGCCTTTGAAAGTCAGTGACTTTTCCAGATCCCTCAATGACCCCCTCAGCTTCCTTTTCCCTCACAGCTCCTCAATCCCCATTCTTCTCTTCAGCCCTGATACCTTGCCTCTGGCAACAAAAACCCCAGCTCTTTCTTCCTCTCTTTCAGAACTAGCTCTATCACCTCTCAAAAACTGAGTTTAGCCCATGTTTCTGATGAGCACTGAACTTGTTCTGTGCCAATGTTTTGAGCAAGAGCTGCCGTAGGTGGCCTGCCCAATATTACTCGTTCCAAAGTTTTCTGGTTGATAAAGACCAGTGAACAGAAAAGGGAAAACCAATGGAGAGAGAGAGAAGAACGAGAGATAAAAAGTATACATTTTTTTTCAAACAGATACTAAATGAGATATAATAATCCTGAACTTTTTGATTTATGAAGCTGTATTAGATTTTTGTATATTGATGAATAAGTAAACAACCCAGCCTTTTCCTGGGATTCCTCTATTAAGTTAAGACCTTCATAATGCACAGATACATACTATTACTTTTCTATGTTTTCTCACAGTCCTGGTTGTAACTGTCTTTTTAGCTACAGTGCCTTATCAACAGCATTCATATAAAATTTTGACTTTTTTATGTTGAAGAGTTGTCTGATTTTTGGAGAATGATGTTACTGTCTAGGGCTGCATCAAGTATGGTGACTCTAATATGGTTCTTAAGGTTGTAGGCTAGTTTGCCTTTGCTTTAGCATAATTAATTGAATCTTAGAGATTATTTTTTTTCTTGTATAATTTCCTATATTTGCCTGACAAATCATTAAAAATACAAGGATTAGACAACTTTTGGGGATGCTAAGGTTTTCCCTGTTCTTTCAGCTCTGATTTTTTCTTTTAGCATACCATGAAGCTCTTTCATCTATTCTGAGATGTCATGGCCTAAGTAAGTCATTTTGATTTTTGATTCATTGTTTGTCTCAACCTTAATCCTTCCTTTCTACTGTTTCTTTTTTAGCCATTCTTAAGTCCCTCTAATCACTGAAAATATCTTGGTTGTTGACTTCCTAGTCTAATCTAAATAACTGTATATTTAGGCAGTAAATCATTTAAAGAAAATATGTCAATGTTTGACAGACAAAACTATGAAGAAAATGAAAGAAATTTCTTCTCTAAGTAGCTTAAAAGTAGAAATAAGAACGTTTGAAAATGAGAAGAGGACTAGAGTGCAAACAGTGACATTTCTTCACTGGAGAATAGCCTGCCAAGTGAAAATGAGCCTTCTCCAACTCTTGTGACAATTACAATTGAAATTTTACAAGTCCTGGGAAATGTGATCAGTCCTCATTAGAGAAGATAATCCTGTTATCAGTCTGGGGAAAAAGAAAAGAGTCATCTTCCTATGGCTGCTCTGATGCTACTTTCCACCTCTGCTTTGCTGAAGTGACGTAAGTTAGAAGATGCATTCTGGCTGGTATCACAGCATAAAATCCATAACAGTCCCTCTGCATGTGTGCTCCTTTAGCTTTAACCCTAGATGCAGTCCCACCCATTTCTCACATCATCTCCATAGTATACAGTTCAGTTGTTTTATCCTGACCCAGTTTCATTTATGTTCTTAAAGTTTCTCCTTTCTAGCCTTGGACTTCCGGACTTTCCACTTTTTGTTTTTTAGCCCTTCTTCTGTCCTCAGGTCTGAGTCTGTGGCTTCAGCAATTTGTTTCCTCTCATTCAGTGAGCCCAGAATAATGAAAGGTCTTATTAGGGATCTATTCACCCTGAAAGGCAGACAAGAAGCAGACATTCATTTAGTATCACAAACCAGCTTTTTTTTAAAAGAAACAAACCAGAATTCTGTAGTCAACTGCAAGACAATATCTAGGTTTTGTAGGGAAAATTTGTAAAGAATGGTTCATATACTTGCCAGGTGGCAGTATTAACTGAAGTGTCAAATTTTCTTTTGTGCATAGTGGCCAGTTCTTAAAACAGCATCATGACACATCAGAGTTCTGTTGCTGTTTTTTGCTTGTTTGTTTGTTTGATTTTTTTTGTTTGGTTTTTTTTTTTTTTTCAGATTTTATTAATGTATTTTTTATATTGACTATTCAGGATCTCTTAACAATCTTTTTTTTTTTTTTTTAAATCACTGAGGTACCAGCATCACAGGCTGATATTCCATGAGATTTCTCTCTTATCAAGCTCAATAGTTTATTTGACCAATTCTCTTCTTATCGGAATTCAGAAAAGAAATTAAACTCTACAGGCATAATAGGTACAGTGTAAGTCTAACTGAGCCAAAGATACTTTTCCCAAAAATACAGATTTTGTTTTTATCAGTTCTATGCAATAGGTCACTTGGGTCAAATACTGGCTTGTAATTTGGCAGACTTAAGGATTCCATGAACAAAACCAGGATCAGACACCTGGCTGGGATTCACACGGCCAGATATAAAGTCTATAATGTAAATAACTATGTCTGAGTGAGTTATGTTCTTTCATAGTTCAACTGGAAACAAACTTTTATAGATTAACTGGGAAAAAGAACATATCAAAGGAGGGGTTTATCTCATTGCAAAATATCTACCTAAAATAGGTCAAATGAATAAATGGTCTGTAGGTGTCTAAATTTAGATGAGGTGAATCATGCTCTGATTCATTAGGAGACATGAGTAAGCTGTGCACTGCCCATTAACTCAACTGTAATTTAGCCAGGTGCTTGACTGGCTGAAAGAGAGAAAAATCGGATGTTTTTGAAAATGAAATTCTAATATGGCCAGATGAAGTAACGTTAAGCAACGGCATGCGGAAAAGATGAGCGGACATACAGATGAGATGAGATGAGATGAGATGAGATGAGATGAGATGAGATGAGATGAGATAAGATCATTCGATATTAGTTCCCTATTAGCTTAGACACAGAGTGAATTTTTATCTCAGTTTGGATCGTCTTACAGTTTAGGCAGCTGTTTGGACTTATTTTTGCTATACTGTTTTATCCTTCCTTAATTCAAGCTCTGTCAGCAATCAGCATGCATCACTTCTTTTTTGGAACAGGAATCTATCAACTTATAGTTTGGTCACCAGAATGACCATCTTCATTCAGCCCAGTGTTCATTCCTGTTTATATTGTACAGAGGCTTCTGACTATCCTTAATTATTATGTAATAAAATTATAATAATAACATTGTAACTTTATAGCAGCAAACATCATGTTTACTGCTCTTCTTCTATCTTACATAAGCAAAGAGAAAGCCTTTGAATTTGTAATGAGTTCTTTGAATTTATACTACTTCTTTGTTTCTTTTCATTCTTTAGATTAAGTATTCAGTAACTCTTCACTTTTTAAATATTATTTGCTGCATCTAGAAATGAAGGCAGACTTTCTGCTGACTTATGCATACGCCTTGTGGTAGGTTTTTCGTCATTAATTATTATCCATAACATGGATATAGGTCCCAGTTTCACATTGTAGGAAGGAGACAAATGAAAGATAGGGGTTTGTTCATAAGAGAGTCTTGACAGCAATTAAATTATTTTTTTATTGGAACATGGGAAAAAAATGAATTAAAAACCTTAGTTCCACTCCACAGAGCACACTTGCATATCAGTTTTGGAAACCAACAAAAATAACTATGTGTAGATAGAAAACAAAATCCAAGTTATTTTAATGTATAATACTAGTGTTGGGATCATTTTAAGACTCTGTCAACATTAAAAAAATGTACTTTTAATATGTTGCTTATCAGCTTAGTGATAGTACTGGGTCTGTCAAACAAGCAGAAATGTCAAATAGGATTCAAAAATAAGATACTAGTGCTTTGTATTTTTTTTATTTTCATTTATTCTACTATTGTTCTTTAATCCTTCTATTGATGTCAGTAAGCTTCTCTTTCTCCTTAAAAAAATGGAAATGTCTTTTGTGAATTAGTCAATAGTAACTAGGAAGTGGACTTTAGCCACCCAGCCTGATGGAAGATACAATGGCAACCCGCAGGATTGCCAAAAAATCTATATACATACTGTAATATTAATGTGATTGTGCAGTGTATAACACCAACTGATGGTTGGAAAGGCCTAAAATAAATTTAAAAAAAACCCCAATGAGCCATAATAACAAAGTATTCTTCTGTATAGTGCCACTAACTGACAACAGATGAACTCTTTTTACATTATTTTGTAAAAGTAGATTAGCCCTACTCTACTACTGCTTCCTAAATAATTGGGCATTAGTTCTGAGATGTTTTAAATAATCTTACATCCTGAAACAGAGCTATGTGTTCATATTTCATGAAGTTAAACATGTATGCAATTTTCAGCAACATATCATTATATAGCAATCCTTCTCCAATTCATTCATCATAGATTACAAAATAACAGTATGATCAGGTACTACAGCTCAGTTTTACTTGCCACACATGAGCTGAATTACATTAGTAGATGGGTTATCAGCTGTGTATTAGCAATGGCTAACAGTCCTCTTTAAGCTTGAGCACTCAAAACTTGGAATGAGGGTTTCATATGAAATGTTATCATTTTAAGTTTGAATTAAAATTCAGCAAACCATCCATAAAACATCCTGCCAGGAACAATCACTTAGAGTGAGTCTCAAATGAAAAGTAGTCCATAAAATTCAAAAAGCAGGTAAATAAAACTGATGTTAGCATTGTATTTCTGCTGCTTCTCACCTTTGAGTAGAATCCATCTTTGTCTGCTTCTTTTAATATTTAATCACTCTGAATTTGGTTTAATTGTCATTCGAGTTTGTCTAAATTGCAGAGCAGACACTGTATAATCTACTGGCTACTTAAATGCTGCTTTTTCACTTTTCTTCTTTATAGTTTAAGAATGAGCAAATAGAGATAATGTGATGCCTAATGATCCCTGCTTTGTATAGCCTAATGTTCCCCACTTCAAAACTTGTAATTTGCTTTCCCTTTCCACCTTTTAGTGGATGGGCTGGATATTCAAAAGAGCACGTGATTGAAAACCTTTAATCCTACTGCATTATATGTGATTGTTTAGTATTCTTCATGTTTCTATCAAATCAAGATTAGAATAATACGAAAAGACATGAGGAATTCATGATAGATTATGTATTTTCAAGTCTTTACTGGCACCGTAATAAAATATATCTACATACCTCTAAAATAAAATAGCATGCCTTATCATGTATTGGTGCTAAACTGTTGCAACCATTTGGTATTTCAGGGATCCAAGTACTGTGTTTTCATTGCCTCCGTAGTCTATTGCTCTGAAAAAATGATGTCCCATTCCTAAAAAGAATAATCAGTGGATTAAATCCATCTTTATGAATTTATATTTAAAGTGTGTTCAGGTTAAGTTGCTACAACATAATTTTATTTTCTATTTCATGGAAATACTACACTTTACCTGGGAAAAAAATGAAAACATAAAGGTTTCAAGAATAAAATAAGTTTAATAAAACTCAGAAAAAAATATGGGCTGGTAGAATGTAAAATTCTTCTGGCACAAATGTTTTCAAGATTAAAAGTGCTGATTTAGATTTGGTACAAGCTCACGTTCAGACTACTTCTTGTTATGCAAAAAAAGATTGACAATTCCCAACTGTCTCTACTTCTAGAAATTTGTTTGAAAACGGAAAGCAGAAGAATGGCTTTCATTACTAGAAGCCACATTGCAAGAATGATTACAAATAAAAATATCAAATAGGTTTTTAAGTCAGTCCCTACTATTAGTTCTGCTAGTGCGTTATAGAGTCATAGTTTTAATATGGGAGTCAGAGCGAACGGGAAAAAAAAAAAAAAAAGAAGAAGAAAAAAATAGTAAAGAAGAAAACCCAACACAAACCTAAAAGTACACTGAGAATTAATCAGAAGCTTCACACTATGTTTTTTATAGTAATTACTGAGGACACATGCCACTCTCTGTGCTTCCATCCTTCACAGGCCTTGGATAGAAAAACTCTGAAAAACTAGCTCAGATCGGTAGCACAGTTTTGGTGCAGACACCCACGTGATCTTCTCTTACCATTTTACGATTTATTTTGAAAAATAGTGTGTACAAACTAGATTCCTTTCTGCGGAAATTAAAATGGAAGATCTAATTTGGTATGCACAAAGCACACTCCCATTTCTAATAAAGGAGTAACGGTGCAAACCATTACTGATTACTGTTTCAGACAACTTCAGAGTATGCACATAGTGGCGATATCCATCCCAAGAGACCTAAATAAGTGTAATTCAAAATAGAATGTAGAGATCACTGGCATAACTGTTGACATTTGCTTATCTGCTCTTTCTGCAGTTTGCTCCTTTGTAGGTGCAGTTAATAACACCCGCCCTGTGTCACATTCTCCATTCACTCAGAAAACAGTTCAAAAAGTTTAAGGAAACGGCTTAAGCATTCAGGCATTCACACCTAGGGCTGGCTAACTGTACGGATGGATCTGTTTACCTTAATGTCTATTTCTGTCACGTCTCAAAAAGTTAGAAAAGAATGCGTCAGCTAAGGAAGACCTGTGATTTTTGGGTCTCGGGTCTCTCAAATGAGAGACCAAAAGATCAGGGGGTGTTAGTTGGTTTGTTTTCTTACAGTGTTTTTAGATATATTCTCGTCAGACTTTTGCTTGCTTGCTTTTCTGTTTCACAGTTACATCTGATATATCAAGAGTTCTGTGGGAGACATGCACTGTACATTTTCATGGTTTGCAACATGTGGCAGATCCTCTCCACAACCATGCAGCAGTAACCATTCCTGATATCTGTTCCTCACTGTGCAGCCCAGAAGAGCAACAGTCTTGGATTCACGCTGTGGTCTTTAAAAGCCTAGAATATGCTGTCTAGCACAAGTATTTGGACATGTGCTGCTAAATCTGTGTTGTTAATGATTTGTATTGAAATGATTCTTGATGAAATAAATTAAATTGAAATGAGGTTGCAGAAGATGAAGATGTACCCAGGCCTGGCAAAAGAAGACTGACCTTGTTTTGAAAGCATCCTCAGTTTTTTTCTTCACTGTTCTGTTCATTTCCTTCTTATGATACATGTTTTTATCTACAGAAGAGAGAAAGCATCTGACATATGTCTTCCTATTGGTCTCTGCATACTGTACTAGATAAATATAAATACTGCATCAGCAGAAAATTTCCACTCCACATTTTCTAATTTCACTTTGTAATTATTCTATACACAATGGCTGCCAGGCAATCATATAGTTTTTTTCTCTACTGTGCTGTTAATTCTAATGTCTTTTGTTTATTGTCCAATTTAAAGACCTTAGGAGAGAAAGGAATATTTCTACAAATAATTTCTTTAACACTTGATGCATATATATTTTTTTGAGTACATAGATTGAAACTGGCTGAATGACCAGGCCCAGATGGTGGTTTAAGGCAGCAAAAACTCTAGTTGGAGTTCAGCAACCAGTGGTGTACCCCAGGGGTCTATACTAGGTCCAGTCCTTTTTAACAGCTTCATTAACAATTTGTATGATGGGGCAGAGTGTATCCTCAGCAGGTTTGCAGATGACATGAAACCAGGAGGAGTGGCTGATACACCAGAGGGTCATGTTGCCATCCAGAGGGACCTCAACAGGCTGGAGATATGGAATTACAGGAACCTCATGAAGTTCAACAATGAGAAGAGCAAAGTTCTGCTCCTGGGGCGGAACAATACCAGGCATCAATATATGCTGTGGGCCACCCAGTTGGGAAGCAGAAAAGTGCATGGAGGTCCTGGTGGCCAGCAAGTTGAACATGCGCCAACAACATGCCATAGCTGCAAAAAGAAGGCTAATGGTATCCTGGGCTGCAAAGTATTTCAAGCAGTGCAAGGGAGGTGATCCTTCCCTTCTCCTCAGGCCTGGTAGGCCACACCTGGAATACTGTGTCCATTGCTGGGCTCTTCAGTACAAGAGAAGCATGGACATACTAGAGAGAGTCTAACCAAGGGCCACGAAGATGATGAAGGGATTTTCCTCTTATGAAGAAGTGCTGAGAGAGCTGGGATTGTTTAGCCTGGAGAAGAGAAAGCTCATGGGGGAATCTTATCAATGTCTACAAATACCCTGAAAGAGGGTGCAAAGAGAATTGAGCCAGGCTCTTTTCAGTGGTGCCCAGTGACAGGACTAGAGGCAATGGGCACAAACTGAAACACAGGAGGTTCCTTCTGAACATATTTTTACAGTGAGCATGACTGAGTGGTGGTGGAGTCTCACACCTTGGAGATATTCAAAAGCCATCTGGACATGATCCTGGGCTTTATATGGCCCTGCTAGCGGGGTTGGACCAGACGGCGTTCAGAGGTCCCTCCTAACCTCAACCACTGGTTTGGCTAGCTCAGGAAGACAGCATCTCTACTGATTAACTAAAAGAAGGTTATTTAAACAACCAGTTGATCCACTTAACGGACATAGCCAGCTGTTCCATTGATACAGCGTCTGTCTAAAATGAAGCATACTCTGGTCCTGTGTGTATTCAGATAAATTCAACTTTCTTTTAAAAGATCAAGCGCTCCTGAGTCAGGTTCTTCCCTGAACTTGCCAGGAGCATAGTCCTTGCTACCTTGCCAATCTCCTCTGAGTTTTCTCCCCTTGTGGAGATGTGTTGATTGATCACAATGTTTCCAGTAAACGTGACCTGGAAAGAAGTATTTTCACAGAATCACAGAATCACAGAATCTTCATGGTTGGAAAGGACCCTTAAGATCATCGAGTCCAAACAAACAACCTACAGTCTCTGCCACTAGAGCATGCCCTGAAGTGCCACATCTAGACGTTTCTTAAACACCTCTAGGGATGGTGACTCAACCACCTCCCTGGGCAGGCTGTTCCAGTGCCTGACCACTCTTTCAGTAAAGTAATTCTTCCTAATATCTAATCTAAACCTCCCCTGCCACAACTTCAGACCATTTCCTCTGGTCCTGTCATTATTCACCTGGGAGAAGAGGCCAACACCCAGGTTGTTGGCCAACCTCCTCTCAGGCCCAACCTCCTCTCAGGTAGCTGTAGAGGGCAATGAGGTCTCCCCTCAGCCTCCTCTTCTCCAAGCTAAACATGCCCAGCTCCCTCAGCCTCTCCTCACATGACCTGGTCTCCAGACCCCTCACCAGCCTGGTAGCTCTCCTCTGGACACGCTCCAGCACTTCAATGTCCGTCTTGTACAGAGGGGCCCAGAACTGAACACAGTACTCGAGGTGAGGCCTCACCAGTGCCGAGTACAGAGGCACGATCACTTCCCTGCTCCTGCTGGCCACGCTATTCCTGAGACAAGCCAGAATGCTGTTGGCCTTCTTGGCCACCTGGGCACACTGCTGGCTCATGTTAAGCTGGCCGTCCACCAGCACCCCCAGGTCCTTTTTGCAACATTTTAGACCATTGAGACCAAAGAAAGAGGTGTAGGAATGGACCATAGGAAGAATACCTGAAAAGAAAACTCTAATACATGTTATAGAGATTTGTTTATTGTAAAGTAGACAAAATTTAAACAAAGTAGACAAGATTTAAACAAAAAAATACACAAACAAAACCTGTCATGAGGATTATTATCATGTTCTGTTAACATTTTTCCTAAAAGCTCCGATGTAAATATAAAAGCCATAAACAACTGAATTTTTACTCAGACTGGAAAAATTCTCTTTCGCCTCTGACAAGGATTTAGAGCAAAACTGGAAGACTTCACACCAACTTGCAAATTCTATCATGTCTAAAACCTAGGGCTTAGGACTGAAAGGGGTTCCACATTTAAAACTGGTATATTGCAACTTTATCTGTGGACTCCATTTTTGTAACCCTGTACAGCCCTACTGAAATTTCCACAGCATTTCACAGAATCATGACAGCTAATAAACATAACTTCTTTTGCAAGTTTATAAATTTAATTTTTGGGAAATGACTTAATATGCTTAAGGGACTATAGCTTTGGAATGCACGTGAATACATAGAGCACTAGATATGACAGTGGAACACAGGTATATCATTCGTCTTCTGTTTATGAGAGAAATTAGCATGAAAAATTACTCAGAGTTTTACCCCACATTTCTTTTAATCTCTTTTCAGGTTTCTAAAATCCATCTGTTTTCACCATTTTTTCCACCCCCTTCTGCTAGGTAGAAATATTAAAACAGTCATAAAAATCATCATTTTGCAAGTCAATAAAACACTGAACACAGAAAGTTACTTAGGTGTTTCAGAAATTTCCTGATTTAGTCCATGTATTCTCTATAGATTGAGTCTGTGTTTGAAACAGAATGGGATAGTTGTCCCTAACAAGTCACACCCCCTTTTTTTTTATTAAACTTTTTGATGCCAAAGACCTTATAAACTGCTTTCATTATCCACTATGTACAGTTGATAAGCATCCAGTCAGTAGTCTTTGGAGATTTCTAATCATTATTACTCTCCTTTTAGTCATGTCATGTTATCCATAATGCCTACAGAACAGAAAAGACTTTGATTTAATGTTTTATTCAAAGGACAAATCCTTCAGAAGGATAACAGTCCCTAATGCAGGGTAGATATTAGTGGATGTAAGATATCCAGTTTACTGCAGCCTGGGATGTAGATTTACTTTGACCCTTTCAGCCTGGAGGTGAAAGAGCTTTCTATTAATGGCCAGTTACAAAACTCACAGGACTATTAGTGTTTTTGATATCCTTTGTTACGTTGATTATTGATTATATATCCATGTAACTGCTTTACCATCTACACTCTGTCAACATTCTAAAAATATGTTATTCTCTTTTGCTCTCTCACTGAGATATGTATTAATCAATACAGTGCATTTACTGTTTTCCTAATATTTTCTTATTTGTATCTACCCTATTTTATTACATTTGTTCTCTAAAGGAGTGAAGAGTACAGGTCACAGAGCCAGCCATCTCACTAATTTAAGGAGAGAAATGAACTGGCCTTAGATGAGACCATGGGACCTCTAAACTCTGAGATGTTTGTATTCACTTTAATGAGAGCAGAGTAGGCCCAAAGTAGAGGAATTTATGAATGTTCTCCCAAATGCTCTGTTCTTTTTAATGTGATTATTCAGTAAATTCCTGCTGCTACTAGTGAAGACGTAGGTGTTTGTATTTGAAAGTCTTACTGCACTCAGATCTGACTGATGAAGCATATCCTTAACTTTGGGAAGGCAGTTAATGACTCTGGCTTTGGTGAAATGACTTCCATTCTGAAAAAAGGAGCAAACGATACCCACATTGGATTCACAGTTCTTCACAGATTGAAAGGTTCCCGTGTAAGAAATGTATCAAACGGACAACTGGAAATTTATAAAATGTCAAATTTTGATTTTACTTCCATGAGTGGTGGATGTCCCATTTGCTTGAGTAGCAGAAACACTAGTGTGATTACAAATTTGGCTATCTCATGTGTAACACAGCAACAACTAAGAACCAGCGCTTGGAATTCTAGTTTAAACACAGTGAGGCACTCATCCAGTATATTCTTATCTGCAAGAAAGTTTACCTTAAATAAATGACACTTTCACCAGACTGTGCAGCTACTGCTGTCAAGATATTGTACATAAGTAGTTCATAATATGCCTACAATTTCATGAGCCATTTAAAGGAACTGATTCTAAATAACTGTATTTCAGTGTAGCTAACATAACTTAGATGACATCTGTAACATCTGTGTTAACCTTGACTTACCGATTTTTATCACAAATTCCATAGCTACCATCTCTCCATCATCCAGTCCTGACATGCTCCTGCACCAACCTCAGCTGCAGCTTCCTTGCTATTAATTCAGACACCAGGAGTAGCATAAGAGATGATAAACTGCAAACTGCTCTTACAAACTGCTCCATATCTCACAGATCAGGAAAGCCAGTAAAAATCTGAAAAACATCAAAAAGGGTATGATGTACAGCCAGGCCATTAAAGCATTTGCTTGAGATACTCAGCTCATCTGATTAAAAGAAAACTACACCACTAAACTATTCTCCAGACTCTATCTTTGAATGACCTCCCAAAGAAATACATGGAAACTTAGTACACTACAAGCAAAATATGCCACTACACCACTAGTAATCATATACCACCATAACCTTAAACAAATGCTATAAGTTACTAAAGAAATTCTATTCATGTCTTGAAATACATTTTCATATGTCCCCTACTAAATTTCAAATTATACCCCCCAGAGCAACCTGTGGTGCCTTCAAGAACTCCTATGTAGGTGAAGCTGAACAACCACAATAAATTGAGGTGAGCTCAAACAGACAGCTGATAAAGGATAAACTAAATAATTAACCCTAAGTAAGTGAGAAATTCGTTTTCACAAAAACCAACACTTACCAAGCTCTCGCAATCCTGGGTCTTAATTTAGAGTTTCAAAGCTCCTTTCCAAAAGCTCAAATCTACTGAATACCCTCAGGCACATACTCAGGACATAGGATCTTCTCTATGCTATACTTGTCCCACCCCAGGCCAACCCTGCAGTGTTGCTAGTGGGGTAGGTTTATGTCTGTTTCTCTCTCTTGTATATAACCTTAACATGTCTTTCTTTTGTATTACTGTCAGCCTTCCACTGCATTACAGTTGCCAGTCGTCCCTTCTACTCAACTGTCCTGTAGAGAAACAGTATATTAAACTTAGAGCAAGTGTCTTAAACCTTTATCTCGCTAAAGGGGGTCTACAGGAAGGATGGGGAGGGACTCTATCAGGGCGTGTAATGACAGGACAAATGGTAACAGCTTCAAACTGAAAGAGGGTAGATTTAGATTAGATAAAAGGAAGAAATTCTTTACTGTGAGGGCAGCGAGACACTGGAACAGGTTCCCCAGAGAAGCTGTGGATGCCCCATCCCTGGAAGTGTTCAAGGCCAGGCTGGATGGGACTTTGGGCAACCTGGTCTAGCAGGAGGTGTCCCTGCCCATGGCAGGGGGGTTGGAACTGGATGATCTTTAAGGTCCCTTCTAACCCAAACCATTCTATGATTCTATGATTCAAAAGTTTCTCCTTCTAGTTCAAAACAGATTATGAACATGAACCTAGGAAGTCATATGTTTTTTTTTCCAATTATATAAACTGATCTAATACAGGATCTGGTTTACCTGTATCCTCAGACTTTCATAGATACAGATCATGGTGAACACTGACTCTGAATGGCACCATTAACTATAAAGGTAAGTATACTTAATATTTACTTCAGCGAAGTTGCTTTTGGAATATAGAAAGCTCTACTCTTTTTCTGTATGGATTTTGGCCCATAACTATCATTCTCTTGTTTTATCACTGACTGCATTATGAGTGAAGGTCCAAGTCAGGTTCTTGGGAATTTCTCCTCAAAAATGGCATTAATCTACAAACTTTTCAGAAAAGTGTGACAAAAATAAACTGCAAAGTTCAAGTGCTTCAATTTAAGGCTTCTGTCCTCTCAGTATACTTCTACTGATGTGCATCTGTCCTCCCTCAAATTTATAAAAGATTTTTTTTCCTTAATGTAAACACTTTCCTGGTTATTTTGGGGCTGAGGCTTGGATAAAACCATAATAAAATTGCTGAGTAAAACTGCTAGCTTCATTAATGGCAAATGTAAGTTTAAAAAAAACCAAAAACAAAAACAACAACAACAAAAATGAAAAACCCAACAGCTGATTTCTATGATGGAGAAAATAGTTGGAACAATAGACATTAACGCGCAACACAGAGCCCATGAACTAGGAGATAGTAGTAGATGAGCTTTGCTATCCAAGTAATTTCACAGGGTTCCACAGCAATTAAGGTTAGCTTTTGATTGGTTTTGTGGTATCTGTGTCTTCATTGGTTTTCAGAGAGCAGAAACAAAGAGAAAAGGATTTGGGTTTGTTCCCATGGGGAACTTTAGAGACAGAATTACTCTGGCTAAATTGGTGGTTGGAAGAAGCTTGTAGTTTATTCCTAAACGCAGTGCAATGCCCTGATGAAACTAAAAACCTCTGGGAACGTGGAATATCACATTTCAGTCCTGTTCACAAACTGATCATGAGTGTATTTCATTTCCTTTTGCTAGGAGTCATATAAGTTATCTTGTTTTGGGCCCCACCAAAGTTGGACTTAGGCTGAAGTATTGTCATGAGGGGCTCATTATGCTGGTAGGTTTAACATCTTCTCTTTTGCAGAAATAATATGAAAATGACATTGGAGTTCTATATGAATGAATTAGTCGGGACAGCAGGAACTTACATCCCAAAACTCCATTTGTCTTTCTTCCAGTCACAGAATCAAATACCAAAATGAGAGGATGTCACTTTTCTACAAAAAGACTGGCTTCCCATTAACAGTTTGAAGAAGCACTGCAACAAGTGTTCAAGGCACTTGCATAAAATCTGTCCTTCTGATGTGTCCTCCAATTCTTTTTTTTCCTCTGATTTATGGTTTCAGATTTCCATGAACTTTACTATGTGAATCTTGCATAAGGCTGTGGTGGGAGCTGATTCTTTGGGTATCATATAGACAGAGATATGTGGATGGTTTGAATTACAACCATCTCGGGGGGAGGGGGGGTGGGGGTGGGGAGAAGAAAGGAAAAAGAGAGAAAACCCAAAAACAAGCAGGGAAAGAATTAGTAGCTTGACTGTGAAGACTGGGAAAATTTTACTATTACATCAGGAATTCGATCATCACTTTCTCTTCACAGGAGAAATAATTAACAAGGTCCCAATTTTCAGTTAATTGTTTAGTTTGAACATATTACACTCGCACATTTTTACTGCAGTGTTTTACCTGCATATCATTTTTTAACATCATAAGTCAGGGTAAAGCTTGAAATAAACTACAGTTTATGCTTAATAACGTGGGAGTAATTACCCAAACTGGCATATGATTTACACAGCACATGTTGTGTTACAAGGTATACTCCATGTTTCAAATTATTCCTTCTGTGAAATGTTTATTATTTCTGTAGTTACCAACGTTGGAAGAGTTTGCTATAATTAATTTTAGACCAATTTATCTAGTAAGCATAGTTTCTTCTTATGTTAATCCTTTTGAAGCATTCCTTCCTTTAATTTTCTTTCTACATTTTTATGTTTAAAATAATTATGAAATAAACACTCAATTTTCAAAAGTTCTCAGAGGGTTCTCAAATACTGTAGTGATGAACTGATACACAATACACATATAGTGACAAGAGGGAGGAAAAGGGAAGGGAAGGAGAGCAGGAGGGGAAGGGAGGCGAGAGGAGAGAGTCTTGGATCTCATTGTAGATATGAATCATGATAGGGTTTTTTAAATTGCTTTGATTGTTTTGGAAGAGCCCACAATTATTTCATTGTAAGTAATTAAGTCTTTTTTTTTTTTGAGTTTGTTTTTTTTTTGTTTTGTCTTTTATTTCAGTACCCATTTTTCACACTATGGTCCAGCCAATTATTTTTAAATTTTAGTATGAAATTTGTATTTATTTATACTTATTACTATAATATAAAATTTCTTTTATTTATTATTGTTCTGTACTATTTGCCACAATTCAAGATGTGATTTGAATGCATATGAACAAAGACATATTTTCTCATGAACAGAAGGTTTGTTTGTTGAATCTCATACAATGTCGTATAGTATATACTATAAATGTTTAGCATGTAGAATCCCTCTATATGTTTAAAAAACATTGGGACATATTTTTTACATGTCCACCCCAAACATGCCCATTGAGAATTGTTATATGATATTAAAACGTGTTTAAAACAACATCTCAGAGCACAATGAGAGGTAGAAACATGCATTTAAGTGCATGTGAACTGCTTTTGAGACTCACAACTTCTGCTAGATGCTCAAACGAGCCCTGACAGATGAGCCCACTAGAGAAAGAAAATTCTGTTTTGTGACAACTTCAGACATTGCAGATCACAAACTAGATTCTTTTTGACAAAATTAAACCAGAAGGTTCACTCCAGGAGGGTACTTATGCTTTTCAACTGCTAAAGAGTGCTCAGACCAACTCAGCAGACTAAAACCACTCCAAGGTAAACTCTTAAAAAATGCACATCAAGTCCTTGGTGGGAACCATTTGGCTTTACAAACCCACCCTTCCTGGGCCACACAGCATCCTACCATAAACAGAGCTGCAGTCTTCAAACAAACTCAAAGGGAGCTTACTGGTACAACTTGCAAACCAGCTTCTTCCATTAGGATTTTTTGGCCCAGCATTTTTAAAATCCATGCAAACAAAAAAGACACCCGATCTGATGTTGAATGAAAGATCCAGAACCTATAAAACAGAGATAAAACCACAGGGAACTTCAGCCATTCAGATTATGGGATTCCTATATTACCAATTAGGCCAGACCCCTTTGATTGTCCACTTGGTCCCATCCACTGATGTGTGTTACAATGCTTTGTTTTTTTATAGAACACATGATGCCATTTTAAAAGGATTATAAATAAAACTCATACTCGAATGAGATGCTTGATCAAAGTAGAAAACGTTGTGACTAATACGATTTGGATGGTTTTGGGTATCCACTTCTGCTTAAATATCCTATAACCAAATCTGAAAAAGTCAGTGAAAATCATAAACTTATTTTTTTTTTACTGTAAAACTGACTTGCAGATTAATTTGCACATGCATAAAGTCAGACAAATTTTACGGGTACAAACAGCAATATCTGTTTATGCTATATCAGTGAATAATTTTTTGCATTTGTCAAATAACCGGAAAAAAATAAAAATGCTTTCACTAATCCATGTTTGTGTTATACTTTAAAGGTCATTGAAATAACTTTAAAATATTGTAAATCATCAGAAAATACAACTGTCAAATTTTCCATAAAATAACACTTAGCCACATAAGCTTTGGCTTTACAGAAAGTAAAATATTTTTATACCAGTACTCCATACCTTCTCTTCTGTCTGTACAGTAGAAAACTAGCAAGAAAAACAATTTCAGAGGAAGAACAATCAGGGATTTTTATTTAAATACGTTTCTTGACTTTACATTTCCTTATGACCTTCCTTCTTGTTTTCTAAACTGCATTAGTTTTACTGCTTTTTTTTATAGCGATAATCTATTTTCCTCTTTTAGGCCAATCATGTGTGTTCTACATTCTGTTGCAGAGATGAACAAGAACAGTATCACTTTATCTGGCTGGTTAGATTTATGGCTAAATATATTACCTAAACACATAAACGTAGATACACATACATATGGAAAACTTTGAAAGATTAGAAGTAATATTTAATAATTTCCAAAGAATGTATAGGTTTGGATGCAATTTTTAATAGCATTTTTTTATTTTCTGACTGAAAAATCTTTCAAGAAAAATAATGAAGTACAGTAAATCAATGCTTTTTTAAACTTTATTTCAGTAAAGAGTTTATAATATGTTTAAACTGAACAATATGCAGAAGCAAGTGATCTACATGATGCCGTAATACGATTTTTTTATTATTAGATCATAGAACCTCTTTGTATATATTTTTTCTCAGTTACACACGTTGAAAATATGCATAGAAAATAAAAATGTCCATAGCAGAGTAGACGAAGGTGATTAACATACAAATAAAAACAGGTAAGGGTGTACATATTCCTTGACCATTGTTTGGTTTGTTAAGCCTGAACTGAATCTAAGATTTGCAAGAGGAATAAATATTGCAGATTTGAAATTAACAGCCATCAGGAGAAAAACTCTAGAGGTTCATTCACCCTTAAAATCTAGCTTAATGATGTCTAAAAAGTTTTTTATCGACAGTAAAAAATCCAATAGAGTTCCTATAAAAAGAGTGTCCCCTGAGTAGAGAAGCTATTGGAAATGACAGCAATTAAATCAAGCTTATGAAATATTTAGACCCCTTCCAAGGTGAATTTGTTTCAATGAATATCAGCTACTAGACCAGGTAATGGAAGTAAGAGAAGACAAAGAAGAAAAGTATAAAGAATTAATAAATGTAGCATTTTCATAAAAAGGGAGGGGTTTTATTTAACCAGGAAATATGCTAAACATTCTGTGAAATCCTGACTAACTGGATGCAGAAGAATAAGTAATGAAAGAGTTATTGCAAAGAGCAGTATAGGTGTGTAAGCAGTAGATTGCCATTGCAGACTCACACTTACCAAACACAAAATGTGATATTTTTTAGTTTTAAAAAAGAAATCAAAAACTACTTTAATTACTTGCAAATGCTTTTGATGTCTTTTCTTTTTTATATGCCTTGCAAAAATGGAGAATTTGTAGATAGTAATTTTTATATATCTCCTTTAACAACTGTATTATGCACTGGGAAAAGATAGCATATTTATCCAGCTTAACAGGCCCCTCTAGAAGCAGCGATAACAGAAAAATCCACCTGAAGCAAGCAGGGATTTTGATGTTCTGTATACATGAAGATGATGTTGTTCTGGGGTCATAAGAGCTACTAAACAACTTGTATGGAAGCGAATATTACAGTTAAAAAGGAGTATTTTATGTACTCTTCTCATAGCGACTCTCACATAGCAAATTAAATGCTTTTATCCCTACCTAATAAAAATTCCATTTTAGAAAAGCAAAGACTGTAATCTAAGTCACTGATAATTGTTCTTTTTGATAGAAATTCGAGGATACTCTGTTTCAATACATTGCAAAGGTTTTCTTTATGCTCTAGGGTATGTCAAGACGTACACAAACATGGTAATTGAAAATTACTATATTGAACAGTTCCCTCTACAAATAAAAAAAATGGAAAAAAAAATCCAAACCACAGAAGCAAGTAATGGAGATCTAAGAGCTAAGCTACAGCCTTTTGTACTTCTGCTTGAGAAAGCTTCCATCTGTGAAAACAGCTTCAAGGAGTTTGTCTTCAGTGTAAACTTAAGTTATAATTTCAAGGGATTGTCTTCATCCAAATGCTATTTACAGACAGAAGCTTGTAGCATCCTTTTGGGATGATTTACCAGCCAGCAAAGACAGTTAATACCTGTTAAGACCACACCACTCAAATTTAACTAGTTTTCTGTTTGTTAACATCCACTTACATAAAAGCCCTTTCTGCAAGTAGGTGGAAATGAATATGTAGAACAATGCAGTTTACTGACCCACTGTGCTCTTACCTGGGTTGTGGTCAGACAGTCCTTCAGAAAAGGGTGCCAGAGCTTCAGAAGAAATCTCTCACCTCCTTGTGATTTACCCCATCACCTGAGGTTACTGCTCTCATTGTTCAGTTTTAAAACTGTGTGTCTTCTTCTCACAGACTTCTGTGTGAAATCACAATTATGTTCATGGACACTTTTGTACAAAGAATAGCTATCTAATTCAGCGTAACAAAATTAAAGTGATATTGTCATTAATGATAGATTTAACAGTTCCTTCAATGATTTCATGAATTAAGTGTGCCAATTTCTGTACTTTTTGACATAAATATTTGTTGTGTTGTTTATTTTAAATGAAAATTAATATACAATCTGGGAATACATATTTATATGCATATAGAAGATAAGAAAAAGTAAGCTTAATCTACCACCTTAAATAAGTGCTTTTGTTTGAGCAAAACAGTAAAATATAATCAAATAACATGCCTGTAAAAGAAAATAAAACATTTTTGTGTACATATGAATCTTGGAAAAAACCTTGCACAACAGATGCATTCCATAAGAAAATTCATCATTTTAACTTTCCATGACATCTCAAAAGGTCTGATTAAATATAACTTTTATTCTTCGTAGAATGGAAATGTATTTCACAGCTACCTTTAAATCACCAGGAGAACCAATGACAACCAATATGGAGAAGGCTGATGTATTCAACAACATTTTTGCCTCACTTTTCAATGGTAATTGCGCTTCTCACATCTCTCAAGCCCCTGAATCTCAAGTACCCACCAAGTAGGGGAATGGAGTCCCTCCCATAATAAGTGAAGATCAGGTTAAAGACAACCTAAGAAACTTGAACATACCTAAGTCCCTGGGACTTCTTTGCACTCTATCTATGTCTTGATGTAGAGGGCAATGTCTCCACCCCTCCTTCCTCGCCTGTCCCTTGTGAACAGCCTGTAGCCATCAATAGCCACACTCCAGTCATGGGATTCGTGCCAACAAGTTTCAGTAATGGCAACTAGGTTGTAGCTTTCTAGCAGCATGGTGGCTTCAAACTCCACCTGTTTGTTGCTCATGCGGTGTGCATTGGTGCGTATGTTAAGATAAATATATTTCTATGAATGTCACACAAAACCCTTCTGTTTAATCTCCAGAGTTTCTCCCATCATCTTCTCTACTGTGATCTATATTTTCTTGACCTTGTTTCCTCATGGCACTCAGTGTGATACATCATATGATATTTAATGTGGATATCTCATCTATATTTTATAATAGGAGAGATTGTATGGTCTGTATAAAGTCCCAGAAATAGTTCTTTGGATAACTGGGAATCAAATACAAAGTGCTTGAGTAACATCCTAATATTTTAGCCTTTTTATGTATGCAGCAAGCTAAATTTAACTGGCAAATTGGCATGTTACATGCCCACATTAAGTATTTCACCAATACTGAAAGAGAAGGACCTGTTACTGAATAAATTTCTGGGCAGATAATCTGTGTCCCTTCAGCATTTCAGGTTTTCTTAACATCCTACAGCAGGTGTATTGTAGCTTTTCTGTCCTGACAGTCCTTATTTGGTCTTGTGGGTTTGATTTTTAAAAAATAAAAATAAAAATATTGCCAGGGATTAAAAACACTAGCAAGAAAATCTGCACATGTAGATACAAATAATTTTCAGTTCAAATTACTACTCATTAGTTTAGAAATATTATAACTTTCATTAGCATTTGTCAGTTTTCCTGGACAATTCAGCTATTGTTGCTCATGTTGATTAGTGGAACCACAATGAAGCAGAAATAGTTTAATCTTTGTATATTTGCATTTTTGCTTTAATAAAATAACACTCTACACATTGTTTACTTATTAGCATCACAGATCTCTGTGTTGCTGCTTCCTTTTCTCTTACAGATGCTATTCATCCCAGTGACTTCAATAACCCTTCCTACCATGTGCTCATTATTTTGTTTTCTATGAGAGTCCTTCTCCCACTAGTCCAACTTCAATTGGAAAGATATTTCTATCTGCTATGTTAAGGGCTTGAAATGTCTTTACTTGTCATATCTGAACTGCGAGTTACTACACTGCATGACTTACAGCTAACTCAAAGTCCCAGGAGCAAAACTGGTCACAGATATGAGTAAGAACATTTTTTTGGAAAGAAGGCACTGTTGTAAAATTCTAAACTTTCCAGAGAAAACATTCATCTAAATAAAGGCTGCAATCTAACAAAGTGTTGTAACAGTAGAGTTTCTCCTTCAGCTGCATTTTTGCTGTCCATCATGGTATGAGTAGCCTTGCCAAGAGTTCTGCACTAAAGAAGAGAAAGAAGAAATCACAAATAACACTTGACACTTGCGTTTAGGTAGCCGAACTAATTTCTAGGTATGGGAACAACAGTCCTTTTAAAAACGGTGCAACACTGTGAGAGGACTTGAAAATAAATGTTTCCAAAACATGTAGGAAGGCCAAATCGTAACCAGAAGCAGCTAGACACTGGTTGTGCAGTACTGCTTTGTGTTACATCAAACACAATATTTCAGTGTTATCTTGTTCACCTGGTTCCCCATGTTTATTCTTTTACTGTCTTTCTCCCAGTAAGCACTTTGGGAGAGAGACTTTAATTTTTATTATGTATATAAAATGCCTAAAGCAAAAGGTCTCTCAGTGCTAGTACTGCATAACTTGTAACAGTTGATGGGTGAGGAGGGAGAAAAAGTAGGAACTCATTTTCAGGGGTATTTAAGCAGCAACCTGTGATGTCTGTAATTTATCCATTTTTTAAAACGTGAAAGTTGTTTTCATTTTTACGAATAGAAATTTAAACTTATGGAACAAAACGGAGCAATCTCCCCAGACTAGACTTCAGAAATGAAGGGATGAAAACACAAAAAGCTTTGGAAAGAAATTGGTTCTGGTTAGTGATCTCGATAGAAACTGATGGGCAAAAAAATATCATGTGGGTTACGCAGTGAATGACCATTCACTGGAGACCAAATCTTCTCTTCTTTTTCTAGAATATCATCTAGCTCAAAGAGTAAAGAGGCTATTAAAGTGCTAAATTACAATGTCTTGGTGTGGTGTGTAGTAATAAATAAGTTAGACTTGAAAAAGTGTTGCAGAAAAAAAAAAAGGCCCAGTGCCCTAGATATTGAAGATCAACGATAGGCAAAACTGAATATTTTATAATAGAGAGAATAAGCATTGCTATGACAATACTCAGTTCTATTTTAAAACTCCAAGATCATAGCAATCTATGAATATTCATAATACCATTTTTGCTGCTACTCTGGGGAAATCTTTCCTGGGCTCAAAATACAGATTAAAATTGTCAGTAAAGAAAAGGGGTGCAGGGAGGAGAGAGAGAAACAAAAAATGGCAAAGCCAATTTGTTGAAGCAGTGTGAGAAAGAATAAAAGATCAGGCCTATCTGCGGAAGAATGTAAACTTCCTGGAACTATTCAGTAATTAGGAAGAATATCTGCAGAAGCAAGGAGAAAGAATTTGAGACATAATTTTAGTATAAATTCACTGACCAAGTGAACTAGAAAAATGAGACAAAAATAAATCAGAACAGGAGAAGTCTGGGAAATGGTGTTTCTCCTTCCTAAATACATGTATAAAAACAAATACATAAATACATAAATATATACATATAAGACTATAAATGTTGATTTTTGAGCTTCTTTTTTACATCACAAATGAAAATTAAAACCCTTCTCCATCAGTTTTATTGAGCTCAGATTCTACACTTGTGTAATATTTTTAGAGTGCAATTGTTGTATTATTCCCAAACCCAAATATTTGATTCTGCTCCTTGGATGCAGCTTCTTTTCCTTTCTGCCTGTCAAACAGAAGGGCAACAATGGTTACCTGGAGAACTGAGAGTGTGGGTACCTAGTAACTCTGGTAATCAAGCTACCAATTATGAGATGTGTGAGCAACATGAGGACCATACACATAGGCGTCCACTTGGTCTATTTTCTGGAGATCCTCAGCTTTCACCTGAAGAGTGAAACAATGGGGAAACCTATCAGGAGGAGGGACATCAAGGTCTACCGCAGGTTATGCAGAGCATTATCTGCCAAAGCACAAACCTAAGTTGATGACACGCGTAACTCATCTGGACTGGAAGCAGCAGAGTGACATTCACACCAGGAGGAAAAGCAACACCAATTAGCTCACATACAATGCCATACTGAGATCCCTGCACAGCACAGGACCAGGAAGGATTGCCAGCTTGTTCAGTGATGTCTCAGACACCTCAGTATCATTGCATTGTATATACATGCCTTAAGAGACCTGAGAGCAATGGAAACAGCAACAACGATGAAGCGAGTTTCGGTAATCTACGTTTATTTTCCAGCCCATTTTCCAGCACAAACCATGTAACCTTGAAGAGGGTGAGGAGGATGGAGGCACATGTGGTGTTCTCCTAAATCTTTGCAGTCAGTGGAAAATCTCTGTTAGAAGCCATGTTTAAGTGAGAGTTTAAATGGAACAATTATTTCAAACAGCAGGGATGATCAAGAACTTCATGTAACCTACTGGAGATGAAGATTGACTTAATATTGTAAAAGAGTCTCTGGATACAAAATTGCTCTGAATAAGCTGTTTGGATCTCTGAAGTAGAATTAAGGAAAGGATATTAAAAACCTGGCAGGCAATAACTATCCTAGTACTTGATTATTTGGAGAGATTCCTCTAGGAATTAAATGCTTACAAATGTAACTGGACATTTTTCATTCTGATGGGCATGTAATATGTTTAAATTTACTATAGAGACCATCTTGACATGCAGAGGCAATCACTGAACAGTCTAGTCACCAAGTATCATGTCACACTGAGTGCACTTCATTCTCAGGTAACACAAAAGAAAAGGCTGAACCAATTCCAGAAATGTCATGGTATCAGTTGGGATAGAGTTGACTTTCTTACTGGCAGGTGGTATAGTGCTATGTTTTGGATTTGGGATGAGAATGGTGTTGATAGCACACTGGTGGTTTTGCTTGTTGCTAAGCAGTCAAGGCTTTTTCTGCTTCTCACACCTCCCTGCCAGCAGGTAGGCTGGGAGCGCACAAAAATTTGGGAGGCAACACAGCTGGGACAACTGACCCCAACTGACCAAAGGGGTCAGATCCATATCATATGATATCATCCTCATTATATAAAGCTGGGGGAAGAAGAAGGAAGTGGGAGACATTCCCAATTATGGCATTTGTCTTCCCAACTCATCATTACACGTGATGGACCCCTGTTTTCCTGGAGATGGCTGAACACCTGCCTGCCAATAGGAAGTGGTGAATAAGTTCCTTGTTTTGCTTTGCTTGCATGTGCAGCTTTTGCTTTACTTATTAAACCGTCTTTATCTCAACCCATGAGTTTTCTCACTTTTACTCTTATGATTCTCTCTTCCACCCTACCCGGGGAAGAGTGAGTGGCTGCATGATGCTTAGCTGCTGGGTGGGCTTAAACCACAAAAAGAAGTCTCACTTTATCAATCTCTGTGAAAAACACCTGCCAATGTTCTTCATACAACGGGCTAGGTTGATATGAACCTAGTGCGCAGGAACCATCCATTTGCTCAGGTATGATGCTGATAAGGAATAAAGTGACGGTATCATGCATAGTGGAAGGACCAGAAATAAAATACATGTTAAAAGCCTATTCTCCAACTTTTTCACAAGGCAAGGTGATATAAAGATACATGGAAGAGAAACGTCCAACTATTTGAATAACAAGTAAGACTTCACCAAACCAAACAAGAAACCCTAAGTCTTTAGAATCAATCAAACCTATGTATTGTATAGGTCATCATTGCTTGATTCTGACAACACCTTGCTGACATTCAGAGCCTACAAGATAAAGCAGTTTTTCATTTAAGAAAAACAAAATTGGATGAATGATGAAACTGTTCAGAATTAAGCAGACTAATGCTTTTTGCTTTTATGTGTGTCCACAGAGATTATATTACAGACCAAATATTTGCAAAACATAGACTAGTTTTTAAATAAATTTTTGCGGAGATTATTAGAAGGAAGAAAATCAGCCACATCTGCTTATTCAGTGTCATGGTGTTCACCTCTGGACACCACAATTGTTAAAAGGGAACATGTTAAGCACTTAAACCCTACTAGATAGATCCCATCACCAGTTACTCTAAATGAGTGTCACCCTTTCAAAGTCAACAAGGCTAAGAAATGACGGTCTATACTTCAGAAAGTTTAGCAATGCTACTAGCATGGATCAGTGGCCTAAATGAAAGTGCTTAATGCCATTTTAGCTGCTATGGATTATCCCGCCCGGCCTCAAGTATCTTCTTCATAAGGGTGTGCATGACCCGTTGAATCAGCCTGTTACATCAGCTACCTCACAGAGAGCCTTCAGTAGCACTTGGCACTTCTGTTTAGGCAGATGAATTCTGCCTTAGAAGGTTAATTTAGCTAGAATAAGAAGGAAGCTAATTTAGGTGGGGGTGATAATCTTCCAGATATTCCCCTAAAACTACATTTGTGCATCAAGATCAAGACGACCAGATCTTCATCAAGGCCAGGTGCAAGGTCCTGCACCTGGGTTGGGGCAACCCTCTGTATCAGTACAGGCTGTGGGATGAAGGTATTGAGAGCAGCCCTGTCAAGAAGGACTTGGGGGTACTAGTGGATGAAAAGCTGGACACAAGCCGACAATGTGCACTTGTAGTCCAGAAGGCCAACCATATCCTGGGCTGCATCAAAAGAAGTGTGGCCAGCTGGTCAAGAGAAGTGATTCTGCCCCTTTACTCCACTCTCATGAGACCCCACCTGGAGTACTGCATCCATCTCTGGAGCCCTCAGCACAGGAAAGATATGGACCTGTTGGAGCGGGTCCAGAGGATGGCCACAAAAATGACCGGAGGGATGGAACGCGTCTTCTATGAGGACAGGCTAAGAGAGTTGGGACTATTCAGTCTGAAGAAGAGAAGGCTCCAGGGACTGCAACCTTTCAGTACTTAAAGGGGTGTTCTAAGAAAGATGGGGACAAACTTTTCAGCAGGGCCTGTAGCAATAGGACAAGGGGTAATGGTTTTAAACTAAAAGAGGGGAGATTCAGACTAGATATAAGGAGGAATTTTTTTATGCTGAGGGTGTTGAAACACTGGAGCTGGTTGCCCAGAGAGGTAGTGGATGCGCGATCCCTGGAAACATTCAAGGTCAGGTTGGACGGGGCTCTGAGCAACCTGATCTAGTTGAAGATGTCCCTGCTCATTGCAGGGGGGTTGGACAAGATGACCTTTAAAGGTCCCTTCTAACCCAAACTGTTATATGATACTGTGAATCATATTTTCTATGAAAGGCAATGGGACTAGGCAACTAGACTTTTTTATGAAAGAGAACTTTTAATCAAGGCTGTGAGCTTGAGGTCTTTTGTTTAGACATCTTGAAAAGAATTTATCAAATTAAACTGAACATTTTCAATGCAAATCAGGACCATTTTACAAGGGATTAAAGTGGGACACATCAGAATCACAGAAGGGTTGAGATTTGAAGTGACTTCTAGGGGTCATCTGGTCTAATTCCCCTGCCCAAGCAGGGCCACCTAGAGCCGTTTGACCAGGATCATGACCAGACAGCAACTTTAGTCAGAAGTAAAACACATAGTCTATCTAGTCATCGAGGGCTTTATATAGTCAGCATGTACAGAGCGTCATGACCGCATGGCCTAATGAAAGGTCAGATTCAGCTCCAGACTTAGACTCCTGAACTTAGATTTGTACAGCCTCTGTCAACACATGAATTAGATGTCTAATATTGGCTGCAACCAGTAAAGACCTACTCAAAAGAGTTTAAAGAGCTAGTCAGCAGACTATGTAAAGTTATCAGCTTTAGTGTATGTTCTCAGAATTCAACGAACTGTCCTGGCCAGATCTGCACAGGAACACTAAGGACTCTTGTAGATACTTATATTGCAAACAAATTTCAACGTCCAAGTTCAGACCTGAATTCCAGCCCTTCTCTTCTCTGGGAAAAGTTTTTTGCAGTTCACCAAATAGTGTTTCCTCTCTAGTTTGATACCTTTTGCAGTCTAAAATCAAGATTTGTTCTCCGATGAGGAAAAGAAACGCCTTCATAATAATGTTTATTAGAAAAAAAAAAAAAGCACATGTGAAAAAATCTAGATGCAAAAGGAGAGAACCTGCTGAAGATAAACAAATACTTCCATGAGCAACAGAATCAGCTGAGCCATTGCTTGTGAATTCGCAGCTTGAGTATGAAATTGATGCTTAATACTGAATGAGTTCTTTTTCTCCACTAGTTGACACACCCTCCTTTACCCAGATTTCTTTAGTTAAAAGTAATGTTTGTGACCTCTGTCACTGTCAAATTTGGCTAAAATTGGTAGCAGTTATTGAGTAAAAAGTAACATGATCCCATGGGTTCATTTAAGAAACCAAAGTAAAACATGAAACTGGTAATGTGAATATCAGTTTCTGCCATCAAGCCCTCTCAAAAAGTCCTTGACCTTCTCTTCTTTGCAGTGGTGAGAAATAACTGTCTATTTTTCCATTTTTTATCTCCCCCCACATTGACAGTCTTACTCTCCAGCGCTATAGAAAAGAAGGTAAAGCCCTAAAGTTTTCTCACAAAATTGAAGAATTGAAACAAGCAAGCAGGCAGTCTCTGTCTCACAAATAGCAGCTGTACACAGGCTGAGAACAGCTGTCTTCATCCTTGGCTTCTTAGCTCAGGAGGCGCTTACACTCTTAAATGGAAATGGGGAGTCTGTTCTCCTGCAGGGACACATCAATGGGAAGATTTTGCGCTGTCACTGTCCTGGGACAATATTTGAGAAAAGAGAAAGCAAGCTGATAACAGACAATAACTAAGTTGCAAAAACACCATGTCTAATTTTGGAAAACAGCATTTTGGAAATGACCGCAACATGTAATTTTCCAAAACTTAATTTGATGGTTTTACCTAATACTTTTAAAGTTTTTTTGCTGTCAGCAAACATGAGTTTGGATTGCTGTTACAAATGACCTGATATCTGGTTCCTGGATGCAAATCTAACCCCAGTGACATCCGTTCTCCAGGAGAATTCAGACAGCTTCAGTGAAAAGAACATGAAGAAAGAAATCACTAACTGGGTTTTCAAACTGTATAGGAAATGGGTCATGCAAATTCTAGCTTTTCACCAACTAAGGAGTGACTTGAATAGAAAATGAAAAGGTGATGACAATATGGCTGTAATGATTTAAAAAGCTTCAGAACCCTTTCAGAATTTTTTTCATCATGAGCATTATGGTGTTGCACTCCCTAAAAGCCTATTTGTCTAAAACTAAAAGGAAAGATTTCCTTGTAAGTCAGGGGATGAGTGTTTTTTTTCTTTTTTTTCCTTTTTTTTTTTATTTCCATGAGCTATAAGACAAATAAAGACAGTTTTCTCATTTCCTCTGCAAAGATAAAACTGAGATAGTGTCCCCCAAGGCATGTTGAAGAAATAGAGACAGAAATTTAGGCCAAAGTATTGTCAGGTTAAAAAGCAAGATAGCAGTCAAAGTACAATTATCTTTTGGTTAAAATTGTCTGCTGACCTGGATATTGCCAAATGGGTTTTGATAATTGAAGGTGACTGACAATTACTACTGCGTAGTTTGTATTCATTATTTCAGGTTAAAGTATTTGTGGTTGTACAATTCTCTAAATGAAACACCAAATAAGATTTTTTTGGTGTCACGATGAGTATATTTAGTGATTTTATGACCTTCATGCAGTAATAAAAGGGTAAAAGTCAGTCATTAAAGCCAGTCTGACTGTATATAGCACAGGACTTTGATATGTTAGAAAGAAATCACAGAATCATAGAAATGTTGACCTCTGGAGGTCATGTAGTCCAGTTGCCAATTCAGAGATAAACTACTGTACTGGATCTGGCTGGGATAGAGTTAACTTTCCTCATAATAGCCCATACGGTGCTGTGTTTTGCATTTGTGGCTAGAACAGTGTCGATAAGACACCAATGTTTTGGTGCTTGCGCAGCATCAAGGTTGTCTCTCCACCTGCCCTCTGAACACTCAAAGGCTAGTAAGCTGAGGGTGGAAAGAGGTTGGGAGGGGATATGGATCCAAACTGTTGAAGAGGGTATTACAGACCACATAATGTCATGCTCGGCAATAAAAGCTGAGGGAAAGGTGGCAGAGGAGGAATTCGTGGCTATGGCATTTTTCTTCCAAAGCATTCCTACACACGTTAAGGCCTTGCTTCCCAGGAAATGGCTGGACATCTTCCTGCTGATGGGAAATACTGAATAAATTCCTCTTTTTGCTTTGCTTCCATGCATATCTTTTTCATTTCTTATTAAAATGCCTTTATCACGCACCATGAGCTTGTCCTTTTTTTTTTCTCCAGCTGCCCTGTTCAGAAGGAGGAGTGAGAGAGCGACTGGGTGGGAGTCTGGCAGCCAAACTGGGTAAACCCACCACAGCTGCCATCAACACTAGATCAGGTCAGCCCTGACTTTGCCAGCCAAGGCATGAAGACCTCCCAGGATGGAAATTTCACCACCTCTTTGAGTAATCTGTTCCTGGGCTGCACAAGACTCCTACAGATTTTCCTTTTCCTGATATGCATCCTGAACCACCAAGATAAAATTTGCAAGTATTTTCCCATGTTATATTGTCTGCTATTACCAAAATGAATCTGTCTGCAACATCTTCAAAATTGTCCTTACTTGTATCAAGTAAATGTGGCATTGTCCAATGGCCCCACGTATTAATGTCCGTAGATTGTACTGCTTCTGTAGTTTTCATTATTCTGAAGAACTTGGGACCAAATTAAAAATGAAGTCACTACTAGTTCCCATTTATAGATGTAGCACAAAAAGATTAAGGTCTAGATCAAAAGACGAACTTGTGATGCTTACTACTCCAACGTCCAAAAGTTAAAGGCCATTCTCAGTGTAGATCTCCAAATTAAAGACAAATATTCCCTACCTAGTCAACAGAAAACTTTTAGGTCTATAGAAATAGGATCCACAATAAGTACCTGTCAGCTGTTTTTTGAATTGTAATGCATAATTTGTGAAGAAAGGAAAAATAGTATATGCTTAGGTCTTCTGAAGAACAGAGCGCACCATGAAGAAGTGAAGAAAGCATTTGTTTTCACACAGTCTAGAATTGTTGGTGTGACAATCTGCCCTGAGAAAGAGATCCAGTACAGTGCTTTTCTCTGGTATGCAGGTGGGTCTGGACTGTCTGGGATCCATGTATCAGCTGGTTCACATCTACCAATTCAAAGCATGAATGGAGAAAATCATACTTGTCAGGATACAGCAGCAATCTTCTATGTCTCACAGAAGCATAAATTTATGTTGTATGTCAAAATGAACTCAGTCAAAACACAATTCCTGGCTTATTTCTTTGAACATGCATCTCTCTCGGTCTTCTTTCCCGAGAAGTGCTGTTACTGTTGCTGAATGCTCTGTTTTGTATGAAGAATAATAGTTGCAGCATTGACCATAGAAGCTTGAAAGACTTCTTCAAGCCATAGCTAATGTTTACCAGACAGCACTCTACCTGTTGAAAGGCACAGACCCTTCTCTTTCACTTGAAAAGTTGTCTCCATGGATTCAAAATGCAACTTCTGTGGCAGCTGGATGCAAACAGACAAGTCAAATCATTTCTTAATAGTTTAGTGGCCTAGATAGGCAAAAGGAAGTCTGAACTAAGCTGCTGTTCTTGGAAAACTAGTGTATTTTACTTTACATAAACAACAATTAAGGAAAAAGAAATTATTTTAATCTCACTGTAACTGACTTGCTTACAGCACTCAGAAAGATTCTGGCAAATCTGCTAATTAAGGCTGTATCATCTAAGTGTTCATCTAGTGACTTACTTCTAAAATCATCTCTGATCTTAGTCCTGACTCTGTAATAATAATAATATATATTCAGTGCATCTGGTTGCAGTTGGAATTCCATTTCCAACTAAAATCCCAAAATGCTCTTCAGAAAATTAATACACAGAGATATAATAAGGGAGGGGAAAACAAAATACCTCCAAACTATATAAAAAGAAAAACTTTTAAATTTTTTGTTTGTTTTCACAGTGTCCCAACACTAAAATAGCCATCTCATGTGTCCCCTCAGAGAAGGTGTGAAGCACTGCGAGATTTGCGTAGAGAGCTACTGTGTGAAAGCTTTTACTGAAAAGGGTGGAAGGACTGTTTTCAATGTTTCAAAGTTTCACGTGCCTTGTATTTATCTTTATTTCAATTGTTTCACCAGACAATAAGCACTTGTAATGGGAATATATAGAGAAGATCATGGACACCTGGACCACAGTAGTTATTTAAGCAAGTAGAAAAGGAAGTTTGGTTTTCAAGTGAATGACTTCCTTCCTGTTTTTTTTGACCATTAAAGTTGTTTGAGGGTGTTAAACACTGGACTGGACATATAGGTCCCATATGGAGACGTTAAATCAAATTCTCCTTTTAACTGCACCCCGATGAAGTAAAGAGGACAGCTGATGTATAGATGTAATTCAGAGCACAGTTTAAATTATTCTGTGAAGGAGATACATAAGAGAAAAGTTATAGTGTCAACAGGGCCCATGGGAATAGTAGAGACCTTAACTAATTTACGAAGCAAATAAATTAGACTCTCAGATTAATTTTAAGCATCCTCATCCCCTATTCAAAACAGTTTTTCATAATATTTAAGCTAAGTGTTTATGTACTTGCTTATTTTTGTGGTGTTATTGAATCTTCTCCACTCTGAACCCAACACTATTGAGATCAATGGGCATCTTTTCACTGACTTTCTCAGGGTTAATGGTAGTCTTATTTAAATAAAGTTTCTCTTTTCTGTGTTCAAATATACCTTTATAAGGGTAGCACTATAGCGTCCAAAAATGAAGTGACTGTACAGTAGTTCTTGTTTGTTAGTTTGTGTTTCACTTGACAATAGTATTGTCTGATTTGCCTTCAAATATTGTCTGATGTCTGATTGCTTTCAAATATTTAAATACATGTCCAAACACGGGAGTCTTGAACATGAACCATGAAAAGAATAAACTTTATCAAAAGGCTGCTCTGCAGCCTCTGACTACTACACCTATGTTTGCTTCTGCAGAAGCTTTCTTGTCTCACAAACACTGACATCTCTGTTGGAAGTAATTGCTCCCCTGAGCTTGTCAACAGCTTTTGGAAACAAGAAGCTCTGGGGATAAAATCCTTCCGGTGCCTCTGAAATAAAATGTTTCCCTCTGAGTTCCCCCCTCTTAAAAAGATCAGGAGCTTTTTAAAGAATTTTTTTTCCCTTTACATTATAACTCTTTGTTCTATCTGCGATTCAGGTAAGGGAATCCATAGACAATCTATAAAAGCATGTCTGCCAGCATGAGCTGTCACAGCTGCTTCATGAGCTCATCTGGCATAGCACATGTTTGGGAGGCCTAGGGACATACCACAGTTCCAGTCCCATTTAATGTACTGTACTAATTGGCATGTAGCTCTCTTAATTAAAGTAGGTCTGGGGCCATTTTCAGGTGTCTATGTGTGTACAGAAAGCACCACTTCTGGAGCACACCTGCAAATCCAACTAATTGTACACGTCAGGATAAAAACACTGGTCAACTGATGTCAGCTGGAGCTAAGTTTGGTTATTCTGCCTTCTCCTGATTTTGTATTTAAATGGGGTCTTGACTGTGGGGAGGTATAGGTAAAACAATGAAGGCAAGAAAGCCTTCTCATGCCTAAAGAAAAAGGAACGCGGTTCTGTGGGTCACATTATAAAGAAGGACTCGTAGTCCCCTGTAGCATTAACTTTCTTTATCCGTATCAATTGCATCGTATCAGTAAGCACTCAGTGTCCACTGGCACAGGGAACAAGAGCCCTCAGCTATTCTCCTACATGGCAAAATGCTGTGCTGATGTTGCGAAGTCACACGGCAGGCACGATTATTTTACAGAAAGGTGAATGTATTTGAGCTAACAAAGGTCAAGGGACTAGTTGTATTTTTAAAATTTTCTCTGACCCTGGTGTCCAATAAATAACCTTTACTGAAGGGATCTTAGTGCTGGGGACTTTTTGAACAGGCTGTCACTTGTGTTGAATTAAACCATAAAGGTTTGAGCCATACACTATTTTCTGAGCTGCAGCTGATCCTACAAAATTCATTTCACTTCGTACCTTAATTCAGCCACAGTTTATATTCCCAGGGTTTAAAGACTGGTGCTCACAGCAGGTAGGTTGGCAAGACCACTTTCAAATGTGCTCCTCTTTTTTTTTTGTTTTTGGTATCAGCTGTCTCGCACTGCTTAAATAGAATATGTCCATGGATGTGTAGTTTGTAGTTACATCAACCCTCTATTTAATTAATAGCTTCATTACTTGACTTTTTTTTTCCCTTAGAAAAATGTGTCATTTGCTCCTGAGTTCTACTGAGGTGTTTGACTTTTTTCTGGGTAAGAACTAAGTAAAGGATCTCAAAAGACTTTTAGGTTTGGGTTTTTTAAAGCAAATGCTATTGCTGGTTATTTGTATGAATCATTTGCCTCTACCTTTATCTTCCTGATACAATATCAGTGGTATTTCATCCTGTCTATCAGAAGTGATATGCATCTTAAAAGTTCCTCTCTTTGTGTTAACAGTTGTGGTATGTGTCTGTTTTCGACATTTTTGAAAGATTCTTAGATGACAGATAATGTTTTATTTTTGTTGTTTCACACATGGTATGTTGCAACACACTCAAAGCCACATAGCAATTGTAACATAGTACCACCTCAGAACAACCGTGTGTCTACTGAAGTATAACTCAAATCTACTTTCTTAGAAGTAAGAATGCCAGAAAACAAAAACAAAAACAAAACAAAACAAACCTTTCCTGGAAATAAACAGGAAAATATACAGACAATTATGATTTTTTTAATGTATTTTCCATGAACGGCCCCAGTTCCCTCAGCTGCTCCTCATAAGACTTGTGCTCCAGATCCCTCAACAGCTTTTTTGCTCTTCTCTGGACATGCTCCAGCACCTCAGTGTCTTTCTTGTACTGAGAGGCCCAAAACTGAATGCAGTACTTGAGGTGGGGCTCATCAGTGCCGAGTACAGAGGTACAAACACTTCCCTGCTCCTGCTGGCCGCACTATTCCTGATACAAGCCAGGATGCTGTTGGCCGCCTTGGCCTCGTGGGCACACTGCTGGCTCATGTTAAGCTGGCCGTCCACCAGCACCCCCAAGTCTTTTTCTGCCAGGTGGCTCTCCAGCCACTCTTCCCCAAGCCTGTAGCGCTGAATGGGGTTGTTGTGATCCAAGTGCAGGACCCGGCAGTTGGCCTTGTTGAACCTCATACCATTGGCCTCGGCCCATCCATCCAGCCTGTCCAGATCCCTCTGTAGAGCCTTCCTACCCTCAAGCAGATCAACACTCCCACCCAACTTGGTGCCATCTGCAAACTTACTGAGGGTGCACTCGATCCTCTCATCCAGATCATTGATAAAGATATTAAACAGAGTTGTCCCCAGTACTGAGCTCTGGGGAACACCTCTTGTGACCCACCACCAACTGCATTTAACTCCATTCACCACAGCTCTGGGCCTGGCTATCCAGAGAGTTTTTAACCCAGCAAAGCATACGCCCATCAAAGCAGCCAGTTTCTACAGGAGAATGCTGTGAGAAACACTGTCAAAAGTCTGACATCTAGGTGGACAACATCCACAGCCTCTCTCTCATCCACTAAGTTGTTATCTTATCATAGAAGGAGATCAGGTTTGCCAAACAGGATACATAAGACTATCTTCACCTTGTCGAATAACCCAGTACTCCTCTAGATGTATGGTCTGGAAAGAAGCCCTGGTTTTAGTGTAAGTAGCAGCAGACTTCTGCAGGCAGCCCTAAGACCTGCAACCTAAACTAACCTGAAGTCCCCCAGCACTCTTCTGCAAGCTCTCCTTTAGCAGTTTCCCCAGATTTCTGCCTGGTTTCTAGAATTTAAAGATCTCATCACCTGGGAATAGCTTATCTTTTCAGTGTGGTTGGTTTAATTCTTTTTTCCTCTATTTTTCTCATGTTTGTCTTCTGTTTTTACAACAGGCACAGCTTTGCTGATTCATCTCCCTCCACTTCCCCTGTCTTTCAAAGCTGATTTTAAGAGATCTGTGCAGTTATCCTTGATGGCCTTCCCTCAGGCTGAATGCCTTGGGTACTTACAAGTTATTATATTTGGGTCACTCCTACTCAGCCCAATAGTCAGCTACCTTTGTCAAACATGGACTGTTTAATTAATTCCCTAATCCCAGCTGGAACCTCACTACCTTATACTGAATACTAAACAAGCTGAGACTGACTTGGTGTCTGGTATATTACCAGCTATTTGAAGAAACCACACACAATTCATTTTTTTATAAAAATGAGAGCTGCGGTAGAAACGCACTTCAGATGCATTTAAGAGACTGCATAACCCTCCCCTGTCATCCTGCTAACTTTCTATTTATCAGTATCCCCTTATTACAGTTACATACAATTTACATTAAGCAGAAATTACCTGCTGAAAAGAATAGAGTATCTAAAAGTTATGAAAAAGCCCCAGATGAAGTGGGCACAAGCATAGATAGCAGTAAGTAATAAGTAAATCAAGATGATTATCAATACAGCAGTAAAAAAACCTGATCCAATCTTAAGAAATCAACACAAAAGAAATTTGAATGCTATCGTAATGTAAATATTAGAAGAAGACTTCCAGGGCTAGGAGCTGAAAACCCATCAAACTCCCTATACTATTCCAGATTTGAAATGTTGAAAGTAAACTGGGCATCATGCTGAAGTGTTCTCTTTAAAACAGTCTACACGACGAAAAAGTCTTGCCCGACAATTTTTATAGTCAGAGTGAGCAATGATGACATAATTTTTAGTGAATTCCCTAGGAATAAAACAGTGAAAAAACACAACTTCTAACCAATACAGATTGTGTGATGAATGGCAACATATTTCCAGAGAACCTAAAGATTTTATGGGGAAATACGGCCCACATATATTCATCTCATGAAACAAAACAACCTTGCATAGTTTGATAAAGTAGCAATAGCAATACAAACGGTATCCAAGGAAAAGGAGTCTGATTTCTTTAGTGGAAGCCTTATCAACCCAACTTCACCAACCTACCCTTCCCATTGAAGGTAACTCCAATCATATCTTTGGGTATGGTTAGCCCCACCACTCTTTTAAGTGTAGTTGTAAGTGCGCTTACTATTATTTTAAGTGCAGCGTGCAGTGTGCAGTATGCACGTGGTAATTATAGGTGCAGCATATAGCTTTTTACTGTCTGAGATGGTATTTATGTAAAAATTTCTTATTTACAAGGGTATTTTGCCATAACATATTTTTTTCCCTTTGAGCCTTTTGGACCCAAGAGAGGGTATCACACCCTTTTGCTCATTTATTTTATTACTAAACACTATTACAAAACCAACTCAAAGCAAGGTGATTGGAGTATGTCGTATTTAACTTTGTTTGCTGTGTAATTACATCCTGCTGTCCCCTGTTGGACCCACACTGGGGGTCCAAATTAAAGCTCTGGAAGCACTGGAAGAATTTCCATTAATGTCAGTGTTTTTCTGGATCAAGCATGCAGTGTTTTGACCACATTTTCTAGCACTAAAAGTGTAGCCAGAGGTTTTCTCTATCAGAAAGGATCATTTAAATGTTTTAGAGAGAGAGAGCATCAGTTACTAATAAATGTATTCATTTTCCCCTGTTCTTTTTTCTGCCCATTCCTCTGAGCAGTAAATTAAAAGGAACAGATGTATAATTTGGGAAGTTTTCCAGATTCTGTGTTGTTTTTTTTTCTTTTTCTCCTAAGTGAAACATTAAACAATGACCGCTGTATGCAATGTTCTTCTGTCTACATCAGTTTCCATAAGAATCCTAATTCTGTGCTGCATGCAATGTGAATACACCAAATAGAAGGGAGATTTTTCTAATATATTTATTTTGGGACACATGGGCATCTGATTTTTAGTCAGAAATTTGTAACTATTTACAACGTAGACACATATATCTGAGCTTGTCATAGAGTCTCACTTTACAGTTTGTGGTGAGAAATAGATATTTTAAGGTGTGATTCACCACAAGCTAAAGTAAACGTTTGAAATATTTTAGATGGATCAGGTCCTAAAATATCTATTTATCTTATCACAACAACTAGTAAATGCTTTTACTAGTCTCTCCTTTCAAGCATCACTTTCACACTTAAGGTTCCAATTTTGTTTGAATATAATCCTGAATATAATATTCTGAATATAATATAACATCCTGTATATAATATAATAACTTGTATAGAGTATTATATAGAATAGAACCATAGAATCATAAAATAGTTAGAGTTGGAAGGGACCTTAAAGATCATCTAGTTCCAACCCCCCTGCCATGGGCAGGGACGCCTCCCACTAGACCAGGCTGCTCAAAGCCCCATCCAGCCTGGCCTTGAACACTTCCAGGGATGGGACATCCACAACTTCTCTGGGCAACCTCTTTCGGTGTCTCACCACCCTCATAGTGAAGAATTTCTTCCTAATATCTCATCTAAATCTGCCCTCTTTAGTTTAAAACTGTTATCCCTCTTCCTACCACTACACTCCCTGATAAAGGGTCCCTCCCCATCTTTTCTGTATACCCCCCTTAAGTACTGAAAGACTGCTATAAGGTCTCTCTGGAACCTCTCTTCTCCATGCTGAATAACTCCAAGTCTTTCAGCCTGTCCTCATAGGAGAGGTGCTCCAGCCCCCTAATCCTGACATAATGTAGTCTGTGATGTTTTTATAATAGCAACAGAATTATCAGGAAGTTCAGTAAAATGGGGCTGGATCCAAAATTCCGTTAATCTGACAAGACTCTTTCCTCTGCTCTTTACTCTTGGGGGATGTGTCTCAGTCCCTAAGGGGTCTAAGTTCAAGGGTTCTAAGTCCCTGAATGCCAAAGGACCCTAGTTCAGATTCTATTTTTATTTAGGCTCCCTTAGTTAGGAAAATAAAGCTATTTACTCAAACAATGAAGAATTTAGAAAACTGCAATAAATCTGAGCTAGAGTTGAAGTGATCTGGAACTTGGGTGTGATGGAAATGTTCCCAAAAGACTAGATATTCTCTCTACACATGACCGGAAATCCCCCAGAATCTGATCATGTCAGCACCTATCTCAAAATAAACCACAAGTAAGGTCCAGAAACTATTTCAGAAAGACTACGTAAGTTGCTTGAAGTAGCGCTAACAAAGTGCAGCTAACAGAGGAGTGTCTGAAGGGCCAAAAAATTACACTTTTCCAACAGTGAGGTTGTGAAGGGTTGGAGTCATAGCCAAGCAATTTCCCTGTCACAAAAGTACAGGGTATGTAACAAAATCAGCATCAAAGTTCATCCTCCCTCTGAATACAATCAGAGCATTTTATTTGCCTAAACAAAGAATTAACCTAAGTGTGTTTGGACAAACTACAGAATCCCATAATCACAGGGTTGACTAGTTTATTCTCCTTGTTCAAAGCAGGGTCATCTAGAACAGGTTGCTCAGGACACTGTCCTGTTTTTAGTATCTAAAAAGGTGGAGACTCCACAGTCTCTTTCTGCGGAGTAACTGGATAACCCGTTCCAGTTTTTTTTCTGTATTTCAGTTTTTGCCCATTGACTCTTATCCCATTCACTGGGCACCACTAAGAAGAGTCTGGCTACATATGATTTACTATCTCCATCAGGTACTTACACACACTGAGATCCCCCTGAACCTTCTCCAGGCTGGACAATCTCAGCTATCTCAGCTTCTCCTCATAAGAGAGATGCTACAATCCTTCCACCATTTTTGTGCTTTAGCAGTAGGCACAGTTCTCCAGATGTGTCTCGTCAGTGGTGAGCAGAGGGCAAGGATTACACCTCTTGACCTGCTGCCAACACCCTTCCAAATAGAGTCCAAGAGGCTTCTTTGCCATAAGAACACACTGCTGGTTCATGGTCACTTGGATATCCACCAGGACCCCCAGGTCCTTTTCTGCAGAGCTGCTTTCCCCCAGCCCTTCCTGGTGTGGGGGGCTTATTCGTCCCCAGGTGCAGAACTTGGCATTTCCCTTGTGTTGAACCTCATGAGATTCCTCTCTGCGAAGTTTTCCATCCTGTTCCTGTTGAGGTCCCACTGAATGGCAACACAAGCAAGTGGTGACTCAGACATTCCTCCTAGTTTTGTGTTATCTGCAAATGACTGCTCACATAGGTGCAGATACCAGTCCAGTTCTTTATGCTTTTTAACATTTCTATTCAAACTGTTTGGTACCACAAGGTTCTGGAGTAGCTATGGAGGATGAGCTCCTCCAAGTGATATGGAACTCATGCAGAAGGGATTTTTATGTTAACTTCACGACAAGAACACAGCAAACTAGAATTTCAAACTATGATTGCAATTAATTTTTTTAGGAAGGTAAAATAATGAAAATAAGGAATGCTTTTATTTCTAAGGCAAGATGAGAACAGAAAGAAGTTCATTGAAGTGTAAAAACTTTCAAACTGCTGAAGCAAAACAGGGCAACTGCAGAGAAAATCTCCTGGGGGAATGGAAGGGTCTTAAATACTACAGTGATCAGCACTTGATGGTAATTAAATTAAAGATCACTGTTGCAGTGCAAAAAATCATTATTACTGTAGTATAAGAAATGTAATATCGGAAACTCAGATGGAAATCTAGAAATATAAGTGTTAAAATTACACGTTTGGATCTTCTTTATTTATTTGCCATTAAAAACATTCTCAATTTCAAAGCCAAGAGCATTCACAATTCAGAGTATTAGAGTTTAAGGACATTTTTTTGAAAACTCCAAGGACTTAGAACTGCAGAGAAATATTCAAGATAACAGTGGCTATAAATACAATAAAATTAATGAAAGAGCTTAACTGGAATGGATCCTCACTGTAGCTCGTGTTGCATTTCAAAGACTGCATTTAGATTTCCTCTGTAACATTAGAAATGATTGCAAGTAAAGTAATACTCCAGTAAATCCCAAAGGGAGTTGCTATTTGTGGCAGTTTTCTGCAGATAGAAGAATGAAAGCAGAAAGAGAGAGTTTGGAGAATCCTCATAATGTGATAAAATGTTGTATGCAGGAGAAAATCATAAACATTGTGATTAATAGTGTGATTCATTCTTGAGTCAATGATGGTGATGGGATAGGATGACGATGATGAAGAGGAGAATACAGAGCAAAAGAAGTCAAGCAGTCGAAAGCATGCCTTGTTTCCAGGATACCACTTGATGAAGTATAAAATATCTTTCCCTGCCTGTTTTTCCAGCATGCTTTTCTGCCTATCTCCCCTGCTTCCTGGCAGAGATTGCATCTTCTCTCCTCTACAGTTTCAGGTATTGGCATGGCCGCTGCCTGTTCTCAATCTGAGAAGTAACTGGATCTTTGTGGACATGACAATCTATTCTTCTATCAGATGAGTTACAGAGGATCTATCATTTAAACAACAATACATGGCTGGCAGAGAAATGAATAACAACAACAACAACAACAAAATAGTCTTCTTTGAACTGAAATATTTAAGAAACATTTTTTAAAAAAAATCAGTTCATGTCAGATTAAATAGTCATTTTTTTTCTCTCGCACAAATACATGTGAAACTACCACTTTTATATGTTCTTACAAGAAATAAAGAAAAAAAAAATGAGACCCTACTTTTGAAAACAAAGAACAAGTTGGGGAAAATTTTTTACGATTAATCTGTGGAGAGAGTAATTAAAGTGTTAGTGGAGATGGTGAGGTCTTACGCCAGGTTAGGAAAACTGAAAGTGTAAATATGCTAATTAAATTAGGAAAAGAGGACTCTGGATACATTTTTTAAAAGATATAGTTTCCATCCAAGACACATATATTTTTAATTTTTATTATTAATAATAATAATAATAATAATGATAATTCTAGGCTTAGATTCCCATTGTGGGTACAATGTAACGAATACTGATAAGCAGTTTGCATCCTTTAGTGAGGACTCAGTGACTGAGTATGATTTCCATATTTTTGAATATTGCGTAGTATCCAAAATCTTTCCTGCAGTAGTAGGAGAGAGAGATTATATAAGTGGGTTTTTGTCCCCCTTGCAATTTCAGAGCAGGGTTTAGCAGGCAGCTTGGAGGCAATTGCCTATTTTCAACGAAATTGTCTTCACTGGTTAGTGTTAGTATAAGCCTTCTTTTGGTTGTTGGCTTAATCATTGATCAATGTTTCTCCATATCAAGGTTATATAAGCAAGGAAAAATATTTGTTAGTTGTTTTGCACTGAGTAATTCATCTTAGAATAGAAACCAAGTGATGATCCTGATGAAAGGTGGGTTTTTTCCTCTACAAATATATTGTTCGGTGCATATTATTATTCTCAAGGTTGTCACAGGGGAGAGGATTTTGAGGAATGGAACTTCTTCGGCTGTCAGAAAAGTATTTTAGGCATACACCAGAAAATACTCCTGTAACCCCATTTTTACTAGTATGAAATTGGACCGCTTTTCTGGATGAAATGCAAGCCTTCGGAAAAGACAAACGATTCCAGCTGTCTGAGCAGTTGTTTGGACGGGTTGTTCAGTAACGTTCATGAACTCACTGTGTGCTGTATCCTGTAAAATCTCTGCTGGCTGTGATCTGTGAATATTTTGCAGTGTATCAGAGGAACCCTACAAGTTTATCTCAGGGCTGCAGATTTCAAATGAGAAGGGCTAAAGAGAGAGCCTTATGAGACACAGCAAAGTGCTTTAGTCCTTCCTTAGATTTAGCTCCATACATCCAAGAACAGAAAGCACCGCTGGCTTCTACTTCATTTTCTGCTGTGACAGGTGAAGATTTATTACAGTACACCTTATCAGTTATTCTACCTGATTTGAACACTGGACATCGCTTGCAATGGAAGAGATGCCAAAGGCTGCTGTCATCCCTCTTTCTGCACATAAGGTTGGAGCAAGTTGTTCCTGCTTGTAGAAAGCTGGCTCTAATCTAGCTCTTCAAGAGCAAGACTCTCATTGCCGAATTTTCATTCATTTAACATGACCCCCTGCTAAATGGCATGATTTTGTGCATTTCTCCTTTGATGATTGCTTTTATATTTACTGCTTGCATTGAATACTGTGGTTTTAACAGCTGCAGTGTTTTGAAGTTGATTATCACATCAGTGAGTGGTGCACAATAACATAATGTGCTGATGTGCTATTTAGAAGCAAATATTCAATTGCCTGTAAAGAAAGAGATTCACTCACCTTGGTGATGGGAGTCACCAAGGTAAAGATGTGGTGCTCTGCAAATGCAAGAGAACACGCAGATGCAAAATGTGAATTTTCTGTTAATATACATGGTGTACACTGGAAAATATTTTCTGTTGAGTTGCTTATGAGACACACCAACACCCTTCCAAAAATTGACGCTAAATTATATGTTTCTACTAAGAAAGAGCCCTGGGAGCCTTTGGTAGCCTTTCAATATTTCCCACAGTGAAAATAAAAGCAAGCTAAATGTAAATGACATCACTAGTTGAGACTGTTGTAGATGCATTTTGGATCTGTTGGGACATTCTGTGCATGCAAGTGCTCTGTAACCTGACAAAACAAGGCAAAGTGATGCAGTGAGAAACCTCTTCTGCTGTATTTCTGGGATCTAATTTCTTAAGACAGATGTCTATTCCTGGCCCCTGGCTAACCAATCAGAAGCAAGTTGCTCATCAGTATCCCCTGAGGTTCTTTTGAGGGGTTGTGAAGTTTTTGGGTTTGGGGTTTTTTTCCTTCCAGCTGTATTTCCAGATTGAAATCTGTCTACCCATCGCCCTGTTGCTATCACATCATTTTCTTCCTTTTTTACTTCTGAGTGTTAGAACAGTTATTAAAATAGCACTCTATGGGCAATTTTGTTTTCTCTTTACCACACCAGGAACCATCTGCTATGCTCGCTTCCCTGAGGACTGCTCAGAATTGAAACTCTCAGCCGTCTTCCACTCTGCATCATATTAAGATCTTTAGGATAAATGGTATAACCTAACCACCATAAGAACTGAAACATTGCAGGTCCTGTAGTTGTAACAAATCATTATCATTTAGAATAAAAGCATTTTTAAACAAATGCATAACATAGCTTGATTTGCAACATGTTGTCTTGATACTCTGTGTTCTAGACTGGCGCACATTGACCATTGGTTGTAGACTTCTATGTTTTACAGCAAGAGGACGTGCTGGATGTAGGGTGTAGGTAGTACTCCGAGTTGGAGCTACACCTTGGAGTAAGTGGTGAAAATACCATCTCAGGCCTCCATCACTGCTTGTAACCTTTCAGAGGGTAATAAACTGACATTTTTTCCTGAGGATTAGCAGATAGGACTCTGTCTGTGATTCTGGATATGATCCTCATTGACACAGCATTTGAGCACCTATGTGACTACCCTAGACTATTTCTGCCTGAGAGCTTCCTTGGATATCTGTCGCCAGCTAAGTAATACTGCTTTTCCATTACATTGTTAGTGAGAGCATGAATAAACACAATTAAACAAAATTAGAACAGACCTGTACAAAATTCAAAGCATATGAACAAACTTGAACTGTTACAAACAGTGAAAGTGCTCTTACCACTCAACAGAAATTATTTGTACATATGCAAATGTGTATGTCTGCTCGTATATTTATATATACATATAAATGTAATCTATATCAGTTTGCAGATTTTTATCTATTGAGTATTTTTAAGTTCTGATATATGTTGCAGACATCAATTTGTTAAGAAGACTTAAAAGTGTTCTTTTATCAATCTTTTGGTCTTGCTGACAAACCTAACCTTCCATCCCTTTTGACTCTGATAAATGTCTGGCCTGCAATTTGGGCCACTGTTAGCAAGGAATTAAATTCATTCTGGAATGTAAGTTGATGTCTGATCCAAAATACTCAAGAATTGTTTAGGCTGGAAGGAACCCCTCTGCTCAAACAGGGTCGGGCAGAACAGGTTGCCCAGGTTCAGTCAGGTTTTGATTATCTCCAAGGATGGAGATTTCATAACTTCACTGGGCAACCTGTTCCAGTGTTTTGCCACACTCACAGTAAAAAAGTTTTTTCTTATATTCAAATGGAATTTCATGTGTTTCAATTTGTGCCCGTTACCTCTAGTTGATTCCCTGGCCACCCCTGGGCAGCCTCTGACTCCCTCTTCTTTGTTCCCTTCCATCAGACATTTACATACATTGGTGAGGTCCCCCCAAGCCTTCTCTTCTATAGGCTAAACAGTCCTAGCTCTCTCAATCTCTCCTTGTATGATGGATGTTCCAGTTCTGTAATCATTTTCATGGCCCTACACTGGACTTACTCCACTAAGTTGGTGTCTTGTGTTGGGAAGCCCAGCACTGGACACAGCACTCCAGATGTGTCTCACCAGTGCTGAGCAGAGGGAATGGTCACCTCCCTCGACCTGCTGATAACATTTTTCCTAATGCAGCACAGGAACCTGTTGGCTTTCTTTGTTGCAAGGCAGCATTGCTGGCTCATGGTCATTTTGATGTCCACTGGTCCCAGGTTCTTCTCTGCAGAACTGCTTTCCAGCAGGAAGGCGCCCAGCATATACTGGTGCATGGGCTTGTACCTCCCCAGGGGCAGGACTTGGCAGTTTCCCTTGAGTTCAATGTGGTTTCTCCCTGAACAATTTTCCAATCTGTTGAGGTCCTTCTGAATGGCAGTACATCCAGCAAGTGAATCACCCACTCCTCCCAGTTTTGTGTCAATTGCACAGGTATGGAGGGTTCACTCTGCCCCGTCATCAGGGTCACTGATGAAGTTGTTAAATAGTATTGTCCCCAGTGTCATGCCCTGGGGGACAACCACTAGTGATGCACCTCCAGGTAGACTTTGTGCTGGTGATCACAAGGCCCAGTCATTCAGACAGTTTTCAAAACACCCTCACTGTCCTCTTATCTAACCCATATTTAGTCAGCTTGTCTACGAGGATATTAAGTATTGCCACTGTACACCATGAATTGATGATGAAAAGTGCAGGTTAATAATGTAACATAAAGTCAACGTGAAAACTTCCAATGTAAATTAGAAGCTGTTTGTCTATCTGGTTGTGCTGAAAAATGAAACCAGATAGGAAGTTCAAATACAATCATCATAAGTGAAGTTTACTTTCAGGAAGCTGAAAGCAACCTTCAGAGTTTATAATGGAATAGAAGAGCTGCTGTGTGATATAAAAAAAAAAAAAAAAGAGAAAGGGCTTGCTACTTTTTACAATGAATTTGTAGTAGAGAAAAATCTCTGGTATTAAACTATAAGATGATAGTACAGTTCAAAGGAAAGATGTTAACAGATATCCAGAACTAGCATATATACTGATAATGCATAAAGCAACATTCTTAAGTAGGTTCATGACAGTCTGCAGTGCAGTTAGAAAACAAAACAGCACATATGCTGTACAAGGCTATGCCTTAATATAGGATCAGGCTGCTGATTTGTGGTGGTTGTTTAAAACCTGCCTATAAATGGTTCCCAATTCCAACTGGTTGATAGTGAAGAAATTTTATCCTTTCTCACTGTAAACTGTGTTTGGATAATTGAATTATCATAGGACACTGATTTAATGTATATTTCCATAAGCTTTGTTTTAAATGTCCTGGGATATCAATTGCTACTACTACCGTAAAACTAAGCATCTGTATATTTTTGGACCATTTGCTGCTGCAAAGCTGTAGAGTAATAGGATCCATTTTTACCACATTATTAAATTGGTTGTGCTTCCCCTCTCCTAAAGATGGATTCCTGGGAAGATTTTCTGTTGTCTTGTCTTGTCTCACTTCGTCTCTTCTCATCTCACCTCACTTCTATTGCTGGTGGAAAATGCAGAAATTGTTTAGAATTTTAGGTTCTGAATTTGAAACCTGCAATTGTCAAAGCTGTTATGCAAGTGCTGCCAAATTCCAGAAAACTTCACATGCCATAAGCATTTCTAATGTAAAAATCTATAGATTTATAGAGTTGTATTCTGGAAAGACCAGCAAAAAACAAAAAGAAAGTCACAGCTTTAGTCAAAATGAGAGCTCAGATCTCAGCTCACTTTTTCAACTAATGGGATTGCAGAAATCAGACCCTTTATCTCCTTTAGGAGTTTTGATCTAGGTTTTCTCAGAGTCTTAATGCAGTTATAGGTTTGGCATCTTCACAAAACGTGTTTTCAGCTACCAATCTCTTTCAAAATGGTCAGAGGAAGACAGAGGCCTGTTGTGACAGCTGCCTGGTGGTTAGAAAGCTCCCTAGATCTTTGAAAGAGATAAAATTAACCCTTTCACTGAGAGTATTCGCATTCAATTCCTATTCAACACGTCTGCCTCTCTTAAACTGAACAACTCAGGTTTCCATCAGCGTATTAGATGCTGAATGTCTGTAGGGTAGAGGCTTTTGCGACAAGAACTTTGAGCTGCAAGCTGCACCGCATAACACAGAAATAACTAGAGATGCTGTTTCATGTTCCTCACGGATTGACTCAGACACAGAGTTGCCTGAAAAGAAAGTTGTTATCTCCTTGGATAGCAGGCCACTGTGAAGGACCAGTATGGATTCTGGTACTAGCGTTAGCTTGTATACGACCCGTTTTTGTATCTGTGTTTGGGACTGTGTTATCTCACACAGGGACTCCTCAAGTTTCTAAGAAGTCTGACATTAACAGCCACGTCTCATCCTGAATAGAAAAAACAAACAAAAAACCCACAAAACCACAAAAGTCCCCAAAACCCCTCCAAGTCCCCCAAAAAACCATAAACCAACCAACCAGCCAAAAAAACCCCAACCAACAAAACAACAAAAAAACCCAAGAAAAGTTCAGAACTGCTGTAGCAGTCTCATTTTTAGTTTTTGGGTTTACTTGTCCATAGTGAGTAGCATTTTATTTTCAAGGCAGTTCTGACTCTCAGAATCAGATTCAAACAGCCTGTGTTTACCAAATGTTTGATTTTACTTTTACCTAAGCTATGGATTTTATGAAAGAGAGTAGAGGTTTCATTAATGGTCCCTGTAATCCTGCGCTGATTTGTGTGTCATTACCTGATTATTTTTACTTCAGAAAAACAAATTAAATAAATAACCATGTAAACTTCAGAGACTGGGAATGGCTAAAAGTTATTCTGAGTCAGAAGTTGGTTTAGAGACTCCTGTGCTCAGGCTGTGACTATTTATTTTGGATATCATCAGGAAAAGCAGAAGACTGTAAATTCTTCAGAGTAATATCAAATAGAGAACACATTTGCCCAAGTAGAAATAGCCAGAGAATAAAGAACTTGCAGATCGTGTCTCACTATTAGTACTTATGGTTTTGGGCTCAGTGTTTTTGTGGTTTAAAAGGATAATTATTTTAGTTATTACTTCTCCAAGGATTACATTGTGATGGTTACTTTTCTTGACGTGGAACAGTTAAAAGAATTGATGCACATATTTGCCTGTTAGAAAAGCTGAAACAGTGAAATGCCTGAGCATCCAATATAGTTCTGCCTTATAAGAAAAGTAAACAAATCGTGCTAGATAACTTTTTCCATCAGCAAGCAATCAGTAAATTGGAAAAGAGAAAGTGAGTTTTTTGTGTTCCTGGAAACTATAAACAAGTTAGACAAGACTGTTATGTCTGTTGATATAGATTTAGTAGAAAAAGAAAGACAAGTGTTACTCTGTAACTTGAGGTAGCATTTAAAAATGGAATAAAGGTCTTTCACAAGGCATAGCAATCTGTTTTCATAGTAACTCCTCTTCTAAAGTAGTTTCAGGTGAATACAAATCACCCACAGCATAATATGACATTTCACTTGCACATGTGATCTTGCATGCATCTTATTTACCATACACGGCTTGTATATAGTAGGACTATTCAATATTCATAATAATAAATCATCTAATTAATCTAGACTTCAGTCTTGTAGGAAATTGTTTTCAAATTGATTCAAATTTCTGTAAATGTGGTTGTTATTAGATAGTTTCCACAATATTCGTGTAAGTTTATTTATGTGAATTACTGTGATCTGTTTGCTTCACTTATTCATGACTCATTACCTAAGATCTGTGACTGACTGTTGTTTTTGTTTGCTTTTGTTATACTTACTGAAGGCAGTTGCAGGCTGAATAAATAAAAATGCAATCGTGTTGTACATAGCACTTTGTGATACCAAAAATCTGCACCCTTAGCTGAAAAAGTCAATTCATTTTGCATTCACCAAACACTGTTCAATCAAACTTCTAGTACATTCAAGTCTTTCAGAAAACAGAACATCAGCATCACAAAGAGTAACTCGGTTGGGTTTGCATAGCAGGGTTTTGGTAGTGGGGGGGCTATAGGGGTGGCTTCTGTGAGAAACTGCTAGAAGCTTCCACCATGTCCAATAGAGCCAATGCCAGCTGGCTCCAAGACGCAGACGCTGCTCTTGAAGGCCAAGCCAAACAGCGATGACGGTAGCGCCTCTGGGACAACATATTTAAGAAGGGGGAAAAAAACTGCTGCACAACAGCAGCCAGGAGAGGTGAGTGAGAATATGTGAGAGAAACAACTCTGCAGACACCGAGGTCAGTGAAGAAGGAGGGGAGGAGGTGCTCCAGGTGCTGTAGCAGAGATTCCCCTGCAGCCCATGGTGAAGACCATGCTGAGGCAGGCTGTCCCTCTGCAGCCCATGGAGGTCCATGGTGGAGCAGATATCCACCTGCAGCCCATGGAGGACCCCACAGAGGAGCAGGTGGATGCTCAAAGGAGGCTGTGACCCCATAGAGAGCCCACACTGGAACAGGATCCTGGCAGGACCTGTGGCCCCATGGAGTGAGCAACCTATGCTGGAGCAGGTTTGGTGGTGGGACTTGTGGCCCCACAGGGGACCCACACTGGAGCAGTCTGTTCCTGAAGGACTGCAGCCCGTGGAAGGGACCCATGTTGGAGCAGTTCATGAAGAACTGAAGCCTATGGCAAGGACCCACATTGGAGAAGCTTGTCCCCGCCACCACAACCACAACCTCCACTTTTAAACAGAAGTAATAGCATCTTGTGATTCAGAGGTATACCATGAAAATAAATCCATTGTGCATTTTTCAGACACTAAGTAAGCAGGCACCATGTAAGTATCCTAGATAGAAATGTTGCAGGATTGATGCGTGTCACAACAAACCAGGATGTTCTACAAAAGGAGTTCAAACAATCCCATTTCCTATCAAAAGTGTATTTTTAAACAACAGGAAATCTAGCACTGTATTTTCACTTCATGTTCACCTACGGATAATGGTTATTTTAGTATTGACATACATCTTAGACATAATATTTTCCATCTGGTGATTTATTTCCCATATTATAGCATCTTTAACTGGAAACCTGACATTAGGCTTTCTGAGGTGAACACTTTCTCTAAATGTTCTAAGTGAGCAAAACTCCATGGAGTAATAAAATATAAAAAAGTACTGACAATTTATATATGCTGTTAATTCCACTGATTGTGTCCAAATTCCAAAAGTGGCCTCTGGGTATTACATTTAAACATTATCCTCTTTGCAATAGTCTGCTTTGAGAAAGAATATGTCAGGAGTTGCTCAGAACAGTGACTACAAGGTTACAAATAGCTGTCAGTGAGGTCTAAAATTATTATCTATCCTCAGTGAAACTGGAAACACAGGACAGGCTGGGCATCAAAGTAAAATGTGGACATAATCAGCTACAGCAGTAAAGAAAGCAAAACGCGTGCTGCTGCATTTCTACCATGTGAGAGAATACCAGCATAAATGACACTGTTTAAACAAGTTTTTTTGGATTAGGAACAAGTAGGATTTCCATCCTACTGAGTATACTGAAGTGTAATAGAGATTATGTAGTTTTCTGCTATGAGGGAAGGGAAGGGAAGGGAAGGGAAGGGAAGGGAAGGGAAGGGAAGGGAAGGGAAGGGAAGGGAAGGGAAGGGAAGGGAAGGGAAGGGAAGGGAAGGGAAGGGAAGGGAAGGGAAGGGAAGGGAAGGGAAAGGTGGTTAAAATAATGATGGAGTAGGTGGAGACTGCCAATAGCACTAGAGTGTGAAAATGAGAAGGGAGATCTAGAGGAGAGAGGAATCTACAAAAGAAGAGAGGATTACTGAGTGAATGGGGAGCAACCTACAAGGAGAATAATGGAAGAATAACTAGAGTCATTTGAAGTGTCCAGAGTTGCCTTAGTTTTGATTCTAAGAAGGAATCACAGAATCATGGAATAGTTTGGGTTGGAAGGGACCTTTAAAGGTCATCTAGTCCTGCATTGAGCAGGGACATCTTCAACTAGATCAGGTTGCTCAGAGCCCCGTCCAACCTGACTTTGAATGTTTCCAGGGATGGGGCATCTACCACTTCTCCGGACAACCTGTGCCAGTGTTTCAACACGCTCAGCATGAAAAAATTCTTCCTTATATCCAGTCTAAATCTTCCCGCTTTTAGCTTAAAGCCAATACCCCTTGTCCTATCACAACAGGCCCTGCTGAAAAGTTTGTCCCCATCTTTCTTAGAACACCCCTTTAAGGCTGCAATAAGGTCTCCCCAAAGCCTTCTCTTCTCCGGACTGAATAACCCCAGCTCTCTCAGCCTGCCCTCATAGAACAGGTGTTCCAGCCCTCCGATCATCTTCATGGCCTTCCTCTGGACCTGCTCCAACAGCCCTTTCCTCTGCTGAGGGCTCCAGAACTGGATGCAGTACTCCAGGTGGGGTCTTACCAGAGTAGAGGGGCAGAATCACCTCCCTTGACCTGCTGGCCACGCTGCTGGTGATGCAGCCCGGGATATAGTTGGCCTTCTGAGCTGCAGTGTACATTGTCGGCCTGTGTCCAGCTTTTCATCCCGCAGTACTTCTCAATCCCATCATCCCCCAGCCTGTATTGATACTGGGGGTTGCCCCAACCTGCACTTGGCCTTGTTGAATCTCATGAGGTTCCCATGGACCCGCTTCTCGAGCTTGTCCAGGTCCCTAGCATGCGCCGGATGGCATCCTGGCCCACAGATGTGTCAACCTCGCCACTCAGCTCGGTGTCATCTGCAAACTTTCTTAGGGAGTACTTGATCCCACAGTCTATGCCATTGATGAAAATATTAAACAGTACTGGTCCCAACACAGAACGCTGAGGGACACCACTCATCACCGATCTCCATCTGGACATTGAGCCATTGACCACTAGCCTCTGGATGCAACCACCCAACCATTTCCTCTTCCACCAAACATTCCACACATCACATCCATACCTCTCCAATTTAGAGAGAAGGATATTGTGGGGGACCGTGTCAAAGGCCTTGTAGAAGTCCAGATAGATGACATCTGTAGCTCTTCCCTTGTCCACTGATGTAGTCACTCCATCATAGAAAGCCACTAGGTTAGTCAGGTAGGACTCGCTCTTGTTGAAGCCATGCTGGCTGTTTCAGACTTTTCTCCCCCTCTCCCTGCCTTGTGGTCCATCCACTCAAGAGGTGTGGGGAGAGAGGTTGCCAGTGAAGACTAAGGGAAAGAGTTATTGAGTCTTGCTCATCAGGAGTGTATGTTTTCTCTACCCTTCATTTTCTGGCTGACATACCTGTAGCTTATTGTACACTCTGACCAGAAAGAAAATACTAGCATATGAAAACCTGGTAATAAACACGCTTTTTTAACAAAAATATGAGAAAAGTACATAATGATGACACCTGTTGATTAAATTGCAGATTAAATAGCAGAAATTCAGATTTCTCTCATATTTGATATGACTCAATTCAGTATGACTGAATATGACTGAGTAGATATTCAGGGTTCTTTTCCAAAACCTAAAAGATTTCTGCTTTATAGAATTTCTATTAGTAATTTTATCACTTATACGCTTTCTCTGCCCTTCTTTACTCTATGGCCAAACAGAGAAATGTAATCATGTGGGAAAATTTTTATGAACCTAAATATGAATTTTAAAATTCCTATGGGAGTTTATGCTGTTTCAGTGCGGGGTGTTCCAGCACTGCTTTCATGAGACATACTAATCTGCTGCAAAATGAATTTTTCCATTGAAAAATTGGAAAAAAAAAAATTAATCAGTTTGGTATTTGATTACTTTGGTCACAAATTAACACTTTATGAACATAGTTTGGTGGTAAGTACAAGTTCTTGGATATCCAACGTACAGCTCACTGGAATTACAGCAGGAATTTTAAGGAAGGTCATTTTTTATCATTATGATTGAAGAGATTAGACAAAACACAACTGACAATAAAAAAAAAAAAAGCCTCCCCAAACACATTTCAAAACCAATCCCTCTAAAATAGGAAAAGAATATGCAAACCACACCTTGTGCTGAATCTTAAAATTGTCCTTGTTTATTTTACTTGATTTACCTTTACCTATGTGTCTAGCTGACTTGGGTTATATTGAAAACTACTGACAGGTCATCTTCAAGCATTGCCCAAAGATTCGATACTAAGTAAACTCTAGGCTTTACTCCAGTCAATTCCTAGTTGAAGTATCACAGAAAATGAGGGTGTTATTAGTCACTTTCCTTCCTTCAGTTTTTCTCTGCAGACTGAGTCAGTTTGATGCACCAAAAAATAATTACTTGGTTTATTTTGTGTCATACGCATTCTACTTCTCTGTGCATCTCTCTAGTTGGTGAAAACTCATCGGTACTGTAAATTAAGGAGACAGAGCAGAGCTTAGATGTTCAATGGGACCATGTGCGGATGAAAGTGCCCATCTACTCAGGTGAGTAATAAGTTCCATTTTGAATTTCAGCTGTTAAAGGAAAAACAATGAGCAAGACTAAGCAGTATCACTTCTTGGATAATAATAAATTCTTGAGGACATAAGGGTATTCTTTTAACTATCTGGTACATCTTCAGTTTGAAAACAACAAAACTTTGCTAAAAGGAAAGACAATTTTCAGGTTTCTTTGATGTACTGGGGAAGGGCTGATACCACCATTGTTTTTTTCTGAACTCAGGATTTCACCATACATATTTTATATCATAGAATCATAGAACACCAGGTTGGAAGGGACCAATGAAGGGATCATGTGGTCCAATCTTTCTTGGCAAAAGCACAGTACAGACAAGATGGCCCAGCTCTGTCCAGCTGAATCTTAAAAGTGTCCGATGATGGGGAATCCACTGCTTCCCTAGGGAGATTATTCCAATGGCCGATTGTTCTCAATGTGAAAAATTTTTCTCTTGTGTCCAATCAGAATCTTCACAGGAGTAATTTGTACCCATTACCCCTCATCTTATTGCGTGTGACTCCTTGTAAAAAGTATGAAAGCAAGTGTGGCAGATGCACCCACCCTGACAAAGACACAACAAAAGCCTGCGAAAACTTCCCATCACAGCTCTTGTCACACCCACGCAGTGGTGGTTAGCACTTACACATTTCAGTTGGAAGTTGAGGAAGTTAGGGTCCTCAGTCAATGGGGGACAGGCTACATGACTTTAGTTCACCCCAGATCAGATTCAATGAGGGTATAAATGGAGTCCAACCAGAGAGCCATTTTGAGTCTCTCCTCCTCAGAGCAGTGCATCTGCAGCTGAGGACTCTCCCCTTGGGTAGGGATGCCACCCAAGGTAACTCCTTGAGGTTTAGAACCCTCCCTTAGTAGGTGAGTGATTGTACATTTTGGGTCATCAGCCATAAACCTTAAGAATTCTTAAGTTGGTTGTGTAGTATTAACTCTTGAAAGACATTCTGAACCTGTGGATTGTTAATGTTTGTTGGAGTCTCAAAGTTGTTTTGGTTAGAGTAAAACTTAGTTTGATTTTGTTAACATCTTTTAAAAATAAAACCGGTTTTTAATTTCTTAGTTAGTCTGGCTTGGTTTTGTGAGGTTCCATGACCGCAAGTCTGGATGAATTGCATTTATGAGTTACAGAGTGTGTTTAATCTTAATTCATATTACAATGAAAACTCAGGGAGTTTTCATCAAGGTTAAAAGGTCCATAAATCTAGCTATAGATAAATTTTTGGCGTCATGGTTAGCTGGCTGCCAGCATGTGAAAGGAAAACCTTTAGCCAATGAAATTGTCAAAGGCTGCTGTTGTTAAACAATTTGTAAAGTCTACATTGGAAGCCTGCAATCTATTTCAAAATATCATTGTATGGCATTATCCTTACTTTTATAGGGCATGCTCAGCATTTTGAAAAAAAAAAGGGAGCCCTAAGCATACGAAAAAAAGTAGAAACTGCACTTAAAAAAATGTAAATTCAAAATAATAAATAGCATAAATTCAGAACAGCTATTGCTACCTTTTTGTATCATCATGAGGTCAAACTCATTCCTTATTAGAGTGTGTTCTTCAACTTCTTTCTTATTCTTTTGATTCCCCAGAGGTGCTGGATAACTAGACAACATAAGACACTTTTGCTTTATTCCCTGTAGTCAAGCTCTACCATGTGATTTGTCAAATTATTATGTATAGAGAATTAATCTCTAGATGCAAATCTACAACCCTGTAAGGATTTAAAGCACAAACTAAAGCTGTGTGCAGTACTGTTACTACTTATCTGGGATGTGATTACACAAAGATGAATAAAATTGCATGTCCTTGGCTAGGCTAAGACTACTTCTCTCAGTTACTGGGCCCTTTTCAAAATACCTATTTAACTCGGATCAATTAGAGAATAAATGAGTAACTAGGTGATATGTCTGCACAGCTAATTGCTTGTCTGGTGTCTGAAGTTTTATCTTTAATCTCTCTTCATTGCAAGAAAGCTAGTATCCCTTTGAGAGGGATGACTAATGCCTATTAGAAATATTTTAATGAATTTCTGAATTGCTGGGGAAGGTGTCATAGTTTAATGGTAGATTTTTGCTCACACAGCTGTCTGTGGAACACTTTAGGTACACTATTATCTATTAAGCTCACAGTGGGTAACAGCATAGTGCTAAGTATATTTGCTGGCTTTGCAGGAGATTGAAGCTCAATTTTCTGTTCTGTTGGACTCTTATTACAAACTTAAACATGATTTCTAGAAATAAGCCATAGCTACTGAACTGGTTTGGAATCCAGTCTGTCTTCTGGAAAGTTTCCTTTCACGGTTTGATAAATGTTCAGAAACTGAAAACTCAGAAAGTTTAGCAAGGGGAGAATAACATTGTCCTTAGTTTCCAGCATACTGACTTTTAACAGAAAATAAGACTACAATTAAGATTCCATTCCAAAGCCAGTTTATATTTACACTATTTCCTGCACGCAGGTCCAAGCAGAAGTGCCCAGACTTCAAACCTGCAACATACACTAAGGTCACAGCTAGATTAGATCACAAGAACAAGTGTGTTCTCTGCTCTTTACCGAGTGTTAAGAACCCCAGACTTTAGGTTAATTGCTGTAAATCCAATCTGAAATGAACTTCTTATTCCTCTTTCTTACAGCATGCGCTTTTTCAAAAGAATTTCTAAAACAGTGTTACCGAGTGGATTGATTTAACACTAAAACACATAATTAACAGGTCATTTGTCTATAACATGTCAGTAACAGTTCTGTAAAGATCAGTCTCTTGGATAACCAGCAGAACTGATAACTGTATGACACTATATCATCAAAATCTAGTGAGATTGTTATATCAAGAGAGAAACAACATCTTGTGGCACTTGTGTCTTTTCTGTGAAGATTCAGATGGGGATAATAGTCAATCCACTGACAGGAAGAAAAAGTAGAATTATTATGTGGTAATCCGGTGTCAGTAACACAAAGTCATCAATCACATCTTATGTTGGATTCCAGAGAACAGGGATCCTGATCTTGACTAGAGGTGAACGTTACCCTAATGCAGAGAAGAAGACATGGACATAAACTGGCTGAACTGAGGTTGTGTTGAGTCACAGTCTGTGTTGGAAAAACAGCATGAGTCAAGCCAAAATAATACTATGTGGAACTGTGATTCTCAGTAAGGATGAACTGTCATAGTGTGTAGAGGAAACTGAAATTCAAGCCATTCTTTTACCTTATTCGTCCATAACCTGAAAAGTAAACTGCAACTCAAAAAGCATATAGATCCAATATATTAAATGAAAAAGAGCACGGTAGAGGAAAAGTAATTTATTAATTTTAGAAACTAGCCATTACAGCAGAAATTTTTTAATTTAATTTTGGTAATATAGTCCATCAGACCAACAACTGACAAATATAGTATGGATACCACAAATCACAGAATCACAGAATGGTAGGGGTTGGAAGGGATCTGTAGAGATCATCTAGTCCTTCTCCGCTGCTAAAGCAAGTTCATCTAGAGCAGGTTGCACAGGAAGGCATCCAGGTGGGGTTTGAATAGCTCTTAGAGAAGGACACTCTACAACCTCCTCTCTGAGCAGCCTGTTCCAGTGCTCCATCACCCTCACAGTAGTTTTTCCTAATGTTTGGATGAAACGTCCTGTGTTGTAGTTTGTGCCCTATAGCATAGGCACCACAGAAAGTAAGACTATAAAGTTTTATTCATGAACTCTTTTCTTGTCTTTTTTCAAAGGATTTGGAAGGAAAGAGTTGGCCAGTATTTTTCATTTCTGACTCAAAGTTAAGATTCTTCTTTTTCTTCTGCTATATCTGGTAGTTTACTGCAATGTAGAAATGTTCCAGCCCTATTTCTCAGATTTCTGCCTTTTCTCAGCTCTGTGAAGAGGTTTTAAAAGATGAACCAAAGATTCTCAGATAGCCCATAAAGGAAAAAGGGTTTTTTTACAATAAGGGACAGTAAGGTTTCTGATTCAAATGGCATCAATCTGAAGAAAAGTGTGCTTGAAAGAGTATGATAATTAAAGACATAACTTCACTTCTTTCAGAAACCAGGGACAGACAGAAAGGAGGTGTAAGTCAAAGCTACATGCTGAGGAAATAATTGTGGGAAGGAATGGGTTGCAGAGAAAGGAATTAAGAAGAATGGAAGTGATGTTGCTGAATTACTGTAAACGCTGTTAAGAATTTGTGCAGGACTTGGTGAGGAAAGAGGAAGAGAGACACCATTGGAAAAGACTATTAAAAGTGTTTTGTCCTTGCAAGAATAGATGTTTGGTTACAGGTAAGCATACACTGATATCCTATAGAATTTGCCAGTCATGAACTCTTTCTTCATCCACTGTTTTAAAACAACATGTTGCTCCAATGTTTCATCTCTACAGCAGTTAGAAGATGACTAATAAAATGTTCTGAATAATCTTCAGTGCATTAGCACAAGTTGAAAGCCAGACTAGCATAAAGAATCCTCCCAATTCCACTCCACTAAGAAAAACTTTTTTTAAAAGTTTTGTTCTTTCTCTCTCTTTGCATGTGTTTGTTAGAGTTTTATTTATTTTGGTGAAGTCAGTGGCCTGTAGGAACCCTCTGTCCTGCATAAAGCACACAGCATCAGCAACGGGGACACAAGTTTTTTCTACTCACATGAGTTCAGCACTCCTAAGTCTAATCACTGGTAACACCAGGAGGCTGGTTTGAAAACACTGAGTAATTTGGCACCGACCTTAAGCATAAGAGCTCTGCAGGCTTTTCATTAACACTTTGGAGTGCAGGAGGTAGCAAGGCATTGCTTTTTCCACTATGTGTTGTAAGTCTAAGTTCTAGGGATGGAAGATTTGTCAGAAGCGTTACTTAAAATACAGTGCTATGTTCCTTTCAGAGAAAGTCCAGAAGTAAATTCTTCTAGCTCCCACAAGAGAATAAGCTTTCTTTGTCACAGCTATATTAGTAACAAAAAGCAGAAAATCTCTGCAGTTTACCTACAGTGTACTGATGGAGATATTCTGGAAACTGTCTGCCTGAGCTAGGTAAAGAAGGGTATCTCATAATACTTCATTGTAGCTTCATATGTAGTATGTTTTGGTTACAAATCTTTTCTTATGTTGCTAAACTTATTCTGGGGGAAGCTTCTTGCTGAAAAAGTATTTTGGGGAAAATTCTCTCCCCTTCCCTCCCCTTCCCTCCCCTCCCCTCCCCTCCCCTCCCCTCTCCTCCCCTCTCCTCTCTCCCATCTCCCATCTTTCCTCCCTTCTGGCAATGAACTCTTTGGCGGGTTTAGGGTCAGCAAGGTAAATAATCCCTTAAGGATCTCCATGCTATGTTTATATATTTCATAGCCACAGTTGAGGCAGATAACATGGTTTGTTTTCGTTGGACTAATTTTCTTTATACGGATGTTTTTCTGTAGAAAGCTGTCTCAAGTAGATTGAACTGCCAAAGAGCCTTCAAAGGGTAACAAGTTAGAGGCACTGTTAAACTAGGTTAAAAATCAGTGATCTACAGTTGAAAGTTTAAAAAACTAGAGCTCATTAATCCTCAAAGCTTAAAATGCTTTCTAAGCTTCCATGAACTCTACTTTGAGTTACTTTTTAATTTTTATTTTTGCTTTTAGGACTTATAACTTTAATTGAATCATGCCATTTTATGTTTCAGTTCTGGATATCATGAGAAGATGGATTTCATTCAGACATAATTCATTGGGAATTAAGTACAAAAATGTCTTTTAAAATCTGCCCTTATGTGTTTACATAAGTCCTGCTGTGACTGAGCTTGTGGTACAGAATTTTTGTAAGTCAGAAGGAAATTTTAATTTCAAATTCTGGAGAATTTCATTAATAAATACGGGAATACAAATCACGTATAATTTGTTGTTGAAGAATAACAAATTGTTAAATCTTGTGTGTGCATCTATACCTCTGTTTTGTCCATGCACTTACAATTAGTAAGAAAAAAAAATTGGTCATTATTTCTTACTCATTTTTTAACATTACTTGTGTTTTCTGTACCGTAACTGCATTGAAGTTTTTGCTTTCCAGACAAGTACAGAGAGGAAAAGGAAAGAATATTCCTCAACCATAAAAATATTATAAACATTTTGCTGAAGTATGACAAAGTTAGGAAATAGATTTGAGATCCTTATGATGTCACCAAGAATATCACTTTTTTATTCTGAGTGGATTTATTATCCATGAAAGATACCAGACTGATGATACTGAAGATGAAATTACCTTATTCACTGACATATATGCTTCAATGCTGACCTGCAAAAGCTTTCTCAAGGGGAGGGAAATAGTCAGATACTCGCTTCTGGCTAGACGCTATCATCTTTGATGAATGATATCTTACTGTAGAAGGACTCCATTGGGACTAAATATAGTAAAAAGCAGCTGCTAATGTATGGGTAGAAGAACCTTTCTTTTAACTGCGTCAGATAGACGTGAAGTTACAAAATGTGGACTTTGCACACCCCATGAATTTTGAGGAAAATCTGTATCATGACAGTCATTTACTGGGTTAGTCTGGTTCAGATTTCAGAGTGAGGTCCTTTCAGCAATCCTGACAGCTCTGACGATAGACTGGAGAAGCTACAGGGAGGTAAATTCCATATATCCCAGCTGCCACTGTAATCCCAAACTGCATTTATTGAGACAGTTGTTGGTGCATCAGTCCTGCTCAACTGTATCTTCAATCAGAATAACTGGCAGTAAAATCCTTGTGTATTTACATTAATTCTCCCAAAGTCAGTGACTGGATAGGGGAAGCCATTATCGGTTTACTGTCATAAAGACTTCATCTTTCCATAGCTCATTTTCAGAACAAGTTGGTTTGATCTTCTTTTTATGTATAAAACCATCCACATGGCTGATGGGAAAATCAGTGCTGAATGAGGTGTGACTTTCGTGAGTGTGAGGAAGAATCTAAGAAAACAGTTAGATCGCGGCATTTTGTTTTCAAACAGTAGTCTTAAAAGGGATGACAAAATGAGGCCAATTTGTATCAAGCTGAAACACGCTAATTTTTTCTGGAAAAAAGTACTCTGTTTTTGAAATTATTCTGCCTTTTATTCAAGCTAAAAATGTCAAATTTCAAAGCAAAAATGCAGTGATATGTCTAGTATTTTAAAGAACAGAATTTTATCTTTATATAAATATTGAAGGTTGCAGGATGACATCCATGCAAGAAGCAAGGAGATAGGTGATTTGAAATTTTTGTCAATAAACTGCAAGGGAAATGAAATCCACTTCTTGATTTTAGACAGCTGTGTAAATGTGAATGTATTTCACTCTTCTGCCCAATAAATATTTCTACTTTAGTACCCACCTATATTCTAGGCCCATATGGCAGTGAATACTTGTGGTCAGATCAAATGTCAGATGCACACAAATCTATTTACTCCCAGTTTTGGCAATTTTTTGCTAAGATCAGGAAAGAAATCCTTTTTGACTCTCAGATAGGAGACAAAGATTCTTCACAATGTTGTGTACAAATGGTTCCGCGAGTGAAGTTTTGCCAAAGGCCCTCTATAAAAGTCAGATGTCTCAGTACATCTCTGTGTATGGTAATCTATTTATCTCCTAGTAAGCATATAAGAGGATTTCACAAAACAAGGGGGAGAGTAGAGTTGACTCTCACCTTTTATCTATCTACCTCTTTGTAAAATCACTGTTTCCAGAATTACATAGCTAAAAGCAAGAAAAAACTCCACACCCAAGTCTGATGGATTTTGACAAAAATTCTTGCTTTTCTCATGTGTGCCAGCACTGATTTTCAATAATTATTCACAACTAAACAAAACCTTAAAATATTTTTTTTTTCTGCATTTCAGCCTATTTCTGTCACACCACACACACTTCCATGAGCTTTGCCTGACTATGTTTTCAACATAGGCACGTTAATTCCCTTATCGACACATGCAAATTAATAGTAGGGTTCTGGGTATGGTCACGTCTTCTTCACAGACCATTTTTTTCCTTCTTGATAAACAGCCTGTCTTGTTTATATGGAGTAGCATAAGGCCAGGGATGTATATATCTCAAACTGTGGACAATTTGTGTGATTTTTTTTTTCTTTTATATTTAATGAAAAATTCACCAAATAACATTGTTGTTTCAAATTTGTCTTGTCCTGCGTGGTTTTGCTATGTTTTCAGGTATCACTGTGAGTGTTTCAGAAGTTTATCATTGGACTGTAATTTTTTTCCGAAGTTAATGGGACATTTTTATTCTGCTTGCAGCAGCCTGACTAGACATTAGTTTGTAATTTTCTCTCTAAAATTTCACTGTTTAGGGCAGAGTATCATGTCAAGGAAGTATGCTCATAACAATGTGGAAGTTCTTAAGTTGATGTGTATGACTTTTGAGGCAGGTAGCAGTTTTGACTAGTGTGTCAACCAGAACCTTTGTTAACTTAAAAGTTATCTTAATGCTGCTGATTTTTTGTCTCTACTGAATCTTATGCAGAGATGTAAGGAATAGCCATTGGACATGTGGCTGTCTTTCACACTTCAGTTTGGTTTCACCACGTCCTTTTTCAGGGCTGAAAGAGTTTTAAGGATTCAGACAGCTTATTTTGCAACAGTAGTCAGGCGTTGGAAATTTCAGAGAAAGGCAGAAGTTTCCTTATGATTTGCACATTTCTTCTATAGAATAATTTCAAAATAAAATATGTTTCTTTCTAATCTCAGGCGAACTCTGATTGTATATGCAGAAGCATGAGGATTTTGCATGCCTAATACACTTTACGCTTTCACATGTACATAATCTTCTGTTTAACCTACTAATTCATTTGAAAGAGTAAAATGAGGTAGCAATGAATTCCACAGGCTAATTAGAGAGTACTAATTTTTGCCAGCTGCCTTTGAATATCTTTTGCTTAGCCATCATATGATAAAATAAATAGTAGTAGTTGTATGACCTTCAATATATCATTATCTAATATATATACAGGCAACACGTTGCCCATTACTACTTGTTTCCAAAAATTAAGCTGCACACTTATACAAATATTATTGCATAAAAATCATTCTGTCCTGCTGACGTCCACCTAGTTTCTTTCCCTGGCATATTTCTCTTTTGTCTATGTCTTGAAGATGGAATAATCAGAAATATAAGTAGCATTTTACATGAGAAAAAAATAATTCTTATTTTTCCTCTTGTTTAATTAAACGTTGTACAGGTATGGGTAATTTAATATACAACTTACACACCTTGAACCATACTATTAGCCTCCTACTAAAATGAAGAAATATCCAGTCAATGGGACCAGATACACAAAGATGAGGAATTAGGTCTATCTTACTTCAACAAAAGTTTTTAATCACCTTACATATGTAGAGACTGCCCTCAACAGGAGATAATCACTAAGAGGCCCAATTTAAGCATGTAATATTCTAGATCTCAGGGAAGATTAGACATGAAAATTTCAGTTAATGAAACAGTCTGTTAACTTTCTTATGTGTTTTTTTTTCAATATATCTACATGCTAATTAGTAAAATACCAACTGTTTTGCACATGATGTTTTTGCTTCATCACCCTTTAGTAATGTTAGGCTTTCCAAGACAAAAGGGATAAATTTACACACTGAAGAGACAGCCATATAACTACTTTTAGAACTCTAAATCTTTCAAATCAACACATAGAAAATGAAGGTAATTGTGTTTGTTTTCCCTCATATCAGCACAAAGCTATGGAAATGATGTTTGGAAAAGCCAACACGAGGTCATGGGCAATGATTCTATTGTTCTGTTCATTCCTCTCTTCTATGCCATCCTTCAGAGGATTTGCTAGAAAGAAATGTTATGATAAACTCAACTTCCCTAGTGTATTTGTTCAAGGTATTTATTATTACTTCCCTTTGGTAAAGTTTATATTTTTTCACACCTTCATTCTCCAGTATGATGCATTTTATGACAAGCTGTCAACCGTTTCTGTTTTTCTATAGGGTCCAGCAAAATTATACATTTACTGTTGTTGTCAGATAGGAAAGAAATACAGACAGGCATACAACTTTATGGAATAACCTCTAATTCACTAGTGATGAAGAGTCCAAACACTGACTGGCTCCCTACTATGCAAGATGCTGCACAAACACACAAAAAAGACAAGTCTGTCCCAGAAATCTGACTGTCAGATCTGTGTGCTTTGAAGGAAATACATAGTATTATTCTAAGGGAAAAGGTAGGTAAGTGAATTGAAATATTACCCCTATGCTAAGTCCTTGTTTTCTCATGTTACAAGGCACTTGAGGTTGGCTGTCCAGGAAAAAATGTGGTATTAAAAGGAAATATTTTGAGATTTCTTGATTTCCAGGAAAGAACACAGTTACCTCAGCTTTGCCAAGCACTCCCAAGAAAATGCACATGTTCTGCATGTGTGCACTGCAGTTCTCGCTCGGCACACCTGATATGATCAGAGCCTACAGCAATCTCACTGTCTTTCCACACTATCTTGTCATGGTTAATTTCAATACAATATAATTAATACAATTTTTGATAAAGGTTCTCCTTCTGAACACAAATCACATAAGGAAAATATTATTTTTTTTACTGCCTAAAGTTAAGTCAGTGCAACAAATAATACCAGCCTGAAGCAGAGTAATGTGTTTCTCTTCGTTGAAGAGATAGAGCAGGTATGCAGTCTTCCCTCAGCTGTAATTAAAAACCACTTTTCTTTGTCCAGAAACTCTGAGCTCTCCTTGGGCTATCTCTCAGAATGATCCTATTATCAAAGTGATCAAGAGGGCTATTAAACACATAACATATACATTCTTCCAGAAGCAAACAGTAAAAGCTGTGAGACCCCATTCCCTGCTGAGTGACTAAACCAGGCTACGTTTACAATCCATCATTTTTCCACTTTCCTTCCATTAAACCTGTATTCTTTGCTTCACAGTGGGGTGTGGTACAGATGGAGTAGGTTTTCTTCCCTACTTAAACCTACCTACCGCAAAATTATCTGTGCATTAGGTATACTCAAACAGTATCTTTAAGCAACTTAGGTACTCTTTTCTATAGAATATGGATCATCAAAAAACACAGGCTCCAGACATGTTCTGGACATGTTCTTAAACCAAACTGTTAATGTCTTTATTTGGAAAATTGCTATTCAAATAAGAACACTCCATAGAAAATATAGACATCAGCTAGAGTTATTTTGCTATTTTGGATTTAGGTATATCAACACTGTTCTTTTTATAGCTGTTAGAGTGCTTCAAAAATGCACTGGAAGTGATTTTTTGGGGGGACTATTCAAATCAAAATCTACAGTCTAAATTCAGGTTACAAGCCCTGCAGTCTTTTGCACAGCATCACTTCTCACTTTGGGATGGTTGATATGCGGTACAGCATTCCAAGTTTTTGTGTTTCATTGTCCTTCAAAAATACAACAGAACATAGACACTATTTAGAAAGGTTGTGGGGTTTTGTTGTGGTTTGTTTGTTTTTTGTTTTGCTAGAACTTTAAATAGATGAGAAAAGGAGCAGAAGAGCAAAAGTAATTAAGTTATCCCACTGACTGCTAAATTAGCTATTCATGTATTTTCTGTTAGCAAAAATCTAAAGGAGAAACTGAAATATTAAAGGTATTTTTGTAGAAAGACCATAGAGAAATTAAGCATAAACTCTTAAGAAGCCTTGATTGTCCTTTAATGGAAATATATTAATAATAAGAACAACAGAGGGGAAATTGAAACTGCTTTTCCAGGTTGACCACATGATATCAACTTCATAGAATCATAGAATCATAGGGTTGGAAGGGACCTCTGGAGATATCTAGTCCAACACCCTGCCAGAGCAGGGTCACCCAGAGCAGGTTGCACAGGAACGCATCCAGGCGGGTTTGGAATGTCTCCAGAGACGGAGACTCCACCACCTCTCTGGGCAGCCTGTGCCAGGGCTCTGCCACCCTCAAAGTGAAGAAGTTCCTCCTCATGTTTAGGTGGAACTTTCTATGTTCAAGTTTGTGACCATTACCTCTTGTCCTGTCCCTGGGCACCACTGAAAAGAGCCTGGCTCCATCCTCCTGACACCCACCCTGTAAGTATTTATAAGTGTTGATAAGAACATAGCTCTTATATTATGTTATCTTATGTTCTTATCTTATGTTCATAGTTCTCTGATGTTTCCACATTTCCCAGCAATGTGGGATGAAGGAGGGTTCTTATTTCCTTTGCCATTTCTGCCAAGGAGAGATGGTTTGCCTCTGTCCTCTCTCAACTGAGTGGTAGTGGTAGAGTGTATTTCTTTTTTATTCCCCTGCTTAAATTTGAATTCTGGCCAAGGAAACCGGCAAGCGGAGGCACTTTGCTCAGTATCCTACCACCTTGCACCTTTTCCTCTGTCAGCCTAACTACCTGAAGATATATACGCATCTCTGAAAGGAAAATGATCTAATCCCACAGTGCACCACAAAGACAGCTGGCAGGCAAATAAATGACTGACAGATTTCTAATGTTCTTTTATGTGGTAGATTCTTTGCCCTACAATCCTAAAGCTCTGGAAATGGACCATTGTCAACTACTGCTTCATTTCAGAACTCCTTTGTTGAAATTTATTGTGTTTAATCAGATTAAGTGATATGTTATGCTGCGCAAACACTGATAAATTATCCACTACTAATCTGTTTTCTCCAACAGAGGTGTGTTTAAAGATCTCTCCTATGGTACTGTGTTCATGAAATACCTGGGGTTTGAATCAACATAGCTGAAATGAGAGAGAAAAAAATAGAGGGTTCTGGTGAGGAGAACAACACAACAATATTCTTATGTATCATTCATTGGGGTTTCGGGAGGGTTGTATTATGCTTCTTTTTATGTGTTTTGTGCACAGTGCTTGAAATGCTTTATAGGTGCAGAAGAACTGAAAAGTATAGTCTGGATTTTTTTGCAAATGGCTTTTTTACATGGGCCAATGGGATACTCTAAACTAAAAAGCATTGGATACTAGTTTTTTATAGATTTAGACTAGAACAGTCTATTTTTAACACATGATTTGGTAGCACAGTTCACAGAATTTCATGCAGTTATGCACAGCAGAATGCCTTTTCGCAGTCCAATAATTGTATGACTTGGTAGTAAAAATTTACACCATTGTAACCTGATTAACATCTCTAATCAAAGGTGAAAAACTGTTCAGAACTACCTTGCAATCTCCTGGTTCTTGTTCAAGGAAAAAGACTAAGGATAAAAGGCTTTAAGGATAACAGAAAGTCATGATGTATAACTTTATAACTGTCCATACTGAAACACACTACTTGCTGGATTTTTCTGAGCTACCCATACTGCTTCAGACCAGTGTCCAGTTCTTTTTTTGGCTACTTCCTTTACCTTTTCAATATCAGCAAACTTTCTCAATTATGTTTTTCTCCTGTAGATCATTGTTAAAAATACTACTAGGCGTAGTTAGAAGACATTTCTTTTTTTTTTCCCCACAATATTTCTGAAAAAACTTTCATAGCACAACTTCCATAGTATTGCCACTACGGTTTGCATCTGCAGTCAAATAATGATTAATAACAGCCATAAACTTTGGCTGCTTATCTCCTACTTCTCCTCCACTTCCTTTACATACTCTTTTTTTGATGCCATTAATAGAAATGTTACTGGATGCATTGTTTGTCTCCTTTCCCATACTTTTCTGTTTTGCAGTCTATTCTAACAAATAAATAAAGCAGTAACTATTATATGGTGCCTTACAGACCTCCAGTAGTCCACAGGCCACAAGTTGCAAGGTACTGCACTAAAGTATTTATGAAATGTGTCAATCAATTTCTAACCCATTAGGAATTATCTTTATAACTCCCACAGGACCAGAGAAGATGGACCAGTGTATAGCTACTTGCAAAGGAAACCTTTGTGAACAGAACAGTATACATATTAATTCTGAAGCCCATAAACATACCAGTGAAAGTACTGAATAATCATAAGCACTTAACAAGTGACAAAGTGATAATAGAATAAACGTATTACTAGATATTTGTATCAAAACATATTGTCAGACTCAGTCACCCTCTATGTGGTGGAAACTGACATAGAAAATTAGGAATTTAGAATCTTTTTAAAACCTTCTGATAAGCATTTTTACACTGATTTACATGACTTCTATAGTAAGTTGTAGTAGAGATCATCATATTACAACAGAGTGGTTATAGCCCAAGTGAAAAAAAAAACATATTTAAAAAGTTGTAGTACTTATTTACAAATCTTGAAGGAGGAATCAAGTGTTCTAAGTCCTATACCATTCAATATTTAATTAATAATTCATTTTAATTGTAAGTGGAATCTTGGAATAGATCAATGAATGTGCGAATGGGAGAGGCAGTGCTGGTCTCCTGTCTTGGAAGGGATCAATAATCAGTGCTGAGAGACACCAGAGATGATTTCTTAGTTCTGTTTCCTCCTGCAGCAGACTTCAGGAAGCAGAGTGTCAAGTTTTAACAACAACAGGGTACCAAACGTATGGAAGAACAGAGACCAAGAAAGAACAGCAAATAAAAATATGAGCTTCAGAAAAATATTAGAAATAAAAATCTGGTGTCATTGACAGAAAAGTTTTGTTGAGCTGAGGAAGGACATACTAAGAATTTAACATTTATGGACACACTGAGAATTAACTACTTATGGTCTTAAATTTTCCATTTATGGACTTATTAAGGTTTCTTGTTCTACATGTCTTTTGAAGACAGAATGAGAAATAATGATCTTAATTTTTAGAAGAAATCTTTTTTTGGAGGGACTTTCAGTCTAAGAGTAGAGTTGAGCATTAACTGATGGAGGCTGTAAAAGTCTCATCATTGAAATGAACACAGATTAGACATCCCCCTAAGACAATCTAGATGTACTGTGTTCTGCCACAGGATGGGAGAAGGGACCACAGGACTCCTGTAAGTCATTTTGTCAACCTGTGATTTATGCTTTTTGCCCATCAGAAAGACAATTTGCTAAGGATTTTTATTAGCTCCCTCTGAATATTTAAGTTGAATAGCTAAAATGGGTGTTGTCTATTTGTCCCATATGTATTTGGTTTGGAGAAAACTACTTACACTGTCTGTCAGATTGTAAATAGGGGAGATTAGAAGACTGCCTTTTAAAAAGTATATTTAATTTAACCATGTTGCTGAGATGCTGCCATAAATTTCTGATGGAATGCCATTTATAAGAATGACTAAATTTTGTTGTGGAGTTGAACTGGTGTCTACCTCAAATACATTTTCCCCCAGCAAGTGTGTAAGATACTATATTAACCCATAGTACTCTTACCACCTCTTCTGAAAAAAAAGTTACCATTATTAGTGCTCAACTGAATAAAAATCAACAAAGTTTCTTAGCGTGGATAATATTTTTCTGAAACAAATTTACACAACCAAGGTCTTTCAGAGATTTTTCAACCATTTAGCACACTGGAATTTGATGGAATTTGTTTTTGTCCAGTTTTGTAAAGCACAAAAGCTTCTAGGTCATCTGGCTTTACAGCTACATGGCATGTCTGGGAATTAAATGAGTAATTAGACAAAATTAAATTGGATTCATTTGAAGATTAGGCATGGAGTCTGTTTGTTTTACCTGATTATGATATAACAGCCTGATATATTAGCTGCAAACATGGTCAAACTTCTTGTACTTACCTAATTAAGACTGCAGTTTTCCACTTACATTTCACAAAGATTTATTGTGCTTTTTTTCCAAAATGGTCACTTTTTTTCATATGTCATTAAAGATTATGCCTATTATCTAATATATATTTTTATTTTGATAAAAAGAGGAATATCCCTAGGTACTTCTACTGACTATTAACTCATTAATTGGAAGTGAATTGGAGTGGAGACAAAACTTTTCATTTCTAAATCTATCGTTGCCTTGGCATTTGGATCTTTTTCTGGCGATTTTTCTGTACTGTGATAGCTACAATTTGTTATATAATATGCAATCAAACCAAGATATTTAGGTCACCAGTAAAAACTCTCACATATAAAAGAACCTTTTGGTGTCCTCATTGCAAACAGCATTCTATTGCTGGTGTCAATGAAAGGAAACAGAGGAATTCGAGTGTCATAGGGAAACTTTCTTAGGATAATTAAAATAAATAAACTTTCCTGAGTAAAACAATTGTTTTTAAAAACAATTTCTTTGTTATTGATTAGAAAATATATGTCTTAAATTCCTTTGCTTAAAAAATCATTTTTAAGTGTTCAAGATTTTTCCATAGAGCACAGAAGCACGTATAAAAGCAGAATTTTGGTACTAGTGGCAGGTATGAAAAATTCTCCTATGTCAACTCAAATACAGGTCCATAGAAACGTAGAATCATATAATTGCCTAGGTTGGAAGGGACCTTTCAGATCATCGAGTCCAACCATCAACGTAACACTGACAAACCATCACTAGACTATATTGCTAAGCACTATGTCTACCCGTCTTTTAAATACCTCCAGGGATGGAGACTGCCCTGGGCAGCCTGTTCCAATGCTTGATAACCCTTTCAGTGTAAAAAATTTTCCTAATATCCAGTTTAAACCTCCGCTGGTGCAACTTGTCCTCTTGTCCTATCTCCTGTTACTTGGGAGAAGAGACCAACCCCCACCTCCCTACACCCTCCTTTCAGGTAATAGTAGAGAGCGATAAGGTTTCCCCTCAGCCTCCTTTTCTCCAGCCTGAACACCCCCAGCTCCCTCAGCCTCTCCTCATAAGACTTGTGCTCCAGACCCTTCACCAGCTTCGTTGCCTTTCTCTGGACACACACCAGCACCTCAATGTCTTTTTTGTGGTGAAGGGCTCAAAACTGGACACAGTACTCGAGGTGGGTCTTCACCAGTGCCAAGACACATCTGACACCATGAATGACACATCTTTGAGATCTTTAGTAATTGTCTTCTGCCTCCTATTCCCTTGCATGGCAGTTTAGGGTGGGGATCTCCTTTCCCATCTGCAAATCAGTAGCAGTTTCATTACTATTTCCCACATTTGGTCACAATTTTTCTGTGGAAAACTGATTTTACATCACGTCTGTTATACCTTCTACTCTTAAAGTCATATTCAAATAGAAAAAAGTGTTTTATTGTATAGCTATGAGAACCTCAGCACCTGGACCTCCATGGCTTAGTTATGTATAAACAGAATAGAAGCTGGCCTATCACTCTCTCAAAGCTTATAATTTAAATCATTGAGAGGAATAGGGAATTGTGGCAACATAACATAAATAATCAGAGTAAATATGTTTGCCAAGGGCATAAAAAATAGTAATAAATCCTTTTTTCGAGGGAACTGGAAGTCCACAAGGAAGAATGTAAGGTCAAAAACAGAGCAAGTAATAAAATGAGCACTCAGGTAAGATAAGCAATAGAAAAATGATTTAGCTTTTCATTAACGTTCACAGCTTACAAACAGAAGCTTGCAGAGACTCTCATTTGACCCTTTCTCTACAGGGGCTGTGTTTTAATTTGAACTGCAGGCAGAACTTACCAGACAAAAAATGAACAGGATCAAGTTGCCGCTCATATTCACTTTGGATTTAAAAAAAAAAAAAAAATCAAATCCTGTTTAAAACCCTATTGGTATTATGGGAATGGAAAATAGCAAAAGTGATGCCAGTTTTACCAATGCTGTCCATGAGGAATCCTGAGTTATGAACAAATAAGTTTTATGTCTGTAGCTACCCTACTGGTAAAAAAAGTGTAAGAAAAGGTAGGGTTAGTGGATAAATGCAAAATTAAAGTAAACAGTCTTCCCTCTCTTTGAAAAGAGATATCATACTTGACAAACTCATTTGTTTCTTTGTGTGAGTTAGCACACATACAAAAAAAGAGACATGATTGACTCAGATTGCCAAAAGACATTCGGCAAGGTTTCTCATGAGGTGTTCTTCAAGAAAGTAAGCTGCTGTGGGGTAAAAGAGAAGGTCATTGCATGGAAATAGGGGTCTTCAAAAGGAGAGAAACAAAAATAGGAGGAAAAGGTCTATTTTTCTAGTGGAGAGTGATTAATACTGGAGAAAGGTCCCACAGGCATCTATACTGGTGCCTGTGCTGTTCATAAACTCTCCAGAAAAAGAGACAGTGAGGTAATAAAGTCTGCTAAGAACACTGAATGTCCACGTAGAACAATTCAACACATATATATCTAAAGTAATACCCTTAGGGAAAAAGTAATCTGAATTTTCCATGCACATTGGTGGCTCTAAGTGAGCAACTAGAACTCAGGAAAGAGATCTTGACTTGTAACAAGTAGCTGTGTGCAAACATCAGTTCAGTGATCAGTAGCAAAGCAAAACCATACACATTAGAAATTATTAGGAAAAGAACAAAGTTTGTTGTTTTTTTTCGTTAAAAAGAAAAGGCATCATGTCCCACTATGCAAATCCATCCTCTCTCATCTTGAACAGTACGTAGATATCTGACTCCCCTATTAAGGAAAGGATATGGTAGTTTTAGAAGGATATAGAAAAAAAACAGGAATTATTTAATTCCAGACAGTAGGGAACCATTCCCCATGCAAGGAACCACTAAAGGGAAAGACATTCTTCAACCCGCTAAATTGACACAGGGAGGAAATGGACAAGGAGATGTAACAGAGTTCTACAAAATTATAAATGACATGGAGAATAGGAATGGGGAAAGATTTGTCACTGCCTATTCACATATAAACATTAGGAAGCATCAGATTAAATTGACGGTGGAACTCTCTGGCACAAGTTACTTTGAATGTCAATAGGCACCAAAGGCTTCTGAAAGCAACTTTAAATTCTCGGAGAAATTCATAGGAAAAGAACCCACTGAGGGCTATTACACACAAAAATACACCGCCTTACTCATAAAGTTCATGACCTGCCAGTTTCTGGGAGTATATTGAAGACCATGTCAGTAAAAGCATTCTGTTTTCACTAGTCTTTTCCTCATACTTTCACCTACACATCTGTTGTTAGCCATTATCATAGACCAGATACCAGATTTGATGAGTCTTTGATTTGATGACTCTTTCAATAATTCTAACAGTTTGTGTATTTTCAAACATGATTTCCAACTGTTTGTGAAGTAACAGATTCTTACATTTGTCTCTCTGTTCCTAAGCCTCTTCTGGTTTTATCAACTCCCTGAAAGAAAACATAAAATCATTAGTACTGAAATTTTTAGGTGATACTACAGAATGTTTTGATAAAAATAGGAAGTTTTTATTTATACATACTGACTTGGATAGATTATAAGGTGGAAGTAGCAGAAAAAATATAAGGAACTCCTAAATGATGAAGATCTGTGTTTTGGAATAGGGTTTCAATAAATTCTTTGTCATTACTAGTCAGTTTGTAGTGCAATCAGAAGTTACAGGATTGTTAAAAAAAATACTTGATGAGATTTCTTGGTCTCTATATGCAGATGGTCAGACATCATACCATTAAAATGTTTAGATCAATAAGTAATTATCTCAGTTCTGCACTCTCTGACTTTGGGGTTATGGTCCTGAGATTCTTCAGGAGGTCTAGACAGAAGTAAAGTCCACTGAATCATCCTAATTGTTTTCTCTGTTTTTTATCTCATGCCTGTTGACATGAGACTGAACACACAAATAATGAAAAAATACGCCTTCCTTCTGCCCAGTCATGTTATACAAAATCCTTATATTTCAGCATCCTCAATGATTCTCAGATCCATTGCCTTTTTACTTATCAGGTGGTTTATCAAAAATCTTCTTTGGCTTAAAGATTTGGAGATCACACTGAATTTAGTGTTGCAGTATATATCTCTGACTAAATAAATCTCAGAGTACACCTCGTCATAACTGTCAATCTCCAGACCTGAAATAATATTATTCTACTATGATTATGCTTTGGATTTCATTTTTCAGTACACTGCTTTCTTTTTTGCTGTTTTCTTAAATGATGGATTCAACTATGCTTCTGATGTGCTTTTCTTCTTGAGTCTACTAAAAGAAGGACACGAGATGTCAGATAATTTCTGCTTCTACTTTGCTGCTTTAGCTGAATCCTTTATCAATAAATTATTTGCAAGTCTTTCACCTTTTTATTAGAATGTTTTTGCTGTTGCTCTGCACTGAAAACTTGTTTGATCTTTCCAGTGTGTTTAACATGCCACCTTTCTGTTTTCTTCTATGAAAAATACCTGCTGTCTTTAGTGCTCACGTAATATCACAAAAGACTCTAAAAAGGTCCAAGGACAGTTACTATCAAAATCAGCCTGTGAAGGAGCTTTCATGGAATCAGAAGACATAGGCAGACCAAATTACTTTGTGTTATATCTTTGTCATAAGATTAAACCTCTTTGAAACTGTATGCAAGCTGGAGCTAATTTTTTTGTTGTGACTAAAATGTACTGTGGCTACAAAGATTAAAAAAGGCCAAAATATATTAGTACTCCAAATACTTTTCACATATAAATGTAGCTTATCATGAAGATATAAATCGATATAAAAGTAAGTCATGTTTTGGAAGGAATGGTGCTGTACGCTATTGATTTTTGTCAACCTTCATTCTAATAAGTGTCTTCTACTTTTGGTCTCTATGCAAACTCCATTTCAAATATATGTGTATAATAAGCTGAAAGTTGGAGTACACTCTGCCTCTACACTCACCATACTAAAATTTAGAGTATTATCAATCCTCGTGCACTGGAATAAAGTCACCAACTAAGGTAAAAATGGAATTTCTGTTGTTTGTATTATATTAGTATTATACAATCAAGAACACTAATGAATTAACTCGGTTTTAGGAAACATTGAGCTTTGAGCTTTGCTGGGTACAGAAAAGCATAGAGGATAGTAAGGCAGCTCTTATACTCACAATATGTTTTTTGATCACCATGTGGAAATAGCTGCAGAATTACTTTGCTTTGAATTCACTTTAGATGCCTTTGTGCAGTGCAAAAAATAAAAATATAATAAATTGAGGCTTACTAAAATGAAACTTGACTGGCCAGAATTTTGTGGTTTGTTATTTCTTTTGTGTATAGAGGATATAAAGTGCTATTGATACCATTAGCTTTCCCTATGCAAGGGTGGAAATGGATACAAAAGGTGCAAGACACTGAAGGATCGAACGTGTTATTTTCAAGTAACATAGCATATAATCTTCTGAAAATTATTCTGAAAACCATAATTCATGTATGAACTCTTTCCTATCTGATTTACAGTGCTATCATAACTTCTAATGAAGGATCTTCTAGCTTTCTCAAGAAAAAAAAATGATCTAAAACTAAAACTTTTAAAACATTACATTATATCCCTCCCTTATTTTTAGAGGACAGGAAAAGTCAGAGCAACAATATTTCAGCTGGAAAGGTCAATTTGGCAGCATGTTTTTGTGAGTAAACATCCAGTTTATGTTGAAGGAATTCTGCTTGAATCAAATATAAATCAGAATGTATAATTGTATAAATCTGTACTACTGACAAGCTGAAGGCGTCCCAGTATCCGTTGCGTGAAAATCTTCCTGTTGTCTTCAGGAAGCATTTGACTCAACTGTTAGTGCATAGTGTTCCATGGGGTTGTTTAACCTAGAGAAAAGGAGGCTGAGGGGAAACCTTATCGCTCTCTACTATTACCTGAAAGGAGGGTGTAGAGAGGTGGGGGTCAGTCTCTTCTCCCAAGCAACAGGCAATAGGACAAGAGGAAAGAGCCTCAAGTTGCACCAGGGGAGGTTTAGACTGGATATTAGGAAAAATTTTTACATTGAAAGGGTTATCAAGCATTGGAACAGGCTGCCCAGGGAAGTGGTGGAATCGTCATCCCTGGAGGTATTTAAAAGACGGGTAGACATAGTGCTTAGCGGTATGGTTTAGTGACTTTTTTTGTCTGTGTTAGGTTGATGGTTGGTCTCGGTGACCTGAAAGGTCCCTTCCAACGGGAATAGAGGTGATAGACAATTCTATTGTTCTATGATAAAACTCTAAACAATTTTCTTCATGCTCATATATGCATAGAAATACAGTTATATAACATTCTTGGGTTTGATTGTGAAAATATCTATATGCATGAAAGCTTTCTGCAATGTGAAACTAAAAAAAGCAAATTTCAGGACAAAGCCTGCACAATTCCGTGACTTCAAAGGATGCCACGCTTAGTTGAAGATGTTCCATGAATCTGTTACTCGGAATGGTTGTTCGCTAGGAAAGATTTGGATAAACTCTGTCTTCTGACATAAACAGGTTAGAGTTTGCTTCTTATCAAGGCAAAAAGAAGATTAAATCAGAAGATCAAAAAAAGAAGCAATAAACTGCCTCAAAGGTGATTTTGAGGAATAGAATGCACTCAAAGGCCTTGGAAACAATTAATTTACTTTCTTGAATTAAGGCATTATTTACTTGCCATACCCATGTATTTATTTTATTTATGTGCAGGAATCTGTGGAAAGGAAGCAACGGCACAGGACTGAGAAAAGAAGAGGAGCTGCAGATGAAATTTTTCTTTCGGACGATCTCCCAGTCATCATAACAAAAACTAACATCAGCTACTCTAATGCACAGAAAGGTACAAAGGGGCCACAAAAAAAAGGTGACCTTTCATTTTACTCTCTTCTTCCCTTAATTGCATTGGACACCAAACTGTCTGTTTTGAGTGTCTGGTTGAATATATGTAGGCAAATTCCAATTAAACTCCTTAACACTTTTGATCCTCATCACCAAACCACCTTTTCCTTCTGCTATTCAGTGGCAATACTGGCTGTTCAGTGGCAATGTGAGTATAAAGCCAATGCATCCAAGGTCTGTCTCATATTCTGGGAAAATTAATTCCTATAAACTTATATCAATACATATAAATTTGTAGTCTGACGTAGTAAAATAGCTAGAAGTCTGTGGAGCTAATGCACACCTGAAGATGAGATAGTGCCAGCAAGTGTCACTAATTTCAATTCTCTTGTTTTCTTTATATGTCTATGATTATAACTTTTTAATTGAAGCTTATCTTTAAGTATTTTGCTAGTAAACATTGCTGCAAGCAGCAAACATTTTTCCTCATGAGAGATTAAGATTATAAATTCTTTGAATCATTTAAAGTTGATTCCCTTTAGGCTTCAAAACTTCCATATTCTTTGTACTTATCTTTGTCAAACCAGGTGCTCAGCAGCTGCAATTAAAGTCTCTGTAGGTGCCATACATTTAGAGAAACATTTTAGCTATTAAAGCATGCATCTGTTTTAGGGTTCATTTTGTCATCTGTGTTACTGCATGATGCTCTTCAATCCCATTCTGGACACCTCAACAAATTAAAATACAAATTTCTACATGTCTTTCATCAAAAATACAAATATTGTGAAAAAGACACCTTTTTTTTCCTAATTTGGAACATTTCATAGGGAATATCAATGCCTAGAAAGAATTCCAAGAAGTTTCTGGAGAAGTGGGATGAAAGTTCTGCTAGAAAAAACAGCCCTGCATCAAAGCACCATGTATTTCAACAGCTCTGGTACAGATGTAGTAACCCAGGTTTCAAAACTCCACCTTGTTTTAATAGAACAAGGATGTGAACTCATCTCAGGTGAGTGAGCCACCAAGTCAAATTGGTAACTCCTGCATATGATGTCCACTTTGTCCCAGTGAACATCTGTTTCCTCATTGCTGCAGAAGACACTGATTAAAATGCAGGAAATGACCGATAACTACTATAATCTCAGACATCATCTCTAAAAGGATTAAAAAAAAATTAAAGTCATCAAGTCTTAAGCCTGACCTTACAAACAGCTCTCTCTATGGTTTGGTTTAGATGACGATTTGCTGTAGGAAAACATGCAATTATCATAGTGCTTTTATAAAGGTCAGCAGAGGAATAATTTGTATAATAATTCCTAGGAATAATTCTTAGGAAGTAAGGAGACAGATTCAGGCTAAGTATCAAAACAAACAGTAAAGCTAGAGAAGACTTAAAAATTAACAGCCTTTAAAATCTTATAATGATAATTAAAAAAAAAAAGGGGGCAGCAATTACCAATTAAAAGCTTAAGTGCATGACTTAGACTTTCCTATACCTCATCCCTCCAGCATTAATCTTTCTGGAATGCTCACTGCAAAGAGTTAATATATTTTGTTTAAGTACTACAACACAAAATTCTAGCCCAAAAAGAACGCATAACTGCTATCAAAAGTTTAACAACTTAAAAACTTAAATACCCTCCTCTTTGAGATCTAAGACTCTGGCAGAAATTTTTATGTCTTATTGAACCTTGATTCCCTGTTTTTGACTGGGTTCTTAAAGCCCTAACAGGAGAGAAAACAGTTTTTACCAAAGTCGAGTTTTATGCTAAGGAGCCAATGGAATTGTACAGCAGTGTTTAATCAAAATCTACCTATTAACACAAGAAGATAGAACTTGACAGGACCTGCTAAGGAAGAAGTTGGTTTTGTTGCCTACTATTGCAGGCACTGTGTCACCCATCAGTTTCATGTATTACTCAAATTTCCATCAGGTTCATGTTTTGTTTTCCTATGGCTCAGTAAATATCCTACTGCCATTGTTAGTAAAAGGCTGCAGGTATTACACTGATTCTCCTTGTACTAATTTTGCAAGGAATCGGGGATGCAGCCTATTTGACTTTTTATTAACTTGATATGAGAATTTGCTGCGGGAATCAAGGAAAAGGAAGTTGGTACCTGGTGTCTCTTGTTAAAATGTGGAGTTTAAGGGAGTTTAACTTTCATAGGATTTGAAAATAAGGACACAGGCTCAGAACAAAAGTCCCAGGGCTACAAACAACCCGCTGATGATCAATTACTGGTCACTGAAGCTGTACAACCTTGAGAAGTGGGAAAAACTGCCTTAAATATTGGGAAAGAGACAAAGAGAGGGAAGGTGAAAAAGAGAAAGAAAGAAAGAAAGAAAGAAAGAAAGAAAGAAAGAAAGAAAGAAAGAAAGAAAGAAAGAAAGAAAGAAAGAAAGAAAGAAAGAAAGAAAGAGAAAGAAGAGAAAGAGAAAGAGAAAAAGAGAGAGAAAGAAAGAAAGAAAGAAAGAAAGAAAGAAAGAAAGAAAGAAAGAAAGAAAGAAAGAAGAGAATGAAAGAAAGAGAAAGAAAGAGAGAGAGAAAGAGAAAGAAAGAAAGAAAGAGAGAAAGAAAGAGAAAGAAAGAGAAAGAAGAGAAATAGAGAAAGAAAGAGAGAAAGATAAAGAAAGAGAGAAAGAAAGAAAGAGAGAAAGAAAGAGAGAAAGAAAAAGAAAGAGAGAAAGAAAAAGAGAGAAAGAAAGAAAGAAAGAAAGAAAGAAAGAAAGAAAGAAAAGAAAGAAAGAAGAGAGAGAAAGAGAAAGAGAGAAAGAAAGAAGAGAATGAAAGAGAGAAAGAGAAAGAAAGAAAGAAAGAAAGAGAAAGAAAGAAAGAGAAAGAAAGAGAAAGAAGAGAAAGAGAGAGAGAAAGAAAGAAAGAAAGAAAGAAAGAAAGAAAGAAAGAAAGAAAGAAAGAAAGAAAGAAAGAAAGAAAGAAAGAAAGAAAGAAAGAAAGAAAGAAAGAAAGAAAGAAAGAAAGAAAGGAAGAAAAAGAAAGAAAGCTGGCAGCACAAGAATCTCACTTCCTTCCAGCTGTATCATGAACTCTGACTCTCCAACAGCCTTTTGACCTGCCAGCAGGTTGTCCAGGACTGCATATGGCAAGCTGAATCCATTATGTGTCTCAGGGTACGTTTTCTCAAGAAAATCTGTGCATTTTTCTTCTCTAACAAACCCACAAGCTCCTCAATAAATAAAGCCTTATGTATGTGACAAACAAGCCTTAATGCATGTAAATTCAATTTGACTAGTTACTACTTCAGTTAGCAGCTTGCAGGCTTGCAGAACACCACTATACAAACTACTCTTGAACACTTAAAGGCTCAGTGAAGCAGAAAAATGTCTTCTTCCTGTTTATGAAAGTTAGATTGTCCACTCAGAAAGCAACAACACTACTGCATGGTTTAGATGATCAATAATATAAGTCATTACGAGAGTTTATGTAATCAATTATACAAAACATCCATGGAATAAGAGATGTGCAGGCAGACTTGCAGTGAGCAATCATTGTTACTAATCAAATATGTGATAATAATTATGTGGTTTAGATAATTATTTAAGTGTAAAAAAATATAAAAGTTGATTGAGATGAAACAAAGACAAATATTTGCAACGGAGCTGTTTAAAGAGTGCAAAAAGAGAAATCTCATCCAAATTGAATGAAGATAAACAAAAGATATTATCCAAAGTTATCAAAATAAGAGGAAGCACATCTTAGAGTACACCTGAAAAGCCTAGAAATCTCACAGAAAATTATTTGGGATATTTCTGAGGATTCGTTTGTTTGGTTGTTTGCTTTTGGGGGGGGTGATTTTTTTGGGGGGGTTTTGTAGCAAACTTTGCCAAACAATAGCTGAATAGAGGCCTTGCCGCAAAATAATTTTCATTAGAATGCTACCCTGTCAAAGTTGGGCAGAATAAGTGATTCAAAGGACTCAGTGAAAAATTAAAGGACAGTTTGAACTGAAAAAATATGTAGAATGGCTGAATGATGGTAATGAGTGTTACAAAAATAAATGCAATTGAGTTTAGGTTTTGAGTGAATTCAAAGGAAGGAATAATGAAAGTGAATTGCAAAGGAATAATAATTTGGTACTGATCAAACAGGAAAAATGATTGAATTTTTAGAGAAAATCCCTATCAATGGACTGAATTTTATCTTAATTTCTATTTTACAGTGGAATAAAATGTTCTAAACCAGTCCCATATGATTTATTAAATCATGAAACTGTCTCTGTGACTTGTTTGTGGAAGACATATTGTATGAGTCACTGTAAAGTGGACTAGACAATGGGTTGTTAAAAATAATCTGGCTTTGGTAGAGAGATGATTTAGATACACACAAATCTCATTTGTCTCTACTATGAGTCAGTAATGGGCAAGGTAAAGTTGCAAAATTTCTTGATGGATTTGCAACTAAAATCAAAACTTTTCATATGGTGTCAGCACAAAACATTTCTTAATGTATATTTTAATCAATTCTAGTCTGCATAGGAAATACTTGTTGACACATCCAATTTTAGTTGAAATTTTGCTATCTTCTTCCTCTAGGCATGACATTCCTGTAGACCCAACCATAGCATACTTTTTCAAGCTTTGTTAGGTAACATTTAATTGCGAATTTCTACTAGTGTCTTATTACCTTTTTAAGAAAGGCTAAGTTTTTTGTGCACCCAGGAAACTGAACACAAATTTGTTTAATATCCACTGTGATGTTTCCCTATCTTTTTATGTATTTTGCATAAAACATGGTATCTGAAGAATCCAAAAATAAAATTAAAATTAAATAAATAAATGTGAATTAAATTAGCCTTCAGTATGAATAAAAGATTTATGCTTTTGTTCCCTTTCTACATTCTTACATTAATTAAAGTATCTGGTAATATCTTTATGTTGTTCTGACACCTTTATTTTCTTTTATGTATTTTGATGTGCCATTCACAAAAACCATAAAGCCTAAACCCAACACACAGCAAAATGTCTCTAGTGTGAGGTATCAAAACATTCAGGAAGATAATGTCAACTACTAAGGAAGTAAAAACTGTGCCAGTTTCAGAGTGTAGTTCAGAGATAATTATGAATGGGTTTGAAAATGTCAGCCTCTGCTTCATTAATGAGGATGCTGGGGCTGGAACTGTCAGAAATGGTAGCACTCCTTTCCTTGTTCTTTTATTAATTTATATCCTAAACCAGACATCCTGACACTTTGTTTATTTAAGTAGTGCAAGCTCCAGTTTCAATGTGTCTTAGATCTCCTGGAACTGTACTTTGTACACAAGAGCTGAAATTTGTGCTACTGAAGTTGACTTAAAAGAAGACTATTTCAATGCTTCTGTTGATAGCTGATGTTTAAACAGCCGCAAGTAGTAAGAAAATAAAACAAAAATACGAACGGAAAACAAAACCACCTTTCTATATCTAAACCAGTAAGGGTTTGAGTGTGTCGTGGTTTAGCCTCAGACGGCAACAAAGAACCACGTGCCGCTCGCTCGTGCCTTCCAAACACAGGAAGAATCGTAAGAAAAGGCAAGACTCTTGGGTTGAGACAAAGGCAGTTTAATAGAACAGCAAAGGGAACAGGCAAACAACAACAACACGGATAGGGGAATATACAAACGCGATTACGGAACCGCCGCTCCCCGCCGCTCGCCGCTCGCCGGCCGGACCCGGGCCGCCCCAGCCCGCTTTTAAGCAGCAACTTCCTGCCCCCTCCCCCGGCAGCTCAGGGTGGGCGTGGCTCACATGGCATGGAATACCAGGAAAAGTTAACCCTATCCCCACCGGAACCAGGACAGAGTGGTTCATCTAAGAGTCACCCCATTGCAATAACTTTTCTATGGTGAGAGTGAATTTGTGAAAGTCCTAAATGGCTTGGCTTTCTACATTATCTGCAGTGACTGGTTGTCCCCAGTGATTGTGTTGAAAATCAGTCTGGCAGCCTCAAAGGTCCAATGTTTTAAGTCATTCACTGTTCTCTTGACTTCAGATGCAATAACATAGCACCATAGAATCATAGCATAATTTTGGTTGGAAGAGACCTTTGAGATCATCAAGTCCAACCGTTAACCTAGCACTGCCAACTTACCACTAAACCATGTCCCTCAGCACCACATCTACATGTCTTTTAAATACCTCCAGGGATGGTGACTCCACCACTTCTCTAGGAAGCCTGTTCCAATGCTTGATAAACCTTTCTGTGAAGAAATTTTCTTAATATTCAATCTAAACCTCCCCTGGCATAACATGAGGCCATTTCGTTGTGTCTTATAGCCTATTACTTGGGAAAAGAGACCAACCCCCAACTCACTACAACCTCCTTTCAGGTAGTTGTAGGAAGCGATAAGGTCTCCCCTCAGCCTCCTCTTCTCCAGGCTAAACAACCACAGTTCCCTCAGCCACTCCTCATAAGACTTGTGCTCCAGACCCCCCAACAGCTTCTGAACACCCTCTTGCCCTTATCGGAACACCCTCCAGCACCTCGATGTCTTTCTTGTAGTGAGGGGCCCAATACTGAACGCAGTACTCGAGGTGGGGCCTCACCAGTGCCGACTAAAGGGGGACAATCACTTCCCTAATCCTGTTGGCCACATTATTCCTGATACAAGCTAGCATGTTGTTGACCTTCTTGACCACCTGGGCACACTGCTGGCTCATATTCAGCAGGCTGTCAACCAACAGCCCCAGGTCACTTTCCGTTGGGCAGCTTTCCAACCACTCTTTCCCAAGGCTGTAGCATTGCATGGGGTTGCTGTGACCGAAATGCAGGACCCGGCACTTGGCCTTGTGAACTTCATACCATTTGCCTCGGCCCATGGATCAGGTTGTCCAGATCCCTCTGTAGAGCCTTCCTACCCTCCAGCAGATCGACACTCCTGCCCAACTTGGTGCCATCTGCAAACTTACTGAGGGTGCACTCGATCTGCTCATCCAGATCATCGATAAATGATAGTTACAACTGCAACAAGTAAGTTACGCAAGTTTAATACATATCTGAGCAACAGATAAGAATGAAAATATTGTTGGATGAACATCTTTCTTCTTTAAGGAATAAATAGGATTAAACCTCAATATCACCTGTCAGACTTAACATCAGTGTAAGAACCACCTTCATCACAAGATTTTTTTCTCAGTAGTCAGAAGTGTATTGTCATTATTCTCATTCAAGCACTGTTCTCATACTGAGAAAAACTCCTCTTTTGTGACAATATTGTGACAAAGCTCAACACTTCTCCATATCCAACCAACTGCTATTCTCTTCCAGTGAGGGGTGTTAGGCAACAGTGTGCATAAAGTGTCATTCTTTTTGTCAAAATACGTTGTTGAGTCTCCAGTTAAATCAAGGACCTACATATGTACTGAATAAAAATATACTAGATGACTCTTTGCTCTAAAGACATTGTTTTCTGACTAGTTCTTAAGTGAGGCTTCCAGGATCAGACTCAATAAGTGCTGACGATAATTTTGTTATAAGGACAGGCGTTCTCTTGAAAAGTTTTTTTACAATGCCAGAAAAAAATCAGATGATAACAGCTTCCACTAGCTAGAGACTCTAGCAGTTATTTCTGCCTGAAATCGACTCAGATATCAAGAGTACAAATCAAGGGTATCAACCACTCATCTTAACTTGAAGGTAGAACTGCAGTTTCCAGAAACAAGTCCGTTTACTCCAAACCCACAAGGGAGTCCATACAACTGGTATTCCTCTTAGGATCTTGAAGCAGTTAATCACTCATAAAAAAAACAAAACAAAACAAAACAAAACAAAACCAAAAACAAACAAAAAAAAACCAAACACAAAATAACATAAAGAAACCAAAAAAAAAGGTTTTGTTTTTCTTACATCAAATTGAAAGAAGCTTTTCAATAATGAATCAGACCTCCAGACTTCTCATTTTTCAGTAGATTTAGTATGGTAGTTGATCGCTGCTTGAAGGAACTGAAATCCTAAACAATTATTTTGCCTTTTTTCATTAATTTTCAATCTTTAAAAAGTAACTTTTCTGGGGCAGAGGTGAAGGCATTAGTCAGGTATGAACATTGCAAAATAACATAAAAGACATTTGCTTTTTTTTTTTTTTTAATTAACATGACCTACTATCCTTTCATTTCGTTTGTGTATTGTCAGACTTGCCTGTTGACAATTCTGACTTCTTTCATTTTTATTGTTGGTATTTATAATATTACATTTTCACATGATAGTGAAAGTATTCTTCCCTGCTAACCAGATTGATTGAATGTTCACTATTACAGAATTATTCTTTTCTCCATGCACTGCCCACATTCAGCCTACCTGTAATTGATTAACTAATGGCAATCTTTTGTCCTCTGGAACTGAAACAAGGAAATTTAACAACTCCGAGTGAGAGTTTTCCTCTATGTGAAAAAAAATCCCTTAATTCACTTATCCTTTACTTTACAGCATTTTATGCTCCCTTCTTAACCTTTATAATCCATGGTCACTAGGTTTATATAAAACCATTAACATTGTGATTTTGATACACCTCTATTGTGCAGTCTCACACTGAGAAAGATGGAAGTGAGGCTGACTGAGGATTTTGGCTACTGTACTGTTCTGAACAACCTAAACAGACCAGAGGAGCTGAAGACCCATAAATACTAGCCAGGCACCCCTGAGGTGTCAATCCTTTGACAGCCACCAACTCTCCAGGCTGTTTGTGCGAGAAGCTCCATAAAAAGACTAAAGCATCCTGCTGAAGAGTTTAGGAGAATTTCTCATACAAACTTTGGTATTTGAAAACTTGGTGCATTGTAATAAGTGAAAAACGAGTCAATAAAACCATTGGATGACGAGACATGTTGATACAGAAACATCTTTTATTGATGTTTTTCTCTTCTGACTAAAAAAGAAGATGATTTAAGGACAACAGGGCTGGAAGAGTTTTGAAACATTTTCTATATGGGTCTTCAAAGAGACAGACAACAAGAAAAGCTCTTCTCATTTGGCTGTCATTTTTTTCTAAATCAGTAAAGGGGAAGCTTGTACCTGCTTAACACCTTGAAAAATCCAACAACATATCTCTAAATCTGACTATATGCCCTGTCATGAGTGTTGTAACTAAATTCCATACAGAGAAAGAAGTAGGTTATGTAAGGTTTCAATAATTTCCTCCTTTTTTTTTTTGAGATCCTATAGAAGAAATTTTAGCACTAATAGAAGTCTGAGCGTTTGTTTAAGAAGCTTACCAGTGAGAAACATTCAGACTAGCCCATTTCACATTATTTTTATTAATAGCTTCTGCTTACTTCAGTAGGGCGTCATTATTTATCTTTGTCAATGACCATGACATACACCTAGTCTCATAGGCACCAAGTGGCTAAGCTAAAGGCTAAAGGTTCAGCTCTGGAGGGAGTGGAAAATCAACATGAGTGATGCAGATGGATCATTCATGGCACTAATTATCTTTTGTAGAAGATATCACTGAAGGCAAAATGGAAACTAAAGCAAGGGGAATTGAAATAGAATCTTACATTTATCTTCTTTTGAGAAGACAAGTGACTTTTTTGTGTGTATCAGGACCCAAAACAACAACAGCAGTAACAAGCGAGCTGGTTACAGCACATTGTGGTTCTAGGTATGCTTTTGTTCGGGTGGGTCTGTATCTAGGTCATTTTGGACATAGTCTTTCATAGTGGCACAGAATAGGAGCGAAACACAGGACTCTCTGTGTCTGCTGAACTGCCATGGGAGGTTAATTAAAACTTAAGGCTGTGTTATATGTGGGTCAGGATCTAACAGAACAAGTCACCAAAATATTTTTGAATCAACTATAGCATTTGATAATGGATCTGGTCCTGAGGTGGAGTTCCATAGATGGCTCCTAACTCCTAAATGTTAAAAAATATCTTAAAACAGTATTGAAGGAATTGTTGTTTGTTTTATGAGTGGTAAGTTTTATAGGGTTTTTGGACAAGAGACAGCTGTTTGGTCTGTATTGGGTAAACACTTCCTAGTGACAGTATTATTGTATAATTATTGAATGTGTACTGTGTCACAAAGATACTGATAATCGTGTTCTATAATTGGAACTGAGCTGAGTTTTATATCTCTGCAGGATGCAAAGTATGCTCTCATTTCTGTGAAATTTTGTACTAATTGGGGCTTAAAACGGTGCTTTCTTTGATGCCCATTTGCAAAATGATTTACTTCACATGGAAAATCTCCATTTTTGGTTTTAGAGTTACTATAACCTACTGAGAAGAGGTCCCCACATATCATACATTTTACTAAAATATTATCAGCAGTGGAATCTGAATGGAATAATTTGAACAAAGTATCACTATTAGAAGAAGTATAACTGAATTACTGGATTCGTTTGCCTAAGCAGGGCTAATTAGAATGGACAAATCACTGCTCTAAAATGACTATACTCCTCAAGCTAATATCTCTACAGAGACCTAGTATCTCACTCAGAGCTTGCTTGGGAATCTCTCATATTGGTGGATTGCATTATGTCCAAAAAAAAACCCCAACACCTCTAAAGACGGTAATGGACCATATTCTCACTCATAGTGCTGTTCCTTTAGTATCAATTGAGCTGCAAAAAGAGGTCATAAAATTTACATTTATGAATAAAAAAGCTTCAAGGAGTAAAATCAGGACCTGATTGTCCATTATGCTAAATCATCATCTTGTTCCCTCACTCTATTTTAGACTGCTTCAGCTCTCTGAGACAAATCTGCTCTAAAGGAGGCTAATCCTAAGCAATGAAGATGCAAAGCAATGCATGTCCCTTGGTCTGATAACTGGGACTGGACCCTAGCTGCCTTGTCGGAAATATCCACATAGGCCTCAAACGGCTTCTGCTGGCAATTAATTCCCTAATCACTCAAACTGTGAGAAATTGTCAACAAATGTGAAGGTAGGACACTTAATTTTATTGGTACTCGTCTTTTGAGAAGGATGTGGTGAGTCCTTGACATCTCATGTGCATCTCGATATTGCATATAACCTGATGAAGGTAAAGATCTTTCCCTTTAATTATGTTATATTCTGTTATTATTTTCTTTAGTTTAAAGCAGAAAGTAGTTTAGACAGAAAACATATGGTTTCTTTTACTACATCGAGAAATGCACCATCTGGGAACATCTCAGAAGAGGTTCTTAGAAACTACCTTACATACATAATTTTGATAATAAACCGAATTCATTTGCTCTAGTGGATAACTAGCAATAACATGACTTTATGTTGTCTTCTAGTTAAAATTCCAGTTAAGTCTTATTATGGATTTGCCACTTAAGCAGTTTAGTAAGTTACATTGCTACGTTACCATCGTTAATATGTTCTCCTGTGCACTGTGCCATATTTTTGTTTACCTACTTGTTTGATTTTCTCAAGCTGTTTAAGTTTCACCCCTTCAGGATGTACAGATCTTAACTTACAGATAGGTGAAATAGCACTCAGTTGAAGATTAGACACTTACATTTAGATATTCATATGTAGGTGTCTTCGTGTGCGCCGAATATCTAAGCTCTCATTTGAGTCAGTGGAGAGCTGGTCAACACAATCAACAGAACCTAGACAATGATTTGGACATAAATTGAAATTCTATAACTAGAAATTTTCTTTAAAAAAAGAAAAAAAAAGTTACTCTGAGGTTGGTCAGACACTGGAGCAGATAGGTTGTAGAGTCTGCACTTTACAGTTATTCAAAACCCAACTGGACATGGTCCTGAGCAACCTGTACTAGGTGACCCTTTTTTGCACAGGGGGTTGGACTAGATGATCTCCAGAGGTCCTTTCCCTACTCAGCTGTTCTGTGGTTTTGTGATTCTGCAAGTAACCTTGCCAGATACCAGAAGGCATCAATCTCTTCTCTCCCTGTTGTTGAATTCACAGGGGCGGAGAGGAGGCACTACTGAGAGAATGAAACAGGAGCCTTGTGTTACAGTCATATATATGCAAATATTAAGCTTTTGTTCTTCTGTTTCTAACACATTTTATGCAATGATTCTTTAAAGCACTGTATTTCCTGGAGTGGGCCTGATAAGAAGCTACACAAGGACCTTACACTCCAGTCCCAACCCAGTATGTCACCATCTGTACACTTGTAATGGCACAGTCACACAACTCAGGAAACAAGTGTTCACTCTGTTACATAGTTGAACATGACCATGTTTCAGACACGATGGTCTCTATCCTATTAAATACGCATGCTAACGTTTGAGGGACACCTTGAAAAAACAGGACTGGGGATAAGGATGCGATTCCTACGAATTATACAGTGCATAGTCCATAGACAGTACAGTTCTGCTTTAAAGGAAATGCAGAAATGCTCTTGGCAGTAGGGATCACAATGTCTTCAGCTATCTCTTTGCTAAAGGTAGGACCAAAGGGTAGAAGGCCGGAGAAGTTTTTTTAGAAAGGAGAGAGAATTACTACAGCCAAATTTGGAATCAAGGCAAAAACCCTAAAAGAAGAGGTTCATGTCTCTCTCAGGCTTATGTAAAAACTTAATCTCATAATCCTGTAAGGAATTGCAATAGTCCTAGTCTATCATCTATTGCTTGAGGTGCTTTTAGTTCATACTTCTTTTTTTTTTCTTTTCATTTTTGGTTTGTGGTTTTTTTTTCTTTTTTTTTTCATATGTGGAATTGGTTTTAGTGGGTTAAAGTATTTAACTTGTGGCAATCTACAGCTTTGACCTGCATCAAAAGAGCCAGCTCTGTACTGAACACTCTCAGCTTTTAGTATTGCTTATTGAAATACATTTTTCATATGAAATAAAAATGGACATACTTTAGTAAACTCTAACTGACATTTCAGAGGGAAATGCCTATCGGCTTCTGGAAGAACTGTGAAAGTGCAGAGAATGCAATTAATCACTCTGCCTCTTTCACTGTTTGATTCTGCAGCAGCAGTTGAATGAAAGCTTGAACACAGCCAGTGTCAATATCTCAGAAGAGGAGAAAGGTGTGTTCTTTTCAGGTCTAATTTTGGAAGCCTAACAGGCTGAAGTTGATGCAGAGGGCTGCACTGCTTGCTTGTTTCTTAAAGGAAAGAAGTCTGAAGTTAAGTCTGTGAAAAAGATAGCTGATCCGAACTCCCAATCTGTTACTAAAGCGTTAGAAGAAAGACAAAAAAAAAAAAAAAAAAGAGACATGTTGCAGGGTGCAGCTATGTTAGAATTTTAGGTTAGACCAGCAGAGTGCTTTTGAAGGAAATCTCCTGATGGTCCCCATTTCTAATGTTTGGATTAGTATTTTCAAGTGATTTTTGGAGCTAATAAATCAGATTTACTTCTCATAAGAATAAACTAGAAGATTATCTCTGGGATTACATCTATCTCCAGCAACTACCAGGCATTTAGTGCACGATGCTAGAGAGGAACTAGTCTGAAAAAAAATGGAGTCAGTACTGAGTCATCAGAAAACTTTTGAACTACTTCAACTGCACTACGCTACTTACTAGTGTAGATGTTGTGTGGAATAATTACTAAATTGGCCAAGAATACAAAAGTACAGCATTGTTCACACATTAAGGAAAGTCATAAAATCAAGAGGCTTCTGAGGTAGAATACAGCTGCAGCTGGCACGCGAAGAATGCCACATCTGCGATCCCCTGTACAAGGTTGTTTGCGAAACTACACGAGGGATGGAACGGAACGCACTTGTTCTGTGGCCTTCCCTTGTGACGAATAGCAGATATGGGAACGAGATGGTACCACGGAACAGATAAGCGGCCTACACGCTACCCGAGCCAACATTTCGTCAAACACTGATGAAATGCTGTCCTTTGTGCGAGCTTTGCTCACTACAATGTACCAAAACACACCTCCATCCCGGAGGCTATCCGCCCCCGAGGTGCGAACACTCCTCCTTGAGTACACTAATCACAATAAAGGTTCATATGACTAAAGTCACTCAAACTCCACTTTGAAGATAAAAAAAATAGTACAAAAATAGCCCGAGAGAGAGGGGATACCAGGGAAGACACCATCGCAAAGAATTCCATGGCTGATTTCTGGGATCAGTCGACAGGCTGACACTTTCTTCCCCCCTGTAGGGACGCCTTTGGGTAAGACTTCGATTATACCGAGTGCTTTCTCGGGGACATAGAAATTTCTCTAGAGAATCTCTATCCTACATTTATAGCCAGGCTGTATTGTTTATAACTTTGTCGCGTGTTTTGTATACTTAACAATATCTTTATTTGCACGTGCTTCCTAAGATTGCACAGCAATCCTAAGAACCTATATATCTGTTCTTTAAATAAACTGCACTGTTTAAGTAGCTGCTCGTTTCGCTTTCTCACTGAACGCGACCAAAGACTCGAGAGTGGCCGTGCTAGTTCATGAGCACGACTAGACTGCAGGTGAAGTCCACTATTAGTGTATCCAAATCGTAATACTTTAATACATATTAAACGCCATTGGACTGATAGTGCTGAATTGGGCATCACTCAAAATTTAAACCCAGCCGCACCTGGCCAGCCACCTCGGTGAGGAGTGTTAGAACGTAAGGGGGTTTATCTTCTGTCAAAACCGCTTGGCCCCTTTTCACGCAACATGTTGCCCCTTCTGAAAAAGGGAACTTAATTGTGTCACAGTCTCATTACTACCTACACAATAATCTGCCACATTTAGTTATGTTAATGACAGCTGGAGTGCCACTTGACAGTTGTGGTGGGGTTTTTTGGGCTTTTGCACTTTTTTATTATTTTTTTTTCCAGGAAAAAAGACATCTGCTAGTAAGACTCTACAAAGGAGGAACAAAAGTATATTTAGGAAAGAAAGTTGCAAAATGTAACTAGACAAGCTATTAAGTTACATGTCGTAAAAGCTTAGATAGGATTAATCAGAACAGATTGTCATTAGTATAAAATTTCAATTACTTTTGGTATAAAAAGTACTGAGAAATTAATGATTTCATGAGCATTGAAAATTAATTTTTGACTACCTGGACTGGAATGGAGTTTTTGAGGCTTTTTTTTTCCCCTGTATTTTGAAGTAATTTCTTCAACTGAAAATAATAAGTCATTTGTCTACAAATAAAAAATTTTGTTACAGAAAAATATTCTGATGTTTCATATTTATTTTTCATTTCAACTCAAAGTGGGACTTTAAGAAGCATTATGAAATGAAATATTCTGTAATACCGTAACAGAAATTGTAACCTAAAAATTTAGTGACTTTTCTACTGAACACATTGCTATTCTGAAAATGGTTCAAAAGAAAAGTGGTTCTTTTAAATTAGTATTCTGAATTGATACAGGTGGGTTTTTTTTTCATTTTCATAACTGGCAAATTTAACATTATTCAATGTAAAATTGAAATTTCTGATAGCAAAAACTTATACATTAAAAGTTTGATTTCGTTTGGTTTAGTGTAATATAGACTTTTTAGTTAAGGAAGTCTGCAGTTCGAACTATCATGAAAGTATTTTTTCTTCTGTTTATTCTATGAAAACAGACCAGAACAAATATTTTATTCTGATTTTTGTCTTTGGTTCAAGATACAGCATTAGAACATCAATATCCAAAATCTAGCATATGTTATTCAGTTTTCAGGCTAAACAGAACTAACTTAAAATGATCTATTTCACTTTCTAGCGGCACAGTGCAACTGGTCAAACATTCTCAGCAACCAAACTCCAATTTTTTGAGAGATTCACTATTCCAATGTTTAATTGAGGAGAGAAGGTGATAGGAGAAAGAGGAAAGGGAAGGATGTTTTCTGGCTTGAATTTACATAGTTAGATTTCCCATCTGCTGGATATCATTAGCCTTTTTTTTTCCTAAATTACGTAAGTCTGTTACTGGAGATGTTCTTGGATTTATACCTGTGGATAAACCAGAATGAAATTTTTGAACAATAATTTGTTTATTGAGTAGTCTAATTTCCTTTCAGTTGTAACCATTCAGAATTTGGCGTTAATTTTGATAAACAACACAAAATGGAAAATGTAATTTTTAATATAAAATAATGTTTACATTTCAGTTTTGAATCTCTTAAAAAACTGAACAAGTTGAAACCTTATGTTGAGAGCCTTTTTTAGTTGAACAAGATAGGTACTCTTTGCTTGTTTTTCTGGGGGAAAAAAAAAAAAATTAAAAAAATACTGTTTCTCCACACTGTATTTTCTGTAATTTGGCCAAAATGAACCAAAACACCAAGAGGTGACATCATTCTGTTCATAAGCTAAATCCCCTCCTTTTCCCTAGGTTGTTGTTACTCTATAGGTTCTGCAGACCACAGACCAACTGTAAGACATTTCTCTGGATCCTTTCCAGCTTGTCCATATCTATATATATATATATATTACAAACCAAGGACACTGGAACCAGACATGGTCTTCCAGTCTCATTACTGCCATTTATAGAAGTCACGCCATCTTCCTACTCCATCATATTTCCTGCCTTAAATAAATAAAGGTCTCATTTTCCCTCTCAGCCATGGCATAACACAGCAGCTCAGACACAACCAGTTATCCACAAAAATTTCAATCCCTTTCAGAGCCATTGCTTCTTAGAAACAGTTGAAAAAATGCATTATTTATACTCTCTGTTCACACTTTTGAGCTGTGTTAAAAAAAAAAAGTTAATATAACCAAAGCCTCCTCGTTTTATTATTTACTTATCTACTTATATTTCTATCTTCTAAACATATTTTTTCTCTTAATAAAGAACTTGAATTTTTGACAATATTTTTTTTTACATTTTCCCTTACTCAATTTTAAGCACAACTTGCTTAGGAAATAAAACTAATGGACCACAATGAGAATGGTGAAGCATGGGGAGAAGGCAACAGAAAAGGACAAGGGATTAAAAAAAGTAAAGAAGTTTAATATTATCTTGATATTGGTATCAAAAAGAAGTGTCAGGGACGCTTGTTCTCCTGGTAAGTTGTCATCTGCTCAGAGCTGAGAGTATGTAAAACAGAACTGCTACAAATGAAAACATAAATGAAAAAGATATTTAGAATAAAACACAGATGTTAATAAGAAAAAAAAAAGGAAAAAAAAACCCAACCAATTACACACAGAATAATTCTACAGGAAAAATTGAAAGAAAAACCATGTAAACAACTGCTTTCTTAAAGATAAGCAGGAAGAGACAGGAAGAGAAACATGCGGAAAAAAAATATGAGAGAAAAAGTCCTATAAAAATAACGAAGTCTGAAAATACAACAGCACGTATAACTATAACAAAATTATATTTTTATATAATTTATATAATATATATAATATATATAATTTATATAATATATATAATTATATAAGGCAAAAGATGCACCACACATCTTTCGGTTTTGTTGGCTGGAACTTCAGTCGAGCATGGGAGTATTGGAAAAGATGCAAAGCGGAAGGGTGCTTCTCATCTGAGACTAGTGACAGTTGTGCTCGCTTGGCCAGAAATGGTTCTAGTCACAAACCAGAGACTTCGACACACATTTGTAGGTTCCCCATTTGTAAGACTTTTGTGCTTGTCAGGCAATCAATTGCTATCATGACAGAAGATCATATATCTTCCAGAATATCATATATAGCTTTATAAGATATGAATAGATATGTGTGAGACAGGCTTTTGGGCAAGGTGGTCTTTTGGCCTGATTCAGATAGAGCTAATTTTATATTATTCTTTGCGTTCAACATATCACTTAATAACAACTGTGTTCTTGCAGACAGAAAGCTTTAAAAAGATAAATCTAGATATGATCATTAATCTACAGACTCCAGGGTGGCATTTGGAGCTAAATATGAATTTCATCTTTCTTTGATGGATAAGACTAAAAGCCAGGATAGAAGCTTCTATAACATACGACTTTGAAGTATCAGTATTCCTGTTGTGATGTTTGGATTAGGCTTCCCTTGAAGATATTTTAAGAAGCCAAAAACATATCTGCAAAAAGAAATTCCAGTGCCTGAACTCTAGGGCAGGGTTCCTCTAGTTTTTCTTACATGTAAGGACATCGTTGTATTGTAAGAAAGTGAAAAGGGATAAGACAAATATTTGATATAGAAAAGACAAACATGAAGTTCAGTGAAATTCCTCAAGATTTGTTAGACATCAGTACCTGAGATATGCCTTCATGATTGGCACGTTGTGTAATCTTATACCAACAACAGTCCAATAATTATATCTACTTTGCCATATCTATATTAACATATTTTAATCTCTGTAGAAAATAAAGTCTATAAGGCCTCATATTCCCTGGTCTAAGTGTGATGAAAATTCTTAAAATAAATATATCAGTATAGCCAAAACACAGAGATCAGTGTTGAATTAAGGGTAACTACAGGAGACTTTAAGAGATATACTTTTAAGACTGGATCCTAAAGTCCGTTAGGACTGGATCCTAAACAAGCCATTGACTAGGGTGGATGGATAGAAATACCAAGTTGAATTATGAAATGGAAAATTAAAAAAGTTCAAAGAATAACTTTTCAAGGGGAAATGATGAATTTCAAATTGAAGTTTGATTGTTCCTTTTTGTTGTTTTTTTTGTTTTGTTTTGTTTTGTTTACCTACATATGTTAATAATGGCTATAAAACAATCCATCTACAATACACTGCATGTGTTGGTAACGTTTGAATACGGCTACTGTCACAGGTAAGAAGAGGAGGAGAGATATAGTAAGAAAGTGTTTCCATCCAGTTTTTACTTGGACTGCTTCTATTAATTTTCTGTAAATAGTCTAGCAAAAAGATAAAATTATTCAAAGACATATTCTGAAGACAGTAGCCAGAGAATTTTAAGTTTGTTCTTTCAGAATAATAATCCCTAGAATATTTTTAATGTGCTGATGTAAATATTTGCCCCAGAAATCCAACTGTAAGAATTCTCAATTTTAGACAGGGTGTAGGGATATATCGATATGTCTGAACATGTCAACAAAACAGATGAAATCTGAATTTATGTATAAGCTAAAAACCAGTAAATGATACATGAATATTCATAAATATGAAAATCTGTACACTGAAATTCTATTAGTGATTTGGAATTAATAGCTAGCTCATCATGCTATTTATTAGCCTGTTGAACTCTACAGATACATAATATGGCTGTGAATAAATATGGATGTGTTTGTGTGTGTATCTACTTATTCTAAATTCACATTCTGTTTAACTTTTACCAAATTAATCCTTTAGTCAGTGAACTTTTGCCTGTCCATGCAGAAGCTACATTCCTGCCTGGGTTGTAGGCTTTTGCTCTAGCTGTTGCTCGGTATCACTGGGTATCCAACATGGTATGTCTGTGTCCTTGTTTGATCTCATCAACTTTGTGGTTGTTCGCGTAACTTGAGTACATAGGAAAATTGGGATACCATTCTAGAAATTGTTTGCGATTTGAGGAGGCAATGATGCCTAGGGAGTATTAGGTCCCACCAAGAAGGTTTACTAGGCCCAGAGGAGGAGTCCATTGTATAGTGCTTTTTTTACAGTTGGCCAGCAAAGTTGATTCTTCTTGGGTTGGTTTTAACTTGAGTACAACAGAGGAGCAATTCCTGGGTAGAGATGAAAGCAGGAAATACTACTAAGTAGAAGCAAAAGAGATGTTACGACACTCTTCATATCTAATGAAAAATGGTTATAAATGTCAATGAAATACTTATAACGTGCCAAAGAGAATCCTCATAAAACTGCTAATTCCTTCTTGCTAGGTGGGGTCTGAATGATCTTAGCAGCCTCCTGTGGGAGACTGATGTTGCCAGCGTGCTTGTTCTGATGGAAATACACATGGCATTCAAGTGACCAACACCCTCTAAATAGCCCCAGCTTTCATCATTTTTGGTAAGAGTATTACACTGATTCCATTTTTGACTCTACCATCTTCCTCAGAGCCCCCAGTCAATTATTGGGAACTGGGAGTTTCTGTGTCACAGAAACACAACTGCAAATAAGAGTTTTCCCCTTGTTTATATCCAGCTTTAAAACCTAATTTTGTGTCTTTCCATTTGTTGATAGTGCTGTTCTCATTACCACTAATTAATCTTTTTTTTTTTCCCTTGTTCTTTCTGCTATTCTGTTTTTCTTTAGTACTAGATCCATCTAGAGCACATTTACGTTTCACATGGAAATGCAGACAGTCACAGGCTTACTACCCGCCCTGTTACCAGACAGTCAGAAACGCATACCCACACACAGTATGGCACTGAGCACACAGTCCCACTGAGAGATGGGGTTCATTGCCTTCAGCTTGGCAGTCACACAGATTTGAGTTTCAGTTGTCCTGCCAGCTTCAAGGATAAGCAGAATTCCCTCAATCTACCTTCATCTTTAACCCACCAAAAAAAAAGTCTTGCCATAATATTCAGTGTTGTCTGCCTAAAATTAGGACTTCTGTGAGATTTTACATTACTTAAAAACAATTGCACTGTTATGCCAGGACAAATTATTAATATTCTGGTCTTTGTGGGGTGCTTGAGTGGGGTGCTTTTTACAGCAGGCAATTCCACACCTGAGAAAAAAAAAGAATGAGGTATTTGAGTTCTTTCTGTTTCTGAAGGCTGGTGGCTTTTCATAGCTTTGTAATAGTAGAATAAGTCTCAGGGAGATGAATTAGTGGAAGAGGGCATGTGACCTAAAAATGAAAGGTGAACAATGAATGGATTTATTACAAGTCATACTTTTGCATCCATATATAGAGAGCAACTTATTACATAGAACTTCTATATCTTAATTTTAGCAATCCAATAAATCAGTCAAAGAAAATATCAGCACAGAAGGTGTGATTCATGGTATGCCACACCATATTCCAAGTCTGTCCACTGCTATTTCTAACCAGAACAATAACAAAGATCTACCCATCAGAGAAGTGTCAGTTTTATTTACATTGATCCTAAAATCACCTTTTGAGCTATTTGTATTTCAAGCCGAGTATGTGTGTCAGTCAAGAAATGGAAAGCAAACTCTCACAGAACTGGCACATATCCAGCTTTGCTAGAGAAAGTCAGGAGTGAGAAACAAAGAGAACAGTAGGCTAAATTTCATAGCAAGCGAAATATCTAATGGAATAAATCTTTCCACAAAACCTCCATGCAGTTGTTAATGACCTCAGTTAATGACCTCATTCCTATCCTGGTCTGTGACCTTTGCAGATATTAGGACCAGGTCAGAAATTTCTCCTCCAAAGGCATATCAGCAATGCAGGAAACGGTGTTAGCAATTTAGTGAGTAGTATTCTTGCACCATGAATCAGAAATAACCCAGTGTTCCATGCTGGTGCCATGGGACAGAGTGATACATGTTTATTGGGTTTTCATTCCCCAGAGAAAATCTAGAAAGCTGAGTGTCCCTTATAAAAGGGGGCCGATCTTTGCTCGGACCTCTAAAATTGTTTTGTATTCTGAGTAGCATAAACAAAAACATACATTTGATTTCCCTAAAGCCATAGTTTGTATTATTCTATTTCTTAAACAATTAGCATCTTTTAGTTAGTGTTAATGTTAAGTATATTTCAGTTCAGTTTATGTTAACATTCTATATTAATTTGTTTCATATTTTTCATATTTTTCATTAAAATTTCATTAAAATTTATTCATTTAACTATGCATTAAAATTTGTATTCACTGAGGTTCGTATAGGCTTTCCAGCTAAAAAACAAAAGGTGAAAGTAGTGTTAATAATTTTCTGATAGTGTGAGTTTAATATTAAGTCATGATGAAAAAGACAGTGCCAAAAACTGTTGAGTGGGAAACAGAGAGCAGAACTCAAATAGAACTGAAAACTGTGTAACTCTATGAATATTTGCAAATCATTGATGCACTCACATTTTGAAAACCTGGTGAGGTTCTGGTCACCTCATATGAAGAGGAACATAGCGCTCCTAAAAGGCTGAAAGACCTGTAAGGCTTCTCTACAAAAATATTAAACTGATTGAGGCTCTTAAGCTCAGAAAAGAGATGACTGAGATATAACAGAGATCTGTAAAAACACGAATAATATGGAATGGATAATAGTATTTTGGTTTTGATAGCACGGAAATGAGAGAACATCAAATGAAATTACAAAGAAAATTTTCTGAAATACTCAAAGGAAATACCTTTGTCATTCAATACTTAAATGGATTGTTGAACTTGTGGCTACAGGATGTTTTGGATGCCAAGAGTATAAATGGATTCAAAAGCTGATTAGGCAAGCTAATGGAGGAAAGCTCCACCAAGGACTACTAAACATGGTGGTCTGATTACAGACTCTGGCTTTAGTTCAGGAGGTCCCTGAACCAGAGATCACCAGAAGCTGGAAGAGCATAAGCAAATAAAGTACCACTCTGTGCATACCCTGTTCATATATTTGTTCCCTGAACAGCTGCTGCTGGCCACCATCAAAGGTGAGTATCTGGTCTGATTTAGCACTGCTGCTTTTTAACTCACACCCACAAAAGAAAGAAAGCGAACAATTGTAATATCATAGGTACTTTGGGTTTTTTTTAGTAACATTGTCTGCCTGGAGTTAAAAACTAAGTTAAAAAACAACCCTGATAAAATGCAGCATGCTCGCCCAAATACTTTTTTAAGTCAAACATTCAAAATAACAGTTATGTGCTGGTTCTATTCCATTTTAATCAGAAAACTTCAAAGAAAAGTGACAAAAAGGATATCAGCCTGGAGATTAGCTCTAATTCCTTCAGACAAAGGAAGGAATGGATCTAGGTCTCTTATTCCTTGGATAGAGTCTCTAAGCAGCGAGCTAACAGTGTTAGAAATGTCAGGTACCCTGTGTGCAAGGCTTGCTACAGTAAGTGTGGCATGAATAACACAGAGACACAGCTGCGTCATGGACCCCAGGGGGGAACCAGTGAAGAAGAAGCCAGGACTGCTCAGATGCCAAACTTCACTTTCCTGAAAAATGTCACTGTTGACAGCAGTCCTTTACACGCTTGAAGTAATTCCAAGGTTAGGCACTGGTGTGAGCAGAACTCCACTTTTGAATGCACAGGTGAAGACTGTACAGCTAACATAAAGCCACCAGACACATGTAGGACAGGAGGTGGGTGAGCACAATGCCTTACCTAACTCCTTCAGACTCTGCCTCCAGGCACTACCAGAAACCTAACTGAACTCAGATGTCTTAATTTTAGACTCAGTTGTTTTAAACAGAATTTTGCTTCCGTTATTGTCTTTGCAAAACCAGCCACAAGTCATTGCTAGAATAATGCCCCTCCTCCTAATTCGGTGAAGTACATTTATGTATTGGTAAAAGAGAATAAACAAAAGGAATTGAAAAGCATTGCACCTCATGCCTATGATCTTTTATTCAAGAATTATTATAAATTTCTTGACCTTTCAAGCTGTAATCTTTTTGTATCCAGAGTAGAAGCTATTTTTATATCACTACAAACAAATTTATATCACTAAAAGGTAGGTCAGTGGCTCTCAGTCTCCAGCGTATCAGGATGACACTTTGAAGCTTTGATTTCTGCCCGTCAGGTCATATCCCCGTGTAGCAGATAATATGACTTGACATTCTATAAACTTGTCTATAAACCTTCACTTCCTACGACAGAGAAGCTCCAACTGCACTATCACTATTCATTTGGGCATTGGCAGTTTCTTCTTAAAAACAAAGGCACAGCAACAAATAATACCCACCAGAGATCTTCTCCAATTGGCCAAGATATATCAGTCCTGAGAGGCAATAGCCCATGCTAACACATCAGACACTACAAAATGTCACAGCATTAGCACTGTGTTCCATGACAATAGCTTCTTTATACATAAAAATTCCTTTTTTGGAAGTTTGCCGGCATGTAAGTCTAACAGGGGTTCAGGTCTACCACACATGCATCTGTGCTAAACAGGTGAAAATTCACTGTAATAGCATAAACCAGGTGTGAAATGGGACAATTTACTTCAGAGAAGTTAGTCCTAATCTACACAGGGTTAAAAAAAAAAAAAAGTAGATCAAAATATAATTTAACAGTTACGAATTCATAATTCTAATTACATGAGACAGGTTCTCTTATGTCAAAAGTTTTGTGAATTGCAGCTGAATCTATCTGCCTAGAATCATAAAATATTTGTTACACATTTCCAAACATCTAATATATAGCTGAGAGAAAGACATAAAAATTAAATAAAGATACACTATCTCTCTGTTAAAGAGGGTGATTTTCTCTGACAGCAACTAATTATAATAGATAGGTAATTATATAGATAGAAAATTATCTTTATTAGAAGTTCCAGCAACTCAGTGTACAGCTTTGTCTCATTTTTGTTTTCTACCAATCGATGGCACAAACTTTTGTGTCTGTCTTACAGGGACAAGGAGTTTACTGTGAGAGCTGCATTGATACTCTGAGCTTCTTCACTTCACCACTCAAATATATCAAACACAATGACCTTTTCCCAAGAAAATAGTTTTCTGTCTGCAGGCAGACCCTCTTAAAGTAGCAAATGTTCATCCATGTTATAGTGCTGTGTTATAGGATTAGGTGGACCGGCTTCTATTCCCCATTTCTTTTTTTGGTATCTAATCATCCTTCAGCTGCATACAGCTAACCAATTGCACTGGAGAGTCCCTATGTCTGTACATACCAGCTCCCAAAATACAGTTAAACATAGGACTAAAACATGAAACAATGTAAGTTTAGTTTTATAACTGGAAGTGACTGACAAGTGAAATAGAATACAAAGTATGTCCAAACTTCTGAACTGACCATTGCTTTAGAACATCTGTGTTGGTCTCACAACATTTGACTAATGTAATGGCCTTTTCTGTACCCCCACCATCAAGTCAGGAAACGCCGTTGTTTTTATCTCAGTGCTCATGTGAATCTGAGAAGTCAAAGGAGCTGCCCAGACATCTTTACTAGACTTCTGCTCAAAGTAGCAACAATATTTATTTCTCTTGCAAGAATTTCCCTTCTAATGGATTGTCTTTGTGTTGTGTGGCCAGGCCTAATCAGATAAAAGTGCCATTTATGAGCCTGCGGGAACACAGAAGTTTGAAAAGATTGTCCTAAACAGTTTTAACAACTTAATTTTCATATTAACCTTCTCATCATCACTGTGCTCTTCTGCAGGAATTCTTCGCCACTTGTGGAAGGTGCTAAATTCTGTTCTTGTCTGTGCTTCAAAATTGGTTAAATAATATGAATACAAAGAATTTTTACTCCAGACAATTTGGATTATACATATATATCAGTATCCATTTTACTCTTGAGCCCATTCATTTCCAGGCCTAATCAGAATAGTATAGGCCATATATTCATGCTGGTAGAGTACATAAATATGTATGTGTGTGTGCATGCGTGTGTATGTGGATATACACACACACACACAAACCATTCTCAGTGGAAGTGTTGAGGGGATAGTAATACCAAAATAAGCATATTCTGCAAGTATATGAATTTATGTATGTGTGTATATATATATTTTACGCATCTGTTATTCCCCACTCTCACCTTGGAGACAAAATACTGAACCACAGGCCCAATCTGGACTGCCCTTTCTTATGCCTTTAGAAAACTCCGAAGATTTGATTTGCAAGGATATAGAAAGCTAAACAGTGATATGTTACAGTGCTATAATGCAGAATTTGCAACACTGATTTAGCTGGAATGTTTCTACATTAGTACAAATGTGAAAGCGAGAATGGAATTTGTACAACAAAGCAAATTTCTTGTACCGAACATGCTGCGTATGGAAGTATTTTTCATTGAATACAAGTACTTATCTCATGAAAGGACAAGTAATTTCAAATAAAAATGGAAATGTGACTGTGAACAGACAATTTACACATCCAGAGAAAGTTTGAAGATAATACAAGAGAGTTCTTGACCACTGAAAAAGAGATTTTCAGTAACTTACTACCTGCTCTGTAAGCATATGATGAACGATACCTGGAGTTCCTGATCCCCAGCTATCCAGACTGGAGCCCATTGTAACGTATTGTGTGTCCTGCATACTGTTATTATCCAGAGTTCCTTTTACTGGAAATGAAATCATTAATGTAGAATATGGACATGACAATCACAGAATCACAGAATCATGAATGGCAGGGGTTGGAAGCGACCTTCAGAGATCATCAAGTCCAATTCCCCTGTCAGAGCAGGGTCACCTAGAGCAGGCTGGACAGAAATGCATCCAGGCAGGTCTTGAATACCTCCAGAGAAGGAGACTCCACAACTTCTCTGGGCAACCTGTTCTGTAGGAATGTGTCTGAGAGAAAATGGTCATGTGAGCCAGCCTCCCTACTATGAGAGATTAGATTAAGGGCAAAACAGGTGGTAGAAGATGGAATTAGTACATGGGAAAAACAGGAACTGAGAAGGTAGAAAACATGTTGTGCTAATGACTAAGTAATTTACTATGTGAATTCTTGTAACCAATCTGATCTGTGAATGAACTGCATGGACAGTGCGTGAACAGAGACTGTAAGCCAATCATATAGCTGCCGCTAGCGCGTGCTCTTATTGCCTGTCTATATATACTCTGTGAAAACTTGAATAAGGGGAGAACGATCATACTCATATTGAGATTCCATCGTTACTCCGGGTCCGTCTCCCACTCCAACACTGTTCCAGTACTCTGTCACTCTCACAATAAAGAAGTTTTTCTTCATGTTGAAATGCAATTTCCTGTGTTCCAGATTGTGCCCATTACCTCTTGTCTTGTTGCCGGGCACCACTGGAAAGAATCTGGCCCCATCCTCTTGACACCCTCCCTTTAGATATTTATAAGCATTGATGACGTCCCCTCTCAGTCTTCTCTTCTCCAGGCTAAACCAACCCAGATCTCTCAGCCTTTCCTCATAAGAGAAACGCTCCAGTCCCTTGATCATCTGTGTAGTCCTCCAATGGACTTTTTCTGGTAGTTCCCTGTCTTTCTTGAACTGGGGATCCCAATGACTATGTGCTGGTTTTGGCTGGGGGAGAATTAATTTTCTTCATGGGGGCTAGTATGGGGCTATGTCTTGGATTTGTTCTGGAAACAGTGTTGATGACACAGGGATGTTTTTGTTATTGCTGAGCAGTGTTTACACAGAGTCAAGGCCTTTTCTGCTCCTTACACTGCCCCACCAGCGAGTAGGCTGGGGTGCACAAGAAGTTGGGAGGGGACACCGCTGGGACAGCTGACTCCAACTGACCAAAGGGATATTCCATATGACAATGTGCTCAGCAATAAAACCAGGGGAGAGGCTGGTGGAGGGGCCGCTGCTCCAGGACTGGCTCTGGGACGGTCAGTTGGTGGTGTGCAATTATTCTCATTTGCATCACATGTCTTTCTTGGGTTTTGTTTCTCTTTCTTTGTTATTTTCCTTTCATTATTATTATTATTATATTTCAATTATTAAACTGTTTTTAACTTAACCCATGAGTTTTCTCACTTTTACCTTCCTAATTCACTTCCCTGATCCTGCTGCACAGGAGTCAGCAAGTGCCTGTGTGGGGCTTAGTTGCTGGCTGGAGTTAAACCACGACCAGTGTCAGGTTTAGCTCAAGTATGGAGCTGTGATGTCCCTGGAGTGCATGCTTAGGGATTTGAAATGATTCTGTCTTATGATTTAATCTCTGACCTAGAGGTCAGTAGCTCTATTTCATCATATCAGTTGTCCTAATGGGCTGGATTTGTGATATCCATCTACAAACTACACTGGAGATGGACAATAGAACAATTTTCAGAAGTTAAAAAAAAAAAAAAAGGAAGAAAAATTAAGAAACATATTTCTTTTGGGGTTTTTATTTGCTTATTCTGCTTTTCTTAAAGTGTCCTTGACAATTGTATTTTTAGCGCATTCATCTAATTAATATTCTGATTTCCATAGTTTATGCAATAAAGCTTATTTATATCGGTTAACTATGCAAAACATTTCATGCAAAACATCCTAATTAAAAGCTGCTATTTATTTCTTGATCCCAATGGGATATTTTTTACTGGAAATATGTATCCTAAAGATTGCACTGCCAAATTACCTTTTCTGTTATAGCTGAACTACTAAATTGAACCTAAAAAGACAGCAGAAAATTTTATACTGATATCCTAGATTGTACTGTTAATATTTCCAACCTTGTATGGATGTAGTGGACAATATTTGCACTGCGCAGATGAGGTAAAAAATATCAGCCAGTGACAACCTGCTTCAGTAGGCCAGAATCTTAGGAACCTGATTTATGACCTTGGCAGACATTTAAATTGGAAACATCTGGTGAATGGACTGTCATTAATTCAAAGCATGTGTTTCTCATTTTCTGTTACTTTTTAAAACAAAATAAGGCCTCATATAAAACTAATTGAAAGAATACATAAAAAGTTAAGGTACTAGGCTATGAATTCCCAGTTATCCCTACCACAAAATTCTACAGTTACTGATGAAGACAGGCAATCAAACACTTAAATACTGCAAATCCAAAAGAAATGTGAAAACATTTCCTCATTTTCTAGATTTTTTTTTTAATTTAAATATGTTTCTTTGACATCAAACTGCACATGTTTTTCCTTTCTTATTTTGATAACCTGACATCTTGCAACAAACCGATGTTCAGTGCAACAAACCAAATTATATGTAGTTTTGTATTCTTGCGCTGAAGGAATGTTGACTTTCTAAAACAGTTTATTTTCTTGGCTATCACTTTATGTTTCTTTGTTGAAAGTATAAATACCTTTTTCAAATGTCTAAACTGTAAGTTTAATTGCGATTGTAGAAATTTACCTAAGTGTTTAGAATGTCATCTCACTATCTAATAGTAATTAATCTCATTACTAATAGGAGTAAAATACATATGTGATTGCATGATAATTTTATCTCCGTTTGTAAAAATTTCTCTATTACGAGAACTGTGCAAAGTTTAATACACTGCCCAATAACATACTGACACTTTTTGTTTGTTTGTTTTAAACAGAGTAAACAAATATTTAATTTTAGGGAATTACTAAGCAACCAGTGCTTTCACCTTTAATATCCAACATGAAGATGGACTCTACATAAACAATTTCCTTCTTAACTGAATGATTTAAATATTCATAGTGAGATTCATGCGAACAATTGAGAATATCTACAGGTAGCCACCTATACCTCAGTTAGCTAAACTTGGCTCCTTTATAGTCAATGGAAGAAATAGTTACATTTATCATGCAATTAACCTGACCTATTTCGCTTGACTAATCTGTGATGGGATGAATTGTACTTTACAAATGATGAAAAGGGAAGTAGAGGGTGACTAGCTCAAACTGTAGACAGTTACATTTAGAAAGATGAATCTCACCCCTGAAGTCTCTAAGGATATCACCAGCTATGACTAAAGAATTCAACCATACCTTCCTTAATAGTATAAATCATTGCAGTCAGTGCTGTGTAAAGTATGGTTCATTTCATCCTGTGGTAGATGTCTAAAATAGACTCATAGAAATGTCAGATGGAAGGGGCCTTTGGAGTATCATCTGGTCCAAACTCCATTTCAGAGCTGGGCGCTCAACAGCACTAAGTCAGATTAATTATGGCTTTGTCAATATAAATATTGAAAAGCTCCAAGGTTGGAGATTTCACCAGCTCCGAGTAACCTGGTTCAACACTGCACTGCTCCCCTGCTGATTTTGTTTTTCAGAGTGTCCAACATGAACCACGAAGACAGATTTTGTGACCTTTTCCCCTTATTTTATTCTTTGCTACTACCAAGAAGTATTTCATAGAATCATAGAATCATAGAATCATAGAATTGCTGAGGTTGGAAGGGACCTTTAAGATCATCAAGTCCAACCTTTAACCTACCCTGACAAAAGTCACTTCTAAACCATGTCCCTAAGTGCCCCATCTACCCTTTTTTTAAACACCTCCAGGGATGGTGAATCCACCACCTCCCTGGGCAGCCTATTCCAATGTTTAATAACCCTTTCAGTGAAAAAATGTTTCCTAATATCCAATCTAAACCTCCCCTGACATAACTTGAACCCGTTTCCTCTCGTCCTATCACTTGTCACCAGGGAGAAGAGGTCAGCCCCCATCTCTCTACAACCTCCTTTCAGGGAGTTGTAGAGGGTGACAAGGTCTCCCCTCAGCCTCCTCTTCTCCAGGCTAAACAACCCCAGCTCCCTCAGTCGTTCTTCATAAGGTTTGTCCTCCAGACCCCTCACCAGCTTTGTAGCCCTTCTCTGGACACGCTCCAACACCTCAATGTCCCTCTTGTAGCGAGGGGCCCAAAACTGAACGCAGTACTCGAGGTGGGGCCTCACCAGTGCCGAGTACAGGGGGATGATCACTTCCCTAGTCCGGCTCACCACACTATCCCTGATACAGGCTAGGATGCTGTTGGCCTTCTTGGCCACCTGGGCACACTGCTGGCTCATATTCAGCCGGCTATCAACCAACACCCCCAGGTCCTTTTCTGCCAGACTGCTTTCGAGCCACTCTGCCCCAACCCCGTAGCGCTGCATGGGGTTGTTGTGACCCAAGTTCAGGACCCAGCACTTGGCCTTGTTGAACCTCATACCATTGGTCTCAGCCCATCGGTCCAGCCTGTCCAGATCCCTCTGCAGAACCAACCTACCCTCAAGCAGATCAACACGCCCGCCCGGTTTAGTGTCATCTGCGAACTTACTGAGGGTGCATTCGATCCCTTCATCCAGATCATTGATAAAGATATTAAAGAGGACGGGCCCCAGCACCAAGCCCTGGGGGACACCACTTGTGACCGGACACCAACTGGATTTAACTCCATTTACCACCACTCTCTGGGCACGGCCATCCAGCCAGTTTTTTACCCAGCGAAGAGTACACCTGTCCAGGCCATGAGCAGCCAGTTTCTCCAGGAGAATGCTGTGGGAAACAGTGTCAAAAGCTTTGCAAAAATCCAAGTAGATAACATCCACAGCTTTTCCCTCATCCACTAAGTGGGTCACCTTATCATAGAAGGATATTAGGTTTGATAGGCATGACCTGCCCTTCACAAACCCATGCTGACTGGGCCTGATCACCCTGTTCTCCTGCATGTGCCGTGTAATGGCACTGAGGAGGATCTGTTCCATGACCTTCCCAGGCACCGAGGTCAGACTGACTGGCCTGTAGTTCCCCGGATCCTCCTTCCGGCCCTTCTTGTGGATGGGTGTCACATTTGCTAACCTCCAGTCAGCTGGGACCTCCCCGTTTGTCCAGGACTGCTCATAAATGATGCAAAGTGGCCTGGCGAGCACTTCCACCAGCTCTTTCAATACCCTTGGGTGGATCCCATCCGGCCCCATAGATTTGTGCACCTCCAGGTGCTGAAGCAGGTCCCTCGCCGTTTCCCTTTGGATTACAGGGGCTTCATTCTGCTCCCCATCCCTGTCTTCTAGCTCAGGGGTCTGGGTACTCAGGGAACAACTTCAAAAAGAACTTTAAAAGAAGCATGGCCAGCAGGTCAGGGGAGGTGATTCTGCCCCTCTGCTCTGCTCTCGTGAGACCCCACCTGGAGTACTGCCTCCAGCTCTGGAGACCTCAGCAGAGGAAAGACATGGACCTCTTGGAGCAGGTCCAAAAATGATCAGAGGGCTGGAGCACCTCTCCTATGAGGAATGGCTCAGAGAGTTGGGGTTGTTCAGCCTGGAGAAGAGAAGGCTCTGGGGAGACGTTATTGTGGCCTTTCAGTACCTAAAGTGGGCCTACAGAAAAGATGGGGACAAACATTTTAGCAGGGCCTGTCGCGAAAGGACAAGGGTTTTAAACTGAAAGAGGGTAGATTTAGACTAGATATAAGGAAGATACTTTTTACGCTGAGGGTGGTGAAACACTGGCGCAGGTTGCTCAGAGAGACGCTAGATGCCCTATCCCTGGAAACATTCAAGGTCAGGTTGGATGGGGCTATGAGCAACTTGATCTGTTTGAAGATTTTCCTACTCATTGCAGGGGGAGATGGATCTTCCAACCAAAACTATTTTATGATTCTATGGTTCTTTTTAACTGCCCTTCAAGTAGTTTCAGGCATCTCTCAGATCACCTCTTAATCACCTCTATACCAGTTTAAAGAAGCTCAGCTTCTTCAGCCTTTCCTCATTTCTCACATACTCAAGACTTCTGACGGTTCTTACTATCTGTTGGAACTCTACCATGTTTTCCACATCTGTCTTGAATAATAGGACTCAATACTGGGTTCAGCAGACCAGATGTGACCTCAGCAGTTCCAGCTACCTGGGAATCATAACTTCCCTCAATATGGTAGTTATGTTTCTTCTAATATAGCTCAATATATTAGCGCTTTATTGTTATTTGCAATGGAAGTTCACTGCTGGTTCATGTCCTGTGTGGTGTTGAGTCTCCATAACCCCAGATGCCTTTCAGGAAGGCTATTACTCAGCCAGTGGCTTCCTATCCCATACCACAGAATTACTATCCTCCAGGTGCAGAACTTGGCACTGCTGCCTGTTGAACTTCTTGACGTTTCTGTCAAGTATCAGTCCCTGGAGTTGTTAATTGAAACATTCGTCACTGGATGCAAGCCAGAAATGGATGTGCATTTCCCTTTGGATACAGTGGGCCAGACAATCTTCAACCTACTTACTTACCAGCTCGTTGATCTAGCCAATACTTCCTCAGCTTCCAAATAAGAATGCTGTTGGAGGAGATGTTCAAAGCTTTAATAAATTCAAGCATATATAAACTTTGAATAAATATATATTACACCACTGCTCCCTGTCCACATAGCTAGTAATGTCATTGTATCCTTTCACATTGGACAAGCATGACTGACCCTTTGTAAATCCATCTTAACTATTCCTGATTGCTGCCTTCTCCTTCATGCCTTTGGAACTGATCTCGAAAAGGAAGTGATTTAACATCTTTCCAGGGAATGAGATAACCCTATAATTTTGAAGATCTCATTTCTACCTTTCTTACAAAGTGGGGGCCTCCTCTGCTTGCCATGACTTTTTTCCCTCTCCTGTTCAGCTTCATTACATCTCTTCAAATGAGTTACCACAGCTGAGGCGGCAACACCATCTGCCCTGTAAGGTTTTGGTATGATGGATGCATCTGCTCCTAGCCTGGGATAACAGCCCCTGACCAGAAGGCCACAGGTCAGAAGTCTTCCACCTGTTGATCCCAACGGGGCTGTTGTTCACACAGTAGAAGAAAATTTCAGCTTGTTTCATATAAGAAAACTGAATAATGCTTATGGTGTTAAGGAAGCTATCATCGTACTCAGCAAGTAACTCATAATAGAAAGTAACTTTGTTGGCTAGAAAGGAAAACAGAGACATGCTATTTGTAACAAGTTTCAATACTTGAGTTGTTTGATAGAATTGGTTTTGGGCAATAAATTATCTGCAAGTTTAAGTTACAATAATGACATAATTATGGTAATATGCTAATAATTGCTAATGTAAGTTTGATGTTAATGAAAAGAGTGATTTGTGTAGGTAATAAGAATTAGACACCCTAATGTATTGATCTCAATGTGTGTAAGAATATCTTGGAGAATGAATATGTAAAGTAGATAAAATGAGGCGTGTTTAAAGGAGCAATTCTTCAGAGTTTTCCCCAGGGCAGTTTTTATTAATGCCAGACCACCCGCTTCTGCTAGACCATGTGAAAAGGAAAGAAGATAACAAGCTGAAACCCTACTGGAAAACAGACACTTTAATTTTAGTGATAAAGAATGTTAACTCAGATCCCTACTTCTGCTGAATTAAATCTCTGGCTTTCTTCAATAAGCTCAGAGTGACTGTTCAGAGATGAGCCTAGCGAGATTAACAAACGTTAATTTGGGCCTCATCAAACTAATTTAGTATGACAATTAAAAGTAGCATCTCTGGAAGGTCTGCTCACAGTACACTGAAAATCAAATAGGAAATTTTTTTTATTACTGCTGCTTCCATGACAGATGATAGATAAGTCAGCACATTCACCTGTGTATCAGAAGACACAAGTTCAGGCTCCTGATGGTTTCTAAGCAAGCAGCGTAGGCACCGAGCTGTATGCAGTTTGTTCAGGTAAATAATAAACTTACAGTCTTCTCTACCACAGCTGTACATAACTATATAATTACCTACACACTCATTGAGGCATGGACTGGAATTAATCTTCCCAACCGAGTGTAATATCCACCAAGATATATGGTTGTCCTAATGTCTTGTAAACTACATAGATATATAAAAAATAAGGTCATGAAAAAAGAAGGGAGTTTTCTAAGCATAGTGGGTAAAACAGCTCTAAAGAGATACAAGTCTCAAATCCCTGTTTGAAATCACAAACAGGGAGGACCTTCTAACCAAAGTAAACTAAGCAGAAATCAGTTGGATACAAGTTATTTCCTGCTCCTTTGCCTTTCGTGCCTTGTGTTTTGATGTCTTTTCAAGAAGCAGCAGAAGTGGAAACTTTCTGAAAATGAGCTAAAATGTGTCAGTACTAGCACAAAAATTTAGCTAGTGACTGTGATGCAGGTATAAACAACTTTTCATCTTTTTTAAAAAGATGCAGACAGTTGAATATGATTTGATAATGTTGTTCTTTTAATTGACTGTACCATGTTGATATCATGCTGTGCTTTAATATTTCATAAGATATAGCTGTTTTATATAGTACATGAGTTCTGATACTCTAAGGATATCTTAAGGCAATTTATGCTGAAAAATGACTAATACAGCCCATCTCTAGATATTATGGGTGCTTGTCATGGCATAGAAGAAAAATAAATATATATTTTAAAATATAGATTTGGAAAGCATAATTCATCAGTTATAAATCAGATTTAATTTTGATAATCAAATAGATCATATTCAATTTTTGCCTAGGGCAAAATTTATGCTTAATAAACCTGTGTGGAAAATCTTGTTTTATCTCATTAAAAGTCAAAACTTCCTTTTAGACAAAAATGAAAATTTAATCATTTAAAGTGTTTTAATATAATGATAATGGTACAATATGAGAGAAGTGGAAACATTTTATCCTGAAAATATATTTTATTTAATTTTTAATTATTTAATGACTTTATGTATAAATTATGGGAAAATATTTTTTAAAGCTGAAATTTAAATTAATGAAACTTCAATTAAAAGTGTTGCAAAGAACATACCCACAGTTCTGAAATGGAAAAAGAAAAAAGAAGTTTAATTTCTTTCAAACGAGATTCTTTGTTCCGATTTACCTTTTGGTAAATTATCTCTCTCTGTTTAAAAATGGTTTTACTGGAAAACTCCTAATCTACACTCATTTTTCATCTTTGACCCCAGCAGTTAGTCAACATTTTAGGCATTTAGGTTAATAAGAATAACCAGTTAGAGGAACCCAACAAGCTTTTAGGGTAGAAGTTATCCACAATAAGCATAAGCAAAATCCTTGCACACAAAAGCTACTCACATCCACAAGCTGTAAAAGCCAACCTGGCCATTAGTTCTATGGACGTCAAAAGCAGCTGAATGTAACTCCAGTGAAAACAGCAGCATGCAACATGATGGCAAGAGAAAGTGGTATGGCGGTAACCAAACTAGTCTGACACGCTTACGGTTGCTGAGACCAATCTTTGATTTTGATTGCAAGACTTTCATTACCGTAGCATATATAATAATAGTAGTAGTAATGGTTTCCATTATGTAATTTAGAAAATTAACTGCTCATTTTTAAAAATTAATTTCAGAAATGAAATGCTGTTTTCTGTACATAGAAAGGCTACTCAGTTTTGAAAAATTCTTAAAACTGTTTGTTTTCACTCCATTTTTTTGTTTGGTTGGTTGGGTTTTTTTTGTACTTAAGCTGAGTTTCCAGGTAACTATGTGGAACTAAAATGCCAAGAGCTATTATCAAAGGAAAACTACATGCAGTGTGTCTTGATTCTTATCCTCTGATGGTTTCATCATTAAGTTTTGTGTGACATATGGATAAATGTTTCTTCATTTTCTCTCTGCCTTGGGGCTTTGCAAGTTGTATTGGAAATATAGCATATTTTTGAGCACTAACATTTAAAGCTAGACTGGACAAAACACTAAAGAAAACATGATCAAAATACATGTTTGCTTGTTTTGTTTTGTTTTGTTTTGTTTTTTATTTTAAAACATCCTGAGTTCCATTGATGAAAAGCAGTACAAAAGAGCCAGGTTTTATTTATTGTCAGGGATACGGACTATGAATTGACTACTGATACATTTTTATTCTAACCCCAGATTCCAAATCTTCTGTAGATACTGTTCATTTGTCAGCTGTGGGAAATTCACTGCACTTCTTACCAAAAGAGAGCAGAACCAAAAGACCAAGCAGATTGCTGCCGCTTTCTCCCTTGCTCAGGCACTCAGAGTGAGAGCTATAGGAGAAACTTTCACCCTGGTGATATTCACATAGATTTTCTCCTGACATTTCTGGACATCCAAGGTAAGCATTCACCAGTGGCTGATGTTATAGGAGCCCATGAGAAACAACATCCTTGTCATGCAACTATCACAAGTTGGGTGACTTCCTAGAGGAGCACATCAAAGAACCAGAAAACAGAGCAAGAGAGGACCTTGGAAAGCAATACTATGTGGAGCATCTCAACATATCTTCAGCAATATGTCTCAGTAGGAATGCCCCAGTGGTGAGGGATAGGATGCAGAACACCATCCACAAATTGTTTGTTTTGCTGAGATAAAAGCTTTGGTATTTGATTATGAAGAGGAATGGGCCTGTAATGTATTGCCCTAGCTTCTCTCTGTCATATGACAAGAGCAACTATACATAAATCATGTCAGGCATGATTTACCATTGCTGTGTTTTCAAGAACTCTGTTCCTTTCATGGCTAGTTAGTTAATTTTAACTAACAGATAATTTAGACAGTTTACATTAACTTTATTATTATTATGGCAACAAATTTGCACTTCTACGGAAAGGAAGAAGAATAAAGAAATGTAGGAATTAGCCACAGAAAAGAAAGAAGGATAAGGAAATATAAGAATTAGCTGCAGCTGTTCACAGCTGTGACTCAAATCTGTTCTGAATGTTAAAGGCGTGGTCACAATTCAAAATGATTCAATTTCAGACTCTTTTGCCATGATGACAAAAATCAAGATTGGCACTAAGGTGGGAATAGCCCAGTTGCCTTTAACATCTAAGAAACACAAACACAAAGCACTCAAAAAGGACAAGTACGGAATTAAAATATTGCCAGATGAATACTCAAAAGTTAGGAAATACCAGAATTAAGGTTTCAAATGTAACCCCAATTTGATACCCTAGACACGCATTATGATAACCGCCTCTGCATGTTCACATTGTATTTTGTTAATCATTGGTCACAGATTAGAGCAACTGGGCACAGAAGAGATGAAAAGCCCACACTGGCATGAGTGTAACTTGCCCAGCACCACAAAAGAACTCTGATAAAATCCAGTTTCTTTGGGAAGCATCCAGCAACCACAATTATTAAAACTTCTTTCATTCAGCTCCTGCTTCATTAGCTGTGTACCTTTATTTTCTGAAAAAAAAATGCACTGGTACCCTACAGTCAACAACCTCTTTCATTATAAAACCTGATTTGCAGTCTGTGAACTGAATGAGGAAAGAATGCTATAAAAAATTTCATGCGCTAATGTAATTATAGATGGTAATACTTACATCTAAGACAGACTAATTAAGGCTGCATAGGCAACCTTAATTCTGACATTTTTCTAACTTCTGAGTAATTGACCTTACAATCTCAACACTCCTCATGTATCAATTATAATTAGCTTTTAAAAACATAAAAAAGCCACTGCTGTTGAGGCAGAAAAAAGAGAAATCTTTTCCTCTGGAAAAAAGCTGTGCTTTTTTAAGAGTCAAATCCTTCAGAACCACTATTCAGAAGGCTGCAAGAGGACCTACCGCATGCAGGCCTGGTACCATTAGTAACCCCTACATGGGCCAGGGACTAGGAAGGAGAATACTCAACGGCACTGGGAGTTTTCCTAGATGTTTGCTGTCAGGAGACAAAAGTGGGATTGAGGATGCCCAGGAGCAATCCAGGCTTGCTACTATTGGTGCTGTTGACAGGTTCTGCTGCTCTTTGTCTCTGTAGTCCTGTGTTTCAACGTTTCTTATCCCCATTCCTTCCCCTGCTACTGTCTTATTTTGTTCTCTCATACTCCTCAGCCTTGGTCCTTGCAGCTCTTCTTCTGACCTGTGGAGTGACTGTTTCTTTCTGCTCCAAACTACCTGTACTCAGCCTGCCTCTTCTTAGACCTCATCTCCAATGACAGTTGGCACCCTGGAGAAACAACTGCACTCAAAGTCATACTCAGCTGCTGCAGCATCGGCTCACACATCTGGCGTGCAGAACCTTTGAAAAATGAACCATGAAACTCTCTGAAACTTCCAATGAAGTGTAATTTTAGGGGAAGTTTTGGATATGATTTAGCGCTGGTCCGCTTTCATACAGAGTCCAGAAGGTAGAGCCACAATGTCAGCTGTCAAAACATGGAAACCTTGCCTCCCTGCGTAGCAGTCACAATATCGCTTTTCTTACTAGTGTTTTTAATATGACTCTGCAATATTATCTCTCCATTCTCATTGTGAGAACCTATTTACTCATGTTTTATTTATTTTTAAATAATTCATCAACTCAAGATAGAAAACTTCAGTATAAATATTGGAGCATGGTAAACTTAGAGGTTCTGTAAAAAAAAGTGTCACTGAAAAGTGCTTTGGAATCAATATCTATCTTTCTGTTCCACAGACAGTAATAAGTCGAAGGCTTTGAGTTCCAATTAGTAGTGAAAAAAATTAATTCACATCATATGAGAGACACAGAAATTGAAATATTTCTTTTAGAAATATTTTTTAAGTAAATAAAATGACATTGCATAGATGAGTTCCTTGTGACAGTGGCAAATCTTGTTTCAGTTCAATCTCTGCTTGAACTCCCTTGCTTGTCTGAGGGAGGAGAAAATCACTATTTGCTTTTACATGCTAACACAGTGAACTAAACCTTGACCTGTAGTTAGCAACCAAAGTTACATAGGCTTTTCAAATTACTAAAGAGAGTCCAGGCCTAAGGAATTACATCGATAAAACAGAATCTGTGTTGGCCAAACTTACTTTGGAAGAGAAAAATAAAGTAAAAGTGCCATTCTGGATCCCTGGTATAGATTCAATTTGATTTTGATGCTATAATGTTAGAGGAAAAAATGCCACCAGGAACTGGGACATTCTCAAGTGATACAGCCAGGACATTCTTAATATAGTATCAGAATTCTTCTCCAGATGCTGCCCAAGGAGAACATCGTCCTAAGAATTAATGAATATAAACAAGTGATAAATAAATTTAGAGTTAACATTTTCTCACCATTAAAACAATGAGATTCTGGCACATTTGCAAAGGTAATATATGTATACAATAGCATATGCAGCTGGCTTCATCTCCCAAGTGCACATATTTATATTTCAGCTTCTCATCCTGGGCTCCCCTTGTCAGTGAGGAAGAGGAGGAGGCAATTCTAGGGCATGGTTAGTCTCTTACTAAACTCAGCCTCTAAAAAAAGAGGCATATCTAAATAACAGGGTCAGTTGTAGTCATCTGTGTTGTAATTTACATTGAAATCCAGCTCTGATGTCACAAAGGTAGTTTTTTTCCAGATGTCTTTTTTTTCTTTTGCAGATAAATGCTAAACTGCTCTAGTTTTCACTGGCTCTTTTTATAACTTTTTTGTGTTTTGCTTTGTTTTTTTTAATATTCATCAGAAAAAGCAAATGGAATATTCCTCGAGATCAAATTCTGTTTATGCAGGGGAAATACAGGTAATCTGATAACCTTGATACTCGGTTACTCTTTTTAGAACCTGTTTACTTATAGTTTGAAGAGTTACCCTAAAGCAATGGTAAGTAAACATAAAGACTAAGATTAATTTGAAATTTGAAGAAGTTTAGAAAAATTTAAGTAAAAAAAGAGTGGTGGATAGTTTTCTCTGTATTGCATTTACTACTAAAAAGAGAGGAAAATGCAAGAAAGTGGGTAGATAAAAAGGATATAATTTTAAAAATAGCTATTCAAAACTATTGAAAATTTCCCATGGCATGTTGTTTTCCATTACATTTTTTTAATACATTCTAGCTATTGAAGGGGGTTTAAAGTGTGTTTTCCCAAGATAGAGACCATTTACGTACGGACACAGAAAGGTGTGGATCAAAGGCTTTCCTTCTGTTTTTCATACAGTATAGAGCAGCAGCTAAAGTAGTATCAGAAGGCAAAGCTTTACAGAATTAGTGGTATTAAAATAGGGCTATGAAGTAGTAAATATGAATGACATTAATGACAACGAGAAAAATAAATCAGTTTGTTTTCAGCTGATCACTATTTGTGGATTAGATAAACAGAAGAACAGTTATCAGTTAACTGGCGGAAATAAAACTGAGTCATGTTGTATTGGCTTAGCCAAGCTCTCGCCCAGCCGCAAGTTCACTCACTTCTCCCACAGGATGGGGAGAAAGCAGAAAAAAGGCAAGAAGATTCGTTGGTTGGAGATGAAGACAGATTAATAGGGAAAGCAAAAGCTACGTGTGCAAGCAATGCAAAACAAGGCATTCATTCATCACTTCCCATCAGCAGGCAGATGTCCAGACACTTCCTGGGAAACAGGGCTTCAGCACATATAATGGTTGGTTGAGAAGATAAACACCATAACCAGGATGCACAGTACTGTTCCCCTGATCGTTTAGTGCTGAGCATAGCATCATACGCTATGGGATATCCCTTTGGTCAGTTTGGATCAGCTGTCCTGGTTGTCTCCCCTCCCAACTCCTTGCCCGCCCCCAACTTACTTATTATGGGGGTGGGAGCAGGGCAGAATGGGAAAGAGAGGAAGCTGTACTACTGTGAAAGCACTGTTCAGCAATAGCCAAAATGTTGGTGTGTTACCAACTCTTAGCACAAATGCAAAGGGAAGTACTATATCAGCTGCTATGAGGAAAGTTAGCTCCACCCCAGCCACACCCTGCACACATGTCTACAGAAAATATTCTTAATGTATGCTCAACACAACAGCATTTTTTATTTGAAAGATTTCCCAAGACAAAACATTGAACTCTTTTATCCTACTTTAATTGGAGTCTCATAACTTCTGATTCTTGCTTTGAATCTGCAAGTACATCAGGTATCCCCACATCAATTAATTAAAACTGGTGATTGCAAGGTCATGGGGAACAGGAGAGGTGCCTGAGGACTGGAGGAAGGCTGACATCACTCCAATCTTCAAAAAAGGCAAGAAGGAGGACCCAGGGAACTACAGGCCGGTTAGTCTCACCTCTGTCCCTGGGAAGGTAATGGAGCGACTCATTCTGGATGTCGTCTCCAAACACATAGAGGAACAGGAAGTTATTGGAAGTGGTCAGCATGGATTTACCAAGGGCAAATCATGCCTGACCAATCTGATAGCTTTCTATGATGTTATAACAGGTTGGCTGGATGAGGGGAGAGCTGTAGATGTCATCTACCTTGACCTTAGCAAGGCTTTTGACACTGTCTCCCATAACATCCTCATTAGGAAGCTGAGGAAGTATGGGCTAGATGAGGTGACAGTGAGGTGGATCGAGAGCTGGCTGAGTGACAGAACCCAGAGGGTTGTGATCAGCGGCACAGAGTCCAGTTGGAGGCCTGTAACGAGTGGTGTCCCTCAGGGGTCAATACTTGGACCAATTTTGTTCAATATATTCATTAATGACCTAGATGAGGGGACAGAGTGTATCCTCAGCAAGTTTGCTGATGATACCAAGCTGGGAGGGGTGGCCGACACTCCAGAGGGCCGTGCTGCCATCCAGCGTGACCTGGACAGGCTGGAGAGCTAGGCAGAGAAGAACCTAATGAGGTTCAACAAAAGCAAGTGTAGGGTCCTGCACCTGGGAAGGAAGAATGCCAAACACCAGTATAGGTTAGGGGCGGACATGCTGGGAAGCAGCTCTGAGGAGAAGGACCTGGGGGTCCTAGTAGACAGCAAATTATCCATGAGCCAGCAGTGTGCCCTTGTCGCCAAGAAGGCCAATGGCATCCTGGGCTGCATAGGGAAGACTGTGGCCAGTAGGTCGAGGGAGGTCATTCTTCCCCTCTACTCTGCACTGGTGAGGCCACAACTGGAGTACTGTGTCCAGTTTTGGGCTCCCCAGTTCAAGAGGGACAGGGAACTACTGGAGAGAGTCCAGTGTAGGGCAACCAAGATGATTATGGGACTGGAGCACCTCCCTTATGAGGAAAGGCTGAGAGAGCTGGGACTCTTCAGCCCGGAGAAGAGAAGGTTGAGGGGGGACCTGATTAATGTTTACAAGTATCTAAAGGGTGGGTTTAAGGAGGACGGTGCCAGACTCTTTTCAATGGTTGCCAGGAAGAGGACGAGGGGTAACGGGCACAAGTTGGAACACAGGAAGTTCCCATCAAATATGAGAAAAAACTTCTTTACAGTGAGGGTGACAGAGCACTGGAACAGGCTGCCCAGGGAGGTTGTGGAGTCCCCTTCTCTGGAGATTTTCAAGACCCGCCTGGACGCAGCCCTGAGGGATGTGCTTTAGGCAATCCTGCTCTAGCAGGGGAGTTGGACTAGATGATCTCCAGAGGTCCCTTCCAACTCTGAAGATTCCGTGATTCCGTGATTCCGTGATTTTGCAAATGACCATTCACATCGAAATAAAAATTATATTCAACTACTTAAAACTTAAATATTAAGGCTGAAACACTACATTAACAAAGGTAAAATAAATATTGACCTCATCTTAATGTACTGAATTTTCAGCAGTGGGCTTAAGCAGATAATAGACATCACCCAAGAAAGGTTGGACCAGATAACCCTTAGGTCCCTTCCAACCTGGTGTTCTATGATTCTACGATCGGATGATGGAATTTCTACTGGGAAAAAAAGGAACAATTATTTCAAAAAATAGTCTAAGCTTAGTTAATTTTACAAATTAACTTATAAAATGTCAGTTCCCACCCCCAAAAGTCGTTCTAATATTGCATCAGAAATTGGAGATGAAATTTTGCTTAGAGCCAAATTTAAGCACATGCACAAGAACTAATGGAGCGTGTAGATTCAGAAAGACAGAAATAGCTTGCTGCAGTGTAGAGCATCAGAATATCCTGGCATTCTGTCTTATTTATGGAAAAAGGTCTCAATAGCTAGAGGACATGGTGTCAGAAGGTATGCCCACACGTAAAGTAGGTAATCTAAACAGTGCCTTCTTCACAACTTCTCTCTTGATTAGAGAATCTTTTTAGTACAGACTCTAGTCTAAATCTACCAGCCACTTTCTTACTTTATAAATTGTGTCTCTGGTAACTGTAATGACAGAAGGCTGAAGATCTTTCTTAAGGCTTTCTAAGAAGGCAAAAGAATAGCCAGGTTTTCTTTTAAGAGTAGCTTTCCTCATGGCTATGCTGTTCCTTTGGACTCTTTTCTAAGTAAATGGTAATAAATGTTTCACTAACTTGCCAAAAATTTAAAGCCCTCTCATCTTACCTGTTTGAGTTAAGGGTCCATTCAGCAGCTTCACTGTGGGAATGAAATACACCGGTGTGAATTAATCTGCACATACAGATCAAATGTATGAATAGGAGACTTGCTAGATTTTTGGGGGGGGCAGGGGGGTGGTGTTACATAATATGCAATAAAATAGGAAAAACATACTGGACCAGACCAAGGGTCTGTTTGCTTAGTGGTCTGTCTTTGACATCAGGATGTAGCAGCTGATTAGACAAAGCCTGTGAGAATCATGCAGGCCTTTAAGATACAGACCTATTCTGTATTTTTTCTGCTCTATCCTTCCAGCTTTCAACAGACTGTCTAGGGATTTCTGGAGACAGAGATATTTTTGTTTACTAAAGTCCTGATATGTTTCTCTTCCATGAGTTTGTCTTATTGCTTTTTGAACTGATTTGCACTTTTGACATCCGGAATACTGCTTGGCAGAGTTTCCCCAGTGTATGTATACAGGTAAAAATACATTTCTTGTTTGCTTGTTTCAACCTGTTCAGTGATGATGTCATTTGATGCTCCCTAGTTCTTATATTGTTAGAAACAAGGAGTGTTTTCTACTCTTATATCCCACGGGACTTGAAGTCCCAGCTAAATTCAATCCAACAGGAGTCCCATATTTCTGAACTACAATTTAAGTTGCTGTATCATTCAGTTACAATGAATACGTTTCTTTCACAGAAGACCAGATTCATGTTCAGGGAAATTATTTTTCATTGTTTGGACAACCTACCCTCAAAAGAAAGAAATTTATAAAAAGATTGGTATAATGACAGGTTCGGATTTGTTGATAGAATTACCTGCCAGATACTCGGAAAGAATCAGGTTAAGGATGTTCATTCTTTTACTAATCAGAAATAATAAAAAAAAAAACCTTTCCAATTTTAGTGTTTGTCAAAAATTGATGGTTTTATGCATTTGCAAGAAATAATAACACCATTCAGAAACACTCAATTCAATGTTTCATAAGTGCAATGTAAGGTATTGCAAACTCCAGTTTCAGGCAAAAATACATAGCTTTTTATCCCATCAATAAATAGCTGTTCTATGGCAAGCTATCCCAATAAATTTTATCCACAACCCCTAGAAAATTGCAGAGAAAAGACAGAACTGTCTGATTGCATACAGTGTGAGCAGAGAAGTTAAAATGATCATGACGTAAAGCAATCATGCTTAATATTCCTTTTTAGCTTTGCTGCTTAACTCTGCCTTGTCCAGCAATTTGTATCATATTAGTCATTTACAGTGATGTACGAAAGTATTTTCTGTACTCCTAACGTGATGTTAAGACAAATGCAGAAGACTGGGACATTTATAGATGTCCTCAACTTTTCTCCATTTCAGGGTTTATTTATGAAAATGTGGCAAAAAGCCACTTTTTCAACTCTCCTCCTCACTTTTTTGTCTTATGCAGCTAAATCACAAATAAGTTTCACATTATATATAAGTATATTGAATGGCTGAAAAATATACAACTTCAGGTTGTAAAGTTCTAAAGATGAAAGACAGGAAAGAGTTGGTAATTAATTGCCTGCTTCTATTGACAGAGGCTCCAACCTGAAAAATAGTTTTGGTACTGAAAGACGTTTAAAAAATTAGTGTTTTGCCTCTTTCAATTCTATCATGAATGATTTTGGCCCCTCACCACAAAAAAGACATTGAGGTGCTGGAGTGTCTCCAGAGAAGGGAAACCAAGCTGGTAAGGGGTCTGGAGAACAAGTCTTATGAGGAGCAGCTGAGGGAGCTGGGGGTGTTCAGCCTGGAGAAAAGGAGGCTGAGGGGAGACCTTATCTCTCTCTACAACTACCTGAAAGGAGGCTGTAGAGGGGGGGGGTCGGTCTCTTCTCCCAAGTAACAGGCGATAGGACAAGAGGAAACGGCCTCAAGTTGCACCAGTGGAGGTTTAGATTGGATATTAGGAAAAAATTTTACACTGAAAGGGTTATTAAGCATTGGAACAGGCTGCCCAGGGAAGTGGTTGAGGCACCATCCCTGGAGGTATTTAAAGGATGGATAGACATAGTGCTTAGAGATATAATTTAGTGATGGTTTTTGTCAGAGCTAGGTTGATGGTTTGACCTGATGATCTGAAAGGTCCCTTCCAACCTAGGCAATACTATGATTCTATGATTTAACATTACAAAGTATCAAAATCAATATAAAGGAGAACCAGTTGAAATCCTGGGTTGACTAAAGCTGTCCTCTAGCGCAGACTTAGGCCAGACCTCAGTATCAGCCCTCTTTCTAATTTTGCAATGATCACTATGGTTTCTCATTGCTCTTCCTTCTGAAGTACAATTTGAATGTGAGATACCAGCTATATGAAGTCTCAACTACTTCCAAGAGATTTTGTATTGTTCTTCCTGACTTCACAAGGTGGTATTAAAAGTGCTGTATGAAAAACAAGAAGAGGAACACGATTGTAAATTGGCAGCTGAGAACTGACAGCCTCCTGCAGGAAGTGTCAGGGATTTTTTCTATCACTTTGAGTTACCTCCTGCCTCGCTCCTCTGGCTGCCCACTATGTTCCTTGCTGGTTGACCCTGGGGTCCCACCAGGCACAACGCACTCAGCTCTGCCGCGACCACATCCACGCACAGACTGTTCTCTCCCGCAGTGCATCCTAAGGGGTGACAAATGGGACTCAAAGGGTTTCGAAAGCATCAAAATAAACAAAACACCGTGATAGGGCAAAAGGACACGGTTGAGTGAGGAGAGGACTGATTGTAAGACCACACCTGCAGGGACCAGGCACGGTGGCTTCATGCTGCAGGTGGAGATGTTAAGCAGTTCTGCTCAAAAATTTAAAAAAAATGCTAAATGTAATCTATGATAAGAATTAACATGATCACACAGCAAGAATGATGCAGATAAAAGTTGCATAAGGTACATGTGGCTCACAAGTGAGGCACAAATGAACTAGGACCTATGTGTCTTAGTGAGCAAGAGGCATTTCCAAGGGCAGGCTTGCAGCCTGATCACAACACTACAGCAGTCTGCACGAGAGCCTCCCTGGCCAGCTGGCCGGGAATAGACATGCTTACTAGAGTAGATAAGAGAGAAGGTATAAAAGGAGCTATGGTCTTTGCAAGGTTTCTCAAATCTCTGCCAAAAAATAATCTCTATCACACAGGATGCAAGTCATCCTAAACAAAGCAAGCAAAATCATACATGTGCTGTTAGACTTTCCAGCACTGGGAGACATATTGGGAAAGAAGGTGGACTTAACATTACATATTGCTACGAATCATGAGATACTTTTGAAATTCAATATTTAAAAAAAAAAAAATCCAAGAAAATCAGACCCTGTGAATTTGGAACACTTAAGGCTCAGCTTTTTAAAAGAAAGATGAAATTCGTACATAATTACGTATTTCCAATATCTGAAGCTTTCAAAGAATAATACTAAATATCCACAAAAGCTATCATAAAATCATTAGAGATGGCAGTCATGGAAGAATGATAGTCCTATTGTAGGCATTCTTGTGTAAATATTCTAAGTGCTATGTGAGATGGTCCATTTTAATTATTGCCTTGATCCCTTCTGCCACAAAACTCTGTAAGACTCGTGTGAAAATAGTAATGAAATAAAGCTAGTGGCTTATTGAAATATGGAACTTTCCACACAAGGCATTAAGTAAAAGAAATGCTGATAAGGTAACCTCTTTGTTTACATTGGTTTAATGTACTCTTTCTTGCCTGTATATGATGGAATAGATAAAACTGCTTTCTCCTCGATGGAGACTCCCATTTAAATTCAACGTACTGAGGATAAGATATGCTTGGTAGAAAAGTGGAAACAGGCATACAGCATGAAAAAGTGATTTTTGTCACCTATGTTTAGAGGCAAAATTGGAAGACGACCATTCTAGATGAAAAGGCTGTTCTGTAACTCATATTCTGCACATGGAATTGCTGACATAACTTGCTGTTGCAATTTCTGTCTTTGTTGAATGCCAACAAGATTTGTGTATATGTTGTGAACTAAACAGACTGGCCTGAATATTGCAAAGGAACTGATGAATACAATCCCTGAAAATTTCACTTGTGCTTGGTAAAAGAGATTATATTTTTATCACAAAATTTGCCACATATTGTTAGCATTGTAGTATAACTGCTGTTCCACTTTTTTCTATAAGCCTTGTGAGGAAATAAAATCAGCTTTCAATATCTAATGGATTCATATGATCTCACTAACTAATCACTATTATTTTTTTACCAGTCTGAATCAAAACTAATATATACTTTGTGGATATTCAACTCAAACCTATCTTTGTACTTCTAAAATTTACCCAACTCCAGGTTTCAGACATCCACTTTGCACGTGCATAGTTCTATTTTTCTTATATTTTAAATCGCTACTGGGTAAAAAATATTGTTTCTCTTTATTAATCTGAAGCCTGGAAATTGTGTTCTTATATAACCCTTTCTGTTGTCAGGCACTAGAATAAAATAAATCATTGTCATGAAAGGCACAACATTTTCTTAGTGAAGGTCAATCATGACATTTAGACCAAAAAGTCCTGCTATTTACAGGCTAGATACAGCAGATAATGGCTGTAATTTTTTTTTATGTGTTTGTTTATTTTTTCCCAAAGGACATTTGGATTTTTCTGAGAATAAGAAAAACATTGGCACTTTCTTCTGCTACAATATCATGTTCTCTAAGAAATAATTCAGAAAGATGTTTGAAGGAGGAAGGGAATTAGCATAATTGCCATGTGCCTCTTTCTTTATGTGATGTTCTACAATGCTTTAGAAAGCGCCAGTTAGACTTGTTTGGATTTTGAGATAAATAAAAAGTACTGTCAGACATCCTTACCTTGCAAATCCCAACTTTGCAAATCCCACTGGTGTCAATAGGAGACAAGTGACAAATTCTCACAGAACCATACCACAGCAGCTCTGAAGCACTCACTGATACTTTTGCTCCAAGTTATGACTAAATGAGCATATTGACTATCATTAGGAGCCCAGATTGTGCTACTGCTTCATACTGGACTGCTAAGCAGCCTCAGATAAAAAATGTACTTTTTTACTCAAATAGGATCACATTTCACTCATACGTATGCACATATTTTCAAAGCAACTTTCAGTTTGGCCATATATGGTTAGAAATAACACAATATGTACTCTTATTTCAGTGGAACTGTGGATCGTGTATGCATTAAAAAATCAATTATTTACCTCTTTTTTTCTGGAGACTTTTTGGTTTAGCCTGTTAAACCATTATTTTGATCCCATACGAAACCAGTTCTGATCACCATGAGATTTTACCCTCCAGCTAGCAAAATAAAAGTGGAAGACATGGAACTATGAACTAAACTGTGGCCTGTAAAATCTCAAATTCCTCCTAAATGACAACACAGTAATTATTAATTAGAAAAAAATCCAATGAATATTACATTTTCATGATAATGTAAATCCCAGAAAACATCAATAATTGTGCAGATGTTCATGTATAAAAAACATGAATTAATTCTAAGATGGTTTTAGTATTGTGTACTGGTTACTAAATTAATAATTTGTACCGCTAATTAACCCTGATTATGTGAATTGCAAACAACTGAAAACCAGTGTTAACAGGTGTTGTATGTGGTTTACTGTGAAAACAACTATTAAAAATCTTTGGTTTTACCTTATGTCTTCTTTTGCAGCCTGATGTTGTAAAACAACCCGTTCTAAACTATTGACCTGGAAAAGCAGATTGCAGCGAGATCCTGGCCATTTCCAGTGCTCTTGATATTAGTCCACTTTCCATACTGGAGGGTGGGACAAATCAGAGCTGCCCAGTCTGTCAGAAGAAATAACGTGCCTAAATTTGTAATTGCGGTTCAGTGGACAAGAAGTGGCTGACCTAATGTCTTAACAAAAACCTGCAGTCCCACCAGATCAAGGAAGCTGGAACGAGGCCTTGAGGTGTGACCTTTTCCTGAACGATTCCTTTCCAGGCACCAGTGGGCAGTGTGGTGTCCAACTGGAAGTTACCCAGCTGAAGTCTTCCATGAAGATAAAGCAGTTGTATCTGGGGCTTTCAGCAGATAGCTTGTGGTGCAGCAAACTGGCTGGACAAGCTGAGGTCCCTTACTTAGTCAGCGGCCATGCTAAGAAAAGAGAAGTTTCACAGGTCCTCTGAAGCTTGTCAAGTTGCTTAGTTGTTGCAGCAATGGTGCAGGAAGGGATGAGAGCCTTTCACAGGAACATACTGGAAAATACAAATCTGAGATTTGCAGTGTAAATGTTTTCACTTAACAGCTGCCATCAGTAGACTAAAAGCAGCAGAGCTTGTCTTATAAACGTGGGTGAAGGCCAAACTTTATGACTGCTTGACCTCCAAAGACATCTCCAGTTTAAGTCAGTGGTGGAAGCCCAGAGATGAATTAAAGGTAATGTTTCCTCCATGTTAGTGGTGTTCCTCCATCTTAGTGCATTATAGCTCACATCTACATTGTGCCTACCATAAACGCAATAGAAATCCTCCCATTGTCTAGACAAAGAAAGAAAATAGCAAATTTTTAACTAAAGCATAATTATGAACTCTCCAACATAAACAATAGCTCTGTCACAACATAGAGTTGATTGTGACCTGTAATGAGTTACCCTCGACATACTGTGCTATGAAATCTCCTGTCTTTCTGAGATACCTGAGTGCCCAAAGTTTGATTTCCAAAATGAATTACTTCTTAATCAGGTGGGGGGGGCGCAGGACAGGGGGAGTGTCTGTGTATTTTGGATACTTCCCGAGCTACACATCAGATAAACAGAAGTTTTCAGTCTCCCAGTTTCATCCATGGGCACCCATTTCTTTTACAGATCTGCCCAGGAACATCTGTGGATTTTAAGCAAACGTTTTTTTATACTGAAAAGCCCTTCACTAGTCATGCAGATTTAAAATTTGCCTAATATTTTATGACCGTGTAAACTGATCTGTAAGTCTTGAAGTACAGAATAATGATCTGTCTTCTAAAATGTAAATAAAAAATGATAAAATATAGACCATATAACTAATACAAATAATAAAAAACAAGTAAGCTATCTAAAGGAAAATCCATCTTCATTTTTACTTTAAATGATTCAGACAAGGAGAACTCATGAAGACATAGGCTGTAGCTGATATTGGCCTTCTGGCATCTAACAGCAAAGTGACATCTCTGCTTATTTATCTTCTTTCTATTGTAAATAGATATTTTTATTGATGGTCTCTGAATTACTGAATGAACCAATTGTGCTTTTATCAGCAAATGTGAAGTACAGGTTTTCCATAATTATAAAATTTTATTAACTGCCTGCAAGTTTTCTGATAGGAGCAAGCCAGAAAAGAAAAGGACATAATTTTCACTCATAGTTAAAATAAAAGCAGGCAAGAAATAAAGATACGAATTAAGTCCTAGATGAATACGGCACACGGAAAAACTACAACTCACTTGAAAGTTTTCTGCTGTTACTAAACTCTAAGGTGGGGGAAGTTGAACTTGGCTGGCTGCAAGACCCCCACCCAGTTACTCGCTCACTCCTCCTTCTCAACAGGACAGGGGAAGAAAATATGATGGAAAAACCTGGGAGTATTTTATTAGTAGTATATTATTTAATGTTTTGGGCTGCTATAAGGAAAGTTAACTGCATCACAGCCAGACCCAGTACATAAATACATCAAAAATAATCGATTACATGCTGTAATTCACTCTAAAAGTAAAATAAGGAAGGTAATCGTTGAGTCTAACCTGGGATAACAAATGACTCATAAATAATTTTTTAGAAACATTTTCAATGCTTATATAAGAAGAGCCAGTTCAGGGCTTCTTAGTAGTGTGGGCAAAGTTAAATTTTGCCACTGCGAGGATGAAGACCAAATTAGTAAACCCTGGAGAGACAGACTGTCCTTTGGCTGTCACTGATGGTCAGATGTGGCAGTCTGAGCCGAGATTGCCAATGCTGGGAGTCCCTTCAGGTCGCCAAGGCCCTGCATGCCCAGACCCTTCACTCAGCAGTGAGAGGAGCAGCACACCCACCTCTCTCTGAGTCTAGCATAGGTAGAGTAGCCAGCGGTTATTAGCTCCCCTCCTGAAGTGATTTAGAATCATAGAATCACAGAATCATTTAGGTTAAAAAACACCTTTAAGATCACTGAGTCCAACCATAAAAAGACCCAACAATTTACCACATCCCTTCTAGAACTAGACCCAAATCTACACTTTCCAATATTTACGACACAAGAACTAAGGTAAGCACCAGACAGTGACAGAATTACCTCATATTATTCCCTACATACATTTATGAAGCTCCATCATAAAGTTATTCAGGAGGAATATTGCAGCAGGCTGTTCTGCAGCCTTTACCAGTGATAAGTAATTTGCTTTTAATTTCCACCTCAAATTTGTTTATGGCTATTTCATACCAATTCTCTCACCTGTAAACTTGATTGCATTGTCTGTCCTTTAGGCAATGATGTATCTACTGGACTGAGGCACAAATGTACTGGTGGACTTGGTAGAAAAGGGGTTCTGTGAATTTTAGTCCTCCCTTGCTACTGACCCATGGTAACATGTGTTGCCAGGTCTTCTGACTTTAACATGAACACAACACTGACCATCTTCTTCACGAAATCAGGGCTGCATCAATGTCTGAAAAATATCATATTTATAGGAGCCTTCAACAGTTCTTAGCTTTCTTTGGTTTTCTGGGGATTTTATTGACAGAAATATGGTTTTCTGAATATCACCCAGATGTTACGGCAAAATGCTGGCAGTTCCGTAAGAAAGTAAGTTAGGCATTTTGAAGTACGACTGGATCCAGCACTGGGAGCCAAGATGAGGCCACAGCACCCTTCTGCTGCGATAAAGAAACGACAGCTTGAAAATGTCATTTCTGAAAGAGCTGTTAGTCTTCGGCATTTCACATTTTGGTCTAGTTAAAATTAAAACAATAAAACAAAAGTATTAATGGATTTGTTTTGTATCCTTTCTGCAGGATAGCACACAACACTCTCAATATAGTGCTTTGCTTCTCAAGTATAATGCACAGCTATATGGGAAGGGGGAGAAGACACTAAGTTAAATAATTCAAGAATTCAGCAAGGTGAAACAGCAAATCAAAGACTGCAAAATAATGTAGCCTCATTGGACTGAGAAAAGACAGATGATAACTTCCTTCTACTCTCCTTTATTTTTTTTTATTTTATTTCTTTTTAAACAGCTTTTATTATATCAAAAATGACTTGTAAATGACTGAGGTCCAGTTAAATAAAGCCAATATTTTTCAGATCAAAAAGTAACGTGAAAAGTGGGATTTGGATTATATAGCTTTAACCACAAAAAAGTTACTCTTCTAATTTAACTAGTCATCTAGATTACTTCCCCAGCAAATCGAAGAAACAGGCATCGTCTATGAGCAGTTTACACAAATTACGTTAAATGTCTGAGGCATAGGAAAGATTGATCAATGACTAGCCTAGCTCGAGTGGAGTGAATAAGTAAGATGAATCTCGTAACATCTCTGAAGCATATGCTTTTTTTGCTTTTTTTTTTTAAAAAAAAGCCATATCTTTTCAGAGATTCTTCATCCCAATACTGATTCCTGATATCAGACCAGTAAACATGCTGTCAGTTCTGAATTCTCTATTCAGTGTGGAACAGTCTCTGTTCCGTCATTACAAGATGGCCATATGTGTGTATGTCAGCATCAATCACAGCACAATGGGTCTTCAAATGGTTTTAATATTTGACAGAAGCAGATAAGAAAGCTGCACAAGTGGTGTAGCTCAGTGGTGATGGCACAACACATAATGGAATCCATTTAAATTACATTCTTACAAAATTAAATCCAAATGCTGACTTGCATGTTTCTGCCTTTAAATTAACAGCTCATAATCATTTGTTCATAAACGACTCCATTTTAATCCTCTTCATGTAGAGATACTACAGAATCAACTAAAGTCAGGATATAGGTTTATATGATTTTCCTTCTTTATATTTTAGTTCTGTAATCATGTTAATATGTTTTTCCATTGCTCTTTGTTTGATTAGAACACTACATGAAAAAATAATTTTAGCCTGAGAAAACAAGGACAATGAAGTTTTGAAGTTTGATTCTGAGGCTAGGTCATCAGGTGCGAAACTTTGCACCTTTTCCGCCATTGTGACCTTTTGGGTGATATTGAAGAAGTCCACACAAATTAAAATGTTATTCTTTGGAATTCACTACTTTTTGTATCTTACTTAATATCAAGTGAATATAAAATTGTAAACTTGCAAATTATTTATAAGGTATGCAAATATATGTTTATGATATTGAATATTCAGTTAAAAAGTACCTAAAGACGGCATACAAAGTACAAGATTTTAATCGTTTGCAGTCTTCTAGTCATGCTATAACTACCATTTGTCATAGCTGTCTCATAGCTCTTTCATAACCTCTGCATAAGAAATCAAAGATCTCTTGTTTGAGTGCTGCTCCTAGAGAATAAGCGTCCATCATGACAGGAACTGATGGCACATGTGCATGCCATCTCAGTAGGAAAGTAAGTGATTAGAGGGATGTTAAAGAAGGTACTTGCACTATCCAATGTTAGGCATCTGTCTTAGGTAGCTAAAGGCTTTGTTGGCAAGCAAGGATGGTGTCGCTTGAGGCAACTGATGAAGTTGCTACCCTTTCCTGTCCATTCAAACTAACTGCTGCACAGATTTCTGAGTCTTTTGTCAATCACCTCCTGAATGCAGGCTAAATTCAGTTAGATTTTTTTGTCTCTCAAAAAATTGCACAGTAAACTCCCGTTACTCAGGATTTGATTAATGTCCATTTCAGATGTCCCTGCAGCAAGGGTAAAGCACAGATGGAGGCTGGCCACCCATCTGAGTTAAGCCATTCCTACCCATCAATCAGCGTCTGTAGTTTATAAAAGGATGTCTTAAGGAAAAGTAGTATCAGTGATATCTTACTGTAAAATGCTGAGAGGTTCAGAAATTGATTAATGAGCAGGTCAGGAGTCCATCAAGCGAGAGCAAGATAGAACGGTGGGTGTTCCATTCTAAGGCAAGGTCTCACCACTCATCCACCAGAACCCTGTGTTAGCAGATGAGTCACTTCAGTTTCCCTCTTCATGGAGAAAAAGGCTTCTCTAAGGATGAGCCTAAGTTGGAATCTAACTCATCTCTACTCAAGTGGAACCCATTTCTTTCATTTGACTAAATAGGAGGACTGGAAAGTCACTTGAGTTAAACCCAGAAGTTAGACTTCGTGAGTACTCCTTAAAAAAAACAAATAAATGGTCCTTTGAAATCTTGCCAAAGTCTGTTGAAGTGACAGCATTTTCACAAATTACTTAGCCAGCGGCTACACATTTCATCCATTCTACAAATAGAGTGAGCAGCACATTTCAGTCACTTCATACCCCAGCTTTTCCTAAAGACGATATCAAAAAGTAATGAAGAAAAGATGCAGTCAAGGCAGTTAGATTCACCTTCCTCCTTCTCCACTCTGAAGCCTAGCAAGGATGAGGCAAAAAATTGACAGATAATGGCAGAAAATATGTTTGATTTTCTAGTCCTCTTTTATATTAGCAGTCTTTTGGGCTCTGCACTCCATTCACGTTATTCAGGAACAACACAATAAACCGTGATTCTGACCCTGAGAAGGCAAGCCGTTTTCTGATGCTGAATTTCCCATGCCTATCTGTTTCCACTGTGTTTGAGAATGTAAAGTAGGCAGCATTCAAAGGGTTTTTTATCTCAGTATCACATGCACAAGCATTAATACTAAAGTGTAGGACTGAAGACATATAGTTTATTTTTTTCCTAAGCTTCATTGGAAAAATTATCCTTGAGTCAATGGAGTCACATCACTGATGGGTGTCACACACAATATTTGTTGCTTTAATAATTGTAAGCATAGTTCAGGTCCTTGGATGCATCCAAAGGAGGGCAACAAAGCTGGTGAAAGTGCTGGAAGGAATGTGCTATGAGGAGCAGCTGTCACTGTGTGCTCCTCCACCAACCTGACTTTTACCTCCCATAACCCTGCCCAAGTGATAACCACCCATGGTGGCCATAATGGGTACATCTATTCGTGATGGCTGCATCTGGCTCAACATGCTTTTGGAGGTACAGACAACAACACAATAGCCAAGGGCTAACTTGAGCAATACGCCCACCTAACCACAATATTGGTACTGTGGTCGATATGCAAATATGACTCTAAGTCAGTCACCCCCATAAACAGTGAATAGCCCAGAGCCCTTTGATCTCTCCTGCATGGCAGTGGGCTGCACACTAGGATCTCCCCTTGAGCAGGGACACCTCTCGAGGCTACTTCTCAAGATGAAGATATTCCTTGTCGCAACAGATCCTTGGTAAGTGACTATTAGCATACTAAACTTTGAAATCTTAGCTAAGTGATATAAAGTATTGATTGCACATATATAATCCTTTAGACATAAACCATTGGGCAAGTCTGGCAGTAGAATTGGATACAGCCACACCTAGAACTGCTCTCTGAGAAGTTTAGAAAGTAAGGGCATCCTTTCTAAACCTTGCGACTCAACGGGAGGATCTCCTTGAAAGTTTTGTCTGACCCTGTCCTCTATGCAGTAAATAAGCAAGGGTGCCTTGCCATCAAGTATTGTTAAAACACTGTCAAATTTAATATCAAACTTTGTTAAACTCTGTTTTTTATCAATAAATGTATCGCTGCTTCTCTTTATGAGCAGAGTGCATCACTCCATCTGCAACAGTAGCTAAGGACTCAGGGTTTGTCTAGTTTGGAGAGAAGGAGGTTGAGGGGCAACCTCCTTGCTCTCCACAGCTTTCTAAGGAGGGGAAGTGGAGAGGGAGGTGCTTATCTCTTCTCCTTGGTACGCAGTGATAGGATGCATAGGTATGGGTCAAAGCTGCACCAGCGGAGGTTTAGACTGGACATTAGGAAGCATTTCTTTTCCAAGAGTATGGTCAAACACTGGAACAGGCTACCTAGAGAAGTGGTGGACGCCCCAAGCCTGTCATTGTTTAAGTGGTATTCGGACAATGCCCTTAGTAACATGCTTTAACTTAGTCAGCCCTGAATTTGTCAGGTGGTTGGACTAGATGATCATTGTAGGTCCTTCCCAAATGAAACAAGTCTAAGTCTATAAGTCTATAAGTCTATAAGTCTATAAGTCTATAAGTCTGAGCAATGGTTTTAGATAAATCTCTTGTGCAGTCCATGTTATTTGTGTTTCATTAGTCAAAAACACAATCATATTTTCAGGATACGTATTAGAAGACTGTGTAAAAGATTCTATTAATTGGAAGGTATTTCTCTGCTTCTGGAGTTTTCATAAAATTTTTTTCTTACGAGTGAACATGGATGACATCGGTTGTATTAGTACAGAAAGATAACAGTATGAATAAAGAGCAAAAAGCTATGAACAAAAGTTTTTGAAATAGCCATTGGTAATAAGGGATTTTGGGCTCGCTTGGTAACAAAATATCCTTATGCAGGTGAGGGAGCTAAACTTCAATATGCACATTAAGAAGGATCTCCTAGCTGACGAGTTACTGGAGAGATGTCTTATCCAATGAATGGCATCATGCTCTGGCTTTATTTTGTGTACAGAACCAATAGCTGTCATCTACCGCATCAGATTGGCTATTTGGTACTTTTTGACAAAAATCCAGATGCCTTACTGCTCAGCATATGGAAGATTTTAATAGTTAAAACCTGGACCTCTTTAGGCTGCTTCTATGTAAGAATTTAGTGGACCTACTCTCTGATTTCAGACCCTACAGAAGCATTTTTAACAAGTTACATCTGCCTACACCCCTCTATGCATGTGTGCGGGAGTAATGTGGTTCTACTGGGCTAAAATTGGGGGGAAAAAAAAAAAAAAAAGCTAGTCCTTATAAAGATGTCTGAACATATTAAGCATTTAATTTTTGGTACAGTTTTTAAAAAAATGTACATTCACAAATAGCTCTGAAATCTTTCTACAGAAATGGCATATGTAATCTGTAGATGTCTGTCTAATCTTATTCCAAGAGTTTTACAAAATACATGACTGGATAAGCCTAATTAATTACAATTTACTATATATCACCAAGATAGGAAAATATCATTGCTTCTAAACAACTGTTTGAAGATTTAAAATGCGAACATCCGTAATTTCAGAAGCATTTATTGATTTTGCAGATAATTGGTTTTGATAGTGCAATGCTCATTTGCCAAATTTTAATGTAGAAACTTTATGAATGGGGTCCAGCCTGCCTACAAAATTTCTAGTCAGTTAGTGATTTTGGAGATGGAACACTGAGCAAAGTAACTGTGGGATCTCAAACTCTGTTTATGAGCGTATGTCTATGTACGGGTTTTGGCTGAGATAGATAGAGTTAATATTTTTCATAGCATCTTGTATGGTAGTATATTTTGGATTTGTGACCAAAACAGCGTTGGTAACACACTGAAGTTTTAGCTATTGCTGAACAGTGCCTGCACAGCGTCAAGACCTTTTCTGCTTCTCACGCTGCCCCACCAATGAGTAGGCTGGGGTGGACAGGAGTTGGTAGGGGACACAGCCAGGACAACTGATCCCAACTGACCAAAGGGATGTCCCATACCGTATGACCTCATGCTCAGCAATAAAAGCTGGGGGAAAAAGGAGGATGGGGGGATGTTCAGAGTAATGATGTTTGTCTTCCCAGGTAACGATTAAGCGTGAGTCCTGCTTTCCTGGAGACAGCTGAACACCTGCCTGCCAATGGGAAAGCGGTGAATGAATCCCTTGTTTTGCTTTGCTTGTGCACACAGCTTTTGCTTTAACTATTAAACTCTCTTTATCTCAATGCATGAGTTTTCTCACTTTTACCCTCCTGACTCTCTTCCCCATCCCATTGGTGAGGGAGTAAGCCAGCAGCTGGGTGGGGCTTAGGACTGTTGTTAACCCACTACAGTCTATTTCAAGAAGGCTGCCTGCATTCGGCAGGTGATGTCAGGTCACGTTCACTTGCTTGTAATCAGTTACATGGTTATCGTGTGTGTAAGTCACCACTGAATAGTTAAGTTATTAATAGTTTGATAACTGCCATAGCAACCTGAATATTAATTAAAAGTTACTCAGATGCAAAGAAAAATAACATACACTGAGTGCTAGCACATAAAATTTCAAAACAGGCTTTCTATTACCTATTTTTTTAAAGAAAAAATAATTAGGAAAATATCTCATTTCCCTGGAAAAACCCCAAAAACAGTTGTCTGTTCAGAAGTCTTCTGCTGGATGCCTCTTGCATTTCCTTTCAGTAACACAAAACCAAATATCAGTAGGTAAAATTTTCTTGACCAGAAAATAATAATTAGAGAACTAAAATTACTTTCTATCTGTATTACATTAACAACTGGATTAATGCACAAGGGACTGAAATATATCACTGATGCGCTTAACAAAAATTTACTGCAAATAGTATACTGCCTCTACTGCATTCCTTAACTTTTTCCATTCTTTAACTCTGGTCACACAGCTGTCATCTAATTAAATTGTATCCAGCACAGGAAAGATCTGAAGCAGAGTGAGAGCTGCCATATAGGGTCATACAGAAATGACATTTGTCCCTACTAAACGGTCAGAGGGAAAGCAATAGAGTGTATAAGATAAGGCTTAGATAAAGCAATTCTGGTCGTCATATAGCTGCCAAATTTCCATAATTTGCAGTTCAGTGACTTTTCCAAGCCAGAGGTTACACCCTCAGGGTCATGTTTAGCAGCCCTAAAGACTTATTCTTTGTGCATAGGTCCAATCCCTTTTTGAACTCTTTTGTACTTTTGGAATTCATAACATCTAGTGGCAATAAATTACATGTTCTAATTGTACTCTACGTGGAAAAGAATTTCCTTCCTTCCCAACACCTTTCCAGTGTCTCCTATGTTTTGGGGTATAAGACATGGACTGGATGCAAGACAAGGAGAAAGAAAGGATGAAATGCCATTTTTAATGGAAAAGTGATAAATACTAATTATGCTATACTGTTCTTACTGTAATGACTAGATGTGTTGTCATTGGCTTCAATGGAGGGAGGCACTGAATAAGTTTCTAGAGCTGTGAAGCAAAAACGCTTTTGCTGTGTTTTTACAGACTCTGATACAGAGACTTCTGCAGAGCTATAACAAATTCCTTAGTACACGTTTGTTTTTTATTGGAAAAGATCTTTAGGATTTGTAATTATCCTGAAAATTTTTCACCATTAAAGCAAGGACCTCACCTTCTTCAGAAAAACAGCTCTACCTCCATTGTCTGAAGCACATTTTGCAAATTTAAACGGATGTTTTAAAACTGTAACTTGGCATACGCTTCCTGATACTTTTCCTGATACCAAGAAGGACTTCCTACAACCTATTGCACTCACCCCTCAGGTATTCTGAGAACTGTTGTATTAAAGAGGTCAGTAAAATGATGCAGCCTAACAACTTACTTTTTCCAACCTGGTTTCACAATTACTGACATATCTGCAAGGGAAGTGCAAGAATAAGAAAAGGTAGCTAGACAACAGAAATTCCTGAAGCTGGCATACCTGTCAGCCAAAAGTAAGTGAAAGCATAACCCCACCATCCCATCCTACATCTGCTCACTTGCATGGAAATAAGACAGCAGTAACTGATTTATACATCTCAAGGCCAGAACAGTGTCAGCGGCTGACATGATTTCTGCTAAACTGCCAGCAGTCATTGCTCTTCGGTAACAGAGAATATTAATGACCCTTAACCACAATCTGCTCCAGGACTCCTTCCCACATGGTGTTACAGAAAGGACTACGCTGCCTATGTCTTATAGGCACCCTCTATATGTAAATTCCTTTTATTTTTGTTTCATGATATAAAAGATGCAGAGGGTTTAACCCGTAATAATGTGGTGGGTTTAGCTAGCAGTCAAAATGCCAATATTTGTCATAGAATAATTGTCCACATTGCATATGGTTTCCAAAAAAGAGGCTTTTGCAATGCAAGGCAGACATAGCTTTATATGACGTATTTCAATTGTTGATTTTTCGATTTACATCTACTATTTCTCAAAAGAACAAGATTAAGAACACCAATCAAACCTTAATGAACTTCACTACGAGGTAGCATGGGTTTAACTACCTTTTTTATTATTTGAACTGAAACACCATTATTCAGAACTACACATTAGTTCTGAACTTGCCTAAGATCTTTTGGAAAAAAACAATAAAGGTGCTTTGAAATCTTTCTTATTTAATTGTTAGTCAAAAGAAGAACTCAGTTATGTCTGTAATAAACTCTTGATTTATCAATCTTATCAATAACCCGTAAATGAGAGACTCCCTACACCTTCTTTCTAATATGAAAGCTGATTTTTCATTTAGTCATTTATTTCTCACCAGTAGTCATCCCTCATAGACAAACATGGCATTTCACGGAAGTAATTTGTACTTTTCCTTTGGCCACTTTTGTTAAATTTGCAGCAGTCAGACAAACTATTTGAAGAGTATCAGGTTTTACCTTCAACTTCTTGTTCACAGAAATAAAAACTCCATATTACTGCTAGTGTACTGGATACTGATCCTGCCCTACTTGGGCTGAAATATAATTTGTTAAGCTTGAGAAGTGTAATACCATTACAAACATAAAAATAACATTTGGATGCAAATTGTTGATAACTGCCTGAATTTCAATGCTCTTAATGAAATAGACTGATGATGCCATGTGAAACGTGGCCAATGTTTTGGAAAGTTCTCTCTTGCCTATGCCCATTGCAAACAGTGCTGTAAAACATCTGAAAAATTTATTAAACACTCACAAAAAAGAAGGAACGAACAAAACAAAAACAAAGAATAAAATGCATTTTCACCGTTTCTTTTATTTCCTTTTCTTTTTCTCATGCAGATCTGTCATATAAATTCTGTATTCTATGCAAAACTCAGTTGAGTATTGGATTTTTCTTTGACTTTTCATGGAATTTTGGGTGGTCCATTTAATGGAAAATCTCTGGTATGTTTTCCTTTGAGATTATATGTAATAACCACAGCTATAGGTATATTAGGCACTTGCCTAAAGCAACAAATTCTTGTGCAATGCATAACAGCTTTCAGGAGAGCTTTTCCGTGTATTTTGGCTGTAGCAGCTCCTGGAAAAGCCAGAACGTTGCTGCTTACACCTTACTGGGTAATATTATGTCGATACCTCTGAGAGAGTGTATCTACCTGCTGCATTATATTGATGCAGAGTTTGGGCAAATGTGGAGAGACAGCAGGTTGCAAAAGATTGAAGCTTGCTGTAAGGAGCAAATGGTGAATTATGAGGACATGAAGGTGTTTGCAGAATTTCTGGACCAAGGGAGGTGTTCTGTGAACCCTGAGGAACTGCCACTAAACTACTCACCTGATCCCAGCATTCATGGAGCGATAAAGGTGTAAATCTGAGCCTGCTTGTCTGTGGAAAACGTTAGAATCTCTTCCTCCTTTCTAGATGATTGTTCTAATGATCAAACTAGTAGGACTAATAGGTAACACTACCGTGAGTGTTCAGAGTAGTGTGTGTGTCATCTGTAAACAAATGATCAGGGCAGGTTTATCAAGAAGATTCATCCTGGAAATCACAGTGTCATATATATATACACCTAATTCTTTGGGACACAACCCAGGTTTCAGACCTTCTTTTTTAGTATGAGCTGCTGAAAGCCATATAGGTCTCTCTGATCAGCAGGCTAGTTGTTATTAAAGCTGTAATTCTTTCCCTTTGCTGTACAAGAACAAAAGGACCCATCTTAGATTTGTAACTTCTGGGAACTAGGATTGCAGAGAGAGGCATTATGCTTAGACACATCATTTTCACAGTCAAAACATTCATGCTAAACTTCTGCATTTCTATTGTGCTGATGCATATAGTCATAGTACAAATTTGTACTGTGAAATAGATTTGACCTGTAACAGATGCGTTTCAATTTCATTCAATATTTGTGAATCTGAACTTGCAGCTATTTGTGTTACTTCATGTTCTTTATTGTTGTTTGGGTTTTGTGTGGGGTTTGTGTGTTGTTGTTTTGGGGTTTTTTTTTGTAATATGAATTATATGTAAAGGTTCTAGCTCCTGAAATTGATGCTTGACCCTACTACATGTACACACATGCAAACAGCATTCAAACAACCTTGTCAGATTAACAGAAAGGCAATAAAGAAAAACAATTATCAATGTAAACAAAATCTTTTCTGTTTTATTTTCAGTGTTAGCTCGTACCAGAGTCAATAAACCTCATCTCTCCAGTCTGGATCTTTACCTGGGTCTTTATGTAAAACATTTGAATTGGCTTGAAGGGAAAGTTGAATAAAGTCCTATTTCAACACTTAACAGACAATCAAAAATTGCTTCCTTCAATACACCTATTATCTTGCAAGTGTATGATTTAGTGCAGAGGAAGCACAGGGTTATTCTTAATTTTGCGTTCAATATAGCAACTGGTTTTGTGTATTTCTGCTTGCATGTGCTTCTCTTGAATTACATGGAGAAAACTAACTCCCAGTGGTATGGAAGGTCTAGAGTTCTTATACATGTCTTGGGGAGTTACAAGCCATTGTTATATTTTCTAATTAGATTACTAAAACTAGTAGCTGTCTGAAACAGAGGAAATCTGAAATCAATAAGTGTTTCTAAAGTATCGGGCATAAGTGACCAGCACAAGGGTCATAGAGGATATCTGAGGTAAATTCAAGATACCATGATTCACTTTGCATTACTTATTCTAGAACCACATTCAATATGCTGCAGAGAGATACATAAGGGGTATAAAAAACACCTCTTCTACTTCCGACTGCTGCCCTTGTAAATTCCCCATTAATTAGAAAGCATATTTCATTTGTATTAGGAGGTATATTTCTTTTCTATATGTAGCTGCAGGCCAAGAGAAGATGTGCATGTATTTGAAATATACTCATATTATTGATTACTGGTGCTTCAAGAATACTTCACCAAAAATAGCACATTAAATGTATTCCACAGGTAAATAAAGTAATGCAGTTACATGACTTCATTCTGTTAATTTAATAATTAATTTAATTCCAAGTATTTATTTAAATTAATTTAATCTCCACGTATTCCATTCTTTTGTTTTTAAACAGTCAGTTTTAGTAGAAAAATTATTTATGTTTCATCTGCATTAAAAATGTCTTCAGGATAGTAGTCAGAAAAAGGAATGAGAAAACATTAACCATCCATTTGGGAATGATGTGGGGATCATGGGAGATACTGTGCTTCGTAATTTATTTCCTTCTCTTGCTTCAAACCAGGGCAGCGACAGGGCCAGTGCTGTTCACACTGGCACCAGTTGCTGTCTGTGATTTTGCCTGCAATTCCTCTCACTTGCCAAACCTGACTAACTGTGGGGTCACCGAACCCCTGATTTCCACAAGAGGAAATCCTTCCCAGTGCTCCCATGTGCTTGCACTACCGGTAGGTGTTAGTAGCCGGTCGAACTGATCCTTGCTTGGCTAAAGGAAAGCCCATTTCACATCGGATCATCTTCAGCAGATCATACCTGGTGTTTTGGTGGGTTTATGAGTGGTGCACGGAGAGCAATTAGTGCCCGAATGGAGCTACATGAGGATAACAACAGGCGATTACCCTATTTAACAGCTGTTAAGTGGTGTTAATTGCCGGCTATAGACCACAAGCTGAGCAATTTTGTGCAAACTGTACAAACAGAATAAAACAAACGGATGATGCAGGGGGAAAATGGGTCTGAAAAATCCTCCATTAATCCAAAATATGCATACAACTGGAGAGATTATATGCATTGCTGGTGTGAACTATTTGTAGCAAACAGTTTGTCAAACCCAATCCATTACTGAATCGTCTGTGAATAGACAGCATTTTCTATTAATTTCTTCATTATTCACAGTCATTTAATGAACGGTTTGTGTGAACACATTTTTTTGCATAAGGTTTTCTCCAGCAGGGCTAGTTCTTCATAACCTCATTCTTATTGAACCGTGCCTTGATTTCTGTGAAACAGAGTAAAGAATAAGATATTTTCAGAATCTAGCCTTAAATTATAAGGTAATAATCAGCAAATTATCACTACAAATGGGAAGAAAATATCTCTAAATTAAATTATGTAGGGTTTCTTTTGTTCTCACTGAAATGTTGAAAATAACTGGAAAAAGTCCAGACAAAAAGTCTTAGAAATGTTTTGAGATTTTTTTTTAGGTGCTCTGTTGGTTTTCAGGTCTCTGTTGCTATGAGCGTTGAGCAACCATAGTGCAGTATATGACCGGTAGGGCTGGTCACTGTGTAAATTGTATTGCCTTAGATTTGTATTGTTTTAGATTTTACATGGCAGACAAAGGTTGACTTATTTGGAAAGTATAGGTACCGATGTTGGCAAAGGTCTGGATGCTGTTAAGATCTTTATAAGTCATGGAAGTAATCATGGAAGGAAGTAATTTTAGAGAAAGGTGGAGTTTCATAGGTCCAAAAAGAGTAAGAAATCCACAGCAGTAAAAGGATATTTTGCAAATGAACTCTGAATGCCTATTTGAAATCACTCCTTATGATAAACTACACACAAACAAGCAAAGTAGCTGACAACAAATGTGCTAGATAACAGCAAAGCAGTGGCCGTTGCTGATCTGCCTACGGTAAATGTTTCATGCTGGTTGTTTTTCCAAGTGTGAATCAAGAAAGAGGATCCACTACCAAGTACACAGCAGACTCAAGGACCAGTATGGTCTTATGGTTCTGTTGCTTTAGCTCCTCCTCAGCTTGATGATCTGGCAGATTTGTTTTATTTTGGTTTTGTTTTATTTTGGAAAGGGTGTTATTTTCCCTAAAGTTTATGTTGGTCTTTCTACACATAAGTATTCCCCCCTACATGCACATTGCCATTACAAGCCATGACAAAATCCTTGAATACCAGTAAGACCCTTTTCAGTGGACCTCCATGGAACTGAAGAAGGCTCTTAATTTTCAGAGAGCCTCGTAGCCTGTGGATGTAAATGAATTCTTATTTAGCTGGGAAATGAAATGCCAAACATGTCATCAGAGTTTTTAAAACTGGGAATTTAAAGTGCCTTCTTTCCCTTCCCTCGCTAAAGTTTCTGAAGGGGAGGGGAGTCCTGGTATGTAATAAATACTGCTTATCTCTATGACATGGCACTCAGTGCTATGACATTGGATTCTTGGGTGTTTTGAGTGTGAATTTTCTTGAACTGTGAAAATTGAAATTTTAGACTACATCTGATCTTCATAAAATTTGAATCTTTACATGGAATTTGACTTTACAAAGTAAATTAGAAGTCTTCTGAATTCAATGATTTTCATGTTATCAATGGGAAGGTCGTTTCTATAGCAACTTGTTAAAGGGTATTCAAACCCTGAGCACCATGGATTCTTTTTTACTGTTTTGTTTGTTTGTTTGTTTGTTTCCTCTTACCATTTATTTTTGCTTAGTATCCCTCAAGAAGAAAGTCATTAAAAAGAGAGAAGAAAAATAACAGAAGATCTGCTGCTGATAAAATGGCCTTGATCACAGAAGAATAACCAAGCAATGTGACTCTAGTATTTTAACTGTACATTATAATAGATTTAGGAACTGATCTACTAAACTTCTTAGCCACCATTCCCCTGGAGAATCTAGTTATAGGTTTAGTCCTTTCTTTAAATAATGGCGGTTGTAGTTTAAGTCTACAGTCTGTGTAAATACACACAAACAGAGAGAGAAGAGACTCATAAACCCAATCTTCATTTTAATATGGCTATATTTTATCTATGTCATTAAATGTTTGTATGCTCTAAGACCGTTTCAGGGAACACGGAGTCAAGTAATGCTCATTACCTTGATATGCAGCACTTGGTTTGGGTAAATTAATGAAATCCTTGATTTATAGATATTAGGGAGTTGCCAAATCCAGAAGCCTGCTAGGGATGAGACTAGGGGTGAGACTATGACAACTCCGTACCCCCAGGTCAGACAAGTAACTAGGCTGAGCTTGTATTCCTAATAAACACACACCCATGAAGTACATGCATACACCACCCTTATACATATATTCACAGCCACCTGCACAGATCAACCCGGACACACAGGGCACTCACATAAACACCAAGAGCCCCCTCCAACTCCCTTTTCTAGCTGAGCAAGATAAAGATCTTTTGGTGGGGATATATATATACTTATGTACAATGTAGACAGCTCTAGCAGCTGGGCTCAGACAGTCAGTCTTCCCAGTAGCTGCCTCTGGACCCCAGTCTCCCCAGCTGCTGTCACATGGCCCCACTTGCCCCACTCCAGCGGCAGGTACAGACACGCTTGCATACACACACACATGCAAATGGGTGTCCCAGTGCACCCCCAGACCCCATGGTCTCTCCAGCAGTTGGACTGGACCCCTGGTTCCTCCAGCTGCCAGCTCGTCCCACGGTCTCACCTTCAGTGACACACATCCTGCCACAGTCCCCAGCTCACATCACCTACTGTCTGGCTTGTCCGAAGGATCTTCGCTAACGATCACACCCGTGCTCACCACAATTGATGACACCATGGACACATGGACCTCTTTGACTTCTGATCCCAGCACCAGAGGCTGTCCCTGAGACCTACACACATACCTCTGCACACAGAACAGGGAGACGCTCACTCAGGAAAATAGCTGGAAACAGAGTCTGGGGAGAAGCCAGGACACACTGCACTGACCAGGCACAGGGCACGGCCAAGCAGGTGCACTGACCAGCCCCCACTTGCACACAACTGGCTTCTCTATCCACTTATCCCACTATTTTCCCACTTGTTCCTCCCTAAACTACCTCAATCCCTCCCTTTCCCTACCCTCAGTTTGTACCCAAAACACGTAGTAAATCCTGTGCAATAAAAACACATTTCTCCTGCACCTGATATGGAGCACCATCCCCTTGATGGCAGTGACCCCTCAGCTGGTGGGGTGATGGAGACCTTCTCATGTTGGCTCATGGTGACAAGTGTCATCTGGCCCACAGGCTGATGTTTCCCTGGGAGAGCCCTGTGGGGACAAGTCAAGGCTCATGTCTGTGTCAGCATCACTAGGGCTTCTCCCTGCTCTTGCTCCCTAGCATCTTTTGGGGTGGGAATGAGTTTTTGGGGGCCTCATCGCTCTCCTACAATGCCCCGGGAGCAGCCAAGACAGGGTGCTGTTGGAGCTCCCTATCTGCCATTGCTCCTCGGGACTCCTTTTTGTGCAGAGACCAGCCTTTTGTCACATATCCTGACTAACCATGGGCCTGATCCAAAATCTTGCAAAGTCAGTGGAAGAGAGCAAGCGTTCCTGTGAGCTTGGGATAATGATCTAAACCCCTCCTGGCAGCACTTCTGGCTGCCTAGAAGATGAAATCTAGCTCCTAAGGAAATCTTAAGAGATGTCCCCTTGGAATGCCTGCATTGTCAAAACGAAGGTATGCAAAGTAGGATCTCACCGCAGAAGATGAGCTATATTTCAAATAAATAAAGCAGGCTAGCGTGCATCCAGGGAGCCGACAGCAGTACACCATATATAAAACTGCATATCAATGAGGTGAGCAAAGAGGAGAAACAGTCATTGCTCTTTTAAGATAATACGGGCATAGTAGAGAGATTGTTTTCTTCTAACCTCACTAGATTGATGTATCCAGATACACCCCTTATCAGGCAGTGCCCGGGAATGCCTGATGAAATATAATTACAAGTTTATGCATGTAATATATAATATCTCCCCTCTGCATAGATAATTATGGATTGGTGCTACTAAGCCTCTGAAACCCTCCCCTGCATGTCAAGATGACTATTTCTTCTGTGCTTGCTTTATTCATCCCCTGGCACAGTTGCAGTAGACAGTCAGTGTCGATAGGCAGTATGAGTAAAAAATACATACTTCAGAGGAATGCTGCAAACCTTTCTTGCGCTCTTTGCTGTCTTGTCTACTTATACTGTAATTTCTTCAACTTCTGAATGTTGCCATAGGACAGATAACACTAATAATATAGATAAAGTAAAAAGATCTCAAAACTGAAGAGGGATATTTTGACATTTTATATAACATCATGAAGCATCAGGTAAGATGAATCAGGGGGGAAAAACTGACTAAGAAAAAAACAAGTTCTCCCTTATACTCCTTCTGTGTTATAAATCAGAATATTTTTACCTTGATATGGTTGACACGAGAGTGTAAAAAGTGTGCCGCTATATCTTTTTCACTGTAAGATTTCTATATTAGTTTTGACTGAAATAATTAATATAATGACTAGTGACATTGGCACCTGAGACTTACGGGGTAGCATCCTGTGTAATAAATAGACCCCATAGTTTGTATTTTTTGCATTTCCTTGGGGAAGTCCTTCTTTGATTTCACTGAAGTGAAATGGAATGCAATGGAGCACGTGAAAATCTAAGCTTCTCCAAGTCCATGGTCAGATTCGGGATGTGGGTCATATCTTCCCAGTAGAAGTGATACAAAGAAGGCTGCAAACACATTTGTTTGCACAGCAAATTCCTCTCCACTCGCTAACAAACACCTTTCTTCCTTTTACTGTTAATGTATTTACAGAGTGGTGTTTTTCCAGAAATCTCCCCACAGTTGCATCTCGTTTCTCACAAAGGCCTACAGCCCTATGTGAATGCTTGCCTTCATACTACTTCTCAGTATTTGGTCATGTTAGCATTTTGTGAACTTTCCTGCTTTAATTTAAGGACAGCAAAGATAACTTGATTTAGATGAGTTAATCTATTGTTGCTTCTCCTAACCACCATCTGAAATGGAATAATTTGCATGTATTTCTTTTAAAAGCTATCAGCTCTCCTGCACTCTTTTACATACATATTTATGTATATATGTATACATATACACACGTATATATACACAAACATATATACATACATATATACGCATATATGTGTATATATACACACACATTTATATACAAATATATATATACGCATGTGTATATATACACATATATATACACACACACATATATATTGGGGTGTGTATATATATACCCATATATATACCCATATATATATACATATATGTATGTATATACTTTCCTTCCCTACCAGTTCTGAGGGTTTTTTTTCTTAGAGTTTCTTGCTCTTAACTTTGCTGTTCTCTATCCAATGTTTTGTTAAGGTTCGTATCATAACGTTGTCACTGTCACCTTCATGTCAGCAACTTCTTCCCATTTTAATAGAATCAGTACAGAAGAGCTTGCCTATCTCAAGCATGTCTCCACCTTCTCTTTAAATAACTTCTTACCTAATTCCAAAATCTTCCTGAAAAATTCATTTCCCTTTTCCCTGCTCCCAACAGGCCTCTCGATCTCTAAATATTCCCCTTATTACCTGTTGTGACACTTGGTTCATTCTTCTATTAGTTATAAAAAGACTTCTCTCCTGGGTTTTACTGATTGTACGCACTTGGTGGCTCAGAGTAATCCCCAGCCACAGCAATTCCCTTTTCTTTTTCTCTTTTAACATTAGTCACAGATTTTCAATCAGTCTAGTCTCGTGTAGCATCTAAACTAGTATTTACGCCTTTGATATAAAGCACATTTCCTGCTTTTTTTTTTCTTGCTTGTCTCCCTGAACAAATTGTATTCTTCTATATCTGTGTCAGAGGTGCAGCATATTCCACAAAGGCTCTGTGATGACAGTTAAGCCATCATTTTCATCATGAATTAAGACTTGAAGCACTTCCTTCTACTTCTGTGTTAATAGTTTACAGACATCTAAGATAGTATAATTATTCTTTCTATAATTCTGTTATGAATAAAGTCCTTGTCCTCTCCTTCTCCATAAATCTTGAGCTTTAGTTCTGTAGTTTATATATATTCCTTCAGATTTTAGTTCATTCCATTAGAAAAGAGATAGGTTTAGCTCTTCTAAGTGGTACAATCTGTAATAAATTCACAGAAATTGGAGCTGTACCAATATTAAATCTTTGGAATTGAAAAGAGAATTAGGCCAGCAATCTTTTCTGACTGGAACAGATGTCTGCCGATGATTTGTACGAATTATTATTACATTATTATTTGTCTTGTTATGCTTACCACTACAGAGACAACTACAATAGGATTGGGCCCATACTGTAGTGAAGACATTAAGTTTTCCCTTTGGAAACAATAATAAATCCTGTCAGTTTTCTAGGCCTAAGCAATTTCCTTGAACAGTGTAATTAATTTGTAAGAAGACCCCAGCCAACTGTAAAGATTGCAGTATAAAATTGCAAATCAGAAACTTGTTGAAAAATAATACTTGCCATAAAAATGATAACAATAGCATGCAAAGTAATTGAAAAGCAACATGTAAATAAATTACTGTGGTGCTATACTTGCTGCTATGGTTAATGTTATGTCAGCATTTCCATTATAAGATCCATTTTTCAGGGTTTATGAGTCAGCTATAAAAATTAAAAAAATATCTTTCTAAGCCTAATGTTGGAAGGTCTTGCCATAGAAAGAGTTTTGATTACAATATCATAGAGGAAAAATACCAACTACTCTTCTTGAAATGAATGGCTCTGTCGTAGTCGAAAAACAAGGTATCAGTTTGCAAACATAATTTACACTTTTTGAACTGAAGTTGAAGTTGGGGATGCAGCCATAAAATTAGCTTGTTTTTTCCCATCATTTAGCTATTTACAACATAATCTTAAATGCAATGGGATTGAAGCTAAAGGATTTCCATGGAGAATCTGTGAAGAATCTTCAGGTGAGAGAAGTTATATACTGCCATCTTAAATCTCACTGCCTGCCCCACATACTCCTCTGTGAAGAAAAATTTATTAGAACTAAGTTTCACATCACAAAGGACTGAGAATATGTCTGTAGTTGAGTCACTGCTGCAAGATTATATTTGTACGGGAACAATTCAGTGAAGGCATTTAAGCAAAGATTTAGCAAAGCAAAACTGAAACTACACCAAGGCCTCTTTCTGCAGGTGAATTTTGTTGGATTGTTTGCCTTCACAGGTATTAAGAGAAGACATTTATTTACCACTTTTTATACAATACTTTCTAGATTTAGAACATGTTATGTCTAAATAATGGAGCAATCGGTAATAATTTGGGGTGTGAATGATATAATGGAAGACTATTAAGGGAAGGTACCGTATACGCTTTACCCATACTTACTCTGCAGCTTTCTATTACTTTGGAACACAGACTGATGAATTGCATGCATCTTTGATCTGACTAAATACAGCATTCCTATGTTTTTATGAGGAGTGGTAGTGTTTGAGAGCATTAGTGTTGAGATAATGTTGAAGGACTATGGGCATTACAAAGCGGCAAATACAGTGCAGTCTCATTTCTACTGACTTTTGGGAAGAACCTTGGTGTGAACCACTCCCTGATACCATTTTGAAGGTAAGTAGTTGGAATGCTTCAAAATAAAATCAAGGAATGAAATAAATGAAATAATTGTTGTGTGAATGATCTGGATTCCAAGAACGAGGAGGCGTATGAGGAGTCAAGTTATTTACCAGTGAGTATATCCTTCAAAAACCTATTCCTGATAACTACCACATATTTTGTTTATGAGCAGAGATCTAGGAATCTGCATAAAACCTTTAGCTAGACTCCATATTCTAGCCAACATAAGTTTATGAGGCATTAAAATCACACTTCTAACAAAATGGTGCATTGGAGAGAGAAAACGCTCTACACAGCGACTACACTTTGCTTTTCAGGTTGCAAGATGAGCTACAGTATTACATTCTTCTGTGTCTGCAATGTAGGTATTTTTGGATACTGGATGCATTTGAGTATGAATCTAGGAACTCCAGTTTAGTTGCCTGCATTGCTGTATTTACAGATACTAGAAACCTCACTTTTCTGGCAGAGGTATTTCTAAGAAACTCTTTCTTCAAAAGGTCTTCCTTCCTTGCACGTATCAGCAGAACAGAATCACAGAACAGCTGAGGTGGGAAACCAGCTCCAGAGATCAAATCCAACCCCCTGCTCGGAGCAGGGTCACCTACAGCAGTCTGCCCGGGGCCATGTCAATTGGGTTTTGTATATCTCCAAGGAAGGAGATTCCTCAGCCTCTCTGGGCATTCTGTTCCAGTGTTTGACCACCCTCACCATAAAAAAGTTTTTTTCTTATGTTTAAAAGAAATTTCTTGTATTTCAGCTTGTGCCTATTGCCTCTTCTCTATTCACTGGGCACCACTGAGAAGAGTCTGGCTCCATCTTCTTTACCACTGCCCATCAGATATTTATACGCATTGACCCAATCCATCTCAGCCTTCTCTTCTCCAGGCTGAACAGTCCCAGCTCTCTCAGCTTCTCCTCATATGACAGATGGTCCAAGCCCTTAATCACCTTTGCGGCCCTTTCCTGAACGCGCTCCAGTAAGTCCATGTCTCTCTTGCACTGGGTAGCCCAGCACGGGGCACAGCACTCCAGATGTGTCTCACCAGGACTGAGCGGAGGGGAAGGATCACCTCCCTTGACCTGCTGGCAACATTCTGACTAATGCTGACTGTCAAGCTGTTGGTCTCGTTACAGTCGTATCCCTCGACTTTAGGCATTGATGTTCGGATTCCATTTGAGATTAATTTAACATTTAGGTCTAGGAGTGTGCCAGATATCATATTTCATAGAATCATAGAATGGTTTGGGTTAGAAGGGACTATAAAGATCATCTAGTTCCAACCCCCTGCGATGGGCAGGGATACCTGCCACTGGACCAGGTTGCTCAAAGTCCCATCCAGCCTGGCCTTGAACACTTCCAGGGATGGGGCATCCACAACTTCCCTGGGCAACCCGTTCCAGTGTCTCACCACCCTCACAGTAAAGAATTTCTTCCTAATATCTAATGTAAATCTCCCCTCTTTCAGTTTAAAACTGTTACCCCTCATCCTATCGCTGCACTGCCTGATAAAGAGTCCCTCCCCAGATAACTCACCTAGTTCTATTCAATATTGTCAGTGGGGAATGGAAAGCTATTCAATTCAACTGAACACAGGTACCCATGATGGGATTCGGTGATCTAAATGGAGGTGGTTTGTGCCATTTTAGAAGGTCTAGGGTATTCCCTATTCCCTCCAGCTGCCAGTCAGTGGAAGATCATATTTTGGAAACTCTGTGGTACTCTAGAAGCCACTGGCAACCTGAGTTTAGACATTAATGTAACAACTAACCTTAGACAGCTAATCATCTTCCAGTTTCCATTTATTATAACTTTATTTATAACTGTGTTATATAGCTTTATCCACATAAGCTAAGGTTCCCCTTGGAGTCACCAGAGCTTCTGCCATAGGCAGTTCAGAGGAGATCGTCGCCTTCCACTTCACCAGCTGAATTAAAGTGAAAAGGTATGAACACATCCTCATTCTCTCTGTTCACTCAGTCCTTCTCCTGGACTTACATATCCAAGGCCTCTGTGAGGTGGAGAAGAACTCTGACTAGGCTAGTGTTTCTACCAAGACCATCAACACATAAAGGAACAATAAAAGAAAAATGCAGTCCTAAAATACCTGAGAATTAAAAAACGCAAATGAAGAGCTGATTATAGGTCATCTTTTCTTTCCTCCAGATTCTGCCGTAAATAACATGCTTTAGTAGTACTACATCTAGTATCTTCCAGTGATTTTATTTACAAAGCCTCTCATTATTGCCCACTCTCCCAATGTGCACTTTAAAGAATGTGAATCGCATTAGTGTGATTACATTTGCATTAAACACACGGTTAGTTTTTTAAAAGTACAAATGCTTGTGATTTTATGGCACACCCACATGAATTACAAAATGATGTATAACAAAACTTTGCCTGATTTCATAATTATCTGTTGTTATCCCTGGCTAATTAAATATTCAGCACAGACACGTTAATCCTGAAAGTCTTACTGGCACCCTCTCTTCTTCTCTCTTCTCCTCTCTTGACTCTTTTTTTTCCACATTCCATTGAGTTACAAGTTGTTTCATGGAATCTGTAGAAAGAAAAATGTTCAACAGCTACGGATATATGCAAATCTTTAAACAACCATACCCAAAGTTAAAAGTGGAAATTTTAATATGTACCTATTATTTCTGGCAGGCATATATTAAATTGCTTTGATCATATTTCTTTACTAAGCTTCCTCATCTGGTTGAAATATAGCCTCTTAGAGCTATTTTTCCCCTCTTCATTTTCTCAGAAAGTTAGCTTGTATTTTATATAGCATAATCTTCTAAAATAGGCTGTTTTCTATTTGTCAGTGGTGTATTATACGAGCAGCTAAAGATATTTGGAAGCATGCAAAATTTGGGTCTTGAAATATCTTGTTCAAATATAGAGTGTGGGAGAATAATTACTGTATTGTTGTACCTTCATTCATATGAATAAAATGTCCACCCTTGCTATCATTCAAGTTAACAGCAAGGTCCTCTGTGGCTTCAGACGGAATATATTATTAAAGCATGCAGAGGTGCTATTACTTGCATAGGAGGTAGAACTCTTTTTTTTTTTTTTTAAAGAATTAGGTATGTGACCTAGGCAAATCATCAAGCACCTTATTTTGCCATCAGAGAGAGCGAGCAGCACTTCCCGATGTTTCTTTTCATCCTAACATCGGCATCCTCAAGAAGTGTCTTTAGAGGTTAACTCATTTCACCTCTGTTGCTCCACTGGCTATAAAGGAAATTAGTTTTGACTTGGGAAACAACTAATTTTCCTACACATAGACACCTAGTGTAGATGTACCATGCGGTATCCAACCAGAAAGGAAGGAGGTTTAACCTTGGACTTCTGTCAGATGCAAGCTGTATTTTGATGTGTCAGATATTGTAGGCGAACTGAAAAGCTGCCAATGCCTACATTTAAGCTATTGAATCAACTTTAGATGTCTATATTTGAAGCTGGCTAGAGATAGGTAAGAAATGTTGTGAAACAATCCACTGTGCTTCTTTTAGTGATAAGTACAGAGAGGTCTTTTTTCAAGCAAATAGTTTATTCACCAAAATAAACGCTTACAATATATGGAATCATAAAATTAAAATTTTAGTTTCAGTGCTTGTTTTCATATTTTTTTAAAGCTTAAAAAAGAATGCCAAATTGAAAAAAAAATTGAACAAATGCTTCATCACTGAAAAAAAAATGTTGATTGATAAGCTAAAATACTAGACAGATTATTTGTCTTTATTCAGCCAAAACTGCATCAACACAATTACTACCAAAACCAACAACAAAAAAAAAAGAAAAAAGCCCATTCCAAAACAAAAACAACCCAAAAAAAAAAACCAAAAAATGCACACCCCAATACCCACCCCAAAACAAAACAAAACAAGTCCCAATGATTTGCTGTACAAAGTTTATGTCTTATATATGTCAGATTTTACATTTCAAGATGCAAGTTTTGTTCTGAAAACACTACAGTGTATATTTAAAAAAAATTACTTTGAGAAATTGCATGCTTCATACCTTTTTTTTGTGCATGAAACATAATTTCTTTACCTCTTTACCTATCTTGATCTCCTCTAAATCACGCTGTTCCCTGTATGTACACCTAGCCTAAATTTAATTTCTTGTTTTAAACTACTCTACTACTGCTTTCAGCACATTTAGTGGTGGCTTGTACTGTGCAAATGAAAGGGGAGTCAATCATTATGCTTTTAGAGCCTTTTATTTCTCAGTTAATAATGATGATCTTTGAGCTTGGTCCTGCAAATGATCATTCATGTGAGTAAAATTAGGCATATAGATTTGCATTTGTAGGATTACTGATAATGGAAGCTTTGGCATTGTTAGGTTGCTACGCAAATGCATAGTAATTGTCCTTTTGAGTCCTACGTTCCCTTCCACATCCCCATACCTTCTTAGGCAGGTGAACTGTTACTCACTTTCTGTGTAAGTTTAATGCTTCGCAAATCTGAACCCTTAGATATGCTGCTCTTAAACCATGTTTGGACTTTTAAGAATTCATTGCAGCAAATCCATCATAGAAATTATATTGGGCATTAAAGGGTTAGTTGCAGTTATATAAGCCTCTGATTGAGTTGTTTTTCAACACACCAGCATTGGAAAAGACAATAATACTATCATCAAGACCCATGTGTACAAGCCCGTTTGCATCTTTCATGTATTATGCAAATCAGATATTTTATTAAACATTTAAGGTAATTCATTCCCTCTCATATGTTTATCTTTTTATTAGCTGTACAAAGCTGAGCCATTTTCAGTGCAGTCATTATTGTTAGTTTGCTCCTGCTCTCCACTCCACATGTGTTTTCCCCTAGATTTACTGCCTTGCAGAAAATGCACTAGTCCATAGAATTATACAGAAGTCAGAAGAATAATAACAACAGAGATGAAGCTAAAAATAATAACTTACATTTTACAGTGGCCATGTCTTAAGGACCCACAATCAGTACCACACAAAGCACTCCTGCATGGTTGAATTCTGTATTCTTTGTTGTCAGATTGCAGACACACACGTTGTAGTAATGGAAGTGTTATATCCTCTGATAACCACAGTAATTCATCAGAATATTTCTCCTCCTTCTTGAACAATTTTTCCCCAGTCTTCCTGCATTGAAATAAATTAAACAAATTTAGATCAGTTTTGGCTCAACTCTTTTATTACTTTGTCAAAGTCTTTTAGAGCAAACCTCAGACTCGGTTCTCCTTGTCCTCTGTGGCAACAGTCACTGCAAACATCATTAAGGATGTGAGGTCTCTCCCTTAATTAAGAACTAAAAGGTTTCATTTCCTAAAACAAAAGCATGTGGCAGGTTTTATTGATCTGGTCTATGTCGCCAGCTGAACACATTAGCAGGGGTTATTGATTACTCTAGCGGTAATGAGCTTTGTTCCTCGTCAGGTAAAGCACATTCTTAAGAAGATCTTTCCTAAAGAGGCCTATATGTATATATGCATTCACCAAGATATACAACGAAGGAGGTTTTTAAAGTGTTTATTGCCTATGTATCATTTTTTAAAATTTAACAGCAATCATTAGAAAGGTTATTTTCCAGTCATTATCTTGTTATAATTCTTTCTGAATGCTAATGATGCACTTAGGAATGAGTTCAAAACCAAAAGAAGCACAGCATTATTTTTTTTAAATGTAAGCACATATGGCTAATACTGCTTTTAATAACCCCCAGCAAAAGAACCACCATTATATGTTAATGAGCAGCTGTGGTGAAGTACAACGTGGATAAATAATTGTCTAATGGAATGCATAGGATCTCTCCCCAGTTTTGAAAGAATAATTTCAGACTGACAACTGTCCTAGTTAATACCTTAACAACATTTAGTTCAAATTTGGATAAGATTATGCTATGTAGAAAGCAGCTTCTTATATTCAATAGCACTTCTGTGGAGAGAAGACTTGATAGTTTCTGGAAGCTGTAATTAGATGAGTTAAGATCTAGCTTAGGATCAAGAGGGACCTTGCAATCAACAAATGAGAGCTGAAGGGAGGCCACCTCAAGTGTATGAACACAAATAAGACAGGACATCATGACAGGGAAGCTCTCCTCACACCCTTTCTGGGAAATCAGCACAAGTGGGTGTATCTTTGAGCTGCCCGGTGCCCAAATACTCACAGCCTGGGGAGCAAACAAAATCGTATTAAGGTAAAGAAGCTGCTTGAGAGTAGTCAACATGGATTCACAAGGGGGAAATCATACCTGAACAGCCTGGTAGCCTTCTGAAAAGAGAACACCGGCTCAGCGGATTAGCTGATGTTGTTTATGTTGACTTCAAATTTTGACACTGTCTCCAATAAAATCCTCATGAACAAACTGATGAAATATAGAATAGATAAGTGGGCAGTGAGATAGACTGAAACTTGGCTCAACTGCAAACCTCAGAGGGTTGTGATCAGCCACATCAAGTCCAGCTGGAGGCCAGTCACTAGCGGCGTGTGCCAGGGTTCAACACCAGGACCAGTTCTGTTCAACAGCAACATGTTTGCACATGTTACCAAACGGGAGGCAGTGGCTGCCATACCATACGGCTGTGCTGCCATTCGAAGAGACCTCAACAGGCTCGAGAAATGGGCCAACAGAAGTCTCATGAAATTCAACATAGGGAAATGCGAAGTCCTGCACCTGAGGAGGAGTAGCCTGAGGTACCAGGACACCAGGACCAGGTTTGGTCTGAATGGCTGGAAAGCAGCTTGGCAGGGAAGGAGCTGGGGGTCCTGTTGCACGCCAAGTTAAACATGAGCCAGAAATGTGTCCTCCCAGCAAAGAAGGCTAACAATATCCTGAGCTGCATTAGGCATAGTTTTGCCAGCAGGTCAAGGGAGGTGATCCTTCCCCTCCGCTCAGTCCTGGTGAGACACATCTGGAGTGCTGTGCCCCGTGCTGGGCTACCCAGTGCAAGAGAGACATGGACTTACTGGAGCGCTTTCAGGAAAGGGCCGCAAAGGTGATTAAGGGCTTGGAGCATCTGTCATATGAGGAGAAGCTGAGAGAGCTGGGACTGTTCAGCCTGGAGAAGAGAGGGCTGAGATGGATTGGGTCAATGCGTATAAATATCTGATGGGCAGTGGTAAAGAAGACGGAACCAGACTCTTCTCAGTGGTGCCCAGTGAATAGAGAAGAGGCAATAGGCACAAGCTGAAACACAAGAAAATCCTCTTAAACATTAAAATGTTGGTTGGGGATTTTTTGTTTATTTTTTTGTTTGTTGTTTTTTACAGCAAAGGTGGTCAAACACTGGAGATTTGCCCAGAGAGGCAATTTTCTTTATATAGTTAATGTTCTTTATAAACTTAAAGTCTCAAAACTATCTAAATTTTTGTCAGCAAGGGCAATGATGTTGAACAGAGGAATAAAGACAGGTTCTGGAAATAGAATATGGTTGAGATGTAAAAAAAACCTCAGAGATATAACCTCTGCTTTAAAAATTTCTGAGAACAAATACAGGAATTTACAAATGCAGTGGCAAATCTTTTAGTAATACTTGTAAAGATGGCATACTATCAGAGAACAGCATGACCTCAACTATGTGTAAGGTTTTAGAATGCATTTTACAAGAAAGAAAAATCACACACATAGAAAAAAATGGAAAATAAGATAAAATCAACAGAGCTGTTCTCATTCGTAAAATAATTAATTAAGCAAAGGAAAGCAGGCAAGAATGTGGAATTGGTTATCAAAAATAAGAAATAATGGGTTTAGCAGGATAAAGAAATAGGAGCCTGGATTGACATTATGAGTGGAGCTATTTAAAAAACCATCTTAGGACCAGCATTATTTAATCATTTTTTCTAGTACAGAAAAATAAGTGATACCTTTGGCAGAAAAAAGTTTTTATGTTAATGATGATTGTTGATGACTGTCAATTTGGAAGCAGTGTTAACATACCAAAAGATCAGAATCTATTTTACAGAGGAAAGCTAGGATGATATAGAAAAATGGTGAAATATAATAATGGCCATGCATCTGTCTCTTGATTTATCTCAATTTAGACAGATCTGAGGTTAGTTATTGCAGGGAACCTCTATGATCGGTTGAAAGAAACAGGCACCTGCAGATTGAGATGCAGAATCCCAAGTGAAGGAGTCATTTTCTGGGTGAGCCTTTCATTGACTGTAAATGGAGTTCGAAAGATGTCTAGTTATTACTAGGCCTGTTTTACAGGATTAATGAAATACATTTCAGCCATAACCTGGAAGCCCGTCAGTTGAACTTTGCAAAACTTTACTGGTACCGAATTACATTTAATCTACTTCAGCAATTCAAAGCAGTTAGCCCCATGTATGACCCTTAAACAGCTGCAACAGTTCTGATGTCTGCTAAAATTGTAAATTCTTTTCCCTTTTTTGGCTTAGCATCCTAATATTCCTATTAAATATGCCCCACTCAGTGATGCGATTACACAATACTTTGTTTATTCCTGGTGAAAACCTGTCAGCATTTGCTTGGCAACTTTTAATTGTTATTTTGCAAATCTGACCATAATGGGAAGGTTTCCAGTGTGAGCTTTATCTCAGCAAACATCCACTCATATGGTTTAGTGAAGCAATGAAAGGCCCAAGGAATCTTTATAATTCCCTGCATCCCAAGTCCATTTGAGGAGCAGAAAACATAACACAGGCCCTAGAATAACTGTGTGTGTGTGTTAGTAGTTTTAGAGTAACAATGACTGAGATACTTCTGCATATAGGCATAATTCTAATTTATCTGGAATATGAGAGAGATGGAGAAAGGAATCCAAAGTTTTTAGCCAATTGGAGGATGATGGTGAGCCACCATCATGATAAAGTCATCACAAAGACAAAGCCGTGACCAAAACTGTTCTAGAAACTAATCATCAATCACAGACAAGATCTCATCTGGAATACTGTATACCCCAGTCATTCAGCGCACATCTACATTGCCAGCTACAACACAGTCGGGAACAAATTTAAGTGCCAGGCTTCGTTCTCCACACTGCTTAACCATCAACTCACTGTCAGGGTCATTCCTGGATCATCCCAGAAAGATTTTCTCAAGACAGGTTGATTCCCACTCAGGGGACAATGCCATCCACGTTCTGCATAAATAAGGCAGTATAAATACAACCGCACAAGGTCTGCCTGACACAATTCTCTGTAGTCTTGCAGTATTATCCAAACCAGTTTCGTACCTTTGAATACTCCTACGTATGCCATGCACCAGGGCGCAGAAACCATATTCTCATTTTCGTGATATAAAACCTTTTCCCTAACAAACCGCAATATAATCCTTGCATTATTTCAGGCACTTTGAAATTATCCCCACTATCACCACTGCCACACGTGTTAGTCATTGTATACCTTAGGGGCACTAGCTGGGCCTTGAAGATGCCAAGGGCCGGGGTGTGCCTGTGGATGTAGCCAGTCTGCCAGGTAGGGTCTGTCCCTGGCGCAGTGTGGACGTGAGCACGTCAGTTCTGCCTGGCATCAGAGACAGGGGCTGCTCCTCTTCCTTTCATTCGTGAGAACAGATAGATCCTTAGGCTCCAGAAAGATTAATTCAGACTGATAGTCCAAAAAAGACAAATAGACTGGGGATTTGAACTCCCTGTTTTACAAGAAAAGAGAAAAAAAATTATTAAAACACATTAATTCCCAAAGGGCATATAACTATCACCTATAAACATATCTGTGATGTAAGTACTAGAGAATCAGAATTATTTTTGAGCTGATCCAGTGTTTTCCAACCTTTTCCAGTTTGTAGACATCTAATATTTCTTTAGGAGTTTTTGATGGCTTGAGAAAAATCACATAAATGTTATTCTGTACATGGAATACAAATAGGCTTTTCCCTGATTCCCCTTCCAGTCTCTTTTGAAATAGTCCACAGATACACAGCGGTCTGTGGACACAGGGGAAAAAACCTCTAAACCCCTCATCAGTAGAAGAATTGAGTGATCCAAAAATAACATTAGGGTGGGAAATAGGAAAATGTTTCTATTTAATAGGGCACTGAGGTTCTGGAATATATTTTAAACACGCGGAAAGTAGGCTCAAATTTAATATTATAAAGACTATTATGAAATAAATTATTTCACAAGACCATTGTGGTACCCAAGGACTGAGTTGATGAGGGCATGAATGTTCCCTATTGTGAAGAGAAAGTATTGAGTGAACTGTGTTCCTCTGACATAGTCAAATGATCTAAAAGTTCAGAAAGGCAAAAAAAAACCCTGGACAAAAAGAAATATACATATATCCCTGTATAAAAAAAAACACCAAAGCTGTGAAGTACAGTTTAAAATTAATTCTCAGATCATAATTATAATTAAAAAACTTTATTTTCACATATAATTCTAGATCACCCATGTCATGCTGAGATGTTGCTTCTTATCTAAATTGTGGTTAAAAAATAATGTCTTCTATGAATAGAGTAAAAAAGTCTCCGACACAAAATGAAATGCAAAATCTATGACTCATTCTAATTAAAACAGAAACTCATGACCTGATATTCCTCAAATAAATGTGAGAAATCCACATTGCGTACTACTACATCGTATTTTAGGATTATTTATTTCTTTCGTAAGGACAAATGTAAGATATTACTGACTCAGTACAACCCTAAAGTTTTACAGTTCAGTTCAGATAAGCACTGCAGATGTTACATTTTCCTTTTTATTCTTTTGGTTTGAGGTGATGAATAGTCCTCACTGATCTCTTGCACAGGGACCAGTAACATCCCCTGGCCCAGTCAAGTATGCCAGATCCCCACCACAATCTACATGGGGAATCCCAGGAAACACCACGGTCTACATGCAACCTCATAAAATTAGCAACAGGGGCATGTTGTACAAGAATGAAGCTGTAATTAACAATACTAAGTGAAATTCAACTCTTAAAAGACAAAAAATTCAAACTCTCTTTTAGTTTCAAAATAGGAAGAAGGAGACAAATTCATAAGAATTTTGTGGAATGTAAATACTTTTAAAGAACCTAATTCTGGTATTTTAATTTAAATGAAAAATCTGTACATTCCCAAATGCAAATTCCCTGTAAAAATGAAGAAGAGATTCGTCAAGCCTAATTTTAATCTTCACTTTCACAAATGACCATTTGTCATTTTATGTTCTCTCTGTAGTTCATAGAAGTAGGCAATGCATATTTTCTAGAAAACAATAAAAATTCTTTTTATCTGATACACTGTCTGCTCCCCTGAAGCAAAATTGAAGTGTTTGTCAGATGGCAAATAATCACTTAGAATTTTATTACCTGTATCCCTTGCTCTGTAGATAAGCAACAGGCATAATTCCAATGTTTTACATGGGTGTCAAATCAGGGCTTATTTGTCAACTACATGCTTCAGCATATGAAAAGTTACCACTAATCCATACAATACTGTGTTTTTCTGAAAATCATGAACTGAATACCTAGTAATGGTCGACTGCTCTTTTTTCTTAAGTGTCTAAAGGTTTCAGTAATTAGGAAAATACATCTCCTTACAGAGTTGAAAGCATTGAAAGCCCTACTTGAACTAGACTAATTATTTAAATTGCATGGCAGCATAGCTGCTTCAAAAATTAGCTAAAGGAAAAAAATAAAAACGTTTTTTTTTTTAACAAGAACGACGGGCTGATATTTCATTTCTTTTAAGTTTGTCTTGGTTTAGCCCCAGACAACAAATACGCGCCCCACAGACACTTTCTCACTACCTCAGTTTCTAACTCACTTTCTCAGTTTAGATGGGGGAGAGAGACAGAAGAGTAAAAGTGAGAAAACTCATGGGTTGAGATAAAGACAGTTGAATAGGTAAAGCAAAAGCCACGCACGCAAGCAAGGCAAAACAAGGAATTCATTCACTGCTTCCCATCGGCAGGCAGGTGTTCAGCCATCTCTAGGAGAGCAGGGCTCCACCACGCATAATGGCTACTTGGGAAGACAAACGCCGTAACTCTGAAAGTGGGTGTCCCCCCTGCTGACCTTCCTTCTTCTTCCCCCAGCTTTATATACTGAGCATGACATCACATGGTATGGAATAGCCCTTTGGTCAGCTGGGGTCAGCTGTCCCAACTGTATCCCCTACCAATGTCTTGTGCACTCCCAGCATACTCACTGGCAGGGCAGAAAAGGCCTTGAGTCTGCGTAAGCACTGCTCAGCAGTAACTAAAACATCCCTGTGTTCACCGTTTTCTGCACAAATCCAAAACATAGCTCTGTTCTAGCTGCTAGGAAGAAAATTAACTCTATCCCAGCCAAAGCCAGCACAAAGTTGAAATGCAGAATTTGGCAAAAACTTAAGGCACAGTCCAACCCTGCGGTTGCCCATGTGGTTCCCCCTATAGAACACAGCGCCTGCCCCAGTTCTGCACCCATGCATTGGGCAGAGTCCTCTGGGGACTTGGGAAAGGTGAATTTTCTTCTTAGGTGTTTATATACGTAGGAGATCAACAACCAGCATGGGCTCCTCTCAGATGCGTAGTGTCAGGGCTAAATTTACATCGGTTGAATTCTCTGCTAATGCTGTTGGTTTTGAACTTTAGCACTCTGAGATATAAGACAGACTGCAAAAACATTGACTAAAATTGTATACTGCTGATCATACACACCATTTGTACTCCTGTCTATAGTAGAAACACGCTAACTATTGGTTTTTGTTTTCTGAGAAAAGTTTGATGCTATTTAATAGAAAGCAAAGGGGTGAATTGGTTTAATAACAAGTACTTCTATCAGCAACAAACTAATGAAAATAAATTTATATCCAGAAAAGTCTGCTTTTATTCACATCTTCTGCTGGAGTTCTATTAAGTTTTTGCTTTTCTATTTGGCCTTCATGGAATCTTCATGGAACTTTTTGAAACTTTGTGGTTTTCAGTGTCCTTACCATTCCGCTATGGTTAAGTTTGTCTGAAAGGCTGCGCCAAGTTCAAAACTTGTGAAGAAAGCAGGCACACAAAAAAAGACTATGATTGTAGAGGCTACTTCTTTCCAGAAAATAAAGCTAAAAATTAAATATGGAACACGTAAACAATGTTACATTGTCTGGAGGAAGGATAAACATACACCTGCTTTCTCCTCCAAATAGTACACAAACAGGAGGTGCAGTACACCTAACCCTGAGCATCTATAATTTTTAACAAACCCAGTCCTGAAAAAGATTCTGGTACACGTGGCCATCTCTTTCCAAATATCTGTGACACTAAAAAATCTGCTTTGCATTCTCAAAAATCTATAAAACTTTTAATATAATTTATGACATGTAATTTAAATTTTTTTTTACATTCACAACAAGTATTGGATAAAAGAACTTTGAAAAAATTGAGAGTGTATTTTTTTTCTCTCTCTTATGTGTAAGTCAAGCACAATGACTTACAAGCTCAAGTAGTTCTCAAAAAAAAAAAAAAAGAAGAATTGAACACTGAAAAACACACCATTGAAGACCCTTACTCTATGTGCCTCAGCTCCCTGTCTATAGGATGAACATGACATTGACTTCTTACTTTTCTGAGCCATGTTTAAAACACATATAATGAAGGCTGCCTCCACCTCTTGTATTCAACCCACATCAAGAGAACTGACTAACTGAAACTCAGGAAACGGTATTGTCTCTCTTGTGGCTTAATTTTTGTCTGGGATGAGTAAAAAGTAAGAAAATAAGAGAACCGGAGCCCTATTATTGGTAACAATAAAATTGATCACTGTCCTTCGCTCTAGAATTTTAGAAGAATAACATAAATATCAAGGTATAAAATCATAGGTATATATATTTTTTTTTTATTGAGTTTCTCTATATCAACTTACTTTTCATTAGCAACACCAGAACTTTTAAGTGTATTTCTTGTTTTATAAACAGAGTCTGTTTATAGAAAGAATCAAAGGACATGTTATAATGTTATATATATATGTAATATATATAACATGTACTAACATTAATTTGTTAATTTAGCTTCACAGTCTAATTTTGCATAGAATTATAATGCTGTGTGTTTACAGTTTTCCATTATAAATATAAATTGCTTTTAAGAACAAGCATAAGTACTTATCTTTTTTTTTTTAGAAGATGAGTGCTGAGTGCTTTCACTTAATGTTATGGTGAACACGATGAGTGGAGTTTCCCACAGGACATGCAGTTATGAGGCTGTGGCTACACCACCGAGCTCTGCTGGCATGCCCGTGCTGGTTAACAGCTTGCAAAACCCCTCCCTATCACCTGCTGGCATCGCGCTGCTGAACCTCAGATAGAGATCCAGCCCCACCAGCACAAACCGCGCTGCTGGCTCAGGGCCCGCCATCCCTGCACCCCTGCGGGGCACGCGCTTACCCACCGGAACCAACCTCATCAGAGCACGCCACGTTCCCTCTCTGTTTGCAGCACGACAGTGAAGGCAGTCCTTGGAAACAATACTGTTTCCTACTCCTCACAAAGCTGTTGAACTGTTGGGGTTTTTTGATTTGGTTTTTTTTTTTTTTGCGGGGGTGTGGCTTTTTTGTGTTGTTTGTGGTTTTTTGTGTGTGGTTTTTTTTGTTTTTTTTTAATACAAAAGGAAATTATAAAATACTACTAAGATTAGGATTTTGTTATGGATTTTGTTCCTCTGGATATTAGGAAAAAATTATTCACCAAAAGGGTTGTCAAGCATTGGAGCTGGCTGCCCAGGGAAGCGGTGGAGTTGCCATCCCTGGAGGTATTGAAAAGCCGGGTAGGCGTGATGCTGAGGGACATGGTTTAGGCAGTGTTAGGTTAATGGCTGGACCCAGTGATCTTAAAGGTCCCTTCTGACCTAAACGATTCTATGATTCTATGATTCTGCTTTCATAGACATAAGATTTTCTACAAAAATATATTTGGTGACTTGACCCCTGAAAACGGGTCGTCTGTGCTCCTATTTAAAACTAAACTCTTTTCTTTTCATTGGTAACCATTACAATCTGAGAGACTTTAAGATGGGGCTTTGAGCAACCTGGGCTAGTGGGAGGTGTCCCTGCCCATGGCAGGGAGTTGGAACCAGATGGTCTTTTAGGTCCCTTCTAACCCAAACCATTCTATGATTCTATAAAAATAAACCCAAAGTTTTTCTCAGCTCGATATTTGTTTATGTTGCAATTCAGGTCATTTTTTGATTTCATAATTTTCAACACTGATATGTGTAGGAGAAACTTTTGGCATTTAAACATGAAAGACCATATCTAGGTGTGGTGTACTGACCCCAGCTAGCAGCTGAGCACCACACAGCCCTCTGTTCACAGGAGTGAGATCCCCTCACAGGGGAGTGAACAGGATGAACAAAAGTGATAAAACTCGTGAGCTGAGACAAAGACAGTTCAATAAGTGATAGAAAGATAAATCTTAAACCTCACAAAACAAGTATCCAAAGGCAGTCGCCCAACCCCTCCCATAAGAAGATGACCGATGCCCAGGCAGCCTTGAGTAATGGACCCAGTACACTGAATTTTGAAAATCAGCTATTGTGCAGTGCTTAGTGGCTTTTAAAATTAAACTTCACATATCCCTTCTTTAGACCCAATTCTATTACTTTTTGAAGTGAGACAATACATCAAAATTCAACATCTTAAAAATTCATTTAACCTCATCAGAAATTGAGACGATAAAATTTCTGAAGAATTATCCTTCCAAAGTGTCGCTAAAGAGTGATACTGGGCTGCTTCAGGCTGTTTTGCATCAGCAGAAGACTTTGATTTATCACATTTCAACTAGCTATAAGAATCTCTACATGTAGTAAAGTTGATACAGATCTCTAGATATCAGAAATTCACTGTTGTGATGCAAAATTACTTTCTCCACTCTACAAACGATATAGGAGGTATAAGTGAGGGGGAAGGAGACATTGCCAGAACAGCCCTGTGCATGGAAAATGATGGATGCAGTAGCAAGCCCTTAGGATCATAAGCAGTTGGTGCAGGCTATTGGGAAGGTGTCTTCTAATTTCTGTTGATCCTCAGGACCTCAGGGATCAAAGATCAGTAGTTTAATACAATACAGTCACAGTAAAACCAATTTAACAGTTTCCAAGGTTTCCAAGCATTTATCATCTGAAAATGCCATTACATCACAATCAACATTTCTGAAATAGTATGCCAATCTTGACAAAATTGGATCTGAAAACACAGCTGAAGCAACAGAACATTTGGGTAATATTGGAACACAATGTTTAGATTTTGCAGCTATCATTTTGAAATCTCTTTCTGTTTCAAAACATATTTCGTTATCTAGCATGAACCACATTATCCCCAAACTGGCACAGACTGCTTTGATTTATGAAATGACATTCTGACACTGACATTGACTCAGCCGTGTCTCTCTAACTCCCACCCACCCAGTAACTCCAGGAGCTTTGTTCTTTGTTATTACTGTTGTTCTAAATACATGAGGACTTACTGGAGAAAAGGTATTCCGATTTTCAACAAGCTTAAAAGCATACCGCCTTATTGCTGTCTCTGGACAAGGCTTTCCCAGATGTTTGGATAAAGTTACATTATGGATCCCCTACCTTTCTCTATATCAAGTTATTGTCATCATCTTTTTCTGTCACTGGAACAGTCTAAAAGAAATTTAACTGATTCCAAGATTTCTAAAGAGATTAATAAAGCTTTATCTTTACCTTTTCGTGTCGTGTCTAGGAAGTGGGCTTCTACATACAGATACAGCAGAGTGCTTGGGATGTTTACTTGGAGAAAAATACTTAAACAAGTAAAATAGTCATGTGACTAGACTTAAATATAAACTTTCTGGTCTAGTGTTTGACCCTGCCGGAGAAAAGCAGGTTTCTGAAACTGGGCACCATGGCATCTTTATTGAAATCATTGTACTAGCATTAACAAATGTGAGCAGATAAAAGATAGAGAGAGAGAGAGAGAGAGAGAGAGAGAGAGAGAGAGAGAGAGAGAGAGAGATTGACAGACAGGCAGACACATATACCTTCCCATAGCTATATCCTCACTTCAAATCCACTTGCTGTTCCCTCCTCGTACTGGAACACAGACACACTCTGGCAAGAAGGTGGTTCTGCAGCAGCTAAGTATTCAGACTCTTACAGTTTTGCCCTTTGCACCTCAATCAGAATCATGGTTTCTTGCAGAAGACTTCACCTGTAAGGTATTTACAAAAATGAAGAAACAGAAAAGTGAAGCCATTTACCCGTTTTCACTCAAAAAGCTAAAGCAAGAGTATGAACTGGAAAAAAACCAGACATTAGATTTCCCCCTGCCTAGTTTTCAGTTTGTTTGTTTTTCAAGGAAAAAAAGCAAAGTCCCAAGGTAGAACTCTGATCACTAAGCTATAGAACGAGGAATACTATTCTTGTTTTCATTTAAAGGAGATAAATACTGCTTTTGCTGAGACATTAGAGAAACTCTCCCACACTTTTCACTTAAACAACATTTTAAATGAAGGGATTGCTTTTGTTTTTTGCATTTTCCCAGAGGTTTGGGGGTAATAAAAGTTTAGTTTTATTTTTCCTCAGAATTGCAGTATTTGTCTAACCTGCAGGTTTCTGGTTTCACGCTGAGATGGAAACACCTCATTTTCATGTGAGAATAAAATCTGCTGATAGCATTTATCTCAAACAGAATCAGAGCACAGAAATCTCACAAGGAAACTCTCCTGAAATTTCCTAGGTAACCTCATAGAGGGCTTTGCATATAGCTTCACATGAAATATTTGAAAAAAAATTTCCTGCTTTTCAAATGCAAAATGCCTCTTTTTTTCTTTTTTTTTTTTTTTTTTTAAATTGAAAGCCTTTACAGTTCTGCAGCTGTAAGGCTCCTTGCTCTGCCTGCAATGAGCAGCGCTGAACACCGCTATTGGGAACCACCACCCAGGAACACGTCCCTCACAAGTAGGGCTAATTTGCCACCGCGGTGGTGGAGGTGAGCCATATAGCTGCATTAGTAGAGTTGGGATGAAGTCTTTTGTAAAAGCCATTAAAAACTACTTAAATACAGTAAAGGAAATGAAGAGAGGCTGGATAACAAACCTCGGGTGTGACTCTCAGCCCCTATTAGGAGTAAAATCAGTGAATCAGCAGGATTTATGCTAATTTATAACCACCAAAAGCAAATGCAAAACCAATGTGCTGAGGATCAGGTCATGGATTCCCTGCAAAATATGGCCAATATTTAAGAATAATTAATGTGAAATATAGGCATGAAAAAAACCACAACACATTATTTACCATTTTCTGTTGTGTTGTTTTCCCATGTGAATACATCGAGGCAGCTCTTCTCTCACACACAGAGTCTCTGGCCTCTCGCACGCACACACGCGTGTGGCTGCAGCTGAGTCGGTGCTGCGGAGGACTGGGCAAAGGCACAGTGAAACCAGAACCCCAGGAATGGCAGCACTGGGAATGCTCTGGCCTTTTTAATGGCCAGTGAGCCTTCCTCCGCTGTACAAACAAAATGAAAACCAGCCCTTTACCAGCAACCTTACAGTCCAAACGAAAAAAAAGCAGAGGCAGCTTCTCTGGAGAAGGGGCCAGTTCTATTGTATGTTGGTGTATAGGAATATGTTGTGTATTTTAATTCATCAGTATTTTAATATGCATTGGTCTACCCAAATGGGGCAGCGATCTGGATTTGGGCCTGAGACTACTAATGCGACAATGTTATTAGAAAGCAAATCACTACAATAATTATGATTAATACTTTCTTTCAATGTAGCAGTCTGCTTCATCATCTTTAGCAAAGTGTTATTTTTAATTTAAACAAAGCACATTGCCAACAAGCTAAATGTGTCAAATTGAACAGTTTAGTCTTCCTAGTATGTATACCTTCAAGTGTACTTTTTCATCTGTTATATATTTGGAAGGTGAAGGAATGTTGTGCTTTTTACAGACAGTTTTCCATAAATTTAAGCAGGCAAGCAGCTAAACTGACACGCAATTGCAATATCACAGCGCTGGAAGGAGTTTCTGGTAGCGTTATCACTAGGTGGTGAAAAAGTCTTCAGTGGGGTTGTCTGGGATTATCTCTTTAAATCCTTGAGAGAATGGGATTTTATGACACTTTATCAATGGGACTAAGCCTCTCTTTCTTAGTCCCCCCCTCTTGGGTGATTTCCTATAATAAGTACATTTCAAAGATATTCCCATTACAGACAGGCCATCTCGCCTGGTGTTCTTCAGCTCAGCTCTACTACCATTGACATTCACAACCTGGAGCTTGTTATACTGCTATACGCTACACAGCTGATGTTCTGCATCTGCTCCTCAGGCCCAAAAGGCAACAGTCTGGTCCACTGAGCTAAGGAAAAGATCTGGATGCTCATTTAGATGTAAAATGAGTTGTGACTAATGAAAGACGTGAAGATTAATTAGCTAAATCTAACTAGTACTACTATTCCTGGATTTCAAATAGTTGCCAAACGCAGAATAATCCCCAAACTTTCATAGTAGTTTATTTAAATAAATGAGACCTATCACTTCTTCTGCACAACCTCACAGCTGCTGCTATCAGTAAACACAGGGTTAGAAGGGTATTATTCAAAGAGAAAACAGTGAAAAAATTACTTAATAAAATATTAAAAGCTTTAATTGGAAATGGACAAAAATATTTTGCTGGTAATACTTTGATGAAAAAAATAATTTTTCAATAAAAAGTAAGACTGTGTCCAAACCCAAGCTCACTGTCCTGTTTATATATAGACCTTAGATATATATGTACATATGAACAAATTAAAAAAACACCTAACAATCCAGTTCCAAAACAAACAAGGTATATGCTCATTAATATGTATTCTTTTGTTGCTTGGGACAACAGCGTGGTAAAAAATAAATAATAATCAGGTCAACCATTGAACTTTTATTTATTTCTTCAATGAAATAACTGTAGAAAAACTTGCATCTAAATCACATATAAATGTTAATTCTTGTTTGTGGTAATGTCATGGTTTCAGTTGGGATAGAGTTAACTTTTTTATTAGCAGCTGGTATAGTATTGTGTTTCAGATTTGGGATGAGAAATACTTTTGAAAGTACGTTGGCGTTTTCAGTTGTTGATAAGCTCTCAAGGCCTTTTCTGCTCCTCATATCGTCCTGCCAGTGAACAGGCTGGGAGGGGAGAAGAAGTTGGGAGGAGATACAGCTGGGACCAAAGGGATACAACTCACCAAGGGGAATATTCCATACCATGTGACATCATGCTCAGTATGTAAAGCTGGGGGAAGAAGAAGGAAGGGGGGGATGTTCTGAGTGATCGTGTTTGTCTTCCCAACTAACCATTAAGAGTGATGGAGCCCTGCTTTTCTGTGTGTGGCTGAACACCTGCCTGCCGATGGGAAGCAGTGAATGAATTCCTTGTTTTGCCTTGCTTGCGTGCGTGGCTTTTGCTTTACCTATTCAACTGTCTTTATCTCAACCCATGATTTTTTTCTCACTTTTACTCTTCTAATTCTCTCCCCTAACCAAACTGGGGTGACTGAGCAAGCAGCTGCATGGTTCTGGCTGCCAACTGGGGTTAAAACATGACAGGTAGTAACCACAAAAAGTTCTTACTGATTCACTCAAGATTTCCATAATGAGAGAGAGGAAGATGAAAACTGGTTTTCAAGTTTGCAAGGACTGCCTCTGTCATCTGGTCAATGCTCTTGAAAATAAATCATACTAGTATAGTGTTTGTCAAAGGCGACATTCAGCTCTAAATTCTTAGACACTTTTTTATGTGTCTGAGTGTTGGTGTCTGCTTGTGGTCTGGAGATCTGTTTTCCCATCATAACCAAAGAAGGTCTTCTCTAAAAGTTGAAAGGACTTCAGAGTGTGATATGTTTTAAAGAGTTTGTTTCCGCTGCGTATTCATAGACATGTAGTGCCATTTAAAATACCCTCTAGTATCTCCCTGGTCCTCAGATGCCATTCCAGCAAGGCATAGGGCTCCCCTAGGTCCTGAGTCACATCTGCAGATGTCTTAGGTGTTCTAGAGTGTCCCAGATGAAAGACTTCTACAGTGAGAGAAGTTTCTGGGGGCCAGTGATGGGAGCCAAGATACCAAGCTCACATGTCATGCAAAGTATAAGTGTCTACAATTAGGAGTTTAATTCCATTCACATGCTGCTTCCTTATATCAACTCAATGCAGCTGTATTTAAAGAACAGTATTCTCTTATGAGCCATTCTGTATGCTTCCCATTTCAATAATTATGTTCATTTCTTGATCTCAGGATACTAATTTACTTTACTGTAAAGGAAAATATATTTCCCTAAGTGCCTTATAGTCAATTTTCACAACACTTTTTTGATTTGGTTCCCAAACTGTGATTGTTTATTGTGAAAGATCATAGAGTTTGCAACTAGATTAAGATAAGCATTTTCAGTAATCTTCCCAATTTACCACTTTGCTACTATTGAAAAATTAAGTTTCCTTCAGGCCAGCTGGCTTTAGGTGCTTGTAGAAAAGATTTTTTTCCATAGACCAATTTCAAAGTAAAGACTAAGACTCCTTTGACAGTGGAGCTCCCGGATTTATATGAAAATTCTACTTTTCCTCTTTTAAGACAAGAGATATTTATAGAATGAAAGGTTAATATCAGGAACAAATTCAAAGCACAGTGTCCGCAGACAGAGAATGCCTAAAGGCTCTAAGGCTAGAAACAATACTACATCTTTTTTTTTTTTTTTTTCTTTAAAAGATAGCTTTCTGAGTTCTTAAGACAGGTGTTTCCTGCAGATTTGCAAATAGCTATAGGAATATGTCTAAAGGCTTTAGTTTTACCAGCATGTGAAAAATTACAGCGATGCTCATGAAATGTTGGACATTTGAAAAAAAAAAAGTCCAATAATTGGCATGTGCAGATTCTCATATGATTCATGGGATTTTTTAAACATTAGAATTACATGTCTTCTGCTGAAAATTTACAAGAATTTATAGTGTTACAGTAATTTATATTACACTGTAAGTATTACTGTATCATAGTGATATTACATTATTTAGTATTTTTATAGTATTGCATTGATGTATAGACCAAATTTATTCTCAGTGAATGAATGACCAAAAATATCTGCATCCAGTAAAGAGGTTCCTTATGTTATACAACCTAAATATTTGTAATACATGAAATCATCTGAAAATTAAGTATAGACCTGTGTTTATTTTTATTTTGTCTATATGTAAGGATGAGCAATTTTAACAAAGAACATGTGTACTGGTCTACATGGAAGACCAGAGGGATGTAAGAAATCAGATATGGAAGAGAAAAAATCACTGCTTAATTTGTCTGTCCATAGAGGTAATGCAAGCATGTCAGGAAGCACAGTGCACACTGCATACTTTATGCTGTGCTCTATCTGCAGAATTGTTCAGTATGCCTCCCTGCAATTCAATCTCAATTCAATCAATCTCGATTTGTAGAAAGAAAAAATCCATAGAGAAATGACCTAATTGGTTTCTCAATATCTCATTTCAAATTTTCTTTTTTTTCATTTACTGGTTTCTTGGAATCGAACTTTGTTAATCTCAAGTGCTTGCTATGTAAGAAAATAAAGCCTCAAAAATCATGAAGTTATTTTTCTAAAAACATGAAGCTTAAGAATATTAAATGTTGACTTTTCTTCCTTTTTCCTTCCTTTCACTGACCAGATAGGTATTCTACAAATGTTCACACTGTCTGGATTTTTTTTTGGAAACAGAAACGTTAGCAGATTACTTGTTCATTTTCTTTAAGAAAGATGGGGTTCTGTGGTAATCACCTGATTCCAAAAACTGTAGAAATAATAATTATTTTAAATCCTAAATGACTATTCACAACAAAATCATGAAAAGAGACAGCAGTAAACTCATTTTTCTGAGCTTTCAACAGAAGTACTCACCCATGGCTAGAGGATACCTGCATGAGTAGATCTTCAAAATTTAATCTGGCTACACAAATAACAGGACCAGACGATGCAATCACTGCTTAACTTGATCTTCTGTTTAATTTGATTAGAACATTAGGGGCCAATATGTTTTCGGCTTAAAATAATTCAAGTGTTTGTTTTTAGCAGTACATCAAGACAAGGTTATAAGAATTAAGGAAACCACATTTGCAGGAAGTAAGAAATTTAGTAAGTAGGCTATTTTGGGAAGAAATATTAAACTCCACCATGGTGAAAGGACATTGGGAAATCTGAGACAGCTCTAATGTGTACAAGGCTACACAGTTCCCATCAAAGAAATCTGAGTGATTTTACTGTGCAGATGGTAAAAGTATCAGGTGCGTCAACTTTGCCATGTGGCTGCAGCAGGGAAAAGTGGAACGGAAAGCAAGTATTCCCCTGAGAAAGATAGAAAGCAAGATCCAGACTATAAGCACTCTGCATTCGCATCAGTAGGCAGTACAGTGCAGGCAGTATTACAGACTGCAGTAAGAATACGGAGTGTCTCACATTTCAGTTGTTCTGCGCACTTTCAACTACCCTGTTAAACCATTCATCTTCACCTTTGTGTATTGGGAAGTCATCTGCAAGCTATTCTCTTGGACAAGAGAGCATTCCCATCCTCACCATCATGGAACAGCTGATGTGTGAAGGAACTTCTGGAAGTCATCTACTCCAAATCCCTGCTCAAAGCAGGGTCACTTAAGTCCTTCTTTACTCAACGGCTCATTGCTGTGTTATGGTCAATTTTGTGTCAGACAGGACCTCCTGGTCCTCTTCTCCAAGCTGCTTCCCAGCCAGTCAGCCCCCAGCCTATACTTGACCTGAGGTCTGAGGTTATTCCTCCACAGGGGAAGGAGTTGGCATTTCCCTGTGTTGAACTTCATGAGGTTCCTGTTTGTCCGTTTCTCCGGTCTGTTGAGGATGCTCTGAATGGAAGCACATCCATCTGGTGTATCAACTACTTTTCCCAGTTTTATATCATCTGTGAATTTACTGAGGGTACACTCTGTCCCATCATCCAGGTTGTTCATGAAGATGTTAAAAAGTATCCCAGTATCATCCCCTGGCAGACACCATTAATGACTGATATCCAGCTGGATTTTGTGCCACTGATCACAACCCTTTGAGCCCAGTTGTTCAGCCAGTTTTCTAATCCATCTCACTGTCCTTATATAGCCCATACTTCATCATCTTGTCTATGAGGATGTTATGGAAGACAGTGTTGAAAGCCTTGCTTAAGCCAAGATAAACAACATCTCCTGGTCTTACTTCATCCGTCTCACCAATCGCCTCATCTTAGAAGGTTTTGGTTTGCTCAGGCATAATCTCTTTTTTGGAAATCCATTCTGACTATTACTATTCATCTAGTTCTGCTTAACGTGCTTGGAAAAAGCACCCAAGGGGAATTTCTCCATCACCTTTCCAGAGATTGAGATGAAGCTGGCCAGCCTGTAGTTTCCCTAATCCTACTTCTTGCCCTTCTTGAAGAGAGGAGTGACACTTGCTTTCGGCCACTGCTCAGGAACACCTTTGTCCCCCAAATCCCTGTGGCCTTACTAAGATAATGGGGAGTACCCTCACAGTGACATCAGTCAGATTCCTCAGCAGTCGCGTGTAACACATACACAAATTTAAGACAAGAACCTTAGTCTCTTTGGTCCAAGTTTGGCAAAATTACAAGGAACAGATTATGGGCTTTAAAATGAAGGCATGGAAAGCCTTACGCCACTGGCCAGTAAATATAATATCACCAAAAGTTATAATATATGGATTATTAGATATAGAATTACAGTGAAAATGTCTTTCCATAGAATCTAACTTATACCAAAATAATAATAAAATAACACCAACACCACCTGCCAAATTTATTCAAGGAGAAAGCAGGATTCTAATCACTTTAGATCATTTTGAGGGGTTTTGAGGGGTGCCATGCACCAGACCTATTTCCCATGCTTCGCTCTCTTCTGCAAATGCTTCTGCTTGGGACTTTATTACTGTCTAGAACTGAGATGTTCATAAACCACTAAAGGAGTTGTTCTGCTATCAGTGTCACATAAGAAGGATGGCCAAAGCAGATCTTAGCAGGACTACAGAGGAGAGGAAACAATTCTGGGGGGAAGTGGGATGGTGAATGATAGAAATGATAATGTAAATGTGTTCATATACTATGCTACAGGACTAAGCAACTCCCTCTACTGAATTATGAGAGTTATAAATTTCAGAGCTGATAAGTAATTTAAATGTTTGAAGATGCCATGTATTTTGGTAGAAGAAAGGCACAGAAATTCTTGCTGTGTCTATCATTATGAATATAATTGAAATCTTGCTAAATTCTTAAAATTCTACTTTACTTTTTCAAAACTGAGAAAATATCCATTTATTTGAGATTAATAAAGCTTTCAAAGAGTCTTTCCTAGATGCATACATTGAATGCAACTCCATGTACACTATGAAAAAATGTTCTGGATAAATATATCATGTATGACTTCCAGAAAAGTCCTTTCAAAGCATGTCTTATTTAAAAAAAAAAAAGAGATTTCTGGAAAAGGGGATGGAGTTGGATCAAAGAAGGAAAAACAGAGAGAAGAAGCATTATGTGGTTGAGTGAGGAAAAGATACGTGATATGAAAAGTTTTCCCTTGTGTTTTTTTCACAAGGCACATACACTGGATTAATTTGTCAGTCTGTCAATAGCGTAATGCATGAAACTGTGGTCAGGGATCCAGAAAAAAATCCATCTTTGACACCTTCAAGAAGCCTATCAAATGACGTGTATAGAAAAGCACTTGGAAGTCTACAGGTAATAAAGGTTATCTAAATGCTAAATATTACTTTTAGCTGTAGTCTAAGTAGTAAGGGTATGCTAAAGTGAGAATAGTGTACTTAACATCCTTATACTCTGTCTGTTATCTGCCTGTCCTTCTGCAGCACCTCTGTTTCAAATGGTAGTGAAAATGAATCAAGTGTTTTGCATCCGGTCTATTAACCAAAAAAGCCTAGAATTTCCCTATGTAATGCTACTTAACACACTTTTTTTTTTCAGTTGTATCTCAAAATATTTGACTTCTTTGTCACTATTTACACAGGGAATTCTATCACTCTTTCTCGATGTTTGTCCAGAGGATTGAGTAGCGCTATAATCTCTGTTCAAACCCTGCCTTTGCGATGTCTTTGACAAATGACTTAAAAGAAGTTTTCAACTATAATTTTCACTTGTATGTATGTGGGATCTAAGTTATTGCCTACTGTCTTATTGCAATCTGGGGACCAAAAAGCAGAGTGAGGGACACTGGGTTGCAGAAATCGAAATATAATCATCCTAGTTCTCTAGACCAGGATACTTCTGGGCAGGGGGAACTCTTACCTTGGAGATAGCATCATCCGTCCTCACCAGAACTTTACAACTTTCATAAAAATCTCTCTGGATAATGTTTCCCTTCTGCACTAAGTGCAGTGGTAGACTCACTAGCACTGAGCCTGCCCTCAGAGCATGCAGAGGCAGGAATTATAAACTGGAATAGGAAGTACATGGGAGAACCAGAAGTACATTGTGCCTGCACAGAGGTCCTCAGCTGGAGAGTTTTGATTTCTGTTGAAGTTTCAGGATGCCTGTGGAGGTCTTCGGGCCCTGTAGACAGCAGTTAGGCAAGCTGGCTCTTCCCTTAAGTGCCATTCCTTCTTCCTGAATGGGCCAAAGACACTGACCTGCCTCGGGTATTTCTTTTCTGTAGCGCTGAAGATGCTGAGATGGCTGTACTGGCTGTGACTCTTCTGAGAGAGGGAGTTTATTATCTTCCGTGTGGTGCCATGCAAACACAGCAATATTGCTTTCAGGCCTGAAGGAGTCTGTGTGTAGCCTCTCTGCGAGTAATGTGAGTTGGCTGACCCGACTGTTCCTACATTTGCTATATCCGAGTGGAAGGCTCTGGTCTAGGAAAAGATATTTTATTCTCTGCAGATCAGCATCTGCTGCCACAATAAGAACCTTTATGCACACACCAGCAGCCCAGCATAATACACTAAACATGCATGCCATTAAGTATGAACACTGATTCATACACTGTGGATGCAACAAAGGACCTGCAATCTACAGGCTAAAAGTATATATGTTTTATGAAGAAATTTCATCCACTGTTCATTAAGAAAGTCATCACCATGGTAACTTATACATTACAAGTCACTACGACTATCTCTAAGATCTTTAAGCGCGTAGCAACAAGAACATACTGCTGTAAAGTCTCCATTTTAGTAGTGTTTGAAAGTTATAAATAAGGTTTACTAAGCATGTTATAAGTATTAGACAGAAGACAAGGATGTTTGATCCCCAGCTGACATAAAAAAAATCACGTTATTAATTTGTAGACTTAATGATCTTACATCAAATGATGCCATCTGAAGATAGCTTATTGTCATGTTTTTCATCTTGGCTTTATATTTCTTCTTCACCTTGTTATGTTAGCTATTCTTTTAAAAATGGTTGGTAATATGAATATTCACTTTATGACACTTAGTGCAAGTAATAAGGAATGTGTGGGAAAGCTGCAGAGAACCAAGTGGTCTTCCAAGCAACATAGAGCCACTTGCTCTGACCTATTGCTCAATCCTCCACAGGAGGCTCGATTTCGAGATGCAATTTCCCTAGTGACGTGATTCACATCACAGTAACTTGATTTAGTTTTTATCACAGAGAAACTCAGCAAAAGACATCTCCTGTTAGGGCTGTGCTAAATGAGAAGGAGGACTGCAGCCACATAAAGGTGACCCAAAGTCATAGACAGGGAATTTTTCTCAGCAGATTGATGGTGGTAAAAGGTTAAGTAAAGAGAGGAGGGTATCATTTCTGCGTCAGCTTTTCTCTGTGTGGCTGTAAGACACCAAGACATGGCAAACTCTACAGGCTTTCATACTCATGGAAGTGATTCACTCTTTGTAAACTAAGGGGAATGACCATCTCACACTTCCCTGTGGCTTTGCCTGACAAAATGGAACATCTGGCTGACATTTTCCATGTGCACATCCATATGTGCACAAGCTTCCCCCTCCTCACTGACTGAACAAAATGTTCTTGGCTAGACCTGATAGAAATCTTTCTATTTGTGTTTTATGGGTATTGATTTTTTTAATGAATCGATTCTGGAGTTTTTAGGTCAGAATACTGTATTGCCCAAAACTATTTTTAATGAAAAAATACTTCACTTTTAAGACCCTTGATCTTCTTCCCCAAATCTGGGAGAAAGCAACTTTAAACTGATATATATAATCAACATGCCTTTTTTTTTTCCCCTAGTCATTTATACAACTATAGTATGCTCATCTGAGGCCAAAAACCAGGCTGGTTTTTATTTGGAAAATAGGTTGATGTAATCTCAAAGAATAGCTTTAAATTAGGTAAAGTTTAAAAATAATAGGTTATGGTATTTAAGAAAATAATTCATATCCAAAGTGTGTGAATGCCATTGATGTGCTGCAACATTTTCAGTTCAGTTCTTCGGACATCAAGATGACACTATTATTAACGTTCAAAAATACTGTAACACAAGTACAGTAAGTTCCAATTCAGCGGTAAGTAGTGTCATGAAAGGTAAGATCCTCACATAAAATAGGTTTCACTTTTTGCAGCAGTAGCATTAATGCCTTCCCTCTCAGAGCATCTTGGTAATGGTGGGTCTTTACAACTTCAGTTCTCTCCGCAGTCACGGACTACAAAGACTATAACTACTACTACTGCTGCATCAGCGGCTCTCAATTACATGTTATGTCTGAAGGCTGCTGTCTGCATATCACCATGTTTCCTGGGAAGTTTTGTGTCCTATACTGTTGAATATGACAAATCAATCTGCATAAGAACTGTCTTCATGCACTTCATTACAGTTGGTCCCCACAAACCTTCATGCTTTAATGTTAGTGTATTTTACCATATACCTAATGACAGCTGAATTATTCTTTATGTTTATTGAATAACAACTTGACTTTGACAATTCCTTGTAAGGTTACCAGATTTACTGACTTGTATTTTCTACCTTGCTTGAGACTCAGTTGTCCAGTATGTGGCTCCGTACCCCCGGCTACCAAGATTTAAGGAAGTAAAAGTTTGCCAGAATTTCATGGAATGAGATCAGCATCTTACAGATAATGGTCTATTTTAGATTTCATCTTAGTACATCAGCCCACTGAACTTGAAAAGTTATTTTCATGTCATAATCACATATTTTCTTCCCCCCCCTCCCCCTTCAAATTATCCCTTGCTTTATTTCAGAACTGCAAACCTGAAGATCATTTCTAACTTCAGAAAATAGGAGGGAACAATGCAACTAGGAAAATGTTTCAATAGCTAGTCACGGGGATATTTAGAGGCAGTGGAAAATGTCAAGACTGTGAATTTAACTTTGACTCTAGTAGGAGGTTCAGAAAATGTTAAAGCATAACTTGAACAAGAGGGCAAGTTCCTGACAACCACTGCTATCATGGCTAATCCAAGTTAAGTTTCCATTGTGTGAACATACTCAGCTTGACAGAACATTATGTTGTTTTTCTTTAAAATCATACCCCACCAATAATTTCCACTGTCAATTCAATGAGAAAATATATATATTTAAAGAACACACCGTAGGCTGTAATTATATTTTTTTAATGTTTTCATTTGACTTGTGGCTTAAATATAGATTTTCTCATGAGATACAAAGCTGTTAGCAGAGCTCTCCTTCACAATGAGTGAACCTCAAAAGCTTTAGCGGTTTGTCTCATTTCTGATCAACAATGAAAATGTTAGGTGTTTAGTCAAATCTTAACTTGAACTTTGTAAGCCACCTGCAGATCTTCTTCAGTAGCTCCAAACTTTACATGAGTTTCTTATGTTCTTGGAATATTTCAGCTGACCTGAAAATTGCAATGGAAACTTTTTATATTTTAGCTTAGATTTCTGTGTTTATAAAAGAACTACTGTTATCATCTGATCTAAACATCTTTCTGTTTGGGATACCAAGTTGTTGTATTTGGTTTTTCTCCACAAAGAATTAAAGACACAAGTATCCTCCCCATTTTAGGTTAGTTAAAGAGGTTTCTTCCCTTTGCCCAGCTATTGTGGTGGGTTTGTTGCCTGCACACTGAGGGTAGCTAAAAATGTGGTGAGTCTTACATCCATGGACTAACTAAAGGAGTTCAGTCATTTATGGATTTTTATTATAAAAGGATTTTGTGAGTCCCAGTCAGAAGGTCCCAAGTCTCCTTGTGTATGTCACTCAGTGCCCTAAACACCTCCCAGAGACCTCTGGATCCTGCTGCTGCAGAACCTATTTGTAGGTTTAATGGTGTCTGCAACCATGCAAAAAGTCTGCATAGCAGTGGGTGAGTCCTTCATGATAACAACACCAGAATGTACCATCATATCCCCAGGTGGCACAATACCATTAAGTGCTATGGACAAGAATCACTGAAATATCAGGAGACTACAAGTGGGAGCACAAGAAAGAGCAGGGAGCTGATCTAATTTTCCTTGGGGAGTGGTACCTGGTCCTAGAGGAATTCCGGAAACCTTCAGATCCCTGCTGGCAGTACCTGTGAGGAAATGCTTCACTGCTTCAGCAATTTGATGGGAGCAGGGAGATGGGGACGTGACTTGCCTTCAGCCCCTGCCCCTCAGTGGTGCTGGTGGGGGAGGAGAGGCCAGGCCAGGGGTTCTGCCCCACTTCTGGACAGGGGGTGGCAGGCTGTAGGACAGGGACACACTGAGCCTGGGTGATAAGAGCGGTAGCTGCTTACCGTGAAGGCTCAGGAGTATGATGACATACACAAAACTAACACTACAGATAGTGAAATATAATACTGGCACTTAATCATATTGATATCAGGCATACAGAATTTCTGATCCAACTGTATACTGCTGGATCAGTATAATGCTCACCATTAAATCTGAGACATGAGAAAGAAGAGGAGCTCAAGTCTCATCCACTTCTAGGACATGCCTTGACATTAGAAAGTACCCATTTACAGTTTTAAGGAAAAAAAAATAAATGCTTATTTCATCCAAAACGTGTTGTTGGTATGTAATCACTATACACTGTCTGTAAGCTACCATCCCTTTTTGAAACACTTTGAAGGAAAGCTATGTCCCAGACTTCATCAAAGGTGGATTCATCAGTCTACACCTGGCATTATACTTCTGTCTGTACAGCACATGCTGGATAAAGCATCCTCAGGCAAATTTTATCCATTGGTAACTAAAAACCATGGAAAGAAGCTAGTTAGTATTTTTGCATGTCTACAGTCTGTTTCTAAAATCACCAGGAGAATTTTTGAGCTCTGATGACAAGCTGAAGTCTTTGGTTCCACTATCCTATTTAATTTTCATTACAGGAGGCATTCGGCTTCTATCTGTGTGTGGACAAAACCTGCCACCTTTTGTCTTGCTGAACAGAACCCTTCTCTGCAATGAAATCTCTTGACTTTATGTAGTGCTGAAGTTAAGATGCGGTAGATAAACATCATATTAGTTACTGAAAGCATTAGAGTTACTCGATAGATAGCTTTTAAGACTGTACTACACGTGTATACATTGGGGTGGTTATATATTCTGGTACAGGTAATTAATAATACATCAGCACAACTGCAAAGTTCTGTACATTAATGACTGCAATTTCAGTGTAAATAACTGCATCATGTAATTACATCTAAAATGGATTTGTAGAAATATGAAAGAGAAAGATATTAAGAAGCAGTTCAACAAATGGGACTAACTTCCCTGCTACAAGAAATATTAGTAATTACTTAGATACAGTACAGTTGCATAAACTGTAATAACTGTGTAATTACTGAATGTTTAGAGTTGTAGTGTTATAAAGTGTGATTGCTTCTTGTCTTATCCTAACTCATCATCTGACGTATATGTCACTTGAAATGACTTCAAAGGAAGCAAGATTAATTTTAAGTTTTATGGACTTAGAATCTATTGAAGTAGATGGAAAACTGTGATTTCAACAAACTTTAGAGTGGGATATATGGACAAAACTATTATACAAGGAGTAATAAATAAGTCCTCTGAAGAAAATATGAGATTTTTTCTCGCACTCATACCTAGTACTCCACTGTTAAGGTAATTTTGACAAATAGGAGTTAAGGAGAGGAAGAGAGAGAAAGTTTCATGTTCCCCTTTTGGAACTATTGGGAATTAGGACCTAGTCCAGGCATAGATGTAGGCACCTTGTCCCCTCATCTTGTTTTCTCCACTAGACAAAGCCTGTGGTTCTGCTGTTAATGAGGTTTCCCAATGCCTTGCTGTGATGACAATTAGGAATGCTATACAAACAATACTCTTATCTTTGTTATTTTTTTTCCTGTGTATTTTAGTAGTCCTATGTTATGTTTGATGAGAAACTAAAAAGTATGAAGCCAGCTAAACTGTTGTTTTTGTGGATCTTTGGATATCAAATGGGATCAATGTTTCCCAACTTAATTGTCTGCAGAAGGCAGTGGCTCTACAGGCCCTTCTGGAAACACTTCTGAGATAAGTTGCAAGATAAATGCCATTCAGAATAGGTAAAGGAAAGAACTGTGAATTTCACTATTTTTAAGGATGATTAGGATAAAGATACATGCTGGTGCGACAAGGGTAACAGCTGCCAGGCACAAAAGTTTGCCGGATTTAAAGAGGGGGAAAAGGAACACAAACAAAAAGAACGAGATATTAGATGTGGGATTCCACATCCAGCAACTTTAGTCATCACAGTAGGAAACCAAACAAGAAAATTTAATGAACCAGAGTTGGCAGAGAAATTTCTTAATAACTTGGAGAAAAGAGACATCGGTGATTTTGTAACTTGTGGCACTGGCCTGTCAGTTACAAAATGCATTTGAGTGAATGTAATGGATTTGGAACAAAAACTGTGTTACAAATGTTTATGTAAATTGCAATCCTGTAAATCCGCTGGAAATTTTAAGCTTAATTTTTTTTCTTCTTTTTAAGTCCTTTTTTTTTCTTTTTTTTTTTTCTCCCTGGGCAGGGTTCTTGCTTGTTTTTTGTTGGGGTTTTTTTGTTGTTTTTGTTGCTTCTCTGTTTGTTTGTTTTTAATGCCAAATATCTTCATGATATCTGAGCTGAATTTATTCAGGTTAAAATTTCCCTTCCAGTTATATTTTATTCCTGTTTGTTTTACTGGGTCTCTATTAAAACCACCATCAATAACCACTCAGCTGAGCAACATAAAAGAATTACACTGAGCTTATGGAAGCAGAAAACTATTCATTAAAACTACCTGCTACCTTTGGTGTAAAGAAATACTACTAGGAGAGAATTCAAGAATCTAGTTTATAGCATGAGATGGCATATCTGTTGTGTACCACAAAAAGCAGTAAAAATGTCCCAATGTGACTGTCCTTGACCCGAAAGCAGTTTGAGATGCTACAGACAGTTCTTTGGCATCACATTGCCCAACACTCTGCTGATATAGCACTTCACATTTACTTTGCTTCAAGGGGTTTCTGTGATTCCTTGGGTGCTTAGCTTAGGAAGTGGACAAAGAGTTCTGACCACCCGAGGAAACAGGTACAGAAAGATCTTTTCCATAGGAGTAATAGAATTTAGAGTAATAGAATTTAGAGCAGTAGTTAAGGAGTCTTCATTGTCATCATCTTCTTCATCTTTAATTTTTGCTGGTGAATTCAATTTGAACAAGCAGTTGGAGAATTTAATCTTGTAATGCTTCAGAAATTAAATATTTCAGCATTTCCAAAATGAAACTTTCCCCTTTTCGCATTCATCAAACCTTTTCATCTCCTGAGGAACTTTGATGCAGAGGCAGAAGTCCTGACTCTGTTGATGTCTTTAACTAAAGGGGAGGCAAGAGATGAGCTGGATTTTGCTACTTATAACAAATATCTGGTACTCTACAACCTGCTGCACATAATAAACATGAGAGAAAGTCCTGTTGTTATGGCATACACCTTCCTGAGAAAAGACAAATCTTCATGTGTACCTGCTGGACGTTGACAGATGGCCTTCTGTGTCTTTCGTGTCTGAGCACTCACACAGCACTCAGCTGCCTTTCCTGCTCCCCTGCCAAAGACTCCTCGCAGCAGCAGAGGCAGAACAGAGTGTATGTCTGTCCCTTACCCAACCAAGCTCAGTCCACTACATTTAAAATGTCAATGAACTCGGTTTGGCGTTGTATAAGGAACAAGGGAAGCTGAGTCGTAGGCATTTTTCCCACTCTGCCTCAATTGCACGGAAGCATTTGACCCCGGCAATGACACAGGAGCTCAGGAGAACTGGTCTCAAAAACAGCTCCCCATCTTTCAAAGATGTAAGAATAATCCCCCCTGCTTTATCCAGGTAAATTGCCCAAGTGGATTAAATAGTACCAGCTTGTAATTGCTTAAGAATAATTTTTTGTCACCTATAAGGAGTATATACAGTAATCTTGGTATGTCTATAATCACTTTGGATCTGAAATGGCGAGGAGATCACAGTCTTCAAGTGATAACTTGCAAGCCAGCATTTTGCAGGTCATTATAAACTAAGCTTGAAGTTGTCATTAGACTTAAGTGCTAATCACAAGATGGCAACAGGAAGAAAAGACGATGCCAGTTATAAGGAGCTAAATTATTAGCCTTAAAATTACTAGGCAATCTAATAACAATATAATAATAATGACATTCTTGGAAGAAACTACATCCAGAAGCATTTCAAATTTCTGAATTTAAGCTCCCTGCCGAAGATCAGTGTAAACATCTGCTAACATTTAGCAATTAATTATTGATAACTCAATTTAACTCACTCTCTGTGCTGTTTACTGAAATTAAAGTCATTTAGGAATCAATAATCATCCTTATAAAACAAGGAGAAAAGTTACCTAACAATAGTGCAGATCAATAAATTAGCTCATCTAATAGAACCTAATATTTTAGTTCATCACTCTATCTAAGCAGTAGTATGCAATATTTTCACTGAAGCAGGCATGAGGAATATGAATCCTTTGCACAATTTTGAAAATAAATCATGAAAATAAATAAAAATCCCAGTGATGATGAATGTAGATTTTTTCTCTTGGTTACAAGTTTGTAAATGGTCCTGTTCCTTTGAATACAGTTGGATTCAATAAGTAAAATCACCTTGCCTTGCTAGCAGTACAAAGGAGTTTCTTAAACAGCACTTTGTTACAAAAAGCCTCTCTCAGCTTCAGCTCAGATTCATGTTATGAGCATTTAGCTAGTTTACTTGGATTTTCTTGCTGTTGTTACTCCATAAAACTTTTCTGTTTCTTCTTTTTCCTAGACACAAATCTATTAAGCAACACTATCTACTGATAGCAACACTTCTAACAACTCACTTTCTGACATCAGAGCATCTATGTGATCTCCCAGACATTATGGTCCTGTAATTTGGTAGTCCTACAAATAGCTAATCCACCTAGTCCCAAAGATCCTTAATTATATAAGATATACTCTTAGGTGTCATAGATGACAGAATGCCAGGTTGGAAGGGACCTCAAAGATCACCTGGTCTAACCTTCTTGGCAGAAGCATGCTCTAGACAAGATGGGCCAGCACCCTGTCCAGCTGAATCTTAAAAGTGTCCAATGTTGGGGAATCCATCACTTCCCTGGGGACATTATTCCAACGACTGATTGTTCTCATTGTGAAAACTTGTCCTCCTGTGTCCAATCAGAATCTCCCCAGTAGTAACTTGTACTCATTCCCCTTTATCTTTTCCATGTGACTCCTTGTAAAAAGGGAGACTCCATCTGCTTTGTATCCACCCTTGAAACACTGGAACATGGTGATAATGTCTCCCCAAAGCTTTCTTTCCTCAAGGCTGAACAAACCCAACTGTCTCAGCCTTTCCTCACATGGCAGGCTTCACAGCCCTTTGATCATCTTTATGGTCCTGCTCTGGACTGTCTCCAGCCTGTCCACATCTTTTTTTGTATAGCAGGGACCAAAAATATATAAAAAGTATATAAAAATTAAGCAAATGGGTTATTTTTACATTTCGATTTCTAACAGAATTTTTGTAATCCTTAATTTTTCTTCACGATTTTAGGGCTGCAGGCAGGTGACTGTGTTGCTAACTACAGAGCAACCAGAGATTAAGCTAGCTGGACAGGATGCAGGAAACTACTGGACGTGACACAAGAAATAGCTGGAGGTGATGGACAGCAGTGCAAGAAACTAATAAAGATTAAGGATAACTCCATGAAAGATGACTGGATTTCACCGGTGGTTAAGGGGGAGAAACGACCAAGTGAGAAATGACCCAACTTCACAGATAATGGACAGGGGTATTGGGGAACTTTTGGAGAACAGAATTTGCAAGGCTAGCAACACACCTCAGTAATACCAGATTCGAACATGGATGTAGTAAAACGGACTAGAAAGTACTTAGGATCTCATTGATTTTTTGGGAGGGAACTGACACAGAGAAAGGAATGGATGAAGGCAGAAAAAAAGGAGAACCAATAAATGAATGGGAAAAGGGATAATGAGGTAGACCAGTCTTAAAACTGGTTCTCTCTGGGTGTACCTGCCAGCAGCCCTGTGCTTGATCACTACAGCTTAAAGCAGGACAGTAAACTCACTTGTTGTTTTGCCCATACCGACTGTATCCAACTTGTTTCTGTTGTCAGGAGGACAGGGAGAGGAATGGGAGCACCTTTCCCTGGTAGCAGGGGAGCTCTTAAGACAGATGGATTGAGCATGCTAGTATCACCATGACAGTGCCCTTTCCAGGCCTGGTGGCATCACTATCTTTCTATAAACATCCTAACAAAGACATTCCATTTCTTATACAGACAGGCAATAGCTTCTGCTGCATATAGCACACCACTGATAAACTACAGTAAGGCTTAGGACTGTGCGGTGGGTTGACCCTGGATGGATGCCAGGTGCCCACCGAGCTGTTCTATCACTCACCCTCTTTAGCTGGACACCAGGGAGAAAAAGTGTAATGAAAGGCTCACAGGTTGAAATAAGGACAGGCAGAGATCACTTACCAATTACTATTATGGGCAAAACATACTCAAATTGGGGAAATTATTTTAATTTATTGCCAATCAAAATCAGAGTCGCATAATGATAAAATAAAACCCAAATCTTAAAACACTTTTCCCTCACACATCTCTTCTTCCCAGGCTTAACTTTACTCCTGACTTCTCTGCCTCCTTCCCCCTGAGCAGTGCAGGGGGACGGGGAATGGGGATTGCAGTCAGTTCACCACACGTTGTCTTTGCTGCTCCTTCATCCTCAGATGGAGGACTCCTCACACTCTTCCCCTGCTCCAGCGTGGAGTCCCTCCCATGGGATAGAGTCCAACCACAGACTTCTCCAACATTAGTCCTTCCCACAGGTTTCAGTTCTTCATGAACTGTTCGAGGATCGGTCTCTTTGATGGGTGCAGGCCTTCAGGAACAGACTGCTCCAGCGTGGCTCCTTTCCGTGGGGTCACAAGCCCTGCCAGGAAACCTGCTCCAGCACGGGCTCCTCTCTTTCCACAGGACCACAGGTCCTGCCAGGAGTCTGCTCCAGCGCAGGGTCTCCATGGGGTCACAGCCTCCTTAGGGCATCCACATGCTCTGGGATAGGGTCCTTCACAGGTTGAAAGTGGATGTCTGCTTCACTGTGGATCTCCATGGGCTACAGGGGGACAGCCTGCCTCATCATTGTCTTCACCACGGGCTGCAGGGGAATCTCTGCTCCGGCACCTGCAGCACCTCCTCCCCCTCCTTCTTCGCTGACCTGAGTGTCTGCAGAGTCGTTGCTCTCACATATTCTCTCTCCTCTCCTCTGGCTGCTGTTGTGCAGCAGTTTTTTTCCCCCTTCTTATCTACGTTATCCCAGAGGCACTACCCCTGTCACTGTTTGGCTTGGTCTTGGCCAGTGGCAGGTCCGTCTTGGAGCCAGCTGGCATTGGCTGTATCAGATATGGGAGGCTCCCCTTGCAGCCCCCCTGCTACCAAAACCTCACCATACAAACCCAATACAGACTGACAGCTCTTCAGATCTAACCAACAATTTCTGAGCCAGGTGTAACCATACAAATGTCACCTTCTAGATCTGTTTAGAGAAAACTTCATGCTGAATGAAAGATGGGTGTCATAAAACCCTTCCAGAGACTGGAAGTGACTCCGATTGAAAATGAATCTTTCTTCAAAGAAAACTTAACAATTCCCATTCACCACGTCCTCAGTTATAATGACATATCAAGTTATTGTAGATAAATCTTTCCTGTTGAAAACTCTTGACTGGTTATTAAATGAATGTTTTCCACAGCTCATTTTGTAGTTTTTAAAGAGTTTGTTTCAATTTACATGATATTGTCATGTAAGAGAATGAAAGTAGAAGGACATGGATGATGAGTCACAGTCTTCCTAGTCATTGAAGACTGTGAGGGAACAAAAATTTGAGTTGCAGCAAATACCAAGGAAAGGATAGTTCCCTGAAAGCCTGACTCAAGCTTTTACTGGAAATTTAAAAGCAAATTATTCTGCTGGAGTAGAAACTACCATAACAAAATGTCACAAACACTAACATTCAAAATATTCTCTTTTTTCAGATAAAACCCATACACTAATAATATGATAGCAATCTAAATAATTTATCACCACAGAAATTTCATTTCTTTTTCTCCAAATTTGCAATACATACAGTTATGAACTCATTGTAGCAATGTTTTCTTCAGAACTATGTACAACCAGCAAGAATCACAGTGTTTTAACTATTCTTGCATTATAGAAATGGGCACTAACCATGCATCTAATTCTGTGTTTATTTTACTGAACCTTTTTGTGTTGAAATATTCCAGTACCGTCTGAGGAAAGTGGTAAGCACAATAAGGTCTTCAAACAAGATGGCTCTTGTTTATGGTTCAGTAAAGTCAAGTAAATTGTGAGGAACAAGCCTGACTCTTTCCATATGAGAACTTGAGTGTTGTTGAAAGGAGGAATGGAAAAGAAGCATAGCAACACTACGGGCTAGGTTCACAACAGAATTTACATCACAAAAGTTTAATGTTTAGGTGTCCTGAGTTCATATCCTGGCTGATAAACATCAAAGGCTAGATTATTCCCACAGCTGAGCAAAAATAATAGCTTCCTGAGTTTTCTTTTGAACTGTATTTAGAAAAAAAAAAAAAGAAGAACAAAGAAAGTTTATTTGGTCTATTTGCTAACTGGAATGCTTCTGATAAATGCCTCACCATGAACCAGTCTCCCTTCAAGGTGTTCAAAACCTTTTGATGTATACTTGGAACACCTTTCTTGTTGGAGCGCAGTCCCTTGCTCTTTTCACCTGAATGGACTGTGTGTAAAAAAAACCATTGTGCTTCATGGTCCAAACAGAGACCCTGTGCTGTTTTCCTACAGTCAATTCCTAATTTCCCTGTAGAATTGAATACAAAACACTACCTTACAAGAATGTGACTTTAAAGTCTTGATCCCATAACAAACTTGGACTTCTTGGACTACAACCTGAATAACTAAAATTGGTCCTGTTTCACTGAATCAATGGAATTTATTCCACCTATGGACTGTTTCCATCCATGAGTTGCTAAACACTATACATTTCTATTCTTCCAGCCTCAGAGGAGCTACTCAAAACCTTCAGGCCAAGTCTTAAAGACTTCAGATAACAACTTAAAGGTAGATGAGTGAGAGAAGATAAACCTTAGAAAGGAAGGGTTTAACATACAGATTATTTTAAGCATGTGTAACATCAATCAATATTCTCCAGAAGAAAACTGAAGCTCACACATCGGAGGTGAGATTTATCTGCAGTGAACTACTTTGATGTTTAAAAAAAAGAAGAAAATAGAAACTTGCTGCTTAACTTTCAATAGCAGGGTTTTCAGACAGGAAATAAAACTAGAAAAAATATTGTCAAGGCAACTTAATAAGAAACATTACTGTTCAAAGTCAATTTAGAGCATCTATCCACCTAATGATGATATTTTGAATTATTTTATGAGACAAAAATTCAGTTAAGTCAAAATAATTTGGAGAAAATCAAGATCAACGGAGAAATTAAGACAAGCTAATAATGGGAACTCAGATAGGCCAAGGGAAACATTGACAAGGTGACAACCCAAGCAGCAATGAGGAACATGTATTTTGCCTTGTGCAATTGGAATTGTCGTATCCATTTCCTTGTGTTGGCGCTTAAAGTTGGGGGATGGGAGGGAAGGGGAGACAAAGAACAGTGAGAATCATAAATCTGGAAAATAAAATAACTGGATTTGTTTAGCTGGCAAGAAAGAACACTGAGGCAGACATGGGACATCCTTCACCTACTAGAAAAGCCATTGCAGAGGAGCAGGAGCAATCTGTTCTCCACGTTCAGGGAGGGTAGGACAAGAATTAATGGGTTTAAACTGCAGTGAGCAATATTGGAACAGACATATGAAGAAACTTTATAACAGTGAGGACAGTGAAGTACAGAAACACACTACCATGGGCAGCTATGCAGTCCACATCACTGGAGCTCTCTAAGGGCTGTTCAGGTGCACTTCTGCAATGAATGATACAGATATTGTTGATCCTGCTTTGGGACACAGGGACAGAGTAGACGACCTTCACCTACTTCTGGTCTGTGTGGGTCTGTGAGATAGATAGTATAACACCTAATTACCACTTGTAACATTTAGGAATGTCCAGGGGATGTTACATTAAAAAGGCACACATGACAGGTTTAACAGCCAGTTGTTTTCCCTGGCTTACATGTTAACAATCACCACGGAAACATCTGAGAAACACAAATGGAAAAAGGTCTGGTGTCCCCAATTCCCACTGTAGCTGGTGACAACAGTCCTGTTGATCTCAAGGTGAAAAACATTAAGGAGAAACAAAGAATAATACACCAAGGGCTCAATGCTGTAAATTATTCATATGAAATGTTTCTAGTGCTTCCTGCAACACATGCTGAAAATACACCGAATCTTACTACTTTCTTACTGACAAGCTACAAGAATGAATTCTCAGACTGCAGTGTTAGACACCTAGTGAATACATTATACAAAATTCCACTTGAGAGAAGATCTCACTATTTAGATCCTCTGGAAATGCAGTGAAAATCTAAGAGAAAGGGTGAGAGAGATAGAGAACAAACACCAGGTTAAAGGACTAATATTTTCCTTTCACTCTGTGTTCCCAGTAACCCCTTTATCTGTTTGGTTTGGTTTTTGTTTGGGTTTTCTTTTCCCCTGTATTTAAAATTTTAAATCTCTCTTTGAATCATAATCCTACCTAGCACACTGGGTCCCAGCTCTTTTTTGAAAATGTTGCTGTCAAAGTGGTGATGCATACAGAAATCCAGGGGTTTATGGGAGAATCTCACTTTGAAAAGAAGGCTAAGATAAATTCACTAAGATTCACTAAGATAAATACAAACAGGCAAAACAAAGTAGGGAGGGAAATTAATTAATGATGTCCAGGTGGATTTATGTCTGATGGCACCCTTCACGTTGATGGAGAAATTCAAGTGTCCAAAGCCATTTGCAGTCTTAGACTAAGACAAAGAATAGAAGGGACTCTGCCCTTCGCAAAAGCGATTTGAGAACAAAGTATGTAGAGGCAATCTGTGCGCTGCAGTCTGGAGGAGGGATAAGTAACCTGCAGACCACAGAGAGCTAGGTCTGGACTAGAGAACAGTTTTATCTCTTCCCTGGGTGTGCAGTTTGATTGATAAGCCAACCAAATTGGATAATATGGGTGCTGGAAAATGGGAAAGGGGAGACTCCGATCCAGACTGAAAGGATTTATTAGGTCAGCTACAGCTGTGCAAATGTAGTTATATTGATCTGGGGCCCAAATTTCTGCAAGGAAATGCAAACACATAGAACTTGTTCATCCCTTGCCTAGATATTGACCAGTCATAAGTTAAAACCAGAAGGAAACCCAAGATTGCCAGCTTTAATCTCCTGTTTCACACAGACCATAACTTTTCACTAAGTTACATTGTTTTGAGTGCAGTTGGGTGAGTTTATCCAAAGCATGTTTACTAGACAGGTATCCAGTTTGATTTGAAGACAAAAGAAACAAAGAAATCCACCATTTCTTGCAGTTTTTCACCCTCTCCGTTCCTGCCAATGCTTGATTATGCCATAGTTAAAAATCTGTGTTGCATTTCTTATTTGAATTGTTCTTGCTTTAACTTCCAATGGTTTTCATTTTTGTAATATCTTTTTCCAAAAGATTGAAGAGCCCATTAACATCTGCTATTTTCCTCCCCTGAAGATCTTTATACACCTTAATCAAGTCACTTCTTAATCTTCTTTTGATAAGTTATGCATACTGAACTCTCACTGGAAAGCATTTTCTCAACTCATCAGAATATTTTGCAGCTCTGTTTCATCAGATTTTCCCTGTGAAAGAATGTGGCATATACAGTTGGAACCAGCAAGAAGGAATTCCAGCTCTGAAACTTTGTGTCAAATGTTCCTCAGGCTTCCTCATTCACTGTCCTGAAACCTTTTAGGGTCAGCCGTTTATCATTTTCTGTCTATTTCTAGCTAGGTTGTATCCAACAGTACTCTCAAACATCATTTCAAATGCTGTTAATTAATATTTATCACCTGCTAGAGCAGTATTTGACATCATATCACTGAATGCTATAACTTCACGAGTAGCTGATCTGCTATTAGATGGCTAATGTTTAATATCATCATTGATAATTCTACATAAATCGAGCCACTGAATTGTATTTTGGTACCAGATGAGACAAAAGTTCTTATTCTCTTCCTTCTCTATCAGACCTCTGAGCTCATAAATAATAAAGGAAATTTAGCCCAAAACTTGCATGACAAATGCCAGAGAATTGTCAATTTTAATGCTTGGGAAGATTAAAAGGGAGATTTTTGCTACCTCAGTGTAGGTATCCTGTATGGGTACCAAATTTAGCTTTTTTGCATTCTTAATGAGTGTAATTCAGTGCAGGAACTTAACTTTTGAGTCAGACACTGGCCTTTTGGGGGAGGAAGCTGTGCTCTGGCAAACACCCTAAGTGTTATTTAAGATGCCCTCTCTTTCTTCCTGCTCCCATTCTCATATTTTGTTTGCATGGAAACAAGAGAATAGGAGGAGAGAGACAAAAAGGAGTGATTTATGCTTGGATGGCTTCTCAAAAAAAGTTATCACATGGCAGAAACTTTCTCTCATTAGAAAGTTTGGATAGTCCCTTTTGATTTTGCACCCGTCAATATAATTCTTCAATGGACATTTGACATGCAACTCTGTGAACTTCAGTTTACCCTCCGTTACTCAATTTGATGAAAAAGCTGGTAGGTAGAATGGAGTTATTTAACATTGGCTGAAAAATAGCTACATTATGAGAGTAGAGTATGCTGCTGGGAAACTAAAATGAAGACCTGCCTCTCAACGTTATGAGATTAGAGGTCTCTGAGCGTTAGAATTATATTAGAAGAGCAAACTTTCACAGGCAAATTGAAGGTGTGTGTTCAAAAAACGTCTTAACATAATACAATACCCTCCCCTAGGGGGACAAGGATTGGGACAAGGAGCAAGGACAACCCAGACCTCTACCATGCCCTTGTTGAGTGTGTCAGGCAAGGTCCAGTAGATGCCACAGCACTAGAACTAGTCAGCCAATCCTGACACCAAAAACAGGCAAAAATTAATGCATTGGCACTCCTTGCACTTAGTTTTTAAATACGAAGACACAGTACTTAGTCAACAAGGAGGAGATACAGGTAAACAGACTAAACAATGCTGGAAGCCTACAAAGTACCATAGGCTGGCAACTAGAGTTATACCAGGCCACTGATCATATATGTGTGCATTAAATTTATTCTTTGAGAACATTATATTCTTCCAAAGAATATGCATTATTTGACCACTGAGACCACTCAGCATTTGAAATGCTGAGAATAATGTACCATGAAGTAAACACCACTTCAGTGAGTAGAAAATGAAAACAAAATGTTTGTGGAGTCTTAATATAATGGCGTTAGAACTGGCACAAATGACACCGGTTAAGACTAAACATCTGCCTGTCTCAGATCTGATGTTGAAGTAACTCAAGGAATCGCTCAAGCATAATCAGAACAGACCACTGTCATTCAGGTGACTGCTAAAAGGATATTCTAGGAGCCAAACTTAGCTATAGAATAATGCCGACAGACTTAGTAAGTACAAGTTTGTTCTCAGGTTTTTTTGAGCATTGAAATTAAACTCAGAATTTTATTGCGACATGTTCTCATGTCTACATTTCGTAAGGAAATCTGTGGAAGTACTAAGAAAGATAATAATCTTAACCAAAATACACAGTGTAGCCTTCAGCACTGAGCTGCTGGCTCACTTAGGCCCATGCTTGAAATAAAACACGTCTAAATGCTATCCTGGATCAATGTGCTCTTTTAAATGAAGACTTACAAAAACAAGTAAAAGATATGTTGTGGTTAGTACATGTGGGGCACTTTAATACTCATTTTCATGTATGTTTGTATGTATTCCTCAGTGAGTTATTTCTTTGCTCATTTTGTTATGGATTTTTTTTAGATATGTGGGACTGGAAAGGATTCTCCTAGGACATCAAAGCAGATCTATGCTCTTACAGACAGGCACAGCATATATTGATTAATATCCATCTTAAAAAAAAAAAAAAGCTTTCTTACTGGAAGGCTATTCTAGAATATCTAGATCTCCAGCCCAAGTCTCCAGTGCACATATACAAAACATGCTCGAATTGTATGTTATTGATTATCTTTCTATGCAGGCATTCAGTTTAATCTCCTGTATCCCGTGAAATTTCTCATCAGGTTGGTAAATGAATACTGGGGGTCTCTCCTCATGCGTCATTAAGAACTCTTTTCAGTAGCTCAACGCAATAATTAGAAAGAAACACAAAAAGAGATTAATTTATTCTCAAGGGTGATGAATCACATATAGGGGTATACACAACAAACATTTCCTTCTAAGACACATGATGGGTGTAAAGAAATATGTGAGAGTCAAACGTTTACAGTGTTAACCAGGATCATGTAATGTGTAGTTCTCAACCCAGAGGTTCAGCTACCCATGATCAAGCACATTTGTGCAGCTGTGTGATCTTGATTCAGTTTTACTAAAAAAATTGTGACAAGGTGTGACAAAGCATATGAGCTAAATCCGTGCCAGATAAGAAAAGCAAAAACACAGATAGAAATGTAGTTGTTGAGATACTAACAGTTAAGACCTTGAGGGTTTTGGAGGAAAAAAGCTGATAAGGAAAGATATAATTCCCCATAAGGAAATAAAAAAAAAAAAAAAAAGAGAGAGAGAGTGCCTAAAGAGACTCCAGGATGGCAGCTCCACATCAAGGATCAACTTCTTCCAAGGAGTAGCAAAGACCAACCCTTCCTGCCTGATTGACAGCTGAGTGTCCCAGTGTCTCTCCAGGGGTGTGAGTGTAAAGCTTAGCCTTCTGGCTTGTTAGACCTCGCTGTCTATTAACTGTATTAACCAGTAAATTAAAAATCTACATGTGTTTTGTGTACATCCTGTTGCAGAATCTCTCTGCCTTCAGCAAATGTTGCCTGAACTACATGACCCAGGGAAGAAGGATTACCAAGAGGCTTCACTGCTGCAACTGGTCCAGGCTTTGCTGGATCAGCACCCCTAGCCATAGCCTGTCTTTATCTCACCTACTGCCTAGTGAGCAGAAAACGTCTCTTCCCTTCTTGAGATTTGCTATATTCTCTGTGTCCATAGTAGTGATGATGTAGGGTAATAAAAGCCAGGAAAGACTGAAGTATTTCTCTGTCTTTTGGAGGAAATAGGCAAATATTTAGGTAGAAAGTGAGGCTTCAAGCAGGAATCCAAATTTCCCATGTACTTCACTCCTTTCTTTGCCTATGGACTCTTCATCACTCCAGAGTCTCCATAATCCCACTCATCCTTAGCTACTTCAGGAGAAGAGAATAAACTATACCTGTAGTTCTGAGTTTACCCATTTTTCCTAATGCCTAGAACAGTTTCTAACCCTGGGTATGTCAGCATTCTGCTAAAAGAGATAGAACAGGAAAAGACTGGTTTTTAATTCAAAACCTGATCCTATTAAGCACATCACAGTAGATGACCACAGAATTTATTGGCAAGAAACTTGTTTGTAGGAGCTTAATCTCTGATTAACAGCTCTTTTTGGCTCTATTTGGCATTCATATGGGGTCATTCTGCTGAGATGAAAAGTGCATTTAAAGCTCTTTCTCATTCTTTTCTGAGCCAATCATGACCTAGATGCCAAGCCTATTACAGTCTAATAGAAATAGCTTGACAATCACCAAACTCATTTAACTGTCCACGTTTTCTGTGTATCTTTTCAGCTTTCTGAGACCTGTTTATAAGGCTTAAGGTGGGATGGTGCATGCAAGGCCTCGGTATTTACAATAAGGTGATAGTATAAATTTATTGAATTTACACTTTTTGACCTTAGAGAAATACGTTGTACAATCCCTATGCTGCCTTTTACTCAAGGGTCATAAACAGTTCCCATGAATCAAATTTTGCAGCATATTTTTTATATAAAGATACATTATACGCCCTATTTTATGGATGTGCAAATAGACACAGGAAAGTAATATGATTTCCCAAGTGTCACAGAGCCAGGCAAGATTTCTCTCATCTAATATTATCTGTATATGGATCAAGTCTAGCCAGATTGTCTCCATGACCTTTATTGCTAAAAAGAAGAGATGTTTGTCCGGAGTGATATATATCACCAATCTTGCACCTTACATTATTCTGTGGTTCCACCTAAACATTTATCTTAGGCTGAGATGAATCACCCTATGGATGTAAGCCACTCCTTTCCATTGGCTACAGGGGGAGCTTTGATGACTTGTTTAGACTTGACAACTTTTAAACATCTAAGGTTAAACAGCTATATTATCTCTACTACCTTTGGTGGCAAATAGAAGCTGGACTCATTCGTTCTTTCTCTGTCTTGATTTACAAGATCTGGATTGGATATATTATGCTTCTGTGGTAATTACTACCATTTACAATGTGTTGTCTTCCTTGTTTTGGCAAAGACCGCTGTCAACAGCAACAGCAAAAACCAACAAAACACCCATCCCAGCAAACTGTTACAGGATTTCATCAGCAAAACTGGAAGTTATAATGATTAACACTACTTTTAGGGTAGAGAGCTACATGTAAAACATTTTCTTGAGTAACTTTTACGGTGTCCATTTAGAAGTTAAGCTACCTGGGCCTCGAACAGTGTCGCAGATGAAGATATTTGACACGGTTATGATTTAGCAGCTATTCAAAATTTATTAATTATGTAAAGCAGAATGAGAGGTTGTATTTTAGCAGCACTTACTCGTTAACCCATTTAGGGGTTTACAAAGTGAGTAAGCAAAATAATTGACTGGCAACATCCTTACAGATTCGAAGATGGCAAAATTTGCACAAACTTACTAGAAGGTATCCCAAATCAATACATATATGTATGAGTAAAGGTACAAATCACAGGTTTATACAAATATATACAGACAAATCATATAAGCACATGCACGCACACACACATGCAGGTCTCCAATCAGGGATTTCTTAATAGTGGGCAATACTAACCAGCTGAAAGCTGCCACTTTTAAGTCCTACACCTTAATGGATGGACAGAAGAGCATCCACATTCATAAAGCTAATGTGTATCTCACAACACGTGGGTGAAGAGGTGGATGAGAGCGAGAGACTAGTCTATAGTTAAAATTTCCCTTTCTCAGATTTAGGGTAAATACTCAGGATGCATCAGCGTTCCTCAACGGGCGATAGTTGACGCTTGAGAAGGGTCTTCTCCTGCCCTGGCCTGAGAGGTATCTCGACTCAGGGGAGTTACTGGCCACAGCCCACTGCAAGCTAGAAGAGCTCAAAGGGTCTTTACTAGAATCACTACTTACAGGATCCGAGACAATTGTCTTTGGTCAGGTACTTTTCCACTCTGGCCCAACTTGGACAATAGTTACACAACCCCAGAGCTTGCTAGATCTTGGGGTCCTGGTATGCTCTCCTCTGTGGCCACAATCCATATGGTGTCAGGAGTGATTTATTATAGTCTTCAAACAGTAGGAGCCATGGGGACTAGGCACACTATTGTGTTCTTGCTCTGTTGCTCTCTACCTTTGCTTTCTTTCATGTTAGACCATTAGGTTACGTTCTGGTCCATTGTGTTGTTCTGCAGCCCAGGTTGGGAGGGAGGTCACGCCAAGTACCGAGCGGCCTGAAGAGAGCAGGTGTTGCACCACCACAAGCTGTTACTCATGTAGAAAGAAGAGTTAAAATACACAACAAAAACTTTCAGGATTTCTCTATCTGATTTTTGGGTTTGGATTGGGTTTGGATTTGCTGATCTTTTTTGATGACATAATACTGCTAGTAGATGCCTGAAGTGCACTGATTGTCCTTTAACATGTCTCAGCTCCACAAAAGAAAGGAGCAGAAATAATCCCAAAAGTTTGGGGAAAAAAACACACTGGCTTTTTTAAATTGTAACACATTTTCATCTATGCATCAGAGCCCAACATAGTGTAAGTAATGACAGAGCCACATCCATGTTTGATCACTTTGGTGCCTCATTCTTCTTCAGGGGATTGATCACTAAGAAAATTATTCAGAATTATTAACAGAGAATGTAGAAATAAATCAGAGATTGGACTCACAACATGAGATGAAGCCCTGTGGGGATCAAGTTATTTCTGTGGCTTAGGAGTGGATCCTTGTATTGTAACACTGTGATACTCAAGAAAATGAGATATAAAGGATGGTAGTGATCCTGCAGCTTACATGAAGAAATCAAGAATGGTTTTGCTGTTTATTAGAAATAAGCTGTGATTTAAAAATTACTTGAGAGGTTTTCCTTCTCTGACACTGTGACCCAGAGACGTTGAGAATCATTTTAGAAAAGTGCTTGCTGTGCTTTAGCTTTGGGAAGCTTCAGGAATTATTTAGATAGTATGAAATAAACACCAAGCTTTATTCAATGCCCCAAACCACCACCCGTTTCTTACTTGCAACAGCCCCACCAAGCTAGTGGCTTGGAACAAGGCAGAAAAAAGAACAAATGGTAAATGGTTAATACCGACCTCTGCTTTGGTTGGTTTAGCCATACTGGCTTTACTCTAGTGATATTTCGAAATAGCAATCAAGCTGTAACTCTGCAGTAGCTATTACTTTCAGGGAATAAAAATGCTAATAGCTTCAGTCAGGGGACTGTAGTCTCTGTGATCCTCTGCAAAGGAAGCTGAGAGAAAAATATCAGATTGCCTTCTTTTTTTTTTTTTTTTTTCTCTTAAATTTATCTTAAACAAAAAGGAGAAAGGTCACTAGACACCTGTCTGGCAAAGTGCTAGTACCAACAAAAGAAGTTTTTCTAACGTATAAACATATATGTAAAAGAAAAATGAATTATTTTCAAAAGCATTTCAAAATGTATATATATAGTTCATACCTCTATGTACTTTGCTTTAGTGTCAGGGTCTGTATCATACTCTCACTGTCTGTTTTTCCCATTTGTGAATCCTTTGCCATTTCCCCCTCAGAGCCAGACAATCTATTTGTCTTACCAAAGGGACAGAGGAGGGGAGACAACTGCTCTCATCCACAGCCGAAGACTCTACCCTTCCTGTCTGTGAGGTGACAGACATCATGAGAACACAGGCTGTACATCCTGTGAGTAATTTACACCAGTGTCAAAATGTTTTGTAGTAACATTTGGTGAAGTTCCAGGAAAAGGACTTGCAGACAAATTTTACACTCCCAATTCAGTCTGAAAACAAAAAAGGAATGTATGGGTTTTTTCCACATCCTCTTCGATAATACCGTCCAGGTGGTCAACCATATATATATATATGGGGAATATTTAAGCATTAATGTGTTACATGCTTCAGTGGATGAAAATTATGATAAGTGAGGCAATTTTCAATGGCATTTTCTCTACTCTTGCTGTGTGAGCATTCTGTCACCAAGAGTGTCAGTATGGTAGAGCAAAAACATCAAGTGCGGATAAATCTGGAGCCTCCTGCTCCTCAAGTCAGGGAGTGTGATAGATATGGTTCTGTCTCAGATTTATCTGCTCTGTCTCATACAAGATCAAGAGCTCACTAGCTCCAGCCATGATCTGAAACACCAGTTGAAGTTATACAACATGCTCTTTGTGCACAGTCAAGCCTCTGCTTGCATAAAGTGAGTACAGACTAGCTGTCACTAGCAACAGACATCAACTAAGTAGGATCTGATTCAAGGCCCATTTTCATATAGATAATGTACCAATTAATAAAAAGAGAGTTCTGGTAAAGTATTTTTACACTAAAGATATACAGAAAGAAAAAAAAATATGTTGATATAAAGCTATTTCAGGAATCAAAAGTACTATAAAGTTTAAACTGTCTTTAACTCCTCACAATAACTTTTACCAAAGTGAAGCAAAAAAATATGGTTTTCTGCAAGCATTGCATTTACCCTGAAATTTCTTGAATCAGTTGCAAAAAACACAATGAAACGTTTATTTTGTGTGCTATTTTATTATTTCATTTTTATTGCACTGAAGAGAAGATTTCCTAATTTGACCAGTGAGATTCACTGCAAATATTACTGGTAATTATTTAATGTATTCTTGTAAGTCATGGATAACAGTAAGAAGCACATGCTGGGAGTCGAATCCGAAAAGAGATTATGAGATAGACAGTAACTCCTCCAGTGAAAGCCAAAAATTAGCTAGTTTCTGTTTTGCTGAACCTGTGCAGGCTGTTCTTATATCATTCTAATTTCTTCATAAACATGTACTTCAGTATCTCATCAAATGCCTTAGAGAAATCCCTGCAGAAGAAATCAATTGTACTTGTTTTATCTACCAAGCATACTACTCCAAATTTTTTTCTGTAATTTTTTCCAGATTGGCATTAATTATACTGGTTTCTTTAACTGTTTAGTTAATATGCATATCAACCATACCACTATTTTTCCCAGGACTGATATTATGATGATGAGCCTGCAACTGTGAAAAGTTGACCAATTTACCCTCTTTAAAATAAATTGTGTAACATTAGCTTCTTCCAGAATGTTGGAGCTTTTCCAGCGTTTCAAGGCTTATTGAAAAATCAACATTAACAGCCCAGAGAGCTCCTTAGCCATATCCTTTAAACCTCTTAGTCATAAATTACGTGACAATGCTTTTAAGTGTGTAGCTTTAGAAAAGTTAATCACCCTATTCATTGCTTTCATCAAATCTTTGCGTGACATGATTCAGATACATTTTTATTCCCCAAATAGAACCAATATACGTATTGAACATCCAGTCATTTACTGATAATTCTATCATTTTTCTCCAAAACCCACACAATATCAAGATAAAGATAATTTTTCCTTTAACTATACCATTTTTTTCTCTATTACACCTATATAAAATTATCCTCTTATGTTATTACTGTTTTTAATAGACATAGGTTAGTTCCGTATTCCTTGGCATACCATATCAATTTTTTATAACTCCTAGCTTATGAGAAATATTTATTACCTCTTTTTTTTTGTTTGTTTTATTTGTCACATGTAACTGCTCTCTTTTACATTCTAAATGAGAGTCATTTGTAACCAGCGTGGCCCTCTTTCTCAAGAGTGACTGTAGCTTTTCTGGTACCCACCAAAGTTATCTTAAACAGCTCCTTATTGTCTCTCCTATTTTTCACACTTTTATTTCTTTCTCACAACTTTTGCCTTTAGCCCACAATTGCCTTTATCTTGCAATTTTTTCAGGTCTTTGAAAAGAACATTGCCCATAACTATTTCTGAACGAGGACAATGAAGTTGTATAGTACATTAGTAAATACTTAGAGTATATGTGAAGAGATTTCAATATTTCACAGTAGGTTTCAATATTGTAAAGTCAAATATTTTTTTTCTGTCTTTCTTTTCAACCATCACAATTCCGGTATTATTACATTTGAAAAGAATAATGACAGAGATAACAAGGGTAAAGGTGTTTGATAGCTTTCCTGAGTGCATCTGTGAATGCCATGTCCAGGTTTTTAGCCATACTCAACAGCACTGGTTTTGTACACCTGTTAGTGTTAAGAATTTCTGCCTTGCTGCAACACTTCATAAATAATCGTATGCCTCTATCACATCCTGACACACCAGAGAAGTAGGAAAAGTGCACATATATGAACACTTAGCAATATAGTTCAATACAATAGGAACGAAACAGCTCTTTCAAAACTTCAGACAGTCTTAAGCCTTAAAACAAATAAAAGACAAACAAATATTTTCTCAGAATATTTTCTCTTATATATCTTATATATCTTTTTTCTTTTTTTTTTTGTAACTGAAAACACAAAATATAAAACATCCTTTCCTGGAGAAGGCCTGTTTTGTCTTTGCTGGGTAAGGTTTATACAGGTTGAGGTTCTGGCTCAATATCTTATCTGTTAAAAAGGATTTTTCTATTTCACGTGACACCTTCCTGTATGTGTCAAATCTGTTTCAGACACACATATTTAAAAGTACTGGAATCAACCGCATAACTACCTTCCTGTTTTAATCCTTGTTCATGCAGTCAACACTACTGTTTTGCTTTTGCACTTGACCTCTTAATCCATTCCACTCATAAGGTTTTTTACCCTCTAAACCCCTATAGTATGTGCCTGCTGGGTGCACGCTTTGACCTTTAATCACCAAACCTTCCATTTTCCACACAGATGCTTGCTACTATTATCTCCCCCTTTTATCTTGGCTTATATATTGACTTCTCATCACCGGATTTGTCCGATTAACCTTGTTTTATTTTTTGTATAAAGCAAGCCCCACATAGTGTTTCCTTTTTTCAGAAGTACATTAGATGACACAATGGTATATGAAAGGTGTTGAATTCTTAGCCAGGTCACCTAAAGCCTTTTATTTATTTATTGAGGTTCAAGAAAAGGTTTTATCTAATGTCTTAAGTGAGGGGCAATAGAAGGTAGACTCAAGCTGAGGATAAAATGCTGCATTAGGTTACCAGAAACCCCACTTCCTCAGAAAGAATTATTGTTTTGTAGATTAGCCATGAGCACAAAGTCCAGGAATGCTGCATTTCTCTTCAGGTCAACTCAGCATTTTGTAGAAATTCTGTCTTACAGCCAGTCGTGCCTACAAGCTACAGAAACATTAGTTTATTTATGCCAGTGTGTCTGCCCTCTTCTGTCCTCAGAGCACAGCCGTGATGGGGCTCACACAGCTGTGTGGTGTGAGAGACGTGTTCTCTCTTTCTTCTTGTTTTTATTCCTATTATTTTTCTTATCATGTGAAACACCAGATTGTAAATTCTTTGAACCATGCTAATATCTTTTTTGTTTGTACAGTGAAGCTCATTCGATATATCAGTGCCAGAAAAGCAGTTAAGGTTCGGTTAACATTATCTCAGGGTACGTTAGCTAGACATGACCCTCTGTCAGGACAGACTTTGCCCAGCTGAATCACATCTACCCCACAGACTATATCACAGACAGTTTGTTTGCCCTGTCTTGCCTTGCGGGTAGCAAAAACATTACAATGATTAAAAACTGCTATAAAGGCAGAAAAAGGAGGAATATAAACTGATCAGTTTTCTTACAGTTTGTAACAGAAAAGTCACAAAGGTTTGTGTGCAGAAAAGCTTTGTAGTGTTTTATCCGTCAATAGCTAGTGCCTGGACATTGGTTTAAAAAAAAAACATGGGGAGGGGGGAAAAGGCCTGCAGGATGGGCTATTTGACAAAGGATTATAAGAAAAAAAAATTAAAAATAAGATAAAATAAAATAAATTAAAATTAAATTAAGTTAAAAAAAACAAAACAAACAAACAAGAACCCACAATGTAAATGCTGGATACTGTTTATTTCTCATTTGGTACCTTCTGAAACATTACTTTCCATCACTTCCAGCAACATGTGTTCTAAACATCACTCCCAAATAAACTTAATAGCTCTTGTATCTGGACTTCCTTCATGATTAATAATGACCTGATGACATCATCTCTATTTTATAGTGAAATCTAGAGTGATTCTGCATTTTCAGTTTCATTACACTTTCCTCATGTGTATTGTACTTTGTCCTCACTATAAGTTTGTACAAAATATGTTTGTCATTGTTGTGGCTTTGGCCGGATTGGCTAATCAGAATGACAGATAGCCCTCCCTCCCCCCTCTCCAAAGAAAGGAGAGGAAGAGGTAAGGAGATTTACAAGTTTAGAAAAAGAAATAAACTACGTTATTTAAAATATTAATAAATAATGAAATAATAAATAATAATTTAAAAAATTTAAAAAGTATACAATATACACAAAACTGTAGCCAGCTCCCAGGATGACGATTGTGTCACCAGCAGACACAGGGAAAGTCCCAGTCTGGAGTCAGCAACGGACAGGAGCAGGATTCTGGATCTGGAGTAAGGAATGCTTGGATTGGGATCAAAAGCAGATGAAGAGACAGGGTCCTCCTCGGACATCGCCCATTGAAGAAAAAGAGTTGACCCTTTCATCCCTCAGCTTTTATACTGAGAGTGATGCAGATGGGATGGAATACCCTGTTGGTCAGTTTTGGGTCACCTGTCCTGTCTGCTCCTCCCTGCAGGTGGGACCCCTCTATGCTTTTCCACTTCCGACCCTCTAACGAAGTTAGCTGACCTTGGTTATTATAGCAACAAGTATAAGCAAGAGCCTCTCTGCATACCATTCCTTGGTATAATCGGGTCTTATCACTCTGAGAGTGAACTGTTTCTGAACAATATTCTGTTAATTTCAGAGTTTAGTCAGTTAGAAGAAGTTACAGCTAAAAAGTAAAATTACAAAACAGAAAATTGATTCTGTTTTACCTCAAACCAGAACAGTCATGGTACATTCTGCCAAATGCTATGGACTCAAGTCAGCAATTAACAAAGTTCAAATCATTCAGTAGAATCATAGAATCATAGAATTGCTGAGGTTGGAAGGGACCTTTAAGATCATCAAGTCCAACCTTTAACCTACCCTGACAAAAGCCACTTCTAAACCATGTCCCCAAGTGCCCCATCTACCCTTTTTTTAAACACCTCCAGGGATGGTGAATCCACCACCTCCCTGGGCAGCCTATTCCAATGTTTAATAACCCTTTCAGTGAAAAAATGTTTCCTAATATCCAATCTAAACCTCCCCTGACATAACTTGAACCTGTTTCCTCTCGTCCTATCACTTGTCACCAGGGAGAAGAGGTCAGCCCCCATCTCTCTACAACCTCCTTTCAGGGAGTTGTAGAGGGTGACAAGGTCTCCCCTCAGCCTCCTATTCTCCAGGCTAAACAACCCCAGCTCCCTCAGTCGTTCTTCATAAGGTTTGTCCTCCAGACCCCTCACCAGCTTTGTAGCCCTTCTCTGGACACGGTCCAACACCTCAATGTCCCTCTTGTAGCGAGGGGCCCAAAACTGAACGCGGTACTTGAGGTGGGGCCTCACCAGTGCCGAGTACAGGGGGATGATCACTTCCCTAGTCCAGCTCACCACACTATCCCTGATACAGGCCAGGATGCTGTTGGCCTTCTTGGCCACCTGGGCACACTGCTGGCTCATATTCAGCCGGCTGTCGATCAACACCCCCAGGTCCTTTTCTGCCGGGCTGCTTTCGAGCCACTCTGCCCCAATCCTGTAGCGCTGCATGGGGTTGTTGTGACCCAAGTTCAGGACCCGGCACTTGGCCTTGTTGAACCTCATACCATTGGTCTCAGCCCATCGGTCCAGCCTGTCCAGATCCCTCTGCAGAGCCAACCTACCCTCAAGCAGATCAACACGCCCGCCCGGTTTAGTGTCATCTGCAAACTTACTGAGGGTGCATTCGATCCCTTCATCCAGATCATTGATAAAGATATTGAAGAGAACCGGCCCCAGCACCAAGCCCTGGGGGACACCACTTGTGACCGGACACCAACTGGATTTAACTCCATTTACCACCACTCTCTGGGCACGGCCATCCAGCCAGTTTTTTACCCAGCGAAGAGTACACCTGTCCAGGCCATGAGCAGCCAGTTTCTCCAGGAGAATGCTGTGGGAAACAGTGTCAAAAGCTTTGCAAAAATCCAAGTAGATAACATCCACAGCTTTTCCCTCATCCACTAAGTGGGTCACCTTATCATAGAAGGATATTAGGTTTGATAGGCATGACTTGCCCTTCACAAACCCATGCTGACTGGGCCTGATCACCCTGTTCTCCTGCATGTGCCGTGTAATGGCACTGAGGAGGATCTGTTCCACGACCTTCCCAGGCACCGAGGTCAGACTGACTGGCCTGTAGTTCCCCGGATCCTCCTTCCGGCCCTTCTTGTGGATGGGTGTCACATTTGCTAACCTCCAGTCAGCTGGGACCTCCCCGGTTGTCCAGGACTGCTCATAAATGATGCAAAGTGGCCTGGCGAGCACTTCCACCAGCTCTTTCAATACCCTTGGGTGGATCCCATCCAGCCCCATAGATTTGTGCACCTCCAGGTGCTGAAGCAGGTCCCTCACCGTTTCCCTTTGGATTACAGGGGCTTCATTCTGCTCCCCATCCCTGTCTTCTAGCTCAGGGGTCTGGGTACTCAGGGAACAACTGGTCCTACTGCTGAAGACTGAGGCAAAGACTTCATTAAGTACCTCAGCCTTTTCCTCATCCTTGGTCACTATGTTGCCGGCCCCATCTGCTAGAGGACAGAGATAATCCTTAGTCCTCTTCTTATTGCTAATATATTTATAGAAACTTTTTTTGTTGTCCTTGACAACAGAAGCCAGGTTTAGTTCTAGCTGGGCTTTGGCCCTCCTGATTTTTTCCCTACATAGCTTCACTACCTCTTTGTAGTCGTCTTGAGTGGCCTGCCCTTCCTTCCAGAGGCCATAGATCCTCTTTTTTTCCCTAAGTTGCAACACTAGCTCCCTGTTTAGCCAGGCCAGTCTTTTTCCCCGACGGCTTGTCTTCTGGCACATGGGGACAGCCTGCTCCTGCGCCTTTAACAGTTCCTTCTTGAAAATCATCCAGGCTTCCTGGGCTCCTTTGCCCTGGAGGACTGCCTCCCAGGGGACTTTGTCAACCAGGCTCCTGAAAAGCCCTAAGTCCACCCTCCGGAACCCTCCAGAAGTCCAAGGTAGCAGTTCTGCTGACCCCTCTCCTTGCTTCTCGCAGAATCGAAAACTATCATTTTATGGTCACTGTTCCCAAGACAGCCTCCAACCTTCACATCCCCCACAAGACCTTCCCTGTTTACAAACAACAGATCCAGCAGGGCACCTTCCCTAGTTGGCTCTCTCACTAGCTGTGTCAGGAAGTTATCCCCAGCACATTCCAGGAACCTTCTAGACTGTTCCCTCCCTGCTGTATTGTATTCCCAGCAGATGTCCGGCAAATTGAAGTCCCCCACGAGGACAAGAGCTCGCGATCTTGAGACTTCTCCCAGCCGTTTATAGAATATTTCATCTGCCTCCTCATCCTGATTGGGCGGTCTATAACAGACTCCTACTACGATATCCGCCTTGTTAGCCCTGCCCCTGATTCTTACCCATAAACATTCAGTCTCATTATCACCATCATTTAGTTCAAAGCATTCATAACACTCCTTAACATACAGGGCCACACCCCCGCCTCTCCTTGCTTGCCTATCCTTCCTGAAGAGCCTATAGGCAGCCATGGCAGCACTATAGCTATGTGAGTCATCCCACCACGTTTCTGTGATGGCGACTACATCATAATTATCCTGCTGCACAATGGCTTCCAGCTCCTCCTGTTTGTTGGCCATGCTACGTGCATTAGTGTATAAGCACTTCAGCTGGGCTATAGGTCCTTTCTCCTTTTTACTGGCTGGAGCCGAAATTCTGCCACCACCAGACTTATTCCTAAGGAGCCTGGTTACGCCCCCTATCTTTTCCAAGTCTAGTGCCAGCATGCCACCCTCAGGCTTTTTGCTAGCAAGCTTGGATCTATCCCCAAGGATGAATCTCTTTTATGGTAGGTAGTAAGTCATCTTTTTATAGTCCGGCCAAGTAGCATTTTCTGCTCTCAATGGAGGTCAGATCTGTTTGCAGTCAACTAGACATTGAGTGTAGTTGAGTCTGCCCAGCAGGCAGATCCCAGGGAGACAGCCAAGGAAGTCTTTTTCCAATGAAGATAAACCCAGTGTCATGCAGGATTCTACTAAAACAGAAGAGGTGCTCTTACTGACTCAATTATAACGATGGAAAGTTCACAGGAAGTGGATAGAGGTGAATTTTCTTTTAGTTGAAAAAGATCGTCAGCTTTACTACAAATCATGATCCTATTTGAGGAAAGCAAAGCCTGGGGATTGGCCTTTATAAAGGACAAGGTCACTGATGTGTGATCTGGGGAAATCACCTGAGGAATTACCTAGCCTTCAGAGCCTTCAGTCTGACTGTAATGTGAAAATCGCCTTTAAACTTAACCAGAATAAGTTACAATGAAGTGTGTTATTATTTCATTTCTTATTATTATGTTTTCAAGTAAAGGAATAGATTTCCTAAAGTTTGCATTTCAGTAAGTAAATTCACTTTCACCTTTACTTTAATGTTTGTCTCTACTGTTAAGAATGATTTGAGCAGAGATGCCAAACCGTAAGTATCCCAAGAGTGTGACGAGTCTTTTTAAGGGCCATCCATTGCTAAGCACATTGCCATTGTGAGTGACACCTCACAAATAAGACAAAGTCCTCAAAGGTTTGCAAATTGCTCCTCCACCGAGCTGCAAGAGGGCTCTTAAAGCCTTTTATTGCCATAATACATTGACTTCCAGCAGCTGATGAAGCAAGAGTCTCAGATCCACCAGAACTCTTAGGATTCATCCTAGCAAAAAGTGGCAAATCTGCTTGTGTTAGATTCACAAGATGATTTTAAGCTCAGCATCGCACTGCGAAACTTGAAGGCAATTTGTCAAGGAGGCATTGTAAACCCAAGGCAGTAAGTGGTATCTCTACCGAGGCAGAATAGGAATGAGAGACATCTAAGCTTGGAACCAAGGAATGTTTGTATGGTGGGTAAGCGAACACAAATCAGAGGAAACTGAGCTCTGACTCACAAAGATTTGGAACACACATCTCATTAGGATATGTTAGAAATACCATCCAGACAAGCATCAGCACTCAAGTGTTTCTTCCCTTTGACATGGTTTGGTCTGGGCTGGCCACTAAAATAAATGAAAAATGCTCTCTTTTACTTCCCTCCCCTTCAGAGAAAGGAGAGCATCTCCCTTCAGAGGACAGAAATTAAGAGAGAGAGAGACTTATGAGTTGAAAAGAAACTAAACTACCTTAATGAAATATTGATATTAAAATAATGAAAAGAAATGATAATAACATTAATAAGAAAATAATGAAACATATACAATATATACAAAACCGTATCAAGCTCCCAGGATGTTGATCATGTCATCGTCTGGCACTGGGAAAGTCCTAGGCTGGACTCAGTGATGGATGGGAGGTGAACTCAGGATCTGGATTGAGGGACGCATGAATCGGGATTAAAGGCGGGTGAACAGATGAGAGTCCTCCTTGGACACTGGCCATTGAAGAAAGACGTTAACACCTTTGATCCCTCAGCTTTTATACTGAGCATGATGCAGATGGGATGGAATACCCTGTTGGTCAGTTTGGGGTCACCTGTGCTGTCTGCTCCTCCCCACAGGTGCCACCGCTCTGCTCCCTCCTGCTGCCAGTCCTCCAATGTGGTACACAACAAAGTTACCTGACCTTGGTCGTTATAGCAATAAGTATACCTCTCTGCATGCCATTCCTTGGTATTCACTGTAAATATCAGACCTTATCTGCTAGAAACCGACACTGTCTGAAAAATATGCTGTTAATTTCAGACAGTGCAATTAGTTAGAAGAAACTTAACTGAAAAGTAAAATTACTGAAAATAAAATTGATTCCCTTTTGCCTCAAGCCAGGATACCCTTTCAGACCTGCTACCTGACAAGCATGGAAATATGAGAGCACTCTGCTTCATCTTGATCGAGGGTTAGTAAGTATAACATTTTCCTGACATAAAATAATAATAATAACAACAATAATAATAATAGCAATCTCCCCTTTTTCTTCCAACAATTTTAAATTCTGTACCGAAAATTATTTTCTGCAGTTAATAAACCTCTGTCTGAAAATCTCTCTCTGTTATGTGATATTCTACAGCATAGGATTAGTTATGGGGTAAAGTGCCTTACTAACTGAACAGACCAGAAATTTACTGGCAATGTGGGACTGAAGAATAGTGGACATGATTTGAATTGTAAAAATCTGCTGGTAAATGCTTCTTTTTAAACTATTTAGAAATCCTGTGAAGATCTACTGCTACAATTAGACAGGAACCAAAACTTGTATTGGCTTTATAAACTGTGCTGAGTGTTCCTTTTAAAATTCTGTATTCAACAGAGTTCAGAAGTTAAATGTCAAAGAACAAAGATGTTCTATTTTGGAGATTATCCACAAAGAAGCAGGTCTGAAATTTGGCAAATATCCATTTCTCACTGGGTTCTCAGCCAGAGAGAGATTAAAAATAATAGTGTAAGGGACTGACAACTAACCTTCTTGTAATCACTGAACAGTTCATTTCAGTGGTTTCATCTGTATTACTCCCACATCTCTTGATACTTTTCTATGGTAGTCTTATTTCTTTCTAATATAGGAAAGACTTTTATGGAGATATCAGTGTAAAAAGAGGTATTAAGAAGAAAATGGGCCTATTAATGAATGAAGTAAGGGGAGACCATTATAGAGAATGTTTAAAATATTGAATTCTCTGTTCTATCCCTCTTTAGCAAAACCAACCAAACGAACAACAACCAAAAATAAAAACCAAAACCAAACCTAACCTAAATAACCCCCCCAAAAAAAAAAAAAAAACAAAACTAAAACCGAACAAACACATAAAAGAACACTGAGCTGTTATGGAAAAAAAAAGATATGAATATAGTAAAATGGGTTAGTGATGAAAAAATGTGGAAAACCACATTGGAAAGCAATCATGGTTTCTAAAATCCTGGTAGACCAGGTGATCTGCATTTTTCTCAGGTAGAAGTCCATCTTAAAGCCCTTTAAAAGCAACAGAAAATTTGGTATTGTCTGTAGGACCCCACAGTTAATACTAGTTAACAGTAACTGAAAATAACTTTTAATACACTGAAGAACAACTGGGGAAATACAAGAATATAGTTGAAAAAAATATTTATTTTCTAATATGGTAAGGGGAGTGTTCATACTAGGAACTGTTAATAAACCTTATATATATTATTAACAGAAACACATCAAGCTATAAGAGTGTAAAATCTCAACATAACTTGAGAATCAATTTATAAAGTATATCACTAATGAAGTAAAAATGATACATTAAATTAAAATCACAGAACAAACAATACAATATTTCTGTATTCTGTTTTAAAAAAAAAAAAATCATACAGAGCATAGTATGGAAATAGCCACTGATGTAGCAGACAGAATTAAAACAAAGGTTTGAGTTGAGAATAATGTTTTCAGGATTAATATTCCTAAACTCAAGTGGGAAATTATCTCCTCATCACATGATTATGTTTAAGCTTCCAAACCAGAACCAAGCACCAGCACCTGAATTATTTTCCTAAAACTCACTGTGGTAAAATTCAATTAATTAGCAGGTACTGTCTGCATCTCTTTGAGTTTCTTTCGAAGGTTCTTGCTATAATTTCAGCATTTGAAAATGAAAGAGTATTTTAAAATTATGCTATAACTTATTTTGAAAAAGATCAAAATTACATTGTTAAATAACTTCCAAAGACTTTTTATTTGCAGAATTTTCTTCCAATGTAAAGGTTTTTTCTCCTAAAACAAAAAGTTAAAAAAAATGATATTTTTATTATTTTTTTTTTAATTCAACATTGCTAAAAACGAAAATGACCAGATCTGAGCATTTTATAAGCTGTTCACAACCTGCTTTTACCTCCACAGTGCGTTAAGAACTAAATATTTTTTTAACTCAGAACAGGCTTTGCAAACTAGTGAACTGATATGAAATTTCATAGATTCCATGGCTGCTAAGATGCAACACAGAGTGACAAGCGATGATGACTACATCTCCCAACTCACTAGCCAGATTAGCTGAGTACAGCAGTACAGTAACCTGATATACTCTAGCCGTACATCATTAGTGTTACTTATTTGTGCTACTTTAACACTCGGCACTGACAATGGATCAAAAACAGACAGCCCCCGTCTCAGAGAGCTCACAATCTAAATATAAGACCTGAAACAAAAGATGAATGTAGACAGACAAGGAACAAAGAGAAAACAATGAGACATGGCTGATCTTGGCATACCAGGAGACTTAAGTTTTTACGTTGTTTTATTTTCAAAGAACTCCATGGACAAAGAAAGTGAAGGATGAAATTGGAAAAGGGATAAAAGAAACATTTTTCAGTTGTTTACAGAGATATCCTCCCAACAGGCAAGAGGTGGAAAAACATAAAGATGCTTATATAAAAGTCAAAGGAGATGGCATCATAAATTTAGTAGGTGAAGAAATGACCTTTTGAAATACCAAGATGTCAGCTAAATTATTTCATTTGAATCAACCGATTTAAAGAAGGAAAAACAGGACAGCATAAAGACTCCACGAATATTTCCTTAGAGTTACAGGTAGCTGTGGAATCGGTTGAAGGCTTGTTGCTTCCAAGGAATTTAAGAATGCATTGGCTGTGCAAATACTAAACCTGTTTTAGGGTTCCATTCCACTTACTTACCTATCTTTAACTTCAGTTGATTGCCTAATTATGCTAAAGTTAAGAGCATTATCTGAGCCTAATTGATAGCCATTGCTGGCAGATGAATAGCAGTGTTCATAAAGTGGAAGGCGGTACTTCAGAACCAGTTATGTTTCCATTCTCACTACAAGTTACTGTGCTATTCTCAGTAGATCCGTATGGGTTTTTTTGCATCACTTCAGGGCCCTTCAAATACAGGAGACATATATGTATTCAAGAAAAAAAAAAAAAGAACAGAAGGTTAAGAGGAGTGAATATGAACTATAAGGACTTACGCAGTTGACAATGATACCTCAGTTTAATGCATTAAAATACTTCTGCTGAACCATAGTAACTGTGTATGTCACGATCTTAGCATTTAAGCAGACTTGATTAGCACTCTCTTTTGAGAGCATTGTTGATAACTGGAGGACAGATCCCTGTTCCCCTTCCTCCACTCAATGATTGTCTCCATTCAGGCACTCCAGAATGTCTTTAAATCAACAGCCAAATGGTTCAGTGCAAGCCTACAGAGGCCGTGACCTGGAATCACACTATCAAAGTCAGAGGATTTACTATGATATAAAACATTTATTGGACAAGAAAGGAGCTATGAAAATGTAATTTAAGGAAAATATAAAGTTTATCTGAGGTGTCCTAATTACTAGCTACATTTCCTTTCTATTTTAAATCTGTGACTCTCACTTCCATGGCATTCTTCTTTACTCCTCAAGTTTTTATTAGCCCTAGGGACTGAGAATCAGATGGTTTACTTCACTTTGCTCTTAATATCAGCTTTTTTTGGGATTTATGATAAATACACATTAGGCTACATTTTAGTTTAATTTGCAATAAGCCTTCTGGGCTAAATTTGCAAAATGTTACATATTTTTGAATTAAAGATTTCATTAAAGTGATCTGAATCACATTTTTCTGCAATTTTTCTTACTGATTTTCTGAATGTATATATCTAGCAGAACTTTAATTTCACAGAAACATTAAAAGCACCATACTGACGATATTAATCAAGTCCAGTATTATGTCTCCCATAGTAGCCCAAAAACCACAATGGCAGAGTTAGGTGCAAGGAAACCCAAATGGAAAGCTACAGGGTAAGAAAAATAGTTAAAGTTTATGTGTCCTTACATTTCAATTCAATCTTACATGCTTACAGGTATTTCTGTTTGTCTAGTGCATCAAACAGTTCAATGACATTAAATGATCTCATTATGGACAATTCCATTATCTCGACAGAAGGTAGTGAGTGGCTGGGAGAGAGCTGGCACAAAGCCAAAAACTTTTGTGTTGCTTCTTGACAATCATATTATTGAAATGAAGGTGAGTGAGTGGGCATTCTCACAAAGACTTTAAAAAAAAAAAAAAGGTACCTTCAGTAACCAGATACTGAATTTAAAGAAGTCAACTGGAGAGAAGAAATAAAAAAAAACAACAAACTGAAACACCAAAACTAAGCAGGAATAATTATATCAGTAAAAAGTGGAGAAAATAAATGGATTTTTGAGCAGTGTGCTAATATACCTGAGGTCTGGTAGCTTCTGAATTGCTTCCAGAGACAGAGGTAGGTCCTGAATGATATAATCTCCATCTAAAGAAGTGCCATAGCTCAACTAAACATTATTGGCAGAAAATGGAAGTAGTTTAGCAGCTCTTCTAATGTAGGTGATGAGAATAATCTATGGACAAAATTAATTCCCCAGGTTCTTTAACTACTTTACTATAAGTATTTCCATAAAAACAAAACAGGAGTTATTCCAAATAGCCGAAGAAATAGCATGTACTTATTCATACAACTAATTTATTGGTTTACATGGACTTGTAGTATTGGTTTCTTCTTCAATTTTTTCTGTGTTGCAGACACAATGAAGAAGTAATTTCATCTGTTCCTCCAAGTCTGTGTCAAACTGAAACTATCAAAAAGCCACGACCATTGAACTGGAAAAGATTCTGTACGCCACTTACAAGCTGTTTCCTTTAAAACAGTCAAATACTCTTTACTCCATGAATCCAGAAGATAGAATGATATTATTAAGCAATTTGTAAAACCCCAATCACATTTACCAGAAGTAGTGAGTGTGCTTTTCTGTGAACGTAGCTGGACCTTTCACCTCCGACACAAACAACAAAGCCCCACTGGCCATCAAGACAGAGCGTAGTGTGCAAGAAAACCTTTGTTTACGGGTAAACTATAACAGTCTGTTCCATAAAAGAGTTGAATACTGTAATAAGCATGTAATGAACACTACTGAGAAGCAAGGGAAACTTGTTTCCACTGACTACCTTCATGATTTACTGTTTTGCTGCCTTCTGTAGTTTCTTGTTCGTTCACATCTAGCCTACCAGGCATTCACGTGAGCGCAAAAGGCAGTATCTGTCAGAAATAAAACAACATTATTTGTATTAGCTGTTCTGGCCTGAACAAGTGTGACTGGAGGTTTTCACACTCCTCATTACACAAGGACAAAACTACACTAAAAGAAAACTACTCTCAACTTTCAATTTAATCACAAAAAATTCTGAATGAATATAAATTCAGTAAAGAATACAGGCAATAAAATGTGTGTAAAATGGGTTTTAAAACCGAAGCGTATTTATTGAAACGGACCTTTGAGAATATGAATGTTACACTTGAAGCGAGGCCATACTTACGAAAGGAAGAAAGCTTTCATTTCTTTTAAGCTTCGCCTAAATAATAACATGAATATTTCACCCATGGGTAATGAGGAGTTAACTGTTTCTATAATTGTATTATCTGCTGTTTGTGTCAGGTGGGAGAACAGACTCATCTCACAGAGAAATGCACACAGGCACAGACACAGAACTCCGTGTGCTATTTTCAGCACACGGCTGTATATTTATACTTACACAGTTTGAGAAACACAAGCGCTTCATCTCTCAGAGCGCAGCTGACTGCATAGCGAGTGTTTGAGATCGAAGACAGGAAGTTTTTTATACGTCCTTAGTTCCATTTGGATACAGCATCCTGTAAGGGAGAGAAATAAGCCACAACTCATTGCACCCCAGCCTAAGACACACATCCCACAGAAGAAGGTGGCACACTACCCTTTGCAAATGACGGACAGTGTTAGCCCTAGCCCCAGATGAACTGAATGTCAATGTCGTCAATGTCATCGCTGTCATCAGTGGCAGAAGCTGCCATTCCAAAGCAGCATGGGTTTATGTTGAGGTAAATTAACATGATTGGAATAGACCTTCACCTGAAATAAATTAGTCTAGCTCCAACTGAGGACATGGTCCATCACCTCTATGGCACACAGAGGGTCTCGTAATCTAAATGCAGTATGACTATCATTTTATTTCCTTGTGGATTTACATTTAGGTGTTGTCATAAACATTTGATGAAGAGCTAGCACATGCCTGAGGTTATAGGACATGTTACTGTAGCAATCAGAAGAATCGTTTTTTTTTTCTTACCTTAGTAATAATCCAAAGTAAGATCAAAATGGGGATGGTGAAAGTCAAAGAAGTCTGTGTAACAGTACACCTGAGAAGTATATCACAGTCATGTCAAGGGTTTTGAAGGAAATAGCATGTACTAGTTTTCCATTACAGCAGCAGAATCTGCACAAAGTCTAATGATCAAAAACATTGATTTATTCCTGTCACAAGCCTTCAGTCCCCCCTGGCTTCTAATTAAATCCATCTTACATTCAGCTCTGGTATATAACCCTTCTGTTGTACACGAGATAAAACCACTTGCTGTACCTAATGCCTGCAGCCCCTATCATTACTCTGACAAAACATTACCCTCAGACAAAGGACCCAAGAGTAGTCTATGTGGACAAGAACAATATCTGAATCGCAAGACTCCAAAGTGATGGGACAGAGGAAGGGTGATTCCATTTCACCTCTACAGTTTTATTATTTTTTCAGTTTGCAGAAATTATTTTAGGACTGAAAATAACACTCTGAGTGTAACACTTAGCAACTTTGGAGCACAGGTGGAAGACTGATTCTTGAATGAGAAAAAAACCTGAAGTGTATGCAGCTAATGTCCTGTACATACTATGTACTATGCTACTAACACAAATTATGACACATAGATTTAAGACCAAAATCTGGTTTCTGATAAGCCTCAAATGCTTCAATGTCTATATCTAAGATTTTGCTTCTACTTTTCTAAATACTGAGGACCAATGTGTAACTGTGGTTTCAAGTGAATAAATGAAAAGACAATAAAAATTTAATACTAACTTGTGATTAAATACTCTGTCCCCTGCAGCTGAAGAATAATAATAGTATAGCAAGCCTTTTTTCTGACATTTCACATCTGACATTCTTAAATTAAAAACCTTAATTATTATATTTTTCCAATATAAGATATTCAAGTATCTGTACAGTTTTCTTTCATGATGCTCACATTTATATTTGTTTGTGTGAGCATCAAAGTGACGACTATGGTCCTAACACTTTTGTATCTTAAATGATAACACTACAATCTTTCATATTTTTTCAGAAGTTGGTGTTCTATCTCGGCTTGACTATAACATGAAATCCAGCATGTGTTCAGATAGAGACCTGAGGAAAAGGTTGTGTTGCCAATAAAATACTAAATTTCAAATTAAAGGGGTTTTTTTTGCTATTACTTAAAAGTATGGGGAAAAAAATCATAAACATATGCCTCACTGCAAAGGAATTCAAGCTTTGGGTCTTCACGGATCTGTAACACAGTTATACCTTCTTATTCATCTTCAGGTAACACTAAAGCACTGAGGTATTCAGTTTATAGTATGGGTGAGGAGTATTTCAGTAGAAAGCGTTCAATAAAAGTACAAATCTCATTCCGCAAATAATTAGCCATGTTTAAATACAATCACAAACATGCATATATAAACATTCAAAACATAGTTTCAAATTCCTAGTCTACCCATTACTAAATAAAAACCCTATCATTGCTAAAACTGAAGTGCTTGGTGCCAACTGATAAAGCAATAACTACGCATGTATTTATATTATCTTTTATTTCAATTAGTAAGAGCAGAGTTAAGTTTGTTTGTATTACATTCCCTTAGGCTAAGAGGCTTTGGGAGAGAAAGGATCCTTTTTCTATCAATCTGTATTTTATGCATCTGTGTTTATAAATCACTTAACACAGTGGCAATTCACTTTAACACTTTTTTAAAAAAATAATAACTAAGAACCATTTAGCAGACTGGAAAGCAACCAAGGGTCGACATACCTGGAGTCTGTCATTTCACATCTTATTCCTGTCTTACCTTCCCTCTAAACACAGAGCGTATGCGCATGTGTGAAACAGGTTTTTAAAATCTCTTCTAGTAAACCGAAGATACTTAAAACTCAACTCTACATGTTTCCAGCTAAATTAAAAGATGCGAAGATTAGAGCAACCTAAAGGATTCATATAAATACATATTTTAATTAAAGCACTGAATATGGTGTATGCTATTTATGTCAAGGGGATTTTTTTTTTGCAGTTTTCTAGCTTATTTGGTAAATATGAAAGTCACTGTTTCATAATTTGACTAATAGCACCACTTTTCTGTTAGAACAACGAAAAAGGTATGCATTCATTCATGCTGGATTTTACTAATAGGCTTTCTTTTTCTTTTTTCTTCCTTTTGATTTATTTATACTATGTATGTTTGACTATTAATTGATCAGTGCCACACAGTTTTGAATTACATGCTCAAATATCAGCAATGAGTTGCTTTGCCAGGTTTTTTAAAAATACTGCATAAATTATCAAATTTTGGTTTTGATAGAATACTGTCAAAAGCACATAATGGCTCAGGGATTCTTCACTTAGTTACTATTGTCCTTCTCCAAACAATATACTTTGTTTTAGAAAGACCAACACTTGACCTTCTTTTTTCTCTGAAACAGTCTTTTTTATAAGGGATGATACTGCGTGGTGACTGGTGCTAGGCAGATCAGTCCTGCCTTGGGCAGTTACAAAAAATCGTTGCACAGAAAGACCACTACTTATTGTAAGAATGTAGCAAAATAAATACATTAATTGATAGAATATTTACTACTGTTAAATGAAGAGACCAACTCAAAGGTAAGTGATTTAACCAAGTGGAAAAACAGATGATTTGGTACCGTCCATAAGCAGAGGTGAAAATATTTTCCAGTGGTTGCACAAGAAATGGTACACAATCAAACTGATGCATGTAACCCGTTATTACCTTAAATTGAATAACCAATTTATCATAAGCCATATTGTCCCAATCTGTTCCTAAATGGAACATGTCAATATGAATTATAAACTTGCATGAACAATTTAAAAGAAGAGCAGACATTAATCCTCTTATGCATTTCATCTGCTATCCAAAACTTTTGTGCAGGGACGTTTTTTCTCACATACTTGGGCTGTTTTATTTATCAGGTGCTATATCTTTGGGGCAGTATGGTCTCTTTACAAAGCTGTATATAACCACCATAATGGCCCCTACATTTCAGTTAGGCATTAACAGACTTATGTAAAACAATTAATAGAATGTAAATCCCACTCAGCTTCCTTGTTAAATCACATAGATAGCTTTTTAATTTTTTTGCTGGTGTAAACCAAAGTAACTCCACTGAAATCAACAGAGTGGCACTACTTCATATCATCCAAGAATTTGGCTTAGATTCCTGCTTGCTGAAATTCATTGCTTAGCAATTTCAAATCAGGCTGTCCTTGTGCAGTAAATTGAGAACACTGAATACTTCCGCACTAGCGCCGGGTGTGCAGGGAGACAGCTTTCACCATTCATTAAACACCTCCCTTAGAGCAATATCTGGGTCTGCTCGTGTTTATCTCATTCGTTTTCCTTCATGGTCCTTCTACAAGAAATCTTCTCTGCTGCACGAGCGCTTTTGCTATGAAAGCATATGCCCGAGTGAGGATCTTTCTCCCTGTGCCATAAGCATGCCAAAGCCATGGCCAGAAGATTCCCTTCTGAAGTGTTACACAGGGCTTCTCATGCAAGAAGTCAGGGGGATGTGTGAAACCTTGGGTTGCCTAGGAATTACCATTACTATAATTCATTTGGGGGATTACAATTACCTTGTGAACCGGTAATTGTGTGTCTCCACACGTTCACAGTTACATTGCAGGCATCCTCTAGTTCTTATGACTGCTCCAAACAAAAAGCAATTCACATTGGTGAGATCTGGTAAAATGTCTGTTCTTTAGTGCCAGAGGAATACAGAAAGTCAGACAGTAAATGATTTAGTAGTTGAGCTCCCTGAGTTTGGCTTGACATTGATTTGATGAAGGTAGTCGGTCTCAGATCTTCAAAGCTGTTTAGTCACCTGTCTCTCATCAAACTCTGTGGGAATTCAACATCTAAACAACTTGTGAACCTGAGCTTTAGTCTTTTTAGTCTCCTGGCTGCGTTTCCCAGTACACCAGGACCTTCTTGCCCCATTCTGCCTCTTCCATTAGAGATTCGAGAGGGAGAGAAACATGGGAAATTCCTGCAAGTCTCCGTGCCTAACCAGAGCTGCATCAGGTTCACGAGGTTCCACTATTCACTTGTCTGCTTTGTGCTTCATCTGCCTCTCGCTATAAAAATAATAATAAAAAAAATCAGTTAAGTTAAATTGGAGAAGTAAAACAGTTCCCATCTTCAGAAGAGTGTGCAAAGATTTACACTAATGACAGTCACTTGCTGAGTGAGGTGGTGATGGTGGAAAAGAGAATCAGGATCTGCACAAGAAATGAGGTACCTGCCCAGGCAATTTTCTCACCTGTATAACTACGCACTCAGCAGCATGGCCAAGAACTGCACACCTCTACAGTCTCAAGGCACACTGCTCTTCCATTAGGGTGTCACAAAAACAGTGTTATGCATAGTCCAATATGACTTTATAAATTTATAAGGTTCCCCGCTAACCACTTAAAAACAGTAAAATTCATCTACTGCCTAGAGACAATCCAAGCAAAAGTCCAAGGACAAGAATTTGTTGTGAGGAAATTTAGAGGGACATGAATAACTGGACACAAAATGGATGGACTACCGCCTCTTCACTGTGTAAACAGCAGATTGTGGTACTGCTGTTCTTTGAGGATAAAAATGTTATTTTCCAATCCCACACAAAAGATGTTTAGTTTCTTCTTAAACCACATAACAAACACTAAAGAAGAATAAGGACCTGTCTTCCTCCCTGTGCTTCTGTATTCTAAATCCATTGCCCTTGCATGGCAAACATGCTCTTATTATTTATTAACTGTAGCCAAATAGCATGTAGAGGTCCTATGAAAGATCAGGACCCCATTGTGCTGGGCACTGGACAAGAACATACGAAAAGGTAAGATACCCTGAACATTTTCTAGATTAAGCAGACATGAGCAAACACAGGAGATAAATAAAGTCAGACTTATTCAAGTTAGCTTACTGAAGATTGTGGAGCACACCTGTGGGAGGCTGGAGACGTGATCCCATCCCAATTCATTACATTAATCCCTGTTCATACCTGAGGGACCTTAGGAAGGAAACCAGGCTGTACTAGGCAGCCAACTGCCAGACCTCCTCTTCCTGGAGATCCTCAACTATGGACAAAGTGAGAGAACAGAGATTGACATCTTAAGGGTAGATGTTAGGTGGACCAATACATCTTCTACAAGGCATCTTTGTGTACCGAGATGAGTAAACTGAGCTCCCAGGGCAGGTGAAAGTATGGGTCAAGTGCAGTAAAGTTGAGCTGAGAAGAGTTAATAAATTCAGTGGGTTTTGGATGCATGTTTCACATGCAGGGACACTAGATAACATTTAAAGGTCCCTTCCAAGCCAAATTATTCTATGATTCTCTGGTTCTATGATTCTATGACTCAAGCACAGGGCTACCCTAGCAACACTGAAGGAAGATGTTCATTGACCAAGACCAGATATAAATATTTATCTCTGGATTGTGTGACATTTGCTGATGAAACCCCATACTTCCCTTTTTTATTTATCTGTTATTCAGGTTGTGAAACTAGTTCTCCTTCATACATTTATTTCCTGAGATACAACTACTGCTTCATTTATCTGTGCTCAGACCTTAACATCCATGCTCACATATCTAAAGCTGGACCTGGAGAATAATAGGGTAAATATAGGCTCTACTGGGCACCTGTCTCACCAGTAGTAATTAGCTATGTAAATTGTTCCTTTGAGCATTTCTGGAGTTTCCTTTTCGTGATGACTGCGAGGTAAAGCCTTTAGTCAGATTCTCCAAAGTCTAACCGATATTAATTCCATAACAGAATTTGATCAAACAATTAAATTAAGTCTCATATACACTTTATGAGGCTACTGTGTTTAGTCATGTCCAAATTTTGTTGCAGGGACCACTGACAAATGCCGAATCAACAATTTCATTCAATTGCCGTTTATTTTGTCATCCATTTTCCTTTGCTGGCAAAGCGGGTTTCCTCTCACTTCTGCATTCATTTATGCAATTTCATGGGGTGATATAGAGGAGAAACAAACATTCACTTGAATATTTCTTCCCTAATACTTAAAACATGAGGGACCCTAGGGAACCAGGTTTTAAAAAACAATAACGTATTTGCAATACCAACATCAACAAACAGAAATTTTTCCAGATACAAGTTATCTCAATCCCCAAATATAATATTTCTCTTTGATTCACTGTACTATCTTGCCTACAGTTAGCATAAGAATTATTTCAGCTCAACGAAACTACTGACAGAGAATATACATTGAATCTGCCTTACAGGACAGGTTGGTTTCTGATAGGACACCTGAGGAGAAAAGCCTTCATTTAAATTTTGATATAGGACATTTAGTACCACACCTGAAGCTGTTATATATTGTTCTCGATCCATTGACTACAAAGGAGAGGCATTGAACCCCACAACGAGAAAAAACCTCTACAGGATACTCCTCCGACATGCACGCTTTGACATTCACATTGACATAAAAAAGATCTCTATAGGAATATTAAAGGAATGTTTGGCCTCATTTTCTTCAGTTCACAGAGCCTTGTTTTTATTATTTCAGAGTTGAACATATGAAAGAAAATTCTTACATTTGTCATACAGTGCACATAACAGATTTGTTTCAACCAGCTTTATGCAGCCTCTGTTGATTTCATAATATGGCACAAACCTCAGAGTGATAACTTGTTTTATCTGTTTAAAAAAACAGAAGTAGGATTTATAAATTTTATGTCCAATTTTATTTGTGGGTTTAATGTATTAGTAACAGATCTTGTGTTACTAATACACTTTTTATGAGGCATGATTTTAAAATATCATTTGACTGCAGTGAATGTTAATTTTGTTCCAAGTGACACATGACACATGACGCTTTCTCTAAAGAACATGCTATTTCTGGGGGTACATTTCAGAAGTTCTGCTATAAACCATCTCATCTACTAACTATGAAAGCTACACAGCATCATTTTCAGGACAGTACAACTTATTTAGAAAGTCTACCTTTTTAACATCATCCTCGGTAACCTCTGAATGTGACAAATGTCCCAGGTGAACCATAAAACCATCACATTATTAATATATATGTATGAATTACCACTATTAAATATAAAATGTGGTAGATATTAAAAAAAATGTTTCTGTAAAATATGAAAAGACATTTTGGCTCAGGGTAAACATATATACAAAGACAAAGAACAGGTGGTGAGCACAAGGACCACGCGCCTTTACAGAAAAATCACCTGCGAAATTAGTTTCCAATTTCAGATATTGTCTTTGGTAAAATTATCAGAATAAGAATTACTACATGTTAATACATTTTTCTTTTTCTTTTTTTCCTTTTCCCTTTTTCTGAGTACCTGAAATATTGCAGTGTAATAAGTGAAAATATGAGACTTTTTATTTTTGGAAAATTCATACTTTGGACCATTTTCACAGAAGCTGGGTGTTCTACTTAATGTAAGCCTCAATACCGTTTTCACTATACTGGACCATTTGTATTTATGATAAGTTTCATCCTTAAGGGAGTTTAGTTACCTTCTGGAAGTAGCTAGACCTTTCAAGCACTATAAAAAGATCCTGAACAAGTAGTTTAACCTATTTGTAGTCATTAGTTTAACCTATATGTAGTCACTAGTTGACTATAATTTTTTTTCCCGCAGAAAAATGTTTTTGCCTCAAAATGTGGTCAAATGAGCAAAAGACGTATCCAAAAAGAAACAGAAGTGTTTTCTCTTCCAATTGCCTATACTGAAAGAAGCCCCACCCCCAAAAAAGAACCCCTAAGGGTAAATGTGATGTTGATATTTGTGAACTCAGTAGCAGAGTACAGTAAGCGGCATTCCACTGCACCTCCAAAGCCCCGAAGAGATGACTGATGTACAACTTGATGTGGTGAAAGGTTGGAATCTGTAAGACTGTGAAGTCACCACACATCTTCACTTGGGTCTCCATGCTTTTTTTAAAATCTACTCAGAAGTAAGTTGTATGATCCTGAAAAAGATATTATGCATTTATTTATAAGAATAATTTAAAAAAAAAAAAAAAAAAACAAAGGGGAAAAAAGTAGAAGAGAATCTATTGATTCAATATTCTTTTAAATATTTATAGAACAAGATTTCTAGTTAATTGGAATTAAATATTTGTTATAAAACTTGTTCACGGGAGAAATGAGTACTTTTCATTGTTTTCAGTTCAGCATGAAAAAATATTTTGACATATTAATGCCTTCCACACAATATAAAAAAGGGGGTTTAGAAATGAAGTAAATGTTCCCAGGTGTCAGAATTTCAGTTTTTTGAGCAATGCTACAAATACACATGTTTGTTGTTGTTTATGTTAAGGATCATTTTCATTACCTTCTGATTAAGAACAAAATTTAATCAGAATTCATATTAACTATTAATTTTGTCAGACAAATATAATTTCAAAAGTAAAAGTATTGTCATTGCAACTGAAAAAAATAGTGCAAATACAGATTTAAAGATATTTAAATTTCTCAATGTGTTTCATCTCAAGCTCAATTTTTATTTGTCCAACAAAAAATTGCTAAGAAAAAGTATAATCACGTAAAATTATTTGAACTGACATGATTTCTACTAGATACACATGCATATTTATCTAGCATAAGCTTTAGGAAATGAATGATCTTTATGTTAACAAACCGTAATGATCCGTTCCAATCAGCTTTATCTTAATGTAGTTCTCTCCATTCCTGGTGATGGGATTCCTACCAGCTGACCTGTAATAAAAGGCAGTTGCATTAGCCACCTAATCAAAGCTCTCATAGAACAGCACAGCACATTTTGAAATGAAAAACCTTTCAGGGGGAGGATCAGTATTACTGAGGCAATACCATAAAATCTATTACCAAACATGAAGAATAATGAAGCATGGCAGCCATAAAAGGTGTCATGAAAATGTTCAGTTAATAAGAAGAATGGATTTGCTTTATTGGAGCTTTCCACTAAATTTTTTTTTTGTTCTTTTTTGAGCATTTAACTCCCATTTGGTTAGTTGGGTCTGTCCTTTTCTGTCAGTGGTGTTTCCCTTTGGCATGTAAAATACCAAATCAACATGATTAATAAGGTTTGTAACATGGCAGTTATATGACAGTTACAGAACCGTTCCCTCCGGCCTGTACTTTAAGGTTAATCTGAGGCCAAGTTCACTTCATTCTAGACTAAGCTACCCAGGCAGGAGGCTGTTCCATGTCTAACCCTCATGGTCCTTGTGGGTGTTTCCCACTTTATGAACACCATGCTGAAAGGGGAAGGCAAGATGGGAGAGGTATGGAGATTTTAGTGGGAACTGACTGTGTCCTACCCCTTATTTCATGGGTTTAGGAGGTAAAGAAAGGAAATAGTCAATCACTCTTTGGAAGTCTGTCCTAGGGTAGTGTGGAGAGAAGACTAGGGGCAGATTTTCCTTAGAAGCTCTTTGAGGTACACGGTTAAGATGACTTGACACTTGAGCACAGCCAACTCTGAAAGTCCATAACCTGCCTGTTGTATAAAAAAGCTATGGACCTCACAAAGTTTTTCCCTGTTTTACATTGTCAGTGAAGTACCCATGACATACCAGGGGAGAAGAAAAGATACAAAATTCAATCTTTCAATGTTGATGTAAAAAAAGAGCCTTGACAATAGTACTCTCTGTAAGGCTTCCAGGGTTTGGTACACAAGCTGAGAATGAACAGTGTTAAAATACAATTGCAGAAGTAACGTGAGACAGTGAGAGGATGAGTTTTAGAAAACTTTGAAATAAAAAATGATCCTACAAAAAACCGATAATTTCTGTCTAGGCCAATATGCAACATGCACTGGTGTTTGACTGAAAAGAGTTGAGGTTGTTGGTTTTGGTTTTGTTTTAATAAAGATTAGAGGGAATCTAACAAGGGAATAAGAGAACACAGTCTGAGATGATTCATCCTCTAAAAGTAAAATCTTCATCCTCAAAAAAAAGAAAGAATTCAATAAACCTCAGATAGGAAACATCAAAGAATAATCTCGCCACATAAATACAGACCTAAAAATAGACAACTAGATCAAAGGAAAACAAGTGTTTCTATCATACTAGAAGTCTATAAATACTGGAAATGTATAAAGATGAATGAACTGAAGGAAATGATTTGAAGTGAGGGTATGGACATAATATGCATGGAAAAACTTGGACTGAGAAATGGATCACTTACATGCCTTGAGAAAAAAGTAGATCATATATAGGACTGACAAAGTAGATCAGGCTGCTAGTGAAATGTTTACTAAGTTAAAGAAAGCTTAGAATTAAATATGGTAAATATATTAACCGTAACAATTACCACAATTTATGTGAACCAAAATGTCATGCTTAGATTAAAGGAGTATATTATTTGGTTTATCTTACATCATCCTGTGTCCATGATAGTGACACAGAAATTACAACATTATGGCGACTACAAGGAAAGAGAACACAATAACACTCGGAGACTTTAATTAACCCTCAGATTACCTAGGAAAACCTAACAATGAGTTATGATAAAGAGTTAAATAGTGAGATATCTAAATGACTGCTTTGTGAAATAACCAAAAGGAGGATATGTCTTGTTCAAAATGCAGTAGCTGAAGCTGCAGTGGCACACTCTTTAAATAGTTCGCTCTCTTAGACTTCACTCATTCAAAATCCCAGTATGATTGGAAAGTTCTTCTCATCCCTAAACCATGTCAGCTTCATACAAGAGAAACTTTAGGAAAAAAAAAAAACAAAACCCAAACAGTAATTAAATTGAAAAAAAAAGTATGAAAAGACAACACTGCTTAGAAGTGTCATGCCAGAAGAAACGTATGACCTCTGGCAAAAAGGTGTTAAAAAAAAATCAAAGAACTAAAACCAGACCACACGGTTCTGTGGCAGAGCAAAAAAGGCTTTTAGAGCATGAAAGCAGCCGTGCTGAGCCAGACCAAAGGTCGGCCAAGCCTCATGTCCCACTTCCATCAATGGCGATGACAAGCAGATTTCGAAGGAAGATCAAAATTATGATGCATGCAGGGAATACTCTCTCAAGTCCTCAGTGATTTACTATTCAGGAGCTTCTTGAAACAGAAATGGTCTTTTAATAGAATCAGGTCTCTGATATTTCTGTCTAAAATCTCAAAAGGATATTTTTGACCATGAAGTAGTCCAGTTGCTTTTTCAATGCGTGTAAACCTTTAGCATCCACAATATCCTGAGCAAAATTCTTCCAAAGTGCAACCCATGGAGATGCAGCTGCCTGCAATTTAACACCCAGGTGTTGCTCAGTTTTACTGAGTAACCTGTTTTTCAGCTGTAAGGGGATATGTAAGTTAACGTCTTACAAGACAAGGAAAGTAAAATACACAAACTGAAGTGAAAAGGTGACAATTAGCAACTCAGAGATTCAAGAAAAAAATACTGACATTAAACTACTAAAACCTATGGAAAAAGCATAGAATCTGCTTTTTGAAAGCACCAAAGACCAACCCATGACAAAGCAAAAGAGGGCTGATGCTTCCTTACCACCATCTGACTACTGATCCTCGCACGTCTCAGAGGCCCATTGGCATGGGAATGGCAATCGTGGCTCCCTGTTGGGTGCACTAGCTGTTAAAAAATTGCTGTGTGCTTGTAAGTGGTTCATGTACTGCTTGCAGTGTCTTTTTGTGTACAGTAAAAAAATTCTTGAAGAAAAGTGAACTGGTGAGGTAGGGTTATCTACACATTATGTAGAGAACTACCTCCTCTTTTTTTTCTTTTTTTTGCTTTGAACCTACCACCTGCTAACAGCATGTGATGCTCTCATTCTTGCTTTGGAAGAGAAAATGAACCATCTGTCTCTTTTTATCTTTTTCTTTTCCCTTATGATTGTACAGATTTCTGTCAAAGCCTTCCCTCAATTGTCACTTTTCAGACTGAATAGTCATGGTCTATTTATGAATCCCTTTGACTGCCATTCTGTATTTTTGATTATTCTTGGTGCATTTCTGTGAACCTCTTCCAGTTCTGTTACATCTTTTTTTAGATTTTGGGATAACACCTTTTACACTGATATGATTATGTTTTCTGTTTTCTTTTCTACTCTTTTCTTAATAATTCCTAACATTCAATTTACTTTTCTGACCACTGCTGAGCACTGAGCTGACATTTTCGTGGAGCTATTCATCATAACTCTAAGATCCCATTCCTGAATGATAGCAGTCAATACAGAGCACCTCACTAAAGATGAAAGTATCTTTTAAAAGTAGAATTTGTATCCAGACAAGGAAAATAAAAAAGAACATGAGCTCTGTCATTTTAAATGTAAAAGCAAAAAAGGATGCTGAAAAATGAATGGGCTTCTAAATGAGTAAAACTAATAATAAAATATATACATTGTATTTCATTTACATGGTGTCCTGGTTCCGGTGGGGATAGGGTTAACTTTTCCTGGTATTCCATGCCATGTGAGCCACGCCCACCCTGAGCTGCCGGGGGAGGGGGCAGGAAGTTGCTGCTTAAAAGCGGGCTGGGGCGGCCTGGGTCCAGCCGGCGAGCAGCGAGCGGCGGGGGAGCGGCGGTTCCGTAATCGCGTTTGTATATTCCCCTATCCGTGTTGTTGTTGTTGTTGTTGTTGTTTGCCTGTTCCCTTTGCTGTTCTGTTAAACCGCCTTTGTCTCAACCCAAGAGTCTTGCCTTTTCTTACGATTCTTCCTGTATTAGGAAGGCACGAGCGAGCGGCACGTGGTTCTTTGTTGCCGTCTGAGGCTAAACCACGACAGTCCTTTTTGGCGCCCAACATGGGGCTCGAAGGGTTGAGATAATGACAGAATCCAACTAGAACGTGGAAAAAACGGTTTTGGTTTTTTTTTTGTATGCATTTATTTTATTAGGTAAGTAGTCACTGGTCATCATGTTGCTTGGTTTGTTCTCATGGCTGTGTTACATAAATTCCTATATGGCTTATGTACTCCCTGCGATGCTGTTTACCATGTCTGGAACAGGGATGAGGATTATCATTCTGCTGTCCTGTGCGATATCTGTTTATGATATGATAACATCACTGTTCAGATGGCTATTTTGGGGTGTTTATGTGGTTTTGCTGTCCTGTCCGTACATTGGACACCGTCTCTCAGAATTTGTTAATAATTTCCCCAGCCCTTTTGCCTCCCTTTTCTCCTTCGGGTCAGGTATGACAGCTTTTGAGAATTTTGAATATCCTTGGGATACTCAAACTAGCGTGTTCCTAGTGCTATGTCTCCTGAATACGTTCCAGGTCTTGTTTAGGGTTAAGCGACTATTTAAGACTACCACCCGGAGATCTGCTCCGAGGCTGGATAGTCAGGGGTGGCATGGCATGTGGGAGAGCATGGGCAGGTACCTAGAGAACTACTCACCTCCAATGGTCTGGGACTTCACCCCTGAACAATTACAGGACCCTCATAAAGTGGTAGAATATTTGAAGGGAAAATGCTGTGGCTATTCTAGAGAGGCACAACTCACTGCGCTGTGCTGGGCCCTGGCCAGTATCTACCAGGCACTGCTCAGAATTATGCAGCACCCTCAAGGGGAAGAGATGGAAACCAGACCGGCAGCCCCTGCGGCGGCCCCTGCGGCCGCTGCAGCCCCTGCGGCGGCCCCTGCGGCTGCTGCGGCCCCTGTGGCTACTGCAATCCTTGTGACAGACACTGCGGCTACTGCAACCCCCGTGGTAGCCACTGCAGTTACTCCAACCCCCATAGCAGCCACTGCCACTGAACCAGGGAACCAACCCGTGCTGGTATCAGTTGCCCCCATACAGAAGAAGAAGTACACAAAGAAATCAGTTCGCTTAGTAAGAGATGATGATGAACCAGGGCCATCACGAGAGCAGGAGGAAGAGGCAGAACCAGAGATAATTACTCGATCCCTATCCTTGAGTGAGCTGCGGGATATGCGAAAAGATTTTAGCCGACTTTCAGGCGAGCACATTGTCACCTGGCTGCTCCGGTGCTGGGATAACGGGGCCAGTAGCCTGGAATTAGAGGGTAGGGAGGCCAGGCAGCTGGGATCCCTGTCTAGGGAAGGCGGCATTGACAAGGCGATCGGGAAAAAGACCCAAGCCCTCAGCCTCTGGAAACGACTCCTGTTAGGCGTGAGGGAGAGGTACCCCTTCAGCGAGGATGTTGTATGTCAGCCAAGCAAGTGGACTACCATGGAAAGAGGTATCCAGTACCTGAGAGAATTAGCCGTGCGGGAGATGATTTATTATGACTTGGACAATGCAGACTTACCCACAGACCCTGATGAGGTGCGATGCACAAGGCCCATGTGGCGGAAGTTTGTACGGAGCGGACCATCGTCATATGCCAACTCCCTGGCAGTAATGGAATGGAATGGTGAAGAGGGACCAACGGTGGATGAGGTGGCTGGCTGGCTCCGGACATATGAAGAAAGTCTCTCTTCCCCCCTTGTCTCAGCTGTGGAGAAACTGTCGCGGAAGGTCCAGCAACTTGAAGAGAATATGTCCTACTCCCCACCTGCACGGGCCAGCGTCTCAGCTATTAGAAGCAGGCGTTTCCCCACTCAAGAGAGAGAGTACAGAGGGTGCACACCACGAGGCACCCTGTGGTTCTACCTGCGGGACCACGGAGAGGACATGAGGAATTGGGATGGACAACCTACTTCGATCCTGCGGACACGGGTACAGGAGTTGCAAGGAAGGACAACCACAAAAGGGGATCCCTCCAGGAAAAGTGCCGCCCCAGTTTCCAGTGGGCCGTTCCCCAGACAGAGCAGAAGGCCTGATCTTGCTTCTGATCCTCTTGAAGGAACTTCCAAGTCATTTATGCAAGAAGTGAGTAATGGATACTATGACCAGTATTAGGGGGGCCCTGCCTCCGGCCAGGTGGAGGAAAGGGACAACCGGGTTTATTGGACGGTGTGGATTCGATGGCCTGGCACATCAGACCCACAGGAGTATAAGGCTCTAGTGGACACGGGTGCGCAGTGTACTTTAATACCATCAAGCTATAGAGGGGCAGAACCCATTTGTATTTCTGGGGTGACAGGGGGATCCCAAGAGTTGACTGTACTGGAGGCGGAAGTGAGCCTAACTGGGAATGAGTGGCAAAAGCATCCCATTGTGACTGGCCCAGAGGCTCCATGCATCCTTGGTATAGATTACCTCAGGAGAGGGTATTTTAAGGACCCAAAAGGGTACCGCTGGGCCTTTGGCATAGCTGCTTTGGAGACAGAGGAAGTTAAACAGTTGTCTGCCTTGCCTGGTCTCTCGGAGGGTTCTTCTGTTGTGGGGTTGTTGAGGGTCAAAGAACAACAGGTGCCGATTGCTACCACAACGGTGCATCGGCGGCAATATCGCACTAACCGAGACTCTCTGATTCCCATCCATGAGCTGATTCGTCAACTAGAGGTTCAAGGAGTGATCAGCAAGACTCGCTCACCCTTTAACAGTCCCATATGGCCGGTGTGAAAATCTAATGGAGAGTGGAGGCTAACTGTAGACTATCGTGGTCTGAATGAAGTCACGCCACCGCTGAGTGCTGCTGTGCCGGACATGCTAGAACTCCAGTACGAACTGGAGTCCAAGGCAGCCAAGTGGTATGCCACGATTGATATAGCAAATGCATTCTTCTCAATCCCTTTGGCAGCAGAGTGCAGGCCACAGTTTGCTTTCACTTGGAGGGGCATCCAATACACCTGGAATCGACTGCCCCAGGGGTGGAAACACAGCCCCACCATTTGCCATGGACTGATCCAGACTGCACTGGAACAGGGTGAAGCTCCAGAACATCTGCAGTACATTGATGACATCATTGTATGGGGAAACACAGCAGAAGAAGTTTTTGAGAAAGGGAGTAAAATAGTCCAAATCCTTCTGAACGCTGGTTTTGCTATAAAGCGAAGTAAGGTCAAGGGACCTGCGCAGGAGATCCAGTTTTTAGGAATAAAATGGCAAGATGGACGCCGTCAGATTCCAATGGATGTGATCAACAAAATAGCAGCTATGTCTCCACCAACTAGTAAAAAGGAAACACAGGCTTTCTTAGGTATTGTGGGTTTTTGGAGAATGCATATCCCAGATTACAGTCAAATTGTGAGCCCTCTGTATCAAGTAACCCGGAAGAAGAATGATTTTAAATGGGGTCCCGAGCAACGACAAGCTTTTGAACAAATCAAACAGGAAATAGTCCATGCAGTGGCCCTGGGGCCAGTCCGGGCAGGACAAGATGTTAAAAATGTGCTCTACACCGCAGCCGGGGAGAACGGCCCTACCTGGAGCCTCTGGCAGAAAGCACCAGGGGAGACTCGAGGTCGACCCCTAGGGTTTTGGAGTCGGGGATACAGAGGATCCGAAGCCCGCTACACTCCAACAGAAAAAGAGATATTGGCAGCATATGAAGGGGTTCGAGCTGCTTCGGAAGTAGTTGGTACAGAAGCACAGCTCCTCTTAGCACCTCGACTGCCGGTGCTGGGTTGGATGTTCAAAGAAAGGGTCCCCACCACACATCATGCAACCGATGCTACATGGAGTAAGTGGATTGCACTGATCACGCAGCAAACTCGAATGGGAAACCCCAGTCGCCCAGGAATTCTGGAAGTGATCATGGACTGGCCAGAAGGCAAGGATTTCGGAATGTCACCAGAGGAGGAGGTGACGCGTGCAGAAGAGGCCCCACCATATAATAAACTGCCAGAAAATGAGAAGAAATATGCCTTGTTCACTGATGGGTCCTGCCGTATTGTGGGAAAGCATCGAAAGTGGAAGGCTGCTGTGTGGAGTCCTACACGACGGGTTGCAGAAGCCAGTGAGGGACAGGGTGAATCGAGCCAGTTTGCAGAGGTGAAGGCTATTCAGCTGGCTTTGGACATTGCTGAGCGAGAAAAATGGCCAGTACTTTATCTCTACACTGACTCACGGATGGTGGCAAATGCTCTGTGGGGGTGGTTACAGCAGTGGAAGCAGGGCAACTGGCAGCGCAGAGGCAAACCCATCTGGGCTGCTGACCTATGGCAAGATATTGCTGCCCGGATAGAGAATCTGGTTGTGAAAGTACGCCATGTAGATGCCCACGTACCAAAGAATCGGGCCACGGAGGAACATCAGAACAACCAGCAGGTGGATCGGGCCGCTAGGATTGAAGTGGCTCGGGTGGATCTGGACTGGCAACATAAGGGTGAACTATTCATAGCTCGGTGGGCCCATGACTCCTCAGGCCATCAAGGAAGAGATGCGACATATAGATGGGCTCGTGACCGAGGGGTGGACTTGACTATGGACACTATTGCACAGGTCATCCATGAATGTGAGACATGCGCTGTGATCAAACAAGCCAAGCGTTTGAAGCCTCTTTGGTATGGAGGGCGATGGCTGAAATACAAATATGGGGAGGCCTGGCAGATTGATTATATCACACTGCCACAAACCCGTCAAGGCAAGCGCTATGTGCTCACAATGGTGGAAGCAACCACTGGATGGCTGGAAACATACCCTGTGCCCCATGCCACTGCCCGGAACACTATCCTGGGCCTTGAAAAGCAAGTCCTGTGGCGACATGGTACCCCAGAGAGAATTGAGTCGGACAATGGGACTCATTTCCGAAACAGCCTCATAGACACCTGGGCCAAAGAGCATGGTATCGAGTGGGTGTATCACATCCCCTATCACGCCCCAGCCTCTGGGAAGATAGAACGATACAATGGACTGTTAAAAACTACACTGAAAGCAATGGGTGGTGGGACTTTAAAACACTGGGATACACGTTTAGCAAAAGCTACCTGGCTAGTTAACACCAGGGGATCTAACAATCGGGCTGGCCCTGCCCAATCAAAACTTCCACGTACTGTAGAAGGGGATAAAGTCCCCGTAGTGCACATGAAGAATATGCTAGGGAAGACAGTCTGGGTTAGTCCTGCCTCAGGCAAAGGCAAACCCATCCGTGGGATTGCTTTTGCCCAAGGACCTGGGTGCACTTGGTGGGTGATGCGGAAGGATGGGGAAGTCCGATGTGTACCTCATGGAGATCTGATTTTGGGCGAGAATAGCCAATGAATCAGATTGTGTGCTGTTAATTGCTAAGTAACACTGTCACTGTATGTCCTCATTGCTATAATTGCTATCAGTTGTACTACAAGTAAGGCACAAGGATGATGGGATAAGAACTGATCTCAGCAGCCGGCGCCCAGCAGTTTCCTCAAGATCTACATCTTCAGCCCACGGACTGCGTGCATGAGCCACACCAGGTGCACCAGTCACAAGCTCCGAAAAAATACAGCATGCAACAGACCAGCACCACCCAGCATCTCACCTGCCCTGAGAGACTGTTCTAACAGATGGAGCCCAAAGCCGTGGATTAAAAGAACTCAACGGACACTTTGGAGGGATGACCCATAAACTAAGGGCATTATATGTGTGTGTATATATATATATATAACAGGGGAAAGTGGTGGCAATTCATTGGAACCTGCCGGGCATGGCATAGATGGTATGGAATAAGGGGTGGATAATGTCCTGGTTCCGGTGGGGATAGGGTTAACTTTTCCTGGTATTCCATGCCATGTGAGCCACGCCCACCCTGAGCTGCCGGGGGAGGGGGCAGGAAGTTGCTGCTTAAAAGCGGGCTGGGGCGGCCCGGGTCCGGCCGGCGAGCGGCGGGGGAGCGGCGGTTCCGTAATCGCGTTTGTATATTCCCCTATCCGTGTTATTGTTGTTGTTTGCCTGTTCCCTTTGCTGTTCTGTTAAACTGCCTTTGTCTCAACCCAAGAGTCTTGCCTTTTCTTACGATTCTTCCTGTATTAGGAAGGCACGAGCGAGCGGCACGTGGTTCTTTGTTGCCGTCTGAGGCTAAACCACGACACATGGAAAGATTTTGGTAGCGGAAGGGCTGCAAGGCCTCTGTGAGAAGAGACCAGGGGCTGCCCTCATGTTGGACACAGCCAGGCCCAGCCACCTCCAAAATGGACCCACCTCTGGACAAAGCTGAACCCATCAGTGATGGTGGTAGTGCCTCTGTGATAAAATTTTTAAGAAGAGGGAGAAAGCACTGCACTGTGGGTGGGAAAGACAAGTGAAAAAATGTGAGAGAAACAACTCTGCAGACACCAAGGTCAGTGAAGAAGGAGGGGGAGGAGGTGGTCTAGGCGTTGGAGCAGAGATTCCCCTGCAGCCCGTGGTGCAGACCGCGGTGAGGGACTGGTGGAAGACATTAAGGTTGGGGGCACCGTTGGCTGTAGCGATCATGAGAAGATAGACTTCAAGATCACGGGCAGTACTCACAAATCAACAAGAAGTAAAATTGCAACCGTGAACTTCAAGAGGGCTAACTTTGACCTCTTCAAGAAACTGCTTGGAGAGATCCCGTGGGCTAGGGCTCTGGAAGGCAAAGGGGCTCAAGAAAGCTGGTTGATATTCAAACATCACTTTCTCCAAGCTCAGGATCAGTGCATCCCTAAGAGAAAGAAATCAGCCAAGGGATGCAGGAGACCTGCATGGTTGAGCAGGGAGCTTCTGAAAAAGCTCAAATGGAAGAAGGAAGTTTAAAGTATGTGGAAGAAGGGACTGACCCCTTGGGAGGATTACAAGAGTGTGCAGGGATGAAACGAGGAAAGCCAAGGCCGCCTTGGAATTAAACCTGGCCAGGGATGTCAAGCTCAACAGGAAGAGCTTCTACAAGTATATTGGAGGCAAAAGGAAAACTAGAGAAGTTGTGGACCCCCTGTTGAATGAGACAGGAGCCATGGTGATGGAGGATGCGGAGAAGACAGAGTTACTGAATGCCTTCTTTGCTTCAGTCTTTACTGCTCGGCCCAGCCCTCAAGAGTCCCAGACTTTGGAGAAACTAACAGGAAAAGAGGAAGACCTCCCCTTGGTTGAGGAGGATCGAGTGAGAGATCAATTAGGTCAAGTAGACATCCACAAGTCCATGGGCCCCGATGGGATGCACCCGAGAGTGCTGAGGAAGCTGGCGGAAGTCATTGCCGGGCCGCTGACCATAATGTTTGGAAGGTCCTGGAGAACAGGCGAGGTGCCTGAGGACTGGAGGAAAGCCAATGTCACTCCATTCTTCAAAAGGGGCAAGAAGGAGGAGCCGGGGAACTACAGGTCGGTCAGCCTCACCTCCATCCCTGGAAAGATGATGGAACAGCTCATTCTGGGCTCATCTCAAGACATATGGAGGAGAAGTAAGCTATCCGAAGTACTCAACATGGATTCACCAAGGGGAAATCATGTTTGACTAATCTGATAGACTTCTATGATGGCATGACTGGATGGATAGATGAGGGGAGGGCAGTGGATGTTGTCTACCTTGACTTCAGCAAGGCTTTCAACGTGGTCTCCCACAGCATCCTCATAGGGAAGCTTAGGAAGAGTGGGTTAGATGAATGGACAGTAAGGTGCATAGATAACTGGTTGAAAGACAGAGCTCAGAGGGTCGTGATTAGGGGCACAGGGTCTAGTTGGAGGTCAGTGAAAAGTAGTGTTCCCTAGGGGTCAGTACTGCGTCCAGTCCTCTTCAATATATTCATCAATGACCTGGATGAGGGGATAGAGTGCACCCTCAGCAGGTTTGCTGATGACACAAAGTTGGGAGGGGTGACTGACACACCGGAATGCTGTGCCGCCATACAGAGAGACCTGGACAGGCTGGAGAGTTGGGCAGAAAGAAACCTTGTGAAATTCAACAAGGTCAAGTGTAGGGTCCTGCACCTGGGGAGGAATAACCCTCATGCACCAGCCCAGGTTGGGGGCTGACCTGCTGGAGAGCAGCTCTGTGGAAAGACACCTGGGAGTCCTGGTGGACAACAGGATGACCATGAGCCAGCAGTGTGCCCTTGTGGCCAAGAAGGCCAATGGCATCCTGGGGGGCATCAAGAAGAGTGTGGCCAGCAGGTCGAGGGAGGTCATCCTCCCCCTCTACTCTGCCTTGGTGAGGCCGCACCTGGAGTACTGTGTCCAGTTCAAGAAGGAGAGGGAACTGCTGGAGAGGGTGCAGCAGAGAGCTACCAAGATGTTGAGGGGACTGGAACACCTCTCTTATGAAGAAAGGCTGAGGGATTTGGGTCTTTTTGGTCTGGAAAAAAGACGGCTGAGGGGGGACCTTATCAACACTTATAAATACTTAAAGGGTGGGTGTCAGGAGGATGGGGCCAGGCTCTTTTCAGTGGTGCCCAGTGACAGGACAAGAGGTAATGGGCACAAACTTGAGCATAGGAAGTTCCACCTAAACATGAGGAGGAACTTCTTTCCTTTGAGGGTGGCAGAGCAGGCTGCCCAGAGAGGTGGTGAAGTCTCCGTCTCTGGAGACATTCCAAACCCACCTGGATGCGTTCCTGTATACCCTGCTCTGGGTGACCCTGCTCTGGCAGGGAGGTTGGACTAGATGATCTCCAGAGGTCCCTTCCAACCCTATGATTCTGTGATTTTGTGAGTCTGTGAGGCAGGCTGTCCCCCTGCAGCCCATGGGGGTCCACTGTGGAGCAGAGATCCACCTTCAGCCATGGTGGTGCTGCACCGGAGCAGGTGGATGTGCCCTAAAGGAAGCTGCAGTCTGTAGAGAGCCCACACTAAATCAGGCTCCTGGCAGGAGCTGCAGGTCATGGAGAGGAGTTCACAGTGGAGCAGGTTTGGTGGCAGGACATGGGACCCTGTGGGGGACCCATGCTGAAACAGTCTGTTCCTGAAGGACTGCAGCCCATGCAAAGGGTCCACACTGGAGTAAATCATGAAGAACTGTAGCCCGTGGAAAGGACCCACCTTGGATCAGGGGAAAATCATAAAGAGGAAGGAGCAGCAGAGATGAAGTGTTATGAACTGACCACAACTCCCATTCCCTGCCCTGCTCAGGGCAGGAAGTAGAAAAGTCAACAGTAAAGTTGAGCCTGGGAACAAATGGGGGTATGGGTGGAAGGTGTTTTTAGGTTTGTTCTTTTTTTTCATTGTCCTACTCTGTTGGATAAATAAATTAAATTTATTTCCCCGAAGTCAAGTGTGTTTTGCCCATGATGATAAGCAGTGGGTGATCTCCCTCACTTTATTTTGACCCACAAGCTTTTCAAACATATTTTCTCCCCCTGGCCTGCTGAGGAGGAGATGACAAATATGTTAAAAGAACAGAAAAGATGTGGCCACAGCAGAAAAGCCGACTGAATATTTTGCATCAGTGTTGACCGCAGAAGTCAGAGGGAGCTTTTCCTATGACAAATGAGTCATTGAAACAGTCTTAGTCTGAAGTGTCAGTGGAAGAGGTTTTAGAATAAATTAATAAAATTAAGAGTAAAATATCTCCAGTACCATATGTTATTCATTCAAGAGCTCTAGAGGAACTCAAGTAGTAAATTGTGTAATTGTTAACTGTGTCATGTAATTTATTACTAAAATCGCCATTAGTAAAGCAATAGTATTTGACAAAAGTTACAGGTTTAAAAACTGATCATTCAGGAAGACATAAGGAATTATAGGTCTGTACATTTGACTTCTGTAGTCTGCAAATTGCTATAAACTGTTGGTAGATTTAGCAGAAACCTAAATGTACGTGGAGCAATAAGACATAAAAACAGGGCTCTTGTAGAGGGAAATTGTACTTCACAAAACTTTTAGAGTTCTTTAAAGAATCAATAAGCATGCACATAACCATGATCTAATTGGCATAGTGGTTTTGGATTTGAAAAAGCTTTTGACAAATTCCTGAAAAAAGAGAGAGATCTATGACAAGATGGCAAGAAATACTGTTTTCACAGTGGAAGGATATTGCCATTGATATGGCTGAATGATTTGAGCTAGGACTTGTATTCATCAAAAGAGATATTCTGTGGAGAGGTGTCGTGGAAAAGTTTGCTAATGACAAAAATATTACTCACAGTAGTCAAAAGTGAAAGTAATTGCAAAGGCTTGCAGAAAGATCTCACAAAACTGAGTGAATGAGGGAAGTTCAGTATTGCTAAGTGCAAATCAACGCAAATGGAGAAAAAAAAGATAACACTTACACAATTTGGGTCTTTACCTGTAATCTCATGGTAAAAGCTCTTGGATGGCTCAGTGAAAAGATCTATTATAGTCAAAAAGACATTACTAGGAAATCATTAGGAATTATAAAATAAAAATAGAGAACAAAACTGTCACTGTACTGCTGCATAAACCCATATTGGATTAAATACTTGAATACTCTCTGCAATTCTGGTCACCCAGTTAAAAATTACATAGCAGATTATTCTTGAAAAGTTGTTCTTCCCACTTCCAGGTGACATGTTTCAGATAAAATTAGAGGTGCTTCTCTTCACCTGTCCTCCTTAAAAAAAGGTAATTTATGTGATAATGGAGTGAGCTGGACTAGACCTGAGGTGTGCCTGACACCTGCTTATTTGATTTTATAATTATATCTATATCTCCCTGCAGATCTTGTCTCTCTAAATCTCCCGAGGTCTTTGTAAAAGTAACATAAAGAGCTTCCTAGCAGCCTCTGCTTCTTTTTGCTTAGCCAAAGAGAGAACCTGGGCTGCTTCTCTGACCAACTTGTGGCCCCCTTGTCCCCAACTCAGCCTTGAAAGGCATATTTCTATGTCTTCCAGAATCTATTCCAAATTGCATCCATTTTAGGAGGCCTTTTCTAGCTGAAATTCAATCTGAAACTTGATTTTTCTTACTTCAATATGAGTGAGATATGCATCTTGCTTTTCACCATCTATTATTAGCAGAGAACTCTTCCCTCCACAGCTTTGCAGGAATATCTAGCTATAAAAGTTAATATGTTACAAATGCCCATCTGATCTAATATTGCAGGAAACATGCATTGCTTTTAAGTATCTTTCACGGTGAGTAATCTACAAGCAGGCTCTATTTACAGCTGAAATCAATGTCCTTGTACCTTTTCCATTTAGGCTAAAGAGCAGTAAAAAGGTTTCATTCATCATAATCTTCATGCCACTAGGAACAGAGGAACCAGAATTGTTTCTGTACTCTTTTGGAAACATAGATGGAAGAAAAATCTTTGTCCTAAAGCATGCTGAAGTACCAACGCATTGTAAATTCAGATACACATCAGGTGAATTATGGGACTCCAGGTGGAAAATGAATACACTGGCATTCATTTGTAATTCGTGTCTCTACAGATAGAAGTGAATGAATAATCCCTTAAGAGAGGAAAAAAGAAGGGCTAAAGCAGGGGTCTTGTGTTTATTTCCTCACTCTAATGACAAAACCAGAAAAAGGGTAGAAATGTCACTGACAGTTCCATATGATGGATTGGTCTATACGCCTGAACATTAGGAACGAGACACTCTCAATATCTGAAAGAAGACTGCCTAGCGTGTAAACATTAGATAGAATCGAAAGCGGCAGTTTCCACGGGCCCCCTACCAAGAGAATGCACAGGGGGTGTACATGCTTTATTGCTTGACACTCATGCATAAAGACAGCACAGCTTCTGCAATCTAAGTGAATCTCCTTAGGTTTAATGTTCCATTGAAATTTTGCTGAAATGTAAAACATATTTCAAAGGAACAAAACATTTTCTCAAGCAGAGACCATTTGACTGTCATGGTAGATTTTTCTCTTTTATGGAAGCTAATTCCTGGAATAGACATATATTGGAAAAGCCAAATTGCCAGGGTCACCGCTGGTACCACAAAAACATTCAAAGTAGCATTCTAACATCAAAGTACATATGTAATTGAATTGATCATTCAAAGTGTGCCAGCAATGCTGCAATAGCTGCACCCCTGCATCACCCTGAAACCCTCACAGACTGTGATGGAATCAGATTTCACCGATCCTTGTTTTGATTTATATTTCTAACTTGGACCATTTCATTTACAATATACATCCTGAATCAACTGTATTGGCACAACTAGGGAGTGTCAGAGGGCTGCATGGGGGTAAGAATAATTGGATGAAGGTGATGGCAATCTCAGCTTCTTAAACCAGCCTTGCTGACAAAGGCAATTTTTCATTAAACTAAAGATGAAGTACATAAGAACAGAGAATCAGGCTCATATTTGTTTAAAGAACTGGAGGAAGGTTTTTTCTCTGTTTTGTTTTGTTTGTTTGTTTGTTTGTTTTAAGAAAGAGCATTGACTAAAATTTCCCTCTTCATTAAACGGATTTTTTTGTTCATGCAATAGGTAGCCTTAGTGCACAATTAGTATCAGAAAAAGCAGTGCAGTTCTGAATAGAGTCTCTTTCAAAAAAAGCAGGTATTTTCAATCTGACAAAACTCTTGCGGCATCTACCTTGTATAGAACTCACAGTGAAAAACACACATTTAAAAAAACAATTTAATTTAAAAAACAAAATAAGAGATTTCAGACAATTTTTCTGGAGAAACAGCAAGGGATACAGGTCTGTATCTGGATAAAACACAGGTCTGCAGGAGGAAAATAGTGGGCAAAATTAAGGGAAACACCTAAAAATGAATCCCCATTAACAGCTATCTATAAGATACCTCTAGTCGTATCTCATATTTTAAGAGGATAGCATAACTATTTCAGCATCAAGGTTGAATCATCATCTAAACAACCATGCTGTGATACTACTTTCAGTGCTTCTCACTCAGCATGTAGGACAAGTGCTTCATAAGAGGTTCATAAAAAGAGGACAATTGTGAATTTTGTAAGCCTTCTATGGCTTTTTTCACAATCTTTCAGTTTTATAGCCAAGTACTTTGTTAATATTTCAGGCCAACTGCAATGGGTATTAGTTGTTTTGAAGGGTTTTTTTTCACCCTTTTCAGTTCTTTTTAAATCTTCCTTTGTGACTTTTTAAAAGTTCTGAGATCTCTTGTGGCTGTTAAGTATCATCTGCCATCATCAGTCTGCTTCAACCACTCCCACTTCTTTAGGAGGAAACCTTCTTTTTAGGAGTCTTATTCCAGAATAATACTGCGTTAAAAGGTCCTGTGGGTGACAGAGAGAAGTAGAAGCTGCAAGCTTGCTCTGTTGGTTTTTCTCAATACAAAAGCTGAATTTCAGCCTATTCACATTTAGGTGCTAAGATAAAGACAGGTTCTCCCTCTGGAGGCTTTCAAAGACATCCACTGTTCTCCATTCGCTATACAGGAATCTTTGTCATTTACCATAGGAGAATTAGGCATAAACTTGGACTAAGTTTTGTGTTTATGCCACTCAAACTGGATTCCAGACAAAACATATTTTATTTTTTTTCCGTTGTAAGGAGAGGGAAATCTTCCTTCAAAACAAAAATTCTCCATGGAAACCGATTGAGAAGTTTTGTATTCTTTTCTGTTTGGGGTTTGTTTTTTTCTTAATTTTTATTTCATGCAATTTTACTGCAGATATTATGAAATATATTGCATACCAATCTGAGTTTTCAGTAATAAGCAATACCTCAGTGTATTCTGCTAACCATTTTGCAAGAAACTGTTTTAAATAATTTAACAACTTATCTGTGCGTTTGCTCTTGTATTTATTTGTTTACAACTTTATGTGACCTAATTTTTGCAAATAATTTTAAAATAAATAAATATTTTAGATTAAGAACATGAATCTACCTTTGAGTGTCATTACAATCAGGGTACAGGTAGACAGTAACCTTTGGGTTATGTGAAACTATTCATTTTTGGACAAACTCTGTTAATGGAAAAATGAAGTGTCTAGAATAGCAACACAGGTACAAATTTAGGCTTCTTTCCAGAGATGTCCTAGAAGCAATTCTGTGGTCAGCCAGCTCTTAGGAAGACCACCACCGAGAGTGGTAACAAACACATAACCCTGGGTTTTAGACCATTTTGCTCAATACTATAGTGGTACAGATACTGACAGGAGACTAATCCTTCTACTGACACATGGGAAAATGTGCTGAAGTAGATTCTGGCTACAGGCCTCCATACGAACAAAGAGGATATTCCTCCTGGTGATATGTGAATATTATGAGAATTAGTTAGAGATCGCTTTCCTGCTATGTTTACAACTGTGCTACCGCAAGGAACACTGCCAGAGTAATACAAATAGGTCTGCCCACTGCTGGGATTAGTTTCAGTAAACTGTCTTGCTTGTGCGTCTAACTACGAATCATTTATGATATGCAAGTATAAAGGAACCGTCAAATTGCTCTAGGTAACATGGGGCAGTGAAGACATTTGTTAAGAGCATTGTTCTTGTCCTTGTGGTTACCTTACTGCAAAAGTGAGGATATTAGAGTTTTTATTTGATCCCTAAAATTCACTTCTTATGCTTTGACAAAGAAAACTGTAATACACAAGAAGTAGCTGAAGAAATGTGGTTAAAAGGGAAATACCAATGGTTACCCTATGCCAATTGCATGTGAAAAAATGTAAGAGGGAGTGGGTAAGAGAACCATAATTTGCTATTAAAAGACTACCACAAAAAGAAACAAAGTCTGATATCCATGTTCCTATTAATTAATACCTTAGTCCTCAAAAATTCCTATTGTTCTTTATGACATTACTTCCCATTATGGAACGAGTCAGAGTGGCAGAGTCTGTCTTAAAATTAATACGGCCTTGTAATATGTAAATAAGTTAGAAACTGGTTTTATAGACAGTTTAAAAAATGATTAGGAAAGGCAGAACTCAACTAAAAGATGTATGTTTCATTTCTCCCGTAATGTTTTTAACTAGTTTGATGCATTCAGCCTACAGCTGTAACATGACAATACCATGAAACATAGACTTCATGTTCATTCTTACTGATGTGGCGATGTACCCAGGGAACAGGAAAATGCTTGTTGAAGATTTGGTTATTGGTATCCTTCCATTTAAACTAATAAAAGCAGACCATCAATATGTTTTCCATAATATTGCCAAAAGTTATCTCTGAATTGGGTTAATTTTGTCACAAATACTGAGTATCCACAGTAAAGATACCCTCATTCAAAGACTTTCCTGAAGTATTTGAGTTATAAAGGGAGTAGGATTCAAGAGCTGAAATCCCTAATGCCAAAGCCTGGATGGACCATTCAAGCGTAATTTCCAAGAACAGACGTAACACACACTTTCAGCACTTCAGGTGTTTTATTTTCTGAATTCCCATAGGTTCTCTCCCTCTTTCACTTTGAGAGGAGGTTAGTGTGACCTGGCCCTCACAGTCACAGCTGTCTGAGCTCTGCCAGTAAGTGACAGACTGTTCACATAGTTAGTAAAATGAGCTTCGCTTCTAAATGGTACTGTTTTCCTTTCTGAAAGTGTATTCGATACAAGGTCAGTAGAAACACTTTGGAGGTTCACAGTTCATTAGGGAAATCAGCAGAAGGGTTGCTGCAGCTGGAGTTTATTTTAAATCATACTGGCATCTGTGAAGCAACAGCATCAAAAAATTATTGTTGTCAACAATGCTCGACGTTTGCTGTGGTCACCTTCCAGGGAATTGATCCAAATGAGCAGGCCAGCAACTCAAGAGTTTGATTTCAAAGCCGTGCTCCCAGGGAAATGATATGTGGTGATAGAAAATGTTGGACTGGGTTTTCAACTGGTGTAAATCAGTATAGCAAGTAGACTTTAAGACCTCAAGCTAGTTTGGCATCAGTAGAAATAAGCCAATTTGCGGCAGCTGAGACCTTGACCTACAGTCTTTCTCTGTACAGTGCAATACCGTATATTTTAGTTTAGTTTCACTTACTTTAGAGTTAATGTGAACAATATCTCAATAACCTCTATTCGTTTTTGTTCTCTGCCCACACTATCATCTGCAAGTTTTACTTTTTATCCTGCTACCATAGAAATCCACCATCTGTTGCAAAGAACATTTACCGTTTACATTTAACAGTCTCAATTGCCGTATTGAGGTCAGTATACAGTTTCTGGGTCAAAGTCCTTGGGCAAGAACGATGTGGGATAAATATAAATACAAGAAAAACCCATATTCTCTTCTAAACTTCTACAGCATGGAAGGAGGGAACCTCTCATTTACTACCCCACAGACCCCCCCATTCTGCTCTGCTCAACTGAAAAGCTGTGCTCTCAAATTCCTCCCCCCAATTTTTTTTTTTTTTGAGGCAGCTGCCTTTCATTTCTTCTCACATTCGCTGGCATCTGGATTTATTTGTTTGTTGTAACACATGATTCTATTCCTCAGAACAACTGCTCTCTGCAAAGAGATTAATTGATAAAAATGCATAATTCAGCTGCAACCCGACTGCCAGGCTCTTGCAGGTTCCTCTTGCCTTGCCTGGGTTGCTTTTGCCGTGTTAAACTGAGATTGCATGTCATAGCAAGAAACACGGCAGCACTACAGCATCGCTGAAAAGAGGAAAAGGCACTTTATTTGACCTTCACCACATGTCACTCAGGACATATTCCTGGTTTCCTTCTGGGCCGTTGCTTCCTATTGATAGCCATTGCTAGGTAAGATTTCTCTGAGTCACCTAACTCGGAAACATTTTCCTGTTCCCTGGGTCTGTGCCCAGCTCCATGTCAGAATAAAACATGCAGGTGCACCAAGTCCTCTCTCCTACAGCTGCCCTAATCTCCAACAAGAGGGAAAGTGGATATGACAGAAATCACACTGTGCCCCAAACAGGTGCCAGTCTGGGTATTTAGGGAGACCAGAGTCCTAATGTGCACTAGGGTGCTCACCAACGCAGATATCGCTGCAGAGCTTCGGTGCCTTTCAGCAAGCTGATTGCTGCTGTGTGACAGGGCTAAAAATGTGCACTCAGAGGCTGAGTGGTATGAGACTTCTGTGCAAAAAGCAGTATAGTCCCCACAAAAGTTTTACACCCGCTGGCTACACAAACCCAGCCCTTTCTCTTCAACCTGGATATGTTGAAATGTGCACTGAGTGAACTGGCCAACCTCCAGGCAACTGGCTGCTGGAAAAATCTTACGTTTTGGAATAAAGACCTGCACTGCAACTTGGGGAAAAATACAGAGCAGTCATGTCTTGTGAAGCAGAACTCCAGTGCCTACAAAAACTCAGTCTTCCTTTATGTGCCAGGGGTGGATGGTAGCCCTAATTAAACACTTCATGACCCAGTGATTAGAACATTATGCTTAGCTGGGGACACCACATGTTCACTAACATTAGTAGAGTAACTCTAGCAGAAGAGATACGTCTCTATAATATCTCAGCCCCTGGGATAAGCACATAGGTCTTTGCTCTGAAATATGCAGAAAATAGTTTTGTTCCTCCATCCCAAGCAAGCAGATATTGCCACTGACTGCTGAGCATCCACTGAAGCCAATCACCTCGATGAAGTTCTAAGCAGCTGTCCTCCAGGAAACTTGCATCTAGCATATATTTGATCTGAACTAGAGATACTACATGTGTCTAGAGCTTATTACACAGACCCAAGCCCCCTCTCCTTCTTCCATTTAAAAGCATGATCTTCTGGTATGGTCTCTGGCCGTTGGCAGACACTATAAAACAATGCTACACGTTTGGGTCACATCATACATGTTTCGTGCATTTTTCTGTTTTTTTTTTCCGTTAACTTCCTTCTCATTTTCTTTCCCATGTTTAATCTCATATATGCATTCCTCCTCTGTCTGTTTTCTTCAGGCTGCTTGTGGGTGTCTACATGGAGGCCATTCAGTGTGTGTGCTCTGGAAAAGGGAAGAAGCCCAATAATCTTCTGAACTGACTCTGGCTTGTATCAGGAATAGCGTGGCCAGCAGGAGCAGGGAAGTGATCGTGCCTCTGTACTCGGCACTGGTGAGGCCTCACCTCGAGTGCTGTGTTCAGTTCTGGGCCCCTCTGTACAAGAGGGACATTGAAGTGCTGGAGTGTGTCCAGAGGAGAGCTACCAGGCTGGTGAGGGGTCTGGAGACCAGGTCATCTGAGGAGAGGCTGAGGGAGCTGGGCATGTTTAGCTTGGAGAAGAGGAGGCTGAGGGGAGACCTCATTGCCCTCTACAGCTACCTGAAAGGAGGTTGGAGAGAGGTGGGTGTTGGCCTCTTCTCCCAGGTGAATAATGACAGGACCAGAGGAAATGGTCTGAAGTTGCATCAGGGGAGGTTTAGGTTAGATATTAGGAAGAATTACTTTACTGCAAGAGTGGTCAGGCACTGGAACAGCCTGCCCAGGGAGGTGGTTGAGTCACCGTCCCTAGAGGTGTTTAAGAAAAGTGCACCTCACTTTTCTTCAAGGTATTTAAGAAACATGCACTTCAGGGCATGGTCTAGTGGCAGAGATTGTAGGTTGTTTGTTTGTGGTAGTCTTTTGGGGGTTTTTTTGGTTGTTTTTTTTTGGTGTGTGTATGGTTGGACTCGATGATCTCAAAGGTCCTTTCCAACCATGAAGATTCTATGATTCTATGATTCTATTATTCTATGATTCTATACAAAGAACAATATCTCTTCATTTTCCATATACTCCATGCTGTTTCTTGACTAAAACTAAAGCTTAACCTATCAGGCTTGTTTTAATCCTTAAAAAATACAACTGCAGCAATGATCTTTGTAGAAGTAAACAAAGCTAAGCCTACTCTGAGGAAGTGAGGGGATTAGTTGAATATCTCTGAATGGCTAAACCACTTATAATCATTATTTGTAGTATACCCATCATGTGCTCATTATCCTACTATGTGCCAGGAAAGACAGAGTCAAAATAAATATGGGCAAAACCTTATCCCTTAATCAGCCTCTCTTTTTCACTGCATACATATGGTTGGCTTTATAGCAGAGTTCCTTCAAAATTGCATGGCATCTGGGGCATTTGCTTACCCAGAGTGGAAAAAATTCACACAGCTGATGAAAATCACAGATACAAGGCTCAGATACAGCTAGTTATAGTTTGTCCTGCTTCATGAGAATAACCTCCATGAATTATTTTGACCAACAGGATTTTAAGCTAGCACAGCTAAATCATTTCTGCTTTGAAAGTCTAGCAAATAATTCATCTGCTTCTCAGCAGGTATTCAGAAAAGAGATTTTCTTGACATGCTAAGCAATATATTATCATCAGTACTATCACTGTCCTCTTACTGAAAAGGAGGGGTGAGCAGATTTTTGTGCCTGGACTGGAAAATCTGGCTTGCAAGTTTGGTAAAGTTCATTTTAATGTAAAAATAAATAACCAGATGATAACCTGCTGTCAGAGAAGCATGTTATTTATCAGATGATTTGTTTTTAATACACTTTCTTCAGTGGATTGACATTGACAGTCTTCTTGAAAGTTGTGTTTGAAATTAAAATTTGGTTATGAGTTTTCATAACATGATTTTTCCTGTTCATTTCAGACACATTGGTATTCTGGTATTAAAGCACATCAAGACAGAACATAGACAAATATGATTCCAGCAGTAAGTGAAATTCTTTGAAACAGAAATACATCACTACCAAACTGTTAGTCCAACATCCTGTAGTTTTAAACAAAATAGACAGGAATTTTTGAGAAGTCATGGATCAAAAAAAGGTATTTGTCTTTTAGTGAGCCCAGGGCAAACCAGTTTGGGAAACAACTTTTAGCAATCAGTTAAATAGGTTCTGGATAGCCTCCCTGTGGATGCTGTGGAGGAAAGCAAACAGCCTAAACTGAGTTTAATAATTTCATGCATGAGATTATATGACTTGGCTGACTGCAATATCAGCAGCTTAAATTTGGCAGTCCAGAAGGTCCTTCTCAGTTTTATGTTCCTTTTAAATTTCTAGGGAAAATATTTTACTCTTCTCCAAACCAGCAGAAATGGGGGGGGGGGGGGGGTGTAGTGTCCTGATTATGGTGGAATCATTTTCAGCCTACATGTGGGAGATCAAATATTCCGATTTTTATCAACAATGTCAGCCTTGTGAAAGCAGTGCTGAGCTATGGAAAAAAAACTTGGTGAGTTTAAGTTAGCCTCTTGGAGTCTTTTAGACCTGAAAAACAAATATTTACTTAGAAACTTGACATGTAAGAAACACAAGTAATCTATATGACAAGAAAAAGTACTCAGTTTACCAGTAGTGAAGAGTAGGGTGAAGTTTCCTTAGATTTCAGGAGTTGCAGAGCTGGTCTAAGCTGTGTTTTCAGACAAATACATCTTTTATTTCCCTGGGGAAATTGTGCCATACAGCTGAATACATTGAGAAAGCAAGGAATTGCTCCACTGAGCAGATACGGTACTCCCAGCAGTCAGGGTGTGAAAGAAGCAGCCTGGGGCACTATGGATTTTCATAACCAGTAAATCTACACGGTCACTGAGCAGAAGTTTGAGAACATGATGTTTTCACTCGATTATCAAATGGTGGAGATTAGGTAGTCAAGATTAGGTGGGATCTAAATGCCTAGGTCATCTTGTGAGTGTTAGTCCATAGTGTATGGACATACAAAGCGTAGTTATCAGCTTATATATAGGCATATACTTATATTAAGTTTCTTATAAGGCAGTTAATATTCTAACAGTCTAAAAACTTGTGTATGAGAAGCTGCCATAAAGGCTTGACATAATTATTATAACCAACCTTTAAGCAGTTGATTTATCTGTTCATCCCGTTTTTCTTTGTGACACATTTATCCATGTATGGAACAGATATAATATACTAGCCTGCTACGCTATGAAGAATATTTGAAGCTGTAGTTCTATACAGGGGCACACACAGAGAGAAAGAAAGAAAGCAGAGAAAATATCATCCCAAAGTGAAACATGTTTGAAAACAGGTAATGAGAATATTCACAGAACCTGAAGCAATTGAAGTGCTAGTGACAGCTTTACTTTTAATCACAAGGACGTTCCGGTGGTTTTCTACAAACCTCTGCTTTGATATTTTACTACCTCACTTCTTTGTATCTTTGTTTATCATACCAGCATTTGTCTGTCTGTAGACTGTGAGCTCTGAAGAGCAGAGCATCTCACTATGTGTTTGTTTAATAATGAGGATCCCAGTCTCAGATGAAACCTCTAGTCACTGCTGGAAGACAGCAATAATGATTTTGCCTTCACTTCAGAAACACATGTAGTAGCAACAGTTCAACATCTTTTGCTTCTTTGCAGAAGGCAACATACCACTGTGGGACAATTTCCTTTCTTTTCATGCTCTGTTCCCATACTTCTCCAGTGCAATGCAACGCTTCTCTCGTGTTGTCTCAATAGGGTCTGTTTACTGGGATGAAGTTAATCTAGCTGAATCATTCCCCTCAATACCAATTAAAATTCATAGCCATGTCTGAGAACATAATTTTAGTCCAGGAAGAAAGTGGCTGGTTGATTACTTCTACATGACTTCTACATGTAGATTACTCTACATGAAAAATCACCCTTCCCAGGCATATTAACCACATTCTTAGTGGGCTTTTTGATCTCTATAACAATATGTAAGCTTTAACCTAACAGAAAACAACACTGCTCTCCTGAAATAGCTGTATTTGTTCCCTCCTGCACTTCAGCCCTCAGCTATTCTACTCAAAGGGACCAGAAGTCACAGCTGATTATTTGAGATGCAGAGGGCCATGACAAATATCTTTCAAATGGTAGACAAGAGGGTTGGGAGATGGTTTCCCATGTCAAAAATACTTTCTCTAATAGTATAATTTGGATTTAAAGCGATCTTTTAATGAACCATCCAGTTTACCCTTCTGCATTATATCAGTTATTAAACTTGATAGTTAAATTACCAGACTGAGAGCCAGAAGACATGTACTCAGTACTGGGTTTGCCTCAGACTTTCACTATGACACTGAGGATCACTCCATGTGTCAAGTTCCCTAACACTGGAACAAGGCCTGTGAGACTGTATTTTTTTTTTCTTTGTACTTAGGAGAAAATGCGCATATCTAGGGGGTACAGGAACAGAGTAATTCCTGTCATAGTACCTCTCTGAACTAATTTAAGTACTACTGCAATACCAAGAGTAACAAAACAGTCTGATTAAAACTGGGAACAGAACTTTTGAGCCGTTAAAACATAATAGTTAAAATCAGTTGTAAAGGTCAAGAGTTAAGATGATTTATGTAACTATCTATTATAATTGACAAAACTGTTAATGGAACATGAAAGTATTTAATATTAAGTTGTGACTGATACTTTGATTATCTCAGGACTGGCCTCTGATCTTAGATCCCAAAGTATTAGCTTTGTATATCTGTATGCTTACCTGTTTTTTTTTTCTGAATAACAATGAAAAAACATTTGCATAAATTCAGTAAATTTGGATTCAAAACTTACTGTGTAACATGTTCAGCAACATTCCCATGCCTGTGGACAGCAGCAGGGAACTAGAGGTAACTGTACAGAATTTCTCATCACCAGACAAAGAATCAAAACATTATGCTAATATATATATATATTGTTTTATTATTATCATTTGATGCTTATACTTCTAACAACTCCATTTGTATGCTGAGAATCACAGAAAAGAAGCCATCTGTTTTTCTGTCAGCAATTCAAATTTAAATATTCCTTTAAAGCAATGTGAATGATGAGATAGAAGTGATCCAGCAGACAGGGGTCAAGACACTTTCTAAGTGAAAACTGGAATCATGACCTCAGCTGAGAAAACTTGCACGCAAAATTCAGGACTTGAAAAACTTAATCAGAGATTTAAAAAACTCTGAATCGCTGTTCTTTTGGACTTCTCTCTTGGTTTTGGTTGTTTGTTTGGGTTTTTTTTTCTCTGGTATGGTTTTATCATATCACACAGAATCACACAGATTATATCAAGTACACATCAATTCAGACACAGCTATATTAGCAGCCCCCAAGGAAGTTTCCTATGTTCTTGAGACATGTGTTCTGCACCGATAAAATATCCTACCAGCACTCTTACTCAGACAGTGAGAAAATGTATTGAATAAATACCTATGTTCCTCATATTTTCTCAGAGCCAAACTGATTTATCATTGCCTTGACTTCAATATAATTATTTACTCCAGCTCAATCTGAGTGTGAAATGGTATCACTCTGATTTTGAGTGATTTTGGTATTAGATTAGTTTTGCATGCATGATGGCACATGTTCTTACTGAGCATATTTAATTCTTTTGATTGTCTCGCCTACAAATCCAAACACAATGCATCTTATTAAAACCAAGAACCCATAAGCACAGTCAAACTTCAGTCTCACGGTTACTGAACCTTTTAACCAGTGTTATGCAGCAAAGAGAACCATATTGCTTCTGCCATCCATGTTGAAGTGATACTTTCCTGCATTATCTTAAAATTTACAGCAAACTATCCAGATTTCAGAGCAGTCTTCAGAATACAAAAAATGCAAAGGCATAGGAGTCTCCAGAGGCATGCAATGAACACAATATAAATAAAACAGTTAAATGTAAAAGGTAGATCAATACTGTAATTATCATTTATTATCATTTATTATTTATAAAATAAGCATACTGAGCTGAATTCAGGCCCTCACAAGTCCATTGATTTCAGGGATAAGTTTGGTGCAATAAATTTGTATAATTTATACATAAGTTATCAGCTTTATTTCTTTGTTCTCCTTCATTTCATAGATCCAAAACTTTGTTTAATCTTCTCTCTTCCTCTGCTCTAGCATTACAATTTTGATTTTACCTCTCCAGATAAAGTCCTTGTTCATCTTTTCATGTTTAGCTCTCTTTCCTCACTGTATCTGCTTTTTCTGGCCTCTTCACCTTTCATTTCGTCCTTTTTCATCCCCCTGTGTCTTAGAATATCTTTCAAATATAAAGTTTTTCTTCCTTGACAGTTTCCAAGCTTTTTTTGCATCTCTATCAGCTTTTTCGTGCTCTCTATTTCAAGGCTGTGAACAACTGATCATCCATTCCATCTCTCCAAGTCTCTCGATGCTTTGTCCAAGATTCTTTAATTATATTCTTTAACTACTGACAGTTCTGCTGCCCTTACCTTTCAGTTCAGTGTACAGGCCAACTATTTCCTTATGAGAGATATGTCTGCATATTTCCTGCCTGTGCTGTCCACTTCTACCCATAGTCCCTAAAAAAGTGCATTCATCCAGTTGCTAGGTAATAGACCTGACAATAATCAAAAGCTACTGTGTATAGTCATTTGGTGCAGGTATGGCTATTCTGACTTCTCCTGAATGCATCAAGGTTCTCACAGATGCACAGATTGGTTTAAGCAGTGTAGTTTTAACTGAATGCATCAAATCAACACATTCAAAAGGTGTATTAAACATTAATCATATCTAAAATCATCTGCTTTTTAAAAAAAATTGAAAACAGATGGCAAGCCTAAAATAGACTATCCAGGGTGGCAAAGAACAGACTAAGGGGGACCAGGAACATTAATAGCAACATAGGGGTTTTTGCATCCCAGTTACAAAAACGACAGACCCAAACTCTCAGTAGAGTCAGACGACTTGCCACAGACACAAGTCCCTGCATCAGGAAAAAAGTCTCCAGACAAGAAGTACAGCACAGATTGGGCATGGAATCTCTATCCTTGGAAGTTTTCAAGACTTGGCTAGAGAAAGCTATGGCTGATGTTATCCAGCATTGGCAGTGGTCCTACTTTAAGATGGATGTTGGACGTGACCTCCAGAAATCCCTTCCAATGACCATTTCTATGATTCTATGCCTTTATGATGGGTGTGATTCTTTGGGTAAGGAACTGATTTCTCATGTGGAGATATAATCCTTCACTCCACTGGAACATCTTGTCCAAGTAATTTGGATCCTTCTGACTAAAGTTTACCTTATATACCTCAATAATGATTCATAAGAAAAAAAAAAATCAGGGGAAAGGGGTCCTTATAAGGTAGAGACTCCTTATCTCAAAGACCCTACAGCATAACCAGAAATTTAATAAACAGATAGAAGGGCTTCTGCACAGTAAATAGAAAGAACACCAAGTTCTCTCCAGTGGCCTTGAGAAAGGTTTATTTTTTTATTTCTTTTGTTGAACTTGTCCACAGAAAAATTAGACTTCTCTCTGAAGAAAGGATAGAATCATATAATCATTTAGATTAGAAAAGACCTTTAAGATCATCAAGTCCAACCATAAACCTAACACTGCCCAGTCCACCAGTAAACCATGTCACTAAGCACCACATCTACACGCCTTTTAAGTACCTTCAGGGATGGTGACTCAACCACTTCCCTGGGCAGCCTGTTTCAATGTTTGACAACCCTTCAGTGAAGAAGTTTTTCCTAATATCCAACTTAAACCTCCCGTGGTGCAACTAGAGGCTGCTTCCTCTTGTCCTATTGCCTGTTACTTGGGAGAAGAAACTACAGCCTCCAGATATCCTGGTATTAACTTAGAACAAAAAAATTGCAATCTTTGGGAAAAAATGAAAAAATATCTGTCAGTGCTTTTTGGTGACTTACAGGAGCTGTATTCAAAATTATTCTGGACCCTTTTCTTCTTCATCAAATTCGATGGCCACGCTTCACCTGCCATGGTAGGTCTTGTGTTAAGAGACATGTGGTTTGGTTAGGGCTACAGTATAAAAAGCAGCTTAGGGTCTATTGCAAGGAAGTTGGAATAAATCTTTACACTATGTAGAAGATGATTGGTTTGATTGGATGGAGTACATGGAATAGATGAATTTGTCTCATCTCAGGCACAAAATCTCTGGAGAATTTCTGATCAGCACAGGTAACTAGGAATAAAACTAGGCAAATAAATGTCATTAATTGGAAGAATGGAAGCTATAAAAGTTGGTAGATGTAAAGCAATCTGCAAATATAGAAGTTTAACTAAGCCTGCACTGACAACTGAAAGCAGAAGAAAGGAAGCAAGCAGCTTTACTAGTGCTATTACTAGAAATTTTCAATTTTTTTCAGTAAACTTGTATGGACATGGCTAATTATGGGACCATTTCAGAATGTGGAAGAGGAATATACTTCACATAAAATGAACAAAAAGAACTAAAAAAGACTGCCAAAAAAGTAGGTGCACATTCAGAATATTGGGCTGGCAACTCTAGAATAATTGGAGGTTTGGTGACTCCTTTGAACAGTGATCTGCTTGTGAATATAACACAAACACAACTGGCCAGAAATCAAACTGAGAGTGCCTCTGTGTAAATAGGAGCAGCTGACATGAAGAGTAAATTTTGGGAACAATTCTGCTCCTGAAGTACAGGATGGATCTTCATGGGAAGTAAGAATAATGAGTTGAAAGCCTTCAGTCTGAGACAGGTTTAAATACTGCTTTTTTTTATTTCCTAAGCAATTTCTGGGATAATGTACAAAGGAAACTTTATAATGTATAAGGGGATATGGGATCATGTATAAGGCACTGGGATAATGTATAAAGGGAAGGCACTGGGATAATGTATAAAGGCAAGCAATTTATTAGGCAGTGATTTTTCAGAACTCTTCACCAAAAAAGCCCACCAGCTTGGCCTGAGCTTTCTGCCTGTTCAGACCCTCCTGAAATGCCTAATGGTCTTATTGGCCAGCTCTCATAAGTGCTGTTGTATTGCATTTGCATGGCAAAGTTTTCATATTGGGGGGGCTGCAGGGGTGGTTTCTGTGAGGAGCTGCTAGAAGCTTCCCCCATGTCTGACAGAGCCAATGCCAGCCGTCTCCAAGACAGACCCACCACTGACCAAAGCCGAGCCCATCAGAGATGGTGGTAGCGCTTCTGGGATAACATAGTTAAGAAGGGGAAAAAAACTGCTGTGCAACAGCAATTACAGCCGAAGAGAGGAGTGAGAATATGAGAGACACAACTCTGCAGACACTCAGGTCAGTGAAGAAGGAGGGGAGGAGGTGCTCCAGATGCTGGAGGAGAGATTTCCCTGCAGCCTGTGGTGAAGACCACGGTGAGGCAGGCTGTTCCCCTGCAGCCCATGGAGGTCCACAGTGGAGCATAGATCCACCTGCAGCCCATGGAGGACCCCACGCTGGAGCAGGTGGATGCCCAAAGGAGGCTGTGACCCCATGGAAAGGCCATGCTGGAGCAGACTCCTGGCAGAACCTGTGGACCCATGTAGAGAGAGGAGCCTACACTGGAGCAGGTTTGGTGGCAGGACTTGTGAATCTATGGGGGACCCACACTGGAGCAGTCTGTTCCTGAAGGGCTGCACCCCATGGAAGGGACTCACACTGGCTCGGTTTGTGAAGATCTGCAGCCCGTGGGAAGGATCCCATGCTGGAGCAGGGGAAGAGTGTGAGGAGCCCTCCCCCTAAGAGGGAAGGAGCAGCAGAGACAACGTGTGATGAACTGACCGCAACCCCCATTGCCCATCCCCCTGTGCCGCTCGGGAGGAGGAGGTAGAGAAATCAGGAGTGAAGCTGAGCCCAGGAAGAAGGGAGGGGTGGGGGGAAGGTGTTTTTAAAATTTGGTTTTATTTATCATTATCCTACTCTGATTTCATTAGTAATAAATTAAACTAATTTACCCATGTTAAGTAAGTTTTGCCCATGATGGTAATTGGTGAGTGATCTCTCCCTGTCCTTATCTCGACCCACGGGACGTTCATTATATTTCCTCTCCCCTGTGCATCTGAGGAGGGGAGTGATAGAGTGGCTTTGGTGGGCACCTGGCGTCCAGCCAGGGCCAACCCACTACAGCTGTGCGTGGTGCATGGCGGCACTGCTTACTCTGCAAGCAGGTTTAGGCAACGTACAAACCCAATTAATAGAATTGAGGTTTCTGAAACCTGGAGAGGTGAGATGTCTGCTGCCTACACCAGATAAAATGAATAGAGCTTCCACTTGCAATCCCTAACTTCTGGGGTAAGTTATGAACCTTGTAAGAAAAGTCAATCTAATTAAAATGGTACCAGGATACAGAGCCATAAAGAGGAATAATTAAAACATAAACCTGATACCACAAACCAAAACAGAGCAAGCGACAGAATGAGCACACAAGGGGAAAGATAAAGGTCTTTTAATCAAAACAGATTGACATTAAATGTAAGAATTAAAAAAAAAAAAAGCCAAATAAAGAGCGTTAAATGAAAAGCAAGGGAAAAAGCAACAACTCTGTGCTGCCTCTGACGCAGTCAGGAATAAAAAATACGATGAACAGGTGAGCAAATATAAATCTTTAAGCAAAACAAAAGACAAATGGATGAGAGGAGCCTACCAAAATAGATTCCTAATGTATTTTTACTTTATGGAACAGTAGGACAGATATTTATCTGAATTTTTGTTAGTTTAACTCCTGTGCCACAATGGTGCAGAAGGATATCATTTTCTCTGCTTAAGCCTGACAGCAAATGGAAGGACTGAGTGTGATACTGAAGATTAAGAGCATCTTTTTCATCACATGGGTGCACTGAGGTCCTTGAAACAAGCTGAGTAAGAGCTTCACATGTCTTTTCCTTGTTTTAGATGTGTGACTTACTGGCCCTCACGGGTCCTGGTTGCTGGTCACTTCCCCGTGCAGACCTTACCACCCTCTCCAGCCTGCTAGCTCAGCAACTAGTAAGGAATTAAAATTGCTCAGAATATTTACATGCAAAGTTCTGGAATCTACTGGCTTTTTTTTTTTCTTTTTCCCATTTTTTCCCACTTTTTTTTATTTGAAACAGAGTAGAAAGTGACAAATCAAGCAGACTGGAGCTGTGTTAACCTCCAGCAGGAAGTGGGAGCAAGTCAAAGTTGCTTTTCAAGCTGGTGTCACCGTATCCAGAAGGCAATTTGTAAGCAAGCTGCTCCTTGTGTGAGTGACGAGGACTGATTGTAAAGCTAGAATTTCCCAGCTCATATTCCTGTGCAGGTAACATTTTCTCAACAGGAAGAGGGTGGAGGAAGTATTGAAAATAGACTTGGAAGAACCCTGTATTCACTGCAAGGAGCAAGCAGAGCAGGTATGTGTCTCAAAGATTTAACTGTGCTAACTGCAAGCATCTTCAGAGCCATAACCGGGTTTAATATGGGCATAGCCAGCGTATGCAGTGGTAGGAAAATTGACTCAGCATACTATAAAGTGCTCTAGCTATCAGGTTAATGCATTCATACCAACATGGCTTTTTGGCCATCTCTGTAAGCCCAGTAAAGATCTTTGATTCACCAGTCCATGTAAAATTGTAGGGTAGACACAGGGAAGATGAGGCTGGGTGTAGTAAAATTGTCTGTCAGTATGAAAAGCCTTGAACCTCATCACCATGATCATAAAGGAGCATGAAGCTCAAAAACACACTGTGAATTTGCTGGTCAGCGTTTAATGAAACATGAGCCCAATGAACGTGAAAGATGCCAGTCCCAGACCAAATTACTGATCCCGAGAAATACTCTGTTCTGCCAGAGACTACTTTTCCTGCCTGTCTGTAGAGTATGAGGCATGTTAAAATCTGCTTTATAAGGAATGCAGAAAAAAAAAGCAGGTTATTAACATCTAACTGCTCCTACATGGCAATCTTGCCGTTGTACAGCATGTGAACGGGACCTGTTTCCAGATTCTGGTGGTCTTACTCATACTGAAGAGCAGTACCCTCTCCCAACACTGAGAAGCAACTTGGATGAGTAGTGCTAATAGCATCACCAGAAGCTGCGTGATAAGCAATATCTTTCTGATATGAGTCAAGTCTCTACCATCTGGATTTCTGAGGTGGATCCAATTTATGAAGTTGGTTAGTTAGGGAGCAGGGTGAACATTGTGCTAAGTTAAAGAACCAGAAGCTGTACTTTTTACCTATGTGGATTATTATAATTTTTTAAAAGCAAAGCAACAGACCTAGTTTAAGTCAATACAAGCACTAATAGGACTAAATAGCTGTTAGGCACATCTCAGTCATCATTACCTTAAAATGAGCCATCACAGTAATCACACGGTAAACTGCAGATGGACTGAGACACTCCTGGACAGACAGAGACGTGAACTAACACTGACTGGGAGAAGGTGCAATCGCATTAGTGTAACTGTGCAAATTGACAGTCCCTGCTTCTCAGTATTGAGTAATACTTGGATTTAACGCATTTGGCCATCAATTATGTTCTTCTACATATCCATCCAACTCATATAAATACATTTTAAATGCTCAGTAAGAAACTTTTTTTTTTCCTATGAGAAAATATTTTTGTCCCAAATTGGTCCTATAAAGAAAAAAATCGCACATATATTTCTTATTCCTCCTCTTTGTTCTGGCAATGGAGGAACATTGTGTTTACTTCTGAAGCAAAGACAATGTCTCTGGTACATCTCATACCTGACTATGAAAGGTAAGAACAGTCATTGTTACGAGCTATTCTGAAAGACTGAGTGCCATGACCCAGACCCTGCTACTGAGAAAACCTGTCTGGGTTTCCCTAATCTTGGTCTTGTTGTGGGAAAATCATTCTTCATTTGAATAAAAGGATCAAAAAAAACCCCAACAATAAGGATGTCAAAGAGGATTCCAAAGCGTAAGTCTGACATGACCCTATTCTATTAGAGAAGGAAAATTACAATTATACCTTTGTATATGCCTTGGAGGGCTCCAAGGCATTACAGTAATATAGATATGAAAAAAAATAAATAACCAGAGATGAGAAAGTACTGATGTGAAGTGGTGGATAAATTTCCTGTTAAAATCGAATATAGTCCTCTTGACTTTAATGGGATCAAACGGAAAGACAGAGTGTGATTGCATTATGGTAGAATATATACATTCATTAGAAAGTACAAATACTGTTCCTTGTTTATATTTAAGCTTTCATTTTAATTGTACCTTAATATGTTTTCCTTGGGAAACAAATAGATGTGACAAATTATGCCAAGGCATTTATTGTAATAGATGCAAAGAACTAGAAACCTGCTGTGAGCCATCAAACACATTTGGAGGTCAAAGCCATACTGTTTAATTCTTAGTTCTGGGAGAGAAATGATTCTGGTAATGTTACCTAGCTACCGAATTGCATACAGACACTTGACTATGCAGTTTGTTTGTGAAAAACACTCCTTCAGCAACCACCGAGTCACAAGCAGCTGCAGTGGACTCTCTCTTTGTTGTCATGCAGGGAAACTGCCTCTCCTCCTGTCATAGCTACAGATAAAATAAAGCCATACAGATTACTTCCAGCTTTAATTCATTAAACACTATTTTATAAACTCTCCTTTTCATCTCTTTTTTTAATTTAAATTATTATTTTTATATGTCCATTTGGAGCCTGCACTTTCCTCTTGTCCTTTCCGTTTCTGAGATCCCAGCAGCGGACATCCTACCTTTGTGGACATCAACAGGTTCATCTGTGTCAATTTTATGCATTAATTGAAATGTATTTGGGTTTATACGGAGAGGTTTATGATGGCCTCTAGTGGTTCTCTGTATGTGTGCAGATACAATCTTCAATGTGCCTCTCATTTTATGAGTATGCATGCAGGAAGAAATAAAATATTGATGTCCAGCTGTTGTCTTTTATGAACAAAAACCTTTTGGCAACAGTAAACCGAGCTGAACAATATGTCCAGCAGAGAGAAGGTGATATCTTCCATCAAAATGTAAGCTGGAATGTTCCTAAGCACCGCTTAGAATAGTCAAGGTAATGCAATCGCAAATCACCTAAAATGTCCCTAATCCTTTGGACTGAGCATCACAGATGAGATTATTCATTCTGAATGGAGGCATCCTTCCTGTATTTGGCAGCCAAAATCATAGCAACCTTGCATACAGAATGGATTCCTAATTCTGTTTCCAGATGAAGAACTACATGATGGTTGACTGTTAGCCAACAATTGTGCCAGTCTCATCTTTCTTCTGAGTCACATCCAGGTTTGTACACAAGAGTCCATGCCTACAAATGCAGACGGATGGAAGGATCTGGGCTCTCTTAGGCAGATTGGATATTAAACGCCTGCAATACATCAGTGCTTTCACTGCACTCGCCCAAACCAAATGTACCTGCCTCTCAGCACTGATTGCCACTCTGAAATATTTGCACCCCTTGGGACCTGACTTTGGCTGTCCAGAGTCAGCAACTGCCTGATCTGAGAGGCCAAAGAACTGAAACATTAGAGCTAGCAGCATCCTCTCTCTGCACGTTGCTGCAGGTGTTCAGGCTATTTGCCTCTTGGGACCCCTTTCACAGGTCTGTGCAGTTCGGAGGAGAAGGTTTGCCAACACAACAGGAGAAACAGCATGTTCCAGCTCACTCAAACTCCATTACTCTCTGGCGGATGTATTGTTCTAGGCCAGGAAATATTTTGATTTTGAAATGTAGCTATGCCATGTAGCTAGTTTCCCTCTGGAGAAGTGAATGCTATGGTGAATAGAGCATTGGAATAAAAAAAAGATTTACGTCAGGTTAATCCTCTGAATGGATAAAATAATGTTACACTAGCTTACCCATGTGGTTCTTCAAAGGCCTTTTGATGTACTAGTGTTGGCATTTTTGAGGTTATAGCTCCCATGTTTTAGGGATTTTACTTACTTCAGTTCAAAAGAAATCTGCATTCCCAATAATTTGGCATCTTCTATTGTTAAAAATTATCCACAAGAGAAATAAAGAACCATGGCAACAAGAAAGAAATACATTAAGGGTATAAATCCCAAAGCATTTTAAGTTCCTTAGTCTTGCTTTTTTGTTTCTTTTTTTTTTTTTTTAAGTTGCTAATTTTTTGCCTTTTTTTTTCACAAATTTAAACTTTTGTTTGAGACTTATTAAATGGAAAGGTGTAAGGAAAACAAGGAGCTAAAACATTCCCTAGATACATCAGTAGATGACAATTCCAACATTCTACATTAATACATTTGTGATATGTTCAAGTACAGTCTTCAAATACTTATTTACACAGAAGACCAGATTATGTGCTTAATTGTGTATCTGAGTGTCCAAGCAAAGGATTTAAATGTATTCAATGACTGAAAGATTAGAATACAAATTCATAATGCCATACCTGAGAAACAAAAGGAATCTAACAAAAAGTCAATTAGGAAAAAATAATGATAGGTTTTGATTCTTACCAATGAAATCTCACCAACATAATCAATAAGCAAAGGGTAGACTATTTGAATTTTTGCTTCCCAAGAATTTAGAGGGTGAAATATAAGATAATATAACTGAGGGAAGCTGGCCATGAAGAGATGACGGGTGAAAGGCTGACAGCCCTCAGAAATTATCTAAAATCCTTCATTGTACATTATCAGGCATTCTAGAGTAATTTAAATTGCATCAAAAAATTGTCGAGAAAATGCATTTCCAGCTGAGCTCAGTTGAGTTAAATTTCAGAGTTACTTGTTTCCAAACAATGTTTTCCGGTTGCAACTTTCTACATCTGATCACTGCGGCTCATCTGCCACACAATCTCTGTTCCTCCGCCTCTGTTCATTTGCATTTTTGAAGAGAAAAAGAGAATTCAGTACCAAAAAAACCCTACACAAAACTGCTATGAAAGGAATATCTTTTAGTAAGGAGGAATTACTGCATATAGATTTAAGTAGAAAAAAAGGATGTAATTAGCTGCCCATGGCAGCAGGCAATAAATATTTTATTCCATATACCAATTGATGATGATATTGAAGCACTTTCACCTTTGCCTCAAGACTCATCTCATTCCCTATGGTACAGTATATTATTTGTTTCGCTGAGAACAAACACACAAACATCTGACATTAGATCACTTTCAATTAAGTGTGTTAGAACTGGAGACTGAAGCTCCAGGGAAGAGGCATTTCGACTTAATATCAGTTAAGTATAGACTGTCCCTGTACTGAAAAATACAGGTGATTTGAAACAAGTCCTCTAGATCACCTAGGTTGCTCCAGATCAAAACTGTTGTATGGCTTTATTTAAACTTGACCTTTCCCTTTTGGATTTCTTTGTTGTGACACATGGGTTTACTTATTCTCTTCCAAGCGCCAGGCGTATGAGCAAAAGTCTGAAGCCATGAGTTTCGAGCTTTAAAAATAACATATTAGCAAAATCCTAGATGAAATGGCTTTTTTATTACTATAAGCACAGAAAGGGTGTCTAATAAAGATTAGAAGTGCCTACAAGAGCAGTATGTGGGGGAAGAATCACTTATGCAATACTATGAAGCATATCTATATTCTTACCATACTGAATGCCTTCTTACAGTATATTACTCTACAGACTATTTGATGAGATTGTGTGCTTTATTGTCCTTTCTTGAACACTATGTGCTTAACTTAAGAGTTTTAGAGAACTGGGCAAGACGTGAAGTTGATGATATAGAGCCGATAAAATTGGTCTGATTCACAGGGTTGCTGAGAGCCTATTGAAGGAATGGGCTGACAGCCACTTAGCACTGCTGAAAATAAACCATTTTCTCTCTTAGTCACTAGCATGAAATGAAGCATGACCCAAAACACCTGCTATCTACAGCTGGTTGGAAAGTTCAAGAAACTTATAAAGAAACTGGAAATCAGATTTCCACTTTCTCTTCTATTTTCATTTTTTTTATATAATTTCTTCACTTTGCCTCTGAATGGAAACCCTAATTTCAGATCCCTGCCTGAGAAAATGTCTCTCGCCAAGCACAAGCCATGCTGCTAGCCTCCTTCAAAAGGTATGTGGGTTCAAAAATATCAAGCCCCAAATCTGAATTTATACTCCCAGTGAAATCTGAGGTGTTACTGAGAGGGGAAGAGAAAGATCTGTCGTCTTATGAGGAAGCTGAGACATAGCTGCTCCACCTGTAGCTATTCTTAGGGTACCAGGAGGGTCTGTTTTCCTTCCATGCTGTCCCTCTGCTACTGTTTACGAACACTGCATTGAAAATCCTGTCCCTAGTGAGGTCAGGAGCAAAACTGTTATTGATTTCTGAGAGTCAAGGATTCACACACTATCTTTATGTATTTTTTTCCTCTGTGTAGTGATATATGTGTTTGTGTCTAGAATAGATAATTAAATTGTTTTTCTTCTATAAGCTAGTAGTGCTCTTTGGATAATTTTCTGACTGTATATTTAAAGACCCAGACTCTGAAACTAAGCAAAATCTGTATTTAATTACTCTTCTCTAGACAAATTTGGTTTGTGTCTTTTTAAATGAAAAATCAATCGCTTTTTTCCCTTGAAATAAGAGCGCCCAGTGACATTCTGAGTAAAGTGTATGCCAATTGAGCCAATATTAATACAATTAGAATAGAATACATCAACAATTTAACTCCCTTGTGTCAAGCTACAGGAAAAATCAAGTTGTGTTGCAGCAGAAGATTTCAAAGGCAGAACTGCAGGATACAGTGCGAATTAAAAAAATAAATTAAAAAGATGAAAATAGGGAGAAGTTTGCCTAACAAACCAAAAACATTTCATTGATGCTTGGATATTAAAGAGTAGTTCAGTTTCTGCGAAGAAACTCCAAATTGGTAAGTACAACTGTGCTTCTGGGCATGCTCAGCTAGTTTGCAGTGGTGAAATTATTTCTCTTGTGATTCCAGTCCCCCGCTACCAATGCTCTCAGAAGACCTCATTTTGCTACTATGTTATTTCCATGTGTTTAATATCCTTTGCTGAGGTGGTTTGAGGCTCAAATAAAATGGTTATTAGGACAGATGTAGGAATTCATAGGTAAATTAGGACGGTTGTAGCAGTACATAATTGGGAATAATTCCTTATTCTGTGGAAAGTTTGCATAGGAATCAGTTCTAGAGAAGGATACCTACATACAGGTGTATGTATGTAGATTTCTACATGTACACCAAACATCTAAGCTCACCTCCAGTCAATATGGTCAAACAATGGCATTGGGTAACAGGGCTCACCCTCTAGAAAACACCTGCAACAAGATTCAGTTGCCCAAAAGTGTGTCTTCTGTTCTTGGAGATGCTCTAGGGTATTGCTGTGGTTTAACCCCAGCCAGCAGCTAAGCCCCACACAGCCACTTGCTCACTCTCCTCTCCATGGGATGGGGGAGAGCATCAGAAGGGTAAAAGTGTGAAAACTCATGGGTCGAGACGAAGACAGTTTAATAGGTAAAGCACAAGCTGTACACACAAACAAAGCAAAATAAGGAATTCATTCACTGGTTCGCACTGGCAGGAATGTGTTCAGCCATCTCCAGGACAGCAGAGCTCTATCAAGCATAACGGTGACTTGGGAAGACAAACGCCATAACTCTGAATGTTTCCTCTTCCTCGTTCTTCCCTCAAGCTTTTATTGCTAATCATGGTGTTGTATGGTATAGGACATCCCCAACTGGGGTCAGCTGCCCCAGCTGTGTCCTCTCCCACCTTCTTGTGCACCTCCAGACTACTCACTGTTAGGGCAGCATGAGAAGCATAAAAGGCCTTGATGCTATGTAAGCACTGCTCAGTGATAACGAAAAGATCCCTGCGTCATCAACACTGTTTTGATCGCAAATCCAAAACATAGCCCCACGCTAGCTACTATGAAGAAACTTAACTCTATCCCAGATGAAACCAGTACAGGTTTCAATTGGTTCATCAATTGTTCATCAGGTTCATCAATTTGAGATATCCACCTAAGTTAGGAGATATGATACCCATATTCTCTGAAGAGCATCCTGCCTGGGTGTCCAGTAATGTCTAAAATACAGCTAGATACCTTTGTGGGGTCAGGTAAAGAGACACCTCATCTTCACAGAAGGTATTAGTTAGACTGTGAATGGGAGGAACTGAGATAAATATAGGTGCCTCAGTCTTCTCTAAATCTTACCTTGTGCGTATTCTTCACCAGATAATCATTGTTTAAAAATAATAATACTAAAATGTAAAGAAAAATTATAAAGCAGAGCTTTAGGTTTCCCGTATCCCAGACAAGAAACTTTTGCAGTAAACTGTGAAGTTAGTTTCACTTTAGCTTGCTAATAGCAGCAAAAAATCCTTTTCTGTTTCTGACTATAGAAAGGACCACCTTAAAGAGGAAGCTATTAAAAGGAGGTTAAGGATTTTTCTTAGGATTTTTGGGTAATTCTCATTGTCAGAGGAGAGTGACACTTCTATTTCCTTTTCTCTTGTGTTGGCCAGGTTTTTTGGTGAGTTTACACATCATTTGGAGACCTCGTGTAATTCCCAGGACTCAGAGTAAAGTATGGGTAAGACACAGAGTATACAAGAGACAGTCTTGTAGGGACAGAACAGAAACTAAAACAATCTACCCCTAATGAAACACATGAAACAGAAGAAAATGACGTATGCCAGTTTCTTTTTGAAGGAAATTAAAGCTCTGTATTTTGAGGTCAGTTTCAAAACAAGATATTTCAGTTTAGCATAAACTGATTAATAGTGATAGGTCATTTTTTTTTCCTCTTGGTAAATTTAATATTTTTTTAAATGAGTGCCCTTTGAGCTAGAAAATCTTACCAACACAATACCGAGGAATTATTTCTGAGAACATATTCCAAGTTTGCTTGATAAAAAAAAGAAAGAAGAAAAAGTCAATGATAGGAAAAGTTATTAAATACTGTTATCCAAGATCCCCCCTCTTATTAATTCTTGATTACATAAGGAGGACAAAATATTTAATCCTAAAGTTTTAAAGGTGACTACCTGTTTCCTGGTTGTCCTGTGAGATGACCATTTTCTCTTGAGTTTAGATGACCATTTTCTCTTGAGTTTATGTCCCTTATAGCATTTTTTCATTACATTGTGAATGGGAATCAAATATCACATGAGGCTGAGCCATTTTACTTTTTAAGAATTTTTTCATCAGGTTACAATTCCATCTGAGAAATATCATCAAAAATAGAAGTCCAAAACCGGCATTTAAATTATGAAATTACAGTTGTGTAAGAGAGTTTGTTGCTTAATCCATAGTCTGTCCCCAGCCTTGTAAGCCAGACAAGGCTGTGATATGCAAGGGAGAACATCCTGGGGTGCCTAAATCAGCTGCTGTACAGAGCACATCCTTGCTGCAAGTGAACCGAGAGAAATGGACATTCCCAAGAGGGATCTGACCCATTCAAGGAGGTTCATATATCTCTTCATTTATAATACAAGAAGCCTAGAAAACTAATTTAGAATCATTGCTGAGGTTCATAGACTTACATTCTGGATGGCAGGAGATAGGTGAAGTGACTGTTAATGAGCATTGCTGCCTTACAGTTGTAAAGTTCTTAAAGGATGATGAAGATGGAGAAGTCAGAGACTTCCAGTGCCTGAATTTCTTTCCCAAAGTGCTGAAAGGTTTTGTGTCATCTTGTGATTCAATCCCTTCATCAGGAAAAATCAAGCTCTCTGTTTTGGACATTCTGACCTAATTAATTTTATTAGAGAGTAAATTGCAATGGAGAAATGGTGGCAAATTCTTGAGTCATAAATATGATTTTTTTGAAGAAACATGATAAAAGTTAGGGAAAGGCTGAGACTCATCAAAAGGCTGGGTATGAACTCTCTGTGTTCTGAGCAGTGTCATAAGGTATGTATGCAGCTTTGAAGTCTTGTATTCCATCCTCTAATTTTGTTAATCTCTTAAAATTCACTGAATTTATTGTGGCTAGTTTTTCTTCATTTTCTTACATCCATGGCAGGAATATTTTCATTGTTTAAACAGTCTTTAGAAAAATCTTCTAAATATTGATTCTGCTGTGGCTGAGCTACAAAGTAAAATTAATTCTAATAGAGCAGTAAAATTTTTTATGACTTAATTAAAAATCTGTATTTAAATATACCAAAATAGATAATAAATACCATTTAAAATAATTAATCAAAGTTTATTAAAATTGTATTGTAAATCTTGGGGCAAGAGTACCGTCCACTAGCAAGAAAATATGATCTTGATGAAACTATGAAGTTTACTTTCTGTAATATATCCCTTAGAATAAAACACTGTTCCCCAAGTTTCACAAGATTATCATATATTTTTGCTTAAGTAAAGAAGTCACCTTATGGACAGGTGTAAGGTATTTTGGGGAATTTATACAGCTGAAGGCTCAGTAGTAACTTGACATTAGTTGAAAATTCTACAAGTGTTTTAAACAACAAAGTAAAATAAGATAGAGTAGATTATTTGATCTTAACGTAAAATGAATAAGAAGTAGCATATTCACAGGTAATCCCACTGTTTTCAGTAGAGAAATCAACTTGGAAGATATTGATCAGCATAAAACTTTCACAGTTTGACTCAAGAATTGCAGAACCATGCAATAGGGGGAAGATGTTTTGTTAGGGTTTCTTTGAGGGGGAGAATGGTAGAATAGTCGCCAAACAAAATTAATGCTATTACTCCCAAAAGCTGCTGAGAGCCAAGAGCTACAGCCACTTCTCACTTCAGTTTAGTTTTCTTCGAGGTCTTGAGTAAAAGTTCTGAGCTTGACTCTGAAAAATTAGACAACAAAATGAATATGAGATGTCATAGATCAGAAAACATTCAGAAAACGCAAGAATGGCAGACTTACAGGAACAGGAAAAGTACCATTGCTAATGAAAAAGGACAATTCACTTGGTAGCATAATTTTTTTAACATTTTTAGCAGTGATTTTTTTCTGCAGATAACATATTTCACTTCAAGTTTTTGATGTATTTTACAAATGCTGATGAACTGAGCTTCAGAGATGCATCCTCCTGATGTTAAGTGAATAGTATTAGTCACATATCACAGAGGGGAAAATTCGTGCTAAGCCCTTGTAACAGCAGTGAATTTTGCCCTGTGTGATTCTGGAAAGTCAATGAGTCTCCACACTAACACGGGAATGCACCGCTGAACAGATTAATGATGGGTTGTGTATAAACTCGGTGTGATTGCTCCTCTGTGCACAAATGCATTGCACATGTAAATCAAGCCTGAGTGCTACTCGGCATATATATTGTAAAGGATCTTAAGAAACAAGGCACATACAAAGAAACAAGAAAGTCTCAGGTAGGCAGGATAGAGCTGATTACAGACTCAAATTTTGGTTATATTTCAGTCTACTGGCCAGAATGCAAATGGGAATAATTGTAGAAAAAGGAAAAACATGTCAGCAGGGGTGGATTACTGAAGGAGAGTATGGTGCAGATCACAACTGAATAGTCTGGTTTTTGCTCCCATCCCAAGGCACTAAAACTGCTTGCTGTCCTCTACATTCAAATTCGAAGTCAAAATTCGTCTCTGAGGGAAACAGCAAAGCCAGAAGTGGCAACAATGATTCTTGTCATCTCATCCCTTATTTAAAAGGGAACTCTCCTCACAGCTATTCAGAAATTTCTCTCCTATATGAGTCTTACTGCCTCGTTCTTTGGAAAAAAAAACCAACATACAAGACCAAAAGAAACAAAAGAAGCGTAACTCCTACTTAACCTTTGTTGAGAAGGAAGTGCTTCAGAAGATATTTCCCCCTCTTTTCATTTCTTACTCAATCTATAAAAAATATGCCATCACTGAGAGGGATAAAAGGGTCATTTTATAAGGACAGTGGTACCTGGATGAAAACGTGCTTTACCACTTGCTTCACGAATAACAGCTCCAGCTTGCCAACAATCTCTGGGACTTTTGCAGAAAAGTCTGGAATCACCACCCATTTCTTAAAGCAGAAGAAAACTTAAGTCCATTCTAAATATTTTTCTCCTGAACAAAAGTTGTTATATTTGTTCTGTTAGATTCCATCTAAAGAAAATAGTAAGAAGTTGGAGGATTTTGGAAATCTCTGAGATTAAAATCTTCTTTGAGATACACCTGAATGCATACAAATTTGTATGCCTGGTCTGACACCACTTAAGAACTGCACTGCCATAACGTCCAAGCTCTATTTTAACACCTTTAGATGGCAAAAAGTTAAATGATATGGTAAAGAGGTACAAAAAAGAGGTTTTCTTGGATAATGAGATTTCAGAAGGGATGTGCTGGGGCAGTGGGAGAGCTTTATTGATCTACAGTAAGGCTAAAGCAGTATGAAGACACTAGCATCAGTACGATGGGAAGCTATTCTTGGCTAATTAAATTTGGAAGAAAAGGCAATCTGCAACTGATACTTGCAATGCCAATCTTACTTTATTACAAATTATTGTAAGATTAAGAAACATATTGAGGAATGCAGCTGGACCTACTCTCCAGTATGCCAAAAGAGACTCCAAGTTTCATAGCAAATGGAAAATAAATAGCCCCTTGTGACAGATGCCCTCGATTCCTTAATCAAACTAGTGGTAGTTTGATACAGGCTCCAAAGGAGGTAAAGGCCTGAACAGTAATCAGACCAAGAACTTCTCTATGTCCAATCTGTTCTCCAAAAACCCACAAAGGGACAGAGTGACACAGTGAGCACTGATGCATATGAGCTCGGAACACCAATCATGTGATTAACACATGAATAGCAGGTGGCTTTTCCAAGACTCATTTAGCAAAGAACAAAGAAAATTGTGAGTACAAGGAATCTCATTCATACCTTTTCCACCACATATAATTTTTACGAGCAAGCACTTTATTCCATAAATATGACAGCCTAAGCGAGCCGTCTTTGAGCTCTCCTTGCTAAGCATGGCGGTGATCTCCCCTTGAGCTGTGACACCTCTCAAGGTTGCTCTTTGAGGCAAAAAGACCTTTCACCAACTGCAGACCTTTGATAACTGACCGACATCACGCATATTCCTGCATTATAGTGCACTAAGATTTTGTACCAGTAACATTGATTTTTGTCTTGGTAACTTTGAATTTGTCTTGGTAAGTTTGATTCTGTCTAAGTAGTTTTGAATCATTTTTATATCCTTTGTGCAGTAAGTAACAGACAGAACCTTCCTATCAAACTTTGTTAAGTCATGCTTTTACAACATCGTATTTCAATAAAACAACTTCTGCTGACGCCTTTGACGGTGGTTCTTTAAGCATCCTCAATGACCCACTCGTGACACCCCTCCCACATAATGCCCCTGATATGCTTGACAGACTTGGTTAGTAGATAAGGCAAAAAGCTGTAGGCATCTGAAAATCTATTTCATGCTTGACAGGCCATTTTTAAATTTTATTCCATGATTGTTTCATATGAAAAACATCCAAGTTCTTGCTTCACAGAAAGGTCTCGTGGACCACCGTGGATAGTGTTACCAATCATTTAGAAAGCCATTGAATGCTCATTTGAGTGTGGTAAGGGTCATTCACCACAGACTTTTGCTAGACATGTTTCACAAAAACAAGTGTTGATAAAAATCAGATAAAGGAGTGACTGAAAAATGGGCAACAAATCGCAACAAATCTGTTGGTCTAAACAGTGTGGGCCATTTGCTGTTACAAGCTGTACCACTGACATTTTCAGCTGGTGTAGTAAAAGATAGTATCTCTCCCTACAAAATTCACCTCATTTAGATCCCACTCTGTACAGCGTCACTACTGTATTTTTCTTAATTTCACTGAAAATTCAGGAGATCGTAGGGTCAGAACAGGCTCCAGTTCAGCAAATCTATTTAAGTACTGGCATAACTCTAAGGGGCTGAATGAAAAGAGAGCTGAATCAAGGTTAATGCCTACATTCATGGTTCATAAAAATTCAGCATCTGACAAAAGTAAACTACAGTGAGTCTTATCTTCTTTGGTGGTGGTAATCAGAAATTTAAAATTTTTTCTCTGACTTCTATCGACTTATTTCTCTTGTTCATTCCAATCTTCTTAACTCTGTCCAGATCCCTTTGTACTTTTTAACTTCCCATTGTTTAGCAGATGACATTTGCATGCAGTAACTGTCAATTAAAACAAAGATTTGGCAGGTCTATCTCATCAATATCAATAACTGTTTGGGTTTTCTTCAATATAATTGGTAAGAAATGTCTGATTAATATAGCAAAAAGACCTTTACATTTTGCTTTGTAATTCAACTCATACTTTTTTCCATTCTTTTTTATTAAGATAAAAGAAACTTGACAGATTTTTAATACGGTATTAAAATGCTTTTTTTCAATTTGAACACAAGATTGGTCGAAACTACAGCTGTTTTCCCAAAAATCGTGTAACAAAAAACACACTTTAGAGGGGAAAAGGAAAAATGAAAAACCCAAAAAATTTTAGAGCAGCATTCTTCATATTTGAACTTCTCTATAAGAATATTGTCTCTTCTTTCAAAAACATTTTGAATCAAGAATTTTAACAAACTCAAAAAATAAAGCTATAATAAGAAATGGATATCAATTTAGATAACTTTGTTTTTATGCTACTCTCATCACCATGGCATCTGAAAGGTTTCTGTTATCTCTACAAGCAATGCAATTTATATTGAATATGACACATTCAATTTCTCATCTCTCTAAAGAGGAAGACTTCTGTACATAGATCTCTTTCAGAGCTTTTGTAGCTATATATGTGATAAGTGTTATTTTTAAATAGAATCATAGAATCATAGAATGTGTTAGTTGGAAGGGACCTTTAAAGGCCACCTAGTCCAACCCCCCTGAACTAAGCAGGGACATCTTCAACTAGATCAGGTTGCTCAGAGCCTCATCCAGCCTGTCCTTGAATGTCTCCAGGGATGGGGCCTCCACCATTTCTCTGGGCAACCTGTTCCAGTGTCTCACCACCCTCATTGTAAAGAACTTCTTCCTAATGTCTAATCTAAACCTACCCTGCTCTAGTTTAAAACCATTGCCCCTTGTCCTATTGCTACATGCCCTTGCAGACAGCCCCTCCCCAGCTTTCTTATAGGCCCCCTTCAGGTACTGGAAATATGGACTCTGCAGTTAATATGCTTCAATGGGTAAGTTTTAGGCTCTAGGTGAGAAGCTGGTGATGGATATCATTCCTTGCAGGAGTTCATCTTAGATAATATTTTGCACTTCCATTTTGTGTCTTTCTTCTGAGGCTCCCAAGCTACTTTCCAGTGCTGAATGACTCTTCATTATTATATATTAGATAGATAGGTAGATGTAATAGCTGTTTCACTCTTGACCAGAGAAGATGTGATTAACTCAATGTCAAAACTGGTCTTAAAAGACTAGAATGGTTGCACTGTGCTCCAACTGATTAATTATACTTCCTATAAAGGTCCTCTTTACTTAGGTAGAGAGCTTCAAGGTCAGACAGTATGTATTCAAAATACGCAAAAGGTCTATTTAGTCATTGGGGCAGAAGAGAAATTATGTACTAGCTTTGTGTCTACAGCAAAGAAAGAATTGTGTTCTATCTGTACAGATGCACTGTTACCCACACTGGTTGAAACTATAATGCTTTGTGTTCAGAGAAGAAAGAAGTATGTCTGAACAATTATTTTTGTGTCCATAGACAATTACATGCAGAGCATTGTTTCAATATGACAACTATAGAAATTAATTCCTTGATGCTATTACTGGTTATTTTGATAGTGATAACTATGTACATATAATATTCTCAGAGCTTTATAACTGTTTGATTTTTTACAATTATTATTTTAGGATTAAGAATGTCACATTAGCAATATAAATGTACCACAAATTAAAGGCATCAATAGCAGACTGACAGTTCTCAAAAACAGGGAGATTGCCATCTACAGACCATGTATCTACAAAGATTTTGCAAGGATCAGAGTTAGGGAATTAATACAACCTTTTATCAATATGCAGAAGTGAATCTTGAATAACTGTTGATAAAATTTGTGGATGGCAAAAAGACCTCTGAAAACATAATTAATTACAACAAAACAACAGGAGTCATCTCAGGAAATGACCACCAGTGACTCCTGAGCTCTTACCCTGATGATTTCAATCTGTTTAGCTGTATGCTATTAGAAGGCAATACTGGATACTAAGCAATGCTTTAATCTAGCAGAAGAAATCAAGACAAAAACAATGATCGTGAAGTGAAACTTTAAAAATTAAAATAGCCAATAGACACATTTTTTAACTGTCAGACTGTTTAATAATGTAAGCAAATAGTTAACTGTTGGAAGAAAAGAACCAGTTGGTGTTCTGTCTCTTCATGTTGAACTGAAAACAAGATTTGGCTAAATGAAGGTTTAGGATTTTACAAAGCTTTGGAATGCAAAGCCAGCATGGAAGTGTTCAGCAGGTGATCAGATAAACTAATGCTCCTTCTGGTCAAACTTCTGAAGGCAGAAAAAAAAAATCATCTGTGAATTACAAACTCTGGTATTTCTTTAATGCATGATTGCCGGGATGCTGATCTCATCTCAATGACCCTATGCAAGTCCAAAGAGTGCATAGGCAATGAATAAATTACAACATGTTTTTATCCAGATTTAATACAACAGATTTTCGTCCAAGTTTCAAATGACTAGAACATGTTACATTAGTAAATATAACAGTTTTAAATCTAAATGTTAGTGTCAGAAGAGAATTCAAAGCTTTTCTCATGGACCAAAGAAGATGTCCAGAACCCCAATGAATTTCAGCTCTTCTCCATTTTAATTTCTGTCATTTGCCTGATGCCAAAGAAGACTTAAAATTTTTGCCTTATATAAACTACTAAAATCACAAGGTTAGCATAAATAAATGTATATCACAATGTGCAAACAGTTTAAAAGTGTCACAGGAGACAAAAGTTACTTGTATGTCTTATAGGTAAGTACAAAAGAACTCGATTGGCTTCAGCTGACTGGCATATTTTAAGGCAGTAATCCAAAACACTTATATACTGTTCAGCGACACTGGCTAGAAGACAAAAGATTGCATTGCACAGATGGGTAGAATATGAGTTCATGTGAAATCAGTGGAGAATAAAACCTCTCTCAATAATTACGGATCACTTCAATCTACAGTTTCTTTTAATTTCCTTCCTGAACAAAGCTGCTTGTCACTAACACAAATCTGAGCAGGGAAAGGTGAGACAGACTGAATGGGGACCTAACTCAGCACTTTGCTGCCAGCTGCAAATTAACTTTAGTAGATCATCAGAAGAAGCAGTTTCCTCTGGTTCAAAGTGTGAGCTTCCACCCCTGAGCTAAAGATCTCGCAGGTCCATGAGGACTAAGTGACACCATTACAGAGAGACAGAGTGCTGAGTACAAACCTATGCAAACACTTCCCTAATTCGCAGGACTCTGGCATTTCTCCCACTGTCACAGCTCGCGCCAAGAAACTTTTTTAGTGAGCAGTGGCCCTGGAAAGCACATATGCTGAGTGACTTCAGCACTGTCGACTCCTTAACTAGTCTGTGCAGCTGTGTGTTTCTTGTTACTTTCAACTTTCTAAGAGAATCATATTGGGTTGCTGAGAGATTCAAGAAGGTTCCAATAACCTGATTTTAAGATTCCCATTCAGAAAGTACTTGTCACTCAATCCAGGCTGCAGGGAAATCAGACAATCAAAAAACTTTCATTCAAAAAAAAATTAATGAATAAAACATTAATTTGCAATGTGAAAAAATGGCCAAGAAGGTTCCAAAGGCTTGTTATATGTCAGAAATTAATAAAAAAATATATTTAGTCTCTTCTTGATCCCAAGATGAAATACATCAGGCATTTCTCTCCTTTCCAGCATTCAGGAGACAAGTTAGAGTTGTTTATTAGCCTACGTAGTGAAGGTCTTTGTCCTTTTTTTCACATCCTATGTCTGCAATCAGATTTTGTAGGAGAAAATCTAGGAGGCACGCTAGATTTTGTACTTCCATTATTACTTACGGTTTGTTCAGGGGTTCATTACCTCTTAAACTCTATCCTCTTTTTTCCTGCCTTCCAGCACTGAATGATTCTTAAGGAGGCAGATTCAATCTTCTTCTCCTGAACTTCACCTCTTTGGAGTGGAACTGCTAATGTTATTTAAGCAGTTCGGTTAAGTTGTTTCCTCTGCTTGACTAAACTACTAATAGCTTGTTAAATGACTGAGATAAGGCAATAGGCACATTTCACAGTGAAGCTTTTCTAAAGACCTTCTGAGAGGATACTAACTTTGGTTTAATTCTCCATGAAAAGCTGACTTTTAGGTCCCCAACCCCTGCAGCAGATTTGAGAACCAGCAGTTAGCTCTATAGAATGGCAGTGTAGATTTGAACAAGAAGCAGTTTAGTGAGTTTCTGACAGTGCTTCTCATGGAACTTCTAAACAGCTTTGCAAGGAAATTAAAGGGCCTGGAATACCAAGCCCACCTCAGTGAATTAGCACCTTGAGCTTGTGTCTGGAAGAGACGTCTTCAATAGTAACAAGGAAAGGCAGAGAGGGAGAAGAGACTTCTGTTCTTCAGTAAATCACAAGATCATAAATAACTGCTAGGGTGATGAGACCATGAAAAACACCAACAAAATCTTGGAATCTTGGGATATACTGAGTAATGAATGTATGTCCGGTGGTGATTTACAACTATTAATTGCACTGTGACAGACACATGATAAACCTCTTCAAGAGTACTGTTTACAATCCTGATGACCCACATTCCAAATGCTGAATTCAGATTGGAGCAGGTGCTGATAGAATACTATAAGGAACGTGGAGCCCATCTTGTGAGAAAAGAGCAAGAGGTAAAAACTGACAAAATGAAAACATAGATGAGGAATGAAGAGATGGAGAATGGTGATTAACCTCAGGAAAAGAGGAAATGGGTGTAATCTAAAGGACTGTTTTGGCAGAAATTAAGCACAAAACTGTCTTTGAGTTAATTTCCTTTAGAAATTAGAAGAAAATGTCTCATTGATAGAGAAAGATTTAGGAGATATGTCCCAATTGCAGTGCTAAGAGACAAAAAAAAAAAATCTTGTTCTGAGATGGAGCATGATACATTTATTGCTATGTGACATAACTGCATGAAAGCATCGGAACGAATCCAATGGCTCAGGATGTTCCTACAGTTGAGAATTCTTAAGTGATACAAAGATAATTTACCTGTTAAGTATATCTATCTTGTCTAAAAAATTCAAAAATTCGATTCAACTTTTAAATGGGGAGATGGAGTTAGTTTATAGATGTTGCCCATGAATTGCAAAGTCTCCACAGAAGACGGTAGCAAACCAAACTTTTAATTTAACTTCATATCCTCAAATATGTTACCTTAGAGATGTGACCACCTAAGTCTACCATTTAGGTGACTCTGGTGTTCTCAAAATGGCCATAGAGTTCACACCTGTGCTATGGTTAATAGCAGGACATACAAAGGTACATAAAATCTTCTGCCGGTTTATATCCAATGACTTTCTTAGAGGTCTGATTCAAGTCATTTGCCTATAGACCCTGAAACAGGACATTCAAGCACTTTTTCACCTGATCATGTAGATGTGCTCTGAAGATGTCTGAATTCCAGCACTTGCCAGACTGCAGTGAAGGAAGAAGTGAATAGGATGCTGAAGGAATGAACAGTATAAGCATGTGTCCCTCCACGAATAGACTGCATAGGAAATGAGATACCTGATTTTGAAAGCCAAAACTCTGCCTGATTTAGGCACCAAGTTCTCTCACTTCCAAAACAGGAGCCTGAATTAAAAGACTAATGGCTAATCTGGAGGTGAATTTGCCCCAGTCTCTGCAGTGGCACCTATTGCAGATAACTCTTGAGAGAAGCAAGGACTCATACTAAAGACACAGAACCTGTGGTGACAAGGTCAACCCTTTTTGACATCATCAACCCTTTTTGATATCATTCTGCAGTAAAACAGCGTAAGGTATACTGTCAGCTAACAGACTAATTCTCCCACTGCGTGGACTGAAGAACTGATTACTGAATTCAAGGCTGAGGGTCCTATTTATTGTAAGGCTTGTCTGCACACCTCAAAACCTTTGACAGTCCTTGCCTTTGGAGCTTAGAAAAAATTGTGTCTTGAAAAGAAGGAAATAGGAAATTTAAGATTTCTAGAAAAGTTCTGTGCTAAGGACTGCCTCATAATGGAAATTTAAAACTGCAGAAAGTTGTGTAGGTCTTCTTATGTCTTCACTGTTATGTCTTTACTTTAACAGTATAAGGAAACGCAGGATGTATTATGGGCATATTTACGTAGATGTCATCTGTAGAATGCTTTTTCCACTCACAGTTCTTTTTGTGTCTGAGCGCTGGAAAAAAAAACCTGAAGGATGTTTGTTGTTCTGGTATAATATCTGGGCATTTTTCAAAATAATTTTCCAGCTATAACTGCAGAAAGCCTCAGCCACTTTCAGAATGATGTACTCTGCAGATGGGAAAGATATGTTTGTTCACCTAATAGATTTATGCTGGCTACAGGTAGCAAGAAATGTAGATAGTTCAGGCACCTGGAAATCTTCTCATTACCAATATCACCAAGTTTTTTAGGAGTTTGTATGATGAGCTTGGAAAAGAATACTGCTGATGGCCATTTAGGGAAGCTTCTGCCTTTAGCCATGCTGGGTTCATTCGTCATTTCCCAGTGTGTTCTCTGAAATTAAATGGAGTGCTCATGTAGTAAAAAATTTTTTTCTAGCAGATTTATTCCTCCACTGAAGCAGCTAGCCATGTAGTTACTTTTGAATTTCTCACTCTGAGCTGTAGAAAATCTCTTGGGTTTGGGGGGGATTTGGGGGTTTCTTTTTGGTTGGTTAGTTGGTTGGTCGGTTGGTTATTTTTCTGTTGTTTTGTTTCATTTTTTTTTTATTCTGAAAAGACAATAACTCCAGAAGGACAATCAGATCATACAGGATTTTAACAGCTACAACTGAATAAGCAGTTTAAGAAACAGGTAAGATTTTTAATTTTTTTTTAATAAATATAGTGGTTTGCAATCCTTATTTATGTGACGGGAAGAAGTAAGCTTGTAGATAAGGCACTACATTCAAAAGATATGGGCCTCGTCACCTACGCATTGCTTAAACTCCCTGTCAAAAAAGCTAGAGCATATTACTGAACTGCCAGCAATTTTGGTGGTCCTAATCACTGTGAGAAAATAGGGAGAAGAGGCTAAATAAGGGAAAGTGTACATAATTCTATTTCAGCTGGGGATTTCCATAGCTGGGATTGTCACATTAAAGTTTAGAAAAGTACATTATTGGCATTTACATTTTAGCTTTATAATCAAGGGAGAGATATAAGCACTTTACATGATTTTTGGGGGATAGGAACGTTTCAGGATAATATGAATCTTGTCCTAGGCTCCTCTGTTTCTCTGTGTTTACTATAGAGACATCCAAGCCAACGAGCTCAGATGTAGATGTTGACATTGGTCTGATACAGACCACTGTCTGAGTCCAACCCTGCCTCTGCACTTTGGGCTAAGTAAGTAGCAATCCATATCACAGAGGCTAACACACAATCTTTCACCTCTATATCTGGCCAAAGAAAAGACATAACCATCGGTTCTCTCCCATGGAGCCGGATCGCTGGCACAACACTACTCAGAACACTGCCTTCCAAAGCTTCGAGGTAAAGTTCAGAAAATGCTTTTGTCCATAGTATCATCCAGAGAAAGTGGTAGTGTCTGAGCACTTTCTGAAGCACAACATCAATGTTCATTGTCCATACTCTTGGGGGAAGTAATGGTTGGGCCATGTGGTGTGCAGATATTACTGTTCCTTAAAAATAATATATAAAAAAAAGAGGCAAACAGAGAGTACAGAGACCGTGGCTTGTAAAAGAAAGCAAAAACTTCTTTTTCAGGGACATCACACAAATGCTGTAGAAAAATGATGGGGGATTATAAACTTAGTGAATTCTGGTTTGTCTCTATTTTATTTGAGAAAAAAGTATTGATTTAGAAGAGTCTAGTTTCCAGATCTGATGACCTTCCACCTGGCGTGGACTGCAGAAATGTCTGCTGTGGAGGCACAGGGTCTGGTTCGGAGAGTTCATACCCTAGTATCTTTTCTTGGGTCGGGATAGAAGAAATGTTTTCTACCACTCTCTGTATTCCAGGAAATCTTTTGCAAATATCTATCCATCATCATGACAATATTTAAATAAAATGTTGTTTTGTTCCTCAGCCCTCCAGTAGAGACAAAGGAATCAGAAAAAAAATGAAATTAAACAAGGAAACACAATTCAGTCATATTAACTGCCTTCTACTTTACCAGCTTACCATTGCTCCAGAGAATACTGTCATACAGCTGTTTCAAGCATTGAACAGCATGAAAGGGAATAGTACTAGGAGATTTCCTTAAAAGTAGCAAAAAAAATCTTAACAGTCCAGTTTTTCCAAAGCCACTGGTGCTTAATCTGATGTGATAACATAAGCACACACAATGCAATTGTATGTATGAGTATAGTTCTAGGGCATCTGTCAGAAATACATTCCTCTTGAACAGAGGTGAAGTAATGGAGGTTAATTCAGCAGCAGCAGCAGCACCATCCTTCCTTAAAGTTATTCATGCCCTCCCCAGAGGTTGCTATTTTCAGCTTTTGATAATATGAATCCAAGAGTGATGCAAGGTCTGGGTGTCCTGGCCTTCCTGCTCAGCACAGGTTTGAATATTTACTGCTGGCTTTTCTAAGCTGCTCTTATACCTCCTCATGACCATGCAGATTGCAGTGTGTTGGCCTCAGCTAACACCGAAACTCCCACCCAGCTGCTTGTTCACACCCTGCCTTAGAGGGATAGAAGAGAGAAAATTGGAAAAATATGACTCAGAAGTCTTGTGGATTGAGGTAGACAGGGACATTACTTACCAACATGGAAAAAACAGATTCAACTTGGGGGAAATTAGTTTAATTTATTACCAATTAAAATAGTTTTGGGTAGAAGGATCAAAATGACAAATATTAAAACATCCTCTTTCCCAGGCTCCACTTCACTCCTTCACTCCAGACCCTTCTAGCTCTCCAAGCGGTGCAGAGGGGATGGGGAATGAGGGTTTCCAGTCAGTACATCGCTGTTTCTCCCTGCTGCTCTTTCCTGCTCACAGTTTTCCTCTACTCCAGTGTGGGTTCTTCTCTCCACCTCCTTTCCCTCCTCCTCCTCTTTCTTCTGAAACTGTATATTGAAACTCAGTATTTTTACTTTCCTTTATAGTTAAAATTTCCTGCAATTTCCTCTACTAAGAACCATGGTTCCACAATTTTCATTAAAATACTAATTAAAAACATTTTTCCCCAAAAAAATCATAATTGAACTTTAGTACAAACATTTAGAGAGGATTTTTTGCAGGATACTATGTGCCACTGATACTTTTACTATTAGTTCAAGCTGTGGTAGGAGTTAAGGTATCAGCTGGCTTGAAATTTCTCAGTGGCTAAGAGAACAGAGATCTATGGTGCAAAATACTCCATTATAAGCCATAAGCTTTTATTCATTTTAAAAAAAATAATAGAAAGCTTAGATTGGGTAAAGAAATTAGACCTTCTTAAACATTTGAAGAGGGAGTTCAAAGTCTTTCATATGAGAAACTGTACTGCAGCATCCAGAAGAATGGGATCCATGGGAGCGAGCATTTACAGACCATCTATTAGCGAACATATAGAGTGGGTTGTAACTTCCAACTGTTTCCATTGACAGTTTAGTCAATGCCAAATGTAGGTTCTGTGTTTAGATTCAAATTCCAAAACTGCTAATTCCAGAAGGATAAGGATCTCTAATAAGTTCTGATTCATACGTACCGACACAGTACAGATCTCCCAGATATCTTTGTTATTCAATTAAAAAAAAAAAAAGTCTAATTCAGAAATAGTTTCTATTAACCTTAGTAAAGTTTTATGTAGGTTTAAAAATTAATAATGATCAAATTGGAAATAACTAGTGATTTTAGGGGACATGAAAATGCTGATTACCTGTTTCTGATAACCTTGTGTTAAAAAATGTACCCACTGAGAAGCCCAAGGTTCTCTCTCAGTTTTTGCAAACCGTCCTTTTGTACAGCTGTTATTAAAATGATACACTAAATTTCACATTCAAGATATTTCCTCAATAATACTTTATTCATCATGTTATGTCTGTTTACTTCTGCTACTTCCACGCTAACAAAGATTTGTTGCTTCCGTGTTCACATTCTCCAAGTTATAATGATAATCCACTGAAACTGTTTAAGTGGACTAGAAATATCAAGGTACATTTTCTCCTGGAGGAAATCAGTTAAATGTCATTGATTTATACCAGAATAAGCACTAAAATCAGGTTATATGGCATCTACTGCTCTTACTGTACTTACAGTGTCTGTTACTTCATTTGCAGAAGCAAAGTAGATAGGTTTAACACAAGTTGTCCTTGACATATCTCTGTTACCTGCTGCTCATCTCCTTGTTATCTTCCAGATACTTACAAACAATCATATTATATACTTTTTTTTTTTTTTTTCCCCCCTTGGGATTGAATTTAAGCTCTCTGGCCCATAATTTCATTCTTAGCCACTTTGAGAAGAGTCGCACAGTTTCATTCTTATCCACATTTCTTCTGTCATCACACCCATCTTCTACAAAACTCTGAAAGATAAATGCTAATGGTCCCCAGGCTACATAAAATATATATTTTTTTCAAATACCTGAGGATTAAATTCATAATGCCAAGCTGTCTTAAAACATCAATTTAAGAACATACTTTAATCTACTTTTTCCCTGTACTAAGTCAGAAATCCATGCTTTTTCACTGGGTGCACTAGTGAGCTCAAACTGGCTGGTTGTGCTCACTACATCCTACTGTTGTCATTTTTAGTGAAGACTAGCACAAACCCCGAACACTGAACATTCAGCTGTTCTTGGCATCATTTGTGGACAGCTTTCACTCAACTGAGAAGCAGATCAAAAGTTCTCTCCCTTCATACTACAGACACAGAATATTTCTTAATTTTAATTTCTCTTGCAAGTTACTTCACAGCCTGTGTTTTAACGTTTGCAATTTTGTCGCTAAAAACTCACACTATTCTTTGCTGCATTTGAAGTCAGCTCAAGTTGGCCACTTGCTACACTTCTTGTCTTTACTCTTTGTTGGGATAGTTTACATTGTTGTAACATCATTTTCTCAGAGAAACCGCCAGGTCTCTTTGTTCTTTTTCCATTAGAATTGCATCCTTGGAGACTGCATTTATCACTTTTCTGAGTTTGTACAAGGAACATGTACATTGAAGCATCAGCTGCACAACCTAGCAAAAAGCTGCTAGTAATAGATAATGTAGAAGGAGTATATTGCACATAGCAAACTGGCAGATGCTTAAAGGAAGAGTAAGTGAAGAGAGGAAAAAAGGAAATGTCAGCAGGCCTCCAGTGCTACATATACATACTCCAATACTATATATCTTGGGTAGTACATGTCTTATAGGCAGAGATGCCAGAATTAGATTTCTTGGGTTTCCCTAACAGTGAGGACATGTGTCTGGACATCTATCAGCATAGCCCTGGTGATATACCATCAGATCTGGAACCTGGCAGAAGCTTACTCACAACATGTGGTCTATTACAATAAAAATAATAATAATAAAAAAAGAAACTATTTTCAAAGCGCAGTACTTCTATGAGTGCCGAGTTCTAGTGTCAATCTTCACATTCCCCCCTGCCATGGTTTGGACCTACCATGAAGTTATTGATAAATCCTTTTCTATTTTCAAACCTCCATTTTTTTTACTGCTTTTACCTTACCAAATGCTGACATGCTCAGCGGCCAACAGCTGTTAACAGCTGTTAAATCATGATTTTGCAGAACCAAACAGTGGACTGGATCTGGATTTTACAAACTTCAAAAAGAAGAGGTTTCAGTTCAATGTCTTTAAGGATACATATCGAGAGTACATTAAGGTGGGGATAGATCAGGCTGACAGACGTTTTGGGTATGTAGAAGATGCTATTGCACTATCTTCCATTCAATATGTGGAAAAATTGATTGCAACAGGACCCAGTGAAGCCAGGTAGACATTTATAAGTTTCTTTTGTTATCGCAGGGCTTTTTCATTATTATACATTTCTGACTACAGTCAGACCATCACAGTATCACACTAGCAAAGGGAATTTGCTCTTTCCTGCTGTGTGACAGACTTCTTATACCCAAGCTATCACACATCCAAGGATTGTACACACTGTCTTTACAATAGTCTCATGCTGACTGGACACACTGACTTGCAGCAGCAGTTGAGATCAGACAGACTCCCCTACTGGGTAGGCTTAAAATGGTGTATAAAGAAGGCTTAAAGCCCTACAGGTTGGTCTGGACAGAAAGTTGAGAATTATTTATGTGATTAAAACTGTGCACTTGCAAAAAGAATATAAATTACACAAAATGTTTAAAAGTAAAACTCATTCATTTTATTCAGCACAGCAGCCTGACAACTTGGAAAGAAAAAAAAGAAAAAAGAAAATATTGTACAACACAGAGAAACTACGAAACATATTTGAGAGCAAAAGAAGGGGCTCAGCCCTTCTTTAAACAGCAGCCGTTGTTGATTTGCAGCAAGGGTTGCCACAGAAGCAGGATCAATACAAACTTTCCATGACAAAGTAGGTAAATCAGAGCTTATGCCCAGTGCCTACAGTTTAATGAAGACAAAGTCATCCCTCCCTCGTGGACCAATCATGGGACCTTGTCTAGGACACTCTGCATCTACTTGTATCATCTTCAGGTCCTATGTGGAAGCAAGCCCTCTGCTGAAATGCACACACTAAACAGTTACAGTGCTCAAGATGGTTTGGGTATTAAACACTCATATTCTGCCCTTTCGAATCACCTCCAACAACATCATCATCTAATCACTGGAACACTAATAACTTTTCAACTCCGTTACTAGCTTATTGTTTTGACATACCCTCCCATCCATCATGTCTTTGCGCCTGACAGTTTTTCAGGTCAAGCAGGATTATCTGCTTTCAGGGAGTCCTGCTTTCAAGACTACCTTGTCATCATCTAGGTGTCCATTATCTGCTCAAATGAGCCTGTTTTCCAGAGTCTGACACAGTGCTCCTTTGCTGCCAATAACATCACATCAAGAAATGAAGATAGTGTGAAGAGCTGTCTCTGAAGAATAGTCATGAACAGGTTGAAAGCTTATGGGTAATAATTAGAGACCCAGGCAACAAAGAGAACCTTGTGGTTGTTATCTACTACAGGCTGCCCAACCAAGGGGTGCCTGTTGACAAGGCCTTCTTACTCCAAGAGACATAGCACTCACAAGCTCTCATCCTGCTGGGGAACTTCAACCACCCCAACATCTGCTGGAAAAGTAGCACGGCAAGCTGTAGGTAACACAGGAGACTCCTGGAATGCACTGAGGATAACTTCTTAATCCAGGTAGTAGCCTCACCAGAGGAGAGATGATACTGGACTTGTTGGTCACCAAGGCAAGTGAGCTAATCTATGACGTCAAGATTGGAGACAACCTGGGCTGCAGTGAACATGCACTGATGGAGTTCACAGTCCTGAGGGATATGGGTCAGACAAAGGTCAAAGTCAGGACCCTGTATTTGAGGAAAGAAAGCTTCAGCTCTTCAATGAGTCAAAGTCAATAGGGTCCCCTGGGAATCTTCCCCCAGGGACAAAGGAGCGGAACAGAGCTGGCAGATCTCTAAAGATGCTTTCCACAGAGTGCAAGAGCTCTCGATCCCCAGGTGTAAGAAATCAGGAAAGGAAGTCAAGAGATTGACATGGCTGAGTCAAGACCTGCTGGTCGAATTAAAAGGCAATAAGGAAATGCACAGGCAGTGGAAGCAGGGACAGGTATCCTGGGAAGAGTATAGGGATGCTGTGTATTTGTGTAGGGATGAGGTCATGAAGGCCAAGGCGCAGCTGTAGCTGAACTTGGCAAGGGACACAAAGGATAATAAGAAGATCTTCTACAAGTATGTTAGCCAGAAGAGGAAGCTCAAAGAAAGCATAACCCCTGTGATGAGCAAGACTGGCAAACTGGTGACAAGGGACTGGCAAATTCTATCCCCACACCTCTTGAGTGTCTGAGCAAAGTCTCTCCCATTGTAAGAGAAGATCATGTTTGCGATCATCTGATGAACCTGAACGTATAGACGTCTATGGGACCTGACAAGATGCATCACAGAGTCCCAAAAGAATTGGCTGTTGTAGTTGCCGAGCCATTCTCCATTATATTTGAAAAGTCATGGTAGTCAGGTGAAGTCCCTGGTGACTGGAAAAAGGGAAACATTGCACCCATGTTTAAAATGGGTAGAAAGGAGGACCCTGGGAATTACTGACCTGTCAGCCTCACCTCTGTGCCTGGGAAGATCATGGAACAGATCCTCCTAGAAGCTATGCTAAGGCACATGGAGGACAGGGAGGTGATTCGAGACAGCCAGCATGGCTTCAACAAGGGCAAGTCCTGCCTGACCAACTTAGTGGCCTTCTATGATGGAGTGACTACATCAGTGGACAAGGCAAAAGCTATGAATGTCTTCTATTTGGATTTCTGTAAGGCCTTTGACACAGTCCCCCAGAACCTCCTCCTCTCTAAATTGCAGAGATATGGATTTGATGGGTGGAGTGTTCAGTGGATGAGGAATTGGTCAGATGGTCGCATCCAGAGGGTAGTTGTCAATGGCTTAATGTCCAGGTGGAGATCGGTGACAACTAATGTCCCTCAGGGTTCTGTATTGGAACCAGTACTCTTTAATGTCTTCATCAATGGCAGAGACAGTGGGATCAGGTGCACCCTCAGCAAGTTTGTGGATGACGCCAGGCTGAGTGGTGCAGTTGACACACCTGAGGGACACGATGCCCTCCACAGGGACCTGGACAAGCTAGAGAAGTGGGTCTACGTGAACCTCATGAGGTTCAAGAAGGCCAAGTGCAGGGTTCTCCACATGGGTCAGGGCAACCCTCGGTATCAGTACAGTCTGGGAGATGAAGGGACTGAGAGTAGCACTGAGGAGAAGGACTTGGTGGTACTGATGGAAAAGAGGCCAGCAGGACAAGGGAGGTGATTCTGCCCCTCTCCTCCACCCTGGTGAGACTCCCACCAGGTGTACTGTGTCCATCTTGGGAGCCCTCAGCACAGGAAAGACAAGGACCTGTTGGAACAGGTCCAGAGGAGGGCCACAAAAATTATCAGAGGGCCACGGCACCTCTCCTATAAGGCCAGGGCTTCAGCCTGGAGAAGAGAAGGCTGGGGGGAGACCTTATTGCAGCCTTTCAGTACAGAGACTTATAAGAAAGGTGGGGACAAACTTTTTAGCAGGGCCTGTTTTAATAGGACCAAGGAATAATGGTTTTAAACTTAAAGACAGAAGATTTGGACTAGATATAAGGAAGAAATTATTTACTCTGAGGGTGGTGAAACACTGGAAGAGGTTGCCCAGAGAGGTGGTAGATGCCCCATCCCTGGTTATTCAAGGTCAGGTTGGACGGGGCTCTTAGCAACCTGATCTAGTTGAAGATGTCCCCGCTCATTGCAGGGGGGGTGAATTAGATGACCTTTAAAGGTCCCTTCCAACCCAAACAATTCTATGATTCTATGGTTATCTCTCTTCTCATTTAGTGTGCCTCATCTGTTAACACCTCCTGCTTCCACCAACCCACCTTAGGTAGGGCCAGTTACTTAAAAATTATTACAGGTCCAGCACAGCACACTGGGGGGATGTGTTTATATTCTCCACACATTTTCTAGCTCAGGTTTGTTGAACACAGGGCATCTGATGCTTGCATGAACAAAATATTCATTTATACTGAGTATAACTGTACACTTAGCACTGTGCTTTTATTACTACAACTTGATTTTTAGGTAGCTTACTAACCTAATTGTAATTTATAGGCGAAATGTTTCAACTTAACAAAAATAACATCTCTGGTTTTCCTCTGATAAAATATAAAGTTAATTTAGACTTCTCAGTAACAAGGTATCTTCCAATATCAGCATATTCCTAGTTCATTTACTTACACGTGGCGTGCTTTTTAGGCCTAAATTTTCTCCCGTTTGCTTTTCTGAAACAGTAAAAATCTCAGCATGATAACTGCATTGTGTTCACGCCGCAACATCAAAAATAATTTCTTTGCCTAAAATTCTACTTTAACGCTTTTGGACTGGAGACTCAGAAATGACAAATGTAATTAAAGCTTTGCTTTAAAATACTTCTTAGAGCTTATTGGTAGTGAGAAGTACTTCCCCTGCTGTCTGAGTGTTCTGACAACTGTGCTTAGTGATATCAGGTTAGTTTTCTCTTGCAAAAATAAAGATTTCGACTTTTGTTGGAGGTGTAACAAGCTAGTGAATGTAACGGTGGGCACTAAAGCAAATTCTTTTAAAAGACCACACAACACAATAATTTAGTGTTACAAAGAAGACGTTTGTATTGTACTTAAACTATTCCACTTTCTGCAGCACTTATGCATTCCTGCTGTATTTTTTAGGTTTAGCATGCTGTAATTTCATAATATGCATCTTTGATGAAGCAACTAACTGATCTGGGGGTCAATAGGTGTACAATATGCTGAACCTACCTGGGCTGCAGTAAAATATTTGATAAATGTCACATGAAAAATTCCTATTGAACATGGGTGGAGTGAATAAAAGGAGCCACAAAAATAAGTAAAGAAGGTTTTGCATCAATGGTGTTGCAAAGCAGGGGTTACTGAACAAACAGTACCGGTGGAGGAACGGTCTTACAACTTAACAAGTATTTTCATTAATGAACTTTGTCACAAAAAGTAGGACTAAGCTAATGAAATTTGTCACTGAAGCAAATCTGAGAGGCATTATCAACAGCAAAGAAGATAAACACAGAGGAAGCAACAGATGACCTTGAGGACTTTGACTGCAATTTGAATGACATTCTGCAGTAGAAAAAACAAGGGACTAAACCCGAGGATTACTGCTATAAAATCAGTTTGAAATACAAAAGGAGGGAAGGACCAGGGATTTTGCCAGATACAGCGTGACTACAATGCAATGCGTCTGCAAAAAGGCATAGCAGATAAAATATTCGAGTAGATCTAGGTAAATGTTAGGGCCATTATATAAGGTCTTTGCAAGCACCACAGGGACACTGCATTGCACCCAGCTGAAGAGGAGGGTTCAGGCCAAACAAGCGGACAGAAAGGCTGTTAGGATGATCAGGCAAACAGACATCCCATTAATTTGGAGAAAACTGTCTGGTTTAGTGGAATCATAAGTGTTCTTTACAAAATACCAGACTAACACCAACAAAAAAAAAAAAAAACCCACCAAACTCCAAAAGAGAAGGATGTATTGTAAAGGACAATTTTGGAAGAAGTCCCATTTAGTTGAATATTAAACAATTTTTAGCCTTAAGAAGGAGATTCTGGAACAAACCTCCTAAGAATTAGGGGAAGGGACATAAAAAGTATCCGCTTGAAAAGTGACAGGGTAGATTTACATTTGGGATCATCTTCTGTGTATTCCTGACATAGCAGAGAACTACATCTGGTGACCATGGTCACTGGGTCAGAAGGTGTTAAAGTATGAAGAAGAATTGTCCTCTACTCTTTCTCCCAATATATTCTTGCTCAGTCTTCTTCCTAGGAAACTGTTTGTCATCTCCACAGAAAGAGCTTGAAAGTCCTGGAAATGAACAGAAGTCATTCCTCAGAAAAAAGCACAAGTCCCATTATCATAAATGGGATCCTACAGTGCTAAACATTTTCATCATCACAACCTTGTATTGCTATTTCAAACCAGAAGCTTCTCACTGATCATTTCCAAGTGCAATGATCTTTCCTCCTGTGCATGCATATGGACAATTTACATAATAAGGAGGATTTTTCACTTAAAATCATAGAATGATAGAATAATTCAGGTTAGAAGGGACTTCAGGCAGCTCCTGTTTGAGCTGCCTCCTCAAAGCAGAGGTAACTATGGTGGTAGTTGCTCAGGACCTTGCCAAATGCTGGCTCTTTCCAAGGATGGAGGCTTGCACTCCACTACGTCTCCAGACCCTTATTCCAGTCTTTGATCACCTTCAAGATTACTTCTTTTTCCTAATAGCCTAATATTGATTTTATCAATTTTTTATCTATTTACCTTTGTCCTTTTGGCATGCACATCTGAGATGATTTTGATTTCATTCTCTCTATACTCATTAGCAGAAGAGCCATAGAACCAAAAATAATATTTTTGTATTGGACTATTTCCCTTATTATAAACTGATTTTGTCTTTGAGTTGACTCTTGGTAGTTTTTGAATAGTAGAGTAGGCTCAGAAATCTACAAAAAATCTACAAAATCTACAAATCTACAAAATCTACAAAAAATCTACCACATCTACAAAAAATCTAAAAAATCTACAAATCTACAGAAATCTGTCTATAAACCTTGATATATGAGAAAAGCTATTATTTTTAAATTAGTATTGAGTTGTTGGTGGGTTTTTAATAATAATTTTAATGAAAAATAACTAATTATATATATTTTTACCCTTGTGATTTTTAGTTTTAGGCCTCCAGAACTAGGAAGAGATGTGGCAAGTGTGGTAAAGGCAAACATTTGGGTTGTTGAACCATCACTGTATTCAATTTTATTTTACAAATAATTCAAATGTTCAAGCCAGAAGCATTCCTAAATATCAGCATTCGCAGAAAATGAGATTGTCCCATCACAAAAAGGCCACTTTGAATGGCTACTGCAGGTCACCTAAATTTTTCATCCAGTGAGTCAGAAAGCATTTATGTCTTTGTGATGCAGTCTTCTCATGACATCGTTGACATTTACAAGTTGTGAATTTCTGCCAGGCATACCTGCATTGCTCCATAAAGGATAATGTGTAACTATTGTCATTCCTTCAACTTACAGTTATTAGTTTGTTCTCAATGGACATGAAAGAATTCCTTTAGATAATATTCACTTTCATTTGAAGATTATGGTATAAACAAAAAAAGAGAAAATGGTATTCAGAGAAATGAATTTTCTCTTTTGAAATGAAAGTGAAAGTGCAAATCGGACAGAAAATAAACGTTTGACTACTTCAAGTCAAAATACGAAAGGAAAGCAGTGGGTGGAAATGAAGATAGGAGAGGTTAACAGCTCTTATAGGTCATCTTTGGCCCGCCATTGAAGGAGTAAGGCTCTGGAGAGTCACTTCCTCCCTAAAATCTGAGAATAGTATAGAAGAAAAAAGAAAAAAACTGGACTTGAAAAAATTGGAATAAATGTCAAATCTCAGCAGTCAGGGGCTGTAGAAGGAGCATTGTCCTGTTATTTCTTAGAATGGATGAGAAGAATTAATTTACAAATATTTTCTCCAGTCTCTTGAACCTTGGAGACCTTGTCCTTTGATATGAACCCCTCCACATCTGGCAAAGACCCCCTTTACAAAATGGGATAAAGGATATTTTTTATCCTACCCATTAGTCCTTAGAAGGAAGGTGACACAGACTTCTGCTGTTGAAGGATTTTTTTCTCTTCTTAGGACCAGAACAAGGACCAAGTTTCTTTTCTTTTTCTTTGAAGGGTAATAGACATGCAAGCAAGTCCAGGATAAACTCCTGCATAGTTAGCAGGAGTGATAGACGGACATCTAGAAATTGGAATCAAATCTCTTGAGAAGGTGTACTGGTTGATATGACATCTGGCTAAATCTGAAATTGGATTTCCAAATATCTCCCTACTCTTGTTTCCTCTGTCAACAGTTTGGTTTTATCTGAATTCACATATAGCTCATTGGCTCACTGTTAATGTCAGTTGTTGCTTCACTAATCCTACAACTCCAATTTTACAGCCCCCTTGTGTGCTGCCCTTTTCCTGGTCACTGGATTTCAGGTTCACTCAGAAGCTCTCAGTCCTGAAAGTGAAATAAGTATGCTTTGCATCTGAAAAATAGGGTGGCAGAAAAAGGAATGACCTTTGGCCAATGCACCTTCTGCAATCCCATTGATAAAAACCCAGAACACAAGCAAAAGAAGAAAAGTTTTGCACTCATTTGCATGAAAATATGTTGTCAACCATCTGAAAGAGTTGTTTTCTTCCAGTTTTCATAGATGCATGCAGAGGTACTATACACTAACCTTACACCAGAAGCATACAGAAATTAAAAATATTCTGACCTTTCTCCAGGTGTCAGTGCATCATGAGAGCGCAACTCCATCTGACAAGCATAATAAACAAAAAATCTGAACCATGCATTGCCAACACAGCAACCTACCCAAAGTTGTGCAAAACAAGAATTTTTGCCCTTACTCAGACCAACAGGGAAGATAACTTTTAAAGTCAAGAACCATTTGTGATGCATACCTTGTTTGCAGATGTTTTCGTTTAAAACCATAAGGACTCGTGCTTGAACGATGCCAGAGCTATGATAATATTGCACTCATGCTGGATTTTTTTTTTCTTTTGGAGAATGCTGAACTGTTTAAAAATCAAATGCAAATACAAAAAAACACACATGGCAACCCTAGAACTCACATTAAAAACTCTTTCTTGTCGTAGAAGATAACAATTATTGTTGTCAATCACGGACCTTGATAAAGCACATAAAAAAAATAGGACCCTTTAATTCATGTTAATTAATAAGCAGTGGGATACTTTTCATTCCATAATAACTGGAAACAATAGGAAGCCACCAGCCAAAGCAGTAGCTTGCATAATAAAGCTAAGCGGTGATCTTTGGGGATTTGGCTTCCTTTCAGGTGCAGATCCCAATGCAGACTTGCCCATTGCTCAAGACTCACGCATCATCAGGTGCAGGTTTGAGCAGAGGTCCATATTGAGGGGCAAAACCCCATTTTTTATCTTAACAGATAGGAGAAGGGAAGGAATTGAGCTAGATGACCTTTAAAGGTCATTTCAACCCAACACATTCTATGATTCTATGATATTCCATTCCACCAGGACGTACCCAGAGCAAGATTTTTTTTCTTAATATGATATGTGACATTCACCTGACCAGATATACAACTCTGATCTGATTATTCAAATTATCTTTCTAGCTAATAGGGAAAAATAAACATTTTTACGGAGTGCTTAATTTCATCCTAATGTAAATATATACAATAAAACCAATCAGTTGCCTTGCAGAAATACCTGTTTCTCTCTGTAAATTGCAAAGGGATCCTAGTTTTACTAATTCAGGTGTAACCTTCTAAAGTCAGGCAAGATGAGTCCTTTTTTTTTGGCTCAAGCTGCAGTCCAGCACCCACAAGTCATCACTTGATATAATGAAGTTTACTCTTAACTTTACGACCAGCAATGGGTAGTTGCTTAGAGTGTAAGAGTGTGACTGACAGCAGCCATGGTGGCATTTGAGGCACACAGAAAGCCAGGACGAAGGAAGGTAAGTAATATTGCAGGCATGCATGGCCCTGGCTGCTGAAATTTTCTATGCTAAAGGGCTGATTCCTGTTCAATATTTCTGCAGATGGCTCCAGATAGAAAAAAATCCATTGTTGTCAAGGGAAAAGATATTGTCTCTGATCAAATTAAAAAAGACGGATCTTTCTCTGAGCAGCCTAGAATCCCTTTGTTTCGGTATAGGGTCTGATTGTGAATTTTGATCAATGATGTGCTTGTTGTACATCTGACTAGGGGTCTTTTGCCTGATAAAATGTGCGTGAGAGCAAGGAAGGGAAAGAGGATAATCTGCCGAGAGCCAGAGGGTTAAGGGAAATATTGGGTTATTTTCTGGGTTTCTAAATTGGTGCTCAAGGGTCTGATTTGCAGAGGTACTAATTCTTCACACCTGCACAGAGAGATGCTGGGAGCTGTTCTTGACCATACTGTATACCATATAGTGCTAAGTACTCTGTTGGGGGGAAATAAAAAGAGAAAAGAGAAAGACCTCAGGGCCTCTAATCATTCAGCCCAAACTGGTGAAAACTTAGTCCTTACTTATTTAAGGCAGCAGATCTTCAACTGTGATATTGGGAAATAACCTCCCTCCATGAAGGTAATGTGGGAATAAATTAATTCATGCTTTGGAAGATGATGGATACCACAGCAATGACTGTGGTAGCCAAGATGATAATATTCCTGTTTCACAGAAGGATTTGAGGAACTGGCTGAGGCATGAGTCCTATGGGTGAGAGAAAAAACACATGTATATAAAACCATAACAATCATAATTCTGGCATTTTCTAGCTTTAAGTGCTAGGCTTCACAGCCTTGAAAATATTCTCTTCTGTTGTTGGGTTTTGACTGTAATAAATATAGGAAGAGACAGAGGTTAAAATGTACATCATTTATCTAAAAGCAGTCTTTGTGTTCCCTCCCCTTTGTCTCTGGAGTGATGTCCCTAATGCTTGTGTAAAGCTAATAAAAGGAGAGAAAACTTGGATCCTTTATCATTCACTGCAGAAAACACAATTATGTATTTATACAGCACAAAATATGAATTATTTACCTGATGGACCACTGTGGCCTCTGAAGAACAATGCTATCTGTCTTACTAATACATTTTGAACACATGCATGGGGGAAAAACAACAAAAAATTACAAAATCTTAATCCAGTGCTTGTAAATTAACCATACAGCAAAGTAAACATATAGAAGCCTTTGATTTTGCTTGAAAAACACAAACTTCCTAGGTTTTCCTAGATACAGTACAACATTCCAAGTACTAATTGACACCCAGGTTTGAAATTTACTTGAAATCTTCTTTCCAGGATTCTTTTTCCCCACAAATACCTTCAGCACAAATATTTCTATTCTAAAAGTGTGCATTTTTACTTCTAACATTTCCCTGTGCATAATAAATGCACTTTGTTATCAACTTCCACCAGTTCCAATATTGTCCTAGGAAAAAAAGGTGTGACTAAAATGAACGAAGTTTTAATTTCAGTTGTTGTTGTTCAGTATATTTGTGGGGGTTTTGCCATATAATTACAAGAGATTCAATAGCCATTGGCTTCATTGTATAACATTTATGTAGCAGGCTAAAAGTGAACAATTCAGCTTATTAATTAGTTGAGGCTTATTGGTAGGATAGTATGTTTTGAAAATTTAGGCACTTAAAGCAGTACTTGTTAATTCAATGAGTGTATAACTTAGAAATAATTGTGTAATACTTTTAAAAAAACTTCCCGTACTTAACACAAACTTCAGGTTTCTGTTAATATTTAGATTTGAAGGGGGAAAGGAATAAAATCAGGCTCTCTAGAGATAAGACTGGGGGCAGCACACCAATTTCAGAGGGACACTGTGCTAGTGAGGTCCTTCAGTCTGTCGTCTCAGTGGAGGTAGGGGATGGAGACCCATATGGAAGCAAAGATGCAAAGGTTATTGATGTGTTAGAAACCATGGAAGCAACGGAGAATGGTCACGTAGGAATTACAGCTTCTCCCCCCAAAAAGGTAGCAGGATCAATAGTCCAACTGAAGTGCATCTACACGAATGCACGCAGCATGGGCAACAAAACAGGAGGAGCTGGAAGCCATTGTGTAGCAGGAAAATTATGATATAGTCGCCATCACAGAAACGTAGTAGGATGACATGCACAACTGGAGAGCTTCATTGGATGGCTATAAAAACTCTTCAGAAAGGATATCATAGAATCATAGAATGATAGAATCTTCATGGTTGGAAAGGACCTTTGAGATCATCGAGTCCAACCATACACACACAAAAAAAGCCCTACAATCTCTGCCACTAGAACATGCCCTGAAGTGCCAAATCTAGATGTTTCTTAAACACCTCTAGGGATGGTGACTCCACCACCTCCCTGGGCAGGCTGTTCCAGTGCCTGACCACTCTTGCAGTAAAGTAATTCTTCCTAATATCTAATCTAAACCTCCCCTGCCGCAACTTCAGACCATTTCCTCTGGTCCTGTCATTATTCACCTGGGAGAAGAGGCCAACACCCACCTCTCTCCAACCTCCTTTCAGGGAGTTGTAGAGGGCAATGAGGTCTCCCCTCAGCCTCCTCTTCTCCAAGCTAAACATGCCCAGCTCCCTCAGCCTCTCCTCAGATGACCTGGTCTCCAGACCCCTCACCAGCCTGGTAGCTCTCCTCTGGACACGCTCCAGCACTTCAATGTCCCTCTTGTACAGAGGGGCCCAGAACTGAACACAGCACTCGACGTGAGGCCTCAGCAGTGCCGAGTACAGAGGCACGATCACTTCCCTGCTCCTGCTGGCCACGCTATTCTTGAGACAAGCCAGAATGCTGTTGGCCCTCTTGGCCACCTGGGCACACTGCTGGCTCATGTTAAGCTGGCCGTCCACCAGCACCCCCAGGTCCTTTTCTGCCGGGCAGCTTTCCAGCCACTCTTCCCCAAGCCTGTAGCGTTGCTTGGGGCTGTTGTGACCAAAATGCAGGACCTGGCACTTGGCCTTATTAAACCTCATACAGTTGGCCTTGGCCCATCAATCCAGTCTGTCCAGGTCCCTCCGTAGAGCCCTCCTACCCTCAAGCAGATCAACACTCCCATCTAGTTTGGTGTCATCTGCAAACTTACTGAGGGTGCACTCAATCCCCTCATCCGGATCATCAATAAAGATATTAAACAAAACTGGCCCCAAAACTGAGCCCTGAGGGACACCACTGGTTGCCGGCCACCAAGAGGATTTCACCCCATTAATCACAACTCTCTGGCCACGGCCATCCAGCCGTTTTTTAACCCAGCGAAGAATACACTTGTCTATGCCATGATTTGCCAGCTTCTCCGGGAGAATGCTGTGGGGGACGGTGTCAAAGGCCTTACCAAAGTCCAGATAGACAACGTCCACCTCCTTCCCCGCATCCAGAAGGCGGGTCACATGGTTATAGAAAGAGATCAGGTTGGTTAAGCAGGACCTCCCCTTCCTAAACCCATGCTGGCTGGCCCTGATCCCTTGGCAGCCCTGCACTTGCCATGAGAGCTCACTCAAGATGATCCTCTCCATGATCTTTCCTGGTACCGAGGTCAGGCTGACAGGCCTCTAGTTCCCCGGATCCTCCTTCCGACTCTTCTTGTAGATGGGCATCACATTAGCCACCCTCCAGTCACCTGGCAGCTGCCCTGTTGACCAGGATTGTTGATAAATGATGGAGAGGCTTGGTGAGCTCTCCCGCCAGCTCCCTGAGTACTCATGGGTGAATCCCATCCAGCCCCATAGACTGATGTGTGTCTAGGTGCAGAAGCAGATCATTGACTACTTCCTCCTGGATTATGGGTGGGTTGTTCTGCTCTCCATCCTTATCTTCCAGCTCAGGAGGCTGAACACCCTGGGGATAGCTGGTCTGACTATTGAAGACGGAGGCAAAGAAGGCATTACGTATCTCAGCCTTCTCCTCGTCATTGGTTGCAACTTCCCCCCCACATCCAGTAAGGGATGGAGACTCTTTTCGTTGATGTATTTATCAAAGCGTTTTTTGTTGTCCTTAATGTTAGTGGCCAAGTTGAGCTCCAGCTGGGCTTTTGCCTTCCTAATTTTCTCTCTGTATAACCTAACAAGATCTCTGTACTCCTCCCGAGTGGCCTGTCCCTTCTTCCAAAGGTGGTAAACCCTCCTTTTATTCCTAAGTCCCATCAGAAGTTCCTTATTCATCCAGACTGGCCATTTTCCCCACCCTTTGGACTTGCGACACTTGGGGACAGCCTGCTCCTGGGCCTTGAAGATTTCCTTCTTGAAGAGCGTCCAGCCTTCCTGGACCCCTTTGCCCTTCAGGACTGTCTCCCAAGGGACTCTCTCAACCACTGTCCTGAACAGGCTAAAGTCTGCCCTCCAGAAGTCCAAGGTGGAGGTTTTGCTAACCCCCCTCCTTACATCACTACGAATTGAAAACTTGACCATTTCATGATCACTAAACCCAAGATGGCCTCCGATCACCACATCTCCCACTAGTCCTTCTCTGTTTTTGAACAGTAGGTCTAGCGAGGCACCTCCCCTCCTAATGCAAGGAAGCAGAGGCAGTGGGGTAGCCCTGTATGTTAGGGAGTGTTTTGACTGTCTAGAGTCGAATGAGCATGACAAAAGGGTTGAGTGTTTATGAGCAAGAATCAGGGGGAAGGCCAACAAATCACTTAGAAGAAACAACAAAACAAACCATGAAGAAAGTCATAGCTAATGCCAGGACTGAGAGGCTGAAGCATTTTATTCCTTTTAATAAGTTTCATATTAGTGATAAATTTTATAAAATACTGAATTGTCGACAAAGATAATAAGACTGAATTGGAGAACTTTTTTTTTAAATGTTATTGATTTATAGCAAGTAAAAATGGCCAGATTCAGAAGTGTTCAGTAACATCTGGAAATTCAAGCATTCCTGAGACAGGCTCTCCAAAATTGTTGATATACAAAGTCTGCATCCATTTCTGAAAAAATCTTGTTTCAAGCACTTTATACATTAAAAAACAACAAACAAAAAAACCCAGTCTGCAGGGAGAAAAGATCCTGAAAACGACAATCTCAGAAAACCGCACCTCAACTAAAATAAAATAACATATAAATAAAAGATAAAGAATGTAAGACTACTAAAACACACTGATGTTTTTACCTGCTGAGGAATGCACCCTATTGGGATTTTCCTTTATTCCCTCAGCTGCTACTGGTCTCCTGACTACCATAGGCAAACCATTTCAATCCTGCCCCCTTCAGTGTCCCCATTAGTAAATCATGACTGGTGCTTAACCTATTTTGCAAAGTGTTCTAACTTCTAATGACAGAATTTGGAGCTGGGAGCTCAGCACTATGATAAATATGAGATTTTGACATACAAAATTGATTACGCTTTTAATGGAATTACAAAATATAATTAACCCTCAAGCTTGGTTTTATGTGATAAAAGTAATCCAAATGTGTGAAAAATTATCTGTTTTATTGTGTCTTATATCATAATTATGTTTTCGTAAAGTATCCTACAAAACTCAAGGATGGTTTTCTTACCATTGAAACAATAAACTTCTACTGGGGATTATTTTTGTTTTGATTCAAGCCAAGAAAATATATTCTGCTATGAAAGGCCATGAGGATCCCTTGAACAGGTTGTGTAGCACTATGGAACGCTTTGAACTGTGAGCAAAGAGGAACTGCAAATGCTTGAACGCTGTTTAAGAGTACACCAAAGTAGCAACAACAACAAAAATATGGCTTGATGGCAGCAGACTATAATTGGGCAACTATCAATAATTGGTTCGGTGCTAATTTGAGTATGTAATCCCATGATTTAAATCATGTGAAATTCATTACCAAACTTGGTTATGCAAATTAAAGTCAAGCAAAATTTTCTCAGGACAGTTGTTAACTTATGACTGCTCTACTGAATAGTGTCTATCATTACGGAAAGAAATGGAGAAAGCAAGACATGCATAATAAATACTGGTTATCCCACTTACAATCTCTTCTCCATTTTCTTTCATACACAGTCTCTTAAAAGTGGATAGGAGTTTAATCTCTAGACAAGTGAAAAACAAGGTTCACACCCATCCTAACAGCAGCCGACTAAATCTATGGAAGATAAGAATACATTTAGTGATATTAAATACCAGGACTCCCCCTCATTCAGGAAGTCCCTAAACTGCAAGTTTCTGAAGGCTAGAAGGTTCTTCTGGGGAACTCTCATTGTGCTATTCTTAAACTCTTCTTTATGTATCAGCTTTTAACCTCAATTTACATGTGATTTTGAACACATATCCGCCATAAACATAGTTACTGCTCATATTTGAGCACTAAATGGTTAGACAGCTGCCTGACTGTTTCAGAGAGCAAGCGCAAGTATGTCCTCTCTCTGTACAGTAGCCTTAAAACATGGAGTACATTCAGAATAGTGAAATGCACAAAGTACATTAGACAACACTTCCAAGAATAATAGAATTATTGAGGTTGACAGAGATTAGTTAGAGGTTAAAGTCAAGTCCACTGCTTACAATTTACCTACCAGTCCTCTCTAATCATAACAGGCAATACATTTGGTCAGGCAAAATTTAAGCTTTGTGAATCCATGCTAGTTGCTCTCAGTCACCTTCTAGCCCTTCATGTGAGAATTGGCACCATAACCTTCCAAGTAGATGAGATGAGGCTGACCAGCCTCCAGTTCCCCAGGTCCTCTTTCCTGGCCATCCTAAAGATGGGTGTGGTATTTGTTTTTTCTAGTCATCAGGAACCTCTCTCAATCATCATGATATTTGAAAAATGAAAAAAGAACAGTCATGAAATGACACCAACAGTCTCCTTCAACTCCCTTATATGAATCCAGCCTCGTGCCAGAGACTTGTGTAGGTGGTGCTCAAGTGGCCCTTAACTCTACTGTAGGGAATGCTTCAGTTCCTTAGAACTTGGTGCACAGGCACTTAGAACAGGTGCACAAGACTTACCATCATAAATGGAGGTGACAGAACTAAGTGTCTAGGCTTTTCCATGTCTTTTGTCAGTAGGTCCCCTGTCCCACTAAACAGCAGATCCTCATGTTCTATAGCCTCCCATTCACTGCCAATGTACATGTAGAAGCTCTTCTTGTTGCTTTTCAGATTGCTTGCTGCTTTCAACTCCAGGTGAGCTTTGGTGTTCCTAACTCTATTCCTGTATTCTCAGGCATTTTTTTTATATTCCTCCTGGATAGACCATCTTCTGTACACTTGTCTCTGTGTGTGTGTGAGAGCTCAAACAGGTATTCTCCCTTCTGCCAACTTGGTCTTTTGCCACACCTGCTAGACTTCTTGCACACTGTAATGGTTAACCTCAGGATAAGTTGTCCTTGAAGATCAGTCTGCTCTCCTTGGTCCCTTTCCCCTTCAGAATAGTACAGCACGATATCATGTCCGTCACATACCCAATCAAGCTGAAGTTCACGGATGACCTCCTGTCTATCCTTGCAGAAGGATGAACATGCTTCCCTACTCCCACTGTGCAAAAAAATGTCTTTCATTCCTTGTCCTGTCCCCTCACTAATTCCTTATGTAATTTCATGTGATGTTCATTGGTGAATACTTTTCTTTAATGTAAAAGTGATTATATCAATTTGAAATAAGCATCTTTCCAGGAGTTAAATATATTTGATAAGAACAACTGCCAGTCTTCTGTCTCAATCTAGTATTTAAGGATAATCCTTTTACCTGGGTCCAATCTAATGGCCACTTTCATCATTCAAGCTAGTTTTAAATTCAGATTCTTATTTTCTCTGAATCTTCTCCAAAGAATATCCTTTATCCTCAGTAAATAAGAAATAGAATCGTAGCTAACCTTCGCCTTGCAGCACTGTAACTTTATTTCTTTAGTTATTTTTATCTCAGTTACACTAATGCTCAGCAAAAGCTAAGCAAATCCTGATTTCTCAGTTAATGTGTTTTACTTTAAAATGGGAATTATTAATCATTTAGTGTTCAATCCCACAAGGCTGAGGGTGAACATCTGCTGATAACCATCGCTGAGCTACTCAGCTGCTGCTGATTGTGTTGCTATCACACTCAGAGCCTGATAAACTGAAGCAGATTATTTAGATCCCAAACTCTTTGCAGTGCGGATTATGTCTGCTTTCTCCCATGCCACATCTATTACAGCAGAGAGCTGACTGCTAGCATTTAACAAATGCTGAAGAAAAGGAAAGGGGCTGCTCCTTAAGGCAGGGGAGAAACTGGATCCATCTTACACTACAGGGGTTTGCAACAGCTGGGTATAAGAGATGCTGATCCATAAAGATCATCCCTGTCCGGCCACAGGAGAACAACTGGACATACCTGTCCCCTGGGAAGTGTGCAGTGCAAAGAGTCCCTCCAGGTATCTTCAGCAACTCCCACATAAACTACTAATTTATTTAGACGTTTTCTCCCTTACAAAATTAATCTCAGTTCCCAACACTTGCTGTGAAAGGAAAAAGAAAAAAAAAACATAAAAACAAAACCCAGCAACCAAAACAAAGCTCCACTCCCTCCCACGAGCATTCTTAACCTTTTCAGGCACTGTCAAGCAATATCAACATTGCATAAGTTTTCTTCTCCTCCTTCCCATGCCCTGTTGCCATCCTGCTACTCCCTATCCCCAGCTCTCACCATTCATTTCACCCATGACACATCTCCTTGGAAACCTGGGATGCAGGATTTGGCCTGCCTATATGAATGCAGCGGGGGAGGCTGGGAACTCCCAAGGTTATGCTCAGCAGCTTATTGCCCCACTGTCCCGATTCAAGAGGTTATCTTGAGGAAAGCAGCTCTGTGCCAATATGGCCACGGAGCAAAGGCAGATTGAGGCTGTCTGTTCCCATCTGTGCAGATATGCCCTGAGAGAGCCCTTGCCTGCGTCAGCCTCCCTTCTGGGAGCAAGAGTATCAGGGCTCTGCAGGATCTCAGATTTTTATTTCATGGCAAGGCTTGTGACAGTGAAAGCTGTATCCATTCATGTTCCTAACGAAAACAAAGGTAATTCAGCATTTACCAGAAAAAATGAAAAAAGTACCAGTAAAAATTCAGTCAATCACTCAGAAGCCTACAGCCTGAAAAAGCTGATTTTTAATTTAACTTCTGCGCTTAAAGTATAACATTTGTAGTACAAGAACACATCTCCAAAGAAAATGCATTCTGGGAAAAAAAAAAAAAAAAAGAAACAAGAAAGCACCCACAAAAAAACAAAGCCTAAAAACCACTTACTTTGTTCTATTTTGAGAACATTTTCTGGTTTTTAGCTCAGAATTTCACCTGGATGTACAAGTTCCTTGGACAAGAGTTGGTTTTGATCAAAAGGTATTTTTCTGGTTAAAAAAATGTTCTGTTGGAAATCCTAGAGAAACTCTATTGAAATCCTTAAAATGGCTGCCCCATTCATCAGCTCTATTCACCGGACCATGCCAGACACACTGGGCTTGATCTCTGCTACTGTAAATTTATTTAGTTCTGCTAGCATCTGATGGGTTTCTGATGCTTTCTATTGAGCCTGCTTCTCAGCTCACACACTGAATTTCGTCCTGTGATTAGCAGTGCTCCGTTAATACAGGGAATAAAAGTTCGTCCTCGATGTTTACTACAGGCAATTAAAATAAAAAAGCATTTTGATAAGACGATTTTGGCTGGGCTTAATCACCCTGTAAAAGAGCTGGTACCTTCCTTTGAGTGTAGGCAGAAGATAAGGTGACCCTGCTTGGACAGGTAAAAGACTGAATCTGCTTACAGTGCTCTTTCTACACGACTCAGAAATATTTCCATGCCAGCCTCTGGAGGCCTTTGTTTTTCCAGCCTTTGCAGTATGAAGTATGACAGTGACGAGGAAGAAGACGAAGAAGAATTATTAAGGCTGAGTAATCCTTCCCTAGGACAGAGCTATCTCTTATAAACAGGTGCAGTTTTAACAAGAGGATGGGGAATAGAGCTCTATTAGGCACAGTTAGTGTGGCGTTTGTGCTGTAAGTTATGTTACGCAGCAATGGCTTTGCAAGTCCCATTTCATCCAGTGTGGATTTGACTGTATTTGACTTTTCTTATTATACAAATTCTATGGGGTTTTAATTTATTTATTAATAGTCCCGAGTATGAGGTAGGTACGTGCAGGTAGGTACATGCATATACAAATGGAAAGATAAGGGATCTTCCCCAAAGAGCTTTTTAGACCTATTCTGGATAAAGAACAGACATAGTCCAATTCATCTTGTATCCAAAGTCTATTTCAAAGCACCCCATCAACCTAAATCCTCTAGGTGTGGAATTAATAAGGATTAGATAAATTTAATAAACTATATAATCTTCAGAAAGTGATAACATTGTTTAGCTCTCTATCTCTTTATAGCAATAATCTCTTTATCATACTAATAGAAAATGCCAAAGTTTCTATTACCATATATCTCAGTCTGAAGCCCTTACAAAGGCAAAAAAATCCCCTGAAAACAATGTCAGAGAAAGGACTTTGTGACTAGACCAGTGGGTTATTATTCACTCTAAGGAAAATATACACCGTTTATATACCAAAGGATTGTTAAGCAGTGTTCAAATATTATGTAAGTCTTGTGCTAACTTCCTGCATGGGGAGAAAGGCAAAAATTTGCTCCCACACAACATCTGAGGACAACGACACAGGAACCCTGAGGATTAAGAACCTTCAAACATTTCTGAAGATACCATATCTTTATTAGTTTTCAGTTCATCCCTGGAGAAGAATTTGACAGTTGTCCCCAATTAGCAAATTCCAAAATTAATTTTCTTCAATCAACAGAGCTAAAACCCTTAACATGTTCATTAAGAACACAACTAAACACCTCAGCTAAAGAGATTTTTCAAGAACCGGAACAGAAAGTTAATTCTATTGAAGTCTGAAGAAATGCTAGCTACTGACACTAAAATGCATGTGCTTTTTTTCCAGGAACACTGCTTGATTGATCAAGATAAATAGAGCACTTATGTGTACATAACCTTTTGTTTAATTTATATTATTACAGTCAGCATTCACCAAAAATATTGGCCTGGATTGTATTATGAACCTTCTTATTTTCTTCCATTTCACCATTGCCTCAAATCTCCCATCAAACCTTTAATTAACATGAAAAGAGAGCTGATGATTAGGATGATCATCTAGAGGTCAAGCAACTGAATGAGATTTATTAAAGGCTAACAGCAGAGTCCTAATCAAAGGAGTGTAATTTCAAATCAAACCTTTAGAAGATAATTTTCATGGCTTGAATTTGCAAACATTTAGGTAAGTATGTTAATAAACTTTACATATGCAAATAACCCTGTTGAGGGCAATAAAACTAGTCAGAGGTGAAATGATACAGCTGTAAGCGTAGTGAAGGTGCAGGAACTGAGCAGCAGAGCTTTAAGTGGCCAGGGAGTTCCCTGTGACGTGCCAGTCCGTGGAGGGCTGCAGAACAGCAGCGTGTACGTGTCTAACAAGACACTGGATGCACACGCACACATGAATGTGTAATCCTACAGCGCCAGCTATTCAGAATATGTCTCTGGGTGGTTTCTTATTCTTCTGGCTACACAGAAAGCAAAACTTTGCAGGGTCAAACGTGTTGCTTCCTTCTGCCTCTTCCACACGCAGTCTACACGTTTCAAAACGACAGCAAACACGTTTTCCCCTCTTGTTTTAAGGACCATCACTGGAAGCCAAAGCAGGTGTCCAAAACCCGAAGCTGTTTCAAGGGGAGGGGACACACACATATTTCATTTTCTTCTTTTTCAGTGCTGCTTCTGAAGCCAAACTTGGATAACAGCGTGACCACCAGGGATTCTGCAGTCGGGTGAAAGTCCCTTTGCTCACACAGGTAGAACAAGCAGTTGCTCTTTCTTTCCAAGCTGCATTACGCTATGCTGCAATCAGGAAGAAAAATCAGATTTAGACAGTAAGATGACCAAAAGTGTTAAATAGGAAACCCGCCTGGACGTGTTCCTCTGCAACCTGCTCTGGGTGACCCTGCTCTGGCAGGGGGGTTGGACGAGATGATCTCCAGAGGTCCCCTCCAACCATCTACCATTCTGTGATTCTGTGATTCTGTGAAAGAAGACTCCATTTCACACTTGCTTCTTTCTGGGCTGTGGTGGCCCCTTATTAGGCTGTGTTTGACTTATCAAAACTCACAGAATTCTCTGCTTTCCTCTATTATTCACTGCAGAAAAGTGTTCACACAGCTCATATTCATATTTTCTTTTCGGATTTGCACATCTGTGGTTGAAAGCACCACCTTCTGGCCAGTGCACACTGCAATTTGAGCAGCAAGCAGCTGCAGTTTTTATAGCTATCAACGGAAAGTCCTCATACGTCTTTACCTAATGTATACCACAGAAAATGACACATTTCAGTTAAATCAAGAGTAATAGCTCAATAAATGCACTTGCAATACAGAAACTAGTATTAAATAGGTTAATCCAACAAGATAAAGATCTGTTTTTTTCTCATGTCACTGTATCAATAAAATTAACATTTTAAAGACATGAAAAAAACTGGAGTGAAAGCTGTCAGTGAAATATCTTGGAAAATATTCATCTTCCCACTTTGTTTCTAGATATTTGGCAAAAATGGTCCATCCCACAATGCATGAAAGTGTCTGCTTATCTTTTTGTATGCAAGTATAACTGGAATTAGTAAGATTATTTTCATATCTAGAGCACACATATGTGATTGACGCTGGTAACAGACGTTAAATTTGCAACGGCTGCATTTGCAATAGCTGTGTATCCTGTCACATTTCCTATAGCTATCATACAATCTGAAAAGAGACTAACAATTTAAGACCTGTCACAGTATTATAAAAGGCAAAATAAGGAGTTATTTAGCAGAAACACATGGTGGAGATTAAGGAAATCATTCTGCACTGCTCTGTGACTCATTCAGCTTCTTCGAATTGTTCTCCCTTTATTGCCTTTTTCATGTTTGATCTCTCTGTGGACCCAATCAAATCCCCTCACTTATGATTCTGCTAAAATAAGATGGATCACACCTCTTCATTTGTTTCCTATGGGAAAAAAAAATAAGCAAAAAACAAACAACCTCTAACTTAGATTTAACAAAAATATCCTTTAAATTTCTTATTTATTACATTGAGAACATACTTTTTTTAATGGTGGGATACTGATTAGCTGAAAAAGGCTGTTTGAATGAGTTTATTCACTCAAAACTCGCTACCTTTATTTATCTGATTTGTCTCACATTTGTCTCACAAAAATTGATAATACATACACAGACATCCTGGGTTTTGAAGACGCTTTGTAATCAGTTTTTAAAGAATAGTATTCCTGGCTCAAGAAGTACGAACACTACGGCCTCTTTGTCAAACACTTGGAGTTATATTTTGGCCCCTGGATTCCACAGCAAAAATTCTCGGTGGCTTTAATTGGGACAGATTTCCATCCCTGTGTTTCAAAATGCAAAAGCTGACATTGCAGGCAGAATTACTACAGAAGCTGGGCTTTTTTTCTTTTTGTAGGTTGTAAGCATTTGGGGAGTTTTGTGCAGCATTTCCCACTTTATGCTCTGACTTGCTCATTTTCTAAAGCCAAGCATAGAATGATAAAAATCAAACCAACGACTGGAGACCATTAACGAGGAAATAAACACGAGGCACATCCTGAACAATAATTCTTTGTAACCACCTCTGTTAAATCAAGGCAGGACTTTCAGGGAGTTGTATAGTTATACCTCCTTGCCACTAAGCACCTCATGGCTTGTTAATACTCTTTGTTTGCAGCCCCGCTGCCCATTTTATGTCCGCCTGGTGATATTTAAAGTAATATTGTAATATTTCCACAAGAGACAGAGATCAACAAATGAGAATTACAAATTATCTGACAAGACCTAGGGGACGATCCAGGTGAGTATCTTGAATACTGGATGGTGGAGGCCATTCTGCTTAATTGAAGAGGTACAGCAGAGGACTGGTACAGGCAGAGACCTGAATTGGGATGAATTGGAAGTCACTGGACGTGCACGATGCTGCCCCTTGGACATATCTCATTTTTGTCAGTGGAGAAAGGTGAGTGGACCAGCCTGGTGGGACAAGCTCTGAGAGACCCAGCTCACCATCACGACGGGTTACAGTCCCAGTTCTGTTTCCGTTCAAGTGTGAGTCTCAGATCCAGACACACGTTTCGTAACGATTGACCAAGATCAACAATGTACTGTCAAGTGCATGCATCAGATGGCCCATTATTTCTTCCACTTTCCCCACAATTTAATATCCCCTTTGCTTTATGAAGTACTGCACTTCTCTGCTATAATCATAATGCTCGAGTATTGAAAACGCTAAACAGAAGCAGCTCAGTCAGTCACTGATACCTACCCCAGTGATTTCTCATGAGAAACACAGAGTACTCATCTCCCAGAAACACTAAGCTTTCCTATAAAAGCACGTTCTAGAACTGGACCCTAGAGAATTATTGTGCAATATATCTTCACTAAAGTGGTGATTAATTCACAGTAATTTAGAATGAGTTATTTGAGTATATCTTTCACAATGGTGTGATAAAAGCTTGGCTTCTTGTTGATTTTTGGCTGGTTCTGTTTCACCTGGTGCCTGTTTTTGTTTTATGTTATATTTTTTGTCCTTCTATTTCTAGGATAAAGAAAATCTGCATCTGTGATGCGATGTTTGACTATGTGGTATATCCTTCCAGAAATTAATGGAAGATAGACTCCCGGCACAATAGCGCCAAATTCTGTGCCTGTTTTTCTTTCCTTCCAGGCACCAGCAAGACTCACTTTCATGTCAGGATTTTCCTCCAACAAAGTAAGTTATATAAGTCAAATTATTTCTAATTTTCACAAGAGAAATTTATAAAACCCAGAACAGCTCAGTTTTTGCTACAGCTGCCTCCTCCTTAGTTATTTATATGGCAACGCAGTACAGCAAAGCAGGAATAGGAAAGCCCTGTTGACAGAAAATGAAGATAGCATAAAAAGTACAGATTACAGCAGTAAAAGCAAAGCCGGATATAAACCACTACAAGTGGAACAAAGAAGGGAGAAAACTATATGAAATATCAGATATTTGAGAGTGAGTTAAGCAGCACAGTTGGAGCTTGGAGGTGGAAACTACCAACATGATCTAAAGTCTGTTGCCTTCTGCTACTTTCTGTTACTTGCCTTTAATGTTTAGATTGTGTTTTTTCTGGAATCAGGAAAGTATTTACTTACTCATTTTAGCTGCCTTTAACCCACCAAGGTCCTGACTTTGTAGGATATTCTACACATTGCAGCAATAAAATTAACAACTACATTAAGGAAAAAAAAAAAAAAGAGAGAGAAAGAGAGAAAGAAAACTCAAAAAAATCATTTCACACGTGTTCATATTTTTTACTCAGAGAATGAGAGAACACTCAATATATATGATTGACACACTTAACTGGAAAGCACTTACAAATTGTAGGAAACATCACAGACCAAACACAGCTTTTCTTGTCTTTTCTTTTCTTCTTTTTTTTTTTTTTTTAAGAGTTTAGTCAAGTTCTCTTTGTTTAAAAATAAAGATAGTTTAGGCATTTAAAGTATCAGACAGTAATTCCTTGGCCAATATTTTCCCCAAAATGCATATTTTGAGTGTCCTGTAATGTGCTTGAAGCAACCTCATTTGCAGATGTGCTGAGAAACTGCCCGATGTGAAAGGCAAATCCTTTCTGTATGTGAACATGATGTATAATTGTTCAGCTGCTGCAACTAGAGACCTAGCTGCTTGGTGATACTCTTGACCAAAAGCCACGTGGAATCATCCCTGCAACAGTAAGCAGGGACGGACATTTGTTTGCTCCATGTTTTCAAAGGCATGCACACTTCTTTACTGCCCAAAAGCCACTCTTCTAAATTTTTAAGAGAGATCACCTTGATTGGTGGCAACTCTAGAAGTTAAGGTCTGAAAGAAGCCAAGGCTACTTTCACTTTGCTGGGGAAAGGGGCTTCAGATACAAACTGAAAACAAAGTCAGACCACAGACTTTTAGCCGGCACATGCTCATCTCTGGACAATATAAATAAGCATCCCAGTGCTTCCTCAGTCTGACAGTTCCTCATGTATTACAGGTTGGGATACAAAGTACCTTTGCATTCACCGACTTTTAGACAAAACAGCAAGGACAAAAACACTTGGAGATCAATGTTTTTTGTCATTCTTGATCTTATCTAACTGGAAGTAATTCCAGCTGTGTTCCTCCTTCCTTTCACCTGATACCAACTGATGCCAACAATTTCACGACAGCAGAGCAATGGCTATTTAGAGGATGTGTTTCTATTTAAATACATACCGAAGGATGGGGTCCTACTGCTTGTGATCATGGCTAATAAACTTAATTAGCTGGTCATGCACATATTTTGATCACCCCAGGTTACTTCACATTAGCAAGTAGGATGGATTGTGTCCACTCTCTGAGCAGTTAATAGAATTTAGTGTAAAGAGAAAGAAAAGAAGCCAGAATCCCAGCTAGTATAAATAGCAATCTTTTGGAAAAACCACACCAGGATCAGGGGCTGCTGTTTTTGAAGAACTCTTTAGCACAACTGTCATAGCAAATAAAGCCACTGCAAGTTGAATAAAATAATATTTTTTACTATCAACATGCTTATCATTGATATGTTAAATGATCAGAACAATTATTTCGATGTAACCTCTCTCTGCTTTGGGACTGAAATCTCTGTCAGAAGGGAAAAAAATTATTTTTTTCTCTTTTAACTCTACAGCCAGGAGTTGTTCAGGCATTAGAAATGCCTTTGTCAGGGGACTAGCAGTGTCACTTTATATTTGTCTCTCAAAACTTTAGGGAAATGGCTACTTAAGCAAACAGGTGTTGAGGGAGAACAGAGAGGGGGAGTTCAGAGAAGGAAAGAAAAAATGGAAAAAGAGAAAAAGCAGATGGTGACCAAGAGAAATGGGAGGTGGCTTTATGTGTGTACTAGTCATGAATTTAAAAAAATAAAATAAAAACCAAACCAGACCAGACCAAACCAGACCAAACAAACAAACAAGCAAAAAACAAAAGCGAACAAACAAACAAAAAACCCACCAGAAACCCCTCCCCTCTACACAAAACACTCCCTTTACTCAGGACTAGGAATTGTGTAGCTTTAGCATCCAGCACCGTAGCAACCATCCTTCCTCTCCGGTTATTTACTCCCACTCTGAGCTAATCAGACATCAGGCAATCAGAGCTGTTATATAAAAAGAAAAGGAATATAAAACAAGAGCAGCTTGTGGGTTCACCCTCCCTCAGTGCAAGTGACAAAGAAATGAAGGAAATAATGGCTTGTAGCTGCCTTTTCATTTATTTTGCTTGGCTTAAGTCAGGCTTCTTATTACTGGCAATTAAATTTGGCTCTCCTGAGCATGTTGAAAGACAGAGGGGAGGCTGTGCCTGCATCACTCAGGCAGGAGCTCTGCATGCTGCAGGCAGCCCCAGGAGCAGGGGAACCTGCGCCAGCTCACCTGCTCCTTCATAGAAACATAGAATGGCTTGGGTAGGAGGGACCTTCAAAGATCATCCAGTTCCAACCCCCCTGCCATGGGCTGAGAGATCTCTCACTAAAACAGGTTGCTAAAAGCCCTGTCCAATCTCACCTTGAATGCTTCCAGGGATGGGGCATCCACAGCTTCTCTGGGCAACCTGTTCAAGTGTTTTACCACCCAAATCATAAAAAAAATATTCCCTACATTCAATCTACACCTATCCTCTTTCAGTTTAAAATCATTGCCCCTTGTCCTATTACTACATGCCTCGGTAAGAAGTCTTTCTCCATCATTCTTATAAGCCCCCTTTATGTCTTGAAAGGTCACAGTAAAGTCTCCACAGAGCCTTCTCTTCTCCAGGCTGAATAAACCTCTCAGCCTTCCTTCACAGGAGGTTCTTCCATGGTCTTACCAGGCACAGAGGTGAGGCTGACTGGTTGGTAGTTCCAGGGCTCCTCCATTTTATCCTTTCTTCTAAGCGCAAAGATGACAAGGTGCTGAAGGGTCTCTACTGGCCCAGAGGACACAAGCCCTATGCAAAAGTGTAGCCACACAGCAAGGCAAGCATAGCATTGATGTTTCTTCTAACAAGCTTTGTTTTACATTAACACACGCCTCAGGACACGTCAGACCTTGTCTTGGTCTGCCTGGAGCTTTATATTAGCTTTTTTTTAACTGTAATGGCAATGCTCTAATGATCGGATGATGATTATGTTTATTTTACCTTTCCTTTCAGCCTTGCACTATTATGCAATACAATACTTTTTTATATATATATATTTTTTTTTTTTTTTTTTAACTAATAGAAGCAATACATAGAAATAACAAGCAATGACAGCGACTGTGCAGAATGGGCTAACCGTGACTCTAGAACAAAACACGGCACACAGAGGATATGGATGGGGTGATAAGAGGCCTTGAAAGTACAGGCATGGGATGACAACAGAGGGTCCAGGGCTATGAACAGTGCATCCTAGCATCTGGGGGTAACAAAAAGAACCGAGAACATCTATCCAACATGTGTAAAACACATGCACCATATACAGTAAATTCAGATGCAATATGGGCTTGCAGATAACTGAAGAAAGAGCAAGGTGTAGAGCATATTAGTAAACATATAGAAGTGACCCCGAGAAGATATTAGAGGGAGGAAGAAGAAACTGTCACCATCAGCTTTGTTTTTTACCAGTGAAGGATTCATGATGCTGATGACTCCCTATACCTTCCTCCTCTGGCTGAAGGACCCAAAGGGGTAGTGGAAGAGGTGAGGATTACCACCAGAGAATGGGGTAAATACCAGAGAGTTTGTGTACAGATCACTTTAGCTCTATGTAATTTGCATTATAAGTGTTAATTCCAGTTTTACATGAATAATAATATTTCTCTGATTAGGCTGTGAAGACTTTAATTAGACTAACAATAAATCCTTTACTATGCATACAAAGTGTGTTTTTTCTGCCTACAATAACAAGATTTTGAGTCTAATAAATCGGTGGGAGTTCAGACAACCTGTTCTGTAACTTGGATGCAACAAATTAGTAACAAAGGGAGGGTGTAAAAAGTGCTCTCTGAGCATGTATTCTTACCTGTATTCTTGCCTCCTGCAAACTAACCATCAGACACTTCTGGAGGAAGAGAGAACATAAGAAAAAATGTCAGATGCGGTTTCTTCAGAGGATTTCATCTGTCCATCATTGCAAGGGAGAGGTTTGTTGCAGGAAGACTGGATTTGACTCATCAGGGTCTCCATCCATACAAAGTCACTCTATAGCTGCTTAGGAAAGAATGCACAGGCCTTGAAATAACAAAATGTGTCTTGATCCCTGGTCCGCCGTATCCCTCAAATTCCTGGCCCAGAATGCAAGTCCTTAATGTTGTAGACTCATATACTTTTCACCTTTTTATTCTCTACTGCAAGCCTTCCCAGGGTAGATAACGAGCTGCTCCAAGCTGCACAAGGAGTATGTTTCCTGATTTGTGATGACCTCCCATAGCAGCTTCCCCCAGACACCTCTTTACTATGGCCAAATAACTGACATCACAAAGCCAACAGTAATACAGCATTTCTCTGAAAGCTAAAAACTTTTTGGTGAGCTAGTCAAAGTAGTAAGGAAAACTTTGCCTGAACCTGTGTGTCTCCAGTTTGGTTTCCTTTGCGTAACCATTTTGTCCCATACGACTTCTGTTCTACACCCAAAAGTACTTCCTACTTTCCCCAAAAGTTCAAATGCTGCCTTTTGTAATGCTGCTCCAAAATCTCGCACATATCACCTGTTCAGAGGTGGTAATCCACATGTTTTCATGACATAGTGGTAAACAGTCTTCCTTGCAGGCCATAAGGAGACTGCTCATCCCAGTTTTTCTTTTGAATGTCCCCAGACCAGAGGACTGTTTATCTGTTGGTAGGTTACTTTCATTTGTTTTACTGATGCTCACTTAGTCCTTTGAAAAATAAAATCTTTTCTCATCAGATAAAACTGGAGAGGATTCTTTGTAATATACAAGACAAGCAAAATATGTGTAACTCAGTAGAAAGTATATTCAGCTCAAGATTGTTCTTGAACACGTTTTTTCTTGTGCAGTAAATGAACATCAGTAAACAAGTGAAACAGAATCTCCCCAAATCTCCCCATTTCTGGGGAAATTTCTGAACTGTGAAGCATAACTGATTCTTGATCTTTGTTTTCTCCATTTTCAAGTCCACCTGTAAATTTACCAGCTTCAGGGAAATTTTAACATGTATCTAATGTAATAATATCATTAGAGACGCTAATTTTAATTGAATATATTTATCTATCAATACTTTATAAAAAAGTATTTCACATATGTATTCAGATCATTAAATAATGAAAATGATGATTGTTTCCTCATTGAGAGCTTAAATAAGTAGCTGACTAATCTATCAAGTTGCTGAATACCTTTCACTCTGAATGACTCAGTGTAAGTCTGATGAGTAAAAGTCCAATAGTACATAGACAAATAAGAAAAAGTGAGTTCAAGCGTGTTAAAATCTTCGTCTAGTGCTTTGACATTGTACACAGCAGCGAATAAATAATTCCAGATTTGCCGTGTTAATAAGTAGAAATATCCATATTGGCAGAACAGCCGCAAATGAAAAGCAGCAACAAGCCTTTTATAAAGAAAGAATTATTATTTTGTCAAATCAAGCAAGATCTCATTAATAAAATAAGGATTTTGCTCAAAAGACTCTTCATCATTAAACTGTAAGCCAGATGAGAGAGACCACATTGAGGAAAGGGCTGATAAAAATAACTTTAGAAGATGAGTCTTTGCTGCCAGTCAAATCCTGCATCAATTATACATTACATGTAAAAGACCTTGCTGGCTGTAGCCTCCTCCTGCATTAACCAAATCTTATAACCAGGCAAAACAAGAATTCTTTCATTAAAGAACAATCTGAATCTCTCTGAGTCTTTTATTATCTCGCAGAGAAGGTGGTGCCTTGGCACTGCTAAGATAAAAGGGATACAAAAGCAGGTCAACCTCATTGTGTGCAACTCTTTTATGCAATCTGATGCAGTCTGTCTTATGTATCAATATGTTCTCTTCCCCTTTTAGACAAGATGCTGCAAAAGGGCTGTGACTCCACAGATAAATCGCATAACACAAGCAACAAGAATTCCAAACCTCTTTCACAGGTAGTACTTCAGGCAGAGGGGAAGTGTAGGCAAAAAGCCATTAATTTCTGCTTTTCTACTTTCATGAAAAAAAAAAAATCGAGTCCATTTTAACATTAAAAACAACAAATGAAAGGTCTTTCTTTCCTATAATTAAAATTATAACGTGGACAAAGTTACAGTTTCAACAAAGCAAATCCAGAGTAGCTACAGGAATACAAATGGAGTTTCTCCAAATTTACCCAGCAAACACTGTGTTTGGAATCCAGATTTTCAAGTGTCCCTATAGGGAAATAATACAGCATAATATATCTGGAAGAAAGTATAGAAAAATGTAGAGCATTAAAGTAGATAAATTGCATACAACATCTTTGCTGTATATATAATTAGATGAGACAGTTTGCTAGTAGAAAGAAAAAAAAGGGACAGTTCCAAAAGAGAGAACTTACATCAATGACTGTGCTCATAACACATCAATTAATCTATCAATCAATATTTTATGGACGGATCTGTCTTATTACTCAGTCAGGCTACATTTTGATCTGCCTTCAGCTCATAAGAAATACCAGTTCACTTCTGCATTGTCACTACACTGTTTCTATTTGTATTTAAAACAGACTGTGCCAACTCTGGTTGCTTCTAATAAAGGAATTGGAGCAGAGGACTGAGCTGTAGTTTCCTGCATGCTAAAGGGGCATGTCACATCTGGGGGACTGCAGAATCAGTCACTTGTCATCCTTTCCCCTGGCTCAAGGAATACTCAATTATTTGTACAAAACAGTGTAGCTCCCAGACAGTCTCCCAGGCTTTTCTCTCAGAATGTGGCACTCAAATCTATGGCCTGAATTGGGCCTCAAGGGAATTGAACCAAACCCCATCCCTACTTGAAAGACAGAGGCATTGGGTAAGATTCAGTTCAAGAAATTCAGGCCAAATGCTGGCACAGACATGTATATGTATGGTACACATCCATTTGTCCATGTGCACTAGTTCTCTGAGCTCCTGATATAATAAACATCCAGAGCACAATTTAGTCATTTCAGACACATGAGGGCATCCCATCTCGTTCCTGGAACTCTGGACCTTCCATAGGTCCTGCTTCATATATGCCAGCCTCAGGGGGAGGCTCCAGCTACCTCCGGACATCCCAGCTGGCTCTGGGTGGCTGTGTCTCTCATCATCCCAGTTAATGAAGCCGAGAGAATGATTTACGTATCAGCCTTCTGGTGTCTCCTGCAACAATTAGTCCAACAGCCCTGTGGGCTCTACAGACTACAGATCCGATAACTCACCAGTGACTCTCTGAGAAGCTTTGACACTTTCATATTAAACCCAAAATACAGAGCAGCTGAATATCCAGAGCTGAATTTTACCAATGGCCATTCTGAAAAAAAGTGGGTATTTTTTCCTTTCTGGTGAGATGTTGTTTCAGTTCTCCAGCATTGCCTATTCCTCCATCACACCAGCAAGCTGTCAATATGTCAGCACCTACAGCACATCGCTGTTTTGGACTTTCACAGGATTCTCTCAATAACATGTTACACAAAGGCTTCTAGCCTCAAAATATTTGCTCCATACCCAGCTCTGTCTCATGGCTCAAATCAGAAGGAGATAGAGATGCCTAACACTGAACCAAAGCTCTACATCTTTATTTATCTGTCAGGATTAATACCAAGATAAGCTCAAAACCCAACACCAAGGACAGTAAAAAAGTTTGAGGAGTAGAGGCACACAATTTATGCCAAAGCAGAGGGCTGTTCGTGTAGGAACAGTTCTTATGTGAACATTTCCTCATCTGTGTCAGTCTAGCATCTGATCCAAGGCCTGCCTGCAAATTCTTATTAACACCTCAAGGTATTGAGACAAACCCTTCTCCTGTCAGCCCAAATGATCGGGGATAAATTGGGACACTTTTGTTGACATCGAGTTAATGTCCTGAAATTAATTTTGTGACACAAAGAGTAAACTGCTGTCCTTTACCAGTGGCGAAAAAGAACTCTAACCTTTGAGATCATGAGAAATACAGTAGTAGTGTCACTGAATAATAAGCCATGCTTGCAGAAAAAGGAAAAAAACACCTGGGTTTTTTTTAGCAAAGACTAAAACCAAGATATTTCCAGCCTATAATAAAATCCAGAAAATTCTTCCTTTAAGCTTGCAGGCTTCTCATATGATCTTTGGTCTGCTAATTATCCAAATGTGTGCTAAAAGCAAGATTACAATCCTAAATTGATATTGCAACAAAGTGTTTGTATGGGACCCTTACAATAAGCGTGATAATAAAATCTGTAAACATCAGATGCTAAGGGTTTAATTTGCAATCTTGTTGTCTGATGATGATGGAAAAAAAAAATCAATATAAAAGCAGGACTCTTTTGGAACCCTAGATGATCACACCATTCTGTCATTGGTTTTTATTTTAGTTCATTTTACATTGGTTTTGTGGTGCACATGCTGCTACCTGCTAAATTTTATTTAAAAACATAACCCTTCTCTTCCACTTCAGCCATATAAACAAGGATAAATTAACTAGTCATGCGACATTTGTTCAGGGAAATTTGTGAATTCAGAGACTTTTTGAGACACCGTTGTACGTCTGTTGATGTTAACTTTTTCAAAAAATTAAATTAAATCTCTACTGAATTCAGCCTATGAAGCAAAATTTATATGAATAGTTACCATGTCACAAAATTGCCACAAGATTCACTGAGTCCCATTATGTACAGCACATGTTACAACTGTCACGCAAGTTTACATCAGTCATAAAAAGCTGTAAAGCTCAGGGCAACCTGGGGGTGTGCTTACAGCATCTTCTTATAGATGTATCAGGATACATCTACAGGCCAGTTTGCCTCTGATCAAACCAAAGAATTTTTCACAGTTATACCAACCAAGTTTGGCCCTAAATGTCTCTGTAAAAAAGAAAGAAAATATTTATCTCAAATACTTCTTCTGTGTTCATTGCTAGAAAGGAAGCATGAAATCATCTGATCACAGCATTAAATTTCCATCTGCTGCTACTCTGATTCCATCCTATTAGAGACTTGGCATCTTAGTTGAGACAGGAGGAATTTTAATATTTTTTTTTGAAGAGTGACAGAGAAATTTTAATATAGTTGTACCTAATTAGAAGGTTCTTCTCAAATCTAAAAAGTGTCATTAATCTAGTTAGACCTTTGTTCTTTCAACAGCTAAAGCCAGTATCTTCTGAAGTGTTTTGCACTGCTTCTGGAGCCTAGCTTTGGTTATCTGCCAAGGGGATAGGGATCCAGTTTGGTGGACTCCTGAGATTTCCCTGTGTGAAACAATCCCAAATTCAATTTTTCATGTAGTTGCTGAAGTGTCTCAGTTCACTTCTCTCTTGCCTTTCATCTGCAACACAAGCAGGAAAAGCCAGTAAGAGAATACAGTTGCACAACTGCTGTTAGAGTTAGTAGTAATCATACAAAAAAAAATGATTGGGTTTTTCCTTGATGCCATGTGTCACCTCAACAGACTAATATTCAGATGGGTATAATGCTTCTTCCCTTTCAGAGGAATATCTGCTCAGCTGCTTCTCACCTTATTCCTCTTTGCAATAGAGGAATCTGTACTCCTTCCCAGTCTTAACTGTGTCTTGCTAACATGATCTACACCCGACAGGGCAGTCCTTGTATTTTTTTTTACTCTAGCACATTCAGATAGATAACCACTCTTCTTTTTCAATGGAATAGGAAACCTCAGGCAGACATTTTTTCACCCAGTACAACTCCAGAAATTACTCAGATGACTTTCCTCTTCTTGTTCCTCATCTTACAATCACATTTTATCTCTTTTCTCTCCACAACCTTGACTTTTGCTCTATTTTCTTTTTGTTTTAACTGTCTGTCTTAAAGCACTATAGCTGTTGTGCTTGGTTTGGTTTGTTTGTTTGTTTGTTTGTTTGTTTTTAAAAAATAGCATTGTAATTACCTTCTTTTTCCTAAACTGGTTTCCTGTCATTCATTTCAGTGGTGGCAGACTGAAATGCAGACTCCTCATTAGGACAAAAGGTCTAAGTATAGTGGCTTCTTCATGCTGCTTACCGCATAGAGCACACAGCCTGCGTAGGTAGATTCTCTGTAAAATATTTGATCAATTTTATAAAAAGCAGCAGAAGCTTCTTAATTCAACCTCACCCATAGATGTTTCTGTTTTCGAATACACGTACAGAGACAAAGTGTAGCATAAGAAACAGTATTTTTTTTAGGAACTCGAGAGTCTTATTACCAGATTGAGTGACAGATAATTTAAAAAGTGACAGGAAGAACAACACCTGCTTCGTTTTACAGCACATACAGAACTTTGTGCTGTACAGAAGTCACACTGGGCCTTTTCTACACAGAAAGGAACGTAGCAATAGGAGCTCTGATTCACATCTCTTTCCTTTTATGCAATTTCCAGAGAGTGCAAGGCATTGCTACATATGTGCAAGGCATATCTACAAAGGTAAAAGGGACAGACCGGAGGCATGAAAAAGATAATGAGGAAAATAATGTATGCCAAAAAGACTGACTGAGGCCTATGGTCATTTAAAGGGGATGGTGAGGCACAGCTCTTACATTTCCCATCAGACTTTTATAATGCGTACCTCCAAATCAGCTTGAAAAAGGTCTCCCAGTTCAGCTGAAGTCCTTCTGCCAGAAGGCAATGAGGACACAAGCGATAGAGATGAAGCTAAAACAGAAGTTCAGAAGCTCCACGAAGGTGGCTCTAGCCTACATGGGGTTACTGAGGCAGCCCACCAGTGTGGAGCAAACCCAGTCAAACTGGTGGCTGTGGAAGGAATAGACATGTATGAGCACGAGCTGAGATTTAACGCTCCTTTCTTTCATGGTCTCTAAGTCAACATCCCAGCCCTTCGGAAACCTATGTATAGGTAGACCTTCCAAAAGCAGACCTCAGAAAAACAGCCTAAAAAGGTTCTTCTGAATTACCTTTAAGGAATTCCATTTTCTTCTTTTGAATAAAACTAAAACTCAGGGATAATAGCTAGCTGTTAGGTATCTGAATTTTGATAGCTTTGCTATTCGTATTATTCTCTGTGTTCTTTGTCTGTAAAATGAGAATAGCCACACTACATGGATGTCAAAGGAATGTTGTAATGATAAATGTGTCAAAATAGTTGCAGGGTTATAGTTAGACAATAGAAAAAGTATTATCATATCTGTAGATAAATTGTCCTGTAGTACCGTTACTGTTCTCTCAGATCTATTATTTTTATTCATAAATAATAACATGATTCGCCCTCAGCATGTATGAGGAAACTGTTCTGCAAATGCTTTATTGTCTAATATCAAAAAAAGACAATTCTTCCCTAAGATTTTACAACCCAAGATATGATAGTGAGAAACAAAGCATAATAGTAGTAAGTTCCAGCTCAGCAAAACAAAGGGCAAAGCATCTTTCCATCATCTAATGGCAAATCATCTAATATACAGATAGGTCCCTACCCCTATTGCCAAAACCCCCCAATAAATAAAACGTCACCCCCTATATTACATTCATTGCTGTACTTTAGTCACAAATTTTCTCAGCCTTGTGAGATGCAACAACCTGATTTTATGAAGATTCTAGGAGACAATAAGCAGAAAAACAAACTGCACTGGGAACAGCATTCACACAAAATGCAACACCTGATAAAGCAAGTCAAACAAGCTGTAATGGAAAATGGAAAATGAGGCTGGGAAGGTTACATGCAATGACAAACCTTACTCTCAATGCTCCACAAAACTGGAATCTTCTGAGTCACTCTGGCAGTTTCTGATCCAAGAGCATGTAGAGTTCAAATGCAGCTCTTTCAAGGGAGTGATCCAAAGCTTTAAGCAGTCCATGGAAAACTCCCTACTGACTTCAAAGCCTTTTGGATCAGATGCTTGAGGTTGATTTCATCTCACCTAACTTTATCAATCAAAAACTTAGTCGTGTAGTCTAAGATTGTTATCATCATACTTTAAATTGCAAATGAAGAGAGAATGACATCTCTGGAGAGTAATGCATCTATCACAGACATGTATTTTTTGGACAGGGAGGAAGCCCTCTGGAAATGCATCTATGAACTATAAAGGGAGCCTAGAAGGCTAGTTAGAAGGCTTAAAATATACAACAAAAATCTCATCCTCACTTCATGGAGTCACGAAAGACAGTGTAAGACTGCAATTCCAGAAAGAAGGCTTAAACTTTAAATTTAAGCTTAACTTCATCTGCCTTCAACTGCCTTCTTGAAAATCCTGCCCTGTGGCTTGAAAGCAGAAGTAGAGATGGAAAACTTAAAATCACAGCAAGAAAAAGATGAGTTGTGAGATTGACAGACACCCTTAAGACTCTAGGAGATACTCATGGTTTTGAAGGAAACCCATCTGACGTTCAAAACTACGAGTGTATCATCATTCACTACTTACTGTTTGGATCAGTTGTCGGTGCCTAGGTTACATAGATTTGCATAGATTCTTAAGCCAGCATTTTTGTACCTCACTAGAGCAAACTCTTGAAGTTTGAGAACCAGACCTCTATTTACTCTGTTTATTTGTGGTTTATCCATGCATTATTTTACTACATGCTCCGTATAGGGACATTTCTTGTGTGAGCTCTCCTCTCACAGTTTTTTGTCACAGCATGTAAGAAAAGCATATAACTGGGGCCAGCTCCCATGTAAAGTTCAGAGTAAGATCCATCAGTAAACAAGAGCCTGTACTTTCCACTTTAGCCCCTTCCTTCTGCTCCTTGACAGAGCATGACAGTTGATATCTAAATTCTGACTTGAAGAACTGATTATAAACTTTTACGTGAGCTAGAGGCATGGAGACTTCCAGCGCCACTGCATGACGGGAGCCGATAACCTGCTGATGATCAGAGCGGTGTGCCAGCTTCAGCCTCTGTGTGCTGCTGTTTGCCGTCACCAAACTGGAGAGACGTGAGTGCCCTCAGCACGGTGGCCACGAAGAGGAATTCAGGCACTGGGTGAAATAGACAGGGATTCCTATACCATTCAACAGACGGGTACAACTGACGAGCAGGAGAACGGTGCAGGAAAAGGTGGCTGGGGTAGGCTGGAGAAAACGAAATCCTCTCTCTCTGTCAGTGCCATACGGCTCTCCCCACAGGCTCCCAAACATGGTATTGCTGACTGTGGCAGAGCTTTCCTATTTATCCAGTTTTCCATAGTTCTTGAAAGCACTGATGTAGCTTTGTAGCAAACTTGCAACGCAGTTTATCCTTGCAATATTTTGACTATTTTGTGCTATTATTATCGTATGATTCACATGTGTAGTTTGTGAGGATAGGTTACAAGCTTTTCTTAAGACCTGTGCAATCACCCAAATGCACCTTGCTAGTGGGAGAGGCAAACAAATGAGAGCACCAAGTCTTTACTGCACTTGTACCTCATTAAATCACCTAAAACTTTTCAAAATGGTGCAAAACCAGTTTTCTGATCTGAGAGTCTTTCATACACATTTTGCCATGCTGTAAAAAATTCTATCAGATACAAAGTAACAGAGAAAATACAGCTGCCAGAGATATCAGACAGACAGATCTCAGCATCCGTGATGGTATCAGTCTCAGTCACAGGGATTAATCTGCATATTTTAATATCAGTCATGAAGTCACAATGCTTCATTGACTTCGTGAGAGCAAGCAAGTAAATAAGACAGATGTACTGTAACAGCAAGACCCAGAAAGCTAGGCAGCCAAGGTTTGCCCCATTCATTTATAAAGTTTATAGCTTTGGGTAACACAGATTGTAGAAAGTGTAAATGGTCCTCTACCAGAATTTACTGACCTGGAAGGGAAAGGGTGGGAAATAAACACCCACACTGGTAATAAAACTGTGAGCAGGGACAGCCTTATCTGACTGAAACATTTTACTGTGGTTCAGCACATCCTCGCTAAACAATTTATTGTCCTGTGTTGTTTAATTAAAAGAATTGTCAGCCAAAAGTTTTTTTCTTTGCAGAGGAGACTATGAGTACATATGGCATCTTTGAAGCACCTTGTGGTGGGCAGGTCAAATCTATCTCCTTATGTGAGAGTGACAGAACAGGACGCAGAAAGGTCATTATTTTCCTTTACAGAAGTGAGGAAGCCCACTGGGGATAGCATGGATGGAAGTCAATAGAGAGGCTCTGTATGCCCAGAGGAAGCCAAGAGAATCTTTGTCTAGCTTAGAGCGGCCAATATTTTTTTTCAGATATTAGTCCTGGGAACACCCACCACAGGCTGCTTGTAATACGGAAAAATACAATCAATGCTCTAAAAATGTAATCCAGATATATGTACTTTTAAATATCATTAAAAGACATCAACAGTGTCAGTAAACCCTGGATCTCAGGAGCAGCATGAGATTTGGCAAGGTAAACATTCAGACAGCCGTGGGTAATGGATCACACCTACGCATTAGAAGAAAGTTAAGCAAATAAACAGAAGTGTAGTCAATGGTGCTTGCCAATTTTCCTGAAATCTGTCCATAGGTTTAAACCCCGGCACAGTAGCAGGCATCTTGGTTTTCTTGGTATACAGACTTTTTACACCTCTTTTCAAAATCCTCTGTTCACGATTAAATCCTATTTCTCCAACAGCAGAATAAAAGTTCCTAAATATTAGTGAAAAGTCCCTTTAATTCTAATCTTTGTTCCTAAATACTCCCAAGGGTGGCATCTCTGCTGTCTGCACAACTCTTCCTTCTCCTACTCCCATTGCAGCTTCCTAACTTACTGACAAGTACCCTCAACATATGGCAGGCCTTTCTTTCAGTCAAACATGACGGGAAGCTTGGGGAGAAAGCAGTGAAAAAGGAGCGGACCTTTCACAAGTAGCACATGTGAAGCTGTTTCAGTATTGAAGCACTAAGAACCAGCCTGTGGAAGCTGAACTAAGTGAACTAATACATTTTATCCACTCCTACATCCTACCTAAAAAAATATAATTATATCTGGATTTGCTCCAGGCTCTGATTTGTTCCTTTTTCACAGATGTTTGAAACCAGATGTTTAAAAAAAATTCATTTCCCTTCCAGAAAGAGTGCCTTTCATCTTCATGAAAAAGTGAAGGTGACAAAGTAAAAATATTTGGATTTTCGAAAAACACAAAACATCCTCAAAACCCATAGCCGTGTTTTTCAACCTTTTTTAATAGCACTTGTTTATAACGTACAATTTATATTCCCTTAACATCTAAAGACTGGAATGAAGATCAGAATTACTTTTCACTAGATGCAGTACATACTAACAACTTAAGAAAAAAAGAAAAAAAAAATACAGTTCACCTCTTCCTACAGAGGAAAGATGACACAGAGAGGTCATCTCAGTCTTGAATGTTTATTTTCTATAAAGAGTTCACTACCTCACTAGCAAGACTATTTTCTTGAAAAGTACTACATAAAAATCTAACTTTACCAACCCCACCATCCTAATACCCTAGTTTCATATTTTGTGAGCACATTTTACGTTCATTAAACTGAAGGGCAGACAGTTAAAAAACTTTCCACACTACCCACCTTTCTAAAAACATTTAATAACATTTAATAATTCAATCTTTTCAAATAACGAAAAGGCTTCTAATTATTTTTCAATTAAAATGTCACATTCTTCAGAATGTTTATGTTATTTGCATAAACCTCTCTGATTTCCCTTCAACTTAAACAAACTTCTCACCTATTACTATTCATGCAGCGTTATGAATTATTTCTATAACTACTCTTCTGTAGAGGGGAAATTTGATATAATTGCTTTAAATATTTCTTTGCATGACTAAGTACACCTTTGGTAGAGTAATGGAGTTTACAGGGCACATAATATGCAGTTAAAGTGATGAAAACCAGAAAATTTAGGGCATTTGTTACCACAGTGAGATTCCATGCTATGTCTGAAGCTGGACAAGAAAGCTTTTAGTTTGGTGAACCATATTTAATTTTGAAATATGACAGCCCTTCAGCTGACCGATACCTTCATGCCACAGTCTTCTTTATGCTTCAGAGTAGCATAAAGATTTATCTAAGAATGGGGGTAATAGAACAGCTTACTTAACCTGCCAACAAGCCACCAAAAGAACCAAGTTCTCCATTTTATGGAATACACAGCATACAAACACATTCAGCATTATCAAATGCCACGTTCCTCTCATGTAATTTATACACAGATAAACTTCATAAATTACCAGTTCTGAGAAGTGATACCGATGACACATTCTCTAACACTGCCTGATCCAGTAACTGCCGAAGAGATAACTGCATTACTGGTATTTGATTCAGGATTGCAGAAGAGAGGTTTCTGGCAGAGATTATCAAAGAAGTTCAGTACTATTTCTGTAGCCCTTCAGATTTCTTGCCACACCTAGTTTAAAAGCACATTATAAAAAAACAAGAGGCAAATTCCCCTCTCCAGAATTGTTACTCTAGAGCACCAGGAGTCCCTCCACTCCCTCCCTGGGAGTACTGTCCCAGTTGGTCAACCTTTAGGGGATGCATGCTCGGTCTATGCTTAGACAGCTCCAGTGGCCAGTAAAATGATGGGTTCATGAAACTCCTTCCTCGCTCGTTTTGTGCATGGATGACAATTCACTTATCCATGGGGGAGGGAATTACAGCTCTCCAGAGTCAAAAAACATGGCTGGATACAATGTGAACTAAGGTTTTGCAGGTCCTGGAAATTTCGGTTCAGAAATCTGGTAGGACACAGTTGAAGTCTTGCGACACACTCTCTTCCCAAAGAAAAAGGAGCTCTCTTTAACTTTGGGGATGTGTAAGGATGGAAAAGAGTAACTTCAAGGGAGGAAGAGACGTGAGGTCATTCTGGGGAGTTGCTCAGGACTGAGCCTGAAACCTAATTCCTTATACCCTTTCCTGTCACCTTGGATACATATTTTCACCCAAGGAAATTAAGTGTAAAATGCTGTCACTTTTAGGTAACATTTCGGACAACTATTTTGCACAGATATAAGTTATTGCCTACTTGTGATGCTAAGGAGCTAGAGATTAGGGTGGGGAGCAACCCTTCATGGCTGCTTCTACTCACCTAAAACTCAGCATTCGAAAATTGCTTTTTTTAAAGACTAAAAGAATACTGAAAGGTATCCAGATGTCCTTTTTTTTAAAGAAAAATTATAGATAATGTTATAAGAGAAGTTACTTGGGAAGAGGGCTGGTTTGCTACACCAGGACAGTAGTGAGTCTGATTGTCATATAAAGGAAATCAGTCTTCACTTGGACAACTCAGGTCCCATATGAAATATTAGCCTTGCTTACTTATGAATCCCACACAGTAACACTTCTTTGTTTATGAACTTTGATCACCCCCCACACACACTCCCCAGCAAAATCAGAAGCTCTTGAAATGAAACACTGATTTTTCAAATTCTTTTTGCCTCTTCAAATGACATAAACCAAGGAATGTGGTGATTATTACACAGTTTGAAGCCACAGTTCACTGAAATTTTCAAACAGGATGAAAGTGAGAAAGAGTTAGAGGAAGAAAAAAAAAGGAAAAGAACAGCACTTCAGATGGTAAAAGTAAAACAATAATTAGAGAGTGCTTGATATCTAAAATCTGAAAGAAAAGAGTAAGGTAAAAAAAAACAATAAATAGAAAATAAATCTGTCTCATAGGAGGCTAGGTGTAAGTTATGATAACATGAAAGCAAAAAAACCCAACAGCACTTTTATAAGTATAACAAATTTAAATAGTTGATGGAAAAAAGGTGACTCAAGCAACTCAGAGGCTGAAAAAGAGACAAACTGTAAAAAGAGCCAGAGAAAGGGAATCAGATGTGTGAAAAGAGGCCACTAGACAAGTGAGAAAAGAGGTGAGACCTCGATCGTACTCTTGCAGCCGCTAACTTGTTTGGGTGGGGGTTCGCAGCAGCCCGTGTCGGAGGCAGGATGGATGCACGCCTGGGGCTGGCGGGTGGGCAGAGCATTGGCAGGTCCCGTGCACCCCACCGAGCTGGCAGCAGCAAGTTAAATGCTTTCTCCGGCGCAAGGAAAGAGGTCCCCACACAGCAGACTATTTTAGCTAACAGGTATGGTGAGAAGATCTGACAGACAAAGCTTATTACGGTCTCCCGGCAGAGCATGAAGAGGGTAGATGCTCTTAATGACCGTATACGAGCTGACTGGCTCATTCCTGTGTTGAACAGCTTGAAAGGAGGATATTTTACCCTGAGGAAGAAAGACCTGTCTTCTTCATACATTTTTTTTTTCTTTTAGCATTTAATAATGAAAGTTTCCTCATGTGCAGACTGGCTGATGCCATGATGTCCCCATGGCCTTGAAGCCAAGTGTCCAACAAGCTCCAGATAACCTTTGCCCTGCAGAATCATGGGCAATGGCTCTGTGAAAAGCTTTTGGAAGGGCATGAGCTGTACAGAGGAAACCCGAGGGGTTATTACCAGTGGGCTGATCTCTGGCGTAGCTATCTGACTGCACCGCTTTGAAGCTGCAGGGTATTGAGTCTGTGTCACGGTGTTTCTTTTTCTCAGTGCTGTTCGTAATAGGACGGCTACATAATATTTTCATACATTTTCACTTGTCTTGTCTGGTCTCTGACCACTGCTGAAACCAATAATGTATTGCAAACTCCTCTTGAAGAAAAATAAACTAGTGTTTAAGGAATAGACAAGCCATGGGGGGTTGGATTAGGGCTGCTTCAGAGACACAGAAAAAGAATGAGATCTTATACAGGTCACAGTGTGTGTAGGAGGGACACAGAAGTGTCTTCTCACTCTTGCAAATGCACTTTTGTGTGTTTGTGACTGTATCTGCAAGGGAGAGAGAGAACAGTACTGACTAAAAGCAAATTTCAGCTTGAACATTTGAGGAGATCTGGGACCTGATGAGTACAGATTGTTGTCTGACATTCCTAATAACGGTTAAAATTTGGCCATTCCCACAATGATTGTGCTGTGGTTTATTTTTCCCATACGTAAAATAGGCTACGGCCCAACTCATATGCCTACAGATATTTACTGTAAGTAAACAAGCTATTTCTACTCTCCATGGACAAGACAGATTTAGCATAATATACAGTATAAACCAGGGATAGATTTCCTGGCTGGATGCCAGGAGCAGCTTCAGTGCTGCTCTGTGCAGAGCAAATACTCTTGATTGACCACGGTATTACTGCGTCATCCATGTCACAGCTTCATCTGGCCCTCGTATAATCAATAGGTATTCAGGAGAAACACTTGTCTACAAAAAATGTTAGGTGGGGACTGTGAAGTGAAACACAGAGCAGTTTGGGGGAAAAAAAACAAACAGGTAATGAGCCCAGGTTCATATACTTATGTTTTTCTATAGGGTCAAAGCATTCGCAGAAGAGATGGTGGGGATCCTGTGGAGGACTGGGTTTCCCTTCCCCTGCGAACAGGCACAGGGACGCCCAGGTCTGCAACGCCACACATGTGGGGAGGAGAAGCCTCCCGCTGAGCCAAGCACAACACTGCAGCTCTCAGGAGACAGCAGCAGTGGGGGACGGGGCTTCCCGGAGGCATTTTCTAAATGCTGTTTCTACTGAGCCAGCCTGAATCACTTCAGTGCAGCAGATTCTGCTCAGACTTCTTGGGATTTTGTACAGCAATGTAGTAAAGGAGACATGTCAGTTTGGTGTATATCTTAATAGGGATTCATCTCACCTGACTCCTTGTGGATCAGTCATTGAGGTCCAGCCACAACAAATGGAGGCAATGAGGCAGTTCCCCTCACCTACTTCAGATATCTGCCTATAAATAAGATGTTTTCTGTCTGTGAAGTGCCTGTTTTTCTCCACTGACTACAAAGGGATTGTAAACAGTACACTCAGATGTAGATCTCTACACTATAGATGTCTAAATTTGGTACGATGAATCCTACTCTACCTACCTGTACCAAACCACAAACTCCGTTTTGTTCATGAAAACCATCCTCCAGCTTCTATCTTAAATTCGTCATTCAGAAGATGTTGCTGAAGATCAAACACTGGGGATCAATCAAGCACCATTAATAGACGCAGAGTAGATGCAAGCAGCAGAGTAGACTTAAGCAATGAATAAATGGTTTGGACGGGAAGGAGGGTAAGAACATCTTTAAACAGCTTTGCAGGCAGCTGTGGTATGATGGACCAAACAAGGATGGAAGCCTGAGCTGAAGAACGGTATCTTGTGATCCTGAACAGAGTTATCAAAGACAGAAGGGCTCTCAGAAATGTGACAGCAATGAAGATTGATTTTGTTTGAGATTTTGCGCTTAGGCTAACTGCAATAGGAAATGCAGTAACTCACGGACCACTAGGCAAGGAAGATGCTGAACATATACTTTGGCTGGTCTCTCCCTGTGAGCAAAAAGTGTCCTTGTTTAAGAAGCTGGTTTGCAAAGTCATTTTGTTCTGCTTTTACTACCAGAATAATTTGAACATTCGCATTGTCTGGGAAAAGGTACACATTTATTATGGAGAGTAACTGGGGGTAGGAATTTTCAGCATCATTTGCAAAGAATTGGTCTAAGTACGTGACTATGTCTCTAGACAAACACAAAATTCTGCTCAGACCCAGCAAGCAAGTACTGAGGGACCATGAGGTGGATCCAGTATATCAACCTGGGAGTACCTAGCTATGGTAAGCTCATCAGGTAGCAATAGCTGCATGCACTGTAAGGTAGTTTAACTTGGTTAAGTTGGTCTGCTATATGCTCAGACCAACAGTCTGAGGAAATGATACAGTCACAGGAAATTATACTGAAAAGGACTTCAAGAGGCCATCCAGTCTATTGCCTCCCCCCAGACAGATTTTATGTCTGGGTCTGATCTTCTCACAGATGAAAGAAAAAAATACTTTCCACATCTAGAGGTATATTATTTAACGGTTGTTAAAGTCATCCAGACACAAAAAGCATACCATTTTTTCACGTTATCTCCTGCATATCTTATGGAAATTTATTACATGGCTTAGTAAATTAAAATGGTTTTGCTGACCTTTCATTGGTAGTTTGCTGTAATGCGAGATTTTTTAATAGAGCACACATTGAACATACCAAACCTGTCACATCACTTCATTTTTATAAAATATTTTGTCAGCTTCGTTGCTAGACGTTGTGATGCAACACAGTATCTTTCCTGACTGATTAGAGAGTTTATTTCTTGGCTGACAGCTTTGTTTCAAATAGAAAAGAAAGAAAAAAAAAAGTGTCACAACCTACACTGAAAATTATATCATTTTGTTGCACATATTCCCAGCCATTATCTGGAACAATACAAAACAATTTGTTGGACTTCAGAAGATGAAACAGCTACTTCAATTTCAGACCTCATGGAGGACTGGTTCACCGAACGTGTCTGGAATTCTGCACAAATAATAATCTGTAGCTCACAAACCATCATAACTATTTCCTGGTCTGGTTGCTTCCAATAATAAATGTAGTAGCCCACAACTTGCTAGACAAGGAAAACATCTACTTACTCTAACTGGTAAAGCAAATCCTGCTCTTTATTTAATGCAGGTATGAGCACTCCAGGCTAGAACTTTTGCACTTAGAAAATTCAACTCACAATTAAAATAACTGACAGAGATGGGTCACAGTTCTCCTGGTTTTCAGGACACCCAACAGAGTAAGAAAAGCTCATCAATTTTTATATGTACCAGTAAGACATTTGTTGACAGCATAGTGGCTTTTATCTATCAATATAGTCCCCCTGGCAATATATGTCAGTGCATCCTGAGACTTTATGGATTTATCCTTGTAAGGATTTTGACATGAGTTACAGCAGTTTTACCCTCAGTATACAGACAGCACAGATGAGGTATTTGTCCAGGACCATAAAGAAGCTATATCTAGTTTTCTTGAAACCTATCCTAAAGCCTTAAACACAATACTCCATTATTCCTATCTTATGTCTTTGGGACATCATCTAAAGACATTCAGAATCAATAGAGGTCATTTTGCCAGTTCCAGTGGAGTTTGAACTGAGTCTTTAGAACAGAAGAAAAGTAGTTTATGCCAGATCTTTCTTTGCGGACTGGTGGAAATCACTGGGCCAAGGCATCCAGTCATGCAGCATAGAACAGGAGGAAAATATTTTCTGATGGTATGGTATATGTGGCTGCTCCCAAGTCTTTCTCCCCTTCAATATTTTCTTCCCTCAGATTAGAAAACAGACTTCTGCAAGTAGCAGTCCATGGGCAACCTAAGTAACATCCAAATGGCCCACAACTGCCTTATACCTGGCACAGCCATACAGACCACAACCCTGTCTTCAGGGAAGCAGGGCAAGAACCTCCTCCCAGGGTATGAGAGATGAACAGGGAATGCTCTTTTTACCTACAAATGCACACACATGTAGCAAGAGCCACAAGCAGGCTGGTATGAACACGCATGCACACAAGAGTCTCTCATGCCTATGCAATTGCACTTTTCCCCTTTTCTAGAAACAGTCTGAAGGATCCTGAGAGGTCCATTCACCTGAGTGGTGAATGGATTAGGTGGTAAAAATGAATAAGGATTATGCTGGAAAGAGGAGAGAAAGACTGAAGATACCTGCACTAAGTTCAGTGGTGAAATTAAAACATAAGCAACTCAAGGGAAGACAAAGAATACGCAGCAGTATGGGTTTTGACATGGGCTGTCCAACATTTCTAGAGTTCCAAATCCTGTGCATCTGCTTGGATCCTTGATGCCATATCTTCACTGTCTCTTTGACCCACATGAATAGACCCCAAGTGAATTTATCCTACAAGGCAGATAAATTAGCACCCCTCCACAACACTTCCTATTACCCAGCAGCTGGACATGAGTGCAGCCTTTTCTCCAAGCCTTTGTCACAGTGCAAAATCACTTCCCACCAAGAAAACATAGACACAGAGAATCAAAAGACCAAGAAAGTCTGCCCTGTCCATAATCCTGAACACTGTCCTTTCAGAATAACTGGATTCTTGTTTTCTATGATTTGTAGCCTGTCCTTCAATCCTGTAAACCACAAACACGGTATATCACTTTCAGATATGCCTGTGATGCTTTGCTTCATATTCACAGAAATCATAGAAATCATAGAATCATAGGTTTGGAAGGGACCTCTGGAGATCATCTAGTCCAACCCCCTGCCAGAGCAAGGTCACCTACAGCAGGTTGCACAGGAAAACATCCAGGTGGGTTTGGAATGTCTCCAGAGATGGAGACTCCACCACCTCTCTGGGCAGCCTGTGCCAGGGCTCTGCCACTCTCAGGGTAAAAAAGTTCCTCCTCGTGTTTAGGTGGAACTTCATATGGTCAAGTTTGTGCCCATTACCTCTCGTCCTGTCACCAGGCACCACTGAAAAGAGCCTGGCCCCATCCTCCTGACACCCACCCTTTCAGTATTTATAAGTGTTGATAAGATCCCCCCTCAGCCGTCTTTTTTCCAGACTAAAAAGACCCAAATCCTTCAGCCTTTCCTCATAAGAGAGGTGCTCCAGTCCCCTCAACATCTTGGTAGCTCTCTGCTGCACCCTCTCCAGCAGTTCCCTCTCCTTCTTGAACCAGGGAGCCCAGAACTGGACCCAGTACTCCAGATGCGGCCTCACCAAGGCAGAGTAGAGGGGGAGGATGACCTCCCTCCACCTGCTGGCCACACTCTTCTTGATGCCCCCCAGGATGCCATTGGCCTTTTTGGCCACAAGGGCACATTGCTGGCTCACGGTCATCCTGTTGCCCACCAGGACTCCCAGGTCTCTTTCAGCTGAGCAGCTCTCCAGCAGGTCAGCCCCCAACCTGGACTGGTGCATGGCGTTATTCCTCCCCAGGTGCAGCACCCTACGCTTGCCTTTATTGAATTTCATAAGGTTCCTCTCTGACCAACTCTCCAACCTGTCCAGGTCTCTCTGTATGGCGGCACAGCCTTCCGGTGTGTCAGCCGCCCCCCCCAGCTTTGTGTCATCACCAAACCTGCTGAGGGTGCACTCTATCCCCTCATCCAGGTCATTGATGAATATATTGAAGAGGACTGGACCCAGCACTGACCCATGGGGAACACCACTCATCACTGACCTCCAACTAGACCCTGTGCCCCTAATCACAACCCTCTGAGCTCTGTCTTTCAACCAGTTTTCTATGCACCTTACTGTCCGTTCATCTAACCCACTCTTCCTAAGCTTCCCTATGAGGATGCTGGGGGAAACTGTGTTGAACACCTTGCTTAAGTCAAGATAGACAACATCCACTGCCCTCCCCTCATCTACCCATCCAGTCATGCCATCATAGAAGGCTATCAGATTAGTCAGACATGATTTCCCCTTGGTGAATCCATGTTGAGTACTTCTGATAGCTTTCTTTTCCTCCACATGCCTTGAGATGACGCCCAGAACGAGCTGTTCCATCATCTTTCCAGGGATGAAGGTGAGGCTGACCGGCCTGTAGGTCCCCGGCTCCTCCTTCTTGCCCCTTTTGAAGACTGGAGTGACATTGGCTTTCCTCCAGTCCTCAGGCACCTCGCCTGTTCTCCCGGACCTTTCAAAGATGACGGAAAGTGGCTCAGCAATGACTTCCGCCAGCTCCCTCAGCACTCTTGGGTGCATCCCATCGGGGCCCATGGACTTGTGAATATCTAATTGATCTAATTGATCTCTCACTTGATCCTCCTCAACCCAAGGAAAGTCATCTTCTTTCCCTGTTACTTCCCCCAATGCCTGGGACTCCTGAGGGTTGGGCCGAGCAGTAAAGACAGAAGCAAAGAAGGCATTCAGTAACTCCGCCTTCCCCGCATCCTCTGTCACCATGGCTCCTGTCTCATTCAGCAGTGGGCCCACAACTTCTCTGGTCTTCCTTTTGCCTGCAATAGACTGCAATATACTCTTTTCATCTGCCCCAAGTGGGAGCTCGATGCATTCCAAATGCACTCTCACATAGAATGCAATTCCACCACCATGCCTCACTGGTCTGTCTTTCCTGAAAAGGACGTAGTCATCCATGACAGCATTCCAATCACGTGAGCTGTCCCACCACATCTCAGTAATTGCAATGAGATCGTGGCCCTGCGACCACACACAGATCTCCAGCTCTTCCTGCTTATTCCCCATGCTGCGTGCATTAGTGTATAAGCATTTCAGAGAGGGAGTTGTGTGTGTAGTTTTGACCCTTGAGATGTGGTGTGCCTTCTGGCTCTCATAAATATTGGCACACCCCCCCACAAGTGCTGAGGAGCTACGCTCTGCCACCTCACCAGCAAACCCAGTACCGTCCCCACCCCCCTTCAAATCTAGTTTAAAGCCCTAACTAACCTGACAACTCTTGTCCTAGAACCTTTTTCCTCCTGGAAGACAAGGTATTCCCACCTGTTACCAGCAGGCCTGGTGTTTTGTAAATCAGGCCATGATCAGAGTCAGAGGTGAGTCTTAAAACTGTACCAGGTTTGATGTTTTCATTGGGTTGGTTTCTAGACAGAACTCCATAGCTGAAAAATATTTTTATATTTTTAAGTCAACTTTGAGAAAACGTGCTCCTCGGGCAAGCATAGGAGTAGATCTCAGAAAACTTGCATGTCTTTTTTTCTCAAAACTGTCTACAGCATTAGTTTTTCACAGCCTTCAGTCCTGTAATGAGACTATTTATGGCTAGATCTGGATCAAACGTTATGTCTTTTTTCAACTTGAACTTTTAGATTGCATCAGTTTGAGGTTATAATTACATTTTGTAAAATAGAAATGATGAGAAGATTGTGCTGCTGTACTATGACAAAAAAGAAGTAAATCTGTTAAATGGCATCAGTCAGGATAACAAGTTTTGAGGATAAATATTTTGCCTAATCAGTAAATGTTTAACAATATTCACTTGAAAAATAGCTATTTATACAACTTGACCTCAAACAGTTCTGATTTCCAATTCTTCAGATAATACCTCCCCCATTATAGGTTTAAAGGGCAAAAGGTGTCTGTGAACACTGACACCTCTCCCATCCTGTGCAGATTCTCACAGCTGTGACTGTAGTATGTGTATTCACAAAGGGACTAATATCTATCCAGTATTTGCTTTCTCTTCCCCTTCCTTAGGAGACGAAGTATCAGAAGTATAACACTATTGAAAGTAATCTGTGCTACACGTTGCATTAAATAGTACACTAGGTTAAGTATGGGCAATTTCATGTTAATTAAATATGCTTTGTGCTTTAAACAGACAATGGTGATATTTAATTTAATTTTTTTTTTCATTTCCATCTGAATTTATATGGAGATCTGACTATAACTATGGTGTGAGTATGCTCTAAACCACCAAGAGATCCAAGACTCAAGACATTCAAACCACATCAGAGCCAGACCAAAGAGTGGAAAAGCATACACTGAATTTACTTATTAGGTGTTATAGAGTAGCGTATGTTATTGCCTTCAAACACAGTAGAGCATTTGAAGGAAGTAAAACAGACAAAAAAATCCGCTAATCTCAGTGGACAGTAACAAGGAAGAACATCCAGATTAGTCTGAAGAACATCTCTGAAACTCTGCAGGAGAGAGAAGCTCCTGGAAGTTTGTAAGTAAGATTCAGGTGAGGGATATAATCATGGATGGCACAAATGTTTTCCTAATAAGGTCTTTGTATGTATTGCCTAATAAGAAACTACATTCTTTAAAATTAACTATAAGCACCAGAAAAACATTTTCAAATCATGCATTAGAAATAAATAAATAAATAGAGTAATCTATAGTTTGAACAAATCCCTCTTTCCACTTCTTCACACAGGGGTCTCAAGAATATCTTATGTGAATGGTAATAAGTCCCAAAAGAAAACATATGTATCCTTAACATGTGAGGATAGATGAATCATAGAATCATCTAGGTTGGAAGGGACCTTTAAGATCATTGAGTTCAACCATTAACCAAACATTGCCAAAACCAACACTAAACCATGTACCTAAGTACCACGTCTACCTGTCTTTTAAATACCTCCAGGGAAGACAGTTTCACCACTTCCCTGGGCAGCCTGTTCCAATGCTTGATAACCCTTTCGGTGAAGAAATTGTTTTTCATATCCTATCTAAACCTCCCCTGGCACAACTTGAGGCTGTTTCTTCTTGTCCTATCACTTCTTATTTGGGAGAAGAGACTGACCCCCACCTCTCTACAGCCTCCTTTCAGGGAGTTGTAGAGACCAATAAGGTTTTCCCTCAGCCCCCTCTTCTCCAGCCTAAACAACCCCAGTTCCTTCAGCTGCTCCTCATAAGAAAGCCCCCCCCCCCCCCAATTGATCTCTATGGCATGCAATTAACATTGCTGTTGACAGCTTTGTGCAGCTCATCTCAAAATTTTCTTCTTGTGACTACAAAGTGACTGGAAATGTAACATCTCCATAACATTTAGAGGCCCTGTCAAGCCATATACCCAGTAAATCAGAAGATCTAGTTTTGAAAATACTCTCCCCAGATCCAGATCATTCCCTATTAACTTGACATAGCACATCCAAAAATATGTTTTAGGAGAAAGTGGCTGAACTGGAGCAGTTACATAGCACCACTGAATGCCAATATCACTGATGAATCCAACGGCTTGGCACACATATCTATATTAGGGAAGCATTTTGCATATTATCTCCACGGTGATACGCACAGTGTTTTACAGAAAAGCCCCAATTACATCATAAATGGTTCCATTAACAGATTTACGTTTTGGACTCTGATAGATCTTCTGTGACAGGGCGTTACAAGCTGCAATTAGGCATGAAGTATGCGGAATGGACTCACTCAATTAACTGGCTGTTGGCATGGAGTTTAAAGGTCTAATTCTGATCTCAACAATAGGGAGATCATGAGTATACATCACATGTTTCCTATGGAAATAATTTATGTTACCATTTGGCGAGGGACACCACAGTAAATATAGGTGACCTGAGACTATTTTATGTGGTCTGTATCTCAGAACTTGTTTAAAATTACTTAAAGGTGTTGGGCCATACAGAGGCTTGAAGAAGGTGTATTACTCCTAATGCCCCAGAAAATACAGTTTTGATTCCCTTGAAGATGTGAGTTACTCCACACATTATTAATGAAAAATGCAAAACACTTCATCAGAAGATATCAATGTCTACCAACATCATCAATCACATTAATGCGTTAGAAGTGCAGCGTTCCGCCCTTAGTGTTGCAAAGATACAAGAGTTCTATGCATGTCCAGAAAGTACCCTTCTGTTACACAGAGGAAATTTGGAAGCAACTCTACTCATTTCCCCAGAATTGCTCCAAATTTATACCCATAAATCTCAGAACAGCATTTTGCTCCTTTATTTTAAGCAAGAACTGGGAGTTAAAAGCAATAAGTCATTCTGGACCTGGAACAGAAGACATCCTATCAAAGAAAACCAATAAAAAGGGCGTAATTCAATGATAAATTTGGGCTGTATGGTCAGAAAATGTCATGTTTTGTGGGAAAAAAAAAATCCTTACCATTACCACTACCCCAAGAATATGCAGTAAGAGCTAAAGAAAGTTGTTTAATGGGTATATATTTCAGACTATTTCTTCTCTGAATTTAATAATTTTTCATATAAAAGATACCAAATCAGATAAGGAGAAGCTTTGATAGAAGCTGCTGGTAGGTAAATCTAATTGAACTGTAAGAAAAACAGTAGATTGGAACAAATAATTTTCCTTTGTAACAAAGAAAAAGGGAATAGAATTGAATGCTATTTTTTTTTCAATACAAAGAATAATCAGAACACACTGCAGTGTTGAAAACAACCGTATTAAAACAGATATCTGATTTCATTGGAGTAACAGATGCTTGGCTAATTCAAGATATCAACAAGGATGTAAAAACAGTAGGACATAAAGTCACCCCGTGATGTGTCAGAGATGGGGAAATTTTAAAACATGCAATTCACTGAGTCACCAGTTTAATTGTGTGAACTGCGGCTCCTTTCAACTTGATGTTAAAAACTTTATTTTATCACCGTGTCCTGTCCTGCACCCACAGCAATAGAAGCAGTGACTCTGTCACTCTTTGGTGTTCCTAGTGTCTTCATTACTGCAGCCTCTGAATGCCTAAAACTTCTGGAATTTTGTCCAGAAAGAAAATAAAAAAGTCAAAGCTGACCTTGCTTATTACTTATCTTTTCCTCAGCTTTTATCTTTCCTGACTACTGAGGACCTGATTTGGGAAAGGCTTTTCTGTGTGCATCTTATTTGTTGATATACTTCATGTTATTATTCTTGCAATCACTCTGTGGTATGTGGTAGCTTTACTTTTCAAATGAAGAAATCAAAGCGCAGAAAAAACAAGATATCAAAATGCACATAAAATGTCAGGGGCAGAGGAAGGATTTGAGTTCCTGATTCCTTGCCTGGTTTCTTCTTTCATTACCTGAGCTATTTTGCTGGTGACACGGTAAGAGTATAAATGCTAACTATTTGTTAAAAAATCATTATGCCAATGAGCAGTGGGAAGATGAGCAACCACAAATATGAGGGTAAGAAAAGCAATATGAATTTTCTTGTAGCCTTCTGTGTTCATAAGTCTAAATGTCCCTATCTCAATACAGATTCCTGTTCAGCTTTTATGATGGATTACAGCGTGTAACACAAAGCCATGCACACCTAATTTTTCTGGTCCACTGCTGAGAGGATCTTTTTGAAATAAGGGTATGAAATGTTCATTTCAAGGCCGCTTTTCAACAGGTCTGGAGGTGGCATATGCAGAGTGTACCTGGCTTACAGGAATCTGGACATGATTAACTAGGATGCACAGATAAAGACCTGGGCAAACACCACAAAAATTGTTATATATGGAACAAGTCCACAGTGCTGTGCAACACCTTAACATGTTTATATCTTTCGTGTGATAATGAGTGCAAAACTAAACTGGCCATTGCTTTTAAGAAAATCTACAGATACACAGCTAATGTGCACACTACTGACTGAGCACCGAATTCCTCCTACAAACTCTTATTTCCAGCAGCTGCTCACTTTCTGTTACTCTTATGCTGGTTCCTGTATTCAGAAAACATTTCATTAAATGAATAATATAGAGAGAGAAACAATAAGACTTGGATATGCAGAGAGCAATTAGAGGTTCCCCAATTGTAGACCATAATATCGACTAGAACGTCATTGCAGAAGAAATAGAGGAACATGGAAAAACATCTTGGGCTAGATAACATCACAGTCCATCTTCTTTGAGGATCCATGGCAAAACAATGAACTAGTGCCTGCTACAATTTCCCTGCTAGGGATCACACCCGGTTCCTGTGCATCACTGGTCCCATTGTAGGAATAAAAAGAGTGGGGGAATAAAAGATCTTGTAAACCCCTGCTTCAATTAATCCTTTAGAGTGCCTCACCCTCTGCCCAAAATCCACTTTCAAGCACATGATAAGAGGAGTCACAGCTAGAAGAGCTTGCTTTAGTGTATGCAGGGAAATCAGAAAGAAAGAGAACTATTTCAACAAAACATACTAAAGCACAAAACAGGTATAAAACTTGCGAAAGGCATAAAGACAACAATTCTGTCCAGGAAGTATACAAGACTGTATAATGAATAGGCCAAGGACATGCACAAAAATAATTACGATTATGCTTCAGTCTTATGTCATTTAAGTATTTCAATTCTGTACCTTTGGTCAGTGAGCTGATCAAATTCTATTAACTCAAAAATCTTACAAATTACAAATTAATACTTTCTCCCTTGTCAATCATGGTACAATCCTCCTGTATGACAAGACTGATGGCATGTAAATGCATGTGATTTACAACCCTTATCACTCTCTGTCATTAATTTCTGCATCTCCAATTTCAAATCCTGGCTTACACCCAGGTTCCTCTAACTAAACTGTGATAAGATGAATATCTTATTTCTAGTTTCTCATTATTTCTTAAAGCTGTTTCTTACCTCTCAACCTTTACTTGATGAATATAGCTGTCAAAAAACTGGGCATGAACCCAGGAATGAAGTTTTCTTGCATGTTTTATATTAGCTATGTTGTTGGGATCTCTTTGTGGTTGCAGTTCACTGTTGTGAAGGACACTATAAGCTGTTTCAAATAAATCAACAATTAAAGACACATTCTGAAATAGCACAACTATGTGTTATTTGCCACCCATCTGATCTTGCCCATTAGCCTGTACCTACTACCATAAACAAAGTAGATTTCCCTTTAAGATGGGAAGAATCTACTTTTCTATCTGATATGAAGGTATGCAAACACTGTGTCGGTGAAAGGACACTGCTTCTTAATATAATCATAATAATACAAATACCAGCACATAATAATCACAAGTTTTGAAGTAAAATAAACATATTAGGCATAGCACTGAGTTTTGCTTGAGAGACTTTTAGTCCAGAGAGATGGTCTTTCCTTATGCTTTTCAATAACCCAAGGAAAGGCAGAGAAAGACTTTAAGAATCTGATAACATAAAGGCAAGTTGGTCCATAGGACTCACTAAAAGTCATGAGATAAGTGGAAAGACAGGAAATAAATGAAATACATGGGACAGAAATAATACACATACAGAGCTAGTTTAAAGGTCTACTTACTGCCGTACTGTGTCTGCAGGTGAAACTAAAAGTAAAGACAAGGGTGAAGAGTACAAGACACAACGCTTGTACTGATCTGTGCTGGCATACCTCCCTAGTTTGTGGAAATCTGAAATTAGTATCTTCTAACACTAGTACATTCATGCAAAACAGCATCTAGAGACTGATGAATCTATCTCCCATTCATTTCTCTAGTTGAAAAAGGGAAGATATTTACAGAAGGTAAGATGTATTTCGGTGACAAAAGGCATGTTTTAGGGATTGCAAAGAAAACTCAAATAATGGAAAATGAAATTTAAAAATCAAGCAATTCAAGAGCTCAGTAAAAAGAGGCAATATAGGGTGAAATCAATGCAGAATGGCAAGCAGGAATACCCTGGTATTATAAAATGTTGAGCAGACAAATAGAGCAGAGCTCAGCAGCTATTAAGTGCGAGGATTAAAGTGTATACTTCTTCTGATAAATGACTGCATAAAGCTGGTTCCTCCTCTGTCAATAGATTCGAAATGATGCTCTGTTCTGGCTATATTGTAGAACAACTTGGAAGAGATGAACAGAAAATCTGTTTTTTTGCATGCTTTATCTAGTTAGATGTGAAGTCATTTCCAAACTGAAGCTGATTTATAAACAAAAGAAAAGTCTTGGTTGTTGACTTAGGTTTGTTTTACAATGTTGATACCATCTGGTGCCACTCCAGCAAATCCATGAGACTGCACATGTTCTGAAATCATAATCTGAGCGAATCGAGCAATGGTGGATTAAGGAGGGCTTCTAGAAATGTGAGGTGGATTTTCCTCTTCCAGTGTTACACACTCCTAATGTAAATACTTATCTATGTGTTTACAACTGTCAGAGTGTCCCTTTCTACAGCAGTGCATCCCACTTACCTTAAATTTGTATCGTAAGGTGAGATGACCAACCTTCCAGATGTACTTAACTCTTTCTATTGATTATTTAGAAAGCCCAGAGTATTAGTTTAGAATAAACATCTAATTTTCATGTGGCCGAAGGCAGGTGAGATAAATCCCCCACTTTGTAAAGTGGTGTTATTAAAGGCAATAGTAACTCAACTTTATTCAGAGATGTCAGGTTTAATTCCAGAGCTATCAGGAAAAAAAATACATTGCCGTATTTTTAAAATACAAAATACATTAAGCAAATTTCATTGGAAAAACAATCAGAATAATAGATAGTTTAAGCTTCTGTTTAGTACATTTAGTACACTTACCATTTTTCTGAAAAAATGATAATCTGCTTCTGAAAGAAGATACTATATGTATCATGATAACTGTAACAGAAAACTATTATCATATCACTAGGCAAGGGCTCAGAAACATTGCTAGGGACATGTAGGTGGAATTATTTCACTCTTCACTAAACCACTGCTTCTAGTCAGTAGTGGATTTTTCTCATGTTGTAATCTGGAGCACAATACAGTATTCATGCATCTTTGTTCCTTTCCTTTTTGCACACTCCTTGAGGTGCCACCTCACCCTGGCACTTCCTTTCTGACCCATTTTCCTGCCTGGAGCCAAGGGCTCCATACTGACCCAATAAATCCAACCGATCTGTTTTGCTCCAGTGCAGTGGGAGAAAGGAGAGGGCAAAACTACTCTAGAAAAAGAGATGGATATGGGTACCTGCATTTGCAAAAGCATTTAAAATCCGCAAATACACAAGGTTGGAAAGTATCACTTTTGATAGACTATGTATGGAATATGAGGAAGAGTTATGAACAGCTGACATGACTAGGAGAACTAGGTGTTTGGAGGACAGTATTACTGCAAAGAAAAATATCCTGCCTATGTTCATTTCTAGCCACTTAGTACGGCCACTTAGTGACCTGATCTGATTCAAAGCCTTCAGACCTCTGTGGTGGTGAATCCTAAGGATTAGGGAGGCTTTCCTAGCCTGAAATACTGCATCAGGGTAACTAAGTCAATCTAATTTTGACCTAGTTATAAAAGTGTGAACATCTAATAGAGAGTTACTCACACTAGTTAAAGCTTCGCTATTATCCCGTGAGCTCAAACTAACCCTCTGAAGTCAGCCAATGTGAACATCATTTTAAACAAGTCTGAGTGTCTAAGGATATGCACTCTGTAACTCAATTGCTTTAGTTACACTCGGACAATTTGTCTAATAAACACAGTGAGTTAGAAGTGCATCCAGATGAACATGGCTTTGTCTTGGGGGTGGAAACATCATCGTGTTTCAGTGAGAAACCACCCATCTGTAATTCTGTCGGCTTTTAGGAAGACGTCTGAAAAGGAGATTGAACTTCAGTGAGTCAGGGAATAATTTCAGATTTATTTAATTGGCAAGAACAAAGAGCTTTTTGAAATGTGTTTCTCATGAGAGGAACCATCCCTCCAGCTGTCTGACTTCTCTAAAGCCCACAGCTGCACTCCACTTGATCTTACAGTGTCCCCAGGTCTCTCCCAAAACCTGAACTGGTCTGTAGGTCTTCTGGGCCTGAGGTGGGGGTGGGGGGATCCCTTTCTGCATCTGCAGTCTCTTGAAATCTTGCACAAACAAAAATATTTGCAATTTTTTTTAGGAGACAATACCTTTGATTAGACTGAAGTGGTCTTGGCAGAATTTACTGTTCATGCATGAATTCATTTGCATCTACTTTAAACTGCATAGCTAAAAGGTGGGTGTTTTAACCACCAAAATTATAAATTAGCACATAATTAATCAGATTGGCTTGATTCTCTAACCTCACCAACAGAAAGCAGGAATGGCTTTCTGGAAACTAAGTTGGATTGCTTTGACACCTATGGAAGTGTGGAGAAGAATCGAGCCCATTTCACATGCCTTGTTAGATACCCTTTCCTATGTATGCCAAAGTCAATGGGAATGAGGGACAACATGTTCCCATCCATACAAAACAGATGTGCTGTCAAGAACAGAGATGATAGAGTTCACAGGGGCTCTCAGGGCAACAGAGCTGCATGGCAAGCCACAAGCACAAAGGCATGTGGGAGTAAGTATCAGCATTTTCCTTACCACCATCAACCTCTGACCATTCCCTGTGTCACGGCCATTTCATTGCTAACCAGCCAGTGCTGACCAGAGCATCTGTGGCAGAGTCCAAGCCTGAAACGAAAACCAGAATAGTACTGTCAGCACCCCCGACAATCACTTGCTTGCCTACAAAACGTCTTCATGGTTCCTTCTCTCCAAACGACGATGCTGTCTCTGCCTCCTCAGGAGGGCAGAGTGTCATCCAACCAAGAGAAATTGTTCTCCTATCACACCACTCTCTGCTATCCACCACTGCTGAAAAATCAGAGGAGGCATCTCCCTTTGAGCCTCTTTTGCTGTTCAGCAAGAGTGTTGCTGAAACTTTAATGAGATTGTGAGGGTTTTTCTCACAAGGACAGCTGCAATGGTCAACATCAAGTGGGAAGAAAAATGACTGTCATCAGCATGCAGCGCCTGCCAGTGAGGCATTCATACCAGTAAAACATAATCAAGTTTTTAAGGCAGGACCAAAAAAACAAGCTCAGCACTTTTGCCATTATTGGAGCTACTGATAACAATTACTCTCCTCGTGGAAGGGACAGGGACAGAGGTCTTCTCTCCCTTTTGATTTTGACCTTTGTAAATCTTTTGGCATTGATGCAGCAATTACTGCTTAAACCCTTCACAGGCATGGAGATGGAGTTAATATCAATCATCGCTTTTTGAAGGACCAGCATCCTGTTGTGCTACATGCTGCATGAACACCAAACAAAAGGCTGATCCAAACAATTGCTCTTTTCTTGTTTAATAATCTAGGGGGGGTCAGCTGCCTGGTAATCAGACCAACATGTTAAATCTAAAGATACACTGTTCCTGGTTTTTCGATGACCTTCCAACATCTGTTCTGTTGTCTATTTACAGTTCATACCACTTGTGTAACTACTTTAGGAGAACACCAATGTTTTTTTCAATAGTTGTTTAACTGTCAGAGTCACTGATCAAGTAAGCAAACAACAGTTTCCTTGTACCCACTCCACACAGAAAAAAACAGCCAGAAACATTATTTTTTTTTATAGTTTTAAGTACAGATCAGATGCTTTTATAAAAACACACAAGGTGAAGTATACCCTAGTGTTACCTGTAGCAAACTGCTGTCCTACAGGGCACAGCAACGGCTGTCACAAAGGTGCAAATCAGGTGCTGGGGTTACTACTTGAGCCACAGGTAAAGAGCCCACTTAGTTAAACATGTGAAAGATGGGTGGGAACAGCTAAATGGGCTTCCCGAGAGCATAGGCAAAAAGGCCAGATGCTGAGAGGAGTTAGACAACTTTTCAAGCTTTGTGGTTGAAAACATTGCTTGAAACCATTGCTTGAAACCATGGACAGCAAAGGATGCAAAGGGAGAGCCCTGATTTTACAAAGCAATGCAATCAAATTGCATTTAGCGGCGAACCATCAAGACTTTACAGGATCGAGAGCGTGCCATGATATCGCAAATCTCACTTTTTGTGGTATAAATGTCACCCTTGGCTGAGGCTATGGGTAGTTCCAGCCATTGCCAAAAGGACCTCAGCTGTAAAGCACAAGTTATATTACCTTCTCCTTAAGACTCACTGGTTCCCCAGCCATCTGCACCTTAAATACTGCACAAATACCTACAGCAGTTTCTTTGTTTGTTTTCTAACTTTCAGGAACTAGTTTGTCTTATTTAATTCTGAGAAGGTTTTCCCAAAAAAGGGTCATACACTGCAAAACATCACAAACACTTATTAGAATATAATAGTAATAATAGAAACTGAAGTCACTGATGAAACCTATACCTCAGGAAGTGAGGTCTCAAAAAATTTCAGTATACATTTTGATTTTTTCAGAAGTGACCATCTGGGATATCGTTATCTAAAAGCCCATTTCATGTAAGGTGCCATTTAGAGGTGGGAGGTTGTTTATTATTATATATATAAGCAAATGCATTTATATATTTTTAAAAGTCAGTATATATATATGTAATGAAACATACATAAATATAGGCCTATATATACATACACACAATGTTCATATATATGTACTCCTATAAATAAATATCTTTAAAGCCTTTTATCTGTTACCTGCGAATTTCTTTTCTTTTTTGAGGGGTTTTAACTAAATTTCTAATCTTGGGAAAAATAGAAATTGTATAGGTGGTTACAAGGGTGATCGGCTTCTTCTAGAAGGTATTTGTGATGGATACACTTCCATGGTATGTTACAGTCAAATATTGCCAAGTTTAACATGCAAGTTCAGAAGAAATAAATCTTACAGTTTCCAATGCCTTGGCTTCAAACTCTAGTATGGACTGAAATCCATAAGCAAAAGGTCTTGTCATCCATGAAAGTGGGTCAGCTGCAGAAAGAAACTTAAATATGAAAGATGGTTCCCCTAGCAATCAGCATATAAAATATTCTCGTCCAAAGACAGGGGGTTTTAACTCGTGATACCATGAGGGGTTTTTTTTCCACAATTATGGAAGTTTCAGATGTCTGTGCTCCTCAAAATTATACGAGCAGGGAGAGGCAGAGATCTTCAGCTTCAGATTGTGTCCTGAATTGATTGGTAAGGAGGGGACTCAGTTGTGTCTGTGCTAATAAACCTGACATCAGCATCTAACTCCTGGCAGTGAGGGCAAGCTCATATGCAGATCTCAGCTTCTGGAGTTTGCAGCTTGCAGGAGGAGACTAGATTTATGAAAGTTTTTGGGAGAGGGAAGGATGAGCCATTTATTGGTTGAGTTTTTGGGAGGCATCCAGGGAAAGTGAATAAGTGTCTGGCACACCAAAAATAGCTTTGGGATACTTGAAGCCAGGGAGTCATGAGAGGTAATGTGGGAGAGGAAACAGAGCACCTGACTACATGCTCGTTAATAAGAAATTCTAGGTCTTTCTGACAGCACTTTTACAGGCATTCAGCATTTCACAGGATCCACTGAGATAAAATCTTCAGCCCCCATGTGTCTGTCAAGCATGTACATGATTTAGCTGTGGCAGAGGGACACTGGTGCCCAGAGCTGAACAAAGGAAATGATAAGAACTCACAGCAAAAATGCAATGGGTGATCCATTTCATACCTTCCAACAAAGGCCCTGCCAAGCACACTCCCCACCAGGCTAGGGCCAAATCCTTAGACCTCAGAGTGTCAATGACGGGCTGTTCTACATGTAAATTTGAACACACAGCTTTGTTTCTAAACCTCTGATACAAAAGCTTTATGGAAACTCCGCATCTTGCTCCCCCAGCTTTCGCATTCTCCATGGTGCCTAGATAAGAATGCCTCTGCCACTCTCAGGGAAGTCAGTTTTCTCTTCCCAGCTTAGTGATTAAACAGGTATTGTAAGCTGCCTGACGGAAGGCAGCTGGCAAAATGGATGAATTTGCTAAGACAGCTGCAACTCCAATTTGCAGGTTTTTGTAACTACTGATCCAAGTTCAATTCTAATACAAGAATCTATTAAAATATCCAAAGGCAAGAGAAGAACTGATCCAGGAGGGGAGGTCTCCTGAACTACCTGTAAGCAGTGAAAGCTCAATAATGTTTGATTCATCCCCTAAAGCATGTTTGTCAAGAAGAAACATTTCTGGTGATAGATAGGGCAGATAAGACTTCCAAGAGAACTGGACATGAGGAATGATCTCCATAAATAAAGGCAGTCAGACTCACAGACAGTGCAATGTATACACATATTATGGCTCTGTCTGTCTCTTTCTCCCACTTAAAAAAGAACAGAAGAAGAAAGAGAAGATCCTTCTACTCAATGTGGTGGTGACTTTGAAGCCTTAACCTTTTTTACTGATTCTGAAGTAGCATCAGGATCATTAAAAAAGCCTAAATTGAAACATTTTTTTTGTTTCCCATTCCCCTTTATAAACCAGATTATAAGACACAGCAACTGGAAAAGGTCTGCAAAAATTAGACTACTACAGTAAAGGCAATCAATCGTTTCTGAAAGCAATGGTGTAATATAGAATAGAATCATAGAATCATTTAGGTTGGAAAAGACCCTTGGGATCATCGAGTCCAACCATCATCTCCGCTCTACAAAGTTCTCCCTTACACCATATCCCTTAACACCACATCTAAACGAGTCTTAAACACATTCAGGGATGGTGACTCCACCACCTCCCTGGGCAGCCTATTCCAGGGTCTGACCACTCTTCCTGTGAAGAATTTTTTCCTAATGTCCAGCCTAAACCTACCCTGTTGCAGCTTGAAGCCATTCCCTCTTGTTCTATTGTTAATTACCTGTGAGAAGACACCAGCCCCAGCCTCTCTACAATGGCCTTTCAAGTAGTTGTAGAGAGGATGAGGTCTCCCCTCAGCCTCCTCTTCCTCAAACTAAACAGTCCCAGCTCCTTCAGTCACTCCTCATAAGATTTATTCTCCAGGCCCTTCACCAGCTTCATTGCCCTCCTCTGCACTCGCTCCAGCACCTCGATATCTCTCCCGTATTGAGGTGCCCAGAACTGGACACAATACCCAAGGTGTGGCCTCACCAGTGCTGAGTACAGGGGGACAATCACCTCCCTCCTTCTGCTGGTCACACTATTTCTAATACAAGACAGGATGGCATTGGCCCTTTTGGCCACCTGGGCACACTGCTGGCTCATGTTCAGCCGCTTGTCAATGAGAACCCCCAGGTCCTTTTCGGCCAGGCAGCTCTCCAGCCACACTTCCCCAAGCCTGTAGCGATGCATGGGGTTGTTGTGGCCCAAGTGCAGGACCTCGCACTTGGCCTTGTTGAAGCTCATACCGTTAGCATTGGCCCATCGGTCCAATCTATCCAAGTGTCTCTGTAAAGCCTCCCTATCCTCATGCAGATCAACACTCCCACTTAACTTGGTGTCATCTGCAAACTTACTGATGATACACTCTATGTCCTTATCAAGATCATCAATAAAGACATTAAACAGAAATGGTCCCAACACTGAGCCCTGAGGGACACCACTTGTGACCGGCCGCCAGCTGGATTTAACTCCATTGACCACCACTCTTTGGGACCGCCCATCCAGCCAGTGCTTGATCCAGCAGATCGTATGCTCATCCAGGCCATGAGCAGCCAGTTTTCCCATGAGAATTCTATGGGGGACAGTGTCTAATGCTTTTCGAAAGTCTAGGTAGACAACGTCCACAGTCTTTCCCTCGTCCAATAATCGGGTCATCTTGTCATAGGAGATCAGGTTCGTCACGCAGGACCTGCCTTTTATAAACCCATGCTGACTAGGCCTGATCCCCTGCTTGTCCATTATATTACTTGTAATGGCACTCAAGATGATCTGCTCCATGACCTTCCCTGCTACCGAGGTCAGGCTGACAGGCCTATAGTTTCCTGGATCCTCCTTTCTGCCTTTCTTGTAGGTGGGTGTTACATTTGCTACCCTCCAGTCCATTGGGACCCCAGTTAGCCGTGACTTCAGGTAGATCATGGAAAGTGGCTTGGCGAGCACGTCTGCCAACTCTTTCAGCACTCTTGGATGTAACCCATACGGTCCCATAGACTTGTGTGCATCCAAGCGGTGTAGCAGGTCACTCATCACTTCCTCTTTAATTGTGATGACCTCATCCAGCTTCCCCTCCCTGTCTCCCAGCTCACAAGGCTGGGTGCCCAGGGAACATTTAGTTTCACTGCTAAAGACTGAGGCAAGGTAGGCATTGAGCACCTCAGCCTTTTCCTCATCCTTTGTGACTATGTTTCCCTCTGCATCCAATAAGGGAGGGAGATTTTCCCTAATCCTCCTTTTGTTGTTAATGAATTTGTAGAAACATTTTTTGTTATCCTTAACAGCTGTAGCTAGGTTGAGCTCTAGCTGCGCTTTGGCTCTCCTAATTTTCTCCCTGCATAGCTTCACTATATCCTTATAGTCTTCATGAGAGACCTGCCCCCTCTTCCAAAGGTCATAGACTCTCCTTTTGTTCTTGAGGTCCAGCCAAAGGTCCCTGTTTAGCCAGGCCGGTCTCCTTCCCTGCCTACTTGTTTTTCAGCACATGGGGACAGCCTCCTCCTGTGCCTTTAAGACTTCTCTCTTGAAGTATGTCCAGCCTTCCTGGGCTCCTATATCCTTCAGGGCAGCCTCCCAAGGGATTTTGTCCAGCAGTCTTCTGAACAGGTCAAAGTTTGCCCTCCGGAAGTCTAAGGTGGCAGTTTTACTAACCCCTCTCCTTGTTTCTCCAAGAATCAGAAACTCAATCATCTTATGATCACTGTGCCCTAGACGGCCACCAACCTTTACTTCCCCTACAAGTTCTTCCCTGTTCACAAGAAGCAGGTCCAGGAGGGCACCTTCCCTGGTCGTCTCACTTACCAGCTGTGTGAGGAAGTTATCCTCCACAGATTCCAGGAACCTCCTGGCTTGTTCCCTCTCAGCTGTGTTGTATTCCCAGCAGATATCCGGGAGGTTAAAGTCCCCCACAAGAACAATGGCAAGTGACTGTGAGATTTCCCCCAGCTGCTTATAGAAAGCTTCATCCGCCTCACTGCTTTGGTTGGGAGGTCTATAGCAGATTCCCGCAGTGATATCAGCTTTATCGGCCCTTAACCTAATCCAAACACTTTCCACCCCATCATCACTATACTTGATTTCTGAGCTCTCATAGCATTCTCTAACATACAGGGCCACTCCACCGCCTCTCCTTTCCTGTCTGTCCCTCCTCAAGAGCTTGTAGCCATCGATTGTGGCACTCCAGTCATGTGAGGCATCCCACCACATTTCTGTGATAGCCACTATGTCATAGTTTTCCTGGTGCATCATGGCTTCAAGCTCCCGCTGTTTGCGCATACTGCATGCATTGGTATAGATGCACTTCAGATGTGCTAACGATTCCAACACCTTTTTGTGAGTGTGGGCCCCATTTCCTACCAGACCCTTCTCAGGTGCTTCCATGATTTCTAAATGTCCGTCCCTTCTCTTAAATGAAATGGCAGAGTGAGAGTCCTCGCTAGTGCACCATCCTTCAAGCCCTGGCATGCCTCCCTGCCCCCCTGTGATAGAAACATCAGGCTCAAAGACTGTTAAAACAAATTGGGGCTGTATTCCCTGCCTCCCTCCAGTTAGGAACGGTTCAACTCTAAGCATAATGTAGAGTAGCTCCTGAAACTCTTGAACCTCTGGCATCCAGCAATGACCACAGCTGCACCAGCAGGACCACTGGCACCCCACAATGCTTTTTTCCCTAGTGTGCTTCCAGCACAGCTCCTCCCCTGAGGCATCTAGGAGAGACTGAGGCAGTCAGTCCCTTAGCTCCTCACTGACCTTGGGCTTCACAGCAGAAGGGAAATCATCGGCTCTCCATTTAGGGAATACAAAAGAGTTATAAAGAAAGGACCATAAGTAGTTGAGACACAGCATACATGCAACCACTATTAGAATACAGAAGAAACATCACATTAGAAATTACTTTGTGCTGTTAATATACAGCAAAACATAGCGTGGCTCATCAAAAGACACAATATAAAGTCTAGGTTTTCATGGCAGAAAACTCGAGTTATTCAGATTCTCCAGAAAGCCACTAGGTTTTCTCAAAGTATTTTCCTGCCTTAAAACATTTCAGCCCAAACACTTAAACTGTGGGCATTAAATTAGTTTTGCTGGAGTCTATCACTGCTAATCTTTCACCACAATTCATTTTTGGGATAACTGTTTAGGTTTTTTACAGGACACACTTGTGTAAATGAGATTTTATCAATAATAACAGAAGAGATTAGAAACATTTCCCAGTTCTCTCAAGCACAGGGATGTAGCCAGAGCTATTCATTGAATATATCTGTCAGTTGCCCATAGTGTATTGCCCTGACTGAAGCATGGCCCAGATCCAACAAACAAAAAGATACTATTTGTTATCAAACCGTCTCTTTGGTTTTGCTCTCATGCTTTCTTCATCAGTCAGTTATCACTAACCATTTTGAAACACCTATGTACATCATGAACTTTTTTTGTCCTTCAAATATATTGATATTACCTGGTAGTTTGTTTTCTTTATTTTGGAAATTCAATGCATGAAGGTTTTTGGTTTTGCCTACTGAATTCAAGCTTACTTTCTAAACATTTTAACATAATCATAAACTTAGTTCCATAGTTCCCAGAACAAAACAAAACAAAACAAAAAGGTAAATCTTTTTTCCTCTCTTGACTTGGTCTAGAGATTTTTGGTTTGAACCGGTGCTTGTCATAGTGTCCTGGTTTGTTGTCTGGAGGTGCCTGTCTCCCCTTAATGGCTAAAAACTATATGTAGAGTGTTTAGGATCCTAATATTTCCACATTGTGTACGTAAGATTAAGACAAAGAGAGAAATAAGTTTGGATCACTGTGTATTCGCTCTCTATCAATAACTCTTCTTGTCACATACCTGGTTCTTCTAATGATCTTATAAAAAAGAAGGTCCCCACTTTAGTACACCAGTCACTCAAGGGCATATAGTTCTTTACCTTAACGCATAGTAAAGAACAAATAAGAGGAGAAATACTTCAGTACTTGTCCCTATTCTTTTCACGAGCCAAATGAATTTCATAATCTGCACTCGAAACATAGGAATTATATCAGTATCTGGTGGCTGCAAAGCCCCCCAGACAAAACACCAGAGATACAGAAGACACAGGATAATGGTTACAACCCTTGCCAGGAAAGAAGAATGATCATATTGCACTCAAGAAGAAGAGTGCCTAAGTAAACCTGCAAGGTACTTGAGCTCTTCTGGGAATATATAGTTCTGCACTGTCCCTGACTGTACTAAATTTCAACATAAAATTAAGGTGAAGGAACAGGGAAAAATAGGAGTGCAACTTTTATAGGAAATATTTATTCAGTAAGACATTACCAGTACATAAAAACAGAACATAAAATCACAAGAGGATTTGCAAAGGTGATAAATTGTTCCCAAAGACGGATCAACTGAATAAAGAAAGAAAAACTGTAAGTATCATATGTTGTCCTTGACCTTTCTCTCTGCAGTGCTGAACAGTATTTCGATGTGCTTTGTCAGAGCCCTGTTTCCTGGACTTCATTCCTCCAACATGGGCTGAACAATCAGAGAGAGCTTCTCCAAGCTAACTGGGTCCCTTCTCCCAAACCCTCCTCTCAAGCTATCCTAAAAATGAAGAACTGGAAAAACTCTCTTATTATGCAGCAGCAGTCAGCTTTTGTCCAAGGAGATTCTTCTCTAAATTGCTAAACATCTGTTTTAATGGCTGGATGTCACCACAGTTTCTATCTGCTAACTTCTTAGCATACCTTTTCTTCTAAATCAGAATGAAGACTAATGACAACTTAAATGCAAGGAATAGCCTGAGAGGCTAAACTAAGTTCATGCTTTCATCCAAGCACAAGAAAAATTTTGTGATTTCAGATGGAACTTATGGGTTGCATGCATACGAGTCCCTGAAAACATCACAGATTCCAGTTAACACCTACTGCCAAATTTTGCACTGATTTACACCATCTGCCACCATATTAGAGTCACTCACTAAAATCTGTGGCAGATTTGGCTCATTACACAGAGATTCATTCATTTGGTATCAGATGCTACAAAGGAACAGAAAAAAACTTCACGTTGTAAAAACCTCTAATCCTTTCTCATAACAGCAAAGTTTAAACTCTTGCTTTCATTTGTGCTGACAGAATTGTCATTATTCAGGCATTCATTTAGAATGATTTGTTTCAGCCATTTCTGTCTTTGAATTGACTGCTTCTACTTACACCTTAAACATTTGAGAACTTCTTAGTCACTGTTTTATTTTTGTAGGTTTGAGTCACTATTGTCAGACAGATGTGGACTGAGCTACATAAAAGAGATGTTAGAGACTTTGTCCTTATTTCTGATGTGAACACACTGTTGAGTTTTCATTGCTGAAGAACACTTTGATAGTACTATGATTCATAGTATCAGGCATTCATTGTAAAAAATTTTGTCCTTTTGTGCCAACTAACTTGCAGTGATAATGGCAGATACCAGGTGCTGCAATTGCAGTGGTTGTTTCAAGATTTAGTTTAGCTGGATACTTAATCCACCAGTATCCTACTCCCTTACTGCTCTGCTATTGTCCCTCCAGCAGCATCCTCCAAAACTGCTTTGTCAACCACAGAAATCAAACCACCTATTTCAATTCTTCCTAAGAAAGTAGGGCAACTAATCACCTATTGCTTTTCCTCCTGCTGTCTTTCCAGCAGATTCTGAATCTGTAGCATTTCCTGTTAGTCCTAAATACACTGAATTATTTTCTTATGTATAATTTCAGCATTATATTATAAGTCCTAAATGTTAATGTTGATCCTGAGCCAAGACTAACAGTTTCATATTTTAAAAAGACATTGAACTTTTCACTTATGGTGAGCTTCATCCTCTATCTTTTTTTCTAGGTTCTGGTGGGAGGTTGCATCATCTTGGAGCCATGTTCAGACCACCTCTAAGGGCTTCTAAAATCAACATTGTTATGAGTAGTTCAGTCCCCACTCTTCAGAACTGCCAGATTCTGGTTCCACACAGAAACAAAACAGTCAAAAGCAGATGCCAAATCCAAACCTCCTATTAGAAGCTTCAATTTGGTCAGTACTTACCGATTCCCACTGACCACACAGATAAGCAGCATCAAAGAGTAAAAGAAGAACAGAAGATGGTCTGAATCCCTTTCAGCTCTCATGCATATAGATTAGGAGACACCTAGTCAAAAGCTAGTTACAGAGGAGATCAGAACATGGAAAATGATGTGATTTGGTCTGCTGCAGATGACAGAATCTCTACCAATGCAATACATCCTTGAACAGTACACCAGAACAAAGAGGGTAGTCTTCTTCCCCACTTCACACATGCAGGGCCACAGGCTGATGCTAGAGGAAGGCAGCCCAGTTCTTACTTTGAAGCGATGTGTGACATTCCTTGATCCATATCCCCAAAATTGCTTATGCATACAAAAACCAAGCCAGAAGAGTCAGAGGAGACTTTCGTACAAGAATGCTGGTGCTTTCAGACAAGGATGAAGAACATTTTAACAGCCATTTTCTCTAGACATCTCTAGACATACACTTTCACTGAACATGCCTAGAAACAACAGACATTCAAAGGGAACAGAAAAATAATTCTAATTTGACAAAACAAAAAAGTTTAATTTTAGGGAGGTCTTGCTACAAGGCAAAGACCTATAAGCTTCGAACAAGATCCATCTCTTACAGAAGATGATTGAAGACCAAGGCTCGTGAGTACCTGCCAAATTGACCTACTTCCATTTTGACACGTAGCTTGAAAAGGTAACACCTCTAGTTCTTTCAAAAACAGTGACTTGGGTGACATAGCTCTATCACCCTTCCCTTGGAGGCCACAGTTGTGTTTTGAACACTGATGCTTTTGTTTTTACACTCTAATGTAGGGAGAAGGAAAGATACAGATGGAGGAAGGAAAGGAAAGAGAAGGAAAAACACAAATGAAAAATTTAATGAACTATAAAAAGGATATGAAACTCCACTTCTGCCACAGGCCAGAACAGATTTTGTGAGGAAAAAATGAGGGCTTTTATTATCAATGATTTTGCTTAGCCAGAAAACAGTATTCTCAAGAGAAACCAAGAAACACTGAGAAGAGAGGGGACAGTGATTCCAGCTAGTCTCAGGAAACATGAGTTCAAAAAAAATTCAACAGTTTTGTGGATGTTTACACTCTATAATGTCTTCCCATCCACGTGGTCCCATTAAGATCCCTCTAGTCTCCAAGACTTCCAAAACTGTCAGCTATTAACCAATGTACTGTAAAAGACCTTCATTTGTATCCTTGGCTTTGGCTCTGTACTGGCTGCATCCCGTTCCCGTGATGAATACCTGCACTGACATTCCTTCTCAGCAAATAGATTCTGTTACAAACGATCCCATTATTGATTTTGTAGTAAGTTGAGTAAATCCTAAACCTCAAATACGGTGTGGTGGTTATGTTTCACAGCTCTCAGTGCCTTATTGGCATTCAAGTTGTGCTAGCCCCTACTAAAATCATTTTGTTGTGGCATGAAGCACAAATCCATTTTACTGTTATGCTTGCTGCAGTCCTGCCAATTATTTTAATGCTGCCATACGAGAAATAAATGAATGCTTAGATGTTTGTTTCGGCAGCTGATTTTTAAGCAAAATCACCCTCTGCATTCTTTGCAAAATATGGTTTGATCATGACAAATTCTGGATCACGGAAGCTAGCCAATTTCTTGTGAGAGAGGCAAGCCCACCAGTTACTGACAGACACAACATAGATGCCTCTTTTTATTATTTTGGGTTAGATGTGGCCTATCGTTGTGTTTAATACATTAAAATTAGCAAGGCATACAACAGCAAATTGCAAAACAGATCTGATCACACTTTAACCACTCCTTTCACTGCTGCTTTATATGTAAATAACAACCATTAAAACCAGGAGTAGGTCTTTTTTTAAAATCATGCACCAAAAAAATTAATAATCCTCCCCCTCCACCCTTGCCCAATTATTTCTCTCTGGTCCCAGAGGTGCTTACACTTGAATGACAGACCTTCGGTCCGTCACATGCCACTAAACGAAGTTTCCTACGTTCAAGAATAATAAGGCCTGTCACATTACAATTCACTGAAAGAGGTTAAACAGGAATGACAGGTATCTCTAAGAAAGCTTGGAGGTCAGGAGGTTAGAAAAACCCACTGTGCATCTATTGAAATGTGGAGCTGACTTCAAGATTTTTCAGTCAGCAAATACAGCGAGGTACAGCTAAGCTTCTCTGACAATGGAGGAAAGATGCAGCGGCCAGACAGACCCAGCCTGGCATGCTCTTTGAAAGCACCCGCTTCTGCCCCATTCCTGTTAGGAAGTTTGGGACCCAGAAAGGACACGGAGTCAACCCTCTGGGCCAGGCATCCTCTGCTGATGTGTGCCACCACCCCAAGATCGATGTCTGAGTGCTGATCCTACTGACTGCACTGCACGCGTGCTGTCATGGAGCAGGAAAAGGGCAGTCACGGGGGACCTGGCAGCAAATATGACATTAATCCTTCAGCAGCTGAACTTCTGACTCTCCACCCGCAAGTCCTGATCGTACTGCACATGGGATTTTAAGTTAGCACTTAGTTATGCACAGGTGTCTCAAAAGCACACGTTTTTTCCTGCTGAGAAGGTGGTTGGGAGGCAGGCAGGCAGCCAGAGGCAGAAGCTTTGTGCCCATGACAGATCTTGGGAGCTTGAGGTGCTTTCTCAGCAAATTACTGCTCACAGAGCAAAGGAGAGAAAGGGGCGTAGACATGACTCTGATGATGAGTTTATCTCAGGAACAAAGTCATTTGAAGATGCTTGTAGACAAGTTGTGTAGATTACACGACTAACAAACCACAGACCAGGAACAGGACTCGCCTCATCCACTTTGGATATTTATATTGCCTACATCTCAAATAGTCATTCCGAGCCCCCTGTATGGTCAATGGAGGAAAACAGACTTTCCTTGGCAGCACCCCACCTGACTTATTTTTAAAATTGTCAGTATGACACCTTAGAAATACCTGTCTGTCTCCAACTACAATGAAGACAGCCTCTGGTGCATAGCTCAGATTTAGACACCTGCACTGTAAATCTCTACATTTGTCAGATAAATTTAGATTTATCTATTTATCTATCCCAGTGACAGCCTGACTGACAGTGGGCATGTTTTGGATTTCACTAACCACCAGTCAATATAGGGAAAACCAATGTGAGCAAATTAAACTGTATCCACAGTATTACTAATGTTGAGTATTTCAGTGGTATTGGGCACTTCCTGCTCTATGCAGGTGAAATGCATGGGCTTCAAGTTTTCTGTTAAACGTTGCTTATTTTGGGCATGGGCCTGAAATTCTATCATTACGCAGGAATAAAAGGGTAGCTGAAACATAGAATGAAACTCCAAACTTAGGAGACTAGAATGGAAAAGAAAGAAAAAGAGAAAAAGAAAGTGAGAGAAAACAAATAAGGTTAGATAGATTAGGTAGATCACATATATAAACAAATGTAAGCTTTTAAAATAAAGCAGATGTATTGTTAGCAATGAATTTTACAAATAAAGTCTTCTTTGCTTTTCCTTTTTTTTTAAAAGAAGTCCCTTCTCTGATATAAAGCTGGGTTGGGGTGGAACCAAGCTGCTCTTATGACACAGAAGTAGGTCACCAAGTCAGAATAGATACCACTGAGACAGGCAGGCGAGAGGATGCCACAAAAATGCTGTTTGTCGTTCCTGCTGGGATGACAAGACAGGTGCAATTGCAATTGCTGTTTCTGGGAAAGGCTCCCTTTTTCCCCAGCATCCGTCCTCATTCTGCGCACACCCATTGGTAGTAGAAGGACAAGAAGCTTTGTTTTCCTGGAGTTGCTCTCCTTAGGTCATGACTGTTGTAGCTCCTTCACCTGCCTCCTTGGTTCAGTTTGGAGAGCATCTACCTCTGCAGTTAGTAATATCTCACCAGAAGTGAAAATCTGAAAACTCTGTCCCCAGTCAAAAAAACTGGAAAATCTGAAGGTGAGACCTGCCATTCATCCACAGCAGGCAGCCAATGACATTGGTGGTCAGGACTCAGACCTTCCCAAGGAAATCCCTTGTCCTCAGGCACTCAATGGCTGACACAGGCACCTCAGTGCATGGAAAAACCTTTGTTCAGCATCAGACACAGCAAAAGAACATCCTGATTTGTGTCGTGGCAACCTTCTGAAGGGCAGAAGGCACAACAGGTAGAAGAAGCTATCCAGGAAATTTTCTTTACCCCATATATTTCCATTGCTTCCTAGGGTAGTGTCAACAAGAGCTGCGCTTGCTGACAGCCATTGCATTCGTATTTGTTACACACATCCCCTGTCTTCTTTAAATGTTTTCTCTGTAATATGGATTTTTGTCCAGGATTTAGGTTGCATTTCTAGGTAGCTGGGGAAAGAGCAGAATGTTATTTACAGCCTGCAGAAGTGGAGGAAGGTTCTGTGAGGAATGAAATGAAAAAGCTGCTTGGCACAAAATCATCCTGCCACAGTGTGTTGTGCTTGCCTGTCCGCCCCAGAGCCTGACTGTCAGCGTACACTGCGCAAGTGTATTTACTTCAAAGAGCAGCTTTGGTTTACTGCAAATGCAAATTTGTGCCCCAGGCTAGATAGCACTTACCTGGTACATGATATATACCTTTACCTACCTTTTGCTTATATGTTATACAACCTTCTTTGTGCTGTAGCGTTATTATGAAATGACACAAGGAAAATTTGAAGAAGAAAAACTTGCCATACGTTCATCGACAAACCTTTCTGTTAGTTAAATCAGAGATAGAGAAGCACCACGGTAATTCTAATTTGAATCCTGTGCTGTGCATTTGGATAAAATAGACATCAGTTAGAATTACGAAGAGTCCATTAAAAGGAAATGGAGTCTATTTATTGATATTTGTTCTGGGAGAGTGCATGCTCCATGATGACATATTTTTACGGGATTACACAAGCTGATGCTTATAAAGCACATCAGAACAAAAGTGACACAGCTCAAATCAGTCTTTTCCATAGTACTACAAAACTGTTCCATCGCTGGCCCAAAGGATACATACGATTAGCTGGACAGGCGTTTTCATGATTATTTTTTTCCTTGAAAGACTGATAAATAATTTCATGTAGAAATTAAAATCAAAAGACAAATGACCATCTGCAAAGGCGTTTAGCCCACGGCTTACTAGTTTAAGGGCTCTAGAACATCCTTCTGCTGAGCAGCCAAGAGATGAACAATTTATCAAGGCAATGAAGTTTAGCTTTATGGTCACAGTAGGCATCACCTCGCAATGGATGGCAAATGCATGCATTTCCATCAAAATGACATTCCCTGCTTAAAAACCTGAGCCTTTTTGAGCACAAGGCTTAAAAACAAACACAAACTGCTTAAAAAAACCAAAACACAACAGACTGTTACAGATCCAACTTTAAAGATCATCTGGAAAACATGCAATGCTAAGGGGAAATGCAAATACTAAACAGCTAAGGGAAGGGAGCTTGGGGGTCCTAAGAGCTCTGTAAGAGCTCAGTCTCTAAATTGCAGCTTCAACACTACAAAGCTTTGATGGCAATAACAGTTTACCAGTTTTACAGCCTCTCGCATATCTTCTCCCTATCACAGGACACTCTCCCTTTGTCTGTCCTGTAACAGCCGTTTGTGGGGTTATGTAGTCAAATGGATACAACCAAAACCCAATGTTATTGTTACTTACATAAACTGAAAAATTTTGCTGTTTAGGTCAGAGTCTAGCCCTTAAGCAAAAAAAGCAGGTCTTGGCCTAGTTGTGGGATTATGAAGTGGTATGGACAGCTGTTTCTTAATGTGATACTGCTACAAAAGTCTTCATAGCATATAATCACAGTCTAAAGCTAATCATCCAGGGTTCCTATGGAGGCCTTGTAGATATGAGACCTTCACTCTAACTTGCCAAACTTGCCTGCACAAGCGTTTTTTGGAAAAGTTTATATCTAACCCAAAGTAGACAATTTTGATGTAGACATCTACATCTGAGCGTATTGCTCTAAGCTCTCTTGGTAGTCAGCAGAGAGACAGTTACATTCAGAATGAGATTCATATGATGGTTTTTTTATGGCTCCTTCAGGATTAGATGAATTGAACAATAAAATGGGCAATCTGTCCTCACCGCCTACAAAGAGAGCCTGGGGTAATCAGCTCAGATAAAGACTGGAGATATCTACTTTTGCTCAAAGGAAATGCACCACTTTTGCTCTCCCTACCTGCTGCTGCCCCTGTTTGAGTTAATAGTCCGCTGACTGAATTCAGAAAGTCAGATCAGTAAGTATATGTTTAACATATATGTTTATATATAGCAAGTCGGTAGAAAGGACAACTTGCTAACTTCGTACAGAGTATAAAAGCAGAGGTATATAAAATTATATTGCATTGCACAGGTTTTTATGCACAGGTCTGTTTAACATTGCCAACGTTCTTCAGCAGTCAGCTGTTTTAAACTTCATTGCTTTTCACATAGCCGCAAGTAGGCTAATTTCCAGCTACGACTAACAATCAGCCATCTGAAGCTGTAGGTGTGCGTATTTGTGTGTCTGATATCTCCCCTAACTGGACAGATATTTGACAGCTTGTAAAGTGGGAGCGAAGTCTTGATGAGCACTAGAAATCCCATGGCAGCAGCTGGGAATCAAAGCTAACCCTGAAGAATCCAGTAATGACCCACAAAAAAGACAGTCTGTCACTAGGCTTGTCCACCCCAGCATAGTTGCAGGGCATTCAGATCTGCCATGATTTAATCTGGGATGGAGTTAACTTTCTTGCCAGCAGCTGGTGTAGTGCTATGTTTTGGATTTGGGGTAAGAAACAGTGATGATAGCGCACTGATATTTTTGGTCGTTGCTAGGCAGCCAAGACCTTTTCTGCTCCTCATACCACCCTGCCAATCAGATGGATAGGAGGGCAGAAGAAGCTGGGAGAGGATATAGCCGGGACAGATGACCCCAACTGACCAAAGGGATATTCCACACCATGTGACATCATGCTCAGTATATAATGCTGAGGGAGGGAGGAAGGAAGTGGGGAACATTTGAAGTTACGGTGTTTGTCTTCCCAAGTAACCATTATGCATGATGGAGCCCTGCTTTCCTAGAGATGACTGAACACCTGCCTGCTGATGGGAAGCAGTGAATACATTCCTTGGTTTGCTTTGCTTGTGTGTGAGGCTTTTGCTTTATTTATTAAACTGTCTTTATCTCAACCCACAAGTTTTTCCTCACTTTTACTCTTCTGACTCTTCCCCATCCCAAACACGGAAGTGAGTGAGCAGCTGCCTGGTCCTAGTTGCTGGCTGGGGCTAAACCACAAGAAGATCCAAAATAAGACCTTGTAATAATGACTCTATGTTTAGCTGGTGTAAGTTTTTGAATACCCAGAAGAGTATCACAGTTTAAAGCTACAATAGAATCACAGAATCACAGAATCACAGAATCTTCATGGTTGGAAAGGACCTTTGAGATCATCGAGTCCAACCAAACAACCTACAATCTCTGCCACTAGAGCATGCCCTGAAGTGCCACATCTAGACGTTTCTTAAATACCTCTAGGGATGGTGACTCAACCACCTCCCTGGGCAGGCTGTTCCAGTGCCTGACCACTCTTTCACTAAAGTAATTCTTCCTAATATCTAATCTAAACCTCCCCTGCCACAGCTTCAGACCATTTCCTCTGGTCCTGTCATTATTCACCTGGGAGAAGAGGCCAACACCCACCTCTCTCCAACCTCCTTTCAGGTAGTTGCAGAGGGCAATGAGGTCTCCCCTCAGCCTCCTCTTCTCCAAGCTAAACATGCCCAGCTCCCTCAGCCTCTCCTCAGATGACCTGGTCTCCAGACCCCTCACCAGCCTGGTAGCTCTCCTCTGGACACGCTCCAGCACTTCAATGTCCCTCTTGTACAGAGGGGCCCAGAACTGAACACAGCACTCGAGGTGAGGCCTCACCAGTGCCGAGTACAGAGGCACGATCACTTCCCTGCTCCTGCTGGCCACGCTATTCCTGAGACAAGCCAGAATGCTGTTGGCCTTCTTGGCCACCTGGGCACACTGCTGGCTCATGTTAAGCTGGCCATCCACCAGCACCCCCAGGTCCTTTTCTGCTGGGCAGCTTTCCAGCCACTCTTCCCCAAGCCTGTAGCGTTGCTTGGGGCTGTTGTGACCAAAATGCAGGACCCGGCCCTTGGCCTTATTCTCATAGAAAGAGATCAGGTTGGTTAAGCAGGATCTCCCCTTCCTAAACCCATGCTGTCTGGCCCTGATCCCTTGGCTGCCCTGCACTTGCTGTGAGAGCTCACTCAAGATGATCCTCTCCATGATCTTTCCTGGTACCGAGGTCAGGCTGACAGGCCTGTAGTTCTCCGGATCCTCCTTCCGACCCTTCTTGTAGATGGGCGTCACATTAGCCACCCTCCAGTCACCTGGCAGCTGCCCTGTTGACCAGGATTGTTGATAAATGATGGAGAGAGGCTTGGTGAGCTCTCCCGCCAGCTCCCTGAGTACTCTTGGGTGAATCCCATCTGGACCCATAGACTTATGACGAATGAAATACAGCCACAGTCTGGGCATAGGACCAACGGCTAAAATTCAGCACGAGTTTCTCTCACCAATCTAGTATGGGCCAAATTGCGATTTGTAGGACTAGCCTGTCTCTGTTAATGAGCGAAGTAGCACAGAGGAATAGATTAGACGGGATGCTTAATTTTCAGACAAGAAAGTGAGATTAAATGAATTTCACAATTAATTTGCTGCAAGTTATAAGGAAAACTATATAAGGAAGTTGCAAGATGGATTTTGCTTCTACTTTAATATGATACCACCAAATGATGGAGTACTTTGGAATCAAGAGCTGTTATTTCTTTAACCAGTGTCATCATCTTTACTCTGCAAGACCTTTGTGATGGAACTTATCTGATAAAGATATGCACCAAAAAAAAAAAAAAGAAGAAATCAAATTAATCAAATCATAATTTTCTTCCAAAATAATAAAATCAGATTCATATACCCAACACATTCTTGTTAGAAGAGCATGAATTAATTTCGTTAGTGTTTCATTACTGAGTTAGAGGAAAATAAAACCTCTGTTCATACCTTCTCTGTTCAACCAGCCGTAAAATGAACTAATCATTTTGTAGTTGTTTTCTGTTGTAACCTCAGGTGTTGTTTTTAACTGAAAGACAAAATTTGACTTGGCTGTTCTCAGTGTTGAAGAAAAGCAAAAAAGATTCCTTTATTTAAAGAAAAAAAACAATACAGTTCTTCCACACATTTCAAATCCCAGATTAACATAGCCTGCTTTGTTCCTGATTATTTCTGGGGAAAAAAATATAAAAGAAAAAAATGTTAAGTAGGCTCCAACGTACTTCAAGACTACTTTATAAAGCCACTCTAATTTAGCTCAGAGGTTGTCAGCACTTTGGGAGAGGATGATCTTGCACTTTCTGAAAGACAAGTGAAAAGTAAACCCTTCCAACACTGGGTTTATTTGCACTGTAGTTTCTTAGAAAAGCATTTATTTTTTAATAACGGTTATTACTAACTATATTGAATTGTTAAGGAAAAGAAACAGGTGGGGTTTTTTTCAGGTATTTCATGAAATGCTCAAGATCTGTCTACAAGACATTGCGTATACACACATTGCGGGGAGAGGGTGTAGAACAGGACTTTATCTTTAGCTTAAGTGGTAAATGCTGTCTCCATGCTCCCCGGTACAGCCAGAATCAAGCTCCAGGGCAGCCTTCCACCCAGCCGTTCCCCAGATCTGCTGAAGAAGGAAGAGAGACTAAGTAAAACCCCTCATCTGTGTGGGATTGACCTGCTTTTACCCGCTTTCTTCAGTGGTAAGGTAAGCAGCATGAAAAGAAGTTGGAATTAAACTCACATAACTGTGGAAATCTAAAAACTAAGCAGATAGTCTAAATTAATCTTCTAGTCTTCCTGTATAGTCCATGGTGTAAGGCTAAATCATTGTTTTAGAGGCCTGGAAAACAAACAAACAAACAAACAAAAAAACCCTAAAAAAAGACATCTAATTATCGTGACTATGCAAGTGAAACAGAGGGGAAGTTGTGAGTATGACTGATCCAGTTAAGAAAGAAATGAGAAAACCTGTAGTCCCTCAAGTAACTAACAAAGGTCTATAAAGGCCATACTGTAAGATGTGCAAACTAAGAACTACCAAAACATTTCAGAACATATATATAGCATTAAATAAATGCAGTATGTTGCTATTCATTGGAGCATGTTTGCCTGAAATATAAGTAATTAACTAAGAACTGAATGACAATCATACGATAGGAAAAGGACAACTATTTGCTTATCTTCAAAGAGGAGTTTAGCTTGGGTTCTTTGGACATGGCCTGGTGAATGTCTGCATGTTTCTTGGTGCTATCTGGTGCCAACCACAAGTTATGCTTGAGACTTGCAAGATGATCTGCGTAACAAAACCTTGAATCAAATTTCTGGCTGAATGATTCATGGTGATTGAAAAGAGGCAAGCTCTGGAGTAGACAATGTTACTGCTGGGTAGCAAGTTAATGGCCAGTCCTAGAATGAAAGTAAGGGGGTTTGGAGAGCAAGAGAAGCAAATTCTAGAAAGAAGACAATGGTCATAAATGGCTAGGCCTCTCCAGAGGGTGACATTGGCTCCAGAGGGACCACAGAAATTCAGCTACATGCTTAATTTTTACACAGCTGAAATTATACAAGAGGAATTCCACTCCATGTAAACATCTACAATGAGTTAATACAGGAATTTTTCCCTCTGTTTCTGGAGAATAAGGCAGTTTTCACACAATCTAGTGCATGTTATGTTTTTGGCGAACAGTGGGTGCAGAAGCAGGCAAGGCTTTTACTGCTAAAATGTCCCATATTGGAATGGTATTTGCTTCCTCAAGAATTATTATCACAATGCAAAAAATCATCATTTTAAGGGCAACACCATGCACTGTATACCAAGTTTCAACTCAAAATGAATATTTACAGCAACTGAATAAACGCCTGGAAATGGGTAGGAAAGGGAAATACAGAAGCAGCCTTTCCTATAGCAGCATGAATGGTGCTGCTTTAATGTTGTTTAGAATTTTGGCTGGAGGCACTGAGAACATCAACTTTTTAATGAAAACTCAAAGCGTCCATAGCAGTGTGAAAATTCTAACATTGTTGTATTCCCATATCACTTTTTAACAGCTTGAAGGGAGAAAAACTTTCATTTTAAATGATTCTTGGTTAATTTACGAAGAAATTCATAGAAGAAAACTTCTAGAAGGTAATAGAATAGCATTACTTGTGCATGTCACACAACATCAAGCCTAGAAAAGTTGCCATAAACTATTTTTTTTATACCAGAATTATCCTGCTCTTTTCAGAGCCATTTATCAGAGACTCGTGAATTAGGATCTGTTTTCAGATGGACTGATATCTTCTGGTTCCATGAGGTGGTGTAACTCCTATGACTTTGCTTGCTGAGGCTATGGCCCATATATAAATTCCTAAAGGAAATGTGCCATATGAATTAATCACCTGCTTTAAGCTGGAGTATTTATTCAGTCTAAACAACAAGGGAACGATCTCCTGAACTCCTCATAGCTAAATAAAAGAGAGCAAGGATTGCAGTATTGAGCTGGTTATAAATATTTTGGAAAGTAGTAAAGTTAATGGAGAGAAATAAGGCTTTGTCTACTCTAACGAGTGCAGTGCGGGAATTCCTAAGCTTGAAGAGTGTCGTGGTTTAACCCCAGCCAGCCACCGTGGTTTAGCCCCACACAGCCACTCCCTCACTCCCCCCTGGAGGGATGGGGGAGAGAACTGAAAGGGTAAAAGTGAGGAAACCTGTGCGTTGATATAAAGACAGTTTAAGAGGTAAAGCAAAAGCTGTGTGCGCAAGCAAAGCATACCAGCTGCTATGAAGAAATTTAACTCTATCCGAGCCAAAAGCAATACAAAGAGGCAATAAATCCCATACTAGTAGCCAGGGCAGTAAGTCCACCTTTTCATCTCATCACATGGATGTCTGAAAGGTGTGTAGGCAGACTGGCACAAAAGCTTATTATTTCAAATGGTGGATGGCATGAACATGGCTTCTAGACTGGCTTTGGGTGTCTGGGTTCCTCAGCCCCCAGTACAGGTGTTAGGTTAGTGTAGGCATGCCTGGTCCACTGTCTCCACACCCACCAGCTTCAATGGAAAGCTTAGAGGAGAGTAGGAGTTCTTTAGCATCCAGAATAAGTGGCCTGGCACCTTGCAGGACATGGTCCCTAACTTGTTAGGGCAATAGTTGGAGCAATAGTTAGAGAGCAATAGTTAGAGAAAGTGAGTTATCTATCCTTCTCCTTTATGAAGATGATGTTGTTGCTGCAGCTAATCCAGCACTCTGATAAATCCTCTCGGTGGTTGAGGGCAGGCATCACTTCAGAAGAGTTGTGGTGGGTTTTTTTCTTAACGCCAACCATCCTCATACCCCTCAGAGCAATGTGGCAAATCACCTGGACAGTATATGCTTACCTTGTGTCAACCATGCATCCCAGCACATCTGACAAGGCGAAAAACTACCCTTACAAGTGGGAAATGGGATTGGAATGGGTAGTGAGGAGACCATGAACACAAGAAGTTTCAGCATGAGACTTAAAATCAAGTGGGGAACTGAGAATACCCAGAGAGAGGTTCAACTACTGCTCCTGGTGACAGGTATTACACAGGAGAAGGTTTTTGCCTGCACTACGTCGGAGGAGAGGTTGGAATGAAAGCCAGAGGGACAAAAAGGGGAACTGACTTCTGGAGCAGGTAGCCCAATCCCAAAAGGCTGCCTGAAAAAGGTTAGAGGCGACATTTTACTCTGATTTTCCAAGGAAATGATGTTTATGCAATCACACTGCGTCTGTGCACACATGTCTATGTTCTCCAACTTCCTTCCCTTGTACAGCTGCAGAAAAAAAATGCAGTCAGGTTTGGCAGTAGAGCAGAACTATCAAAAAGATAAAATTCTTAGTAGCTTCTTAGAAGTAGGTGTCCAGATGAAGAAGAAAGAAAAAATATAGTTTTCTGACTACCAGAAAGGATGCAGTGCAGAAAAGCTCATTAGAGACCACCTATAGGACAGCAACCTTGAGACACAAGGGTAGGCTTCATTCCACCTCTCCCAGATCAGCCTGTTAAAACAAGGTGACAATTTTGACCTGGGCTCCGAAATGCAGAAGGAGATGCAGGAGTCTATTCCAGGTTGAGTTGAAACTGATTGGGATTTTTTTGTGCACTAGGTTCATAGATTTTTAAAGCCAAGAGAATTGGTAAAACCTTGTCGGACTCAGACCTAAGCCGATATGACATAGGGCAAGAAACCTTACCTTAATCATTTCTTCAATAAGAGTAGATAGGTCAGGTCACAGAATAGTCTCAGCAGAGTAAGAAATGGTTATATTCTGTTTTTAGGGAACATGACAACTAGCAAGAATTTACAGTAAAAATTGTGGATTTGACCATGAAAAGTTATTCATATAATTAGTTGGCTTCACTGACCATTTTCAGCTCTTATTCTAGCGTCAGCTCATTCCTCTGCCTGAGAGGGAATCAATTGACTTTTTCTCGGAAGTACCATCAGAACTGCAGGGTGACAAGAGCGTAGGGAGTGAATCATCAATTCTTCTGTTAATGCTTTTGCGTTTTATATAAATAATCAAACATTCCCTGGATCACAGCCTAAACCTAAGGAACTTACTTGCAAGGTAATGATCCCAGTCTCTCCGTGCACTGCCATATTCCCTCTTTACAACTTGACTGGTGGTCCTGGTATCCAGGATAGTCCTGAGGTGCTATGAGCAAAGGCAGGAGCTCTGGAGAAAGCAGTATATCCATTAGTGAATGACATGGGCACCTCTTTGGGCCTGATTTTCAAGTGACGGGAGTGAGACACCAGACCTACAGATCGGACCATGGAAAGCCAGTCTTCTACCTGTGTTAGGGTGATTTTACATCATTTTAATGCAAACCTGCATGACCTCCTACTCGCTGTTGCATGGGAGTATAGTAATACAGTGAGGTTTAATTTTCAAAAATATTTCTCTCAAGTTCATTTGTATTTTTCTATAAAAGTATTTCCTTTCCTTACCATTTTTGTCTACACAAACAGACATTTCCCCTCATCTCAGTTTAAATGAGTTTTTTGTTAATTGGCCCAGGATCAAACTGCACTATTTAATCTCTACATTAAAAGGGCTAAAGTATGCATCTTCAGAGGCATGCTGTTCTGTGTGGCACAGAGTTGTGCCCTTAAAGATAAACCAGCTCTACTTGAACACCATACCTCAAGCTCACCAAATTTTTGGGAAAAGAGTGAAAAAAAATGTCAGCTGTGCTCCCCCCACCTTTTTCCTTTTTATTGTAGCAGTTTCTTATTCAATCATCTTCATGAATGTGCCAAGCATTTCAGCAGTCCGGCCGCTCTTAACACTTCCAAGGAGGATTGGAATGAGCCTCGTGGGGAAGGTTAGAAGCAGGCTAGAATGCTGAATTTTGGCAGTCTCATAAAGGAGAAGAAGAAATATGTACCTACTTGGGGGTAATTTGGAGTTAAGAATAATTTGGGGCCTTTGTAAACAATGGCATCTTAAATTGGTTTCCACAAAGCTCTTTCATTTTTCACTAAAAGCTTTTCAACATCAGATCATTTCAGTACCGAATGCGCTACAATTCTCCTCCTTTCCCCGTCCCCTTGTTCTTTTAGTAACTTTTGTTCATCAGAAAGTATTTTTTACTTTACTGTATATTTCAAAACCTGTTATTTTTCTATATCAGCCTCTGTCTTCTCTGATTTTGTTTCTTTTGGTCTAGGTATAAACAAGAGATTCCATTATGTGAAAAAAGATGGACTTTAGAACTAAAACTCTCATCTGCATAGTTATTCGGAATAGAATCGTGCTTCTCACACTTCATGTGTTTAATTAATAGTTCTACACATAACTTTATTGGAGTGTTAGTTTTCTGGATGTAAATCAGCCTTGAACATTGCAGAAGCAAGAAGCAAGAAGCAAATACCAGAAACACAGATTTGTCACAGTACTTTAAGATGGCTTTTATAGATCTCAAGAGCTTTCAAAGCAGTGCACGCCCCCTAAGATTTAGATAGGGAGAGATACCTAAAATAAGTTTCTCCTTCTTATATTCAGATGTCTACTTTAACATTACCACTATTATTTTTAATATAGTAATGAAAAACTGACCCGTCATCCGGGATTGCTAGCCAACAACCTCCAGACGAGAGAGAGATCATACCGAGACTGCTCTCTGCAGATTATTAACCCAAGTTTCACAGTCAATTGCCTCAATAGCTGGAAGAGGAGTCAGTGTCTGTCAGCCTTTGAAAACCATAGATCTTGATTTGATTTTTTTTCTCTTGAACAGCAGCGTTCACAGACCTAAACACCTATTGCAGAAAATCTGTACACAACTCTGGCCCCAGATCTATAAAAATGTGTTGGAGACTCATGTCCACACAATTCAGCAGAAGACAGGGCCCCAAATATATTTATGGATTTGTGGTTATGCACCTGAATAAAAACCTGATTCAGATAGGCTGCTGAGAACCCAGCCACTGATACGGGATCTTTTAAGTTTTAATACCTGCGGTTACGTATACAAAACAATTTGGGGTGAGTGAAAAGCATAATCCCTGCACAAAACAGATCAGGGAACAGAATGGAGGTGAAGCAGTCAAATATGGAACAGGTTGCATAGTCACAGGATGAAATAAATGATCACATAGGTAATAACTGTCCTTGACCCCCTACAAAATGCAGTGCCGGCAGATCACAACGGCAAATAACACACTTAATCTGCAACGAGAAAAGAGAGCAATTGACAGACCGCTGTGAATTATCAAACAGGGAATGTGTGAAAGGGCCAGAGCAGTGTGGGAGAAAACTCAAACATTATTTCATAGACTTTTCTTGGGCCAGATCATGAGCTGGTGCAAGTGACAGTAGGTTTAGTCATTTGAGCTGGCTGTTTGAGTTTACAAACTGCCATTTTTTCCCCACGAGACATACTTGCTCTCTTTACCTTTTTTTCTTATTTCTATTTTATGATGACTAGGTTTCCTCCCCTGCGTGTCTGAAATCAGCATCTTGTCACAGCATTCAATCACACTTATGTGTGTGATAAAGAAGAGTTTTGCACAGCCAAACTTGGAAATGAGAACATTTTGAAAACCAAAAAACATTTAGCTGTTATATTCCTCTGTTCTTTGCTATTGACAATGATATTTGTCTTACCTCTGCCAACAGAGCTTCCCCTGCAGTGAATTCATAATCGCGCATACAGAAATACAGACGTTGGTGATAGAGGAGAGCAAAACAAGATAGTCCCCTTTCTTGTTTTTTCATCTCTAGCACCAAATGACTCAAGTGACAAGGCTTCAACCACACCCCCTGGGACACTATTCCGCAGCCCAATACATCTCACTGTCAGGATATTTGCACAAAGATTCAGTGAAAAAATTACTCTTGCTATTCCATCCCATTACTCGTAGTTACAACCCTGTCTGCTGACCTACGTAATTTCTCTCACCTGCTCCATGTCAATGTTGTGGTATGTTATCCTGTCCCCTCTGCCAAGACAAACTCATTTAGCTACTTATATCTTTCTTCATAAGTCAACCCCTCCTGACTCCCTCGATCATTTTTGTTGCTCTTCTCTGAACTGCCTTCAATTTATCAGCCTTTTTTCAAAGCAGCAGTGCTGAGAAATGAATGGAGCGAAGACTACAACCTCCTGCTTCACCAGTCCCGATGATATAAACAGGAAAAATTACTAACTGCTGGACAGTGGAGACAGAAGAAAATGTAAATTGGAGAAAAATGTTTATTAATGCTGAGTTTGTTGAAAAAAAAAATCGTACTGGATTTCTTTTTTCATTGGAACTTGTTAGTCCAGTGTGTGTACATAGAAGAAGCAACTGCATTTCCACAAATTTTTGGTAAAACTGTATTTGCTTTCTGCCAGATCTCTAACATGGTCTTCACCTATCCAGCCTGTAAACTAAAAAGACTCCGAAAATGCGCTTCATGGGCAAATTTCAAATTTGGGACTCTTTTTTCTAACTGAAATTCAATATCAGACTTGGAAATCCATACAAAAAATGTGTTTCTTTCATTCCTTGTGTCTCAGAACAGTAAGCATGCAAATAAACCACCTGAACATAAAAACCCAGTTTGGTCTTTATCCAACAAACACTTTAAATAACACTAGTCAAATACTTTAAGTTAAATATATACAAAGACTCTGCTGGATCCATGTTTCTGAATGAATTTACGTTAGGCCTGATCCATGCCCTTTTTTAATTTTTCTATGCTAACAGCCAATTCCTATTCCTTGTAACAGGTAGCATTTGACAGCTTCTTAGACTGGCAGCTCCTAATTTCCCATCTTAACTGGGTGAGCAGAAATACAGAAGAGCTACATGAAAAAGCCTAGACACCATGAGTGCTGTAAGGAAAAAATGTACTTCTGTAATCCTCAGAAATTGTTTGAGTGCATTCATATAGTCACAGATTAAGGAAAATCAGGTAAGACACTTTATTTTAGCTGAGATTCTAAAAATTTACACAGTCTTTTGCTGGAGAGAAAAGGCTGCGGGAGGAAACAGGTGGAGGGATGCCAGGCTGCTGGTCCCCACATGTGTGGTTAGAAAGCTGCAGACAGGAACATAACTTTGCAAACATTTTTATAAATAAAGAGCCAGGCGAAGAGTCTTGTGAAATTATTGTCCAGCAATAACATTTAAAGTAGGATTATTTTTTCCCTGTCAAGTACAAATTGCAGTTTTCACTTCATCAGCCCATCACAATCACTACTTATATTCCACCGAGTGTAAAAACTTCTTTATCTGTACAATAAATAGTACAATACAGCCTGTATTCTGCATGGGAATTCCTGAGTAAAACTAGTAGTAATATTTGGCTTTTTCAAAATCCTTATATAAAACTATGAAAACAAACACTTAAAAAGTGAAGAATCTAAAAAGAAAAGAAAAGATATATTGTCTTGAATCATAAAATGGTTAAAAAATACAGTCGGCTAAATTTTTATTGGTGAGGGTGAGGTTAAATTCTGTATTGAGCTGTACGTCACATTTCTTTAAAAAAAACGCACAAAAAACCCCAACAAATAACAAACAAAATAAAAAAGAAACCCCTCTTTTTATCCAGGCTAGAAGTTTTCAAGTCCAATTTCACTGTGTTTGTGCAAGAAACAATCTTCCCCTGGCAGCTGGCTATAGGTGAGGTGACATAGTAGGTCTCTTCCAGCTCTCATCTCTGATTCATTTATCTTTCAGGCATGTCATGAGCTTTTCATCATCATTTCTGAATTATCCAACGATTAGCATTAGTTCCAAACAACCTCACATGGTCCCCAGTACTTTTCTGTACAGGCTGAATTTCTGCTTCATGTCACTAACTGTCTTTATTGATTGAGGAAGACAGACACGGCACCAGCGCCTGCCCCTCTCCATTCGGAATCACCAATGAAGCCCTGTGAAGTGCCTCTGTAACTGGCAGACATGAAAGCATTTGTCCCCAGCCCATGACAGGTACACCTCTGAGAAAAGGTGATGTTGCATATTCATTCACCAGAGGTCAGCATGGAAGATATAAACAGAATGTATTTATATGTATAATGCTTCAACTTTCTAAAGCATCATTTAATCTATTTCCTTCATGAGTATGTATCGTGTTGAATATGCATGGATGTGTAGAAAGCGTTTCTGGAGGCTTCTCCTCAAAGAGGTCAGGGTAGTAACCTTGCATATACAAAAAATAGCAATAACAACAACCATATTTTATTAATATACTTTCTGGCTTGAAAAGAGAGGACAGAAAAAGCCAAGCTGCTGCAAAGGAGATGGAAGAGCTGAAATGAGAGTGCTGGACCAGGATTAGAGAGCCAGCACTACACTGGGCTTCTGGGGACAGGTGACTTAATTGTAAATTTTCTAAAACAGCCACCAATTTTTTAATATTGGCTAGAGATAAAAGCGGTCTTGTTCCCAAAGATTTGTGTTACTCCTCTTAAGACAAGTGGCCCTCCACTCAGAATCTCTGAAAAGTGCCTAAAATATAAATGAAATACAGCACGCGCAGAAAAACGTTTAAAAAATATCCATACGGGCACAGCTGAAAATCTAGGCATTCCTCTTCTGCATTCTTTTTTTTCCACAAGCAAAAGGAATGACTGTACTTTACAGAAGATATTGCATAAAGTTCACAGGTGGTGGAAAACAGCTTTTTACAGTGAAGGACTGTTAACAGAAGTGCAATTTAATTATCATTTCCTACCTCAAAAAGGGCTTATTGCCAGCATACTCCTTTGGCTGCGCAGTGTTTCCCCATCAGCCAGACTATGTTGTCTCGTGGAAGGTGAGGTCACCAGGACTCACTAGAGCAGCAGAACCCATCTCAATCTCTCTCCTTTGCAAGACCAACCTTTGGGACAGCAAGGCAAATGAAACATAAGGGAATCACAGAATCAGAGAATCGTAGGGGTTGGAAAGGACCTTTGGAGATCATCTAGCCCAACCCCCCTGCTAAAGGGGGGGTAACATGCCTGTTATGAGTTAGAACCTAGTAACATCTGAAAAATTCTTCTAGAGAAGCAACAGCCTGATCCTTTCTAGTTTGGTATGTTTTCCTTAAAGAGGTCTAACATAGCGACTGACTTTTCAAGACAGATAGGACAGAAGGTATATTAGATGCTTGCTAGATATGTGGAAGGGTTAACTCCAGGCGAAAAAGAAAGCATGAAAGCAAGGCTGTGAGGAGAAAAGGAGAAAAGAAAAATTAATGTGGAAGATCTGGATAGGAAGTGTAGAAAGAGAGAAGAGAAGCAGATACTGTCGTTTTAAAAGCATATTGAATTCACATCCAAAAGTCACTATTCCAGTTGTGGCCCAGATGGTTTGGGCATCAGACAAACACCAAAATAACCTGTCTCCCGGAGAGGGTACAGTCTCTGAGAGAGTAATATATTACAAATTTATTACAAGCAGAAGGGGATGAGGTAGCAGCTGCCATTTTGGTTACTCATTTAGCCTTGTTCTTGTGGCGTTTATTGAGGGGCTGGAAACATTCACTCTTCTAGGAATATTTTATGTGTTTTGTGACACTGTTGATGATTTAAAATAAAAATAATTCTAATTCTGTGTTGAACTGAATGAGATTTTCCCGTCCCATCTCTCTGAGACTGAGGAGGTAGAAATCTTAAAATGAATGCTTGTTCTTTTTTCATTTGGATTTAGCAAAACTAAGAACGTATAAAATATTTTGAAAAACATTTTTTTCGGAATACTTGAAGATTATGGTGTTTGTTTGTTTTCGAGTGAAAAATGTTTGCACCATTTTACACCAAGCTCAAGTCTTCTGTGATGGCAAAGAGGCCATCCATTAGCATTCTGAATGGACTTGAGGAGGATGACATTACAGTATTGGAGGTCACCCCAATGGTCATTTCAAGCAATAGCAAGAGACACTGAAGGTGATGGAGTTGCAAAAGCTGACAAAACAGAATGCAGTCAAGAAAATCAATGAAATCAAGACTGCAATAATGATCAGGGGTGTTAAAGAAGCACCTGATAGGTCACAGGCCATGAAATTGGACTATGCTTTTTGATGCAGGCAGGAAGAAGTCATTAGAAATGTCAGCAATGTCACAGAAATGTCAGAAATGTCACACTTAGTTGTGTGAAGAGAGTTTACAATGGAAGCGGAAAGGAGAAAATTCACATGATAATAATAAGCAGTATATTAAAGTTGTCTGGAGGTGAGAGAAGAAAAAAAATGGTGAATAGTTTGAGTATAAACCAAGGGTCAGTGTTCTGAGGTAGATGAAAATTAAATGTGGACGTAGCCATAGAGGTACTGAAGACAAAACTTCTTTTAAAATATATCAAACGAAAGGTTGCTGGTAGAGAATGGCACACAGAACAGCCCCTTAGATTGTAGGGAACAGATGTCTTGTCTTGCAGTATACTTTTTATAGGCTCAAGCATGTCAGTGCACAGCAAATAAGAAAATAACTTATATAGTGTGTGATTTATATTAGTATTTATGTAACTCTATCACTGCACTAGCACTGCATTGTAAGTTTACATATGCAGCAGTGAAACTGGTCACGTCTATCCTTACATTTTAACTCAAGTTAAAAAAAAAATTAGAAATAGTTGTTTGTCAGCTCCAACTGTAAATACTGGAAACATTTCCTCTAGTCATTGTTCACAGTCACCATTTGATCTGGTCACGAGAATTACAGTGTACTGTAGGGAAAGAAGGCAATGTTGGGAGCAGAAGAGGAAGTAAATGAAGGGCACTCCACCACTGGGAAAGGAGTCAGTGATTAGAATCTCCTGGAATCTGCTGCTGTACAAATAGCCAACTCTTACTCAGTTTAATTTAAGCAAAATAGTATTAGCACAGAGAAGATGGATCCAGAGTCTGGTATGTTTCCCCTCCTCTGTCACAGGAGATTTTATGCCCCTTTCAGATGAGGCTATAATCCCCTAGAAAAAGAAATGTGCTTAGAAAGATGTAGTTTGAAAATTGTTTTAACAAAAGTCTGTTTTCCAGCATCATGAAATGCAGCAGTTCATTCACAGTAAAAACAGCAAATAAATGGTATATGTATGAGCTCCTCAGTATCACTATTTTGAATTGGCTGTTCTTAAACAGGAAAAGTTATTTTAAACTCGTCTTGCACAGAAAGAAAACTTACTTTGAAAACATACGGAGTAGCTGGCACTGATTTATAAAATCATACCATAAATGCAAGGAGAATTTTTAACTTGATTAAAGCAGCCTGTGTTCTAGATTAGACTTATCTTTAACAATGATTTATGTATAAATACATTATTTGTGCTACTGGAGTCTAGAATTTATAGGAACCTAGAACAAAAATGGGTGCTACCCCAAGAATGATATAATTCATGTAAAAAGCAATAGAAAACAGATAGATACAAATAAAAAGAGAGAAAGAAACAGAAGCGGTGAGAATATACAGTAAGCATGATGGAAAGAAACAAACAAATCAGCATTAGTAGCATAGGAAAGGTGATTTGTGTGGAGGAGTACAATGCAGAGGAACAAAATGCTTTATCGTTTTTTACAGGTAGTTTCTCCCACATACAAAAGACAGCATAGGAGATAGTCCCAAAATGCTGTTTGTGTAATAAGTGAACGAACAACCAATAAGTCAGTGACAGTAGACATCATCAGCCAGAGGCAGGAGTCAAAAATTTAATAGAAGAAAAAGAACAGACAGGCCATAAAGATTCTTGAAGATGGAGATGGCAAGTGTGCTTTAGACTGAGCAACCACCAGGGAAACTGAAAGAGAGGGGATAGGGGATGGTTCAAGACACAGACTAAACCAAAAACTTATGGGAGCAGAATTCAACATACACAAGGCTGAGGCAAGGTCATATCTCCCAGCCAGCAAAAACATCTCACTGTAATTAATGCACAAGAGCCTGGAAGACAGTTTCAGTCATGTGCTTGAAAGACATGGGGGAAATACTCCGAAAGATGTTGCCGTATCCCAGTTGGAAGAGCTTAGAGACATTCACGTTGAAGCTACTGCACGATTTACACACCTCACTGATAGGCAGTGTCACGATGGAGTCCTGAAATGTCAAAACAGAAGATGGAGAAGAGCTCCGGGACAAAAATTAAATACTCTCTTTTGACCACATGGAATCTGCAGTTAGACATCCATAAGGAGTGTCAAAAAGATAGGTGAGACTGCTAGCTTTGGCATTCTGGCTAGGCCCAAGGTAGGTTGACCATTCTGTGCAGAGATCATTGCTGCTGCCAGATGCCCAGAAATCAAATGCACAAGAGAGAAAACCAAAATTGAGAGCAGAGAATTTGTTAAAAAAGAAGCAGCAGAAGATGACAGAACCATACAACTGAAGTTAGATATGCTTTACATCTTTATCCTGAAATTCAATTCATTTGATGCTGAAGCATGTTAAAAAGTTCTTCCTTGGATAGAGGCCAGAATGTTTGGTATCTTCAAGATGAAGTCATTAGTTAAAATACTGAGGTCCTAAAGAAGTATCAAATAAAAGAGTAATAAAGTGACAAAGAAATATCTCCTTAGAAATAAATTCAAATTAAATCCTTATAGCCTATACAAATACAGCATGAAGTTCTTAGCTACTGCAGGCTGCAAAGCAAATTTTCTCGCTCTCTGAATCTTGCACTATGATCAGGAGCTGACAGTGCAGAAGCTGACATTTTAAGCCACTAACACAATGCAATTTTCCTCTCCTTATGCCTTTTTTTTCCTGGATGTTGATTTTTGTTTATATTCTAAAATGAAATTGTTGCCTTCCTTAAATTGGCATTTTGTTTGAAGTTTTCCTTTTGAAACAAACCTTGGCTGGCTGAGAATTATACTGCAGATTGCTGTGCATTTTTGTTAACCCCCAGACCTGTTATTTTCGTACTATTTTGGAAGTTTCTGAATTTTTTAAGTGTCAAAACACATAAATTTCAAATGTCCCTTTAAGGTATTTAGACACTTTTCTCATTATTGATGATGAGTTAAAATCATTTTTTGGAGGGCACACTATATGGGTTTATCTATCTCATTTACCCTGGATATGAGTTTGTTACATTCCCAATTTTATAGGCAATAATGCAGCTGTGCTAGGCATTTACCAATTGTCACTATGTCTTTTTTTGGTTTTGTGTTTTTTTTTTTAACTTCTGTGATAATGGATATGAGGATTTAACACTCCAACTACTTGGTGAAATGATGCCTTTTGTCAAAATACATAGAGCACTATATCTAGGGAAGATCAGAGTTTCCAGAATATTATAAAAAGCTTACATTGTCAAGTAGGTTCTGTTGCTACTCTTGACTACCTGTCCATATATCCATATTTGGGAATTGTCTTTCATTTTTTTCCAGTACAAAACGACGATTAGCTGAGTTACTCTTTTTCCCAAAAAAAATTTCCTTAGGACAAAAGAACCCCTTTATAAAGATGAAATTTATGGTCATAATGAGGAGGGAATGCAGACTACTGCTGACAGCAGGAACCTGAATGAGGATTACCCACAGCTCAGATGAGTGCTTTAATCTCCAAGCTATAAAGGCAGTTCTTCTCACATTCCCTGGCTGGAGCGCTCTCAATTTGCATAAGCAGTTCAGTAACTAACAGGACAGTAGGAAAAAATTAGGCAGTGCAGAAACACTCACCAGGGTCTAAGCACTGGAGTTCTTTTCCATGACTACATTTTAAGGCTTTAATTTCATTCTAGAAAGACTGAAAATATCGTTAAAACACCCATGTGTTTCACAAATTCTTCAGTATTTGTGACTACCATCATTCTCCAAGCTTTTTAACTCCATCTAAAGGCATAAATGAAGAAGTATGTACCAGATTCGGGAACATATTTGAATACTTAAAACCAAGTTTGAACTTGTGTCACCCTGAAGCCAAAGGAACACATACCTGTACTTAAATGCTTTTCTAAATAATCACATGAGGGATGTTAAATCTAGAATGTTTCTGAGGGGAAAAAAAAAAAAAAAAGAGAGAAGAAAAAATATCCTGGTACTATCCATCTATCCATACTGAAGTCAAGGAAACTAGAGTTAGCAAATAGCAGAGGCTGAGATTCCTGTGGCTTACATAGATCGCAGCAGTAGGGCATAAAATCTTAAATGGCTTTTTCCAAATTTGTACAGAGAAGCATCATTTCCATACCTGACAGTCACAATATGGCTATAGTAACATTTAAATAATGCACGTAAGATCCAAATCCCAAGCATTTGGGAGTGTATGTTCACTTTATGGTCAGTGAAGAGAGAGCATCTCCAGACAGTCCTTTGAACCCAAGGTGTGAAGTACGCTGTGAAGGTGCCTTTCCCTCTCCAGTGACTGCAGAGGGGGCTCAGGCTCCTTGGTTAGAATGAAGTCTCTTCAGGCTCTTCTACGAGGTGCCTACCTTCTTTTAACCTTTAAAACAAAATTTAAAACAGAAGTATATTTTCCTCCATTCGTAAAATCAACTGAGAGACCACGGTGTTTTATTTAAGACTTGATGCTGTTCCTGAAGACCCAAATGGAAAAGTCTTCCACTGACTCCAGTAGATACAGGATCATGCCTCTAATGAGCCATACCTGGATTAACAAAGCATGCAAAGGCAATTAATGCTAACTTATATCAGTAGAAACTACAGGACATCAGATAAATAAAAAGGAGTATTGTTTCCAAAAAGATTGCATGCTTGGACTCGCTCTGGCAAATTCAGTTTTGTACAACTTTCCCTACAACCTGTATGAAGTTTATCATTAAGTCAACAGACTTCACATCCAGGGAAACTGCTTGTGTTATAACCCTATAATCCGGACCGAACTAATTGATTATCTTTACCAAGGCAAAAGCAAGCAGCTGCAAAGCTGTAAAGCCAAAGAAAAGATGGGTCAGCATGAGTCACTGGTATTTGCATAATCAATTTTTCCAGTACTAGCAAGTTTCTCTGAATTTTTAGACAATAACAGTAGGCTACCAAGCTGTCTCTCATATCTACATGACTCAGAGTTTCACCAAGGTGTTGTTTTTCTTTTTTTTTCCCCTCCTATCTGAAATGAGGCTAAGGAAACAAAAAATAAAGATAGAAAACTCACGAGCTGAAATTTTGGGGTTGTAAACAGAAATCACTGATAAAGGCCGATTAAGCAAATACTGTCATTTCTATTTCTCGGCAAGATTAGAGATGCTTTCCCACTGACATATAAGTAAGCAGACTTTTTTTACTCCCAATAAAGACTGCAATACAGCTGTACTTCTATAATCATAATTGGTTACATTATTTTATACTTACCATCCAGTGGTTCACTAACCAAAAGAGCAGTAATAAAAACCCCCACCTGTTTCATATGCAGTAAATCATCATTTGGTTTACATGTATTGACTAGCTTAATTTTCCCTCATTTAGAAGCTTTCCCTTTTGCAGACACCCGAAGGAATTTCAATAACTAAATTATCATGAATTATTGTGAGTAGGAGATGGAGAAGCACTTGGCTTACAGTTTTTGTTACCAGACACTAACACTAAACCAAAACAGAACTGTTTTCCAAAGCTGCATATTTTAAAACTGAATATTTGGTTTCCATAGCAAAAATGAAATTCTGGGTACGCCATTAAAGACAACTGTCTTATTGGTTTGTTGTGTTTTTTTTTCTTTTGGATTGATTTATTTTTCTGAAAGTAGGGCCTCTGCAAAGAAATGTGAGAGATCAAGGCCATCGCCCTATTCCCTAGACCGTGTCATGTGCAACATACATTCTTCAGGCCTAAAACTTATGCATCCAGTCCAATTAGTCATCGAGCCTCCCACTTCAGTCAATGGAAAGAAAGAGGCATGTCTGAGAGGTACTTATCGAGACTACGCTATACACCCATTTTAGGGTGTTGGGAATTATCTTATCCTTTGGAGGTGGTTGACACACGCTATTTACTGTGGAATGAGTATAGACATCTCAGACAAAATATTTTGCTTTTTGATACCTGAAGTCAGGTATGATGAACCTCACCCTAAACTTTTAAACTGCTAAGTTTATATGAGAAAACAGAGCATTATGAAGAGAAGCATGCTGAAGATGGTGAGTCAGATACTATGATATACAAGTACACAGGCTATAACCATGCCAAAGCATCGGAAGCTCGTATGGATTACAGGCCAAGTGTAAAGCTGGCTACTAGTTTAGGAACCCGCAGTAGCTTCCACTTGAGGCTATTTCCTGAATTCACACTTTATCACAGTTTGAATGAGTCCTTCAGTTTTGCGCAGGTAGCAGCATGTAGGGCAGCAGCTATACTGTAATGTCTGGCTTGAAGCTGTCTACGGTTAAAATTTGAGGCCACAATAATAATGTTGTATGCCAGACTCTTAAAGCACGTACGTGTTCAAAACTTCGTAAATATAATAATGCAGTCAAGTGACTCTACATCAAAAAAGATACCCAGAAGATGTTTCTGACTCCATTTGATGTAGAAAAGTTTGCTTGGTTTTCAGGGTTCACAATTCATTAAACTGCTTCTGTATATTTCTTGGGGTTCAAAGGAAATGCATGAGCAAACTTTAGGAAAACAAAGTTGGTATTGGATTTTACCACCAGAAAATAAAACTTGCATTAGCCTTTGGGACATAATTATCACATCAATCATTGTTTTAAATGCAGAAGACTCTATCAAACACTGGAAACAAGTTCTGTGGCATTTCCCAATCATGAAACACTTTTTCAGAGACGGTAAATCACTTCTCAGCCTTTAAATGTTAACTCTCATCAGTGCCATGAGTTAAGCAGCAGGACTGACATACATAAACCTCTTTGGGAGGGGCAAATAATTGTACTAGGAAGGAACGGGTCAGAAGAAAGGGAAAATATTCAGAACTGATTAATTTTTTGTAACCTTTCTTTCCCCCTGTAACAGAGGGGGAAAGAACAAACAGGTACTTGCTGCCATGTGGGTGTTTTGATAAGAAAAGGCTGTTATCTCAAAGATAGCATGTATGAAGTGGTTTCCAAGGAAACTATTTTTCAAATATCTCTCTTGCCAGAGATTCATTGTTTTTATTGGCATCAGTCTCTCACACCCTTCTCCTTTAACAGGATGATAAAATCCAAATGTTTCCAGATTCTGAGTTTTGGGTATGACTATCACACCATCTTTAATGATTGACTGCTCAGAACAACTTACAGAAAATTGAACACGTACTCCAAATCCTTTCTTAGTGAATATAACTCAACTGTCCTGTTGCAAAAAATTCAAATCTAAACATAAGTAGCACTTTAAGTACTGAAGGAAAACCCACCTTTAAACTGGGAGTCAAGCCGTTTGGAAATGTGAAAAAAAAATAAAAATAATCTAAAGTAGACATGCTGTAGCTATATTTTATCTCATTTCCAAATGGTTGCCTTGAAAAAAAAAAAAAAGATTTATAACAGCAATAATGGATATATGTTTCTGGTTAGGTAATGGCCAATTAGAGCACTAATGACCTGAGCCAAAACCATGGCTTTTTACTTTTTCAAATCAGGTATAATCTGACTTGCAAAGATCAGCAGTTCGAAAGCTACTTGGAGTGATTACATGACTAAATGTACTTCATGGCCATCCATGGAGAAAAAACTCAATAACTGAGCTCTGAAAGTGAGAGGCACCTGTCTTCAGCTAAGTAATTACTTCTACACCGAGGTTTACATCAAATACATTCCTGAATGCTGGCAAGATTTACCATTACAGCCACATGAATAAACCTGACTTCCAACCTAGCAGAAGGCAATGACTCAGGCTTACATTCTGCAAGACCTGGGTGATGTCAATTCAGTCCATATTTGAATAAGATCCTGTAACCTTGCAAATAAAACACTTAAGCACATGCTTAACTTCACAGGTTGACTTGTACACAGTTTTCAGTGGTGTAGTGGTTGATTGAAGCCAAGCAGATGGTCATGAGTTTTGTTGGATGGAGGCCTAGATGCTTAGAAGGATGCTGGTGAAGTGTTTTATGACTCTCCTTAAGTCATTTTTCCCTTCTATTTTTTGGTTGAATTCTAATATAGGAAATATTTTTTCTTTAACCAAGTGTGTACCTTAAGATTCCATCAGCATCCCTTAATTTTCATCATCTGAAGTGCATTGCTTTGCAAAGTTACAGAGAAAAGTATATTAATTTTGTATCAGTAAATTTTTTAACATTATAAAATAATATAAAATTTAGCATAACCAAATTAGGAAAAAATTGATCATACAAAATTGATCAGATTGTCAGTACTATCACAGTACTTATTAAAACTAGCTGTCTAACAGGACTTTCTTTGTACCAGGGATAGTATTAATGCAGAACAAAACCCACAGTCTCTGTGCAGGGTTTCCAGTCTGTATGTCAGACAAGAGAGAGAAGATGGAACAATCAGGTGGGTGAGGACAGGAAAATAAGAAAGTATTAGTCAGCATGACAAACAGTGGTCTCAATGTCTCTGCAATTACATCTTGCAAAGTATTCCTAGTTTTCCTTGCAAAGCAGAATTTGAACAGGCATCTGAATGAACATATGGCTCCAATCTGATGGCCCGCACCTTTTATTTCTATGTGACACTCCTATCGCTAGATTTCTGCAGGAGAGTGATAGATTGTATCTTACTATATGGTCATTATTCATAATTTGAACACAATTTTTTTTGTGAATATAAACTACGCATTACTTAATTGATTCATTGACAGCAGAATGCCATCTCTTAATAAGAGATGTCCACTGAAAAGTTGGGAATTTGCTACTTATGGAATAATGAAAGAGCTCTAATTAGATATGTTGTTGAAAATTTTCTTGTCACTATAATCTTTTATTCTCAAATGGAAAGTCACATAGACTTGGAGACTAGATAAATAAAGATGCTAGCCACAAGTGATATATGTGTGTGGTGGGTTGGCCTCGGCTCACAGCCAAGCACCCACACAGCTGCTCACATACTCCCACACAGCTGCTCACATACTCCCCATCCCACCACACCCCAGCAGGATGAGGGGAGAAAATAGAAAGAACAGGAGCAAGAAGATTCGTGGGTTGAGATAAAGATGGTAAGATAACTTAACAGTTGCTATTGCAGGCAAAACAGACTCAGCTTTGGTGAATTTAACTTAATTTATTGACAATTAATATAAATATTAGGGTACTGATTTTGGGTATTGCTAAAGAGCAACAACAAAAAAGAAACATTTAGACGCTTAAGAAGAACACCTTTCTTATTCCTTTCCCAGGCTTAGCTTTACACCAGACTCCTCTCCACCCACCTTGCTGCTGCTGCAGGTCATGCTCAGCCCTTTCAGCGAGGCAATGGGTGATGCAAAGGGTCAGGATCAAGACAGCAGTTTCTCTCTTCTCTCTCAGTTTCCACACAACAACATGGGTCTACTATGAGCTGTAGTCCTTTGGGGGAGTATCTGCTCCGGCATGGGCTCACCTATGGGTCCCTATGTGGGGGCGGTGTTTGTTCTGCCATGGAGCACATCCTCCTCCTCCTCTCAACTTGGTGCTCCCCCTGCTGTTTCTCACTCTTTCTTTTTTTTTCCCCTTCTTCCTCCACCTGTATGGTGTTTTCTGCTCTTTCGTAAATATGTTTTCGCAGAGGGGCCACCAGCTTTGCTGATGGATTCAGCTGTGTCCTACAGTGGGTTCATTGCAGAGACAGCTGGAACTGGCTGTGCCTGGCATGGGGCAGCCCCTGGCCCCTTCCCACAGGGGCCACCCCTGCAGCCCTCAATTGCCAAAACCTTGCCACATAAACCCAATTCAACATAATTTCTATATTTCTTTGCGAAAGCTAACAAAAATCTCAGTTCCAGTTAAACCAAAAGAGTTTATGTGTGCATATGTGTTTGTGTGTATAACCTTGGCTCCAAGAGAGCTTTGAAAATCCTAGCTCAGGGTGCATGAGGCTCCATCTGTACCCTGACTTCCCATCCAGTGCGTCCCAGGAAGAAATAAGGTGCAATTGCACTCCAGTCTCTGTGCAAATGAAATTTCGGTATGGGCCCCTTGTGCCCTCCGAAGAGCTACCCAGTGCAGATGATGAGAGTCACACTCCAGCCATGCATTTCATGCAGGCAAATTCCATTAAGCCTGGAGACCAAGCTCAGAGTTACCTTTTTTTGACCGTTTACAAAATCTGTATCTGAGAACTGTTGCCATCTGATTGCCGTTGAGCTCTCTCCTATGAGAGTTATGGTCTTCTTAATCGGGCAGCTTTTCACTTCTTAAAGAAAGAACACAACTGGAAGGCCAGTGTGAAAGGAAAATAAACCTTGTAGATTCTCAATAGCATGACAGGAGGCAGTCCCTTGACTTGACTTTTCTACAAGGGAAATTCTACTAAGTGCCAGAAACTGTTCTACAGCTTCATGCAGGCGCTGAAGCCCATCGTATAGATCTCAAGTCCACTTCCAGATCAGTGTGTCTGCCTCTGCAAGGATTTACTTTCTTTAACAGCCCATCTCAGTGGCATCTAAAGAGGGAAGAAGCATCTTCTGATCCAGGGTCTGGTATGTAAGCTGGAGAAAACAGTGTGCAAAACTGCCACATTTTTGACTTCAGGGGAACAGAATGAAAGTCAGGTTCAATGTCATTATGGATAAATAGAGGATATTATGAGATAAATCTGCTTTTTAATCAGTCTATTGTAATGAGTTGGAAGTATTTTTAAATTACCCCATAATTTATATGTTATTTGCTTAATGAGGTATTTCCTTATGGGTTGTTAATGACTAATGTCAGGAAGACATCTAAAATGCAGATTCGTCTTGATCTTGCAGTATTTCTATACATGCTTACCTTAATTAAAAGAGTCAGTTGGCCTCTTGCATCTCTAACCCCAAAATCAGCTACATATTTTGTAAGGTTCTTCTTGTTGTTGTTGTTAAATTCACATTTTTATATAAAAAAAGAAAAAGTATAAGATATTTTAACATTCTTTTCTAAATTCTTGATAGCATTTTGAAAAGGAACGTGTAAAGATCTCTTTTATCTTGTTGCTGGCAATCCCTACCAAAATACTTGTGCTAAATTTGGTATTCAGATAAGCTTTCCTATGACCTGAGAACATCACTGGGGCACCAGCACATGTGAAACAAAAGAACTCATTACAGAAATTGCTTTACTTTGCCCTTTCTGGCTCTTTTTTGAGTTCTTCTGGTAATACCCAGTTTGACTGCTGCTGTTGTTCCTTGGGGATTTTTGTTCATTACTTATTTTTTAAATCCACAACTTTTTTTCTTTTTAATTTTTTTTTTTTTTAATAAATAACTATTTCTGCAGGTTCAACTGTCAGATCAGTAGGGTGAGCTGCAAGAGGGAAGAGGCTTTCTGCTGTGGCAGGCACTATCAGCAGGGCTTTGAAATGAATTCTTTACTTTAATGGGCAGTACGACTTTAGCTTTTCTTTGGCCATATTCTTTTCCTGTTGATTTATTATCTTTGACAGGCTTTTTAGTGCAAGTCACAGTTAGCCACATACAAATCTTAACTGGAAAGGCTCCCCTCAAGTTTGGGAAGAAAGCACTCCCCTTGGCAGTTCACTTTTTGCTTCTCTGCTGAGAGGACTTCAAACCAGGCTGTGCCTAAGACTGCTAGATGTGTGCTTGTGCAGTATGTTTTGGAGAACAGAAGCACTACAGAGAAGTAAGCAGGAAAAAAATATGTGGGGATAAACTGTTTCCCTTTTAAAGGGTGTATGTGTTTATTTTTTATTTGTTTCTTTTAATTCTCCTTTAGTTTCTCATAATCACTTAAACAAAAGATTTGTCAGCCCTTAAGACAAATACTACCAGCTGACAGAGAAACCCTGTGTGCTGTGATCAGCTGGGGTTCTGCACAAGTCTATGGAATCCCCACCTTGGTCCCCCTTTTCTGCCTTTTTTTAAAAAATTATTTAATGGTTGATCCTCTGGTCAACTGTGTCACTTTTCACAATGTCCATGCCTTTGAAGGATCTAAACGTTAGCAAATCAGCGGTGGTCTCTTCTTTACTCCAGGTAAGTAGGCTTTACATACACATGAGGAATAGTGATTCCTCAGCCACTCTGCAGTGCCTTGCCTACATCATCCTTCAAGACTACGGAGGCACAAAGAAAACTAATGGTGCATAAACAGCAGACTAAGCCCATCAGGTCCCCCAGAGAAGTGGTGGAACTTCTCCCTAGAACCAGCACAGCCCCCTCCATGCAGGATGACCTTGTGGGGTTCAGAGCTCCAACCTCAACACCAGCCTCTACAGCCAGATGGCAACAACCACCACCCTTCCTCAGGGTATGATCGTCTCACTAATCAGACAGAGCACAGCTGATATACTCCTGGATACTGGCTCTGTGCATCCCCAAATTGCCTCAGAGAAAGAGCATGAAAACAAGTGAGCACAGTCACACCACATCCAACTTTTGATGGGAGGAGCAAAGGTCACAACCCAAATAACAGGGACACGCCTGTCTTTTAGACTGCTGACGCCAAGCTAGCTGAACCAAAACATTATGCATTTCTCTTAAATGCTTCTTTTTTCACAAGTCTTTCTTTTTGCCAAAGCTGAACTCCCTGTATGCTGTGCAAAACTCGGAGATGACTCTTCTTCCGAGAGTCAAAAGCATCTTCCCCCTCCCAGACTGTCACAGCCACGCTTGGGGATTCAAGGTTTTATTGCAAGGGGTGTAACAGACAAAATTGGAACTGATGTATATTACTTCTGAGGATCCAAGTCCCATTTCCAGTAATTACTGATAGTTGCTACAGCAGTTATACCAGGTCTACGGAAATACATGAATGTAAGTGTTGGTGAAATTAAATGTGCTATTATTCACGTTCCTCTGCACTTGAGGAAGAAAAATAGGGGGGAAAAACCATGGGGAAAATAAAACAAAACAACAAGGAAAAAAAAAAACAAACCACAAAACCCCCATAGTGAATATTATTCAAGCAGCTTAAAGCCATAAACACAGAATCACAGGAGGATGTGATTCAGCCATTTCCAGTTTAGCAATGGGTGTGTTTTTAGTCTAATACATTGTATTGGGACTCAATGCAAATTACCTGCTTTCAGATGCATACATTTTGCAAGTCTTTAGAGTGACTGGCTTAAAATGTGAAACAGTTATCTCTGTATTTCATGCCTACGGTATATCAATTTCTGTTTTGTGGAATTTGTTTCAGGGTGTTTTTTTCCTAGCCTCACAAAAGAGCCAAAGAAATCTGAAAAAGTTTCTACCTGAATCCAATTGTACTCCAGTTAAATAAAGAAGGAGGATGTTTTATTGCATTATGGAGAAAAAAAAAATATTTCTGGGGGGTTGAGTTATGACTTCTCTGAAATGTCCGTAAAAAATTCCTATGTTGCCTGCTGCTGAAATATACCCAGACTCAAATAATGTGGATACAACAGACAGCGCAAGGACACAGGAGGTAGCTACCATATATATAGGCATGCAGTAACAGTCAAAAGGGGATCACAGAGCAGTTACACCTGACAACTGGCTGACGGGGTATTTACAACATACAGAAAATTTGGGATGAGCAAGAGGACTCAAACTTTAGCAGGAAACTCTGGACCTTTCTGATGTCTGGGAATTAGCAAGTCACTTAGAAAAGAAGAGCATTCTTGGATACTGATGCATTTCTTATTTATAGTTAGAACCAAAGCACAAGCGACAGACCATGAAAAAGCTGCTCTTACAGTACAATCACCCAGATCTGAGACAGCTAGAGCAGAAAGCTGGCAAGAAAGTGCGTATATCTTCCTCTCCTCTTTCCCTCTCCCCCCATTACAGTGACAGCAAAGTGGAGATGGTTTAGTGAGGATACACACTGCTGCACTGCAGCCAAGGAACATAAACAGAAGAATTGAAGACCTTCTGTCTCCAATGGGTCTAAAAAAAAGATAGTTAGGGAAGAATATAAGAACAAGGCAGCTATAGACTGATAATTTCCCAGAATCTATTCCCAAAATCCTTTCCCAGCATAGAAGAATTTATGGTTCGGGATTTCTTCAGCTGCTTTGTGAGAGAGTAAGCAGAATGCTGTGCACAAGATGTGGTGGGTAATGCCCCCGCCTCCAGACTGATAGCACCATCCTCTGGCTACCTTCATGACCCAGCATCCTCCCGCATCTTTTCCTCTGGCCTTGAATCCACTTGCTCATGCATCGCAGAAAGTCCTGTGCCATATTTCCTTAGTGCCTGAGAACTTGATAAGGACATATGCATTTGTTTAGTCTCAGAGCTTTTGTGGGGGAAGGTATAAAACAGACATAAGGCTACAGACTTTGCCATATAGCTATCCAAGTGTATTGACAGGAACTTGGAGCAGTAGATGTATACACAGATTGATCCACAAAAATGGTGAATGATGTACAGAGCTTTCACACATAGTTATTTTAGGGATTATTTCATAGAATGGTTAGAGTTGTAAGGGACGTGAAAGATCACGTAGTTCAACCCCCCTCTGCCATGGGCAGGGACACCTCCCACTAGACCAAGCTGCTCAAAGCCCCTTCCAACATGGCCTTGAACATAGGAAAGGTGCCCCAGCCCCTTATAGTCTTCGTGGCCCTCCTCTGGACTTGCTCCAACAGGTCCATGTCCTTCTTTTGTTGGGGGCCCCAGAGCTGGACGCAGTACTCCAGGTGGGGTCTCACAAGAGCAGAGTAGAGGGGGAGAATCACCTCCCTCGACCCACTGGCCAGCCGAAAGACCTATAGTAAGTCAGCAAAGGTCAGTTAGAACTGGGGCTGGGATCCACAGCACCATGGAAACACCAGCTCAGCACTTGAAGGCAGCTCAGGCAGTAAGAAGAAATGCTAGAAATTATAAGAAAGAAAACAGAGAACAAAATAAAAAATGTAATGCCAGATCACACCCATACCTTGATACTTTTAGTTCCCATGCCTGAAAAACAAACAAAAAAAATGGTAGCACTGTAGAAGGCTTAGAGGAAATCAACAAGGTAATTCAAGGTACAGAATTACTTCCACACAAAGAACAGGTTGGACTCTTCAGCTGGCAAGGAGATGTCCTGCAGTGAGATACAACTGAGCGTTTCAAAAGGGCAGACAAAGGTTGGACCTTCACTTTCTCCTCCAGTGCAAGAACTAGGCGCCATAAGGTAAAGCTAATCAGAGACAGTTAAAAGTGAAGGTAAAGGCATTTTTTCATGCAACATATTACAACTGAATGATGGAACTCTTTGCCAAAGGATGTCATGAATGCAAAAAACTTGGAGAAGTACGGGGTCTGTTGAGTGCTACTACATCAAACCCAACAGGCTCAGGTAATCCTGGAAGAGTAAAATAGGTAGAAGCTGGGAACATATAAGGTGAAGGAGGCTTGCCCGGTTCTTTTTCTTCCCCACATATTCTTTAAAGACTAAGCTAAGTGAAGGCTAAGTCCAAAGAAGGGTGGCCGTTCACATTATTTTATTCTATGACAACTTTGTTCTCCTGCACTTTGTTCATTGACAGGCAATGGGAAAGAGGAAAGGAGCAAGAAAGATGGGCAGAAAAAACTCTTCCCCTCCCAGACCTTCTGCTATAGGAAATGGTAACAGGGGAATACTGTGGAGGGAGGTAAAATTATCTCTTTGCTTGACCACTTGGTATACCTTAGGAAGGCAAAGTTAGAGAGAAAGGAGCCTTCGGAGTTGAATGAATAAGTGCACATCCACATCCAGGTGCTCAGGGGTGTGGAATCCCTCCTCTACAAACTTACTTTTGGAGGTGGCAATTTTGTCCCAGAGAAAACGCAGTCCTTAGACTAGGAAGAAAGAGGCTTATTTCCATGAACAACACCACGCTGTGTCAGATCTCAGCCGTAGCAGCCCAGACGTGCTGAAAGGACGCCAGCACACAAGGAGGCTGCCTCTTACTGCTGACAGGAGACAGCTGCACAGCTCCCCCAGCTCAGCCTGGATGCTTTCCACCGTTACAGAAGGGGAGCGAAGGTGTAATATGCTGTGGCCAACGCTGCTGACACCATTCTCATAGACACAGTGCTAACAAGAGTCCCAGTAATGATTTCTTTGTTTGGATTCACTTAATGAAAAGCAACATCAACATGCAATGGAAGCTCTTGTGAGCAACACTACTTAAGCAGCAGCATTCATAATTTAGGAACAATGCTCAAAGTGAACATCGCTGAAGTGTGCACCAGTTAGATAGCTATTCCACTATGTGACAGTGGCCTGAAATAAAACAGGAGACAAAAGCCAATAAATGTTCTGCCCAGTTATAACAGGGTTCATAAAGTCAGGAAGAAAAAAATCCTGGTTAGAAATGGGAGGAAGAAGGTGATGGAAGCTGCAGGGGCTTACAGCTGCATCACAGGGTAAGGAATTTTATAGCAGGCAGTGTTAGACGGGGGAATACAGAGCTCTCAACATACCTCCCCCCATGCCTATGTAGTTACCACCAGTAAGCAACCTACTGCCACCACCTAATCTAAGGCCACTGATCCTTTCTCGGGAGAATATTTCAGCAGAATGGACGGTTTAATAATCAGGAAAAAATGTCCCACTAGGATGCCAAAAATATATATGACTATACATATCATTTGCAGCATTGTTCTTCTGCCTGACATAAAGAGTGTCTTGAATAAGATTCTTCCCTGACCTCACAGAAAACATCAGCATTATTTAAAAAGCCTGTTGTGTGTCACAGCAGGAAAGTGTCTAAAGTAGAATGAGAACCTGGGACATCGCATAGCAAGAAGCAAGACCTTATCAGCAAATCTGAGCAGTGCAACTCAATCAAGAGCAGAACAAAATGAGAGAAACGCCAGAGTGGATTTCTAATCATGTTTTTAACCAGCAAGTACAGCGCTAATTATATCAGAGGGTTATTATTTTTAATAAAGAACCATCTTCTGAAAAAATATTTTCCTTATCTACCCACTTGCAAGATATGAAATTACTTCCTAGCTATAAGACTTATTGCATAATAACATACTATCCTAACTACTTAGCTCTTCACCGACTCAAACATTATTTGAAAAAGTTCAAATCATTGCCTGTTGTAAAAACAGTTTCAGAACGTAAAACCAGAAAACAGAAGAAAAATATATTTGGGTTCCTTTATGTTCCCTTGTAATGTATAAAAGTGGGTGAAACAAGGTTTGAAATAATCTTTATTTTGGTATTTTTTTCCCTTGAAAAATTCAATTCAGATATTGGACACTCATTTTTGTTGGGTTTTTTTTTTACCATCAGTGGCTATTTACATTATTATTTTTTAGTAAGTGTCTTATTTTTTACATGTTTCAAAGATTAAGTACAGGATAATTTTCTTAGGCACAGTTAAAAAGATAGGATTGGTGAACATTTGACAAAGAAAGCTTTTCTACCAACTGTTCCAGTCAAACAGATGTTAATCACCTACATACTTTTTATGTCTGGTTTTCAATCATTCCAACAGCCTTTAAAAAAGCTAAGTGTGAATTTCAAACACATTTCTAATGCAGAAAATCAAAACAGGAAGAATTTTCAGTATAATTTCTAGCCATCTTCATTCATCATAAAGAAAAGGTATAAAAAAGCCTTTATTCTTTTCTGCCTGTTCTTTGTCAACTAGAAAGAATACTGTTTTTCTCCAGTTCTGAAGTCTGCTAGGGACTGCAGTGCACCTGCAGATCTTACTAGGAGACAGATAAAAAAATAAAACTCTAAGACATCTTGATGATTTCTCTATCCCAGTGTTCCCCAAAACAGTCCAGCAGCTGAAACACATTTTCACTAGAGATCGCCTTTCTTTCTTTGGGAGAGTTTCAGACTCTTCCATCCTTTTGACATCCTCCATCCCCAGCTCTGCAGTCTTAGGGCTGGTTAAGTCAGCACTATATTGCTTTTCATTCCTCTGGTAATGTGCTCTTTTCAAAGAGTCTCCCCAAAACTACTGCGTGTAGTACACAGCACCTCTGAAATGGATGTAATATCGCTGTAGAGTCAAAGCAAGTAACAAATACCCAAAAAAAAAAAAATTTAAAGAAAAAATAAAAAATCCACAGCTCTTACATGTTTAAAAGTGTTGACTGATGAATGCACGCCCTGATATATATTACTTGTACCTGCTACAAGAGCCAGTCAGAGATAGCTACGTTTACTGTCTCATAAAACATCTAGAAAATTGCAAAGCTGGATCATAACATTTTCCCCCTCCAGAAAAGTAATGCATGTTGTTCTGCTTCATCTGGAAACTCTGATTATCTGCTTATTTATTTTGAAAAGTCGAAACAGTCTTAAGCCAGGGCAAATTTTTAAAAATTATTCAAGTATTAGTTTTACAACGTTGTGAAAGTTCCAGAGATAACTGAGTTACCAAACAGATGGCTTCAACATGGAAATAGCTACATGGGGGGGAAAGCACCACAAAAAATATGTATGTTTATTTGTATCTTCCTATCTTCTCCAATGCCTACTCCATTACAGTCTCATTTGTCTGCTACTTTCACCCTCAATGTAAGTTTAAAATGAGTACTGTGAAATACTGAAATCTTAGTTGCCGTCACTGAAAATGGCTGAGCTAAAATGAAAATAGCTTTTCCCTTTCAATGCTGTTGAGAACTAAGCTAACATCACACCTTTTTAAAAAGAATAGGTATTGGCAGCAATTTGCACACTTACACATACTTATTTGTTGATATACATTTCAGAAAGCTCTGTGCCCTTTGAAAACTACTGGAATTTGTGTGAGGAGAAAGAGAGTGAAGCATCAGAACAGTGATAAACACAAGATTAACATAGATGGAGAATACTTTTCTGTCTGTTTAAAACATTCTCGATTTGTGCAACCCTTTTTTAACAAGAAGCACACTAGAGAATGAATGAGATTTTTTTCTATGAAGGCTTTGATGTCTCAGTTAGGAGAGAGGAATATAAACAGCTCTAATAACAACTCCAAAAGGTTATCCAGAAGCTCTGAAGAAACCTCACGAGCCCAAGCTTGTCTTTTCCAATATTCCAAAGGCAAAACATCACCAGAGTGATCTTCATACACTAGAAAGTGGAGGAAGCAGGGAACAGAAATGCAAGCTGAATACAGACTCATAATGTAGATTACCACCGGACTCTGAAGATTATCCCAGCTTCTCATGTTTAAAATGTGATTATTTGTGTGCTGACATTTATACCAATTAAATAGCTATTTGCCCCTTTGCATTTTCAATTTTCTGTCCCCAGAGACTCTACACAAAGATACTCAGTTTAGTAGTAAGAATGACGCCACTTCCAGTTACTTCTTAGACATATTCAAGAAAGCAAGCCATCACTTACGGCCTGATGAACACCGAATGAGATTGCCAGGCAGACTGCAGAATTCTGTCCACTAGATGTTTAAGCCAACACAGAAAAACCTCTGCTGGGAACACGTTAGATACAGTGGATCAGCCCTGAAGGAAGGTGGTGGATTTCCATCCGCTAAAATGAAGCTCTGCTCATGACATAAGGTCATCAGAAGAAGACAGATGTTTGCCAAAGGTACAGCTAAGGCTATAGTAAACCCATACAGCAGGAAACATTTTCAGGAAAAAGCTGGCACTTTGCTGGCTGCTTATCTGGTCTCCAAAATCCCAGCAGCGCACTGCTTCCACAAACATCACTTTGTCAAGTGCAGCATGATCTGCAAGAAGGCACAGCTATCTATGAAAGATAAGTCTCTTATTTCACTTGTTCAGCACACAGTGTGTGTGTAAACCATCCATTGTGTGTTTTAGTAGGTCACTTTTCTTAGCAGCCCTGCTCTAACTCCAGTAAATTGATAGTTAACTCAAGGCTACAGACACATGAACAAGGCAGGAACCTGGAACAAATCTCCCATGGCATCTTCCGCGGCACCTCAGCAGCAATGAACAGTCTGTGCCTTGAAAGACAGACATCTAAAAGCATGATTTACTCCCAGGTGACAGATGGGAATGTGCCCAATTGACTTGCATTGCTGAGCCCACAGGATAGCTTACCACAAAGACTCAGTGACCCACCCATGTAAACTAAATCCTAGTCCAAAAATACCATCTTCATCCAGGGTTTTCTGGCTGATCCCAGGGGGTAAAAGGGTTAATAGGTATATGGGTGGGCATATATAGCTTTAGATGCATTTGTCTGGGGTATTTTTCCAATGGTATGGACATTGCCACCTTTGGAGAATGAACCCTCCCAGGAAGAACAAATAACCATTGAGGACCATTACAAAGAATGTTCTGTGCTACCAGAACTGGCCTGCACTGGAAAGCTTGGTTGCTTCAGCTATTTCAGTACAGAAATGAGAAGCACTGTCTTCCACATTTAATATGGAAACAGAGGTAACAACGCATACAGAGCAAAATAGCAAATAACATTTCTACTATAGTTTATCTCGCGTTGCAAGAAAAACGTTATGTTTGTAGCCATCACATATCTGTTTTTATAACCACATGGGATTTATACTTATTTTCATATGTTAAATGTGCAAGCAAAATAAATTAGGTTTGATTAGGATTATAAGCAAAGCTTTGTAGCTCTACTAGTACTACTACTAGGAATGAACATACATTGGTACATTCAGTGATTTACTGAAGGGAATGGGACACTTGGGATTATCACCGCCTCAGCATCACCTTCTGTACTGCATAGAGACATGTGTTCAGCAATGCTTCCTCCCTTGCTCTCCGTTACCTCTGATGAGTTATCATAGACCTTGCTATAAGCTAGATAGCAAACCATATATATTAGGGTTACACCAATAAACCCTGCCCTCCGCAGACCACCTGTGACTGCTCTGCATAAGCATGGGGAAAGGGGAGAGGGTAACACAGATATTTTTCTGTACAATTTTCATCCCCAGCTCATCCTACGCGTGTTTATATACTGTGACAAATGATGCTGGAAATAAGCCAGTTCCCCTCTGGCAAAAGACCCTGATTGTGACGCTTTACTCCTGCTTCACCTCTCTTCAGAGGTCCTACACTAGGGGAAGACTGCTGCAGTTCCAATGCTTCAGGCATCAGTAAAGAGCTCTCTCCCAGGCAAAGTGAGGTCAAAGATAAGGTTAGGTACACATAAGGTTAGGGCAGTTTCCAGCACCAGTCCAATGCCAGAATTTATTAATAAAGAGAGCACCCCTCAGGTTGCCCTTTTTGGCTTTGCCCAAATGACCCGGGACAGCCTTACAGCTCAATTGACTATAAAGGGGCCAGTCAACACAAGTCTAAAGTAAAGTTTGAATTCAACTCTGCCACTGCACCCCCAAAACATACAAAACAGTCTTAACCTTCAATCCTAACAAACCAGAAGGTATTTTGTTCCACCATGCTATGGTCTTTTGATAGATTATTTTGCTGTCATGTTAAGTTATCCCGTACTCCTGTGATACAGTACTCGAGCCACTAGTGCTTGCGTCCTCTCTGATATCACCGCACTAATAACACCTCTTCCTCCTGTTGTTTTTTTCCTTTGAGACGCAGGAAGACTGAAGGGGTCTTTCTCCACCTCCTGCAGGGAAGAATTCTCCCTTGCTGCAGAATTTGTTATGAAAACCTCTCACTAATTTCCTAGCCTAAAATCTCCATACATCTTTTTCTTCTACAGCTTTTTTTCTGTCCTTTGCAGAGTCCTGTAATTTTGTGTTCTTCAGAGACCCTTTTACAAACTCCTCTTGGTCCAGGTGGGTATAAAATCCCATGCACAAATTCTTCTTCTAGAACATGGGGAGGATGGAGGTTTAGTTGGCATTTATATCCCCTGATACAAGGAATGACATTTCTAGAAACAGTCGTAAATTTCAGAGGCCTCTCCAGAGACTGTATTGCCCCCTTCTCTTGGGAGAATCAGTTTGAGGCTGTACTTGACCTGTGGGTTCTGTAGGGCCAGTACATGGCCCACTGCCATTTAAAACAGAGAAATGTTAGCAAGAAACTGTGGGCAGGATTTCTGTCCTCTGTCTTCTCTCAGCGCATGAAACAGTAAAAGAAAAATATTCCTCATAAAACTATCAGCATTTCCAAAGTTTGCAAAATTCAGCTGTCCTAATTCTGGTATAAATTAGAGCAGTGTAACTGCAGCTATGAGAAGGTATCATGGTCCTTAAGGAAAACACCTTTGACAGAGTGTTAGGATAAATTATTTCCTATCACCCTCATTTTTGTCACTGCCTGCAAAGGAGAAAATTAAAAAGAATAATCTGTCTCCAAACGTTATTCCCAGGTTCGATGTGCACAACCTGAGTCAAGATTCAGAAGAAATGTTCTCCTCCTTAATGAAGTGACTCCGGCAGTTGCATACTTAATACCACTTTCCATTTTGAGAGTTAGCGGGCACTGGATTTTTTTTCTCCTCTCTCTACTTTCTGTGTGATTAATCGAGAAACCTCTTCCCTGGATGACATCAATTCACCATAATCTCTGCTGCCTATTAGACAATTTCATTCCAGCACCTCATTTTTTAAGTTTAAGGCATGAATGTAATCAGTACAGCCCAGATGCTGGATACTTGTGAGCAACAACTGTCAAAGGTACCAGCCATTTTTCTTCACATTTGATGAGTTACCAATGGTGGCAGTTCATAAAGGCTTCTATCTTGTTCTATTCCTAAGTACCTGTCAGAAGCACAGTGTATCTAAGGACAGAGCAGAGAGGCTTTGTAGTTGTTAGGGTTTTGTTGTTTCTTTTTTTCTAACACACTGATCTTATCAGATCTTTGCTAGTGTTGCCATACTTGACTAAACCTTTGTCAGCCTGGCTTCTGCGAAGTATCTCCTGGGAAAGGTTCTGGTTTTTTATTCTTCCCAGGACTGAGCTAATTAAGCAATCTATCAACTGTGAGGCTCACTGGGTTGCGATGCTTTCTTCTTGTCTTGACCTTGATGTTTTGGATGCTCTAAGCTATGACGGATATGCCAACCATAACCATTCCCTCAAGGTTGTGGGCAATTTTGTGCACCCAAGACAAGAACAACAGAAATATTTATAGTCTTCAAATTACCCAGTCTTCTGCCATCTGTCATGGTTTAACCCCAGCTGGCAGCTAGGACTGCGCCGTTGCTTACGCAGTTCTCCCCATTCCCCCCACAAGGGCAGGGAGAAGAGGGAGAAAGGGAGAGGAGAGGAAAGGAAAGGGGGGAAAAACTTGTGGGTTGAGATAAAGACAGTTTAATGGAACAATAACAGAAAATGAAAATAACAATTACAATAATAATAATAATAATAAAAATAATAATAATGGCACAAGTCACTCTCACCATCCAGTGAACTGGTACCTTCCAGAGCAGTGATCATGCATTCCCACCCGTTGGGCAGACCTCAATTGTATAATGAGTATGACATCTGTGGTGTGGAATATTCCACTGGCCATTCCATTTTTATGTCTATGCTCCTTCCCAGCTTCTATGGGAAGCTGAAGAGAGTCCTTGAAAAGTGTAAACATTGCCTAGCAACAACTAAAACAATATGCATTATTGACATTCCTGACACGGCAATCACTAGAAAGAAAATTAACTCTTCCCAGGCTGAAACCAGGACACCACCTCTCTGCAGTTTCTCCCCAGAGCCCTGGCTTATACTGTTATTTGACTTGCTGTGTCAAAATAGAGAAGAAATGTCTATCTCAAAGTCAGTTTCTCTAGCTCCTTCTGTTGATTTTACCCTGATGATTTTTTCTGTTGATTTTTATGACTTTCTGTCATAACAAAGCCCTTTTAACTCCTCTGCATGTGCTGAACATGAAAGACAGTAAAATACATTTCAGCATGGAAGCAGACTTCAGAAGGAGCTCAGGGCTGAGAGTGAAGAAGCCAGGAGCACTTCTGCAGCAGTGCATCTCCTGCAGCAGTACATGTCCTGCAGCTGATAACCCAGGTTTTCATGGGAACAGACTTCCTTTCCTTTCACAATGGAAGAGCAGAGATTGCTTATACAGCATGAAGACTGGTGTCACACTTTAGCATTAACAGTTTATGTGAGATTGGTGTGTAGGTGCTTTTGTCTGTCCTAATGATAGTGAATGGACAAGCTGTAAGATCTAATGAAGTTCTGCACGAGGAAAAACATCCCAGGAGGTTCTGAAACTAAAATGACCACACTGAGAATCAACCTTGGGTGATATGCTGAATGATGGGAAATAGCTATTAGAAATGCTTCAGGCCAGTAGATCCCATGGGAGTTAGTATAAAATTCAAGTGCTCAGTCATAGGGATAGGTATGGGGAATCAGAGCCCAAGAGTACGGTTCTCAAGTTTGGATTTTGTCAAAGACCAACAGTACACATTCAGTTTAAACCGGAATATTTTCTCCTTCAAAATGGGACAAGACTCTACTAGCAAAAGTAGTTGGATTCATCTCTGTTTCTCTCCATGTCAGTACAATCTCATCAACAGCACTAGGAGGACTGGTTAGAGCTGGTGGAAACATATAAAAATGTACCAAAGTAAGAAAGTGGGGTGAAAGGTGCTTTAAGCACACTTAAGCTATCAAGACATTCCCTCTGAATTTAAACCTCCCCTTATTTAAACTCATCAGTTTGAACACCCTGTTCATTGAGTTTGCGTAAGACAGTCTGGTTTTCCCCATGCCCTCGCAGTTCTGGGAAACACACAATGGCTTTGTGAATTACTGCAGTCATATAAGATATATTGTATATTTTATGATTTGTTTAGTACACTCTGAGCATACTTAACATGGGTAATAAAAGCATACACTGTCTTTTTTGTGTAACCTATCAAATAATTCACAAATAAATAAATAATATAAAAGCAAATACAATTTTTCAAACTGTCATTAAATGCTCTATATTTTAAACAAATGCTGGGAAAAAATATTAAAAGCTCAGCTCTAGAAATTGAAGAGGCACCATGAAAATGAAAATCTCATTTCTCCCCGAAAATCTAGTGCCTGTTATAGTTACAAGCAACTCCTAAAATTACTATAGGTAAAAGAAGAATGTCCTCTATTTCCTGCAGTTTGTTACATTGTGCATTTGACAGCACTTTGTGTATAGTCATTTATTAAATCAGTTTCTCCTCTGCTGAGAAGACTCTTATCAATACCAAGAAGAGAACAAAACAAAACAAAAAAATGTATATGTTTTTAAAAAGGAAGTTTGTAAATCATTTCCAAGACATACTAGGTACTGTTAATACACGGAAATCAATGGATCTATATTGATTATTCTCTCAAAGTCTGGCCTACCTGTTAATAAATGGTGTTTATTAAAATCTTTTTACATCAGAAGCTATATTTTCAATACACTAGCATCCCTTTAATATTTCCTTGCTCTTTGGCAAGCTGAAAGGTATGTCTGAAATACAGCCAGGAGAATACACAGAAGAGACGTACTGGCACAACTGCTGTATTTCCCTTTAGCCATCGCCTCTGGTCTGTTAAAGGTCCATCTCTGGAAAATCACTGGCCACCTGTGGCACCACAGTGGGCAATCAGCCTCCCTGGGGCAGTATGGGCGGTGCAGGATGGAGGCACCTGGCTCTGCAGGAGCACTGCTTCGTGCCTCCTGCCCTGAAGACTTTGGGGTATCACTCATGGTCTCCAGTGGACATTTGAGGTGGGGTGTCACATAGGGCCTGAGTCTTTTTCACCAGACCCATAGGGATGTCTTAGACACTGCGGAAACATATTGAAGTCCCTAAACTGAAGTGCCGCCATCTGGATCCAGCTCTCAACCATCACACCATGCTTAAAGCAGGAAACCCTGCAAAGGAGCCCATGACAGCCTCCGGTGGGTAGCACAGTAACCACACCAGGACACCACACTCCTCCCATTTTCCACAGAAAGGAAAATGAATCTATATTTCCTTTCTTACTTCATCTCCTTCTGCCTTTTAAAGCGTCCTATAGCTTTTGTCAAAGTTTCGCACCTTCCACATGTTTTCATGTGTCAATGCTTCACACAGCTGGGTTGTAATATGAAAGATGTTTTATGACCTTAGGGGCTCATCTTACATGGGGCTTACTGAAAATTTCTGCCGTGTCCATGATATTGCAGAAGACAGCCACTGCTCTACTTCTGATTTGAAAAAAAACAAACCCACACCACTCAATAGTGAGCAAATAAACCTTATCAAGAAAACGCTATTTCAATGTGACACTGTATGCACAGGAACACATTTCCCAGCCCGCTATTGAAATTCTATAATCTGGATAGGAGGGGTACAAATGAGTTGGAAGGAAAAACAAATCTTTTCAATTGCGCTTCATTTTTCACTTCAAAATTATAATGATTGACTGTGATCCATAACAGACGGATCTTTACCCCAAACTGTAATAAATCCTCATCTCTCAAGTCAAAGTCCTTACAAAGTAGAAGCTCAAGTAAAACCTCTATTTCAGATTATTCAGGATATACTTGGATCACAGCATAATATAATTAACACATATTTTTATGCAAAGATGCAACTGCAGTCCAAGGCCACTAGGTACAAAAGTCCAGTATAATTTGTTCCCTGCCTTCCAAGTGAGGGCAAAGACTTGGACTTGTTGGTTGAGTATTAACTGACAGGTCTGAAGCCAAGTCCGCTCAGCAAAGCTGCCTTCACTTCCAAAATCTCTCAGTCCAATTCCATATTAATGGGAGATGGATCTAGCTAAGCCTTGGTTTTACTTGTTTTATGATTCCTACTAGAATACTACTTTTCCTGAATGAGATTTCGATAGTATCAGTTTGCAGTTTATTTGACAGATTTCTACTAATGAGGAATTTGGATAATGAGGTGAAGTCTGTGTGCTCAAAGAGCAATTAAGACTGGCTTTGCTATCTCTTGTGCAACCCAGGGGAGTGAAGGCTTGTCTGGCCATCACAGGATACATAAATAATGGGGTAGTCTTGGGGAGCCAGGAGAGCCCTGCTTTTCGTCAGCAGAGACAGTAAAATCAAGATAACAGAGACCTTGTGTAGCTCTTTGTCTCCTTGAGAGGCTGCCATATCTGGTAACTGACCTTTGCCTCATTACCTGTGAAATGCATATTAAAGTTGACGCCCCTGTATATGCTAATGAAGATTTTAGAGATCATGCTAAACATACATGACTATAGCACTCGTCTCTCCACCCAAATCATACTACATGTCACCTAGGGGAGGGAAAACTCGTAATTTTGGGGATAAAAGGATGGAGAAAATGACTGTTAAATTGGGAGAGAAGAAACTTGATATCTGACGGACCAGTCGACGGGCTGCGTTCTCTTCCTCCACCCCAGGCAGGGACGCCTTTCTGGGTAAGCGCTGCGCCTTTCACCCTCTGGTGAATGTTACCCCAGGTTGTTGTACTATTATTATTTTTGCTAGCAATATTAACCTTAAGTAATTAGCGCTATTGTAGTTAGTGAATTTATCAACGGCAATCTAGAATCTGTGACTGTCGCTCTCAATAAAGTAACTAATTTGTGAATCTGATTCAGTGAAAGTCCTTTGGTGGGACTCTGATAGTAAATCAGTGAAAGTCCTGGGATTCTGACAGACAAATATCGAAACTACAGTCCTTTTAACGTGACAACTAGATACAACACAACACCTCTGTGAGGCCTGGTCCAAGAGCATTGCCTCTGCATGTCAAGTTTATACGCAAGTTCTGCCCAGCATACCGCCCAAAATCACTTGTGTGTAAATGGAATCCTATGAAGAGATGCAATCACTTTCTTTGGCAGGATGTAGTTATATCTTTTGCATTAATGACTGTTATGACACAATCTATGAACCAATAAAGGTATGGGAGATCGTGGGTATGACATACTGAAAACAAGACTGAGTGGACCTCAGTACTTAGGAGGAAGAAAGGAACACTGCCATGAACATCAAATGCCTCCTGAGGTACTTACTAGAACTCTGATGACTTCGTGTTAACACACATCCTCTCCATCCTGCTTGAAGAAGGTGCAAGCTATCTTAAGAGCCCGGGACCCTGCAAAGGTAAACTTGACATCAGAGAAAAGGGACAGATATTAGTATGAAGGTTTTTTCAGCAAAGATTTCAAGTGTATGAGGCTTTTCCTGTATTATCATGGACCGTAAGTATCTATATCACTGTGATTTGACTAAGAATACGTTTGCTGAATTTTGAGTATTTAGTTATGGTATTTGTTAGAATAACAGTAAATTTTTTTCTCCATAGGTACACAGTATGTTCCCTATAGACCCAAAGATAGATTATTAATATAACAGCAGGAACAGAAACAGAGTTGAGAAGGACCACAGAAACATCATATATTGACAGGGCTGCTGTCTGGACCTAAATGCAGTTGCTGAGGTTGACTGGCTGGATGCCCCCAGTAGCCAAAGCTCAACAACATTAACTGTGCTGAGGAACTGCCTGCAGGCACAGAACAGCTCTGGAGTCCTCAGCACAAGAAGGCCATGGACGTGTTGGAACAGGTCCAGCGGAGGGCCACAAAGATGATCAGAGGGCTGGAGCACCTCACCTATGAGGACAGGCTGAGAGAGCTGGGATTGTTCAGCCTGGAGAAGAGAAGGCTCCAAGGAGACCTTAGAGCAGCCTTCAGTACCTAAAGGGGGCCTACAGGAAAGATGGGGAGGGACTCTTTATCAGGGAGTGGAGCGATACGACGAGGGGTAATGGTTTTAATTGAAAGAGGGGAGATTTAGATATCAGGAAGAAAGTCTTTACTGTGAGGGTGGTGAGGCACGGAACAGGTTGCCCAGAGAAGCTGTGGATGCCCCATCCCTGGAGGTGTTCAAGGCCAGGCTGGATGGGGCTTTGAGCAGCCTGGTCTAGTGGGAGGTGTCCCTGCCCAGGGCAGGGGGTTGGAACTAGATGATCTTTATGGTCCCTTCCAACCCGAACCATTCTATGATTCTATGACTTCGAGGAGGAAGCAGGCAGAGAACCACCCCATCAGGGCTTACACATAGAATGATAGTTTCTGGGAAGGCAGGGGCTGGACAGATTTCCCCAGGAGTGGGCCAGAAAAGAAGGGCAGGGTAGAGGTAGAATAAGGAATAGTCAGTGTTTTACTCACAGCTTTTTTTGCAGCAGCAGACAGTACATGTGTCTGAGACTGGAAAAGCCCTGAGAAAGGCTTTCTGGAGCATGAGCCTTTCCATCATCCCCGTGCAAAGCCACTCCATTCCCTGGAGAGGGCTGTAATGTGAATGGTTTGTCTGGTAGTCTGCAAGAATTAATTCTTCCTCCTCCTTTTTCATCAGTATTTTGTTGAATAAAGTTTCAGTTACCAGTGTATAAATCAAACACACAGGGAATATTAGTCCCATCCTTATAAAGAACAATTTACTGTGATCTGTTTGTCTGAAACTTCGGTGCATGATGGTTTGTTGCCTGTTCCTGTGCAAATGATACAGTAAATCACCTGACCGAGCAGCAATTTCTCAGCACTGTCTTTATATTTCACCTGTGCAGGAGCAAGGATTTTTCACTCGCAATATCATTTTCAGCCCTGTGTAGAGAGTCTGCAGAATGAGCACCCGAGCCTGCATCCGCAGTGAGCTCTGCGGGACTCAGCTCCGCACTGGGTCTCCCGTGGTGAGGACAAAGGAGTCCCCTGTGGAAGGACCCAAGGGCCCACCACGTGGGCAGAGACTTCTTGAAGACTTGCCAGTTCAGGGGTACTTATCTCCACAGGCTTATCTTGCGGCCATCTGCCTCTCTCTTTGCAACACAAAGATATCGTTCTTTCCACTCTTTCTCAGTTGCTGCTGTGGCAACTCTGAGAACATTTTGAAATAACAAAAAACGGCCTCAAGGACCCCTACAGCATGCTCGGTGCCCTCAGCTCTGCGTTCCTCCAGGGGCTTCACAAAATAAACGAGATCTATGCGGGCCTGAGTCCAGGAAACATTTGTTTGCTTTAAGCTTGCTCGGTTAATGCAACGAAGAATGTGAACGACTACGGTATTTGGGTTTGGTGAGAGAAAGGGAGAGAGAACCATTACTGTTTTATTTATTAATAAAAAGCCAAATAACTTTAAAATACAGCTGACCTCCATTTTCTAAGGGTCTATATCAGGGGTGATTGCACTTTTTTTCCTGCAACACTGGTAGCATAAACAGTACTGTGAGAAAGATATCCATCTATAAATATGTATTTGACTGATCTATTGACTTAACATATATGTTGCACTTGACAAATTACCCATAGTCTTCAGCAGCCAAACTATATTATCCCACAGGACAACATAATGTTTCCATCCTTTCTTTTTATTTTAAACCTATATTCCTTCTGAAAAGTGCATTCTGTATTTCACTGTATTCTCACATCTACACACCCCTGCATCATATGATTCTGTAATGAAATACCAAATATTTATTTTCTCTTTTAGCATAGAACTCACTCCAGAGTATGGTTTAGCTTTCTTGTGTAAAGTTATTTTAAGGCCTCATCAAAAGCCTATGCATGCAAAAGCTACATGATTAAGCCTTTGCATTGTGGAGGCTATAAACTTTTTAAGTGATTACTAAAGTCTAAGGACAAAATATAATGGCAGAGGAAGGGACAGTATAAGAAATATTACCTGGAGTTACTCTAATTGTCCATCTCATAGTTTCTGTTTGGTTCCTCATACACCACCACAGTAGAAATTACTGGAAACAAACCTTTTCAATATAGCTACTTCATAGATATCAGACTGTGGTTTAAATTATACTAACAAACACCTTGATAGATGTATCCTCCCTTTCCCTCATTTCCAATACAATATCACACTGGACAGTGGGCAGGAGAAAAATAGCAGAAGAAAAGCATTTGGAAGAATAAGTAAGGACAGGCACACACACAGAGTCACCATAGGGTCTTCAAATTTTCATCATTAAAACCTCTTATCTAGCAGCATAGAAATAAAATATTTGACAGTAAGTGGGAGATGAAGCGGGCAGGACCAAAAACGGCAGTGAAAATGGAGAGAAAGAATTCCATAGTGTATTTCTAAAATGTTTGCTACATCGAAGAAACAACATCCAACACCAGTCAGAAGACAAGTAGCAAGCAAGCAAACAGAAAGGAAAAAAGAAGATGGTAACTAGATGTTAGTGTCATCCCATTTGCCTCTGAATTTCTTCAGAGCTACTGTTGGAAAGCAGGATAATCCCTGACTGGCTGTTATCGGACTATAAATGAATGACAAGAAATCAAGTAGGTGTAGAAATCAGAACCTAGGAAGACCTGGACATCATATTTTCTGCAAAGGATCATGTCTGATCCTCTTAGTAGACACTAACAGCCTCAGTTATCATCCAAGTTTCACTGTTTCCTTAACAAAATACCCCTTTAATAGCCAGCGTAGCTGAAAACTGCTCTAAGTAACATTTTCAGTCAACTAAATCAGTGTCACAAATAATTCTGCTTAGTGATCTTCCACTGACAACAGATATTTCATTTCTGTAACGTGCCAGTGCTCCAAAACCTAACAGTATTGTAAAGAGTATCTAAAAGAGCAAACCACATCCTGCTTGTGTTTCTGGAATGCAGGTTTCAGCACTGACTTTTTGGGAAACCTTAAGCAAAATAGCTGTGGATGTTAAATTAACAGCTACCTTCTACTTACTCTGCTTTTTAACGCTGCATGCCTTCTGGACATATGTGCAACTCTTCTTGACACCCTCAGCTCCAGAACTATTTCTTTAGGGTTATTTATTACATGCTGGCTTAACGTACAATTATTTTTTGACACAAGATCCTTCTCAGGAGCGTTGGATCCAGATTCATTATTGTGGCTAAGTAACCCCAAACACAGATTCAAACTTAGCATAAAGAGTCCATTCTTAGAAATAATCCATGCCAACCATGGTTAGCTATCACAGTGGGTCATGAGCAATCTGATCTAGCTGAAGATGTCCCTACTTACTGCAGGGGGGTTGGACTAGATGACCTTAAAGGTCCCTTCCAACCCAACACATTCTATGATTCTATGATTTTATGATTCTATGATGTTCAACTCACAGTTGAGAAAAGGCCTGCATTTCATCATAGCAAACCAAGAACAACCTAACACCTTGTCAGCAGAAGGCAGTGTCATCAGTAACAACAAACAAGCTGCTGATCACTGCTCCTGCTGTTTTTGACCTTTTACACTGCCAAAAAGTGTTCCTAGATTGATCCATGACAGTATGCTGCCAGTCTTCACAGACTCCCACATGTCAACCCATGCTACAGCTCTGGGTAAGTACAAGTGACAAAACACTGCAAGTGCATCTGCTGTTGTTTGACTTGGCAAGCCTTGCTGAGGAACCATGAAGATATTTAGATAACAAATATCAAACTGAATTCAGTGAGACTTGGAGGTATGAAAAATTACATGGAATTAGTCCTCAGTGCTTTGCCCTGTTCAGGTTTATATATCTCATTAGGCTTTCTTTTAGCTCTTGACCTGCCTATCTACTCTTCATTTTAGTTCCCTCCAACAATTGCTGTCAGTCCTTCAAATTTATACGTGCCCAACTTGCAGCTAGGCAAAGTCTCCACTTACTAGCTGAAATATCTGTCTCCTTTAACGTTTTCTTAAAAATCCCTTCAGTTCTCTAATCATTTTTGGGTTTCATCTAAGAACAAACCCCAATTTGTCAGGATCTATCTGGCAGTTATGTGTTACAGACTGAACACAATGTGCTGGCTGAAGTTATACCACAGTGATAGAAAGAAAAAATATAACTACGCTGCTCTGAAACATGCCACCTCTGAACATGAAACTCTGAATCACTGCGGCCTTTTTTCCTCTCTTATTATATTGCAAAATTACCTGCAGGCCCTTTCTGGAATGATCACTTTCTTCTGCTTCATTGTGCCACTGAGCCAAACTGTTTCAGACCATTCTTCCTCCAATTTTGGCTTGCATGTTTTCAAATTGTAACTAGCAACCTGAGTTTTTTTATCCTGCAGATGTGTAAAGATTCTCAGAAGATGTATACTGTCATAAACCGATTGGCTTAAGTGGTGCTATGACAATTCAAACTGGCTGAGAATCTATTCCAAAATACAGCAGTGCATACTCTTGATGTCAATCAAGATAAAGATTGCCATAGGGATAAATCACTTTTCATGTGCTTTGCTGAAAAGAGAACTTCACTCCATCAGCAGAAGTTGCCAGTAACAAAGAATTTTTATTGAGATTTCTCCTTAGTCATCATTTCTTGCTGTGAGATAAGAACAAAAAGAATTGTGTGAGTGTGTATGTATTTATATATACATCTATCTCTATATATATTTTATAATAGTCATGCCATTCTCCAAGAACTGAAATTCACAGATCCGAGAGTCATGTCAGAATTCCATCCTGCACTTCACAAGCACTCATTGCTTATCAGTACACGTCCATGTACAAATCACTAGGTATTGGTGATTACATCTAATCTTTGATATTAATATAATCATATTCCCAGATACACAAAACGTGTGGAAAACTAATTATGTTATTTTTTAATGTATACCCAGCTCATACGTTCTCCCAAGTGCATGCAATTCTCCTACTGTGTTCTATTTTTATCAGTTTGCTTTTCTGACTACAGGAGCAAATATTACACAAACCAAAAGTAAATAAGCACCGAGTTTTAATCCCCTCACCTTTTCAGATTTTAAATTCCCAACCCAATAAGCCTTTGAAAGCTCTCTGATATTCAGCTAAGTTGTTCTGAATTATCATTGCCCTGTGCTGGGCCTATGCCATGGCTTCCTTCAGCAATATTTCTGATAAAGGTTAATGCAGAAAGCAACCCTGCAAACACCTCTGATACTTCTGGAACCACAGAGACCACTTCTCCTGGTTGTCCTGATCAGAACAGTGTTTATGAAACAAAGCTAGATATGATTGCATATATCTTTCCCCCAGTCAGACTTCGGCAGCTCCAGTTTTTCGCATGCCTGAGGCTTTGTCAATGAATAAGATATCCCTTCTTCCAAAGCACTTGCAATAATAACATATATAATCAGAACGACACATTTTCTTTTAGGGAAACACAGTGAAAGAAAGGAATGCCCAAGATGATAAATACTACCGGTAGAACAGCTGCAAAACTCTTTTTTTTTCCCCTTGAAAAATCCTTGTTTCTCAAATACCCTGGTATTGAAATATTCTTAATTGCTTATATAGAGGTATGGGTTACAGAATACCTCAACAGAGAGCGCTCCATTTTTACTGAAAAGGCAGCATGACTTAAGAAATAGCACACTAGACTCCTAGGTAGTCATTCTGTGTTTTCTTCAGCACCTGCCTTGAGCCAGAGCAAAAATCACTTTTCTGTATCCCAGTTTCCCTTCTGTAAAAACAAGGGCAATGGTCCGCAAACTATTCACAAGAAGTGCAGTTTTAGCACCATAGTTCCCAGTGCCCTGCTTTACATTGATCTGACAGTACTGTGCGATTTTAAGATGCTGTAAATGTAGCCTTAAAGTTCTGTCAAACCACCTTATTAGGAGTAACACACCAGCCAAGATTCTCTTGCTACAGGGCATTAAGTGTCCCCAGGGGAAGGGCAAAAGAGAAAGGAGTGGAGCTGTACAGACATTGAAGTCTAATTTCTATATAGGCACAGTTTCTTTAAAGCTGGCATATCAAAACCAGCCCTCTTCTTCCTTTCTTTGTTTAATGTCAGTAGTAAAACTGCACACTTTCACCTTAAGTGGAACAGTTTTAGTCCACGCAAAAGTAAAAATCAATTAATCACAATTAATTATCATTCTGTGCAGTCCTTAGCACAGAATTCATGCTTCTTGCAATGTTCCATACAGCAGCTTAAGAAAAAATATAGGAAATAAGATCAGCATCTGGGGAATGTCGTTGAGTAATTTTAAGAAACTCTTGGCTTTATTCAGTGATAACTCATGTAGGAACACACGTAGCTAACTTTTATTGTTATGATTCACTTTACTGACTCTTAGAAGTACCTTAATCCTATAGACAGGCCAGCTGAGTTCGGTGAGATGTTAATCAGTCTGTATAAAATTGCTACAATCCAAGCTCCACTCTGAGGTCGCTGGGGTACAGTTTAGTGTATGTTATTCTGTTCATTTCAGAAGCCTTATCCATTACGAAATCAATTTCATTTTCCCCAGTGTCTTGCACATTACATTTTGGAAAAAAATAATGTACAAATAGTGTTAAAAGAATATTAGTTCAAGAAGCTAAATTCTGAACAATTTTTAACTTAAAAGAACAATCCATAAACTCAAATTTCCAAAGCAGTCAGAGCAAAGATTAATGAAATATTAAAAGTACTCCAAACATCTTGCATTTTGAAGCTATGACCATTTGACTCTAAGACAAACATCCCACAATCAATACAACTTTCATGAATATATTAAACAGCTGTTCCAGTCCAATTTAATAAGCTCACAAAATATTTTACTCAAAATACTGAAGTCATTTCAGCAATAACTCCACAAGTATTTATCATATTTAGTAGATCTCCATCTGAAGTATAGACGGTAGGTTTGCAATATCTGGACAATTCATGTTTCATAAATGCAAACTACTGGAAATATAGCGTAACCTTCATTCTTATCTTCAAATCCAGCTTATATATCCCAGGCTGCATACAGCTCTCTGCTTATTCAAGAGCATCTTGCCTTTCTTCTGGACCATGAAACTGGTGAAGGCACTGTGGGACAATCCCATACCCTCAGCTGCAGGAAGGAGGTAGTCAGATGGGATCAACCTGGTCACATTCCTCTAGCATCTGTCCTTCAAGGCAGAGGCAGGAGAAGGTGATAATCATTGTCACCTCACACCTGTGCTCTGCTGCTGGCAGTCCTTCTCCCCTTGGTTCTCCTCCATATGGTAGTGGCCTTTTAGCTTTCACACAGGAGACAACTTCTCTATGCTTCTCACGGCCCAAGAAAGTCCAGCTGCCTCTTGTAGGTGAATGAATGGGCTAGTTTATTGCATATGCATACAGGTACATTTTTGGAATTATATACCATCTGTGGACTCTCTCAGGCCTTGTGAGCAGAAACTGAGGCTACTGGAACAGTGAGAGCTAATATCTTCCACGCTCATGCCACCTCTAATATTGGGCAGTGTCAGTCACGCCCTGCAGTTGATTTCTGTCCTTAAACCTAATCTAACGCAATCAATAATAGTTCTCTGTCCTTCCATTCCAGCCCAGACTCTTTCTGTTCTTTCCATCGACCCTCACTCTGGCAGCAGGAATGTGTTACGGTAAGATCAGGCATCTGAAAAAACTTCCAGACACCGAGGGTTTGTAACAAACCTGAGAGGAGAGTTGATGCAGGCAAGGACCTTTGTCTCTTTTTCAGATCTCGCCATGTTCATTGTTATCATAAACTGTTCAATGTATCCTGACAATAAATTTAATATGATGTTACCTCCATATTTAGTAATAATGTAAAGAATGTCACTGCCTATGGCTGTCTACCTATGTTTCTTTATGTGTGTTATTTTGCTTTAAGGGCAAAAGTAGCACAATAAACTAATAATAAATCTGTTTATCCCATAAGGGATTCATATCTGATTACACTGAAGTACTAGGTTCTTCCACGCCAAATTTTCTGACCAACAAAGATCAAATAAAAACTCTAATGTTGGATGAAAATGCAGTTCTATTAAACCTGAAAACTTCTGTCACTGTCTAGATCAGTGATGGCACTTTGTTCAAAGCATAATAATATTTCTAAAAAAAAAACATTTAGCAACATTTACCAGAACACAAACACCAATTACCTTATAAGTTATCTAATCTTTGCCTGACAGGTTTAAAACGTAGCTCTATATTTATCTTTTATTGTTATTAGACTTTTATGAATTAGGTTACAAATTACCTGTCAAGTAAACCTATTGTGCACAGATTTATGTAACTCATTTTTCTGGTATATATTAAACATTTGCTTGTATGTTGCACGGTGTTGTTTTATATCTAAGAAAGACACAGATGTTGGACTACTTTTAGTGAATTTCTATCATATAGAAATATAGAAGTCCAAGGTTTGTGTTCCTCAGGCTCTCCACTCTATGTGTATTTCTCTGTTGGATTTTTAAAATGTTTGTTTTCAGGGCTGGACTTTTTTACTAAAGTCAGACACAATATTGCCATCTCCGGTCATTCAGACACAGAGATAATCCAAAGCTTTTGCTCCTGAAAAGTGCAGAGATCCTATACAAAAATACCTGGGGACACGTATCCAGGTGATCTGACCCTTTAAATTTAGGAACAGTATTATTCCCAACAACAGTTACATTTAATGTGCTACTGGAAGACATCTATGGTGAAAGCACCAGTCAGGATCATAATGAGAGACGTTTGTGACCCTACAGTGGAAGGGCATGACATGCCCTCTGTGCCACCAAGTCAACCCACCAGCAAGGGAAGGACTGAGAGCCACATCTCCAGTTCTCATGTTTCCTGGCCCATTTTATTTTCCTGTTCCTTGGAGGTCCTGAGATTCTTTTGAGGAATCATCTCAAGAATATAAGGGTTTAGTCCAGGTTTGCCCTTACCCAAGAGCCGAGAGGGAACTCCAAACCTTTGTTCTCTCCCACTGTGCAAGTCAGTTAGAGCTTAGCCCTAAAGGGATGTCTTCTCCAATAGAGCACTGTGAAACTAGCACAGACCAGCTTTAAAGGAGCTACCTCTGCCACCAGCAGCAGCCTCTTTCAACACAGAGTGCCTCACAGCGTGGTTTAACCTGTGCTTTGGACCTATGCCAGCTCCTACATCTCTAATCCAAAGCAAGTTTGATTGTTCTCTGCTGCATAGTAATTTCTCCCATGGCTGTGAGATGAAATCTTTTAAATAATAGACATACCAAGGATCAAGAACTTCCACCCTAAATGACAGTGCATGCACTAAGCCATCTGTCACTGAGGAGGCGTTACATGTCATCTGTGCAGCAGAGGCCATCATTCTTACCTGTGTCAGCGCGCAGAAGAAAACTAGCAAAGATTCAGAAAACAATATTTTTACTGACTTATTTTGATACTTTCAAAACCCAGTGTTTTATATTGCTGTTGGATAGCAAAAGCTGCATCTAAATGTCCACCATTATCATTGGTTTATTGAGAACAACCATGACTGTGACCCCTGCTCAACACAGTCAAAATATCTCTACACCGAATTTTCATTTTTTTCACGCTTCTGTGTCAAACAAGAGCTCTCTGCACCATCATTTTGCAGCCTCTGCTACAGTTCCACAGGCAGTAATCCTGGGAGGGGGCAGAAAAGGAGGAATTCAGAACTGAAAGAATCATCAGGTCCATTTTTTTGTGACCACAGGCAGCCATGACATGCAAATACCTCACACGACATGCTCCTTCTGCCAGCCAAACAAGGTGTCCTGGTTGCTGGAAGGCCAAAGACTTCAGGTGATTCTTGGCAGCCAAACTGCAGCTCTCTGTTTTTGAGATGTACAAGGTGAGTACAGGGAATGCAGAAGAATGTAGATAGTAAATTCATATGCTTACTTGAGTTAGACACAGCAGATTAAAAAGTTTGGCACAAAGTCACAACAGCAATTGGATTTACAGCTCAAATTCAAATTAAAGAAGGTCAAATCATCTCTTCCTGTACAAAGAACTATAGAAAACAATATAAACTAAAATAATTTGAAGAATTTAAATATCCACTATGTGTGTTGTGGGGTTACATATTCTGGCAGTGGTGGTGCTCAGAAATGGCTTGGGTCTCAGGGTCTCACCCAGATTTAGGACATTAAGCCCCTCTTCAAAGCTTATGCCATTGATCATGACAAGGTTCTTCAGCAGCATATACTTCTGCTATACAATTAAAACACGAGGTGGTTAATTAACACCATGAAGGCTGGGATGAACTCCTGTATTTACAGTTCATAGTTTTATTACTCCTACTTAGAATAACACCTGATGAACCCCAACTTCTCCCTTCACAATTATACTGAAAATACATAGGTGTCACTTTTTTGGTCTTGCACGGTCCTGAAAGCACTCTGATGCCTCCAAGGCTTGACCTCACATTTGTGTTTCCCTCAACAAGAGGTAAAGTCCTGGCTGAACTTCATGGTGTCTATCAACCTTATCTACCCTTGTGATAGGTGAGTCTAATGTTTCAGGAAAGATCTTGGACCATCCGTCTGCCTGGTGGCAGTGTTATGTCATGTATTTGGTGGAAAACTGGATGTAGAGAACCACTGGCCATCTCCGTGGTACCTATAACTTTCCACTTTTTTCCCCAGGACGATGGACTAATCTACTCTTGACCAGCTGCAGAAGTGCTCTGGCAGATAAGCTGCAATAAATGGACAGCCTGGATGCTGTTGCTCTCCCATAGGCTAGATGTCACTGAGAAGTTCCTGCTCAGGAGAGGCTGGTGGACTACTGCAAGCCTAGGGAACCACACAAGACACTTCACTCTGCTGCCCTCCTCCAGCAAATACGGACCATTGGAGTGAATTTCCTAATTATTTCACACTTCAGTGACTCTTGAGCAGCCATCTGCTACAGGGAGATCCTGAAGCAGCTAGGAGCTCTAAAGGTGGACAAGAGTAACCCATTGGATGCTTGCCCAAATCCCCATAATGCTTTGGGCAATCTCTGTTTAGCTGATGCATACTTGGCAGATTTGCCTGAGCCTCTTCCATTAATCCCTTTCACAGTTTGGAGCATCTCTGCTATATCAGCACAAAATCTTATCTCAGCCACTAAAAACACACCCTGGTTCCTCAGGCAAATGCCTTTGAGACTAAATCTGTCTGCTCCCTATTGCACCCTCATGGGCACTTATGTCTTTTCTTTGGTGTGATGTTCAGTGTTGTTTATAGTGCTCTAGGTGCAGTCTAACTACTTTATATACAATAATACTATCTTCTCTGATTTATATTGTATTCCTGGCAATTCTGTTCGCCTTCTCCAACACAGAAGCACAATGGGTTGAAGGCCATGGGGAATATCTCCATAATAACTCCCCAAATTTATTTTGAACTCCGAGAAACACACTGCAGTGACATTCTATTTGTCACCTCATTGGATTCTTTGCTATTCTACATTGTCTCTTAGAAAAAGGCATTTAAATGATTTAAGCCCTCTGTGTCGAGCTTCATTGTTCTTCATTATTTGTGGTATTTCCTGCATTAGTATCATATCCACACCTGAAAATTCAACTCTCAATAGCATTAGGTAAACCATTAAAAATAACAGAAAGCTGAGGAGGGTACATTGATCCTAGTGATCCTTTATGCTTTCTATTTGCAGTAAATCAGTCCCATCCTTTCCTACAGAGGACTTTTATTTTGTTGAGCAAATATTCTTCCTTTTTCCAAGGCTTAGCCATTACAAGAATTTCTTCTGCTCTTGCTCGTGGCTATATTTTTTCTCCATGGCAGATTTTTTTTTTCTCTGCATCAAGATAGAGGCAATGGCTTAAGCAGTATTCTTCAAAATGTGTATTTGGAACATGCAATAGCCACTGTGTGGTACTGGAATAGTGGTGGGTTTAAACCATCTATCTAAACAAAGATTGTTATAGTTGCAGAATATTTTGCATAACACTATGAATTATTTTAAACAATTTGTTCCCATAAATTACCGTAGAGTATTAACCAGTGATGGAAAAGTAGATTTCAAAAATTAAACCTCAAACTCAAAAGCAAAATGCAATAAAAATTTTGCAAGCAGCAAGTGAAGCGGGGATGTGTTTGGAGGCAGTGTGATTCTACATAGAATGGTTTTCTCAGCTGATGCCACCACTTGGCTTGAACAATATGCTAGAAAACCTAGGAGAAGCGAGCTGAAAGGAAGGTCAAAGTTGCCACAATGGAAAACCAACTTTTTGGAAAGCTAAAAGGCTTTTAAGTATGTCTTAACAGAAATATGAGACAATAAATTGTCCATCAAGATTTCTACTTTTGAAAATGGTATTGCAACTCTGTATCTAGTCTCCCCTCGTAGACTAGTAAAAAATGCATTTGTTAACTTCTACCTTGCTGTACTCTGTTCCCTCCTGCCTTTATGTATTTGTGCGACTCAGTCTGCAATTCAGTATATTAGGGACCAAATGAACAAGACTCCATTTGTGGATGTGCTTACCCATTCTCCCTGTGGGCAGTCAACCAGTAACAAACCAGGTTCCTTTTCAGGACATTCATTTTCAATGTCAAAGACATTGGCTTTTATCTTCAAAACAACTAAAAATCAAGCCAAATGACATTAAAGATGAAATTCTTAACTTAGAGTCACTACAATATTCGCACTCCCCAGGAAATGATGCAGAGCAGAGTGCCCATCATGAATTATAGAAGAGCCAGCCAGATCAGCCACATGAAAAGCTTTCAGTGGAAGAGAAACATATCTGCTGTGTCTTCCTTGAGTAATTGTTAGAGAACATGACATTTCAGGAGAGGCATTTCCACAAACATAATTTCTAGCAGAAAAAAGGCAGTGTTCTCTTCCCCTTCCACAGCCAAAAAGGAAACTGATGAAATCTAAACCAGAATATGATCCCAAATAGTTTTTTATTAAGAAAACAGGATTTATGGGCACAAAATCATAGAAGTAGGGCTTAAAAGGATCTTCAGTGGTCATTTTCTACCACAGTTTGTGTTTATCTACATATTTCATAGTACTCAGTACAATCCCTCTGCCACTGACTTTGCATGGAAGGTAATTAGATGCCGTACTGTGGTGGATGGCAGTATGAAGGTAAAAAACAGTTGCTTAAGAATTTGAGTTTGAAACTTCATACTGGGATAAGCATAGTCTGTAAATGCTTTAAGGCTGTGCTTTTAAAAGAAACTTTAGCCTCAGGAACTTCATGGTTTGCTCTTTGGCAGCCCATTTATTGGACCATTATCCTTACTGCGGCTCTATAGTTTTTAAAGAATGGCACAATGTTGATGCTGGTATTTGGGGAGCACCTGCATCAGTGTGTAACACCAAGTACTCAGTCTTAAGTCTCAGACATAAGTCTCAGTCCTTATTAGAGCGGGGGGAAATGAAGAAGTCTTTATATGGAGACTTCACTGAACATTTCCCTTCCTAACCATTTTAGTGTCGTATTTGACAGACTTCACATAACTGAAAGCACCTGTTTAGGTAGACACAGCCTTTGAGGACTCGACTAAGTAACTTGGAAAATGGTCATTCATCATGGTACAAAAACCGCTTCAGTGAACAGTAGGTGTCTTAACCGTTAAGGAATATCCTGCTGTCAGGGTGCAGCATTAGGTGGGTGTTCTAAAAGGGGAGGGAGCCAGCAGCTGTGGGGGATCCCAGCACAGTCCATGGGGTGACAATCCAGAGGGTCCAAACACAGCAGGAAGGGCTGGGAGCTGGTAACAAGGTCCTTCAACCAACCCGGACGTGGCAAGCAATGAACTAGGGCCAAGGGCCATCCAGGAAGCCGTGGCAGAAAGAAAAAGAAATGGGACTAGAGTCAGAGCTGGAGACCGGCTGGGACAGGGACTGATGGCCACCACCTGAGCTAAAAATGGGGTTCCTGGGTCCATGGACAGGGAATAGAGGAAGACCCAAGTGAGGCCTACTGGTGCCATCAAGACCAAGATACTTGCTTCTCAGGGCTCAGGTCACTATTCTAGTGATGTTCCTGCACCCATGGAAGTTGTCACCCTTCTGCTTAATGACTAATGGCATTGGCAGTTTTGCTAATGAACAGATCTAGATTGTGTAACCTACAGTCACACACAGAACGGCAGAGTTCGTCATGTATACTGTACAACCATAGGACAAGCTTCAGAGGCTTATGCACTAATGAATACTACATTATCCTTAACGATATCTGACGTAAGTAGAGATTAAATTACCAGGACACATTTTCAATGTAGCAGGAATTGAATCTTGACTTCCTGAGGCCAATACCAAAGCCCTAACCACAAGGTAAATTTTCTTCTGTTCTTCAAGTAATTTCAATTTATTCCTTCTAGATAACTGGACCATTTAATTACTCAAGTGAATGCACAAAAATGTTGTCTTGTCCACAAGACCCTTCTATTACAAGGTCATTCCAATGAATACAACACACAATGATCAAAAAGATTTGCCACTTTAACTCCAACTTTCACAGCCAAAGAAAAAATATATTCCTGTTTCACACATTAAATATTTGCAACTGCAGTCAATGGTCTTAATCCTGAATCAAACTCTATTGACACTCACAGAGTGAAAGACTTTACAATTTATTATTTAGATATGAGGTATTCTATCTGAATGTAAAATAAACCCCAATTCTGAGTCAATATCAGACAGGTGGTGACAGTGGCATTTTAATTTATATTGGAGCATAGATAAAATTAAACATTATTTCAAGTGAGAGTGAAACGTTGAGAAAAATAAGAGACTGAAAATGAGAAGTCATGGCACATCAGCCCAAAACAGGCAGCATGTAGAGGAAAACTGCTAGATTCCAATGATGGGTAATTAGCCTCAAATATAGACAACTATATTTCTTCTCAAAAAAAACCAAAAAAAAACAAAAAAAAAACCCAAACAAACCACCAAACAAATAAACAACAACAACAAAAAAAACAAACAAACAAACAAAAAAAAACCAAACAAATTCACATCTATATAGGAGCCTAAACAAGTTTTACAATCTACTGTATCCAAAAAGTGGATAAGTAATCAAAAGATGACACTTACTTTTATTTTAAGAGATGCCACATCCAATTAACCTCAACACATCTAACACAAACTCCCCCCCAGTGTGAGAGCAGCTGTTTTGGAGTGATCACCTTGGAGATTGCTAGATTTCTGGAAGTGCCTTTAGGAGAAGAGGTCCCTGTGACTTTGGACGAAGGCATGAACTGACTTTTGTGTACTTCTACTGCAAACTTGTAGGTTTGCAACTTATCATGGGGAAAATATTTGGGATTTATCCTTTCCTTGCTTTGAAACAGCCAAGCTTTTCAGACAAATGTATTGTTTGGTCTGAATTCACACCTGAACAAAGAACAAGTCTGAGACCAAGGTTTCAACTTCAATAGCTAAAGATTTAAAATTTATAAGGAATCAAAGTCAGGGTTTCCTCTAACAAGGTCAAAGTACTGTTCTCTTTTTTATTTTAACCATTGCAACCCACCACTGTAATATTGGTTTCATCCAGTCTAAATTCAACTGATGTCCCGGCTCTTCACATTCCTGTTAGCCGTCTCCAGGCCTGCCACACTCCCTAGTCAATAAGGGACTACAGACCAAAGCCACTCAGAGGGTATTTAGGCCTGGTAAATCTAGATCAGTTTATTCTGAGGGCCCTGATCGAATGATCTTCTCAATGCCTCTGCTAATGTAAGCTTTGTTGATTGGGAAATGTTCCTGGAAAAACAACCGATCTGGTATTTCACAGCTGCTATTCTTTTTTTCCTTTTGTGGAACTCGCTCATTCAGCCTGTTCTGGAAAATGAACATCATTAAGAATGAAAAGGAGACAGGTAGTACTATTAATGACAAGGCAAATACTATATACCATGTATGGAGAAAAGCCAACACAGAGACTTGTCATTTATAAACACTAGGGAAATAATTCAGCATGGGAATAAAATTGGTGAAAAAATATATCCTGCCAAACTGTCAGGAAAAGTAAGTTACTGCACGGTAGTCACTTGCAGAAGTGCAGGAGGGAAACTGCTGGTTTCTGCCTTCTCTCCTATAAAAATGTCTTTCTTTTTGTATTTATTCCCATGCATGCAGAGAGACCAAGGTTCATAGGGGCTGATTTTGAAAGATTTTGGTAACGTCTATTTAGGCCACAAGAGTTTGCTCACTCAGTACCAATTGGACCAATAGTCAAGATTTTAAGCCCAAAGTGCCAGAATCTACTAGGAGGTCTCTGTTGGGATTAATAGAAAACTGCATTTCACAACCTGCCTGGACCATGAGAAGCAGCCAGCAAACTACTTTCACTTTCCTGAGAGGTAGGTCTCAGCTGCTGCCTCTAATGACCAACATAAGTGGGAAACAAGGGACTTGAAGGCGGTGGAGGACAAGGGAGATTGAGGAGAGATCACACCCTGCATCTCTGAGGAGAACTGGCCAGGCAGATGAATTTCAGTTTTGTGACAACAAACCAAAACAAAGTGGATTTTCTTTTTCTTTTCCTTGTCTAATCTTTCCAGAAGAGAAGAATACCAATATTTCCTTTCAAAGCATTGAGAAGTTTCTTTCCTTGAAAAATGGAGCAGGAGGACTTTAGCATAGCAGGATCAAGTGCCTTAGACAGAGCGTTGCCAGCAGGTTGAGGGAAGTGGTCCCTTCCCACTGCTCAGCACTGGTGAGGCACATCTGGAGTGCTGTGCCCAGTGCTGGGCTCCCCTCGGTGTGAAAGACGCAAACATGCTGGAGCGAGTCCAGCAGAAGGCCACAAAGATAATTAAGGGACTGAATCACCTGTCACACATGGAGAGCCTGAGAGAGCTGGGACTGTTCAGCCTAAAGAAGAGAAGGCTCAGGGGTATTTAATCAATGCGTATAAATACCTGATGGAGAGAGTAAAGAGGACAGAGCCAGACTCTTCTTAGTCATGCCCAGTGACAGGAATAACAAACATGTACATAAACTGAAATACGAGAAATTTCCAGTTAAACATAAGAAAATATCCCTTTTTCATGGTGAGGGAGGTCAGCCACTGGAACAAGTTCCCCAAAGGGGCTGTGGAGTCTCCATCCTTGGAGATATTCAAAATCTGATTGGACATGGCCCTGCGCAACCTGCTGTAGGTGACCCTGCTTTGAGCGCGGGGTTGGACTAGATGATCTCCTGATGGTCCTTCCCACCTCGCTCTTTGATTCTGCGAAAATTAAAAGCAGTCATGGAAGCAGAGACCAAAACCTGAGCTTTGATTGGGGATGATTAAAGCTAGGTAACTTCCAACTCAAGCAAGGTGGCAGCAGGAGGGTTAACCAGTTTCGGGAACTAAGTAGGCTGGATTGCTGTCCAGGAACAAAGGTAGGATCTATCCATTGGCATGATTTATGATATAATGCATATTTAACTGCTGTCACTGTTATTTTGCCTAAATTATGTGAAGATCTCAGTCCCTGTCTCTTTACGCAAATTTTATGCTGCAGGACAAGAATGGCCAGGTATGTCTTTCTGACCAATACTGCAACTGTGAAAGCAGGTGCAATCTTTGGCATAAAAGCAGCGGGGGTACAGTGAAGAGAAGCAAAAAGAGATTATTACTATGACACATGGAATTAATGAGACCTTTTCTGGAAACCTTTGCTGAGCCTTATGCTTTGTAAGAATAGGTAGAAAAATTTGAAAGATTTAAAAAAAAAAAAAAAAAGCCAGAAGATGGAACTGATGCTTCAAAAGCCCCAATTAAGTATAAGAAAGTAAAGTCACTTCATTTATTTAATTTCTCAAAACACAGATTACACCATCACTCGATCGCAGTCTACATGTAGTACACAGGAAAAGATTTCAAAGAGCAGAGGAATCCTGCTAGTAGATAAAGGTATAGAGAAATCTATTATTTGAAAGCTGAACCTAGACAAATTGGGGATAAGAAATAAGGTGTCAATCTTCAAATGACAATAAGTACCCAGTGAAACAATTTAATGACTGACACAATGGATTTCCCATCATCTGAATTTAGTACATCACTACTGGATGACAATAGTGTTACTGAATATATCCAACAAAGGTGATTGCTGAAAGAAGGCTGTGAGCTGACAGACCTCATTGGCGCCCGTTTTAAACACTTGATTGATACATCTGATTCTGAATCTGGGGGCTGGTTTTTTTGAGTGATGGTAATTATCTTACCATTAATTAGTGTGCCATTAGTAAGCCTCTAATGATTGTTTTATATTCAAGATGTTTAGCATGAGTAGTAGTTGTTCTGCAAATAAATAAATCTCCTTCTATGTTAATGTGTATAATAATGAAAACTCTTTCATTTTGACAATCCTTTTTTTTTTTATTTCCCTCTCCTCTTCGTATTTCATTATGACTAAGAAACAAAGACAAAGTTAATCCTTAAGTCTATAATGTCCCAAAATACCAATCACTAAGCCCAAATACTAATAAGACAAATGCAAGATGACCTTGTACTGCCTAAATAATACATTCAAACTAAGAAAGATTGAGACAGTAATGCATCAATGTCAGCCGGCTGTGAACTGCCAAGCACAGAGACGTGTGGGATGAAGGCTACGCAAAGAGCAAGCAGGTGCATGCAAGTGAACTGTATTATTCAGGGTCACCGCACCAAATTTAGAAGTCTCATGGCCAGTCCTGTTTCAGTCACTGATTTCAGAAGACAATACCTGCTTGGTAATCTGCCCAGATTATCATCTTTGAAAGGTTGTGGAGATGAGGGGCAGTCCCTGAAAAATGGAGGAAGGTAAATGTTGCGCCCACTTTCAAAAAAAGGCCAAGAGGAAGATCCAGGGAATTAAATATTGAATAGCCTCACTTCAGACCCTGAGAAAACCGTGGTATGAGTCCTCCTGGAGCATGTTTCTGCACACATTAAGGAGGATAGTGTGGTTGGGAACACTCAGCGTAGATTTACGAAGGGTAAATTAATGATGACTAATCTAATTGCTTTCTAAGATAAAATGACCAGATGTCTATATAAGGGAAGAGCAGTGCATGTCATTAATCTCAATTTCAGCAAGGCTTTCAACATATTTGCCACAATATTCTTGTATCCAAGTTGGGATGTCATGGTTTGGATGGGTGCATCAAACCAAGGCATAAAACTCTGGTTGCATGATCATGGTCAGAGGGTAGTGGCTAATGGGTCATTCTCTACCTCGAGGTGGGTAACAAGTAGAATACCACAGGGGTCAGTCCTGCAACCTGCTTAACATCTTCATCAGTGACCTGGAGTAGGTGACAGAGTGTACTCTTGTCGAGAGTCTTGTTAGACTTGTTTCTCCATCAGCATTTCTGCACTGCCACCATTTCCTCATGTGTTTTCAAGCTCAACAAAAACTAGGTTCATGAGCATTTCTACACAGATATTGCCAAGTAGAATTAACCTCATTAAATAGTAGATATCTATAAAGGCGATGGTTGCATTTGAACTACTTGTCCCAGCCACTTTCAGGTCTGATTTTCAACACCTTGCTTAGGATGAGGTTAATTGCACCCTAAATGTGTGTACCTCACTCTAAGTGAGTTACTCAGCTGTAAATACTTGCCTTGTACATGATTTCACACAGTCAGATGAATCTCGCTTGCAATGTTTTTCCTACCAGCTGGAAAGTTTTGTGAAGGCTGCATGGGGAGATAGAGATGAAATCGTGGTAACTTTCTAAACACAGGCTGACCTGTATGTAGGCAAAGGCAAGACTGTTCTCCTAAATTTTGGGTGCCTGAGTGTTACTTTTGTCTCACATGCTGCTCAGCCTCAGCGTGAATCTCTCCAGTGCTGGCTTGCAATGGCTCCTTGGAAGTCTGTAAGTAACTGGGCAATCCCAAAAGGCAGGCACTGTGCAGACGCTGTCCCCAGCATGCAGCCTGGCTACATGCCAAGTTTCCCCATTTTATGAAGCACAGGAAAATACAGTACTAAACCACTTCTGGCCCAAAAGGTGAACAAAAAAAAAAGTCCCAAGGCATGTAAGGCAGCTTTAAATATTGCCCACAGCAGTGCCAAGGCATCCTGATTGGAGCCCAGACTGCCGGGTGCAGACTCCCCCCAACAAGCGCTAGGTGATACAGCTTACGTTGAAAAGCAGGGCTGTTCAGCTTGGCACAGTGCTAAGCAAATGCAGCCACAAAGCTTCTGGATCCAAATCAGTATCTCCAGATGCCACAGAGCTGTGCCATAGGACCTCAGGTGTTCAGGCAACACTGTGCTGTGCAGCGTAGGAAAGGCTTTGCTTCCCCTCTCTGCTGAAGAAAGCGTGTGGGGCCAGGGTGTTTGCCCCAGTACCTCATGTGAAAGCATTTATAAGGAAACAATGGGTTTTCAGACTTAAAGTACATTTTTACAAAGTTTATGCACCTCTACACCGAAGATGTAGCAATTGCTTGCCAGAGAAAAATTTCTGCAGGAGCAGATGTGGCAGCATGAGTCCCCTGAAACTGGCCCTGGAAGTGGGATGTAAATTCCCAATTCATGCTAAACTACATGTACTTCCCGCTCTACTTCTACGCAGCTCCACCACAGGAGCCCAGACCATACACAGACCTCTGGGGCTGTGCACTTTGTAGCACACCCAAGCTCTCCCTTCCAGCTATCCAGACCAGGATGTGGCTGAAACGTGCTCTGACTGCTTTCCACCCACACACCCCATTTTTCTTCCCAAGGAAAAGAGCACCGAGGGGAGACGTGGATTTGCTCAAGTCTTGTCTTGGCACGGAGGCTGGCTACGGTGGGAGGTGAACATGTGCAGCTGCACCGGGGAGCTGGCGAACGTCCCAAGGTCTCGCAGTGCAGCATGTGCGGGACAACTTTGTACACTTGCCTCAGCATGGAGTTCACACACAGTTAAAAGGCAAATGGCAATTCTTACTCATTCTAGCAAGGATAAAGACAAACTGTGATAGTTTTGAAACAAGACTATAAAAAGAAAATTATTAAGTGCATCAACCCACTCCTGGAAATCCTTGACTTGCTGGCTCGTGAAGTTTCTTTTCAAGCTTTCCTTCAGTCATGCAAATGCAGGGATGATTCCCACATTCTACAGCTCTCCTGTAATTCCTGTAATTGAGCGGTGGGATATAACTCGGCATGTGGCTGTGGTCCCTATCTGCAAAGCATAATCATCTTGTCTAGGGGCTGCATTACTAAATACCCCAATTCTCACTGTCTCATTGCAGCTTGGGGTAGCAGCGAGTTGTGCTGTGGAAACAAATCCTTTCTGCTCCTCTCCTCCTAACCCATTAGCTTTACCAAGACCCACTGTAACATCCTGACGGACTTCTGGGTGGGCACACAGACATCCGTGTGGGAGTGCTTTGTAAATGTGCTATGGATGAGGTGACTCCCCTCTTCAAGAGACCCCTTCGATTTAATTAAAGGAGATACGAAGGCATCGATAGGGCTGCCTAGCTGGCTCAGTTGTTGGTTAGCTCTGCTGCTAGAGTACAATCTTGGTTTTTCTCAAACATGGAAATTCTGAACTAATTTACAGGCTCAACCTTTAGTATGGAACATGATATTTGGGAAGCGTGTACCTCGAAAATACTCCTTGCATCTACGTCTTCCTAATTTAATCTTGTTCTTGATGTACACAAAGTGTAACTATGCTGCCTGAACAACAGAAAACAGTTTAACCATACCCCCATGGTTCAGGCCTTTCTGCCATTTGCAACACCACGGCTTGACAGAGAAAATCTTTATCGAGAAAATCTTTATCAAGGAAATGCAGAGAAGCAGAATTTTAGAATCAGGATTGCCTATTACAGTGAAGGTTCTATTTTTACAACATTTTGCACAACAAACCCAAAAGCCTTCCTTTCATGAAGCCAAGAGATATATCACATTAGGATGATTTCTGTAGTCATTTCTTACACTTTCAGAGAACACAGATACACTCTGAGAATTTATTAATACATTGAAATCAAACAAGTCAACAAGCAGAAATAGTACAAATGATTACTGCTTTGGGTTTTGATAAAATGTGTTTTAGAAACTGTTTAGAAACCAGAGAGAAGCCTATAATTAAGGAATAAACAGAATGAGTGCCACCGAATTTAATCTTGCTGGTATCAAAACAGATGAAAGGGCATTATGCATTAGTATTGTTTAGAGCTGTAAAGTGTGGCTTTTTATAAACTAAAGGGAAGGCTGTTGAAAAAAATCCTATGTTGAAGTTGGAAAAAACAAATGAAGTATGAAACAACAGAATCCAGTTAAAAGGATAACTAAGAAAGCAAATAGAAATACTGAAGGTTGAATTTCCAAATATTCTTTGTCCTACAACAAAGACTTTTCAAAAACACATTTTCTATGGTTACTCAAAATAAACACACTCAGAAATGGTGGGGACTGATTAAGGAAATGATGCACTTATTATAAAGATCTGTCCATGTTTTGCATGAATGAGAGAGAGAGGCAATCAGAAAATCATGGGCAGTGAAAGCAGGGAAAAAAGAGATCAGGAGGAGAGATGGCAGGCCAGTGTCCATGGATGAGGCTGCAAAAAAATGGATGTTAAATGTTGTTCTCATGCAAAGTCCTGAAGCACTTCTGTAGAAAGGGTTTATTGACCTTTCACTGGTCCCACAGGCAAAGTGAAATATTGGCCAACTCTGTCTCTGCCAAAATGAAACAAACACAGTCCAGGTTTGGACTATTTATGGTCTTCCATCATCAGTCTACAGCAAAAAGGAACTTTATAATCACACAGCTAAATTAAATAAGAGCAGAAGCACAACTTAACAACAATTTATGGCCAACAATTTTTCTGTGTGCACCGGGGTGGCAATCATATTTTGCCTCTCTCCATTCACTGCCGTAACACTTCAGCTTGACAACCCCTGCGGCTCTCTGAGAGTCGGCGGAGATACACCACAGTAAAACTGGAGAAGCACAAAGGAGACTCCAGCCCTTTTTTACTGACTGCTGTGGAAACTTAAAACAACTGATATTAAAAAAAAAAATCCTCCTCCCACTGTTGCAAGTATGAACTGTTGTCAGGATAAAAGCGCAAGGAACTGTGGTTTTAAGTTAGCTTCTTCTGTGAAGTCTACAAGTGATTCAGCAAGACAGATATTCAAATTACACTAGTCCAGCACATTCTTACCCAAGTCCCCACTCTGTGCACTCCTCATTACTGTCTTAGCACCTTTGCGATCCCTAGTAAAATCAGTGGCAAAATTTCCATTCATGGAAAAGACCAAAGCCGCTTGTCAGAGAAGTCCTTCTCTTTCTCTGTTCTTTCTCTAGAAAGCTTTTGGGCTTTGGGGGACTGTGATGGGTCCTGTAATGCCTGTTCCAGAAATACCTCCAAGAAGCAAAACCATACAATTTTGCAAGTTCCTTCTGCCAGCTCAATGCTTCCTGAAACGTACCTCTTGCCTCCTTTTCTGGGTATGCTTATGGCAGAAAAATGCAGGCTCAAAACTCACCAGAGAGTGAGGGATTTATATAGATGAGCAAAAATCATTCTGAGGTTCTCTGGTCCTGAGCTGATGTCTGTAATGGAGCAGTCTGAGATATTGTTAGAGAGTGTCTGAGAGATTTGCTGTGGATGATCTGGCTTTATTAACTGTCTGGCAAAAGAGTAATTTAATCACCTAAGAACTGATCGACAAATGGCATGAGAAATCTTCTCAAATCAAAACTCCAGGCTGATCTAAAGAATTGGATACAAAATTATCACCTCAGTGAAATGGTAGTGCTATGGATCCAATCACAGGCGGTGAGGATTTCTATAGATGAGCCATGTTTTGTCTCATTAGGGATGTTAACTTGGTCCCAGTCCTGCAATTCTTAGCTATATAAGGAAACTAATAATCCAGGGAAGAAATTTTTACACTGCTACCAGATTGCTCTTGTGTATTAGGGTAGCAGGATTTAAATCTGTACTGTCTGTTGCTAGAGTTGTTTTCAGTAAAGGAAAAGTCATACAAAAAATTTAACAACAAAGCAGAAATTAGTTGTCAGGAAAAAAAAAGGAGCTTTTGCCAATCAGACCAGCAAGTGATATCTGAAGGATGGGCTTAACGTCTGTTTGGAGACCTGCAACATCTACAGCAGGTCTATAAAGCTTTACAGCTAATGTTTGTAAAGAGATGCGCTGACTCTACATGACATGTTGTTCTGGGGGCCATACGTAGGTGGTTCTGGGATCTGTGTATATACATTCATTTTAGACTGAACACAAAACTTCAGCCACTCAGTCATGTTTCTTGGTTTGTTTTGGTAACATCAATTTCTTTGTAATAAAGACTTCAGAAAAAAACTTGACGTTTTTTTAATAAAGAAACAAGTCCTCACTGTATATAAGAAAGATATATTCTCTGTAATGCTGTATGTTGTTCTGAGTTTTTTATTAATAAAGAGAAATATAATCACTTGATATTGATTCTGTAACTTTGAATTACCTATTAGTTTCACCAGCTATAGAAAATATTTTCCTTAGCAGAACACAGTGGAGGTTATGATGAGATTTTCTCTCTGATACAGATGGAAGGATAGTTTTTGACTTTTTCATTGTTTGGGAGTATTTTGGTTCATTTTTTGGTAGGAAGAAAGGGGAGTGTGGGACCTTTCCACCTCAGTACTTAACAGGTGCTTACAATTTTTGTTTCTGCAATGGCAAAATAAAGTCTACAAGCCAGCTGATAGTGTTCATGTAAATAAGCAGCAACCTTCTGAAATGACCAACTCTCTGTCACTTACAGTGTCTCTGAAAAATGATCCTACAGTGCTGCCTTTGCAGACCGTGGTATAAATTCACGTACAAAAGATAGCGATTAATAGAGTAAGGATGGAGTTCATTTTATCCCATTTTAGTGATCTCAAAGTGCAAAGTCATCATTTAGGGTCATCCTAAGGGTCTCCAAGGTCACTACAATCAATAGCAAGCGACACTTCAGAGGGTGAATCTCACGATCTTTGAGAGATTCTTTATGAAAGGCCACATCACCCTGCAGAGCTACTTACCTCTCTGTAACAGCCGAATGGATTCAGCCATGCCAAGGTACCTCTTAAAATTAATGAATGGGTCATTTCACATCTCTGAGCCAGAAAACCCTGAAAACTCCACAAAACTGCATTATGGACAGATGGTTTTTATTGTTCTTTTTGTTTGTTGGCCCAATATACTCTTTCAACTCCCTTTTAGAAAACCAGTGGGAAAAAAAAAGGTAGAAAAATCTTAAAGAATTGCAAAACCTGAGAGGTTTTCTGGGGGAAGCTGTGGCTGTACCACCTGCCCCAAAACTGCCCAGGCCACTGGGAAGTCCTCCAGATGCTGCTGAGGTCTCCAGTACATAACGATCAACAAAATACGTTTTCAGATGTGAAATACAGCAACAGTTCTGAAAGAATCAGAGTGAAATTAGTCAGATATCCCCAGGTTCTCCTGCACAATCACATATCTTGCCTGTCAGCCCAGAACTGGAGGCAGATGTATGGCACGGCTCTAAACAAAGCGACAAAGAGAAAGCCCTGCCAAATCCATGCCGCCGTTCCAAGGCCATGAATTCAATGAGCCCTTTGCATCAATTGTTTTCTCTTGTGTCAGTGCATGACATGTCGCACTGCGTGAGAGGAGCTGGGATAAGACCCTGTCGCTCTATTGTCTTGGCCTCTTCCGAAGAATCTCATTACGAACCTGAAGAGCTCGGCTAATGGAGTTTAAAGTGACAGAGTCTTTTATAGTGCAATAAAACCTTTTAAGATGTACTTCAGGGGCTTCTAATTCTCCCAGCAACACAGTAAATATAATGAACGTAAAAATTATCCTTGCAGATGTTGTGGTGTCAGTAACAATAACAAAATCTCAGCACGGCACAGGACCAAAATAGCATCTGGGATTTTGATTCACTCAATTTAATCACACGGTGTTTGAGCGTTTATGCGTTTACTGTTTTTGTTTATTGATTTACAGTATTTTAATAAGATTACTGTGAAAACATATATGCTGAACTGGTACTTATATGGGACATATACCAATGCCCATCACTTCCCTCATTTCTTTCTGCAGGGTACTAATTTGCAGCCCTCTGGAGCTCACAGGAAGATTTAACATTAAACAGCCTGCTGCCTAGTATGAGGGGAAGGAGATGACTAATAACTATTTCCCAAGCCCATCAAAAGACCATGAAGCCTTCTAAGACTTTGCAATAAGGGAAAATAAAAAATACAGAATGAAGCCATTTATATTTCTGCTGATTTAAAACCGAGCAGGGAAGTATTAGCAAAGCAACACTCTGATCTATCGGTCACTGCTCAGGCAATTTCCAAAGCATTCTGAGTGTAAAAGTCATTTGTTGCTTTGTGGCCTACACAAAAGTGCCAGTAGTTTCAAATTTGTGAGCGAGAGGCCACAGGGAAACAACTCTTTCCATATCCACGCACTTGGGCACATACCTGCATGCAGTGAGGGATTTGTCATGTGTAAGTTTTGACATCTAAAAGTTAAGTATCTCAGTTTGGCAGCTGCCCATGCTTGGGGAGGGGTTCAGACATCAGTGACTTCCATGTCAGGTGGTGATTCACTCTACGTACTAAAATGCCACCCAAATCTTGTAAAAAGGCACCCCTGCATCTCTCTTGTTCTCTCCCTCCCCTTAGCCTTCCTCCACTGGCTCTAGCAGGAGCCCAGCCATTGCCTGAAGTGATTTTTCACTTTTGGATGGCTAAATCTGGGGGGAATGAATCCCAGCTTTGGGCAGTAAAGAAGCGAAAAGCTGAGCAGATATGAAGAGCGAAGACTTTTCTGCAAAAGTACTCCCCCCACTTGGTGACAGGGGTAGCTGGGGAAAGCGGTACAAGTACCCATTTTCTGCAAGTCAACAGAAGGTCTGGCCTCAGGAGATGTCATGCTACCACATCCTCTGAAAGCCACATTTAGTTACCCAGAGTTTCGCACAGGACATATGAAATAAGTCCTGGGTGGTCTGTGGCCCTGCTGGGTGCAGGACATCGCTGCCAGGGCTGTGCTCACCACCCGCACCACTGCTGTTCCCAGTCCCTGGCAAAAGCCACTCTTGTGAGTGACTGCATTAAAGGCAGGAGGAAGAAAGGCTACTGGGAAGATTATTTCATTTCTGAACACATGCAAATGACTGTTTGTCAACTTCACCCGTGGGAATAGTTTTTCGCCTGGAGCCTCAGATATTTCTTGTCATAAAAAGAACACTGTGAAAGCCAAGGTTTTCCACACTTGCCAGCCCTTGCCCCGTGATCCAAATTTCAAAGCACAACAACCCCTGTCCTCTCAGTGGCTCCCATCACAGGAGCCATGCAACCCCTTCCCAACACCCATGGCAAGGATGACTCCCAGGTGCTGTCACAGAACCACAGAATGGTTCAGATCGGAAGGGACCTTAAAGATATCTAGTTCCAACCTCCCTGCCATGGGCAGGGTCACCTCCCACTAGACCAGGCTGCTCAAAGCCCCATCCTGGGGCCTTGAACACTTCCAGGAATGGGGCATCCACAGCTTCCCTGGGCAACCTGTCCCAGTGCCTCACCACCCTCACAGTAAAGAAGTTTTTCCTAATATCTCATCTAAATCTCCCCTCTTTCAGTTTAAAACCATTACCCCTCATCCTATCGCTTCACTCCCTGATAAAGAGTCCCTCCCCATTTTACCTGTAGGCTCCCTTTAGATACTGGAAGGCTTCTATAAGGTCTCCTTGGAGCCTTCTCTTCTCCAGGCTGAACAACCCCAGATCTCTCAGCCTGTCTTCCTAGGAGAGGTGCTCCAGCCCTCGGATCATCTTTGTGGCCATGGCATGTACACGGACTGCTGACAGCTTGGCAAGCAGTCAGATTAACACTGTGCTTGGTAAAGGCAGGGAACACACTGGAGCAAAGAAATACTTTGGCATTAATTTTTAAGCAAGAGACATTTTTAATTAGAGTGAATGGTTGCTCCTTACATTACTGGAAATATTGGTTTACTTCCTTCCAGCATGCTTGGCCAGGTAGCAGCTCTGAGTCAGACTTTTGCTTATGTACCGTTGTCCTTTACATCTTTCAGGTGACCCAGAATGTATTGCCATGGCAGGCTGAAATTTCCCTGCCGCTGCTTGATCCGGAACTCCTTCAGCTGTGCAGGGGGCATGAGGTATAACCTCTCTCCTCTTTGTAATGGTTAATGCTCACCTTGTGCTCTAATGTGTCTGGTCTCAGAGTTTGGTGGGGCGGGTTGGAGATATTAGACAAAATCAAGTTTCCTCTCTGTGCCATGAATGCGTATTTGGAGTAGTATTTTTTTTTTCTTGTGCTGGTTCAGAATAGTCAACAGCAGTATAAAGTGCTTTTTAGTCCTTCCCAGATTAAATCTGTATGCTTTCTTTAGTTTCCACTTTCTAAAGAATGTTTGCTAGCAATATCAGCTGATCCAGTTTGTCATCGCTTGATGAATCGAGAACATTATTATTAATATCCCACCTGCCAGAGAAGCAGAATATAACTTTGTATGCCCTCCTCTGGGGTTTAATCCATTCAGACAGGAACTCTTTAGCTGATAATTCAGTAGCATCAGAATTTTCACTTTAGAGGCAATGATTCGCTCTCACATTTTATTTCTTTCTGTCACATAACAAACAACAGTTCATTTGTATGCTGCTCTGTGTAGGTAACATAACTAAACAACCACTTCAGTGAGAAGAGAAAGCAGTCGTGTCAAGGAAGACAAGAAACTGGGGATTATGGAGGTTTTTTATCATTCGTTTTTTCTATTTAAAAATGTCAATTCTTTTACTGTAAAAAGGGAAACAAAAGAAAATGTCAGCTATTACTATGAACAAAGCATAATTTACTTTAACTGTGAGTTTCACCATTACTTCTTAGTCAGAACATCCCATGAACAATAAATTTTGGTATCTACTGACATTAGCAATAAAGGCCACCCCAGGCAAAGCATTTATATCAGTCAAGCATTATGTATTCTTAAGCTGCCAAACATGAGATCTGTCAGAAACAGCAGCTGGGACACTAATGACAGCTACATACTGATATATCACAATAAGCTTCTTCTAAGAAAAAATTTTAAATATATTTCAAAATCATTGAAATTGTTATTATGCTGAGTGGGCCTTGCATTTTCCTATAATAGTTCTATATTGAAAGCTTTTACAGTTCAGCAAATGAAATGGGTTACTGGATGCAAACAGCTGGGTCCTTTTTATTGAAAAAAACCCCCACAATACTCCTGAGGAGATTGATCCCTGAAAGAGAATTACTTTTTATAGTAATAAAATACTGTTGCTTTTTTTTTTTTTTTGGGGGGGGGGATTACATAAACAAATGTTTAGCCTCCTGCATGCCATATCTAAATACATACTTGCTTTGATGTCTCAGTGCTGGGACCTAAATTCTTTGCTGATTCATACCCTGTCAAATCAATGCAGCAATTGCACGTAAACTATTATATTTCAAAGCCTTGTCTGTCCCACTCTTGCAAACTCAGCTGTATGTTAATGTTACAAAATTATATTGTACCCTGGATAGTCTCTTACTTATTCTAAACTATCTCACCCATGATCCTCAAGGCTGGGGGACATGTTCCTGCTCACCATTGTGCTCCTTGGGGTGGAATTCTGATCTGGAGAGGGCTTCTAAGAGCATATCACCATAAAAGTTTTCTTAATTTTCATGTTCTTTTGTTTAGCTAATAGGGAAAATTGGTGCAGATTTATTTGGGGCTTTAATCCAGCAATCTCTTAAAAATGGGATTTGAGAGTTGAGTGGCATGTAGTAACGACTCAGGTGAGCCATTCCAAATCAACCCACAGACCCCAGCATCTCCATAAAGGAGCCTGGGAAACACCAGCCTCCAGAGAGCTGCACAAGGACAGGGGCTGGGGTGTCTGAGTAGCTCTCGTGACCTGGCACAACTCAGCAGCAGGCGGTCTGTGGGATACTAAGTGACATTAATGGAAGGAAGCAACAGGTTCAGGAGAGCAGTCTCAGGAAGAAGTACTAGATCTGGCCTCCTTGGTGAAGATACAGAGTTGTCACTCACAGCTTAATATGATAGGAGAATCCTTACTTATCTTGTTTTCATTGGGGCATAATTATCATCACTTTTTGATACTTGATTACCCTCAGTGAGTTTGCAGATGACACCAAACTAGGTGGGAGTGTTGATCTGCTTGAGGGTAGGAAGGCTCTACAGAGGGACCTGGACAGGCTGGATCAATGGGCCAAGGCCAACTGTATGAGGTTTAATAAGGCCAAGGGCCGGGTCCTGCATTTCGGTCACAACCCCAAGCAGCGCTACAGGCTTGGGGAAGAGTGGCTGGAAAGCTGCCCCGCAGGAAAGGACCTGGGGATGCTGGTGGATGGCCAGCTTAACATGAGCCAGCAGTGTGCCCAGGTGGCCAAGAAGGCCAACAGCATTCTGGCTTGTATCAGGAATAGCGTGGCCAGCAGGAGCAGGGAAGTGATCGTGCCTCTGTACTCGGCACTGGTGAGGCCTCACCTCGAGTACTGTGTTCAGTTCTGGGCCCCTCTGTACAAGAGGGACATGGAAGTGCTGGAGCGTGTCCAGAGGAGAGCTACCAGGCTGGTGAGGGGTCTGGAGACCAGGTCATCTGAGGAGAGGCTGAGGGAGCTGGGCATGTTTAGCTTGGAGAAGAGGAGGCTGAGGGGAGACCTCATTGCCCTCCACAACTCCCTGAAAGGAGGTTGGAGAGAGGTGGGTGTTGGCCTCTTCTCCCAGGTGAATAAGGACCAGAGGAAATGGTCTGAAGCTGTGGCAGGGGAGGTTTAGATTGGATATTAGGAAGAATTACTTTACTGAAAGAGTGGTCAGGCACTGGAACAGCCTGCCCAGGGAGGTGGTTGAGTCACCATCCCTAGAGGTATTTAAGAAATGTCTAGATGTGGCACTTCAGGGCATGCTCTGAAGGGCAGAGATTATAGGTTGTTTTGGGGTTTTTGTTTTGGTTTGGTTTGGGGTTTTTTTTGTGTGTGTATGGTTGGACTCGATGATCTCAAAGGTCCTTTCCAACCATGAAGATTCTATGATTCTATGATTCCTTGAAAATCCTTTTACATTTCACAGGGCAGAAGGAAGAGGTTTTATGTAATACCTATAGTCAAGTCGCATCAGAAGATGCAAAGAACACGCTGATTCTTCAAAAGCAACATTTGGCACAGGAATACATCAAGCTCTGATTAAATTTCACTGGGAGAGGTTTCTTAGCTCCAGGAGGATACTCTTTCCCTCTGTTAGAGCTGTCCCAGACTGTATGTATAATTAAATATTCATTGTATGAGAGAGACAGAAATGCAGCAACAGATGGATAGGGAGAAAGGCTGCACCCAAAGCCCAATGGCTAGAGAGGTCATCTTGGACGTTGGAAGCCTTAATCCCAGAGGCCACCTACAGCTCTGTCAGAGTTTACTGCAGACATCACACATAAAGCAGAAGTGTGTGTTGTATACAGTAAAGTGCACTTTAGTAGATTTTGTTTCCTCCCTTAACATGTCAGTCCAATATTCTACCTTAACCTAAATCCAGCACAAAGCTACCCATCTCTTTTAACAGTGTGTGGCACTTTGGGGGCAGTTGTCTTAAAAATAGTTTGAAATTATTATTTTTTTAGGACTCCTGTAGAGAAAACACCCCATCTACATATATTTTTAGCCAAATGCTGACAATTGGTTCACGTATTTAATCATGATATGGATGGATTTTAGAATCATAAAATATTGATGTGGAAAATAGAAGTGGACACTGTGAAATACATTTCATTTACTATTGAAAACCACTCACATATTCTTAGGGAATCTGTGTTATTGACAAATTTATAAATAGCTGTCATTTTAACATGCCAGGTTAAAAAAACGCTATTGCTATTATTACACACATTTAAGTTTCTGGGGAGAGTAATTGACCCATCAGGATAATTATGAGTGTCATTTTCCCTTCTTCCTGGCTGCCTGCAGTAAATGGTGAGTTGTGTCGTTGTCCTTTTGGTTTTTCGGAAAGCAATGAAACAGTTAAATGCCATTGCTGGACCCCAACATGAAGCAGAAATGAACCGTTACCAGTGACAAAAAGATGAGGGCAAGGGGAAGGACCAGTACCTGAAGAAAAGACGTCTCCACTCCTCGGGAAAACTCAGGTCTATCCAGAAATATTCCAGTGCACACAGAGTGGAAGGAAATTGGGCAGGAGTTGTGAAAACACGTGGATAGTCACCACTGAGCCTGGAAAGCCTCTGGGCTGCGCTCGGGTGCACTGATATCACTGTGTAGCCCTGGCAGTGATCAGGCTGCTGCTAAACTCCCTTGTCCTCATCACCCAAGTGTCATCTCGAACCTGTCACTTAAATGGTTAACTTCCTTCAGGTTTTTCCTTAAAGAGCTGGTTCACTCTAATAAGTTGAACCTTTTATTATACATAAAGGATGTCTATTCTCACCATATACACCCATCCCTACTCAAAGACATGTATAAATTTATATACATGCATATATACATAGCTGCATTTAAATATATACATGACTAAAATAAATTCACACGCATATATAGCCGCTTGCTATCAGCTGAAAGAGGGAAGAAAAGAGAGGAGAGAAGAGAGGGAAAGAGAGAGAAATTAAGGGAAGGCAAGCAGGCAGGGAGGAAGGACAAAGAAAAGATGAGACCCGAAACCCAGCGGTCCTCTATTTTGTCTCTGAACTCCGAAAATTTCCACAGAAAGACACGTGCTCTCTGAAGTACCAGAACAGGCCTTTCTTCAATAGTTAGCAATCTAATCTCTAATTTTTAAATATGTGTTTTCATTTCCACAGCACTTGATAAAATAGCCTTCAACATGTTTTGCTATCCTCAGTATTTAACTCTATATATTTTCAAATGGGAAATCCTTCTTTTTCTAACTGAAAGCATGAAACCGGAAGAAATCTTAACATATGAAATACCATAAATTATTGTGCTCTACTGACCCTGGAAAGAAAAAAAAAAAAAAAAAAACAAACCCAAACGACCAAAGGCAGAAGCAGAAAGAAAATAATAGTGGTTATATAAATGCATTTTATAAATATAAGTGGTGTCTTGAATCTCAGAAGGCTCAATGTAGTTTATACAACACACCTTGCAGCCTGTGTACCTCAGAGGAATTAAATCATGTTCCATTTCCACGGAACAGAATAGGGAATTGCAGACAAGGTTATTACTTAATCATGTTGAGTTCTTTTTTTTGGGGTTACATTAAAAAACACAATAATGAGTAATGTGATTTTACTTTTCTGAACATGGTATCAAACAGACCAAAATATTCAAAATTATAGACTAAGATGAAAAAAATTAAAAAAAAAAAAAAAAGAAAATTTGTTCTAAAACAGCTAGAGTTCATATGCACACAACCAACATGAGCAATGAAGCATAAAGTTAAATCACTTAACGGTACCTGCTTGATGCTCTTTCACCCCCAGGTCCTCACCTAACCATCACTATGAGTATTGCTTCCAACAGGCTACGCACTGCTCCACATTAATCTACGCACAACTCAAGGCTGTCTGCAGCTGAGGAAAGACGCAAATGGTACAATTTTGGGAGGACATAAGCTAATTCACAGAAAAAAACAGGTACCATTGTCATGCCCATTTATGCATACCCTTCATATACTTGCAGAACAATAAATGTACTTACAAAAGAAAATCTCCAGTGACATTTCCCATACTCTTTTGCTTATTAATGACTTTGAAAAAAAGTACCTGCTATCCATAAAAAAATAATGTAAATGCATGCTGCATATTAACACATCCTGAGTATACACCAGTCTGACAATTTTTTGTGTAATGCCTCCATATTTTTAAGAGATATTAATCAATAAAAAAAGGTGAACAGATAAAATAGTTTCAGGGGGAGAGCCACATTTCAAACCCCTCTCCTAGTAGAAAATCATGAATAGAAATGAAAATTGCATGAAAAATTCAAAGGCCCTGGAAGCTAAACCTGTCTGGAATTTCACAGAGTCAAGCTTTAAAGAAGAAAAAATCCTGTCCTATTTTGAAAACATTTCAGTAGAGAGTTGCTATCAGCACATGATATTAGAGGGAAAAAGGAAAAGTAAACCCTATCTATTATCTATTACCTATTACCTATTACCTATTCTTTATTTATCTTATAACATAATACAACTGTTGTGGAAGATACTAAAAATATCACAGGTAACCTTACACATTGTTACAGGAAGGGAAGTGAGAAAGAATCCCTTGTGAGTTGCTTATGAATTTCCTTATGTCTTTTGCCTTCCAGTCTAAGCTTTGTGGATTTATTCTGGACTAAAAGACTCCCAGCACGTTTGCTCCTACAAAACCTTGTGGATTTATTCTGGACCAAAAGACTCCCGGCATGTTTGCTCCTACAAAACCAACTTAGGTTTTAGCAGTACTGGAGAACAGTGGGAGATTTTAAGCTAAGGAACAAGCAGACAATCTAGAGGGAACAAAACACTAGTGAGCTTTTGTGGAATCTCATCCAAAAAAAGACATTTAAACAAATTTTATGTCAGTAGGAAGTACGTGTCATCCCTCCTATTGTTTAAGTAATTATACAGAGCTATTAAGATGTTAAATATTTCAGTATTTGGAAAAAAGAAGTTGGGTTGCGTATTTTCATTGTGAAAAATCACTGGAAGGAAAGGAATGTGAGGTATCACTTACTATCTTGGCCAAGATGGCTAACTAACAGATGGCTCAGTGGAGGAGAGGTGAAAAATACACTGAATTACTTGCCGAAGCTGAAGAAGGAAGCTTTCATCAGAACAAGACACTGATCCTCAATTTTGCTACGTAGTGATGTAATCCTCCATCTTCACTGTTTCATAAAAAACTTTGCATCTTATGTGATGCTCAAAATGAAGGAGTTTAGTCCTAAAATTTTGCATTTCTTATATAGCTTTCTCAGGGCAGCAGAGGTCTAGGTATGATGTTTTAACCTTGGGGGAAACGCTGAGTGCTCTATTATTGCGTAATGAGTTGATACGAAATAGTCTCAGTGCCAGCTATCAACTTGTTGCCTGGATGAAGGACGGAAAGGAAAGGAAAGGAGAGGAAAGGAGAGGAAAGGAAAGGAAAGGAAAGGAAAGGAAAGGAAAGGAAAGGAAAGGAAAGGAAAGGAAAGGAAAGGAAAGGAAAGGAAAGGAAAGGAAAGGAAAGGAAAGGAAAGGAAAGGAAAGGAAAGGAAAGGAAAGGAAAGGAAAACAGATCCTGGGACTCGTGCTGGACTGCCATCCAAGAGACACACGTGGAAATGTCAGCTATTTCTATGGTCTCTGTGATTTCTGGCAAGCCAGGTAATGCCTCTTTACTTAGTCATTCATCTGCTAAATGGAAATCTGTTTAAAGTGTGCTCATGTGAGGATAGAGACCATCTCTTTCTTCCGCATTCGGATGCCCTAAATGTTATCCACAGCCGTTCACCCATCTGTCTTGTGTTCCCTATTGGCAACTGACGCCAAGCCCATGGGATGCACCAGGCTGGGGGTGGAAGTAAGGCTGGCTGTAGCGAGCAGCATGCCTGACACAGTGGACCTATAAGTACATCTTGAGCTGATACTCATCTATGTCACTACAGACGAAAATTAGAATTTCAGTTTTACATAGCTATGTCACATGCATATTTGGTATAGATAAAACGTGAAATCTGCCCAGAAAGCAGCTATTTTCTCCTTACAGCAGTGCTCTATGTAGAAATATATATTTATATATTATATACTTTTTTTTCCGCCTCAAATATGGTCCCTTCCCAAAAAATAAGAACCTACCAGTTGTATATTCTTGAGCTGCCCTCTGTTTCCTCAGTTTCCTTTCTACAACAATGATCAAAATTTTCCATCAGGGTTTTTAGACTAACATTGTTAGTGGTCAGCACTTTCTTTTCAGTTCTTCTGCAAGCTGCAAAATGAGCAGTTTGTCAAAATGCAGAGAACTTCATATTCAGGTGGCAAAGGAAGCCAAGCCTGAACTTTTCGTGTACATTTAAATGTGCACTCAAGCAGTGACATGGAAATCAGTAAAGCAGCTACTAATGATCTGGTTCCATTAACAAATGCTCATTTGGATGGTAAGTGACCTGAGACAGAGAGGAAATGCAATTTTGGCTGCCAATGCAATAAAAAATGGCTGCTATTAGTGCTATATAGGGGTTATAATCAATTATACCTTTTATTGGCTCAATTCAGCTACACTGTAACCAATTAAACCCCTGTTTTGAATAAAGAGAGGAGTATAGTGGGTTTTACAAAACCACCTCATGTACAATTCCTTTAGCTTATGTTATTAATATCACCTTGGTTACTGGGCTGATGGAGCCTATTCCTGACATAATGTTTTTAGCTTTTGCCTTATTAGCCTAAAGTTTTCGAAAACACTTTTACCAGGAGAGGAAGTATCTCTCTTCTGGACATCAAATTAAACTTAGTTCACATAACACAACACAATCACTTTAGCCAATGACTAGAACATAACCTGATTCTGCCACCCTACTGTAGACTAAGGGGGAATTTATTCTGCTGCTGCCTATAGATGCTTACAAATACCTATTATGACATTTATTATGCTTTAAAATGTGGGGTTTTCTCAGTAGCGTCTATTAAAATGAAAAAGTTTAAGCCCATTATGCTACACGCTGCAGATATTCATAGAAAAAGATCCATTTCCCCAAAGAGCTTGGAGTCTTAAAATTAAGTGACCATACAGAAGGTTAATATCTCTATCACAGCAGTACCACTTTGTCCTTTTCGGACATCAGTCTTAGAAAGGACAGATCCTGCCCACTGAACAATCCCCTTGAAATCAGCTGAAATAACTGTGTCAAGAAGACAAAGTATGTTTGGCTCCAAGCTTAAACAAGCAAAAGTTTACAAATAACCTTTAATTCACAGCCCTAATCTGTTCTTCAGATCTCCCTGGCAGACTTAAAAAAAGAGTCTGATTTAAGCAAAGACTGAATTCTCTGTTTCTAGCTGACTTGGGATCTGGATCAGTTCTGATCTCTATGCTTTGCAATCACATACAAAGATATGGCTATTTTATTTGTGTCTTTTTCAGCAGCAAGCCTTTTTATAACTGGAGTCCAAAGGAATAAAGGGAACTGTTGACTGCAGTTAGAAAATAATGTGGGTAGCTTGCCTAATGACTATGGGGTGGGCAACTGAGGAGCAGGTGTTTGAAGATGGAGGGGAGCGTGTTGGGAGGACCAAGAAAGATGGTTGAAAACAGAGGAAGTCAGAAGCAGGGAAGTGGGGCTGGAGATGGGAGAACAGTGAGCGCAGGAAAACCAATAAGGAGGTTTAATAATAGGCCTTGAAGGAAGATATGTAGAAACATAGAATGGTTAGAATTGGAAGGGACCTTAAAGATCATCTAGTTCCAACCCCCCTACCATGGGCCCAGACACCTCCCACTAGACCAGGTTGCTCAAAGACCAATCCAACCTGGCCTCCAACGCTTTCAGGGATGGGTTGTCCATAACTTGTCTGGGCAACCTGTTCCAGTGTCTCACCACCCTCAGAGTAAATAATTTCTTCCTAATATCTCATCTAAATCTACCCTCTTTCAGTTTAAAACCATTACCCCTCGTCCTAGCTCTACGTATGTAGTTGAGGCTGAGTGAACTTGCAAGAAAATCAGAGAACCTTTCCCTCCCATGATCTTCTCACTTGACCTTTTGAAGGAATGAGTAGTTCAGAAGCACAGGTGAGAGCGGTGAAAGCATGAGGAGGCAGCAGGACTAAGACCAGTTTCCCTCAAAGGCCTGTCTTTGTAGGTCCCTCCATCTTGATGAGAGTGCTAAGGCTGATGCAGCACTCTGCTTTTTACTAATATTAAATCCAAGCATGCTCTACCAGGTCACATTGAATGTACAAAGACTTTGAATGGTAAAGCTTTTAGTGAGTGCCCCAACATAGTACATTAAGGAGCACCAAGAAGAAACAACAGATCTGCATCACCTGCACACACCCAGTAACTTCAGCAGGCTTTGGACCAAACTGTTGGGAGGAACCACTCTTTATCCTTAATGTCATCAACTAGCCAACAAGTCAGGGTGTCTTCACCTCTTCCTGCTTCTAGTGAAGGCCCTTCCATATTAAATATTTTATTCAAGGCTGATTCCTGGAAGGACCACAGACTCTAGCACTTGAGGACATTACCATCTGAACAGCTTAACTGGAGTCCCAGTTTGAAGAATGCTTAGCTATAGTCAAAAGGTTGCACATTCATAGTCACCCTCACTGGGGTAAATTTCCATCTACAGTATTATTCCTACACATTTTTGTCATGGTTTCTATGGATTGGGAGTCAGTCACTCAAAAACAAAATATCCATTAAAATATTTTCCTACCCCGTAACTCCTTCTGGCTAAGTAAGCACAAGTTAAAAGAGTCAAGCTACATTTTCATCCTGAGCTCAATTTGATTTTCAGTACTCACCACTAATGAAATATCTAAAAGTGATTTATTGGAACATACCAGCTATATTTAAGCAGCAGCCAAAACAATTACATTTAATTAAAATTAAGGTCAAAGAAACACAACAAACTAATGTGACACTTCAGACATCAGCCTGGAATGGATGTTATGTTGGTTGGTTATCAATTAGGTACAGTAAACACAAACGTGTTCAGCAGGCAATTCTCAGTGAAGCCGGTTCAGGCAAGCAAGCAAGTGCTGTGGCTGAAAATGTTCTCACTTTTTCTGGATTCAAAATCATTCTGCACACTGTGCTGTTCTTTCTATCCTTAACCTACTTCAGTGATTTATTCTTTTTCCTTGAGGAAAAAGTATTCTGTCAGAAGGTCTCACTGGAGAGCCAGAGAGATACAAAATTTTGGGGGAAGGGGCTGAGTTTTTATTTCATTGTTTCGTCTCTTCGCCTTGAAAGCACAAAAAGTCTCGTCACAAGCCTTAGGCTAATCGGGCTGTGAGAAGTATTTGAGCATCTTCTACATGGCTGCATATCAGCAAGCTTGGAAAAAAGGCTTACTATGCAATGGTTAGCTTCTTAGTCCTATCTGTACCAAAGATTACACAAGTATGATTTTCTCTGTGTTTATTTTCAGCATACGCCATTGCTTATAAAGATGTCTTTTAAAACTGGGCACTTTCACAGTGTATATTTATTTAACGAGACAAATACCTTAAGGCTTGATGGCAGTTTTCTCATGAATTCCTTGATGATCAGAGGGAAAAGGTACTATATGAATAAAACACTGCTCTGAGTGTCCCCTGACAATAGGGGTTCAGTCATGTCCAGAATTCCTTCAAGTTCCTCACGTCTGAAGTCAAGACAGTGATCTGACAGTGGTGTAAAGGGATGCAGGATCTGGCCTTCAGTCTCCCTGGATCTTTTATTTCCCACAGCTCTAAACAAAACAACAAAAAGAAGCCCTGCCAAATCCATCTTTTGTTTCCCACTTGTAAAAATAGCTGTGGAAATAATACAGAAACAAGTTCTCCTGCAGCCTCTCCCTGTCAGGCAGGGACAGTGAGCACGTCGACATCGCCCGGCAGAGCACACTGCAGAGACACTCAACTCACACGGGTTGTTTGGGTGCATCCACACACGCTACAGTGTGCTCGCTATGTAGAAATGCTAGTTGGTATGCCAAAACCATTGTTCCTACTCAGCTGAAACCTGCCCCACAGGTCACCAACTCCCCCTGAGCCCAGGTGCAAAAGTGCTCATTCAGATCCCCAGCTTGTGCTTCTGAGGGGAGTATGAGTGGTGATGCTATCTCAGGGATCTCCGTGCAGCCAACAGGTGCCCACATAGTCCCAGCACATTGGATTTCTGATCTCCACTGGGGCCTCCTGGTGATGCCTCAGACTAAATAGCAATGTGGGAATTTCTGCTTTGAAGCCTCAGACTTTTAGGGATGCTGCATGAGGCTTACAGGCAAACGGAGATGGAAAACCAAAGCTCAGCGGCAGAGCAGAGTGGTAAGGATGACTTATCCCTTTTGTACATTCAGTGGAACAACACATCTTTGGGGACATGCCATACACAATCTGAATACAAACCAGAAAGCATTAGCATAGCAGCTGGGGCTGCAGAGAGCCAAGTTAAAGTGCAACTGTGTCACTGCCAAGGCTGCTGGAAACCAAACATAGCGACTGTGTGGAGGGAAGTCACCAGCAAAGCAGGAAAAGGAAAGGCAGAGCAAAAATCTCCCTGACTGGGAAGGAACAGGGGCAATGTTTCTATACTGGTGACTTTTTAACTCTTCCTGGAAGAAAAAGATACTAAAGGACCTAAGTGGGTTTCACAAAAGCAGCAGCCCTTACTTACCAGTGGTGAAATGATCAGAAAAAAATGTTTCTTGAACAACTTCCTGATGTAGTCCTTGCTTATCCTAATCAAGGTCATCATGATAGAATAAATCTTGATCCAATGATAAAATTACTCCAGCCTTCAACTACAACAGGCTTATGCTCATCTGCTTTCTTCTGAAGATGAAAGAAAGCTGGTCATCTCTGCAGGAGATTGGTCCTTCAGGCTACTTTGTGTGCTGCCACATAGCTCTCAAAAGCGTCAAAGAAGGCAGTGACCAAGAGATGATACAAGCATACATTATGCTGAAGCTGATGAGATTTGAAATAGCTATCTCTCCTGGATTTGAACTAGCTATCTCTCCGTTCAGCAGACCTTCCAGATTCACGCCTCCAAGCAATCATTCACAATGTTTCAAAAACTCCTTGTGGTGCTCAAATGTCCAAGAAAAAATGACAGATCAGAGAGTCTGGAACAGACCTCCAGAGATTATCTCACCCAACCCTGCTCAAATCAGGGCCAGTTAAAAAGTTACACTGAGTTTTGCAGTTCTGTATCCAGCTAAGCCTTGACCACCTCTTGAGGATGTAGGGTCCAAAGACTCTCTGGGCTTGGTTCCCGTTTCTGACCTCCCTCGCTATTAAATATGTTTTCCTTAATCCAGTCATGTTTCCTGTGTTGCAGTTGGTTTTGTTGCCTCTCATCACACAATACTTCTCATTATATATTTGCAGAAAGCTGTTAGGTCCCCCCAAAGCCATCTCTGCTTCAGGCTGACCAAGCCCAGCTCCCCTAGCCTCTCCTTACATGGCAAGCGCTCCAATCCCACCATCCTGGGGACCTCCCTTCAACTCCCTCCAGCTCATCAATGTCTTTCCTGCACTGCAGACCCAAAACCGGGCACAGATGTGATCTCAGAAGTGCCAAGAAGAGAGGAAGAATCCTTTGCCTTGTCTCGCTAGCTTAGGGAGGAGGACCATGACTGAGTTTTACAGACTCTCAAAGGCAGTGGGTAAGTTGAATGCAGAACAGTTGTTTATCAAATCCTGCAATGCAAGGACTAACAGGCATTTGCTGAAACTAGTTTAAAAACCATCAGTTTAAAACAGTCAGAAGAAAGTATTTCTACACACAGCAGGTAGTGAATTTGTAAAATTTACCGCCACAGGAGGCTGAGGAGACAGCATCAGCAGGCTCACAAAGGGATCAGAGAAATTCATGAACAGAAGATGCTAAAAGTGCTGGGCAGGGGTGTGCCTACTGCTGCTATTCTGGCTGCAACGCTTATGGATGCTGGGAAGCATGAAGGAACCAGGGAAAGCAGTCGGGCTTGCATGCTGCCCCTGAACAGCCTCTCCTCTGGTCACTGCTGGAGGCAGATGGACCTCTGGTCACTTCTTGTTCGCTTGTTCTGCTGAGCCCCGTGGGAGTCTACTGAGCTGACACTTATCAAATAAAAGAGGCATGGGGACAGTAACTGAGTTCTCTTACATGAGAGATCAATCTTGCTGTGCTGAGAATCATCAGAAGTTACAACAAACCATATCCAAAATTGTCCTGAAGAAGTTAGATCAGAAAACCATAAGGTCCAGGCCAGGAGAGGATTTACTGTTAGTGATTTCCATGGGCTGCAGGGGTTTGACTGCCCTGCAGGATGTGGTCCTAGTGGCAGGGATGGCAAATCAAGTGTATCCAACTGTCTTTCATCTCTACAGAAATAAATAGAACTCAGTAGCATAAGATTTGAAAACTAACTCAAACAGCTCAACGTATTAAGTCATGAGAAGCACGTTTAAATATGTAGACCTGAGGAGGTTTGACACATAAAGTTTTGATAACATATTTCTTATTTAGGTATATTTTCCTTTTTTTTTCTATTTCCAAACACTTCCAAAACCTTTTTTATCAGAATCATAGCATTCATGAATTGCATGCTTGCAATCCTATATGTGGGTTTAAAAAAAATTAAAAATAAATTCTCTCCCTCTTAAAAAAGCCTCAAAAATATGTTCTGTTACCATTAAACAAAAAATGATTGTATTTTTTTTTTCATTTTTTTTTTGCTGCTCTTAAAGTAATTGCTTGTTCTTTGAATAGGTACTCATGTGTTTACCCTTTATTTCCAAACTTGGCTTAGGCTATGTATATAAAAGCAGAGGGAATTGAAATAGTAAAAAAGTCCCTAGAGATAGAAGAATCTGAAAGTTTCTTCTTCACTAATTATTCCTCCAGAAAGAAGCATGACAAACATTTTTTAGGTAGGTTCAAACAAATTGGTTTCAGTAAGTCAAACCTGAGAATAACCTGGCAGAGCAAACCTTTCTCTAATAGCAATGCACGGCTCCACTTCCATGATATATAGCTCAGTTGAGGAGCTTTTTATAAAGGACAATGTCAAAATACTTCAAGAAGAAGAAAAACAAAGTTTCAACCCAGCATCAAGGTGGAAGAAAGTAAGTTGCAGTTTCCCTCTGAGCAAGACACTAGCTAAGGAAAATTATAAACATGTAAATTTTCTGATTTACCCTTCTTCATTAAGAGAGTGAATGCATTTCAGCGTGGTTATAAAATAACATACTGGAAGCAAAACCATGATTTGGGTAGATCTGGTATAACCTAGAAGTTTGCCAGTCATAACACTGAAAGAATTTCCTGGTAAAAGAGCTCCTAGTGAAACTGTGCTTTCTGGTATAGCTTAAACTAGCCCCTAAACATAGAGAATCACAGAATTACAGAATGGTTCAGGTTGGAAGGGACCTTAAAGATCATCCAGTCCCAGCCCCTGCCATGGGCAGGGACACCTCCCACTAGACCAGGTTGCTTAAAGCCCCATCCAGCCTGGCCTTGAACACTTCCAGGGATGGGACACTGAGAACTTCCCTGGGCAACCTGTTCCAGTGCCTCACCACCCTCACAGTAAAGAGTTTCTTCCTGATATCCAATCTAAATCTACCCTCTCTCAACTCCAGGCCGTTACCCCATGTCGTATCATTACACTCCCTGATAAAGAGTCCCTCCCCATCCTTCCTGTAGGCCCCCTTTAGGTACTGGAAGGCTGCTCTAAGGTCTCCCCAGAGCCTTCTCTTCTCCAGGCTGAACAACGCCAACTCTCTCAGCCTGTTCTCATAGCATAGGTGCTCCAGCCCTCTGATCATCTTCGTGGCCCTCCGCTGGACCCCTTCCAACAGGTCCATGTCCTTCTTGTGCTGAGGACTCCAGAGCTGGTTGCAGTACTCCAGGTGGGGTCTCACCAGAGCGGCGTAGAGGGGCAGAATCACCTCCCTCGAGCTTCTGGCCACGCTTCTTTTGATGCAGCCCAGGATGTGGTTGGCTTCCTGGGCTGCAAGTGTGCATTGCCGGCTCATGTTGAGCTTCTCGTCCACCAATACCCCCAAGTCCTTCTCCTCAGGGCTGCTCTCAAGCCATTCTCCACCCAGCCTTTATTTGTGCCTGGGATTGCCATGAGCCAGGTGCAGGGCCTTGCACTTGGCCTGGTTGAACTTCATGAGGTTCGCACAGTCCCATCTCCCAAGCCTGCCAAGGTCCCTCTGGATGGCATCCCTTCCCGCCAGTGTGTCAACCATACCACACAGCTTGGTGTTGTTGGCAAACTTGCTGAGGGTGCACTCAATCCCACTGTCCATGTCACCAACAAAGATGTTACACAGCACTGGTCCCAGTACTGACCCCTGAGGAACGCCACTCGTCACCGGTTTCCATGTGGACATTGAACCATTGACTGCAACCCTTTGAGTGCAGCCATCTAGCCAGTTCCTTATCCACCGAGTGGTCCATCCATCAAATCCATGCTTTTCCAACTTAGAGACCAGGATGTCATGCAGGACAGTGTCAAACGCTTTGCATGAGTCCAGGTAGATGACGTCGGTTGCTCTCCCCTTATCTACCAATGCTGTGGCAACATCATAGAAGGCCACCTAATTTGTCAGGCACGATTTGCCTTTAGTGAAGCCATGTTGGCTATCACCAATCACCTCCTTATTTTCCATGTGCCTTAGCAGAATTTCCAGGAAGATCAGCTCCATGATCTTGCCAGGCACAGAGGTGAGACTGACTGTTCTGTAGTTCTCTGGGTCATCCTTTTTTCCCTTTTGGAAAATGGGGGTTATGTTTCCCCTTTTCCGATCAGCGGGAACTTCACCAGACTAAACATGAGCAAACCATGCTTTTTTGCTAGTTCCAATCTAGCTGGGGAAAAAAAATTACCTTCATTTAAAATAAAGCAAAACCCAAAACAAGCCACCAGGAGCAAATCAAAAATACCTTTTGCTTTTGTTTTAAAAGAAAAGGAAGAAGAATCAACAAATCAAAAATACCAGATCCCAAACAAGGTTGTAATGCTCAGAAGAATATTTAATGCAACTAGTTTCATTCGTCCCTTTCCAGGCACTATGATGACAGTAAAGATGATCACAGCAATTATGTTAACAAGTATTAAGAAATTACTGCTTACGCTGTAGGAAGTGACTACTGTCCGGCATTTCAGCTCACCCTGACAGTAAAAAGGTTAGCTTAAAGCACCTATTTAGATTCTAATTTGTGCTGACCACTGCAGAAGTGGTTTAAACTCCCTCACTCAGGCAAAGCCAGCTGAGACCAGGCATCCGAGCAGTTACCATGAATCAGCTTGAGAAATACTATACCGTTTGCTTGCAATTGTGCAAACATAAGTAAAAAAACGGGACTTAGAACTAAAGAGAAGGTGGAATTGCAGCCCGTAAGGATAAAAGAAATGAGAAATCAACATAAAGTTGCAGTTCTCTGGGACAGAAGGGATGGCCTGTGAATGCCTCACTTCTGACAGTGGTTTGTGACCATCAATTACACGCTGATGTATGGAGCTCTTAGTACTGTCTTATCTATTGACTAAACACCCTTCTCCAAAGAAAATGAGCCATCAGTTTGAGAAATTTTCCTACTTATAGCTGTGTCAGCCTGCTTAAACTGACCTTTAGAGGATTCGCATGAGACTAAAGGACATCTTATTATTCAGTGTGCATTTTTGTGAGGCCAAACCAGGAACTGCCAGTCTTAGACAAAGCACAAGATTTCCTCCTAAGAGAACCTCTGAGGATTTGCAATTAATCATGCTCTTGAATAGTTTATAATCTGACATCAGAAAACACTTGGGGGAAAACTAATCCCTGAGGCAACTTCATTTTTGTACAATAGGGTAAAATTTGTCCCATTTGAGTATATTTCTACCAGATGACACAGGGTATACATGCAGGGCTGGAGAGAGTAATTCGGTAAAGGGAAGGGAAGCTAGTTTGTTGCGGTTTTTTTATGTAGAGAGTGTATTTGCTGTGCACATAGGCCATATAGTCTTAAAATGTGGGTTGTAATAACAATGTTTGTAATATCAAAACAACATTAGAATGCCTTTTATTCCATAATTTCAAAGCAATTTTCAAAGCTTAATGTGCCAAGTTATAATACCTGCATAGGGGAAAATTAATACCATGTATTCCCAGTTTTCGTAAAGGCAAAGCTGAAGCATGGAGCAGCTCATTAATATGCTCCAGGTTCTTGGGAGCAGGATTCAGGGTTCCGGATTCCCACTACAGCACTTGAATAAAGCATGGTCAGATGTAAAGGGGAAAAAAAAGAGACTATATCCAATAGAGATTTTTACATATAGTGCCTGACACCTGCGGAGTTATAAAAAACTAGTTCTTCACGCGAAGTGACCTCCTGAATAACTGCCCTTGGCTCACTGAAGGTATAAGGATATCCCTCAGCCCATGTGATTTTGTGTATGTATCGGAAGGAAAAAAAATCTGTTTGGGCTGATTTTGACTAATGGCAGTGAGCCACATGAATCTTGGAATGATGACAAGACCGCAATATGAAGTGATCAGGGAACATTCAAGCATTGCATCCTAAATAGCACCAACTTGATTTTGATTTCAGAGTAAATAGATGGTGAATGGGAAGGAAGAGAAGGAAACAGGGAAGATAAGACTTCCCATGGGCTATATTTCCAGCCCTGATTTCTTCTGGCACTTGTTACACTAAAACAGTTAATTTTTTTTTTTTTTCAGGTACTTGCAATTTTCAGAACCTTACATTGAAAATGGGGTAACTTACAATTGAAACTGCTAATTTTCTCACTTTCCCTAAAACTAGTCAAGGAGGGGAAAAAAGAGGGGGATTGTGTAGAAAAGGAAGAGCAAAACTAGGTAATTACAGCATTGTTTCAGTATCTACACTTATGGCATGTACAGTACCTCAGCCTTCTTTCCATGGGCAGAGGAATTCACTGTATGTTATTATTGTAATGAGTAGTAATGAATAATGATAAGACTATGGGAGTCTTCTCTCTGCACAGCACCATTACAGGCATGAGTGGATAAACAGATTTTGACTGAGATAGTCCCTAGTAAATCAGGGCTGAAGTTTTTTTCTATGCCATTTGAAATAGCTTGTGAGTCTATTTTTATCCTCACCCCATCATTTTGCAGTTTCTTATCTTCCATACTTATTACCTTAGTGATTTCAAAATCCAGGAGATTGCTAACTACTTTGCTAACTACTTGAGTGTCAGAAACTGTTTCAAGGACCTTCAAATTTACCCGTGGAAGATGGAAAGGAACAAGAGAGATTTTGTCTGACTTCACACTTCAGTTTCACGAGCGACCTGTATACTAATAGGAAAACTTATGCCATTACTAAAGGAGAGAATGTTCTTGAAAACTTTATGTCAGTTAAAAACCCACCACAGAAAGTGCAGCTTGCTCTCTATCAGTTGCAGATATGACTCATACACTTTTGGTGGAGGGGTATCTGGATACCGTCCTTCTGGCAGATGAGAGGTTGGGTCACAGGACAAAAGTCAAAGTGAACATGAGAGGTTAGTTGCAACAAATAGGGTGGCAAACCTAGAGGAAAGCAGAGACCAGCAGTGTGCCCAAGTCTGATACAGCATCCTGGCCTGTATCAGAAATAGTGTGACCAAGAGGACTAGGTAAATGATCGTCCCCCTGTACTTGGCACTGGTGAGGGCCCACCTCATGAGTTTTGTGTCCAGTTTTGGGCCCTTCACCACAAAAAAAACATTGAGGTGCTGGACCGGGTCCAGAGAAGAGCAACTAAGCTGGTGAGGGGTCTGGAGAACAAGTCTCATGAGGAGCAGCTGAGGGAGCTGGGGTTGTTTAGCCTGGAGAAAAGGAGGCTGAGGGGAGGCCTTATCACCCTCTACAACTACCTGAAAGGAGGGTGTAGAGAGGTGGGGGTCAGTTTCTTCTCCCAAGTAACAGGCAATAGGACAAGAGGAAATGGCCTCAAGTTGCACCAGGGAAGGTTTAGACGACTGGATATTAGGAAAAACTTTTACACTGAAAGGGCTATCAAACATTGGAACGGGCTGCCCAGGGAAGTGGTTGAGTCACCATCCCTGGAGGTTTTTAAAAGACAGGTAGACATAGTGCTTAGTGATATAGTTTAGTAATGGTTTTTGTCAGAATTAGGTTGATGGTTGGACTCGATGATCTGAAAGGTCCCTTCCAACCTAGGCAATTCTATGATTCTGTGATTCTCTCTACTTCTTGCAAATGTAAGACGTGAGGCAGATGCTTTGCCATGCGTAACATGTTGGCCGCCTTGTCCAGAAGTATCCACATGTGTAGACATCCATGAAGCAAGAGGGAAGACTCACGCCTTTCAGCAAGTGGGAGGCTCCTTCCTTGTTAACATCCGCTTTCCTAAAGAAACAGATTGAAGATGCATCATCAGGAAAAAAATGTAATAAACTGGTCCCCACAAAGAACCAGAGGTGGAACTGCCTCCCATGCCTGAATCAAGGCTGTCCATACAGGCAGCGTACAGTACAGATGTGCCCTCAAATGGCAGTTCTTGCCCGCCTTGCTACTAGGGCAAGTCAGTAATGTTCTCCCCTTCACATGAGTCAGGAGAACAGTGCAAAATACAGCCCAGAAAGCCAGGGCTGTGCTGAGTTTGACAGACATTAAGTATATTTAACTGAGGAGAAATGAGTGAGGACTTGAGAGCAAGGAAAAGTGTAAAAGCCCCCTAAAATTCACAAAATCTACCAGCAGATTGACACTGTTCAAGCACAGTTCTGCACATGTCCTACAGCTTTAGGTCTACTTTGAATGCGGAAGTTTGAGGCTGTGAGAGTTTCTACTTCTAATGATACATTCACTTAACTACAAAGGTTTCATCAGCAAAACCACATCTCCGAACATGATGAGTCAGCTGAAAATTGCATTTCAACCTCTACTGCTATTTCAGAGGTAATTCAAACACAGGCTGATGATTCTTAAAAGAAGAAAAAGACATTGATGAGCTGATTATTAGATTTCTTGGGATATCTGTGCATTCAAAAGAAGCATACTTTCTGAAAAATTTAGGGCACGATTCATCTAACCAAATGTGGAAGTCAGTAATGCACTCTAGAGTTAACCTAGTCATCTAGATTTCTCTTATCCCCAGAAAAGAGAAATAAGCTCCTTTAAGTCACTACCACCTCACCTGAAACAAATATTTAAAGCAGATAACCAAACAGTGCCAATTTCTTCTGGAATGACTCCAGCGTAAGTGACTAAAATTAAGCAGCATCAATCCTTCCCTTTCTCACCAAATACCTGAAAAAGGTGAATGGTAATTGAGGTTTTGATGTTTTCCAGCCACTGAAGCTGAGGATCACCAGCCACTGGGCTCTGAAACACCGCCCCCTGCCTAGACAGTGCCTGTCCATAGCAGCTCTCTCCCAGCACCGCAGCTCCGACGTGAACAACCCCCAGGTTCAGAGGGACCATTTCCACAGCAGGACAATAGAGTATGTTGGCCACACAAAAAGCACCATCTTGAGCACTGTCTACAGGCACATCATTTACTAACTAACAATTTGTTTAAACACCAGCACAGACAACTAACCTAAGGATATAGATCTAAGGATAAGTTGAGGGTGGTATTTTTGTTCCAAGGGGCTGTAGCTTCCTAGAAAGCTTTTCCCAATACCTAGTGTAATCTGTTGCTCCCTACAAACTGGGGCAACTGTGGGATGGGAGTGAGGAAAAGGTCACAGCCTTTATATATAACTGCACATAGAGACAAGGTATTAAACAATCAGGAGTTTTTCCAAATCCCCCCGAGTTAAAACAAAACAAAACAAAACAAAACAAAACAAAACAAAACCACATTAACATCAGCAGGGATTGCAATACCATATACAAACACTGTGCAGAATGCAGGGACGGGGGAAGCTACCAATCATTATTCATTGAGATCAGAGACTGGGCAAACCTTGCCTCTCAGGCACAGAATAGTCTGACAAGCACAAGTAGGGCTTATTCCTTTAATTTAACTTTATCAAAATGTGAGGAAACATCTCCCTTTTCCTCTCATTTTCCTATCCTCTCTTGATCTTCCTATCACATTGAGCACATCACCCTAAAGCCATTTGGTTTTATCTAAGGCAACACAGTTTCTAGATGGAATTAGGATGATCACTGAATGTGTGGAAATGACTTGGTAAGCACTATATTTTTCAAAATGTCATTTTCTTTTTTTAAGGGGCAAGAAGAAGGGAAATAATGGTGCCTTTTTTATTTCTTTCTCATACTCTCTAGGTAAGTATATCCATTCTTTTTATAACATCTGCTTACATGATTTCTACATGTTTTTGCATATAATAAAATATTCTAATAGAGGTCCTTCACTTCCTGATTAAAATTAATAAGGACGGACGTGCTCCTTGAAAAGCTGTGGAATAATTGAAAAAGCGTTGTTTGGAATAGTGCTTAACATCCAAAACTCCCTCATATTGCCATGCAAAAGTCAACTGATTATTTCTGAGTGATGTATGCTATACTGTTAGTCTAATTGCTAGCAGTGGCATTGCTCAGCCATAAAGAAGTTCACTGCATCAACAAAATTTAATTGGGGCATCTCAATATACTGGCATTTTCTTGCAGAGCTAGTTAAAATGAATTCAGAAACTGCTATGCACAAGGATTGAAATGTACTTTCTTCACTTAAATCAGAGAAATTCACAGAAAAACTCATTTTACAACACCACACTGTGATTCTGCTTCCTGCTCTTTACTCCAGCAAACATTAGCTGAGAAAAAAAAAAAAGTAGTCTACTGCTTTACTTTCTTGTGTGACACTTTGGAACCATTTAACTGACCAGGCCATTGGCTTTACTCTAATGCAAAAAGTTTTAGAAAATAAAAAGAAAAGAAAGAAACAAGCAAAAAGAAAAAAAATGTTATTTTATCCAAACTTAATTTCATTCGGTAGCAGAATTAATCAGTCTGACATGGTTGATGACACCTCTGTTAACATGCTGTTGGTTTGTTTCCTAATGTTCATAAGTCCTTCTAAAAAAAATTATAAGAAAAGAATAATTTGATATTAAAGAATAAAACCTCAGCAATGCAAAGCACTAAAAATGGTCTATTTTTATTACTCACATCCTCCCCAGGAGGCAGATTCATTAAGATAAGGGAGAAGACTAAAATATCCACTGACATTAAAGTGACCGACAGGCAAAGAAGTAAATAGTAATGTTAAAAAAGGAGAAAATTTAATTCTCTCTCCGTGAGTCTGGGAGAAAATGAGTACACTACAGTTTAAACGGGTAATAGGGCATGTTTCAGAAGTGCTGTATGAAAGCGTTTGTTGAAATGCTGAACTTTACCTTCTCTCATTAAGTTGATTCATTGAGTAGGTAACAAGGGAATAACTGGCAAGTGCTGACTGCTGTGCAAGCCTCCACGCTGTACATATCGATCATTCGAAACTTTGAAGCAAACATGCCCACCCAGCCTTGCCTTTCAGAGCTCATCTCTCTTTCCTCCCACTGTCATGCTAAATTTTTTTTTTTTTTTTGTCATTGCAGTTTAAGAAAGCCACTGCCTCCTACCAGAACTATTTCAAGTAGAGACGTGGTACAAATAAAGCAAGCAGGAGTTCGTAGGATCATGGAATGGTTTGGGTTGGAAGGAACCTGTAAAGATCATCTAGTCTGCCCATACCCTGCCATGGGCAGGGACAGCTGTCACTAGATCAGGTGGCTCAAAGCTCCGTCCAACCTGACCTTAAACACAATGATGGGGCATCCACAACTTCTCTGGGCAATCTGTTCCAGTGTTTCATCACCCTCATAGTGAAAGATTTCTTCCTTATATCCAATCTAAATCTACCCTCTTTCAGTTTAAAATCACTGTCCCTTGTCCTGTCACCACAGACCTTGGTAAAAAATCTTTACCCATGTTTCTTATAGGCATCTTTTACATATTGAAAGGCCACAAAAAGGTGTCCCTGAACCCTTCTCTTCCCAAGGCTGAAAAACCCCAACTCTCTCAGCCTGTCCTCACAGGAGAGGTGCTCCAGCCCTCTGACTATTTTTATGGCCCTCCTCTGGACTCACTCCAACAGGTCCATGTGTGTCTTGTACTGGGGACCCTAAAACCAGATGAAGCACTCCAGGCTCTCTCAAAAGCAGAGCAGAGGGGCAGAACCACTTCCCTCAATCTGCTGTCCACGCTTCTCTTCATGCAGCCCAGGACATCATTGGCTTTCTGGGCTGCGAGCGCACATTGACGGCTCACGTCCAATTTTTCATTCACCAGTATCCCCAACTCCTTCTCTGCAAGGCTGCTGTCAGTCTGTTCGTCATCCAGTCATCCATAGAAGGTCCTGCACCTGGGTCAGTACAATCGCCACTATCAGTACAGACTGGGTGATGAAGAAATTGAGAGCAGATCCTTGAAGCAAGAGACCCACATATCATTGGATGCAGTAGCAATACTCTCCTGGGCTTTCAGACTCCAAAGCACTTCAAAAGAAATTCCTCGTCTAGAAATTCTCCCAAGTGGAGTGCAAATCAGGCCCTAAATCTGCTTAGTATAACTATTTCTCAGATGGACTTGTTTCAGAAATGGATACTTGGTGCAGATTAATCAAAAATAAAGGTGATGTTTTTTCGCTTGAGTTGGATGAGTTGAGGGTCAGGGGACTATTGATTGTTCTGATTAATACACTGCACTTCCACGGCTGGGAAATGGCAACTCAAAATGAAAGGGCCCTATTCCGCCCTGCTTTCGTGGGCACAATTCCCCACTGAAATCAGTGTCTCAGAGAAAAAAGAGAATCAATTGTCCCAGGCATTAGTGAAGGTCAGAGTGCAAGACATACAGGGCAAATCATTGGCCATTGTAAATCATGGCCACTCTCTTAACTCAGTAGATCTATTGCACTTTAGTCAGGGATTTGACCCTGAGAGCAACCTGTATTTTTCCTTCATTTCTATTGTTTCCTTACATGATTCTGATTGTTCTTTGGTTTTAAAATGGCTGTCATTTAAACTGGATTACAGTCCATGTTCTGTTACTGTCTAATATTCACAGATACTTTGGGAACAAAGGTTTGATATTTTCTATGCCTTTAAATTAATCTTTTTGTGCTGCTTAGGTATATGTTCCCTGCCTTTCACTGCTCAAAGTATATCTCTGATCTAGAAAGATGCTGGGAAACTAAAGAAAGGCGTGAGTACTATAATTTCATATTGAAATGTGGAGAATACTCAGCATCTTGTAGGTATGCACTTCATTTTTTTTATTCCTCTTGGATTTTTCTTTTTCATCTTTTTGTATTTACTTCCCATTTTTTTTAAATTTCATACTCTTTATGTCCTAAGAAATTTAATATTTACCTGAATTCTGCTATCCTGAATTCAGCAAGTTCTCTACAAAAAATCATCTATTTTTATCTTTGATATCTCAGATAAAAAGTATTCTTTAATATTTCTCCAAGGAGAAACGCTCTCCAGGAAGGAAAATATAGCTCTTAAATAAATATACTTAAGTACTTTATTTCATTTTAAATTATGAACTTACAAACATATCTCAGGCCTGACCTTAAAGTGTAAGTGTAAGGGGAAAAAAAAAAAAAATCTGTTTATTATGTTCATCCCAAGTTTGGAGAATCAGAAAAAAAGGATAGTTTGGAAAAACTTAATTGCTAATTGAGCTGGGTTCTGATAATTAGAGATTCACTTCTGGAGTTAAACGGCTTTTTAAGCAATTGTAGTACTGCCTTTTAACATGAAGAATGGAGGAAGCATCCGTTAGATATTTCTAAGAAACATATCCAAATTATTTTACTGCAATTTCCAAAGGGTTCTGAAAAGCCCAATTACTCATCTCCCACTAAAAGACAGCCTATGGTCACAAGTAATGCTTATAGTTGTCTTTGGAAATCCCAACAAACACTCCCCTAGCTTCATTATCCATTACCCCTGTATAAGGAATAGGACAGAGAATGAAATACAAATAGATGTGGATGGATGGGAGTCTAATTTAATAACTACTCAATATAACTGCCCACTGTCTGATTCATTGCTGCATAATGTGCTATTGATTTGGGGAAAAAAGATTATATGATAGCTGGGAGCAAATGCCTGGCTCTCTTCCTCACAAGATTTATTGTTTTTGATAATGAGTAAATACATTTTATGCATGAAAAGCTAGAAAGGCTTTTTCTAACCATCTTAATTTTGTCAGCTCCAAGGACGAGACCCCTTATAATTTCATGGACGCTGCACGTAAAATATCTGCATGTATTTCAGTCAGCTAATGAAGGCTCCCACAAAGTGCAAGTGACTCCAGCAGATAGGGGAGGCTGACAGAGGATCCCTTCATACACTTACTTTCTCATGGTCCAAATTCTCTGATTTTCTGTAAGTGGCATAGAGGTTTTCAGATTTCCCCTTGAGTCAGTATTAAACAAGACACTAATTTTCTGGCTAGGTCAGGTAGCATGTCTGGGTTAGGTATTCCTCAAAGGAAAACGCGCCCTGTCTCAGGACTTGTCCTCGTGGTTGTGACTGGTATCTTTCATCAGTTCTGCCTTCTAAGGGCTATCAGGACCAAAAAAATCTCATTTATGGCAGTGAGGGGTAACTCAGATGTAGAGGTCTGCCAAAACCCTTCATCTTCACCTTCACCTTCGTCGTCCTATTTGAAGTTCCTCTCTATCTATACTGAAGATGAGCCTGGGTAATGTCCTGAGCCATAATAAAGCTGAATACAGCATTGCTTCCAGCTCTTTGGGCAATTCTGCAATAAGATGGCTGGGGAAGAAGCTCCTAATTTAATGTTTTCCATAAGAAAGATTCCCCTTGGGATGGATCTATCAGATAGAAGACTTTACCATTCTTTATTACCTTACCCTTAAATTGCTGACACCTCTTAGCTGATATTCTTGTCCACCTAAGTAGCATGGTTTTAGCTCCTTGGATCTGAAAGACACGGAGCTAATGAATTTGTCTGCCATAGCATTTGACTGGAAACATTTAGAAATGTATGTCACTGCATTAGCAGATTTCCGTCACTGATTCCTACATACTTTAACTGGATTAGGACCGGTGGGAAGTGGAAAAAGAGCTGAGATTTATTCCCTGTCCCCATGAAGTTCCAGACACCCATATGGAGACATACAACTATATCCTGAAAGGCACAGCTCTTAAAGTTGTGTTAAAATTATACCTACAATAATTAGGGAAGTGTACCCGCTGCTGGGAAAACGCAAAGATGCTTCAACTCTTATGCAATGCTTTTCTTTGGAACACATCTTATCTTTTAGATGCATATGTATATATGTAGATATAGAGTTGATATAGGTGGTATAGATATAGATATATAAATATATAGATAGATATAGATATATGATATAAAGTAGATGTAGACGTAGATGTAGATGTAGATGTATACATTTAAGAATTAATATAGTCTGAGCCCCAAATTTCATAAAGCTCAATATTTTATAAAATAGCTTCACTTGTAATTCACTGAAATTGGAAAGAGGGTACATAAAAACTGTGTAAAGCAATCTGAGAGTTACTAGCAATTATTCTAGAAATCTCATGGAGAACAAATGAAGTGGCAAAAGCAAAAGGGAAAAAATAGCTTTTTAAAAAGGGAGAATAGAAGAAAATGTGACAGTCACAGCTCAACAGCTTAACTTGAATTCCTAGAAAAACACTGAAAAAATAAACAATCTGTAAGCATCAAGAAGATAATAAGGTACCAAGCAGCAGCTGGACACTAATCAGTCAAAATCCATTTCCTTCTGTCAAAGAACAGCAGATCCAGTGAATAGAGACAAAGAGTTAATATTCTCTCCCAACTTTACTAAGGCGTTTTCCACTGTTTCAGGTTGATGTTTTGAGGTAATCTGGGGAAACATGGACAAATAAATATACTAGGGAAATTAAAAGCTACTTGGATCACAGAGTAGTTCTCAATTATTTACCAGCAAAATGGAAAGATAAGATAATTAGAAAGAAAGGGATAATTAGGGGTCTGCAACCACTAATATTGAGTATTTTCATTGTGACTTGGATGGCAATACCAATTAGGGGAGGACCACACAGGATTAGCATCCATGGTGATCTTGAGATTTTGGTGGTATGATCTAAGTCAAATAGGGGGCAATTCAATGTGAATAAATACAAAGTTCTACACTTTACTAAAAATAACCACCTCCACAAACATGGGATGATGTTTAACCTAGATGGCGGTGCTAGAGGAAAGAATCTGGAAATCCCTTGATGAACATGCATCAACAGTGCTACCTTGTTGCAAAATCAAGTAGGCATTACAGAAGAATATGAGAAATATCCTCTGAAAGACATATGATGTAGTCTTTCCAATCTATTTATCATTCACCTCCCAACTAGAGTAGTACATCTATTTTGGGACACTGCTCTCTGAGAAAGATGTGGGCAAGGAAAGCAAGGAGAACACTCTGAAGGCTAGAAAATAGGATCTGTAGCGAAGAATTAAAAGACCGAGGGTGGTTTCAGCTGAAGAATACAAGACTGGAGGGACAAATGATACAGTATTCATCAACTGCAGAGCAACAAAGATGAAAGAAAATGACTGTGAACAGTTTGTCATTTAATAGGCTAAAATTAATCAAAAAAGATTTAAGGTAATTTTGGGAAAAACTTGGCTAGTGGAACAGATGCCTTAGGGTGGAAAAATGGAAGCTGGTTTTGAAATCTCCTTTGCAGAAGGTTTTTAAGAACCAGTTAGACAAGTATTTGTCAAGTTTACTTATAGTTGGTCATTCTTGGGGGTAAGGAAGTGAATTTGAGGAATGTTTTAGCCCTTCTTTCTATTATTACTCTCTATCCATTCCTTACTAATAAAATTAAACACCAATTGTACTTCTTGTTCAGCTTCTGTCATTGTTGCTCACTTTTATAATTTTTCAGGATTCTATGGGATCCTTGAAGTTGATCCACTTCAGAAGGAATGTGACTGGAATTACCCATCTCTTGGTGACATCTTTGTGTTGCTTTGCACATATAAAAGATCCTGGCAAACTGCAGCTTCTACTGACTGGAGTAGGATGTCTGGTGAGCCCTTGTTTTTCTTGTAGGCAAGAAGTCACCAGCAAGGTGCTTATTGGTACCTGTCATCTTGCAAGATGCAGTTCTTTGGAATACAAGATTGGCTTCAGTGAGTTCACTACAGCTGCCTTACTCAGAAAAGAAAAATAAAACCTGTTTCTTCTACATACAAGACTGTTGCCTTCGTGCCCCGTCTTTCCCAACCCCCGGCGTCTTTCAAAACCAAAACATACACCACTGGTACTTCTCAACCCAAACACTGGTTGAAACACAGTTTTGCCACTATTTGTACTGCTTTTTGAGACACAAAACATGAAGTCAATTAGTTGCTGTCAAACTCTAATACAACACTGATTATTTCAGATCTTGTGTCAAGTTTTGTTCCATGTACCAAATGATTTGGCTATTTTTATTGTTTAAGATATGTGTGGTTTGAACTTCTCTTCAGGCCAATAGCATCTTCACAGAACCCTTCAGGAATTATTCAAAATCATTTCCATTAGTCACCAAGTTATGAGATTTAAGAATCATTATTAATGTGAGTGTAGCAAACATTTTATAAGGATGATGTTTCCCAGATGATGCATGCTCTGACAGTTCTAACTGCATAATGGCTTTAGCAAACTGAGGGGGGTTTCTAATTTTGTGTGAATGAAAATCAATATATATTTCTCTGAATTTAATGTTTATAATAGTTACATTTCTCTCAAGCATTTTGTCAAATATTGCTCTGGGTCAGTCTGAATGATTTCCTAATGTAAGACAAACTCATAGGCAATGCTCCCTATGAAAACTGATTCATTTCACCCACCACATTGTCCCAGGCAGAACAGTCCTTATGAGTGTGATTAGGCCAGTGAAAGTTGCATTTGTTTATTTTCCTTGTGTGTGATGCATATAGTAGTCCTGCATCAGCAGCAATAGGTATTAAGTTCATGCCACAGGTTTCCTTCTGTCCTGGGCTCTGTCAAGTGGCTCCGATGCTGAGGGAGGGGTGGGAACTGATGTGGTTCTCAGAAGCATCAGATCTGTCACATCCAGATGCCAAAGATTCTGTGGTGGAGTTCCTTTACAGGCACGGTGTCCACAGCTCCAACTCAGGACCATGGTGGAGATGTTCATATGATAATGTCAGTAGTCTTAGATAGTCTTTTACTGCCTCTTTAGCTGGCAACAAGACCTGAGACTAGACCATCTCAGTGAATCATTTAAACATCCCTTTAGTAAAACCTGAGGCTAAATGCCACAGTATACCTGCTGCTGCTACAGACACAATTACCAGTAAAGCAGATCCATCAGATCTGTAATATAATTTTAAATGATTGACTACAGAAAACAGGATCACCCCAAGATGCTGTGGGATCCTGTTCAAGCGCTGAATGTGTTCCATAAAGACAGGCAGCAAAACTGAGCTTCAAGACCTTTTTTGTCTCTTGGGATTTCATTTGCAACTTTCTGTGGCCTCTATCTTCACTTGTTTGAACCCCTCTGGAGTTGTCTCACATCTGCTGTAATGCTTCTACTTACCTCTCTCTTACCATAGTTGCAGCCTTCGTCCGCAGGAGTTATAACAGTCAGGATATAAGAAAGCTAGGATTGCAAGGACATTGGATGCAGCAAAAAAAAGTGGAAGGAAAAAAAAAAAAGCTAGACAAGCTCTGAGTCTCAGAATCCCATTATCACCCTAAAGTTGTTATCTGCATTTCTCTGTGTCTCATTGTATCTCATCCAAAGGCATCTTAGGTATTCTGCCTCACCTAGGTAACACCTGGGCTACTGACACAAGACTACTTTTTCATTGGTGATCTACCTCATTTAAAACCTCTTCCTCCCTCCCTGGCTCAGCTCAGCACCCATAGCGTCTTTTATACTTCCATTTCGTCAGCACTTGAACTTCTGCACTCCAACTGCCTCAGAGACTGATGGGGATGTGCTAAACAGCTGTTCATAGGTGTAGCAATACAGTCACAACCACTGTTATGTATCGCATTAATTACTAGCTATGTATTTATCTCTATCATATCTGCATTTGCTTGGCTTCACTGCAGAGAAGTAGTTATTGTTCTCATGCGGTAAACAAAAGCACTGCATTCTGCCAAATCACTTGAAGTAACAAATAAAGCACCGATGATAAGTCCTTGCTGCTTGAAATTGCCTGCGTATGACTATTTTGCAAATAACTTACCAAATCTGGTGATGCAGCTGTAAGGACTCGTACTTTGCAACTAGATCAGGTTAACTGCGCTGCTGTCCTCATTGTCCAAAGATTAATTCTCTGTTTCCCCGTATTGGGAAACAGATTTCAAAAGCCCAGGAGACAGAACTAGAATGATTTTTCTGAGCTATCTTTCACCTTAGCCTAAAAAGGAAGGAGAAACTGAAGAAGAATAAATTCACCATTTCTTTAACAACAGAAGAGAGCGTATTGGAGTGTGGTTATTTTTCAGTAGGAAAACCTTGTGAAAATTATTTCAGGGTCAAACAGTATTTTATGGACCTAGAGGGAACACTGAGAAGAGAAATCCCTGTCACTCTTAACAGATAACAGACCATGAAAATCACATTATACATCCACTTGTTATCTTTAATTGAGAATTTGTTTTACTGGAGTTAGTGAAGAGCAGAAGCAGAACTCAACAATATAAAGGTGTTCTAATCCCTCAGGTGATACAGTTAAATCTTCTGAAAAACAAAAATGCCATGAGTAAACGGGTAACTCATTAGCATCAGGGAACCATTTGTGTTGTATGCTGAGTTTGTATGACTTTGTCTGCAACCAAGATTTTCCTCATGAGGTAGAATGACTTGACTATTTGATTTTTCTTTTTGCTGCCAATTTGGGCATGAGCTAAGAAGTGCAGCCATGCTCATTCCAGTTCTTTGTTCTATGTGAAGTCTTCCCTTGCTTACTTGCACGTGTTTCATTTTGTATGTACAAGGAAAAGTGGAACATAAACGCTACACTGACAGTTGTAAGTTATGTCAAAATTTTTATATCTTTTTCTATTATGCCATGAATATGCATTTGTTTATGTAAATGCATACACTATCTCCCAAAAGCTTTAGGAGATATGCAGCAATCAAAAGTCAGAATATAAATACATGTGAAAAAAGGCAGAAAATAACTACTCTTCTGGGCCATACATCCACAGTAATCACTCCGAGAGAATCATAAAAATAACTTCTCTTAATACGTTTAGACTAAAACCAGCCCCCTACATTTACAATGAAACAAGAAACTCCGAACTGTTTCTTCAGAATTTCTATTATAGTACTAATGTAATCAAATGGCACAATCCTGGTCTCGACAATCTTTTAGAAACGCTCAGAAGGAGTCTCAGGGTCATACCACATCTGCTCAGACTCTTTGATCATTGGGTCCCTAATTGGGAATTATGCCAGCAGAATAGGATTTCCACAGCTTTAAAAAGAGCAAGAAACAACCCAGGAACAGACACTGAAGAGAGACTGAATATGAGTATTTTTCCTCTCTCCACATCAGTGCCCAAGTAGATATCTTGTTTTCTTTCTCTCTCCTTCTTGGCTCCTCTCCATGGAATAACAAAATTGCCCTTTGGCATGTGATCAGACACACCAGGATGATCTTTATCTTCATGGTCTGATATAGACACAGTTTATAGAAATGTGCTCAGTGGTTGTGTCACAACTGGAAAATGTGCTTGAGCTATCTAAATGATTTAGGCCTCAGAGAGACAAGAGACAAAATAACTTTACAATGGCTGGGCTCTGGTGTCTGTGCTTGGTTTTCATCCTCCTGCAGCAGCCTACGGCACTTCCCCAGCACAGAGAGACACGGGGAGGATACCAACGTTGTGATATGCTCTGTAAGGATGGCTATAAAACTACCTTAGATTGCTAAAATATCCTCTCTTTTTAAAAATAAATCTTGAAAAAGTTAGTGTTCCGTATATTATAATCCATGACAATTAACCTAGACACAGGGTGTATTTCCAATTGTAAGGTAATGTAGCATTCCTTCAAAGAGGTGTCAAAAACAATCATAGGCTAATGAGATTTTACATGAACCACCTGCTGGTTGCTTTCAATTAGATAAACCACCTTTGCTGAAAGTGAGGAAAACCTTTTCATTATTTGCAAATGAGTTACACAACAGAAAGCGATAACAGGAAAAGTAATGAGAAACTAATAGAACAGTCTGAGCTTCCCAGCTCTACTCCCATCCCCATAATTCCTCTCTGGAAAAAAAAAGGAAAAAAGAAACACTAATGATGGCAATACCAAGTGTCCAAAGACACTAAGGAAAAACACAGAGGAAAGCTGCAAGAATAACTGAAATGTCAGTTCACTGGCACCCCTAGAAAAATGTTAAATTGCTTTAAGTCAGATCAAGCATTTTGTTCAATTCAAGATGAAATGTTTTGTTTTGCGTTTCAGTTGTCATTTTTTTAGAAGAAAAATAGAGGGATCTTAAAAAAAAAAAAGAAAAAGGATATTTTAAATCATATAGTTATTGTGTTTAAAATATTTCAATTACTTCAGATTTCAGAATAACTTTCAGGGAAAGGAGGTGATCAAGAAGAACAGTTCGACAAAACCTGGCATGAATTTGCAAAATGAGACAGTCTAGCCAGATTTACATTTTATACATTTGTTTACTTTAGAAACCTTGGGCCAAAAGAGTCTCTTCTGTCCCACTGAGATTTGGGCTTTCCAGCATAAGATCAAAAATCACTTTGGATAAGTCTAAGTGTAGGGGAAGATCAATGTAAAACAGAAGGTTATAACATCCAACACACACCACTTTGAACGGAGGAAGGGGAGTATGGGGCAGAAGCATGGCAGATTCCTTCTCTTTTATGTCTGGTTTATAGGCCCTTCATACTTGCAAGTTACAGAGAATAAATGAGACAGCACAGAACTAAAGGGCTTACACTCATTACATTTCCACCTACCTCGTACCAGGGTGTAATGGACATTGACAAGAGAATTTGCAAGATTATTTATATGGACATAAGACTTTCAGATGGGCAAGAAACCTTCAAGTCAGATTCTTGTTTTCTCACATCATGCTTAAAGTTTCATTTGTAATATTACAGCACTAGATTTTTTGGAGCATTGCGGGGGATTTAAAGACCAGCCTATAGAACCGTGGAAGATGCCTCCTGCAAACCGCTTTGGAAGCCTATACTGTGGATGGGGATTTCCAGGGAGTTTGGGTCTTGATATACTTCTATTAGCTCTATTAACAATATGATTTTGGGATAGTGCATCTCTTAAACAGAATTCCTACATGTTCCTCCTGCCATCTAAATTCTGGCCTTTGTTTTGTTCCCCAACCCATCTTTTCACTATTGAAGAATATATCCATGGTTCTCGTTCTACATGAATAAATGAGCTTTAAATAAATTAAATAAAAATAAAATCAGTGCTACCCAATTCTATAAAAGAGGCAGATTTCTTTCAGAAAAAAAGACAGAAAACTGGCTGACATTTGGGATGGGAAAGAGAAAAACAAAGGGGAAGAAAAAGCGCAAACCTCATAACAGTGAAAGAACTACCTTTCAAGAAAAAAAAGAAAGCAAACAAATAAATAAATAAATAGCAGCTCACCTTTGCCTTCCTAAGTGTTTATGATGAATTACCTTATTGAAAGGCCTCTGGATTCCACCAAAAGCCAAAGAGCCTTGCAGGGGGGAAGAAGCCTTATCCCCCCGAGACATGGAAAAGTGCTTACAAAAGGATTCTTACTTCAGTCAACCAAAAAAAGGTCAGATCCATCGGTGATTGATAGAAGCTGAATGCACTGTCACACTTCTTGAAGTTTCAACAGCTGTATACCCTGAAGATATTATTCAAAAAGATGCATTTGGAACCTGAGTCACAGGCAGAATACAATTTGAGAATCTGCTGTGGCATTAAAAAAAAAAAGCTCACACTTTAGAGGGTTCATCATCCAGAACCATGGCTTTAATACAGACTGCTGTGGTAACCAGTCCTTGCCTGCAGAGTCTGACAGGGATGAACGAGAGAGATAATGCATCATTTAGAGGCTGAAACACTGCATGGATTTCCAAGTTAATTCAAATAAGCCAAGCAGACCACACAAAGAAACCTCTGTTTATGCAAAAGCGGGATGAAAATCAGAAGGTGACTAAACTTGCTTTTTCATAATGCATCATCTGCAAATTAATTTAAAAATTAAGGAAGTGAAGCTGTGGGTGAGTCTGATTTTTCAATATTTAAAAGCAAGAAAGGATTAGTTTTAAATACAAGGCAGTAAGAGGACTTACTTATCATCATTTGTCGTTCGTTAGTCAGTAAAGGTCAGATTATGTCCCAAAGACACAAATCTACTCAGGGTCACACTAGTCTCAGATCATTCCACGGAGGGGACTGCGGTGCATTAAACCTCAGTTCCCCCTGCTTTGTAGGATAATCATTTTCTTCTGACTCAGCTCAGCAGCAAATAACTGACCTCTCCCTTCACGTCCCTTAGTTTCCCAGCCTGGCAAGAAGGCTGAGGCATGAGTGCTCCTTTGGCTATGATCCTCCCTTACTGCTGAGTCTCCCCTATGGTTGCCACTTTTGAAGTATAAATATATATTTTTTTTAATTTTTTTTTTAAAAAGGTGCTCCTCTCTGAACGAGTGGTTTGGTTTTGGCATGGAGAGTTATGGCAAAACAACCCCATATGTTCACATTAAACATGGGTCATTTGTAAAACAGAGTTTCTTCTTGGGAGGAAGAAACTGCAGCTTCTCCCCCTTGCCGTTTTTGTCCATTCACGCCCACAGATAAAATTCAGAAAGTCAAATCAAATTTTATCCCCACTTACACTTTTGCAGAGGTGCTTAATCCAAGCTGCAGTCCAGCCCTAAAGAAAAAAGAACAGTATTTTATTTATGACAAGGCTGACCAACATGTCTAGCTTTTAAATCTCATATTTAAGCTATTTCTACATGAAGTTTTCCTAATGAATCGCATTATTGGTGTGTTACCTTCCAGCACTGCCTACCAGGACACGAGCAGGTAGCGTATCCAGAGCCACTACAGCAGACTGATTGAGAATCATTAGCGAGACACAAGGGCAGATGACAGACATTAATGTGAGGGAAGGAGAAATTACCTCATGCCAGGCCCAGGAAGAGTTATAATTGAGTTGTTTCTAAACGGAAAAAGAGAAACGACTTGCAGAAAGGAAGCCTACTGATTCCTCTCTATTGACTATTTTGGGGCCTGTTTTGTTTAATATCTTTATCAATGATCTGGATGAGGGGATTGAGTGCACCCTCAGTAATTTTGCAGATGACACCAAACTAGGTGGGAGTGTTGATCTGCTTGAGGGTAGGAAGGCTCTGCAGAGGGACCTGGACAGGCTGGATCAATGGGCCAAGGCCAACTGTATGAGGTTTAATAAGGCCAAATGCCGGGTCCTGCATTTCGGTCACAACCCCAAGCAGAGCTACAGGCTTGGGGAAGAGTGGCTGGAAAGCTGCCCCGCAGGAAAGGACCTGGGGGTGCTGGTGGACGGCCAGCTTAACATGAGCCAGCAGTGTGCCCAGGTGGCCAAGAGGGCCAACAGCATTCTGGCTTGAATGAGGAATAGCGTGGCCAGCAGGAGCAGGGAAGTGATCGTGCCTCTGTACTCGGCACTGGTGAGGCCTCACCTCGAGTGCTGTGTTCAGTTCTGGGCCCCTCTGTACAAGAGGGACATGGAAGTGCTGGAGCGTGTCCAGAGGAGAGCTACCAGGCTGGTGAAGGGTCTGGAGACCAGGTCATATGAGGAGAGGCTGAGGGAGCTGGGCATGTTTAGCTTGGAGAAGAGGAGGCTGAGGGGAGACCTCATTGCCCTCCACAACTCCCTGAAAGGAGGGTGTAGAGAGGTGGGTGTTGGCCTCTTCTACCAGGTGAATAATGACAGGACCAGAGGAAATGGTCTGACGTTGCAGCAGGGGAGGTTTAGATTAGATATTAGGAAGAATTACTTTACTGAACGAGTGGTCAGGCACTGGAACAGCCTGCTCAGGGACGTGGTTGAGCCACCATCCCTAGAGGTATTTAAGAAACGTCTAGATGTGGCACTTCAGGGCATGCTCTAGTGGCAGAGATTGTGGGTTGTTTGATTGGACTCCATGATCTCAAAGGTCCTTTCCAACCATGAAGATTCTATGATTTTATGATTCTATGACTGCCAGGAGGACTGGAACATCATTTTGCATCCCAGCTCCTACTGCAAGACAGTGCTTGTTGCTTTGCCTCCAGAAGACCATGACTTTGTCATGACCGGTCCCCAGAGCCACCACAACATCTGCAAAGACTCACCTTCTCCCCTCAAATATTCATTCCTGGCTACACAGACTACACCTATCCCAAAAGTGCTGTGTCAACTGGACCACAGCCACATCAGAAGTGGTCTCTGGTCACAGATGGTCCAAGACTGGGATTAAGGAGACACGAGGACCAGAAGTCACGTCCTTGATCTGCAGCCATGGCAGAGCAGAGCAACTTTGATGCTGGCATGAGAAGCTGGTGGGAAAGGAAATATTTCCTCTTTCTTGCCAGTGACTGAACCTACCATTCTGTGCTGCCTTGTTGAGGATAAGTCTAATTTTGAGTTTACTGATTCAAAAAGAATTTGGCCTGCTACTCTTCAAACATTCATCTCTGTAAGATACAGCGTTTGCCTTTGTTCACCAAAGCTTATCACTGTTGATCAGGATCTGCATGGCTTTTTTATTTCCGTTGATCTTCTCAGCTCTGTTGAATGAGAGCTTATTGAAAGGTATGTGTCACTATTTATGGGGTTTTCTACATATTTCTAACCCATTAGCTGCTTATTTTATTCTGGTGGGCCTTGTTTCCTGCATTCCTTGTATCATCTGTGTTGTGCTTTCATCTGCCATGTTGTATCGTCAGACCTGTCAGAAGATACATATCAGTCCTTAAATCTAGGCCTGAGTGGTGTATATGCAGATCAAGTTGAAAGATGTCAAACATATCCAAATGAATCGGCTGTCTTTTTTTTTTTTTTTTTTTCTGACTGAATCATTAATATAATATGGTTGCAAAAAATGCTGTCCTGGGATCTCTTTCATATTGCATCCTACAGACAACTTAAAGTAGACAGTGCGGACAGTAGTTTCTATTCAATCTGTAGGCCACCACAGTTGCCATGCGAGGATCACTCATTCATCTTGAAAACACTTTTCAAGCAGTCTATTAAGTAAAAGTGGCAAAAGGTTCTCTGATAAGGGAAGGAGTGAGCAAACTTGCAATGCTGGTTCCAGGGATGTAAACTTCCTGTTTGTCCTTCAGCTGCAGCAATGAGAAGTGGTAATCCTGATAGAACTTCGTTTCCCACTTGGATCTAAAGATGACAATTGTTTTATAAAAACAGCTATGTTGCGGTATTAGTTAATATTATAAATTATAACCCTGAATATTCAAATCAAGTACTTGAAAGAGCAAAAGCTAGGAAAAAAATAACCCTCTGGTGCGTGTTAGTGGAAACCATTTCCTCTGTATTCAGCATAGCAACACTCTGAACGAGCCCACCAAACTCTGACACTCTGGCTCTGATTAGAAGTGTCTGTACGTGTTAGACCCGTATTGTCAGGGTCATTTCACATGTCAGTGAAATGCAGACACCGCCAAAGAAAAGCAAACACTTAACAAAGCAATATTTTAGCTGTAAACAGGCAAGTGTGAGATTCCAGTGAGCCAAAAGCAAAAGGTGAGACCATGACCCTGAAGCTGAAGCTCTGCTTAAATGGATTCACAGCAAATTGCCTTGTTTCCCCCTTTCTCCACAACATGAATGCAGCAAGTTGCAGTGTTTCCATGGTGCAGTTCTTCAGTTTGCATATGCAGACAGCCAGCTCGTGCAGCCAGGGCCAGAGCCAGCACCCCTGGTCTGGCCACGCTCCAGGGAAGAGCCTGTGGACTAAACACTGGGGGAGAAACGTGCCACAGTAAGTCACTCAGTTCAAGACAGACAGTTCTCAAAGAAAGGACTCTCCCTTTAGTTTCCTGTGATATTTGCACCTCAGATGAACCTTTTTGTGAGGACTGAATCCTCTGGAAGCCAGCAGCCACCCTTTGCTCCACAGTTTGACGCAGGTGATGTTGAGTTATCCACAGTACAGTGGATCCCATTATGCCAGGGGATCATCCTCTCCACTAAGGCTACAAATAGCAATAATCCACAGGCATGATCAACCACTGTTGAGCAGTACTGGTGCCATTTCCAGTACATCTAGGTTAGGATTATGTTATACTTTTTCATAAAGATATGTCTCTTTCCTTAACCTCTTTTATACCTGCTGCAGATGAGATTTCAAAGACTTACATACATGACAATAATACTCTGAGGAAAACTAATACAAAAAGCCGTACTTAGATTTTAATTTTTTCAGAAGCTTTCTGAAATCTGTAATTTCAACAACAGGGAAAAAATCTGACAGTCAAAGTTAATCATTTCTCCAATCAGCTGCTCTATTCACCAGACTACTGGATGTGCAATTATTCCATCTGCATAAAGATTGCCTTAATTTTTAATTTACATATAAGACCCTGAAAGGTACAAGATTAACATCACTGGAAATGGAAGGCCTGTAATTTATCAAAAAAAGGTAAACTGCTTTTATCAAAGCAAGAGGGATGCAAGACAAGAGGGGATGCAAGACTCCCCTTCACACTTGTGATGTCCCTCAGCTTTAGAAAGAGAGGGACCACTTCTAAGATGAGTACATACAAATACAAACAAAATACAAGGTGACTTGGAAATTAAAGTTTTGCAAGTGTCTTTTTAAGAATTTTTAAATAAACCCTTTCTGAAGCCAACTGTTACTAAAATAGCCATAAGAAAACATGATTAATTTACCAATGAAACGGGGCAGAAACTGAGTAGGAAAAAATAGGGTCACATTTGTGAAGAGTTATTTTACTGAAAAGGATTTTAATTCCTCATCTTGCCTGTTTCTGAACACAATCATTTTCTGCAAACAAGCAATACACGTGAACAGCATGGTAGAGATGGACGAAATGGAGAAGACAGCGGAAGCAAAGCAGACCAGTAATGCATGTCAGATGTGACTATGCAGCTGATGGGAGTTTCCACTTTAAGGAAGCTAGTTTTAAAGAAATGCACAGAAAAGTCAAAATGGCTGGACTCTGAACTTCTTTGTGCAGCTTTCAAACCCCACCAGTTCCCCAGAACTTGAATGATGTTTCTTTCTAGCTGGGCAGGCTGAGTATGGTCACCTGTGTATCATGAGGAATGGCTGATATGTGGTCTCTCTGTAATATGTTCCTTAACTCCCTGTAGCACCTCCTGGAATTCCTGGTCCTTGGTACAGCAAAAGAAAAATCTATGATTCTAAGTCATATTCACGTATTTCCAGGCTAGAGAATACTATTTGATGCATGTATTCTTTCCTCAGATCTTTAATCTTTCCTCCATACTGTTAATCAAATTACGATAAACCTTTAGGCTTAAAATAGGGCTAAAGAAACATTTTTTGGTGAACCCTGATCCTTTCCAACACACAAAATTCTCCAGTAGAATGGCACATGGGACTGCATGGAGCTACAAAAACATACAGAAATGTCTTTTCACTGTGGCACTCGCAAATGGTAATAGTAAATGCATCTTTGTGAAGTCATATTCTCTAGGAATTTCTTAATAGGGAATCATCCGCAAGGCAAAAGAACAGAGAAAAAGAACCAGAAGTCTAACCTTAAAAAACAGATACCAACTGTGAGAGCTGATGGTAAATAGATAAAAATTAATAAAGTGAGCAGTAGGTGGATGAAAGCAAAGGTAGTTTACAGCTACCAGCTTAAATCTAACTCCAGAGGCTCTTTGAAACAGAAACAGCAGAGATATAACTGCTTTTCCCTTCCTTTTCTCTGCAATGCAAAGAAGAATTTGATGACTTTGGAAATTTCTGATGTTGAGACAAGTCTAGAGTTCCTGAAGCCATCAACTCACTAGGGAGAGGACACAGCATGTAGCAATCTACCACGCATTTAGGAAGCTTTAGTCAAAAGCATGGGCTCTGCAATGGGCACAAATTATGACACAATGAACACAACAGTTCATTTGCACATCAATGTTGGTTTGTTGCCAAGAGGAAAGTGTTTATGCTGTTGTTTTCACAATGTACTTCAAGTAAGAAGATGTTGTAATCCAGGGCTGATGAGTCTCATAAACGCTAGTGTCCAAGCTCCAGGCTAGCGTGCTAGCTTCATACCAAAGCCTCAGCAGAGATTTTCACAAATGGAACCATGAAGTTAGATTCCTAAATTTGCAGTTAGGGAAGGTATGCAAAAACTTGATTTCCAAAATGCTGAGAAGCCTCCAGTTAGCAGAGCCATTCCATTTCTTCCCTATCAGGTGTCAAGCACCTTTTATTTATTTGTGTTTTCCCTCAGCAGGTCACCATATTCCCTTTGCTGCATCTAACCTTAATGGATTTTGACAAAGTTACATCTGACCAAAAGCCCTCACACAATTACCACAGCAGTTATAAAGCTAGAGAAACAATTCATCAGTATAACCCAAGAACTCTTAAAAGAAGGAATATGAATCAGTATCAAAGGAGAATCAAATAAGAATCATTTCAAAGTCAAGGCACAAAGCATTTCTGTAATCTTAGATTGCTTAAGGTCTTAGAGGAAGCCAGTGGCAATGACAGAATGAAAACGTCTTTCCTGTCACTGGAGTGCAAAGTCCTCCCAGATTCCTCATACAGTCCCCATTTTTAAAATGAGATAATGTAATAAATCCTTCCCTAGTGAACAGGGGAAAAAAATAAATCCAAGGAGCTTCTTTCTTCATAGGGGGATAAATCAGAACAAAAAGGTGCCCAGGTTTGAAGTGTTCGGAAGGCAAACAGAGTTTTTGTAATTGGACCCCTTTTCTCTGGGCGAGTGTCTCATCCAGCTGGGCTCACCATTCTGTAGCAATCAGAGGAGTACTTTGCTTTCATTCAATATGACATTTCCTCTGTGTATGACTTATTAGCGAGAAGTTGCAGCCTACAGCAAAAATAGAAGCTCGGCCTCTACTAAGCACTCTTCCAGCTAAGTGGGAGAAGTAGTTTACAGCCTTTTAGCTATAAGTAGGTCTGATTTGGACTAGAAAATCATAATGCAAGAATATCAAATCTAATTGCAGCAGACTGGGTGACATTACTTGAGTCCTTGTCTCCCAGTCCCTTTCAGTAACGTACCAAGCATTTGCACAATCCCATCAAGATTAAAACAAATCAGTAGCGGAAGGAGGAACTGAACCCATGGCTTCTAGAAAAAAAAACAAGTCAGATTTTTTAATTGAGATTTCCATTCTGCCTACAGTTTTTGCCTAAATGCTTCATGGCCATTGGTATAGCTAAAATAAATGGCATAAAATAAAATCAAATAACTTCAGAAAAACAAATCATTCATATTTCAAAAAGCATTCAAAAATACTAGTTTCAGGGAACCATAAAATCAACCATATGAAAAGATCTCCAGAAAAAAACTAGCTAATATGCTGTGATACATTAACTTTTAAGGGGGGGATATTTTTATCATTTTCTGAGAGGCTATGGGCAAATTGTACAGAAAGATAGTGAAAAAAAATATTGTGTTTGCAAAAACTATGGCAAAAAGGAACAAAGTGCCAGAGATGCAAGCATTTTACTTATTCGTAAAGGTCAGGAAAATTAGAACTAGCTACTTTGCTGCTTATGCCCTCCAAACAAGTTAAATGACGTGGAGATGTAAAGGGAGCTGACCTCTCATGGCTGGCCGTTTTAGTGGTCATGTGCTACAACCAGCTGGTGTTTCTCACTGCATTAAATAAAACCCATGGACCTGCTGGGGATAGGTGCCATGCTGCTGAGTTGTAGTGTCATCCCGGGACACATGGGATTCATTGCCCAGACAGAGAGCTTCTTTGCCAAGACTTGCAACAGGATGGCAAAGACAGCTGAGAGCTTGAGCCAAATGCTATCCGGTCCCACCAGTTTCTTACTGAAATGTGCTCAAATTATTCCACGCTGTTTTTCTACCAGCTCCTCAAGTCACCAATTTCAAACAGATCTTTCCTGTGTCCTTCCATGCCCCATTTCTGTAAGAGGGATTCCAGCATGGGTATTGATCCCTGGTGCAGAAATGTCACCCCACTCCACTCCTTCATACAATTTGAAGGATGCTCTCCGTCTAAACAGAATCTATTCTTCGGTGTCTTTGTAAGAGATCCTTTGAGATCTTTATATCCCTGTCCTTCACACATGACCTTCTCTTATTTGACCTTCTCTCTTTCTTCATAGTATAGTACCATGAGACATAATTCCTTCACAACTCTTTTATTCTCCTTTTCAGATTTGAAAAATAGGCCTTCTCAATTCACTTTTGTGATCTTTCAGTCGATGATGAAACATTTTTCAACGGCTTGCAAGCATCTTTTCAGCTCACAATCTGTTTCCACAGCACACGGTACACTTCAAAATTCACCATGTTACATATTTTCATCTTTATTTTTACATTGATGTTGCCAAATTTCCAGATTTTACAGAACCTAAAATATGTTGCTCTACTCTTAACTCTGAGAGCAGTTAACCCACACAAGCACTCCTCATCTCTATCACAGAAATTATGGCTTCTGCACCGTATATTTTTCACTTGTTTCAAGTCTGTATTAGCAATTTGAATCTCTAGTTTTATCACTCTGAACTCTGTCTCACTGGCCTTCAATAGCCATTTTTGCCGGTTTTGGCTAGGATAATTTTCTTCATAGTAGTTAGTATGGGGCTATCTTTTTGATTTGTGCTGGAAACAGTGTTGATGACACAGGGATGTCTTTGTTATTGCTGAGCGGTGCTTACACAGAGCCAAGGCCTTTTCTGCTCCTCACCTCATCCCAACAACGAGTGGGCTGGGGGTGCACAAGGAGCTGGGGGGGGACACAGCTGGGACAATGGACCCCAAGTGACCAAAGGGATATCCCATACCATATGACATCGTGCTTAGCAATAAAACTAGGGGAGAGGTTGGTGGAGAGGCCACTGCTTGGGGACTGGCTGGGCATCAGTTGGTGGTGAGCAATTGTTTTCATTTGCATCGCAAGTCTTTCTTGGGTTTGATTTCTCTCTCTTTGTTATTTTCCTTTTCATTACAATTTTTTAATTACTATTGTCGTTATTGTGGTGATTGTTATTACTGTTATTATTATTGTTGTTGTTGTTATTACTTTTCAATTATTAAACTGTTCTTATCAGCCCACGAGTTTTCTCACTTTTACCCTTAAAATTCCGTTCCTCCCATCCTGCTGAGGTGGGAGTGAGTGAGCAGCTGTGTGGTGCTTAGTTGCTGGCCGGGGTTAGACCAAGACACCATTAGGAGCAGCCAACCCTCCAGCTTTCTCTGTCTTCCTCTTTAGGCAGCTGTCTTTTCAGCAGATATGTAGCATCACCATCAAAATCCGGGTGATTGATTCTATGTGATATTTCCCTTGTCTGCTGTATTTCCATCCTGTTACAGGCAACCAGGTTATTCACTGTCCAGTTCCTGATCTAATTTGAAAAACAAAGATGAGAGGATAATTTCCTCTTTTTGCCTTCCTCTAGTAATCAAGCCTGAGTATTTGCTGCTAAAGTAAAGATGATACTCTTGCTATTAATTTTAATTTTAGCAAGACCATAACTTCATTGCATATTCTCAGGCACAGGCTCTGTGCTCTTCAAAATCAATACTTTACAGAATTGATGAAATAAGCTCCTATTAGTCTTTGATATTCCAATCACTTCGCTATAATTTCCTTTAGTATGAATTAAATGAAACCCCACCCATCCACAAGACCTTTCTCACCTGCTTCTTTGATCCCTATTGATATTACTGTTGAATTTGCCTCATCTGATATTCAAAAGAGAGGAAGAGCCCTGAAGTTCTCATTTTCTCTAGTATTACCCTTCATTGAAAATGATGCATCTACCTTTGAACATGTTTGAGGGAGCATTTTCCAAAGGATAATACAAGGAAGTGAGACATCACAGCGTGTGTTCTCCACCTTCAGCACTTCTGCAGGGATGTGATCCAGTCTGGGAGAGATGGCAGTCCTTATTTTCATCATGACCTTCTCTTGATTTCCCGTTACCTGAAGTTATCTAAATAATCCAAGTTTACATTCCTAATAAATTTATTATTACCACCTGCCATGACACCGCTACCAGAAGTGGGCAGTGCAATGACTCATCTTTTTCATTAAGATTTTTTATTGCCATTTTTAATGCAATTCCCACAAAACATATTTCTTTTATAACTTCATGCACTTTATATACATCATTGCTTATACTGGAATCCTTAAACTCTGAGAGAAGAGCTACTTTTCCTTGCAGCTGGTCCACATCCAATTGAGACAAAAGACACCACAGAAAAGAAGGATGACTGAAGAGAGAACAGTAGAAGGTAGATTTTCCCCCTATGGTTTATTTGGTAGCCATTTGTCTTAAATGGTTTTCTTCAGGGCCAGAATGGTTCTGTCCCCTCGAAGAAGATATCCCTCAGTTTCAGTGGCACCAGAGTTCATCTTTTTGAACTTAAATCTGTAGTTTCTAGAAGCTCGAATCATCACATGAAGTTTGACAGGTTTTAGGAAATTTTAGTTACAGTAGACAGGAGAATTGAAACTGTTTCATCTCAGGTGAAAAATGAGGAAGTTTAAATCATAGGCTTTGAAAGTACCACATGGGGAAATCTCCAGATATACTCGATTTGACATCTCAATAAAAGAGAACAAGGCATTGCAATGTAAAATGAAGCACATGAAAGAAGGTCAGCGCTGCTACCTTTCAATTAAACTTGTGCTTCAGAAAGGTTGAGGTGAAGGACCTCAAGGCCCCCCATACCAACTTTTGATGCTGAACTGAGTGTCCATATTGAAGTCTGATCTTAGGAAAGAAATGACTGGACATTGTCTTGTAACATATGACTGATACCACAGATTGAAAAATAATAAAGGGTCTGATTCCCTATTGATTTTTCGCCTTTTTGGCTACATTCTGAGCTGGTACAAATCAGCTTAGCCCACTGATGTCCGTGGAGTTATGCCGTCTTTGACTTGCTGAAAGGCCCGTGCTAAGAAATGATTTACATTTGTGAAAAGTGGTTTAAATAAAAATTAATAGAAATTAAAGAAAGGGGAAGTACAGCACCTCTCTTTCCACCAAAACCAGAGGGAAACATTTCTTTTTCTGAATTGAGGTAAAAGGCTCTCTGTCCTTACTGCTGGGTGGAGCAAGGATTGCCTTTTTTGTTACAATCTAAATTAGCAATCAATCAAGCACTCATTTAAAGTGACTTTCCACAGCAACTTTAATTCAGAAGAAGATTTACCACGGGAGGATATGAGGGCGGTGATAGCTTTTTTAGCAGTGCTCAGTGCAGCAAATACTCTGTAGCAGAAGGTGCTGAACCACCAGCGGTTTCCCTCATTTTCCATGAATATCACAGCTTTACCCATCCCTGTCTGTGACTACAGTACACCCAAACTGGTTCAAAATCCGGCTTCGTATTTCATCATATACCAGGAATCTGCACATAAAATTCCAGATAATACTTTGTAATTAGTTCCCTGGAAAAATAAAGTAGGAAAATGCATATGTGACTAGATATTGCGTACAAATAAATAAATATTTTCAAAATTTTCTTACACATGTTTTATATCTGCCTTTCAGAGCACGACAGTTGGATTTCATTCACACATACACACCCATGCACACACACATGAACACCCCACAAATAAAAACATAAATCCCACAGACTTGATTAATATAATTTATAAATGTTTTACTATAATTTTTTTAGCAAGCACTAAGACACTGAAAATCAGAAGGGGGAATGACTGTTTTTGTAACAAAAAGCTACACAAGAACTAGCCAATGAATTGGTGAATTGTAGGCAAGAATAAATTAATATTTTTGACATCTTATAAGAATGTCTAAGAGAAATAAAATAATAAATTTCAGATGGATTGTATTCCTCTTCTTGAGGGGAATACATGTCTACAGAAAGGAGGATTATGGAGCATTATTATAATGAAGGCTACATTTTTAGTGACCATTGGTAGGTACTGTTGTTTATGGGGTTTTTTTATTGAATAATATTTTAACGAAAAATTGTACATTCAAAAAGAGTTTTTTTAGGTAATATGTATAATTATACAACATAATATGTTTATACAATATAATATAATTAAATTTTTCATTGGATAATACTACTTTTCTTATGGGAAACTGAAAACATCAGGCTAAAAATGACAGACAAAAAGCTAGTGTATTTTTGAACTATAGCAGTTTTAAAAGCAAAAGCTTTGTTCTGGTGTTTAAACAAGAAAGGTCTTTATTTTCTGCTGACAAGAAGTCACTGTTTTCAGCACAGTTTTCCATGGGGAAAGTCAGGTCTAGGAAAAGACATTTCTGCGACTGGCATTTCATGTCTTAGTTCACCATTGATAATCATGAGCATTCGTTGTAATCAGAGGTATCACCATCATGACATGACACATCATGACCTACAGTGTAATAGTTTATAACAGGATGTAGAAGAAGCTTGATTTGATAGACATTTTTCATCTGTTAATGACAAATTAGGGGCCCTTATGAATTATTCATCCACAAGCCCTGCATATGTTTAAGTCAAATTGTCTTTGATGTCGCACAAGTTTCAAACTTACAAGTGAGCTTTTTGCTTTTGTCTGTAACTAGTGTCAGAGAAATGAAGTAATAAAACTCTATTGAAATCAAGAAGTGTTTGCATTTCATGACTATTTGCAACAGTTGCAAAGCAGTGAGTATACCAGATTCACAGCAGCCAATGATACAGGCCGGTTAGTCTCACCTCTGTCCCTGGGAAGGTAATGGAGCGACTCATTCTGGATGTCATCTCCAAACACGTTGAGGAACAGGAAGTTATTGGAAGTGGTCAGCATGGATTTACCAAGGGCAAATCATGCCTGACCAATCTGATAGCTTTCTATGATGTTATAACGGGTTGGCTGGATGAGGGGAGAGCCGTAGATGTCATCTACCTTGACCTTAGCAAGGCTTTTGACACTGTCTCCCATAACATCCTCATTAGGAAGCTGAGGAAGTATGGGCTAGATGAGGTGACAGTGAGGTGGATCGAGAGCTGGCTGAGTGACAGAACTCAGAGGGTTGTGATCAGCGGCACAGAGTCCAGTTGGAGGCCTGTAACGAGTGGTGTCCCTCAGGGGTCAATACTTGGACCAATTTTGTTCAATATATTCATTAATGACCTAGATGAGGGGACAGAGTGTATCCTCAGCAAGTTTGCTGATGATACCAAGCTGGGAGGGGTGGCCGACACTCCAGAGGGCCGTGCTGCCATCCAGCGTGACCTGGACAGGCTGGAGAGCTGGGCAGAGAAGAACCTAATGAGGTTCAACAAAAGCAAGTGTAGGGTCCTGCACCTGGGAAGGAAGAATGCCAAACACCAGTATAGGTTAGGGGCGGACATGCTGGGAAGCAGCTCTGAGGAGAAGGACCTGGGGGTCCTGGTAGACAGCAAATTATCCATGAGCCAGCAGTGTGCCCTTGTCGCCAAGAAGGCCAATGGCATCCTGGGCTGCATAGGGAAGACTGTGGCCAGTAGGTCGAGGGAGGTCATTCTTCCCCTCTACTCTGCACTGGTGAGGCCACAACTGGAGTACTGTGTCCAGTTTTGGGCTCCCCAGTTCAAGAGGGACAGGGAACTACTGGAGCGAGTCCAGCGTAGGGCAACCAAGATGATTATGGGACTGGAGCATCTCCCTTATGAGGAAAGGCTGAGAGAGCTGGGACTCTTTAGCCTGGAGAAGAGAAGGTTGAGGGGGGACCTGATTAATGTTTACAAGTACCTAAAGGGTGGGTTTAAGGAGGACGGAGCCAGGCTCTTTTCAATGGTTCCCAGTGACAGGACAAGGGGCAATGGGCACAAGCTAGAACATAGGAAGTTCCGTTCAAATACACGGAAAAACTTCTTTACAGTGAGGGTGAGAGAGCACTGGAACAGGCTGCCCAGGGAGGTTGTGGAGTCCCCTTCTCTGGAGATTTTCAAGACCCGCCTGGATGCAGCCCTGAGGGATGTGCTTTAGGCAATCCTGCTCTAGCAGGGGAGTTGGACTAGATGATCTCTAGAGGTCCCTTCCAACTCTGAAGATTCCATGATTCCATGATTTACCAGACTTCATTAAAAAAAGTTTTTTTAAAAAAAAAAGCAGTGTTCCACTGTTGTTTGTTTACTCTGCTAACTTCCATGTAATTAAATTTTGTATAGATGCTCCAATGAAAATATACGACTTTCAATGAAGTTGTACAGGTTGCTATTTACTGTATTCATTCACACTGATATATACAGAAATTACAATGGATTTAAGGAGAGACAAATGCCTCTTTAATAAAACCAACTGATTGCGACGAGAGTCAATATATTTTTATATTGATGAGTTCATTAGCACTGGAACATTCTATTTAAAAACCAATAAACGTACCTTCATAGTGGGATTAAAAATCAGCTTTGTTAAAGTAGCTCAGCAGTAGGAATCAATACAGCCTCTGGTTCTGTAAATCTTCCGTGACAGTCAAACCTTTCCTCCTCTCATGAATGTCCGAATGGTGTAGTCATCTGCACCAACTCTGCTAAACGGGTTTCTGAGTGTTCCGATCCACTGCTCTCTGTAAGGATGGGATTCATCTCAACCTAGGCAAAAAAATTCATATGATGAAAATCTATATCCATATAATGAAATCTAGGCTAACCCTGTTAACAGTGGAGAAGGACAGAAATCTCCAGAGGGTGCCTTGTTCCTCCTACTGTGGACACAGCTTAGGAGAGTCTAAATTGCCATCTTAGGGCTTCCACCTTTCTCCACTATTATGGACCTGGCCTAAAGGTCTAACATCTGCTTTTGGGGTCGCACCAGGCATGGTCTTTCCTGTTCTATGTGCTGGTTACAGTATTGTGGAAACAAGTTTTGGGACATAAGTTGAAACAAGAGAAGTTCAGACTGGATATAAGGAAAACTTTTTGCCTACAAGGACAGTCAAGAAATGGAAGAGGTCACCAAAAGATGTTATGCAGTCTCCAGCCTTAGAGGTTTTCAAGGTCTGACTGTATAAAACTCAAAGTAACCTCACCTGACCTCATAGCTGAACCTGCTGTGAGCAAGAGGTTGGACTAGAGACCTCCTGAGGTCCCTTCCAACAGGAATTATCTTTTGATTCTATGGTATTTATACAGTGTTATCTTTGTACTGAACTGACTTCCATGATGGCATTTTAGGGGACCCAGAGTGAACATGAAGCTCAGGCAACTCAGTTAGAATTTTGTCTTTAATTTCTGTTTAGAAGTGTCAAGGGTTTCATACCAGTGCCTGTTGAGAACCTGTTGAGGAGGGACATGACCTTTTGGGGACTTTGGCATTATTTGGCATTATTTGGCATTATTAACAAAACAGTGATGAAGCACAAAAGCTGTATTTAACTCACTTTTTTGCTCAGTCCATCTTTAAGATGTATCTTCATCTTCATCTTCAGAAGCCTGTGGATGTTTTATGAAGAGCCCTGCAAGAAAATACAGAACTATGAAATCAAGTTAATTTCTCCAAATTGACTGTCAGTTTTTTGAAAATTCTTTGCTCATTTTACCCTATTTGCCAGATTCTGCTTCACTGCCAACAGCTGGGAGAGAGGAGAAGTCTCATCAAATATCTCTTCAGCGGTCAGAGGCAACTACTGTTCCTACGTTGCCTTAATGCACGTGAGGTCTTGGACACCTGGAAGAGAGAGGGCAGCATGTGGGACACAGATACGATGGAAAGATAATGCAGCAGGTGTCTGCATGTGGGAACGACGCTGTACCCTCTCCAGGGGTTTAAGTGTCAGCACCACCACCAATGATGGCTCTGGGGCTGGGTACCACGCCTGCTCTCGCTCTTGGCATGGTACGTTGGCTTGCTGGGAAGTGGAGCGCCCGAGCCAGCCGCAACACGCTGCCGCAGCCCCTTGGAGCACTGTCAGCAAATCTGTGCACTTGAAAAGGCAGAAGAACTTGAAAGAAGATAGGATCTAAGAGGCAAAATCAGTTTAGTAAAATTAAAAAATGATTAGGCATTTATATGAATAAGAATATGCCTTATAATTACGCTAACTAGGCTAAAAATTATAGGGCCAACAGCCTTTATTTCAGACATAAGATGATCACCAGCTGGGGACAGACAGAGATTTCATTTCATGGTATAATATTACACAATCAGGTGCATTATGTGGGTATTTTACCTTCCTGTGAAACATCTGGCATGAGCCACTGTCAGAGACAGGATGCCAGACTAGATGGACCATTTATCTGTTCTGGTGCATAATTCTTATGCTACTTTAGCTTACAGACTTAACGGACTGCTTGAGAGTATCTATGAAATTGTAGGGAAGGGAAGGGAGATGTTATTTCTAATTGAAGAACTTGCTATCTCTCACCACCTGTTGTTTGTACATAAGATGATAGGGTTCCAATCACAAGATTAATGCCCAATTTAGACTGGGAAAATATCAGCAAATCTGTCTGATTCTCTTATTTTAAACCCTTTCATGATCTTCAGAAATATTTTACAGTGCCAAGAACGATTTCAAAAATAAACCATAGGACTTCAAAAAAAACTTCAAAAAGATGCATCTGTCATTTGCTTATGCAAAACTTTCCTTGCAGCTTCATGAATAACTTTGGTTATGCAATTGCTGGAAAATTCATGGGGGTTCTGATTATATGGATTTTTTATTATTACTTTATGTGACAGAAACATTTGCAACTGATATGTTGAATAAAAGCAGAGGTAAAAATCTGTGCCCCACCCTAACTTTCTCCAACATATTTTGCTCTATGCTAATTGCTGCCTTCTTTTTTTTTTCTTTACTGATTCCCACTCAGAATACCCACCAGAAAATGTTTACTGTCTTTTAGAAAATAACAACCTACAAATCCATTAAATCAAAATTGAAGAAATTCCATCGCTATTACCTCTGGATATAGCTTAAAAACAATTTTGCCATCAAAACCCCAAATTCCTATGAAATTTCAGCTGCCTTAATGAATACTTGCTCTGCTAGCATTTGACATCCATTTGTAATGCGCCTTGTTGATCAGGAATAGAGCCCAGGTCCTCGTTCAGCTAACCCCTCTAAGTTTACTAAGAATAACAAGAGGGTTCCAGATTCTTGACCGGTTTCAGGTTTTGCTAAGAGAACACACTTCTGTGAAACCAGTTTTGCTCTCTAACCAGCTTCTGAATGCTGCTACAGATTAACAGAAAGGACTATAATTAAGCATTTCTATACCCAACTTTAGCCATTTAAAATTCAGGTAAAGTGAGTCACCTGTGCTTCTTCATAATCAGTGGGACAAGATGGGCACTTCCAGTGCAGAAATCATGCCATCTTTGCAGAAACGTCTAAAATAGTGGGGTACCTCCAAAAAGGAGATGCTTCACTACCCTTTCCCACCTTAGAAGCCTAGAAAAATAGTTTAGTCTGAGCATCTTGTGCTTAATTCATCTGACTACACGCAGGCTTCTAAGGAGCACACAGGTATAAGGACTGATCTACAGACCAAAGATTCACCTAGCCCGTTACTTCGTCTTCAGCAGAAGTATGAGGAGAGTTGGTTTGGGGAGAAACTGTGATGTCCCCAGACGTTCAGAGCTTCCACACCAAGCTCATAAATCTGCCCATACCTACAGGACAATCCTTTCCTTCTGGACAGGCAACGACAGAATAACTTCCACATCTGAAATAACTCTGAATAGTTGCACATGGGAAACTAAATCAAGATTCTATTGTTTAGATAGATAACATTACATAAGATGAATCCCAACCTGTAATATTAAAGTTCATTAGCTGCCTGGGTTTTGCTATAGTCATGGCTGATATTCCTGTTAGGGTATCCAGTTGTATGCCTGAACTTTCCCTCCAAACATGGCAACCATGCCTGAAGCTAACGGCATATGTAATAGGAAAAATAATTAGGAAAAATTACATAGGTGCTTTTTATAATCACAGCTTTTATGTTACAAGCTTGCTGTTTAGCTTTGTTAATAGCATCACTGTTGTCACCATTTCCCTTTAAAGAGTAGCAGACTGTACTTCTCTGATGCCAACAGTTTCTTATTTATCCTGGTTTTACCCAGCTCATCGTAATGTGTGAACAAGGATGATGGGTTTGCAAAGCTGTCCCCACCTCAAAATATTGTGCTTAGGTTTTTTTTTCTAGAATTGCTTTAGTATTTCATAAATTCAGATTGGGCAGAGGAAGTTACTATTCTTAAAAAGAGAGGGGTTTTTGCGAAAGGCACAACTGTGAGCTGTCAGGATCCTTTTTGGGGGCAAATTAAGTAGTCTCATCAAGAATCAATTTTTTTCTCCTTGAAAAAAGGAAGGAACGAAGAAGTCCCACAAGCTAATGTAAAGGGAACAACCTATTATTAACCAAACCCTTGTGCCCCAAACCAATTGCTCTTAGGCTCTGAATCATATAAGCATCCCTCCAGGAAAGTACTTAATCATGTGCTTAGGACTTCGCCTTGAAGTCAATGGGACTTAAACAGACGTTAAGACTAATCAAGTGTTTAAGTCACACCTTACACTGGCGAAAGCCAGAAACAGTTACTTGCTTTCCTGAATTAGAGCTTAGAAAATGAGCAGAAACATGGAGATGAATTTAGCACTGCACTTCTAACGTATGTAGCATCCATTTGAGACCTTGCAAGAGGAAAGAGCGTGCATATTTGAAGACACTTTTGTAAACTTGTAAGTTTGTACTGGTCAGGAGCAAAGGGTGAATTCCTGTGTACAGCTCCCACCTCAGAGACCAATATTCATTATGGGCTACAGCCTTACGTGAGGCTGCCACAGCCCAAAATGCACATGTAACCCACTTACACCACATGTGGGACATTAGGAAAATTGATCAAGAGGGTAGCCGTAGCACCATCTTCCACAGTTTACAGACTCTTAGATCTCTACATGGCTGAAGGGAGACCTTGGAGGGTCTTCTTACACCATGCCACACTGATGATGCAACAAAGGGTTAGGGACATTTCAACCCAGTAAACGCTGTCTTTATCCGGTGACCAGTAAAAACACATCTGCTTTGTGATTCAAAAGAAACCCTCAAAGCCTGCTGAAATGAACTCTTTGGTTCAATTGTTATCTAGTCTCTACAGTAGAAGGTATTTCAGCTATTGATCCATTTGTTGGGTAGAATTATCTATGTATCATACATCTAATGTCCAGAATAATAACATTGTTTTCTCTCTTTTCTGAATAGAAGCAGTGTTTAATTTGTAAATTATTTTGATTTTTTTTTGATGTCTAACAGTGTGCTGAATACTTAGTGGGCATCATATTATAGGAGAAAGATAGCAGAATATTTTATTAGACTTTATCTAATAAAAATTTTCCAGATATAAAAAAGCTCACAGTTTTGTTATGATTTAATTTAATTATTTTTTAATTATTTTTTAATTATTTTTACTCTTTTTTTTGTCTCTTTTAATAAAGGTTTCAACCTTAGGAGAGCAATTTTTTTCCTCCAAATGAACACAATAAAATGGAGAGAAGTTTGTCTCAGGCTTACCTTTTTCCGTATCCAACACATACCTTGAGCAAAATGTATTTTGATATTTGACTCTGAAGGAGAAGAAAGACTGCTCTTCCCAAATATTTACCAGTTTACAAGACAATCATTGAGGGAAAATAAACACTCTGAAGACTAAATCAAAAAAACAGTGAGCCACAGGTAGGTTTCTAAGTTTCTTTCAAAAAGAATTCACACAACATAGTTCAAATAAATAAATAAATAAATACCTATTATAATATCCTGTCCTCATATGTTAATAATACCTTCAGACAGCCAATTTTGGGAAGAAATTAATTTTTTATAGTTTACAACCCCCAAATGTTGATTTTTTTTAAGCTTAATGAAAATCTGTTTCTAGTTCATAAAATAATCATTTAAAATAGATTTTCTAAAGATTGGGTGTGAATTATTTCATTACTACATTTTCTTTTCTTCAGTCAGTTTTCTAAGCACATCAAAAAATCTGCTAGTGCCTTCCTCCAGAAAAGCTCTCAAAATCAACCCTTGAGGGAAAACGAATAAAACACTGAGTGGAAATTCTCCCATTTTGGAGAGGGATGAGAAATATTTCAAGTCTTGTCGTTGAAAAATAATTTCTCATTGCACTTAGTAAAGAACTCTGGAACACTAACGGTTACATTAAAAATCACATTCTTTCATTTGATTTTTCAACAGTTAAAGAAAGGGTGTTGGGTTTTGGCTACGGTTGGAAGAATGCACAAAATAATGGTAAACCCCTCATGTTTAATATTCAGAAGAGGGAAAAAAAGTATTACCAACCTGTAAAAAGTTGTAAAAATGCTTAAAGACACATGCCCTGAAGTGGCATAAAATATTGAAGCCAACAGAACTGCTGATTTCCATTAACTGATCACAGAACTGAAGACTAATGTGTTACCCCAAATCCAGCACAATCCTGCTAAATAAATCTTGTTTGGAGTCTTACTAATAAAAAAGTCTGTGTAAGCTCTCTGTATCGGGTGGAGTTGTATGTTATGTAGCATACATTCCTTTAGCAGAGCTATAAAAATGCATGGATTCAGATATATTCAGACTATTACCTTTATTCATGCCATTCATGTATAAATGCATGTATGTGTGCATTCAAAAATAGAAAAACATGGATTTTGTTGACATCCCTGCATTACTTATATGTTGGAAGCCTTTTCCATAGCATTCGTTTCCTGGCTTTTATTTATGATGTTTGCAGAGATCACTTTTACCACAAGATCAGCTGTAATAATGTCAATGGCCACCAGATAATGCAAAAAGAAAATAGTACAAAGCTCTTTAAAAGCATATGTATTTAAATTCCTATTTATTTACCATTTAGCTGGAGGGTCCATCAAAAACCCATTTATAACCCTTGCCATTCCTGAGAAAGCTGAATATCTTCTGATTTCAGTAAGCGCATTATACATTCCAGAGTTGAAAGCTCTGTACATGTAGCATCAGCAAGTTTATCCAAGTGCTTAACTAAAGACTTCAGATTTTGCCTTTTACATAATGATTAGAAGGTGCCCTGCTTTCTGCTGAGATCCTGGAACTGCATCCTCTGCAAATGAGGTAGCCCTAAGGGCGATCATTGTTGCGTTTGGGGAACGAGGACAGAGCCTAGACATTTTGATCATTATCCTTTTTGTTCACAGAACCACAGAACGGTTGAGGTTGGAAGGGACGTCTGGAGGTCATCTGATCCACGCTGTTTTCCTCAAGTCTGTCCCTGCTAACAGCCCAGCACCCGCCTATCCAAAAGTCCAGCCACTCTCGTTTTGGAAAACAAGCTCAGGAGTCAAGGATCACTGTCACCAAAGTCCCCTACCATCCTGATGGACTGCTGGATGTTACCTGGGGTTATCTTTTCCATCTGGTGGCACCCCGGCTGGCAGGATTAGCACCCAGGAGATTCCACATGTGATGCTGTGGGAATGATTAGGTCAAGTTTTCCCTCAATATTGGCCCAATAACTCTTCCACCTTCACAACACACATCTCACAATGCAATGCCATTCCCCAAGAAGGCTGCGCTCTTCAGCTCAAACAGGGCAGAAAACAGCTGAAACTGTCGTCTAATTTAAAGGCAACTAATGAACAGCTATCAAAGGGCAGTGACTTTCTGCCATTGCCAACTTTGATTCGAACAAATGAACTAACGTAGAGAGGGTCTGTTTCTCATTGACAGACATTTAGGTTTAAGCAATCACTCTTTTAAGGTTGTCTGGAGTAACAGTCCTAATTTTGATCGCTAGCAAGTGCAAATGAGCAGTGACTCCACTGAAGCCCACAGGTACGCTGGTGCAGAACCAGAACGGGAACGAGAGCGAGCGGGCGCACGCTGCCGCTGTTTGCCAGCCTGAACAGCTATCAACCAGACAATACAAATGCATGAGCAGTCGGGAGCTTGAACGCTTCTAGTGGTTTAACCTGCAGAGTTTTTAAATGTCCCTCACAATGCTATGTGCCCTCAGAGGCAGTTGATACACCAGACGACTTTGCCTCAGCTCAGGCAACAGCACACTGTTTACAAAAGCAGGGGGAGAAAATAGTTCACCGCCAGGTGTAGCTGCTCAAACACATGTGCTCTCTGCTGTGTTTGACTTACAAGCATATTAACTAATAAGTATACTTCATTTTCTTACCTGAAAAGCCAAAGACTGGCTGCAGTATAGGTTAGTGTTATGTGCATTAAAAAAAGCTTCCAAATCCTTCAGCCCTTTGAAGAGGCAATTGACTTGTTTCATTGCTTTTCCCATTAGGGACTGATGATAGCATACGGCGTGCTCTTTCTTGCAACACAACAGCGTGGAACCCTCCACATACTTTAAATGGCATTGGAGAAACTCTTAGGAAGTGGAAAAATATTAAGTGTTTCTGCCTCAAAAAGCAAGCAGGCAAATATGGCAATTTCTTACTAAACAGCTCTACTTACTGAATGTAGTTTGAGTTATCTGCTTACTCCAGTAACTAAAATTTTTTTTATTGCTTTTTGTTCCTGTTACCCTGCTGCTCCAATGCAGTTAAGAGAGATGACTCTGAATCCTGCTCCATTTTGTGCAACATAAACAGAATTTATGCTGCAATTACAAAGTCAGATTCTGCCTGTAGTTATACCTTGTAACTCCCATGAAGAAAACAAGTTGAGTGCAGCTGAACCCAGAGTGCGGCCTCTGGAATCTTTATTGCCAACAGCAAAACAAGACCCGAGGAGAACCCAGCTTGACTTCCAGGCACAAGGTTGAGTTTACCTTGGTAACTCTGCTAGATTATAGTAGTGGGTGCATTATAATAGGAAACAAGGACAGGTGTGTCGGCAGGGACGGCATTACACACAGCTTTGTAGGGTAGGAATTTATTACAGCAGAGAAGGAGGTTCCAACTCTTTAAAGAGTGCTTTCCAAGAAGTACATATATGTTTCCCACTGTTAAATGGGACCCTTACAACCACTTCTATTCTCCATTTTGAAAATATAACACATATTTCCAACTATTTTAGTTTATCTCTGACAGTGAAAAGGTATAATTTAGGGCTTGTCAACACAGGGAAATTGTCCAGAATATCTATTGCAGAACAAACTGTCCTAAAATATCACTGTGAACTTGAAGATGTTATTTGTTCTTTGACCACCACTGGATCAAGATCATGAACTACATCCAGTTTCTTCTCCTCTGTCCACTCCAGCAAGTCACTTTCAAAATAATTACAACAGTCCTAAAGGAGGGTAAAACTTTAATTTATTATTAGACATTCCTATAGGTCTTTATATGAGGCATCAAAGCTAGAATCACAGAATCAGAGTCACAGAATGGTGGGGGTCGGAAGCGACCTCTGGAGATCATCTAGTCCAACCCCCTGCCAGAGCAGGGTCACCCAGAGCAGGTTGCACAGGAACACGTCCAGGCGGGTTTTGAATGTCTCCAGAGACGGAGACTCCACCACCTCTCTGGGCAGCCTGTGCCAGGGCTCTGCCACCCTCAAAGTAGAGAAGTTCCTCCTCATGTTTAGGTGGAACTTCCTGTGGAACTACCAGAAGGCTGGTAATGGTAGGCTTGCTAGATAGTTGACAAGGAGAGAGAGAAAGCATCCCTCGGTCAGCCTACTCCTGACACAAAACACGCTCTGAAGAAACCTAATGTTCTATTAGCTGTAGAGAGCACATCTAGCTTTAGTGCATCCGTAAGGCCTAAAGTTAAATGTGATGGAACTGGGTTAGAGCACTCGTGCACACAGTTGTTCCAGAAGGGTTTGTTTCACACCTGGCATCCCTCAAAGACAAAGCCCTTGCCCACAGGTGTGGTTTCAGACCTGTCCACACTTTCAGGCTGGTCAATGTGCACACTATGCTCCCTCTTCTTCCTGAAAGACACCACTGGTGGTCATGAGACCCTGCAACTGATGGCTCAGCAGCTGATCTGGGTGACCAGTAACCTACAGAAAAAAAAAGAAAAAAAAAAGCTAATTTTCATTTGGTTGAGATCCCTATACAGATTTGTTACCCTGTCAAACCAGAGCTGGAGTTGGCACAAGGAAGGAGGTGTGGAGGATAACACTGTCATATGTGGCGGGTAAGACTACGTTTCTGGGTGCCAGCCAGACTTGGATCAGCTCAAGGCAACAGTGAAACTATCTGGAAGAGAGCCAGGCCAAAAAGACAAGATTTTGAGAATGCTCAATATGTCATTTTAAATTCTTACTACCTCCTTCTTTACATATAAAGCCTTTCACCTCAATAACCTTTTTTTTTTTTTTTTTTTTTTTTCCCATTGCAAAGATCTTTGGAAACAAGGCATCATGCAGAGGGGTGAACAAGAACGTTAAAAGCCTGAGATGCCTCCCACCTAGAAAGTTCTAGCCTGGCGGACCATCTGAGGAGGAGCAAAAAGCAACAGAAGAAATAGATTAAAAAATGCTAGAACGGATGAGCAAACTGCTTTGTGTCTCCCATGCACGGGGGCTTCTTACAGCTCACTGCCAGGTGGCTGCCTTGGCTGCAGCATGTAACTGCAGGGTGGGGGAAGCCACACTGCCGCCTTCCCCCACACCACGCTACACAGGGTGAATTCACTTCACACTCCACAAACCAAATGGAATGCAGTGACTCCGTGTATCAAAAAATTACTCAAGGAAAGATAAACAGGTGAACTGATGAACTGCTCAAGCTTTCTCACTGAAGTCTACAGCACTGAAAGGACCCCCCTGTGCCCACCTATGTGGTCCTTGGGCAGTCGTGTAAATCACTGTGGAAGCAAAGGGTCAAAATTCCTGCTGAGGGGGTCCATGCACATCCAGCAAAATTATCTGGTCCAGACACTAGCAATTCTCTGAACAGCCAGCAAGCCTGTCTGAGCCAGCGTTTCACCCCAGCCTGCATCTGTGTCTACACAAGGTGACACTGGCGAAGTCAGAGTTCCCCCATACGACTCTTTCCTAGCCACCTGTTGGGCTGGATCCATCGGTATTTTTGCCCACTTTTCTGAAGTAGTTTGGGGGCTTTTTAAATCATAATGAAAACTAAATAATTAAGCAATAATTAAATGCATAGTTCATATGTTAATTATTAATAAATATTTTTAATTCAATTTAGAGGGAAAATCCATTTCTTAGTCAAAATTTTTTTATTTAGTTTTTTTAAATTGTCACCTCTTCTTGAGGCCCTCTGAAGTGATTCAGTTATCCGTCTCTTCTGTACTGACCTGGTGATGGCTAGATATCTCACAGACCAGAATGAAGGTTTGGGCAGGCACTCCTAACTTTGAAAAAATCAGGTCATTTTTTAGGAATACAGAAATCTTTATCAAAGAGTTTGTCCTAATGGATTTGTCTGTGATGCCTCCCAGAGCCTAACAGTTTGGACCATATAGCCTCTTTCCAAAGGGACTTCGGAAAAGTCTTTCTTAGATTTCAGTCTTCTGTTGTAGGCAAGTTTCAAAACTCTCCATCACTTTTCACACTAAGTTCTTCTTTTGTTCTCCTTCCTCCCATTCTTCTCCTACATCTTTAATTCTCCTTTTTCCGTTGTCCAGTTTCAATGTCCCCTTTTTCATTCAGACTGCTGGCCTGTCCCCATTTTCCCTTGATTCCACATCATAAACAGGATATCTGCGTCTCTACAGTACACAACATAAAGTGCCTCCGACCCTCTCATCTCAGCACTTTCCAGCCTAAGCGTCCTCTAGTCACGGCCTCCTTCATTCCCTTCTCAGTATTCTACTTTCCTAAGGCTCCTCTAGTTTTCTCCTTTGCTCTTTTTCTCACTTATTTCTAGAGCATTGCAATTACTATGGAATTCATGCTGCTTCCAGGGTCCACCACAGGAGCAAGGGGTACATCAAGGTGGTCAGACATCCACAGCTCAACATTATTCTTCATTTCCCCTCTCCCTGCACAAAGCTATGGTCAATGGCATCTGTTAGTCCTCTGTATTTTTAATATCTCTGTCCCATCCTCAGGTTTTATCCTATGAGCTCACCGGTGCACTGTGCATGTCGTGAGGTGCCACTCGAAAAAACCACAACTATGATGTTTGCCCTCTGGGGGAAGCTCTCTCTGTGTAACAGATCTGGTGGCAGTGCCACAACACAAGCTGTGCTGGCAGTTTCATACCCACGAATTAACACACAGGTCTGCCAAGGAAAAGCAGCTGTGTAATTGGTGAGGTCCCGCAGTTCGACTGTTCGGCAGTGTCGAGGCACTTGGGGCACCTGTTGTATTTATCATCGCTCCCCATGGAGAGCACAGAAAAATTGCTTTAAACTGACAGACCATGACAGTGAACACGAAATCAGTGCCAGATATGCCCAGACATTACTGAACTCCTTATGCTACTTCATAAGGGTGGGGATTTTTTTCTTTTCTTTTCCTTTAGTTTTGTTCTTTTAAAGTGACATGCCCACATCAGTAGCTCAAGCTGAAATTGTTTAGATTAGTCTTTGTGCATCCAAAAGAAGGACACACAAATTTTCACAGCTCCAGATGTGAAACCATTTATGTAACTCTTCCACTTTTTTGTTATATGTATGGGCCCATTGCCATTGTATTAAAATAATCATCAGAAATCCCTGACAATACTCTAAAGAGGGCAAGAAATAATTATTTCCCCCTTCTAGAAACAAAACATGGAGATCTGATCCAAAATAGGTAGCTCTATTCAGTGGCAAAAGGATCTCAGTAGCAAAAAAGTCAATTTTTACATGCCAAACTAGGCATTCAAGGGGTTTGCTTTTCAGAAAAGCTTATCATTTAGTCGGTAGGGAACGAACTTCTTTAAGGAGCCTCCACTTAGTCAACAACTGGGGCAACTAGAATCACTAGGCTCTAGTGAAGATCACCTCTATGTTCCCCTATTCCTCTAAATAAAACAGAGATGTTTTTCCAAGAAATAAAACTCATATCCATTAATTTTTCTGTAGGGGAAGGAATTTGGCCCTATATTTCTAAACCCATTTTACACTTGCTTGAAAACACATTGTATCATACTGAAGGAAGGAAGACTATTTCTGAAATAGCTTTTTGCACATGTACCGTGATTGTATTTTGCTTTCTTTGATCATTTTGTTGCTATGCTATTGATTTTTGCATTAAAAGAGAGACACAATTCCCAACAGCATACATGTTTAAAAGTATAGAAATCTTTTCTCTTTAGTAATTAGTTCCCCCTTTTCTGACTCCATTTAATGAAATCTTAAGGGCCAATTGCTACAATTCTTATTCAGGCAAAACGACCATTAATCCATATATGTTACCATAATAATCTGTTATGAAAATAGCAGTCATATCAGGTTATAGTTTTCTAATATCATTACGTGGAAGAGGAAGGAGAAGGGGATGGATTGTACGGAAAATAAGCTTTTATCGTAAACCAAAACCATCCATAATAATTAGCTATATCTGGGAAACATTCTTGATTACCAAAAGTAAGTTGATTAATTTTAATGAATGTCTCTGCTTTACCAGGGTATCATTCAGATTGCAGAAGGGACATTTTCCCTCTTTATTTTCTTCCACAGGACTGTCTCTCTCCTTCTCCCTCCCATCCCCAACAATTCCAATTGTTTTACTTGTCAGCTTGATCAAAGTATGGCCTTCCGTGATTTCACATCCTAAGCCCATTCATCAGAAAGTCTAATAAAAGTGTTGAACTCTTTTATTGATAGACAGTGGCACAAAATATGGGGCCTGGGAAAGATCAGCCACCTCTGACTTTCCCTCCTCAGCTGTCATATGAAGGAATTGCTTGCACAGTGACAGAGGGGCCTTGTTTTGTGCCCTCAATAAAATTAATCCTGCTGGAAAATAACACCAAAGATGGCTATTCTTCTTCTGAAAAGCATTGTCCATCACAGCCTTCCAGAAATCCTCAAAGGCCAGTTCAGCTTTCAGCTATGGGTTGCCCGTTGCCTTTTATGTCAGAATGAAGATTATCAAATACGCAATCAGTGGGATGTCACAGGCCATCATAATTTATAGGAGTACAAATAGATCACAGGCTGGGTCTACATCTTCTAGTCCAGACTGAAGTCTTGTTTCTGGGGAAGAAGGGGCAGCCTGAGCAAAGCCGGCAGCACAGGTACATATCTCTGCAGAGGGAGGGCCAGAGGACGAGCAGCAGGCACCAGGGTTAGAGGTGGTTAACAGATTCCAGGTAATCTTATCATTGATTAGAAAATTGTGGGTTTGCTTAAAGAATATATCTCTTTTTTTTTTTCCCAAGAGTCAACTTTCTGTGGCACGTAATTTATCGATTTCTTCATTTTTTATAATTGTAAGCATATTCTATCGCTCACATGATAGTGAAATGGAACTACTTAAATATGGAGCATGTGATCCATCACAAAAGATTAAGTCAAGTCAGTGACACCAATTTACCACAGAGATTGGAAGCACAAGATAACACAGGAGTATTTTATCTTAAAATTATTTTGGAAGAACTGGCTTTTTTTCTGTATTCAGACATTTGCCAAGGAAATGAAACTTTCCATAGGAAAAAAAAATCCCAAAAGCTCAAATTCATATTAAATTGCAAATGAGGGGTATTAATTTCACAACATAGACTGAGCATCAGCTGTTCACATGAGTATCTCATATAGTATTAACACTAACAAGTCCAGTAGCAACATTTCAGCCTGCTTAGTGCTGCAACCACAGCACTTAAAAAGCTTTTAAAACATCTATTTAAGAAACAAAAATGCACCTGAAATATTGCCTCCTAGCAAAGAAACAGTTCTAAACGCTGGGCCATCTGTAAAGTATACTCATTTTCATTTATCTCTGAAAAAGACCATGAAAAGGCAGAATAACATCACTATACTGGAGGGAACAGAGAAATATAGTAAAAAACTGTTATAGCAGCCTCAGCTATATCAGGGGACTTCTAATGACTTGAAAATCTAACAGAAATCATGACACTAATAGAAACAAGGACATGACAAAGAGCAGCATAGACCCTCTTGTCTTCAATCATCTTCACCAAAAATGATTAAGCGTGAACAGACATGTAACTAAACTAGTTTAAATGAGGTGGCAGTAGTACAAGCCAAAGGAAGAACAGGTCAATGAACACTAAGATAAATTAGGTGTATCTGAATCAGCAGGAATTGATGAAATTCACCCTAGACTACTTAAGAATATAGCCAATGTAATCTCTGAGTCACTAATAATTACCTCTAAAAATGCAAGAAAAGCGGGGGTGGTCCCAGAAGACTGAAAATTAGCTATCACTGTATAAACAAGAAAGGAGGGAAAATATCTAGGGAATTATGGACCACTTAACCTAACACTGATTCTCAGAAAAAAATTGCATTAAAATTATTAAACCATCGATTTATAAATACTTGGCACATGCAAAGCAGATAACATGATTGTGAAGAAAAAAATCAGGTACAACCAAATTAACTTCATTTGGTGACTCAGTGTAAAGGGGGGGACGGAAGCTGTGAAACATCTGGACTTAAGTAAATTTTGGACTTTGTACCATAAAATAATCTTAACAGCAAACTAAGGAAATGAGCTCTGAATATGATAGATACGCATTTAATTGAAAAACTGTATTCAGTGAGACACTAGTTCACTGCTGAATTGGAGAATGAGGACTCTTGGTGAGTCCTCAGGCAAATGAGTCCAGATGGCATTATTAGTGGTATTTTCACCAGCAACCCAGATGAACATGTTTTCTAGTACTATGCAGCTATAGAGATCTGTGAGCAATAGAAAAGACAAGATTAGTCTTGAAAAGTAGCTTGATAAATACAAGCTGCCCAGAAAGCATCAAGACTGAAATACATAAGCACAAATAAAAAATTATTCAAAGAGAAATATGTAAATGTGCAAATAAATAAAAGAGAATATCGGTCTATGTAGAAAAACTGCAGGAAACAGTGCAGCATAATAGACTCGGATTAAGTGAGTCAACAATACAATGCTGTAGCAAAAGAGGATAGACCTAATTCTCAGCATTATTAGCAGGAATTTCCAAAGTAAAAGACAGAAGACAATTACTGGTTCTGAATGGGGCACAAGATGAATTGCTGTATTCGTTTGGGGGACTTAGTCTCAAAGATATGAAAGGAAAAATTGAAAACAATTAAAAGATATCATTGAGAATGGTGTGGGTTAAAAATCAGTAGCAGTGATGAAAGGTTGAAGGAACTGAATTGCAGTCCAGAAATAATACATGTCCAGAGAAGGGCAATGAAGCTGGTGAGGGGTCTGGAGCACAAGTCTTATGAGGGGCAGCTGAGGGAGCTGGGGGTGTTCAGCCTGGAGAAAAGGAGGCTGAGGGGGGACCTTATCACTCTCTACAACTGCCTGAAAGGAGGGTGTAGCCAGGTGGGCGTTGGTCCCTTCTCCCAAGTAACAGGCGACAGGACAAGAGGAAACGGCCTCAAGTTGTACCAGGAAAGGTTTAGATTGGATATTGGGGAAAATTTCTTCACCAAAAGGTTTATCAAGCACTGGAACAGGCTGCCCAGGGAAGTGGTTGAGTCACCATCCCTGGAGGTATTTAAAAGACGTGTAGATGTGGTGCTGAGGGACATGGTTTAGTGGTGGACTTGGCAGTGCTAGGCTAATGTTTGGACTCAATGATCTAAAAGGTCTTTTCCAACCTAAACAATTCTATGATTCTAAGGCGGCTCACAGCAGTCTTCAAAAATATAAGAGCCCATTGCAGTCAATAACTGAATCTGCCATAGGACTAGGCATAATCAGATTAATTTCTATGCAGCAGATTGAGGTTAAATTTGAGGGGAAAGCTAACTAGACATGTAGGGGAATAAACAGTATTTAGAACTCAGAAAGATTTGGAAAAACAAGCAAGGTGGAATGTGTCTTGGAGAAGACCATTTTTCTGGCTCCATTGTGAAGGGGGGGAAATTAAGCAAATCACTTTAAACCTTGTTTAACAAGGTTTACAATTTCTATTCTTTTTTGAGTCTACTGTTCAAATACCAAAGTAGCAGGTGAGACACTCATCCTCAACCCCCTTCTTCCCCTTCCACTGAGCAGCAGAGAAAGCATGCCTGGAAAGCTTTTTGTTGCACAGTACTTCATGTGCAGTAAAGCAAAGGGTAGCATTTGCCTTTCTGTCCTGCCTTTCCCTTGCAGATCTGTGCCTTTCACCTGAGCTGCTGTGGCAGGGTTTGTCCCAGGACAGGGTTTTTGCCTTGTTCTCATGCTGTTGTTCTCAGGTTGCTATTCTCGGAGTCCTGCTTCTGCAAAACCCAATATTCTTGTTATATCACACTTCTCATGGGAGACAATGCATCAAACTCGCCTCTTCTTACTCTCCCTTTTCTTACCCCCTTCTGTTATAGGTTTTAGTTTATATTAGAGGATTACACCATATGGAAGTGTGAGCAGTCCTCTGTCAAAGTTTATAGTGCTAGAGAAAAAGCACGGTGAAAATTCACCATGTCACCTTTATGGTCATCACCTGCTGCACTCTAACTTCCACTGTTAGAATTGATGTCTGCCATCAGCCATGGACACCCTAGTAAAGTTTTGTGCGTGTAAGCCTGTCTCAGCATCCTTCGTCCAAAAGTTTAGATTGTATAAAAATAGAAATTGCTTGAGGGTAAGCAGAAAGTGCCAGCTGAGATGCTGAAATTGTTATTAGTAGAACCCAGGCCTTTTTTTCCTGTAGACAGAACAAGGGAAAAAAAACATAATTGAAAATGAATAACCAAAAAGTCAGAAATTCTGCTCTTAGTAATGATTCTTACCCAAAACTGATGGAGAAAAAAGCAGGTACAGCAAATATATTATCAGCCTTACTGAAAGCCAACAAACGTCTGTGAGCTTGGGCTGTTTCGGACATTGCTTGTAGATGCTGCTTTGTTTACAGCAGTACTACAGCATCTGCCACATTCCTGGCTGTGCCAAAACCTGTTTAAAAATACATAAAGAGAGGAAGAGAGTTAGGAAGACAGAGAAAAGCTATTTTGAGAGTTGGATGGAAGACACAACTGAAGGAACTGATGCTCCCATTTCCAATGTGGGGAAAAGGGTCGTGATGGGTGCCTTCCTCTCCTTCACTGTGATCAGGATGATGAAAACTTGGTACGAGCACTGTAGCCTGATGTCTTTGAAGATAATAAGATTAACAATCACAAAGGTATACATTGCTCCCTTCATGTCAAATCTCATGGTATCGATATTGTACCAGGAGCCCCAAAAGGGGTTGATGGGCAAAAAAGGCAACATTCTTTCACTATATTTGTTAATGGCCTCAACCTTATTTCCAACACAACTATATTTGATCATGATTTGCAGTCCTGTCCTCCTATTGAGCAGACGTGACCTCAACACAGTCTTTTTATTGAAGGAACAGACCTTTATGTCTGGACTAATTCAATCCTATCTAATTTTTTGTCTACTTTTATAAACAACTACAGGATGGACTGAGTTATACTTCCACCATTTTGGACAATTTCAAGTACAAGGCCCTTTCACAATAAGAGATTTGTCTGCAACCAGTGTAATTTACAGAAAATTACTATTTTAAGATGTATAATTATTCTGTTTCTCTAAAAGGCTGATGCCAGCCACAGCAGCTGCAAGCAATATTATAGCAAGAATCTTTGCTACCCATTGCCTGCACTTAAGTAATTTATATCTAAAATTATTAGGAAGTTTAATATTTATATGTAACTACTTTAAAGTTTCAATTAGAAAAGTTTACATTCATACAGTAGTCTGAGCTGCAAAATGACTTATAAAAAAATCATAAATTCTTATTGAACATGGGTTTGTGGGTGTGGTAAAAGTTCTCTGCTACATTTAAACTGTATACGATAAAATGATCAGTAAACCACATATCACAAAGTACTACATGAAGTTAATGTTAGTTAATGGATTCTTAGTTAATGAATTACCTTACAGCACTCCAGAAAATGTCACAAACATTGTTCCTTTGAAACACCGATATATTATGCAAACCTTTTCCACAGACATAGTTGTTTTCTCTTAAATCAATATCAGTAAAATAAGTAATCTAGCAAACAATGTGTGTCATGATTCTCTTTATCTAATTTAGGCCACGTCTTTCATTTATTCATTCAGAGAATATTAAACAAAACCCCTTTTTCTTTTCGCTATATGAAAGAAATGACAATAAAAAAAAAGGCATGCCATGTTACAGGTAAAGGTTAAAGATAGCCTCATAATTGTCCAAGATAAAATGTGTGCTTTACTTCAGTTTTCAGTGAGAATAATGGGAAGAAATGGAGATCATAGAATCATAGAATCATAGGGCTGGAAGGGACCTCTGGAGATCATCTAGTCCAACCCCCTGCCAGAGCAAGGTCACCTACAGCAGGTTGCACAGGAATGCGTCCAGGTGGGTTTTGAATGTCTCCAGAGACGGAGAATCCACCACCTCTCTGGGCAGCCTGTGCCAGGGCTCTGCCACCCTCAAAGTAAAGAAGTTCCTCCTTGTGTTTAGGTGGAACTTCCGATGCTCAAGTTTGTGCCTGTTACCTCTTGTCCTGTTGCTGGGCACCACTGAAAAGAGCCTGGCCCCATCCTCCTGACACCCACCCTTTAAGTATTTATAAGTGTTGATAAGGTCCCCCCTCAGTCATCTTTTTTCCAGACTAAAAAGACCCAAATCCCTCAGCCTTTCTTCATAAAAGATGTGTTCCAGTCCCCTAATCATCTTGGTAGCTCTCTGCTGCACCCTCTCCAGCAGTTCCCTGTCCCTCTTGAACCAGGGAGCCCAGAACTGGACACAGTACTCCAGGTGTGGCCTCACCAAGGCAGAGTAGAGGGGGAGGATGACCTCCCTCCACCTGCTGGCCACACTCTTGATGCACCCCATATGACTCTAACTGAACAGGAATTGCCCCAGGGAAGCTGAAGCAAGAAGCATTTTGGGAGGAAGATGATCTTCCAGTTCACAATTTGGAGAGAACTGTCTGCTGCAGCAAAAATTTTTAATAAATCTGTCAGCACAGTCATAATGGAGCATAAACTCGATCAGCTGACAATGATCTGCCATTGCGAAGAAGTCCCTCAATCCCAGCAGTAGTCAGAAAGTACCTTGAAGAAATGTGGTTATCCCACCAAGTGCTGTTAGACCGTGTTCTCTTGTAGGCCTCACACTAGGAAAAACGCAGACAACTTGGAGACAGGAGATTTGGTAAACATATCTGTTGGGAGAGAATGACAAAAAGTTTAGGAAATGTGACCTATAAGGAGAGTCTGAAGGAATTGGCTTTGATTTTGCCAGCAAACGGAAAGTGCAGCTGAAACATGGTAACAGACTCTTCTTACTGTGTAAAAAGCTGTTGTGAGGAAGACAGTGGTAATTTTTTCTCTATTTCTATTGCAGTTTTGACAAGAAATAAACCTCGAATTTTCATGTGGTGTTTCAGGTTACATGACAGGAAAAGCTTTCTACTGGCTCCTTGTCACCTGAATCTTTCATGAACACAGTACAGAGTCACTTATCAGCCTTGGGGAAGGGGTTTTGAATCCTATCTGAGCAGGGATGAATTAGGAGACCTCTTGAGATCTGTTCATACACCTATACAACTTTTATCATATAAGTTGGGAGTAGTACCAGAGAGTAACAAACATTGTCTGTCTCTTTCTCTTTCGCTCTTGCTCTTGTTCTTCCTCTTTCTCTAGCTCTATACCTTTTTTTTGTATCACATTTCAAAGTAAAAAAAAATAAAAATAAATTATAAATTCATACCGAAATGTTCAAACCATTCAGCAGAGGCCAGGGAAGCCTGCAGAGTCCCTTTTATATCTCCAGTGTAAGAGCATACCATACGGTCTTTTGGAGGATGACTGATAGTCTGAAGTTTACCACATTCATGACATGAATTTACAGAAAATTAATAACTAAATTCTCCATTTATATAAAAGAGTTCTGCATCTGCTATGAGTTGCTCAGATGCTGAGGCAAGGTGACCAGCTTCCAGCTAATGGGAATCCAAACTTTCTTCTGTGAAATCAATAGTAAGTTTTTTGACAGTAATATCATAGGTTGTCTCATTTAATGTCATTTTTGTGTTCTGCTACAAGATTTGGACACGTACTGGTACGATTTTTTTGATATTAGGTCACGAAGTGATGCAAATTTATGTCTTTGGCAAACCCTTATTGTTAGTAATTTTCAAGTATTTCTGTACCACAACTACTTAGTATCTTGTAGTTGGTCATAGAGTATGCAACGTACTGAAGTACATGTTGAACTAAAGAAGAGTTCAGTGGCCTATTTATCTCCTTCAAAGCACCATTAGCTTTGTATTAGGGCTGTTACACCATACAAGCAACACACGGCTGTCAGGGAATCAATGTTTGTGTTGACAGCCTGAGGGTATATTCACCACTTGTCAGGGGCGGCTAGCAGAAAAGTACAAGTATGCAAGAAATTCGAGGGCATGCCGACCTTGCAGACCTGAGACAAATAAATCTGAGGAGCCAGGGAACAACTGGCCTTGCAGGTCTGAGATAAATAACCTTGAAGAAGTAGGGAGTAGGCAACAAGTTATCACTGTAGCTTTTAGCACATTCCAAAACTGTAGCTTCTAGCATGTAGCGAAACCGCAAGTAGGAGGGATTATTGTAATGAAACATTTAGAGCTAAGCCAATTAGAAATGATAGAATTTGTGTAATTTATGTAACTGTTAAGTAGCTGTATAAAAAGCTTTCCGACGTGTCTAATAAACCGACATCTTGCTTGCATCAAGCAGCGTCCCGTCTCTCAATCGCGGCAACCACTTTCCTTTGGTAATGCTGGCTTATTCCCAAACTGTATTTATATAGACTTCTGTCACTTATTTGGTGTTCTCCAGATGCCATTTATAGCTAACAGTTCTTCATGTGGTACCTTAGATAATTGTTACTCACTAATCTAATGAGAAAGACACTCACTGTGTGCAGTTTCACTCTAACATCAATTCTTGATTACCCAAGTGAAATACATCTATAGCATCTTTAAGCTATTTGCTTCGGTCCCCTGTCCTTTGCCTGGACTTTTGAAGAGGATGAGTCTGAACTGCAAGTTTAATGTCATTCACCTAAATGAATTTTTGAGTGGTAGAAGATAGAATACCCCAGCAATAAAGACTGAAAGGCATTCATAAGAGGAACCCCATTTTGGAATATTTCTGTGAGGCTGAACTGGTAGTCAGTATAGACATAGAGCTGGGCCCACTGTTCAGTAATAGTAACGGACAGAATAACAACTTGACAGCTTTCTGACAGGCAGCAACATATGTGGAGAGAAGTTAAAGAACTTCTGTCTTTAATTTCTTTAGGTAGCCAGTTTTCATAGATGCAAGGATTTGATGGCATTAACCAAAGTAAAATTCTACTTTATACAAATAGTTCAGCTAAACCTGGCTTAAGTGACTGAAAGGAAGAGCCCTGCTACTGACTTGTGCGAAGGACTAATGGGGGATATCATGCTTAGAGTCTGAATAAAAGCTGATCTGTTTAGCGGAATCACAGAATCATGGAATTTTTCAGAGTTGGAAGGGACGTCTAGAGATCATCTAGTCCAACTCCCCTGCTAAAGCAGGATTGCCCAGAGCACATTACTCAAGACTGCATCCAGGCGAGTCTTGAAAGTCTCCAGAAAAGGGGACTCCACAACCTCCCCAGGCAGCCTGTGCCCCCTGTCTCTCTTGAACTGGGGAGCCCAGAACTGGACACAGTATTCCAGTTGTGGCCTCACCAGTGCAGAGTAGAGGGGGAGAATGACCTCCCTTGACCTGCTGGCCACACTCTTCCCTAAGCATCCCAGTTTGATTGTTTTTATTCCAAAATAAAGAACGCTTGAATATTCATGGTCTTCTTCTCAAGAGGTTTTTTACCAGTAGGGTAAATTGTTACAAAACTGTCAGTTACAGCTTTCCTTTCACCCTGAATTCTTGAGAAGCTCTGAAAAAATGCCATCAAATAGAGCAGCCTTTCATGGATTCAGTCCTTTGCTCATCTTTTATACTAGAAGAGCCCTGAAAATAAGGAAGGCATCTGACAGCTTGGCTTGTTTTGATGGAGCTGTTTGTAGACTTTTCTTCAACAGTATTTATTTACCAGCATGTTTGTGTCCCTGGCAAGCTGTATGGCTATCACATTTTCATTTACTCGCACCACATTCACAGCACCCATAAGCAAGGAAGCAATCAGCAGCTCGACTTTCTAAAGTTAATATTTTCCATGGTGGCTTATTGTTTTATCCTGGCCAGGCTTGCAGATTTGAGGAATAAGATTTCTCTGCGCTGGATCCACCCCAATTCCAGTGTCCTTAGAGTGCTTCAGTTTTGGTTACCCAGGAGGAAGACCCATAATTTTTTTTTGTTTGTTTTACTTATTTCTAATAAAGAACAGCCACAAAAACCCCTTATATAAAGATTAAACAGTATTTTCATTAATGAATTTGATAAAGATGTGTTCACGAAACTTGATGATGGTAAAGTTGGGAGTTGCTGTCAATACAGAAGTATGCTACTCATGAAGTAGCATTGTGTGACCTTGCATACTGGAATAATAGTAATAAGAAGAAATCTAATAATACCAAAAACAAGGTCATTCCCTTAGGGACTATTCACCTCACCTTTAGCTATACAATGGGTGCTTATCAGTTGTAAATGGCAGAGCAATGCCTTGGTATATCTGTTCAACACAGGATGTCCACACACCAATGATACGATGACCCTGGAAAATACAAATGTGTTCGCTGTATAAGTCAGGTGAAGTATTTTTAATAGCCAGAAGTCTTTCATGCAGCCCCTAAAAGTATGAGAAGGATAGCATTTCCTCTCCATAGCAGCGATATATCCCCAGGGGTAGGTGAGGGATGAGTTAATGAAGAAGTCTCATCTGGAAGAGTATGCAAAATGTTCAATAAAGATAAATTCAAATAGGACCAGGTTTAGACAGGGGTTACCTGGGAGCAGAGGGATCATTTCTTAGGGTATACTAGACATGCTTGACATATTTAGCCTAATGGAATAAGGCCTGAGCGGGGAAATGGGTACTATTCATAAATATATTGGAGACATAAACACTAGAAAGGAATTATTTAAGTGAAGGTGCAATGTTTGAACCAAACACAATGGTATTAATGTGCTCTGGAAGACCAGAACCAGGAAAAAAATGAGACTCTAGAACACCCTTCAAGGAGAAATAGTGGGTGGAAGCAGCCTACTTTAATCAGTTTATAAAAGACATAATGAAACATTTATTTGAAATAGCAGTAAACTGTGCCTAGCAGGTCCCTTTCAATTCTATGGTCCAACGTAGTTCGCTTTTGTAGTGAAAGAGAATAAATCTTTCTCTAATAAATAAGGATCAGAAAAGCTAATATAGATATCAAGCTTTCTTTTCAAAACTGAGAGATAAAATGTTGCTATTACTTAATGACAGTACATTTTCTGTCATAGAGTTAATTATCCCATTACTATTGGTTATCATTAACATTAATTATTGATACCAAAGTAGCGTCAACAGTTCCCAGCCAAACTCAAGGCTCCAGTATTCTGAGGGCCTGTGAGAATAAAAACAGCAGAAGACAGTCTGTTTTATGAAGAACTGCAGCCTAATTTCACAGATAGAGCCTTAGGCCCACCACGGCGTGTGTGTGATAACTACCCACAACAAGGAGCCCATTTAATTTAATAGTGCTGCTCACAGTATGCCAAGTCAGGCAGGTATAAGTTCTAGCAGAGAGAACTGTCTCTTCTTCTGGAGGCAGAACAGGGGGTACGGAAAAAACTGGGAGGAAGAAAATTGTATTCCTGTCCCTGAAATTTTATTATTCCTCTCCCTGAAAATTGGATTCCTGTCCCACAAGGACAGGCACCATAGGTCAGACCAGAGTGAATTTGACAGCAGTCAGAAGCAGCAAAAGAAATTGAGGAAGGAAACATTGAGTGATAACTTTCCTGTTCTTGTTACACAGCTTCTGTTAGTCTGATGTGAAAGAATATACTAAGTCTTAAGCCATACCAACAAATCTAAGCTTAACAGACTTTAATAAACCATAGATTTGTCCAGTCATTTCTGGAACTCATGAGGGGTTTGGCCTTCATAGCATCTTGTGGCAATGGTTTATAAAGCTTAACTGACTGGCACTGCTTAATTTGAAATCTGCTGCCTTTATTTGTACTCCTGATTCCCATATGAAGAAACCTTCAATAACCAGTACATCTTCACCATCTTCATATGCCATAGGCTTTACAGATAAACTGAGGTACAGGGAGGCAATTTGGCCAAAGTCATTGAGAAAGTCCTTAGTAAAGTGAAGGAGAGGACACAGACGTGTTGGGCTCACGGAAAAATCTCCCAACCATGAGACTCTGCCGTAGATGTGCACATACAATGTCCAGAGACAATTACACTTCCTCAAGGATGTCATTAATTGACAACACGAAATGGGCAAACTCATAGTTCTGCTAGATCAACTATTTAATAATGTTCCTTCTTAGGATCACAGCCCAGCTGAAAATCCAAGTAATTTCTTTTAAGTTGCTCAAAATAGCACAAAAGTCATGCATGAAATTCATGCTCTGAGGTGGAGAAAACAAAATTTGTTTAGAGCAAGCCAATGGATAAACCTACCTCATTAGGTCATACACCAAACTCATCTGTTGTTTACACCTAGATTCAATTATGCCTGGATTCAACCAGGCTCTGAACTACCCCCTTCAGTTCGTTCAGCTCAGACCTGCAGTTAAATGCATATAAAGCTGCAAGGATGTCCTTATGTACTGTGTTGAATAGGGACAAACGCTGAAATCAAAGCAATAAGTAGCACGTCTTGGAAGGGACCAAAAGCTGAGTTTGCCTCCAGGCTTATCAAACAGCTCTGTATTTTAATTGTTTTGCCATGCCGAGGTAGTGAAATCTTAGTACTGATCCAGGTATGTGGGACTGCCTTTATTTGTTGTTAGGATGTGGGATTCTGAAAGGAGATAACACTTGATGAATGTCTATGAAAGGCCACAAATATGTACTGCTACGATGTCAGAAGAATGTTGTTTCCTTTGGTCCGTGGCTGGGAATTTCAGCTTTGCTGGCTCAACAACAAAGGGTCTCATTGTCAGCCTTTCACACCCAGATATGCACAAACACCCGAGCTCACACATGCTGCATATACATTGCAAGTATAACTAAGAAAACAACTCTGAGCCGCCTGACAGTTGCATTCCAGTGTAATGCGAAGTAGCTCTCTCTTTCAAGTTCATTGAAATGATGAGATGGTTCAGTATGAGAGAGGGGAAACTGGGCAAAAGGAATGGGAAATAGGCAAGAAATAGCACAAAAGAACTAACTTTTCTACTGACAACTTCCAAGTAAGAATTTTTCCAGCAGTTTTAGCTTTGGTTTGAGATGTCTGAAAAAAATCATAGCTACTTTTTTCATGCAGTGTGCTTTCCTTTCTCATACTTGGTGACCTTTAGTGTCCAGAAAGATAGAAAGAACGGCCATGGCATAGTGCAAATATTCTACAGGAATGTCTGACAACAGGTTTCTCCTAGCCCAGAATAAATTTCAGGTGTGTCTGCCTTGCAGAACCAAGGGGACATGCATGCAGAAATTGTACTTACTGCTTTTATTGCTTTAACAAAAGCAATGCTATAGAAGCAGCATTTGGAAAACTTATACAAATCAGACTGTCTGCAAACGTTATTAATGTCCTTCTATAAAAATAAAACCCCTACACTGATTAGCTATATCGCAGCGCATTTCACACATGTATTAAGACAAGGTCAGGAGACCCCGTTATGGATGGGATAAACTTTTGGAAGTTGCTGCTGATTGCAGTCACATTCAGTTTAACAATGTTGCTCCTCATAAATATCTTAATGAGTCTCAGGGTAGTTTTCTTGGCCTCTGAGATTAGTAATATCCAGAAAGAGTGAGCTCTACGCTCAGCAGGGAAATAGGTTCATGCCTCCATCCAGTTTAATGGGCTGCTTAAAAAACAGCTTCTGGAATGCTCTCTTGCTCCTGATGTCACCCCAAAACTGAGTTGGCTCATGAGATAAACAGGAGTGTGCAGGGAAGGATGCTGTGTACTGTGGGGAAGAGTGGAGTTTCTTAAAAATTAATGCTGAAAGCAAAATCACATTTTATTCTTGCTTTGCTGCTCAATACAGTCAGCACAGGTAAATATGCTTTATAAAAACAAACCCACTGAAATTTAAGAAAAATATCATAGCTGGAAGAAGAAAACACATAAACAATCTGCCGTATCTGTTAATTCTGTGCCAAGAAGTCCAACAAATTCCGTGGCACATAATTTTGAAGACCAGTGAAATACTATATCCCTGCCCTGAACAGTCTAGACAGGATAGAAATGCAAGCACTGTGAGAACTCTTCCCACCTTCCTAGCTCCATTTTATAGATAAGAAGCTAAAATAACTTCTCAGAAATCACCAGAGAAAGGCTAAGGGAGACATCTTCTTAGCCCTACACTTTACTTCAACAATATCAATCTTCCTCACATACAGGTTATTGTGGTGCTTTCTTATAAAGAATTTTTAAATATGAACATTTAATGCCAACATCATGCCATGCTGTTGAAAGTCCTGACTTTATTAAAATTATTTGTGATAATTTTAACACGAACATTAGGAACTATTCAAAAACAATGAGAACACATTGTTGGCTGTGGCTACAGAAAGATTGCTGCAACTAAAGATTATGCACTTATAAAAACAGAGTGCTGCTAGAATCATGATGTATTACAAAAGGAGGGCAGAATAACTTCATGGACCATTCTATTTGTCCAACCAAAGTGTGGGCAGTGGAAAACTACTTTCTTAATAGAGAAAAACAAAAAGAGAGCTCCTTAAAGAAGACTTTCTGCTGGACAGTGTGGAAAACTTATTACTAACAGGCAAATAGTCTTAATTAATCACCATTAATAAAGTACAAGCAGATGTCAGATACAATGCTAAAATTAAGATCTTAATACATATTTAGATTTGTAGTGCCTACCAAAGTGAGTTAGCAAATGGCATTTTAAAATCTGCTCTAAATATAATTGTAAATCCTCAATAGATGGTGCTATTATCTAAGTTAGTATCTTAGGTGGTTATGCAAAGCAGCTCAAGACAAGTGTGTCCGGGGTTTATCTGTGAGGGGAGTCGACCGTCTTTATGATGTCCTTACTTGTGGTACATGCTTGCGAGAGGACTTCCATTTGCTTTCCACTCCAGGGTAATGTTCACGAAGACTGGCAGGAATTCCAGTTACACAACTCCTCCTATCAGCAGACAGATTTCAGGCATTTTCACTAAAAGTAGGGCCATTTGAAACATTATCTGCAGAAAATGGCATACTTCTTACAATTTCTCTTCCATACCTTTAGATGGTTGATATCTGGAGCTAATTAAAAGTGTGAAATTCAGTTTCACAGTGTGGTAGAACATCGCAGGCTGCTCTTACATGTGTCAGTGTTATGGAGGCAGGATGCATACACCACCAGCCTTCTCACTGACTTGACTTCTTGGAAAGCAGCTGTGTATTTCCTCCACCTACAGCCTAGACGCAGCAATCATCCCCCCCAAGGCAAATTTTCTAGTCATTCTGTAATTTCTGCTTTTGATTACAGTATTCCATCTTTTCAGGCATGCTCTTCCAAACACCTTCCGGAAAGTAACCCAGAAAGGCATCTTGTGATCTGGTTTTAGGATTTAAATCTCTCAGATGGAATCACCTAATTTACCATCTAGATTCCAGGAATTGGAAAACTTTAAAAAGATAAAGAAATAACAGTATCGTGCAGGAAGGGAAGCATCAATGAGTAAGGTACCATCAGTTTCCTCATTAAAATGTAGTAAATATTTGCTCATTCACTAATGGTTGAAATGTTCTCTCCTTTAATGACAAGTCCAGAGTATAAATTAAATTAAACCATTAGCTAATTCCCCATTTTATATCCTATTTCAATCACGTTTACTACGGTTTGATTGCCTACTCTATGTTATCTGAAATACTATATACATATTGATTTGTGGACATTAATATAAGATGAAGAGCACACTAAAAAAATAGCTAAAAGAAACCACAGAGGAATAATTAGACTATTAGGACTTCCTAATTGTCCTTTATGTCCTTTGAGTATTTAAGAGAAAACAAATTTTAAATGTATTATCAGTAAGTCACTGAATTTTAGGAAATAGTAATAAGCAAGTGACTGTAATTTTTAATCAATACGGTAAGAAAACACAAACATGGCAACAATTGCTGGTAACGATTAGAAGGCAAGGTCTGGTCTGGAGTTAGGTTTGGACTCTGGCATCCTGACCACCTTGAACAACATAGTCTGGGAACAGCCTCACAGCATCATGTGCTGTATCTGTACCAGGCTGGAAAAGGGATGGTTGGTGAGCGTGATGTAGTTGACATCATGCCCATGATACCTCGCAGATTGTCTGCCTGAGAAAATCTGGACATTCCTGACCGATCTGGATGTTTGGGTTGTGCCTCTCACACAGGCTGGGATTGGACTCACAGAGTAAGTACCCTTATATTTCAGACAGAGTGGTGGATTATATCCTTTATTTTTTACTCAGGTCTAATTCAGACAAATTGCCACTGAACAGGCATTGGTCAAAGGAAGCCTATTTAGTATATTACTACCCTGAAGAGGTACTGGGTACTTAAATATTTCCAGCGGTTCCTCCCACAGCTTGGTAGGGTGAATTGGGTTTGAGTCCATGAAAGCAGAGAAGGGAATTAAGCTGGAATATCCCAGCTGAGACAAATCATTTCCAGTGTCAAGGCCACCGTCATTTTCATTTTTGAGTGATAACAGCCAAGACTACTGAGTTTTCTGCTGAGGTTACTCCTGTCAGTTATGGGGTATGCCCAGAATTTGCCTCTTGGACTAGACCCATTTGCACTACTTAGCCAAAATTATGTGTAGTCTGTGGTTCTTGAATGAACTGAAATGAAAGACAGTCACTGTGGTGTTCAGCCCTGACAGCATGGATTCGGTTCTGTTTGGGGAGTTTAACCTATGAAAAATGAACATTTGCAATTTTCTGGGTCTCTATCTAGAGGGTTACATGAGAGTTTTGCAGATCATATTTGCAGCCCAAAGCCACGACTTCTGGCTGGCTTAAAGCATGCCAAGCAATCTGCAAGAAACTTAAAGCCTGGATAAAACCCTGGCAGGTGGATTTAGGGGTGATCATGTTATGATCTGCAGCAATCCCATTATGACTGAGTGTCTGTTATAACATATGCTCAATTAAAGAAGCTGTGTGCCTATTTGTATTCCCAAACCTTTTAAAGTACTGCTTCTATAAGCCTCCATGTACAAAACTGCTGATAAAATCAGTTTTCTAAGAATAATCCGCTTCCAAAGGACAAAAATGTGACAGGAGGACACTTAAGAAAATGAATCTGGCACTGCTTAGATAGCACAGGAAAAAAAATTATTTTTGCCAAAGCCCAAGAAAACATGAATGAAGCACTAAAAAATTAAACCAATGGAATGAACAACAGCTGCTTTGAATGTTCTATTAACAGACAATAACTAAAGGCATAAAATCCAAACTGGAGAGATAGGAGTGGTTTGTGAAAATCACCACCATGATATAAAGGCTACAAAACTGAATGGGCAATGGCCGTTAGGGTTTTTAATTTGGAAATTAAGCAGTCTTTTGGTCCTCTAGTCAATAGTTTTTTAACAATCAGAACTGTATTTGAGAAATAACCAAATGTCTTCAGTTTGAGCAATGTGAGACGACTTTATGAAGCCAAACATGGGCAATGGATTAAGAAGTGTGCAATTTTCTATTCTTGTGCTGATGTACTTCATTAGAACTGAAAGAAGGTGAGGCAGCAGGAAGCCTTCTCATGCAGACTGCAGCATTTTAAATTACTGCAACGTGCATACAACTAATAAATTAGAAATAGACAATCTTAACAGGAGGGGAGTCGGGATCTCTGTAGCTTTCCAAGATAGTGTTCTTTCCCAGTCAGTTTTGGGTAACAAAAACTGCTCAAGACGAGGGAAATTGCAGTAAAAGTCTGAATGCCCCACTCACACCTCCTCCCTTGCTAAGTTGTCTCCTGTTCAGTATTGATACTAAATTGATACTAAAGTTTTATGAAAGTTCGATTGATTTTTTAATATTTTATGAAATATCCTTTCCATGGGACTTTAAAATATTATTAGGCTGAACTCTTTTTCACTTCTGACCTTTCACAGACATTGCGCCTTGCATTGATTTTTCAGCTCTTTGATACTGGCTGAGCTACAATAGTTCCAGCAAATAGGAGAGGAGGAGGAATCAAATGCCATTGCGTTAAAGAACTGAAAAGAAATTATCTAAGTTCGATTACCAACAATTCAACTTTCCTATCTCCTTCCCCCAGCACACGAGACCTTCAGAGATAGATAAGTCACCAAGCAAAGGCTTTTCCTCATATTCACCCCAGATTCAGCCGCCTTAACATTGCTTCCAACCCCCTTTATCAATCACTCTTAGGATTAAAAACATGTATTAAAATAAATACCTGAGCTGAGTCTTTAGGCAATACTAAATATTGTCTTTCTCAACTAAATGATTTTCTGTCAGCTGGCTTGTCAGGCTCCTGAGGGAGCAGCAGGGGATCATTTTAGAAGAATTACGTTGCACCAGCGATAAATTAAATCCACTTGAATCAATAGCATTTAGATTTTTAAAAGGATATAGCCAAGACACTATCAATTAAAACAAATCTTGACACAGTAAGCTTAGTTTTCACATCAGGGTGTTACTTAAGCCAGTCTCCTAGAAGATAGTGTGGGGTATTTTTATCTTCAATTTAGACTTCTGATTGATGGACACCAATACTTGGCCTATTAATTCCTGTCTCTTTTTATGTCAGGCATGAGGTATAGAGTTTGTTTTCACTGTCCACAAATAAGAGTCCAGTGCCACCTGAACTCTCCAAGCATACCTGGGATACCCACAAAGCGACAGGAATCTCTCAGTAGATCTGTGCCCTGGCAGGAGAACCTAGCGCATCTCAAGGGACACTAAGTGCTTATATTTAGGTGACTGAATCAAGCTGCTCATGCCATCCTAAAATTGAATCTCAAATAGATCCAATTAAAGGACCTTAGGGTGAGCAACTCAGACTCAGCTATCAAAATCTTTTGTACCTAAATTCAGCAAAATTCTTTCGACAGGCAAAATTCCCCACCTGAACTTGTTTTAGCAGTACCGCAGCTTTAGTAGGACTTGGATTAAAGAATTTCCTGAATAAATCATTCATAAAAGCTTCAGTATCATCCATAGGACATGATGTAGAACATCACCAAGAGGATATAGGGCTTTGAATCTGGTGACCCATGTTGGTATTTGGGGTTTTTTCTCATGTCTCTGAAGACAAATATTAATCATGTCGATGAAGGCACTAAGGGAGGATTTGCAGATACCGCAATTTGTTTCTTGGTTAGCATTCAGGGGTTTGTTTTTTGTTTGGTGAGACATGTTTTATACAGACTCTCTATTCCAGCAGCCATATCTTAGAAAAAGCCTTCAATCATAAATTCAGGCAGAAATGGTGCCCTCTTTCTTTTATTATCTAATTTCACCTGTTGCCTAACCGCTGAGAAATTTTGAAAGAGTGTGAAGGTAGATTAGAGTTGTATTACCTTCGCTTAACCTCCAGAAGACCTGGAGGGTGACCAAGACACAAGTAACACCTGCTCTGTCCTCTGCTGGTACCTTTTGGGAACCCAGGTGGATGCACACCAGCAGGACTGGCATGAACTGCATGCCTCGCTAGTAGTAATCCTTCTATTTATGTTTCCAGATCCCTCATCCTACCCAGTCATGTTAACAGAGGCAAAGAAATACAGCTTTTAATCTCCTAGCTTGTGTGCCACTCTAGTATGAGTAAGCAAGCAGCTAAAATCTCTAAGGTTGAAGTAATCATGTATTTTGAAACTCTTCATAGGCTCAGTTCACGCAGTTTCCAGGAGCATGAGATTATTTTGACAATATAATCTCTTAAAGGATAAAGGTCAGCAGCACTTGCTTCTTTCGAGAGGAATTTTGCCCAAGGGAGAGGTTCAGGCTCAGCCCCACTATAATTACCATGGTAGGATGGATGTAGAACTGGAATAACACAGTATCAACAGGGTTCTCCTTATAACGTTACTCACCATCCTCAAACAAGGAAATACTTTACAAAGCAAATCTGGTCAGTTAAGCCTACCGGCTGCTCATAACTTCTTAGCCTACAATTTTTAAAATGCTTTAGTTTGAAAGATGACATTGTAAAGAGATCAGCTGAGAGGGGCAGTCTGAATTGTATTTTAAAACTTCATTTTTAATTTCCTGATTCTTATAAATCTTACTAGAACCATGGAAAAATTTAGGTTGGAAGGGACCTTGTGAGGTCATTTGGTCCAATCCCCTTCTCAGAGCAGAGACAGTGACAAAAATAGATCAGACCGATCAAGGTCAATCCTCCAGAATATCTTAATAACATTTGGGGTGAGGTTTTCAGAGAGAACGTGTACTCCAGTACATACCAAGAATAGACCAGAACTAAACTCACATCTACACTAGGCCACTTTTAGTAAAATGTATTTGATCTTTTTTAGTTTATGTATTTGAGCAGTATACTTAATGATGAATTAGATTGCGTTCACAAGTGTCTCTTTCTTTGCAATGACTATAAATGAAGCCCAGTCCAGATTTAGCCATTTCCAATTATTCAGACAAACACCGCCCCAAGAACAAAATGCAACCATTCAGTGGTATCATCTGTGTACAAAGGGGAAATCTAGATGGCAAAATGACGCCATCAGCATTTTTGTATATCATATTCCCAGCAACTGTTTCCCCAAGGATTTGTTTTAACATGACTGGTCTCTGAGGACTATTTTAAAAATGAACTTTGCTTAAGTGTTTGTTGCACTCCTAAATACACTGTTACTCACTTAAGTACAATGACCTGAATTATTAGTGTTTAATTTCACATTTTTTATCAAATAGAAAAAAGGCCATAAGATAGTCACGGAGCTTCTTACATGTCTCATTGAGCCCTGTACAGATGGACTCAATGTAAGCAAATATTTATCCAAGGATCAAAAGCATCAGCCCAAACAAAAAATAAAAAAAATAAAAAAAAAAAAAAAAGAATGTCCATATATAGTTTGTTTCTAAGATTTCTAACATATCATTTCCAGAACATCCAGTGTTATAACATACTGTAATAGAACTAATCAAAAACCTGACATAGCTGAATTCGCTGAGCGTCATACAGGATTGAACTATTTGGAAATTAGCTTGCCAAACAGACTGCAGTTAAATCGCATGCATGTTACCCCAGCTCTCAGGAGGAAGGAAGACAGTTTATTAGATGTTTTTGCATTTCATATAGCATACTTGCTGAAAAGAGAAAACAAGATTCCTCTCAGGAAATGTGTTTTGATGTGTTTAGGAAAAGACAAAGGCACTTCAGAATAGATGGTATGATGAACTCCATGGGACACACGTTTTTTAACATCACACACACTAGATGGCTTCTAAAAAGAAGTGTGAGTGATCAGTTTAAGTCACTGAAACGTTGTAGTAGTCAGTGGAGCCAGGCTAAGTGATGCTGGTTACACGTCTGACCTAATGACTGGTTTGGTTTTTTTTCATTTCAGTTAGGAAAGTGGAGCTTGGAGATGAAGAATAAAATTTTCTACTGCCCTGAAAACACTTCTGAGGAATCCATTTTCCCATGCTCCATTGCTTAGAGCAAAGACGGAGTCTCATGCAAATCCATCGCATCTCTGAACAGGACAAAGGCGGCTTTAGGAGCTTCCATGTAGCATCTACTTTATAAGCGATCTTTTGACTATAAGCCTATATCCCTCTGCAGGTGATATGCACGCACAGGAAGATGAGAAGGGAATGATCCTGACACTTGAAAGAATGCAATAATTGTGAATAAATTTGACTATTGGGCACGAAGGAGGAAGGTGCCTTTTACCTTCTTATTTTGTACGCCCATCAAGCAGAGGGGCACCAGTAAATTCACAGTCCCACCGAATCTCTATGTATTTCTCAGTCTGATCAGTCTCTACGAGCTGCAATTCTCATCAAATTCAGTGCAGAGTGGAACTGATTCATAATCAGCCAGACCTACTATTCATATGCTTAAGCTCCAATTGCATGAAAGAGAAAGGCGAATGGATGCCTCGCTCTTGTGCTACAGAACAGAGTGAAACCAATTGTACTCTTGTACTCCAATTGTATCACCTTGTACTTCCATTTAAAACTCTCTTTCTATTAGACTCACACAATCAGCAAAAACCCTTAACAGGTCTGAATCCCCACATAAATACCATCCAGAATGACCAATTTCAACACATTACGAGCCAGCAAAATGAAAAGATGACCTTGATTCATGATTTTTTCTCTTCTTAGAAATTTCCAGGGCAATTATAACACTCATAATGACAAAATATAAAGTCCTTAGAGCAGATGTGGAAAGTAAACCTTCTCTGCTCTCTTTGTGTGTTTCATTCCAGGTTTTGACAGCGAAAGACAGCAAAGTGCAGGCAACTTCCTCTAGGGTTACTGAGATTTAAACATTAAGTACATTTGTTTGAATCTCAAACAATTGGATTCACTAGCTGATATAACAAGATGGTCTAAACATCTTTGAATTTGAAAGCAAAATATATATCTTTTGCTCTGCAAAATTATTTTAATGCTCCATTAACTTGTAATCTTATATTTTTCTGCTACTACTATTACCAAAATAAAAGAAAAAAAAAAAGAAAAAAAAAGAAAAAAAAAAAGTGAGTGCAATCCATGGTCATCAGTACTGCAAGATTTCACTGAGTTTCATGCTATATTAAGAGTTGCGCGTATGGTCCTACAGGACTTGTATCCCTCTGCTCTTGTAATTCACTGTGATACAGTGTAAAGCATTACATGCTTATATGTTCTTATCACTGATTTAAAAAAGAGATAGGGACCTGCAAAGAAAGCTATCAGACAGAGGCAGAACACAGAGTGCTACACAGCGTATAAACCTTAAAATTCCCTCTTCCCTAGGGTTTGCAAGAGGGACAGCATTCCTGCTCACTTATTCTTGCACAACCAGAATTGTCCCAGGGCCGCATGTCCCCTGCACTGCCAGAGGGTACGAGTCTCACCCATGCAGGACCTGGGATGCTCCTGTGAGATGATCAAGGTCTTTGGTGTCCGGCCAAGGGCCTGTATCTGCAAGACTGACTACTTCCTAATCCTTGCCAAGGTAAAAATCAGAATCACTGGGAAGTACTTGGCCTAGGAGGTTCGTTACTAGGTGCTGGCATCCCTTGGCAAGTGTTTGGTAAAACATTTTGCACACAATCTTTTTCCCCACTCTTCCTAAGAAATTCCACCCCCAAAAAAATTCTGATGTTTATACATAGTGGAAATAACCCATCTCCGAGGTTTTGTGTGTGCAGGGGCAAAGGAGATTATGGGAAGGGGTAGGAGAGGATGCTCTTCTCTCAGTTTGTAAAATTCGAGGCAGGTTTTTTTCCTCAGTTCCCACTGAATTAATTTCATGACCATCCCAAATGGAAGTCTTCTGGTATTTAAACTTATATCATTTGAAGTTGACAATATGTGGCGTTATTGAGAAAAGAGTCCTAAGGGTACTGTTGAATAACTCAGTTCCATGCCAGCAAAAACATTTCATTTAGGGAGTACCTATCTCTCCTATATACTACTGGAAATACCATTAGCTTTCCAAGTGGCAATTGTGGAAATTACTGTAATCAGGATGCTTTAACATGAAATCTTGCAATGAATGTATGCAAACATAGTTCATTGGTGTCACTGAGGACAATCTGTTTGATTAGTCCCAAGTATTTAATGAAAAAAATGTATTTCTGTCCACACATTGCAGTATGTACATACCAATTGTATGCTCTGTCATGGACTTGAGAACAAAATCGAGTTTAATGATAAGTGACAGGGTATTCATTATTGTTCAAAATAGCTAATCCTCTATCAGTGCTAGGTTATACCCACAGCTCATCTTCAAGGACCTTTTGAATCAAAGTTGATGCGGCATAATTTCTAATCCATCTGAGTCCATGAGCTGCAAATAGTATGAATATAAATTATTCACTTCCCTACAATATGTTTTTTAAAAAATCCGAAGACGACTTCTTTTGCCACACAAAATAAAACACTAGGTCATTAGGTCATTTTTATTGTTTCCTGCTTCAAAAATAGCAGGTGGCTGATAGAAAACTACAATGAGTTCCGTTTCTGCTCATCCATCTGCAGCTCACAGTTTATTGTACATCTCTTATTTATTGGCATTGTATGTCAATGTCAAATATGTTTGCAGGCTATTTAAGCTTTTATTATACTATGCTTCTATAGGATTAAAAAACAATCTTTGCTTTAACAATGTCTGTATGATTAGTTGATGTGCCAGCAGTAACACTGAACAGCTTCACTGTATGTCCCTAGGCTGTAACAGATGTTTTTGTCTTCTGGTTTCGTTTAGTGTTTATCTAGCAAAAATTGAATATTACAAATATTGAAGTGTCACTGTTCATGTCTGCATTGTAACAATAAGGGTCTCTCAGCATTTCAACTTCAGAACTTTACTTGATCTTAAAACAACATGGTAAATTTAAGTGGGTTTTTTTTTCATTTAAATAATAAACTAAAAAGGAAAGCTAGATTACAAAGATGGGCATATTCTTTTACTCTACAGATATAGAATAGAATAGAATAGAATAGAATAGAATAGAATAGAATAGAATAGGCTAATTCAGTTGGAAGGGACCTACGATCATCTAGTCCAACTGCCTGACCGCTTCAGGGCTGACCAAAGTTGAAGTATGTTATTAAGGGCATTGTTCAAATGCCTTTGATAGGCCTGGGGCATCAACCACCTCTCTAGGAAGCCTGTTCCAGTGTTTGACCTGCTTCTCGGTAAAGAGATGCTTCCTAATGTCCAGTCTCTACTGTTTCCATTGTATATACACACAATTAGTACTGTGAGGACTTCTAACTGTATACAATATATAGGTGGTAGGTTAAAGCTTTTTGAGAAAGAAAGGTTCAGCTTTGTCCCTCCATTTCAAGAAAGAATCAGTGAAGCTCCTGTTTCCATCCAGCCTAATAGCAAAAGGAAAGTTTCTAAGGAATTTGAAAATTTTGTTTAGTATTTTTTGGGGTACACAAGAGAGAAAATTCAAGTTCCACCCCACATAGTTTCTCTGTCTGCTGTCTTTCTGCTTAGATTAAATTCATTTTCTCTAGGTCAGATGTATTTAATAAGTCACAGCCTAAGTCCTTCGAGTCAAAAACCCGCACATTCACATGCCAGTGAATAAATAGCATGCATAAGAGCATGATTATATGCCTTAGGTTTAAAGACACAAATACATATTTCAGCATCCAGAAAGAATTCTGCAAAACAGTAGCAGTTATTATTCAAGGTATTGATTTTAATGAGAGCCGAAAGTCTCAGTGTCTCTGAAAATCAGGACACTTATTTAGGTCATATGGATATTAGCCAACATTTTCAAAAATGGCTGTCTAAATTTAGGAACAGAAATTCATGTTTAAGAATCAACGTCAGCAGTTCATTTTTTTCAGAGATATTAACACTTGCAACTGCTAGTAACTTTATTTCTCTGTATCCAAGGCCAAAATTTTTCAGAAACAACTGAATAGTTACAGTGATCTGATTCTGGATGTCCAACTTCTGTGACATGTTCAAGGGCCACATTTCCCAAGAAAAAGACTTAGCCATTTCTAATCAGGCATACTAAGTTGTACCAGACTAGGCATCCAAAATTTCTAATCTTTTCTTAAAATTTTGGATCTTTGAAGTAAAGGTTAGGATTTTAAAAATATTTTAGCATTACAGTTGTGGTGCTTTTCCCTACTTTATATGAATGATGGTTTTGCATCACACACACTTACGAATGTTTTTTGGAGACCTAAGATAGGTGTATGGGAGCAGCTGTGGAGCAAGGGTCGTCGAGCTGGGGCCCAAGGATGATGGTCCTTCCCACCACAGTGTCATCGCACAGCACGCAGCCATAAGACCCGAGATGGGACAGGGATGGTGAACAGGATCAGCCACAGCCTAAGGATGTCCAGACAAGCCTGCAGCTATGGGCAGGTCTGAGGTGATGCCACAGAGGGCCATGGTGGGGATGGGACATGGCCAGGCACAGGCATCGCTGTGACACGGCATGGGCAGACCCCAGGTTTTGCTGCACCCTGACAGGGCTTGCCTTGAGCACAGCCACCAACCCCTGGGTAGGGAGGAGAAGTTGTGGAACTTGTCAGTGCCCTCAGGGACTTGTGAGTATCTTCATCTTACCCCACTTCAAAAGTCTACGTGGCAGATATCCAAAATGGAGCTAGCTGCCCCAGATTTTGCATAGTCAGTGGATGGAAAAAAATGCCTGCATTGGGCAATACTGGTCTATTTTAGATGCCTGTCTTTGGATGAGTCATGAAGACAATGATTTCTCTACCCAGACAAATGAAGAATCTTGTATAAATCTAAATTTCGGGTACCTGACTCATGAGATATTAATCCCTATTTGCTTTTAGTGCAAGAGGGGTTAATCAGACGTAAAATATTTTGTCTTGAAATTTTCTTACTGTGACCCATACGTGACAACAGCTACACCTTCTTTCAAATCTTTTCAGAAAAAGTTATTTCTCCATCACAACTAGCTTAGATTATCCTTTTAACCATTATCAAGAAGAAGGTGTGCCTAGCCTAATAATAATTTAGATTATTAATCCATAAATTTTTCTTTTAGCAAAACATGAAAATACAGTAAAATTTGGTGTTATGTGAATGTAGGCAGCAATGACAGGCTGTAATTCAGATCAAATATAGTTACTAAAACCGTACAAGAAAAAAAAGGTTATAATTCAGCACATACTTGCAACTTGACTGTTTTCTGGTTTTTACAATGTCAGAATTTGAAAAGAAAAGAAAAAAATGCCTGTTCCATTTTTTGATTATGTAAACCTTCTCAGATATGAACTTTGAAAGGTTCATCCTCATACTATTATGCATGCTTACTACCTCAGCACCAGAGAGACAGCAAGTAAATAAATGAAGCTTTTAAAAAGAGTATTAGGATGGATGGTAAAAACTTCCTGCTCCAGCTGCTTTCTTAATGTCAGAACAGCTATGCTGCTTGAGAGCCAGGGAACACATAGCTTAAGAAAGAAGATGCAACTTACTGTTAACACTTGTCTAACCCATGATCTAAACAATCGGATTTCCCTTTCAGTAGCACTGTGCAGGGCTGATAACTAAATGAACTGCTACGCAATGTGCGAGACTTGTCCCTGGGAAACTTTAGGGTTACGCTAAAGGTGAATTTGACCTGTGGGACTTTTCCAGCACCTGTGATTATGGTGATCAGCATTTCTATTATTAGGTCAGCACTGGAAGCACTATAGGTAATGTAGCCACAAGGCTGAAACAGACAATAAGGAAGGAAACTTCACAATTAATGAAGAACTAATTTAATGAAGGCCGTGAAAAGAAACAGTGATGCATGTTTAAAGGACAGGGCGAAAAGAGACTACAAAGGGTCATTGCAGTCCTCTGCTCTTTGCATTTATCTCCTTGATGACTTATTTAATATATTCATTAACACAATTTATCTATCGAACTGCCTAGATTCATATTTAATAGTAATATTTAATAGAATCATAGAATCGTTTAGGTTACAAAAGACCTTTAAGATCACCAAGTCCAACAGTAAACCAAACACTGCCAAGTCCACCACTAAACCACATGTCTAAGCTCCACATCTACGCGTCTTTTAAATGCTTCCAGGGATGGTGACTCAACCACTTCCCTGGGCAGCCTGTTCCAATGCTTGACAGCCTTTTCTGTGAAGACATTTTTCCTCGTATCCAATCTAAAGCTCCCCTGGTGCATTCTGAATGAAAGACAGACGATCATAACAGCCTGAGCTTAAAGAGATTGAGCATCCATGAACATGAGGTAAATAAATGAAGGCTTAATACCGCTGATGACCACAAAGCTTTTGTTCTCTAGGATGTACGAGAAATTTGAATGTAAGTGCTGAGATCCATACGAGTACCATAGCCCTGACCCTGAGCAAGTGTCACACTCATAGTAGCAAAACAGACGGGTAAGCACAGAGGAGAGTGAGTAGGAAGCTCTGGAGAGCAGTTTTTCTTGGGAGAGGCAGGAGAAGCAAGAGCAGTTGGGGAGCAGGGACTGGGAAGCAAGAAGAGTTTAGGGAGCTTTGGGTTGTATGATTAGGGCTGTTCTTTAAGTGGTAGCCAAGGACTTTGGACACGTTTGTGAGTGCAGCCTGGCACATCTGAGGCTGTTTTGAGGACTTGCTGTGTGTCTGCTATTCAAAGGAGGGTTAGCAGAGTGCAAATGGGACTGGGATGGCACCCTTTTTGTTTCTGATGAGGAGACAACCCTTGCCCAGACCCAGGCGAGGCTAATAGGTAGTGGCTGAATGACTAAGGGAATGCAGTGAACGGCAGAGTTTGCTCTTAGGACCTGTACTGCAGTGAGCACAAGGAGCAGCATATCACCTTACTGCTTATTTTGTGGGGTTTTGGTTGTTTTCTTTCAAGTTCTTGGGTATTTCTAACATACTGCTAACTGGTTTCACTAAAATAAGAGGAAGAGCGATATTAATCTCAATCACTCCTTCAAAGGAGAAGCTAAACTAATGCAAGCTTCCAAAAGAACCCTATTCCCCATTCCTAGTATAGGTGAACAGGGATTACCTGCCCAAGTTTTGTTCACACAGTGTGAGCAGTAAATTGTCCTGACAAGTCTGTTCTCCTGAGGTGAGAGGGGTTGAAGTGGAGCAACACACAGAACAAAGGCTCCCGTATGAAATCTATGGAGTGGTCAGACTGTTCCCACCTCAGCTGTGTCACCCCTTGTTCTGACATACTCCCATGGGAGTGCAACTTTAGCAGATCCCATGAGATTCCCACATGTACTTGGGGTGCACAAAATGAAACATCATGGTCCATGTTGTTAAAATTGATTCAGGGGGCTCCAAGGGAGGTGTTCAGGAGGCTTAATTTGGGGTTCCAGGTAAGACAGAGAAGTCCAGGACATTATTGAAAGCCTTCTCTGAAATACTGCAAGCTCCAGGCATGAGACCAAAGACGGAGGCAAACAACCACTGTCTCTGCGAATGAATGAATGAGATGATAGTATAGCAGAGAGGGACTTAGGCATTTTAGGGACTGGGGAAACCTGTACAAGAAGAATTAGATGTACCTTAATCATAACAGAGCCAGGCTGCTGGCACTAAAATTCAATATATCAGGAAAGAGTGCTTACAGTAGGAGCAGAGGAAAAGCTGGCAGCATAAGAGCACCTGTTTCAAACTTATGTGACCTACAGGCTGGTTGTGGCTAATGCTCAGTGTACCTCTGAGAAAAACGGTAGAATAATTGCAGCACAAACGCAATAAATAAGGAAGGTGAATTAGATGACTTACAACACCATTTCGCTGGTGCATGCCAGTTTCAGGTGACAGGCTGAGGGCAGAACTTGCAAATGTTTCTACGCCAGTGCCAAAAGCCTAAAAAAAAAAAAAGATGGAAGGAATAAAATGCTCAGATCAAATGACAAGCCTAATATAATAGGCATCTCAGACACACGATGGAGGAGGAAAACCAGAGGACTACCATGTTATCAAGCAACCAACTTTATGGAAAGAATATGGTAGGAGGTAAAGGCAGGGGAATGGCCTGTGTGGGATGGATAATACTAAGTGTAACAGTATAAAAATATTATGACAAAGAAAGTCCTATGGAATTCTCTCAAATGCAAATCCCTGATAGCAACATATTCCTTCACCAAAAGGGCTGCCAAGCACTGGAACAGGCTGCTCAGGGAAGTGGTTGAGTCACCATCCCTGGAGGTATTTAAAAGACATGTAGATGTGGTGCTGAGGGACATAGTTTAGTGGTGGCCTCGGCAGTGTCAGGTTAACAGTTGGACTTGACGATCTTAAAAGTCTTTTCCAACCTAAAGGATTCTATGACACTGCTTGGATTGCACAACCAACAGCCCAAACCGGATGACGGCAGTGATCAGGAAGTGATGAGATTAGAGAAACTGTAAGTTTAAGGATGGCAGTAATAGCAGTGGATTTCAGCTACCCACCTATGGACTGCAGCCATACCTCACTGTGATGCAGAGATAACTCTTCTGGGTGTAACAAAAAACTTTTGGTAGAACAAAGCCATTTCGATCAGCCATTGGAATAATCTCCCCAGGGAAGTGGTAGATTACACATCATTGGACACTTTTAAGATTGAGCTGGACAGGGTGCTGGCCCATGTTGTCTAGGCTGTGCTTTTGCCAAGAAAGATTGGACTAGATGATCCTTGAGGTCCCTTCCAACGTGGTACTCTATGATTCTATGATTGAACAGTAAGTCTTAAGAAACGCTAGAAAAGACTAACTTCTGGACTTGATCTTGGTTTGTGCACAGCGCCTAGCTGGAGGGTTACCCATGGAGAAGTCACACTGTATCAGGTTTAACATGGTAGCCAAAGAGAGCAGAAAAACAATATGCTGCACGTGGGTATTCAGCTTGAAGAGATGGAACTATATAAAAATGAGCCAAGCCAGACAAGGGGTGGAGGGCATGAGAGGGGCAGAGAGCAGCCCAAAAAACCAGAAAGACTATGAGAAACCTAAAGAATATAAAAAAGTAGTGCATCAGAAATGGTGGCAAAATGCATCATAATTCAAAAAGAAAAAGCAGTTCAAGAAAATAACTTGTATAGCTCAATAGGACAGGTAAGGAGACTAGCAAATTGGTTGGCATTTAAGAAATAGGAAGTTGGTTCAAATAAGGAGAACAGAAAAGCCTATAAAACATGGCAGAGGAATGTAAAGAGGAAATACTGATAATTTAAAAAGAACTCAAATAGTGCTTTTCTCTCCTTAAACTACTGTACTCCTTCAAGTACATTAAAAGTCAGAATCAGACCAGGGAACTGATACAGCTGATTGATGGTAAAGGTGTAAAAGCAGCGCGTAGGGATAATAAGAGAGTAACAGAGAAGCTCTGTCATTTCCTTGCGTTGTTTTTTACTGTTGAAGATCATCGGGAGCTTTCGAGACCTGATACCTTTGCAGCAGATTGGTCAGAAAAGTGAGATGAATTTGAAGTAAATATACAAAAGTCTCAGACCAAGCAGACAGATTAGATTTCAGTAAATCATTGAGACTAGATGGCGTTAACTCACGAGTCTTGAAGGAGCTCAAACACGAAATTACAGAAGTGCTGGCTAAAGTGTGCAACGTGCCTTTGCAAACAGCCACGTGCGGCAGGACTGGCAGACACCAGCTGCCTCTGTGCCTCCCGGCTGGAGAGCGGCTCCGGAGGGAATGGGAACTACTGACCAGTGACTCACCTCCACATCACACAACGTGGCAGAGCCTGTAATAAAGACTAAGATCACTGAGCACATGAACAAGAGCTGTTCTGGGGGAAAGAGCATGGGCTCTGCATGAGGAAAGCTTGGCACAGAAACCTGCAGACGTGATGGCATCTCCTGACACTGCTCTTGGAGACAGACACACAAGGGCACTTCTCATGTCCACTTTGGTGGTGCCTGAAGAATTCACAGCTTCAGCTACGCTGTCTGCAGTGTCCTATATTTCACATGCTCCTCATTCCATGATAGCCCTGCTTTGCCTTTGCTTTTACATCACAAACAATTGCAAGGCTTGTCCATATGAAGCATCTCTGCTAAGGCTTTATCCCACACTCAGACAAAACCTTAGGTCTGACAGCATTTACATTAATATGTCCTCTCTAGATGCGTCCTTCAATTGACTTTGGCTTATGAAAGGCTTCTGCAGAGCAGCGTATCCATAAAGATAACTTAGAGTTATGTGGCCTATAGCATCTAGCTGTATGGATTGTCACTCTTCCCCTTGTCAGACTCAACTTAGTTCTGTGCAAGGTCCTTTGAGAAGGAATTACAGAAAACTTACCTCTGTAGGTATACAGAAAATTCTCCCTTGCCCAAACTACTTACAGGCAAGATCCAGCTTCCTGAGTCCCAGTCCTTCTGTATTTTACCTTGAACTTCACAGGAACTCATTAAACTCTGAAAAAAGCTATCATACTACCGTGTCTCTTGGCTCCAAATGGGAGATGTACGTTGACAGGCAAGGTCCTCTCACATCATTTCTTAGTGTTGCTATGACTGTCATGCACATCTATGAATGTGCAAAAACACACTTAATATCACTACAATATATTAAGGAAGTAGTAATAATATATCACATAAAGTAATTGCATAGCACATATATAATGCTGACAAATTTATTTAAGCAAATTAAGAACACTGCGGACAAGCTATTTTCCAGTGATCTTGGATTGAAATGTTCACTGTTGGAAATCTAATTTAAATTTTTATTATTAGATTATGATAACCGTTGCGAACTCAGTACTAAAAGAATATAGCCCTAAAAGTCCATACAAGCACCAATTAATCTACCCTGAGATTCTCTGAGCAAGAAAATGCGTTTACCATGGAATATTTTATTAGCATGTCATTTAAAAAGGTGCTTCCCCACAGGGCAGAGCTTTCCTCAGACTGGACTCTGAAGAATGCTGATGATGCCACAGTCTCCTTACTAATTGGATTCACAACCTACAAAGAAATAATCTTGGTTATTATCTGTCACTTGGTTATGGAGCCCCACAAGTCTCAGCCTGAAGAAGCAGTGGTCATAGATTTCCCACCCCTGATTCCTTCCAAATGACTAATTACCAGTCACTTCCCATTGAGAAGGAAAAAAACGCTGTTCTACTTTTATTTGCCAGCAATGCACCATATATTTAAGTAAATATTGATTTTCTAATCTCTAAGATGAAGTACCACAGAATGGCAATTTTGAAACGGTGGTAGTGCATATAACACCACACAGTCCATTAACCTGTTCCTCCTCCCCCGTGCCAAGGTTTGTTGTCAGTCTGGGTAGCCCAGTTCCCGAATATTTGACTTTTTATTTTTGTCTGATTCAACTCCAAACCCCAAATACTTCTTCACACCACATCACCTTCTGCCATTCTTTGATATTGAGACAGCCATTCCCCCTCTCTTCATATCACCTTTTATGAAATTAAATAGTAAATATGTTGGGCAGGAACAACATCTTGTTCTCATCCATATGCTGCCTAGCTGTGTCAATATAAACACATTCCTGTTTTTTATTATGTGGCTCGGTTTATTTAGAGCTACACATACAATCTATTAAGCAAGTAGTGCTGACAGCAAATAAAGCCTGGTTCAAATATTGATAAATTCCTTTGAAGGTTAGTAAAAATGTTATAGCTTGAACATCCACTCAGAACTCACAGAATACTAAACATTTCGCCAAATGGAGATCTTAAAGCAACAACTTCACATGTCTGGGTTTAAGTATGAAACACAAATGGTTTCATGAAGAGGAAACAGAACACAAAATTAAATTTGGAAAGTCAATAATTAGACAACAGAACCTCACTTCAATCCAGCCACTTCCCTTCCCTCGGGTCCTATAAAGTACTTTTTGACTGTACTTTCTCATCATTGTTAAAAAGCACTGTGACTGTGGAAGGGTTATTCAGTGGATAAAGGGCTCCACGTCTCTGCGTTCAGCTATGAAAAAGTCATCTGAGCCAGGATCCTGTTCAGGAACTCTGGGCTAAGAGATCCCCATTCTGCTTTTCTGCAGAGAGCTGGAAAGGGAAACGTCCGAACCTGCATTTGTAGGGCTGATTTTTAACACCCCCCAGCCCGGGCATAGGTCTTGCTGGAAGTAGAAAGATGAAAGTAAAGCCCACATCGGCAGATCAAAACCTATTCTGTTTGATGGACAAACATAAGTAAGTCAAAGCAGCATTAGTCGAAAGACATTAGAACCTAATGACAACATTAGTGATCGAAAAAAAAATCACCTCTCTATCTTGATAGATAGAGACCTTAACTCAGCACTGGCAGTATTGGTACTACATTTGGGGCAAAGTCTTTATAGTTGTATTATCCTCGCAGAGATTAGGGACCACAGTTTTTTAGGGAAGCCCAGAAATACACAGACTCATGCTCCATTTGAAATTCACTCTATTTGCTTTCAGCTGACCAATGGTACTAAAAAAAAAGACCCCTAACTTTAAAATAGTAAGACTAAGCAATGAGCTAAAAATTGTTCATGCCAATTCCTTCCCTTTCAGAACTGTGGACTTCTTTTTCTATGAAATGGTACACCAGAATAAGTTCCACAAAGAGAAAGCAATGTGCTCTAGCTTTCTAGCAAAGAGTGCTTCAGCAACCATGAATTTCACTAATGTACACCTAGACAGTAGTCTCAATATATTTCAGCATGAATTGTTTGTCCATCTAATACAATATTTTCCCCCTCTTTCTTTCCAGGTGTATCCCATCATGACCACACACTTTATGTTTACTTAAATCTTGTAGAGCAGGAAGAAATTCAGATGTGAGATAGGCCTACTTGACCTGCATATGGGACATTTAGAGTAGAAAACCATAGCTACCAAGATCTAACAGCAAAAAATGAAATATCTCTGAAGGCTACCAATGAAAAACTGAATCGCACAGTTCAAGAAGCGACCAGTGCACTCCAGGCTTTGGGAGTCAGGCCACTTATTTAAGGCACTTCTTTCAACTGCCCACTTATCACCAGTTTATATTACAAAAGGTTGGGAACACGTAGCAATTAGCCTTGGGCCAGCCAATTAGTAGGATAGAAAACATCTGTGACTGGATAACACAGAAAGGAAGATACATGAGAAGACTCTTACCTCCTTTGGGACAGAAGAAGTGATGCAGATATAATGACATGCAATTCCAGCCACCAGGTAAGTGAAGAAAAAGTGGGCATCCAAAGCCTAAAGTCAATCTGAAAGACTATGCAATTTCTTCTTTCTAAAATCTGTAGTCTTAATGCAATAAAAAGAGCAATTTAATAAGCACATTCACTAACTGTTTCTGCTCTGACGATTAGCTGTCCATAGCCAACAACGTCTATTTAGTCAACAGCGCTGTTATTTGATGTGGATGTTACACTTCAGAATTTAAAATCCGGTAAGGCAGAGAAGGTAGTTCAAGTTCACACATTCACAGATAACTCTGATAACCTATTCTGATTTCTGAACAAGAGCAAACTCACTTCACCAGGGAAATTCATAAAAGCAGTTGAGAATCAAGGTCCGTATTATTATTCACCCAGCACTAACAAGGACATGTAAGTATGATATTACTGTGGCTTAATGTAGCTATGTATCAGCTGGGTGTCAGCTGTACTGAAACACACAGGAGGTTTATTTCTAATGATGCCATTGATTTTTTGTAGTAATACCAGTAGCAATAGTTGTAAAAGGACAGAAGGTCTCAGTTTTGACCAGGGTCAGGCTATGACAGCCATAAAACAAAATAGGGAAGTCAAATCCTTGCCTGAGAGAGTTTTTAACTTAATTAAAGGAACGAGAGACAGAGGAATGCAGCATGAACGCAAGCGAGTCACCAACTGAACCAGTGCAAGTTCACTTTGCAGCTAGGCAGAAGTGGGAGGTGACAAGGACCAGTCAAAACTTGCTGGGCATACAGGTGCTCCACAGCTGGTGAACACTACCAGCCAGCTGCCACTGCCCACGTGTAAATCCAGCTCAGCTCCTCTGCCATAGGTACAGGCACAAGCATGCTGCTTGCTTTCGGCAAGAGTTAGGGAAGTGGCATGGATTCTACAGGTTCTCAAGTAAACCCTTATCTAAGCAAAACAGAGCACCCTCAGCTTCTGTGACCGGCAATGTCAAACGGATGGAAAAAACACTATTGTGCTGGTTTGCACAGAAAAGGAAAGGATTGTAAATTTTATAACTCTAATGATTTTTTAAATGATACAAGAAGCAGAAAATATTAAAAATCCATGTGGAGACCATTTGTTTGGAGAGCAGGTAGATATCCAGACTCCATGGAGTTTCAGTGATAAAGTTTATATCCTACAGGTACCATTGATCTCCCTGTCACTGTGTTATTAAAGACCTGTAATGCAGTAATCATGTTACAGCAGCTCGGAGGCAAAGTGGCGTCTCTTGTGTATGAGGAGTTTCTGAATATACTTGATCATATGGTTGTCTCATAATCTATTATATTCTCTGCGCCTCAGACTTGGTCTTATTAAATTCAGCGGGAAAAATGCAGAGACGCCTGGTCAGGTGTGAGTGAGTAAAGACTGATCTGGTAACCTTCACCATGCATGTGGGAGAGATATAGATAAACCAATGTGAAAAGAAAGAAAGTCACAATGCTTACAGGAGGAATCTATCTTAGGTATTCATAGAGGTATGTGAAATGAAATGTCATTTCTCCTTTAGCTTGACAGCATGGGGCCGAGGGATTCATCTTTGTTCTCTGCAAGAGGTCTCACACCTCTTCTATCTTTCATGCCAAGGCCTCCTAGCTGCAAAATGTTGACAACTCAGCAATTGCTATCCTGATCAGACAGTGTCCCCTGAGAATCATCTTCTGGCTGTTAGAATACACCCACTAAGCATGTGCTTGGTATCACCCCAGATCATCAAGGTCAGAGGAGTTAAACCATTGCTAGTTCTTCCCATAGTGAGTTTCAGATACCTGCTAGAGGTTGCTCCATACAAACTGCTATATGTTGACTCCAGTGAGCTGTGCTCCCTTCTGCTCCTTCTCCCCATCCTGAGAACCATGTCACCTCTGTAGTGTGCTCCCCATCACCACTAGCTCTTTCTGCCCACAACAGCACCACCCATATTCAGCCCTGGATCTCCTTCTCCGTCTCCCAGAAGCTCTCCAAAGTCATGAAGGAAGCAAGTAAAAGTATTAGAAGGGTAGCAGAGCACACCATGGTTTGTTACCCTAGCTTGTAATAAAAGGACAGTCCATATTTATCTGAAGCCTTAGATACAGGCTTCTCATTATTAGGACATGGTTACTTCTAAATACTGAAGTGTAGAAGACATGAAGCTACTTGTGCCAGCTGGTCGGTCATGGGGAAATGTGGGTTGCTACACACTCAGTCAGTACGTACTAGCATAGAGCTCGCACATGTATGACTTGGCAAAAGACAGTTGTCATTATATAGAACAAAGTAGCTGCAATGTTTTAGTCTTATCCTTTAAGTACTCCAGTTACCACCACCCAAAAACCTCTAGTCATCACATTGTTGAAATGAATGTATGTTCTTACATCAAACTCTCTTACGCAGATCAGACTGAAAGGTGCTAGCCTCCCATCTGGGCTTTCTGATTGGAGATATTTACTACTCTAGACTGAGTGATAAATCATGTTTAAAGTGTCATTAAGTCCTTCTTCTAACAATGATGGATGACCATTTTTAATAGCTACAAGGGGAAAAAAAACAACCCTGCTTTGATCCCAAGTAATTCAAGTATAGTTTTCCTTTACATCACAGCACATTTCTGGGAGGATTCAGAGTTGAGCTGTGGACATATGTGCTGCACTGCTTCTACAGCCAGCTTTGCCTCAAAATTACATGGTATCCTAAATAAATCAAACTTATTTTTCCACCCACTGTCCATTTACCATGTATATAATTACACTACCTGCTCATAGTGACACAAGCCCTTTCAGAAATGTTTCTTGATATCCCTAGTGTTTCTTGCATTGAAGGTGCTACCAAAATGTTTTGCTTTTATTATTTTGTTCCTAAATTTGTGCATTCATTCATTGCTTATCAGCTCATCTGTACTATGTCATGTGTGCATTTCTCCTTCTGAGGCTGAATTGTTCTTGTCATCCATACTAAAGTAATTGGTTTCTCCCTGGCAGAGGTTGGGGAACAAGTTGAAGTATGTAATGTGAAGACAGAGATTACTAATGAGAATAATTAATGATTATTATATTTTCATTATTTTATATAATACCCAATACATATGTAGCATATAATGAACAATATAAAAGGATGCATTAGGGAAGTGTGGGGAGAATGCAAGAAAGTCAAACCCCAAAACCCACCCAAGCGATTGCTCAGCAGGAACAGTGGCCCATCCCAGTTTCCGAGCTCCTTCATTTCATGATAACTTGCCCCCAAACTCTGATCACATCCCAAAATGTGAATACAATAATATTGAAAGTAAAAAAAAATAAAAAATAAGTAATAAAAAAAAAGTAATATTTCATACCTTTCAGACTGGAGTTGCTGGAGAACTATTTCATTTTCAGTAGACCAGGCTTTTTCAGATTAGAGAAATAATCTGTACAGTTTTACTTGGCATTGAGAGACACTGAACCTTATTCCACTGAGACAGAGTTAAGTGTCGATAAATGAAGAGAGGTTCTTACCACCATTCTTTCCCTTCTAGGGGCTGTCAGCTGAACTTAGAGTTTATATGAGTACATCTACAATAAATGTATCCCTGAAGAATGCAGAATAATTACAAGCAAAGCACAAACTATAGAATGAAGGTTGAACATCTATATTTAAATAGAATTCTGATATGCACCAAGCAAAAAAAAGTTCTTGCAAGGTCATATGGGAGCCCTCGGGAGAAAGGAAAATTACTTGCCAGGTCTAAGTTAGGCAATAGTTAGCAGCGAACATGTGTTTTGTTGTCCTGCTAAAAAGCGATGCCAATAGGCGACCTTGTTCAGTAATTATCTCACAGTAAGCATTACATTGACCCTTTAGCAAGAACAAAACCCTAATACATAACATATCCCTTCCTAATATTGAAGGTCAATGAGAATTTTGACATTAACTTCAATGAGGAAGCAAGCTCAGTCTCCTCCACTACTCCGCTTAAACCAACTATCCTTTGACTCCCCTCGCTGGACCTTGTTTTAGGCAAGCTCCTGCCTGTCCACTTTTCCTGCCGCTACGGTCACAAGCTGATCTGACACTCTGCGGTACCTTCTTTTGCAAATCCCTTTCCCTGCTGCCGGCCTGATTGCCGTAAGCAATGCCCATCACCGTGTTTTATCAGTCCTTCCTGCGCTCCAAGCTGCCAGCACGATGCTTCACGGAGGAAAGCAGCACATTCACGTGGCGTTGTGGAATGACTCAGCTCGCACACTTCCTTCCACTACTTGCAACAGCTGGATGCTAAAAGGGACCCAAACAAACATGCTGAAAATGCAGATCTGTAAGTCGATGTGGGGTGTAATGGAGCATGGTGGCTTAGGGGCTCATAAATAACCCCTGTACCACCTTCACCACTGCATTTTGGTTCCACAACCCAGAAACCGATAAATGATAAGTAATTATCGCCACACCTCCCCAGGAAGCATTCTCCACAAAATGGCCCTCAGACAGATTAATGCTTCCTTTTTCTGCAATAAAGTCTTGATTTTCAATTTTTGGTACAATTAAGGAGCACTGTAAAACATTTTTATTATCTTCTTGTTCAGACTGAGAGACAATTATTGCACTGTTTGTATATGCAGCAACCTATTCAAGTATTAGTCATTTTCCCTGTTATTAGCTTCTGCTTTAAAATGCATGATAAAGAATTATGGACACATTTGTGATCCCACAGTGTTTGTTTTCATTTTTTATGGCATGGCAACACAAATGAAAAGAGACAGCTATTGGCCTGGGGAGGAGGACGTGTGGTCTCAACGGGAAGGCTGCAATGACAGGTATGAACACTCGTTAAAGAGGTAGGGTGAGAGGACATTGATTTTCCAAAGAAAAATGCTTTTTTTATCCTTCCAAAGATAGCTCCCTGTAATTATCTGGTGCCGTGTTCATTCTATATGTGTTAATTGGAACAAGTTTTCATTTGCACAGGTGGTAGCTCAGGATAGCCTCTCGCACTGTAGCAGCACCAAGTTACACAAAGAAGAGAATATGCAGCACAGCGTCTGCCCTTCACAGGGCTGCAACTTTGTGTACCAACAGCCAGAAGTGGCCGAGCAGCAGACGAGACTATCACCGGGGTCCCAAATTGCTAAGGACAGATTTGTGAACACAACAAGCAGGGCTATGTCTATTCCGGTAAATGAAATGGGCCAGGGACCATCCTCCAGCCTGGAGGCCAACTGGCACAGCACAACTTTCCTCCTTTTGGCTAAACTCTCTTATCTTCAAAAACAGAGCGGCTGCATTCAGGCTGTTTAATGGACACTGTCCCTGGCTTGTGCTGTCTCCCCAGCCTTGCCTGAGCATTTTCTTGGAAAGCTCTAGTTGCAGCAAGCCAGAGCTCTGCTAGGGCTGGGCTAACAACTTAACAGTGAAGCTGAGCACAGACCCCTGCACGTGCCCACGGCCTGACACTGCTTTGGTTTACGGGTATAGGCATAACCATGGAAACTGCTCTGAATATCTGTGCAGAAGAGGCTTATGGATGGTGAGTAAATCCAGCACTGTAGATTTGCAATGTGAAGTGCGCTTACAGAGCTCTGTAAGAATTTGATGGGTTGTAGCTGCAAAGTGCTGCTTAACTGCGAAAATGGGTTATTTCTGTGCCATCCTATCATCAGCACAGTTTTTCGAAATTATATCTCCTTTTGTGTACTGGGTAAGGGGACATAATTGTTTAATGGTGACTTTAAGAAATAAAGGTGTCTCTCAAGAAATAGTAAATGACAGTAGCCTGGTTTTTACCCTCTCCTTCGGTGATAAGGACTGAACAGCCCCACAGTTAGGAAGTCAACATGCTGTAGTGGCCATATTTCCACTCAGCCAGCATAAGCTGTTCGAAAACACTGTGCCTGTAGCCTCCTCGCAGACACATCAGCTATGCCCTCCTTTCCCTCCGCTGGCCCTGCCAGCATGGCCAGAGGGTTTATAGTGACAGGCTAACCTGAATTTGTGCATGCCAGGAGTGATAGGACTTCCCTGCTGGAAGTCCTGCAGTCAGAGCTCAACTAGAGCAAGTCCTTGCATAACCAGCAGCCTTCCTTGCAGATTCTCAGTGACGGAGAGTAGCTACGCACTCAGGTGCCAGCCTTGATGCACTGCGTCCGATAACTAATCACAAAATGCGTAGATACTTTCTGCAGCTACTCATTACTTTGACATGTTGTAGCCAAGCGTGCAATCTTTCTCAGCAATGCTTGGAAAACCGCAAATCTAACCTGATCAATTAGACTACAGGTTTATTTGCTAATTTCTGTTGGTCTTTCTCTCTAACCAGTATTATCTTTGTCGGCATCCTCAGTACTTAACTTCACGCACAAGATCTATGCAATTAGATGCACGATTTTCCTTTCGGATTTTAAAGGTACACATTAGTTGGTATGCTCACTCACAAATAGTTAAATTGTCCCAAATAATTTTTTTTATAGTGTGAAGAGTCTACTGTTACCAAGTTTGCGCATGCTTACATGTGTAAGCTAACTGATGCACCATCAGTCATGCTTCATAGTTAGGGAAGTTTTTCTGGGGATTTCTTTAATCCCCACTTTGGATCTTTGAACCTCCTTCCAGTTACACATTTTTTGTTTGAATAATAACACCAGAATTACGTTAATTCCAGAAGCAAGATTGGCAGCCAACATCACAGTGCCACAGAATAATTCAGAGGGGGCTCCAGACTAATGTAAAAGTAGGGTCTACACTGAATTCAGATCAGGCTGCTCAGGGATTTGAAAACCTCCAAGAACATCCTACAATCTCCCGATTGTTACCACAGTGAAAAAAATTTCCTTCTGTCAGTATCTCGCCATTCCAAATTTTGCCCATTCTCTGTCATCCCCCTACTTGCACCACTGCAAAAATAGGATAGGGTAGGGTAGGATAGGATAGGATAGGATAGGATAGGATAGGATAGGATAGGATAGGATAGGATAGGATATTTCAGTTGGAAGGGACCTACAACAACCATCTAGTCCAACTGCCTGACAACTTCAAGGCTGACCAAAAGTTAAAGGAAGGAAGGACCAACAGAAAAGACCGAAAGGAAAGACCTGTTGAAAAGGAAGGAGCCATGTTGGAGATGTTCGTGGAGGTCTGTCTCCTGTGGGAGGTCTCCTGTGCTGGAGCAGGGGAAGAGTGTGAGGAGCCCTCCCCCTGAGGGGGAAGGAGCGGCAGAGACAACGTGTGATGAACTGACCGCAACCCCCATTGCCCATCCCCCTGCGCCACTCGGGGGGTGGGATACGTAGAGAAAATTGGGAGGGAAGTTTAGCCTGGGAAGAAGGGAGAGGTAGGGGAGAAGGTGTTTTAGGATTTGGTTTTATTTCTCATTACCCTGCTTTTATTTGATATTGGTAATAAATTAAATTAATTTCCCTAAGCTGAATCTGGTTTGCCCATGATGGTAATTGCTGAGTGATCTCTCCCTGTCCTTATCTCGACCAACGAGCCTTTCATTATATTTTTCTCCCCCTGTCCACCTGAGGAGGGGAGTGATAGAGTGGCTTTGGTGGGCACCTGGCATCCAGACAGGGTCAACAAACCACAACACAATAAACAACAGGTCATACTACAGACCCCCAAGGAAGGCCACATGTTATTGGCCTCCACATTAAGTATAACGCATTAATTACTGAGCCTGATGACACAGACAGTTACCTTCCCCAATCTCATAGCCACCCAGCCATCTCATAATATCCCAACTTGCATAAAAGGAAGTTGTCAAAAGCCTTGCTAAACTCAAGGTAGACATCATCATATTTCTCTCTCATCAGCAATTCTGGGCTTTTATCCTTTTAAGAATCAAAATATTCCCTTCAGCCACAGTGTGTTTAGCATCCCATATTATCTTCAGAGCACTTGCTCTGAGACTAGACTTCTCCCTCAGCCTATAGCCATGTCTTTGTTTGATCCTTGGTATAACCTTAATAACTTAACTTAATCTTGATCTGTGGCCATGTTTAAAATGTGCATTGCTGGCTGGAACCCAGACCACTGAAATATCAAGACCGCTGTGTTTCCGTGACCTACTCTCATATTCTTTCTGGCATGTTATGTAGTATTTATTATGGAGCTGCCAATCAGACAAAGAAATGGACTTGTTCACTTTTTTGTTATTGCTATCATCTGCTCTGGATAATGCAGCCTTTACAAAAATCACCAGGAGCTACATTTTAATGAGGTTTTTCTTTAGTTTATCCAGAGGCACATCAGTAGCACCGTAGCACCACTGAACCTAAAGACAACACAGACTGGAGACTTTATACAAAATGTGTAGTTAATTCTTTCTGTTAACAGCCTCCCTGCTGGCAGTAGTACCTGTTCACGTCCTTTTTACCTCGTGATCTGTGTGAGCCTGCTACTCTCCCACTCCTAAAGGTTTGCCTGGCTTGCTGTGCTCACTTGCGAAACCAGAAGAGGAGACGCTTTCCTTGCCTGCAAAAGCAGCAGAGAGACGTTCTGCCTTAAGGAAGTATTTAGAGGCAGGAGTCCTCTCTTGGGTTCCTTGCCTTATTTCCAAGTTTACTGTATGATATTTATTTTTCTTTATATTATTCACACTATTGATAGAAGTCACTTTTTCATCCCAAACAAAATTCCCAATGAAACACGTGAGCTGCTAAGACAGAATTCATCACCCTCCAAACCTGGATCTTAGGTCAAGTGTCACTTAATAATCTCTTACATGAAATCTAATGAGAAAATCTAGAATATACCTTAAGGAAAAGTGTAATTTAAAGGGCAGAACCTGTACTTGTTTATCTGAATCACATTTATAATGCACAAGAAAAACAAAATCATGTTTCATTTCCCACAAACATCTTTACCTTTGTGTTTATAGTATTTCTTTTTGTACTGGTTTTGGCTGGGATAGAGTTAAGTTTCTTCGTAGTAGCTTGTATAGGGCTGTGTTTTGTATTTGTGCTGAAAACAGTGTTGATGACACAGGGATGTCTTTGTTATCGCTGAGCGGTGCTTACACAGAGTCAAGGCCTTTTCTGCTCCTCACACCACCCCACCAGTGAGGAGGCTGGGTGTGCACGAGGAGCTGGGAGGGGACACAGCTGGGACAGCTGGCCCCAGTTAACCAAATTTCATACCATATGACATCATGCTCAGAAACAAAAGCAGGGGGAAGAAGAAGGAAGTAGGGGACACTCGGAGTGATGGCCTTTTGTGTTCCCAAGTAGCTGTTATGTGTGATGGAGCCCTGCTTTCCTGGAGATGGCTGAACACCTGCCTGCCGATGAGATGTAGTGAATTAATTCCTTGTTTTGCTTTGCTTGTGTGTCTGGCTTTTGCTTTATCTATTAGATTGTCTTTATCTCAACCCACAAGTTTTCTCACTTTTACCCTTCCAATTGTCCACCTTGTCCCTCCAGGGGAGAGTGAGTGAGTGGCTGGGTGGGGGTTAGCTGCCTGCTGGGGTTAAACCACAACACTTTTCATTGATTTCAATCCTACATTCCAGTCTAATGTTTTCTCAAAATCCAACTAAGGATGTTTTTGTGTAGAACAAAATAATTAAATTTTACTTTCCCACTATGGCACCACTGGAGCAGAGGAACTCCTCCTTCCCCCCTTGCCAAAATAAAATAAAATGAAACCAGAGAAAGATGAGCACAGAACTGTTTCCAATACAAAGATATGTCTGAACTTTCCCCATTTTCACATAAAATGACAGAGTGAACAGCTCCACTAATTTAATTCCCATTTGCTTTGCTGTAATATACCCTTTTTAAAGGTTAGAAGTCCATCTGCTTATTCTTCCATCAGAGACTCGGCACAATTCCAGCTGCAGATGTGGCAGTTCCAGCGCAAAATGAGCAACAGCTTAAACAGTCTCATTGCCAGCCCAAAATGTGACAGCTTTTTCTCTTGAAGGAAAAATATATATATTCCAAATCAGTATTTTGTTAACAGGTCCACAAATAAAAACACTAAACAGGGCAGGCCAGTCAGAAATGGGCCAAAACTGTGATTCTGGGAGCCGTGCTAGACAGATCTCCTGCTCTCAGTAACTCACAGAATCACATTTCTTCACCTGTCGTTCCAGAGAAATTTTGAAGAACACGGAACCAAGACTAAACTTCAGATGTGAATGGTGACCCCAGCAGTGTGTGTCAGTAGGGGATGGTTTTAGTCATAGTTTGCAGCATGATGTTAGAGACATTAGAGACACTAAAGACGTTAGAAGTTAGAGATGTGTGCACACCTGCAGGGCTATGATCTTATTGGCATCACAGAGATGTGGTAGGATGGCTCCCATGGCTGGAGTGTTGGAACGGAAGAATACAGGCTCTTTAGGAAGGACAAGCAGGGGAGACAAGGAGGGGGTGTCGCCCTCTATGTCAAGGACCAGCTGGAGTGCATGGAGCTTATCCTGGGGATGGATGAGGAGCTGACCAAGAGCTTATGAATGAGGATAAAAGGGAGGGCAGGGACAGGTGACACTATAGTGGGGGTCTGCTACAGGCCACCCAACCAGGAAAACCGAGCAGATGAGGGCCTTTACAGACAGACAGAAGCAGTCTCACCATCACAAGTCCTGGTCCTCATGGGGGACTTCAACGACCCTGATATCTGTTAGAGGGACAACACATCAGGGCATAAGCAATCCAGGAGGTTCCTGTAATGCCTCAAAGATAAATTCCTTCTCCAAGTGTTAGAGAAGCCAACAAGGAGAGGTGCCATGCTGCACCTTGTCCTTACCAACAAGGAGGGGCTGATGGGGAATGTGAAGCTCAACAGCAGGTTTGGTTGCAATGACCATGAAATAGAGTTCAAGATCCCCAGGGTGGCAAGGAGGTGGCACAGTAAGCTTGCTACCCTGGACATCAGAGAGCAGACTTTGGCCTCTTCAGGGATCTGCTTGGTAGACCACCATGGGATAAAGCCCTGGAGGGAAGAAGGGCCCAGGAAAGCTGGCTAATATTCAAGGATCACCTCCTCCAAGCTCAGAAGGGATGCATCCCAACAAAGAGGAAGTCAGGAAAAACAAAAACCTGAGGCCTGCTTGGATGAACAAGGAGCTCCTGGACAAACTCTAATGCAAAAAGAAAGCCTACAGATAGTGTAAACAAGGACAGGTAGCACGGGAGGAATACTGCAAAATTGTCTGAGCAGCCCGGGATGAGGTTAAGAAAGCTAAAACCCTGATAGAATTAAATCTGGCCAAGGATGTCAACGGCAACAAGAAAAGCTTCTATAGGTATGTCGGTAATAAAAGGAAGACTAGGGACTTGTGGGTCCACTCAGGAAGCAAGCAGGAGACCTAGTCACCCAGGCTATGGACAAGACTGAGGTACTCCACAAATTTTTGCCTCAGTCTTCACAGACAAGTGCTCTAGCCACACCACCCAAGTAACAGAAGGCGAAGGCACGGACTGGGAGAATGAGGAACAACCCACTGTAGATGAAGACCATGTTCGAGACCATCTAAGGAACCTGAAGGTACACAAGTCCACGGGACCTGATGAGGTGCATCCGCCAGTCCTAAGGGAACTGATGGATGAAGTTGCTAAAACAGTGAAGTTCCTGCTGACTAGAAAATGGGAAACATAACCCCCATTTTTAAAAAAGGAAAAAAAAAAAAGATCTGGGGAACTACAGGCCGGTCAGTCTCACCTCTGTGCCCGGCAAGATCATGGAGCAGATCCTCCTGGAAACTCTGCTAAGGCACATGGAAAATAAGGAGATGATTGGTGACAGCCAAGAATGGCTCCACTAAGGGCAAAAGTGCCTGACAAATTTGGTGGCCTTCTACAATGGGGTTACAGTATTAATGGATAAAGGAAGAGCAACTGATGTCATTTACCTGGATTTGTGCAAAGCATTTGACACTGTCCCACACGAAACCCTGTTGTCTAAATTGGAGAGACATGGATTTGATAGATGGACCACTCAGTGGATAGAGAATTGGCTGGAGTTGTGGTCAATGGCTCGATGTCCGAGTGGCGATCAGTGACAAGTGGCACTCCTCGGAGGTTGGTACTGGGACCAGTGCTGTGTAACATCTTTGTTGGTGACATGGACAGTGGGATTGAGTGCACCCTCAGCAATTTTGTCAATAACACCAAGTTGTATGGTGTGATTGACACGTTGGAGGGAAGGGATGCCATCCAGAGGGATCTTGACAGGCTTGGGAGGTGGGCCTGTGCGAACCTCATGAAGTTCAACCAGGCCAAGTGCAAGGTCCCGCACCTGGGTCATGGCAATCGCAAGCACAAATACAGGCTCGGTGGAGAATGGCTTGAGAGCAGCCCTGAGGAGAAGGACTTGGGGGTGTTGGTGGATGAGAAGCTGAACATGAGCCGGCAATGTGCAGTCACAACCCAGAAAACCAACCGTATCCTGGGCTGCATCAGAAGAAGCGCGGCCAGCAGGTTGAGGGAGGTGATTCTGCCCCTCTACTTTGCTCTCATGAGACCCCACGTGGAGTACTCCCTGGAGTATTAAGGAAAGCAATTGCACCTTGACTTAGACCTTTCCCTTCAGGCAGTATTCACAGTCCTCACTTTCTCTGTTTGTGTTGTGTGTGTTGGTGTCTGATCTCCAGCTATTAGTCCGCTTTGCAAAAGTCTGCTTCCCTCCAAAGCTCCACTTACAGCTCTTTTTAAGACTAGCAACTAAAGCTTCTTCTTGGCCTGCACCACAGAAGAGAAAATGACTACTAAGATATTTCCCAGGATGCTTTTTAAAATCTTCATCTCTCATTCATCCGGAAAGCACCAACCCCACTGCTAACTGTCTAGGGGTTTGGCCGTGTTCCTAAGGCCAGTCCCAGGGAACCACCCCTTAAACACAACTTTCTCAGAAACCCCCACCTGCCCTTTTCTATTCAGTCTACTTAAAAGTAAAAATCCTTTACTTCTTCTCCTGAACAATACCTGCTTCTGTATGGAAAGCACTCAGCTCCTCCACAGCAGGGACTGACCCAAAGGTGTCCTTTGAAGAGGCTATCAGAGGCTTCAGCTCCATGAACTGGCTTTATTGACCATTGAGGGTTTTATATACCTTCAACACAGTATATTTTTTATCCTTTTATAGCCTGTTATAAATAAGACAATGGTCACTTTCTATTGTTTCTAGAACGGCTTCCTGTCTTGGTAAAGGTCAGGGAACAAATTGGCTCACACAACTTGTAGCTTCTCGAGAAGCATTGGTAAGGCAGGACAGGAATACCTGAGCAGAGGCTGCTTGTGCTCTACCTTGAATAGAAAAAGGCCTGTAATTCTGGCAGCATACACAAGCATCACTTTTCAAATATAAAAATCCTCCCACTAGATATTGAAAATTGGACAAGGGCCAGCAGTGTTAAACGGAAGGCAGCACTTGTTCTGCTCTCAAAGAAGGGCTGATTTGGAAGAAGCATAGCACAGTCCCGATAAATCTCCCTTAGTTCTGGAGGTGCAATATGTCAGCAGCATGAGAGGGAGTGAGCAGGAGAAACAGAAGCTAAAAAAGCCACAAGGATATTGTGGTCAGGACCATGCAATTGAAGATCAGACATTAATCTGGAAATGGTAACAGGGAAGAAAAGCAAGGGAGCAGAGTGAGAAGCTATGGGCTATTAGAGATAATAGAAAAAAGTCTTTTGACAGAGCAAGGGGACTCCTACAAACTGTAGATTAAAGCCCACCTTCCTACACTGGAGAGATGGAGCTGGTTAACCTGCTGTATGTTCCTGCTGTAACAGGCGCGAACACAACAGACAGACTGGATGTCAGGAAGAGAGTTTGACGGGGCAGCAACATGAAATTTCTTTGCTCTCCTTGATGAAATATTGCTGGAAAAGGATATTATAAATATATCCATGCAGGGAAAAAAAATTTATTTTCATATCAGCTGCATTAGTGATGTTTCTCCTTGAAGAAAATCCTTACCTACAAAGAAATCAGTTAACAGCAGGGGGGAAAAGGTATGCTTCTGGTTATGTGTCTGACACATGCTAAAATTACAAGACAATAGAGGAAAGACAGCTGAGCTGAAAGAGAAATTCAAATGTGTTCTGAGCACTTTCTGGGGTCCAAAGTGAAGAGGAATAGAGGCTAGCATGGAAAATAAACGCACTGTTTCGGAGGCAAAAGTGGAAGGCAGGAAGCAACCTTGTGGAGGAGTTTGAGACCAGGTTTGCTGCTGAAGTTTTCCTATAGAAAAGACCAGACAGACACAGAGGTCTAGATGAACCCTATGGATGTCAAAGCAGAAATAGAACCCTCTGCAGTAACAAAGCAGACATGTGGCATCCACCTCAACAGTGTGAAGAAATAATCTCCAGGAGCACACTTCTCTCACATCAGGCTTTCTTAAGGATTATGTTTGATTTTCCAAAAAAACCGCAGTGTCACCAAAGCAGAAGATGAAGGAAGAAGGTAGAAGCAGAAGGATCCAATGGGTCCTGGGTTCCCAGACATGCAGGTCCCCACAATGAGTCCTAGGTAAGACTGCATCTTCTTTCCTTTGACTATCATTTCACTATTTCATCATCACTTTAACCTCCATCTTCTCTTACTCACAGTGCCATTTTGAAAGAGACACAGCCTGGAAACGTTTCCTTATGTGTCTATACAACCCTATTGTTCCCCTCTGTACCTTCTTCATGCCTTCAGTGGTTTCCAGGACAGTCTTGAGAGACACTGTTGGGTTGCCCCATGCAATGTTCTTGCTGAAGGGAAAAAATGTCACCTTTAGTGTTTTTTCTGTGACTTCAGATTATGCTATAAAACAGAAAAGCTTGATAAACCCCATTTAGGAAAGTAGGGAAGGTAGAGCACAAGCCTCTCCTTAGATCTACAACAGCCCCCAGGACCCACTGAAAATGAAAAGAAACCCTTTATTTTGGATATGGGATTGTTGGTTTTCCCCTCCTTACCTCAGGAATTTTGTGTCAGAATACCAATTTGAGCCCATCTCTCCCTGAGACCCATCTCTCCCTGGACCACTCCCCTTCGGTGACTTACCCTGTTGAGCACAAGGAAGAGGTTTGCATCTTCATGGCTGTCCATCCCCCTGCATTACCTGTGTTCTGCCAGATAAAAATGAAACATTTAACAGCAGAGACGGCGAATTTTTTTTGCTATAAATTTTACCAATCATATGCATTTCTAACAATTAAAAATTGCTGTCTTTTTTAGCATATATAACTTAGGCAGCATGAGATCACTTTGTTTTAACCAAAGATCTCACCCAGATTATTACATGATACACCAGGCTTCAGATAAATCCAATTTAAAGCAGTCAAGCTTAAAAAAAAATCCTAACACAAACTGTCAGATTTGTTAGCAGTAATTTTTCCTTGTATTATTCAGCACACAATTCAATAAAAACTGTATAAAGCCAAAATATGATAGCTAGGGTGAGGCAACAGTTTTGTATCACCTAAGCATACACTATACTTAAATGCAAACAATTTTCTGTAGGAAAACTTCATTTTTTAGGGCAGTTATAAGCCTCTAGGCTTTCACTCAGAATGAGTGTTAGGGACCATATCACAGTAAATACCTGAATAAATAAACACAACTAGCACTGAAATATGTATATTATTCAGTCCAATTTCCTTTGATTTTGACATAACCAATTTTGAAAGTCACCAAGTAGATCACAGTGGTGTGTCACCTGATTGCATCTAATATAAATCTAGATAAAAGGTTGTATCATTTTTAATATATCGGCTTACTTAGAATGCTTTTTGGCTGCTGACACATCAGCTAGATTGCAGTGATCAATAAAAGTAAAGAAAATGCTGAGATATTAGAATCTTTATAATTCCCTTAGTCAATTTTTCACACAGTACTTAGTACCCAAGTTTTATGTCTAAACTTGCCAAGCTAAAAATGTAATTCATATGATAATGAAATGTCAAATAAGTCTTGAGCTAAGATCTAGATATTTAAAGTATCTGATTTCATTAGGAAGCCACTTCTTAAAGATATAAGGAATGATCAGATGCTCTACTCATCTTCTGTCAACAGTCAAATAGAAGTGTATTTGTTTTACTAGAATTCAGCTTCCTCCTAATAAATCACACTCCAAGAGCACTAACATCTAATTACCGATTACACTTATACAGTATATTATCCCATAATGAAGATGAAGCCTATTAGAACAGACAGTTCACTGCAAGTTCAGATGCTGAAGAACAACAGTGATGGGATGCCTGGAAGGAGGAAAAAAAATCCTGGTTTGCAGATGTTAAGCTTGTTGATTTGGTGTCTTGCAAGAACTGGACCAATTTGTATCAGACAATTTCTCTAATACGCCTCTGTTCTTAGCCTGGAACCTGCCTGGAATGGGAACTGTGTAATAGCTATCATGTATTGCCAGAGGGAAAATTGGGCCCTGTGTATATCAGGATAGTAAATCAAATCAAAAAGACACATCTGTACCCCACTGGATACAGCAAACACCTCATCAAATTTTATTCCAACTTAAGCAATTTAATTAAAATTATTATAGACAAGGGAGAAAAAAAAAGGATGGGGTAGTTTTGCTCAAAATAAAAAAGGTGGTGCTACAGCATGCAGCCCCACAATGCCTTAGTTTCCAGCACAGGATGCATAAAACATTTCACAACAACCATGCAGCAACTATGAGAATTTAGCATTGTGACAAATACTGCAACAAAAATCTAAGTTTAGTGACAACTACAGCTATAGAGAGAACCACTGGCACATCCAGGGAATTTTAACCAGATACTTGCAGCTTACAGGAGTCCCTTCAGCTATTAATAGTGAGGATGATAACATAAACTGAGATACAGGTTCAACCCAAAGAAGTTGAAACTGTAAGAAAAGGAAAGTCTTATACATAAGCATGCCAGTGTGGGAACCTGCTTACACTTCCACCTTATCGCTGGAAGGTATAGGAATTGCTGAGCCCAGTTTGCATTGCTTTGCACTGACACCCGAGGCTGCAGCCAGGGTGGAACTCATGGGTCCTAAATGGAAACACATCCAGAATATTCCTGGCAATTAAATGGACTTCCTGTAGCATCACATCCAGTAGTTTCACTGGATGTTCTCCAATACACATCTCTCTGAATTCCTGCAAGTTGACATCATTCTTGTAATCACGGGGTCCTTTTAATGCCAAAGTCCCAGAACATTTCAGAGAAATAGCTGACGAGCCATTACGACGTCTGAGTTCCCAGGGTCTCTGCTGCAGTGCTATGTGTTGGTGTCATAACCTGTGATACATCTTTTTTTCTTATAGTCACATCCAAGCAATCACATGAGGTCATTTGATTCATTACCTACACTCTTCCAACAAGGGGAACGTTCAAAGCAGAGCCCCAGATTTTAGCCAGTCACCTTCTGTTATGTCAGACTCTGGTGCCTTCGTGGGATGGTGCACTTACAACTCCTACACGATGCTTGAGAAAACACATATCTGCTTATAAATCTAACTGAAAAACACACAAACCTTGCTGTCCCCCAAAGCCAACCGGATTATGCATAGCATAATGCCTTTTCTTAGGCTAAAATATTTTAATTGCAAACACATAGATTATGATAGCAATGGTGCTAGCATCAACAAACCAATGTGAACATTATAAAATGAACTGGTCACTCTTCCGCCTCATTTATTATCTGGTTTTGCTAACCGTCATGACAGAGAGAGGAGATCTTTGCTTTTGCATTGCTGCTGGTGAGAAAAGTCGTTCTTTCACCTGAAAGGTAGTTTGACCGGTTAACCACTAAACCACAAGAAACAGAAAGATCTGAACAGCTTAAAACTTCTAGAGTAGTTGGGATTCTTTCATTTAGAGGACTCATGGTTTGCCCCTAGCAAACAGAAGAAATTATTGATCCTTTATTAACTTTTCAGCTAATTAGATATCATCACTCAGCTTCTTACTGATATGATGCTCTTTCTTCTGGATTCATTGTATGCCCACCCTAATTAGCACCGGCATGGAAAAGCACAGAAACAATCGACACTCCCACTAAGGAATTTTCAGCCCAACTTGGTGGAAGACAGACATCTCCCTGGCACATCCTGTAAGGTTTCCAGAAGCTTCTTCTTGCTGCAAAGTGTTTGGCTTTACAGAAATTGGCTCACAGTCCATGTCCTATCATCTGCTCCCATCAGGGTTAATACCAACCACACAGACAGGAAAGTAAAAGGAAAAGAAAAATAAAAAAAAAGCAAGTCTTGATTATTGCACCTTGTTCCAATTGTGTGTGGATCAAAGGGGATAAACATACAGGCTGTAGCACCATTTGTTCATGAGCAGTATAAACACTACTGATACGGCACCGTCTGATCTGCAGCGTTCCATCTGCCAGCTGCGAGAACGAAAAGGGAGAGCAATTACGAATATTAATCAGGGCTTGAAGTGCTGCATGATTCATGATTCACGTGAAGAAAGACCAAGATATATCAAAAGATAATGTGTTTACTTAAAATAAAATAGAAGCATGATTTCTTTAGTCCTGCATATTTAATGGAGTACATTCTTTTTCCCTGACTGCACTGAACTTTCCACCAAATCTCTTGCACTCACTTCGAACAGTCAAGCACTTAGCTCAATCTATCTCAGCCTAATTCAAGCTTCTGATTACTGATTATTTAGAAGCACTGAGTTAACATTAGAGTATCAGCAGTTAGATTATTTTCCTGGTGATCTTCATTCTGGTATTTAATAATGTCATTTCATCCATTCCAATTAGACTTTTCTGCTAACACAAAAAAAAAAAAAAAGCAGAAGTTTCTTTTAGATTTTTGGGTAAATGTACAGAGTATAACAGAGAATTTGATCCTTGCTGTGAAACTATTTATGAATATTAGCAAAACAACTCTACAAGTTTTATGGAGAAAGGAATCTTTTCTGTACGGGGTGGTATTTCTATACAGAATTCTAGTTTCTGCTGAGGAGCTCTCTCCCCATGGATAAGTGAATGACAACACTGTAAAGATATTTAAAGTGCCTAAAGATGCAGATTGGTGCCTACTGGGATTTCATATCTCCATAAGAGACCTATATGCAAGCAGAAACCACAGTTTAAGATCTAAGGAAATAAAACATCTATTCAGAAATTCACCCAAGAAAACCAGCCTTTTGCGTGTACAAAAGCCACAGAAGCAATTTAATACCATGCAGAAAATCTTTTTTACTGCCACTCGCCAAGTTATGTGGCCTTCTTACTGTAACAGACACTTGAGACACAACAGGCACTGCCAAAGCACAGCTCTTCTGCACGCATGGACCACGTCCCTGTCCTGAGGAAAAGAAAGGTTCAGCGCAATCTGTCCTGGCCAGCAGTTTGGCTCCAGGTCAGCACAATCCCTCGTGCACATCAGGGAATCGGAGGAGAAAACTTGGCTGTGGAGACTGACCCCCAGACACTCATGGAGGCTATTTACCGCACCTCAGAAAGTTGCCTACATGAAAAGTACATCCAAAGCTGAGGAAGCAAAAGGTGGCCCAAACTCACTGTCCACCAGCTGTACACATTTCAAAATTAAGATCAGATTCTTGAGTTGAACGTCTACAGTATTTTGATTCAGTCTCTTCTCCAGAAATAAGCAAGACTCAAGATTTTAAAGCATTAGGTATTTAAGGATGTTGCAGTCTGCAATGTAAAAATGGCAAAAATTATTTTATGTGTTTATAAGGTAGGGGGTTTGTTTGGGTTTTTTCCCTGGATTTTAGGTCATGTAATAGCTTGCACCTGTCAAGACAAATTAAGACAATGTTGTGTGCAATTTTCACTTAAAAAAAAATTACTTCCTAGCTTTGAAGTAGGCAAAAAGGAGCATTTATGAAGTTAAAGAATCTCAGAGAGAGGCCTTTTAAAAAGATTAACCTGTTAGAAGAGTATGATATGCTATCAAGCTCTGCAGCAAAAGCGTGATAACCTCAGGCTGTCTTTGAAACTCTCCAAACAGGGGCTTTAGATGTTTTGGAACCATTTAAAGAAGGTCTGTATGCCATCTTTTGCAATAAAATAACGACCTTGGCACTTGGTGTCCTCTGCCATTAAAGGCCGAAGTACAACATTAAGCAGTTTGAAACCAGATGGCACACTAAAATTGAATATGTAGGTGGAAAAAAAAAAAAAAAAAAAAAAAGTAGGGATATCTGGAGAAAAAGACATGGAAATACAGCTTTTTGTGCGCAGACAATATTCCAGGGGGACAATAATACAGAAGGCACAGCATGCATCTATATGTGCCATCTTCACAAATGATCAAAGCTGTTTGCAAGAATGCATGAAGTTTAATCCTACAAAATGCAAGGGACAGGCTGGGTATGCTGACCGCCTTATTCAAGTTTTCTTCTTAGGAAGGGTTGAGCACCTGGATTTGCTCAAAGAAAGGAAACCTACATCAAAAAGATGTGTTTCTCTTTTTACTGAAATACACATACTATAAAACAACCCTTTGGGAAAGTTCAATAAAGATTGAACAAGTAGCAAATACGATGGTAAAACTCCTCTGTGCTGGGGCTCTCTGAAAACAAACCTTCATTTTGAAGTTCTCTGGTCACGTTTTGTTTGCTGCACTTCCCATCATTGCCTTTCTCATAGCCTCCAACCAAGGTCGGCATTAACGCCTTCTTCAAGCACAGTAAAAGATCTCAAAAGTTAAGTCATTGTGTGAGCTCAATGAGCAGCTGTGTCCAACTGGATGCTGATCATCTTCTGCCCTTCAACAGACAGAAACTTCCTTCCCAACACTAGTAGTGTGCAGAGGACTAATAATTTAAAGCCATAGGGCTGACCGTGCCGAAGTAAAAATCCTGATCAAGTAATTATTTAGAACAAGATTCTGTTCTGAAATACTTTGGGGTCACCTCAGAGAAACTTCAATCCCTGTCCCACAGGGTGGACATCTGGGCTTGAAGGCACGGGACTGAGACTGAGGAGGCAATTTCTGTTTATGCCACGTGGTCTAGAGCAGGTAAGCAATAACAGCTTGTACTATGCAAAACAGTGAGGAGGCTATCTATCTGCCACGTAAATTTAGACAGCAAGTTCTCCAGTACACAAAGTCCCACATAATATACAGTACCTCCCCCAGTGAAATCTCCATCTCTATACACAGGGTAACTGGGATAATGCAGTAACTGAAAGTAAAAAATCTGCCTTAATTGTTGAGCACAGAACAACGGCAACAAATTCCCATTTAGGAATTTAATCTCAGTAGGTCTTTGTATTTTGAATGCCTATATTTTCTTTTATTTTCCCTACAACTGTTTTGGGGTTTCCTCTTAAACAGGTCACAGAAGTACAAGAGGACGCAGATCTAACAAGCTTCGATTATAGGAGAATGTCCTGACTTCCCAGCTGCAGACAGGCACCTTAATGGTAGTTTGAGACAGAAAGGATTTCTTATGCCATTATCAAGATCTTTTCTGGCAGCAGCTTTCATAGCGCTGTCAGATTAGAGTCCTCCTCATTAACTGTCAGCCACTATCTGTTTTTCAGTGGGAGAGAGGAGAAGGAGGGAATAATAATCCTCATATACACTAGATGGCCTCTAGGAGAGAAATGTCACTTAATGACATTTGTACAGCAGATAATACCAGGCAAAATAAAGGGCAGGAGGGATTTTTTTCTTTTTTTTTTTTTTCTACCTCCAGAACTCCTAGAAGAAATGTTTGTTACCGTTCTCTCTCAAATTGGCTTTGCAAGTGACTTGGAGGTTTTATGTCAGAAATTACTCATAGATCACTGGAGGGATAACAGAGCCCCTTTTGCAGTCCCGAGCACACTAGAATATTTTCCTTTGCACTTTGTGACTGACAGCAGCTTCCTTTCATCCTCAGGCACCGGACAAATTAAAAGACAATCCTGGGCCCTGTGTTTTCCCTGATTACTGTGCCCAGGCTGGCTTTCAGCTTGTCAGGCTGTGCTATTACCGCACCTCAGCTACTTTTCTCTAGATGAAGGAGGGGAAAAGAGAACTGTCTAAAGGGATTTTTTTTTACGAGACTTTTTTCTTTCCCTTAAGAAAGTTATTGTGAGCCCTGGCTGGCAAACCTTTCAATTTAGTGTATCCTTCGTACTCTGGCAGAAGCACAAGCTACCCCCAGTCATCCAGGAACAAAGTTGATTTGGTGTGTCCTCCTTCCAAGTTTTATTTCCAACATAGAATTCTTGTTTTCCTCTGCCTCAGAAAATACCTAGAAACACCAAATTAAAATTTAAAGATAATTAGAAAGGATCGGGAGCAAATTTAATAGGAACAACATCTTTAAAACAGTACATGGACAGCATTTATCCTTGATTATTTCAATGACCTTGTTTCTTAGGATAGCTGAAAAGTCCTCCCCACTCAGCACATGGGCAGTGGAATTATTCACGAAAAAGGTATGCAAAGGCCACAGCCAACATCGTGGCTTTCTAAAATCACCTTCACTGATTTTACCCAGCCTTGCATCAGAGTCAGAGTGGACACTGGGCAGGATAACAGCAGCATAGCTTAAGGACATTCCAGCAAAAGATTCAAGGAATAAAGTTAGACAAATGATCATCTTCGGTGGCAAATTCTGTGCTGCATCTTTCTTCATAGTTCTTGGCAGTAATGCAACTGGTAATGCGCCTCATATGGTCTGAAAAAGCCTTGTTGTTTTGTACATGGAGTCCGGTTGTCATATGGGTGTGAGCTTTTTGCTTTGTCTATGTTCAAAGGTTTGCAACAAGTTTTGCAAAAATAGATGTTGCTATATTTCTTGACAAGCCAGGCCTTAAATGTAAGCTCTTTTAGTCAACAGTTGCAAGATGATAAGAAATATATTTTTCTCCTTTTTCTTTTCTTATCTTGGACGGCATTTGTTGTTCTTTTTCCTCAACAGTGCTGTTGGAAGCATCTTGTTCAGTCCGTGTTTTGATCTCCATGTGTAATCTGCCCCAGACAGACACACTCCCAAATCACAGCAAAAATCCTTGCAAGAGCAGAGAGAACATGAGCCACATCATTGGCATTTCTTATAATCAACTTCACACACTTCCTTGGCTCCCCTTGTAGATGCACGTGAGTCTAGGCTATGCCATAGGAAGCCTAACCATGGCTACCTAATGAATTAGGAGGTAAAAGCCTGTCATGACAATTTGCAAGTTTGAAGGAAATTTCTTAAATTACTAGGAAATATACTTCTAGTAAGGGGAGTAAAAAAAAAAAAAACCCCAAACCACAACAATATCTTCAGTCTTAGATTGCATTGGAAAATAGCCTAATGGACCTCAAACTGAAAGAAAAAAAAAAAAAAAGGAAAGGAAACAGCCCGGCAGAAAAGGACCTGGGGGTGTTTGTTGACAAGCGGCTGAATATGAGCCAGCAGTGTGCCCAGGTGGCCAAGAAGGCCAACAGCATCCTAGCCTGTATCAGGAATAGTGTGGTGAGCCGGACTAGGGAAGTGATCATCCCCCTGTACTCGGCACTGGTGAGGCCCCACCTCGAGTACTGCGTTCAGTTTTGGGCCCCTCGCTACAAGAGGGACATTGAGGTGTTGGAGCGTGTCCAGAGAAGGGCTACAAAGCTGGTGAGGAGTCTGGAGGACAAACCTTATGAAGAACGACTGAGGGAGCTGGGGTGGTTTAGCCTGGAGAAGAGGAGGCTGAGGGGAGACCTTATCACCCTCTACAACGACCTGAAAGGAGGTTATAGAGAGATGGGGGCTGACCTCTTCTCCCTGGTGACAAGTGATAGGACAAGAGGAAACGGGTTCAAGTTATGTCAGGGGAGATTTAGATTGGATATTAGGAAACATTTTTTCACTGAAAGGGTTATTAAACATTGGAATGGGCTGCCCAGGGAGGTGGTGGATTCACCATCCCTGGAGGTGTTTAAAAAAAGGGTAGATGGGGCACTTGGGGACATGGTTTAGAAGTGGCTTTTGTCAGGGTAGGTTAAAGGTTGGACTCGATGATCTTAAAGGTCCCTTCCAACCTCAGCAATTCTATGATTCTATGATTCTATGAAAATACAGATGAAGTCACATTGAGATGTTCACCTTGTAGCTCACTACCTTGCAAATTACCCACATGTTATATTGCAATGTGCTCAAAGAAAGAGAGAGAAACGATGGGAAGTCCAGCAGACAATCAAGAACCTTGGCTATAACAGCCAAAGGTAGTACTGGACGTGCCTGGGGATATTTCCAAAGCTGTGGGTTATCACATCACACTCCTAAGGACGTTGGGGAGATGGCTGTGAACACAGAGGTTAAAGACGGCCATGGAGGTGGTTCGTCCACAAAGGACGAAGGAAGCCCACCATGGCGGTTGATCCCAGTAAAGGCAATAGCTGATCAGAGGATTTTGCCAAAAGACTGATGCCGCACACTGAGTGTATGTGAGCAGTCTGCCAGCTTGTCGGCTGAAACAGAGACCTGATCTTGGAGTCAATTCAATACAGGAATAGCTATCATCATGGTTTTCAGTTAGTTCTGTGTATCTGTTTCTAAACCTAATAACCCCATTGTTAATGCTGTTGTAATACATTCCAGCCATGCTTGTACTTCCATAGTTCTCTATTGTTGAAAGCAATTGCCCATTAACCGGCAAACAGCAAAGCATTACATTCCTCCTCCTAGCAGTCTTTGAAAACAGTCCTGTGTCTTTCTCTAAAACTTTATACAGAAGTTTCATGGGTACCACAAGGGAAGGGAACTTCTTTCTCACTGAGCAGCATGAGCCAGGATAGGTAACACCAGGTGTCAGTTAGAAAGAGGCATTTTCCAGTGACGAGTATTAGCCAGAGACTGGCAAAAGGAAAACAGGAATTTTGTGGAAACTGAAGGGCCTCCTGCAAGTTTGCAACAGTTATCTGAATCATCATTTTTCTTCCCTTCAGCCGGAGAGAGAATGTGGTATATTAATATTAATATACTACCCTTGATGGTGGCAAGACCAGCCCCCAGTAATGCACACAGGCAGGAAGAGGCACTCACTTGGACAGCATTTATATACTACAGCATGGGAAATGATGCTCTGGACCATAAATAGACTCTTAATTGCCATAAGTGCACAGCCTGAAAGAATGTGAGGGAAAATTCCTTGAACTCCCTCCAATCAAGATACTATAGTGGGTTTGCCACAGAAACAACAAAATTCAGCCTTCATGCCTTGAGAAAATAGAAACTTAGCACCTTTGACCACCGACCATCTTCCAGAAAATCCTGGAGACCCTCAGGAGTCTAAAATACATCAAATTTAGGAGCAATTCTGAGCATACCAGAAGACAGATTTATTTGTCAGAGTAAGTTTTAGAACCTTTAAAATTTAAACTGCATTTTTTTCAACAGTAGTTGTAAGATGAAAAACAAAGGCATCAGAGGCTCAAGAAGAAACAGCATCTTGGAAAGGAAGCTCTGTTCTTATTAAGAGACCACAATTGTGACTATTAAGTTACCCAAATTCAAAATAGGATTGTAAAGATGGGTTAGTTTAGCCCCTGAGAAGCTAAAAAAAAGGAAGAGGGTTATTGTAGAAACGTTAACAGATAACAGCATCCACAAAAAAGGAGTGCTGTAAATCAAGTGACATATCATAAATCTAAGCAGACAATTTATGAAAGCCTTACTGAAAATCAGTGTGTCATTCCCTTCATTCCAATGTCACCGTTACCCTGCAAACAGAGAACAGTTACAGCTAATTTTTCCAGCAAAGAAAAAAAAATTGTGGCCTCAGAACATTACTAAGAAAGTATGACAGATTGGATAGAATTAGGTTAAGGGGAAAAATAAACTCTGGAGGGCAAAGCCTATGCAAACTTGTAATACAAACACACAAATCTCAAAAATTGCACTGGGGCTGGACCCTCACTTTGGAATCTCAGTGCTATTACAACTGAGTGCCATGATTTTGCATTAGCCCAAAGAAGAGACTTCTCTCATTTTACACTATAATTTGCTTCCAGTAAAAAGAAAATAGCACAGCCCTTGACTGAACCCACTTTGGGAGCGTGGGTTTCAGAGAATCACAGACTCCGTGCCACATGAATGATGTATTCCTCATTGCGCGCATCCCACCACTCTGGCCCCTCTACGCCCAGAGTCCTTTTTCGTTCTATACTTCCACACAGATTTACTTACTTTGAAAGGCCTGCAGTTCACTGATTGTTCAATCCTTCTGAACAAACATATAATGAGCGGGTTTTTTTCACTAAACTTGGTACAACTCCTATGACCATCTGAAAACTGATTTACAATATCACAGATTAGGCAACATAATCATGGTAGCTAAAGATAATAAATAATTATTGTTGCCATCTGGACGCTTTGAGAAGCGTCCTTCTGAAGTTTGTGTTTCAGTTTCTACTGGAATAGAGCTGGTACAAAAGTAAAGAACAACAACAACAACAACAACAAGTTAAATTTACATTAGCAGAAGAATAGCTGCTAATTTGGAATCTACAAGGGGAAGCACTGACATTAATTTAAATGCAATTCACACAGAAATATTCATGAAATTTTGTAGCTATTTTTTAGCTTGTCAAGTATATTGATGTAGTAGAATAGTTTCCTGATTATCAGTAATTCTACTTGCAACAGTCTACACCACATCATCTGAGAGACAAGGGTTTGTTTTGATACCTTTTCCCTACCTCGATGAATCCAGTTATCCTTAAAGCTGACAGGTGCAGCGTGTATTTAGTGTATTTCCCCCTGTCGTTACGTTCACTGCGGTTTGCAGGACAGCCTGATAACACCGCAGCAAATGTTCAGACCACCTTGAGCACGGTGCTGCTGATAGGCATGGTAGGGGAGCGTTCAGCCCTGCCCTGATACGCAGTGTTGAGCAGCAGCCCACTGCTATTAGCCACGCCGTGCAGCACCGGTGAGCAGCCACCGCTGCTAATGAGTGACAGCTTGGGAAGCAGGCAGAGGTGGCCTCTTCTTTTGCTGTTCTGTGGCTACCCCTGCAGGCAAGGAAGACGCAACCTTCGGATCCCAAAATAGAGGTGTTTGGGGAGCACATAGCATTCAGGGTTGTGAGTGGGGATTCACCCAGAGCCGTAGCAGATGTCTCTTGGGGCACCAAGCAAGGAAACGAGTGAACTTGCTTCCAGTGGGAATACGGAGGTCGAGAGATGAGCCACCACCATGAGAAACCCCATTTGAGGGTGGTTTCACTGGAAGTCAAGAGATGAGCCACAGACATGAGAAACCCCATTTGAGCGAAACAGTGGGGGCGAATATGATTTTTTTTGTAGCCCTGTCAGCAGGTTTAAAAAAGGTCATGGGAGAGATATAAAATGTGCATGGCAACCCCAGGGCACGCTCTTGTTTCACTAAAACAGCAACCCAATTTCTATCCCTGCACCTTGATTTTATGACCGTCGGTGCGGTGTCAATTTGCCATAGGAGAGCTGATCAAAGACCATAACTTCAGAAAATATTCTTATGAAACAGGCTAATTCCCCGTTATGGCAGTTTATTCCATGGGGGTTCACCAAAACAGTGAGTCATCATTAGCCCTCCAATTTATTTCAATTACTTGATCAAATGCAGCATAAATAATCCAATTAGTATATTCTGATTCAAGCAGGCCCGCATAATGTTATTTTAAAAAAAAAAAAAAAAAAAAAAAAAAGAAGAATCCTGCCTGGAAATAGCACACTTTGAGTGAAGTGCTATTTGGCTCTGATTTTGCAAGGATGACGTTTGGATTGTTGTGAGCTTTCACAAGTAGGGCATTGCAAAGTTAAGCTTCTGTTAAACCAATGTAATGCCCTGATACTCTCTTGATTGAAAACATGCCTCCTCCTGGGCCCCCTCACAGATTCCTCTCTCTTGTACACAATGTTAATTTTGCAGTCAATACCTGTAGTGGAAGGCTCTGTCCCTGGAACAAGCAGAGGGTGGGCAGTGTAATGGTTTGATCGTGTTGGGCATAATCAGTTTCCTTTGTAAAAAGAAACAGGTTCTCACTCCAGTTCTTATTTCATTTCCACACTGTTCATCATAAAACACTGTCTAGGCAGCAGCTTTCAGACTTGAATTGCAGGGCAAGGAAATGCAGCTTGTGAGGCCGCACCTGGAGTACTGTGTCCAGTTCTGGGCGCCCCGGTTCAAGAAGGACAGGGAACTGGAGAGGGTGCAGCAAAGGGCTACCAAGATGATTAGGGGACTGGAACATCTCTCCCATGAAGAAAGGCTGAGGGATTTGGGTCTCTTCAGTCTGGAAAAAAGACGGCTGAGGGGGGACCTTATCAACACTTTTAAATACTTAAAGGGTGGGTGTCAGGAGGATGGGGCCAGGCTCTTTTCAGTGGTGCCTGGTGGCAGGACAAGAGGTAACGCGCACAAACTTGAGCATAGGAAGTTCCACCTAAACATGAGAAGGAACTTCTTTACTTTGAGGGTGGCAGAGCCCTGGCACAGGCTGCCCAAGGAGGTTGTGGAATCTCTTTCTCTGGAGACATTCCAAACCCGCCTGGACGCGTTCCTGTGCAACCTGCTCTGGGTGACCCTGCTCTGGCAGGGGGGTTGGACTAGATGATCTCCAGAGGCCCCTTCCAACCCCGACCATTCTGTGATTCTGTGATTGGGAAAATCCAACAACTGGTTGTAAGGTTCAGGATTGTTCTCTCCCTGGGCTGAACTGAAGTCCCTGAGCACTAGGGCCATGGAAAGGGGATTAAATTCATGCTGCCTTGCACTGCTTCAGGCTCAACTTCTGGCAACCAGAGTCTTAGTTTTGGATGCAGGACAGGAACAGACCCTCCTTCATCAGCTGGGAGAGGCTGGCACCCTGCAGAGCCCTCGCTTCTGACCACCTCTGCTCGCCTCACAGGATCCAGACCCACAAGGTCTCCAGGCCATCTCATCACAGCCTGTGGATTGTCTGGGAAGGAAGGGAGAAGAAACCTTTACCAGGGCAAACGGTGGAGATAGTGAGCCAGGCAAAGACTGGCTATTGCACCTGATGGAGAGACGGGGTCTCCTGCAACTGCAGCTCCCAAGCCAGGGGTGTCCAGCACTCCCTGGGAGGTGCCACGTAGTGTACCACAGGGTGTTTATGGCAATGTTTATGTCAATGTACATGTTGTACGAAGGAGGTTGTCTTTAAAGAATAAACATGGTGCTGACTACGGCAGAAGAGGAAGGGGATGGGCTGTTACAGAAGAGAAACTGGGAACCAAGCACCAAAGAAGTCCTGTTCGGCTGTAAGTTGGAGCTGCCACCTCAGTCACCCCTCAGTGCACACTGAGAGGATTTTATTTCTTTGCTTCTAATTTTTTCTGTGCAAATCAGCTCTTTGGCCTCCCCGAGGGCTCCCCAGGGCACCCATCTACTCCCCCTGCTTTCCCTACCCATGCCGGCAAGTGCGGCGGGGCTGCCCCAGGTGTGCAAAGTGACAGGCACAGCTCAGCAGCCCCCGCACTGGTGATGGCACTTTCACACGCTCTGGGTGCAGGTTTCCACAGCTGCAAGGCACAGCAGTGTACTGGTTGCACAGCAATGGTAAAACGAGCTCCTAACCCTTGCCGGCAAAGCTACCTTGCCTCTGGTGGCTAGCGACAGAAGCCAGTAATACGCGACAGGCTAGTGTTCAGGGCTCACTTGTTGTTGTTTAATTTAGTTGTTTAATTTACAGTTTTTCAGACAAGTTGGTCTACTTCACACTGCTCACTTGGAGTCAGGATTTCATTCTATTTGAGTCAATGAGAGTATTTCTACTCATATCAGAGAACAGCATTTCAGTCAGGTAGCAGACTCATAGAATCATAGAATTGTCTAGGTTGGAAGGGACCTTTCAGATCATCAATTCCAACCATCAACCTAACACTGACAAAACCATCACTAAACCATGTCCCTAAGCACCACATCTACTCGTCTTTTAAATACCTCCAGGGATGGTGACTCAACCACTTCCCTGGGCAGCCTGTTCCAATGCTTGATAGCCCTTTGGGTGTGGAATTTTTTCCTAATACCCAATCCAAACCTCCCCTGGTGCAACTTGAGGCTGTTTCTTCTTGTCCTATCGCCTGTTACTTGGCAGAAAAGACCGACCCCCACCTCCCTACAACCTTCTTTCAGGCAGCTGTAGAGAGCGATAAGGTCTCCCCTCAGCCTCCTTTTCTCCAGGCTAAACAACCCCAGTTCCCTCAGCCGCTCCTCGTAAGACTTGTGCTCTAGATCCCTCACCAGTTTCGTTGCCCTTCTCTGGACTTGTTCCAGAATCTCAATGTCTTTCTTGTAATTAGAGGCCCAAAACTGGACACAGAACTCGAGGTGGGTCCTCACCAGTGCCAAGTACAGGGGGACAATCACTTCCCTAGTCCTACTCACCACACTATTTCTGATACAGGCAGTAGGTCTGTCTCTAAGGAGTATCACTTAGGTAATTTACGACAAAAACCTGCACTGCATTTACTGTAAGAAGAGACACAAGCCTACAGAGCTATTGGAGAGGGTTCCCTCTTAATGTCCTTGATGCTGAGGGTAGGTCTACCAGTGCAATGCAATACCACATGTCGCTGCTCGAAATAACTGCGCAGCAGAATGAATATACTCACCGCCATGGAGATCTCTGCTTCACCTAATTAGCACTGCTGAGAAGCAGGGCTTATTAACCTGGGCAGTGCGCCACAAAATCACGGCTATCCTGCTTCCAGCACTTCAGCGAACTCATTAGGGCTGTCTTGGGCATCGTTGCACAGAAACGAATTTGTGAATGAAGACCTGAAGAAGGGAAGCCATCTGATAGACGCTGCGGCTCTCTGGCCCTGATTAGAAGTCATTCAAAAACTGGGAGGTGGGGGACCACATCTGTCGTGAATCTGAGTCATACCTTGGACGTAAGTTTTGCAAAACGGAGGGCTTGTTCCCTCATCTCCCCTGGCATGAGCTGCCAGCAGGATACTCCCAAAAATTATTTGCCACAACATGTAGATCCCGGTGCATGCTCCCTGTGCTTTCACATGAAGGCGCAAAGGATCGTCTGAGGTTTCCTGTATCACCAGAGGAATAAGCCTCCCTCTAATAGACCAGTTTGCCTTCCTAATGACGAACATTATCTAATAGCGATAGCTGACCTTAAAACAGAAACAAAGAAATACCGTGTGTGCTCTCATTATAGCCACTGAAGTAGTTATGGTCCCATTTCATGGAAGGAATATGTAGGTGATAATAACCTTACCAAAATGAAATGAAATGGTGCTGTCACTAATTCCATTTAATGCTCTAACAGCATCCAAGTTAGATGTGCTTATTAGTTCATAACATTGCTGGTTATAACTTTTAATCTCAGATAAATCTCTCCACAATGAGGAACTAATATAATGAGCCAGCAAGAAAACAGCACACTTTGTAAATAAATATTCTTAATGACAATCATGTGTGTGCCATGGTAGCAAACTGCCCAATACTCTTGCCCTTCTATGACCTCCTCCTAGTTATTCGTGGTACACTTTCATATTTCCCTATAAATACCATGCCGTATCACTTTTACTCTATTTTAAAGGAACTTTAGGGGAAATTAGGTTCTTTTGACATATTGCACCACCTCTTAAAGACTGTTGAGATGTTCTGAAATTTCGGCATGTTGTTATTCCAGAGTAGCTCATCTGGACATCATTCAGAGAAGAACAAGAGGGTGAAAAAAATCACTCATATATGAAGATTAATCTTTGCAGTAAAGTGATGCTGTCGAGAAAATTAACAGCTTTCTGACACACTTTCATTTGTATGAGTTCACTTTGAATTTTGGAGGGAAAAAAAAAAGCAAGCCACGATTCCGTGGAGAAGATGTTTTCTTTTTCCCCATATTTTTGTCTAAAAGAAAAGGGTTTATTTAGAAAGAAAAAGTCACCTTTCTATAGAAGCAGTCCATTGTGAATAAAGGCAATAAATTAGTAGGAAGGTTAATGCTATTGACAAATATCAATAGCACTACATCAAAATAACTTTATCAAGAGGCCTTTAGTACTCCCAGCACCAACAACACAATACAGAAAACAAAATACAAGCTTTGACAGCAATGCTAAAAGAACTAGAATTCTTCAGGGTTACAGGATAGAAAACCTTAAAATCTCAAAATAATTAAAAGATTATTTCCAAGGAAGAACAACCCAAGCTCTTCATTTCACTACTCAAAACAATATCTCTAGGTGATCAAAATGTAACAAATACGCTATTCTTTTGATTTTCAGTGAGCTCAACTACCCACAATATATCAACAACAATCAACTATTTTTCTCATTTTCAACAGAGGCAGCCAGTTCCACAGGTAACATGTCAGAAAGCCACCAAGAATTCAGGTCTTAAAAAACTGCTGTTGACTGTAGCTAACTTCAGCAAGACTGAAAAATGAGATTCTTCTCTAAAGCTTTGTTGGAAAGGGCTCATTCACAGGTCAGAGAGACAAAACAAGAGGCTTGTGTTGTAATGTCCTGTGGCTGGACTCCATCACTACCTACAAATGACTTAGTCAGATGACTGATAGCATTGCATCTGTAATGATCTGTATAAGTGAGTTAAGATTTGTAAGAAGTTGTATCTCTTAGTAGACCTAAGAGGCTGAAAACAACAGCAAAAGCTTTTCATGCGCACATGCTTGTCTCAGGTCAGTTGTTTCATGCTTCTAGACCTGTACTCAGCTTTATAACCTTACACTTTGGACTGAGAAAGGACTTGTGTCATTTTTTCAGACTTTATCTGTTGGTCTCTCCACAGAGTTTGATTTCTTTAACTGTAAAATCTAAGAAAGTTTGTCCTTGCCACTAACTGTGTCTCTGAGCACAAGGATCCCTTGGTCCATCACGTCCAAATTGGATTACTGTATTTGAATCTGATGACAAGTCACATACCCCAGCTCTCCAGGAAACACCTACCATTTTTCTCAATAGATGAAGTCATGACAATGACATCAATGACTTTAGACTCTGATCATTTCAGTGTTCCTTTTATCAATATCAGATCAATAAGGGCAAATGCCGACCTATGAATCATCATATTTATGTCCGGCTCCAGGCAATGCAGATCACAGAGCTCAAAACAAGGTGCAAAGCGACTGGGAACAGAGTATTTTTTGTTGTGGGGAACAAAACACAAGACCTCCCAGATCCTACTGACATACAAGGGTTCCAAAAGACAGTAGAAAAGATAATGGAAGAAAAATTCACCAAGGACTATTAAAGATACTTACGCCACTTATGTTTCTGAACCATAGGTGGCTGTATAGCTGCAGGCTTCTTGTCCTCTCCTACCATTGCTAGTGACCATTGTCAAATACGGAATGAGCAGCCAGATTCACCTCTGATCTGGCACAGCACTGCCACCTGTATGCCTTAAACTGGGAGAGAAAATGGCACAAATCCAGAATGTGATTACTTGATGGAAAGCTGCAAAGCCTCTCTTTTCCTTGCTGCCTTTCCAGGTACAAGTGACATGAAGAGCTCCATCCACCTCAGCTGTCCTCTCCAGCCCTCTGTGGCTGGGTAACCATGCTGCTTCCCTTCACTCCAGAGGCTTTTAAAGCACCTGCATGAACTACAAAGGAAATCAGCTACACACTACTTCTTATTGATGGCCATAATTAAAATAAAAACAAAACAAAACAAAAAGCTCTGTCAGTAATATTACCTAAAAAAGGATAAAAAAAGATAAAGCCTCTATGAAATTCTGCAGCATCTTCACTTCAGCTCAGACGCTGGGTTGATGTGCAGCAGGAGTAGGTTTTGAATTGCTCGTGACAAAGGTACATTTCTGCCAGTTGGTACGGTTATTCTTGTCACTTATCCTGTCTCCCTGTTCTCGTCATGCAACAAATGATGCCAGTCACTTGTCTGCCTCTTTCACAACAGTTTCTGTATCTTCTTTCAGGCCACGCAAAGAGGTTCCTAAACAACTTTCCGAACGCTTTTTTGCATAATGTTCTACAGTCTGGGGACAAGACTTTAGGAACCAAGGCACCTTTTTTCTCCCTATCTACCAGTTTATCAGGGTACAGATATTCTTTTGTCAAGCTTTATACTAAGATCCAGAGGGTGGTTGGGAATAAAAAAGGGAAAGAACAGAGATATATAATTTTCATTAACAGTATGGCTTTGTTCTTTGTATTTCAACCTTTTCTCTGTTTTTTTTCCTGTCTTTATAAGTCATAAGCAACCCAATAATACAGAACTGTCCCTGCCTACCTGAATAGCACCTAGCACAGTGAGCCATCACTTCTGGCTCTGGCTTCTGTGGCTTCATAGCGTGTTTTCCCACTGAAGATCAGATTATGGGAAAAGATACGTTTTTGTCAACATCTATATCAATCCTAAACTCAAAACATTCCCACTCTGTGCTATCCACCTAGTTTATGGAAAAAAATACCTTCTGTATTTTAGGCCATTTTTTCCTGTGGAAATGAAGCCAGGTGTTTAGTCTGCGTGTTTCTCTGCTCATCTTTTTCAGCATCTTTGGAATCTACAGGTTGATTTTAATGCCGTTTGACACCAGTCTGAAAGATAATTAGGTTCCTGCAAATTTCATGAAAATAAATGGATGGCCAGAAACAGAGAAAGGATCCCATTCGTGCCCCAGACAAAGGGAAGTCCAGAAGCTTATAGGCATGAGGGTATATACACCTCAAATAGAGCCTAGAGAAAAAAGGTTCAGATGAAGTTCTTCTTTTCGCACTTCTCACATCTCCCTTCCCTTGATCAGCCAAAAGATACAAATCCAAAGGACACCAGGCCTCAATATTTCCAATGCTTATAAAAATATTCTTCTGCCTTCTACTTAGTTAGCATTGCAGAGCCCAGCACTCAGCACCCCGCCACAGGAGAAAGGGATGATATTTATATTTTGGCTGATGCTTCCCTATATATACATAAATATATATAGAAAAAACATTAAAGCTTAGAGATGACCTATGAATGAAAGTTAACATAGATAGATCAGTGCAGTTACTTCCATTATTTACTCGTCTGCTGCTTATGGAAGCGGATCTCAGTTGCTCCCAACCTTCTAGCTGCCCTGTAATATGAGCAGTAAATTGATGGTGATTACAATTATGCACGAAGTTTCAACATGCTGTTTATAGACTAAGCTGCTGGTATTGGCAAATCACCTTTCTTCTTGTAGGGAGGTGAATGCAATATAAGTTTCAGACTCTGCCCTTTAGAAAGTTCCTTCTGAAGATTCCCGCTTCAATTTACTTTGGTATTACGGCTTTAGTTTTACATATACGAAAACTAAAAAGGAAAATCCTGCAAGCCCTCACTTGTATGAATATCATTTAGTTTTCTTTTTCTGTTATTTGAATGACTCACAGGCAAATGGCAATCTGTGCCAGAACAAGGATTTCTATATGGCCAGATTGTGCATTATTAATTTATGCAGAGCACCATTTGCTCACATAACTAGTCATGCTGATTTCAGGAGGACTACTCACAGGAGTAAAAGCTACTCTGCTATTGGAGTTCTAAATTCCTATCCCAGGAGTATCATGTTTCTGGAAGAAGCCGTTAGTCTTCATTTTTTTTTTCCTTGCTTTAGGCAGAAAACTGAACTGAGAGTGTAAGCTATCTTAATTAAATCTGATCTGAGGCTTTGCTTTTCTAGTTAGCTCATACATTCTGATATGTAAGTTATACCCTAATCACTCCTCAACATAGACTTCTGCACGTTGGTATCTAAATATAACAATTAGTGCAGAAGGGAAAAAAAATTAGTTCAAATTAGACAATATAAGAGAAAGATAAACTCCAGGTGGCACAGTTATTTTTTTAAAGTCAAAAAACAAATTCCTCACTGGGAGGCAATGCTCATAAATTAGAATTCTATTTATAATGTGCCAGTGACATTTTCATATCTATTTATTTTAATGTCTACCAGCATTTAAAAATTAGTTGAGGTTGTGTTGCTATTACAAAGGTTAAATGAAGAGATTATGAGTTGCACAGATGTTTATGGTTTGGGTTGATAGCTCTGGGACATCCCATTCCGGAGGCATTGTGTTCCAGTTCATTTTAACAGTAATTAGAAGTACCCCCGTAACGAGGTGCTTGCTGCTGAAAACAACTTCATTAGTTTGGGTGATTTTATTGGTTTCCTTTAGGGTGAGGAACGAGTGTTAATAGTTGTAATTTAATAGGAAAATTACCGAAGCAAGGAAGATTCCACTGAATCTTAAATGAGGCATTCGACAGACGTTCCTTTTCCAAATAATGAAATATAAGGGAAGAGCAGCAACCTTAAGAATTATCATATGAATGTATTTACCCTAGAACAGATGAGCTATTTTGTTTAAATATTTTAAATATCACTTGAAGTTGTTAGGAGCCTATAGAGAAAATATCTATTAGCTTAACAAATTCTAAGGACATTTGGCTGCACGCTTGGGCATTTGCACACGTTGCAACTCTGAACTGAAATCCTGCCAGTCAGAAAGGTTGTGTTCTCTTTCACAGAGTGAGAAGGATTTTCTTCCCCTGGCAACGTAATATTGCTCAGCACGGAGCATCTTCTTTAAGGTACTACCAGTTCCCACCAGGGAGAGCTGCCCCAGTTATGCTGGAGCCCATGCCTTTAGGGGGATGATGGATTGGTGGCAAATTTACTAGGCTGTCTGAGCTGAGCTGTGTAAAGCCACATCCCTGCCAGACATTTCCTTTCTCTGGAATAGGGGGTGTTACGTACTCTTGGCCTAGGGATCATCTTCTTCCCTGGGTGGACATATATTATAAATCACAGTTAATCTAATCTCTGCCCCCAGGCTCCTACTGAAAATCAGTATGTTCTCCAACAACTTGTCTGGAGGCCTTCTCTGATTCTCCTTTCTGCCTTCCCTCCCTCCTCTCAAGTCTCCCTTCTTCTGCAGCTCCTCAGCAATCTCTGAAGGCTTCTCTGATGGGATGATGGTGTCATTAAGAAGAGGTAGACAGAATGAGGGTGCTCTGTGAAGATGCTGTCACACCTCTGTAACCTGCTGAGTAGTTAGCTCAGGCTTCTAGCCAGAGAAAAACATCTTCCTTGATAAAGCAATCCAAAGTCACAAAAGCAAACACTACCTATGAAGAGATTATCCACTAGATCACAGCCAAGGTCAGGACAAAAGATAAGCACGTGCCCAGTAGGCAGTTGGCTGTCACAGGGCAACGGAAGTAACAAACTCTTGGCTCAAACAAGAGAGATCAACTGCTCGGGTTTCACGACAGCTCTGCCTCTCTTTCTGCCTTCCTGCACCAGGTCCCTGGCAGAGCAACTCCCCTGCCTAAAGGGAACCTGTATTTCCTTTACATCGACTAAAGGAAGCCACCTCTGTCAGTCTTTCCGACCTTGAAAAATTAAACAACACATGATTCTGGAAGGAGGATGGGAAACATCATTGGAAGAAAGGTGCTTTTAAAATCTCCATTAGAGTTTAAAAGACTTGGAGAAGGTTTAAAGACCACTTAGTTCTGCATCTGCACACAAACTGTGTCAAGAGAGGAGAGGAGAGGAGAGGAGAGGAGAGGAGAGGAGAGGAGAGGAGAGGAGAGGAGAGGAGAGGAGAGGAGAGGAGAGGAGAGGAGAGGAGAGGAGAGGAGAGGAGAGGAGGAATTTTACTTCTGACAATAGATGTTTGTGAAGCACTTGATGCTTTCAAGAGCTTTCCAGTAACAGCAGATGTGGCTAACTGAAATTGTGTTAAAGAAGTGCACTCCATATAAAATGACATATACAAAAAATTTATTTTTAAAACAGAAGGTATAAAATAAAGTTGTAAATAGAGAAGGAACTCAGGTGGAAAATAGTCCCTGAGAAGAGACTGTGAACACAAATTCAGATAAAACATTTATAGAAACCTGTAAGAACAACCATATTCAGAGTCCAGTTGGAGGCCTGTAACGAGTGGTGTCCCTCAGGGGTCAATACTTGGACCAATTTTGTTCAATATATTCATTAATGACCTAGATGAGGGGACAGAGTGTATCCTCAGCAAGTTTGCTGATGATACCAAGCTGGGAGGGGTGGCCGACGCTCCAGAGGGCCGTGCTGCCATCCAGCGCGACCTGGACAGGCTGGAGAGCTGGGCAGAGAAGAATCTAATGAGGTTCAACAAAAGCAAGTGTAGGGTCCTGCACCTGGGAAGGAAGAATGCCAAACACCAGTATAGGTTAGGGGCGGACATGCTGGGAAGCAGCTCTGAGGAGAAGGACCTGGGGGTCCTGGTAGACAGCAAATTATCCATGAGCCAGCAGTGTGCCCTTGTCGCCAAGAAGGCCAATGGCATCCTGGGCTGCATAGGGAAGACTGTGGCCAGTAGGTCGAGGGAGGTCATTCTCCCCCTCTACTCTGCACTGGTGAGGCCACAACTGGAGTACTGTGTCCAGTTTTGGGCTCCCCAGTTCAAGAGGGACAGGGAACTACTGGAGAGAGTCCAGCGTAGGGCAACCAAGATGATTATGGGACTGGAGCACCTCCCTTATGAGGAAAGGCTGAAAGAGCTGGGACTCTTTAGCCTGGAGAAGAGAAGGTTGAGGGGGGACCTGATTAATGTTTACAAGTATCTAAAGGGTGGGTTTAAGGAGGACGGAGCCAGGCTCTTTCCAATGGTTGCCAGCGACAGGACAAGGGGCAATGGGCACAAGCTGGAACATAGGAAGTTCCGTTCAAATACACGGAAAAACTTCTTTACAGTGAGGGTGACAGAGCACTGGAACAGGCTGCCCAGGGAGGTTGTGGAGTCCCCTTCTCTGGAGATTTTCAAGACCCGCCTGGATGCAGCCCTGAGGGATGTGGTTTAGGCAGTCCTGCTCTAGCAGGGGAGTTGGACTAGATGATCTCTAGAGGTCCCTTCCAACTCTGAAGATTCCATGATTCCATGATTCCATGATTCCATGATGCAGTAAGAATTTGAAAAGTGCCAATATATAGAGGGACACATGAAGGGACGAGAGCATCCTGAGACTACAGACATCAGAAGTAATTCAAAACACAACTCAAAAAGACAGCTGAGTTAGAAAGTCACAGAGCTCAACTCAGAGCTTGCCCTGCTATAAAACAGCCAAAGGCCAGCCCTGGAAAAAGGGGCTATATTACAGTGGTTGCAACACTTTTCAAGATGTCGACAGCATGAACAAAGAGGATGGCAACCAGCAAAACTGCATTAATTACACAGACTGTTTCTGATAGAGTTAAATTGGTTAAAAGCATAAAGAAAAGACAAAGTGAAGAACTATCAGATCTTTGTCATGGACCAGCTAATCAGGGGGGAAAAAAAAGCAGTTATCTTGATGGATATGATTCAAAGAGTCACTTGAGAAGGCTGCTGAACTATATTGGCAGAATTTCTACACAGAGTCTTTTCTAATATTTTTTCGCTGTAACAGATAAAAAGCAAGCAACATAAAACCAGAAAACAAATGAATAATAAAATATTTCTGCTGCTAACATTTAGCATTCTTCAATGATCATAACGAAGCCATGTTCAACTGTACGCATCAAGCATTCTGTTTATTGCAAAGAAAAGCTACCTAGTAAACACTTTTATGATCCGGGAGTGATCCAGTCGTATGTAGTCATGTTTGAAATGAAAGTCTCTTATTGTGATGATTGTATTCTGACGATATGATTAAATACTGGTACAGTTAATATCTCCCGACTCCTAGTTCATTAAACAGAGTTTCAGAGCCCTTTTTCTATGAAAGCAGGAAGAAAAAAATCAACTCAATTTTCAACCCTGAGAAATTACTTAATGAAAGAAACCCAAGAAGTGGTGTCAAAATAAGCTTAATTAAAGCTTCCATAAAGAAGCTCTTTGGCACCTATGAATAACACAACTAGGAAGAATGAAGGATGCAAATGTTATCTTTGATCTTTGCTGAAGTCAAGAAAGCAAAACCAAATGTATGCATTACTCTCTTAAGAAAATCCTTCTAACCTAGGCAAGTGCAAGATAAATTCAATAATTCATGTCCAGCATAGAATCATAGAATTGTCTAGGTTGGAAGGGACCTTTAAGGTCATCGGGTGCAACCATCAACCTAACACTGACAAAACCACCACTAAATCATGTCCCTAAGCACCACATCCACACATCTTTTAAATACCTGCAGGGATAGCGATTCCACCCTGGGCAGCCTGTTCCAATGCTTGATAGCCCTTTCAGTGAAGAAATTTTTCCTAATATCCAGTCTAAACCTCCCCTGGTGCAACTTGAGGCCATTTCCTCTTGTTCTATTGCCTGTTACTTGGGAGAAAGGGGAAAAATAATTAGTCTTCTAATATTGAAATGCACACCAGCTTGATAAGCAGAGAACAAGAATATACTGGATGGACTCCTATCCACCCAGCACAAGTGACCTTTGGGAGTCCTAAAGGGCCTGAAGAGATCAGAGGGAGACTGCATTCAGCTGAAGGTAAAGCTCTAAGACCAAAAACACCCACTGTCAAGTGTGTGAAAATAAAAGCTTTCACTTTCACGCTGCTCCTTAGTGGGAAGGAAAAAAATATCTCACCATCTTTTCTTTCCTTCTTCCCCCTGACTGAAGGACCTGGGCTGGGCTGCACAGCTCTTGGAGCTATGCAGAACCAACTCAAACTGGGCCCAGAAGAAGGGAGGTGTCACGTGGTACCCGCAGCACTGAGCAATCACAAAACCCTGTGAGCCCACCTTACATTGCTTTGCACTCAGGGAACAAGCTTCTAATCTCTGTTTTGGGGATTTACTGAACGCAAAAGATATCCAGAAAAAGATACCCAAAAAGAACCCAGCAAATCCCCAGCACAGCTCAGAAAAAAAAACCTTGGTGACTGCATGACTTCTTCATTTCCTACAACCAACAACTTCAGTGTTCTCCTGTATATTTCCACACCAAAAACTACAGAAATATTCTTCTTCACAGCTCCTAATTTATGAAACAATGTAGATGGGGATTTCCCATCTTCAATAGTTCATCGAGTTTTGCAAAAGCCACCTAAAAATTGCCTTCTACAAATTCTTTGAATCAACTATGTAAAGTGGAATAGATTTCAGAAAGACAACTTTTAATTCATAGAATATATCACAGAGGACAACAAAAATGTATTTAATTTGTTGTTAGAGATAAAAGAGAGAAAAAACACAGAAAATAAGTTGTAAAGGTAGCAGTTGCAGGCTTCTCCCATCCATCAGATATAGTGGGGGTTTTACAGATATCATCTATCTGGACTTCTGCAAGGCCTTTGACATGGTCCCCCACAACATCCTTCTCTCTAAGTTGGAGAGATGTGGATTTGATGGGTGGACGGTTCAGTGGATAAGGAACTGGCTGGATGGTTGCAACCAGAGGGTGGTGGTCAATGGCTCGATGTCCAGGAGGAGGGGGGTGACAGTGGTGTCCCTCAGGGATCCATACTGGGACCGGTGCTGTTCAACATCTTCATCAGTGACATAGACAGTGGGATCAAGTGCACCCTCAGCAAGTTTGACAATGACACCAAGCTGAGTGGTGCGGTTGACAGGCCAGAGGGATGGGATGTCATCCAGAGGGACCTGGACGAGTTAGAGAGGTGGGACCAAGCAAACCTCATGAAGTTCAACAAGGCCAAGTGCAAGGTCCTACACTTGGGTCGGGACAACCCTCGTTATCAATACAGGCCGGGGGATGATGTCATAGAGAGCAGCCCTGTGGAAAAGGACTTGGGGGTACTAGTGGATGAAAAGCTGGACATGAGCCAATCACATCCTAGGCTGCATCAAAAGAACTGTGGCCAGCAGATCCAGAGAGGTGATTCTCCCCCTCTGCTCTGCTCTCGTGAGACCCCACCTGGAGTACTGTGTCCAGCTCTGGAGCCCTCAGCACAAGAAGGACATGGACCTATTGGAGTGGGTCCAGAGGAGGGCCACGAAGATGATCCGAGGGCTGGAGCACCTCTGCTGTGAGGACAGGCTGAGAGAGCTGGGGTTGTTCAGCCTGGAGAGAGAAGGCTCTGGTGCGACCTTATAGCAGCCTTCCAGTACCTGAAGGGGGCCTATAAGAAAGCTGGGGAGGGGCTGTCTGCAAGGGCATGTAGCGACAGGAGGAGAGGCAATGGTTTTAAACTAGAGCAGGGTAGGTTTAGATTAGACATTAGGAAGAAATTCTTTACAATGAGGGTGGTGAGACACTGGAACAGGTTGCCCAGAGAGGTGGTGGAGGCCCCATCCCTGGAGACATTCAAGGCCAGGCTTGATGAGTCTCTGAGCAACCTGATCTAGTTGAAGATGTCCCTGCTTTCTGCAGGGGCGTTGGACTAGATGACCTTTAAAGGTCCCTTCCAACCTAACAGATTCTATGATTCTATGCTAGGCAATAGGAGATGACTCTATTACACATGTCCAGTTTGAAAGTGCCATCTGAGATAGCCATGCTATTATCCCACTGTAGTCAATGAAAAGCAATAGGCATTTTCAGCATATCACTCGTCTGACCTATTTTAGAGAGTTGCTTCAGACTGAGATGAATGGAGGCTTAAAAGGAACTGTTTCTCACTGCTGACCTGACCATAAGGGGAGACAAGTTCATATGTAGACATTTACAGGTAGCTCCTCCTCCGTGTTTCCAAAACATAGAGTGGCTTCATTCAAGGAGATATTCCACAGGGACATCACTGTGCCAGCTCGCAGGTCATGGGCAAATAAAATGATCTTCTGGTGTCTCTTCCAAACTCCACAACCTCCCATGACCTGTCATCCTCCATCAACATCTCACGGAGAAACAGGCAACTGGGTTTTCAGATACTCTCTGGACATCCTCCTTGCTCTTTTCAACCAAATATGGGTTACTAGGTATAGAACTGCATACTTTATGAATACTGTACTTTTCTGCATCAAGTATCTTCAAATGGACTTATAAATAGAAACCAAAAACTGTCTCCTCTGAAGGAGGTACTAATAATTTCTGCAAGGTACTGACTCTGCTATTCCTCATTAACCTTGACCAAACAGGGAGTTTACTAGACTTTTTACCCAGAAGTTTACTTGACTTCTTACACATTATCACCTAGGTGGGTAAAAAAAATGGTGTCCCAGAAAAGATGTGCAGTTTCCATCCTTGGAGGCTGTGCGACCTGGTCTGATCTCATAGCTGACCCAGCTTTGAGCAGGAGGTCAGACTAGAGACCTCCTGAAGTCTCTTATAAGCTAAATTATGCTATGACCCCATTCTGGTTTATTACACAAGTCTAAAAAGTGACAAAGCAAAGAAACAAGAAAAAAAAAACCACAAACTATTAAAGGCATTTGAATTCAAGATTTTACTCCCCAAGTTCCAAAATGATGAAAGTCTGGGTTTATACCAGTACTGATATATTCTTGCCCTGTTCTAACACGTTTCCCTAGTCATTTCTCTTTTGCCATGGTTAGAGACAAGACACTGGACAGATAGACCTTGGGTCTGACATCGTAGGGCTTTTCTGATGACAGACAAAAGGGAAAAAGAGGTACTGTGTATCTGTCAAGCCTGACAGTAATATGTTGTCAGAGGTTTCCATGGAAGCAGCACGGCATAGTTCACTGTCAAGAGTGCTGCATAAATAACGCTTTTGGAATACTCAAGCTGCAGATTATTAGAAAGACAGAAGAAAGTTCACATCACAAATCATCCTGTATGGCAGGGAGGTAACCAAAAGACAAACTGCTGCATCATGCCAAAAAAATCACAAGGATTTCAAAATGTTAAATGTAAGCTTACGGCTGCAGCTAAATTCTGCTCCTGAGTGCAGGAGTATAAGAACAGAAACTATCATAAAAAAAGTTTAAGAGTGTTATAATTTAACAGTTTCAAAGATTGTATCTATTCAGTGTTTTAGTCTGGATCAGAAGTGCACGTTTGAAGCAATCACCTTCACCTCCATGCTCTGCACGGCAGAGCGACCTCAGAGAGCAGCTGGATTCCTCACCAATGAAGCCAAGCAGGGAGCTGCACCTCCTGCACACCAGCCACCGGTGAGCACTGGGCTCACAGGGTGGTCCAACGCCAAATCTCCAAAATGCATACAGCGTGGACATCAGGATCTCTGCAGGAGGTGGAGCTCTCTATTGCTGATATAGAGGTAGCCAGAGATGCTGAACACCTAAGAGCAAAGATAGTAAGGAAAGAGGTCGCCAAGACCCAAGGTCCTCGCTGAGGAGACCAGCTCCAGTGCAGGTAAGTCTCTACTGGGGAAGGGATTCGAGGCAAAAAAAGGCCGGCAAAGGGGCTCGTTTTTGAGGCTTTTCCAGCTGGGAAAAGTGGCCGGCCAGAGCCGGTGCCCGGCGCTTCCAGGGGTGGTAACAGCTGAGGAGGAGCGGGGTGGAACCAGCACCCCCCACACAAAAGCAGCCCTTCGGGAGCGCAGCGACCAGGTCGCTGGGCACCAACCAAACCAGCAGCGAGTGGGCGTTCCCTGGGTGTCACCCGCGGAACCACCTGGGAGCACCAGAGAGGGGTGCACATCGGTGAGGCAACACTAGCGGTGGACATGGTCTCCACCAGGTCTGTAGCTAAAGCCAGAAGGAATAAAGCGACACAAACAGACGTGATGAAGAGACGTGCAGCCGTCCAGGCAACGGGCTGCATGGAATGTCTGTCGCTCTGGCAGGAGGACAGCAAAGACCGTACCCGTGTGCGCTGCGACCAGGTAAATGATCTGCTCAGCCTGGTGGCTGAGCTTAAGGAGGAAGTGGAAAGACTGAGGAGCATTCGGGAGTGTGAAAGGGACATTGATTGGTGGAGCCACAGCCTGCCATCCTTGGGGAAAAAGCAGCAGGAGGAGGATCCACGAGAGAGAGAGGATCCCCTGCCCTCTTGTCACCAGGCAGGAGGAGGGGAGCTGGGAGAGGATGGGGGGGAATGGAAGTGGGTACCTGCTCGCGGCAGCAGGAGAGCCCCCTCCAGACCCCCCATCCCCCCCCAGGTACCCGTACCGAACAGATACGGGCCTCTGGAGGTAGATGGGGAGGGAACTAAGGATGCTGATAAAGCCCCATCCAGGGAGTCGCCAAAGCAGCCAGCTCCACGCGTTAAGGCTGCTGCTGTGAAGAGCAGGAGAAGGGCAATAGTCACAGGGGGGTCCATTCTGAGGGGAACTGAGGGTCCCATATGCGGGCCGGACCCTTCCCACAGGGAGGTCTGTTCCCTCCCTGGGGCCCATGTTAAGGATACAGCCAGGAAGCTTCCTGGCCTGATACGGCCCTCGGATTATTACCCTCTTTTGATCTTACAGGCAGACAGTGAGGAGCTGGAGAGTAGAAGTCTGAGGGCAATGAAGAAAGATTTCAGGGCCTTGGGAGGGCTTGTCAAGGGTTCGGGAGCACAGATTGTGTTCTCCTCTGCCCTTCCAGCTTTGGGGACTGAGGAATGGGTAAACAAGAAAATTGGACGGATCAACACCTGGCTCCAAAACTGGTGCTACGAGCAGGGTTTTGGGTTCACTGATCATAGTTTGATCTACAGGACACCGGGCCTGCTCACTAAGAATGGGAAAACCCTATCCCAAAAGGGGAAGAGGGTATTAGGCCAAGAGTTAGCAAGGCTCATGGACAGGGCTTTAAACTAGTATCGAAGGGGGAAGGGGATAAAACCAGGCCCACTAGTAATGAGCCTAGGGATAAAGGGCCAAGGATGGGGGTGAAATCGGTAGCCCAGCTCGAGTGCATCTACACAAATGCACGTAGCGTGGGCAACAAACGGGATGAGCTGGAAGCCATTGTGCAGCAGGACAGCTATGATGTAGTTGCCATCACGGAAACGTGGTGGGATGACTGTCACGACTGGAATGCTGCGATGAAAGGCTATCAGCTCTTCAGAAGGGACGGGCAAGGGAGGAGAGGCGGGGGTGTAGCTCTGTACATTCGGCAATGTTTCGATTGTATAGAGCTAGATTCCAGTGATGATGAAGTCGAGTGTTTATGGGTAAGGTTGAAGGGGAAGGGAAATAAGGGAGATGTTGTGCTGGGAGTGTGCTATAGACCACCCGACCAGGATGAGGAGACAGATGAAGTATTCTATAAGCGGCTGGCTGAAGTCTTGCAATCGCCAGCCCTTGTTCTGGTTGGGGACTTCAACCTGCGGGGTATCTGCTGGAAATACAACACATCAGAGAGCAGGCAGGCTAGGAGGTTCCTCGAGTGCATGGAAGATAACTTCCTGACACAACTGGTAGGGGAGCCTACCAGGGGAAGTGCCTTGCTAGACCTACTGTTCAAAAACAGAGAAGGACTACTGGGAGATGTGGTGATCGGAGGTCGTCTTGGGTTTAGTGATCATGAAATGGTCAAGGTTTCAATTCGCAGTGATGTAAGGAGGGGGGTTAGTAAAACCTCCACCTTGGACTTCTGGAGGGCAGACTTCGGCCTGTTCAGAACACTGGTTGAGAGAGTCCCTTGGGAGACAGTCCTGAAGGGCAAAGGGGTCCAGGAAGGCTGGACGCTCTTCAAGAAGGAAATCTTCAAGGCCCACGAGCAGGCTGTCTCCAAGTGTCGCAAGTCCAAAGGGTGGGGAAAATGGCCAGTCTGGATGAATAAGGAACTTCTGATGGGACTTAGGAATAAAAGGAGGGTTTACCACCTTTGGAAGAAGGGACAGGCCACTCAGGAGGAGTACAGAGATCTCGTTAGGTTATACAGAGAGAAATTAGGAAGGCAAAAGCCCAGCTGGAGCTCAACTTGGCCACTAACATTAAGGACAACAAAAAAAGCTTTTATAAATACATCAACAAAAAGAAAGCCAGGGAGAATCTCCATCCCTTACTGGATGTGGGGGGGAAAGTTGCAACCAATGACGAGGAGAAGGCTGAGATACTTAATGCCTTCTTTGCCTCTGTCTTCAATAGTCAGACCAGCTATCCCCAGGGTGCTCAGCCTCCTGAGCTAGAAGATAAGGATGGAGAGCAGAACAACCCACCCATAATCCAGGAGGAAGTAGTCAATGATCTGCTTCTGCACCTAGACGTACATAAGTCTATGGGGCCGGATGGGATTCACCCAAGAGTACTCAGGGAGCTGGCGGGAGAGCTCACCAAGCCTCTCTCCATCATTTATCAACAATCCTGGTCAACAGGGCAGGTGCCAGGTGACTGGAGGGTGGCTAATGTGACGCCCATCTACAAGAAGGGTCAGAAGGAGGATCTGGGGAACTAGAGGCCTGTCAGCCTGACCTCGGTACCAGGAAAGATCATGGAGAGGATCATCTTGAGTGAGCTCTCACGGCAAGTGCAGGGCAGCCAAGGGATCGGGGCCAGCCAGCATGGGTTTAGGAAGGGGAGGTCCTGCTTAACCAACCTGATCTCTTTCTATGACCATGTGACCCGCCTTCTGGATGCGGGGAAGGAGGTGGACGTTGTCTATCTGGACTTTGGTAAGGCCTTTGACACCGTCCCCCACAGCATTCTCCCGGAGAAGCTGGCGAATCATGGCATAGACAAGCGTACTCTTCGCTGGGTTAAAAACTGGCTGGATGGTCGGGCCCAGGGAGTCGTGATTAATGGGGTGAAATCCTCTTGGTGGCCAGTCACCAGTGGTGTCCCTCAGGGCTCAGTTTTGGGGCCAGTTTTGTTTAATATCTTTATTGATGATCCGGATGAGGGGATTGAGTGCACCCTCAGTAAGTTTGCAGACGACACCAAACTAGGTGGGAGTGTTGATCTGCTGGAGGGTAGGAAGGCTCTACAGGGGGACCTGGACAGGCTGGATCGATGGGCCAAGGCCAACTGTATGAGGTTTAATAAGGCCAAGTGCTGGGTCCTGCATTTCGGTCACAACAGCCCCAAGCAACGCTACAGGCTTGGGGAAGAGTGGCTGGAAAGCTGCCCCACAGAAAAGGACCTGGGGGTGCTGGTGGACGGCCAGCTCAACATGAGCCAGCAGTGTGCCCAGGTGGCCAAGAAGGCCAACAGCATTTTGGCTTGAATGAGGAATAGCGTGGCCAGCAGGAGCAGGGAAGTGATCGTGCCTCTGTACTCGGCACTGGTGAGGCCTCACCTCGAGTACTGTGTTCAGTTCTGGGCCCCTCTGTACAAGAGGGACATTGAAGTGCTGGAGCGTGTCCAGAGGAGAGCTACCAGGCTGATGAGGGGTCTGGAGACCAGGTCATCTGAGGAGAGGTTGTAGGGGTTCGGGGTTTTTTTTGTGTGTGTATGGTTGGACTCAATGATCTCAAAGGTCCTTTCCAACCATTAAGATTCTGTGATTCTATGATTTAGTTACTTATCTAATCACAGAATCGTCATGGTTGGAAAGGACCCTTAAGATCATCGAGTCCAACCAAACAAGATACAATCTCTGCCACTAGAGCATGCCCTGAAGTGCCACATCTAGACGGGTCTTAAATACCTCTAGGGATGGTGACTCAACCACCTCCCTGGGCAGGCTGTTCCAGTGCCTGACCACTCTTTCACTAAAGTAATTCTTCCTAATATCCAATCTAAACCTCCCCTGCCACAGCTTCAGACCATTTCCTCTGGTCCTGTCATTATTCACCTGGGAGAAGAGGCCAACACCCACCTCTCTCCAACCTCCTTTCAGGTAGTTGTAGAGGGCAATGAGGTCTCCCCTCAGCCTCCTCTTCTCCAAGCTAAACATGCCCAGCTCCCTCAGCCTCTCCTCATATGACTTGGTCTCCAGACCGAAGCTGAACCTCAAAATGTGGGGGACTTGGAGAATACTCTTTCAGGACACTTGCTGCTTACCAGTAGTTTGGGAGTTACTCCATTGATGCACAAGCTCCTCACCCTGCTGCAAATCTCTATGTGGTGACCAGTGACACCAGTCCCCACAAGCAGAAGCCATCTCTGCCGGTAGCCTACAGCCACCTCCCCTTTGCGAGGAGCGTGCTCATGATTCAGAGAACATCCTTGAAGTCACGCTGTAATTGTCCTTTGTTGGTTTCCTCATACATATCTCTAAATGCACCATTTGAGGGAATGAAGTGAAGTAACAGAAAAGCGTAGTGATTAATATTAATAAAATCACAGTGAGTTTCAGTCAAATCAGTAAATTGCAGATGCTGAATGTTTGGGCAATTCCTCACCTTTGAATCTCCAATCACTTCTTCAGCTGACTGTGTATTTATCACACACCACAAAATAAAGCACAAGAGATTTTGTAAACCCTGACACCACTGGGGGCCTGAAGGAGGAAAGCAGGGAGGAAGGAAGAGGGACAGGGACGTCAAACCCATTCATACCTTCCTGTGAGCACCCAGATGTGGTGCGGGGGCCACCCTGGAATGATCTGAGAAAGCCCAAAGTTGAGCCAGGGGCAGCTGGGCCGGCAGACCTGCAGAAAGTCTCCTCCAGCTCTGCCCAAGACCGCCAACAAAAGCAAAGCAAGACTAATCAGCAGAGGATTAGATGAGCTGTTTAAGTCAACCGAATTTAACATTTAGGATCAACTCAAAGGTCCTCCTTCAATGTTTATCAAATCAGTGGTAGCTGGGGATGTTTACCGCAAGTGACATTTCAGCAGCCTCCTTCGTAAATGAAGGTTTAATTTGCGAAATGTTCATTTTCAAACGTTTCAAGCAAATACTTAGAGGTCAACCGTTTCAATCAATCCAGATTTTACCATTCAGATTTTTGTTCACTGTAATAACATCACGTGAAAAGTTAACCTGCTTAGTGTGGAGCAAAATAATAGCCGTAACATATGATTTAGAGTATAAACTTCCTTTTTTTTTTTTTTTTACAGATATAAAGGTAAATGCAAAAATAATTGATTTCAGTAGACTGCAGCTAATTTCTGTTTCTTTCATAATATCTGCTATAGGTCTATGACCACAAGCCTCATATAAATTAGAATAGCAAAATATCCTGGAAAAATACTAGCCAAAGCTGGATCTCAGCTGTTTTATACTTAGAGCAGCAATATAAACTACTATAATATGTTACTGCAAGTACTGGCATGAATGGTGACATTTGTTGTCACAGACCTCAGTACTTCTGAACAGAAGTTGTCTGGAAAACAAAATATCCTTCTAGAATGACCTTATTGACAAAAATATAATGGCTATGGTTTCAGATCAAGAATGCATAATCACATCAGAAAAGTTAATGCTTCTCTCCCTGAAATGCAAAAGACAGAAGTGTAAATCCCTGAACCAAATCACAACAGGGACTTGAGCCTCCATCTGCTCATTCGTGACAAAGTTCTCAGATGCCGAGGCTAGCAAGTACCCTCAGCTGATTTTCTCGCATGTGCTTGGGTTTTCAGGGACAATTGCAAAGCATCTTCATTTCATTCTGCAACGGAAGAACCGCTCTAAAATCCTTATTATTTCTAAAGAACTGGAAAAGTTGTCTAACAGTCATTTTCCTTTTTGCCAAATAAATATTGGTGAAAGCTTGCTTTTAAGAGAGCTCTGCGGCATTAGGGATTCAGTGGGAGAAGTTTAAGAGAAATATCATTGGTAGTGCAGAACTTTTTTTATGCTGTCATAAAGCCAGGAGAAGTCAATTAGGTCTAGTACTTCATTAATGATGTTCACAAATCACATTTATGGCAAGTCTCATATCTATTGCTCTGTTAGAATACGCCATTTGGAAAGACTAGATTTGACACCCTTATATGATGGCACTGCAGCTACTGCTGGGGTAATTAATTTTTACTTGTGCTCTGGAGAAACCAAGCAAAACTTTCTAAGACATTTGGCCAATTACACACTCTTTAGGGCAATGAAGCCTTTGCAGAAAGCTTGGCTTTATATTACCACTATGATCAAAGCTTTAATGAAATTGCTTCATGACAGAAGCCACTGGACTATTGAGAAAAAGCTACAAAAATAAATTAATGCACAATTGTGAATCTGCAAAAAGACATATCTTTCAGGTTTCTGACTTTTTATTAATGTGCTCCACGAAGCAGCCTCCCCTGAGTACAATTCTAACGGATATTACAAGAACACCTTTTCCTTTTGATAAATGATAAAGGCCATCCATGGGATCTTCATAATGGGAGTGCTGTATTCCTTTTGTTTTATTACAGTATTTCCAGAGGAAAGGTGTTACTCTGTTCTCACGGGACAGACTTGGAAGGACTGGAGTTCTTTTATGGATGCACCAGCATAAAAAACTGCAGAGGAACCTGGGAATTGCAGGCTGTTTTTCAGCTCTGATACAGCACATCCCCGCTAATATATGTGTCAGAGTATTGTAAAAAAAATGGCAGTGAAGTTTAAACAGAGAAATGAAAACTGTAGTTTAGGAAGAGACAAAACTTTGAAGATCCTTCCTGACTATGTCTCCGCTGCACACACAGCCCCGCACCAGCGTGATACCCTGGCACACGTGCGCTGCTCAGGTGCACGCAGTAGGGTGCTGAGCTTGCACAATTTCTTGGCTGCAGACTCATCTACAAAGCGTTTCTGAGTCACAGAGGATGTTAACGAGTTTTCTGAAATGCAAGAACAGAGAACAAGGCACCTGCACGCACACAGACACGCTGCAGCTCAGCCAAGCATCCTTAAATTCCAAGGAGATCAGTGAGCAAGCTCATGTGCCTCCCAGGTTGAAGACTACCCTGGCATAGTATGAAGATATCGAGTCTTATAGCAAGTATTATAGTAACTTGCACATCCCTTGATCAAGCCAACACTCAAGTCCATCTCACCCATCACCATGAGGTGAGCTACCCTGAGCCCCACACCGCCGGTAAGCTCCCCAGGCAGCGCGGACAGGCGCGGACACTGCCTCTGCCAGAAAGCATGGCTTTGCTGTTGTTTTTAACCCCGCTTTTTCTAAACTCACCCCTGAAAATGGGGTTTTTTAGATCCTCAAAGATAAAACACAAGCACAAAACATTTATGAAAACCTTTCCTCTGCAGTGCAGAGACTCCAGCCCAAAGCCTTCCCCCAGATTATGTCTCTTGAACACGTACTGTGCTGTGTAGTTATCTATGAAGGCATTCAGGTGTGGGATAACTCAGAAAATATGCCAGTGTCTATACAAGGAGGCCAGAGGCACATTAGCCCCTTGTCCAACTTTCCTGAGAAGTGCTCCCAGCAACGCAAGATGGGAACAGCGGATAGGCAAGCTGCTGGTCTAGATCTTGATGCAGATCTGCATTTTGGTGACAGCAAAAGCCATCCTGCCTGACCATCGGCACAGATAACGAGCGGAGGAATTAATAATCTTACTGGCTGTGACCCTCGGTAATTATAAATAAATGCAAAAATAAATCACAGCTCTTGGTCAATGCTCTCTAATACAGAGTAGAAACTTCACTGGTTTTGGTGTTTCACATGGGATCCAAAATACCCATATTTCCTTTCAGGATTGTGTTTTCCTTATATTTGATCAGTTTTTTTTACCAAGCGGGCTACAGAAAGGTACATGTGAAAATTCTGAAATATAAATGCATTTCCTGATTTATGTTTCTTTTAATGTAACTTAATTAAAGAATTAATAACACAGCAGTTCATATTTACTTGTTTCTGTTATGCTTTTCATTTTCAGGCCAGGAGAGCAGTGCAAGGCAGCACAGGGGACACAGGATGGCGCAGAAGTGGTCAGCGGTGGCAGCTGCTGGGGACCTAGCATGAGCATCTCATCAGGACACCAAGAGCTGTTATAGGAGGGAAATAAGGAATTAGAAATGCAGTCCTTATGAAGAACTGTGTTCAAAGATAAAAGGGCTGATTCCTGTGCAGCTCAGAGACACGGTGGCCTAGGGATCAGAGAAGAGCTTTTGAAGTCTAGACAGGAGCTCTCATCCCTGCTCCACTGCTCTTGGGTGACCCCAGCGAAGTGCTGGTTTGCTAATCTTCAGCCAGGCGAGTCTGCTGAAGTATTTACCATTAAAAACCCGCAGGCAAGTTACAGCTGAAGAACACAACATAGCGATAAGTGGCAAATCAAACCCTGCAGGGTTCACAGGGGTTCATCCTTCAGCTTTGCACTGATTTTCAGAGACGAGTCGATGGACTCGCCAGAGGAGAGGTGGAACATGGAGCAACACTCAGCAACATGTAGCACAGCCTGCGGGACGCTCAGCCTATTAGCCAAGTGCTTTAGCCAAATGAGCCCCTACTTTTATAAATCACATCTCTTGGAAGAGCGCAAGCAGCTATGATAACAGAGCAGGCTCACACTTTGTGTTGCAGGGAAGCTACTGCAGTATCTGAGCTTCCTGGAACACTCATAAAAACTACCAGGCAGATACAGAAAATAATAATGTTTAATGTAGCAAAAGGTTATTAGTGGTCCTCAGCGTGCAGTTGGTAGGGAGCGTGGCTTGCTGCAGGCCAGAGAGGCACCCTTGAGAGCGGGCCTCCAAGGCTTGGTGCGGGAAAGCTGCTCCGCTCCCCTTTTCAGCAATTCCCCACCACGGAGGTCACTTCAGGCTCACCAGCTCCACCACACCTGCTACCACTGGGAGGGTAAGAAATCCCTTCCCTTTCTGCAGCTGAATCATCTCCTAATGGTAATGAGGCACTCAGAAAGAAAGCATTTACTTAGACAAACATCATCATCTGTCAAAGCCATGGCAATAATAAAACCTCTGTTGCCAGAATTCACTTACACTGAGTGATAGGTGGGTGGATTCAACAGCCATGAACTCTTAACTAAATGCATTTTTCCTATAAATTCCCCTGGTACATTAACTTTTACTGATAGCAAATAGCTGCCCCACCTCTAAGGAAACCCATATTAATCTTACAAACCTGTAGGACAGAAGGAAAGAGGCAACTACTGCTGACTTAGACACATGCCATGGCCTCGCTTCTCCAGACCTTTGCAGCTCCTGTAGACTTTGCCACAAAATGCCCCCAGAGCAGCCAGAGACCCACCTGGCATAGGTGTAGGTGCTCATCTAGCCAAAGCCCTGTAGTCTGGCAGGCAAACAAGCCAAGGCACTAACTCCAAGACATGTGAAGCAGGCTGTCGATTAAACGAGCTGTTGAAACGAGCTTACTGATGGCAGTTTAAATGACAGGCTCCTCAATTATTTTCAATGAGGACCAGAAAAAAAAAAAAAAAGGAAAAAAGAAATCCAGCCAATGCATTTATTGTTCTTTTCATGAGACTGGGGCTGATGCAAGTCATGGGGAAACAACTCACGGTATGCATTCTAGCTGGTCAGGGTGGCTGGGATGACCAAGCGGTAAAAGAAGGAGCTACCTCTGGTCCCTGGGGTCACAGACTGTGCTGTGGCTGCAGGTCTGCAAAGAAGGGACCTGGTCACCAGCTCCTCTTCAGTGTGCCTGAACTGATGGGTAGGCACTGAGGAGCAGCATAATCATCCTCCTAACCCGATCCCCACTCAGTACGAGTCTGTGGGAAACCATCAAGAGGCAAGGAAGCCCTGGAGACAAAAATATGTTAAAAAAGACCCTCTAGGAGGTGAAGTAAAAAGGTCTGGGGACTTTACCTTTACTTGGAAATTCATATTTTACCACAGTTCGAAGACATTTCCCGGGGATAAGAAACGGTATTTTTTGAAGCCAGCCCTACAGAATTAATGAAAACCTTCAACTTCGCAGGACCCTGGGGCCCCCTGGGAGCAATCGTCCCAATTAACATTTTCTTGATTGCTTGTCATTAGGCTTTCAGAGTGTGAAAAAGTGTTGCAGAGAAATCACAGTTCAGCCACGCAGCTAATCCAGTGGAACATTTTTATTGTTGCATCTGAGTGAGGAAGCCATAAAACGGAGAGAGAGAAACTGTGCTGAATCTTTCCAGCTCTTTGAGCAAGTACCCCCCAAAGATTTAGCATGATTTCCCCTCTCCCAGCTGTAATTTAAATAGCCCAAAACCTATGGCTTGTGTAGGAGTTTGTTATATGCTTTATTCTCTCATAACTTACACTTGTGGCCTGGTGGTGCAGAAAGTGTTGGCAAATTTAAGGCTCAAAGTGCACCAGGGAAGCTCTTCCAGTAATCCCAGAGTGAATTAGGAGCTGAAAAAAAAATTATTAATGGAGATAATAATTGTGAAGATGAGGCATAGCCTCTCTGCCTTTATCTCCTCTGCCTGCAGAGCCTACGCACACAGACCTTTGTCTCTGCACAAGGACTGCCTTGGACATTCGTTAGCATGGATGTGATCGTCAAACAGGCTCACAGGAATTTGCAACACAACATTCCCATTAAAAATGGGAATGTATTCTTAAAACACACAATCCTTTTGGAATCTGCTGTTACGTGTGCCCTGGTCCAGCCCCAGCTGTGACTAGCTCTCTCAGCTGAGGTAGACCATGTGTAGAAGGCAAAATAGGAGTCAGCTGAGGAATGGAGCTGCAGGGGGTGAATGGGTATGTTCCAGGTTACTGGGGAGCCCAAAACCAGACACGGTGCTCCAGGTGCCACTCATAAATCCCAAATTGAGGGAAAGGATGATGGCCCTCAGCCTGTTGCCTACGTTTGTGCTAATGCAGCCCAGGATGTGGTTCTGCACTCTTCTTCACTGCAAGGGCATGTTGCTGGCTCTTGTTAACCTTGTCATCCATCAGGAATCCACAGTTGTTGTAGAAACAGAGCTGCCCGCAGCATCCAGTCCACACCCGGTCTGCATTGTTTTGTAGGGTTCTCCTGGCCCAGGTTCAGGGCTCAATGCTCCCCATTACCCTATTAGATAAGCCTCCAAAAGCAGCACCGTATGGTCTATGCTACTACCCACTGAAACAGTGAGGGCAGAGTGGAAAGCGTGCTCCAAGAGCAAGGCTAACCAGGCTGTTTGATGACACACACTGGAGGGAACGCCAGGGGCTGGATGGACAAGAGACTTTTACCATGCTGTTCCAGCTGCAGGTCATTCCTGCCATTGCCAATGGTCAGAACTGGTCAAAATAAAAAAAGCTTTCTAGATGTCACTGGGGCACTGCGAGAGGACTGTGTGGAAACAGCTATTTACTCCAGAGGGACCAATCCTGTAGCACTGTGAGGGTGGCCACAACAGGTTCCTATTGCTTGTATCTTAAAAGGCCCACTCTACTGACGGGATGAAAGCCAGCAAAAAAGCCAGAGGATTAATTATTTCTGTTCTTCTCTCAGTAATTACTAAACATCCATATTGCATAACATCTGTCCCTAATATTTCTAAAAATAAATAACCTTACTTTCAGTTGTGCTTATAAGGCAAAATTAAAAAACTGACATCAAGTATCCTGACTCTTTCATGTGGATACCTCTGCAGGGGAGTAGACTCCAGACAAGAGTGTCTATATTTCCTTTCCGCTCACTGGGATTAACAGGAATGAAATAGAAGCAACCAACAACCCCATAAATGCTCCATGTTGCACCTACCACACTGAGCTCACCCAGGATCACTGTGTCCAGCACCTGCCCACGGGGACCAAAATGTCTGTGGTGCTCTGTCCCCAGCTGTCCAACCAGCCCCATACAGAAAGATGACAACTTTTCTGTGCGGCATGGAGCAAGGACAAAGCACCCTCCTGTTTCTCCTCTCTTCAGCTCCTAAGCCCCAGCAGACAAAGGGCAACAAAGGCAATGACTTCTGCTCCTTGCCTATTTTCAACTAGTTTATCTAGGCTGGGCAAAGACCATGACTGGAATGATCCTCAACACTCTTAAACAGAGTTAAGCATTCCTGAATTATTTCTTTGTGCTTTGTTTCCATTTTCACTCAGTTTTTACTAAGCGTGACACCCCACAATCCCCAGTGACCCATAATTACTCACTTGGACACTACACACACACCTTTTCCCGCAACTAAACCTCAGAGTGCCACGAAGACATTCATTTGTACCTTCAAATATGTCCCCCATATCATCCATTTAGGAGTGTTCAATTGCGAAGTGACCATTATCATTCAGCTACAGCTATCAAAGCAGAAGTCATGTAGCTATTCAACAGGGAGCCCAAAACTCTACTGGACTGTGCACTAAGCTCATTAGGCACACAATTCATCCACCAGCAGGTGAAGGAGCCTTCTCCCAAAACTAGAATGGACTCTCGAGGTGTATTTAAGCTAATAAACAACACGAACCAAGGAGCAGTGTCTCTACTGAGGCCACCAGGTGAGGTACAGACCAGGTGCATACAACTCTATTCTCTAATCTCTGATATAAACTGGACGCCGGGAACGGATGCCGATCTATGACAAACACTAGCCCATGCCCAAGTGTTATGATGCTAATAGACAAGGCCAGAATCATGATGATTATGCTAGTAATTTAGCAGCACGCACAACCAGGTTTCAATGTTCCTTCAGGCCTGTGGCAAGGTTAATTTTGTTTTACTGGTGTAAACACGGCCTCAGCACTCCTTGACATGGCATTTCAAATCTAGCTTCTGCCTTTAAAATTGCACCTGGGGGACAACAACCCTACACAGCAGTGCAGGCGGGGGGAGGACTGGACGGAAAGTAGCTTTGCAGAAAAGTACTTGGGAGGTCCTGGTGGACAACAACATGAGCCAGCACTGTGCCCTTGCAGCAAAAAAAAAGCCCATAGCCTCCTGGGCAGATTGAAAGGGATGATCCTTCCCCTCTACTCAGCACTCATGAGATCATATCTGGAGTATTATGACCAGATTTGTACAAGAAATCATAAGCTGGAGGAAGTCCTGTGAAGGGCTGGAGCTCCTACCCTGTGAGGGAACTGGGTCCTTTCAGGCTGTAGAAGAGAAGGCTCAGAGGGAATCTTGTTGCTTTAAAAAAGTAATACCTTATAGGAGGGTGTGGAGATGACAGAGGCAGACACTTCTCAGAGGCTGAGGCTGACAGCAAAAGGGCTAAGGGTCACAGTCATGAGCCGCAACACAGGAAATTCCAATTAGACATCAGGAAAACATTTTGACCGTGAGGGTGGTCAATTATCAGAGCAGGCTGCCCAGAGAGGTTGTGGAATCTCTGTGTTTAGTGACATTCACAGCTTGACGGGACACAGCCCTGGATCTGCTGTGAGCAGGGGCTACAACTAGAGGAGATACCTCCCAGCCTCTTTCGTTCTCTGACCAAATTCTGTGACCAAACATTTCTAAAACTACCGTAAAGGAAACTGCTTTTAATCTAAACATAGCCGCTTTAACCTAAGTACAGCTAAATCATCTTTGGTTAAGAACTTACCACGCTGGAGTGATAACAGATTTTTTCACCCTTTCAGGTTCCTTACTCCATTTCATCTAGGAAGAAATTATCTAAATTACGTACTCTTTTCCTTTCTGTGCATCTGAAAAAAATCTTCACTTTACAGTTGGCTTCCAAATAGTAGATTGCAGAATCAAGGCCTCAGTTAATACTGCAGGAGTTTTTTATTCATTTTGGCTCTATTGCCCTGCTTCCCACAGGCAGTGTGCAATTACTTTAAGGAAAATAAAAGATATTACCCAGCAGTGGTGCATGACACTTCCTAGTCACTTCTACTGGGGAACACAGCACTGCAGTAAAGCTCCCTTTAGGAGGTAGAAAGTCACATGGAAAAAAGCATCAGTGCTTCACTATATTTTAATTTCTGCAAAGGTAACGTGAAGAGACTCAACTTGGTGAATCAGAACCGTGCAGTGATCTGTTCAGATTCAGACTTCCAAGGTACCTCCCAAACCCCTGAAACTCCCAGGACTGCTGCATTTGTCTTTCCTCACCCTGTGAAGGCCCCAAATGTAAGATTTTAAAAGGCTCTCCTGAACATGATGGCTAATAAGATGCAAACCCATCAAATTTTATGGCAGAGTTTACTCATCATATGTTACATTATCTACCTAATATATATGACAGTACTATGGTAAAGAGGGGAATTTTAAGGGGCCATCAGCTCCTCCAGCTTTCAGACAAGCTCAGCCAGCCTTAGACCATCTCTGACAGACTAGATCTCTCTTAAAAACTGACAGTGCCTGGGACCGCACAGGCTCCCGAGGCAATCTGTTCCAGTGCTTAACTATCTTTATAGTTAGAAAGTTTCCCCTAATATCTAACCTAAATCTCCTTTGCTACAAATTAAGCTGATTACTTCTCATCCTACCCTCCACGGACACAGAGAATCATTGATCACCCGCCTCCTTAAACCTTCAATATGGTTGAAGACTCCAGTCCTGTTCCCCACTTTTCCTTCTCTTTTCTAGACCAGCTGATTCCTCCAGCCTTTCCTCAGAGGTCGCATTTCTTTCTATTGAGCCCCTTTCAAGTTAGTTTGCATTTTTCTTAAAATGTGACATCCAAAACAGTACTCCAACATAGATTTTGTAAATGCAAAGTAAAAGAAACAACTTAATGTCATGTCTCACTTAGGACATGTCAATGCATTCAGGGAAGGCATCGGTAATTTTTATTGTAAAATTTATTAACTTTATAATTACATAACAATGTAATTAACATTACACTGTTAGCCTGTCTTCAGTCTATGATCCAACACCACCACCAGATCTTTTTGACAGCACTGCAGAGTAACCACTTTCCTCCACTCTGTACTGGATTTTTCCTTCCTAAAATATAGTCTTTAGATTGGTCTTTATTAAATTCCACTTTTGTGATTTAAAACCATCTAGATAGGATTTTAACAAGATTGATTTCAGTTTTAAGCCCATATTCCAAAATGCTTGAAGTCCCCGGCATATTGTTGTTCTAACAGATATACAGATTTTTTTTCTTATATTTCTTGCTATCTGTACTGTATCTCATGCTGTTCTCTTATTTTCACCATAACCCTTGCAATATTTATTATCAGAACTATCTGTTGCAGATTTTTCTATCGTTCTTTGACTCTTGGATCTTTAGGAAGTTCTAATGCAGTCACAGGTTTCTTGATACACATCCTATTTTCTCCACATCCCTTCTGATTTTTATTCCTGCTATATTAATAATTTTGTCCGCGTTAAACAAAACAAGTACATGAAAAATTGTTCCCAGCAGATTTCCAAACACAGAATTGGGTAGTGTGCGTCCAGCCAGGCTGCTTTTTCTGGGCAACTTTTATTCTCTGGCTCTCGCCATTACCAGTCTTGCTCTTTGAATGCTTCTCACGCTGTTAAACACACTTCACATACTTCCCCACCTGATCCAATCATTTCTTGTAAAGCTCTTCATGAGTCACCCTTATGCTTTCATTATTATTCCCTTCATCCAGATGTTCTCAAAATTCCTATCATCACTTCCTGGACAATCAAGTAAGCACAGACATGCCTCGTTTTTCTCTTGCTGGTATAATTATGACATAAAGCACAGTTTTTACTGACTGCATCTCATGCATGTATTTATATAACTAAACACACATATACAGAAAGGTGTATAATTCTATCTCACTTAGCAGAACCAGCTACCAAAACCACCAGCAGTCACTGAACCAATTCTTAAGAAACATTTTCAGCAAGCTACGGCCTCTTCCACTGCTGGTTGCCTTCTCCTTCTCCTTCTTCTCCTCCTCCTCCTCCTCCTCCTCCTCCTCCTTCTTCTTCTCCTCCAGCCTGCCTAGCCATGATCCTCACTGAGAGAATAATTGTCATTCTGGCTGCAAAACTCTCTATCTACCACACAGCTCAGCAGGATTCACCTTATATAGTCTATATGTGGTTTGCAGTTTAAAGTGGAACACGCTTTTTACAGCAGCATTCATATATGGATACGGATTACGGTTTCGATTAACTTTATACTATTTTATATTTTAACTATATGGCCATACACTTACAAATAAAATGAGTATGATTTTTCTTCACTGCCATGGTACTAAATATGTATTAATCACTGGTAACAGAGGAGAAGGGAGGGCTAGCTCATAATTAGGGCACGTCAGTGCTGCTGAAGGAAGTTCAATGAGCTCTACTGGGCTTTCTTGCGAAGTAAGCCACTGCTGCGTGTGAGCAAAGGTACCACAGCCTCTCCTGAGCAGCAAGAATAATCAACTTGTACAGAGCTTTTATCCAAGGAATATCAAATTGGCTACCCAATGTTAATTAACTCTCATGGTGGTCCTGTGTGGTGCATTGCTATTGTTACTCACAAACAAAACAAACTTTGCTAATTTACCATCAAGCTGACTGAAGTAATTAACATAACCCATATGCAAAACACACGACTATTCTCATTCAAGGACTCTCAGCCTTCAAAAAGATCAAGATAGTCACACATTTATGGGTTTCTTTTCAGTTAAGAGACAACATTAATTAAAAATATTCACTGAAGACACAACCCTGCCCCTCCATCATGAGGTGTGAGTGGTCCCAAAGCCAGAGCTGTTACTTCTCATGTTTGAAGAGTATTTTTCCCATCCCACAGAGCAGACGCATGTGGTCCTTGCAGGGAAGGGACACTGTGCACCCCAGCTCCACCAGGTCTGCAGCCAACACACGTGTGCTCATAGAATCATAGAATCGCCTAGGTTGGAAGGGACCTTTCAGATCATCAAGTCAAACCATCAACCTAACACTGACAAAACCATCACTAAACTATGTCCATAAGCATCACATCTACCCATCTTTTAAATACCTCCGGGGATGGCGATTCCACCACTTCCCTGGGCAGCCTGTTCCAATGTTTGATAACCCTTTCAGTGAAGAAATTTTTCCTAATATCCATCCTAAACCTCCCCTGGCGCAACTTGAGGCCATTTCTTCTTGTCACGGAATCACATAATTTCAGAGTTGGAAGGGACCTCTAGAGATCATCTAGTCCAACTCCCCTGCTAAAGCAGGATTGCCCAGAGCACATTACTCAGCACTGCATCCAGGTGGGTCTTGAAAGTCTCCAGAGAAGGGGACTCCGCAACCTCCCTGGGCAGCCTGTTCCAGTGCTCTGTCACCCTCACCGTAAAGAAGTTTTTTCTCATATTTGATGGGAACTTCCTATGTTCCAACTTGTGCCCATTGCCCCTTGTCCTGTTACTGTGAACCACTGAAAAGAGCCTGGCTCCATCCTCCTTAAACCCACCCTTTAGATACTTGCAAACATTCATAAGGTCTCCCCTCAGCCTTCTCTTCTCCGGGCTGAAGAGTCCCAGCTCTCTCAGCCTTTCCTCATAAGGGAGATGCTCCAATCCCTCAGTCATCTTTGTTGCCCTTCGCTGGACTCTCTCCAATAGTTCCCTGTCTCTCTTGAACTGGGGACACAGTATTCCAGTTGTGGCCTCACCAGTGCGGAGTGGAGGGGGAGAATGACCTCCCTTGACCTGCTGGCCATACTTTTCCCTATGCAGCCCAGAATTCCATTTGCCCTCTTGGCGACAACGGCACATTGCTTGCTCATGGATAATTTACTGTCTACCAAGACCCCCAGATCCTTTTCTTCAGAGCTGTTTTCCAGCAGGTCCACCCCTAACCTATACTGGTGCCTGACATTCTTCCTCCCCAAGTGCAGGACCCTACACTTGTCCGTGTTGAACCTCATTAGGTTCTTCTCTGCCCAGCTCTCCAGCCTGTCTAGGTCACGCTGGATGGCAGCATGGCCCTCTGCGATGTCAGCCACCCCTCCCAGTTTGGTATCATCAGCGAACTTGCTGAGCATACACTCTGTCCCCTCGTCCAGGTCGTTGATGAATATGTTAAACAATACTGGTCCAAGTATATCCTATCACTTGTTACTTGGGAGAAGAGACCGACCCCCATCTCACTACACCCTCCTTTCAGGTAGTTGTAGAGAGCGATAAGGTCTCCCCTCAGCCTCCGCTTCTCCAGGCTGAACCACCCCAGTTCCCTCAGCTGCTCCTCATAAGACTTGTTCTCTAGACTTTTCTCCAGACTTGCTGTGTCATGCTCCCATAGGCACTAGTTCCTGAGGGGCCAGGGCCAATGCCGGTTGCTCCCACCCAGCCTGCAGCGCTGCCAAGACACCAGGAGCAACCCAGGGCCAGCAGAGCAGGGGACCTGGGGGGATTCCTGGCTCCCCATGGTGCCCAGAGCCCAGTTACCCCAGCAGGGTCATGGCAAAATGTGTGGCCACTTGAAACTCAAGTGGTCCAGCGGTGCCCACATGGATGTGCTGAAACACAAGTCCTAAATAACTAACGGTATTTTTGTTTACCTAGAAGCATAAATTATGAGCCCCCAAGGAAGCTTGTCTATACAACCAAAGATATGTAATAACTGCTGACAGTCTCACATGATGTATAGCTTTATTTTGACATCTAAAGGATTATTTTCAATTATTTCTTCCTGGACAATTATGCTTATTCTAGCACCATAATGCATTGTGTCAGTCATCTCTGGACATAAAACACTTTAATAGTGTACAGTAAGCTTTTTCCTTCCACACAAAATATCTTTGGACCTATAATTACATTTCATAAAACCTCAGTACCATAATTTAGCAGTCCCTTTCATAATGTTAGGTCTACATTTGTACAAAATAAAAAAGGCCGTATATATGCTTTATCTCTAAAGCTTTAATTTATTTCTTGTCTATACAAAGTGTCAAAAGTTTGGTCAAAGTGGTGTGTTATGAGGCAAGAATTAAGCTAGTATAACACCTTGACAAGGCCATTCTGCAACTGGCAGCAATACAGGATTAGTTTGGGTTTGAAATTAGTTAACTTCACCACAAAACTTTCCTAATAGTAGATCAATAATCTCCTCACCGTTTATTATCCCACTTACCTCCAACCCCAAGCTATTTCACAGCATTTTAGAGGAGGACAACCCACTGGCTAGGGCTGTGCCAGAGTTTTCTGCTCTGCTGCAGATTGTTTTTATAAACTCCAGCAAATCACCAGGTGCCTCCAGGACAGGAATAACAACATGGGCTTTGTAAAGGCAGCTATAGCAAGGACCATAAAGGGCTCAGGTGTCTTGGTAGGGTTCCTATATAGCAGACAAAGCAGCAAAATTCAAGGCAAAGCCATACAGATAGGGAAGTAGACTTTTATTTTCAAAGAAACAGGTTTCCCTCCCTCACACCAATTCTCTCAAACTTCTCTCATTCCTTGATGATTATAAGCACTGAGATGTGCGTGTCCAAGCAACCTGTCCAGGATGACTTATGGTGACACAGAAGGTGAGGAACACCAGCTAAAAAGTCCTCATCCAGTCTTCTGGGTTCATACTGAATGGTGATGACACACAAGAGCTTTAGAGCCTTCACAGACTCTGTTGCCAAAGAAAGTTCATGTCCAGTGTGAGCTGTTTTGCACCAGTGCGGCACCATATATGTAATGAGGTCTGTGATCTTGGAGCAACCATAACTGCTTCCAACACTTGCCCTTGCTTTTATTTACATCCTTTTTCTAGTTCACAGAATCACAGAATCACAGAATGATAGGGGTTGGAAGGGACCTCTGGAGATCATCTGGTCCAGCCCCCCTGCCACAGCAGGGTCACCTACAGCAGGCTGCATAGGAATGCGTCCAGGCGGGTTTTGAATGTCTCCAGAGTTGGAGACTCCACCACCTTGCTGGGCAGCCTGTTCCAGTGCCCTTCCACCCTCAAAGTAAAGAAGTTCCTCCTCGTGTTTAGGTGGAACTTCCTATGCTCAAGTTTGTGCCCATTACCCCTTGTCCTGTCCCCAGGCACCACTGAAAAGAGCCTGGCCCCATCCTCCTGACACCCACCCTTTAAGTATTTATAAGTGTTGATAAGATCACTCCTCAGCTGTCTTTTTTCCAGACTAAAAAGACCCAAACCCCTCAGCCTTTCTTCATAAGAGAGCTGTTCCAGTCCCCTCATCATCTTGGTAGCTTTCTGCTGCACCCTCTCCAGCAGTTCCCTGTCCTTCTTGAACCGGGGAGCCCAGAACTGGACACAGTACTCCAGGTGCGGCCTCCCCAGGGCAGAGTAGAGGGGGAGGACGACCACCCTCCACCTGCTGGCCACACTCTTCTTGATGCACCCCAGGATGCCATTGGCCTTCTTGGCCACAAGGGCACATTGTTGGCTCACGGTCATCCTGTTGTCCACCGGGACTCCCAGGTCTCTTTCCACAGAGCTGCTCTCCAGCAGGTCAGCCCCCAACCTGGACTGGTGCATGGCGTTATTCCTCCCCAGGTGCAGCACCCTACACTTGCCCTTATTGAATTTCATAAGGTTCCTCTCTGACCAACTCTCCAGCCTGTCCAGGTCTCTCTGTACGGTGGCACAGCCTTCCGGTGTGTCAGCCACCCCCCCCAGCTTTGTGTCATCACCAAACTTGCTGAGGGTGCACTCTATCCCCTCATCCAGGTCATTGATGAATATATTGAAGAGGACTGGACCCAGCACTGACCCATGGGGAACACCACTCATCACTGATCACCAACTAGACCCTGTGCCCCTAATCACAACCTTCTGAGCTCTGTCTTTCAACCAGTTTTCTATCCACCACCCTGTCCATTCATCTAACCCACTCTTCCTAAGCTTCCCTATGAGGATGCTGTGGATGCAGCAGGATGTAGTTCGCCTTGCTCTTCTCAGTGTTTTGACTTACAGTGTATACACCATTATTTTAAATACTACTTTGACATTTGTTCTGCCTTTACACATGCACAGTCTTTTCACACTCTGTATACTGACAGATGTGATTTACAAATTTCTGCACCTAAGAATGTACTAGCAGCAGTAAAGGTCTCACCTTGACATGTAGGGCAAGAGCACATTCTCACCCAAATGCCATCTTTCACAGCTTTCAGGTACAGGAACTGGAGATCCAGGAGATGGAAACCATTTATTCTAAGAACAAGCAAAGCCATATAGGTACAGTGGAATGAGTTTGTGATATATTGCTCTATCCATCACCTCAAAGACACAATTTTCATTCAAACCATGGCTCACACTGCTGAACAGGGGTTAAATCAGAGACATGAGCCCAAATTTTCTACCAACAGATGGAATTTCGTCAGAACACAAGTCACACTGGAATTAGTGGTTGCACAGGCACCATGGGCATTTGAAAGCAACTTCCAAAGCTTATGGTTAGGGACTTACAAAAAGCGTGGCTTAGTTGATCATGATTCTGTTCATTTATAGACCCCAGATGACACTTTTTGGTGCTTGGAAAAAAATTTTTCTCTTGGTACTCAGGAGACCAAGGGTAGAATTAGGATCATAAGTTTGTACAATCACTTTTGAATACTTTTGAACACTTCAAATGAAATTCATATTTAAGAAAAATGCTTCTTATTGTTTTAATGAGTGTTACTAAGTAGCTCAGTCCCCCTTGCTCCGTAATTCTCAATTAGTCTTATGCACATTGGTAATAGGATATGAGATCATTAACCTGTAAATCACTGGTTCAAATCTTGAACAGGTCATTAGTGACTAGAAGGAATTAGTATCTAATGACTGGTTTCATTCCACTGGACAAATAGTCACCGCCACAGCTGGCATTAGAAAATTATTTCAGTAGAGACCTAGGAAATGTACCAGGTCCAGATTTTGCTTCTGACGATTTGATATCCCAGACCCTCTCCCTGTTAAGCTTTGAAATTAATAATTTTTTTTTCACTTACTCTTTTAAAGAGCAGCTCCTACAACATTGTTGGGAAATGACACAACAGTCTGAAACAAAGCATTTTTTAATGTCTGGATCTAGTTTTCTGGAGATTTGTCTTGTAACTCAATCACTGTTGTCTGAAAAAAAACCAAGAGAACAAGAAATGCATTTCCCACAGCTGGGACATTTAATAATCTGTCTCTCTGTCTCCTGAGTGGATTTCTCTGCTTGATCAACATCTGGAAATCGCAGTGGTCCCTGCTAATACACAGAACCGCTCCACATTGTACTTGCAGCAAGCCTCATCTGTCTGCAGCAAGGCTGTGATGATGGGACCCAAGGGTTGGAAGGACTCTTCAATGCCACAGAGGTCAGACTCTTGCAATCCAGAATAGCCCAACAACATCCACATCACAAGCATTGCCAGGCACCAAACACTTCCAATGGCCTCTAGCAAACTTGAACTGGAAGTCAGGACAGATTACTCAGATGAAATGCAGCATTATTGCCCAGCTTCTTCTAATTTAAGCATTCGCTACTGGGAACACAGCAGTGTCACTGGGAACACAGCAGTAACAACTGGGTTAGAAGGACCTTTGGTCAAACACAATATATGTCTTCTTAAGCAAGAACAGAAATACTAAGACTAAGATCACAAAAGGTGCAATATGTCATAGGAGGAAAGCAGGAGAAATTAATGATATCGTGAACTCCCAAAGCACTAATAAGGGGCGTTTTTTTTAAATGAAAACAGGCAGTAGACCCCAGGTGCCAGATCTTTATAGGCTGCCATCTGACTACACAGGTAGTAGCCCTGTACAGCCACTCTCATGTATTTATAATAAGTTATTACATGAGTCAGAAGCCACATACTGACCTTTGCAGTCCATTAATTTTATTTTTTCCTCCTGTTCAATTAGTGGAAGACCTTGAGTCATTGTGGGTAACCCCAGGAGAATTGTAATTATGAATTAATATAAAGCCAACGTGTGGTGCAAAGCTCCGAAGTACTTTTGTCACCACGTGTTTATGGTAATGAAACCGTGATGAAGATTTTATCGCTGAGTAAAACACTTTTGAATGTACCGTCACTGACCTGCAAACTGTTCACATGGCAAATGTATTAGGACATTTGCCTAAAGATCTCTCTCACAGCTGAGAAATAAGCCAGGCTGGTTTCGAATAGGATTTAGCAAACTAATCACCACCTACAAGTTTTGCAAATTGCAAATTCTCACACCTCCCACTGCAAACAAGGCTTAGGTATTCAGTAAGTAAAACCCAATTAATAAATAGATTTAGGATGTGTGTGTTTTAAGCCACTGCCTGTCAAAAGCAGTAAATCAAGTCCTCATCTCTTCTGCACTGATAACATAGGTGTGGGTTAGCACACATAGAAAATACTGCTCCAGCATGGACTAATTGTAAAAGTAACCAAACAAACTGAAGCAGCATTTGCATTTCTTCCTTTTGCCTGTCAGTCCGTCAATCACTTCTTCAAACTCCACACTGGTACAGAACCATGTCATGCAGCAACGCAACCAGAGAGGGGAAATATTTCAGCATGGGCTCCATCCTCAAAGCCCTCAGCACGCTCCGTTATGAAGAGGCACAGTCAGGTCTCACTATCTTCTGTGCAAAGATTAAAAACATCCAATAGAATAAAAAGGAAATCAGTTGGTTATTTATTGTTTACCATAAGGCTGCTCTGGCTCATGCTACAAAAAGGCAGCTGGAGAAAAGAGGGCCAGCACAGAGTCGGAGATGTGTTCCCTCTCCTCCCCACTGGGTATCGTCCCAAAGCGTGAATGACTTTGTGCCGCTTGTGGGATTTGTCAACTACGCTTGCAACCGTGCCGCCTGTGTGGAGGGCAAGGACAGGCTCGGGAAGGCCATGTGTCCACCACACAATGAGCCATGAACCTGCAGACCAGCGTGGGCACCGGCCAGCCAAAGCTCCTTCCCTGATCCATGCTCTTACCTGGCTTTGCAGCCTGATTTCCCGGGCTCTGCCTGCGTCAGGCTCAGGCTTCATGGGGCAATATTGCTCTGAACCTGACACAATTAGGCCCTGGAGCACATAAAAGGTATAAAAAGTTGCAGTCCATATTTTACCTCACCTGCATAAAAATAGATCACTCCAGTTTCCAAAGCAAGCAGTTAATCTTCATAAGCATAACCTATATTTTCTCAAGGAGGGGAGGAAGAAAGAATACTCTCTGCAAGTTTGTTATCTCTGACATATTTTTCCTAAGCTGGCTGATTGCATTAATAAGGCAAAAGAAGACACATATATTAAAAATCCTGCATTTAAAACTTACTTTGTTTGATCTACAACAAACTGACAAATCCAAAAAATTCAAAGTTATAGATGATACTTTATTTCAGAAAAGGAATAGAAATCTTAGACACAGACTCAGGACAGCAGAACTGTCTCCAGACGAAATCTGTAATTTGTGTTGCATTAAATCAGGCAATTAACATTATAATCTGGAGGCACAAAGGCCAATGCTTCTTGGTTTTTCTGAATTTGTTTCCTCAGGGCTTGACAGTGACACTCAGACACAGCTCTCAACAGAGGGTAACATTTAGCTATGCCACATTAGGAAGGAGCCTCGGGAGGAATTCACAGGTTCCTATTTTGTCTTGCTCAGAGGGGAGAGAATTTCACTAAGTGCTTGGAAAAGGCTCTTGCTTATTCCTTTCATCTCCACTTCCACCTCTCCACTCCAGTTGTGTCTAACGTCAGACAGAGCTTAGCACTTTGGAGGAATGCTCATTCCCCCATCAAAACAAGGATGAACATCTGGAAAGGACCTAGAGATACCCATTATAGCTAGCTGGAATCAGAAAAAAATTATTCCCAAACTTTCTGTTTCTTCTATAAAAATAAAACAAATAAATTCACTCCTATATGCCTATCCTAGAGAAGGTACCATAACCTGTACCTGAGCCACTGTGGTAAACCAGACAAAGAGTAGGTCTAGCAAATAAAAACATCAAACTGCTTTTTAAACACTACATATCCAAGCTTCTACTGGTTAAATGCATGCCTGATCACACGGAAAATAAAAATGGCACGTGATGTTAGTAGTGGCTTAGCTGGAAGATGTTCTCGACTACATTACGCAGAACAGCCAGTTCCTGCCCCCCCGACTTGACTTCCCAGATCCCCTGTGCGAGTTTAGGAACCCCTTACAGCAGGACAAGGTTGGCTGCAATTGCCGAGCTTTCTTTGGCTGTAAAGCGTACAAGACATGAGCAGAGAGGGAGAATTTGTGCCTAACGCATATCAAACTCAAACAAGGTGTTTTCCCCAGTTCCCACACACACCCCCAATCCTGTGATCTTTAGATTTAATGTCATATATTAACTTATATTTGATTCTTTGGTTAAAGCAAAAGCTGTAACCTTTACAGTTGGTATTTTTAAAGGAGAACAAGGGAAGGCTCCCCTCCCCCAAATTTTTATTCAAGCACATATAGTCATAGTGATGAAACTGCTTCCCCTGATGTCAGCAAGGGTAGTCACAGATAGTAATTAGCAGAATGAGGCGAGAAGAGAGGCTAAACTAGTGGGCTATCTGACATCAAAATGAGCGCGCATGCATCAAAAATGCTGGCCTTGAAAGGACAGGTCCATAAAGACCAAGACAACAGAAGTCTTTTGCATGTGCCATGGAGCTCTGCCCAGCAACCCAATACGAACACCACAACCCATGCACGCCAGGAAACACGAATCATTTAACTTCCCTTTTTCCTAAGAGGCTAAATGGCCCACTTGAACTCCTAGCAAACTTTGCTGCGGAAGAGGGGAACGGGGTTTTCCAAGTGAGCTATGAAGTTATAAAATTTATGACCTGGAGGCCACAGCTCTTGAGTCAAGAGCGCAAAACAGTTCTGTTGCTTTGACATTACAAGTCCCAATTGTATGGAAAATGTTCACAGCCAATAAGAATATAAGGGCCTTCCATGCCAGGTAGGTAATGCTAGGTAATGAAGCCTCTCCAGCGAAGTGTTCGCAGCCAATAAAAGGAATAGCTGAATTTCACTTATTTCCCCTATGCATCAGCAGACTTCTACACTTTTATATCTCTGGAATGTATGCGTTATTAGGTCCTTCTATGTACCCATCACTGTGGTGTTCAAGTGCTGTTCATCTTGAACCAATGCACGGTATCCAAAACTCACGATATCCAGCTCTAATTTTGCAGTTTCAGACTATTTTTAATTGTTCCATATGCTTGGAAATGAGCCAGTGAAGCTTTCTTGGCTTTGCTCCCACCCCTCCCCATATTTGGGCAAGTTGTCTAATTATTTTAAATACGATTCAAATATTTTTCTCAAGGTGCTGAGAGACCTTCTGTGCTCAAGACAGTAAAATTCGTCACAATAGTCTTTCTCCTCTCCTTTAGTTATTAGCCTATAAATAAATTTGAGACAATTGAAAGTTCATTTAGACATCTCCCAACAAGAACACACAGCCAGTGACACTGCACAGACGTTTCTTGATCCAGGCAATAAGGTGTGCTACCTGCACTGTGGATCAGTTATGTTTTGAGACCTGACTTACGTTATTCCAAACTGATTTTCCTCAATGAGAATTGCACAGGATGTACAGCAGAGATTTGCCATAGGAACAAACACAGACCAGAACCAGGTACAGAAGTTTGCCCAATGTGTTTATAAGCTTCAGTTTATCATCTATTGGCCCCATCTACCCAGCTGACAACTGCTGCCTGTGCTTGCGTACTCCAGATTGTGCGTCTTCCACTCTTCTCAAAACAGCTGTTTACTCTGCAGATGGTCACAACCATTTATCCCTGCAGACACAGACAGCATCTTTTCGAATTTGTCCGGGCGTCTAGCTTTGACTAGTCTTTCCCCAGGGGTCGTTTCAAAATGCAGAACTGCTTCTGCTTGGTGATACTTTTATCCTAAGTTGTTAAAAATTTTTGTGCAAGCTCCCATCTGCTTTACCCTTCAGCATCGTTCTTTTTCACAATATGGTAAATGTACCCTTGGCCAGGCGCCACAGCAGAGCGAAGGTCCTCATCCACAGAAAAGGTACATTCAGGGCAACAGCACGGAAAGCTTCCTCCTAATGCTCGCACTTTAATCCTGTCCTGGAGAGTTTCCTGCCACTGTTGCACTCTTGTTAATGACAGTTGTCAGCAGCTAACCATTATCCTAGCACAGATGGACCCCAGGTATCAGTAGCCAAAAGTTATTGCTAAAGCCATTCATTGGTATGTCTTCAGTTTGCAATTCATGCTCAAACTCCTGCATTCCAGCAGCTTTTGCTCCACATCGCTTAGATCAGCTGGTACCAACATCTGGCCCGAAGTTTAGAGCTCAGGTCCAGCTGAATCAGTACAAACCACGGCAATTTCCCTCCTACACAGGAGAGTCCTGAACACTGTACTGAAATGAAACAGTTCATCAATTTAATTCCAACCCATAACATCATGCATTTTGGATTTTATGTCAAATTTCCCATGTCCTAGCAGAAGTACTCCGACCTGCCAGGTAGGCTCTTCAGGAAGAGCATGGTCAGGGATAGACTGGAAAGGACCCTCACAGGTCAGATGGATGCGCGGAGAGCAGGAGGGCTTGCAGGTCCCTGCAGACGGCAGGCAGCGCTAGCTCTCTCCAAAACAGCGTCAGTGAAAATGCTTAACTGTTGCTAGCACTAGCAAAGAAACAGAGCCATCCAAACATCCATCCAGAGCCAGTACAGACATTAGGAAGAAGTTCTTTACAATGAGGGTGGTGAGACACTGGAACAGGTTACCCAGAGAAGTGGTGGAGGCCCCATCCCTGGAGACATTCAAGGCCAGGCTTGATGAGGCTCTGAGCAACCTGATCGAGTTGAAGATGTCCCTGCTTAGTGCAGGGGGGTTGGACTAGATGACCTTTAAAGGTCCCTTCCAACCCGACACTTTCTATGATTCTATGATCCGTCCATTAGTTTCTCACTTAAGATATTATTTTAAATTATTCTGGAGCAGTTTCTGCTCCAACAAAAAAAAAGTCAGGCACCCAACATCTCTGCTGCTTCCTGCATGAGCTGTACCAAACACTGAGCACTAAGTGAATGTCCTGGATTGAGGTAGAACAGAACCAATTTTCGAGTAATTTTACTTTTCAGTTTAGTCTCCTCTAACTGAACTGCACTCTCTGAAATTGACGGCATATTTTTCTGACAGTGTCTGCGTCCAGAGCGATAACGTCTGATGTTTATGGTGAATACCAAGGAATGGTATGCAGAGAGGCTCTTGCTTATACTTATTGCTATAACAACCAAGCTCAGTAACTGTTATTTGCCCATTGGAGGGTTGGAAGCGGAAAAGTGTAGAGGGGTCCCACCTGCGGGAGGAGCGGACAGGACAGGTGATCCAAAATTGACCAACAGGGGTTTTCCATCCTATCTGCCCCATGCTCAGTATAAAAGGTGAGGGATCAAAGGGTCAGCTCTTTCTTCAATGGCCAGACTCTGAGGAGGACTCTGTCTGTTCGTCTGCCTTTGATCCTGACCCATGCATTCCTGAATCCAGTTCCTGAGTTCAGCTCCCACCCGTCGCTGAGTCCAGTCTGGGACTTTCCCAGTGCCTGGCGGTGACGTGATCATCATCCAGGGAGTTCAATATGGTTTGGTATATATTGTATATATTTCATTATTTTCTTATTGATATTATTATATTTTCTTTTTATTATTAATATTTTATTAAAGTCATTTTAGTTTTCTTTTCAACCGATAAGTCTCTCCCTTATTTTCTCTCTCTTCTCTTGGGAAGGGAGAGAGGTTAAAGAGAGCATCTGTCGTTCATTTACTGGCCAGGCCAGCCCAAACCATGACAGTGAGGGTGGCTCCTGGTTGGATTTGGGATAGCCATTAGTCTTTTACTGACTGATCAAAGATTCTTGTATTTATTTTACTTTGTTTACACAAAGGAAGGGAAGTCTGTTATGTTTCTTAAAGAACAGTTTTACCTGGATTTGTTTTTATTTATCCTGCTGTAAATCAGAAAGAGTGCCATTTCACTCCGTGGTGTTACCCCAGGATAAAACTGCCATGAAATCAAAACCAACGACATTGTATTTAGAATAACGGTGTCAAAGATCCTTCTCTTCATAGGAATTATTGCTGAAAAAAGGGGGTTAATGCAATTCTTTAACTGGAGTTCTATGCAGTTTTCAACAGAAGTCCTAGAGTTTTTTTTTCCTTTTTTTCTTCTAGCATATTATGCAGGTCCTTTATCCATAAGATCCCAAAATATCCTAAAAGTCTAAATACAGGACTCACTACAATTCTGCATAAAAAGCAGTAATTAAAAATAAATAAAAACAGCGCTTAGGCTAAACTCTGAATCCACAGAAATCAGGGTGCTCAGCTTAAGTTCCCTTGACAACCCCTCCACCCCTTCACTCATTATGTGTGCATGGAAGAAAAGGCAGAGATGGAATTAAAGTTGTCATGACAACTTTGCCTCTAAATTATCTGTCTTTTGTAAATTGGCTACTTTGGGCTACATGTTTCTCAGCAAATCCTTTGACAGAGAATGAGTTTCATAGAAGCAGTTTAACAGATCAATAACTTGGTTTTCATTTTAACAAAAATGCATTTATGCACGTATATCTAGCCAGAGAGAATAAAGACTGAACAAGTGATGAATCCAAGCATCAGCTGAAGCAATACGTTGTGTCTTTAATCAACACAGTAATGCTAGCAAGAATTTTTTATTTAATTTTTAGTATCCCTCAACCTTCATATAGAAAACATTCAGGTGATATCTGAACTGGCAAAGACGACATACTCATTTACCATCTACTGTCTCCAACATTACCAAGCTATTTCATTTGTCTTGTTAGGAGCATAATCAGAAACTGCCTCCGCCTAGAGAAAACAAGACAAGCTCTCAAACACTACACATAGACTTCTCTGCAGTGGGAAATGGGTATCAAATCTCCTTGCATGGTATTAAATATTATTTCCTCAAGTATGTTTAACCTCTGGACTTCACAGCAGAGAGTCTTTCACAGATCACTCGGCTTGCCTCATATTCCTAGGAGCAGAGCTTTCATACAGCCACCATCTTTGTAAAGTTAAAAAAAAAGCAAAACAGAACACAAAAAAGCCTTCACCTTTTGCCCTGTGTTCTTGCAAGTCCTCACTTAAGAAGTAAAAAGTTATCATTTGATCTTGAAACAGATTTCTCTTGCAAATTATGATTTCAGGTAGTAAACAGAGATCTTTAAAGAAGGTATTTCCTCTAAAATACTTTCAAAAATCATAACTCTACTTCAGACAAGGGCTTAAAATCAGTATCGGTGCAGACTGGAAAGCTCAAATTGCTTTCTAATTTGACTTTTCTTATCTGCTCCTGAAAATGTCACCAAGACCTACTGATAAAAGAAACTCGGAGAAGAACGGCAAACATACTATTTTTTCCCTCCCGCTCACCTCGAAAAGATAATCTTCACCCAGGAGAGCCCTCCCCGAAATAGGAGTTATGCTTTATGGCCAGTGTGTGTGCAGCAAGCACAAGTCGTAGTCCATGACTGTGATTCCTGGGCACTGCAGTAATGTGCTTAACAGTGAAATAACAACCGCGACAGCACAATATTAGCAAACAGCAGTAAACTCTGCATCCAGTCCAGATTTTCTCGTTTCATGGAGTTTATTCTTTTTAAGTGGATATACAGCCCAAGATCTCCACCTGCTCCACATTAGACATACAGAAGTCCACCTTTTCACTTTTTCACGACTACTTTTTGCAACTAAGCATATGCAGAGCACTATGGGATCAGAGTAAAGGAGATTACCCAAGTGCTGCTAAAAGGCTGAATCGCCCACCCCCAGGGGGTCCCTGTAACTTGGTTAATATGTGATGTGTAACTGTTAAAAGCTGTTGAAATGATGGTGCTAAAAAAACTGAACAAGCACCACAGAGAACAGGCTGGCTAAAATAACTGCCCCATGAAAATAAAGTGAAGATGAATAAAAGAATGGGGGGGGAAAGTTAAAAAAATAAAAGCAGGGAAATGATAAAGGGCAAAGAGCCAGGCAGAGCTGATAATCGTCTGAAATCAGCTTTCTCTTCCCTCCTTATTTTCTCATCCCCCTTCCCCATTTCCTAACTCCTCAACTCCGCTTACACAACTCTTTGGCCTCTACTTTCAGTCTAGCGTTACAAATCCTCACGCTGGATTTCATGAAGTCAAGCAGGCTCAGTGAAGATCACTGGGCTCAGCTTACTCCTGGTGTAATCTCACCCAAATCCATGCAGCTACATGAGGGATGAGCTGGAACCAGTGATGCTTTCTGAATCTTCTGACATCCAGCTTTGGAGCTCTGTAACTCCAGACTGATGATACACCCTGAACGGTTTTCCGAACACAGCAGGGGAGAAAGAAAAAATATGAGCTCTTTGGGTGGTTTTCATCACAGTAGTTGCACTACATCTGCCATATATCAGAACAGTTCCCATGTTTCCTACCAAAGATTCATAACTGCTCTGAAAACACCACCATACTTCACCATGTTGAAATACAAATTTCTCCATAGCTGGAGGAATATATTTTTCGAGATAGAAAGGCATGGTACACAATGTCCTTTAGAGCAACTTAACAAAAGAAATTATCTGATTCCTGGAAAGCCTTTTTCAGTCTCTGCTCTTTTATCTGCAAACTCTCTCCAGTTGTTTATTTGTGAAGTGATAATCCTCTCCCTTTGTTTCAGTGAAAACTTCTTCCTGGGAGATAAAATATCTCTGCTGTATTGCTTGTGAGTAGTGATAACCCACCCGCATCAAGGCTGTATTTTTTTATTATTATTTGTATTGCAATAGTGCTGGGAGCCCCTTGCTGGCACTGGATGTCACGGTGTTGGAATTGCATATATATGGGATAAGAGAGACTGACTGATCTGACCGGTCAGATGCACTGCGTTTTAAATGGAAGAGGAAAAAAGAATCAGAAAATAAGACTGCAAAAGACCTCAAGAGGTCATCTAATCCGTATTTGGATGCGTGGCAGCCTCACTTACGGCTGATCAGCTACTGCTATCAGTGGTTTCATCTGGTTTATAGAGGGCAAATTAAGAGATTGTGTCATGCTCGTGAAGCCTACTGCCTGGCTGTGGCAGAAGTGGAAGTTTAACCCAAATCTCACAAGTCCTGGTTGACAGAGTCCATGAAAATACTTCATGTTAACTGAACTTGGGAGCCTCTAAGGAAAACAATCATAAACCTGCTACTTGTATTAGCTACTATGAAAGAGTGAGTTAAAATAAAGAAAATCTAGCTACCGGCTACATTTTTTTACTTGCTCTTCTGCCCTCAGGCATACCTTTAAAAAAGCACAAAGTCCACAAATAGCTGTATATATTAAAATACCTCCACCTCATTTATCACACTGCATTAGATATTCATTTTTCCTTCACTATCAGTAAAAACACTATTCTGTGCCATATATACGAAAGCCACACTATACAAAAATTCACAGACGATAAAATACTAAGATCAAAACCACTCTATACCCGACAAAGACTTTTTACACACTGCAATACATCTTCTCTCATGTTTTCTGCCTATTCCATGATGCAGTACACATGCGTAATATCAGATAAGCTCATCCTTTTAGTCAGTTATTGTTGATACCAAGTTTTCTGTTTCAACGCAGAAAAAAAAATAGTTCCAAGTTACAGACAGTTCCTATTCTATCGCCATGTTATCAGTTCTTCTCTGGGCTGAAATGTAATCACCCCCTTTCATAGGTTACTGTTTCTACCTTCTATGTCAAATAAGTTTCATACACTGATGCAACCTGGGCAAGATTAATATAGCTTTCCTCTTTAATATAAATCTTTTGATTTGTTGCTGAATGGACTGTTCTCAAGTAGTGCTATCTAACTGCAAGGGACAATGCTGTTTATCATCTCCCCCTGAAAGCAGCCATCCAGATCTAGATATTACAGTGCTTTGAATTTAGAAACCATGAAATATAAACACGTTCCTACCAAGACTGAATAGGAATTAAATGAACGTTTATTTTACATCTGAAGTACCTTTTACATTTACTTTCCATCTATGACATCTAGATAAAAATCCCCACTAAAATAGACAGGTAACACTGAAATTTCTTCTGAATAAGAAGCATAGAAGTTCAAAATTAATGGAATGCAGATCATATGAAATAAAAATATAAGTAATCACACATAGTCAAAAAACTAATGGACCGTTTCTCTCTTTGGTAAATATTGGGGGTCTTTAAGCCAACACATCTTGGGACAACTGCCTGACAAAGCCTAATTTGTGTTTTGGGGGGGGGGGAAACCAAAAAAAAACCCCAACAAAACACCACTGGAAAATTCTTTAAAATACTTCAATGTGTTACTTGAAATTATTGCTTGAGAATATTTGCACATCATATAAAATATAGTCTAGATATTAAAACTGAAACAAACAAGTCAATGTTATAGCTTCATTCACATCAATTTTCTTTCCAATTTGGAAATGAGAGGACATTTCATAGCCGTTGAATTTCTATCAGATAAGGAGTCTGATTCCAGTTTTCAGAGAATACTTACTTTTTACCAGCTAAATGGTTCCTTCTGCTGGCCATTCTCTCCTCCAGGCACAAGCTCCTACATTTAGCAAAGCTGAATATTAGAACACTGAGTATACTTAAACACAGCAGAAGTCAGTGAAGTAACGTCCTTTGTTGCTGACAGTGCACTAGGAGCGTGAGGAACATTAAATCTCTTTCCCGTGCTACACAACTGAGTTATCCTATAGTTTTTGACACAGACTGGTATCATCCTAATGACTAAACAGCCTGTTTACATCAGCTGAGGTGTTGACGCTGTACACATATCCACTGTAGCTTGAACCAACAAGCTACACGCAACAGTGGTTTAAGATGTATCTTTCTGTGCCTTTTCCCTTGAGAGAGGAGACCCACAGGGCTTGTAAACGTTCCAGCCAGGTTCTGTTAGAGCACAGCCCTGAGTACAGAAATTACTAAAGTGGAGGAGGAAACCCAGATCCATTGACCAATGGAATAAAAATTAAAAAGGGATGTGAGGCAGACTTCCCCTTGTCCCCTCCTTGCAGGGTGACTGCTCTTCTCCAGGCTCAGCCTCAGTCTAGCAACTTTGCTGGGTTGCAACAAATGCTGTGGTCTCTTTTCTGCTCCTAAGAAAAGTCTTTTTCTTCCATCCCTTCTGTGCCTGCACCTTGCTCTCCTCAGCAATCTCTGCCTCTGCCCAGCTGAGCATGTCAAGTTACTTTGGAAGTCTGGAAGCTCTCCCTCCTTCCAGGGGACTCCACCTGAACCAGGGTCTAGTGGTGAGACCAGGCTGAGAGGCAGACCTCCTCCTTGCTCTACAGCCAGGTCCTTGCCCCACCCCTGGAAGTGTTCAAGGCCAGGCTGGATGGGACTTTGAGCAACCTGGTCTAGTGTGTGGTGTCTCTGCCCACGGTAGGGGGGTTGCAACCAGATGATCTTTAAGGTCCCTTCCAACCCAAACCATTTTATGATTCACCAGGAGACGTCCTTAAGCTCTACCAGAGGTTCTCAGATGTCAGCCAAAGAGATGTTACTTCTGCAATAGGACAGGACAAATAAAAACCTTTATCTATAGTCTAGAAAACCATCCTCACTCTAGACCAATGGAAACACTCTAAAGCAAAGGAAACAAACAGCTTTAAATGGGTGAATGAAGGACTCATTTAAAGAATCAAAGAAAGGATCAAAGTGGATGAATGACTACCTAGGGATGGAGGAGCTCAGGAACTAAGAAAGTTGTTGTTCATTATTGATGGATGTCCCCAAAACACTGAGAAGACTTAATCTTAGTACCTGGCCTCTGGGAAGGCTTATGGTGATACTGCTGATGACTACAGTTTATTAAGCTCAGAGGGACAATTGGTAATTGGTATTTTCTATCAGACTCTTAATCCATGTTTCTGGGGAATGACACAAAGTGCTTCATTGCACAGGTGAGGCTCCCTTTCTTGGGAGAAAGGCTAGGAAAATGGAAAAGTAACAATTTGGCTATTTGAGAGGGGGGAAAAAAAAAAGTGCAATGGTTTACACTGAGGAGATGTAAAATCCAGCATGGGTTTGGGATTCCTGAGGGAAGAACCTGGCACCTGTTCCCCACCTCACTGTGCAACTAAAGGTGTAGGAAAAAAAGGTCAATCAGACTTTTTGATCTGGAGAAGCTCACACCTGTCAGAAATGGTGAGTTTAAAAAAAGCTCAGAGATAAAATTTTTGCAGAGTATGAAGAGTAAGACCCAAAGAAAGAGACAGTTGCGTTTGGTGCCTGAAGGAAAGACAGAAGTACTGTAACAGGACAATTGAGCTGCTTATGACTGATGCAAGAGTGATGTTTAAAGGATTAATGCTGTGCCATTACTGGAGAGGATGTCTCCTTGCGTTTCTACTGGAGGGGAGACGTGTAATGGATAGTGTATGTTCTCCTTGTTTATGTTTGTGAACTTTCTCTGAGGTCCTTGAAAGAGCAGCAATGCCTTTTTTTTCTCATCAAGCCCCCACCACAACTTGAATAGTTCAAATGTTTAGGGGGTCTTATTGTCTGAAGACTCAGTTACCTCATCAGTGTATAAAAGTACAATATCATTCTTTCACCTCCCTCTCAACTGAAGTCAATAGTGATATAGTCCCTTCAGAGCAAGCAAGATTTGCTTGGAGATCATTAGCTTGATCATACAAGGTGGCAGCTCCATCTAAAGAAGCACCTACACACAAGATTAATCTGAAGCATGCAACTAATGCTATTGATTTCAGTGGGATTATTCATATGCAGAATTTAGAACAAAATATCTGTGCCAGTGGAAAAAGCTGTTATAAAGCATAATTTGCTGTGTGTTCATACTATTTAATGTTTCAAGACTGTAAGATCTGACTATAACCACTTGTGGTTATAATACAGGACTCTGACATATTGCCTTTGCTGGTAGAGAAAATTCTTTTTTTGGTTACCTTGATAAAGGCTTTTATTTTAAGTACAAAACAACTTAATTCTGTTCCCTATGTTGAAAGTTGGATATTTAGCTGGAAACAGCGTGGAGGTAAGAAAATGGAGAATCATTACAGGTTCATTTCACAATTTACTTTTCTGTATCTGAAAAAGAAATGGGCACAGGTTAATCCCCTTCTGCTTAGAGGAGAAGCAAGCACAAAGACTGCCTAGAGCAAAATTAAGAAACAATTTTCTCTTCTCACTGTTCCCATTTTATCTCATCTTTCCATTTCATCCTGAAGCTGCTGCCAATAGTGTTAGTTGTGGAATTAATGTCTTGCCAAAATAGTGTGATCTATTAAATTATGCAATAGTTTCCACAAGGGAAAGGATGGGAGCCTTATTGCTTAAGTAGTTTGAAAAAGGCATGGATAGTTCAAGAAAGGAAAGTGCGAAGTCTTGTGCTTGGGGAGGGAAAACCCCAGGCACCAACATAGGCTGGGGGCCAGCCAGCTGGAAAGCATCTTAGCAGAAAAGGATCTGGGGGTTCCTGGTGGACACCACATTGAACATGAGCCAGCAATGGGCCCTTGATGCAAAGAAGGCAAATGGTATCCTGGGCTGCATTAGGCAAAGTATTGTCAGCAGGTAGAGGAAGGTGATCCTTCCCCTCTACTCAGCACTGGTGAGGCCACACTGTGTCCAGTGCTGGGCTCCCCAGTAGAAAAGAGACATGGACATACTGGAGAGAGTCCAACCAAGGGCCATGAAGATGATGAAGGAACTGGAGCATCTCTCATATGAGGGAAGGCTGAGAGAGCTGGGACTATTTGGCCTGCAGAAGGCTCAGAGGGACCTTATCAATGGCTATAAATACCTGAAGAGAGGGTGCGAGGAAGACATATCCAGGCTCTTTTCAGTGGAGCCCAGTGCCAGGACCAGAGGCAATGGGCACAAACTGAAACACAGCAGGTTCCCTCTGAACATCAGGAAACACTTTTTTTACTTTGAGGGTGACCACCCACAGCCACAGCTTGCCCAGGGAGGTGGTGGAGTCTCCATCCTTGGAGGTATTCAAAAGCCATCTGGACATGATTCTGGGTGACCGGCTCTAGATTGACCTGCTTGAGCAAAAGGGTTGGACCATACAACCTCCAGAGGCCCCTTCCAAACTCAACCCTTCTGTGATTCCGTGAAAGCAAGCATTCAAAACCATATTATAGAATCATCCCTATATTAATGTGCAAAAAAAAATAGGATGATAAGGCACCAAAACTGACTTTTCATCACATCTAATATTTGTAATTAAAGCTCTTATTTATACATACCATTCGTTGTTATCAGTTATCTGTATTGTATCAATATCTATTGATCAATTGGCCTGATCTACAAAACACCAGGCCTGCTGGTAACAGGTGGGAATACCTTGACTTCCAGGGGAAAAAGGGTTCTAAGACAAGAGTTATCAGGGCTCATTGAGAGAGCTTTAAACTAGATTTGAAGGGGGGTGGGGACCGTACTGCGTTTGCTGGTGAAGTGCCAGGGCGTAGTTGCTCAGCACTCGTGGGCCAGTGTGCCAGTATTTCTGAAAGCCAGAAGGCACACCACGTCTCAAGGGTCAAAACTACACACACAACTCCCTCTCTGAAATGCTTATACACCAATGCACGCAGCATGGGGAATAAGCAGGAAGAGCTGGAGATCTGTGTGTGGTCTCAGGACCATGATCTCATTGCAATTACTGAGATGTGGTGGGACAGCTCACGTGATTGGAATGCTGTCATGGATGACTATGTCCTTTTCAGGAAAGACAGACCAGCGAGGCGTGGTGGTGGAATTGCATTCTATGTGAGAGTGCATTTGGAATGCATCGAGCTCTCACTAGGGGCAGATGAAGAGAGGGTCAACAGCTTATGGGTAAGGATTAAGGGGCAGGCAAATATGAGGGACACTGTTGTGGGTGTTTATTACAGGCCACCTGATCAGGATGGGGAAGCTGATGAGGCTTTCTACAGACAGCTGAAGGTAGCCTCGCAATCGCAGGCCTTGGTTCTCATAGGGGACTTCAATCACCCCGATATCTGCTGGGAAGACCACACAGCCAGGCACGCACAGTCCAGGAGGCTCCTCCAGTGCATTGATGATAACTTTTTGACAGAGGTGGTACAGGAGCCAACAAGATGAGGAGCACTCCTGGACCCGGTACTGCCAAACACAGAGGGACTGGTGGAGGACATTAAGGTTGGGGGCACCCTAGGTTGTAGTGATCATGAAATGATAGAGTTCAGGATCATGGGTACCACGCACAAAACATCAAGAAGTGGATTTCAGGAGGGCTAACTTCGACCTCTTCAAGAAACTGCTTGGAGAGATCCCGTGGGCTAGGGCTCTGGAAGGCAAAGGGGCTCAAGAAAGCTGGTTGATATTCAAAGACCACTTCCTCCAAGCTCAGGATCGGTGCATCCCTAAGAGAAAGAAATCAGCCAAGGGACGCAGGAGACCTGCATGGTTGAGCAGGGAGCTTCTGAAAAAGCTCAAGTGGAAGAAGGAAGTCCACAATAAGTGGAAGAAGGGACTGACCCCTTGGGAGGATTACAAGAATGCTGCCAAAGCATGCAGGGATGAAACAAGGAAAGCCAAGGCCGCCTTGGAATTAAACTTGGCCAGGGATGTCAAGCTCAACAGTAAGGGCTTCTACAAGTATATTGGAAGCAAAAGGAAGACCAGAGAAGTTGTGGGCCCGCTGCTGAATGAAACAGGAGCCATGGTGACGGAGGATGCGGAGAAGGCGGAGTTACTGAATGCCTTCTTTGCTTCGGTCTTTACTGCTTGGCCCAGCCCTCAGGAGTCCCAGGCATTAGGGGAAGTAACAGGGAAAGAAGATGACTTCCCTTGGGTTGAGGAGGATCGAGTGAGGGATCAATTAGATCAATTAGATATTCACAAGTCCATGGGCCCCGATGGGATGCACCCGAGAGTGCTGAGGGAGCTGGTGGAAGTCATTGCTGGGCCGCTCTCCATCATCTTTGAAAGGTCCTGGAGAACAGGCGAGGTGCCTGAGGACTGGAGGAAAGCCAATGTCACTCCAGTCTTCAAAAGGGGCAAGAAGGAGGAGCCGGGGAACTACAGGTTGGTCAGCCTCACCTCCATCCCTGGAAAGATGATGGAATAGGTCGTTCTGGGCATCATCTCAAGGCATGTGGAGAAAAAGAAAGCTATCAGAAGCACTCAACATGGATTCACCAAGGGGAAATCAAGTCTGACTAATCTGATAGCCTTCTGTGATGGCATGACTGGATGGGTAGATGCGGGGAGGGCAGTAGATGTGGTCTACCTTGATTAAGCAAGGCGTCTGACACGGTCTCCCACAGCATCCTCATAGGGAAGCTTAGGAAGAGTGGGTTAGATGAATGGACAGTGGGGTGGATAGATAACTGGTTGAAAGACAGAGCTCAGAGGGTTGTGATTAGGGGCACAGGGTCTAGTTGGAGGTCAGTGACAAGTGGTGTTCCCCATGGGTCAGTGCTGGGTCCAGTCCTCTTCAATATATTCATCAATGACCGGGATGAGGGGATAGAGTGCACCCTCAGCAGGTTTGGTGATGACACAAAGCTGGGGGGGGCGGCTGACATACCGGAAGGCTGTGCCACCATACAGAGAGACCTGGACAGGTTGGAGAGTTGGTCAGAGAGGAACCTTATGAAATTCAATAAGGGCAAGTGTAGGGTGCTGCACCTGGGGAGGAATAACGCCATGCACCAGTCCAGGTTGGGGGCTGACCTGCTGGAGAGCAGCTCTGTGGAAAGAGACCTGGGAGTCTGGTGGACAACAGGATGACCGTGAGCCAACAATGTGCCCTTGTGGCCAGGAAGGCCAATGGCATCCTGGGGGGCATCAAGAAGAGTGTGGCCAGCAGGTCGAGGGAGGTCATCCTCCCCCTCTGCTCTGCCCTGGGGAGGCCGCACCTGGAGTACTGTGTCCAATTCTGGGCTCCCTGGTTCAAGAAGGACAGGGAACTGCTGGAGAGGGTGCAGCAGAGAGATACCAAGATGATTAGGGGAGTGGAACACCCCTCTTATGAAGAAAGACTGAGGGATTTGGGTCTCTTCGGTCTGGAAAAAAGACAACTGAGGGGGGACCTTATCAACACTTATAAATACTTAAAGGGTGGGTGTCAGGAGGATGGGGCCAGTGGTGCCTGGGGACAGGACAAGAGGTAATGGGCACAAACTTGAACATAGAAAGTTCTACCTAAACATGAGGAGGAACTTCTTTACTTTGAGGGTGGAAGGCCACTGGAAGAGGCTGCCCAGAGAGGTGGTGGAGTGTCCGTCTCTGGAGACATTCCAAATCTGCCTGGACGCGTTCCTGTGCAACCTGCTCTGGGTGACCCTGCTGTGGCAGGGGGGTTGGACTAGGTGATCTCCAGAGGTCCCTTCCAACCCTATGATTCTATGATTCTATGCTCAATCAGCTTAGATGCCTTGACTAATTTCAGGGAAGAAATACAAAATAGTGCATGTTACTGGCAGTTTTTCTAAAAAGTATCACCAAATAACAGGTAACCAAATCCAAGCGCATTTCATAGACCTCATCCGTTATGCTAGAAGTTCCAAAAATAATGGAGGATCAGCTTAGTTAAGTTTTCTTAACTAAGAAAAAAATGTTGGTGAATGATTTGCTTGGCTGCCTTGTCTGTTCTCGTCCCTGAGTGGACTGTGAATTTCTAATACAGAGTGGACAGATACAGCTAAAAACATTCACTGAATTAATTTTGAGTATCTTATCACTGTATATTGCAATATTTGAAACATATTCCATATAGTATTAGTAACAGCAGAAGTGCCATGATCTCTATGGAATTTCTATCTAGTCTTGCTTGAGACACAAGTATTTTGGTTGACTGGTTACTTTGCTGATTTTTTTCAAGGTTTAGGATTAGTATTTGGAAGGCTGATGGCCCTTGCAAAAGCTGGTACATAGGTGGACAGTGCAGAGTTAAAAGTGACATTTTAGCTGTGGTAGAAGGTCTTCTTAAAAAAGGGCAAGATTTTGCAGCAGTTCCAAAACAAGGCCAGTCTTGGCAACTGTCTAATCTTCCCATGAAATGTGACACGCGCACCCTGGCTAAATCAGTTTAGTAAGTTTTTCATATTTAAAACATGAACTGTTCTGAGTAGACACACTAGTCACATGGAAAGCTGCTTGTCTCAGACAGGAAGGATGCACTATCCAAATTGCTTCCTGTTGTGCAACCACAAAATTATGAATAAGATTTGTACTTTCACAGAATCATAGAGTCGCCTAGGTTGGAAGGGACCTTTCAGATCATCTAGTTCAACCATCAGCCTACCTCTGACAAAAACCATCACTAATCTAAACTATATCTCTAAGCACTATGTCTATCCATCTTTTAAATACCTCCAGGGATGGCGATTCCACCGCTTCCCTGGGCAGCCTGTTCCAATGCTTGACAACCCTTTCAGTGTAAAAATTTTTCCTAATATCCAGTCTAAACCTCCCCTGGTGCAACTTGAGGCCATTTCCTCTTGTCCCATCGCCTATTACTTGGGAGAAGAGACCGACCCCCCCCCTCTCTACCCCCTCCTTTCAGGTAGCTGTAGAGAGCAAGAAGGTCTTCCCTCAGCCTCCTTTTCTCCAGGTTGAACACCCCCAGCTCCCTCAGCCGCTCCTAATAAGACTTGTTCTCTAGACTTTTCCAGACCCCTCACCAGCTTTGTTGCTCTGCAACTTTGCAAAAGTTCTTTGATATTTGATTTAAATATTGTTTTGTCTTACACCACTATCTATGTATTCTTTTGTTAGAGTACTGGAAGAAAGGTGGGATCACAATCAAAGCGAACTTGCTAAGAATTTCTATTCTGACTATTGATTGAAAATATTTCTTCTGTCCTCAACAAAGCTCTGTTTGACACCTCCCCTTCTGGCAAAACAAATTATGTCTGACAGCAAACAATGTTCGGTCTCCTGGCCCAATTTCATATTCTCCTTTATTTTATTTTTAAGTGTGCTGTCTTATTATTCTGTCTGAATACAAATCTCCCGGTTGATTTAAAAATGCATATAACTCTGGGAAATCTGTGCCAGCTTTAATGAGAAATGGCACCATCCATTTATAGGGAGCTCCTTCAGATTCACTGTTGACACAAGTACCTTCATGAGCACAAGGGAAAATGAGGAAGGAAGGGAGAATATTTTCCGATGGTTTGTTTTCCCTGCGTCAATTACCTTAAGTTATTACACGCAAGTAGTTCTCTTTTGCTTAGCGTATATATCAAGTGAGAAATTCATGCTGCAACACCACCACCACCAAACACATGCCTGGTTTAAATAACAAGAGAATTATGGTTTTGATCCCAGATGCTGTAGCTCACGCACATTGCTGGCTCAAGTGTCAGCAGCATTTGACCTCAAAGCTGTATCCAGCAAGCCATCTGGATCAAGCTCACAGCCCATTTAACATGAACTAGAAACATTTATCAGGACAATAAAGCTTTCAAACTAGCAGCCATCTCAGAGTACGAAGCTTGTTATGGAACCAGCATCAGCACTGGAAGATGCCAGCACATGTTAGCCCCATTCCTCACGTATCATCTGAAAGGAGCTCTCCTTGGAGTGAAAGACACATCAGACAGCAAAAATAAGAGAGTAAAGCAGGTAACTATGATCAATGAACAGAAATATGTCTGTGCCTGATAAGGTTTATTCACTTTTCAAAATGGGGTCTGCCAGCACAGATCAGTCAGGAGACGAGCCAGATGGCAGGACGTCATTGCTCAGGAATAAAAGCCTTCACAGCACACCCTTGGTTCCACCTTCATTGATACCTGATACGTGCATTACCGAACAGTAAATTTTGATCTGGGTCTGAGAAGAGCACATGACTGTATTTCTGTCATGTTAGAAAAAAATGATACGGTACTTACATCAGCTCCTTGCCACTTGGAAAAGATAGTCAATACCCAGTCCACTATACGAGGAGAATGACATGAGACCGTTTCTGCTCTGGAATAGAGTCCGCTGGCACAAAGTCATCTCTTCAAAAGGAAAAAGCATTACATTTGAATTGGGAGGATGAGCCTGTATCAGTTCTGTGTTTGCACCATATGTCTGTGGTGCTTTTATTTGATTTAGTCTTTTAAAGTGAAGCTGTACACCACAGCGTCAGTGTCATATGAGTTCAGCGCTTTATGAGACTCCATATTCATCACTGGGAACTCTAGCTATGAAGCAGTGCCTTTAGGATGCATATAGAATTTATCTAATCTAACTTTAGATATCAATAAAGTAGGCATCTACATCTAAGCTAGTCATTGGAGCCTCCCAGGAGAGTGAAGAGGAACAAAAGGAAGATGTGGAGCTTGACTTGCATGGTTTGTTTTAGAAGCCCTTTTCACAACATGATGAGTCTAACCCTAGAAGCCTCCATTGCTTTATATTGACCTGAAAGAGAACCTAGGTGACCAGCTGAAATGTAGTCATCTATATGATATGTATGTAGTCAACTAAATCCCACAAATTAGAGTGAAACTACCAGTCCCTTTAGTGTAGGTGTCTCTGCCTGTCTACTGTCAGGTGGCTGCCACTTTTCCATGGTTGTTGAATTTGGCTATATTTTGTCCTTTAAACAAAAGTCAACCCTTCTTCCCAGAAGCTTGTAATTCATCTTAAAGGATTACCAGAAATATTTTATTACCTGCTCTGGTGTTAAAACATTTCTTAAAACAATCTGCTGGACAGGAAGAAATGTGAGGGGGAGATCATTCAGGGAACTCTATCATAAGACTAAGTGGACTGTGAAATACTCAAATATATGGTAATTATCAACTTAATAGAGTATGTATTCTGTTCTAATTGGTGATGGGGAGTCATTTAAACAATTAGAAAGATTTCAATTTGTCAGTACAGCAATCCTAAAATTGCATTTTAAAAATATCATGCCAGGGCATTGGGCATTATAATTACTAACAAACGTGCCATACACCTTACTTTTTTAGTTGTTCCTTGATTGTTGCTGATGAATATCTGAAAGCACAAATAATATTTGAGTTGAGGGGCTTTTTTAAGGGACTAGTGATTTGTGGTTCCTCAGTTACCCAATGCCTGACTGACACCACTTTCAAGGTAGCCAGTGCTCAAGACTTCAAGTTGTTCAGCTGTTTCCAAGTATCCAGGTATGTAAAATTACTCAGGTGGCTTTCCCAAACACTGAGCTATCACTTAAGAAACACTTCAAGAATCTCTGCCCGCTTCCTTCCTCGCATTTTCACAAGAGACAGGCGGACTGCGGAGCTGCCTGCAAAGACGGATGGAGACAGATGGAAGCTCTCTCTGTCCGTGTGCTGAGTCGGGCATACGCAAGCTAAATGCTGCTCGGCGGTTGTATAGCTGTATTAGCACAGCAGTGTCAACACAGCTACACAACTCCTGGAGCAGAACTGATGAGGCACAGCACTGTGCAAACGCAGCCAAACAGGTTCTGGATGGTGTTCGGCGTAGCCCAGTAAATATGATTTTTTTTTTTTTGCCATTCCTAGTAAAAGGCCACACATTTTTTATTGACCAGACAGCAAAGGGTGTGAGGATTTGTTTGGGCTTGTCCTGGCCTAAGCTGATAATTAGCTTGTTTTATTTAACTGGGGTAGGAAACGTCCGGCAGTCAGGTTTGCTTTGGGTTAGCTCTAGTTTATAGTGATAACAAGTAGATTTTCTATGTAGACTAAACTACCTGCAATCCTAGAATAAAATATGGTTTGCAAGAATGCAAACACAGGATGGTATGGGAGGTCCCAGACTGTCAATGTGAATCCCAGTGGCCAGTCAGCGGTCACTGCAGGCACACAACTGTCTAAACCAGTTTAGATATAACAAAGAGACCACAAAACTGAGATCTAAAGAAAAGAAAGCCCATGTAATGCAGGCTGTATTAATAAAATAGACAAACATAAACACAAAGTGACCCAAAACAGAGGAGGAAGGGACCTGCAGCCATCAGTCTCCTCCTGGAGAAGAACTGAGGATGCTGGTGGCCGCCGACACCCCCTTCAGCCCCTCTGCTGTCAGCCCCAGGACCCAGAGGGACACTGAAAGGATGGCATAACACCAGAGAAAAGGGGGAAATACTTCAATTTTGCAGTTAATAGGATTTGGGGCTTAACACTGGACTTCTTTGTAGCTGCTCGGTAAGTTGGGAAGAAAGATGCTGGCTTTTTGCCCCAAAGCATATTCACCATAAGATTAATTTCACTTCATTTTAGGTATTTACAGTGTAGACATCTACATTTGATCTTGTCATCCTGGACTCCCATTAGAGTCACTAGAGTAAGATAGGTACTTTTAGGGCATGAATTATCCAACCTGTTTTAGATGTTTGCTTTAGGCTGACAGGAATTGCACCCCAGAATAATTCATTTCCATCCATGGACCATAAAAGGGCTCAAGGCAACTAATTCAGAGAGGGACAGTTAAAAGGACTTTTACCTGTGAGAACACGATTCCTACCTTCTGTGTTCATGCACTATCCCTGTCTTCTTTATTTGCGAATTATTTCAATGAGTAATTACACATTGGATTGAAACTCCTTAGAAAGCACGGCCCTAGGATTTAATTATAAAACAACACTGTTAGAAGTATAGATCATTCATTTGGAAGGAATTTGCATTCTACCAATAATAATAACAACAGAACTAATAAACAAAGGTCATAATTTCAAAGGTATTGCTGGTTTCAGAAGAAATAGATGGATAGTATAGAAAATCAACACTTTTCCAGGAGGTAATTCAGCATCTTCCTGCATTGGGGTCATATAAATTAGGACGCTCAGCTACAAGGATCATAACTTAAAAAGCAAAGGCACAGCTAGAAGAGCAGAGGGAGAGCTCTGGCAGTGAGTCCCACAGGAAGCAAGGAGGATTTCATAGAGTCACACAATCACAGAATGGTTTGGGTTAGAAGGGACCTTAAAGACCATCTAGTTCCAACCCCTCTGCCATGGGCAGGGACACCTCTCACTAGACCAGGTTGCCCAAAGCCCCATCCAGCCTGGCCTTGAACACTTCCAGGGATGGGGCACCCACAACTTCTCTGGGCAACCTGTTCCAGTGTCTCACCACCCTCATAGTGAAAAATTTCTTCCTAATTTCTTCCTAATATCTCATCCAAACCTACCCTCTTCCATTTTGAAGCCATTACGTGCTATCACTACATGCTCTTGTAAAAAAGTCCCTCTCCATCTTTCTTGTAGGCCCCCTTCAGATACTGGAAAGTTGCTATAATAAAGTCTCCCTGGATTTGACCCGTGTGTGGAATAATTACTAAATTGGCCAAGAATACAAAAATACAGCATTGTTCACACATTAAGGAAAGTCATAAAATCAAGAGGCTTCTGAGGTAGAATACAGCCGCAGCTAGCACACGAAGAATGCCACATCTGTGATTCCCTGTACAAGGCTGTTTGCGAAACTACACGAGGGATGGAACGGAACGCGCTTGTTCCGTGGCCTTCCCTTGTGACGAATAGCAGATATGGGGACGAGATGGTACTATGGAACTGATAAGCGGCCTACACGCTACCCGAGCCAACATTTCGTCAAATGTTGATGAAATGCTGTCCTTTTGTGCGAACTTTGCTCACCACAATGTACCAAAACACACCTCCATCCCGGAGGCTATCCGCCCCCGAGGTGTGAACACTCCTCCTTGAATACATTAATCATAATAAAAGTACGTATGACTAAAGTCACTCAAACTCCACTTTGAAGATAAAAAAATAATATAAAAATAGCCCAAGAGAGAGGGGATGTCGGGGAAGACACCATCGCGAAGAATTCCACCGCTGATTTCCGGGATCAGTCGACGGGCTGAGCCTTTCTTCCCCCGCATAGGGACACCTTTGGGTAAGACTTCGATTACACCGAGCGCTTTCTCGGGGACTTAGAAATTTCTCTAGAGACTCTCTACCCTACATTTATAGCCAGGCTGTATCGTTTATAATTTTGTTGTGCATTTGTATACTTAGCAATATCTTTATTTGCACGTGCTTTGCAGACAGTGTATTTATCACCGGCAATCCTAAAGAACCTGTATATCTGTTGTTTAAATAAACTGCACTGTTTAAGTAGCTACTCGTTTCGCTTTCTCACTGAACGCGACCAAAACTACAGAGAGGCCGTGCTAGTTCAGGAGCACGACTAGACTGAAGGTGCAGTCCACTATTAGTGTATCCAAATCGTAGTAGTTTAATACATATTAAACGCGATTGGACTGATAGTGCTGAATTGGGCATCACTCAGAATTTAAACCCAGCCGCACCTGGCCTCCCACCTCGGTGAGGAGTGTTAGAACGCAAGGGGGTTTATCTTCTGCCAAAACCACTTGGCCCCGTTTCACGTAACACCCGTGTCATCCCTATTTTATACCTACCAGTACATTACAGAGGTCAGGACTATCCTGATCTTGGGGCTTCCCAGCAGAGAGCTCATCCCCGATCCCCTGGCGGTGCAGCCTCATGGCCGGGCTCCGCCTGAGGAAGGATCCGGCCACGTGAGGCACCTGACACCGCGCTGGGCTCCGGACCAGACAACTCCACTCTGTGCACATTAGAGCTCCATAAACGACAACAATACTCCAATTTACTAACTTCTGGTAAAGACCGGCTTCTTGGGAATTGCCAATACCCCTATTTCTATGGGAAATAAATCTCTCTGGAAGCTTTGCTCCGCTGCTTTCTGAGCACATGAAAGTGCTGCTGAAATTCCTAATTGCAAATTAGACTTTTGACAGGGGAAGGCAGAGCAGACGGATTGAAATAGCCTTAAAGTGCTTTTCTCTTCCTGATGGCAGAAGTGTTCATAATCCAGACAAATTAACTGATTGTAACAAACAGCATTAAGGCAGCACTGTGCAGTGTTGTGTCTGGCAGCTGGTGGCCAGACACTAGAACATACTTAACCAATTAGCACAGTCCCCCACGCAGGCCAAAATGCACATTAAGAACAACTGAGATGTGATCTGGGACATTTTGTGGTCCACGTACAGCAGCTTTACCAGGTGGGCCAGAAAAGTGAGATTCTCAGTGGATGGTTTAGCCAGGGCTGCAATAAACCGGAATCTGCTGGAAGTCAGTCTTTGCATATCTTATTGGCTGAACCACTCCAGGTTTAGCTGAGCTGTCTTTTTCTGGCTTTATAACACTTCAAGGAGATTTTAGAGGCATTTTGTGATTACTGATGCCTTTCTATGCTTCCAAAAAAATAACAAATAAGCTGCAGACCTTTCAGAATATTCTTTTTCTGACACTGTAATAGTTACACTTACAGAATAATTATTCCTGGTATTCATACAGTACCTTCCTTCAGCTTTCATAACACGTTCCAAATATTAACAAATTACAGGCTTAATTTTAAAACTCGGCTTCAGTGACTCAGCAGGCCTAAAAACATACAGTCATTTGTCTGTGTTCTCTGCCTACAGCTTTAGGTACTTAAGTCACTCATATCTGAAAGCGTAAACTGAGGAGACTTGAGGGAGAGGTGGGATGAGATCACAGATCTCATGACACCTAGTCATGCATCTTCCTCAAAAGACTGTTTCGTCTTACGCCTCAATGATGTGAGGGAAACAATTACTTTTTTTCTAATATAGCATGGGAATGCTGGCTTGCTAACACCCTGACAGCACAGCGTGCACGATGGAGAATCCAGGGATCTCAGAGCAGCGTTTCCTCTCCCTGGTTGCCCCTGGCTTGGCAACATGGGCCGTCTTGGATTTCTACCTGTCCTTAAAGAAAGAACACAGAGTGGCAATGACATTGTCAGAATCAGACTGTTTATTCACTGAGCACATCAGTTTAATTTCATTTCCAAGATTAATGAACCTTTTTTTTTTTTTGATGCGCAGACTCATGATTCTTCCTGAATGTTTTTGCTGCCTAGATACCCCTGTACTTACCAAGCCAGCGTGACCCTGCTATCCAAACACCTCGGACTTATTAATGAATTACGTTTTCACAACAGCTATAAAGAAGTAGGAGTGACGTGCATGCCCTTTGCAGAAATAAAGGAAACTAGAATGCTGAAATCCTAATTTCCCTGATTTTCAATGCCTTGAACCTGGAACACTTTGCATTTCCTGTTAAATCAAAAGCAGCTCTACCGCAGCTGTGTACATAACAGCAAGGTGACTCATACCCTAGAAATGCCTTTTTCTTGTTTCCATCGACTAAAAAGTGAGCCTGGACAAATCAGCTCAGAAAAAAAGGCTCTCTGCAGGGCAGATGCTCGGAGTTAGGTTAGAAAAATACCAGTCAGGGAGTGGGAGAGAGGCGGTAGCACTGTGCTGCACACACAGTTGCAGACAGGAGGGAATCAAAAGTGTGAGACATCACAGGTTTCGGGAGATCTCCCAAAAGAAACTCTCCAGAGTGTTCTGGCCAATTTACATATTATACTATAAGAGGGGGGAAAAAAAATAAAAAGGCTCTGGTCACTTCACACATCACTGAAGGGAACTCCCTGAGGAGTTCGGCTTGGCTTTTCAACTGTGTGAAAGGGAAAATAATCTGATTGCAGTTTCTAAACAAAATATTAGGTCAAAAATAGAAGTAGAGGCAGAAGAAGGTGAGGTTTGTGAGTTCTGAGCTATCTATTTGAATCAGAAGACCGTACTCAATGACTTTGCTAAAAATATATTCATTAAAGCTGTTTAGCATTTCTGTTGAGTATTTATCTACAAAGCAAAATATTTCAAGTCTGTTTCTAATTTATCTTATGAGCTAACTGTAATGCAGCGGAAAACAATACGCAATAAATTGCTTTCCAATAACAAAACAAGTTTACGGATGCTTACCAGATGCCTGCCTCTGACTAAACCCAAGAGCATCCAATATAATCATAGAATTATGGAATCACAGAACCATTTATGTTGGAAAAGACCATTTAGATCATTGAGTCCAACAATAAACATAACACTGCCAAGTCCACCACTAAACTATGTCCCTATCCACCACACCTACACATCTTTCAAATACCTCCAAGGATGGTGACACCACCACTTCCCTTGGCAGCCTGTTCCAGTGCTTGACAGCCTTTTCTGTGAAGAAATTTTTCCTAATATCTAATCTAAACCTCCCCTGGTGCAACTTGACACCGTTTCCTGTTGTCCTATCGCTTGTTACCTGGGAGAAGAGACCGATCCCCACCTCACTACAACCTTCTTTCAGGTAGTTGTAGAGAGTGATAAGGTCTCCCCTCACCCTCCTCTTCTCCAGACTAAACAAGGCCAGTTCCCTCAGCCTCTCCTCATAAGACTTGTGCTCCAGACCCCTCACCAGTTTCGTTGCCCTTCTTTGGACACAATCCAGCACCAACGTGTCTTTCTTGTTGAGTGTATTTAATGATAATTAATGATTTTTTATATTAATGATATCATATCATAATTATCAAAATAATTAATGAGATTTAATGATAATGAGACGCCCAAAACTGAACACAGTATTTGAGGTGCAGAGTACAGGGGGACACTCACTTCCCTAGTCCTCTTGGTCACACTACTTCTGATACAGGCCAGGATGCTGTTGGCCTTCTTGGCCACCTGGGCACACTGCCGGCTCATACTCAGCCGGCTGTCGATCAACACCCCCAGGTCCTTTTCTGCCAGGCAGTTCTCCAGCCACTCCTCCCCAAGCCTGTAGTGCTGCTTGGGGTTGTTGTGGCCCAAGTGCAGGACCCAGCACTTGGCCTTGTTGAACCTCATACCATTGGCCTCAGCCCATTAATCCAGCCTGTCCAGGTCCCTCTGTAGAGCCTTCCTACCCTCAAGCAGGTCAATGCTCCCACCTAGTTTGGTGTCATCTGCAAACTTACTGAGGGTGCACTCAATCCCCTCATCCAGATCATTGATATATTGAACAGAACTGGCCCCAGTACTGAGCGCAATTCTATTTGATTTAGCCTCCATTCCACAGACCATCTATTTGACTGGATTGAGTTGGATTGAGATGGACGTTATCTTACGTACATAATGAAAATATGTTCTGTTATTACTGAAACTGTTAAGGTCCAAATAATACCTTCCAGTGACTGAGAAGGGACTTCAGCCTACCGTGACTCACTGCTCCAACTACCTAGTTGAGGACCTTCATGTTCTGTCCACCTCTCAATCAGGGGGAAACAGATTCTTCTTGCTCTCTCCGACATTTGCCTCCACAGTGTATTCATTACTATGCTGCTTAAAACCGTTTGTAAAACTTATTATTATTCCCTGAATATTGTGTTGCCTTATCAATACCTTAACTTCTTACCTTTCCACCTTCCCCCAAGTTTGGCTAATACTGACATCTCATCAAGATTTTAGCATATGTACACCAGAATTCAGACTACTGCTTTGCAGAACTGATGATACCACATTCACGTAGGTGGTGGTCGCTTATCCAGAGTGGGCTCAGTGCACGGCAAGGGTTAGTTTTAGGCAACACAAAGCCTGTGAATGCCTCAGGAGCGGGTTTCACACTGCGAGTTACCTGCTGTTCTTTTTAGCTCTTTCATATGCAGAGGTCAATACTTTTGTAGAGATTATCCTTTTAAATCAATGTCAGCTGACTTATACTCAGATCAGCTTACACAAAGTCTGATAGCATTTGAAGCTACGGGAGGAATGTGTGTAAGCAGGGAATCCCGTGCTGAAAGTTGGCCATTAGCGTACATCCAGGCTCTGTTAAAGCATTTTTCAGCTTCTTTACTGTCTACATATGACATGACAGTGGATTTACAACCTGCTGTGACAGTCCCTTCAGCGGGACAGTGCCATTAATCTCAGATAGACTACTGAGATCAGCACTGATCTCGTGTTCGGATCCCCTAATCCAGGACCCTGCGCCCAGCCGGACCCCTCATGGTGTTAGCTTGTTCCAGAGGAACAGGGCTTGAACTCAGCCCGGATTCTCCTAACTCATATTTAATTATAACACCTTTCACAGTTCTTTTGCAAGCGTTGTAATGTAGTGACTGAAGACATAGTCAAGCATTTAAGTACATGATTAACCTAAAGTGCTTGAATGGAACTGTTGACTTCAGCAGGTCTGCTTGTATACTTTGAGTTAAAAATGAGCTCAAGTGCTTCACAGATCAGTTAATTATCATTAAATACACTCAACAAACAGAAACATAGAGATGATACGACGACTGAAGTACATAGAGATGATACAACACTGAAGTATTGCAGAATACATCTCCTGGAGCAGTAATAGCAATCTTGGTTTTAGGTGCACCTTTAAAGCTCATATTTCAACATTAAGCCAAGAGAATATTTGATTTTTACAGAAGAACACAACAGACTCAACATGCAAAACAGGAATACCGTTAACCTGCTTCCAAGATGTGTCTGTTTCCTACAGAATAACTGAGGTTCTGTATTAAACAGAGTATTATGCCAAGAGTTAATTACAGACTATTGAAAACTTCATAAGGAAAGGAGCCAGTCCTTCCTGCCCCCTCACACAATACAGAAAATCACATAAAAAAAAAGAAAAGGTGGGAAAGAGTCTGCTGTTTTACAAACCCTTCTGCTGTTTTGTTGTTTGGTTGGGTTTTTTTCCCCTGGGAATTATCAGAAGGCCCTCGCTGGGGTCCTGTTCTAGGTCCTAAGGACACTCTTTCTCAGGCTGATATTGTTTTGCGCTGAGGTGGGGCACGGCTGCGCCCGGGACGGGGACGCTGGGGGTCAGGCCGGCTGCCGGCCCGGGGCTGGGGGGGGCTGCGGGGCCGGTCCAGGGCTGGCGGGGCCGCGGGGCCGGCCCGGGGCTTGGGGGTGCTGCGGGGTCGGCCCGGGGCTGCGGGGGCAGCGCGGAGCTGTGCGCGGAGCGCGGTGCAGCAGCGCCCCCTGCAGGCACGGTGCGGACCCGCAGCGCTCCTCCCAACCCTCCTCTCAGCTTCACACGTCTTTTTTTTTTTTTTTTTTTTTTTTTTAAAAAAATGATGTGGCTCAAAGTCCCCGGGTTGGCCTGGGGCCGTGCCAGAGAAGGGGCACTGTGATTAATGCCGGGTGGGGTGGCAGCAGTGATTTTCTGGACTTATTCTCCTTGAAAAGTAACAAGAAAGGGCAACTTTGGCTTATTGTTTCCTCATCCCTGTACTGACAACTGCAAATCATTTCCAGGATGGATTAAATTATGCGGGGGGGGAGGCAGGAAGGGAGTCTGAGAGGAAGATGTGCAATGCAATACACTTTGCGTGATTTGCAATTTAGATTCTGTTGTATTGATTACTGCACAATCCGGGGGGGGGAAGCAGTTGGCAGGTCTCCGACTCCAAATATTTCCAAAATGATTATACATTTCATTAATCAAGGTCAAAGTAACCTCATTTGGCCAGTATTAATGAAAACATAGGGTATGTGTTAACTAAAAACCACTTCAGCAAGGAAAAATGAGATATATTAAAATTCAGCAGCGAGCGGCGTACGGTGCGTGGGTTTCAGATGCCATCTACTGGGCAAGTCTCACGCTAGAAAATGACAAGTTCACCTTTACTCCGGGGCTCGCAGTCTCCCCTCCCTTCCTCCCTCAGCAGTTTTCCCGCAGTGGTTCAAGCTCAGGAAACCTTTTTGACACCTTTCACTTCGGCTTGAGAAGTCAGCGGGATTTGTGCAGTACTCAAGCGCTTTGCTGAACTGGGGGACGGAGTTGGCCCGTGACACTGTATTAAAGGTTTAATATAAAAATACATGCACACAGTTCTCTGTAAACACTAAGGAGAGAAAGGCATTTTGCAGTGTAAGTACAGCTCCGAGCGCAAACTTGAATCGTGTCAGGAAAACTGAGCACCTAAAAGGAAAGGTCATCTTGAAACAGGTTATATTGTGCAGTCAGCCCAAATAATTACTAGGAGTCACGGTACTTGGTAGTATCAAAAGCCCCAAAAAAGAAGCCTGAAGGAAACACTGATGTATCACAATTTTGGCACGTAGCATGAGCCATGCACTGCAGTCAGTGGGAGTCTTTCTTTCCACCTCAGGCTTTGGACTGCAGTCAGACTGACGGCCCTGTCTGGCTTTTCTGAATAAGTGTCTTTCACATTTGATGACTCTGAGTCTGTTTTCCAATTACTTTGTTTCAGCATTGCACCAGAACCAGAAAGAATCAATCCATTAAATAAAGCGAGAGTCCCCACCTGGAGGGCTCCCTGCACATAGCCCTAATTCGAGCAAGCAGGTCCCTTCAGGACAAAGCATGAGCAGAACTGGCTTTTTGGATCCTAGGCTAACAAAACCCCAGATTATTCTGCAAATTCAGCAGTCTTTTGTGCAGTTCTGGTTTTCAGGCCCCTTCTCCATTTCTTTGATCTGCTACAAGGCAGAGCTACCACGCAGTTGAAATTAATTTATCTTCTATTGTATCAGATTACGAGTAGACATATGGTCATTTTGTCTTTCCTTCCCCTTCTCCATCTCCCTTCCTCTCTCTAACCCATCTCCCAAGGCTGTAGATTTATAGGCAATCAGACTTTTTTTCTTGGTTTCTTTTCAGTGTTGTTTCGTTTTAATAGGACCAGTGGGAATTGGCCTCCTTAATGAGAGAAGCTCTGAAACTTTTTGTAAATAAAGCTTATTCCAAACTGTGAGGAATAGGCAATATCTGAAAAAAATTGTAAACCCCCTGAAATCCAAACAAAAAGGTTAATAAAAATGGCATGGGCTGATGCCAGGTACAAACCAATTTATTTGGGTAATTTTGAATGTGTGATTTCTAATAAATTTTATAAGATGTTGTCAATAACATAGTTTCAAACAAAATTATTTTGAAACAGAAGACAGGGCTTTCAATTTTGAAAATATTAGATTAATATCTTGGCAATTTTGAAAAATGCTCTGAGCACTTTTGGAGTTGAGGAGGTAATTTCAACCACCCTATTCTACAGAAAAGTTTTGTACCAAAAAAAAAAAAATCTTTCTGTTTTGATAAACGAGTTTATTAAACAGTTTCCAAACCACTCCACTTCTTAACTTTAGTAACTAATGCTTTTTCATTAAATCAGAATAAAAGAGAAAACACAGCAAGACAGCAATTTCCCGAGACCATATTGGATAAATCCAGAAATCCAGCTCTGTCCCAAAAATATAATCGGCATTACATAATCTACAGTAAGTGCACCAGATAAAGATAAACCAGCACCTGTCAACTAACGAGGAAGGGTTATCATTAAATTATCTCATAGTAACGGTTCTTTCTCCTTTCCTCAAAAATCACTTTTAAAAACCTGCTTTATATTTTATAACAGCATTCTTTTAAAATAGGCATTTAACTTCCCATGCTAAAAACTCTCTTCAAATTCTTCCTCTAGAACGACATTCTAACAAGAAAGAAATAAAAACTGCATACATTGTGGAAGATAAAAATACTTTATGTTAGCAGTTACAAAAAGGGCTTGTTCTGGGTCAGTGGTTCTCTGTTGACACAGCAGGAGCAGCCCAAGCAAAGACCTGCTGGGTGTCTCTGAACCACCGTCACAGGGGACAAGGACACAGTCCCGGACTTTGAAGTTCACAGGAGCTCTGGCCCCAGTCAACGGGTCTGGTGTTTATCGGCAATAGAACCTATCTATTTTGCAACTTTGTTTTGGAGTCAAGCAGCACTGCCACCCACCTTCAATCACACTTATTATAGATAAACGTCCAAGGAGACCAACTTTATTGAGGACTTTTCCTCTCTTTCCTCCTCCACAGACTCCTTTTGCAGCCTGGTTTAGGGCCCAGAGCCTCCAACCTCTGCTGTGCAATACCCAGCGCATGCGAGAAAACCTGCACCCACAACAATCTTAAAATGCTGTATCGCTGTGAAATATCCATCATTCCTGCTCCCTCCACCACCATCACTGTTGGTCACCATGGTCCTTCTGCTGCCCTGGTCTCCTCACCATGCAAAAACTCCACAAATTACCATTCGCTTAATCTGGGGTGTGTTATCACATCACGATTTCTGCAATTTAGTTCCGTTTGCTCTCACACTGGAAGAGAGGCTTCTTTTCACCGCAAAATATGTAGAAAGGTATATAGGAAGCAAAGCTCAGAATCTCGGAAGCATTAAAGCATATCATTTTTACTGACGTTAACGATAGTAAAGTACCTACATAGTACTCAGGGCCAGATACACAAAGATTGCCATGGGAAATAAAGTACCTAAAAGGGTCTCTTTAACGCCTAATGACCTCAACCCCTCCTTTTTCAGAAGTTAAAAATAGTGAATATAGAGGGGTTTTGAAACAGTGTTCAGTTGTTTCAAAATGGATTCCTGGGATTCATGTCTCTGAAATTAATGGCATGTTAAGAAAAAAATTATGTGAGAGTTCATAGGGAACAATGTTTGCAATATGTTTAATTCCTTTTGCCTCCATAGGAGAAAAAAAAAAAATTGTTATTCTTCCTACGCACTTAATTCACAGATTTTCTTTGAGGTGGAAGTATTTGCAATGTGAGCTATTCTGTTAAGAAGCACAGATAGAAAATAGTCATCCCAGTATATCTGAATAGACTCATGACCATCTTTGTTGCTATTACCCAGAGACCAGATATGCCCATTCCATTTGCTCCCAAACTTGGAGCTACAAAGTCTTTGGTGGGAAATGGGAAGCAGAGAAGAATAACAGGCTGGGAAATCACTAGCTCGGGGGTTATGCAGTATCAGGGATGGGGGAGATGGGTCGCCACAGGCAGAACTCGTGAACCTACTCTTCAGAAAGTTTCCTTCATTGCCTACTCAACTGTAAGAAGCAGGAACAAAAGCAGATGCCAGTCCCACCAACAAACACCACCTGAATGAACATTAACACAATATTCAGGTATAGGATCAACCGCAGATCTAGAGGTGAGTACTATGCAGAATTTTGACTAAAACAGTGCTGTCAATTTTGACTAAGCAAAATACTCTAGGGGTCTAAAGGAGGGCAGAAACTATAGCCACTTTAGAACGTAAATCTCTCCAGCTGCAGGAAATATTATCAGCACTAATCATTTAATCATGCTCAAGTGTGGTCACCCTGAGTTTGCCTGAATGCATATGTAAAGTAAGCTTATTTTACATGAAATCTTCTTCATAAGCACAGCAGTTGCCTCCTGTATGTACTAAAATTTTAGGAGCTTCTCTCAGCTCCTTTTACTTCCTTTAACTCCCCAGCTAAAATGCCGAGATAACTGCTTGTGTTTCCTACTTGTCTGGCACTGTCAGAGGAAGAAGGGAGTGATTTAGTAACTTAAGGCTACAGAAATGTTGTTTTCAGCCAAAACAACAATCAAATTCCAAAGTTCTCTGAGATTTGATTCATAGTGTTTACAAAACTGGTTCTGTGACCTCTGCTTATCATTGCAATCATAAATAACTGGCTGTGTCCTTCTGTCTCTTACTTTATCCACCCTCTGTCTCTTACTTCATCCTTAAATTGTACCTTCTAAGGAACAGAGACCATCTTTTCACAATACTCAACTAACAGGGCAGGACTATGTGTGAACTAGTAGGTGCTTCTCTAACACAAGTAATGAATACTCAGAACAGTAACAGCAAGTTCAAACTGAAATACCCCTTCTTGTGCCTCCCCTGCAAGTAGTTAGCATCAAGTTATTGTGGTTTGAGTTACACCAGCACATGGGCGAAACAGAGACTCAGCAATCATACAGTTACGTTCTAATGTTCTGCTCTGCGCTCTGCTGTTTACAAACAATATTAAGCACTTTGCAAATGTGATGCTTGGAATTTAACACGTAATTTAACCATCATTTTACCAACTCTGAATGTGACGTGCTTAAATTTAATGGAGCCAAAAATGAATACTCTAAGAAAAGCATAATGTCAAAATATGTTATGCCCTTGGATTGAAGTAGGCACCTTATGCGAAGGCAAAAATCCATGTCATTGCATGATAGCATTATATTCACATGGAAGAAATTCCTAAGTGTTTACTATGAGCAACCACAGAAATCCTAAGGAAGTTTTTCATTGTGACCAGTTTTGCTCACAATTGATTATACAGCTATTTCTTCAACTCGTGGGACAGAAAGAGAGACTTCTCTTCAGACAGAAAAAAAAGTTGTTTAAATCTTTTATGGGAATTTATAAAAAGTAATAATTGTATTTTTTTCATATTTTTTTAGTAAGCCAAATTACAAATAAAATAAAAAAGGGGGGGGGGGATGCAAAAGACTTTCCACAAATGAAAATTACAGTCAGCACTACTTTTAAAGTCAAGCTACTGGCAAACAGCCATATCTAATAAAAGCAACTTTCCTAACACTTCCCACCAAGAACTTTCTTTCCCTCCCACAATATCCCCATGTGCTTAAAAAGTAGCCGTGACAATTCTTAAGCATGTTGTGTAGCTAAAATGTAAGACACCAGTTAATGAACTATGTACCCCTAGATCTGAATGGGAAAGTATGCCACATATGCTTAAATAACACCAGAAATAGAAAAGTCATGGGAAAGGAACTTACAAACTACATTAGCCTAAGAAATCTAAGATAAAAATCTAGCCCAGACCTCTAAGGGCACAGGTCTTTGAGGCATTTCACATGACCAAATTATTTCATCATTCAGTGTTCAGGAACAATTCAGCCCATGATTGCTTACTTAGTAAGTAGCATCAGGCCTATTTCACCTTGCTGAAAATGCTGGTATTCTGCACTAAGTACCATTTGGGAGTGTGGGGAAAGGTAGCAGAGGTTAGGATATTTCTGATCTATATAATCTTAAAGGAAGTAGATTACCTCTGATAATTTCAAGGTAGAATTTCAAGACAGGAGTTTTTTGTAATGCATTTTCATCTGGGTTTCCCATTTGGCTTACCAGGGCCCACATCCCAACCTCAGTATCACATAGCTGGGCTCGTGTGAACTCAAAGGCTATTTCTGGAGGGAAGGAACAAGCGTATAGTAGAGGGGATGGGAAACTTTAAATACAGACTTAAGGAGTGGAAAAACCCCACTGCTCCATGTGGCCTCTGCAAAGACTGTACCTATACTAAAAAAATTGAGTGAACATATTTTCTTAAGCAAACAAGAAGTTATGGTACTTACAAAGAACTTGTGCTTAAGAATGTAATCTTTGATTACTTACTGGGTACCAGCATTTGTGTCTGTCTTGTCTACAGTTTGCTTTTGGGTACTTTTGATACATAATATATATCATTAATACTATTCTTTTGTCCATATATCCCAATTATGCTGAAAGAATCTCAGATTTTAAAGATTAAAATGGATTCAGCATTGCTGTACAACAGGCCAGTTCTTGAATGAGAGGTCATCAGACACAAAAGAAAATAAGGAGAGGCTGGGAGAATGCTGAACAAGAGCAGATGTGCAAATTTCACAGTGATGAGAAAAAATTAAGGATTTCAGAGTTGAATACCTAAAGTGAAAATCCATCTTCTATTTTAATTACTTTAACAATGGAAGCACTCCCCATATGATCTACTTTTTTCATCTAGTCCAAATGTGCAAATCTAGAATAAAAATTATATTTTGAAATACATTATATGGAGATTTCAAAGAACACCCAGGCAAACTTGCATTCTCTTTTTCTCTTACCCATCTCTTTACACATCTCTTCTTCCTGTATTGATCCCTCAGGCTACAATTCTGCAGCGTTGAAGCCAGTTTAACTTTCATTGTCAGCTCTACTGGCAGCAGGTTAAGACCCAAAACTCATAATCCGTTCACAACTGTCTTGATACCTGTATCTCTTCTGGTGCCGAGGACCTAAACACAAACAATAACTTCAGATGAAGAGTTCCTTATTACCTTTCAAATAGTAAATCTTGGAGAAGAACCATTAGCCCTGGGATGACACAATCCTTTATTCTGAGTTTGCTTTTTTGCAAATTAACTTAACAGATTTCTAACTTTTACATCTATAATATGTAAATTGCTACTTCCTTACAAATAGGATCACTTCACCTTCATTCCCTCAATCAAATAAGAAATAAATGGTACAATAACAAATGATTTGTAGGGATGTCAATTTATTTGCATATGATTTGTTATTCTCTTTGTAGTACATGCAGCTTAGGTTAACTAATCAGGTGCTCTCTTCATTATAGTTTAAACACTTACTTTATATTTTTTTTTGCTATATAATGCAAGGAAACACACAGAAGACGACTTTTAATAGCTGTTAATCAAGCCAGGCCAAAAATGAAGGCTGTTTGCAGCTGAAAGGCTTTACAGGTATAGAGAATCTGGTATATTATTGTGGTAAAAAGTTAGTGCAGATGTGGTTTATACAAGCAGATAAACACTTTTGCTACTACAGTTTATCCTAAGCATTCCTTATTTCTGCTGTCCCAGGTTAAATACATCAGAGTAGCTGAGCACAGTTTTATGGGTGGAACTCCATCTACTCTTGGCAATTTTAATAGCACAGCTATTCTGGTCACACATCATGACTCATCACATTCTTCCTGGCAAATGTTTGTACTCCAGCTAGAGAACTGCTGCCAAGCAATTATATGTGGTTTGTGCCAAAGAGAAAAGAAACCACCCCAAAGCTAAAAGCAACTTGTTAAAGAAATATCAAAATGAAGGTGAAAAAATCTGAGAGCAGGATAAAATACCACTCCTCTCATTGCACAAAAATCCCGACCTTTGTTACAAAGCTCTTGTGGATGCTAGTAAGTTATGACTTCAATTGCTGTTGCTCAAAATTCAACGCAATATAGCCAAGTTATGGCCAATGCTATCTAAACCTCAACATCCTTCAAAGTAAACATTTCCAGCACTGGGTAGGAATGCCTTGATTGTTAAAGAATCATCATAGAATCTTCATGGTTGGAAAGGACCCTTGAGATCATCGAATCCAACCATACACACACAAAAAAAAACCCCTACAATCTTTGTCACTAGAGCATGCTGCTGCCCGAGCTTTCACACACCATCCAAGGAGTCGCACGCACCACCCGAGTCTTTTAACTGCTCGGACCAGGGCCCCTTTGCAGTGGGTGACCCCAGTGAGACGACGGGTGCTGCTTTCCACTCTTCTCACACACACACGCACGGTCTTGGGTGCACTCCCTCTTCAAGCTTAACCCTAAGTTTTCCGCAGCAGAGTCTCCTCAGGAGTTGGATTTTATAAAAATAAGTAATTGAATTGGAAGGTGCAGCAGCAAGGTCAGCCCGGGCTGGGTGCCTCCGAAAAGGGAGGCACCTCAAACAATGAAATCCCTGGGCAATTATACCCTTGCAATCTCTACACCCGCCTGTCACATCTGGTCAAGTATCTGGTAGTCCCATGGTGAGTCTTGGGTCTGGGGTCTTCTAACACTTTCTTGGATTCCCTCTCTGTGTCCAGGCAGGCCACTGACCGCTCCTGTTGATTTGCAGTCTCTGCTGACGGTTGGAGCCTCCATATCTTCTGGTTTATGCTTCTCATGCACCTGCGCTTGCTGGCAGAACATGGGGAACTGAGAAGTCCCAGACTTAGGGAAAACATTACCAAAACATCAGTGTGTTATCAACATTTTTCTTATACTGAAAGACTAAACACAGCACTGTACCAGCTGCTAGGAAAATTACTAAGAAAATTAATTCTATCGCGGCCTAAAGGCTTCAGCAAATCTAGCTACTCATGGCAAGTAAGGCTAAGCAAACAGCTTAAATCACACCACCTAAAAATCCTACATAATTTATTGTAATTAAAACTTACTTATGTAAGCTAAACAACTAATATCTCTCAACATCAATCTCATACCAGCACCAGATAAACATCAAGTCCTATTTACTCCTCAGTCTCCTACTTCAACACAGCAGGATGTAATTCATACTCTGTGATTGTGAAAGACCAGGATACTTCCTAAACCTTATGGCAGTGAAAATGAAGTAAACTGTGTTTTACTGGAGTGCAACTGGAAAAAAGCAATCTACAAATAGTGATGATGTACCTTAACTACATTCAGCCTTGTACTCTCCTACTATTAGACTGTATATACTTCAGGCACTGAAGATAAAAGATTTTAACTTACACACAGAAATGGCTAAGTAAACTACACATTTTATCAATTATTAGGATTTTTCACTAACAGGAACAACAATAACTCCCAAAGGCACTGCAGACAACATAAACATGCAAGTCATCTAGTAATCGTGATTCAGTCTACAAGACACACAAAGAAAACTTTTGTATGTGGAACATGATTTCAGAATCCCATGAGACCAGAATGCTCTCAGTGTTTCAAAAAGAGATTAAATGTTAACTCCATTGGTCTCTTTTGTCTGAAATTCACTCTTTCTATGAAATTCAACCCTGCACAAAGAGCCAGAATCAGGATTAAGGATCTCATAAACCCCATTTAATTCCTTAAAAAGGCTTCCGTGCAGAAATGAATTCCAGCCTCTGAGAAAAGTTGTACTATTAACAAAAGTAAGCAAAAAAAAAAGGGGTGGCATTTAGAACTAGTCTGAAAATTACCTTTATGCTCTAGAAAACTTTTTACATTTTTGGAAAAAACTTTTCTTCCAAATTGAGATGAAGATTCTTTAAAATATGCATTGAAATAGAATCTTAAAATATTTTCTCCTAAGGAATTATAACTATTGAGGTCTATTTCTCTGTTGCTACTGACTAAAAAGCGATAGCAAAAAATGACAAGAATCGCATCAAAGTCAGCCAGCAGCTACCAGGGCTTCTGGACAGGCTTATCATTTACAGGGATTCTCCCTAAAATTAGGGAAATGGTCTTCCATTGATGAGGAACAGGAGGCATAGAAATGCAAGATAATGAGCCTCCTGTAATATTCTCTTTGTGTACCCTGTAGAAGGTTGAACTCAACAAAAACAGACAAAAAGAATGAGAGAGAGAGAGGGAGAGAGAGGGAGAGAGAGGGAGAGAAAGGGAGAGAAAGGGAGAGAAAGAGAGAGAAAGAGAGAGAGAGAGAGAAAGAGAGCGAAAGAGAGCAAAAGAGAGCGAAAGAGAGAGAGAGCGAAAGAGAGAGAAAGAGAGATGACCCAGTATTCAATTTCTAGGCCCTAGGATGCTCCAGGTATAGCCTTACTTGGGGGTCTCCCTATGAGTCCTAGCAGCTCTTTCTGGTGATAAAACAGTTATTGTCTTTAATTTACATCTCCATTTAATACATGACATAAATGGACTGAGCAGTGGTTTTGGTGAAGGGACAGGGAGTCTCTACTGACGTAAACTGATGAATGGTAAAAAGAACAGACCCTTCTAAGGAATTGCAGTGCCGAAACTCTTCATGCTGGCTGAAAATATATTTCAAAAGCATTAGAACTCATTGTCCTGAGTTCCCTTGGCTACAACTCCTGTTGTCAAACTCAGAGGTGGCTTGCCATTACTGATCTAAAAAGCTGTTGAGCTGTTGCTATCTGTCAGAGAGCGAGAGTCAGCTTAGTGGCTATGCCAGTTCCAGACAGGCCTAACTTCCCTGTAAGTTTGGGTGCATTCCTCTTTAAAAAATGAAAAAGAGTTCTTCTTTTTTTTTTTTCCCCCTTTTTTTAGTCTGTGTAAGTTCCAGCACTATTATTTGGGCATGAGCCAGCCTAATGCTCAGTATGCCTGGGAGCCACAGAGGGTTTGCAAATGCTGCACTGCTGCAGGAAACAGTCCCTGGGAAATGCGGGCTCCGAGCTTCCCATTGCTTACCTTAGGGAAAGGAGAATACCCCAAGCAGGAAGGGTCTGTTCTATGGAAGGGATATCCATATAATCCTGTACATCACTGAACCCCAGAAGAGCTCAAGCTTCAGAGAAACTGCAATGTGAGCATAGCAATAGCCAGACAACTAACAGGTCAGTTGGAATGCAGCATAGCAAATACTCAGCTGTGAAAGTAGCTAGCAACAGAAATGGCTAGTGGGGCCTGCCACTTAAAATAAATTGAAATTTTCCAATATATTAATTTGTCTATTATCTATAATCACAGGGGTAGGGATTGGGATACCTCAGTAAAATAGAAAACTCAGTACTGGGGAGATGCTTTAGCCATCGCATGGCATAGTGATTCCACAAGCCCAGTAAAAAGGCTACGGTACACATGAAAATCAACTGCATTTATTTTTTATGTGACAGATGAGTTTGCTTAATGTGTAGAGAACACTTTAAGACATTGAGAGAGGAGCTTTGAGGAAAACTGACCTGTTAGGAAAACTTGTGTCTCTTGACTGGAAGTGCCCTTCTAAAATCTGAGGACACAACATGACCCCACGCTGCAGCCTTCCCTGGGACTCACCTGAAAGAAAAATCATCAGAAAAATCAAGACAAGATCTTTCAGCATTGTGCCTAAGAAAAACTTCTTCACTGTCCTTCAGAAGCCAGTATTCATAACTGAAACTCTTCATGCCATTTAAGTAAAAAAAAAAATAAATTATTTACTATATATTTTCTGTAGTTACATACAATATATTCATTGTCATTACCTGTACTACCATCTCCTGTACTAGAGCAGTACAACTACAAGGTTTTCTTCACGCTTTTTATCACTAGGTGGCGACGTTAGAAGGAAGAAATGCGATGAAGACCAAGGATAAAACCGCACCTTTAAATGTTAACTGCCACCACAGTCTGGAGGAAACAATAAATCCTGGGCAAACTCTGCTCCATTTATTTATTTGAAAATTCAGGTACTCAATTTAAATTTAAAGCAATTAAAATAAATGCCAGGTCAGGACTGTAAATCCCTTAATGCAGTATAATCCTTGAATTATAACCATTCTAATCCTTGCAATGTAAACATTTTGGTGGGAATTCAACCCACCATCTACATAAACACCTGTCCACACCTCTTCAACATGTGAAATCCATAGCAGTGCTGTGTAAATAAGATGGGAAAGAATTGTCTTTCATTTCCAGGTATGTTCTCTCCTGGTTTCGTTACTACCTATTTTCAAAGGAATACATGGAGACTTTTACAAGATCTTGTTAAAACAGTACAAAAAATGTCAGCAGAATGAGTTCCAAGGTAGCAGTATTCTTCTACCACAGACCAAGCAAAGCAGAGCAAATTTATGACATGAATCTTGTTATTAAAATGCATCTGTGAGAGTATTAGCTCTGAACAGAATCCAGCATCCTATTCAAGAGACATTTTAAGCAGAAAAACAACAGAAGATCATTACTGTAGATGTTAATAGCTTTCTGCATGCATTCATCCAGAAAATGTCTTGTTCTTTGAGTGGTGAAAGTAGCGCAACTTTCTTCCTTATGAATCTACTGTACCTGAGGACTGGAGGAAGGCTGACATCACTCCAATCTTCAAAAAAGGCAAGAAGGAGGACCCAGGGAACTACAGGCCGGTTAGTCTCACCTCTGTCCCTGGGAAGGTAATGGAGCGACTCATTCTGGATGTTGTCTCCAAACACGTAGAGGAACAGGAAGTTATTGGAAGTGGTCAGCATGGATTTACCAAGGGCAAATCATGCCTGACCAATCTGATAGCTTTCTATGATGTTATAACGGGTTGGCTGGATGAGGGGAGAGCCGTAGATGTCATCTACCTTGACCTTAGCAAGGCTTTTGACACTGTCTCCCATAACATCCTCATTAGGAAGCTGAGGAAGTATGGGCTAGATGAGGTGACAGTGAGGTGGATCGAGAGCTGGCTGAGTGACAGAACTCAGAGGGTTGTGATCAGCGGCACAGGGTCCAGTTGGAGGCCTGTAACGAGTGGTGTCCCTCAGGGGTCAATACTTGGACCAATTTTGTTCAATATATTCATTAATGACCTAGATGAGGGGACAGAGTGTAACCTCAGCAAGTTTGCTGATGATACCAAGCTGGGAGGGGTGGCTGACACTCCGGAGGGCCGTGCTGCCATCCAGCGCGACGTGGACAGGCTGGAGAGCTGGGCAGAGAAGAACCTAATGAGGTTCAACAAAAGCAAGTGTAGGGTCCTGCACCTGGGGAAGAAGAATGCTAAGCACCAGTATAGGTTAGGGGGGGACATGCTGGGAAGCAGCTCTGAGGAGAAGGACCTGGGGGTCCTGGTAGACAGCAAATTATCCATGAGCCAGCAGTGTGCCCTTGTCGCCAAGAAGGCCAATGGCATCCTGGGCTGCATAGGAAAGACTGTGGCCAGTAGGTCGAGGGAGGTCATTCTTCCCCTCTACTCTGCACTGGTGAGGCCACAACTGGAGTACTGTGTCCAGTTTTGGGCTCCCCAGTTCAAGAGGGACAGGGAACTACTAGAGCGAGTCCAGCGAAGGGCAACCAAGATGATTATGGGACTGGAGCACCTCCCTTATGAGGAAAGGCTGAAAGAGCTGGAACTCTTTAGCCTGGAGAAGAGAAGGTTGAGGGGGGACTTGATTAATGTTTACAAGTATCTAAAGCGTGGGTTTAAGGAGGACGGAGCCAGGCTCTTCTCAATAGTTCCCAGTGACAGGACAAGGGGCAATGGGCACAAGCTAGAACATAGGAAGTTCCGTTCAAATACACGGAAAAACTTCTTTACAGTGAGGGTGACAGAGCACTGGAACAGGCTGCCCAGGGAGGTTGTGGAGTCCCCTTCTCTGGAGATTTTCAAGACCTGCCTGGATGCAGCCCTGAGGGATGTGCTTTAGGTAATCCTGCTCTAGCAGTGGAGTTGGACTAGATGATCTCTAGAGGTCCCTTCCAACTCTGAAGATTCCGTGATTCCATGATTCTTTCTCCCAAACTCCTCTGCTGCAATAGTCCCACTTTCCCACTAAGACCATGTTCAGGCCACCTCCCCATCCCCTCACCTCCATTTTTGGGGTTCCCCACACAAGGGCCAGCCACAGCTGACAGCAGCATGCGCGCTCAGCAATTCGGTGCACGCTGCAAAGTTGCCATTACCAGAAAAAGAGTCCCGTGCCGAGCTGGCAGGTCTCTGCTTGAGCACTGTCATCAACAGGACTTCTCTGTGTCACCCCGCCTCTGATTTACCACATGGATATACCATGGATGGCAGAGAAACAGAGCCCTCGGTGCGCTCCCGCTTCTGCCTGAGAGGCCCAACGAGCAGCTGCAGGCACCGTACCCAGAATGTGATTTACAAAACCCAAAGAAAGCGTTGCTGCCATCTAAAAGGCCCACAGAGGGCAGGTGGGCTGGCAGAGGCTTCCCCAAGCATGGATACTGCTGGGATTTCTGCTCCAGCCTGGCACCCCCAAAACACTCCCGTAGTTACAGCTGCCACAACCTGCTTTCACATCCCCCATCGTTTGGTGGTTCAACACAGTAAATTTAGCGGGTTTGTTCCCAAGGCAGCAGAGAGGAAGAGTGCTGGTGGCTGTGAGGAAGCTGCTGTTGTGTGGCAGGCCGCAGGCCTGGCTGCTTCTCAGTGACCGGTGGCCACTGCCAGCCCCTTTAGGGAGGTGCCATTCCTCACAAGCCCACACTTATTTTCCTCAGGAATACATCTAGGATGAACAAAAACGCTCAACTAAGCCACCTCACTCGTAACGCTGCTAGAGAGCTGCCGGATGAAGCACCGGGAGGGAGGAGAACGCAACGCGGCGCGGCGCGCTGCCCCGTGCCGGGAGCAGGACTCGAACCCACCACCTCCCGCTCTCTAGCCCTGCGCGTCAACCCACATCACATGACACACCTCCCTTTCCCCCCGGCCGCGTCCTGCCAGCACTTCCGTAAACATGGCGGCAGCTGAGTGACAGGGGCGGCGGCCAATCGCGGCGCGCGGGGCGCCGGAGGGGGGCGGTCGTCTCCCCTCAGCGGCTGCGGCGGCGGGCGGCGGGAACGTTAACGGTAACGGTCGCAGTAAGGCTGCCGCGCGCTGCTGAGGGGCGGGGGGAGGTGGAGGGGTCTGTCTGTGCCATGGCCGCAGGGCGGACAGGTGGGATGAGCTCTGCTGGCCCGGGAGGCTCCTCTCAGGGCGCTCGGCCGCCTGGGGTCCGTCTGCAGGGCGGGCAGGCGGGGGTAGGCCCGGCAGCCTCGGTGGGGTGGTCCCTCCCCTGCTGAGGGCAGCGGCGGTGGGTGCCGGGCCGCTCCTCAAGGAGGCCTGCTGCTGCTGCTCATCCTGGAGGAGCGATGTGCGCTGCTCCTCAGGAGCAGCGAGGCTCGCTGCCTCAGCTGTAGGCTCCCAGTGTTGGAGGGGGTGATGGGATGTGTAGCTGCACTTCAGAGCTGATTTTTCCTGTTCTTTCATGCCGAGTGTGGGCAGTTCTGTTTTTCTACAGTTTTCGAGTAAGGTATATCCGCTTCAGAAGTTATTGTGCATGCTTAGTTTTGTTTGGTGCTGATTTCTGCGTGTGTCTCTTAATAATTGTTAAGTCATAAGCATATGTGATAAAATATGCATGCCCTTGTGTTATTTTTTTTTTAATGGCATAATATAGTAAGTGCTTTGTTTTACTGGTTTATATTTTGATGCATTGTCACAGCCTTACAATGGAGATAAAAGCAGTTGTCAGAAGATATGAAACAAGAAATAAGACAGCAGGAACAGAACTGTCATCCAAATCTCGAGTTGATTGGAGACGCACTAAAAGGGAGCTCATAGTACTTGACAGCGATGACGAATCCTCCTGTACCTCTGAGGAGGGAGACCCTACTGCATCAGAAGATGAAGTAGAGGAAGAAGATGAAACTGTTGAGAACAGCCTTTCAGATCAGGTAGAGAAAAGCCACGATGGGGAAGGAACAGAAGATGGTGAGGAAGAGTGCATCGTGCCTGGGAAGCGTAAAAGGTTGAACACTTCTGTCTTGTATGACAGTGATGATGAAAGTGAGGACAGTGATATAGTTGTTAGAAAAGTTTTTGCTAAGCGCCACTGTATAATGGATGAAGATGAGAGTTCTGAAGAACAGCAGCCTGATAAAACCTGCCCTACAGGAAGTGTTTCTACTAATAGGAAACAGAAGGTGTTTGCAAAATTGAAAGAACTTGCAAAACAAAGAGCAACTCGGAGATCCTGCAGCAGTGAAAATTGTGAGGTCTGGATTTTATCTTTGAAATTCAGTTGCAGAAAATACTGAATATAGGGAAAGGTGAAGACTAATACATATAAATCAGGGGGATTTTTTTTGTTGGATTTATTCATGACAATAGTTCTGTCGCATTTTAGCTGTTGTCACATTACCTAGATAACAATATTGACTGCTGAAAACCTTTATCTTGAGTTTAATATTAATCACTGAGAACTTTAAAATTTCCTTTAATTTGCTCTTTCTGGCATTCTGATGACTAAGCAGCTTAGAATGCAGGTATCTATCTTCTCTATGTAGTCAGAAAGGAAAAACTTCATCATTCCTTTTTTTCTGTAAAGAAGAAATGCATGAGAGGACTCTCAAATTATTTTTATCAAGAAGCAAAATACCTGCTGAAGCTACTTAGAGATCTCACGTTAGCTTAATTCCTACAAATAGACTGAAGAGTGGTACTCTCTTCAGAGATGGCTGATTTAAAGTTGAAAGTAATTGTCATCTAGTACAGAATTACAATTTTTGAAAACATATTATTTCTTGTTAATTGAACAAGGGGTGTTATTAGAAGGTCAAAAATCTTATCCAGTATATGTAGTATGTCATCAGTACAAATACTGAAAATGCTTCTGTTTTAAATACTTTTTTAAATTTAATTAGGATTCTAATGGTGAATCAGACACAGAAGAGGAACCACTCTGTCACTTCCCCGTCACACCAACAGAAGTTAGTGAAACTGACAGTGACAGCATGAAAGATTTTATAGTAGAAGAAGATGACGATGACGACGAAGACGACACAGAGCACATAAAGAGTAAAAACCAGTCACAACAGAAGAAACTAAATATATCAAATAGCGAGTTGCTGGCATACTACATCCCAAACTGTAAGATCAAAATTAGTGATGATTCTGTATGTATAACTTGCTTGTAGTGCTGTAATAAATATTAATGGATTGTAAGTACAAATACTCCATAATAGGATATGATAGTTTAAAAGCATATTCCTAAATGGCTTCAAATTATTGTGGAAGTATGTGATTTACACAGTGAGCTTTTACAGTCTTTCAGTATCTTACTAAAGGGAGCGTATAATTTGAGGGGAAGGAAGGGAAACCCCATTGCACAGATTTTTTTAAGTTGTTCTGATTTAGGATGAACTGTGCTACCTGTGGTGCAGTTGTTCCTCTGGAGACCTAACAGCATCATGCTCCATCTTGTGATAAATGCTAAGAGCAGCTATGTTAAATCTGGCCAAGTTCTGTTCTGGAGAGTGATGTAAAATTCTTGCTGTGAGTTTGGGGGTTTTTGGGTCTTGGGATTTTATTTTTTTTTTAATGTATTTTTATTCCATGGCAGTGGGACTTGGGAGCACAGGTCTGTAGAAAATTCCGAATTCGTTGGTCAATTTTGGCCGAACTGCACAGAGTGAAAAAACGTGCCAAGTTGATCTTTTATGAAAATTGGTATCTGGATGGAGCAGAGAGATTTAAAACAGAACTTTATGCTAGTTATCTTCTTATGTATTTTGTTGTTCAGACGCAGGTATGTATTAACTGGACAGTCAGTGCTAGTGTAGATGGTCAAAGCATTTGTGGTATTTTTTCCCCAGTAAAGACCTGAGCAGAATTTGAAAGAAAGTTAGAAAAAAGAAAAACAACAAAAAAAAAAAACACGTAAGGCTGTCTTGCTCTGGTTTGCATTATTTCCTGTTATTCATGGAAAAAGTATTATTTTCTTCTTTTAGTGTTTGTAGCTCTTACTGTGGTATGGGATTTTCTTGATGAAAGGACGTGTGACTTTAGGATGCTAAAATTCATTAAGATCATTGGCATGAGAAGCAATACTTAAAGGCAAGGTCTCAAGGGTGTGTTTCAATGTTGTACATTGAACTTATTTTTAAATGCATATTTAAATTACTTTAAAATTCGAAATTTACAATAATGGAAAAAAAAAGAATTCTTCTTAAAGGACTTTTAACATTGCTTACATCTTTTTTTTTTCTCTCCTTTTTTTTTTTTTTTTGGTAAATTCTGGTTATATTGCTTTCTTCCCAGTATCTCGCTGTGATCATTATGTACACTTCAAAAGAATAGTAAAGGCTTTCCTCATAAATGCAATTGATGACACTTTTCTGAGGTCATTATATGGTAAGTAAATTGCATTAAATAATACCATAGTGCATTCAAAGTTATACAAAGATGTTTAATCTAGGGAAAGATGTGTCTCCTGATTTAGAGTATAGGATTGTGAGTCCTGAGATCTGTTCTTAGTTTTGCTGCTCTGTAACTTTGGGAGGAAAAAAAATCTAAGTGAAAAGGATAGAGTAATTTTGGAAGAATATGTAGACTTTGTTCTTTTAAGCCTAGAAGGCATTCTGAGATGTAGGGAAGTGTTTCTGTGTCACTTATCAGTAGTAACAGTTCCAGCATGAAAGCGAAATTAATTTCAAAGTAGATTTCTCAATGAAAACATTACAAGGTCAGCTTATTTGTCAAAATGTCATGTGCTCCATATCTTTTTTGTAGGAATTTGATAGATAATAAACAATTTTAGTTATGGAGATTATATCTGATTATTTTTTTCCTTTTTTTCTTTTAACATTTGTGCTTTCACATAAAACAAATACATTTCGGCTGCAGTCAGTACTTCTCGTCTTGTTCTTGCTGAGGAAATGATTTTGGCGTTTGTCCTAGTTGGGCTGAATGACAACCTCACGTGTCATTTCAGAAGCACTGTAAAGACAGGGTTAGTGAGAGGACTGTCAGTGTCAGGTTGTGGAAGGAGTCAGCAAAGTGCCAAAGAGAGGAAGTTTTGGAGTTGTCAGGAGCTCAGAGGGAATGGAGAAAGTGAAGTACACCACAGAGTTTGGAATAAAGGCTTTGTATTCTTGGAGCTAAAAATGTCTTTCATCTACCACTGCTAGTTCTTTCAGGTGTTGGTTTTGATTTGTTTTACCAAGTGAAAACAAGCTTATGAAAAGTAATAAGTAAACTTTGCCAGATTTATGTTGTAATAGCTTCCTTCTATTTCAAATTATATGTGCTTTACAAAACTAACAACTTACTGCCAAGGTGCTGGAAGTAGATCAGCTATGAGGGTGCGTTGGCGGTTGTATTCTAACTTTCTGAAGAACATTATTTAGTATGAACATAGCCTAGCATTACAAAGATATATTTTTATAACACGGAATGGATTTTTCTGAGTTAACGGAAGTGAATCTGTTAATTAGTTTGAATCAAGAGCAGCTATTTTAATATTAGAGTTCAGACTTGCTTTTGATTGTGAGAGATTTTATATGGTCTGGCACAGCCTCTTCAAGCCTTTGGTATAGCTGACTTACTGAAAGTGTGCATGTGTGTAAAGTGTATATGGAAAAACAATTGTAATTATGGTGGCTATAATGTCAATTATCTCTTTTTATATAGAAAGCTAGCTAGCCAGTGGTCCTTCTCAGTTCTGTTTCTTTGATAACAGCATTGCTAAAAGACTAGGGAAGGTAGCTGAATTAATTTGTGTGTCTGTAAATGCTGAAGCTTGGGACAATATGAATTGGCCTGCACCTATGAAAGTCCTGTTTAATTCCTGGAGTCCAGTGCATATTTGGGAGACAGTTGTGTGATAGTGGTAGTTTTACTCCTCTTCATACTTATTTGTTTCTTTTGCTTGAGTAAGTGTTTGGAAGTACTTACGCTGCCTAACTCAAGGCATCTGACTGTGCTGCTGAAGTTTAAAGGTCAGTTTCTGTGTGTTTTTTATAAATGAAGACGAGAGTTGCCAAAATTTCTGCTGTGAAGCAGCTCAGCAGTTTGTTTTCATGGATTGCAACCTCCTTCCTTACACATTATGAACAACTTAGATAAACTAGACAAAAAGCAAGACTTTTTTTTTTTCTTCCTTTTCCATTCTTTTAAATGGCATCGAGTGAATGGGTCTCCATTTGGGATGACAGCTTTTCACTTTAATCTTGACTGTAGAGTTTATTCATGTGCCTCTTGTGATGCAGACTTTTAAAATAATTAAATGTATAAGTTTATCAAAGATGCATGGATCACTTTTATGGATAATGGTGGCAAGTGTATTCAGTAATAATTTATTAAAATAATTATAGTTCTTAGTATGCAGAAGCGTAATGTCCTCGAGAATTTTATTTGAAGAAACTTGTGCAAAATAGGTTGGCTAGCAAATTAGTAATGACTCTCACTGAATAGATGGAACAAGAAAAAAGAAGTATGCGAAAGATATGTTGCTCTCACTTCATTATTTGGATGACCGCTTCATTCAGCCTCGTCTTGAGAACTTAATCTCTAGAAGTCGCTGGAAAGATCGATACAAGGTACGTAGCTTCTATTTTAAATAGTGTAGTGGGCTCCAAATCATATTATTACTGATAGATTTTTATTTTTTATAGTGTAATTCTCAGCAAAGGTACAATAATCAATATAATTATGTATACTTTTTTAATAGAAACTCAGTCAGTGTTCTTCCCCGTGTTTAACTTGTTTTGATACTTATAAATATCAGAAGTATTTTATGTGTTTATAACCAGATAAACATTCAGGTAACAGAACAGAATCTGTTCTCACTTACCTGAATGCTTCTCCTGCTAACTTCAGCAGATGACTTTTGGAAGATTTTTTTTGTCTCTTGCTAAATGTTATAACAAAATTTCTTCCTCCTGCCACAAAAAGCTAAACCAGTGTATTCATAATGAACCTTCTACTTCAAAAAAATGAAGTCAATATACAGTAACCTAGTCATTGTATGCAAGTTACTAGAATAGTATTAGTGTGATAAGCCTGGTCATCTCATAATCACTGTAATAACGTAGCATGACCAGTGGAGAGATAAAGCGTATTTATTTGAAGCAGACCAACTGATACAGTTGCACTCCCAAAAAATAGAGATGAGAGGAAAAATAAGTGCCAAGATGCAGGAGCCATTCTTTAGGTCTGAAGCTGAAAGAAAGAATTAATGAACAAGAACTGCGTGAAGTGTTGGAAAATGATTGAGAAGATACGTGTTTGCAGCTGAATGGTGAAAGACTTCAGAATTTAATCTCTTTTGTTTCTCTTGTACTAATTTTGTGCGAGTACAGAGTACTCGGGAGCCTATTTGAGGCATCTTTCAGTTTACAGAGATTCTTTAATGTTATTTGAAATCTCTTTTTCAGGAGCGTGTGGATTGCTACCCAGATGTTCGCATAGTCTTGAAAAATCCAGAAAATATATCTTGTCAGGCCTGTGAAATGAATCGGTATTGTAAATTTCATGTGCTGCTCTCTGGAAAGCTTTATAATAGTAGAACTTTGGAAGCAGATGACTTCATGCCAGATGACAAGCAGGTAACTTCAAACAAGCACCCTATATAATTTTTTTTAAGCTTTGCTTAGTGTTACAAAAAATCATACAAAGAATAGAAATCCAGGCAACACATCTAATGTCTTTAATGTTAAGAGGCAAGAGTTAAGCTATTGTACTTCCCTGTCTAAACCCTATTAATTTTTAAAATACGAGGAACATTTTGCAGTTTGGAGGAGTATGGTTTTGGATTTAGGTGGGAATTATGAAGGATGTTCCAACGAAACTTAAAAAGGATAAATAGAGGCATTCCCCTCTGGTCTCCCCCCCATCCATTCTTATATGTTGGGAAAAAGGTAATTAAAAATATCCTCAAATAAACCTAACTTTTATCAAGAAAATAAATCTGAGGGTTTTCTATGACCTTTGGTTTTGCCTGCATCACAATGATCGGTGTGCTGTTTCCTCCCGACTTTTGCAACTTAATATTAGTACCTGATGCAGCACATGTTCTTGCACTGCAGTAAGCGCTAGCAAGTGTACCTAACCATGAGCTGGACTTCATGAAATAAAAGATAAGAGGCTCTAAGACATATGATAGGATTTATTGATAACTCTTGCCCTTAAGTCAAAACTGACATTTGCATTAATTTTTCCTCTGCTTCAAATCTCTACAGTCTGAGTCTCATCCAGGGCAAGAAGGAAACTCTAGGTACATGGCATCCTACACATCCTACTCAGCATGCTTGTCCTTTGTGGTGCGTGGGGATGCTGTGTGCCAAAGAGGCTGACAACACACGTGAAGATTCACATACTAACCAAAGTTCTAACAGGAGCACTCAATCAGTTATTTCTAAAGTAGCTTTTTGTTTTGTCAGAGAGCATTTAATACAAGATTGGAAATCCTAAAGTGGATGGATATCTTGAAGGAAAAACAGTGGTAAAAACAATTAGACGACTGAGTGATGTTCTGAACATGCCTGGCATTCCTGGTTTTCACCAAGTAGCTGAGAAATACTATGACTTTTTTTCTTTAATAGATCCTATCTCTGTATGCCAGGAGTCTGAGGCTTTAAATCAAGAATGACATTTGCCTGAGACTTACATATATTCTAAATATCAGAACGTCTTTTCACTGAAATTAGATCACATGAAAGCCCTTTACCTTTGTGTGTGCCTGTTATGCCCTTAAGACTTTCCCAGCAGGAATCTTGCCTTGATTATCTTTCAGAAACATTGTAAAAGTGAGATTCTGTATAATGGACAACCATCTCAGTTGAATGATTATGGTTTTTATTTTGTTGCAAGTAAGGTTTGTTCTGCATTGGGTCACTAGGTTTGCTAATTCTGTGCCTACTATGCCTCTAGCATTTGGAGCATCTATGTGCACTCCAACAGTTCTTTTTTGCTGTAGGTCAGAACATTGAAACAGTGCTGCTGTCATTCTAATAGTCCAAGTGCAGGCTAGTCAGAATTTACTGCTTCATTCTTCAGATTTCTTCATATCTGCTATTTCCCATGTAGCTATTCACCCAGGACAAAGTATCTTGACTATCAGTTGCAATGTCACTTGAAATTGCTGATCTCCTTTTGAGAAGGCTTGTTCCTAGCTACTTAAATAGATTTTATTAGAGCCTTTTTCTCATTACTGCATTATCAGAACTACTTGTCCAAACTAGAAAGCGCTTCCATTTAGGTAGTCTTGCATCTTTTTCTCACTGGTTGTCTCTACCAGGAAATTTTTTGATTAAATTATATTTTTGGAATGATACACATCTTTCATGTTGTTACATGATAACTGCACTAGGCAGTCATTTTAGATGACTTGACCAGTCAATTTTGTTATATTTCACCACTGAGACTTCGAAGAGATTGAATCTTAAGAACCTGGGTGTTCCTAATATTTAGGGATCTTCCCTTCAAATTTACAGCTACCAGTAATTGTTATGATTAGGTATGCATATGACCTTCCTTAAGTAATGCAATTCATGACCTCTTAGGATAAGCTCAAAGCACATGGTTTGTCAAGAATAAAATATTGCTACAATTGTGTACTAAGCTGATATCCAAGTTCTGCCTTTCTTCCCTTTCAGGAGGTGTAGAAGGTATATTGCTTTTCTTTTTGGGTGTAAAGTAATTTTTGAATACAGCTAAAGTTCCTCCAGTATTTGCTGAAAAGAAAAAAGTGTCAGAACAAGTTGTATTTACAATATATTTTGAAATGTGGTATAATAGGATTTTTTATATAAAAATAAAGTGAAGCGCTCATCAAACTGGAAGTACGCCTTACTGAAGCTCAAGCCTATATTGTTTGGATCTTTGCAAATATTCTATCTTAGAGATTTGAGGGGTGTCAGTGATTATCATTATGTCATTATATTGGGCTCTGTGTGTAATGCAGAATCTAGGAATATCTGTGCCATGGTTTTTCTTAAATAGCTTACAGGCCTTTCTGAACAGCAGTTGTTAATACTCTGTTTTGGTAAGTTCATGCGTGCATGATAATCAAGAGAGCTAGGCTTTTACAGTAAGGCTTTTCCCCTTGTTTATTGCAGGAAAACAGTAAGTCCGTGGCAATCATACTAGCACTGATACTGCAGTCCATTGTGCGGTCATTATTCTTCCTTACGTACGGGTCTGTAAATGTAGATCACTAATTTAAAAATTTTCAGGTTTTCACGGGAAGTGTGTGCCTTACCTAACCAGAAATTGTAAGTGAACTAGCACAAGTATTTAATCTTTACTCAACTTCCAACTTTGGAAATAACAGTAGCAATTCCCTCACTGCTATCCAAATGTTGTCCTACATAAAACATTGGCTATTTTTCACTTTGGAAAAAACTTGAAGTATCCTACTGAATATTGAACTAGCTTACTGGTTCATTTTTGTCCTCTTCAGCTTAACAGTAGAAAATGAGAGCTTTTTTTACGCTGCGTACCCCAGCATGTGGTGAGATGCTTGCCGTGTGCATGCTCAATGTAGCTCAGAGGCCATAGAACAGACCCAGGAGAGAGAGTTATTGAGCACTTTTCAGTAATTTTTGATAGTGCCTTTGTAATGCAACATTCGTGTTCTTATGGTAACCTGTAATTTAGACTGCTAAAGGTGCTGTTCTCAAGTAGTCTTTGAAGTTCTGCTGGCAATGCATTGATCAACTTGTTCTGCCAATTGAGAAAAAAGAAAGGAAGAAAAAAAGAAAAAACGGCACACAGAGCTACATACAGCTGGCACTTCAAGAACTTAATTGACTGAAAGAGAAAGCAGTTTAGCACTGGCAGATCAAATTGAATGGAAACATGTAGTTGGACTATTTTCTAAAGTTTTATTTGAAAATACCCTAGAAAAGTGGATGTGGAGAGAACAAAAACAGACCTCCAACCCTCTTCTGCATAAAACTTTCCTTTTCTCTCATCTCTGAAGTATTCTGCTTTGCCAGTAGAAAGAGAAGAGAAACAGCTGTTCCAGTTTTGCTTAGGCTTGCAGTGATTGTTCTGTGTGTAGCTGCCAATTCTCATTCCTCCATGGTCAGGGAAAATTAAATAGTTTGAGTGTCCCCCACACTTCTTTGCTTCTGTGTCACCTGGATTGTAAACTGTTTTCTGCTCTCAGTCTTGGTGTTCTACTTCCGTTTATAATCATGCTTAGAGGACATGGATTCAGTCACTACATGTTGTGCTATTGTCAGGCTACGCTCCTGCATTCCGTACAAAGTGATTTAACACAACTTTGGCTGACACAACCAGCTTGAGTAGATAAGTTAGGCATTAGGACGGAGTCACTGAGAACTGTGAGGGGAAAAAATTAGAATGAGTACAGTACTGAGATTCTTTCCAAAGCTATATTCTGAAATAGCATTGTATTTTAAGACAATATTTCTTGCTTTAAAAACACAATACATAATTACATTATGCGATATTTAGCTATTTGCCCTCTGGCATTTCTCCAGTGCAGAAATACTTTACACCTCGCACATAAATAAAGTATGAAATTCACTGCCACAAGATACTTTGGAAGCGAAAAGTGTAAGTGAGCCCAAAAGGGATTACACAGGTTCTTGAGGAAACTTCTTCCACGCTATGGAACGTGACAGTTGGGATGATACAGGCTGTCTTAACTGTTGACTGCTAGAAGCTGTATGGTACTGTTATGATCATGCCGGTGTTCATCCTGCATTTTATACTAACTTCCTAAATATATCCTGCTAGCTGTTGTCGCAAGGGGAGAACTGGGCTATCAGTTTTACATCACATAATGTTCTAGGTACTGCGTCTCATTGCATGGGATATGTGAAAAGTTAGGAAATGCTCTATGAAACACTGCATTTCAGTTCTTGATTGTTTTCAGTATTTGAAATGGTACTTCCGGAAATTTGAATAAATCAAGGTTACCCATTGGTTGGTGGGTCTTGCACTTCAGAAGCACCTATAGCACAAACGCTTTATCTCAATCTGGTTAAAATTTCAGCTACTAACCATCTACTGTAGGTTGAATAAAAAGTTATTTCAAGTGAGTGTGTCTCTTCAGTGATATTACACCTGCTTATATGAGTCGAGCTGCTGGTTAATATATTTAAGAAAGTATAGTAATCTATTTAAGAAAATATATAAATTATACATATAAATATAATTTTCGTTTATATAATCTTTATAAATAGAAATATGCTTTTCTGTTCCTGTCTTTGTCAGTGGATGCTGCTAGTGCTAGGTTGTACAAGTAGGTCAGGTGTTTTGGGGAACTGCTCACAGGTGCAAACATTTGGTCATGCGTTTGGAAAAGCTTCCTGAAAATGCGGGTTCTAAGCATTGATTAAAACTTAACCTTCTCATAATTTAAAAGATTATTCAGGTTATTTCCAATGACAGCAATAAAGAGTATCACTGTTGTGGCTCAGAAGGGATAATTTGCAATATATAACATGGTTGGATTTTTGATATATATGCATGTAATCTGAAGTAGCAATACAATCACAGCTTGCATTACTGATGCAGAGAACTTTGACCTTTAGCCATTTACCTGCTTGTTACTTACAGAGGTGTGAGAAGACATCAGTCCAAAACAGTGCTGCCCTGTAAGGATAAGTTGGTGGGGTTTTGTTTTGGTTTTTTTTTTTTTTAAGTAAAATTAAATCAGTTTCTCCTGTATGTATCAGGAGCTGAAGTTTGTTGTATTCAAAGCAACATGTATTAATTATGTTGTTTTTAAGTGTAGAAAACCTGACCTCCGAGAACCAGCCAGATACGGATTTCTTACCAGACAGGCTTTGTCTCCGTAGGTTGGAGTAGTAATTGGTGCACCTGTGCACCTGTGGGTCATCTACAGGGGATAGATTCCTCTTCTCATTTGCCATTGTATGTACTTGAACTACTTCTCTTGTAGAAATGGAACAAAACTTACTCTTGTGAAATGCAGGGTGTCCTTAAATGCAGATGAACTTTGACTCCTTCTCCCTCCCCACACCTCCAATTTCACATACTCTTAGTGAAGATTTAGGATTGCCAATATATTACTCAGTATTTTCAGGTAAACACCTTCATGGCTTAACATCTTTGTATAAAATCTGAGTTCAAGATATGTGCAAATACTTGCCTGTATTTAATGTTAGTGCTGATAGATGAGATAATGGATCTACTCTAATCCATGCTCTCATTATGTATTTATGTGCATATTTACCATTTGTTTATCTATAAATACTGCTTTAAATGAAACTTAAATAAGACAGTTCTGTCTTTTCTGCATGGAAATTGTAAAACTGGTAACATGGAAAAAGTGAAACTGGTAACAACTGGGAGATGCAGAGGCTTTGATTTCTACAGCATTACGACCTTGCTATACCTCGCAGGCAGCTGCAGATTAACATTTGCATTGTATAAAACCTCGGTTTTCAGATTTTACTTTTATTAAATCCAATTTGTCTATATATTTATTAAATATATGTTTCTAGGCATATGTCTATTTGTACTTATATGTATTTCTTGAAGAAATATTGAATATCATTCAGTCTACAAAATGCTAGAACTGGTATTTCATGTCCCTGTGAAGTACTACATATTAAGCAAAAATAATCAAATAATTTCTCTTCCTCTGCTTTCACAATATGATGGTTGTCCAAAATGTTAGTGATATTGTAACAAAGTTCCACCAGGAGATAGGAAAGACCCTACCAATTATAAACATTATTGTGTTTGCAAGAAAACAGTACTGATAAACTGCCATTGCATAGACTTACTGGCTGCCTGCTTGCTCAAAAATTGTTTTGCTGTGGCTGTAAAAACTATGTGGGTTTGCGCTGATTTTACGCATGTGGCGTCATCCTGTTTATTTCGTTATTCAAAAAAATCTTCCTAGACTGGCTGATAAAATCTTACTAGACTGACTTAGCCATTCTTTCTATCAGAGAGAATGATTTGTTCACTTCTGGCCTAGGTTTTGAAGGTTGGCATGGTGTGTGCAAATCGTACAAGAGTTTATCATAATTTGAAGCACTTCAAGTACAAATTGTATGTGGATTGCAGCTCTGTTACTGAGTTGGATGGTGTTGAGGATGAACCAGTCAAAGACACAGTCGAACGGCTTTTCAGCCAGTTGGAAGACAATGGGTGGATTCAGAAGGTATGACTGAGTTATTTGATGTATCCTTTCCAAGTAGATAAAAGTAAGTTGAGATAATATGTCTGATTTAATTGATCCATTCTGAATTACTGGGCTTCTTTGATATAACTCGGCTTAACCATTTATCCACTTCTGCTGACCCAGTCTCTCAAGCAGTGGTGCGCTGCTGCATTCACATAGGGTTTGTGTCAGCTTTTGACGTGAAGCTTTTTGACAGCTGCGTGATGTCTGGGCTGTGGTGGGCTGGCTCCTGTTTCATTTGAAAACAGCAACACAACAAACTCAAGCTGTAACTTAGATTGGAAACACATACGTGAGGCACAGCAAGAATATTTTGCGCTTCTGTTTACGCTGAAGTACTTTGACTTATTCAGAAACACTTTATGAAATATTTTAAGGCAACTTGTAGTAGAGTTGCATTTAGCAAGCTTTCAGATATCACTGCTTCTGACTTGTTATTGGCATGCTTGTTAATGTATTGAAAAAGAAGAAACAATCTTTATGTAATTCAGTTATTAAACATAGATAATATAGGTTTTATTTTATTTGCAGAGATACAATGATCTGGAAGACTACATGAATGATGCAGACAGTTTCCAAGAAGAGAAAATGGATTAAGGGGCCGTACAGCTCTTTGAAAGATGAAGTAAAAATTTGAATGGCCTGCTCTATCCGCATGCACTTTATCTCTGCTTGGTCTTCAGGATTCTTTTTAGGCTGTGTTATGCTTAAATCCATATGCCTTTAAGCTACTGTTGCAGAATGTACTCTATCTTTTTTTTCTCATCTGTGTCAATAATAACCCAAAGTTTTACCAAATCAGTCCTTCCAGTCTTGCTGCATAGGTCGCTTTAAGTTTCCTTCTTAAAAGGAAAATTCTTAAAAATAACATCTGAATACCTGTTTACTTGTGAAATAAAAATTCCACCTACTTATATTGAGCTGCATTGTAGGGAAGGTAGGAGATGCTTAAACCTTTTGAAGTAGGTATATTTGGAAAGGTAGGGCTATGTTATACAAGAACGTATGACTTGCATCTTACCTTCCTTGTTATATGCAAGCAAGTCCAACCATTTGGAATGATAGTTACGATAAACAGGACCCAAATGCAAAGATCTAATTCCCCTCTGAGGAATCAGTGTAGACTGTTGCAAGGCAACAGAGGAAGTATTCTGCAGTCCTGACTACGTTTGCGGCACAATAGTCATTCGTCTCTTCAGAGAGTAGGCGATGAGTCACATTATAGGCGTCATACAGACTGACTCTGTCTTAGCCATCTAAATGAACACTTGGGCCCACAGCGCTGTCTCTGATAAGCAGCTGAGGCAATTTACTGAGATCTTAAACATCAAATTACGTTGTGCAAACATAATCGCAGCAACTTGCAGTAGCTAAAGAATTAAGAAAATGGATTAATGCGGCCATGCAAGATAAGCAAGAATTCTTCCAGTGCAATTTAACAGGAAGTAGGAGTTACTCAGAATTGTGATGCGTGGCTTACTTGAATTGCATGAAGCTCAAATCAGAGTTCTTTGGGGCCAGGAGAGTAGATTTTTGAGGAATTCAGAAGGGATAAGTACTGTATTGTCCATTCTGAAAAATTGGCCATGATCCGGCAATGTGCACTCGCAGCCCAGACAGCCAACCATATCCTGAGCTGCATCAAAAGAAGCGTGGCCAGCAGGTCGAGGGAGGTGACTCTGCCCCTCTGCTCTGCTCTGGGGAGACCCCACCTGGAGTACTGCGTCCAGCCCTGGGGCCCCCAGTACAGGAAAGACATGGACCTGTTGGAGCGGGTCCAGAGAATGGCCACAGAAATGATCAGAGGGCTGGAGCACCTCTCCTATGAGGACAGCTGAGAGAGTTGGGATTTTTCTGCCTGGAGAAGAGAAGGCTCTGGGGAGACGTCGTTGTGGCCTTCCAGTACTTAAAGGGGGCTTATAAGAAAGAAGGAGAGGGACTTTTTACCAAGACCTGTAGTGACAGGACAAGGGGTAACAGTTTTAAACTGAAAGAGTGTAGATTTAGATGGACGTGAGGAAGATTTTTTTTACTGTGAGGGTGGTGATACACTGGAACAGGTTGCTCAGGGAAGTTGTGGATGCCCCATCCCTGGAAGTGTTCAAGGCCAGGTTGGATGGGGCTTTGAGCAGCCTGGTCTAGTGGAAGATGTCTCTGGCCAGGATGATCTTTAAAGGTCTCTTCCAACCCAACTTTGTGCTGTATATAAAATTAATTAGATGTAGCCTAAGGTAAGATGCAGGGATCAGGGTTTTGAATCAGGAACTGTTCCTACATCCTGCTGTATGAACATATTAGTCTTTTGCGGCTGAGCAACTCGGTAAAAAGGGAAGGTATTGTTAACACTCTAGATTCTTTTAAGAAGTTGTTCTCTCAGAAGCAAAACTAATGAAACCCCATTTCTCATGGGTTTGTCCATAAGAACACCCCCCTGCATTCATTACGTCACTCTACAGGTAACAGATCTGCTGATCGGCTAGGTGACTGCTGCCAGGTGTATCACTTCATGGTGAATGTCTGTTGGATTTTTTCCATAGAAATTGTACCTTATATTTGTCATTCAGTACCTTTTTTCCAAAGTTCACTGTAAGAAATGAACTGCTTTTATATTTTAAAGGGTTGAAATTCAGCAATGGTTTATATGCTATTAAAGTGAGCTAACACCAGCAGTTCTTACTTGTACCACATAAAGATACAAGATTTACAAGCCAAGGTGAAAAATCCCAGTAAACAGATTGATATTTACTCTCTGGTAAACTTGTGTTGAAGATACTATTTCCACACCTTAATTGTGAGTTAGATGTTGAGAGATATTAGTTGTTTAGCTTAAATAAGTAAGTTTTGATTTGAATAAATTAATTGGGGTTATACTATGGTGTGATTTATGCTGTTTGCCTAGCTATACTTGCCATGAGTAGCTAGATTTGCTGAAGCCTTTAGGCCGCGATAGAATTAATTTTCTTAGTAATTTTCCTAGCAGCTGGTACAGTGCTGCGTTTAGTCTTTCAGTATAAGAAAAATGTTGATAACACACTGATGTTTTGGTAATGTTTTCCCTAAGTCTGGGACTTCTCAGTTCCCCATGTTCTGCCAGCAAGCGCAGGTGCATGAGAAGCATAAACCAGAAGATATGGAGGCTCCAACCGTCAGCAGAGACTGCAAATCAACAGGAGCGGTCAGTGGCCTGCCTGGACACAGAGAGGGAATCCAAGAAGGTGTTAGAAGACCCCAGACCAAAAATCACCATTGGACTAAAAGATGCTTGAACAGTGTGTGAGAGGCAGGTGTAGAGATAGCAAGGTTTAAGGTCCCTCCCTTTTCGGAGGCACCCAGCCCAGACTCACCTTGCTGCTGTATCTTTCAATTAAATTACTTAATTTTAGAAAATCTGACACCTGAGGCTCTGCTGCAGGAAACCTAGGGTCGAGCCTGAGGAAGGAGGGAGTGTGCCCGAGTGTGTGTGTGTGTGTGTGTGAGGAGTGGAAAGCAGCACCCGTTGTCTCATTGGGGTCGCCTGCTGTTGAAGGGACCTTGGTCTGAGCAGTTAAAGACTCGGGTGGTGTGTGCGACTCCTTGGATGGTGTGTGAAAGCTCGGGCAGCGGCTTCTCCTTTAACATAGATATGTAAATATTCTGAGATTTGATATATAGTATACCTATCTCCGTGGTTACCAAAGCTGAAGGAACTCTTTTTCCTTCATCCCTGTTCTGCTGGGAATATTGGTGGGAACACACACATCAACTTAAAAGTACTCAGGAATCTATCTCAAATGCATCCCTTTCAGTAAAAGTAATGCCCCTCGATGCTCCACTTCTTTCTGTTAACCAGATCTCTGTACACTTTAGTTGGCTTCTCTAGAAGAATAAAATAACATCTATGGTTGGTGTAACTTTATTCTTACAAAGGAAAATGGTTCTGAAATAAAAGGGTTTTATACCACATAATGGAGTACGCCCTCTCAGAGCCTTCCTGACTGGTCTTCATTTCTGCTACCTTGCGAATTTTCTGAAAACTCAAAGAATGTACAATTTTATTTAAAAATTTTGCTATCAGGATGAATGGTCAATTTCTCATTTTGCCACATTTAAACCATCTGCTACCAAGTTAAAAAAATATTTTGGCTTGTTGATTACTGATAATATTTCAAGAAAACATATGTTTTGGCTAAAAATGAAAATTGGTGAATTGTTCCAGTGATTAATTTTACTCATTTTTTGATATCTACCACATCCCAGATCATGTTTCTCACCTCCTCTTTGCTCACCTAGAAAGTGTGAGCAATCTACTTCTTTCTTGTTCCTGCAGGGATTTTTTTCCAGATCTTCTATTTTTCTGTTTCGAACAGGGATACTAAGGTATTCTCTCAGAGTTTCTTGGAAGAAAGGGCCTTCATAGCTTTACTAATTTTGCCTGTGACATCACCAGTTGGGCTAAGAAAATGCCTAGAATTGACATCACTGATTTCTGTTTCAGCAGGGAACTGATGTTTGATCTGGCTTGGCAGGGGCTGACACAATGTTTGTGTGTGTGTGTAGTCTCTCTCATGCTTCGATATTCCCCGCAGAGATTGGAGGAAGTGATAATATTTCTGTGGCTGTTGTCTTACCTGAAGAGTTTCTGCAAGACAGAGGCTGTGAAGTATCATTGCATCATGTTTACATTTGTCTTCACCACAGGAAATTAAACAATTGTTCAGAAAAGCCGTATATGTAAAAATTTTAGATCAAATTTTCCACGGCAGGCTGTAAATGCTGGCAGTTGTACAGCGTGAAGTACAAAGAGGACTCGTACCCCCCGAGACTTTCTATATATAGAAATGCTCAGTAAGAATTTTTCTAGCAGAAAATCTTTGTGCAAATATTTAATGGTGGGAGAAGTCAGAAATCTGACCACTCCTTTCATACCTCCTTTTCCACATTAGAGAATTTGAGTGGAGTTAAGGGGTGAGAGAATATGATGTTTGTCCTGATAGGAACAATTTTAATTGTCTTCAGTGTTAATTTTTGAAGTGGTATCTCTAATTAAGATAAAGTACCTGTCTTAATGGAACAATGAAGGGAGCTCAGTATGTGATTAGACGTGGAGCAGGTGATTAATGACCATCCTTGCAAATTACTTTAGTTCCTGTAATGTTTCGATAATCTGCTCTAGTTAAGTTCTGTGACTGGAGCCTATGATAATGTTCACACAAGGTGTTTGTGCACAGGATCAGCCTTACTAATGTGATGTATTTCGGGGAAAGAAGCCCCTTTTTGTCTATATTCTATGCCCAGTTCTTGGAGGGAAGTACAAAAAGAAGTGATTTTTCTGCCCATGTCCCTCAGTTTTTGGATAGAACATAATTTGTGGATCAAATGGGATGTTAAACTTTGCTAGTAGTAGATAGCTGTTACTGTCATTTTTTTTTCCAACAGTGAAAGCTTCTCCTGTTTCCTAAAAGGAGTTATTTCTAGCAGTTCAGCAGGCAATTACAGGCAATTCCCATGCTTTAACTCCTCTAGTTTACTTTTATTTGGATAAATAAAGACTTGTAGTTTTATCCTTCTTTAGGTCTGTCTGGATAAACAGAGTGGGTGTGTTAGATAAATACATGTAAATACAATACCACTCCAAAAGAAATATCCAGCACACACAAAATAGACTTTACAAAGCTGAATTTCTGATTCCGCTTTGAGAAATAAGAAATACCATTTTCTAATCTGAATTTAGCGGTGAGACAAAAGAATGTAAGAAAGTATGATCTACCAACCAAGGAATAATATGAGAAATACATGAAATGGTATCGAAAGAACCTGGTAATAACCATCTCAGTGGCTCCACTTCCCCGAATAGTTTATGTGAATTTTGATATTTTTCTGGGTAATAAGTGATGGTGTGGGGTTGTTTGGGTTTTTGGGGTGTTTTTCCTGTTGATTATTAAATAAGATGTAGACACGGTTTCTGTAGATTGCTCTGGGGATTATATTCTTAATTGAAAACCTGGTGTGTGTTCAAGATGCCTTATGTTACAGGTTACACAGAGCAGTAACTGCATGCACCTTATACACAAAATTTAAAGACAAGAAAACTAACTCAGGTGCGGTGGACTGTGCTCCGAAAGTTAAACAGTTTACCAGGTGAGCTGCATGGTACGTGAGCCTGCCTAATTGTGACTACCGCAGGAAATAACGTCTAGATGTGGCACTTCAGGGCATGCTCTAGTGGCAGAGATTGTAGGTTGTTTGGTTGGACTCGATGATCTCAAAGGTCCTTTCCAACCATGAAGATTCTAGGATTCTATGAAATACATGTATTTAGAACTGCCGTCATTCAAAAGTCCTTTCCAACCATGAAGATTCTATGATTCTATGAAATACACGTATTTAGAACTGCCGTCATTCAAAATGGCTAAGAACCCACACCAAAAAGCAAATAATGGAAACGGCTGAAAATTCAAAACTCAGTTTGCAAAAATCCTCCCCAGGATTGATATGGAGCATGTGCCGTTCCAGTGGAGTTAATATAACTTTGAAGTCACGTGATACATGTTTTCTAAACACAGATGAACAAGGTATGTGCCTAGATTTAAGCCAGTTCTCAAGTTTTTAAGTGACATAAGTTCAGCACGGTCTTTTTGTTCCATTTTTTGAAAGTTATTAGCACAATTGGACATCTATGGTGAGAATTCCTGGCTGCAAACCCAGCACAAATGTTTTGCAGATCTGGAAGGGGCTGCTGAACGCAGAGTTCTCAGGCAGAATTTCTGTGTGAATTCTCAGTGAATTCACACAGGAAAAAAAATGGCCAGGCATGACAGCTTATGTGAGATTGCAATATCATGTAAAATGTCACAAATTAATGTCGACAGAAGGAAAAAAAAAAAGTAATTACTTATTCAGGACCTGGTATGCTTATGTTTTATCATGTGTGTGTTTATTAGAACGCCTATGACACCAATCGCAAGCGATTTTACCATGACGTTGAGAACCATTTGCTTTTAAAAAAGCTGACAACTAACCAATCTAGAAATGCTGGCGGTGTCCAGGGGCTGGTAACTTTCGACAGGGACTTCTGGAGAAAACTTGGAAAAGCTGCGGGATGGATTTCGGGTATTTTCCTTCTCTGAAACGCCAGGGGCAGCATTTGCTGTATATTGAGCAGCACAGCGCTGCAACCAGCTGTCTCTCGCTCTGAAAGGGATCTGTTAAACCACAAAACATATGAGATGCTGCTTGGCAAAAAAACCCCGTGAATCTTAAGCTTCTTAGGTTAAAATTCAAAAATCTTTGTTTTGAAAGCTCATTCTCTGAGTTCTACAAAATCTGGTAAGAGAGAGAGGAGTCCTGCAGCTACCCTGGTACCTTCCGGAGCAGCACCACTGATTTCGTATTCCCACAGCAACTTTGAAAACCCCAGCCAAGACTTGGTTTAAAACACCCCTGTTTATTCTCCGTGAGGTTCATGTGTTATTGTTACACGTGCGTTCTCTGACTGACCCTCTTAAACACAGCAGGGACATCTGGGCTATAAAGAATGAATAAGAGCCCTATCGAGGCCTGAAGAAAAGGTAACATTGTCCATTATTTTACAAACATTAAAATTTCATATTTTTTCCCAACTGTGCCAGCCCATTGTTCTCAAACGATGCATGCTACTGTTATGTATCAAATAATAACCCACTCTTCCTCAGTTGTTCAAGGTTAAACAAAAAAAAATCCCTTTTTCCTGTTAGCAATAATGCCTTCCTCTGAAGGCAGCACATCCACAAACGCGGCTTCCCCAGACCTTGTCCCCAGCGAAGAATCAGCTGGGGCAAACGTGGGTCTGAATGTGCTGGAGCCTCTGGCCAGCGCTCACATAGCCAGATCCTGGCAACCCACAGGGATGTTTGCTGCAACATGAAGGAGACGGGGGTCAAGAAAGCGGGGGGCTTTCATATTTCCCATATGTCCAGCACTGTGTATCTTTTATGTATTTTGGGTGAATTTCCAGGAATGCGTCATTTCATCACTGGCATTCAAAGTATTTATGTGCATGACCTTGGAAGGAGATAAAACCACCTGAGAGGGTTATCATTAGTTCCTCCTCATCCTCAGCTTAATGCTCCCGGTATGTTGTGATGAAATTTGTGTATTTTTCTGACTGGACCTCGCTGCAGAACTAAATGAGATGATGTATTAGGGGCTGTACAGCCCCAAAAGACCTTCAAGGTTTTCCATCAGGGATGTGTCTCTGCACGCTTGGGGGGCATGTTTATTCCCAAAGAAGTATTTGTGAATTTGAATAATACAGCCACGGTAGCACAACAGCGTATTGCTTTAATAAAGCCGACCAGCTCCCAGCTATTTCTGCATCCTCCTTCACAGCTCACCTACAGCAACACGCAGAACCTGGCGGCTGCCAGCTGCAGCGAGGCCAGTACCAGGGGCCAGATCTCGCAGTTGGCCGCCCCTGCTCCAAACAGAGGAGTCGGGAGAGAGGAGTACCAAGGCGGTGGCTTTCCCGGGGAAGAACCCAAGTGCAGGGACTACGTGACTTGCCCCGGACACCGGAGAAGCTCATGTCAGAGCCCAGAGCTCCCACATCCCAAGCCTGACCTCGTGTCACGCCCTCGCCCCGTGCATGAGAGCGCTCTGGAAGACGCAGCTTGTTTTTCTCCCGTCTGTTCCAGAGAAATCCAGCTGGTAGAGGAGCGCGGCGCCGTGATTTATTTGAGAACTCCCTCGTACTCGCCCGAAGGTCTCGCCGCTGGGGGAGGAGGGAGAGCGGGAGGCTGCGCTGCTCGGGCCCGGCACCCAGGTACGGAGCGAGGAGGGGAAAGGGGATTTCCTTGGCTTCCTCCCATGCAAATACCTCCCGCCGAGCAGCGGCGGCGGCGGCCCGACTCCCTTCCGCGGCCGCTGGGAGGCTCCGCGCCTCGCCCCGGCCTCCCCGGCGCCGCGTCCCCGCTGACACCCGCCTCCCGCCCCCGCAGCGCCCCGCACCCGCGGACCCGCTCCGCACCGCACCGCACCGCACCGCACGGAGGGGCAACGGGCAGCGCGGGCACCCGGCGGCGGCAGCAGCAGCGCCCGGCGGAGGCAGCGCCGATAACCCACCGGCAACCACCCACCCCAGGCGGGTCGGGGATGGAATATACAAAAACACAAAGGAAAAGTGGCTGGACTGTTCTGGGTGCAAAATGCTGGAAGTTTGTAAGTGCAACTCTCCGTTTGTAATTACTGTCTGAAGAGGGGCTGGCTTTTTTTTTTTTGCTTTTTTTTTTTTTCCCCCCCGTGCTTTTCTTGAAACTGTACTTGAAACTATTCAATATCTGGGAGTTATAAGGGAAAGTACGCGAGAGGAGTTCTTTGCCTGGGTTCGTAGCTTGCTGCTTTATTACTAAGGGGGGAAATAAGCACTGAAAGCAGTACGGATTTTATCCAGTGGCTGGATTAACTGAAGGCGAAGCGTGGTCTGGAAGTCCACTGACTGACATTGTTCCGGAGCGGGGGATCCGTCTCTCGTATTTTTAGAGGAACTACAATTTAGCGGCAGTCGGACACAGTAATAAACCGAAGAGCGGCTAGCAAAGAGCGGGCGAGAGAAACGAGAAAGCACAAAGACTAAACTAACCCGAGCCTCCTCCTCCTCCTCCTTCCCCGGCTCTTTATTCGCACATTTACTAAAGACTTTTTTTTCTAAAAAAAAAACCAACAAACCCCACTCCGCCAAATTTTTGGTCCGCCGGGGGGCTTCTCCGTGCCGCCGAGCACGGCAATGCCTTGAATTTCCACTTCAAGGAATAACCCCCCCGCCCCGCTCCCCCGAAATAAAATAAAATCAATAAACCTGCCAAGTCTCACTCATTCCCGAGGGAGATCTCCTTCATCCAGGGATTCCTTTCGGAGGCAGAGGCTCGCTTTATTATTTTTTTTTTCCGCCCTCCTCCCCCGGCGGAGCCCCCCGTGTGTCCGTCCCGTCCCCCCCCGCGTCCCACCTCCCCGGGCGCCCTTTCCGCCCCCGCGGAGCCCCTCGGCGGGGGCTGCCCGGCCCCGACCCCCGGCCGATGCTGGCACAACCGTAGCGGCCGCCGGACGCCCTCGTCCCACCCCCGATCTGTCAAAGCCCCCGCGGGGCCGTCACCGCCCGGGGGGCCGGGTGGGGGTGGGCTGGGGGCGCGGGGCTGACCGCCCTCCGCCCCGCCGCCAGCCCCCGGGCTCGGGCTCCCGCCGCTGCCCCCGCCTCCCCCCCCCCTCTCTTCCCCCCCCCCCCACCCTCCATGCGGCAGTGAGGACCGACCCATCCGGAGGGCCAGGACCGGCAGCCAGCGATGGGCGACACGGCTCCCCCCCAGGCCGCGGGGCTGGGGGCCGGGCTGCTGGGGGGGGGGCCCGGCGGCGCCCCGGGTGCACAGCGCCATCGTGGAGCGGCTGCGGGCCCGCATCGCCGTCTGCCGCCAGCACCACCTCAGCTGCGAGGGCCGCTACGAGCGCGGCCGCGCCGAGAGCTCCGACCGCGAGCGGGAGAGCACCTTGCAGCTCCTCCACCTGGTGCAGCAGGGGCAGGGAGCCCGCAAGGCCGCCAAGCACCCCAAGGCGGCGGCGGCGGCCACCGGCGGCGGATCGACCGCCGCCGCCGCGCCCCCGGACTACCACCAGCACCTCCTCAGCAACGGCGGCATCAACGGGGAGCAGCCGGCGGGGGAGCAGCGCGCCTCGGCCCTCCTGGCGGTGAGTCACAGCGCCCCCTGCCGGCGGGGAGGGGCGGCCACGCGCGGCTGTGAGGAGGAGTCGAGTCCCGTCCCGTTCCCGCTCCCCTCAGCGCCAGGCGCGAAGGCGGGGTCGGCGCCCAGGCCCGAGCCCGTCCCCACCCGAGGGGTGGTTTCTGGGTGTCGGTGGCGGCCCGGCTCGGTCTGCAGCGCCTTGTGTCCCCCGCCATGGTCCCTACCGGCCGCCGGCCCCGCCGTGGCGTCGAGGGTGTGAGGAGCGGTGGGGCGGGTCTGCCAGGCTCGGAGCTGGGGAGCTGAGGGACTTGTCCTCCTCGAAGGGATTTTGGGGCTGCTTGGGGTTTGTTGGTTGTTTTTTTAAACTAGGTTGTGGTCCTAAAAATGCCTCACGTGCCACTCCGCCAAGGCAGTGAGCATCTCTGAGGAGGCAAACGCTGCCGGCGCATCCCAAGGCCGGGGTGGAAGTGGCACTAAAGTATTGCCCACGTGAAAAATTAGCACCATCACCACCCCCCGCCGCCCCTTTTTATCCTGTTTGTCAGGGCTTCGTTTTCACTGGAGGCAGAAGTTGGCTGCCGCGTCCCTCGGAGTCGGCCGATGCTCCATGCAGGAGGCAGTGCCCAGAAAGGAGAGGCCGTGCGTGGGGCTTGGCCACGTTCCACAGCCACCGGCCGGCCCCCGCAGAAGCAGCCCCAGCCGCGTCCCACCAACCGACGGCGTCTCACGCCCGGTGCCCCCAGCACCAGCCCCACCAGAAAGGGATGGTTACGATCACCCGGTGCGTTTCATGCAGCAGAGTTACAAGAGTTTTCCAGGCGCTGCCGCTTTGTAAATGATATGTTGACCTTTTTCAACTGGAAATTGCTCGGAACATGTCAAGGAGGTGAAGCCTTGTCTCCTGTTACTTTATTACGAGCAGTCCGTACACCATGCTTTCGAAGGCGTATGCTGCCCTGTGCCGCTTTCCAACTCTTAGTTCTCGACACACATGCGAAATATTAAGAGGAGTGACTGCGTCCTGATAGGCCCGTGGCTGCTATTCGAACGGCTGAAAATAGATCGCTCCCTCCGCTCCAGACATCAAACCTATCTTTCTTTAGTGCCTGACATATGCTAAAACGGGACCTTTGTGGTTGTTTCTCCCTTCTCACCTGGGAGTTCGCCACAGTGCGTGGATCGACGTTTGGTGCTGCGTTAGTCAGCATCATTCGTGAGAGTGATGATGTAAGCGTTAATGCGATAACATTGTGTCCGGAGAGAGTTTAGGCACTTCGACCTGACTCAGTGTTCAGATTAAATCTCCCCACATTCCTCGTCACAATCAAGAAAGCCATTATCTTATTTTTCCAGCGTGTATTAATGAAATGCTTTGCACTTGTCTTATGGGAAAAAAAAAAAAAAAAAGAAAGGCTTTTGCCTAATAATCTGCGTCCCAGAAAAATCCGCTTTCTGAAATCAGGGAACAGGCCTGTGTGGGTTTTTTTTTTTTTTGCTTTCAGGTTTTTTTTACTAGTTGTTACTATTATTATGAAATAGCTGGAGGCAGCTGTTTGAAAGTGCTAAATGAAACAACTCCAAAGCAAATATTGAAAGATTTTCATCTTTCAAATGCAGAGAGGTTGTCCTTGTTTCGGAAGTACCGCTAAAGATTGTTAACCTGCTCTTTGCTGGGGAATGCCATGCACGGCCCTCGCTCCACGTTGCGTGTTGCGTCACCTCCCCGATAACTCCGCACGTATGTGTCTTTGAGAAGGGAGAGGTCTGAACCAAGTCCCCCTTGTTTTTGCACGCTAGCATTCGGTGGCGTTCGGTAATGCTGCTGACAAGGTACGTGACTTCACTGAGCCTGACGTTTGGGGCCCTGAACCATGTTTTGACACTGAAGAAATGCTGGCTCATGAAGCAGTATTGTTGTAATGGTATCACTGCACATCGCTGATCCTCCCACTCTGTGCTTGACACAGACATTCTTCATGTGCTGCTCTGGTAGGGCTGTCTAATTAAGGAACAGAGAAAGGCATTGGTTCAAAGTCACGTCTCTGTGTCACGGAGGCACATGTTCCACTTACCAAGAGCTCCTTAGAACGTTGTTGCAAATATTAAAAAGGAAAAGCAAACCACAGGGTGTCTGAGTGTGATGAATTCAAGCAGACGAGGGTAATGCACCAGGTAGCAGGGCATTGTGCTCTTGTTCTTGAGAATTCAGAGGGCAGGAATGGGCCAGGAAATAATGGGGGTCTTGCTTTCGCTCTGGCCATAGCTGGAGGAGGAATGTGCTCTACCAGTTATTCCAAGGGTACTTGAAAGAGGAAGTTACAAGGCAGACTAAGCCTGGTACCCTGTGCATTACAAAGGGTGGAGAAGAGAACCGTCTCTAAGGCAGCAGAATTCATGCTTTATGGTGTGTTTCCCAAGAGGAAATCCAGTGGAAGCCTTATTTGCACAGATGGTTATTCCTTGAATTCCAGCCCTTTTGCTTGAAGCAGATCGTAGATCTGAGGTGCACAGGGTCCCTGGAACAAGGCGCGCCTCTGAGCTTCTTCTGTGGCGGGTACAGCTCTGGCACAGGGAAGCACAAGACAAGAGCATTTGTGCGAGTCTCACACTGAGCATGTGACATTGGACACATCTCTGACTCCACTGGGGGACTGTAAAGCTCCACTTGCCTTGCTGTAGGTTCACCAGTTAAAAAAAAGCTGCACACAGATAAGCGCAAAGGTAGTCATAACTCTCTTTGGGGAGCTCCGTCTATCAGGACGGTCTTTGTTCTGAAAAACAAGATTGTCCCCATGCTTCCTCTCCTGAAAATAGCTGGGTTGTTTCCTTTGCTTTGCAGGTCCCACCGCTCTTGTTACAAGTGCTCCTGCCATGTTTAGTGGCACTGGATGGGTCGTTTACACAGTTGGACTCAAGAGTAAATATTTGACACTCGATAACATTTGAAACGGCATTCACTTGAACATATCAAAGAGCTTGAAGTGATTATCTGACATTGTTGATACTATTATTTGATGATTATCTTTTCCCAATGGACATTTTAAAACCAGCAGAAGGGAGAGCTTTTAGTGAGGTTTGGTTTGGGCTCAATTTGGCAGTGTTACTTTGATTTTTGAGAAGCCATCTTTGGCAGCAGCATTTTCTAATTGGAGAGTGGAGAGCAGATGTTTTAGCTGGACCAATGGATGTGGGTGCATGTCAAGGAGAAATTTATTCTTCGGGACAGAGCTAGGAAAGCTTTTGTACTTTCTGCCTCCCTGCATTTCCCAACAGTTGACATTTGTTTATTTATATGGTGGTGTTATTTTTCATGGTGCAGAGTGGAACAGATATTTCTTTTATACATACATCTATATGTATGTATATGCCCTCCAGCACTTAGCTGTTTATATTATTTATGTTACATATAAACAGTTAGCTCTGGAGGGCATTCCTCAGTGGCTTAAGCATTGAACTGGTAATACCAAAGTTCTTGCACCGCAGTTTCAAATCTCCGGCGGCTGATTCATTCCTTCGTTCTTCTGACATAGGCTGACCACTGTTCATTTTGCTCTGTGCAAGCCCAGAACTCTGTTTCACAGGCATTATTGTATTTTTCTGGTCAGGTTCTATCATTGCAGCCATTACACCGGTGGCTCTGAGTGTGTTAAGCAATGTTTGTCATCAGTCACAGGTGACTTGTTCTACTTTCACTCATCTTGAAGTTGCGCTGAATTTAACATTGTAAGGATTAATTAAAAATATTAATTAAATATATTAATATTTTCTGTACTCCAAAGAGGGACTGTGAAAGTGGCCTGCTCCCCAGAGGAAATGGCCTCAAGATGCGCCAAGGGAGGTTTACATTAGATATTAGGAAAAAATTTTACACTGAAAGGGTTATCAAACACTGGAACGGGCTGCTCGGGGAAGTGGTAGAATTGTCATCCCTGGAGGTACTTAAAAGACGGATAGACGTAGTGCTTAGGGACATGGTTTAGTGATGGTTTTTGTTAGTGTTAGGTCGGTGGTTGGACTCGATAATCTGAAAGGTCCCTTCCAACACAGACAATTCTATGATTCTGTGATTCTATGTAGTCTGCAAGCAGGTGAAGAAGAAAAGGGAAAACAGTACCATAAAGATGATGTAGCCAAGGAAGAGGAGAATGGTCTAATTCCTCCTGCTCCCTTAAATTCTCGTCAACGGCAGTACAAATCTGGAAGAGTCAATGAGTTTGTCCCAGTTCCCTGAGGAACTCAGTGGAAGACAGCGTTGTCTGACTGGTGCCAAGAGCCAAGTTTGGCTTGTAAAACCTCAATTTAGGCAGCTATTTTATGTGGAGATCCTTTCCATGATCCTGGAGGTCCTGATTTTTGTTTCCTGACTTTTTTTTTATGATGCAGTGTGCTTGCTCCCCTGTGCTTGCATTAAAAATCCTGAAGTATTTTAAAAGGAAGGATTGTGCTCTGGTATCTTTGGTCCAAGTACACACTTCCCGATTCTCCCAAGCTCTTTGCTTTGTTTGCTAGTTGGCTGCCAGGGTACCCTGCAGTTGCATTTTCTGGTTCTGAACGTAGGTAACTTTTGGAAGTGCTGTGAAGCGAACAGTATAAGGTGACCAGCTATGGGGTGAAGTGACATTATGGTGCAGGTGGATTAAAGCACAAACCATTCTGTGAAGCTGGAGTTTGGCACCAGAGCAATGTAATGGTCGGTTTGTGAGATGATGGACCACTGTCTGCTCCTTCTGCTTCTGCAGGAGCAAAGCTGTGCTCTGATAAAGATAATTTATGTGGCCCAGTCAGGTAGAATGAATGTCACATTGCCTTTGTGGCTAGAAACTTTGATCTGCTCTCATGGGCCCTCTGGCCTGCTGGGAGCCACTTGGTTAGGATGGACATGGGTGCCATTTAAAATCTTTGTTCCCCTTGGCTGTGAGAACATTCTCTGAACCAAAATCAAGAAGAGCCCCTGGAAGTTGCATAACTGTTATATTTAATGAAAAGTTTAGCAAGTGAATTTGTTAAACGTATGTTAGTGTAGGAGCCTTTTCAGTCCTAGCTCTCCCATCAAATCACTTGCCTCCTTTGAAGTTTTTTAAGCTTTGAATACATTTAATGAAAGTCTCCTCCGTTCTGAAACTGTTTAACAGACTGTTTCCACCACCAGAGTTTCGCTGTAGGTAGCGAGCAGAGGAACAGTTTGTCTGCCTGGACTTGACATGCTTTCCGAGGCCAACCCATGGGCTCCTTAGCTTCCCTGACTATTACAGCATGTCTTCTGACAGAGCCCTCACACCCCCTGCGGTACTCAAATTGCATCTCTTGTGTGAAGCACCACAACAAAGGAGAGCGATATGCAGCTTGTGTTTCTTCTGCGCTGAGAAGTGTGACTCCAGCAAAAATGCTAGCCACTCTGTGGGGAAATCTGAACCTTAGAAAGGTACATCTGAGTCAGAGAAGCTGCTTGCCGAAACTTTGACTTATCTCACTATTATTACTTCTCCCCTTGCAAAGAACACTGCCCGCAGAAGGTGTGTGTGGGGTTCGGTTAGCTTGCAGTGACCAAAAAAACCCCAGCAACTAGGTTAGTCGGTTAGCAGGTTGAGAAAGGCCGTAACATGCCTCTCTTCCTCTTCCTAACTGCTGTCAACGGTCCTTTCTACCAAGATATCATCTTCGGAATCCAATTGTTGTCTGCCTTTCTTATCGAGTATGTTGGCTTTTACTGGAAAAGAAGGGCTCCATCCTGGTCCCTTTGACAACTTTGGGAAGGGTAGTACCTCCACTGCTCCATTTATATTGCACCTCCTATGTAGTGTCGGAGAAGCTGGAAGCTGGCAAGCTGCTCCAGCTAACAAAGCCCTGTCATAGATGTGCTAGCTCTGCCAGCAAGCATCTCTGTGACCTTGCACGTGTCCCCCTGTTGTGCCACTATTTCCCTTCTATGCTTGAGCTCTTCAAGCAGCAGCATCTCACTGCCTAGCACATGGGACCCTGGTCTCCGCTGAGGGCGCAAGTCTACATGATAATGACCTGACACCGTCACTTCCATGGAGTTCAGGAAGGTGATTAAAGAAACCACGAGGCAACACTTTAGAGGGCACACAATCAGCTCCATGGTATGGAAGAGTTTCAGCCACCTGGCTGCTCCAGAGAGAAGAGGAGGAACAAGGTCTTTGCTCTTTGGCCTCTCTCTGGTGTCTGCATGTCAGCATTCCCCTGTACAACCTCCCAGGCATGTCCCCAGTACAGCTTCCCAGCAGCAGTAAGGTGAAGCTGATGGAATTCATAGCAGGTTGGTGTTTTCCACAAATCTGAATCAGTGGCTGTAAACCTGAAAAGGATCTTAACCATATCATGCTGCTACAGTGCGGAACAGCTTTGAGCAGTGAAAGAGGTAGTGGCCTTGACTGCAGAAAAGAAGGACTTGGTGCCAAGTGAGATTTGGATCACTTTTTCAACTTAACAGTATTAAAAGACAGAGTTTTTCAGGGTTTTGGGGTTTTTTTGTTGGTTTTTTTTAGGTGAAAGCATAAACTATTTATGCCAGGGATTTCCCATGAAAAACTTCCTATAGCCACTTGAAAGCCAACTTGTGAATTTGTCATACTTTGTCAAGTTCTTCCAAAGTATTATTAGATGCAGGTAATCAATCCATAACTGTACCAAAGTGTCAACACCAATACCTAACACAAAATACCTGCAACTCTCAAAGAACAGGTATTAGGTGAGCACGCTGTAAACTAAAAACTCAGTGTTTCTACTCTGGCTATAGGATCTATTTAACAGATTGCTTCTGTTATTTCACTTCCGTAAACCTCAGTTTCTTCTATGAAAAATACTAATTATCACCTCTGTGAAGTGCATTGAGATCTGATGGTGAGTTTTATGGCTTAGAAGCCGAATTCATTATTGATGGAGCCTAAGACAGGATATTTGAACGTTTGCTTTGGCAAAGCTGCAGGCAATGTGTATGAGTTGGATGGATTCTTCTTATTTGACTTCTGTGTTTTGAGCCTTTGAGGTGCACTCAGATCACCTTTTCAGCCTTTGACCCACAGGTATGAGTACTGGAAATACAAACCCAAATGAGTCTTTTACATAATCGCATGACTCCCAAAGCTGGGGGTTTTGTGGCATCACGTCGCTAAGCTTCACAGTAAAAGTGCAAGACGTGGCAGTGCCCCTTCTTTTTAGGAGAGAAAAGCATTTCCCAACATTTCATTCATAATCGTAAATGTATGCTTCATATTTTATTGCTTTACTTGCTCTTGATTCTGCATCAGTTTGTACTCAAATTAGTCTCCCAATTAAGTTGGGTGTGTCCAAGCACTTCATGTACTTGATGCTCCAGCAAACTGGGAACAAAGCTGGACTGGAACAGAGAGCATATACGCAAGTCATCCGCTCTCCGTTGAGGCTGCAGCTGCACCCCAGCAGTAGCAGGCGGGAGCCACCTTGTCCTGCACATGTTGCCTCCCATCTGGTAAGATGATACTGTAGTAATGGAGGAAGGTTCACGTCTATGGCTTGGGGTGGGAGGAAGACTCAGAAATATTTCTGAACTGAATGACTTACACGAAATTCCAGCACACTTACTGAAAAAATATAATAATATTTTGTTTTTAATTTGAAAATACCTTATGCCCATGGCTTCACATACAGGCGTTGGCATTTCTCTGAAGAAATTCCTTTTGTTCAGAAATGGCTCCTGTGGCTGTTTTTATCTCTGTCACTCAGTTATCGTTTTGATGGGCTTGCAAACCCAGCTGCATAAAGGTGCAGAGAAATTAGTACCAATTAGAAATCCGCATGAAAGTGCTTCTGACACAGTGAGGAGGCAGATTTTGCAAACCCATTTACCTGCTGCCTGAGCCTGAAGCTAACTGGAAGACCTGGTAAGATCCTGGACTAGCAGACGGAACCCCAAGAAGGTTCATCGTGGCTATTCTGTTTTGAAACAAAACATACTGTTTTGCAAGAGTTGTCCCTGTGGTACCCTGGCTTTATTACAGAGCTCTGCCCGCACCTCCCCAGAGTAGGTGTTACACAAACACCCAGTGAGCACCGTGCCCTTCCCTGCATACCTTGGGGCCTCAAGAGACAAGATAGACAAAGAATGGAAGGAGGAACAGAAGCACAGAAAGGTCAAGTGTCTTGCCCAAGGTCAAACAGCAGGTCAGTGGCAGAGCTGGGAACGGAGCCCAGATTTCCTGACTCCTAGTCCAGCACTCTATTAATCATCTCTGTGCTTTGTGTTCTGCGGCCTGTTACTGTCCATAGGAAATGTGAGGATGACTTTCCGACAGCTTCAGAGTTACTTCTTAGTTTTGGAAACTATTGATCATCAGCATGCTATTGAGATAAAGAGGTCACGTACTGGACATAAGCACTAGAGGATTCAGAACTAAGTGCTCTAGGTATCGATTTCATTCCAGGACACTGAAACACCATATTTCATAATCCCAAATGTTTCTTCTAAGTCAGATTTGTTATGTCTTTTTTCCCTTACATTGTGTACAAAGTGGTTTGTTTTTACAGAGTTACTCATGACAGTTGAACTCCTACATGGGTGCTTGGCCTATAAGTTATTTCTTGCTTCAAAACGAGTTACAACAGTTATTTAGTTAGCAGGGCTTTTCTTCACAGAATTTACCAATGAAACAGTCAGAAAACCAGAGTCAACAGTCCTGAGACGCTTGTGATTCTTACTTATTTTCATTCTTTACCCTACGATGTATTCAGTTTTCAAAGCCTTTCAATGGAATTATCTTGATCACAGAGTTAATTACACCTGTGAGATTTTTTTTTCTTCCCAAAAATTTTGACTCAAGGCAAAACTCTGGCTACCGTGGTAATGACTTATCGAGAGTCTCTTGTAAACAATAGTATAATCACTTTCTTATAGTCATGGCAACAGAGTTTAAGCAATGAGCTTACTGAACACAATGTGCACTGTCTCCACTGAATAGCTATTGCAGCGCTGAAGTGTATGCTGCTCATTTTCGGAGGACTCGGGGACATAAATTATTCAGCAAAACAACACTGCTTCAGAAAGCGTCTTTGAAATTGTATTTTGTACTAGCCGAAGAAGGACGCTTATCTGTGCTGACGGGGCTGTGTTTAATTACTGCATGACAATACTCTTTGGGCCAGCTCCGATCCCACTGAATTTAAGGGTGCCTGTCTCAAACCACTTGAGAACTGGCTATGTGTCGGCAGGGTCATGCTTCTCCTGGTAATGTTTTCTGCCATGTGCAATCCCTAATGTGGGGGGCAAAATGGCTCAGGAGGATGCATCCTGCACATATGCATGGTGTGAGAGGTGGTGACTGGGTGCAGAAGGAGGAATCTGTTTTAATGAACAAGGGGTTCACTCCAGCAGGCCCGATCCCTTCCTGGGCCAAGAGGATCACCTGGATTCCTGTTCAGTGGGTTGGGGAGACAACTGAGAGAGTGGATGGCATCACAGGAAGTGTCGGAATTGAACCCCAAGACAAGGAATTGCCTCTGGGTTTTCTGTTTATTTTGTTTTTACAGCTCTCTCATTCAAATAACTAGACCTGGAGGAAAGACCTTGTTGGCAACAGTTGTTGTTTTGGGATGAGTCATTCCACCAGATTTCAGAAATGCCACCCCAGTGACAGTTGGCACAAATGCTGCATGGGCTGTTCAGTTTATGTTTTTCACTTTGGAAAATCAGACCATTTATTTAGGGTTCTGTTGCTTTAGAAACCATCTCCAGACACTCCAATTCCTTCCCTTCCCTTCCCTTCCCTTCCCTTCCCTTCCCTTCCCTTCCCTTCCCCCTTCCCTCTTTTACCCCCTTTCCCCTCTTTCCTCCCTTTTCCCCCTTTTTCCTCTCCTTCCCCCCCCTGCCCTTTTTTTTCCTTTTTCCCCTTTTCCTCACTGCTATGGTATCTCAACATCTGAGCTTCTGAGTCTTAATTCTGATCTGATTGGTCCCTCCTGAAACCACCTATGGGAAGCACTGTGGACATCTTGTGGAACATCAGCCTCATGCAGGATCAAGCTCTTTATCTCTGGTCATTATGCTAGTTTATAGTAAATTATTTTGCTTTCCAGAGAAATGCATTCTCTCTGCTTCTCAAAAAGCTTTTGGTTCCACATCCTTCCAAGCTAGATACACTTGGTCTTCAGCATGGGGCTGCTTACCTCTATGGCCCAGTTCCCGGAAACAGTTATACATGTGCTTAATTGTGCACACATGGGTAATCGCACTGAAATCAAGATGTGTAGAATTAAGCACGTCTAGAAGTATTTGCAGGGTTTGGTCTTTGTTCAACAAACAGGCCTCAGCCTGGCTGAAGCCCACTATGTGCTACAAAAAGAAACTGAATTCAAAAGTAAGTAAGTTGCGTATTAATTATCAATTGACTTATTTCCTTAAACCAGTTAATTCTGTATTTTTAAAAACTACTCTCCATTTTTCCTGCAAATCCAATTGCCCTTCCTTTCACACTCATTTTTCCTCCCCTCTGCTCAACTCCCAGCAGACCTGAGCTGCCAGCCACATGATCCCCTTTCATAATGATTTGAGTTCCGACATTTCTTTTTTCCTACTAACTTTCTGTATTACCATAATGGTTCCTAGGACAGATTTTGGCCAGCTTTTAGGGAGAGAGAGAGTCACAGTGTTTCAGACCTTCATTTCCAAGTGCAGTATTAAATATAATCCTTATAATTATAGCACTGCCACTTGGACCACTGTAGTTCAGGCTATGTCAATATGTCGTCAAAAGCTCTCTTTCTCAGGAGCTGGAACTCAGTCATGTTGATTGAATTGAAATTTGATGGCCAGCAGCTGCAAACACACTCTGGCCCCATCCCCCCACCTCCCTGCTTTTTTTTGCCTTTTACCACAAAATCCTCTTGCTTTCCATCAAAGCCATGAGTTTACAGAACAGAGATAATGGCTGATTCCAGGCTAAGTTATTCTGGGCTACCCCTTTGGGTAAGTCTAGACTGCCCTTCGAGGAGTGCCCCGAGGCAAACCTGAAGGCACAATCTGCTATCTGTGCCCACGATGGTGAACCTCAGATCACAGCCCCAGGTGCAGCACGAACGCCATCCTCAGACTACACTTGACCATCCTCCGTGTTAGAGCTCTTAAGATGCCATTAGTGTCGCGCTCCACAGCTAAGGAAGCTGTAGACACGCCTGGGACAAAGTCTGTGAGGCTCCTGTGTGAGCAGGGCCGGGAGCACCGCAGTCCTCTCCCCTCTCGTCACCTTGGTCAGTCGCCATACAGACCTCGCTATTCATCTAAGCAAAGGCATCAGGACCTGAGTAATTCCTAGCAGCAGTTTATACCGCAAGTTTAACACACACTTTTTTAGCCCTAGGGGACCCCCAGGAAAAAAACAGCTTTGAATTGAGGAAAAAAAGATTGGTATCTAGTAGTTGTATAACATGATCCTGTCATTTTTGGTACTCAAAAAATAAAACAAAACCCCAGCATTCATCACACAAAATATTCAAGTTTTAAAAAGTGCCACTTGCCAGTACACAGTAACTACTTCTCTTAAGGCCTTTTAGCCATGTATTTACAGGTGGACCAGAATAGCACTGCAGAAGTTAATGCAGTCCCTTGAGTAAACGGTACGCATTTCTAAAACCTTCTATATATACCAACCATATGTAAGGCCTTTGACATACGTTTGTACTGCACACAATACATCTGAGGGGCCTTGATAGAGTCAGGATGGCTAGTGAGGTCGATAACCCCATCACTAGTGTACTGGATGTGTGTTCGTTCTGTCAAGCCCATGAAGGGTAACTGCATTTGGGTGACTGGTGTGTCGAAAGAGCGATTTACTGAAATGGTCCATGATGTAGTTCTCAGAGCCCTCTCCCAGGACGTACTGTCTGTGCTTGGGTCTCCCACGTTGTCACCAAAGCACAGCCTCTTTGACTCAGGTCAGAAGGACTCTTCACCACAGCTTCACACCGCCTTTTTTGGTCACAGAAGTCACACTTCTGGTAAAGCCCTTCTCTGCCATCCCCCTCCTCCACTTCCCAAAGCTATTAGCTGTTCCTCCTCCTCCACATTCACCCCTCTCTCACCTGGACTATTGCCCTCCCTTCTCTCCTTTCATGCTTCTGACACTGCTTCGTAATGTTGTTTTTCTAACTTGGAAGAAAGGGCCAGAGGGCTAGGCTAACAGAGAGATGCTGAACACATGGTTTCCACATGTTCTCCCCATCTTCCTTCGTACTGCTTCTCTAGCTGTCTTTCTCTCTTTACTTCAACTGGAAATCTAATAATCATGAGTGTATTCTCTCCTCCTCTTGTTAGTTTTATAAAGGACGAGCTCAAAGGTCCTGTGTCATTGTCACAAGAAACTTACAGCAAAAACTTCTGTTAGTTGACAATGCACTTGCAGGTTCTCTGGCCTCTCACTGCAGGCCATGGCTGCTCACAAACTGGGCATGGATTTGTGAATGCTCAGGCTCCAGTTCAGAAAAATAGTTAAAGCATATGTATGAGGTTAAACATATTATTAAATACTTTTCAGTTTGAGTGCTGCTTCCTTGAAGTGGGACTCCATATTGGAGAAGGCATCCTTATTGACCCGATTTAGAAAATACTTAAGAGCGTACCAAACTTTTCAGAATAGAATTATGTCTATTATCTTGTATTTTTAATGACTCTTAAGTAGGGTAAGGTGGTACGGGCAAGGCAGAAAATGTGGAGGCTCTCCTGGTCATCTCTTACATTTTGACTCGTGCTCTGGAATCTGAGTGACTCTGAACTCCAAATGCATTTTGGTAGTGCGGCTGCCTACGTGCCACTGTAATGTTCTGTAAGGTAATTGTGTTGCATGCTCATGTACAGATTATTTAGAGAAATCACTGGGAACAGCTAGAAGTTCAAATCTTTTTGACTTAAAACATCTAGGCATCTAATCTTCTGTGGACTGAACGGAAACCAATGGGAACTGGACACCTAATTGCATTTTTGGATCTCAGCCTAAAATCTCTGGAGTGCTTTGGAAAATTTATCCCTAGGAGATTTTGCATGAGTCAAGAATATTGACTGGAGACATCACTCACAAAAAAGACCCAAGATGTCACATCAGTGCATCAGTCAATGAGTCATCCATCAGTGCAAGAGGTCAAAGTATTCTTTGTATTTACCCAAGAAGTAGTTACCTATTTACTTTCTGAAATGATGCTTATAGTACTAACATGGCATTTGGGTTGCTGTACAGTGAAAACACTGTTTTTAAATGCCTTGTATAAAGACAGACCTTGTTGTTTCAAAGTTAGAAATACTAGAGAACAAATGTAAAAGGCACGTTTCCTTCCTTGCTAGTATGCGTGGTCTAGGAAAAATTACAAATTGTACTTAGTAAGAGACTGTCCAGTCTCTTTTCTTGCTAATGATGTAAGTGTTGCTCCTTCACAGAAGGCTGAATTATTATTTTATCACTGCATTCTTCTCATCTGTCACTGTTTCTGCTTTTCCTCTGTTTTGGCTTTTTGTTCTTTAAATATATTGCTGAAAACATATTAAAGAAAATAGAATAATTTAGGGATTTACCTGTAAACGACTCTAGGCGTACCACACACAGGCGGGTTTCAGCCAGAAAATCCAGTGTCAATGCTGAAACTCCATCTCAGGCACACTGTTTCTCATGAGTGCTTGGTCCTTGCTGGGTGCTGGGATGCCTGGACTCCCCAGCACATGTGGTAGCCGTCGATCTTAGCGTGGTGTCAGAGGCCACTGGTAGGAGCTGAGGGCAAAGGAGGAGAGTGAAATTTTGCTGTCAGTGCCCGAGTGTCTCTCTCTGTACAAGGCTATGACATGTAAGGAAAGGAAGCTTGAAAATTACGCTGGGAACAGGAAAGCAAATCAGCACAGAGCAGGATAATCATCCTTTCAAGGAGGAAAAGAACTTGTCTCCTGCCGAGTTCTTTTTTTCCTCTTTCAAAGGGGAAAAAAACCCACCGGTCCAATTTGACCCACTCCACAGCACCAATGAAACAGACACTGAGTGGCCAGATCTCCTGTTTTATCAGCCATATTACATAACATTCATGTTTCTAAAACTTGTGTCCTTCCTTATCCTGGTATACTTCTCTTTCTCAGATCAGGCTTTCTCCCTCAATACTTAATCCCTCTTTCCCTGTCACCTTTTCCTGCCTCACAAACCTCTCCATATTCTCACTTTGAAGCTCCTGTTGGCAGCAACTTACTGCGAGTGCTTTGGAGGGGAGTCCAGAGCCACTGCCTCCCACAGGAGCAAGTAGCTACCTGTCAGGACTTAACTTCTTCTGAAATAGTCTGTAAGGGTACAAGATCACAGGAGCAATGGACTTGGAAGCAAAACAAAGCTGCCTATAGCAAGACATATTTAAGTCCTGCATGAACAACTGTGCTGGTCAGAGTCTCTCGTAACCCTCTCTTATCTAATCTAACACATCAGTATCTTTACTGCATTTATTACCTTGTTATCGAGGAATGACAGGAAGGAGATTGGGGCCTTGGTAAAAGCATGAGGCGGAGAGGCAGAAATGAGACATATTGTTGAGCAAAGGTTAAAAGAGCTGCACAAGCATTGCAAACAGCAGACCTTCTTGTCCTTCCCCCATCTCTCACCGACTCTGTGGTGGCAAGGGCCTGGTTGCACAGCCTGTTTGGTGCAGGAGGCTGAGGGACCCTGTAGTCCAGGAACGGATTGTTGAAAGGTTTCCACTGTCTTGGAGGGTTTCTCCAGCAAAAATCAAGTGCAAGGCTATAGATGTCAATAATTCCTCTGATCATTCGCTCAGGAACATTATTAATGAGTTAATTTTTCTGAGCAGGTCCTGTAGTTTCTGCACCCTTGGATTTCATATGGCTTGCCTGAGGGGAATGAGCTACAGCTATTGCTTTATTTCCAGTTAGTTTTACTTGTGGCACTCCTCAGCAGCCCGTGGTCAGGATGCTCCAGTTAGTCAACCCTCTTCCCCACTGCCTCCCCCTTTCATTTGTTTGTCTGCTTTTGCACCACAGAAACACTTCCAGCAATTCCTCTTACACGGTGGCTACCGAGGCAAAAGACTGTCCAGTTACCCTCCAGCAGAAACTCAAGCGAGTAAACGCTGAGAAAGATGCATGCTTTGCACAAATGATTCCCAAACCAAGCAGGACAGATCAGCACCCAGAGGTGCTTATAAGGGCCTGTTAAGGACCTCAGGCTCTTTCAAACGGGACTGTATTTCTAGGACACAGCATCAGAAATAAAGAGTGAATAAATACACGAACAAAGCTTCCTGCCTCTTAGCCAGCTTACGGATTTGGTGGTGCCAAGTCTTTCTGCAGCAGCCAGGATGGGCTGTTTAGCAGGAGACACAGGCAGTGCCTACCCCACTCAACAGCAGGCAGAAGATGGTCTGCCTATTCATGAAAACTGTCCGGAAAAAGAGAAAACAAAATTAAGCAGGAGTGTTTGGTTCTTTTTTAGCTTCTATTGGTGATGGGCCAGCAGAAAGTAGCACACTTACATGGTGGGGGTGCAGAGATTCAAACCAGAGCCGGTGGTACCTGGGGCTCTTGTGGCTAATGGCAACGGACACCTCTGATGTGAAGTGGGCAGGGCTGCACCGTAAGGTGGGATGACAATATGAAGGACTTCACATTTGTTTTCCCAGCATGGGCTAAGTGATTCCTTGGTTTGTACAGGAACACTAGGAAGATGGTTGAGAGCTTTTGCCCCATCAGTCTGTGAAGAGGGCGAGTAGCTGGTGTAGCAGAGCGCAAAAGTCTGATCTACTGACAGGGAATGGCTTTGCATGCAGAAAAGTGCTCGAATGGCTGGGTACAAAGCAGAAAGTGAACGTACAGACCCTTGGCTAGGGCAGGACCCTTCAGTTTTATACTCAATCTCATTATTTTCTTCTAATCAACACCAGTGAGAGAAAGAAGAGAATCTGTACCGATAGCAACAAGGCTGAAATTTCATCTCTGGTTAATAAGCCATTTGATCTTTGCTCTTGTGGTCTCGCTGGAATTCAATCTGATCTCCTCTGGCTGAGGAGTCTCCTTGGGGCTCACATCCCAATGCATGTCTGCAACCACCACCAGCGACTCATGAGGGAGTGATAGGGGGAACATCACGTCCATCCTTAGGCTCTCCAGACTACCGATGGGAATCCAGCTGTAGCTGAGGCAGACTAATGCAAAACTCCAGATTGCTTTTCTGGCTCTGTAGGTTTTGAGAGTGCTGTGGCAGTGCATCACACGGTCCCTGGAGTCCCAGGAGGCAGTTGTGTTGTTATGATATGTCTCGGTATGAGCCACTGGCGTTGTGCTAGTCACCCTGTTCACACTGAAGTAAAAAAGGACCAGGCCCAAGCCTTAAGTGAAATGTTATGTTCTTAAGCTGAGGAAAAATCAAATTAAAAATAATATTTATAGCAGAATTCAGCTTGGATTGACTGGCTTTGTTCAGGTCATCAGTACATAATCATAGGGTAATCTCTTTTTTTTTGGTGTCCTTGTGTCCTTAACACAGAGAGACTTGTGTGCTAACCACTGTTTTCACCACCACCAAATTCTAGAGGTCAGGGACCTCTAGAATTACATTTATGAGCTATCATAGTGTGGCCTGAAGAACCAGCTTTTTTAGGGTAGTAGCTGAGAGACTCATTTCCTCTGTGGATGAGCCACAGAAACGAATGCATAACACACACTGACCAGCGGGTTATATTTTGGCACCTGTACTGTGCAGATGTGACCCAGCAGCCAGGGTGAAGCAATCTTAAAATGGCATCGAACAGATCACCAGGAGGACCTCATCACACTGTGGGCATCACGCAAAGTACTGTTGATGTCAATGAGAGTTAAACTCAGCGTTAGTTAGGGTATCCAGCTTTGTGTTAGCTGCTGCAAATCCTACCTGAGCCATATGTATGTGTATTGTGTAGAAAGCTCACCCTCTTGCTTAAGCTATCCACACCAAAAAGTCTCTAATGTAGGTTTGAGCAGGTTAATCTGGCTGAGGGCATGGTTTAGAATAGTTCTGCACTCACTTGGGCTGAAACCTGTGTAGATGAAGTGCTGTTAGTGCACCAAAATCCTTCCCACGGTTCTTGTTTGCACCATTCACCCCAAAGGATGGACAAATTCTCCCACAGGTTGTACTGGACCAAGGCAAACCCCAGACCCTCTGTACGAGGGACCGTGGCCTGCAGTGCCTCAGATACACATGTGTCAGTGAAGAAAGACTAACGGTGGCAGGATTTTACCATGGAGACTGACACCCTCATGTCCCCGGTCCAGCAGCAGAGGTTCATACCTTCAGGCAGGCTTACTCTGAGGCCAGGCACGCTGAAAGCACAGTGCTACCCAAGCCTCCCTTTAAGCCTGAATACTTGGTGTATAATTTCCATTTTGAACTTTCTCCAGATAAATCATTTTTTCAAATGTTATAAAAATAGCTAAATAATTTTGTAAAGCCTGAAGGACATTCTTTTGCACCAGGATTCAAATTGGAAATGGCTGTTTGGGGGCCAATTTACCTTCAAAATTCTATTTTGTCCACAAGGACCTTGTCGACCTATGGCATTTCCAGGCTACAAAGCTTTTTTACTTTAACTAGGGCCTTAAAACTAAACCAGCAAAATCATAATCCAAACAAATTATAATATTGCTTATGCCAGGAAAACTATATCCACCCTTGAGTTTACACTGGTGAGGTTTAATGGCAGAGAACTGCCCATACTCTTATCCACGCTGTCACGTATGCCCTCAAATTATCTGAAAACAGGGTAGCTTTCCTTGCACAGAGCAGGTTCTTGACATGTCTACAGGGGAATGTAAAGCCTGTGGACATACCTTTCAATCTTTTACAAACTGCAGATCCTCTAAAAGTTCTCCAGTGCATATGAAGGTTCATTTACAACTGATTTAAGCCTCGTGGCAATTGATTTGCTTTTCTTGCTTAGCTTTCACACACCCTTCAGAAGTACTCCTCAGACCCTCCTGGGTCTGCAGACCACAGCTTGAAAACCACTAGCTCTTAAGTTTAAATAAGGTATTTTGGGGCCTTTTGGGCCTCATTTTCTATTGCCTTGCAGCTTGTGAGGTCTTATACACCTATGTAAAGTGAGAGTAAAATGCTACCAGATGAGGATGGTGGTGTTCAGTCCTGGTGTTGGCCCTTATTTGGACAGGTGTGAAGGATGCCAATGCGAAGCAGTGGCAGATGAGGACCCAGCGCTGTAACTGTTCCCTCCCCATGTGGATCACGAGCAGTGCTACACACAGCACAGAGCTGGGGGAACAATCCGATTTGCCGCACCATCAGTCTGCTGTTATCCCCTGAAAGCCAGGCACTGGCCCGGCAGAAGTGCACATGGGTGACCATGGCAAGGATTAGGCTGTTGGACACCTTGGAGTGACATGCAGCTCTCCTGGGCTGAGGGACTCACCCAGCATTGAACTCTTGCTTTATAATGCTGTTTGCACCCCTGCTCAGGCTCAATACACTTACACTTTTTGGCATTTCGTGTCTTGTACGTGCCCCAACAATCTTTTTGTTTAAGCACAAGTACACTGAGAAGTGTTGAGTGTTTCAGTGCCTTTTCTTTCCTTTGATCTCACCTAAAGCTCCATGCAGAGGGTAACGCGATCTCCATCACTATCTCCTTTCATGCCCGACAATTAGCGCAGGTCCATGGGCTGGGTGCAATGCTATCCTTCCCTGCGCTCAGAGGGAAGACGTAGAAGGGGTTGGAGCGATTGTTTGCTGTGTTGATGACTGTGGTGTTGCCATGGAAAAGCTGGAGACTTTAGGGGAGTTTGTGTTTTGTTGGGCAGGGAGCCAACCTGCTCTGACTTATTACAACTGTGTGAGTGAGCGAGCCATGCAGAACTTTATCCCTCTGTAGCAATTCCAAGGCAGGGAGGGAAAAAAAAAGGACAGGACTGCTTTAACAAGGAGGAGTGCAGTGCACTTTGCTAAGGCCGATCGCATTAAATACAGGAGATGCAAAAAGAATCCTTTGCTGTTTTCCATTTTTTTAATATTTTTTTTTTCATTTTTGGCAGAATGTGTCCACTCTCTTCTAAGGACTGAATTCAGAGCAGTGCAAATAATGAGATCTCAAGTAATCCTCCTGGAAGCCAGGGGCCATTTAATTGGCTGTATCTGTACAGAAAGGAGCATTTAGAGTTCTGCCGAGTCCGAGTCCGTTAAAGTCTTTGATCTGTTCCAGAAACAAAAGTGGAAGCAGACTATTCTGTTTTCATTATCTATCCTGAATGAAGTGCAAAAAGTAAATACATCAAGTAAACAGGGGAAAAAATGAAACAAGGCCCAGGCCCAGGCCCAAAAAGCTAAAACTATCTGCATACTGAGCGTCTCGTACTCTGAGTAGTGCCATTATTCCCTGGAGGTGGAATTAACAGCGATGCATGCTTTCTACAAATCACTTTCTATGGGCAGATCTCAAAGCAATTTACCAAAGCAGCCAATTACTGGGAGCCAGTCCCACATTAGAGAAGGAATAACTGGGGCCACAGGGCTCATCCAGGAGACTAGACCCTGCTGGATTTCCTGGTTAGCCGCTGGCTTCTCACCGCACTCTCTGTGAGTGTACAGAAACTAGGTGTACGTTGTCAGGGTTATTCTGAAGTATTAAAACACAGCTGCATACTTTTATTTGTTGGAAGTGCAGTTTTCATCTACAACCCTGGCTGCCATGCCATGTTCTCATGTTGTATCTAATTCTTCCCAAAATGTATTGGAGCAGGTGGGAAATGGTAGGGTTTTGTTTTGGACTCCTTGCTTTCAGGGCTTCTGGATGTTTAAAAATCTCCAATTTTTACAGGAAAGAACTGGTGTGGGGGTGATTTTCTGATTTTCTTTTTTAAGTCAGAATTTCCTACCTGACTGTTCAGTGTTGTAATAGATGCATCTAGGAATGCTATTTTAACATGCACTTCTCAGGGAAAGGTGTTATAAATGTTCATAAATTATCATCTAGCAAAGCTCTGATTGCTAAAAGAACAAGGGAAAGCAAAATTGCTTTCCTGCAAAACCTCTGACAATGTGAGACTCCTTCTATGAACTGCAGCCAGCAGCATTCCCTGTTTGCTTCCAAAGGTGAAAGACTGCCTGGGTACCATCACAGTCTCTGACGTTAGGCTGGCTTGCAGTGTGCTGTGGTTGAGCTGTGAGCTCTAGCCGAGAAGCTGGGGACAGATCTTGCCAACACGGGAGGTGACGGAAACTCCTATTGACTTCACTGTGATCTAGATATGGTGTAAAGATTAGATACTGCCATGGGATCCAGCCATCAGTGAACCCATTGTCCCCGTGCTGTATCTCAATGCATTTAACAGGATTTGTCTTGGGAGCTGATTTTCCAGTTACTTGGTCTCTATGATATCTTAACAAGTTTACCACTGCTGCAACAAGAAGTGGACTAACCTTGTGATCCAAATACAGCAGGACAAATCAATTGGTCTAAATAATTGTGCTTGATGGAGCTGTGACAATTCACACCAGCAGAGGACTTACCCAGGGGCTTGAAAAGCTGTTGCTTTAAAGCTAATGATCTGCTCAAAAGTTGCTTTTATCCTGCCTTTTTTTTCCTCTTTGCTGTTACTTGTTTTGTGACATTGCTGGTTCAGTACAGAAATTCATGTCCTCCCCAAAGAGTTGTCGTAGCTGCGTGTTCAGGGACACTCCAGATTAATGAGAATTGCAACGTCTTTAATCTTTCCTCGCAGCACGCTGTGCTTGGGATGCAGCGTGTGAGAAAGACCAAAAGTGAGGGATGCGAGAAATGTATTCACACAGGAAACTGAAACTGCGCCGTCATTCATTCCTGTAGTGCAAATAACCCTTTCTGTAACCTCAGCTTCCTGATTCTCGTGTGGCTGGGGCCAGATTTGCCACTGGTGCAAACTGGTGCAGCACCACTGACATCAGCTGAGACGCACCGGTTTACTCCAGGTGATAATTTGTTCCAAGTCTTTTCAGCAACAAAAACAAGGGGACAACTGATGTAGATGAATCTAAAAGCGGCAAGGTCTTATGAAATGAAGGGATTGTTTTCAATAGTTGATGAGCACGAAGGCTGTGCTTCTTACTGACACTTGGACCCAGCTCTACCACTGTCTTCCAAAGGAGAAGCTTCTACTGAGTGCTCAGTGAAAGTATCCACAAAGTTGTTTATCTTTCAGGGAGTCATCCTTAAACTGAACGGCATCTTGAAAACTCATGTTCTTTTGTATGCTGCTCCATCTGAGGAGCTACTGATGTTTACTTGTCTAAGGATTGTAACATCTCTCAGCTTTTCCTCCACTAGCCAGAGAGGAGCTGGCTGGTGTAAACTGCAGCAGCGATTTTCTGGGGTCATGCATGCTGTGGTGTCAGAGAAATTTGGGAAGTCGGCTTCCGGAGCTCCTGTTTTATTTTCCTTCCCCAAGGGAAAAATGGTCTTAATAGCTATTGAGCCCGGCCCAGCTAAGGAAATGTCCAACAGCAGGTCTAGCTATGTTAGTTCATACCATTTCCCAGCCCTCAGATAGGGGTATCAATGGTGCTTATGTTCTTCTACAAGCATCAGGGAAGGAAAGCTGGCAGAACTGGGGTGAGGTGAGCAGAAAAGGGAAGGAAACCTCTGTGCTCTTCTTCCTCTGCCCCAGGGGATTTGCTCTGTTTGCATTGGGCTGTCTGAGCTTCAGGGCAGCGGGCAGAGAGGAAGTTGTGTGAAGCTGTAAACTCGCTTCAAACCTAACTGCATCCTCATCCTGACATCTTTTTTAATTAGGCAGCGGTGTACAAAGCTTCCCCTTCCCCTGTACACACTGAAGTCTTCTCCATTTGTCTTAGTGATGTCTTCTCCCTGAAGGCTTATCAAAAGATGGTAAAAACCAGCTAGCAGCATTTCAGGCCAGCCACGTGAGAAGGAAAGGTCATGGTTAGGCAGAAACTAATTACAGGGGCTAACCAAGGGTGCTGGCAGTGGTGTGGACAAGCTGTGGAGGTGAGGAGATACCCATATTCCCCAGCCTCCTCCTAACAGAGCCTTGCTGCTCCAAATGGCTACCACAAACTTCTGCAAGACTGTGAATTCCTACAGCGTTTCTTTAGCCCTGTCCCAGACAGGTAGGTCTGTGGAGGCAGAATAACTCCTGCTATGTGTCAACACAGCTGCAGGAATGCACCTTCCTTCTGGCCATCTCCTGCAGCTGAGCAAGGCAGGTTTTCTGCCTCCCTGAGATCACCTAAATCCCTCTAGTGGGGACGAGAAGTCAAAGATAAGCTCGTGAAGTGGATATCCTGGAAGCTCCTGGGTGCTTGGGAACTTCTTTTTTGTCCTATTTGGTAGCACTTTTTTCTTAGAGGTTGACCCACATGTAAACCAAAGCTCTTTAGATCCAGCCACATTCTTCACTTGGGATATTGCAGAGACTCTTCTGAATTCAGGGAGAGCTACACCAGGCCTGCATTTCTTTATGCTGTATGAAAACAGGCCCTCAGCCCAAAAGCGCAATCTTAATTGATCCAAAAAGGATTTTCATCTGTACTGAAAGCTAAGCACAGTTAGGATAGCTCATTTACCACACGCATTAACCCCGAATGGGAGACTTTTTGTTAAGGGCTGGGTGCAGCAGCTGGCTGGGTGGGAAGGGGCAAGGGATGCTGTGCAGGACTGCAGCCGCACGGTGCAGGTGTACGTGGCACATACAGCTCTATGTGAGTGGGAAGGGAGAGGGGAAGAAGAGATCAGACCACCACAGCGCCCTGGGCTTCCCTGGCAAAGCTGCAGAGGACTTAAAATGAGCAGTAGACTAGGTGGAAGCAGCGTTAAAAATAACTCCATTATGCTGCTTTGGTTATAACCTGTCCCTCGTTCATAACTCCATCCGTGACTCAAGTGCCCTGCAGTAGTTTGGACATGTGACAGCTAATAAATTCATTTATTGCCAGGGCTGTTTGTTTCAGCTTCAGAACTGAAAGTTCATCTGCAGGTGCAGCAGGGCTGTGCAGAGAAGCAAATGCAGATTTACAGCTGTTGTGGCTTACTCCACTCTCTGCTACAACAAATCATTTTGTTCGGGAAAGGAGCTCTGCTGTTGGCCAACCAAGACGTGGTCAGGAATTTGAAATGCTGCTTTGTTAGTTTAAAAGAAAATATCGCCAGAGATGTTAGGATGGGCGTTTTTTAAAGATTTAGTGAAATCTGTCATAAATCAAAGACTGATTGAAACCCAACAGAATGTGCCTTGTTTTCCACCGTCATTTGCTATCTTCTTCCTTTGCCGTTGTGAAGGTGAATCAAGAGCAGGGTTTTAAAGTGTTCAGCTCTGAAGGCCAGTTATTACTTCCTCCTGTGATCCTGTTTGATTTTCTGAAAATGAGTCAGTCATTTTCTGCAAGAGTTTGGTGCAGGCTGAGCCTTTTCTCTGAGCTCCACTCTGCAAGACAAAAAAACATATTGCTTCACAGGCAAAGCAAGTCTGCACAATAGAAGACTTCCTTACAACTAGGCTCTGCCAAGTCTGCTCTCAGCCCTGCACGGAGTCATGTTACTCCTCAGCAAGGTCATACAGGCCTAAAATAATCGCTGATGTTTATCTTTCCCAGAGGATATTAAGCACCCCCAAACACCAAGGCAAGAAAATCTATTAGCAAAAAAAAAAAAAAAAAAAAGGATTAAAAATAGTTTGTACCTCAGCTATCAGTAGGAGAAGAGCATTATGGGCTTTGCCTTTTCCCATTAATATTTTGTGATCTCACATGTGAAGTGCTGAATTACGCCAGCAGTGGAGGAGGAAGAGCTTTGCTGTTTTTCATTGATGTTCTATCTCCCTATTTACTTAGAAGCAGGCTGTGTACATTTCTCATCATTAACGCTGCGCGTGGCTGCGTGCTGGTTTTACGCTACTTTTGTCGTAGAGAGAACCTGAAGATGGCTTGGTTGGGCAGTGCTGTGGCTACCTTACAGCCTAGATACTTGCCTAAAGGTGCACTAGCTGAATTGCTTCATGGGATGAATGCTTCATCTTTGCAACACCCTTGGGAAGGAGCGAAGTGCTGCCGGCCTGTTTCCACAGACGGAGAAGGAGGAGGCTTGGGAGGAACGGGAACTGGCAGCCATCTCCGCTCTCTGCCCAGCACCCGTGGCTGTCGCACCGCAGCTCCATCACCTCGCCACTGCCTCCTGTGCTGCCGAGCAGCCTGGAGCAGCTCCAGCCCAGCAGAAAGGCTGCAGGAGGAGCTGGTGATGAAGAAGGGAAGGGTGAGTGGGCCATGCCCCAAGTCAGGCTTCTAGGGAAGAAGTAAGGACTGCTGGATACACAGGATCTAAGCCTAGGTCACTGAGGCTCCCAAATCGCTGGGATTTTATCCCATTCAGGGGTGCCAAGCACTGCTGCTAATGATTTGCAGTGCAGGAAAGCAAATATCCAAACACTTTGCAGTCCGTATTCCCCTGCCTTTCACACCCTGCACCTTTGAACACGCATTTACTTCAGCCTTCCCTTCAGCGCTGTGTACTTGGCACATCCTCTCATGCCTTCATCCCCAGATTCACAAGCCTCCTCTGGCTGGCTGGTGAGCGAGAGACATTTCCTTGCTGCGGCGGCGTTCGTGGGAAGATGTGCGCGCAGGGGGCTGCAACGAGCTTCACGCAGGTTCTTTGTGTTTTGACAGACTTCGCCGGAGGATTTCGCTCCGACTTGAGCCAGACGTGGTACTGGCAGATGCTGTGCAAGCTTCCCACGCAGCGCGGGCAGTGCTTCTCCCATCCGACCCGCGACCACCGCCCCTCCCTGGCCCCCCCCTTCCCTCTCCCCTCCTAGCCCAGGCCAGCATCTATCTTCAGCAGAGAAAGCTCTCCCTGCCAGATTGCGTGGTGGTTTTCTGATGTGAACAGATGGGACTAGGGGGGCAGGCTACATCTGTTCGCTGAATTCTTCCACCTTCGCAATTGTTTGCAAATGGGTGAGAGCTCAGGGAGGCTGGGAAACTAGAAGTTTGGGCTCAAAATGCTCTTTTCCTGTAACATGCCCAAGAGTGAACCTGTGCTGCGTAATTAAAAGTTTGAGGCTGACGAGGAAAACACCTGCTGGTGCAAACAGCTTACTTCTTTCCCTGCAGAAACACACATTCCCTGCAGGACTAGTGCTAGTTCTTTCTTCTGTCCAGTTTAAAAAGGCCCAAGTGATGAAACATCCTTCAGGATGCCACCCCACAGCATCACAGCATCAGGGTGTCTTTTTTCAAGATTCGGCATTGATTTAATTCCTGTTTCAATTTCTTATTACATTTATGTAAGTCATTTTCAGAAGAGCTCAGCTCTTTGCTAGCACCAGACATAGGCAGATGTAAATAGCTAAAGAAGGCTGAACACTTCTTGGAAAGTGGGCCATAAATTCTCTCCCTTTCTGATTGTTTTTTGCACCCGATAAGCGTTTGCAGGTTGTTATCATCCGTGTTCCATTCTCCCACTTATTTCTGGCGAGAGTCTCCATACAGCTCCTCAGTTTTCCTCATCAATCATGCCGTCATGCCTCCTGGGCATAATCCCCTCTCTTCATACTGAGCTTGCCAGGGGTTGCACAGTCCCCATCCCTCTCACCCTGTCTCTTCTCTCCAGCATCACCTTGACCATGTCACGGCTGGAGCCACGCGTGCTGAGCCCTAGCAAACCCGCTGCATACCAGCGCCGGGCAGGGCAGCCCTGTCTGCTGAGGACGCTCTCCCAGGCAGCCAGCGTCGGGGGGATTCAACCACTTGGGACCATTCTGTGTGTCCACGCTTGGTCCCCTTTTGCCTGTCTCCTCCCAGCACAGCAGCGCTGGGACTTGGAAGCCGGTTGTCGGTGTGTCGGGCTAACGCGCCTGCAGACTAATGCCCTGCGGTCGGTGACACTGTGCTGTGGGACTCATATCTCAGGAGGAGAGACAGACCTACCTCCCGTAAAAAGGAGTGTGATCTGAGAGCCTGGGTACCTCTGAAGCTCTGGGCGTGCATGTTTATGGCACTCGTCTGCCCTTCCTCTGTACTGTCACCTTCTCAGAACCTGCACTTGGACTCCACCTTGCTGAGTGTATGTAAGCCAAGTAATTATTTTCCACAGGCAATAAGTTGCCATTTTTGTGCTTGAATTAAATTTCAGCTTCTTACTCTATCTGGCTGCAGGTTTCTTTCTATTTGCAATATTCGTCTGTTTTTGTCATTTCTTGCTGTTTCACCCATTCTGTTAGCAGCTGACGATTTCGTTCCTGAACTGTTTATTTCTTCTTTCATACCATTAATAAGTACTAAAATAATAAAATAAAAAATCCACCTTAATACACTGATTCATGCATTGCCTCACAGGGAAGAACTCATTACATTTACATGAGCATTAGCCTTTGGTTATGAACCTTCAGCCAGTTTTCAAACCACATCACAGTGGCCCTGTTCTGGCATACCGAATTATTTCTCCTTTAAGATTTTATCCATTGGTAATCCTGTGTGTTTTAACAAAAAAGGAAACACTTATTTTAGATCTATGCTGTCTATTATTTGTGTTTCCTTTTCCCTCTAGATGTTTAGCAAATTATTATGTCTTGACATCGTTTTCACTATATTACGGTAAAGAGCAGCTAGATATAAAAGATTACAATTACTACAATAACTCCATGATCAAAAAGCAGTACTATGCTTGATTTTCTTTGGTGTTTCACTTCCTTCCAATTTTAAGTTGACTTTAAAAAAAAATTCAAGCAGTTTAGCCAGTCCATTACCAAATTCCCAGAATCCTTTATGAAGCTGCTGAGCAGGGCTGTCGGCACTTGTGGTGGAGCCCAGTGTTAGGAGATTCAGAACAACTGCCTTTCATTCAAAGCCTGGCTTGGTGTTCTCCGTGAGTATTTTGTCAGCTTTTCCTCTCTGGAAAACAGGAGTATCCATATTTTGATCTTCCTGGTGACACGGACTCCGGTTTGGGCCCTGTCAGAATAGTTAGTTACTCTTCACATCAGAGTTGACCATTATATTTGTTCCTAGACCTGAAGGGGACTGAGGTGCTGATGAAGGTAGGGTTATATTCTTGAATGAAATGTGTCCACTAAATTCCAAGTGCATCATTGAAAACATTTTTCCTAGTGATTATTGACAACATTGTGACTGAGCTCAGTGCTGTTACGTGTGACCATATTGGACAGGAGTCACTTTTGGGAAGCGTAGAGGGAAATGTTCTCCTGCAGCCATTCAGTCCTACCAGATGTGACACAGGTTGCTTATTTCTGTGGAGAACTTCTACAAACCTTAACAAAATAGCCAGGACAGCAAGAAGCAGAGGTTATGATAAAAAATGTCTTTTCTTTTCTTTTCCTTAGGAAAAAACTACGAGCCCATAATTCACACAGTTATGGCCAAATTCTCACTGGCGTTAGTCGACTCTTGTTAAGAACTGGCTGGGGACAATGGTTTTCATGTTGTCCAAACAGTCCAAGAACAGACATATGACGCTATAAATGACATTTTAGGCATAGTGTTGTTTTCTTGAGCACAGAAACAGTTTACATCTGAGCTGGATGCAAAACATGCTTTGTTGGTGGTTACAGGCTTGGTTTTCCCTGTGGTTAGGGAGTGACTGTGGGGTTTGAATGGTGATGTGGGTAATGGTCATCTCTCCTTGTTCCTTAATGATGGCAGTTCTATCATAAAACCTTGCAGGAGGTTTGGCTTAAATAAGGAGATGTTAGTGCACATGCATCTATTGAGTCCTCCAAAAGACATCTTAGACATCTGCAACAGCGCCGATCTCCTTGGATCCCTCCATGGTCTGTGGAGAGAAATAAGAACACCTTGGACAGGATTTGATCTATGAGCATCCAAAATAGTTGAGAAAAATTGTACCTTAGAAATGCTTACACTTTTCTATTGAATAAAAAAAAAAGAGTTTAGGGTGAATTACTCCTGCCTAGAGCTCTATAAATAGGTGAAATATGCCCTGCCCCTCAGTGTTTGCCAGAGGAGGAGAAAGACAAATAAGGCCACTTAAGATAGAGGTGAAAGCTTTTGGGGTACTTCTACAATGGAAGTCAAACAGGCCCTGAGGCAGCCCGTGAGGTTTACTCCCTGTACTGAAAGCAAGCTCACGTACAAGACATGGACCCAGCCAGAACATATCCTCCAAAGCCTATGAGATCTCACCTGCCTGAGCTTGCCCCGTGTCTCAGCATGCCACCATGCATGGCCAGACAAGCTCTGTGCCAGCCGAGGGGACAGGAGGCAGTCGTGGGGCACGGCAAGAGCCCTTTGCACTGCACTAGACACTGCATGGAGGCATGGCCTGGAGCTCCCGCTCTGAACTGCTGTTGGCCGTAAGGAGAGCAGGCCACCATAGGAACTGATTTGCCTGGTGCAAGGATATGTACCCACCTTTTCCTTCAGCTACATAGGATGTCTTGTGCTCAGGATTTTTCCCAGTCTCTTGGACTTGGGATTTGAATACCCTCACATCCCAGTGACACCTCTAGAAAGGCACTGAAAGCTTCACAAAAAGAGGTCTTCAAATGCAGCTCTTGCTGTAGACGACTGTGGTGGTCAGCAGTGATGGTTTAATAAAGAGTTTGATCCCTGTCAAATTGAATGCACAGAACAGAGGTTGAAGTGAGAGGAGAGTTTGCAAAAGGAGAGTTTGTTTACAGCCTTTTGAACGTCTTGGTGTTTTTCCCTTCCTTGCCAGGCTTTTAATGGTAGGAGAAAAGTATCACACTAGCAGCGTTGCCAGCTCTGTGATTTTATCATGAGCCAGTGTTTGCTATTTTGCTTAAAACCCCAGCTCCTAGAAACAATGGATTATGTGAGAATCTCTCAGCTCTGATTTGAAAAACAAAGAAAATTTCTAGTGCTTTTGGTGTCAGAAAAATGGTTGAAACATGACCCCGATTATATCCTAAGAAACCCAAAACCATATTTGGAATTGATTACATTTTTATGTGCGTGTTTTGAAGCCAATTGTGCGATTTTTCTTTTGGAGGGGGGCATCTGACTCATGATTTTTGAATGCCTGGGGAGTGGTGCTTTTACATTGGGGATACCACTGATATTTCCAACTCTGTTGAATGATTCTGACACAAAAAAAGCTTTAGCTCTTTAAAGCAAAGAAATGGTTTAAATTTGTAAAAAGTATAGGACAGATCCTGCTTTAAAAATATATGGATCACATTTTTATTTTATTCCTGCTGAGCAGCAGAGGCGTTGAGCAGATCCCGTGCAATCCCTAAAAATGATTTGCAATGCTTTTTGGTATGCACAGAGAATACCCGAGTTGACCACAACATTGGCTTGACCAAAAGGTCCAATCCCATGAATGTTCAGTCCCTTTAGGGGTAGTGCTGAGCTCCTGGGGCTTTCGTACTTCCTAAGAAGCCCCCTCTGCACCTTTCAGAATTAGGGCATTTCGTAAAGACTGTGTAAATGCTCCTTTTGGGCAGCATAATTCCTTGTGACGGTCAGGCAGTAGCGCTGCCTGGGGAAGCAGGTATGGTGTGAATTGCTGCTATAGGATGCAGTGACTCACATGTACATGGCTTAGTTCTAGCCAGGGCTGTGAGCCAAACAATTCCCGTTGGACCCCTGCCTCTAACAGTCTATGGCCAGCCCAGAACAGACTCTGTGAACATACAGTTCGGGTGGGATGTGGACAGGGTTGAGCATGTTGTGATGCCTCAGGTGCAGAAAGCAATGCCAGCCTTTGAGGGCAACAGTAACTATTCTTTGTTAGGGCGGCATTTATCAGTTTCTGGGTTTAAACAAAGGCAGATGATAGCAGTAGAGGACATGGCTAATGAACCCGCTCCCTCTGGGAGCCCTGTAACACACACAGTGTCAGCACCTGGTAGATGATGCCATTCGCTCTGATGCCAGTGTTTGTCCAGAACACATGGTAGGTCTGGCATTGCTGCCATGTATGCAGGCGCTACTAAAACATCTTCTGTCTTTTATTTACTGGGAATGTATCCTCACTTGAGCAAACCTCCTTCAGAATTACCCATAGGATGGGGGTAAGGGGCGTTTTTCTTGCTGAGAGCTCCACAGGCCTTTCAGATTTATTTCGTGAGCCGTGCATTTGCAAAAACACGTCCTGGGTGCTCGCCAGTAATAATGTGAAAAATCACACATGGGCTATAGCTGTTCCAAAGGCCTAATATTCTTTCCCCCAATGTAATCAAAAGACACTGGCTGAGTCCAGGAGCCAAACTGTGTCCCTGATTACTTAATTTGATGGGGTTATGTATATGGCCCCATAATTAAATGAGGCTGGCAAGACTGGTGCTTGGTATAAAATTCATTACACTCTTGGAATGATTATATCTAGGGGGAGTTTGACCTATGTTTTCCACTCTCTCCCCCTTCTTCATGTACTTCTTTTGTTACTCATTTTTATCTTTGTTGTTTTGGATAAAAATGATCAGAAGTTAATAACCAGGAGGCCCAAATTAGGAGCAAGATTTGGGATGTTTAAATTTTGCAGTGTTGCTAACAGCTGAGGTGCTGGTTGCTTAGCACAGGGCAAAAGCAGATCTGCTGAGATCTACTGGAAATGGGCACCTGAAGACGCTATGAGGCGGATGAGGGTCATGGCTTGGTGTGAGGCACCCCTTCCTCCTCCGCATGGGGGTCAGAAGAGAGGTGCAAGAGGGGCAGAGGCAGGGAGGGCACCCCCTGCTCTCGATCGGTGTGGGAGGCTCATGGGTCTAGAGACCAGTCGGGTGTCTCTCATTTAGACACCTGACCATGGAGTGGACTTGGGTCCTGATGTCACCTTGCAGTGCCAGATTTACACTGACATGGTTGGTGTGGGGAAACAACCTCTTGAAACATGTCTAGTTGCTCTGTGGGCTGTGAAGAAGTGAGTCCTGGCTGCCTTGAGTGGATTCACTGGTGTCTGCTAAAGAATTAGTCATCTTGCACCTTTGCTTCAGTGGGATCGTGAATATACTTCTGCTTTCTCTATCTGCCTACCTATAAGTCAATAGCCATATAATTACCTAAAATGTTTTCAGATTCATTTATATCTCAATGTTTGGTTAAAATTGGCCAGCAAATGTAAGAATTAGGGGTTAAGGCTAGGCAGATGCAAGTATTCACATGTAAGTACGCATGAGTAGGACCACATGTGCTTATTTTCCTTAGAAAACAAAGCAAAAAAAATCCCAACCTAGTGAAAGAGGAGGCCAAGGAAAACTACAATGCCCTGTGTTAAGGAGAGCTTTGTGGTGGGACTTTCTGGTTCCAGGGTGCACGAGGGCCTCATCCTGACTTCCTCCGCACACTGTAATCCCACAGAGCACCAGTGGTGACTCAGCTCCTTTGCCACTCACTGTTGGTACTATCTGTGGTGAATCCTCCCCACCCCCGGGTTTTTTAAAATTACATTTTTCTTCCTTAGCATTTGGTATAGTGGACTACAGCAGACACTTTGGTGTAGCGTCCTTTTTGAAACGTGCCCAAGACCTCTTAAGCACCACATTCCATCAGCGGAGACCACTAATACTGCTTTCATTCATTTAATGACCCAAAGTCACATTTTTGCCGGATATATCTTGAATAGTTCATTAGCAAGCACGCTGCTTCCACATTTGTAGCTGATGGCTGATATTACTAGTACAGATCTTTCATTTCAATACCCAGGAAGGAAACTGTACGTGTGTTTAGGAGTTAGCCATTTTGCAGGTATGAGTGCAATCAACAATCCCTTCTATGATTGTTGACTCTGAGCCAATAATTAAGAAGATAAGCCATTGATGAGGACTTAGTGCAGCAAAAGCTATGGTCTTCAGTTTGCAAGTGGGTGCCAGCACTAATGAATAGACCATGTTATTTGTCTTCACTGATTCCTGAGGACAAAAAATATTGAATGGAGATGCTGTGACAATCAGGTAGGTAGAGCAGATTGGCATCCCATCTAAAGCAAAATATCCCTATCCAATCCCCACCCCCAGATTCACTTGAGTTAGCAGAGTTTTAAGCCTATATTTAAGGAAGTTTTTAAGATTTTGCTGCTTAAAAATGTTTTTTGCTGAATCAGAGACTGTGTCCTTTAAGAGGGCTGTCTTCTGTGCGAGAGGCATATTCAAAACTGTAAATGAGAAATCTTTCTGTTGCTGCTGTTTTCTGGAGAGATTCTGTTCCTACTCTGACATTTTTTGCTAATTAACTGACAATTAGCAGCTGAGGAGTTTACTGTTCATTATTTTGCCTGCTTTTCCCCTCTGTTAAATAAATGATCCAAAGTTAAACCTTATGGATCACACCTCTTTGTTTGCCATTGTTGATGGATCGTTTTCTGCTCAGAATGGAAATGATTAAATCATATAAGAAAGGATCATGATTGCTGCTTATTCTCTGGCATCATATATGGAAAAATATTGCCGTTGGTTGAATTGTCTCGTTGAAATTAGCCTTTAAAGGAAAACAAAACAGAAGGGAATTGTGCAAGTGGGTTCATTAGGGCTTTATCAGAACAAGGAGTGAGTGGTGAAGAGGGAGAAAAGATGACGGAGTTCATGTTCCTGCAGATTAATTTATCAGTCTTTATGGGTACATGAAAAGAAAATTATGGCTACCTATAAAGGTCTAATTAGGGCATCTAGTGTAAATTCTCTGCAGCTAATCTGGTACAGTTCATAAAAAGCTAACAATAAAAACATAATGATGTGTTGCATTAAATGGGCAATCTTCAGCAAATGGGGCTAAATTAAAAAAGGTCTATTGGAAAAGTAGACTCTTTATAGGCCCTAAATTGAGGATAACTCATTAAATACGCAGCATGTTTTGCTGTTTAGCCCAACAGTGACTAATGTACACTAGATGTGCATTCCTGGGAATGTTTCTGGTCTTGGGAGCAAGTCAGAACTTCTGGTAAAACCAGTGCAAGTCACACCATGAGCACTTGGGCAAGAGTTTCATTTTTTAGTGCTTCTTCACAATTCTGAACTTCAGCCCAAGTCGTGTTGTTGAGCATTTCTTGGTGTAAGCTATCCAAACAGGGACAACTTCTGTGACCCAGCCTTCGTATTCAGGCTTGGAGAGTGGACATTTGAGAAGTTGGCAAAGGCACGAGTTAAAAAATGCGTAAAACCTCAGTTCTATCTGAAAGGAGTAATTCATAATTACTGTAATTTGAGAATGCAGAGAGCGCACTCAGAAAACTCATCTCTAGAAAGCCTCCAAATGTAAAGGCAGTGTGAACAGAAAGGCAAATGAATTTATTCAAGTGATGTCAAAAAGATAATTTTCTTCACTCATTTCTTTGACCACACCATCGTCTTTTTGTCTCATGATTGTCTTCCCCTTCTCACTCACACCAGACGTAAGCTAGTTGTCTCTGCTTTGTGGGCTCTCTGGTCAGTCCCCACCTGCTCTGGTTTTGCTGCCACTAATTGAATTTTTTAGTGGCCCCCTTGGCCACTAATTGAATTTTCAAAGAAGTCTCTTTGCATCTGGGGGGAGGGATTTTTCAGATGTACCAAATATCAAATTTCTCCCTTTACCTTCAAACCCTCTGTAAAACTGTCATGGGCAGATGCTTAGACAGAGCTGAACAACCATGAAGAAGTAGGTAGATTTAGATTAGGTATCAGGAAGAAATTTTTCACTATGACAGTGGTGAGACACTGGCCCAGGTTGCCCAGGGAAGTTGTGGATGCCCCATCCCTGGAAGTGTTCAAGGCCAGGCTGGATGGGGCTTTGAGCAGCCTCGTCTAGTGGGAGGTGTCCCTGCCCATGGCAGGGGGTTGGAACTAGATCATCTTTAAGGTCCCTTCCAACCCAAACCATTCTATGATTCTATGATAAGTCAAGTCAGCTTCACACTTCGCTGGCCACGATGGTCTCCTGCTTGTCCTGCCTCTGCCGCCCTTGGCAGCCAGTCCGCATTCGGCAGCCAGTGCGCATTCATCAGCCTCACGCAGCCTCTAAGGTAGTGGGAGAGGGACAGCTTCTGAGAGGCTGCTGCTCTGCATTCAGCTTTCTTATATAACATCAGATAAGAAATGAGAATGATAAAAAGTGCATAAGGAAAGGCAGGAGTTCATGAGGGCGGGGATGCTTTCAGGGTGTGTAAGAGCTGCAAGTCCTGGAGCACCGCCGAAATGCTCTGCAGAAAGTGGGGCTCCAGTGAGCACTTCCTAGAAATGCAGTTCAGCTCCCTTTGAGAGAAACCAGCTCCGTTCCCATGGACATGAGATACTGCAGAGGCCAAGCAGAGCGTATCGGTGGTGGTTTCCTCCCCAGACCTTTCACTGCGTACACAAATACAATGATCACCTTGCTACGTGATATACAAATATACATTTAGCAAAAAAAAAAAAAAAAAAAAAGAAAGTAGCGGAGTTCTGTGCACAAATTAACCAGATGTTATCCTTTTCAATATAAAAGAAACAGACTTCGCAGTTATGTTTACATCCACATCTTAGTAGGCCGTTTTAGCAGAAGTCCCTGCTTCCCTGGTGTGACTGCCAACTTAGAAAATTTTTAGGTGGCGGACGATTGGTCTAATTGGTTGTAAAATAAACTATTCCAAAGACCCGGCACTCCTTACATCTGCTGCTCTTGACCTACTGTGTTTGTGATGTGTTTGCTGGTAGAGAAAAATGTTGCTGGACGTGTGTGCATTGGAAAGCTGTAAATTGTTTTTCCTTTCTTTTGTTTCTGTTTATCTTGGTTTGCAAATATTAAGCAGACGTAGTTCTCAATATGGACAAATGTGCTGCAAAATGCCACTCAGCTGAGGAGATTGTAGCTGCTTTTCAATTATTAAAAGCACATGCAGAGGAATAAACTGCAGAGCTAATTTCAGAATGAAGGTTTGCAGCGGATGCATAAGCCCTGGTGAGTAGAGGTTTAGGTAACAGAAATGCTGATGCATTTGAATATGTAAAGCAAAATCCCCAGAGATGAGGAGGGTTGCAGGTTGGCACGATCATCAAAACAATAACCTGCATGTCTGAGAGAGCGCCTCTTAAATGCCACGTAGCCCAATTCTTCCAGTTAGACTGTTGACGAGCGTGGAGTTTCTTGTGTGTTTGGGTTGGCCTGAAGAGAGAATATGTCCATACAGGTCGTGGATGAGCATGAGCTCTGGGTACTTGGTGAAGGGAGGCTTTTCTCTCCCTCTGTGCATACACCTGTAAGGCCTGGGCCTCTTTCCCACCCCCCCACCCCCCCTTTTTTTTTTCCTTTTCTTTTTCTTTTTCCCTTTTCTTTTATTTTTTTTCCTCTTTTCTTTTTTTTTTTTTTTTTTTTTTTTTTTTTTTTAAAGCCAGAGGAAATGCAAGCAATTCTGTGAACCAGGCACATCTGCCAAAACTAAGCCCTGAAAGAGGGGCAGAGATAAGGGAGGACGAGGAAAGATGTGGCTGCGTTCCTACCCTCCACCCCTACAATTTCTTCCTAACAGCCTCCCTGTGAGAAGGGAAAGGGATAAACCTGGATAATTAATGTCTGACTCAAACCCAGCACTTCCAGGAGCCCCTAGCAGTGTCCGTGAGGATGTAACTCAGGATAAAATTTTAGCCATCAGTTGGGATGATGTTCAGGGCAGCTTCAGGGGGTAGAGTTACACACCCTGGTCCCTCTGTTCCCTGTGAAAACCCTGGCCTTAAGCCCAGGAGAGTCTCTCAGCTTCCACGGTGTAATGAGAGCCCAGACAACGCTTACCCCATCCTGTTCCCAAGGCCTGAACAGTAGGGGAGGATGCCCAGGCTGATCCTCCCACTGCAAGGCACAGCTGGACCACACGGTTGGATGGAGAACCTGCCCTGTCTGTGTACATGCGGGCACTCCACAGCTTGCTCATCAGCAGGCGCTGGGTGTCTCTGCCCAGGGAGTTTGGGTTGTTTTGCTGTTTTGGGAATCGAAATATGCAAGTGACCTCCTTCAGCTGTGTGTTGCAAAGGACATGTTTGGGTTGGCTTAATGGTGCAGCAGTATCTATAAATTTCAGTTTGTGTCACAACCTTCATGTTGTTTGAGTGTGCGGGAGGGATCATTGGTGTCCACCAGAGCCATTCGTAAGCATTTTTTCTTCTCTTGTCCTATCAATTATTTACAAAAGTAAAGCAGTTTAAGTACAGTCAAATATCCAAAACCACTGGCACCATCCAATGGATAAAGTGAATATTTCTATACCTTCGGAAATCCAGGGAGTCCCAGATCCTTTGTAGTTGACTAGGTAGTGATAATCCCTTTATGTGCCTCCTGTAATATACTTCTTCATAAATGTGTCATTTTCAGGAAAGATTTCCAATATGGGTTTCAAGGCTTCCTGAGGGGTAGAATCCTTACTTTTGCTTGTATGACTTTGTGCGCTGCCCTTGCACAGTGGAGGGGGAAGATGCACAGGACTCTGCGGAGCTGCCCTTGCACAACAGTGCTCCCTTCTTCGATACCAGACCTCCTGCTTGCTCAGGACTGAGCACACCTGCTCCAGATAGACCTGGGCCAGGCTCGCCTTCTGCTTGGGCTTCAGCCTTTGCACAAAGGCTTACAAAGCCTCCGTTGGTTACAGGGCTACAGCACCCAGGGGAGCTACACAACCATCATCTCACAGCCTAGAAAAAAAAGATTGTTTTGATGCATTTTTCTAGAAATGTTTTGAGCCCCAGCCAGCCACTTAGGGCCAAATGCTGCTCAGAAGGTGATATAGACATAACTGCAAGTATGCAAGTCAGTATTTCTCTCGGCAAGTATAAACTTTTCCCTCTTTATCCATCTTTGGATGCTAGCTGTACCAGAGATCTGTGGGGGCTTGGAGATCAATTTTGACATAAAAATAATCAGAATCAATAATAAGCAGATAATGCAATGGTCATCTTCAGGCTGTCTGCAACAGGCATTACATTAGTTATGATTCAAACCACCTGCTCCAACTTGTACAGTCTGCAGAGAGAGAAAGAGTAGGATAGGAGGAGACCACTTGTGGTTTGTGCCTTATTTAAATGTCCCAATTACTTCTGTGCAGCTTTAAGCTTTCTTCACTCCAATCCTTGGACCATCCAAACACCACCCGACCAGATCCTTACCGCTCTGTGGGTAGGTTTCTTAGCTCAGACATGATGCCAGAAGGTACCGTGTGAACAGGTTATGCATTGATTGTGCCAAGAGCCTGGCAATGTGAATAGCAAAACACATGAGCCCCTTTTTTGACCTTAGGTACCAAAGTGGTAGGGTGCTACGTTAGATACCTAGAGTAGGTGGTCTCACTACAGCCCAAAATGTTTATAAAAAATGAGTAGCCTTTGTAATGGGGACACCATGTACGAACACCAGAAGCTGTGTGCTTTTCCTAAGGAACCACTGGAAGCTGCTGGTTGTGCAGATTTGGGCAGCATGGTCCCCACCAGACGCTGGTGTTCCCAAAGCCATCCTGCCTTCACGCAGTGCTGCCTCACAGCCACGTTTGTATGGGATGCTCCCTTGCTCTCACTTATCATTCTGTATTATCTTCACCAAAGACCTTTCTTTCACAGACCGGAGTTATTCCAGTAAGCTGGGATTTATTGTCTCACTTGCAGATTTTGTGGACAATTATTCACAGGGAAAATATTTATCTTGTTTTTCCCAATCTCATTTCTACACCTGCCAAATCGCCTCACCCTTTCCAACTCCTTCTAATGCCCATGAAGATCCCATTGTATCATTTTGGTCCATTTCGTCAGCTGAAGAATGTATTGGATTGGTCAGGTCTGGCTTTACTGCCAACTATGACAGCTTATTCGAATGTCTGCTAGTATCCCTGGGACAATATAATGTTCTAATCTTAACCAGAATGGCATCAGACGTCTGGCATGACACCATCATAGTCGGTGTCATTATTAGCAAAAGGATATACTCCATAATGACCATCTTAATTTGGTTTGTGCAGTGAATTAATACATTTGTCATGGCAAGTTCTAATAATACTATTTTTTTTGGTAAACCAGCAGCCCTGAAAGAAAGTGATAAAATAGAAATCTCAAGTTTGTTCAAAATTATTTGACCCCATCATGGCTGTAGGGAAAAAATGTTGTGAACATTTAGTCAATGTGTATTATAGCTTCAGAAACCTGGTAGTGAATAAATGTTGGATTCTTTTCACTATTTTCTTTCCTAAATCTCCTGGATTGTTTTTTTTAAGCCAGTCTCGTGATTTTGTGGTCCAGCTCTTGCATTTTAAACCCCGGGGGTTTACAGTAATATATGTAACGAATTTTACAGCTTATTTTAAAACAAGTTTTATAAACTATGGATCGTAAGCCAGCTGCCAGATATTAGGAATATATGGTTACTTCTTCATAAAAAACTTGCTGTCACTGAAGAAGATTTATGGTTGCAACAAGATATGAACTGATAGGGCTTTAAGTCCAGCCCATGCAATAACAGAATTTATGTGCAGTTTCCTCCTCTTTAATCAGTGATTAGAGTAGGAATGTGATGCTTTTGAACCAGTTGGTGCAAACTGTGCTTGTGGGAGTGACTGACTTATTTGACATGACTGGGACTAGTTATGACCTTCACCTAAAAATTTCAGCTGATTACCCTGGGAATTGAATGAGACTCTACAGTCTAATCTGTCCCCTCAGTTGGAGTGCTCCTGTTTCCCACATGCCCAGGGATGCTCTTTGGCCCACTGACTTTGACCGGAGTTGCCCAGCACCTCTGAGAAGTCAGGCCACGTGGGGATTTGGTACATCAGAGCATCCCAAACTAGGGCATACTTTGACTAGCCTGAGGGCACAAAGCAGTTTGGGTCATTGCCTGTGGAGCTCCGGGTGTAGCTGCTGTTCCCAGAACAGCTGGAGGCTGGGAGGGAAAGGAGCTCAGCCAACGAGAGTGGAAAAGACAGGAGAACTCCAGAGGGAAGGGTCCAGTTTCCAAGCTCTTGTCCTGGGACAGTGGCACAAAAAGGCTGGGGCTGCTGCGCAGGGTGGCTGGTCTGCAGGAGGGACTGAACGGTATAAAATAAACAAGATCCAGCATTATAACGCATGGGGTGAATTCACAGGAGGAGCTCACGAGGCAAAAACTGTGAATGGGCAGTGTGGGCAGAAGTGAAGCCTTGACTTGTTTACGGAGATGAGTATGTTGAAAACACAAGAAGGTGAGATTACAATCAACCAGAAAAGCGGGAGGCACGCTGGCCCAGCAGCCTGTCCCCAATTCCAGCTGTGTCTTGTGGTTTGAGCAAAGCAAGGCAGCCAGGGAGGGAGGAAAAGAAAGCTGAAAGAAGGACATCTCTGGAGGGATGTGCATGAGGGAAAGGAGGTAGTGACCTCTTTTCTCATCTGACTCACAGACTGTGTTGGAGGGAAGGTGGGGATAGCCATCTTTATTCCATATTTGTGGTTACAGTTTGGTGTACACCTGTACAGTTTAGAGACTTCCCAGACAGCGTTCTGGAAGCCAGACCATCCTTTTACTGCCTTTGGCTTTTTCCGTTCTGTTACAAGTGCCTGCTACCCCTCTGTATCACGCTACTGGCTCTGCAAGAGAAGGACTCTGACTGCTGAGCAAATCTGCTGGCTGGCTCTGTTGTCCCAGGCCAGCAGGAAGGCGGGAATGGAAGGAAAGAAGGATTTTGATGGCAGGGAGGAGAATGAGTGGCAGGGAGAGAAAGGGAAAAAAAAAATGCATCTGGAAGATGAGGAAAGACCAAGAAAGCACAGCCACACGAAGAGAGTATTTTGTCTTCGGCAATGTTTGCCACAGTACACATTTGCTCAAAGTATAATGGAGAGAAAATCTCTGAGCAGCATTATAAACACACCTCCCGGCCCTGGTTATACACACACACATAAATGGCTCAGGTTTCACTCCTGCGGATAATTATGGTATCACCGCAACCTTGAACTGTATTTATAGTCTTGTAAGCTGCGGAATTGCAGACCTGCTTCTTGTTTTTTCCTGGTGGCAGGCAGCACGGCCCGGAGGGGTGATCGCAGCTGAGGGTGTCGGTGGAGGAGCTTGGAGTCCAGCCACTCGCTCTCTGTGTGGCCGCGAGCAGCTCCGTGCCTCTCTGTGCCTCAGTTTCCCCACTGATAATAACAGGGAGGTTTGTTATCCCCAAGGCAATCGTAAGCACTTTATTGGAGCTTCTTGTACCTTTGGTGTTGAACAGCTGCTGTTGGTGGTTACAGTAGCTGATTATATGTGGTAGAAGCAGCTTCTTGTGAGACCCTTTCTTCAGCCTCTGGCGACTGTGAGGTAGAGCAGCAGAGGACTTTGGTGTAGGTTCTCCATGTGCCTGTGTCTTCGTGGAGCCACCAGCACCCCATGTTCACTGGGATTTCTGGAAGGAAGACAACGTAGGCTTAAAAGGCTACAGAATGACAGATAAGGCTCCATTGTCTCCATACTTCAGGAAAACTAATTTTCTTTCAGAGACAGGCACTAGAAAAGATGAATTACCTTAAGCTTTTCTTTTCCAACCATGGGTTATAGTTAGGACAAGGCAAGAAGGTGCCAAAGAGAGGAGCAAAGGTCTCCCCAAGCTGTGGGTGCCCACGAACAGGAGCGCAGGTCTGAGGAGGTGGTGGCAGGCAACAGAGCTGGCCCTGGGGTGGGAAGCTGCGCTGATGAGGCCAGCTGCAGAGTTCACTGCTTCTTACTTGTCCGACACAGAGTCTTCTCACATTTCATGTGACTTGACCCTGTTGCCATCATGCCTGGCCCTCTGGACAGAGTCTTGTTTTGCCAAGGTTCACTTGAAGTCTAAGGCCTGAAAGGTCACAACGTCGCATGGCTGTAACTTCCAACTCCCAGACTGTCCCTTCTATCACCAGCTTCTCACTCTCTCTTCTAGGTCTCCTCCCTCCAAATGCGAAGCCTACAGAAACTCGCTCTTCCTATAATAATTTTTATCGGGCTTGTGATGTGCAGTTGTGTCCTCTTTGTAAATTCTCTCTCTGATGGCAACAGAAAAGTGATCATACAATTAGATGGTTACACATGGTTATATTCTTTTTCTTTTCCTTCATCTTTTTTTAAATGAATAGCTAGCTCTTTTTAAATTTTCATTCCCCTCAAAGCTTCTGTCACATCTCTAACCTTAGGGGCTGCTCAGAAGTAGAGAGGGCTTTCCTTTTTCAGCACATTCCTGTCCTCCACTGTGTAAGTCCACGAGCCAAAAGATGATGTGATCCTGGCAGCCCAGTTTTTGTGTTGAAAGTGCGCATTGTGCTAAGGCTCTTTCCCCCTGGAGTCCTCTTTGTGCACTCCACAAAATGATGAAATCAGGGATCGTAACTCAGCAGCTAATTAGAATGATGATAACACCTTATCCTTGGTGGCTTGCCAGCTCGCCTGACTGCGGCGGCAGTCTCGCCTTGGAGGATGGTCTCACTTCAATCTCCAGGTCCCTGAGTCCCGTGATTACTCCAGAGGTGTAGGTCTTCTGCCATGGCCCGTTCTGCCCCACAGCTGGAGCCCCGTGGCCTCCCTCCCTCTCTGAGGTCCCTGCATCAGGCATGGCTCCCCCCTGGTCCATGGCACACTCGGGGATCACAGACAAGAAGAGAAGTTGTGAAGTTGCATTGCTGTGAGAGGGAGTACTGTAGGAGACACACAGACTGCACAGCCCTTCCCAGTCACTGGAGTTACAGTGGCTCCTCCTAGGTCACATCCTATATCTGACATCTAGATCTGCTCCAAGAGGGAAAAAAAACCCCAGAGTTGTCCCTTTCAGGAACAGAGAAGAGCTTGGAAAAATGAACACAGTCACTTTAGACCTAGGAGTCCAATAAAATACTTCCCTCCTCCATTACTACTTGTTTAAAAAAATATAAATAATTAGCACTTTTTGAGCCAACTCCTGATTGCAATTTTTGGGGGTGAGATGGGAGAGAGGAAAGGCTGAGTCACAATTTCTGAGCACTCAGCTCTTCCATAATGCTTCATCACCATGGATCTTAAAGTGGTTTTGGCATATGAATGAGTTAAATTTCACCACTTCCTACTCAGGCCAGGAAAACCTTTGTTGAGTTCATTCACAGATGAAACGGAGAAAACCTTTAGGTCAGAGTTTTCCAACCTGGATACTTCATGTTAGATACCAAAGCTAGAAATAACATTAAAATGTAGTGGGTTTAAAGTGCATTTATCCATCCTTCTACTGTCACAGTAACAAAGAATTACCTGGATTAATTTTGGATTTAACCAGGCTTCTGAATTCAGTGGCCTATTTCTGATCTGGTAACACCAGACACCTCCTCCAGAATTATCTATGAAAGGCTGGAGAGGAGGCAGCTTTGCTATTTGCTGCTGAAGGGAGGGCTTCTCACCGTACAAAGTAGTAGCATCCTCCCTTCTTCCTTCTCTTCTTCCCTCGCGCTGGTTTTCTGTGTCCAGGACCACGGCAAAAGCATTAGAGGTGCTGGAGCCTTCAGGACCTTCAGCTCCAGAGACATCTCCTGTCAGGCTTTCACTCATTCTACTTCTCAGAGCTCTTGCACTGAAGAAGCTGACCCCGTCCACGGACACCATCTGCACACAGAAGATATGAGAGTTGCCATGAATCTGCAAAACAAAACGATGACTTGGACACGGTTAGGCCAGTGGGAATCCATGTGAAACCAGCCAAAACTAAGTGAGTTACCCTAGGACCATGCTGGGAACAAGAGTGGGGACTCCAAGGAGCCTGCAGGGCTCCTTGATCTGCCTGTGTGGCGAGCCGGGGGTGTGCTAACTTGATGGTCTTCACTGAGCCATCGGGGCTGCTAACCTTGACTTGGAGCTCTCCAGAGAGCTGCCTCCATTTATCCACCTCCGGTTTCCCTGCCTGGACCTGCCCCGGCTTGTCCGGGGGAAGCTAAGGTACACCCTCAAAGATCATCGAAATCCGTGATTTTGGTAGCTTCGGAGGAGTCCCTCTGGGTATACAGGACCAGACGCAAACCTTTGCGTGGGTACGAGACCTCACGAAATGGCTGCGTTCTCTTCTTTCAGAGCATGTCTTGCAGGCAGGGCTGTGCTAACAGGATTTTTATGACAGTGGCATATTACAAGGCACTACGAATATCCTCATGGCTCTGGGCTAAAGTCTATTTTGCCTCCGTATCCTGACTATCTGAACAGAAAGGCTGGTTTAGCTTGTAAATGTGACTTCACAGAAACATGGCAAAAGAGAGAGATACCTTAAGCCAGTAAATGTTTCCAGATGGGGGCATTTTTGGTGAACTTTTTACTTCTGCCTCTAAATGAGGCACTGTTAACTTTTTACAAAGATTGAAAAGATTTGAGCTTTAGGGTTAAGTGTGGTGGGACTTTCTTTCTTTCTTTCTCTCTCTCTTTCTTTCTTTCTTTCTCTCTTTCTTTCTTTCTCTTTCTTTCTTTCTCTCTCTTTCTCTCTTTCTCTCTCTCTCTCTTTCTCTCTCTTTCTCTCTCTCTTTCTTTTCTTCTCTCTCTCTTTCGCTTTCCTTTTTTCTTTTCTTTCTCTCTTTCACTTTCTTTTCTTTCTTTTTATTTCTTTCTCATTCTCTTTTTCTTTCTTTTTTCTTTCGGAGTCTTTCTCATGTTTTTTTCTCTTCCCTCTCTTTTTTTTTTTTGTAAGACAAGACAGCTAAGAAGAAGGAAATGCCGCTGTTTTTAAAACACAGCTTAATATATTCCTAGAAACCTGTAAGCAGAGAAAGAACAGGCAAAAGAGGGAGAGCAAGCAAGATTTGACAGTAATAGCAGTGAGCCAGTGGAACATCTTGAAAGGAACTAGCCTTGTCTTAGGAAATTAAAAAGACATGTGTGTAGCTGTTAAAAAGCCTGAGAAAAGTGTCTATGGTTCTCAAGCAAGGCAGTCCTTCAGGAGGAAGTTTACAAGAGCTAGGAGTAGTAGTATCCGTGACTTTAATCTGGTCTTGGAAATTATTAGTTCTAAGCATGCTGGAAGGAATTAAGACCAAACAAGGGGTTTCAGTTTAGAATCTGAGTCTTTGATGCTTTATGAAAGTAATTTGATTGCATCAAATGGGTCCCAGGGATAGGAACCTTAGTCCATAAATATCACCGATCCACATCATTAAAAAACCCTCAATCTGCACTTTTTTTCTTTCTTCTTCTTCTTCTTTTTGCAGTGCTAATATTCTTTGGACATAAGAGGCCCGCAGCTGAATCAGCAGGGAGATTGATTTCTCTCTCTCCCTTTAAAAGAGGGAAAGAAGGTCCCTTTGGGTCAGGGTTAAGGGCTTGGAAGGGGCCTAATGGGAAAGTTCATCTCACAGCTGCCAGCGGTATATAGTACCAGGCCCATGGATAACAACAGGATGTGGGTTTTGAGCACTGTCAGCTCCTTCATGATATATTTCTTCTTAATTTTCTCCTTTTAAAATAATACACCAGCAAAGAACATTCCTTATTATCATAACAAAATCTCTGCTTCAGTGACTCTGAGACGTTCCTAATTGTTTTCAATCTGTCAGGAGCGCTTTGTGTTTGCATTTCTGCAACCACTCAAGAGATTGCTGTAAAGAAAACAAACAAAAAAAAAATGGCCTGGGCTGACTCAGGGGCTGGGTAATGGGTTACAGCACTTTCACCTCCCTCACCGCCGCCGAGCAGGAACCAAAAGCTGAATTGGTTGGTACTAACTCAAGTATCAGCTTTGCAACAGCCAATTTCAAGCTGTTGTTAGCACTGGAAGTGACCAAACAGGCAAAGTGACAGTCAGGGAGCTAAAAATAAACCCTGGTGGTGGTGGAAGGCACAGGGAAAACACCCCGTTCACCCAAGTGGGGAGATGGAAAGTGCAGGGGAAGAGTGCATGCAGCTCTTCACACTGTCATCCTGTGAACGACGAATAGCAGTGCGTTTCCCACAGACAAAAACACATCTGATCTAATTTTTTCACACTGTTTCATAAAAAAATGATCTCATTAACGTGAGAGCAGAATGATTTCTGGGAGCAGCCTTGTCCTGACTGGTTGCTGTCTAGCCTATGAGAGCAGGCGACGCAGGGCAGCCTTGTGCCGCCATAGCTGCATCCTCATCGGGGCATCGTCGCACTGGTCCCACTGCGCGATGGGAGGGAGCGGTGGGAGCAGAGGAGCTGCGCGGAAGGCGGTGCACAGGAGGCCCCGGGGCCCCCCGCAGATCTCTGCTGGCAGAGCTGGGGCACACGGGCCGTGGGAGGAGCGCCGAGGAATTTTCCCAGCATCGTTCCCTGCCTGTGTGGGTGTTGCCTCCCACCACGGAGCCGGCGTCCTATTATGACTCTTGGTATTACAGCATGAATGGTGGGCCCCCACCCCGGAGGGAGTCCCTGCTGTACCAAAGGCTGTAGGAGACAGGTCCTACCTTGAAGAGCTGCAGAATTAAGGTGGGAGAAAGAGCTGCCCTGTACAGCAAGCAAGCTGGGCACTGGAGGCAGCATTCACGTTGCCCACCGGAAATGCTCATTAGTTGTCAAGCCTGTCCCTCTCCATTAGTGGTATAGTGACTGATGGTCTATTTGCAGGCAGTTTGAATCTCTTCTTGAGCTTGGTGATAAGATGCAGTAGTCATGATGACTTGTGGCCCAGAGCCTTAGAGAAACCTGAATCCTGACCTGGTAGACTTTGAAGGCAACCAGAGAAAACAGAAGGGCTGTGGATCAAGTCCATTGAGATTTATTCAGGATCACTCAGGAAGATGAAGACAGGGCTGGGCACCGAGCTCCTCAATCACAGCTCAGTGCTGTAACCGCGCGTTCCACCGGGACTGTCCTCCTGTGGCTGTCCCTGGCCATCAGGGCTCCAGATGTCTCTCAGTGCAGAAGGAGCTGAAGAAGACTCGGGGCTGGTTTTGCGTGCGTAAACAAAAAAGCGGAACCACGGAAACTGTCTATCGGTATGTTTGCAAGGCACTCATCACCCTGGCATTTGGTATGCCCTGAGCTGCTGTCAGCTACCAGCACTGAGAAGTCCACACAAAAACTCAAGAGCGCTGACCACCCCTGGAGAAAGGTCTGGGTGAAGAGTGGGTCAGTGCAGAGTACCCAGCGCCAAGGGCCTGAGTCAGGCCTTTGTTATGAAGGACAGGAAGAAGGGGCTGTGTCAGAAAGGGCTTATCCTGCCGGTTTGGAAGTCATGGCTCCTTTTGCTCTGCCACAGACTTCCCACATGTGCTTTAGGCACATCCTTCACCTCTCTTTGGCTGCCTGTCCCCTGTGTAAAATGGAGGTGTTGCCTCACTCTGCCTCATCAGGGAGCTGTAAAAGATGGTCTATTTGCAATTTGCAGGGGCTCTCAGGGTTGCTCGTGCAAGTAACTTTAAATACTTCAGCTTGGAGCACACCATCTTTGGGACCCCTGCGTGGTATCCGTACTAGGGAGGAAGCCCAGGGTGAGAAAAAACCATGAGGTTCCCGTTCCCCGCTGCCGCACAGAGGTGGCTGAGAAGTCTTTTAGAGGGACACGGTTTCCCACCTGTTTTGCACCGGCGTTAAGGAGCAAGGCAGCAGTCGGGCCCATGCTTTCCCACAGGAAGCGCTGGACATAGAGATAAGCTCCTCCACACTAACACTGAGATAACAGCAAATCTCTAGCAACTAGGAACATGAAGCATGGCAGCCACAGTAACCACGGGGTACGTGGGGGCTGTGCCACATTTTTTATGAAGAAGCAAAACTGCTTCCCCTCTCACCTTCCTGGGAAGGGGGAGACAGACCCTTGGCTCTCTTGGCTTGTCAGGAGCTCCGTTGCTGCTCCTCTTTGTCCTCCCCGTGCTCCTTGACTGCTTTTGCTCTCTGCAGCAGCGTACGGAGATGCACAGCGTGGCTGCGGGCAGCAGAGGAGCAAACAAGCTCTGGAACAAAACAGAAAGTATGTTCTCATGCAGACCTCATTAATAATGGAGAGCAAGTGAAGAGAAATGCTAAATATAAATGGTATTTCTTGTTGGGAAGGGAGGGAACATACTGCACCACTGCACAGAGGGAACGTGAAAGGTGAAGCCTTTCAGAGTTCACATCACTCCCCCAATAAAACAAAATTTAGGCTATTTCACAGTTACTGCAAGATTTAGCCAAGCAGTGGGATGACAAACCTCACTAACAAATAAACAAAGAAATCCCTTGTATATTGAGATTTTTACTATCTCAGTCCCTCTTTTTTTTTTTCTATTTCAGTTCAAAGTCTCCAATTTTCTTCCTTGCTGCTGGGTCTCCAGAGAATTCAAATTCGTGCTGAAACGATAAGGCATTTTCTGAGGTTAAGCAAATGTGGCCCGTGTAGCACTGCTCAGCAAATGCGTGCCTCCTGGAGATGTACTGCCAGCAGTGACTGTGGCTTAGCAAGTAATTCATTATTCAGGGCCACCGGGTTACTCTCTGGCCCAGTGGTCCAGTTAGGTGTTTTAAAGATGCAGGTAACTGTAAGTAGAGAGAACATGTTACTCTGCCCATAAGTGTCTGCCATATAAAGACCTCCTAAGATTGCGGTCCACGCGTTCTTTCTCTTTTATGCTGGTCATTAATCTCAGAAATGCATACGAAATTGATTTCCTTTTCATGACATTGTTTTCAAATGACTCTTCTGTTTTCTTCTGCTTGGTTTTTGGCAATCTCAATGGCTTGGGAGCTATGAGGAATATAATTCAGAGCTTCTCTGAATGTTTCAGTGCCAAAGTTGTCAGTGCTTGCTCTCTCCCTTGTTTTATTGGTTGTGGGTGCACCAAGGAGGCTGCAAAGAGTGGGGGCATCAGGGTGGTAAAAATCAATGCAAGAATTAAAGTAGTCATCAGAAATTAGATGCTTTTGCGCCTACAGAAGTAGAACCAAGAGCAGAACTTGGATGCTAAACCTGCTAGTCCTTTGGGGTGTTGGTTTTGTGTTTTTTTTTAACTACGAAGTCCACAAAGAGAGCACGGAAGAGTCAAATACATTGCACGTCTGAACAGCAAAGTTCCCAAATAGTAAAACTCCCCCAACAGCTCTCCTTTTGCCTGCGAACAGCGAGCTTACATGCAGGGAGGGGGAAAAATGCAGCCACATTCCTTTCGCACTCCCACTCGCCTCTGAGGTTCTTCCACTTCCTTCCTATGGCTTTTTTTAGAACTGTAGTGTTTTTCTCACGTCCGGCAACAAAGGATGTTTTGTGCTGCTGCTGAGGTTGTTGGTTTCTTTTTTTTTTTCTTTTTTTTTTTAACTTCAGATGCAGCTATCATGTTTGAAAATATCTCTCTTGTTTGTGTGGGAGCACAACTTTTTTTGCTCTCTGGTACCTTACAAGCATGATCAATTGCTGGGAATTTGTTTAGTTGGTTACATTCTCCCACCAGCGTCGACATTTTTATTTTCCTGCAACCCTCTTATTTACTTGTGAAAACCACCGTGCTGCAGCCCTAAAGGTAGAATGAAATTTGTGAGATTGCAGTGATTTCTCTGCCTTGTTACTGAATAAGAATGGAATTACTGCAGAATTGCCGTGGTGCATAAACTGGTTCATAAAATGCATAGCTCATAAAACCCACAAAACTCTTGTGATGTTTCCAGTAAAAAATCCAATGAGGGGACAAGGAGGAGCAGATCAATAACAGAGTCACAGTCTCCAGCCCCTAGAGTCAGCTCTCCCATTTAACGACAGTGGAACATCATGAAATCAGAGTGGAAAATGCATCCAGGATTAAACCTTTGGGGTTTGATATATTCTTGTCCCCAGTCACTGTAGCTGGTTCTTTGTCACGGTGATAAATTGACCGCGGTCACACACATTGACATTACTCACTTTGAGAAGTGAAAATCCAAACATCAGCCATCGCTGTGTCAGGGACCCTGGATATTGGATATTCAGGCATTCAGTGTTTCCAATTTATTATAATTTGTAGGCAGCTAGACAAGGTGGGGGGAAAGCCCACAGACAGCCTGGAATTATATCATAAATCTCCAAAAGCCCTAACATAATCTTTAAGACTACCTTCAGTTCCTCAGACAGGGAGCGTGAGTGATACAGCAAGCCTGATTTTGACCTTTTGCTCAGCAGCGCTGCGCAGGTATTATTACACTGTTGGCTTTGGCTTCTGCAGGAGTCGGTGCCTAAGTGGCTTGGAAAGGAAGTATTCAGCTCAGTGAAAAAATGTAAGGGCTGCTATCGCAATGCCTGCTTCATCTCAACAGCCAGGGTGAAGCAAAGAGAAAATGAGAGGCCGTGAGTCTCCACTGCCTGGTGTGGGAACCCCTCCTGGTTTGTGCAGGTGGGGGTAGAGTGAGGTACCACGCGCTGTCACGCCGCTGACATCCTTTGTACCGCACGTAACTTAAGAAATATGCAGACCCATCTTACTTGCTGAGTGGTTTTTTTTTTTTTCCAGATTTCAGAGCAATACCAATACCAGCCCTCCAAAACAGTCAGCAAAATTCAGGAGCCTGCTGGAGCTCTTACAAAGTGAGCCCTGACTAAGAAAACTATTGGATTGCTACTTTCGTGGCATGTCTGGTTTCCTATCCCTGCTGCCAGGTTTCCCAGAAAGGAAGGAGGAATTCTCCCCCATTATATTGCAAAAGGCTTGCGAGAGCCTTGCAGCCTGCTCTGGTTGGTGTGAGCCCTCAGGTGTGCTCGGGGGAATCATAACGTCACCCACACACATGGTGGGTACCTGTGCAGACCACGGATGTCCCTGTGAATTCCTGACAGCTCAGCTGTGACTCTATTGCCCATCTTCCCCTAACGCTAGGCTGAGTGGAGAGAGAAACATCAGATCCGGGTGGTCTGAGTCGCCCCCCAAGTACCACCCTTGCTCTGAAAGTCTAGCTCCAGGAACTCATGCTGCAGAGACATCCATCCCCCTTTTTCTGCTAGATTATGACTCCCCAGCCTCCCAGAAAGCAACCCGTACCCGAGCCACAGGCATCCCTGCAGCCCAGGGCTGAGAGGAACGCATGGAGGCTGCTTCACGCTAAAATGCCAGGCAGTGAACTGGGAAGCCCAAGGCACGTTTGCTTGTTTTCTCCAGCCGTTTCTGCTGCAAGGGCTGTCGCTCCAACAGAGTCAAACACCCGGGGTGGTAACATCTTAAACAACCACAGCTGTTTACCAAAAGTGAGTCAGTCTTCCACTGGGTTTGGCTAACACGAGCTAGCAAACCTGGTTTAACCTCAGCCTTTTCCTTGGGGTAGGTAGAGCCACTTGCAGCTGCTTCGAGAAAGGCATTTTAGCTAACGAGCGGCTGAGTGAGAATACCACCAACTGAAAGGTGGTGGCAGATGGACGTCCATAGTGAGATCTGGCCTGCACTGCAAAACCTTCCCAGCAGAAGCTGGTTTTGTCACAGCAGTGGGGCACCCCAGAACCGCCTGATGAAAAGTCCTGGACAGCTTTTCTGTGACCCGCACAGATTCAGATCCCCGAGCCATCAGCTGATGGTTTGTAACGCAGCAAGCACCATGGCTTATGCCAACCCCACGCCTCAGAAGGAGGAGGTGGTACCCCGTGGCCATAGCCAGGATGCTGAGGTGCAGCAAGGTCAGTGCTCATCTAGCCGGAGAAACTCATCAGTGTTGTCAATGTAGCCTGGGAAAACAGCCTGTAGTCCGCAGTCAACTCACTTTGCAAGTCAAGATAAATCAAAAAAGTAGGTAAAGCTGGCTACTGTTTCAACTTGTAGCACAGAAATACCCTTAACTACTTGCCCAAGTAGCACTTTCAATAAACAGCAACAGGGAGGGAGATGCTGTGAAGGCTTTACCTTGCTCCTGCGCTGCCCTGGCCTTCCCCATCACAGCCTCCAGCCACCCCAGCTCCCACAGCCTGGCAGCCTGGACTTACTGCTGCTATTACTTCAATGTTGCTGGCTTACATTTATTTCCATCCCATTAGAAAAAATACAGTTTAAACCTCCGTCCCTAGAGGTGGCTGTGATCCTGTTTCAGTAAAGACAAGCAGGTGTTGGTGTGTGCCACCACCTGGGACCTGTGCTGCTTCCCCACCGCTGGGACATTTCCCAGATCAGGAGGTTGATGCCTTCATCACCATCAAATGGACTCTGTCACAAAGAGAGGAAATGAACCTATTTTGCCCCTTCCAGTAAACGTGATTTATAAGCAAGAAGGATCCACCTTTCAAGGCAGGCAAGCGCAGCGGGGCAGAGCTCTGGCTCACCCAGTCAGGGCAGCGCCCGGGGCTGCATCTCTCCATCCCAACCCTAAAGCTGTAGGAAAAGGGAGGTTGGAGTTGTGCGAGACTTAGCAAATCTGCACAAAAGCCCGAAGGAACCGTGCTTGGGAGAAAAACACAGCCCCTAGATCTACTCTACAAATCCCAAACAACCTCTGGATACATTTTAGCTGAAAACTGGCTCTTTCATGGCTGCACTTGACAGCCAAACAGAGACCCTTTCATATTTAAAAATAGAAAAAGCAATTAATTATTGGAGTCAATATAAGCCGGGAGCTGGCACGGTAGCAGAGCAGTGTCTGTAGCAATCTGACTGCAGCAGAGGCCATAGTGGCTTTACAGCGTGTGTGCCCGCTGGCCCGGGGGACCCCCTGGCATTTGGGATGCAAAGCCGCTCAAACACGGGCGCAAAGCAGATTGATGCCCCATGGCGTTGGGGTCGGTAGGCAGCAGAAGTGAAGGTAGCCTCTGAAACCTCCTAAAGAGCTTGATGGAGTCAGTGCTACTTTGTCAAACCCAGCCTAGCTCTGCATTTGGGCGTGCTCCAGCGGACATGCTCGCCTGTCTCTGGTTTGCTCTTCTCCATTGTCTGCGTGCAGCGAGTGTGAGTGTGTCAGAACCAAGCCTTGGTGGTACAAGGTAGCCGTGAGGTTACCAGGCAAGCCCTGAGACCCAGAGCCACTGAATTCTTCTCTTTCCTGTAGCTGGATACTCTGGCTCAAGTGTGGGATGAAGCATCTTTTTCTATCTCAGTGTTTGCCTGGGATAGGCCATGATGGGAGATGGTGGTGGGACTTAGGGAGTCCTGGCTAGGTTGCACACAGGGTCTTGGTAGCATTTGACCTTGGGTTGTCTCTGAGTCCTTCGGATATGCGTGAATGCCCCAGAAGGGAGCTTTCCTCATGCTCCAGGAAAATCCAGCTTTTATTTTTTTCTAGAAAACCCAATTCTTGCCACTTGCTAGCTACAAAATGTCCTCTTGGATTAGCAACTCAGTGGGGTACTGAAAGTCAGCCCTCTTAGATGCTCCTTTTTCTGCTGCGAGATACTTGCACGTGACCGAGCCCCCTGATGTTCGGTGAACCTAAACTGAGTGGAGAAATGAAAGGAGAAGCAGGTCCGAGCCGGAGGAGCCTGTGGTTAGGAAAGCGGGGTGGTGCTCCGATGGGAGCTGAGGAGAGACCTTTGAAGTGCAGTCCTTGGGCAGCTGCCTGGGCCCAAAGCAAACACTGCACAGGACTTCCACTTTGCTAACGATAATGAAAGCAGTTCCTGGAATGATTTTCTTGTCCTGACAGCAGCATAGTTTGGTTGAAATATGTACAAATTTGGGGAAAAAAAAATATAAAAGAATAAAAGAGGAACTTGTCAGAGAGGCCCGTTCCTTGGACCGGCTGTTCTGACAGCCTCCTTTCCCTGTCCAAACTGATAATACACGGCAAAGCCACGATTCGAGCACACGGTGGCTGCTCTTTTAACATGATCAAAGGAATAATTACACGCAGTGGAATTCTCCGAACACAAAAAATCGCGTGTGATCCTCCCGGCTGAGGAACCGGCTGTGTGTCTGCGGAAAGTTCCCATTTGCTCCACAGACAGGCAGCCTCAGGTTGCAGCCAGGGACGGTCCCTGCCTGTCCCCACCGAGCTCTTCCTCAGCTGCCTTCCACCATGCAAGCTCTGCTCACGGCCTGCAGGCCGGCCCAGCGGCAGGGGGATGTGAAGATCCTTTGTTTCTCTGTGTGTTCAGGGGATGAAGGGGAGATTTCCCTAAGAAGCAGCCACTGCTTTGCTTAGTTTATCCTGGAATGGAAACTTTATTTATAGAAGCGACAGCAGCAACAGGCACCCTGGGCCCTAGCAACAGCAAAGGGAGCTCCACAGTTCCTGATGGGAAATATTGCAAGGTGCTGTGCTTCAGCAGCAGATTTTGTTCATGGTTTCCCTCTCTGCGCCTGTCCCGTCTCCTCTGGGAGCTGTGGATCAGGAATCCAGCATTTTCTTCTGCTGTACAGGTTTCTCTTCGTCCTTTTCGTCAGTCAGTGTAGCATGGTGCCTCCAGGGAAGGGCATTGCAAAGCTCTGTGGGCTGTAGGCAAGGGGCTGTGTCGGGCTGTGGGGACACATGGTGGTGGGAGCCCTCCTAGGCGTGCAAGAGGTCTCTTTGGTGGCCTGAAGTCAACGGGGCAGCACTGGGCCACCTGAGTGTTTGAGCAGTATGGGCTGAGTTGAAAGTCACTGAGCCCCTTGACTCCAACGCTTTTCTACTACATTCCTGGCTGTTGTCCAAGCCCAAAGCCTCCATCCTGCAGGATTACTGCCAGGGGATCGAGCCATTGAGCTCCCATCTACCTGCATCTGCTCTCCCCGGATCACGCAAGCTCAGGTCCGTAGGAAATCCCTGAAGATGCTCACATTCTCCCCATCAAGAAAGCTCGCCTGAAGTCCCTGCCGGAGTGCACAGTTGCAAGGCAGCAGTGCAGTTAGCAGGCCACTCTGCACTTCATTGTGTACATGTGTCCTCTCTCATCCAAACTATTCCTGGCATGTCTCTTCTGTTTTCATTCGGGCACTTAGGATGAGCATTTGGGGCCAAGATTGCCCAGGTAATTGGTGCCTTATATAATGATACGGAGTTTTGGAGTGGCCTTCAAGTCCAGTCAGTCACCCTCTACACCTTTGTAAATGGAGTTTCACTTGGTCGATGGACATAGTTGGCCCTATGCATTCATTTTATCTCCTCCTCTTCATTCGGTCATTCCTTGATCTAGCCACTGTCTCAGATGGGTAGTGTTAAGATGCTGTTGACTGCTTGGTGGTCCACACTGTATCATCTTCATCAGGTTTTCATATCTCTTTCCACATGCAACTGTAGATTATCAGGGTTGTTTTTGTTAATAGGAGACAGATGGGAATTGGGTGTCAAGTTGCGATTCTGAAGCGTAGGAGCTTCAGAGCCTTTTTTAAAATGCACAATATTAAAGATCATTTAAAACAAAATTAGTTTCTGTCATTTAACAATTAGTGAGGCAAAATAGACTCTTAACAGAGAGGCCAGAGAGGGGTAATTCTTTAGTCTGAGTAGTCACCTCTGAACCTCAGGCTGACGTAAACACATCTGGTACAAAAGGCCAGACTCTCGCATGCTCTAAATCTCCCATGTTTGCCCTGGCACTGCACAGTGCTCAGTCCGCTGGATTGCATTGCCTTTCTCAATCAGGTGATACAGCACAGGAACAGTTGGGAAGAAGAAATGCTGGCAGGACTGATATCTAAGACCTTGTGCATTACACAAATCAGATTTTGTGTAGCTTACTTTGCCTGGGTCTTTTAGTCGAGCCTTCAAAATCAAAAGCAAGAGAGGTTTCTTGGAGCGGCGCACGCACTATTCTAAAATGAGCCGCAGGACTTTTACACATGGATGAAGAACAATCACACTGGGTCTGAAAGGGGTATATCAAGTGGGAATGGTTCAAAGCTGCATCAGGGGACATTCAGACTGGACTTTAGGAAAGCATTTCTTTACTGAAAGGGTGGTCAAACACTGGAAAAGGCTTCCTGGAGAGGTGGTTGATGACCCCATGCTTGTCCGTGTTTAAGAGGCGTTTGGACAACATCCTTAATAACATGCTTTAACTTTGTCAGCCCTAAAGTGGTCAGGCAGTTGGACTAGATAATTGTTTTAAGACCCTTCCAACAGAACTGAACTGTTCTATTCTATTCTATTCTATTCTATTCTATTCTATTCTATTCTATTCTATTCTATTCTATTCTATTCTAATTTTCTAAAGGCCAGGATCCTGTCCTAGATCTGGCGAGGAGTGGATGCTGGAGGAAAAATGTATGAAAACGGGCAAACATCGCACAGTCCTTTTACTGATGCAATCACAGGGCTGAGAGCTCCTGAGCCAGAGACAGTATCTTTGTGTTTTTTGTTTCCAACCAATTTTCCCTCCACAAGTTTGTCTAATTGCTGTTTTAACTTCTGGCCTCTGCAACAGCTGATGGCAGTGAGCTCCACTGTTTAATTTGGGCTGGATGGAAAAGTGCTTGCTTTGGTTTGCATGAAACGTGCTGCCTGCTAATTGCATTTAATGTCTTTTTTTGGGAAAAAAAAAAAAAAAAGAGGGGTGGGAGGCTTCAAAATCGCTAGGTCACAGGTGCCTGGGTGCAAGACATCCACAACCGGGTCATGCTTCACCTGGTGCAGTGGGAGGTGTCCCTGCCCAGGGCAGGGGGGTTGGAACTAGATGGTCTTTAAGGTCCCTTCCAACCCAAACCATTCTGTGATTCTGTGATTTACTGTGTGGGTCAGCCTCCTGCCCTCACACTGCCTGGTGAACCGCGCTCTGTTCACCAGCAGCATCCAGCAGGCAAAACCTCCGTGCAGGACCTCTAGTTGCAGTTCAGGAGGTGAATGGTCAGCAACTTTGGCTCCCATCCTGGTCCATCCTGTCTCCTATTGTTATTTCTAGCTTGAAATCAAGTTGATATTGGCTAGGGTTTTTCATATGCATGCATTTGCACTCACTCAGCTGCCCCACACCCCATTGGAGGCCCACTAATGCAGCGGGCATGAAAATGGGATGCTCTAGAAGTGCCTCAGCTTGGGTCAACTGCAACAGAAAGATACTGCAGATCCTAAGTAACTGGTTTTCAGAAGCCCTCCAAGTACCTATTAAAATTCACTACCACAGTCGCATGGGCCACCACAGAAATCTTAATGTGGCCGTGTGGGGATGTGAGCAGAAGCTCTGACAGCAACTGTCTGCTTATTTACTTACAGAAAATAATTTATGCTCCTACGTTTGCTGTCAGATCCATTTTTTCTTTCTTAATTTATACCACCAGAGGAGTTCTTTTCTCATCGACTAGTAGAAAATACACATCTGATTTAGACCCCAAGGTTAAATATGCAAAGTTATGTAGTACCTTGATGTCTCCCTACTTAAACTGCCCTGCTCCTTTTTGGAAGGATGCACTACTCCACTCCCAGGTTTCATACTGTGTCCAAGGGATGCTTGTAAACCATAAGAGAGGTTTTTTTATATTGGTACAAAAAATACCATCAGATCAATCTGGCAAAGTACTCCTAGTGTGGCCACATCTGGCAAAGCTGTATCAGTATTGGAAAACCTCTTTCCACAAGCAAAACAAGTTCTACCAGTAGAAGAATGGGTTTGTCACTGTAACTGGGACTACACCAGAAAGGCTGGCTCAGGGCAGGGTTGGAGCAAGCTGTTCTCTCCCACGATCTGGAAAAGAGGGTGGATAGTGTGGTGTCAATGTTTGCTATCGATAGTAAGCTATTAAGGGTAATAAAAATGAAAGTTGACTGCAAAAGACTTGCAGAAGGCACTCACTATAGTTAGGAGCGAGGCAATAAAAGCGCAGACGAGATTAATTTAGATAAATGTGAAGTGTTGTGCATGGGAAAAGCTCCTAACTGTAGATGCCAGTTGATAGACTGTGAGTTATCCGTGTCTGTTCAGGAATGAGATCATGGAGTTGTAATAGCTCCGTGAAAACAGCATTTTGTTCCTTGATAGCAGTGCAAAACATATCAAACATCAGGATTTATTAGGAAAAAAGAGGAAAAAGAGCGATGTACGAATTCACTACTTCTGCCTTTCCTTCTCGGAAAGGGTATATTAAAATGAAAAAGGTGCCGAAGTTACAAGGAAACCCCAAAGTATAGGACAATTTCTAGATGTCTGGGACACCCTTGTCGGAAAAGGGAGTAAGTGAGAGCGTACAACAGAGGTGCTGACAACCATGAATGCCCTCCAGCGAGACAGTAGGAAACAATTTGGGCTGTTTCTTTCAATACAAGACCTATGGGACATCCCATATGATGAGGTGGTGCTGGGCTCCGGACAGGCGGAGGGAGCGGTCGCAGTTAAACCGTGGAACTCGTTGTCGCATGATGCTGTACCTGCTGAAGATTTGCAACACAAAAAGCAATTAAACATATCTCAGGAAGAAAAATCCATTGACAGCCATGAAATGCAAACACCCCAGCTCTGTCTTAGGAGACTCAGCTGCAAACAGATGGCAATTCATGGAAAACACAAACTATTTATTCCTATGCATTTACTCCATTCCCATCTTCTTCCCTGCGTACCGGCTGTCAGCCCAAGCTGGAGACGGGATGCTGGGACAGGCTGACCTTTGGGCTGACCCACTGCAAGAATTCTTAAGTTTAGGATAACCCCAATTTACATCACTTTTATTCAGATAGAACACCGGGATCATAAGATGAAGCTGTAACATAATGAAGAATCAAAGCAAAAGTGAGGTTCTGCAAGAAGAATAATCTAAACTTCAAAAATTATTACATTAAAAGAGAAATTTAAAAAAGCACACGATGGAAAAGTGGGAATTAAAAAAAAAAGTCATTTGAGCATTAGAAAAGCATCATGCAAGTATTGCTAATCATTTTCTGCTCCTGTCTGTCATCAGACATCAGACATTAACATGCTATCTTAGCTTTCAGTCACTTGCAAGCGATGTCTCACATTTTGAAAGTTAGCATGATGCAAAAAACCCCATGAAAACGCGCTAATTGGACTGGCTGGTTTTTTCCAGCTCCTCGGAATGGGGACTTCTCAGGAGATAGCCCTCTGCCCCCCGCCTCACCACCTCAGTCACTCGGGGTCATCCTCCCTCGGATGGCTTTAGGAAGAGGCGCGGGGTTGCCACACGGTGGGACTGATATTGCAGCCAGAGCCATGGAGATGCCACTGGTTCTTTCTAATACAGCTTCTGCTCCGTCTCCAGCCCGCGACTTTCCAGCCCAACGTGGGCACTGCCGAGTTTTCTGGGCACTATTACGGTTTGTTAGACAACTCTTAGGCTTCCCCCCCGCAGAGTTCGCTGCGTTTTGATGCTGGGCAATGGATTGTCAAGGTTAGAAGAGAACACCCAGATTGCTTTCAGGAGAACTACAGAAAGTAGGTAATTAATTATTAAGAAGTAATTAGCAAAGAAAGAGGTTTACTTCAAAGTAAATTCCACTGGAAGACTGGTGTTCTTCCCTGTAGAAGCTTGTAAGGAAACGCGGAGTTGCGGATAGTGCCAAACATGCACATAAACACCAGCGTGTTGATTGCGGATTTGTGAGACATTTAAGGACAGCAAGAGGGGGCTGCACAGCTGATATCCATCACGTGCACAAATAGCTGAACAAATAGCCTAGATCCGAGATGCCACGGAGCGGTCATTGCAATGGAAACGGGAAGTTAAGGAAGGAGTTGCTCTCGGTTCTCCCCTGGCCCGCAGGAGCCGCGGTGCTGGGGGGCTGAGGAGAAGGGACCGGTGATGCTCCCCGCGAGCCTGTGCTCATCCCAGCTGCAGCTTCGCACGAGCGGGAGAGCGAGGACCTGGGAGAAACCCCTCTGCCCCGGGAGGCTGGGTGGCTGCTCGGCCTCCGCGGGGAGGAAGTGGCTTCCATTTAAGGAGCTGGAGAGGTTCTTGGCAGGGATTGCAGCAAAGCGTCCCAAACGCTGGGTCCCGTTGGCAGAAAGGCCGGGGCCAGCTCGAGCTCGCGCTTCGGAAATGCCTTCTTTTGTCAGCTTGAGATTTTCCAGAATTTGGAAGCGGAAAGAAAGAGAGGGGTACGAGGAAGCTATTAAAGATACGTAAAATAAACTTGAAGGGGGGAGGAAAGCTTGTTTCATTGAGGAACTGTGCACTTTATTCGAGGGAAGGATCGGTGAATGCTTATTATTTTAACAAAGACTTTTTCTGTCGCGAACAAGAGAAGCAGATGTTTAAAAGACGGACAGGAAGCGGCTGTGACAAATGAAAGGATTTTTGATTGAATTCATGAGCTGTGTTTCCTGCCAGTAATTCATTCAGCTGTAGGCTAGATCAAAACATAATATTGTGGTTTAATCAGCGTGCTTTTTAACACGAAGCCAGAATATACAAGGTCTTGGTGCTACAGGTAAAAAGCCATTAGTACAGTTGGCTCAGAGGCTTCTTTTTAATTCATTATTCATTCTCTTTCTTTTAAGCAAATATGTTGTCTATCAGCAAACACCTGAGAACTCCTAGAAAGCTGTGTTTTGGAGTTTGCACAAGCAGGTGTAGAAAGGGTAAAGCACTTTCAGGGCACAGCAGACGAAACAGGCTGCCGAAAAGTACAATCCGACTTCTGTTGCCGTCTGAGAAAGCTCAGCTTCCTACCCACGGCAGGGAGCATTAGATCAAGCTGGTTATCCCAGGGGGAAAAAAAAAGCCTGGCCTAAAGATTTTTTAATTTTTTATTTTCTCAGCACCGTTCTAAAAAAGCAGCGTGTGCGTGTGTGTTTGTGTGTGTGCATGTGTTTATTTTGATGTTTTCTGCTTCTTTTCCTTCTTCCTAATGAATTCTATTTGTTTACAGCCTGAAGGAAAGCTTGTCACTAGAAATTTCCTTTTGAGTTTTCAGCTCGAGATTTCACAACCACAGAGCCATTGCAACACAGTGATAAACAAGCTGAGGGAGGCAACTCTGGAGAATTGAGGCTTCTCTTTTTCACCATTTAGTTAAGTAAATAGTTACCAAATGTGCCGAGAGATAGAGAACGTTATCCCTAGCTGTAACAAGTATTAGCAAAAGTGGATTTGTTTTTTTTCCTATCCAAACACTTAGAGTAGGCACAGGAACTGCGTTGAACAGCTTATCCTCGCAGCACTCCTTGTCGGAAAGGGTCGGAGGCAGGGCCGTACTCCTGGGACACAGCGCTGGGCTGCAGGCTGTATGGCAGCGCGGAGGATGGAAAAGAGGGGTTGCACAAGCTGCCTAAAGGTCAGGGTCACAGTCCTTGCGCTTCTCAGGGCAAACACAGCACCTGGCTGAAGCCAAGAAACGATAACCAGGGTATGCCCCGTGCGCAGACATCAGCTGCCCTCCACCCCCGTCGGCCGGGCGTTCGGCGGAGGGATGAGGACACTGAGGTGGCCTCTGCCAGGCTCCCTCCTCTGCAGGGGCGAATCCAGCAGGCCTTGGCTGCCAGGTGGGTCTGGGTCCCATCCCGCACCGACTGCCTCCTGTGCAGGTCGTGGTCCTTGGATTAAGCACAGTATCCATAGATTTGCCGTGATAACCGGGCAGGCTTTCCCTGCTGCATTTAATCCATCGTAAAGTTTCTACAGGTGACCCTCTCATTATACGAATGTTTTAGGGGAAGCCTTGCGGTCGTGATTTCCAGGGTGCTCTGGGATAATGCGGGTAAAGGTTGCTTTCTGGAGGTTGGGATGAAATTCTAGGGCACAGGCTTTCCTTGCTGTAAAAAAAAAAAAAAAAAACAGCTTTGGACCGACCAAAACTTTTTACCAATACTTGTGAAATTTAGCAAGTGGTTTTGGCGGCGGCAGAGCAGGCATATCTTGACATTTTCGAAATAACTGAAATGGTTTGTTTTTTCACTAGGAAACAAAGTTTTGTTTTGAAATTTGTCTCAGCTTTGTAATAATTAAGAACAGTTAGAAAGAAAAATCCTTCCTTTAAATCCTTCTCTAAACAGAAATGTTTCAATTTAAGTAGAGTGAAGATTTTTCTGTTCAACCCAAGTAGAATAGAACTTTTCACTTTGAGGAAGAAAAAAAGGGGCTTTGGGCCATCAAAACAAACAAACAAAAAGGCTGTCTAAGGAGTAATAATAATAAAAAAAACATTTGCCTATTTTTGTTTATTTGAGTTTGCAGTATAATTACTGATACGAGGAAACATATGAGATGTGGAGGGCCAGATCTCTCACTTATGCAGAGAAGACACATAACACATTTAAGGACTTAAGCACTAGACCAGGTGAGCTAAGGAATAAAGACAGGGGAACTAAATGTACCTTCCCTCTTTTTAGTAGTAGAAAACAGAGGAGCCGCCTCTTCTGTTCGGAGCACAACCTGAGCCCTCATCAGAGCAGCTAAAAAAGGTGCATGGGATCTGCTGCCAGCCAGATGTTTGAGGCAACTCAAATCATAGAATCATAGAATGGTTTGGGTTGGAAGGGGCCTTTAAAGGTCACCTAGTCCACCCCCCCTGCAATAAGCAGGGACGTCTTCAACTAGATCAGGTTGCTCAGAGCCCCGTCCAACCTGACCTTGAATGTTTCCAGGGATGGGGCATCTACCACCTCTCTGGGCTACCTGGGCCAGTGTTTCACCACCCTTGTTGTAAAAAATTTCTTCCTTATATCTGTAAGTTTGAAAATGGCTTGAGTTTTCCAGTCTCCCAACTGAGGCACTAATCCTCTCTGTGGTTTAGCTGGGGAGGAGGCTCCCCAGGTCCTTTTGTCCCATAGAGCATCTTCACCGCCAGAATCGCGCCCAGTAAGTGGCGGCTCCTTAGTAAACAGTATAATCGTTAAATGTCAGCTACTGCTTACGGTTTAATTGCTTTTGAATTTTAGCAAGCAGCTCTTCATTCAGAGCAAATTGGCATTTCGTACACTCAAGATTGTGCTATTAGCTGCACAATGGAGAGGCTGTTTTTCTGTAAATATTGAGATTTGGTAATTATAACCCGACAGTTATTAACACTCCACGGCAGATAAATGCTTCGGCTGCTGAATCTGCTGTGGGCAAACCACTTTCCAGAAGGACCGTCTTATCAGTGAGTGGAGGAAGGCTCTAGCTGCCATACTCCATTAACACCACGTTAATGAGCCAAGAGCCCACGCACCACAATGAAAACATACCCTGAAGTGTAGCAGATGGGCTCAGAAGCCAAAGCCACACAATGGGGAAACCTAGGAAATGATAGCTAAATTCAGCAGAAAACAAAAGCTGGGCAGCGTGGCCCTCCTTGTAGTAAATATCCTAGAGCAACAGGAATTCTTGGATCTTACTGGGTGAAATTGTGGCAGTACAGGGCTTTCCATTGAGTTCAGGAGGACTCGGGTCTCATCTGGTTACAGGCAGTATGACAAAACCCATCCAGAAACCACTGCAGATCGCCTGAGCTCTGCACCGGCATCTCAGCTGAAATCCTTCAGCGGTGCTCGTGGAGGACTTGTGATTCAGTCCCTCGGATGATAACTGCACTGCGAACCCACAGCAAGGCTTCACGCGTCTTATTGCTAGAGCTGCTTAAAATAAAATAAACAAAAGCGAGTTGACAAATGTGACGGAATCAGTGTGGGGGGAAGCACTAACACATTAATCATGTAAACGATTATCAACTGTCTGTTAGTCATATGTGAACGACACTTCCCCACGTACTAGTAAAAGTGCTACAGCGTCATTCGTAATAGTAATGATGTCATAGCAGAGAAAACCCTCACACTTAAATGTGTTTGCTGTGAGGCAATGGCTACTGTATTTTATTCTTTTACATAATTGTAAATTTATTCTTTTACGTAATTTATTCTTTTTATGTAATCGTAATTTATTCTTTTACAGACTAGTGTAAGTTTGTCAACCTTCCCACCAGCGCTACATCACTCTGCCTCGTTGTCGTTAGTGAGGATGTTATGTATATGAAGCACGAAATTAAAATGAAGTAGCTTTCGGTTGTATATGCCAGACGGAGCAAATGCATCCCTGAAGCCCTTTGATGAAGCTGTCTGTAACTACTGTTCTTCCAGTGCTGTGGTTTGTAGGCAGCCATACTGGTATCAGTATGAGCATTCTGTGTGTCAGCCCGGTAGAATTTCCGCTATTGCTGCTTGTGAATGCAAAATGATTTCAGCTGGAGGAAGACATTGCCTGTTTTCCAGGGGTTTTGATACGGTCGGGAATTTTGGGACAAACCTGCTTGCCTGGTTTTGATACAGCGGTCATCGGGGAAGGCTTTGTGGTCTAACATGCAATTTCCAGTTGTCCAGAGGGATGCTATTTGCGTCTTAGATCCCTACCCTGGTCTGCGTGTCAGCGTGCCTGGGGAAGAGACAATTGGATGGTCATTTCTGCACCGTGGAGATCCTGGACTCTGCATGTGCCTGCTTGGAAAAAGAGCAAGAACCAGGAAGCAATCATACAAAAAGGCCTTATTAAAACCAGGGTAGGGAAGGGGTAAGGACTCCAGTGTACACCTGATCCTCCAAAGGGGCCTCCTGCTCAGGGTCGGTCTGGAACGTGAGGCTCTTGGTGGAGCAGAACTTGGCCAGAGTTCATGGTGCCAGGGCTGGCAAGATGGGAACACAGCCTCAAACACGTGCTTCCAGTTTCCAGTGGCCAAAAAGAGCTTTTGGTTAATAATACAGATGCCTGTATTAAATATATTAAAGTGATAGTTAGCTCTGCGATCTTCTGCATGAGACCTGCCATACAGCAACAACCGTAAGGCACCTTCACCGTAGACAGGATTCTTCTCAGGGCCATTTTCTGATTAGCCAAAACTTTCTTTCCCTCCCTCTGCTACAAACAGGGCTTGTCACCTGTTTCCCATCTATTTTCATTGTAGAGGAGAAGTAATTGGTACATCTGGGCGTTATTGGAGAAGTGGCTTGGCTGAAGCCATAATGCGGTAATTATAGACGGAACTGAGCCATGCCGATGCATCGTAAATACATTTGCCTCGGAGTGTGTGATATTGTCATGTGTCGATTCAGATGGCTTTTCTGGGGAAGAGGGAGGAGAGAGAGGGGCAGCATGGAAAGCTGACCACGTGTGAGCTATCCTGTCCATGCGTGGTAAACCTTGAAGATACAAAACCCCTGCCATCACAGCAGAAAAACTACAGTGTGCCCCACTGTAAAATGGACCAATGGCTCATTTTCCAAGTGGCTTGTTTTCCTTGGGATTCAATTATCCCGTGTATGACAGCTTGCTTCTGGTCTTTTGTAACTGCAAGGAGACACCAAACCAAAATAGCTCGTTTTCACTGTTTTGGTGGTGCTGTCTGCTAAATAGCAACACATGGCTGCTGGTACACCACAGAAGCCAGTAACCTAATGTAAAGCGTGATGGCAGGCTCCGGCAGCAGCCTGCGCTGTCTGAGGGAGAGGGGAAGATAGTACAGGGAACATGAAACCTCAAATGGCTGTGTGTGTGTGTGTGTGTGTGTGTGTGTGTGTGTGTGTGTGTGTTTGTTTGTTTGTTTGTTTGTTTTTTTGAACAGGGCTCCTAGACACATCTCCACAAACTCCCAGCCCTCCCTCCCAGAGGTGACGCTTCCAGTGCAGGAGAAAGTGTTGGAAGCCTCAGTGGTGTTTTGCATTATTGGTGCATGGCACATCACAGAGCCACAGAGTGACAAAATGGTTGAGGGTAGATTTAGATGAGACATTAGGAAGAAACTCTTTACTGTGAGGGTGGTGAGGCACTGGAACAGGTTTCCCAGAGAAGTTGTGGATGCCCCATTCCTGGAGGTGTTCAAGGCTAGGTTGGACGGGGCTTTGAGGAGCCTGATCTAGTGGGAGGTGTCCCTGCCCATGGCAGGGGGCTTGGAACTAGATGGTCTTTAAGGTCCCTTTCGACCCAAACCATTCTATGATTTTATGATTTTATGATTCTAGGTTGGAAGGGACCTCTGGAGGTCTTCTGGTCCAATCCCCCTGCTCGAGCAGGACCATCTAGAGCCAGCTGACCGTGTTCAGGTGAACGGACCATGTCCATTGCACCAAGCTGGTAGCATCTGCTTGGTGCCATGGAGTTTTCTTCATAGTCCAGGTGGATGTTAAAATTCAGAGGGTTTTGCCTTGAGGGAGATTGCAAGCACCAGTGCAAGATGCTGCTGCAGTGACTGAGCCAGCCCCATACAAACAAGATGGGTAATTGGACTTGAGTCTTTGGGTGTCTCTTGGCATGTCACTGCTATGCTGCAGGGTTAGAGAAGTGTAGAAGTAGAGGAGATTTCGGAATATAGGGGAAAAATAAGCCTTCTGGAGTCGGGCATGTTTCTGGGGTCACTGTGGCCCCCAGCCCATGTCTCTTCCATAGCTGGTGTACTGTGTTTGCAGGGGAACACAGGGGTTAGGAAGGGGGTTTTCGCAGGGTGAGGCTCATCCTCCACACCCCATGTGTGCCGTACCCTGCGATTTCTCCAAGTGCAGGAATTTACCTGCATTTTTTGGGGTAGTGGCGGTTTGTGTTCATGCCCTTCCCTGTTTTCATTTTTCACATGAAATTGTCATACCTCTGATGTGTAGTGAGCAACATATTATCAAAAACATTAAAATGGATCTTATCCTGTAGCTATGGAAAAATCCAGAATGAGAACAGTGAGAGATTCAGCCATGACACAGGCGAAAGTGGCATTTGCAGAAGGCAGAAGACAGCAGAGCAGGGTGGCATTGGCGCCGGACCTCTGCAAGCTCCACACCAGTTGAATATCCAGCTTTATTTCCATAGCCAGAGACTGTAATTTCTATTTCTTTCTTTTACCTTTTTTTTTTTTTTTTCCAATCAGGGAAAAATTACGTCCTTTTGGGCTTGGCTAAAATGGAGCGATCTGTTCATTTAGCTGCTGAGAAGGGAAATTAACTTCATTCTTATCCGTCTACCTTATTAGCACAAATATTGCGGCTGCATTATCCTATCCCACATAAAACCCTGTACAGTAGAGCCTTTTAATTGTCTGGCTAATTGTTTGGCCTCGGAGCTGTCTATTTCCGATTGTCTAATTCTCATTAGAATGCCAGCTGACACCGAGTCCTCCAAAGCTCCCTTTAGCTGCTTTTAACCACTTCTGGACTAATTTGGTGGTGTTGAAAGCACTTACAGAAAGGCAACCAACAATAAGAAACACAGTGCAAATGTTTCTCTTCTCTAATGCATTCAACGTTTTAAGTCTTGGCCATAAAGGAGTTTTGATGCTGATTTAAATGCGTGTATCCCTACAGAGTCACAGCATTGTTGGTAGTGTTCAGAAGTGTGTAAAATACACGGACTGAAAATCTAGGCACAAATGCTTCAGTCCTTGATCTGAAATATCTCCTTCTGAAACCAATGGGTTTTTTCACCCTATGAATAAGGAATAAATCAGGATGGCAGGGTGCAGGCCCCCAGCAAGAGAAAGGATTGGTCTGTATTACAGCGGTCTTTGTTAACCCTGTGTTAAGCATTTCTGAGGACAGCCTACAAAACCTGGATGAGACAAAATCTTGGGTTCGCACTCTAAATTCACTGCCATATATTATTGCCTTGTAGACCTTTTTTCACTTTGTGGTAGTTCAGCACCCATTTCAGAATCTGGCTTAGTCTATTGACATAATTAGAAAATGTTCCTGTTGTCTGTTCCTTCAGTTGTCTTCTTTGAAGAGCTCTCAGCAATCTAGTGAGTCACCTGATACTGGCCAAAGCTTGTCCCATGTTGCCATCAAACTGCACAAACACAAGCAGGTAGGAAGACTCAGTGGGGCAGGACTCCCCCAGAGTCGAGTTCCCAACCACCACCACTGCCCCAAGAGAAGAGGGGGGAAAAGTGTGTTCATGCCAGGTTTCAAGTGACATTTGATAACCTAAAACCTAGAGAGGGGTTAAAACGTGGCCAGCTACTAAAAGTGGAGGGCAGAGATCTGCTGTGGGTTTACTGCCAGTCTTAGCACTGGATTCCTTGATCACAAACATGGAAGAAGAGTAGGAAAGGCATCAGTGCTGCAGTGGTGGAGGGTTTGCTGGCCTCCTGCAGATGAGTGGACCTCTTGCTTGACTAGGGAGCCTTGGTCATTGGGAGCCACTGCCCCAAGGCTGCCTTTTGCTGCATCTTACCAGTTCGTCGGGCAGAACGAAAGGTTTCAGGGAGCCTTAAAGCTTGGGAGGCTTGGGAAGCGTTCCCAGCTTCTCCCTCCAGTGCAGCCCAGTGACCAGATGGGCAGAGACGAGGGAAGCCCTGGCAGCCTCTCTGCTACCCTGTAACAGCAGGCATCGCACCCATCAGCCAGGGCACCCGGGACACCCAGCACCCAGGTCACCCATCCCCAGGCTTCATTTCCCAAGCATCCTTTTTTAAAAATACTTGCGCTGCTTTTGCTGTGGATTTCTCTTCCTCACTTCCTTGCTTTCTAGAAAATCGGTGTTCTCCCTTGACATTTTCTCCTGTCTCATGGAAGAGGAGACCGAGTTACTGGTGTCTCCTTCAGCTGTGAACACAGATGGAATTTATGACTTTTTGGGTTGTATTTATAACTGTTTTAAAAGCATGGCAAATATCACCGACAAAAACTCCTGTTAGGCTGTTTCTTCCCCAAGCACCGCACGCTTCGCAACTGCTGCGGCACACGAGGATCCTCGGCTTGGTGTGAATTATTGCTTTTGTAGCTATAGACGCTTCTATGCGTTGTTTGGGGATTCACCTGAATGTGACACCTACTCAAATCGTACAGTTCATGTGAGCCATGTGCCGTCCATATGGAGGAACCACACACACCACCGCTCTCACCTGGCTCACACAGGCACAGGTTAAAAGGGAAGAAGGTGCCACATATTGTCCATTGTACGCATTTTTCAGGTTTGTGCCTGCATTTAAACTTCTAATTGCCTTTAGGTCTCGCAGCCTTGTAAGGTTTTTTGGCTTTGTCTTTTGTAGATTTTTTTTAAATTGGTGATAACGCAGTTCTTTAGCCTGAATTTTTCAGATATCCACAAGTACCTGATTAATTTTTCCTTTTAGCCGAGGTTCCTAAGGGAACAGATCTCATCCAGTCATGCTTCTTGTTTGCAATAACTTCTGGGCAATTTTTCAACCAAATTTGATAGAAGGTTAAGGGTCCGCAACACATAAGTTCCTGCAGTTTCCGTGAAAATTAGTCTGGTTAGAAGAAAGGGGAAGAAATTAAGTTGGCACTGGAGGAAAGGCAGCTGTCACTCAGTTTTCAGTGGCAGCAGCCAACTGCCCAGCCTGCCAGCAGGATCTGGCCACAGCAGTTTGTCCCACCAAACCTACTGGGAACGTGAGAGGGAGTTGAGCAAACTGCTCTTTGGTGGTGGGATTTTGAGGACGCTGGGCACCGACCCTCAAGAAACCGGAGTTTACCAGCTCCATTGCTCATGGAATGACTTTATTAAACTGGAAAGCTAAACAAACATTTTCCTTCCTCCTGATTGTGTGTCATTTCTTTTCAAGCCAACGCTTCTGAAAACAAGAGTCTAATGTTAGCACAGCTTCCCCAGAAGAGGTTTCCAAGACTCTCTGCTCCCAGCAGCTCTTACTGAAATTAATGGGAGCTGCTGGGGCTCAGTGCTTCCAAAAATAAAAACGCTTTGCCAGTGGTACAGATGCAGATGTCTAAATTTAAGCTGTAGTTTTTGAGCATCTGGGGCCTAAATCCATGTCTGAGCACTTCAAAACAAGTGGCCTGTTTTTTTTTTTTATAGGTACTGAACAACCTTACTGAAGTCAAGGGACTCACGGGCCGTACGGCTCAGGCTACATTTGGGAGTCAAGGGGCAGACATGGGTAGCTGAAATTTAGGCACACAAATTGGAGCACATGAGCTGTGCACCTGAGAGCGGGGGCTTTCAAAGCCTTCAGCCTTGGCACCAGTGATCTCCTTGAAGTCGCTGGGGTCCAGAGGGAAAGAGTTAAGTCAACACAGAGCACTTCAGAAGGCTCCCGGCTCAGCGTGTACATCTGTGTTTAAGAAGGATGCTGGAATAAAAAATACTTTGCAGGTGCAACAACGGCCAAATTAGCGCGGTAGAAGAAGCCGTAGGTTTTTAAAAATCCTTGGACTGGAGCAGCGGCTCTTGCAGCTTAATGCTACACACATACCGGGGGCTTTTTGTATTTATTTTCCCTGTGTGCCTTGTTGTTTTAAGAAAAGGGAACAAACAGGGAGCAGTTGGCTGGCAGAGCCTGCGGACTCGGCGGGAGCTGCCAACGGGCCTTGCTGGGTTTTTGCAGTGAAAGGAGGGGGCTTGTGGCGTTACAACCGCTCCGCAAACCCCTCCTGCCCCCATCCTGCCCCCTCAATGGGGCTTTGTGTAGAGGCAGGGGCTGCCCGGGCAGAGCAGTTACTGATTCACTCCCTGGGATGGAGACGGGCTGCCTTTAACCCTTTCCTAGCTCTACAGCAGGATTTTGATCCATGCTTGCTTTCTGGGGGTTTGTTTTCCTTCTTCCAGCATCAGGAAAGAAAAACAACCCAATCCCCCCCAAAAAAACCCAACCAAGGCCCCCACCCCCCCCAAAAAAAACCAATCCCAAAACCCTCCAAGAAAACCCGAACAAAGAAACCGAACAAAGAGAAAAAAATCACTTTCTTCAGGCCCCGATTCAGCACAAATTAAACAAACAGGAGTTTGTGACGGGGGAGCGGATCTTTAAGTGTTGAAAAGTTCAGTCCGCAGCTATCACAGCCCAAGCCAACAGCCCGTCCTCCACAATGCAGGGGAAGTACCATGGCTGAACGAAAAGGGGCAGGATTTATTTGATCAGAGGTAGATGATTTATCACCTTTCGTTTGACAGCTGCAGGATTAAATGTACTATTGAGTCAGAGGTGGCTGCCTATAAGGAGATTTACCTGTAAATGTGCCCCCTGAGTGAAACAGTCTGGATTTAATAAAGATGCCAGATTTACCACAAGCAAATGAGAGGCTACAGAGGCCCACGTGATTAAGTGACAAAATGGAGGTGGAAACTGGGAGGAAATGAGGTGAAACACAAGGGAACGACAGTTCGAAAATATGGACTGAAAAGCAGAAGAGGATAAAACATCTGGGCGGGAGACTTGGGGGGCTCTTACGTGCAAAGAGGCAGGAGAAACACTGTTCAGATACCCTCATATAGGACTGGCCTTGAGTCTTTGCCTGTCCTCCGCTGGAAAATGTGGCAAGACATTGCCAAAGGTTCCTAGTGCTATTTATGGAAATGAGATAAAATTGAAGCCAGGTTTGGGGTAAGCAGAAACCTCCTTATTGCAGCGCTGTAAAACCAAAACCCTGGTTTGGATTAAGGACCCGCTGGATCTGCATCTTCTGAGCTGGTGAGAGGGGAGCTGATGGGCAAGCGATCCCACCAGTGTGTCGCTCTGCCTTGGGGAGCTGCTGGGAGACGGCTGTCACGGGAATGCGATACTGCAGACCTCTTGTGCTCTCCGTATTTGTTTAAAGTTGACAAAAACTCAGGCCCTTAATCTGCAAGAGTTTATTTGAACAGGCTGGGAAGATGAGGTTATTGTTGTTGTTGTTTGAAAGCCCAGTAATTGAAAAGCTTATAGGAAAGATTTGTGGATGTGTGTCCACCTAAATATGTGAGGATCTGCCTGCGGAGTACCCAACGTTGGGGAGTAAAAACTGTGTCCACGGAGGGGTAGCTGGTGTCAAGGTCAGAGCCCTGAAGACAGGCAGTGACGAGTCACCTGGAAGAGCTGTACAGGAGCACCCCCCACACAACATCCGCCGTCCCAGTGTCCTGCATGTAGGTGTCCAGATACACCCATCCCTGTGTCCTGCACGTAGGCGTCCATTTATCCTCCCTATTTGCAGGTTGGGAGTGACCTGTCCCTTCGGCTGAGTTCACACACATGCGTGCTCAGCGGACACATCTTTCGGTGCTGCCTTCTAAAATCTGGCCCTAATTTCAGACCAATTTACTATTCCACTGAAATGAACCTGCAAAACATATGGTGCAAATAGCGTTCGCCTAAGTGGGCTGCACGGTTCAGGTTTGATTTGTGACTTCTCTTTCCATTCCCATTCACGTGGGAGTCCGTGATAGGTCTTTAAACCGAATAAAGTGAAACCCATCCGCAGCTGCCTTTCATCAGGCAGAGGGCTGTGGACAGGCTCCGCAGCAGAGCCTTCGTCTGGGGCAATCGCTGCAACTACCGTGGAGGACGGTGCTCGCACACCCAGGGCAGCGGCTGCTCTTTGGCTTGCCCCCGTTCGCCTTCGAGACAGACGTTACAGCTGTGTTACAGAAATTCAGTCTGGGGGGCGGGGAAAAGAAGAGGGGAAGAGGAGAAAGAAAGAAAGAAATCATTGAAAAAGCCCCCCACGACTGAGATTTGGTAGTGGATTTAAAATCACATTTAGACATAAATCCTTTGAGTTCACAATTTCCATAGATTACTGGCATCTGTGGACCCCAGATAGACTGTAATCACTAAGATTGTTCTAATCTTCCTACGGGAGGTTTTTCAAAGGAAGTATTGAATTACACCAGTTCTTAGCAGGGCTGGGTTTTAACTTGCAAGAAAGTGCTTTAAACCCAAATGCATACATTAGTGCCAGGCCTATAAAGTGCGGGTATGATGCTTGTGACTTTCATACATCCTGATGTGTAATTTGTTATCCGGACAATAAAACTTCACAAGAGCCACACATGCGCGGCTGCACCCCGTGTAAGTATATTACAAAACGCCAGGCCCGTGTTGGTTGTCATCTTTGGACCTTCTGTGTGAGGGTCCTTTGAAGCACATCTTGGCTCCTTGCGGAGAGCGGTGCTTGACTCATGCACCAAGGCCGAGTCGTGCCCTAATTGAATCTTGCCGCAGCGCAGCGTTTCGTGCCGTTGCCCTGTGTGCCTGCCCCTGAAACAGGCTCCCATCACACTCTGGGAGCAAGCAGAGTTAATCATGGTGTGGTTGTAAAGAGATCTATTTGGTATGGAAAACTTTGTGCAGAGAGAGCAAAGCTGTGACCTCCTGCTTGTGACCAGAGCACGCAGAGGAACATCAGAGAACATCAACAGAATAAACCTAATTCTGCTCACACCTATATACATGCAAGCTGGAATTGCTTCTACTGAACGCACTAGAGAGATGTAGGAAGCTGGAAATCCCAACTGCTGTGTCAGATTCATCACTGGTACATGGAAATGAATGGAATTACACCAGGGATTATACTGTCCCCATATGGGTTTTTATGCCTGGTAACTCCTCAGCTTTAATGGGTATCAAATTTGCGCCTGCTATACTGGGTTGCACAGCTGAATGCTTTTGCTCCAGTGCTAAGGGATTAAATAGACAATTGAGGTTTCTCAGAAAGGATGTAGAAAATGTAAATCAAAAAGAGAGTCACTGGAACTGGTTGCAGCGCTGACAGCCCTGACAATGCCTGCTGCCTCCGACTGCTCGCAGTGACCGGCTGCAGCGGTGCCTGGGCTCACGCGGAGCAGCATCAGGGCCATAGACAGGGAAGATGGGACACGGGACTGAGAGCCCACAAGTCCCCACCAGCCTGCTCCAAGGGGCCTACAGGAAGGATGGGGAGGGACTCTTTATCAGGGAGTGTGGCGATAGGACGAGGGGTAACGGTTTCAAACTGAAAGAGGGGAGATTTAGATGAGATATTAGGAAGAAATTCTTTACTGTGAGGGTGGTGAGACACTGGAACAGGTTGTCCAGGGAAGCTGTGGATGCCCCATCCCTGGAAGTGTTCAAGGCCAGGCTGGATGGGGCTTTGAGCAACCTGGTCTAGTGGGAGGTGTCCCTGCCCATGGCAGGGGGGTTGGAACTTGATGGTCTTTAAGGTCCCTTCCAACCCAAACCACTCTATGATTCTATGATGCCATAGAATAGCTGGGAAGCTGAATCTGGTCTTCCCATGTGGTTGGGAGAGCTGGTGTGTCCCTGGTGTGGGGAGCTGCCGGGGGATGGCTGTGCTGTAAGACGGAGCTGTGCTCTGCAGGACTGCGCCTCTCACCTCAGCGACTCTGCCGTATTTAACATGCCTCTCGCCAGCCAGACACCAGCGTGGGGAAGTATTTGCCTTTGCGTTGCATTCAGGTAGCTCTGAAATTTTAGCAGCCTGTCAGGAAAGTTTGGAGGAGTCGAAGGCAATGCTACGCCTGCCCTGAGCAGAAATACGCTGGGGGGGAAGAACCCGACCTCGAGGAGAAATTCATGCTGTGCTGTATTACTCTACAAAGAAAATGATCCAATTTACTGGAGGATAAACAATTTTGTTACCTGCTTGGGAACCAGCCAGCACTTCTTTTATGACAATGCAAGTTTCCAGTTTTGGGTTTACTTAGGGGGAAAAAACCCCACCTTTTTGGTTTCATTTGGTTAGAGGTTTTTGTTTGTTTTGGAAAAACACTGCTTCCCTGCAAGGGACCACAGAAATTCATTCTCCACAGCTGTGTGAAAGCCAAGCTGTGCAGAGAAAACCTGTTCCAAGCACTTGTTGATGTTCATGCAGACTCCACTTTGCGTGATGGGGCAAGCGGTGACCATGACAGAAGACTGTAACGATAACTCCGTGCATCAGTGTGATGTTGTCATCGCCATGAGGTTGAGCTGGTTGCGTTGTCTCAAGTAGAGGAAAAGAAGATAAGGAGGTTGGAAAAGACAGTACCAAGCACCAACACAATGCACTCGGTGTCGGTAGCTGTTTGCTGTCTACCGTGCCACGATGGTGTGAAACAAAGCCCTGGGCTCCTTTCTGAATAGACCTGTGGAGTGCAGAGGGTGGTTTTGGTCAGCATGGTCTGCAATGATGTCAAGGGTGCTACGAGGAAGGTGGTCACACTGTGGTGTGCTTTCGTGAGCCAAGGATGCCTCTGTACAGTTTTGGCAGCCAGACTTACTTATTTTACTTTCCTGTGTGAGGTTAACAAGGTGATGACCCCATGGTGCCCCCATGTTGGATTCCCCAAGGTACCGCAGAGCTTGGTGTGGGCATTCTGTCCATCTCCCTGCTCGAGGATCTGAGGATTGGAGTGTGTGTGAACAGGGGAAGGCAGCTGGTGCTTGCGTTGTGGACCTCATGCTTGTCGGTGTGCTGGGAGTTTCTCCCCTCTGTCTCCCAAGGGAAGCTTGACCTGATTTTGTATTTCAGTGATGGTGAGACATTTCCCAGGGTCCATTAAACTGCTTTGGCTCCAAGTGGGCTTTCTCCAATGTTCAACTACTTGTTAACCATACGTGTCAGGTGGTACATGCGTCCTGGCTTAAGCAACTTGCCCTGGTATAACCCTTTCTGTAACGCACATTTGGAATGGTTATCTGCGTTCCCTTCTAGCTGAAGCAGTGCAACTTCTGCCCGGGGTCAGCCCTCTTGGCTGGGAGCTGCTGAAGTGACCTCTCGGGGGGGATGCTCAGGGCTTCTTGAAAAGCAATCAAACATTTGAGGAGTTTGTTCTCCTCAACATGTGAATCCTCAACATATTCTCCTCACAAACATGTGAATCCTGATTGCCTTGAGCTAGGACAAGACTGGAGGGTGGGTTGTGAGCTCCGTGCCTCTGATAGCTGGACCTCCACAGCTGTGCTATGGAAAAGCAGCGTGCTGCATTTCCTGCATATGCTCTTCACGTGTGGAGTATGTTTCCATCTTGTTACTGGCCTCTCCGAGAGCACTAGTCAAACGTAGGTGTGTAGGAGCTGACAAACTCTGTCCAGGTGGTTTGTGTGGCTTGAGGACAGACTCAGAGCTCCTTGCATGTGTAACCAGTCTCAGAGGCTGGATTCCTTATCCAGTGCCTCCTTGCTCTGTGGGTCTTCTCTTTTTCACCTCCTGTTTATTTCCTCCTTGCTGTCAGCAGATCAGCAGGACGCGTTAGCTGAAGCGTAATTCTGGACTAGAGCTGGCTCCCATCCACTCGCTTTGGAGTGGCCTCACTTCACACAGCCATATATGCATGTCCAAAAAATATTCTTCAACTTTAGCAAAGACTTATGGAAGAGCAGTGTACGTACGTGCAACAAGACTAGCGATGAGACTGACTGAGCTGCTTGAGTTGTCGCAGGCTTTGTACAGACCTCTTGTCTCTCAGATTGGGCTGCATACACGACTTAAATGGATGCTTTATCTTGATTTACTGGAGGTTCACTTACAAATACAATAGGATTATGAAATACAGGTATTCTCAAGTAGGTTATTCTTCACAGAGGGGTTATTTTCTCTGCCTCTCACCTTTCAAAGTTTAAACCAAATGACTTAGTAGCTGAGAACTATAAGGGGAAGACAGCATTCCTGATTTTTCTCTGACATACGCTACAGTGAATTAACAATAATTCTGTGGAAGGCAATGAAATGGTAATAAGCAGGATAAATCTTGGTGAGTAAGAAACATATGAATGCAAGTCCCATTTATTTTCCACAGCACTTACTTAGGCAAAAACTTTACCCGTTACGCATGGCAGTTTCTACTTGGATCTAGTTCGAAAGATGCTATCCTCAGATTTAGGCCCAAATTACCATGATTGAAGCCACAACACCTTAGCTGAGGTGTGGAGTTCTCCATGTGCATACACGCTCTTAGCCTGGAGCCAATGTAAAAGACTTATTTCAACCCCAGTTAATTACAGGCTAAACTAGGACAAATTACCTTGCTGCAGTCTTCCAGTACATGCAAGGTGAGTTACCATGGCTCAGCTGACCCATGTGGTAGGATTCATCTCCAGATTGTAAACACATCATTGTAGTAGTACTAAACTCCTCCTTTCCTCAGTGGAGAACTAGGCAATGCAATTAATGGAGTCCTGGTAGCAATTCAGCTGACCAAATATTGCCTTTTCCTATATGGGAACAGTGTTGTGTCCATCCATCTTGGCATGTTGTGCATGTTAGAGCCTGCCCAAACTCTGAGCTGTCTGTTCATGGCGCGTAGCGTGTCAGTTGACTCCCTTTGGGACCACTTACGAAACAAGGCTCTATACATCCTGGATAAGGGTATCGAATACTCTGAGATAACGAGATGCAAAGTACTGTGTCAGGGCACACTCTTACTTCTATTTGAGCTGTTTCCAAAGGGCTGCATGTTGTCAGTGGATATCTTTGGACCTCTGGGGCCAAAACTGCAAGATACATGGCAGCCTTTGTTGACTCATTGGATAGGATAAATCAGAGGCATGTTGGAAGAATGCAGCATTTCATAAGATTATACTCATATTGATCTTTCCTATCTGTGATTATTCCTGTCGCAGAGAGATGAAACATTATGACTTCTTAACTCCATGCAATAGGGAGCAAACTGCTGTGATTCTTCGCTGAGAGATGGAGTGCAGAGAGCCAGAGACCCAGCATCACAAAAAGTGGTGACACAGTCATGTCTTAAGGTAGTGGGACATGATTGCCTGTACAAATGTGATTACCTGTTTGAATGGCCCATGGCTGATTTCTGTTTCAAACCAACTCAAACAATTCACTGGCACAGCCCACCATTCCAAATAGACAATTTGAATGTGTATTCAAACCCTGCTTTGGAAGTTAGAAGAGTGTAATGATTTGGATGTGGTCTGTTGGTGATGGTGAACATCAGAGAACAACCCCAGAGGTATTTGATTTCCTAGTAGAGACACCAGTATATGGGTTTTCCATGAAGTAGCACAAAGAGTTAGCGCAAAGCAAGGAAATTAATTCAGATCTTGGCCTTCTAAACCCTTGCCTTAACAGCAGTTTAATATACCTGGTAAGAAGATGAAAAGAAAGCAAAGCATGGCTTGTAGGGAGATGGAAAAAGGCACAGCACTTCCTCTCCTTGGAGAAGAGTGCAGGACGGTGGTGCCCAGGCTGGTGGAGATCTGTGCTGGTGAGTCTGCATGGCACAGCATGGAGCAATGCTGGGAGCCATGAGAACGTCAGGGTAGGCTAGTATGGAAAATGTGGTGTTTCACCTTTTCCACGTATAATTTTTCTAATAGAACAATATTTTGTTTGATGCCGTACGGCCAGGATGACCACAGACTTTCCCCTAGCCCTTAGTCATGGGGGACCATTCTCTGAGCTTGTCATTTATTTCCCCCACAGACAATTCCTAACATTTCCCCATTTAATGTGGAGAAATTCAGATAAAATCTAGAAGAGGAGAAAAGCACAGTCCATTACCAAAGAACTGTGCCACTTCCTTCCATTTGATGACTAATGGTAGAGTTCCTTAAGCCTTATCCTTTGGTATCATTTGGATTCCTGACAACTCCACTCTCTCATGGGATGAGTAAATATTGGTCTGTTCCCAGGAAGATTAACTAGTAAAATGATTGAGGGGAAAAAAAACCCAAAACACAACTTTTCAGAACTTAGACTGCCCTTCAGACTTCCTTCAGACTCTGCAGGCTTTATTTTTAAGGTGCTTTAATTTGCCTACATTCATAAAATCCTGGAGTGTCTAAAAGAAAGCCTTTTTTTTTTTTTTCCTCACCAAAACAGCTAATTTGAGGAGGGATTTAGGACTTTGAATAAAAACCTTTGGTCTGTTAGGGAAATAAATTGGTAAAACTACAGTCAGTCATTGCCTGCAAACAGCACAGAATATATCTTGCTTGATTTAAGTCAGGCTCTCTGTACTTGAACAGTATCAAAGTGTGGAGCAGCAGACAGGGATGAGAGCAATCCCTGTCCATTGCAACCCCATGAACTTCAGTGAAGCCAGATTTCCCCTCAGCATCACTGGGAAGAGGGATTTACTTCGTTTTAGTGATTAGAAACTTGGGCCATTTATCTCAGCTGCTGATCTAGATAGACTGTCTCTGCAGTCAGCGGAAAGAGACAAAGCGTGTTCAGAAAGTGCCGTTGAGTGGGTTGAATTGCCCTCAGGAGGTTCTTCTCTCCCCACTGACTGCAGGATTGCAGTCCCGGGGCAAGGATGGATGTTGGATCCCATGCTAGATGTTGGCACAGCCTGCAGGGCTGTTAGTTATGGGAAAGGGAACTGGGAAGCAGCAAAGGCAGGATGCCAAGACGACAAAGCTTAACACAAGCCTCAGCATTGCCACCTTTTCTGTAGCCCTCTCAAAGGTGTGTTCTCAGAGCTGACTCCTGCTCCTCCCTGTGTCACAGTGAGGCCCATATTGTCCACCTCTGCTGGGGACACGCTGGTCTTTCTCTTCCTCCATGATCTGCTTTGCAGAAAGAGCTTGGGCAATGCTGGTCCTAGAGCAGGGAGAGGCTGTGGTCCCAGGGACCACTTCCATGCAGTAACCTCTCAGTTACTTGGTCAACTTCATGTTGTCTCACCAGCTGGTTTTCTGCTCATGTGGTCCATCCAAACTCTCCTACACGTTCAGAAGTCAGGGCCTTGGGCAGCTGCTTTGCTTGACTTTAAAAGCCAGTTCGCTGTTTCTGATACTGTGGAAACACGAAGCACCAGCAAAGTGGAGGGCTTCATTTCACAGACACTTACTTGGCTTTCTGTTTGCAGCCAAGACTGAGAATCCAGCCTTTTAAACTGAGTTTCTTAACTGCATTTCACTGAACACGAGTTAAAATAGACATCTCAAATACAGTGAAATGATTTATAGCATCTGACTTTATAGGCTTCTGCGATCTGGTTTATATAACAGATGCTCTACATACACCACCTAATCCCTGCCGTTGACACCAGCTGAGGACTGTTTACTTCATTACCCAGACATGATAATGGCATGCTCCCACTTCCCCTGTCATTTTACCCATGGAATACAAAGCTTTCTCTTAATGTTCATGAGTTAATCAGCATGACGCCCCTATAAGCAAGTTTTCCCAAATAAAATGAGGCATGGAGAACCTAAAAGACTTACCCACATTCACCCTGTGCAAGCTGGGATTGAAGTGGAAATGCCACCTCCCTTGTTCCTAGTTATTAGGAACTGCCTTGCCTAAAGTAACACAGCGCACAAAAATATATAGCTCTCCACTGGGTTTTTTGGTTGTTGTTTGATTGTTTGGTTGGTTTTTATGGTAATGCTACTAATGTTTAGGAGGATCACTTTTTGTCTCCTAGGTCAGGTCTTTTGCAGTTGTAGCTAGCAAGGACTTGGTGCACTGGAACATCAAGCTCAGTCATTTCTTCTTAGGTTTCTTCTCAGGGTGACACATGTAGTTTTGCTTCTGAAATGCATAAACCACCCTGGGACTCAAGGCAGTGCTGGGCTTTGGGGACAAAGGAGAGGGAAAAGAGGACTTAGGCTTTCTCTTAGGATCTGAGCTTCGTGTCAGGTAGGAAACGATTTGTATGACTTCAGGAAATTCGCTGGTTTGGGAAGGGGAGGTTCAGGAGTTAAATCTGTACTTCTTATTAATTAAATGGAGTGTGCACATCTGCCTTTGAGTGTGGGTCAGGAACACGGGTGCCACCTCTCCAGTGCAGCTGGTGGTTAAAATTGTACAGTCTAAACCGAAACACACACTGACCCGGGTGATTCCTCTCTGATCACAGGGAAGGTTTCCAGCTCAGACTGCAAGAAAGTTGTGTGCCCTGTACAACAGATGGAAATATCTCTCTGCCCGTTGTCTCTCCAGCGAGCGACAGCAAGCACAAGGAAGCTGCTCTCCCAACAGCCATGCGTGTTTGAGCTTGTGTCTTCTTAATGCTGTGGGAGAGTTTGAATGTTAGAAAAACAACGTGTATATCCGAAAGCCATGAGAGCGGTTGTATCTGCTTTGCACTTCTGCATCAATCTGGCAACATACTTAAGCACATGCTTAGCTTTAGCTGTGGCATGTGGGTTTTATCAACGTAAATAGAGCTGCTCGCCTAGAATAACAGAAGATGGGGTTGGAAAGGAACTCAAGAGGAGGTGCAACTCCAACTTCTCCCATCTTATCTCAAGGCAGGATCATCAACTCCAGAATCAGGTACTTGCATAGCCTGTTCCTGCAAAACTCCAACATTGAGATTCCTCATCCTCCGAAGGCAGCCTGTCCTGTAGTACTTACTGTGTTTCAGTCCTTTGGTGGCTTGGGACCAGGTTCAAAGAAATTATAGGATGTTACATTTCAGAGAGTAATTTTATGAGTGGTTTTACTCATTCACTTATTTCACATGGAAACAAGGCTCTAAGCATCGGTGATTCAAAACCATTAAGGTGCAGGTGGTTTTTTTCTGGGTATCCTGCATTTACCTTTGTCAGAAGGTATGGTGGACATTAGAAAACATAGCATGGATATATAAAGTAATTATGACAAATATAGGCTTAAACTTTGTAATGAGGTCTCTCCATGCTTGGTAATTTTCCTCTAGCAGCTTCCTGGACTGTACTCAGAAATTAAGTAAATTTGAGGTAGTTTTAAAAATGGGTGTGTTTAGTTAGAGGGTATCTAATGGTTTTCAGTAAGTCTTTCAATAAGTCTCAATATATACATTCATTTTGCAAGGAAGCTAGTTATGGGGAGAAGGTAGCAAATGCCATTTTAAGGAGAAAGGGGTGTTATTTACTTCAAGTGAATTACTTTTCACATTATCCTGCTGCATTACATGGGCACTATTAGGCACCAAAAAATAGCAAGTATTCACAAGAAGACTTATTTACGTTGAGTTAGACTGGGAGTTAATTACTAGTCAGAAATACAGGAGAGAGATTGTGACCCCTCCAGGCAGGACATAAGCGGACACAAGTCCATATCTGTCATCAGAAATCTTCCCTTGGCCTGTGATAGTGGAGGAGCAAAGCCAAGTCTCTGCCTGGTCTCCTCCCTTCAGTAGGGCAGTGAGAGCAGGGAGGCCTGAGGATCACCGCTGACTTGTGGCTGTGCCACCATCAGGCCCTAAAAATGCACAGACTGTCATCTGATGCGAAAGCAGACCCTTGTTTCAGCCGCAGTGGCAGGACCTGTACCACTCACATGGGATTTAGTCCTTCCTGAGCTGGTTTAGGTCCTTCCTACAGCTACTCCACTCCTGGGTTGAGCAACGGCACAGAACAGATGATTTCACTTCAGCTTCCAGTCAGTCTCTAGTCTGGGTGGCCCAGATTTGGCTTTGACTGTAGACTCACAAGATGCAAATTTAACCCTTGTAATGTTCAAGGTTGCAGTCTTCATTTAAATGAAGAGCTGTGTTCTCTGTCCTTAACACATTGCAGCAAACTTTTCATTAGGAGGTGGTGGATGCTAGTGCAGATGGACCTGGAAAGGGCACTGACAGGGTGGTACCAGGATCCATCCCATCCAGGTGTTGTCCTGCTGGTGAGAGGCACTCTAGCCCTGGTCCTCCTGATCGCAGGAGCAGGTCTGGCACACATGGTAGGGTGAGGACATGGTTGGATTGGGTTGATTGCCCTGATTTCAGCTGTGGTGGTCTGTCACAGGGATGCACCACAGGGACCTGTTTGCAAGGGCATGTAGCAACAGGATGAGGGGCAATGGTTTTAAACTAGAGCAGGGTAGGTTTAGATTAGGCATTAGGAAGAAGTTCTTTACAGTGAGGGTGCTGAGACACTGGCACAGGTTGCCCAGAGAGGTGCTGGAGGCCCCATCCCTGGAGACGTTCAAGGCCAGGCTGGATGAGGCTCTGAGCAACCTGATCTAGTTGAAGATGTCCCTGCTTTCTGCAGGGGGGTTGGACTAGATGACCTTTAAAGGTCCCTTCCAACCCAACACGTTCTATGATTCTATGACCTCCGGATAGCATCGCTCACACAGCTTGTGTGCCTTATGAAGCCTTTTCCCATTTCTTGACCACCCTTTTCATTACTGTTTCTTACACCCACTCTTCTACCAAATAAACAACCCACCCCTGGTCACTCTTCCCCTCGTTGGTCCCTTCCCGCAGGGACAGTTGGGCTTTGCAGGCAGCAGATGTCTGGAAATGGTACTGATACAAAGCTGCAAGCAAAAGCAGAAAGCATCACCATTTTTTGATGCATGAAGCTAGACTTTGCTCAATTCAGGATTTGTCAAAGCGTCTAGAAAATGACTCATTTATTTTTTTCCACTTCTCTAAAGAAGCCCCTGTTGGACTACATCCCTGCAGCGAGTGTTGGCCAGATCTTTCACAATATTGTTTATAGGCAATATTTTTAGGCTTGTTGCATGCAGTGGACGCTTGTGTCATTTCGGGCAGCAGCAGGTGAAATACCGAGGAGGGAAAAAGATTAAAACTTCTGGAGGAGCGCTCTGCAGCATTGTTGCTTAGCCATGCATGCGGTACATCTAAAAATAACAGCTAATGGAATGGGAAGCCAAGATGATCTGTTGATTTATAATGGCTTTTTTCCTGGTTTATTGCTTGAGTGCCCTGCCCACTGAAATTTGACATTGCAGCCAGACTGCCATTAGATAATCAGCGAAAGCTCTTCTCTTCGTTAGTCTATAGCCCTCTGAATTTCTTGGCATGAGCCATTCTTTTCTAATATCATCCAGGCAAATTAGAAAGATGACTTCTAAACTAATCAAAGCATTTTGTTCTCTTCCACTGATAGCTATAAGGCGATGCGTATAGGCTAAGAACCAGTGTTAGAGATACCCGTTCGAATCTGACCCGGATCTAAGAAATGTACTTTGGCTGGATTTATAGTTCGTTTTAGATACAAGTTTGTATCATTGGTTTGCATCAAGAAACACGGAGATAATAAAATGTAGGTGTCCAGACTTTCTTCCTTTCCGGTTTCCGAATGAATCCTTGAGTTTTCTTTAGGAAAGCATTTTGTCACTAGTAAAAGAAAAACATGTGAGTCTATTGATCTCTTTGTATATTTTTTTACTTTTAAAGGCACAGTAGATCATACACTGAGAAAGTAATATTTTATATGGTTTGTAGAAAATAAATCTGTTTTATCACTGCAATAAAAAAGGAGCCAGATGTTTGGAGGAACACGTTCCATATGGAAGAGGCTTAAAGTTGTGGAACTTGCTAAAACCATGCAAAGCTGCGATTATGGAGAAAACAGGAAGACAGCTTCCTCCCTGAACGTACACCATTTCCCAAGGAGGAAGCGAGCCTTTTTTCTCCGTTCTTTGTTGATTTTTGAAGCAGAGAGACAACTATTAAGTCATGACCATAAAAGGCTGATGCTGGCAGTGACATCAGTGGTAAAACCGCCCTCCTTCCCTCCCCACAACAACTCTAACTACACTTTTAAGAGACTTCTGTTTCCCCTATAAAAAGGTGAAGGACGCACTGGTTTCTTTGTTTTATGGCCAATACACTATTTAATATAAGGATACCAGCACTGTCCCTTTCATGACCATATTTCCAGCTTTGCAGAAAGCGGAGGTGCTTTCTGAATTTCCACGAAACGAAACAAAGCGCCTCCTTAATTTGCTCATTTAATTGCACTTTACGACCCAAAGCCCCCCGGCGCTGAGGTGTGGGCTGCCGCATCCCCAAGCATGCCTTGCTGCCTGCTGATGGGGGTGGAAGCCCGATGGCTGGCTTCAGCCCAGCGACCGGCGAGCACCAAATGTTTATTGTCTAAAGTGTCGTTTAACGGGAGGAGGAACAACACGGCACTATGCTACAGAGAGCGTATAATTGCATTTAGTTTTTAATGGGGCTGAGAGAGGTCTACCTGCTACTAGAGGAGAGCAGCGGTGAACCCATGGCTTTCTGAGGACATGTGTGCTCCTCTGCCAAACACTCCTGAGTGAGGTTGGATGCTGGTGTTGTCAGTAGTTGAGATTTAATCCGAAAGCCCATAGCATTTTTCTCCAATTCCTGGGTTGATTCCGTGAGAAACTGAGGCTTTGAATTCCCCAAATCCACTGAACTCGTCATCGTGCAGCGCTGGGTGTTGTCGCACAGGCAATGCTCCGTCTTCACCTTCCCTTTAAGTCAGCCTCTTGTTAGCTATAGACTGCTCTTATCTCATCTGGAGGTGCCGCAGGGCAGTGTGAGGAGCAGAGTTAAATCTTGCATTTACAAAGTATGCCGTGAGGCATCTGATTTCTGCCCGTCATTGTAGCTGTACGTTTTGAGCAGAAGGAGGCAAAATATGACCTAAACTTGATCTTTGTGCAAATATATCCCAGGAGACCAGTAAAAAAATGCCAAATTTGTTGTGCGGCAGCTACCTTTGTTTTTCTACATATTTTTGTGACTTCTGGGGCTTTACCCTTTGCCTCGTGAATGCTTGCAGTTGCCTGTGCGTTTCCTCTGCTGAATGTCTGCTGGGCAATTCTGAGTATGTGTTTGGAAGAGGCAGTATTTTCCCTCTTTCAACCCATGCAATGAGTATCTTGTCCATTGTGATGGATTTCCCCATCTTGCTGCTAGATGTTGCTCGTCCTTGATGCCGTGCTTTATTTCTAACCCTGAGCTCTGTCTGTCTGCTAGAGGGCTGTACCTCCTGAGTGCTGCAGGCACCGCCTCGCAAACTGGTGGCCATCATGTGTACGTGACATTATAGCAGAGGTGAGGAGATGGGTGCAAACTATAACTATGATACTCAGACTTGATGCTCAAGCCTGAGAAGGTGCAAGGGGCTTTTTGAATGTCAGTCACAAGGGAAGGTGTCATTTCAGGAGTCACCACCAGCAGCATCCGACTTTCTTCTGTCCTCCACCTGGGGCACACGGCAGTCTCTCCTGAGGACAGCAACGAACTGGAATCTTTGGGGTCAGTGTAGGAGGATCTGGGCAATGATAAACCAGAAGATCAAACCAGGCGATTCAAGAGTCGTCTTTATAATCGCCAGCGCTTGCAGGAAAAGGGCGGTATGTTTGTGGCCTGGAAAGGGGCCAACGTGAAGCGTCATCAACCTCAGCTCGATTTAACTAAGAGCATTTTTGTTTCTAGCTTGTTTTATCACACCAGACCAGTTACTTTCATGGGATTTGGAGTAAGTGCTGCCGCACTGCACTGGAAGTTTTGACAGTTCTTTTAGTACCCTTTAACAGGCTTAAGAGATAGGCCGGCGAGGAGCCGGGATGACATCCTCTGGAGCACGGGGCTTCAAAGCAAACGGATTCCCCCCTCCCTCCTCCCCCTCGCCCCGCTAAGTGCAGCGCCTCGATGACTTTGGAGTTACAGATTTTGCAGCTGCAGTGAAAAAAAAAAAAACAAAAGGGCTGCAATTCGTAAGGAAGCAAGAAGTATTTGTGAGATCAGAGCCAAGTGATCTGTGAAGCAGTGAAAGGAAAAGATGTAGCATCTTTAAATTCTCATGCACGCATTTCTAGATTATAAAGCTTTTCGGTGGGGGGAATAATTTTTAAAATCCCCACCTTTTCTTCTTCCCGTGTGAGTTGACTCTCAATACTGTGCAACAGAAGCAAAGTCCGCGTAGAGCTTTTTTTTCCTTACCCCAGCATCTCCACCTTCCCCAAATACATTTGAAAACATTATTTTCCCCTCTTCTGCATTTTCATTTTTTTAAACTTAAATATAGAATCAACCGTGTCATTTTTATTCTTCGTGTACTTTCCAGTATTAACATAAATGAATTCCTTCAAAGATTTCTTTCATAGCAGAAAGTAAGACACAACAGTTTTGAGCTCAGTTTGTTGGGTTTTTTTTATAAATTTCACCTTATGTATTTGTTGGCTGCACTGGAAATTGGGCCTCATTTATGAGCTGAAGTTATGCTGTTATTAATGTACGCATGTAAGACACAATGAGTTAAAGTACCGGTCACAATCGTGATTTAAATCGGCAAGTAACTCTTGGTTTGCTCTGTATAATTTAGATATTTTCCAATGGAAAAAGTTGAAGTTATTGTTTCGTAACAACTAGAATATATTGATTTGCAGGTAAAAATGGATTTTACACAAAAATTGGCGTGGTTTTAACAATTTAGAGGATGTAGAATACATACACATTGAAGCCATAACGTACTTTACCACGTATATATTCACATTTTAATACTATCTATAACAGATAACATTATGAAATAAAGCCATTTTTATTACTGAATTTTTTCCGGTCATTTGTATCAAATTGCTTGCGCACGGAGTCGGAATAGAAAAATAAATTTAGAACACCATGATATTAATTTGCCTGTTAATAACTGAATATGATAGATAATTCAAGAAATAAGCATGTCAAAACTAATCTATTTTTTAAAAACTATTGAATTTACTAAACTTTAGGAAAACTATCTTTAGGAACGGGATTGGACAGACTCTTTCAGGCCATCTTGTCCTTCACCTTTGAACTAGTGGGTGAAAACATCTCGTACATAATTTTTATTCCTAGACTAGGGAGGGAAACGTGGTTTGCTTTTTTTTTTTTTTAAATTCTCAAGTGGTGTCTTAGCATTGAGTGAAGTAATTACTGAACTGAACTGAGCTGAAGGAACCGAGAGGAAGAAGTGCTTTCTGCACCTGCAGAACGAGTTGCAGCTGTCAAGAGCTGGTTTATCACTTCAGCAAATTCTTGTTCCAGGTGCTCAGCAAGTGACTTCCCCGAAGCCTGTTGTTTTACTTTCTTAAAACCTCAGTAACAGTGTGCACTGCCCGAATACTGTTTGAATTTAATTTAAATTATAGAAATAGATTGCTTAAGTCTCATGTAAAAGATGTCAAGATTTTAGATCTTGAAAACAGGTTTATTCTTAAAGAAAAACGCACTGCATTTAAATTGGATTAAAGTAGCAATACTATCTGAATAAACAGAATGATAAAAGCACAAAAATCCTCAATAGCCCACACATTCCCTTTAGAAAAGAGAATGAAATATCATTTTGCTTGAAATTATTCTTTAAAATGTAGTCCTTTTTGACTTCCGTCAATAGAAGGAATGTGTGAGTTACTGAAGAATTTTGTATCTCCTTTACTGAGTTTATTAACACAATATTAAAATTTTAATCCAGTTTTTGAAGCACCCAGAGGCCTATTGGCTATTACGTGTAGATAAAATAAAATAAAAACAATTTAAAATGTTATTAATTTTACCGGAGGGAATTCAGATGATAGTTCGAAGGACATTCCCCTCACTACCTGTGCTGAAAGTGATCCCTAAATTCAGTTTTTCTTTGAATTTTTGTTCTGGTAAAAAGTTCTGAACTCATCTAAGACAACATTCAGCAGGACTCACTTTACTGCACACAAGGACATCCCTAGAGGTAGCAAGCAAAAGTCCATATAACCTGGTCTTTGTGTCTAGTAATGACCAGGAGTGGAGATTTAGACCAGAGTGCGAGAAAGTAGATGTTCGTTCACCTGGTAAACATTGCCAGCTTGCAGTAGTCACCAACGCAGCGAGACCAGATGTGGACACCACTGAACCAGCCCTCTATGAACTTATCTCTTCATTTTTTGAACCCACTTCTTCTTTTGGCAGTAAGTTCCCATTCGACTCTGCACACAATTTAGTTAGCTTGTGAGCAAGACGGTTTAAATGGTGTAAAATACACGAGGTAAATGTCTTCTTTTCACAGTGTCTTTGAGAGATTTTTGGATGTCACTAAGGGACTTGCATTAATTTTGATGGAGACCGCAACATGCAATCTGAGAATGGCTTTTGGCTAGGAGGACAAGTACATACCTTCTCCAGCAAGCTTTGGTCACCTTGAAATTATTTTAGAGGTGATGCCCTTCTCGGAGTCCAACTGGCAATTTTCCAGCATTATTGCTGCCTTCAGAAGCGCTAACTGGCGCGTTGAGCGCCGAGTGTGCTTTCAAAGGGACTGAGGGGTGGATTTCCCACTTCTTCATGTACGAAAGATTTATGGCAAAGGAACTCTTATTCCCCTGTGCTGTGAAACAAACAGACTACAGAGCAGCTCAAAGTACAAAATTTTGGACCGCAATCTAAAATTTCCTCAAATCTGAACCGTAACCAGAACTTTTGCTTTAGTTTTACATGCTATATGTGGGTCTCCTGCTCCAAGTACTGTCAACGCCCAGCCCAGCAAGCAAAAGGCAGCAACAAATTAGGGATTACCTGGCATTTGTAGCAGAGTTAATTACTTGTATAACATATAACGACTTCCTGAGATCTAGTGAGAAGGCCAAAAGTAGCGACTGCGGCTACTGCAACTCCAGCTGAGTGGAGGAATGCATCCTCCTCCCTCGGTTTGCTGGAGCAAACAAGAGTTTTGTCCGTGCAGTCTGAACTGCTGGACAAGATACAACCAAATCACATGTAGGCTCAAAAGTTATGTTTGATCAGGTTTTCTAAAGCACGTAGGGAGCCAACCTGCACTTCTGGCTCTCTAGCCATCTGATGGGGCACCTATTTGGGGACAGCCCATTGCCAGATGGGGCCATGGTGGTCATTCAGAGGGGTTCGGAAGCCCTCCTAGAGCTTCAGCTGTGCCCTCTGAGGCTCTAGTCCCCCATTAAGCTGAAATTATCCAACTGCTCTGAAACTCCTGGAAGGGATGAGAAGGCAATTAGGCAGGCAGGCGGGCAGCACCGTCATATGAACATCATTCCAGTGGGAGACCGGGGGTTTGGATGTCCTTGACTTAGGTGCGCAAACGGGTCATGCATGAAGACTAGCAGGGGTAAATTTAAACAGAAAAAAAAATATCAGATAATGTAAGAGTGAAAGGTGAAACCAATTGTCTTTGTACCAAAAATCCCTGGTACTTACAGGAAAAGACTCACAGTTTTGTACAAGGAAAGGTCAGTCTCAGAAAAAGGGAGTACATTTTGTTAAAGAATCACTGTTCTTTCTGCTGAAAGGTAGAATGTATTTTTCCAAAGGGTCCAATAATTTGCCTTTGCAGTTATATACCAATGAACACTGGGAATAGCTGTGGAATGGGGGTTGATGTTGGCCAGCACAAATCTGAAGGCCATTTTTTTTTAGCAGCTAAGGAAAATAGGTTTTACAGCCCAGGAACAACTCAACAGTTCCTTCCCTGAAGCATAAAACATTCACAGAAATCAGTGGGGGTCCTGGCTGAGAAGGGAGCAGAATTCCTGGTTGAGCTTGTAGCTCCATACAACGCTCTGGCATGTAACGTGCTGCGGATCTGCGCAGGCGAGGGCACGGAGTGGACTTCACTGTTCACGTACAGATCCTGAACAATGGGAGGGTGGGATGTGATGGTCTGTACGGACCAACAGTGTTGCACCTGGTCTGGACATGCATTCCCACGCTGCTGCCCCAGAGATACGCCCACCGTACCCACTGGAGAGCGCTGGCTGGTGGACGAGCCTGTAGACTCAGAAACAATTTACCATCCACTCCTGTCCATGGATGGGCACCCAGATTTCAGGCACATCCGTGGGAGCTTGCACACCGACCCCAAAAAGCCTGGAGAGCAGCTCTGCCCACAGCCTGCACACGGAGAGGATGGAGTCCAACCCATGTGCTGCTCCTGGCATTGAGCCTGCTTACGGGGAGCGGCGAGAACTAAGTTCACATTTAATATCAAACAACCATTGCAAGGCAGTCAACGTCGATTTGGAAAAGAAAAAGACAACTAAAGAAAAGACAGACTGACAGAGAGCCCTGAGGGGGTTCACTGGGGCTTATGGAGAGGAATTGCCCCAGCTTTTAGCCAGGTGGAGGCAGTTTGATGGCAGCAAAAGGCGCCGTGCGAACGCCTGCACGGCGCTCGCCGTAGGATGCAAGGATGTGGCTGGGTTCCAAAAGGAGTTTGCTTTGTGGCTGTCGATACAGTCCCTTGATTCATGGCTGGGTTTTGTTTCTCTCTTGACTTGTTGTTTGAAACACATGTGCAAACTGGCCAGAGTTTTGCTTTTCGTACTGTTCAAGGATGATCAGAACACAAAGTGCTGTCTCATGAGTTTTGTCGACCCGATTCCCTTCCAGAAATTTGCTCACATCTGATTTTGTTTCCTCTGCCCACTCTCTGTAGACAACTGAGTTTCCAGTGTCATTTGCCTCCTACGCACGCTCATTAACCCATTTCCCTCCACCTCCGATCCTACAATGCCCATTTTATCCAATTAATGGTAGGAAATAAGTGGGGGTTTTATGACAAGGGTGTGAAGTTCCGTCTGACACTTTGCATCTTTCCAAAGAACAATGCTCTCTTAATAATTATGTTCAAATGACCATTAAGTTGGTGCTGCCACAGTTCTCCCTTCAGTTTTAATGAATATAATAAACAGGAATGAACCTCTGCTATCCGCAGCTGCTGCCATTGTCTGTGAGCCGCGCGTTGCTTCAGAGAAGTTTATTTTAGCTTTAAACCTTTTTCAAACAACATGCAAGAGAGTGAAGAAAAAAAAAAAAGGAAAAAAAAGTTGGTGCTTGTTTTGTCAGCTCTCGCCTTTCCCAGATGTTTTTGGCATGAGAAACGCCGTAGTACAATTAAAAAGAAGCCTCACTTTCAGCAGGATTTGGGAAGCAGGACCCCAGTAAAGTCCCAGGGGTCTGAGGGTGCTCAGAAGATCGTCAGTGCAGGGGTGCAAAGTCTCTCCCTGGTTGCATGACCAGGGGAACCCCAGCTCTGTCAGTGGCAGCGTCAGAGTAACGGAGCGAGGGTTTTTCAGTCCTGTTCAGACGAGGAGAAAATCCTGGCCTGACACTCTCCTCCTCTGGGGGGAATCTCTTAAGCTTTTTAAAAATGTCAGTCTATCCCAGTAATGCTTTGCACCTAGGACCCTTCAAGCAGGGCGTTCAGAGCATTTCATAATAATTTCCAGGGTTTTCTAGGAACAGACCTGCGTGAGACGGAGACAAAGACCCCGAGAGCCGTGGTACGTGGTCCTTACTCTGAGCACTAACATTTAACTGACAGAGCACTGCGGATGGACAAATATTTGTTCTCGTCTCATCAGAATTGAGTTCTTACTCTGTGTATTTTGACCTTTGAATTTTTTATTTGATTCAGACAGAACGAGTGCTGCATATGCTACCTTTAGTGATCATATCCAAGTTAAACTGCTTTTCCGTAAATATTTTGTTTCAGATGTGGGTGTCTGTGGGAGTCCTGAAAAGTTCTGAATGCTGGAAACATTTAGTTTAACATTATTATTATGTACATACAGCTTTTGCAGCGTTGTGATTAAGGTTGTGTCAGCAAGTAACATTTAAAAGCCAAGTTTAGGGACTTATAACTCACTGAAGAAATTCACTTGGGGCTAAAAGTTGGCTTTTCAAGCAGTTCTGTGGGAGTCAGCCAATATATTTGAATTTTTTGGCTTCTCTTGGCTTTGAGTCACAATGTGACTGAAACATGAGTTTCTTATTTTCTCTGTTTAAAAACTGATCTGTTGTCTTCCCACCCATAATATAAGGTAGCCCCAATTGTTAATGTTTGACCTAAAAATAGTTGTATGTTTCTTATTCAGGGGCAGAAAATTGGTCAATTGCAGACAGATTAACTAAATAACCAAACCCACATTGTGCGCCGTTACGTAGTTTTGTTTCTCATGAAGATGTCTGATCCACCTCTCTGCCGTGACAACTTCTAATATAATTTCCCCAGGGCTGATCATGAGCGTTGTAAGGTGTTTTGAGGATTCATTAATTCCCTGAAGGGACATTATACATGCAGAGTGTTATTTGCATGCAAGACAGATAAAAATCCAAATGGTTTCACTTCCAAATGAAAGTTTTAGGCGATGATTTGACTACTATTTAGTTGATTTGCACAGTTGGGGATTTTGGGTTTTTTCCCCACTTTTATGTCTAAAGGAATGAAAACACTGTGAAGCCTCTTTCCTCTGAGGCCTTTAAAGGGTTAAATTAAGGCTTGCAACAGCCCTGGGAGGCAGATTTTTACATCACTGATTTTTATGAAACATATGCTGATACTACACCGTGAGTAGGTAGCTGTGTTTGCTGTAGCGCTGCGTACGTTATTGTGGGGCTGTACATACAGTTAACTTAAATTACTACCGCGCCATTGTCATCTGGAAACCTCATACCTTTTTTTTTTGCTTAGCACTAACATGAAAGCAGCTTCTGATTAGGAATATATAATAAAGTTACTCGTTTTCCCTTCATGGAGGGAAATAGCTTTGGATTTTGATGAGGAGGTGTTCAGAGGAGGATTTAGTCCTCTTGTGGTTACCGTGAAATTTCAGGTTTACCCAAAAAAACTCTTCAGCATCCTCTGCCAGCATCTGCCGTTCTTTGTCTTACACTTCTCAGACTCAGTCCAGCCCCTGCTATGTTGGTAAGTCTGGGATTGAGTGGTCTCCTCTTCAGGAAGCCATCAGCTATCTGCTAGGGAAATTGAGGACATGTCCTCTGATGGCTGCACTTCCATAGGATCCCGTGAAAGCAGCTTTTGCGTTGTGTCAGCTCCGTAACTGGCAATGATTATTTCGACTCCTACTCCTACTTAGCATGGTCCAAGCTTTTATTGATCCAAAATGGAAGTCTGGCGTTGGGAAGAAGTCTCTTGAGGGGAGAGCTTGTCTTTTGGGAACAGGACTTTTGTGAGAACTGGCAGTGATGGGAAGGAGGTGTGGAGGACGTGGCCGGAGGGGGATGAGAAAGGCTGCGCCACCCCAAAAGGAGGGCACCCGAGAAGCTGCTGCAGAAGGAGGTGCTCACAGGGGTCTGCAGAAAAGGCTCGAGAAGTTTTAGCCAGTAGCGAGACACCGTGGATGAAGCTTCAGCAATTGTTAAGCCCCAGAGCAAGCTCTCGCTGCTGCTTTTAGTTTTCTACTTAAATAAAAATATATTGTAGAGTTTAACAGAATTTTAGCTCTAGCACTATCTATGTTATCAAACCCTAACATACTAGAAATGATGCCTGTCCTGCCAACACCATTTGCTGATGCTGTTGGAAGACATAACCACCAGTATTCTCTTCCCAAGCTGAAGAACTCCAGTTTTCTTCCTTTCCGTCCTTTCATCCACCTTATTGCCCTTTCTCTATCTCTGCATGTCTGTTCACTTGTCCTCTCCCTCCTGCAGCGCCCTCCACATGTGAGATGAGGGTTGGAGAGCTGTTACCCTTCAAAAGTAATCCGTGACCCCGTTTCAAATGTTCTGATGGAGGTTTCACACAACACTGCTTCTTGCCGTTGAGGGAAGAGGCCAATTTAAAATGGCTTAGCTCGTTAACATGGTTAGCATAACACAGCTTAACATTGCTGACTGCTCTGCAAAGCGTCAGGTTACCATAACCATTGCCACCGTTTCGCAAGGCCCAGAAGTATTCGCAATTTGACATGAACACGTTCCCAGGGGAGGCTGGAGATACGCGGAGGTTGCAAGGCAGCACGTGGTGTTTGTGGAAAGAAAGGAACATCAAACACCTTCAGACTGCCACTGTAGCTTCTTCATTCTCGGACACCACGGGGGAGGAAGAGCTGCCTCTCAGAGAGCTAGGAAAAACAAAATTGTTGAGCGACCCGGTTGGCTCGTGCCCATCATGCTCAGCCCGGCCACCACAGCTCCTGCCCCGGCACCAGGGAAGGGTGTGCAGGTGGCCCAGACGTTGGTGCAGGGTGCGGAGAGGGACCAGCCGAGGCAGCTGATGAAAACTCAACTTCATCCTGTGCCACTTTGGTGAAACGTTTACCCGTGGCTGTTTCCCGAGATTTTAAGAGAAGTTGGGCAGCGGTGTTTGGTACCCACTAATTAGATGCAGTTTGAGATGTGTTGTGGTAATGTTGTGAAAATCTGGCCCCTGCTGTGACATCTGCAGCCAGACAAATGACACCACCCAGCCTCTGGTCAAAGCCTATGTTTTCAATTCAGCAAATAACAACTAAAACACTGTAAGGGCTCTTTGGAAAGACAGAGACGTATGAAAGACCAATTCCTATTTTGTCCATAATCTGTTAAATAGGGATGAAAAAAAGCATACTATTTGCTTTTTTTTTTCCCCAGAAAGGTGCTTTATGGACAGTAAATACTCTTTGTGATTGATTTCTATTATTTTTTGAGAAAAAGGCATTACTGTTCTGTCGAGGAGTTCTATGTTTAAAAATGAAGAAGAAGCGCCCTTGTAGAAATTAACAGAGCTGACAATTTGGGAGGTTTTTGCTTTGGAACATGTGAGGTCTTCTTCTTAACCTACATGTTACTGAATTAAAAAAGCCAGCATAAGCCTTGCATGTAGTCCATTAGGATGTTAGAAAAACATAACTGAGGCTCACAAGTTGCTTTTTTTTTTTTTCCCAAGAAGCAACGATGCCATCTCCAAAAGCACAGCTTAGAGGAGCTCAAATTCCTACACTCCGAAAAGGGAGGCCAAGTGCCAAAAAGAGGAGAGATTTCTGAACGTTGCAACAATATCAGAGGAAGTAGAGTGACCTTCACAGAATCACAGAATGGTGGGGTTGGAAGGGACCTCTGGAGATGATCCAGTCCAACCCCCTGCCAGAGCAGGGTCACCCAGAGCAGGTTGCACAGGAACGCGTCCAGGTGGGTTTTGAATGTCTGCAGAGACGGAGACTCCACCACCTCTCTGGGCAGCCTGTGCCAGGGCTCTGCCACCCTCAAAGTAAAGAAGTTCCTCCTTCCTACTGCCCAAGCTTAGATGAGTCCCTCTATGAGAGTTTAGGACTGAAAACAGCTGTAGATGTCAAAAAGGTTGGCAAGGTCAAAATGGTAATGCAACTAAATGGATGTCACGCGAAGTAGTGAAATCATACATTCTGTAAATGGCAGATCTTTAGGGCCTGAAAAATTATTAAAAGAGAGCTTAGTACCTGGTTATGTGATCCTTCGAGAGCTGCAGCTGCTCAATAACTTGGTTTGGACCACAGAGCAGAAGCAGAGGCAGTACATTTTACAGATGTGCTTTCAACCTTTGCGAACACATTACTAGAGGTCGTTGCAGAAGGTCGCCAGCGTACTGCCAGGATGGGGTGTGCTGTAGGTCTCCATACGAGGCTGCTGCCACCACAAGAAGACACTCAGTCTGTTGGCTCAGAGCATAACTGCCTCCCGGTTTCATCTCTGGAGGTCTGTGGTCCTCAGTGTGCTGGCAAGGTGGCAGCTGCCGCAGAAATGCCCGTCACCCAGTCCTGTAACAGGCGGACCACTTTTCCTAACATTAATAATTAATAACCCCTCTCTCCCACACAGAGTATGGCGTGGGGCAGAGCAGTTGTGCTGTCTCGCTGCAGCTACCATGGAGCACGTTCCAGCATTGTTCAGGGGTGAAAGCTGCCTCCAATTAACCCAGCTGCACCTCCTTATTAGGAGCGGAGACTGGGCTGCCATCCGACGTGATGCTAACCACAGCACTCCCGCCTGCCACCAGCCAGAGAATTTGGTGTGTCCTAGCCACATCGGCTCCACAGCCAATTGGACTCCCCTTCAATGAGATTTAACCTCCTCCAGACTAGATCTGCAATGACATTTAGTTTCCTAAAGGCATAGAAAGCAACTAGGATTAAGAAGTCTTTAGCCAAATCCTGTTGACACTAAGGGGATCTAGGTACCAAGTGGCACGGAGCTTTTGTAAAGACCAAGTCTGTTGAAGCCAATGGGGCATGGACACCAGACTAGAAGAGTAAAGCACCTCTCTGGGTGCTCTGGTACAACCCCCAGCCTCTTTCCAAGGACATAGCGTGGTGTTTGCAGAAGATAAAGCCAGGTGATGGGTGTGAGTAGCCTTTTTTTTTCATTGCAGGACCCTTCTAGGTAAGGAACCCATAGGGTGAAAGCTGCTGCTAAGGCTTATTCCCTTTAAAGGGACCAGCCGAATGCCTGGTGGAGGTCCACAACCGAGAGCCCCATTTGCATTGCAGGTTCTCCCATCTTTTTGAAGTCTGACCCTGTGCGCCTGAGGGATCACTCGTGATGCCTATCTGACTTAGCAGAGATGGTTGGAGAGCAGCACCGATTAGCAAAGCTGGGCACTGTCATGCCTTCAGCCATTCAAGGCTAAACCCAGCCTGGACCATGCACCAGCACCACCAGCTCCCTGCCCACGTGTTAGTGTAAAGTCACCTCCAGGGGAGGTGAACACCCTGAGCTGAGCTGGGGCTGGTTGTACGGCACCAATACCAGTGCTGCTCCAGAGCCGCAGCCCTTGGCTGGCTCAGGGGCCGTGCAGACAGCTGGCTGTGCCAAATTAGCCCCGCACGAATTATCAGGGTTTATGAGTCAAAGCTGGAAGGTCCTTTTGCAAATGGGACCTCGGCGTCTACAGCACTCGGCGGCTTTTGTAATGTTAAACCCAGGCCGCTTGGCTGGGTCTCGCAAAAGGGGCCTCGGTCCCTACGCACACACGCTAGCAGGGATGATCCCCGTCACAGCGAGCACCGACGGCTCCCTCACTGGAAAACTCATCTGAGAGCACAAGCAAAATGCTGCTGCCAGGGAAATGGCTCTCAGTTGTGGACCTCCACGAGGCATTCGGCTGGTCCCTTTAAAGGGAATAAGCCTTAGCAGCAGCTTTCACCCTAGGGGTTCCTTTCCTAGAAGGGTCCTGCCATGAAAAAAAAAGGCTACTCACACCCATCGCCTGGCTTTATCTTCTGCAAACGCCATGCTACGTCCCTGGAAAGAGGCTGTCAGCCCTGCAGAGGTACGCGGGAGTTCAGCCCGTCCAGGCAGGGCTCAGCGTCCATCTCTACAGCAAGAAGCTGGAAAGCACATGAAACCAAATTACTCACATTTTCCCATCTGTGCACATGTGCTTAGCTGGTGTTAAATTATCAGTGTAAAGGCCTAGTAGCTTTGTAATGTACACACAGAAAGATTCCCACAGATTTTTCCTTTTTTTCTTTTTTTTTTTTTTTTTTTATTGAAGCCAGCTGAGTAAATTCATAGGAAGTTGTAACAGGACAAGTGAAATGTATACCCACATTCCCTGGGAATCCAAATGCCTTTAACACATACTGTATTTCATGTGAAATTTATTTTAGAAGACACCAGAACAACATAATTTTTTCATCGCTGCGTTTTAAAGCTATCACTTTTGAATGAAATAAGGTGACAAGAAGAAAAAGAAAACGTGAAAATCCCAGAACTTGATACCCCTCTCACACACTTTAAGAGAAGAGATTAACTTCTCCATTTTTCTGGGTCACTTTCAAATTTATTACTAATTACAGAATAACTTTAAAATGCAGCCCAAATTTAAACTACCATGAGGGAGAAGCAGCTGGAATGACTTAATTTACTTTGGAGTTGGGTGCTGTCTTGTGCTTATTCTCTATTGTGTCTCAGAAATCATTGCAATCCCACTGAGTTTAAATAAAAACTATTTCTGTCCGTGGCAGGAAAGTGCTATCTGGGCACCGCAGGCTCGGGGACCGTTTTGGGGGCTGGGGGAGCTATCTATCTGATAACCTGCAGGAGTGGTCAAGCTGCTGAAGAGCAATGTCCACGGTGATTTCCATGGGCTTAGCAGACCTGCCGTTGGTCCCAGCAGCCGTGTTGATCTGCGCGGTCGCACTGGTGAGCAGCCTGGTGGTCAGCAGGGGCTTGCCAGTCCCGGCATCTGCCAGGTGATGGTACCACGGCATCCTTCACCTAATTTCCACCCTGTCTCCGCTGCCTTTTGTGCCTGTCCTCATAAAAATCTGGGAGCCAGACCTCCGGCTTGTTCGAGTCAGGGACTGATTTATGCTATCTGAGGGATCTGAAGGTCTCCGCAGTCAGTTCCTCGTTTGCAAAATAAACTGAGCCGAGCTTAATGAGATTTTGTGAGATGACTTTGGTGAGCCCTGCATCGGGTGCAGTAACACTTAGCCCGTGGCAACGAGGGCTGATGCTGTCTGTGCTGCCTGCTGTGATGCAGAGATGGGGCAATGGTCACTGATGGGAGGAAGAACTGCGAAAAACAGCATCTCCTTGGGGCTGGCACTGCCTGCTCGTTCAGTTTGTGATGGGGATAAATGCTAGGAAGGGCACGATCCATCTCCCGTTGAAGTCAATGTGGTGTCCTACACCAGGATCTGGGTTTTCCAGAAACAAACAGTTTCTTCATTCATTCTGAAATTAAATGATTTGTTACTCAACTACATGATAGCTGCATGATCATAGAATCATAGAATCATAGAGTGGTTTGGGTTGGAAGGGACCTTAAAGATCATCTAGTTCCAACCCCCCTGCCATGGGCAGGGACACCTCCCACTAGACCAGGCTGCTCAGAGCCCCATCCAGCCTGGCCTTGAACACCTCCAGGGATGGGGCATCCACAGCTGCTCTGGGCAACCTGTGCCAGTGTCTCACCACCCTCACAGTAAAGAATTTCTTCCTAATATCTCATTTAAATTTCCCCTATTTCAGTTTAAAACTGTTACCCCTCATCGTATCGCTCCACTCCCTGATAAAGAGTCCCTCCCCATCTCTCCTGTAGGCCCTTTAGGTACTGGAAGGGCCTATAAGGTCTCCCTGTAACTGTAGATGCCGTTTACTACTGAGGGAGATGCTTCTGCAAAATTTTGCCCACAAGTCAGTGTCCTGCTGAGCTGTGAGGTATTCCTTCCCTGAGTGAGGTCTGCAGGGCTGGGCTCCAGGTGTCGTGTGGGGCGGCACATTTCCAAAAGTGCACGTACGACGTAGGGACGTGTCCCACTTGGTGCAGACAGCTCTTGCTGGGCTCCCGACCCCTTCCTCTGTTGAACTGGAGCAGGGATGAACTTTAATAGAGCTGAGTTCAGGCTTTGAGCCCTGGAGCTCCTCAGCAAATATGGCTTGAGTTGGCGTGTTCAGCGAACACAGATCCGACCTCTTCTCCCACACCTTGTCCTTCATCAATGCTGTTGCTTAATGCAAAGCCTGATTTTGACATCACCCCTGTCTTCCAAATGAGCTCAGTCCCAGCATGCTGGCCATCACACACACGTCTAGCAAGGATTCCCTGCTGCCTTCTAAAAAGAAATCACGATATTTAAATGAAGGGGGAACGAGCCAATGATATAAAGGCTTTAATTTGTAAAATAACTGCTTCATTGCGGTAGTTGAGGTTCATTTTTGGAGGCTAAGGTACCTTGTTTATGATTGCAGCAAGAGTCCAAGTTGCCTGGAGGATCTGCCCTGTAGATTTGTGCTCTCGTGTTGTACGGCTGTGAGTTTCCTCAAGGGCTGGGGGAATTGGTCCTTCAGCTCTCCAGGCTTCAGCCCTTAAGCAGAGCGCGGGGTTTCCCTGCAGAGCCACGCTCATGGCCATGCATGGAATAAGACTTTGCTGTTCATTTTATGATAAATTTTGCTCACTTGGGCACTTTGTGGTAGTCGTTGGCATCAGCTGTGCTCCTCGTGTAAGGAAAGGATGAGCATGTGAACCAGGAGCAAGGCCTTCAGTAGTCTGATTTTCCAGCAAAACTACTCATCTCTTCTCTTTGGCTTTACCCCCATGCCAACTCTTTCCACAATGCCATGCCCTCTTCTTCCCACACTCTCTCCTGGTTGGTTTTTCTGCACTATATTCCCTGCTCCAGGGGCCAAGCAGGACTTTCATCTTGGGTGAGGGAGCTCAGCACTGGGCCAGGTCAGAAGAAAATCTGGGAAACTGTGCTTTTCTGATGGAATTCCCTGACTTAGCGAATCCGAGCAGCCTCGCGGAGAGGCTTTGATTTCGGCACGGTTCTCCTAGAGTGTGGTGGACTCCCTGCTGTCTACCCTTTCATTCCCCCAACTTCACCAGTGTCCAGGATGGAGCCAGCTCTCCCGGGCTATCCGAGGCCATGAATCCTGGCCAGCCCCACAGCCCAGCTCCAGTCCCTCTGCTGGAGCATTTTGAAAAGCGTAGGCTTTCCTTCCAAATCCCCCATGAAAGTGCAGTTTCCGAAGAGTGAAATCCTCCCCAAGGCCGCCCAGCTCCTCTCCACACCAGGCAGGATGGGGCCGTTCCACGTTGACATTTGGGCTTGGTCCAGCTTTCAGAGGCTTCGTGCCCCAGAGGGGCATAGGTTTGGCAGGGCTCGCACGCTGCTCGGTGCTGCCGGCTGTCACGCAGCCGTCGTGACAGCCCTAATTGTGTTGACAGTCTGACGGAGGGCTGGACTTCCCGAAAGGGGGACAACTGCAGGTACAGGCAGGGGATGCTGCCTCCTTCCTTTCCCCGTGTCATCTCGCAGATTCCTCGTACCCCCTCGCAAATACTTCTCTGCAGGTCTTTTTGCTCTTCTCATGGAAATATCAGTGGCTGGAGCCTGTCCCTGTCAGAAAAAATAAAGGTTTGGGGGCCGGGAGGCATTTCCCCCTGCTGTCCTCTGCAAGGGAGCCCCTAGTCCTGGGGAGAAGTTCCTCTCTCCTCCATCTCCCCGAGCAAGGGGAGATGATCAGGCCCTTTCACGTAACAGTAAAAAATGGGCCAAATGACCTCAGACTTGTTTTGTTAAGGGTTTTTTTGTTTGTCTTAGGGTTTTTGTTGGGTTGTTGGTTTTTTTTACGAGCTCACCCATCACCCCCAGTGTCTGAGTGTACATCCCAGGGAGAAACCATCTGGGGTGGCAGTAATCCCACCATATAGAGGTACCTGGTCACGCGTGACCTAGGAAGAACGTACCGCATTTGCTTTCAGAGATTTGCTTTTCGTGCAGTACTTTCTTCCCTTTGTCAAACGCTAGGAACTGAGAAGGTCACAGGGCTGATTATATTGGCTGTACGCAGGCAGCATTCAGGCTTCCCAGCAGAGCTCTGTCAGTGCAGTTCAGGCCTGACCATAACTCCCCTGAGCTAAATCTGTCATTTACGCTTAGTTTTCTGTCCATGAAAAATATTTACTGGGGCTTGAGTTAAAGTTGCCAGATAAAGCCTTTGTTTTACCCAATAGTCTGGTAGTTAAGGGAGCTTTCTAGGATGCGAACAGAGGTATTCATCCTAATACACTCATGCCCTTCAATAAAATAAAACCTCTCCTAATACTGCAGAGGAGCTGAAATCCTCAGGTGCTCCCTGTCTAGCTTAATAACATCATCACTGAGTTTTCTTGGCTTGTCTTCTTCTTGAAGTGAAACATGCCAAAATACTAATGACAAGGGATTTTTAAAGAGTCAGTGATTTGTTGCGCTGGAAAATGGACAAGTGTGGAAGACAACAGTTTTGGAAAGCTCACACAGATCGCCAACCTCCCTCCAAGTTTTAGCTAAGACCTTGTAAAAATGGACTGTCAAGGTTATCAGCGCGTGGACAATAAACAGTTCAGGAATGCAAGGTTTTGCGGGGAAGATACAGCTCGAAAATAGTTGCTGGGAAGACCTTGGAGGAGGTTAGGTTTGAAACCTTCCAAAGATAAGCAGCCATAGCAATATTTATTATTTACATGTAGCTACCATCCCTCTTTCTTTTACAAGGGAGGAATGGCTTTGCAAGAATTTGAAATAAAAGCTCATTTATAGATGGCTCTGATTAGGGACTCACAGAAAATGCTGCACATTTAAGGTTGCTGCCTAAATCTGGTCTAAACTAAGGTAGTCCAGTGGGTTGGTTTTTCTAAAGGTGTTAATAGTTTCTGGTGAATCTTGCGGGGGTGGTAAGTTGTTGCCATCCACCCTACCGCCCCGGAGGGGTTGTCCTGCCCGGGACCCAAGTCTGGAGAAGGGAACGTCTTCTCCCACCTCCTGCCCCCAGTGCCCCAATGAAGGTGAGCTCAGCCCACGGTACCAGACTATGGGGTGGGTGGCCGAGGCACTGACCCACATTCCCATCCATGGGCTGGTAGAGGGAAGGGATGAGATGCCAGCGAGACTCTTGCACCACCCCAGCAAGATTCACCAGAGCCCATCTGCCAAAGCCCTCAGTGCCTGAGGTTCACTGTATAAAAAGGATTACGGAGATTTCTAGCTGGAAACAATTTTATTTCAGTTCTTGTAAACCTACACTTTGTATGTCAAAACCCCTTTAAGAACATATAGAGATTTGGGGGTGTTTTTTCTCCTTTCTGTCTTTTGCCTTGTGACATGTTTGTTCTGAGATCACCTTCTAGGCATCTTCTATTAAAATATATGTGACAAGCACCAGATCCACTTTCACGCAGCTGTGCAGTATGTTATTTTTCATGCTAATGCACTGTTACAATTCTACTGAGTGCAGTTATCTAGAGATCAAATTCGCCACATGTGCGCTGTGTTTTTTGGCTACCAGGTCAAGAGCAACAGGGAGAAGGAAGCGATGCTCGTGTGTTAACTGTTCGTGTTGCCTTCGTGAAACATGGGCTTAATTTTCAGGCAGCCGGAGGAGCTTTTGCTTTGCCCACCTGCCCTCTTGGTTTTTTGTTTTTCTGTCAGCACAGCTGACTGCTTCATGGAGATCTAAGACCAAACGGACTGTTATTACATGAGACAGAGTCACTGTCTGCCACCAGGAGATGATTTAATGTTATGTGATACACAACCTTACTCTATGCCCCCCTACTGTTTTCCACACAAAAATCATTCTCCAACTTGCTTTGCTGTCAGGTTTCACCTAGGAGAAAATTTGAGTCACTGACTACAGCAATGACAGCAACCAGAAGTAATGATTAAAGACCTCCTTGTCATCGTTGTGCCAGATAGTCGTGGGTGAAACAGGCTTACGAAGGCACGTTTAAATCTTATTTACCCCAAGCCCAGCGGCTGAATTCTGCCTTAGCTAAGATGCATGCAGCACACATCAGGACTGCATGCAGAAGTTGCTAAAATAGCCCCAAATCTCAAGCTGTGTTAATGAAACAAGGAGGAAATACTGGCTTTGGTGAAATACTAGGTGTCAGTATTGTCAGAGTCCCCATTCCAAATTGCTTCTAAAATGCAGGGGAAGGGTTTAGGGTTACAAAAAGGACTCAGAGCAACAGCATACAGGCAATGCAGCCTGTCACTCGTATACCAAATCCCTCTTACAGCCACCGGTTTCTTTCCTGTTGTCTGAGCTAAGACCTGCCACCATATCTGGTGGCCTTTCTGCATCCCAGGCTACTTAGGTCATCTAAATATGAACCAAAGTTGCACTTCTTTGGGGTGAGAGGTTTGAAGTCTTATTCACCAATTTCGGCCTTTGAAGAGGAATCATTTCTCCCCAGCACCTGCCCCATCGCCTTCTTCAGGGAAAAGGGCATCTGCAAAGTGTCTCCACCTTCTGGGGAGAGTTTTATCTTTTACAGCTTCCATCACTTTGTTATTCCTTCAGGTATTGGGAGAGACCTTGCCTCTTTCCCTTTCCTCATTTTATCATGGTCTCAAATTCATACACCCAGGCAGTGGAAACTATTTCCCAGACTTTTCTATGACTTCTGGATTGCTGAGTGTACGAGAAGATGCCTTTTAAGTTTACACTTGATAAAAAAATCATGTCTCGTTCATAAGTTAATTATTTGAGAATGTCACAATAATAAACTTTGGCTTCTTAACCTTTTCCAGAAATGATGCCAAGACCAAATCCTGAGGCTGCTTTCTAGCTACTGATTAGTAGCTAGAAATCTGACCTTTTCTGTCTGTGTAGAAAACAGAGGCGGTTATGCAGCTCTCCATGCTGCTAGAGTCAGCTTGATTACAGCTCCATCTTTCTTTCCAAGTAACATTAGCCCTTGGGTGTCTTGGTCCGTCTCCCTTTTGTCTTTTGAAGAAAGACATGGGCCTGAGCTACACTTTGAAAAACTTCAAAACATCACTGCTGCTCGCAAATTAGTTAGGCTCCACCTTTGCCTCTGCTCACTTCTTACCGGTTGCGTGCTTATTGCTGTCACATCTGAGCACCCTTGAGTAGTGTGTTGTGCAAAGAGGGCTGTCCCTTGGTCACATGCCGTGTGTTCTGCCAAACTCTTCCGGAAGACGAGAAGTGTCAGTGGTTGAAAGCTTGGAAGGGAGTTTAATTACATGTTTGTTAAATGCACATGCCAACACATACATAAAACATCCTTCCAAGATTAGGTTGAAGAACGGCATCCTGCCCGTGGAGAAGATGGTGGTGAGGTCTACGATACTCGATACCTGCTGGGAGGGTTTGTACCACCCTATGGGCTGGACCTGGGGTACGTGCTGTCTCCTGCTCAGATGTGCTGGCGTAAGGAGCTCTGTCTTGCAGAGGAATAAAGTTGTCAGAAGGACTCAGTTTCACCCCAAGACCCGCACTCCACGCAAAGCTCCTCTGCAGTGCAGAGCTGGCAGCAGCGACTGCACTGAAGAGCTTTGTTTATCACGTTGTTGTGCTCTAATTATTACTCAGACTCAAAATTATGTGTTCTTCAGGAATGATGGGGTTTGGGACTGTCAGTCAAAATTTGTTATGATGAGTGATGTTGTTTTCATCCCAGTTTAGCTAATGCCAGTGAGGATGTTCCAAAAATTGTTGTGTTTGTCATGTATGTTTTACAGTTTAAAGGTGATCCCTTTATGTTATTATCCCCCTGCCACTGTTGCAGAAATAGCGTCGTCTTTTTAAGGTGTTCAGAGTCATCTGCTTAGCACTGAGCTGATGACAGCTTCGTATTTGTCTCTGGAGGTTGCCTGGAAATTAACCCCTCTGTATTTATCTCGCAGTGTGCCTTGTCAAAGCCTCTTCTGGGAGGCGGTGAGGTGGTCCAGCGGGGATCGGTGGGCCTGTGCCGAGGAAGCTGAAAGATCAGGGCTGTCTTGCCCAACATCAGCTATTCCTGTAGGCTGAGGTTTGCAAAAATCAAGGTGCTGACAGACAAAACCCTGATGAAGTTCGCTGCAAAAATTAAAGCATCCCCCTCTTGCGGCTCTCTGCTGACTCCTGTCCCAGGATTACCAGTCCCGGCTGGGCGCTGGCGGGATGGAGCCTCTGTGGGTAAGACCAGCTTTCATCTGTCCTTCGGGCTGAGCCCCCCTCCTGTGGTCCTCTCTGCCAGCTTTGCGGTGGAGCCAGTAGTTTATGGTTGAGGGAAAAGAAAAGCTAGTGGCAACGTCTTGAAACTCCTGCTGCCGTGTGCCGAGGGGCTGTGACTCAAAGCCTGTTTTGGCCGTGAAACGGCAGGCAGCTGCGGCTCGGGGAGCGGCGACGGCTCGCAGAGTGCTGAGCAGCAACCCCTGACATCCGCTGAAACTCACCGGGTTAGCATTTATCTGCGCTGAAGGAAAAGAGAACGGAGGCCGGTCTCGGAGCGCCCCAAATGTGAAATTACTCACCAATTTTCAGAATGTAATTACTTAGCAGTTAATCAAGTCCCTTGCAAAAGCTCTGGACACTTTTTACAGCCATAACTAGTGAAGTCACTTCTGTGTTACCAATCGATTTTGGTCCTTAATACATTTAGAGTAAACCCTCAGACGCTCTGTAAAATGTCAGCAATTTACGGCATACCTTTGGAATTCAGACCCAAACCAGCTTTGCACTATAGGTATGATGGATTAATCACCGTTTTCTTCTGTGTATAAGCAAAAAAAGTCTTTCAAGTCAGTTCTGTGCTGCAGAGGAAGTCAGCGGAGCTTTCCCTGTAACGTGAGTAATGAATCTTGGCTGGGATGAGCATTTTGGAGCCACAGTTCTGCAAAAATTCAAATCCCTGAAGGAAGTACGGTAGCATGGAGGCCTGCAAATAATGGATTACAATAATCCCGCCAGGAAGTGATAATGGCATGTTTAAATATTTGCCTTAGCTGATTGTAAATTATGTCCTCCTAAAAGGTGTTTGTCACTGCTGTGAGCCGTTAGCATCTTCTAAATGCTTTACCAGCCGTGGTGTCATTCACAGTGAGGACTCCATCTCCACCAAGCGCCACCAAAGCGTCTGAATGGGATCAGATTGTTTTTTCCTGGTGTTTTTATTCTACTGATTAAAAACAAACCAAAAGCCCGTGGTGTCAGTCTGGACTATTTTTCCTGAATAACACAGAGCGTGCGAACCATGGAGTGAAATTGTGGCCATCTAGAGGCCTGCATCTAACCAGAAGCTGAAATGAGATGGGATTCATATGCAAAGCGGGGGGGGATTTCATTGCCCCACGCAATATCAATCCATTTTTTAGGAGCCTTGGCTCTGCAAAGTCGCGGCGGAAGGTGGGGATGGCTCTGATGAATGGGAACAACCTGTACCAGCAAACAGCGCTTTGCAGTTTCCCAATCAGAGTCCTGTCAAGCCGGGCAAACTCACAGCCTTTTACATCTTGCAAATTCCAAGAGGGATTAAGTCTTCATTGTCAGTCTGGTGAAGCAAGTTGAAACTCAGCTGAAGTTTTAAAGAAAAAAAAGAGAGATCCAACAGTCTTCAGCAGAGGCAGCAGGGTAGGAGAGAATGGGATTTAGAACAGAAGCACAGCCAGAAATCAATGGAGCTTTTATGGCATCCCTCCTCATTTATCTATAAATCCCATTCTTTCAGCTATTTAGGCCTTATCTCCACACAGAAGCTGAATTAGTTTTATTTTGTAAACCAATTTAGGAAAGCTAGAGCAAAGCCCTGTATAGATCCCCACATTTCGGTTTACGAGTGGCTGCAGGGGTTAAGCTGGCACCTGAAACAAAACCTCAGTTAAAGTGGTACTGCTTGGGCTTATCTGCATGGAAGACAGAGCGAAATAACTTAAATGTGAATTTAAAGTGTTTGAGGTAAAACCTATTAAACCCCTGGGTGGATGCTTTTATTCAGACATAAAGGAGCCTTTAGTTTGCTTGATTCATTCCTAAAGCAAATTACAGTTACTTTATTTCTGAATGAAACCTTCCATATAAGGATTTAATGTGCTTTAACTAATCTACTTTAAATTCACATCTGTAATTTGGCTTAGTTTCCTGTGTGTACAAACCCTTTGTGTGTAGTCCAGGTCTGATTTGCTGGAGGAGGAAGAGGAAGGCAGAAAGATTTCCTCACTAAACCTAGGTGATAATTAGTTATAAATTTCTCAGTAAGGTGGAATAAAGGGCCCAGGTATCTCCAAAGCATCAGCCAGCCGGGTTCTCACAGCCCTATCAGTTTACACCATTTGAAGATCCATCCCTTTGCCGGTGGTTTGCATTTCTGTTTTCACGTTATTCCCCGCTGCAGATGGGTGCCAAGTGTCAAAAATGTGCATTTCTGTCAACCGAAGTATCAAAAACAGCATTTCTTGCCTTCACAGAATCACAGAATTGTAGGGTTCAAAGGGACCTCTGGAGATCACCTAGTCCAACGCCCCTGCCAGAGCAGGGTCACCCAGAGCAGGTTGCACAGGAATGCGTCCAGGTGGGTTTTGACTGTCTCCAGAGATGGAGACTCCACCACCTCCCTGGGCAGCCTGTGCCAGGGCTCTGCCACACTCAAAGGAAAGAAGTTCCTCCTTGTGTTTAGGTGGAACTTCCTATGCTCAAGTTTGTGCCCGTTACCTCTTGTCCTGTCCCCACGCATCACTGAAAAGAGCCTGGCCCCATCCTCCTGACACCCACCCTTTCAGTATTTATAAGTGTTGATAAGGTCCCCCCTCAGCCGTCTTTTTTCCAGACTGAAGAGACCCAAATCCCTCAGCCTTTCTTCATGGGAGAGGTGTTCCAGTCCCCTCATCATCTTCTCCCGCATTCAAGGTATCCTACCTGAGGGCAGCTTTGCTCTCGAGGTAGCAACTTGCAACCTGTCTTGTGCTCCTAAGAGCACTTTATTTCTCCCTCCTCCAGCTCAGGCAGGGGCTGGGGGGAGCTGTTAATGATTGCACACCGCTCTTCTGCTCGACGAACTTTCGCTTTCACCAGGTTCTCAATGACAGGATGTGGTTTGCTGTGTGAATGTAAATGAGAGAGGAGGATCTGGCCCAGGAGGTTTTCAACCCACTTCTAAAATACTCCAGGCTCTTTGGCTGCATAGTTTATCTGGCGTTTTTTTATTATTTTTTTTTTTTGCTGCTGTCGTTTGCTAGTGCTGGGGTGACGATTGAACACTCATCGGAACATTCCCTACTGCCTAGAAATCAACCTGCTAATTCAGGGGGATGTTCATTTACCGAAACATCCTCTCCATGACAGCGATTATTGGAGGTATTACAGGAAAAGGTGCAAACAAACAAACCAAATAACCTTCAGGGTAGGCAGTTGTGAGCAAGCTTGCCCCAAAAGGTACTTTGTGTTGATGCTTTAACACATACCCACATTTATTCACATTATAGCGTCGCAGCAGAATTAAGCTGCTGAATCAATTGCTGCAGGAGATGCCACGTACAGGTCCAAGGCTCTGATTCTGTTCTTCTTTGCAATTTAGAGGAATAGGAATTAGAAGATGAGAAATAAAGACTGATCTGAGAGGGGGATCAGGGCAGCATTTGGTATTCTTGTTCTAAGTGACAGGCATCAAACTTGTTTGAAGACCACAGATGAAAACTGGTGCTCATATTCCTGACTTCTTTTCCCTCTTGTGGGCTGGCTGGGTGGAAGGCAGCCAGTGACTGGAATTGTATATCTGCATTTGTCTCCAAATTATCAGCACAAAAATAGGCATAATTTTAAAATCTCCAAAATATGTAAAAATAGCTGGGTTTGCGGGTTTTTTTTTTCCACCTCTCTCCTTCTCTGTTTCCTTCTCTCCATCTCAGGTTTTCATGCTATACTGATCCTTTGAGCACATCAAGCAATTGCAATAGCCCGTACCATAGATGACTATCTTTCTCCTCAAGCAATTACTTATTTCAGATTTTTTATATTTTTTGAGGTATGTTTGCAGCCGGTGCTGCACCCTTATCATGTGAAAAAGCAAAGGGGCAAAGTGTTGGTCTTCGGAGGTCTCAGAGAGCCAATCCCATAAGACGCAGTCATCCCACGCCAAGTCCTGTATCTGCTGTAGACAAACCTTGCCTTTACCACGGACACCTGCGTTGTCCATACTGATTACAGCTCAGTGACCTTTCTGGGTTTCTGATCCATGTCCATTGAGCACCTGGATCTTAGGGGCTGAGCCCGTGGTGTTGACTTGCTGGTCTCTGTAAAAGCTTGAAACATGTCTTGGTTTTTAATTTCTCATTCCTGACTCCCATTTGGATGTGCTGTGCCCACACGGCATCTCTGAAAACTTATTGCAGGACCAAATGTACTCACTCCTCTAAATTTCTTCTAATAGATATATTGTAAAGGCAGTTTTAATTTGACTTCCAGTGTAGTGTTAATGGGTACGACAGAAGTGTGTCTAATCTCCGCAAAGATCTGCACGAGCCTGCAGGGAGGTGGATCTGGGCTCTTTCAAAGACTACAATGAAGTTGCCATATAACATTGCAAGATACTTTCCTAAGGCTGCTATTCAGCGACTGTGGCTGCGTATAAGTACACATTAGGAGAACCCGTCAAATCAAAGTTTATATCCAAGCCTTTGAAATGCAGGTGTTGACTCAGGGAATTGTAGAATCACAGAATGGTTCAGGTCAGAAGGGACCTTAAAGATCATCTTGTTCTAACCCCCTGCCATGGGCAGGGACACCTCCCACCAGACCAGGTTGCTCAAAGCCCCATCCAGCCTGGCCTTGAACACTTCCAGGGATGGCGCATCCACAGCTTCTCTGGGCAACTTGTTCCAGTGTCTCACCACCCTCACAGTAAAGAATTTCTTCCTAGTATCTCATCTAAATTTCCCCTCTTTCAGTTTGAAGCTGTTACCCTTTGTCCTATCATTACACTCCCTGATAAAGAGTCCCTCCCCATCTTTCCCCTTAGGTTCTGGAAGGCCACTCTAAGATCTCCTCGGAGCCTTCTCTTCTCCAGGCTGAACAACCCCAGCTCTCAGCCTGTCTTCATAGCAGAGGTGCTCCAGCACTCTGGTCATCTTCGTGACCCTCTGCTGGACCCATTCCAACAGGTCCATGTCCTTCTTGTGCTGAGGACTCCAGAGCTGGATGCAGTACTCCAGGTGGGGTCTCACCAGAGCGGCGTAGAGGGGCAGAATCACCTCCCTCGACCTGCTGGCCACGCTTCCTTTGATGCAGCCCAGGATGTGGTTGGCCTTCTGGGCTGCGAGCACACATTGACAGCTCATGTTGAGTCGAGGGAAGAGGAGTGATAAAATGACCTACAAAAAAGCCCACAGTGGGCATGTGCCGATTTATGTCACCATCTGTCCTGGTCTGTACTGCACAGTTACTCTAGACATCTCCTTCCCACTGCCCATCGACGGCACATCGCTCACCAAGCGTTTGGACAGATGCCGTGTCTCCCCTCTGGAAAAATGGGAAAAACCCTTGTTCTCCGCTCTCCAACTCACTCGTGAGATACAGGATCTGCGAGGTGGATTTCACCGTCAGAGAGAATATTTCCAGTTCCTGTGGTCTGCCCGGACGCGGGGAGAGGGGAAGTCCCATTGAGATCAGGGGAGGGATCAAAGAGCGGGGGCTTTGCCCGAAGCGAGCCGTGGGGCAGCCCTGCCGTGGGTGATTTAACACCTGCACATTCCCATAGCTGGCAATCAAAGGCTGCGTGGCCCGGAGCTGAGAGCGTCTAATTTTTTATTGTTGCCAAACTTGTAAGTTTAAATAGAATGGGGTGTGGGGGGGTGTTGGTTCTTCTCAGATTTGTCTATAGGTAACTCTTCTGTTTGTGTCAGTCACACGGATGATGAACTTTTCAGCCTCTCATTAAATTCAAGCGATAGAAAGTATTTGGGGCAGGATTTGCAGGTGGTGTAAGTCAGGATAAACCCACAGAGAGGAGACTCATCACACTTTCAAAGAGTCAGATGCTTTCTTATCAGAAAATAAAACCTGAAAGGTCCTGATTTACCATTCCCCTAGCTTTAAGCCAGTACATTTCCACTGAAATCAGCTGTAACTAAATCACTACACTGACATGAAGCCGGAGTAACGTGGGTATCAAACAGTTTTCTTCCACATTGTCCTGTCTAATGATATCTTGGGCATCGTGGTTTGAGCCAAAAAAAGCACTCGATCTTTAGTCAATGCAAGTTTTCAACATCCTAGTCTTTATATTGCAATATTTTAATTATTGTTTACTTTATTTAATTACTGTTTTCCTTGCTAATTCTAAATATACATCTTTCCTCTCTACTTCGGGGCTTTTGGGATTTTTCCAATCAGTCCAGTATCAAAGAACATTTACAGTCTTGTGTTTAAACTTCTCATGCTTGTAAACTAAAACCTGCACAGCCCTAAGGCCAAGGCTTTGGCTGTGCGTTGTAGGTAGTTGGGTTTTTATTAATGTATATGCTAATCTTTTAGGAAAAGGTCTTTTGCAGAAGTGAAAATCTTATCAGAAAGTTTGATGTTTACATTTTCTGATTTGGATGAAAGAATAAAAAATGAAAAATCTGAAGCTGATAAATTAAATTTCTTCATCCTCTATTTTTTCCCTTTTTTTCCCTCTTTGTTCTTTTTTTTTTCCGTGTTATCTCTATGAAAGGGGTGTGAGAAGAAACGTGTGAGGACCAAAAGCCTTTCCATTTCATGTTAGGAAAAAAAGAGCTTTGTTGTTCTACTGAACATGGGAACATTCGGGAGATAATAGTTTCCTTTTGGAATAAAAAAAATGTATATATATCTCATGGAGCTGAGACACCCCCCGGCTCCTGAGGCACTTCAGTACTAATTGCACTTTTTCTGTGATATTTTGCAGGATGTTTTTTGTTTGAAGACCTCAAGGCACTTGCCATGAGGGAGATCTTTAAGACTGTACTTGGTGGGGAAGCGCTGCGCTCATTAAAGCACAGGAAGTAAGACAGAGAGGGGCGGCATCACTGAGGTGCTCACGTGAGTGGAAATGCAAGCGGTCAGATGATTAGCAAGGATTCACAAGCGATGTGGTGGGACAGGAGGGCTCTGGGAGTGCCAAGGACCCTCTGTCTACACCTATGTGCGTTATGGGGTTGCTTTGTAGTCTTGTGCGGTCGCACGGGCTAAACAGCCTGCCAGTGGCTGCACACGGTAGGCATTCCTCTTGAGCATAACTTTAGAATCACAGAATCATAGAATCACCTAGATTGGAAGGGACCTTTCAGATTATGTAGTCCAACCATCAGCCTAACTCTGACAAAACCCATCACTAATCTAAACCATATCTCTAAGGACTATGTCTACCCGTCTTTTAAATACTTCCAGGGATGGTGCCTCAACCACTGGGCAGCCTGTTCCAGCCTGTTCAGAGTTCGTTTCACTCGCAAGGATGAGTTTGTGCGCTCTGGGACCGCTGGGAAAAGCCGCGCTGGGAAAGCAGAGCAGGGCTGAGGGGTGTCCCGACCTGCCTGCTCCCCCCGCCAAACCCCCCGCTGCCTTCCAGGGAAGAGCTTCCCCCTCCAATACCCTGACACTGCCTGGCAACCTCGCTTCTTGCAGGTGTTGTGGCCATGCCTAAAATTTCAGTGGGGAGTGATGGGCAGCCGTCAGGAGAAGCAGAGCCTGGAGTCGGTTTTGGCGATATTGCAGCGCTGAGCAGAGCTTTGAAAGATGGGGTCGGAAATCTCTTGATAATAAACTTTCTCACGAGATTTTTGGCAACCTTTGTGTCTTGTCCCAGCTGGAAATGCTATGAGAACATCTTTTCTTGGGGTATTTTGTCACTCCCAATTTCAGACAGCAAGTGGGAAAACATTTATTTCTAACACCAGAGAGCTTCAAAAAATGGTCTGGTAAACTGAATCCTAGACCAAAAGGGAAATTGAGGGGCTTTCCTTCTATTTAACTCTTTCACCCAATACTCTACAGAAGGTCATCTGAAAGCTACAGACATAAGAGATGAAGAAAGCTGCCCAGATCATTGGGACATCTAACTAATCTCCTTTCTGCTTCAGAGTCATTCCTTCTAGTACACTGTATGGTATTTTGTCAGTCTACTTTTAAACAACCCAAGCAATAAGCCCTTCCACTTCTTCCCAGAGACACAACAGTAAAAGCCAGTAGATCTCAAGTCAGGATTTTTTTTGCTGATATCCAGAACACTTTTTTTTCCCCGTTTTTTCTTAACACTTGGCCTCATAAACAAGTTACCCCAGCTGAGCTCAGCTCTGGTGGTGTCGGTGTGGCGTGCGAAAAATCCAGCTTAGCTCTAACCTATTTCAGGGCAGTTTTGGGCAAATGAGCTTTTGTGCTAAAATGCACAGGTAAAGAGTTCCCGTGGCTCCAAGTTTTTAAATCCATCCCTGATGTTCCCTGGTTTAATAATAATAATAATAATACCTCTGCTCCCAAGGCATTTGTGTTATCTGGGCACTTTAATTCGGTGCCCAGGCGGGCTATACATACTTAACTCGTTTTCTCATACGTTGGTCCTTCCATCTGCCTCATCTCTTTTGCTGCTGCCTTCTGACTTTCCCGCCGTTTCCCCTCTCCTCCGGCGCTGGGGACCGCAGCACGCTGCTCCGCGGCTCCCGTCGCAGCCGTTTACGAGCACACCGTAAACAGGAGTTTAGGTTTAGGTATGAGTGTAGCTTTGAGTGACCCGGACACTGCACTTTCCGTACCTCGAATAACGATTCCGCTATGGGCAGCCGTTAATTTCCAAACAATATTGTGTATTGTTTTCCTCAAGTTTCCCCCTATCCTTTTAACAACCGCCCTTTTCAGGAAGATACGCATCTAGAGCTCTGTTGCTGTGTCTCCATTATCTCCAGACCACATATGATCAATGAAAAGCTCCTCTCTTCACCCTGCCAGCTCCGTAAGCCTCACCTGGGATCTCACAATGCAGCTGGGATCTTTTTTTGGTTACGCATCATTCCCAGGAATCCTGTTTCAGCCTGAACTTTATTAGCAATACAATTAAGGTGAATTTGAGCTGGCGTGTAAAGTTTTCAAAAGCGCTTACATGACCTTAGAGGCTGGGGCTTATTTTCAAAAGTGACTTGGTGCACTCGGGAGCCTAAATCAATTGATGTCTATTAGATTGTTGCTCCCTTACGAATTAAATGCTTTTGAAAAGGGAAGTTGGGTTCCTTAGGCGTTTCAGGCATTCCTGACAAGATTGCTTATGTTATTTAGGCGCAAGTGCATCAGACCTCAGCTAGCACAGAAGAACGGGCAAAGTACCGGGTTTAATTTTCAAACTAAAATTTGAGTTTAGGGGTGTAACGCTCAGAAAAACTTATGCTGGAAACGAAGACGATTTGATCCTGAAAGTAGTGAGAATAAACACAAACCCTTCAGTTCTGTCTTTAGTATGGTCTCAGTCTAAGTGACTGAGACACGCTGTGGCGGCTGCTGTAAATCCCCATTCAGGGACACTCAGTGTCGCTGAAGGAACGATGGGACAAATAAGACGCTCCATTATATTATAGGACATTTATTTGAGGCTCTGGCATTTTTATTGGGTATTTGCTTTTGCTGTGATGGGCTGCTCCTCTTTGTGGTTCCTCATGCATTTTTGTAAATATTTCTAGTAAATACGAAATCTTTAAAATATGCAAAAAATACAGTGTAGACATGAAACGGCAATGTTGCATATAGCTGTACTCCTGTTTGTCTCAAGTTTTGCCTGGAAATACTATTAAATGTCCTGAATTGAGGTCAAGAGAGTTTTCTGTTTGTAAGTTTTATACTACGTCAACTAAATGGACTCTGTTCCTCAATCCAAATGCAGCAGTTAATCATTTTCTCTTTCTCAGTCATGTTCGCTGTGGTTTTTCGTTGCTTATATTCACTCATCGGTGAATGTTGCTCACAAACAGCTGCTGAAAAGCTGCTGGATGAAATGCACAAAAGGTACATTAGAATGAACCTTAGCCCAACTGGGCAGATCAATCTCCCACAAAACGCTAGCAATTCCCTTGGAGTTAGACTAGTGTTCGTCAGTGCTGTGTATAATTGTCTTGGAGTGAGATTCACACCTAAATTCAAAGTGCACATTATCCTACACTATTAGAGAAAAGAAACAAGTCTGTTAGTGACCCAGTCTTGCCTTGGAGAAGGGTATGAAGAACTACCTCACTTTAAACAGTTTTGGTTTTTTTCCTTTAGTTTCAAGGTTTTATTTACACTGATCTCTATATCAGTTCACACCTATGGAGAGAATGTAGCAGAGGTCCAGAAGAATAAGCACAGCCACACTTTTGTAGGCAGATGATCAGTGCATTGAACTTATGGTTCAAGATGAGAAATTTATATTCAGATTTCTCCCTCGTGCGTGCTTAAAAGTTGCTTCTGATCTTCCGGGGCGCTCCTTTTGCAGTGGTGAGACGGCTCCTAGAAGTCAGCGCGACTGCAGGATTGCATCAGGCGTAACCCAGGCAGGAGCTCGTCCCCTGATCTTTTGGGTTTCTGTATTTTTAATCCATGCGATGAGACGGCGCTGGGATGCCAGCCCCTCGGTTGTGATGCAGAGATCGTTTGATTTTTCAGTGATGTACATACTCCACGGTGGTTCTCGGTGTGTTTTTGTAATTAGGGATATTTAACTGTGCCTTGTTTTACTGCTGTAGGAAGAATCTCATTTGTCAGCAGTTTTAAGCTTTGCCAAATAAAGGCTTATTGGCAAACTGCATTGAGCACTCTGATAATAACCCAACTTTAGAAAACACACACCCTGCTGTGTTGTATTCAAGCCATGGTGCTGTTGAAATTAAAAGGGGAGACAATGCCTGCTTTCAAAAACTGGAGGTTCTTTGTATTCTAATAAAAGCCTAAATTAATGTTTTAAAAGGTTATTGCTATTTTTTACCAGCTAGCTGGCACTGTGTATAAATCTTATTTAGGCAAGGTCCTACATTATTTCACTGTTTTTAACACGTCAGCCAGTATCATACTGCCATGGATAATCAGTTCCTGAAATTCATTAGTCCAACCCGTTAAATCCCTTTTGTTTAGCTTTAATAGCAGGGTATTTCTGTATATTTGGGAATCTAATATATGATGAACGTTCTGACAACACCAGCAGGGACCACAAATATTTCTTACATAACCTAAAGGACATATGTTTGGCTTATGGCAAAAATAACCTCATCATTCCCGTGTTTCAGGTTGAGGTGTCCATGTGAGGTCCTTTTATAAGAGCAAAGTAATAGGAACTATGTATAATTTAATCTCGTTGGCTTTTAATACATTTCCTTCAGCTTTTAAAGAGTGCTCTAGGAAATGGAAAAACACACAGTCAGCTATGAAATTCTATGACACTGATGCAGTCAGGCTATAAAATATTCTTTGCATCTTAATTGCATTTTATATAGCCGTGTAACCTTGTGTAATTCTTAACTCTATAAATCCTAGCTCTGCATCCCGCTCTGGCAGCTCGGCGAGAGCGGCAGAGGAATGTTTCCCACAGTTCATTGTTCACTTGGGCTGTGTGGGCAGAGCACAAACGTCAGGGCCGTGCGGGGAACTTGCACTGAACTTTGCAAACCGCTTTTTGCAGACAAAGGATTCTCCTCGTCCCCGGGGATGAACCTGTTCTCGCACGATGAGGTCCCTATCTCAGCTCTCTCCAAAACCCGTCGTGATTTGACAGCTGGGTGAACGGCGGAGCCTGTTTTATGTACCGTGCTTTACTGGAAGGTTTGGAGGAGAAGAGAAGGTAGTTTCATTGGCGTAGAACTGTTAGAACAAAGCAGGGCACGACAGAAGCTAAATACCTATCAGGTGAGAAATCAAGCCAAAGCCAGAATAATCTTTCAGGCACCACCAACCATGTGAAACACTGGCATAATGCAAGCGTGCCTGCAGTGGTGCTGTACCCAGCCGCACAACAGATGCCAGCACTTTCTGCCCTCTGATCGCCCTCGTCCAGCGAGAGCCGCATCCCCAGGCAGTGCCGCGCTCGCAGCCTTGCCCTTGCTCCCCCGCTGCAAAACAGAGGCTGAGAAAAGGAGACCCGAATGCGGAGAAGGGAGACTGTGGTTTAGAAGCGAGGAAAACAGTGGGAGGATCATAAAGCGATGATGGATGTGATCTGTTCAACTCTGTAGCTTATTTCTAATAATAGAAGGGGTTTTTAGAATGGATAGACAGAGACATAACAGGATCCAGTGACTGAAAACTGAAGCTGGATAAATTTAGATTAGAAATAATGCTCTGTCTACACTGCAGATTGTAGCGCAGTGTTGAGATACATGAACGTTAAATGAGCTAATTCAGAGAGCAAAAGCCATCCAACAGCAGCGGCCGGGAGATCCCAGATTGATTTAGGGCAGTAGAATAAAAGCGCCTGCCCAGAGGTCTGTGCTGCTGCAGCCTGGCCATTCCCCGCCGTCCAGCGAGCGTTTAACCTCGCCGAGTATCCCAGCGCTTGACCTGCGATCTGCAGAGCCCATGTCAGAGTCCTCAAGAGCAAGCGTAGCTAATACTGCAACATCTCATGGAGGAATGTTGAAATTAGTGAGTGGCATGCCATGTCTCGCTTTGCACGTAGATGTGGAGAGATTTTACATTAAGGTCCCCTTCTGGCTTTAGGAATGCCGCGCGGCTGCGTAAAGTGGATGCTGTTGAGGACCTGTTGAGAAGTACTCGGGGAGGTCAAGCTACTCGCATAGTTGAAAGTTTCTGCTAAACCAGCTGAAACTCAGAATTTCCATGTCATGGTGAATTTTGATATTTTAACATTTGGCTTTGTTTTACTTCGTAAGACTTTTTTTGGTTTCTTGTAGCGCTGAAATTCTGTAATGCTTTTTTCTTTGGAAATACTTTCCACAAAATATATTGGTTTTGACAAATCAGCATTTCTGCAATGGAAAATCCGTTTGGAGTGAAAATTTCCAACTCCCCGTCACTGTTTCAGTCGAACCTCACGGGTTAATCTCCATGAAGTTCCACAGGACCACCCTCTGCAGGAGGGACTTTTACAGCCTCTTTTAGAGCACAAAAATAAAGAGGAACTGACTTTGGCCCAAAGGGATTAATTGGTACCCTTATTTCATTAGGTTATTTAAAGCAAAGATCTCATTAAACTTTCATTGGAATAATGTTAGACAAAGTCTGTAAGCTGCAGCTGTTGGGAAGAAGTGAGTGGTCAGTAAATTACCAGATGATAACAAAAAATAGTATTAACGTCTGAGAGAGGGAGAATAAAAGCGCAGACTGGAGATTTGGGACCTTTCAATTCTCCATTTTCATATTTTTTGGACATGCTAGTGCCGATGTGCCATTTGCTCCGTGTGAAATCTGTTGAGCTAAAGAGGCTTTCAGAAGCTGAGGAGACCTCACGAGCCTGGAGTGTCAAAATAAGACTAGGTTGTTCTTGTGGTTCATGGTGGAGGCTGTTTGGCTCTTTCTGGCCTAATTAGCTGCTGTGTCAGGGATGATTCATGTTCTCTTAGTTCACCCTGTTGAAAAAAGCTCCACAGACGTTGGGCAGCACTAATGGATTAGTCTTGCCACCCCCAAAGTGACCGCGTGCAGGGTGGGGTGAGAGCAGGACAGCATGGCACAACTGGGAAGAGTGCACCTCAACTCCACGTGCCTTGCGCCACTTGCAGCCTTTATGTTTCTGAAGCTGGTTTTTGGTATTTATTTTGTATTGGACATCTGGAAATTCAATTAGAAAGCGTTTACACTGGTTTAGCCTGAGGAAGGGGTGAATGATGGTTGCCACCTGGTTGGTTTTGGTTAGTTCGGGCCCACTTTCTGTGCTGTTTGGACTTGCATAAAGCAGTGTTTGGACTGAAGGGGTCAGACTCCATCCAAATAGCCTTCTGGGGGTCACTGTTGCCACAGGATGACAGGTCCATAGTGCAGCTCCTTTGCATTTGAGGGAATGCACCGCCTGCACTGAAGCTGTAGGACACACTGGTCAGGGTGCCTTGCTGGCAGTCAGGATGCCTGAGTTCCCATCGCAGTCCTGTGGCCCCATCCCTCCCCTTCCCTGTGTCCTCCTTCCCCTTCTCGTCCTTCTCTGGGGTGGTCTGGGCTGTGCTCAGCCTCTCTCAGAGGGTCAACAAAGCCCTGGGTCCACCTGGCCAGGGCCAAGGCACCCAAATGCATCCACATGTGGGACCGGCTGCTGGTCTCTCCCCTACAACACCCTGTTCCCAGAGAGGTTACACAAATGGGACCAGGGACAGTTTGCATTTGTGAGGATTCAGGGAAAAGAAAAGTTCAAAACACTGTCCCTTTTCAGCATCATCTGCAGTAAGCAAAGTGAAGTAGCTTATCATCAAACTATTTGCTAGAAAAATCAGATTTGAAGTCCTAAGAATCAAAGTTGAACCGATTGTTCTTCCTTTCTGGGACAGGAATGCTAACGGTGTCATACTTCGGTGCCACTAAATGGACTTAAAGCTCAGCTGCTGCAGCCAAGGAGGGCTCTGCTGCTTTCCCTTCCTCTGCCTGTGCCCTCCCCCCGCCGCTCCCCTTCTGCTGGAACCGACAATTTTCTGCCCCCACCAGCAAACCTGTTCAGAAGGCTAAATCAGCAGAAAACTAACCCTACAGGAATGAGCGGAGAGCCGTCAGCTGGCTCAGATCTCCAACCCAGCTCATCCGAGGCCAGAAAAATGCCAGTGCAGAAGGAAGAGTGGGAGGAGAGGAGCAGGACCGTTTTCAGAGGCGGCTATCGTTTAAATCAGAATAGTTTCCCTGCACAGCGACAACCTAAGACTTGAAAATGCCAAGATGGGTACCCTGCTCTTACTAAGCCTCCTCGGCTGTCTGTCCATTCCCACTCTGACAGCTTAGACACCCTACATGCTCCTCTGCAAGCCCCTTGCCTGTAAGCCCCTGTGGCCACCGGCACATCAGCAAATCCAGTCCGCAAAAATTCTTGGCTGGGGGAATATTCCTATTTCTACTTGCTTTTTTGTATACTTACATTGCATTGCAAATGCTGATTGTGTTTTTCCCTGGAGATTCTAAATCCTAACAAAGTGCACTGAAAGCATCGAGCTCTTTCAGTTAGCAGTTCCAAAAGAATATATTTATTTTTTTTCTGTAAGTGAGGTTACAATCGGAGCTCGAAATTTGGCAACTGTTGAAGACCTGTGTAATATCACTGAAAAGCGAATAAAGCAGTCATCAAGAAAAGGCAGGGAAATCTGACCTATATCAACCAACACCTCTTCCGCAGCCTGTGCGAACATAGAGCTCAGACTCTCGATTAGGTTTCCACAACTTCAGTAATTGTGCTCTTCTGATTAGCGGCAGTGACTGCCCATGTGCACACTCTCAGTTCCTGACAGATACATGGCAATGTGACTTAGCATAGCTCGCTGACACTGAAGTATAATTTAGTTTACGATTACTTGAATTATATCCCATTTGCTAGGGACTGTGAGCACTTGTGCAGACACACAAACACACACAGACGCGCGGAGTTGCCGTGACTGAGCTGACACATGCCAACGTGTCAAGCTGCGGGAGCTGAATTATGAGTCTGAACTCATACGGATATATTCTACTGGAGGAGAACCAGCGTATCGGCACCGGGTCTAACAACATTGAAGGAACTGAATTGAATTTGGGCATCTCAGTCTGTTTCTTTTATGAAAGAGAAGGGTGAGGACTGACTTTGTGAGTCTGGTGTGCTGCTGCATGAGGTGCCGCAGGTGGGTAGAAAGCCCTGCAGCCACACGGGCAGGACTAGAACAGGCTTTAATGGCTGGAAGCTGAATTCAGACAAATTAGTCTAGAGACTGAGTGTGATGTACATATACATACAGATTGATCTTTATGAATCTACCGGTGAACTTGTATTGACAGAGGGTCAGATTTTTAGCTGAATTATGATGAAGTGCGATTCCATTAATTTCAGCTGCTCGCCGACATATCTGCGTCTCTCTCAGTTGTTAATGTCTTGGTTCCTCAGGAACAGGCTTGCTTACTCTATTGCCTTTGAAAAACAATCCTTGTCCTTGGTGTTAGCTCTATTTCAGCTAGAGTGAAGCAGTGGGATTTGCAGGCTAACATACAGTGCGTTCCTGGATGTGCATACACGCGGTGAATATCTGCATGTAAGGCTCACACAGAAAACCTTTCTTCTACCAGTCCATCACACATGACCAGGCTGGATGGGGCTTTGAGCAACCTGTCCTAGTGGGAGATGTCCCTACCCGTGGTGGGGACGTTGGAACTAGATGATCTTTAAGGTCCCTTCCAACCCAAACCATTCTATGATTCTATTGCTCAGAGCCCCATCCAGCCTGGCCTTAAAAACTTCCAGGGATGGGGCTTCCACCACCTCTCTGGGCAACCTGTTCCAGTGTCTCACCACCCTCATGGTGAAGAACTTCTTCCTAACGTCCGGTCTGAATCGGCCCATCTCTAGTTTTAATCCATTCCCTCTAGTCCTACCATTCCCCGACATCCTAAAACGTCCTTCACCAGCTTTCTTGTAGGCCCCCTTAAGATACTGGTAGGCCACTATAAGGTCTCCTCGGAGCCTTCTTTTCTCCAGACTGAACAACCCCAACTCCCTCAGCCTGTCTTCTAGATGTTTGCATTATGCAGGGTAGTAGTAAATGATGCTTCTAGTATGTTTGAATAAATAGAGCTTATTTCTATCATCAGGGTTTGGATTTTACCTCAGAAGATTTGTACGTGGGACTTGAAATAATCCAGCAGGAGAAGTGAGAGTGCTTTTGTCCAAAGTTTCTTCATGTTTGCTCCTCTAGTGGTTGCACAGCCAGAGCCATCACCTGGACAAGGCACATGCACAGACCTTCGGTTTCCACGTAGATGGTGAATTGGCACTTCTTGAAGGCCCAGTGTGTGTGGCGGGACCGGTGCCCTCCATGGGGCTGCTCCAGTCCTGGTCCCCTCTACGCCACACTTGCAGAGGGCTCTGCCTGCCGTGGGGAAGACAACCAAAGGGCAGCTCTGACATTTCCCTCTGCTTCTTTTTTCCTTGATGGAGAAAGCAGAGCGTTCATGAGTCAGTTCCTCAGTGTTGCCAACCTCAGTCACTCATAAATCATTAATTGGGCATGCAAAATCATGTCATTTGGGGCTGTTGGGGCTGTTGTGTTTTTTAACTCTGTGTCTTTTGCCTCCTAGGTGGTAGGAGCTTTGTGTGCCTTTCTTTCATAATTCCCTGTTTAAATAGGCAGTAGTTCCACATTCAGCAGCAGTCTCAGCTGGAGTGTATCTTCAAATGGAAGGCAGCAGATTGGGATATATACGTAGGCTGGAGTTTGGGATTTCTTCAGCCACATTTTGATCTCCTGCTTATTTTTCTACTCACAAGCTTGGCTTATGAAATGTTTGGGTTTGTAACCAACTTATAGACATTATAAAAAGACATCCTAAGCAGAGTTTATGTGCTTTCTTGTATGTTACAGTCAGACAGAAGTTCAAATATCCCCCCCCCCCAAAAAAAACCCCTACTTGCTGTGCTCTTAAATAGCATTAGAATTGCCATTTTGCCATTTTGCTACTATGAATCATTAGACTCCAGCAATGTAATCCATTAGATCATCCAGTTCAGCTCCCGATCTGTGTCAGATTGTTCTCTACAAATATTTTCCTCATATGAAGTCTTGCATTCAGTTTACTACATTGTAGACTTTCCACTGCTTCCCTTGGAAAAGAGTGGATCAAGAATACTAGGAAACATCAAATCACATTGAATATGTCATTCCAGACTGTAAACAAACAACGCTAAAAATAATTTGAGGACCATGTACAGTGGAAAACTTCCACTTCCAAAAAAACTACTAAACAGCTATTCTAAGGGAGCCCTTGCAGATCCTTGTACACTTGTAGGTTTTCCTTTGTCAGAGATTTTTATGTAAAATGTAATGCGAGAAAGAATATGCTAGAAGCTCAGAATAGCGGTTTCTCTTGGAGAGACAGAAAATGAAGCAGACTCGTAGTTCTGCTGCTTGTTTACATGTCATCCTCCCTTATTGGCAAATAATTATAAGCAGAATCAAATGATAGATATCTGCTGTGCTGAATTCCACTGCTCTGATTTAGTTACACTAAGCATGGAGGGTTTGAGTCTGATTTTTAAAACTGTCAGGCGCCAAATGGCATGCTTCACATTAGCCTGCAGTTCTGTACCTAATTTGCATTCAGTTATGCAAATTAAACATTTGACTTGAGTAATCACACACAAATCAGCATGTCTGATCATTTGCACACATGCTTATTCACTTCATTTGCTCAAATAAAATATATACTAAAACTAAGTAGACAGCTTAGTCCCTAACCATTTTGGTAACCAGCTTTGGTATTTCTGAGGCTGATAATGTTGTTTCTTAATAGGGCAGCTGCAAGCAGTTAATATTATAGGCAACCTTTAATAAAATTTCCCTTGTGCATTTTTCCATGCCTTTAGAATCTGCTAGTGATGGACATAAGGTTGCCTGAATGCATGGAAAGCCGAATGCATGGAAGTTTGCTAAAGCCGACCTTCAGTTGAATTGTTGGCTGTTGGTGTGTTAAAAGCAAGTAGGAAGAAATAACCCCGAGGACTAGTTAAGCATGCTCGTAGAACATAACCTGGTTTGGACAGCTGAAGCAAAAAGTACATCTACACATATGCTAGTTAGAAATGTGCAAATTTAGCATTTTCCTGCAGTAAAATAAGCAAAAAATAAAATTACTTCTGTACCTAAATATTCATTCTGTCAGTAGCATTCCTCTGTTCCAGGAGATTGCAATAATATGGATTGCTATCTGATGAAAGAAGATCAGCTTTTGGAAGAAATGTGAAATTATTCAGCAAGTGAAGCAGAAAGTGGGGGTTCAAAATATTTTAAATACATTCAGTTCTTCAGGGAAAAGTGGCTGTTGGCACAGGCACAGAAAACTGCCTTGAAACACTAATGCTCAACAAATATCTTGTCTATGAAAAATGCATTTGATAAGCAAGGTCTTTTGAAATTAAGATGGTTTTATTATTTCTTTGTGTGCAAAATTGGAATGTAACCAGTTCCTGTAAATTAGATAAATAAGCAGTTTAGGAATTAATCCCCCCCCAAAAAAAAGATCCAAAGAAAATAATACTGTTTTCCTGAGGTCGCCATAGGGCGTACCGCAGCTGCCCACTCAGGTGGTGCGGTACCCAAGCGACCTGCCTGCATGGTGAACTCTGAAGGACTCCGAAGGCAGTTTGCCGGAGGTGGACCATTTCTTGTATTACGTTCAAAACTGTTTGGGTAGGTGAGGAAGGCTCAAACACATTCACTGAAAGGAGCTCTGTACGGAATTACAGAAAGTTGAAGTAACGGTGCTGAGATCTCCGCTTCTCTGTATACACTAAGATGCTTTGGGGAACATTCATAAGCCTTTGGTACCCAAGGAAATGGGCTCTCAGGAGCATCAGCTGTTGATTTCAGGCCCCGTCAGGAGTTAGTTGTTGCTTTAGAAAACCTGTCTGCACCCCTTTTGGTCAGGTACATTAAGTCCACTGTGGTGAAGATGGCCTGATTCTGGCCAAAATAAGCCATGGTCAGGAGAGGAGCTGCTGGGGTCTGCGTAAAGCATCTTTACTGACAAATGGATTCTGGCTCAAAAGGTCCAAGATGGCCATGGCAGTGACAGACAGCCCAAGAAACAGTGCTGTCTCCCCAGCATCCCTCCACGCCATGCCACGCACCCGCACGGAGAGCGTGAGGCTGCAGAAAATACTTAGAAGGCCTCAAATGGCCTTTACCTGATCTAGTGGGAGGTGTCCCTGCCCATGGCAGGGGGGTTGGAACAAGATGGTCTTTGAGGTCCCTTCCAGCCCAAACCATTCTATGATTCTATGACATGATAAAAAAACGTAGTGTACGAAGCAAACCTGCAAGACAGTTTTCGTTGGCAGGAGTCACGCAGGCCCTGAGCTTTGCTTGACTTTGGAGGAGGCCGCGAAGCTGCCTGGCGACAGGCATGCCCCGTGACCTCAGACTAAACAGCCCCTTTACAAACAATAAGATAAGTTTTGCTTTGTTTTTTGGCCCCCGCTTTAACTGCGATTAAAAATAGAGCCCTCAGCAGCGTCAGAGAGCAAAACAACTGCAGCATTGTTAGCTTTATCAGGAGAAACAGGGAGCGCAAAGGATGAAAACATGAGGCAAATGCAGGGACTGGGACTAGAAAAATGATGTCAGGTCCAAGGACTGAGTTGGGCTGGACCACCTGTCCCCTCCCCGGGTCGATCTACTTGCTTATTTTTAGTGCAGAACACTAATATGTCTTCCTCCATGCTTTGTTTTTAAATGAAAGTTTTAACCTGTCAGTATTTAGTGGCTGGAGATGACAAACCTGTTCTTAGATCATCCACTCCCTGCTTCCTGGTCAGGATTACACAATTACAACTAAATCATTTGTTGCTCTCAAAACTTACGGACTGCAAGTAAAATTTCAGCCCCACTGGGACTTCCAGTAACAACATACACATCAGTTTCAACAGATTTCACCCAAGGGAAATAACATTCCAGCTTATTCTGAAATTCATGGCTGAGTTGATCTCCAAAAGGTGAAGACTGCAGCACCGTGGACTCAGCCTCAGAGCTGTGTGAGGAGATGCTTCTGACAGACCAACGCTTATGTTTTCTAGTGGTTTGTTTCAACGCTGCAATAGATAAATTTGGGCCTAGTGATGAGAGAGGAGTCTGGAAGCTTCCTTTTAAACAGCATGGAACAGAATCACCCGTGTCTGCAGAAACAGATCCCTTTATTGACATTCATTAGTGTTTGTTATATTACACCAGCACCCAATGATCTCTACCACATGAAAGCTGCATTTTCCTATCTGTTTTATGAACATATATATAACAAATGACATTTGCAGGCCAGAAGACATGAGACCTTAAAAAAATTCTTGTAACCTTTCCCAATGTATCTTCTAAATAGGGATCACTAAACTGAGAGCAGTTTGAGAGGAACTGAGCTTGCGAAAAAAAGCGATTTTCTCATTTCATTTCATACACACATAAAAATGTTGTGATTTAAACCTAAGAGGAAACGCGAATAAGAAGGTTGGACTGTCTAAGACCAAAGGTTTGTCTGGTTCTGTATGTGGTCACCCTTAGTGGTCATAAGTAGAAGAGCATAGTAACCAGATAAGCCTTCCCCAGGATGCTCTCCCAGCCTCCAACCAGCTTCGGCTAAGCATCAATAAATGGTGCATTTGCATTTAATAGCTTGAAAGGATTTTTCTTCAATTAATTTTTCTAGTTGCCTTCTGAACCCATCTAAATTTACAGTGTATATGACATCTTGCTAAAAATAGCTCCATAGCTGCGCCTCACATAAGGACCTTCTTGTCTGCTGTACCTTGCCATGTGCTCATTTTACATGACGTCCTCCAGCTCTTGGAAGGTTCATCGATCTCTGGTCACCTACTCCATGCAACATGTTTTATACATTTGCATCATATTCCCCCCTCGATTTTTCCTTTTCTGGGCTGAAAAACCTTAGTCTATTTAACTGGTTCCTCTGCGGAAGCTGTTTTTTCCCTTTGACTGTCGTTTTTGCCCTTCTCTGTATATTTTTCTTTCTACTGTGTTCTTTTCGAGACAGGGGGTGGATTTAAACAGTGCCAGCATGATATGTCTTTGCTTTGCTCTCTATTCCTTTGCTGGCATTCGGCTTGCTGTCTGAGCACTTGCACTTCTGAGCACCGAGGTGGTGTGTATAGCACCATCTATTCTGACCTTGAGATCTCATTCCCAAAGAGGTAAGACTGAGTTTAGGGCCCGTCACGGTAAGCAGAGTAAGGACTGTTTCCTATATGCTGGATTTTATATTTGTCTATGTTAAATTTCATCTGCTCTTCTGTCACCTAGTTCTGGTTATCTCCCTTCACTGCGAAAACTGATATTTCCTCTTACCCTTCCGTTCTGCCTTTTAACCGAGGCAGAACTGTGAAGAGCTTCCCTCTCACCCCACAACAGCTTCGTTTCTTTAAGCATCTCTAACAAGTGATCTTGCTGAGTGCCTTTGGGCACAAGCTTTCCAGTTGAGCTATGTCAACTGAATTCCTCTTGTTCACATGCTTGTTATCTCCTTCAAAAAACCTTACTAGAGTTGTGAAGTATGATTTTCCTTTGCAAAAGCTGAGCTGGACTTCTCCAGTATATCCTATTTATCCAGGTGTCACCTCAAGCTATTCTTTAGAATGTTTTTATATATACATTTTGCCTGGTATAAGCATTTTTTCCTAGAACCTCTTTAAAAATTGGTGCCATATTTGCCACCTTTTAGTTTTTCTGATGCCAAGATCGTTTTCAGCCAAAAGCTGCACACTATAGTTAGCAGTTCAGCTGAACCAAGATAAAAGTAGAAAAAATATAGATTTTTTTTGTTGTTGTTTTTTCCTGGAAAATAATTTAGTTTTGCAAGATTCTGAATGACCTGGCATTTTAGTTTGCTGCTAATGTCAACCCATAACATTTAGTGATTATCTGCTAGTTTATCTTTTCACAGTTTGACAAATATTTTGGTAAAGGATGCTTGGCCAGCCAGAGAGCAGAGCACTGGGAAACCTGATGTGAAATGATGAACACAAAAAAAGCAACAGTAAACCTGAAACAAAGTTAAATAAAAACTAGCATAGTAGTTAAATAAAAACTACCACAAAATAGAAAACTTGGAAAGAGGTGAAATAAAGCACTCAATTTTATTTTGAGTCATTCTCAACATTTTTCCATGTCAAAGAGGTCGCTCTTCTCAGCGAAAACACAACTTTGCCGTAAATGTTTCTACCACTGTTAGAACTGAGCTTGTAAGAAAGCAGCGTGTTCAGCAGTATCTGTTACTCATCGGGGATGTTGTATATTTAAACTGACGTAGGACCCAGCTACAGAGGCTGGAAACATTAAATAACGTGCAAGTTTGTGTTTCCTTGTGAACATAATTGCCTGACCTCTACAGCAGATGCAATTTGCCAAGATTTTCTTAACAAAGGCAGTGACCTTAGTTTACTACATCGTATGAATGTATTCAAGCTTTGGCACCAGCGTATACTGCATTCCCTTTCTTTCCTCTGCATTTCGTTCTATTGTTTCACTCACTCTGTTTACCCGAGGCCCAGAAGAACCGGCACAAACTACCTGCTCCGCCACACATATCGATTAGGCCGATATCGAATTACAGTTCCTTATTTTAAGAAGTTTTGTCGGTGTGCAGTCCTGCGGAGTGTTGTTTATGACATGGGGCTGTTACAAGGTCAGAGGACTAGCAGCCCCATGGGACAGTAAATAGCATTGCAGTCCATATACTGTTAATTATTTAACATGTCTTCAGATGAGCAATTTGAACTGAACTGTCTCATCTTTCACAGCGAAATAGTGAAGATGACTCAAAAGCTTTTAGGGCCCAAATCATCCAGGGTAATTTACCTCTGCAAATTAAGATGGTAAAGAAACAGAAAAAGAAGCTGGGTTTCTTACAGATTTGAGTCATTGTCCCTTTACATTCCTTTTTCCTACCAGCTGCAGTGCCCCCAGCTCCTTCTCCCATGTCCTGTAACACCCTCACCAGGCAAAAGACGACAGATTTATAACTGTGCCAGCCTCTGCTGAACAAAGATGGCTGGGTTCAACCAGCACCTCCCTTCTCTGCGCCCCAGGCTGGGTGCTCTCTTCCTAGCTGCTAGCTTTCATGGAATGCGTAAGAGCTTTGCTTCTCTGAGACTCCCACCAGTCTGTCAAATTGGACCGGGCTTGGCTCAGTATTGGCAGAGAGAGGAGAGAAATGCAAAGATCCCAAGCAACCCAAACTCCAATGGCATGATGCTCTTCCATGCTTACTGTCTCTGGAAATCAAATGTCCCCCGTGCCAATCATCCAGCCAGGAACATACTGTTTTAATATATCCATCATACTTAAAAGTAGATCGGAACATGGGTGCGTCCTGCAAAGGTTCACTAATGACAAACTACTTCACAAATGAGCTGCCCCTTAAAACTTCAGGGCTGTGAAGACCTGCTGCCACAAAACAGAGACACAACCTCTCCGGGCCTGCCGTGCTTTATTCCTTTGCTTCATTCATCCTTCCTTTCTTCTTTAGTTCTCCGGGATCTCTCTGCAGATCTCTTCCTTCAATGTTTTCTGTTCTCAGACTAAATCATCCACTGTCAGTTTTTTTCACTCTCCTCTTCCTCATTGTCTCAGACAGGTAACTTCCTTCTTTTTCCAGGTCCTTTAGATTGTTCCTTTCCTTCCCTTCCCTGTCCATCCTTCCCATCATTTTATCTTTTTTCTCTATCTGCTTTTCTACCCCTGTCTTGTTGCCTTCTCATCCTTATCTCCCTGCTCCAAAATTTATTCTTTTATTCTCTGTGCCCCGTTCCTCTTTGCTATCTCTTACTTGTAATGCACTGTGCCTACCCAAACTCATGCCTTCTAAAATGCGCATCAACCATATTGTCAGAAAGAGAAGTGGAAGCGAGGAGGACCGCTTGAGTGGGCACCTTATAATTCAGCCTCAGATCTTCCAGAGGAGTTTAGACAGCTGCTCAGCTTCGACACTTAATCCCCATTGATTTTGAGTAGGACTAAAACCCTCTGAGTCCCTGGTCCCAAGTCAGCAACATTATCCATCCCACATCGCAGCCCCTTAGCAAGACCCACCAGTGTGGTCGCACAAAACTTAAGCTATTAATGACAGAAGTGGCCAGTGTAGGTGGCCACTTTTCGCTGTGGTCGCATCACCTCCTTCCTAATTAAACTGCAGTTGTGCCAATGGGCGGGGATGTACTTATGCCTGAAGTCACGATAAAAAGCTGCTGGGGGAAGAGGCCGAGAGGGGAAAAGGGCAGAGCAATATGGAAGCCTAGGGCACCGTGGCGATGCAGGGCTGCTAGTTTGTGGATTGCCCAACCTCACCAAGTTCTCAGGAGAATTAAGTGTCTACGCACATTCGTCTCCCTTTTGCTCACTCCAATGCTACAGCAAGGAGAACTGAAGGAAACTGTGAGTAGGAAGGCAGATTTTCCAGTCCCCTTTGTAGGAATGACCCACTTAACAGATGATACAATCGGGGTATTTACTCTTTTTTTGCCGCTTCCAGTAAGGGATGTTCAAAAGCAAAATGCCCATTCATTGAGATGCCCAGTGTCCAAATCGGCTGGCACAAAGGAGCTAATCTTGTCCTCAGCAATCCTATTTGTTCAGGTGCAAAGCTGGTGCCTGGGGTAGCTACCAATCTAAATACAGATGCAGGGGCCTAAAAAAGGAAAAAAAAAAAAAAAAGGAAGAAAGAGGGCTATTTCAGACAAGCCATAGTGAGCCCAAGCAAATTTCAAGTAAATTAATTGTGGAACAACACAGTGTACGATTTTGGCCTCCTAAAATGGAATATATTCCTTATAAAATGGGCATGCTGTGCAGCGCTCTGACATTTCCAAGTGAAACAATAGGACCACTAGAATGGAAAGTCTGCAGGAACAGCAGACAAGGAAAGGAAGTTTAGGTTGAACAAAGGTTTTGTTCATTTTTACAGCCCCTAGAGGAAGAACAGTGCTGTACAGAAGCTGTTAATGATGGGCTGGATTGGACGGCTGAAACCAGTGCCAAGATCTAAATGTGTTTTTACTCCAAACTCCTCCCCAGCTGTCCAGATACCCGGCAGAATTTCCAGCCGGTGTGAACCCCACGGGCTTCTTGGACCAGCAAAAAAAAAAAAAAAAAAAAAAAATGGGTGGGGGGCAATCCCATCTGTGGTTTGCACGCCACCTTCTCGCTCGATAAATGCAATTCACTGGCATGAAGCAGCAAATCATTAAGCTTTGTCTGACAAACTTGCAAGTTGACCTAAACTCTTGGGTTGTAGGAAGGAACTGTGCTGTGCTGAGGGCTTGCTCAGGTAACTATGGCAACTCTGCTTCTCCGTTAGGCTTTGAACGAACTGTTCTTAAGTGAAAACAGCTTCAGCCTACCATCGCTGTTTAATAAATAATCCGCCAGCAGACGAGAATTCAGGTTGGGCGAAGCTGTGCTTCCTTCCAACTAGGAGCTGGAAAATGCAAAAGTAAAATTCAGCAAAGCCGTTTGCAGAATTTCCATGACACGACTTTGTTCCTCCGGCGTGTAAACAAATGCCTCATGCACAACCCCGTGGCTCAGCACAGGGGTCCGGGGTTCAGGGACCCCCTCCTCGCTGCTGGAGTCCCAGCAGGTAAATGCAGGATTGGAGCTCATGAACTGCTCTTGCTCGTAATCTCCCTGTTGTATGTCATCATTTTAGATCCACGTGAGCAAAACGAGGCATTTCTTTGTATTAAGCAGTGAGGGAAAGAAAAGGAGAGAAACCTTTTTGAAATTTGTCATTCGGGACCGTCAGGGTGAGATTCAACCTGCGTAGTTCTGCGATATGTCAAAGTGCATCGGGGTCAGAAAATAGCACTGCACAGTTCCTGAGTGGGAATGATGTTTACAGGCTTTTCTTTTACAAGTTTGGAATCTGCCAGGGACATTACATGAGAACTTACAATTTGTTCTTTATAACTAAGAGCCGTTTTGAATAGTAGCCAGGCAGTCTGGGCCAGGTTCTTCTTTTAGGCTCTGATGCAGCAAGGACCGGCCTTGGGGCCCAATATGAGTTTTCTGTTGACTTCAATCGGAGTTGGTTTAATTGGGCATCTCACAGGCATAAAGGCGGGCCACCTTGGTCAATGGCAGCCTCATTTCTCCTGCCTCCCTCTGCAGTAGGGTGCAAGAGGGATGGCCAAGCAGAGCGGCTTTGCCCTCCTGCTCGAGCTTGTCCATGAATTTTGAAGCCTGAGGCATCTCTTCCAGCACATGTTTTGTACATGGCTGTACGACCTCTCCTTTACAAGGTAGGGTGTGCATCAGAATATATCCAGAAGTGTTGTCAGATGAATAAAAAAAGCTTCTGGGGCCAGCTGAGCATCTTCCACCGAGAGAGAACAGGTCTTATAGATACCTACCAAGATCTGAGATATCTTTCAGATCTAAGCATTCCAAAACCTGCCTCAGCCCAGTCTCCTGACCAGTGAGGAGAGTTCTCACCCCACCTGTGACCTCCTTTCCCTCTATCCACGGGCATGCTCTCCACAAGGCAAGCGAAGGCATTGAGGGCCACAGTGTGCCCTTTCTTCCCTCCCTGCCCTCTCACTGTGTGAATCCCATCCAAGTTTGCCTGCCAATATCCACTGGTCTCTGCCAGCATAAACAGTGGCAGAGGGCCACAGGGGCTGCAATTCCACTTATGAGGAGAGGAACAATAAGAGATCAGTTTGGTCCAGAAAACATATGGAAGTGGCCAAAGCGGAGGCGTGACCAAAGCAAAGAGAAGACCTACAGAAATGGTACCTGTATGGCCCCTCCGAAACACTGCAGGGCCGTGGTAGGGTCACCTCTGCCTTCCCCAGCTCTGCAGCCTGGGTAGAGGACAGCAGTTCGGACCCTCTGAATGTGGTCCCGCAGGGTCCAGCTTCATCAAAGGAGAGCCACCTGCCTCAGCTTTGCCCACTCGGCGTCAACACACTGAAGCTATTAGGAATGCCAGATGGGAGCGGGACCTGGTCACCACTCCAGGGTAAGCCAGGACCAGTGCCAGGGCAATGCCAGGGTGACCGAGATGGCTGAGGAAATGGAAAGAAATGTGTTCTCTGCTTAAAAAAACCCAAATTTGGAAGACATCTTCCACCCTGTGACATCTTTATTTTCTCAGGAGCTGCTCAATCCTGAGCTGAAGATTAAGGCTTGCAGGCTTATAGACACTATCTGGTTATTGTCTATGAGGCTGGGACGTGAAGTCATTAAAAATAACTCCTCTTGCCACTACCCAAATAACTCAGTAGGGTTGAGTGACTGTAACCCGATTTGGCCTTTTGTCATTCTGAGTGCTGCTATTACAAGGCTGCAGTTTCGTGATTTGTGGAGAGCAAATTCCCCTCCAAACAAAGGCCAAACCAGAGCCAGGGCTTCATACCCTGTCTCTGGGAGAGCAGGGTGCGGTGGCCGTGCCCGGGTCCTCTCCCATCTGAGGCAGCCCCGACGTGACCGTGTTTCTTGGGGGGCGCTGTCATTGGGGAAAACTGAGCGCCTTCCACCAGGAGACTCGCCTGGAGTGAAGAAGTGAAGGTTTATCACTGCAATCTATCAACATTTGGGCAAAGTATACCTTTGTAGGTGAGATAAAGTTTCCACCCCTGATTGAAAAAAGGAGGGGGAAGAAAGGGAGAGACCTTCAGAGCCTAAGAATCCTAACGCTTAGATGACTTAATTAAAGGTAAACTTTTGCTTTGGGGTGGCTGTGGTTAGAGCAGCAGGCAGAGACCTGACAGCACAGGCTAAACAGAGAGAAAAAAGGCTCTTTCTTTTTTTTTCTTTTCTTTTCTTTTTTTTTTTTTTTTTTAACCAAGCATTCACTTTGGCCTCAGTCTGAAATGGCTTAGAAATGCAGACACCTTCATGTAAATGTTCTTAATAAAGAAAAAAAAAGTCCACTGCGGGACGTTTGTAATCCTTCTGATTTACATGTTTTAATAATGTGCGAGTTTATCTTGGAAGATGGTGGCTGACCTGGAATTAAAAGTATCGCTCTGCCAACGTAAGACTAAGAGGCCAGACAGAAGACTTAAATATAATAGTATAATATGTGTGTGTATGTATATATATATGCACACATATGTACACGTATATATGCGTGTGCTATACAAACACATCTCTAAATAATCATAAACTCCTTTTAAAAATTATTTCAGCCCAAATTAAGGTATAGACAACATCTGATTGGCTCAGACACTACAGAGTGGTGTGCCATGATATATTCATTTCCTATTCTGGTGTGGTTAATTGGGTATTTCGATTTAATTACCACAGTCAATAGCACTTTCAGTTGAGTGTCTTAAGTGTTCATTTAATTTACTGGAGATTTAATAAGGCAGCGGTTGTATGTTAAACCTGTTAACCATCTGGATGGGCTGCAAAGCCCATCTCTTCTCTTGGGTAGCTGGGGCCTGCTCCAAGACACACTGATGTCTACAACAGTCTTTCTGTTGACTTCAGGAGCTCTAGACCCGGGCTCCTCAGGGAGCCGGGAGGTGGGCACATGCCTTCAGCTGTGGGCTTCCTGCCTGGGGTGTGTGAGGGAGGTTATTTTAAGGTGCCGTTTCATTTCTGTAGGCAATTTCATAAGGCAGTAATGCCAGAAAGAGCAACCCATGACGTGGGGCTTGGTAATTGTGAACTATGAGACTGATCCTTTTGGGTTAGGATTTAAAGTGAAATTTTCAGAATCTTCTCACAGCCTGGGTAAGGAGGCCACGAGCTGGGTCACACCTAGGAAAAATTAAAATAAACACAGCAGTTTGACCGGCTTCATGCAACTGAATGATCTGTTTTACCCCTGTCGCAAGGTCTGGCAGAGCTGTTCATCCTCCCTCCACCTCCTATGAGTCACTAGCTCATGTCATGGGTCAGGAAATATGTAGGTCTGCAGGTTTTCAGGTCCCTAACATACTGGGAGCAAGAGGAGGCAACCAGCAGATATCAGCATCACCTCTATTGAATTCAGGGGATCTCTTAAATGGGAGCACGATTTGTTCAGGCAAAGGATAATAGACCATAGGGCTGTGATCACAGGGTCTGGACTTTATGGCCTGGGGACCTGCCCATCCTATCTTCCTGCACAGTCCTACTTGCTAATCAGGCTTAGGTAAAATGGTAAAATACCAGTGTATTGGGTGTTTTAGAGATACACTGGTGCCTAAAGATGCTGGCAAGTACTTGAGGGGATTTCCATGAACACCTGGGTGTGGCCAGGAGTGGCCAAACATGATGTGCACCAATATCCTCATGGCACAGACCACGTGCCTTGTATGGATGAGAAGGTCTGGGGAAAGAAGAGGGGGTTTTAGGCAGAGCATGAGTAGCCAGGTTCCACAGCTCTGCCATGGGACAAGCAGGAGGAGGGTGTTTTGGGGGATCCTAGAGTAGCCCATCAGTGCAGGCCATGCTGACCCCATTGCTTGCTCTTCCTTCAGTCAATGATTGGGTTTATCCAGCAACCCCTAGTCACATAAGGCCAGTTTTATGATGTTGTCCAGACTCAGGGCTGTAGCTGGCCTGCTGGAGGCTGCACGCAACCTAGAAGCCACCGGTTCTTCAGGGCTATGGGCTCCCATGCCCCCCAGGCTTGAAGCCAGGCTGCGTTTAAAAACAAGCAGCAGAAACGTCGGCAGGAACAGCACATGAAATCGAGTGGAGGGAAATTCTTCTGCTGCAGAAAGTAGGCAAAAGGCAACTGGAGATGAATAGGCTGCCTGACAGTTGGCAGACACGCAGACTGTCTGCCATAGATGGTAATATAGGCACTGCAACTATTATGGCATCTGAAGCCGAAAAAGCAATAAAAAGCTTTAACCTCTGCTGTCCAGGAAAACAAACAGTGGCTTCGGATGCAGTTGGTGGAGAGAAGTCTTTGCGATGCTTGTGACAGGCAAATGGTCTAGAAAGCTCTGCCGAGCTGTGTTTGGGATTAAGGGCTCGGAATGCCTGAGTTCGTGCTTTATTTGTACTAGTTACACCATCAGTTTTAAAAATTTTATTACTGCTGTTATTATAACGATATTGCTATCACTACTGTTGTTTTCTTAACACATCAAGGGAGCCTGGACAGCCGCTCTTTATTTCTTACGTGAATGCAAACGGCGTTTAGATTTTTGCGGAGATCAGACACCAGACACATTCCTACATTCTTGTCCGATGTTCAATATTTTTCCATGAGTCAAGGAGAACAAGAATGGGCATATTGTGTAAATGCAAAACTCTGCCTTTTTTAAACTGACACGATGAATTTCAGCCCTGCCTCTTTGTCTCTCTCCTCCGAGCAGGGGCTTTTCAGCCTGCCAGATTTTGTTACTTACTATCTTTGAAAACAGAGGGAGGGGAAAGTCAGTCCTTGTTAATTCATTGTCCCAGCTACCTAGCAGTGCTGTATCCTTGAGGACTGCTGGGGTTTTTTTTTTTTGCTCTTCTGAGACGGTGAAGAGCTATTGCTTTCCTGCCAGCTCCATTGTGTTCCTTCAGTAAAAGCCTGCAACACTAGAGGCACTTTAAAAAGAAGCGAGGGGTCTGTTGCAATAGACATCCAACAAAAGTTCCTGCTGCAATCCGCACTTCCAGTAAATGCTGGTTCATAATCCAGAATTCAGGCTCCGGGGCTGGTTCTTAACAAAACACTGATACAGGTCAGTGTAGCTGCATCTGTTAACAGCGAGTGAAAATTTGGCTCACTCTTTCATCGCACTTCAGTACGGATTCACAGAGAAGGACACGCATGCAGACAAATATCGCCATATACAGGGTCCCTGGAATTTGAATTCCACTTGAGGAACGCAGCAAAACACTTTCCCACCTCTGTTTTTTAAGTGCACGTGAAAGGTGCCTGATTGATGACCTAAAGGCTTAACTCATCTGTGGCTGCCAGAGCAACAACTGCCCTGGAGACTGCTCAGATTTAGGCCGTGTCCCAAGCAAGACTCCATGGCCTGCCTTTCCAAAGGCTTCTCCTACGTACAGACCACCATAGACAGAACTCTGTGTGCAAACAAAGACTTTTTTTTCTAGCCAGAGATCTCTCTGAATTTTTGCAGATATTTTAACAGGCTATAAAATGCATATTCCCACACAATAAATGAGAATAGATATGTCTCTACCAAAGCAAGTCCAGTCTAAGTAATAAGCAAGCAAAGTTTCACTGAAGTGCTTTGATAACCCTGACTTTTTGGTTGGTCTTTCTGAGAGTGGAAACTTGGTGAGTGCCCTCTGAGCACATTTGACACAGAGCTTCCTAGCTAAGGCTTGTGAAAGAAAGGGGAGCATATGAAGGGCAAAAGGAACTAATTAGCACCAAGAATGATGTGGGCATTTGTCCACTAGGTCTGCTACCTCCAGAGTTTCATATATAGCAGTTTGCTGTGCAGCTCTTCAGTTGTGATGATTTGTGTCACCATTAACTGGTTCTGTAAAGGTGAAAGGTTTCATATTAGTTATTAAAATGGAAAATTATTTTTTATCCAGTCTAGTATTTTCTAAAGTATATTGGGATTCATTATTTTGACATCTAAATAGGTGTCTGCTTTTCAGAGGTGCTGAATGTGCATTTGTGTCTTTTGGAATTTAGGTGGACAACAGGGCTCATTATTAATGTGTTTGGCAGTGTCTAAATGCATGAAGAGTATTTTTCAGAAAAATATAGAGAGATAATGTCCTTGTCATGGAACCTTATAATCAAGAGGAGAGAGCAGAAGTCCAGCAAAGTCCATTTAAACATTTGGATATCTCAACAAACTTTAGATCAGGCTTAAGGAAAGGCGTCTTTTAGCAACTTGGCTCATCTGATGCAGAATCAGTTTGCATGGTCAACCCTTTGTTTGTGTCATTTAAAAGCTACTGATCTGATGCTTTCCCTGAAGGAATCTGCATAGAAACAGAGATCGGCATTTCTCAAGTGCATTGTCATTTATGGCTTTCATCTCCTCCTCCCCCCTCATCACTGACTTGGAGACAAGTCAAATTTGTAACTTTCCTCCATTCACTCTACAGTCAAAGTTTTCCAGTTACATATCAAATTTGTCTTAGAGGCAAACAACAAAAGGATGAGAGGCGAGGAACACAAGTTGCTAACTAGACATAAGGAAAAAAAGGGGAGCTGTCAACACTGGAATGGGGCCTGGAGAGGTTGTGGAGTCTTCATCCTGGGATGTGTTCGACACTTGCCTGGACAATGTCCAGAGCATCCTGATGTAACTTTGAAGGTAGCTCTGCTTTCAGCAGGGTCTGGGCCACACGATGTCCAGAGGTCTCTTCACAGCTACATCATTTTATGATACTATAGGTCTTCTAAAGAACTCTCCACTAAGGCCCTTGCCACAATACTTTTGTTTTCTTTCTGTGAATAACATGGCAAATGGACAAGTAGCAAATGAACTCTCTTCCTACTGGGTTAGTGGTCTGCAGAGATTTCATTTTAGAGACCCAGCTACGGAGTTACATGACTGCAGAGGGTTTCCACTGCATCACTTTTGGTGGGCACTTACTCCAGGTGCCTTGGACTCCCTTATCTAAGTCAACAGAGTAGCTGAACAGTTCTTCTGTGGCCACACCTGGTGCATCATCAAGGTGTAGGCTACAGAAGTGATACAACACTGATGCAACAAACCTCTGTTGTAGTTGAGGAATCCTTAGAGTCCTTGCCTGAGCCATTTTCACTGTGTAGCCAAAGGAATGCTGTTTCTTGTGATGGTTGTGGTACCTGTGTCCAGTCTTGCAGGAGCACGTTCCCTTATCACAGTCCTTTGTGTCAGGAAAGAGATGCTATTCCACTCAGTCATTGCCAAACAGGGAATTTTTCTCATCTTGAATTTTCAAAGCCAGGGATCGCAATTGGCTCTAGAAACAGGCTTAAGGCTGCTATGGGGGAAAAGATGACTTAGAGAATAGCTGTTATCTTTGAGAGGCCTAGAACTGCTCATTTTTCAGTGCTGTTTCTATTTGCATGAGTTCATTCAACAGGTGATTGGTGCATATAGGAAATAAGGCGTATAGGAAATAAGGCATATAGGAAACATCAAGTGTAACGAATCTACTTCTGTCCCATTCACTGAAAACTATCATAGTGGCCAAAAATGCCTAAAAGTATTGTGGTGACGCTTCACGGTTTACCACCAAAGGAGATGTAATGTATAACTGTCGGGGGGACAGGCTCCTGTCCAGAACTACCAGGAACATCATCATCAGCTGCTTAGCATCCCCCTGTGTCTCCGTGGGACTCAGTGATGAGTCTAGGGCCGACAATCCCCGTGAAGAAAGTTGTAGTCGGGGTAAAGGCATTCAGTACCAAGGCTCCTAGGAGACTGGATGGCTACAGAGATGTGAGCGTCTGCAGCAGGGGACTGCGGTAACGGTCTTAGTCACTGGCATTGCTGCTCCAAGCCACAAACCACGGTGTGTGCTTAGCAGCAGGGCTTTGCCTCAGAGGGGCAGGACAAAGCAGCTGAAAGGCTGCAGTGTGCAAACAGTGTCACCTCATCACCAAGGAGGTTTTCAAGGTCCACCTTGGAGCTGACTCCTCGGGCCTCTCCTCAGTCCATCTGAGGGCTGCTGAGGGCACTGCTGGTGAGCCTGTCTCCTGCACACAGGCCAAGGCACGGCGCTCACGTTTTCTTTCCCTCTTTTATCCCTTCCCTGCACCAGATTTGGTCTTCACATACTCTCCCTACCTATTCAGTGACCAGTCTAACACTGTTCGGAGTTACATTTTAAACCATGTGATGGTGGCATCTGGTGCAGAATCAACAGCTCTTGAGACACACACATGAACCCTATTACAATGCCACCTTCTTTTGCCAAAGCAAAGCTTTTGCTACATGCTCTGTGCTATCAAATAATGTCTTTGCTAATCAGAGAGAAAAAGAAAGCCAGAAAACTTATTTTCACTTTCTTGAGAGATGTCTCCATGCATTTGACTTGTCTACTTTTGCAAACATCTTTCAGTCATCCACTTCACTCCGCTTGTCATTTCTCACATTCCTTTTAAGCGTAATCTTGTAAGCTTTTCAGTACCTGTATGGTTGGGGCTTTTTTTAGCTTGTAGATGCCTTTTTCTTACCCTGGACTGCTTCTGGCCCCCTCTATCCACACAGACCTTTTCCAGCTCCTGGAGCATTCCTTCCTGGATGGTTGCTTGTTTCCAGACCTTTCCATTCACCCTCTCTGGCCATTTTCTTGGGTTTGGATTCTTTCAACCTTCTCATAATATATCAAGATGCTATTCATAAAAAGACCAAATCACCCAAATAGCAACACGTGCTAGTTCAAGACAGTAAGGCATTTGGGGTTCCTGTAACCTGCTAATGATCTTCCATTGTCTCAGACCAATTTTTACTGTTCATTCTTGTTCTATCATTCTGTCTATGTTTTCAGGCTAAAACTGAAACTCGGGAGTAAAATTAGTAGTAAACATTTAGATAACGCTCAGATTACTTCCATTTTTACAGTTTTTTTCCAGACTTCTGAAGTGTTGGAAATACGGGAGTTGTGAAACACGGCCAGACACGTGCTCTTTCTAAACCCTTGCAGCATCTCGTCAATAGCAATGAGATATATATCAGGGGAATGTACACTTACTTATCACCTTGATAGGCCTGCAAAAACCACCACTCCTCTCCCTTACTTCTTCCTCCCCTGCCCACTGACAACTGTAGCCAGGCCCCATGAACCATAGACCGGTTAGAACCTTGGGGTTTACTATTTCACATCCCCTTCTAAATATTTTATCCTCACCTTTTGTAAGTCAGTATCTTCCCATTTCCAAACAAATGCCCAGTCCCTCTTTAGATCTTGCTGAGCTCTGGATCTGTCATGTAATTCCTCATACTCTATCCACACTGGAAGAAAAAGTTTGTCCATTCATTGGGATTGAATTTACTGCCGTTCAAGTTTGCTAAATACCTCTTGATCGGCAGTTAATCCATTAGAGTTTTATTATATAAACTTTCATAATTTTCTTTTTTATTTATCCCTTCTATTGTCCATTCTCTTCATAGACATATCTTCAAAGCTCTCAAATCACTATTGTTGCTTGTCTCCAAAATCCTCCAAATTTTTGCCTGTTCTGCTCATACAGGTCAAACTCCTGATGGGGTACACTTGGCCTGTCCTGACACTGCATGTTTAAGCTGAAGCTTTTGAGCTATTAAGTACTGCTTTTACTTTATGTCCTTCTTAATGGGGTGAACGTGCGTGATGGGGAGAGGCAGAGGGACGATGCTAACCCAGGTCAAATCCAGCCATCAAGCAAGTGAGTGCAGCAACTTTGCTAGAGATGTTCTCTTACCACAGGCCTGGATTTGGTCCAAATCACTTCAGATTTGGTCCAAACTGAAGTTTTTGGCAGAGGATCAGGACTCCTTCCTCCTAACAAGAAGCCATTTTGCCAGTTGTTTGTTAAGAGTCTTAGTTGAAGCAATGATGGAAGGCAGTTCTCGTTCAAGCAGGCCCTCCTTGTCCTGGCTGATAGACTCTGGTGCTGGAAGCACGTCTATGACTGGGTAAATATGCCGAAAGGATCTTTTTTTTTCCAATTGACAAGCGATGACTGTATCTCCTGTGAACTGTAACTTAGCCTGCAGAAGACCTCAAGGCCAAACAGTTGGCATGAGTGTCCTGTGTGACGCATTGATTTGCAGGAAGAGAGAAACGGTCTAAATATTTCCTTATTTTCCGAGGCTGGATGGATGGCTGCTGTCTTCCTCCATTGATTGAACTTTTGATACGGAGTGTTGCAGAGACGGGTGCTTAGACGGGTAATGAAAGCCCAAGTGTGGGCATGGGTATGTGCTCCAGTGAAGCTACGAAGCCTTCGCACAGCCAGTTTGGAAGTGATGCTAGGCAGAAAACCAGGACCAGACTGCTCTCAGCAGCCTTTCCTTAGGTGAAATCTGCTGCGCTATTGATCTCTAAAAGGCAAATCGAATAACAGCCGCCACATTTTTAAGGATTAGGAGCTTCCTGTGCAAGACAGTATGTGTTTTTAATACTTTAAGCTGACTTATGAAACTGGTAAACAATGTGGAGGGTAGTGTTAGATGACCTCTTTTACATGCCTGATCATCCTGTCAACATTTATAATGCATTTGATATTTCCTTCTCATCAGGATAGGATCAGTTAAGCAGTCGCATTTCCCAAAGCTCAGGTTGCATTATGCTTTGTTCCACATTTCATGGTAATAAACGTTGACATAAATTTCTGTAGATTTCACATAAAGTGATTGTTAATTTATTCATGGTTGAAAAGGATCTTAAAAACAAAAAAAAAAGAGAGGAAAGAAAAAAAAAAGAACAGAAAAGACTTCTCCAGAAGACAAATACACAGCTTGCAGGATAAGAAATACAGATCTTTCACGCCTATTTGTTTTGCACACAGTAATGACTGCTACATTCTGATTAGTAATCTTGACCTAGTTAAAGTGCTATTGTTTCTCTGTGTTCCTATTCTTCTAAAAGACTGTGGCTAGACATGATATTTTATAATCCATCAGATGTAAAATCTGCATAAAAAATATAATTATTGTGCTTCAGCAACTTGGACCAAAGCCCTGATGTTATATTTCTAGGCAGTACACTGTGAATAATATGGATGCTTTTTTAGGTTGGTATGTTCAGTTGGCAAGATACGTAATTTTTCCATAAGCGAAGGTAAATTGTGGGATTTTTAACATACTGATTACTATTCCAGCCTTGTTCCCAGCTAATGAGAATTAAGTGGGTACTTGTCAGCCAAGCAACATCCTTATTTGTTACTATAAATTCACTTTTAGTGGCACTTACTACAGTAAACAGGGAGAAAAACTTGTGTTACCTCTCAGTCAGCATTATTATTGATAGTGGCGCGTATGCCTAAGGATCAGCCAGAACTAGGACGCCAGTGCAAGAGGCCCTGGATAGACACCGAGTCTTTTCCCAGATCTTTTCTGGTCTTTGTGATCAGAAAGACAGGGATGGGTGGTGGGAAGGTTTGGGATGTGCAGAGAAAAATCCTCATGGCAGCAAACCTTGCTCCTGGTTAGCGGAGCAGTCTCAGGACCAATTAGCTAAATGGGAGAGGAGCGAGGCAGAGTGGAGGTGTGCTGGCTCGAGCTGCCACCCTCACCAGCAGCATGGGGCTGAAGGCACCTGCTCCTCCTCCTCGCTGCTCAGAGAGAGCGGTTGGTCCCCTTCCTGCGGACACACTCAGAGCAGGTGGCATGTAGGAACATGAAGAAGAGGAGGCACCTGGAGCTGAGCCTGTGCAAACCAGGCTGGAGTGGGAAAACAGCATCTGCTACCCTTGCATAGCTCTTTGCAAGCGTGGTAGGACCACCTTGACCCCACCATGGTGCTGTGCGGTGCTGTGAGGACACACCAGCTCTCGGTGCTGCTCCCCATCGTTCCGGGTGCCCAGGGCCTCGGCTCTGTCACTCAGTCCTGCATGAAAAATTTATGTTGTTTTCCAGATCAGCATCATCCAGCAGATTGGACTTTCTGAGCTTGGAGTGCTAAAATCTCTCTGAAGACAACTGTCATGCTTGCATTCTCAGCCATGTCAGGTAGCAGTTGCAAATGAAGACAAAACATTAAAAATAAATACTCTCATGCTGTGCAGAGACAATGTAGAGCAGAGGGGCTGGGGAGAGGTGCTCAGAAGAAGACCATGCTATTGAGATCTTCAGGAGAGACGTTAGGGTGAATCTGCTGCCCCAGGGTCGGGGGAAGAGCGGGAACAGACAGAGCTGCCAGATTTCAGGAGGTGTGTAGAAAGAGTGGTAATGGGAGCTCTTTTGCCTGTTCCTAAAAAGTGTGTCTGTAGTCAGAAACAGGCTCTGAGCGTGCATGTGTCATCACGGCGTTAGGACCTGTGATGGCCCTGGAGGTGGCAGCTCAGGGCAGTGGCCCTTCCTCATCCTTGTATCAGCCCCGGGGTGCTTCGGTGGCTCTGCAGCTGGCCATGGCGTGAGTACTGTGACCAGCGTGCCTGCTCGAAGGGGTGAGAAGACAAGGAGAGGGGCACCTCATCCTCCAGCGTGCTGAGGAGATGCCCGTGATGGGGGGGTTCTGTGCTGGTGAACCCCAAACCCTGCCTGGAGGGATGCTCCTCGGCTCAGCTCACCTCCGGGCACCACAGGAGGTGGCACTGCAGAAGGCTGGCAGCAAACGCTGCAAACCACTGTTTGGGAAAGGAGAGCTGCTGTCATTCAGGATTGGGCCCTAAATCCCAGGGGTGGCTCGCTGGGCCCAGCCCTGGGATGTAAAAAGGTGCTTTCACAGCATTCAGCATGTTTTCCTCCTTTGGAATGAATTCCTTTTTTTTTTTTTTTTTTTTGGCCACTTTCATTGTTTGAATATTTTCTGTATTTTTCATGTAATTCTTTTACCCCTTCCCCTCCCCAGATACATGAAGGATTTTGTTCACAGTGCAGCCATAGATACGGTCAGCATGTATTGTGAGAAAGTCTAGGGAGTCCAAAAGGGACCTCCTAAAGTGGATCTGTCTGCTGCTTCTACATTAAAAGCATAAAATCCAAAGCTGCTTTTTTCACATCAGAAGTTATTACTCCACATGAATCGCTAACGCTGCTGTGCTGCCTGCTTCGCAAACAAACTGTGATAATCCCTTGGGGTTTAAGTTAGCAGAACATTACGAGTTTTGTCCCTGTTGTTCCACCACACGAGCTAAGAAAGCTGCAAACCTTAGTAGGAAAATGCGAGAGATGGGAGAACAAAGGTGGTAGGAGATCTTCCTTTCACGTCTTAAAACACTACATATTAGTAGAGACTAAAAACCATCACAATCTGATATTTTCTCTGTAGTTTGCTTGGAGCGTTTTGGTGTTTTGGTCCAGTTTTAAGTGTCTGGCTACAAACATTTTGAGATGACAGTCGGGTGTGTTACATCTCAGTACAAGGCCAAGGATGGGTTGCATTGGGAAATAAGGGGGTTTGAGATTTGCAAGCACTATGGAGATAGTTGGGCAAGTCTCTCTTGGGACAAGCTGTGTTTCACTTGTCCTGAGAGCTGTGAAACTCCAGGCTGATGGATGGTTGACCGAGGACTTCTCTCAAGTGCTGTGCTCCTACGCATTCTTAAATTCTAGCAAATTGTAAAGGAAGCCCAACTGAAGAAGCTGCATGAAGTGCACAAAAAATAAGACTTTCAATGAAAGTGAAACCAGATAGTCCTTATTATTTCCTGCTGTCACAGACAAATTCTTTTCTTGGCCATTATGGACAGTCTTTGTGGAAAGGCATACAAGGCGAATGCACAGGGTTAATGTCAGAAACAGCTCAAAGATGTCATAATAATATTGCTAAATATGGGTAGTTGGGGGAAAACAATCCGTAAAATTTCTCATTCACAAATTTTGCTTTTGCACCAAAGAAGTTGTTTCCATTTTCTGAAAAACCTTCTGAGCCAGAAAAAAAAAAATCAACTTTCAGCAAAATCCTCTAGTTTTACGTTTAGTAAAAAAAATCAACTAAAAGAAAGTGAAGCAAAAGCCTTTTTTTTTTTTTTTTTTTGGCCAAAAGTGAGATTATTTGATACCAGATTTTGATGAGCCCTAATTATTGGCTTGGTGGAACTCCTGCTGATTTGGCCTGGTGTCAGGGAGCATTAGAGAAGAAGCTGCCCCTCATAAATCCCTTTTAAGACTCAGAATCTGTTTTAAATAGAAATTAATTGTTTCTCTGCACAGGACGTGGTGTCACACTGGGTTGTTTAGACCAAGTCAACTCTAGAGTTTTGCCCTCCGCTGAGCAGTTTGGCCAGTAACAGAATCACAGAATCACAGAATGGTGGGAGTTGGAAGGGACCTCTGGAGATCATCTAGTCCAACCCCCTGCCAGAGCAGGGTCACCCAGAGCAGGTTGCACAGGAACACGCCCAGGCGGGTTTGGAATGTCTGCAGAGACGGAGACGCCACCACCTCCCTGGGCAGCCTGTGCCAGGGCTCTGCCACCCTCAAAGAAGTCTTTCCTCATGTTGAGATGGAATTTTCCATGTTCCAGCTTCTGCCCGTTGCCCCTTGTCCTGTCGCCGGGCTCCACTGGAGTGCCCAGCTCCAGACACTGGAAGAGCCTGGCCCCACTGACTCTTACAGACGTGATTTCCAGAGGCTTAGCCTGACCAGTGTTAGCTTCAGAAGAACGAATGCGTCCAGCACTCCCTGCCTGTGGGTGCGTGGACGCGTGCTGACTCACCAGAGCCCGCTCGGTGCAAGGGCTCACAATAACACGGGCTGCCAGGAAACGCGTGTGCTCTTTGATGGCTCACACGGCGCTTGCCCTCCTACCCGTGGGATGGAGCTGTGCATGGAGGGCTTCCTCCTCTCCCGCTTACTGTCAAGTCACTCGTTTCCCATCACAGAGCCTTTCAGTATTACACAGTTCAAGCGGTGTGAGATGTGTAATCAGCGAGCCCGTTTGATCTGAGGAATGTGCCTGTGTGTTCATAGGAACTTTTGCTTTACGTTTACTGACCCAAATCAATCCCGGCTTGCAAATTGGAAGAGATGGAGCTTGAAATCTGGCAAGCTCTTTTTTTACCCTCTGAAGAGCCTGTGCTTTGCTCGGGGAAAAAGGGCTCGAGTACCGGCTTTCAATCAGTAGTTGAAAAATGCCATTGCTGGAAAACTGCAAAGATTTAAGTGATCGAACCCTGACCCTTTCCCTTCAGAAAACAAAACAGGCGTAATGCTCAGGCAGCAGTGCCCCATATAAGGCAGAGTTCATATGAAATAGCAAGACGGAGAGGCTTGTGATGGACACTGCTCATCCCACTGGACAAACACAGACCGGTCCCTTGCGAGCATAAATTGACACATAATCGGTAACAGCTCGGTGCAAGGAGGGAGAAAGGGCTTCATCCCTGTAGGCTGCCACGTCCTTCCCACGCCCTCGCCCTCCACATCCCTAACTCACGGGGGATGTGAAACCAGGACCTTTCCTGCAGCCTCAGTGAAGTCCCCCGAGAGTCCCCTGCACCTTTGCGGCCTCATTCACTCCCATGACTGTTTTAAGCTGGGGACATCTACTGACCAAGGTGTTGTCCGCATTCAGAGGCCAGTGCTTGCAAGGTTTTGGGGCGATGTGGCAAGCCAGCAGTTGTTACTTCTTCAGAAATGCATAGCGCCCTTTTTGGTGGGCACTTCAGCAGAGCAGATGTAATGAGATGAGGAGTCCTCCAGCCCACGTCGAGGGAGGGAGCGCTTGGTTAAGGGATGTGTCTGGAGGTGGTGGTGCTCTCCCTGGCTCTGCTGCTGACGTGCCCATTGTCACCGGGCAAATCACTTCCCAGCTCCCCAGTGTCTGCTAGCAGCTAGTTCAAACGCAGAAGAGCAGCAGCTGCTACGCACAGTGCAGTGAGACACCTGTGTTCTTAATCGTGTCAGAAGGCCTCCTGTAGGTGCTCTGGAAATGCAAAGACATTTTAAACAGCTCCCTCTGCTTTAAAATGTCAAGCAAAAGCAAAATTAACTCAGAAAGGCATATTAACCACATAAAGCATATAGACACGCAGAGGATATATTATTCGTTATCTCTTCAGGCTTTCTGTCAGCAGCACATATGAAAGCAAAACATGCTGCCAAGTCATGTATTCTGATGACCTGGGGAGTTCCCCGTTTCCCAGGAAGATGAATCTGGGGGCACGAGAATGATTTCTAAAAAACACACTGACAGCAAAGATGATGATGGTAAACGGAAGTGCAGCTTACCGGGGTTTTTTTTGCAAAGGAAAGTACAGTGACTCATGTGTCAGAAGGAACACGCTAACCAGAGACAGTCTGTGCTTTTTGCAAGTGACCACCCAAATCTCCCACCCCGAGGACACCTAATGACAATTAGTTGTTCTTAAAGGCACAAGGTCTGCAGACATGTACAAATAGGCACCAACACGACTGCCCTTATGAAATGAAAACATTAACCCGTGATTCAAAAGCTCTCCTGGAAACTCAACTTGAGATACGAGATGAGATTTTCAGTGTCAGGAAGAGAAATCGCAAGCTTTTTTTTTAAGCGGTAAACTCAGTGACCCTCTGATGCAATAGAAAGGTAGGTGGGTACGGAGGAAATATATATTTGTCAGTTGAGTTTTTCCCAGCAACTCACTGGTATTGACTCCAGAGTAAAGGTGTTCACACCTGGAGTTACCTGGGAAAAGCTCTTGCCTATAGATAAGCCTGAAGTTGAGGGGAACAGGGGCCACAACAGAGTATTAGGTGTCCACAGGCGTCTGTACACGGAACAGCATGATACAAATAAAGTGATCTGAAGACCTTATAAATCATCCTTCCTCACTTGACTGGAAAATTAGGGTCCTCAGTGTTCCCTCAGCCCATCACAGTCTCACAAGGTGGCACGGTTTGTACAAGCCCTGTTTTCTCGCTCGTGAACACTGGTATTTGTCAGATGACATTGTCCTGTTGCCTCCGAGGCCAGTGCACTTCTGCCGGGGTAGGAATTTGTGTGTACAACCGTGGCAGATAAGTATACGTCAGGTGGACAGGGCCATGAACTTCTTTTCCTTGGGTAGGCCCACAGGGCTTGTGCACAGATGAAAGTATCGCTGTAAATATTCAAGGAAAGGAAATAAAGAGTTACAATTCTCAGAGCAGTGTTGCATGCACTGGGTGTTTTATAGCAGACGTTTTAGGACATAAACAATTAGGTCTTAATGTATTAATATACTTCTCTGGAATATAATCCAGCAGTACATTATGGCCCAGACCCTTGGCTGACATAACCTGACATGGCTCCAGTGGCTTCATTTTCAGTTTTGAACAAGTTTTCTTCTAACCTCTTTAATTATACGCATCTCTGGCCCGTATAAACCTAAGTGAGATCGGGATGACTGGATCTCTTGTGTGCCATTAGAATGTCTTCTAGGACCTTTGGACTCTACAGCAGTCACAAATGGTCTTTTGGATCATATACCAGAATCATGAGAGTGAAATCCTGCAGCACTGGATAGGTAGAAGGGCAGATTTCATGACTGCATTAGCCTCTGCTGTCTGAAAATACTTTAGATCTGTCTGGCACAGTTAGATGGGAGCAAATCTGCAGCAAGTATGTCCTAGGCTTTGCCAGCTGCGGCTCTGGCCACCTCCCTCCACTCACACCCATGAGGGAAAGGGGGTCTGTGGAGGCAGTAGTGCCCAAAAAGTGCTGGTGGCTACAAGGACAGGGGTGATGGTGACAGGGAGGTGTCTCACTTACAAGGTATTTTCCTGCATTTCTGTGTAGTTTCATTGACTGAGAAAGCCCAGAATAGCATTCTGTACTAAGCAATGCTTACTTGCCCGTTGACTTGCAAGATCAATCTATCAAATAAACTACAAATTGTTTCTTCGTTGTCATCTAATAATTGGGGGTTTTGTCTCTGCTTCTTTCAGCTCCAAGGCTCCTTGAAGAGAAAGTTGGTGGTAAATCTGTCGCCGGTCAACAACAAGAGGCCCAATGGTGTTTCAGAGAGCTCTTTCCTTGACATTAAGAGGATAAGAGTGGGTGATAGTATCTCAGTGGGACAAGGTGGACAACATGTTAACAATTGCCAAAGCCAGTCAATGTCAGGAACTATGTCTGTGGGGCAAGGATCACAAAGAAAGGCCAGCAACCTAGCAAACAATACACATGCTAGTGGGAACGGCATGTTTAATATGGCTTTGAAAGAGGTAAAGAAAGAACCAGGGGAAACGATGTCCTGCAGCAAACACTTAGATAGCCAGACGTCCCATGAGAACATGTTTCCTAACAGATACGGGGAAGACTCGTGGGAACAAATGATGGATCTGGAGCTTCAAGAATTGTTTAATGAACTGACTAACATATCAGTGCCACCAATGAGTGATCTTGAGCTAGAGAATATGATAAATGCCACAATAAAACAAGATGAGCCATTCAACATTGACCTTGGGCAGCAAAGCCAGAGGGGCCCTGTGAGATCCCTGCAGATGGATAAGATGGTGATAAAGAGTGAATATGCACCAGGCATGAATCAGGCGCCTGTGGGCTCCCCACAGATGAGGCCTTCTTCTACAGGTCCAGCCTTCACTATGGCCACCGCTGCCATGTCCACCTCTTCACCCATCCCTTCAGTCCCTCAGAGTCAAACACAGGTATCGCAGGTTTCTTCTGCGTCCAGTCGGCCATTGCCTAACTGGCAGGAGGTCTCTCATGCACAGCAGCTCAAACAGATTGCAGCCAACCGGCAGCAGCATGCCTTGATTCAGCAGCAACAGCAGCAGCAGAACCAGACGGCCAGCTGGTCCACCTTGTCTCCATCAGGACCTTCCCCTGGACCCTTTGTGCAAGAGAAAATCCCCAGTCCTTCTTTTCGCCAGCAGCAGTTCAGCCCACAAAGCTCAGCAATGCTTGGGGTACCAGTGAATGGAAACCAGTCGAAAGGGATGAACAACTACGTTTATAAACCAACCACTCCCCAGAGCAATCCCATGGACATAATCATGCAACAGAAGCCTCAGGACCTCAACAGAAACTTTATCAACAGCGCTCAGCCACCACTAGAGCAGCATCATGGCAACACAAAGCCCTTGTTTCACTTTAACTCAGAGCAAACAAACCAGCAGATGCCTTCAGTTTTGGGTTCCCAAAACAAGACTGCCCTTCTGCACTACACGCAGCAGGCACAGGGTTCAGCCCCTGTGCAACAGCCACAGCAACAGCAGCAGCAACAGCCGCCGCCACAGCCTGCTCAGCCTCTCTCCAACCAGTCTCTTCAAAGGCCACCTAACGTACCCCTAGCAATGCAGCAAAAAATGATGCTTCAGAAAATGCAGCAGAGCCAGCAAATCTCAGGTTTGCAGTATCCAGTCTCTCAGCAGCATAGACAGGTAAGGCAAATTCCTCCTTCTTTGTTACAGAATCATTATGTCCTGAGTAATAAAAAGGCTTTTCCAGCCTGGCCTCATTCCTCCAGTAGATGTGTACTGGTGGCAGATAATGACCATCTCAGCGCATACTTCAGCAGAGCTGGTGATGGCACATTTAGCACCTATTCAGGTATATCGTGGATGCACATTTTTAAGAATTTCAAGAAAGACATATTCATAACACTTTGTTCTTAATGCAATGGAGTGAATATGTCCCTGATATATATTATGTAGATACTTGTCAGGAAGGTGAGACAGTAGGGTGGATGCAAGCTTATTTTGGACCCCTACGTTTTCTGGCTTACAAAAATTAAAGCTCTTTTGAATGGCAAAATTTTAATGAATTCCTATGTTATCTTAGGTAACGTATTTTACAATGTTAATTTTTAGGCCATCGTTTTCCTCAGAGAGGGAGGGTTAGAAAATTCTGGTTTTACATACCTTTTGACTGACATGACAAAAATACTGTTTGCACATTTGTTATCTGTTTGGCAAAGGAAAACTAAGACTTATCTGTGAGCTTTGTAAACACCCATCACACTTCTGGGAATATTCTGTGGATAGAACAAGTGCTTAGACATGAAGGTGAAGGTTGCTGCAGATACGTCTACAGTTACATACCGCATGGCCAGCTCCCACTGTGTTATCGTGAGATGGGGCTCTGAGACGATTGGTTGTTGTAGCTCAGTTGTGCTGTGGCCAGGTTACTGTGCGCCAGGATCCCAAGTTTCAGGCCTGCCAATCAAAGTTGGAATTTGTAACCTGACTGTACCCCAGAAACTGGAAACCAGGTGCAAAACAAAAAAACATATTTGACCTTGGGAGGTTTAAGCCACTCCGGGGAGTTTTGGTGGAACTTAGGTTCAACACATTTGAGGGTGTGGAATGGCAATATAGGTGTGGAGATCGTGTGTGGATATGAAAAACAGCTATAAGGTACTACTGACAAGTGGAAGCCTAAGTCTTCCATGAAGTCCCAGAGAAGCAGCATTGCGAATGAGTCATTCAGAGCTGGAGCTTCTTCGCCAGACTGTTTGTTGAACAGTCTGACGCTTTTAAAAAAAGTAAAGTAAATGTAGTTGTATGCATGGACAACTTTCTCCTTTTAACTCTTTTAAATTCCCTGACCAAATAACCATGACGTTCGTCAATGGAAAATCCCTTAGCAGGAGGTACCACGTGAAACATTTAGGCATCTTTGGGTGGGGAGATGTTGCTTTGTCGGAAGATGCTGGAGAACGAGTGGCAGCAGGAAGCAATCCCAGCTTTGTTGCTTTACAGGAGGTCTCTGCTGGCTGTTCCTCTCCTTCTTGGGCCACTGTGTGCTCACTTCTTAGGCGCATTTCCCCATTCTCTTAATAGACTGGCAGGCAGATGAATTTTAACAGTTCCTTCATTCAGCCATGATGAAGCTTCCAGCAATCTGTCAGCACAGGGGAGACAAGCAGGACTTTTGCAAACCCTACTATTTTTCTGAAAAAAGTATGCAAGGTCACATTCTGGAAAGGAGTAAAAACACTGAGAGCAACCCTGCTGGAGGCAATGTTAGGTCCTTGCTCTGTGTCCTTCTGGGCTGCTGCTCAGGGAGGCAAGCCAACAAGATGGAACTTGGCAACATGGCCATAGTGGTACTTGCAAGATTTATCGTTAAGTGTAGTGGGATCTCTCACCTGTGCAGCCACAAGATCTTTTGACTTAGGGAATTTGTCCTAAGTGAACTTTGCCGAGTGCCAAGCTTTAGATATTACACCAAAGAAGGAGTTTTGCCTTTCGTCACAGACTTCTGCAAGTAGCTTCCCAAAGTTTCTTGTCGTCTGACCGCTTTCCACAGTTATGTCTGCAGGACGTGGCTACCTCACCCACAGCACAGCTGGGAAGCTTAGAAGCTTTGTAGACATAGATTGCGGGGCTTTTGCAGTAAGAATATTGTTTTTCTAAGCTCTAGAGAGATAACTGTATTTTTTTAGAGATCCTTAGCAGTTGTTCCAAAGTTCTGCTGAAGTTCAGAAAATCAGGTAGGTCTCTCTGAGTAGAGTATTCTGTAGCTGCTGGAACGACATTTAGAAATAGAATTGGTCCATAAATGGCAGAGTTTTTGAAAGGTTTGAACATTACTGTTCACCTGGCAATATTTATGAGTTCTGTGGACTCCTTTAGCACCTGCCTGCACAGCTGCAAGAGCCCACCAACCCCTTGGTCAGGGCTTGCTTGCCCCATAGGTCCTGTCTGAAGGAGGAGACACCACTAGTATCTTCCAATAAAGACAACAAAGGTCAAAGCCACCTCGTGGCTCAGCTCCACTGATTTTCGCAATGGGGACATCACCTTATTTAGGCCGCACAGTCTTCCTTCCTGGAGGATCATCTCCCACCTCTGAGGATTCCTACACATCATTAACAGTAATGGATGATTAATTACTAGCATTTACTAATTAGCTTCACAATTAATATTTATTTTATTCATGCCCTATTTCTACATGAGGAATCAAGGTTGATTCTGTTGGCATCATCCAACTCCTCAGATCATTATAATGGTGGACTATAAGGACCACCTCAGTACTGGCTGTGATGCTTTGTAGCTGGAAATGTGAGTGCACATTCATAAAGAGCTGCTGTGACATCAGATAACACTGACTGGAACACTATAAATTAGTATTTTTAGCTGAACCGGCTCACCCTCTGGATTTTTACTCCGCAAGCTTTAAGATCCAAAAAAAGCATTTGAACTTGACTTTATCAGCCCAAGCTTGCTAACTGGCAATGTAAGGCTTATAATTTCTCTGCTTGTCACATTCACTTTGTGTCAAAATGGAGTGAACTTGTAGTGGGATTTGCTAATTAGATGTCTTTTGCCTCCAGGGAAAAGTCATAAAAATGATGGAAATCGTCTTGGTTTCCTGGAAGGTTGATCTGAATGAAGGTTTTGTTTTGTGTCTCTGTTTTACTCTCCGTTGTTGTGGGAAAGATTCACCTTTCCATTGTCTATCAGGATGCAACATATGCACAGTCATGGAAAAACTCTTAGAAATTCAACACTGTCTTTGTTTAGGGAATAATCAGAAGCTCCAGACTCTGCACAGGTTTAATCAGGTTTGCAATACTTACACAGAACCTGGGCTTAAGTGGGGAAAATCTGTAACTGGGCTTGGGTAGAAGTTTGAAGTCTAACTTCCTCCTTGTGAAGAAACGTTGTCCAGTCAATGAAAGATGCTTCTGACTTAAGGTTTTTCAACAAAAAAAATGACATTTTTAACTAGTCTAAGAATTTCTGCGCGTATTTTTAAAGTTTTTTGATAGGCTATAAGACTTGTTCAATAAGATCCATCAGTCTTCTGTCAAGAAGTCAGAAAAAAAAGAAAAAAAAAAGCTTTTATGTATTAAATAAAATATTACTCATCCCCTTCTGGTTTTGACCTAAAGCCAAATTAAACTCAGAAGTTTCAAACTGACTTCTCCAAATTTTTTAATTCAAATTCATTTACTCAATGAAGGGGAGAAAAGAAGGCTGAGCTCATGAGAACGGGAACCCTAATGGAGCAAGGCCACTCTATCAGCTACGTGTGGGCACGTGCTCTATTTAGTCACGGCTTTGGGGACAAGGGTAACACAAGGGATCGCGAGAGCTTCAGCCCGCACTTTACATGAAGAAGCAGTGCTCCTTATCTTTAAGGCTCTGGAAGCGTCAATGGTGTCTATGTAGTTACAACCCACAACAGAGTTTCCCCGTGCAGAGCTCAGGGCCTTGTTAGTCCTTGTTCCTTTATAATTGCTTTGAGGATGGGATCGTTTTCTCTTTTTTCTTTTTTCTCTTTTTTTTTTTTCAAGAACTCAGGAATGTAGTGTGATTAGTTGCAGTTTGGGGTTTTTTTTTGCCCTTACTTGCCCTAATTGGAGCACGCCTTAGATCATTTTCTTCATCAGATCTTAACAGGCTCCTTTTAAATCCAACTAGACTCCTTTCCTACCGAATACTGAGCAATCCCTTCTCCAGTACCTGCTCCAAGCATGAATGTCCCATACGTGCCTCTTGCCTCATGCTCTCCCACAAGGCTTTGTATTTTGCAGCATGTGGCCAATGGCTTCATGACCCAGGGACATGGCATGGCTGGCTTTGGCTGGGGAGAGACCACTCAGAGGAGCTCCAGGTGCTGAGGTGACTCCCTCTTGCAGGCCCCCTCCATTGCACCAGCCCTTCGAATGCCCAGAAAATCAGTGTTTAACCGATATATATGCACCGCTCCTAAATATCTCCAAGGGATAGACGTGGTATTTCAACTAACCTGGCAGCTCCGCAGAGATGCCGAGACAGATTCTCCTCTCATTTTCTCCAGCGTAAACCCAGGGTAATTTCATTTATTTTCAGGAGAGCATAATTGGACTTACGGCAGTATAGTACGCAGCAGGATATGGCCTTCTACCTTTTTTTTTAAAGCACGGGCACCATACGGATTTAATAAGAAGTGTATGTTAAACTGTCAGATTGTTAGAGTGCTGTGCGAGGAAGAAGCACCAGGAGCAAAAGATCTAATGGCTTTTTTGAAAGTGCAGATAGAAAAACTCTTGTTATCGTTCACTGCTGAGTGATAACTTACGCTTCTAATTTAGCCTCCAAAATTTCTCAAAGAAAATGCGGCTTCTTTGGATGATTCATATCAAAACAGTATTTTCCTAGACCTTTGTGTTCACCACTAAAGAAGAAAAGAAAAGCACATTCTGGTGAGGCAACCTCTCTGTTTTCAAGTGTGAAGGAATTATTTTGCAAATATTTGTGAAATGAAGAGAGAAAATCTAGAGTGGCTTGTGGTAATTGGTACAAACCAGGACTTAAATTTGACTTAGATCATAAATAACAACGATTCCAGGCCTTTGGAATCTGCAATAATAGAAACTGTTCCATAGTGTAAGAAAATAACAATGTGACCTTTCTTTCAATGCCCGCTATAAAAATAATATTTGGATGACAGCTTTTCTTGATAGCTCCATTTTGGTCGCATTCCTTCATGCAAGGGCTTCTGAATTAAATATTCTGGATAAAAACTTGACTGTGTCCCAATAAACACCATTGACGGCAGGGTCATAGCTGATTTATGAACATGAAACCAGAGAGATAATGTCCTAAGTTTCTGTATTGTCATGGTGGACAGTTGTCTTGGTAGTATCTTGTATCATTCACGCTTAGTTTGCTGAATGAAATATATAGACAATCACACTGTGGATGGTCAGTCCCTGTGGACATTGTTATTCAAAGGCTCAGAGACACTGCCAGTTCCATAAGGTTTCTTGAACTCTTTGCATAAAGTATTTACACTGGTAGAATAGCAGACTATTAGCCACTTAGGCCAAATGCTTCTGGGTTTGGGGATTTGGGATGTAGCTGAGATAGTCCCCGTTGTCTCATTTGGACTGCTTTTTGAAGGTACTTCCATGAAGATACCAATAAAAATCATCATTGCACTTGCCTGGATGAGTTCTTTGCTTAGTATCAATACACTTGAAGTCTTATTTATTATTTATTAGCATTGTGAAAGTGCCTGGGTGGTCCATTGATGAGGCAAAGTGTCATTCTGTGAAGAACTGTATAAACTTGGATTAAAAATGGCCTCTGCCTCCTCTGTAAGAATCAAGGAAAAGATGAGTTTTATAGAAGGAATTTGAAGGATATCAGCTTCTACCCATCTGCACGTCCAGAGATGTTGATTTGAGGACTGCGGTGATCCAGGAGGCACTTCATGAGCCAGTCAGTTACCTTGGCTGTGGGGAAAAAAATGCTGTTGGAGACAGGAGGCACAGTAAGGGTGCCAGTTGCTTCAGTCCTCTGATTTTACTTCCCTGCCACCTTGAAGACATGGACTAGGATGGGGAAGCAGAGGGAAAGCCAAGGTGCCTGGTGGATATGTAGGAGAACATGGTGGTGGCTGCAAGGACGAAAGGGCAGGTGAGAAGATCTGCAGTGTTGGTGGCTGAGTTTACAGTTTACAGGCCTAGGGTGTTGAGGTAGAGTAGGAAACCATCACCAAAGACAGGACATGAGTTTGTGCTTATTAGATTAACTGGAAAGGAGGTGTAACAGGACAACACTGGGACGAGGAACTGTGAAGATGCAAAGCTGACCAGGAGGAAAGGGGCCAGAGATGTTTCGGGTCTGGTTCTCTGCTACTAAGCAAGTTAGTCTGTCTTGACCCTGTGATCTTGTCAATACGGGCGGGATATCCATAAGGACTTCTTACCTGGTTGAAGTGAGGATTTCTGCTATTGCTGCGTGTGCATCTGAGGCCAGAGTCAAGCCCTGAGTCAACTTCCTGCAGGGATTTTGGAAAGGCAGCCTGGAAAAACAATATAATTCCACAGCCATTTGGAGCTGGCATGGTGAAAAACCCTTTCCTGTAAGTTTTTGCTTGTTTGTAGGCAATTTATGAATACCTCAAGAAGTCAAGGAACAAAAAAATTTTAACAAGCCCCAGCTCCCATTTCACTCCCCAAAGTCTTCCTATTATTTTAATTCCCTGAAGTTCTCAAGAGCAAGTCCCAGTAATTTGTCTCTCTAAGGGTTCAAAATGAAGGAATATTTTAATGGCAAATATTTGTTCCTCCACTCATCCGCTTTTACTGCTGGTGGGTTTATGATGGAGACCTGCCCCAGGCCACAGATGACTGTCATTAAGACAGCAACAGACATAGTAATATTCCTTTAATGTGAGTTTTCACGGGTGAATTTACCATTTGTATGTGATGGTGATCCAGAAAATCAGCCAGATGCTCCAATAGAACTAATCCAGAACCATCTGCCTGCTTCATTTGCTGCATGCCTGTTTCTGGTAATGTACACACATGGTGTAAGAGACGGCTTTTGCCCTGAAGAATTTATAATCTAAATATGCAAGCCAGCCAAACCTTGAGAGGAAGGAAATGTTACTGTATATTTTATATATTATTATATATTTTGGGCAAGAGAGAAGGCAGGTCTCATCCAAAGCTATTACTATCAATCCACTGGAGTCGTGGACGTAAGTAACACATTACCATTGCAGAGAAATCCTCTGGCAGAGTCTGGAGTTGAATTAGACCCAGTGTCAGTCTCAGAGACACCACCCTTATGTCCCAGAAGAGTGTCTGAACCTGTCACTCCCCCCGACAGCTCATCTTGACCTGACTGCCCTCTGCCCTTGGTCTGTCTTCTCTATAGACCCAACATCCACAGCTCCGAGCCTTCACAGCCTGCACAGGTCCCCAGAGGAGACCTCTAGAGCACTTAAAACAGCATTTGGTGCCTCGTTTTCTCTCTGTATCTCTAGATTGATGGCAAACAGCCCATCGAGGTGCACCCAGCAGCTTGCCAACTTTCCAAGGGGCCTTTGAGACACCCGTGCATGGGTGGACATGCCCCGGCTATGCCTGAGACTCTGTTTGCCACCTTGTCTGTGGGAAAGGAGTGGGGTCTTGAGAGTAGCCTCACACCACATTGAACAGGCCAGCTGTGTTGATTTCATGTCATCTCTTCACAAAGCGTCCTCACTTCTCTGTCCTCTCTGACAATGCTCTTGCCGTCAAGCCCCAGCTGGAATTTGGAGAGGGGCTGTGCCCAAGGGGATGGTCCCTCTGAAAAGCCAAGAGCCTTTCAGAGTCTTTTAATAAGTAATCCTTATCCTTGACGTAGCCGTGGAAATATAAGTTGAGCGATTTTCCAATTTCATAGGAAAAGGTGAGGATTTATGTGAGGTCCACATCATATCGTGAATGAGTAGAAAGCACAGAAGTCAGGTAAAAGGGGGAATAATCATCCCTCTTCTTCATACCAGTTTTCTGTATTTAGTGTTAACCCTCTAAACCTCCTCTGCAACCGGGGAGGAAGACACAGCTCAGAGTACCTAAACCAGACACAACGTGGGGCATAACCTCGCTGCAGGAGAGTCTCAGCATCCATGAGAGTCCAACAACATCCAGCTGTGCTGCTCTGCCTGCAAGACACACGCAGACTGAAACTACAGGGCCTTGAATTGCATGCAAATGTGGCAAAGGAAAGGGAGGACAAGGTGCTTTGGACACTCTCAGGTGAGGTTTCACAGGCTGGCAGAGCTGATTTAAAGTGTAGGAGCTTCAGAAAAGGGCAAGGAGTCCCCCCCCCACCCCAGGCCCATGCCCACTCCTTCCTCTGGCACCAGCTCTGACACTTGTCTGAGCTCTCACAAAACTTGCAGAAAACAATCCTTTTCCTCTCTGTGCTGGTTTTCTGCTGTTTTAGTGACTTCCTCCAGCTTGTGGGGTCAGACAAAGCCAACACTGGCACAAGGGAAGTGGCAGGAGCACATAGCTGGAGGAAAGACATGGAGATGGGATCGCTCCTGCCAGCAGCAGCAAGTTGTTAAACTCAATTCAGGTGGCTGGTGCTGGAGAGCCTCAGCTACTGGGGTGGCTGGAGAGGGAGTGGAAGGTGGACAACTGACTGCAAGAGGGAGCCTGTGTGTGTGAGGACACGAACTGAGGGCAGGAGAGAGTCAGGGAGCAGAAAGGTTACTGCAAGGGAAGGGAACAGCCAGGTGGGACTGGATCCAGAGTAGGACAAATGTGATGGGGTGGACAGAGACGGGGGAGGAGGTGGTGAAGGAGTGAAGTGCAGGGTCTGAGGGTAGGAAGAAGCCTGGAAGGCAGTAATGCAGAGTGCAGACCGGGTTTGGGTGAGGGAGTACAATTGGCGGCTCAGGAGGAGGAAGCCGAGAGTGAGACTGGGTGCGGGCAGAGAAGGGCAGGGGATCCGAGGGTGGGAGATAGCGTGGGTGGAAATGGAGCAGAACAGGAGCACGGGGGACAAGCACCTATGGTCTTTGCAAAGGGGAGTGTGGAAGATTAAAACTAGCTTAAAAACTAACTGTTTCTGTATCCTATGCCAGGAATAAGTGAAGGGGCATAAGGGGCTTGTTGTCCAGTAGTTCCCAAAGCATCTGCAGGAATTCTTCAGGACAGGGCAGGAAATGCAGCTTTCCAGACCTGCCTTACTCTGAGCCCTTCAAATTGCCAGCTGAAAGGACATACTACATGTTTCAGTCTGTGTTATTCATCCTGACAGTCTCCGTCAGTCAGGGAGACAGAATAAGCAGCATATTTGTCCCACTGGAAAAAAATGAATACATCCTGTTCTCTGGTTTTTTTCCTTCAGGGGACCCTACAGCTCTTCTGCCATCCCTGGCTGCAAGTGTAGCCATTGAATAGCCAACGTGTGTAGAATAGAGTGGAATAGAATAGAATAGAATAGAATAGAATAGAATAGAATAGAATAGAATAGAATAGAAGAATAGACTATTTCAGTTGGAAGGGACCTACAACAATTGTCCAGTCCAACTGCCTGACCAATTCAGGGCTGACGAAGTTAAAGCACATTATTGAGGGCATTGTCCAAACGCCTCTTAAACACTGACAGCCTTGGGGCATTGACCATCTCTCTAGGAAGCCTGTTTCAGGGCTTGAAATTTCTTCCTGCCTTGCAGAAGAGGCACATGAGGAAGAATGATGGAGATTGAATGGTTCTCTCGGGCCTTCATAAGAAGCTTTGTGGTATGCCTTTGTTGAAAAGTTCCCCCTGGTTGACTGATAGCAAAAAACTTAAAATGACCAAAGTGTGAAAATGAAGATGGTATTTCTGTGGAACCAGTTTGTTCTGTAACCTGTAAGAAGGAGAGAGACTCTGCGGGCTTTCCGTAATTCTGTGAAGATGGGTTAGATGTACTCCCACAGCCTTTTCTTTTTCCAGTCCTTTCTATAATTTGCAGTGGTTGCAAGCCGGGCCACAGCCTGGATCCAAGTGTGTGATGTATGACTAAAGGATTTAGTGCTTTGGTTCTGGTTAGAAGAGCATCCAACTTTATCCATTGCAGAACTAGACTTCTCCGAATGGCTGTAAACTGCAATCCCAGCTGAAGCAGGCTTCGCTGGGGTGACTCCAGTCTTGTCTGGTTTCAGCTAGAATGGAAAAAAAAAGAAAAGAATAGCTTTTTTTTTTTTTTTTCCTACTGGAACTGGCAAAAGACATGGGAAGACATAGGGATTAGCAGAAGTATTGAGAGCTTCACAACCTAAGTGCAAAACAGAGTGGGAGGAGGGAGGGTGGGAATGAGTTCTGGCTATCCATCCTTAATCCAAAGCTGCCTGCTCCTTCCCAGGCTATACTTCACTGTCATACACTTGCAAATTCGCTCCAGGAATGAAAACAGACTAACTTTAAGCTTGTTCCCAAAGCTGCAAATTTGTCCCTGCTGGGTGTTAATTTAACTGCTTCCAGGGCACCAGGATGTCTACTAGTGTTCGCTTTTCTTTCTTTCTTCTTTTTTTTTTCGCACATCTGGTGTTGTGAAAACTTCCAGGGCACCACACAGAAGAGTGATGAACTGACCATTTTTAACCCTTTCTGCAGCACCCCAAGTAAGAACCTGCCTGTCTCTCTCTCTCCAGTGTTTTCTCCCTATAGCGGAGTCCATGGGCCTCGTTATGCGTGGGATCCACAAGCTCTAAAGTGGGTCTTACGAGCATTTCACAGGCTGAAAACTGAGCCTTCCTTCAGCTCCATCATCCTGTTTTTCCTGTGAACAAACCTGGCTAAACAGTAATAACTGGACCTCAAAAATTTCCAGCAGGAAGAAACAGGTTTGGGGCAGGGTGTATTTTTTTCCAAAATATTTCTTTTTTTCCTTTTGCTTTTATCTGGTGTTGCCACTTCCCAGCAGGGTGGACATTCAGCGCAGTAATTTTGCTCATATTATGGCAAGCTATGGCCTTTTCCTGTTGGTTTTTGATTGTTGCCTTTGTTCTTTAATGGCTGCATTAACTGTTTATCTGCTGCATCAACTGAAGCAGAGAAAATTCAAAACAATCTGGGCATCTCATTTCCAGTCATAGCTGTTGTACTTTACCTGTACTTTCTCCACTTTCTTTGCTTTCTGTCAAACGAGTTGTTTGCATGACCAGCTCACTTGTTTCTCTGACATATTCCAACTGGCTTTTTTTTTTGTCTTTGGCCAAGGTTTCCTAAAAAAAGCCAAAGGTATTTGAAACCCAGATTCCTCTTCCGTTTTGGCCGGTTGTGCAGTGGCATAAGGAGGGTGCAAAGTCTTCCTTTGCTGTCTTCCTCTCAGCCCTATCATTACTTTTAATCATCGTACTTCCACCCCAGTGACTGTCCCTTCTCAGCCCTGGTTCCTCTTCAACACCGACTCTGGGGAGCTGAAACACCATGGAGAAACCTCTCACAGCCCCATGGGCTGCTGAACACAGCAAGAAAGCAGCAGTATCCATCACACTGATGCAGGACACCCAAATGTGCCACAGTCCTTGATCTTGGTGTCTTCTCTTCTTCATGTAGGGTTTTCACTGCTGAGTTTTATTTTTAAAAGAAGTAAATAACTCTCCATCCACAAATTACAGGCCTCTGGTAAACATGAAATCTACTTCATGGTCTAAGTACAGCTGTGTTGTCAAAATCTTGTTTTGAATTCAAAGTGCTATTAAGGGTGGCCTTTTTCAGAAGCAGCACATCTCTGTGGGCCAAGCTCCGGGGCCCCAGGAAGCGTTGGAGCAGTTCTTCAGAAGGGTTTTCCATAGCCATATATATATATATATATACACTGCGTTAAAAAAAACAAAAAATCTTCAGATTTTTAGTCCTCCTGAAATGCTTTCTGGAGCATTGGACTCACCACCTGAAAATACTAATGAAATCTGGTTTGTGGAGATACAATCATTCATCTCCCTATTAAGCCTGAGCTTTTTAAAGTCAGGCTTATAGCCAAATTATTTGTGCAGATCTAGAGAATGTCAGTCCAAAAACCATATAGCTTTAACATATCCACCCCTGTTTTTCTTCTGACAAGTTTTCCAACCAGTGCACCTAGTAACCACCTTTGAAATTGGCCATAAGTAAACTTAGGCTGGAAATTAGCAGCACATTCCCAGCAATTGAAGAAATCACTTGGCTTTCCCAGTGACAGTCCGGGTGGCCAAAAACCTAACTGCTTTTAAGATAAAATTTGGAATAAATGTTAGATGATATGTGATAGCAAGGCACTCCGTTTAAAAATGGAATCCCTTTCTACTCCTCTGCTTTCAAAGCAAAATACAAAATACTCCTCTGGCTGTCGCCTCATGTGGGCCTTTCTTTGAAGGAACCAAGTGGGGAACTGTGTAGGCCACTACTAAGCAAGGTGGAGTAGATGGCATGGCTAGGGACACCAGATAGACTTACAGACATTTAATTGTAGCATTCACTTAAATATATGGTCTACTGTTGTTATGAGCTCTGAGGATATTTTCCCTCTCTTACTCCCAAAGAATCCAAAGCAAATCGAAAGCTAGTCAGTTGGTGCAGGAATTGTATATACATTTGCACATGAATCATTAATTAAAGTCAAGCTGTGGAAAAAATTAAAAAGGCTAAAAGACCTTTGGACGTTTGTGTGAAGATCACTGCCCTTGATACCAGGGAATATAGAAATGCTTGGACCGTTTGCTCAAACGGGCACAATGTTAATGAATCATTTTAATCACCTTCATTATAGTCTTTCAAAGAGAGGAGACTACTGTGCAAAACCAAGCCTGACAAAAGCAACATAGAAAACCCAGAGGCAATTGTGAAGCTGCTAATCAGGTAACTTTGCCTGGATATTTACATTTGAGCCTATGGATCTGGACAACATAGTACGTTACTCCCAGGGCAAGAAGCAAGCGAATGGCTGCTGCGCCGTGTCCTCTCAAATGACGTTTTCAAGGTGCCTCTTGGTCTCCTGCCTCCCCCCCGGTAAATATTGGGGGTAGTCTTTATAATGCCTTTCCCAAATTTTCCTTTCATCGCTGGTCTTTTTGTGGCAACAAAACAGTGCAGGAGCTGGAATTATGCTATAAATTTTAGTGAACAGAAAAGACGTAGAATGCCCGGATTTTGCGTTATTTTAGCCACACGAATGCTACAAGCAAAAACGAAACCAAGTTAAGTTCACGCACAAATATCAGTGGGAACACTGAGATAGCAGTGATAGCAGAAGTAATGAAATTATGTAATATATGCTAATTGTTTTCTACACACTAATTCATCCATAAAGCTTCTGTGAAGTGAGTAACTATTAACTGTTCTGTGAAGGTTAAAAATTGAAGACGGTGAGCGTAACGCTTTTTTTGTAACACAGCTGGGGAAGTTAAAGCATTTAGAAATACACGTGGTGCCTCTAAACAGGTGTCTTGGTACAAAGTGACCAAATCAAGGAGAGGCGAAGGAGATCAGTGCTTGTGAAAAAGGCCATCTATTTAGATGAATCAGTACAGCTTTAGTTTTAGTCTCCAAAATAGGGTCGGCTTCAGAATTAGCATAAGCTTTGCAGTTTTTCTAAATTTTTCGAATTAAAATTTTTTGACCAAGCACTCCCCCGTCAAAAATTCAGATAGGCAAAGATTCCTGCAAATGTCAATGACTATTTTCAGGAAACTTCCTTTTAAAGATTTAGAGGTTTCAGCAACCAATGCGGTCAGAATTTAATTTCATTAATATTTAAATATATATAGTTTAAACCAGTTTAAAAATTCAGGGGTTTGCGTTCCATGCTGAGGGAGGCTGTAGGTGTCAATACTTGTGTGTGATCAAAATGAGCTCACGTACGCTAGAGTAGCATCTTAAGACTTCAGAAAATGGCAAATAGGTGCAAGGTAAGATCTACGCTTTCAAACGTAGGTCACAGGCGAAATTGATTTCACACCAGGACGTCTGAATTTGCATCTCAACTACTTTATACATATCCGTTTACACAGAAGGCAAATATATTTTCATGTGTGACGATGCAGAGGGCAATGCTGTCCTTACTGAAATAGTAATCAAAATATTGTTCATAATTGCTATATTACATAAACAACAGGGGAAAAAAAGGTACAATCAAATATTTTAAGTTTCAAAATAATGCTTTCAAAGATTAGAAAAGCAGGTTTTTATTCCCCATGCAGACTCCTTCTTGTCCATCAGTTCAGAGTATTACTAAGTCCTGTGAGAAACACAGGACAAGTGCTGCAGGGAACAAGAAGGAGACGAAGTCTGCACTCATCTGAAATGCCCTCACCATGGTTGTTCCAAACGGCAAAGTGAACGGCAGGAGTCACTGTGGTGGAAGTGGGGAGCACACACACACGGAGACACACACATATGTATAGACACACGTACAGGATAATGCCCCCGTACCACTGGGTGTTTGCATCCCAAACACCACCTGCAACCTGCACATCTGTCTCAGGCAACGTATGGAAGCAGCTTCCTGGTAATTAATCTGAGACTTTTCAGGCAACAAGAAGGTATGGAGAGGAGATATAGATAGAGATCATGAATGACATGGGGAAGATGAATAGGGGAGAATTAATCACTGTTTCACCTAGCAGGAAAGTTGTAGACACCTAATGACATTGTCAGGCAGCAAAACAAGCAAGAGGAAGGCGCCTTACCTAGCTAATACCAGGGAACACTTTCTGTAGGCATCTCTGCTGCACAACATTGTGGATACCAACAGTAGGCACGGATTCAAAGTCGAGGTTGGGAAAATTCAGGAGAAATATTTGTCAGGGGCAGCCAAATACCATGATGTAGGTGCAAAGTTGCACTCAGAAAAATCCCTAAATGGCAGAAACCAGAAGATACATTGGAGACAGGCCCTGCATCTAGTGGCTGTGTTCCTATAGTCCATCTCTGAACGTCTCCCCTTGGTCCCTCTGACCACTGTCACACACACTTCTGTCTGTTGCCACAGAAATAACTCCGCCTGATCGTGGCAGAAAAGGTTATTAATACAAAGAATGCCAGAAATGGTACCTGGGAGTTCAGCTTAGCCACGTCGCCCCCACTGAAGTTTAGTACCACCTAACCTACCAGCTCCTCACTGCAGCAGTATTTTTGCCCGTTGACTCATCTCCAGTTGATCTGGTCCATTTTGGCCCAGCAGCCCCAGGGCTTGTGGAAGTGGATCTACTGTTTGCTTTTCAGCTGTGAGAGCAGGCACAACAATGTGACCGTGAGCCATGCCTCTTGGAAACGTGTTTTTTTAAAGATGGCAGCTTTGGGAGAGCTTAGCATCCCCCAGCAGTTTCTGCTGCCATTTGTGCTCCTCCTGTTGCTGCCTTCAAGACGGGTTTAATGACTGCTTTCACAGGGTGGCAGAACTGTCCCGAGGAACGCAAGCAATGGAAGGGAAATGGTGATTTTCAGCCATTTAAAAACTGATCCAAACTGGAATGGCATTTCATGGGGAAGCCAAAAGCAATAGTATCAAGGTACTAGTCTCGCTCACTTCCAAAGGCTTCTTGCAAAAAATGAAGGAAAGTAATTTTCTAAACTAATTATTGCAGGAACCCTTTCAAGCAGAGACTAAAACCCCCATAATACCAATGCCTGCTTTTCGCATTACGTTCAAAAGACTTCTGCTGATTACTGGGGTGATCTCTGGAAATAGTGACAGCGATCCTTGTTTACTCCTCCCTGCTATTGCAAGTTCCTAAGCAAAAATTTTGTGTCTGATTCTTATTCAGGCTGAGATGCCCTTTATATCATTACGAGCACAGAAAGGAGCCTTTAATAGAAGAAAAATTTAATTACACATTCAGGCCGCTTTGCTGTAACAGGGACTTAGTGTTAGTAAGAATCAGGCTTTAGGTGTTCGAAGTGCTCTTTAAAAGAAGGGACAACAATGTGCAAAGTAAACTCCGAGTTATTAATTCAAGAGCAGTGTGAGCAGCAGCAGCAGTAAAGAAACCCGATACATCCATCAATCAACACCGTGGAACCCTGTTTGTTTGCACTAGTTAGAGAGTGATGAATAGGTCCTCTGTGTAAAACATTCAGCTACAGTGTGAGAGGGTAATAAATTATGTTTGTTAATTTTATATGCCATACATATAAAAATCGCTAAAAATTGTTAATACAGTGTAATGGTGACAGAAAGGTCTGGTGCTGTAGGAACCTTCACGCAGTGCTTTTTCATCTCCACAAGCGAAGGTCTCTTCGGCATTTCCTGCATTTCAGGGAATACGATATAAAAAGCCTGGAGGAAGAATTTTCCCTACTAATGGCTCAGGTTCACAGCTGTCTCAGCGGACTATACTTATCTAAAAATGATGCTTCTCGATTACACTCATAATCCCCATTACCTCAGCAGTCAATGGAGAGCGATGGGCACCTCCGGGGGATGAATGACTGTCCCTCAGGAGGTGCCTGAGAGAGGTGGTGTGATGGGTGGTGGCGGTGGCGGCGGTTTGGGTGATGATGCCACAGCTCTCCTGGTGCCAGGGAACTAAAGGCGGATGAGGGGGATCCCCCAGCGGGAGCTCGGCTGTGGGGCCAGGCTGTCAGTACAGTCCTTTAAGCAACCAGCAATTGAGCGTTTGGTCTCAAACCATCCCGTTCTGGCACAGGTAGAGAAGAAATTTAGACCTGGGCAGCCGGCATAGACCATGTAACCACCTCAGCCTGGTATTTCTCAGGCTGCTTTCGAACTGCAGCTCAGCCTGCAGTCACAGGACGCAGTTTAAGCCCAGGTTAGAATCTTTCAATTTCGTTCTTCTTTATCCGTGTGAGCTCTTTCCGCTTGTGGCTGTGAGCTTTGACCAGGACCACGCTTTGCAGGCGCAGACCCAGCCTTCTGTCCCACGGCCACCCTGTTGAAGGACTCGGGTCACGTTTTCACACCCACTTCTGTTGCAGGCAAGGCTGTGTGAATGTGCGTGCAGGCTCCGTCATGCTCACGGAAACCAAAGCAGCTTTTCAGCAGTCTTCCCTCTCTGAATAAGCGGGTTGACGTTGTCTCGCGTACATGGCGGAAGGGCACAGAGTCTGCAATGACACTAAGCACTGTGGACAAAAGTATGTTTGAGTATTTTTTTAAAACATCGTCTCAGAGGAGAAGGCAAGCTTGAGAAACTGCTTCGCGTTCAGGAATCTTGCTTTACGGCAGTATGTATTTCTCAAGTCAGGGCAGCGAGGAAATGAGTCTAATGCATGAGAATGTTGCCATGTTATTAAATGGCGGTGTAAAAGCTGCGCTTACTTTCATGGGAATGAGGTTCTTTGCCAAAAATGAGATGCCTCAGCTCCCCCCTGGGACTCCATCCTCGTTTGGAAGGAACGGAGGAAGCCGCTGTGAGCAGCCGGAGCAGATAGCGGGGAAGACGCTGTGTTTGTGGCTGCCTGTTTGTAAGGACGGAGGAGGACGGTGGTAAGGACAAGGACGGTGAGGCTGGCAGATCTTCCTGGTGTCCCTGCCCTTGCGCCCCACCAAATACGCTCTGAATCACGACTGCTTGGGCGTCGCTCTCGTTTACACCCGGGTGCAAACCCAAAGGAATTGTGCTGAAACCCACCGAGGCTTCTCAGGGCGCTGTGGGAGGGCAGAGCTGGACCTGCACACACCAGGGAGCGCGGCGCAGCAAACCCGCCCGGCCCTAACGGGGGCAAATCGGGAAGGCTTCGCTGCTGGCAGCACTGGGCTTCATCCCCGAGCTGCACAGTAAAAATTAATGTAAAAAATAAGACTGGCTTTATTTGACTTCTCTTCTATGATTCTACGACTTGTTCGGCACAAATCATTTCAACCCCCCTGTCAGCAGAAAGTAATTTTTTTCCTAGCTATTTTTATTTTATCAGAAATGGGAAGAACTCGCTACCACTGGCGTTCTGAACTGGAGTTTAATAGAAGGCAGACTCGTACAGTTCATTACAATATGCACATTTGATGTTTGAGGTAATGTTTGCACAAATCCTCGGGGAGAGGATACTGTAGAGTTAAAATGATGTTTTTCACGGCCAAATGGCATAATCTCATTACCAAAGTTTTGTGATCAAGATGAAAGGTACACTTAGTAATTGCAAGGGATAAACATTTTTTTTCTCCGCAACTGCCCTTATTGCTCCTGGATAACAGATCCAGTGCAGACTGTTACGTTTCCTTTTCTCCTCTTTCTGTCCTCTTTTCTCTACCACCCACTTTATGATTCACCAGCAGTTTCTATGGACTGGATGTAAGGAATGAGGGAAATTTCTGTTTGCCTATTTCACGGCAAAAGGACATCCTGAAGAGCTGCATTTGCTAACATTTAGCCGGGAGATGCAGATATCGCACAGGGGGGACAAAACTTTAAAATCTGAAATTATTTTCCATGACTTTCCTCCAACTTCTAGCTTTCCGACAGGCTGCTCAGCATGCTGCTCTTCAACCTTTTCCAGCTGGGGAACCCACACTATTTCAAGGAAATCCGCAGACCCAGTACAGCAAATAGAAACCTTGCTTTTCCTCCTTACCTTTTGACCCTCAGAAGTAATCTGTGGACTCCCAGGCGTCTGATCTTAACGCTGAAAACTATGGATTTAAGAGATCTGAAGGAGAAAGGGTACATCTGCCAGAAAAGTATAGCGCTTCTAAACATTCCTGTGACCACATTGTCTTTGGGGAGGGGGAAAAAAAAATCTTTACCTCGCTTGCAGGGTATGGGAAAAATCCTCTTTTGCCCTTAATTCACCACTGGGGTGGCCTTTGGGCTGTATTGTTACAAATAACTGAAGTGAAACCGCAGCACAGTCGAAGCGCTGGACCCTTGCGTGATCGTGATCTGGTGAACATTCATTTTACATATTCTGGTGGACATTTTATTGTGTGCCTACTGACAGTTTTGGTTCAGAAAGCAAGATAGATTGCACCGTGTATTTTTTTTCCTGCTACTTTACAGCTAGCATGTCATATCTGTGACTGAGGCCTCTAAATCAGGAACTGACACTGTTCCCATGTCCTAAATGATTATACGACCCTTTAGGATTGAGTGATGTGTTAATCTTTTCTAATTATACTAGACTATATCTCTTGTGTTCAAATGTGGTCACGAACAGGGCTGTTCCTGCTCCCATAGATGCAGATGGCAGAAGGCCAGCTGGAGCTGCACCAGCTCCCATTTGCAGCCCAGTGACCATGTGTTTGGGGGAAAATTGCATGGAAGACACAAGAAAGATGGATGCTGGAGCAGGATGAAATCTAAAATGGCGTTTTGAAGGTTCTGGGTTTTTTTCCCAATATGATTCCTCATTCATTATGTAAATGTATGATTTTCATGCAATTAAAAAATAATTTTTGTAAAGAAGGTGAGTTCGATCAGCTTGTACGGTTGACAGCTAGTAAAGCTGTGTGACATACACACACAAAAGCTCTCCTCCTAGTGGGAAATTCCACTTTTTAGTGGAGAAAAGGCATATTTCCCTTATAGTAACCAGAGAGGGAGGATGAGAATTTGTCCTTGTTCATCTCATTACTGTCCGTAACCTGAGAACTTTTTTACATAGCTGATCCAAACTTGTTACCATCACGACATAAAGCCATGACTCAGGAATGCGCCCAGGTGGATCCTCACCAATGCTGCCACAGTGGCCGTGGACAAGGACAATAAATTAGTTGCAGAAATTACAGTCACTTCTCATCTTAAAGTTCCTGATGCTCCCAGACTGACATAAATGCGCTACACGGTGAATAAAGCCCAGCCCCATGAAATTCAGATACATGGTGGCCTGACCTCGAGTTCCATGGTGGCCAGCACAGCAATGCCAGCTTGCAGGAGAGAGTATTTACTGCCATCCCTTCTCCTTCTTGCTGCTCACAGCGCTGGCTGAAGCACTGGGGTGGACACATCTATGCTCACAGGCAAGCATTGTTATCAGCAGTAAAGCCGCCAGCAGAAGGACTCCTGTCAGCATACAGTGCATCTCCACTGGGGGCTCTACCAGCATGTCTGCTGTGATGGAAACATCCTGGTGTGGACAAGCTTCGGTCTCCTTCTGCTATCCTGAAGGAGCTTTGAAGCATTACCTGGTTGTATCATCCCCCTGTGTAAAGTCTCTATTACACAGCAGAGGGATTTGAAGGTATCCTAGCATACATCCAACTCAGCCAAAGTGTGGCCAGATCTCCAGAAGTGCTTTGCAGCTTCTGAGGCCATGCAGTGGAGGTGCCAAATGCCTGCCTAGGACCCAGTCCAGCTCAGAACTACAGGAGTCCTCTCTGGAATGATACAGGCAGCTAGGTCTCAGCACTTCCAACATCTCAAAAGCATCATAGAGGTGCCCAAATTCAGACCTCACGAGTCTCATGAGCTTCTGTGTCGTGCCTCCCTGGAGGCAGGCCTCCATTTCAGGCAATGTGGTGGCCTCTGCCATGTCTCAGAAGAGCCCATGGCTGGCAAAGCTTCTTGGGTGGATTTGTGATCCCTCAAGAGCCATATGCACTGTGCGCCAGAGGGTCTGGTGCAGAAGTCAGGCCATGGCGAAGCGCTGCTGCTGGGGATGCAACACGCGATGTGCTCGCTGTGTGCTTGCCTGCTCCAGCAGGCTGGTCAGAAGCCATGCCATGGCCTAGGTTGGTGCTGTGAGCCATCTCTGTGGCCTGGGTTGGCACTATGAGCCATCTCTATAGCCTAGGTTGGTGCTATGAACTATCTGCATGGCCAAGGTTGCTGCTATGAGCCATCTCCGTGGCCTGGGTTGCTGCTATGAGCCATCTCCCTCCATGTGACTCAGGTGCATGACCAATACCCCAGATGAGTCCTGTGTGACTCAGCTCTATAGAGCTGTCTAATGATGGAAGGAGCAAGACACGAGAGCTATTGTGTGTTTAAAGGTTGCAAAAACGAGAACTCAGCCAGTACATTTTTTTGATGAAGATGCTTAGACAAGATGGAGGTCAGGTTTTCTAGAGCTCTTCACTTGACAGCTGTCTCTCAGATGCATGTAACTTGATTTCAGCAGTCAGCATGCACCTGCCATATCCACCTCTTCCAAAGACATTGGTGCCAAAAGCCAAAAATGGGGGATTTTGAAAAGTGGATCCGGAGCTGCTGGTGGCTGTCATCCCAGGTTTGACGTTGAGTAGCTACAGTTTGAAAGGGTGGATGAATGATTGGTTCATGTAACTGAGAACTGCTACAGAGGCGTTAGCTACAGACTGCTTGCTGCTGCCTCAGTTTAGACCTTACTGAAGTCCCTTCAGAGGGGGGTTTGGACTACTATCTGCTTCCTTCCACTAGAAAAGTTCAGTGATCCCAGCTGACGGGAATCTTGAGGTTGAAATATAATTCGATTCCAGCCCTTGGCAGCAGATCTCTATCAAAACCCAATACAGTCGTCCCTGGAAGGAGGAACAACTCCATCCTTTCTAGTTAGACTCAGATCTGTCAGAAGCAAAGGAAGAAGAAAGCAGATAAAGTAAAGGAGCAGGAGAATAAAATGAATATCTGTCTTGTCTAAATTTCCATTTGCCTTCCAACTTCTAAGGCTTTTGGAGAAAATCATCTAAAACAAGTTTTTGACTATATGTAGCACTATTGCAATATTCATTTTGAGGCCAAAGCGTCACTGGTTATGGACAGAAAGGAAAGGAATGAAAAAGATACCTTCTTGCTCAACGGATCAGTCCCTGGTGTGCATTATGAGTCATATCTGCTTGTTTCACTAACAAAAACAAGTTTTTACTCTTTTTTTTTCCCTTCCTATTAGCAGCACATAGCACTGACAGCTAAGGGAGGATCGACTGGGTCATACTCTGGCTCTCAGATCACCAACAGCAGAGTTAACTATGTTTTTATTGCTGTGATGATGCACAGGCTGGAAGGCTGGAAGAACACAGCCCAACTTTCAGGCCTCAGGTAGCGTTCACAGTCCTGGCAGCTAGGAGACACGAGTGAGGGATTTTGCAATGGAAAGAAAACGTGAGCCCAGCCCTCTGAGTGTCCATGTTCACAGCAGATACTGAGCAAAAGCATGGCTGGTTAAAACCACGCAACTAGATCAACAGACTGCTTGAAAAAAGAAAACTGTGGGACATGTCCCACCCTTAGTAAACCCTAAGCCAGCCCATGCCCTTTTTGAGGACAGAGATGTAGTCTTGGGTTGGCAGAAACAAAGCCAAAAGGGAAGGCAGTGGGGCACAGCAGGAGGCCACACAGAAACCAGGGGGTTTTACTGTCCCAAGGCCAGGCGTCCATTCACCACCCCAGGCATCACTAGCCGGGACACGGCGTGGGAGGATGCCCTCTTCTCCCTCCCCAAGAAAATCTCCGTAGCTGGGCTCGGGCCGTGCCAATGATCTTGCGAATGATAAAGTAACCGGTTGGTTGATCTGTCAGCTGAGGAGGTTCATGCCAAGAAAGTCCTGTTCAGTCTCCTACGTGTGCCGTGACTCTGCATTAACTGCCTAAGGGCCGAATACTCCCGTCTGTTTCCAGTGTTGGAAAACAAGATTTAACCAAACGAGCTGGCTAAACTGGGATTATAGCAATGTACTTCACACTGTTGAATCTGTCTCTTGTGTTTGTTGCTAACCAAAACAGATTCCATTTAACCAGGGAAATAAGCTGGCCTAGTAGGTGCCAATTTTGCATGAACCTTATATCTATACTCATTATCCTACCTCTGTCATTTCGGCTTTCACTAGGTTTGGTATTTGTGGATGGAAACTGGTGCCAGCAGTCTTTTTTTCCTCCAGTTTCTACAGAGCTGCTCACGTGCATGCTGTATACACTTATTTACGCTCACTAGGAAGCACTCCCAATGGAGGCTGCTCTCAAACATGCTGCCGGCACATCGCAGAGGTGAAACCACCAGGCTGCAATAAAAACTTTTGCCCTTGAGGCAAAAGAGGGATGGAGACAAAAAGCATTTATCATTTCCTGTCACTATTACTGTCTCGTGGTTCCTCCCCAGCTAATGCCAGACCTCTGGCAGTGGAGCGAGGAGGGATGGGAGGACTCATGCTGTGCATCCATTGAATTAGCAGTTTGAGGGAAGAGGCTTCCAGTAGCTCCTTGAAGAATCAGTTAGAAGTGAACCTCAGGCAAATCTCCTACTCTTTAGGTAGGTCCCTTTGAAGGGTAGGATTTGCCTTGTGAATTATTTAATTTAGTTTAACTGAAAGGTTTTAATTCATTCAATTAAATGCACTGAGATCTGCAGTATTATCCTACGGACCCATTGGAGTCAATGGGAACCCTTCCAGGGACTTCAATGCCTTTGGTTCTATAAATAATTTTTCTAATTGTATTTATATAATTTATTTAGTTGTATGAAAGATTTCTGGCATAGGAAAAAAACAACTCTTGCTTTCCGAATTTAAATCTAATGCTAACTATACCTTTTAAAAGTCATGTTTCAATGAAGGACTTGATTCTATCATCAAACCAAATGAAATATCCATGAAGTCTGAGCTCTCCTAATGTTTATGAAATGCAGAGGCACCTTTAATAAGTGCCGGAAATAAAGGAAAAATTCCTTTCTATCAGAACTAGAATTTAAAATTTCCCTTACTTTTTCTGATTTCAATGTTGGGTATTTAAATTAGACTAGAGACCTGCCCCCAAAACTACTAAACCAAAACCCTCAGCAAAAAAAAAAATTTTGAAATATCAGTGTATCCAAAAAACACTGATGATTTGAAAACAATATGCTTGACCCTTTTCATAATGTGCATCCTCACTCCTACGCCAGTAGCACTTTTATTTTTGTAGCAGCCCAAAATCTGGCAAGACACTCATCTCTTCCATTGACATCACTGAATCACGGATCAGCGCACATGGGCTGGAAGCTTGTGATATAATACCTTCATGCTAATATTTATACACTCGCCTAATTTTACTCCCTAGAATAATCCAACTACCATCTGAATTTTTTGGTTCACAATCTGACTACAAGTAATTATTGCAGGTTATTTCACTCTTTGATTGCAAAAGCAGATAAAGGCGAGCCAGATCACAGACGTGTTGTCCTCAGTGCGCTCAATGATAAAGTAAATGGCATCCTGTGTACTGAAACCTGTACCTGTTCTTTGACTCGTTTGTAAACTGTGATATCTTGTTGTGATATTTTGTAGGTATATAATAAGCAGAACTACTCGTGCATATATTGCTTTAGTGGAAAGTGATGCAGAAGCTTTTTTTGTTACCTATCCTGAAAGAGTTGCTGTTACTTTTTGCCTATACAAAGCTACAAGACAAGTCAGAACAGTTTCAAAGGTTGCTCTTCAGCAGCTTTTGGCTCTTCAGCCAAATTTCAAGGTTGATATCTTTTCGGTTTGACGTAGCACTTTTACATCTTCAGCCTGATCTCTCAGCTGGTGTTCAGTAACTGCACGAGTCCAGGATGTCCACTGGGAGTCTGCAATGCAAAATAAATTCACTTCATTAAAACCCACGTTGAGGTGGCATCAAGTTGAGGGGACAATAAATTCTTCAAGAGCACCAAGTCGATCCCTTGCTACTGTTTTGCTTGTAGCCTGACCAGATGCTCTTGTAGGGCACTGTCCCGCTATTGCTGTGCCTCGCTGGCATCCGCCTGTGCCACAAGCTACAGGGAAAAGTTTGGGAAAAGCTTGAATGACTTGGGTTTGCTCACCCTCATTTTGCACACCTGCGTTTGGTACCACAAGTGGTCCCAGCACTCTGCAGCAATCAGTGTTTTGCATTTTTTGGTATAAGCTTTTGTTCTTTCATACTTCTGCTGTGATGAGGGAGCCGGGTCTTCCTGCCAGCCATGTATGTATAAGCAAAACTATGTCGGGCTTTGAAGGCTGAGCCCAAGACAAAGCATTCCCAGCAAGATCTGTTTCATGTATATCATCTCTTAAGTATCCTTTAAATGCTGCATTAATTGTGAGGCACTAGTACAGGGAGGAATATCTTCTCACTTAGTCATTCATGACCAAGAGGTTTCTTGTAAACTTGATTCATGCTCTCATCTCCAGACTTTTTATTCTTCTATCGCGCTCCTCATTTGAAGAAGCAATCTGCTACTTATCCTGAAAACAGTTCTTTCCAGGCCAAAGGAAATGGTATGAAGCTGCTTTTTCCTTCTCTCAGGCCAGTGGCCAGGACAACCGAGTCCCGAAACTCACTACTGAGTGTCCGACACAGTCCCAGCAGGGATAGATGCTGTTCAAGCCCACGACCTGGTTCAGAACTGGGGAGATGATGTCTTTCCCTGGTTGCAAATGTCTTCATACTTAAGAAAAAGAGCTGGTCTTCCCTTTTACTGTCAAAACAGAAAAGAGATCTGGTGAATTATTTTCCATAGAGTTTGTTTTATCACTTACCTTGCCTGCTGGGCGATGATTCCTGTGAAGCTCACAACTTTTATTCCTTTCAGTTGCTTTTTGGGGCGATGGGACCCCTTTGAGTCGGTAGGTCTCCGTCATCACCCTCCAGCTAGAAATGCAAGGAAGAAAAGAAAGAATTAAAATTCTGTACAAAGGTCAAAGAAAGCTTAAAGCCTGCAACTTGAAACCACTGGCACGGAGCTGCGGCACTTCATATTTCTGCTGGAGAGGGATTCCGCTTGTGGAATCAGAATAAAAGACATTCTTGTGAATCTTACGAGTGAATGCAGTGATATATATACATGGAAGTATATGCCTCTGTGTGTATACATGCCTGTATGTTTGTAATATGCACGTACATGTATATAAAGATGGAAATCTTTGGGGGCAGTTTTCATTTGAAATCCTTGCTTACTCCTAGGTGATTAGAAAGGATAATAATAACAATAAAAAAACCCTCAAATGGGGATTAAACCCCCAAGAGAAGAAGTGCTCCATTTATTGGAGCCTCGCTTATCTCGCACAGAGTAAGGGGATTATGCGATTGCTTTTGTGTTCTGAACGATTGTGGCTAGACGGTTGCTGACATAATAGACTTGCCTACTGAAATAGAAACATTACTGTTAGATGGATTTGCAGCTGGCTGCAGAAATGCGTTTGTCTGAACAGAAACATCCCTTGTAACTCGCTGAAACACTTGCTCTGAGTGTGGAAGTCGGGCTTTTTGGGGAAGACATACACTGCCTTGTGTCAGGCTTGCGAGACGCCGTAGCCTCTGGAGGCACTGGGGCTGGCACTGCGGAAAAGGGACCTGAGTTCGTAAGCCCTTTTGAATTGAAAATGCTGGGTACATATGAAAAACTGACTTTTGGGATGTGCTGCCACCTGATGTAATGGCACCAAACAAGGAGCTTGATTTGCAGGAGCGCAGCGGAGTTACGTCGTCAACTGGCATGGGCTATTCCCAGGAGCAGGGTTGGGAAATACTTGTGTGCCGGAGCTCCATCTCTCCTGACATGCAGAGTACAGGCTCCTTTGTGATAAACATCGTCAGCTTCAAATAACGCCTGGGGGACTTTGGGGTGCAGGGCTCCCTGCAGACCTCCCAGCCTTGCTCTGCTGATGCAGACTGACCCACGCACTGTCCTCCAGGGCTGCGGGCTGCCTCTTCTGGCCGCTAACACACACCTTGGAAGTGTTCGGTCCTCCTTTGCTCTGGTGTTGTGATCACAAAGGGGCTTTGAGTGTTAGGTACAATTTTTATAGGAGCAGAAGGGATCCTTTGCATCCTTTTCCAGCCAAAGACAGAAGTTCCCCACTAAAGGTGACACTGGGACATGCAGAGCAGGGCTCAGTTCCTCTGCCTCTGTGTCCCCTGCCTTTCCTTGAGGTGCTTCTTTCCCCACTTTGGTAGCTCAGCGAGTCCCGCGTGACAGCAGAGGTGCTCCCATCCAGCATGGCTGGGCGACCACAGAACCGAAACCCTCAGGTTGGGGCTTTTGAAGTTCTCAGCGTGGGGTGGGTGCTGTTGGCTTCCAGGGGAGCACTGTGAGGCCAGTGCGGAGCACGTGGGAAAAATCCTCCCATCCACCCCTGAAACACCACGCTGGCACAATGCTGAGCCAGGTCTTTGGGCTGCGCTTTGCTATCCCTCCCTCCAAATCTCAGCGCGTCCTTTCCAAATGTTTTGTCAAAATAAAGCGTGATCCCAGGGCCTCTCGGCTCTCTTCTGTGCCCATGGCTGGTTGTCCCCAGGGAAGGGACAGCCTGAGAGCGACGTACCCAGTATGCAGCTCCTTGGGGGATGACTGAGCCCATCCATCCCTTCCATAGATGGAGAACACCATCGGCCAGAATATCTTTTGAGGCCAGGCAGCCCGAAGCCACAGGAGTGTTGGAAAAGGATAGCAAAGGGTTAAGGTGTTCAGGCCATCGCAGCCACATCAGAGCTACTCTCCTTTCCTGTTTTCATTCATCTCTGGCCACTTCCACCAACACACCCACTCCCACCCCTTCCCATAACCTGGTCACTTTGTTTGGGGAAGACATTAACTTTTCGGCAGTGTTGCTTTTAGTGTTTTTTGAGTTGGTTTTTTTGTTTTGTTTTTTTTTTTTTTCCTTTAAGATTATGTCATTTTAAAATCATTTCACTTCTAAAAATGACAGTAAACTTTACACTTTCCTGCTGTAAAACAGGCCAGTGCTGTCACTAGTCTGCTCGTTCTCGGGGATTTATGGCCCCGTGTCTGATGTGATGCAATCCTCTCAAATGAAAAATCATCACGACTGAGCCCGTAGCACAAAGAGACGATTTAAGAGGAACGGGAATAATTAAGGCTGCCCCTTACAAGCCCGGCACAAAGGCGTTTCTCAGAGCTGCCTGTACTCTTACTGAATAGGCAGAAGGGGATCTTAGTTTTTCCAAGACTGAAATCCCTCATGGTCTCCACCGCATCTGTGAGCGAAGGCGAGCCTGTCTCTTCAGATTTTAGCCGGTGCTTGGGGTGAAAAAAAAAAAAAAGACTGCCATTCTGGTGGGGGATCCTTCCTCCCCAAGCCCTCCAGACCTTGCCAAGCCTGTTTTGGGGAGGGGAAGATGCTGAGCGTGTGCCGGGTGGTTGCAGCAGGCACATGGACCTACACGGCTCCGCACCACCCTGCTTTCAGTTGTTCCCTCAGTAAGGAACCGAGAGCCTCCTGTGGCCCCACATATTTGCATAAATAGCCGACCGGACTTCAGTTCGGCTCGAACTGTCTCACTTGAGCCACTGGCTTGTGTTTGGCATCCCTTGGATTTGGGAGACTCCTGCTACCAAGTGTCCTGCATGAGCTGCTCACCCCGCTGCCAGTCCAGGGCAAGAGTCTTCTTGGTGCCCTCTAACAACCCAAACCAAGAGCTGTTTAAAATTCGTTTCCCAGGGTCTCATGGAGTGTAGCCTTCTGTGTTAAACCTCCCTGATGCGTCTCTTTCCCGAAGGTCCCTGCTGCAGCCTGCCTTCCCCTCAGGGACTGAGGCGCCAGGTCACCACCTCCCGCTGTGCTGCTAGGGGATCAAAAAGGGCCCTGTGGTGCACTAATCTTCCCTTCTGACTTTTTCCTAAGTCACCAAACTGCATTTGGGGGGGGGGGACAGAGGGCAAAAACAGCCCAGCAAACCTGTGTCCTCCTGCCCATTTACTATGTGCTTCAAATCAGAAATTTCAGAGCAATTAAAATTCAAACAAGGCATTTAAGAAAGAGAAAAAAAAGTCACGTTATAACTGAAATAATAATTTAGGTTATGTTTTAAAAGTCCCCGCTAAGACAGTTTCCCCAGAAATTCAGGGGATTTTAGATGGCCGCTTTAAATGAACTGCTGGAGATGCTCTGAAACCGGCACGAGTTGCATTAGCAGCTCTTGCTGTTGAGCTGCTCTCTCTTTGGGAATGGAATTCACATCCAAAACGTTAAAGGAAATGACCACTCCAGTTAAATGGCAGGGTGGCAATTTCAGAAACACACAACTTTAGTTTATCTGCCCCTCTTCAACTAAAAAAATGACCAGTGATTGCAACAGGAACAGACTCTGGCTGAAAGCTTTTATAAAATCTCGCTCATTATCTAGAAACATGATGGAACAGAGTACCAGCAAACATCTTGTAGAGATCCAGTTTGTATTTACACAGGATTTTGCACTAAATGTTATTTTTTATTTTTTCATCTTCAGCGTCTGGCTTGGCTTTGTCTTCCTTTCCAAGAGGGAGGCTTCAGATTATAAAAGCCTTAGGTCAACTTGCGGCTGAAAGCACTCTAAGATCATCGTCTTTGCAGCATTGTGCACACAAGTGGTGCAATTTAATAGCGATAATAAATGTAACAAATACGAGAAGTGTGCCAGTGCTAATCACATTTCATATGAGCAGGCTTTTTTTAGCTGTAAAGCAGAAAAAAAAAATGCATCTTTGATGCAGCTCCTCTTGTTTACTATCATTTCTGTGGCTGTTGTTTTGTGTACTTCTTAAATCCAGTTATGAACGTGACTAGCTGGTGTTCTCCGCAGACTGCCTTCAGGGAGACCATCTTGTCAAAAGTTAGACCTGAGATAGCGGCTCCTTTACGTACTTACTCTCATTTTCTGTTTGTAGAGCATCGATGCAAATTCCCGATATTCAGATAATTGCATTGCTTGATTTTATCTGGAGGGGTGTTTTTAAACTTTGGACTGTTCGTGAAGAATTCTCCATACGCATTTCATGGTCCAGCTGTGATAGTTAATTATATGTGGTCACACCAGCGCCGTAGCATAATTTCTATTTGTTTATTTGATAGCCATAACAGCTAAGTTTGAAAAGAAAATATCTATATTCCTCCAGTTACTGGTTTTCACTGGTCAGTGAGGCAATGCCAACTGGAGATAGAATAGAGTTGGACTTAGCCAGCATGGTGTCCCAAGAAGTGGTAGTGTCCTAATTTTTTTCTTCAGTGCATCCCGTCAATATGTCATTCACATTTTTCCTAAATTCTTCTCCCACCATCCTCCTCCAAATCTCCCCTCCCCAACTTTCTGTCCCTTCTCCCTCCCTGTTTCTTTCATGACGTGCAAAGGAATTTGGCTCTGAGGAGCATCTGGAGGTGGATCTGCAGATGTGCAGAGCTGGCAGTGCCGCTGTGGCTGTGCTAGTCAAAGCTCCACCTAAATCCTGCCTATCGTCAAACCACTGGGACAAAGTCCTTGGGTGTCACTCAGTCAGGCTCACGCCGTCCTCAGAGGTGAAATGCAGCTACACGGGGGGGACACGGGGGAGTGTTCTACTACTGCGTGTGTTCATCCAGCATCTGTCTGGGGGTTGCAACCGCTCCAGCTCTACAGCTCTTGCCTAAGAAGGGAAGTTCTTGTACATCGGCCTCACTGCCCTTGTTATTGTTGCTTCCGTTCGGGTTGGTTAAGTAATAAATTGTACTCCATCTTAGAGTTCCTGTCAAAATAGACGCAAATGATCTGCACTCTTTGGTGGCTTTTTTTGAGCTGACCTGTGAATAAACACTGGCTCTTCTCCGGGGGTGAAAAACCCATCATTGTCTGAATGCTCAGAGAAACATATTAGCTCAAGCCGCAAAATGAACGTGTAACGGTGTAGATTCATTCCCGTTTGCACTTTCCTTCAGTACGTTTCCTGCACAAATAGACTGTAAAATTGGTTGTTTTAGAAGAAAGCGATTGCAGGCTCTGTCTTTGGGCACATGGCGAGCTTAGGTAGAAGTTAGGGGGAGATGCCATCTGCTGGAAAGTTTGGACATTGTCAGAAGGAGAAGCAGAGTTGAAAGCAGCTGTGAGCAAATTATATGGAAGATTAAATTAATGCTCAGCATCCACGAGTAGCCACTAGCTAGGAGTGAATCCCACCTCCCGCTTCTTCCGCAGCTCGGAGCGCTGAAGCTACTACTTTCTTCCCGGTGGGGTGGTTGTCCGACCCTTGTTGGCCACGCAGCTGCTGAATCACGGCCACCACCGCCGTTTGTGGTTGCATGAGGCTGGGAAGGAGAGTGTGGAGGGGAAGAGAGAAAGAGTTTGAATAGAAAGATGTAGGACAATCTGTAAGAGTGGGTATAAAGGAGAATAAAAGGTTAAAAATCTAGACATGTAAGTGGGAAGAAAAATAAGCCTACAGAAGCCTTGGAAGGGAAAGCTTTTAATAGCGGGAACCGCAATAACAATAATTGTCATCAATGGGGACTGATGAATGTGTGTCTCTAATCCAGCAGAATGTTGAACTTCACTGAGTAATGCTGCTAACACCTTAGTTAAGCACTTATGCAAATGCTTGAACGATAAAGATAAAATGAAACCAAATGCAGGAAGCAACATGTCAAGAATAAAACTGTTAATTGTTTTTTGATTTAATCCTCTGATTCTCATTACTGCTTCTCTCTGCAACCCACTGTGTTTTCACTGTAACTTTCAAACTTTCAAGGTGGTTGTAAAGAAGTAGGTAGAGCTTAGTGCTTTCTTCATTTCCCCCCAGTGTGTGATTGCACTAAATGTGTTTTTAATATTGCTTTTTACCACTTTGATTTTTTATTTTGTTGTTGTTGTTGTTCACATCAGAAAACCACCAGGCAGACATTAGATATGATTTATCAGGAAATATCTGGGGCTATGCCAGCTGATTAAAAAAGAAGAAGAAAGCAAGCATAACACACATGGGAGCCCATCTGAATAAGATGCTTTGGGCAGCAGTCATGAGAGAAGTTCTCTGTAAACAAGTTGGGTGAGCTGACAGGAACGAAGATACCTGTGTCAGTTTGTCATGGAAAAGGCGAAATGACACCTCACAACACATATTGATAGGGATTTAAAAAAAATAGGCTCAAGCACCCTTCTTTAGCATCAGAGTTTGAATGTACACAAATGTATATTGCTGTGGGGTTCCACTTTCATATGCTACCTGAGATACGACTCAGAGCCTTAAAGGGAAGCACTGAAAAATGGATAGGTTCAGCATGATTCTGCTCCTGTTGGAGTGGATGGGAATAGGCATGTGCCATTAGATGCTTCCACTGGCTTTAAGGCCAGCGTTAAGCCCTTGGGAACCATGAACCATGGGTCTTGCTTTAGCAGCAGGAGGCCCTGGCAAAATCCTTAGGTGGATCTTGGGACTGGGAAGTAGAAAGAATTAGAAGAAGTAGAAGATTTCAAGGACAACGAAGAAAAGAGTGGGAGAGAGAATATGAACAGAGAAAGGAGAGAGCAGAAACGTAGGTGCATCGTATATCCGTTTTGTGTTGTCTTCCTTGCACTGGCAACAACCAATAGCTCATAGTGATGACTTGCAAAACTATGAATTGTTAGAGACTTGTAAAATTTAATCTTCAAAGCTCTTCAAAGATTGTATCTCAAAGATCTGGAGGAGTTAAGATATAATGGTGATGAAAAACAATAGGCAGTCACATAGGTAGCTGGGTGTGTAGATGGCTAACTAGCCACTTAGCTGGCCAGGGATTCAAGAAGGTGACCTCTGGATGACCTGGGTTTCATTTGCTTGAAAGTTCAAGTCTTTGCTCCCTCACCTGGATCCTGAAACTGTCCACTGAAGGATTAACAGTTTGTTGGGGCTTTTACGCTGATCTCCATGAGGGGTCACTTCAGGAAGCACCTCACCTTGGTGGAGAGCATGGGCTCACCTACTCCTCTCATTGGAGTGAGCAGAGGGACCTGCTCTTCCAGAGGGAATCCACGCTACTGGAAGCATCACTGCCAGCTCCTCTCAAAATCAAGGTGACATCTTTTGCGTGATTTTTCCCAACAACATGAAGATGGGAGAATAAGACCATTTATGCCATCCCTGACACCAATGAGTTTTATACGGGCTCCGGATTGCAGCACCATGGGAAGCTTAGGGATTGTTCCAGTTAAAAGAGAAGAAGTGGATTGCTGGGAAGGGGGGGGAGGGCAAACTTTTGCGATTTAACTACTACTGAAATTCAGTCTCTCCAAGCTTCCTGAATTTAGTTCTTACATCTGACAAGGTTTCTTCATGCTTGTCCCAAGACTTTAACACCATAGAAGACAATACCACCAGAGGACTTCTTTGTCAGAATGCAATAATACACCCAACATAATTAAATTAAACTAGTACAATACTAGTAACAACTCCAATAATAATAGTAGCCAGAGGAAGAGGGGAGGTTGTAAATCCTACCGTTTCAAGAATTGTACGTGTACTCAGAGCCCATGAGCAACGTTGCTGTTATCAGTGCTGCAATGCTGCTTCTCCCCGCTAGTGAAAAATAAGGTACACAGTCGCTCTACAAGATGTGCCAAATGACATGTAAGTCAGTCCTAGCGCCCCGAAATCCGCTCTGGAACGTCACAGGAGGAGTTAGGCAGCTGCCTTCTTATTGTCATAAAACTTGGTAGCTTTTTGCAAATACGTACAAGCAAATGTTTTGTTTGCTTTTAGTGTGTTTGAACACGTATGCTGCCAAAAAGCTAGGTGCCTCCAACAAGGTTTGGTATTAATTCTTTCCCATCATCACTTGGTTGCTTGTTGATTTGGCAGGAGAAGGAATTTACAGGATTTAGGACAAAACAAAAAGCAGCCACAATCTCATTGTCAAACTTGAAAATTTTTAAGAAATAATGAAAAGAGAGTGGCCATTTGGAAGTAAAAAAAATGGTGGTTTTGTGGAGTTGGAACAAAAAAAGGGGGAAGGGTACTGAAATACCTTCATTCAGTGTTTAAAACAATTGCTCCAAGCAGGAAACTTGGCACTTAAAGCTTTTATTAAATCAATTCAGAGGGATCTGTTTTCAACAAATGAGATAAATGTCAAGATGAAGTTTTTAGGCACTCACAGTGCACTCAGATTTTCCTTCCCCTAGAAAGTAGAACAAAAATGTGCACAAATAAAATTACTTACATATGTAAAAATCACATTCAGTTTAAATGATCTTTTCCTGCCTGGATATATCAACAGTGTATCAAAGCTTAATGTAATCTCTTAAGAGTATGATTATTTGAGAATGTTTTCATCCTCTCTACTCCTTATTGTTAACCTACATCAAAGCAAACAAGTAAACACGTATTTATCTGAATAGCATCTGTATTTTGGTCACTGTGGTTCTGGGTGCTTCCTATGTGTATACGGAAAGGGACATTCAGGCAAATCAATAAAAATCCTTTACAATTTTTTTTTTTGCTCCCATCCATTTAGCAACCTCTCTCGTTCTTTTTGCTCAGTCTCTCGTCTCCCATTATGTGCGTTTCAGACTGTTCCAGCTCCTGGAAATGTCTGTTTTTCTGCTGCCTGCTCTTCGCTAGCACCATTCACCCTAACGTTGCCAGGTGCTTCGTTGTGGTGGACAGGAGGGAGGGCCTGGCATGGAGACAAGGGCACACTGCTCTCGTCTGCAGCTTTCAAACTTCCATGGCCAGCTAGTCCCGAGGCTTTCTGGCAGTTGAGCCCTTTGCATTTTAGTAGAAATACAGCAACAACCTTAGGTGCTTATATTCCCTTTTCTTGGAGGAAAGAGACAGGGGAGGTGCAGGTCGAGAAAATGCTAGAACACTTCTGAGTCTTGTGGGGTCAGAAACTGTGGGATAACGCTGATCTCCTCATGCTGACCCTGTTCCCTGAAGATCCCAGCATGATGCCTAAGCAGCCGCAGGAAAGAGGGAAGTTTTATGTCCAGTTTCTCATCAGAGTACCACCTGAGCATGCCTTTGCAATATGGGGGAGGGAGGGTACAAACAACTTAAAGAGCTGGGAGGGTGTTGAGGGAATCTTTCAATCCCAAAGCACTGAGATTTGTAATCCTTACTCAAGCTAGGAAGGCTATTGTCAATAGTCCCTTGATATTTAAGCTCTCCAAACCACTGAGTCATTGGGCCTACTCATCTGAGTCATAACAAAAGGGAGCGAGTGCCGCTGTTGCACAGAGGACTTTAGCAAACGCCAGTTTTCAGGGAATATCCCACCGGACAAATCATCTCCCATCTAAATGCGCAGAATGTTTAAAACTCGACAGAGTAGAGCAAGAGAGAATCAGGGAGAGGGTGTCAGGTGGGAGGTGGAAAGCAGTGATGAGCACAACAGGTCAGACGAATTCTGTCTTCTCCAGAGGACGTTCAGCCAGTTTTCCATCCCTGCTTCGTATGATTCACACTTCGCTCTCCCAGCATTACTGATGGGAATCTCAAAAGATCGGAGAAGGAATGAAAAGAAAGTTTGTTCCTTGCCAAGTCAAAACATCAGCCAGGGACAACACAACTCCAGGAAAAGCCACAGAAAAGGAGAAGTGTTGTTCTGATGGCTCATGTTGCTGGTTACAGAGTTTGGCAGAGCCATTCAGCAGATCTCTCTGAATGAGCTGGCTGGCGATGAGAAGAAAGGCACAGTGGTCACGCAGACTTCTGTGTTGGGCATCTCTGGCCCAAGTGTCTGTCAGGTTGACCTTGTTCTCCGGTAATACAATGCTGCTTGGTCTTGTCACACTATTCAAAAATAGGCCTCTGTCTTCTAAGGAAATGCTTGAGGAGGTCTTAGAAAGCAAATCAGGAAGTTTCCCCTTGTATTACTGCCAGTGAATGCTGTCTTTGAAAGATTATTTCCCGAGGAGGCAGAAGCTTGGCTTCCAAATCTTTCCGTATCGCCTAAAAATCTGTACTCTCTTTTTTCACCTCTTCCTTTTAATGTAATGGTGCTCCAGCCTGACATATCTAGGGAGAAAAAAAAGCCCATATCAATCTTTACATTTTCAGAGATTACAGAAGTGACCGTGACTCAGTCTCCAGTCCGTATCTTCCCTGCAGAGATACCAGCTGTATGTTTGGTTTGGTCCCCAGAAGATTGCAGGAGGGGTCACGATGACAGGAATTTCTCGATGAGCATTATATTTTTCTCACTTATCAAAACATGCCTGTGATAGTAAGGAACCTTAAGGTAATAATCCAGATCTTATAGGAATAATCCAAATGTGGTAACTTTGTTTCTCACCAAGATATGAACTTTGGGATTGTGTCCATTGTGTCAGCACCTCGCATGTTGGCTTCCAAGGTAGGAGATGAGGATAGAAACTATTAAATGTGTCACTCCAATGCTGTGAAAGCTATGGACATTTGTCCTCACAGGGAACTGAGATTTTTCAGGTACAGGCATCCCCAAGTAGCCAGAAGCCAGTGTAACCAGATTTATACTTTCCACTGCTTTGTAGGCACAGGGACCATTCACAGCCAGGGTCACGCAAGGAGGGTCTTGGCCAGACACGTAGTTCCTCCAGGACCGTTCTAGCTGTCATAGGTTAGAACAGACTTCAAGATGCTTTAGCTCACATGTAGAATTGTTTTGGCATCTCTGAATGCCAGAATGTAGGATATTGGGGTCCTTAGGTTTTATCCTGAGTTTTGGAAGTGGTCTGATGGTTGGTTACAGAAAGTACAGGCAAGAATGCAATTTGGGAGTGCCAACGTGGCTGGATTTTGTGTCTGTTTTAGCAGATACCTGTTTTCTGCTCCCCATCTTGCTTAAGATGAACTTCCACCTCCTTTCAGTTCTGTTATGTAAATAAGGAGATGTGGAGACATTTATCTAACAAAGTTCAGACTATCAACAGGCTAAGAGAGAAAGTCGGATCAAGTTGGGAAGGAAACTGTGGGGATAATGGTCAGGTTCTAAATAAAGGAGTTTTATCGTTGAGATTAAGGCCAGGACCTTTGGTGCAACAGACACATAGATCTAGAAAAAGGTCTGAGTAACCAAGTGAAAAAGTGTGCTCATAATGCAAATCACTCAGTGTAAAACCAAAAGCCAGCTGCAAAAAGCGGAGAAAAGGTTTCTGAAAACTGAGTGACTGTATGAAATGGTGAAAATCTATAAATACAGGGCGACAGACATGGTTAAAAGAAACAATCCTGTCTTTATGTACAAATTCGTGAGCTCTGACTTAGCTGCCACTGCTCAGGAGAGATATATTGAGTTATTATGAGTAGTTCTCTGAAAATATCAGGATCAACAGTTATCGGAAAGGCAAATAGCAGGTACAAAGTATTAGAAAGGGAATAGAAAGCAGACTACAAAGCATCATTATCCCAGTGTTTCAGCCCATGATTCGCCCACATTTCGACTGCTGCATGCAGTTCTGTTCTCCTTAGAAGAGGATGAGAGAAAGGCAGCAAAGATGATCAAGAGGTATGAATGGCCTCCAGGTGGAAACAGATTAAACAGTCCAGCACTTTTCAGCTCGAAAAAGAGAAACCCGGGAGGGACTGACAGAGGCATAGAGATACGAGTGACATGGAAAAGGTATACGAGGGGGAGAAACACTTTCCTTGTGCTCTGTTCCCTGTACCAGGCATTTATTACCAATTGCTGCTGGAAATAGGATACTCGGGTAACTGGAGCTGCTTGCTAGTTCTTATGCTCTTTTATTTGGGATAGAATAAAGTTGTTACAACCAACTATAACTCCCATGGGAAATTTGTATTGCATCTTGCTGTATTGTGGATGTATCACTGATTTTTGCACAGTATTAAGGGCAGCAGAGAAGGTCAGGCCAGGGTTTCTGCTGAGGCATCAGTTACGATGAAGAGAAACAAGCTGAAGTTTAGCTTGTGGGTAGAAATTTCCCAGAATACATTGGCAACTGGGCAGAATTAGTGCTTTGGCTTGGCTCCCAAGCACACTGGCTCTCCGTTCCAGCACAGGAACAAACGTAGGCAGTGTTTTGTAAGATGGGTCAAATTCCTCAGAAGGGACCTGCTTCAAAAGTGTCTGCTAGTCCATGACTGTGCCCCAAGTCTATGGGTTGTAGTGACTCTATTAGGCGGTAGTAAAAGGGAATCACATAGTGACACTTAGGGAAGGTATTTCAGTTTTATAAAGTTGTCAGTTACCTATCAGCAATTCAGAGAAATGTGGAAATTACAGCAGCGTTGTAATTATCGGTGTGCATTATTGGTCATCATCACTGGTAACGCTCAAGCAGTTAACACGCCCTATGTTAAGGAGCATCATGAATAATTATTTTGTCACAATGCTGTCACAATGCTCACAATGCTGTCAAACTGTGTTCTCAGCCGAGTATTTCAGATATCTATTGTTGGTGTTATTTTATCAGCAGTGATAACTAATCATAATTTTCACGAGGGGCTTCAGTTCAGAGGTCTACTTCGCTACTCCAGTATCACAGCATTGTGAGGACTTGCCTTTCTGGAGCATCACCATTGACATATAAGAGATGGGAAGTGGTAGCTTCAGACCGGGTGCGCACAGCAAGGCTTTCACTGATGGCGGTCTTGGATTTGGGGTAGATCTGTTTCTTCATGGCACAGGAGGAATGCTACAGGAGCAGCTCTGCTGCTGGTGGACGTGGGTTCCTAAGCAGGGAGGTTCACCTCTGGATGAGGTGTGGGCACCTCAGGGTTAACTTGTGGCACTGCTTGAGGCTGGCAGCAGAGAAGCTGGGAGTGTCTGAGAAGCAAATCTCCGTGCTGGAAATGGTGTGCTGGAAACATTGGCTCTACCCAAACTATTTTTTCTTGTTTCTGAGCTTGCTCAAAGGTACCACAGCATCTCTCCAAGGCACAACATTGTGCGGCTCTCTGATAGTACCTCCAGAAATCACATGGACGTGCTCTGTTAAAAATGGGAAGGAACTAAAGATCCCTGCCAACACACTTTAGAACTGACTATATCTTAATTTATCCATAGCAGAGTGTCTTACTCAGTAGGTGAGAATTTAGCTATGAGTATATTGAGTGGCAGCCAGCTCGGAGCATGAGTCTAATTTACTGTAACTCTTGCTACATTCTGTCTGATCATTATTGTGCCGAACAAAATGTTTTTAAAGTGCTTTTATGGGGTTGAGTGACTTATTCAATAATTTATACCATTTTGGAGGGACTAGAGGATGAATTTAAGTCATCAAATAATGTCATTATGGCTCAATGACTACATTCTTTATCAGGAAAAAAAAATCAGTTGTAATTATGCTCAAAAAGACAGAGACCCTTTATTCAGCAGTTCCCCCAAGAACAATGATATCAAAGATGCTGATAGGTCTCTCCGCTGTAAATAGGGCTGTCCCTCTTTGTTAGCAAGGAATATATCAGCTGCCATCTGCTTATCTGTATAACCATTGTGCCATGTATGCCACATATTTGCAGTGTGCCATGCCTTTAAATGGCTGTTCCTTGCAGAGGCCGGTGATCCGTCTGCGTGCAGAGATGTGCAAACTCTCCGGGATCCTGTGGCCCTGCTGAAGTTGGTAGGAGTTTTGCCCCTAATTTCAGCAGAGAATTTCTCTCCTCCAGAGCTCATGGAGCAAAAATAAAAAGGCACAGTCCTTGTGGTGACTCTCTGGAGATCTTTATCGACACCAGATGGTAAGGTGTCAGCCTAGCCCTTAGGAATTTTTAATGTTTTTTCCCTTTAATTTGTTTTTATTCATCTGAACGAATAGCTGCCCTGGTGAGGGGACCACTGGCATCTCAAAATGGATGTGCTTTCCACTGGTGGGCTGAGCACTGCAAGATTTCATTGGACCCAGCTTATGCCTAATGCTGGCAGACTAGCAGTGTAACCCAAAGCTTTCATTTTCTCCTTAAAGGTATCCAGCGAAACCATGAAATCCTGCTCACTTGACCTCTGAGCTGGCTTTTCAGGCCAGCTTTTAGCAGCTTAGGAAGACTTACCTCGGAGAGGAAAATCAGGTCATGCGGCGTTTGTGGACAAAGACCAGATAAGTCTGATTTGAGCAAAGGAGGAAAATACATTAGATCATCCCTTATCCTTGCAAAATGACTGCACGTACAAGATGGGCATTAGTCGGAGTAATTCCCTCCAGAAGAGCTTGAGAGGAGCAGACCAGAAGCATTATCTCCATGAGGGTGGTTGGGTTTGGAGTTCTTTGCACATCGCACTCCATGTCCCTCCCCTATTGACAGCTCCAGCCACAATCAGACAGGCCACAAAACAAAAGCTCATTAAAGACAGGAGTAGTGAACAAGGAACACATTCAGTTTAACGTCTAAAGGCATGTAAATTACTACTAAGGTCCACACCTGAACAATATTTTATTGCACGCATTCCCCTCCATGCCATTTGGTGTAATGTGACTTTTCTAAAGTGCTCTTCTCATCCAAAATGCCACCTGGCTGCTCCGTGGCTATGTCTCTGTCCTTACGGATTGAAAGTACCCTGCCCCGGCAGCCAGTAAAACCTGGAAATTTCGGTGTTGTGCACAAAGAAACACTCCCTCCCCTTCAGCCAAGCTTCCACAGCTTGAGCTCTGAAAGAGGTTGGGTCCCTGCACTCCGAAAATTTGTTGCCAGCACCAGAGTCTCTGCAGGCTAAATGAAGCTATTAATGATACGTTGGTTGTCCTGTTAAAAAGTTAATGTTTCCAAAAGCAGAAGGAATGGAAAACTGTATGTTGATGACTCAAAATAATAATACCATTCAGCCCTCCTGTCTGGTAATGGTGTTGGCAGAAAAACTTGGTATTTTGGCCCAGATTCACCAAATCTTCCTTACTTCCAAAGTCTAACTGGCTTCCAACCAGGCCATCCTAAACAGAATAAACTTCAGTTCATCCTCACTGCTGGGCAAAAGGACTACACTGCAAATATGGGAAATGTCTTTGTGTGGACACACTGAAAATATGCAGAAGTGTGAAAAACAGTATTTTAAGTGTAACTATGAAGAGCTCTTCGGATTGCAGTGATATCCCACTGATATCAGCCTGAGGAAATTAAGAAACTTAAACATCTTGTTGGGTCATGGTCTTGATTGCTAACTTTGATACACGTGGAAGCAGTGTAACAAGCTACCATTTAACTTGTTTTTGGGGTTTTTTTCCCCAAGGCAAAACAAGCCTTTTTCTATCAGTGGCATTACACTATATTATCCTTTTCCAAGGCTAGAATGAAGCAATAGTGTGACAAAGAAGCTCTGCGAGTAAGGATAATGTGTGCAAGGGTAGTGCCACAAAATGTCTCTGCTCTACATTTCATTTGCTTTCCTTCTTTATCTGATGAGGTGGCGTGCAGTATTTTTGTGCAGCTTTTGGCCTGCTTCCCCTCAAGTGTATCACAGCAGATAAGAATTTGTTTTTATGACAGAGCCCGGTCTGGGGTCGAGTGGAATCTTTCCAATACGTTTGTTTTTGGCTCCTAAATCTGTTACTACAGACTTGGTGCCCGTGCAATTTCTTATTAAGTTTTCTTACCATCAGGTGAGAATTGACCATTTAAAGTATGGTCTTGTGTCCAAGTTAGCCCTCCGCGCTCCTTCACTCAGCAGAAGGACAGAGGCACCTCCAGACTCACCCCATCCATTTCAGAGGCCAGTCTTGACCAGCCACCCCCTGGAGGCACCAAGTCACCTTCTCTCCATGAACAACTAGGAGAGCCTCAGTGACTGGGTTAGGTACCTAACTTTCTAATGACATGCAATTAATCCATTTCTGGCTCTTCGATCATAGAATCGTAGAACAGTTAGAGTTGGAAGGGACTCTAAAGATCATCTAGTTCCAATCCCCCTGCCATGGGCAGGGACACCTTCCAGTAGACTCGTTTGCTCAAGACTACCTTCCACTAGACTAGGTTGCTAGATGGGACATCAGAGTAACTCCTGTCCATTGCATGTCTAGGAAGGCAGGGGCTGGTGGGTCTGGCTGCTAAGATGGCTGTCTGAATCACTCAGCACTCTCTTGAATTTAGATGCCATAGCAGTTGCGACACCTAATTATCCATGTATAGTAGGTGGTCCAAATAGGAGTGCACAGCAGAGCAGCAGATGTGGGTTGCTGCTGTCAGATTAGATTGAGATTAGATAAAGCTTAATTAACACTTCATTTTTGTTAGATTCACCTCTGATTAGTCACACAAAAATTATTACAGAGAAGCATGGCAGAAATCAAGAGGCACAGCTAACATTCTTAAATTCTTACTATTAAAACTTAAGGAAGCATTTTTACAGAGCAAGACCATGCTAGTAAGGGGTTATTCCCTGAATTTGACACCTCTTTGGTCTGGAGCAGAAGATGAACTTGGGAAGAGCTCTTCAGCACGCCAAGCAACTACTTCATGAACCTGCCCTTTCTAACCCTACACATCGAAAACAATCTAATTTACATAATCATACATATTTCAACACACATTTAAGGTACTTTATGCCATTGGTTAAAACTCACATTATTTCCTATCTTACTGCTTCTGTACTTATAATAACAGAAGGGACACAGTATTTTAGAGATGTTTTATCAAGGCTCCTAGTAACTTTCGTACAATTTATCAAGAGTTTTGGTGTCAAACCCCACATATGTCACATCAGAACTCCTTGTTACCCAGTATAAACCTTTATCATGATATTCTGAATATTCTGAACCCACAGTTTGGCACATCACAAGATTTTTGTCCTTCCCCTAATCAACAAATGCAGGTGAATTCTCCTGTGTCAGAGTCTTCTCCTATTGTTTGAATCCACACAGTCTCCAGCCTGGTAGGCTTCTCCTGCCTGTAACATCTGAAAAGCTTACCAGAAACTTTTCTGTGGCCCAGAGGGAAGGTCACTTGCAGGAGCAACCTGCAAAGAAGCCTTTGGGTAAAATTTATTTCTGTGCAAGATAGTACAAACCAGTGAGCCAAGTAAATCCCATTTAAACCTTATTTTGAAGTTAAAGGAGGCATATGCTGTTTATTGCCCAAGAGTGAATCCAACTTTTGCTTTTTAGGACAGGGAAAAGGATGTCACAGATCAAGATATTTTTTCAGTAGAGCAAATATGCAGGTTTAGAATAGCTAAAATCCAAAATAATCCAAACTTGCAATAAATGAATGGTTCTCTCTTCTCCTACATTATTGTCCAGCTGTCATGACTGCAAAGGGGTGACCTCCACAGGCCAAGCCAAATCAAGCCAAGCCAAATCCTATTTTTTACTTCTGTGCTGTCTAACCAAGTATTTAGAGAACATAGTACCATTCCATGTAGTTCATTTAGTTCAGCTGGTTTCTCCCTGTACTATTGCTTTTGCTTTCTCTCCTCGTCTTTATGAAAACACAGTTAAGTGGTCAGTGGGGTGTTTCTACTTCAGCGTTTTGCCTGAGCTGTCTGGTCCAACGCATCTCAACAGGCATTGCAGATGCCTATGAAAGGCTCCTTACTGTACTATTATCTCCTCAGCTCTGCCACCAGACAGTAAGAATATATTCTGTGCCCTGAAAAGCCTGATACCAACAAATAGAGTCGTTTCTTATTTTATGTGTTTATTAAATTGCGTGGCCGTGACCATCAGGGTGCTGAATATCTTCATTCTGACATCTGCTTGCTGTCTTGTTCATGGGTTGTATTCGACCTCTCCAAATTGTTGGAGAAAAGCTGAGCAATGCGATGCTGACAAAGGATTTCTGTATTAGTTGCTTCTAAAGATAATGCTACTTATATATTTTTAGTATGTGCTATGAGACTGAGGAGGAAAGGGCTGGTTTAGGGCACAAAACAGCAGTGGGGAGGGCGCTGAAATAATTCCTCCCCACAGGCGTTAGAGACTGAGTACTAGTCGAAGCCAGGCCATTCAAGAAAGCAAAGTTCACGATGAAGTTCCCTTCCTCTACATTTTTGCTGACACATGAAACAAGGACCCAAGGACCTCTCCAGACAGAATAGCAGGAACATGAAAAACTGAAACGAAGCATTTAGCTACGACAACATTTAACTGCAGAAAAGAGAACCTGTTGGTGCCAGGATGTGCTCACTAGGGCTCGTGGTAACCTAATTAAGAAGTCGTATTAGATAAAAGGATGAGAGACAAGACAGAGGTCAGGTCACTCCTCAAACCACGGACCACGTTCCCCCTCCATGCAACGACGGAGGCAAAATTTGCACCTCCCCAATGCCCCTTTGCAGGCTCTGACAGAAGACAGCGCTGTGTCCCCCTCAGGCAAGCCCAGGGCTTGTCCACAGCATGAGCGGAACAGGCTACCAGAGACCCTCCAGTCCTTGCACTGTGGGCTACTGACCTTTGCTATTTCCCAAACTGTGGGAAACGCCACAGCATAATTTGAGGGTGATGTGTAGACACAGGCCATTGCACTTGCGCTTTCCCCTGCTCAGGGAAAGAAAACAGGACAGTGCTACCCTGTCCACCTGGAATTTTTCATAGGTGAGTAGGTCTCTTTAAAAACGGGGATGCAAAACGGGTTTTCACTGGTTTTGCACAAGAATAACACAAAATGAGCAGAAGAAGTCCAAGAAGGTTTTTGTTGGCACCAGCCTTCCCATTCTCTGGAGTCACACTTTATCTGATAGCTGGAATACAGCAGGCCCTGGATAGTCTGTTATTCTTTCCCACGCTGCAAGATTTGGGCAGTAAATAGCTTAAATAAATGCCAGAAGTATAACTCTTTTTGAGTTCATCTGATTTAAGGAAGCCTTTCCTCAGATAATTCCTCCCAGGCATGCTGTCCAAGGCGGGACTAGTCCCTGGTGGCTTGAGCTATTCTGACCTCTGTAGCTGGTTCCATTTCAGCTTTCTAAAGGTTGCAGATAAAGGACAGAAGAAACAACTCGCTATGTCCAAGTACTGTTGCACCTTTCTTTGAGCGCAGTGAGATGCTCTCCTTGAAGGTCCTGTGCCATTGTACCACGCAGGAGTGGTAGCGGCCTCCTGCCACCTTTGATTAACCTTTTTTTCCCTGAAGCTAGATAAAAAAAGTAACCACAGTGCAGCATCGCCATGTCCAGTAATGCTACCAGAGGGGCGGTGGGACAGCAGATAAGGTCCCCTGGTGGGGATCTGGCCAGGCAAAGAGCTAATCTCTGCAGGGATGACAGCAGAATTGGGTGAGCTCTGTCTAACTCTGTTACCCCCCAGAGAAGTAGTCAGACCTTCTGGGATACCTGATAAAACCACATTTCTTCCTACATCTGGAGTTCATAGTGAAAAATGAGGCAAGTCCCGGGAGTGCTCTTTAGGAAACCTGGTGTTTTCACATTTTATGAAACTGCTGTTGGCCCAGGCAGATAAAGGATACGTGGATTTGTCCGTCCCTCAGGCTGCTGTGTCCACTGGCATCGTATTATCACACTCTTCAAGGGAGTGAGGGGGGATGGCAGGAGCCTAAGGTTTATGTCAATTCCCGCAAATTAACAGCCATCAAATTAAGTTGTTTTATAACAAAGACAGAGGGAAGACCACTGTTGGGGTTGTGTGCTGGGGATTCATTTAAAACCGAGTAGATGGGCAGTCATACCTGCTCCGTTGAACCCCGCCTCGTGCACTCGCACCATGGCCACGGACTGTCATAGCAGGGAAACGATTCGTCATCCCCCCCCACCCCTTCTGTGCCCAGCGACACTTAGTCCCCAGCCCCAGATGCTGATTTGGGTTAGCATCAGTCATTGTCCCGGGACGGGCAACTTGGAACAAAGAGATCCGGTCCCACTGCGTGTCCCACCCAAGGCTTTAATCAGCGGAGGGAGACGCAGGTCAGAGCCATTCTTCACACATTGCTTTTCAGTATTCGGCATTATTTTCCATCCGAGTTCAGAGCTGTGTTGGTTTAGAAAGTGGATCCCAGGAGGCGCCGGTTTGAGGATGCTCATGTTCTTGCTGTGTATTCTCAACAGGAGGGCTTTCATCTTAATATGTGTCTCTGACAGTCATGTCACCCATGTTGTGCCCATTTGTGTTCAAGTGTTTGGTCCCAGTGATGTGGTTTTTCTGTTGTTGTTGTTCTTTGTGTTTAATTATTTTTTCTTTCTTCATTAAATATTTCGTTCAGGTTGCCTGCTCCCTCATACCCTCCCGCAGAAAAACTGGCAGTTTATGGTGTTTGCTTTGTTTTGGTTTATTGCTTGAGGAAAATTTTCACATTATGTCATCATCCTTTTTTTTTTTTTTCCTACTTGTTGTTTAGAAGTGCCACAAATGCGTTTAAACTGCGGACAATTAATAGAGAGGGTGAATCCTATATGAGGAGGGATATGGAAGGTGTGAGGAAAACCTAGATAAATGCCAGTGGGAAAAGATGAGGAAACCAGAGAACAGCCTGGAAATCAAGAGGAGAAAGAAATTACAGTAATTTTCCTGTAGAAGTTTGCATTAGTGTTTGGGGTGGAGAAGAAAAGGCACAGACTGTTTTAGTCAATTTCCATTAGATCTGTTAGAAGGTCATAGCTTTGCCAACGCAGCACTAGCGTTGACCTGCTCTTACAGTGACGGCACTGGGCTGGTTCAGCTCTGGATGTTGGCTCCATTCACACAGCATCCTCCTGAGCTAAACGTCCCTCAGCTCGATGTCCCTCAGCATGGTTTATCTTTGAAAACAAACAGTGGCCTTTGAGAATAATTACTGCACACCTAGCTAGTTCACTTGGCACTGCCCCACGCGGTCTTTGCTGTCTGGGTCTCCACAAGCTCGAGGACCTCTGGGACACACTCCCCTGTATGTTGCCCATATGCCCTTGGGTTAGGGGGACTGCCAGAGTTGCTGCAGGGAGGGAAACATGAGGATAAGGCATGAGGATGATATGGCAAAAAAAGACGCACATTATACGTGAGACTTCAGTGTCATTTTTAGCACTGCTTTGTAAACCGGACGTTTAAATGTAGAATCATAGAATGTGTTGGGTTGGAAGGGACCTTTAAAGGTCATCTAGTTCCAATACCCCTGCAGAAAGCAGGGACATCTTTAACTAGATCAGGTTGCTCAGAGCCTTACCCAGCCTGGCCTTGAATGTCTCCAGGGATGGGGCCTCCACCATCTCTCTGGGCAACCTGGGCCAGTGTCTCACCACCCTCATTGTAAAGAACTTCTTCCTAAAAGCACGTATGTATGAGAGTGCCACCTATCACTGAATTCACCCAACGCTTCCTCTTACGAGACCCTGGTTTTGATGCTTATAGTTTTGCCAAGTGGGCTGAAATTTTCCATGCTCTGTATAAACCTCAGGCTAGATAATTCTGGGGAAAGATAATAAACATATGGCAATGAGGCAAGAACATTTAGATGAATAAGGTAATATATGCCCACACTAAAGATACAGACAGATAATCACAAGTGTTTAATTCAATCCATTTAGGAAGTTTTCACAGCCTCAGCTGTTAATTACCACTCCTTAGCAGAGGCACAGAGCCTGCGAGCGTGCACGTGCCTTGTCCTGAAGTACCAGGCAAAACAGGTCCACTCACACCAGATCTTGCTCTCACTGGAGGAGTGGCAGCTTCTCAAACCGTTCTGATTCGGTTTCCTGCAATTGTGTGATGATAAACTAAAGGGCTTGGCTTGTTGCAATACATGTTGCACATTACAGCCACTGCAAATGATAATGCTCAAGTAGAACAAATCAGTATGTGTCTGATCTTGTCAAAAACCTGATAGGAGTCTTCATCATTCATGTTTATTGGCATACTTATTTCAATATAAATCAGAGCACGTGAGGCATTTGAAACCAGAGCTCCGTACAGATCTCAGGGTAGTCGTTGCCCAGGTGTGTTAGTGGAGGCTCTTTGCCAGTGTCTCTCTGAACCAGGGAAGTATCTTGTCCAGAAGGTGTACGCTGGGGGTGCTCCAAGCCAAGGGTGCCACTGTGCCCTGTAGCTGGATGGAGACCTGGGAGGAAATTCTAACCCCGCTGAAGTCAGCTGGAGTTTTGCCATCGGCTTCGATGGAGCCAACATTCCTGTTCTGATGCGGACGTTTCACAATAACCTCCTCTGTTGAACTTTCAACACGTGCGTGTTATTTTCATTACAAATAAACAAAAATCTTTCTAAAATGGAGACCTTCGTATATACATTATGCCAGAAGATCACATTAAAAGTTCATCAGGGTGCATGTGGTAAAACACTAATAATCCATCCTTGAAGTCTCTGGGAAAATTTCTATGTGAACAAATCCCCTTTAGCTCGTTTCGCCTGAATATACAGCCATCAGATGTACAGCTGAGGGTTTATTATTTTTGCAGAATGCACACGCATTCCGAATTTGCCGTGCTCAGAAACGGAGACAAGACGTTCATCTGTGAGCTGGGCTTTGGGAAAAGACGTCTCTGTGTGTCCGGCCACGGGCGCTGGTAGAGCGCAGACAGGAAATCTGCCAGACTGCCTCGGCAGGAGGCTGCCTCCAACACGTGCGGCAAGGAACAAGAAATGTCTTAATGATTAATCACTGTCAACCTTTGTTCTCGTTCAAGACTTGCATTGTCGGACAAGGCTCGTAATGAGGGGCTGTCCCTGGGTCTGTTGCTACGGGGTTGTGCAAGTGCCGAATCTCAGTCCCGAACCCCGCGAGAGATGCAGCTCCCACTTTGCCCAAGTTGAAGGAGTTGGGGTGGGAAGGTTGTTCTCCGAGTGCCTGCCAGTGGCTATAGGGCTGTGCAGCTTTCCGGCAAGGGATTATGGCAAGGCTACAAATAAATCACTAACGGCTGAAAATCAGTTCACAAGGATCTCAGGAGTGAGCAGCTTCCCTGTTGGTGCTGAAAAGGCCAAGTGCTATAAAGGACAGTGCTATTAAGTGCTATTAGTGCTATTACGGACAGTGCTAAAGTGCTATTAAGAACTGCACAAATAACTATCTGTCAAAGTCTCTCACTTGTGCTTTCTCACCGAAAGCTGGGATTGGCTCCTTTGATGTATTTGATCACCCATTTTTACCTAGGAGATTGTGCACAGTGTCCTTTTTTACTCTTTTTTATGTATAAACTTTCACAGCACTGAGCAGCGGGAGAATTAACCTCTTTCTGAAAACAGTTCTGGGGCCCACCTAAATTTCAGCGTGTCCAAAAAACTGGCCTTTTATGAAGCCTCCCAGGGAGAGCTGCAGCAGCTGGGTGTGCTGAAGTACTTATCCCTCTGCCTGCTGAGTATCTGCTGCATCCCTCCATATCCAAACCTGTCCCTCCAGTGGGCGACTCACACCCCCGAGCCTGCAGAAATCAGGTGTGTGCTCCCTACTGTCCTGATCGTTTCCAGCTTCGTAGTATCTGAAGGGATTCGTCCGCCTTTCCTCTTCGAGCTCCGTCGCATCGTTTGTTGGAGGAGTGACACAGCATTTGCTTCTTTTCCCTGGTTGGATGAAGGCACAAGTATTTCTGGCAGACAGCCTGGGCTTGTGAAATTGCAAAATGCTAGCGTCCGTGATTCCTTGTGTACGTGCCTTGGAAACATGGTTGGCCCTGAAATTTTTGTCCTGAAAGCTCAGATGTTCACAGGAGAAAAACACAGAAGATGGTCCCATGTGGCTGAGCCAACTCCTTATAAACACTCCACAAAATTACCGAAGGGGAATATTTTGCAGTCTTCACCCAGCTGTATCTCTGGATATCAGACACAGGAAAAACAGGTCTTTGGATCTTGCAATATTCATTTTTTTAAATGCTGTTTACACATACGATCGTGATCTTGCTGGAATGCATAAAACTGCTCTCTGGCAGGGTGTCAGGAGATATTCAACCTATAACAGTATCTCCAGCATGATTAACTTTAGAGGCTTTCAGGTCACTCTATACATCCTTAGAAAGCGATCCACTAGTGCTTGGCAGATCAAGGGCTCTTCACACTCACTATTCCAGGCATCCTACTCAGGTGTGACTAGAAGCATCTAAAATTAGGAGTGTAAGGAAATGTTCCTATCCTCGAATCCAGGCTCCTAACTTAGTTATCTAAATTAGACATCTAGAGCCTAATTATACAGCCCAGTCCCTCTGTATCGTGAATGCAGAGCTCCAGCAGGCAGTTTAGAGGGAATCTGATCTAAGCCTTTGGTTAGAGACCTAAACTTAGAGAAGTCTCACTTTTATGCTGTGTATTCCAGATATGCAGAAAAAAAAGGTTGAATGAGTTTGAGGTGCTCAGGAAGATGCTTTTGGCTCCCCCATGGGGCCGAGCAAGCAATAAGGCAAGGGGGAATGGGGCTGGCTGTATTTCTGCCCAGTCTGTGTTATTTCCAGCCCTGATATGTAGATCAGATCCTCGGCTGTAGCAAATCAGCGTAACCTCGGGAAGTACTTGGGGCTCCGGCAGTGTACACTGGCACAGAAAGCAGCCCTCCCTGCTCCAGCTGGGAGTGGGAGTTGTTCCTAAAAATAAGAAAACCTTTTAGCTTTTTCACTATAACTGAAAGAGTTCTCCCTCTGCAGGCACTCTGCCATGGTCCTCCTGTAGTTTTGTTTTCTCGTCTGAGGCAAGGACACAAGCAGGCAGGGCTTGGAGTCCAGGCATCCGTGGAAACCCCAGCGTTTAGCAGAAAGGGGTGTTTCTGCTTGCATTAGATGTAGCAGAAAAGAGGTGGCTCAGAAGCGGGCTGGCGGGTGCTAAGATCATCTGTTCAACAGAGCACCCTGTGCTTGGCTTCCTGAAGTTGCATGAGTGAGATCAGGTCTTTCTGAACAAGGCCACCAGTAAGGTGGATAATTAACTGGTTCAAAGACAGAGCTCAGAGGGTTGTGATTAGGGGCACAGAGTCTAGTTGGAGGTCAGTGATGAGTGGTGTTCCCCAGGGGTCAGTGCTGGGTCCAGTCCTCTTCAATATATTCATCAATGACCTGGACGAGGGGATAGAGTGCACCCTCAGCAGGTTTGGTGATGACACAAAGCTGGGGGGGGCGGCTGACACACCGGAAGGCTGTGCCACCATACAGAGAGACCTGGACAGGCTGGAGACTTGGTCAGAGAGGAACCTTATGAAATTCAATAAGGGCAAGTGTAGGGTGCTGCACCTGGGGAGGAATAACCCCCTGCACCAGTCCATGTTGGGGGCTGACCTGCTGGAGAGCAGCTCTGTGGAAAGACACCTGGGAGTCCTGGTGGACAACAGGATGACCATGAGCCAGCAATGTGCCCTTGTGGCCAAAGAGGCCAATAGCATCCTGGGGTGTATCAAGAAGAGTGTGGCCAGCAGGTGGAGGGAGGTCATCCTCCCCCTCTACTCTGCCCTGGGGAGGCCACACCTGGAGTACTGTGTCCCGTTCTGGGCTCCCCGGTTCAAGAAGGACAGGGAACTGCTGGAGAGGGGACAGCAAAGGGCTACAAAGATGATGAGGGGACTGGAACACCTCTCTTATGAAGAAAGGCTGAGGGATTTGGGTCTCTTCAGTCTGGAAAAAAGACAACTGAGGGGGGATCTTGTCAACACTTATAAATACTTAAAGGTTGGGTGTCAGGAGGATGGGGCCCAGTGACAGGACTAGAGGTAATAGGCACAAACTTGAGCATCGGAAGTTCCACCTAAACACGAGGAGGAACTTCTTTACTTTGAGGGTGGCAGAGCACTGGAACAGGCTGCCCAGAGAGGTGGTGGAGTCTCCTTCTCTGGAGACATTCAAAACCCACCTGGACGCGTTCCTGTGCAACCTGCTCTGGGTGACCCTGCTGTGGCAGGGGGTTGGACTAGATGATCTCCAGAGGTCCCTTCCAACCCTATGATTCTATGAAATATCTATGAAGCCTGGTACTGCCCCATGCTTGGCCCTGGGGTCCACTGGAGAGCCCCAGTTTCTGGCTGTGGAAAGGAACACACCAGCTGAGGCGATGGAGGTTCACACCAGAGGGTCTCGGGGGGTCTGGGCTTTGCCACCAGCCCTGCACCACCCTGAAACAGTGTGGCAGGAATTCAGTGAGCCACTTCTTGGAGTTCTTCTCCTCCCGCTCCTTCTCCTCCTCCTTTTCCGAGTGTTCAGTGTCCAGGGTGGTTCACAGCCAAAGCTCACAGGGTCAGGAAGGCCACTGGTCCCTGAAGAAATCCACAAAGGTGCTTTGATCTCCGCCATCCTCATTCTAAGCAGCCTGTGATGCCAATTGTCACAACTGAATCAAACTGCTTATGAGTGGGAACATCGTGCACAGGTTTGGTCACCAGAAGAACAGAACTTTGCAGAGCTCTTCCCCTGGAAGCAGCTGTTGATAAGACAGGCATCGTCGCTGAGCAGCCTTCAGTGGATGGATCTGAAGCCTTTTCTTTTTTCTTTTTTTTTTAATTCTTTGTTTCTTTAAGCCAGAACTAATGGAAAAGGAGAGTGAAAGTCAGCGCTGTCACTCCTGACCTGACACTGGGCACAGAATGAGCTGCCCCACAGAGGAACAGAAAGGCGGAAAAATTCACCCCCTTCTTTTGAGGGAAAATGTGCAAGAAGCAGAAGCCCATCCTGTGACACAGACACAGCACTCCTGGCAGGGAAGAGAACAGCCTCTGAGGGCATTGTGGTTTAGTAAAAAAATTGACCATTGTTTCCCTTCTGTCCCACCAAAATTATTCATCAATTCCAGACGTCTCCAGGAGAAAGAGGTGAAAGGTTTGTGTGTCCTTTTCCAACCAAGTGTCCGTAAACCACTTCTGAACTAGGAATTCAGAAATGCCAGCTTGCAAAAGGCTTTCAGGGGCTCAGGATGAGCTTTGGAGAGGAGAGGAGAGGAGAGGAGAGGAGAAGAGAGGAGAGGAGAGGAGAGGAGAGGAGAGGAGAGGAGAGGAGAGGAGAGGAGAGGAGAGGAGAGGAGAGGAGAGGAGAGGAGAGGAGAGGAGAGGAGAGGGAAGAAAAGAAGAGAGAAGAGAAGAAAAGAAGAGAAAAAAGAAGAGAAAAGAGAAGAGAAGAGAAGAGAAGAGAAAAGAAAAGAAAAGAAAAGAAAAGAAAAGAAAAGAAAAGAAAAGAAAAGAAAAGAAAAGAAAAGAAAAGAAAAGAAAAGAAAAGAAAAGAAAAGAAAAGAAAAGAAAAGAAAAGAAAGAAAAGAGAAAGAAAAGAAAGAAAAGTCTATTTCAGAATGTGTGTTAGAAGCCAAAAACTCCCTTCATTTGTATGAATACAGGTCAGCTGCAGCAGGGATAGTGAACGGCAAACTCAGTCTTAAACGTTTTGATTTACTGCAGATTTAAACATTTGAGCATAATGTTCTTTGTGATGCTTATGCACAAAACCCCAGTTGTGCTACCAGCTCTGAGGAGGTGTCACTGACTCTGCCTCTCTTTCTGCTTCTTGTAGGTTTTATATCTCACTGTAACATCAGGGAACGGCGTGCAACGCACCAGCTTTGCACCTAGATCATTGCTGTGCTGGAGTTTGGGCACCAGCAGAGCAGATGGGGGTTTGTGGTGCTCGGTGAACGCTAGCTCAGCCCTCGGCTGGTGCCCCTGCCCCAGCTGGCACGTCCCCACGTGGGATGTGGCTCATCTGCAGGGCTGGAGGGACGCGGCACGCATGAGCAGTGCCAGCACCATCCCTGGAGATATTTAAAAGCCAGGTAGACATAGTGCTTAGAGATATGGTTTAGTGATGGGTTTTGTCAGAGTTAGGTTGATGTTTGCACTAGATGATCTGAAAGGTCCCCTCCAACTTAGGCAATTCTGTTATTCTATTCTATGCATTAACTTTGTAGATCTTGACCCTAAGGAGTTGGGGGTGAACCCAGACAGACACTTGTACCTGTCAGAGATGTGATGCTTCCAGCCCATCCCTGACACACGGCTGGCTGCAGGGATGCGCTCCCGGTCACGTCACCTCTTTGGAGGCAAAGCAGGGAGAGGATTACCTTTCCTGTGCAGGGAAGCAACATGGTGTCACCGTGCAGGCGAGGCAGCAGCAGGCAAGAGGCTGGGCTGCCCCTGCAGCCTGCTGGGCGGAGGCACCCCTGGGACAGGGGGCACACATGTCCCACTCCGGCCTTTCTTCACTCAGGAGTTTCCAAAGTTAAAGTGCATAAACCGCAGGCATGGGAACCCGGGAATGAAGTTCAAAAGGCCACCGGCAGCTTTGGATGAGTGGAGTCGTAGTAAAGCTGCTGCAGTAAAGCCAGGCTTAGAGCAGGATGAAGCAGTTCAATGAAGGCAGGGTAGCTCCAATGAAACCCAAATCCACCCTTCCTCGGCAGGGACGTTGCAAAGCACGCTTCGTCCGAGCGCAGGGGCAGAGCCCCGCGTCCCTGGCAGCGGTGTAGCCCTTCTGCCTTCTGATTTGCAGCGATGCAAGTGCGGGGTGAGAGTAAGGCTCCATAGCACCGGTTCACGAAAGGTCAAGCTGCTGCACAGCAACTCCCCTGATTTATTAGGAAACCGTTCTCCCTTCTCCCATCGCATTGCTGCCGATGGAAGATCAGCAGGCAGGAGAAGTAACACATCGTAGATTCATAGGCTCACACTGACATTTCACGAACGGCAGAGAAAGGGCCATGCAAAAAACCCCAAACTGGCTCCAAGTTGGTGATTTATTCTGTTTTCTCAGGGCCCGTTTGCCAAGCAGCTGGTGTTTTGTGCCAGTTCCTATTACAGAAGAGCTTTCTTTGATAGGTATCGTGAATGGACACTACACGGTTTATCTTAAAACAAAATCCCTCCCCACAGCTTATACGGGCTGGCAGGGGATGAGGAAAAAAAAAAGTTGGGCTTTGTTGTTCGGGTTTTTTTTACACAGGACTATGAAAGCACGCCGGGGGGAGCCTGCATTATCTGTGCAAAAACACAACAGATGAATTCTATTAATGGATGTAACATGCGGCTGGGTTCAAGCTAGAGTTGTCATTTGAATATAGAAGTCAAAGCCAATTTATTGTAACATATTTTTCTTTTCAAAATATTTTAAGAAAGACAAAAAAGTTTGCGCAACAACTTGGCAAGCAGGTCTGTTGAGAGGAGGTATTTTCTATCTCGCAGCTAACATAAGGGCTGAAAAATGTGGCAGTGCCGAGCAATCCTGGATTCCTTCTGGAACTGAAAGAAAGTGTGCGGGATATAATTGTGTAAGAGCCCAATAAATTTTGAAGGGTGGGTTTGTAACACTGCCTTGGGGGCTGCAGGTGGCTCCAGAAGAAAGTCATGGGTTTTATTTCAGTAACAGACGTCAAATACTTTATCTAGCTAGCTACGCACTCATGTGGCCCCATCTAAAAGCCACAGAATTATTTTAAAATAGAAATACCCATAACAATCATTGTGTTTCTTCCATGCCAGATGGTAGAAAGATAAGTTGGATTAGTTTGTAGTGTGTGCGTGTTATTGTGTGTGTGGGAAGGGTAGGGGGGGTGCAAAAGCTAAGGCACAGAAATGAGCTTTCCTGGAGTTTGCAAAGCGACGACCATCAACTCTCCGCAGTCTTCAGGGCACGGGTAGGTTACGCCTGGCCAGTCCTTGCTTCATGCTTCACTGTTGGTCCGTATTTATTTCCCTGGATGCAATGAGAGGCAATGTCCATGGAGCAGAGCTTCACCTAGGTTGTAGACCAGACCCTGGGAGTACACCTCGGGACTGAGAGAGCTGCTGCATCACAGGGAGCATCAGACTCCGGCTGTGGATTCCCCTTGTAGGGAAAATACGCTGCTGGAACAATAGGCTATACAGAATTAAATGGTTTGGTTCCTATGGTGAATTGCAACAAAGTGTAGTCAGAAAGCTGATGTTTCTCATGACTGTTGTGACCTCTCCAGTGTCTCCTATTTTATTTGTAGCCGGGCAGCTATGGAATACCTGACTATCAAGTGATCCAACATAGGCTGAGTATTTTTGTGGGGTAACGCATTTTTCAACTGAGAAAACTATTTCCTGCATTTGGTAAAGGTCCAAGTACCAAACGCTGGTGGAGCAAGTAGACAGAGAACATATTGCTGCCAAGGGAAACCATGGGTAAAAGAAAATGAGCAGCATATTATCATCTCTCGTTCGCTCCCATCCTGTATGTTCTTGGTCTGAGTTCCCAAGTGCCTTCCCCGTTGCCCCCTGAGATGACTTTTTGCCATCTCTTCCTCACGAAGCTGCACATGGGGAAGAGGAAGCGGAGCTAGATTCATCGCAAAGACCAGGGAGACCTAAAGCCCTCTTCAAAGTCCTGTTCAGTTACACATTTCTTTTACCAAGGAAGTCGATAAATTCTAAACCTATTTAATCCTGCCACTAATGGGAGAAAATTAGCAATCTCTCAGAGATTACTCTTGTCAGGGAGGTGACAAGGACGAATGAAAGTGGCACCACTCACCCCACTGCGAAGTAACAACTTACCGCTTCTGCATTTTCTAAGAATACATGCCACTTCTAGCAACGAGTCTGTAACTTCTCGCTGCTGCTGGCCAGATGGCAGGAACCAGCAGACGCCGCGTTTGTTCCCTTGTGGTCAAACAAACTGCTGTACAGCCCGATGCAAGTTTCCTGAAAGATCCCCAGGACGGCTCCGTTACTTCTGTTAACGTTTCCCAAGCTCCTGGTACAACATTGAGGTTTTCCACTGGAACCACCTGGCGCATTTTCAGAGTTTTCAATGACCGATGAAGTTACTCGATCACCTTCTTACTTTGTCAAAGCCTATGTATCGGTCACTTGTCCTGAGAGTCTGTGGGCTGTGTCCCGTATTTGAACTAATTGCATAAAAAGGATTATTTCCTTTTCTTGATGATTGTTATTATTTTGATCCTTCACGAGCCATTTCTTCTGTTTCAGGATCAACACTCTGTGGTAGGCCAGGGAGCTGGCCCCACTCCAAGCTCCAGTTCTTGCTCAAATCCAAACACTGGAAGTGGTTACATGAACTCATCCCAGCAATCAATGTTGAATCAGCAACTGATGGAAAAGAAACAGGCTCTGCAACGGCAAATGATGGAGCAAAAACAACTCCTTCTACAGCAGCAGATGTTGGCAGAAGCCGTAAGTTTTCGAATTCCTTATATTACATGGAAAAGATTATTATAGAAACAATAGAAAAGAAAGCTAAGACAGGGGGAAGAAAGCCCCCAAAACTTTGGGGTCATTTTGGCAATGTCTAGACTTTCCAGAGTGTGCCTCATATTTTTTCAACACTTTGCTCGGCCCTTTTGAAACCTTCTTCAGTTTGTAAGAACTCAAGTATCCGAGCTACTGTGGTTTCGTTATGAGAAGAGTCTAAGCATATGCTTAATTTGAGGCACATGATTGTTGCCAGTGGTTTTTCTTTGCAAGATAAGCTAAGGTGGGCTGCTGTGCTGCTTCGACCACAGAGGAAAGTTGACTTCCATGTTCCGCAATCCAAGCAGCATGATATAAAGTGCCTGTGTGTAAACCAGGATCAGGTACATTGATTTCAGTGTTCAGTACAAGTTTGCGTGCTTGGCTGAGATCATACTTGAGTCCTCCTTTCTCTGTTTCTTTTGGCATTTCCAGATATTTGTAGCCAGTTCATTTCTCTCTTTTGGTATCCGAGAGACCAGTTGGGAGTTTCTGGTCATTTTATGAGGCGTGGGGGATATTTGTGGTCTTGTTGGCAGTGAGAAGTGCTAGCACCCACTAGTTTAGTTCCACTAAACTGTCATTGCCTTTGATATCGCATGAACTGAGTCAGCTGAAGGTGCTTCATGGCCCATCACCCATGGCCAGTGCAATGAGGGAGAGACGCAGCTGCCCAGAGCAGGAACATGTGCCCTCTACATCCTCATATTCACCGTTCCTTGATAGTCCTGCTTGCCAAAGCAGAAGAGAAGTCCTAGAAGAGGAACGGAGCTTGGCATGTCCTTGAGGCAGGCAGAAAGCAACGTGGGTGCCCTGCGGCAACTAGGGAAGGGCTGCAAGGAGGATGCTGGGGAAGGACGGAGGTGACACCACCACCACCTCCTTTGCTTCCCCCAGGCTGAAATGACAGCAAACCCCAAGCCTGTGGCTTATTTACCTCAACCTGCATCTCTCAGCTTACAGGGCAACCCCATTCATGCTGGCCTGACATTTTGAATCCAAAACTTTGTTTTCTCTATAAAGATGTAGACTCAGAAATACTGACACATTTAGTGGATGCCATTCAGTAATTAAAGAACAACACGGAAGTGGAAAAGCATTCATGGTTTTGCAGGGATGTTTTCAAAACAAAAATGATTCCATTTTCTGTAGAGAATATCTTTTCGTTTACAAATTTATTTCCATTCCAAAAATACAATTAGAAAAGTTGAGTTTGAAATTAAGGATTTAATTTGTCCTATAAGGGAAATATTTGTTGACTTTTTAATTTATGCAGAAGAAAACTGAGGTTTCAAGTCAGCTCTATGTGCTGCAGTTTTCTGTCAGATTTTTTAGCAGAATGGAAAGTTAATGACTCAAATAGCTCTTCTTAAAAATCAATAAAATAGAAATTAAAATCACTCTATGGAATGTGGTTTTTTGATGAGCTTGCCTTTGCTTTTGTATTGTGTACATAGAAATACACACAAAGCCTGCCTGCCATTTTTACATGTATTGCAGGGATTTCCTGGGAGATAACTTGTCTTTCTTCTTCACAAGGGTCCAGGTCAGCGGTATGTTAAAACGAGCCTTATAAATCTTAATCAGATCCCTCACTCCCAGAGTGCTTTACGGAAATGCCTAAATAGCGCAAGAAAGGCTCTTCTCCCAGTGTTTTAAAGTGCTCCTGGCAGAAGAAAAACCAGATTTTTCATGAGAAGGTCCATTTGCATGCTCTTTTCAGGCAGAAAATCCCCAAATTACTCTGATGGACATCCATCACCATCCAGGGCCTGACTCTTTTTCACGCTGAGGAGCTGGCTTGCCATTCTGGCAGCCGAACACGAAACCCAGTTGTGTTGCAGAGAGGGGATGAAGCCTGCCCGTAAGCACGACTCCGGGAGGCACCTGTGCACCAGCAATGACTTAGCAGTGACTGAGGTGGGCAAACCCACATTTTCCTGCCGTGGGGCCACATATCCCAAAGAGTCGTTGCTCATGGGTGGGCAGTGGCACTCTGGAGGCATCAAGTCACGCTGGTGCTGATGAGAGATTTGGCATTGAGTCCTGTACCTGCACTTTCCAGATCTTTATGAACACAGGGCAGTTAGTCATATTTCAGTCCAAGGACTTGGATTTCTACCTTCCCTTCACCAGAGAGGTGTCCTGGCAGGCCCAAAATAAAAAAAAAAAAAATCTCCCCTACTAGTCGGCTTTTTCTGCAATCTTTCCCCGCTGCCCTTTCCCCAGCGTTTGCACTCCCCGAGTAAGAGGACAGACAGCACTATGTATGTGTACGGGGAAGCACAGGGCAACGATGAGTGGCATGAAAACCAAATGTCCCAGCATCATCCTTGCTAAACCCTGGCCATGTTTCCTGCTGGCATCCCTGGTGAGAAGAGGCACAGGGAGGACAAAGCAATGGGTTTTGCTGATTTTTGTGGGAGCCCCTCTGGTGCAGGAGGAAGGAGAGAGTGAGGGATGGGTATGTGGTGGGGTGGGGATGACAAGCTGAAATCCTTCTTGCCAGCTGTGCAGGCTGCGAGGGCTGCGTGGGTGAAATGGGCTGGTGAGCACTGATGCCACCAAGGTGCAGGTGTGGACCTTGCAGGTCTGGACCCTCATTGCTCCCCAGCTGCACAGACAGGGTGGGAGCCATGAAGAACCATCAGGTCCCTCTGTCTGATGAACATGGTGAGCAAGACGGTGTGGACATCAGAGGACACTTTGTACTACAGTGCAGACATGGCCAGTGTTCACAGAGGCTGAGCAACTCTCAGTGATTTTAGGGAAAGTTAGACCAGACTCAAACACAATACAACCAGCAGAAAGATTTCTATACAGCCTTCAGTGGGTGGGAGAACTTTGTAGAGTGGAGTTGATGGTTGGACTCGATGATCCCAAGGGTCTTTTCCAACCTAAATGATTCTATGATGGCACAGGTTCACAGCTGCCTCTCCTGTTGACCAGACGAGGTGAAAGGAAGGAACAATTCAGCTATTTACATACTGAGAAAAGAAAGAGGCAGGCAGAACATAGAGCCAGGAAAGCATTAAAAAAAAGCAAATTAATATTTTTTCTACTCTAATCCTCTAGGAGAAAATCACTCCACAAGATCAGCTGAACAGACACTTGACGCGACCACCACCAGATTATAAAGACCAAAGAAGGAACGTGGTCAACATGCAACAAGCAAATCAATATTCTGGTAAGTGCCCATGGGCTAAATGAAACTGTTTCCTTCCTTCCTTGCAGCTGGAAGATCATCCAGAAGAGCCATGCATGCAATGATGATCGGGGCCTGATTTTCTGGGTATCCACTTACATCACCGCAGAGGCAGTGGCTGGTGGCTGCTGCTCTCCTGTGCTATTTACCTGACTGTCCCCCACCACTGAGAAGTGCTGATCTGGAGAACCAGCTGGTGGGTCATCCAGGCTGATGCTGCGTCCCTCAGACATGGGGAAGGAGGGGGTGGTACCCCTCCCATTAGCACTGCCTGGGGCAGATGTTCTCCCAGATACTTGGTACAGAGGTGTCCCCTTGACTATGCAGCCTCACTCCATCTGGATGCTTCTCTCATGTACGTGGTACATCTTGCTTCAGAGCCTGAGAGGAGAACCACCCCTCCCTTCAAATGGCAGCTCATGAGGACCCTCATACTGATTTTTAAGCACCTCGCATGACACCATCATGGGCAACCAGAGCTACCATCTGAACTTTTGGTCTCTTTAATGTGCCACTGTCATGGCCTCAGTGCTGCTCTACAAGCAGCATTTCAACAGATCAGTCAAACAGCAGGGTGAAAGCCCCTGCTTTCAGCCAGAACTGCCTAGGGCAGAAAATGCCCAACACTTCGGGAGTAGTCCTTTGTTTCAGCTCTTGTGTCCTCACCACCTTGAAGAGTCTAGTTATGGGAGCACAGGACTGCCCGTTTGGCTTTCCATGCTGCTCACCTTGCTGGTTAGCTGGAGGCTGCTCTGAGAGCAAAGGCAGAGTAAGGAAAAGATGCTGGCGAGAGAGAGGAGGTGGGGCGAAATGCAGCAGATGGGATCAAAGGATGTTCTTTATACTGCAGAGCATCCGTGCATTTAAGTATAAAAAGGATCCTTTATCTTCTAGTATACCTTTGTATACAACACCCTGTGGAAAAAAAAAAAGATGGTTTGGTTAGTTTGTTTTTCTGTGACTGTTGGCTCTGCAGATTCAGCCAGGGATCTTAGTCTTTCCTTCGCACCTGTCCTTTGTAGCAAAACTTGTTCTATTACGATTTTAACGAGTTCCCCAGTGCAGCTCGCTCACGTGCCGGCCCAACCTGGCACCAACAGCCCAGCTCAGGCAATGTTCATGCACTCCTTTGCTTTGTTTACAAGTTCTAGAAGCGATAAGCTTGCTGCAATCTGGAAACTGCTGCTTTCTAACGGGCCTGAGTGTTTATCATCTTCAGTAAATTTGCGCAAGCATCACCAATGCCAGTGTAATAACCCGTGGTGAGGGCAATGCCACAGGGCAGAGAGAGCCCTGCTTGCTGGCTTGGCACCTCCTGCACTCATACAACAAATGTGTTGGCAACCCCAGCAGTTTGCTGGGGAATCCTGTGATTCGATGTGGTGTTGTTGTTTAAAGGCTCGTTCCTGGAATCAAATGATTAACTGAGATCCTTGGCTTTCACTTAAAAACAATCCATTTCTAGCCCGAGAGAGAAAATGGAAATGACTGCAGCCACATCTGTGAAAGGCTGCAAAATAAGTAGATCGCCATTGTTATGTGGCTCCTCTTCTTCTTAATCTGATGGACTCTTTGCCAATCTCGTGGTATTTGGAGCCCCATCTCCTGGGTTTGAAACATGTGGGATTGGCAGCACTCGGCCATTCAAATCTCAAGTCCCCGCTGAGTGAGCCCAGGGAGGAGAGCAGCTTTTCAGGCGAGCCCGGGAGAAAGGGCCGAGCTGGGAGCTCGCAGCAAAGCTACCAGATGGAGCGATTAGGAAACTCTTGCATAAGGGAGTAACAGCAGGGAATCTGTTCCCTTTTTCTGGGAATGACTTCGCTCAGGTCAGGGAAGAAGAGGCAAAAAGTTAAATAAAATAACAGAGTGGCTTGGAGACACATGGTTAAGCATTTTATTCCTCTATGCTTTTCCCCCTAGTGCCGTGTCACGGCAAGAAACCCCCGAGACAAGAGCAGGTGAATTGGGCAGGGAAGGCGTTTCTCCGAATCTCCGCAGCCTGGGGTGCCCAGCTGCTGTATGCAGCGCTGCCGGGGAAGACATTTCTTCCCATCTGGAAAAAATCAGAATGGAAAATATTTGCGTTAAAAATAAGAGGACGAAAATAGCGATACAAAGAAAGAGGAAGCTTCGTCTTCTGCACAACAAGTACAACCCATGGCCCGACCACTTGTGCTCTTTAAAGAGCGTGGCATTTGCAGGAGCAGTGCCTTGGTAGCCCTGGGGGCTGCTCAACAGCTGGCAGGGTCACCCCTGGAGGGGATTCATCCCAGGGACAAGTGAAGTGACTCCACAAACTTGTAGTTCAGCTGGAGAGAGAGAACCAGCTCTCCCCAGATGGCTGTTCCAGGTCTTCTGAAATGCCACCAATTTCTGTGCGGTTCCTCTGTTTTAGTACCAGCAGAAGGGAGCAAAGAATCAGGGTCCCCATTTCTCTCCCCCCTGCAAAAAGATGTTCCAGTATTTCCAAAAAGCAGCGAGCAATATGGAACCCACGAGCAAAGCCAAAGATGGGGCTAATCATGAGGTTGCCTGCTGAGCACTGACTTTCTCCTCTTCCATTTTCAGAGCTAAATACAGTTAGGGAGCTCCCGGGAAGGACATGGAGGAGAATCTCATTGTCCCTGTGGGGGTAAAACCAGGTGGACTCCTCATAGCATCTCCTGTCCCAGGGACTGCCCAGCTCGGGGACTGAATTTATGTGCTTAAGTTAGGACAATGTAATTGTTAAGACAATTAAATTCTCTATATCAAGTATCTCCTGCTTAGAGACAGTTTGAGGAAAAGCCTGCCTTCCAGGATAAGGTGATCTTAATTTAGGTATTTATGTTTATATAGATATAAAAGAGAAGCTGTGGATGCCCCATCCCTGGAAGTGTTCAAGGCCAGGCTGGATGGGGCTTTGAGCAACCTGGTGCAGTGGGAGGTGTCCCTGCCCAGGGCAGGGGGGTTGGAACTAGATGATCTTCAAGGTGCCTTCCAACCCGAACCATTCTGTGATTCTATGATATTGATTTGGAACAAGCAACTCCAGTTGTGGAGTTACAGTGTTAATAATGATTTGGGAAGAGATTATTTTTAAGTACTTAAGGAAAAAAGGCATCCTTTGCATCCATTACTAAATGGAAATAGCATATTTATAAAAATAATGCAGAAAAGACAGAAAAATATGGTAATTCTTTCTTTGGTTCCAGCGCGAGGGAACCTAACATCATTATGGTGAAATTTCAACAAGAAGAGTATATTAAACAGCTGTTCCTAAACATAGACTTTTTAAATATGTATGCGCGTGATTTGTCTTCAAGAGTTTTAAAAGAGCTGGCTGAGAGGTTCTCCAAATTCTTAATGTCACTTTTTGTTTAGTCTTGAAACTCCAAGGAAGGCTGTTAATGCCATGACAAAAATTAAAAGAGTAAGTAGGTAATTGCAGCCCCAGTGACCTAACGCAGAGCTGAGCAAAAATACTGGGGAGCTGATACAGCCCGAATAATAAAGAATTTAGGAAGGGAATGTAATTAATGTCAGGCAACATGGGCTGATGTAGAAGAATCTTTTCAAACTAGCATGGGCTTTTTATCAACTTTGGTTGATAAAGGTAATAGTTGTTCACATAATGTCCTTTAAAGCATCTGATTTTGTACTGCCTATTTTGGTTAAGAAACCAGAGCGATACAAAATTAACATAACGCATAAGGAAATGGCTGAGAGGTCTCCAGCTATCGCTGTAAACGGGCTGTGTGATTGCAACCGAAAGGACAAGCGCAGTCTGAGATGATGCTGAACAAGAACAAAAGAGCTTACTTTACTTCCATGTTGGGGATGTGCAAGAGCTATTACTGTGACCAGCTGTGATGTACAGCCTTGAAATCAAATGTTGAAAAACTGTCACGTTCTGTAGAGATCTTAGAAGGACCGAGGGACTGGAAAACATGCCACGCATTGAGACTGATGTATTTGGAGAACGCTGCAGGCATGATCACAGTCTTGAAGCACCTGTGTGGCACCATTGATGATGGACCAACTAATAAAATTAATCACACAGACTAATATATAATAAGATTTGATGACGAAGTCAAAGTTAGTCAAATTCAGTCTGGTTTTGTTATATGCACGAAGGATCAAACCAAGGCAGCGTTCCATGTCCAACAATTGCTGCTAGTTGCTACCTATGAAATAGCAAAGCTCCAGGGCTGTATGTTCCTCGATTCCTCCTCTGGGAGAGGCTCAGAGAATTCCCAAAATGTGGTGGTACCTTGGTAGCAAGCCCATTCAACGGTTTTTCTTACACTCTGGGAGCCATCCAAAGTGGTACGAGAATTTAACTTGTTCTGTGCCATGTAGCAAAGATCACCTCAGCTGACCCACACACTATGTGAAGAGACGTCTCCTTTTGGTTGCCTTGAACCTGACTTCTCCTAGCTGCCCTTCTTGTAGGGCTTGTACTGGAAAGCGACAGTAGCAAAAGGAATTAAGCTGTGTGCCGAGGTGGGTTCTCCACAGTGGAGAGCCTGTGTTTACACTGGCTACACAGGCTGTGTTCAGAAAACGTTTGGTCTTCAACCAATCTCTCGGGGATTAATTCAGAGCCTTACACTGCATAAGCGATCAGCCTGCATTGCACAAATGACTTATTGTGGCTTCCAAATAGAGACTATGTAGCTGCAAGTCTGCCACAGAAGTGAGCTGGTGCCACAGTTTGGAGGCCGAAGAGAAGAGAAACGTCTCTCCTTGTGATTCATCGATAGATGTCAGGTACAGGAAAATCCTCCACTGGGCAGAATTAGCCATGAAAGGTGGATTCGTGCCAACTCATAACTTCTAGTTTTCTGACGCACAAAAGATGATGTTCCTGTGCAGCAAATGCCGGCACATCAGGTATCATGTGTGGCTCCCTCATGGGCAAGTCAGCTTCTGCAGGGGCAAATGTCCATAGCCCAGCTGGGAATAGAGCTTAGAAGGGGCATGTGGGTGGCACTCACCAGGCGCAGCACTGAGCCTTCTCCTCATGCCTGCTCAGCCACCACACAGGAGGACAAGCAGGTCACAGACTGGGCTGTGCTGCTCCCCCAGGGAGGGAGGGAGGGAGGCTCTGAGCGCTGCAAATGTGTGAGACGCAGTCTTGGTTCCTGCTATCACCCAGGTCAAGCATTCCCAGAAGAAGTAGATACCACTGCTCTAGGTGGTAGGTGGAAGGTGGAAAAGAAGCCTGACAATGGTGCCTATCACTCCTCCTTGTCTCTAGAGGGATCCAGGATAAGCCATGCCCTGTAAGGCAGAAAAATTCTTGATCTTCCCAGCCTCTGCTCACTTAGACAGGCTTTGTCCTGTGTGAGGTGTCTAGTGCTTATGTAGAAAAAGGCAAAAAGTCTTCTCTCCTGCCCAGTGGTTCCCAGTGACCCCCCTCTGTCCTTCCCTGGTCCAATACTTCTCTTACAATGAGCACTGGTTTTGGCTTATCTGATATCCCCTGAATGGATGGAAAGACTACCAATGGCTTCATATAGACCAAGCCACCCTTTGGATGATAGGCATCTTTAAGGCCTTGAGCAAGTTCATGCAAGTCCTTTTAAGAGCAAATTATCTTCTTCAAGAAGTTCTGCTGTTAGCAAACTGGATTTTTAACCTGTTGGTATTTGAATGACACAACGCATTGATACACTCATGTTTGTTTTAACACTTGTTTTCTCCTTTCCAGGTGCTTCACCGGCGGTGACTTTGAGCTCCAACAACATGTCCTTATCCAACCCAATTTCAACTCATAGCATCATGCCCCAGAGCTCCAGCCTCATGTCCACTCTGGCTGGGACCCGAATGCCTTCTGTTCCTGCCACTCGGAGTATGGGCTGCTATGGGAACGTTCCTTGCAACCAACCAAGCACATACAACGTGACTTCAGGAGTGAACCAAATGCAGCCACACAGAAACCAAAATCAAGTCCTGCCCAGCCAGAATAACCCCGTGATGTCTCGACAGCAAACCATGACACAGGGAAACAATGTAACGGCTTTTGGGACAGGGTCAGTGGTCAACTCGCAGCAAGTAAGGCCAAGCTTGAACCATGGAGCCACAGGTATCCCCGCACAAAGGCCAGCCAACGTGATGATCACGGCTACTGCCACTGCCCAGAACTGGGCCTCGCAAGAAGCTGCAGTGAAGCAGCAGGATGCACTGAAACCCACAGGGGTCCGTTTCCCCACCGGCACTCCATATCCTAACCAGTCTTTGCAACGCAATGTAGGCAACCAGCATTTTCCTCAGCGTGCATTGGCACCTCCTAATCAGTTAACAGCGGGAGTCCAAATGAGGCCTCCTCTAAACCAAATGCACCAGACTCTGAATGGACAATCTGCTGGCTCACTACGAGGTCTCAGCATAAGACCCAACCAGCTGAGAGGACAGACTGTGCCTACCTTGAATCAGCCAGGAACAAGTATGACACCTCCATCATCTCTGACATCAACCAGTTTCACATCTACCAACCAAAACTCTCGGGCTTACCAAGGAAGTGACCATGGTAATGACCTAGCGTTTGACTTTCTGAACCAGCAAGGTGACAGTATAGGACCTGCGCTCAACAGTGACTCAGACTTTATAGATTCTTTACTGAAAACGGAACCTGGTAACGATGACTGGATGAAAGACATCAATCTCGATGAAATCTTGGGGAACCACTCATAAGTGACAGTACCAAGGGTGAACCAGATGAAGAGGCAGTTACGGACGCTAGCTTTCTCTTTACATGCCAACAACCTGCTTTATTAATTTACACTCCAGTAACTGGGCTGTCCTTTAAAATACCATGGAGGGCAACTGCCCGGTTTGAAGAGTTGCTCTAGGAACAAAACTGAAGTCTCCCCTGATGAAATGACAATGTAAGCGATGCTCGTGCCTGCCGCAAAGGAGTGAGAATGTGTGAAGGGCCTGTTCCCCACATCGGTGCCCAGCACATTGCAAACCCATCAGTTTTTCTCATGGGAGCTGCATGGAAAAATGTGTTTAGCTTCCCACACGTGCAAGCACCAGACAGTGGTATGGGTTGTGGAACATCATTTATCCGAGTGCAAGTAAGAGCCCAAGTGGTCCAGAGCTCTTCAGTCATCGTGTTCGCAGCCCTTAACTTCCTCGGGACTATCAGCCCGGACAGGATCAGGCCCTGTGTAAATCTCATTGCATTACAAAAACTGTTTACTTCTACACAGTACAAACTCACATTTGCTTTTCCAATGATTTTGGTTTAAAACCTCTGTTTTGTAGCACACAAAAGGGTAACTGGTCTCATCCAAGGGAAGAAGGAAACATCATCCAGTGCGTTACTTGGTGTGCTCTAGCCTTTGCTTTCTCCCTTTCATCGGTGCTTGCAGTGACTATCAGAGGACGCTACTGTCCTGCCAGCAGCACAATCATTTTCGGCATTGAGGGAAACATGAGATGAACTACACCAAAGCTCAGGATCCTCACTTTGCCACCTTGCCCTACCACAGAGACTCCTGTGACTTAATGGACAACTTAAGTGAGAAGGGTGCTCACGATTTGACCCTCACTGACTACTTTCCTAGTCCAGCTTAGAGGAGGGCAAATGCATGAAGTGGCTCAACTAAGCCACAATCCTCACTTTCATCTTAACCCATGGCGAGTGTCAGGTAGTTCAGCCCGGTCCTCTTCTGTCGAACAGGTTCACTACAGCAGAAATGGTAGCATCTCTGTCTGGGGAGAGGCTACCGCTTTGATTGCACAGCATTTTGGCTCCATTCCGCTTTCCTGAAAGAGCTGAAAGAGGTCCAGTGATGACCCATGTCCCCACAACCTTGAACAGGCAGAGTAGAAGAGGTGCCACCCCTGAAACTAGCATGTAGCTCAGTTATAACCACCTGGGCTACTCGCAGTAGGAGGCTCCATTCAGCCACATCTGTGCTTGTAAATGAAAGAGTTTTGGGGAATATTTCTGGGCACTGGACTCATTCATCTGTTCTGGGTTTGGGGATGGCCCAGCTAACATTGCCCTGAGCAACTTCTGCGCATCACTAAGGAGTTAACCTGGGGCAAGAACCATTCCCATAGACAATTTGCCACCTTGCCTTAGAGCCTAACAGAGCAGAGCAGTACGGATACAGATTGTTCCACACCGCTTGACCTAAGTGCCGGGGAATAGTCTTGACCATATTAAATTTTCTCCTGTAGACGTGGTCAGTGTAGGGCATCAGACGGAGGTGCCGTGTGACTATAAAGCAGCTCCGCAGAGAGTCAGACGGGAGGATTCATAGATGGGAACAGATCTTGCAATTCAAATGAAAGGGCTGTTCTTTAAAATGATGTGGTGCGACGTGTTTCACAGCCTCCTCTGAATTAGCTAAAACGAGATGTGGCAAAGGAATACAATGCCTACGTCCACATGCCTCGGTGCCAAGAGGCATCGCTCTACCCCGTGCAAGTGCTTTATTCATCCTTGTTAGTGGCAGTGGGATGAGTAGACTACTTGACAATAGCCTCTGCGCTTATCTGACCTATTTCTCAAGAGAGGTTTTATTTAATCAGGGTTCTCCAGTCATTTCACCCTGTCATTTCACGTGGGCGCAATTTTTCATGATGTTTCGGGAAGCATCGTCACGCACACAAGCACCAGCACCTCCAGGACAGGTGTAACGCGGGCATTTAGCTAGATATGCCAGTTGAGGCGTGCTGGGCCATGATGCTGGTCATTCCCAGACATGTTTTTCGTAAGAGGGACGAGAAAGGCTGCTGAAGAGTCCCTTCTGCTACCCAGGCTACCAATCGTTGCACAGCCGTGCATTGTGTAACGCGGTGGCTCAGCTGCCCAGAAACCTCCCTCTTCTCCCCTGTTTTGCCTGGGGTGCATGCAGTCTCTTTGATATGCCAGTACAAATTTTTCCAAGTCTTTAGAAGAGCTTTTCAGCCCAGGCCTCTGGCGCCCCGCATACGTTTGGAGAGTTTTGTTCTTGGTAGGAACAGGCGACTGCGATGCCACTAAGGCCGAGGTTGAGTTAGTGTCATCATGAGCAATGGGCACTGAAGCCGGGTAGCTTCAACTACCCTCACACGCTATTGAAAAAGCCACCACTGGTTTCTGTATTAAGACCAGATTGTTTTCCAGATCCTCAAATGATGTAAAAAAATAGTTCAGCTGAGGAGCTGGTCCCGAGACGTCAGGGTATCATCCGGTGGTGGATTCAGTGCTGAGCTTTGTCCCGTCGGCCTCAGTCTGGAGTGGAGAAGACACTGGGCTGTGAGTGCCATCCTCGGGGTCAAAATTTCATCCTGTCTTAAGTAAATCCAGCAAGGGGGGAGGCCATTCGCAGTCCTGTAAAGATATGCCTGATGCATTTGAAATGCGAGCTTGTGAAAGACTCCTGCAACCAAAACTTGAATCCGATATCATTTCTTCAGAACACTTGGATCTGAACAGAGCTAGTGTCTTTTTTCTCTTTCTTTGCAATGGCTAAGTGCACTACCCTTATAGTCTATTTTTCATCATCGACCGGGCACTCTTCGCAGTATTGGGTTGTAAATATAAAGAATTATTTGTTTTGTAAACTTTTGTAAAAAAAAACAAAACAAAAAGTAATAATATTTTGGTAGAAATAATAAAAAATCATATTATTTGGGTTATATTTATACATATGTGAAATAAATATACTATCAAAAAGTTGTATTTTATACAAAAAGTCAGCGGTTACCTTTTGTATTCTATATACAAAGTTTTGTATGATACGATTGTTTATTTTTATCTGCAGACTTCAACTTTGGATTTTGGGGGAGGGCAGAACGGGATCGTGGTTAAATAGCTGGGCCTGACCCCAAGCTCGCTGAAACCAATGGAGTCTTTCCATTGCCTTCACAGGGCTTTGAATCAAGCCTTTAAGTCACCTTCAGATACCTTTGACATCTGAAGCTCTCTGGAAACCTCAACATGAAAACATTCCAGGTTTCAAATTTTTTCCCTGAAAAAGGCTTTTATTATTATTATTATTATTGTTATTATTATTGTAACTCTTGGGAGGCAGGTGGGACCTATGTAACTGTCATGTCCTTGTTGCATGTATGTCTGCTTTATATTTTCCCCATATTATAAACCAGTGTTTCTCTATACAGACTGAAAGGAGAAGTTGCTGTACAGAAATGTTTGTGTTTATGCATTTTTACATGTGGCTGTATATACCTCCTAGTACTATGCAGTGACACTTATTTGACTCCATTTATTTTTCACCTAAACATGAATAGTATGTTTTTCAGTAGCTATCAAAACTCTGCCAAGTAAATCAATCAAAATTATCCCAAGTGTCTCTTTTCTTAATGCGAAGTTTATAATTAATGCCTGTTTAGTCAACTGCTCGTTTGTCTGGGTAAATGAAAATTACAGTGGTATTCTAGGAGGGGGAGAGAAAAATGTGCATCTGGCAGCTTCTGGGAGCTCAGTCTGCCTCTTGGCAAGAGCTGCAGCCTTTTCCTACTGACTGAAGCCACGGTTTCATTACCAGCAAGGGTTAACAAATAACACATGGTAGTTTAGCTCCTGGAGAATGGGTTGGTGTAGGCTTGCAGCACAGTCATTTGCTCTGGGATCCTGCTGAAGTTGAAGCAGAGAGCCAGGCACCCCAAGAGTGAGGGGACCCGAGAGGGTTGGCTGGGTCCCCAAGCCCATGCCCTGCCCTGGATCATGCCCTGGAGATATCTGCCCCTCCCTCCCCACCAGCAGAGACCCCTAATGAGATGCCAGAAATCAGGGAACGGGCTTCTCCTCCTTCCCTCCCTGCCTGCTTTGTACTATGCCTCATTTTAGCCCAAAGAAATTTCAGCGTGTACCAGATCACGCTGGGTTGTGGACTGTTTCACACAAGTATTCATCCCCGGCAGGCTATTTTTAGCAGGCCAGCCCCGAGGAAGTGATGTCCCGTTCCTCAAGAGGCTTTCCTCGTTAGCCGGACTCCATCTCCAAGTGTGTGGCACTTCCTGCCCCATCAACTGAGCAACAAGGAGTGGCAGAGGGGACACTTCAAAGGGACAAATGTCAGTGCAGCGCTGCCGGTACTCGAAGGCGGTTCTATGTTCAGATGTAGCAAACAAAAAAGGGGTCCCTACTCCTTAACTGCTTCACTGCAGGCGGTGATGCTCGGGGACCTCCACCCTTTTAGTCCTCCTCTCACCTTCCCCATGGGGTAAGCAGGGGGACAACTTTCTTGGCTGCCCCCCGTGTCCCCAGCTCTGCTGGCTGCTGCCCTCCCATCTTTTTGCCAGCACTGCTCAGTCCCTCCATTGTGTCTGGCTGCCACCCGCAAGCAGTTCCTGCATCCTTCCCTGGCATCCGGGAGCTGCGCAGGCAGGGACAGGGGAGGGATGCTGGCATGTGTCCTGTGCTCCACCACCCCAGCTGTTCCTGCGCTCCCCATCCTGGATGGAGATGCTGAAGCAAGGAGGCGCCCAGGAGGTCTGCAGCTCTCTCCTCGCTTCAGCATCTCCAGCGCAGGTGGCAGACTGTGCTCCCCTTGCACTCGAGCGTGGAAAATAGGGCACAGTCTCTCTCATCCAAGAGTACATCTGAAGGAGGTCAAGAAATTCATGCCTTAAAGGTGCTTCTTTGCCTATCCCAGCTGTAAAGGCAGAAGACGGGGCTGGTGGGATGGGGGAGCCTCAGGCAGGGCTGCTGCCCGGCTGAAGAAGCTACTTCTATACTGGTGAGCTGAATAACAGGCAGGGACCTCTCCCAGGCCCTGGAGCACGGTTGTCTGTGCCACCAGGCTGTGAGGGTCCCTGGTAGTGCTTGGGTGCAATGACTGCCCACCCAAACAGGTCCCACAACCAAGAGCCAACTTTGGGTCCAGGGTGATAAGAGGGTATAATAATATCAACATTAGTCACTCTGTGCAACATGGCCTCAGTGCGAGAGAACGTGCCCAAGCATGTTCCCTGTGCCCAGGGGGATGCAGGCAGCGAGACCACACGGAGGGGGTGGGAGACACTGGTAGCAGTGAGCGTTGTCCCTGCCTGGCCAGACGCAGCACAACAGGAACTCCACCAGATCCAGGTGAGGGCTGACCTTTCCCGCTGCATCCAAATCACTTGGTGGGAAGTGCTACCAGCTGGGATGGACAACACAGTCCAGAGCGCTGCCCCCTCCCACGGCAGCACTGTGGTCCAGCAACTGCGGGAACCAGGGATGACACGGAGAGGGTCCTGCCACAATAAAAGCTTAGACCATGGTAAAAGCTTACATCACCCTAATTTTTAAATTAGGCAATCTGGGTCACGTAGACCACGTTGACCCTTTAATAGAGTTCCAAATCATATCCCCAGTATCCATCTAAGTAAGATATAAAATTTACTTTTTCGGTTTTTTTCAAGCTCATAAGATCATTGCAAACTAGCTCAGCCATAAGCTACTGTCTTACTGGAGGACTCACAGGATGAAATCCCAATCCATATGCTACTGAACAGGTCAGGCAAGGTGATAAAAGCAGTCTGTTTAGGACTTAAAAAATCTAGTTTTTTTTAAAAAAAGAAAACCAACCCCAAAACTAGCATTTGTGCATCTTGCATTTTCATTATAAGGGACTCCTGTAAAAGAGCTGAACTTTAAACTACTGTTTTTTCTGTAACAATTCAGCCTCTTCTGTGCTGAAGAGCAAGCACCCAGCAAGTGACTGCAGCCCATGGTGAACACGTGTTCATGTTTGTGTTGCTGGTGTGTGTGTATCAAGGCAGATGAGTTTCTTAGTTAGAATCATAGAATAGTTTTGGTTGGAAGGGACCTTTAAAGGTCATCTAGTCCAATCCTCCTGCAATAAGCAGGGACATCTTCAACTAGATCAGGTGGCTCAGAGCCCCGTCCAACCTGACCTTAAATGTTTTCAGGGATGGGGCATCTACCACCTCTCTGGGCAACCTGTGCCAGTGTTTCTCCACCCTCATTGTAAAAAATTTCTTCCTTATATCTAGTCTAAGCTACCCTCTCTTAGTTTAAAACCATTACCCTTTGTCCTGTCGCAACAGGCCCCTATCCCCATCTTTCCTGTAGCCCCTTTAGGTATTGGAAGGGGCTATAAGGTCTCCCTGGAGCCTTCTCTTCTCCAGGCTGAACAATCCCAACTCTCTCAGCCTGTGCTCACAGGAGAGGTGCTCCAGCCCTCTGGTCAGCCTTCTGGCCCTCCTCTCAACCCGCTCCAACAGGTCCATGTCCTTCTTGTGCTGAGGGCTCCAGACCTAGACGCAGTACTCCAGGTGGGGTCTCACCAGAGCGGAGTAGAGCGGGAGAATCACCTCCCTTGACCTGCTGGCCACAGTTCTTTTGATGCAGCCTAGGATGTGGTTGGCCTTCTGGGTTGCGAGTGCACATTGCTGGCTCATGTCCAGCTTTTCATCCACCAGTATCTCCAACTCCTTCTTGGCAGTGGTGGTCTCAATCCCTTCATCCTCCAGCCTGTATTGATACCAGGGGTTGCCCCAACCCAGGTGCAGGACCTTGCACTTGGCCTTGTTGAACCTCATGAATTTCACATGGGCCCACTTCTCAATCTTGTCCAGGTCCCTCTGGATGACATCCCATCCCTCAAGTTTTGCAACAGCAGAGCCAGTTGGCATCTCCTGGAGCTGCACGGTTAAAGCCCCACTGTCTGCACTGGCATGTGCCTGGTGTGCAGCCCTCTCTCCCCAGACATGTCATGCATTCCTGTGCACAGCTTGAGACAACAAAGATGCTCTATCTACATTTTTTGGAGGGCTGCCTGCGATGTTTTCACTCTGGCTGACTGGTCTGCCTTGTTCTACAGGACACAGTTGCTCTGTTTTATCCTTCATGTCCCGGAACATTGGGAAAATCCTGTGCTGCTGTTAAGCATTTGGCTGAAATGCTGCATGTAGGTGCACCCATGTAGCTCATGTCCAAGTAAAGAGATCTGGTGGCAGAATCGACCCCTCAATATCGATCTGAAGTGAAAGGAAAGGTTCCTGGTTGTTGTGAAGGTCAATGAATATCATGTAAAGGCAGAATTTGCCCTAGACACCATTATGTTGGAGTGACATGGTGAAAATAAAACCGGGGAATGTATTCAAACTGCCTTTCGTGCTAACCTGGTCTCTAAGCACAACAGGGAAGTTCAACTCTAGAGGCTTAAAAATTTTTAAATATTAAATTAGTGCCTGAAGCGCACAAGCTCCAGGGTACCAACTGACTGAGAAATCCTTATTGGATATTAGTATCTTATAATTTGAGGATCTGATTTGGAAGGGTCCTTCTTGTAGAAGTAGCCCATAGGGTCAGTTCCATAATTGATCTCATGACAAACGACTGGGCATACATGCCCATCGGGTTAGTATATGAGTGTAACTCATACATGAGTGTAATTTCCATCAATGAAAGACATCTAACTTTCTCTAGGGGGATATCTGCATATCTGGGGATTCAGCAGGTCAGCTGCATTTCTTCAAATTTATTTTAGAAAGAATTTGATACATTTTCCAAAAGTGTAGTTTTAAAAAGATAAATGTATCAGAATACATATGGCATACTATTTGATTCATTAAATTTACCAGTGTCTTTAAGGTAAATACTGAAGAATGTCTAAGAATATATGTATTGGCCAAAATACCCCTTGATCAATCTGCATGTCAACTGTGCCAGTGATGATTTATTCATTTTTTGAGTTCCTTTTGCTCTTAAGGATCATGCTTTTTTCCCCATGTTACTCATCCTGCAGTGGGAATTCTAGCTGGCATAATGTTACTGCTCATAGTAACTCTCCGAGTAACTGAACTCTACAGCAATTTAGAACTGGTGTAAAGAAACCTGTTGCACTCTCTCCTGTGGTTTCCTTAGTGTGAACGTGTTAGCCTTGATCTGTCGGAAAACCAGACTCACAGGATGTCTACAGCAGAGGCAGAAACTCCATATGTGTTCCCAAAAGGCTGAGCAAAGCTGCTGTGGTATCCCCATTCACACGTGAGTAGCAAGTTGACTGCATTAGTAGAGCTAAAACCAGGATTTCATGCATAACACTTCCTCAAAGCCAACCTTTCCCTTCATTTAAGAAACAAATCCACTAATCAAAGGTGTTTCCCCATTTTACATTGCATCTTTATATTATAATGTGCCACAATGGTCTTGATTAATTGTGTGGATCTCACTATAGTAAAGCTATTGCATGTTAATCCTGTTCATTAACTTTCCCTCCAACCCCAAAGACTCTGTCCAGTCTGTTTTACAATATAATCTGATAGCTTCTTATATACAAATACCAACAGACCATCTGTTTATACTGGGGAGTTTTTAAAACCTTCTTGTAGAAAATGTCTGGAGTGTTTTAGAGGGTTACAAAGAGAAGCTTTCAAATGCCAACAAGACAGTGCCTTTTAAAGAAGCAAATCATTAAAAAACAGGAAAAAAAAGCCCGTCCTGGAGAATATTTCATTACTTTCTCAACATTGAATATATTCTTTTTGCAGTGACTCAAGTGCACAAAACCTCAGAAATTTCCTTTTGTTACATCAGTTTTTTAATCCTCAGTAGTGGCCTATTTTGGTTTTCTTTTTCATTTTTCTTTTTTAAAAAAAATAATGAAATAGTGTCCTTTTTATACACTTTGCTGTGCCTCCAAGGCCTCCTGCTATTAGATTGGGTTTAGCTTTCACTAAGCAAGAGTGTGCAATAAAGAAAAATCCCCCAATGGCCACCAACACCGTGACACAGTGTAGCTGTGCATTTGGATGGCAGATTAGCTCCAGAAATGCTACTTTATATTAAACTATCTAAGCTTTCATCGAATGCTTAAACCGGGCTTTTACAGCCTTTGATAAAAGGCAAGATTATCAAAAAGGAGCCCAAAGTCTGGCTTCTGTGCCCATGCTGATCAAAATGGTGATGTGTGGCGCTCAGATTTTAGTCCCACGGTTGCTCACAGAATAGGGGCACTTTGGTAACATGATATACTCCAGGCAGAAATAAGCAATGCAGATAACCAGAAGTCTGCAAAATATATAGAAAAAAATTGATGTTGTATAGCCTAAAGAAGAGGAGGTTTGGGGTGGGATAGCATAAAGAGTCTTTGAATAGGTAAATCATTGCTGCTGAGGGAAAAGATTATGTATCTCCATTATTGGTTCATACAGGCCAAGAAATAACGTTTTCAGGATAGATGCCAGGTGGAAGTTCTTAACAGGAAGGATAATATGAGGATGGTCTGTGTGAGGAGGGTTTGGTGTCTGAAGGTCCTCAGGACCTGGTTAGGCACCTGTCAGAAATTATACCAATACGGTTTATCTGCCTTCAGCCAGGGGAATGGACTAAAGGTCTTCATGGGTCCTCACAGAAAGACAGAAAAGGATGGAAAACAAGCAGAAGGTTTTCATGCTGAGGAAGAAAAGGCACAAAAGTCACTAAAGAGTTTTGTGTGGCTTAAATCAATGAATACTCACCAACTCATATGAACACCACCACCACCACCCCCCCCCATCCTGTAACGCAGCTACTCGAATCCCTCTCCGCTCCCATGCCATAAAAACACGGCAGGAGGCCTGAGAGAGTTGGGTTTGTCCCAACTGTCTTGCCTGCCCCTTCAGTCTTTTTCCTGCAGGGTGAAGTTAAGGAAATCTTCCATTTGAGCCCCCTTTCCTGAAGAAAAAGGTTTTGATTCTATGCTTGCCCTTTTGTGTTAAAGCTACCAAGGCAGGCTGGCTAATTGCTGGAATGATGAGGAGGTCCCAGAGATACCCAAATCCAGCCTCGAACATGTCTAAGTTGATGCCTTTGTTCGCTTCACAAAACCAAACAGGAGTAGCTTGTGTGAGGATTAGATATCTGCAATTCAATCCAGATGATCGCTTTATTATGGAAAAACATCCCTTTCCATACCACCCAGAAAGACAGCTACCATGAGATGAAGTATCGCGGGCTCCTGTTCCGCCCCAGTTGAAGCTGCAGGCTTTAAAGGCAGAGTTAAAAGAAGATGTACAGCTGCTACAGGAGACGGGCTTAACACTGTGTCAACGCCATGTGCTTGTAAGGATATTTAAAGGATTAGGGGAGAATTAAATGTTTGTCTGTCTTTGTTGTTCAGTACAGCTTCAAAGCTGGAGGACGATATTAAAGAAGATATTTCCCCTTTTTAAATACCGGAAGGGGACTCCTAAAACAATAGCTGGAAAATGCAGGCATGACCTAACAGATTTATACACAAAGATGCTGGGCGATTCTTATCAGATGGGTGAAGAACAGGCTATTCTGCAGCATAAGACGGTGATATAAATTTCACAATTTAAAATATCAATGAATAATCCCCAACATGGACAAAAAAGCCAGCTCAAAATTCCTCTCCAGGAAACAGAAGGCAAGCATCCTCGCTGGTGGCTTCAATTTATCCCACTATGCTGGGTTGGGGGTTAATTGGCCAGTAGCGGAGCGGTGCTTCCCATGACCTCCCCTAGGAGCAGTTCTCTTGGGCAGCCAAGGGTGGTCACCACTTCATCTGCTGCTGTTAAATCTGCCCTGTACACAGGATCCCAAACTGGGAACTTTCTCCATAACCTTTTAGGAAAAAGCAAATCTGAGCCAGAAACACAGTTGGTCAGATTCTCAGGTCAGCGGGTGCTTTCTGGGGGGAAGGCTTAGTTAAGGATTCAAGTAAATTCAGCGCCTTAGCTTGCAAGGGGAGGAATGGAGTCTCTAAGGGAAAAGAGACATCTTTCTCAGAGAGGTTATGACATTAAATCAGATTTTTACTGAAGTGAGAATCTTGCAGCTCCAAGAATAGGGCTAAAGATAGGTCTTAGAATTGCCTAGGTTGGAAGGGACCTTTCAGATCATCTAGTCCAACCATCAAGTCTTAAGATAACTTGGCATGTTCCTGATCCTGAACTATTCCACATAGCTTTAGATGACTTCGGGGACATTGGCTAACTTGTGGCACACACCCCACAGCGACTGCCCTCTGGATGCCAGAGCTTTGCCTGGGGCAGACACTCTGCTCTGCACTGTGGCTGTGCTCTTGCTCTGGGCCTTTCTGTCTCCAGCATCATCTTCTCAAAATACCAGGGCCGGTGCTTCTTAAAGCACCTTTAGAAGGCAGACCGATGGCTGTTTTCTGCATGAGGCAACATCTCTTCCAGCTGCATTTGGGGCTTTTACAGATTCTTCTTCACTGCTCTTATTATTTTATTCATTATAGAAGGAGCAGAGCAAGGATGAAAACCTCGCTCATTATATCTTTCCCCTCTCCTGCTCCAGCCTATCTCTCTGAAGGATGTTATCACTGAAATTTGGACTAGTAGCAATTTATATCATCCTTAAAGAACAAAGGGAAATTCTTTGCAACAGCAAATACTCATTCTGAGCAAACGCAGCCCCGATTTCCTAATCTGCCCATCACCTACCACTGTTGCATTACTTGTGAGTTCACAGGCCCAACAGTGAAGAAAATAACTTTGTTCACCTTCACTGTCACCATAGTATGGATTTGAAATGTCTTCAGTTTTGTGTCATGTTTAATCAGAGTGGGAATATGTTCTATAATATATTATCCAAGCATTTTTACAATGGGCACTGAGCTAAGAGATAATCAGGTTATTCAGCATATTCATACAGCCAAAGGCGTTAAATTTTGTCCATGAAGAATATTTGAGCAAAACCAGAACGTTTCCCTCCTTTCCTTCTTTTCCTTTCTAAAAGTGAATTAATATCTCTTAGTAGGGATGCCTGTCTATCCCACATTAACATTACTTAACCCTTGCCTTTACAAAGGATTCTCATGACCCTTCTCTGGGAAGGGATCACACCTCCATTTTTTGGAAGCAGGTATTTGTACTCAGCACACGGAATGCCCTCGGGGTAATGATGTATCTTTGCCCTGGGAAATTCCACTCTGCTTTGGTTGAGACGTTTAATGTTAAACCTCTGTTCTTTCACTTTTCTCAATATCCTTAGGCTGGAAAGCATGTTGGCAACGCTCCAGCATGACTGAAGCATCCGAGGGAGCTGTGAGGCACATGCTGACGGTTCAAGCCAGGGCTCATTCTGAATTCCTGCTGGTTTCAGGCACTGCCAACCCCACAAGCACCTCTGCTCTCCACAGTTGCTTTTGTAGCAGAGTTGGCCAAAGCAAATGTGTCCCAGCCAAAGCATCAGCCTCCAACCTGTCTCTGTTCACGAACCACCCAAGCTCATCTATCAGCATGCTGAGGATGGGCTGAACCCGTTGGCAGAGCAGCAGCAGATATTGCCTGAAGACACTGCTGAGCTGCCAGAGCAGCTGCAGCTGGGAGACGGCGGAGGACTGCGCTTCATGTCACCATCCCATCACACCATTCTGGGGCCCCCATGATGGATGGAGGGGTGCCACCCCTACGCAGGAAGAAAAAAAGAAGGGCTGCCTTAAGCTTCTTTCTTCTCCATCTACAGTAGTGCCACCAGATCCAGCACTAAAACTTGCTTCCCATCCTTCCTCTTCCTCGTCAAGGCCAGGAATTTCCCAGCTGAGAAATGAGGGTTATCATCTTCCTTCATAAACTCCCCAACAGTAGCGTGTGTCCCTCTCAATCTCTCAGACAAATTGCAGAGACATGAGGCCCTTGCCTTTCAAGGGCAGGAAAGAGGATACTAGATCGTGCTCCTCCTCCTTATCTTTGGAGCCAAACACACGAGACGGTGATTCTTTTCAAAAAACCCCGACCCAAAACACACAGAAATGCACAGAGGAAAGAGGGTGTCAGGACCATCACAGTCTCTGAGTTACAGTGTTGAAGGCTCAGGGGTCACTGACGGCAGGTGACTTATTACACTCCCATAAGATAATGCTCACTTTTGGCCTTCACAAATTGCAGGAGTTTATATATCAGCACTGCCTCAGTCTCACTATGCGGGGTAGAAGCAGTTGACATCCAAATGCTGGAATAAGGCCAGAAATGGCATATTTGGAGTTGCTTGTGAAACCTGAATTGAGCCACACTTACGTGCAGGCGTTAAACTGCTTTTTAATTACACAGTCCCATCATGCTTTCTGTCCTGAACCTTCACTGCATCCAGCACACAGATGGGATGTCTGAACAGAACCCGTTCACGTCACGTGGAAATTTAAACCAAGCATTTCCTAAGTTTTGGTACACATGGCACTGCAGCCTATTTCTTTCGTGCATTCATTTGTTGAATGCAACATAGATTTGACTACAAAACAAGTGGCAAGACAGGCACAATCTGGCTGCTTCTTTCATGATCTAAAACTAGCCTCAAGAGGAGGGAAGTGGTGTTCATGTCTACGAAAATGGTAACAGTAACTGACACTTTCAGCTTATGCCAAAATTTTGGAGTCTGAGGCTGCCTGTAGGACACCACACGCTCCTGCAGTTGTGCGCTTTCCTGACCAGTCACTCACTACCGCCTTTCTGGGAGAAGCATGCGCTCCCTTTTCCAGCTGTCTGGTGTTCCTAGAAACACTGACCGGTGTCCCCACACTGGGTGTGTAATCGCCTTGGGGACAATGAGAAACAACTCCCTGAGTAGGTCCGCGTTGCTAAATAAAAAGCGGTCAGGGAGAGATGCTGGCGATGAGATCAAGTGTAGTAAAAAGTAGATGTCGTTTTTGTTTTGGAGGCTATTTCAAATCAGCACATCTGCTGCAAAGGCAGGTTTAGAATAGATATAAGGAAGAAATTTTTTATAATGAGGGTGGTGAATCGCTGGCACAGGTTGCCCAGAGAGGTGGTAGATGCCCCATCCCTGGAAACATTCAAGGTCAGGTTGGACCTTGCTCAGAGCCACCTGATCTAGTTGAAGATGTCCCTGCTCGTTGCAGGGGGGTTGGACTAGATGACCTCTAAAGGTCCCTTCCGACCCAAACCATTCTATGATTCTAGTAAAGGGAAATGCATCAGGCAGGTATTTTCATGGCAGGAAAAGATGAGTATCTTTGCACATCTGGAGATGTGGCAGGAGAGCACTGGGTTGTTTGGGAAGGCACAGCTTGTTGTCACTGTGCCAGAAGCTGGATAGGGAGCAGGGAGCCCAACCTGGTGCAGTCCCATCCCACACTGCCTTTTGAGAGCCATCACTGGGGCAAGCTCCAGCTTGAAGATAGTTCACCCAGTGCTAAATCCAAAAAGGCAATGTGGGTGTCTTGAAGGCAGCAGATTGAAGCAGTCTCCCCAACCCAGATGGTAAGCTAACAATTAAGTAATGCAATTAATCAAGGCTTCAGCACTTCAGTTTGCTCCTTGTGCCTCTTATTTGACATTATTGACAACCATCTCCAAATTATAGTACCATTGGAAATGGCAGTAAGCTTCCTCCCTCACAATATCCAAGGGCTTAATGTGTCTTCAACTTCCTGAATGTTTTCCACATCTCACCCACTGTGGATAGGTTACTCACACAGAGCAGATAATCAAACACCTCTCAAATACTTCATTTTTATTGCGCTGACTGTTAAGCCGGCAAGTCCCCAGCCCTTCCATCACTGGAGCTGAACAGCTACCACTTCTAAAAGAAAGTTGGGCAACTACACGAGCCTTCCCCATTTGAGCCATCGAGTTAAATAAAAGGGAAACCAAAAGGAATGAATTCCTACTGTATTTTATATTCTAGGTGTGTCCTTCTCATCTTTAATGTCATCTCCAGATCTTACCATCATCATTTTATTGTGTTTTGTTAAAACACTACCACAAATGCACATCTTCCTTAGTAGGAAAAGAAGCATAACAGATAAAATCAAGTATTCTTAAGCATTTCCCTAATTGTAGCTATTAAATACACCAGCTGTAGATTAAGATCTCACTTTGAGAATTCTGTGTGCACATACACAATATAAAGACAGTACTATTTCAGAGAATGTAGACATAAAATCACCTGTATTTAAAATTACCGTTTGCTTGAAAATTGGTGTACAAATCAGGACTGTAAAATAAAGATTTGAGATCCAAAAGGTACGAGACCCTTACCCTGCATGTGAACACCTATCCCCATCTTAATGAGACTGCTCAGTGCAAGTGCTGAGACCTCAGAAAATCACACTCCTAATGGCTGACAACATCAAAACCAATTCTTGCCCCAATGTCCTTCCTTCCTGCCTCATCACCCTATAGGTTCTGGAAATACATTTCTTTCCAGCAGTAGCGGTTTAACAAGCACCAGAACTTTCAAATTTAACTCCTGTGAGTAATTCTTACTTCATGTTTGCCAGATTGGAGACCATTACGCAGATGGCAAGGAGCTGCTGAAGTGTTGCAGTCCGAACCTGTAGACAGCCAGACAGCTGCTGTGATGTATGTAGTCCTTCAGGAGGAAAGATACTATACTACTTTATTTGAAGTGACACTAAAAATTGATCTTCTAAAACTACAACATGTTTTTCAGCATGTAGTGCCCCTAGAGCCAGAGGAATGCAGCACACAGCAGCTGAGGCAGCCGCACGCTCTCCAGAACAGGGTGCCTGCACCTTCAGACTTCACAGTCTGCTACAGCACTGACATACTCACCTTGTCAGCCTTGGGCTGCGCTGGTATCATTGCTTAGCTACAGGCAAATGCATGCTCCGGTACATTGCAATAAATCATTATCTGCAGAGGCCAGCAAAAATTAAAAGCATAAGGCAATTAAAAGGCGGGTGAAATGCCTGACTCCAGGCAATGGTCTGTACACACCGAGCACACATTGGGATGGATCCTCATGTACTCATTAGCCTATCTGATATTTAATGCCTCACTGCTCTGCGAGCAGCCATGGGCTGGGGTGGGAGTGAGGACAAGAGAGCACTACACAGGCAGAGCAGCACGCAGAATAAATATTCCGCCCATCAGAAGTGCTCTGTAAACAGGTAGCAAGCTATAGCATGCAGGATTAGGTCCAGGCTGAGTCCAGAGCTCCACATCTGTAACACCTTGCACGTGCATGACTGCATAAAAAAAACCCCAATCAAGTGACAAAAAGAAAGTGTCATTGGCCCATTGATCATTAGCTTCTGTTTCTGCCAGACATGTGGGGGGTGCAAGGCAAAAGCACTGTCAGGGTGCCATCACAGCCAGTAAAGAACCTCATCATGGGTGAGCTAAAGTGACCACTCTGATCAGGTTAACCTCAAGTACAGTAATGTTGGAGACATGGTGACAATTTAACTGTAAGTTCCCCTCTTGGTTTTGACTAGTTTCCAGCTTTGACAGCACAGGCATCGTGCACTAGCAGGACCAAATCCGTGCATGTGCCCACGACCGTCTTGTAACAGATGTTCTTGCAACCACAAGCAGCTCTAGCTCCAAATCACAGCCACAGCACGTTGTTCTTCATCAGCCTCTCTGCATGTGCCAAAGCTCTCGCTGTTTCTGACCTCATACTTTATCAGCTGATGGAGCTTGACAAAAGGAACACATGCCACCTCCACTGTGATTTGATGATCATACATCACAGTGGGATCTCACCAGTGACACTCCGCCCTTCCCAAGGCGCTGAGAATCTTTTATCAGCTGCCCACTGCCCTTAAGCTGTACATCAAGGAGACAAGAAAACGTAATAAATCTGAGAACCATTTTAGTGAATCAAAGGGAGAGACGAGGGTGTCTCTGGTTGTGTGGTTTTCAGAACAATTATGGGACTGAGTCATGCCACAAATTTGTTGGACTCACTGATGTGGACTACTAGAGAGGAAGGCACAGTGTGTGAAGCTGCCATTGCCATGAATTATTTAATGCACTGGCTAACAGGGCACAGGAATGCATGAATATAGTAGGGGAAATATGGGAGATCCATAGAGCTCCAGCAAGAAGAGATAGTTTTAGGATGGATATGATTTCAGTGTTGGGGCTGGAGTGAAGGGAACAAGGCAACCATTTTCAGAAGGGATTAGGGCTCTCACTCCCTTGTTATTTATAGGCCTTTCAAATAACTGTGTTGGGTTTTGTGATGGGGAAGAGAAGTAGCGAGGAGAATGCCTGATGAGCTGTACCATGTAAGGGCAGGTTATAACAGAGACTGCAGCAGGGGAGCATGCTTTCTTAGAGAGAATCATTTGAGCATGTGGTCCTGCTTCATGGTCCACCCATTGACCACTGTAGAAGCACAATTCCTCCTCTGCTCTGGCACCCGATGCTCCAGGTACATTTAGTCAAGGAGTCACAGACCACGACCAAACATCTCCACGAGACCCCTATGAGATGGCTGTGCCAGGATGCCTGGGATGTGTGACTGTCCCTAGCTTTGAGGAGCTCTGTGCTGCTCACAGTGTGAGAAATGACAATGCCTGTGTTTGCATCAGCAAAGCTGAGGAGTTCCAGGGATGAGAACATCTGGATTTTTAACATCTGGCACATTCATCTATCATATACCAGATGTGTGGACTACACATACACACAGAGCTATAAAGCCCTGTACTCAACAGGCATGTAGTTTAAATACAATAGACAAATACTATCTCCTTTTCACACTAAAGGACTGAGGGAAAAGCTTTACTTCCCCTCTCTTAATCGTGTTTTATATGGTACAAAAATTGTCCTCTTTGTGCTATATTCACCACAGCTTTGACAGCCTCTAAACACCCAGGAAAGCCAGGCTATGTATTTTACACTTCTTATGTGCTATGAACAAAAGTTACAACCACGTACAATTTCAGAAAGTACTGCAGGATGTCTGCTTGTCTCCTTTACTTGGAAATTATCTTTCACACCTTTGATTCAAGAAAGTTCCTTGTCATTCTCTCTTTCTGGATATCTTTTATCTCAGCTGTGCCAGCCACATGGAATTAAAGAGGAATACAGATAATTTTATTGCTTATCCATGATGCTAGTTTTCTTTTACTGTTTCCTGTGTTCAAATCACAAAACGGCAAAACATTCCCTCATAAAAAAAAAAACCAACCAAATGATGATCCTTGTAAGATAATGGTTAGGGATGTGGTAAGCAAAAGTAGGTTAACAGACTGAACTACACTTATTTTGCATCAGTTATAAAACAGTCTTGTGAACTGTCTTTAATTGGTTTTGGTTATGTCAGGGCCTTTATTTAATTCACCATCACTTGTAAGAGCCCTGAGGTAACTCACTTCACAGAGAGAAAATTCTGACTGACTTTGAAAATGTGGTATTGTTGAGCAGAAAGACTCACTGATCAGACTGCTAGTTTCTTTCAGCAGCAGGAGAGATGCAGGAGGTGATTAGCTTTGTTCTCATTTACAAAGCACCAGTGGGAATTTCTAAAGGGTTTCACAGGCCCTGGGGATAAGGCCAAGAACAAAACACAGCAATGAAAAGCAAATAGGGCACTTCATCAATAAACTACTTAGAGATGCCACATCAATAGCAAATTAGGAAGAAAGGAAGGCACTCTAATACTTTCACATAGCAAAGGAGGTTTTATATATTGTTTTTATTCGTACTTGACTTTTTTTAAACAACTGCACCTCTATCAAACTAAGCTTAACAGAGGGAATAGAGGTAATACCAACTCACCACAAGGCTATTCGATAAGATTTGAAAGGGAAACACACACTGCTCTGTGCTAGTTCTACGGCGCTGACCTCTCCCAAAGGTTACTACCGTCAGGAACTCCGTCCTCGGAAAGACTGGGAAAAGAGTACATCAGTGGGAAAAAGCCTACCAGAAACTGCATGGCTGCTTACCAAAGATGCAAAACTGCTGCTGCTACAGCACCCCCTGTCCGCTTGTCTCCAAAGAGGACGCCATCTGCTTGCCCAGACATAGGTGGGGATGGAAGGCTGAAGAGAAGAGAGGGTGAGAGAGTATCTCACTAGTACCTCATTCTCCATTAATAAATGGCATTTCTGAAAGGTTTATTGCCCCTAATTAGAGAAAAAAAAAATTCATTGTAATAATGTAGAAGCATTTTGTTTGGATTTTAACACTGCAATAAAACATTAGCAATCAGCTTATTTTTTAAAACAAAAATTTCACTTCTAAACAGAAAACAGAGATTTCATTTTAGAAAAGCCTCCAGAAACTCCATTTTCTGGGCTGAACCCTCCCCCCCTCCCCGACAAACTCATTTGCCAATTTAGAAACTTTTTGTTCAGAAGACTAAGTAAAAAACACAGACAAAAAACCTGCTGCAACAAAGCTACGTTTTCAAGTTTAAACCAGCTTCAAAACTGTCCCACATCAAGCTTGCTCAACAGCTGCCGATAGACACTGAAGGAAAGGGTGACAGAGGCAATTTCACAGCCACATTGTGCAGTCTCAGGCGGGGCTACTGCAATCCCTCTTCAGCATCCTGCTCCTGTTCACAGGCTTCTGCATGATTTAAACTGCTCTGGAGTTACACTCTGATGACAGGAACAATACGGGAAACAACAGAAAGAGATACATCAACTGATTTGCTCCTTTGAGCATGAAGAGGGACGATGTTTCAGTAACCATTTTACAGTCCACAGAGTATTCAGATGTTTAGAAAATACAGGGTTTATGCTGTTTTGAGGTAATCTCCAACAGGGAGGTATATTTAGACTGAGTGTCCTGACATAAGGTGCTCGCTTTACCAACAAGCGGGACTTACTGGAAACGCACCTGGCTAGTAACACGTCCTCAGAGTTTCAGTTTCTTTGCCTAGTGGGATTTTTGCCAAAACAGCTGTACGGGTGGAAAATGCCTTTGCGCTGGGTATGGGAGGCTTAAGATGCAATTCCCGGGTCTCTGTATGCAATGCCTTTTCTCTTGCTTACCAAACTGCTCCAAGAAACTGAACACACCATGGCTCTTCCTGCAGAACATTCAACAGTGAGTTGTGACTGCAAAGCTTCCCGGGCACAAATCGCGATGTATGCACACGAGCTGTCAGTCAGGTAACTTCTCTCCTTGCGAGCACACAGAGGATCCGTGCTGGCACCCCGTGGACTCGCATGATTTTGACCTGCCATGTTCCCCAGCTCCTGCTCGATCCAGTTGAGGGATAAACTCAATGGGGATTCTTGAGCAGATACAGGCAATTAAAATTTTCAGGAGCATAACTGTTGTTTATTACGGGCACACAACCCAGCACAAGAGGAGGTCTCAGCAAAGCCTCTAGCAGGCTGGCCTAACACAAATAACAAGGTGTCCAAATGGTGAGCAGTGACGAGTGGTGTTCCTAAGGGGTTGTTCCTAGGACCGGCACTATTCAACAACTTTTTTGGTGACATGGATATTGGGATTGAGCACACGTTTGCCAGTGACACCAAGATGTGTGGAGCAGTTGACACACTGGAGGGAAGGAATGCCATCCAGAGGGACCTGGACAGGCTTGAGAAGTGGGCCCATGTGAACCTCATGAAGTTCACCAACGCCAGGTACGAGGTCCTGCATGTGCGTTGGGGCAATCCCATGCACAAATAAAGGCTGGGCAGAGAACGGCTTGAGAGCAGCCCTGAGGACAAGGACTTGGGGTGCTGGTGGATGAGAAGCTCAACGTGAGCCAGCAGTGTGTGCCTGTAGGCCAGACGGCTAACTGCGTCCCAGGCGGCATCAAAAGAAGCATGGCCAGCAGGTCAGGGGAGGTGATTCTGCCCCTCTACTCCACTCTGGTGAGACCCCACCTGGGGTACTGCATCCAGCTCTGGAGTCCTCAGCACAAGAAGGAATTGGATCTGTTGGAACGGGTCCAGCGGAGGGCCACGAAGATGATCAGAGGGCTGGAGCACCTCTGCTATGAAGACAGGCTGAGAGTTGGGGTTGTTCAGCCTGGAGAAGAGAAGGCTCTGGTGCGACCTTATAGCAGCCTTCCAGTACCTAAAGGGGGCCTACAGGAAAGATGGGGAGGGACTCTTTAGCACTGAGTGTAGTGATAGGACAAGGCGTAGTGGTTTTAATTGGAAGAGGGTAGATTTAGATAAGATATTAGGAAGAAATTCTTTACTGTGAGGGCGGTGAGACACTGGAACAGGTTGCCCAGAGCAGCTGTGGATGCCCCATCCCTGAAGTGTTCAAGGCCAGGCTGGATGGGGCTTTGGGCAACCTGGTCTAGTGGGAGGTGTCCCTGCCGGGGGCAGGGGGTTGGAACTGGATGATCTTTAAGGTCCCTTCCAACCCAAACCATTCTGTGATTCTGTGACTTCAAAGGGGATCTTTGAGAGAGACCATTTCCTTGCTCTTAGCAATGACCCTCATGCCCTGGGGAGGGAACCCGGGAGCTGCCGCCTTCCCTTGGTTTTCAAGAAGCCAAAAAAGGGAGATCCCGGCCCATTCTGTGCTCCTACGAACAAACACCTCCACTCGCCGGCTGGCTGTCTCCTTCCCTCACCCTCTTCTCGGTCCCCAGGCGATGAGGAGCCCCCGGGCTCCGGCCAGGCTCACGCTGCGGAAGGAGAAGCGGGGATGTGCCGAGGGGAGGCCGGGAACGATCCCCTTCCCCTCCCTCAGCCGGCCGGACATCCCCCGCGTCCCTCATCCCGGTGAGGGGAAGGAGAACCGCATAGTGCCCCTCTCCCTGGCTGCCGGGACCGCGGGCTGAGGAAAAGGGAGCCCGAGGACGTTCTGCCCTCGCCGCTCCTTTCCCCGCAGCCGGCGGAGCCGGCCCCCTCCCGCCGCCCCGCCTCAGCCCGCCCTCCCCGCGCGGCACGCCGGGCCAACATGGCTGCTTCCCGCTTGGCCTGGCACCCGCCGCTTGGCTGACAGACAGCCGGCCGCCCCGGGGGGCCGCCCTGCCGCCCGGCATGGAGGAGAGCTCCAGCTGCGAGAGCCTGGGCGCCGGGCGGGCGGCGGCGGCGGCGGCGCGGCCGCCCAGCGGCGACTCCCTCTCCAGGTAACGGCCGCCGCGCCATCCCTCCCCCCTCACCACCCGCCCGCGGGGGGCCGGGACCGGGCCGCCGCTGCCGCACCGCCGCGGGGCTCGGCGGCTTGAGGGGCCCCTCGTCAGCCAAGAGCCATGGCGGGGCGTGGGGGGAGAGGAAGAGGGCGAGGAGGGGCCGGCAGGGAGAAGGAAGCCGAGGGGATGGAGCTGGTGCCATTTTCTCCCTCGGTGGGCAGCAGGCTCTAGCGTCTCCCCGCCGCCGGGTCCAGCCCGCCCGGGTGTCCCCATGTCCCTGCAGGTTGTCCCGGTGCTTGGGGTGGCTTCGGGGTGACGGTGCAGGCGTGGGCACTGCTCGACTGCGGCCAAGCCGGTTTCTTTTACAGGCGTTTAGTCAGAGCAGGAGGTGCCACCCCCAGCAGCCTTTCGATAAAAGCTGTCTGAACAGCCACAGCTGCGCTGCCTGCCTGGGGTGCCTGCGGTGACTGAGTTGAGGAAGGCAATGGGACAGGTGAGCTTCTGCTGGAAGGGCAGGGTAGGGCACCAGCGTTGTTACCTGCCTTCTGCTGCTCCCACGCTAGGCCTTACCCTGTGCTTTTTCACCAACAGATTTCCTGGGCTGTGCTGAGCATTTGCGGTTGTTGTCCTCACAGCTTTTTCTGAGAGCTTGGCTTTGTGGTCTGAATGACTTCTAACGCCATGTGGGTAATTTCCAAGGTCTTTAAGGCACAGAAGCTGAAAGGAGACTTTCCTGTTCCTCCCACCCTCCACAGCCTATGGGTGAAGTTTGAATTTTGCCACTGGCAAGCGCATCTCGCTTGGGCCATGCGTTTGGCGCAGGAGAGTGTGGTAGGGTAGCAAGGGAAGATGATGGCTGAAGGACAGGGGTGGTGGCACAAGAGACTCTAGGTTTCGTGGTAGGGCCTGGAAGCAGGATGACCTGGTGACTGAAGGTTATTCTCTCCCATTCTGGCTGCTGTCACCATGGCCAGGTCGTAGGATCACAGGGTAACTCAGGCTGAAGGGATCTCAGCATCCCTCAGTCCAGCCTCCTGCTCACAGCAGGGACAGCTCTGATATCAGATCAGGCTGCTTGTGGCTTTTACCCAGTCTGATCTTGAAAACCTACAACAACGGAGACTGCACAGCCTCTCTGGGCAGCCCGTCTCCATCTTCTGGATATTTTCCACATAGCCACTGCGGCTGCTTTTCAGTCTCCTGAAGCAGTCTCTGCTCCAGGCTCCCACAGCCTCTCCTCGCAGCAGGTGCTCCAGATCCACCATCCTGGTGGTGCTTCCCTGAACTTCCTCCGTCAATGTCTTTCCTGCACTGAGGGGCTAAAACCTGGATGCAATATTCCAGAAGCACTCTAATGAGTGCTGAGTAGAGGGGGATCCTTCCCTGTATCTCCTGTCTCTCCCTCTAGTCTTATAGCCCAGGGTGCTGGTGGCCCCTTTGCTGCCAGCATCTCTGTTTTATCCCCAGCAGGACCCACAGGGCCTTTCCTGCAGAGCTGCTCCCCAGACAGGCGGTGCCCGGTTTGCGCTTGGGCTTCTTCCTTCTTGAGTCCTTCATGACTCCTTGTCCTCATTTCACCCTCCTCCATCAAATTGTTCTGTTCTCTGCTGTCTGTATCAGCTTCCTTGTGCAGTTTACCTGTACCCTGCCAAATGTCTATAGACCTCTTTCCCACTTACCTAACTGACCCAATATACGCTTCTGTTTCCCTCTGCATCAACTTGGGCAACTTGGACCCATCTGGAGGTCAGTCACTGTAAGAAACGCAGGCCTGTGGACACAAAAGAGAACTTAACTCAGAAGAGCCACTGGCTACAAGGAAAGTCCTGTTCAGCCTCTCAGCAGCATGCCCTGCACAGATGGAACTGTTGGAAAATTGAGATGATAAATCTGTTTCTGTTGAGCATGCACAAGGCTGTGTCCTCCAAGCCCTGAAAAGGCCCAGACTTGAGCAGACTTCTTGGGATATAAAAACACTTATCCAAAAGCTTTCAGAATTTCGAGTCTCTGCTCTAGCATCTAGAACTTGTAGAAGAAAGCCAGCCAATTTTTTTTAGGTATTCCAAACAAAATATATTTTTCTTTAGCCAGGTGTTGGAAATAGATCTGCAGTTATTAATAAAAAACCCCTCATCTTGAGTTGGTATATGCTGTGAAACTTTTTAGTTAAATTGTAAGAAAGTAAAATAAGGTTCTTATAATGAGAGATGCCTGATAACCTTCAGAATGTTTATTACCAACTTCCCCTGCAAATCTAACGATAGTTATGCACAAACAAATAATTTTCCTATGAATCAGACTGCAGATCCATTTTCAGTTTTGGGTTTTTTTAAAGATTTTTTTCTCATTAAAGCTGTACTGCAGTTTGATTTTATGCATCAGAACAATCCCTCTGAAGCTAATGGGACTATTTGTATGCATTGAAACACACTTATTTTCATCTCTGTGATTGTGGTCTAATAGCTAGACCAACTTTGGATCATTAACCTATGACTACAGAGACGTGACACATTTTCACTAAGTGATTTTGTTTAAAAAGAAAAAGTTAGCTTTGGGGATGATGTGAGGAGCACAATGAATCACAAGGGTGCTGTCATCAGTTTTTATAATCTGTTTTATTTAAAAGGAACAACAACAAAAAAATGAGTAGAAGGCCACTCATCCCAGATTCAGTTACCTAGCAATGTGAAGCCTTGCTGAGTTGTAGTTGACTGAATAGTTTTATACAAGATTTAGAAGACTCGGAAAGATGCTAGTATCAAATATATACGGTAACACATTATTTGCATTCTTTTGGTTCCAGCTTGGAAGTTGAGTGAGTTTCATATTTCTAGAGATACTTAAGAACTAACACCTCAAGAAGGCATGCTTGATAAGAGTTCCCTTATACATAAAGTTGCTCACATGAATAAGGGCCTTAAAGAACATATATATGTTTACTTGTCTTTTAGTAATACACATGAGATATGTCAATAATGGCATTTGACAGTGACAGTTGCTTTCATATTTTAATAGACCCTAGTAAAGTGCTGTACCTGTGGTCCCTGAGTAAGATATGGGAATAACTAAACAAGTGTTATCTACTTTTCTGTCCCAACTAGAAAAATATTTGAAAATGCTTTACGAGACTCACCGTATAGCTGTTTGTACACGGTAAAAAAATCCCCAGCTCTCTGTGGAAATACTGAGTTAGTTTCAAATGAGCAGGTCACAGCTAATTAACTCAGCTGCCCTCATAGTTGTGCTGAAACAGCTATTCTGCTTTTCAAGTCTAAGCCGTCTCACCCAGTGCTAGTTTTGGGTGGCACAGCACTGGGTTCTGCAGCTCTGTGTGGTTTCCAAAGTCAGTATTTAGGATGGACTTTCCCCTTGCATCCTGTTCTCGTGGAAGACAGGTGACCATGAGCCAGCTAATAAAGAGCTGCAGTGGTATTTAACTAGAAGCTTGCAAGGAGCGCTTTTGTGTCTGCAGTGTCAGGCCGGGAGCAACCTGCGAGACAGAAAAAGGACTAAGGTAAAACACTGATTCTAATGTTTGATGAGCTACAGTACAGTTACATCCAGAAGAGCAAGCTTTACTTAGTGTTATGGACTGCTTTTATATCTATAAAATGGCCTGGGGATCCTGGGTGAGTGAGTGATAAACACACTTCAGCTGTGCTAGTTAATTAGAGTTCTTCAAAGACCGCTCTTAAAATGAATTTGTAGGTAAAGTTGTGGGTGGTTTTGTTTGGTTTTTTTTTTAAATTTGAAGTTGCATGTGGACCCTCCGACTTTTGGAATTCAAAGTAATAGCCAGCAAAATTCTACCATAATCTTTCCTTTTATGAAAGGAAAGCCAGATAAAGCCATATATGACTTTAGCAGAACACATGACTTCTGGAAAAAGGTGATGTCTGACTTCAGCTATTTACTTTTCATTAAAGGCGATGGGGCATTTTGTTCATGCAGTCTGTGTGATTATGTGCTGTAGTTTCTGAATGAACATATATCTCTTTGTATTCCTCTGAAATGTTACCTGAAAAAAGCGTATTACAGTCCAGTCTGAACAACAGTCCAATAAGGTATCTAAGAGGCTTTCTGTTAGATCCGCTGAAGGTAAATTTGTATTGCCTGTGCAAAAGCATGGAGGAGATTGTACTGTAAAGAAACTGCTGTAGGAGATGTCAGCGATATTTCAATCTCAGTATAAAATGAGAGAAAGAGATAAGGCAGCGGGCAGATGTTTCCTGCCAGCATGACTGTAGCAATGTTTGATGTTACCACTTTCTGGTTGCTTGTTACCACCTCTCTGCTGGTGGTTATCATCCACAGAGGTCTGCAGATGCAGTGGATCCTCTGCACGGCACTTTTACTGAAGCATATGAGAATAATCATGCTCCTTGTCTTTATGTTTGCAGGGATAACTCTGAAAACATAAACTCTGTGTAAATCAGTGCAGCAAGGTCTGTTGAAGCAATAGCTCCATGAGGTATGAACTCCCCCCTTCGTCTCAAATAAGGTCCTGTCAATACCTGGTCTGATTTAAGGCTACGTTGAAGGAATTCTTTCCCCACGGGCGAGCGCAGTGCTGGGAAGAGTTGGGTCTGTAAGCTGTTGGCTGAGGAGGGCTCGCTAGCACCACATTGCTACCAGATGTGTGAGATTTGCTGATTGAGTTGTTTTGTGATGAGTCATTGAAGTTAGAGTTTGAAAGGGAAGATTTTAGCCAGTTCTGGTGTTCGGTGAAATGTGAGTAGCTGTCATTTTCCTCATGGGCTTTGAGAGCACTTCTTGCATTTGATTTCTTATATGTGTGAAGCAGGATTTCTCAAGAGTTGTTACCATTAAAGACAAGTACGTTGCTGGCTGAGTGTTGATAATGAACTGGTTTTTGCATCTGAGAAACTTAACACTGTGCCTAGAACCAATTTGCAACTCCAGACGGGCTCATTATCATTAATTTTAATATGTGAGTGATAATTTATAACACTTATTTGCAACTGAAGTCCATTCTGAGATAGATAGTGGGTTTTTTTGTGTACTGTGTATTGTGAAGATAAAGAGCAGTTTTGCCTGCATATACTTTTACAAAGTGAGGAGGATCTCTTATTAGAGTCTGAGGATTTGGGGCAGAAAATAATGAAAATAACGAAAATAACATTCAGTCAAAAAGGCTTTAGAGCTTTTAATTTATGCAGTTCACTTGTGAAGAGAAACTGTTACCTTTGAAGAACTTGGGACTTGTTTTTAGTAGCAGTCTTTGGCATGCAGGTTTTGGCTCCTGCATTCAGCAGAAACCATTCCTACTTCTCTTGGAGAGTGAGACCTTCAGTTTTAGAAGTTTACCTCTATCAGGCACACAGAGATCTCTTTGTCCAGATTCTGGCTATACAATAAAAGTGTATATGTTTTCTTTTTAAAGTATATTTTTCATTTGAGAATATAAAATACAATTGACCCCTGTTTCTTGTATTGTAATTGATGTTATATTGCTGTTTAAAGGCCTCACAGGAATTTGGGGTGCCATGGTACTAGTTGCTACACAGATACAGATGATGGTTTCTGTGTCGAAGAGCCAGGGACCAACTATTTAAATGTGCCAAAGCCAGGACTGTATTTTTACTAATGTCTGGCTGGTAATTTTACTAAGCTCTTGGATGTGCAGTCAAGTGCTGAGACTCCTTGCTGAGAGATTGGGCGAAGAGCGAGAAAGTCTAAGGATGAGATGAAAAACTGCTGTGGAGAGATGAGGCAAGGTCTGACAGCTGCTGAGGGGTAAAGCTAGGCTCAGAACATGACTCTCTTGGGTCCCATCAAGCACTGCCTTTTCTGAAGAGAGATGGTAATGTTATGTTGACTAACAGTCTGTTTGCTAGACAGTTTTGAGTCGTACACGGAGTGCCTTAACTCAGGCTGTTTACAACTGAGATGCAATTACAGAACCTGAATTTTAAGATTGAGGATGACCTGACAGTGTCAAATTACACAATTCCTATCTGATATGTGGTTGTACTCCTGCTGTGACTTCAGTTATAGGTTATCACCTGTCTTGAACATGTTTTGTTGTCTATTTCTGATATTTTATCGTCTCCCTTCCTTTGCTAATTCTTTCATAGCTCATGTACAAAGGCAAGAGCTGCTTTTGGAAAGGTCATAACACCTCTTGAATGGCTCAGCAGAATCGATAGTCTGCAGCTTCTTTTTCCTGAATCTTTTCCCGATGACCTGCTTTACTGTTATTGGTTTTTCAGTGCCGAGGGTATCAGGTAGTGTAAAAAGAGACCCAATCCATACACCGAAGGGCTTAGATTACCAGAAAGCTTCGTTGAGGATAAAAACAGCAAACATACATTAGAAATGCATTGGAAACCTTCCAGAGGTCACTCTACAAGGTGTAGTTGTAAAACGGGACATGAAAAAAGTGGTCTTGTTATTTGTCCATGGGAAGCCCGTTCCACCATGAAGAGGAGGGTGACAGGAAGGTAATGAAGTGCTTGGTTTGTAGAGGTGTTTGGGATAACTCAGAGAAGTGAGACTACAGAAGAGACACTGTCACAGTAATTACCCCATCTTCATTTTTAACTAAAAAACATCTGGCTGCTTTATAGCCCCAGTAGCTGGGAGCTAATTGAAGAAAAAATCAGTGAAAGACAACAACAAAGAATCGGTGGAACTTTTCGAGTATTTGTTTTTCCTTTTTCTACCAGCTGTAGTTTCTTTTGCCAGACAATGTTCTCACTCAGTAATTTTCCAGTGATTTCAAGGTAGCTCTTTTCCTTGCTTCTCTCTTGCCTCTCTGCTCCATGAATTCTTTTCCATTGCTTTCTAAGCCCTGATATATTTGATGAAGGGAAAGTCTTAGCAGTTTTCTAGTTCATAACCCCTTCAAGGTGATGTTCTAGTAATTTTGTTAGCTCTGCACAAATGCTCCCACTTTACAGATCGGCCCTTTCTGTAGTCTTCTGGCCATGGCTCCAGAATCATTAACGTTAGATCACCCAATGGTTCAAATTTGATCTGGGTCAGGTGTGGGTACGTGATCATATTTCTGCTGAACTAGTTAGAAAAACACGAGTTTATGGGGCTTTTTTCTTTGTTCTGGGAAGATGGGCAACACCTGTTTAGAATAAAACAACATTTTTATCTGGATTTATTTACTGTGATGTAATGAGGGTACGTGCTTGTACAAAGCATTACACACAAAATCTTGTTCGTGGACAAAAAGGCAGCACATCTTTATGTAGCAAAGAATTTATTGTTAGTGTAACTGAAATTTTGAAAGTCTAATCATTAATACCTGAGATACAGTTATTACAAAAAAAGAAAGAAGAATAATGCAGTTAAAACTGTCATACATATAAATCTTAGTTTCTACCCCTCTTTCTGGTCTTATGCTCACCCCTCCCCTATTCTGGGTCCCAGAGGTTTTATTCTTCCAGGTTGCTGGTTTTATTCTGGTGGTGACGGGTGTTAAAGCAAGTTGTCAGCATCTGGAGTCCTTTACTGGGAGAAGTATGAGGTTCACGTTGACGGTTTCTTCTTTCCTTACTGTAGGATCCACCTGGGATCATTTTAGTATGTTTGGTAAAACAACTTTACACCTATCTCTGTCTTCATTGGTCTGCAATTCCACATTCCATCTGTTTTTTGCTATATATGGTTGCTTTTTATGGGTATTAGATACTATTTCTTCGTTACCCCTAAAACCAGTTTTGTCCAGCTCCAGGTCTGCATTTCTTTAACTGAACATTGGTGAGTTGTTTATAGCCGCGGTCTCCAGTGCCAAGCCTGTGCCCCATCTCTTCTCATCCTGTGCCTGTACTCCTCTATGCTGTGTCTTTTATCTCCACTTCTCCAGGCCTCTGCTATCATACCAGGCTGTTGTATTTCTCTATACAATTAGTTAGGGGTAAATATCTCATTCTATATAGAATAACTGCTTGTTGCTGCGATTTGTGCAAAACCTTGGTTGTACCTTATACAAACAAAAATAAAACAAAGTAGATATAGACACCTGGCCAATTACAGAAATTACAGTCACAACTAAACCAGGTAAAATAAAGCTGCAGGCAGGCCAAAAAAAAGTTCAGACAAACCTCGGTCCTGAGGCCTTGAAAATTCACTATAAAGCTTATGAAGAGCAATGGCAGTACTGAATGACAGTACTAAAGGTTAACCCAACTATATTTTTCTGAACAAAATTTAACTGGTGCAGTGACTATACATCTGATCAGTGCTTGGTGTTTTGTGAGCAAAGCGTTTGGTGTTTGGGTTTTTTTTTGTGTTTTCCCCCCTCCCCCCAGCATAAAAAGCACTAATGTCTGAGTTACTGAGCTCCTGAACCACAACCTTGTTCATACCTCCTGCCTTTAGTGAAGATAAAACATTTGTGCTATTTTTATTGTTCTGTTAATAAATGCTATTGTTGACTTCTGTGATAGCACTGCTATAGGACAGTAGTCTTCTCAAAGATGGCACAGACAAGTAGTAGGACTAGCCTCGTCATCTATTTCAGCTATATCTTCCCATGAATGAGCTGGAGCCTGTGAACAAGTTGGTTACATATGGAAGATTACAGAGGCTGTCTGGCTGCTGTGGAGAGCAGATGCTGAAGGTAGGGGCACGTCACTGAAACCTGTAGTCCCACAGGTAAGCTGCTAAAGGATGACTGTCAAAATCAGTCATCAGAGTGGAGGTTAGTTTAACCAGCAGATGGGATACCTTTAACAAGTCAAAACTGATCAGCATCTCGTTTGTAAGTAGAAGACCTCTGATACGGAAATGAAAAATGTGGGATCTTCTGCTTGCATTTTACCCACGTTGGCTGTCAGAAGGATGTTCTTGAAAATTCAGGCTGTGGCCTCCAGTCTAAGAATGGACGTCCCACTTCACCGAAAATGAGACCCCACATCTCATGAAAGAGTGCTTCCCAAGCCTTTTTCCTCAAAGGCGAAGAAGCATGCTACCAATATGGGCATTAAACACCATGATGTGAGTAGAAGAATGTGGTGGGACTGTTCGTGGATGTGCCCTTGACTTGTGCCAGCAGAGTAGTCTCGGTCCTTCCCTTGTTACCATCTGCTGGGCTACAGCTTCTGCTGATCACTGCTGCCTCCAGCAACACGGAGGGACATTTTTCATCTTTATTTGCTAAAACATATTCTGACTCTATATTCCGTCTGCTGCTTCCCCTTTCTGCTTCCACCTTGCATAAAGAAAAACACAGGCACCCTGGATGAGATTTGTCACATCTCACTGGACTGATGCAGACCTCTGCTGCTTTCTGGGTTTCTTTTTGTAGATGATGGGGAAGAGTGAGTCATCTCTGGTTTTCCCCAGTGACTGTAAGGAGAGCCTACAGTGAGTAATTCAGATGTGATCACCTACGCAGCGCTCCCTCCCAGTCGTTGCGGTAGGGGCAAAAAGCATGTTGAGTTTGGGTTGTTCTCCACTCCAAAAAAAGGAAGGAAGTATTTCCTAACTAATGTTATTGCTCTTGTTTTGCATATTAACTAAATCTTGGCAACTGAGAGGAAAGCAGAGATTTGTAATCCGGTTTCTTAAGCCTGTTTCTTCATGTACATGTCTAGTTTGTCCACTGATAGTTTTTGTAACATTTGGACAACTTTAACGGTGTTTGACAGAGGAGTGAAAGTAATAACTTTTGTTATGTATATTGTTAAAGTTTTGCTTTTAAACAAAAATGGAGATGGGAAGGGAAGGGAGGCCATGTCAGTTTTTCCATTGCAAAGAGGCGTATTCCTTTTTCAACATAAGGGAATACCTAGATGAGAAAGATGTCATGAGTATGTGCGGATTCTCTTTCGCGAGGCTTTTTTAAAGTTGAAGAAATATTCTAGGTCTCTTGTTTTTGCATTTCCTTCTTTCCTGGGATTTCTCTGGTGGCTGCAAAAGGCTTTGTTCAGTTGAAAACAGAAAGCAAATACAAACTTCTCTACCACAAGACACTCATCTTCTGGAAGCCAGGGCAGGATCTAGTTCAGATTGCCATATCTCCGTGTGAATTAGGTATCTAAAACTTCCCTACTCTCAGCAGAGTCAATACAATCCACAGGTAATTCAACTGAACAAGGGTAATGTTCCACCCTGGGAGAGCTGAATTGTTGTCCAGACTCCATTGCCTCGGTTTCTGTTGACTAAATGGGAGCATAAATACCAATGGTATCTACCATCGGGAGCTGAGCCATCCAGACCTCATTGATCCTACTCCTCTTTGAATTACTTTTTTTCCGCATACCCTGATTTCTTCTTGAGGAAGCAGAAGCGGCAAGAATAAGTGACCTTAGAAGATTAACCTTCATTTTGGATGCATGAGAACTGATGTACAGAAAATCTTCAGATGAGCTTGCAAACTTTGTGTGCCTTATTTTCTTGCAAGGTGGAAGAATTTGGAAGATCTTTGTTTTCAATGTGTACCCTACTGGGCAGTGCGGTGAATGAGCATGCCCTTTGGCCAGTCTGGGACATATAGAAGTCAATGGCTGCTGAGCACTTTGGAAACTGGGCTTTTTATTTAGATACTAAATGGGACTAAGTTTGTGGGGAAACTTGGTCCCAGGTATGAGTGTTGAAGGTGAGGACTTTGATGGACCACAGTCTTCAGAGATGCTGGAGTCTCTGGAAGTTGTGACAAAGTACAGGTGCTAAATGTTTCTGAAAACATCCTGTATTGTCTTAGCTTAAATTTCTGGAAATAAAGCCCCCAAATTATTGAATGCTTGGCTTACGTTAGCCTTGAGACTCTGCTAGGGACCAGTTTGGTGCAGGGGTTGGGCTTCTGACCGAATATATTTGTTCCCAATCCTTTTTTGAGCCAAGTCTGGCAGAGCATGCAGCTGCGTAGATACTGTCTGTGAAAGCTAATCAAGGTGTTACACCACGTCAGTTTTGCTCCTTCTTTCGATTATTCCCAGTATGGAACAACTAATGTCATTGATGAGTAAATTGCTGGTATTTTTAATTCCTGTGGGTGTTTGGTTTATTGGGGCGAGGGTGTTGTGTGGTGTGTGTTTGAAAGAAAAGCAGAACATTTAACAATACATGTTACGTTCTGACTAAGGTGTTTTTTAAATAGGGAAATAGGTAGGAATTGAAAGAAAAATTGAGACAGCACATGAACCGTGGGAAGTATACATTTGGTTAAACTATACATAATTGTGTCTTAGCACGTAACTAGAGACTAAGACACTGCCAGAACACAAATAGTAAAAGCGAACTTATATCTGTCTTTTTATCCAGTTCTCCTTTCTGTCCTGAGGTGAGTACTTACTAATGTAGATATTATTTCTAATTTTTTCTGTGATAAATTTAATAGTGTTTGTTTTGTTTTTTAAATTCGCAAGCAACAAAAGATTTGATATCCTGTGTTGGTTTCTATTTTTTCTGTTTCACCTTGCTCTCAGACTGTGGAGTTACTGCAAATTATCATGGGACTGTCTGAATTTGCATCAAAATCCTGATAATTTTTTACTTGTATGTTTTTCTCTGGCTTAATATATTTTAAAGGAAGGGGTGAAAGTTTATATGGTAAATATAAATGCTGGTAAAAGGCAAGAGTGGTTTTGAACTGTGTGTAGGATTTCCATAGTGAGTTTTGTGCGCATTCACAGCACCTGTGGAAAGAGTTGTTGCCAGCCCTTTCTCCTGTGGGGTGCGGTGGTAAATCTGAGGTTGCTCTGACGTAGGAGGTAGGAGCACCACCCAGGTCTCTTACTTCTCTGACACAAAATGTCCTGAGCCTTGGAATCAGCTTCTTACACAGGTAGGGTTTAAAGACATGGGTAGTCTTGTAGCACCAGGAATCACTTGGATTTGTGTTCTTGAATTGCCTTTTTGCTAGAGGTGGTCATGCTGCATGAAGAGCCCCTTGGCTGTGGTCTGCCCAGGCTGCTGCCTGGGTGGTTTTGGGGAGAAAGCTGCAAGTCAGGACACGTGCTGATTCATCACGGCCCTGAGAGATCACTTGCCAGATGTCCGGTCAGTCAGTGATCTCCCTAATGGCTTTCTCTCTGTCGCCGTGCAGCACTTCTTCAGCCATCTGAAGCCTGAGGTTCTGGAATTTCTCTCCCTCAGCCATGGTTTTTTGACCTAGAAATACTATTTTCTTGAGGGGCTCTTCTTCACTTTTAGTTTGGTCTTGCCTGCTGCAGCATCTTATAGTTGAGAACAAAGATGATGATGATGAATGATGATGAATGATCCCAAAAAGAATAGCAATAACCTAAGATGTAGGAAGGTGCAGAGATGAGCAGGTGGGAGCACTGTCCTAGCAGGCAACCTTGTTTGTGTTGAGGATAAGCAGGGTTGCGTTTTCAACCCCTGTTCACCTTCTAGCCTTAATTTGTTTTCAGCGCTAAGGGTCTGTCCCGGTGGTTGGAAACACCAAAGCTTGGGAACACAGATCCAGAGATGCGCATTATCTCCGGGAAGTCTGTCAAACCTTTCTCCCGTGCACTAGGGCAGAGCCAGAACAACTGGGCTGCCTTTGCATCGTGTCTCACCTGGAGCAGGTGGGGCGCTCACTATCTGAATTACTAATGCTGCAAGCGAAGGCGCCTGTGCTAGTGATGGATTTTGCAAGCTAAACATTTCCATTAGGAACTGGAATCATAGAATGGTTTGGGTTGGAAGGGACCTTAAAGATCATTTGGTTCCAACCCCCCTGCCATGGGCAGGGACACCTCCCACTAGACCAGGCTGCTCAAAGTCTCATCCAGCCTGGCCTTAAACACTTCCAGGGATGGGGCACCCACAACCTCCGTGGGCAACCTGTTCCACTGCCTCACCCCCCTCACAGTAAAGAATTTCTTTCTAATATCTAAAGCTACCCTCTTCCAATTAAAACCATTACCCCTCATCCTACACTCCCCGCTAAAGAGTCCCTCCCTATCTTTCCTGCAGGCCCCCTTTAGGTACTGGAAGGGGCTGTAAGGTTTCCCTGGAGCCTTCTCTTCTCCAGGCTGAACAACCCCAACTCTCAGCCTGTCTTCATAGCAGAGGTGCTCCAGCCCTCTGATCATCTTTGTGGACTTCCTCTGGACCTGTTCCAACAGATCCAATTCCTTCTTGTGCTGAGGACTCCAGAGCTGGATGCAGTACTCCAGGTGGGGTCTCACCAGAGTGGAGTAGAGGGGCAGAATCACCTCCCTCGACCTGCTGGCCACGCTTCTTTTGATGCAGCCCAGGACACAGTTGGCTTTCTGGGCTGCAAGCGTGGATTTGCCAGCTCATGTTGAGCTTCTCGTCCACCAGCACCCCCAAGTCCTTGTCCTCAGGGCTGCTCTCAACCCATTCTCCGCCCAACATGTATTTGTGCCAGAAAAAAGTACTGGATTATCAGCCTGCTTTCAGGAGGTAGTAAGTAATTTTGGACTCTGTAGATATGGGATGAAATGTAGTTGGTGAAACAGAGGCAAAATGTCAGTTCCCAGCAGAAGTCTAGCAACTTCTTGAAAAAGTATTTTTTTTTTCTTCTGTTTTCTTCCTCGTAGCTGAGTACCATCCCATGCCAGCCTGGAGTTTGTTAGAAAACTAACTCCCCTTTTGTTCCTCTTGTGAATACATCATTTTGTAATTGTCTTCCACGTGCTGATCAGAGGGTATTAGTTCAGGCTTCTGATAGCTCCTGTTCTTCCTGTTTTTTTACCTTCTGGATTGTTTGACTCATGAAAGCATGATACTGTGGGCTGCTTGCTGTTATTAATTATGTGCTGCATATTGGTTTGTCTTTGGGTGTTGGCTTTCTATTCTCGGAATCTTGCAAATATTTTAAACAATCAGCCTATTGTTTAGCAAGTGCTCTACACACACTGTAGGCCTTTTGTGAATTTATGGTTAAAAAAATAATAAAAGAATGACTAATGGAGCACGAACGGTGCTTGTGACACTGTGGTCCATTGTGTAACCATTAAGAGCAAAATTTGCATTCCTAGAAAAGCTTGTTCACGGTCAAAATATAGGACATTCTCTTCATGGCTCATGGGAAAACATGTACTATATATTCAGCTCAGGATGCTACTTAGGAGGATCAACTTTTAGAAAATGATATTTCTTCCCTTGGAACATTGAAGTCGGACTGAGACCCGGCTTTGCTTGGCAGCAGAAGTGAATCTTTTTCATTCAGGCAAGTGGCGTGGGGGGCTATTTTAGGTCTGTCACACACATGCACAATGATTTGTTTGCTGAAATGGCTTCTTTTTAAGATGTTGTTAAGCTCTGACATTGCCAGCCCTTTTGAATGGAGAGGGTACATTATTATATTGTATAACTGTCTGCCTCCCCCAAATGCCAGAGGAAGCCTGGCAGTTGGTGCTTTTCTTTCCTTCAAAAGCATATTTGTTTATGGCTTTTTTTTTTTCCCCTTTGAGATTGTTACAGGTCAAGCAGAGATTAAAGTGGAATCTTTAAATGTTTAGAAAAATTATGAGTTCCATGTACTTCTGAAATTAGCAATTGTCTGTCCTGTGTGTGCCTAAAAAGAGGGTACTGGGTGTTTGGAAGGGGTAAAGGTGCATCTCATTTATGCTGTAAGTGGGTTTCCTTTGGTACTTCTTGTCTAAGTAGAATAAGCCTGGTTTGATTTTCTGTTTTGCTGGAGATACTACTGCTTTGTCTATCCACGTAAGCTCTTTGGGAGAGGGGTTGCCTGTTATGGGCATGCGCAGTGCTGAGCACTGTGGGATTCCTGTCCTGGGAGAGATGGTGTTAAGATGCTAAAACTTCATTTACAGCAGCAAGAGCCTGTGACAGCCCTGTGGCAGAGTGGAAGCCGGCACAGAGCACCCAGTTCCTGCTGCAAGGCTCCAGTTCGGACAGACACCAACCATGCTTTCAAGTGCTTGTCTGAAGAGGGGCATATGAGGGATCTCTGAGTACCCTTAGGTATATATATACACACCCTGATGAGGACTATGGGGACCAGTTAGCCTTAGCACAGATCCACAGAGAGCTGCTGGGAGAACCTGATGTGGGCAGCAGCTGGATTTCCCAGGCCAGTTCAGCCAGTACTAGCTAGGACAAAGTCGCATTCATGGGGAACAAGCACTGGTTTGTCTGCTCTGATGTGACCCAGAACGTTTTTCAGTATTACTTTTTCCTTCTCTGAAAGAAACAGGAGTGTTGAAAGTATTTAGGAGGGAGAGTTGTCGGCTTGAATTTGTGAAGCAAGTGGGGAGTGCTCAATAACTCTGTGTCACATTTCTAAGAGAAGTGCCCAAGTGCTGCAGGTGCTTCTATTCATGGCCCTGCTGCAAATTTGAACCAATTGTATCCTGCTCTCTTGGCATCTGAAGCTTCCAAATTAAATTGTATTTGCCACTAGTCATCATTAATTTGCAGTTTTCACCTTGATTAATTTTTAGGAATGTGCATAATGAGAAACTTTTACAAAAACAGGAAGAGAGGAAATGGAAATTTGCCCTCTGCAGTGTTTTTCTCATTTATGACCTTTGCGGCTGAAACTGTATCGCCCAGTGGTGCATTTTATCCCCTGTTTTCCATGTGAGTTCAGTGACTATTGAAACAAAACATCCGGTTTGATACAGAAGAAATGGTGTGAGCAGTTCATGCCAATTAGCGTCTGAGTAATTGGCACACCTCTGCAAGCAGTGAAGCAGCTACTTCTTCTACTGTCAGGGAAGGCATCTTCATAAAGAAGGTGCTGGAGAGCTGACTTTATCATCACTGACTGCATTTTGGTTGTGTTATTTATAGGAGCGAGCCAGGTTAGTATTCTAAGACATTAATACAAAAAAAAAAATAGGTGTCCTCGAGCCCTGTGCATATGCTGTAAATAAAAATGGCCTGTTTTCGAGGGGTATGTTTCTCTCCTGTCCCATCAGCTTTTCACAGAGTTCTAGATGTTAAACTCATATGCAGGTTCCCAGACATGGATTTAGGAGAGGAAGTTTAGGAATCGGAACTTGGTTGGGTTTTTTTTCCCCCTTTTTGTTGTAACTGGGGTAGTTTTGTTCTGGTTTGGGTTTTTTGTGTGGTGTTTTTTGGGTTTGTTTTTTTTTTTTAAAAAAACAGTATCTTATTCTGAAGCAAGACAAAGGTCTCTTCCACAGTTTTCAAAGTCTGAACAAGTGTCTTCAGAAATTAACAGTGGTTTCTCAGAGAGTTGCTGCCCATAGAATCATAGAGCGGTTTGGGTTGGAAGGGACCATCTTTCACTAGACCAGGTCGCTCGAAGCCCCATCCAGCCTGACCTGTGGATGCCTTGATGGGGCATCCACAGTTTCTCTGGGCAATCTGCTCCAGTGTCTCACCGCCCTCGTCGTACCCAGTCCCTTTCTGCATAGGATTGTTTTTTGTCTTTGGGAAGGTGTATACGTATATATTTTTGATGTTCTTGCTGAACAGAAAGAGGCACATCTCTAAGATGCTTGCTTGGAAATGACCATTCTCAGCAAGTACCAGCTGGGATGGTTTAGCTGGAGCATCCCTCATAGTGATGTCATGCCCTTTGCTTCGAGTTTTGCCGGAAACTGCTGTGAAGTTTTATGTGATACGTGCAATTGGTTGTCCTGACTTTCTTCTTGGATCACATGGCCTAAGAGGTGAGATTGTGTGATGTGGTTGCCCTTAGGTCTGATGTTCACAGAAAGCTCTTCATAGAGATATCCAAGGAGTTTTCCTTCCTATGGAGGGTTGGTATGGGGAAGTACTTTTCTGAGTACAAAGAATTTTATATTAAATTTCCTACAGTAGTGGTGGAGGGAGGAGAACTCAGTCCTGCATAAATTGTGCATTTGTCTGCATCAGGTTGAAGCTCCAAGGTTTCATGGTTTGATTTTGACTCTTCCTTTGCATCTCCACACTTATATTCTACGTAACCTGAGTTCAGTGTGTCACGCTCAGGAGGTCAAATTGCCCTCGTCAGAAACTGGACTTGTGCTTTTGCCTTCCAGGGAAATCTGTTGCTTCTCTGCACTAGGAAAGCAATAATTTTATATTCAAACTCTTTCTGTAACAGTTGGCAAAACAAAGGACAACTACAAGTTTTTACTTATTTTCCCTGGCTTTCTTATGCACCATCTTTTTAAGATTGCAGGGGTCTGAGAGTAGCGATTGACTTGGATGGCTTTGGCAGATGCCATGTAATGACACTTTTTTGAAGTGGCTTAAGACTTTATCGCTTCTTTCCCCAAAAATATTTCCCCTGCACTTTCACAGTTTAACCGGATAAGTTTGAGTGTCTCAGACACTTCTGTTTGCAGCTTCTTTACATCTTTGTTGACAGTTTAAGCTAAGCGCACTGGCATACCTTCAATTCTGCTATGGATGCAGTAATACCTTTCAATTGCCTGAACAAGAATCACCGGAGGGCATCTGTCTGAATCTGAATTATCTTTGAAAACCATGGGATGTTGTGGGATAGTCCTAATAATAACAATGAACACTTCACCAGGGGTTGAGTCATTGCGCTTGGTTTCCATTGTAATTCTCTTATTAGTTGCATGTATGTGTTCCATATAGCCAAGGGGTTAATACTGTGTGCAGGTACTGTACAAGACCATTGTGCTGACAGCTCTCATTTGGACTCATTTATCATTCAAAATCTGGCCATAAGAAGTACGTTTAAATAATAAAAATAATCACTGAGGTGAAAGACATGTATCACTGTTAATTGCAACATAAACCTGTTTCCTGCTTCTGCTTGGGGAGGGAGGAAGGAGAGGAGAAATGGGGATGGCAGTATCCGGAGTAAGGTGCTTTCCCTGCAGGTGCTTATGAACTGTTGTAGGGGTCTCTCTTGGTACTTGACAGAGACATCCATCAGCAGGGAGGGTGCGGAGCTGCCTGGGCCTGAAGCAGGGGAAGAGAAATGCTCCAGGAGGTCCTTGGTCTTCACAGGTTCCTCACAGGAACATCTCACTTTCTTTCCTGTAGAAAGAGCTCAGTGTGTTTTGTGAACCTGAGTATATATTGCTTTTTAGAACCTTAATGAGGTTCAGAGACAATATCGTTATTTTTGCACGTTTATTAAGTTGTATTGAACCAGACCTTCAGCTAGCAGTGACTGGCACAGGTCCAGTGATTTTTAACCCATGCTGAAATCTGGCCGTACCTACCTGTGTTCTCAGGTGTTTGTCACGTGCCCCCAAACCCAGCAGTTAGGTCTGACTGTCGTGCCCTTGCCATCACTCGGGTTTGCTCTGTGTTGTCTCACTGGTGGAACACAGGTGTTGGGTGTATGTCCCTGCGAGAACATAGCATCCTCGGTGGGTTCCTCAGCATTTTAGACTGACATTAGAAGTACCCTGTCACGCTGCCAGAAGTATTGTTTGTATGAGACAGCTTTAACTTTGTCTTGGCAAAAGCTAGGATGATATGCAGAAGCTGTGACAGAAGCAGGAGTAAATGATTTGCCCGGGATGATGCAGAAGGGCTGGTGGCAAGGCATGGGGGGAGCTCTGGTCTCCTCGCTCTGAGTTTATGTGTTGGCCCCAGGACGCTCTCCCCCTTTCCCCACCCAAAGGCATATGAAACTGCGTGGTTTGAGGATCTTTTCTTTTGCATTGGCAGCAGAGGAGAGCTCAAGACTGACTAAACCACTGAAGCTAATAAAATTCTCATGCGCATGCAGGGACATCAGGTTAATGAGTTTGCTAAGCAGTGGAGCTGGAGCCACGTAACTGCCTGACAATGATAAGAGAAGGGAGCTGCAAGCCAACAGCGTTTCAGTTGTCTGCTCCTTCGTTCCATCTCAGCTCCCTATAAATGATGGATGAGGAGAACCGAGGCAGTGAGCCAAACATATGCAACCTATGCAGACTGTGCAGAACTGCATACTCCAAGCGGTATTGTTCGATTGTTTGCCGTACGTGCAGGCAGCTCTTCCCAAAAGCTCGCCCTGCTGCCACTGGAGGGAGGCTTCACTGGTGACTTCCACGGCAGCAGAGGGAAGCTGGTGCAGGCAGCTTTTGAAAATCCACTTCTAAAATGTAAATGCTTTCCTTCATTAAAACCCACTTGAAGCCAAGCGTGATCAACAAACATAAAACACTTTCACAGCTCAGTCGTGCGGTGGATTATAGTTCTCTCTCTTCCCCCCCCCCCCGCATAAAGCAATTTGCTCCTTAGCCTGCTGAAGTGAAATTAATTAGCGATTTCATAAAAATCTTTGGTCTACAATGATTAGATAATCGCTGCTTGTTTATTAGGTAGACACTTGGAATGTACAAGGGCAGACAAGTTGTGTAAGCAGAAAAACTGGTGACATTTTGATCCTTTTGTTAGCAGTCTCCCTCCATGGGAGCTGTTAAGAGCAGGTTAGACAGACAGGTCTCAGGAGTTGTTTGGGTGTAGCTTGTCCTGGCTTGGGAGCAGAGAGACTAGCGCATTCCATTAAACATTTGCAGCCTTTGCAGCTCCCTTTTCTGTGGCTAAAGGATGTGAAATTCTTGATGCAAATGCTGCTGCTAATAGGTTACTGTGCTCAGTGATTTATTGATGGTGATGGCCGCTGGGTGAGGAAGCTGGCCTGCCTGGTGCACATGGGCCAGGTTAGCTGCTGGTTTCCTCTTGCTTAGTTATTTACACCCATGCTAAATGACTTGTAAACTCAGCAGAGTTGCTGAATTTCAAAGTTGCATTTCAAAATGCATTTAAATACACAAAATTCTGGGCCCTGAAAGGGGAGGGAGCTAGAAGGCATGGCTTCTGGAGGCTTACTCTGAGCCTCTGGCTCCCCCGGCTGGAGCCGGTGCTAGAGAAGGCATGGTGGGGACCCAGGGACAGGAGTCAAGAGTTGTCACCTGGTGACAAAGGCATCTACAGTATCTTATGGCTTGCTGTACAGTAAACTGCTGCTGCTTTGTGAAACGATTAAATTAAGTGTGATTTTTAATTTTTCTCCCCTCCCCTTTTAAAAGTCAAATTAATTAAACAAACATGAGGGTGAATGCTTGGAAGACGAAGGCTGACCATGCAGAAACCAGACTGAAAGGAGTTTCAAGGGAACACATCCAGGGGTCTGAGCTCGTTTAAGTAAAGTAATGTAAAAATGTGGTTTAGTGCTAAGCCTAATTTAGCATGCCTGCAGGCTGCTGTGCGCAGAAGTGCTCTCAGCCTTCCTCATCATCTCCAGATACAGATTCCCTTTCTCTCCGTGCCCTGCATCTGATGATTTATATGGCCATGTAATGAATCCAATCAGCCCTATTATCCAACAGAAGACTCTCTTCATGTTTATTAATAGTTTATCGTGCCGGCAGATCAGCAAATTGAACCGTGCATCCCATGATGCTCATCCAGCGCAATGGAGATGGCATGGTGTGCAGACCAGGTTGAGAGGAGGACAAAGAGAGGGCAACGTGAGCAGCCCGTTCAGCAGCAGCGTACACTTAATTTTGTCGTAATGTGAAACCGTACACAAATTCAGTGTGTGTGTGAGACCCTTTGATCCATAAGAACGGGAGGCTTTGCAGGTTCAGTTCTTATTATTATAGTGTAAGATTATGTTCTGCCGGGGATGGAGACTCTGGGGCTGCCGCAGTGTGAGCAGCGTCGTGTGCACAAGTGCCACTGGCCGTCTGAAATGACATGAGTTTACGTGGCAACACTGCAAGAGCTGAGCAAGTTGTAAAGCTGAGTGATTAGCTGTTGAACTGTGTACAAACGCATTCAGTGGTATTCAATTGACATAAGTATCATGTGTTTTAAATAATTTTTTACTGTTCCCAAAGGTTCCATTTGTAAGTTTCTACCTCTTAGGATGAAAGAGTCGCCAATACTTTTTAATCCTTGGAGAGAAAGGACTGACTCCCAGCAAGAGCCCAATTTTCTGTAGTCCTTCATGTTTTTAACGCTGCCTCTGTAATAGTTTGCCAAACTCCAAAGAATAGAAATAAAAATGGAACATTTTGGCCTTTGGATGGCTGTTTACCAGCAGCAAAACAATTTTCAGATAATTAACAGATCTCCAGGCCCTTTGGAAGCTGAGATATAGCTCTTTCTAGGTTGTCACATGTCTAATTAATACAGCTAGCAACTGTAATACTCCTGCTGGTATTCTCCTTCGGCCAAGGCTAGCAAGCTTGCAAAGCTAGGCTTGCAAGCCCTATAGCTGATCCTTCAGAGTGTCTGTACACCCAGGTAAAACCTTTCTGGGGTCGGTAGGAGCGTGGGAATTAGTTGGCGCAGGTAGCATTGGCTCCTGTACCGTGGCTTCAGGGAGCAACATTGAACCGTGGAGGATCTTTCTTTACAGTCATCTGGGGTTTTAAGAGCATTATTATCGAATGGTAATTTTAAGCAATTATGGTTCTAGGAGAGGTCGAAGCATAAAAATGCTGTAAAATAAGCTTATTTTAATTCCTTACAGCTGTACTAGCAAAACTGTATAGGAAAAGAAAATAATTGTTTTGCATTGCTATTTAGCAAATCGCACTTTGTATCATCGTCAGCTGCTGAGAGAGTCTTTTTAATTCTCCTGAGGGTTGGGGCTTATACCTGAAGGAGGGAAGTTATGTGTGATGGAAAGAGTTTTTATTCTGAGTTTCTTCCACCGTTGTAAAGCTGCGGTTGGAGTTGTGCTGGCGTGCATTCAGGAGTCTGTTTTCATCCCCTTGCAGCGCACTAATATCTCCCATCTGAAAGCCTGAAATGGAGGCCCGTAGTTTCTATGATTTAGGATTTGATCAAGTGTGTGACTGTGATAATGTTGGCTCAGTGTGAGATGAGATTTGGTAATGAATTGTGTGTGCTTTGTAATCTGTGGCAATGGCAAGTAAAACAGGTTCTTCTAAACCACTGCTGAAGGCTGGGTAACTGAGAGTGGAAAGGGTGGAAATAGTGAAAAATGCCTGATATGACTGTAAGCGAGTGGCCGTACTTGTTGGCTTTTGAGCATTCTTGAGCACAGTTTTGATACGCTGTGGTGTTTTTCTTTATAGCGCTTCCACTTCTCAGTCGGACCATTCTGCGCACACCAAATCTGCTTCAGCCGTATCGTCCGATTCGGTCTCCACCTCGGCAGACAACTTCTCGCCAGACTTAAGGGTATGTCTGTTTTGTCTTAAAAGAGAAATATATATTATATGTCGTGGCCTCCTTCAGAGGACATTTCTTGCTTCTGGGAGTTTGGATATGGTAAAATGTTTTCAGCTTTCAGGTTAGTGCCAAATTTTATGTAGTCAAAGCATGAAAGGACCCAAAGTCAAACAGGTGAAATAGAAACTGAAGTTTAATCTCTACCATATTATTCCCTTCTTTATAAAGTTATTTTATCTTCAAAAAGCTGACTCTGCAACCTACACTTGGAGATGAATTTTCAAAGGAACTCAATTTTCTTTTTAAGTGCTTTAAGTAAGTGAAATCCTCAACCTGCCACTTGTATATCCTTTTTTTTCCTGTTGTGTGCGTGTATGAGATGTTCTCTCTTGAACACTCCTGCTTGTTTGTAAACACTGAGTCCTTGGAAGTATCTTCTTTCAGAGAAAGATTGTTATCTCCAAGCTGATAAAACAATCTTCTGTCACAATAAATTGCTCTGACATAGAAAGGTCCAAACAAGGCTCTTTTAAGTCTGTTATTAGATTATTTTTTTTTTTAATTATAAATCCAAAGTTCTAGTTCAGTGTCGCAGGGGTTTTGAAAGCAATCGGTATGTTCCTCTTATGAAATCAAAGGGTTTTCTGATATACCCTAGCTTTAAATAAACATCCCGGAGTATAAAACTGTTGATGTTGGTACATTCTAGTAATGACTTTTAGCATTTCTCAGCTGTGGTTGAGCGTCTTTGTAAAATCTAAACACAGAAAAATTGCATAAAATCCTCTAAATGCAACACTAATTCCTTTGACAACCATGATAATTTTTTGTCCCGTGAGTGTTGTCTCAGTAGTCCATCGTTAATAACAGAAAGTCCACCTGTTCGTAAGCGGCAACAACACAAATGTTTCTTTCCAAAGGCAGCTTATTAGCTAATATTAAGCTAAGATTTGAAAATGAATCAGTTTATGTGGAATCTAATGATAGTTTACACATTTTACCTATGGATACAAAGAGTAATCTTCAGAACATGTCTGGGTAAAGAAGTGTGTAATAGGTTTGAAGGTATTCCCACGTGAAGTTGGAGCATTACATTACTGCAACATACAGAAAACGCACTGTTTAGGCTGAGGCTAAGTGATTTCATTGATACAAATACACATAAGATTGCAAATACTGCTACAACTGTAACTGTCTGTGTAATATTATAAAAAAATAAATGTTACAGAAACTTTTTATTTCCTTATTTAATTTTTTTACTGAAGTTTGCATAAGTGGGTTTCTTTTTGCAGTTCAGATGCGCAACTCAACTGCCTTTTCACAGTTTTTCAACACTTGGGAGTTACATTTGCAAGTAGAGAACAAAGCAACATTTCTTTTCTAGAATCGAGGTTGTCTTTACTTGCCGGTGGTTAAGATGGCTCAATGTGTTTTCCTTGTAACCCTGATCGCGTCTTGTGGCTCTCCCTCCTTTTGTCACCTTGTCTGTGCGAATTGTAAGCTATCTGGGTAGGGATTCCTGCTCTCCTGGATTTGTCTGGTTCCCCTCAATCAAAAATAACATCTGCAGAGGGATGCTCACTTAGCTGCGTGATACATTCAGGCAGAAGATACACGTGTTGTTTACTGGAGGCCATTAGAAGCCCATACTTCCTTGCTGTGCCACAGTTCCTGTAATTTGCAGAGTGATTTCTTCACAGTCTGCCCTCTTCTTTTTTTTTTTTTTTTTTTTTTTTTATTTCTAAGCAAACTTTAGGTTCTGCCACGCTTGGAACAGATGCTGCTCCCCTTTCATTTTAGAGTAGCATTTAAGGAGAGATGGTAAAGCAGAGAATTACCTATTTAGAATAAAGGTACTGCAGGCCAAGTGTGAGCCTGTGCCTCTGCTGGCAAAATGCTTCTTGCTCTTAATCTGCATCAGCTCTGTGGGGCCTGAATTCGGCATAAGCCTGCCGTGCTTCACCTAAAGCTTGCTCTTGTAGGTGTGATGTGAGTGGCTGCGATGCAGCTGTGTGCAGGCATAGGGCTGGTTCTTGCCTTTACACTTGAGTGACTGCTTGTCAGTGGTGAGCAAACCTAGAAAAAATGCATTCCCACATTCCTACTTATATTAGGGCACAGGGAGAAAGGGGCAGTTTCCACTAGTACAGGTTGACTTTATCTCTCCTAGAAGAATTCATGCATTAACCATTTCGCTCTTCATTCCTGAGGATGTTTGATGCTGGCGAACAAGCCTGGGAGGTGGGATGAAGACCTGTCCTCTACCTGTGGACAGCCTCTTGTGTTGGTATTGTCAGTGCAACTGCAGTCCCACAACCTGTCCTCACATCGATCGCTGTCGGTGCTAGTGCGGTCCGTGCGCTCCCTGGGCTTGCTCTTGGAGCCTAGTGCGAGCTCCTAAATGGAAGAATTATAATGAGTGGTGATCAGCTAACACTGATTTCTTTCAGGTCTTGAGAACAGACATCCTCTCTCTGGGCTTATCATTCTTTGTCCAATTTTCTCCAAATTAACATCTCTGTCATGTGACAGTTCTGCAAGTTGTTTTTTTGGTGTTTTTTTTTTTTTTTTTTTTTTAAGTCTGTTCTGTGAGAGATTTTTCAAGGTCCTGATTGTTCTTACTGTTTTCTTTGATCTTTCTGAGATGTGGCCTTGCCTTTGATATTGCAGATGAGGTCATACCGTTATCTGATACAGTGGTGTGAGCGTGCGCTCTGTTCTCGCCCTTTCCTTACGCGCCTGGGCACCTTGTGCAGCTTTGATTGGCACAAGACAGAATGAACTCCCAAGTCTTAATAGGTACTGAGATTTGAGCTAAGCACCTTATTAGTTCTGAGGACAAAACGAAGTCCCACACTGTTCCTGGAAAAATGTGAGAGAATAAGCCCTGAAGTGGGAACTAATGCATTTTGTGGTAACTCTGTGGTGCGGGAGACAAGTGCCTGGGCTACATGGTGTTCTCACAGGAAGGTGTTGCATCAGTTAGCTTTAAGAGGCTGAAAATAAGCTTTTCAAGATTTCGAAGTGGATCTGCCAATTATGGGATTATGCTCTTGATGTGTATTTAAATTTTTCCTGCTAGAGTGAATTGCTACATGGATCCGTCATCACTCCTACCTCTGCTTGGTCCCTGCCTCTGCGTGTGCATTGACTCAAATTTAGGAATTAAATTTCTGTGACGATGGAAAAACGCTTTGTGATAGCTACAATTAGCACCCTCTTTTTCTGTGGGGAATTTTTAGAAGAATAGTAGGCGTCCGTCGGGAGGAGGGAACCAGGGGAAGGACCCACATCATTTCTTGCAGTCTGTGCCTGCAGTTTTCTTTTGGAGTGCAATTAACGCTCTGTGTGTGTGAGTGCATGTGTGTAATGAGGTAAATGAGACAACCACTGGGGATTCCTACTGAATGCATGTGCAGTATTTTTCCTAAACCTTTCTCCAAAGTATTTAATAATAACCTTTATGAAGGGTTTTTTTTTAAGAAGGTATATTGAGCATTTAAATATCTGGAAGTAAGATTAAATTGCCTTTCCACTACAATTTATAGAATTTTCACTTCATAAACTAACTCTAAATAACTTTTGGCTGCTTCGGTTAGCTTCATAGGGAGAAAAAAAGAATTAAAAAAACCCCAAACCCCTTCCTGATCTCAAATCTGAAGCTGCTTGGGATTGATTTAGGGAATGCACTTTTTGAGGGAATTTTTAGCAAATACACTGCCATATGTTTTAACATAAGTTATAGATCAGGCAAGAACAGAATTAAATAGTAGTTAGAAATGAAAAGGAGCCGGAAATTCATAGATACTTTTGTAATTTGGGGTGAGATTGTAAAAACACCTCAGAACCAACGTTGCCAAAGGGATTGAGGTGCATGAGTATCTCTTACAAATTTGGGAACTTGGTGGTTATTAAAGTACAGTGAGATTCTTGCTCCTAAGTCCTACGGGGGGTATTTTCTCCTGTGCCTATGGGCAGATACGTCTGTGTACTTCTAGTACTTTTCTTAAGTCTTCTTGCTAATGCTCTAGCTTCTCTCGGTAGGGACTTTCATTTTGAGTTAGATGTTGATTTATAAGATAATGCCTGAAGTTTACCATGTTCAAAGCTTTGGAGTAGCTGTCATAAAAGGGTTGGATCCTTTCCATCTGCAGTTGGGAAGCTGTGGATTTGGCCAGCAGAGCCTGTTGCTGCTTCCCCTAAGAACAGTACCTTTGCCTGAAAATTTAAGGTCCATTGTGTTTGGTTTTGGATTGTATACAGCGAAAGCCTGAACCAGAGGATGGAAACTCCTGTGTTGGCTTTCTTATGTGGTTTCTTGCTTCTAGTCCATTCTGTGGGCAGAGGAAACCAGTACAGCAGACCCATAAGTTACCTGCTTAGTTGTGCAGCCTGCAGAACAAGCGATTCAGATCTTTGTTCTTGGTGTTGCTGTTTGTGACTGCTAAACCCTTCTCCCCTTTGAGGGCAACAGTAACAGCCACAATTACTGATATTCCTCTGACGTCCAGCAAAATATTGTACAAGCATGTGTCCCATCCTCCATGATTGTTTGCTCCCTCCATAGTAATTTTCTCCTTTAACATGCAAGGAATGGGTGGATTTGCAATGGGTTTATATATGAGATGCAAGAACATTTATCGGAGCATGCCCAGGACTTGAAGGTTAGAAAAGGGAAGAAACAGAGTTGCTTGCATAACCTTAATTTGTTATCCTTGCGTATGTGGTTGGAGACTGTAGACAGGCCCACGTGGTTTATTTTGTAAGATACATAACTGATGCATGACAAAAGGTATATGAAGGAGTCTTCTCCTTCCAAGACAGTAAATGGGTGCCATCGCTGTCTCCTTAGGTTTCCTGAATGAAATGTGTTTCAGCAAGTCTGTATTCAAGCTCGCCAACCACAATTCCTTTGCATCTGATGGAAAGAAATAGGTCGTTTATGATCTGATTTACTCGGCTTTAAGGAAATGCCCATACTAGGTGAGAACATCACGTAGCTGAGCTAGAAAAGTCCTTGCTGCAGGATGTTGTGAACATTATTTGAGGGGCAGCAACTGATTTCTCAGCGTGAATCCCAGCTTTAGCTGTGCTCCAGTAAAGGTGTAGTTTTGTCTCATTTGAAAACCTACTGTGTTTCTCCTCTGACTATGAAGAGATTTCAGGGTAATTTCTCCAGATGTAGACCTCTGAAATTGAGGTAAATCCTGTCCCTCAGGTGTTGTTGGGCGGGATTAACTGAAATGCCAGTCACTGACTTTGCCACCTTTGTGTTACTTTATTCTAGCTTTAGTGCAAAGTGGCTTTGACTAGTTTTAAGTAGAACATGTATATTGATAGTAGAAAAACATATTGAAGAAAGATGTGATTCCCTCCCCCCCCCATCCTTTGCTGTAAATCACTAAAACTAGCCTCAATGAGCTTTTCCATTGCTATCTCCCTGCCAACGCAGGAAGTGTGTCAGGCTTCGGTTATGTGTAACACATGTTCAACAAGAGCTGGGGTTAGAGAGCGGCATAACTTTTTAAACTTTAAGCACTCGTTTAAGCAATGTTTTTTAGTTTTGCTTTTAAGGGACGTTTCAGTTAGTGAATGATGCTAGCTTGGAAGTGCTAAATCATGAAAAAAACCTCTCCCTAAGCACCTCCAGGGTAGTTGAAGACTCTCTGTCCTGCCAGTCGGCTCCATCCCTCGCTTAATGATATATGGGGATAAGTATTCCTGTTTCGGACCGGCCCTTGACTCTTTGCGTGGGACTGCCTGTAAGAAGACTAGTTCATAGCATATGCAAAGATGTCTTCTGTGGTGTGAGCTTTCCTTCCCAGTGCACTGGACTGTGACTGTTACTAAATTACAGATCATAGTGCACAAGCCACCAGGTGGTGAAGATAATTGACCTGTGGTCACAAAAGACTTAGCTAGATGTGAACTGGTGACACAGCAGTGAAATTAAATCAACAGTTCACCTTTTTGCTGTCACTGGGTGAAAACTTGACCATATGTGTTTCTCTGCATCATCACTCTGGGCTTAGTTACATTGTCACACAGGGGTGGACCTCACATTTTTGTGGGTGTACAGGAGGAGAAGCTACGCAGGCAGAAGTAGTGCTCACCTGATCCACATGTAATATTTCCACAGGTCCCTTTGCATGGGATGAAATCGGGGCCAAATCCAAGAACACGCGATGCTTTACGTTATCAAAGGTATCAAGTACGGGTACTTAAAGAGCAGCAGAGGACGATTAGGAAAATTTTATGGGGAAAAATATTTTAACTATCTCAAAATTCTGATTTTGGCTGTCTGAGTTGCGCGTGTGTGTCTGTGGGAAACGGGCTTCCTTTCTTCTTCGGAGTGTTAAGCTGTCAATGAACAAAGGCACAAAGGAGTGGGTCTGGAGAATGAATGATGCTCTTGTGCATAAGCGTGGTCATTCCAGGACAGCCCCACAAGTGACTGGAATTTAGCCCCTGCTGTTGCCATGTTTTTCTAGGACTCCAGTTCCCATCACTGTAAATGCTATATAGTTCATGAGAATTACAGTCTTTTTCTTTTTAAACTGTCCTAAGAGATGGAATATCTTGGTCCTTTTCTGCACCTCCCCCTCAAGAAAACAGAAGCGCAGAATAGCCAGCCTCTGGGTTGCAAAATATTGATTTCATGCAAATTAGATGGGGGGGAAAAGCCAGATGCAGCCAGTTTTCTGTCTCCTTTACATGGAAATAATACTCCCTAAGTGCTCATCTAGTTAGAAGAGTGCAAAGACAGCAAGTGTCACTAATTTTTCTTATATAGAGGTACCTGAACGTTTGAATATGAAGTAATGCACAGTGAAAGAAATCTCTGGAAGCGTTTATGATTGCCATCTATTAGGAATGGAGAACTAAGGAGAATAAGCAAATGGCCTTCATATGTTCCTCAAAAATATTTTCAGCTCTTCCTAATCGACCGCCGTATTTCTCCTAGCTACAAAGTGCAAGAGTTCTCCTTTTGCTGAGTAAAACTGGGTAAGAGGTGGCTTTTTTCACCCTTTTCTTCCCCCCTATAGTTACAGTTTTGTAGATTGAAGCACAAATCGGGCAGGAATGAACAAGCACGGTATTTAAAAGGAGCACGCAGATTTGTGACTGCATGCAGGACCTGCCGAGATTTGATTTTCTGTAGAAGTTTTTGCACTGAATGAAACATCTTTGTTCCCCTCTGTGTGATTGTAAATATATATATATAATTACTTGTATTTTGGATCCTTATCTTATATATCACTAAACTCCAATGTGAAATTCTTGGTTGTAGATACGCTTTTCTGTGACTTATTTTAGTTGGTAGAATTTATAACTCTCTTTGGTCAGAGTGTTTTTCTGTTACTTAAAACTGATGATATGAACTTCACTGATCTAGTGTAATGCTTTCCTTGAAATTTTTAATCTATTTTCCCATATAAGTTGTTTGCTAAATAAAATAGAGTAAAAATAAAGAAAAGATAGAGTCGGACTAATGTGCTGTACCAAGTTTTTGAGCGGCCAGTGGAGAACAGAGCCGTTGTCCTTTGGGACGTATGTGGAACCCTTGGCACTGAAGAAGGTTCGGTATTTAAAAATGTTGGACTTGTCTGAATAGATAATATCTGCAACCTTCTGTGCCAGAGCGCGTTGCTGTGTTGAGTCAATGACAACTTTCTGTCGGAGCCTAATGAAAGAATTGTCTTGAGGCACCAAGCCATACAAACTTGAAGAGACAAGCCAGCCGTGGTTGAACGAGTGGTCCTCAACAGTGTGTTCCTTTGAGTTTCTAAGCCTTGCCTTGTACTTGTGCAGCGAGGGCCCAGGAGATTCACCAGCCCAGAGAGGGTGTTCTTCATCACTGGACACTCGGGGCTGAGTGGAGAAGTACATCGTGGAAAAAACAAAGCCGGAAAACCCCAGGGAAACACTGCATAGTGGCTACTTCCTCCTGCAGAGGAGTCCCTTTATATTACCCTGGCGACTGTATTTTTTTTTTCAAGAGAGTGGTAAGTAAGCAAGTGATTTCTCGAGCCGCCTTATATTTTCTCAAAATATATCTGGTAGGTAGAGATCACAGTTTGCGATTTGTTTTTTTCAGTTGTGTCAGGAAGGCATAGTTAAAGGGCAGTCAGCGTACATTGTATGTGACTATTGTCTTTAGAGTAGTGTAATAGATGGTCTGTTGTAAGAACATTTTATTGATAACTTAAATGCCTCTTGTGTTGTTTTTTAACCAAGCTAGGAAGTCTTCTTTGGCTGAGTGCTCTTTTAGGAGCTGAATGGGCTTGATGTGGTCTTTGGACGGTATATTTTCTCTGTGTACTATCCTGAAATGATCCATGTGTCCATGGTGTTTTGACTTTTTCCCGTTGAACTTCTAATATCCCAAAAGAATAAGACACAAAACATTTCCCTGCAATTAATATCTTGCTGGTCTGAGTGTCTCTAACATAGTTTTTCAACCCATCTGGTCATAATCCTCAGAAAAGTCCCCGTGCCTCAGTCGTGCAGAGATACTGCTGTTCTTTCATGTAGTCATTCTGCTGTGGTATTTCTTAATGATTCAAAAATAATCAACAGAAAGTCCATTTACTTGCTCTATTTATGTTTTATTATATTTCCAGTAGGATACATAGCACATAAATCTTCTCAAAGTATGCCAAAAAATAGCCATAAATGGCAGCTGAAAGCCTCTCCAAAGCAGTACAGTGTATGCAGTCTACAGAAGGATTTCTCAAGTAAGCACGGCTACTGTTTTGCAGTCTGTTTGAGCATTAAGACAGAAGCATCTTACCAGCAAAATGCTAGAAAAAATGTGCCCTCTTTCCTGTTGTAAGAAATGTTTCATTTAGAAAAGAAACCAACACACCTATGAAAAATTATCCTAAATGAGCATACGGGTCTTGATTCTGCACATCTTCGTGTCAGTTCTGCAGGTTCTGTCAGTGTCAGCTGGACAGAATTAGAACTCGTGTTGGTTTTTTTTTTTTTTTTCCTGAGGTGAATGGAAAGATCTTTTGTATCTGTTTTGTTTCAGAGGTTTTTACACCATCATTGGGATAATGATAAATCTTGGTGCACCTGGCATAGTGGCACTGTCCTTTGTTGATTGACTTTTATGGCAACAGCCATGAAAGGGGAAAGGGATGGAGTGATGGGAGGGAATTCGGGGAAGGAATAGGTGAACATGGTCTGAGACCAGCAAAAGGCATTTGAAAGGAGAAAAACATTAAATGTTATGTATATGTTATGTAAATGTGTGTGTTTTGCTCTTGATTTATAAAGAAAATAATGCCGGTACTTAAAGGGTTCCTACAGAAAAGGTGGAGAGGGACTCTATCAGGGAGTGTAGCGATAGGGGGAGGGGTAACGGTTTCAAACTGAAAGAGGGGAAATTTAGATTAGATATTAGGAAGAAACTTCTTACGATGAGGGTGGTGAGGCCTTGGCACAAGTTGCCCAGAGGAGCTGTGGATGCCCCATCCCTGGAAGTGTTCAAGACCAGGCTGGATGGGGCTTTGGGCAGCCTGGTCTAGTGGGAGGTGTCCCAGCACATGGCAGGGGGGTTGGAACTAGATGGTCTTTAATGTCCCTTCCAACCCAAACCATTCTATGATACTATGGAAAAAAAAAAATCAACTATGTAAAAAAAATCCTATGGCTAAGCCTCTGCAGAAAGGCTGACTTCCCTCATGTGGTTCTCTGAGACAGCAGAAAGGAGCCAGCTCTTGACCGAAAAGCTGTTTCTGGTAACTCGGGTAATAAGACCTCTTCTACAAGCTTTGGAGTCATGCCTGTTTTAGTGAAGTTCATACAATTTTTGGATCTGGCCTGGCTCATCTCCTGCTGCCTCTCTGCACAGGTTAAGTTTGGACCTCTCTGCAAAGTACAGGTTGTGACTACCCAGGACATCCAGGAGGTCAGGCGCTGCTGTGCTGACCGCAGCGAAGCACCAGGAGTTGGGATTCGTCCTAACAGATCTGCATTGGAGTGAGTTACCCTAGTTCTCAGCCTTCGGTGGGAAGAAAGGCACTCATCCTGAAGATGAATCTCCTAGGTCTCTGCTTTCCACTGACTGTAGAGAGCACCTAGGGTGACTAGCTCAGATGTAGATCTCCAGTTTTAGATTAAATGGGTATTTCTGCAGTTTATTGACTGGCGTGCCTGCAGAGCGGCAAAAGTGCTGATTCAGGAGGGCATTTAATCATGTGCCGGTCCTTGAAAGGAAGACATTAAAAAAAAAAAAAGGGGTGGGAGGAAAGTTTAGATATATTAACTACAGGCAGAATATTCCCAGTTATTCCATTAAAATGTGAAGTATCAGACAAATATTTTCCTTTAGGAAAATATTCACCTCCTTCCTTAGGAGATGAAACCTTTCACTTGGCTGCTGAGTTTCAGATCCGTATTTTATCCATAACTGAAAAGCTACATATTTTTAAAATCTACTAATTCTATGCGTATATTCTTGCACATGCACATGTGCAACATGCACGTTCTTGTCCCCGCAGCGTATATCCCTCCTGTTGCTGCTGATCGGTGCAAGCTCATGAGGTAGATGCGCTAAACCTGTGAGTTCAGGGGCTGCAGGTGCAAAGGACCGTGTGTGTGTGTATGTATAAAATGTTTGTCTGTACAGACAGGTTATATATGTTTGTGTCAAGAGACCAGTTAAGAGACTGGCTTCCTGCTGTAGGAAACACAGAAGAGGACTGTGTAGCTGGAACAAAAGCAGCTCCCAGCCTGGAGAGCTTGTCTTTTCAATAGATGGGGCAGACGTGGTTTTGGAGGAAGGAATAATGCAGGAACGAGGTGGTCACGGTGTTGGGTCGGACATGTTGCACCAGCGCTGGGGCTTTATGCGTAACAAATCTATTCAAAATGTGCAAAATGATTTGGAGTGTGTAGGAGGTTACCAAGGAGAGATTAACTCGGGGGGGGGGGGGGATAAAGAAAAATCACAAAAAAGGGTACATTTTAATTTTGTCTAAACGAAAAAGATTCTTTTTGTTCATTTTGAATGCGATTCAGGATAGAAGAATCTATGCAGACTCGGGAAAACTGTTACACAGCAATTCGGTAACACAAATCTGTGGTCTCCCCTTAAGTTGCGTGAAACTAAAAAAACCTGATCTTTGTCTGTGGGTTTCAGGACTCAAATATTTAGGAGAAAGTAGAAGAGAATAACTGGAAAATTGCTCGGAGGGGACCGCAGGTGCTCTCTTTGCGCATCTTTGTTACCTGGAGGCTTGTGCAGACGTCGGTGTCCAGGGACACAGTTCCTGTCCCTAGTCAGTCTGGCTGCTCTCCTCCCTCGCCCTGGGTTTACACCCCTTGAGTTGCGCGTGTAGTCACGCCCCGAGCCAGTCCTGTCAAAATGACCCAGGTTATGGCAAAACAACCATTAAGAAAGCCATTAAGCTCACCCAAGCATCTTGATTGAGCTAGATACGGGAGCAATTCCAGCGCTGGCAGATTGGGTGGGAGGAGGCAGCGCTGGCTCGGCCTCAGCCAGCGCAGGATGCGTGTTGTCATCCTGGCTGTGCAGCTCCGCTGGAAGGCAAACACCTCTCGGGCAATACGAGAGGAAAACATATCAGTTGTTGTGTTCACAGGCAAGAGCAAACCCTGGTTATAGAGTTTCATGCCCCCTCTCAGGTCCTTCTGGAGCAGTGTTCGGTGATGCGCAGACCTCTGAGACCCTGTAGTTAGAGTTACAGCACAAGGTATCTCCGTACCGCCCTGAGCTGGCTGTAGCTGCTCGGGATGAGCTGCGTGCCCGAGTTGTGCAGGGACATCAGTTGGGAGAGGGATTTGTGGAGCTGCACAGCGGCTGCTGTGTTGGGAGGCAGCGTGAATACGTGGTTGGAGAGGCTTGGCAGAGCATCAGCATCCTGAAATCCCAGTATTGAAGAGGTAAGGGATGAGGCAGGGAGCGGTCTTACCTCTTTAGCAGGATCTAAACCTCTTTCCCTGACCTCAGACACGCAAGCAAAGGAGGTGATCTCTGTTTCTGAGATCTGAAGGTTGTGTCAACAAGACAGTGCTGGGATTTTCCTGCCTTGGGTGCTATAGATGGGAGGGCATGAGAGCGCCCAGCGCCGTCAGCCATGGGTAAGTGGGCTGGAGCTAACACAAGGTGGGATCCTGGAGTAAGAGAAGCAGTTGTTAAATGTAGCAAGTGTGGGTTTGTTCTGCCAAGTTGCTGCTTGAGCAGAGAGCAAAGGTAGGTGGTGTCATGGAGTCCTCACACCCTCTCTGAGCTGAGGCAGGACTTGCGTTTAGGTGCTAAGGTACTCCCATGCTCAGCATCCCAGAGAGCTCTTTTATCTCGAGGGAGAGCTGCTGATGGGTGGAATGGGTAGATTGTATTACTCGTTAGGAGATAAATAAAGGTTATTGCGGTGTGTAACTAAACTCTTCATTCCCCTGAAGATCCAGTTACCAAGCATAATGTTTTTGTGGGGAAAAGATAACAAAGGCTTTGTTTGGCTTAGAGGCAAGGCAAAATAGTATAACAATTTTTGGTGGTTGTATTTGTTTCTTACAGAAACCATCTTAGTGGTGTTTGTGACAGATACGGCCAGTGTGTAGCTCTACGTCAACGTGGTCCTATTCCTAAGTAATGCTGATCCTGCCCTGCTCTGGCTGCGGCCTTCACTGCACATCTCAAAACTCTCCTTGTTTTTGTTTCCCCGGAACAATTTAAAAAGCTGAGGCACAAAAGGTGAAACATTTCAGTTACACATGTATATGGTACCTGCCTCAATAGTGTCAGTGCGTCAGTAGCCAGCCATCACTGTCCTGTAGCCGGGCTGCCGCAGTCGTGTCCCCGGCTCCTCTACCTGCTTCCTTGCCTCACTAGAGCTCTGAATTTTGTTTTGCAGGATTTGCAGAGGGCTAAATCTGGGCCCTGGAGTGTTATTTTTGGAGTCTTGAAAATAGGCTAATGTACAAAAAAAGATTTTTCTGTCAGTTTATTGAACCATTTTTGGATTTGAGGGGGGAAGGGGAGGATGGCAGTAAGATGGAGGGGCTTTTCATGTCATCTCCTTAGTCACATAAAGGGCAGAGCATCCATCCATGGTGTTAGCATCCTTCCAGAGCTCCGTGTGCATTGTCCCATCCCATTCTTCCCCCCGATCTGTTTCCAAAACTCTTCTTTCCTTATGCACCCACTTTTCCTCCCACCTGCCACCTCCTGTCCTTTAGCACTGTCCCAGATGTCTTCTCCTGTGCCTGCTGCCTGCATCCTCAGCTGCACACAGATTGCATTTCCACGAATCGATTTTAAGGAGCCGTTGATGGAGGTGTATTTCAGGAAAATGCCTACCGTTCATTTCTAATATCTGCCGGGACAGGTTTCGAGTGTTCACATTCCAACTAGGAGGCTCATTCAAGGTCTCGAACTGGGCAAACCGGCACACCAGAGAAGGGTTTGTCCTGGGCTTTCTGACCATGTCTGTCTCAGCCTCTTGGGAAGGGTGACTGTTATCCAGGGGTGATGTGCTTGCGCTGACTTTGAAATCATCGTGAAGGCAGTCGGTGCTGCGTTACCTGAGGTAGGTCATGTGGCTGAGGTCATTTGGGGAGTGCGGGAAATGACAGTTTAGTCCTCAACTCTGTACAAAAAACAAAACAAAACAAAAAAAAAAACCCAAAAAAACCCCAAAAAAAGCAGAGGGAGGGGGAGGCAATGGAGCAGAAGCTGTTGACCTTGAAGCACTGTGCTTCCAGGAGGCCATCCATCCGCCACCCTGTGTTGAAGTGAGCGCAGGTTTGGATTGCCAATCCTTTCCTCTGACCCTGGGGACTCTACATCTCAGAGAGTGCGAGTGAGCAGATGGATTTTATTAGACTTAAAAGAGCCAGTTTTTAAGCTGAAAAAGCTTTCAACCTTGTCTTTAGCGGAATGGTGTTGACATGGAGGTCTTTGTCTTTCCTACTGCTTGCCTCTTCCCTTCTCCTCTCCCGCACCTGCAGTACAGTGTTTAAAACCCACCTGAGCACTGCCCACCTAGTCCGTGATCATGGCAGCTGTCTGTCATACCAAGTGCTTTCTATGTATCTTACCTCATATTTGTTTTGGCTTAAGATATAACCCAGTCCTCCAAATGTTTACCGCTGGACGTGCTCCCGCTGACATCTGCAGGAGAGCAGTGACTCCAGCTGTTGACCGAAGTGACCCTAGCAGCGGCTGCTGCCCGTTCAGGGTATGGACCTTCTCAAAGAAGTTGTGATCGTGTGTCCTGAACGCAGAGTGTATTTTTACTAATGTCCTTCCAAGATAAAAGGCCGCAAAGGCGAACACCACTTACAGGCTAATGAGCCAGAAGCCTCCCTCTCATTTATTATAATCCAGATGTTATCCTGCTAATTTCAAGGCTGTTGCTCAAGTGCAAAAATTGACACAGAGGAGTTGAGAGTGGGTCTACATCACAGGCTTTTGTCGGGGAGGCCATGAGTCAGGGCTTTGATGGGATGTGTGATCTTTGGCCAACACAGCTGTGCTGACAAGAAGTCCTCGGCATAGACTTCTGCTAGTTATACCAGCAAAACCTTGTTTTTACTGGTATTGCTGACGGGGGGGAGGTGGGGGGAGAAACTTTTCTGCAAGTTCAGTGCTGCCAGGGTGAGCTCTGTCAATGGGGACCTCCCTGTGCCCATGCTGGTGACCCCAGTCCGGCTGCTCTGGCAGCCTCCCTGGTAAGAGCTGGCCTAAGTGGGTGCAGTTGTGAGGTTCCTGTTAGGAAGCCAGGACCATGCTTGCTTTTATTATTTTTTTTTTTTTAGGGGTCTTTTGAATGCATTTTTTAAAATGTACATCTTGTTCTCAAGAAGGCTTTGATCTTGTTAATCTTTTCATCTATACATCAATCTGTTGTGTGAAAATGCTGGAACGTGCTTTTATTGTGGCATGGGGTTTCTTTGGATTTTGTTTTCATTTTTTTGCATAGTTTAGAGAATTTTTCTTCCCCGAGGCTCTCCCTTTGGCTTGATCCTACATGAAAGTTGACCACAGACGTGTCAGGTTCTTGAGTGCCACTTTAGGCCCTGTCTTTGAATTTTCTTTGCAGGGATTTCCTGATACCAAATTAAAGCAATTCTTTCCTCACATTAAGACAAAGAAAGCATTTTGGGCGAGCCTGCACGTTCAGGTTGTGAGCAGACGTGGGCTCTCTGCCTGTCTCCACCAGGTGGGATGCACGACAACTTTAAACCCAGGTTCTTGTGGTTGCTACAGCAGAGTGCGGACTAACTGACCTGCGCTCTGTCTGCGGTGTTGGTCGAGCAGCTGGTGTGCTGCTGTGGTTGTGGTCCTTTGGCTGGTTCGAGGCATGGGCAATCTGATTAAATCCACCTGCTTTTGGCCGCACAGACTTAGCTTTCATCTTGGTCACTTACGTGTGCTCTTCTCCCCTAGTTCTTACCATAGGTTTAGACCTCAGGTAATGCTTTCATAGTTACCACAGTGCTTCCTAAAATGTCCACCTGCTCGTGATAGCAGCTGTTCTTGTGAAAACCCTTGTGTAAAGGCAATCGTAGAAAAGTAATGCCCTGTGGTTTCACTTTATTCCGAGGGAAAGTAGAGGAGGCATCATTTGGTAGCCAAAAAAAAAAAAAAAAAAATCAAAACTGTACCTCCTATTCACGCCTATAAAAATATAACCTTTGTAACCAGTCACTACTTCTGAGGCAAATCAGGATCTTTGCAGTTGTTGGACCGTCATTGAAGACAGTGGTGTGACAAGGTGTCCCTTTTAACTTTCCTCGGTGTAAACTAAAAATTGCTCTAAAAATAGCATCATGGTAACAGTTGGTCACTTCAGCTGGGAAAGGAACCGATCCCTTTGGTTCTGTGTGTAACTGTGTGGACAGAGTTTGACTCGTGACGACGGGTTGGGGAGGAGAAGGTTGGAGCCTGAAAGGCAGTCACCTGGGAAGTGTGCTGCTCTGCACAGCTTCTCCATCGCAGACATCCTCGCTTTAAACACTTCTGCGTAGCCTGGTGGACTGCACTGAGGTCTCTCACATGCTTTGTGTCGACCTTTCGGAGGCTGAGACGCTGGGCAGTACCACAAAATCTTTGAATATTTGTTGTCCTTGATATTGACCTGTTGCAGGTAAGTGTAAACTTCTTGTTTATGAAAACATAATTAACTTCTTTTTCTACCTCTATCTTTTGCCTAGGTCCTGAGGGAGACTAATAAATTGGCTGAAATGGAAGAGCCACCTTTGCTACCAGGAGAAACCATTAAAGACATGGGTATGTGAAGAGGAAATCTGTTATTGTTTGCTGACCAAATAGAATATCCATACAGCAAAATATCTTGTCAGTCATTGACTGACAACAGCAAATTGCTGATGTTTTGAGAACAATGATCAGGCAGTTTCATTAATCAAGTTATTGCGCATCGTGTGAGCCGAGGTAACTATATGTCTCCTCTTAGCATGTAGCAAATACAAGGCAATTCAACGTATCGTAGCATGAGCGATGAGGTAGGTGGTGCAGCTTTGCATTTGCTGCCTCCTGAAAGGACGTGGATCGACTGTTTCACATTGTGCTTGCCACAGGGAAACCTCTTAGGTTGACACAGCACAATTGTGTGCGGAACCTCTGTCACAGGCTGCAGGAAAGGATACAGTGCTGTTGGGGAGAACTTGCTGTGTTATGGGAATGAGGCTTTTTTCTGGGTTTGTTTTTTTTTCATCAGATACTCTGACATGCATCAGGTTTGCTGATGCACTCCAGTCGGAAAGTTTGAGTAAGCCTCTTGATTAATTTTCTGTGAAAGATTTTTGCATTCACTAGTTTAAGAGGTTGCCTTCCTCTTAAAATTATATGGAAGAGTGCAGCTTCAGTCCTAAGAATAAAAAAAACAAACACCAAACCTGAAAATATCTCAGCAAAAAACCCCCATCCAGCAACAACGGAAAAAATAAAACCGAGCAAAACCGCCCCCCTTCAGTGCTCAATCCTCTTCTCTACTCCTGCCCTAAGGACTCTGAAGTCGTGCTCCAACCATGCGCTGCAGACTGACGTCTCTCTCGCTCCACAGGCACGGTTAGCTCTGAGAGCAAGACTGTATTTTGAAGGGTTCCTGGGGAATGGTTTAAGAGATCAGAGTTACCAGTGTTTTATCTGTTGTCAAAGTATGTGATGAGCTGCGTGAGTCTGTAAGAACGGGTGGCTTTTGGAGTAGGCCAGACAGCAGCTGCCTGGTCCAGCAAGAAGTTAAAGGTAGCAAAAAGGAAATCTTTATTATTCACCTGTTTTATTTCCTTTGTTATTTCCTGGTAAAAGTGTTAAGAAAGGCAAGTGTAATTCCCTTCATATTTTACAGGGAAGGGAAGAAAATTATTTCAGCCAATCCAATAATCTAGGATAAGATTAGCCCTATAAAAGACAGGAATTCCATAAGCAGACCAATTAGTAAATCCTGGATTCCAGTATCTTTCTCCCATATGGATTCTCTTATATCCACCAAAGACTGAGTTTATTAGACTTTCCCTTGGCAGTAACACTAGTACAACCTCTCTGTTATACCTGGCATCCGTTCTCACAAATAGTGAAGCATCTTAATGCCTTGGAGATCCCTGTTTATCAGATAGAGACTGCTGAAATCATACAACCGTGGTAGGGTTAAGGTCAGACAAGCCATGTGTACATGCGTACATGTACAGTGTAATTAAGTAAAATCGTTTCCATAGGAAACCAAGCTAATAAAACACAAATGTGGAAGGTGATGTGGCTTTACGAGCTGGCAAAGACAGTGTTTGAGATCATGCCTGGGATTCTTTACCTGGAAGACATTTTTCTGTCACCTTTCCTCTTTACCCAGAAATCCCGTTCCTTTCAGATGTAAATGCACGCTTCTCTTATTAGCGGATTTTGTTTTATTATTTTTTAAACATTTTAAATTACATTTTGAATAATGGGAACTCCAGTGGAAAAACCAGGCAAGCTGCCCTCACCCTTATTATGCTTCCTGAGTCTGCTTTCAAACCTCTGTCAAACTAGTCTTTGAAAAGAAGTGATTAATAATCAGCCAATAATGAAACGCTTGGTTTAATTAGAACTGGCTAGAAGTGTTTTGTGTTTAATTGTCCTTCCAACAAATGCATGTAAATTTAAATAAATAAAGAAATAAATAATGAAATTGTTAGCACGTGTGTGTGTGTATATCTCTTATTTATTTTGCTTAAAAATTAACCAAAAATTCTGTGCTACGTATTTTGCTCTGAATTAGTCACTCCTGATTTTTTAAGGATCCTTGTCCATATCCCTATTTCGAGAGTCAGTGTAGACTATGCAGAAGCAGAGCTGATGTGAGGATGTGACTTAGTTACACGAGTTGCCAATGCCTTGGAGTAAGGCAGTCTCTTTTCCTCCCTCCCTCCAGGCTAAATTTGATGGGATAAAGGTAGAAGAAATTCAGGTCCCCATCCTGACATGCCAGTAGCCCCACGCCGCTTGTGCGTGGTGGCTGTCACCTGGCTGGGAGGTGAGCTCTCCTCCTGACTTCACACAGCCCTTCCAAAATGCATACCCCGTCAGGTTTGCAGGCTTGAGGTTAAGTGGTCCAGGGGGTTCTTTCATGCATCTGGCAGCTCCGCTCAGTGGGTCTCCTTCTGAAAGGATCCCTCTGTGTTTGAGGGGTGTCATTACTTGTCGGTGATAGCGCAAACCATTGCCACGGCACAGCCAGCCGACTGCTTCAGTGGCAGAAGACGTGACGGGTCACTGCTGGGCGATGGGGAGGGAACGGCTTCAATGCTGGCAATTTCAATTGATGTAAAACAGAAGGGCAGTTAGGGGAGGTGTTTGCTGTGGAAAAGCAGCAGCACCTCTTGCCTTTTGCTGGAACAAGTGAGAAATGTTTGAGGCCTTTTAAAAAGGGGACTGCGTTGAGTCACCGTCACTCAGGCTCAAAAAATAATTGAATTGTTGCAGGGTAACTTGATCGCTGACTTCAGGCTTAAAGTCACCGGCAGTTGGGTGCTACACACATTCGCGGCTGCTGGAAATCGCTGTGGCTCCTCTGACTTTCAGCGTGAGGGCCTTCATCCCGGGGCTGACTCTGCGTGCAAGGGTGTGCTGAAGGACCCAAGCGTCCTACAAGCCACGTGTAGGAGAACTGCCTTCTGGCCTTAGTGGCACAAACCAGCTTACTGGTGAACCTTAGCTTTTGTGCAGATATTATCAGCTTCAAATGTAGGCATCCAGGCAGGAGTCCTCTCCTCTTTTTGTGCATGGTGTTCTCAGCTACTGGTAATGCATTGCTCAGCAAGAGGAACCAGTTTGCAGCCAAATACTTTTTTTACAGGGGTAGCAGTTCTGTGCAAAGGTAGGATTCTAGGTGATGGTATTTGCCTGGAGTTCAATTTATACCCAAACTCTTTACCTTCTTCACAGAACTGAAACTTACACATTAGCTGTAGGCTAGAAGCCCAGATTAAGCCTGTTTTTATTTCATGATCTGAAAAGCAGAGCCCACAAATATTGTTGCTGTCAAAATTTTACTCCTATAAATTAACCATAAAATTAACGTTGGTTTTTTTTCCTCTTTTTTTTTTAAGCCAAGGATGTTACTTACATCTGCCCCTTCACTGGCGCAATCAGAGGAACCCTTACTGTTACCAATTATAGACTGTATTTTAAAAGCATGGAACGGGTAAGCTTTTGAAACCATCTGCTTTTGTTCGCTGTTCGATCGTCAGACCTAGGTGTTCTTTGAGAGTAATTCCGTGTGAATCATTGCTATATGTTTGGGAATATAAGCATGAGGGAGCAGGAGCTGGGGATTTTTCCCCCTCCCCTTTTTAAACTCACAAATTTCAACTGTCTACAGGACCCTCCTTTTGTCCTAGATGCATCTTTAGGTGTAATCAACAGAGTGGAGAAAATTGGAGGTGCTTCCAGTCGTGGTGAGAATTCGTACGGGCTGGAGATTGTGTGCAAGGTAAACTTTTGTCTGTGTTTTACAATAGGGGAAGGGGAACGTATATTTTAAAAGGTTTTCTCTGTAGTACTGTATTAAGTTCTGCGAAACGTTTCAGTCGCTATGACTTCACACGCTTCCGAAAACATCTGATTTTAAAAGTCATTTTCAGGATTCTGCAGCTCCACTCACTTGAGACGAGATCCAAACCTTTATTCAGGCTTTGTGCTAGGTGATGTCTTTTCTTCATAGGGGAAACCTAGGCCTGCATCCCACTCCAGTTCTTGGTGCCGCCCACCAGGCTGTCCCAGGAAGACTCCAGTCATCGTGGAGTACAGGGTGCCTTTCACTCACTTGCAGGTCAAGAGCAAGAAAGGGGCATGTTTCCTCCTAAATCATTAACTTATGTCCAGCTGCTGCTGTGCTTTGTGATGAGGGACTGGCAAGTAGCCTTCAGTCCTCCTCGAGGCTGTTCTTTCTAGGCAGTACATATTTCGCGTGTGCCTCTCCAGCCCTTGGAATCATTGGAAATGCAAACTACAATAAAAATTAACAGTTCACCTCCTCCTGTCTACTTACTATAGACCCACACAGTAGATAAACCCACCATCTCCAGCCCTAAATTCATACCCTCCGCTGTTCAGCAGGGCACAGCCCCTCTGCTTCCCTCAGTGGCCATATGGGGAGCTGAATGCTGAACCTTGTAGGTCTTGGGCTGCTTAGAGCTCTTGTGAGAGCCTCCTCAAGGCTGAAAGGATGCCACTTTCTGGATGAGGGCAGATGGAGGAATGAAGATGAGTCCCACACTGCTCTGGTCACTGCTGTGATTTTGAGGCGGCAGGAAGCTGAGCAGAATCTCAGGCTGTGGGCGTGCTGAGTCAAGAGCAGTTGGTATAATCTACACCAAATCATCCAGCTGCTCCCTCGTCCTGTTGCAGTCGTGATCCTCCCTGGCTAACGTAGAGGTGTGCGGGCAAGCTAATTTGTTGCCTGCTTTGGTCTGGATTCCTACTCCTCAGCCGTTTTGCCTACATGCAAATTTGCACACGTGGTTGGGTTTGGACTGAAATGCGTTGTTTCCCTGGGTGGGAAACCCAGGCACAAACTATACGATAGGTACCTTGGCCCTATACAACATGTATATATATACACATGTATCTCTCTGTACATCTATCTTTATGCCAGCCTGCTTGGCCCAGGATATGCAGAGCAGTTTAGTGTGACACAGAGTAGTACAGGCACAGCTTATGCATCCTGGAATGTTCTCTGTCTGACACCACTTGCCCAGTCTCAGCCTTGTGAGACGGCCGAGTCTTTAGCTGCTTATCTCATTCTCTGACTTGCTGTACCACCTTTGTATGTTTGAACTTGATAGGCTCATTTCCTGCTGGTGGCTTTTAACCTGGTTACTACAGGTTATTGAGTTGTAGGCTTGGCTGGAAAAACTTGGCATCTTAGAGATGCTGTATTTAGTTTGTGAATTTGATTCTGTAGATGAGTATGGAAAGAAGGTCCTGGGTTACCACTGTGAGTGGAAACCGTGCTGCTGGGCAAAGTGGAGGAGATGTCAGTTTCAGACATCCTCTGCAGTGCTCTGAGAGATGGAAGCTTTAAAGGAAAGATGGCATTAGAATCATAGAATCTTCATGCTTAGAAAGGACCTTTGAGATCATCAAGTCCAACCATACACACACACAAAAACCAAACCCCTACAATCTCTGCCACTAGAGCATGCCCTGAAGTGCCGCATCTAGACGTTTCTTAAACACCTCTAGGGATGGTGACTCAACCACCTCCCTGGGCAGGCTGTTCCAGTGCCTGACCACTCTGTCAGTAAAGTAATTCTTCCTAATATCCAATCTAAACCTCCCCTGCCGCAACTTCAGACCATTTCCTCTGGTCCTGTCATTATTCACCTGGGAGAAGAGGCCAACACCCACCTCTCTCCAACCTCCTTTCAGGGAGTTGTGGAGGGCAATGAGGTCTCCCCTCAGCCTCCTCTTCTCCAAGCTAAACATGCCCAGCTCCCTCAGCCTCTCCTCATGTGACCTGGTCTCCAGACCCCTCACCAGCCTGGTAGCTCTCCTCTGGACACGCTCCAGTACTTCAATGTCCCTCTTGTACAGAGGGGCCCAGAACTGAACACAGCACTCGACGTGAGGCCTCACCAGTGCCGAGTACAGAGGCACGATCACTTCCCTACTCCTGCTGGCCATGCTATTCCTGATATAAGCCTGAATGCTGTTGGCCTTCTTGGCCACCTGGGCACACTGCTGGCTCATGTTAAGCTGGCCATCCACCAGCACCCCCAGGTCCTTTTCTGTGGGGCAGCTTTCCAGCCACTCTTCCCCAAGAGCTTTGCACCACACTGGCTGGACTTGGGCTCCTCATCTGCAGTAGCTCTATGGAGGTACTTTGTGAGGCAGTCTCTTCCAGCTGTCTTCTGCCACAGCTCAACCGGAGAGCCCAGTAGGAGCTAGGAGGTCTGTCTCACAAACTCCTGCTGGTCAGAGGTAGCTTGTGCCTGAGCGGGGCTCTCCCCTAGACTTTCAGCAGGTAGAAGGCTTGATGTGGAGGCAAGACGGCACCGATCAGGCACGCCTGTGCGCTCCCTCTGCTCCTCTGCGGTTGTGGCAGGCTTTGTTGGAGGCTGCAGGCAGCTGCTGAACCAGGCCCAGAGTTCAGCAGTGTTCAAAGTGTGATACTAAAGCAGTACTAGGAAGAGTATCATGATATGAACCTATTCGGAATGTTGGCTTTCAGAGTTTCTTTGGATGTTGAAGCGGTTTGGAAATCTGCAATTTGATTTCCCTCTTTTTTCCTAGGATATTCGAAACTTGCGATTTGCTCATAAGCCTGAAGGGAGAACTCGACGATCCATATTTGAGAACCTAATGAAATATGCTTTCCCAGTTTCAAATAATCTGGTAAGTGTTTTGTTTTCAGTTGTTACTAAAAGACACTGAGTGGCAGTAAGCTGTTTTGTTCAGTCCCATCTACCTGGTACAACATTCACATGGGGTGCATTTTGTTGAAGGAGGAGAAATGCTGGGTTTTTAAATCTGTCTTAGAATGAATCCTCTAGGAATTTAGATTGTATAGAAACAGGAAAAGTCTACTACTGTGAGACTGGATTCCTTCATGTATGGAAAATAACTTCCTGATATTCACATCCTCCTAACAGAGGGAAAATACTCAAAGCACAGTGACGTCCATCAGAGGATTACAGCTAGTGGTGACTGCACTGCTCCCGATTCTGGAATGCCGTTACCTGTTGTGTTATATCGCTGCAATTGTTGCTTCAAATACGGGTTCAAAAGATCTAGTTTTAATATGTAAAAGCGTTCTTGCCTGAGTAGATTTTTCTTTCCCTTTAATAACAAACTTCTTTTGTCCATGAGGTACTAGGTAATAGACAAGTAAGATCAGAGGCATAGAGGAAGGTACATTGTTGTACTAATTATCTGCTACAGTGAGCATCTTGATCTTTTTCACAAAACCCTAAAAGTAAAGTAATGCAGTGGGGAAAAAAAGAAGGAACAGTCATTAGTTATTATTTGAGGTATCAAACATCCTGGAAACGGGCTCTGAGTGAGCTCTTAATGCTAAATTTTCTTTCTTTCTTTCAGCCGCTTTTTGCATTTGAGTACAAAGAGGTTTTCCCAGAAAATGGATGGAAGGTGTATGACCCCACTTGGGAGTACAGAAGACAGGTGGGTATTATTGCCATGTCCTTCCTCCATCCTCTCTATTCTTCGGAAGTGAGGTTCTGTGCAGTCATATAATTACAGGTCGCGTGGAGACGAAGAATGGTCCTGCTGACAAATGTCTCGCAGGCTGGGTTAGGACATTGTTCTCCACACTGCAGTGATTGATGACAGCAGTACAGCTATAGAGAGAGTAGCATCTGCTGACGGAGATGACTCAGGCTGCAGAGAGCTGACTTTAGGCTTTGGTAGGAAAAACCTATTGCTCTGGCTTACTCATCGGCCACTGCTGGCAGTGAGGGATGGAGAATGCGTTTAGTGGGTACAGTCATCCCATTGTTGAGTTTCACACCTCAGCTCTTGCTCGTAGTTTTAATTCTTTCCAGTTTTCTGTAGGATATCTCGAACAGGAACTTGGAAGGAAAAAAATTAAATGTAGAATGCTTTCATTTTCTTGGGGAATCAGTGTAGGGATCAACCTAGAGAGAGTGTTGTGATTAACCATAGCTTGGAACAGACAGTTGTAGCGTGTCTAGAGGAGACTGGTGAAAAGTGCTAATGATTGTGAAGTGGTGGGCTGTCAGGAATACTGCGATAAAAACTTGAGTGGTCCTCCCTGGGGGAAAAGATCGGAGAGTTTCAGTTTTTATAATGAATCACTCTTATAATAAAATTCTCAAGTTGAGGAAACAGCACAATTTGGTGACAGCTTTGCCCTGGACACATTAAACTTTTGTCTCATCCAGATCTGCCAGGATGAAACGAATTTTCCTTTGTAAAATTAAGAAATTTACAGCCATGTAATTTAAAGATTTATTTGGATCTTTTCCGTAAAGCAAGCCAAAACAAGATGTCTGTCTTAGCCTAGTTGTTCATCTGATTCCTGACATCCAAAACCTAAGAAAGGGTTTCATTTTCCTAGCTTTAATCTTCTAAAAGCTGGGCATGCCTTCTAAATTGGTTATCTAGGCCTGTCATTAACAGATGGGGAGAGTGAGTTTCACTGTTGGGGGTGATTTGTTCCCTCCTAAAATAGCTGCCTAAGATAGACGGTTGGCTTCTAGGCTGCTAATTGAAAGTGAGATGTATCTTACCTCCGCTGTCTTCATCGCAAACAAAGGGTATGTTTTGCAGTGAGATACCACAATCTAAAATCCTGGTAGAGACAAACTCCAGTCATTTGTAATCAATGACACACGCTGCATCTAAGGTCGACTTTGACTAATAAGACCAGATAATGCAGCGATTATTGCTTTGTTTAGAATTTACCTCTTTCTTGGTGGCTATTTTAAGGAAAGATCTGTTTATAAAGGGATCTGCAGCCCAAGCTGTATTGGAAAGATGCTTCTTTACAGGACTGAGAACTTTGGAGTAACGACTAAAGAATACCTGTGCTATCAAAATAATCTCCATTGAAAAGCACAACATTCACTTAGCCAAGCGTCAGTTAAAACAAATAAAGTACAAAAGGCATCCTTACAATACTTGGAAAGGAGGAAGGGTGACCCTTGAGGATTTCAAGGTAAATTATTTCAATTTCTTAATCCTGGCGTATCTGGTTTTAGAATTCAAGTTTTTCTATGCATACTGGTTTTGATATTGTGCTTGGTTGTACCTTAAATTTGGCAGGAGCTTGGTTACACAGTGGAAAAGATACATACATTTACATGTATGCTAACGGTATGAGCTTCAACAAGGCCAAGTGCCAGGTCCTGCACTTGGGCCACAACAACCCCATGCATCGCTACAGGCTGGGGGAAGTGTGGCTGGAGAGCTGCCTGGCAGAAAAGGACCTGGGGGTTCTAATTGACAAGCGGCTGAACATGAGCCAGCAGTGTGCCCAGGTGGCCAAGAGGGCCAATGGCATCCTGGCTTGTATTAGAAATAGTGTGACCAGCAGGAGGAGGGAGGTGATTGCACCCCTGTACTCAGCACTGGTGAGGCCACACCTTGGGTATTGTGTCCAGTTCTGGGCACCTCAATACGAGAGAGATATCGAGGTGCTGGAGTGAGTGCAGAGGAGGGCAATGAAGCTGGTGAAGGGCCTGGAGAATAAATCTTATGAGGAGCGACTGAAGGAGCTGGGACTGTTTAGTTTGAGGAAGAGGAGGCTGAGGGGAGACCTCATCACTCTCTACAACTACTTGAAAGGCCATTGTAGAGAGGTTGGTGCTGGTCTCTTCGCACAGGTAATTAGCGATAGAACAAGAGGGAATGGCTTCAAGCTGCAACAGGGTAGGTTTAGGCTGGACATTAGGAAAAAATTCTTCACAGAAAGAGTGGTCAGACACTGGAATAGGCTGCCCAGGGAGGTGGTGGAGTCACCATCCCTGAATGTGTTTAAGACTCGTTTAGATGTGGTGTTAAGGGATATGGTGTAAGGGAGAACTTTGTAGAGCGGAGATGATGGTTGGACTCGATGATCCCAAGGGTCTTTTCCAACCTAAATCATTCTATGATTCTATGTATGTGATTTGCAGCTCTTCATGGCCTTTCCCTAAAGAAAAAGGGACTCTGGGCCATGGTGTCTTTGTTTCTGGTCACGTGAGGCAGCACTGGTGTGTGTAAGGCATGTCCCCGTTGAGACACTGCTGCAGTATGTACTCCTTTTGTTGTGACCTGCTTTTGTATGGTTTTTGAGCAGCCAGGAAAAACAGCCTGACTGCTTTTACATCAAGAAACCAAACTGATGTCCATGTCTGAAGCCCTCAGTCATTTGCTTACATTGGTAACTGCAAAAATGAATGCAAACCAGGATTTTTTTGCAGGCACAGCCTATCTGAATTTTACCCATGATGGGCCACAGTCATTCCCATTCCAGATCACGCAATCCATCTGTTCCAGTAGCTTATCTCCAAAAGTGACCAACACCAGCTGCTGAAGAAGAGGCAAACCGTACCGCAGTAGATGTTTATGTGGTGATTTGGCCAGGAGGAGAATTTCATCCCTTTCGTTCGAGTTGATTTAGGTCCTGTAGTATGAAGCGTTATGTCCCCTCCAAAACTTTTAGGTATTTCAGTCTGTTTATTTAATTTCAGCATTTATAACTATGGATGTTCAGTTTATCTGTGTGAGTGTTTTATCCTTTTTTCTTAATCCAACCAGGTTCTGTTAAAGCAATAACAAATACTACAGTAAATCAGGATTACGTCCTGAAATGGCAGCAGGGATTCGTTAACAGTGAAACAAAACTGGCATCGTCAAATCAGATAATGGGATTACCTGTCTCTGACTGTATGAATTGTGATCAGAAATAGAAAAGCAGGACATACGTGCTATCTGCGGGACCTTTTGGAATTGGTTTAAAAACTACTAGAGAAGAGCTGGCCTGGGGCATAAGCAGCCCAGCAGTTACGGCTGGGCATTATCTTGGTGTAGCTCAAGCTGTGTCAGTCATTTCCCTCTGGGAGCAGGGACACGGAGAGAGAGGAGCGGAGCAAAGGTAGAAGCCAACTACGCGGCATCCAGAAAAGACTCTCAGAGTAGGATCCGTGGCAGGTTCTATGTCCACACTGGTGTACATGGCAAGTTTGCATGTGGTATAATTTATTTATTATAATTTTTTTTTTCAGATTAATCTAAGTGTGTTGATATGATGGAGATTGTAACAATTAGGAAAGATATGCAGGAAACCCCTGACTTCTCTGTTCTTGGGAAAGATGGAAATATGTAACTTATTAAAAATCTGTGATTGTGTAAAACTATGGGGAGTAATAAACAACCTGTAGAGAACAAAAGGAACTCAGAGAGGTTTGGGATTTAGTCGGTAAATGGAATCACATGTGGCAAATGAAATTTAAAACTGAAATTGCTCCCTGATTTTTATTACACACGGGCTGGCAGAGTATAAAACAGAATGGTGAAGTGAATAAGGCTCAGTTGAAACCAAAAGGCCTTGAGATGTCTTTGGAGTAACTTAAAGCTTTCATTTTCCTTAACAAGGTGGGGAGCATTTGGAAAATATTACAAGGGATTATGAAGCTGGAAACGTGTGATGTTTCCTTACAGAAGTCATGCTCGTCTAATCCTACGCTCTGGTCATATGTACCAGGGAGCCACAGATTAGGACTGTGCTCGCTGCTTTCAGAAAAAAACATATAGAAATTAATAATTCAGAAGAGGAGCTGGTCTGTTTTGAGGATAAATGGAGTGCCCAGCATTAGTATACAAGCAGGGTGGGAAAGGGACAGCACGAGAACAGCATCCTGCAGAGGATCGTTGGGTGTAATTTAGGGGAGTAAAATGAGAATTGGACTGTTAAATGTCCCATGGTTTAACTGAGGTCCCGCTTATGCTAGTTATGTCTCTACTGCAGAATGGATCACAGCTGTCTTGTACGAAGTGGACACAACCTTGCCCGCTGTAGCTCAGGGTGGCTAAGCTCAGAATTGGTCTACTGGATCCCATAGAGAGATGTGGCTCTGTAATTCCAGCAAGGATTTTCTTTTTTTCCTGCCAGTGAAAGATCCTCACATGCTTAAGCTTAAACATGTGCTTTGCAAGGCGGTGATTTCAGTGCCATGCTGGTGTGTCTTCAGCAGTTTTTCCCTGCAAATGAAGAAAGTTCATCTTCTGCAACATGTGTAGGTCAAGTGATAACTGAGCACAGGTCATTAAAGTAAGGCATGAGTGACTATCCAGAGGGAAACCAAGGCTGGTTAGTGTGTGGAGATGACACAAAGGCTACGCGTCTATGGTTAGTTGGCAACAGTCGTAAGGAGCGTTCCCAAGCACTGAGGAACCTTCATCGCAAGTTCCAGGTAGGTGTAGCTTCAGTCCAGGCTGTTACCGTCCCTCTTCAGAGTGAGTGTGTTTGAGCTTCTTTAGCATCTTTTAGTAGGGACTTAACTAGCCACTAGGCTGAGCATTAGCACTCGCCACCTCAGAGGAGGCATCTGAAGAGACTTTCCTGGGCAGGCAGTAGTGTCTGCACCTCCCTCAGTTGGGTGGTTGTTGCTGTCTTCCACCAGTAACATCAACACCAGCACGCAGATGACCCAGCTGTTAGCCCTCACCCAGTGACTGCCTACTAGACTGTCAGTTTTTCCCTTCTGGATTTTATACCATCTCATGATGTTGTTTTCCCTTGAAACCTTGAGCTACCAGCGATCCCCATCTCAACAATCCTCTGCCCTATCTGCGATTTTAAGTTTCTTGTCTTTCTCTAGATTTTCACACAGCTCTTTCACATGGCTTTGCGGTGTCCTTGGTGGCCTGAGCCATGGGTGAGCAGCTGGGCCACATCAGAGCTGGGACCTGAAGAGGCAGTTGGGCCCTTGTGGAGTCGAGAAGAAGGAGGGCTGCAAGGCCAGCCTGCCTGCTGCCAAACCTGGGCACAACTCCGTGGTTGCTGCAAGCCAAGGTTCACCATTAGGCAGTTTGGACAAACTGCTCAGTTTTGAGGATTAAACGAGTTTAAGTATGGATGTGAGGTGCACTGTGCCAGCTGGTCCCAGTGAGAACAGCCATGGGCACCTTTGATTTATGACTGTAGGTGTGGCCTTGTTGCCTTCCTCACTTTGCCCTCTGGCAGCACCCGAACACGTGAGTTCCCCTGAAGTCAGGGTTTATGATTTATGACTGTAGATGTGGCCTTGTTGCCTTCCTCACTTTGCCCTCTGGCAACACCTGAACACGTGAGTTCCCCCGAAGTCAGGGTCTACTAGCGGCGTTGGTTTACCTGGAGAAGACAGACCTAGTGTACCCATCAGGGCAGCATGCTCTGGTCGCTAACGTGGACACCCAGTAGCCACGTTCCCTAGCAGCTTCTGGACCATCACACCCGCTGTTAGCCTGGGTTCCTCCTGCAGGTGCACAGGCAGGTGTCTCCCAGAGCAGGTCCTGAGCCGTCAGAGGCATCTTGAGCTACACCTGTAACAGTTTGGGTTGGTTTGATTGTAGGCTTTTGGGTGCTTACAACTTCCCAGGAAGCAGTGAAATGCATCTTATATGAGGAAATACCAATGTGCTTTATATCATGTTTAGCTTTTCCTATTGATTCCAGCTGGAGAAAGTGCAAATCTGAAGAAGCAGGAGTAAATGCACAAGATACACTGCACCATGGCAAAAGTCCTGGGAAGATGCAAATCCGGCTCCTCTTCTAGCCTACTTTGCTTATTTCTGCTTACTTCGAGTTCTTGGAGAGAGTCACAATCTGAATCCAAAGCCCACTTTGGGTGGTGCCGTGATTCAAGGCTCCTGCTCCAGGGGAAAGCAGACATTCCCTGGGATTCAAAGGAAACTTGAACGCTGACACACAGCATCTTTTCTTTCTTTGAGGGGTTGTCATGGATTTTCCTGGTCTGGGCTATTGCAGAGGAAAGATTTCATTCGAATTCGTCAGGGCGGCAGCTGAAAGACTTGGAGCTTTGGAGGTGTTGGTTCTGGACTGAGCAGCGTGTGCTGAAGCCGTTCTGCCCCGCGCCGTGAAGAGGGTGCTTTACAGTGACTGCTTGATCTCAGCGAGCACTGGTAGAGTTGCAGGGTAGAAGAAAAAGGAGCTCTTCTTCCATGTAACTGCATGTCAGCTCCCATTTTCCTTGCCAAGAGCGTGCTGACAGCGTAGTTTTAATTGAGATTTGTGGGAGGTGAAATCTCCACGTGTTGCTGACGGGTCCATTGCAGGGCAGTCATGTACTTACCAGGACAGGACTGAGAACAATGTAGTCATTTGCCATTAGTTCACTTCCAGACAGGAACCAGTTTGGTCACAGCTGATGGACAGCTAAGAGCAAGAGTCTTGCTTATTCCCTGGGGGACAGCAGAGCTGGTGAACCTCCTTGCTGTGTAGACCTCTGAGCATGTTTTACCCATCAGTAGCTTGGACTGTGTATACACACTGTTTGATGCCCGTTTCTGCCACTTCTTTGGCTTCAGGCAGTGCCAAAAATAGATTTTGTTTAGGGTTTTGGGGTACTCGTGATCCTGGCAACTCTGCTGATTCCTTGTAGTAACATTTCCTTCCGAGGGAGTGCCCCAGGACCAGGGGTGGTTCACAAGCAGGGTGTGACCGCTGTTAGGCAGAAGGTCTGTCCTCTCCTCAGATGTCTAACCATGACCTGTTTTGAGAGCATGACTCACGGCTCTGACGAGGAGCCGGCTGCAGTCTCTGTAGGTCAACCATCGTTACCGCAGCTCGTCTGACCTGTGTTAGATTGGTCATTTATTTCCCGTGGGAGCCACAACAGTGGTAGTCAGTGTCCTACCACCCTCCTTAAAACGAAGCGCTGTTTATTAGAACAACAGCGTGTATTGTTTTAAGAACTGATGTTCCTCTAACTCAGACTCTGTGCTCAACAGTCTGGCCATGTTCGCTGCGTATAGGAGCTGTAGTAGATCTGTCTTCCCCACAGAGATGCTTTGTGTCCGCGCTCACCCCTGTTTAAATCTCTCCTTGCAGACACCCAGTAGCAACCACACCGTTTTGACCTGTTAACTCCCAGCGCCAGCCAGACTAAGCCTGCAGATTGTCAGGATCGTCCCCGTTGTGCTTTGGGTGTTACCTGGAGATTGTCGTCTGGGAAGCTGTTGAGCTGCTTCCCCACCAGGGCACCCCGAGCTCGGTGATGTGCGTGCGTAGGTTCCCTGCTCCCCCAGCCCAAGTCAGAGTAGTACAACCAGAGAGCTTAGTCTGGCAGGAACACGGGAGTTACACATCACTGTCCAGATCACGTACAGTCACGCAGCCGCAGACACGCAATTCTTAGGTTTGTGGTGGTTTTAGGGGACTGCACGGCTGTGCCACAAACACTGAACAAGGCCCAAAGCAGAATGATTTTTCTGGGGTGTTTTACTGCCTGTTCTCCTTTCTGTCTTCCCCTCCATCCTGTCTGGTATCTCCACTTTCCATCCCCGGTTTCCACCCACCACGTTTGAGCCAAGTGCTGAGAGAGGAGTGAGGGCTGTTGGTCACCCGTTCTGTCCTGCTCCTGGCTCCTGTAAGCACCGTGAGGAAACTGGGAGGTACGTTACAAATACTCTCAGGGGGGCGACCTCTGTTGCCGCCTCTGTAGCCTCCACAGTTCTTTGCCGTAGGCGAGCCTCCCTGCAGTCTTCTAGTTTTCCTGTTCTTCAGTGACTTGAGCAAAACATCGGCCTCTCCGGGAAGAGGCATGAGATACAAGTTACCAAGATAACGCAGTCCCAGGCTCCAGCCCTAAATGTCCTTCATTAACAAAAGGTGCCTCGAATTTCAGGTCTGGGGATTTGACTGTGCTGAGGTCTCAGAGCAACTCATTTGCTAACCTGCTGCTGTTTCCTCTTTAGGGAATTCCCAATGAAAGCTGGAGGCTGACCAGGATTAATGAGCGCTACGAGCTGTGTGATACATACCCCGCCATTCTAGCTGTGCCTGTAAACATTCCCGATGAAGAATTAAAGAGAGTAGCATCCTTCAGATCAAGGGGACGCATACCAGTGAGTGTGACAAAAGAGGCCGCTTTGATGTGGTGTTCTTACATACCTTTGGGCCATAAATAATACCGAGATCAGGCTGAGTGGATGCCGGGGAGCAAATAAATGGTCAATGGATAATAAAAGTGACAGCAACATGTTCGAGGAGTTAGAAAGCAACGTTATCTGCTGGAACCACTGCTGTGAAAGAGACGTAGACTAAACCAAAATGAGAAGATAAGATAACGTAGCACAGCCCAGACCGAATCTCAGTTCAGTTCCTGAAAAACGCGAAGCAGCCCTATTTAGTTGTTTACAATTGTCTGCCCTACGCGGACTTTCAGGGTAGAGGAATACGTGGTGATGCTCTCGATGACAATGCTTATTACGTGAGCTCAGACAAAACGCACCTTTCTGATTATTTCAGCGCTAACTGCAAATGTACTGTTTTACTTCTCAAGCCTATAGAAAATTAAATCTGTTCCTAAAGTGCATAACTTTAGTAAAGACACAGCCCAGTGACTGCAGAACGAGAAGGTGGGGCTGTGACTCACGCAACAGGGAGAAATCTGCATCATATTTAAAAGTCAGACCTAAACCTATTCGGTCACCTCTTGTTTATTCAAACTTTGGGAACGCCACCAGAATGAATGAGTAAGGACAGAAGAGTTCCTTCTTTCATTCAATTGTGATTTAATAGAACCCAGCCCTCTGGAACTAGCTAATACGTGGCGGGATCCCAGCACAAGCCACTGCAGGTACAACACTTCACTGGTCTAACAAATCCCATTTTTCCTTCATTTCTTTCTCGTTTGTTTCCAAAGGTATTGTCATGGATTCACCCAGAAAGTCAAGCAACGATCACTCGCTGTAGCCAACCAATGGTGGGAGTGAGTGGCAAGCGAAGCAAAGAAGATGAGAAGTACCTTCAAGCCATCATGGATTCTAATGCTCAGTCCCATAAAATCTTCATATTTGATGCAAGGCCTAGTGTGAACGCTGTAGCCAATAAGGTCGGGTACTTTTTCTTCTGTCAAAAGCTGGGAACATAATCATTTAGAGCACTTTTCCCCCCACCATTTCAAATTATTCCTTTTCTACTATGAAGAGATTCATATGCAATGATCTGATTCTCTAGACAGAGTTACACACCTGCACTGGTATCAGTAGATATCAGCGTGACTATGAAAGGTCCGCTTGGATTAATCCACAACTTGAAATGAGATTGGAAGGGAAAAAATCCAAGTAGAACTGAGGTCAAACTCTAACACCCCCAATCTTGCGTATCGCCGTTTTTCACTTCACGTGGTTGAAAGACCTCCTTCCTCTAACAGCGCCGAACCCTGGTGGGAGCAGAGGTTACTCAGCGCTTCTGAAAATCAGGCATCGTGATCTTTAATTTCAAAATATAATCTGGGGATCTTTAATGTCTAGGAATGTTGCCGTTTTCTTCCTGCTGTTATGTCTCATGCCGTAACTCTCACCCCTGTTGTAACGGTAGAACTGCTGTGTTGCCCTAAAGCTGATTTTTTTTTTTCTTTTTAATCTGTCTTTCCCACTACTTAGGAAAGGCAATTAGCGTGTGGGATATACTGCTCTATAATAGCATGGTAAATTTGTAAATGACAGAATAGTGAATCTAATGAGCTAGCAGCTTGAGTGGGGGATAAATGGTAGGATAAATGATAATTACAGAGAAAAAGAAGGCTTGTAATGTGATATTCTTTGGTAAAAATTATAGCATTCATTACTATTGCAGGAAAGAGACACAAAGTGTGTGTGTGTGTGTGTGTACATGTTTGTTCCCAATTGTAAGATAAATCCAATGTTTACTGCCTGCTTTAGGTAGCGCAGTCACTGTGGCATTTTGTCAGCTGATACTTGCTCAGGACAAACGATTGGGGTAAAATATCAAATGCGGTTTTGCTTAATGATTTTTATGTTCTTAATGATTTTTTTTTTGTTCTTCAGGCTAAAGGAGGGGGCTATGAGAGTGAGGATGCCTATCAGAATGCAGAGCTGGTGTTCCTGGACATTCACAATATTCATGTTATGAGAGAATCACTGAGAAAACTGAAAGAAATTGTGTACCCTAATATCGAGGAGACTCACTGGCTGTCTAATTTAGAGTCAACTCACTGGCTGGAGCATATCAAGGTACGCATGGCTGCCCCCACTCCATGTGGCTCTCACCACAAGTCTGTACCAGTCTGGTCACTGGGAAATGTATCCAGAGATACTCATTCGTATCCAGATTTCAATTCATGAGAAATTTGAAGACTTACAGTTTGTTTTCAATTTAAAAACAACTAAACCCACCGTTTCTTGGAATGGGGAATTTTGAGGAGATGGGAAGAGGGACAAGAGAGAGGGTTGAAATACTGACAGATGGTGTTTAGGAAGTGCAATGTGTTCCTGGGTAATGTATAACTGTGAAAGCCCTGGTCAGAGTGTAGGAGCCCCAGAGGTTCCAGGCTCTTGACTCGGGGATCCTCAACATCCGGGCGTTACTGCCTGGTTCAGACCAGCAGGTGTTGGGAGTTCGTGCCCCATCGGCCTTTGAAGAAGCCAAGCAGAATTGGGATGAGTGTGGCAAAACGCTTCAGCTTCTACAAATGTTGGCTTTCAAGTTAAGCTCTTTCTTTCCTAAAAAGCTCCAGTTTACGTTGTCTGCCTGCTAATGCAGAAAGGGGCAGTTGCAAGGTGATGGCCATCTTGTGTTGGCCGTTCAGACACAGAATGCTCCTGCCTTTAAATCCTGGTCTGTCCAAGGACTGAGCTTAATGCAGGGGCTCTGCTAGAGTTGTGCCTGTGCTACAGTTTAGATGTCTTGTCATCTTGCTGAAACAAAAAATGTGTTCACCAATTTGCTGTCCTAGTTATGAAGTAGTTGGAACTGATTTACCATTCTCCATGAGGCAGGCAGAGCCCTTGGTTTGTCCTGCGTTGTCACGAGCCATTTTTCATTTATAGTTTCTGTTCCAAAGAGATTTCGTAACTTTTTTTTTTTTCCCTTGTCCCAGCTTATTCTCGCTGGAGCCCTTCGCATTGCCGACAAGGTGGAATCGGGGAAGACGTCTGTGGTTGTACACTGCAGTGACGGCTGGGACCGAACAGCCCAGCTCACCTCTCTGTCTCTGCTCATGTTAGATGGCTACTACCGAACTATCAGGGGCTTTGAAGTGCTAGTGGAGAAGGAGTGGCTGAGCTTCGGCCACAGATTTCAGCTGGTGAGTCACTAGCCCTTGGAAGGCACTGAACAGAAAGTTATTGTCCACCTTGAAGGATTTCAAAGGAGTTTAGCCTTTCCTGTGAGAAGTCTCCCACCTGAACTCGCAGAAGAAAGGTGAATGCTGCTGCTGTTGTTTTCTGCCTATAATTCCAGTCATCTCTTAACCTCCTTGGAGACAGTAGTGGTCAGATACGAGGAACAGCTGGTATTAAACGTCTCAGGTGCCTGACGGATATCTTGTGTTCCCATGCTTAGGCTTAAACAAACAGCGTGTGTTGGGTTCAGGACAGGTGTTTCTGCTGGGAGGCGGCAGAAACCACTGGGGTATTTTTTGTCTTTCTTTCCAGTTCAGTCCGTTTTCCGAAACTGCTTGGACACTGTCATTTAACAAATGCCTTGGTATTGAGAAGGCTGGGGAATTGGGTTATGGCCTTGACCTCGCATTTTCAGGCACATTTTATTTTTGGGGAGGCTTTTTAATTATTTAGGTAAAAGATCAGCACTTTGAGACTGGAGCAAGAGGAGCTCGTGGTTGTGTCCCTGGAGTTGGCAGAGAGGCAGCTTTGTGGACTTACGACACAGCAGTTCGTTACGGTTTGCGCTGATGGGGACGGAGAGAGCCTTTCAGTAGTATCCTTTCAGTCTTTGTTCCTAGTGTGTTTTGCTCGTAGCTGCTCTCTTAGGGCTGTTTAATTTTGGCAAGGGCTAGAAAAAGGTCTGTTTCCAGCACATGCGATGGTGGTTGCGTAGTTAAATGCTCTGAGGAAGGTGGGGAAACAGGCACTAAGCAGCTGAGGTTCTGCTGCAGCAAAACCGTCATCTGGTGTTTGAATGGTATTTTAACTTCCCTGTCTATACAAAGAAGATAACGCTATTGATTTCCTTTGGTGAGGGGAGAACAGTATTACAAGGAGGTAGGGATCTCTGTTACTTACGCGCTCTTGCCTGTCTTTGTACGGTACTCAGGGCTCCTGGGTAGCGTGTAACCACTAGCGTACTATACTAGTGATAAGGAATCCGGCCTCACGTGTCTCGGCCACACAGCGTGGTCAGGGTTGGAGGACTATTTCTGGGGATGCTTTCATCACTGCCTCTCTTGAGGTGGCAGGAGATGGGCTGGGTTAATGTTTGTACAGCGCTTGGAAGCTGCGAGGTGTTGTGTGACGGTTGTGGCCACATGCCGTGCCTGTAGGTAGTGTTTAGGTCTAGCGCACTGTACTACTGCAGTAGCCAGGACGACAGCTGCAACCGAAGCAAAAAGCATTCTCTTTTTTTTTTTTCCTCCTGAACTTTAGCTATTAACTGAAACCAGTGCCAGCATAGCATCTGGAGCCTCTACTCAAACAACTTTTGTTTAAATTTAGCATGAAAATATCCCCATAAGGAAGCGTCACTTCAAAGATGAAAGGAGTAGCTGTCCTTTACTCCTTTACCCGCTGGTATGGACAAAGCAAACCCAGGACTCACTTGAACCACCTTATAGCTCTCCGTAAAGGCTTGGGTGACCGAGAGGAGACCCCAGCAGTTTCCCCATGAACCCCGTGTGACTCATGTTCTTTGTCCTGCTCGGTTTCAGAGAGTTGGCCATGGAGATAAGAATCATGCAGACGCGGATCGCTCTCCTGTCTTCCTCCAGTTCATCGACTGTGTCTGGCAAATGACGAGACAGGTAAATTACTGGGTGACACACGTCCCCAAAGCTGCTGTGCCAAGATGTGGCACAGTGTCTGGCCCCAGGAGTAATTTCCAGGCTGACCTGCAGAGGCTCACCTTCCTGGGCTTCGACTCTTGTTCTGAACTCTGGCGACAAGTTTCTTGGGAGCCTGTTTAGCAAAGAGCCCGCATGCACAAGTGCACAGGGAGGCCACGGTGTCAGCACGTGTCAGATTAGCCAGTTAGTGGGTGCTGATGCCTACGTGCTGCTATCATAAATGTGAGCTTGTGCTCACAGCTTGCCTCACCCTGACACGGGGGACAGCTGCCTCACATTTGTCACGGAATAAACACCCCAGCCACCCTCAGTAGCCCACTGGGCCTTCGGAAGCATGAGTTTCTTGAGCTGCTGAAGTCTCGAGCGTGGTGGGTGCAGGCAGATCGCTGTTGCTTCTGCTCAAGCTGATCCTGTAACCAAACCTGCAGCCGTGGAGCAATGCATTTGCTCCATTTTAACTTCTGAAGGCTAACGCACTGCTCCTGATTCATACCCGACGGCTGGAGCCGAGTTCCTCACTTCATTCCAGGCATGGCAGAGGCACGGTTCAGGAGCCATCCCTTATGGTTGGGAGGTCTTTCCCCAGGTGTGTGGGACCTGGAAGGCTTTTTTTGTGTCTGCTGTGACACAAAATGTGTCACGTGGCAAATGTCAGCCACAGTCCGGCAGTTCACTGAAAAAGTTAGGCTCATCATGGATCAAAACAGGTAAAGTGGAAAAGAAGGATACCATTATATACGAAGCTGTACCACATTCAAGCAGAGGTAAAGGAAGGCTTTACCATCATCAAACGTCACTTTCACTGTGCTGTCCTTGGATTGCTCCTGGAAGCAGGCATCCTGTCCTGCAGCTGGCGAGGTCAGGATGCTGCAACTGGGGCAGCCTGGGAAGCAAAGCATGTCTTTGCAGATCACTGCACGTATCGTTACTGACCCTTTGTGGAGCTTCGGTTCTCCCTGGCTTGGGCCTGATTGTTTCTGCATGGAACATCAACAGCAAACACAGCCCCTACCCATACACGCGTTCCTCCCGCTGACCTGTGTTGCAAGCTGCCTCCCTGCGGTTCCCTCTGGGAAGCGCTGTGTTGCACAAACAGGTTATTTCCATTTGGCCCTGGGAAATTTCCATTTCGTTTTATGCATTATTTCACATGTGCTTCAGCCTTTTGTTCACAGTCTTGTTGCATGGTCTGTCATGAGGGGCAGGCATTAGCAGAGCAAGCTTCAACTTGAAGCAGCACCAAATGTGTATATAAACACAGCAGTCAAACCCTTCAGACCTCTGGCTTTTGCTCAAAATTCCTCTCTGCACATGTAAAGCAGCTTTGCAAGGGAGAAACTCTTGCTTCTAGAAGGAGCAAATATGATCCCGAATATCCAGCCAGGCAGGGAACGGGGACAAATCCTGTTTTAGAAATCAAGAAGAGAAGCCAACTCCTTACCAAGACCACGAAGCGGGAGAAAGTTTATTTGCGATTCCTGTTCTAAAATCCCAACCTAATTTTCTGGTTCTGTCTGAAGTTTCCTACAGCATTCGAGTTCAACGAGTACTTCCTGATAACCATCCTGGACCACCTGTACAGCTGTTTGTTCGGGACCTTCCTGTGCAGCAGCGAGCAGCAGAGGGTGAAGGAGGTAAGGCAGCTTCTCTCCAAGGCGAAGGCATGGTGGCCGTGATTGCTTTAGCTGCCGGGTACTGCTAGCGACACTGTTCCAGCACTCAGTGGTAGATGCAGGTCCCCCTTCTTAGCAGCTTCAACTGCTGTCCGTTGGAGGCTTTCAGAGCAATACCATTTCCACTGCTTTCAGCATGGTTCTCAGCTGCTCACTGGTCACTGAGGAGCTCCTGGTGTCTCCCGGTAGTTGGAAATGCAGTTTTTCTTTGAACTCCAGTTTAATGTAACCTTCTCTGTGGAAACTGGTACCTTTTCACCCTCCCTTTTCCTTGGAGTGGTCCCATTAGGTGGATTTTTAACTACCAGCCAAGTGTGTATTGTCATTCTGCACACGCAGGTTACAGCAAGCGCCTGGTCTCGGGGTGCGTTCTTGCTGTGCTTGCATTTTTCCGGGAGAGGACAGAGCTGCTGGTGTTGCGAAGGACGTGCCTCTGGGTCCTGCCATCAGCCAGCTCTGCTCTGCAGCCCGGCCGAGGTTGGTTTGCTGAGGGAGGAGCGTATAGATGTATCCATTCAAACGCTACCCTGTTCAGACCCTGGAATCAGAAGGAAAAGCAGTGACGCTCATTCTGGCTCACCTACCTAAAGATGGAGCACTTTGTCACCAAAAGCTCGCAGGCTAACGTCACAGAGGTACAGTGAGGACGGCGCTGGGTGGACCCCATGTAATTATATTTGATAGCACATGAGTTAAAAAATAAAAATAATAATAATAAAAAAAAAATTACTGTACTGTAGTGAAATCAGGGTCCCTGTTTCTCTAGAGTCCACAGCGGCTGAATAATTGTAATTTCCAGAGAAGAAAACCTGCGTGCTTGGGGCTTCGTTAAGGCCTCAGCCTAGCAAAGTACTTAATCTAGAAAGCACTTCAGCACTGGTTTCACTGGGACTATTCACAGCCCTAATTATTCCACTAGATCAGGGCCCAAGTCAAATGTTTTCTTTTTTTTCTTTGCAATTAAATACTCCAGCAAGTCCTCCAGGAGCACTTTAAAGAGGTGAGGTTTAACCAAAGCGCTGGGAGTTCCCATGCCAGCGTCCCCTTGCTGTGCCCATGGCGGTTCCTGCTCCGCGCTGGCAGCTGGCTGGGTGAGAGAGGATGTTTCCGTGCCAGGCTGCGTGTGTGCCTGCCTGCAGCCATGTGCTTTAATTACAGTAACCGCATCAAAAGAACATTTTGGGTTTGGTTTTTTTTTAAGCTACAAAAGGGCAACCAGCTCCGTATTAACGACAGGCATATGTATATGCTGTTATAAATACTTTGTAGATAAACGCTGCGATTCATATAGGAAATAAAGCCTCCTCCACCCCCTTCCCTTGCAGAGCCTTCCAAAAAAGACCGTGTCGCTTTGGTCTTACATCAACAGCCAACTGGAAGACTTCACTAACCCCTTGTACGTGAGCTACTCCAACCACGTCCTCTATCCCGTGGCCAGCATGCGCCACCTCGAGCTGTGGGTCGGCTACTACATCCGATGGAACCCCAGGATGAAACCCCAGGTACCTCTCTCTTCCAAGGATCCTGCTTTTATTTCCCTCCCTGCTAGCACTAATAACTCATTTTGGAGCTCAGGACCTCTGAAGCACAAGAAGTAACGTACACACTTAGGCTGCCACTGCTTAAATCTAAAAACAAAAGCCTAGATTCAAATGCAAGCACGTGGAAGAGCAGCACCCACAGCTGGGCTGCCATGGGCGCTCAGCTGGGGGTCACAGCCTCCTGAAATCCGCAGGGGCTGAAGACACTCAGCAACTGGGAAAGTTTCCCACTTTATGGGCAAAAAATCATCTGAATTCTCTCTTCTTTACAAACGAGCCTAAAAACCTAAGACTTCTTTGGTTGTGGGCTTCTAGCTCTCAGTTTTGGGGCTGTACTTAGATGGCCGGCAGCAGGAACGGCTGCTTGCTTTGGCTGCCTGAGGCACGGGGCTGTGACTGCGACCCTCGTTACACTCTTGCACCCTGGCAGCAGGGAACGGCCTTGCCCAGGGCAGGCACCTGAGACGGGAGCCTGAACATGGCCCTAAATGCTGAAATCACTTTTTAATAGGAAGGAACATAAATTCCTGGCTTGCCTCAGAGTCCAACTGCAGTTAGCAGAGCTTTGAAAATCTGGGGCATTAGATAGAGGAACCCAGCCTTCCAGCATTAACTATGTAACAGTCAGAACTATGTGGAAAATATTTAGATAAGTCTGTGGGGTTCCCCCCGCCAAAGCCCTGAAATTCTGTCCAGGCCGAGATGCCAAGGCCAGTCCCCCCTCAGAAACGTCAGAGATCAGAGTGTTGTAATGGTCATCTTGCAGAACAGACACAAAGTTTTGTTTAGCCACCCTTGCACTACACTTGCTGGATAAAAATGAGTATCCCACAGCCAGAACAACTACTGTCTGACCCCTGGGCTGGAGGCAATGATTTCCCCACCTCCCCCCTCCTTCCCTCATAGCTGGGTGCCAGGTCAGCAGCAACGCTTCATGGTCCAGGCGTCCTTCTTCCACGCTCACCTCCACCTTTTCTTGCAGGAACCTGTCCACAATCGCTACAAGGAGCTTCTTGCCAAGCGGGCTGAGCTGCAGAAGAAAGTGGAGGAACTGCAGAGAGAAATCACCAACCGTTCCACCTCGTCCTCGGAGAGAGCCGGCTCTCCCGCACAGTGCGTGGCTCCTGTACAGACTGTTGTATAATACAGACTTTTTTTTTTTTTTTTGCGCCGAGTACCTTCCCGGGACCATGGGGGCAGCTTTTCTGAAGCCTTCTGGATTTCCAGTGTGGTGTCTGGGAGATGCCAACCTATTTATTTATTTTTCTCCAGGGTAATTTATTAGTACTGTAGCACTAGAGGAAGCTTAAGCAAAAACAAAGAAAGGCAGCCCCCTATGCAATTAACCTTCTCAGTGGCTAGATTATAATACAAGCTAATTGCACTTGCCACCTAAAAGAAACCTAGAGCTCTTTCTTTGCTCACTTATGTGCTGGAAATCACTTGGCTTTAAAGAGAGCCTCTGCACTAGAGTGAAGTACTGTGGAGGAAAAACATCTACTCAGAAGTTTGAAAAATCTTCCCTTTGCTACAAGGAAATATCAAACCTGAGTTTATATCGGAGCCTATAACACAGCTGTTAAGTCATGAAACCTTCCGCTATGGATGTCTGCATAGCAGTGTTAATGAGTTTGCCAACGTACTCAGAGACAAGCAGCAACAGAATCTGAAACATATCACCCTCCTCCTTGCGTTTCCCTTCGCTTTGATCTAGGTCATAGGAAGCCATGTAAATGATGCCTTACTCCAAGAAAGGGCAGCTTCCACCAATACAACATGGTGGTAGAGGAGCAACCTACGCAACTTAATTTCGTAGGACAAAGTTTACTTCTGTATCTGCAACTTTAGTCTCACTTACAGTTTACATGGGTGTGCCAGGACGCGACTCCAGCACCTTTATTTCTGCAGGGGGGGAAGCAGAGCACGGCTCCCCTGGGCTTTCTGCAGCTTCTCTGGCCTCCAGTGCCTCACGCTCAGCAGGGGAAAGGTAGTGGAATTCCAAGGGGCATGTGTGAACTGCTGGGATCAGTCATGTCATTTTGCTCGGATAATAAGCATAATCAGCGATTTGAATGTTTCTGTGCAGGATCATAGTGGCATACTTAAGGTGTTTCAGTTTTCTGTTAACTCATGGAAGCAACTGCGTATCAACCAAAGAAGCCTTTCTGCCTGCATTGCAACTGCTGCTTAAGGTTATTGTGGTAGATAAACAGCTTAGCCAGTTTCTGAGCCCGGTGTTTAGGTCTTTTTCCTCATAGCATACTTCAAGGATTAGCGTCACCTGACTAAACTTAAGTCATATTCAATTTTAATACAAAGTTTTACTGTAGAAGCGGAGATAAAAACCACACTTGGTAACACCACGACTGCCCCATGGCTCTTCCAAACAGGTGAGGCTGCAGAAGATGGGGCTTACAGTGAAGGACGTTACACCTGTGCAAGCATCTTTACTCCAGGCTGCGTCTCACCTCCACGCTAAGGAAGAGGGGCAGGGCTTGGTCCAGGTTCCTGTGTTGCTCTTTTATGACAGGATCCCATACTGCGGTCACCTCTCTAACGCACCCATCAGCATGCTGCTTCACGCTGCCTCTCTTCCATGGTAGAGAAGTATTTTCTGAGAGGGTACAAGAATGGACAATTTACGTGTCAGAAATTGCCCGTCAAAAGCCACGCTCCTTCCAAGGCAGTAACAAGGGTTTTCCCCTGCAGTCTCCATTTCTGCCTGCTCCACTGCAATCGGTGTCTCAGTACTTACACTGAAATCCACAGCCACCTTCCGACAGGCCGAGAACAGGCTGTACGGCATCACTGCATTTGTGAGAGGGGGGGCTGGTGTTATGGTTCAATAGTGCAAAGGATCCACACACAATACCTTCTGAAGGCCTTGGATTTGCTTTAAGGATAAAGGGCAGATCTGCTCTTACGTACAATCATTATAGATGGTTCATAGCGTTATTCTCTATTAGCAAAGTGACTATGTGTGTATATTTTGTTCCTTGATGAACACTGTTTGGTTTCCTTAACACTAATAAAAATTGATAAATGGGTAAAGTTCTTCCTGCGCCCTTATTTTCAACTCTGTGGTTCGCCAAAGGACTTCTAGTCATGCAAACATTAATCAAATAGCACTGAAAATTTAGTATGTGGAATGTAAATCTCTCTCATTCTTATACAGATGGTCTTGGAAGATGCTAATGTTCAAACTCTGAGATTTAGAGTGACAGGAAAACAAAATTCATCTCTGGACAAGTTTCTCTTATCCTATACAGACCAGTATTAATACAGATACAGTGTTTAGCTGCTCAATATTACAAAAATACTTTCACAATTTAAAAAAAAAATCAAATAATTTCTGCACTCTACAGTTCATTACCACAGTAACATCTGTGTAAAAGGAATATTCGCATTTTTCTACGTAACTCCTGTTAAGCCCAAATTCATGGATGGTCTGGCATCAATGCCTGCTCCTTGCTCTCACCCCTACTAGGCTTAATTCCAACGTGGGCACCTCATTCACTGTATGCAGCGCATAGGGAGCCTAAAATAGTTCTAAGCCCTCCATCACTGAGGAGCTGCATCATCAACTCATCTAAGGCAGCCTGAGGTAATGCTGACATTAACCCATCTTTGAGCAAGCTCATCCCCAGAGGCTCTTCCCAAGCGAAATTACCAAGTGTACTTTCAGCTCCGGTCTTTAGGAACCTCCAGGATGAGCTGCTCTCCAGGGGTTACTCCAGCTACACAGAGCCCATGTCCCTCACATAAACAAAGTTAAGGGGGGTGCCAGGCCTGGATAACAGCTTCTGCCTTCTCCCCTAAAGCTTCTCTAAAGCTTTCTGTGCCTCAGATGCAAGAAGACAAGCAAGGTGGATCACCTACAGATAGCCGAAATCCCTTCTGCCTGTGTTGACCCTACAGTTCCCCATCCATTAGCTACAGGCAAGGGTGGACAACCCTGTCCCTCACCTTAACCGCAGCTTGCCAGCGGCTCACATTCACCTCCCTGACCAGAAGGACATCCCGTCACCACAGAAAGCACACTGGAGGGGGCACAGTGCTGCAAACACTGAGGTAATTTAGAGAAGTGCAGCTTTCCCACAACTCATTCAACAGGCAAGCTGGCTTTATTTCTCAGCTGTATAAATGGGTAGTCCGGGTCTTCTGTACATTCCATTAATTGGAAATTCTTTACATTATTAACATAATAAATAACATTTACTCAGCTGTGCAAGTCAGAGTGCAAATCAAATTGCACCACTACTGAAGTAGATAGCTCATCAAAGCACATATTTAAAGTTAAAAGCAAGATGCCAGGGCTGAACGGCATGATTGAGGCACTTGCAATTTAAAACACTTGTGGTTTATCTCATGCCTTTACCACCCAAAGCTGCAGACTAGGAGATGGGTTATTATTCCCTGTCCTTTTGCTTCTTCATAAAGTACAGTTGTGAAGAAAAATTTCACTCTTTAGACTTGAATTTAATGAATTATTAAGCAAAATAATTTGGAAAAACTATTTTGCTCCTTTTTTGAGTACTCAAACATCCCCTGCCATTAATGCTGAGTAATGCAATGCAGCAGAACAAGAACTAGGAAAGCTTTTTGAGGAGAGCTACGCAGGACACCTTTCCAAGGGTTTACCTGTTCTCCCTTAAGACTCTCTCAGGGCTCGAGTAACTGCAGCTGCACACACAACAGAACTGGGAAAAGCCCTTCAGACTTCAGGTCACAGCATCATTTTCAAACAAGACGCATCATGAGAAGCCTCCCACTGCACAGTTCAACAACAGCGTGAAATCGCACTGGCATTTCACACACACCAACCCATGGTGCTCAGTGTGCTGAAACTGGAGGGACTGCTGGAGCCGTAACACGAAAGGAACTGGTGGAGACCTACGTTTAGATTTGGTGGCTGAGTACCTTAAAAATGAAATGTCTTTTAAGCTAGACCATAATATATACAATCACACTCAGGGATGGAGAGTTAAGGGCTCATATTTCAAAAGTGCACTTCACATCCAGTAGTCTCTTTCACACAGCAAGAAAGGCAGCTGCTTCATATCCAGAATGGGAGAAAGTTTGACTGGGATGGTTTGAGAACATCTCCTGCAGTAGAGTCAGTAGTCCCAGCTGATATCGTCTTTCTGTAGCGAAGTCTGTATGGTCTGCATGTCTCTCAACAACTGAAGATTTTTCCGACTCTTCTCTCCAGGTTTCACCTTGATGGGACCAGCATTCTTTCCCTTTGTGGTTACTGTAGTTGTTACTTTAACCTCACTCACGGGGAACCTGCTGTCTTTTATTTGTTTAGCAGAAGTCTTTTTGGACTTGCATTCTCTTTTAAGTCTCTCTAGCTGAAAAAGAAGCCCAAAGAAAAACATTAAGCAGTGACCTTGTTTCAGTTTGTGTTCTGCAATTGTTCCAGACAGCTGAAATATCCCACCACTCATCTCACTCAGTTAAGCAAACGGATGCGTCTAAGTTGCCCTGAATAATAACTATTTTATTTTCCTTACACAGCATTGCTGTATTTGCATCTTTAGAACTGTGTTCAGCTTATAGTCTGAACTACGAGGTTATCTCTTTAAAAACTGACAAGTTGATTACGGGGGAATGTCTCCATCATGAACATAATAGAAAAAAATTATATATGACAAAAACTTGATTTGCCACTGTTACCATTTAGTGATTAAAAAAAGCCAAAACAACAACCAACAAGTAGAAAACAATTTTTTCTATATATAGGTTACTAGAAGTTCCATGTGAAGAACAGCATTTCACAAGGACTTTCCCCAGGTGTCTGTGCAGCTGGTTGTCGCTAGGGACCTCATGCAAAGCAGTTGCTTTGGTTCAGCACAGCTGTTTCACATGTGCCAGGAGTGAGTGTGACTGATCAGAACACAGGTACCTCCTGACACATCAGAGCATGCAGAGCAGTCGACACACTGGAGGGAAGGGATGCCCTCCAGAGGGACCTTAACAGGCTTGAGAGGTGTAGCCATGCATGTAGCCATCATGAAATTCAACAAAGCCAAGTGCAAGGTCCTGCATGTGCGTTGGGGCAATCCCAAGCACAAATAAAGGCTGGGTGGAGAATGGCTTGAGAGCAGCCCTGAGGACAAGGACTTGGGGGTGCTGGTGGACGAGAAGCTCAACATGAGCTGGCAAATGCACGCTTGCAGCCCAGAAAGCCAACTGTGTCACGGAATCACGGAATCTTCAGAGTTGGAAGGGACCTCTAGAGATCATCTAGTCCAACTCCCCTGCTAGAGCAGGGTTGCCTAAAGCACATCCCTCAGGGCTGCATCCAGGCGGGTCTTGAAAATCTCCAGAGAAGGGGACTCCACAACCTCCCTGGGCAGCCTGTTCCAGTGCTCTGTCACCCTCACTGTAAAGAAGTTTTTCCGTGTATTTGAACGGAACTTCCTATGTTCTAGCTTGCGCCCATTGCCCCTTGTCCTGTCACTGGGAACCATTGAAAAGAGCCTGGCTCCGTCCTCCTTAAACCCACCCTTTAGGTACTTGTAAACATTAATCAGGTCCCCCCTCAACCTTCTCTTCTCCAGGCTAAAGAGTCCCAGCTCTTTCAGCCTTTCCTCATAAGGGAGGTGCTCCAGTCCCACAATCATCTTGGTTGCCCTTCGCTGGACTCGCTCCAGTAGTTCCCTGTCCCTCTTGAACTGGGGAGCCCAGAACTGGACACAGTACTCCAGTTGTGGCCTCACCAGTGCAGAGTAGAGGGGGAGAATGACCTCCCTCGACCTACTGGCCACACTCTTCCCTATGCAGCCCAGGATGCCATTGGCCTTCTTGGCGACAAGGGCACACTGCTGGCTCATGGATAATTTGCTGTCTACCAGGACCCCCAGGTCCTTCTCCTCAGAGCTGCTTCCCAGCATGTCCGCCCCTAACCTATACTGGTGTTTGGCATTCTTCCTTCCCAGGTGCAGGACCCTACACTTGCTTTTGTTGTTTTGTGTCCTGGGCTGCATCAAAAGAAGCATGGCCAGCAGGTCAGGGGAGGTGATTCTGCCCCTCTACTCCACTCTGGTGAGACCCCACCTGGAGTACTGCGTCCAGCTCTGGAGTCCTCAGCACAAGAAGGACATGGACCTGTTGCAGCAGGTCCAGAGGACGGCCACAAAAATGATAAGGGGGATGGAGTACCTTTCCTAGGAAGACAGGCTGAGAGAGTTGGGATTGTTCAGCCTGGAGAAGAGAAAGCTACAGGGAGACCTTATAGCGGCCTTCCAGTACCTAAAGGGGGCCTACAGGAAGGATGGGGAGGGATTCTTCATCAGGAAGTATAGCAATAGGATAAGGGGCAACAGTTTTAAACTCAAAGAGGGGAGACTTAGATTAGATACTAGGTAGAATTTCTTTATTGTGAGGGTGGTGAGACACTGGAACAGGATGCCCAGGGAAGTTGTGGATACCCCACCCCTGGAAGTGTTCAAGGCCAGGCTGGATGGGGCTTTGAGCAGCCTGGTCTAGTGGGAGGTTCCCTGCCCACTAGAGGGGGGGTTGGAACTAGATGGTCTTTAAGGTCCCTTCCAACCCAAACCACTCTCTGGTTCTGTGATATCTGATCAGAATTGTCTCCCAGACAGACCGCTGGGGGCCCACGAAGCAGGCTCACACCTTGCAGCCCTATGTGCTGTTTCTCAGATTGTGTATTGCCCCCCCAGCTTATGCTGTGTTTACAGAATTCAACAGCTGTGGGATTTGCTATCACACAGTAGACAATCATTCCCCTGTCTTGGGGATGAGAGGAGCGTAAAAGGCAACGCAAGAGCAGAAAGCTCTGCTCGGGACATGATGAAGAGTGGGCACAAGGCTGACATGGTAAGACAGAAAGGATATTCCTGCAGAAATACTGGGATAGAAAGATGGAGGCTTGCAGACTAACTTTGGGACATCAAAGCTAAAGCTAGGCACTACCGCTCTACAGCTATATTCAATTGCTGCTGAATTAGAATATAATGTAAAAAACCCCTTAATACAGAAACTCTACAGAAGCACAAACATAATCAAAATGAACTCACCTGCAACCGATGCCTCCGGACTTTGCTGATCTGGTCTGCCTTTGCTTCCATCTTTCCCACCAGCACCTCAAGTTCCCTCTCTAGATCTTCCCTCACAGCAATGGTTGGGGCTTCCTGGACAAGCTTTGACAGCTGCTGGTGATCACTAGCATGGAATTCAGACAGAACAAAGCCTGCATCAGACACCCTTGGCTTCTAGTGCTTGTACACCCAGTTCAGAAATAACACTTTTAGGAAACAATAGCGTCATCAGACATGTTCAACATGCCATAATGACCCAGTAAGAACAGTTTTGCTGGTTAACAGCATTGTTACAGTAGCACATCCTGGTGGCAGGGTGCTGCAACACTAGGTTTCAATAACTTAAGTAGCTTCAAACTTCAATGCACACATTCAAAATAATGAAATAACCCGTTGAGGGCATGATCTCAGCACTCACTCAGTTACTATTTTGTGTCTAGCCACTGCAGTTGCGCAGTGGGATAACAATTCATGTTCTGTTAAGCCAGGCAAGCAAAATGACCGGTAAAGATGTCCTTTAACGAAGTATTTGTCCGTTGCATCAGGGGCTGTTACCACACTTCTCCCCTACCCCTCACAAATTCAATACTGCTGCATATAAACACAGGTATGGAGTCCAGACTTTATCAGAATCCCTCTTTAACTGCAAGGAGAAATGACAGCCTCTACAGCCAGTTGAACAGAGATAAGCTAGAGATAAGCTAAAACTAACTCCTTTCTCAGGCAAAACCTTCCAAAAATACAAAGCATCTACACTGATAATCTGCAAGGAAGAATACACCAAACTCACAAACTCATCTGTCCAAATTCATCTTGTAATGTCAGCAACACTTCTGAGAGCTCTTCCTGGGATGAAGAAGACTCCTTTGGCAGAGATGACTTTCTGCTTTTGCTGGCAGGATGACCAGTACTGATAGATTTTGCCAGTGGAGTATCATTTACCACACGACTGTTACACAAAGCTTTCGTGTGCTGTTTCATCAGGTGTAGGACATGTTGCACATTGGCACCAACTGAATGACTGGGACTGGTAGACTAGAAGGAAAAATCAAAGAGACTTATTTTAAACAGCATTGTCAACAACCTACTTGATAATAATAGGTAACATTTAAAAACAATAATATTTTGATTTGCTGTCAGCAATGTATTTTTTTGTTTGAATGAATATGCACCAACAAGAACAGCTTGACAAGCATAGAGAAGACCCTGTTTTGGAAATGCCAGTTCAGCAAATTATCAGTATTCAACAAGCCTTTTGAAGACAAACTGGAAGAAAAGAGTCAAAGTAAATGAAATGATCTGACCACTGGGTGTCAGGAGTGCACCAAGCCAAAGCCACTCAAGGAGCTGCAGCTACTGAGCATTAAGCTTTGGAATTAAGCAGCTCACCTTCCCAGCTACAAAGGGTACATCACCCAGACACAGTCTGTAATGGGGCTGCGTAGTGAGATGGCTTGTATGAGAGCATTTCTGGAAGGAAAGAAGAGAGAAATGTTTATCGAAGATGACGCTACAGCAAACCCATTTTCCCTCTGCATTGTAATAAAAGAGGCAACCTACCTTCCTGTTTGCCTGCATGCACCCTAATTTTACTCCTCAGTAATTGCCCTTCTCTTCCCCCCATGTTACCTTCTCTGGCTGCTTAGTTTTCTTCCTGGGCTTTCTTGCTTTTGGAGAAAGCAATGGTGATGCTGCTTGAATCAGTAGTCTGTTGGTTTCCAGGCCTGTCTGAAGCTTTAATTGAGGAAATAAGGGGAGTTACTGGAATTATATTAATAGTTAATCAGAGACAAAGTAAGCTGAGATTTGCAAAACAACAGTTTTTAAAATACAGGCTCTCTGAAAGCAAGGGCTGCAAGACTTCAGGATGCTTCTGTAGTCCAAGGTCAATTTAAACCTGATCTAGTTGAAGATGTCCCTGCTTACTGCAGGGGGGTTGGACTAGATGACCTTTAAAGGTCCCTTCCAACCCAACACGTTCTGTGATTCTAAACATTGAATAAGAATACTTCCTCTGGTAGCACTACTCATCACTAATCCTAGCAAGTTAGAGAATGAGTCTTACTGCATTATTCCCATGCAGGCAAGCGCCAAAATGTCAGCTGTGCTTTACACTTGACAAGATATTAGGGAAGTCAAGCCACCCAACCCTGCTCAATTGATCCTGTGGCAGACAGTAACAGACAACTATTTCTTCTGTTCTATTAAATTTGACATTAAAAAAGGGAAAAAAAAACTCAACCAAATGTCTACTAGAAGAGATAAGGTTAGGATTCTCACTGTCAACAGTGAGCTCTACATTCTTCACTGTTCCTTCCACAAGGAAGCTATGGCACAGCTTTAGAAATCACCTCCTAACCAATCTCAACTAGAAGCATTCACAGAACAATTAATCCTGATTAATTTGAGACAGCCTTTCCACTCTCCCCCCAAACTCACAGAAAGAGTTGATGCTAGAGCCTACCACATTACCTACATACTTCCTCAGCATACAATATTTAATGAACACAACGCTTCCAGGTTAGAAGACCAGTGTCCTTATGGGCTCGTAACCAATAGTATGTTGCCTCTTTTCTGCCTTCATGTACAATATTTCTAGTTAGAATTATGAATAAGGGACTACACTTGTTGACCTTGATTTATGTAAAGCAGAGATCCCCATGCGTCCTCAACAATGAATTTCTACTCCTCTTTTCCAACTAGCTTCTTTTATTGAAGAAATCAAACTTCAGTGCACAGGTGCCGTTAGAAAAAGGTTTCCAAAAAGCTCACAGAACTTCAGAACATTTGGTACCTCACACAGATGGGAAAAAAAAAAAAAAAAAAGACTAAGCCAAGGCTTTCGTTATTTTATGTATGGGAGGCACTTTCAGCAAGTTTAGTTGAAAAGTTGGTGTAAAGGAAGGGCTAATTACAGTGCATACCAGTACAAAAGAAATTTCCTGTTGGTTACCTCAGCTGCTTTTTCCTGGACAAGCTTCCTCGCGTGTTCTTCCTCCTGAAGCTTCTGTTCCAGCTCTTTCATTTTTTTCTAGTCCAAGTTGAATAAAAATAATAGCATTACTAATGAAACAATCCTTTTTTTACTGAAGCCTACAATACTAAGAGCCTGAGCAAAAGTGTATCAGTTCAACTTACGACTTAAAACTAAGTGAAGACTTCAGCATTAGAATGACGGCTGAAATTTTGTCTGTACAAGTACAGCAGTCAAAGGCATAAAGACAGCAGTCAAGCACTTAAGCTTAAAACCTAACCGATTTTTGTATTTAAATTCAGACACCAATTGCGGAAGTAAAATCGTAGCCTACAGGGAGAATAATACACAAGGCTCTCTCTCCCTCTTCAGTTGTAAAAACAACCTAGGAAGTAGATTGTTTTGAGCACATTATCCTGAAAGATTTTATAGAACAGAAGGGCTAACAAAGCTATATCGCAAATCATTATAAGCTGAGAGATACTTGCTTTATTTAGATCACTAAATTTCTGTAACTTAAACATTTAAAAGAGAAAAACTTTTGAACTTATAATCAACTTATTAATAAAGAAGAGGAGGGAAGTTTGTATGATGCCTCTGAGATATCTTTAAGCAAAACTGAAGCAATTTCATCTTTTTACGGCTAAAAATGTGTAAGTCATCTTTTGAAAGCCCCTTTCAAAGACAATTAAGGAGGAAGGCACACATTTCTTTGTAAACCCTCCAACAAGATGAAAACCTTTTTTAAAGCAGGATACACTTAAATTCCCAATGTGAAAGTTATTAAGTAACTTTCTGATTTTATACAGCAGAGTGAAAACATGATCCAGTGCTCCAGTACACAAAACAGCTTCCCTTCTCTTCCCCTAAAGAGTGACCATTATTCACAGAACCACTAATTAAATTTAAGTCAAAAAAGCATGCAATTCACAGTAACAGCTATATTTGTACACTTCTTTTTTTAATAAACTCAAAGAGCTTTTAAATATTTGCATTCTGCTCTACTTAAGCATTAACCACAAGATTAACATCACCAGCTGTTATACAAAGGTGTTAAAAGGCAAACCCCTGGATAAACACTGAGGACAAAGGCACTATATATAAAGGAACCAACTTTTTCTGTTGAACAAAAGAACTCTTTTGACTAATTTTTTTTCCCCATTCAAATCAGTTATATTCCAGGTAACTCTAAATAATCTTTCACCCTTTACAGCATATGGCACAATTCTTGATTTCCACGTGGCCGGTCGCACAAAGATCTTTAACCTGTTACATATGAAAGAATTTTTAATGTGGAAATTCTATTTGAACAGAAGACTGACGTGAAGCTGGGCCAATGCTTCTGTACCAAAATGAACGAAGTATTCACTCAGCCAGCTGTTCAGCTCAAACTGCACAGGAAGAGCGTCAGACCCTGTTGGAAGTTATCTATCCAAATTATTTTCCCAAAATGGTTTTTTTTTCCCTTGCTTATAGAAAAATGTATCACTCAATCCATCTTCCAAACTCAGCTCTCCCTTAGGCAGACACAGATTACTGGGGACTGAGGCCAGAGGGCCAGCTAAGAGCAAACACACACATGCTCCCTGGACACACTGCCCATCACGTAAGGTAGCATGGCACAGAAGGGCCCTGCAGGTCAGCACTGGGCTACCTAAAACGCTCTGCTCCATCATCACTAACATCTGCAAAAAATCTCAGTGAAAAAAATACAAATATTTCAACATGTATTTTTTCCCAATTTCTAAAGAAATGAAGTTTCGTGTGATCACCTTACCTATCCTTCTGGTTGCCACTGAAATAAATTTCAAACAACTTTAACCAAAGACAGAAAGTTTTGAGCCCTCAAAGATACAGAACACCTGTATTTCTAAAAAGCAGCTGCTGTGATAAACATCCAAATTAGTTCCACCAGAGAGGAAATGTCTCCAGTGTGAAGACAGCTTTTACCTCTGTGCTTAACTACCTTGCAAATTAGCACCTGCTTGACAGCTGAGCAGTCAGCTTACACCCAATTGTAACAGGGCAGGTGCTGCTTCTCACCACCTGGCAATTTAAGGATACAGGAAAAATGAGAGGTGCAGGTAGCGTACAGCCACAACAGGATGTGAGGATTCATTATTTCTGTTGTTCACAGAATGGTGTGGTTTTATTAAGTCTCATTGTTAGCATTAAGTCGCATTGTTGCGGGGATGAAACAAGGAAAGCCAAGGCTGCCTTGGAATTAAACCTGGCTAGGGATGTCAGGCTCAACAGGAAGGACTTCTACAAGTATATTAGAAGCAAAAGGAAGACCAGAGAAGTTGTGGGCCCACTGCTGAATGAAACAGGAGCCATGGTGACGGAGGATGCGGAGAAGGCGGAGTTACTGAATGCCTTCTTTGCTTCGGTCTTTACTGCTCGGCCCAACCCTCAGGAGTCCCAGGCATTAGGGGAAGTAACGGGGAAAGAAGACAACTTCTCTTGGGTTGAGGAGGATCGAGTGAGAGATCAATTAGATATTCACAAGTCCATGGGCCCTGATGGGATGCAACCGAGAGTGCTGAGGGAGCTGGCGGAAGTCATTGCTGGGCCACTTTCCGTCATCTTTGAAAGGTCCTGGAGAACAGGCGAGGTGCCTGAGGACTGGAGGAAAGCCAACGTCACTCCAGTCTTCAAAAGGGGCAAGAAGGAGGAGCCGAGGAACTACAGGGTGGTCAGCCTCACCTCCATCCCTGGAAAGATGATGGAACAGCTTGTTCTGGGCATCATCTCAAGGCATGTGGAGGAAAAGAAAGCTATCAGAAGTACTCAACATGGATTCACCAAGGGGAAATCATGTCTGACTAATCTGATAGACTTCTTTGATGGCATGACTGGATGGATAGATGAGGGGAGGGCGGTAGATGTGGTCTACCTTGACTTAAGCAAGGCGTCTGACACAGTCTCCCACAACATCCTCATAGGGAAGCTTAGGAAGAGTGGGTTAGATGAATGGACAGTGGGGTGGATAGATAACTGGTTGAAAGACAGAGCTCAGAGGGTAGTGGTTAGGGGCACGGGGTCTAGTTGGAGGTCAGTGACAAGTGGTGTTCCCCAGGGGTCAGTACTGGGTCCAGTCCAATATATTCATCAATGACCTGGATGAGGGGATAGAGTGCACCCTCAGCAGGTTTGGTGATGACACAAAGCTGGGGGGGGGCGGCTGACACGCCAGAAGGCTGTGCCGCCATACAGAGAGACCTGGACAGGCTGGAGATTTGGGTGGAGAGGAACCTTATGAAATTCAATAAGGGCAAGTGTAGGGTGCTGCACCTGGGGAGGAATAACCCCATGCACCAGTCCAGGTTGGGGGCTGACCTGCTGGAGAGCAGCTCTGTGGAAAGACACCTGGGAGTCCTGGTGGGCAACAGGATGACCATGAGCCAGCAATGTGCCCTTGTGGCCAAGAAGGCCAATGGCATCCTGGGGGGCATCAAGAAGAGTGTAGCCAGCAGGTCAAGGGAGGTCATCCTCCCCCTCTACTCTGCCTTGGTGAGGCCACACCTGGAGTACTGGGTCCAGTTCTGGGCTCCCCGGTTCAAGAGGGACAGGGAACTGCTGGAGAGGGTGCAGCAGAAAGCTACCAAGATGATTAGGGGACTGGAACATCTCTCTTATGAAGAAAGACTGAGGGATTTGGGTCTCTTCAGTCTGGAAAAAAGACGGCTGAGGGGGGATCTTATCAACACTTATAAATACTTAAAGGGTGGGTGTCAGGAGGATGGGGCCAGGCTCTTTTCAGTGGTGCCTGGGGACAGGACAAGAGGTAACGGGCACAAACTTGAGCATAGGAAGTTCCACCTAAACATGAGGAGGAACTTTTTTGCTTTGAGGGTGGCAGAGCACTGAAGCTCCAACTCTGGAGACATTCAAAACCCACCTGGACACGTTCCTGTGCAACCTGCTCTGGGTGACCCTGCTCTGGCAGGGGGTTGGACTAGATGATCTCCAGAGATCCCTTCCAACCCTGTGATTCTATGATTAAGAAAAGATCCATTACTACCAACTACAGTTCTTGAAAATGTGTCATCTACATATACCTTCAAATTCTAGCCATACGCAAGACCAGAGCCCAAACCACGCTTTTAGGGAATAATCCCATCCCCTTACTCCATCCTCAGACACAGCCATGCTCAGACTCTCTCCATCAGCTGTCCAGAGACTGCACTGTGGGACTACAGTTGCAATAAACTTACACTAGAAAAAGCTTCTGAGGCAAGTACTCCAATTAGGAGGCCTTCACATGAGTAAGAATCTCAGCATTTCCTTTTCACAGCTAACATTAATAATGACAAATTGCTTGAAGGTAACACTTATAGCTAAGTAGTGGCTCTGCAGGTTTTAGAGATTAAATGCTCTCAGTAAGATCCACACACAACTTGTGCTCCAGCAGTGTCTGAAATCAGAGGCAGTTAAATCACTGCTTGCTCATGAGTAGTCATCTCACCACTTCCCATTCATTTCAGTGCACAAGGTATGGAAATATTCTTTTTTATCTACTTCTTGCTACAACTTAAACCTGCAAACATTCCTACCAACTAAAGCAGAGACTGAAGAGGCAACAGATGCAACTGTTTTGAGCAAAGTGTGCCATCATCCTTCCAGGATTACAAGGTAACACTTGACACATGGATGCTCACATAGAAACACACCCTGCAAGCACAGTGCCAGATACACCTGTCAATTAGAAAACAACTCATGACAACAAAGTGATCACAAGGAAAATGACCTTTAGTCAGAACTAAATCCAGATTTCTCAGCTCCTACAATTGATTTAAAATTTTGTGACTTTAACACCCAATTCCACTAAAATAGACTTGTGACAACCACAAATTCCTGAAGATATCAGAGACATCTAGTTTGATACAGGAAAAAACCCAAACAAACACAAACTGTTACGCTGAAATTATGTTTGCAAGCCAGGTACAAAAAAACCCAACCATCTCCACCAAACTCCAGCTGCTATGAGTCAAAAGCTTGATAAAAGCCCTTGAGAAAGGAACTCCTGTTGCTGAAACAGTTATTTCAGCCCTGGAGGAGCCTACTACTACTTTCAGTGAACAAGGCCCAGGAGACATCAGCTCTGACAGAATCCGGCCCAGGTGAACAATGCAGGTACTTTTACTCCATAAATGCAGCTTACAAAAATGGGGTGTAAGGATCTTAAACAGCTTGTTACAACTGCCTTCAGTCAGGGACTCACAAGAATAGCTGTCGTGTCTGAAGGTCCTGCAGCAGACCAACTAGCTAAAGATTTACTATCAAACATCTCCTTGTGTACTCCTGGAAAAACACCATCTACTGTAGCACCTGTTAAGGGCTGGAGTGCAGGGTGGCAAGCCTACAATTTTGATAGAGTCCAGAGCTGTCCTCAATACCACAGTCTAATCATGTACTATCTGCTGCTTTTGGATGGAGGAAATTTGCAGGTAGAAGCCCAGTTAAGCCCTCTGTTCCCATGCTTAGGAGTGTTGTGGTCTCACTATAGCAGCGGGAAGAGGTATGTGGACCAGACTTCAGAAGCCAACACTACAGATGGTACACAGAAAGAATATGACCAAATACAGTTGTGTTGAACTTATAAAAGCTACAGAGTCAAAAGGAATCCTGAAGAGGCAAACTGATTCAAACACTGACAGACAGAGCTAGAGGCTAAGCAATGCCAGGCTCCAGAGCTCTGCAAGTAAAATAACTAGTAATTATTTTCCTTAAGGAGAAGGGCAAATGGCTAAGAGGAAAAAAAAAAAAACAAAAAACAACAAGCAAACCCACATAAATCAAGTCAAATCTGGGTCATAACAGAATATAACTGCTAGCATCCAGCATCATGCAAGGCAACTCAGAGGCTGGCAGCTTAGGAATGCCCACAGTCCTACATGCCTATGCACCAACTAACCACAAAAAAGGCACACCAACAGAGACCGCTAAGGCTAAACAAAGTGTAGTGACATAAAGCCTACTTAGACTTCCAGCAGTAACTGCAAGTTTTTACAACACTTGCTTGAAGAAGATATTTAGTTGCTTTCTCCACAGCACAAAGTTTTGCTCAGCCCTATTATTGACATATAGCTATAAAGTGCTGATTACAATAAACAAGATAAATCTGATACAGTATCCAGTACAAATGACAGACCTCTGCTATGGACTGCATGGTAGTAAGTCTGCTGTACTCTTTTTCCAGCATATCCAGCTTTTCCAACTTAGACTGAACATGTGATTGATCAAGCAGCCGATCTCTCTCCAACGAACCCTTGAAGGGAGAAGTGAAAAGCAAAACAATTATGAGCACAATAAACCAAGACCATCTATAGTAAGCCTTGTGTCTGCAGCACAAAAGGAAACCATAAACAGTCCAAAGTAGCTACTACTTCCCTCTGTGCATTTTTAAACGGTGCTACAATTACGGAGCAACTGCGCCACTGGCTCAATCAACACTGGGAGCCTCACACTCAACCAGATTCAGATGGGAGAGAATTCTGCAGAGTCTCTTCTTCCAAACCCAATGTGGTAAAAAATTCTCATTACTCAGCTATTAGAGATAGCTTTCTGTATATTTTTTCTTCAGTAAATATCTAATAGAGTGAAACAGGATAGCCACAGAGACCAATGAACAGAGCTCTAGGAGATCCATACTCCTATAAAACAAAATTCAAGTTCACTTTAGATATAGGCCCAATCCCAGAATCACTGATGGTGGGAAATAGAAATTTTACTATTATTTCTACAGAATCAGTATTCAGCCCCAGTTTAGCAAAAGCAGTACTAGTAAAGAAAATCCCTTAAGACCCGAAGAGGGAAACACAAAAGGGAGGATTTTTTCCCAGTGGCACGTGGGTATGTAACACTTGAGGGATAAGGATGAGCTTCTGCAGTAAGTCAAGCACTCAGAAGTAATCAATTCTTATTAATATTAGAGCCTGATACTGCCTTAGAGACAGGTCAAAGTCCAAAAATACCACAGTCCAGATAAGACTGGGAAATTTAAGTAGGAAAATTATCCACACCCAAGTATATTAAGGCTATCCAAAATAGACATCCATGCTTAAAGATAATAAAATTACAGCAACTACAAAAAATTATGACATAGTTCATGATTTTTATAATTTAACTCGAAGATAATCTTGAGAACACACCTGTTTCTCCAAGAGATGCGACTTCTCATCTTCTGCATGCTGGATCATTCTTCTCATGTAGTCCAGCTGTTTCTCTAAAAGGCTGCACCGAGACTCAGCAGCTGCCAGCTGAGAAGCCAGTTCTGAAGTTAAAAGGCAGAAAAGTGAAACCATGCACTGATTGTTCCTGGGATTTTTTTTGTTTTCGGGACAGCACCAAAACAAACAGGAAAAGGACCATCTAAAGAAACCCACTGACTAAGCCTCCTGAACTTCTGTATGCATGCAAATCCTTGAAACAAAGTATGTTTTTAGAATTATTTATTGTAAATCTGTGTGTCACTGCAAAAGATGCTGAACAAACTATATTAAATTAATTAATTAAAAAATAATTCTCAGCACAGAAAAGACAAGGACCTGTTGAAGCAGGTCCAGAGGAGGGCCACAAAGATGATCAGAGCACCTCTCCTATGAAAACAGGCTGAGAGAGTTGGGGTTGTCCAGCCTGGAGAAGAGAAGGCTCCAGGGAGACCTGTTAACAGCCTTCCAGCACTTACAGGGGGGCTACAGGAAAGATGGGGACGAACTTTTTAGCAGTGTCTGTTGCAATAGAACAAAGGTTAATGGTTTTAAACGAAAAGAGGGTAGATTCAGACTAGATATAAGGAATAAATTTTTTACAGTGAGGGTGATGAAACTCTGGGCAGGTTGCCCAGAGTGTTTCCAGGGATAGGGCATCTACAACCATTCCAGGCCAGGTTGGACGGGGCTTTGAGCAACCTGATCTAGTTGAAGATGTCTGTGCTCATTGCAGGGAGGTTGGACTAGATGACCTTTAAAGGTCCCTTCCAAACGAACCTATTCTATGATTCTGTGAAAACAGTTTTATGCATTGATAAAGCTCAAATTTCATCCACAATAGTGTTCTGTAGTATCTATATAAAGTTTGCAAAAACCTTGATTTTTCTTTGACACTTCAGTCTTGTCATGCTCTTTGTGTTGCATTTGTTCACTCAGCACTTTTTTATAGTCTGCTGTTTCTCTGCTGAGGTGTTTTACGTTCTCCTCTGCCTGAAGCCGTTCTAACTCCAGTCGATGAATTTTTTCCTGGAGGTTCTTCAGAGCAGAAAATATTGCTGTAATTGAACAAGTACCTTTTATTAGATACCATCAAATCGCCACTTCAAGAAAACATTGAACTTGAAACCTTTTGATAAAAGCATGTTATGTAAGAAAGTCAGTGTTCCTTACCAGCATCCAAGGCTCCTTCCAGGAATTAAGACCCGCTTCCCGTGAAACCATAACTGATCCTAAAACTAGTCTCAAATGAATAGATAGGGCATCTATTGGTGCATACCTTCATCTGAAACATTTGGGAAAGATGCATCCATTTCCCAGAACAAGACACATAAATATTCTGTAGACTAAGTACAAACAGTGCATCTTCTGACTCTTTATCAAAAGGAAATGAAAGGTCAGAACTAGGTAGCTAAAACAGTGTCAGCTCTTGTTATTATTATTCCTCTACCAGTGCATGCTAGCACAACAAATACAAAAACACAACGTTCTTATGAATAGTCACAGAGCAGAATAAAGATTAGCTATTAGACAGACCATAAAAACATTTATTTAAGTGGCAGCTCTTTTTTGATTCTTCTGTTTTTGCACTTGTGTTCTCCTCCTCCCCCCCAAGACATGCATCTCCTTTTGAGCTGAAAAACTTTCCCTCTTCCTGTTCCATTCCCTGCTTTGACAATTACTCAAGAAAACCTTTATATATTCATCACCACAAAAAGAAAACAGTTGTAATAGAACTCACATCACCTTGCAATTAGACCATCTGCTGGTAATCTGATGCATTACATCTCTTAGCTGTATTGTTTAATTCTGCAGAGGGAACCATAACCATAAACCTATAAGCCCTATATAGTCCTGTTAAAGTAAAACACAGGAACATCTGTACACAGAGCTCATATAGCAGACTAATCTGCAAGGTCACATTAACCCACTCCTTTGTGCTTAAACTCACACTAGAGAAAGAATACACCACCTTTATTACCAAATGCACAAGCACAGAAAAGTTGAGACTGCGTATTTGTTTGAGTTTCAGATTACGAAAAACCCCAACAAACAATAGTTATCAGAATTCATTTTACCAGAGTAAAAAGTCATCAAATCTTGAAGTGCAGAACAGCACATTCTAACGTGACATCAACAAAAACTACCTGCTTTAAGGTACCTGTTAGGTAAATAAGAAGTGGGTGACAGCAGTCACAGTTAAGGAGAAGTTACAGACAGCTCGGCCCTTTTTGCAGGATCAGAGTCACCAACTGTACCCTCTTCTCTTTACTTATGTTACAGTTACTAGGACTCAGCTGAAATGGGCAGAGTTGAAACTATAAACAGCTTTGTTACCTTAGAGCTAAATTGAAATCTCTGTATATTTACAATAATGACTAACAAACTACAGGAATGAAGCAATTCAAGAAATGAATAGATAAAGATAAAACCCAACAGGATGCCAAGTATCATTCAGTCATCGTTAGAGTATTAAAACCAACTATGTATGCTGAGACACGCATATATACAAATAAATTCAAACCAAAATAAGCAGAATTTACTATATTTAATTTCAGGATTTTTCAGTATGATTTTTTTTTTTAAATTAGGGGGTGGGAGTAACAGTAAGGACCCCCAAGCACAATCAAACCTACTTTCTCATCTGAAGTTAATTCCAATATCCTTAACCTTACTGAAATATACACTCCAGAAGACTTTTGCATTTTTAAAACCTACGCAAAAAGCGTAAGATAGTGTCATCTGTCTGTTGAATTGAATATTAAGTATATATTAATAGTTACATAATTATTTTTTTTAAATAAAGACATTTCATAATTTTTAAAAAGGCATATGACTTATCAGATTGTCTCCCTCTGCCTGTACTTATTTCAGAGTTGGCAGACTCCCTGCTTGAAAAAAGTTGCCAAGTGAAAACTTGGAAGTCAGTCACTAATGCAACATAATCTAAAAAACCACTCCTGCATCAGTAATTCATATGGAAGCTCTTTCCTGCACATCCAATTCTTTATCTGCCACAAGGTTCCTTTAGTTTTGTATCAACTGCACTCTAAAAACTGACGGCATTGAGCATACACTACATTTTAAATAGCGCTCCAAGAATTGAGATTTCATCTTCTAGGTCGTTAACATAGAAGTCTCTAATAATTCAGACATGAATTATGTTACTGGAACTGGGACTTGAGCCTATCATGCTGATTTTTCTACTTAGTTTGAGTAATATTAGGATTTATCCTAAATCTTTCTCACTTTTCTCCTTATAAGGAAAAAATATCAAGTTTTTCATGTAACTCCATGCAACTTGAGTCTTAAAGGGAGTATTTTTGCAGTGACCCGGAGCCAAACAGCTCACATTAAAGGATCAGTTCTGCTCTTGCCTCCCAACTCCCTAAGCTGCCTCCTATACATATCCCAAGGCAGGTCTGGAGTATGTCTCATTGCACGACAAGCCAAGGCACTAAAATAACAGAAAACTAACCAAGAATGTTTCTGTTCATGTCAGGTCAGGCAAGACGCATCTGCTTATCTGGAGATGAACACGAGGACCAGAGTGGGAAAGAAGGGAGAAGGAACAGCCTAGAAACGAGGAAGAACAAATGGGAGTAAAATCGCCTCCCTTTTTGGTGTTGTGAGCTCTCAGTTCAACACTATGCTGAACTTTTCTGTATCCTCCAAGCCTTCACTGATATAATAAATATTATTGCTATACTCTTTATCTATAAGTTTTAATATTTCAACAGGGCCAAGCCTCCTCTTTTGCTCCAAACCAGTCTGGGGATTAAAGTATCCTTATTTCAAACTCAGCTATGAACTCAGGAGAGGAGGACTGGAGAAGGGGCAAAGAAAACAAGTCAGGACAATTTAATGAAGTACTCAATTTTACAGCTCTCTCCTACTGAAAAGGAGCATCTTTCTCCAGCTGTAAGAGTACCTCTTTCATTAGGTATTCTTCAGAAAGAGAAGCGCTAAGGACCTACAAAACAGGTAACCTGCACATCACTGGGAAGTGATAAAAATATAGTAAGACTGCAACCTTTGTAGATTTGAAGATACAGTACTTCACCACATGATTTGGAGACAGGTAAGAAAATAACCTTGTTTATCTATTACCTCTGCTGTTGCTTTCAGGATATGGAATCACTGGTTTCCGTGGGGAGCGCAGCAAATCTGAATTAATAAATGGCTTGTACTTTGGATATTCTATAAATGAAGCTGCAGAGAGTCCATCTGTGGCTGATGCAGAGTTATGAGTTTTGTGCAGATCATCCTGAAAACAAAACAAAGCCATTATTTAGCACATTTGTTCCCCTGTCACAACAACAAAACAGTAGAATCCAATTAGTTGATGTGTAGAAGTACTACTGCAGGAGACTAATACCTCAAAAGCTGTATTTCTTTCCTTACATCAACTTTCCAAACATTCACTGTGTTTTGGATGATGCAATGACCAGAGGGGCCCACCTAGCTGTGAACACACTGTGCAGTCGGGACACCATTGAACTGTGTGCTTTCTAACAAGATTCTTCTAAGCAAAAGGGCCACAGCACTCGTATAGCATGTTTATGGGTTTGACTCAAAAACTGGCTACCTGGCCTAAGCTTTCTGGTATGTGTATATGAATTAAATAAAATATTAATGCTTATTTTTACTGTGCTAAAGTCATTTCTCTCAACTGTACCCACCACTAAAAGTTTCAGTAACAGAATTTGAAGGTAACCTGAGAGAGAAGTGGGCTGCAGGCAGATGCAATGCTCCTGCAGCTTTCCACAGAGCATTTACTTCACTAATTTGACAACTGAGCAATTGCTGATCTCGGCAGGGTTTTTTTAAGCTTTTGCAAACACCAATTATTGGGAGCATATTGTGACTTAAAGTACAGGAAGTATTTGTGAAAGTATCTCATAGAAAATCAGATATCAGCTCAAAATGCATTATGAGGAAGCAAAATAATACAGGTGACAAAAATTAAGAAAATGTGTAAGTTATTTAAAGCCTATACACAGCTAATTTCCTCTTATAAATAACAAATGATTTGTTATGCACAAGAAAATTAGGACCCTAAGTACCCTGAATGTATCAATCAGTATTCCTACGCACAGTTTTATGAATGCTTTGCAGTTTGCATTTATAACATTTCCTACACAACCTAAGTGCTTTTCTTGGAATAACTGCATTTGCACAAGAACTTTTGCTACCACAGATGGCCAATTAGAACACTAATCCCTAATTAAGAATATATTTACAAAAATATTTCGAACAGATTTTTGCACGCGTGCACATACACGCTGTTTTATGCTCAGCAGCCATACTGGTCTTTGTAGAATGTGTAATGTTAAAGTCCAATGAAAGCCTGCTAACATTAAGATCTAAACTTCACTCCTGCAAAAATACCGCCAGCGCTACAGGATACTAAATGCAGAATAATGAATAAGACCAAATAACAAAGGCAAAATGAACCAAGCAAAACACAGTACTTTATGCAGCAGGCAACAGAATAAGAGGAGCAACACAAACCTCAACAGCCCAGACAGCAGAAACTATTGATTCAAATATCCATCTACTATTTTTGTCTGATATTCATTCAAATCAAAGGTACCCCACAAACCAGGCAAAAGAAAAGGTGAATGAGTCTGAGACCAAAGTAGGGCTGCCAGCATCACAATTTTTCTCGACATCTTTTATTTTCCACCTGTAAAATCTCATCTGTGGGTTAAAAATAATTACATAAAAATCACAAACCACAGGGGTTTTTTGTTTGTTTTTACTGGCATAATTACGCGTTATCTAGCCAACAGCAGACTGACCCAAAGAAAATGCTAGCATACTCAAACATTTGAACGCCAAGTTACACAGAGCAAAACAAATACAGGCTTTCAACTAGTCGCCTGTCTTCTAAATTTCAGCTGCATGCAGGTATAATTTGAATAGCAGAATAGTCAGTACAGCTATCTGCTTGAAACAAATACTGAAAAAATTGTCCTGAAATATTGTCTATTGTATAGGCAATCGTTCTTTGCCTATGCAATATCATCTAAAGAGCCACTTGCTACCGGCTATATTTTCATTATATGTTTAAGAAAAAGACTATCTTATATTCTGTTTCACAGTTACTTCTCAATACACCTGAGTGAAAAACTGAGAAAGTTTATGAAACAGCATTAAGGAATCTCCCATCACAAATCTCAGACAAAAATATCACACCTATTCTTTGCTCTTCACTTTCTCTCAAGTCATTAAAAATTACGTAAGTCTGTTTCTGCTCTTGGAAATTCTCATGGGGAGCATCACACTGCGATGCTCAGGAAAATCCTGAAACATAAAAAAATACGTATGAAAATCAGGGAACACCATACATTTGTTCTGAATCTCAACCAGGCCACATTTGCTAACTAAATTTCCTCCCTTTCTGGGTACTCCCTATAGTCTTTCTTTCCTTAAGCCACACTAAAGCCTCATAATCGTAAATGAAGAAGCTTAAAGGTTCCACGAGGAGCTAAGTGCAACACTATGATGTAACAGTCACAAGCTGAGCACATTTAACCTTCACAGGTCTGAGGACATTACCTTCCAAAATTCATTGCTGCTGCCATCACTGGCCTACTCAAGCACGCAAAAGGAACATTAAAACAGAGCAGTGACAGCTTAACACACTAGCAGCATGCAGTGACCTCCTGAAGATTCTGAAGCCTGAACACAGTAGGGGCAAAAAATAAAGACACAACCTCACATAGACAGTTTTCAAAAACCAATCAGCAATTTGGGGCAGAAGGACACTTTTCAAACCATGCAACCTGTATAGATGGTAAAAACGACCCACCATAACGCTGTCTCTTCTCTGATGCAGTAAAGAAATACAACACCATGAAAAACTATCCAGAAGACTATTAATCTCAGTGGTATACCAAATGTTTCAGCAAGAAAAAGGTAAAAAAATCTCTATGTTTTTGTCATTATCATACACAATTTGACTAGATCCAATATTAAAAGTAAAAATAGCAATGATTTATAACAAACTGTAGAACTAAAGAGGGAGAAATTTTGAGCATTTGCAGGAAGTCTCTCTGGCAATAACTGCAGCAAGAAAGCATGAAGACACCAAGCCTTTGGTACCAGCACTTTAGCACTGGGAAAAGGGACTTAAATAGAGTGGATGTATCACAAATTCTACACAGGTGCTCAGAACAGGGGGAAAAAAAAAAAAAGCTTGGTAATGCTTTAAATGACACCCAGTAGTCCTCACACTCCATTAACAAAAGGAAAAAAAAGAAAAAAAAGAAAGAAAAAAAAAAGGCTGAAATAGGGGAAAGTCATCTACAGACTGGGAAAAAAACCAAAATAACCAGGTATTGAATTCACCAAACATAAAATACCCAAGTACTTAGTTATCAGAACTTACAAAATAGCTATTTTGGAAAGACAATCTCAATTAGCAGCCCGCCCTTGTCCCTCAGTGCTGCCTTACTGGGAGAGCAGGGAAGGAAGAACAGCCCCTATCAACCAGAGACCAACCCAAGTGCTGTCTGTGCCTGCCTGATAGAACGCCATGTCAGGAGTGCCCTAAATTTGTATAACGTCTCTAGTTAAAAGCAGACATTAAAAAGTTAACTTAGTCAAGCCATTACATAAATGAAGGGAAAAAAAAAAGAGAAAATGTTGCCACAATACAGTATTTTTTGTTAAGTTTCTGCTGTAGCATGCCAGATGTATTAAAAGCAACTATTTTCAAAGCTCAGGAAGTGTAAAGTTTGCTTTTTGCTTTTTTTCAACACATACAGAGTCTTCAGTAGTCAACTTTTTTCCTAAAAGTTTTTTTTTTGTTGTTACTAACTAAATTAAGTAAACAGCCTACATTCATCTACTTAAGACTAAAACTAGTTTCCTTCCATCTTTCTCTATGCATGCTAGAAAAAAAAAAAAAACCAAAACCGTCAGGAAGGATATAGGATATATCCTGCTGTCACCACTCTTGTTGGTGCAGGTGTAAACACGGGGGCACACTGCAGAGGCGGAGACAGAGAATACGAAGCTGGGTGCCCACCATGCAGTTATGGAGACCCCAAACCATGAACCCTCACGAGACATATCTTCCACACCATCATGCTGCACCCTTTTCACCATCTCTACTCCTCCTACATAAGGCACAGCTACTCACCAAAAAAAGCCAATCAAAAAACCCACTTGACTTCAGAGAGCTACAAACCTCAAGCCAAAACGTGAAACAAGGAACCCAAGTGGAAACTTGTGTTTGAGGCGATGATCTGGTGGAGGCAGGCAGCCCCAAACACCCAGCTCAGTGCAGCTCGCTGTGCTTGCTCCAGCCCAGCCTCAATTTCTTCACGCCACCTGCCTGCGGTGGACTCGGGTCCCGTTCCTTCTCTACCCTCAGCACCTTGAGCAGGACACGAACAAGGAAATTCTGTCCCTCTGCACACCACCACCTACACATTACCTCCAAACCTGCCAGCTGCTCCTGCAGGCCTAAGGACACAGGCATACACTGAAGTTAAACCTCAGTTTAAGGGAATGTTTTCGTCTCGTAAGTGGAAAGGAGCTGACGCAAAATCCACAGCCAGCTCTCCAAGAGCAGCTCGCTGTGCCAGCCTAACTGGACCGTAATTACAGTCCAACGCTTAATTGAGCCTCACCTGCCTTTGGAACAGGTGGTTTCAGGGTCACGACCCCAAGTTATTTCTGAAAACAAATCGAATTACAAAATTTTAATCCCATTCACTTACAAACACGCTCTGCCGACACTGTCACGGGAAACGGTAAGAAGGCTGCTACCACAGTACCTTTATCTTTTTCTAGCTCTTTTATAAAACATGTGTGCATATATGATAGGTTTTAATACATTTAATCGCTGCATTTAAGAGACACAGGAGCTTTCACCGCCCGCGTTGCTCTGGGCAGGCCGGGGGCGAGCAGGCCGCTGCCCCGGACCCCGCCGCGGCCCCGCTCCGACCCTGACCCCCAGCCTGCCCACCATTCCCCTCACAGCGGCTGCGGCGCGGGCGAAGGCCCCGGGCCCACCTCCCCCCTCATGGCCGGCGCGGGGCCGCACGCCTGAGGAGACCCCGCCGGCGCTTACACCCGGCGCCGTGCAACGGGGGCGAGCCAGGCTCTTCCCCCCCTCCCCAAGCCGCCATAGCCCCCTCAGAGACGCGGCCCAGCCTCACCGTGCGCTGAAGACCGCGCGCCGCCGCCATGTCGGCCGGGGGCCCCACGCTCGCGCCTGTCCCTTTAAGGCACTCCTTTCGCGCCGATCGACTCCCACTTGATTGACACCGCGTCTTGCCAATGGGAAGGGAGGAAACGAGGCTAAGCCCCACCCCTGAGCAGTGCGAGCCCCCGTCGCGGTCTCAGATTTGAGTGACAGCTGAGCTACCCAATAAAATAATAAGAAGGGCGCTTTTCAGCCAATCGAAGGGGACGAGACAACAGAGGCGGTGCGGCCTCCTACGGCCAATCGCTTGAGGCGTGTGGGAGGAGCGAGCGGCCGCGGGCACACGGCTCCTGCCGCGCACGCGCGGAGGGCTGGCGGCGGAAGAGGATGGTCTTTGTCAAAGTGAGCCCCCGCCCCCCGGCCAATGGGGAAGCAGAACTCGCCCGAGGCCGCCCAATCAGCGCCGCCGTCTGGCCGTCACCCAATCAACCCCCATCACCGGAGCAGGGGATTGGCGGCGGCGGGTCCAGCGAGGGGCGGCGATTGGGCGGTGAGTTTTGAAGGCAGGTTTGGCGCGGGGCGCTGATTGGCTGCCACCAGAGCCCCGAGCCCGGGGCGGAGGGAGCGGGGCGGGGGGTTGGGGGGGGGGGGGGGGGCGCGCGGGGTGACGCCGATGCCGACACCGAGACAAGGGGGCGGCGGCGCGGCGGCGGCGGCGCGGGCTGGGCGCGGGGCCTGGGCCTAGGCCGGCGGCGGGGCTGCGCTCCCCAGGCGGCGGGGGCGGCTCCTGGGCGGCCGCTCCGGCCCTCGGCCCCCCCGGCACCTCCCTCTTCCCCTCCCTCGGCCCGCCCGTGTCCGCCCCGCGGATGGCGGCGGCGGCGGCCGCCCCGGCTCTTTACGCCTGCACCAAGTGCAACCAGCGCTACCCCTTCGAGGAGCTCTCCCAGGGCCAGCAGCTCTGCAAGGTGCGGCGGGGAGGAGGGCGGCGGCGGCGGCGGCCCCGGCCCCGGCGGGACCCCCCTGAGGGCGGGGGCCGGTGCGAGGGTTTGGGGGCCGTGGGGAAAAGCGCGGGGGGGAGTAACGCCGCTTTTCTCCCCTCAGGAGTGCCGGATCGCCCACCCCATCGTGAAATGCACTTACTGCCGGTCGGAGTTCCAGCAGGAGAGGTAGGGCAGGGCGCCGAGCCCGGCTGGGGGAGGAACGGCCCTTTCCTGCCTGTAAAGGCAGAAATTCGCCCCCCGGGAGACACTAAAAAGGGCAGAACCGCAGGAAAATAACCCGCCCCCCTGCTCTGGCGGCACCGGCGGGTCGCCTAAACCCGGCACAGCCTTAAGATGCGCTCACCTGCCGTTACCCGCTCGCCACAGCCCGGGTCTGCCCCAGCGCCGTCCTGTGATTGCCTGGGGAGGAATGTCAAGGGGGGTACTGGTTGCTGAATTCAACATTATGCGATTTTGTCTTTAGCAAAACCAATACGATATGCAAGAAGTGTGCCCAAAACGTGAAGCAGTTTGGAACGGTGAGTAGGCTCTTAGTCCTAAACATCGAAGTTCATTCACACGTTAAACTGAAAAAAAAAAAAAAAAAAAAAGCTGTCTTGCAGCTACACTTCTTATATTCTTTTTTGGGGAAAAAAAAAAAAATTACCTTTCGGAAGGGTGGTGACAATTACTGGCAGCTCTCGATTTCCGTCGTGGCTTACAGTTCCTTTTTTTTCAAATTGAAATCCATTGCGATTATATGTATAGCATAACAGTTATGAATAATATAGCCATTCACAGCAAAACCAATGTTATTTCACTTTATGCATGTAGAATTATTCTTCACATACTCTCATAAACGCACGCTTGGTGGAAGAAAGACCATTAGCTGTCTGTGCTCTTAATGAGTGGTAAATGTGAAAATCTAATAGCACCACATAGTTTATATTATGTAAGTCTTTAAAATTTTAAATGCATGTTAATCATGTTAAGCTATTAAGTAGAAAAGATGAGTATTAGCTGTATGCGTGTTACTTTGTGTCTTCTCGTCTTGAATTTGAGCTTCAGTTCTGTTAGAAGAATGAATTTTTTAAATACGTGAATACACACACTGTATCTGAGCGCCCTGCAGATACTAGTTTATAGGCGGTATCAAGGTAATCTTGTTGTGAAACAAAAGTGCATAATTTCTATATGTCTTGATGACATACACCATATTAGATGAAATTCAGCTTATTTGAGAAATGTAACAGCTGTTGGTATGTAGTCAGGCATTTTGTGAACGTAAATGTAAACTGAACAAAGAACATTCTTTTAAAAGCTTAAAATACAGCAAAATGAAGTGCAGGACAGATCAAACAATGTTTTTTATCAGTAGTTCATCAAAAAAAGGAACCGCATTGAAGATAATCAGCCATTTCTAACCTATGAAAACTGACAGCAATTTTATTTTCCAGCGGCATATTATTCTAGTTGAGCATATGATATAAAAGTTGGTATCCTGACCTGATGGCATCTGAAGCTTTTTGTTGTTTGTGTTTTTGGGTTTCTTTTTAAGTTTCCTGCAGAATTGCAGGGATCAGGATACTAATCTTGGAACTGCAGAGTTATCAAATCCATGATGAAGGAAGAGGGATGTTTTCAGAAACTTCCAGTCTAAAAAATGACTTGATTACTCTTTTTCTAAAGTTTTTAAAGTAATTTCTTTAGTAATGTCTTTAGTAAAACAGAGAAAAAATGTCATATTTTAAAAAAAATTAAAAAGAAGCAGGGGTGGAGGTGAGCAATCCCATTGTATGTGTTTCTTTCATTGAATATGTATCTGAGGTTTCATGGAAGTTCAGACTGGTTTTGACCATTGAAGCAGCATCATTTTAGGGGAAAAGTTTATTATTGAAGATAAAAATGGTAGGTAAAAGGTTCTTTAGGATAGGTTATATGAAGCTCTAGTAGTTTAGAAGTGTCATTGTGTGATTTGAAGTACCTGTTTTCATTACAGAAACTCTAAATGTATTAACTTCAGTTCATCTTACGTTTTTTTTCAGCCCAAGCCTTGTCAGTATTGTAACATTATTGCAGCATTTATTGGCACAAAATGTCAGCGTTGCACCAACTCGGAGAAGAAGTATGGCCCACCGCAGACCTGTGAACAGTGCAAACAGCAGTGTGCTTTTGATCGAAAAGAGGAGGGAAGAAGGAAGGTAGGCTTTATTCCATGGTTGTAATGGCTTAGGCTGACAGCAGACCATGTTCCTTCTTCAAAAGAGAAAGATTAACAGGAACGTATCTTAAGTTCACTAATATTAGATTAAAGTTGCTGTGCTGTTCTTTACAATATTTGAATTAAATTTTGCAACCTGCAATTGTTACGTTAGCTACTGAGCTAACTTACTTTAAATTAAATCACTCTTGAAAATAAGCTTAAATGTAAGCTGACAGTTGTAGCTGGGAAACAAGAGGTTAAGCAGCTGAATAGTTCCCAGTGCTTCGATTTTATTTTTTATGTTTTGTTTACTGCTAAGACTGCTTTCTAGCATAACTTTAAATGACAAAAAGAAATGGAGTAATATTGACTTTACTAAAAGATAACGTGCATACATTGGAGATATGGTAGTACTGTTCCGTACCAAAGAGATGTCTGGATTTTCCCCAGAGATAACAGATGAAGTGAAACAAATTTTTCTTGCAAATATTTAAGTACATCTTTCCTAGCTCAAATATACTTGGAAAAAAAACACTGCTATGAATTATTTCCCAAAAGGTTGATGGAAAGTTGTTGTGTTGGCTCTGCACACTGTCCTACAAGAGAGTGCTACAGAAGACAAAAGAACAGAGGAAGAGCCTAGGATCGTCACATTCGAACTCCTCATCTGCATCGCTTACTGAAAAAGACCAGCATCATTCAAAACACCACCACCATCACCACCATCATCATCGTCACAGCAGCAGTCATCATAAGTAAGTATTTCAACAATTAAAGTAGCTGTTGGTACCTCTTTCTCTTCTGTGTTCTGTTAGTACTGAGATCAAATCAAAGGAATTAAGAAATGCTGTTTAAAACATGGCATCAGAAGCAGTAGCAGAATGTCATTCTTCCATGGTCCGTCAAAATCGTTGTATTCTTACAGTTTGGATGAAGGGAGATCAGCAAAAAGCAGCAATTCTTGGTGATCATCAGACTGGTCAATGTTAAAATTGGTTACAAGTCTAGAAAAGAAACCCACAGAGCGGCCACAGAAACAAGATACTTAGGGATAAACTTGAATTTGGCTTTCTAAGCAGTAACTGCTGTGTGGTAACTGCTATTTTATGTGCATTTAACATGGGTTAAAAGCGTGTGTTAGCAGAGCAGCTACTTTGCTCAGAATCCTTGCCCTAGCTTACTTCATTCTGACTTGTTTGTGTGCACATACTTGCAGTTAAATGGAGAAGCAGAAGCAACGGTGTGGCACCACCCTCGGACTAAGAGTGTAGGACCAGTTTCTATCTATTTACTAGTTTTTATAACCAAATCTTTCTGGAATTGGCAGTTTGTGAGTGGCTGTCATACAGACATGGGAAAGTAACACTGTCAGTTTGGTTACTGGCACTCTGGTAACATTTCACACAGTTTTGTCCCATCTTCTGCAAGGTTTTTCAGCGTGGCCATGGCATAGACAACGTACCAACCTTAACGAACATACACAGTTTACTTAGTCGTAAATCACAGAATTGATTTGTTTTTTATGTCAGTATAATAGTCCTCATGATTCTTATTTTCATTGGTAGGCTTATGGCAGCGTAACTTCAGAGCTACTTATTTTATTTTTATGTTGGATAGTAAATACTACGGCTGCAATGGTAATGACCCTGACCCCAGACACACAATCACTTTAATTCTAAGCTTCACTTTTCTAGTGCTAATGATTTTCTAACTTGACTGAAACTTGCCTGACTAAGTGTGACTTAAAGATAGAAGTAAAATAAACTGGAATAATACTGGGAATGAGGAGAAGAGAAATGCGTGTACTTTCACTTAAAAAAGAAAAATAAGTTGGTTTTTTTTAGGAATTTGAAGAAGAAAATGACTCTTGTCAGGCAGAGAGTTATTGTACTGTTCCTGTTCTCTCAAATCTCTGCTGAAAATGGAGTTACAACAAGCTAAATCTAATTGAATGTATGTGGCAGAGGTAAAGTAAGGATTAAATAAAAAATACTTTGCTCTCTGCTACAGAATAGAACCTGTAATATCCTTGGGAGTTATAGAAGTAAGCGTATCTCTATAAAGATCATAATGTACCTGGTTTGGCACCTTTTTTCTATAGGCTGCCATGGATCCATTGCTTCTGGTCCAATAAATGCGACTCCTTTTCCCTATGCCTTTCAGTTATTGTTAAGATGAGGCAATGAGGTAGAAATAGAGACTCATTGAACTATTTCATTGAGTGCAATCTTCTACATTCTACCGTTCCTATATCAGTGGTGTTTCTTAGTTGCTTTTGAAATTATTGGAAACAACTGTTTAGACCTGAAAGGCAGTTACTTTCAGGGGTCCAAAACTTGGCTCTGCTCTTGTGCCATCACATAAGCGCCACTTCAGGCAATGTTCATATGGCAGCATGGGAATCCCAGGAACGCCGCTTTAGACCAGTGTACCCAGTACAAGATAAGCAATATAAAGTTCACAAAAATTGGGAGGTACCAACAAAAAGGCTTAACCATCAGTCTGGAAGTCTGCCCCTTGTGTCTTACAATAGTGTAAACATTTAGCCAAGAAATATTTTTATAGCATCCTGACACATTATAGAGTGATCACGAATATGACAGATAATACAACTGTCTAATTGAAAATTCATAATTGTTAACTTTATTAAAAAAAATAATGGGGGGGTGTGGATTTTTCTCAAGTACAGATAACCATTCACATAAACTTAGCAATAATGGCATGTTTGGTCAGTTACCAAATATGTTTCACATATTTCAGAATCAGCAGTCTGAGTCCAGAACAAGATCAGGGACTATGGAAACAGAGGTAAATATGATACTATTTATTAATTACCTTTTAATTTATCTTGCAGTTTTCATTTAAAGGACTTTTTTCTTGCATTGCTGGCTAGTCTCTAGCATTCCAGCTAGGAGAATGAGTTAGTTATTTTACATGTACCAAATGGTGATATTAGAGAGTTATATAGTATGAGGCTTTAGGTTTACATTTTGTTTGATTTCAGCCATAAATCCTCTGCAGCTATTCAGAATGAAACTCCAAAGAAAAAACCCAAACTGGAATCCAAGCCATCAAATGGAGATAGGTAAAGTTATATTTTCGTAAAGCTGAGCCATTTCAACCAGACAGAGCACTGATGTGTGGCCAGTTGCTTCTTTTATTTTTTTTGTTTGTTTGTTTTTGTCTGAAGAATGAGGGAGGTGAAACTGTTGTCCAGACAGACACATTATTGGGTGGCATCTGAGTGCTGTCAGTCAAATAAATGACTTTATTAGCAGAAAACTGGCACTGTGTTCCTGCTTTTAAGCTGTTTGGGGTAAAATTAAATAAAGTTTATGTATGAGGCAACAGTTGTCAATGAAACAGTATTCCTTAACGTCGGTGTTTTGTCAGTTAGATGCAGTGTTGAATCTGCTGCTTTAAGCTGACCTGGTATCTAGAGAAGTCTTTTGAACCTTAATGTGGGAGACTGAATCTTTATTCTGTCTCTGGCTAAACAGTTGGAATAAAAATAAAAGTGGCTGCTTCAGTCAAAAGGTATTTGTCCCCCTCAAAGCTAATACTTAATTATATTTCTGCAGGTGTATGTAATGTGTGCCATTAGTAAGGTAATTTGCCAGTTGCATCCATTTCTGTCAGGTACATACTTTTTTTGCATTAGTCCTTAAGGATGTCTGTGGAATTATTAATTATCCAATTTGAATTTTTAAAAAAAAGTTACTGTTTTTTCCCGTTGATGTTGCAAGTAACTATTGTTTTTTATTTTTAGTAGCTCTATAAATCAGTCAGCAGACAGTGGAGGAACCGACAACTTTGTCCTCATAAGTCAGCTGAAAGAAGAAGTAATGTCACTTAAACGTCTTCTGCAGCAAAGAGATCAGACTATTTTAGAAAAAGATAAAAAGGTAAAAGGTGCACCTGCTTAATTATAATGTAATAATTTTGTTTTCTATTTTGTAGACTCCGGACAATGTCAAAATGGTGACATAAAACAAAAATCAGATACAATTTTTTTGTATAGCAACTGACCAGATCTTACCATTTAAAGGACACGTTTGGGACTTTTCTATCATGAATAATATTTTGGCTCCAAGTCAAAGAGGAATTTTTCTTGCCTCACTTCAGCCATCTAGAAACTAGCCATCTGGTTCACTGTTACTTGGGCTGTGTGACACAGGCGATGGATAAAATGTGAGACGGTGGTTTGTATGTTTTATGTATTCTAAACTGAGTCATGGCAAAGATCCTGAATACCTACATAGGCTGATGGACACACAAGATAAGAGGAGGATTCAGAGTGGTAACGGTTCAGAGTTTAGGATAGGTTTGTTTTATTTTTTAACTAAAGCAACTATAGCCATAATTAATGAGTCTGCATCCAAATTTACATGCACAGTGTATGAATATTAAGTGTTTTAATTTTAAAAGATTGGTAGCATATATGTAGGTTAGGTTATCACGTCTCTGTGTATGGTCAGAGACTAGAAGAAAACCTTGGGGTAGATGCCTGGCAGTCAACAAAAGTTAGCAAAATAGCCGGGCTCAAATGGCTTCAGTGAAACTCATACAACAGATTTGCCCTTCAAACAACCTAAGGACTAACAAGAAAAGAGAAATAACTACAAATATGTACTTTGCCCTTACTAGAGCTTATTTCTCTGCCATCTGATTAACTAGAAGCTTTTAAGGCACTGTCTGTAACGGTGGCTCTGGGGTGTCTGTTCAGGATTCAGTACGTTATGGAATTGTATTAAGAATAAATGTACTATATTTTCAAGTGAAATTTTGATTATAGATGCATAGTGGTCTATCAAAACATTGATGGTTGAGAAAGGCTCGTTGATCCTGAAAGGAGGATGTTTCCACTTTTAAACCATAGTTCAGTATTTTAAGTTCTACGCTTCAATGTGTTTTGTAAAGGATATTGAACCTTTTTTCATTTATATCAGTGTTATAATATACCTAGTGTTGGAAGTACTTGCTATTTCAAGCCTTTAAATAGTTGATGTGAAAGAGCTGAACAGTCTGTCATGGATTTGCTTTAGGTATTTTCTTCAAAGGACAGACATTAAGGCCCTGATCTCTCTGTTATAAAGCCAGTAGAAGATGATGATTCAGTAGGAAATTTACTTACTTCTTTTTATATTTGATCTAGTAGGCAGAGCTAACAAAAGGGTTAGGCAAGGAAATGTCACCTACTTCTGCGGAACCACTGCAGTAATTTGTTTTGTGATGTTTCCATGGGAGAGCATCTAATAATTTTAATATCCCCACTGCTAAAACTATTTATTTGACCTCAGAGTACTTTGAACTTAAAGACTCCTTCAAGGCATGAATTACTCACTTCCAGAATGTCACATACTTTCTTCAGCTGCTGCGGGGCGGAGAAAAGCTGAACACATCATACAATGTTTGGGTAGCTGAAAAAAATACAACAAATGAATGCACTGCAGAGGTTTTTTTGACTGTGAGACAGTAAATTTAAAGTCCTGTACTGGGATAAAAGCTTGAGCCAGACCTGTGGGAGACTCCTGTTAAGATCTTGTCTCAAAATTTGTGTAGGGACAGCATTTGAACAGTTTGGAGCACGCCAAAACAAAAACCTTTGAAGTGTATAATGTATGGCAGCAAAACCAACTCGGTACCCCAGCTTTACAGGCAATCCTCATTCATCATTTTTGGTTATGAGTCAGGATCTCAGGCATGTTGTTACAGTGCTTATTGTTTGCAGTCCTAGCCTTGTTTCGCTTTCTGGACAAGATGTTAGTGAGACACCAAGACGTTACTGCAGGGCTCTGAGACTTGATCCTTAGGAAGGGACCACAGTTTGCTGAATGTTCACAGGTAGTGCGTTTGCTCATCTAGTTGCACACTTTACTATGGTGCAATACTGCCACTAGTTTTTTTGATACTTAGTTTGTGGTATGTGGTTTTTGTACTGGATCCCCTGTAATTTACAACACCTATTGAGTACATATCTAGAGCAGCAGTCTGGGTACAGTGGGGCATGTATGCGTCTATGAAAATACCCGTGCTTTATTTAGGACTGTTTGGTTCAGAGTTCCGAAGACCTTGGTTCAGAGTTTTGAATACCTTGTTTCACTACGTGTGATTTGACATATCCTAATGGCAGTCTTGGTGGTCATTTTAGGAATGTATGTTCTGATTTGTTACAGCGAGCTTCTTTGCTAGCAAAGAGGCTTCATTTCCTCATAAGTCCAAATTGACTGGAGAGGTTCAAAATAGCCAGGTGAATCTGGGATGCTTTGAGGAACTAGACTTTTTAAAGAAGTGGTTCCTAGAACTTCTGGGTCCATATACAACAAACTGTTAGTGGTTCACCCAGCTGCATATGCTTCTGGAAGAAGCATTCAGCTGCATGGATAGAAGAATATACGACAATTTAGAAACACCTCTTTAGTGCTGTGTCGTCTGGACCTCTGCCTGTCTCGGGAGAGACCCAGTGGCAGCAATACTGCACCATGCCCTCAGAATTAAATTATAAATGAAGTAATTTTAAATTACACATTTCTAATAACACACTTTAATTCACTGTTGTGGATGGAGAAGCAGTGAAACTCTGGAATGTGTATTTCTGTTTAAGACAAAGTGTAGTGTAAAAGGACAGAAAGGAATCCTTTCTGTTGTCTTTGTATGGAAGATTTTTCATGTGTTACCGTACTATATAACTGAAGAGACATAACTGAAGATTGCGATAAGTATCTCACAGCTGAAAGAACAGCTAAGATTATAAGTCATTGGTCTTGTGTTTGAATTTTTTTTTTTGTTGACAATTAACCTTCTGTATACCAAATCCTGAGCAAATAATATAGTTATACAAGTACAGTTATTTTCTTCATATAAAGTAGATTTACTTACTTTTCAAGCTACTTCTCAAGTGCTGAGCTGTCAATACTACAATAGTAAATAAATATAGTGTTTATTGAGATCCCTGAGGCTTCCATAAGATTTCACAGATTGATTAGAAGATGTACACTGTAGCACTCCAAGGATCTTCATAGAATTTGTGTTTTCAGTTGACAGAACTGAAGGCAGACTTCCAGTACCAGGAGTCTAACTTGAGGACAAAGATGAACAGTATGGAGAAAGCTCACAAGGAAACTGTGGAACAGTTGCAGGTGAGTAATTGCTTATTGGTACTTGAGAAATACTTCAGATGGAATTATGTATACAGGCTGTTCACTCACATCAATGAAATAATACCAAGTTCCTGCATGATCATTACCACATTTAACTTTGGATGCATTGTACAGCAGTTCTACAGTCAACTGACAGTCTCCATATGAATTAAACTCACTGTATGAATTACTTTCTAACTTTTAAGAGACAGAGGCTTACTTCACATTCTTTCTCAAAGGTTATTTTTTGTGTCTCTTCTCTGATATTTAATGAGTTGTCAGTGTGCTATTGATCTGATTTAACCGCTCAGCATAACACAGTTGACGCTTAAATGTCTGTTGTTAAAGCAGCCTGAATTAGTTGCCTTAGAAATCACAGACTGAGCAGGTACTCAGTGCAGTACCTCAGATACTGAATTTTGCAATAGAGGAAATGTGGTTACCTTTTCTGTTAAAGAAGGAATATGCATATCAAAAAGCATATACAAATCTTTGAAAAGTGATCATTATCTCTTTGAATATTCTCAGCATGTACGTTTTGATAATTTGTTTTATAAATGCAACAGGAAATTACTGTGTGATGCTACTATCTGAGATGTTTCAGTAATTCATAAAACTTTTTTTTTTTTTTATCTGTATTGCAGGCCAAAAACAGAGAACTACTCAAACAGGTTGCAGCATTGTCAAAGGGTAAAAAGTTTGATAAAAGTGGGAGCATACTAACATCCCCTTGAGAAACTGGTTATTCATGGGGTTTGCTACTCAATGGAAATTTGAGTAATTCTGTGAAGCCCTTAAAATCCTGTGTAGTGGAAAAAATATTTTTGCACACCAGATTAGTTGGCATGTTTCCTACACGTTTTTATAATTAATATGCAGCTTTTTTTAGTTACTGTTCAGATGAAATACTTCAACTGGCTTGAAGAATGTTTTTATTTTTTTGATATTGGAAACTTTTTGCCAGCAATAGTATTAAACAATTGCATAGAGAACATGGCAGTGCTCTCTCTAAACGGACAACATGCAATAACAAACTAGGTGTACTTTTTACAAAGCAGCAACTGAGTCTTTTAAGCTACACTGTCAGCCAAAAGTGTATCAATCTGCAGTGACACTGAACACTGGTTTCTGGCAACTGTTCTTTTACTTTGTATCAAAATATAAATTTAGAATGGAAATCATGGTGCTCTCAAGTGAAACTAAAAAAAAAAAAAAAGGCATATATGTATGTGTAAATACACCTGTAACGGTTATATTCTTAGTTATAACAAGTAATTAGTGTTTTACATTCTTGTGATAGGGATTTACCGAAAGATTATCTATTGTACAGTAACAGAGGCAGTGTGGTTTTTGTAAGATTTACTGTAGATTTTTCTTGCAAGTGCCTTTCTCCAACTGTTTATTTATAGGAATGTTGGTATTTTGTACATAAGGTTTTTATGTTTTAAAATCATGTTTAATAAATGTTTTATGTAAATATAAATGTGTGTACAGAGGAATCTGAAACAAAGATCAAAGTGGCTAGTGCAGTGCTTGAAGCAGCATTAAGAGCTAGCGAATTGATGGACAGTGAGTATTGGCTTTAGATAACCTTTGTAGCTTGTGTCTGTGAGGTGTAGAATTTTGTTAGTGCTGCTCATGCCAAACACTTCCTGAACAAAAAACAAAATGTTTTTTTTTGCCACATTGGGGTTTAGGGGTTTGTTTATATATTTTTTCCCATTTGGCACAGCGCTAATTTTAATTCCATAGCAGACATTGTACTCCCAATGTTACATCCTTAATTGGTGATACAGACTCAAAGTTTTAAAAAAAACGTATTCCCCATTGTCCGTTTTGATGTACTTGGTTGTAACTTCTGGTGACTCTTCGTAATGAATTGCAAGATTCTCATCCCCCAGTAAAGAAACACAATGAGAAAACAGTAGCCAAAACTAATGGTCTTGAAATTAATTAAGGGAGTGGATGTGGTGTCGAAGGGTGGGCTGTTTTAATGTTTTGAGTAGATTTTGATTCTAAATTACATCAGTTTAAGTTTAGCTCTGCTCCTAATGGACATTAGTCATATTCAGAAATTTCTATTAAGCATAATTTAGTGTCCCCCAGGGTCTCTGTTCAGGAAGGTGAGTTACGAATCAGCATAAAAGAAGTGGACTCAATGTAAGTAAAGGTTTAGTTCAGCTCTGGGTACTGGTTGGTAACAGGGTAACTGCTTATATTTCAGTAAGCTTAATTATGTAGAATAAGCTACACACCTGTTAATTAAAGAACTAAAATCTGAAGTTCCTTGGCTAACCGTCCACGTACTGAACTATGAACACCTTTTCAGTAGTTCAAACAAGTTCCAGCAGTGACAGACTACTGAAAAAAAATCAAGCTAGGTTGTTTCGGATGGTGTACGTGTATTTTTATACCCTAAAATCAACTTTTTATGTTTATAAATGCTCTTTAAACTTGCTAAACTAGGGTAGAGAATGCGGCTATACTTTGGGGATGTTGTTATTTTTTTTTTTTAATATACAAATTTATGACTTTCATTAATTCAGAGTTAGTCTTTTGATGCTGTTGGGTTTTTTTCCAGTTGAATGGCAACCCATGTTTGCTTCATGTTTTTAAAACACAGAAATACATAGCAAATTGAAATGTTTGAATTAAGATCGCTTAATGATTCCTGTTCAAGCTGCAATAAGGACATTTTAAAGGAACAAACAGAAATTCTACATTAGAAGTAATTGACTTTATAAATCCCAATCCAAAAAATTTTTAGGGGCTTCACAGTATTTAGTTCTAATTAAATACCTGCGGGTTTTTTTCCATAAATCTCATTTTTAACATGAATTTTTTTAAAGTTGTAAAGTAGCCAACTGAATCCCAGTCCTGAAAATAGCGTCCTGGAGCTGTAGATCATTGACATAATAAACTGATGTTCTTTAAACGTGGATCTGCGAGGAGATTGTTGTACTGTATTGTGCTTTTTAGCCTGTTTCCGGATGTTGATTAGCATTGACCAGTAATGGCCCTTTTGGCTCAAGTTATTTATGTATTTTAAGCCTGTGAATATCGCGGCCCCCTTTTAGATAGGATGTCTAAATACGCGTTCTGCAGTGAAGCTATTCAGCTGTCCACATGTATAGACTATTGAAATACTGTACTGGCACACATCTGACCGTTGACATTTTGTACCTTTTCTAAATCCAACGTTTCACAATAAAATCTTGTCAAAACATTAATCTGTCCCTTTAAAATTATTCAAAGATTCGTACTTCTTGCTCATCCTTCGCGCTATGTCACTCACAAAGTCTGTGGCCAAAAAAATGCGGAATAGTTGCATTTAGTATTTAGATTTCTGGGTTGATGAGAGACCTTGGGCTGTCTACAAATCGTAACAATATAGAGCTTCAGATTAATCTCTCTCAAGAAAATATTTTGGTTTTCTACAACTGGATTACAATACATAGAAATAGTTTCTTGTAGAGAAGAAGAAGAAACTGTTAAGGTTTAACTGAAATCTAGTGACATTTAATAAAGCCTTTAACAGGCTTTTTATATTCTGATTAACATCCACACTCACATTTAAAACTACCTGAATTTTGGTCTTAATCTGTAAACTGTAAGGTTGTTCGTCCTTTATATGCATTGTGTGCGATTAGGTGATCCTGAGATTTGAAGTGACGTTGATAATTTCTGTGTCCGTTCCCTTTCTTGTGCTGGGGAGGGGTTGGGTGCCGACACCAACGTGCTGTCGCTCGCGGTGGCTCCTGGTGTTCAGAGGCGCTTGTGCTGCAATTTGTAGGTCTCATTTTATATTTTTCTCAGCAATCAAGTCTTCATCTTTCCACAGGCCAGCAGAGTACTTCTCGTGAAAAAAAACCAAATAAACAACCCAAAAAAACCCAAACCAAGAAGAGAGTAAGATTCTGTAGTTTCTGGTCAAGGCAATGATCTAGAAGGGCGGAATCTTTGGGTTTCAGAGCCCCACTCTTAAAACAGTGTATATTTTTTATTAGTTATAATAATGAATAATATGCTGTTCTAATACTGAATTGTTCTTAGCCTTATTTTAATGCAAATTTGCAAGGGCTCTTTTTGGAGCCATTTATTTTCAAATCGGAGAGCGAGGCAAAACTATGTGTGGTACCTAGTTTAGATACAGCTTCCGTGTGACACGGGTGAAGGTTGTGTAGCTGGCCATGTCACAGATTGAGTCCCTAAAGGAGATTGGCATCCTTTGAAGCAAATTCCCTTAGAGAAGATTTACATCATTATAACCTATGTACAGGCACTTGGGCAGATCCCGTAGCTTCAGAAGCTCCAAATCCACATTGATTCTTTTGAAAACACTGAAGTTTATGAACGCAAACTATAATCTTAGCAATGTTTTTTTTTTAAATGGAATAAAAGCTGTTGGTTTTGTGCCTTCAAGTAAGTCACAAAATTATCAGTTCAGTTGAAAATATGGGTATAGAAGATAGATTTCCTCATATGTTATGTGCGGTTCCTTTAGCTTTTCTCACGCAAAAGGTATTGCTATATAAAACTCCTGTTGAATCCTACAGAAGAAGTTGGGGGCATCAGGTGATTTTTCAGGTGGAAAGAGGAGATGTTTGAGGTGCCTCTGGGGAAAGAAGCAAGGTAATGGCGGTGTAAGGGCTAATGGGGAAGAGAAACCTCTGAGGTACCGTGTTACTCACTTAAGCGATGTACTGAATCACATGGTTGGGGTTTTTTTCCCCAAGACGTAGGTTACCTGTATATGTGCAAAAAAAGCAACTTTTGAAGGTAAAATGCAGCACTGCTTAAGGGAATGTTTTGCTTGTTTTTTCTTTTAATGATACTAGAGTCCAAATTTGAGAAACAAACAGAATAAACAGCTTGATTAAATTGAAATACAGAGATGTACAGTGTAAAATCCATCTTATAAGCAGTCAGTTGTGCTGTTTAGGCCTAGAAAAAATAGATAAAACGACAGTGGAGTCCTGTATACCACTGCCACAGCTGGGTAATAGTGCGAGTTTCAACACAGGACCTGAACTCATTTTGTCTGTCTGTTTTTACACATTGGCCAGAAATTGTCCTTGAAGAGACGTCGCTCATTAGCACATGAATCATAGACGTTTTCCCTTGCTCTAACCCAAGCAGAAAACAAGTCTGGATTTGCCTGTTCACCTTTAATAACTGTCAGGATGGTACGCTGGCACTGCTCTAACTGACCTTCTTGCTCCCCGTTGTTTCTCTTTGGTGTCTCTCCTGGTGGGTAAAGGCCATTTTGCATTTTGACCGAAAGGGGTTTAAGTACCAGGAACGCTGATGTGCTCAACAAGCCAGGTGAAAGCAGGGGTTTGTTTGCAGTGTAGCTTTTCCTCCTGCTAAGGCTTTCTGACTCTTGGAGCACTTGGATAAGTTCATTTATTTTTAGTTGTCAATTGGAAAAGAGATGTTCCAGTTCCTGAAGAATATCCTGAAGATAAACCTGCATCAGCTTTGGATACAAAAGGTCAATCTTTCAGGCATAAGCAGAAGACTGCTTTTACAGTGACTGGTTTTGATTGCAGAAGGCTTGTGGACAAACAAATCAACTGGCCCAACAAATAGGTCAGAGCTGCTTTGGACCACGGTGATCTTACTCAGGTCGGGTCACAGGAATTTGATGCGTTCCTGCTATGGCTTCTGCAGGTATTAGAATTTGCAGCCTAAGTTGATTTTTAGCTCCAGTTGTAACCCGCCTCCCCCTTCTTTAGTAACTTCTAGCAATTTATTTTAAACTGAATGCTGAAAACCTGAAGATATTCTCCCTTATTTGGATCAGTAGATGAACGTGTTTTGCTTTATTTCAATAAAAGATGTAGCACATTCACAATTTATCCTTCATCAGGTACATCAGTCACATCTTTTCATTTTATGGAAATCTTGAAGAGCAGTTGTATTTATAGATGTTTCTTGGGAAACTTCTTAAACTTTCTTAGACAACTCTTTGCATGGTGGTTTACTTTCTGCAAAATCACATGTGTTAATTCCCCCTTACATTTGTATGTTCAAAATTCCACTGCAGCAAAAAATGGTAGAATTATTTCCTGGAAAGTTTTTGTCCAGCCGTGGTCTGCTCTTGAAAATATTTTGTGACTATGTTGATTAGAATTCAGCTTATAAAAAATCATTATCAACTAGTGAAAGTGTATTGAACCGGTTTACTAACAGAAAAAGTGTCTTTTTTGGGTGAGGTGTTTTCCTTCATTTAAGGAGGAGAACTGTACCACTTAAACTAGTGTGTTTACAGCTATGAAGTATTAGAACACAAAAAACCTTCCAACAAGGGGAAGAGCTGTCAAGCTGTCTGTACTAGAATAACGTAAGTCACTGCTGGAAGGCTAATTCGTTAATCTCGCTGGCTGCAGTGTAGCAGTCCGGTAGCGCTCATACGACCTGTTGCAGTGCTATAGTTGCAAATGCAGCTGGGAATGGCAATTTCAGTTATTCCTTCAAGATCTACAAGAGTTTTCTTCCTGGTCACTTACCTGACTCGGGGTGCAGCATTCACCAAAGTTATGGTAGTGCAAGATATCCTTATCTCGCCATCCAGAGAGACCTGGACAGGCTGGAGGGTTGGGCAGAGAGGAATCTCATGAAATTCAACAAGGGCAAGCGTAGGGTGCTGCACCTGGGGAGGAATAACCCCCTGCACCAGTCCAGGTTGGGGGCTGACCTGCTGGAGAGCAGCTCTGCAAAGAGGGACCTGGGAGTCCTGGTGGGCAACAGGATGACCATGGGGCAACAACGTGCCCTTGTGGCCAAAAAGGCCAATGGCATCCTGGGGTGCATCAGGAAGAGTGTGGCCAGCAGGTCGAGGGAGGTCATCCTCCCCCTCTACTCTGCCCTGGGGAGGCTGCACCTGGAGTACTGTGTCCCGTTCTGGGCTCCCTGGTTCAAGAAGGACAGGGAACTGCTGGGAAAGAGTCCAGGGGAAGGCTACAAAGATGATCAAGGGACTGGAGCACCTCTCTTAGGAGGAAAGGCTGAGAGACCTGGGTCTGTTTGGCCTGGAGAAGAGAGACTGAGAGGGGACCTCATCAATGCTTGTCAATATCTAAAGGGTGGGTGTCAAGAGGATGGGGCCAGGTGCTTCTCAGTGGTGCCCAGTGACAGGCCAAGGGGCAACGGGCACAAGCTGGAACACGGGAAATTCCATCTCAACATGAGGAAAAAATTCTTTACTTTGAGGGTGGCAGAGCCCTGGCACAGGCTGCCCAGAGAGGTGGTGGAGCCTCCATCTCTGGAGACATTTAAAACCCGTCTGGACGCGTTCCTGTGCAACCTGCTCTGGGTGAACTTGCTTTGGCAGGGGGTTGGACTAGATGATCTCCAGAGGTCCCTTCCAACCCCGGCCATTCTGCGATTCTGTGATTTATAACAGTAACATCCACAAAAGTGGAGTGAGCACTTGATTCTTCCTCTTACTGGAAAGGCATGAGATTATCTTGTGCAAAAAAACCCCATGTTGCCTTGCAAGATGCGGTTGAAACTTAATTCCTGCATTCCTTGGTTGAAGATACTTCAGTCTTTCTCCTGTAATCAATCTGCTCCAGTTTGTTAGGGTGCGATTAGTAACCTATAGTGCTTTTTCCTCTTGTTTTGCATTAAGGGTAATGATACATAAAGATATTTTTTTTAAAGCAGACACGCCTTTGGATCTTCTTTACCAAAAAGTGATGGAACAGACCTCTTCCCTTCCTTCCGAAATGACAAATTTAGTAAGAGAAAATAGAGCTAAATGGGAATGTCTGCCTACCTAAGCTTAGCCACTAGATGCTGCTTAAACCACGCGGTTTCTCAGAAGTATATGGTTGTAAGTGCTTTCTGCGCCCCGTCCGGCATCCAGTGGATAGCTGTCCCTGTTCAAATACAACACTGATGCTAAAATGAGAGTATATCCTAAATACTGAAATAGTTGTACTTCAGAATATATTTTATAAAATTTGAAATATATTTTGGAATATTAAGCATAGCGATATTAAGCATGTTTAATATAGTTAAATATAAAAAATATATATATATTTGGAACGATATTGTGTTTTCTCTGATTGCTTTACCTTAAGAAAGAAAAAAAAACATTTTATAGGTCAGAAGGCTGAACCGTGAAATACTGCAGCTTGACTGCTGTCACACAAAAAGCATTATTAGAATTGAAAATAAACTCCAAGACTCCCCAAGTAATGTGGAGATTGAATACATTTTCCTTTGAAGGAGCTGCTATGGATGAGTTAAAGTCTTATTTAGTCACCATAGATGTGTAATAAATCTGTAGCACTAGTTAGCTGACTTAGCATCTAAACCTTAAAAACCATTATTAAATGTAACTGATTTATTCATAGTATGGCTAGCAATACAAAGGTGACAAGAATGTACTTTTGACTTGGAAAAATAAGGTTTACGACCTGCTGTTTTCCTCTGAGTCTGACGTACTTCTGATACAGATTTTTCACAGTCCGATTCTGTTAATAGATGTATTTGAAATCTTGTGATTTCTAGGGAGAGTTCTCATCACCGTTTAAAAATTCAGGCTGTTTTTAACAAGTCTTGGATTCACAAAGATGTAATTGTAGTAGAGGGGGAAAGTGGTTTTATTCGTATACTCTTTAGCCATTTTGTGTAATGTATTTCTATGAGCAATCTTAAGGAGGAAGACCCAGGGAACTACTGGTCAGGTCCTCAGTACAAGAGAGACATATTGGAGATAGTCCAGCGAAGGGCCACAAGGATGATGGAGGGACTGGAGCATCTCTCCTGTGAGGAAAGGCTGAGAGCTGGGACTGTTCACCCTGGAGGAGAGAAGGCTCAGGGGGATCTTACCAATGTATATACGAAGGGAGGGTGCAAAGAGGACAGAGCCAGGCTCTTTCCAGTGGTGCCCAGTGCCAGGACCAGAGATGATGGGCACAAACTGAAACACAGGAGATTCCCTCTGAACATCAGGAAACTCTTTTTTACTGTGAGGGTCACTGGTCACTGAAACAGGTTGCCCCGGGAGTCTGGGGAGTCTCCATCCTTGGAGATGCTCAAAAAGCCTTCTGGGTGTGGCCTTGGGCAACCAGCTCCAGGTGGCCCTGCTGGAGCAGAAGGATTGGACAAGATGACCTCCAGAGGCCCCTTCCAACCTCAACTGAACTGTCCTGGGACTCTGAAACCTAAACGGGGCAAATACCACTTGCTTCATCTGTTAAAATACAGTATTTTGTTATGAAAAAAAAAAAAAGATAAGTAACGCTTTGATGTTTTCAGTTTTACCTTCGCTGCCTTCAGTTCATTTGAATAGAACAGAAAAAAACAACGGTTTTTGTAACAGCAGTTCACCTGCATTAGTGAAACATTTTAAATTACGTGGATGATGGTTACATAATGTTCAAGATAGTTTGCTGAGCCTGTAAAGTAAATACTTCTGCATGAAAAAGCATTTCCATAAGCTATTTTTGGTAGCAAATGTCAAGTAAACAAGGAGCAGTAACTTCCCATCTATTTCTTTCCCATTAATCTGTTGCCAGCATGGTATAATTCTTGTACCATGCACATTCAGAAAAAGCCGGTTTGAAAATAGTAAAGTTCCCAAGAGTACTTGCTGTCCAAATCTTTGAAGCCCTTTTGCATTATCTTCTTTATGTTTAGTAATGGCATTCCGAAGAAGTTTGGTATGAAGTGTGTAGGACGTGAAGAGTATGTGTAGCTTTATGATGTTTTCCTCCATAGGAAGACTCCATAGGTCTTACCTTTTACTAAATGTGGGTGGCTGACGCAGAGTTGTGTATCACATTCAGTATGTATCCCCTGTTTTCAGTAAATCCCCAAGCACTGTACTTTCAAAACAACTTCTATTTTCTTAAAAGAGGTTTTGGATCAGGCCTTGCGTACTAATTTAAACTTATTTTACATGTGCATCAACATCATAAGTCATGTGCGTCAGAAAAGCAGTATTTTGGAACTGTTGGGATTTATTATGTATTTATACATAATATTTATATTATTAGGTGTTTTTAGTCTATGCATTCAGTTAAAAAAGCAAACTCGAAGTACGGAGTAGTTCCTCACTTCTTTCCTTGTGTCGGGAGAACAGAGTCATGCAGTTGAATGAGGAATATAATTTTCCCTATATTTTGTTGCTGTGACATGAACAAATGCATTATTTTTTTTTCCTTCAAAGCATCTTTGCAACAACTCACAGAACATTATTGCTGAGTGAAAATACAGGCAAACAGAAATCATAGCAAAAATCAGATAGCATCTTAATCCATTTATAATGCTGTCACACTTAACATTTTAAGTTGAGTAAACTAGGTGATAGTGGGGGAAAAAAAGGAGAATTAATCCAGATCATTCTGAAAAGCAGTAAATAGAAATTTTATGGTGATTCAGAGTGCACTCATAAACTTGGTTCTATTGTCAAGATTGCTATCAGGCTCATAAACACATTTTATCTCATAAAAAATGAGCATGTTTTACAAAATGGCAAAACAACATGTTTTTCATTCTTGGGCTATAGTTACCAACACTGCTATTGATGTATTATTTACCAGAATAGTATTGGAGCTTATGAACACAGTAATTTATCCAGTCTAAAAATATCTCTGCTACTTGAGTAGAATGTGAAAGAATTTTTTGGTAGTTGATACAAAACAGCCTCTTGACAGATAAGTCTTTTTAACCCCATTAGAAGTTTTTCTGTACCCTCAATTCTGTTTCTTAAATCTTACTAACATCGTAATCTCAGTTGCATTTTGTGGCAAAAAAAAAAATCCATAAATTCATCAATTTTATCACAATTTCTGTGGTGGTTCTTTCTTAGTTAATACATTTATTGGCTTAGAATTTAAAGGCTGTAACTCAGCCCTGCAGGATCAGCATATTCAGACATTCTCCGAGCATTTTTGTTCAATTAAACTACTTTGTTGCTAATTAGCACCATTGACTTTTCCTCTTTGCCATAAGATTTGTTCTTCCAGCAGTCAATAGGTTAGTCACCGTGCATATGAAAAAAAAAAAGGACTATCAGCTTCTTAATGTAAAATACACTTCCATCTTCTTGACTCTTGTTCTAGTACTATTTTTTACCAGCAGTAAAAATGCCCAGTTTTGGGTGCTGGAGCTAGTGAAAGAGCTGTCCTGGCCATGCCTGGAGAGACTCTCCAGTTCGTCCCACCCACTGGGCTGGCTGAGGTCCAGCCCACGTCCACCTGCCGTCATTCTCCAAGAGGCCAGCAGAGGTTGTACACCTCAAGTTACTTCATGGTGGAGCATGAGAGGGGGAAGGTGAATAGGGGTCCTGCCGTAACAAGGGAGGGGTGAACAGATCGGTGTCCCCATGATTACTTGGTGGTGAGAAATTGCTCTACAGCAGTGGTTCCAGATGGAAGGTCTAGAGCCCCATGGTCATAATTAAGTAGTTTGGAGCTAAACTGCAAAAGTTTAGTGCCTTTGCTGTGTTTCCAGTTATGCATTTTTCAGTGAGCGTATGCAGCGGAGTGTACAAAGTCTGAATGATTGACAGCACTGCAAAATCCAGAAAATTTGGAAGTGCTGCTTCAGAAAGAGCTCTGTTTTCTTAAGCATGGGATAGGGAGTTAGAATTGCTGAACACTCATCCTGGGGATAGGGAGTTAGAATTGCTGAACACTCATCCTGGTGAGGATTTTCTCTCTTGGTCCTTTTGTCCCTTGAAAGGGTGTTGAAAGGCGTGCTGTCAACTTAACACCAACCACTTTCTGATGGACAGTCAGAAAAAGGAAGCTTTGAGGGACCGAATATATGAGGCTCATTGAGGAAGGAAGAGACAATGCAGATGGCAGACCCCTGAGGGGGAGAGCAGACTTTGATCAAATTATGTCTTCGTTAGCTAGTTTAAGATCAAGTTGGGATGTTTTCAATGACCACTTCCACCAAAATAGACTAAACATCTCCAGCACGTTCTTAAGTTCATTCATACCACCCATTTTAGGAGGACAGTCAGTCTAGGCTTCCTATCAAGTTACCAGATTCTTCTAGTGAGAAATTTAGAGTAAAAAAATGAACTCTCACATTTGTCCTCTGGATAAGCCTATTTTGCATCATTGTATATGGGTCTTAATTTCTTAACAGAGGAAATGTGAATGCTCTTAGAGTGACTTCCAAAAGAGACTGAGTTTGACTTATTTCTTAGAGCTTTGCTGCACATGTAAATTCTGGCCAGATTATCCTAATGTATATTACCTCCTGTATTCCTGCAAGAAATCCTTGTTTCTTTTCATTTTTCCAGTCTTCCAACATGCAATTGCACGCATTGATGCAACTTCCAGGCTTAAAGGCAGAAGTCTGTGCCCTGCTGACCCTACAATAAGGCTGCTGAACAGACCTTGGAGGGAAAAAAAAGTAATGAGTAGCTCTAATTTATATAAAAACATAATTATATATAATATACTATAATATACAAATTAATATGTAATATAAATATATTTTTTATATCTATATAAAATGTCTGGTTACCTGTATTTTCTCTCACCTAATGCAAAGCTGGTGGGATCAGTTGCGTGGATCCTAATCAAGCATTCTATCCTTCACAGACTTGTTTTCTCTTAAAATCAGGGTGGCTCTTTCCATTCAGCTCACCTCTGATCAGTCGATAGGCAGCAGTAGGATTGTTCTTTGGTTTGAAAAATAAATGGGTGCAAGTTTTTTTGTGGTGGGGTTTTTGTTATTTTTTTTTGTAAATACTTCTTTTCCAAATACAAACCTGTCATCCAATGCAAGGTCTCTGTTCCTCCCCATAGAGGGGGGACACTGGGACCTGTTTATTTCCCTGTCCCCTCCAACAAATCACAGAATCACAGAATCACAGAATGGTAGGGTTGGAAGGGACCTCTGGAGATCATCTAGTCCAACCCCCCTGCCAGAGCAAGGTCACCCAGAGCAGGTTGCACAGGAACGCGTCCAGGTGGGTTTGGAATGTCTCCAGAGTTGGAGACTCCACCACCTCTCTGGGCAGCCTGTGCCAGTGCTCTGCCACCCTCAAAGGAAAGAAGTTCCTCCTCATGTTTAGGTGGAACTTCCTGTGTTCAAATCTCACGTTAATGACAGTTCCCACTCAACACGTCCAAAACAATCCCTCGATAAACCTCCTCCAGGACACCTCCCCAGTTAAAATGCAAATTGGTAAGTGCTGTGAGGCCTGATCTCTCAGTGCACAGGCAACTGCTCAGGTGAAAGAAAAATTCACATGTAGAGTATATCTAAGAGAATGAATACACCTCAAATTAGTATTTTACAATCAGCAGGAGTATTTATTATGCCCAAACCAACCGCAGAACTGTAGTACAGCAAAAAATAGGTAAGGCAACCCCAAATGGAGGAGAGAAGGCAGGCTAACCACTCTGGCAAATGTAGTTGATTTAATTTCCTATACGCCCCAAGCATGCTGTCTCATGGTTAACTCACGCCTTTGTTTTTAATGGAGCTTTTACTGGATGTAACTTACTGAACCATTTTCCACTTGGTACATCCCTCTTATCTCTGCAAATTCTCCATGATCGTATTAACTTTTTTCAATTGAAAAAAAAAAAAAAAAAAGAAGTGAGCAACCTTTTGTTGCGGATCTGCAACTGCCGAGTGTGGTGCTGTGGTCCTAAGTAACACAAATTCAGCATCACCGTCTCAGCGAGTCGCCGAGCTTGTGTACTTTAGAGCATTTCTGCTTTCTGCTCTGGGATACAAAACATCATATGTGTTTTGCAGTAGTAGCATATTTCCAGCCATCTGTAATTGCCTCCCACTTGCATATGCTTAGTCACTGCGTACAAACATACACCTTCTGCTGAACTTTAGAAATATGCTCCCCCCTAGTAAAGCTCATTATGTTTTTAGCCGTATGGTATTCTACAAAGCCTCTTTTGACAACATTAGAGCCCAGTAATCCAGGTTTACCTCCAAGGAGGCCAGAGGAGGTAATTTAACTGAACCATTATTGTAAGTACTTACTTTCTCATGTGATCCAGTGACATTTTGATAGAAGTGTTGTTGTTGTCATCAGTTTTGCCAAGTATATGAAAACATGCCAGTATGAAAAAAAGTAGTGAATTTAATAGTGGTAGAGCCAAATTTGGAGGCATATTCTAGAACAACACAATTTAATAACTCTTTTACTTCCCCTATATTTTTTAATATAAGTCTTATATGATCCCTCAGGCTATTGCTAGCTTAATATTTCTCAAAATCATGGAGTACTCACAGGTGTATTTACCTCTCTCCAGTCACCAGCTGGAACCCAAACTGGTTGCCTATTGCTATCTTGTCTATGAGTCTGGTTTTTCCAAAATGGATGTTTTGGGGGGAGGGTTCACCTACCTCTGAAGCCATGACAGTCATGACTACCCAGATTTCTTCTGGTGATGATGTTTCAAGTTTATTTGCAAGTCTACTGTCCAAAGAAGCCTTCCTCCTCCTACCCCGACATTTGATCATTTAGCCATAATGTCTCTCTCCTGTTAAACTAGGGAGAGGTTGGTTGGGTCAGTGATCTCCAGTGCCTCGAAGCTGAGGAAACACACTCCCTCTGGTCTCCTCCTTCTCCAAATATCAGCCTTCACGACATGGTGGGATCAAGCTAAATGCTAGGTTGATGTACTTTGGGAAGCAGTCTCATCCTGAAACAGGGATGAAATGGAGATGATGTTAACCTTCTAAAGAAAACCAGTTGTATTTGGGGAGGGAGAACGTGTCTTGGAAACTTGCCTCACTTCTAGACAAGACAGGATCCCAGAAGAGGAACGAGATACTGACAGCCATGGTATTCTTTCCATGATGGCAGCCATTTGGAGATCTCAGAGCAGTGAAGAATATCAGGCTGCAGACCATCTTAAGGATTTAAGGATCTTTTCTCCCTCACGGTTTGATAGCATGGAGCTTTTTAAAAGAGCTTCCTTTCCCCCTAAATTACTTCTTTATCACTTCCATATTCTTCCAATCTGTGCCATTTTATAGTGGTCTAAGAAAAGCCTCTGGAAGTACGTGTACTCAAACCACTGTTGGCATTTCGGTCTATGCTGCTGCATAAGCTCTTCCAGCCCCGTTCCTGTAGGGATGAGCCTGCAGAGGACTGACGTGCCAGAACAGGCAGAACTGCTGTCCTGGGGTATCCTGGGAGAACTCCATGAAATCACTGCTGTGTAACCTTACCCTTCTTTCCCGCTTCTGGCAAAAGGAAAAGGAGTAGCAAAGTCCACAATTGGTTACGTCAAATAGTGCAAAAAGGTTTAGTAGCTTGATTAAGGATTTACAGTACCTGCTCAAGACACAAAGGAAGTCTTTTGCTGCTTGCTGCTCCTGTTTGATCCACGTCCTGGCTTTGTGGGAAAGGTTCAGCTTGTTGCCAATATCCAAAAAGAGTTGGCAGGCTTCCTCAGGAGCACCCTGCAGACTTCTAGAGGAGGAATATGACTGCGTGCTACATCCTGCAGGTTGAATTGTGTTCTATGGAAAAAATGACTCCCTATCGAATTACAACCGCTTCATAGGAGAGCGCTTTAGAAGCCGTTTTATGCAACAAAAGGTTTTATCAGGCAGAAGAACGTGGTCCTGATGCCCAGAGACAAGGCAGCTGTGTAATTCTGTGGGTGGTGAGCCCGGCTGATGGCACGGCTGTGTGAGACCTGGTGCCTGCACAAGGGACCCCGAGAGCATGCAGGGCTGGGCATGCGGGGAGAGGAGCTCAGCCTCTCCGTCAGTAGTGCAAATCTGCATCTGTTTATTCTTTCCATGAAGCCATCCTCACAAACTCTCCATCCTTGCTTCAGTTCTCTGTCCAGGCACATGGCTCTGCCCTATGAAAATACATTAAGTAACACGAGATGGTCAAATGCCAAAGTAATGAGGAACACAGACGTACCTAAAGGGCTGAGTAGAGAATGTTGTATCCAAATTTTCTGTTGATATTTATGCAAAGCACTGTAATTATGTTGTGCCTTGATTAAAATACAAGCCTTTCAGAAAGAACAAGAGCAAACCATCTTGTTTCTATACTGAGGCTGTAGAAATAGTTCTTAAGATGATGAAGAATAGAGGTTTTTTTATAAAGCAACAATATAATCAGCTGGCTAAAATAATGAGCTGTTTTGAGTAATTATCAATGGACAAAGCAATCCTAAGGGAATAAGAGGCATTAAGGGAGGAATGAATGCCATGCAAGACAACAACAGAGGGAGTTTCTGGTTCTCCTTCTCTAGGTTTGTATCGTGAATTGCACCACAGTGAAATGTGTCTGAGGACACAAATTTTATTTTTACTTTCACATAGTGAGTCTAGAAAAGCACATGGATAAGGCAGAGAGAACAGAAGATATTGGGAAAAAATTGGTAAACACAGCTATTTTGGCAAAATACAGGTCCTTAGACCTGATAGATACATGGACTGGGAAGCATAGGAAGGAAAAGAAATAGATCTCAGTAAATGCGTGACATTGCTCTCTTTTCATTACAATGGGGGAAAACCATTCAGCAAAGCAGGAGGAAAACCTACAACTTTGACATTTAACACCTGCAATGTATTTGGAGGGAAAAAAAAAAGGATTTTCCGAGCTCAGATTAAATCAGATGAGTGTACTGATTAACCTTAATTGCTGCTGATAAAGGTAGGAAATTAAAGGGGCTTTTAGACATTTTTGCTACCTTAAAACCTAGTTGAACTACCTGCTGAATATTAGACACATACTTATTTTCTGTTGTATTTAATCTAAAGCAATGTAAGGAAGATCTGAGCTTGACAGTGCAACAGTTTTAGGAGACCTGGATTGCTTTTCTGGTTCCTCTTCCAGCCTTCTCTGGACTTCATGTCTCCTTCTTTTAGTTTCCCTTCTACAGATGGAATTCAGATTACTTTCTCCTGCGCTCCCTTTGTCTTCCTCACCTGTTTAGATTAGAGATGCTCTGACTTTTTTCATGTTCTCCTTTTCCTTCTGGTTTTCTCCTATTCATTGTGGAGGGTAAGAGGAAGATGTCCATCCACCTCGCGCAGGGTGGACATGGGAGGAGGTGTTTCCAAGAAGCCTCTGAGAGCAGGGTAGTAGGTGTAGGCTGAAGGGTCCTATGGATCGTGGCTGGGGAAGGCATCATATGGTTACAAAGGGACTGGAGTAGAAAGAAGAGATGGAGTAGAAAGAAGAGATGAAGCAGAAGGAATATTGTGCTTTCTAGTGTGTGTGAGCAACTTCATAGGAGTGAGGGGTATTGGAGGTCCCCCATTCTCTTTTTCTGCACACAGATTTCTCAGTACACTTCTGTCCTACAGCTTCACTCCTGCCCGTAGCACTGCCTCCCACCTGGGCTCCATTTGACCTGAATTGTTGAGAGATTGTGTCCATGGTTCCCTTTCCCAGTCTGATTTTCTTAAAAGGCGTAGTTGACCCACCTTTGCCTGCTTGTCTATTTAGAGCCCCGAGTGATTAGAATCTACTACAGGGACGGCTAACATCATACCATGGAGTCTGTTATATAGAGGTAAGATTTGCATGTGCAGAAGATCTTTCCTGTTCTTATTACCGTGTGTGTGTAAATGTTGGGTATTACATGAAATTTGTCACCCTCTGGTGGTGATGTAAGCAAGAGTAGTTTGGGAATCTCGTTCATGTCCTGGTGGAGAAGGATATGCTAACTTCATTTCAAATCAGATGTACTTTCTTTGTGCCAGTCCTCTGTGATCTTCTTGAATTAGCTGGTAGGTAACATTCATTTGCTTATCATTATTCCATAAATTATTTCCTGTCATCCTTGATTTCCTGATTGCAAAGCACTGGCATTATTTAACTGAATGCAGCTTTATATTGCAAGGGATAAGACATCCGTTTGTGTCTTACAATGGTACGTCGCTAGAAGCCTGTCACCAGGGTTAGAAGAAAATGGAGGCATCAACAGGTTCATCTCACAACTTTTCTTTCCTTTAAAGGGTTTACCATTTGCTTTTCTCTTCTGCACTGTTTTTTACCATTCTTTGCAAAGCAGTTATTTGACATTTCCTTGCACATACAAGTATGCAGAATTCATTTTTCTTGGGTATTCTTGTTTGGAGTCTGCGCTATCAGTTTACATTATCTGTATCCATTCCAACACCACTAAAGGCTCATAGTTTCCGGCATTTCAATGACTACTCTCAGGACTCTCTTTTTTCCAGATAAGCCAAGGATTTGTGTGTTTCTATGCCTCCTGGGCACTTGAAGTTCTTGTGTACAGTCTGGAAAAGTGAAGATTATTTTCATTTCAGAGACTGAGATAAAAGACAGGGAAAATAATTCAAAACTTACCAAAATATGCGTGAAACCTCTGGCTTACTTGAAAAATCATAACAACCCTTGATTATCTCAGCCCTATTTTTCTTGACCCCAATATTGTCTTTCTCCTTCTAGTCATTAAGGTACGCACAGTAGGCTAAACTCAGTCCGTTGAGAGGAGCCATCATAAGGCTTTTGCATTATTTATGTCCCACTTGACTCTTCAACACTAGCCTTTTCTACAGAGGTGAATTTTGCCCACTGAGAGCCAGTGTTTTGTCTCACTGTGTGACCATCGGTCTCTCGCACAGCCAGCTCCCTGTAACAATATTTAAGAGCTCTTTCACATCTAACATCATAGTTGGCCCTTCAAGTTCTTCTGGGTTGTTGTTCCCCCTTCTCTGTTAGCTGTATGCTGCTGAATAAGTTGCCTTAGACATTTCAGTGCCTCAGACGCTTCGTACAACCGGCAATTACAATGGCTGGCCCTTGAGGATGGTGGCCTCCTAACCCTTGTCCAGATGTTGCTGCCTTGCCTGGTAAGCGTTACTGCTTTGGCCTCGCCATCATTTGCAGCTCCGTTTTGGCAAAGCAAGGTTCATGCTTCTTTGTCCTTTCCTGTTCCTTTTCAATGGTTCTCTGAAAGTTTCTAATTCGCATTCGATACAGGGCTCAACTTTTCCCACTTATCTAGTAATTGTTTTTAATCACATTAATGTGTATGAAAGCTTACAGCAATTTCTATTGCAGGACTTTGTCATGCATGTGTTTTCCAGTATTTAGTTTATTGGGTTTTTTTTGTTTCCTGCTTTTCTTGAACTTGAAATCTGACCTTAAATCTTCCAAAATCTTTTCATCTCCAAGATAATAGATTTTGCAATTAGTCATTAAATTACAGCATAATGCACTTACTGGAACTGCCTGGAAATTACGTTTTGCTATTTGAGTGTTTTCCTTGTAGGTATCTGAAAGGTTATCGTATGCTGATCTCATTTATACCTCTTTAAATCCAGAAAGACTGCTCAAGGCAGAGGAGACACCTTCCTGTCAAGTTTGTGTGTTTAGGATAAGAATCTGGGCCTGGCTTCTTTTAACTTTAGTCTTTATTTCTTGGGGTGGAAGAAGTTACTTCCCTGTACAGTGATGATTAATAACTCATGCATCCCAAAACAGAGAACACATTTGAACAAAAGCAGTCCTAGCTCTTGCTATTATGCTTTTTAGAGGTGATAATTTGTCTCAAATTCATTTCTTTCTCATAACACATCTCTGTCAGGGGAGCCATAATGGCAGGAACTTTGTTACAGTATAATAGCTGATATTTACTGAGGACTTTGTTTGCATGTTAATAAATAGTTGTCTTCCCCTACAAACCTACACACCAACTTTTTTGGTAAGACAATGTTTCTTTCCTTGGAAAAGTACATTGAAATTAAAAGCTAGTTTAAGGCTAATTTCTTTCTGTCTTACAATTCCCTATCAGAAGGTGCAGAGGAATCTTCCAATCAGTTCCTTATCACTCTATTATTGTGACACTTCAGGTTTCATGGAACCACAGTTCTTAAAGTGGTTTTAGGTGCTTGTGCCTATCTTTTTTTTGGAAAACCCTTCAAAAACTGCTGTGGTAATAGCATTTCGGGCTAGGCTGGTGGGCTAAAGAATCAGTTTTGAACAATGGACAGAAGAACACAATTTTAAAATATATGCATGTATGTAAATGGAGAAAAAAGCCTGTCTATAGATGTTCACAAACGATATAGAGATGATTATGCTGAGGTGGTGAGCTGTGGAATGGGCTGGAGATGGATTTCTCTCATTCACTGCTGTATGACAGCATACGTATGTTGACCCATACTTAGAGCTGGTGAAATTAGAAGTGTTGCGTGTGGTTAATCGTTCTTAGGTCTTTACCATTTCATTCTGTGTCACTTAAAGCTTCTTCTTCTTCCAGTGTTGTACTTCTGCCTCATCCACGCCTCTCATCTTCTCACTGAAACTGTCCCTTATGGTTTGCCAGTGGCACCAGCTTTGATATGTCATTTGTCCTCAACTCCCCAAAACCACCTTTGACTTTCCCTACACTCTTTCTATCCGCGTGGCCTCTGCCTGTTTTTCATGGATGTCCTTCCCATGATTGTGGGCTGATAATGGCAAGGCTGTAGGTAAGTCATGACTGGTAAAATTTTGGGTTTTGTTTAAATTCACACTTCATTATGTCACTAAAACTGTGTATTATCTGGAGCAGAGGTAGTCATCATATAATTTCAAGTTTGCTTTTCCTTTTGTCAACCCTACACTTCCTTGTCTGACTGTGTGCGCTTTTTAGTGGGCCAGATCTCTGGAAGCAGCCACTGTGTAAACAGGTCGCAATTTAGCAAAGTACTTGACCATATGACTAACTTAAAGCATTGATTTAAGACATATGCTTATGTGCTTTGATGAACGCTTTGCCAAGCAATTTCTGTGTCCTGCTGGGAGAAAATATAACAATAATATGCCAAGAATTTGAAATGACTATGAGACAGGCATTAATGAATATGCCGACATGGAATATTTGCTTTTCCAAATAAGCTTTCACTATGCTTTCTCTGTTTGTGCATGGAATTTCATAGCAGGGACTGAGTTAGAGTTACTTAAGTGATGAATAGCTATGCAGCTTAGTTATGCTAGCTAGTAATCATGTGAAAGATCTCTTTATTGTTGCAAAGGGATACACTGGAGAGAAAAAGAATCAAGTATGGAGCAATAATACAGTAAGTGAGATGACTTTTCCTTTTTGATGGACATCACTCCAGTACAGCCAGTGCCAAACCAGTGTAAAAGAGGAGAATCCAACTAACGTTATTTAGAAGTTTGCAGTCCGAGGTGAATTTAAGGTGCAGATTTTGTTCCAGCAAAGATTGTTAGAATGCCAGAAGAGAGCCTGCGAGACTGCAGGGAAAGAGAGAAATGGAATTTCTCTATTCACACTTACCGAGGGGAAGAAGGTGAGATAAGATTTCCCTTTTTCCCTCTGCATGGATTACCTCCGGCGCTAAGCTGCTGCGAGTATCGTGTGAATGAGAAGCTGCGTCCTGACTTGTGCCCTGCTCCTGTGAATCAGCCCACAGAACAAAGCTATGACAACGAATGGGTCTCTAATTTCTTTCAGTCTAGACTGGCCGCTACTCGCTACCATCAAGCGACAGGGGAGAAGCAAGAATTAATTGTGCCCGTGTGAAGAGTCTCGTGCCGCATCTCTTCCCAGGACCATTCCTGAGTTGGTGTAGCTCAAACTCCAAGTTTCAGCGCCCTGTGGAGGAACATGGTTATTTTTGTCCATCATTGATCTTCACTTCAATGACCATCACTCTAAATGAACGGCACATGCAAAATGCTCATCCTGAGATTACGTCGTCCCCAGTTCACAGGCAAGAAATCAATAGAAGGAAAGCAGCGCAGTGTCACTGAGAACATGAATTTCCCCAGAATAATGGATTGAAATGGGAATCCCCTGAGCAGACAAACTGAGGCAAGCAAACGCAAACCTTAAATGCAGGAGAAAAAAGAAGAAAGTATGTCATCATGACACAGTCTCCAAATCCCAGCAGCTACTTCTCCAGGGAGAATTTTCCATGGTGTTATTCACCTAGAGCAATTTGCAGTGGTGGCAGTACTTGGTTACCAATGAATGAAAGGCAATATCTCTTGTATTATGAGTGCCTGCAGACCCTAAAGGGAATCCATGGGCAAAAAATAAACCACTGGATTTCTGCATTCTATTACCTAGAAAGCATCACTTTCTCCTAAAGATCTTCAAATTACATTTTTGTTGAAAATGTGAGGAAATTAGGTGCAAAAGGTCTTGCAACGGAGGTAACTAAGCAGCTTACAGTCTCAGTAATGGTGAAAAAGATGTGCAAAGGAAGGTTAAATGGTAAAATTCAGCAAAGGTATAGGGTTTAGCATTCAACTAGGAAAATGATATTTTTTAAAAAAATTTTAAGACAGGAATGCTAATTCTGTGAGGTCCTCAGAGGTGACATTCAATCTCTTCCATGTTGCCCAGATTTAGGAGTGCTGGGGAGGCCTGTATCAGAGGTTGGTGTGGTGATGCACTGAAGTTGGAAATGTTCGTACTTTTCATTAGGAGGCATGGAGCACCCTAGTGCTACGGATCCCTCTCCAAAACACAGACCCAACACAGACCTTCCCCAAGACACGATGTCGTTCAGTCTCACAGGTTGGATCAGAAGAAATTTGAGAGGTCTGAAAAGCTGAGTATGATAATGAGCTGGGGACAAGGCAAGCTAACTAATTTGCATCCCTGATTAACCTGGTTTGACTCTGGGCATCTGTAAGGCTCCATCCCAGTTGTTGCCATTTATGGCAAAGATTGGCTCTCATAAGGAGCAAGCCCTCCAGAGAACACTTTTTTTTTTTTCAGGCTCTTTGTGGTATCAGGTTTCTTGCAGGTGGCCTACATGTCTTGAATCCAACATGTGAACCCCAGAAGCTAACCTAGGTTTCTCAGCAGTTCACTCAATAAATGCGACAGAAATCTGAGCAGCAGGATGAATGCTGGCAGAAATAAGACCGGACAGCATAAAAAGAAGTGTGGCCAGCAGGTCAAGGGAGGTGATTTTGTCCCTCTGCTCTGCTCTTTTGAGACCCCCACCTGGAGTACTGCATCCAGCTCTGGGGTCTCCAGTACAGGAAAGACATGGACCCTCCGGAGCGGGTCCAGAGGAGGGCCACAAAGACAATCAGAGGGCTGGAACACCTCTGCTATGAAGACAGGCTGAGAGAGTTGGGGTTGTTCAGCCTGGAGAAGAGAAGGCTTCAAAGAGACCTTATAGCAGCATTTCGTTACTTAAAGAGGGCCTACAAGAAAGATGAAGACAGGCTTCTCAGCAAGGTCTGTTGTGATAGGACAAATAGTAATAGCTTTAAACTAAAAGAGGGTAGATTCAGGCTAGATATAAGGAAGGAAGTTTTTTACACTAAGGGAGGTGAACCACTGGCACAGGTTGCCCAGAGTGGTTGTAGATGCCCCATCCCCGGAAACATTCAAGGCCAGTGTCCCTGCTCATTGCAGGGGGGTTGGACTAGGTGACTTTCAAAGGTCCTTTCCAGCCCAAATCATTCTATGATTCTGCTGTGGTTCCCCAAGATGGAACCACTTATACCCTTTGTCCATCTCTTGATTTGATCAGCAGTGTGTTCTCAAGCCCCAACAATTCATATACACCCTCTACTTTACTATTTGCAGGATCAAGGAGCATATTTTCACTCTCCTACTACAAAATTTGACTGCAGGAAGAGTAGAGAGCAGAGTTTTCCTCCCCTGGAGATTGGTGGTGGTTTGGTTCAGTGCTTCAGCACGAGTATTTTGCTGTATCTCAGATGCCTGGTTTTGCTTATTCAGCTAATTGCCCCGTATTATGATTTGGGACCAGGAATTTTCTCTTGCTTCAGATTGGCAATGCCTGGGTGGAGAAGAGTTGCCTTCCTCTATGTTATGGGGCATGGCTCACTTTGTAGGGCTGGCCTGATTTTCATGTAGCAAACCTCTGGTTTTGCAGGGACATAGCATATTGATCATGCCAGTCTTTTCTCTTGCTGCCCTCCCTATGGCCATGATAGTGGCAGCTTTTGATCTTCCACTAGGACTGAAGATTGCTAGAAGTGTCCTATGGCTTGCAGCATGGGAGCGCGCAGCATACGTGACAGACGGGTCTGTTGGCTCTGAGTGTGATTACGCTGATGCAAGAGCTGTCACCCAGGGCTGAGCCCAGTAACTGGCCGCGTGGCTTACCCATTTCCATACGAGAGAAACTCAGGCTGCTGCCACTTATTGTGAACTCCTTGTTGTCTTCTGCTCGCCCAGGAAGACAGCAGCCTTGCATGCCTTGTACAATCTCTGCAGTACAGTGCTCACAAGGAAAACCTGAGTGAACAAAAAAAAAAAAAAAGATTTCCTAGGAAAGAGATTCCTCTGGAAGATTTCTGAGAGAAAGATGAAGGTAAAGCCCTGGAGTCATGCCTTTACTGAAAAACAACCTTGACTGCTGATAGTGACTGTGTAAATCTACTTGAATGAGAGAACAGTGAAGCATCTTTATTTTTCTCTCTTTCATAACAGAACACTTAGGCACGAAAACCCGTAATTTCCAAGTGAGTCACTGGAAATGAGTAGATTTCAAAGGAACCACCATGAAGTCTGCAGCAGGTGAAAGCAGCCAGAAAGCGAGATAAGGGTGAGGCATTTCACGTTCATAACCCAGTCAGCAACTTCACTCCGGTCAGCTCATGCACATATTTCGTTCATGTGGGAGACGGTAAAATATGGTGGGGTTTTATGGAACGAACAAGCCAGGAGCCTTTAGAACTACACATGGACTCTAAGCCTCTCAGCTCATCATTTAATCTTTCCTTCAAAGATATTTCTTCTTAAAAGCATACGGTTATTAACTGGCTTTGTCAAGACATACATTACTAGTCTGCACAAATTTAAGGAAAAATATATTGCACTTTGGGTCACTAACTGAATATGAAGAAGTCTGGCAGATTCTTCATCCTTGCATTTTTGCATCAGAATTGTATATTTCCTTAAGAGAAATTGTCTAATTACTCCCACAAAGATTTATATGACAATCTATACAGATAAAGTCCTTTGCCATATGTTAGCCTGCAGCTCAGACTTGGTAGCTTTACCTTGTCTTTTAAATCCCATATTCTCCATAGCAGGACAAGATTCCTCAGCATGCTTTGAATTGTCAAGCTGTGTGAGACTAGATCCAAATCTCACTGAAATCAGCGTGAGCAATTGCAGTAGCCTCAGTGTGCTAGGGAAGAGGTCCTTAAAGCACACTTTGCTCAGGCTATTTCATCTGTCTCTTTAGAGAGATAAGGGCACGATCAGTACCCAGGAATCTTACTCAACCTAGTGGTAGCACCAGCCACGTGAGTGCCTTGACAAAGTCACAGCCTCGGCGTCTACCTGTCAACAAGAGTAAGGGGTCCGGGAAGTGCTGCAAAGCCCTCTAAGGAAAGCGGCATCGACCACCTCTTGATTGCTATTGAAAGCTGAAGCGTACCCTTATGATGGTTAGGCTGATTGCTGGTGGGGGTTTTTTTGAGAATTTCATGTGAGCAGAGTTAATGCAGCCCTTTGAAATCTCCAGAACAGAGCCTAACCACCATGAGATGAGACACCAAAAATACATCCTACAGTCGCCAAAAAGGGCTCTTCTTTTCTTCTTCTCCTTTGCTCCTGACAACTGTGGCACTAAGTGTGACCCTGCAAGGGGCCAATTCGGCTTATTAACCCATCCTAAAAATTCTAGCGGTTTTTGCTGGATTAGTGCTCTACTAGTTTACTGAATTGGCTCACGGAGGGTTTGTACAAATGCTTGCTAGAAAGAGATGGGACTGTGGTTACGTGCATGAACTTGTGGAGCATTTCAGTTTACCTTCAGAGATGCGAGAAAGGACTGATGCTTGAAGCTTCTCCTTTTCCAGCCGCATCGATTAGCCTGATGACGGTTGATACCTCTCCCTACAAACTTCCCTGCTTTATCCTTAGACCATCACAGCTCCAATATTACTACTCAATAATGCATACACTGATCCCTTTAGTCATTAAAGGAAATCCCCAGGAGCCATCCTGAACAGAATAACCTCTGTGAAGACCTTTGCAAAGGCTAGTTATTACATGGAGTGGACAATAAAGGGAAATGAAGTTTACGTTTGCTTATCCAAAAGGCCAGAGAGAGTTCATAGATTATTCTTTGTACAGATAAGCTAGACCTAATGTAAACACTCCTCACTGGAAAGTATCTGCTGTTTGTTTTCCTAACTTTAACCATGTGGCTAGCAAAAGCAGAATAAATGAAATAAAGGAAAGGTATTTTAATAATAAAAAATGCAGTGTCTTTGAAAACTCATGTTACTGGCCCCTGAAAAGAAGTTAAAATGATCTTTTCTACTCACTGCATGAAACACATGCCGATGTGCCTAAAAGCTTCTTTGTAAGTGAAAACTGGTAAGATTTCAAGCCCGTCCCATCAGATATTCATCATTACATTAGAGCAGAGCATTCTGCTCATTTTAGTTAAACCACTGCTTCTATGCCTTTTGTTTGGGCAATACTGATGTTATATCAGGTTTTCAATGAAATTAATGGATATTTGTCCAAGGGAGGGCTGGAGGGTTGGAGGGGAAGGTTCTAGTGGTTTCCAATTCTGCTATAGAAAAGTCCAAACAAAATTCTCGGTGAATATAAATTAGCATAGCATGGCTCTTAAAAATCTCACCCACTACCCATCTGTATCTTTAGGTTCATAAATATTTGAGGGAAAAAAAAAACCCAAAACAACAAAAACACCTATTCTCTCTGCCAAAACTGTTTTACAGATTATTTCAAAACAACCTGTGATTAATTTGTTTGCTCTCACTGACTTTTTCCATTGTGACTAAACTTAGCAACTTATATCACTGAACTCTCAGCTCTCCATAGTAAGTTGTCCTGTGACTGTGCCTGGGTATTTCAGAGCTAATGGAAGTGTCATTTTTACAATGAATCCTTTCCAAAAAAGAGTAAAGCTTTGATACTTTTTTCTCTTTTTTTACATAAAAGAAATGCAGTGTGTTGTTTAGAAGAGTTGGAAACATGGGGCTGGGTGAGGGAAAGGAGGACTGGCCCCAGAATGAAAACAGAAGACCTGGCTGTCGGAGCTGGTCGGATGCCATGATGTAGTGGTGTTTGTGATAGCTGCCGTTTCTATGGCAACCTGACAGCATGATTTACTGCAATAATAGAGAAAGCAAATGCAAAGCTTTTGTTTAACTTCAATGCCATGGGCTATTTGTTGATATTAGGGGAAGGGGAGGGAGGGAAAAGTTCTTTGGCTTCTTGTTAAGCACATTACTAACATGTCTTAATTATAAAGAGAAGTCAATAAAGGGGATCATGGTGTTCAAATCTCACTTCTGTGCTCCCGGAGCTTGCACACACATGCAGACATGATGCTCACCTTCCCTGTGATGCAGAGCGTAGGAGATTTCTCTGTGCAGGCTGCAATACCCGTCCATCGGCCGGCTCAGGAGAGCGGCACAGCCAAGGTCACCCCAGAGCTGCTGGCTCAGGTTTCCTGCTAGGCTAGGTCTACGGCTGGGGGCTGCAGCTTGAAGGTTACATGAGTTGCTGGACTAGGGTAGCTGGGGATGTTTGCTTCTGGAGTATGTCAGCTGGGAAGGGTAGAGGTATGGTGCTGGCAGAGCTGAAGAGGTGGGTTTATTGGAGTTCACGATGGCTGCAGGGTGTTTGTCACCAGGGCTGGGAGAAGGGCTGGCATTTTGGAGAGGAAGGGTGGAGGTACACCTTTATAGTTGGGTTCCCCGAGGCACAAAGGGCTAAGATGGAGCTTGTGTGGGTAAACAAAACCTGCTTCTGGCCACTGTGGTTGGGATCTGGTCCTCTGTACAGGGTTAGGGGGAAGTTTTGAGACAAAGAGGCAAAAAAGTATGTTTGCTGCCTGCTCTTACAAGATCCATAAAGAAAAAGTAGAGGCTAGCAAGTAGCTGTTCCAGGTTTGGAAGATAATTAAGACCGACTGTAAAGAAGACTGGATTTAATACAGGGAGAAAAGGATAGGATGAGGGGCAGTGAGGGGCTCCATGTTTAGCTTTACTGTTGAACCATGCCACATCACAGTACTGAATTGAAGGCTGGTGTCAAACATGGGAATCATATTTTCTTTAATTGTGGGGTAGATGTCTGGTTAGAACTAGGTGACTAGATACCAAGGCTGGATGGCTTGACCCTGCCATCACTCCATTTCATCTGAATTTTCCCTTTCTGTCTATCCCTTGCTGATGTGCCAAGCCACCAAGTTTCCAACAGCACATCCTCACCTGAAGCTTTCACGTTACTTGTTTTGTGATGCTCTCCCACTTGAGCAAGTCAGATAATCCTGAGTCATGGCCATGCCTGGTTTGAGTGCCAGGAGCAGGGAGGTTCTGGACGAGGCATTGACCACCTTTACTCCTCTCATGTCTTACGTTCCTCCCTCGCTGTTTGCTGCTGAGCACTCTCAAGGACAGTTATGGACTAGATAAACCTCCCATCTACTTCACTACGACTCTTCAAGAATATGTCTTTATTAGTATATTAAGCATGGTCTGATGCCAACTACCACGGAGTGGCTTGGGTTCCTACCATCAGGCTACCTGATCTTCCTGAACAGGGTGGCTCCATGCCAGCATCCCGGTCCTTGCCCATCCTAGGGCTAACTCCTGAACGCTGCCGTGCAGCTCCACACGTTCACATGGAGGTACTGCTGCTCCCAAACAATGTTAGCAAGATCCAAATCAGCCTTTACTGTCCCTTGTAAAAGTTATCTGATGTCATAAGATGGTTGGGGTTTTTTTCTGTGTAAATAACACAATATTGTACATCAACAATAAAGAGCATTGTCGAAATGACAGCAAGCTTTGGGGATAATTATAGGAAAGAACTTAACTGTTTACCTTCCTTATACCTGTCAGTTATAGAAGGGCGTTTGTTTATTCTTTATTTAATCCACACCAGTTCTTATTCTGTAAGACCCCCTTGTGGTGTGTGCTGCTGGAGTGCATTTGTAAAACAAAATTAGCAAAGAGGACGCAGATGTTGCTCTGCATTCTCTTCTTAGCCATACAAATTATAAACAATGTCTCTTTATATTAAGATACACTTTTCTGTCTCATATTGGTTTTCGAGCTGATTCTTTCAGTATGTTTTCTGTTTTGGGCAGCCTGTTCTTGTTTAAATATCCCCACTACTGTACTTCATGTGAAAATAACGTTGCTTTCACATTCAGTGCGCGTATCTCAAATCCATATGTATATTACTGAACTGATGCAAGGACAGAAGAATTAATAACATCGTAGAGAGCCACAAAAATGAGCAGCACATTTCTCACCAAAGTCTACGCTGACAGGATCAAGTGTACTTTGGCTTGTGTATAACGAGGTAACAGGTAGCAGCCCCCAGAGCAGAAGTGCCTTCACCACTGCTGCCTTATCTGAGCACGGTAACAGAGAGTCCAAGAGCTGGTGGTGGTGGAGGCTGAGGTCTTTCACTAAGACTTTATTGCAAAGAATTCTTTCCTACCGGAATACAGGGCACTCAAAAGCTCTAACGCATATTTCGGAGCACATAAATTTTAAACTTTTTTCTGACCAAGATCAAAAGAAATTATCCATACTTCTGGTATTGTTTTCTTTTATAACTCTGATGTGAAGACATTCTGACTTCTGTCAGATTTTGATGTGGTTGACTGTGGTTGATCCGCTGATAATAAGATGTGTTTAAGCTTCATGCTTTTTTTTTTTTTAAACTTTTTTTTCTCCCCAAAAATCAATAACTAGGTCACATTGTTTTTAATTCAATACATGCTCCCACCAAATATATATATTTTAAAGATGAACTGTGTTAAGATCACTACTCTCAGCTTCTGAGTAGAGAGCAACAGATATCACCACAACAGTGTGTGTGCGCGGGGGGAAGGGGTGCTCTAATTGCCCAAAACTGGAAGAAGTTCATCATGAAACTGTGAACAGCTGTTGTTAGGACTCATTCTGAGCAGAAGAATGCGCCTCCTGATGTTTCTGTTCATTCGAGACATTTCTGTGCCACATGGTGTCCATCATGCTGAATGCTTTCCCTATGGGCTGGGTAGCTAATAAGACAGAGCAAGCTTTATGTTGAACACTGAGATGTCTTGAGTCAGCATGTCAGATGCAATAAAACACTGTGGACTTGAGTGGTGAAAATTAATTTAGGATACTAGAGATTTGCTGATAAAAATTTTCTCCAGCAGTGAGCATCATACAAAAAGATGAAATCGTCCCGCTTGATCATTTTTTTTGTTGTTGTAATTTTGGGAATAGGATATTATTCAGGGCTTTGACACGTTCTACAGTAGGACTTGAACTGGATATTTAAGATTTTTGGGGGATTAAATTGCAGTCTGGGTCCTTAGTGAGGCTTTTGGATTTATCTTGAAGTCAGAATCGAGAATGTTGCTGTAACTGCTGGAGTCATCTGGAGCTTTATTAAACCAGAAATTTGCAGGAGGTAGGGTATCGGTCTGTAACCAGTCTTAAAAGTGGGAGTCCAGACTTGCGTTTGGGAAACTGAAGAGATTCTGAAGTAAAGAATAATCTTGTTGATGGACTGTGATGGATTTTTCTGGATCAACTCACAACTTAATGTCAGTGTTGAAGCTAATGCAACCAAAAAGCCAGCAACCGTGCCTCATTTTGGAGAAAGTTTTAATTTTACCTTTCCACTTGTAAGTAGCGTGTCTGGGTTGTAAAGTTTCGGAAAACACACTTTAAAGAACATAACCTGAGAGTACTTTCTACTTCATTATTCGAAGTATGAGACTATTTTCCCTGCACGCCCTTCAATTTCTTTCCAAGTTTGGCAAGACGAAGTAGTTGCAGACCCAAAGCAGCCATTTTGCAACCAACAGCTGCCTCTCCCTAGTCCAGCTGGCAACCGCCTTCACCTCTGCTTTTCTCTCTTTTTTTTTTTCTTTTTTTAACTGCTGACATGTTTTCTCTCATTACATCTCCTGAAAACAATTAGACAGCCATCAAATGGCAGTCCTTTTCAGACTGCGTTGGGGCTGAACTCTGGTGAAAGGTCAAGCCGTTTGCAATCATCCTCTTTCACATGCGGCCTGCCTTTAAAGCAGCCCTCAAAACATAATCCAAACACCGGCAAGAAATTTGCAGCTGGCTTCTATGAAGGAGCATTCATTAAGTGTGTGTGAGATAGTTTATATAGCCCTCTTTATGAGTAGAGAACAGGAGCTGGAAGAGGTCCAGTTGGTGCCTTGTGCATCTTGTCATGGCTTAGTCAAGTCCTTCCCCTTCATCCTCATCCTGTCCCTCCTTTATTTCTGTTTCGTTTCAAACTCAGCCCTATGTTCTTCTTCCCTCCTGCTGTCGTGCGACCACTTCACGTTAGCTGTCAACCTCAGGATGAGACGTGCTGTGCCTCAGAGGTGCCCATGGCTCTGCATCGGCTCCCAGGGAAGCTGAGAGGAGTGATTCCAATGCAAACATCCATCCTGCGGCCATCTGGAGGCAGGAGAGAGGTGGCACCAGCCTCCGGGCTCTGAAAGCAGGGGGTGCGCAGAAAAGGGTGCTGACGGCAGTGGAACAGCACAGGGCTTGCAAACATTTCATCCCAGCATGGCATGAGGTACTACTGCTCTCCTTCATGAGGACCGGGCGTTCGTCCCTTGCTGAAAGCAGTTTATCAAAGAGCCAGCAACTGAGATTTTTTTCATTTCCCCGCTCAGCCCAGTATCCCAGCCAGTCTTGTTTTGCTCCTTGTGTTTTTTAGCATTGGGAGTTAACAGCTAAAGGTGCTCAGGGGTTTAAGATAAAAATCTGGGACCTGAGAAACATGTTCACAGTGTCTGCCTCTGTGCAAGTTTCCTTCAAGCTTTTTTTTTTTGCAGCAGGCAAGTTTAAAGGTCCTTAAGACTTTTTAATGTTTTATTTAAGCAACTGGGATAAAACCCGCAGCCCTACTGAGGCTTTGTCATCAACTCGAGCACAGATAGGATTTCACTTTCTGTGTATCTAAACCACAGCTGATCATCGGGAAAACAGCGGACCGTTCCTTTCATTCCTATTTTGTCTCTTTAGATGGTCAACCGTTCAAGGCATTTTCTTACAAAATAATATAACAAAAGCCTGTGCTCAGCTCAGACCACAAGGCAGCAGATTATTATTACTGCCACTTCTGACCGCCTGGCACAGAGAACCCTCAACACTTGATATAATGAAGAGGTGAGAACAGGTAGGTATTTTGACTTCAGGGTTGCTTTGTATCTCCAGGCTAAAATTTTCAAAAATTATAGAAGGATTGTTCCCTAAATACTCATTTCTTTTATCAAGCATATTGGAAGGATAAAAGTAAAATTTGCACTCTGTGCGTGGGCATACAGGCATGAGTGCACACACACACACACACGGACATGTGTGCCTTGGGAGTTTCTTGGCATACCAAAATGAAGCAACCTCCTGGAGCTGAGCTCTAGGTCCTCAGGGGAAATACTGACTCTGGTCTTTTCAATTTGCTGAGAAGCAAATTTCATTTTTGAGTCTGACTCAGTGAAAAGGCTGATAAGGAGCCTTACTGAAAAGCCTGCCTTTTGAATAAACACTGACTCGCTTATCCAAAATGCTGTAAAATCACCTTTGGTTTGATGGATTCAGCTGCAGCGTTGAGTAATGAGTTGAAAAATAACATTGCACAGACCTGTCAAGGCACCTCTGCATGATCAGACTCTGCATTACACAAGCTGACAGCAGCCTATGGTGGGAATTTACCCACTGACAAACTTTTTCAGACCAAGTCAGCTCCCGGCTTGTGTAATACAAGTCACAATTGTTTCCCTGAGTCCTCTCCGAGAACGACTTATCCGTAAGCCATCGGAAGCGCTTCTGGAGCCTTTTCAGCTTTGATCTCCACAGGTGATGACAACCGTGACCTGGGCTATGTGGGAACTCTGGCCTAGAGGGGACAGGAGGTGCCCAGCAGAGCCCCTCCATTCCAGCCGGGAGACGCTGGTTTGAGGTTGTTGCGTGGGGTGCTGGGGAGGGTGCTCAGCTCCCCACTGCAACAAGACCCACTCTGGGCTGAGGCCACTCTAACCACACCACGAGCACAGTGGTGGTGCTTCAAGTAACACCTGACATCAATTTTTGGCTTGCCCATTCTCTCTGGGGTAGCAAATGGATGCCAAATCTGCTGCCAAAAATGGCAAGCCCAGAGGTGGAAGAGCATTTGCAAGGTCCACTGCAGACAGCATCTTTTCATACACTGTTATGGTTTGAAGAACCCACAACAATTTGTTGTTATTTAGACAGTTTAGACAGTTTCACCCAAACACAGAATCACAGAATGACAGGGGTTGGAAGGGACATCTGGAGATGATCTGGTCCAACCCCCTGCCAGAGCAGGGTCACCCAGAGCAGGTTGCACAGGAACGCGTCCAGGCGGGTTTGGAATGTCTCCAGAGACGGAGACTCCACCACCTCTCTGGGCAGCCTGTGCCAGGGCTCTGCCACCCTCAAAGTAAAGAAGTTCCTCCTCGTGTTTAGGTGGAACTTCCTATGCTCAAGTTTGTGCCCGTTACCTCTTGTCCTGTCGCTGGGCACCACTGAAAAGAGCCTGGCCCCATCCTCCTGACACCCACCCTTTAAGTATTTATAAGTGTTGATAAGATCCCCCCTCAGTCATCTTTTTTCCAGACTAAAAAGGCCCAAGTCCCTCAGCCTTTCTTCATGGGAGAAGTGTTCCAGTCCCCTCATCATCTTGGTAGCCCTTTGCTGTACCCTCTTCAGCAGTTCCCTGTCCTTCTTGAACCGGGGAGCCCAGAACTGGACACAGTACTCCAGGTGTGGCCTCCCCAGGGCAGGGCAGAGGGGGAGGATGACCTCCCTCCACCTGCTGGCCACACTCTTCTTGATGCACTCCAGGATGCCATTGGCATTCTTGGCCCATGATGACCCCTCCCGACCTGGAAAGGGGAATCGGGAAAAACAAGGAAACATGAGGGCTGAAAAATAAACAGATTTATTAGAATAAGAATAAATAATTGACATTAATAATACTAAAGAACCAATATTGATCCTGATACCAGTATAAAATACATGAGGGTTATACCCAGCCCATTGTCCCAGCAGGAAGCTGTGCGCTTATGGCAGGGGACAGCAAATGTGGGACACTGCAAGTGCTGTGGCTTCAGGAGGAAGGGAAGGGCTCAGGGGTCCAGCACTGGGGAAAGAACTTCTTGGGATCACAGCCATCAAGGAAGAGAGAGAACTTCTCAGCAAACTTTCTAATTTATGTTGAATGTGACATTCATGGTATGAAATAATCCTGTTGGCGATCTTGAGTCACAGGCCCAGGTCTCGCTCCTCCTTGTCCCTATACCTGGCTAACTCAGAAACACTGAGACCTTGAAACCCACATACCATAGCTGGTTATGAAGTAAATATTTTCACAAATTCTGACACTAGAGTCTTCTAAGAATGCACTTTTCCCAAGCATTAGAAGAGACCTTACAGAAAAGTAAAATTGCTGAAAGCAAAATTAATCCTGTGTTGCTCAAACCAAGGCATCCATCTAAGTGAAACGCTGCTGTTAGCGTGTTGTAACTCACATCTATAGATGGGCCACCTACTGCTGCCATGTTGCAGCACGATGTTAACACAAGGCCCGTCTCTTGGCCTCTGGGCAGTGCTGGACCCTGCTGGGGGGCACTGAGCCTGCAGAGCCGGCGCAGGTCCCATGTGTGAAAGGCAACGCTGCGCTCCATCACACCGGGATATGACGGCAGCGCGCACCCAGGCACCCGGCAGCACGTCCTGGCGTGTGCCCTGCCCCAGAGGAGCAGTGCAAACAGAGACCTGCAGAAAGGCTTCGTGTGCCTGAGAACTTACCAACTTTTCCAGCTACAGGAAAAGTAAAGACCGGGAAGTTGACCCAATAAAAAATATTGCTTCTACCTATAAAGCATGTCTTGTCTAGGTCCTTAAACTATCAAGGCTACAACAACGTTATCAATAAATGCACCTGTATTTCACTGCATAGCCATTTTATAAAAATCTATTTTTCTTTGTGTGACGTTATCCCTATAGTACAAGAAAGGTAATTCAAAACAGACTCAGGAATAATGGGATACAGTCTCTGCAGAGGAGCCAAGGTGACTCTTTATATAATCTTTAAAACCTCAAAAAAATTAGACTCTTCTTTTGCCTCATGAGGACTGAAGCCCTGAAGACCTGATCCCTAATACAGGTGAAACACATGAGAAGTGTGAACATAACTTAAATTGATCACGGCACTCCAAGTTAGGCTGTGCTTGCCATCATGCTTTATATTACAGCTCTGTGCACAGATAGTTTATAGAGCCTTATCTGATGTTTAATATCTGTTATAAACATGTATGGATCTGTTAAATGTGTTACACATATTAGAGATAGTATTACAGATAGATGCAAGCCATTAACTGTAGGTAAGCTATTGATCTGTATGTGAAAAAAAAACCAGTAACAGCTCATTAAAAGTGAACATAACATGAAGGGCGACACAGCTTGCCCTAGGATGGGGATGTGCTTGTCACAGATGTTTCAGATAAATTCTCTGTATCTGTCAGCATCTTTCATCACTTGCTCAACAGTTGTCCTATTAGCTCTCACATAAACCTTTGCTGCTTACCTACTTGGTTTTGATGGGTAGGATAAGTTTCCCTTGGCTTTATTTACTGTAATGTCCTGAAAATACCCCCACTATCGACATAACGGTCCACCATGTGCCAGACACATCATGCAGAGCCAGTCTACGGGGCTGTGTGTATGTAGCAGAAGGCACCATGGGGCAGAAACCCCCAACCACCTCTGGAGAGGGTGAAGGGGACACCAGGAAGGCAGGATGTGCCTCCTCCATCCAGCTCCCAGGCAGGGCTTATGCACAGGCTCTTTAATATGGACTAAGAAGCAGTTCTTGAACTCCCTCTCCTGAGAAACCCCACCTCTCTCCAGTCCACGGCTGGTCCACAGTCCTGCGTTCCCTCATTTAATCCCGGTCCGGCCCCAGCACGGCAGGTTGCCTCTCCCCAGCAGTCAGAGCATGCCACATGATGTCGGAGCTGTGGGTTCAAAGCCTTCAGGCAGCCGAGAGGTCATGTCTCCTGCTTCCTGGGCATGTTTCCTAATCCATGCTGTGAAAGGTGCCTGTCTCCATGCCCTCACAGTGGCTGTAGGAAATGAGATGGCTCAGCATCACCAACAAACCTGAACCCAAGAGAAAGGTGAGATTTCAGAGGCTTCTCAGCAGTGCTGCTTGCCTGACTCCCTGCTCAACATGTCAGCCTTTAACATCTCCCTTCCACGGACAGGGAAGAGACACGAATATACATCCATATACCTGGGCACCTATATTAGCTCTGGACGTCACTTGGATGCTTAAAGTTCTAGTGCTGCCACAAGCTTTTACCCTGAACGACTTATGCATGAAGTACAAACAGATACCTATCCCCAGTCCCAGTTCCCTCCCCATCAGCCTGTCTCATCCCTGACCAAGAACTCAGTACAATATTTTGTCTGCCCATGGGCTCCTCTTCAACGCCGGTGGTCTCTTCCTTAGGGTCCACCTAAAGCACCTCAGTGTGTGCCATGATAGCACAGTACAGTCCAAACTCTGAAGCCAGCCCTGCTTCAGGCAAGAGATGGGGCCAGAAGATCCACAGGGGTCCCTTCCAACCTACATTTTTTCCTCTGATCAATGAAGAAAGTCCGTAGGCTGATTTAGTTGCAGAAACAATGCTGCGGCCAGACTGTGACCTGCACTGTAATGTCAAAGCAAAGACCGGAGAAAAGTTCACCTTTGTTTCTGAGATTAGGAATCAAAAAAACCCTTATTTTTTTTAAGTCCCATGTAATACCTTATTGTTACAAAACCCCTAAGATCACTGTCAGACAAATCCTGCCATGCAGGAGGATATCGATACTGTCACTGATAATAAAGTTACAAAGGCACAACTGATAAGGAAATGCCCAACTTCCCACCCAAGTATTGATTGCTATAGACTTACTCTGGATATGCCAGTATATTTGGAATCACTCAACTGGGTTTTCTGGCCATCTGACATACAATAAAAAACTCCACCATTTTATTTTCTTCATTTTTTGGCTATTTATAATCAAAACCTGCAGAAAAAGAAATAGCCATCACAAAGGTTAAGGAATCTGCGGCACATGCAAAATCTTGAAAAAGAAACATGTTTTGCAAAGTGCCCTATCCATCCCAGGTGCGGAGAGTTTGAGAGAAGGGATAGAGTCAGCACCAAACTTAACTTGCCCTGGCTCCTCCCTGGAAACATCTGCTCGGGACTCACACGTGTCTGTAGTAAGGTAGCGCTTGCCCACGTACCCTTGTTTTTCAAAGTTGCAGCAGGACGGCGTGGGGAGATGCCATCTCTCCAGCCATTTCAAGATTTATAGATTAACAACCACACCTTGAAATACCATCTTCTTGTGAGCCGGGCAGCCAGTCAAGAGCCAGGAGCACGCTTTCATGTGTGGTCAGTATGCAGCTCTGATTTACGAGCGAGTGCTGCGTTTCGTACTGATTGCAGATGCCTGTCTGTTTTTGACAGCATGATCTCATTGCTATTTAAGTGAAAGATGACTGTTATGTTATACTGCTGGTAAGCAGGAAAACTATGGTGGAATATGAGAGCCAGGAGTTATTCTCCATTGCAAAATCCTCTCTGGCAGGCTCGGGGGTCGCTACTGTCTACCGGAGGTGGATTTCCAACACCGCACCGAGCCAGGAGCCAGTACTGTGGTCCCTGCGGGCAGCAGTGGGCAAAGCAAACAGGCAGCCTGGCAGCGTTCCTCGAATGAGTGCAAGGAGGCAGGTTGTAGAGTTGCTTTTGAACAAAGAGATAGTGAGACATCTAAACCAGGAAAGCCAAGTTTTGCAAACCAGTACAGCGTGTCCTAAAAAGCAGTAAACATCTTTAAAATGATTTAATGATTTTTATATACGTACATGCTGCCTTCCTTCTGGCCAGACTGTAGATTCATAGAATCACAGAATCATTTAGGTTGGCAAAGACCTTTAAAATCTCTGAGCCCAACAGTAAACCTTACACTGACAAGTCCACCACTAAACCGTGTCCCTCAGCACCACATCTACACATCTTTTAAATACTCTGATTTTCCTACATGCAACTGCGCACTATTTTGTCTTTTGCATCCATTCTTTTCATGCTTCTTTCTCTTCAGTTTCTAGCCAGTGTGCACCTTCTTCCCTCTCCCTCCAAAGAAGTTTCCATAAGGGCTTTCTGGCTCTACAGTAAGAAAAGTAGAAGTAAGACATGGTCTCAGAGTGCAGAAATGAGCTTTCGTAGACTGCTTCAGCTGGTGACTCTAGCGAAGCTATAAACAGTTAGCCTGCTAAAGATGTTCCCAAAATCTTGCTCAGCATGATAACACAAGGCTGGGAGCCAAGGGTGAGGTAATACAGTAATTACTTTACCAACACAATAGCTGAGCCAAAAGCAGAATGCAAAGTGAAACACTTAAAAGTGTTTATTGAACTTCGGAGTGCTCTGATCAGGCTGTGAAGACATGACTGCCCTTTGCCTCACTGTACCTCCATCATGATGATCCTCTTCTCACCAAGGAAGCACGTTTACTAAAGGCCCAGAAGAGCTACCTTGGCATCAGGAAGGGGAAGGAGAAGCTGGTTCAGCTCCCACCCCCAAGTAAATGTAAGTCTTGGAGTACTAAGTGCTGAAAGATGTGGAAGTGCAGGAAAATGGTACCTGTCTTGTGTCTTAGGGTTCATAGTGCTGTATCTTATAGGGTATGTTTTGGTTTTCCTCATCCTCATGCTTCTACAAGTGTGCTGGGGAGATTCACCACTAGTAGTGGGTTTGGCTGGGCCCTACTAAGAGCGGGTGGATCATCCCATGCTCTTTCTTACACACAAAGTTCATGTCCATGTGAGTGACAACCGTCACCCTCTGCTGATATAAAATGAAGTGAATAGAATTGTGCCAACCGATAGCAAGCACAGATCTTACCCAAAGCTTGCAGATAACCTTTGTGTTTGGAAAAACAGGGGCTAGACAAAGTCTGAATCTTGTTTTGGATTTCTAATTCTTCTCCAGAAGATAATGTCCAACCTGGTGCATAGTCTGTATCCTTAAACGTCCTAGGATGAAAGGCCAGATTGAAAGAGAAAATATAAATTAACTCGTGCACCTGCTCAGGGCTTTTGTTCAAATGTAGGATATGCCTCAGTTGGACATCAAGGAATTCATCACCTCATTAAGACCATCAAATTAGACATTCTCTTGCCTGAGTCCTCTGAGAAACCTGAACCTCTAGACGTGCTCCAGGCACACACCCCCTTCCCCATCAATCCTTGCAGCTCTTCTCCTGGGTCATTCTTTCCAGAAGGGTCATGATGGAGGGGCTGGACTCTATCTCTGTCGTTGGCCTGGTGTTGGACCCCATCTCTGTGTTGATTGGCCTGGAATTGGAATGCATGTCTTAGCTGTTGATCTGGGGATTGGGACATTGACACAAAGATGGGAAGCACAGGTGGGAGGCTGCAGGTTTCCACCCACACCCCATTGTGCCCAGGCTGCCATTGACAGATGAGGGGAAGCCAGTCTCCTCTGGATGTCATGCCCTGGGAGTTTTTGGAACTGACCAAATGGGTGAGGGGACACCAGTGATGGTATTTTGGAACTGGGGCTCACCTGGGGCATGGGGCAGTGCTGGGTCCCAACACCAGGCCTCCTCTTGACTCCATGAGGTTTCTGTCTGTTCATCCAGCGTGGCTTTAAATGTAGGGGGCAGCAGGGGCTTCCCCCCATCCCCAGGAGCCATGGGCACTTCCTGATGCATTCCTCTGTCAGGCAGCTCCTCACCGCATCCCGAGCTTTGCCTGTCATCATGCTTTGAGCAACCTGATCTAGTGGGAGGAGTCCCTGCCCATGGGAGGGTGGTAGGACCTAGATGATCTTTATGGTCCCTTCCAACTCTAACCATTCTATGAGTCTATGATTCTATTTCTCAAATCAGAAGTGACACGCTCTTCCATGAGCTGCTCTATGCAATGTTTTCTCTGAGTCCCTTAGCAAGGAAGAGAGAAACAAGAGCACCCTCAGATGGCACGAGGTGGCTGGAGGATGGACGTTCACACTGTTTCTGTATGTGTCCCAAGTGTTTCTGTATCTTTCTTTGCCTCTTTCAGAAAAGGATGGTTGTGTCCTGGTGCTGCTCCCTCTGCTCCCATACCCAGCAGCTCATCTTTCAAGGCTCTGCAGAACTGGACTGATTTTGCTTGGGGCATCATCACTCAAAATACTCAGTCATCAATGTGACATTTCCAGGTATAATATTACAATGCTGCTGTTCAAGTTTCAGCACTCAAATCCTCAGCAATGTGGGAGGGGGGAAAAAAAACGAACAACTGAACATATTTCTCTGTTTGCTTTAAAGATGTTTTTACAAATGGGGTGTGGGAGTTATTTTGCTCCGAACGAGTGGGCGCCGGAAAATGGCGCCAACAGTTGAATTTTGAAAGACATCTGAGAAAGATCAAAGGGGTCATCGGGCAAGCAGCAAGGAAGAGTCAGCAGCCATGAAAGCATGAGCTGGAGAGGGCCTGGTGGGTTTTGACTGTGCTGTCTGAAAGCAGTGCAGAAATTTAGATGTGCTATGGAGGAAAGCAGAATCTGGATCTGTCATGACTGTTTGGAGCACAGGAAAGGGAAGATGCAACCAAGTCAAGATTCAGGGGAAAAGGAGGGATAAGAGATGTCTGGTGGGAAGGTGCTGCTTGCTTTTTCTCTACGCAGTGGGTAACAACAGTGTCAAGTCTTCCTTATGCTTTACACCTATCCTACATGTCGGTTATGGGTTGGGTATTTAAAGGTGTCCATGGCAGTCTGGTTCCCAGTTCCCACCAAGCTTTGAGGCAATGTGGATGCTCAACTGCCACAAAGTGACCTTGAAAAATTTCATCCAATGTGTGGAGAAAAAAGCAACAACCCTCTTAGACTGCAGCTTCAATGAACGTGTAATGCTCACTGGTACCAGGCTGGGACACGAGATGAAAGCTGACTCAGAAAGGAGATTACCTCCTGCTGCATGACTTCACTGCTTTCATGAGCAACCAGATGTTTCTTGAGAGACTCCCATCCACCCTGACCGAGGACACCCATTGAGGGGGTGGAGGGTGGTGGGAGGGGAGAAGGGGGAAGATCACTGGGCAAATTATCTAATTGCAGGAATTGATCGATATGACACACCGCGGGTAGAAACATCTCTGAAACATGTTCTTTTCAGATGAATCAGAGGAAAATTCAAAACAACAAAGCAGAGACAAGGCTAGGATTATTTTTTTGAACATTACTTATAACACAATAGTGTTCAACGGTTCTAGGGGCCTCATCTAGGCATTGAGCAGAAGTGCACACAGTTACCCCATAGTTTATAATCTACAAGGCAGACACTCAAGGAGATGAAGAGTGGGATTTGCAAATGCGTTTAAAAGTTATAGCAGCAGAGCTTCCCCTCTTTCATTGGGACACATGTCCTTGGTGGACAAAAACACGCATGAGTGTTTTTGAGAATCCTGCCCCAAGAGATTTCAACAGAGAGATGCAAGAGTTACTTGAGGGGTTGGGTTTAGCCTTCCCCTGCTCTCTCCATCCCATTCAGAGCCTTATCCTTTATAGAGTAGACAAGTCTTGCCCGTGCAGTGTCAGTCACAGCCTTCTTGAAGGTCACCAAAAAGTCTGTAGGGGTTTGCAGAACATTAGAAAAAGCATATAAGAATAGGTCAAGCTTACAAAATCCTCCCAAGTCAGGCCATCCAGGGGCTCGCACCAAGACAGCTGTGCCAAAGCAGTGCCTTTTGTTTTCAAAACACTGAAGAAGCTCTGGTAGAAGCACACTCTATGCGAATGTTTTAAGGGCAGGATTGCACTGGCGAAAGGGCACAGGAGGGTTGTAACTCTGCAATTAGACCTTGCTGGGGAGCTGTGTCACATCCCTGCTGGCATCTTGTCACATTTGATGTGGGAGCAGGGTTTCTTCACCATGGTGTCCACCCTTCCCCTCACCTGATAAACAGCTCTTTCCCGAGCACTGCTGAGCTCATGAAATGGGGCTGCAGTGAAAGCACAGTGTGTTCGCATGGTTTGCCACCACCCTCTTGGTTGGGTGACAGGCACATGGGAAGGTGTCATACGCCCAGGCTGGAAAGATAGTAAGTCAAGGAAGTAGCTGGGACCCTGCTGGGATAGATCGAGGCAAACAGCCCACGTCCTCCATCAGCACCAAGGGCTGCAGAGGCCGGGATGAGACCATTCCTACAGGGTAATCCCAGCATGTATCCCGAACCCTGTGCTAATGCACAGCCCCTCCACGCATAGGCAATTTCAGCATTTCATCCTTCTTCTCACCATTCCCAATAAGCAGTTGCCTTGTTTTGGAGGCTGATAGATGACTCTGGTACCACAGATACAGACTGTCCCCTGTCAGCTGGCCTGAGTGTCCAGACACTTTCCTGGCCTACTTAATGGATATGGTGGTATATGGACATACAGTCTGGCTCCAGAGAGGAGACCCTTGCTCCTTTGTAAGTCAGTTAAGGTACTTCTCCTGGAATATGAGGATCTGCATATGGGGATAAACAGGACCAGCTCTGCACAGGGATAAGCCTTCTCCACCAAGAGGGGAAATTTGTTCTTTAACATAGAAGTGGCCTCCAATGAACTGCAACGTGAACCAAAACTGGCTTTTTTCACTTGCTGATCCTTACAGTTTGAAAGGAAACGCCGCCTCACACCGATGAACCCTCAGTCCTCAAGTTGTCTTGTAGAATTCCATCAGAGCAGCAGGAGCAAACAGGCTGGTTTTTCGGCACTGAGCACTGACCCCTTTCAAGAAGCGTGAGTTCGTGAGAGGGGATTGCAGAGGGTGCCCAGGTATTCAAGCATCTGCATGGAGGGAAGCTCATAACACCTTTTCCTCAAAATTTCAGTACTTCCTTCTTCTGTGCTGGTGTTTCATTCCTCCGGGGAGTGCTACCCAAAAGGCACAGACAGTTTTTCACTTTAGGACCATCTAAAGGGGAAGCCAAAATCCAGTGCCTGCTGCAAATCTTGCGTTTGCAATTAGCACAACTTGGATATTTTGCAGTGGGCTGATTTTTGGGACATGTGAAAGGGAATTTAAGGGGACGAATTAAAGCTTAGAGCATGAATAAACAGGATTCGGAGTCTGAGCACTTTTAAGCACTCAAAAGCTGCAAGAGGAAATCTTCCTTACAATGTTCTGCTCCTTCCTGCCTCCTGATTGCATTCATTTGGGGTTGGCTCTGTAAATGAAAGCCATGAAGCATCAGCTCAGTGTTGCCTGGGGTGTCTGCAACTCCCTGTCACACTGACGCTTAACAGCCGTCTCAGGTTGTAGTCTCACCTCTCATCAAATCAGCACAGATTTCAGAAAGTCACCATTAACCTGCCTCTGGCCTCTCCCTTTCCTGGTCCCACACCCTCTTCTCCACCAGGCTGTCAGGAACAAGCCAACATGGGGATGGGCCATGGGGAAGCACTAACTAAATAAAGGTATGAAAACACTGTTGTGGAGCATTTAATTTTTTTTCTTTTTTCTTTGATTGGAAGCCTAAATGAAGATGGGTTTTGCTTAGGAAAGTAGTTAAAACATTCATAGCTTTTAACAAACACGACACTTAGCTGGAAGGGCTCAGCTCTTCTAAGCAAGGAAGCGCTGGCGTTGGTATTTGTTGATTCATCATTAGGAACTAAAGACGTCTTCTTTACAGTACATTAAGCAAGCCTCAGTGTCCATGCTACACTGTTCTTTCAGCGTTAGAAAGCAGAAATGGAAAAGTGTCATTAAATTGTATGGTCTGGTAGAAGAGAGATGACTGAGATTTGGGCTCCAGGAAATTCAGCGTTCAATGTCTCTGGCTACGAGGACTAGCAGTGCAAGGTCTTGCTCTGGTCACACATCCCTATCTTGGATGGGGAGCCGCTCTCTAATGCAATCTGAGGAGTTTACTTTGAAGATACATTTTGTGTGTCTTGAGCTGCCTTCTTGACATTAAATCTCCAGAAGCGCAGACTGCAAGGGACCTGCTGGGTCAGCAAGCCTGGTTCCTTTCTATAGCCAAAACATCAAATGGTGCCCACCATACCTTGATGATCGTCTGGTTTTAAGAAACTACAGTGTCCTGCTCCTGCTGGAAGACTCCAATACGGATTGGTGAACAGACTAAACTCGCTGCTGGTTTATGTCCACTTGTTGTTGGGCTAACATTATCTCCAGCTTAAACAGTTTTTCTTCTTTCCAGGTTTTTGTCCTGATGATCTCATAAACGGCAATCCTATCCATTAGGCTTCATTTACTGGGTCAAACATCTCCATCTCTTTTTACATCTCAGGACCACTTTGGCACAAGCAACTCCTAGCAAGGGCTAAGATGCGTTTCCCTGGGGCTGTGCTGTAAATGCCCCTGTGGTCTTGTACATGGGATGTGTCAGCACAGCTCCCTGCTCCGTGAACATGGGTGGGAGCAAAGCCTTGCAGCCTTCTGGGCAGTGAATGGCCAGGGCACCGGTACTCTGGGCTTCACCTGGGCCCTGCAGCTGCCTGCTGAGGCCAAGAGCATCACTGAGTAGCTCATCCCTTGGGGTGGCATGGGGACTCCGGAGGAAGAGGAACAAACCAGACAGCTCCAGCAAGGCTACTGAGAACAGGGCTGTGTCCCTGCTCCTCCTCCCATCCTGGCTGCAGTATGCCCAGAGCCTCCCTGGGACACTTGTCGGGGTGAGTAGTTTGTCTCTGGCTTTGTGCTTTTCATTTGTGACCTCCCAAGAAGCCGGCAGTCCAGCATCAGTAAGACCCTCCAGATGGAAAACTGTTTCAGGAAGGCTCTTGCCTACAGATATCCCTTGTGAAGACTTAACAGTTTTGCTTCCCGGCTTTCCTGTCAAAACTGCAAAGATGGAGTATCATTTCCATTTTTTTCCCCCTTGCTTCTTTGTGTGTAATGCCCAATTATGTTGAATCTGGTCCCAAAGTGCATTTGCTGGCCAAGCAGGTGTGGAAGAAGCCGTGCAGTGTGAATACAGCAGGTTCATGAGGGATGTGCAATGAGAAGACTTGTAAGGAGAGCAAACACAAAATGAGCCTGAATGAAGATACAAGACCACCCAGAGGCCACTGGGCTGTTGGGGACACCCCCACAAAGCTGGGAATGCCTGTGCCCTTTTGGAGCAGAAGCTAGAGGTAGGGCTAGGGCATCTCAGATGGGTTTAGAAACCTACATTTGGGCAAAGGAGCCCCTGACCTCCATCAACTAGAATGGGAGCCTCAATATCCAGATTGCAAACAAACAGCCATACGGTAGAGGCTGGAGGTGCCTGAAGGGAAAGCTGAATCCCATCTTAAATGTCATAAACATGTTTAGGACCTTATCCATAATCTGCCTCTGATACTTGTACAGGGACCCACCGCTGCACGCTGGAACCCCTCCTGCCATGCAAGGCTGGAATATTCTCTGGGGTAAAAGAAATTGTGTAATTGGTGCAAAAGAAATTCAAAGTGTTTGAATTTGGCATACCTCTGCTGTATTGATGCAACTACATATATTTGGCATGCAGTTGCATCTTAAGGAAGTGAAACAAATACGTGCCCGTCTATCGCAGGCTCTGTGTTTACCCAGCACTGAATCCGACAGCGCAGGCAGACACTCGCTCTTCTGCAATATTTCATTTCCGAGCGGATGGCAGAGGAAGGCCGTGTTTAAGCTGCTCTACGACGTGAGCTGTGACACGTGCTGGAGTCCTGGTCTGCAGGGTCTGAGCCTGACCACAGCACATTTCTCTATGGTAGCCTGAAAATTCAGGTTTCCTTCGGTGAAAATAAGTGGGGAGGGAAGGAGGATTCTCACCTTAATATGATTTCAGAACAAAACCAGGGCAGGGACCCGGATCCAGGAGTATAAAAGCATTCCTATCTTGAAATTTAGTTTCAGCTACTGCAGAACAGTGCATCTGCACAAACCTTTTGAGACAGACACCCGCTCTGGCGCCTGCACCCATGGGACCGACCGTATTCCCATCCGCCAGTTATGGGCGCTGCCTGGCTGCAAAACGGGCCGGTTCTCATCCCCCTCTTCTCTCCCGCAGGAGGAGCTGTACCGTCTAATGGCTCGGGAAATCTGATTTTTCCCTTTCTGGTATAACTCCTGACCCACTGCCTGACCTTTGGTGAGCTGTATAGGCGCTCCAGCACTCATTCTCTCCTTCAGAAAATAGGACAGCAATAGCTACCTTGTACACATGGGGAGAGGGCTGTAAAGCTGGAGCTTCTGCTGAAACATGGACTCATGCTCAGTATATTGCTTGATACATTCATAAATAGGATTTTAGGACACCTTCCTATAATTGAGAAACTCAAATCAGCACATGCAGTCCCGTAGTCCCCAATCCTGACTATGAAAACTGTGAATCTTGCAAAAAAAAGAGCACAGCCAAAGGGAAAAGCCATTTGATTAAACACCCTCCGTTGTAAGCACCAAATATATCACACGTGCAAATAGACCCCAAGTCCGGACCTCGGGAGCCAGTTGCCCAGATGCCTTTGAGGATCTGGGCCTAAGGGCTCATTCCAACCAGCTGAAGTCGATAGGACTATCCCTATATTTAAGTTTTTGCTGGATGACAGCCAAAGGCTCAGCATCTTGCAGAACTGGCTCTCATGATGCTGCATTCCTTAATAGCTGGGAAAGAGAGCAAAGCAATGTATGGCAGAAAGTGTCCATCCATATTAGTGGGTATTAGTAACCACTTTTAAGGGCCTAATCTATGTAAAAATGTTTTTAACTCCACCATCAGCAACTTCCCAGCAAAGGCAGGAATTTCCCACGGTTGACGTGCCCTGAGCAAACAGCGGAGCTGAAACAAAAGAGCTGGATAATTAGCTCGGAGGGGAGGCGTTCCCGCGCCGTGCAGGGCAACTGCCTGGCGCAGCTGTGATGGGGCTGGATGGAGTGACCTGGAAAATAGACCTCGCTTTAAAAGTGCAGAGGGTGAGGGCTTTAGCTGTGCCTTTTTAATTTTAAACAGTGCTGCCTGTGGCTTTACAGCTCCATGCAAAGGCGGGCAGACAAACCGAAGTATGAAAGGAGCCTTATTAAAACACACCATACATTATGTATGAACTTGAACTCTTCCTGACCTCTGTAGTCCTGGATCCGCCCCAATCCATAAACAGCTTGGGCCAAATTTTGCGCTGCTGCAGTAAGTAATTTGAATAAAATCACAAGCTGTTATTTTCAAGACAGTATCCCCAGTTAAGAAAACTGAGGGTGCCATTTATTACAAAGATGCCTATCTCAGAGATGTACCTGAATAATGCAGCTAGATGTAAACAGTTGTCTGTAGCTACAACTCCACCGTAAGCCAAAGCACAGCCCCCTCCCAAGCAAGCTGTTAGCATTTCTTCATCGCCACTCACTAGAAAAAGTATATTTCGAATGGCAAATGTATAATTGCAGTTAGAGCTGGTTGAACTATTCAACATGAGCGCATGATCTGGTACGTCAAGCTGTTTCTTGGACCACAGATTCTTTAACCTGATCTTGATTATTGCAAAAGGCTCATATTTAGCATTGGATATTCTTTTTTTTCTTTTTTTTTTTTTTTTGCTGAACCATGCAGGAACAGACCAAGCCACAGGTTGTTTGCAGGCTCTTCAGCTCGGCATATGACAGGTCACCCAGCTCCCAAATTGTTGCTTCTCTTCCCTGATTCTCAGCCTGACGCGTTTCATAAGTCTGAAATGTTATATTAAATATTCTGGTTTCTGTGCAAAGTATATTCATTAATATGCAAATAGAAATGTGACACAAGGCAGGTAGCCAGCTTCTCCTCAGAGCTGCTCAGAGCTCTCCAGAGCTGCTAGTTCCCAGTTCCTACCCCACCTGGCATCTGTGGTCCCAATCCTATGGACCAGGAGTGGGTGAAGTGAGTGTTTCCTGCCTAATTTGCTCAGGAATGGTCAAACTCAAGGCTGAAGGACTTGGGCTTTTTAGTCTGGAAAAAAGATGACTGAGGGGGGATCATACCAATGCTTATAAATACTTAAAGGGTGGGTGTCAGAAGGATGGGGCCAGGCTCTTTTCAGTGGTGCCCGGGGACAGGACAAGAGGTAACGCGCACAAACTTGAGCATAGGAAGTTCCATCCCAACATGAGGAGGAACTTCTTTACTTTGAGGGTGGCAGAGCCCTGGCACAAGCTGCCCAGAGAGGTGGTAGAGTCTCCGTCTCTGGAGATATTCAAAACTCACCTGGACGCGTTCCTGTGCAACCTGCTCTGGGTGACCCTGCTCTGGCAGGGGGTTGGACTAGATGATCCCCAGAGGTCCCTTCCAACCCTACGATTCTGTGGTTCTGTGAAACTCGAACCCCTCTCACAGGCTCATGCCCTTGGCACAGGGTCAGTCCACAGAGGAGGAACAAGCCCTCCAACACGGGTGGAGAGGCGGCAGCCCCATCCAAAGAGGTGTCCGTGTGGCTGGACTGGAGGCAAGGCAGTGGCTGGGAGCCCTCCAAATGCAAGATTTGCCTTTTCTCAACCAGTACCATGCTGTGGGCTCTTTGGTGAGTCTCTTCAGCTATAAATACTTCTCTGAAGGGCAGGTGTTGGCTGGGTAGGGGCCTCAGAAGGTTAAGGGGGAGGCTGGGTGGACTGGGATGGATTTCACAGGTGGTTTCAGCAAAACCTTCCCAGTGAGTCACGGGCCAGTCAGCAAAGTTGTGCCACCAGTGCAGGAAGAGTTTCTGCCCCAGACCTTGTCCCTCAAAAGAGAGACAGTGGCTACAGAAGTGAAAGAGAGGACAACTGACCTGTGTTATCTGGAGATGAGAGGAAACCTCTAAGACACTTATGAAAATTCAATTAAATGGGAGGCACCTTTCAGGTAGAAGTATTTTTTCATGTAAATGAAGGACGTTTGGCAAGTTATAAGCTTCCAAGATATTGGTTGATTGTTTAATTTTTTTTGAGTGAATTAAAAACATTTTGCTGGTGAAGCGTAAAAGGTAATTTGCGAGTTTGTGTGTCATGAAGTGCAGCCTGCGAAAACAAAATATAAAGTGTCTCTGGAAATAACTATCACAACTGTGATAAGTGCTGGCAGTCGCTGTAATTCCCAGTAGTTGTCTGTACTCAGTTTTACATGAAATTGATTTGACTTTGCATTTACTTTTCGATCAGGGCTCAGGTGATTTGAATCCAGGCTCAAATTAAGTACGGTTTCCCTTGTTAAGATGAAGCAATGTATCAAATGCCTAAGGGAAAAGAGCAGGAGGGAGCTGGAAAGCGCTTTGTTCAAACTTTTAATTATTTTACCTCATTCATAGTCTGAGTGGCACAATGATCTGTTTTTATTTGATCACATCAAACTTTCAGCATGTTACTTTTTTTTTTTTTTTTCCTCTAGCTAGCACACACCGCTTGTGCAGCATGGAGCTTTTTTCCCATGACGTTCACAGATGTGAGCTCTGCTCCCCACACTTTGAAGCTAGAAGCTGAAACAAAAAAAAAAAGATACCCAAGTTCTCATTTCTTTGCCTGCACGCCCAGGTCCTGAAGCACCGTGGCAGCTCTCAGCTTCTACACCAACATCACTTCAGGCTTGCTTAAAAGGGCTTGCACAGTAGAAAGCACTTTTCCCTGGACCTCCCAGCTACTGAGCTTCTGCTGAGAAAAAACGCCTAAGTTTTGCTTACACCTTTCCAATGAATAATTCAGCTCTTTGTAACGCCTACAGACATGTCAGGTTTCTCTTTTGGGGGGTTTCCTCCCAACCCCGATGACCCTGCTGAGCTCCTCAGCCTTGCAGCTCGATGGAGCAAAGGACAACCTTTGGAAGACTCCAAAAGCACAAGTTAAGGGCTGTTCTCACCATGCTTGTGGCTTTGTGGGGGACCTGGATGGCAGGATATGGCTTGTCCTTGTGTCTCTGTTGGGCTGAAGTTGTTCTGAGAACCCCCCTCCTTTGGCACAGTTTGGGAAATTGCCACAAGCAAGGACGCAGAGGTCAGGTCTAAGCAGGTGAGGTCCAGACACCACCCCAAAGAGTGAGTATCTTGCATCCACCCTCAGTGCCTTACTCATCAAAGGAGACCAGGAAGCAGCTCCTCTGGTCTCTGCTCGCTGTGAGGAGAGCAATGCTGGAGAGGAGAGAGCTCCTGGGTCTTACGGGAGGCCACAGACAACCTCCTGCCTGGACAACTCCCCCCATCCCTCTGCATCTGGCAGCAAAGACAGGGAAGGGGCCACATTCTGACGCTGCCCGTGTCAGAGGGATGTTTGAATGTGGCTCTTTCCTTGCCGCTGGTACAATTTCCCATTGACTTTGCAGGAGCATCCGTCTTTGGCCAGGGTCTCTCGCTCTGGCTAAGCCAGACCTCAGCGCCAGCCTCCCCGAGCTCTCTGCCCATCCTCTTGTGAAGCAGGACTGAAGCCAGAGCTAGGCAGAAGATAATACACTCAGGCCCTCCAAGGGCAGGAAGACTCCTAATCATCAGAACTATTTTTGGAGGGATCTTTTAGCTTTATCCCCCTTCACCCCTCTGAAGCCAGAGAACAGAGCCAAACACCCAGAGGGAAAAAAGAGGATAAAAGGATTTTTCTTCCTAAGGGGAGGAGGGACCATTATCAGAGTCACAGAGACGAGATCAAAAAGAGCTACACAAAGCAGAGGGGCAGGCTCTTTCAGTCCGGAGAAATGAATTGCAAGCCGGCAGACTACCTAAATAACAAATTTCTAAGACCCACACATCTGTTAATTACATCCCACTAAACTAACATTGCATCAGCATGTCCTGTTAATGCATTATAAATGAGATTTTTGAGTATTTGTGATAAATTGGGCAAGGGAAAACCGAGCAGCTGTGCCAGGGGGACTCAGTAGGTGTCCTAGCAGTGGTGGCAAAACAATCTGAGCAAGAGACTGAGCCACCAGTGCCACCTCCCCTCACCCAGGAAAGCACTGGTGAGAAGCTGCGTGCAAAATCTGCGCAGCTCCGCTGCCCCAAACAGCTTATAGCTGCACGATTTCTGTGGGGATGTGCGGCTAGTCCACGAGGATGTCAGCCTGGCAATCAGTATGGTTTTCATCAGCAGGAACAAAGACATGTGAACAGCTACTGGCTAGCGGCCAAAACTTTCCCCCATCACATTTTTCACAGTCATTTTGAATATGACCTCAAGAAGACCTGTTTGTTTTGCCATAAAAGGCAAAGGGTCTAATCCTAGGCAGTTTTGTGCTGATGCTTCTAGTTTTGCAGGCATAAAAGCTTCTGCCTGAAGGCACGTGTAGAGAAAAGGGAGTCAAGATTGGTTATGCCCTGGTTCTTCACAGGATAAGGGAAGGAAAAAATTACACATAGACCCAAAAAGGAGGTGTGGTACTTAACACATCAGCACTTGCTAATAAATGCTACCCAGGCTTAGGTATTAGAAATGTGTGTGCTTGTGTCTGGTGACAAGAGAAATGCAGTGTAATTTATTAGTGGTGAATGTGGCGCAACCGACTGCCCTTTGCCACTGGAGAAAGTAAGAAATGACTCCGGTCACAATTCTTGCCACTTGACACGTGGGACATGCTTGGGAACTCCCTCCCAGTCGAGAGGTACTCATTGTTCCTGAAACAATGATGCTTAATAACAAACACGCAGCATCTGTTAAATTCAGTAGGCTAGGTCTACAGTCCTGCAGTCAAGAGTGACTGGTCCTCAAGGGATCCCCTCTTAGCTCGAGAGCGAGGATCCACGACATGCACTTTTGACAGCTCCATCCCCGACTTGCTGGGTGTCCTGGAGAAATCTGCTTCACGTGGATGTGTGTTTTTTCCCCTTTCTCGCTTTTTTCCTGTTCAAAATGTAAGCTCTTTGGAGTTTGCATCTAACACAAGAGGCATCTGTGAACTTCTATGAGAGAAACAAGTAAAGCCTACCGTTCAATGCCAAGTGAGAAGTCCCTCCCCTAAAAAGAAGTTGACACTGGTATTACGAGACCCATTTTTGTAAAGACGTCATAGGCTACATCAGCAAAGAGTTTGCTTGCCCATGACAACTAACATCAACTAACTCTACAGATTATCTACACAATGGGATAAAGTATTTTCTACTTTGCATTCACGCAGTTGTCTTAGACACGGGCTGGATGAGTGAAAGGTTTTCTGGGTGGGACTCATTTGAAAAACTGTTCTTACAGTTTTTCTTCTTACATTGGAAGATGAGCACCAAAAAAGCAGAAGAAACCATGTCGAGAGTTGTAAACGAGTCTTCAAAGGGAGAAAGGACAAGTAGAGGAGGCCAGTATGCAACGGCTGGTGTTGGAAAGCGAGCATGTGGCAGTCCAGCATATTGGATTCAATGTCCAGGAAAAGTTCATCCTTGTGAAGGTACTTCCTCCTTCCAGTGCCAAGACCAAGGAGAGCTGGAGTTATGGGTTGCAGAAGTTCCAGTTGCATAAGATAGGTCTTGATGGAGGTTTGTTTTAACTGGCATGCTCCCCTTTCTGACAGATGTTCCCCTTGTTTGCTTTCATGGATTATTTTCTTGTTTGCTTTCATGGACAGGTCATGCTAGTCCTGTCTGTCCATCATATGTATTTGTTCTTTGTCCTTTGTATAAGCCATGCTGCTATTTCTTAAATATTTTTAGGGATTAGTTTTCACCTGGACTGAATGACTACACACACAAACTGTCATAAAAGGTATTTACATAGGTGAAAAGATAATACACTGACGAAACTGGGAACACTGTTGCTAAGCTGAAAAGCTAATGCAAATTCTTTTAGCACCCTTCAAGAAATGTGTTTGTTTAGACAATAACATGCAGAAAATTCACTCATCCAGATTATGCTGGACAAATAATATTATTCTGCTTTATTTTCTATTATAGCATATGCAATTTTAATTCTTTTGAGGTCTTTCTTTGGAATGATAAAGTTACAGAAATACTCAATTTATTTTTATTTAACTCTGAAAGGGGTAGATGGAATGACCTGATTAAGACTGATTCAATTGCCCTGACTTTGACTGACTCAGTCAAAGGGAAATAGAGGACTACTCCTATGGGACTTTAGTGTGAGGAATTAAAGAAGTTTAATGGAGATTATGTCAATAAATTATTTATGAAAAATAGTCCTGGGTTACCCAGTGTGATATTTTTAGCAATTTCCAAGGGTGATTTTTAAGGGTAACTGCATAAATACAGCATACTTCCACAAAAAACTTGTTTAACTATACACTTCCAAACAAAGAAGCTACAATTTGATAGAAAACCCATAAGATACACACTGAAAGGATAAAAACCAGTGAAGTGTTAAGTCTCAAAATATAATGGAAGATAAATGGAAACTCATTGTTGAACAGGTGCTTTCCTAAAGAAGTCTTGCAAAGGTCTTCCACTTGTCCAGTCCTCAGGGATGTTTCTGTCACTGGTTTGGAGAAGAAATCAGATGATTGCTGATAACATTTCCAGGTGACACAAAAACAGTGTGAGAGGTGATAAACAAAGACGCCAGGACAATCTGGATAAAGATGATCCATAGAGACCCAAACTGTATGTAAACCATGAATAAACAAATGGTACATCCAAGACAGCTGAAGGTAAGGTCATGTCTGTAGGTGGTCAACAGTTCAGTCATACTTAGAATACGTGGTTGCCTTTCTGATAAATCAAGACACGCGCAAAACAGGGGGAAGCCACGGCTGATATCTTATTTCCATGAGATGGCCAGCCAGCCCTCATTAGCGCTTGGCTGAAGAAATGAAGGGGTCTTGGCTAAGATTAGGGAGGTTATATTCCTTCTGCATCTGCAGACATGTGATTATTCCTGGAATAGCATGCCAGGTCTGGGGTCCTTCTTTCATCTTGCAACATTAGAAGTTGGAGAGAACTCAAAGAACCACAGGCATGATCGAAGGTCTGGAAAACATGCCTTTCAGTGGGATTCAAAGATGTTGGTCTACTTACCTTGAGTACAAAGAGGGGATTTGTCACTGTTCATAAGAGTCTGCATAAGGAACAATGATTTGACAACGAAGAGGTTTTATACCCTCGTGATCACAGGCATAACCAGATGCAATGGCTGGAAGTTGCAGCTGGGGAAATCTGTGTTTGAAATAAGTCACGATATGTCAATGTTGAGAGATATCAGCCATTAAAATCGCCGATTGAGGCTTCTGATGGAAAATCCACTAGCTATTAGTTTCTTTAAAACCAACACTAATATTTCAAAAGAGGACCTGGAGCAGATGCTAATGGAGAAGCAAGTGCTAAACAGGTGACCTAAGCCATGGAAGTAGTCTCTTCTGATCTCAAAATATAATGAACACTTCATGCTGAAGTTCTGTACTCCAGAGATTCGCACACCACCCTTCGGGTGTATGTGGCTCATCTGCATCCTGCTCCTTTGCCTCCTCCTCCCCCTAAACTGTTTCATATCAGCTTATTTCACTTGCACAAATTTTCCTTGTCCTTGCTTTTTCCTCTTCTCCATCCCAACTTTTGGTCGAACTCCAGAAGCATTTGACATGTGTAATCCAAACACTTTAGACCTTTGACTGTGGCAAAGATTGACTTTCTAACAGGTAATCGGTGCAGGAACTGATAAGAGAGAAAAAATTTGTTATTGATAGAATTTTTTGAAGAGAAACCCACACTTTCAGGGTGAGACTCATCTGCTCTATGAGTCACTCATCAGAAGTGACCATTTATCAGCACTGAGTGTCAGAGGCTCCTGGAGGGACCAGCGACCAGTCCCACCAATGTACCCACATACATCCACAGAGCATCGTGCTCAGCCAGCTAGTGCACCCTCTGGATGCTCGTTGGTGTTACTGGGTCCTCATGTGCAAGGTAACCTAAAAAGCTTGTCTGAAGGGTGAGCAGGAATGAGTTTTGGGGCCTTTCCTTACTGCTGTCACTGACACACTCAGTGGCCTGGCTGGGGGAGGCTGTTATAATCTCACTGCTCTTCATTTTACCAAATATCAATGAGCATTTTCAGCCACTGGTATTTAAGTTGCTCTGTAAGTGCAAAACACACTATTGTGGACCCAAATCTGCCCATGGATCTCCTTGCTCGTTAGGGACTGCTGCTTTGCTGAAGCCAGTTACAGCTCCATGTCCCCCTTAATGGGATTTCTCTTTTTGCATCTCTTACTCTACTCATCTCTCAGCTAGTTTGCTTGCAGGTACTATAATGTGAATTCTGCTGGCTGAGTCAGAGCTCAGAGCTGGCAAACATATAGATATCAAGGTTTCCACTGTTGGTTTTTTTGGTGTGTGTATGAGTTTTCTGGCTCCACGCCATACACACTCAGGTGCAGATTGCCACACTCCAGGAACTGCACATGGGGATGTAACTCACCAAACACCCTCCAAAAAACTTCTCCTGGAAAGAGAAAACCCACTGTGATTTCTGTGGCCGTACTCAGGGCAAAGGTCCATCAAATTAAAGGCTGCTTTTCTGTCTTTCCTCAACCTCTCCATTGCTTCATCTGACTTCTTGCCCTCCGTGTTGGAGTGAAGCTGGTCCTGCCTCTCCCAGGTCTGGAGTCCAGGGCTGGCCCGGCCGGTTGCTGTAACTGCTGCGGGAGGCGGCACCTCGGCCAACGTGGAGAAACCCCGTGGGGATTTCAGCTGTGCTCCAGCACATCTCTCCTTCGCATGTGCCAGCTGCAATTCGAAAGACACTGTTTGGACAACTCAGTGAGGGTGGATTTCCATGCATGAGGCCAAGGGCACATCCCGATCAGGCCATTCTCACTGAAAAAATTTAACTCCCCACTTCAAAACTTGAGTACATTTGGGGTTTTTTTTCTAAGAAAACAGCCACCATAAATGTATTTTTCTTCTCACACCTATTCTGGCTGGAATAAACCCCAGAAATCAGCCCAGAATAGACAAACAGAACAGAAAGTCCAAACAGTTAAACTCGGACCATTGTATAAATAACTGCAAACAGGGATTTGTAAGGCAACTGTCATAATAACGATGCCCAGAACAGCCAGATGACAGACAGGAACCCAGTAACCTCTGAAATGCCAGAACAACTCTGCAACTTGCCACAGCTGCACTGGTTTATAGACTGCAGTTATTCTAACCAATGAGGGCATTTTATTATATTACATTATATTTTATTATATTATATTAATTCTATTAGGGATTGTATGGCTGTTTAAAAGGAGAACAAAGTCTCACAAGAGCCTCAGTCCCTTGCAGAGAGAGACGTATGAAAATCTCCTGATAAATAACAGTTGCTCAACCCACGTGCTGCCTTGAGCAGAAATGATCATCCACAGAGAGATTTTAAGAAATCAGGAGAGCACCTCAGAAAAAAGCAGCAGGAGGGATGGAGGAGTGGGGGAAATGGTGTATGGAGGCTGGAAACTTCTGCCAAGCATTACCGTGCAACTGCTCGCCTGAGGAGTCAAGTGTTTATTTCTTTAAATATTTGCAGCATCAGGGCCTGGGCTGGTAACTTGAATATTAATGTAGTACCTCAGCACCTTCTAAATGGGTGCCTGAAAGATCCCAGGGCTCTTCCTGCCTCTGCTCCGTCTCCTTCCCTCTCCCAGCCATCTCTACTCCGTGCAGTTGTACCAGGTCATTTTAAGGGGGAGGGGGAGGCTCATCTGGAAAACTGCTGCATATTTATAATAAGACCATCTATTACACCAGTGCAGGATGGAATTGAAAACATATGGTGCCCTGGGAGCGGCTGTTTCTTTTTTTAGGTCTCTTATGCCCTTCAGAAATGTCAAGATAGAGGAACGAAAATGTCAGGAAACTGCAATATGCTTACTCTAAAGGCCTCCTGTCAGTGACGTATTTATGAAGCTGTAGGAAATTTGATTCACATCAAGCAGAAGACACCAGGTTTTAAAGACCCACATTACCAGAGCAGTCTGCTAAAGCCAGTGCTCCTGATCTGCACCTTGGTGGGACCTTCTGCTTCTTGGTCACATATCCCCACGCACCTCAGGAGAAAGCCCCACTCCTGTAGTGGCAGCTTGATGCCACTTGCTTGTAGGGGTCTAGAGGAATGTCCCCATGCCTTTGTTGCTGTGGATGGAGAGCCAGGCATCACCGCAGTGGTGAGCTTCTGCAGTGTGTGGTGATGGAGCAGTTGGATGGGACAGTCCCACGGGATTCATATGCGGTTCTTGATGTTTTCTCTGTCCCTGGAAATGTTCAAGGCCAGGTTGAATGGGACTTTGAGCAGCCTGGTCTAGTGTGAGATGTCCCAGCCCATGGCAGGGGAGTTGGAACTAGATGATCCTTAAGGTCTCTTCCAACCCAAACCATTCTATGATTCTATGAAAAAACGTGACCAAAAAACCCAGTCACCTGGTAGTCTCTGCTCACGCTTTGCCAGCACTGGGACAGTGCTCCGAGACTGTTTCAGTTCACCAGTGAGCATGCAGCCACGTGGGCAGTTACTGGTGTCTCAAAAGTCCTCCTAACATTTTGTGGTTAGAGGTTTAGCCAGAGCTTCCTTAGGGCTGATCACTTTTCAAAGGCCCAAATGCCATCATCAGTGTGATACAGTAAAAGCAGGTCCCTCAGACCCGCAGGGCCAAGCAGGAGAGGAGCAACCAAGACCTGTTCCCTGCCAGGACTATAAAACCCACCTACCTGCAGAACCTGTCAAGAGACTGATCTTGCAGAGTACACGCCGACAGCAGGAGCCTGAAAGCAGCCCACAGGAGCTGCCAAGGAGCTGAATTATCTCTGGTACAAGACAGATTAAAGCTACAGAGCTGCATTTGAAACTGATTGCGAATGCAACCTGCTGCTGTCTCAGATGCAAAGCCCTGGCTGTGCTCCAGCAGCACTGACTTGTCCACCATGCTGGAGCTGAGCTGCATCAGAGGTCACCTCCAGGGATCCCTTCCCAGTTCCCTTCCAGCCTCATGGAGATTGAGCACTCAAGTCGTTGGTTGGTGGCTTTAAAATTCCCAGGCGATTCCCAATGGAAGAAACACGGGACTCGGCATCGTGGTGTCCTCCCAGCTTAAGGAGGACAGAAGCATGCACCCGGGTGGCAGTCCTGAACTGCCTGCACCACAGGACAGCAGTAACATCTCTTTTCCTTGTTTGTGGCCAACAACACAGTCCAACAGACAGAAGAGGAAGAGCCTTCCAGAAGGAGGCTGGAAGAGATGGTGGAAATATTTCAGTCAAGCTTCTCAGGGTTTTAAATAAATTAGACTTATCAAACATCGTGGTTTGGTTGGGGTTTTTTTTTTCATTTTTGGCAAAAATTTCTGGCAAGGAGCACAGAGCCGTGACCATATTGCAGTTCTTGCTATGGGCTGTATTAAAGGAAAAGGATGTGGGAGGTCTTGGAATGGAGAAGGGCTGGGGGAAACAGATATGCCCTGTTTCGGAGCCCAGAGTCTGGGATGTGAGGTGGAAAAGTGGTAAAGTGTGGACAGATTATAGAGGGCCAAAGTGCTGGGCCATTTCCAGAATAGGGCTGAGAGAGAAGAGAAAGGATGAGACCAGGAGCTTACCCCTTGAGCAAGGAGCTCGGCACCCCTGGTGTGCCAGCAGGATGGGCTCAGCAGGTTACCTCCCATCTGCAGCCCACACACACATGGGAGATAACGTACTTCTACTTCAGTTCATCATGCTGGGGATAACAGCCCTGAGACAGGCGCTTTTCCCAGAGGAAGTGGATTTGAGTAGCTCATTTGCAGGTAAGACTTCAAGCTGTGCCTCCAGCAGGGATGGGGCCATGCAGGTCCCACTCCAGACCCTCTTCTAGAGAAAAAGGCAGAAAATACCATTTTGGAGCACAGGGTATGAGATACCCGGCAGAGCGTGAGCAACGCCATGGGAGGGGATGACAGCTCAGGGTAGTTTTGGTTCTGCCTCTAAACCCCGGTGTGCAGCTCGCATTGCCCCTTGCTGCTCTCCTCCCTTCTGCGTGCCCCTGCTAGCAGGGGGAAAGACCATGCTGGAAGTCATATGGCAGAAGAGGGTAATAAAATAAAACACCAGGTACTCAGAGCAAGGAGCAGAGAACATAAAAAGGGATAGAAACATGCTATTGAAGAGAAAATAGGAAGGACTGCAGGAGCAAAAAGAGATAACACAAACTCCTGGAGAACATTAGCATGTGAGCAATGGTTCATCAAAATTCAAACAACCCACACTTCTGCTTGCAGGAACAGTCTCTGCTGGTCTTTCACATATTTATGTCTCTTCTTCCACCCCAGAACCAGTCTGTGCATTTCCAAACGTAGAAATCCCTTCTGCCGGCTGTAGGTGGGGGGTAATAAGCTCTATTCCCAGCACTTTGAGCTCCACTCAGTTGTCTGAGAGCTGGGGAGAGAAGGAGATGATAGAGAAGGATAGATGGTAGTGGTTGGGACTGAAGAGACTCGTGCTGGAGATGAGGAAGGACAAAGAAGTAGTAGAAGGACACAGAGAAAGAAATTGTCTGAAATCCAGTCAGCTCTTGGGTATGCTCAGACCCACATGGATCTCTGTGGGTGCTGGGTAGAACATAAATTTGGATATGAGAAATACCAATGAGAAATGCAGTGATCAATTTCCCTCGTTCCCGTGGCCCAGGCAAGGGATGAAGCATCTCCTGTGCCTATAAAGCAGTTTGATCTGGACCTGCTGTGCTCGTGCTCCTGCCCGATGGCCTCAGACAGTAGTTCATCTTTCTCTTGCAGCTCCAGGCTCTACCAGCGATCCCAGTCAGCCATCGTGAGGCTTCACTGGCACAGATTTCTGTGCATGAGGAAAAAATATTTGGCCCGTGACTTGGAGATAGCGTGGTTCAGAGCAGGGGTGAGGAGGTGGTGGGTTTTACTCTTTGCTTTGCTGTTGCTTTGCAGCCAGATGGCCATAGCCCCTCTGAGAAACCCTCTCCCTTCCACTGAAGCCTCATCTGGGTGGGTTACATTGGCAGCAATCCCACGGCAAATCATTCCAGGGTGAAATTTTGAAAATCACTACAGAGAAGTAGAATTTTCCATTTCCCTTCAGAAGAGATTTCTGTTGTTGCAGAGAGACATCATCCCAGACACCCTCCACCCTTCATTCTCAAAGGCTGGGCCAGTCCGTCTGCTGGCTTGGGGGGCCAGATGTGTTGCACAGGGCAATTCTCGGGGACATGCAACCACCAGCTGTGGATATGCAGGCTGGAAGCACTCTCCTGAGGCAAGGAAGTTGCTGTCAGCTGAGGCAGCTCCTCACCCAAGCAATTCCACTGGTGTTGAGCAGCCTGGACAGGAACAGGGAGAAAAAGTCTTGCACGTAAATCTGGAGCGAATCATCCCCAGGCAGATCCCATCAGCATGGCAGTTGCAATGAGAGAGACTTGCTCAGGTCTTTTTGAGGTGGGGGTAGACGTGCTTCTCCTGAAACAGGCTCATATTGCTTGTAGGGACTTCCATCACATGTTCACGTCAGGTCTTAAATTACCTTGCCAGAGGTAAAACCACCCAGGTGTCTGAAGCCCTTGGGAAAATATGACCTTTGGCCTTTCTCTCTTAATTTCCCCTCTCCGCGTGCTGGAGATAACCATGCTTATCTGCCTTTGCCGAACACGTTGAGATTTGCAGAAGAGAAGCGCTGGGTACGTGACTAATGTCGGCATCATCCTCATCGTCCCTTTGCTGAACCCCATCAGGCTCAGGTTGCTGAGAGTCAACTTTGCACCATTTTAACTACCTACGCAGGGAAGAGTTGCGGCTGTCGTGGTCTCCTGAAACTGCAGAGGTGCCACTAAAAAACCTTATTCAGGCGATTCAAGCCCTCCAGCAAGGTTTTCAAAGAAAAGTCCAAGGTACCAGCAGAAGTGGGTACAAACCGAGCACAGAAGGCAGGACAGGGAGAAGTTAATAATTCACAGGCATGATCTACAGCCATGAAATGTGATCGCAGCTGGGAAATGTGGGTTTATATTTTTTTCTAAATTAAAATAAAAAAAAGGCCAGAGCTCCAGCAAAATATGGAACCAGGGAGTTCTGTTTCAGCTTTGCAGCAAAGTTCAAGTTTGTCTTTAATACTAATTAAATCTTCTGCTGTTGAACGAGAAGAAGTATCAGCTAAAAGACTGTCTCTGCCTCCAGAGCTTTTGATGTGGTTAATTTCTGGAAAGGAGAATTTGGGACTCAGATTCTGCAGTGCTTCACTTCGCTATCCTGGCCTGAAATAAATACAAAACCCCATGCCAAGAAGTAACAACAAGAAAAATATTTTTTGTGGGTTTGTGCCGCAAAGCTGAGATGGGGATAGACATTGATTTGAGGCAGGTGATGAGTCTCCCGGGTGCAGGACTGGCCCAGGGCATGGCCACGATGGAGGACAGGGGAATGAGCATTGCCCTCGTTATCTTACAGCAGATGCCACCCAGAAAGGGGTACAAAGGTGCTGATACTTACGCAGCGCTTTTGCAATATGCTTAATTAAATAAAATCACTTACTGGATGCAGTTCTTGGTTTACTTTAACCACGATGGAGACTGGAGGAAGGACAAAATTCAGAATGAGAAGGAGTTAATGCATTTAAAGGGCTAAAACCTGCACCGCTGGGATAAAAGCAAACTTAGTCAGTGACTTCATTGCAACTCAGCAGTAAATCCAGAGTCACTGTTTTCTGTGGAGTGCAGATGTCTGAATACCATCCCTGGATGGGAATAAAAGGAAATGCTGTTTACTGTGAACAAAATGCATTATGAACAAACTCTGACACACCCTAAACCAACTTTCTTTTGAAAGCAAGAGAGGGTTTCATTAAAAGCAAAATTTGTGAAAAGAGATTTACAGGATATGTGGGAACTTGCTTGAATGATTAAAAATTAATTATAGCAAGGGGGAGGATGTAGAAACACGTTACGTTAGGATGCCACTGTATGGCCCAGGCAAATCTGTTTCTGAGATTGTAAATTCAGCCCCTTTTCTCCCCTTCCCTCCATTATATCTGATTCTCCACTGGGCTTGCTGGACACTGGAGCAGATGCACTTACATGTTGGAAAAGCAAGGGTGATTCAGTGGTGCAATGCTCCTGGTTAAAGTCGTACTTCCTTGTCACAGAGTGAAATGATGAGATTGCTGCAAGTAAGCAGAAGAAAAAAACTCCCATCAACTTCTTGAAGCTTCTCAGGTTAGAAAAGACTTTAACATCCTCCCAGGCAAAGCCACCAAGGAGATGGTAGAAGCGTTGCACAAATGGGCTGTTGGTGTCAGAGCCCCGGGACAGGCCACGGACCCTGCTCTGCCCTCACTCATGTGCTCTGTGCTTCTGCCTGCAAGCGGTCTTTGTCCGGATGCCCACCTCCCACCTTCTGCGGAGGTGGAGGGCGCTGGGGACAGCCCTGTCCATCCCTCTGTGAGGCAGCGCTCTCAGCAAGACTGCTTGCAGGGTGCCATGAGACCTGTCCCTGCCACAGCAGCGTAAGGAGTGTCCCTGCGGGGAGATAACCAACCATCAGCTGTTTGCGTCTCCTCTTGGGCTTCCCTTTAATTTTGGTCTGCCAGTGTTTTGGTTTGCTCTTCCTGGGGGAAGCTGTATATAATTGTGGAGAAAAGAGGAAGCAGGGCTGCTGAGGGCATGGGGAAGCGAGGGAAACAGGGCCTGCTTTTCTTGTATTTGCTCTGCACGTGCTCCCTGAGGAGCATAAACCTACAGCAGAGGCTTCTGCAGGGACTGCTGTGGCTGTGTTGAGTTGTCCCCGTTTTGGATATCCGGTGCACAGCACCCAGTACAAGCCTGGCTGGGGCTGGGCTTGGTGGCTGGCTTGCATGAGAAATATCCTTCAATGGTCCCCCCCACCATCCAGACCGTGAGCTGCAGAAAGGAAGCGGTTCAGCAGTAGCAGCAGCAGCAGCACACACTGGAGAATGGTGTCCAGGTGGAGCTGTAGGTGTTGACGCTGTCCTCGCTCTTTTAACTCCCTACAAGTGGCTGGTGAAAATGCCCAAGTCTGGTTGCCCAATGCCTGCTGATGCTGGTGGCTGTGGTGGATGTGTAAGACTTTGGAAATGAGACCAGAAGGCAGGAGTGAACGGCAGCTGAGAGCAACCCCCTTCTCCCCACCGTCCTTTCCTTTTTTCCATTCATTTGTTTTTCTTTCTTTTTTCTTTTTTTTTCTTGATCATGTACAAATGTTTGTTCCATTCAAGTCCAGGACACCTTCGTTGACCTTACCATTCCCAGAGGGAAAGACAATAAAAAACACTGAAAGCTAAAAACTAGTTTGATTCAAGCCCCTGACCTCCAATTACCTAAGAACAAGGAACTGCTTTGTTGCCTGTGTATGTTTTAGTGGTCTTACACCATTTTATCCTGCCCAGAGAGCTACTCAGACATAAACCAGTGATGAGAAGGACTTGGTCTTTGGCTCATCCTCCTCCGACAGTCCCTTAGCTCTGTTAAAATACCATTTTCAAGCAAGCTAGATATTTTCTGCTCTATCCTGTTCTATCTTATCTGGCCTTTATCATCCACAATAACATTATTATCAGGCAGAGTGTTTGCAGCGATCGCTGCAGTACATGTCTGAGGCTTAGCAGAAGCACAGTAGAGCTGCAAGACTTTTCTCCTGCAATTCCTTTCCCATTAATTTCCAACTATTTCGTTTTCTCCAGCCCCAGAGCTGTTTATCCTTGCTGTGAGCTCTTCGGCGGGCTGATTCACCCCTTGGGTTGCGCCAGCTCGTGTGAGGGAGCCCAGCGCTCGCCAGCTGGCAGCCCCTCCAGCAGCAGATGAGCTGGCCTGGAGAAGGACTGAGGTCAGGCTGGCTGGAAGAGCTGCTCAGTTACCATTTCTCCAGGGTTTTCTTCAGTCATGGGGCTGGATGAGAACGTGGAGGGAAATTAAAGCACCTCTGCAAGAAATCAAAGAGGGGAAGGATAGTCTGACAGGGAAAGTGCTAACTCTGGATTTGTGAGGGATAAATTCAGGCCCTTCCAGCTCCATTTAGTCCCTCTGTGCTTCATTTCTTGTTCTTCTGCAGGGATAACGCTATTCCTAGGAATTAAAGATGGTGCTCGACTTGGCATAGGGGCTGTGTAAGTCCCCAAAGACAGTCTAGTGCTGGGCAAAGCCATAGTCTGCTCCATGTTGGAAAGGTCTGTAAAATGCAAGTCTCCTGCTGACTCTAGTTGCAAGATTCCTCCTGACCTAGAGAAGGGGTGGCAATAGGACCATTTCTTTTTGCCTCTGCACTCCTTCCAGGTCCTTCCCCTGCCTTGTGTCCACACTCCGCTCCAGTTTTATGGTGATAGGTGGTAGGGAGGAATTCAGGACCAAACACAACTTATCAGATAGATTTTCTTATTGTTGTTATTTCTTTTTTGGAGGCAGAAGTCTTGCCTTGAAGGAACTATAGAACAGTAAAAGTCCCATGACCCAGCCTGTAGCATACCCAGCTGTTACTCAAGGCAGAAAAAAATTCAATCGATGGAAGTATTTTGTTCCTGTCAAGGCATGGGAGTGTGAATCCCTGAAGAAGTGGGTGACGATGTGATGACCTCGTGGAGAAGATGTCCTCACCCTGCCCATTCAGGGGAGTCCCCCCTGCAGAGCTCTGTTAGCTGCTGTGAGCTCGCTTTGAGCCTTTTCCCTCTTTTCTGCATGCTTTCTCTCCTAAAATCTCCTTCTGTCTGTATAACTCACCTTCCACACCTCTTGTTGCCTTTTCCACTCATTCCATTCTTCAGCTTGGTAGCACCCACCCAACACCCCTTTGCAAAATACGATCTCTCCTGCACTTGGATTAAAGCCATGCTGCGGAGGGGATAGCAGAGATCACCTTTAAGATCTTGGCTTTCATATGACAGTTCAATGGCAAGACAGCCGGAGGCTGTATGAGGACTTGGAGAGAGGCAGCTTGTTTTTCTCCTCCAGCATATGTCTGTGTGGGAAGGAGGGCGCTGATCCACAAACAGCCTGCTCGCAGTTTCGTCCGCTCCAGGCAGAGTTCGCAGGCTGCAACAGGGACTTCTGGCCCAAACTCCGTCTCTGAAGAGACTGACACGGGTGCTGTGGCAGACTCTGCCATTGTTTCGTTCCCAGTGCGTGTGGGACCGTGGCCAACCCGTCCTCTGATCCTGCCGGGGACTCCAAATATGCAGACCAGTGTGGCATCCCAAGTCCTGCTCCTGCCAAGGCCAGTGCATTTGGCACACCCAGCCTGGAGCCCGCGGGCTGCCGGAGAAGAGGGGCTGGGAGGGATCCCCCGGGGTGCAGTAAGTGTGATGGGTCCTTTCCCTCCTGGGGTCAGGGCATCGGTGCTGGGAACAGAAACTCGTGTTCCATAAGGTGCACTTGGGGCAGAGCTGGCAGGACCACCTCCCAGGGACTTAACACCTGGGTCAGGGCCAACTGTCCTTAGTCATGGAAAACACCCACTGGAGTCAAGGGAAGTTCACTGACTCAGGAGTGGAGCTGCTGCCAGGCTCATATTATAACCAAGACCCATGTCTGTGCACCCCGGAGTCAAGTTACCTCAATTTTCTTCTTTGTATAATGTCCATTTGAATTTTAGACAGGGTCTCAGTGAAGTTTCCCTCCAGGTCTTTCTGGGGAAGCCCCTCTATTAAGAACCAGGCTAACCCACCGTGTGTCTGGGAGCTCTAAAATCCCTTGTACTGTAGGAAAAAATACTTCATCTGTCTGCTTCAGTTTCTTTCCTTTGGTCTTTCCTCATTTTCTTCATATCTGAGCTCCTCAATCCTATCTCAGAAGTATCCCACCAGACAACTCTTGTTGCTCCTAATACTAAACCCCATGTTGTAGGGACCTCCCCCTTTCCTTCAAGAACTTTATGTTTATTGCTTTTCCTCAAGCTCGGGATCCCCCATCATTGGAAATGTTCAAGGTCAGGTTGGACGAGGCTTCGAGCAACTTGATATAGTGAAAGATGTCCCTGCCCATGGCAGTAGGGCTGGACTAGATGACTTTTGAAGGTCCCTTCCAACCCAAACCGTTGTATAATTCTATGATTACATGATTTCAGTATTGTTCTCGAGGGATTTTTCAGTCTCCTGGTAGAATATTCCTGTTGGATTTGATTGTCCCCTAGCTTCACAGCTCCCCTACAACGGGTAACAAATAGCTGCTTTTTTTGGAATCTCCCATCACACTCATTCTTAGTTGTGCAGAATATACATAGTCAGTTAACAAGCATAGTTATTAAAATCTCCTTGATGCAATATTTCTTCCGAGTGGACAAAGAAATGGCCTCTACAGGATAAGTTATTTTTTTCTTCTAGAAGAGCTTGCTGGAAATGTTACCCTGGGCTTCCTTATCCCCAGGCTGAGCACGAAAGTCTTCCTTGAGTTCACCCCAAAAATGCTACCACTGAGTTTATTTAGTCTAGAGAAGAGAAATCTGGAGAGAACACAGCCTCACATTGCAGTGGGAACGTACTGAAGTCTTTACCTTGTCCACAGAGGACAGGACGTACAGTAATTGTATGAAATTGCAGAGAAGTTTTAGTTTAGCCATTAAGGGGAAAAAAACTTTATAATGGTGAAGATAAGTGTGGTATGGTAATAGATTGCCTGGGGAGGCTGAGGAATTTCCATCGTTAAAGGCTTTATGAACAGGTTGGGCAAATCCCTGCCAGGGACGGCTTGGGAGAGGACCCTGCCCACAGACAAGGCAATGCAGTAGCCAAACTCCCAAGGTGTATTCCAGACCTGCTTTTTATTATTTTATTGTATAGCCTGGCTGGAGAGCTCTCAGGAAATGCTGGAAGGTCTGCGGATGCTGAAAGGCTTTCTCGTTTGGGGCAGGTCTCTCCAGCAGAGTGCTGAGTGGTGTATTTGTTTTATATGCATTGTTAAATGCATTGAGTACGCACGCCAGACTCCCAGGGTATGGATTTTAAAAATCTGAAATCCCTAATGAGATGAACTTTCTATTATTTCAACACTTTTTTTTTTTTTTTCTTTTGTAGCTTTTTCTTCTTGTAGCTGAAGTGATGTTCTTGCAGATCGCTCACGGTCACATTACATGCTGTCCTGAGGATGCAATCCACACAATGCTAAGTATGTGTGAACCAGGGCTGTTCCTCATCATGGATGTTTTCACCTGAAAGGACACTCCACGGGCAGTCTGGTGGGATGGTGGGGAGCCTGGATGCCCATGCACACCCTATTTCTGCCACGTGCACCCTGTTGCATCTGTTCCTTTGCTGGATGGCGATACAAGCTTTCCAACACTGAGTAAAACCAGAATATGTCTTATCTAGGAGGCTAGTTGCAGTTAGAGATAATTTTCCTCAAGTATTCACACACACTCTGCTGTACAGCTGGGGTGTTTGGAGAGGGTAAAAAGAAAAGCTCACAAACACAACTGAGTCAACATTTGTTTTTTGAATGTTAATGAACGTCTGTGGGGCAATGCTCCTGCTTTGTACTCTGCAGCTCCTGCTCTGCTGAAGTTCTCTTTTCCCTGGTTGCTATCATGAGGAGCACCTCCAGGACACCAGCTTGCCATGAGGGCCGCCACCAAGGCCACAGAACTTCCCTGATGGCATAGAGAAATCACAAGTAAAATTGATTACTGTAAGAATTTGGTATGTAAAATAGCTTTAGGGACCAGCTTGAGTGAAGTCGACGGTTCCAGTTTAGTGAAGGCAGCACTAGGCTGGTGCTAGTAATTTTGAAGTGTTGCATCGGCAATCCCTAGAAAGGCATTAGCATTCTTATTGAGAGCGAAATATTTCAAAAATGTATATGATCAGCTGAAAGCTCTGGAGATAAAAATACATGAATTTAATGTGGAAAATGTCATTCCTCTATTTGTTCCTGGGAGTTTGAGCTTTTACAGTGCAGGAGCTTTCCTTGACTAGTTGGAAACTACAAGGTTTGGTAAAGCAAAACCTGAGATCCTCATACATGCACTTGGCTCTCTCTTAAAGCCATACCCTTGAGATCAGCATCTGCTGTCATGGGTCTTGCCATGAAACTTGTAGCTGTGACCTGTAGGCAAGGTGTCCCTCAGCCCAGGCATCTCCAGGATGACAAGATGCAGATTGCTACAGCCAGGCCTGCCTCGTGCAATGACCTGTGAGCAGCATCACCCTGGCCTGCTTGGACCGCAGGGATGTGCCAGCCTTTAAACCAGCTGAAAACACAAATGCTGTGGATGCCGATGGCTGTAGGTGGAATGCAATCAAACCCTTCAATTACACCTCGGTGATTTAATCAGCTCCCTGCCAAATGCTGTCTGTGTGTCCCGTGGTATTACACAAATATAGTAATTACTGCTGTGCAGCATTTTGCAATAAAATATAATTTACCTGGATTAGAAAACACCATTCTGCTGTCAGTGGTCGGCAGCCCCCCTTGACAGGCACCCACAGGGGTGAGGTTTCTCTTTGAGATTTCCACTGCTGTGCTCAAACAAAACAGTTTCTGTTCTGGAGTATTAAGTCATTTCGTTTTTGTTTATGAGATTAGGAAGTGTTGGGAGCAGCTTTCTGGATAAAGCTCTGGCTGAACCGAGCCCTTATACACCAGAGGATCTGATTTGAAGGGGGGAAAAAAAGGAACCATACAAATAGCCAACACACAAAACCAAAAACAAGAGCTGACTAAGGCGGTTTTTGCTGCGCACAGCCCTGCAAACACAGATGTGTCTCAATGAGCAGGATTTGAGAAGGGATGAACTCATCTGGAAGCCTTGTTTGTTCCTTTCTGCTCCTCCACCCACCGGCCACCCCCAGGAAAACAGCGGCTGCTGCCGCTCCAGCCCCACAGATTCTCCTTCTTCAATCTCCCTTTCCTTTCTCCATGCCCAGGGGCTGTCTGCAAGGACATGGACATGTTGAAGCAGGTCCAGAGGAGGCCACAAAGATGATCAGAGGGCTGGAGCACCTCTCCTAGGAAGACAGGCTGAAAGAGCCAGGGTTGTTCAGCCTGGAGAAGAGAAGGCTCCGGGGAGACCTTAGAGCAGCTTTCCAGTACCCAAAGGGGGCCTACAGGAAAGACGGGCTGGGACTCTTTATCAGGGAGTGAAGCGATAGGACGAGGGGTAATGGTTTTAAACTGAAAGAGGGGAGATTTAGATGAGATATTAGAAAGAAATTCTTTACTTGTGAGGGTGGTGAGGCACTGGAACAGGTTGCCCAGGGAAGCTGTGGATGCCCCATTCCTGGAAGTGTTCAAGGCCAGGCTGGATGGGGCTTTGAGCAGCCTGGTCTGGTGGGAGGTGTCCCTGCCCAGGGCAGGGGGTTGGAACTAGATGGTCTTTAAGTTCCCTTCTAACCCAAACCATTCTGTGATTCTATGACACAAGCCTTTTGGTTTCTGCCTGCACCTCTGAGGCTGGTGGGAAGGGACTGCTGAGGTGCCACAACCCCAGCCCACTCAAGTCGCCCCTGAGCAACTGGGAGTCACCTAAAGCTGGTCCTTGTCATGGATCTCCTGTGGTTGATGCTGGCTGAAGAAAGGAGTAGATCCAAGTCCAGGAGCAAGGTCTTCTCCCCTTTCTCCACCTGCAGCTGCAGCTGAGTGGTGCTTTGACAGGGAAGCAAGGAGAAATGGTGAAGAAATCTCCTCCAGTGCCTCAGGGACCCCGTCTGCTGAAATATCTTGGACAACTTTTCTTCTCCACCAGATGCAGTTAGGGTGGACCAATATTCTGGGGGTTTTTGGTGCTGGGGGAAGAATAGGACATAGACAGAGACACAGGCAGCATGATGACTTGTGCATCACTTCCTTAAGAAACCTAAAAATACAAAGCGGAGTAAACATGAAGTAAGAAGTGTGACACACTGGGGAAGTAAGGACAGAACAGGAGAAGTACCTAAAATAAAAGCAATCTGGAAATAATAAGGGCAGAATTGACGAGATTCAGAACAGAAAGAAGTCCGTTTTCTTTAAGCAGGCAGAAATCTGGTGCTGCATTAGGAAGGTACCCGCTGCTGCCCTTGGAGTGGGTATCACAGACATGGTGCATCAGCACTGCGTACCCAGGGGACTTTGGATCATCTTGGGCTCTGCATGAGGATGGAGGGACAAATACTTTCCTCCTCTTGCCCTACAGCTCGTCTGTGAAATTAGGAGCTGCTCCATAAAAATTCTCCCACTGCCAATGCGGGGATGACCAGGTCATCCTGTGGGAGGATGGCAGGCGGGGTTTGTTTTTACCACTGAAAGCTTTTCATGCACACTGGCACTAAACAGAATACATTTTTATTTTTATTTCCTTATCCCGGCAATAGGCAAGATTCATCCCACTTGCCCAACCTGGAGAGTGGTCTGTTCACTGCCCTTGTGTTACCTCCCCGCAGGGTCAACAGCCCTCTTGGTGCAGCCAGACACGTGAGGACCAAGTGGGTCAGAAAAAGGGGAAAAACATCTAAATTCTCCTACGGATTTGTTTGTGACAATGGATTTCATTATTACATTATCTCCCGGACTCTCCACCCCCCTCCTCCACAAAATGAGCAATCACATCTCAGATCTCAGCAGTAATCGCTCCGCCACTCTGACAAACACAGCAAAGAAACGGCATTTGTTGGGAGCTAAGAAAGCTTTGCAAACATTGCTGATTAGCCAGATCTCCCAGCTTGCAAACAGAGGGCCAGTTCAACTGGAGGTGATGGGGAAATATCCCAGAAAAAAAAAAAGAAAAAAAAAAAGAAAAAAAAGAAGATTAGGTATTGTAATATGCTTTTTGTTGTTGTGCTCATGTTTGAGGGTGTCTCTGCTTGCCTTGATGGGATTCACCGAGTATAGTCCTTGCAGTTGCACAGAGGACATTGAATTTTTTTGCTTGGAGCAGCAAATGGCGCAGACGTGCCCAGGGGTGATGGAGCCTCAGCCCTGGGCTTTGAGTGTGGGTCTCTGCCGGCACGAGACACATGCTTTTCCTGAGTGGGCAGCATCTCCTGCGCTTCCAGCTGCCTTCGTATCCTCATGGAGCACAACAGGCTAACACCGACAAACTGGTGCCTTTAAAAAACAAACCCTAAAACTGCCAGTGGCCGCTGGTGCCGTGTCCCACTGCAGTGCCCCGGGGCCAGGCTCTCCAGGGATGCACCAGGTTACTGCCGCACGAGCCCTTGCTCCACCGAAGGACTTACATCTAAGGAGCTTACATTGCCGTGTGATGCTGCACCGGGAGCAGGAGTTTAGGCTGAAAAGCAGGCACTGTGCAGGGCCCAGAGACTTCCTGAGCTTTGGTGGGGTCATACCTCCACTTGGCGGCTCTTCTTTCCCCAGCCTGTCTCTTGCACCCTGACTTTTTCACACCCTACTGCATCCCTCTGACTTTTCCCCGGTGCCAAGCTCCGTGCTGCAAAAACAGCCAAAACCAGTAAATGTGGGCAGAGACCTCATCCACAGCTTGCTATGCTGCTGGACTTCCCATCCCAACAGATCATGGCTGTGGGGGAATTGAACTTCTTGCACAAGCGACACAACTGCTCTTGGCCATGTCTCAGCCCCTCCTGTCACCTCCTGCCGTCTCATGCCACTTCCTCCAGGCAGCTCTGCCTGCCAGCACAGCAGACTTGCTTGTGCCCCATGCAGCATCTCCCCTTGGGTGCTTTGCTAAGCAACAGGACAAAAATGGTTTCCGGTACTTGGATGCTTTATGATGCTGGATGCTTCATAAACCCCTTAGAAAGGCTACGGGGGAGACTCTATTTCTTTGTGAGCAGGATATCTGTTGTTATAGTACCTGACCATACCACAAATCCATCCTAAAGTGTATTCCACCCTAGGACACCAGTATAACTGAAGTGGGAAAGGGCTGATTTCCACATGGCCTAACAATGACTATCTGTCATGCTTTCAGCTGGGTTGAAGTTAGCTTTTTTTGCTAGCAGCTGGTGTGGGGCTATGTTTTGGGTTCAGGATGAGAGCAGTGTTGATAGCACACTGGTGGTTTTGGTTGTTGCTAAGCTCCTTTTCTGCTCCTCACACCACCCCAGCAGCGAGTAGGCTGGGGGTGCACAAAAAACTGGGAGGAGACACAGCCGGGACAGCTGATCCCAATTGACCAAAGGGATATTCCATACCATGTGAGGGGAATGCACAGTATATAAAGCTGGGGGAAGAAGAAGGAAAGGGGGGACGCTTGGAGTGGTGGTGTTTGTCTTCTCAAGTAATCATTATGTGTGATGGAGCCCTGCTTTCCTGGAGATGGCTGAACACCTGCGTGCTGATGGGAAGCAGTGAACGAATTCCTTGTTTTGCATTGCTTGTGTGTGTGGCTTTTGCTTTACCTATTCAACTGCCTTTATCTCAACCCACACGTTTTTTCTTACTCCTGCTCTTCCGATTCTTTCCCCCATCCCAACTGGGGATAGTGAGTGAGCGACTGGGTGGTACTTAGTTGCTGGCTGGGGTTGAACCACAACACTATCTTTTCAGAAATAATGAAGAAAAGACAGAATTTTTAACTGATGGACCAACTCAGTAAAACTGTCTTGCTCAGGAAGTATGTTGTGGAGTAAGGGTTTATGATGTGATGTCACCCCTTTTTTAGATCAAATACATTTTCCAAAGAAAATTCAAGTTTTCAGATAAACAGAAGCTTTCACACAAAGTGTCTGCTTAAAAATTGTATTTTTTTCCTTAAAAACCCAGTGCCTGAAAAACAAAATATTCTGATCAAAAGCCTAATGATTTCAATTTGGAAATGATGACTTGATACACTAGGATTGTTTCAATTTGATTGCCAAATGGCTCTTGGTTTTGTCTATAGCCTGAGTTTCCAAGAAGCACTTTGAGTGTATGTTGTGGTGCAGTGATAGGAAAAACTGATGCCTCACAGGCGATGTAGCCCAAGGGAGACAACTGAGAAGACAGTAAGAGCCTGAGGCATCCCATTTCCCACTAATATAAAAATTTTTGGTTTTCATCCACAAATTCTACCAAATGCAAACAGTGCTGGCTTACTCAGGCTACTGGATGTTGTCTCTTCTTCACCAGTATTTTGAAGACAAACCTGACTTGCTTGCCCTTGTTCCAATTTTCTCCCTCAGGTGGTGACTATCAGTGGTTACTAGAGGCTGGACAGGAGGAGGGCTGGATCTCCTCCATGCCCTGGCAATGCCATTACTACACCTTTGTTCTCCACCCCTTGGTGTGGTGTGCTGGCTCATGTCCCATGGGAAGCTCGATCCCAGCAAATGGTGCCATGATCTTATTGTGAACATTATGGACAGCGGCTGATGACAGTTTTCAGTGGCCTCGTTGGTTCTTCCACAGAATAACAGCTTCCTAGACTACTGGCAGATAACGGAATGATAAAAGATTAAAGTTGCTGAACACATGCTATTACCTTCCCAATTTCCAATCAGGGTGTGCTGTCTGAAGGGCGTAGAAGGGAAGGGGGTAACACACCTGGGGAAGCAGCCCCTGCCTTGCTCTCTCTGGGCCTCCATTGAACATTTTAACTTCTGGGGTTCCCAGGGAAGGTGCAGCTCCAGCGTTGGGAGCTGGTGGGACTGAGCTGGCTCTTCTCAAAAGGTTCATTCGCATCCCTTTACATTCAATGCACACTTGTGCCTCTGCTGGAAGACACGCACGTGTATAAAGTGACAATCCCACATGGCCGAGGGGCTCGTAAAGGCATTTCCAGGGGAGAAATACCAGCCACTTCCCCTGTTGTACAGACAAGAGACTGAAGCAGGGAGATGCGGGAGCAATCCCGCTCCTGAAATGGTCGTGATGATAGTCAAAATAGCCCCTTCTTCTACCGTGAAGAAGTTTGCGTCTCTAAGCTTAGACAGCGGGGGGAGACTGAGGGGCAAGCAGCCGTGCTGCTACAGAGCGCACCCATGGATCAGGGCAGGAGCAGACGAGGAGGGCAGTGGATGAAGGACAGGTTTAGCTGTTTTCCAGGTCACATTAATGTGCCAGCATGCTCTGTTTCAGGGGTTTTTCTGTTTCAGCCTGGCAAAACGGCCGATAAGCTGTTAGGGCCTGTGGCCCTTGGTGATGTCCCCACTTCCCAAAGCAGGGTGGGTGCCGCGCTGCGTGGTTTATGATCCTCAATGGCAAAGTCATGAAGAAGTCCAAGGACCTGAGCACACCTGTGAGACCTTTGGGTGATCCCAAATCTCTCTGTCAGGTCTGGGATTGTCACAAGACCATCCTGTCCCAAAACACTAAATTAATTTGGGAGAAAACATCGAAAAGGGAGCCACTTTCCTCTGATGTATTGAAGGTTTTGATGGTGCCATGGCTGCTGTTCAGCTGAGCAGAACCGTCAGTTTTTCTGTGCTTCCCTGGGTGTCTGTGTCTTCCACATGGATTTGGCACGTGGACTGACCCTCTGGGGATAGGCACAGGCTCATTTTCCATGCAGCACCCAACACAAGAGGGCCCATGCCCGTGACCAAATACTCTGGAAAAAATAACTCTCACATCTGCTGCAAAGTGAAGCTAACAAGAATTTTATTTCAGGTCTTTAAATATAACACTGCCCACAACATTAAGAATGCAGAAGACTATTTTATGAATTTATCTTCTACTCCTTCTAAAGAAGTCCTTCTACACGTCATATTCTCCCTTGAAACAAATGGTCATTAGCAGTAAGATTTTTTTACTGAAGCAGCAAAACTCCACACAAGGTCAGAACAATATCTGTGTTATTTACTGCAGCATGAGTTATGATCTGCCTACTGCATACAACTTTTTCTGTGTTTCCCATTGATGCAAATCAAAAGCCTCTATTGTCTTTTTGCTGATTTTGTGGTTCGCTCACTCATTACACTAGGATTCATTTATTCTTTTTTATACATGTGTATACCTCATTGTCACAAAAGAACCCATTTTGGGGTGAAAGATCTGACACTGTTTGTAGCTGAGGGCTCTGATGTGTGCAGTTCTGCTCTTGTACTGTGCAGTAAGCGTATTTCAGTGGAAAATAAATGACTCCATCACACCCATGAAATGGAAGTAGCAGATCTAGGAGGATTATCAGTCCATAGGCTTTTAAAAACATTTAATCCCTGATCATAGGCTGAAAGCTGGAGAGAGGGAGCAGCAGGACCTCAGCAGGCACTGGGAGGAATGGTGGGGACAAGACCCCAGGCTGACTAGGTCTGGCACACTTGTTTGTTAGCTCAAGCTATCTAAGAGCTGTAGTATGCGTCATCTCACAAGTTGGCATGCCCTTCCAATTAGAAAAAGTAAAAAAGTATTTCAGAGTACGATTTGGAAGCGTGACTAATATTTACCATGACAGATCTTTTCTATAACATTCCTCCTATGTTAAAGGAATCTCTTTTCTCAAAGCTTTGAGTAACATGAGGACGTCACACTTGGCTTTGCAAAACATTACTTTTATGTACCTCCTTTCTATGCTTTATCATTTCTGGGAGAGGTGTGGTTTGAGAAAATCTGAGCAGAGGGAAAGGAAAGAACACCATAGATAATAAATTGCCAATGAACGTAAGGCTCTCAGTCTCCTCTAGACAGTATTCTGTTCCTGTACATCAGTTGCATCATATTACCTGATTAGCAATCTCATTGATTCCAATAATAATAAAAAGAAACCTAGAAAGACAGCAAATGAGATTGCATTACACAGGAATGAAAAGACCACTGTGCCAGCTCTCATGATGTAGTCTACCCCAGAGCCATCTGAATCATAAAAGATTGGCTTACAAACTTTGTCAAAACTTAGATTCTACCATGACTTGAAGAATCTACCCCGGAGCAGATTCTACCACAGGTAGTCTACCCCAGAGCCATCTGAGTCATAAAAGATTGGCTTACACACTTTGCCAAAACTTAGATTCTACCACAACTTGGAGAAGTTACCAAGATGTTCTTAAGATACCAGTATTGTCTTACGGTCATTGACTTAGATTCATGATATTTTGAGAATTTGAGGGTTTTTAAAAATCTAAATAATGAAATGTTGGGGACTCTGCCCTGGATTTGATGCACTATATGGTAATATTACAATCAATAAATTCAGAACCGCAGCCACATGCATCTTGACGTGAATCTGTAGGGAATTCCATGGCTAATGGATGTTTCCTAGGACTGAACAGGTAAGACTGTGAAATGCTTTCCTTTGATGGCCTCAGGTGACGATTCCCAGAGACAGGGCACAGAGCACCCCAGCTCTGCACCTGACAACAGATGGCCTCGTGGTGAGGTCTGCACGGAGCCTGAGTACCACAGGCTGACCTCTGCCTCCTGCCTCATCCCACCAGCCCACGGACATGGCTCTTGGCTCACAGCCCACGTGTGTTCATACTGTTCTGTGAATGGCTGGTGTCCATGTTTTGAAAGCGCCATACCCACATGATCTCAGAGCAGCCTCTGATTGGCTCCCCACTTCCTACCCATAGGGAAGATACAGGTACACTTTCTATATGTCTATAGCTGAAGATATATATATTTGTCTCTATAGACATACATAAAGATCTAGACATTCAATGTAATGAGGACAACAAAGAAAAAGGCCAAAGAAGTTTCACCCAAAAGACCACACAAAGCAGAGGAACCAGCCAACGCTTCATGAATCAGAAATGCTATTTTGAGGTCAGTTTCAGACAGAGGGTGGGTGGCATGGAATTCCCCTCGCCCATGGGGAGCCTCCAGTTGCCTGTGGGACCACGACATGGTGCAGACTGGGGCTGTGTGTCATAAAACCATAGAATTGTTTTGGTTGGAAGAGACCTTTAAGATCACCAAGTCCAACCGTTAACGTAACGCTGCCAAGTCCACCACTAAACCGTGTCGCTAAGCTCCACATCTACCCATCTTTTAAATCCCACCAGGGATGATGACTCAACCACTTGCCTGGGCAGCCTGTTCCAATGTGTGATAACCCTTTTGGTGTAGAAATTTCTCCTAATATCCAGCCTAAACCTCCCCTAGTGCAACTTGAGGCTGTTTTCCTCTTGTCCTATCGCCTGTTACTTGAGAGAAGAGACCAACATCCACCTCTCTACACCCTCCTTTCAGGCAGTTGTAGAGAGCAATAAGGTCTCCCCTCAACCTCCTTTTCTCCAGACTAAACAACTCCAGTTCCCTCAGCCACTCCTCTTAAGACTTGTTCTCCAGACCCTTCACCAGCTTCGTTGCCCTTCTCTGGACCCGCTCCAGCAGCTCAATGTCTTTTTTGTGGCGAAGGGCCCAAAACTGGACACAGCACTCAAGGTGGGGCCTCATCAGTCCTGAGTACAGAGGTACAATCACTTCCCTAGTCCTGCTGGCCACACTGTTCCTGATGCAGGGCAGGATGCTACTAGTCTTCTTGGCCACCTGGACACACTGCTGGGTCCTTCTTTGTCCTTAGGTCAACAGCTTGGTCAAAAGCTGCAGAAATCTCTGGCTGAGTGGCTGCAGAGGGAGGCAACAGGACTGCACCATGGTCTGGTCCTGTCCCTGTCTGGTCGTCCTGCAGCTGCAAAAGGCAGGATAATATCAACAAGCAAAGGGAGCAGCCGCCCTGGCTCACCATGGGCAACCCCTGCCAGACTGGATGCCTTAACTTTGTGTCAGTGTCTTTGTAGAAGGTAGTGAATCTCTGGCCGTGTGGCTGTGTTGCTTCATATCCCTGTCTCCACCCAGGAGCTCCTGAGCAGCCTAAGGGAGAAGCAGGGAGGCAATGGGACCTCAGGAGCAGATGGCACCGATGCAGGGACAGGGTGGGAGGTACAACGCTGAGCCCAGCAGCCTCTGCCTGGGTACAGGCAATTGGGAAAACAGCTCTAGGGACATCTCTGCTGACAGGGTGGTACAACACATGGACCACTGTTGCTTCTGCCACCAAAGCCTTAAGGAGGAAATTTCCCAAGGCGATGGGGCTGCCTAACTCCCATTGGAAGTTGTTGCCCAAACCACGACAAAAGTAAACTGATCCTTCAGGCACTGGGAGGTCTGCAGCAGTTTCTTCAGAGAGTTTTTCAGTTTTGGGGTTTAATTTCCTAATTATGTAATTTTCTATTGCTTGATTTCAGCGAGACTCTGGCCATGTACTCAAAGCGGAGGCGGGCTTGTACTCAGCAGGGTGAGATGATGTACATCTCCGCTTTGCTTCCATAAGCCCCAGCCTGCTTCAAACCTCTTGTATCTTAAACCAGTTGAATGACGGAGCGTTTTATGTGCAGAATGACTCAGTATGGAAGGTCTGTCTGAGAGAAACCTCATCAGAGGAGTCCAGATCACCCGTCATGCTAAAGAGCAGAAGCAGCAGTGGTTTTGCATCATCAAAGCACTAAGGGGCATAATCTGTAGGTGCTTACCAGCCTAACCTACCCCGCAGAGTCCTTTTAATTTACCATCCACTCACCCCCAGCACAGACCTTCTGACTTTCTCCTCCAGCCTCTATCTTGACAATACAGACTGCAGCACATAAGTAATACTGCTTTTTGCCCGTTATTCATTTCGAATGGCCTAGAAATCCATCAAATGGCCTAAGCATCTATCCACATTTTCACCAGAACACAAAAAATATTTCCCACTGGGAACATTAATCAGTTTCCAATTGTCTGGTAACAGTATAGTTACAGACAGAGATTTTTGGAAACTATTAGAGAGATAAATACTACCAGGATAGGTGGTGGTATGTGAAACTTTCACTTTTTACATATAAATTGAAGAACAAATGCTACCGGTAATAGTGGCATCTGGGTGTTCCTGGCAGTGAAAGACAGCAGGTTTTTTTGTAATGACATAATGATTGAATCAACCAAAAGCAACACTACCTCAGCCTTTTTCTTGCTAAATAGTCACAAAAACCATAGTGCATAAGCGCATCTTTGGATAGAGTAAAAACAAATGAGTCTTGTTTGAACTACGTGTGAAAGTAAATAAAAAGAAAGGTAACAGAAAATTTGCAATTTCAGAAGGGCAAATTAATTTCAAAGGGAACTAATGAAGATAGCTCAAGGACTTGAACAGCAGTGAAGCCTGAAATTTCTTTACATAAAAGGTGCAAGACGATTCACTGGAGCACAGAAAACAGGTGTTACAGATAGAAAGGATAAAGGGAGAATTACAAGGAATAAAGTTGATATAGACTTTGCAGAGGTCATTAAAATAAACAGGCAAGTTCTTCAAATGAAAAGACAATTGAAAGAAATGGACCTGTGTGCAAGGACTATTAAAGGTACATAATGAAATGAATACTTTGCTGCAGTTTAAAAGCGGATAATGTTGAATAGAGGAGGAAAAAAAGGTAACACAAGAATGTGAGAACAGAAATAACCACAACTGATGGAGAAAAAAGCTTTAAAAAACTAGTAAGTGCTCAAAATCTACGGCGCATTCTCTATATCTAAAGGCAGGAAGAACCAGCCTGTGAAACTGCAGGGGCAGAGCAAAGGAGCCTTGTAAATTAGTCAAGCAGGGAGTAAAAGCAAATGCGGTACCTACACTCAAGAGGGAAAAGCTAAGTCATAAAGGCAACTGCAATCTGCTTGCTTCACAGTGATAGTATATTAGGCAGGAGAATAAACTGCATGGAAGGAACCATTAAAAAAAAGGGACATAGATGGAAAATGGATTTAAAAGCATTAAAATTCGTGTAAGTCATGCTGATGCAACTACTTTCTACTCAGGGATCTGCAGTAGGTCATCTATTTGGTGTGATGCCACAAGACAATTCAAACAAGAGCATTCGTTATTTGAACTGGGGAAAATGGGGATTAGGCAAAGAATAGTAAAGTGGGGAGAGAGCTGATGAAAGAGATGGCAGAGGGCAGTCCTGTAAGACGTGTCTGCAGGGAGGAAGGTCATTAGGAGGATTCCTCATAGAGGAACCTTTGAACTGTTCTCACTGAATATTTCACTAATAATCTCAAAAAAAAAGTGAAGAAAAGTGTTGATGAAATATCCCGATGTCACAATGTCAGAGGGGAGTGTTGGTAAATAGGAGGAGACGGGTATCATTCAGGAAGATTAAAATCACCATAAGAACAGGAGCAAGAGAGGCAGAAACGTGTTTATACAGAATTCAAGGTCCTACACTTAGAGAAAGGAAGGGTTTTTGCAGACTTCTACAAATATCTCCCCATCAGCTGAAAATCATATACTAGGAGGAAAACATGTGTGTACTAATGAACCGGAATAGGTTATAAGCATAACAAGGCTATGAACAAGAGAAATAAGAGTAGGATGCTGCCGCTAGGGCACTTCCAGTAGAAAGAGTGTAGACTTCTGGCAAGTCATGTTCAAGAAAATGAAATCAAATATGCGGAGGTGTAGAGGAAAGCTGCTGGGAAGCAGAAGGGAATGGAGACCCTTTTTGATCAGATGAGATCAAAAACCTAACCTTCTTCAGCCTGAGTAGCAGTACAAAAGCTCTCTATAGATTTGCTTGGGGTATACATGGGATGGGGGCAAAAAGATCGACTGAATTTAAGTAGTGTCTATGTCTATGTGTGGGACACTGACTTGGACCCTCATCTCCACCAACTACAACGGGAGCTCAGAGACCCACCTTGTACATGGACACCTTCAGTTAGAAGGGGTCTAGCTGTCTTCACCTAAGTTGAGTTGTCCAATAATCTGGATCTGACACCTACCCAAAATATCACGGTGCAGAGCAGGGGAAGACAGATACTTGCCCATGGGTTTGGAGAGAGAAATAAAGCTTGTAAAAGTGCACATGTCCAGAAGATGACTCTTAATAAAGAGGGTTAGGCCTTTTAAGATAGCTTTGGTAATATTCAGAAGTGGATTGACCCCACAGATTAGAGAGATCTAAATGCAAACAGAAGTCAAAATCATTATATTCCTAGCAATCAGGTTTTACAATACTTTACTTAACTCAGTGGTCCCAGCTCTTGCAATTTTGCCATGATTATCCCCGAATTCCAGTTTCACACATCCCAGCCCCCTGAGTCTTGGGAATCAGCTCCTGAGAGTGTCAGCTTCTGTTTTTAACAGTTACGGGGGAAAAGCTTGAAAGTGTGACTTGAGCATATGCCAAAGATTTAGAAACAAAAAGTAAATAAAACGAATGCCAAATTTCAATGCTTGTTTTTATAAAAAACCTAAAACACTCTCTATTTTAAAGCTAATCTTATGACTTTGGAGGCCTGGCTCATTATTCCTGAAAGCTTGATATTGGCAACACTGTTAACTCAGACACTCTTTCAAGAGGTTTTGTGGAAATAGACTGAAAGAGCTACAGTGTTCTGGAATAATGGGTCCCCGAGGAAAACTCAAGGAATGCTTACGCTCTGTAGAAAAGCTGGTAAATGGATAGTCCTTGATCTCCTTCTTTCCAGACTAAAATAACAGAGGAGGCACAACAAACACTGTCAGGAAGATGTGCCCGGACATGTGAGATGCAGAGTGCAAGTAAACAGGAGCCGTTCAGCATACTGATACCATGCAAGCTTAGAGGCAGCACTGATGGTCGCTGCTCCCACAAGGGAGCAGGTGTTGGAGAAGGGCTGTGTGGAGCTGGGATGCAGGCAGGAAGCCTTTGGCAATGAAGCACCCTTCCTTGTTTTACCTGCAAGCCTGGGTGTGACACGTGCAGAGGTAAAGGCAGAGACCTCTAGACATGTAGAAAGTTGTGTTCCCATCAATACCCACTTTGCCTTTCCTTTGCCAGGCAGCTCTGTGGATCTCAAGGTGCTTATGAAGACCATGTGCCTTCAGAAGGGATTTCTGTCTTGGGTATGTTATCACAAGAACTCCACACAGAGACTGTACAAACCTCTAAAGCAAATTCTTTTCCAGCACTGAAGATAGTGCTAGGACCTGTCGTGGGCTGAGGGACGTATTCAGCCTGTTGGGTTATATGGATCACAGCACCTGGCCAAGGAATGCCCCCCTCTCAGGGCTCCTTTTAAGCCTAATGCCCCTTGATGTAGCTTGTCCCTACCAGCCACTTTCTTCTGCTCTGAAAGCCAACGTACCAGATGCTGCTTGTCATCTGCCAACCAGCTGCAGAGCATATGGAGCAGCAGAGCAAGAGATTCCAGCCCCACGCTGCAAATTCAAGAGACACAGCCCCTCTGAGAGAGACAGCGTGCAGGGAGACAACGGCACGAGTCTCACACTGCGTGCATGAGATTGCATGGATCCGGTCATCGAAGGGTGGGAAGGTGGACCTTTGCTCCAGACCTGGAGCTGGCTACTGCTACTGCAAATGGGGAGAGGCTCGGGAGCCCATCTCCAACCCACACAACCATACTGGGCGGCTTACTATGGATCAGATGGGCAAAAGGGCTCGGATTTTTTGCTTGGAGCAGTCAAGCCGTGGCACATAGCAATAAGCCTTCTCAACATGTCTGTGCAGAGGATGAACCTGACGCTTCGGAGTTTGTAGCTGAGCACTAAATGGAAAACAGAGGCTGGGGAAGGTGGTTTTTCTGTTTTTGGTTTTTTTTTCCCAGCTCTGGTTTTGTGGGGGAGAAAACTGTAAAATTTTGCTCAAAAGCAGTTTTGTGCCTGCAAACAGGATTTATTTTTATGAGATTTATTTTTAATTCCATCCAGATGTTTATTTATAAAATAATTTAGGACTTATATCCAAACAGACATCAAAGAAACCTTCTGGGAGTAGCACTGTCAGTAGCAAAGGGTTTTAATGATCCACGAGGCGAGTGAATGGGTTTGAGGAGTGTCAGAGTGCCTTGGGGGAGCGCATGCATGGATCCAATTAGGAACCCCTTCCGAGGTCACTCAGACACGGCAGGAAAGATGCCTCCTTTGGGAGCGGGATGCCAACCATTACGCACAGTGTGATGTGGGGTATTGCAGAGCACACACGCTTTCCCAAAGACTGTACCAGGAGAACTTCTGCCTTGAAGAGTGCCACGTAAGCTACCCACCACGGCAATTGCCTTGGGTCATTCCCAGCCCTTGGAGGAGGTGTGCCCTGGGCAGGACACACAGGACACAGCTGCTGCCCCACGAAGGTGAGGTGCCTGTCCTGGTTTCCTGGACCCGGAGAGCATGTGGCTCCCACAGCCCCCATGCCAACGCGGAGCCGGGGCTCTGTCCTGCAGGGGGGGACCTGGAGGTGATGGATACTTGTAACACTTTCCCATGGTGTCCTTAATTCCCTTTCATGTAACCTGTAAATCCCACCTCTTCTCGTCGGAGGTGACATCTGATGCTGTCCCCCAGCCTGAAGATAGGTGGACAAATCCTGTTATCCCTGTGCAAATTTAATGGGACAATTGTCCCATTGGGACGAGATGACTGATGTGTCACCTTAGCATCTATTCACTTCACCTCCACACAAAAATATGCAATGGTTTGCTTGCTGGTTTTTTTTATTATTATTTTGTAATGTTTATTTACACTGTTTAAACTTTGTGTTTTTCTATAATTGGTTTCTATCAAGCAGTGGTACACGGGTCTTTGTATCCTCAGTAAGTTCTGGGAAGTCAATATAAACTAAATCTTCATTGCGTAAGGTGTCTACTCCAGTTTAAAAACACACAATTAGAAAGATCCTTTATCAAATTTGTGCAAATTTGCTTGCAAGTGTCTCTTTTATTGACATCAGATTGAGTAAAAAGGTGCAACTCTGGTCTTCAAGTCAGAGTTTCCCATTCAGATTTGTGCCTCTGCAACTAAGACCGCAATTTTTGCTGCCAAATCACAGCTCAGCATTAAGGATCCTCTCTCTCCCCCAGCGCTGAGGCCTATGTTATGGTGTAGGTGTGTTACAGGAATGGACCAGGTTCATCATGGATCGTTTTTTCTGTGGATGTGGGAAGTGGAGGCATCACTTGAAAGAGAAATGGAGGACACCCCAAGGCGGAGCAGAAGTCCTCAGCAGCGCTGGGGGTTCCTCTGAATACCTGCCCACTCCCGGGCAGCACCAAGCAGCATGGGGTTGCATGGCCAAATGTCACTGCTTCCAGGATGGGCTCTCCACTGCCAGGGGACAAGGACCTCCCCTGTGCCACATCCCCACGGGCATGGCCGAGGAGCTGACTCCTGATGGCTTGTCTTGGCTGCACGGTGCTGCAGGAGGGTGGCCAAGGTGGCCACGTCTTTGTAGATAACCCTCTCCTGCCTGGCTGACCCTGAACAAGAAGGGGGGAAAATGCTGTTTGGGAGAACTTATCACTTTCAAAATGGGGCCGCTGGCAGGCCTGTGCGCTGCAGTGCTGAGAGCAGCAGCAGGAAGCGTGGTTGCATGTGAAAACAAGCAGATTTGAAACAGTATTCGCGCCAAGGGATTACACAAATAATACCCCAGTGACAATGGAGCTATTTACTCAGTTGACACTATGAAGAAAGCATCTCCTTTTATCTACTTGTGGTGGTTGGGGGGTTCGTCTCTCTACAGCCTCTGTTGCTACTTGATCCTTGTCTTGACGCTTCTCTCTGGTACTTTTGTTCCAGTTTTCTTTAAAAAAAGCTGTTTATTTGAGGAAGGTGCCAGAGAAGGGCAGCTACAATGGCGCGCAATGAGCAGTTTCAGATACCCGAGCCTTTGCATTGGCTGCCAATGGCCAATGAAAGGGCTCTCTTTCAGCCCACCCTACACAAAGATGAACATGCCACTGAGAATTTGTAATATGGGAAGAGCTGGTGGTATCTTCCTATTAACAGTTGTCTCCTGCCTGCTCTGGTGTCTGGGATGACCATGATACTTACTCTGAAAGCTTCTGAAATATGCTGCTTCTACAGTCAAAGAAACGGCATCATGCCAGGCCATGCAATGGGGGATGCATTCGTGTCCTCAGCACATGGGGCACAGGAAGGAGTGTTTGAGCATACTGAAGGGACAAGACTGAGGTGCAAGGGATGAGACAAGGCTGCAGCTGAGCAGCGTGCTTGCAGCAGCTCGGGTCCCTGCAAGGGATGCTTCTCTTGGCTGTGTTGCAAGACCCATATCCTCCCACTGCTCTGACGGACCCAGACATCTGTGGGTCCCCCGAGGTGGCTGCCTGGGTGCAGGACCCTGCACCAGGGTTGAGGCACAGCTGGCTGCAGGAGGGACCATGACCCCGTGAGCCTCCTGTTCAGCCTCCAGTAGATGTGAGAGCAAAACTCAGAGTGGATCCTCCTCCAAGGGCTGAAGTGTCCGGGGCACAGGCTTCTCCACATCTTCAGGAGGAGATATTTTCATTTGTTTTGTTTGCACAGATCTATACTTGTCCCTCCCCCAGAGGTCTCACATATTGCCCACGGTACCTCAATAAGGCAGGCCGTGCAATGGCATAAAGAGAACATCCCAATGGTTTAGGCTTCAAAATTCACACTTGGGGCACCACTCCATAGTCCATAGCTCTACCACAAGCACTTTGTGATTGTGTTTGCGAAGGAGCTATCAGACTGCTTATGGCATTCAAGCTGCAAATAACCCCTACAAAGCCACCAGACTAGGGCACCTCCCTTTCTTCAGGGGTGGTACAAGGTAAACATATCTGGCAGCCTTTACAGTAGCTGGTATAAATTATCCCATCATCTTCCCAAAATGTGGACACCACTGACCTGTGCAGACACTGTGGCTGTGTCTGCCCAACCTTGAAGCTCCACACCAGGTAACTAACCCTGACCACTGACCGGTTGGTGTGCCCCGGTTTGCATCTATAGTCCCTGGACCAAACTGACCTGTTCTCAGAGAAAGAGTGAGTTCAGTGTCCATGCAGCTCAGACGGGACCAGCAGCAAAGAAGGACTTCCATGATATGATCCACTGCAACCCTTGCCAATTCAAGGCCACCAAAACAGCCGTAAGGCAGCAGAAAATTTTGGTCACTACAGGTCTGGGCAATATGAATGGGATTTATTACACTAAATTTAAGCCATCTAAAAACTAAAGATCAAGGCTAGACTAGTAATTTTGGGTTCCTCTATAGACAATTTGTGGTTACCTTCAGAGAGCAGCTTAGGTAGGCCCTGAGACATCTAGGCTGAATTGTCCTGTCAAGGTGCCTTTCTCTATTGCCTAGAGTGGAAGTCTAAAAGTCTTAGAAATCTTAGGCCAGACTGCTAATTTTTAAATAGCCGAAGGTAGATAAAACGAGTTCCAGTGACTTTCAATAGTGTCTGGTAGAGGCCAATGAAAGGTAAAAAGTTCAACTGTCCACTCACCGAACCACATAGTCTCTTGTGCAGTTAATTTTGTCTGTCTGAGGTTAAAGACAACCTCTTTGCAATTGGCTTTCTTGTTGCAATCATCTCCCATTATCTTAAAAGGTCTATTTCTGGGAGCTTTTTTATGCTTTATTGTTGATTTTAATTCAAGGCAAAGGAAAAAAAGAAATGGCTAGCAACCACCAAAATAAAAAGGGACGGACATTATGGCTGTTCCAACAAACTTACATGAAGTCAAGGCAGATTGTGCTAAGTGTCTTCTGGTCCTTCTGCGCTGATGAAAGAATTCATTGAGTGCTCTGTGACAAGTAATGACCTCCCCTCACCCACTCGCTGGGTTAGGGGCCTGGAGTCAGTTATAGGTTGTATTAGGGAGCTGTAAACACAAAGAAGTGCTGCTCTTTTAGCTACTAGAGACAAAAAACCTGGATCTTATGACTTCCTGCCAATAGAAAGGCACATGTGTTTTCTATCTTCTGATAAAGAACCCAGTGATACCGAGCTTTGCTGGAGGAACGTCTGTGTTTTTTAATGGACACATAAAACCTTTCCTTCATGAACCGGGATTCATTTCACATCCAATATGTAATTCCACCAGTCTACCGAGAGTTCTTCTGCGGCTGACCAAATATTTCTCATATATTTTTCAATTCCAAAAGACAGATCAAGACATGAAAAATCTCTGCTCCCCAAGCCACTCTTCAGCTAACCACCAGCAGTTAGGGGAGCAGGGGGCATGGAGGAGGAAAGAAGCTCCCGTACAGCATGGAGACGTAGAGCAGCAAATGGGAATCCTCATAGAGCACAGATGAAAAAGCATGGGGAAAAAGGAATGAAAGAGTGGGGCCCTGGCTGGATAGGGAGAGAAGAAAATCTCCGTCTGTAATGATGGAGTGATTTGAGGCAGAGAAAAGGAGCTGAGACCCACCCTGTTCTTGTGCACATGCAGAGTTACCCTGCTAAAGACAACTGGAGATGGGTCATGGAGAAGAGGATGGGATATTTAGAAGAGAGCAGCTCAAAGGATGTGCATAGATATGTATGTTTGGCAGTAATTTAAGTTGGAGACATTGCTGGAGTAGAGTCATTAGAAACCTGGGTAAGAGATGGAGACAGATATGAGAAATCCATTCTCCAAATGGGAGGGACTGACCAGAAGTAGCGATATGATGAGGATATGACTAATAATGTGAGATGGGCCCAAACCACAGACATTAGGCCTGGATTCAGAGCTGGATCTCTCTGAGTGCAGTGGCAGCAAGAGCCAGCCCATACAAGGGCAGGACTGAACTGGGAAGGCTGGACACAAACGAGGTCTTCCAGAGTTTCAACCCAGAGATTTGAGGTTGGCTTCTCTTTACTGAAAGTGACATTTATTAAAATGAATGGTGGCAGATTCTCCAAAAGCTTGAGGCTGAATGTTCCTGCTGCTTGTATGTTTACCTGGAACAAAGCTGAATACCTGAATTTGAAGAACAGCTCAAGAAATCCCACAGGAAAAGAAAACTTTTAGCTCGAATCAGAAATATGCAGGAAGCACAGCTTCTTTGACAGAAATGGGCTCTTGCATCATGAATCCCATCCAAAATCCCAATATGCAAGGAGAAGTGGATATGGGCAGAGGCTCTTCTAAATTAAGTTCGTTTCAGGGTCAGTACTTAAAATGGTGGAAGAGTGGAGGAAGAAGCACCTCATTTTAGCTAAAGGTTTTAACCTTTAATACCTACCTTACATTATATATTTGCAGTCAGATAAGGAAAGAACGTCCCCTATGGCTGCTTATATATATTGAGTTACAGCTCGTTATGTGGAGGAGAGGAGCTGCTAGCCTACAGCAGTTTCAGGCTATTCATACTGTAGTGGTGAACGAATTAGGTGGTCTCTTCCTGTGACTCATTAACCCTTAGAGGCATATTGTCATGAAGAAACAGGAGAGATTATTTAGTTAAATAGTAGATACAGTTTTAATTTAAGAGAGGTCCATACTGAGGCATGCCAAGCAAGATTTGAGCCTCCTTGAAGCTCAAAGAAGTGGAATAATCTGGAATTTCGCTTTGAAAGCAACCCCCTACGTTTCATTGAGTATCTATAAAGAACGGCAGCCTTCTGCATAACCAGGCAGAGATGGATTCATCTCATCGCTCATTACTTTTATTGCCAACTTCATAGCTTTTGATTGCACAATGCAAAAGCGATAACAACACTGCAGGGCAGCAGAATGACTCATCAGGCATTACTGCTCGCTGTTAGCAGAGTCTTTTCTATTTACCTAGGTGCTTATGCGGCCTTCATCTCCATGGTGTTTGAGTGCTTCCCAAACAAATAAAACTCTGCCTCTGCCCCTGCTCCCTCTGCAGACCCAGCTGGAGCGTTAGGCTGCCTCAGAGCAAGCATGGGGAGCCGTGGGGTGAGCTGGGACCCACTGCCGTGTCCCAGGGTGCTGAGGCTTGTACACCACAAGGCATGTCCTGTCTCCACCAGACCCTTGCCAGATGTGAGATGGAGACTGGGAATATGGTCCCCCAGCAGAGAGGTAAACAGGGAATTCACACGGTGCCTGTTGGTGGCACTCACAAACATAAATAGCCTGGCTCCTTACATATTTTTTAAGACTAATATAACTTGATGTGCTTGAAAAATAAAATTCTTTCCTTGGCACTGATTTTGCAAGGGAGAATGGAGCCAAACTTAGCTCCTGGCTCAGTGGACATTAGGTATGCTTTGCACCTCGTCCCAGGGCAGCAGTGGAGAAAGCAGTGTGTTTTCCACTTTGTTCTGTGCAGAGGTGTTGCCAGGAGCACGGGTCTTCAGGGGAAAATGAGGGTGGCAGCGAATGGGATTATCCTCACATTGTCCTTAGGGAAGTGGCAGGAAACAGGTGCCTGCTGAGTACTCAAAATGGGGACAAGTTCTCTCTGGACAGCCTCTTACAAATGGGCATGTTCATCACTGTCACCTTGGGATGCTGGAGGACAATAATGCCACCGATCTGCACTCACAGGAGAGCACAGTTCCTCTTGAACCTGGGCCCACCTGAACCCTGACAGCCCCGGGGAAGAGCAGGTCTTGAATGCTCATCCCCCCCTCCCTTGGCCCTTAGCTTACAAAATCAACATAAAACCTAAACTGTAGTTTTCAGGCAGTTTGGGGAAGCAGATTTAAATCCTCACTGCAGTCACGTTCAAGCATGCGCAATTGCAGCTGGACTTCTACCAGGCAATAGCTGCACAGAAGTTGATCTGTCTTTTTGCAGCTAAGGCAGGTCAGCGTTGAGGACTGACTCAACCCTGAGCTTTCCTACGGCCCCAGGAGCCTTTGGTGCAGGGCTGAGCTCAGGCACCATCCAAAATCTGCAATATAGTCTTCCCCAACGGCCAGATCAGAGTCTGGGGCTCCAGATCACACCCGTGTCTGATGAAATGGTGATCCAAAACTCCTAATGAGAAGAAAGACCTACATGTGCCACCCAGGTTGGTTCAGACAGTATGGGTGCTGATCTGCTCTTTCTCCTCACTCGCCTGCAGATCTTCTGTATGCAGGGACTGTGATGGCTCCAGGATGTGGCCCACAGTGGGTCTGGAGTGGGACCAGAGACACCACACTTCCCAGAGAGCACCCCACACCAGGGATGCCAGAGGTGCAGGGACAAGTATTAGTTTAACATGTTTAACTTGAGCTTGTACTATTTTAAGATCCAAAATTTCCCAGAGGCACCAACTGATTGCAGTTAAAAAGGACTCACCCTGCTATTTGAGCTTATTTCTTTATAAAAGGCAGATTTTCTTCTTAATTTAAAAATATACAGTACCTTAATGTTGGAAAGACCTTCATAGTTATGTGGCAAGGATTAATATGTCAGAGTTTCTAACCAAATTTTATACTTCCCAAGTATCTGTCCTGCCATTGCACAGGGCCAGAGTCACGTCTGGCCACATCACATCTAGCTCTGTGGTGGACTGCAGCCATCTCACGAGGCTGGTCTCAGCATGGGGTCCCATCTGGGTCCTCACAGAGGAGAGTGGGCAACAAGAGTCAGTCACGTCAGCTGTGCAGGATCCCATTGACCTGCACAAGGACCCATGCCCCGTGACGCTGCTGCTGCTGCTGAGTCACGGGTGGCTTCCTTCCTACCCCAGACATCAAAGGAAAATGTAGCTTCTTCAATTTGCAGAACGAAGATGATACTGAGATGTCCACGTCCTCTGCAGAGAGGCCATAGGCTACCCTAAACTATAAAGTGCAGGGAAGAACTGTTTTGGTTTGTTTTTATGAGAAAATAGAGTTTGAGGTTATGGGAATTCCATAAGGGACAATGTCTCACAGTAGTAAAAGATTATAAAACTGAATTACAGTTCAAACCAGTAAGTGTTACATTATGCACAGAGACACGTAGACTGTAAAGCTTAACAATACACCAAAGCTGCCAACACCAGAGCCAGGCAAAGGGCCTCCTTTTAAAATTCAGTTTAATAGTGCCTGACACGGCATGAGTAACAATGTTAAGCAACACAGAATGGACCATAAAACAGTGCTATATGCAATAGCTATTATCCTATGTGCTAATCTTCATATCACATTATTTCCTCAAATAATCATAATATTGTGCCAACAGCCCCTTCATTCTAACTCATTATTTCTCGAGCTTGCTTCCTTCGCGAGGAACAGGGCTCACGCTAACAATGCCCTCAGGGTCCTCAGGCGAAGCCGCGCGCTCTGGTGTACCCACAACAGAGGAAGCCTTTTCCTTGGTCCCTTTCTTCAGTTGTCTATGTTTTTTCCTCCATGCAGTTACAAGGTAGTAGGAGAGATTTTCGTGGAACAACATAAAGATATCCCTTATCACCAGAAGCCTTTCAGGCACTGACCACTCCTCTGGTTTGTCGCCTGATTACATGTTTTATCCCCCCAGTTCTCACTTCTCATCCATCAGGTTCTTATGTTTGCGTCTCTCGGTGCAGCCTCTGCTCTAACATTGTACAGCGTGTTCCGGCTGAGAACTACCAGCTTTGGCTTTCTACAAATAAAAAAACAAAACCTCTTGTCATTATTTTGTCACACTTTCAGCTTCTACTAAATAACTAATTCACAACAATAAACCTCCTGGTTGCCATTAGAGGCAGGCTGCCAAACAGTTTAGATGCAATCTTGTATTATGTTGTTTTTATAAAGGTTTCCCAAAACCCAGTGTGAATAGACTTGGGTTTTGTAACTTAAAGTAAAACATTTGCTTAATTTCATATTCAAAATGTTACTACCCAGAGCTGGAAACACGAATGTAACGATTTGGGGCTCCTATGCCAGCACAAACAAACTTCTCGCACAGCTCATACACAAACCCAAATGTCTTTTTGTCTATGAGGAATAAGTTAAAATAAATAAGATCACCTTGTTCTTTCTTTGCATCTCCCCATCTACCCACATGTATCCTGTACTGTCTTGCCCTACATTTCAATTCCTGGCACTGAGTCTGGGAGTTTTGGGGTTTTTTACAGCACCTGGTACGACGGGAGGGGAAAGTAAACAACAGTGAAGGTGCCACTTAAGATCACGATGGGCACGTGCGTCTTCCCCGTGGCCTGCGTCAGGGCGAATGCATCATTTCTGCCGCGCAGAAAACAAAGCCCTGGATGCCGATCAGATGCAAGGACCCGGCGTAACGCTGATAAGGCAGAGGGAGGAGCGGGATCTGAGCAGCCTGACATCCCTGAATGGGCTGGAGGGACTGAAATGGTTTTGAGCAACGTCAGCAGTAGAGTGCAAGCTGTGTTTTGAAAAACTTCATTTCAGTTGCTTCAGAGGGTACAAAACCATCCGTCATGTTTTCCTACACTCTTGTTTATGACTGCCATCACAACACTGTCCCACTGACCAAGAGAGAATGGCTTTAGCAAGATTTTTCTTCCACTTGCATAATATTAACCAATTCATTGACTCATGGACGCCTGTTACAACCAACTAATGACACAACTCCATGGGTCTTTGCAGATCTCATGCAATAAATGTGGCAGCCATTAACTTCCCCACCTATTGGGCACTTGAGAAGATAAAAATCCCTTCTTTCTGCTGTAAATTTCTGCTATAAATCCACAAATGCAATTGCACACAATCTAATTTCTGGCTCCTGGGCCCACATTCATCCTTGTCCAACTATTCCTCTTGACTGAGCTGATTAGATTATAGACAAGGGCAGGCTCTCTAAATGCAAGGTCATGTAGCTTAAATTAAATCTAAAGGAGCTACAGTAATATATATAATAGAACTTCGACATCTTTACTATTAAAGAAGTGGGGAAAAGGTGCTCAGCTGGCTCCACTCTGGCGTCATTTGGCCTTGAGAAGATTAAGGTGGCTTGGTCCTCCTTTGGAAATCCTTGGGGACCTGGTTCCCAGAAATGTTCATGCTCTGATGGCTCCCAGAAGCCAGGTTTCTGGAGCCATTTGATGTTCCTGCAGGTACTGTAAAACCGATAGGTGACATGCTGTCCCCACCACTGCCTTTGAACAGATGAATGGGAGGAATCAGCACTGACACCAGAGCGAGCAATAATGCTGCCTCCCGTAAGTCACGCTGCAACTCGCTGTACATCACGTCTGGGCTGCAGTGTACAGTGTAGTGTAGGGTATCATCACCCTGGATGCAGAACAAATAAACTTGGACCAAAATCCAGAGGCTTCTTTCACACACAGAGCTCCTTGCCTACTACAAAACAGGTTTAGAACCTGTAATATTTTAAAAGGCTTGTTAGTCTGGTGTACCATACAGTTAGTTTATCCCACAAACAAAGCAGCTTGCAATTTTCTGGCTGTTGTCTTTTTTTTTCTTTTTCCTTTTAGAACAAATGGATGATGGAGTTACACAATATGTGACACACGCTGCCTATTTACCAGGAACATAAAAGGCCGCTATTTCCCAACACACAGCGTGAACTGAACAAGCTTCTGTGCTCAGAGTTCCCAGCCTTGGTCTGGCCAGCCATCAGCCCAAAAGCGCTTCCTTACGAGCACTTCTCCAGCTCCTCGTTGCTGCTTTTTTTGCCCTCCTTGCTGGGCTTTCTGCTCCTTCTCACCCTTCTGCATCCAGCCGTACCCAACAAAGCATTTTCACTTGGACCCCATCAATATTGTCCCTGTTAACAAGCACTAGAAACGAAAAGCTGAAGTTTAATTCATGGGAATTAGAATGAGAACGAAGTGATTTGGCAGAACTGGAACAGGGCTTCAACTGCAAGGTCGACCCGCCGAAGCAATGAGAACAGAGCAAGAGTGGTATGGAAAGGGTAGCTAAACCGCATTTATCTAATTTGATCTAGCCAAAGAGCCAGGAGGAGCAACTCGTCAAGCGGAACGAATGCTGAATGCTCATGCATTTCTGAAATGTACTGTCATCAGCTTACAGCTCAAAACCAGAACGGTTCGGGGTATTTAACTAGAAGCAGTTAAGATTCTAGAGCTTTCAGGTAAGAACTCAGGCAGAACTAGAACTGGCCTGCTGCACAAGGAGTAGAATAAGACCCATAACTGCTTCGTTGCTAAAATAAATTAGCACTGAACCCCCAGCAGCCTTGCCAGGCACCGTGGCTCTACCCCGACCCCGTGCTGCTCCTAGCTTGTTTTGGACAACTATTGCCACTATTTAGCCGCACAGAATGACTCCGCTCATAGCTGGGGGGTGATCCAGCAGATGAAGGAAAACAACCTGAGAGTTAAGCCCTGGGAATAAGCCAGGACCTTGTCCTTCTGAATCCAGCTCTTCCCCCAAAAGCCCAAGCACGGAGAAAGCTGCACGGCCTCTAACAGCTTGGGAAAGGTGAGCAGTAGCAGAGAGGCTGGAGTTAAAAACCAAGGCTCCTCTCTCAAGTATTTGACCTGAAGCAGAAACCATTTAAGCACATGTTACTAGATGGGAGATGGGATGCTGCAGCAGGACCCTGTGGAGGTTGGGGACACTGGTCTCCCTTGATGGTACCCCTGGGGAGACTCGGGTCTCGCTGGAGCTGTTCGTGGGGAGGCAGAGCCATATCGAGCAGCACATGGAATGTCCTGGCCTTTCACTGGCCATCTGGGCCTGTGCAAGTCCAGCAGGTACAGATGCACTGATGCTGGAGTGATGCTCTCCAAAGCAGAAAGGAGGAGGGCAAACAGGAAACACGAGCGAAGGAGGAAAACATCAAACACAAGGAAAAAGTGAAATGAAAAAAGAGAAGAACGGAGGAAGAGTGGAGAAGAGCTGACACACATAGAAACAAGGGAACATGATATGAAAACTAACACAAGAGACAGGGAAAACCTGCCGTACAAGTGCCTTTTCTTCCCTTTCACCTGCTTATGTCTTTTGACACCTGTCTTGGGTCAATCTCAAGATTATAAACTCACAAAACTTGCAGAGGAACGTGCCTGGTTTTTTCTTCAAACTCTGATCAGTCACACCAACAAAAATCCTCAGCAAAAGCCATCATTTCATTTGTTCCAGGTGTAAAGATCAGCCTGAATGAAACCCCAGGTCAGGCCAAGGGCACAGCACAACACATGCTGCCAAAAGCAGCAACAGATTCATCCCAAGTGGTTCATGCACGAGGTGGCTTTTTATTATTGTTATTTATACCCTTTATGGGATAAGATGAAGATGCATATCTTGGGAACAGCTGGTGGCTGCTGATGCGTTGCTTAATGCCATGTCTCTACTACCACATCTTGCTAGCTCCAACCCAGCCAGCTCGACTCCCACCACATAGATGCAATTTAAACCAGCATCAAAGTCTTTCCCCAGAGAAGCCTGTGCTGGTAGGCCCTGAATGGTCCCATTCAGTTTTGGGGAATGCAAAATGTTCATCCAAAATATGCCATTTATCACGCACCAAACGCATTCATGGGACTGCTGGGTGAAATTGTTTGTAGGAGTTTGACTGCTGACATCCATGTGAATGCAGTATGACAGAGATGCCCCTGCTCAGGACACCCTGGCTAACCTTTATGTTCACATAAAATTCTGATGATGGCTCTGTCCTTGGAGCCAACCTTCATGGGAATGTCGTGGAAGGGAGGGGTGAGTGCAAAGACCAGCAGAAACTCTGCGGAGCTGGGATGGAGCAGGTCCCGGAGACCTTGTGTGGAAGCCCAGATGAGTCTCAGCACAGCCTCAGGGGAGAAGGCTGGGAGCTGAGGGAGGGTTTGGGACCCCCAGGAGGGGTGCAGACACCAGCCCCCAGAGCAGATGCTGCTGGCGTTGGGGCTGGCTGAGTCCCCAGCTGCAGGGACTTGGTGGCCACAGGGAGGGTGACTCTCAGCCTCCATGGAGGGGTGATGCCTTGGGTGTGCAGAAAAAGAGCAGAGATTGTATTCCATAGCAAACAAAAAAGCTAGATTTGAAGGGAGGGAATACTGCTGTAAATGCTCCACCTTGGGACAGAAGCATGGGCAGAGTCAAAACAGCCTGGTGGGAAGGGGCTGAGGTCCCAGTCCCGCCCAGGGGGTATGGTTAGGACTGCACCCCTGCTCATGGGATGTGAAAAGAAAACGTGGCAATGCCAGGGGAGAGGCAGGGAAACCAACCTGTAACAGCCCAGCACAAAACCTTGATGTCTGTGTTTACGGCACAGTCAACATCTTGAAACGTGGACACCTAAACTGAGGAAAACAAGACGGACCCAATGGAGGGGCACGGAAATGTTTGTCGCCGCTTGTTTAATTCCTGCAAGGAGCTCAGATGTGCTTCCTAACCCCTGCACACCTGGGGGCCAAGCACCAAAGGACCGAGCTCCCCATGGTCTCTGCATACCGTGCAGGCTGCCTGTGCCCACGTCGGTCTGGGCCACCCCCAGACACACTCAGTAGCCCCAGTCACCGCTCTGGCACAGGCGTCTGGCGTAGGCAGCACCTACAGTTTGATGAAATGCAGTTCAACTCCCCCGAGCCCTTCCCTGCTGGGATTGTCCTGACGGAAACAGCATCAGAAACAACCCCGTTGGCACCCCTCAAATCCCTGATCGCCTGCAAAACAAGTAGTTTGCTCTGTCTCCCACCAAACCGTCCCCCTCATGCTGCAGCTCCTCCCCGGCACCCACCCATCTCTATTCAGGTTCAAGCTGGTGGGAAATGACAAATCCTTTCCACATAAATCTTACCACTGGCTTGAGTTCGTCGAGAAACAGCGGTGATTTATGGGGGATTAGCAGATCAGAGTTGAGGAATGTAAAGAGGTTTAGGCTAACTAAGTGGAACGCTTAGAGCTGGGTCACGGAGAATTTGATGCAGGCTCAGGACTCTTAAACAGAGTGCAATAAAAAGTAGAAGAGGGAAGCATGCATTCCAAATGTCCCTTGCAGCACGGGAGGTTGTTTTCCTCCCGTTAAAACCTGTGTTAAAACCTGGAGAAAAAATGTAAGCAGCCTTCTGTGGGATGCTGGTTCCTAAGTACAACACTAAATGTGCACCTATTTTTCATGTATTTTTTGTTTGTAATTATACGTTTCCTGCAGATGGAGGGATGGTATGATAGGAAAGGTAGTACAGTCACAAGGCAGTGAGTCTCTATGCTGTCCATAAAGGGTTAACAGGTCATTTCTGTGGGAGAAGAAACTGAGCTAAAACAAAAGAAAAAAATAGGAAAAGGATGGAGAAAGTGAGGAACAATCACCTTGTGCCTCGCTTTGATTTTTTTTTTCTCGTTTGCTTAGTAGTTCCTGTGATTTTTACGGTGCACTGCGCCGTAAGCAAGCACATGACGCTTCCTAATTTCGAATCCCCAGGCTTGTAAACCAGCAGCTCCCCCCTGGGCTTATCAATGGCCACCTTCTGCCTTTGGTTCGGCCCAAAACCTCCAGGCACATCACCAGCTCCGCACATCGCACCCCGCACATTGCACAGCCGTGTCCTGCCCTAGCCCTGCGCGTGACGGCAGAGAACAAGGAGGGAATATCAGTTCAGGCAATCAAATGCTGAGGTCCAGGAGGCCAGGTGAATAATTACAAATAGGCCAGCTTGAGTAAAATTATTTGGAATGACGCAAGTTGGTGCAAAATAAAATTCAAGTCAGAAGCCCTGGCAGAGTCAGTGGTCTCACTGCCATTACTCATGGGAATTACATTACCAGGACTAGACCCTACTTATTGCATAACATTCGTATATTATGCTGCCCTGTATTGGAATAATCTATTTATCCAACTAGTGATGAATATTTCTTAAGTGTTGTGCAATAAAACTTCAGAGCACTGCCAGACAGTTCTCTTCCTGAATTATCCTCTTTATTTTTTTCGTAAGGCCGAAATTTCCTTTAATTTCACCAACTGCAAGACAAGAAGAGAAGCAATTAAGTTCAACCGTCTAAACTTTTTAATGTGGTTTTAGGGGATTCTTTAATGTTCTTGTGTTAGCAGATAAGCCATGCATCCACCCATCCACTTAATTACAGGCCTAGCACCTCCAGTCACTCTGTTTTTTAATTTAATTTGCTGCCCAGTTAGAATCTGAAGAAACCTTTGCCGTAACTTGCCTACCACCTGCAACTTCTACCATCTCAACTATAAACTTCCAAAATGAGCCGTTCTTTACCACTGTGAGACACTGTGAGCCGGTTTCTTTTACAGCACTTCATCCTTATCTAGAGGGCAAGAAATAGCACTTCTGTACCCTGAACTGTGAGCAGAGATAGATGCACAGAGGGTTAAACCGTCACCTGTCACCTCCATTAAATACAATCGGTACTTTCAAAAGGGACCAGCAGTTCTCATTTGACTTTCCTTCCAGGTGCACAACCCAAGACCCTTTTGGAGGACCTGTTTCTCAAGGCTGGGCTGTGACCAAGGAGCTCTGGACATCTCAGCCTGGGCACCTTGCTCCTGATTCACACTCGTCTGAAAACAGGGAGTAAACCCAAGGCTGACATGGACGAGCTAAGCGGAGAAACCTGCCTGCCTGGAAGAAGTCCCCCATGCCTACCCAGGCAGGGCAGCACTTCTCTTTCCAGCTCCTCTGATTATTAATTGCAAATAGTTCGGACCAACTTTATCAGCCAGGGATATTTCAAGCCATCCTTCAGTGACAGAGCTACGTCTATTTGCATAATAATCTTCAAATCACCCTGGACTTTGGCTGAGCAAGGTTTCATAAGTGGATGTCAGCAAAAGCTTGTGCTTGGTGTAAAGGGGTGACACATTCGTCACTGAGATGTGAAGGTTAGTCGCTGCAGCGCAGCTATATTTGTGTCAACTGAAAGAAAACAACCATCAGGAGGACATTAAAAAAGAAACAGGTCTACTTAACACGTGGCTCCTGTGTTCACTTAGTACGTCACTGTCAGGCATCACTTATGTGATACCAAGGGCAGCAGACACAGCTTGTTAAAATGCATTCCACTTTGCCAAAAAGATTATTGATATTAGCATAAGTCATTAAAGAACGATGTGGTGCCTCGGAAGAAGCTGACAGACTCCCAGCAATGACGTCCCGTACAGAAAACTGAATTTGCCCCAGCACAGGGGGAATTTCTGCCATTTGACGCCGGTGTCAGCAGAGCCACAGCAAAGATGAGAAATTGGTCTCTGGCTATTTTGGCTGCCAAAGGCCGGTGCCGTGAGGCAGTTGCTCAGGGTTTTTGCTCCTCTCTGCATCAGCAGCTCCCAGGGCGCGAAAGCAAAACTGACTTAATGAAATGCAAAACCCTTATGGGGAAATTCAGGCGGCTCAGTGCTTCAGACCTCGCGTCTGCCCTGCCAGTGACACCTGTATAAACCTCGAAGCGGGCATCACCGGAGCTTCTACTTGGCCTGTTGGGACAGGGAGCAGCGCAGGAAGGATTAAGCACAGAGCTAGATCCAGCAGGCAGTAACGTAAACCTCAGTTTGGCCGTAGAGTGGATGGGGTGGGAAGCGCTGCAAGCGGCATGACATGTCTTTGTAACAAACCGCAGCTGGTGTCACTGCTGGAACGTGCAGAAGGGCTTGGAGGAGGGAGACCCTCGTGGAGCCATCCTCCAGACAGAAACCACCTCACTCCTGGGGTCTGGGATGGGAGAGGAGAAAGTCCGTCACAAGGTTTGGGCATGGCCTGAGGGCACTGCAGCCCAGACTGAGAAAAGTATTGCTTTGCATTAGGAAAGGCGCATGGTAATAATAACCTGAGGACGGGAACAGCAGTCCTAACCCCAGCTCTGCTGCTAACGCTGGTAAATCATGTCTCTTCACGTGGTGTGTTTCCACCAAAGAGCTCATTTGGATCAGTGGCACCAGGACCCAAATGTCAGGAGCCAAAGCTGTTTGTATGGCCGGCACCCTGGTGCATAGGTTAGCTTCCATTTGCCAGAAACACCTTCACTTTCAGGCTTTCCCTGCCATTGAGCATGTCAGGTCTTCTCCTCCTTTCACACTGTGAAAGGGGCAGTGTTAACACCCCCCTACAGAGATGATGGTGAGGCACACCGAAGCCAAGACCCATATGCCATGAATATTCAGAAGCCCAACACCTATTGAAGACTTATGCAAAGTCCCATAGGAAATACGTGGCAAGACACAGACGGGAACCTTGAGCAGTACCAGCCAAGCCTGAGGTCAGCGTTGTAATGACCAGCCAAACTACTGCTCTACAGGCTGACTCTGCTAACAGATACAACTGTAGCAAGGCTTAATTAATCAATATCTCCAAATACCCTTGGATGGAAGTTTCTCTAGGTGTAGATAGTCCCAACTGATCCCACACTTGCTCATCAGGGCAAGGACTATGGCAAGACAAGTGTGTTTGCACTGCACTTAATGACTTAGAGCCTTGGCTCCGACTTGGGATCAGGGTCCCACTGCAATGTAAATACAGAAGAGTAATGATTACCAGGAGAGGGGTTCTTGAAGGGCTCCATCCCTCACAGCAGAGTTGTTTGACAGTCAGTGACTCAATGTTCTGTCTTTCATAAGCATAATGACTCACAGCCCCAGGATGGCGAATGAGTGCAAGACAGCGAGTGCTATTGTTCAGAGCCCATCAAAATAAGCAAGGTCATTTTCAGTGTTTAAAAGAAAATGACAACCCATTGGATTAATTTGTGGGGGGAAAAATGCACAGAAAAAAAATAAAAAGAGGAATGAGTAAATCTTCAGAGATTAAAGTTCACAAGGAGATGTAAACCCGAATTTTATAACCACAAGCAAGACAGAGCAGAAGTTTGACTTTGATACCATTTGCTCAGCTATAAATCAAGATTAACCCCATGTGGATTTATAATGGGGTAAGTCTGGCATAAAACGAGAGAAGGATCAGGCTTAGAGCGCTAAGTGCATCTGGGTGCCTTCTGCATTGCCTGACACTACGAGGATCAGAGACTCTGTTCCTCACCACTGCGCGGCCTTACAACTTAGCAACACATCTTAGGATGAGTAAATGATCTCTGAACATGTAGGAAGGATGGCTTAAACACAGGAGGTAGCTAGCATCATCTGTAACACTCCCTGGAATACGTCCCAAACGATCTGCAGCTACTCGCATCAGATGGCAAGGGTGATGATTTGAGACAGCTGACACGATGCAGTTTGGAAGCTGAACTTAAAATCAAGGTGTGTAATGACCCGTCAGCCCTAGATGAGAAGCTAGAGGCAGATCTTTCACTGTCATCAACTGGTGTAAAGCCACAGATTTCCAGTTTGCCCTAGCCGAGGACACAGACACTGACCTCCAGCAGACCACAGCCAACTCAAGGCCTTAACTGTTATAAGGTCAATAAACTGGAGTGCTATACTCATTTCTGAACAAGGTGGGCTGGGATTTTTAATGTGTTCTGAAAATGGAAACCCACTTGGCTTAGTGGCCTGATTTCTCCAAAGTGCTGAGTATCTACCAGGAGGTCACTGGGTACTTGGTCCATGTGGAAATCAGACCATTCAAATGATAGCTTCAGAGAGAAAAGACTCTGTAGTGGGACCTTTTCTGGAGCTCTCTTCTGATGGACAAGAGTCCTGAGGATCAGTGGCAGCTTCCATAATAGAGTTTTACTTGTGGACGCTACACACAAATGAGTCTCATCCCTCTCTTTTGCAGTGTTTCTGCACACCATATGGTTTCTGTCTTTCAGAGGGTAAGTTACACCAGAAGGGGTAAATGATCCGTCTCGTCTGATTGACAACTGGACAATGTTTATATCCTTCCTAAGAAGATAAGTGATACTCTCTCCCCATCAGAGAAGCATTTCAGCCAGTGGTATCACCAGATCAGTTTCCTAGATCACAGGAAAGCTGTTCCTTCATGTTGGTGTCATGTGGCCTGATCCTGCTGGTCTTGCTCAGGCGAAATGCCACTGATGGATACTCCACAGTGTTGGGGCTCATCAGGGAATGCTCTGGGGCAAGGTGACAAGTACCAAGGAGTGAATGCCAGGCGTAGCTTTCCAGCCTGGCCGGGCAGAGCAAGCACAGCCCAACAAGCCCCAGAGGAGTTTGTGATTCTGTGAGAGGCAGATCCCACCCAGACCCCAGCCACCGCAGAAGGCTTGTTCCACCTCAAGGGCTCGAAGGTATCAGAGGGGGCACTCTGATACCTTTGAGACAAGGTCAGAGGGAATTGTGAAATGTAGCCTGCACAGTCATTGATTAAGTGTGATGCCTTTTAGTGTCCCCTGATGCTGCACGTAGGACAATGAGGCCGGCCCACCACCCTTGGGCAGAGGAAATAGCACCTACAAACTTTAAACAGGGAGAAGAATAAGGGGCAAGTTCGACATTTGATTCCTGGTGGTAGGCACTACCTCGGCAAATATTTGTAAAAGATAGCTCTGGCTCTCTGAACAAGGAAGCAAAGCGGAGGGGCAGGGACCTGCCCAAGGTCAACCAGACAATCTGCGGCAGATCCAGAAACCTTTGGGTCCCAACCCAGCCCCCACGCTCTAGTCAGCGCCACGTCTCGCCAAGAACCAGCAGCTTCACGCCTTGCTTTGCCTGTGTTAAGTTTTCCTTCTTCTCCTTGCTTGCTCTTTGCTTGCTCTTTGAAATCCTGGATGTTCTCCCAGTTTCCTGAATCATGTTTCTAATTTTCTTTTCTCGTAGTGAGCAGTGCTTTTGGGTGCAGTTGCTTGAGTCACTGAGTCCAAAGCATCTGAGATCCAGGAATAATGTCAACCTTCAAAACATTTAGTCAGCAAGTCTTCCCTCTCGCCAATCAAAAATGCCATAAAGCTGATATGGTCCTTTGCTACAGACAACCTCAAGTCCTTGATTACCACCAAGGACTGGCATACAAATAAGCATTTCATGAAGGCCAGAAGTTGCTTCTCCATAACGTATGGAGTAGGTCACTGGGATTTCTAAGACATAGTGCTATTCCTGGAGTATAAGAAGTGGAACACAGTAATACCTGGTATATTGTTGACTTAAGTTTCCATACATTAGAAGAGACAATGAAGGTAACTAACGTTTGGATGAAGGAGAAAGCAAGCCATACTTTTCCCATGGATAAGTTCTGGCTAGAAGTCTAATATGCCTTAACACAATGTTTGCTCAAGGCTGTGGGATTTTGCATTGAGTTCTCTGGGCTTCGGATGGGCAGATAGTTAGGAAGGACCAAAATGGCACCAGCCTGATATAGACATTTCAAAACCCCACTGGGGAGGTTTTACTTCTGTTTTCAACAGTGTTTCCTTAGTGGGAACCAGGTGCTGCAGTAACAGTACAGAAACCTCATAAAATCCCACATCAAGCCTTGCTTATCCAAATATGAAAAACAGCTCCTGCTCTGTGATACTTTCTGATCTACATTTTACCTGAAGCCTGCAGATAATTTGCAAAGATGTACTCAGCTCTGCACACCAGCCGCCCACACTCACCTGCCCACTCCCTGGTAGGTACGCAGAAGCAACAAGCAGCAGAGAGAGGAAGGAGAGCTCCATTCTGCAGAGAAGAGTTCCAAGAAATTGCTCTTTTACTGTAAAAATAAATGCCGCTTAGCACAATCCTCCCTGTCCCAGATTTTCCTTAGAGTCTCCTTTTTTTCTGATCGGATGTGCAGAACATCAGCCATGCTGAGGCAGCTAATAGTTGGACCCACATTGCTCAGACATAGACTCACGTCATCCTTGGGGGTCTACTGTATCCCTGGTGTGTTCACTTTGTCTCCTGCTTAACCTGGGAGGCTCCTTGAAGCACCGAGTATCTCTGGCTGCTTGCTGGGCTCTTCCCTGCCCACCAGCAAGGGAAGGCTGAGATAAGGTCTCTGCATGCCGTGTTTTGATGCTCCAGAGCCCTGCCAAACAGCCCACCACAGGTCCTGCACCCGTGGTGGTGCTACCTAGGGCTGCCAGGTGGTTTCCAACACACGGTGCACAGGCCCCTGGTGCACTCCGCTACTGCAAACACAACAGCAACAACAAACAGAAGTGACAAGTGCATTTCTTGCCAAAACTTAGGTTAGATTGCAGATCCAAGTTCAATGCAAACTTCTTTGTGCTCATCTTTACCAAAGATCCTAAGATTGTTCAGGAGTGGGGACAGACTTTTTAGTAGGTCCTGTTGCGACAGGACAAGGGGTAATGGTTTTAAGCTGAAACAGGGTAGATTTAGATTGGACATAAGGAAGAAATTTTACGATGAGGGTGATGATACACTGGCCCAGGTTGCCCACAGAGGTGGTAGATGCCCCATCCCTGGAAATATTCAAGGTCAGGTTGGACAGGGCTCTGAGCAACCTGATCTAGTTGAAGATGTCCCTGCTCATTGCAGGGGGGTTGGACTAGATGACCTTTAAATGTCCCTTCCAACCCAAACTATTATATGATCCTATGATTTGTTCGCTTCATATTTAGAGCTATAAGCTGTGGCCATCAGTGCCTTTTCTAATTGTCTTTCACTCAAAATCAATGAACACAATTAACACACTTACCGTTTCCAATTTTTCTGTCCAATGTTTCCAATGTTTCCAGGGTGAAAATTCAACGCAGGTTAGGTTTTTGTTTTTTTGAAGCAAGAGGGTCCAGTGTTGGGATGGAAAGGCTTCACGGACATGGGAAGCTTTGCAGCCCTTCAGAGCCTTTCAGAGAAACAGCCTCTGAATTAATTTGGAGAGGTTCGTTAGTGAGACCGCTCTGCCAGTAGCCTCAATGGCCACATTGCATCTCAGCACACAGCAGCAGCCTGCTTTATACGGGTCTGCCAGCAGCTAATGGCCACCACTCCTAAAGTAGGATGGATATTTTGCTGGTGGCCTGCTAGGGCCATCAGTCTGCTGGAATGAACCTTAAAGCCATCACCGATGAGGTATGTGGGCAGTCCAATATGGGGAGAATAGTAAATAATGACACCATTATACGAAGCAATCAGGATCCATTCAAACAAAATATGCTTTCATAAAGGCTGATTTGTATCTGCCGGTACACAGAGCAAAGCTCAGATGATTTAGGGCCAGCGCTGCCGAGCAACTCTCCAAAGCACGTCGCAAGAGGAGTTAAATGACCTTTGGATATTTAAACAAGAGAAGGATGATTACAACAAGGTGATTTTACCTCTTCATACGGATTTGATGAGATCAGTACCATAAACCTGTATTCAAGTTAAATGTCAGCATTTTTAAAGGGCTTTTGAAAAAAATTGTAGAGGTGGCAGAAAATACTCACATAAATGATGTGAGGGTGAGGAGAAATTCCCGCAATAAGAATTATGTGAGTCTTGCGCTGTTTGGTTTATCAGGAAGAAAACTGAGAGTCATCTCTGACTGGAGTGGTAAGGACCCTCGCCGAGAGAAATGGGGGGGTGTCAGCTGGCTATTGTGCTCAGCAGGAAAAGACAGAAAAATCTGGAAACCCCTGCTCAGCTGAATGAAAAGGGAATCAAAATGCATGAGGTGTGTTTTATCCAGAGGTAAGTGGCCTCAAAACGGAGGTAGCAAGGTGATTGCTCAGTGGCGTGGGACATGCGACAGACCAGACTATTTGCAAAACTGCCAGACAAGCTTTAAGCCCAATTGGCTGACCTTCACCTCCAAACCCGGTGTCGGGGATTGCTCCATGCAGCGACAGACGCTGCTGCAGTCTGCGGGAGGCGAGGAGAGGACAACTTCCGCACAGGGCCCACGGAAGAGCAGGTCCATGTCCGAGACCCACAGAGTCAGTCCTCCTGGTCTTGCAAAGGGAAACGGCAAAGCTTGGGAAGCAATTAGCAATGCTGGGGTTTTTCGTCTTTGTGAAACAGTAATGAATACATTTTATATGAAGTAGCTGAAGGTGTTTCTTATCTGGCGAGGGGCTGTATTTCTCATGCTGTGGTGGAAAGGGTCCTCAGCGGTGGGAGCAGAAGGGGTTTCTTCTGCCTGCGATGGGGAGCGCAGGACCCCAGCTTCTCCAGTACACCCTGTGCTGCTCTTCTGGATCAGCTCCAGCACCGCCTCTTATTAATGAACCTGTGAAGCAATTGTTGGGCAGAAACCAGCACATGAGTGTAGATGGGGCTGTCAGTGTGACTTAAGGAGGCTGTAGCGAGGTGGAGGTCGGTCTGTTCTCCCAGATAACAGGTGATAGGACAAGAGGAAATGGCCTCAAGTTGCACCGGGGAGGTTTAGATTGGATATTGGGAAAAATTTCTTCACTGAAAGGGTTGCCAAGCACTGGAACAAGCTGCCCAGGGACGTCATTGAGTCACCATCCCTGGAGGTATTTAAAAGAAGTGTAGATGTAGTGCTGAGGGACATGGTTTATTGGGGGACTTGGCAGTGTTGGGTTAACAGTTTGACTTGATGATCTTAAAGGTCTTTTCCAACCTAAACTATTCTATGATTCTATTATTTTATGATTCTATGATTCTATAAGTGATACAACAGGAGCCTAGGGATCCTTCACTGGAAAAAAACCAGATACCTGGTGATTCTGAGCTGGCATCCTGCATCTCAGATGGGATTCATAACCCAAGGGCAAAAGCAGCACTGACAATACCTTGGGGAGGTTTTGCACAAATTAAACAAAGCTTTTGCTGTGCGCTTCTATTTATAACTTCATATAATCAACCAGGGAGATGACCAAGCTCTCGAACAAGAATTGTTTCCCATGTTTGCTGTGCAGAATCATGCTGTGCCATGTTTCCACCACAGTCCAGTAAAATACCTGAAACAGCTAAATTGAGGACGATTCTTCCTGCCACTACAATCAAGCAAGTAAACCCCTGTTTGCCTGAAGCTGATGGCAAAAGGCAGAGTATGTTTTGCTGTGGGGGTTTAGGAGGACAACAGTTAAAGAAGTACCTAAAGGCTGATAGAACTCGGAGTTCGCAAACTTGGAGCAGCGCAAATAACATCCTCTCCACTTCCCTTAAGCTGTCGGTGAGGACAGCAACTGCCCTCCTCCCTCATACACAGCAATTTTTGAGCTCCAGGTCCAAGCTGTTAGCACATAAGTTAATAACCAGGTCCTCTTGCTCCAGCTGGGAATGTCTTTTCCCCTACTCTGCTCCATCTGAGAGGCTCAGGAGCTGGGCAGAGCTCAGCACTGAAACTCCACCACACTTGATTGAATTTCATCTTTAAAAGTGGGATGGTTTGGAGCTAAGAAGACATCGGGGTCAGCTGCCTAGCCCCCACTGGTAACACCATGCCATTGAGTCTGCACCTGTACAGGAATGAGACAAATGCTTGAAACATACACAAGTTAGTCTTAATTCCCACAAGAAAGCAATGGTTTTCTTCAAAGTTCATCCTGCATGCATGACATTTAGGTCAATAAGTGGTAACATTCATCAGAACTAATGCAACCAGCTTGGATGAGAAGGTTACATGGTCATCCTCCACCCTACCAAAATCCCTGTATGTCCTATGGGGCAGAATCTAGCTGTCCTCACCTCTGCCTCGTTGCCCCAGCTCTGACCCGCAGAGTTGGGTCTACCCTAGTTAAATTGGCTGGTAAAATCATAGGATCATAGAATAGTTTGGTTTTACTTCAACCTAGAGGGATTTTTATCCAGATTTAGCTAGGGTCATCTGCACCGGGACCTTGCCTAAACTAGATGATGTTGGCACTGGTGGTTTCTACTTGGTCTGTTCCTCAAGATTCTGTCACAACTTCCAGACACACAAAGCAGGGACAGACTTAGGAGATTTCAGCTTTCTTAACACAGTGACGTGTCCTGTTTGTATCTTCCCTGCTTTCCTCCAGTTCCTCGGCCCTATCTGTTAGACTTAAGAAGCAAGATGGGAGCTGTGGTGAGCTACCAGGGAAGCAGGAGATGGAAGACCCCTGATTGCTGAAATGAAAGCGCTTGGCTCTTTCTTGTTTCATATTCACTGCTAAGCACCAGTATCCACCAAAGCAGAACGGGTAAAACAAATGTCCTTTCCAGTGCTGTCCTTGGCCCAGCTGCCTCTGTGTTACCCGCTGTTCATGGTGAACCGACATGTGCCACTCTGGCAGGAGCGGAGGCAAGGACGGTTGTGTGAGGAGCCTGCCTGCCTGGTGTCTTCATCACCAGAGGGATTGGGGTTTGGAGGAGCACAAGGTAAAGTGCCTCCTGTTCAGGACAGTGCACCAGCAGAAGGCAACGAGTCAGTCAGCATGATCCATATGCTTTCATGGCTGAATGGCTCCTGCCCTCAACCCAGGGGTGCGAGCTCAGCCCTTCACCTTGGTTTGTGCTGATGGTCACCACAGGCAGTTGCACCACAGAGCCTGGACTGGACAGTCCAAAGCAGCTGGACAGGACGGAAACCACTCTTCTCTTCAGGTGCCAGCATGTCTCCACCACATAACTCATTAGCCTGCTAGGCTTAGGATATCCCTTTGACCGATCAGGCAGTTGGTATAAACAAACTGCTGTTTGTTTAGAGACAATGTTTAGACATAAACTTTTCTCACAGTAGATTCTTCCTAACAGAAGAATTTCTTACACCTTTTACTGAAGTAGCTTAAGTTGGTCCTCACTGGCGTTCCCTCATCCGTGCCAAAATCACAAAGTGGGAGAGTCTAAGTATTCATGCAGATGATAAGAGTGACTATCCAAAATGGGTGATGCTAATGACCTACAGCCCTTTCTCACTGCCTTCGCTACATTAGGAAACTGCCACGTCAGCAACTGCTGCCTCTTGACTACTGCCACCTCACCTCTGTCCTGACGGATTACCAGAGAGCAGAGGGGGAGTGGAGGACCGGAGGTCACCATGGTCATCCAAGTCTATGGGATAAGGCACCCACCCAGGCACGCTCAGAAGAAAACCAAAGTATGGACTCCCCAAAGACCTCATGTTTATTGTGCTTCCCCGGGCATCTGCTGGACCACTCTGCGTTCATCCCGCAGGGTGGAAGAATGCACTGACCCCAAACCATATTCCAAGCATTCTGCCACTTAAATAGTTTTAAAAGTGATAGTAACAGCTAAGCACCAAGCACCAGATCCTTTGTGATGACTTAGCTGAAGGAATACCACACATGTAATGGGATCTCTAACTGCAGTCTGCAAAAATATTGGCTGTATATGTCAAGATCTTCAGTTTATGTTCTCAGGGTGCCACAATATACCACATTCCTTTTTTTTTCAGTAGCACAGAGATAAACTGTGTTTGTGGGAGTTGTTATTCCTATTTAGATTTGTGCGCTGGTGATGCAGCCAAGCGGGAATGCATAGGGCTGCAGGCTGTCTTAATTTCTTGAGCCAAACCTGAACTCTATAAAATCAGGCTTGGACCGGCAGTGTTTATGTAGGACAGCATGTGGTCCTTCTGCTCTGGTATGTGAGGTAAGCATCAAGACTTCTCAGCTCTGTAGAGAGGAAATAGGAAATACTTTAAATGTATGTATCTTTACTTTCATTTCCTTTATTTTTTGGATTATTATGTGTAGCCACAAATTTTTACATTTGTTACAGCCTGCTACTTCTAGTAAAGACCCAGGCTTTCAATGTTCTCCGAAAGTTTCTTGAAGTATTTTGGTTTTCTACTGGTTTTCTCCTCCTGCAGGCAAAATTTCAGCACGTATCTACTATGCCTTCACATGGTCTCAGAACTGCATCTTACCTTCTGTCCTTGTCTCATTCAGCCCCACAACTGTAACACTAGGGTAAATACCCCAAGGTCAACACAGTTAATTACTTTTGGTGGAACTGGGATCGATATCTGTCCTTCATATGCACTTTCCACTCTCTGTTGAAGAGTTCTTTATGGGCTGGCAGGGTCCCTTCGCTGGTGGGCTGGTTTTAAAATGTTTCTCTTCTTGGTTGTAAACTGTCTTTTCCAATGTTTCCTCTGGTAATGTCTAGATTTTGTAGGCCACCTTCATAGGTGGTCTAATTCAGGCCAGATGCGCACACTTGTTAATGTGTCTGTGATGATATATAAAAGTTCTACATTTAGAAATGCCTAATAGGGTATTTCAATAGTAAAAATTAAGAAGAAGGAAAAAAGAAAAGTAAAATAAATCTCTGTTCTATAAGTGCACGCGACACCAGTAATAGACTAACTCTGAAAAAGGTGGCTGTTGGTGACTGCTGCAACCAGCATCAGGTCTTAGGTGCAACAAGCTTGTGGGAAGTCACCCTGACAGGAAATAGCCTCAAACACAGATGCTCAGTCCAGCGCTCTAGAAGCTCAGAGAAGCTTTGAGATCCAGGCTCAACAAATCACTCCAGGTTTGGTTGTCATATTCAATGGGATAACAGCTCCGGAAACTTAGGGAAAGAGAGTGATGCATTTCTGTCCATCCCATTTGAAGCATTCCAGTTGTAACCTTGTAACCTTGTTTTCAGACAAGCCATTGCTGACCACAAGAAAATACTTACTGCAGTTGCTGAAAATACTCCACAGTCTTGCCGAGTCTGCGTCCTTTTGAGACAATGGACCAAATCTGGCCTCATCCTCAGCAAGGAAAGAGTTTGTGAATGCTGGTTGGTAAGCTCAACTTTGCATACCTGTTGAGCTTAGCTACCTGAAGAGACCGCTGCAGTCCAAGTGACGGTAGATGCGAGACTGAATCGACTGCAAATTGCAGCAAGGCTTTGTTGTCACTTGTACTGCTGTAAATCTGGAATATCTCTACAATTCCCTTGGTGCAATCCAGACTGACTGCTATGAATGGGGTTAGATTCTGTAGGGTTTGACTAGCCATGGATTGCCCCAGACAAAATAGAAATCATAGGAAACATCTGTAAATTCTTATCTGCTTTCTCAAAATGTCCCCAGTATGTATTAAGCAGGGAAATGTTTCTTTTGTAGTATTTGCATAGAAACTCATGAGGGTCTCTACACCCTTTCAACATTAATTTGTGACACTTGGTTTTCCTCCTCAGAGATGTTTCCTGCTCTTTTGATTTAGCAGGCAGGACTTATTTGCTGTCCAGTATGACAAGATCCATCTCCACTCCTTACCCATCAGATGTGGCCGTTGTCCTCTAGCAACCCATTAGTGCAGAAACTCTCAGATGCGAGAGCTGCATGGAAATCTCCTGACCTGTAGTCTCCCATCAGACACGATGGACAACCACTGCAGCAGACTTTCAGAGACATCCAGCTGGCTTCCGAAAGGCCAGTTCTGGAGAGCAGAACTATCCCACCTGGTGCACCGCTTTGGAGAAAGTGTCCTTGTGGTGGCACAGGAGGCGAGATGAACAGCCGTTCATGAAATGCATGAAATTCATTAAGTAGAAAATATTTCCTAGGCTGTAATCACCTACGCCCCCAACGCACACAGGTGGGAGGTGAAGGCTGATGTCCTGTGATCCCAGAACTCAGACATTCCCCAAAACTGTCTTAAAGTCTTGGAAAATTTGTGCTGCCCTTCATAACATGAAGGTTATGGTGAATGTACTTGAAAAGACGCCAGAAGAGGGGCAGCACATGGGAGCCGAGCCCACTTCAACATTTTAATGATTTTCCCTTAAAGGACATAGAGATTGAAAAACAAAATCTAGGTAAGAATATCCTAGTGTTTGCAATATTTGAAATTCCTGAAAACTTTGCCAATTAATTCTTCCCTAGGAGCCAGGAAATAAATCACCAACCTCAAATTCACCCTTTCTCACCCTACCCCACCTCAAATGGGGTAGCTTAAATTTATATCTGGAATAAAGCAAGTAACTGGTTTACAAGTAGAGCTTTTTGTCTTGCCACTGCTCTATCAGTACCTGTGGGAAGCTAGAAACAAAACCAGAGTAAACCCATAAACTTAACTCAGGTTTCTCAGCTAAAAAGAACACAAGGATGAAAACATCACCTGGTTCAACAGGGACCCCCTGAGCTCTCAGAATATTCTTTTTCCTTAAAGTGGTCTTCAGCTGCTGGAGATTCGTGTAGCACTATCTTAATTTGCCCCAGATGGAAATCTCCCCTTTTCTCCCCCTTTCTCCCCTCCCTTCACCACAAATGTTAACCAAGCCCAGACTGTGAGCGCCTCTGGCACCGTTCCTGTAAGCCTGCAGAATGTACAATATTCAGAAGCTGCGGTAAACAGTCTGAAGATAGCGATGCTCACTGCTGATCCAGAGAGGGTTCACAATATAGCAGGAGCCTTATGACAAAACCATGTGAGCAGAAGCAGATGACTGTAACAGCGCTGCATTGCCATACGATTTTCTCACATTCAAGCTATGATTTGTAAAAAAAACGGTTGCCCAGATGGCTCACAGAACCAAAAGTACACAAAAATACAATTCCGGGATTTTAAAACTATGAATTTGCTACATTACTTTTACCTTTTTTTCTTCCCTACATATTATACTTAATTGCACTAATAATATATCCCTCTATTATTTTTCCCTTCATTCTTCCATGTCCTTTTGTTAATTTACTGTACATATGGTAAATGGTGGGGTTTTTTACCAATGCTCTTCGATGAATTAAGCTTGATACCACTCCATCACTTTCAGTAATTTTGCTGTCTGTGAGCTGAGATGGTGTAAGGAGGTAGTAGAATAATGTCAGTATTTTCTACTCTTTCGGTCCCCTGACTTCCTTTAATCCTACACATTATTCAAACTACACTACCAAAGTGCTATTATGCCTCGTGTCCTCCTAAAGCCTGAGCATATGCCTGAAGTCCAGCCTCTTTTGTGATGGTCCTTTTCTCAAGTTTTAGCACAGAGCTGTAAATTTAAGCAGCGCTCTGGGCTGACACTGATTTTATCATGATAACACTTCATGCCCTTACACTGCTCTGCATTTTCAAAGGACCGTTTAAGCAATAATTAACTCAGCACGTATGTCAGAGTAAAGCAGGCGTGTTGGGATTTGCTGTGCCTACCCAACAGAAGGGGAAAGCATCGTATTTTATAAAATAAATAATTGAATTGGAAGGTACAGCAGCAAGGTGAGCCCGGGCTGGGTGACTCCAAAGAGAGGGACCCTGAACAAAGAAATCCCTGGGCAATTACACCCTTGCGATCCATACGCTCACCCCTCACACACTCTTCACACGTCTTTTAAACCAATGGTGATTTTTGGTCTGGGGTCTTCTAACATCTGATTGGATTATTTTTCTGTGTCCAGGCAGGCAGGCTCTTATCTTTAGAATCACAGAATCATAGAATGTGTTGGGTTAGAAGGGACCTTTAAAGGTCATCTAGTCCAACCCCCCTGCCATGGGCAGGGACATCTTCAACTAGATCAGGTTGCTCAGAGCCTCATCAAGCCTGGCCTTGAATGTCTCCAGGGATGGGGCCTCCACCACCTCTCTGGGCAACCTGTTCCAGTGTCTCACCAGTGTCTCTTGTTGACTTGCAGTTCGCATCAAGGTTTGGAGCCTCCTTATCTTCTGGTTTACACTCCTTGGGCACCTTGCCTCGCTGGCAGAACATGGAGAACTGAAGAGTCCCAGACTTGGGAAAAACACTACCAAAGCATCGATGTGATATCAAACACTTTCCCATACTACAAGACTAAACACAGCACTGTAGCTGCTGCTAGGAAAATTACTACGGAAAATAACTCTATCATGGCCTAAAGGCTTCGGCAAATCTAGCTACTTGTGCTAAGTAAAGCTAAGCAAACAGCACAAATCACACCATATTATAATCTTAAGTAATTTATTCTAATTAAAACTTATTTATGTTAAACGATAATATCCCCCAACACGGGGGCAGCATTCCCTGCTCCCACTCACACCTGCGGGATCTGGTCCTGCTGTGCCCCTGACTGAGCCGGGCTTTGGCAGCACTCCTGGGCAGCAAGCAGGGCAAGAAGCCCTAGCAAAGCCCTGCAAGGATGTAGCTCTCCATGGCCACCCAATACAACTGGTGCACGACATGGTGTTGGGCCACTTGTGTCTTCATAGAACCATAGAATGGTTTGAGTTGGAAGGGACCTTAAAGATCACGTTGTTCCAACCCTCTTGCCATGGGCAGGGACACCTCCCACTAGACCAGGTAGTCTTCTGTGTGTCCATCCTCTAGAGGACAAGGAAGGAGACTGTCCTCATTGAAAAGGAAAAGGAAAGCCACCGGATAGAGAAGGGATGCCTTCTGTCAGGATGCCGGTATATAAAATATTATGACAAGATATAACTTTCTCAAACAATGGGAAAACCAGCACAACACATGGTTGGACGAGGATTAAACACTAGCAATGACAAGTTTCAAATGCAACAGTAACCAGGGGAACATCCTCAAACAGGATCCCATGATACTTTTTCTTGACTTTCTGTTACTTAACAATTTTCCCTATGACATGGAAAGAAAAGATATTTAACAAAGTTGATAGCATAAATATAGGTGTAACAACAACTAATGAGGACAGCACGACATTGACAAAGTAAATACCTAACAACAATGACAATTGGTTTTATATACAAGCTGAGGGATGCTATGGAAAACAATGACTAAGGCCATGCATGGATAAATAAAATGATGCAGACAAAAGTAAATGAAACCAAAGTGATTGAACGAACACTGAAATGCTGAGTAGGAGTCCAGAGGTTATAAGGTCTCTGGCATAATTGTCCAGCTTTGGTGACAACATTTTAGGAAGAATTTCAAAAAAATGAATAGGGTTCAGAGAAAAGCTCTGGAACAACCAAAGGACTAGAAACATGGTGGAAGATTTAGAGAGTTCAATCTTTTTGGCTATAGAAAAAGAGATTAAATAGTGCCTTGATGATACCTTTTGAGTTCCTCCCATGCAGGAATCAGAACAAAGGGTTCCGATTGTCTGTGACTAATCTCATGGACAAATCTGCAACATGATCCAATGTCTTTAAGTTGACATTTAACACATTCAGAGTAGAAAGATGAATTTTAATAGCAAAGAGGTTAATCACCAGAACAGCTCACTAATTGCTATGGGGAACTCTCTATCAAAGGAAAATTTAAAATCAGGGCTCATGGTTTTTTTCCTAAAAGTCATGCCCTAGTCCTTGTCGATTCATGGGATTCACAGATTTATAAATTCTGACTTCAGTGAGTGACCAGAACTTGTAATAAGGCCTGTTAGGACATCAGACACCTGATGTAATTTCTAAGCTTAACTGAGAAACCCAGCAGATGGCTGTTCTTCAATTATGTGAGCACTGGGGTTTGTAGGTGTATCCTGAATTGCAGCTAACTCCCAAGGTAAGACCTGGCTGATAAGCAGTAAAAACTCCCTTCCTCCTCAAAGCACTTAAAAGCATGAAAATTTAGAAATTCAATGGATTCAGTGAACTAACTTGGGCTTTTTAGTGTAAGGATCCACTTTAAAAGTGGGATAAATTTCTTCTTTCGCCATCTAAAAGTTAGCAGTGAGATTCAGTTGCAGATTGAGACAACTTAATGGGGGCATGTAAGGGGACATGCACACATGTAAGGTGCATGTGTGAGCTGGGTACCTAAGTTCCTCCATACCCCATTGAGATCTAGAGTCTTGATTCACGTGGGTAGGTATTTGAGACATTACAGAGTACCCTGCCTGTCCTCTCCAGAAGGTCTCAGCTCTGCTCAGCTGCTTCTCCAGAAGGTCTCAGCTCTGCCTCCAACCTACTCACCCTGTGTGGATATCTTGACTTTGTAAATCATCTCATATGGCACTGTCATGTGTAGGCAATCAAATCTTTCCCCAGCCAATGGAGTCTAGAGACTGATTCATATTACCTTAAAGTAGATATGTGTATGTGCCCACCTGAATCTCTCTCCAGGTTCTGTTGATTGCACTGATTAGATCTCCCCTGATTACAGTGAGAGTCTGGATGCCCAACTTGTATGTAGGCAATATCTAAAAGTGGGTGTCTAAATCTGCAGTTGCACCGCACCCTCAAGGTTTTGTTTGGTTTGGTTTGATTGTCCATCATAAACATCTTGCGCTATGTGATGTGTCCTTGACTGTCCTGCCTGCCTTCCAGCCACCACTCATTAGGGCACTCATGTCCACCAGCCTCATGTAGGTGTTTCACATGCCCTCGAGAATCTCAAATAGCACAAAATGCAGTTCTCAGGCAACTTAATCACGACTTAATACTCAATGTAAGGTAGTTGTCTAGGTTCTGTAGACCGCCGATGAAGAACAAGAAGTACATTCAGAAGGCGATCAATCCCATCTGATGTAGGTGGCTCTCTTAGGATTACTTGTTTTACATCAGCCTCACAATGTGCTATTGTTTTAATCTAATCTTGGAGATTACATGCAAAATCTTTTGTACAACTGTATTCTGCTCACTTCCTATGCACGTTTTCTTGTTTGAGAACCTGCCTCACATTGACAGAACAATTTCCTGTAGTCCAGCAATTGGCAAAATCAGTCAAATATGAGTTGACTTTTGCAACTTTCTTTTTTTCCCCTTCAGCAGAATGGAAATAAATTGCTGAGTGCATGCAAATGGCTCCAGGGATCTTAAAAATGAGGTATGAGAGAGGGAAACTACTCATCAAAAGTCAAGCATTTGGGGAAATATCCACTTCTGTGGTTAAGCCAAACCCTGCACTCAAAAACAACAAGGCACAAGAAATAATCCTTCAGCAAAACAAAATGGAACAAGGAACCCTTTGGTGGGATCCTTTGTCTCATCATGGGCCTTTGTGCAGAGACTGCCCAGTGCTCCCGCTGCAGCCGAGACTTGCCCAGCATTGGCTTGAACAGGGGAGGGGGTAGGATACAGCCATGGCAATGCCGGGCCGGGCCAGGAGCCATCCATCCTGTTAGCCCAGCTAGTTGTCATCCGGACCCCTCCAGCCAGGTCTGGGCTGGGCTTGCTGAGCGGACTCGCCGCCAAAGCCTTCACTAGCCCATTTCAGAGCACAGACATGCCCTGTGCGTTCAGTCCTGGCCTGAGCAGACGGAAATAATGCTGAGAGCAGTTCCATGGCCCTCGGCCAAGAGTTATATCATTCAATTCTTTTTAATAGGAAATGTATGTCTTTCTTCATTTGCTTGCTGGCGTCCAAGCTTTTAGAGCTCCTCACTTCATTTGCAAGCTTTCTCTTCAACTTTAAAAATTAGACGTTCCCTTAAAAGACAATCCTCTATAATAACGCAAAATCACTTGGCTCCGGAAGCTGGAGCTTTAAGATGGCAGATACTACAAGATTAACCAGCAAAATATTGATCTCTGTCTGCCAGGCACCCACTGGTATCAATGGCGGAGGGCTGATGAGAAGTGGGCCCACAGTCCTAAACCCAGACATGGGCTCCTGCGTGAACTGCAAACCTCCTCTTTTACCTCCCAAGCTAATGATATGTTGAACTGATTTTGACTTTAGACATTTCTAAAGATCTTGCGTGCTAGCAGCCTCCCATTAGAAATGGCAATGCTTGCACCAGTTATTTTCTAAGTACCTGAAACACATACACATATTTACGAAAGAGAGAGAAATGAAATTTCGCTCCTCCCCAGTTGGTTGAGGCTAGTTTTTCACGATTAGCAAAACAAGGTCTTGATAAACTACAAAATGCAGCGATCAGGACTCTGATAATCTGCATGCTGAAAGCGGCACACAAAGCTATAAATACAGAACAGGAAAAACCAGTGATCTCAGCAAGGCAACTGCCAGTAGGTGAACTAATGAAGCAGACACAATATTAACGTCAATTCTGCAGTCCTGTCTGAACACTGATAGAAATAGGAAAGGCCATTATCAGATTGACATCATCTCAGTCCTTGCAAGTACGCTTCTAGGGGAAGACAAGCCAGAAGGGTCGGCTGAGCTTAATGACTCTTTGTTCAGGAGCCTTCTCGGTGTTTAGAGAAACTGCTTTCTAAATTATGGAGGTTGAAAGTGGGTGATTGGGCTAACATGGCTCTGAGGAGCCCTACAAACATATTCCTGGACTCAACCTGCAATGTACTCAACCAGCAGCATAAGGCACAGCATAAGCATTTTATTGGCACAAATACTTGATGCCATGTACCAGGAATGGAAGGACAATGTTTGGAGCCAAAGTCTTTTGAAGTCTGTGGAAATTCTTGGTTAAGACACTAACCACATTGTACAAGGCACCCTAAAGGGGGCCAATACCACTCTGTGTCCCTCAACTCTGACATGCATTTTGTGCATCTTCCGTTCACAAAAGAAAATCTCTTCAGTAAACAGAGCATGGTGGGTCAGTTTGCATGGCTGTTCACATGGAAGGGTGCACAGGAATCATAGAATCATAGAATCTGTTGTGTTGGAAGGGACCTTTAAAGGTCATCTAGTCCAACCCCCTGCCATGGGCAGGGACATCTTCAACTAGAACAGGTTGCTCAGAGCCTCATCCAGCCTGGCCTTGAATGTCTCCAGGGATGGGGCCTCCACCACCTCTCTGGGCAACCTGGGCCAGTGTTTCACCACCCTCATTGTAAAGAACTTCTTCCTAATGTCTAATCTAAACCCACCCTGCTCTAGTTTAAAACCATTGCCCCTTGTCCTATCGCTACATGCCCTTGCAAACAGCCCCTCCATGGCTTTCTTATAGGCCCCATTCAGGTACTGGAAGGCGGCTCTAAGGTCTTCCTGGAGCCTTCTCTTCTCCAGGCTGAACAAGCCCAGCTCTCTCAGCCTGCTTTCATAGGAGAGGTACTCCAGCCCTCGGATCATCTTCGTGGCCCTCCTCTGGACCTGCTCCAACAGGTCCATGTCCTTCTTGTGCTGAGGGCTCCAGACCTGGACACAGTATTCCAGGTGGGGTCTCACGAGAGCAGAGCAGAGCAGAGGGGGAGAATCACCTCTCTGGATCTGAAGGGTGCAGTCACCCTACCAGCTCAAGACATGAGTTAAATCAGTGGTCATCACCATCTCAGAAGGAGCATAGTTGTGGTCACGACCTGATGGAAGACCATGTCCTCTGCACTTGGCAGAACGGATGTGGCAACCCAGACAGAGTTCCCATGAAAACATGCAACTGTCCAGGTCTGGGGCTGCAGGGAATGCCAGAGTCTTTCACTGGTGATGGATGGCAGTAGTGAGAACAGCCATGTGATGTGATGTGTGACCAGGTGGATGATCTGCTCAGCCTGGTGGCAGAGCTATGAGAGGAAGCAGAAAGGTTAAAGAGCATCAGGGAGTTTGAGAAAAAGATAGACTGGTGGAACCATGCTCTGCCACTTTCCATAGATTTCAGTCTGGAGAAGAGAAGGCTCTGGGGAGACCATATTACCACCTTTCAGTACTCTAAGTGGGCTTATAAGAAAGATGGGGACAAATTTTAGCAGGGCCTATTGCGATAGGACAAGGGGTAATGCCTTTAAACTAAAAGAAGGAAGATTGAGACTAGATAGAACGAAGAAATTTTTTACAATGTGGGTGGTGAAGCACTGGCATAGGTTGCCCAGAGAGGTAGTAGATGCCCCATCCCTGGAAACATTCAAGGTCAGGTGGGGCAGGGTTCTGAGCAACCTGATCTAGTTGAAGATGTCCCTGCTCATTGCAGGGGGCGTGGACTAGAAGACCTTCAAAGGTCCCTTCCACCCCAAACTATTCTATGAGTCTATGATTCTGCTCAGTTGGAGAAGGTAACATTAACATCAAACGTTTCTTACAGACACTTCTGTGTTAAGCTAAATCTTTGTTTCCATAAGTTTGACTGCACAGGACTGAAAACAAGAAAAAATATACAATTAATGGCTTTTTAATACCTCTAAAAATCATGTAAAGTACATTTTCTGGAGCTAAAAACATCATGACTCTAAGGCCTGCTATGTCTCAATTTGACAATCAAAGAAGATGCCGGTGGTCCCTGAAGAAGGCTGAGAATTTATCTTTTCCAGTCGTATAAAATTCTCTTTTTCAGTCCTGCATGGTCACGCAATAATTGGAGATCAAACCCATTTTTGGTCCAGGACTCCATATCGTCTAGCCTGCATTTCTATGGGTAATTATATGGGGTGGGTGGGAAAGGAATTTCCCAACAGGGGGGAAGAAGGGAAGCAGTTTTGTGGCAGGTTGATCTCACTTCAAGGACCGGTGGCTGCTGGCAGCCTCGGGGAGGTTTTGGAGAGAGAGAAGCGCCCTTAGGAGATGGATTAGTGCGGCCGAGCGCAGCGGAGGTGGTCAAAGGTGCACAATCAATTTATCAGGATCACTGCCACGGATTTTGTGTGCACGTACGCGTGTATTTACGTGTGTGTGTAATGCGATACGTTCACATTGGTGGTTGAAAGGATCGTTGCCATCTAGCCAAATATTTCATAATTTTTTATGGTCTGCTTAGCCTTGGATCGGCTGATACATTGAAATGTACCAGTAAGTGCTGTCTAATAGATTGCAGACCTCTGTGAAAAACCACTATCAGTGTTTCAGCAGCGCACTGTACATGTGTCAGAGAAGTGCACTGTCAGCAGGATGGCGGCTGGGCGTCTATCCACATTTTCCTTACTTTTCAAAGAGCCGGTGACCTTCCAGAGGCCTTGATTGAAATGGGATGAATAAAAACTAGGCTAAGCATTGTGGTTCTCAGTGCAGCTTCTTTCATTGTGCATAAAATGGTCTGTACGTCCATTTGCGGGCTTGGAGACTGAGCTCGAGTGCTTCTTGGGCACTTAGCATTGAATTCATCCCCACACGGGCTGCTGCCGGGCTGCCAAAAGCAAACAGCACCTCATGTGACAAGCTTCCAGAAAAGGATCTGGAAAGCTAAACAAACAAGCAAAAAATAAAATACACCTCCATAGCGCAAAACTCAGCCCACGTATCCAGATTGCTTTCCTCGTTTGGTTCCTGCTCTCTCCACTCTCCCGCAGCCTCGCTGTGCGAAGGTATGGACAGAATGTGCCTGCTGCTACATTTTGGGTGTGTTTCGAGCGCTGGGTACAGGGGGAGGCAGAGGCAGGAAGATGTAGAACAAGAAGGATGAGGAGATGCAAAGTAAGCTTAGAGGGACTCCAGACACCTGGCATTGGCTGCTTCTTCCCAGCACTGGGAATTTGGTCAGTCAACAGCTGCCAAAACCACGATATCAACAGTATTGAGGGACAAGGTGTGCCATGAGGGGACAGAAAAGGGACCGTGAAACTCTCCTTTTGGGTCTGAAGTCCCCTAGAATCCACAGAAATCTTTTTACTGATTTCACTGACCTTTGAATCGGGACTTCCACCAGTGAGGAGCACCAGCCATGTCAAAGTTGGAAAAAAGGCTGCAAGATTGTTAATTAAATTCAGTTTGATACATTGCTGTGCCAGAATGGACCACACAGCTCTACAAGGACTAGCTGAGCTTCTCAAAGTGGCCCATGTATTTGCCCAAGCGGCAACGGCTCAGGGATCACTAGGGACCAGAAAGGCTGATCAGCATTAAAATTCCTGCACCAGATGCCTCTGGCTGGGCATGGCACCTGGTTTTAGCCACCCTTGGTGAGTTTGGAGGTTATCAGACCTTAAATCTCTTGCTTCTTATTCCCGTATCTTGCATCTGGGATCTGTCTCATGTTTGTTCTCACAGGGTCAGCAGCTCTGCCTGTATTTCTGCCTGGGGAGGAGTCACAATCACCCCACACTGCTACAATAACTTGGTCTCTGACTTGCTGCTGTGCCTGACAAATGTCAAGATGGTGATCCAGCAGTGAAAATCCAAACAACAGACCTGCCTGCTTCCTCCGTTTATGCTCCCTAGCTGCTTCTGGTGGCTCCCCTCCTGCCCTCTGTCATATGCCTGGAGAAGAGAAGGCTCCAAGGAGACCTTATAGCAGCTTTCCAGTATCTGAAGAGGGCCTACAAGAAAGCTGGAGAGGGTCTTTTTACGAGGGCATGTAGCGATAGGATGGGAGGTAATGGCTTCAAACTGGAAGAGGGTAGTTCTAGATGAGATATTAGGAAGAAATTTTTCACTGTGAGGGTGGTGAGGCACGGAACAGGTTGCCTGGAGAAATTGTGGATGTCCCATCCCTGGAAGTGTTCAAGGCCAGGTTGGATGGGGCTTTGAGCAGCCTGGTCCAGTGGGAGGTGGCCCTGCCCATGACAGTAGGGCTGGAACCAGGTGATCTTTAAGGTCCCTTCCAACCTAAACCATTCCGTGACTCTCGGATTCTATGCTGGGCAAGGACTGGATGTGTGACTGACCTGCTGTCTCAGCACAGGCCAGGGACAAACTGGGAACATGTCACCTTGCAGGGCACCACAAAGTATCACATGCAGTGAGCCCTGCTCAGAGGCATCCTCCCAGCCCCAGCACTGTGGCCTTCCCTTGACGCCTGGTTTGCAGCAGCAATCCACAGGGACCAGCAGCAGGGTCCAGGTGGCACCGCACAGAGCACTTCATACAGTTGGACTTAGTGATCTTAAAGGTCTTTTTCAACCTAAATGACTCTATGATTCTATATCCCCGTCAGCAGCTTCTGAGGTGTATGGACGCCTTGGTGACTGCATGGAGGAACAGAAGAAGAGGGAAGAGTCTGCAAGTGACTCAAAGTGTTGTATTGCAGTCAAAACTGGAGATTTCTAGACTTTTTAAGACAAGATGGATAAGAGGTCCTTGGCTTTGGAGTAGCTCAGCATATTGTTAAAATACAAATGTTAAATGATGACTTGAGAGCTTGCTAACAAAGTTGGAAGCACAGGAGCGGGCAGAGTCCTTAGCACACTGCAGGGCTGTTATGGTTTGAAGAACCCACAACAATTTATTGGTGTTTAGATGATTATTCTCTCACACGATGACCCCTCCCCAGGCAGGAACTGGAAAAAAATAAAGAAACCCGAGGGCTGAAATATAAACAGATTTAATAGAATAAGAATAAATAATTAACATTAATAATACTAAAGAACCAATATTGATCCTGATACCAATATAAAATACACGAGGGTTATACCCAGCCCATTCTCCCAGCAGGAATCCATGCGCTCCCGGCAGGGGACAGCAAATGTGGGACACTGTGAGCACTGGGGCTTTGGGAGGAAGGGAAGGGCTCAGGGGTCCGGTACCAGGGCAAGGAGTTCTCTGGACTGCCACCATTAAGGAAGAGAGAACTTTGCAGCAAACTTTCTAATTTATATTGAATGTGACATTCATGGCATGAAATAAACCTGTTATCCAGCTTGGGTCAATTGCCCGGGTCTTGCTCCTCCTCATCCCTGCACCTGGCAAGGCTCAAAAACACCAAGACCTTGAAACCCGCATAGCACAGCTGGCTATGAAGTAAGTATTTTCACAAAAAAATTAAACCAGGACAGGGGCTTACGTTGCGCTCTCACCAGTAAGACTCAAGGCCCTTCTGGACAATTATCCCCACTCACAGGTGGGGAAACTGAGGCAGGGACCTTGTCGGTTCACAGCCACCCAGCAGGCTGGTCAGCACAAGGAGGGGGAGCAGCGGGCTGCCACACTCGAGCCTTCTGCCAGGAGATGTGGTAGCAGAAATAGGCAAGCCCAATTTGCCCCTTTCTAAAGGGAAAGCACTCCCTTGGCCTTCACACCTGCGTCTTGCACCGCAGATTAAAACAGATCGTCCTTGCTCACTGCATCCCAGCACAGAAAAGAAATATCCCTATCCTAAAGCCATTAGCTCCAGAGTCTGCGTCAATAAAACGTACAAGAGTTGGTGGTAGGAACAGCATGAGCTGCCCAGGGTCTCTGAGGCATCAGGATTACCTGCAGGCACCCAGGGAAAAGATCGAGGTGCTACTGAAATGAAATCACCCGTCAGGGTACGGTCACACACACAACTGCAAGGAAGGGTTATTTAGAAACCGTGAGTCAGGCTGCAGGTATTTTACTATTCAGTTTCGTTTGGTGTCCTTTAAAGCACTCTCTATAAGGATATGTCAGGGAGAGAATAAAGAGGGGTAGATTAGAGGTAAAGCGAGTCTTTCGGAGCAGGAGAGGATGAATCACAGGTAGCTGGGTCAATAATGAGTGGTCTAGAGCACAGGTTCCCAAGTGCTCTTTCCCATATATTGTCAAAGCCAATGGTTCCTGTGCTCCAATGGGCCAGGTATCACTCCGAAAGCGGTTACATACTTCCAGTGGTACCAGTACCACATGCTGGGCTTTGCTGGGCTGTTAGGTAATGTACCACTCTTGCAATTCCATCAGCAAAGGAAGTTTGTTGAAATAAAGAAGATGGAATGGCTAAGCAACTTCCAGAACTTAGAGATAGTGTTATGTCAAGAACCTGAGAAGAATTAAAAATCATAAAGCTCTTTTATTGATAAGTGCACCACCTGTAATTAGCAGAACTGCAATTAGTAACAAGCATAAATAGCGTCCACTTCATGATACTGCAGCCAAGCTCAACTGGACTTGGAAAGAACATTACTTCTTTTCCTGCAGAAGTGGCTAGGACGTTATAAAATTATTCTGTCCTAGACCAGGACAAAAGATGGAAATCTCAAATACATATACAAACTTGAACAACTCATTCACACTAGCTTAAAGGAAAAAAGTTTAAGTCAAGGAACTCAAAAAATATTTCTTTAATACTGATTATAATTATGTTTATGTGTTGAAGTGTATCAGCATAAGTCCATCTTCCCTTCAGATGGTAGAGAGCTTTGGTAGGACTGTACTAAACTATATGGACAATGTGCCATGGACTGGACATAGCTAATGAAAAAAAAATTATTTCAGGATATACCTTCACAAAGGAACTCAGAAAAGGTTCTCCAAACTCAATGTAGACCCAAATCTTTTGGATGCTTGGCGTCGATTCCTCTCCTTAGCTTGAGTTGAATGCAGCAAATATCTGTTTACATCAGAGCTAGCTTTCTAGACCCCATTAACCTCTGTAGAAATAGGTCGCTCCAAAGAGCAATGTATCCGACCTACCTGGAACAGCTGCACCCTCCAACTGTCTGTTTCTCCCCACTGATGTAAAAGGAGCTCTGCTACCTCTCCATATGCAGATGTCACCTTTGTGGGTGTCTAAAGTTAGGTGGGGTGTCTTTTCTGTCCTTGTTCCTAGCACACGGTGGTTGGTTACAGTTTGTCAACCGCCAGATGAAGATCTTGAAAGCTAAACAAATATTTCAAATCCACACCTCATTGGGAATGGAACATCCAACTCTCTAATTCCAAACATATCTCAATAACCATTTGAAAATGTCCCGTCCCAGCCTCATCGGAGGCTGTCGCCACCCAGCCTCTGCCCCTGCCTCACTCCTTGGCTCTTTCACTATTCTCCAGGCGTCTTCTCCTCATTTACCCATCCGTGAGCTCCCACAACTGCCCCCTTCCCATCCATAACCATTACTTCAGCCCACATTCCCCGTTCTGCCCCTCTTGGGTGTTACCACCTCCTGCTATCCAGCCTGGTGCTTGAACCCAGGTAGCACTGGTCTCTCCCAGTGGCGGGGTACTGGGCACACTGGGCGGCCTCTCTGACTCACTGTGTCAGTGCATGCCTTTCTTTGCGTGAGTGCTGGGCCCTGCTACCCGTCCGGTAGCAATACACAATACACAATACACAAAACACAAATACGATACTGGAGGGCAAAACAGGACATTATAATGTGAAAGCCACAAAGAAGAAACCAAGAGGTATTTTTGCCACTGCCTTCTGTGGGACAGGGCTAGGCATGTCAAATTGGAGCTGTTTTAACTCTGTTTTCTTGGAATGTTGCTTTTTCGGTCAATCCTATATTCTGGCCGTAAACCTATGACAACAGATCTGGAGAGATGACCGGGGTATGTGCTCCTGCAGAGCATGGCGATGCCAGGAATCCCTCCATCTTTCAGAGTTTATTTCGTTTTCTGTCTGACGGGGAGAGTGCCACTTGCTCTTTTTGAGTAAAAGGCACTCAGCGGTAAGGTAGCCTTTCCTGAGAGCATGCAAGCCTTCCTCCCCCACGCTCCCCCTCACCCCTGCCAAACTGGACGAACTGGATACCTTCCCAAGATACACCCCAACTTTTAAAGCGCCGTACTGCTGACATGGTCTAATTCACGTCTCTGCTCTGCTCCTCCGCGCACAATGACACAAATTCTTGTTGACTCCCAGGAGGATGAACATCATTCAGCAGAGCTGGAGGCATGGCTGCCCTGGCTGCAGGCATGTGCGGTCCCCGCAGGAAGCCCATTCAGTCTATCAATCATGTTCATCTTCTATACTCACAATTTCCACCAGGATCGCAAGTGATTTAGGACACATTGTCAGAGGAAGATGATGTCTGGAAATTACTGTAGCAGCAGGAGTGGCCCACATACTGTCAGTATGGGTTAGGTGACCTTGACTGGGAGAAGATGGTTGGTTTCCATTCATGTGGGAGCCAACTGACTCAAACTTAAATAGGGAGATAGTGGGGAGCAAAGACAAGCTGCTCCACAGCATCCACCTCTTCTCCCACAAGGGACTTTGCCCTTGACCTTGCAGACCCATGTCCACTGCACCCAAACCTCCCCAAGAACAGGACTGCAGCACCTGGATTGTTGAGGCCGTGCACAGGATTCCACCTCTGGACAGTCAAATATACAAGAGCAATTTTTGGTCCCACAGCCTCAGTATTAACTTACTCAGCTGAAGTGAAAAGAAATCGGGTCATATTTTGAGGAGAGTAGAATGTGTGTGTAAATAATAGCTCTCGAAATTCCATTTATTTTTTTAGCTTTCACTATATTTGATCTGTGATAGTCCAGTACCCAGACTGACCTTTAAAACAAACAAGTAGATGTACTTTTCACCCAACACATAATTAAATTGTGGCATGAGATGTTGTGGAGGCCAATAGTTTAGACAAGTTCATAGAGGACAGACGTACTAAGACCTGCCGAAAGTAATGTTCTGGATGTAACTTCCAGGCCAAGAAGATCTCAGACTGACAACTGTGAGAAGATTTATACCTTTTCTTGAACTCTTGTTACTGACCAGATTGAGCCCAGACTCAGCTGGGTGGACTTTTGCTCTGACTGCAAAAGGCGGTTCTTCCCTCCATGCATGGCCTCTCTCCTGTGAACATAAAGCTTTTTTTCTCCAGCGCACCTTATGCTGCAGAGCCACACTTTCAGGTCAGACGTTTGCTTGTTCTGGAGGGGTATTTGTTTGCTTGGGTTTTGGTTGGTTTTGTTTTGAAGAGTGATGCGGTTAAATAAAAAGAGGCGCAGGCTGGACTCTTGCATTATTCATCAGAGTTAGGCAATCCCAAACAAAAGCCAGGTTGGCATTAGTGGGAGTTTCATGTGTTACTCGTTCCTCAAGGAGATCTGCTCCAGCAGTGCTAATTGGTAGCCTCAACACCAGGAGTCCATGTCTCCGTCTCTGACTTTCCCAGGGTGTGATGACACTGGAGTGACTCGTGGCCGCTGCAGCCACCATCCAGCGTGTACCCACCTCCCCTGCGGGCTCAAAGCGGGGGATGCAGGAGTTGCGAGGCAGCTAACCTGTGCACGGCACGAAAGCCTCTGCCAGGTGGCAAGAAAAACAAGAGGAAGGTGAGATGGATGAATGAAATCTGAATGGGAAACGGGATACATTATGTTGGATTTTCTCTTCACAAGCGGTGGTACGGAGCAAGACTTGCAGCGACGTAGAGCGGTAGGAGATGGCCCAGTAGAGAGCCCGTGGGGATGTGCCCAGCTATTCCTGCTGGGGTGGTGATGTGTGATGCACCCTGGGGCTGACTCATCCTCATGCTACTCTGGTGGATCCCCTTTGTTGTCAGGGCAGCAGCATCAGCACAAAACAAGGAATCACACAGCAGTGATTTTGGGAGCCAGGGAGCAGCGCTTCCACTAGAATCGGCATCTGTTTGCCATGGTCTTTGCTGTGAAGAACAAATAAGGCTATGGCATGAATTGAACTTTTAAACCCAGGCCGTTCAAGTGGGTTTGAAATTAGGACCTTCTTTACTTAATTAAAAATGAAAGGCTCTTTACAGCATTAAGCTCCCCTTTGATACAGTTAAAATTGTAAGAAGGGAGACAAGCCAGAATCCTAGCTTGGGTTTGGAGATGTAGCTGTTTCACCTCAGTGGAGCACAAGTTGTTTACAAAATTGGTGTTTACAATAGGAACAAAGCGCCCTCAGATAAAGCAAGAAAACCCCGTTTACCTGTGGGGAGAACTGGTAACAGGATGCCTGAGTTAAAATCCCTAGTTCAGCAGGGCATACCGAAATGAGTTATTTTGTGCTGCTTTCTGTTGATTTAAAATGAGATGACACAGAGACAGATTAGCTAAAACCACAGACATTATAAATTGCAATTTGGCCTTAAGAGCTGAAATGCTTTGATCTGTGACTCAGTTGGGGCCAAACTGAAGAGCATTTAAAGAGGGGGAAACATGTACAAGGGAAAAAGAGCTTGGGCATAAACAACATTTTCTCAAATCACAGTAGCTGACCTGAATAAGTCTTCACCGTTATTTTGATAGGAGTTTAATCATGTCCACCAGGAAAGGTGCACAGCAGCATCTGCACATGGAATTTCTCATAAGACAAAACATGGCAGTCTCTAGTATGTTCAATAACCACAAGCCTAGAAAGCATTTCTTCTTTGCTGCCCAGTCTGGGGCTCGTATTTGGTCTGGCCTTTCTATAAGAAGTGTGGTAAGGAATTTTGGAGCTGATACATAAGTAATTGGTTTGATTTATTTTATTATTTTTTTTTAAATAGAATCGGAGAATCTAGGACTTGGCAGCTTTGAAAGTCAGGAAGGGTTAAAAATGTGCTTAAAGTTACGTACATGAGTCAGTGTGTGCTGAAGCAGGAGCAAAACTCTCCTGCTATTTAGTGAAAAAGATTCTCTGTCTCTTCCTCCTTCCCTTTGGAAAGGTTTCTGCTCCAGCCAGCACTCCCCACTCTACATAGCGGGTCATGGGGCAAAAACCTGGCTCTTTTTTTCAGCAATATGATCTTCTCTCACTGCTCTTTATGCAGTCTGGCAGTCTTTTGCAGTCTCTGCCTCCAGCTCTGGGGCCCCCAACACAAGAAGGACATGGACCTGTTGGAGAGGGTCCAGAAGAGGGCCACGAAGATGACCCAAGGGCTGGAGCACCTCTCCTAGGAAGAGAGGCTGAGAGAGTTGGGATTGTTCAGCCTGGAGAAGAGAAGGCTCCGGGGAGACCTTACAGTGGCCTTCCAGTACCTGAAGGGGGCCTACAGGAAAGATGGGGAGGGACTCTTTATCAGGGAGTGTAGTGATAGGATGAGGGGTAGTGGTTTTAAACTGAAAGAGGGGAGATTTAGATGAGATATTAGGAAGAAATTCTTTACTGTGAGGTTGGTGAGGCACTGGAACAGCTTGCCCAGGGGAGTTGTGGATGCGCCATCCCTGGAAGTGTTCAAGGCCAGGCTGGATGGGATTTTGAGCCACGTGGTCTAGTGGGAGGTGTCCCGGCTCATGGCAGGGGGGTTGGAACTAGATGGTCTTTAAGGTCCCTTCCAACTCAAACCATTCTATCATTTTATGATTCTATGATTTACCTTTTAAAATAACATTTTACTTTCACCTTGTGAGCAGACCTCCTTTCTGCTCCCAATCGCCTTGACAAGCGTTTCACAATTCCTGTTTTTGCCAGCATAAAAGGGTGAGTGACAGAGGGGAAGGTTTCCAGCTAGGAACCGAGCCTGGCCACCCACACGAGCCAGGCTGAAGCACGGAGGTGGCCCCTGGGCAGCTGGAAGTGCCCCCAGGCATCAGCTCAGGTGCAGGAGCAGGGGCCATGCTGGAGGACAACCCGCATCTTTCCCATCTGCCTGAGCAAGCCAGCTGGAGGCCCTGCTGCATCCCAACATCGGAGGGCATCCAACAGAGCCTCTCTGGAGCATGGCAGAGAAGAGCTAACAGATTTGTTTTCCTGGGAACTTGGCACAGGTATTTTAAAGACAGAGGATTTTCCTACTTCCCAGCGTGTAAATAACATGCATCCCTAGTCCTTCTCCCGTTGGCCTTGTTACTGCCTAGCAAGCATTAGCACGGCCATGTGAAAAACCCAGTTCCATCAGCGTTCCTCTTCCTTTTGTTGGAGCTGCCGTCATACCTGTGTTGGTTTGTACTGCTTTTCAGAGGCTGACAAGCACAACGTTGTAAACACTACCTTTCATCCCAAGAAATGTCCTTCCAGATGAGAACGGAGCCCTGGGCTTGCTGGGATTGTCCCAGGCTGGAGGGAGGAGGCTTTTGGATGACATTGGGTGATCCAGTGATCTAGTCCCGTGTCTGCCATAGCACTGGCTGATGCGCCGCACGCAGTAACTCATTTGGTTGTTCTGCCTCAGCACCACTTTGGCAAAAAATCAGCAGTCATATATCACAGGATAATTGCACTGTTTAATGAGATAGAGGCCTTGTCTTGCTCTTCTTTCTTTAATTGCTCCTTCTGAAGACAGACCCATCTCCAGGGTAGGATGAGCAGGATTTAATGCAGCATTTGCACAGACCTCTGGTATGAAACACTGCTAGGAAAGTGTTTGGGTGGGAGAGTAAAGACGACTTAGTTTCAAAAAGGCTCAATTTGGAGAGGTCGATAACCTAAATTTAGATATTGATTCAGCATATTGCTGAACCAAATGCCGCTCTTTTGTGTGCAATTCCGCTCTTACTACTCATGTGCTTAAAATTAAGCATATGCTTAAATACTTTGCCAGATGATGTCTTCAGAGCTCCATTAGCACTGTATGTTTTTGCTCTAAATTCACTGTAATTGTTTCTCATTGAATAGATGCTCACTGAGGAAGATATAAAAAGAGCATGGGAACAAAGGGGCCCTCAATCTGAGTCTTTGATCCACATATTATTCAAATACATAATGACTGCTTTGATTTATGGATTTATAATTCTATTGAGGCATTCCGGAGATTACCCAAAACATTCCAGCTCCAGTCCATGCTGGAGGGTGTTACCAGAGCCCCTGCCTGGAATTAGAGGGATAAAATTTAGTTGCCTGTTTGCTGCTGAGATTACATCACAGATTGCAGGATAAGAGGAAGCTGCATGGCAATGCACTCACTTTGGTGCTAATTGCAAAGGCTTTTTTTTTTTTTCCCTGTGACCTAAGAAAAGCATCTGAAAGTACAGACTCTCTTCTACCCGCAGTATATAGAGTTTTGGCAGTATAACAAGACAGCAGACTACATAGTGGGTGTGTTGAAAGAAGGAGCAGATGGTGGATTGCTAGCACAAGGATTTAGCAATGCATTTAGAAAACAGATTCGTTTGGAAAATGAGAAATAATGAAGTATGATTAGCCCCCTTCCCTCTACTCCCACTCCCCTCCCCAAACACATCCCCACAAAATGTTAGTTTGGCCATGCACCATAGGAATGACTCAGCTCCAACTCTCAGTAAGACTTTTTCAAATAGGTGACAGTTGTGAAGAAAATATGTCCTGTTTTTCATTTGCATCAACACCAGTTCAGATTTTTAAATTCATTTCACCTTACACAGCCGACCCACCCTGTTGCTAACAGAGAGGATTACTAGTAAAGGGACCTGGCCTGCAAGGGGGACCATTCCCAGACAATGGGGACTCATCACCCAGCTCAGAACCTGCTCTTGCTGTTGTCTGCTCCCTGCCTGCCCCCACTTTGTGTTTCTCAGTTGGTGGGGACTCAGATCTAGGATGAGGACTTACCTTCATACCTCCCTGACTGTAAAATTTCCTTCCTCCCATTCCTTAAGATTGGTTATGGGGAGATTTAGGTGTGGGATAGAGCGTGATGATTCTGCTGTGTGAGCAAGCAGGAAGAGTTAGATGCCATTAAGTGCTGAATCTCTTAATGTGATCCATATAGTCCAGCTTCTGGGAGAGAAAGAGCAACATCAGAAATGGGGGCCACCTGCACTGGTAGACCCTAGGGAGCCTTCTAGTTACATGAGGAGTCCTCTCCTTCTCTAAAGGTAGTCTTATCATGGGGAGAGGACAGATGAAGAGCCTTGTACTGTGAATGGGTGGAACCCCTGGCCATATAAGAAGAAAAGGTTTTGGGTTTGTGCCCACTGCTGGGACTCTGGAAGTGGGACTTAGGGATTAGCCAGAGACCACCTTGGGGAGTGACTCTGTTAACGTTTCTCTCCACTTGGCCACAGTGACAAAAGGGCATTTAAGAAGGACATAAGAGGGGCTGTAGAATAATATCTGGAAAGCTCTTCAGTGTGAGACAAGAAGCAGGAGCTGCGCATGAAATATGAGCGCACCCGGTATGGTGCCAGGAGGTCACTCTTGTTACCCACTTCTCTGCTTGATAGCTGCATCTCCTCAGTGGCTGCCGTCATCAGTACAGTAACAGGGACCCAATATGAACACCAGCAGGGGAGTCTGGTGTCTTCAGTCCCTGGGGCATCTTGAAATTAGGTAATGGCAAGCCACAGAGACAATACAGATCCTGGACAAGAGTTTAATTTTGGTCCTTTCCAGTTCATCCTCTCAGGATCTCAAATTCTTGGGACAGAAGGGTGAGATTCACCTAGAGACCTAGATCACTTTGGATGTTTCAGTTCATGTCATCCTAAAAAAGAGGTCTAAAATAAATCAGGTGCAGTGCATTCTGAAGGTGCCTGTTTCTTCCAACAACTGTATAAAGAGCCCAGAATAAACGGTTTAGATGTAGATTATTACTGTGTAGACATTTAAGTTGGGTGAGATAAATGCCACCCAAAGATCCTGGTGACTACAAGAAATGTTCTGTTGATAGGAAAATCAGCCATCTGCAATCCAAGATCTACATTTAGTGTGTTACCTGTGCATGAGAATAATACTGAACATAGCTGTCATTCATCAATACACCATGACTTAAGGTCCTTAAGGAGAAGAGGATGCTGTACACTGAGAGGAGGTTTTCTTTGGAGATGAAATTGTCTAGTCTGGCATGAAATGACACTAGGTTTAGTGTGTCATTTCCCCAGGTACACCATCAGATCAGTTCATATCCCTTCACAACTTAAATTAATTCTTCAGTGCAGTGACACTGGACGTGGTCACTCCTGGCAGTGTCAGTCTGCCCGGAGATGATGGAACTGAGGAGGCAACTGGGAATTTTCTGGTCATCAAAGCAGCTATGTCTCAGCGATTACCAGCAGCTGAATGTTTGGATCTCATTTTTGAGTTGGGAGTGGAGTATAAGAAACTAGATCTTACATCATGCATCAACCACTACCTCAGCATTTCAGAGTGGAGGCACATCCCTCCAGAAACCACCTGTTTTCCATCCGTGTTAAGGCTGTGTCCTTTTCGCTATCCAGAATCCCAGCAGAGGTTTCTTCTGGTTTTAGATAGACTGGTAAGTCTGGATGGTCTTGATCTAACAGCAGAGCCAGGTGCCTACAATCAGGAAGGAATTGGTTTTTTGTGGATAAGGCTGACCTGATGGCAGAACAAACTCACAAGGTAACACAGTCCCATCTTCTCTTGTGGCATGTGGACTATAGGTACTCTTAAGATACTGTAGATGTTGGAAGAACAGAATTTATTTTGCCTCTGTGTCATCTGCGGTGGATGAAAGCTGGTGAAGACATATCAGGTCCTTGACTTAGAGGTGGTCAGCACTGCTTTTGAAGAAGGTGGACTGATTTTGCTTTGAAGGAACGAAAACAGAGGTTTTTGCTCAAGAAGTTGTTGCTGAATATTGGGAATCCTTGTTACTCTCAGCTACAGCATTTTCATTTGGGATCAGATTGTGGAAAGGCAGCTCTCACAGGAGCCAAGTGCCTTTGCTCTCCTTCACCCTCCTCAGTCTCACTATAGCTCTGTCTAAAATGTAGACTTGGCTTAGAAACATCCTTTGGAGACTTGTGATCACCAGGGACAACCTGCCATTGGGCTGACTGCTGGCTGCAAACATTCCAAAGGAGCTTTTTTTTTTTTCCTTTCCCCCCCACCCCCGCCCTGAAAATGCTGATCTGACACAAAGAAAACATACTTTGGGAATGGGATGATTTTGACAATACTCTGACAGAAACCAGGCAAGTTTCCAGTGCAGCCCCACTTGCCAGGTGGGTTTCCAAACCCTCCTCGTTTCTTGTCGGCTCACGCGCGGCACCCCTGGCAGGCTGCCCTGCTGAGTCCCAGGCACAAGGCTCGTGGGTACAGCGAGTTCCCAGAGCTTCCCGCCACTGCAGCAAAAGAGCCCAGCAAAGGTGACCCATCTCAGGGCTGCAGTGCTAAGAAGGCCATCCTGCCTCAGTCTTCTCTCCGCAAGTCTTGGGAATGCCTGTAAATGGTTGACACAAAAAACACCATCTCAAACTTTTCTCAGATGACTTTTGGAACTTTGCCATTTCAAAGTTTTATTTGCTTTTGGAGTAAACTTTTTTTTTTTTGGCCCATTTGTGGAACTGAGCACGGAAAAAACTGTAGATCCATCTGTTCAAACTACCGTTTACCGCTGACTCCCTCAACAGGGAGGTGTTGCTGCACTGCTTGCAAATGCTTCTGGGAGCAGACGTGACCTCTCCTCAGTAGCTTCGTTCTTTCTCCCCGGGAGATCTCCACAAATGGTCCCACTCCCCACAAACGGTCCCAGTCCCCACAAATGGCCCCACTCCCCACACACCCTCCCTAAGGGCTCTCAACTGTGGGGCACCACAAGGTGTTAATCCTGCCAACCTCTCTTGTTCCTCGTGGCCATGGGGAAAAGCTATTCAGCAAGATGCAGCTCCCTTTTCTTTTTATCAGGTCTACGATGGTCAAAGGCATGTCGCTGTTTCCTCTGGGCTGGAGGACACAGGTCAGCCTCTACATGGGACCTGTGCACCACCAAGGACAACCCCAAGGGAACCCCACGCATGTGAGATGAGGGTGATTATGGCAGCCTGGAGACCTGGTGGAAGCCGCGCCACCTCTTTTGACTACAGGATTATACATTCCTGTAATTCAGGGAAAATCTGCAATTCAGAATTGATTTTAGACTCCCGGCTTCCTCCTTGGTGGTTTGATAACAGCAGTGGCACGGCCAGCTTTGCAGTGCCGGGGTCTGCCCAGCGGGTTGTGAAAAGGGGCCGCCCACCTTTCCCATCCTTTTCTCACCTGGCGATCGGGAGGCTGCAATGCCCCACTGCATTTGATGGATGCTGCTGGCAGAGCCCGGCGAGAGCCTGTCTCTGCTGCACAGCAGCATCCCGCTAACGGAGTACGGGAAACCCGCTGGTTCCCAAGGGCAACTTAAGAAAACCCAAATTAGAAGAAAAAAAACATCAATCTGTTGTTTTTTAAGCCAGTCTGGGTTTTTTTGTGTTGAGGGAGGGGTGGATCTCGGGGATTTCATATGCCGCAGTGCCAAGCACGGCCAGGGAGCAGCCGGGAGCCCCTCACTGGTAGAGGGCTGGGCTGGCAGCTGATGGAAAGCACTTGGTTCACTCTTTAAAGAAAGACTTGAAAGGGCTCCACCACAGGGGAAGAAAAACACAAGAGCAGTGCTATGAGGAGCTGGCTGAAGGGACGGAGACAGGCCACAAGCTGGGCTTTAGCAGCTGAAGCCTATTAAATGGACAGATCAATCAATAGCCCTTTTAATGGGAGCGAAAGATCACTCTCTTCTCTTTCCTTGCATGGCTCGCTGCTATCTCTGCTCCCCTGCATTCACTTCTTAGAGCCAGGCAAATTTGGAAGAGCTGGACTGCAGGGGGCTGGATTTGGCCCAGAAAGCTGGCACTGGAGCAGGATCCCACTGGGCTGTGGCAGGGGTCCCCACTCCCTCCCCGTCCGGCCAGTTGGTATTCACCCGCCCCTCGCACAGGACCTGGGGCTGTGCAATGGCCACGTTGCTCAGGGCAGGGAGGTGGGAAGTGAGCGTCAGTTCATGCCGGTAAAAAGTCATACTGGTAAACAACAGGGTCAGGTACAACACCTGGGATTGTCCGGAATCAAGTGAGAGAGAGACGTCCTTCTGACTTATACCCACGGCCGAGGAGGTCACTCTCCTGTTTCCCACAGTGACCAATGCTGGAAGCTTCACAAGATGGGTCCAGAACCACTTCAGTAAGCAGATGTGGTATCTCCTAATTGGAGATTAGCTTCAACCCTGCCGTGTTGCTTCAGAAACTTTCCTATCAGCATTTTGCAAGGATCCTCTACTTGTCCACAGGCAAGCAGAAAGACTGTGAGTCTCAAGAGATTGGTCTTCAGCAGTGGCCCATCCTCTGCCTATTTAATTCGGAAAGCTGCCGGGCACAGGCCAGCGTGCCCCCCTGCTCGCACAGCCCCCACGGAAACGTGCGGTGCTCTAGACATGATTTTTATTCAGAGTCATGAAAATAGTCCACCCAGTCAGACAGGCACAGCTTTGTATTGTTAGGAGCTGGTTTCACTGGGGAATTTTTGAATTCAGATTGCCCAACTCTAGCTCGGCAGGGCTGGGTGCCAAGGTATTTGGGCACAAAATGGTCAAGTGAGGTTTCATTCTTTTTTTGTAGGCAGACAATATTTTTATGCCCCGTCATGGCTGGGCAATCAAAACAGCAATTACGTTGCATCAGCAGATGTGCTTGCTTTTAGTGACTGTCGGTCCCAACGGCGCACAAGCTATATTCTGTTCGGTACAAAGATCTTTTCATTTCCAAATATAACTTGGACCTTTAAAGTGCTTCGTCAACCATCTGCAAAGCTGAACAGGGGTGGCGTTCGCTTTTAGCGCTCTCAGCCCAGAAAACTGCAGATGTTTATCTCTAGCTCTCCTGTAAGGTGAGCAGAAAATGGAGACCTTGCATCTGCTCGGCGAAGGCAGGCAGAGCACAGCCTGTGCCACCGTTTGCAGGCCTAGATAGGAACAACAGAGCAGGTTTTGTTTTCACGGCAGCACAAAACCAGCCCAGCTTCCCAGGTCTGCAAGACCGCTGGGAGCCGTGGCCGGCGCGGCTCCACATCGATACCCTCGTCCTGGTGTGGCCTGGCCCAAAGTTAAGCAGCTGCCCTGAGGGTCACGTATGTCCCTCTGCGACTGGGGACAATGACAGTGCTGCAGGAGGAGTAATCTGCCATGAGGGCTCCAAGTCGACAGAGAGAAATGGTGACTCACGTGGTCCTGAGCGTCTTAAACAGAAGAGACAGACCATCTGCTGAGGGCTCCTGCTTCTGCAGGCGACCAGGGAAGATGAGCAACTGAAACGTGGCACTTCAGTTTCAGATGACCAAAGCCAGGCAACGTGAATCCTACCCTCTACCTCTACGTAGCATCTGCACCCATAATTTCCCAAACATCCTGCGTTCCCAAATCCACTAAGCAGGGACAAAACTTGCTGGTACCTGTCACTTCAGCAAGTCAGGTCTCAGCCATGCCTCAAGCTTCACAGGAATTTCTGCAGGTCGGAGCAACTAGGGGATTAGGTACAATAATACACATGAATCTCACTCAAATTAGACAAGATGCAGCAAGGTAGAGATCTAGGAGAGAGATTTGTCTCCTGACAGCTCAGGTCATTATGGGCACAGCCATGCGCCCATGCTGGAAGAAGGGAGGGCAGGAACATCCACCTCGTGGCATGGGCACCTTGGATTACAGCCCACCACCCCGGAAACGCGCTGCAAGGAGACAGTGCAGGGAAAGCTCAGGCTCTGAAAAGCACATGAGAAAATGGGGCTCCATTTTCATTTGAAACTCTTTGATATTAACAGATTATGAATAGAGTTTAGCAGGCTGTTACATACAGCAAGAGCACAACCTGGTTGCCTCCAGGCTGCCTGCAAGGAAAATAGTTTCAGCTCTCCATGTTAGGTAGGTTTGTTTTATTTTACAAACTGCCGCTTCTAATAATGTTTGGAGTTAAGATAAACTCCTTTTTTTTCCATATTGCTCTTGCTTCTGTTATACTCACTTTGCTCTTTTTCCCCCCCCCTCCCTCTCCCTTCTACTCTGCATGTGTGTATTTGGGCTGAGGATGATCAGCTGGTAGGAAGTAAATAATTTACTGGGCGCTACTGGAACTGGCTCAAAAATTAATCCCACATCTAGGGTCTCCTGAAAGTTTTTTACTGACTTCAGAAGAATGCTAGATACCTTGTGCATGTAAAAACAAAAAAAAATAGAAAAAGGAAAAAAAAAAAAGAGGAGGAGGAGAAGCAAATGCTGAGCCTTCCAGCTTTGACCCTGGCCCATCCGTTAGTCACCATACGTTGCAGTGGCCGAAGAACCAGCTTCACGGTGAACATGGGACGAGCTGGAGAAAGGGTTCACGACTGCTGAGCAGGCAGGGACTTTTCCAGATGAAGTTATGAGGGCCTTGAGCTAGGGCTGATGGAGTGGCTGTGATGGATGAGCCCGGCACTGAGAGCCAAAGGGTTCCCTGGGGCTTTCTCACCAGTGTGTCCCTTGCGGGCAGATTTCATGAGATGCAATTTAAAAGATATCAAGCTCTTTCCTAACTTCATTTGTCTGTATAAATAACTACCGCAGTTGACAAAGAGCTGTTCCGGGATCACGAAAGGGATGGGAACTAGTACTCAGAGCTGGAAATGGGAGGACAGACTTGAGACAGCAGAGTTTTTTCCAGGCGAGCTGTCTGGGGTGTCCTTTAAGCCTTTGCAGCACCCTGAATCCTCATCACCTCCTGCAGGGCTGGGGCAGTCAGGCTGGACATGAAGGGCCAGCTGACGATCTTTCATTCATTACACCGATGGAGGATTTCACTTGTATGGCCCCCTTTTGCTACAGAGGGGCTTGGGGCTCATTGCTAGTCATCCTATGTTACTGTGCTACTCATTGCTACTCATCATACGTTTATGTCTGTTAAAATCTCTACTGATCACTTCCACTTTACCAGCCAAAGAAACCTCCTCACTGAAGCATGGCCACCAAGGCTCAGGGCATTAAGTGGCTACCAAAACTGTCTCCAGGGCGTTGTGGCTCCTGACTTCTCCTGCCTATACCATGACAAGACTCTCACCAACACCAAAACTTGGTTTGTCTTCCTGCCCTGGACCCACAGCTGGAGAGTGGCTACCAATGGTGGCCTCAAGCGTCTATGTTTATTGAGCTAAAGCCCAGAGCCCTGGGGAGACTCAGCCATTTCTCTCATGGTGTACAGAGCTGGGCATCGGGACATAGCCATGGAGCAACCCAGGACCGTGGAGTGTCCCCAGACCATGCTGACTGCAGTAGTAGGGAGGGCATGGCTACATGCATGGGACGCATCTACAGTATTAGCAGGGATACTCGCACATAGGCTAACGGAGGAACCCAACGGTCGAGATCCGACACAAGTAAAACCTGAAATACCGACATATTATAAGGCCTAGACTCATCCTTTATCACCCACAATTATAGGAATGATATATAGGAGTGATGCTTCAGAGGTCAAATGGGCTGATTTACCCTTTGGAAAGGTCCATCCCTCCCAGCTCAGTGCAAAGGGAATCCAACGTATCTGTGGTCCTAACTTAAACACCTCCGCTCTGCACGTAACTTAGGTGAGCTGAATAATGCCCAAGAGTTGTTCATGAAACTGCACAAACACGCACTGAACTTCTGGGAGGAAAATGTTTGTTCGTTCCTTGGTCCCTTATCGGGCACACTGTAAACGCTAAAACAGGCCAAGGAATTTGGCTCAAGAACGGTGATGGACTAGGAATGGAGATTAGCCCTGCGTGCCAAACGGGGGCTCTTGATGCAGCGGCATTTTGAAGCAAGTGGCAAAAGGAGGGTATGAACCACAAAGGAAGATGCAGTTTGCTTTTGAAAGAAAGCCTGACCCTTTTTTAAAAAAAATATAAATTCAGTTTTGAGGTTGCCTAAGCGTCTTTTCTTTTTTCCTACCTCATTCTTACGTGAAGGACAAGGGTAAGCCGGGGAACTGCAGCACCCTCCAAATGCTTTGTGAGTCCATTTGTGTGCCTCACCACCCTCTATCCTTCGGCAGCTAGCGCAGAAGTGACCAGACGCCTACCAGAGCAGCTCGTGGCAAAGCGCTGCCTGTTGCACAGGTGCAAGAAAAGCAGCCATTTGAACATCCTATTCCTTTGCGGATTTTTCAAACAAGGTTTACACCCAAAGACTTGCTTTATCTGCAACAACTAGGCAGAAACATAAATAAGGACTGCTCATAACAGCGGCTGTTATAGAAGTGCTATTAGCTAAAATCTCCATCTCACTTGTTCGATACTATCCTTTTAAATGATGATTTTCCAGAAGCACCGGCCTGTCCTGCGCAATGCCCTTAGCTAAAGAGCACCTCTGCTGGCAGCTGATTTTTCTGCTAATGGGGGAGAGCTCGCAGCACAACCTAAGTAAGAGCGCAGTCAAATCAAATGGCTTCTGGAGTGCCCCGCTGGAGAAAGACAGATTCGAAAGTTCGGTTCTCTGCTGTGCCCATGACCTGCGCCGTGACCTGCGCCAAGTCACTTCATCTTCCTGTGCCTCTGTTTCCGCTCCAACCTTTTCACATTTATCTCCATGGCTTGTGAGCTGGGGAGATGAGTTTCATTGTGTTTGTACAATACGCGCTAAACCAGAGCTGTCAGCCTGATTTGTGCCTCTTGGCGCTGCCGATGTTACCAGTTCTCGGGGATTTACTGCAAGTCTGCATGTTCGGTGGCTCTCGCGAAGTCTCCTTTCCTGGGATGATGCGTTGAATTAGTTTTTCGTTTAAAAGGAAAGTACATTTTTAGGCAAGCTTGAAAAGGCAAGCACTAGAAGGTCATACTTGAGAATGGAAATAATGCAGAGGTGAAGTGGTGTTATTTTGGGTGTGCTAATCATTATTTTTAACACTTGGTGTTAGCAGCGTGGCAGTAAGACAGAAAGAACACAAATGACTTGCCCACAATAGTAAAATTAGTAGAGAGTCAAAATGCTCCTGTTGCAAAGGCACTAGACAGGCAAACATCTAATTACCGCATTTTAACAGCATGGAAACCCAGTTAATTTAGCAGGGGTTGCATAATGTGTCTGCATATTCTGTTTACAAAGGAAGATGCTGCCATTCAAAGGCTGTGGGGTTGTTGTTGGAGGTTTTTTGCCCTGTTTATCAGGCCAGCCCCACGTTCCTCCACACTCTGCCACACGCGATGCCGGCAGCCCGGCACTCCTCCCCTCCTCCGAACAGCGCTGTGGAGCCAAAATCCGTCTGCTCCCTATGTGCCGCGCAGGGCAACGCTCCGGGGAGTAAGAAAAGGGGCTGGCAAGGAGAAAACCTGGACTTTCTATTTTTCTATTGTCAATTCTATGGCTGGCTTGTTATGGCGTGTGATGGCCTGCTAGCCCGTCTCTAAAATGGGGATAATGAGTCATTATCCTGCCAACAACAATGCGTATTTTTCTTTAATTCTTTCCCCCCCACCCCCACCCCCGGCGCGCTGAGTGCCAGCAGGTGATGCAGATGGCCCAGGTCGGGTGACAGGGACCGGCTGCCAAGCAGATGGGGTGAGCGGAGGGTGTACGTACACCACGCCGGCTAGGTGACAGCACCCAAAAGCCACCTCACCCACGGGCCCTTTGGGGAGGGGACCACCACCCCAGGGAGCTGGGCACGGTGCGTTGCTCTGGGGAGAGGTGGAAAGCCCAGGGGCAGGGCTCCCGTCGGCAGCCAGACGCCTCCCATTGTATTCACTTCCATGAAGAAAATACAAAAGCGGGTTTATCGCATCGCCCCTCCCAGGGTGGGAGGCAAAATGACTTGCCCCAAGGTCACCCCGGGAGCCTGCGTCAAAGTCCAGCCTGCAGCCAGGTTTGTGAAGGGAGGGAGAAGAGATGAGACCCTCCTCCGATCTCACCCAACTGCACAGGACACCCTGAGACTGCAGGGGGAAAAGCTTGTTGTTACCTTACAAATAACTTAATAAATTCAACCTTGCGGTAAGCAAGTCAAATTGCTCACTTCGGTAGCTTTATGCTCAGATCCATCCCACCTTGGTAGTTTACGAGTTTCCCAGTTTATCCAATGCTGGGGGGTCGCACAGTGTGGCTCCCCCGTGCCAGCTGCCTCTGTGCTGAGCCGAGGGTACCTGCGCGGTCCCAGCGCTGCCTGTATCTTGGCATCAGACCTCGCTGTGCTGCTGTGCCGCGTACAAACCATTACATGCAATAACAAGTAAAGCGCTGCTTGAACCTTAGCACAAAGAGGCAAAAAACCAAAACAATAAATGCATTTTCCACAAGGGCAGAGGCAGCAGCCTTTGAATAGGAATTGCTGGATCGGCTTATGACTCAGCCGGCTGCAGAGCACTTCAGCACATGCTCAACTTGGGACGGCAGCTGAGGCTCCGGTGGCTTTGCTGAATTCAAAGCAAAATGCCTGTGGAGCTGCGTGGTGGAGAGTGCGGGACAGGGTCGAGGTGTGTCGCACTGGTCGAGCAGGGGGGGGGATGCATTGCCTACATGCCCTCCCTCCAAGGGATGGGGTCACCTCACTGCAGGAAGCCCCTCGGGAGCAGCCCGGGTGCAAAATGGGGGGCGATCGGCAGTCCGTGCTGTCCATGGGGCTCGGCATGGCGTGGGGTGCAACGTACAGGGCTTGCAGGATGCGTTTCACCGCCCGGGTCAAGCCCTGCTTGTTGGAGTGGGAGGAGGGAACCAGCCCAGGCGCCAAAATGTCTGTGACTCTGCTTAGATCATACTTATAATGTTTTTCTGCATACGGATCTACGTAACTAAAAAGAAACCATTCATCTCAGCTGGGAGAACTGGCAGCCTTTGGAGTCACCCTGTCCACTGATACCCAGCCACCTTATTTTTTTGCCCACTCTTTGATTGCTGCCCTTCTCCCCCCACCAGCGCTGTTCCCAGGGCATCGTCTTCATGAAATGGCCTTTTGTTCATAGGTGCCCGAAGCCGATGTGCCTCTTTGACCGGCTGCTTCGTTTCACGCCGACACCCTTAACTGCTGGTTTCATCTTCCTGGTAGCGATTGTCTCAGATGAAGTTTCAGTATCGCTGTTTCTCATCTGCGGCTTGAAAGTCCCATTTTCGCCAGCCAGAAGCCAAAACCCTTGCACTTGCCTGACCTCTGCAATTACTGGCGGGACTCTTGCTCCATGGCGCTGCAGCCTCTGGCCATGGGGAAACTGTGGAGCAGGGGCCGTACCGATAAGCCACGGGAGACCTAGGAACGGCGCAGAGTTTGTTTAAAATGTCTGGCTCTTGGGGCAGTTTCATTCCAATTCACTGCTGCGACCTGACTTGCTGTGAAGTATGGATCTCATTGCGGCGCCATTTGAATGCCGCCTGTGATGGCAGGGAGCCCGTCCTCACCTCTGGAGGGTCTACTTGTTTTGTACTTTTTTTCCTTCTTAATCTAAGAGAAAAGCCACTAGCCGCTCGAGACTGCAAATCTCCCATGGACCTTCAAGGGCAAGAGGCGTAACAGAAAGTGCGAAGGAAAGCATTAAACTATTCGGGGATTTCTCACCTCAAATGCATATTTATGCAAGAGCTTGTGCAAGTCTCTTGGTGCTGCTCAGGATATTCTGCTAGATGCACGCCACCTTTGGTTTTCATTATACCGTGAACATCCATCTAAATGCAGCCAGCAGCTTTTAATAGCTCTTCAGCAAAACCCACGCGTTTGCCAATGCCTTCAGTGGTGTAAGGAGCCCGCCACGTGCATTTCTACCCTCCTCTTAAAAGATGAAGAGCAAAGCATGTTAATACTTCCGCAACAGATTGAGTGGAAAAATGGCAAGCTCACCACGTGCCCGTAACGCTGTTGCACAGAGTAGGTCCGTTTTTGCTTTCCGCAATCCTGGGCTGGAAACCCCCGTCGCACCATTGCTGCACCAGGGGTGCGCTCAGGTCCAAACGTGAACTTTGCAGATAAGTAAAGCACCCAAAAGCCAGTGTCCGGATGCAGTGCCCATGGGAATCCAGGCATCAGAACAGGTCACATTATCTTCAAGCCCCCTAGAAATTTTGCAGCAATTAGGCAAGACATTTAAGATAGCTCAGAGGCCCAGGACCTGCCAGCCATCCTACAGGCTCTTCTCAGGCAGCTCTTCATCTTCCTGGGAGCAGCTGCCTGATGAGACGGTGGCACCACGCAGTGGGCTGGAGGCCCATGCTGCTGCTCACCAGCTCTGTTCGGGGGCTGGAAGCAGGACAGCCATTCAGCCCAGCGCCGGGGAAGCTAACTGGCTCTGCCCATGGACCAGCTCCAGCACACGACTGTCCTGTGTGTCAATACAAGCTCTAGGAAACACCAGCGCGGAGGTCTGGGCACCATGCTCGAGCACAGGCTATGGCCATGCCTTGGTTTACCCAAGGCAAGAAGTATTCTCCTCTTCTGATAACACACCAGCTCTCAGGGATGAAGGCAACCATGGTGCTGTGGGGGAGGGAAAATCTGCCGCTCAGCTTCTCCCCTGCGCTAACCACTGGCAGCTAATTAGATGGCTAATGTCCCACCAGGCCTCGTAGCTCTCCTAGGAAACCCTGCCTTGGCTAATCACTTTAGCATGAACTGCAGGAAAGTGTTGATAGCAGAAGAAAATGAAACCACACTAAAGTTATCACACAGCCTTTCATGGTGAGAAGAATAAAGTTTATTTCTGTCCGTCACTCAGATAACTTCAGATACACTGTGCATGATCTGTTGAGCTCTTACCATTGATGCTATTACCAAGAGCTCAGCAGCCACATCAGCTTTGTCTTCAGTTTGAGTATTTTCCTGTTTTACTTTCTCTGCAGCTTATCAAGTGTAGACAGTGTTCTTTGATAACTCCACAGATGACTACTCTTTCTGGACTTTTATTTTCACCATTCAGCTCCTTGCATGAGTACTCAGATCTCCACGTACTTCAGGAAGCCCTGAAAAAGAGTATCAGGAAGCAGATGGGGTCTGATTCTCCAGTGTCTCATGTTCCCCTGAAAAACTACATAAAGCTTTAACATCTCCAAAGCAATTCCAGGTGTTAGAAAGGAGAATCCAGTTTGACAGAATTCCAATTTCTGGCTGCTTCTTATGATGAAGGTGGATACCGGTGAGCATTGTGTCTCTAGAGAATAACTTTCACGTTATAGAAGACACAAGTAGTCCGTGGCAGCCCTAGAAGATAGCAGTCAGCTGTCCCAGCTCCCAGCACCTTGTTTTAAGAGTGAGCCTCCGCACACAGAGGCACCGGAGACCAGGGCTTGTGTACCAGGCAGCCTGGGAAGATGATGGTAGTTTTAGCGCTGAGGAGTTTCATTGCTGCCGAGATGCCCACCCAGGCCAGGTGCCTCCACAGCAGCCGACCAGCACCCCTTCTCATTTCTGAATAATCTCACACATCCACCAACCCCGTAGGCAAAAGGAAAATGTGCTGCAGAAAGGACATGCCTCAATTTTTTAATATTTTTTTTTACCAGACACCAACTATTTTGTCCAGATTTTTTCAGGTTAAATGTCAGCTTCTCAGCTTTGGGGCAGACAGCTACAGGTCTGCAAACCCAAAGACGTGATTTATTCACTTGTGCCCCACTCTCCCACCCATAGCCAAACAAGTTGGCGTTGCTTTAACAACAGCTGCACGTGGCAGCTCAGAACACAACCGACGAAATCACCTGGCACCGTCGCAAGTTGCTCACCACACTGACGAACAGTTACCAGTCACTTTCTTCTGCCGCCCCTAGCTTAGTCATATTACAGACACCGCTTATAAACCACATCCTTCTGTTGCAGTATGACTTGTCCCCACCGCTTATGACATGTTTTCTGATTAAATGCGTGCACGCCGTATTTTATCGCGGGGAGAAGTCGCTGCGGAGGTTCAGAGGATCCCCAGTTTGCATGGAGGATGCTTTGCCCACTGGCTGCAGGAGCTTGCTGGAGGCACCAGGACCCCCTTTGCCTTTAACCAAGAGCCACCCTCATCCCATGGTGAGCTTCTCAGCACTCTTTCTCCAGCGCTTTCAGCTGACACACTACTCGCATGGTAGCATAACACTGCTACTTTACTCAAAGGGAATCTAACGATCCTGCCAGGGAAGTAAGGGAAGAAATTCACTTTTCACAAACTGACTAGGAAGAGACAAATTCTCTGCCTACCAACAGGAACGTGCCTATGAATAGCCCCTGTGTAAACACAGATCACATACTGCAGAACGACACCGAGCATGGTTACCGCCAGCCATCTCTTCCTGAAATTCAATAGACATTGATATTTATATCCAGCCTTTGAGGTTTAGCATGCTTCAGCACAAATATACATTTATTAATACCGCAATACATTGGGTCTTATTGACTCTTATTGAGTCTCATTTCACTCACAGAGACACTTTTTTCCTGGACTGTCATGCTTGAAATAAGTTAAGCCAAGAGTGAATGATCTTGCAACAGAATAAGTAATACGCTTAAGGCCACATTCAGCATTATTTTCCTTACTTCCCTCGACCGAAGGGATATTTATAGAGAAGACTACATTCTGCTCAGCAGTACATTAGTGTTAACGATATGTGACTCCAGTGATTACGGCAGAGTGGCTCTGAACGTATATCGGCAAAAGAGGGAGCGGGAATTTGGCCCAGCATTCTCAAAATAGGAGTACTAGGACTGGAGTTATGCCAGGGAAGAATTTGGCCCATACTGTTCCTGAAATGAAGGAGCCAAATAATACAACAACGTAAGCTGATCTGTAGCCTGTTTATAAGAAAATCCGTGATTTCCAGTGATTTATAGAGCCCAGCTAGAGGAAGGTTAAGTTTCAAGAGCAATACAACATGACTAAAAAAAGTTATTTCTCCCTGTAAAAGGACATTTTAATAGAAATGAGGACAAATAAAATTCTTAAGACATGACCTTGCTGTGGAAATACAATCCTTTTATGTTTGCCATCTCAGATCACGCTCCTGTGCTGTGCAAAGGCATTGCTCTGCCTATAAAACACTCGTTTTTCTGCTTCTGCTGCCCAGCCTTCTCCCGAATCTTCAGCAATATAAATGCTTCAGTGGCGATAGTAAATAGTCAGACCAGCGTGCCCGAGGTTCAGTTATATGAGATGGATCCGGCAGTTAGCAGAGCAAGCTGCAATGACCCCTGTTATTATTCATTTATTTGCCCAAACAGGAGTCGGGTTCTGCCATTTCCAGCTCGGGGGCCCCAGCGCTGAAGCTGTGACTGCCAGGGCTTCCCCAGCAGAGCAAGGTGCATTGCTTACACCTTTTTTTACTTCCCTTCCAGGCTGCCCCTCCCTTTCCCCTCTTCCAAGATTATAAATAGAGCTTGTGCCTACTGCAAAGCCGGGCTGAAATAGGTCAGAGAGCCTTCAAAGGAAAATCTACGTGCAGGAGTCATGCATTTCCACCCGGCGGCAGACAAACAGGCAGAGGCTACAGGAGATGGGAGCAGAAAGGAGTTGGCTGATGTGGGTCCAGGGAAGCTGCTGCTCCTTTTCTCTTGCTCCGCAGCGCCAGATGGCTGGGCCCATCCTGCTTGCTGTATTATCACAGCGGGCACCGCCTGGGCACGCAGAAGGGAGGGAGGGAGGGAGGGAGGGAGGCAGAAGTGCCAAGGTTAGCGGGTTGCGTGACACCATGCGGGCACAATGCTCTGCTGATTCTCTCAGCCGGATTCCCTGCAGGCATCTTTCTTTAAGGCTGAACCTCAAAATCTGGGACTTCTCCTGTCCAAGGATGTCCCCAGCATCTGGATGACCACTGATGAAAGAAGAAACACGCTATGCAAACAAGCCTTCAGCGCTCAGCCGATTTTGCCAGGCAAGATCCCATGTGCTAACTGCCTTCACTCACACGCCTAATTGCTTCTAAGTGTGGTACCTTCTGAGAAAATCCTGCTTGCACTGACACTCGGGGTTGTCAGGGTGTAACCATCAGGAAAATAATGAAACAGGGTAAAAACATTTTTAAATCAAAATAGGCCAAGTCCATAACAGATGCAAATCTTTCAACACTTCAGCTCTTCTTTGTCTAGAAACAAAGAACAAAACTCTGTCATAATTCAGCCTGATCTTCCAACATACTTACGTACATATCTCGGGGGCTTCAATGGGAAATGGACCTAAATTATGTGCCATATTCCAAAAGCCACTGAGTTTTGTATTTGTTGTGAAAATAATGAAAGTCATAACATTGCCAGTGAATACAGGAAGCTAATTTCACTGATCAGCTCCATCCTTAATGTGGCATCATGCCGTACCATGTGTTTAATTTGCAAAATAGGAACAGACGAGTTCTGCTGCTTGAGAAATTTTAGTTTTTTTCAGACAAAGACATATTGTGCTGGGCGCAGAACTGAACCAAAGCAGCGGAAGGAAACAGGCAGCAAAGTCCGGGGTTCGAGTTTACCTCCCAGACCAGCAGGTATCTGAGCCAGCCGCCTTCTGCAGGCCTCTTCTAACTCCTTGGCTTTTGAACTCTTGGCTTCATGGTGGCCTGGCTGCAAAAGGAGGGCTCGAGGTGCTTTTACCCAGCCTGACCTGCAGCGTCATGGTTAGGCTGTTCTCTCCAGTGACCCGCGATGTAGCTCGGAGTAAAGGCAGGAGCTCCCACTTCTCAGCCAACGGCCAGCAGCACTCCTCTGTCTTCTTGAGCAAATCCTGACACCTGGACCCAGGCTGAAGGCACCGGTGGGCACCTACATCTCACAGAGATCTCATAACCACGCCTTTGATGCAGGGACCCATGTTTAGGAGAGGGATGAAACTTTGGGCGCATCCTTCCCGGTGCTGCGGCTGGTGTTTCACATGGCGGTTGTGCAGCCGGCGCTGAGACCCAGACTTGTCCCTGCTACACGTCTACACCCCCAGGCATCCGTGTCCACCCTGTGAACTCCACCTCTAGCACCGCAGGGGAGAGACGTTTCTGTCACCAAAGATAGTCCTGCCGCTGTCGTTAAATCTGCTCGGTAGGACTATCTTCACTATTAATATGAATATGTTGCAAAGGATTACTCGTAATTCTCCTTTTGCAGGGAGTAAGACCAGGCTACCTTTGTCCTGCCTTTCAAATTTTTTTTCATTTAAGGCATTTCCCTGCTGTATCGTTCCCAAAAATTGTACGGGCCAAAATACTTCCAAAGTTAACTTGAAGCATAACCTATTTTTTCCAGATGATCCCTATTTACAGGCTCGCAGCATTGGCCAGTGTGGTCTCAGAAGGCTGAACTGAAGTAAACAACATGTTGAAATGTATTTAGCGAATTATCATGCGAACCACAGAAGAACATAAAGAGAGAGAGGAGGAGAGGTTTCTTGGTTGGGCAGTGATTTAATGCTTTTTAGAGTTATTTAACTGTCAAAGAAATTAGATATTAAAAAAGGCCTATTAGGCCAGTGAGCTCAGCTCTCCTGGGCCAGGCTGTAATTGTTTCTTACGCTAAACATAATTTCCAGTGCTTTATCTAGTCAGGGTTTAAATGCTGCAAATGAAAAGGCGTGTACCCCCACCCTCGACAAAGAATTCCACAAACAATCACATCTCGCTGTCTCACCTAATTATCCGAACACTCATTTTGCAAATTAGGATTTGCAATCGTAAGGATAGGAAATCATTTTGCAGTGTCAAAGTGTCCGTAACAGCACTCAGGGCACAAACTTTATCTACTGCCCTTCCTTCCTGCCCCTAACAGTGTAACATAAACCCTGTGTAAGGGATATTAAAACGGTGCAACAAAAATTATGAGAATGAAGGCAGGACCATCACTCATTTGACATAATGGCAATGGGCTGGATTTTTGGCCTTGAGAAACCACGTCTATTTTCCTACGTGTGCCTTTACTGAATGATTCGTGGACTCACGAACTGTAAGGCATGTGACATGTGTCAATCACCTCACCTAACCACGTGTGTACCACTTCATTGTGGCCATCAGACGGGGAGCGTGGGTAAGTCTCCAGAGCTGGGTGCTCAGGCTTGCCCTCTTTTCTTGCTCCTGAGCCAAACTTGAGGATCTCTTAATGCCACGCAGGATTTCTAGTCTTGCAGCAATCCAGTCAGAGCTATTGCATGGCAACTGCCCCTTCCCTTCCTCTCTCTCCAAGCTGCTGGAGGTCTGTGAATCACAAGCATATCCACTGCATAACGAGTTCAATTTTACAGCACTGATCTTGTCAATCCAGCCTTTTCAGGAAGCACCGAGCTGCTGCATTAATGTATGAACAACAAAAGCACTGCACGCTTGTACAGTAGGTGCACGTCTTGGGGAAGCATCGTGTGGATGGACTCTACACTCCCGCAGCACCTGCACAGCACACTCCAGCTAGGATGGCTTCTCCGGAGGACACAGCGTGGTCAATACTGTACAGACGATCTACAGAGCATCTGCTCATTGCAAGAGCAATGATAAAATATCGCTATTATTGTTATTGCTCTGTGCTGTCTGGTTGTTGTACGGATGGTTGTTGGGTGTGATGCTTTCTGGAAGACAGTGGAGACGCACTGTGTTCAGCTCCCAGCCTTCTCTTCAGGAATTTCCAGGCAGAAATATCGCAGCCCCGGTAGGAGTTCGAAGCTGGTATCACAGCGCTAAACCGCGGTGTAAGTGCTCGTTCTAGGGGATGAAAGCAGCTTGATGCTTGGATGTGCTATGTCTCTAAGCCGATCCGTTTGAACCATGGTAGCTTGAAGGGTGCATAAGGCATTAGGAGAACTTTGACCTTCTCGCAAAGGCCGTCACATCTCATCCAATCCTACAGTGAGCGCAGCAATCCACACCTGGCTGCAACGTGTCTGCCAAAAACGCATTTGACAATTTCAGGAGGCAGAGAAATCCCTACTTCTTTGGAAGTCTGTTCCTGCCTTGTTGTTTCATCATAGCGTTTGTTTGTTACACTTTGCAAAAGTTATGATCATTGATGATAAAAATCTGTTTAAACCAGTACCCACTTGTGCAACTGTATCTCAGCGGGTCAGTAATCTCTCTGAAAGGATGTGATGGTCTCAAGTCAGTATGCTCCGTATCATCAAAAAAAAACCCCAATTTTTCCCATACATGGCAATAGCTCCCAGCCTCTTTAGGCGACCTCAGCAGAGAGGACCGGTTGGGTTTATAGAATTGACCGCCACCTTAAAATTTCTAAGCAGCTCAAGATGCCAGGCTGCTTGTAACTCAATTACCTCTTAGTTTCAGGATCCTGCTTTCCTTTGCAACTCAGTCACTGGGCAAAAACTGAAGGAAACCCACAGCAGGAGATGGCAGGTGAGGTACAGTTGCATCCTAAAAGCTGTCAGACAATTGCGAAGGGAGCCCTGAATATTTTTTGCAATACTTCTTTTGAGAAATAGGTTTACCAGGAGAACTGTCAAGAATGCAGGGACGGTCACCAAGAAGCCAGCTTGGACAAAGAGAGGCTTTACTCTGCAGAACTTATGCACGTTTAACTCAAAATGGAATGAGCCAAGACCTTAAAATCAGGGACACACGCACAAGCCTTTGCAGGCAGCAGGACTTCGTAGATGTTGTAAACTGGGCACATTCATGGCATTTCACAGGATCGGTGCCACAGGGATCTCAACACTTCAGTTCCAAACATTGCATCTAGACAGAGTTCAGGCATTTTGAAAATTTTGATATTGTCTTTAGTCTATACACGGATTATCTAATGCTGGTACCACACAAGCACTGCACAAGCACCCTGTTAGGTACACTTCTGATCTCTATTAGGCATTAAAACTCTTTATAAAAAGAAAATGCAGAGGAAAAAATGAACTTCAGAAAAGATATCCAAGGGAATTTTTGTTGGGTGCAGGAAAGGATTTTAGGCAACTTCCATTTGCCGTATTGTTTCCAGAAACAATGAAACACTTTCAAAGTTTATGCTTCTCTTGACATTTCTCAGATACTAAAAGGCAAGACTGGGAGCCACAGAGGTACTTAAGTGCTTATGGTTTAAGTGAGGGTTAGTCAACCAAATACTTCAAGCATCTGGACATACACGTCCCGCCCCCTTTCACAAGAAGTTTGTGGCGGAACAGAGACTAGATATCAAATTTCTCAAATTTTAAACTGCCATACAAGTCAGGCTAGCTTTTACTTGGCTAATGGAAAATTTTCCTGGTTTTAATGGGCTCTGCTAAGGGCCTGAAGTTGTCACTCAAGGTGGAAATCATTTCAGTGAAGAGAAATGGGACCCAACCACATTTCTAAGGATGTCCAGTCATGTGTACTTCCCACTGTGGAAATAAAATAAATAAATGGATGCTATTACTGAAATCTGAATATTTGCCAGTGTTTAAATGTTAAATATTAAGAGTAACTCAGTTTGTGTTTCAAACTTGCCTGCTACCACCCTTGCCAATGGGTTTGAGTTTTGAACCGGGCACTTCAACAGCAAACAACTCAAAGTGATCTTACTTGAGCTGAAGTGTCAACTCTCCATTGCTTGTGGCTATAACAACTCTGAATCTCTTCTGCATGCTTTAAAACTTATCATTTCAGATAACATTATCATGGAGTTCAGCAATAAACAAAAAGTCATTTATATCATTCATGTTCCTTACTTACATTTTAGCATTACATTCAGATTAGACGATGCAGCTAAGCTGTTTGGCTTTCCTTTGTCACTTCAGTTCCACCACCACGCTGTAGTATGTGGGATGCAGACACGGCACAGCAAGTACCTGCACTCTAGAAAACTGTTTTCTCATGTTGATGCGATTTCTACCATACCGCTTGGGAAAAACCCCAAAACACTCTTCCATTTACTGCTCTCCAAGCATTTTGTATGGCTGCCTGCAACTGTAGCATCTGGATGCATTCCACATTGACTTGACTAGCAATAGTAGAGTCCACAGTGCGCCTGTCTGCTGAAGGCAGCTCTGCCTCAGGAAAACATCCCTTTGGAAACAGATGGAAGGGGTAGAATGGAGGAGGATGTTGCTGTGGATGCCATTTTACTTACGGTGGCCAAGTCTGATCTGAAAAACTACTCAGCAGTTCTCAAAGACAGTCAGATCTAGGTTCAATTAGTCTCCTTTAAGAGATGTAAATTACTAATTGCATTGTGCCCTTTTTAGCCAGTCAGTTGGCTAAATTACACGACGTTTCATTTTGCAAAAATAGAAAGTATTCCCATGGATAAAAGTATATAAAGCAGATCAAAGTTCTCAGGCAGATGATTTACAATTGACAGCACAAACCTTGAAAACAATGTATGTAATACCCCAAACCTTCTTAGAAATTTCAGAGGGTTATAATATTCCATTTCCATAACAAAAACAAGTCCTTCTATACCATCATCTTTCACGATAGGAATTACATACTGCTCATAGTTTAATATACAAACTTTTATTGACATCAGTTAAAGCTCACATACGCATATTTAAAATCTAGAGCTACAGAGCATACAAACAAGGAAAACTGCAGTGATGCTATGACGTAAAAAAGAGGTTTATACCCTAGCTATCCTAGGCTGCAGATTACAGATTTCTCTCTGTCCTAATTATACACTCCATCTCCATGCATTAGCATGGAGCCTAGAAAAACTGACTCATCATTTCTAACAATCCCGGCGACCCGAGGCAAACACACACACGCTGGCATGCGCGCTCTGAATGTTCCCAACTTCCCCTAAAGCAAATACCTAATCCTATTCTGCCTGGCAGCAGAGCAGTCTTGTCCCTACATGCGCAATCTGCCACCTCAGAGCAGCCGCTTCTGCAGAAAACAGTTCACCCTCCGCACAGGCTGCCAGCCCCCCGCCCTGGATGCCACCGGCCGGCCGCAGCCAGCACCCTCACCACGATGAACGGATCCGCGGCCCTGGGGAGAGGACACCCCGGGAGGAGGGCCTGGGCCTGGGCGTAGGCTGAGGCCTGGTCCCAGGGGTCGACAGCCAGGCAGGGAGGGAGGCCGAGGCCCGCACCTTCTCACACCGGTGACCCCTGACCCTGCCACAAGGCCCCTGGGGGACCCTCCTAGAGGGGAGCGCCCCCGAGCAGAGCCGGGGGGACCGGCCTGAGGGAGCCGAATCCCCGCGGCCCCCGAGCCCCCGCCGCTCCCTCACGGCCCCCGCCGCGCCGCGGCCCCCCAGCTCTGGGGGCGGGGTCTCACGCGCCTCGTTTGCATAGCGCCCTCTGAGCCACCCCATTGGCCAGCGGAAGGCACGCGCCGACGCGCCGGCCCCGCCTCCCTCCCCAACGCTGCCCAGAGACGCCTCGGGCCCCGCCTCCTCCGCGGGGCGGTGACCACGCCCCTTCCCCCGCCCCCGCTCGCAGGCTGCCTGGAGACGGGGAGCAGGCGAAAGCTGTGCCCATTGGCCAGCGGCGGGCGGGCTCTCTGATTGGCGGGAAGCGGCGGCGGGGGGCGTGTCGGGCGGCGCGGATTGGCGGAGCGCGCAGGGGTGTGCGCGGGGGGCAGCGGCCCGGAGCGGGGCGCTGAGGGGGCCGAGGCGGCTGGAGGATGGGGGCGGCCGGCGGCGCGGGCTGCTGAGCGGCGCGGAGCCACCCCCCTGCCTTCCCCGCCCGGCCACCGCCGCGCTCCCCGACAGCATGAACCGCCTCGGCTCTGGCACCGTGGGGAGCGCCACCGCCGCCTCCCCCGCCGGCCAGTACCGGGTGTGCGGCAATTGCCGGAAGGTGCCGAGACAGGTACCGGCCGGGGTGAGGGGGGGCTGTGAGGCGAGGGGCGGCTGTGGGGCGGGGGGCGCTGAGGGGGATAGAGAGTTGTGGGGTGGGGTGGGGGGGGATTGGGGGAGCGGGGCAGTGCTGTGAGGAGAAATGGGGCGTCGGGCAGCGGTGGGGCGGGGGGATGGAGTGTGGGGGGCACCTGGGGCGGTGTGGAAGGGGCCTGGCGGGCGGTGGGTGTCTGTGGGGAGGGGGGGGGCGCTGCCCCAGGGGTGAGGAGGGGTGCCAGGACTCGCACCCTCATCGCCTCCCTCCCCTTGGGACGGTTGTCACTTGCCCCTGCCCCAGGCTACAAACCCCCCGAGGGTTTGGGGGGCGCCGGGCCTCCCCGATGGTATGGGGGGGGAGGTGGTGGGGTTGGACTTGGGGCCCAGCGGCCCTTGGAAAGTTTATCCACATATCTCACCGGCAAAATGCATCTCCGGCAAGCCTTTGTGTGGGGGCATCCGAAATCAGAGCTTTAAAAAAAAATTTAAAAAAACACCCCCAAAAGCCCCTGCCCCCCCCAATCCATTTAGCCCCATCCTGGCAGTTGTCAGCGGGTCCCTTGCGGGGACCCTCTGCCTCAGAAGGGGTGTAATCCCTGTCCCACCTCCTCCCCACATCTGCTTAACGGGGAGCTGTAGTTGAGGTGCTTTTTGTTTGTCCAGGGCAAATGAATTAAAATTGCTGAGCTGTGCAAACGCGCCGAGCCCCAGCGCCCAAGATGAACGCGATGCTGTTTTGGGGTTTTATTTTAATTCAATCTCGGTCGATACATTTTGCGCCAGGTTGGTTCTTGCAAATACTAAGAAAGCCTGTAAGTCAATGAGCTCAAATATTTGCGCTCTTTGTCCAAAAACTGTTTTTCTTCCTCTGTGGGTCAGGCCAAGTGCCAATCAAAGTTGTTTTTCAAGCCTCTCTTCCCTGCAGTAGGACTGCTTTTTTCTTTCTTCTTCTTTTTTTTTTTTTTAAGGGTTTGGTTTTTGGAAAGGAGGTGTGTATTTAGGGGAGGGGGGAGGAGAAACGTTAAAAATCAGTCAGAGAGAGAAGCAGATCTTAAAAATCATGTTTCTCGAATATTTTAATGGAAACAAAATCTTATTAAATGTGCATGCTTGGTATGTGCAGTTATTTTTTCCATAAACTCTTGGATCATATTACAGTTGATACTTGGTGCTCAGCTCTTAGCTCAGCTTGCGAGAAATGTAATGGATCAGAGAAGCGCGCATCAGCAGAGTCTGATTTTTAACCATTTCGTTGCAGGATCGAATCCCTTCTTGGCTTTAACTTGCTGCTGTTACTGCTTTAAGAAAAACAAGTACTTAAAAGAGAGAAGTTCTGCGGGGTTAAAGCCCGAAACAGCTTCAGACTTGACATATGTCTAAAGACATACAAATTAACCAGTGCCAAATATGTCTGTGGAGAAAGAAGGGAGGGAGCTTGCTTTGTTCTGCCAAATAATCAAAATGTTTTGTTGACAAATAAAGTAGTGCTTGGCAGCACTTGTAGATCTAAAATTAAATTTAAATTATTGAATTTTTTTGAAGCCGTAGTCTCATCTTGCTGGGTAGGACTTTTTTTGTATACCTCTTTCATATCACTGTGGGGGCAGGCCTAGATGTTACTTTCTTTGTAACATGAAACTTGACGGATTAGATTTAATTTTTATTTTATTTTTAGTATTATTTTTAAGTCATTTAGGGAAGATGATGGTAAAACATAGGTACCCAGTTGGGTCTATTGAGGAAGGCAGCTCAGCACTATCCTGGTTTGTCTGTGGTCAGTTCAACTACTTCAGTTGCAAAATTGGGGAAAGAAAAAAAAGAAACTGAGCAGCAGCCCATGAAACCCTCTTGAAAGATAGATATTTTGTGCTTGTAGTGGTTGCACTGGGATGTCGTTGCATCTGTGTTTTAGGCTGGACAATAAACATGGAAGTACAAAGCTTCTGACTACATCTGTGTTCATTTAAAAGTTGGTATAATAAAAATCACTGTAAATTTTAACCTTTTGCACTTCATTGACAAGCATGCAAGTAGAAAACTGGGAGAAAAAAAAAAAAAGCCTTGGTGGAAGTGAGATGCAAATTTGACCTGAGTCTCAGAGTAATAATCTTCAGATAAGTGCTGCCTCATCTGTTCTTTTGATGGTGGTTGTTTTTTTTTAATGCTCATGTGATAGCATACCGGAAAAATGATTGGCCTTAAAACATGTTGAATCTCTTCTGCCCTCCTCAGTCTTAAGTCTTTATTTGAAGCCACTTGAATGTTCGCAGTTTAGGTAGTGCTGTTGTCAAAATTATAAGGGGCAACACAAGCTTTCTGCTTGGTGACATATAATGAAATTTGAAATAGTCTAGCAGGTTTGGGATTCTCACGGGTAAAGGTAAGTTTCTCTTTCAACAGTGAAACAGGAAAAGCTAGGTGCAGCACTTTAGGTTTCAGCTAATTTCCAATTAATCAAAGTTATGTTTTATTACAGAAAGTTCTATTAGGGTAGTGCTAGGAACTTGCTAAGGATCCACGGGTCAAATTTGCCTATGAGAAAGGTTTTTCATATTAAAAACATACAATTTGCAGTTGGGTTTATTGTTATGGGACACTTTAAATAACCAGATCTAGTTGCAGAACAATTGCTGCTAATCAGAAGGGCTTAGACAGTCATAGATACGATATCTACGTTGTTTTTTTTTAATAAATAAAATAATGACAACTGGTAATAGGTGATGTTAGTAGGGATTTTGAGTGATGTGTTGAACAGACAACCAAAGCTAATGCTTTGACTCTATAAATATATGGAAGAACGAGCAAAACGAGATGAGTAGCAGGGGTTCGTGGGATTGATGGGCAGGCTTTGTAACAAAGCTGTGATATATCGGTAGGGAAAGTGCTTCAAATGGCATACGAGCGCTGTAGCCACGTCTTTCATAGAGGTGGCTGAGAGTTGCTGCCGATTGCTGTGACCGGGGCAGCCTCCAGCTCTAATGTTTGAAAATCCAATGTCTGTGCGGGTCCCCAGGCTGGGGAGCTCTGGGTCATAAATCTGGAGGTGATCTGGAGCCTGATGGAAACACAGGGTTCTCCTGCCTAAACAAAATCGGTGGCCCAAGCAAGCAAGAAGAGAATATATCGGAAGGGCCCAGTAGTTCTTTGGACAAATAACTGCCTCAGGAAGGCTTTTAGGAATAAACAGAGTCTTCAGGGGATGGAAAAATCCTGATATGTCAGGAAATGTAGGAACAGGGAGAGTTTGCCAACTGTTCAAGCTTAGTTGTAAATTGCAGAGCTTGTGAAGTAAATGGTTCTTTTACATGTACATACAGGTCAGTAGGACAGAAAAGAAAGAGAGTGTAAGAGTGGTTCCAGGATTAAATATTTGTTTTGTGTTAGATTTCAATGAGGAAGATACAAGGGCAATGGCAAAATGGGTGATGGGGGAGTGTGGTTTATAAGCATCCATCACTGTTGGCAAAGTGGAAGTGAACCCGGCTTAGCCGACCCTCCTGGCTTGAGCCATTCTCTGTACTGGAGTCTTGGAAAAAGGTATTTGAAATCCTGGATCTGTTCCGTGTTTTCATAGACCTGCCCAGTCAGGGTGATCCTGTGGGCGGGAAATAGCCATCAATATGATGGGTCTAATTTTCAGGGCTCCTCATCCCCCTGCCACTCTCCTTCTTTAGCATGAATCTCAACATTGTACAAGTTACTAAAGCAAATTTTGAAGGAAAAGCGTGCAGATACACAAAAAAAAAAAGTATGACATGATACCAGCAAAAATAGGTCACGCTAGACTAATGTAGTAGTCGTCTGTTGATAAGACATCTGCTAGAGCGTCCTCTTCTGAAAGCTTTGGATGGACTACAACTAGACTTCACTCATTAAACATCTGAAGTACCATCAAAGATTGAACTTCTTGCTGCATTAGCAAGTCAGCTCAAATTAAACTTTGGGATTTGCTAACAAAAAATGTTCTAAATGCCAAAAGTTTATGTGGGTTTGAAAAGTATTTGGGCAAATTCATAACAGAAAAATTAAACAAGACCTGTAAATAGGAAATAGCAACACTTTCCGGTATAGTTTCTATACACTTTCCTGGCTGTTACATGTCTGCTATTGCCCCCTGGCCGTGAGAGGTTACTGGGCAATAGGGACCTTTGATCTGACACATTTTGTCTATTTTTCTGTTCCTGTTAATTAGAGGAGTGATAGGGAACTGATGGGAGTGGGAATGGTAGTTGGGCCATGCTGAAAGGAGAAGTCACTGTGCTGAGAGGAGACTACCAGTGGGTTTTCAAGGGATCGCTAATCTGATTTAACGCTGTCCCGGGTCACAATGAGAACGTGGCGGTTTCTGAAATATGTACACACAGCAGACGTGGTAGATACTGTCGGTCCAGGGAAAGAGCCAAGTATTTTGTAGAAAACTGGGAGACCTTGAGCACTGGTGTAGTTAGAAGTGGGACGAAATCCAGTGGTATGAAATGTCAGAGTTATAGGCTTGGCTATTTGTTACTCATAACTTAAGAGCAGCTTCTTGGAAGGAGCTGGAAGAAGGATGTTGGTGTGCTGGAGGACCAGCAGCTTACTGTCACCCTGCAGGGCAGTGTCGCTGGGGAGGAGGGAAGCCGGGAAGGAGGGACACCCAAATTAAACAGGCGCAGAGGTGAGCTGTCTGGGTGCTGGGAGAAAGGGAGTACTGGTTTTGCAGGAGGAGACTAAAAAAGCTTGCTTTTTTAGTCCAGCAGAAACAAAGGCTAAGAGGGGATATGATCCATGTCTCTAAATACATCCGGTGGTAAGAGCCGGTGAGGAGAAATTAGCTTAAGAGTAGATAGATGTAAAATGGTTGTAAATACGTTCGGGCTGGAAAATTGAAGTGTCCAGAGGTATGAGGTTCTGGAAGAGTTTGTTCTAGGTCTGGTGCTGTCAAAAAAAGCACTTACTTTTAAGATAGAAAAATGTGTGAACGTCATTAAATGATGCAGTGCTTACAATAGCACCAGCCTAGGCTCAGGGAGTTGAGGTCATATCCAAAAAAAAAAAAAAAAAAAAAAGACACACTTTCATTCATTTTATTGTTCTGTGTGGGTGAGTAGGAAAGTAGCCCAAAAGTGAACCAAAAATAGTCTAATGTCAGGTCTCATAAGCCCGTGTAAGCTAAAATGTGTGTCACCATGAGTCATGAAGGTGCATGGAGATGCTGTTACCTGTTCAGTAGAAATCAAGAGACCTTTCAAGGACGTCTCAACTATTTTGAGGAAAGTCAACCTGGTTCAATCTATTCTGAACACAAGCAAATGAAAGTTGCTGTGCCTTTGCTTGGAAAGCACCCCAGCTTTTCCACAATGGAGCATCTTTGTCATCAAGTTGCGTAGTGTAGTTGGCTTTGGAAATCTGATCAACAAACTTGACTGTTGCAGAGAATCTTATTTGGTAAAATCAAATTATGTCTTCCATAGTTTGACCACTCTTAACAGTAGTCTCATCATGCTATATTTGTCTTAATTTATGGTTGCCTAGATGGCTTTAAATCTCCGATGTGCCTCTTTAAAAAGGAGTTCTCAAAGTGATTTTCAAACTCCAGCATGACAACCTAGCTCTGTTTTTATCGGCTCTAATTTTAGCACCTTTCTGCTGTGTACAACATGGTGTCTGCCTTCAGTGTTTGTGTCTTCCAGTCCCCTGGAGTGCTGCCGTGGTGAAACCATCTCGGGTCACTCCACCACTAAATCCCACATGCACAGCTAGGGGGAGAAGATGGGTCTCCAAGGATCCAAAATGTAAAGCTGTAAACCAAGAGCAACAAACCCAGCCTCTTAGGGCAGTTAAGATTGTCAGCAACAGGCCCCTCACCCTCATCGTTTGTTCTTACTTTTTCTGGAAAGATTCGGTTAAAAAAAACCCAACAACTTCCAGAACAGGATTCTTTCCTGTGAAATAAATGCACTGAAAGTCCAGAGATGACTGTGGTTTCTCTCCTTCACCATCCTCCCAAGTCTTGCAGTGATTTGTATCTTTTCAGAGTCTCACCCTTTGAAATAATTGTTCTCCCACCCCCCAGTGTTAATTATTGGCTTCACTGCCTGGAACTGCTATTGCTCTTCGCACATGTATGCTGCTCTTGAAGGTTCCTGGGTTCTTCCACTTTTCCCTTAAAAGCCAGTGTAAAATATTTTCCTTTGACCTTTCTAGTCTCATGTACTGAAAATAAGAAGGCAGAACTATTAAATTTTCATTAGACCTGTAATGAGAGTGGCATGACTGAAATGAACCTCTGGTGAAGGACACTGTTTTGCAATGAGAAGCTGTAAGAGGTGGCCTCGGAGGAACCACACTCATTTAGAACAGTCACTTTTATTTAGAAAAAAAAAACAAAACCAAAAAAAACAGTCTCCCCTGAATTACAGGGAGTGAGTGGAGGCAGGAAAGGAAAGAAAGTGGGGAGGAGGATTTTCTTCAAAAGAAACTTTGAGGTTTAGTGTTGGGAGTGGGTTAGCCAAGCGTGGAGGTTGTCCTCTGTTAAGACTTACTGCTGCTGGTAGGAGTGGTGCGTTGCATTAGCCAAATCGCAGGCTGTGGTTTGGAGATGCGGGCTCTGTGAGCATTTGCTTTAAATTTATGCATATTACTTAATTAGTGCTTCAAATTTCACATCTCTTTAAATGGTGGTGTTTTGAAATCTGAAAAAAAATAATATGGTTTGTTAAGCATCCTTGGTTTTTCCTCTCTCCCACATTGGTGAGGGAGCTGTTAATACTCGTTTGGTTCTTTATTTGAACCCTTTTTTCTCGCTAGGGATATCTGAGTGAGAGAAGATAGTGGTATTAATTCTCCCCTGGCTTTGTGAAGCTAGGGGAGTTGGTCTGGAGATTTTATTATCAGATTTCCAATTCCAGGGCTGGAGAATAAGACGGGATCGCAAGCATAATTTGCTTGTCCAGGCTGAATATTGTCTTTTGTCTAAGTGGGTCAGAATAGACTGAGGGGAAAAGGGGTGTTTTCAGTAGAAAAGAAATTCGAATCGTCAGGAGGAAGACCTCGGTTAATGAGAAATTGCACCTCATCAGCTTTGGAAAAACCTGTATGGAAATAATTTATGCTGTTTAATTTCTCTGTTCTTTGCAGGTGTTCCTGTTTGTATGCAGAGGTCCTTCCCATTGTTGTCTCTGCAACCCAGCCTGGTAGTCTGTGCGCTTTAAGTAGAAGCTATAGGGAGCATAATGCAGATGACTCAAGTATCTTGTGAAATTCCATTAAAGGGAGGTAGGACTATTCTCCACAAACAACTTTTTCTGGCTGTTTATCAGTCAGTCCATTCAATGCTGTTAGGGATAGTTCAAGAAATTTTATGGGGTTCTCGGTATGCCACCCTGGGCAAACTAGTGTTACTGATAATAGGGGAGGCCATGATCAAGGGGTATTAATTTTAAATGTCTCTCTTAACCACTAGTTTCAAATTCTTATTATAGGATGCTTCTTGCATATCAGACACTGGATAACTATCAGTTGGGGCAAAATGCTAGTGTAGGTGATAGTTAATATTGCGTGTTTAGGACACTGAGAAACTATTTTGTTCTTGGTGTAGACCATGTCAACCATTGATTTATACAAATACCTTCATTCTCGCATCTTATTTAAATTGAAAGTAAGCTTTTTTCTGCTAGGGCTTGTGCCAGTCAGGGACTTAAGTTAGGGAGGGGCTGAACGGGGTTTAAGTGATGTGCTTGCGATAAGAGATGGAAGTCGGTGCTTCAAACATAGAAAGGCATCTTGAATCTTTCCTGAACGTCCCTGGTTACCTGATTTGGAGTAAGATAAATAAACAGATACAACCTTCCGATTAAACACCCATTATTTTTTCTTGTTAATGACTCTCATATTTCTCTCAAGGTAAGCATCTTGTTTTGTTAGACCGACAATGGATTTCTAATGGATTCTGAGCTCACCACCCAACCTAGTGAACTTGGTAACAGCATGAGGCTACCTGCAGTCCCCTTCCTCGGGGGATCAGGTGGGAAAAAATAACAGTGGAGAGGAATATGAAGTATTCCTGGCTTCATGTGTTGTGAGTAGGCTGGAACTGAAGGGATAAGCCTGCATCACACAAGAAGTAAGTTCCTCATGGATTTGCTCCATATTGTGTGGTCAGTGCGTGGACCGCCCTTAGGGTTGGGGTTTAATTCTTCCGAAGTACACAAATATTAGGTTAACAGGTATGAAATCCAGGAGAAATCGCATTCTTGAGAATTATATTTATCTCTTCAAGCGCAGAAGATATTTGGAAGAAAAGTAAAAGGTGACTTTAAATTTAGGTTTTCACCTATTCAGAATAAGCAATAAATTCACAAATGCCACCAGTATGTCTCAATTGCTGCACTTAAGAATCAAAATGCATAATTGTTTATCTGTTTTAAAGTGTATTAAATTTGAACTTAGTTTTGACATGAAACTAGAGAGAATTGTAAATTCTTTTAGAGTCTCTTGATACTTCAAAGGATCAATTAAATTCTTCCTTATAAGGGAGGAATGGTTGCAAGGATGACTCCTCATTTAACGTTTTCACACAAAAATGCACATTAAATGTGACTGGTAGGTTACTTAGGAATTAAGAATTTGTGCTTCTGACCAATTCCACACAACCTAAGTAAGGCAGAGTTGTGTCCATGATAGCGGAGAAGTACTAGCTGTCTTGGTATAAGCCATTCTTAGAGCAGTACAGAGCTGCTTGCTCAAAATCATCTTTTATCTCTGGGCTGTTTATTACTGCATTGGATTTGTTCTGGCTGGTACCAACAAAACAACTGAAAGCCAGCATATGTTCTCTCCTCTGTATGAATTGTACAGTTAAAAAGTATTTAATAAGACAGTATCTTCACGGCGTTCAACCTAATCTAATAGCATGTGCTTGTAAATATGTTTAATATCTCCTCCTTTAGCATGTGGCGAAGGGAATATAGTTACATTATTGGTTAAATGTATCTGGAGGGGTTTTGGCCATATGGTTCTAAATCTGTTTTAATGTAATTATCCCTATTAACTAAAAAAATAAAAAATATTCCCTCAGAGTTGATTGACATTCTTCTCAGTAAAGCACCCTCGTTGCTGATTAGAGGTGTGGAAATAGTAATTTGTTCTAGCATTTAGAAATTTGATTATACCTCTAATGAAATGGAGCGCCTACACGCTGTCTAAATATTCTACCTGACACCAGCTGGATCTCATCCAGCATGGAAGAACACTCGAAATGTTGCTTTACTACAATATGTTTTGTGTCTTGAAATCAACTGTGCTGCCTGCATGCAAACACCCACTCACTGTTCAGCAAGAAGAGTGAACCTTGACCCTCTCTGGAAATAGGCATCAGGATTTGATTATTCCACTGAGCACTCATTGCCTTACTGCAATAATTAGCTTAGAGTTAGAAAATTAAGGCAACTGTTTATGTGGAAGCATCCATGCTACTAACTCTGTAAGCTGGACTTCAGAGTGGATGTGCACATACACAGTAGGAAGTGTGGATGAGGTAGAAGCATGCTGTTCAAAAGGTGCAGTAGTAGTGTCGTAATAAATTGATAACAACACACTATAAATGAAAATCTAAAGTTAAAGCATCGCATTTCTCTCCCCGTTACAAGCTGGCTTGTTCTTTTCGCTCCAAAGGCTGATTGGAACACCCATTGAGTGCCATGGCAGCTGTTCTAGCAGCCGTGTTTTAAGTCCTCTTTAACTGAGTTGTAGCAGTTTTCACTCAAGAGTGCTGCTGCGAGAAAACTCTGAATCAGGACTCTTCATTAGCATCCTGCAGTGGAAACTTCTAGACCCTAGTGGTAGGAAATGCATTAAAACAACACTTGACGTGCATGGTGTTTGTTAGTCAACAGTTCATTTTCACTGGTTAGCTTCTTCCTCTGAAATACAGAAGATAAGCTCTAATGTAACTGAATAGAATCATACAGCCTTTGTCTTCTTCCTTGTATTTTTTTAATTATTATTCTGTTTCTCCACCATATTTAATATTTTTACATTTTGCAGTCTCCATATTTAAAGAAATACAGTGGAAGTGTTGAACTAGAAGAACTCCAACTATTAATACTAGCTGTATTAATGCTTCAGGAGACTTCAGAAATTTTTTTCATCTTCTGTTCCTTCCAGAAACCCAAACTGTTCAATTACATTAGTAATTTAAGTTTTGGAGTACTGGGGAAAGATTGGATGAGGCAGTAACATCAGGGATCATGCAGGTAGAACCTGCTTTGAGATAAGTGACTTTTACTCCAGCAATTTGAAACTTGTTGTCTCGCTTCAACGCTGGTGCTTCATAAGTAGTTAGAAGAAAAGGTGTGTTGGTTGAAAAGGTCAACTGTAGCATAATTAAAGGCTGAAGGAGCCTGCAGCCGGTGTTGTAGTTCTTCAGGGGAGGAGCTTAACACTTGTTACACCTGAGTGGAAGACGAGTGGAAAAAGAGCAGTCTGCACCAAGGGAAGGTGTGCTGGAGCTGTCTTTCACATACGGTTTAGAAAAGCAAAATGGGAATAGAGGTGGAAGGAAGGTCTCCCTTCATGCCCCTGCTCTTAAGGTCACTTATGCAAAAGGTATTAGATAAAGCTGTAGTTACTTGACCTATTTATCCAACAGAAACTCGCAGTACAAGCAAAAGCAGTTTAACTATCCAGCGCTGTTGATGTTTTGTATGGGACACTCCTTTGGGTTAAGCTATGCCTCATGAATACTTAGAGGCAGCATCCAGCCATCCAACATGAGTAATTGGTCTTTGAGAAGCCAGGTCTATGGCGTTGGTTCTTGTGTCCCAGAAAAGTTGGAGTACCCGGTGCGTGGTCTAACTTCTGTCTGTACAGAGCTAAGCTGGGTGCAAATAAAGGCTGTGAACGTGTCTCTTAGTAGTTGGGCTTACTCTGATGCGAAAGTCTCAGTTTGGGTTTGGTGACTTCATTCAGAAAAAGGCCAAGTAGACTGGAACGCAATGGAGGGTCTCATTAGGCAACGCATGTTAATCATTCTTCCGTAGCTACGGAAGTCTTTATTCAGGCAGAGTATAAAATAAGTGGGTTTGTTTTTTCTGTAGTACTTGCTGGTGATTTTTTTTGTAGAGTCACTAAGTCACAAAAACGTAATCTAAATGTAGGCAGTAATCTGAGGAGACAGCAGTGCCTGTCAACTCTGAGGTTGGAGGTAAATCTGAAGTTCTGCCAATCTGCTGCCCTGGATGGCTGAAGAGAGCAGGAATAGCTGATCTGTCTCTGGACACGTCTCTGTATTTACATGCAATAAATCTTTCTGTAACAGTTATGAGTCTTCATTTTTGAAAATCAGCATCTCTTTTAAGCTCTGTCAGGAAAACACGTTTGTATCTTAGGTCTTTGCTGCCACCAGCTCAGCCACATTAAGTCAGTGTGTTTTGGAGATTGTATCTCAGTAATGACTCACTTCGGTAAGATGTAGCTTAAGATGTAAAATGTTCTTTAAAAAAAGGAGAAGAAGAAAGAGGAAGAAACTGCCTGACTGCAAGTATTGCTATGGTTGTTCCAGCAAGTCGGTGGCTTTCGGCTGTGCTTCCGAGCTGAAGCCTTTCCTCTGTCGGTCGCTTGCCCAAACCTCTCCCAGACTAATCAAACGTAAAGCGGTTAGTGTGTTAGCTCCTTGCTTATTGTAAAACCGTCTCCAGCCTTTGCAAACAAGGCTCCTTGGAGAAATAATTTGCTCTAATTGGTGACTATTTCAGGATTTCCTATCAGGTGCAGAATCAAAAGGGCTCACCCGTGGTTTTCCATCTGTGGCCCTAGCACCTATAAGATTTCTCTGGACTTCTTTCAAGGAGACTGTGTAGGAAAACTTATTCCAGTAAACTCAGAGGCACGGTATAGATGCCACCTCCTTCTGAAAACTGCTTACGAGTCAACTAATCAAAAAAGGCTTAAACTCCTGGCTTAGACAGCAAGGCGCTTGCTCTTGGAAATTGTACCTTTAGGCAAGAGGTAAAGCATGTTAGTCAGGCAGATTTTATTGTTCGTCTGGCACATTCTTTCTGTTTGAGTCATCAACCAAAGAAAGATGGCAAAAAAGGATGCTTCTCTTACAGCAAGAGGACGTTGCTCCTTTTGGATATCCAGGGGGACTATCCCTTTCCAGGCAGAACTGTGAGAATAGCACCAGCGTTCCTTACATTTTTTGAACTGTAGCAAAGATGCGCAGTGGTCATCAATTGTACATGAGCGTTCATCTGAGAAACTTGTGCCAAGGGGGCTTATTTTTTTAAAAGCTTTTCAGTGGATTAACTTGTAAAATTTTAAGGAACGTTGGCCACAAGTTGCGTTTGCTATAAACTAGAAACCTTATGTCAGCCCCGTGTTTTAATATTTTTATGTCTGCTTGAATTTTAATATGAACAGCTTAGCTAAAGTTCTTCATGGTGAGGTGACATAGCCAACATCTGCTTCTATTCTTCCAGGTAGATACCGTGAGTCTAAACAAACATCATCTGCCCATCAAGTGAGTAGGAAGGGTACATATTTATATTGTCATTGTTCATGTTTTAACTCTTCAGGGGTTTTTTTCTTAACCTTTTTCAGATCTACATTGATGTCACTTCTGATGAGGCACATTCAGAAAAGGGCAAAAAAGTAACATTTGCTTCCTAAAAGCAGTATTAGTAAATAACTGAAGTGTAATGTACTCAAGATTATGAAGTAAATGATATGATACTGCCTGTGTGGAACAGTGTAGGAATGTGCTCGCCCAGGCACTAAGGAGCTCCATAATGTGGTGGTGTGGTTTGGGCTGAGCTGGCCACTAAAACTAACAACAGATGGGCTGCATCTTTTGGACTGGGTTAGCAAAATGCTTGTTTCTACAACGGTCCAGTTCAGTTGAAATGTCTCTTTGTTTGAGTGATGTCAATTCCTGTCTATATTAGAAAATATATTTCATTTTTAATAGCATTTATAGCATAAATAGTATTCTTGAAACAATCTGCTGCAGATCTATAACATAACAGCATTAGAGCAGGTATAGTGGGTCAGATCGAAACTCGGTGTCCTGGTGTCTCTGATGGGAGCGAAAGGAAGGTATGTAAGGAAGAGGACACAAAGTGTAACAAGCTCATTGTGGCAGTGCCTCAGCACTGACTCCCAGTCTTCAAGTATTTGCAACTTGAAAACTTTCCTGAGCTGGAGGTGGTTTCTCCATATTTAATAACCATTCTTGCATTTCTCTACCATGAGCTCAAACAATTCACTTTTGAACACACACTGACTTCAGGTGTCTGCAGCATCTTATGGCAAGGATTTCCACAGCTTAGTTCCACATTGTGGAAAAGGTTAAGTACCTCTGCTTGAGCTTGTCACCTGCTGGTTGGTTCCTAATCCTTTTATTGGAGGTGGTAAAAGCATGCTATGCACGGACTGTGACAGCCAGGAGGCAATCAATTAAAATATCTTGACATGCTTGTGACAGCAAGCTCAGCAGTTCAGAGTAGCTTTCCAAGACTCAAGCTACTGTGTTTCACAATCCGATGTTAAAGAGATGGCAGAAAGCTGGCTGGTGGCGGGGGGGGGAGGGCTGCAGTACTGAGCTGAGCACATTTCTCTCTTTTATCTGAGTGAGAGGATTTGTTTTTCTGAATTTTGGCAAGTTACTTCCGTGGCTCTTAAGATAGTTCCTGCACACAGATTTAAAATAACTGCTATGATCATTTCGTATATAAAGTGTGTGGGAAAAGCAGTTTGAAAACCCATGCTTCTGCCATCTGCTTGACTTTCCTATGTCTCAGAATAGAATTTGGTTTTATATAGTACCTGGTAAGTGAAAGGTGCTTGGGAGCATGTTTCTGTAGCAGCGTATTCTGGGACACTATTTATTTGCTCAGTAGGAGTTTTTCTTGAGCTGAAAACTTTACAAGGACACAGACTTATGAAGAGGGAGCGTTGGCAGGGACACGTGGTGAGTTTATGTCTGGAGTGAGGGGCTTCTGGGTTTTTACCTTTTCTTTGAGGTGCAGCGAAGAAGCACCTGTGATACGCTCCAGGCAACGAAATGCTCCTGTGCAGCGGGTGTGCTGCCCTTCTGCTAAAATTCAAACTTTCCACTTAAACAACCTAGTTCGATGGTTCTCACCATCTCACCATCAGCTGACTGAACGGGGGAGCAGGCAGAGCACGTTTTAAGAGGACAGCTACAAGTAGTGAGAGCTGTAACCAAGCAGTGGCGTTGCGTGGCGAAATAGTTGGTGAAAAGTAGTGGAAGTGCCTGGGAAGCAGGGCTGTATGGTCTGAGATCTCATAGCTACAGGTCACAGCTTTTCACTTTGGAAAGATCCCCAACGTTTGCCTTCTTGAGTTAAACTCTCTGCTGGGTTTCCATACTTTGCTAGTAAAGATTTTTCAGTGTTTGGTAGTTAGTAAACAGGTAGTGTTTGATAATAGTCACGAACATTGCTTGACTAACACTTCAGCCAGCAAAATGCCTTGTGTGGCCAGGACACCAGTGCAGCCTTGGTGCTCCTGATGTCATGTAAGTAGTTGAAGCTGGGAAGGAAACAATTTCAGCGAGCTGGTGCAGAGGTCAGAGCCCAGCTTCCTTCCCTGCAACTGCTGGAGGATTGAGATGCTAATCGGAGGAGGATGTTGTTATTATTTTTCCTATTGAAGTGCGAAGGTAGAGCTCCATACTTGCTGTGAGCAGACCTCTTTATGATACTATTCGGTCTGAACTGTCTAGCTGCATCATTTCGACTGAAAACTCAGCAGTGGCTGAATTAATGTTGGTCTGGTTTCTCAAGCAGGTTGTGCAGCTGAGCTCCATGTGCCTGCCTGACTTAGGAACTGTTAACCAAGGACTTCTCTAAAGCTACTGTTAGCCAGGGACTTCTTGAAAACTAGCTTTAAATATTTCTAGAAGAGCAGCAGTTGTGCTAGCAGCTGCGGTGCAGCCATAACCTTAAGAGTCTTACCCTTGGTAAAAATGTAAGTCTTAATGTTTCAAGACACCTGCAGTGCAGCTGAATTGTCTCTCTCTCTGCTCTTTGTCATAATGAATGTGATGGCAGTGCCAAAGAGGAAAGGTGAGAGAATGCAGCCTTCGTGCCAGTCCCTGGTTAAACAGTTCTCCCAGTCTGCTTTTATAGTAACCTGCACTTAAGCGCATCTTCCTTTCAATAAGCCCTTGGTGAGCATGATCTCTGCTGGAATACTGTAGCACTTGAGGATGTTCCAGCATGAATTGCAGTAGAGTCCGGTAAAGGTTTTCTTTAAAACATATTGTTGGGGTATTTTGCTGTGCACTGCTCTTATATTAATCTAATGTTTTGAACATTTAGCATCTTTGAAATACTTTTCTCAAAAAAAACCCCTAAGCCACTTTCTTCACAGTAGAAGGATGCCGTTATGCATTTGCAGTATGGATGAATACCATTCAATTTTGCTTGCTTACAAGGCATGTATTTTCAGACAATACTTCTATTAAAAATTCGGCAGAGCATTCTTGGGAGGCAGTTCTGCCAGAGATACATGACGAATTTACATAACCCTAGGAGTCTTTCTCTCTTTTTTCTGTAATATCCACCAGTTATGCCTCTCCGATTGGCAGCATGCCCAATAAATCAAATGCATGTGTATTTATGAATTGAAGTATTTAACCATTCAATTACTGTATTGTAAAGAGGCTGTGCTATCAGTAGTTAATTTAGGTATTAATTCAGGCCTGTCAAAGCAGCTGCTGCTTTATCTGTACTTTCTATCAAACGTTTGTTCTACCTGTTGGCAGTGGTTTGCTGCGTGGACTGAATGGGGAAGGTCTCTCCGTGGGAGGACAGAGCCCACATGCGTGACCACGGCTGCTGCCCTTACCCACGCTGAGCGTGCAGCCTCCAAAGCACGTGGGACCCCGCTGGCAGAGCAAAACCAGGCTCGGTTTGATGGGCTGTGCTCGGGCAGGACGAGGCAGCCCTCTGCATGGGAGGCGGTGGATTAAAGGATATACCGTGCTGCTTCAGAGACTCTGCATTAGCAAGCAGCATTGCTGTCCTGGCTGATGATGAGGCAGATTAACTCGATGCAGTTATGCCAATTTAGTGGCTAGAGGCTACGTTCCCCAAATGAGATAATATTGATCTGTCTCAGTATGTCAGACTTGGACTAAATCTGAAGGTGGAAGTGGGCCAAGGTACAGATAAAACAAGTCCCAGCTTAAACTGCTGAAGTTTTCCACTGTAACTTTTGCCCTTGATATCTGATGCTGCTGAAACATAGAAAATGCTCTTCTGCCGTGCTCATAGGATTTTGAGTCATCTTGACGATCACAAGATCTTCTGTCCTGAGGGCATTTCTTGGGGAGCACACAAACTCCACTGTTACCGTTGGGTGTGCAGGGAGGGAAGGAGGCGAGGTTCTCCGCGGACTGATAAGAGGGAAGCTTTGTTCCTCTCTCTTTTTTTTTTTTCTTCTTTTTTTAAAGGCTGAAGTAGACCAGAAAGCCATTTGTTGTCTGCGGGTGGTATGTGTCTTGACTAGCTTCAGATCACTACGTTTGACCTGGTTAGCCATGGATTCCTCTTAGTCTATGGAGGAAAACGAGGCCTTTCCATGGCGCAATTGATCTCATCCTGAGTTAGCATCACCTTTCTTTTTAAGTTGTAACCAGGGTCCAGCTGGCTAACTCTGATTTGAGTGTCTGTGTTTGGTCATTAGAGTTTCACCCTCAGTATCTGATAAGGATTGGGGCATGGATAAGAATTCAGACTTTGAGGTTTGGCTTAAATTAGGTGGAAGTGAATCTCTAGCAACAAGGAAGTAGAAGAAGCGACTGACTGTCTCTCGTCCTTTTCATGTCTTAGTAATCAACGTTTAGGTTCGACTGTTGACAGCTTTGGTTGCACAAATCTTCTCATGAAGATCTTTCCATCTTCCCAGTCAAGACCCTCAGCCTTACTTTCTCATTTAGACATACTCTGTACTTCAGCGACGCCAACGTTAAGTTGCAGGTGTGTCTTTTACTTGATATATTCAGATCTATTCTGACAAAAATGCAAAACACAGTTCAGGCTTCTTAAATAGGGAAGTGTTTTGCAGCATACCTGTTACTCTGACGTTTGACTTGCAGTCCTTGCCTGTCTGCTCCCGGTTGGCAGCTGAAGGTTGGTTTTGGTTAACAAAAATTATCTCCCGGATAGGGAGCGTGATATGATAGAAGTAGGACTGGAAGAGGATGTAGATGTAGGCTTTCTTTATGAAAAAAGGAGATAGGCTTTTCTGCCAGTCACTACGTGTTCACTTGAGTTTTTCTCCAGTAGGTTGAACGTACCGGATATCTTTCAAAGATTGAGGAACCACTGTTGGACTTCTGCTGCCTGGCCGTCCATCTTGGGTTGGGTAGAAATTGCTGCCCTTTGGTTTCTAATTAGTGTGGATTGTGTTCTTAATAGCTGGTGGAGGGATGGGAACTTGGGATAGGCTTCCTTTTATTGTGTGAAATCCAAAAGGGCTGTAACCTGTTACCAAAGCAAGAGCTCCCCTCAATTGTACTGCACTGGCTCTCATCCCAGCTCCTTGCAACACTTCATCAGCTGTTAGGCACAAAGATGCCAAATTCTTAATGTTAAAAGTGACGGGTTTAAGTATTTTGAAATGCTGTTCCATAAAAAAGATTTCCTACTGTTTGACTTCCTCTGCTAATTTTCATCTTTATCGCTTAGTTTGCATTTTTGGGAGTTGTACAGTCTGTTAAGAGGAAGAAGCCGTTGCAAAATCACTTGAAACACCCTTAACAAATGACTGTAGGCTAGGACTTTTACTTTGTGAACTCTTTAACATTTTGACGTTGTTTGTTCTGAACACCTCTTTTATTGCTTCTGGAGATACGTCCTGGGTTTAATTATAGGAATGGGTCAGTCGTAAAGAGGAGTTCTGCACCGTCAGCAAATAAAGTGTTGTGCGTCATTCAACTTAGTCCTCTTCACATTTTCTCTTTTTAATTTCATCTCTCCACTCTCTATGGAAATTGTTTTGAAAAACAGGACACCAAAGTTTATCCCTCTAATGTGTATCCAAATTTTTGACCTTGCAGCACAAACTTAATTAGAGATGAATTGCAGATAGATTCTGAAGCTATAAAGCTCCCAATTTTATTACATTAGGTGCCATAAACAGATTTTTTCTTTAAAAAATACCCCAATAAGTGTTTGTCAATAAATTTCACATTTTTGATGAATATACTTTTTTGTTCTTGGCAGTCTGAACCTCCCAGGAGTACTGACATGTGAAGGCAAGTAAACTTTGTCTACTTGGTTTTCCTTTTAGTCAGCAAGACTATGTGTAGCTTTAATTATTATATTATTCCTGTATACATTTATGAAAAGTATTGAAGTTTCCACCTAAAATGAATGAGATGTGTCCTAAACTTCTGCCATGTTTCTAAACTGTTCTTCCTCTGACAAAGTTAGGTGAATAAATTAAAATGCAACTTGGCATATGCAGGAATAAAGAAAAATCCCTCCCGCATCCTAAGGAAGGGTTTGAATAATAGTAGAAGGTAAGATACAATCAATGTTCAGATAATTTTTTTTTACATGCTTTCTTTTGTCTTCAGCGAGCGTAGAATGAGCAGATGGTCCAGTATAATTGTAAAATTGTGTTAGGCGTTAATAAAGCCCAGAGCATTTAGGTGTGATCAGAGCAAACGGAGGTGGACCTTGCTCTGGATCCAAGAACCAAGAGTAGAAATGTGTTCAGAAAGCAATAACTGGGGTAGGAGAAGCCAGTTTGTAGGCAGGGTTTTAACCAGCAGCAAATAACACAAATGCCTTTGCCACGTGAATTAAAACACAAGGCATTTGTGTGTGCCAGACTGAAAACCAAAAGTGGGCTCTGTAGCATCAAGTCCATGAGATTGAATTGGCATATTTTGAAGAACTCTTAAGATGAATCTGAGACTGGGATAAAATCAATCCATTTGGGGAAATTCAGCCCCAGATTGGGAGTCCTAAACCCAGTTCGCTGCTCCCACCCTCAGTCTCTAAACACCTGGTGCAGGTGGCAAAGCCCAGCAGATACCTGGTTCACCAGTCGCTAGGTTTGAGGGTAACCCAAACTGCACTCCCAAGTGCTGCGAAAAGGGCCACGGTACCCAGCTCCTGCATTAAGTACCATTTAGGAGGCTTAAGGGTATCCAGGGCATCCATAGGGAGTGGCAGACACTATACCTACCGATGGGAAGCCCATTCCTTTCTGGGGCCGTGGTTGGATGCCAAGTAGGAGACTCCAGGGAGTCTTGAATGGCACTCAGCTCCTGTTTTTAGTGGCACTGCACCTTGCTCTCGCTTTCTGCTGGAGAAGAAGTTTAGACACCTCATAGAAATGGAGATGTCTCCACGTTGGTGTCCCAGTGGTGGGCTTGGCTCCAGATTATTGTTGCAGATGATAATGTATGTTATAAAGAGATAGACCACTGAATTTCATAACAAAGATCCTTAGAAATGCTAGATAGCATTCCTACAAGCAAAATTGCTTGTAGATTACAATACAAGAAGAGGTATAATAAATAAGAAATATATGTCTCCCCCCCAAAATTCCGGCTTGTTCAGGAAAAAGAGTTTGTTCCTCGGGATAAGTTAATTTTGGGATGCCCTTAGGATTTATATTTGATCTAGTGTTGTTTATTATCCAGATGTCTTTATAGCGGTGGCAGTTTTTCTTGGAGTGGAGGCTCTGAGGCCCTTTGTGGGTGTTGCCCAGCCACTTGCTCTGCTCTAGGAGTTCACAGGGACACAAGTGGCAGCATTGCCATGACTCGCAAAATTCCCTCTTGAGGTGCAAAATGTTTCTTCCCAGTGACTTTTTCCCCCCCCCCCCAGTTGCAGCACAACCACCTTGATGTTGAGTTCAGGATGAATTAGCTTTTATGTGCCACGGGCATGAGAAGCCCCCGTACACCTGCGCCTGTGCAACCACTTGCTTCTCTCCTGTGCTTTCTGCGTTCCTGGGCATTCAGAAGTACTTCCCAAACCAGCTGCTTGATCCGCCCCGCCAGCTAGTGGCTCCATTCTCAAATAAAACAGCCTCCTTTTGCAGCTTGCTAAAAATAGTTGGTTTTTTTAAAGCCTGAGGACACAGTGACTCATGTGATAGCGAAGAGGAAAAAGGGTTATTTCTTTTGCTTTAGGCTTTGGGAGGAGAGCCGCCGTGCTGCCTCAGCACCAGCCAGGTTTATGCTTGCTCTCGCTTGGGTTTCGCGGCTGCGTTGCCAGACGGGTGGCCCTGGCATCCCTTCCTTTGCCGCAGCAGCCCGGCAGCTACTTGGGATGCAGGTGCCATGTCTCAGAGCCCGCGGCCTCTTGGCTCTGGAGGGAAAGTGTCCGGTCACTGCCACAACTAAAAATAAACCCGTGAGATGGAAAGTCACAAATTTTGGCTCTGGGGGAGTTTGGGCAGAGCTCGCCCAAGGATGAAGGTGTTTCTTGCCCAAACCACGACAATTATAGCTGTGCAATGGGAAATGGTTCCATTTCATCACTATTAGAATTCCTGATATTTAGCTCACAACACTGTTCCAAGTGCAGCTTAAGGAGAGAAAGCAAGTCACAGATACAGCTTGCTCAGGCCCGTTTTTTCAGGAATTCCTGCAGCAGCTCTCCTGTGGTCTGCAGAGGTCTCCTCCTGCCGTCCAACGCCTCAGCGTGGTACTGCGAAACCTGCTTCTAGGCTCTGGCTTGCAGTGGTCCCTCTCCCAGTAACCTGCCCAGGCTCAGTTTTCTCTGCTTATCTCTGAAGCTCTTCATCATCTTTCTCCTTCTGAAGAAGCAGCCCCAAAAAAGGCTCTGTTTTTGACGTAAGTGGAATTGGTTGCAAACCATTTAAGATAACTTATTCAGACTCCAGCGTTTCGGGAGGAACGTGAAGCAGAAAATGGCTGGTATACGTGCGTATGGCATTCTGGTTGCTGAGCAACCTGTTTCTTGCTTCAGCCACTTAGCATAAGAATCCGGTTTCAAATAAGATATTAGGGACTCCGGCTGACTTAGCAATAGCTACGGTAACCTGCAAAGACCAGTTGGACAGGAAAATGAACCCACTTTCTTGGGAAACGAGAAGCTTTGCAAGAACTTTCACCGTAAAGGACCATGTATCCGCAATATTGTTTTTTAATTCCCATACGTAGGTTTTGATGTTTGGGTTCTTGGGTAGACCTTTAATCACTACTTTAGATAAAGCATGCCCAGAAGCAGTGGTTCTTATCTACAGTTTGACAAAGCCAACGTTATCTTTCTTAATGCTTGTAAACTTCCCATGTTTTTATTAATAGCATCCTGAGAACTTGTGCAAGCAGATGATGTTTGCTCCTTTTCTTCTGACAATCTTGTTTTAACCAGTTTTAATAAAATAAAAGTCTTGCCATGAAGGCAAACTAATCTTCCGTGTTGATGGAAGGAAAGAGTATACACTTCAAATATAGCAAAAAACCCAGATCCCTGAAAGTGTGCTGTGATTAGATTTACCAACTTGAATTATCGTGTTTGGGCTTTTGGTTTTTTGTTCTTGCTTTGGTTGTTTGACTGATTTTTCCAGGCTTGCGTTTCTTGGAACCGCCACCACCCAAAAGGAGCTGGGTTTTGTCCTTTTTGTAGTATATTTAGCACACCTTGTTTTCTGAGTCTGACAATCTCTTTGGCTTTCTGTCATCGCTCACAGGAATTGATTGGAGATAACTTGCTTACGTTCATGCACCCATGCACCCAAGTACCCTTTCCTCCCGTCCTTCTCAGCAGTAGCTTATCTGCAGGGTCAAAGGAGTAATAGCAGTCACACTGAATGGGGAAGCAGGGGAACGGAGCCCAGATCCCGCTAGAAGCAGCATAGGCATTTTTTTGCCCTGGTCTGGCCTCGAGGACCAGCTTTGAGAGCCTGAAGAAGGAGGGTACAGGTCAGAGAGCAAGCTGGAGAAGGCAATGGTTCAGCTCCGGTTTAGACCTGTGCTCCAGCCAGAGCTGACGCTTTGCAGCTATCCAAGTTGTCCCACTCGCACAAGCTGCTTCCTCCAGATTAGTCGGTATGAAATGAAGGTTTTAAACTCTAACATCCAAATAACCTTCATAAAACAAGTGAAATGCAACCTTAATAGCAATCTTGGAAAGCGTTTCTTTTTTTAACATTGGTGGAAATGACTGGCTGCTAGCAAGGTTGTGTATTTAAAACTAGATGCCTTTCTGTGCCTTGTGGAGCTGTGTGAGGAAGGGGTTGCATGTGCAGATACCCGGTCTCTCTACACCCTTTCTTCTTATTTTAGTCTGAGTACATTTGATTCATAAGAAGTATTTTATGGGATTTTCAGGCTGTGGCAGCAGGCAGCGGTTGCAGTAAGTTGTCTCCCGTCTGCTGGGCTTCACACAGTAGATCCAGTTTATTTCTGCATCTTCTGGCAGCTAATTATTCCAAAGTTACAAATCTAATTGTCATGCAAGAGTTTGCTTTGGAACATCTTTCCTGAATAATCGCTGCTGATTTTTGCATGTTTTCTCATAATCTAATTTAGAAAGGACAGGATGTTTTTAAGGAGCAGGACAATAGTTACGCAGTGCCAGGGGCTTCATTTTCCTGTGTGGAAATCGGTGGCACACTCCTTCTGGGACCAGCGCTGCTGTTCGTGCACATGGCAGTTAAGCTTAAGCCCCCCTGGTGGAGGTATTTAAGGGTCATTTGTTATGGAAAACCTTGGACTTTTATGTTAAGGGCACGAAATATTTAGTATGCAAATCCCATATGCCTGTTGATGGATAACTTATTAAGAGTCACCAACTGCTGCGGTGCAATCAGGGACTTGAGAAAGTGTGCAGCCATAGTTTCCAGATAGCTGGAATAGAACCATAAAGAGGAAAAAAAGAAAAGGCAAGAAGCAACGGCTGGCTTTAAATTACTGTAAGGGAAATTCAGGTTAGACTTCAGGAAAATTTTCTAAAGATCTGAGGAACTAAATGACCTGGAGAGATGGAGGAACCTCCGGGAGGGTCATTAAGAGGAGGTTGGACCAACATTGGTCAGGAATGATGTGGGCAGTACTGGTCCTGCCCCTGGTGAACCAGAGGAGCAGGCAGCCTCCCCAGAGTCCCTTCACCTCTCTGGCTGTCAGCAGCCACACTGTGAAACCCTCCATAGTTTATCTTAGTTCAGTTTCTTCTCCCTATTCAGTCAAAGAAGTCCTGTGGCTCTTGCTGAGCTATCATCCTGTTCTGTACTAAATATATCATGTTGATGGGCGTTTCGTGACTTCTAGTTGGGGTTTGCGCACCAAGGCTTGTACTACGTGAGATGGTCTCCTCCGGGCTCTGCAGCTGAGCAAGACGGCCCTTCCGTTGGGTTTCTAGAATGAATCTTTAATTGGGTCTTGCTGGTTTGCATGGACTGTGCTTTTCTTGCCAATATTTGACACACAAAGTGATTCTCAACACTGAGGATCTCATTAGATGCTGATACCGAAGGAAACAGCATCTTGCTTATAATTTCCCAAGTATGGCTTTTTTTCCCCTCCGCTTTCCGAACTTCCATTCAATCCAGTAAATGGCTAATTTTAGCATCCTGCCAAATGTTTTATTGCTGTTGTCTTTGTATCTTCAAGCTGGTCTATAAACCAATTTGTATTAGATTTTGGTGGGTTCTTTCTTTCTTAATCCCTTGCCAAGATTGGTGCCGTTCATTCGCGCAAAGTTGATCTAACCAACGTGGTGTGGTGGCTTCACCTCCTCAGTGGGCTGTAAAACACACAGGTGGCCTTGCGAAGAGAACCGAATCCAGGTTGAAGATCTTGAAGATCTCATCTTGTGAGATAAAGTGAGTCAATATGATATTCCTGACGCTGACCCAATTATGTGACTGTTTTGCAGGAAAAAAGAGTACAAGTCTCCCCACCATTGACAAGAGGACCAAGTGCCTTTATACCAGAGAACGAAGTAAGTCTGCAGTTAGCTGGGCCGGGCGGGTGGTAGTTTTTAAAATGGAAGTACTGGAGGACAGTTTTACCATGCTGCTTCTCCGATGGTACCCAGATGAGCTCCTTTGTGAGCAAAAGCGATGATTTCTGTGGAGCAGTGGGTAAGAACCACCCTGCTCTTTCACACGAGTGAAAAGATTTGACATCTTTTCAGTCGCCGGCGCTCCCGGAGACAGCCATGAGTGCTGCTCTGCTCTTCTCGTGGGGGGTGATCGCATACTACCCTTAATGCCAGGCCTAAGGGGAGGCCTATCCAGTACTGCAGCGGTATGATTATATAGCTCTCAGAGCAGCGTCTGACCTTCAGTTTGAGAGAACCGAAAAATATGACTAACTTCTTAGACCGTAGCTGTGGCTCTTGAGAGAATTTGTGGTTGAAAGGTACTGTTTGACTTCAAACTCAAGATTTCTGCCCGTGATTTAATGTTCAACTTAAGCCTTGATTTGCAGCTTGCTGCAGTAAGTAGAAACTTTGCTATGATGTTCTCCTGTGATCTCAGTCTTCACAGAGTATTATTTATTGATCAATTAATTATTTGGGATGGCTGAGTATAAAACCAGGACCTTTTCGATGGTTTTGTTTTAGGTAGTTGCTAAAGGCAGATAATTCACATGCTAGAAGGGCCAAAAAGGCGTTTTGAAAGATGAGATAGCTGCTGCTCTCTGAGTCTCTCTCCATTTGTACACTGGCAAGGTTTGAATTTAAAAACAAACAGAGTGTAAAGGCTGGCAGCCAAAAAACATAATGAAGCAAAAAGGAAGAGAGGGTGAAAAGAGTCTTTTAGACTTGGGAAGAGGGAAGCAGAATGAGTTCCAGCCAAACGAACTTGGGAAAAGGACTTCCCTTTCATATGAAATACGAAATGAAATTGAGAAGCCAAACTTCGTAAGGACTTAATTTTTCTCATAAAGTCAATAATTGTATAAAAAGTAGAAAAATAAATGTATTTAAAATGATAACATATTTTGTGATAATTGTTAATGAATTTATTTCACAGCTGATAACACCTGGTAAAGGTGCTAGACAAGGGTGCAGGAGGAATCACCGCGTAGCTCTCAGAAAGGAGTAACCCCAGTACAAGCAGGAAACCTCCACCTGCCCAGATAAAACAGCTATTCAGTATCACGAACAAATGTTAACTATTGTTTGTTAAGCAAACAACTACCTTTTTGCCCTGTTCCTTGGCATGAAATAGTACAGTGGATAGGAAGGATGAAGCTAGAGATTAGTGATACACTGAATGTCTCACAAATCATAATAACACTGCTCATGTCAAACCCTGCTTTATTGTCGTAAGGGAAGGAATATGGACGGAGCAATAGCAACTTAATTGTAAAGGTTCCTCTTAAAGTGCCGTAAGACTTTACAAGCAGAATAAAAAAACATGTTTGTGGATCCATGGATGGTAATAAATCAGGATGAAGTACCTATACAGTAAGAAGAACATAGTAATATAGGTGGAGATAAATCTCAGAAGCAATAATGCAGCATATTGCTATGCCTAACATAGCAGCAGTGCAGTCCTATAGGATTATATTTCAATTTTGTCAGCAGAATATCTTTGCCATAACTTGTGCTGTTACAAAGAAAACTCCTGACAAGCTGGAGATTAGAAACCTTACCAGAGACATGAAAAGTATGATTTCCCCAAGAAACTCCTAAATGAGACAAAGATCTCGTAAATACATGGGAGATACACCTGCTGAAGAATAAGGGGGACTGCTTGCAGTGGAGCAGGGGATATACAGTAAAAAGTGAGATAAAATGATCTCTAAATGTGTGAGTAAACTTCCGATGGTAAAAACATTCTTAAGGAAAAGTGAGGCGGCATCATTTTGGGTACAAAACACAGAAAAGCTGCCATAGTGAAGAGCTACACATGTAAAAATGATGGAGCTGCCTGGCTGCGTAGCTGCTTCTTCCTTTTCTTTCTGGGATGACAAATTAAAACACGGAAGTACAGTGAAAACATAGTATGTTGTTTGTGGTTTTTTGTACATAACTTCTATATAAGATTTGACGGGAAGATATTTGAGACACAGCCCATTCGCCAGCCCATCATAAAGAAGGAAAATGTATTTTGAATGGAATATTTCAGCAAAAGCATTGTGCGTCCTTGATTTTAGGCACTTTCTATCTTGATGTGCAGTAAACCAGCTAAAATGTTTTCTCATTTCATGGTGTTTGCAATAGTAAGCTGGCTGGTGTAATACTGTTCATTTTCAGAAGAAATACTGGGTATTCTAGTCTTGTGCTTGTAACTTCAGAGGTGAGCATGCCGAGAATGGCTGTTCTTGGTGATAAACACTGAGTAATAGCCCTAAATACTGTGTCAGGGCTTGCAATGCAAGAGCTACTTACTCTTTTGCTGTTTCATTTCATCTTGTGCCCAAGGTTGGGATTGGTTGGAATAATTAAAGAACAGCTTTTGTTTAAAGAAAGCATTAAATTCCTATTCTAAATAATACTTGAACGTTATGGACAAATTAGCATTTGATCTCCTCTTCAATTATACAAGCACAGAAGGGGTGGATTGCCAGGCTGTTTCTGTAATTTGGTTACATAACCCAGTTCCTCTCTATTAATTTTGAAATTTGTTTTAGGGCTGAATGCTCGGGTGGTGTGTGTCTATACAGGCAGACTTCCATAAAGGCTTTACTTTCCATTTAGCTCTTGCTTCCTTCCAGCTCTCTGTACAGGCTTGACTGTAACCATCTGTGAGCTCAGCCGATTTGGAAAGATCTACAGAAAAATGTTTTTGGTTTTCATAGGAACGTATTAAAATAACAGAGGTACAGTGTAAAGTGCTCTTCACTTCTCAGTATACAAGTAGCATCTGTATGTGTGTATTTGCACGCATGCAAGCGTGTATATTTACAAATACACGTCCGGATCTCCTTTAAGTTTGTACACAAGCAAACCTTTCATACCGCAATATGTTTCTCTCCAGGGCTAAAGCTAGAGAAAATCTCTTTCTCTGTTAAGTTTGTCCATCTTATTTTACAGGTTATGCAAGCAAACGGTTTGGATGAACGTACCAATCTTCTTGTGGAAGAATACTCTACGTCTGGTCGCCTGGACAACATCACGCAGGTCATGAGTATCCATACTCAGTACCTGGAGTCTTTCCTCCGCAGCCAGTTCTATATGCTACGCATGGATGGGCCCCTTCCTTTGCCCTATAGGCACTACATTGCTATAATGGTATGTACCAACAGGCTATGTATTTACTCCTTTGACCTTGACTTATGTATTTAAAACAGAAGAAAAAAGGAAGACTTTAGAAAGGAGAGACTAGTGTGATATTTTGACAGGGGGTGAATTTTTGTTGTCGATTTTCATCAGAGTAAAGCATGCTTAGCCAAATGTTTTCAGTGAGAAGGGAGAATTAGCAATGTATATGTTTCCCTGTTTCCCACAGTGATACACTTCTCACATGCCCATGAGAGTGAAGTGTTACAGACAGCAGTTAAAACTGTGTAGCCTTATTTCTGTATATTTAGCCATCAGCACACGGCAGTAGCATGAGATGCAGTGGACTCAAGTCACAACAAATTCCAGGTGGACACTAGGAAAAGAATTTTTACCAAGAGGATGTCGAGACATTGCAACAGGGGTGAAGAGAGGTTGTGTGATCTCTAGGGATGGAGATCTTGTCTGGACAAGGCTCCAAGCAACCTGATCTAAGTCAGCCCTACCACGAGCAGGGGTTTGGACCAGGTCTCCTCTAGAGATCTCTTCCAACCTAAATTAGATTCTGCCATTCGGAGTAAAGTAATCGAACGTATTTTTATTGGAGAATCCCCCATACTGTATAGAAATGCATTGCAATATAAAACATGGCCGCTTGGAATGAAATTGTATTTTTGTTTTGTGTTAGTAACCTGTCTTCCACCTGCAGCAAAATCCAATTACATGGTAATGTGCTGCCCTTTTCCCTCTGTGTTTAATTATTCCAGGCTGCTGCCAGACATCAGTGTTCCTACCTAATAAATATGCACGTTGATGAGTTTTTGAAGACCGGCGGGATTGCGGAGTGGTTGAACGGTTTAGAATACATTCCCCAAAGACTGAAAAATCTGAACGAAATAAACAAACTCCTTGCACACCGGCCCTGGTTAATCACGAAAGAGCACATCCAGGTACCTGTTAAGTCGTACCCTCAAATAGCAGTAAACGTCCGGTAATAAGAACTGCTAAGAACTACACAAGTGTCTGGTTAGGCTTCATTACCTTGAGTTAAAGAATTCAGGGAAGTACTAGAGCATCAAATAAGCCAATAAATTCTTTCTGTGTGACAAAGCCAACAAGATTTACTTTTTAGGAATAGCATTGGCTAAAATAACCCCAAAAGAAAAGAGGTAATATATTCAGTGTATCTTTTTTTATCCAGTGAGAGTTTGTGTGCAAGAGGAATATGGTATTATTGGAAGAAAGGAATTGATCACTTTTTAAAATACCTAGTGTTTTATAAAAAAGCTGGGAGCCAAAGGAAATTTTATATTTACACTCTTTTTATTCTCATTTCAGAAACTTGTCAAGACTGGGGAAAATAATTGGTCTCTTCCTGAACTGGTGCATGCTGTTGTCCTGTTGGCACATTATCATGCCTTGGCAAGTTTTGTATTTGGTAGTGGCATTAATCCAGAGAGAGATCCGGATACATCTAATGGAGTCAGACTTATAGCAGTCAACAACTTCTGTGTCTGTGATCTTGCCAATGACAACAACATAGAAAATGCATCCCTCACAAGTAGCAACTTTGGGGTTAGTGTTGCAAGAAGATTCTTTTGCTTGCCTCTGTTTTGCATTAGAAAACTTTCTTCCATTCTTTCCTGTTTAAATTTCAGGGTAGTTTGAACGGTTTTGTCTACTTTACTGGAATGCTTGAGTCTGGTAGCTCTTATGTTTGCTCTAGCAGTTTTCAGTGTAATCTATTGAGAACCACATTTTAACGGTTGATGGTAGTCAGAGCAATGTAATTCTGATAGTTAAATCTCACAACCCATTGGGCAAGACTAAAACTTTGCTTTCAGCTGAAAGCTTGAAGTCCCAGTTTCTTCAGATAGTGTGTCGCTGACTGGAGTATTACGTCATTCATGTTCCTAACGTGCAGAATGAAAAAAGAAATTAAAAAAAAGCCCCAAAAGTCATAATAATTACAATAATTTTAACTTCAAGGCTTAAAATCACAAAGCAGATCAATTCTGCAACACTTCCACGTAGATGGGCGGAAATGTCTGAAATAAAATTACTTAATTCTTCACAGTGGTGTTCCAGTCTTGAATCAACCAAAAGAGAACTTTGATTACTAGTTAATTAACTTAAATGTAGACCTTTTTTTTCTGAAAGTGGCTCTATAATGCTTTGAAGACGTGTCCTTGAATTAATGCCGATTGATGAATTAGCCTCATTGCCTTTGAGTCGCTAGGTGTATCTTTCAAAATTAGCAGTACAATGTGACCACGTGATCAGTCAGTTCAATTGCTGTATCTTAAATTTCTGGGCTGTGAGACATGCTAGTTCAAATCACCGGGGTGTCTTATTTCCCATTTGTAGTGGGCAAAGGGCTGCTGCTGACTCTGTGCTGCTTGTTAAGCAGTGAGTAGCATACTAAGAAACAGTTACAGCTATGGGCAGAAGAAAAGAATCAAAAGGAAAAGATGGAACAGAAAAACCAAACAATTTATCTTATGAAAAATCTGAGTGACAAGTACAGTTCACAAAACCCCAAACTTTGATGTATTTCTGGTAGAGAGGCCTGTTTTCTTCACAAAGGCAAGAAAAAGGGTCAACGTAATGTTTATTTTGATCACGTGTAATGAAAAAAAACACGCTGATTTGTTGTCTCAGGTTGTGTTCCTGTATTGCAGTGTTGCACTGTATCTCTTCAGAAACTTATCTTGCATTACCAGTAGACTGAAAAAAGTTACCTTAATATTAAAAGCTGTTTTCTGATACATGTAGGGCACACAGGTGGCTTTTCCTGAGCCATCTACGTGGAGGAATAGATCTTATAAGCGACTATGGTTTCCACATTCAAACACCACCTCTTCCACTGTTAATCCCGCTGCAGTAGATTACTGCGATAGGTTAGATTCACACTTCCCGGCTCCCTTCTTCTCCCTGTCTGAAACTTGTTTGTCTACGCTCTATGTGACAAAACGCATTCTGGCTTGAGGTTTTGTGTTTGCTGCTGCTATCTGTTTTTGAGAACGTTTGTTGTCGAGCATGAAATCTGAAGATGACACACGTTGTCTATCTTCTAATTTTGCAGAATGTCATGGTGTTTTTGCAGATTGCAGATTCTTTAAGTGAGCTGGAGGCCTTAATGGAAAGGATGAAGAGGCTACAAGAAGATAAAGAGGACGAGGAAGCCTCTCAGGAAGAAATGGCAACTCGCTTTGAAAAGGAGAAGAAGGAGAGTCTGTTAGTAATTAGTGGAGGTATTTATGCTTTTCCAGTTCCCTTTTGTTTGTGCTTTGTAAGAACTAAACACTTGAGGCCACTTCGGTGACTGCAACTTTTTCTGTCCATTTCTTTATTCTGGTTCTTGGTCTGGTAGGAGTGTAGTAAGGGTGGTCCTGTCACTTGCTTCATCTGCTTAAGATTTCCTGATTGGCAAATAACACCATCCTTTTTGCTACTTGAAATTTAGCTGTTCTATATTAAAAAAAAAAAAAAGGCCTGTAGGGTTCTTTAAAAAGTTGGGTGTAAATTTCTCTTTCTTTATATGCTCTGTGTCTTCAAAATAATCCATTCATGTAAATATTCAATACTATTTCACAGATTTAGGTTCTGCAATGCTTAGAATTTCAATGACGCTCATAAGTAGCCTTCAGACACGACATTTAGTTCAAGAAATAGATTGGGGTGAGACTCAACTTTTTTGCCATTTACTGCCCCACCTAACTTGCTGTTCGGAGTGATCATATCGCTGTGCTGTTCCACTGCCTTGTGTTATGATAGAGATTCTTAGCATTTTTTTTATTATTAAATAATGTTCAAAATTCTGAGCTAAAAGCCTCTTTTCCAATGTTCTTCATGTGCTCTGGAGGTCTTCACCTCTAACAAACCATACAAAGAAATCTGTTTCCCTTAGACAGGGAAGTGGGATATTTTTTTCCAAAGAAAGTGTTCGGAGAAAGAATACCATTAAGAAAATCAGAAACTCCAACCATTTCCTCATAGTGGAGGCTACTTGAAGATGATAGCTTGTGTCTTTTTTTAAGAAGTGACCCATAAAATGCTTCACATTTTACTGACACTGTTCTTTGTGAATTTAGGTCTCGGTAGCTTCAGACCAAACATTTTTGAAGGTATCATAACTTCTTGTGCACTGAGCCCAAAAGGGAGGAAGAATGTATTGTGGACCAGCAGAGACGTTGTTTTGTGGCTCTCTGGGAACATGCAAAATCTCTGAAAAAAGAGACATCCAGCAATGTCATGGCTGGGTTTTAAGAAATGGACATTGTCCATTCTTGCTTTGTTTTTCTTTGGTCAGACAGCATCAACAGTGCAGATAAACTGACGCCTATTGCAGTTTCATTATCAAATCAAGACTTCCATGAGTCTCTGCAACTGAAGGCGTGTAAGGAAGAGGTGTTGTTTGGGACAGAAGGGGTTTTTTTATGCGGTTACTGATATTTTTGTGGACTTCCCTCCCTCTTTGCCTTGTGCTGTTTTAGGTTGAGAGTCTGTAAGCATTGGGCCTTTACCATTTCATGAAATTCAGTCCTTTTTAGGGGAGAGGAGTCTATGTGTGCAGGTTTTTTATTCTTTGCTGAGGATTTGCTGTAGCAGATGCTCTGTGAGCTTCTTCCTATGCAGCTATGTTTTGATTGTTTAATGAGGCAAAGAGGAGATAAAGCACTTCTGCAATTCTTAGATTAACTGACTTTTCAAGGTGCTAACAGTGGACATATGGCAACTGTTCTGTCAATGCATGTGGAAGCGAGCCAGGATTTTAACATCAGGGTCAAATGCAGTCAGCTATGCGGTAGTCAACTTCTGCAGAGGTAGTTACACAATCGAGCCACCTGTTTATTTGGGAGGGAAAGATTGATTCCTGATAGAGAACCTGCGTTTGCTTAGTGACACGTTTTGGAGCTCTTTGAAGATGCTTAGTTACTAGAGCTTCTGGCAGAATTTCAGCCTGATGTACGGTAGAGCTCTTTGCTTTCATATAATCTTCAACTGCTGTTTACAAGTGGAGTGTTGCATTGCTTTCTGGTCGCTCATAACTCCGGGTTATAAAACAGAGCTGGTGTAATTCCTGACACCGTACCTGCTCAGCGTAGCAGTCCTCTTGTCAAGGGTACGTCTTTCTGTTTCTTATCCTAGCACAATGACTTTCCTAATGGGATTCGTCTTGCTGATTTAAGATACCTGGGCTCCCTCAGAAGTCAACACAGAGAAAAGCACACCTCCAGACAGAAGTTTAGTTCATCTTCTCCCGTTTTGTAGAAGCACATTAGATGTCTGGTATAGGCTGACATTTAGTTGGCTCCATGAAAGGGATGGATCCCATACAAGCAGGCTGGGATTGAAATGTTTCTTTCCTTCATACCGCTCTCTTCCTTTGCACAACTTCTAAAATTGTTCTCTAGTCCTGTAGTAGAGTGATAGTTGGAAGTCAGCGCTAACTCATGTGCTTGGCTAAAGTGAAGCATTTTGCTGTTTTATTCACAGCATTTGATGATGAAATAGTTTCTACAGATGTCTCCCGCTATATTGAAGATCCTGGGTTTGGGTACAAAGACTTTGCGAGGCGAGGAGAAGATCATCTGCCAACATTCAGAGCTCAGGTACCGTCTCTTCAAAGAACATTCATTCAAAGAATGTTTGTATATCTCATTACGGGGCAAATAGCGTAAAGCGGTTGTAGTGGGGCATGTTTGTTGCATGCTCCTTTTCTTGTCCTGGTCCATTAAATAACTCACAAGCTTCCATGAGATGAGTTTTTTTACTATTCGTAAATCTCAGACAAGGGAATACTTAGCTTCCAGTCTTATTCCAATTATTACCAGAATTAATGTTTGAAAACTGTAAAGCATCTCACTAAATCTGGAATAAAAGTGAAAGGTAGAAAAGAGAGAATTCCCGTTCCATCCCTCCAGATGTTGTAGAAAAAATCTGCTGGAAGAACTCTTTATTTCTGCCATTTTATCAAGTCTTGTCTGTCCAATGGTTATCAATACATAGATGTTATACATGTCTGTGAGAGCAGTTTGGTGAGTATTGTCCTCGTATATCCACCAAATCACTGGACTTTGAATTTTAGAAAAGAAAAGGAATTCTTAAATATGATTACTGAAGTTTTGAGCTATATCTGAATATATTGTTCAGTGCTGTTGAAGGAACAGCATGTACGTTTTACCTGTACATTGTCTTACGTACTGGCATCTTCTTCCATGACCCGACACGTGAACTTCTTCATGGTATATATAACAGGAGGGACATTCTTGGTGGTTCTGTTCCAGCTTATAGAGTAGATTAATCAGCAGTCTAGTAATAGGTTGTAAGCAATAGAAGAAATCTTAAACCAAATCAGAGAACTTTAATTAAAAAAACAGTGGGTGCAGGAAAACTTTGTGGTCAGAACATGTATCTAAGACTGTAAAATAAAGAATCCATGATCACTCTCAGGAAATGTATTTAGCTATATAGCAGTCTCTGCTGATCTGGATAATTTACTCTGCGGTCTTTATATGAGCCTAAAGTAGGTAGATATTGCCAAAAAGAGGAAGGCATAGAGTCAGTGCCTGTAAATCAAACATTCTGCTTAACTACTTTTAGGAGCAGCAGGCTCCCATGGAAAAAAAGCTCTACAGAAGTTGAAATTGGAACTAAACCATCTCTACTCTTAAATAAACAGGACAGCTTCTGGCCTACATTCAAAGGAGTCACCTTGATAATTTAACTTTATTAGTATGCCCTACTCTTAAGCAGTTAGATGTATATACCCACAGCCTCCCAAATGCTCTGCGATGAACGCTATCTAAATCGCAGTAGCATCCCAAAGCCCTGCAATAAATCCAGTCCTTGTTCTGATAAAAGAAGACTGCCTTTATCTCTGTGGGTTTAAATTTAGTAATAGAAAAAGGTATTCTGTACACAGCAGAATGTCTTTAAATTTATTTTTTTCTCTCTCTCATCGTTAGTATGGATTAACTGCTCTTAGTAAACAGTTCTTTCCTCCTCCTGAAGCTTCTGGTTTTCAGAGGCTTTTGTGATACCCCAGGTGTCCTGGACACCTTTACAGGGCTGGAAGGTACAGCATATTTCTCACAAGCCTTACGGTCTTTTGGACCGGCAGCTGGAGGCCCAGTGTGATGTTGTGGTGCGTTTCAGATGTCACTGAATGCCTCTGTTAGGCAGCTGAGTACCGTCCTACATACTCTTCCCCACTATCCTGATCGGGAGGCCAGTCCAGTAGACGTTCCCTAAAGCGCCTGGGTGAGGACCCTTGCTCAACAGTACCTTTTGAAAACAGCCAGACACAGGAAGGACATGGAGATGATGCCCTCGATTGTAAAGATGGCATCAGTGATTGAATGATTGAGCCCTTGCCAAGGATGTGGGCAAACTAACGTGTTCCGTATAACCGCAGTGTGGAGAGTGGTTGCACGCTGCTCCGAAGCAGGGTCGTTCTCTGCTGATGATGCCATGCCACTATGCAGAGACTTCCCATTCCTGATGTGAGCAGACAAGCTTTTATCCTTGCAATCCAGGTGCTTGTCTAAGACCAAAGCAGCCTGGATTTTATTAGTTTGTTCAAGGACGGTTCAGCGCTTTACCCAATGAGTGTACGTCCTAGGTGGAAGTAAATACTCCATCTCTGCTGAGAGCTAAGCATCAAAGCCACCAAGGGGAACAAGTTTTTAAAATTACAGGCCCATCCCACACAGAACGTCACCGGTCAGAGTGGCACAGCAGAGAGCAGAAAATTGCCTCAACACTTCAAGAGAAGCTTGGGGTTTTTCCTCCTGTAGGCCAATGATATCCAGCTGGAGGTGGGGTGCTGTGATATGACATTCATTGCCAGGAAGCCTGGGGGAATGGAGCAGGTGACAGGGATGAAGGATTCAAAATGCAAACTTTTGGAAGAGAATAAAATTATAACTAGCAGACAACAAAAATTATTGAGCTATAGAGAGGATCAGGTAGGGACTTCACTTCATTTGTACATTTATGTATTTCCTTCTCTTCCTGCAGGACTATACTTGGGAAAATCATGGCTTTTCCCTTGTAAACAGGCTTTATTCTGATATCGGGCATCTCCTCGATGAGAAGTTTCGGATGGTATATAACCTCACGTATAACACTATGGCAACACATGAAGATGTTGATACAACTACGCTAAGAAGAGCTTTATTTAACTATGTCCACTGTATGTATGGAATCAGGTATGGATGAAGATCCCCTGGCTTAGGAGTGCCTTTTAAAGTGTGTGAACAGAATCAAAAATGAACCATGTGAAAAGCATAATTTTAGACTCCGGGTGTTAAAGTGGAGATGGTACCTCAGTCTGGAAGTTAGAGTAGTTTTGCTGGCATATCAGTGTAACTTTTGCTTCCAGTGGAGAAAATTATTATGAATCAGGACGGAAATTATGACAAAAATGTCTTCTCTGAAGCCAGCCTGTATCCTTTGTTCAGAAAACACAACATCCTAGTATTACACCTTTCAGATCCTCTGTTAGCAGGTGGTTTTCTAGTATGTATTATAAATGCTTCAATTCCCAAACTTAAGAACATAATGCTGCCTAAGACCGTGCTTTTAAAAACTTAGATCCAACAGAGTGACTGCCTGTGTTATTTAGGTATGACGACTATGATTATGGAGAAGTTAATCAGTTACTTGAACGCAGCCTGAAGGTTTACATAAAGACAGTGACCTGCTACCCAGAGAGAACTACCAAGCGCATGTACGATAGTTACTGGCGTCAGTTCAAGCACTCGGAGAAGGTACGTATTTCAGAGCCAAAATGGCTTCACAGAGACCCTGTGCTGTTTAAAAATGGCAGTATCTGTCAAAAAATCTGTTTTTAATGAGAAGACAGATAGATACCAGTTTTACAAAATTCCTTCTTAGTGTACTGGAAATATTATTATTATTATTATTATTATTATTATTATTATTATTATTATTATTATTATTATTTTGAGTGACTTCTCCATAAAATTGAACTGACAACTGTAAAAGAAAAGTGGATGAACTTGGGAATGCAGAAGTGGTCAGCCATGCCAATACTTGGGATTTGGGAATCAAAGAAAGATCTTAACTCATATACGTGTATATACACAGACACACACACATATATATGTGTGTGTGTATATATATATAATCTTCATGGTGTTTTTCGTCAATAAAAATGTCAACATGTTTTCCGATATACAAGTTAAATGCTTCCTAACAAGGCATCAGTGCTTGTGTGCCTGCTAGCCTGGCTGGCACATAAACTCTTCCTAATTCCATGCTCCTACATAGCAGTCGCAGGTGGTAGTAAAGAAAACAAAATATAATTCATAAAGAACTAATACCGTTAAGATACAAAAATGGTTTTACTGGGACTCCTCAGATGGAAGACTGCTTAAAGCAGCAGTTGAGGCTAGTTCCCCACAGTCCTAGGATGTTGTCTAGCGTTGGCATACGACACAGCTGTCTCAAGAGGAACTGGAGCCTTGCAGCAGGGTCCCGGGGGAAAGGACATAGTTTCTTGCAGCGATACTTTACTAAAGATTAGAAATTTTAGCCTAAATGGGTACACGATGTTGCATTCAGAGGTGAACTAAATGGCTGGTTTGATTTTTAACAGGTTCATGTCAATCTACTTCTAATGGAAGCTCGTATGCAAGCCGAACTTCTGTATGCCCTTCGTGCCATAACTCGTCACTTAACCTGAAGCATTCGCTGGGCTGGAGTAAAGGAGTTTTTACTGAGTATGTAAAGACCTTTCGAAATAGATACACACCAGAAGCTGTTTGTGATGTAGCATCAGGTTATTCAATTCTCTAGTGTCAAAGTTTAGCCGTGCTTCCTGGCGGCTGTAATGTGCAATGACGTGTTTTATTTTCTTGATGCTTAACATTACTAATGATAACAAAAGTAACACTGAGGAGCACTACTCTGCATTGTTTCCGGATGGATTTCTGTCCAGTGGTCAGGATCCTGAAACTGTTTTTATTATATCCAATCCTAGCGCTTTGTTCTTTAAGCACCAGAGTAAAGTGCTTAGAGACTTCTTTTTCCAAGCAATCATTTTTCAGATTAGTGGAGTCCAGCAGAAGATCGGTTCTGCCTGTCCTGAGAATGTACCACCATGTCGTGACTCGTGACAGAGACGCACGGACTGCGTTGCATCGGATTGCCCACTGGATTCTTCTGTGTCTCCTGGAGACTGCTTGCCAGTCACCGTCTTACTACAGCAATTGAAGGTGATGCGAGATGTGGATGCAAACATTGAGCACACTGTAATGTGAAATTAATCGTGATAAGTCCTACAGCATGCTACTGAAGTGCGAAATTCATCTGCTTTGTTGTGCCCCTTCCCGAGAGAAGAGGCCTCGCGATTTGCCATTTCAGCCACACTTAACCGTGTTCCGATCATGCATAATCTTGTTTTACTGACAGTCACCCTCAGTTGTCCTTACAGTACCCATGCTCATCACACGTTGCGATTTGTTTAGTTGGCACCTATAAAGTTAATACACGGGCTGACCAAAAATAGGGTTATGGGTTTTTTTGCACTCTCTCCTTTCTCAATGTTTTAACTAAGGAAAGTAAAGGAAGGCTAGCATATCTGTTCTTTCATATTGGATGTATAGAAATTTATTTCCCATAACGTTTTCATAGCATGAAATTTTAATATTCAAAGTTTAAAAAGTTTCTATGCATTAGTGTGAGTGAACAAAAGAAAAGTGCAATATTTAAAAAGAAAGCAAGCTTTTTTCCCTTTCATGCCACTGCTAAAGTGTCCTTCTTATATAGCCATAAAGAAATTTTAAAACCAAATTTCTTTATTGTCTAAGGCCTAGCAGTTTTGTTTTAGCTTTTACGGCTTAAGACAACCTGATACTGAGATGCCAAAGCATCCCCAAAACAAAGCATTCTTGGACAACTGGTGATATTGGGGAAGGGAAGAAATAAGCTGCCAAAAATGTCACACTTTTGTGCTGTTTTCTGTTGCTTTTGACTGATTTTTAAGAGCACAAAATGTTGATATTTATAGCTTTATTTTGTATTGCATTAATGAACCAGTGAAGTGCCTAAAGAGATGCTTAAACTTACCCAGTAGGATGCAAGTTGACACTGCTTCAACTTTTGTCTGTTGGTTTGGACTTTTCATATTTCTTTGAGGAGGGTGACCTTTATTTCTGTTGCATACGTTCAAAAATAACTGGATAGGTTTATTTTTAATGTTCCATTGGATTGTAGGCATTTATACAGGATTTTTTTTCCATCGGTGATTGCAGAATAGTTTTTAAAAGTACTATCAGTCGTATTGTAACACTTTTCATTGACAAAATCATGGACCAGTACGCTACAAAAGTTAGTTTTCTCTCTTTTTCCCTTTTCCTGATACCTTGCTGTGACTTCGCATGTTGGTTTTTTTGCTTTATCTGTCTGTTCCGGATTGGAAAGCTAAATGATTGTACACTTTTCTGCACTTTCAGACTGCAGGCTCTGCATGTGAAAACCTTTTGAGGAAGAAATCAGTCTTTTTTTTTTTTTTTAATGTAACGTTGACTATTTAGAAAACGACCCAATAGACAGCATCGGACTCTCTTCTAGAGAGAGCGTTGGGTAAAACATCAGATTTATTTATCTTTTATAGCTAACTGCAAAGATTTCTCGGAAGTGTTGAGATGCTCCTATGTATGAACTTAGATTAACTTTCTAAGTTGTTATGGTCCTTTTTGCTCCCTCTTGTGACTGTAGTGGCCATACCTAATGGCTTTTGTAAAGTAAAACAGTTCTGCTGAGAGACGTTTTCATGCAATACTTTTGCTTTTTTTCAAGCGATGGGAACTGTACAGTACTACTTTAAATTCCTTTGCTTTGAAAAGTCAAGTAGTTCTCAAGAAGCACAGCTGAGCTCTGGAAAAGAGGTGAAACTAGATTTGGGTAACTAATACGGTGGCGCAGTTTCCCTTCAGAAGTGCAAAGACTCTTAGAGTAGGTTGAGTTTCACGTGTGGAAACATTGAGTGCCTTTACTTCTTTCCTTACGAAATATACTTGCCAGCTCAGATGCCTTCTGAGCAAAGTACGTGAGCAGATTTGAAATACAGAAACCATAAATGGATTGCTTCATAAAATTTGTAGTAAACCAGTGATTTCTTTTTCTTTCTTTTTTTTTTTAAGGTGCCATATCAAGTCACATATGGCCTGCAAGACATTCCACCGTAGGAAATGTCATTGTACAACTAGTTTGTTATTTCTCTTTTTTTTTTTTTTTTAATATTAAATGCAAACTTGAAACTTCTGGAAATGTTTTCCACGTGGCATTTTTTTTTTTTTTTTCAAAGTATTGCATTTACAGTGTAACAATTTATAGCCTAGTTTTTATACTCAAAATTATGATTTTTAATAGGTGTTTGTTCAGAATAGGTGTTTAAAGTCAGGCAACTCTACCATACGCTTTACGCACGCTTTAGGCTCACACTGTGCCAAATTTTAATGTGCAAGTGTTCTTGGATTTTTTGCATTTTTAAAGCACTCATGAATGTGAATCTTCACACTTTCTTCATTGATTTTATTCTTAAGAGTACCGTAATCGTTGGAAGTGTAGATATTCTCCCTCTGTGTTCCTTTGTTGGAACTGATATTTACCAGCATTAATGAACGTTAGTCCACAAAATCCCAGCTGCGACCAACACAAAAACAAAGTGTGCAGTCTCCTGTCTACTGAAGAGGAAGCTTGGTAGGTACAATTAGCCAGCAAGCACAGGGAAAGCTGGAAGTAGGGAACGGGGCTTTTGAGCGCGGGCAGCTTCTTAACATGGCAGAATCGCTTCAAAACGTGCGCTGCGACAGGGTACGTTCTGGCTGAAATTGCTCCCTTTTTTTTTTTTGGTAACGAAGAGAAGTGAAAAAGGTGCCGACTGGAGAAAAGCATTTGCATTTCCCAGAGCACTCTGCCTGCAGCAGAACATCACAAGAGTGCCATCATGCAGGAACAAAAACCATTTAAAACGAAGGTACAGTTTGTGCAGAGAGCTACTAAAGCTAGAGCTGTGGTATCCCGGGAGAATTTTGGTGAGCTGTATTTTCATCTAGACGACTGAAACATATATTCTTTGTCCTAAAGCCTTCATTAAAATGAAAAGGATGTACTTTCAGCTTTAAGACTTAAACAACTGCCACTGTCATCTCTTCCTATGTATTAAAAAAAACTTTAAGGACAGGAAAATCAGTGATTGTAAACGATTATAAAGTCAGGTCTCTATAAATTTAGAACAGATCAGAGCAGAACAAAGAGGAAAACATCTTGCTTCTCTGTTACTTGAGTGCAGAAGGTCAGAGGGCCACGTTCTTCAAAAGTATTTTTATTTGTAGTGATGCTGATAGATGTTTCCAAGGGATTTGGAAGAAGCGGCTAGTTGCCAAAATTTCCATGGGAATTTAAGCACCTAGGCACTTAGCAAAATCCTACAAGGTGCCCACTTGCATTTTTGAGTCAGATTTTTAAAGATACTGAGTCACCTAAATTCAATAGAATAAAATCAGTTTCCATAGAGATAAAAGGAATAACAAGTAGCAGATCCGTGCGATTTGCAGCGACTGTTAATGAAATGGGTTGTTTTGGGGACTTAATATAGGCTTAGAGAAATCTTTCCCAAAGCAGTTAAACTGTAAGCTGCTGCTCTTGCAGAACAGGTTCTCGATGTTTCTCATGCATGTGTGTTTTCCATGAACATAGGCATGCATTTCAGGCTCATGTTCCAGAGTTTGGACTCCCTTTTAGAGGAGCTGGATTATTTAACCTCTACTTGCAGAAGAGATTTATTGGTGGTGGCAAGTGGATAACTTGTGCCCGGACTAAAAAGTTTTGGCCACAAAGAAATGCTCCAAATCTTCTTGATTTCAAGTGATGTTCTTTCAGTTACTTTCCTTGGAGGGTTGGATCCTTCTCCCATAAATAAGGGATGATGTTGCACAAAATGGAGGGAGGGGGCAGCGGATTCATTGTAGATGAACTTTCCCAGAGCTGATCTGAATATAAAGCTGTAAGGATTGGTTTGTCGTTAGCGATCCCTCCAAGACCTGGACAAAAACGTCAGTTTTCACTATCTGAACTTCAGATTTATTTTCCCTGATGTCCCCCAGCACTATTGTTTGTCTGAAGAGAGGCATCCACCGGCTTTTCCACATTTGGGAATTGTGAATGAAAATTTTTATCTCCAAAGGAAAATGAACTTAGCGTTTCATACCCACTGCATAGATCAGAGGTGTGGGAGATGGAGAGAGCACAGTAGTACGAGGAAACTTCAGGAGCACCTTGGTCAGTATTAATTTATCCCTTCGGGCACGTTTCCTGGCATGCGGTCATGCTGCTGCTCCCCCAACACACATCAGGTCTCTCTTGCAGACACTTAATCCTTCTGCTGCTCACCAGGGGTAAAAATTGTCATTTTCCAACCTGCCACCACCACCCCCCTGCATCAAGTGCTTCCTATCTATCTTCCTAACTCACAGTCCCGAGCAGCCATGTAGGGACAACCTCCGAGCCTTAACCTTGCAAAACAACGCTAGGCCCCTCTGTCACCCTTTGCTGCTGGGTTCAGGGGGTCTTTCTCATGTTCAGAAACATTTAATTGCCGTAGTAGGTTATTTTCTGGACAGGAAAATTCTAAATCTGGTTCGAAAGGATGACACTCAGTACTTGCTTACAACGTTTAGGTAGCATTTGCCGGTAGCATGTCAGATCCCGTCTCTGGAGGTACAGTAATAATCCAGTGGATCCGCTAAGCAAACGCTTTCTTTGGCAAAACTCCCCGTGCTTGAGCTGTTGAGCTGTGCAGGTTTCTCTGAGGGACATGTAATGGGGGATTTGAGGTCCTCTTGTGCCAGGCAGCCTTGCGGGGCCGTTGGGTCGGCAGCTCCTCGGGTGCCTTGCAGCCGGGCAGACCATGGCCAGCCTCTGGAACAAGTGGATTTGGGTTTTTCATTTATTTATGGGATAAATCCAAATGCACGCCATGGAGTGGCTGTTGGAGACATAGGCAGGGTTGGGTGTTCCTGCGGGTACTGAGTATCATCAGGGCTTGTGGAGAACAGAAATCTGAATTCTGCTCTTGTTCCCGAGAGTAATTAGAGGTGGTATTGAAGATGCCAATTAACATACAAATTGTGGGGAGCAAGCCACAGAAGCACCAGAAGGTACAGACCACAGGCGCTCTCGAGGGGACACAGCCAGCCCAGGAGCTGACATGTTGGTCAGTTGAAGAAACTTGACCAATGTGTCCGAGAGGTTCTTCTGTGTGTCTGTGTGTAGGGGAGATGCTGGGAGATGCCTTCTTCTGAGGCGTTCCAGAGGGCTCCTTATAGGACAAGAGCTGGGGCCTATTCCTGACTCCATGGATGGAGCAGGGGAAGGGAACCGTTTGCTTCTGCCTCAGAAAAACGTGCCACTGTTGAATGACATTTTCTTGCCCCCATCAGCCCTTGGAAGGGAGATTTCAGACAAAATGGGTGAATCCCCAAACGTGGTGTCTCCAGCCGAGGGGTCTGGGGGGGAGCGACAGCAGCAGGTCCAAACATGCACAGCCCAAAACCGTTTCTCATTCCCCGCTTCACGCTCATGTCGTGCCACCGGCCCCAACCTCATCCCTCCAGCCGGGCTGCCACGTCCCCGGGCTGCAGGAGCAGCCCGCTCGGAGCGGTGGGAGACGCGGCCGCTTTTAGGGGAAAAATAATAATAAGTAGGCTACAGCCCTTGGACTCTGCGAGGCAACGCGGTCAGAAATCTTTTTCACGACTGTGACCGGAACTGGATATAAACTGTAGCTTGAAAAAATAGGAATTTTGTAAACTTGAAATCTCTTGGTTTTACCCTTTTCTCCTTTTGCTGGAAAGCCACATGATGAATGTATATGCTTTTATCTTTCTATCCGACATAACTGAAAATCAGACCGCCAACTCCTTGTTTTGTATTAGCCTTTTTTTTTTTTTTTAAAAAAAAAAAAAAAAAAGAAAAGTTTGTGAGCAATATATGTAGCATGCTGTGAACGTCTGTTTTGATCTTTATAGTTACTCTTTAATCCATCAGTATTAACACCAGTTCTTTTTTTGTGTTCCCCTTGGTACTTCGTATGCGGTGTAAGCAGAAGCTGTGATCGGCTTTGCAGTCCTGTGCCGTGTTACTGTAACTCCTTGATTTTTTAGGCAGCACCTGACTGTGGGCCACCCTGGGGCAGGCAGCGTGCCCGTACGCGACTGCCACTTTTCAGTCTCTTGTACTATGTATAGTTTTAAGTAGAATAAGCTTTTTAACAGAATATTGATGCGGTTTTATGAGTCACGCAGGCTGCAAGTGTCTGGTGTGTGAGAGTCTTTGTATTTATAGTTGTTGGGGGTTTGGTTTTTTTGTTTCGTTGTTGGTTTTGTTTTTGGTTTGTTTTTTTTTTTAAATTCATAAAGTAGCAAACTTGATAAACATAGCCACTTTAAACTGCTCTTGCTAAACAGACCCTGCTGTAGATAAAATACCACTGTAGACAGAGGGAGGCCGGCAGACCTCTCGACCGTGGGTGAGCTGAGCTCCTCTCTGCGAAAAGCACGGTCTCGGCTGCGCGGCCGCCCTGCGTTTGGCCGCGTTTGGACCCGAACGCGGGGAAAGCTGAGGTCCGGCGTGTCTTTCAGCCCCCCCGCGCCCATAAGCCTGCTGCTGGCTGACCCCCGCCGTCTGCTCGCCGGCGCAGGGGGGGCAAAACGTGAGTCTTGCCAGGGCGGGAGGGATGGACGGACCAGCTGCTGGACCGAAAACGCGGGCACGGTGTTTCTGCAGCCGAAAAGCTTCCCAGCCTCTCGCGAGTGCAAAATTTAGCCCTTGATTTGCCATCTGCGGAGCCCGGCGTGTCGGGGGTAAGGAGCGGCGCTGGCGGCCCGTGGGCGGCTGTGGGTCTGAGCCCCCTGGCAGGGCAGCGCCCGGGGGTGACGTTCCACCGCATCTCCCACCTCTCGCCCTGCACGGGGGACCAGCTGTACCCAGCCCCAGCCCGGCGGCTCTCAGCTTCTCGCCTCCTCCCGCCACGGCCGCGCCGGTGGTTCGGGATGGAGGATTAAGGACAAAGCTCTGATCCTGCTGCTCCCACCACCAGCACGGAACGGGACACCGTGGTGGCTCTGTGTGTCCCGCCGTCCGTGCAGCATCCCGCGGGCGGGTGGCACTTCACCTGTCCTGCCTCCGGGGCCACCACCGGCCCCGAGCTCCAGAGATGCCACGGGCTCCATGCTTTCACGGGGGGTTTGCCTGCAAGGTTGAGGCAGCTGCTAGGAACTCACTGTGGGTTTCCGCAGCAGCTTTTACCAGTTATTTTTTTCTGTTGTTGCTGGTTGGGGTTTTTTTTTTGTTGGGTTTTTTTTTTGTTTTTTTTTTTTTTTTTTGCAGAGGACAGACTGACCTAGTGGGATGGATTATTTTTTTTCGTGTGTGTGACTTTTGTTAGTTTTTAAGTTACCCAACTTGAATTTCTCTGAACAGATGCAGAAGGAACTTTTTTTTTTTTTTTTGGTGAGTTAAGAGACAAAAACGCATTTTTAAACAAAGGAATCATGTATTAACATTTTAACAGCAATTCATAAATCTGCACTTTTTATGAGGTTTTGAAAAATCTATTTATAGGTACGGAACAATGGGGTTTGTTTAAAACTGTATCGCATTTATACTTGCTGAAATTACTTTCATTGTTATCAGTAGGAATTTCATTGGTTAAATAAAATGGATAAAACCCGTCTCCTGTTCGATCCATCATTTGCCATGTGCTGGGGAACACGTTTCTGGAGCAGAGCATCCCGTGTTTTGTGGTGAGATCCAGTCCTGGGGAAGTGTCCTTCCCCTCCATGCCGTTGTCCTGGTTTTTAATCTATGTATTATTTAATATATAGGTTATTTATATATAGGTAGATATAGGTAATAATTCCATTAAATCTATGCGAACATAGATCCTGATAAATTTATAGCGCTTGCTGAAGGGGATGTCTTTTAAATTGGCAGTTGTCCGTGACGAGGGATGGGGCGATGGGCATCGTGGTGTTCGCTGTTGGTACAGGACTCGTCACCTTCCTCTTAGAAATTTGTGCCGTGAAAGCCACGGGCAGTGGGATGCACCCGGAGCTGCTCCCTCCCTCTTCCAGGGAGCCCTGAGCGAGCCCCGGTGCAGGCGTGGGTGAGAGCCACAAAACCATGAAGGAAACACACAGGAGGGAGGTAACGCATGCCGAGGGCGCTGGCTCGGGGCAATGCCAAGCTTCTCTGCAGCCGGATTATCCCCGACCCCCGCAGTCCTGCCATCCGCCCCATCCAGCCACCAGGGAAGGGTGGCCGAAGGATCACCGAGGGGTTTGTCCTGGAGAGATGCTCATCTCAGAATCCCAGAATGGTTTGGGTTGGAAGGGACCTTAAAGATATTTAGTTCCAACCCCCTGCCCCGGGCAGGGAACCTCCCACTAGACCAGGCTGCTCAAAGCCCCATCCAGCCTGGCCTTGAACACCTCCAGGGATGGGGCATCACACAAGCCTGGGGTGTTGTGGGTGTATCTTGTCCTCCAGCTGCTGGATGCTCACTGGCCTGCCCTCGTCTCTCCCTGCAATGGAAATAACCCCCCAAAAAAACCCTAAAAACCCATTTCTAGTTCTGTTAAGAGGTAGTATGTGCCCCGAGGTGGGCTGTGACAGAGAGCTGTCCCAGCATGGCCATTACCTACTGGCATCTTCAGCTGGTTCAGCTTCATCCTGCCCTGAAAAATACACTTGTCACAATAAAAAAAAGTAGATCTGTAAATACATAAAGTGCTTATTTATTTGCTTTCAGTGGCAGTTTCAAAATACTGAAGATATCTATCCTCTTGGGTCCAGGCAGAGCTTCCCGTCCCCTTATGGGTGCTGTGGCTGTCACCTCCAGGCAACAGTGCCGGACTGAAGGCGGGGGGTGACCATGTCACCAGCACCGTTGTGAAAAAGTTAAAAAACTTGCAATATTCCTCAAAACCCAAAGGCTGCTGTGGAGATCCCGCGTTACGTCCTAAAGGTCCCACGGAACGGGTGAGCGGCAGGGCAGGACGGTGCCCTCCTCAAGCGAGCCCAGCCCTGACGTTGGTCCCTGCCCCTTCCCCCGGCGTGTCAGCGCTCGGACGGGGGCACCCGGCGTGGGCAGAGGACACCCCCGCTCCCCGGCAACCCCGGGCTTGCCCTGCAGCTCGTCCTCACCCCTGGCCGGTTCCCCCTGGAAAACCAAAGCCAAAACCATTTGTGTGTGTTGGTGATTCCCCAAACTTTCCCCTTGACCGTCGTCCCCCCCCCGGCTACTATGGCTCAGTTGCCACCTGGCCACACGCTCACCGCCTCCCGCTCCCGCACCGTCTCACCCCGAAACCAGCCTGTGGACGAAGAAACCCAGAGACCCGCGGGTGGTGGAGACCAGGGACCGTGTCACAGAGATGCCCACACCAGGTGGCCGTGGGACAGTCTCCCTGCGGCCCATAGGTGACCCCGTGGGATGCCCCCCGGGATCTGGGAAAGGGCCATTCCCAGGGTAAGGGTGGGCAGCCAACCCCGCACGGGCGGCGTGTCCTTGGGAAGTCTCCCGAGCCCCTCCAGGTCCCTCCCCAGCCTCACAGAGCACGAGGAGACACCCCAGTGTGCCCCAAGACCGGCACCAGCTGGGAGCGTGGCCACCCCCAGCCTCCTGGATGGAGCCAAAAAGCCACGAGCAGCATCAGGGTGGCCAGCAGTGGAGATCAGGTGGCTCATGGCCTGAGCAAGCCCACATCTCTAGGGTTGGATTTCAGCTTGTACTGGTGTCTCCTTAGCCTCTTCCCAGCATCGCCTCAGGCTCCTCGTGCCGTGGCACTGGGAAGAAACGGTGACCACCCCCAGGCCCCCGTACAGGGCAACTAATGGATCCTCTCTGCCAAGCGTTTGCATTAATCGCTGCTGCCGTGCACCCACCAGCGCATCACCTGATTTCGACGCGGCACACTAAAATAGCCCAAATTATAAGCCGCGTGGAAACATGCAAATTCCCCCCAATAGCTTCTAATTTGATCATGACGGAGCAATCATCTGGCAAGGCACCTGGACAGCAGAGCAGGGGCTCTACAAATCCAAGCTACAATTATAGATGTTATAAATAACATCACTCATCACGCTAATGAGTTCATGTAAGTGCCATTGATTTTTGTAAGCTTTTCAGTGTTTAAAAGAAGATAACGCCTGGATTTGTATTTCCTGCTAAATTAAAACCTACCCACTGTGTCCTCAGCATGTGCTTTTTGTCCTTGGAGCAAAACTTGAATGTTTCCGACCTGCAGGAAAGTGCTTTTGCAGAAGGGAAGCTCTCCTTCTCTGCCTGCCTGGAGCCGGTGTTCAGAGCAGCAACGTGCCCAGGGAACAAAATGTTTCCAAAAAAAAACGGGTACAGGAAATACAACAAACCAAGCGATTTTGGTCAAAACCGAAGTGTTTTAGCTGCCATGACCCGCAACATTCAGTGTTGACTTGCCCGCGAATGAGTTCCCTGGCAGCTTCAGCCCGCCTCTCCCCCGTTGTCTTCATGGCCTGGTGCCCCTCGTCAGGCACCGAAAGCTCCAGCAGGAGAAGAGCTCGGCTGGGGAGATGACGCTGCCTGAATACTGACTTCTAATTTGTCTTGCTAAATTACCTAGCTGATCTCTCTTGGCTTCCTCGGCAACCGGTGGAGAGACTCCACCAGAGGGTGACACCTGCCCTGAATCATCTCCCGGGGGAGCCTGACGCGCCTCCTCCCTCCGCGGCAGGGCAGACACGGTTGGGCTGCAGCGCTCAGCTCCCAGGAGACCGAACTCCAGCGCAGAACTGCCATACAGCACCGCCGTACCGAAAAGATCAGCCGAAAACATCTTTTTTATTAGATTTAAGCTAACCCCTAGGTTTTTTTCTTTCATTTTTCATGCTGAAAAAGACAAACAAACCAAGAAAAATGCAATTTTACAGAAAAGAGGAATAGAAGTTCAGCCGGAGGCATCCTTACCCGCTGTAATTAGTAGACCTGAGTGCAAATTCCCCCCACCGCAGAGATCCAGAGCCTTGGTGCTGTGTCCCCAGGCGTCCCAGCGGTGCCGGCAGGCCACCTTGCGGGAATGTGCTCAGTGCCAAGCACCCACATCTGCTCACAGCTGGGAGCAGGTGATGGAGAAAGAGTGAGACCCTGAATACGCTCCTGAGAGGAACAAAGGACAGGTACCAGGTTCCCAGATACATCCCGCTCCACCAAACCCCCCTCTGATGGGGCTTGGGGGGGATGAGCCGTGGCATTACAGGATGTGGGGATGGACAAAATTATCCTCCATTGCTGGAGCCCGTGTGCCTCTTCCCTGGTTCTTGATGACACCCGGCATCTGAGCAGCCACCCTTTTTCCTGAGCTGTCTACTGGTGGGACGATGACCCTCAGAGATCATTGACACCTCTCTCATTGTCACCATTCAAACCTCTTCTGCAGCCAGCAGGTCTGTGGTCTCACAGATCCTTGAGAAGGCAGCCCCACATGAAATAACTCATCTCAATTTTGTGGAATGCAATGTTTTTTCCGAGTGCAGGCTGTCACCTACCGTGCACAGGTGTATAGTCCCACCCCATGGATGCCTGAGGGTGAAGGATGCACTCAGCCACCCCACAAATATGCATGTTTTCTATGAACTCAAAAAATTGTGGGCCAAGTTCTTTAAGGGATGGGATGACTCCACACAGGTCAGGGCAAATCGTAGGGTTTGAGGTGCACGTGGTGGTTAATGCCATCTGTTGCGGCAGGACCATGCACAAATCCCCACCACTGCCCAAACGTGGCTGAGAGCGCTGGGGGTTGTTTCCAGCAGCACTCAGGAGGCATCAGCCCCTGGTATCATTCCTAGCTGCATGGAAGGACTTAGTGACCCAAAAGTCTTCCAAGGGGCTGTAGGAAAGACCATCTCACCTGTACAATCATCTGGGTGACCTACGTCAATGGCGTCCATGGGTGGGAGAAGCCCCATCAGCCACCAACCCCAGCTAAGCTTCATTGGCCCCAGCTTCAGGCATCCAGCTGAGGTGCCCAGGTGAAAGGCCAGGGAGATATTTATATTGAATGGAGGGACTCCAGTGCATGCAGAGAACAGATTTTAAATGTCCACACTTGGGTGGCATAAATCCAGGTAGTGATGTCTCCCTGGGTCTATTGTATCACCCCTCTGGAGCTGCTCCACTCATCTCAGCAGCTTGTTGGTGTCAGGACGGAGCAGAGAGCACTTTGCAGCCATTACTGTTCACTATTTAGCCACTTGGTTTGAAACTTCCCATCCATCTGCTGCTCTGCTCCCACCACTGAGGAGCTCCCGTGGTTCCTCCCCTGCCCTCTGGCACCATCCTGCCCACCTGCTGCAGCTCCTGGCTTTGGTCCATAACCACCTTCCACCGGCAGACATCGGGAGGTTTGGCAAAATCCACGATATCACAGCAGTAAACATGCAGTGACATCTGCTCCAAATGTCCGCCCTCCACCATGTAAAATTATTTTAAGGCATCAAGTTATTAATAAAGATGATACTTTGGGGGGATCCGAAGCCCCTGCTTCAGCTCTGCAGGTGATGCTGCTGGCTCAGTGGAAAACAGCTTCTACCTCCCAGGAAAATGGTCACAGTTTCAGTGGTTTTGGAAAGGAAAAAGGGTTTCTTTCACCCTTAGAAATGGGAGAAGATGAGACGTCAGCTAAGATGGGCCATGGCTACCAAGGCCCTGGCCCTCCTCTGAGGTGGAGAGAGACACGTTCACGTGCCAGGCTTGGCTTAGCAGCGAGTGCTGAATATCCACGTCAAAACCTCTAAACCAGACCACGGGCTGCTCTTGGATAATTCTGGTCCTTGCTTCAGCCTGGACCCAAAAAATCTTTTCCACTAAAAATGGCAAATTGCCATGAAAAAAAAAAACAACCCACCACATTTGATAAATCACCCTGTTCTGACAGGATATATTTACTTCCTTGGAGATTTTCCAAGCAGCTGTAACACTAACACTGCTGGAAAGTCTGTAGGCCTTTCTGCTTGGCTGGAAACACCAGTTCTGTGGAAATCAATGGCAGATGTTACCCAGCGTGAGATCCAGTCCCAAACCGGAGTAAGTCCAACAGCCCGGGAGACTGTGGAGCGAAGAGGAATCGTCCCGCGGGACTGCAGCCCTGCTAACACGCAAACCCCAGACACGCTCCTTGCTCCCGGGAAATCCTTCCCAGCCAAACGAGATACACTGGTATTTATTTTACAACACCTTTTCCATTTTCTCTTTTCTTTTCCTTTTCCACGACTAAGAGATAACCCGGGAACAAGCATGGCTCAATTCCCTTCCAAACCGGAGCAGCTCCCTGGCCGGAGAGAGGTGCCGAGCTGGTGATGGAGCTCCACGCAGAGGTGAACGGCTTCTGAAACGTGCAACGGCAGCCAAAGTGTGACCCAGAGGACGTAGCCCAGGCTGTGACCGAGGGGCCGTGCTGAGTCCCTCTGCCATTGTCCGTGCCCAGCCCCAGGGTGGATGCAGCAGACACAAGGATCATCTCGAGGTGCAGAGAGACCCCTGGGTAGAAGGGCCGGGTGATCTGGATGGGGGAGGGACATCTTCCACCAGACCAGGCTGCTCAAAGCCCCATCCAACCTGACCTCGACCACTTCCAGGGATGGGGCATCCACAGCTGCTCTGGGCAACCTGTGCCAGTGTCTCCCCAGTTCCTGAAGACCCGAGAGGAATGCAGACCCCACTGGATGGATTCATCTGCCCAGAGGCAGATTAACAGAGGTACCTGCAAAATGCAGGTGCCAACATCTGGTTTATTCATCCCAGGATCTCCGTACTGTCAGTGGAGGAAAATGGCCACTTTTAGGCACTGCTTGTTCTCCTTCTAAAAAGATAAAACCAGTCAAGGGAACGGCATCGCACAAGAGGGAGCTTCTGGGAGCTTCTCCCTGTCGGCTGCGAAGAATCATCCGGCCGTGATGTGGTTTTTCTGTATCCAAACCGGCCATCGCGCTGCACCCCAGGTGCATTTCACCACATCCCACAAGAATAAAAGGTCCCCTCTCCCTCTCTCTCTCTCCTGGCACACACAGAGCTCAATCCGCCTGCAACCCCCCAGCTTTTACCTACGGGTTCCGCAGCTTAATGAATTGACTCTTGTAAAGTGCTCGGAGAGAAGAAAGGTGTTTTAAAAGCACAAAAGGGCCATTAATATCGGATGTCAAACCGTAACAAAGAACAACTGTGCTGCTGGTGCTTTCTTGATTAGCCAGGGCACCCCGGGCTGCATTATCTCCTTTGCAACGGTGACAGAAACACGATACCAGCCCCTCTCTGGAAAAGTAACTTTTATTTTGTTGAAGCCATACGTTTCCAAGGATCGAGCAAAGCTCACAAGCCATAAATCATGCCCACATAAGAATAATCTCAAACAGTAATTAGTTTGCAGCAGGATGTTGCTTGTTCTGTGATAATTGCTGAGCGTTCGAGGCAGATTTCCCATCGCCCGCTCAGACACGCAGCACTGAAGACCAATGCCCCGTGCCGGTTGCAGTCCTTAGCGTTTGAAATCCGAGCACGTTAAGACAATTTTTAATAATACCGCTCCACATCTGCCCAAATCCCTCAGTGCTGCGGCCCCTTAGATTTCAAGGTCTCTCCACTTGCGGTCAGAAGACACGGTCACAGCACAGGGACCTGCTGGCCTGACCCGAGCTAGGCTGGGCAGGGATGGTGACGGACCTCCCGAGGTGTCTCAGCTTTGCCGCCTCTCGGCACACGAGCCCCCACGTCACTGCGGCCGGGGGGTGCACTGGTGGGAGCCGGGATGCGGGGGCTGCTGGGTGAAGGTGTGGGGAAGCTGCTGTGGGTGCAGGAGCCCCGAGAAGTGCCTCGCCGTCTGCTCAGGTGGGTCAGAGACAAGGCCATGCAGAAGGCACGAGACGGGCAGCTCTGGGGGGCAGCTGCCTTCTTCTCGATGCTCAGGCTGCACTGGGGAGCGGCTGCCACCACATGTGCCTTCAGAGGCTGCTGGGGACCCTGGGTCCACCAGGCTGGTGCCCCTGTCACTGCACCCTGGCAGCTCCTGGGGCCTGAGCCGGCTGCTTTCATGCCTTGACAGCCCAAGAGGAGTACTGGGGTTGCGAGAGGAGCAAGGAACCAATTCCCCATCCGGCTCTGCAGCGGGGAAGGCATATTTGAGTAGAAAAAGATGCAAAGTTTCGTTTGGAGAGCATCCGCAGGCTGCTCTCTGCCTGCTGGGAGCAGTGACCTGGACCTTGCCTCTTGCACCCAAAATCCCCGTACCAACAGCTCCAAGGCAAAGGAGGGATTTGCAAAACGCTGCTGACTTCACCCAACTAGACTCCTATTGGCACACAAACGCTGCCTTTCCTTTGGAACCAAGCCGGCGCTGCTTGCCGGGTGGCCTCTCTTTCTCCATGAACCAGCCGTGGCCCACAAAAGGTGAGACGAGTTGTCCTCTGTCCCTGCTCAGCCCACCACCTCCCCACTTCATCCCCACTGTTGGCATCCTCACCAACGCCATTAGCGTCACTGCCGAACGGGATGCCAGCTGGTCAGGGATGTGCAGGCACAGCTGGTTGCGTTGAACGCAGCCCCTGAGTTAAGGAAACAGCCCTCTGTCGCTGCCATGAAACAGACGAATCTTATGTAGCCCCCCAAATCTATCTCCCCCCAGCTCAGCCCCACCACGGGCTGTGTGAGGCAGAAAAGCTGCTGCATGGAGTAACTGGGCTTTCTTCAGCCCAGGACTGGCCACCAGCAACACAGCACCACTGGGTCCCCAAAGGGATGGCAGCACCGGCTTGCACACCCCTGGGACTCTTTATGCTATGGCAGATCAAGGGTCCACAACCAACCTGGCGCTGGAGGGAGGGACAGAGGTGGGGGTGAAGGGCAGGATCCATCCTTGTAGGACTCCCAAATGCCTCTGGGAGTCCAGCCAGAGCAAACGCTGTTGAGACTAAGAACATTCCTCCTGCTGACAGCCGAACCAAGAGATCCAAAGCCCCTCATGAGTCGAGCCCCGTGGAAGGGCAGCGCCCCTGTGCCCTCCTCCAGCAGTGGCGGGCGTCCCTGCGCCCCTTGTCCAGCTGCAAACTCCTGATGGTTCCCTGCAAAGCTCCTGCGTGCACCCTGCCGGCTCCGGTGTGCCAGACGTTGTGGGTCCTGGCTCACGCTGGTGAGGAGGAGGGGTGAAGAAGAGCAAGCAGGGAGGACGAGCGGTGCAGAATAGGGGTTGGGTCCCCTTCCCGCAGAAGCGTGCCTGGCACCGCGCCGGCTCACCAGCTGGGTATTTCACAGCAAAACAAACGCTGTGCCTCAGATCATCCCCCCGCCTCTCCCCCCACCTGGCAGCCCATAGTCCCCACAGGAGAAAGGGGGAACGCAACTGCTTTTTCCCCCCTCCAGGTTTCTGAAATTGGCTAAGGAAGGGAAATGCCCAGCAAAAGCCTTTGCTGTTAGGGCTCATGTTGAGCTTGGCCACGCTGGTCCCTCCAGCTGCAACAGCCACGCGCCCTCTCCTCCTCTCCCGGCAGCAGAGGCCCCTGCCATGAGTCCTGCCAGGACCTCCAAGTGTAAGCAACTCACCACAAGTGTCCCATTCCCTCTGCCTCTTCCATCGCATTTGCAGGACTCCATTCCTTGACATCCCTCTGGCCAGCTTCACTGCCAGCACAGCACCGAGGGGACACTGCTGCCCTGCCCGGGGCTGGCTCCAGCCCCACTCTGACCCTACCACTGGGTACGGGCTATGAAAACACCAAATCACCTCATGCAAAGGCAGCAAAATCCCCCCGTTCCCCACGCATCTCCTGTCCCGTAAGGGCATCCTGTAAGGATGTCCCTGCCACTGACCCAGACCGGTGGGAAGGGCAGAGCTGCTTTTCTTTTGCCCTAGAGGGAAATCTAGGAGGATAATTTTCCCCCTGCGAGCTGGGCTTTCAAAACAAGCCCCAGAAGGACAGTCGTGGTGCTACCCATCCCCAGCCTGGGCACCGTCTTGTGGAGACCCCAGGCTCATCAATACCGCTGTGTGCCTGGGGAACTGTCGGCTCTCAAGGGAGGCAGGGCGGGTGGCAGTGGATTCAAAGCCAAAAGCGTGACTCCCGGGCACTGCTGGGCTTCAGAGCAGGCACAAGGGCTTCAGGGCTGAGACCTTCAGGGGCTTAGACCATCATGGAATGCCACGTCTTGAAGCTTCAGGGCTTAGACTTTCAGTGGTTACCAAAGAGCATGGAAGGGTTGGGGGAAGATGACTTCCGTATGGCTAAAGGAGAATGTTTTCCCACCATGAGAAAGAACAGGCAGCAGGTCTTTCCTCACAACAAGATCCATGTGATTTCAGCTGCCTGGAAAGGCCTGAGGACTATGAGGTACACCAGGTCACATCCCCTCCACAATGAGCACTGAAACCAACAGTAGGACTTCACCCCCATCCCTCCTCGTTCCCCATCATTTCCCAGCCCCAAATCCTTGCACCCTCACTTCCTTCTCTGTAACTAAAATCCTGCCCCGACCGTCACCTCTTCTCCAGCAGGGATGGGCTTCTGTGGAGCTCTCTGACAGTGCGTAGATCTCAGTTTTATCTTTGCTGGAAAGAAATAACCCCATACCACATTTACCACGTGTCTTCCAGAGGAAGCATCTCGACATCTGCAAATCACAGGAACTTTGTGGCTTGCACCAATAAAACCCGAACACTTTACAACAGCAGAACTGGTGGCGTCCCCCGGCAACATTACCTCAGCCTTCTCTGTTACTCCCCCATCAGTTCATCATTATTAATGTCACTACAATAAATACCAGAACAAAATTGACAGCATTTGGCCATGTATCTTAAAGCATCGCCCCACTCCTCCTTCACTCCGTGTCTTTGCAGCCTTGGTTTCCATCCCTATCAGTCATCAGAGGAGCCTTTAGGGACAAACCGTTTGACTATGTGACCAGCCAAGTAATAAAAGCCATGCAGAAGTGCGGCTGTGGCATCAATGATGAGCGAGAAGGTGCCCCCAATCCCGGTGGCCATGTCTTTGAGGACGGAGGGAATGGCACAGATGGAGTGGTAAGGGAAAGCAGCGAGGTGAAGGACAAACCCCACAGGGATGCGCAGAATCCTGTAGGTGAGGGATGCCACATCTTGAACAATTTCCAGGAAGCCCAGGAAGATGTTGACGATGACCCTCCCCACATCATAGGGGATGCTGATGAGCACCATGCTTATGGCTTTAAGGTAGGACACCACCCCGTTCCACAGGCTGTAGACTCCATCCAGAACTGCACCACCAACCCGCTTGATAACAAGCCACAGAAAATAAAACACAAATTTCACCAGCTCCACAAACACATAGATGAGGAGTTCCAGAAGTTTGATGAAAGGGGTAGCAATGACACCAGCCACTTTCCTCACCAAGCCACTGTCTTTGGCCTCCTGGTTGTCACTTGTTTCTACTTGCTCTCCAGAGCGGATCTGACTGACAGCCTGCAGTATTGCTTCTATTTTCTCCTGGCTTGGGTTGTCTTCCCCACAGCTGCCCTTAAACAAGTGAACTCCTGCTAGAAGCTGCTTCTCCAGCTCTCCCACCGTGAGGTCTGCTAAGCTGTTTTCATCATTCATTTTTTTGACCAGTCCCAGGGACCATCCCTCTGGAGCATCACAGCAGGCTGCCAGCCAGAGGCTCTCTGGCACTGACACCTTCCCTTTAACTCGGACACTGGAAGGAATTGCGCCTGCAAGGAGATACAGATGATCCTTCTTGGAGCAGTGAGGGACCAGAGCTTCTTCCACTACCCTCCCAATGTCTCTGTGCCAGCTTTTGCTCAGAGATGGGCTCAGAGGGACGGCGTTCGTGAGCGTGTAAGTGGCCATCTGGAAATCCTCCTCATTGAGCAAGCTGGGATTGAGCAGCCCTCTCTCATAACCGGAGCCCACGTAGTCTGAGGTCAGGGCTTGATTTGCACCAAGGCTGGCCACAGTGCCAATGACATCAGCTTCATGCACCATCTCATGCAGATCATTTTCTGGATCGTCTATCTGAAATAGTAGAGAGGAGAGTTACTGGATGCAATTTCCCTTTCTAGAAGGCAACGTGTAAAATGGGCCTTGAAGTGTATTTGCCGTCACGACTACTACTACACGCTGTGCCTCGGACCACATCCTGTGCTCCCTCCTTATTTTCCTTGCAGTGCTTCAGAGAAGTGTATGCTCTACTGAGCTGCCTGCCCAAGCACATCAGTTTAGGCTGCAAGGGATGCTTGCAGCTCTCCAGTTTGGTCCACAGCACAACACAGCCTCCAGAATCTCAGCAGCCACCCCGCACCAAGCCTCTCACTTGTGATTTTTTTTCTAGAAGAGATTTTTTAAGACCAATAGATGGCTTGATTTAGGGCCTTGTTCTCACCTCCTATGGTGGTGGTACCTGGTACCTCCAGTTCACTCAAGCAGCTACCATGGCACCTTAATTCAGTCCCTCTGAACCATCAAATTCAAGCCATGAAGAAAAAAAACCCCATGGTACATAAGATGCCTAGAGAAGGCATTTACCTCTCACCACCGATTGTGTCAGAAGGCAGAATGAAGCTAGGCACCAGGGCAGGTGACCTGAATTTCCCTGCCTTGAACACAGACACGGCACTGAGCTCCTAGGGCTGTCTCAGGGCTGGTCATTAGTAGTTTGAACCTCATGTCATTAATTGTCTGAACCTCATCCTTAATGACCGCACAACTCCTGGCATCACGTGGGAGAGGATGCCATCACCGCAGGTCCTCAATGGAATCTGTGTTACCTGCTCATGTCTGCTGCAACGGGAATACATCCTGGGGCCGTGCACGGAGCCACGCACGGGGAGGTAACGAGCAGTGGGAGCAGGAGCACTGAATGTCAGGGCATGCTCAGGTCTTTCTCGGGTGGCTGCAGCTCTGTCTGCTCCTTAGTCACTCCTACCGTCACTGCCTACAGCCGCTCTGGGGGGGTTGCCAGATTGTCATTTTCTTCCCCAAATTAGAGGGTGAGCATGTTGGTAGAAGCTCGGGGGTGGCAGACTGTCTCTGGCAGTCGCTGCCTCCTGCAGTCACTGCTTCAGAGGCTGTGGCCTCAGCTCCCAGCACTGTGCTGGCCCAATTAAACCTGCTGTCTTTGCTCCTGGCCTACAGGCTGTTTACTGCACTGTATAATACGTACTTTGGAGACATTTATGGCAGACAGTTCATAGTCTACCTTGAGTCACTCCCCAGTCGTCCTTTTCTTGTCCCTTGGCCATCCTGCCGTGCACTTGGACAGACGTACAACTACGTCTTTGCAACCTTAGAGTTGGCATCCTCTTCGTGCCGCATCCCCCCCCTTGCAGCGCTGCGTCTACCTGCGCTGAGAGACGGGGTGGAAGTGCCATCAGCAGTGAGTGTCAGCAGCTATCCATCACCCTCGCCATAGGAACTGATCTCTGGCCGGCCTCCTGCATCAGCCAGGCCCCTGTGGTCCAGGCTCAGGGCTCCCTCTGCACCAAGGCTGGTCACAGTGCCAACGCTGGCGGTTGCGGAGAGCTGCATTACCCCCATCTCCTGCTAGGAGGTTTCTTGCGCTTCGTTTTGAAGCATCTGATGGTTATTGCTTCAGGACCAAAAGCAGCACAGCGAGTCCTACGTACTGACGCACAAGTCGTAGCTTTTTCTAAATACACCACTTAAAAAAGACTTATCCTGCACTTCTGCTGCTGCCTTCTGCTCCTCTCACTCAGACACCCCAAACTCAAGGGCTGCAGTCCACAAAATCACTGTCCCGTCCTGCCCCCCCAGCTCATTCTCCTTATCCTGATGCAACGACGGTGTTGTGCCATGGAACAAGGGACACAGTCCCGATGTGTTTAATCCCATAGTACAGGTGGGGAGGGAGTGGGTAGATGGGCAAGGCTGTGCCTGAGAACTGCCCCCCATGGTATGGCCCTTTTGAGCCTGACACCCTTGCAGAGACACCCATCCCCTCTCGCTCCCATGGCAGTGCTGCCATACGACAAGGACACGTAGACCCAAGGCGGGTCAGCTCTGTCTCCTGGCAGAGATTCCCAGCCTACATGAAGCAGACGGTATAAACTTAATTTTCTCTCCTTATGAGCCGAGGCATGCAAACCTTGAGGTGCCGATCAAGAAAATATGTCTCTGGTTACCTATTCAGCTGCAGGCTTTTGCACATACCACTGGGATTGTTTAGGTGCAATTAAAAAAGAACATGATAAAAATGCGGCCGTGTGCTGTTTATGCGTAAGGTTCTGACATCACTGAGTTATGCTTATAATAACTCATATTATGGTTTGTAATAACCCATGTGTAACTGAGGTTTTCATGCCTCCTCCAGCTCAGCCCAAACGGCAAGCTGTCTCCAGCACTGCATCTAATCTGCATTGCAAGCTGCCTTTCCTCACTCCTTCAAAAAGCTTTTGGTTTGTGTCACCGCCAAAGCATATCTGCATCCACGGAGCCAGCCACGAAGCCATCTGTCCAAATAACCTGGAATATCTAAGGGCAAGATCCGAGCAGACAGGTAAACACCTCACTCAGAGGACGGGGATTTAAAAATGAATTATGCATCTGAACACCTGTATGGATGTGAGCACCTAAAAATACTTCTGTGTTTCATAAAGTGGGAGTTGCAGTTTCACAGAAGGGGCGGAGGCAGAGGGGGATTAAAAGTGTGGCAACACACAGCTATTAGAGCCGGCAGCTTCCACCAAGTTTGGCCATTTAACAGCATAGGACACTGTTACCTCCCACCTTCCCCAGCCCAATACCATCCCAGCCGAACTTCAGCATCCCACCCCACTCGCTGCTGCCTCAGGCACGCTCCTGCCTTTGATCGCAGTGGAAATATTTCGTCCAACCTTAGTGTGAGACTTGTTTCTCAGGGAGGAGGCATGGTGCATCTTACACCAAGGTTTCTGTCGTAGGACGGTCACATGAGTGGCTCTAGAAGTACCTGTTTCTCTTGACTGTCTAGCAAGAGAGGTGGCAAGGGCAGCTCAGGGGAGGCTATAGCTGGGTGATGCAAACCCCACCTTGGTCATCTGGCTGGTGGTAGTCATCAACCAAATGAAAACACAAGGTGATTCATCCAGTCTGTCGTACGTTGGGACAGAAAAAGCAACTCCAGAGTTTTCCATCTCTCTCTAAGCTATAGAAAGAGACAAACCCGCAGATTTTCAGACCACTGAAACAAGAGGAGGTGAAAGCCACCTACGTAACTTGCTCTCAACCCCTAGACAACCTGTGGCAGAGCATGTTTCCAGACCTGAGCCTGGGGGAGTCCCACCAGGACCCTGCTCATCAGCCTACCCTTCCTGCTCTCTAATTTTTCACTAATTGCTGAATTAATTCGCTGTTTTCCAGCTGCCAATCGGCAGTGGGTGGCACTGACATTCCTTGCACTTCTCACCCAATTACTGCTTCTGTGCTACACTTGGCACTTGTTTCTCAGGCAGACATTCCTGAGGAGGCTAGGCATGCAGGGAGTGAGAGGGTGCGCTCACCACTTACATCATTACCCAAAAAAAAAATGGCATGTGACAACCCTGAGGCCCTCACCAGAGAGCAGAGAGCATTTTTACAGTGATTCCTTTCTGCTTGCTGTGCTTCTGCACGTGCGTCTGCATGCACACAGGCGTAAGCGCATGCCACGGTGCAGCTGAGCCTGCTCATACCCTGTCTTGGTGAGGAAATTACCCTGAAGATAGGCAAGATATAACCTCATGGGGCTACGCTGCAGAGCAGGTATTGCTAAGGGTTCCCTTCAGCAGACGTCTGACCTTTCCTAACCATCTGACCTAGCCTTGATAGGAATATGCATAATGTGTATGACGTGACATCTCTTCCCCATTTTCTTCTCTCAGATCCAGCGTGGTGGTGCTTATTCCTTGAGTTACAGAAATTTTTTATAGTCCTGATATCTTCCCCTTACAGATTCTTCTGACAGTTTTTTTTCCTACTATTTTCCTGTCTTGGACTGAGTTTCCTCCAGTGAACTGCAGAGCTGCTACCTCCCACCTCCGAGACACCTGCATTTTAGCATCAGTGTAAACTAAGAACAGACACACAGCAATGTACGGGGATGCTCTGGAGAAGCAGAACAGCTAAAGGTAGTGCCTGGCCAATTATTTCTGGGGCTGCGGTACAGTTTGGAGGCAGGAGACGCAAGGTTTGGGGGCTCTGGAGTGCTGGTAGGGGTGATGATAAGGTGAGGGGCGAAGAGGCATGGAGCAGGGAAGGTAGGAGAGCCAGCTGGAGGGAGGTGCTCCAAAGCTGCTGTGGAGGGGCTGCCTGCTGCTCCATGGCAGGAATGGCTTTCGAGCCTGCCCGGGCAGGTCTTGGTGAGTCAGACCACAAGGAACAGGAGGAGATATGGTGGCTAGAAGTGATGAAGGGCATCAGCGGCTGAGGGAAATGGGAAAGGATCTCATCTCTGCCTCTTTGCGTCCATGGCACTGACAGCAGATTCTTACTCTCCTAGATCCCCTTTGTGCTTTAAAAATTCATCACCCTTCCTCAACACCATAATGGCAGAGTCTGTAAAAAGCTTCCCTCTGTTTTAAAAGGGCAGGCAGACACTTCCCCAGCCATCTGTGAAGTGGAAGGAGGGCAGATCAAAGGGCCCTTGGGAACTTCTGCAACTCAAAACCCAGCCCAGAGATCAGGCAGACAGTCCGGGGTGAGGATGGGGACATAGGATCTCCTGTCTTCACTGCCTGTGACCTTGTGGCCTTAGTATCTCATTACCCCACAGGAGGAAAATTAACACGGCAGCCGCTCTCCTGGGACAGGGGTGAGCTTTGATTCTGGCTCCGGCACCCGAGGGCCCTGCTCCCACCACGCTGCGCGGATGCTGCAGCCATCCCTGACCTGACGAAGCACCCTCGCACCCTGCCGATCTCTCCTCAGCTCAACAGTCGGGGGTAGCTTGGTGTTTGCTACAAAATTCACCATTATTACTCCTGAAAGACCTGAAGCGGGGCGGGGGGGGAGAAAAAAAAGAGGTAAAGAGTACTTGTTTTCTTAGGACACCAGCAATTTTTCAAGGATTTCCTCTAAATATAATAGCCTGAAGGACTTGCTTAAACATGCCAAGTGTCAAGGGAGACACAAACCACTGAGGCTCTGGCAAAATTCATTTTATACTACACACTTCTGACCCAACTGGAGCCCACACGCTCCAGAACACGGCAACTCATTTCCCTGCTGGCGTCTGCAACACGGACACAACAAAAAGCTGCAGCAGCCAACTTGGTGAACCGCAAAGGGATGTTTTATCCCTGCGCAGCGAAGCTGAAGAGTTTTTATCAACACTGTGATCACGCTGGCAACAGAACAAACTTCAACTTGACACCGCGGTGTTTTAACCCCGCAACCCAGCGGCAGCGCTCCCCCCCCCGCGGGAGCCGGCTGGGCAGGACAGATGCATCAGCCGGTGTCAAAGATGACTTTTTCTCCTCTCCTAGCTTTCATTAATAAGCCCCCACGGGACAAGGAAATATTTGTTTGCTCGGTTCCAAGCACAAAAGTAAGTTCCGCTTGTGCTAAACTGAAAACCAAAGAAGTTCAACAAAGCTCCTGCCCCCTTTAGAAAATCCTATCCCCAGCTTCCCCCCCCCCCAAAGGAAACGTTCTCCAGGAACATTTGCTTTACAGTGAAGGAAAGGCTGACCTACCTGCGGTTCGACCAGCCAGCTCTCCTCCTCATTTTGGGCTGGCTTTGTATACTTAAAAGCTGAATAAAGAGGGATTTTGTCCTTAGTACTGTAGAGGGTTGCAAAGCGTGGCTCTTTGTTGTACTGCTGACAGATTTTCACGTGGAAACGCTCCGTAAACCCTTCGGGTGGAACTTGTCCAGGGAAGAACACATTACACTCAGCAAAACCAGTTTCATCCTCTCCAACAACTCTGCCCTGGGAAAAGCCTGGGAAAACTGAGATGCAAAGCAAAAATACAACTGACGTCTTCATGGTCCGCTCCCTGGAGCTGAGGGAAGCCCCGTCTGCCTCCGCTGGGTCCGGCAAAGGACCTGTGCTCTGAGTCCATGCAGCAGCGAAGCCAGAAAGCGTCTGGAATTCGGGTGTAGCGTGCGAGGGAAATGAAATACGAAACCGCAGCCGATCCCTCCGGGAGCCAGCGCGTTCCGCCCGCAGCGCCTTGAGGGACCGAACGTGCGCCGGGCTGCGCTGACACGGGCTGCGGACGCCAGCTGCCCGCAGGAGATAATGCCGAGCAACCTGGAATCATCAGGGCTCGTTGGGAAGAGGAGGAGGAGGAGGGAGGCCTAGGGCGGTGCGGGGCTGGAGCTGAGCAGCATCGGCCGCCCGGGCTGGGGCTCCGCGCTGGCGGGGGTGTGGTGTGCTGCATTGCAGCAGAGTCCCCGGCAGGAATTTTGGCTGACGCAGCCAGAAATCTTCCTGGGGCTGCCAGGGGGGATGCTGCAAAGTCAGATTCACCACACCGAAGAAGGTGTTAGCTGCCCTGCCCAGCTGCGAGCCTGGCTGAGGGAGAGGAAGAGGAGAGGTGGCAGGATATTGGAACTGATGGGAACCCACTTCGCCCCTTTTTTAGGGGGTCTGTCACCACTGGTGCTGTTAGCCACGTGCTGCTAAAGTGCCTGGGAAAGGTATTCTCCCATCTCTCTCGGAGTATAATGGGCATCCAAAACCCTGCTGTGGAGCAGTATCACCCCACCTTGGCAGACTCTTCCTCAGGAGAGACTGATAAGAGGCAGAAGGATGAAGACCCTCGGATCACGTACCCCTAATTAACTCCCACTTCTGAATATTTTGACCAAACCTATAGAACCGGCCAAAAAAATTAACAATAATAATGAAGAAAATCTAGCTAAAGGGAATGAAACTGCTCCTCTGAGTTTATGATTAGCAGAGCAACCATCTGCCCGGTGAACAGTCGGCTATGATGTCCCAGCTACTGCTGGGTAAAAAGGCTGTGTTCCTTCAGTTCTTAGGAAAATTAATGTTTTCAGAAGAGAGGGGATGGAAAGGAGACTACAGAGCAGTGTCTCAGACTCAAGAAAATGTGCATGTTCCCACCCAAGAGTTAGATATGATCAGCTGTGTTGCCAAAAACTGAAAAAAATCCTGGGTGCCAGTAAGGCACAGGTCCCTTTTATAATTTCCGAGGAAAAAACTCCAAGTGCCACCAACTCACAAATGCTTTGCAGACAGGGTAGGAGTAGTCTATATTGCAAATGACGAAACGGGACAGCGGTGGCTAAAGGTCAGAGAAGTAGCCTGTAAAAGCACTAAAAATAGACTGGACTCTAAGGCGATCATTCCTCTACGCAGGAATGACTTGTAGAAGTAGCAAGGCAAGGAAATACCTCAGCACCTCTTGGTGGGGTGTTAGCAACTCAGGGAGACAGAGGCGGGCTGGCCAGGCTGGGGAACAACAGGAAATGTAGTAAGTGGACTTGGCTTGGGTCCAGGCAGATGCCCGGTCGCCCAGCCCTGCCAGAAAGAGTTAGTCACGCTCAGGAAAAACTATGGAAATTAAAGCACAGATACGGCATGACCTGAAGACAGCAGTTCCAAAAGACAGGCTTAAAATTTCATTTTCCTGGATGTAAAAAGGCTCCTGGGAAATCGAGAACTGAAGCCAAACCTTAGCTATTAGATATTTGTCTCATCCCAGGCTTGCAATTACCTAGGCAGCAGAGGAAAGTATTTTCACAAGTGCGGTAAGCCCTGGTCCCCAGGGAAACCTAGGCCAGGTGATGCCTTTAAAGACCCCGCTCCAAGAGTGACCCGCATTACCCCAGGATAGGCATGGTCCCAATCCAACATAAAGGCAGCATGAGGTCTCTTAAGATGGGCATGACAGTGACCAGCACGCTGAGCAGATCTATGACTTCTACCAGGAAACACGGACATCCTGCCTCTGCCCTGGACCTGCACATCAACCTCTTGCAGCACCTCTGTCTCTCTGGGACACACAGCCCCAAGCTGTCTTCTGAGCCTCACGGGCTTCTTATCTGCTTTTTGGGAACTCTGAGCAGCTCTTTCCTTTCAGGCGGTGAGGCTGGGACCTGCCTGCCTATTCACCTCTGTATTTACCAGCAAATGGATAACGCTTGACTCAACCATGAAGAGCATCGGTGTGAAAGCCAGCATGGAGCTCCACTCCCTTACTCCCAATCCCATTTTCTTTCCATGCAAGGCCCCTCTCCAGTTTCTATCCAATTTAAGATAGCTGTTGCAATCCTTGAACGTGGAGCTGTATATTTTTTCCTGTTCTTGCTAACATCACTATTACTGAAGAGGCTAGTGCCATCATCATGGTGTGGCACTCGCTGTGCTGAGAAGATAAAGGCCAAAGGACTGCCCTGCCCTGGGAAGATCACGCTCTCAGCCAACAGATCACAGACAGACAGAAGAGTCAAACCCAGTGAGACGGAGTTGGTCAGAGGTTTTGAAAACTCAGTGCTGCAGTAGCACGAGTATGCAGTAGCATGAGCCGGCCGTGGCAGGGTGGCCTCGCAGGAACCAGGGCTGCCTCCTCCAAACCCACCGAGGGGTGAGAGGGCAACAAGCCTAGCCATGCCAGTGGTGCAGGCAAGGACCTGATATTTGACATGATGGAGGAGAGGGAGCCCAGGGAAGATGCAGAGAGACAGGCGATGTGGTCAAAGGGACACATAAATAAAGTCGTCTCTCAGTGGGAGGCAGAGGTGGGTGGGTGGACAGGAGAGGATGTAGGCAAGAGAGTGCATGGACACAGACTTTGCAAGGCATACAAGAAATAGAGCGCGTTGGGGAAAACAGATTAAAGACAGAGAGATTGGAGAGAGAAAAGGACAAGAAAAGAGGTAAGGATCTAGAAAATGGTACTGACCAGGATGAAAAGGAGGAGATCGGGGCAAAAATTAGAGCTGAGGGGGGATCTGCGTTCCTTAAAAACTGATGTGTTAAGGAAAGGTTAAGAAGGAAAATGAATGGAAACAGGTGTGAGGAAAGTCAGGGTCAAGTGAGGAGATGAGAGCGAGCTGAGGAAAGCTGTCTCCTTCTGTGTTAAGAAAATGAGCAGAAAACATGAGGAGGAGGAAAGAGAAAAGAGAATGAAAGCAGTTTTCATCCATCTTCATGGACCCACCGTGGATGACCAGTCCTCCTCTTCCTCAAGGCTCAAAAGCACCAAGACAAGACCAAAGTCTCAAAGAAAAGAATACCTCCCTGCAAAACCAACCTGAAAAGCATACCAGCATCCAAACCCTGTAGCCAGGAGAAGCTGCTGGGCTTGTTTGATTGCTTTCCCACACTGTGCCTCCAGCCCTGTCTCTCTGTTCACACGGCTGACACTGGATTTGCTACAAATAGCAATTCTTTCTCCTCGCATGCCTGACCCCTCTAGCTTAGTCTTTCAAAACATTCTTGACTCCAAATAGTTTTCCAGGCCGGATCTCCTGCCTCCTACCACGACCTCGGAGTGGGACCGCAGTGCAGTATGTGACTCTCCCATTCTTCTGAGAAGGAAAGGAAAAAGAAAGTGTCTCCAAGGGCAAGCAGTCCCAATGGAGAGACACCATCTGATTCAGTGGAGATACCGAAGTCTGGGCTTGGAGCACGGCAGTGCCAGCAGACACGCCATGGCATGTCAGAAAGCACATCTGCCTCCTCACTGTCTCATAGGGAAAGAGTTTCTTTTTAAAATTAGCTTAAAAAGTTGGTCTGGGAAAGGAGCCCAGTGCTGAGCTAGGGAGAAAAGCATGAGTGAAACAATTTTCCTGCTAAAACAAAGAGATTCAAGGGCCAGGAGGGCAGAAAGACAATAAACTCTTCAGGGAAGAGCTTAGCAACATGCACTGGGATTTTGATTCCCACCTAAACCAGGTCTTCCTGCCAGTCTACTGCCTGCTTGTTAGGTGGTTACACATATGTCTTCACACCTTCCCCGTGGTGCCCCTCAATGCTGGTGAGGAATGGTCCACCATTGATGATACTGGTCCGTTGCTCACCTTCTGCCGTGATGCTCATAAGCAAGGGTGGGCCAGCAAGAGGCCGCTAACCACCTCAAACTGCCAGAGATGCTCATCTGGGTGCTCTCCTCCCTCACTTGGCTTTCCTCCTGGCTGCACTCAGTGTCCAAACACAGCAACCGGTGGGTGCCTGCCTCTGGGAGGTGTCACAGCTGAAATCAGAGGGAAAAAAGATGGGGAGGATTAAGAATGGACAGTGACGTAAAATGACGGAGGAGGTTGTCTGTGGTGCACAATCAGAGGCAGAGGGTGATGACTGTGAATGGTAAAGCACCCAAACATACTGCTCCCTGGGCAGTAACACCATTGGGACAGGGAATGGTTCTGGGTTTGTACAAAAACTTGCACAGCGGAAGTCTGACAGGGACCTCGCAAACCAGAAAGTACCAATGCATTGCATAAATACTGAATTAAATTAATACAATCCAGAGGTTACATCCTTTGCTACTTTATCACAGCCTTCAGATTCAAGAGATCTCTGATAATCTTCAGGCTGTTAGAAACAAGCACAACAGCAGCAGAAGGAGGAGAGATTCAGAATAGCGGTACATGGCAATAGTTTTAATAGTGCAGATGATTAACTATCAGAATGAGTTATTTAGAGATGTGCTGAAAGCTCCAACACTTTCATTCTTTAAATCGAGACACGACACGCTTTTTAACACAATAACAGCTATGATAAAAGAATTGATACTTCAAATGTAATGGCCTTTGTTTTACAGATTGTCAGTTGGTCAAAGCCACAACAGTTCACGGAGAATCATAGAATCACAGAAGAGTGAATGGGAGCACCTGGCGAAACCGGTTTCAGAACACAAAAGGTGAGATGCAGGGAGTTGTCATTCGACTCAGCTCCATCTCCCCTCGGCAGACGCTTATCGATCCCTATCTATGCAGAGATAACCTGGGGGGAGCTGTGGAGATGGCTCAGCCCGGGGTGGTCTCAACACTGCATTACAATAAGAACTGAAACCAGAACTGAAACCCGAATGGTGCCTTTAACAAACAAAACGCCCTGAGTCAAGTCCCACCAGTATTCAGTGTGTGTGAGAGCAGACATCACAAAATAAACATTGCTATCAGAGGGGCCATCAAACCACCGGAGATAACCATCCCGCATAGTGTAATCCATTCAAGCACGGTCCCGGAAAAAGGATATTTAAATCCGAAGTTTTGGGGAGAAAAAGGGGGAATCTTCCAAAGATACAGCTGGCCTGTAGGAGATTCTTCCCCACCTTGTCCAGGACTCTGTGCAAGGTAACTTCCCGGGACTGAGTGGCCTTACCTGAGAGAGTGCAAGTGATTTAATAACGTACGTATGATGTTATTAAAACATCACAAACGATTGTGCACTCGTTTAAGATATTCATATCTAGCGCGCTGGTGATTTGTGTTGTTACTTTTCGGGATCACTTGTTAGGTGATAATAGCGTATTCTGTGAATTGTTTTGTTCTTTTCCCCTTACATTGCAATAGTGCATTCTTCCGTTGTATCCATAAGAACTTGCAATAGTGGCATATCGGACCTGTGAGTGAAGTCCAAATAAATTGTTCATTGGAACCTCTCAGTGAAGTCTTTTTCTCTCTGTCACAAGCAGTTCAGGTTGGAAGGGACCTTTAAAAGTCATCCAGTCCAACCCCCCTGCAATGAGCAGGGACATCTTCAACTAGATCAGGTTGCTCAGAGCCCCGTCCAGCCTGATCTGGAATGTTTCCAGGGATGGGGCATCTACCACCACTCTGGGCAACCTGTGCCAGTGTTTCACCACCCTCATCATAAAACAGTATTCCTTATATCTAGTCTGAATCTCCCCTCTTTTAGTTTAAAACCATTACCCCTTGTCCTACCACAACAGGCCCTATTAAAAAGTTTGTCCCCATCTTTCCTGTAGGCTCCCTTTAAGCACTGAAAGACCACAATAAGGTCTTCCTGCAGCCTTCTCTTCTCCAGCCTGAAGAACCCCAGCTCTCTCAACCTTTCCTCCCAGGAGACGTGCTCCAGCCCTCTGGTCATCCTCACAGCCCTCCTCTGGACCCACTCCAACAGGTCCATGTCTTTCCTGTGCTGAGGACTCCTGAGCTGGACACAGAACTCCAGGTGGGGTCTCATCAGAGCGGCGTAGAGGGGCAGAATCACCTCCCTCCACCTGCTGGAGACTCTTCTTTTGATGCAGCCCAGAACATGGTTGCCCTTCTGGGCTGCGAGTGCACATTGCCGGCTCATGTCCAGCTTTTCATCCACCAGTACCCCCAAATCCTTCTCGGCATGGCTGCTCTCAATCCCTTCATCCCTCAGCCTGTATTGATGCTGGGGGTTGCTGTGACCCAGGTGCAGGACTCTGCACTTGGTCTTGTTGAACCTCATGAGGTTCACATGGGCCCACTTCTCGATCTTGTCCAAGTCCCTCTGGATGACATGCCATCCCTCAGGACTGTCAACCACACCACTCAGCTTGGTGTCTTCAGCAGACTTGCTGAGGGTGCAGTCAATACCACTGTCTGTGTCATTGATGAAGATATTGAACAGTAGTGGTTCCGCTACGGACTCCTGAAGGACAGCACTTGTCACTGATCTTCATCTGGACATTGAGCTGTTGACCACCACCCTCTGGGTGCGACCATCCAACCCATTCCTCATCCACCAAACAGTCCACCCATCAAATGCATGCCTCTCCAATTTAAAGAGAAGGATGTTGGGGGGTGTCGTGTCAAAGGCCTTAAAATGTTCTTTCACACTTCAAATCTGTTTTGGACAGGAAAGTTACCCATTTGCATGCTTTTCTTCTAGGCATTGTTACTGAATTTTTTTATTTGTTTGTTACATTTTATTTTTTCAAAATTGTGCTGTGGTTTAGGAAAATGCTGAGAGCTCGCCCTGCTAGGTGGTGTTTGGAAACAAGGTGTGAGACAGCTCCTGACAGCCTGCATTGACAGGAGACTGATGGGTGGGAACAAAATTAGAGGTACAGACTTGTTAGGCTTGCATCATCTCAGAAGACGGCATGAGAAAGCCATAATCCTTGAGAAAGCTAAACCTGCTGGCAAGATCCAGAAGCTTTAATCAAGAGGCAAGATAGCAGCCACACCCAGGACTGCCTGTCTCCAGTAATACCACTGTGTTTTGGAACCAAGGAGTGGGAGGAGGAGTGAGATGTTCTGCACTAAGGGTTTGGCCAGACCCGACAGATGGAGGTGAGGTTCCAACCATGCCCCCTGGCTCCAACACCCTTCATGTCACTCGGATCAGCAGTGGAGATACCCACATGGATCCCAGTCATATTGACAGCCAAAGCAGAGAAGCAGGCACCGCGAGAGTGCGACTCACATCATCCTACATGGCCAGTGGAGGATGAGATGGCATCCTCCAGACATCCTTCTGTCTCTGCACTGGCGGTAAAGCGAGCCCAGGGTGCCCACAGCTGGTCAGAAAAACCTTGGGCAGGGCCTAACATACTCCTGCCACCACAGGGATTCAGCCCTTGGAAAACAGAATGTGCTGGCTGTGCAAGGGAAGAGTGAGCAGGTCTTTCTCCATGCTCTTTTCAGTCCTTGGCCTTGTTAGTGAAATAAATATTGCAACTGCTGCTAGGCGTAAATGTAATATCAGGTTTTCCACGTACGTTGCTTCTTGGCCAGTACTGCCTGGGGAAAGGTTCCAATGTGGAAAACACAATCACTAGTCCCGGGATCCCGTCACTGCCATGAGTACAGTGTATGGCTTCTGCCCTCAGAGTTCACAGAATAGCATTGGTGTACAACAGCCAGGACAAAGTATTTCCTCTAGAAAACAAAAGCAGCAGTGCCTTTAGTCACACTAACTGACAGGAGGGTGGAAGGAAGTACTGCCCTAAAATTGGTGCTTTAAATAAAGGGGTGGCTGGTTGGGACTGCAGGCTAAATTACAAGTGCAAAACCCAAAGCATCTGGAGAGCAGACCTGGGAGCCTCCTGATTTCGAAAACAGCTCAGAAGAAGAGACAAGTCGGACTTTGCCGTGTCTCTGCTGGGGTCTGCTGCGTAACTGTCTGACCTGACCTTCTTGGGAGATGGTATTAACTTGTTTGTGGCTGTGTAACACTTGTCATAATACTGGACTGAGGACCAGCCAGTCCCCAAACACATGGTTCATCAAGTGATATTCAGGTGCACTCAGCTTCAGTGCTGTAGTGTCTCATGTCTACATCTCCTTCCCCACAGTAAATCTCAAGATCTCAAGGCAGCCTTTACAGCTCCCCAGAGGATGCAGCGGAAGAATAGAATCCATTGAAGGCGGCACATTGCACAGGGACCTCATAAGCTACACAGGAACTGATGACAAAATACAAGGCTTCACCTCTGCTTTGCAAAGAGAATAAAAAGCCTGCATAGCCTCAAGATCTGTAGCCATGAATCCTCTCCTGTCTGCAGGCAGCCAAGGAAAGGTAACTTTGTTCTCTCTCTCTTAAGCTCAGTATCAGCATCTAGGAGATGGAGGTTTTAGTCTTACCTCCATCAGGCGGCAGGAGAGGTTTGAGGTCAACTGTCTCTCATAACAGTGCTCCAGTCCCTGTCCTGCTGCCCTGAGCTGTTGCTATTGGACTTTGCACAAATATTCACCTATTCAGAAAGTCAGAAGGCAAAACACCTCCTGCCCTTTAGTTCTGTAGCGAAAGCACACGAGCGAGAGACTTGTGGTCCAGCCTGGACCATGCTGCTCACAGTCCCTCTGAGCAGCAGCCCCTGTGCCTGTGCCACACCACCATGCTCTCAATCTCCTCTGTGCAGCACCCAAATGAACAGGAATCCCCTGAGGCCCCCTGCTTTTCCCCCAGCACAAGGCAGTCCATTACCACTCCACGTGTTTCCAGCTGAACATCCTTACACCTGATGGGGAAGCCTGCCTAGCGCAGACTGTAGTGCTCATAGCTGGTGAAGACTGCAGGAGTTGGAGTTGTTGGAATAGGCAGGCTGAACACAATGAAAACTTGAAGGGGGAAGAGATGTGAAAAGTGCAAAAAGCGCATTCATTGCACGCCAAACATTCCTGTGCAAGCCCTACCCCCACGGGCACCAGCTCCATCGGCGCTTCCCTCTGCAGCTGCTCATCCAACCTCTGTGCTGTGGTGGGACTCCCCACCAGTGGGACGCAGCACCTTGTGCAGGACCGGGGCTCCTCCGTCTATTCTGGCTTAAAATTTTACCTGCGAGGATGGCAAAACAAAGTTCCAAAGGGCTCACTAAGGTAGTACTGGATAGGAATGATGAGGTCAAGCTGTTTCATGAGCGCTTTTTTGCATGTGAGCAGCATGAGCTGCAGGGACAGACGTGAGACGTGGCTGCTTGTACCGTGCTGATGGCAGGCGACAGGCCAGGGAGCACAGGAAAGGGAGGGAGGGGGACGCAAAGTTCGGTTTCAGTTACTAATCCTCAGCAGCAATGATACAGAAACAGGCAGAGTCTTGCCAAGACGAGGCATGTCTGCAGACGCGTTTGCAGCCCACACCTTCTGGCTGTGTCCTGAGTCTGCAGGGGAGCACGCAACGCCCTGTTCAGAAGACCTCCTGCTTCTGCAGGTAGGGCTTTGCTCACGCCTGCCGTGGAGCTCCACATTCAGCTGAAGGCACCATCCACCACAAATCCTGAACCAACCAACTCTGCTAATTGGGTTTCAATACTCCTAACCAGCACAAACAGCTTAAACTTCAGCTGAACACCTCCTGCCCCTCTGACCAAACCCCAAAGCTCAAAAAAATACCAGGAAGGAAACAAATTTTGGCAGGCTCAGCTCAGACAGGAAAGGCTTCAGTCATGGTTAATAACTGATCTTGTAGGAGAAGCCTGCCCCATCCCTAGTCTGTGCCCCACAGCGGACTCTGTGTACAAGTCTAGCTCAAACAGAGGTGATGGTTTGATGGTAAAATTACATGGCAAAGCCCCCTGGGCTTCATAATACAGGAAATCAAATTTTGCTCCCTGCTTTTACATGGGATATTGTATCTACAGATCACAGAGCAAAAGCCTTTGGTCCATTATCGGTGGTTTTATAAAGAAAGAAACGCACAGGACATGGGGAGAGGAGGTTACTTTTTCAAGGTCCCCAGGCTAGTGGCAGTGCTGGGAAGAAAATATCTGAGTGCCAGCCCTCTGCACTGACACAGCCCCGCGTCAGCAAAAGGCTCCCTCGAAGCCTCAGCAGCTAAAATACTATGAATTTGCAATCAAGAGCTAAGGGGGAATCAACCTGGTTGATCTCACTTGTGTGTCAAGAGTTCATTACTTTCCAAGCTGTTGTTCTTTGTTTTCATCTGAATCAGAGTAAACTCGCTTCTGCCCACGTCTGAAGGAAACAATGCGAATGGTTAAGACTCTTCCAAAGCCAGCATTGCCTCGCTACTGGGCGAACCCTTTGCACAGTGTGCTAGTTCAGTAACTAAAGGATAACTAAAGGTTACTAAGGATAAACCATCTAAAGGATAACTAGGAATAACTAAAGGTTATCACAGTGGTTGGGAGCACACCGCTGGCTGGTACCAGCCAGAATCCTCTTAGGCAGGAAAACATGATCTATTCATATGGCACCTTTGCAGAAGGTGGGGACTGATCCCATGATTGACCTTCTTTTCAACGAGTTTGAGGACTCCCGAGATGTTGCTGGACTGGAACCCGAGTTAGGCTTTAACTTGGTCAGGATGCTGCTTAGCTGGTTTACTCTTCTTAGAAACTCTTTCTTGTATTCCTGGTTTGGAGACTCGAGATGACTTAGGAGAGTCTGTGTTTTCACACTGTCTGCTCTACTCCTTACAGCCTCATTTATAAAAAGTACTTAGCTGCATCTTGAAGTTTTCGGCAACAAAAATGTTAAATCCACATGGATCTCATCTAGCCCAATCTCATCTTTGGAACAAATCTGCTTATATTGTTTTACCTTGTAACCTCAATACCTTCGGCCTGCCTTTGTAACGTACTAATGAAATACAGGGCAGGACTTTCTGAGATTGCCCAAGACAAGTGAGTGAGTCACCTCCTAGATGAACCTGTCAATGTCCACTGAACAGAAAAGGAGCCTTAAAGATTTGCCTAGACTAGATACCTCACTTACCTGGAGCCCTGTGAGAGTAATCCTAAAGTTAAGGGAGAGCAGAACATAAATTGAGGACTGACTCAGACAGAAAATGTTGACAAAGAGCTAAAAGAGAGAAAAAATTTGTAGATCAGTATAGGTACCAGCTCCTGATGCTATTGCTAAAAGTTTCAGCTGCAGCTGGCTCTTACAGAGACAAGTGCATCTCCACTCCATCCCAACCAATAAGCTCACTGGTTTCTTTGTTCCACATCTGCACAAAGACAGGGGGAAAACAAGTCCAAAGTCAGAGCTGCTGTGGTGTGTGGACAGCCGGCCCTTCCTGCCATATAATGCCGTTTTTTCAGAGTCTGGGCACTGTGCTACTGAGACTCCTCCCAGCCAGACTGAGTCATCGTCAGCCAGCATTAAGAAAAGGATAAAATTAGCTTAGCTATTAGTAGAAATGCTTGGCTAATAAATAAAACAGTAGGACACTTTTGCTTAACAGTGGATGCAAACATAGACAGAAGTATGTCCTGGCTGCTTGCCTGGATGTAAATACTGCATGGTTAAAATTATTTGCTTTGTCCAAGCTCAAAAAAAAAGCAATTTGGTAGAAACAAGAGAGCCTCCATGGAGCTGAGCATGCATCCAGGCCAGGAAGCGTGAGCTGTGTGCGTCCTGGGGCGTCACTCGTTCCTCCAGCACCCTCCCTCCTCATGTCCCCGAGTGCCTTTCAGTTGACATCACATCTCACGTTGAAAGAGCACTGGGATCTCAGCAGAGCTGCGCGCATGGGGAAGCAGACGGTGAAAGACACAGTAAACAGAACATGCATTCAAAACCAGTATGTCGGACCTGCAGCACTGGTCCAGCCCGTTCAATGGCTGGCAAAGGAACTGCAGTCTGCGGTGTCTGATGAAGGTCATCACTGCCTCGGGCAGGATCCAGATCAGGTCCTCATGCTGCGCCTTTTCTTCCAGGGAAGTCCTGCTGAGTCCCAGGATTTTCCCTCCATGGTGTATAGGTTACAAGGTCTCTCCCTTGCCGCAAAGCAGGAGTTCACATCCACTAAATCCATCCAGCACTGAAGGCATGAAGGGAGACAGCAGCTCAGGGATGGGATGGAAACAGAAGCAGAAAGTTGGAGAGAGGGTGCAGTGGGAGGCAGCAAGGAAGAGGTTAAGGGCCAGGGCGATTTTTGTGAGCAGGGAGAAGGAGCAGCACAAGGGTTTTACTGCCCCATGGGTGTGACTGGAGCTAAACAGCGCGGGATGGCCTCATCGGAAAGCAGCCCCAGGCTGACTCACCGGCTGAGTCACAGCCCTGCCCGGCCTCTATTCTTTTCCCAATCAAGGAAACAGCAAATTCCCACAAACTTCTTTTAAGGCTGCTGTTTGGATGCTGAGCATTCCTGCACCAAGCCTCTACTCTTGACAATCCCCTGTGCCCTTCCCTGTCGGTAACCCAGCATGAGGCATGATCCTTCAAAGCATGTGGTGTCCTGAGGGAGGAAACGTGCTGCAGACTCTCCTAAGCAGGAATGGGATTTACTGCTGCTCGACCCATGCAAGCTGTGTCCTGGACGGCAAAAGACAGGCTCTTACAGGAAGGGAGGAAAGGGGAAAATTCGAGCTGAGAGATTTCCATTCTGGCACTGAGCCTCTGCCCTGCTCAAGGAAAATGATCATATTCACGGTACCACACTGCTTTGAAAGAGGAGATTGCATGCCCTGGTGCTGTACTTTAAGGGTGGGCAGAAGATAACCCCGGAGTCTACAGAGGGAAACCTAAAAATTCAGGAAAGCAAATTGCCTTGACTACATTCCCATCCAGATTTAGAAGAAATCAGTGAAAAACAACAATTAAGACTAAAGTTACAGATGGGAGAAAGGGTAACCAGAGAGCAAAGAGCATACAGGAGAAACTTTAAAGAACAGAAAAATGACACAGGAAATCGAAGGAAAAATCACTGCATTGGCAAGGCTAAGAGGGAGTTTATAAAGTTCATTAGGAACATAAGCAATCTTCATAATGCTACAGGCCAAGAAGTAGATGAGAAAAAACATTAACAAGGTTCTAAATAGGCACAAGGTTTCTATAAATGTTTCTGTTTTCCTTCAGGATGCGATGCCTTTTGCAGTGTTGCAATAATCTCAGAGAAAGATCAGCACTTAGGAGAGACCTGCATCCTATAGAATATTAAGACCTAAGAATATTGGCCTCCTGGTGTGATCCACAAGCAAATATAAAATTGCACTGAGAATGTATACAGGTACCATAAAGAATTTGGCATGATAACTAAGAGGCCATGCCAGCGACACCAGCGAGAGATTTCTTTTCAAGACAGATGCCTTTAACACAGCCAAACATGTTTATTCATCTCAGCTCAAAGACCACATGGAATTTTCTAATCCAGAAAGCAACAACCCTGAGAAGGATTCAAGAGTCAGTGTGGACACGCACCTGGACTCAAGCACCCAGTGTCGTGCTGTGGGTGAAAAGGCCAGTGTGATCCTCAGATAGATAAACAACCACGTAGAAAGTTGGCGGAGGAAAGTGATTTTCTCTCTCTGGCTCACGTTAGTGGAGCTGATGCTGAAACAGTTCTTATGTTTTTGAGGTTGTTAAATTGGACAGAGAGCAAGAAAAAGCCCTCAAGTAATTGGTGGGAGGAAGGAAACAGTTCTAAGAGACTAGAAGAACCTAGTCTGCTTACCTTATCCAAAGGCAGCTGCAAGAATAGATTACAAAGTATAATATCTGTTGAGAAAATAGGCTTTTAAAATTACCGGAGAAAGGCACAACAGGCACCCGTGTTTGGGAATAAAGCCAACTGAAATTAAAAATAAGGTGCAGTTTTAAACTGTGAGGATAATTAATCACTGGAGGAAATGATCAAGGGAAGTGGTGACTTCTCCTGCTTTTCATGTTTTCCACGCAGTAGACAATACCTTCCTAAGGGCTGCCACAGCCAAATTGCTCAGCAGAGGAATAACTGAGGGTGAATCCTTGGTGCCAATTACTGTGTGCGAAGAGATCCAAGGCTTACCGCACCGCAGGAAGAAAGAAGTCTTCAGCCATGAGCTGGTTTGTGATTAGAGCAGCCATAGGAAGCGGGAAGACCTGCAGTTTTGTCACTGTCTGGTTGCTTACATTACGTGATGACATTTTAATGCATAATCGTGGAATCCAGGAATACCCACTTGTCGCCCATACCATTGAACTTGACTGCTGCTTCCTTCTACTTACATGGACTCTTTCTCAATGAATCTTAAATTCCTTCCCTTACGCTCAGCTTGTCAGCTTCAAAAACACAGGGAGAACATCCGTAAATATCAAAGCAGCCTAGAGCTGCCTGACTGATGGGTCAATGATTTTCTAAATGTGCGGTCAGCCCTGCTTGGGAAAGAACTATAGGATGTTCCCTGAGGGGGCTGAGAGGCTGATCACAATATCCATGAGTCCTGGAGATGCTCTGAGGATAATTGTTGGATGAAAACTCTCTGAAGTCTTGAGCTTGGGGATGTATCTATTAGGCCCCAGTAAGAGCATGATGCTAAATGTTTTAGACCTAAACTGAGTCTAAACAAGTTCAAGACTGGGCAAAACTCTGTATGTTTAGAGATCTTTAAACCCAAAAGTTGTGGAACTGTGAAGGTTAGGTGCCTCTGCAACAAGATCAAACAGGGATTTTCGTGAGTCTGGACTCAGGCACCTCCACTCCACCAGTACCCTTCTTTAGTGTCATAGAATCATAGAATCACAGAATAGTTTGGGTTGGAAGGGACCTTAAAGATCATCTAGTTCCAACCCCCCTGCCATGAGCCGGGACACCTCCCACTAGACCAGGCTGCTCAAAGCCCCATCCAGCCTGGCCTTGAACACTTGGGGCATCCACAACCTCCCTGGGCAACCTGTTCCACTGCCTCACCACCCTCACAGTAAAGAATTTTTTCCTAATATCTCATCTAAATCTACACCCCTTCAGTTTGAAACCATTACCCCTCATCCTATCACTACATTCCCTGATAAAGAGTCCCTCCCCATCCTTCCTGTAGGCCCCCTTTAGGTACTGGAAGGGGCTATAAGGTCTCCCTGGAGCTTTCTCTTTTCCAGGCTGAACAACCCCAACTCTCAGCCTGCCTTCATAGGAGAGGTGCTCCAGCCCTGTGATCATCTTTGTGGCCCTCCTCTGGACCTGCTCCAACAGGTCCATGTCCTTCTTGTGTTGAGGACTCCAGAGCCACACGCAGTACTCCAGGTGGAGTCTTCCCAGAGCGGAGTAGAGGGGTAGAATCACCTCCCCTGGCCTCTGCCCTGGCTGCTCTCAAGCCGTTCTCCGCCCAGCCTGTATTTGTGCCTGGGATTGCCATGACCGAGGTGCAGGACCTTGCACTTGGCCTGGTTGAACTTCATGAGGTTCGCACAGGCTCACCTCTCAAGCCTGTCAAGGTCCCTCTGGATGGCATCCCTTCCCTCCAGCGTGTTGACTGTGACACACAGCTTGGTGTCATTTGCAAACTTGCTGAGGGTGCACTCAGTCCCACTGTCCGTGTCGCTGACAAAGATGTTAAACAGCACTGGTCCCAGTACTGACCCCTGAGGAACTGCACTCGTTACTGGTTTCCACTTGGACATTGAGCCATTGACCGCAACCCCTTGAGTGCAGCCATCTAGCCAGTTCCTTATCCACCGAGTGGTCCAAGTCTTCTAAGGAATCCAAACCTTAGACCATAAAACATGTATGTAGCTATTTGTACTTCACATTGATACACACAAACTGGGGGAAGGGAAGCACCTGGGGTTGTAGGGAACAATTTTGGCCAGACACTAAACCATTATTTGAAGAATCATTATATCTGTTCAGAGCAGGCACTGTGCTTGTTTTTTTACCTCTCATCTTCAAGTAATCCTCCACACAGGGAATGTTTGCCATTTACTCCAACGCAACAGCAGAAGTCTCTAGTTCTTAAGGTCTTTAATCAAGACTTGATACCTTCTGCCAGATGGATATTACAACTGAACAGTGGGCACTGCCCTCAAGACAGGTTACTGAGCAAAACACAACATTATGCTGCACCACGACAGTCAAATTAGCGTAACAGATCCTCCTGATTTAAAGTCCACAGATTTATAATCTATGACTAACACCCACCACCACAGGGTGATGCACTGATTTCAGGCTGCAGTGATCTGTAGCCCAACAATACTGAATTCCCAACCACCCAGCTGGGAGGCCGGACTCCTCTGCGAGGTTTGATCTTGAATCTAAACTGCCTGTACTGAAAGAAATCATAAACCCATTTCACAGGGTGTGGACTGAGGCATGCAGATAAGAAAATGCAATAGTGGATGCTTGGTAACCGAAAGGTGTAGTTCTTAGGAAATGACACCGTAATTATTGTTAGTATTTACCTGACTTCTGAGTGAAGCTTAACATTTATGGCGAGTTGCTTAAAATAACCGGTTTCTTTGTATACTAAGGGCCCACCTTCCAAGGGCTTTCTCTGATGGTTGGCTGACCCAAAGGGTCTAATTTACATTGTTGCCGTAGCTCTCTGGATAGCAGTATCTTTGGGGACCTCTTGTGGGCTCTCTTCTAAACTGCATGCCCAGGAAAACGTTTCCGTCTTAATTTGAAGATTCATCAAAGAACTTTTTATTTCATGTGGATTCACAAAAGTTTGATAAGATGCATCTGAAATCAGAAGCAAACACAAGTGAGAAACTGCATTTTAAGAGGGGAAATTTAATGCCCGAGTGATGCTCATTTACACTTTGGCTTATTTACAGAGATAGCAATGCATATACATCATGTAAAGGAATTCTTTGCAAGGGGCGGGGAGGGGGGGTTGCTGACTGACAGTTGGGCTTGGGCTAGCATTGCTAATACACACCTCTGAGCAAAGAGAATGACTGAGAGCTATTCCCTCTTTCTCCTCTCTTTCTGTCCTTCCCCATCTTCCCCCACGAGGATCCCAACCCTATCTCCGTAATCCCTTCCCTCTTCCATGGCTCCTCCCTCATCATTCCAGCCTGCCTTGCATTGACACCCAGGGTGAGCACTTTAAAGCCATGAAGTGCTGTTTCACACTGCTCTTTTCCAAGCCTCCTATGTCAAGCGAGCAGCCTCTGGGCAGAATCCTCTGAGATACGCAACTTGCAAGTCTATTTGTGAGAGAAGACCCAACAGTGGCTCAGCAGTAGGTTCCAGTTATCCTTGCGATACGTCCTGAGGCCCTCTCTCTCTGCCTACCTGCCCCCTGGTTTCCCCCCCACCACACAGGCGAGAGCCCCACGGCCTGCACAGGCTGCTGAGGGGAGGCCTTGCCTGAGCCAAACCAGCGCAGGGTGACAGCCTGGTAGCACCTCAGGGCAAGGTCCCCCTCCAGGGCAACCCTGGGCCCGCAGGACGGGTGCCTCCCCTGTTCCGAGCTGGGCTCGCCCAACCCTGGTCTGAGGAGGAGGAAGAGGAGAAGGAGACGGCTGCCATTGCTAGGCAGGCAACACCACCACCACAGCGCCCGCTTCCGCCTCGGTAGTCACCATGGCAGACAGTCTCACCTCCCTCACGTGACAGTCCTGCCCGTCCTCTCTATGGTAAGTCCTCCTTTGGCGCCGGTTTCCGCTGCGCTGTGTCTATGGTCGCCGCGCGGTGCCTTGTGGGCGCTTGGCGGAATTATGGCGGCGGCTTAGGGCCTGGTTGCGCAGGGTGAGGGGAGGCTGTGGTGTAAGTACCGGGGGTGGGTGGAGGTGTCCGGGAGGGCTGTAGTGGGCTCACTGAGGGGGAAATAGGCGGCCTTAAGGCAGGGAGTGCCGGAGGGGCGCCTGTGTGTGGCCGTGGCGCGGAGGGAGCCCTGGGGGAACTGGGGCGGGCGTGTTTCTGAGGAGGACAGCGGCCGGCGGTGGGGTTGGGGGGTGAGGGGGCGGCTGGTGGTGGGGTTGGGGGGTGAGGGGGCGGCCGGCGGGCCTCAGGGCGGAGCTCCAGGTGTGAGGGAGCCGGCAGGGGGCCGGCGGGAGCGGCGGGGGGCTCCAGCCTTGCTCCTGCCGCCGGTCTGGGTTTCCGCGGGTGATGCCCGGGCTGGGCCCGGTGCTCGAGGTCGGGGTACCTCGCGGAGGCGGTCGGGAGGGGTCCAGAGGCGATGTGTAGCACTGCGTGGCGGGGGCAGCTCAGCTCCAGGCAGAGCCCGGTCACTTTCTCGTGGCCAATAACCCCTGTCTTCGCGTAGTGCTGAAGGGGCTTCTCTAGGGCTGTATATCTGAAACTTAGAGGTCAGTGTGACAGTCTCTGAGTCGTTTCAGATTGAATTTGGGCTCTTGTACTTGGGTCCAAGCCTTATACTGACTTAAAAAAGAAACAGGAACGGTTTCCAGGGGATTTGTTATCTGTGCAGCCACACTGGATCTGGTTCTTCACCTGAATTCATGGATCCCCTCGCTGTGTATAATCAGCATAGATAAGTTCTAGGAGCAAGTGGCTCTCTTGGATCATGGGTTTGGCAGAGTCGGTGCCAAGACAAAGCTAAAATGTCGTGCTGAGCTCCAGCTGACTTGCACAGTGTCACTGAAAAGCATCAGCAATCCTTGGTCAACGAGCTAAGGCTAGTTACTGTCTCACTTCTTTTTAAAGGTGTTTCTGTGTATGAACTCTGTTTTCTGAGTACTAGTTCAGTGGCAGTAACTGTGTTCTACCTGGTGGGATGTTACTGTGAGCAGCCAATCTAGTTTATTATTTTAACACCAAAGTCGTGTGTTTTGTGATCTTATTAAAAGTGAAACAATAACAAATAATGCAAGCAGAGCATAAATAGATAGCTTTCATTTGTGATATTACAGAAGCATATGAAACAATATCATATTTTTTCTACTGGTTTTTAATATGCTTTAAAATGTTTCCCTGTCATCCTTTAACATCCAACTTTCTGATTGGTAGGGCTGGTGCCTTTATGTGTCTCTGCAGATGTATCTCGCTTGTGCCTTACATATCTTTAGTCTGTGGTTAATGGATGCATGTGTCTTGGTGAAGCAGGAAGGAGCATAGTTTCACATTTAAGATGGCGCTGTTCGATTGTTCAGGGTTTTTTGACATTGGTTGACGATCTGAAACTCTTGGCATGGTGGTTTGGGATTGCAGGGTATGCAGCTCGTCCCTGGCAGCGCTGAGCGCAGTGCATGCTTACACAGTGTCTGCATGACTGAGGCTGGTTGGAGTCTGTTTCATGTCTTTGCCACAGAAGGATTGATTGTAGCAATTTTGAGCATCAGGTAGTTAATTTTTTGGACATGCTGGTGGTATGCAGTTTCTAAATGAGAGCTGGTGAAAACTTCTGCATTTGTCCAAGCTTTTTTAATTGTACTTTGTTTGCATAAGGATAAAGCTGTCAGGCTTGTGCTACCGGGGAAGCATTAACTGTAACCTTTCAGAAGGTTTTGCTGGCCATCTGGAGCTCTGCGCAGGTCAGTCCCAAAGGACTGTGCTGCAGTATTAATGACAGTGCTGTGCCTGTGCTAGATAACTGAGTAGGGCCATGACAAGGGCTGGAGAGTTCAAGTTGCGTGAACTTCATCAGTATTTAATGATGAATACCATCCTAGACATGGTGTGGTCTGTGTCAACCAGCGTTGCTGGTGATGGTACCTAGATATGATTTGGGGAATAATGGAGGGGTCATTCCCAGGAGGCAGTCAGTTTTGGCTGTCATTTTGCAGGAGGGGAAAGAGTTTAGTTGCAAGACTGTACCACTCGCCTTAAGGATAGGAGACCAGCTCCTGGATGGTTTTATTTACTTTATAAACTTAGCTTCATATTCCTGTTAGAGGCTGTGTATCATCTTTCAAACATGTTAGAATAGACTTTCTTTTGAAAATCTGCATAGATTCTGTCAAGTCTGTCAATAAAAAGCTCCTTCAATTTTGAGGATCATGTGGCAAGTGATACCTGGTGTTGTGTAGTGGGACTTGACATTGCCACTACAATTCCAGGAACAAAGTAGCTTCAGGTGAATGTCTTTCACTGTAAGTTTTAGTAACAACTGGTTTTTATCCTTGATTCTGTAGTAGTTTAAAATGACGACAGCAGCGAGGCCAACGTTTGAACCTGCAAGAGGAGGAAGAGGAAAAGGTGAAGGAGACTTAAGTCAGCTATCCAAACAGTACTCCAGCAGAGACCTTCCTTCCCATACTAAAATCAAATACAGGTTAGTATTGGCTTCTTTTTGTCTTACGGCAAAACAGGCCGGGAGTGATTTTTTTGTTAATGAGCAGTACTCTGAAATTTTTCACGGTAGATGTTCACGCGCTTGACACTGAGCAGACACCAGAGATTATACAGTGGTGCTGAATGAGTGGGCTAAAAGTGTAAGTCTCAAAAGCAGAGTCTCAAAAAACCCCACGTTGAACGCATTGCACGTAATTGGAGAGGTTTAATTTTAGTGGTATTTATTACTACTGCTTATGGAAGTGAATTGTCAGAAGAAGGTAAGCTTTGGAGACCAAGCATTTCAGGCGATGGAGTGGAAAGAAAGTTGTCATTGGGTACAGCAGGAGCTGGCTGAGCCACGGAGGGTGCTGTCACTTCCGGAGCAAGATGGGATAAGAGGAGCGAAGTTGAGCGTGTCTTCAAAGCAGGAAAAATACATCATGTATTTGGCAGAGGACCACTGGGGAAGGGCATTAAGAAGAGGCATGGAAATCATGGGATAGCACTCAGGGAGTAGTACATGCTGGAAGAGCTGATGTTAAACACTGCAGGTGGTTCATGCAGCTCCTGGGAAAGGACATTGCTTTAATCAATGAGAAAGATAATGGTATCTTAGGAATATTTTCCTCTGTTTGAAATGCATAATAAATCTTCGTTATCCTTTTAAAAGATAAAGTGAAATCTGGAGTCAATATGATATGGGTACCTAGAATTTAAATGAAATGTGTCAACCTAAAAATGTGTTTTGTTTTTTTTTCTATCTAACTGATGTTACTCTTGTCGGTGATATTACTGTTGAAGTTTTATGTTTCCACCTTTTTGTGCAGAAGCTTACCCTTTCAGCTCTTCTCTCCTGCCTCTTTGGTTTTGAAGAATACGTATGCATAAGGGAGTTGGAGTGTTTTGGAGAATACCAAAATCAACAGCACAAGAAGCGCCGTCAAATGGATTTTGTTGTTATGGGAAAATTGCTGGTGGTTTGTTTCTTTAAACAAAATGGGGTCTCTTGCTCTGGGGTCTGTTGTTTGCAACCAGTCTGTTACTTTGAAAGAAGTGTGTGGGGAGAAATATGTACAGGAATATACAGTGTATGTTTGAACAAATCCCACCATGTGAGTGAGAGAGAGAGATGGAGAGGGCATTAAGTGTCTTCTGTTCTTTCTCCCAAATACCTAATACAAAGTTGTCTTTATTAAACTGCCAGGACTGCATCATTGCAGGAAAAGTTCAGTGTTTCAGTTCCACTCATGTTCGCTTGAGTGACACAGGGCTTGGGGGGATTTTGCAGCTATATCAGGAATTCCAAGTTCAGGTTTTTAATTACAAAAGCAAATGAAATACTTCATCAGAAAGACAGGCTGTGCACACAATGTGTTTATAATGGCTCAAGTCTGGGTTTCTTCCAGGCACTCTTATTTCCAGCACTGGGTTCACAGAAAGGTGAAAGGAATTGCTGCTTGGTTGTATTCATTAGTTCTTTTCAAGATTTCCACAGAAAATTCGATGCTCTCTAGGTGGAACTTAGTGTGACTCAAATATAAATAATCTGTTGCTTTTGGACAGCATGTGTTACATGAAAGAGGCAAAAACATGTATTTGCAATATGTTTCACTAAAGCTAGTGTTTTGCCTGTTCTCCCAACTTTTTTTTTTTAATGGTCATGGGAGATTGTCTCCTATGTCTCTCCTAGGGAAAAAGGTTTATGAAAAGCATATTCTAGTCTTGGTCTTATCTGTAAGCCTTAGAGACTGTGTTTGCAGCAGCAACTTGGGATAATAAAGCGGTGAGGAAAGTTGGCTGCAGTGCTGGTGGATGTCTGCTAGGACACTGGGCTTGGACTGCTGGAGAAAAGGAAATTTAGACATAGCTACAAGAGGTAGATGTTGTTGTTCTGTATTTGTAGGAGTTTATGTAAGCTCTTTTAATTCATTTGCAGGCCGCTGGAAGGAACGTGTGTGTGTGGCATTGCATGCCAGTGTGTGTAATGCGTACAGAGAAGGGGGTTGATGAAGAAACTTATGTCTACATGGTGCCCAGTCCTATTCTCTACACATACCTGTTCACCCCAGGATTTACTTGCCTCCTTGAAAAAATTGTTCCCGGATGCAGACTTGTTAACTCCAGCTTTTTTTCCCCTCCCCTCATGTTGTTTCAGACAGACCACTCAGGATGCTCCTGAAGAGGTGCGTAACCGTGATTTCAGAAGGGAGCTGGAGGAGAGAGAACGGGTTGCTGCAAGAGAAAAGAATAGAGACAGACCAACCAGAGGTAAAAAAAAAAACAAAAACAACTTCGCATGGCATTGCTCTTGCACAGAACTTGGTCTTGTAGGAAGTTTGGAGGTTGCAGACAGCATGTCATGAGAGTAGAATTTAGGGTATTGGTCTGATAGTTCAGAGCTGTTGACCTGCAAGGGAATGTCCGCTGGCTTTCACACTGGCTTCATACTAGCAAAAAATCTAGGCCAGCCAGTAGAAAAGCATAGGCCATCATGCAGGCCAGTTGGTACGATATGATTGTAATGAATTGGCAACAAGTGTGTACAGCTATATAAAGGGCTTTTTCTGTACTTGGACAAGCAAGACAGGAAGGAGAAGGGGAATGACTCATCTTGTAGTGTTGCAGCACCAGTATAACAATAAGTCTGTTTTTTAAAGTATGCGATTCTGTTTAGATATAGTGAAGTGATAATTAAAATGAGTCAAAGGTGTGTTTTTTGAGAAATAGTCACTTATAATATCAACCTTGACAGAATTTAGGTACTTTAGGTTTAGATGTGAAATGTACAGAGGTATATTGTGGGGCTTTCAAGTTCACAGATGAAAGCAGATGTGGTTTGGACCAACAGTAATGCTTTGGGGTGGTCTCCAATGGGAACCTTCCACTTGGATACATAGACTAAGGATATTTCTGCACAGAGTTTTCTCTTGCTGTTCTTTCTTCTTGAAATAATGACCTCAAAAACTTTTTGAGGTCAAATTTTAATTTTGGGGATGTTATTGCTTCCCTTGAGGGATACATAAAGGGGAGTAATAAACATGGTCATTAAGACTGAGTGATGAAAATGTAAGCATAAGCTTTTATCTCCTACTCTAATGCAATCTTTGTGAAGATTTTTGCTTTCTGACATTAGATGCTGTTAAATGAAGTAACTTAGTCACTCTTTTCTTTTTAAATCTTATGCCGTAGAACACACAACATCATCTTCTGTGTCTAAGAAGCCTCGGCTAGACCAGATTCCTGCAGCAAATCTTGATGCAGATGATCCGCTTACTGATGTATGTATCTCTTTCCTGTCTTTTTCCTTTCATTGTCCTGGTTCAGGATTTTGGTGTTAATGGATTATATACTTTTAGATCTGCTAAAGGCTTAACAAGGGTTCCAACATATCTTCCTTTTACAGTTACTCTGCTGTGGTGGAAGTCCAGAGTCGTTCAGAGGATTCTGGTCCATGCTGTAATGGTGTTCTTGGAAAGCCCACAAAAACTAGGGAACTGAAAATACCACTCGAAGTACGGGGAATGAGTGACTTTTTAGACTCAGCCAACTACTGGGTTAAAATTCCCTTAAGGTTGAGGTACACTGACTGTCTGCATGAGGAATGGATTCTTCCTCTTGGCTCCTCTCCTCATGCTGAAGTCTAGAAGTTAGGTCTAAGGCTTGACAGTAAGCTGAGGGTTTTTTAATCCTGCCGTATTTGGTCCCAACAATATTGGATAGGGTTTTCGGGCACACTGTTATAATGACTTCGGTTACAATGATTAGAGAGTCGTTGAGGACGGTCATTCTCTAGAAATCTGTCAGCTACATAGCATTTGAATTATAAAAAAATTAATTGTGGTCATCCAAAAAGCACAAACATGTTTTTGTCTTGACTTTACTGTACAAGAGCAACTAAACCATTTGTATTGTATTTGCTGCTGATGCAAGCACCCAAGTACGAAATTAGCCAGCAGCAAATCGTAGCCTTAACCGGGCAGACCGGGACTGGTTTTATTAAATGAAATGAATGAGCTGCTTCTTGTTTCCATTTATTGCTATTAGGAAGATGATGAAGATGAGGACTTGGAAGACAGTGATGATGATGACACTGCAGCTCTTCTTGCTGAACTGGAAAAAATCAAGAAAGAACGAGCTGAGGAACAGGCTCGAAAGGTAAAATCTCACCCATTAAAAAGCATCTGTTTTTTGCAAACTGGTGTTTATTAAAACTAGCGTGCCTAAAGGACTTAGGATGAGTGAGAACTGGTAAACAAAGTAAGTGCCCTTCAAAACTCTTCTCAAGTAGAGTCCGATGGATTTGTTCTTCTTGTAGCCTTCATACCTCCCTATAATCTCTCTCGCTACAGATAGAATAGAAACACCATGTTCTGCCCTTGAAAGGGGAGGGAAGTCCCTGTAGTTAGAGATTGTTTTCCTGTGAGTGGGATCAGACCATATGCTGTTGGTTCACACACCTCCTTGGTGTAAAAGAGATTGTTGGGATGGAGTGCATTAGCGAAATCGTTTATTGATGAATGGACTTCTAGGGACTGTTTTTGGGAATAGTCTGTTATCAAACTGATCAGGATTTAGGATGAACTGTACTGGCTCTAATATTGTATCGCAACAGAATTTGGGAGTCCAGATATTTCATCTGCACTACTGAATCGCTCCACCTCTGGTGGTGCAACAGAAGTGCTCGATACGTGCAGCATTCCTTCTGCTTTTAGTAAGCTCTTTTTTTTTTGAGTAGGGCGTAAATCATTTTAGTGCTTTTCAAAAATGTTGCATGCTTAAGTTTGAATAGTTTTGTGTGTTGTTATACATAGATTCTACATTAGTGTAAAAAACCCCAACAACCAAATAAACAAAACAAAACAAAGAAACAACCTTGTCATCTTTGTATAAGGTAATCTGAGATGTTTTTAGAACATGCTAAATAAACACATTAAATACTGATTGGGATCTTCGCTGCTGTGACAACTTAATGTTTTGGCGCCTCTGTACTACTAATAACCTTATCAGAGCTTAACACACATGCTTCTAATTTCATGTTTTTCACAAATGCTCTCCAGTAGTCAGCTGGCAGCGAACAGGGCGTAGCATCTAGAAGATGCTAGGAACAACTAGGAGAAAATAATACTTTAAACACTGTAGTGCTTGACCACCCTTGGCTAACCATATAGAAATTTCTCTTTAGAATCAACAAGGCCTGTAAAACCAATAAGCTCTGCAATTTTGGAGTTAAGTACTTTGGAAGGCTAAAAGCTGTACCATGCTGCTTCAGTGCAGAAATTTTGCTGTAGAAGACTGTTGATACTTGATTCTCTATCTGGCCTATGAGTGGTCTTTTACATTAAAGTGTGTCTGAAAGCATTTCTCATCTCTTTAAGGCATTTGAAGCACATCACACAGCAGTGAAATTGTGTTCTGCAGTAATAACCTGGTGAAAATACTTGAAAATGCTGGCAACAATTCTTCCATGTATTCCTGTGTGAAATGTACTAAACCACAAATTAAGGGTGGCAGCGTGTAGGAAAGGCTTCTACTTCAGCTGTTCTTGCACAGTGCTTAAAATGAAAGCTTAGATCTGTATGGATTTTTCACTTTGCCTGATAGTTGAAATTACGCATCTAGATTAAACAGTATATATAATTATACTGTCACATTTCAGTGTAGAAAACTCACATTCGGAAAATAATGGTAGTAAATTGCAGCATAGACAACCAAATGCGTGCTTCTCTTCATGTGTAGAAAGCAGGAATGTTACAATCTCTATGAAATTCTTATTTTGTCACTAGAGGGTGCTAAAAGCTATGGAGTATTTAGTATATCTCTTGCTTTATTTTGCTGTCTCTTAACTGCTATTATTTTTTACCTTCATGGATGTTCTTCTTCCTCCAGAAGCAGGGTTTATAATGTCCAAAGCTACGTGCATACTGAATACGTGAACACTTATTGCAAATGTATACACTTGCTTTAACTTTTAGTTATTTATTTGCAATAGTGCACACTGTTTCATGTTCACTACCTACTCTGTGCATACTTTCACTGGTTGGTGGCTGATAGACTCTCTTAAAAATTAGCATCTTCAGTAAGTAGTGGGTGCTCTACAGGTACTTGGAATTTTATTTTCTTGGGGTTTTTTGAGAGGAGGAAACTAAAACTACATTGATGGAAAAAGTAAAAACCAGGGCGGGGCGCAACCTTGGAAGAGCCTTCAGGAGTAAGGGTCTCCTTAGGAAAGATCACTTAGGTATATCAGTTTTAGGGGTGCATTCTGTTTAGAGTATACCTTGTTTTCCATGGCTTTGAAATAAGGTGTTACTGGCAAAGCGGTTTGTAACCATTTTGTCTAAGTCCCTTTTCCCTTCAGATATGTGGGATTTCATATTATTATGTATTGCAAACTGTAATTTAAACCTAATTTAATAAGTAACCTTCTATTAGTCATCCAGATGACTTCAGAATAACATCTCATGTAAAGTCTTAATTGTGTAGTCGCTATTAGTCCTAATCCACATACAGGGGTGGTTTATCTGCTGAAATGCTGCTGTCCGTACTGGGTAAACCAGTGGCAAGGCGAAGGGGAGCTGCAGAGTGAATGCCTTTTCACTCTTCTGCACGTCGTTCTCAAATCTCTTTGTTGTTATACAGACAGATTAACGTGTCTCTGCATCTTCTTGAAGCATTCCAAGGTCTTAAAAGATGAAGTGGGTAAAATACAGTAATATATCCAAAATTTATGACATATGTAATTTTTTTCCTGATACTTTCTTTATTTTGATTTATTAAAAGGCTAGTCCAATTATTTCTGAGACTTTAAAGTCAAGTGTATGTTTGTTAACTGCTTTGACTCATCGCTTTGGTGTCCAGTATTTAGGTTGCCATGAAAGAACAATGACTCCTTTAAAATGCATCTTTGGTGAGAGAGCAGTTAAAAACAAAAGAGGAGAATCTGTGGGTTTTCAGATCATCGTGCTCTCTGTTAAGTTCCCTTATGTGGTAATATCACTTTCCGTATAAATCTTCTAAATCTAATTTTGACGAATATTAGTGGTAAGAGGTTCTAACTTCCTTCACACTGATACTTCCCTTTAATCTGTGAAGCAAATAGTTTGTCAACCAAATTAGCAATTGCTGTCAATGCTTGTTAACTTCTCAAAATGCTTAAATTCACTTGAATTCTGTAAAATCATTGAATAAATATTACAAATGTTTTGAAACACTGGTTGAGCATGGAAGTCCTCCTGACTTTTCTCACGCCCTCCACAATTTTAATCTCAGGTTTTTTCTAGTAGACACTAAGCTAACCAGGAAATTTTAGTTTTGAAAGCCTTTTTCTGTGGAATAATTCTGGGTCTGTCTGAAACTACAAATGCTAGGTCTGCTCTCTGTGTGAACTATCCGTGGATAGGTTTCATGGAAGCACTTCAACGTTCCAAACCAAGCATTACAATGCTCTTGATTTTCAAGCACATCCTTAAAAGGTAAATTGAAATAATTAAAAACAAACCTCAATCCAGTGAGCAGCTGACTGCACGCGTGCAGTTCCAGCAAAGTTATTTTAACACCCAGTAATTTTATCCTTATCTATCTGAGAACAGACTTAAAGTTTTTGGTTTCTTTTCTTAACAGTTTTATTTCACCAGGTGTTTCTCTATAACTGATTATGTTGCTTTACCGATGGTCAAAATAGATCTTAGCTCTGTCCCGTGTTTTAGCTGTGTCACAGAGTTCCATCAGAAAATGCATCTTGATAGGTATTAACCTTTTCACTCAAATTTTAAGAGCCTAGCTAAAACTAGACTATCAAATCAGCGATTAAGAAAGAGTTTAAGTAAAGAGGCAAAAGCAGATGGCAGAGTATGTTTCCTCATTAGATGTTTGAGACATGCTTGTAATACTTACCCTTGCCAAGAACTAATGATGATGTCCCCTCCCTTGTGGGTAAAATGACAACGAATCTGTGTATAGACACTGCAGTTGTGTTTACTCTGTGCTCGTGTTTTTTGATGTTTCAATCAGTTGAATCGCGGTGTTGCATAGAGTTAGTACTTTGCAAAGGATCAAATAACTGGGGTCAATCTCTGCGTTAAGTTTTGTTCCCTGCTCCTAAAGGCAGTGCTGTCATAGTTTGTCATTCAAAAATTAGCATTTAAATAAGGTTATGTGATTATTTTTTTCAGCCTTCAATGAAGTGTGAATGTTTCAAGTTTTCCTTCAGCTACTCAACATCTATAAAAACTGAGTAGGATAACTTGCTTTAATACAATGGAGTCATTTCAAGAATTTCAGCACTTTCTGTAAAAGTAATCTTGCTCTGTGCTAAGGGTAGGAACTATAAAAAAAAAAATCCATGGTAACAATGTTTTTCTTTCCTTTGCGGTCAGAAACAAATATGCCAAGGGACTGTTATTCTTATAGCAAGATAAGGAATAATTGTTTAGTTGAGGTTAATATAGTTTTGTCCGCTTCTTTTTTTCCCCAGCTGTGATGCCACATGGTGAGTTCAGTTGTATGGTGGAGGCCTGCTTTGAGATCTAATTTACGTGGCAGCGTCTCCATCTGCTTCCTCGGGGTACAGGACGCCCTCTGCCAGCCCAGTCTTATTCACCACACTGTAATACTCCTGTTCTATTGCCTCCGCTTCTAATGCGGTGGTTACAACATGGTTGACTTCTGATTCTTCACTGCAGATAGCTGGTGCAACATGCTGCCCTTGAAAAGCACAACGCTGCTGTCTAGTGATGAAATAATCTGTAGCTTTTTTTTTTTTTTTTTTTTTTTTTTTTGCTAAAACGGCTTAGAAAGAGTTGTATATCTCGTCTTTCCGAGCAGAAAGGCAGGCAAAGAGGCATTATTTTAGAAAAGGTGGAGTGACTAGAGAAATACTTTTTTTTTTTTTTCCCCCTTAGGCTTTTCTTCTGTTGTGGGTTTGTTGTACCCATAGTGTTTTAGCTTAATAAGCCTTTGTTCCGCCACACAAAAGAACAATGTAGGCTTTGGAGCAACCCGAGATGCTTATTTTGTGAACAGCTGTGCTTGATCGTGTCTCAGAGGTGCGAAGCTCAGACAGCGATGAAGGTTATGTCTGGTCTGTTTGATTTGATACAACCCATGCTCCATCGCCTGGAGCGTCCCGGCTTTCAGTGGAGGAGTGGGCAATGGAAGATTTATGTGGAAAATTCTGAGACATAATGAAAACCTCATTTGGCTGGAGATGAGGGATTCTGCAGCTCTGGCCAAAATGTATAACTTAGCTTAAGCATAAATCTCAACTTTACAGCACTGTGAATTACACCTAGTATTTCCTCCATGTTGTGTCTCTAAGCTACAAAACTTAGTATACTAATTACCTTTTTTTTTTTTTTTTTAAAATCTTGAATACCTTCGTTGGAAAGTTTTAGTGAAGCTAAATAATACAAAAAAATCTTCCAGACTAATATTCAGAATTAGCCTGCTCCCTAAAAACCCGTAGCAAATATGTTGAAATGTCATTCAGCTTAGAACAGCTTTGAGGGACTGTATTCCATAAATAAATTACTATGTGTGCCAGGTCTTCTTTGTGAAGTGACTAAAACTGGCAATGTCTTACTCAACAGATCTGTTCCCTGCTTGCTCTCAGACTCTAATCTGTTGATCTTTGTCACTAAAGATAAGTTTATGCAGTTCATAACTACTCCTAGTTGTGCTGCCCCTGCGGGTCTGAAAAACAGCAGAGTTCTGTTTGGGAACAGAGCCGAGAAACAGCCAACGGCCGCACAAGTGCCCAGGGGCTCTGCAGCGTCTCTGACAGGCGATAGGGAAAAATCAAGCTTTGTAAATAAGATTCATGGATGTTTTCTGTAACTGCTGTCACTATAAAAGAAGGTTTGACAGCTTCTGTTAGTGTTGTGTTTATACTTGTTTTTAATAATTTAATAGGTGCAAAAGTAAAATACAACCATTTGAAATTCCCAAGATGGTCCCTACCATTTCTTTTGATTACAGTGCAGTTTTTACTACCTCCCAGTCCTCTGGAGTTGGAGTTGATTGGTGTCAATGTAGCTTTTTGTTAGCAATTAGCAGTTTTAAGCAGAATTCAGTCGAGCTTGAAATGCCAGGTTATTGGGGTCAGTGTACAGGTTCTGTATCCCAGCTTCCGTGGTGGTGCAGTGGAGGTGCAGTCAGCGGAGCCTGGAGGTGGCTGGTCTCTGGTGCGTGTAATTTAGCGTGAGCAGAGCAGAAGAGCTGTCTTGCCTCTTTCATTTATTCTCTAGATCTTTGCTGATATGTGAGCTCAGATGCCCACAAGCAGATATCTAGATGTAGGTGTCTTAATCTGGAGCTGAATCCTGCTCTTAGTCTTATACAACAGCTTCTAATGTAGTGCTTTTTAAAAATGTTATTCAGTTTTGATTTTCTTTTTTTCTTTTTTCTTATCCCCACATTTTAACGTTTCAGTTTGATAATGCTTTTTTTCATATCAGAAAGTGAACTGTGTCAGGCTAATTGAGGCTGAAGGATATGACATGGGTTAAAAGTTAGGATGATGCCTAACATGCCTTTTTAAAACCTTATAGAAAAATGAAATGTGCAGTAGTTACTGCCACGTGCATATTTTTTTAATGATTTCTAATACTGACTTTATCTCCGTCTAGTAATTTGAGTGACTGAGTGCTTTTCAATTCTCTTCATGCATGGTAGAGAATGCCGAACAATCAGCTTTTTAGGAGCTGTTGAGATTAAATCTGAAACGGGGGAAGAGAGGGAAGAAGAACTGTAATTCCTCCCCAAAAAAGCTGCTGACTGATTCCAGCGGACTTTTGAACATCAAATAAACCGTGTGTGTTGGCATTTGTCAGTGGTGTGTGGATGCATTTTCATGCATCAGAAATAAACAGCTTAAGATACGTATGCGTCCCCCAGAGGGAGCGGTGCGTGATGCACAGGTTCAGTAACTTTGGATCATGGTGAAGGTTAATGTCTTAGAAATCGGAGGGCGAGACCGTGCCATGCTCCGCGTGCCACCTTGAGAAGAGTTTCCCTGCAGTTCAGCTCTAAAATGGAAAACTGCCGTGTCTGTTTGCATATGTAGAACTTGGAAGAAGTTCTCTCTACAGAAGCATTTGGCAACTGGGGAGTATTAATTTCTTACAATGCTCTTATTAGGGCTGTCTTCTCTTGAGTATGGTCCAGTATGAATTTTTGGTTTGTAGCATTTTTATTTGCTTTTAAGATTTGTCCCAGACCTCTTGCATTTTCGAAGTCTCACTTTTAATGGAGCATCAGAGATTAAATTTAATGAGGCAGAGCCCACCTCATTTTGCACAACACAGAGAGCACTTCACATGCTTGCATCCTGTTGTAAATTTGCCTAATGGGCTTAAACAGAATCTGATCACCTCTCAGGAGGTACCTGAAAATCAATACTGATTTTTTTATTTTTTTTTTAGCTTGTACCAGTATCTTAGATTTTGCTTAGTTTAAAATTAGTTCTTTGCATGCATGTGCTGAGAGAGGTAGTCTGAGAGCTGCTTGACTTCTGGTGGGAATGCGACCCGGACTGCAGTAAACGGGATTTCACTGCTGTTGGCTTCTCCATGTTATGGGGAAAGAAGATGGTAAATCAGAGGTTGGCATACTGTACAGAAGAAGCTGCATACATTTCATGTGTGTAATTCACAGAGGAAAGAAATGTATAATTTGAATTTGTATTTCTAATATGGGGGAAATCGCTGTTCCTTATCAAATATTTTTGCTCTCTGTGTTTCCTTATTTACTGGGGTGGTAATGACAACTGAAGTTGGAATGCAAATGCTGGATTTAGGGCTGTGTTTGAAAATGCAAAACTTTAGTTTATTTGTGTTGATAACTCTTAACTGCTGGGGTTTGTGTTAAAGCTCCATGGATACGGCAGCAAGGGCAAGTTTTGCCTGCGCACATGTTTTAATAAGGGCATTACAGGGCTGTGCCATGCTTTTAAGCAGTGTGCCCTTTTGAGGAGCTTTTCCCATGCCACTGGCAATTAATTGCAGCTGGTTGTAAATTTTATTTATCAAAAGCAGTGTAATGGCAGGTGTTTAACTAAAACTTGGGTCGATTTTGAAAGATAAAATATTTACTAGTGATCCTGAATTATCTGGTGTTCATACGTATGTTAAGTTGGTATTGCTCTTAAGAGGGTTGGGGTGTTTTATAGGAATAGTCCACATACCTGATCAGTCCAATTAAAAAGCATTGTAAATTGTGGATAGCTTTAGTCATATATCACTTAGTATTGATTAAATGTTTGAAGCTGGAGAACTCTGGCTAGCATCAGCGTTCAAGTTTAGCACTTAAACTTTGTAAACGCTGTCATCAAGAAAAACATTTCCTCTTTTGGGATTCTGTAGCAGCCATCAGCCATGAATTTTCTGCAGTTTGGAAAAAAAAAACCAAACAAAACACCCAACCTTGTGATCTCTTTGTCTCTAGTTTATATCATTTCTAAAAGCCATAGTTGAGTCTCTGCACTGCTAATGAGACTTCAGTGCATTTTTTAAGTAGAATATCTTCAGACCACCTTTCAGCATACAGGGAGCAGGAAACCTAGTTAGTCACCCAAATTAAAGATTTTTTTAATTATTATTATTTATTTTTTTTCCTTCTGGTACTTTCATCAAAGGGCAGTCCTTGTAATACGTTTGAAAGGTTGTGGAAAAATAAGTTGATGTAAAATGAGTATTACGTATTCATTTTGAAATCTGTGAACATTTAAGTCACTAAATATGTTAATACAGCTTGGAAGCGTGGGCAGTGAAATCTACTTTGTGTTGCCTGTAGTGCAGCGCTTCACTTAGGCTTGAGTTACACGCTTTTGATGGTACAAGCAGAAGAAACTTTTTCTGCTCCTTAATATTGGGAATCTTAAATAGTCTTATGACATCCCCTGCTCAGTTTCACCTTCAATTTCCCAATATTCTTTTTAATTGGTCCCTAGGGAAGTTGTAGTTGTAAAACCCAAGCAGATTGCTGAAGACAGAGAAGTTTCAACATGCTGTAAGGTTTCTTCCACCTAATGAATATTGTATAATGTGCTCTTTTTTCTCATGAGGATAAAGAAAATCTTTTAATCTGTATAGAATTTTTAATATAATAAATATGTAAATGGTAAAGCTAGAATTTAACTGAATATTTGATGGAACATCAGAGGTAAGTAGAGCAGATATGAGTGTTGCTAGAGTGACAGTTTATTAGCAATGTTAAGCTCTTTAGAGTATCTCTGCTTCTATCCTTATTCTGCTCATACGCAGGTGTCAAATGCTCTGAAAAGTCTGAGCTAGGAATTAAAGCTCTGTCTGTGTGGGTGATTGCAGCTAAATAATGTTTGTCTCTACCAGCTGGATGAGAAAAATGGCCCAGAAAAGTAATGTTATCCATTTCTGGCTCTCAGGAACAAGAGCAAAAGGCTGAAGAAGAAAGAATTCGGATGGAGAACATTCTGAGTGGTAACCCATTGCTGAACCTCACTGGCCCAGCACAGCCTCAAGCAAACTTCAAAGTGAAGAGGAGGTACCGTGCCGTCTGTACTCTGATATCCACCCCCTTGCTCCCTCTTGTTACTCAGAGTCTGAAAATGTCATCACTGCCCTCGGGTTTTATTTCCTTCCTCGGATCTTGTCACAAGCAGTGTAATGTAGAACTGGGACATCGATGCACGTAGTGATTGTCTTGTGCATTTCTCTAGAACAAATCATCCTGCTATTTTGTGTTTAAAAAAGAGAGAAGAAGATTGAGAATTGCGTTTGTCTGGCATTGTTCGTAATGATAAAAAAAGTAACAGGACCAAAGTTCCTCAAGAAACTTGATGTTTTGCTCCGCTTTAAAACCTAGCTGGTTTTTTTATTTGTTTTTTTTAGTGTAACTAGAATTGATAAATAACAGCCTTTTCTCAATACAGTTCTTGTTTGCGACTGTTACAATTACTGTTGTGCTTAGGGCCGTTACATTCAAGGTTTTTTCTGCTCTGTTCAAATGGTTGTTATTTTCTGTAGAGATAAAATAACCTTTAATCTACTGATACTCATCTCGCTTCTAACTTGGAAGCACGTAGGAGATGGCTTGGATTAGAAAAATACATCTTTTTTTTCCTAAAGATTAAGTTCTTAGTACATTTGAATAGGAGAGCCAAACTTCATTTATATATTTTCTGTAAATTGCACCTGATTTTCATGCAAGCTTACTGAAGTTAAAACCTTTTCTTTTCAGATGGGATGATGATGTTGTCTTCAAGAATTGTGCCAAGGGGTTAGACGAAACAAAAAAGGACAAAAGATTCGTGAATGATACTCTGCGATCAGAATTTCACAAAAAGTTCATGGAAAAATATATCAAGTAGTACAGTTTTATGTGCGGTGGTGCTGAAGGACTTGGAAGGTCATGGTTGTTCCCTCCCTCTCCCTCAGAATTCAAGGCTGAATCCTTGGTCATGAATTCCCAAATGCTTTATCAAGATCATCAACAGCTTCATAATTAGTAATTGCTTATGTATCTGGAGTTTTTATTCCTGCAGCATGTTTTCCTTTTCAGTTTTAATTAAATCAGTTTGTGTTTCATGAATGTTTTTCTGTTCACGTGCATTTTCTTTTGCTGGCTGCCTTGTGAATGGTAGAAGAGAGAAGCTGGTTTGCAATAAATACTTCTAATTGTCGAAATTGCTTTCTAGAACAACCTGTATTTGTAGTGATGGTGGTTTGTAACTTACACAACCTGTATAAATGTCAGTATTATCAAATAGCTGAGTATGGTAAGCACTGTGACCTGAAAAGAGCTGTACTTTTTTTGTAGCAAACTGGACATACTTTCTCTTAATAGCTAGTTTCTAACTAGTTAATAGTTAGTTAATAATCTTCCATTTTAGTTTCTTACTGTCAACCCAGTTACGGTTTGGTGGGGTGGCTCCAAGTTCTTAGCAGCCCTGCTTTCTGGGCTCTCTCGGCTCTGCGCGTATGGGGTGATACCGTGTAATGCTTGGGGGAGCACTGAGAGGGAAATGCTCTGTGGAACCGTGGCGGTTTTTTTTCCTTCTTAATAAACCATTGCAGTGCTCAGTGCCTCAACCACGTGGCCGCAAGGCTCAGGCTGTGTGTGCGTGGCTCGGTAGTAATAGTGTTGTCAGAAACTGTCAAGTGAGTCTCTTCATTAAATGTATGATCTCCTCAAGATGCCATAGTACACTTCGTTTACTTCTTAAACGTCCATTTTAGCATTTAATAGGACAGTATATAATAGGAATGAATGAAAAAAATCTCTAGTTGTGGAGGGGTTTCCCCCCCTCCTTCTGCCGTCTCGGTTGCATTTGAAATCTTGGCTGAGGGATGCACTGGATATGAACCTAATGTTTGCAAAATGTAGTAGTTACCTCTCTACCTAGAAGGCTACAGTGGCAAAACTCAGATATCTCTCTTTACATAAAGTTCTTGCCCTTTTCCTTGCCTGTGTTATGCTCAGTCTAGTTTATTCTTACAGACGCTGTTTCATAATAATGCTCTTTTCGAGCTCTTAATTTGAAAATATCTGGTTTTCTTTTTAAGAGGGCAAATACAGAGCACAATGTTTTAGGTTGTTGTTGGGCATGACTCTAGTATCCTGTAAAATGTTTCATTAGCTTTAGCTGTATTTTCCACCCTTTCATTAAGCTATGCGTAGTGTACCAGTGCCAGCAGCTAGTACCCGTATTTACTTGGAAGCGAGATTTTCAGCGTGCTCAAGATCATGTGAGCTCCTACAGCTGCTGGGGGAGTATGTGTTTGCGCTGCTCCTGCTACCTGCCTCATGGTAGTGATGATTCTGGGGCAGCAGAAAAATGGGTGTTGTCTGTAATTCTCTTTAATTTAAACCTACTAAAATCTTGGCGTCTAGGCAACATATTTAGGAGGAAAAAAAGAAGAGTTAAGAGCTGTGCTTGTCAGAGTCTGGCAGTGGAGAAGGCAGCTGCTGCTTTAGGTCTGGCTTAACGGCATAGTTGTCATGGCAACAACAAAAAATACATCGGTCTCGCAGTATTACGAGATATAATCACTGTGCCAAAGTGAGCGTACGGTGTTATTGGAGAGGGGGAGACATAGTTGAAAAGCCAGTTCAGTGCCTTCATGGAAATCGTAAGCGCGTAATGCCATCGTTTGTGTTCTTGAAGTAACATAACTCGTTTCTTACAGAAAATAATACTTCTAAGAAGTCAGTTGGCTGGGGTTGGATGGGCTCTTCCGCAGCTATGCGGGCAGTTGTTCCCCACACCTGGAGGAACATCCCTTTCTTAAACTTTTGCATAATGCCCAGGTGTACTTGGTTGTTTTTTTCCAGTAGCTCTCTCCCTCCCTGGTCCTGGAGAAAGAGCTGTAGGGACCATATGGCTCCAGGCTTCAGCTTTATTTGAGGGTTTTTGTTGGCGTCATTGTTCAGCTCAACCACAGAATTTGCAGATCCTATCTCTAACCTCCCCCCTCAAAGCTTTTGTATTTTAGCCTCCTGCGGTGTAAGCTGACCCACAATCTCAGGACTCAGCAACACACAAGCACAGTTTGATAATTAAGGAATCTCAAGCCTTATCTCTTGATGGGTTTTGCATCATTAACTACTGAATTTTCTTCACCGATACTAGAAAACTGTAAAGCGCTCTGTGCTTGTAGATGCTGCATTGGTGTTTAATTTTCTACTGTGCTTCTTGTACTCATCCAGGAAAAGACAAGTGGATCATTTGTTTTTTGTAAAACTGCGGTGACTGAGTTCTTAAAGAAAAAAAAAATATCAAACTGAGATGTTCTGCACCTCTGCTCCCAGCATAGTTTTTTCCAGGAATCTCTGTTCAGTCTGACAAATAACTTTCAACAAAGGCAGCGGAGCTGGCAATGCAGCTGTTCCGGGAGGAGAAGTGGAAGAAAGTTTTAACATTTAGCACTTCAAGGAATGCAGTATTTTACAGTTCCTAGCAATCAGGATTGTTTAATCCTGTGTTTTTTGCAAGGAACGCCTGAACTCACTCCAACTAGTGGCTTGAAGCAAAGCCGCTTGCTTTATAAACAGGTTTCCCCTTGTTTATAGTTATCTTCGGTGTAGCATTGGAACTGAAAACCGGGATCTATTTTCCATAGGGACTAACGGTTAAACCTCTAAGGCTTTTTTTTAAAAGCCCTGTCTTTCAAATTTTGTCTTGGAATATGTTTTATAATTCTAAAGGGATTAATAGTATGAGGAATAAAGCTTAATGGTAGGCCTGCAGCTGGAAATAATTGCTCTGTGCGTATATACGAGGTTCTAAAATGTTTAGCATGTATTTCTCTCCCTGAAGTAGACGGCTTATTAAAGGCTTCATATTGCAACCAGCAAAATTATTATCTGCATTTTTCAGGATTTTACATAGCCATAGATACCATGTAGTCATCCTATGAATTTTTAATATTTTTTTATTATTATTTAAAAAAAGCCATTCTGGTGAGTTCCGGTTCCTTTGTTAACTTGGATTTTGTTTGAAATAAAATCCTGGGGCGGAGGTGACCTGGTACTTGCTCGATTTACCTTTGGGTGCCTGGTGAGCAGCCGAGCTGGTGCCCGGTGTGGTGACAGCCCGGTGTCTCCTGTCAGCCGTGCCTGGGTCGGTTCCCACGGAACTCCTGAAATTTCTCTCTGCTTTTTCCTACAGCCACAAATACCTTAAAGTCTTTCATGCTGGAGGAGAGATCTGAGCACAGGGTCAAACCATCAAATGGACGGGGGATGTTGCCTTGAAGCGCTTCACTTCAAAGGATGATCTGTAGGACTGAAGCCTTGAAGGGACCTGCTGATGCTTAGAAAGTGCTTCAGGCTCAAGTGTTTATTCCTGTCTGCAGTCCCAGCTACTTCGTGCCTGAAGCCTTAATTCTCTTCTAAGGAAAGTCAGAAATGCATGTACGAGCTTCTCTGGTTTTCTTTCTTTCTCAGTGCCTGGTGCTCTGCAATAGAGATTCAGGGCGAGGGGAAAGAAAACACAGAAATTTTTCCATCCATGGAAGTCCTCCTTCCGTCTCCTGTCAGCTTTTAGAACGGAATTTAGTTAGTTGTTGGTCGAGAGCAAAACTTCCTGCCACATTTTGTCTTGCTTGTTTGGGAGAAAAATTTTGGGATGCTTTTTCCAAAGAAAGAAAATGTATATTTTGTTGTGAGTTCAGCTACTTTTTCCCTTGGCAGACTGACACGTTGTCACATTTAACCATAAAAGCAAACACAGCGTCATTACCATACTTTACGTCCCCCAAGATGTGGTTCAAGCAGAGCACAGATAGGCGTGTTTGGAGAAGTCATGTTTCCTAAGAAAGGCTCCTCTCAGCTCTTTTTTTTGGAATTGGGGATAAGCAGAAAGTAGAATGATGTTTCCATAGGTGTCCAAGTCACTCATTTCAAATGAATAAATAAATAAGCACAAATCCGTATGTTGCTTAATCACAGATACATTTTACCGTTGCGCTGCTTTCTTCCTTTGACTGAGATAATACAGGTTGGCTTTTAGGAATTTCAGGCTTGACTTTGCTTTCTTTTCCAAGGGGGGGAATATCATGGCATGTAATTGAAGAAGAATGACCATGATACTGTGACTGGCAGGGAAATAAGACTGAAAATTAAACAGTGACTATATCTAGTTCTTAAATTGCTTCAGTTCAAAGAGATACAATAAACACATATATGTGCAGTAGGAGGGGGTTTTTCCCCCCTTTGCAACCTCTGACCTGCGGTTCAGGAGCATAAGATTAATGTCGCTGATCGTATCAAAATTTGATCTTTCAAGTGGGAACTGCGGCTTGGTGATCTAAAAAAAAAAAAAAAAATCACATGCATAAAACCACTGGGAATTCTAATGTTCCTAGTGCAGCTCTAACCAGACGGAAGAGTCGTCTAGATCTAAGCAAATCGTATCTCCTAATCCAAATCCCAGTTTGCCACCAAGGCTGAGAAATGCCTTCTGCAGCGGAGGGAAGGGGCACTGTACAGGAGGCAGAAAAGTGAAACCGGGAAAATGGGTAAGTCTGATGGCTCTCTGTTGAAATCAGTAGCATCTGGGTAGGAAAAGACGATGATTTCTAAATCATGCTATAAATATAATTTTGTAGCTGACCATCAAGATCTGTTATGATAGGTTTTATGCGCATGGAGGCTGTACGGCAGGCTGTGTTCTGAAGCCTAAACGCTCAGAAGTTTGGGTGAAGGGCAGGATAGAGATGGGCCGTTCAGTCCCACAAAAAATTGTATTTGGGAGCCAAGGGGTGAGCCCTTCTCCCCTCGGTACCCGCCCGCTGCCTTGCCTACAGCTCTGCCTCTGCTTCATTTCTGAACCGAGTTATTTCCAGCGGACAGGATTTCAAGCAGCTGGTGGTCCTCCAGTGGAAAAGGGTTATTTTTACTGCACCAGGAGAACAAGCTGTAAGTTCGATCTGGTGGAGGATAGATCCGCCAGTTGGCCTGCTTGCTTTTAGATGGGGTCCCCAGGGGTGGACCTCCGTCCTTTGGGGTGGCCCAGTTGGACTTGGTGGCACATGAGCTACCAGTGATGAGGGGTCTGGAGACCAGGGCATATGAGGAGAGGCTGAGGGAGCTGGGCATGTTTGGCTTGGAGAAGAGGAGGCTGAGGGGAGACCTCATTGCCCTCTACAGCTACCTGAAAGGAGGTTGGAGAGAGGTGGGTGTTGGCCTCTTCTCCCAGGTGAATAATGACAGGACCAGAGGAAATGGTCTGAAGTTGCGGCAGGGGAGGTTTAGATTGGATATTAGGAAGAATTACTTTACTGAAAGAGTGGTCAGGCACTGGAACAGCCTGCCCAGGGAGGTGGTTGAGTCACCATCCCTAGAGGTGTTTAAGAAACGTCTAGATGTGGCACTTCAGGGCATGCTCTGAAGGGCAGAGATTGTTGGTTGTGTGTTTTGGGGGTTTTGGGGGTTTTTTTTTGGGTTTTTTTGGTGTTTTTTTTTTTTTTTTTTTTGCGTGTGTATGGTTGAACTCAATGATCTCAAAGGTCCTTTCCAACCATGAAGATTCTATGATTCTATGAGTTGTTGGGATTGGTGGGGTGCGTGGACGGTGCGCTCTGCTGAAGCATCAATTCCTGAACCATCACTTGGGTGGATGATTGAATCCTGGGGCTAAGCTGTTGGATATTCTCACTGCAGGATAAATTAACTCTCTGAAAGAAAAGTCTGTTCTGACTGAAATCCCCATGAATCCTTCCTCTGGTCTTCATGCACCCTGGATATCCTGCATTCCCATGCGCCTGGTAGGAGCCCCAGATGTGCTGTCTTGGTGTCTTGGCTGAATTTGTCCTTCTGGTGTAGACCAGCATCACGAAAATGTCATGGTCCCTTTGGACGACAACGGTCTTGAATAAAACCAGTCAGGTAGCCGAACTCATGACCTAGTTTGCAAAGACTGATGCTCTTGGGTGCTGTTTACCAGCCCTCCAGCCTGGTGTGTGATATTCTGGTAGCAATATATGGGTTCATCATGTTTCTTACTGGAAGACTTGTTTTGGGCAGTGCAGCAAAGATGGTGAACGTTGTGGTTTGGTTTGGAGGATGATGCTTCATTGGACTCGCTTTCTGGTTTCAGACTTTTAGGGCTGAATTAATTTCAGTTGGAGGCACAGGTAAGCTGATGGTGACAATAATGAATCATGTTTTCCGAGAGCTTTAGAAATTATTCATAGACGTTGAGATCTATAGCTGTTTTTTGCTCACCTCCTACTTTAATTTATGCTTGCTCTTCAGATAATGGCTTTTTAAAAATGTATATTCTCTCTTTCAGTGCAGACAGTGAGAGAAGGAATGACTTTAGAAAATTCCAGAGCCAAAGAAATAAAAAAAAGGCAAATTAAAGTCCTTCTTTATGTAATACCCCTTTCTACCATTTGTTCCAATAAAGAATAAAAGCAAGATGGTGTTACGTAGGCGTTAGAGCAGGGGATGGTAACCAGGACTCCCGGAGTCTATTTCCAGGATGGTGGCCTGGTTTTCATTCCCCTTGATGGACTTCTGCTGCGGATCTTGTTATATTTGTGGAGTCAGGCGTGAAGCTAAGGGGTGAAGCAATGATTTCGGCCCTGCTCTGAGACGTGAGGAGAGCAGGGTTCGCTTTGTGTGAATTTGCAGGAGTGGCTGAGGCGTGTAAACCCTTCCAGTCCAAACCCTGGCTCCCCTGGAGCAGAGAACAAGGTGCTGGCATCCCAGCTCCGACCGGCTCCATTAAGGGGTGCACCTTCACCGCTCCAGCGCTGAACCGTGGGGAACAAGGCGAGGACCCAGCTTAGGGCATCTGGTGGCCTCGGTGGTCACAGCAGGGATGCAGGAGGTTTGAATTAATATTGCTGGGGGCAGGGGATAGAGGGAGCTCAGCGTTGGTCCCTTGGGCGAGTTCATGGCTTACACACCCGTGGGCCCCTCAGCGTGGAGACTATTGGCCACCCATGGTCCTGTGGCAGGACCTGGGCAGCGATGTGTTCTGTCAGTCTGGGTGGAGCGTTGAAGTGAGATGAAGGAAATGGTGCAGAAAAGGCGTGTGTTGGAGCAGGCAGAGGCTGCCCCACGCTGCAGTGGGCACGGCAGGGGGATGCGACCACCCTCAGGGACATGCCTGGGGTGGCACTGGCCTGTCTGGGCTTCTGCTTTCCAGGTCAAACTCCTGCAGGAGGTCAGCATTGGGAGTTTCAGCCTTTAGCATTAAGACTTTATTAAAATTACGCATTGTCAATGGCAACGTTTTTGGTCAATTAGCAGAGATCTGTCTCAGAAACATACTTTTAATTTTGCTCTTCCTTTTAATAGAAAGCTACCAGCAAGCGATGGTTCCAGATGGGAGCGTTTATGGATAAAGCCTTTCCTTGTCATGCTGCTGCAGCCTGGCTGGCTGTCTCCTCACAGCGTTTGTTGGTTTGGAGTGGGTTTGTTATTTAATTTTATCCATTTTTTCCCCGATAGTTGCTCCTTGCCAAAAATATCAAATCTGAGAACTGGGGTAAGCGTGTTGCAAGAAAACGGAGAGATGCCACCGGGCGCTTTGGTACAAGGGGGGACTTGACAGAAGACCTGGAGGGCATTCGGACCATGCTCACTGGAGGCGGACACGGTGCAGAACTAGCAGATGCAGAAACTTAATGAAAAGGAATAAGGAAAATGTGAAAAGAAGTAAAGGGAAGAAATCAAGGGATGGGAAGGAGTGGGACGGATGAGCAGGAAAGATGAGCAGAGAAATATAGACAGGGAGAAGCTCTTCCCACTCCTGTAATGTGCCTTAGCCGAAGAGGTGATAACTAGGACCAGATGGACTTGTTTGTCCGCTCTCGACAGCTCAGCAGAACTTGTTTCAGCTGCCACAAAGGATGAGTTTCATCCAGAGCTTCGGCACAGATTGTTGCTCTGTTGACAACCAGTTCAGGGGCCTGTCAACAGGTTTCCAAAGCACTCAACATCTGTGGGGAAATGCTGAGCAACGTCTGAAATTGTGGTCAGTTAAGAAGTGTCTGAAAGGGAGCTTTTGAAGATCTAATTTCTGTCCCAGGATGCTCGAAAACCAGAGCTCTGAGACATTAATCCCGTGACTGGCAGGGCTCCGGTTTTATCCCAGCATTACACCGCTGGCTGCGGTGGAGTTATTCTTGGTCCTCGCCGCTGTCAATGGGAGAGCGAGACCAAGTTGTTTCTAAATACTTGGAATTCTTTTTTTAGTGAAATGTGTTTTCGAAGTGGAAATAACAATAAACCAAAGACTTTTTTTGGAATATCCTGAACATCCTAAGAGTCAGCCGCGTCTTTTCCTGCCGAGCGAGGGGAGTCTGGTGGGACGAGCCGCCCCCGCCAGCCGCAGGGACGGGGAATAATGGAGTGTGTGAGGGCACCAGCTGCAAACCAGAGGTGGCAGCTGGGCTCTGGAGGGAGGGGGTGATGCCGAATGGCATCAATACGGGACTAACCCAGCGGCTGCTCTTCCTGAGGAAAGCAAGTTAAAAACTCCCCGCAGGTTTTCTTCCCCGATGCAGCAGAAACAGCGGAGACGTGGGGGGAGCAGGGTGGGGGCGTGAAGGACATGGTGGGACCAGCACTAGGGCTTCAGCTAAACCAATTCCTGCCAGCAGAGGAGTGAGTCCAGGGCTTGGTTTTTACTCCTGGCGTTAAATTCTCTTCTTTCCCCTGTAATGCCTAAATTTTACAGAAATACAAAGCAGCAGAGACTTTTTTTTTTTTTAGAAAATCCAGCATTCAGTAGGACAGAACATAGCTGGTCGTTTTAAAGCAATATCCAGGTGGCTCAGAAAGTGTGAAGATACTCCCAAAGCATCCTCTGCCTTTTTATTCTGAGCTGGGAACTGAGCAAGGCTGGCCATCTGCAGGCGCTGCCTTGTGCACGCCGATGTGGCTTGGCATGGGGCACCACGGCTGGGGAGACCTTCGCCGTAACAATTAATGCTCGCGCGCCGACCATGACAGATGCGTTAGGAATGGTGGCTCCAGCTCGTACCTGTCACTCCTGTAGCAGATGTTTCCTTTGCCCTCGGTGCTTGCACACCGCTGCCGTTGAAGGCACAGTTGGAGGGGAGGAACGAGGAGGAAAAATGAAACTCTCACAATTCGAGGCCCTGAGCCCGTCCGCAGAGCACCGGGGCGGTGGAGCGGTGCGTGTGGATGTGACTCGAGGTGATGGCTGCCTTGCACGGCGGTTCGGTTGCCACTACTCTGTGCTGCCATGTAGCCACAGCCCCGTCAAGGGCTGCTTGTTCCTGGATGGATTTTTCTGCCTTCGGCTGGGCCTCTCCAACATTGTAGTTGTCTTTTAAGGCTGTCTTCAGGTCGGGGCGGAGAAGACTTCCCCGTTTACCAGGATTATGCTGAAATCTAATCCGGTCCTCTAAAATACCTGTAAGCACCCCCTCACTCATCCCAGTGACCACGATGTGGAATTTTACAAGTGTGTTCACCTTTCCATGGTGAGGAAGCTCACAAACAGAGCCCAGGACACGTTCCTGACCAGGATGCCTGTAGCTCCCCAGGAGCGTGGATGCATCACTGGCGAACGTTAGTGAGTGACAGGCAGGACAAGGTAGCTGCTTTATCCTGTGAGCTTAAGCCTCAGAGGCAGGAACATCTATACAATGTGGGCCTGGTCCTCACAGAGCCTCTGCGAACTGCTGGGACACTCATTGACTCATTGGTAGGGCAACACCATTGGCTTCACACCTCCTTGGAGGTTTACGTTAATGCAGCACTAAAAGCCAGCTCTCCCAAGAGCTAGTTTTTCACGAAGGATAAATGGCCAGAGGAGCTGAAATTGGCTCCTCCTGTCTCTGCAAAAAGGGTGGAGGCTAACAATAAAACTTTTTGGTTGCCTTCAAAAGCAAGGAGTATGTGACAGCTGTGTTGTGAAGGGATCATGGTTGCTTCAGCTGGTAGAGCAGAAAAGGGAGCTTGGGGTTCTTAGAATCACAGACTCATAGAATTGCCTAGGTTGGAAGGGACCTTTCAGATCATCGAGTCCAACCATCGACCTAACTCTGACAAAACCCATCACTAAACCATATCGCTAAGCTTTCTGGTCGGCGTGTGCTCTGCCTGAGGAGCAAGACAGGGTACCCCTCCACACTCGTGATCTGGCAAAATGGGTATGATTTGACTGCAGTGATGTTTTAGTCGGGTCAAATGTTCAGACCTTGTGACAACTGATGTATGGGCGTTAGAGTGCGCTGGACGGGGAGTCGCTGTGGGCTGGGGTGGCCCTGCAGATCTGCGTGGGTTGCTTTCACTCTCTCTCTCCTTGGCTACCGATACGGTGGTACTAGAGAGTGACAGAAAGCACTCACGGCTCTGCCATACCTCTTCATAGTTGTTCTTGGAGGCAGCAGAAGGTGCAGCAGTTGTGATTTGGGTGCAGAATGAGAGTTTCAAACACTGCACCTCTGGGGAAGGAGGAGAGCACCCATAGAACACGCGCATACGCTCTCCTCTGCTTCGCTGGGTTTCTTTTAGGGGAGTTAAGCAGCTCTCGCAGGGATGGAAAGCTGAAGACAACACCCGAAAAAGGGGATGTGAAAGGAGAAGAGAAAGCGTGGCTGTGCTCCTCTCCGCTGAGACCTTTGAGTCTTCACTTCAGCACTGAGAGGAGAGGCCGACCAAGCCGCTTTCCAGGACACCCTGTACCACAGGGGACAATGCCGTTCCCTAGGGGACGTGTGCTGAAGCCCTCCAGCATGGGGACGGTGTGGTGGGGAAACCCAGCACACTGCAACCAGCCCTGCAGACCCCGGCTCCCCACCCACCGCAAAAACTCATTTCCAAGAAGTCACCTTGAAGCCTTCTCGTTTATTTTCTCCTGCTCACTTACTTATGACATTTTAACGTTTCGAGCTGTGCGGTTTGAATTCCCCCAGGTCCATGTGTTTGTCATTATCACACACACACACAGAATCTTCAGAGTTGGAAGGGACCTCTAGAGATCATCTAGTCCAACTCCCCTGCTAAAGCAGGATTGCCCAGAGCACATTACTCAGGACTGCATCCAGGCGGGTCTTGAAAGTCTCCGGAGAAGGGGACTCCACAACCTCCCTGGGCAGCCTGTTCCAGTGCTCTGTCACCCACACCGTAAAGAAGTTTTTCCGTGTATTTGAACGGAACTTCCTATGTTCTAGCTTGTGCCCATTGCCCCTCGTCCTGTCACTGGGAACCATTGAAAAGAGTCTGGCACCATCCTCCTTCAACCCACCCTTTAGATACTTGTATGCCATAATAAGGTCTCCGCTCGGCCTTCTCTTCTCCGGGCTAAAGAGTCCCAGCTCTCTCAGCCTTTCCTCATAAGGGAGATGCTCCAATCCCTCCATCATCTTAGTTGCCCTACGCTGGACTCTCTCCAGTAGTTCCCTGTCTCTCTTGAACTGGGGAGCCCAAAACTGGACACAGTACTCCAGTTGTGGCCTCACCAGTGCAGAGTAGAGCGGGAGAATGACCTCCTTCGACCTGCTGGCCACACTCTTTCCTATGCAGCCCAGGATTCCATTGGCCTTTTTGGCAACAAGGGCACATTGTTGGCTCATGGATAATTTACTGTCTACCAGGACCCCCAGATCCTTCTCCTCAGAACTACTTCCCAGCAGGTCCACCCCTAACCTATACTGGTGCTTAGCATTCTTCTTCCCCAGGTGCAGGACCTTGCACTTGCTTTTGTTCAGCCTCATTAAGTTCTTCTCTGCCCAGCTCTCCAGCCTGTCCAGGTCACGCTGGATGGCAGCACGGCCCTCCGGAGTGTCAGCCACCCCTCCCAGTTTGGTATCATCAGCGAACTTGCTGAGGATACACTCTGTCCCATCATCCAGGTCATTAATGAATATACGGAACAAAATTGGACCGAGTATTGGCCCCTGGAGGACACCACTGGTTACAGGCCTCCAACTGGACTCTGTGCCGCTGATCACAACCCTCTGAGTTCTGTCACTCAGCCAGGTCTCCATTCACCTCACTGTCACCTCATCTAGCCCATACTTCCTCAGCTTCCTAATGAGGATGTTATGGGAGACAGTGTCAAAAGCCTTGCTAAGGTCAAGGTAGATGACATCTACGGCTCTCCCCTCATCCAGCGAACCAGTTATAACATCATAGAAAGCTGTCAGATTGGTCAGGCATGATTTGCCCTTGGTAAATCCATGTTGACCACTTCCGATAACTTCCTGTTCCTCAACGTGTTTGGAGATGACATCCAGAATGAGTTGCTCCATTACCTTCCCAGGGACGGAGGTGAGACTAACTGGTCTGTAGTTTCCTGGGTCCTCCTTGCCTTTTTTGAAGATTGGAGTGATGTTATGCCAATACCTTGTTTCTTCTGAAAGCATTTTCACCCAGGGCTACCTGCTGGGTTTCCGTTAGCCAAAAGCTCGTTCTCACAAGGCTCCCACTGTCAGCAGGACTCACCGGGGTGCAGCTGGGAGGGCACAAGCCTGCCTGGAAACACAGGGTCACTCCTTCTCCTCAATGCCAGGCAGGTGGAAGGAGTCCGATGCTCATGAAAACACCCCCCAAATTTTTTTCCTTGCTTTGAAGCATTCAGATCCCAAAGCCAAGCCTTGGGCTCGCTTGGCTGCGTCTTTGCAATCCTTCAATGCTACCCCGATATGATGCAGGGATCACGGCAAGACAAAACAACCCCATCAGGGATATCTCTTGCAACGGCCTCTTTGTTGTTCCAGCCCAGGGGGCTCTTCCACGTTCCAGGCTGTAAGACACAGCCCGACGGGTCAAGGCAAGGCCAGAGATCCCAAGGGAAAGAAATGAAAACAAGCTCCTTTAATATAAACGATCTGTTTTCTTGTCCCCGCTCAATTTACACGCTGCGTTTTTTGACTCCTCTCTGATGAGCAGTGTTTATCTGGCAGAGGACAACTCTCATTAGCAACGAAGGGCAGCATCAGATTTTTCGGTGCCTTGTTTAAACAGTGTCTTTTGCTTGTGTTTTCCTTTTAAAATGATTGAGCAAACGGCTCAAAAGCGACTGAGGCAAGGGTACGGCACCCTGCTCCCTTTCCACGTGCCTCCAAGTATTTTAAAAGTTTGGGGGAAAATAAAACATTGAGTCAAGTAAAACATTTCAACTCGCTGATTCAGAAGGGTCAAAGAAAACCCATCTTCAGGAGACAAAAAAGAGGAAGCTTTCAGCTTCTATTGAAACTGCTGTCTGGTATTTATGAAAAACGCTGGGTCATGATAACACAGACTAATATTTTAATAATATTTAGGATAATCTCTGTTTATACAGAAGTTGTGTTTTACATGAAGGTCACTTTCTATTAAGTCAGTATCTTTTCCAGGAATAGAACCCTCTTTCTTTGGAAAACCAGAAGAAAAGTGAAAAAGCTGTTATTTATACAAGAATGACCAGTTCTATTACTCTTCTTGGCTTTGGGGTGGCTAAGGGCCAAAGGGGCAGCGAGCAGGGCAACCATTGTCCCATTGCACTAGCCCATGCCCGGTGCAAACCCTTCCCGTTACTCCCCGTGCCAAAGAAATGTTCTTTTCCTGACTCATTTCCTCTCCCCGCTTCCCTTTGATCACTCCCTGGAGTTGAGCATCCCGGCGCAGGACAGCTAAACTGGAGGGAAGATTTGCTTTGTTGGCTTTTGGAAACAATAAGCAGTTTTTGGAGACGAAGGGGCTCCTGGCAGCCCTGGCGTCTCACCCAGGAATCACCGTGGTTCTTCCAGAGGCAGCTCTCTGCCCCCTCAGACCCCATCCCACGCCAAAGTCCCTCCCTGCCCACAGGGGACAGCTCTGTCCCAGCTCCATGGGTAATGTCGCCCTGTGCTGGGATGCTCTGGCTCAGCATCACTGATGGGAAGGAATAATACCATGCAGCCGTGGCCATGCTCCACCGCTGGGTCCAACCCTGAAGACCTTGATTTGGCCTTCTCCATGTCTGACTCCAACCCCGAGGAAGGGTGGGTGTCAGGAGGATGGGGCCAGGCTCTTTTCAGAGGTGCCCGGTGACAGGACAAGAGATAATGGGCACAAACTTGAGCATCGGAAGTTCCACCTAAACATGAGGAGGAACTTCTTTACTTTGAGGGTGGCAGAGCACTGGCACAGGCTGCCCAGAGAGGTGGTGGAGTCTCCATCTCTGGAGACACTCAAAACCCACCTGGACGCGTTCCTGTGCAACCTGCTCTGGGTGACCCTGCTCTGGCAGGGGGTTGGACCAGATGATCTCCAGAGGTCCCTTCCAACCCCTGTCATTCTGTGGTTCTGTGACCTTGATTTGGTCTTTGCTGACTTCAGCAGCATCCATCACCCCTATTTTTGGCACTGCGTTTCCAAAATAACCTTATGCAAATGCCAACATGTGCTCCTGGACCTGGGGAAATGTGTCTTGAGTGTGCACCTCCCATGTAACGTTCAGCACCTGCTTCCCACCATATTTCCCAGCCAAGATGGTAAGGCTGGACCAGTGCTATGGGATGGATAGATCCTGCCAGCCTAGCTTAGCAGGACATGACTCCTCCCTGGTGGCTGTGCCAGGTGAAGACGTGTGTCTGGGATGCGGGGGGATGGCTGTGGGACCGAGAAAAAGCTGACAGGCGTTGTAGATGCCACCACTCCCAGGGCTGCTCCCTCCCATACAGCCACGTCCCCGCCACCTAGTGCTTGGGCCAGTTCTTCCTCACAGCGCTCCTGGGGCTCACAGGCATTATCGTTAGTTTGACTGGTGGGTTTTTCTAATTTTTATTCAAGTTTCCACCATAAAGTGAGGGCTGTGCCTTAACCTGCTGGTCTGGGGTTTTCCATGCACAAAGCCGAGGAGTGTTGGGTGTCTGGGTGGTGGCTCACGAGAACACGTGGGTGTCTGAGAGCATGAAATCTGCTGGGATAGCGCTGGAGGAGCCCGCAGGGCAGGAGGAGCCAGGCTGTGCTGATCTGTCCCTGTGCCTTTCATACACGGCCCCCGGAGTGTGCCCAGAACTGGGCTCTGGTTTCACCCTGGCCAGAGCTGGCTGGAGCAGAGGGCCAACAGGCAAATAATTTCGTGCTGTGGGCAACCAGAGGTCTAGCGTTTGAGCTTACCCCCTTGCCCTTTTATTTTTTTGAGGGTGTAACACCCCAGGTGAGGCTGTTTAACATTTTCGCCCAGCTGGTGGTCAGGTACCTGCCTGCTCCTCTGGTGCAGAGGTACCTCCTGCAGCTGGTTTGGAGGTCTTGGTGGGATGAGGTCCCCCAGGCAGTGCCTGGTGTGAGGTGGCTGGGGGACACCAAGAAGTGAGTGAAAAGGAGGGTCCCAAACCCAGAACCTCTCCAGGGTCCTCCACTTGCTCTTCAGGGATTAATTTTATGGCTCTGTGGATGAAAAATAAAAGGTTTGTGATTTATCCATAGCCTAAGACAAGCTGAAGGGCCGATCCCCCTCCAGCTCCCTGCTGATGGGCCAGTCTCAAGGACAGCAAGGAAGTCCACTCAAGTGGTGGGCTTGCTTCCAGCCTTGCTGGCTGCCCCAAGGCCTGTAGGTGTGCTGGCAGGAGCCAGGACCAATTTTACACCTTCCAGGGGACAACTGGGGTCTAAGGGTCTTGTCTCAGAGCACCTCCCTCCCTGGGGCTGGCCGGTAGCTGTCTCCAGGGTGCCGCAGAGGTAGGTCCCTTTGCCCCGGGGAAGTGCTCGGTGATCTCTAGGTGGATTTTTTGCTGTGGAAACGTTACGTGCCATGACACGTGTGCAACTCCCTTTTCAATTCTGCTCTGCCAGACAGCAGATCGCGTTGCCATGTTGCCTATAGCAACGTCTCCTGGTTGGAAATAAGTGAGCTGCCACAAACGGATGGGTTTGCTGGTGGATATGTAAGCTTGGTTGATAGTATGATAATTATTATTGCTATTACTCTTACTACTGCCACTATTATTTACAGCTTTGGGGGCCTTGCAGCAACTATTTTTGGTTAGGGGTGCCGTGGTACGCAATTCAAAAGCAGCGTCACCTCCGCAAGCCTCAGGGCACAGCAGCCCGGGGCAAAGGGACGGAGGTCACAGCAGATCTGCTTTTGCTCCTCTTGCTTAACCGACTGCTTTTCTTGGCAGGGACCTGGTGGGAAGAGACCTGCTGCATCAGTAGGGAATCCTTTTTTCCTGGAAAAAAAAAAAATACATGCATGTCAGCGTGTCCGGGGCAGTTGGAGAGTGCAGCGTGTCACCGATGCTCAGGCTGTGTGACGTGCTGCCGGTCCCCGGGAACGGTGCTGCTTGGTGAGGTTCCCACTCACCAGCTCCTGACCATGGCTGCCTGACATGCAAAGCAGAGGGTTTCGGCAGAAAGCGTCTTCGGGTGGGCTGAGCTGTGCGGAAGTGACTCGTGGCGTTGGATGTCTTGGTTTCTGGGTGACCCCGTTTCAGTTATTTCACGATACTCTTGGTCCTCATTGCTATCTAGTGTTTCGGGGAGCTCATCAAAGCCCATGGCTCGGTGCTGCAGGTGCGTGGTGGGAGAGGTGCCTTCTTGTGGGCTCTGCATCCAGGCCATGGCAAGCTGCCAAATAATAATTAACAATTAATAATAGGTGTCAGAAGAAGTTCATTTTTGAGGAAGAGTGCCCAGTGACTGGGGTGGGGGGTGGACTTTGGCCTCATAAGCTTTCATTTTTGATCGTTTTCCTGTTGACCATTAAGCAATTTTCTTTCCCCTCTAAGGGTAAGGTTATTCATCCTTAAAAGACAGATGTGGCTCACATGTGGCTCTTGCTCCCTCATTCCAAATGCCTGGCAGGCTCAGGCTGCCCAGGTGGGGTCAGAAGTCATTGCACCCACCCACAGCTCTCCTGGGGTTTCTGGTTTGCAGCATATTTTGCCCAAATCCCCTCAGAGCCTTCTGGAAGGAGCCCAGCAAAGCACCATCTCCTGCTCCACCACCCTGGGACCTGCTGACCACTGCAGCAGTGTCCACCCAGGGAGGGTGGAATCGAGCACCCCAAGGTGTGGTTGTTCAACACCTTCTCACTTCAAAGTAGAGAGGGAAAAGCAATTTTGTTTAAACAGCCTTTTGGTGTTTTCCATCTGTTTAGGGCTGGTTTCCATCGTGTTGGCTCCCCACTGTGGATTGGTGCTCGGTTATTCACTGTCTGGTCCCCTCCTGAGCCCAGGGACATCCTGGCCAGGATGGTCCCAGGAGAGAGCCAGGGTATTTGCAGCTGGAAACGCTGGGAGAAAATGTAGTCCCATGGTGTTTTCTCTAAGAGCAGCAAATCCCAGAGCTGAAAAGCAGCTGAAAAGCCAGAAATACTAAATGAGCACCAAGACTGAAATGTGAGTATCTCCAGGAGTGATTTCCCTTGTAGCCTGAGAAACTCCTCCCTGAGAGAGAGCACTGGGATCTCCTTTAGTCCATCTGTTACTCCTCTCACAGTTTCCTCCCCAGGTATCGTGTTCTCCATTTTAACTATTAATTTCACATGGAACACCGTTACAAAAAAAATGCACTAACATCTGGTGAGACATGACTGAATGCCTCTCCTTTACCCAGAAATTCAGTTATTCAGGAAAGCTTGCAGAATTCTCTGGCAAGTATTTCGTTTGGCAGACGTACCACAGACAAGCAGAGCAGTTGCCCAGGGCATCTTAATCTTGCCTTTAAATTGCTGTTTTCCAGCATCACTTCTAAACCACCACAGATTAATTTCAAATATTTGCTGTGGAATTTACTATTTCATGGCCATTTCTTCCCTGACTCTTGGGTGGAGCTGGTCCGGTTCCTCCAACGCGCGTGCAGCCAGCTCTTGGAGATTTCTTCCCCTTTTAGATGCGGTTGTTTCCATATCCCGATGTCCATCATCCATCTTCACTTTGGCCTGAGATTCAGCATCCTCTTTCTTCCCAAAGCCTGACACCAAACAGCCACCTCGTTTGAAGGATGTAGTTTTAGCATCTTCAGACTCCATCACACCCTGGGCATGCAGAAGCCACGCTTCTTTATTCTTTTCTCTTTCATGACTCACGACCATTTCACTAGTTGTTTTAATTTCCTTTGCAAGATCTAACAGAGCTTGACTTTGGCAATTCTCATGTTACCCCTGCACTCCCTGACCTTTAACGTAAACCTCCCTTCGTGGGTTAATCCCTTTTTCCAGCCATTACAGGCTTGTGGTTATTCCTAATATTCTTTTTGCGGTAATTTTTCATCCAGTTAAGGCTTTGTCTTTTCCCCTGAGAGGTTTCCTCTCTGGTCTGGGATTGCATTCCAGATTGTTGTAAATTCAGTTGATTTCCCTGATTAATGCCTTTAATTTCTCAAAATTGTCCCTCTGAAAAAGTTTGCAGCAAGCTAACCTCTTCTTTTTAATTATTTAAATTGAAATACCATGAGTGCATTCAATACAAGGTATTTTCTATGACAAATTCTCTATAATAGCCTTTCTTCTCATCAAAGCCAAGCAAAAGTCTTCTCTCCTGTTGGATTGATGTCACTTCAGCGAAGAAGCCAGACTGTTGTATCCAGGAGTAGCTGCATCTCATCGTTACTAGCAGTGTGATGGGAAGTTAAGCTCTTCATTAAAGCCACCATTCCCATGCTTGACAGAATCAGTTCCATGACACAGCACAGAAATCCCTGTCCATACCCACATCCGACCCTAATGGTCTGGAAGAACGTGCCAGGACTACCCTCATATGGCCTTTTGATGCTCCTGTCTCCTTCCTGTCACTGCTGACTCCTCCTAGATACTTCCCAGACAAAGCACCGAAGGACGTGATTCCTCTTTTCCAGGCTAGTGCCCTCATTTGACTATGTTTCAGCAGAGCCACTCCGCGGTCCTCTTACTCCTCTCCATCCCTGCTACTGAGTGTCCCCCTCATTGGTTCCCATATGCTTCCCCAGCCTGACCCAACTGTTGGCCTCATCTTCTGCGGCCTCATCTTCTGCAGACTCATCCTGGAAGCTGCCATGAGAAACAGCTGGTTTGCTTCACACAAAACCAGCCCCTTTTTCAAAAATTATTCTATTGACTTTCCATTTCCTTCACCAGGTCTCAGTCAAATCTAAGCTCGTTAGACCCTGCTTTACCTTAAGCCCCTGATTAAGCTGTCACTTGGAAGTGTCTGTAGGTACTTGGTTGGAAACTAGGCCCCATCCCCAACCGCAAGGCCAAAGGTGACTCCGATCTAGATTCTCCACTTCTTCTGGCCTCCTTTGCCTCTTCATTCCTGTCACTTTGTGAAGCTTTGTAATCCTCCTGACCCACAGGAACAGGCATGTTTTAGGAGCTTTGAGGCTTATGGGTCTTGGAAGGCTGAACTGGTACAAATGGCATGTCAAATAGCTACTCCACTGCTGCAACAAGTTAATATCTGCTGGTAATTTAGGAGGAACTCTACATGCCAGCAACATCTCTCCAGTGGTTTCCAGCACCATGATTGCAAAGCTTGATAAATGACAGAAGTATCCTGAATTGTTTCGTCCTCTTTTCCACCTCTTCTGTTGGCTTTCTGGAGGGAAGATCACGTCCTTAGACCATCTCTGTCCCATGGCTTGAAACCTGCAGGAACTTGCTCCACCTTCACCACACTGGGGTTGATTCCTTTGATATTTTCTGCAAACACAGCTCTTCTTTTCTTCTCTTTACGGCTATATGGTGCACTGCTAACTTGGGGGCCAAACAAACATTAATATGATGAGGGGCAATGGTTTTAAACTAGAGCAGGGTAGGTTTAGATTAGACATTAGGATGAAGTTCTTTACGATGAGGGTGGTGAGACACTGGAACAGGTTGCCCAGAGAGGTGGTAGAGGCCCCATCCCTGGAGATGTTCAAGGCCAGGCTTGAGGCTCTGAGCAACCTGATCTAGTTGAAGATGTCCCTGCTTTCTGCAGGGGGGTTGGACTAGATGACCTTTAGAGGTCCCTTCCAACCTAACACATTCTATGGTTCTATGAGAACAATTTGCTTCATCGGTCTGGAAGAAAAAGTTTGGAAGAGCCTGGAGGGGTCCAGCAGAGATGTTTCACCAGCACAAGGAGGAACGCTCACCCCGGCAATGCACCGTGCTGCCCAACAAGTGATGCACAGTCACACGTGTCTCTTCCAATTCTCCCTCTTTCTATGATGGTCTGCTAAGGGAAACCTTTGATGCATACAGCATCCAACAGTATAGTCCCTGCAAATGCATTTGGTGGTGGTGGAGGCTATTTTTGACTCCACAAGTGCTTCCCTGATGGTCCCACAGGCTAGCACAGGCGACACATGGAGCTGGTGAGGTGAGGAGGAAATTGCCAAGGGGATTCCCAGCTGCTGGTCGGTGCCCAAGCAGCCCCGGGGCTGCTGTGCCCTTCCATGCCACCGCTGCGGGCATCAGGAGGGACTAGCCATGGGTCACGATTTTTGCACATGATAAAGCAGCGCTGCCAAGGGGCACTGGGGCCCCAGAGTGGGTCCCACCAATGGATGCCCAGCACAGCACGACACCAGAGCTGCTCCTGGGGCAGGCCCCGAAATGACGTTCCCCTCCCCAGCAATCTGGGGGTGAGTCCGTGCGTCCAAAAAAAAAAAAATCCCTTCTACTTAGGACTTTAAGTACATTTTTCACACGGGAAAAAATCTTGCTGCTGGTGAAGGATCCAAGGAGAAAGCCAACATGTGCCGGGCGGAGGCTGCCAAGTGCTGGGAAGTGTTTGCTCTAACGAGGTGTATGAAATTCCTCTCGAAAACCAAAATGAAGCTGGCCTGCGGTAGCTGGTTTGGGTCTGAACCAGTCAAGTGGATGATGAGGCAAGGACGACTTACACGCCCAGGGGCTATGTAATAAAATAAAAGCTTTCAAATGCAGCCCAGTTCCTGTGAGCGCATCTTCCCTTTTTCTCCATACAGCCTCAATCCCTGTGCTCAGGTCAAGATTCGTACCTGGAAAAGCCTAAGTTTGAGCTGGCCTGGCCACAGTCGGTGGTCACAGGGGGATAAGAGACCATCTTCCCCAGGCACAGATGGGCAGCACGCTCTGGAACCAAACTCTTCACCTTCAAACCCTTCTTTTGCCGCCTCGGGTGAATGAATTTCGTATTCATTCTTCTTATTATTATTATTCTTTCTTATTCTTATGGTTTTTCTTATTTTCTTGTTCCTATTGCAATTCCAGTTCCTATTCTTATGGTTTTTCTTATTCCTATTCTCATTTCTAATCTTATTCTTTCTTATTCCTCTTCCTCTATCTCTGCCTTTGCCTCTACTATTGCTATTACTGTTCCCACTCCCATTCCTATTATATCACTATTGCAATTAGCGTCATCGTCACCATCACAGGCTGGAGCCACCCTTCGGACTGAAATCGGACTGTGCTGGGTGCTGCACAAACAGAGCATGTCCATGACCCCCATCCTGGAGCCTTCACAGTTTCCAGGAAAAGTTTTCCAGGGAAAAGTGGAGCAGGATGCGGCAGGGACAACCATCTCCCATGCTGCTCCGCCACACGGGCAGACCCCTTGCTGCCGGCTGGCTTTGCCCACCAGTTGGCTCGTGGCCACCGGGGACCGTCCCTGGGGACCTGTTGATGGTGGATGGGGACGGGGACGAGGGAAGCTGGTGGCACAGCCCCAGGCAGGGTTGGGTGAGGCTGTGGGGCCCCACGGGCAGGAGAAGAGCCAGCGCGCACACAGCCATGTGGGGAACACGATAAGGAGCTCGGGGCATCCGAAAGGAAAGGCTCATCCAGCTAAAAAAAGCCCTGTGGAGGGGGAGAGGCGTGATTTAACGCCTAAGTGAAAGGGCTCTGACTTCTGCGCCAGCTTTAGGCTCGGGGAACTCGTACAACAACGTCATTTTAAACGCAGAGGCAAGTTGAGCTGGTGTGCAGATAATAATATAAAAATTATAAAATATTATTTACAGCTTGAGACGTGCTTTTGGGCCACCGCAAATGGCCCCAATGTGCAAGGCGCTGTACAAACATCTAAATGAGGGCAGCCCCTTCTCCTGGCTCTTCAATTGTAAAACTAAACAGGGAAATGTGGGGAAACGGTGGCACATGAGAACCTGGGCTTTCCCTGCCTGCTTCTGGCAGCGTTGGGTCAGAAAAAGATGTGGGAAGCAGCAGGATGAGAGGGAAGGAGGAGAGGCAGGGTGGGATGAGTGCTGCGAGGAGGAGCCTGCCAGCCCACGGCAGCAGCACGGGGGAGCAGAGTGGGGGACGAGGACACCTCCTGCGGAAGAGCAGGGCATGGATGGGGATGTGTCCCCGTGGAGAAGCAGGGCGCGGATGGAGCGGTATCTCTGCAGATGAGCAGGGAACAGCTGGAGATGTGTCCCCACAGAGGAGCAGGGTGTGGATGAGGACGTGTCCCTTTGGAGGAGGAGGGCATGGAGAGGGACAGCCCCCGCAGCCCCCTCTGCTCACCCCTCTACCCACCGAGGGAGCAGACGGGTTCCCGCTGCCCCCAGCATCGTGCCCACCCACCCTAGACCTGGGTTTGTGCAGGCGGTGGCTTCAGCTTGCTAACCTGCTTCAGCCCCAAACCTGGCTGGGGCCAAAGCCATGGTCCATGGCTCCCTGCAGGCACGGGACGAGCGTGTCCATACGTCCTTCTCCATAGGGTCACTAGGGCCCACCGCTGCTTTGATGGGCTTGGGGCATAGACAGCACCAGAACAAAGACATGGTGGCCACCCATCCCCCAGCAAGAGCAGAAACCCCCTGAATTTGGTGCCTAGCCTGCTCGTTTCTGGGTGTGCTATGAATTTGGGTGGAATTCATCCCCTGAGCAGCAATTTTTTTTTTTTTGGTGCACCAAATTTCAATGAGTTTCTAAGAGCGAGCCTACTAGAAAGAGTCTTCTTATCAATACTCTGAACAACAGGGCCAAGGGAGGGGACCTCCGTCTCCCTGTGTCCTGTGACACCCTTTTCCCTCCTGGTGCTTCCTCCTGGTGGGATTTCTCCTGCCTGTGTTGATCAAGTCCCAAGCCGGGAACTGCTGGGGGGCTGTTGGCTGCCTCTGCGGTCCCGTGTCCTCGCCCCAAGCCCAGCTGTCCCACGGGAAGCTTTGCATGCCTGGAGGGTCACCGGCTGCCAGCCCCAATTCTGCAGGGGCCCGAGGGCGCTCACAGGGCACAAGGGCACCAGGAGAGCTGTGAGCAGGGAGTCCAGGCCACCAAACAGCCAGAGAAGCCACCACGATGGCCAGGCGTGGGTATGACCTCCTAGGAGAGGTGATGGCACTGCTGTCCCCCAGCTTTTAGCTTGCTGATAGCTCCATCGCCACCTCTCCCAGTGGGACCTGGGAAAACACAAGCTCCTGTCCAGCACTGAGCTTTGCCGCAGGTCCTCAGCCCCTCACAAGATGGGGGGTTGATGTGGACCTGGGTCTCATCTCTCATCGCTGCCCTGCTTCGTGTCAAAGCGGAGGGCGCTGGCAAAGGGCTGAGGTCTGGGCTGCGGCAGGGCCACGCAGGGTTACTCCGGAAAATATGCACGCTGATATTTTATTCATCTAAAGTTGAAGTGGTCGGTATGAAAGAAAATAGCTTGTGGTCTTTCATACCTCGAGTCAATGAATTCCTGGGCCTTTTATAGCTCAGGAATGCCAGGCGCTCTCGGTTGGTTTTACAAGGCTTCGAAGCTGCAGCTTAAGGTCTGGATGAGCATTAATCACGGCGAGGACGATGACAGCTGCTCCTGTTTTACCCGGCTTTCAGGGGGGTATCACACTTCTGCACATCGCGCCCTGTTTTCCCCGTTGGCTTTGGTCTGCAGAGAGGGGGGTTTATTACCTTCAGGCTTGTGGGCCCACCAGTTTCGGTGCTGGGATTCAAGGGGGGGGTCCATGCCCAGCACACTGCTGCAGCACCAGCACTGGAGGCAGCTCAGCACCGACCTTGGGCTCGTCCCTGCGCTTCGCTTTTCCCCTCGGGCTGTCATTTGAACAGCACTCTGCATGGTGGGAGCAAGGAGGTGCGTTTCCCAAATTTCCATGACCTCTGTAATAAGAGCTACAGACCTGTAAGAAGACGGGGTTTGGGGTCCACGGGCAGTCGGTCTCTCCAGCCCCCACCCTTGCAGGCTGACGGCCGGGAAGTGCAGCCCGGTACGGACCCTACTGGGTACCACTGACCCACCAGGGCTCTCCCACCCTCACGCTGTGTGTTTTCTGGGTGAGATGCTCATCTGCCACAGGGTACCCAAAAACCTGGCTAAGGGTGGTCCAGGAACACGGCGGGATGCTCGGACCCAGCCTGGTTTGTTGGGTTCCATCCAGACCTCAGAGTGAGGGTTCCCAGTGGCAGCATCCTTCCTGCTGGCGAGGGACATCTGCACTTTGCACGTGTTTCACTGCAGCGTGCCGTGAGTCCAGCTCCGAGAGGTATTCAGTGATGTGAGACGTCACAGCTTTTCCCCAAGAACGCACCCCGCCACTCTTTGTACGTTTGTTCCTACAACGTAGGGAAGAGAAAGCCCCGAATATGGCAACAAAGCAGAGCAGAAGAGACGTCAGGGCTGTATATAGTACACTGAATCCCTGTGCATCCTGAAAAGGTCTCACCATTTTGGGTGGGACTTGACTTTTGAATGCCTCTAGATGGCAATTTTGTTAATAGTTTCAGCTCTTCTGAGCTCTCTCCGTGTATGTGGTAAGTAAGCAGACCACTGTCCAGTACTTACTTTTGGGAACATGCAGTAATCAGGGATTTTAACATTTAAACAGACTGACTCCGGAAGTTTGCTTCTTTGCATACTTTTTCCTGAGGTTAATACGCAAAATGTACTTAAGCTGGAGACCGCATTACAGTGATGTTCTTGCTTTTTGGCTGGAGCATCCATGCTGAAGACACAACCCAAAAATGGGATAAAACCCCTCCTTGTTATACTTGAACACAGCTGGCCATGAGGCTTTCCCCACCCGAATACTGGTTTTGCCTCTGTTAGTCTCTTTTCTTCCACGGCCTTGAAAAACCAAGCTGAGCCCCAAATCTGACTGTCAAATCTTGACTCAAGCAAGCCGAAAAGCCAGAATCTAAGCAATCACCAAATTTCTGCTCAGGGCATTAAAAACACTTCCAGCTGCCATGTCTCGAAGGTGGAGTAATCAGATGGGTCAGGCTGACCTGTGCTTGCAGGGGCAACACGAAGTGCCGGGAAGTGGGTGAAGAAAATCGCTGCTTGAGTTTCTGCAAAAGCTTCGGGTCTTTGCTGACACGGTCCTGCCCGGAGCAGGTTGTTTTTTCAGCGCACACGAGGATTTGGGAAGAGGAGGCTGGGACTGGCGGAGGGGAGCCCACAGGGGAGAGATGCCCTTAGTGGCTTTCATGCCTTTCATGCCTGCAGCTCCCTGGGACCTGATTCAGGAATTTTCTAACAGACACTTTCAAGAGCATGTGAGAGCCTGCTGAGCAAACCTCCCTTACTCAAGGCCAGACACTTGGGTAACTTTTGCTCCCCTCCCCCAGTTTATTTCAGTTGCATAAGCAATCATCCATGCAATACTTCCAGCGGGCCAGAGCATTCCCCTTGCCCGCACAACAGCTTGAAATGGGATATGATCTTTATGCCTTAACGAGGACCTTACAGTAATTCAAAAACACCTAGACCCACAAGGTATTGAGGTATCTCACTCACACTGATCCAACACCTCTCAAGTAAAGAAGGCCCAGACCCTCAAGAATAACAAAAAAATATCGTTGGGAGTGCTATTCTTAATGGGAATGTAGGGCTAAAGATCTTGAGATCTTCACCAAAGCGTCCCATTAACTTTCCATCCTTGTTTCCTTCAGGTGAAGGAGATCTCGCTACGATCCTACTCTTCTTGCTTGGCAAAGCTCTTGGTTTGATCCTCTGCTTTGCAGACCCACTGATTTCGTGCCCACATCCACCTACCAATGGCACCTGCTGTGGGGATTTTCATTAACAGCTATGAAAAACAGAGGAGACGCAGCCTTCAAGTCCCCGAGTATCACTTAGTCCTAGCATGTTGTGTGCAAAGCTTAGAGAATGGTTTAAAAGTCCCTTCTTCTCGGGGACTGAATATATTCACGCTGGAAAAGTGAGAAAAGAAACATGTTTATACATTTATTATATACAATATTAAGGCACGAGTTTAAACAGCAAAGAATAAGAAATCTTTGGCTGACCAACAATATCAATATTTGCTGTGGGTGACACATAACGCTCTTCATTTTCCCCCCTATGTACAAATAACGCTCTGGCTGTACAACGCTGTACACCAACTTCTCTATACAACCAACGGCAATAAAAAATGACAGTATTTTACAACTACTTACCAACGTCACCTGGAATGGCTACAGCACAGTTTCCCAAAACACAAAAACAGTTCAAAGAGCTGGGAAAACCAGTACAAATGGAGTTGCGCCGCTCTGCTGAGAGGGGCTGATTTATGGCAGTAGTGCTCCATGCAAGTCCTGCTAGTGCTCGGGCTGGGGGGAGACCCGCTGGTCCCCCAGACCTTCCCTCCAGGAAAACTAACATCTCTTGAGTTCAACATAATTGAGAAGAATGAATCTTTGAGTTTCTTTGAGCTGAGACTTCAAAAGCAAACAAGAGTTGCCTACGCTGTAGTCTCTAACAACGGTTTCCTACATGTGACCATGAATCTGGGGCAGCATCGATTGTAAATGCACCTTGGGATACCAGAACCTGGAGGGACTGTGGTCTCCACGAGGAGGAGGAGGAGGGGGAGGAGTGCTGTGCTCTAGCTGACTTGGAGAAGCTGAGCTGAACCACGACCAAACATAACCGAAAGCCACATCACACACGCAGATTCAACACTGTTTCTGCTGGACGCCTAGCTGTCTGCCTATACACAAATTATTAAATAGTTTCATTTAAAAAAAAAAAATACAGCTGGTAATAAAATGCTTAGGGACTTCCAAGCACCTGGGTATCCTTATTTCTTGGAGAAAAATGATGAAACGAAATATTCACCATGGTTTTACTTGTATTCCCTTGCTTTGTCTTCCTCCTGCCCCGCTCCAACCACAAACACTTGAGGAAAGGCCACGGAGGTGGGTCAGCGCTGCTGCCACGCACGGGGCCAGCTCTTATGCAAACACTTACAACCTTTAAATTAACTTTAGAGAAAAAAATAAAATTATTTGACAAGGCATATATTAAAGCTGCATAACATCTTCCAAGGGTTTTGCACATTTGGTTTCACAATGCAAAGCTGCTAATACTCGAAACACACAGATCGCTTGCCCGCACGACGTACTCACCGCTACTTTGTTTAACAAGTGCAAAAATCAGAAAGAGGGTGACATCGACATATGTCTAATTCTATGTACACGCAAAAATAAGTGCATAGATTTAACATAGCAATTTTGTTTTTTTTTAAAAAAAGGTATAAGCCAGGCAGTATTGAGCACAGGGCTCTGGCCCCTGAAGGCTTTGAGATTGCAAAGACTTCAGTTTTCAGTGAAAGCAGAGTTTAAAGTGCCTGATGTTTTCACAATCAAGGACTCCCAATTTGATACCTACAGGAAGGGGTGACCTTGAATCAGCTGTGGGCACACGATTACTTCCAGCACCCATCACTCTTCCACTCTAGGCAGCTTCACATAAAATCCCATCACCCTTTTTCCCCACAGCCAAGTTCTTCCTAATATCATTACAGCACACCACAAGGTTCAGAAACCGCAAAGCCAATACAAAAATACCTCAAAGAAGAAAATTTCCCAAACGTCATGTGCAATGCACGAAGCAAATAGTACGCCATGATTAAAGCAGCTGGTGAGTTGGCTTTCTTACAGACAGCCACCACCTCTTACAGAAATCAGGGACTAAGCTGAAAATGAGAAATGTTCCACTCTGGGTAAAACCAAGTGCAAAGAAACTGCAGCTCAGCACAGAAAACAGATGATGCTCACGCTTTGCTTTGCAGTTAAACCCTTCCCGCCCTGATCCTACACCCCTTAATGCCCAGTCTCACCTGCTTGAACGGCAGGTCTGTACGCTCAAGGAAGGTAGGATTTGGCTGTAGGTATTGAAAATAAGGAGAAATCCTGTTCTTATCACAAACACACTGATTCTTCTACTACTACGAACCAGTAGGCAGTTAGAGGCATCTTCTGATCTCATATGCAGACCCAGCTTAACTCCACTGGAAAAGCCCCCACGCAACCCCCCTCTCAGTGAACTTCTGCACTGCACAGCCCTTCGGGGAGCTGCCGGAATCCTCCCTCAACCTTCCCTCCTGAAACCTTCCCATCCTTACAAAAGGGATTGCTTCAGCAGGGTCCTACTCCTCCCCCGCCCTGGCCCTCTACTTTCATCCTCCATGGGAATTACAGCCAACAACTGCTCCTACCAAAAAAACAAGTCTCGGCAAGGTCTGAGGTTGCGAGACACGAATATTTGCATTGTAAATCCAGCTCCAAGAGCAACACTTGTCCAGCCAGGAAAGAGGCACCTGACCTGCCTGCCCAGGAAAACCACACCACACCACTTCAAACAAATACTTACAAGAACCTGCCATGTACATCTATGGACCAATTGTTCACCGAAATTCAGCAGTGAGTACTTTTGAGAAATGAATTGATACTGAGGAAGATGCAAGTTTTTCCTGGGTTACTCAGAAACTCCCTCTGGCCTCAAAAGAGCTGGGATTTTGCTCCGTGTCCCAGCTGCAGAAAGGCAGGAAAACAAAGCAGCACCGTGCACCCAGTCTGTAACTTTGCAACCTTCTCTTTAGACCAGAAAATGCAGTTTCCTTTCCCCTCAACGATCCCCTTCTCACTCCACCTTCTGTTTTCAACACCCTTTTCTGCTCAGAAAATCACAGACGTTCGTTTCATCGCTCCTCTTCAGCGCTCCTGGCTTCTTGCCTGGTCCAAAGTCACAACATATCAGACTCAAGCTTCGGTTTGGGCACAAACTTTCTCTATCTTTCTTCAAACTCTCAGGGTTAGTTTTTAAGGTTGGCACACCGAGGACCGTCTTGGACCCGGCTGTACACGAAACCCCAGAGATGCTGTCCTCTGCTCAGATGAGGACTTCCATCATGTCCGTATCTGGAAACTCGGGCTTGTGGAACAAGCTGCTCACTCTGCCTTTGCTGTCAGGCAGCTTCCCATGGCTTGAGTTCTCTGCAATGAGAAGAAGGGAAAGTTGGTCTTCAGCTCAAATTCAACAGCAAATTGTTCCATGCAAATATAAAACAATTTTTTTGGGTAGTGACGGAGCACATCTTAACTGTATGTCCTACATACTGAAAGCCAGATTTGATCAGGAGGCCGAGAACGTGTAATGCTGAATTCCCTGCACTTTGACAGGTACGTTGGTATGCACAGACCCTAAGGGCAGGCACAAAGATGGTATTTAAGAGTCATGGACCAAAGTAACTCTTTTGCTGTGGCCCTAGAGAGAAACAGGCATTTGTGAACGGTCTACATCACTTTACCAAGTTATTACTTGTCATCTGATCCAGATCCAGAGTAGCTCCCCGCATGCATACTCCTATTCTGCATCAGGTACAAAATTTAGTTTAAAACATCATGGAGGCAGCACAAAAATAATCAGGTAAGTGGTTTAATCTAAAATGTATTACTTTGCCAGTGGGATGGGCTAAGAGAATGTACATGGCCAATTACCACAATGTACGATAGATGTTGTTAGATGTTTATCTTCATCACCATAGTTCTCAACAGTCAAATTCAGGGAGAAGGACTCTGATTTCTTACAAGCAGGAAAAGCTTAAAAAGCTAAATTTTAAGAGTACCTGGAAACAAATTCCAACCTGGCTTGCCCAAAACACAGTAATCCAGAGTTTCAAGAAGAATCAGTGATACTGAGCCCTACTAATGATACATGGCATGTTTTTAGAGAGAAGGCTTGCTTTTGAGACAAAATTAATGTGTAGGAAACTGGATTTTTCAAAATAATATATGTAAAATAAATGTCTCCCTTGCTAGTGTTGCGACCAGCAGTTCCCACCTTTCGAAAATAATTAAAATTGTATTTCTTTACACACACACATACACCCCAAATCTCCACTTTCTCCTTACTATTTCCCCCCAGATTTCCTTTAAAAATAAGGGAGAAAATGGTGCCTTTGCTAACCATGGTTTAAGTTGAAAAAAATGGAAGGGTCTGAGTATGTGAGCAGGTGTTAAGCGTTTTCAAGGTGTGCAACTCTGTAATTTTATCTTTGGTAGCATGAATAATTGCTTTTGTTGGAAACTCTGCCCACCGCAGGCAAGTGGAGCTTTACAGAAGCTGCGGAGGATCAAGCTCTGCAAAGCCAGACCAGGCAGTGCTGGAAAGTTCTCTCCCTATGACTTCAGTTTCCCTGAAGAAACCTCCCCATCACCTTACAAATTGTGAAGCCGTCACCCGGCTCCACCAATACTGGGGTGTCTCTGGGGAACTGCTGACATCCCTAGGGATGCCAGCGTTTCACACTCATGCGGGGATCCAGCAGAGCTCACCCAGTTTCTCACTGGCCACTCGTGTCCCTGGGGGCCGTGGGGCCGGGCTGTGTGACGGGGTGGTACCCAGCCGTCCACGGCCAGGGAAGGAGGCAGTAGCAGGCCAGAAGAGCTCAGCGCTTTTGTCCGTCTGGGTGCTGCTGTCTTTGCTGCCTGTCTTCACGTGGGAGGCTGCTGGTGGCAGGACAGGCATGCAGGACAAGGAGGGCAGCGGAGGAGGCAGTGAGGGGCTCGATGGGTGGTCGTGGTGCTCCTTCCCCAAAAGCAGCCCTGAAACACATGAAGGTCAGTCACATCCCAGCTCGAAACTAAGTGCTGTCCCCCTCATGTCACCCCAGAGCTACAAGGTGCTGGTCTGGATATGTCTCCAGCCCTTTAGCTTAGCTTAGTTCTTCCCCTTGACACTGCCTGTTGCTCTTCTGACGTCCGCATGGTACTCTCCAACCAAAACAGCCTTTTGGGAGCAGCTGCCCTTTCCTGCATCCCCTTCTGCACCCCCATCCCTGTGGTACCTACCCCTGGTGTGGACTCGCACACCTCTGCAGCCCTTGTCCTGTGCAGCCCCACACCACAGTCCTGCACTCATTTTCCCATTTAGCTGCCGCATCGCATCATCCACTCCTATCCAAAGGGATGTTCACCCCCTTGTTTAACTTTAACCAGGATTTTTTTCTAACCCAAATTTGTTATTTACTCCCACAAAATTGCAAACATCATCTGCATGTGTCTGGGAGGATTTCCCCCAACTATGGCATTCTACAATCAGTACAGAACAATTAAGATGATTAAAAATATAAGTAAGATACAATGCAAGGTTAAAAAAATGACTAATTTTTGACTTCAGCACAAGGACTAATGTTATTCTCATGGAAAGTGCTCTGGAAACAAGCCATCGAGGCAACGTGCACCATGTCCAGGGCACTTTTGCGAAGCTCAAGCAGAAGGATTAGGACGAAGTGATGGATGAGCCAAAGCTTAACCAAAAACTGAGCCCACCTATGCTTCCCTTCCAGATCTTCTCTTCTTTCTTCTCCTCAGCTATCTGGTTGCTGGTGAGTGAGGTCTGGCGTGAATGCGTGCCCGTAGCAGCAGCAATGGAGGGGACGGACCGAGCTGGTCGCAGGCTGGCGCTGTCGGCTTTCCCAGGGTCCTTCCGTGACCGTTGCTGAAGCACCTTGATCATGGCATCCTTCTCAATTATTTTGGCATGGAGATTCTTTATTCTGCCAAAACATGAATGCTCTGCTTACAGGAATGGAAGAAGAGTTTATACAGGCAGCTCTCCCCGCCCTGAGACAGCAGGATGGGTCCCTGGGTACATGCCCTGCTGCTCTGTCCCCTCCGGTTTTGAGTGACTCAGACACGGCAGCTCCACCAGTTCCTCTGAGGATAACCATGCACTTTGAAACAGCGAGCATTTCTGGCTATCAAGACAAAACTGGGAACTCTTTTCTGCAAGGTTAACTGAACCCATCTAGTGCTGCGGCTTTACCAACCCAGCAGGAGCAATGAGGGCAGTATCCTGACTGAGATGTGGATTGCTACCTTCACCAGAATGCCAACACACAGGCAATTTACACCCCTGTAATACATCGGGGCCAAATCTGGAAACCCTCCCTCAGTAGGCTGAATTAACACCACAATTTGGGTCTGCTGTCAGCTGGAGCAAAGACCTGCTGAAGAGAGCAGAAAGGTTCCCTTTGGTTTCTCTAATGGCTGGGCTGGGCTCTTGCTTCTCCTCACCGCTGCAGAAACAACGAGCACGCAGTGTGCAGAGCCGAGCAAAGCTTGCTACTTCTCTCATACAGACCCCAAAGACTCTCAAATCACAAAAAAATAGGATAATCTGAGACTTTTCTCCAGGAATGATTAATACCAAATCATACCGAAAGACTACAAAACCACATTTGAATGAACCAAACTGTACAGGTACAATGTAAGAGCCAGATGACTATAGCTTGAATATGATGTACAATATATAGTCCAATGCAGCTGCATTTTGTGAAACAATGAAAGCTAAAATGCTGCATCTGGAAAACCTATACGTACAAGGGAGAAAGCTAGTTACTTCTGTTGGCATTAGTTTTCATAATCAGATGTCTAATTTGCAATGAAAACACAAGATCCTAATCTATCTTTAATGAAGCCAAGGGCAAAACTCCACTGCTTCACTGGATGCAGGATTAGCTTGCATCTGTGAGTGGAAAACAAAAAACAAACCCAGCAAAACCAACCATTGATACTTTCCACAAGCAACAAATACACCTTTTTATAAAAGTGTCTGCAGACCGGTGTTTTTGTCAGGAAGCCAATACTGAAGAACAGATTTTAAATATTTTTTCAGTAAAAACCTAGAGGAATACACAAACTTTCTCAAGGGATTTTTACTCATCAAAAGGCCACTTTTCACCAGGAAAAAAAGCCTGGATTAAAACTACTGTTCAGATCTAATGCTTTTTGAACTAATGGGCCACATATCCACTTGCGTGCTGAAAATAGAGAAGTATCTGCAACAATGAACGTTACTCTTGCTGACTGTCTGTGTCCCAAAAAGTTTATTTTATATCTTCTACTACTTGTAAATGCCTCTTTTATAGCGGTGCTTGTGGCGCTAAGTTTTGCAGGTTTGTTCCTAAATGCCAGTGTGACCATCACACAACTTGGATGTAGGAAACTTAGTGTGTCTAGAAAGCAGTAAGCAGGCAAGGAGCGAAGAGCGAGGCAAAGGCAAGCCCTTGCGTTGCTCATTATGTAGGAGTGGGATTACAACTTCAGCTTTTATGACCTTGTTTCCAGAGGGAGATTTTCACCGAGATTAAACAAGTATTCAGCTTCCTCGCATGGCAACCTACTTTTAACAATGGAACAGCCTCTGTTTTGTAAGAAGGTAGCTTTTGGCACAGAGACAGTTTAACAGGAAGGTAGGGAGGAAGTTATCTAATGACAGCAACTCTTTAATCCCTGTTTTACTCCTGAAGAGCAAAACTAAGTCAAAGTGAAGCTAAGCCCATCCTTTCTAGGCACGCATGAAGGAACAGAAGAAGATCATTCTGGTTTATCTGAACCCAGCCCAAACACGACGGCCCCTTACGTGTACTCCATGTCCTGGCAGCGCCGGTTGGCTTGCACGATCTCCTCCTCCTCCTGCCAGCCCCGCACTTCCAGCGCGCTCTCGCTGTAGCTGCCGTTGCGTGAGTGGCTCGGGGCCGAGGTGTCCCTGGCAAAGCGGTTAGACATGGTCAGTCGGGCTCCTGAGACCACAAGGGTGGCTTTCGCAAGTGAGATTGGCACTTGCAAAGAAAACCCCAAACCCACATCTCAAGAGCAAGCTAGTGATGGTTGCCTGTCAAGTGGATGGCTATCTGGCATTGGGTCATCTTGCTGTGGGCTACTCTTGGCTTACGTTTAGTCATCAACGCTATTAATTAACTGGCTGATACAACAGAGAGCACATTGTTATCGTGGGTGACCCCCACAGGCCTAACAACCATCCTGAAGGACACGGTCAGACACCAGAGGGACTCACTCACTGGGAAAATGGTCCCAAGTCAACAAGACTACATCAGGGAGATAGTCCCAAGTCAACAAGACCATATCTCAAACAAGAAACGAAACTGTACACTTTGGAAGGTGAAAAACAGCACATGAATCACTGCCTAGACTGAAGTGCAAAAGAAAAGGACCGTCCTGAGTCATGCACTTCACCGCATTTCAAAGGGAAATCTCATTTTAGGATGTTTTCAGGGGATTTGGCTTCTAAAGAAACTGGGGCAAGAAGTTAATTAGCCCGTTCTCCTGATTGCTGGGAAGCCTCACTGCAGTGCCTTCTGTGCTTTTGGGCACCACGCTTTGACACAGACAAACTGGAGACAGTCCAGACAAATGCAACGGGAATGGGAAAGGGCTTATACTGGGACATGTAAGGAATGGCTGAAGGAAGGAAGTTAGTTCAGGCCAGGGAAGATACAACAAGCGATATCTATCTTCCAATATTTACAAGGCTGTTACAACATTGAGAGTGATCTGCTGTTCATCAGGTACACCTGAGAAGGACAAGAAGCAGTTGAGGTAATTTGCAGTAAAGAGGTTTAGCTTAGCTATCAGGAGAACCTTTTTGATTTGAAGCTTAATGAAGTGGTGAATCAGGGGACTTAGGCCACAAAATTTCCCCCGTTACAAGTTTTTAAAACTAGGTTAAAAACCACGTTGCAGAGCATGGGATGGATGCAGCCACATACCAATAGTCCCTGCTTGGTTGATTGGTGTGGTGGGGAGGAGTTGCCTTACCTAAGCTGTGCAATTTGGCAGCCCGAGACTTTGCCGTTGAGGCCATTGCTTGAGTCTGGTGCCTGGATTTGATAAACTTTTGAACCTGGTCAGAAGGGTAAATCCTGTCTGGACTGACTATTGTATCTCACTGTCATGACACCATGGAGAAGTGCCTTAACCCTGGCGGCGCGACTCAGAAGGGAAAGGCAAGCAAAATCCAGCCTTAAGAAAATATCTATTCCTTATTATTCCCCCATGCTTTCCATGGTGGAGAGAGCTGCCTGCTTGCACCAGAGCCATCTTACCTCTCCGTTGCAGCTGTGGCTGCCGCATTCATGGCAAAGTGCCTGATTGTACTCTCCTCCAGGTACTTCTGCTCCCACTTGGTCATGTCAGCTTCCAGGGCCAGGATCCTCTCCTCCTTCTCCCGCACCAGCTCCATCAGGGCTGGGGCATTATGCTCCGGGAGGCTGCTCGCCTGGTAGCTGCCCTGCCTCTGTTGGTGCAAACAGTGACAGATATTCACCCTCTGCCAAGTAGGGGGGCTGCTGACCCTTTTTTCCCCACTTCTCTGAGCACGCAAAGACATCCCCATGTCTTTTGACAGGGGCAGGTGGAACCCCCAGGCTAAACCCCGTAGACTGCAGGAGGACAGGCAGGTTGACCGTGTATGCAACCCCACCACACTTCTCCGGACCATGTTGACAGAAGCAGGGATTTGGCTGCTCCCTGGATGTGCAGGGAATTCATGGGATACCCCAAGCCAAGGGAAAAGGCAGGAAAAAAAGCTGGTAGAGAAAAGAAGCAATGAAGCTTTAGAAGATATTGCTCTTGCTGGGACTTCATCACACAGCTGGGCAGTGCTCGGTATGGACAAGCCATTATTACCAGAGGGTTTACATAAAAAAGCAGAAAAAAAAGTGACATGTAGCCTAGCTAAATGTAACCTATTTAAAACAGCAGCTCGGAAAATACCCTGGATGTGGATTTCTGCCTGTCTCTTTTGGCACATTAGTTCTCATGTGCCTTCAGCAGATGCTTTCTGTGGTGCAGCAGGTAACTTTCTGACCAGAGGGGCAGAAGACGCCCAGGCACTGAGGGGTGGCTCCCAGGAGATGCTGACAAGCAGCAATGGGTGCATAACCCTCTGCATCTACACTGTGAGGAAAGCACTTACCCAGGCAGGATTTATCCCACCCAGTTACAGGCACTTAATTAAAGCACTTAAGCAGCATGGGTAGCTGCCTCGAGCTCCTTTCACCGCTGGTGGAAAGCGGAGGTGGATGGAGATCCAGCCCTTGGCTCAGGGGAGGTTGGGTGGGATGAGCCCACGCTGGAGAGAGAGGCACAAAGCTCTGGGAGAAGTCAGTAAAAGTAAATGAATTTTTTTTTCCAATAAAAAATGCAAGAGATTTGTCACACTCCACAGTGCACAGGACTGTGTTAAAGGGGAAACCATGTCTCCGGAGCACCGGCTTGTCATCCATGCTACACCACGAACTTCCACCAGCAAAGCGGTTCCCTGGCACAGTACCAGCACACCGGAGCAAGGGCTGCAGCAACCATTTCCATTTTCCAAACCACATTTCCTCCTTCTAGACACTTATCTCCTGCTTAGGAGAAACTAGAGATACCAGGAGAGGGCTGCAGCCTTTGCCTTTCGTGTGGTAATGACACGTTTGGAAGCTGCTTTCTGGAAATGCAATATGGAGCAGCCCTTAGGAGCAACGGCTGCGACTCTGTTCCGGCAACAAGCAGCGCCTACACTTCAAATATTGTCAAACCCCTGGCAGAAAGGTAATATTTTGGAAGGAAGGTCCTGGTCTGTAAATGGCATCTTGGGACGTCACAGATACCTGTCATCTTCTCAGTCAAAACCACTGACAGCCCTGCACGCTCAGCCTGCAGTGCTAAGTCAAAGGCAGGTTTTTTTGTCCAAGCTCGTGCATCAGTGATAATGAAGATCTGCCATTTGGACTTGGTTACCAAGAAGCCAGGAACAGAAGAGATTCTGGCTCGCTGCCTCCTTCTGCTGACTCTGGTAAAAAGGAGAAAAAAGCTCTTTTTTTCTCTGTGATGAGAAAATATTTCAGTGGACAACTCAGAGAGGACAGCTCTAAAGTAAAAAGTAAAAAGTAAAAAGTAAAGTAAAAAGTAAAAAGTAAAAAGGGTTGCGTCTCATAAAACAAGAAGTATAAATAATAATAATAAAAAATACCCCAAAGTCTCCCCTCAAAGCTGAGAGGTGAGGTGTGAAGTCAGAGTATCTTTCTCCTTAAAACTTGGCAGAGGGAACTGGTGCAGGCATTTGAGAACTATGGCAACCCAAAATGCAGTTGCTGATTACAGTGACAAAAAAAAATATTAAAAATGAAGCAATCTGTAAGTTACAGAGGAATTTTCTGCTAAAACGAGCAGACGTAGCCTGAACTCCCAAGACAAGGACTTTGTCGACAGTCCATCCCGTTTACTTAATATATTGATTTGTCCCTATTTTCCAGCCCAGAGAACAAAACCTTTTCTAGTTCTAGAATTCACTTGAATTTCAATTGTATTTTCTCAAATGTTCTCTCATTTACAGCAGCATTAGCATGCCATACCCCACGTAATTTCTTTTTTAAAGGAGAGCAGACTAAGGGGCAACTGAGAAGAGCTACTGGAAGAAGACAGGAACAGCAAGCCCATGGGGGACAGGGCAAGAAAGAAATAACGTGCTTATACAGCAGCAAGGAAGAGCGGAGACGGATGGGAAGGGTCTCCAGGGAGCAGCAGTGACAGTGATGCTGTTGGAGGGGTGCTGGGGAACCTGCCCTGCCCTGCCCTAGAGGTGCTGGTGAGAAGATGCTGTCAGGTCTGGCCACCAAGCTGGGGTTTGATACACTTCGTACGTCTGCTCGCTCTCCTCTGAAGGCAATCCCTGCGTATTTGGCACTTGGTGCCAGCTGTAGCCTGGAAATCCTCCCTGCAACCTCCTCATGTTTTTGGTTTTTTTTTTTCCCCTTTTCACAGATGACTGGACTTTGAGACTTAGGGATGGAGGAGGAATAACAAAGGAACAACTGTGCATAAAATACGAGCATAACACTATCCCTCTAAGAACACAGGGCTGCCAAAAAACAAGGGGACGCACACAGAAATGCAAACCTACATTTCTAGACCATTATGGACTGGACTGATATTTAAATAATTTATTGTCTGAAGATGACACCATTTGTCTCCAGATCTGTCATGGATAGAGTTTTCTGTGAAACAACCATACCAGCTTTGCCCAGAATAAATACGGCCCAACCTCTTTCTCCCACCAAATCCCACACCATCCACGTTGCTTTTTCAATGCAAGATCAGCCCAAGTCTGTGGGCTAAATCTCATGCCTACGTGTACCACACCTTTTCTCTCCTCCATCGGTGTGGAGCTGATCTTACACAATCTGTGATTGCTGGAGAGATGTGGAAGGATGTTCTCCCCTGGCAGGTGTGGGGCCACCTGGTGTGGGTGAGACTGAGACTGGTGTGGGCAGGGGAGTCAGGACCTCCCAGCCCCGCAGCAGGCAGGGCTCGGCTGTGTCCAGCATCCCCACTGCGGAGCTCCCCTATCCTCCGCTGAAAATCAGGAGTTAGAATCATAGAGTGGTTTGGGTTGGAAGAGACCTTCAAAGATCATCTAAGTCCCACCCCCTTGTTGGGGGGAGGACATCTTCGGCCGAACCAGGTGGCCCAAAGCCCTGTCCAACCTCATCTTGAACACTTCTAACGATGGGGCATCCACAACCCCATCCAAGGGAAAGGCTTAGTTGGAAGGCCCAATGACTGAACCCAAAAGCAAGGTGGCACCTGGCAGGACTGCAAGCGACCGTCCCTCTTTAAAAGCAATGCCGAAGGCCCCGTGCTGCGGTCCTGCACAGGCCATCCCATTCTCACCTGCTGCATCCGCAGCGAGTCCAGCTCCCGTTCCAGGCGTGTGCGCAGCCGCCGCTCCATCTGCTCCCTCTTCTCGCAGGCCGCCTGCAGCTGGGTCAGCGCCTGCTGCAGCTTCTCCACCTTCTCCACGTAGGCCTGCTTCCTGCGCAGCTGTGGGGGACAGGGGGGTCAGCAGCACCAGGGGACACCTCACACCCACCCCAGGCTGCTGGGACCCCCGCGCACTTGCAGGTGATTGTTGGGCGCAAGCATGGCTTTGGCCGTTTGCTTCGCAGAGTTTCTCCGTGGGAAGGATGGCGCCCCTTTGATGGGCAGGGAAAGGGCACAGCAGGCGTCGCTGGGGCAGCTCTACCCCTTTCAGAGGGAACGCTGCCCAGATCTTCCACCCATTGGGGATCAACTAGCCACGAAACCCCCTGGCCATTTCTAAGCAACAGCCATCACGTTGGTGGATACTCTTTGGGCAAATACACAGACTGGCCTCAGCTAAGAGGAATCCCAGTGAGTTTTATCGACTGGTGACACTCAGCACAGAGTCTGCACCCAAACAGAGTCTCTTTTTTTCAGCCCTGCATATCTGCTCAATGCAGGTGGAGCAAGCGGAATGCCAGCAGATAGAAGCGCTCCACCTGCTCTATCCTGTTCACTGGCGTGACCATGCCGACGTACAGATGTGCTGGCAGCTAAAGCCAGGCCTCCTTATGTAAATAATGCGATTATTGAAGGGCTTAACATGACACAAGGATTTTGCAATACAGGGTTTTACAGCCAGAGATTGCTCGAGCAGCATACCCCAAAAGAAATTTGCAAGTGGACTGCAGATGTTCAGGGTGCTTAGCGGCTATCCCCACTTCTGGCTTCCTACCAGGCCACCGGGCACTCAGTGACACCACAGGGTGTCGTGATCGGCAGCAGCTGGCACACTTGAGAGCCCTTGGGGAGAGGAGGCTGCAGAGGCCAGACACGCTGGGCATCAGCTGTGCTGGGCACTGGCATGGGCAGCAAAGCCTGTGCTGGAACCTGACTCCCAGCCAAAATCTGGTACCGAGAAGGGGCGAGCTCACTCACAGAGGCCAGGCTGACCAAAAACCTCGCCCACGGGGCTGCGGCAGCGGGGTCTGCTTGCTCACCCCACAGGCTGCAGTCCCGGCCCCGGGAAACCCAGTTCCCCTCTTCTCCCCCAGCCTTTTGTCATGAATTTTCTCTTCACAAGCATGAATAAATTTACTTTTCTAAAGACATCTGCTTTGCAGTACAAAAAGCAACAGCGCACACAAACTGAAGCTGTGAACCGCAAAAGACTTCGATGAACCTCAAAAGACCCTAAAACACTCTTGACTTAACTCCCTGCCTCAGAAAGGGAGGGTGAATTGGTTTGAATGCTGAGCCTCTGTGAAGCCCCAGCTGGACCCCATCTGCGGCCTGGGGGTTAATGGGGGATGCTCAAGGTCATTGCTATGATCACTAAGATCCTCTTCAGGACTTCTAGTCTCCCTCACTTATTTGTACACTCGTTTGAGACCTGAAGTTTTTCAGAAGCAAAACAGGAGGCAGAAAACCGCATTAACTCCAGTCAACACTGGGGAACTAGACAAATAAGAGAGGCTGGAGAGGTGCTGTGAGCTGGCAAGGCCAGGGCCGAAACCATATCCTAGTGCCTACCTCTTTTTTAAGTTGAAGTTAACTGTTGTAATTAACTGCAATGTGGGTTATGATATAGAAGCTACAGCCACAAAATATCCGTGTCTAAATATCTAGGGGATGTAGCGAGAAGTTTGCTGCCTTGTTCCTGGGCATGTGGAGCAAATAAACCCCAGCGCTGGGTCCCCCTGGCTCTGTGAGGTTCCCCTTCACCCAGCGTCCTCTGCTTAGCCCAGGACTCCCATGCTGCAAACAAGTTTTTTTTTTAATTGTGTGATGCTGGATTCACCTAGGTCCCCTCCCACTGTTTACAATGACAATACAATCACTTTTTCTTGAAATTCCTCTTCCGGCACCCTAAATCCATTCATGTCACAGGTGAAGTGAAATACAGGCTTGTTCACAGCAAAAGCAAAGCTTGGCCTAAACAAACGTCCCCGGGGCCAACAACTGGCAGTGTGACCTCCCTAGCCCTGCTGTAATCCAGGCTAACGCTTATGGCTCCCGGGGCTTTCCATGAAAATTAATGAGATTATAATCCCCACTAGTCTCTGGCAGCAGCACGAAGATTGCATTCCTCAGGAGCTCATGACTTGCCAAGACAGACACAGCAGTGGCTTTTTGCTGAACGTGCTATTTTGGCAGCAGGAAGGTGCCTGTGCCACCTCCCAGCCACACCAGTGTGGATCGGAGAGGGGAAGGGGGCTTCCCCGGGGTCCCTCAACAGCCAAGCTCATTTGCTCCCCCATGTCCTGCCGGATGCTGGAGGGTCCATCTGTATCACAGCAGCCAGAATTTGGCTTTGCAGCAGCCCTTGAAGCACTGGGTTCACATACTCGTGCACCTCTGCCTGCGTGGGTGAGGCGATGCACACACATCCACCGCCTTAGAAATCAATCTTGTTGGAGATATGCAACAAGACAGTTTCCCCCTTCACAAATTTATAGGGAGTTTCTTGAGCCAATTTTGACTTTTCTATCCTGCCTGTAGGTTCATAAGCAAAAAAATTCACCCACGCATTTAAAAAATGAAGTACAAAATGTTGTCATTTAAATTAATGGGCTTGTCAGTGCAGTATGCATCCGTAAGAGGGGGACTGCAATCAGAAATACATGGTACTAAGCTCCAATACCTCACAGAAACACAGACTCAAATGAAAAAAAAGCTGGATGGCACCTGGAGAGGTACCAGTCCATCCTTGTGCTGCAAGGTAGGATCAACTCTATCTAAAACCTGGCACATGTCTGTATAATCTGTTTACAAAACTCTCCAGGGGTAGGGACTCCACAGCCTCCCCCTGCAAACTATTTCACGGCTTATTTTCCTTTACTGCCAGAAAACTTTTAACCTAATGCCTAATCTGGCTTTCTCTTATGCAATTTAAACAAATTACTTCTTGTTCTGTTTCCAAACTGTGATCTACTAGAGCAAGAAGCATTTAATGAAACAATTCACATATTCACAAGATCAGCAAACTTGCCTGAACACCGCCCTGGGACAAGGGATTAGGAAAATAAAGATAAAGAAGAGCTAAGGCTAAAAGGGGATGATCCAAGCAAATAAATCTGAGTAAAGGCAAGTGGGTCTTGGAAAAACATCTGCACTAGGAACGTAACTCCAATTTGAGCTACAGAATATCTACCCTATAGATATAAGTTTTGAGCTGAAGACTGTAAGAGATGGAGAACCCGCTATCACCCTAACTGGGTCGTTTCAGTGTTAATTACTCTAACTCTTTATTTCCAGTCCGATTTGCTCAGCTTTAGCCCCCGAACACTGCATCTCATTATTTCTTCTTATGTTAAAGAGCAACATTTAACCTGGCTGACAGCAATCCCTTCTTCATGTTCATGTGCATGGACTGGAGCTCAGCCACCTCTTCACTTTAATTGTTCACAGCAAAGAACAGCTTCTGGGCCCCAAATAAATTCTACAGCTGTTTTCTGAAGCCTCTCCAATAATTCAGTCTTCTATCCAAAGTGTGGACCAGACACACGATTCCAGCAGCAGTCTCCTAAATGACATGTGGTGATAATACCACCTACATATTTTTGAATTAAATCCTTCTACTAACAGGCACTCAGGATAATGTAGATTTACACAGTATGCTATCTTATGTTAATTCAACTTAGTAGCTACTGCTTATTTCTCAAGCCTTGACTTAAAAAGCGTTTAAACTTAATTACATTCTGGTGGCAGAAGAAATCTGTGTGGATTTACAAACCAGAGCCTGAGGTAGAGCTCTGTTAATACTAATAGTCATTTTCATTTGAGTGATTTTATGTTTCCTTCAATATATTCCAAATTAGAGTCAAAATCCCTGGTTTAAGATGAAGGGTCAAAACTTCAACAATATCTGCTGCATATGTTTCAAATTGAGCTCCAGAAACTGTTAAAAAGGTGCTCTGATTTAGTGATGAAACAGGGCAAAAGCAAGGGAAAGGGAGCACAGGAGCGTGGGCACACAAGCCAGATTAACCGCACTTCACCCGAGCTGCATGACACTGCCTTCAACAATTAAAACACGTCAGCTGGGATAAAATTCATTTGAACTCCCCCTAGAATGAAAAAAGCAGTTAAACGCTACACTAGGTCAATGTGCGTTTGCTCAGGCTGAGGGCTCTGACAGACAAACTCTGGTAAATACTGTTGCATCACCTTCACATGTTGTCACCCCTGAGATCTACCATGCCCTATGCAAGAGGTTACCACCTCCATAACATATACCATGCCCTGGTCAGGAGGTTTCCACCTCCCTAACGTCTACCATCAGGAAGTTACCACTTCTGTATTATCTACCATGAACATACCTGAACCTGAACATACATAAGTCTACGGGACCCGACAAGATGCATCCCAGAGTCCTGAGGGAACTGGCTGATGTAGTTGCCAAGCCACTCTCCATGATATTTGAAAAGTCATGGCAGTCAGGTGAAGTCCCCAGTGACTAGAAAAAGGGAAGCATTACACCCATGTTTAAAAAGGGTAAAACAGAGGACCCTGGGAATTACTGACCTCTCAACCTCACCTCTGTGTCTGGGAAGATCATGGAACAGATCCTCCTAGAAGCTCTGTTAAGGCACATGGAGCACAGGGAGGTGATTTGAGACATCCAACATGGCTTCAACAAGGGCAAGTCCTGCCTGACCAACCTCATGGCCCTCTATGATGGAGTGACTACAACAGTGGGCAAGTGAAGAACTATGGATGCCATCTATCTGGACTTCTGCAAGGCCTTCGACATGATTCCCCACAACATCCTTCTCTTTAAATTGGAGAGGCATGCATTTGATGGGTGGATTTTTTGGTGGATGAGGAATTGGTTGGATGGTCGCATCCAGAGGGTAGTGGTCAACAGCTCAATGTCCAGATGGAGATCAATGACAAGTGGTGTCCCTCAGGGGTCCATAGTGGAACAAGTACTCTACAATATCTTCATCAATGACATTGACAGTGTGATTGAGTGCACCCTCAAGTTTGCTGACAACACCAAGCTGAGTGGTGCGGTTGACATGCCTGAGGGATGGGATGCCATCCAGAGGGACCTGGACAAGCTCAAAAAGTGGGCCTGTGGGAACCTCGTGAGATTCAACAAGGCCAAGTGTAGGGTCCTGCACATGGGTTGGGGCAACTCCCTGTATCAATACAGGCTGGGGCAAGGGACTGAGAGCAGCCCTACTGAGAAGGACTTGGGGGCACTGGTGGATGAAAAGCTGGACATGGGCCGACAATGTGCGCTCACAGCCCAGAAGGCCAACCATGTCCTGGGCTGCATCAAAAGAAATGCGGCCAGAAGGTGGAGGGAGGTGATTCTGCCCCTCTACTCCACTCTGGTGAGACCCCACCTGGAGTACTGCATCCAGCTCTGGAGCCCTCAGCACAGGACAGACATGGACCTGTTGGAGCAGGTCCAGAGGAGGCCACAAAGATGATCAGAGGGATGGAGCACCTCTCCTATAAAGACAGGCTGAGAGCTGGGGTTGTTCAGCCTGGAGAAGAGAAGGCTGCAGGGAGACCTTATTGTGGCCTTTCAGTGCTTAAAAGGGGCCTATAGGAAAAATGGGAACAAACCTTTTACCAGGGTCTGTTGCGGTGGGACAAGAAGTAATGGTTTTAAACTAAAAGAGGGGAGATTCAGACTAGATATAAGAAAGAAATTTTTTATACTGAGGGTGGCGAAACACTGGCACAGGTTGCCCATAGAGCTGGTAGATGCCCCATCCCTGGAAATACTCAAGGCCAGGCTGGATGGGGCTCTGAGCAACCTGATCTAGTTGAAGACGTCCCTGTTTATGGCAGGGCGGTTGGACTAGGTGGTCTTTAAAGGTCCCTTCCAACCCAAACTATTCTATGATCCTACCATATGCCGGGCAGGTGGTTACCACCTTCATAATGTCTTCCTTGCCCCAGACAGGAGGTTACCACCTCTGTAACTTCTACCATGCCCTAGGCAGGAGGTAACCATCTCCTCAACACCTACAATGCCCTGGGTGGGAGGTTAGCAGCTCTCTAGAGGGGAACATTTGCCCTCTCCTCAGCTTCACCAATCCACAATCCAGGATCCTAGCTCCAGTTCCCACCAGAGGCACATTTCTGTTGGATGCCTAGATGAGGAACTGGCAACTGCAAAGCTCTTAGAGACAGAGCCCTAAGGCTACAAACGTATTTACTACAACCCGGCAGGCACAGGGTAGCTTCTCACACTACCTGCCTGGAAATCTGCGTTTATGCTTCTGCTGCCTTCACCAGTGTGTATTCAGCAAGTCAGTGTTACGTGCCAATATCACAGTGACAGTGTGTGAAGCAGCCAGGGAGCTAAACACATTTCTTCCCGCCCCCCACCCCCCCCCCATCCCTCCCCCCGTGTGATGCTGCAACTGCACTAGCAGGTGTTGCCACCTAAAAAACGTTCCTTTATTCAGCCGCTTTGTAATGAAATGCAAATAGAAAACCTCGGGTTACCTTTAAGGCAAACAGTGTCAAGTGAATTACGTACAGATTAAAGGTACGCTAGCTCCTGCAGCTACCCCAAAGGGACTGCCCCAGATACACTGGGACGGTGAACGGGCTTTAGACCAACTAACAGAGGAGCAGTTAAACTTAATGTGATCCTCTTCTTGCTGCTAAGTGCATCCACCAGAGGCAATGGAGGTTTTAAAATGTTCCTAAATAGGAAGTCAGAACGGTCTAATGGTCAGGAACAAAACAGCAATGCCTTCAGCACCTACATATAGTACCTTAAATCTTCTAGACTCTAAGTAACCATTAGGTAGCCTAAGAGGGGGTCTGTCATGCTGGATACCCTGACAAAAAACATTCAAGTATCAATGAGGTCAATTCACCTTTCATCTTTCCAAGACAACGAACTGCACTCAAGTTACTTGCAGGTATTTGAAAAATGATTCTATGAAAAGATCCTCCCTGCTCCTCTCAAAATGCCTTGCATCCACGCACCCAGCAGGCTCCTGTGGATTTTCCCCCAGGGCAGCCCTGGGGAGGGTGCAGCTGGGAAATGCAGCACCAAAACGGAACAGACCCGCCCAAATTCATGCCAGCAGCCTGTGCCAGAGCATGAACCTCTACCCAAGCCTGCTAGGTGAGTATCCTTGCCCTCACCAATGGCCCGCCTGCTCGGATAGTAAAGATTATGTTTCTTTTATTCCCCGTAAAACATTTTCCCTCTTTGTTGGTCACAGGGCTAGAGATTTTAGGGCCAAAAAGGCCTGTTTTGACAGTCTTGCCTGATCTGCCAGAGTGCACAGACTTTCAGTTAGTTATTAAATCCACACCTTTTCACTGAAGGTCTTAAGGAACAAAATAAATTGAGACTCAGAGACCTCCAATAATGGAGAACTGACATCACTCTTAGCTATAGTTAAAACTGACCATCATTTCCACTTCAAATTTGTATAACTCTAGCTTACAGCTACCAGATGTTGTTCTGTACTTGTCCGTCAGTTGGAAGAGCCCTCTCTTCCTCGGATTTCTCTTCCCATCTGAATATCTATTTTCACTATCAGGCTTACAGGAGCATTGCTTGAGCAAGACCTCTTGGGGGTTTTGTGCAGACTTCTTGGGTCTCACGGTATGACAGGTTTTTTCAAGCTCTCAAATAAAACCTGTGGCTCTTTGTAGCACCTGGAAGGTCTGCCTCCAGCCAGCTCAGTCAGTTCTTCTAAGACCGCTGTTTAGATATGAAGTAATCAAGCCCTGCACTGCTGTGCTGCTGTGCACATCTCAAAAGCCTCCTGGCATTCTTTGGGGAGAAATGGCATGTACCAACATCACGTTTGTACTGCAGTCCCAACTCAGTGAGTAGTCAGCTCTTTATTTGGCGTTTCTGTGAAGTCCTACCATGACCCAAGCCACCTGCTAGCTGCGTTTGGTGTTGCCCCTGGTTACATGTTGAAGACTCTGCTCTGAAAACATCTATGGTTGTGGTCTCCTTTGCTTGTTTGCTTGGCTCAGTATTGTATAACTATGCATAGTTATACATATAAGTACGCAGTGCAAGGGGAGCAGGAAGACCTGCCACACCATGGCTAGAAGAGATTCAGGACTCAGATGGAAAAAGCCCTAACCATGAGCCACGCTAGCCTCAGATTAGAGAAATGCTGCCCATGCCTCACCTCCTCTTCCAGTTTGATGACCTTGGCTTGCGCATTGTTTAGGGCCTGGTCAAGGATTTCGATGTGCCTCCGCTGGTCCTCATTGGCAGAACGCACAGCTGCCAGCTCCATCTCCAACTTCTCCTTCTCCTTCAAGTGCTCTTTGTCTGAAAGAAAGACAAGAACAAGGGCCGCTCCATCAGAACAGCTCGTAGGCCCTGGGCCACATCCTTAGAAAAGCAAAAATCATGTGAAGCGGCAGCGAGCAGGGCCATTATAACACAGTGCTGAGACCCAGCGGGCAAGGAGTTTCTACTGCCAAGGCTCAGCTCCTCAATGCCCAGCTTTACGCGAGCACCAGCAGCAGAAACGAGCGGCAGCTTGGGCTGCATCTGCACTAGCAGAGCTTGTGGACCTGGGCACCGCCTCATAATTGTCCATTCTGCTGAACTACTAGCACGCTCCCCAGCAAAATTTTGGCTTGTACCAGCTACTCGTTTCCCATGAGGATTGCCTATGTCAAGGACTGTTTATAGCTGCCAGCTTGGATGCTGCTGCCCTTCTCTAAGGGATGAGAAACCTCAGCCATGTGGATGCTGGCTGTGCCATGCCCAGTCCGTTTTATTTGCAAGGATGGAGATTATGAGATACAGAACACGTGAAGAAGCCAAATAATAAACACAGATCTGTGCTGGACAGCTTGAAAACAGAAAGAGGGGAAAGCAATAATGAAGAATAAGATAGGAGGCACCTGAACAGGCTTTCTCTGGACATACAGGCAAAGGGGAACTGTGGGAGGCATTCCAACACTGTGGGGTCCCTGGGAGACTTTCCAGTCCTCCTTAAAGGGTCCAGCGGTTGGTGCTTCTCCCTCATTAAGTGCCTTAAAGCACCAGGAGTGAAACTAAAACATGTAGATAACCTCCGTGCTGGAAAATCATCCCTTTTTTGGATAAGACATTAAAAAAACCAAAACTGGCTAAATTCAGTCAGCTTTGCTCACATCTTTTTCTTTGGCAACAAACTGCAGTCCCACCATTGACTTCACTGGCAAGCTGCCTCAGGAAAGGCTCGGCTCCATCTACCTCTGCCCTGACACTGCTGAGAAGCCATTTCAGGGAACATGAGCATCACGGGCCAATCACTGGATCCCTGACATCGGACCCCAAACAGTTAATGATTGGAGGGAGCAGGGGACGGAGGTTTCATTCAGTGAAATCTGAGATTTTAAAATCCGGCCTTCGTTCTTAATGACGCCAAAAATAAAGCACTTGGCAAGACCCCAGGACGGAAAATTTCTTCCAAAAATTAATTTGGCATCAATTAAACATTGTTTTGATTTTTGACTTTTTAAACACAGCATTACAGAATTTGTTATTTTTTAGACGAAGTGGAAAGTTGCTCCAAAACCATCAAAACATGGAAAATCTGCCCCTAATATCCAGCCTGTCCGACCCAGGTGTGACCAGTCAAGCTGGAAGCCCCACCACTATCCACCTCCCACCAAGGAGGGTCAGGAACCTTCACATGGCCAAAGCCAGGCCATTTCAGACCTGAACCACCCCCACAAGGGCCTTATTCTTCCTTAATCACAGATGGGATGAGAACAGGCTTAATTTACACACTACCAGTAGGCACCTGCAGCAAGGTGAGATGTGTAGGAGCTGAGCCATGAGGAACAGAGCACAAATAGCAAAGGTGAGCCCAAACCCACCTGTCCGTCTTCCCATTTATCCTAAAAGGAGGAATTCAGCACCTCACAGAAACATTCTCTGGCAGGAACACTGGCACATTGGCCTCTGCAAAGCCCACGAGCAAAGCCCAGCGAGTGCTGTGCGCACCGCGCCACCGACTGCCACCACAATCCATCTTGGTATGACATGCCTTAACCTTCCCACATCAGCAAGAAATTTTATATTGGACACGCAGGTCTCTTCCTTCAACGCAAAGACATTTACTTCAATCAGATTCACAAGAAACGTTATTATCTACTATACAAAAGTGTAAATCTGGGCAAATTATCAAGCAGCTAATTTCATTAGAGGGTGAAGAAGCCGGAAGATGAATGCTATTTCAGCCCTGTGGCACTCCACTGTCTCATGCTGGGACCACATTTGCTGTGCTCCAGATTTGAAACCAATATTATAGGAGGACAGCACATAGGAAAACAGGACTCAGGACCTTCACTTTCAACTTTCATACGAGGAACTTGAAGCACTCAGCTTGCTTTGCTGCATTACACTTTCTATCCCCCCCTTAAAGGAGGACAAGGTTACACTGTACACAAAATGACCACTGAACCCACGAGAAAGCTGACAAGAAAAAAATCACTTCACAGCTCTCAACACTTCTCCACGTCATCTTCTCCCTGCAAAAAGCTGGAGGTACATTTTATAAGTACTTTCCTATATTACATTAATTGTTAGCAAAGAAGGTCTTTGTTGAATGTACCTTAAATTCTCTTCAAGTACATACAGGTATCCTTAAAGTCTAAAATTACCATTTTACTGTGCTACACATGCACGTACCTTCTGCCCAGGCACGTGCTTTTTACCTAACAGACTCCATCTAACACCTGTTTCTATTTTCTGGTGGATCACTGCTACATCCCATTACTGAACATTCCCCAAAAGGCTTCTCTGCTGTTTGTTGTAGCTGACAGTTGTAATCTCGCAGCTTTCCACCGAATGCCTCTGACTGTTGTACCTCAACACACCAAGGACATTACATCAATATTCCGTGGCTGAGTAGAAGAAAGAGGAGATAAAGCCAAAAGCCTGCATCGGTGCCTCGCAACCAGGCTTTTTGAGTTGCCAAGCTGGGTAGGTACACCAAGAGTAGACCAGTCTTGACCCTGCTTTGAAGCAGGAACATTAGACGGAAAGATACACTCAATCACTGCCACCCCTTCACTACACTAGGATGCGACCACCAGCTTTTCACACAGACCTCAAACGTAACAGAAGGTTTTGATCTGATCAGTCTTGAAAGAAAAACAAGAAATATGTTTTTAATGTACCATTTACCAATATCAGTTGAATGTGTGCCCTCAAACCCACTCATAAATAACACTACATTATAGATAGCACAGGTCCACCCCGCACGCTTCACAAGGAGTGGCTGTGTTAACCAGCTCATTGCAACCTTCTCCTGCAGTTTCACTCACAAATGGCAGGTTCCCAAGACCTCTCTGGAGTTTGGACCGTGCCAGCACCAAGAAAATGCTGAGAAGCTGCAGGAGGTTGTGCTCGAGGTCCCTGAGTCCATTTTCGCAGGTGGTGATTAACAGTAATAATTATGATCGATTGTAATATACTTAATAAATGGTTCAGTGCATGGTTATTTGTGGTCACTGACCTAAGCAGGGATGCAGAAAGGTTTGATGCTCTGTTGTCAGAGGAAGCCGCTGAATGTCCACTGAAACCCGTGATGGCTTTCCTTACCCTACAAAGTATCGCAGGCATCTTAAGCACAGTCTGATTTACAGTTAGGATGTTTCCATTTGCATGTCATGAAGTACAAGTCAGGGGAGAATTTGACCTTCACGTGTTGAAAACTGAAATCAGATTTCCCACTCCCCTTCGAAGGGCCGGGGGAAGTCACGCAGAACAGATGCATTTTTGTATTTGACACCATTTCTTCAGGATGCTGCTCCCTGTGCAGGTGCCCTTGGCTGTGAAATGAGAGGGCAAGGAGCTCCCTTTCACTTGCCCCTGAAGATTCTGCCTCTGCCCTGAATATTTCCTGTCTTAATACCTCCATACGCCTTCATCGGTCACTGCTTCATGTCTTTCCTTAAAGGAACCTTTTTCACTGACAAAACATCACATAATTATCATGAAACTAATAGGCTGCGAGTTCTCTCCTACCCCTAATACAACAGTACCATTTTTCTCCGGCACAAATGCCTAGCACTTAATACTTTGAGGCATGCAGACTGGCTTTGCCTATTATTATTACAAAGAATAAGAGGTTTTGTCACCTCCGGTCTCCATCTCACAGCGCATGACCGCTCTGCACTGTTGCACTGAGAGAAACTGAGAAATGATCCCTGAACATCCTGCCTTGCCAGACTTCTTTTTCAGGGAGTTTTGCCTATTACTGGAGTTTTACCAGAGTGTTCATTCTGCGTTTGCATTATTACCAAGGATGAGCATTAAAAAAACCTCATGAGTTTTATCTCTCCTTCTTCATAAAATCATCAGGCTGGCTTCAAAATGATAACTTTTAGGAACTTGCTGATGTTGGAGTCTTTTTATATGACCTGGGTCAGGGATGTTAAGGGATCATGTTTTCAGGCAGTTTTCCATAAACATAGGGACTTGAGTACTGCTTTTGCTTTCCTTAAGAAAATAAAGATTTGTATTTCCTAATATCACTTAATAAGCTACTACCCTTAGGAAAAATCCAAACACGAGTTTCACGACAAAATTGCGACAGTTAATGGGAGCACATGTAGGCACCATTTTTTCTCTTCTAAAACCAACTGTTTCAGTCTCAGTATACAAGTGTACACAGAGCAGATAAAACAAGATGCATCCCTTCTCCTCTCAGTTTTCTGCCTGAGTATCCCATCAAAAGAGCTGAGGAGGGTACAAACCATGCTTGGAAAACCTCCAGGTTAGCAGTGGGGTGCAACCCTGGTCACGGTCTGCCTCTGGGGAAGATAAAAGCATCAGGGTATAAATGCAATCAGCAACAGAGGATTTCCAAGCAAAACCTTTTATGGACTCTCAGAGGGGTGTTTTAGGCTGATACCCTGATATCGAGGTCATTACTGTGCGTGCCCCAGCAGCCCAAAGAACCTGACTGAAGAGGACCTGCTTTACATGTGCCCATTTTTCTATTCTTGGAAGCACTCTGCATTGCATTGGTAACATTGAGCTCTCTGGCCTAGCCAGGAGACACTCAAAGCATCCAGCCCGTCTTGTGTGATAGGATCTGAAAAGCTATATTTGTTCGTAAGCTGTGAATTGATAGCAGTAATGTGCTGAGTGCACAGCGCAAAGTTTTATTGCTAGATATTTATCAGCAGAACCATAGAGCATGTTTATGTGCTGGAAAATGACTCAAATTCAGCCCATCCTGGGGATTTAACTCCCCCTTGTAGCTGCCAGTATATGGGAACGCTGCCAGGCTGTCTACACGAAGACAGCAGACCCCAGTCTGCAATTTGCACTGTGCAACTTGCCCTGCTTGAACTCTTCCCAAGGATGACAAGACTTACACAGCAATGTGATTTTCTTAACAGATCATCCCCTTGGATTCGCAGCAGTATCTACATGCCCTTGTGGCATCTGCTAATAGGGCAAGCTAACACAGTCATGGAAAAGACCATTAGATTGTCTTCTGGTTTGTGCACACACGCACATCAGCAAAGTGGCCATGCTGGCATTGTCACTGCTGGTGGGAGCTAGGAGAAAGCTCTCCTGTGTTTGGAGCCGCTGCTGGGCACGGCAGGGCTGGCAGCAAGGCACGCTGAGTGGTACCAAACACTGCTAATAGAGGTGGCCAGTTCTCCACCTCAGGATTTGCAGTTGCAGCTCATCTTTCAAGGAAGCTCTTGGTGCAATAAATAAAACAGAAGGTTCTGTTGTACACAGCATTTAGCTTCAATGGGATTTAAGCCTGCAAGGTACTGCACAGCTCCTGGGTGGTCAAGCCCTTCTGGAAGCATGCTGAAGATACTCAGGATACACAAGAAGACACACGCTGTCATGCAGCATCCAGCTGCTCAGGTTTTGGTTTGGCTGGTCACACGGAGCCATCAGCACATGGCAGGGAAACGCTGCAGCACTTTGCTCAGTCGTTACAGGAGCCTAAAAATTGTTGGGAATGGATGTTTTCCATAGCAGTAGAAGTTGTAAAATCTTTGTCTTTTCCATCCTTTGTGAAAAGGAGGGTCCAGCTCTGCTCTCCCTCCCCTTAGTCAGCCCCTGGCACTGACAACAAGTCAGGAGAGGTTGCTCTGGGCTTTTCCCAGCCAAGAGAAGGATCTGGCTTCTCTATAAAGCACGCATCCCTAGGGATGATCGCCGCAAGCAACACTTCACAATTTCAGATAAATATTTATCAAAAATAAGCTAAGTTGTATTACCATTAACTCCCACTGCCTGGTTCTGGTGCTCAGAGAGGAAAAAAAAAAACCAGCCTGAACAATCCAGTCTGCAGCTTAAATAACAGTATGTGACGAATTAGCTGAGTAAAACCAAGCCCTAAGGGCAATAACAATTAATAGCAAAGTATTCACCTCTACTCCAGCACCTATATGTGTGCATATATATATATATGCACCTTCAAGATAGATTAGCACAGTACTCACTCTGAGTGACATAAAGGCCCTCTGTTGCCTTATCCTCATGCCCATCGAAGTCTCTGCTGGCTAGCTGCCTATTGGCCGTCTCCAGTCGTTCTGCAAAAAACAGGAAATAGTTTAAGTATAAATATATGTATATAAAATTGTAGGCCAACCAACAAAATAAGATGCATGCCAGCAGAGCAGTATAAATAGACTCTCTGAAGGAGGACATTAAAATGGAGGCTGACACATACATAAAAGATGAGGCCTTTGACCTCTTCCATGAAGCTGTGTCGTTCAGATTTACAGAAACTGGGGGAAAAGCCTCTGCCATCCGCGGCTGACGTGCCCGAGCACTTCATCTCTCATGCTGTCCAAAACGCACAAGGCATTTGTCATCTGAATCACCCAGCTTTGCCAGGGGATGGGTGCCTTCCCACAGTGGTGTGTGGCCCCTGGTGCAGTGAGACACCCTGGGGGATGGCAGCCCCCAGCCTGGTGACACCAATCCTTGGGGATACCCTGGGAAAGGAGCGGTTTTCTGCAGCAGAGGACAGATTCCTCTGGGAAGGGCCTGCCTGCAGGTGCCCCCCTCCTCCAAAAAGACAACCCAGCCCCCTTGCACTGTTGCAAAAAAGCACGAGCCAGCTTGCAGGCATCTCACTGCCCAAAGACATATCAAAGGACTCCCATCAGGCACCTAGACAGGTAATAGCTCAAAGTCAAAGTCATAGTCAAAGGCACCGTCTGAGGCTGACTCTCATATTTTGCCACAGAGTTTCTTTGCAATTGGAGGGAGTGACAGCAGTTTTATCCCATGCCAATGTGCAGGGCCTGATTTCTCAAGAAGTTTATCTAAAACATGTGTAAAACCATTCCTTTAAAGCCTGCTACTCTGTAAGAAGTGGAACACCATGTCAACTGGGGGGAAAAAAAACCACACAAGCAAGCATAACGTACCACGGAGATCCCTGTTGAAGTCATGAAGTCTCCTAATTTCTCCTTCAAGTTTGTTTCTCATCGCTTTGTCCAGAGACTCCCTCTTCGTGGTGGTCTTGACCAGGCCCTCATAAGCTTCTGAAATCCTCTGAATCTCTATTTCAAACTGAAAGGAGAGAGAGCTCCCGGTAAAGCCCAGCAGGAATGCGTCCCATCCCAGCATTTGCCCAGGGCATTCTGATGGGGCGTAGGGGTCGGGGCAATGCCCATGCTGAGCGCCACACCAGCCACCAGCTCTGCAATGACCAATCTCCCCGGCGGAGGATGGTGCAAAGTCCCAGTGTTCTGGAGGCTCCTGCAGCAGGGAGCGATTGCTGGACCCCTGGAAATGCCCCATGGGGCGGCCCGCCATGCCACAGCACCCTGTAGCACCCCACGGGCAGCTCCCAAATGAGCTCGGGAGGGGCTGGGCCTGACGTAAACACCCGGTTGCCTTCACTCTATGACTGAGGCTGCTGCTTTAACACCATCCAAGAGGAAAAGCAAAGGAAAGAGTATTTGTACGTACTGTATTCTTTCCTATAAAGAGTTTTAGGAGGTAAGATTTATTATTCTGACAGATCCTTAACCCAAAATCAAGCTCTGCACGCCACCAGAAATGCTTTAGGCTTGTGTCTGACCTCATGTCTTAAACTATTGTGGTCCACTCCTTTCCATCCTTGACCAAAGACTGCTCTATAGAAAAAGAAACTAGAACAGACCAAACCAAGTGATTTGGATTTTCAGTCTTCTTAACTTCATCTCCTTGAAATCTGCCAAACTGTAGGCAAAGCATGCAGAGGAAGCCCTTAGCGGTGAACTTGCATCTTAAGACCTGAACCCAAAAAACTGACAGGAGGATAGTCCCAGGCAGAATTTTGCTGTCCAGGTCAATCCCATCCAGCTCTTTTAATAAGCTAATGTCTTGTTAAGTGCTTTGCTGAAATCACTGCTGCAGGAATGATCAACACTGATGTGGCAATCTGCTCCTGCATGCCTAGCCCTCGTGTTTGTGGAGAAAAGTTTGATAATGTGCACAGGCTGGAAAACCAAGAGATATATATAGCCTCCAACATACCTTTCTAAATCTGGCACTTTTTTAGCCTCTTGCATCATGGGTGGGATGGATTCGTGATTTGTGAAGCCAGGGTGCGAGCCCACCTCCACCTGTCGTGGAGGTAGGTACCTCTCCAGGGCTCGTTAAGCTTTAGGTGTAATTTGCCAGTTGCAGCACTTGCAGAATAAAAGCTCCAGGGACACTGGAGCTGTCACCCTGCTGCCTGCATAAGAACCAGCAGCCAGACTCCAGATGCCTGGAGCTGTGCTTCCCATGACCCCAGGGACACTCTGACTGGATACAGCCCACGGACATATGGCACCTCCAAAACACACAATGAGGAAAGACCAGCAGAGCCATGATGGGGAACCTCAGTTACCTTCCCCAATTTCTGCTTTCAGCTCACTCAGGCACAAAAGCTGAAACAACTGGTGATGTGCAAAGCCCACATGTGGCCCCCGTGGCACCAGCAGCTTTGGATTAGTATCTTGCTGGGTATCACACCACCTATCTCACACCAGTGGTGATTTAACAGCTCGCAGGTATTTCACACACGTACAAGCGACTCTCCTACACGCATGATGTTAAACGGTATCATACGCAGATTAGTTCTCAGCTGACAATTCTCCACAGGTCCAAGAAGAGGATGACCTGTTGAACTTGCTGTGAAACTCCTTCTTGGGTGAACTACAAATTTAGTTAGATTATTCTGGCTTTCCATTTTGTTTTCTTTTAAAGCAGGAGCTCCAGAAAGCCCCATTACATTTTCCCTAACAACCTCTAGAAAAGCATGTTTTTCCCCACTCTGCTGATGCACGGCCAGACACCAAGCATGTTCCCACCACGAGGATAGCATGCTTGGAGGAATGCTGCATAAATCCAAACTCATTGGAAATTCAGTCTGAACCTTACTGTGGTTTAAAAGAAGTCAATGAGTTTTATTTTTCCTCGTATGCACGGCAACACAAACTTGTACAAAACCTCATCAAAAAGTCTGAACGCTTTTGAGAAAAGCTGTTTCATGTGAATTTTCAAGAATCAAAACAACATGTCGATTAGTTACTCATTAGTTACTCCAATAACAGCATAGCTTCAGCTACTTGATTCTGTTACAGCTTTTTCTTTAGATCAGCGTGACATCTGCTGAAAAGTAACATTACTGAAAAGAAAATAAGTTCTGTTTTACCTCAAACCAAGACATTATACATAGTTAGAGGCTATATTCAAGCTACCTTGCATTGCTCTCCTTGACTATTTTAGCAGATGGAGCTTCTCTCTCCTTGAAAGGAAGGTTTGGCTTAGCAAAAGTAATTTTTGCTTTCCTGAATTCTTAACTACATGATCCCAACCAGACACTGTGTTCAGTTGAGTGCCCTGACACCCGCTGGTTCCTGCACCTCCCCTCTCCTGGGTGAGACGCTATCTCAGGAGAAGATGCCTGCTCCAGAGAGCTCCTACCACAGCAAAGCAGATTTGCCACCACGGCAGGGGGTTTCCACAGCCCGACAGTCCTGCCCAACACTGCTGGTTACCGCAAGGGCTCTGCTCTGCCTGTTATCTGCCATTATTTCCCAAAACACATCACCACACAAATCTCCTGCAGCCCTGGAAGCAAAGACTTGCTGCAGGAAAAGAAAGAACCTCCATCAGCACGGAACAAAATTAAAGGAGAGCAGAAGAACAGCCATAAATTGTGTCGGCGTGTCTCAGGAGCTCTGGGATTTCCTTCCCCTTCTTCTACGGAGGGGAAAAAACAGTTCAGCCTCTTCTCTGCCTGGTAGCTCCTAGAACCGACCCACTCAAACAGCCCACACACATGGTACAGGGAAGAGCCAGCCCAGCCTGGCAATTAAACTTCAGCGAGGTAACACCATCCAACAAAAAACAACCGAAAAAAAAAAAGTACTGCTTTGCTTTTGCAAAAAAAGCTCAAAGTCAAATGTGTGCGACCCCTCTTCCTCCCCAGCTCTTTTTAGGTAAGAAAACCAGACCGCTCGTCAAACAGCACAGGGATTAATCACCACCTTGTGCCTCTCTGTAAAAAGTCTGTTCAGACACGATTGAGAATTTGACAGCCCTCAGGGCTGATCTGTTCGTATGAATGCCCAGGGAGCCCTCCACGTCAAGCCAATTTTCTCTAATTTCTTCTCTTATTCTGCAATGAATAAAAGTGATGGGAGGGTGGCTCTTTGTAGAAAAAATTTGTTATGCACAGACAAACCAGAAGTACTCCTCGTGACCCTGCCGCTTCCAACAAGAGGGAAGAGTTTTCACACCCAAAGTATGTAGTTTAACTCACTGTCACATTTTCAGAGGTGACGTGCAGCTGAAACTGTGGGAACAGAGGAGGACCTGCCCTGTCCTTGTGTTCAAACACAGAAATAACAGCATGGGAGGGATACTGCGTGTTAAAGCTTTGGTTCAGGACGTTTTCCTGAAGAAAGAATGCACTTGAGCATGTGTTTCGCTTTAATACTCCGCTTACATTCCCCCAAAGTCAATGGGACTCAAGTCCATGCTTTGTTGACTGAAGTGAGACTTCAGCCCATGCTTAAATACCTTTCTGTTAGTGTCTGATGCAATCGACTTGCGGAGCATCCAAGATAAAGAGAGAGCCGTTTCCAAGAGTGTAAAAGGAAATCGGAATATTTTTAGGGCATCGCATTCAAATACCTTCTACTGAACAACGCAGCTTTTTTAAAATTAATAGCTGTAATATTTCTTCTTGCCCACGAAGGCCACAGGGAAGTCAGCGTTAAAATCTTTGCAGACATCTTCACAAATAATCAATGTTGCTGCAAAAATTTCTCAACTAACTTTAGGAAATTCTGTGAATAAACTCAACTCATCTGGTTGCAGAGGAGGAGGCTGAAAAGACGATAACAGCTAAAAAACAACAGGTCTTTTTTCTAACCTGTTTGAACAGATTGTCAGGGACTTTTCCCAAAGCTGAGGCTAAGACATGGTCTCTCAGAGGTGCCTCTTCTCCCGTGAAGGGTGTCTCCAAGAACACCCTGATCCCACACAGCGCAGAAGAAACTGAGCTCCTGTTTAGACTCCTGAATTCAGAGAGAAAAGATCTGCAGCCTAAGCCCGTTTGTGTTTAAGCGGTGGGAAGACATAAATGAAAGAGCAGTGTAGGATCTTAAATAACTCATTTGGTCTGGGCCCTTGGGACCCAAAGCCAGCAGATCTGGGGAGCACCTCTGCATTGCCTTCAATGAGCTCTCATTTTTAAGCAACTTCTACTTTGTTTGATTTCACTCGTCATCTTGTCACCCCAGGCAGTGCACAAGACACTGCCCTTCTTCACGGACAATGCCAGCCTGCATACAGAAAAGAGGGTGAAGGATCTCTTCGCAACAGGGTTTTTGAGCAAAATCTTTACCAAATCGTCCTTCCAGATAACGGGGCATTGCTTTTTGAACCAACATGGTCAAAGGTGGGAGTCTAACCCCAAGTCTTAGAAACCCATAGAGCAGTCACTGAAAACCTCTGAGACAACCAAGTTAATGCATTTCCAAATAAAGGGCAACCTCACCGACGGCTGTTAAACTTCCAAAGAGCATGGAGTATCGTGTGAGCATATTGTGGTGGACAAGACTGCTCCAGAGAGATGTGGCCATGCTCTTCAAATGCTTCTCACCCGTATCTCTACCGCCCATGCAGATGGTGCAGGACCCAGCTGCACCAGAAGCAGACTCTGCCCATAGGAGACTTCCAGGGAAAGCTCCAGTGAGGCCGGCATGGAGGGATGGAAGGGGCAAATCCTCAACTGAGGAACATGTAATGAGCTGCCCTATTTCGCCCTAGAGGACAGGGAGCCCATGGGCCTTGGAGCACAAGATTACACTTCTTTCAGACCACCATGGAGAGGCAATGGTTAGAGATGGCCACTGGTGCATCCCCACTGCAGTGACATGACTACGAAGAACAGCTTGGAGGACTCAAATGCAGAAGCATCAAGAAGGTTGCCCTGCCCAGGCCCCATCCACCCTTCCACTTACCTTCTGCAGCTTGTCCGCCTTCTCGTAGTACCCCTCCAGCTCCTGACGCAGCACGTGGTTCTCCTCGGATAGCATCTCCACCATCTGCTGTGCCCTCTCCACGATGGCGAAGGCATCGGGTGTCAGCTGCTGGCCCAATGGCATCGGCGGCTGGGCAGCAGCAGGGGCTGGCAGCGGTGGCAAGGCGCCCGGGAGCAGAGGGCCGGTGGCAGCAGTGGCCTGCGAGGACATGGGGCTGTGCTGCTGGGCCGGCGGCGGTGGGAAGGGCGGCTGGCATTGTCGGCTGCAGGGAAGCACAGGGGAGGAGGTGTTAGAGCCGCGCGCCCTCGAAATGCGTGCAGGAGCTTTCGTCTAATGACTGCACGATTTATTAATAGGGTTACAACTGTACGGTCATGATTCCAGTCCTTCATCACTCTAAATACCAACAATCACAGCAGGGACCGGGTAAATTGTCTCCTCGCCTGCTCCTGACAGTGATGTATACATCTGGCATGAACGGATAAAGGAAGCATTGACTCGAAAACGGCATTTTTGCCTAGGTGCGCAGCTAATATTTCAGCAGCCAGCCAGCCTCTCCCTGCCCCCCCTTGCCACAAACCCCACCGCTGAGAAGCACGAGCCAGCGGGCTTGAAGGAAACACAAGGGATGCATTACTCACCCTTCGGACACCGCTCCCTGCCTGGAGCGAGACTGGCTGATCAGCCGAATTGGGAGGCGAAAGGAAGTGATGTGAATGAAGCAGCGTTCCCGAGCAGCTTTAGCAAGCGGCAAAGGGAAGGGCTGCTGCGGAGCTGCTGGAGGCACAGCCCCAGTCAATCACGGCAAGCCACGAAAGCCATCTTCCAGCGCGAGACCTCATTGTGTCACCCCCCGACTAACAGCATCCATCACCCACCAGGCTCATATTGGGGAAGGATAGGAAGTGAGCTGGCGGTGGACCTGCCTGTGGGCTAGGCTTTCTGACAGAGGGCGGCTCTTTAATCCACCCGAGCCACAATTTGCAATGGCTGGAGGATAACCCAGGAGGATGTCTTAGCAGTGAGGGCATCCCCGTGGCTGGTGGCCAGGCAGGACCAGAGTCCCTCACTTCTACTCTGCATTGCAGTCCTGTGAGCTTGAGAAGGGAGGAAAGGGGGAAATTCAGGCAGGGAGCAGCTCAAAGCTTGTGTGCACCACATCCATCTCCATCCCTCCACCTACCGCGCTGGCAGCCTCAGGGCCTCAGCCAGGGTGAGCAGCCCCACGCAGAGCATCGCTGTGCACAGGCTGAGCCACTCCTCAGCCCAGATGCCAAACTTGTGAAACTTCTACCCCGCGCTTGTCTGAGAGACTCAACCCAGACCACGCGGGACATCTATGTCAGAGCCCAGTTTGGCTGGAAAATAAGCTGGCTGCTGGACCCCACCTGAAGTCTGCAATCAAGTGCCTTCTGAAAGTTGTATTTTAGCCTAAGCACAAGCTACTATGCTTGCTGTAGCTATCATTGCCTTTATTTCTGTACCCTGCATGAGGCAGGAGACCTAACAAACAGATGTATTCACACCATTTGGCCTCAAAGATTCATGAATGCTATTTTTTAGACAGACGATTTTGTGTTATATAAATACATAATAAATATGATTACCATTGCCTTCAGTACCTACATGGTTTCTCAAAGCGGGGTTTTCAAAAGCTATCAGCATTGGCCTAATTCTACCGATAATAACCTGCCACTGCCTTCAATTGCAGCAGAATAAGATGAAAAGTGAAGGCAATTTTAAAGCCCTGCCCTAAAAGCAAACAGCGCTGCTCTAACAAGCGTGTCCCCACCAGGCCACACAACAGTGAGGAGAGCCAGCAGTTCACTCGTATCTTCTGTCCAAACTAGGGGAAAGCAAACGGGGCTCCGCAGTCCTCCAGACGCAGTGCGCACACAGCCCCACGCTCCCATCCCGGCTCTTGCGTTTTGCCTGATGCATCCACCGTGGCACAGAAAGGTGTTGAAACAGAGAGAAGACCAGCGATGAGCCCGTTCCCAAATGCAAGCACACTGCTCACCTGCCTGACAGCACAGACCCTGGTCCAGGGTCAACATCTTCGGGAGGAAGATCCCAGCCAAGCTTTGTGCAGGCAGCATTGGGAAAACCAGTGCTGAGCTCACCCTGGTCTCGAGACGGCTTTTACCTGCACAGCATAGGCTGTGTATCCCCTGGTAAGTTAAACATCTATGGAGGAAGCTCAGGAGCGCAGGAACGGGGCTTTCCGCATGGCCAGCTCCAAGGAGGGCCAGAAGGGTCTCTCAACCCCAGGCATGTTACTTCTCTGGCAGAGGAGCAGCCTAATGACTTAGGAGCTAAACTTCTATTGAAAGTGGATAAAACTTTCCAAAGGACCGTAAGGTAGGGAAGCGCTGTATGACACATTACGTATGGCCAACAAAACATACGGTAATTCACAGAATCATAGACTGGTTTGGTTGGAAGGGATCTTTAAAGATCATCTAGTCCAACCCCCCTGCCCTGGGCAGGGACATCTTTCACTAGATCAGGTTGCTCAAAGCTCCACCCAGCCTGACTTTGAACGCTTCCCATGATGGGGAATCCACAACCTGGGCAACCTGTTCCAGCATTTCACCACTCTCAACCCCAACTCTCTCAGCCTGTCCTCAGAGGAGAGGTGCTCCAGCCCTCTGATAATTTTTGTGGCCCTCCTCTGGACCTGCTCTAGCAGGTGGAAGCAGTACTCCAGGTGTGGGCCTCACGAAAGTGGAGTAGAGGGGCAGAATCCCCTCCCTTGATCTGTTAGCCACGCTTCTTTTGATGCAGCACAGATATGCTTGGCTTTCTGGGCTGCAGCACACATTGATGGCTCATGTCCAATTTTTTGTCCATCAGCATCGCCAAGTCCTTCTCGGCAGAGCTGCTCTCAACCAGTTCATCCCCCTGTGTGTACTGGGGACTGCCCTGACGCAGATGCAGGACTTGCCTTCTGGATGTGGGGAGGGCTGTGGACGTTGTCTATCTGGAATTTGGTAAGGCCTTTGACACCGTCCCCCACAGCATTCTCCTGGAGAAGCTGGCGAATCATGGCATAGACAAGTGTACTCTTCGCTGGGTTAAAAACTGGCTGGATGGCCGTGCCCAGAGAGTTGTGATGAATGGGGTGAAATCCTCTTGGCGGCCGGTCACCAGTGGTGTCCCTCAGGGCTCAGTTTTGGGGCCAGTTTTGTTTAATATCTTTATCAATGATGTGGATGAGGGGATTGAGTGCACCCTCAGTAAGTTCGCAGACGACACCAAACTAGGTGGGAGTGTTGATCTGCTTGAGGGAAGGAAGGCTCTACAGGGGGACCTGGACACGCTGGATCGATGGGCCAAGGCCAACTGTATGAGGTTTAATAAGGCCAAATGCCGGGTCCTGCATTTCGGTCACAACAACCCCAAGCAACGCTACAGGCTTGGGGAAGAGTGGCTGGAAAGCTGCCCCACAGAAAAGGACCTGGGGGTGCTGGTGGACGGCCAGCTTAACATGAGCCAGCAGTGTGCCCAGGTGGCCAAGAAGGCCAACAGCATTCTGGCTTGTATCAGGAATAGTGTGGCCAGCAGGAGCAGGGAAGTGATCGTGCCTCTGTACTCGGCACTGGTGAGGCCTCACCTCGAGTACTGTGTTCAGTTCTGGGCCCCTCTGTACAAGAGGGACATTGAAGTGCTGGAGCGTGTCCAGAGGAGAGCTACCAGGCTGGTGAGGGGTCTGGAGACCAGGTCATCTGAGGAGAGGCTGAGGGAGCTGGGCATGTTTAGCTTGGAGAAGAGGAGGCTGAGGGGAGACCTCATTGCCCTCTACGACTACCTGAAAGAAGGTTGGAGAAAGGTGGGTGTTGGGCTCTTCTCCCAGGTGAATAATGACAGGACCAGAGGAAATGGTCTGAAGTTGCGGCAGGAGAGGTTTACATTGGATATTAGGAAGAATTACTTTACTGAAAGAGTGGTCAGGCACTGGAACAGCATCCCCAGGGAGGTGGTTGAGTCACCATCCCTAAGGTATTTAAGAAACGTCCAGATGTGGCGCTTCAGGGCATGCTCTACTGGCAGAGATTGTAGGTTGTTTGGTTGGACTCGATGATCTTAAGGGTCCTTTCCAACCATGAAGATTCTGTGATTCTGTGACTTTGCACTTGGCCTTTTTGAACTTCATGAGGTTCGCACAGGCCTGCCTCTCTCAACACGTCACAGTCCCGCTGGACGGCATCCTTTCCCTCTAGCAAATCATCTGCACCACTCAGCTTGGTGCGATCTGCAAACTTGCTGAGGGTGCGCTCAGTCCCACGGCCTATGTAATTGATGGAGATATTAAACAGTATTGGTCCCAGTACAGACCCTTGAGGGATACCACTCGTCACTGGTTTCCACGTAGACATTGAGCCATTGACACTAACTCTTTGGATGCAGCCATCCCACCAGTTCCTTATCCATCTAACAGTCTATCCATCAAACCATATCTCTCCAATGTAGAGGTAAGAATGTTGTGGGTGACCACATCAAAGGCCTTACAGATATCTAGGTAGATGACATCAGTAGCTCTTCTCTTGCCGAGTGATGCAGTCACTCCATTGTAGAAGGCCACTAGATTAGACAGGCATGATTTGCCCTTGTTGAAGCCATGTTGGCTGTCTCTAGTCAACTCCCTGTCTTCCATATGTTTTGACATATCTTCCAGGAGGATCTGTTCCACGATCTTACTGTTTCTTAAGAAATATTGCAAAGTTTTATCTGCCATTGCTGGTGAGAGCTCTGTCTGTGCTGGCCCTGCTCACTCATCTCATGTTGCAGCACACACCACAGAGGCATTGCAACCGCACAGAGAAGCCAGAGAAAGGAAACTGCAGCAGTTTTGCTAAGCAAAAACACCCTTCATCAAACGCCATGCTAACTGGAGCTGAAAACCATCCCACCTAACCAGAGGAGAGGATGCTACCACAGCTCTTTCTCCTGGACTGACTGCAGTGATTTGCAGCGGTGCTCGACATTGCTTTCGTAGGAAGGAGGGACATCGCAGCTGGGGGTGTATCATTTTAATTTGGGGTGTTAGGCTGCCTTGCTCTCTTGCATCTCTCATCAGCTGTGTGGCCAGAAAGGAGAGCAGCATGCATCCCCACCCCTAAACTGACGTGGCTGGTGTATCTGCATGACCTTTGGATGGTGGTCAGCAAACGCTGGGGATGCAAAAGGAAGCACATCATGACTTCCCCTGAAATCCCCTCAAAGCGGTAGGGCCAAGGTGGCCCCAGAGCTCCCAGACACTGGCGCTGGGTTAAGATGCTGCTCCCTGTTCACCTGCCTTTGGCATTTACTGCCTCTCCAGCCTCATCACTTCTGGCTGCTGCTGGGACCTCACAGCAGGATGCCCTGGGTGAGGGGTCACACCGACCTGGGGGGCGTGTTTTACCTTCCTGAGACCAAAACCACATCTAGCAGTGCCCGGCAATCCAAGGCCACGCGAGCCATAAGCCCAGCAAGCCCTGTGCCAAGCTGCTTAGTCTCAGGAAAGTAAATCACAAGGACAGCTCGCCATGGGCACAGTTCTCACACCATCCCCACAGTTCCCCCTTCCTTCTAGTGCCCCCGCATGTAAAACGCAGCAAGGGACCCCACACCCATCACGGGACTGGAATATTTTTTTGCTTAAAAATCTGAACAATAAAGAACATCATGAGCGAGGGGTGTCACTCGTGATGCAGAAGATGCTCCCCAAGTGTGTGCAAACACAGCCAAGCATGCAGCACTTCCTTAGCACTGCTGACATTAATTGTTGCACTTGCAATTAATTCAACCAAGTGTGAGTTTGTTAGTCTTTACCAAAAAAAAAGGTCATAGCTGATTTTATGCAAGAAAAACCCCAGCTATGCCCAGAAAGTAAAAGCCCAGTTATACCACTACAAAGACACCAATTTGCTACAGCTAGAGATCTTCTCACTTCTTTATGGGAATAGCTTAGAGCAATATATTTAAATTGAATCTAAATCAGTGGAGATATAGCAGTTTTTCTTTTTCATAACGAAGCAGTACAATCTTTGGTCATAGATACACCTTTTAAACACTTGGAGGAACTCTTGACGCTGTACTTCTGGGAAATCTCAACCTCCCATCAATTTAACCTTTTCCCATGCACTTTGGTCTATCTAGCTTTACACTACAGAGGGAGAAGAGATCCCCGGGATCTCCATTTTCTTGACTTACAACCCACTTGTTGAGCTACTAAAGATTTACACCCTGTAGCAGCTGCCAGGCATCAGAGTCTCAATAGCCAGGGCCGCAGGAGATATTCTCCAAAGTTTTTTCTAGCTTGGAAACTAAACCGGCAAAATTGACATTACATCTCTTGAAGCGTGTCTGTTCAACATAACGAGTGTGTTTCTGACTTTCCTTTTACTTGCTTAATCTGTCCCAACGTAATTCTGACTAAGCCTACTGCAAAATCTCTAAGTGTATATGCAGTAAAATCAACAGAGCGATTTATACTAACAAATCAACATTTGTAGAAACAGGAGAATTATAACATCAGCTTAGTTCATATCCAACCTCTCACCTAAAGCTCCAAAGAAACAAAGCAATCAGGATTATCCTGAGCTCCTTCAGACTTAGTAAAGAATGACATTCTCAAAATGCTTCTACTGTATTTTAAATTTTGATCTTACTCCGCATTAAAGTAGGTTAAAATCTTCCAGCCAAACACCTTTTCATCAAAAATTGTCCTTCTTAAAAGCATGAAACTGTGGAACATTATGAGTTTTGGTTATCTCTGCAACACTTCGGCTACATTTCTATTGAAAACATATTTTTTGGTTGACGTTATTGTAGAAGGGCTCCTATATACTTCTGCAAGGCAATGCAAAGAAGGAAAAAAAGAAAAAAACTAAGGAAACCAACTTTTAGAACAGCAGGAGCCACACAGACAGCGAGCCTTTCAAGGGCTACCATGCTTGCGTCACCAGACTGCACTCTCTCTTTTAAGTGATGTATAACTTGCGATATATATAATAGCTTGCTATACATAGCTTGCAATACAGTGTCTTCGGCAAAATACTTGACCGTGGGCTTAACTTTCAGAATGCATCAAGGCCACCCAAGCCCCCAGATTTAGGCATGGTCTTAATCCACCTCTTATACTGTAAGGAGAGCAGAGGAATTCGGGGGGGGCGGAATTTGTATGTAGGAATAAGAAGCCCTGAGAGGACACTTAATGATAAATTCCAGTTGCTGTTGACCACCAGGAAATGGTAAATACAGAGGAGCTATTGCTCAATAAAGCAGGACAGTATTAGGAAGTACTGACGTGAAAATGCCGTGAATGTTCTGGAAAGTTCACCACTGCCCTGCTACAGGTACAACGCAGCTCTCCTCTACGTAAGGATGAAGAACGGCCAGTGGAAGAAGGACTTCATTTCTAACATGCTATGGCATTTACATTCATAATTAAAATGCCTTCCTCTAATCTATTTAGCTCATCTTTCTCTGAATGCTTCACCTTTCTTTGCCTCTAGGACAGACTGGTCTACTTCATCTCTCGAAGACTCTCCCAAGGGACTTCATCTCACAACTTCACACATCTACTGTGGATACTCCAGCTGAGTCAGGGAAGAGAAAGAGGTGTTTCTGGGGTGCGTATCTTTGAAGCTGCCTTAGGCTTTTAACTTAAAATGAGAGTAAAAAGTTCATGAAACGTGCTTATTTCTGCCCATTGACTGGGAGCCTTGAGTCTGGATACTAACCTCAGACCCAGGTGTCTACCAGACTTCAACTATGATTTCTGCAGTCATGAAGCAGATTTCAAATGCTGTTCTATGCAGCTGTGGATAACACCAGTGTTGCCACTGTGTGGGAAAAAGACAGGATCCCAGAGAAGTCAGTAAGCCCAGTCTGATGGACATGGTGTAATGAGACACAGTTATATACCCATTATTAAATACTGATAAAGCTAGAAATGGGAGAAGACTTTCCATAGCCAAGACATAGCCCTTGTGGTATCTGCTAGCTTACAAAATCAGCAACAGTTGCAGCACCTTGTAAACACAAAGGTTTATTTAAAAACCATTTTGGAGACTTGTACTCACATCTCCTGAAATCGCTGTTTTATTGGGGATGTTTGTAAGACCTGGCCTTGTTTCTTCAGGGAATGATTACACCAAGATTTGCAGGGCAAAATTATCATCTGAAAAGACACACGTCATATTAAACGTACCCTCTGTAGTTAAGAGAGGGACAGGATATTGTATTTCTTCACAGGGATCCACACTCAGAATAGATACTCTTTCTAAAGCCCAGTTGATTTTCAGCAAAGGAAAAGGTGCCTTCCTCAACCTCTGCGCTCCTAGAGGAGCCAACCTGGACAATTATACAGACGGTAAAGAGAAACAACATGGGCATCACCCAAGCCATGGGAATGGCTTCATTTCTCTCTCATTTCTTTTAATGACAGGCAGATTAGACCAGAAGGAGAGGATACAAAGCTCTTCTGCAGGGCTGCCAGCATCCATGTCAGCTGGAAGCGCAGCCTTCGACCCACACTCACGCTTGGGCTATCCTTGCACAGAAACGCCAGCAGAAGTCGGCTTGGGTGTGACATCCCTCGGCTTGGCCACACTGCCAGCACGCCTGCCTTCCTGGAGTGTCTCAGGGAGGAAAACGAGCTCCTTGTAGTCCCCACAGCAGCCACAGACATGTGGTTGAATGAGTAAATATCAACAGGTTGTCTGAAAACAGCAGTAATGTGTATGGGGGGGGTTAATACACAAATAACCAGAGAAGCCACAGACTATTCCAGCAGTTAAATATAGGCTTTTACATCCAGGCAGGGTGGAATTTTATAAAGCACATAAAAAAAAAAAAGGGATACCTTTAAAAACAGCCCAGATTTATTCTTCAGTTGCATGCCACCTTTTAAAATGCATGGAGTAAATCAGAATTAAAAGGTGGCTGCACGACTGACTTCTGCACATATCCTCGACTGAAGTCCCCTCACCAGGCAGCGGTGTTTCCAGTTCAAGGCTTCATTTGCATTATACACGCTTTTTATTAACAGTGCGGAGAAAGAAATCATTCTGGATAAAAGACACCAGGATCTGACAAGGGCCACTGGGAGCAATGAAGAGGATTCATTGCACTGAGTGATCTGGATCACTGCTTAAGCAGGGCACGGAGAAACAATACGGACTTGAGCAAGTCCAAGTTCTTTCCCCCAGGAATAAATAACTGCAAGCTACAGTGAAAGGGTGGGAAATCCTATCCTGGGCTGTGACTACCCTTCACATGCCTGACTGCATAACAAGCTGGATGGGGGGGGTCCCGGAGTGCCAACGTCTGAAACGACAAGTGTTAATGAGCTACGTAAACGAGGAACATTGAGTCGCATTGCGAAGGTGATATTATTATATCTGATTAGCCTCTGGTTGAGCTGGTATTGCAACGGTGTCCAGGTTGGCTTTCCACAGTGAAAAAGAGTTTTTGACAACACTGAAATTATTAAAGGGCTCCGGGTTCCATCTGTTTAAAGCATTAAAGGACCGATAGCACAGGGCTCCTCACTGTATCTGATAAAGATATTGCAAAATCCCAACTGGTAACTAGAAAACACAGGCTAAAACTAAGATGCAGATTTGTGCCAGAGATGGCAATTAGCTAGTGGAACAAGTCTGTAAAGGCCGTGATGGATTCTCCAGACGGAGAGTGTTATAATCACCAGGACTGAACGTTTCACAAACTGGAATTAATTCACAGCATAGTGCAAAAGACCAAATTTTATTATTTCGAAGCCCTTTTACTTGACAAGCTGCGATTCTCTCAACATGCACCTAAGGAAAGTTAGCAAAGACACCATTCAGGAATAGCTGCACATCTAGGAAAGGAAAGGTTTTCTAAAGATTATTATACTTGGCCAACTTAAAGCATTCAGAAGTTGTGAGTCAGGGCCCCAAGCATCATGTATCTGGCTTAAAAATACTGATATTTTAAAACAGGAAAAAATATCGGTTCCTTTTTATTTGCCTTCTGATTTTTTTGCCTTTTAAGCTTCGGAGTTCAAGCTCTGTTCCGCAATCATGATGCTCATAAAGCAGAGGCCACTAAGTCTAATTTATAGTTATAATTATTATTTATAAATGCTGAGATTACCGCATCATATGACCCTAGGCAGTCTTTAGGATAATACCAAATATCTTGAGATTTACAGTAAAGTTGTGAGATTTCACCATGGTGATTATAAAGGCGACGTTCCCTTTAAAACCAGCCACATGCAAAAAAAAAGCCAAACCAAAAAAGCAAGTTAAGCAGCAGCTGCAGTTATCCCATCTCCTTCAACAGCTCCCTGCCAGCATTTGTGGCTTTCCAGCCACATTTCCATCACCACACATGGACTGGGGGGGAGGGGAGGATTGGTGACCCTACAGGTCTTTTCTACCCCTGGTATCTGCGGGTGCTTCTTCCAGACCAATGCAGCTCTACGCTTCTCTCTTTTCTGGAAGGTAGAAGCCTTTTGCACACTCCCTGTCTGGAGGATACCAGGATGGATATGCTGGGGAACAGACACTGGCCAGGGAAAAGGAGATGCCAGGGTATATGAGATTCCCATCTGACCACAGGCAAAGCTCTGTTTCCATTAGCTTCTTTCCCAGGCCCTCCCAATGAGATGAAAGCTGGAATTTCTCACCTCGCTTGCTCCTCTAACAGAAAAAACAGCCTCTCCAAACTCCACTCTCCCACCAACCTTATGAAACCAGGTAGTCCCCCACCCTGACCTCTCTTAGGGAGGCCCTCTGTCCCAGCCAGACATCCAGCTGTGAGCCTCCCCAGCGCCCAGGTGGTGGGGAAAGCGGTGAGCGATAGCAGAGGCACGGGAAGGTTTGTGCTTGGGAGCAGCCCGGCAGCATAACACAGCCCCCGGCTCTCCTCCAGAGGTGCTCAGGGGCTGCCTCCCAGCTGAATCCTCTAGCAGAGATGGGGTGATGTCCCCGGACAGGTAACCTGCCTTAACCCACTCCATAGAGAGGAATATTTGGGGTAGAGGCAATTTTGTGAAATCACTTTTTTGCCATGCTCATTCCGGACTTGGGCAAGCCCACACCGTGACGCAGTCCGAGATGCACACAGGAACGCGCCAGAGCGCGGCTGCTGCTGCTGAACTTGCCCTCACACAGATGGAGCAATGGCAAGTGATGAGCACACTGGCATTACTGCCGCTTCCCAAAAGCTTTTGTCACCCAAATCTTCCCAGGTAACAGGGCCATAAGGGGATCCTGCAGTCTGTGAGGCCAGTTATAAACTGGCATACAGCACAGGAGAAGAAAACAAACCAGTTCTCACCAACTAAGAACAAGTCCAGGCAATGCCAGCAGTATTTCAGAGCTTCCAAGCAAAATGAAAAATCAACATCCCTGTATCAAAAAATACCATAGATAAAAGCCCGAGATGAGGATGAAGACCACTGTTTCACCGAGACAGAGTCTCACTGTCTGACATCTCCTGTGCAGCCAAACATCCCCCTGGCCACTAGCACTGTGCAAAGCAATGGCACAAAATAGTCTGCAAGCGAGCAACTGTCCTGCGAGTGCTAATTACAGCCTCACATGTAGCCAGCAGGAACCCAGGTAGGAAACATCCCCCAAAATCCAGGTACCATGTGAAAGGACCTAAAAGGGACCTGAAAATCCCCATCTGTGCACTAGGACCTAGAGCTGCCTTGTAGAAAGCACAAGAGAGACCATACGCCTTAGACCAAACCTAGCTTTGGTGAAACACCCGCCGGCTACGCCAGCCTCCTAACCTACCTCTGGAAATGCATGCTGGAGTAGCCAGCAGGGATATATGCAGAGCGAGAGGTATTCAGGCCCTTGCTGAGCTGCAAGAAAGACACCACACGAGATTTTTTTGCTCAGTCTGCAAACCACAGTGGCTCGGCTCTGCCGCGCTGCCAGTTCTCTGCTGCACAACACATCCCCCCTGTGCCCCTGCACCTGCCATTTCTCCACCATCATGTAAAGAAAATGGCAAGCAGGGGTAGCAGGCATCCCCTCTGCAGTGTGATCTGGGGGTTAAACTGTGCTGCCTTACCAGGAATGAGCAGTAAGCACCATGACGAGCCAGGGGTTTCTGCTGGGGTGATCCAGCAGCGCCTTGGGGTAAGGCTGGGGACCAGCCCACCTTGCTGATAAGGCACCCAGGAATGGTTTTGGAAGTGGCCCCAAAGGGTTTCCCACTCAACACCAGTGCCATTCCCAGTTAGCTGCGGCAGTGCATGCAGCAACCGGGTCTGCTCGTTTACACGGACTCAGCAAAATAGATTCTGTGGGTATTGAATCAGCATTTTCCAAGAGTGATAAAAAACCCCAAACCAGCTCCTTTTCTGCAGAGACAAATCTGCTTGTTTCCAGAGATGTCTCTTAGCCCCGCAAATGGCTGCGGGAGAGCACGGCCCCAGCTCGACCCCGTTGCCCTCGAGTTCGTATAGCTGTTTCATAGCACAAACAGAGATTTTTCGCTGAGCTCTTAAAAATATCATCTTGCTCTGAGAAAAATTGCACGAACTCTGCACAGTGGTAGGCAGGTAATCAAAACACACGTGTAGCTGGAGGAAGGCCAGGGGAGCTCAGCGCGGGCCCTCCACTTGTCCCAACCGCTTTGCAACATGCACCAAAGCGACGCTCCGAGTTTCTCCCCGTCTCGACACGAAACTCGTCACTTTTGCAAACACTGAAAGGCAGAGTGTTTACTCACTCATTTCACGCCTTACAAATTTCAGAAAGAAAGAGATGGGTCAGCTGTGCCACCTTTTCTCCATGCCTGTGCTGTGCCAAAATAAACGCGCGCAACTTAAGTCGACGCTGACAAAACCTTTGGGCATCTTGGGGTCTGAAAAGACCTAATGAGGCAGCTTGCAACATGAAAGCCACTCACACCACACAACTCCAGCCTTCCAAACCCAGCAAAATACTGTCTGGGTGGTCAAAAAGACAGGGCTGAGACAGGGAAACACTTGTTTTTAGCTACAGTAAGAAAAGGGAAGCCCTCGACGCAAGGCAGCCATCCTGCCTGGGCGCTGGTCGGGACCCGCGCCGCTCGCAGGGATCAGCTCGCAGAGTGTAAATGCTCGGGATTATTTTTAATGTGCTTGGAATAAACCCGTGCTCGTGGGGAGGCCTGGCACGAGGGGCCTAGCACCGAGAAAGCCCCACATGAGCTCTGTTGGGAAGATTTAAGTAGGGCATAAGCGGCATATATGCTTTATATAGCCCTCTCGGAGACGGGGGGTGCCACGCTGTGCGGGGTGTGATGTCCCCACCACCTGCCTGCGGCTGAAACTCGCAGGGGCCATGTCTACCTGAGGCCCCAGCCTCACAGATGGTTCCCCCATCGAGGGCAGAATCAGGCCCCTCCAGCAGACCCACCCCCAGCCTTGATGGCCATTACCTGCTGACCCCGTACTCCGGGGGTGGCTGGTAGCGGACGAGGGCCACCTCGGCCCGGGCGGGCTGGGGGCCGGTGGCGTAGGAGGCCTTGAGGACATCTTGCGCCGGCTGCTCACCGTAGAAGAGCCCGTGCTCCTGCGCCTTGCTGCCGGGCGCCGCCGCCTTGCCTTTGTAGGGGTACTCCGGTGGCGGGCCCCGTGGGTCCGTGGCCTTGCCGGGCGGTGGGGCCGCCTTGAAGCCCTTCCCACCCACCGGGGCCGGGGGGTGCTGCTTGGCCCCGTTCCTCTCCAGGGAGAGCTGCATGATCCTCTCGCTCAGCGAGCGGACGTGGCCCTGCTTCAGCTCCTTCAGCGCCTCGTCCTTATGCGCCTGCCCGCTGTTGGCCCGGTTCACCGTCGGCCTCCCCTCCGTCCTGGACTTCGGGCCGGACCCGCCATAAAATCCCGGCGCGGCGGCAGCGGCGGTGGCCGGCGGCGGCGGCTGGCCTCGGAAAAACTGCGACTGGGCCTTGGCCTCCTCGTAGGTGGGGAGCTCCTCGGTGCCGTGCGGGGGCTGCGGGGCGCGGGGCTGCTTCTCCATGGCAGCACCGTCCCCCTGGTGCTCCTGCCCCTGCGGTTCCTGCCGCCCCGACGGCTGGACCATTGGCGGCTCTTCGGGCGCGAGGTTTTCTGCGGAAGAGAGAGTGCTGGCAGTGCTGTTGGAGGGGCCGGCGCTGCCCGTCGCCTGGTGCTGTATGGCCAGCAGGTTCATGTTCTCGCTGGGGTTGCCATACCTCAGCCGCTCCTGGATCAGGCGCTGCAGGACGGTGCCGGCTGCCACCTCCTCTGCCCCTCGCATCTCCGCCTCTGGCACCCGGCGGAAGCTGGGTGGGCGCAGGGTGCAGAGGGCCTCCTCAGCTGGGCAGGGAGAGAGAGAGGTGGCCGTTAGCTCTGCTGCCCGGGAGGTCCAATCCTCTCCCCATTTTTCCCCCTCCTCCACCCCGTGGCAGTGACCGTGGGGCAGTGCACTGGCAGGGTCCCCCTGGGAGCAGGCAAAGCAGGCAGGGCACTGCTCACTGCTCGTCCCCCCACCCCAGATCATCCCTAATTCTGTTTGTAGTGACCCCTAACAACATAATCCTGTCCCCTCACTGGCCCTCTCCTCCATAATACTCCATGCACGCCATACTCACAGCTCTGAACCCCCTCCCAAGTCAATGGAGGGACAGGCAACGTCAAAGGGAAATCTGGTCTTTTCTAAAATTAGGATACGATAGGATGGGATGGGATGGGATAGCATAGCATATAGAACAGAACAGAACAGAACAGAACAGAACAGAACAGAACAGAATAGAATAGAATAGAATAGAATAGAATAGAATAGAATAGAATAGAATAGAATAGAATATTTCAGTTGGAAGGGACCTACAACAATCATCTAGTCCAACCGCCTGACCACTTCAGGGCTGACCAAAAGTTAAAGCACGTTATTACGGGCATTGGCCAAATGCCTCCTAAACACTGACAGGCTTGGGGCATCGACCACCCCTCTAGGACGCCTGTTCCAGTGTGTGACCTCCCTCCTGGAGATGCCTTGCATGGCTTACAGAGGCAGCCTGCGCGGCAATGCTAAATGATATGCTGCGTTTTTGATGGCCAAAGTCAGATGAGTCAAATCCCCTCCTAAGTGCACTGCCTGCCACGACAAAATAAAATGCAGAATGTGTCACAGAAAACCTGTGAAATGACAGTGAAAATAGAAGTGTCCTAAAAGTGTAATTAAAGAATAGTCTGTGCTCTGGCATCTTCCCGTAAAACTGCAATTTCCCTTCTGACCAATAATGCTATTTCTAAGAGAGGCAATACTAACCATTGTAGTTTTTCTGGGTGAGTACAAGGAAGGCATTACAGCCACAGATGTAATGCCAGCATTTTAAAAAGAGCACAGACGGATCAGCTACACAACCCTAACACAGAATATCGAAGTCATTCAGAGGCAATGGTACCATTTTTGTACCATACGCGCCGCGGAGCTTGCCCGGTGCTAAGCATCTAATGGCCTATAACCACAGCTGGGAGGCTGGGATCCCTCCCTCCTGGAGCCGTCCTCCCGTACCCATCCCAAAAGTGGTGTACATCTGCCTGAACAGTGCCTGAGCCCGGAGTGGCGCTCCTGAAAGACCCCCGTGCGGATAAAAACGAGAATAAGCCTGCAGCTCTGGACAGAGTCCTCCCATGTCCCCAGAAAAGACAGAGGTGCTGTTTTCAGCTCAGTTTTTTGAGGTCATTCTTGGCAACTTTCTTTCTCTCTCCCGCTGTTTCCAGTTCTCAGAGGAGTTCATCAGAAGTACTTACATTTGTTTTTTGGCATTTGAAAGTAGTTAAAAAGCAAACTTTCTCTTGAGGTCTGGTATTTCCCTGAGGTTTCATCAGTTACTGCACATGCTGTGGGATAAGTTACATACGACCCAGAGGAAAAAAAGCCTTTGCCTCTCGACTATGAAAATAGGTCATTTCCACTAACATTTTTGTGGCAAAGCCTTAAGATGATTGTGGGGCTTGAGGGGGAGAGACGTTTCCCAGGCTGTTTCACTCCACACCTGCCCTACAAAATACACTTCTCCTCCTTCCCCTGAGACGTTACCTGCCTGTCGGCCTGACTTGTTGGTGTTCCAGCCTGGCCACCAGCCTTCAGGTGGTCTGTCAGCTCCACAGGCCAGTGTTTAAGCCAACAAGATGCACAGACACACACATCTCCATCTACCTGTCTGCACAACAGCCACATGCCCGTCAACTTTATAGAATCATAGAATGTGTTGGGTTGGAAGCGACCTCTAAAGGTCATCTAGTCCAACGCCCCTGCCATGGGCAAGGACATTTTCAACTAGATCAGGTTGCTCCGAGCCTCATCAAGCCTGGCCTTGAATGTCTCCAGGGATGGGGCATCTACCACCTTTCTGGGCAACCTGTTCCAGTGTCTCACCCCATCATTGTAAAGAACTTCTTCCTAATGTCTAATCTAAACCCACCCTGCTCTAGTTTAAAACCACTGCCCTCGTCCTGTCGCTGCCCCTGCAGCTCCTACTGCTTTATTCATGTTATTGCAGTGCACAGAAGCCTCATCAGACCAGACATTTTTGCAGATGTGAAATAAAAATCTCTCTAACATACCAGAAAGCTCACCCTAGCGTACCAGAAAGCTCACAGCCCAGGTTGTTAGACTACACCTGAGATAAGGCTGATGCAAGTGGAAAAAGACAACTCCACGTGGTCAAGGCGGCTCTTTATCATACACCAGAAGGATTTTCACCCCTGCACTAGTCATCTGTTACCATCCTTGGATTTGGGAGATGTACTTTAGTTGCCAATTTTTGAGGTCCAAAAGGACCGACCACAGCGCACCTTCCACACGGCACCTGCAGTCCTGCTCCACCAGCTAAAACCTATGGATCTCAGTCCAGCTGTGCCGTGAAGAGTAACCAAGCAGAAACGTTGCATCCTCCACAAGAATAAATGACAAACATAATTGACTCAAGTCAAAGGCATCTCCCATTAGACTCTACGGAGGATGAGGAGCTGGCCTTCAACTCTGTAAATATTATTTGTAAGTGGTCTAAACTGCTCATTTTTGCTTCAGAAAAAAACCTGGAAGTAAATGTGGTGGGTTCGTATGGAAGTGTGGCCACCCACTTACCAGCTTTTTCTTTGGCACTGATCGCTTCAGCTGTTAGCGGAGGAACCTCATGCCTGCCAGCAAACAACTGGTGATCCTGGTAAAGAAATCCAGTGTCTTCCAGTACCTGGACTGGGCTGGTAGGCTTGTAACAAACAGATGTGGAGCCTGAGAGAAAGAAGAACAGGATGTCAGTAAATAAAACACTTGAATGACAAAATATGAAGCCATGACTTATGACAGAAGTCCAAAAAAATTTTCTCAAGTGTGGCTAGGTGCCCGAGAAGACCTGACAAGGCCACCAAGCAAATCACCTCTCCTCTTTTCAACACCCAAATAACACATTAGCTCTGAGGAAGAAGAGGCAGCCATCGAGTCATGTTCCATGCACTGACCCAGCCTGGCCTTCAAGGCTGGCACAGCTCAGCTTATAAGAGCTGACAGTGACAAGCTCACAAATCGAGGCACAGCCCTGGGACATGAAGCCAACAGAGCCAGCGTAAAACTGAAACAGGGAGTGGGTAAAAAGAAGGAAAGAAGGATAGGTGAGGATCCAGCCACACATTCAATAGGGCTAAAGTCTGGGAAAGGCTTTGCCACAAAATCCGCTCATGAATAATAGTTCAGCAATACAGAAAATTGCTGAGACATAAAATACAGCCAATGCTATCAAGGGAGGGAGTTTATAAATCACTTTGTCCAGATGTTCTTAATATGGTAAGCAGAGGATGTAGCTGGAAGGCCATGGGAATGTGTCTGGCAGACTGACTGCACAGGAGCCGCACGCCTGAACTCCAGCATCCCACAGACACTGATGGCTGGACGAGGCCCCCAGCCCCTTTCACAACCAGTGAGCAGGAACAAGCTCACCTGGCAAGCAACAAGGCTCGTCCTAGATCTGCTCTCAAGGGTGCCTTTCTCCAGCAGTGCTTGTTTTAACAAGCTCATACAAAATGCATCACAGCAGTGTTAAGACAGGAACGACATTGGCTTGACCCCACAATTCAAGACAGGAGTGACATTGGCATGACCCCACAATTAGAGAAATACACAGACAGTCTGGAGAGGGTCCAATGAGGGCCACAAAGATGATCAAAGGGCTGTAGCTACATGGAGAAGACAAGGGGCAATGGGCACAAGTTGCACTAAGGTTTTATCTTAACATAAGTAAGAAAATTTTTACAGTGAGAACAATCATTCACCGGAACAATCTCCTCAGTGACATGGTAGAGTACCCATCACTGGGATTTTTCCAGACACGACTAGACAAGGTGCTAGATGATCTCATCTAGGCTCCCCTTCCCACAAAAGCTTAGACCAGATGATCTTTTCAGATGATCTTTGTCCCTTCCAATCTCGGCTGTTCTATGATTTTATGATTTCCCACTTCCTACTTATTTTTCTGAGCACTACCTCATTTCTGTAAAGAGAAGGCTCTTTGAAGTCCAAACCTTGCGGGTGAGCACCTCCTGGCCCCAAGTACCCTGGTGGAGTGGGGACACAGCAGAATCACTCTCCACTTACACCACTGGCTGCCATGAATTTTAGAGTAAGGGAATAGCCATTAACCTCCAGCACTGGACACTGCCGAGGGACCTGCCCGAGCAGAAGGTGAAGGGCTCAAAGTGGCACCAGTGGGGCATCCATCCATCCCATCGGAGCATCCATCCATCCCAGTGGGGCAGGAAGCCCACGAGCACAGGGACCACAAGCACCCTGCTCTGCAGGAAAAACCATTGGCCACAGATGACCTGGACTTATTAATCCAGACTGCTTGGTTTGTGCTCGGCTAACTACATGCTCACTGGCATGTATCACATGGGGAGGTTGCTTTTCTCTCTGCCTCACATACAGGTCATCGCCGACCCCACGTCCCTGCGTGGAGCAGGGCAGCAGGGGGGCAGCAGGGAGCAGGGTCCAGCCCATCTTCTCTACAGCCACGAAGATACTATTTTCTTCTGTGGCCAGAGGAGAGGAAATAGGCATTTCTGCAAAATGTTAATGAATTCATCACTTTACCATTCATATTATGCATGAATGTGTATGGCAGTTTTCTATATTTAGAGAGCAAGAGAGAAAGATTGCTCACTTGAGTAGGATATGTTTGTGAAAACAAGCATGGTAGACTGGTCTGGAATTTGTGCCGATGCTGATACAGACCCAAGAAAAATCTCAAGAACCCTAATTTTCAACATATTACCCTATTCTGGCACAGAACAGCATTAAAGACACCCTTCACGTGGTCCTGCCTTGGAATTGGGAATCCTGTGCGAAACAGGGGAGTCTGGAGACCAGGCTTGTTTTATGAATAAAAGGTAGATTGGGGTGAAACAAAGAAAATCTGCACACCCAAGGAAGACGGTTTCAAGCATTATAGGAAACATGAACAGCCAGCAACTGCCAGCTCAGCCTCACCACTCACCAAACAGAATTTAAAAGAAATAAACGGTTACTAAAATTGTACGCTTGCATTCTGCATTTTGAGTCTGTAGGCATCCTTGGGTCATGGTTTCAAATTTTCTGAGAATAAAGACTTGTTTTTTCTGTAGCAAGGGCAGAAATTCTCACCTATCCACTTGACTTTGGGGGCTGTGGCCACGGCAAAGCAATATTGTACTAAAATCAGGACCAGTAAATGCTGGCATCTGCCAAACTGCTCAGTTTCCGATCTCTGCTATACCGGAGTCAAATCCAAGTAGTTCCAACCCAGACAGAAACCATTGCACTTTGCTGTACCCATGTTAATGTTTTATCATCGTAAAATGATGTAACGATGTTATATGATGTTAAAAACGATGTCACAGTGGTTTATGTTCATTCACAGTAGGTTTTAATAAAACGTCATGTCTAACTGGCACAGAAAGACAGTTTATGTGTAGAACAGATAACAGCTGATGAAAGATCAGTTCTTGGCACGTGGCCACAATCCAGATCATGGGCAATAACACAACACTTGAAAGCTTAGTGAAGCCTCATGAGCCACTTGGAGCAAGGCACGAGCCTTTTCTGTTTCACACCCTCGGTGTCACTGGAGTCTCCCAAATCCCATGTTCCCTCTCTGGACAGGAAGGTTTTGCTACACCCAGCTCTGCAGGGGTGCAAGGTGCCCATCCAATGCTCAGGCACCTGCTCCTTCCCCAGACCTCCATGTTCTTCTATGATGTTCATCAAAAAGGCAATTTCCATCCCTATAATTGAATCCTGGTGCCAGGGCAGCGGTGCCCAAGGGTCATGGGTAAGCAGCTCATTGAGGGCAACCTAGGATGGAGACCATCACTGCTCCAAGGAGGTGTCCTCAGGAAAGGGCTTTCTACCCACATCAAGCCCAAACCTCCCGAGCCACAAACCACGGTTGCTGCCCCGTGTTTTGTCACTGCTGCTGCCAAGAAGAGCTGACCCCACCACCTCCATAGGTGCCCCCTCCCAAAAGCAGCTCAGTCCATAGCCATCACCTCTTCAATCGCCATATATTTGGTGTCTCTTATAAACAACCCACAACCACATTTCTGGCCTGGTTCAGGCCTTGCTGAATTGAGCAGCTGCTCCAGGCCTTCATTTCTACATCTCTACCAGCTCTCCCACATCTAAGTGACTGCCTGACACCAATTCATTTGTTTTCCTTTTTCTTTTTTGTTTTTATTTTATTTTTTTAAGCTAAACATGCATTACGCCGTACAGAAGCAGACATATTATCCTGGAGGGTTACTACACAGCAGTACAGTTCATTTGAAGATTCACAACTATTTCAATGAATCATTTGCAAAGATTAACACCAGACAGTCAGCAAGGACCCAGAGACAGAGGAGCAGCACTTAAATAGTTCCTGTTTCTGATGTGGTTTCAGTCTGGTTTTGAAAAGGATCTAAACCAAAACCTCATAGGAAGCTCATTGCTGTGACTTTACAGGAAAGCCACAGTTTCAGAGCAATAACAGCATCCCCAAGAAGCAGATTTCCTCCTCAAAAAAAAAAAAAAATACTGGGAGAAGATGGTTTTCTTACAGCCGAGCTGCACTACTACTCTCGCCTTCAGTAAAACACCAAAAAAACGCCCGTTATGCAAAGACGGTTTGCTGCTATTTAGAGGCAACACCTCGAGGCAATGCCTGGGTGATGAGTTTCTGCATCGCACCCCGCCGCCTGCCCGGGTACCGCTCTGCGGCACAGCCCGTGCTGCCAGCACGTACGGCTCCTCCTCCGCCACCCAGAAGCCACCCAGCCAAAAGAAAACACAGAGCTGTCCTCCAAAAAAATCCTCCTCCAGTTTGTACCCTACTGACCAAGCGATTCAAAAAGAGACCAAGGCGTTTCAAATACCATCCAAAGCAATCATCTGAAATGAAAAAGTAAGTAAGGCGGCTTTACACTTTCCTATAAACTCTGCCGTGGTTTGTAAGGGAGGTCCAAAAAAGACAGAACAAAAATGACATAGTTTCCAAGCCCCAGTCTGTCCTTCTGCCTCACAGCCAACCCAGAAAGGAGTATAAATACCTTATTCCACATTTAAAATATTTTCTTTGCCTTGTCGCTGCATAAAAATCTCATGTCAACAAGAAAGGAAAACAATTATTTAAAGGAAATAACGAAAGGACGCTCAAAGCGCTCTAGGTTCCCATGAATTGCTGAGGGTGGACCCATCAGTCCCTCCAATGGGTCACAGGGACCCTCCATCGAGGCTGGACACCCCTCCCTGCGTATCCTCACCTGTGAACTTTAGTTTCTCTAAAACTAGTTTCGAGAGGGGGGATCGCCGTACCCCAGCCACACAGCTGTACTGCTCTCCCAAAGCTGGGAAGCAGATTTTGAGTTTCCTTCAGCTCAGAAAAAATTAACTCACGTGTCCCGTTTCTTGGTTTACCTACAAAAAGGAGAAACCACTTCCAACAGCGTTGCAAAGGATGCTCTTGGTACCACCAGCAGCTCTTCTCCGACAGCTCTGGGACTCTATTGCAGCCGCAGCTCCAACAAAGAGCAGGGGCTCAGACACACGTTGGTGATCGTTTCCCATCAGCAGCTGCCTGGCCGATGTGCAGGTTTTTTAGGTCACTTCTGGGGTGGCTGATTCACTCCTGCACCCCGTAATTCTGCTTGGGAAGCTCACATCTGCTGCCAGGGCTCGCGAGCCCTGCGAGGACTGAACAAGCATCACTAGTATTATTTTCACGGGTGCAGAGCAACATCTTGCAGGACAGAAATCCAACCCACGCAACGCACACCAGATGTGAGCGAGCAGCACCTCTCCTTTCCCACATGAAAGCTGGGAATCTACCACATCTGAGCCGGGAGAAGCCTCACCCCTGCGCCTGGCAGGATTCACCAGACCAAGCTCCCTCTCCAGAGGTCCCTGCTCTGGGGAAAGAAATCCTCAGCCCACCATTAGCTCTGGGATCCACGTTGTGCCATTCCCTCACTCAAGAAAAACTCCTGGAGTCTCCCATCCCGAGTAACTGTCATTTCACTCTCCAAAAAAGTGCCTCGTCCAAGAAAGCACTAGCAAGACTACTGAGAAAAGGCGATGGAGGCAGCCAAGCCCCATTCCTCCCAAGGAGCCGTGCTAACACATCCAAATTTAACTGCCTACAAGGATGAACGCTTTCTGTGGAACTCCAGCCTCACGCGCTTATTTTCATATACGCTTCCTCTCAGCAAAAAACAAAGTGGACGAGCAAAAAAGCTACAAGTGAAGCAAAGCAAAGGCGCCTTGAAAGCGGCTCCCGAACCTGGCAGGAGATCAGATGGATCCTGGAAAGAGCGGAGCCAAGTCTGCCTGCCCGGGAGATCCCCCACGGATGCCCGCGCCTTCCCGATGGAAATCAGGTGCGCGGGCGTGTGGGGGCAAACGGTGCCCATCACGGCTCTTTCATCTCGGATGGTTACAGGTTTTATAACGTTAGAATAATTTGCTGTTTTTTTCCCCCATCCCAGGCTCACCCCAGAGGATGCAGGATGCAGGCAGAGTATTTTCATCGCAGCTCCAGGTGCCGAGCTGGGCATCAATCTGACGGAGGAAGGGACGCACGTTCCTTAGGTGGCTGAGTTAGGCTTTGCACAAATACGTGCATTTTTAAGGCCTCTATATAAGTTATGAATTTGCCGCTGCAGCTATAACATTGAGTCTACATCATGCAGCCAGCCCAAATTTCAATTCAAAGAATTGAATCAATAATTGAAATGTCTACTTTGATCAAAGTGCCAGTGGCACAATGACGACTCACGTCAGCGTTGCTGCTCTGAGATAAGAGTAAGTATTATTCAGAGCTGAAAGTAGGGGAAGAAACTCTCGGTAAAAGAGTGAAACACAAAGGCTGACATGGAGCTCGCGAGTGAGACAACGCTTCTGCTACAGCCGCGCCGCTTGTCAGCACAGCGAAGAGTCTGCGGACATTTTCACTACGCCATAAATTCTGATTTCCAAGCCATAAAAAAAAAAACCTCCAAGATAAAAATTCATCATGCAAATTCATAAGGAAGGATTTTTTTTTTCCACTGAGGGGAAAAAAAAATAAATCATAAATCAACCAGCTACAACATATAGACAAGACACTCACAAAGCAGGACTTTAAGCTATGATTAACTTTGCTGTACTTACAGCCTTTAAAAACGATCACGTTACAGAAAAGCACTGGCATGATCTGTGTCACTGGGATATTTAAGCCCTTCCATTAATTAACCAGAAGTGAAATAGGACCTAGGACTGTGGATCATTCAGTCTAGTTCCTCATTACTTCGAGCAACCATATTATAAAACTCCCTCCTTGAACTGAATAAACAGCATCCGAAGATTTTTTTTTCCCCATTTGGAGGAGGTTTCAGGATCCTCTTCCCCCAATCCACACAAATATTCTTCTCGGTTCCCGCTCGCAGTCACTGACATTGCTCTTTATCCATCTATTTTTTTTGCCAGTGGTGTCCTTTAGGTTAAATAGCTTTCTCCCTGAGTCATTCCCACAAACTTGCAGCATACAAAGGAGCCTGGGATAAGGACAGAACAAAAATAGTACAAAGACTGTACAGTACTCTGTAACTGAAAATGCAGGCATTGAATTCTATCGTATGTATCTTCAGATTTCTAGAGCTTTTCCGTTTTTTTTTAAATACAGGCAACAAACCATAGGCAAAGGATCCACAGGGATTCATTTGATCCATGTGAAGAACCGCTCGCGATAACCCTACACTGAGCAGAGCTTTGGCATTATTTTTATCTTAAGTGTCATGTCTAAAGGAAAAAGAAATTAAACCTTCTTCCCACCAGAATATATATTAAAATTATGAGCCTTCCATTATTAAATCATTACCCACAATTTATATTCAGCCACTTTTTAAATGCAGAAATTTAATAAACGGTATTACACACAGAAGTGCTAACAAGATAATTGCCTTTAGTTCCTGCTCCCAGATGGCTGAGCTCAGATTTAGAACAGGGAAAATCACGGTAACGGCCGACGGTGTGGAGCCATCGCCTCGAAAACGGCCCCAAAACGATGCACACCGCAGGCAGGGGGACGTGTCACTGGCAGGAACCCCCTGCCCACCCCAGGGAGCCACCCCAGGGGGATGTGCCTCCCCGTCTCTGCGGGACGGAGGAGCCCAGACCAGGTCCCTGGGGTGGGGATCCGGGTCCCTCCTGCCCTCCTGGCACCTCAGGGGAGCCGCGCGCCGTCCCTCAGCCCAGCAGCGACTTCACTGAAATATCTGCGCACAACACCCACATCGAGGGGAGCGGGGCAGAGGAAGAACAGTTTTTTAATGACTTCAATTGGTTTAGGTCTTAAATGGAGACCGAATTTTCACTAAAAGCATTTTAATTCATTATTCATGAAATTATTCATTAAATTAAATTAATAAAATAACATTATTATTTTCCAGCCTGAGCCTTGACCTTTGGAGCTACTGTTGTCTAAAGCACATTCATATTCGTGCTAACCAATATGGTCGGAGCAGACAATCCCAAGTATTGCTCAATGATTTAATCCCACACTAGGTTTTCCCGAGACGTGGGATCCTCCTAAGCATCACCCTGCTCCTCGAAAGGCGCTGCCTGGACGCGTGCCGGCCACCGTCGCCCGGCTCAGGCAAGAAGGACCCGCCACAACTTCAAGATGTGGCAGAGACATGCGTGGGGAAAGGTGCGGCACCACATCACACCGTGGGACACGCCGAGGCTGTGGCAAGGCCACCGAGAAGCGGTGACAAGCAGGCACGCCAGCAAATGCCGCAGGACCTGCTGCTGCACCGAGGATAGATTTACTGCAAGGCAAAGCTCTGCTCTCACCCGCGCTGGTCCAAATCCGGAGTGATTTCACCAGCTTCTACAGATTTCCTCCAAATTTACAGCCACGGCAGCATCCCACCTACTGAAAAAGTCACTTAAAGGACCAAAAAAGAACAGATGCACTTCCTAAACGCACCATTTCACTAGAAAAGTTGCCCTAACAATTTTTTACAGAGGTGATATTGTTCTTCTTGTTATTACTATTATTTTCTATTTACTTCCATCTATTTCTACTCCTGCCCTGAGCTGAAGGCAGGCTGTTCCATTTAAAAATTCAGCACACAAATGGGAACCAGATTACATCTATCCCAAAGCTGCCAAAAAGCAATTGCTGTACGAAACCAAAAATCCTCCTGGGATTTTTCCCAAATCCGCAAAATATTCCCGAGCACTAAAGTTTCCACTGGGACTATTACATTAGCAGATAGTCTCTGTGCGAAAACCCGAGTATGCAGCCGTCCACCTAATAGTTTCCAGGACAAGGAGGCTGCATGAGGCACGTACTCCCACCTTAGCACCGAAAAACATTTATACCAGATCTGGCCTTTAAAGCCAGTTATATGCCTATCAGTGTTAAAAAACAAATGGCACTGAGGACCATCAGGCTTCCATTTCCTGAAGAAAAGCTGCAATGGTCAGTAGTAACATCTCCAGGTCATCCTGAAACCTCCACGTGCATCCCCAGAGCCCGGCTGAGCCGGATCCCATGGGAAGCTCCACACACATCCCGCCCGGGGCTGCTCCTGGGATGCCTACGAACGCCCTTCGTTGTCTCCGCGCTGGAGAAATGCAATGCCTTTAACCCTGTGCCGGTGGTTCCTCACAGAGGAGCTCTTGCGAGGGGCGCCGGAGCCGTCTCCAGGCATCAGTCCCTGCATCCGGGATGCTGATGTGCAGAGGGTTTGGTCCAGATCGCTGTGGGGGGCCAGGATGCTGCGAACTGCCCCCACACCCATCCACGATGCCGCAGATGCATGGAAATGAAAAATAAGTGAGAGCACCCACCGATCCTGCAGGAATCAGGGCTTCGGAGGGGCAGCACATGCTTGTGTCGGTGGAAGCTGCCCTCCTCCAGCAGCCCAGCGCTTTCCAAAAGAACAGGGAAAGCAAAGCTCCCCCTGCCAAACGCTGGCAGAGAGCAAAGGGGAGCGAGGGACGTCAGGACAGAGGAGGAGGGACACGCAGGTGACGGGGGGGCCCCCACCAGCCCTATTTAACAACTTAAAACCAGCCCCCCGACTTCATCCCCTCAACCCCACTGCTCCGGTCAGGGTTGGGGATGAGGAAGGCTGGGGCGGGAGGCGGCCCATCCATGTGGGGCCACGGCGCGCACCCAGCGCAGCCCCAGAGAGGGCTTTATGATGGGAATATCACCCACCCCATATTCCCTGCCCGCACCCCTCGGGCATTTCTTGATAAGGTATTTATAGGACCCTTTTAAGAGCTTTTTACATCCCTAGCAATGACTAAATACATATATTATATATACACACACATATAAAAATACACAAATATGTAGTATACTTCATATTCATACAGCTATAGTATATGAGTAGTCATATATAGCTACATATATTTTTATATCTCTCTACCTTTATGTAAATATATATAAAACGTATGTCTACATATATTTATATATAGAACTCTACATAGATGTAAAAAATATATATGAAAATATATATCTTCATGCACACCTGTGAGCCGCAACGGCACTGCCAGCTCGCTGTGCACAGGAAAAATCAGGGGACTCCTCATCTTCACGGCTGCCCCTCTCTCAGAAGGCTTTTTAGGTTTATTTTTATGGAAAAAAGACAAGCCCTCAGCTCAGCGGATGCCCGATAAGGGCCTTGCAGATGCCTCAGCAGACAGACCTCGGTCTCTGGCGGGCGGGCGGCAGCTCAGCGCTCCCGGGACGCTCACACAGCACCAGGAAAGAGAAAAAAACAAAAAAAACAAACCTCCTCTTTCCATCGAAAGAGGAAAAAGACCAAGCAGCGACCTTCCTGTATTTTAAAACTATGAATCACAAAACCTGGCAGGAGGATTCGACTTAAATTGGTTGGATTTTTTTTTTCCCTCCACTTTCAATGATGGGTTGTGGTTTTTTGTTTTTTGTTTTTTTTTTTTCCTCCCCTTTAAGCAGGAGTTTATCTTTGTTCTCCCTGCAGGGGTAGGAAGGTTAAATATAAAAGTTCCCTCTCACCATCCCCCTACAACAACAACAACAACGTGAGAAATCGCTCTCCCGGCGGGGGCGGCCCTTCCTGCGGGTCACCCCGCCGCCACCGCCGCCCGCCCCGGCCTGGGACCCGCCGGCACCCCCGGGCGGGGGGGGAACCCCCACCCCCACCACCCCGAGCCCTCCCGCCCCAGCGGGTGGCGGGGCCGGGACCGGCGGGGGGACGCTGCCATCGCCACTTGCGGAAACACCAGCGGGTCCATCGGGAAATATCGCCCCTGCGCTGCCGGCCCGGGAAAAGCCGGAGGCGGCTCCCCCCTCACCGCCCGCCGCCTTCCTCCCTCAAAAGGCACCGCAAACGGCCCGCTGTCACCGGTGGCCGCTCCGCTGCCCGCCCCGGGCTAGCACACCCGGCGGGTTTTGCCTTTCCGGAGTGGGGAAAGAAAATCGCAGGAGTGCTCGGGGAGGAGGGTTCAGGGTGGAGAAACATGGAGTATCCCGCGGCCGGGCTGCTCGGCCCTAACGGTGCAGCGAAGCGGGGGGGGGGGTGGGGGGGTTGGGGGAGAAGGATGAACTCGCCCCCGCTCCCACCCCCCGCCTGGGGTTTCCGCGCAGCCCGGGGGCAGCCGGGTGTGCGCGGTCCGGGAGCTGGCGGGGGGCTGCCCGCCCCCCCCCCCCCCCCCGCATCCTCCCCGGGGAGCAGAGGGTCGGCTCTCAGGGCAGCGGTGGGGCAGGTCCCCGGGAAGCGGCGGGTCGAGTCCCAGGGGAGCGGCGGGACAGGTCCCAGGGGTGCAGCGGGTCAGCTCCCCCGCAGCGCGGCACGGCACGCCCCGGGGGAGCGGCGGGGAACACCCCCGGGGAGCAGCGGGTCTGCTCCGGGGGGAGCGGCAGGGCACGTCCCCGGGGAGCAGCGAGCCCAGCCCAGGCCGGCCCCCCCCCTCCACCGGCACTACCGCACCCCCCGGTACACACGTGGACAAAGGCACCCGCGCTCCCACGCACACGGGTACAGGCAGACACGCGTGTGCACCCCCGTGTGTGCACAGACACACCGCCCCCCGCCATCTGCCGCCGTTACCTCCGGCTCCGCGCCCCGCCGCCCCCGGCAGCACCTTGGCCATCCGCGCCGCTCCCCGCCGCCCCCGGGCGCGCTCCGCCGGGCGGGGCGGGGCGAACCGATGGACGGGGCAGAGGGTGTGGCCGGGGGTGTGGCCGGGGGCGGCGCGAGGCGGGGCCGGGCACCTCCCGAACGGGGTGTCACGGCCGCAAGTGACTCGCCCGCCCCCCGCCCCGCGCAGGGCTGCGGGCCCGCAGGGGGAGACCGACCGTCCCCGGGCTGTGCCGGAGCTTTGCTGCCCCAAACGGAGCCGCCCGAGACGCCTGGATGCGCCCGGGGGGGAGCGCGGCCTCCCCAGCTCCACCTTAGGGATGCTTGGGACATAGATCCCACCCTGGACGCCAACACAGGCTCCCCAGATCCCACGCCGCGCCTCGCAGGCGGCGCGCCGTTGACAGGAGTTACCCCGAATCCAAGCCCGTGCGTTAACCCCCCCACCTCCCGGGGTTCCGGCCACTTTCCCTGCGCCCGGAGGAGCGGGTGGCTATCTGGGGAGCAACTGGGCTGTAGCTAACCGGTGCAGAGCTGGGGCAGCCCCCCGGTCTTAAATGCAGCCCTCCATTCTCAAATGCAGCCCTTCTCTCCCACTGCCCACGCCTGCCCCATCCCTGGAAGTGTTCAAGGCCAGGCTGGATGGGGCTTTGGGGAACCTGGTCTAGTGGGAGGTGTCCCTGCCCGTGGCAGGGGGCTTGGAACTAGATGATCTTTAAGTTCCCTTCCAACCCAAACCATTCTATGATTCTAGGATTCCTTGCGCACGTTCACGTGAGCAGTGGATGCACATATCCCTTGATGTAAAGAGACTTATGGCCAATGCTGGACATGAGTGCCGCAGTAACAGGAACACAGGACATTTGTCGGCTTGGGGTTTCTTTGCAGTTCAGCACACCAGCTCCATGGAATGTGTTCTCATCAGGGCTGGAGCCACTGCTTCACCTCCCCTCCCCACCCCTGCCTGACACAGGGGACAGACAGCATAGGCATAGGAGACCTCCTTGGGTGTTTGCACCATGCTTTCTTCCCCTCCTTGGGGCCATTTGGGCAGAAACTGGGTTCAGGACTCCCTCTGCGATCCTCTTCCCAGCACTGCCTCACAGGGCAGACCTCTTTTCTGGTGCTGCCGGCACGCTGCTTGGGTTTCCCCATCTCATTGTCCAACAGGCTGCCTGGTGATGCCAGGATTATCCTCTCCACTCATTTCCCCTGGCTCTTAACACACAGACAAGATTTTCAGGCCCCAAAGGTGCGTCTGCCTCCTGAAATACTGCTCCAAAGGGGTAAAAGCAGGTGGAAATGCAGCAACAGGCTGAAGAGGAATGCACCCAGTGCCACCGCAGCCTTGTAAAGGGGCACGGCAAGATGGGAGCTGGCCTGGTGCCATCGCCACAGGGCTGGATGGATGCAGCGGGGACTCCCGGCAGCTCCAGGCGCTGGAACCGTGCTGTGAATCACAGCAGTCTGAGGCATTGCTATTTCAAATCGCAAACCCCATCTTTGCCCAATGTTGCTTAGGTGTAGGCAAGACAAAGGGAAAGAATAGTGTATGGGAAAGAGGAAAAGGAGGAAAAAATATTAATGGTGAAATCAAGTTCCTTGGTTCCCGCATCCACATGTCTCCAATGGCAGCAGTTGCAGAACTGCATTTCCCGTGTGAGCTGAGCATCCTCAGAGGTGCCCTTCCCTCCGTGTCGGCGTGCAAGGCGAGGTGACAGTCGGGTGCTGTCCCTGCGGGTGTCTCTCTGAAGCTCTGAACCTGAGGCATCTATTAGCTGTCTCCCTGAGGTCACCTAACACAGCCTGAGGTTGCTCTCAGGTGAGAAAGCAGAGAATTGCAAATACGCTGCTGTTCCAGGGAACCGTCGCATCCTTGGCCTCCTCAGGGGAAAACCCAGAGGCTTAGGGTGCCAAACTTGGACAAGAGAGGGATGTTCATTTCCCTTGTCTCCTGCAGGTGCCCTGAGTATCTTGGAGCAAGTTACGCCCAAATTCAGGTTTTCAAATGCCTAAATCCTTTGCAAAATCATGGGGAACCGTGACGGCAGGTAGAGTTAGATACCTCAGTCTCCTGGAGGAACTGGCTTTTGGTTTTTCAGATTGTGTATCTGCCCTCTGCTACCTCCCCTGGAGATAAATGTTGGCTTTGCTCATAGACACAGGCAAACCATGGACCTGCTCAGCTGTAAATGAAGGTGAAATTTTGCCCTCGGCTTCTCAGGTGCCTGTTCACAGCGGTGGATGAAGTTGGTTGAGGGCACTGCTCCCCGAGCCCAGTTCAAAATGGCAATTCAAGAGCTCGTTACTGTCGTGCTTCAACTTCATCATTTGGTTGGGCAAAATGGAACAGGTTATTATGTTGGTTATTCTGCATCACAGTCTGTGTCATGGGGACAGGGTGATTCCAGTGCATCTGGCTCTTCTACCCACAGCCAAGCAGATCCAGCCTGTCCGAGGGCTCATTCTGGCCCCGCAGTCTATGCTTCCCTTTTACCTACTGCTGCCTGATGATATGTGATGATTTTGGTACTAGAAGAAAAAATATATCAAGAAAAAGGATTATCTGCTGTCTTGTCTTTCAGTAGCATCGCAAGGACTTCATGAACCATGCTGTTACGCTTCCAAGGAAAACAGCCTTTTTTTCTGCCTGCGTAAAAGTGTCATTTCTCTTTTCCCCCACATCATTCATTTTCTGGTGCACGTTTCCAAGTCATTTTCAAAGTCTTTTTTCTGTTTAACTCAACTCTATTTTGATTTGATGAACTAAGGCTGGCAGATTGGAGAGGAAGTTCTCTAATCCCTCTGTGGTTTGATATACCTGATAACCGCTGGGGAGCCGTGTCTGCCCAGGAGGGCAAGGCAACCACCGCTCCAGCTTCTCCACGTTGCAGCGCCGGTAATTACATATGTATAGGTATTTAACATATATATAAAAATAAAATATTAAATATGTTGTTCCCCCAATGAATTTTGGAGTAGCTCCACTATTTGTGTATATATATATATATATTTAATATATATGTTTTTATACATTGTTTTCTTTAATGCTATTCCCCCACTGAATTTGGAGAAGGAAAGAAGTTCATCCTTCCAACCCTTTTGGTCCTAACCTGCTCAGCTGGAGCCAAGTGCCACCGCAGCTCCAGTTGTCAGGTCAGCAGAGCGGAGCTGACGGTGCCATCTCGCTTCACTATCTCCCTTCGGCTTCTACCTGGTAACTATGGATCCAGGAGACACACACGATCCACGGGCTGGAAGCACATGTCTGTTATACCCTGCCATGGAAAATAAACACCCCTCATGGATTCCCCATGCATTGTGGTGAGCTGTGTGGGAAAGGAGAGGCTTTTCCAGGTGCCTTCCTTGCTCAGCCATTAGCAGCTCCTTGGATCACTCAGCATCCCTGTGCCATCCCGAATCCCCCATGGCTGGGGAGCTTTGAGCAGTTGCTACCGCCAGACCCGGGGCTGGACAACCGAGGCCCTGCGGACCGGACACGGCCATCCCAACCCGCAGGCGCACCCGGGTATTGGCGCTCGTTACATTTGCACCCACCCATGCGTGTAATCCCACAGATTCCAAATGCTGCAAGCAAACAAATAATTGTCCCGCTCCGCCTGACACCGCGGCAACCTCAAATGCCTGCACACAGTTTCACTTCTTGCTGTCGCTGCTGCTTTTAACGATGGCCGATGGGCAGCCGGAGAGTTACAGCCCCGTTAATGCCACCGCTGGGGACAGCACGAATAACCGCCGTGTGGTGTTGGGACCACAGCAAGAGCTGAGTCAAGAAATCAGAATACAGTGTGTAGAAAGCTTCAGACGGGTAAGTTTAGTAAATAAAAGCCACATTGCCTTTGACATCAAAGATGCCCTTACCGTTATCTCAGGTGGAGGTAATCCTACCTCTTCTTGACAGCCACAGGCTTCAGCTGCCCCTCAGAGACCCTTCCACCCATCCTCAGCATCCCCGCAGCATCTCTAACTACCGAGCAGAGGCGAATCCTCTCGCAGCGCTGGAGCAGCACTTTCAAACCCACATCTGCGGAAGGTTTTTAAGCAATCTTGCTACCAGGCAGCCAGTGAGCTCAGCAGTTCAGGGAGCCCTGAAGAAACCTACCCTGATAAATTAACAGCCATTGTTGAGATTTTCACAGTGACAACTGTGCATATTTATCAGTTCCCCTCTGATATGCACTTAACAGGCAACAGTGTATTTGGAGGCAGCAGAATTATCTCTGCACATCTGTTTTTCCAGTTCTGCCAAAGAGCTTTCATTTTTCTCTAATAACTTGACCTGTTTGGTTTCTGGCAGAAGACGGCTGAGCAGAGCACTCGCTCTCTGGATTCGCTCCAGTACGAGATGAGGTCAGGACAACAAAGAAAAAGAAACAGCTGGATGGCTACAGAGCAGTGGGAACAAACAGGGCAGGGACCAGGGCTTTTTCTTTCCTTCCCTTTTTATTTGTCCAATGGGATTTCATTCCTGGGCGTATTTATTCCCCCCGGCAGACGGTATCACAAAAGCAGTGTTTCCTGCAAGCTGCCGTTGTGGGGAGCCTCCTCCAGGAGACCGACGGGACCCAGGGCGCAGGTATAAATAGCACAGCCAGCTAATCCCTCCTCTGCTCAGCTGTCGGGAAATGTGAGGCACGGGTCCTGAGGGTTTCCACTGAGATACTGCATCTCCCACACAAGAATTTTCATCTTGGTTTTGGCAGGGTGGGGGCTCGTACCCCCCCACACTCCCACTTTCTTTTTCCATTTCATCCCATTCCCATCAGTCTACCCAAGGCTTCCCAGGATGGGGGCTTTCACCTTGCATTTTTCAATCCGTCTTCTTTCTTTTTTTCTGATATTCAGCTAAATCATCTTAAAGCAGCAAGCGGAAAAACTGCCAGTGGGGCGGAGAGGAGGTGGAAAAGAGGGGAGGGATGAGGGCATGGAAGACAGGGAGAAGACATGCAAGCACAGGAGAGAGACAGCGAAGCAGTCTGCACATGTTCCCTCTTCGGAGATTTTCTCTCTCCCTGACATCACTTTCTCCACGGCCAGAAATTCCACCTCCGGACTTGCCAAGGAGACAATGCAGCATTCCTCTGCTGGGCCACAAAGCAAGTGTGAAATGTTCTGTTTTAATAATTTACAGAACAAAAGGAACACAACAGTCACCGTCTGATTCATATCTGCTGAAATCCAGCAGCCAAAGCTGTGGGAGAGGAGAGACAGATGAAGAAAAGAAAGGAAGAGGAGGTGTGGGTTTGGTTTGTTTTTTTTTTCTTCTGGTTAGTCACTGTGGTCCTAAGGAAAGACAAGAAGGACCACGTTGGATTATACCAAAGTTCAAGAGCCCCTGTTGTTCTCTCTCTGAAGTGGCTGCTGGTAGATGAATGCAGAGAAAATACAAGGAACGGTATAAATACAAATGCCATTTCCTCTAGCACTTGATCCCATTTCCCCTCCTGAGCCGGAGGTTGTGGCTGCATCATCAGCATCACTTTTTGAGCCCATTCATACTTTTGGCACCCTGGACATTTTGTGGCAGCAAGTTGCACAATGGAATTGTGTGCTGTGTGAAGACATTCTTCCTTTGGGATGTTTTAGTCCTTTCCTTGTTTCACAGAACCTCAGAGTGGTCGAGGGCAGAAGGGGCCTCTGGAGGGTATCTGGTCCAACATCCCTGCTCAAGCAGGGACACCTAGAGATGGCTTTTGAATATATCCAAGGAAGAAGAATCCACAACCTCCCTGGGGAACCTGTGCCGGTGCTCAGTGACCCTCACAGTAAAAAAGTGTTTCCCGATGTTCAGAGGGAACCTCCTGTGTTTTAGTTTGTGCCTATCACCTCTGGTCCTGGCACTGGGCACCACTGGAAAGAGCCTGATTCCGAGTTCTTTACAACCTCCCTACATTTATTTATAGACATTGTTGAGATCCCCAAGTCTTCTCTTCTCCAGGCTGATGGGACCCAGCTCTCTCAGCCTTTCCTCACAGGAGAGATGCTCCAGTCCCCTCATCATCCTTGTGGCCCTTCACTGGACTATCTCTAGTATGTCCATGTCTCTCTTGCACTTATTTACTTCTATGCCATTCATAATTCTTGTATTTCTACCGTATCCGCCTTCAAGCATCTCTTCCACATCATCGAGTTGTAGTTTACTTGCTGTCTGCTTCCATAGAAGCTGGTCTGTCCCTGGATCACCTTTACCTCCCTTTGCCTAGTACTTCTCCAGGGAACCTCAGAAATGTGCTCACTGCTCAAGGTACAGGTGAGCCATGCACTGACTTACACAGCAGCAGACCACAGGGAGGTTTCCAAAGGTTGGGCATGGCGAGCAGAGCACCAATCTTTAAGAGGAGGAGAGAAAGAAGAGTTAGGGAGTGATTTCATTGGTAATTCCATCCTTGGAAGCACTGGAATGACCAAAGGCTTTGCAAACATGTAGAAAAGGAGGATATGAGTAATAGCCAGCCCAGATTCAGCAAGAACAGAGCTCATCAGACTCATCTAATATTCTGCGATGAGGTAATATACCTTGCAGATTCGCAGATGAGGGGGGAGGTGCAGGTGCCGTATATGTTGGCGTATAAGTAAGGCTTGTGATACTGTGTTATATGGTATCGCTATAAGCAAGAGAGAGGCACCTGGACTAGAAGAAAATAAGAAAAGATGGATGCAAGACTGGTCAAAACCTTTCTTGGAGGCTAGTTACTCATGGCATGAGGCAACACAAAAAAACCCTCTTGTAAATCTGGTGCTGATCAGCATTTCCATGAATGACCCAAAATCCAAGCACAGTTTTTTATGTTTGCCATTGACAGCAGGCTGGGACAAGCTGCCAGAAAGCTGGATGCAGGACAAGAGGTCAAGGCAGACTTGATGAGCAGGAAAAAAAGGATGCAATCCAGTGATCCTCCATTGGGATCCTCCTCCAGCCCCAGAAGAGAGGACAAGAAACTCTCCGTCTGACCCGTGGAGGGCCTTTTCCCTGCTTATGCCTGCCTTTGGCAGCTCAATGCATAATTGGCTTAAATTGCAGAAATTTAATTAGACACCGAGAAAACCTTTCCAGTGCAGTGAAGCACTGGGTTGGACTGCTGGGAAAGCTGCTAGGACAGGTTGGTCCTCCATGTGGGGTGGTGGGTGAGCAGGAGGCCCTAGCCCTGCCTTCAGGCAGGACGGAGGTGTAGATGACCTCTTGAAGTCCTGCTCAGACCTGCCTTTCTGTGATTTTTATGGTGATGATGCTTTGTTATGATATTGACGTTTTGTTGCTATTATAATGCTGCTTTATTCTCTGCTCCTCTTCTAATAACTCCTGCTGTTCAGGTAGCTGGTTTGACCAGGCCTGAGTATCTTTGACCACATGTTCTCAGGCCCTGGTTACATGATCCCTTCAACACAGGATAAATCTGAGCTGCTACTGGGATGGCCTCATCCTGTCCCCTTCCAATACGTGCTTGCTCTTACCCCCTCGCTTGCCTGGCACCGCGGACCACACAGCTGTGCATGACTCAGGTCAGGACACTGACCCAGCCAAAAACCCACCAGCCAGGAGGGAAGCAGGAGGAGAGATCAGTTTTCCGTTACTTGTTCTGCTATCTCACATCCTTTGTCTGTCTTGTCTACCTTGGATGGAGCAATCACGTCTTGTGCTGTATTTGGAAGGCAGAGTGGAAATGTAAGGTGATACAAGCACTGGTTTGAATAATCGTTTCCAGGCTGAGGGATGTCTAATATTGTTGTGCAGAGGAAAGCAGTGTCCGAGCAGCTCCTGCTGCCTCTCGGCTGGGAGCGGGGCGGTGCAGAAGCCCTGGGAGATGCCAGCCACAACCTCAGGAGGCACTGGATCACAGTGTGGCACAGACTCTTTCCCCAATAACATAACGAGGGTGCCAGGAAGCCGATTGTCCCATGTTATAGCTCTAATCCTTGCCCTTCCAAGGTCCTGCCCCTTGACTTGAGGTCACCACAAGCCTCATTTTGCACATCCAAAACATCTGTCTAATGCATTTCTTTGCTACTCAACTAAACCCAGCCAAATCTTATTATCTGGGAGAGGGAGAGTGTTCTTTGTCACTGAAGAAGTTTGCCAAGACTTGGAGGGTTTGCCCAATTTAGGAGAAATGGGCATGTGTCACCGAGGGAAGGCACCGGTCAAGGGATAAGATGAGGAAGATCAAGAAGAAAAGGAGCTGGTGGAAGCTGTGTCCCAGAAAACGCATTTTAAAATTACTTGACTTGTTTTAACAGCAATCGGGTAACGAATGAGGCAGCCAAGGGAAGAGTCTTGGCTTTAGTCCCGTTCCCTGTTAGACACTCCTCCGGGTGAACACATGTCAAAGCAGTCTCTATCCTGACACCAAGTGGAGAGAGCTCACAAGTACTCCTTTAAAATACGACCCAGGGTAGGGGACTGCCAGTGAGGACAGCGGCTGGCCCAGCCACCCTTCTCGCGCCACCCAGGCGTCACACAGTTTACAGGCATTTTTGTATTTATAGGAATTTTTTCAAGATCCTGGCCCCTAGCAGCAGAGGTTTACAGCAGAGAATCGTAGAGTCGTAGAGTCATGGAATGGTTAGAGTTGGGAGGGACCTTAAAGACCATCTAGTTCCAACCCCCTGCCATGGGCAGGGACACCTCCCACTAGACCAGGCTGCTCAAAGCCCCATCCAGCCTGGCCTTGAACACTTCCAGGGATGGGGCATCCACAGCTTCTCTGGGCACCTTGTGCCAGTGTCTCACCACCACCACCCTCGCAGGAAAGAATTTCTTCCTAATATCTCATCTAAATCTCCCCTCTTTCAGTTTAAAACTTTACCCCTCATTCTATAGCTACAATCCCTGATAAAGAGTTCCTCTCTGTCAATGATGGTGATAAAAATCACCATCCTGGGCTCCTGCAGTTTTTACCCTCCTATCCCAAGTTTCCACCGATGTGGTGAGCAGCCCGGTGTGTGCGCACAGAGCACCCCTACTGGGGACAAGGTGGGTTTCCAGAGTGGCGGGGAAGCCGCAGAATCACAGACTGGTGGAGGTTGACAGGGACATCTGGAGGTCATCTGGTCCAACCCCTCTGCTCAAGCAGGGCCACCTAGAGCTGGTCACTGAGAACCATATTCAGGCAGCTTTTGAATATCTCTAAGGATGGAGAATTCTTTGCCCTGAAAGTGAAGAGGAAGGTGCCTTTCCTTGAGAGGAAAGTCTGGTGCTTGGTCATGTAAGGTGATGGGCATTGCAGTGTGTGGGGTTGTCCCACCATGCTGCTGAAGAGAAAGGCACAGACCTGAGCCCGACATCTCTCCCAACACATGTAATTCACACTTTCCCCATGCTCCATCTCCAGCCTTCCGCTATTTTCTCAGAAGGGGCCAGGGACCTGATTTCCCCCTTCCCTGCACATCAGACCTCCTGCAGAACCTTCTCAGCGTGCAGGTCAGGTCCTCACCCCCACCTTACCCTGAGCACCTCTAACTCCTCCTGAGCAACACATCTTTTTTTGACCTTGGTGCTGGGATTGAGGGGAGATCACTGCCAGATGGGGCTCCCCCATGGATTCAGCCTCTGAAGCCTTCAGCTTCCCATACCCATTTGATGTCGTTTTCTCCCTGGGCGTCTTACTCTTCACTCTCACTTTACACACCTCTACTTCTGCCTCCCGGGGGGAAAAAAGCCCTCATCATGTTGCAAGGTACCAGAAAGTCACAGGAGCTCCAGTGCCAGCCGTGGGCTAAACCTCAAACCCCCAGCTGAGAAGCAGCAGCATCTGGGAGTGCTCTGCACCAGAAAAGTGACAGCTTCTCTCCCAGGGGAAAAAAATCCGCATCAATTTAATACAGAAAGGTACGAAACACATCTAACGCCAAGCTGTCCCAGCCCTCTGATGGATGGCATTCAAAAGCAACATAGAAAGGAGGCTCTGGTGATGATGAATTTATGCAGTGGAAAGCATTCGGCGGCTGCCCTGTGTCTTAAGTCATCTCCTAATTACTCTACATAGGAAAAAAAGGACGAGGAAAATGTATCATGCATGGACTTACCCAGCTGATCCAGAGCAAAGAGGGCTGGGGCACCTTCGGAGAGCTCATTGTCTGGGGGAAGAAGAACAAATGCTCGGAAAGGTCAGCTGGAGAGGGAGGTGTGGAGACCTGGGGTGACAACGCTGTTTTAATCACACTGCAGGTAAGACCCTGCTTCCGCTTCACCCCCGACAGCTTTCATATGTGTGTTGTGGGTTGTTTTTTTTAATCCGGCTCTTACTGAAAAACCTCGGAGTCAGCTCAAGACAGAGATTTGGCGGGATGAACCCTTATCCCCCTCCCAGCATTGCTGAAGAGCAAGAGCTCTGCTGCCCTGTCTCTGCCCGCGCTGGGATGCGGGGCCGTGCTCCCCTTTTCGGCTGCGCCGTGGCTCTTCGACCCCTTTCCTCAGTGCTCGGGGCACAGTCAGGAGTGTCCTGCCCACAGCAAAACTTTCCTGAGAACTACAGCCTTCTCCAACAAAGGCAACTGGGATAGTTTTTACCAGCGGGAGCGGGAAAATGTTCTGGCCAGGATTTTTCAGAGGCTGAGCAAACCCTTGAGTCATCTGATAATAATATTGCTGTAACTCAGCGCCTGTGGCAGGTTAGATCACAGGCTCCGGAAACCCCTCAGCTGGTGGCATCTCTCATCAAAAGCTCGTGGGAGCCTATTTTGGATCCCAAACCCAACCCCCCCAGAAGCCCACCCCTCCTTGCCCGCTCCCGGCAGAGCGCACAGCGGTCCCTCGCTGCCTGAAGGACCCGCGGCCACATGGGAGCACGTGGCCCAGCGTTAAATGCCATTTGTGCCTTGGAGTTGGTGGGGATTTCTTTATTTTCAAACATTTCTTTCAATGTCAAAATGCTGCTAAGTTGCAGAAACTCGATGCATTTTAAAAAATAAATAAATAAATACATTTTGCAGAGAGTGGGTTTTCTCCTGTTGGTTTTGAGTGTTGTTTTTTTTCCTTTCACGTTCATGGCACTTGTTCGATGCATGGGCTAGACTTAAAAAAACCTGTGGACTGTTCCTAGGGGGTTCGAGGAGGGTGTTTAAGAAGGGCAGGTGCATGACACCATGTAGTAATCCGTATCTGGGACATTTCTAAGAGAACTCGCCCCCCTCATTATAAAATGCTGTTAGGCCCCTCAGCTAGAAAAGGCTGCGAGCCGCTAATTTAGGATAGCAACGGGCTGCGTACAAAACCAGAGGCCAAAGTATATCCACATTTCACTGTTTCGGATTTTTATAAGCTCCTGGCAGCAGCGACTCTGCCCTCCTCTGCTTTATAGACCCAAGCACAGTGGGATCCCAAACCCAGCCTATACAGTATAACCCAGCCTATAAACAGTAACAGGGACCACGCGCACGGCAAAGATTTTAGGGAAAAAAACCCCACACAACAGAAGCAGAGATTGTCCTAATGGGCAAAAGGCTGGACTGCAGCACGCATCCCTGTGCCGTCTCCTGGAGCCACCCTGGGCTGGGTACCTGCAGAAGCAGCAGATGTGCTGTCATAAGGATGCCACCCAGTGGTGCTTGGCTGGGGCGATGGAACCCAGGGCTGCTGGGTTCAAAAGCATAAACCTCCTTATCTCATTCAGCTCTCACGGAAAAGGGGGCGATGCCACATCTCCGACTGTCCCCTTCCCCAGGCATCTGGGCTATCAGCGGGAAGCCGAGGGAAACAGATGGAGATAAGCGGAGCATTTTACCACAGCAAAATGTTTCCGCTCCCAAGGTGCCGTCATCTGGAAGGCTGTGGGTTTATTTTGGTTTTAGTCTGGTGCACGGCATGTTCCAGCCGAAGAAGGAGCTTTGCCCAAGGAGGGACAGCTTGTGCTGGCCCTGGGGACGGGGACCTCTGGTGACAAGAGTGAGTTGGGGGAGAGCAGGGAGCACACGTAGCTGCTTCTGCCAAACGTTCGAATGGGGATTATAAAGCAAATTACAGCAGCTAGCTGGAAATTAGGTAGAGATGAATCGATACAAGAAATAGCTCTGCTGGCTATTTCCCATTGCATTTGTCCTGAGTGCTTTCCTGAGACTGACCATTTCTGGAGAGCAATGGACCCCAGCCTTGGGCTTGGAGGTCTTCTCTCATGCCAAGGGGGGCTGAAACCTTGAATAGTCCTGGGGCACGGAGAGCCCCAGCTCTTGGCTCTCCTGTCACTGCTGGCACAGTGTCTCCCAGGAGTCACCCTGAATTGTCCCATGCAAATATAGAGTCATAGAATCATACAGTGGTTTGTCTTGGAAGGGACCTTAAAGACACCTCCCACCAGACCAGGCTGCTCAAAGCCCCATCCAGCCTGGCCTCGAATACTTCCAAGGATGGGGCATCCACAGCTTCTCTGGGCAACCTGTTCCAGTGCCTCACCGCCCTCACAAGTAAAGAATTTCTTCCTAATATCTCATCTAAATCTCCCCTCTTTCACTTTAAAACTATTACCTCTCGTCCTATCGCTACAGCCCCTGATAGAGTCCCTCCCCACCCTTCCCGTAGGCCCCAGTATGATTGAAGAGAGGAGGGGGTATTTTACCAGCTTTCCTCCTTGCTCCTCCTCAACCACTGGCATCTGCAGATTCCTGCTTCTGGAGAATGAGAGTGATCGCATCTAGCACAAGTGGCACATTAACTTGCCAAAAGGTGTGGTTTTTTGGCAAAAGGCCACTCCGGAGAAAGAAGACAAACCACAGATCGAGTGCCTGTGTCAGTCTGCCAGCTCCTGGATCAGACCTTTCCCACCTTCATACTGAGCACTGCCTTGCTCTGGACATAGCCCAGCAAAACCCCTGGGACCACTGCAAGCACAGCGAAGGGCAGCAGCACATCGGGAAGACTCCCAGCGTGTTCCCTGGGCATATTCAAAACCAGCAATCATGTCCTACCTCCTTTCACACTGGCAAAGGGATGGATCCCACCATGAGACAACCAGTTGGTTTCATCCAGCTTCCAGTTTTCACCAGGGTCCATCTCTGATCTGCAGCATCAAAGATCTGTTTGCAATGTCTCCTGCCGCTCTCTCTGGGGAATAACCAGAAGATACTCTGAGTGGTTGTCGCGGTCCGCACCATGGCCAGTTGCTGAGAAGCTTCCCTCAGCAAAGGAAAATGTCTTTTCAATATTTCCAGAAAAAAGGGAAAAGAAAAAAATCGCATGGCTCACAGGGGCCTATTGGGCCAAGGAGCAGCTGACTCTGCCAAGCCTTGACTTATAACATCGACAAGTCTCCCGGCTGTGTCAAAAGGCCACCGATGTTTGGGACCTCTTCCATTTTCTGTTGTCAGTCTGACTAATGCTGAGAAACTCCTAATCCCTCACAATATTTGCAGGATGGGGTTTTATTTCTGAGCAGGGTGATGTGCCACGAGGGCGTCCGTCAGGGATGTGTGTCTCAGCTCTATGCGCCCAGCCCGACCACTATGGGGTCCCGTCTGGTGAGAAGAGCGGGCAGGAGTTCTGGCCCTTGCTCCTGTGTCCCAGCCCTCCATGGACAGGAGTTACAGGCTGGGAGTTATCAGTTACACGTTACAAGCCGATGCTATCACTGGCCGCTTGGCTCTCGCAACTGCCCTGGCTCTGGACCGATGGCTGTGAGCCACCAGGCAAGGATGGAGATTGTTGAGCAGTTAAAGCTAGAGTTCCTAAACCCAAAATGTCCCTTTCTGGTGTAGACACCGAGTTATTTTCCTGATTATTGGCCATTCGGTGCTACCTATAGGTTTGCTGCAGCTGGGAGTCCATGAAGATACGTGGAGGTATTTTCCCTCCCTGACCTGCAGTAGGCACACAGGGGCTTTTCATCCACCCCTAAATTTTCAGGATTACGTGGGTATGGGAAGGAGTAGAGTCCTTCCAGTGTCAACAACCTCTAATTTGTCAAGGAAGCACATAACAGTCTTGGGATGCAACGAAAAGTTACTGCAGAGCTTTTTTGCCTCTGTGGGAAGATGCTGAAGAGGAGGTGACAACAGGGACTTTCCCTAAGGCTGTCTGAGGCAAACACGGACCCCAGATGGCAAGAATGGAGCTGTTCTCATGGAGAGGTGAGTCCCCTGAGATACACCACACCGGCAGCTGTGCATCTCCACTCAGGCCCTGATTTTCATCAACACCATTTGTAGGAATTTGTTGTAATTTAATGCTGACAGGACCCTGAATTCAGGGCGCTCCTGGGAGGGATGGGCAGGTAGTGATGGAGGGACACCATGACACCGGCACCGTTTCCTTAGGAAACCAGGCAAAGAAAGAGACGGATGAGCCCTGTACCCACAGGGAAGCGAAGCATGGCTGAGCCACACACCATTGCATTTCCCAAGCACTGGTACCTCCCAGCCACCATCCCATGGAGGGGAGATGCCAGGAGCCGGGGGGGCTGTGGGAAGAGGCAACAGTCCCACATCGGTGTGCCACCCCAGTGGCTCCCAACATGGCACAGCCCGAGTCCCTGTCCCGGCATGCTGCCGGATCTCACCAGGGTGAATCATGGCTGTGCCGATGCTTCCCTGGCCAGCCAGACCTGCGAGAGGTCATTTCACATGGTCTCTTGCTCAACACCTTCATTAAGTAGAATTAAATACTTGTGCATATGCGTTTGCTGAGCAGCAAACAGGACAGGTCACAGCTGTGTGCAGGTGGAGCTCCACTGGGTTTTTTTGATGTAGCAAATTCACCCAAAGTGCAATTAAGAGGTACCGAGACTCTGGGTGGATTTGAGTTGAATACGTAATTAAGTTTAGCTGAAAGTGAAGGAAAAAAGTTCTGAGGAAAGCTGCAAGGCTCCATTTTCACATTTGAAAAATGAAACTTTTTTGTTGTTCTTTCAAATGACGTTTTTGGTTTGAAAGTGACCTAGTTCGCTTTTTCTTTTCTTTTTTCTTGTTTTCTTTTAAGTTATGAAAAGCACTAAATAATCTCAAACCAGAATGTCTCGTGCGATGCTTACAAAAAGGAATCAAAGAAAAGAAACGTTCTCCTTTAGGGGGTGACCCAAAACAAAAAGTATTTTCAATTTTTCTGTTCAGCCACAGAAATGAAAAACCTATTATTTGTACAGCTCCACTGCTGAAAGGCATCTCGCCAATGTGTACTGCTGGCAATTTATTCTTTCCACCTGCCAAGGGAGAGGTTTGTCTGCGAGTTCGATAAAAAGCATAAGAGAAAAAGAACGAAAGGGCAATTTATCAGCGCAGCGTAGAAGATAAAATGGTTTTTTCCATATTCACGCGTTTCTCTGAAAGACGGAAAAAGCAAACCTCCGGACCTCAGCTCTTTGCCCACTGTCCCCCTCTGTTCAGAACCATATACATGAGAACATACAGACACAGGCCCTGGGCTCCCATCACAGAAATTTAATTGCAAACGTAAAACTTCTGACTTTCCCAGTCCATAAGCTCTAACCAGTGTCAGAAAAATCAAAAGCCACAATTTATTATGGACAATAATACCAGCAATGCGAAACACCTAAAAGATCGTAAACCTCAGTCGTTGCTGTAGCTTTGGTGCATCCATCCTTTCTTGTGACAGCACAGCAGACCTTGCTGCCAGCGGAGGTCCTACCGTCCTCGTGGCCAGCATCACAGGATCAGGGATGGGTTTGTGGTCCCTGTCTCACTGCAGAGCACCCGCCGTGTCCACCCTCCTCCGTGGCTGCTGAGGAGGCTGGGATGGGAGGGAAAGGAATGGGTACGAACACGGATCAGGGCGCACTAGCTGCATTAATGCTCATGCAATAAACTTCTCGCTACAAGGCAAGGCTGGAGAAAGGTGCATTGCGACTCGGCCTGGTGCCTTGTGAGAGCTGGGATTTAGGCTCTAGCTGCTCGAAGTGCTCAGCCTTCTTGCAGTCAATAGCCAATGCCTGTTACCTCCATCTTTTAAGAAAAAGACAAATCAAATGTCTGATTTTCCAAAGTGCCTGCACTCAGACCCTGTATTCAGTCCTCACTTAGGGCAGGGGGAGCTCCTTTTACACACCTACGGCTTCCACCAGTCCTCTGAGAAAAACAAGATGAGAAAAGACTTGGCATTCCTGCTATATGTCATGTACTGATACAATATAAAAAATAATGGGAGTGGAGCGTGAGTTAAGACCCCTTTCACTTCACAGCTTTGGTTATACCTCAGCAGCACCCACATGGATCACAAACCACTGTCCATTTTCATCCTAACCTGCAAATCTCTTCCAAACTGCAGGTTAACACAGCGTAACATTGGAATGACCATTTCAGCCATATTTTACAACCCCTCTAATCTGTAAGAAGTGGCTGTCAGAGGACAAGCCCCCATTAAGCTCCTCTTCTGTAACATTTCCAGTTTAAGACAATCTGCCACACAGCCTCTCTGGGCACTCAGCAGCTGCACAGGGATTTTTTTTTTTTAGTACCATAAACTGCAGAATTCACACAGCCAGAACAGCGGGAAAATAAAAGTTAATGACCTGAGACTAACCCAGACAGACAAGAGATTAAAGCGTCAAACCTAAGCACTCCAGCACGCAGGGGCTTGATCTGGAGGACAAGAAGAAGCTGGCAGCATTTGCTCAAGCACTGCCCTCAGAATTGGCTCCATCCACGTGGCTCACCAAAACCAGGCACTCCTGAGCGGAGGTACAGATGCTGTACGAAGGACCTCCCATTTCTCCGAGCTATCACATCTCCTTGCATCCAGTTCAACTCCAGAGCTCTAGCTGCACCCACCTACATGACTGGGATAAAAATCAGTGGCCTCCTCCAGAACATGCAGACTTGGCTACCTCTTCTGTCCTCCACAAGGAGTGAAGGAGGGCACAGTTTGGTGAGATGCTCGGTCCAGTTTGAGCCGGGGATTGCTCGGGCTGGTGAGCACCTAGGGCTGGTGAGCACTTAGGGCGGGTGATATCCACACACCACCTTGCTGGTCTGAGCCCCCAAAGCAGCACACAGGAGCACTTTGCTCTTAATGATTTGTTTGCTTAGATAAAGAGCGTTTTCAACCCCTTGTAGCACCTAAGAAGAGCTCACGTGTGAACCCTTCTGAGCAGGATCTGGCGCTGGGGAGTTGGGCGGTGTGGGGTGCACACAGTTGGTTCCTGAGTACCAGAGCAGCCCCAAGTCATGCCATCACAGGACTTGGTGACCAGACCAGCGTGGGTGACTGTAGAGCCACCACCAGCACGTCTCAGCCTGGTCTAAAGGGAGGGTGAGCATCAGCAGGGACTGGGACAAGAGACAGGGGTTCCCAACAGCTGAGGTGGCCACCAGCTACAGTAAGTCTGGTAGATGGAGCAGCAGGGAGGACACTGAGGAGAGTGGGGTTGGGTATCAGTTTGGCGAGGGAAGGTGGGGCAGGGAGAGAAATCTCTGTTTCTGCTCATGTTGCAAACCCTACACTGGGGGCTGGCCCAGCAAGAGAGGGCACTGACCCTAACGTGTGTCTCCGAGCAATTTGTAGGGTTTGGGATGGCCATTTGCTGTGCCAAAAGGGTGAGGTGGACAGCCAAGGCAGGACTGAGGCTGAGGGAAGAAGCAGGGACTGAAGAAGGGAGCTCGGTCCAGCTGGAGGAGAGGGAGAAAGCTCGGGAAGACTGTGGGAGAAGGTCTTGGGCAGCAGTCTTGCAGCAGCCATGCATGGGATTAAATGCTACAAGACAGATCCCTTTCCCTGAGATGTTTCCCATCACCCTGTAAAAACACCGGGACAGTGATACAGCTTTCCTCTCACCAGGCAGGGGATGGAAATGTCCATCCCAGTGCTCACCAAAATGGTAGATACATCTTTATGGTGCCTGTTCCAGCCCAGTGCTCACCAAAAGGGTATACACATCCTTACGGTGCCTCCACGGTAACCCAGATTCTTCCCACTCCCAGTGAGTCCAGAGAAGTTAAAGCATCGCCTAACCCTCGGAGCAAAACTTTTGTGTGTCAAAAAGGCCACGGATGCAAAATCCGGGAGCAGTGCCGAGGTAAAGCCACATCGCTTGGGCAAGGAGCAGCTGCCCTTGGGCAGGTATCGCTGCCCTGCGAAGGTGTCGCCTTTCTGCAGCCGCCTCTCTGCAGCGATTCATCTACCCAAGGGGAACAGGAGCAGGAATGAGAAGGTCTGACTGAGCCTTACGGAGCTGAGCAGGTCAGGATCAGGCCTCGGAGGGGGACATCACAAACCCATGTGAATGGGAGCGCGATGGCCACAGTGAAGGGCGCAACGGGCCTCCCCCGTTTCTCAGAGCTCAGCCTGACGGCGGCATTTAATCACCCACTGCTGTTCTTTACTGCCTTGGATGTGCTCTCCTTTAATTAGCCCAAAAGGTGACTAATGAGCTATTTGTTAATGCCATCATTCAAAAAGCTCTGTTTGTAGCTGGTCTGAAAGAGGTTTTTTTAAAAGCGGTGAGTTTCAGCCAACTGGCACAGAGCGCGATCACAAGTTAATTACATGATCTCATGGCAGTTATCTCGAACTAATACATCATTAATCTGATCTTACGACATGTAAAGGAGAAGCCCAGAGCCAAGAAGCACTTGAAGGCTCCACAGTCCCCAGGACAGGAGCTCTTTTTATAAAAGCTGCAGGTTTACACACAGCAGACACATGTCAGGACAAGCTGCAAGTCGTATTGCTCCCCTCGCCCCAGCGAACAAAAATATTCAGGAGCCAGGAAGCACGCGATCCCCTCCGACGGGAGCCTTCCTCAAAGAGCAGCCACCATCCCTCCCCCTGCCTCCGTTCAGGGCTATGAGGATGGCCGGAGAGGGAAGGGGCTTGGGGGCAGGCTCCCGGCATCGCTGGGGGACCCCAAGGCATTTCTGATAAGCCCTTTGTATTTTGAAGCCCTTTTGGAGGACCTGTCCCAATCTGGTCTCAGAGGACCTATTGGCAGGTGAGTAGTTTCAAGTCATCTGCACTGATGGGGACAGGAGCTAGAAGCTCCTCTATATCCTCTGTATCCCTTTATATCTAAAGGTAGAAGGCAAATCAATAAATACATCCCTGCTTACATGTCATGATTTCATTTCAATAGCTCATCTCTCTCTAGGGACACACATCGATGCAGATAGCCAGGAGCCAGAACAAAAACTTGAAAAGCTTTAAAAATACTGTAAATGCAATAAAGCTTTAATTGCAGCCAAGCTCTCACTCATGCCTGAGCAAAAGCGTCCCCCGAAAAGGTCCCGGAGGAGCAGCCATCCCGCAGGCACAGCAGGAAACCAGGAGCCACCTCGCAGTGCTGCTGCCACTGTCCACTGCGCTGATGGCAAGGTACAGGAGACGCTGGGTGCGCGGGTCGACCCTGATTTGGGGTGGTTTTAAGATCCATAGGGTCCTCCAAGGTACCCCATGGAATAAAATTTCTCTTTCTTACTTCCCTGGTTTTCTTCCAAAACCAGCATATTGAACAGTAACTCGACGATTCAAACGTTAAAGCACTTGAAGCAAAGGCTGTGTCTCTCTCTGTGTCTCTTGCAGAGCAATCTGTGCTAAACCAGCGATACCAGACACCGCCGCACCTCATTTTTGCCAGTTATCTTCACAGGCAATTAGCTGCCAGGTTATTTTACCCATAATAATCACTTATCTATTTAAGAGATGATAATTTCTCTGTGCCATTCCCATGACCTCTCAGAAAGCAGATGACTGCCTCTTTTCTTTTTTTCTTTTGCATTCATAGTAGAAAACCTTCCCGCTCCAGCCTCAGTTTGGATGAGGTCTTCCAAAAACCAGTAAAATAGCAATGGTAAATCTTACCTGACAAAACACCTGTGAATTTTCTGGCGACAAAAAGCCTCCGTGCCTCGTGCCTCGCTGCTGCAACACCAAAGCTTTCTCTGGAAGACGTTTGTCCTCCGTTGGGTAAGGGCTCCACGAAAACTATGCAGCCATTGCCTGGACTTGCTTTGGTTTGGGTAGGTAAGTCACGGGAATTCAGCTGCTCTTGTGTGTTCAAAGAGCTTCAAAATGCTCTACACCACCTATCGGCATTATGGTTCCCACAAGTATGCGAGGTATGCGGTTGTCTTCCTGAGTCATATAATTATCTTTGGGAAAGTAACCCGTGGAAGCACAGCAGAGGGAAAAAAACAACCCAACTGGCCGTGTAAATCCCTTGACAGTCGGCAGTAGCCCTGCAAGGAGATGACCTTGAACAGAGGGCTTGCTAATTCATGTATCCCAAATGTCAGAGCTAGTGGAGATGCTGGGCTGTCCGCGTTTGTCCCTGCCGCCCTCGGCAGTCTGCAGCAGCATGTGCGGGGAGTGCTGTGGAGAAGGAGCGACGCGGTCTCGAAAGCATCCCCAGTGCTGGAAGAGCTGATCTGAAGCTGGGAGGGTTGCACAGGTTATGGGCTGGCCTCTGGCCAGGAGGAAAGGTAGGGTGAAATAGTCCCTGATGACTGCTGTTAATGGAGGCTGAGTCATCGGTGATATGGACTGAAAAAATGATGTGATGCGGCGGTGTCTGGGCTAGTTACATCTTGATAAGGACGGCGGTGTCTTCCTGGGTTTTCCGTTGAATCAGAAGCACCTGGGGAAAGGTGACACCAGGAAGGGGATTTCTGCCATGATCAAATGCCACCTCAGGCAGTCTCAGAAGAAGAACAGACACCACGAGAGAATGGGATACCGCGGCAGTGAGCTTTCCAGAAAAGTCCCTTGTGCCAAGCGTAAAGGAGGAGAAAAAGTTGAGAATGGAGAGCAAACAGTGAAGGGGGCCTTGATTACACCATCTTCTTGCATGGAAGAATATGGGCTTACCATGGAGTGAATGGCTCCAGCAGATGTTCACGCTCTGCAACGTTTTGTCAGAGCTGCCAGTTTGCCCAGATGTTTTATGACAAGGACATCTCAGAAATGAAGCTCCAGTTCGTGCATGACGGCAGCGAGCTCACTTGAGCACACATGGTCCACGCACCTGAGGCAGATGTGGATGGATCTTGTCTCTCAAAAGGCCAGCTCCATCCATCATCTCTCTTGACAGCTTACGGTACTCAGGAGATGATTTCAAAATTATGAGCTCAGCGGTGAAGGAGTCTCAGACACTAGATTAGACAGAAACCCTCATGCCTAAGAGGCAAACAGTTCCCATTCCTGGGACCAGGAGGGCTTCAAGCACCCGTGTGCACTGAATGACGAAGAGAAATGTGCTCTGCAGCCTTTAAGCCGTCTCTGATTGGTGGCCTTTGCTCTTTCCAGCTGGAGCTCTGTTTTATCACCCCATCCCAGCATTAGCCAGCATTTCCTAATGCCTCTGACAGGATCTGGCTGTGCTTGGCACCTTCGTGTGGCGTGAGCAGGTTGGGACACTGCCAGGCGTGAGATGGGTCACAGGCTACCTGTGCATTTAGGAAGCCAGCAGGTCCAGAAGCAGCAGACATAAATCGGGGAGGAAAGACCCTCAAAGACCCTGCATTTCCACTCCAGGGGCACATGTGAGCTCTGACCACAAAGGAAAAAGCATCTGAGCTCTTACCAAGAGGTGTTTTGGGGACTACCAGCGAGGTGCCAACTAGTGCCAGCTGCAGCGGCAGACAGTGTGTGGGGTGGTGAAAAATTCAGGCTGTGCCACCGCCTGTGCGCAGGTGAGGAGCAAGAGGATCCCTGGCTCTGCTGGGGTGTCCCAAGGCCATCCTCACATCCAGGCTCACCCACCACCACTAGAAAGCAGCAGGATCAGCTCTGGCAGCATCAAAGCTTGCCACCAAGCCTCCGGGATGCTAGTGCCCCAGGATGCATCCTGAGGATGGGGATGTCCCAAGGCTTTGACTCTGTAGTGGGATGCACTTGGAGAAACCACTCCATTTAGAAGTCAACCGATGGACGTATGTGCAATGGAGGGTTTGGATTAAGTTTGTTTTTTTAAAAAAATCCTACATAGCAGGCTTGTAATGACAGCAACACTGAGTGTTGATGGCTTTTCCAAGCCTGATGACATGGGGCACGCTCTTACCCTCCTCCTGGCGTGTCAGTGCGGGGCTGTGGTCGCCCCACCAGGGCACAGGCTCGTTCTCTCCTGCACAAACATCCAGGGGAGCCAAAACCGCCTTCAGAAAGGTGAGCAGCCGGCGCCGCGTAATCCACGGCGCTCCACGGCTCTTACACCGTGAGTCATGAGCTCCCCAGCAGATTTACAGCCGGCGGCGCCCATCCGCCTCGCAGCCAAATGGAGAGGACGGTTGCAGCCCAAGCCAAGCTCCCGGGTGAGACAGGGCGAGGCGGCCACGAGCAGTCACTGCACAGCGTTGCATCCTCTGCAGAAGGGTTTACCCACAAAGGGGGTGTCTCTCCTCTCTTCCCAACCTGTGCTGGGGACACGGGGTGGTGCTGGGTGTCACCAGCCTCCTGTCCCTTCTCCATCTACATCACCTGAGCCTTGCCCCTGGGTGCCCGTGTGAAAATTCCCACCCCTCCCAGCCCATCCTGCTCACCAGTTCTTCTGAACTAGTGAGGGAAAGGTCTTCACACTGCAGCCTGTCTTCTGCTAAACATCTGCCCAATGGCAAGCACTGTGCTCCCCCAAAAGAGTGGGGCGAATAGAGAGAGAGGGTCACACCAGGCGACGGGAGGAGAAAGGCCATCCCACCATGGTTGGCCAATTCTGTTTGAAAACAGACACTTTTTCCTAGGAAAGCCTTTCAAACACAAACACCGGTGGGGTGCTGTACTGCTGCATCTCGAGCAGCAGCGGAGCCTCGTGGCTGAGAGCTGGTTTGTCCCCCGTTCCCATGCCCTGGGCACTGCCCCGTGCACATCACACTCTCCCATTCAATAACGCTGCTGGGTTACCTCCACCGAGCGAGGGAGAGGAGGGATGAGTGGCTGGTGGGAGGAAGAAGGTAAGTCCCAGGCCAGCGACAGGCAGCAGGGAGTCTCAGGTAACTCGGCGTTGTGAGAGTCAGAGCAGAGCTCTGTCTCACCGAGACCCTGATGGACACCACAGCCATAATCATCATAATTTTCTCCCTGGTGAAGGACAAGAGCAGTCTGAGGAAGCTTCTTTACTCAGAAGCCCAAGTGCACCATTCAATGCAGTTGAGGCTCAGGCAGGATCTCTGCTGGCAGATGAAAAACACTTTATCTTTTTGTTTAAGCTGCAGTATTTTTCAGAGGAATGCGTTAGACATAAAATATTTACAGCTCTCTCTTCAGAGGAAGCTGCTTTTGGGGATGTCATCCTGTGCTAAACAAAGTCAGACCTCTGCAGGGAAAAATAAAGAGGGAATCCATCAAGTCTCTCATCAAATGCCTTCCCCAGGATCAGACAAGCTCAGAAAAGGGGTTGGTAAGGCGGTGGTGGTGTTGGTGACTATGGGAGGAGTTACGTGGCAAAACCAGACCTCAGTGGTCCATGTAAAGGATGCCTTGTCCTTCCCTACTTGGCTCCCCTCTATGTCCTTCCCTATTTGGCTGCATATACAGGATATGGCATCCCACACCTGGTCTGGCTTCTAATCCATCCTCCTTCAGGGTTAACCCAGCACCTTTTCTCCCTGTGGCTCACCCATGCATGGCTCTGACCCCCCCAGTCCCATATGTCACCATCCAAGGGCAAGCCAGCGTGCCAGGGTGCAGGAATGGGGCTGCTGGGTATCCCAGCCCCAGCTCCGCCAGTGAAAGACACCAGCGCTCGGGAGGTGCTGGTCCGGGGCCCCCGTGTCCCTAAGAGCACTTAGGTAGCTTTGTGGCATGCATGTTGGACAGATGCACAGGCGGATGGATGCTCATCAACGGTTTCACATGGGTGGAAGAGGGAGGACTCAAGTCTCGCTTGGGTAGGCTGGGATATTTATAAAGCAAACCAAGCGAAACCTCGAGACAACAGTAAGCCACAAGCTTGCTCGTACCTACCGCATAAAAGGGAGAGTGGAAGCCCTGCTGTGGTGGTGGGGAGAAGAGAAACAAATCTCCTTCCTACTTTCTACGAGAGAAATAGGTCTCCGTACCTCTGGGAGTCCGGTGCCACTTTATGAGGATGTGATCTCTGCCCCCAGGGTCAGTCAAGGCACAGACACCTAATGTCTTGCCACTGGGATGAAAGAAATGCATCCATCAGCCACTTTCTCCTGATTTTCTCCTGGCTGCCCACCCCTCCCTGTGAACTGTGCAGTGGGATGCTGCGGTCACCTCCTGCCCGGCATCCTCTGCAGGTCCCTCCTCTAATCGCAGGAGGACCCGGGTACATTCGGGTCTCAGCCCCGCTTGATGCAGGGTCCCCTCTGCCCGCTGGCACGGGAGGAGCTGAGGCTGCTCACTGCGCACGAGGGTGGCACAATTATAAGCGCACACCACTAATTACACTGAGCAAGGGCTTGGCCACCTGTCTCAGGTGTTGCACGGTGGGAGGTGAATCCCTGTCACCAAGCCCCAGCCTCGCTCTCTTCAGTTCTTGTAAAAAACTAGAGAAGACCTTGGTTTTACTCCACATCAGAAGAAAACCAAAAGCTGAAACTTCTAAATATCTCACCAAAGAGAAATACCATTTTCCTGACAGGCCTACTTGCCGCTTAAGAAAACAAAACTTTCTCCACCATAAAAATACCAGCATTGCAGTGGCATTTGTTCCAGCTGAAACATGAAGCACGCCAGCTCCTCTTCTCCTTTCACATTACTGCTTGAGTATTCTCTCGACTTGCGTTTTGCAGCAATAAGGGTCTTTTGATTTGTGCATGTTATTTAAACTCTCAGCGAGGAACCAAAGTAACAATTATCCACCCCTCGGTCTGGTGATTCACGGGAGACTCTGACGAACACACTGTTGCCGTGTCACTGGTGTGAGCTATCGGTGAGGAACAACCATAAAGAAAGTCTGCTCAGGTCAATTACGGAGGAACAGCATCTAACAGGATGTGTCCAACTGCATCCTGGAGACTGAGACACTGGGTGATTTAATCATCCCTTGAGGTGACACACAGCCAATTATTACTTCCACGTGGAAAAAATTCATTCACATTACTGAAAAATTCACCAGCAATCATAGAATCATAGAATTGCTGAGGTTGAAAGGGACCTTTAAGATCATCAAGTCCAACCTTTAACCTACCCTGACAAAAGCCACTTCTAAACCATGTCCCTAAGTGCCCCATCTACCCTTTTTTTAAACACCTCCAGGGATGGTGAATCCACCACCTCCCTGGGCAGCCTATTCCAATGTTTGATAACCCTTTCAGTGAAAAAATGTTTCCTAATATCTAATCTAAACCTCCCTTGACGTAACTTGAACCCGTTTCCCCTTGTCCTATCACTTGTCACCAGGGAGAAGAGGTCAGCCCCCATCTCTCTACAACCTCCTTTCAGGTAGTTGTAGAGCGTGACAAGGTCTCCCCTCAGCCTCCTCTTCTCCAGGCTAAACAACCCCAGCTCCCTCAGTCGTTCTTCATAAGGTTTGTAATCCAACAGCAGTGGGTGGCACTTCTGAAACGGAAACAGCTCCAAATGTGGTGCAGGGAGAGACCTCCTCAGATCAGCAATGTTCTCCATGTTGGCTTCAAGAGATAATGGACCAGACCCCCGACTTGAAACAAAATAAGTGTATGGGTATAGCTCTATCTTTTTACTGTATGATACACAATAACTGTCCTACACTTCTTAACAGCTGAGAAGACACCTCCTTTAACACCAACTTTGTGGTGCTGCCAACAAACCAACTTTCCTTTACCAGGCTTTGCCAGGCAGCTCACCTCAACCGTCAGTCCTACCCGCTTGGGTCACTGCAATTCTCTAATCAGAGACAACTTGGACGTGAACTCTTTTCAGAGTTTTGTGGTTTTTTTTTTTTCCCTACCACTCATAAATGAAGGATAAGCTTGAAATTCTATTAAATACATTAAATTTTGCCTGACTCCCTCTCCCCCAAAGAAAACAACTGCTCTCAAGCCTTTTTCTGTTCTTTCCACAAGCCACACGCAGGAAGTGTGCCCGGTGGGTCTGAGCAAATTGGAGGCACCTTCTTCCGTAGCATGGAGCAATCCCATGGCTTTTCCTCAAAGGATGGTGTGACAGAGGCTGCCCTTTCCCTTTTCGCTCCTCCCAGTAACCACTTACCCCAAGCTCACCATCACTACAGCTCAAAAAAACCCACTGGTGCTCCCTGGTTCCCTCCATATCTCAGTTCCTTCCCTCCCCACCGAGCAGGCAGGGTCCTCTGCAAAGCCACCTTCTGCCCTCCTATGGGGACAGTGAACCACATCAGATGTACAGCTTGGGTTATCTGAAAAGCCAAGAATTAAGCTTTTCCTCCAAGATTTTTTTCTTCATGAAGGATGAAACATTGCATGTGTGCCCTGGATGGGAACTGAAGGAGACTAAATCTGCCTCTCTTCCCCCATGAGCAAGCTGTAACAGCTCATTCTTGGCTGTTTGCAGCTTGGGCTGTGCCGGTGGGGTTTCCACCGCTGTTTCTTTCCCAGGCACTGGAGCCTCCACAGTGGCTGGGAAAAGGCATTTCTGAAGGGGTTTCGTTTCTTTCAGCAGCATCCAGGACACACAGAGGCCCCAGGGCGGCTCCCTGCCCATGGAAGAGCCTCGTCCACCCAACATTGCACACAAGGGGGTCAGTTGTGGCTCCCACAGACCTTGCGCCCACCCTACTGCCTTCCAATTGCCAGGGAAATGGGTATTTCCATGGAAAATATCAATTAATCCTTTTTTCCCCTCTCATTTCAGGAATGTACCATTTTTAACAAAACTTCTGCCAGGAAAGGTTTCTCAGGTTGGAGTTTTTAGCCCCCGTGTGGAAAAGCCACCTGGGAGGCACCAGCAGCTAGCGGTGAGGGCAGGGTGATGACGCGACCTCAGATGGCCTGTTTCAAATGTGGAGCTCAGACCTGAGCTTCCCACACGCTTAACACCTTGTTTACGATCTCGGGCTCTAACTCTTTTCCCAACAAAATCAATAAATCAAAAAATATAAAGATGAGATTTGGTCCTCCTCAGAAGTTGGGGCAAAAGGATAAAGCTAGAAAAGTATTTCTTCCCAGCCATAGCTCAGGCTGTTTTACTCCCAGGGAATGTTCTCCACACGTTTCCCATGCTGTCTGCGTGTCCTGAGCCAAGATTGCACCATCCACGCTCTGGCTTCTCTCTGCTACTTGGCTCTGGCAGACAAGGAGGGCTACAGGTTTTCAGCGGGTTTTTAACAGCCTGTGGCCAGACAGAAATGCAGAGGTGATGGTTGTCCTGTGCTAACTCAGCTCAAGCCTTCTGCCCACCCACATCCTGCCCAGGCAGCAAAACACCACGCACGGCTGTCACTGCTTTTCCCTAATAGCACCAAACGAGTCCATCCTCACAAACAGCAGCCCCCCCACCCAAACACCTTCATGACAAAACTCCCATTCCTTTCAGCCCATCCTGCTCACCAATTCTTCTGAACTGATGGGGGAAAGGTCTTCACACCGCGGCCTGTCTTCTGCTAAACATCTGCCCAGCGGCAAGCACTGTGCTCCCCCAAAAGAGTGGGGCGAACGGAGAGAGAGGGTCACACCAGGCGACGGGAGGAGAAAGGCCATCCCACCATGGTTGGCCAATTCTGTTTGAAAACAGACACTTTTTCCTAGGAAAGCCTTTCTGGGCAGCACCTCTCAGGTCAGCTCAGGGATGTGGTTGGGTGGGAGCTTGTCCATGTCCCGAACACGGGTGGTGTGATGCACTGCTGCATCTCGGAGGCGGGAAGGGAAGGAGGGGGTGGATGGGAACCTGGCTGGGGGGGCTGCCACCCTCCCAGCAATTTTGTGAAATGAGCCCTTTGTTTCCCTTGTTTTCCTTTACCAGAACCCAAAGTAGAAACAGTCATCTCCAGCCCCATCCAACATTTTGGTTTGAACACAACTTTCTCTTCTTTCTTTTACAATTTTAATGACAAAAACAACAACAACAAAAAAAGTAACATCCATTTAAATCCACACCAGAGTAGTTTTCTTCCCTCCTCCAATTTATCAGTTCAGCAGCCAAACCAAACACAGCCGTCCCCACGCCTGCTCTCCGGGCACTGCTGGATTAATAAATAGCACCACTCCATTTCCAGCTTACCTTGAGAGGTCTCTCCTTACCCTGTTGGCCGTATCCAGTTCTTCTGCCGTGTGTTTGCCCAGCCCCAGTGTCTCCTTCCCCACCAGCTCTGGTGCTGCTCCACCTGCCCAGCGATGGCTCAGGGGTCTGTGTTATGAAAATGGGCATCGGGCGGCATTGCTTGGGACGGAATTCAAGTCTACATGGTGGTGGAGTTATTCCTGGCTCACGTCAGCGTGTGTGGGCGCAGGACTCGGCGCAGGGAGCTAACATGAGCCTTTGACATCACTGGTTAAATTTAGGGGATTAGCACAGTCCTAAAATGGTTTGGAGGAAAGCTGCTGCCAGGCTGGCAGGAGAGAGGCAGCATCCTACAACCACCTCCCATCCCAAGCACAAGGCAGGGGATGGAGCCAGGAGTTTCTGCACCAGTCCCACTGCTACACCACATCACCCCTTCAGAAATAACCCCCCAGCAAGGTGGGCCGTGCCCTACTGCAGCGCAAAAGTAAAGGATATCCCTGGGCTTGCCTGTGGCGGGGCCGTGGGGACCCCTCCTGGAATCACATGGCCCCATGGAACCCATGGTCTTGCTGCACTGGTCGGGGTGGAAGGTTGCAGGGTGATGGAGATGCCCCCCCACACGGCAGTGATGTGGGAGGAGAGGTGACTCTGAGCAGCTCCCAGTCACAGACTCCCCCAAGAGCCTCCTGCAGCCACCACGTCGCCTCTTCAGGGCATGCTGCAGCTCCCATCCACCAGCCCAGCCCCAAGAGGAGCAAGCGTCCAAAGAAAAGAAATAAGAAACAGTCACAAAAGAGGCAGCTCCCCCCCAGATATGAAGAGGAAACTCTAAAATCCAAGAAGAATCTCTGAATACCAAGTCTGTCTACCGTTTGTAGAGGTGGGTGGCAGCTGTAGCTGGGCAATTGCAATTCAGGTTGGTTTTGGCAGCCTCAGTACTGACAGAAGATGGCATCTACCGTTTATGGTGTCTTTCATGGACACTTTATTTTTTTCTCTAGATTCTTTGTTGATTCGCCCCCTCTAATCTTTGTATAAAGAACATCCCAGAAAGCTATTGCAATAATAGCTTTGAATGTTCACATCCTTCAGTATGGAGATACTGGGACACCCATGTTCCACACAACCAGAAGCAGCAGCTCTGTTGTTTCTGAGCATACCATCTAGCACCAGCGACTGCCTGCCTTGTTTTGCTGCGGTCGTGTGACACCTGAATAATAGAGCCTGGAGCATTTCGGGTGCAAGGAAAGAGCCATCTGTTTGCTTTCCTGAAGGAGTAGCTCTGCAGCCACCAAACAGCCGGTGAAACAGCAGCCACGGGAAGCAACTAATTCCAAGCCAGACCGTGAGAAACAAGATAACCCTTAATTGCTTCCTCAGTACTTGTCCCTAGCCCATGCTAATAACAAAAGGCACTGGAGCCAAGCAGGCTGATGGCCCTCAAGTCCAGCCTCTTGTTTCTGACATTAACGATGCCTAAGAGTACTCTAATGTAATCTGACCAACAAGTTGTAGAGCTTATTATTAGTATAATGAAATTTTCTTCAGATATTAATCAAATTTATTTGGTACATGGAAGGGCCACTGACAGCATTTCCAAATTTCTCTGTCTCAAGGAAAGTCATCACCATTCAGCCTGCGAAGCTCCTCCATGCCCACAGGTTGTGGGAGGCTCAAGTTCAGGGTATTCCCCAGCCAGCCGAGGTCAGACGGGCCCTCATCAGCACCGCACAAGGGAATAATATGCTCACTACATCAGGGGCGTGATGTATTTCTCAAAAATCTGGAATAGTTTTCATTGCAGAATTCAAATACTTTACACAGAAAAGCCCACATTCCAGTCTTGGGGCACAAATAGCTGACATTTTCAAGGATCAGGTACCATCACATTAATTTTCGTTGGAACTTGCGCATCTAGACATTAATTTATCTATTTCACAACCACCTTTCACTGCGCATCATCTCCCAGGTTTTCACAGTCCGTGACCACTGAGGACGTTTGCTGCAATTTGACTCTCCAGCTAACGAGCAAGACACGGTGTTGTTCTCAGATCGCTCTTCTGCCCTCTTTTGCTCCTCCTTTGATTAATGCGTTCTCTTTGATGCCACTCACGCTCAGGGACACAGTTCAAGGACCTTCATCTTCCCACCTCCTGCTGCAGTCACTGGAGGTCCTCAGTCCTTTCCACCGGACCAATTACCTCTGCAGACAAGGACCTGATTCTGCCTCAACAGCTTTCATGTTGAAGTGTTTGAACATAATGAGCTCGATGGTGATTAGCATGGATCCAAGCACTCGTTGTGAAGAACTGTGGAGGTTATTTACATGGAAAGCACTCATTACATTATACTAGAACCAGAAGATGGCTGGAGCAGAGCTCCTGGGTCATCATACTCCATTGCTGCCTGCCACAAGGAGTCACATCATGAGATTGTGCTAAACCAACCAAGGAATATCTCACAGCCAGTTTCATCCACTATAGCCATTTTTCCTGTTGTTAGGACGTTCCCACCTTCTGATGGCTAAAGACATTCTTCTCATTTCCAATCTAAATACATTCATGGCCAGTTTATGTTCTTAAGCCTATCTTCTCTTTTAATTTAAATAGTTCAGTCCCATCCCCTTTTCTAACCCAGGAATCTATTTTCAAAAGAGCCGTCATAACCCGTACATACAGCACTGAGCTGTATTATACGTTTTGGCTGGTATATACTGGCCCCCTAAGGCTGTGACATGCAAACATTAATCTCCTTTATTTTATTCTAACATATTAGAAGTAAAACCTATTAAAAGTAACCTATTAAAATAACTAACCTATTAAAAGTAAAGGGACTACTCAGAAAGAAATGAAGCATAACTTTGCAGGAAAATCGGCTGTGTAATTAACTGCATCTACATGTATTCTGCATCTAGAAAGTCTACGCTGCTTTTCAAAAGGATTATAAGTATTTTCTATCGTTAGAAACAAATATCCTTTAATTTGTCTTCTTTCATTATGAAATTACGGAGCTTTATGACAAATTAATACAATTACTTAAGTTGAAAAGATGTTACAAGCATATCTAAAGGTTTAGAGTTGTCTCGATAACCTTGTGTTAAGAGTTATACAAAAGCGAACCCAAAGCCCTTCATCCAGCAAGATGTAGAAGAGGGAAAAGGACACGTGGCTTTAACGATGACAGTTCCTTATTGCTCAGTGTGCAGTGCTCTCTCATTTCTGGTTGCTAAATATGCATTTTGCATGTAATTCAATAATAAAAAGCTAGGAAAACTTTGGCCAAGTTAACACCACATCATCCATAAAAGTAGAGCATGGACCACTTTAACCTTCACACAGGTTAGGGTGTAGCTAACAAAAAGGCGTTTATTGAGTGACAGGGCAACCGACACCTCCCACCAGCTTCACCTACACACGACCTGGCCACAAAACTAAGTGGTTGTGCCACACGCCAATTAACTTCTGATACAGAAATACCTGTTCCAGGTAAAACGGCTTTGCTTTTTTTACCAACATAAATTCCTGAGTGCACAAGCACAGCCTCGGCCCGTGGTAACTGGCAATGGGAATTACACGTGGCGCAGCACGGCGGCTTCTCCTCCCATCGACCAACCCAGCGCTTTCAGTGGAGAAAAGTGGTCTGTCTCATGCAACCATCCCGAGCTCTTTGCTCTTTGAACCTGTATGTTGGAGCATAAAGCGAGCTTCAGCAGCTCCTCCCGTGTCAGTCCATTTGAATTCTCTCTCTCTCTGTGTATATATATACAGATATGTAGATATATATATATAGGTATATAGATATATATATGGAGGGCTGGACAGGTGGCTCCCAGGTATCATAGAATCATAGAATCATAAAATAGTTTGGGTTGGAAGGGAACTTAAAGACCATCCAGTCTCACCACCTGCCCTGGGCAGGGACACCTCCCACTAGACCAGGTTGCTCAAAGCCCCATCCAGCCTGGCCTTGAACACCTCCAGGGATGGGGCATCCACAACTTCTCTGGGCAACCTGTTCCAGTGCCTCACCACCCTCACAGTAAAGAATTTCTTCCTGATATCTCATCTAAATCTCCCCTCTTTCAGTTTAAAACCGTTACACCTCATCCTATCGCTCCACTCCCTGATAAAGAGTCCCTCCCCATCTCTCCTGTAGGCCCCTTTAGGTACTGGTAGTCTGCTATAAGGTCTCCCAGGAGCCTTCTCTTCCCCATGCTGAACAACCCCAACTTTCTCAGCCTGTCGTCACAGGACAGGACAGGTAGACAAGGTAGACACTTTGTCTCAGGTATCAGCCCTGTGAAGCTGCATGCAACACTATGCAAACAGCCGGATCAAACAGTATTTGAAGTCCCATCCTCAGAGGCTATTCTGGGAGTCTCACTCCTTATTTTGTCTGAGATCAGAGAACTTGTGGGTTTTCATTTGTTTGGCGCACGTGTAAGTCAGCTTTGGGCTAACCTCCCCTGCACTTCTGTCCGCGGCTTCCAGCAGTGCATCTGCAACTACCCAGCTACCGAATCAGTCCCAGGTTCCCCACTTGCTAGCAACCCCCTGTATTTCTAGCTCATAAAATATTTTCTGTATTCCCAAAAGGCCTTTTTTCTTATTTTTAAGCAGTTTTTCTTAACAGTGACCTGCCTTAACAGAAGGCAGTGAGCCTTTGCAGAGGATGATCCAGCCAACCAGCCTACCAGCTCCCATAAAACAGATGAATCTCCCTCCAGAGATGCCCATTCTGATGACAAAAATAGCCTAAAGCAACTATTTCAGGCTTGGATATTTGATTTCTGAATGTCCTAAAGAGAGGAGTTGATCCCCAACCAAAATGAATCCACAACTGCAGTCTATTTTCAAAGCTTTCTGATCTGGAAGGGATACATGGATGGGATTAGCTTCACCTGATTTAAGACCTGAAATGCATCCCACATGAACGGAGCTGCCTGCTTTCAGGATGAGATGAATCACACCAAATTCCTGACTTGGGATGGGCTGATTCACCCTCAAAAGCTTTCTATCTCTCTCTCTCCCTTCACTAACGCCATCACCAGATGACCAGTTCAGATGAGCCATAGCTGGTAGGAGGAGGCCACCCCTGCAGTCCCTGTGCTCCAGGCGTTACGGGGCTGGAGCTGGGGCACCCACAGGCAGCTTTGGTTTGTATTTCTTGTGTTTGAAAGTCGGGATCTTCTATATTCTTTCAGTTTCTTAACCTTTAGGTAGATTTCCATCCCGTGCCCACTAACATATTTGCAAAGCTAAATTAGGTACGTGTGTGCCCCTCCCACGCCTGGAAGGTGGAGCGAGCGGATGAGGGGTGAGGGTTTTCCCAGGAAAAGGTGGTGATTGGCAAACTTTGTGTTCTCCTGGCTTTTTAGATGCTCTGTGTTTTCCCTTTGGGAATTTCCCCAGTCTGTTTTTACTGCCGGTGTGTTCAGGCAGGCGGATGTGTCTGTCAGCGTGGCAGAGGGATGCTCCATGCGGTAGCTGCATCTGCACAAGGCAGCAGCCGGCTCCAGAGAGAAATGCTTCCCTACTGACTGGTGTGATAGAAAAATGATGTTTCTTTGCCTGCCATTGAACGAAAATATCACATTTCGGTTGTGTCATCCGCAAACCTCTCAAGAAGCAAGTAGAAGACTGTGGCTATTCTCTGGACTGCAATTAGCAGAAGGCGGTTTTAATAAACCTGAAGCAATCTCTTGCTCACAGATAGGGTGGAAAATGGTATTTCTTTCTGTAGCATAGCTGTGTCTCTGACTTACACACACACACACACGTGCATTTTGCCCTCTTTCTCCATTCTCCAATTCCTTTCCTTGCATTATCATGTAAATCACTTGACAGTGATTTCAGTTTCATAGAATCATAGAATGTGTTGGGTTGGAAGGGCCTTTAAAGGTCATCTAGTCCAACCCCCCTGCCCTGGGCAAGGACATCTTCAACTAGATCAGGTTGCTCTGAGCCTCATCCAGCCTGGCCTTGAATGTCTCCAGGGATGGGGCCTCCACCACCTCCCTGGGCAACCTGTTCCAGTGTCTCACCACCCTCATTGTAAAGAACTTCATCCTAATGTCTAATCTAAACCCACCCTGCTCTAGTTTAAAACCATTGCCCCTCGTCCTATTGCTACAGCCCCTGATAAAGAGTCCCTCCCCATCCTTCCTGTAGGCCCCCTTTAGGTACTGGAAGGCTGCTATAAGGTCTCCCCGGAGCCTTCTCTTCTCCAGGCTGAACAACCCCAACTCTCTCAGCCTGTCTTCATAGGAGAGGTGCTCCAGCCCTGTAATCACCTTTGTGGCCTCCTCTGGACCCACTCCAACAGGTCCTTCTTGTGCTGAGGGCTCCAGAGCTGGACGCAGTACTCCAGGTGGGGTCTCGCCAGAGCATAGGGGAAAGTTTCAGTTCAGAGACACTTTACAGTTTCTCAGCTGAAGCTGAGAAGTTGATTTTTTTTTTTCTTTACAGCTCCATCTCTGCAGGGACGGTACCGTTTTTTTCCTTCCACTTTACTTCGGAGCTTCCTGAAGGGCTGCTTCAAAGGCAGGAGCTGCAGCTTTGTAGCTCGGCCGCAAGCAGATGGCCTCCTCCGGAGGGACGGCGCGGGCGAGCTTTGAGGAGCGCAGCCTCCTGCATCTGCCGGCTGGGGTCTGCATGCAGATGTCCTCAGCCCGCTTAAACCAAACCACGTCAGATGATTGGCAAAGTTCTACTCTTTGACCCATCTAAATCTGAATAAACTAAAACTTGGTGCGGACCCTCAAGTTGTATTACAGCCGCTCTTGTCAGAGCAATGCACACCCAGGATTGTGCCAGTTTAATTAAACCAGTGCAATACTGCACATTTAGGCAGATTAATCTTTCCGTTTAGTGCTGAACCTTTGACGTGACATAGCTGGGTCCATACTCGGTTTAACAGAGTCAAAACCAAACCACTCTTGTAAAATTTAGAGTAAATGTCATGGGTCTCCCTCTCTTATGGCTTAGTCTGGTTGTTATAACGCAGGCGTTTCTCCATTACTTTCAGTCACGCTTCTTCTAAAGCTGATGGGGAAGGGAGGAGGACTCAAACGCGCTTTGTTTCTTGTCTGGTGGAAGTTACAATTGCTAAAGCAAAACTGGTTTGTGTTTTGATTTCCCAGAACTCATAAAAACAAAGCGGGCAGCTGAGATCGGCGTGCTGAGTTAGACAGGCAAATCATTTGGGAATGGTGTTGAACCTGAAAAATAATTTTGTATTATTATGATATTCATTGCGCTCTGGAGAATCTGAGACGGAAACCTGAAGAAATCAGCCTGAATTCCTCTACCTCGCTGCTTGGTAGAGAGAGGAAAAATTCCTACTGACCAGAAATAGTCATGATGAAAACATTTTTTTTAGTGTCTGTACACTTGCTGCTTCTGGAAGTAGAAAACATTTTACCTTAAGCGCTCATACGTGCAAAAAAAAACACAAGCAGAAAGCCAACGCAGCATGTTCTAATACAAAATGAAATATGACCTTTTAAGGAACCTTAAGCTTCTGAAGAGTAAATGTTAAATCTATATATAATTCAAAGTATATTGGCTAAATTAGACACTGCGTTCAAACCTGTCCTGAATGAAACCATCTTCCCATTCAGTTTTTTGGCTTTATTTATTCTCTGTGTTTAAAAAAAAAAAAAGGTTTTTGAAATTTTACTGTTATTAACCTATTTACTGCATGGGGAAGCCTGCTGTGGAAAGCAGAGTGCCCACACGCAGCTCCAGCAGCCCGAGAGCTGGCTGCGGTGAAGGTCCCTGAAGCCAGATGCTGGTGGACCCAGCTCTTGCCCTGGGACTGCCAGGGCAGTGCCCAGAGCCACACGTGGGCCTTCAGGCCGTGGGTAAAAGCAAGGTTAGATACTGCAAGGTAAGACATTCATCTCCTGGTCCTTGCCACTCCTGCTGAGCGAGTTAGCCGTTTGCTGTAGAAGTAGGTTCTTTCAATAAAAATGTCAGTTATTGGATGCTGATGCTTGAAGATCCCGTAGCTTTCCTTGATCTACCAATTATTATGCTGCAATGTTATCAGGGAATGAAAACATTGAGTCAAACCCGGTTTTATCCTGTTAAAACTCCCACTCACTCTTATTTTGAAAGGAATTTACTTATTTTGAAAGGAATTTACTTATTTTGAAAGGGATTTGAAAAGAAAGCATACAAGATGCAAGTATTGCTTTTGCATTAAGTATACGTGTTGATTCAAAGAGCTTCTGATCCAACTGGGCATGGCAAGATACTAAGAACTGAAATAAATTTGGATATTGAGAGATCTCTTATTGATATATTAATAAAGGCATTGGCCCCGACAGTTCTCCCCACCCTCAAATAAATAAACTCATGTGATCCTTTTCCCTTCTTGAAAATAATTTCCAGAAAGTTTTCTTACTGTTTAAGAGGATGTCGGCTGTTCATGTGCCGGTATTTAAACTCACAGTCACCTACAGCTCAGTGCTCCTACAACCACCTTGTGGATAAGAGCTGGGGAAAGAGCTTGGCCCAGCACGGGGATAAAACACTGGGAGATCATCAAATACAGGAAGCGGCTACTGCAGAAACAGCAGGGGTGGGCAAATACTGGATGCCAGCATCAGCCAAACCATCTATAAATGAAATGACTGACTTGTTGGCCTCTTAATATTTGAAATCTGAACAGGAAATCCACAAAATACTGCCATTTGAAATGCGTGACCTGATCTTTTTAGCTCCTTGGACTCCTCATCTGAGTAGCAATGCTTATAGCACAGAAAATTCAAACCACAGTAGGAGCGTTACCTAGAGCCGTATTTGCACGGCCAAGCGCTGTGCTTTCCATGTGGAAACAGTTTGGACAGAAACTCACTGGTATCCAGCAAGGCTGGACTGGAAATGCGTAAAGTCCCTGCAGAAAAAAAAGGCTTCGTCCTAGTTCGTCATTACAAATTATGTCTTTCGGGAGCCAAATCTGCACTGCAGCCGCTGCCCGGGCACAGTGCTCCTCCAAGTAACCATGGCGGGGAGACAGCAAGAGTATAATGACCCTCTGGGGTTGTACAATCTTAGCCCAGAGCAAGGCCTGGAGCATTTCCTCCATTTCTAGCCCATGTGTTGGTGCGTTTTAACGTCTTCATCCATTCCTATGCTGCACTACGCTGACATAAGGGTTCATTTTCCAAGCCATCCATGCCAATGCCTGTTTCCTTACTGTGATTACCTCGGTATCACGATTAACAACAGAATGAGCTCAGAAAAACGTTGAGTGTAATATAGTTTTAGTAATTCAACATTCATCTTATGTAGTAAAAGTACTCCTATGATGCAACGAAGCTTTATTTCTTAAAGAATCATTTGAAATCTCTTGTAAACAGCCAGCAAAAAAATTCTGTAAATGGAGAAGCGACCTTGAAAAGGAACCCAGAAGTTAAATCTGTGCGCCTGCAGATTAAGACATGGTTTGTTTATGCCCCATGTCTTAGGGCATTAGTGAGGGGGTTGCTCCTGGACACCAGAATGTGAATTTAAATATCGTTAATTCCTGATGCCGTGCTACCCAAGGCACAAAAAGCCCTCAGCTGTCCCAATTCAGAGACCAGATTATTCCTCTTTTTAAATACAAAACCAAATATTTTGCCCTCTCTAACTCAAGAGATAGTTTGAGAAAAACTGTATTGGCAGTCTTGAGATTCCAACAAGACTTCTGAAAATCATTTTTACGGTATGAATTTATTCCCTTCACTAAACAAAGAAAACGGTTGGGCAGGTCCATCCCTCCGGCTTGTGGGGATGGGGATGGGGATGGAGATGGGGATGGGGATGGGGATGGAGATGGGGTGCTCACAAGCCGAGCAGACCCTGTGAAAGAAGCATTTGAAGAAACTAAATGGTCACTTCTTATCTGCATCACTGCTGCTGCTTTTTCTTTTTTTTTTTTTTTTTTCCTGAGAGAGGCAAGCCCCAGGGAAATACCATTGCTGCACACAGTGCTGTTGCAGGATTGCTCTCCCCATCGCTGCAGGACATGGGCCACCCAAGGTCACGCTCCACATGTTCAGCCAGAGGCTCGATTTCCCTATGAAAACTGTATTTTTGGGGACATGAGATATATATATATACACTTAGTGAAAGGAAAGCCATTTTTTAACATTTTTGGACTAAACACGCATAAAGCTCCTTAAAAATCAGCTGGGGAGCAGGCATGACATCTTCAGGACTCATCGTTCCACCAACACAACAATTGGATACTCTTGGAGGCTGATGCTTCTCCTTCCCTGAGCCCTTCCTCGTCCCACTCAGGCTAACCTGGTGGGCAATCGGTTACCTGCTCTGCCTGCTTCTGCCCACGCAAGAGCCCTGCCTTCCTCATCCCTCTGCCCCCACCAGGCTCAAAACCAGGGCTGGCAGCAAAGTGCCACCCTGTTGGAGTTCCTGCTGTGATGTCCTGGTGAGATGATGTGGAGTGATGTCTGGTGAGATGCCCGCTCTCGTGCCTGCAGGGATGCACATTGAGACGCCATGCTGTGATGCCTGCTGCTACAGGGGTGACACCTGGTGGGATGTCTGCTGTGACGCGCATCGATACACCATGGTGGGATGCCTGCTGTGATGCCTTCTACTTTTAGTCATCTTTCAAGACAAGTGAGACCAAGCATTTAAATCTTTGTCATATTATTTTTTTTCTTTCACCAGAGCGCATGTGTGTGCCGTGTGCCAATATGCAAATATATTTAAAGATTTGTTTTTACAGACTGTCTTGTTCCTGAAGGAATGGTCCCAGACAGCCCAGTGTCCAAAGCTGTGCTTCCAGCCAGCCCTCACCAAGCCTTTCAGTCTTTCCTGAACGCTAGTGCAGAAAGAGCAGCCGTTAGCTGGTAGTCCCTCTCCTACAACTACCAGAGATGCTCTTCACAGCACAGACCACAAGCATGTTCAGCAGTTTTTCAGCAGCCACAAGCTTTTTCGGAAGACAGAAAGTGCCTGGAAGTTCCAGTGTCTGGAAGTTCCAGTGCCTGGCAATGGCCCCCATGACCCTGAGGACACCCAGGCATCTCCGGCCAGGAAAAGGCTTCCCTGTGCCCAACGCCAGCCCGGGGAGGAGCCTCGTGTCCCACACCCCAGATGAACCCTCCCATTCACTGGGAACTGCATGGAGAAAGCTGCGTCTTGCTCAGCTCCTCCAAGGCTCCCCTGGACCCCTTGGGCATCAGAGAGGAGGTTCTGTGCAGGCAGCGCTGCTCACGCTGCAGGAGGTGGAAGAGCATTTCGTGCACGTGAGCATCAAACCCTCTTTTTTTGTATTCTCGGGAAGTCTTTCTTGTCCAGGATGTCGTCAATTCTGATTTCAAATGTTATGAGATATTCAAATGCAGACTTCTTCCGTGTATGGTTTCAGAATATATTGTCTGTTGCAATACCTATTTAATATAGTTTCTTGGCCATTAAGGTTATTGCTACACTTCACTCCAGCGTAATGGCTCTAAAATTGCGTTGGCAACAACACAGAACTGCTGTAAGAAACTGGGGAATCGGATTTATGTGAGTTACTTTAAGAGAAATTCTACAGGTGTATTTTTCTCTTCCAGGAGGGACGGGTATTAGGAATTGCCCTTAAAAACTAAGACTACACCGGTGAAATTGATCTACATGTGGTCTTCTATTTTTAATGAACTGTGATCATCCTAAAGCAATAAAAAAGTGAACATGGATTGCTATGTATACTTTGCAATGTGACTAACGACTCTGTCAGCAAGTTCCATATTAGAATTTTAATATATATCTGTAATTTTAAAAATATGAGAATTTCTGTGATACAGTTAGGCAAGGTAAGTTTTATTAGCTGAAGAAAAGCTAAAAATAGGCATACACTTCTTCGTTCTGTCCAGGTATATGGCCTGGTTTTTAATTGAATATTTTCTGAGAATGCTGGGTGATGGCAGACACCCTCTGAACAGCCTTGCTGCCCCCTCGCTTGGCTCTCTTCGCTGGGCTGTACACAGGTACCGAACGTTTGCGCAGCCCGACGTAAATCCCTCCTTGCCATCCAGGGTGCATTCGAGAAACCAAGGGATGCGTTTCTCCCAGGCCACTGCTGTGACACTTTGGGTCTTGAAACAACAGGGAAGACAAAAGAACACGTATCCAGGTACTTACATATATTATATTTCCTAAATAAAAGTGAATTTAAGCACAGATTTATCTCACCTAAGGATGCACTTGAAGCAGCTAAGTCCTACAATCCTGTCATAGAATCACAGAATCATAGAATGATGTGGGTTGGAAGGGACCTTAAAGATCATCTAGTTCCAACCCCCCTGTCATGGGCAGGGACACCTCCCACCAGACCAGGCTGCTCAAAGCCCCATCCAGACTGGCCTTGAACACTTCAGGGATGGGGCATCCACAGCTTCTCTGGGCAACCTGTGCCAGTGTCTCACCACCTTCACAGTAAAGATTTCTTCCTAATGTCTTATCTATATCTACCCTCTTCCAGCTTGAAGCCATTACCCATTGTCCTATCACTACATGCCCTTGTAAAAAGTCCCTCTCCAGCTTTCCTGTAGGCCCCCTTCAGGTACTGGAAGGCTGCTATAAGGTCTCCCTGGAGTCTTCTCTTCTCCAGGCTGAACGAGCCCAACTCTCTCAGCCTGTCTTCATAGCAGAGGTGCTCTAACCCGCTGATCACCTTCGTGGCCCTCCTCTGAACCAGTTCCAACAGGTCCATGTCCTTCTTATGTTGGGGTCCCCAGAGCTGGACGCAGTACTCCAGGTGGGGTCCTGCCCTAGGATCCCTATGCAGTCACTGCATGAGCTGAGCACCAACTGAGGATGGGCTTGGTCCCTGTAAGATCTGGTTACCTCCACGGAGCTGCATGGTCTTCTTCACTGTCTAACGGTGGAGCCTGCAGCAACCACACATCTCCTATAGGTATCCGAGCTAAGTGGCAGGGGACAGGGGAGGTGAACGTGGTGCTAACAGCAGAGACAGAGGCACTCAATGTCTGTGACACCGTGATCCGTCACCGCAAAATGCAGCCTCCGCATTTAAGCAATTTGATGGGCTCGGGAGGAGAAAGACGTCTGCTGATATAAAACCAGGCAGTGTCTCTCTATATCCAATTTCCTTACAGAAATAAGAAACACTAAAACTTTGAAGTTTTTGTATATATATTTTCTGGGGAAAAAAGCCTCACAGAGGAGGTTAGCGCTGAACCTGCTCAGGCTCCTACAGTGCGAAAAGGAAAAGATGAAATCTCACATACCTGTCCTTGTGCTGAACCCTGTGGTGATGTTTAGCAACTGGGGAACTTCAACACCCACGGCTGTGTCTGGCTGATTTTACTATCAGGATAAAGAACAGAACGGGTGTATGATATACGCGAGATTATCCACTGTTACATATGACATTTAAGACACTCTCATTGTTTAAGGTTATGCCCTGCTCTCAGTTTACTAGAAATCACTTCTCTGTGCTCAGCAACAGTGAAGGGGGTCGCATGCAGACTAAAAGAGGAAAATATCTTCACATTTCTCCATCAGCATCAAAGGCGGTGATACATGACACACAGAGCGGGTGGCCTGGGAGGTCTGATTCCCGGTTAGGGCTCTATTCCTGCTCCCACCGCTTCCAGATGAGTCATCTCTCATGACTCTGCTTATCCATCTGTGCTTCTCAATACCCGTTCACACCTCAGCTGGCAGCACCCTGACGACTGTTAGCTGAAAATTATTGTAACGCTAACCAACGTTAGGCCGATTAAAATTTAAATACGCTTTTTAAAATAAAAAATGTCCTGAAAAGATGGTGCCCAGAGCTGCAGAAACCCATGTTAGCATCACAAATTATGCTCAGGGTACTGCTGGTCCTCAGCACATGCTCATAAAATCAAACCATTACCTTACTATTGCCCATCCTTCTCATAAAAATGATGGGCAGTCAGTTAGTTAACATTTAAATGTATGAAAACTTGATATGAAATGTATGAAAACTCTATAAAGCAAAGTACACCGTAAGTGCTGGTTAAATATGCAGAGAACAAAGCGTGTACGTTTTCTACTGTGAGCTCACATTAAGTTTGCATTATTTGAAGTACAGGTTAAGCCTGTGACCGTCAATTAGTTGCAACACAGTCATGTTCCTATGCGGCTTTCATCAAAACTGCTTCACATTTTGGGAATTGCAGAGAGATGAATAATGAAATGCTGCATTTTAGTGAGTCATTTTCCATATCCGGCAGTTATAGGAAGTGAAGCATGGAAAGCTAAACTGTCCATGCGACCAAGTCATGGGAACTAAGTGTGATTTAAGCTGTTTTTTGATGACAGAAGTATTTACACTCTGACAGCAGGACCAAGTATTTTGCTGAATCTGTCCATGTGACTAAACAGAGCATCAGAGACAAAGCTGCAGTTTTGTGCCGGGCTCCCGAGCGCAGCTTTGTGTGCCTTCCCTGGGGATGAGGCCAGGACCAGCTGCTCAGGTTCACCCATTCCACCACCTCAGCTCGCGCCACGTGGGGCAAGGGATGCACCCGAACTCCTTCTCCTTTAAGGTAGATCCTATCCGCCAAATAAATATTCGATTTAAAGATGGTTCATAGTGGAGGACTGATCATCACTGATGGCAATTTTTTTCAAAAAACCCAAATATTTTATTAAAATTATTTATTAATTATTTTTAATGACCTCTCTCCTGAGTCCATCTAGCTTTGACTGCAGCCGCTGGATTTTGCTGTGACTTTATCCGATACACTGGAAAGCCCATAATAAAATTTGTTACTCAAATAAACAGCTACAGGGATCAAAGCTGAGTCTCAATCTTCACTTCATTAAGCTAAGTAGATGAGCTCATTAAGAGTCTCAGGACAAAGGCACTTTTCCCAATACTTCATTAAATCTGACTCACCCCTAAACTGTCCCAGTGTTAAGTGGTTACCCAAATTGTCACAGCTCAAGAACTATCACAACACTGCCAAATGAGGAGGTACAATAACTCATCTACTCCTACTTGATATTTTCCTGACTGCCTGCATTTCCCCTGGTAGCATTAGGCTTTTCCGTAGGATGAGAGGAAAATTCAGGCTGGAAGGGATCTCGGGAGGTCGGCTCCAAGATCAGCCCCAACTACTCAGAACTTCACTCAGTTGGGTCTCGAAAGCCTCCAAGAGTGGAGGCTGCAGAGCCTCTCTGGGTGGCATGTCCTCATGCGGAAAAAGCCTCTCCTTGCCCCCATCCAAACCTCTTCTATTTCAGCTTGTGCCCATTGCCTCTTGTCCTCCTGCCCTGCAATACTGTGCGGTGCCCAGCTCCTCTATGCCCTCCCCTCAGGCAATGGGTCTGCCCTTCAGTCCTCCCAAAGCCCCACGCTTTTGGGCGGGAGAGAAGCTCCACGCTGTATAACCACCAGACCAGTCACTACCTCCTGCTCTTCAGCAAGAATTTGGCCATGGCCAGAGGTAATTTGAGCCGCTCAGCATCCGCAGCCTGTCCTCCCTCCTCTTTCACCCATTTCCTGAAGTTTGGGTCAGCTGTGAGTGTTACCAGTAAGGATTTTTCAGTCTTCCAGTTCAGTGACGATCTGATTTGTCTGAGGCGGTCCAAGTAGAAATTAAACCTCAGACGGCCCTAATAAGGAAGGCAGGGCAGACACGGCGATAATAGCAGCAGTGTTAGAAAAGCCTTACCTCATGGTGCTGGAATTAGGGTGGGCCACCAACCCCATTACCCAGCCTTCTGCGTTGACAGGGTCTTTATCAGCATCAATCACCAGGAGTGATGTGAGCTGTGAAATAAGGTATTTAAATTTGGAGTGTGTGCTGGTTTTGGCTGGGATAGAGTTAATTTTCTTTACAGTAGCTACTATGGGGCTGTGTTTTGGATTTGTGCTGAAAAGAGTGTTGATAATATAGAGGTGTTTTCGTTATTGCTGAGCGGTGCTTACACCGTGTCAAGGCCTTTTCTGCTCCTCACTCCACCCCACCAGCGAGTGGGCTGGGGGGGGGCACAAGCAGCTGGGAGGGGACACAGCCGGGACAACTGACCCCAACTGGACAAGGATATTCCATACCATACCATCTCTGCTTAGCATATAAAGCTGGGGGAAGAAGAAGGAAGGGGGTGACGTTCGGAGTGATGGCCTTTTGTGTTCCCAAGTAGCCGTTACGCGTGATGGAGCCCTGCTTTCCTGTTTTGCGTTGCTCGGGTGTGCAGCTTTTGCTCTACCTGTTAAACTGTCTTTATCTCAATCCACAAGTTTTCTCACTTTTGCCTTTCTGAGTCTCTCCCCCATCCTGCGGTGGGGGGAGTGAGCGAGCAGCTGGGTGGTGCTTAGTTGCTGGCTGGGGTTAAACCATGGCAGAGTGATTCAGTGATAAAGTGGTTTTGACGAGCTGCTAATGTAATATTACATTTTACACATTGTGATTTTATAATGCCTGATGCCACTTCCTGTACCTTGCACAATCCCTGTGTGCTGTTAGAGGGTCTGAAGAAAATAATTTGGTTTATGGCTATAACCAAGGTGGGCATCTGGAGTTGACCCCCGATGTCTCCATGCACAAAAGTCAAACCAAATGGGCAGATTTCAACAATGAGGCCAATAATGAGTGATGGGTCACTTCAAATCAAATGGTGTGGCCGGATTATACTGTTGTTTGAAATTCTACAGTGCTGATGATCCTTTTTTTAGTAATTAAGAAGGGGACAAAAAGAGTAAGGAAAGCCAAATTTATTGTTGACATGTCAATAACATAGGGCCAAACTTTTCCTGTTACTAACACACTGATAAAATGTACAATATTGGCTAAATAACTGCCCAATTGTCTAAGTAAGCATCTGCTTATTTTTGAAGGCCAAGAAACTTTTTAATGTATGGCTAATCCACCCTCAAATGACCAATTAGAAAAGGAGATAGAATTAATTTCTGATCTATCGATGAATGGAAAATGCTCATTAGTTTTACAGTATTGTCGTGTCAGCTGCTTCCCATGACCTGGGTGAAACACCCCACACCTGTTCCCTTCTGGCTTCAAGTTCTGCCGTGCCAAAGCAGCAGCAGGACATGCGGTGACCCTCAGGGGACAGCCACCTCGCGCTGGTTCTGCTACTGCACCAGGGTCAAGTCTACCTGCTAAATCCTCCTACATCACTTGGTAGGTCACCACGTCTCTGGGGCCCACATGAAGAAAAGCCTAAAATATTTCCAGTGTCCATTTTGTAGAGGAAGAGGTTGTCTCTCACTTAGTCTTTCCGCTTGCACAGGAGGACGGTGTCCCTGGCCAGGTAGTCCTGGGGGTAACACTCTCCACTGTCTGCTCTGGCCCCTGGTACATGCTCCTTCCTAGGACATACTTCCCTTCACGTTGGTAGTCTCAGATGCCTTCAGTTTAATTATTCAAGCAACATTATAACCAGATCCACATATAAATTTTGCAGCTCCCACATCCGTCCCCAGAAGGCTTGTAGGTGGTGGAGCAGTCCTCCACTTCCACACACCTCCTCATGCTTGAGGGTTTTCCATGTTTTTAAACACGTACCCATTTTTTCCCACGTTAATGGGAAGAATTTATGAAGTCTAACTAACTTAGTTGTCCTGCAAGCTTCTTTTTCGTAAAGATGACAGATGAAAAAACGAGATCTGTATAACAGGGATGAAGATACCTGCCTAAATGGACCGTGCTGAATAAACCAGTGACTTGGCTCCATGCCAAATCCTGCCAATCTCAAATGAGCTGAAGAACTGCAGGGTGAGACCCCCATGACGGTAACGCTACCAGGCCAGGGAGCAAATGCAGCACGTTTACTTTAGCCCCATTCTGAGAGGAAAAAAAAAAGCAAATATACTTCATTAAAAGATGCGCAGGACATGGCGTTCTCCAAACTACCACCCCTGCACCTACAGCACTTCCACCCTGCTCCCTCCGCAGCCTCTTCATGCCTACCCTAAAAAAAAAGATAAAGAAATTACTTCCCCTTGCACAAATATGCCTTATACAGCTTTCAACCAGCTCATCCAAATGCCAGTCACAGCCGAACTATGGGAGCAAAGCTTCCAGTGGAGGCTGCAGGGCAAAACGCAGCCCCTCTTCCTCGCAGTCATGCTGGTACCAATATCCAAACTAACTGCTTTAAGGTTTCCAGTCTCTGAGCTGTCAAGACTTGATTCCTTCTCCGTCTCCCCTCCCCGAGGGCCAGAAGTCAGGCTGCATCTTCTTCAAATGCAGTGCAAACAGGTGCCCGAGTATATAAAAGGCAGTAACCCCAACTGTGCGTTAGAATTCACGTGCTGCTGCCTTGCCCACGGGAACGCCACCCGGAGCTCGGGCGCTTGTGATCTGAACACGAACGCATGCGGTAAACACATCCAGCCGTGCACAAACTTTACAAATAACACTTTGCTGCTCATCTTCCGAGAAGAGCGGAGGATCAGCCACTAGTGTGATACCACATCTATCAAGTATAATACTCAAAAACCTCCCAGTTTGGGTTTGTTTTTTTTTTTTTCATAAAACCTGATTTTTTGGGGTAATTAGTTCTTAAAAGGAATAAATTCCTTCCAGAATGAGTGTATACAGGATGCTGCAGTAATGCTTGCACGTTGTAGCGTGCCCAACAGCAGCTTCTTGGGGTGACAGGAGCCACTTCGGCTGCTCTGACCCTGGAATCTGAGGCTCTGCGGACATAAACACCTTGTTCAAACATGGACCTGTTGGAGTGAGTCCAGAGGAGAGCCACTAAGGTGATCATAGGGCAGGAGCACCTATGCTGCGAGGACAGGCTGAGAGAGTTGGGTTGTTCAGCCTGGAGAAGGCTCCAGGGAGACCTTATAGTGACCTTCCAGTACCTAAAGGTGGCCTACAAGAAGGATGGGGACAGACTTTTTAGCAGGGCCTGTTGCAACAGGACAAGGGGTAATGGTTTTAAACTAAAAGAAGGGAGATTTAGAGTAGACATGAGGATAATGAGGGAGCTGAGACATTGGCCCAGGTTGCCCAGAGAGGTGGTGGATGCCCCATGAGGCTCTGAGCAACCTGTTCTAGTTGAAGATGTCCCTGCTTATTGCAGGGGGATTGGACTAGATGACCTTTAAAGGTCCCTTCCAACCCAAACCATTCTATGAATCTGCGATAACCCCGACCCCACATCTGGAATGAGGAAGGAGCTGACAGGTCTACAGAGGTTTGACCGAGGTGTCATGTTTACTAAGAGCTCAGGAACGCTTTTCCTATAGCTGTGTAAGTAATTAACATTAAATGACAGAAAAGAAGATCCTTCTTCCAAAGGAAAGCTAAAATACATGGGTAACATCTGGAAAAAGTAGGAAAAAGAGACATTTTGCACAGCAAGATGGGAGCGTGCCCTGGAGCAGGGCTGGGACATGTGAACAGGACTTTGGCAGCACAGGGGGTGCTCTGATTGCACCAACGCGGTGGCTTCCCACCTCATGCACCTCCTCTACCTGTGGTTTGGGACCACAACTGTATAACCTTAAATAGCAATACCCGATGTCCATTCAAAGAGCATCTTTTTTTTTTTTTTTTTTTTTTTAATAACTGAAACAAGGACATAGGTGGCATTTCTCCAGTAGCAGGCTTTTCTCCCCAGGGTCTGAAAGCCCAGATGTGTTACCACAATGACCACTTGACAGGCAGTTCCAGACGGCGGAGACACACAGAAATAGGCAATTTATGGTGAAAATTAGGCTTGTGAACTTACTCTCTGCTCTTTTATTAAGTTTTCTTTGCTGGGAGAGCTTGTCCACTCAAAGAAATTTGGCACGCAAGCTGCATGGCCAGATCTCCAATATAAACAAGCCTCCGTTTCTGCAGAAGCATTTAATTTGATATGAAAGACGAGAATTTAAGTGCACGCTAACAGAATTGAGAAACAGCTATCAAATTAGTGAACTTGAGTTTTCAAAGAATCTCACTGTGTTTCACACTATTACTCAAGAAAAACAACCCAATACTGGCTGATTAGGTTGGGTGGCAATTACCAACATGATGTGACCCCTGCAAAGAGAAGACATTCTTAGGATTATTGCCTGTTTTATCAGGCAGTCCCTTGAGAGTGCCGAACAAGCAATAAAGGGTTACCAAGAATTATAGCGCTATAACACCATCTAGGGGACTTAGTCACGACTGGGTTCATGAGAGGCACGTTCAGCTGGTAGCCCAGCACTAGGGGAGAAGGGCACCACTTTTAAAGAAAACAGCACTGTTCCAGGCCCGAACCCCCGCTTTCCCTGCCTTTTCCATACAACTGATTCACACACAGCTCTGAAACCCTCCTATTTTTACCTGCACTACATCGCTCTCACCCTTTCTTCAGTTTTCTTCTAGTTTTACCATGTACTATGCTACTCTAGTCTTCATTTTCCCTGCCTGTTGCCACCGGTAAGTACTGATTATATATAAACCTAAGTACGTGCTATACAAAATCAAATACTTTAAGAGGGATTAGACTGGCTGAACACAATTGAAACAAAAATTATTTTAAAAAGCTGGTAAACCCATGAACGCAGAACAATTTGCTACAACAAGAAAAAGTAAAATTAAACCTGACTTTGGAAAATGAATGTTCAGCTACTGTTCACATGAAGACTAGCACTGAGGAGCACAGACTTCACTGAGTGCAGTTGCAGCCAAAGTCCTCAGTTCACACGATGCGCGGGCACTCTGGGTCTCACTATTTCTGGAAACGGTAGAATCACAGAATGGTTAGAGTCGGAAGGGACCTTAAGGATCATCTACTTCCAAGCCCCCTGCCAGGGGCAGGGACACCTCCCACTGCATCAGGTTGCTCAAAGCCCCATCCAACCTGGCCTTGAACATTTCCAGGGATGGGGCATCCACAGCTGCTCTGGGCAACATGTTCCAGTGTCTCACCGCCCTCACAGTAAAGAATTTCTTCCTAATATCTCTCTAAATCTATCCTCTTTCATTTTAGTACCACTGCCTCTTGTCCTGTGACTACAGGCCTTGATAAAAAGTCTCTCTCCATCTTTCTTATAAGCTCCCTTTAAGCATTGAACAGGTCCCTGAAACTTCTCTTCTCCAGGCTGAACAACCCCAACTCTCTCAGCCTGTCCTGGAGCATAGGTGCTTCAGCCCTCTGATCATTTCCATGGCCCTTCTCTGGACCCGCTCCAACAGGTCCATGTCTTTCCTGTACTGGGGACCCCAGAGCTGGACGCAGTACTCCAGGTGGGGTCTCACCAGAGCGGAGCAGAGGGGCAGAATCACCTCCCTTGACCTGCTGGCCACGCTTCTTTCGATGCAGCCCAGGATACTGTTGGCCTTCTGGGCTGCAAGTGCACGTTGACGGATCATGTCCAGCTTTTCATACACTAGTACCTCCAGGTCCTTCTCAGCAGGGCTGCTCTCAATCCCTTCATCCCCCAGCCTGTATTGATAGCGGGGGCTGCCCTGACCCAGGTGCAGACCCCTGCATTGGCCTTGTTGAACCTCATGAGGTTCATTTTTAGAAGTGTAATAGTTTGCATATGGAGTGCAGATAATAGCTCACCTTCCTGCAATGAGAGTTTAAAGGTATCTTCTACGTTCTGAATCCCTAAGATAGGAGCCTATGCATCACTAGCATAAATGATGACAGCACCATGATCACAGATATTTAAGCAGCTCCATGGAAGAAGAGAATGTGACCGCCAAATTCTGATGATCAATCTGATGTGCAGCAAACCCTTATGGGAATAACACCAGGGAATCCCAGAGGCACACGCTGAGAGTCATGTAGCAACTCTGCAGCCAATGCTTCTCTTCCTGAAATCCAGTATTGTGTGCATACCAATTAATATGTATTATTACCATTTGAATGTCACCAACAAAAAATGACTTTTGAAACATATCCTACAGCAAGACATCTCGGTTTATACAACTGTTTCTCATTCGTGTAGAAGTTTGCGTTTTTAGACACCACGGCATGACTTTGGTCACGGACGGTTGGGCAGGAGCTGGGGTTTCCTGCCCTGCACCCGTCCCCTTGCAAAGCAGCTTCTTAGGGGTCGGCAGGCTGAAGCCCATCCATTTTATAGACCCCATAGCTGGAAGGGACCACTCTTTAGACCTCACAAATAACACAAAGCATTTATCTCTTGCTCTGACTCCAGTGTGTTTGCTGAGACTACAGCACTTGCATCCTCAGGAGAATTTTCATCGTGTAATCTATATCCTACTTCTTTTTCCGACACTCTTTATACATTTGTAGGAACACGGTCTTTTAGCACTGGGGAGGATAAGCCAGAGGAGATCTGAGTGCGCACAGAATTGCCTGCTGCATGTTGTCATGGCTTATGCAACAGGCATGCTAGTTTTGGAAACCTCATATGTTTAAGAGTCCAAATGTACGTATGACTGGGCAGTGCCACCTTCTGTTTTACCAAGGCCGGAGGAGTATCAACGCCGCTGCCTCATTAAGTTTTAGATAAAAAATTCACTCTTGCCTGTTAGAAAGAGGTGCAATATGATATCGCTAGGCACCAGAAGGGGATTTCCCCATGTTGTTACCAACTACGATTTCTGAACACTTGGCAGGCAGCTTTCTAGCTGTTGACAGGTAACCATCCAGCAACTCTCAACAAGCAACCTGAAGGCAGAAAAAAAAAAAATAAATTTTTTTTTCTGTATTTTACCCAGCTGCATTGGCGACGAGGCTGCACTTCCTCAGAAAAAGACCTGGCAGTTGGCAACAGCTGCTTAACAATTCCTATATTTAATTCCAAAGGATAGAGAATGACTCATTTCCGGGACGGTGAGCTGCCTTCTCTGTCGGCGTGCGCTTTCCCTCTGTTTAGAGGTACTTGTTAAACAAAAGTTCAATTCATCATCTCCTCAGGAAAGCTCATTATACAGACAAAAATCTTCACCGAAAATTCAGGTAAGTCTTTATTCCTGTTGGTATAACCGAATCTATTTTATTAGCCAGCTATACTTTATGTCCACGTGAGGAGCATCAGAGAACAGACTTCTGATCTGTTTTATCACTGTAAGTTAGGGGAGACTTCACTGAAATGAAAGGAACATTTCAGTACCAATAATAACCTGGGAAACACTGTGCTGATCTCCTTTTTCACCAGGGAAAATGTTTTTCTCTATTCTCTCAAAAATGTGATTAGAAACAAATGTCTGCTGTAAGAATAAATATTTGTCCATTCTTAAGCTTACCCACAAGCACAAAAATGGGTAAAAGTGACTTTTTAACTACTGTATGTTACCTGCACTTATCATGCTGGGATCAATGGTTTAAAAATAACTTACAATACATATTTAAATTTTTGTCCGTATTAGGACTGATGTCCTTTGAATCAAATCAAACATAAATTGAGATTGTTCCTAGAAAGCTGTATAGAATATCTACATCGAGACAGAATACTTAGATACTTGAAACTACGTTCATTAGTAGAGGGTGAAATAGGGTGACTCAAACAAGGCGGATTTTATTTTTGCTACCTTAAAAATTGTATTGGCACACTGAAAGAATTGGTGTTGGATTCACTTCCAAACATTGGGTCTAGAACTTACATCTAACAGAAAGAAAAGTCTTTATAATCATAGAATGATTACTTTTTAAACTGCATCTGTTAAGTTGCGTAGGGTGTCTGAGGGCCAAAAATATCACCGATCAAGGTCATTGGTGAATGGCTTCCTTTAGTTCCATTTACTGAGCTACTCTTGCCATGTCCTGAGGATGTGCGAGGAAGCAAAGTATCTCAGAAACCTCAGCGAGTCCACCTGCAAGCGTGAGGAGCAGCGGGCTGCTGGAAATGTGGAGCGTGACCAGTGCCTCCACAGCAGAAACCAGCCAGCGCTGGGTCGGGAAGCCTCGCAGCCCAGCTCCGGGGCAGCCGTCTTCTCCTGCGGAGGTGAGGACACCCAGGCAAAGTGCCAAAAACAACTACGCGCTGTAACAACATCAACGTGGCATGGTGGCATGATTTCAAGGTATGAGGCAGGGCTCTGATTTACCATACTCCTGCAGTGTTTTGGTTTTTTTTTATCCTTAAAAATATCCCGAGATAAGTTTAAGCGTATAAAAGCATAAGACAGGCGGTCCTGATAATTAAAGCTTATGTGCCTTCTAACACAAACAGGAAAAGAAGCTAATTCAATTAAGCAGAGTCAAAAATTGCCCATTTGTTATAAAAGCCAGCTCTGGAAAGGAGAAAAACAGTTGGGAAAAACTGCCACATTATAAAATTCAGCAGGACAAGGAGATGGTGCACAGGGGCATTTTGGCCAAAGCATCATGACAAACTCAGGCCCAGAAAGGGTAATTTATAAGGCTCTCACAAAGCAGGTAAATCGTCATTTTTAAATTTTTATGCAAAACATGCATGCAAAATCACAGACCTATTTACCTGCCTCAGCAGGGTTAGAAGTTTCTAGCTTTTGTGACAGAAGAAGGGCAACTCCACCAAATGCTTCAGCTTTTTAATGAAATTCCTCAAGGTTGTAAAGCGAAGCAAGTAGCAGGCACCTTGAATCCAATTTTGAGACAAACATTACGTGGTAATTGAGACAAACATTATGTACAGCTGCAGCATCCTTGGCAAATCTTAACTGTAGAGGCTTGTGTCCACTTTCCCTGCAGTTCCGCTACTTTTTTAGTCAGTTTTAAGTGAAAAGTTTTGTTTTAAGACATTGTTGATACTAATATCTTAGTTCTTTTTGCCTTGTGCTGTTCGTATCTTCTCTGGTGAAGAATAAGATGTAAGAAGCCTGAAGTGAGAACCAAAAACTAATTTTCCCCTATCAACATGTATTACCTTATGGAAATTATGAAGATGGTAGTGGAAATAAGTGAATAAGCAGAAGAAGTTAACTCTAAAATGACAGGCAAATATGGGAAATGGACATCGAGGGGTCTATGGGCGATGGAAACAAGACTCAGAGTCAAAAGCCTGGGGAAGTCTTCACTAACTGCAATGAAAGCAAATCCAAAGAGCACTGCAAATCCCCGTTGCAGGAAGCAGATGCTGTAAAATGTTTATTGTCACATTCTTAAAATATATCGGAGAAATGGGGCTGAACTTCAGCAACACAAAAGTCAGATTCATTCACACTCACTGAGCAGAGTATCATTACGCTGCGCTGGTTTTTCATAGCCCCGAACCTAACGGCCCTGCTGAAACGTAACAGCATCTTCTGAGTCAAAATACTGCTTTGCGTTTCGGGTTCATCCTCCAGCAAATCCCTCACGTAGCAGTGGATTACATCAGCCCATAGCCCTCACGGAGCGCCAGGCCATAATCCCCCGATGGGGATTAGGACAGGCGCAGAGGGACCATCCCACCAGCCGCAGCCAACAGCCTGATGGATCCCATTTCACCCTACAGGATCCCATTTCACCCTCCAGTGATTTTTAGAGATACCTTCCTGCAAGGATCAAAGCCACCATGTCCTCCAGCTAGCTGCCGGTGGTAGCAACGGGCACTACAGCTTCATCCTGCACTACGCTGATATGAAGAAAAAAAAAAAAATCACAGTATTTCTAAAAATTACCAAATAATTTCAGCGGCTTTAAAACCTATTACAAAGGATGCAAACAAATGGATGTTTGTGGTGCTGAGGGGAAAAGGAAGGGGAGGTGAGTATCCGGGAGAGGGGGAACAGGTCGCTGTGCGTGCCAGCAACAGCGAAAAGGAACCTCATTTCTTCAGCGCTGCCTTCAGACCCTCTCTAAAGAGCTATTTCTCACCACCCTTCCCCGTGCTGCTGTAAAAGCAAAGAGGCAAACAGCAGCAGGCATCTGTTTTTAAGGAGGAAAAATGTTTCTGACGGGCTAACAGTATCCCAAGGAACTTGGGAGATGTTTGCCAGGGAGAGGTGGGATGATACCCAGGGGACCACCTCGATGCCGTGTGCCCAAACAATCCTGAGACCTCATTCTTAATTTTGAGCAATGTTAGGAGGCAGCCGAGACGACATGCAGCTATGGGTTTGGGTTTTTTTTAAAAAACTGTATTTAAATTTATATTTTAAATTTTTATTTTAAAAATACAAAGAATATTTTCTCCAAAAAATAGAAGGCCTTCTATACTTTTTTTTTTTTTTTGCAGAATTTCACCCTGGTTAGATTTACAAACCCCTTGGAAACAAAAAGATGGCAAATGCTTGACAGAACTGTCTCGTCAGGGAGCGAAGCCAAGGAGTTGAAGCACGCAAAGAGAAGTGCGATGTCAAAAACCAGACATCTCAAAATATTCTCTTGGCAGAGGGAAACTCCTACACATGTTCTGAGCAACCTCTCAGAGGTAATAACTGCCTAAACCCAGAGATGAGCACTTTGCACAAGGGAGTTTTTGTGTTTCCAAGTGCTGATTTCGAGCTTCAGCCTTATGAGCCGCTCGCAGCAAAACCAGTGCGCTCCCCTCCAGCCAGCACTCGGCCACAGCCCAAATCACACCCCAGAAAAGCAGGGTAATGCGATAAAAAAATTTAAATTCTACCTGGTTTGTGATCTCCGATGTCCGATATTGTCTTTCTGGCATTTATTTCTCAACCCTGAACCTTACGGTGAGCATTCCTCCCCCTCTCTGGCATTATGACCTGTCCTGCAGACAAAGCGCACGGAGTAAAAAATGGAAATGTGGAGAAAAGCCTAAAATTATTCATTCTTAATAGGTTCAGTGGGATCGACATAGTTTAGATGCAGCTAGTATTGCAGTCTATTGTTTTTTCCTGGTTTTGCAAACTGAATAGCAAATCTGAAGGTTCGTTGTGTAATAAGTAACTAAAGGTGATTTGCTGATCGAACAAGTTAAGCAAGAGGAACGAACCCATTGTGGCAGTCTTGAGAACTCCCTGTTTAACCAGAAGAGACATGTCCACAATGTTATCTTGCTACACCAACATGGGAACTCCTATTTGACAAAAAGCTTAACCACAATGTTATCAGAATGTATTGTTTTGAGCTGATTCTGTGACCAACATTTTATCTAAACTACCTCAAGCAAGAAGCTACAGAGGGGCGTACCACAGATGTCGAAACCGAGTGAAGATAAAAAGAGCTGCTCAGCTTGCTTGAATTTGCGAGCCTTTGGTGGAGCTGTGGCTCCCCGGCCGCCCAGCGCTGCTTTTGCCTTCCTACCTCAATAAATATTTATTGAATCTATTTCGGACTTGATTTATTTTAAATTCAACTATAACAGTTGTAGTTAATTGCTTTTCATTCGGCCAGAAGAGCGCACAGCATCAGGATGCAAAATTAATCTTATTAAACTTGTCCCAATCAGCTTAATGACTAGTATGGCATTACAACCCATTAATCCTTGTTTCAAAAATGTGAAAGATAAATTATCTTACAAAACAAAGATAAATTATTTTCCAAAATATTACAAAATAATTTGCAAAATTTTACAAAAGAATAAACAATAATACATTATTTTACGAAACAAAGATAAATTATTTTACAAAACAAAGAAAAACTATTTTGCAAGACAAAACCACCCCCTGAAACCCAAATGGCTCCAATCTGACAGCATCCGCAGCCCGCCGCCGCACTCATCTCCGCTGTTGGGCTTTTAAGGCCGGCTGAATAATCATAGAATCGTAGAATCTTCATGGTTGGAAAGGACCTTTGAGATCATTGAGTCCAACCACACACACACAAAACCCCTACAATCTCTGCCACTAGAGCATGCCCTGAAGTGCCACATCTAGACTGGTCTTAAGCACCTCTAGGGATGGTGACTCAACCACCTCCCTGGGCAGGCCGTTCCAGTGCCTGACCACTCTTTCAGTAAAGTAATTCTTCCTAATATCCAATCTAAACCTCCCCTGCCGCAGCTTCAGACCATTTCCTCTGGTCCTGTCATTATTCACCTGGGAGAAGAGGCCAACACCCACCTCTCTCCAACCTCCTGAATAAGCTGAGCTCGGTACTGAAAGGCTGCTGTTAGCACGGCATTTTTTTTCTTATTTCAGGTTTCAGGAAGCCTGGATGGATTCTTGTTTGATATGCGCAATCATTCTGTTGTTAACAGAGGTCAGACGCAGGCAGCCCTAGACGAGGCCTTTGTTCTTTTAATAACAACGCACATATAACATAAAGGGCTGCAAAATACAACATATCAGCTATACCGTTAGGGAACTAATAAGCAAATAAAGTGCATTTATTGGTACCCACAGAGAAAATGAGCCGTATTGTTTGGCTTTTAATAGGAACCATTCAGTTTTGAAGAGCACGCACATTCCAGCTGTCCTTACTGGTGTGACAGCCAGAAGAAAAGCAATTTTGCTGCTAGTCCACAAGCAAAATAAAGTGTTTTCCAAACAAAGGAAATCAGTATTTCTGTGTATCCATGGACATGCATCCTATTTAGAGTAAAACACTCACGCGGTTAACTGCGGGTATGGTTGTCTCCATTTATTATTTACTTAGTGCTAAGCATTTAGGAGCTTGGCACTTTAATCACACCAAAAATATTGGAGGCTACATGAAGATTTGGCAGAAAAAAACAAAAAAACCCCAGTTGTTAAACCTTTTGATCTCAGCCTCCCTGAGCACGTTTTAAGGTAAACAGGTTGTCAGCGAACAGCAATCTGATTATTTGCTCCTTGTCTGACCCAAGGAAGGGCAGTGGAACAAAGGATTCAGTGTTCAGGTGAGCCCTGGCCTTGGGTGACAGCCACCTGGCAAAGCCCCAGGCGCGGCAAGGACTGAGTTAACCTACCTCATTTCTGGAAAGCAATCAGAAAAAAAAGCGACAATTATATCCGTGTACCCGACTGATGGGACTCCGCTGCCACTTGTAATAGAAGTACTTAACAAACCAGAAGTATTAGGATTACCTGACCTGCTCCTGGAGACAGGGGAGTGTTCGGTGTACCGAGGCATTTTTCCAACTGTGCCTTTTTCCATGCAGGCTTTGATCCAGTTTATCTGGGCTGATCTTACGCTGGGACTGGATCGCAGTAACAGAAGGTAATACATAGCTAGGCCAGAAAACTGCTCCCACATAAGGCAAACGGCACAAAAGCCAGGTCAACTGAGATCTAGGGTGGTCCCCAAACTTTCCTCAACATGACCCCATGAGTCTGAATTTCACTTCTGCAATTTAATTTCCCCTGTGCCTTTGACCCTTCTGTTCTAGGAGACACTGATCGTTTCAAGTTATGGATAAAATCCAAAATGCTGATTTTAACTCAAAATGTCCAAAATGGTCTTTTGGGCCTGGTGTAGGCTACCAAAGAGCCTGTGCCTCTTCTTGCTCAGTGCTGTCTTATTTAAAATTGGTAGTAGCTTTTGAGCTAGAAGCCTACCCTCCCCATAAAAGAAGACGTTGCCAGCAGTGAGTTTCATTACCTAGGACATGCGTTACTCTTCAGGGCACTTTTATCTCCAAAGCTGGGCTAAGGATTAAGGAAAGTCACTCTTTACTTTGTAGGCCAAGTTTCTTCTGTTCACTTTAGCCCGTTATTTTGAAGTTTTACTCTGGATACCCATGCATGGGAGAGCAAATTAATACCTTATTAAATTTCAAAGAGAATAGGGAACACCCTCTTCAGAGGTGAAGAAAATCACTTCATTTCACCCAAAATATGTAGTAGCCTGGCCAAGGATGGGTGACAATGGCTGCCACTGCCACCGAGCAGCTCGCTGCATCGCTGTTTGCTCCGAGAGGCAAAGACCCGCTGTCCTGATCCAGCACCTCCTCTTCCCCACGGCCCCCGAGATCGTACGTGCTGTCCTGTGTGGAGGCACAAGCACGTTCTCCGTTGCTAGAGTGTGTCCTGGGGCGGCAAATGAAATGTGGCAGAGGATGGGTAGAACATCAGGTCATTGAAAATGTTGGTGTTGCCCCTGAAAATATGAATATAATGAGATATGACAACCATTCACCTCTCCTTTATACAGGCCGTGTCTAAGTGGTGAAGAACAGAAACCTGTCTTCTACTCTGGGGCTGTGGGCTTCTCTGCCACTTTGAGCTTCTTTGCTTTATTAGTTTGAAGGAAAATTCCCTAGAATTTTTCTAAAAACCTATACAGGTATATATTGCTCTTGTTAAGAAGAGACAGCTTGAGATATTGAAGAAAAGCTGCCTCTCAAAGACAGGACAGAGCTTATTTTACAGCCCAGAATCTGAAAATATTGTATTTGTGATGCTAAGTACTTTGACTACATTTTTTATCTGATTCAAAGTTTACCTAAAATACCTTACCACATGTCCTTTGTAGGACATCCCCCCTGGAAAGAGCAGACCAAGTGGTTTTACTATTTTTATTCCATGGTACCAACTTCTTGACACAGCCAGCATTCTCGTACTGTAGACCCATCCAAAATGCAATGCAGGAGATCACGCTTGCTGCAAAATAAGGCACCCAACGCAGTATTATTTCCTGCAGGCCCTGTTGTGTTTGTGCTGTAATGTGTGCAACTGCAAAGATCAAAGAGATGCAAAGCATCGGGAGTACGTAAACATATTACCAAACTAATACAATATAATCAGTGAGCACGGAAAGAACAGTTTGACCTTATTTCACTTTCTGCTGGCTTTCAAAACAAACACCATGTCAGTCTGGTTAGTATTGGAGCAGCCCTGTTGCTGTGTCCCCTGCGGATAATTTCTGTGGCTTCGTAGGCAGATACAGCACTTACACATAGGCTGGTACACCAAGGAAGCCTCTGGAGAGATTCCCCTTGTGCTTTGTGGAGTCTTGGCTGAATGAGATGCCTTTAACTCAACCACAACAAGCTCATGAGAAGGCACTGGTGCAAAGATGTTCCCATCTCCGTTGTGCTGCAACCTTCCTCTCAAAGGCAAAGTGCAGGGGATGGGGATGGGGATGAGGATGGGGATGGAGATGGGGATGAGGATGGGGATGGGGATGAGGATGGGGATGGGGATGGGGATGGGGATGGGGATGAGGATGGGGATGGGGATGGAGATAGAGACGAGGATGGGGATGGAGATGAGGATGGGGAAGAGGTAGGGATGAGGATGGGGGTAAAGGTGGGGATAAGGATGGTTGTGTGCACTGCACTGTAAGGGTAGAAGTGACAACTCCTGCCAGAGCCTCAGCTTAGCAAAGATGCCCATGGCTTATCCCGGCAAAGATCACAGACCCAGGCTGCTTTAACACAGCCCTCCTTTCTTTTCTTTTGACTGCCATGCACTCTTGTAATCTCTAGCATCAGCTCCTTTGTACCACCATGGTTTAGCTTTTTCTTTGTAGATCTCAAAGCACTTAGAATCATAGAATCATAGAATTGTTTGGGTTGGAAAGGACCTTAAAGATCATCTAGTTCCAACCCCCCTGCCATGGGCAGGGACATCTCCCACTAGACCAGGCTGCTCAGAGCCCCATCCAGCCTGGCCTTAAAAACTTCCAGGGATGGGGTTTCCACCACCTCTCTGGGTAACCTGTTCCAGTGTCTCACCACCCTCATGGTGAAGAACTTCTTCCTAACATCCAGTCTGAATCGACCCATCTCTAGTTTTAATCCATTCCCTCTAGTCCTACCATTCCCCGACATCCTAAAAAGTCCCTCCCCAGCTTTCTTGTAGGCCCCCTTAAGATACTGGTAGGCCACTATAAGGTCTCCTCGGAGCCTTCTTTTCTCCATACTGAACAACCCTAACTCCCTCAGTCTGTCCTCATAGGAGAGGTGCTCCAGCCCTCTGATCATCCTCGTGGCCCTTCTCTGGACACGTTCCAGCACGTCCATATCTTCCTTGTAGTAGGGGCTCCAGAATTGGACGCAGTACTCCAGGTGGGGTCTCACGAGAGTGGACCACTTTATTAATGGGGAAAAATATCTCACAATCCCCCTAGGAAACAAGGTTAATATTAGGTCCATTTACAAACAGAGGGCTTCTTTGCAGCTTACTGTGATCAAAGTGAGGCGAGGAATAGCCTGTGAAGGTCCCATCTTACTCCACTGTGCTGTTCTTAGGGGGAAGGCACCAGATCTCCCAAACCCACCACCCCACCACCACTAATTACTACCATCTCTGCGCTCAGATAAGAACTGATCATGACCTACCTCTACCTATTTTGATTGTGGTTTTGTGTGAAGGATAGTTGTGAGCATGCAGATGGCTCTGCAGTGTCAGGCAGATGGGAGACCCTCCCCACCGCAACTCACACGCTGGGTCAGCCACTGAAGGAGGAGGTTGAGTGCAGGGAGGGTGTCTATCCTAGTGAATTAGCACTGCTATCACCAGGAAAATCAGACAAGAATGACTTCCAGCAAGTTAGAAATATGTAAGACTTCAGAAAAAGATGAAATCTACTTGTGCCTCCTGGACTATTCCTTACAGGAGACCCTCTCTACAGCTAGCTTGCCTTCTACGTTTCTTCTTCTATGCTTTTTGTGACTTGAACAAATATGCTGCCTTAATGTTTTAAAGGTTGCTTTAAATTAATAGGTACTTTACTTGCCTCAATCTGGGTTGGGATAAGAATGATTTCTAGGTTATTGGCTAATGCTGGGGCACTTCTCACACAAATCACGGTGAATCTGTATCCCAGAATAGCAGGACCCTTGAACAAAAGCCCTGGTTCCCCGCACTTTCTCCACCAGAACAAAAGAACAAAAAAAAGGCTGTCATACAAATTGCAGTGACTAGCTTGAGAGCTGTTATCGTAAGTCAAGAGCAGAAAAAATTGTGTTCCAGTGACTGGCATAGAGAGGGGATTACACCTGGATCCTGTGAGATCCCAAGGAACTTGTCACACCCAGGGAGGCAGCCAGCAGGTCCTCCCTGCTGCACTGGGAAGGGCAGAAGACACAGATGAAGCTCCTTCCACTCCATCGGGCAGTTGGAATAAGTCCAAGGATTAAATGAAATAGTTTTCAGAAGATGGTGTCCCTTTCTGCACCAGCTACGTAGCATGTCTGCATACCCTCATGGCTTGAATAAAATCAATTCTTGTTATTAACAATAACGAACACATAGCACAAGTTGCTTTTTGAGGAGACAATTAAATATCTTAAGTGTGGTCCTAAAAGTCAAGGCCAGGAAAGATGCCATGGCTGGTCACAGGACTTTGAAGCCCCACGGATATCTATACTCACGTTTTATACCAGACTTTGTGGAAGCTCAAGCAGAGATAAATTTCTGTGACATTTTCACTAAAGGCATAAATTCTTTTCGCTTAGTGCTAATGCTGAGTATTCGTCATATAAACCAAGTAACCTGAGATATAATTGAACTTATTTTCTTTTAGGAGAACAGAGAAGTACCTGTGAAATCAGATGACTGACAGCCCTGGAAATTAAATAGAGTAGACTGCCTTGCTGATGTTTCTTATTCTGCTCTGGTAAAACAAGACAGGTGAGATGCCACTGAAATAAATGCATACTTTTCCTTTGATCCAGCAGTAGCATTTCAGAAGGATCGATATTGAAGGCTTTAATGTACTGCGAACACCATGAGAAACAAGATGAACCCAGGAGGCACAATGTGGTCAGACCCCTCAGTGAGAACATAGCCAGCGTTCCTTTGTGGTGACGTCTTGGTCAAAATTCAGGCTCTGGACAACCAACCAGATGCTCTTTGTTCTGTTACAGACCTGCCAGTCACCCAGGCCACATTTCTTGTGTGTTTACATGTTCATAGGTATATCTACATTGCAAGTCCAACTGAGGAGTTCAATCTTCCTAAGAACACCTTGGTGAACGTGGTAGGGCTGCATGGAGACAGCACTTGAAGCAGGTGCCTGCCTAGTGCCTGCCCTGGGTCCCTCCCCAGCAGCCGCCTCTTCCAAGCTCTGCCCCTGACAGAGCACCCAGGCTCTCCCAGGCTCCCAGGAGCTGGAAGCCCCTGCCCACAGGTGTTGCACCTCTTGCCAGCAAGCACAAGAAACAACTTCCAGATCCTGGTTGCATCCACTCAGACCCCCGCCTCCCTCATATTGACAATCCCAAGCACAAATGTAGGCTGGGCAGAGAATGGACTGAGAGCCACCCTGAGGAGAAGGACTTGGGGGTGTTGGTGGACAAGAAGCTCAACATAAGCAGGCAATGTGCGCTTGCAGCCCAGAAAGCCAACTGCATTCTGGGCTGCATCAAAGGAAGCGTGGCCAGCAGGTCAAGGGAGGTGATTCTGCCCCTCTGCTCCACTCTGGTGAGACCCCACCTGGAGTACTGCGTCCAGCTCTGGGGTACCCAGCACAAGAAGGACATGGACCTGTTGGAACGGGTCCAGAGAAGGGCCACAAAGGTAACTAGAGGGCTGGAGCACCTCCCCTAGAAAGACAGGGTGAGAGAGTTGGGGTTGTTCATCCTGGAGAAGAGAAGGTTCCAGGGAGACCTTATAGCCCCTTCCAGTACCTAAAGGGGGCCTATAGGAGAGATGGGGAGGGACTCTTTATCAGGGACTGTAGTGATAGGAAGAGGGGTAACAGTTTTAAACTGAGAGAGGGGAAATTTGGATGAAATATTAGGAAGATCTTTACTGCGAGGGTGGTGGTGGTTAGACACTGGCACAAGGTGCCCAGAGAAGCTGTGGATGCCCCATCCCTGGAAGTGTTCAAGGCCAGGCTGGATGGGGCTTTGAGCCACCTGGTCTAGTGGGAGGTGTCCCTGCCCACAGCAAGGGGGTTGGAACTAGATGATCTCTACGGTCCGTTCCAACTCTAACCATTCGATGATTCTATGATATGCCCCACTGCTGGTTTTTTCCCACTGTTCATTAACCCTCTCGCTTGCCCTCACTACAGCCCCAACTACCAGCATGTCCTTCAGCTGGCACACCAGTAGCCTCACACAGACACTTATTCAGCTCAAAAGGGGAAACCACATGTGTCAGTAAAAGCCAGTTTCTGTACTTTGACTTCCTGCAACAAATATAGATTCCTTCAGATGTGCAAATTGGGTTTAATTTCAATAGCAAGTGAAATGCCCAAGTCCTTCCAGGTCTAAGTCTTAATGGTAAAGCAGTCTCCCTTGACTGTAGGATCTTTGATGCTAAAGCATCTTGCAGCAAATTCACACATTCGTAAAATACAGAAATTTATCCGTGCTGCTCCTTCTTAACAAACCTCAAACTAAAACCTTTAGGTAAGTTATAGGGAATCAACATATGCATCCATATGACACATTAAAGCTGTAAATACATAAGCACTGGTCAGGATTGCTGGTGTCACCTGAAAAACTGCAAAAATGAGTTTGCAAGTACAGAACTTCATAACTTCCACCTTGCCAGAGCTGGACCTGCCATCCAGCCTGAGAAGTGATGACCAGTAAAATGGGCAATCACAGGGTAGTGAGGAAATTCATCACCCACTTCTCACTTGTATTCTGTCAAGCAAGCCCTGCCTTAGCATATGGACTCTTCCCTGGTTTGTCTTGAAGTTGAAAGGGTCAAATTTAAACTTCTAACTGTGAGTGACAGTAGAACCACTTGAATACAAGACAGCAGGTTCCCGGTCCCAAGGGTGCCTTTTATTTATGTAATTTCAGATAAACCATTTGAAATTATCCTCTTCATTCTTAAGTTTTAGCTTAAGGGTTATAAAGGGACAGTTTCATCTGAACTGATGAAATCTGTTCTATTTCTTTGCTCATTTGCACATACTTTTGTGGCAGCCTTAAAGCTGCTAGACCATGCCAGATATGCAAAAGCAGCAGAGCACGGTACACCAGTGCAGTAACTACGCTCTCCCAGCATGAGCTAAAACACTGAGCCCAATCTAGACCAAAAGAGATGGACATGACATAGAAAAGTTTATCTATTTTTAAAAGTCTTGCTCGAATTGCCGGCTTCCTAGCATATAGTGTTGTCTAGACTGATAATAATCAGGAATTTCCACAAGAGCTGGTAACACTCTGTATACTCCAAAATCACTTGTGAAATCCATGGGATACGTGTGTGTTGACAGAACAACACAAGCCGCATGTGGCTGACCAACATCCCAAGCAGCCAGGTTTCTTTTTTGGCAGCCTGCACGTACTCTAGCTGTTAACATCAGGGCAAAGAAGCAAACTCCTTTCTCTCTGGAGGCTACTCCTTAAAAGGAGCCTTTGTAAAATAAATGAGGTCATTCATGAGCAAGCAAACAGGAGATGGCCTAAATGATAGAGCCTTTCTGAGGTCCGTGAAAAGTGTATCTGGAGATATCTGTGCTAATTTGTGGGTTTGGCTTATGGGCTTGATTGAGGATGTGGGGCCAAGATATGATCTGCCGTTGAACTCGCCGCCCGCCCCTGCAGAGCCAGCCTACCCACGAGTAACACTGCTGGCGCATTTAGACAAGCTACGAGATGCGGGGGCACAGGGACGCCTGGGAGGAGCTGGCATCTCACAGAGCTGACCCGCAAGGTCAGTCTGCCTCTGCCCTCACCACAGTTACTGTAACAGGGCGGTCAAGCTGTATTTTTTCATTAATATACCTGATGGTGCTGAACCCAGCACAATTCTGCGCTAATTAACCTTCAACTGTTCTTTCACAGCACAGACCTACCAAATAAAGTCTTTGTGTTCATAGTCCACCTCTGTGATTCTGAGATAATACTGCAGTGGGAATCTTCAGGGGTACCTGACAAAATAATCTTCACCAATGAACAGAAAACTCCCAGCATAAAGTCTTAGCCTTAAAATCTGATGTTTCACTCCAGGCTGGGGTCTCGGATAAAATGCTACCATGAAAACACACTTCTCTATTTTGTCTTCGGCCTCTACCGCTTAGTTGGATTTATCCCAGGACTACTGCAAAACCTGACAAAAATTCTCAGCAAAAATCTGTATATTAACTTGTCTCTTCTCAGTTCTGCTTCTCCAAAGTAAGAGGCCATTCTCTCCAAAGGGAGAGGCCACCAGAGCCACAGGCCTGTGCACATTCGAGGAGCAACACATAAAGGACAGAGAAGGAAAACTAGCATTAAGCCAAGCAAAATGTAGCTTTGGGACTGGAAGGGAAATAAGAATGTTCAGAGCTCTGCCCTTATCTCAGGAGGCCATTCCTATCCAGAAACAGCTGTAAGCATGAGCACAAGCACAAGTCTGGATCGATGTTCTCTGTTTTTAATTGGGGTGAGAGTCAGCTTTTCCAAGAAAATTCTCTGTGTTCAGAGTTAAGAATTTAAAACGTATATCCGTGCTTTCCTGCAATTGCAAGCTATTCTTTTTTTTTGTAATTTCTGTATCATTTTTCCATTTAAAAATCCAACTTTGCCTCTGGGATAATTATTTTGGTGTATTTCATGTAGTCCCATTGTGCTTGCTTCAAATAAATCGATCATCTTTAATACTGCACAAAATTATATGGCATCATTATGAATTCACCAAAACGTATTGGCAATATGATAATCTACATTTCATGTTTGCAATCACGTGCCTGCCCCTTCTGCTCATAAACAAGATGGCCAAACTCCAGTCCCAGGCACTCTGGCGATCAGGATGTCACAGAGCTGCGGGATGCCACAACTTGGGCATTGCTGGTGCTCTGTTTCTTCCTGCACTTAGCTTCCCATCATCCAAAATACCTAGAGCGTCTTTTATTCCAGTGGCAAATTTGAGGATGGAAAAGCAGAACTGTCTTCTGTAATACATATACTAACCAAGCCATGGGCTGATTAAGTTCCAAAGATCATAGAATCATAGAACGGCTTGGGTTAGAAGAGACCTTAAGGATCATCTAGTTCCAACCCCCTGCCCCGGGCAGGGACACCTCCCACTAGACCAGGCTGCTCAAAGCCCCATCCAGCCTGGCCTTGAACACTTCCAGGGATGGGCATCCACAGCTGCTCTGGGCAACCTGTTCCAGTGCCTCACCACCCTCACAGTAAAGAATTTCTTCCTAATGTCTCATCTAAATCTCCTCTCTTTCAGTTTGAAACTGTTACGCCTCGTCCTATCGCTCTACTCCCTGATAAAGAGTCTCTCCCCAGGGACAGTTTAATAAATAAGGAGAAATGCAAGTCATGCTCTCGGTTTCAAATTTTGGACCATCTTTTGACAGCTATTGAAAGAATATTATTAAAATATTGAGTGTTACTGAAATAAAGTCCAACTTTAACTCCGTTTGCAAAATTTAAACCCATGCAATTATAATTCCAAGGACCTAAAATCACTGAAGGACTTTATGGACTTAGAAAAGCCTTTACTCCTTTAGAGAAAAATTTCTAATTAAAAGGACTCATAGCTCCAGAATGATCCCTGAACATGCTGAGCATCTTACTGCCAGTGGTGCCAAATTCCTGCAGCTCTCAAAGCGCTCCTGAAGAACAGGCTTCGTCTTACTCCGCTCAGATATTCCTTGGATGGAGACCCTCAGGAAATAGCCATCACTGTGCCAAATTTAGGCTTGAGCAAGTAGCTCAAGACCATAAAGCAGAACATCTGCAGAATTTAGAGTAGACATCTTAATCTTAAATCCATGTTAAGTCATCGTGTTTTCATCAACAGACTTTAGACTGAGCCAGCTCTATGCTCCCTACAAAGGATTGTTTACACTCTTAAAACAAATACTGTTTTATTTGACTATTGGATAGAGAGCTGTGCAAGTGAGTTTAATCAGGCATGACTCACTTTGTAAAGTCACCAAACAAGCTTGAATCCAACGTTTGGCAGAAAAATATTTCCACCAGTTTCCCCAACCCAGAGTTCAATCACATCTGGAAAACCAGCAAAAAACCACATTTCCCGCCTCAGGCCCAAGTAAACAAGCGGTCAGTTTAAGCTCTGCTTACAAAAGGTAAAGGTGATGGTGACACATGGGTCGCCTGAGGGATAGAGAAGTGAGGACTGTAGCACTTACCCCACCCTGGCTGGGCAGGTCGTTTCAGAAACGCTGAAATTTCTCAATAGCACGCACCACGCAGTAGAGAAGCTGAGCAAAGAGAGAGGTGAGCAATCGCCTGTGCCGCGCTCGGTGTCAACCAAAGCCGGGGGGAAAAGAGCTTCGGGCCCTTTGTCTTTTGCGGCTGAGTTGAAGGCAACGATGAACAAGCACGAAAAAAAGCCGCAGCTGTAGCACTACCTGCTGAAGATCACAATAAACACAATCTCCATTTCATTTTGAAATTGAAGGGGAGAAAAAAACCCAACCGCATTCAAATTCTCTGTCGGTCCAAAGAAAGTCTGTTTTTTGGTTTTGTTTGAAATGACATTTTTCCAGCAGACGTCCAACTTCAATAAATGCTCCTTTTCACAAGGAAAATAACCCTGTACAGCCTCTCCTATGAAAATATTTCTCTCCTGGCACAACCAGGTTTCATTCCTAGCCTCAGATGGTCTGACTACTTTGAGAACAATCAGCCACTTTTATTGATTAAACAATCATGAAAAGAAATAAATTTGTTTTAAAAAGAGGTTTTCTACAGATTTCATAACACACAAAGAAGATGGAATAAAAAAAAAAAAGTGTCATTTTGTGCTACTTCCTTTAATTTTATTGAATGTCAATCTAAATAATTAATACAAAGTTACTTCATTCTATGAAGGTTAAGAGACTTTACAGTATAAAATTCCCTGAGATACAATACGTAACTTAAAGGATCACATAATTCTCTGTTCCATTTGTACCATAATGAAAAAGTAATATTATTTCTTCTCCTTATAAAAACCAGAAGGAAATGGTCTTCCTTTCTCTCCCTCTACCCCAATATTCTAAGGCATGGAATAAAACACTTTATCGAACGACATTAAAATAGTTTTCTCTACTTAAAATAGAAAACACGTTTGCTTAATTTTTACAGATGGATTATATACATCACCTGCAATATCTTGTGGAGTCGGGTACCTGATCTACAATCCAATTTGCTCAGACTTTTTATTCGCATTTGAACTTGGGCTCTACAAAGTGAATTCCAAAAGCCAGTCCTGAGCTCCCGGTCCCACGCTAACAGCCTGCGGAGCGCGTGAGCCAAAAACCAAACTGGATTTATAGAGATGCTACTGACTTCAGCAGCTGTAGACCAGGGCTGAACTTCCTCCCAAATCTAAAGGGAAAAAGTGTGCAATGCTGACGCAAGGACTATGAAACTAGAAAAAGCTTCTTTTCTCTCCCAAAGCAAGAGCTCTGCAATAATTACAATACTGCAGTTGTCATTATACAGTTCTTGAATATACTTAATGCATAACTTACAAATGCAGCACAACTGTGAACGTCTTATTCAAACATGATGCTTTATTTATTGCATAGCTCTTCTGAATTTTACAAAACTCTTGTTCATCAAAGATTTCAACTGCTTTTCTTAGAGAGGCTGAGAATAAAATATTGGTTGCGATCTTTGGAAATTCTGATGCTCCTGTAGCCTGTGGATGATTACTAATGATTACGCAGAAGAATTGTATGTCTGGCAACTTTCAGAAAATGCTAAAAAAATTAGGAGCACTGAAAAAAATGCACTAGTTTCAGCACGCTAATAAAAAGTAGTGGAATCTTAAATACTAGTTCACCATTTTAAGATTGTGGTTTTGTATACATTTACATGAACCGTCACAAAAACTAAACAGAAAAAAAAGGGCAATTCAAAGGGAGAGACAGATTTTATTATCCCGACACGTAGCTATTACTGTTAATGCTATATGTAAATTTAATTTTTTTAATTTAAAATTCAATTCTGAATGTAATTTATTTTTTAAATTTAATTTTTAAAGTTATCAAAACCCATTTTATGGGTAGCCATGGCAGAGAAACGCTTTTTCAGTAATCTTTAGCTCTATGCTTACCTATTCATAGGGAACATCTAAATAAAAAAAAAAATTACAATAGGATGTCTAGCTTATAGATCTAAAGAGCGTCTACCCAACATCCCTTATTGCTCTTCAAAAATCTAATCCTTTTCTAACCACAAATGCCACTAAACTCACCTGTTCTGATCCCCATCTTTTATTTGCAACTGACTTTCTTCTCCAGTTTCCTTCTGGATTTCACCAAGCAAGATTACACAGAACCAGAAAGTAACCAAAAACTGACTACTAGGAAGACTCCAGCAAAATGGCAGAGCCTGGAAGGGAATAACTACTGTAAATGTTCCCGGTAGGCACTGAGTGAAGGAAGTTTTATCTTGGGAACCTATTTATTGATTAAAAAACTGAGCCGGAAAAAACCCTCAAAAATCAAAGGAAAAAACCAACCCAGTAAATCTTTCCCTTTTCATATTCTTTCCTCACGCAATCTGTATTTTACCAACAGTCTAGACCTTATTCTCTACAGTAATTTTCTTTTTGAAAGGCAGTGATTTAGGACTTGAGTTTTGGGTTGGGGCTGGGTTTTTTTGGTAATAAAAATTTTCACAAACAGCAAAGTGGCATTCTGACAAGTCTGTCACCTGCCAGAATTTTTAAAAACGCGTGCCATAAACCAAAACAATCGCTACACAACAGGGCAGTCTAATGATACTAGAGAAATAAGTTAGCCTTTCTGTATACCTGTCCAATACAGTAATACAAACCCTGTAGTTCTGAGCCTTTCCCTGCTTTTTTCCTATATGGCAGTAATTTTGCAGAGAAAAACATGCAGATTCCTGTAAACATTTTCTAATTCCTGAATAAAAGGAGGGTGGAAGTGTTCCAACTTTTTTTCTACAGTCTGTATTTTTCTGTACTTAAAGTTCTTCTCCACCTTCATACAGGATATGGTTTCGGTGGCCGGTGGAAGAAATACTCTACATCATCTGAGCTGTTTGTTCCACTCGGATCCAGCCCTCTCCGTACACTTTTTCCTAAATGGAATTATTATTTGGTTCAAAGCGTTATTGGTTGGTTGCTGCCATTTCAAGCATTGCTAAAAAGTGCTACTGTATTATTACATTCTTACATTCAACACTTGCGGCTCAGAATTTGTCTGCAAACAGCCTTCACGCGCCTAATAATCACTTAAATATATTCACTTTTGTCTTCGGAGTACAGAAAGCCAGCGCTGATCATGTACACCCTATACGCAGAAGAAAGTTTCATGGTCCAGGAAGCTGTCACAGCTGGCAAAATTGGTTTCAGCTGTGCAGCTGAAGAACTTGGCATCAGTTATTTATGTCGAGCTGTGCACAACTGTGAAGGTTTCAGATCTGTACAGCTTCTGGAAATTTAACTTTGCTCTTTAAGAATCACCTTGCCTGATGTTTCTTTGTATTTCCACAATTTTGTACTTCAGTAAAAATCTTCCTTTTGTGGGCTTTTCACAGCTTGTTTACCTCTACGCTTCTCTCACTGATGACAGCCTCCTGCACACCTTCTTGGCTAACGATCTCGGTGAGACTCATCCTTCCCTATGCCTTGACGCAGTCCACTGAGGTTGGTGAACCTCAGCCGCCAGGAACATCAGCTTTCAAACCAGCCAGCCAGATTTCGTACAGTCTTGATTTGGTCCCCAGCTGCCCTCACGGCCTCGCAAACCTTACAGAAATGCTCGTCCCAGAAGGAGGTGACATGGACCTCGTACTTCTTCCTCCAGGCAAAATACCTCCTGTAGTTGGGTTTGCTTTTATCGAGGAATTTCAGGTAGGTGGCCAGCAGCCGGGGGCTGGGGAAGTCGTCGACGTGGATGAAGGAGTCGGGGGGGATGAAACGCTCGTAGTTGGCCCTGCGGGGGCCAAGGACGACGGGCACAGCGCTGGCAGCGAAGGCGTTTCTCCAGAGCTTCTCGGTGATGTAGTCGGTGTGCTGGGAGTTCTCAAAGGCCAGGTAGAACTTGTAGGCTGAGACGGTCTCCACCAGGCCGCCCTTGGCCAGCGCCAGCCCCTGCGCCCCGTACACGTCGATGGCCAGGTGCTCCTTCAGCTGCCTGTAGTAGCGCACCCGCGCATGCTCCTCGTTCCAGTTACTGATGACCCAGGCCACCAGCCGCGTCTTGCGGGGCAGGACGAAGGGCCGGGGTGCCGGCGGGGCGTAGAGGTAGCCGTAAGGCACGAAGATATCCGAGTCCCGCCGGTAGGACATGGTCCAGTTGAAGAGGCCGGCCAGCCCCCGCAGCCCGGGGGAGTGTGAGGGCGACTCGAAGTTCATCCACACCCAGAGCTGCCGCGGGGGCCGCGGCGGGGACCCGCGGGGCAGCCCCTGGGCGCCGTGCAGTGCCAGGTCGCGGTGGTGGAAGAGCACGGCCTGCGCCTCGCCGTAGCGGCTGCGGTCGGCGCTGAGGCGGCAGCCGGTGATGTTGTACCGCCGCAGGCAGTCTGCCGTGCGCCGCGGCCGGCCGAAGGGCTCCCACCACAGCAGCACGTTCACCTCGCCGCCCAGCCGGCCTCCCGCAGGGGCCGGCGGGGCCGCCAGCTCCGGCAGGCGGGCGTAGAGGGCGAGGGCGGCGGCGGCGCCCAGCAGCCCGGCCGCCAGCGCCCACCGCCGCCCGCGCAGCCGCCGGCGCCACCGCCGCGGGCAGACGAGCCGCCCGGCGGGGCGGCGGAGCGGGGCCGGCTCCATCCAGGCCGCCCGCTGCCGCCTCTCTGCCCTTGGCGGCCGCCGCGGGGCAGCCGCGGGGCCGGGGCCGGCCGGCGCATGCTGGGGCTGGGTCTGCGGCTGGGGCTGCTGCCGCCGCCGCCTCTCAGCCCCCACCCCCTGCCCCGCCGGCGGGGAGGTGCCACGGCCGGCGCCCCGCCCGGCCATGCCGACCCGTCCTCCCCGGGCGGCCGGCGGACCCGCCGCCTCCCGGACCCGCGTCCGCCCGCCCACCGCCGCGGCCCGCCCTCGGGTGCCGCCCTGCCCCGCCCGCGCTTCGCCTGGGGCCTCCCGGCTGGGCCCCGGCGCCTCGCCTCCGCTCCCGGGAGGCGGGTGCCGCGATGGCAACTCCGGGCTCGCTGAGGTGGCTGCGGGCAGGTGCAGGCAGTGGCAGCCCCGGGGCTCGTTGACGTGGCTGCAGGCGGCGTGTGAGCAGTGGTAGCCCTGGGGCTCGCTGAGGTGGTCACAAGCATGTGCAAGTAATGGCAGCCCCGGGGCTGACTGAGGTGGCCATGGGCAGTGTGTTAGCAATGGCAGCCCTGGGGGTCGCTGAGATGCCCATGGGCAGGTGCCAACCATGGCAGCCCCAGGGCTCACTGAGGTGGCCACTGGCAGGTGCAGGCAATGGCAGCCCTGGGGCTCCCTGAGGTAGCTGTGGGCAGCGTGTGGGCAATGGCACCTCTGTGACTCACTGAGGCAGGTGCCGGCAGTGGTAGCCCTATGGGTCACTGAGGTGGCCACAGGCAGGTACAGGCAGTGGCAGCCCCAGGTCTCACTGAGGTGGCCACAGGCAGGTGCAGGCAGTGGCAGCCCTTGCTCCCCATCCCGCTCGGTTGCTCATCCCCGACTCAGGGCTGCAGAGGGAATTTGTGTCCCCACACTCCTGATGGGTCCCCTTCGCCAGATCCCAGACCCCAGCAGGCACAGGAAGGGTCGCAGGGGCGGCTCACAGGGGGCTTCGGGGCACCCATGGGCTCTGAGCCATGGGCAGAGCCCTGCCACCCAGGCCACCAAGGCCGACACAGTCTCACATCTGCTCTGCTGCTTTCCACGTACCTTCCCACTTAACTCTTCCAGTCCCCCCCTGAACCAGAGTCAGAGATTTTGAACTTGGGCAAAAGGGGTTTCCCCCACCAGCTGACTACGGCTCACACACTGCATTCGGTGGCCTTGCAGAGGAGTACTTTGGAAGAGGCAGGGAGTTTTCTTTTGAAACAGTTGCAATTTAGAGAGTTGAAGTTGAGAGAAGGTTTGAATAAGTCACTCATTTAGCAATAAAAAAAAAGAAAAGAAAAAAGAAGTGGCAGCACTTCTTTGAATTCCTGTCAAATTCAAACAGTTTCAAGCACCTCTGGAAGGATTAACAATTTGGAAACTAAAAGAAAAGAAATTAAAGAACAGGAAATTTTTTTTTGTCTTTTTAAAACTTTCTTAGAACCACATATGTTTACATTAAAAATTTTAAATGTCACAGCTATTTAAAAACTACAAAACCTTATGGTTACCAGATAATTACTTTTTCCAGCTCTGTTTTTTATAGAGCTGGTGTGAAAAAGTGTATCAGATGATAGGCTCAAAACTTTTTTCCCCAAGTCATTTGGTTCAGTGAACTAAGAGATCATTGATTCACACAGTTCAGAGACCGTGCGTACAGGACTGGAGAGTTTCCAGCTCTGACACTACGCGTTTTCATGTCCATCAGCTCTACATCCAGGGTCCTCTCATACAGATCTACTGAAGGCAGCGGAGTTACTCCAGGCATAAATTCTCACTGATCATTTGCAGCATAGTTTTTACACATGACATAGGTCAACGCCCTGTGACTTGTCTCTATATTAGTTAAAAAAAAGTGATTCAAGCCTGTTTACCCCCAAAAATAAAGAAGAGTTGTGTGTGAGGTTGGTGTTAGGTTAGTAACTAGGTTATGTGCATCCATAAAATTATTAATTGTACATAAAAGCGCTTGCAGACTTCTGTTGTCCGTGTTGTAAGCCCTCGTAAAACAGAAGAAATGCCAACAGCTGTGGTTATAGTCAGTATCTTACTGACTCTGCTCCAACGTACAGCGTTGGTTGGAAGGGATCTCCGGGGGTCACTCATCCACCCTCCCACGCAGAGGAGCACCATTGCCAGCACTAGCCAAGGTGCTCACCTCAGTGCTGGCTGGACTAGGACCAAGGTGTTGAAAACATTCAAGGAATGAGACATCACACCACCTCTGGCAGCCGGTCCCAGGGCTGCGCCACCCTCTCCGTTCAGAATTTTTTCCTAAGCTCCCCAACCTGCAATTTGTGTCTGTGGTCCCTCGTTATATCCAAAGAGAGTCTGGCTCCATCATCTTCATAATTTACCTCCAGGTAGTTGCTGGCTCCCATTAAATCATCCCTTCACCTCTTCTTCACATGATTAAACAAGACCACCTCCCTCAGATTCTCCTTTCACCTTGTGTGCTGTAGGGTCCCTCATCATCTTGGTAGCCTTCCACTGGACCATGTTCTCAACACCCTTCTTGAACTGGGAGGCTGGAAACTGGAGACAGTATTCCAGGTGTTGCTTCACCAGTGGGGGATAATTACTTTCCTGTCTGCTGGAAGTGCTTCTCATATTGCCCAGCAGGCAAAGACTTGCTGTATTTTCAAGGAGAGCTCACATTCAGCTTGATGTTCATGGAGTCCCCAGGTCCTTTCCAGCATGGTTGTTTATCACCCAGCCCGTACCAGTGCATGGGAGTTTTCTGCACCACGTGCAGAACTCGCTCTTTCTCCTTGCTGAACTTCCCAAGGTTTTTGTTGGCTCACTCCAAGTTTATCCAGGCCTCTCTGAACTGAAGTTGTACAAACCAAGATGTCAACCCTGCTTTCTAATTCAGTATTGTCTGCAAAATAGCGTGCTAGCCAATAGTAGCAAAATAAAAAAATCTCTTAGTGCAATAAATATAGGACCTAACTTGACAAATAACACTTATTTTAGTCACAAAATGGGAATCTGGGAAGATTATTTTACCGCAGTAGAAAACTGCAAACAAATGTAGAAATACAATGCTAAGGGAGAGTCAAATCCTCTGAGGGCATGAGCTGTACCTGGAATCAATCCAGAACCCACCCAATACAATGAACACTATCTAAAACAAGCGCAAGCCCTCGTCTGCCTTAATTAAGGATTCAAAGTGGCCCAAAACCTCTACTGTTAGTAATTTTACCCATTTCTACAGATAATGTGAGCAATTTAAGACCCATGACAGTCATTGGGAGAGCTCAACTGACTTCTGTGGAATTCTGATTCACTCAATAAATTTGATCGTATCAGCTGCAATGGCAGTTCTTAGTTCCTTCAGGAATTTAAATTTCAGCATTGATATATGACTTAGGAGGAGTCTTTGTCTAGTCAAATTTTCATTTCTATTGCTTGAAGATTTGATGCTAAACCATTCCAATTCCAAAGCCTAGCCAAGTACATTGGCGATGCCAGGCCTGATCCTGCGAATGGTAAAGTCAACAAAAATGCTGGCATTAATTCAGGGTTTATGAAATGTTTCAAGACAACTCGACATGCAAATCTTTATAAGCCAAGTAGTGACAAATTAAAAAAAAAAAACCAAAACACTTTTCTTGTGAAGATTAACAGCAAGAGTTGGCTAGTTGCTTTTGATTTTTTGCAGTCCCGCAGTGAAACTTCAGCACGATTTTCAGCTATGCTGCAATGGCATCCGTTTTAAGACTATTGTCATATGGGAAAAAAATCTGTTGAATTATTTAGCATGAGATCAAAACAAGGTTTTCTGTATTCATCAGCTCACCTAGAGCTAAAGCTCTACACTGCATATTGAAGAAAGCTATTACTGAAATCCACAGTAAGTCTGATGGCATGTACAGCACGGAAATCCAGTATTATAACATTCCTAGCTGTCTTCTCATGGCAAATAAGAACTACATCAGTTCAGACAAGAGGCCTGTAGCCTAAAATGTTTCTGTGAGCAATATTGTTATCGTAAGTTCCTTTTCATGTTACACCCGCCTCTGTGGAGACTAAACACATGTTTACATTTACTTGTTGTGAGGAGTCCACTAGTTCAAAAGTCTTTATAGAATTTGTATCTACAGCATGATGAAACCTATTTTCAAGGCATATTTTTGAATTTTTATGAATCACAGATCCAATTGCTTCACTATCGCTATGCGTTCTTGAAACTCCTCCCAATGTGGGAGATAGCACAGAAATATATTTTAGTCAGGTATTCATCACAGTCATTACTGAAAGTAATGATAGGTGTGTCTTCAACTAAGAGTTTAGCAGCCTCCTAGAAATTTTGGTGTGGTAAACTCACAAGCACAATGTGGTGTGTTGCTGTAGAGTGAGGGACACAGGGACTGACCTCGCTGTCAGGAACAGGGTTAGAAGTGAGGTGTCCTAGACCTGTGTGTAGGTCCTCTTCTCTTCTGGAGAATTGTCCTCTTCTGGAGAAGAAATACCAGGCTGGCAGTAACCCACGTCAGCTCCAGTTTGCCTCATTTCTGCCATGAGATACAGCATGTCAGTGGCGTGATCGTGATCAGCTACTCTGCGCTGGTAGGGTTTTGTCAAGCAGTTTTGTTCACTCCGACTTGGGAAAAACTCCACAGACATCACTAGGAAGCACATGATGAAAGTTGAGGAGCGTTACCAGATGCCTGCAGACCTTCCAGAGGAAACACACTTTGTTTTGTCTGCTTTGGAGGTAAACCATCCCAGGAGATAGCTCCCTGGACTGAGGACCACACAGACTTCTTGGTACTGTGTACACAAAATGGGGAAATGTGGTTTAACTGCTCTGTGGAAACCACAGTAAGCTCCACTGTTGCTGATAGTCAGGAATTTAAAATAAAATGCTGGCTGTTAGTAATGAAGCTGTTGCAAAATAAAAAATATTTTGCTTATTTGAAGGTTAAATGTTTGCTGTTTCTAGCAGCAGTAAATGTTTTTGCCTAGAGCTTCCCAGCTGGCTTCCTCTTTCTACTCTGACTCACTCTGTTTTGTCACACTTGAGAAGTATCTAAGCCTAGAAAAGACTTTGAAGTTATTTGTCAGCTGTCTTGCAAACACAGTTTAAAAGGTACTGCAAGATGAGGCTGTGTTTTCAGCCACAGCTATCAAGCCAGACATTCTGTCAGCCAGGGAAACCTTGTGGAGTTTTTTATCCCAAGAAAACACAATAAGCTTCAAAGAGTAGCAGGATGCTATCTGGTACCAAAACGACACTAAGAATGACTTTGAAATCTCTTCTTCATAAACAGCCCCCATGGTTTCAACGCAAGTTTTTGCCAAGTAAGAACCTAAATCCTGTATGAAAGAGAATGATAAAAGTTCTGTTCTGTAGAAATTGCACACCGTATTTTAGCATAAAGTTTAAATGCCTGTAATTTAATTACCCGGTTTTTCATATTCAGGATTATGATCTTTCTGCTTGGAAGTTTAAATTTCTGAAATATGACCAGAGATAAAAGATTCAATTGAAAGTTGATGCCTGTCTCGTTGGATGAACAGCTTCCGGACAGACAAGCCCACATTATTGCATATCCAGCAAACGCGATGTTAAAATATTCTGCCCAGCTACAGTTCCACTTGTGACTGTGAGCCGGGCTGGATTAAACCTATGTGAGTCTGACATTTCCAGGTCAAGGCACAGGCATGAACAAATGTGCTGTGCACACTGTGGATGGAGGATCCTGCCCCAGAACACTCTTCAACCTTCCATTGTAGCACATATATTGTTGTTCACCAGTGTAGACCAGAGCCAAAAATCAGAGCAGGAAACTTTCCTCACAAAACCACACAGTCCTCAGAAACTTTGACATACGTGTGTGTACCAGCAAGCCAGAATTTGTCTCTGTGGATATTTGTTAGCAGTTATGAGTTTTGATCTTCCTTGTTTTTTTGAGCACTAGACTGCATCTTATGCAGCAACAGCAGCAAGCGCAGTGATGTGCAACCAGCACCGATGCTCTCATTTTACCCTGTGAGCATCCCCCAGGCCAGAGGGCAAGGGTTTGTGGTAGAGCTTTTCTTCAAACATCTTTGAAGCTCAAGCACCAGGGTGACATTTCAGTTCAGGAGACAGGACAAGCTCTAGTTTGAAGTAAATCTCCTAAACCACGTGTAGCCTAATTATGGGGCTCTCAACACCAATTGCTTTAATAACTTGACCCCCTCCTATTGTGCTTCATTCCTTGATAATGTAGATGTAGCCTTTGAAAGATGTCAGTGTTTGAACACTGTTATTAATAAACGGAAGCAATGATAACATTTGTCTTTCAAAGCAATAGTGTTTCGTTTGGAAATGATTAAAAAAAACTAAGAGAAAAGAGTAGCTAAACAGTTAGACAGTAAAAAGTCACTATGATAAAATGTACGCAAAGTTAGTTTAAATTACCCAACGCACCATTTAATGAAATATTATAAATATCATAGTAATACTAAAAACATTAATATTATGCAATGCTAGTATATTTAAACAAATTGCTTTGTTTTCTTCAAATGAAAGATGAGACACATAAAAAGGTCACAAACATTAATATATAGGACTAAAAATTACCCAAACCTCATAATTGAAATAAAATATTCAGTAGAAAAGATCTAAAAGACATTTCTCCCTTGTACAAGGTGGCACAAAAACGAAGAGGGAGCCAAGGAGAAATTAGATTCACAAATCTGCCTTTGTTGCAGCAAAACTGAGTTAGTGCAGGAATCCAGGATAGACCCAGAAAGTCTTTTCATTTGGAAAATTGTAAAACAAGACCATGAAAAAAAATGACTAAGAATGAGAAAGCAGGGAGAGGAGAGTAGAATAAAAATGAAGCACAGAGCAGGAATGAGATGCAACAAGCTTAACCAAAGCCTCTACCTGAAAACCCAGTGGTTTTCAAAATTATTGTGCGGTTCCTGATCAAATTTGCACCTAAAAAGGGAGAATAATGTTTTCAAAAGCAGCTATTCCTCTAGTGCCTCAGGTGCAATTTTCAGTGCCAATATTTTTTTTTCATTTAGAAGTCAAATGGAAATGCTGAAAAGAGTTGGCTTGGAGCCAAGAACAGGTTTGGTTTTTTTCCCTTCTCACTGATACAAAAATAAAATCGAACTTTTAGTGTCAGAGAAGAGTTCTAGACAACCAAAAAACAAACATGCCATTTCATTCACAGATTATGGTAAAAAAAGCAAAGGAAAACAAAATCTAGCTTCACAGGGTTGTCACTGAGACTCTTCTTTTGTAACAATATTCAGTGTGGTTTAGATATTTCCCTAGGATCTGTGAGTCCCAGAAAAAAATCCCACCTCCACCTCTTAGGATCACACCTTAGGATAGATGTGAATTGTCAGTCTGAGGCGTAACTGGGAATAAGGAGCTCTTCAACTCTAATTTTAAATTATCCATCAGTCCTAGTTCATTTTTTTCACTGTACAATACAATTCCCTCCTTTGAAAAGACAGTAACACTTGTTTATCCCACAGATGTGCTGGAAGGATGTCTGGAAAGAATTCTGAAAATGAAATCTGTTGGGTAAGTGCTAAGTATTATTAATTTGGAAAAAAAAACATGCTACAATTTTTCTAGGAATATGGCAAAGCCTGATCATTTATTTAGATTGTTAAACATGAAGACAGGAAATGTCATGCCTACCAACCTGGTCCACTACCTCCTCACTTGATCATCTCCCTCCCCTGTTACCCTTACTAATAGTTCTCCTCCCCAGGCTGGCCAGGCAAATGATCACTCCTATGTATTTCTCGCGTTGTCACAGCACTTAGGAAATAACCGTGGATCCTTCTAGATATGGTACAAACACAGCTTTTGCCCCACTTGTTGAGGTGAATCTCATCTCTTCCTAGCAGTTCTTAGTCCTCAAAGTGGGGACACCCCACAGTCATAAAAGCCAACTCCCCATTTTCAGCACCAGCTGTGCAAACAGTAATTGGCCTACAGGGTCCACCCTTTCCTCCAGCCCTACCCCCTCACCAGTAGGATTGAGGAGAAACCAGCTGGGCATCTATGTCTTTGACTCGCCCCACAGCAATGTAGTCATGCTTGATACGCTCCATGTCTCTCCTGGCACTATCATTGCTGACCCTGTGGAAGAGCAGCGGGGATGAAAAGTCCGAGGCCCAGACAAGACTCAGTATATTCTCCACATCGTGCCAGATGTCAGCCCTCAACAAACCTCCCCAGACACCCTGCTGGGGCAGCAGATGGGAGCCTCCATCTCCCACCGCAGGGAGTCTCCACCTTCTATCATTCTCCCCTTCCTCCTGCACGGTTCAGGCCCAGGCAGCTCAGAGGCTTTCCTGGAGAGACCTTCCTGGCCCTCGTCTGCAGTTATAGGAGAAGATGCTGTCCGAGCATTCACACACCATCCAAGGAGTCGCACATATCACCTGAGTCTTTAACTGCTCAGACCAGGGTCCCTTTGCAGTGGGTGACCCCAGTGAGCCTATGGGTGCCCCTTTCCACACCTCACTGGAGCGCGCTCCCTCCATCTTCAGTTTCAACCCTAGGTTTCCTGCAGCAGTCTCAGGTGTCAGACTTTATAAAAATAAGTAATTTAATTGAAAGGTACAGCACCAAGGTGAGCCCAGGCTGGGTGCCTCTGAAAAGGGAGGGACCTCGAACAAAGAAATCCCTGAGCAATTACAACCTTGTGATGTACACCCCTGCTCCTCACCTGCTCTTCATGCCTCTTTTAGTCCAATGGTGATTTTTGGTCTGGGGTCTTCTAACACCTTCTTGGATTCCCTCTCTGTGTCCAGGCAGGCCATTGACTGCTTCTGTTGATTTGCAGTCTCTGCTGACGGTTGGAGCCTCCATATCTTCTGGTTTATGTTTCTTGTGCACCTGTGCTCGATGGCAGTACATGGGGAACTGAGAAGTCCAGACTTGGGGAAAACATTACCAAAACGTAAGTGTGTTATCAACGTTTTTCTTGTACTAAAAGACTAAACGCAGCACTGTACCAGCGGCTAGGAAAATTACTAAGAAAATTAACTCTATTGTAGCCTAAAAGCTTCAGCAAATCTAGCTACTCATGGCAAGTATAGCTAGGCAAACAGCTTAAATCACACCATCTAATAACCCGACGTAGTTTATTCTAATTAAAACTTACTTATTTAAGCTAAACAATTAATGCCTCTCAACATCTGCCACCAGAGCACCAAAGCTATTCTGTAGCTGCAAATGTCACTCCTGTCTCTGGTACCTCCTCCAACCGTCCATCACCTTTCAAAGCCATCTTTTGTTCTGGTTTATACCGTACCTAGAAGGATCCACGTTTGTTTCCTAAGTTGTGTGATAATACAAAACAAACTCATGATCATTTGGTATTACCTTGCTGTAATAATGGTGAAGAGTGAGAGCTTAGTGATAGGTTATTTCATGTTCCATGCTGCCTCTGTGGTTCTTTAACACTACGATAACTCTTAAGTTGTCATGGTTTAACCCCAGCTGGCACCTAGGACAACGCAGCCATTCACTCACTCCCTCCTCCCCAGTAGGATAGGGCGAAGAGGGAGAAAAAGGAGGGGAAAAAAAACCCTTGAGGTTTGAGATAAAGACAGTTTAATAGAACAGTAATGGAAGAATATACAAAATAAATTGATGCAATGCAATTGCTCTCAATGCCCGATGATCAATTGCCCAGCCCATCCCGAGCAGTGATCGTGAATTTTTGCCCCCCAGCCATCCCCCATTTATATACTGAGCATGATATCGATGGTATGGAATATTCCCTTGGCCAGCTTGTCCCATTTATGCTCCTGCTCAGCTTCTATGGGAAGCTGAAAAAGTCCCTGACTTAATATAAGCATTACTTAGCAACAGCAAAAACAATACATGTTACCAACATTATTCTCATATTAATACCAAAACACAGCAGCGCTAGAAAAAAAATTAACTCTAACCCAGCTGAAATCAGGACACATACATAGAGAGGCTTATTTATGTTAAACTTTTATTAAATCAAGCTAGATACTGAATCACAAACTCTTGGCTTCTGAACTGCTCAGTTTAATGAACGGACTGAGCCTAAGGCATTTTAAGGCATCTCTGAAATTACATTACAATCTTCTGCTGGAACTTAGAATCATTTTGCAACAGAGAAGCCTATGAAAACACCAAGTTTCACAGTAGCATGTTCTTGTCAGCAAAAGCATTTTGTAATCTTTGGATTGTGACATCTTCATCACTGGCTGAAATATGGATCAGATTTGGCTACTACAGCACCAGATTCAAAAGCAGCATGAAGATATGAATAAAAAACAACAAGCAAAGAGGAAACAGCTCCCTATCCAAGCAGAACTTTCTTCAAAATCTTAGAAATACCAATCTACGTTTCCAAAGGCAGCTAGCCATTTTGATGTTTGATTTGACACATCAAAACAGCGTCAGGTCTCCACAGTGCTAAAGTTCATCAATCTGTAAAAAAACAAGATCTGTTCTGAGGATGGATGAGACACCATATAGCGAGCCCCCCAAACCACTAGCCACTTTTAGGGAAAGGCAGAAGCAAAAAATAAATGCATTAACTTCAGTAAATTCAGTAACATGGGTGTATATATTTTTTCTTTTTTTTTTCTTCTACTTATTTCTCCTGCATCTTTTCCCTTCATTTCTTACAGTTTCTATCTCTGCATTGCTGAACTGTGTTCTCCTCTCTCCAGTTTCCTTTAGGAACTCACGACCTTCTGTTCTATGTCTCCTCTTTCATTCCCCTTGCCTGTGCTTCTTCCTTTTCCTTTTGCCAGTGCCTTTTCTTCTGGCACTAAACACAGTAAGCTCATCTTCTCCCAAGAAACCTCTCTTCTTTTTTGTCTATTTCCATAGCCTGTACCTACTCCGTCTCCCGATTAGTATATTACAACCTCATTTCTTCCCCAGCTCCTTACTCAGAAGAGGATGTGTGAATTGAAATGGTTTGGTGAACAGAGGAGCTGAAGTCAGATTGCTTCTAGTTTTTCTCCTGTCTTGTATCTTTTCTGCCAGCCCTTCTGTCATGATACCTGCCTATTCCACTGCAAAACAGGCAGTACAGCTAGTGAGGAGAGCATCACTTGTCTCTAGCAGCAATCCCTAGGAATGAAGGTACATCTAAATTCTCAAAAGAAAACCAACCCATAAATTTCAGCACCTAAATAATTTTGAATAAACTTCTTTGTTTTAAAGCTGTTCATTCTTCATGGATCTTAACAGGAAATGGAGGAGATCAGGATCTTTAAAACTCTACTTGCCTTCATTAGAAGTCTCAGGTACATGCGTTGGAAAATTATGCCAATGTCTCAAAACCCTGAAGTATTCTTTGTTTGTATTTTCTATGGCGTGGCTAAAGTTTTCTTGGTTTAAGTACATACCAGAAGTGACTGCAGTTAATACCTAGCATAGATTAGGCCTGCTCTATAACCAACATATTCCTACAAGTAGTAACTCTAGAGTAAAGGCAGCGTGGCAGAAGCCTGTACTGGTTAAACGCTTCTTATACTGGCAATAATTTGTTGCTGTTGTAATGAAGATGCCACTATCTCCAGAGCTAACACAATCAAGATAGGAAGGAAGAAAGAAGTGCTAGTCAGGCAACTAGCTGTATTTTTAAACCACCAGCCCCTGAGAATGTGGGAAAGTGTTTCATTTAATGGCAAAATATGCTGAGTCCACACATTTTGCAAGCTCATGGCACTAACAATGCTCCTCTTACAAAGCTAATGATAGAGTTGGAAGCTTTCACCTTCCACTACAAAGTTAGTATGTTTCCCTGAAAGAGAGGTGGGCATATTGACAAGACTATGCTAAAATCCACCAGCTCGTAAAGAACAGGTCTGCTCCACAAAAGCTGCACTCCACAGACCGTAAGGAAAGAAACAGATGCCACATGCCTGAAATGACAAATGCCTGAAATGATCCCTAGATCAATCTCTTTTCAGGAGGTGCGTTGGAGAAGGGCTTTTCCAAACATTTGAATTTGCTAAGAAAGGCAAGTAAGGTTCATTATGTACATGAAACCAACACTCACCACTTATCAGTAGGAAGTAAGTGATTGTTCCACACATTTACAAAAGGTTTCAGAATATGAAATAAGATGACTCAACACAGAAGTCCTGAACACGTTTCTTATGCAAAGATATCAAGTCTGTTGGCGACTTACTAAAGGAAGAGGTGGGTTAGCTCTGCAGAAAGATGCCTAGAGGTGATTACTGTAAGACCATACAGGTAAACTGCAGTCTTGTGAGATGTCTACGAATTACAAAATAATATTACCCTGCAATTTTAAATGCAATTGTAAAATGCAATTTTAAATTGAGGTGTTATAGTGAAAGTTTCTTATTATTGATTCTTACTTTTCATTCCTGCATGCCTTGAGTAGAATTGAGGCTGTAAAAGTAAACCGTTCCTGTTCTGCAACACTGGTTTCAGGCTTCCAATGGAGAAATCCTTTTTCACACTCCAAATTCCTTCCAGAGCCACTGTTAATAATTTGTCAAAATAATACCATTAGAACTGACTACTTCAACTTGTTCTAGAATTAATGTAACTTTTAAAAGACAGTCCCTTTGGTGTATACAGTAATTAGAAGTAGTTAAGCAGAACACTATAATCTTCCTCCATGGTTAATGAAGAGATTGACATTTTCAGAGAGCAGTTCAGATTGCTAAAGGTATACGATGCTCTCTACTGTCTGTAGAACAGACTACTATGCTCCTAACTGAAGCAGGATGTAGTTGAGCTATAATGTACAAGAAACAGCAGTAATACCATTGACGCATCCAGCATGATTTATTGGTCATACTGGAATACCAAATGCCCTCATAAAAAGACAGCACAAAAACAACCAGACCACCACCACCAAAATCAAACGAAAACAAAACAAAGCCAACACCATCAAAACAAAAGAAAAAATCTAATTTATTTTGTGGAAACGTTACAATTTACTGTCTTATTTATGTAAAACAATAAACTTACTAATAATAATCTAAACTGTAAATCAGTAACCATCCAACCTACCAATTGTTGTTTATCAGAGCACAAGCCACTTAGGGAACATCTCTAATTCTCCCGATCTATACAGATGAAAAAGGAACTAGGTTCTTCCTCAATAATCTGTACACCGGCATCTACTTGACCTTATTATACATAGCATTGTTATGCTATGCATATAACTGTGCTATACATACCATTTAAATACCAAGCTTGTTATACATTCATATTATACATACCTGTAATAAATATTTTTGTAGCGTTTCTATAATATTTTTAGTACTTTAAGCCTTTTAACATACACTTCACTGGGAGACTCCCCAGAAATCATGAGAACATATACAGTAGCATTCATTTACAGGATCAGGCTGAAATATTCCAGACAGTTTTGATCCATTGGCAGACGGATGCAGGGAAATATAGTCGTCTTCAGCTCTTAGTAACATTAGACACATGAACAGCTCGAGCGACCCAATGTTAACATCTGCAATTCAGCTACTTGTCCAGAACCCCCTTATAGTCAATGGGAAAAGAACAGGCACTTTCAGAGCCTAACACACGCAATGGTAGGTATGTAGGACAAGTCAGAAGAACCGTGTTTTCAAAGTGCCTTTTCCTCCCCATTTACTATAAAGAGAGCCTACACAAGTAGCTTTTGCAGGTGTGTGCTGTAATTGCCTAAGGAGCCTAATCACAGTAATGGAGTCGCAGGTTCAAATGGTCTTTACATCTGACAGAACACTCATTACATTACCTAGGTTATGTACATTTTTGTCTGTCAATCCAAATGTTTTAAATTCATTTCTAGTGAGTTCAGACTTGGGTCTCAATCCTACATAACAGAAAACATAAGGACTTTTTCAAAGTTTGGAAAAAAAGGCAAAAATGTCCTTATTACATTTCTGGAGGATGTAATGTTTAGGAGAGACAGCGGTGGGCCTATTCCAACAAAATGCAGCTTAATATAACCAAGGAATAGCTTTACTCTACAGAAGAGAATGTGGGGCTACAGAATGGGAACTGTGTATTGTGGAGCAAAAGCATCATGGATTTAGGAGTAACAGTTGACAAACAGTCCGAGGTTCTAGGGCTAACATTAGCTCTAATGTAGCTCTAAAACAAGTAAAAGATTCTCTCTCTCTACTGGTGATACAAATACTGAAATATCATTATCAGATTTAGTATTCATATTTTAAAAGAGGATGCAAAAAAAATTGGTGAGTACATAAAGAACCAAAACCAAATATATGTGTATATACCGTCTTTGGAAGAAAATCCTGGATACTAAAAAGGCACTGTTACATATCCAAGAAACGCAAGGAGCAGAATCATGCAAATCCAAATTATTAATCAGGCTTTTTTTTTTTTTTTTTTAATACACCAACCACTAGAACAATCTAGTAAGGGAAGCTGTGGAATAGCCAGGTTTACCCAGTGGACTTTACCAAGAGGTACCTAATAAAATCCAACGGCTTGGCTGATGAAGGCAATATGAACTTGTAATCAACCAGATAAAAGATCCTTAAAGATTACAAACTTCTGAGAATTAACTTTCTATGATTAGATTAATAGATCTTATGGCTGCAAGAAACCACCAGCACGATATAAGTTTTTTCTTACATGCGCTCATTTCTCCGCCCAAACTAGCAAATGAGCTCAGACTGGGGCTAATGGTTTACGTGCAAAATATTTAAAGTGTGTATTAAAAATGGTGAATCTAAGTGATCTTTATTAAATTGTTCCAGCATTAACTTCTCTTTTTGTTAAAAACCACTAATTATTTCTACTCTAATCTCATTTTTAATAGTTTAGCTAGACCAAACACCTTGTTGTCTCTCAGACTTCCATTTCCTTATTTGCTTACTGCAGTCAAGTCTATCCATAACTTTTAAGCTGCCTAAGCAGACTGATTTTCTAAATGCTTTCAGTTTTGCTGCCCTTTATTTATCGTTCTTATCTCTGCTCTTTCTTTTCAACACCAACTTCAGTTTTGAACCACAAAAGGGGACAAAGTATTCTAATAACTACAGCAGTTCTTTCAAAGAAAAAGATAACAAAACCTCCCTACTGCTTCGCATTTGTTTCTGTTTTATTAAACTGATAGATCATATGGAATTATCCATGTTCTCTACGGTCCCGTAATTTCAGCCACAAAAAAAAGAAAAGTAAAGACTATATGCAATTCTTGTGTTTCTAAATGTTCCCCAGGCTATTACATAAATTTTTTGGGCTGTTTTTTTTTTTTTTTAAATAATAATTTTGCCACAGTTCCTCAAAACAACGTGTATTTCATTTGCCCTGACAAACACTTGCCATTTGCTGATAAGGAGGATTACCTGCAGCTGGGTGTTTAACATGGCATGCTTCTTTCCGAAAAGAAAGCTCTTCTTCAAGTATTTCTTTAACTCTCCTAGATGGCTCAACATATACTTTCTTCCCTGTTAGTAAAAGATATTACAAAAGAACCAGTCACTTTAAATCCCCTGAATGACTAACGTGCTTTGCCAAACGTAATGCCATTTTATGCTGCTCTGCACCTGTCTTTTAATACACTTTAAGACAAATAATTTACAATTAGACACTAGTGTTTGGCCAGGCGCTGCTCCCCAGCATGGCGCCATTCCTCAGGACAGGACCAAGGTGGGTAAATCTAAAAGGGGAGCGAGTGCTGAGGCAGCTTGCCCATGCAGGAGCCAACGCCACCCCAGGCCACCCCAGGCGACATGGCCACCGTGTCTCCCCATGGCGAACAACCCGAGGCCGGGCCACCCGTGGAAGAGGTCTCCAAGGGGATGGCCTCACTGAGGGGGATCCCCCCTATAGAAGGATTAGGGCATCTCATGGTGGGAGGAGGGTCCCAACCCACACCCCTGCCATAGTGGGGTGTGTGGGGCTGGGGGAGGTGAGGGCCACCAAGGAAGGTGGCCGCGGGGGGAAAGGCTCGGCTCCCCCGAGGGGACAGGCCGGAGCGGGGCCGCGGTGGGGATGGGGAACGGAGACCGCAACGGGCGCGGAGAGGGGGGGCGGACGGTGAGGCGGGCCCCGCCGCCGGGCCGGGGGAACCGCCGCGCTCACAGGGCTGCCCGCCTGCCGCCGCCTGGCCGCGGACATCGCTGCCCGCCTCCTCAGCCGCCACCGCCGGCTGCTCTCCGCTCGCCGCCCTCATGGCCGCCGCCGCGCCCGGGCAGGTAGAAGGCGGGAGGTCCGGTTGCCACAGGAGCGGGGGCGGGCGGAGGCGGTCCGGCTCGGCCCCGCCACCGGCAGGAGGGAGCGCGGCGGAGCGGCGGGCAAAGCCGAGGCCCGGAGGGGCGGCGCGGCAGAGCAAGGTGCCGCCGCCCTGCCCGCCCTCCGCCATGTTGGGGCCGCGCTTCGGTGGGGGCGCGAATGGCTGAGGGAGGGAGCGCACCGCCACCCGCTGAGGGGGCGCATCGGGTCTGCCATTTCCAGTCACAGCTCGGGGGGGTTTACCCCTTCCACGGGCCAGGGTGAACAGCGGGGTGGCCTCCGAGGCAGGCTGTGGCCAGTCACCATCCCCATGGCCACCTCGTGCCCACTTGGGGCACAGGGTGGGTGACAGCTCTAGGCATCGACAGTTCTGCGCGAGGTATCGTTAATGACTCCTCATTTGTCAGTCAGCACGTTACAAACATTTTGTACCCCTGTGGGGTGTCACCACTGGCCCGCCTTATGAAAGGATGCCTTGTTGTCCTCTCCTGAGGCAACGGCGGACTGGCGGAGATAAAGACAGAAGAGTCCACTTTAGCTGGATGGATGATATAATCTAGAATAATCTCCTCAGGGAAGTGGTGCATTCGCTATCATTGGGCACTTCTAAGATTCTGCTAAAAATGTTCACAAGGAGAACAATCAGCCATTGGAATAATCTCCCCAGGGAAGCTCCCCCATCATTGGATGCCTTTAAGATTTTCAGGGTGCTGGGCCAACTTGTCTAGACCGTGCTTCTGCCAAGAAAGGTTGGACCAGGTGATCCTTGAGGTCCCTTCCAACCTGGCGTTCTATGATTATATGATACAGGTCTACTAATAACAGTTCTAGCTTGGTTTTAGGAACGCTTTTCATGAAATGAAGCATCTTGAGATGCTGTTTATAGGACTGAAGTAGACTTGACTCTTCTTGTTTTGCCACTGTTAAAGTTTTGAGAAAGAAGAGCATCTGGCAATTACAGTAGTCCATGGATAATGCTGCTGGCAGGCACACGGGGAAGCTGCCCTGCTCGCCTGGCCAGCAGCTTTGCCCTGCAGTATCTTCCTTGAAATCAAGATTTTGCATGCAGTAATGAGAATTTATAAGATAGAAACCAAGTCTAGTTACGCAAATGCCATGACTTCTGTATTTTTCCTTGATGCATTTCAAGGTGTGTTCATCTTCCACAGATGTCCTGAAACTAAGCTTTCAAAATAAAATTAAAAATTGTCCTGTACCATTCATAGTTCAGAGGCAGTTCTCTATTTTCCAATGGCAGTGCTGAACAGGGCTTCTGGAAAGATGTGGGACGGAGATGCCCTCCCACAGTTGCTTGATCAGAGCACCAGATGTGGGCCAACATCCCCCAACCCTGCTGCTACTGCTACAAAGGCGCTTCAGGTCTGTTAGTGGTCACTGGAAGGAGCTTGGGATCACTCAGTAAGGCACTTGCACGGGACAACAGAGTGTTTTGTTACAGCTCTTATACCAAGCGACAGTACTTCAGGTCTTCCGTTCAATTTTCAGTTCAATTTGATTAACACAGAGAAGAAAGTTTCTCCACTCCTGAATTACAGATGGCAAAGTTGAAGCTCAAAATGATGCAGCACGCCATTATAATGGAAAAATCTTTAGTGTACTAATTCCTATGCAGTACAGATCATCTTCTGGGCTGGTGGCATTGCTGAAGTTCTACTAGAGTTCTCCTAAACCACCACTGATCAAAAAAGATCTACCTGCTCAGAGAATTGTTTGGAAAGTAATTATGGTATTGTAGATGACAGTAATTGTACTGGTACTTAAAACCCCTCATTCATTAACTGCTTGCGTTTAGTAGTGATTTTTGTCTGAAACTTCCACTTGAACCAAAGTGGGGGAAATAATTGAAAAAAAAAAAAAAAAAAGATGGGAAGTGCACATTACTGGACCTCTCACAGGTAGCTAAATAATGCAGAGATGTTGATTCTCCAAAAGAAGTTGGAAGACTGAGAGATGCACTGATACAGCTGATGTGAACAGTAACACAAGTAAATTAAACTCTCAAATCAACCCTAAAAATCATAGAATTTTTCACTTTCTACCAGAAAGGCTGAACTGACACACAGAAGCAGAAAATTATGATATCTCTTGCAAAAATTTACAGCATTAATTAACATTTTTCTGCTAAGTTAAGTCAAATAGTACTCAGTGCTAAAGACCTGCTCAGATAAAGGGTCCCGAGTCTTCACTGCAAACCAGGGAGATTCTAGCTGGCATGAACGCAGAGAGAAGCTGCACTGAAGTGCGTGCTAAAGGCCTGAGAATCTTAAGGAACAAGCAAACCAGCCCACTCCCACCACCCTGAAATTTGGTTAAAGGACAGCAGCCAAATCTCTGTCATAACTTTTGGAAGACCAACTCAGATGTGAATGCCTAGGATTAGTAATACAAGCTATCACAAATTAAAACAGCGTCAAATAAGAAAATAAATGAATGGTCTGGAAATTAAGGAATTTTGAGGAAAAGTACCAGTAAAGTTTTTTAAAACTATACTGAATATTTGAATTGGAATGGGGATTCTCTTTGGGAATTCAAAAGTGGAAGAGAAACACTGCTGAGTGTGTCCCACACTAAATTAGCTGTAACTAAATCAGACACAACAGTATGTTGGCTGTTTATCCTCACACAGTTGAGGTTCATTTGTTCTAACTAATGCCGTATCCATGACATTAAAACTCTCCTCCTCAATTTAATTTGCAAGTGAGAAGTAAACAGGATCTTCATAGAAAGTAATTTCCTTGAAAAGTAACAGGAAAAAAATAAAAAACTACTTTAATCATCCTGTGAATAACGCTTTTGATTTATGAACAGGCAATTGCATTGATAATTGAACTTTCAATTAGAAATATGACCACAAAATACTTAGGGTTAAATATTTTATTTTATAATAAGCCTTACATCAGGATCACTAAACATTTTGTGTCTCACCCAAATAAGTTACATTCATTCTGAGCTTTCATGCAGTTTTAAAAAAGTTAAATTTCTCAAAAAATAATTTTCAAGTGTGCTGTAATAAGCTCTGCATAACCAAGCCAGAATTCTTCCACACCAAGTAAATATTCCGGTTTTCCCTCCTGCTTTGACAGCACAGACCAATTACAAAAGCCCCTCCAAATTTGCACAGATTAAACAGAGACTGACTGAAATTACTGAGACTTTCCGAATTCCTTGAATAACAGCAGTAGCACTTCAAAGCATGAGCGAGGCCACCGAGCCAAGTTGCAAGAAGTGACGTTTTGCCTGAGGAGAATACTAAAGTATCTTAAATTGAAAACCTTGCTGCAAAGGGACCGACCACCGCTGACGAGCATGCAGAACACCAAGAACAGGCAGTGTGCCTCACATCCGCGAGCTTAACCCCAGCTTTTAAGGGGACACAGCATTTATGCAGTCTTCTACTATTTCAAAAAGGTAGTGATATATATCAGTCCTCCTGGCAATGTCAAGGGCTGTTTCATCCAAGTTGTTTTTCAGGTCCGGTTTCACATAGCGATTCATCAGCAAGAGTTCCAGGGTTTCTCTACTGTTTTTGTTTCCCGCAGCGATGTGCAGGGGGGTCAGCAAACCATTCGTCTGCGCGTTGATGTCCGCGCCCTGCTGAAGTAAGAACGCGGCCACTTTGGTGTTGTTCCACTTACAGGCGCTGTGCAGCGGTGTCCAGCCGTCCACCGTCTGCGCGTGAACGTCCGCCCCTTGGGCCACCAGCTCGTGCGCGATGTCCAGGTGCCCGCTGTAGGCAGCTCGATGGAGAGGAGTGTACTGATCTTCATCACGAGCATTAACTGGAGCCAGCTTCTCAGAAAGCAGCCTCTTCACGGTGCTCAGCTGTTGAAGGAAAACAGGTAATTTAACACAAAACTCCACAAACAACATGCATGGCTTTTATGGTTTGAAAAACCCGTAACAATTTGTTGTCATTTAGACAATTATTCTATCACCTGATAACCCCTCCCCACCTGGGAAGGGGAATCAGGGAAAACAAGGAAACATGAGGGTTGAAATAGAAATATAGATAGGTTTAATAGGATAAGACTAAATAATTAACGATAATACTACAGAACCAGTATTGACCCCGATACCAATATAAAATATACAGGAATTATCCTCAGCCCATTCTCCCAGCAGGAGACAGCAAATGTGGGACATTGCGAGCGTTGGGCTTTGGGAGGAAGGGAAGGGCTCAGGGGTCCGGCATTGGGGCAAGGAGTTCTCAGGATCGCAGACATCAAGGGAGAGAGACAGCTCCTCAGAAAACTTTCTAATTTATATAGAATGTGACATTCATGGTATGAAATAATCCTGTTGACCAGTTTGGGTCAAGGGCCCAGGTCTTGCTTCACCTCATCCCTGCACCTAACTAGCTCGGAAACACCGAGACCTTGAAACCCACATACCATAGCTGGCTATAAAGTAAATATTTTCATTAATTCAGACACTAAGAGTCTTCTAAAAGTGCAATTTTCCGGAGCATTAGAACATAAATTAGTGCTGTGTTGCTCAAACTAGGACAACGGCTTTTACTGATCTGAAGTTTTATGAGAAAACAATTTCTGTCGGTCTCAAAAAGGCTTTTATGTAACAAGAAATTTTAAAATAAAACCAGTTATTGTTACTTTTGTTACCGGGGGTTGTTTTGGCTTGTGAGGTTTGTTTGTTTGGGGTTTTTTGGGGGTGGGTTTTTTGAGGGCGTTTTTTTTGGTGTTTTGTTTTCTTGTTTTTGTTTTTTTTTAAAAAACAAAACAAAACAAAACAAAAAAACAGAGATACATTACCATGCTGGTGCGAAACCACACAGCCCTAGCTCCCCCCCGCTTTGCTTTAAGCACCCAGCTGGGACGCCTTAGGAGTATCTTTATCTTAGACCTTCTCCCCGTTCTCTGTGAGGACACAAGTACCTCCACAAAACTGTAGATGGAGCTTGTGCACGGGTAAGAAATTCAACTAATGAAAATAAATGTACACAAGGGTGTAATAAGCTACATAACAGGAATCTCAGTCTTCTCTCCCTCACTGACAAGAATAAAAAGCTTCCCCCTCCAGCCTGTAAAGAGACAGGAAAACCGTCACCCCTCCTCTGCATATGTAGCTTTTGAAAAAATAAAGTTTCAGATACACCCTCCCCACCCCAGTTAAAAGGCTATTTGCCATGAGGAAAGAGCCTGGCATGCTTTCCATTTACAGAAGTTTAAGAGTGCTGTTATTTTAACTCTGAACTACAATCAAAGCTTCTGTTCTGAAAGCTAACTGATCCAGGAATATTTTAGCATGTGTGGGCTACAAAGGGAGATGTTTTACATACAGTGGCTTGCAAAACTGCATCAAAATAGGGATTTTGAATCAGAGGGATAAAGGGAAGCGTAAGTAAGTTTCCATTTGTCAATGAAACTGTAGATATCTGCTCAAAACAACGTTCTTGTCAGCCATACACACAAAGAGAATATATGCCTTACCCGATTGTTTTCGGCTGCCCAGAGCAGCAATTTCTCTGGACTTTTTTCCATTTTTTTCTCTTGCATTTCATACCATTCCTCGCTTCTTTCTTGTTCATCATCGTCGTCATCATCATCGGACTGTCCCGACCAGCAGCTCTGGGTCCCAACAGGAATGAGATGCCGGTGCGTCTCCAGCAGTTCCAGCTGGTTGAAATTCTCCGTAAAGTCTTCGAACTGCTCGCTGTCCTCATCCTCCTCATCCCCTTGCGTGGCTTTACTCATCTTCAGTCAGCATCTGTAAGCAGCAGATAGACAGCCATATTTATAATAACTTTTATCGTCAATAAAAACACCTTATTGTTTACAAACAAAAGATTTAGAGAAAACACTGGGTTTTAAGCAGTGTTTCTCCCCACCCTTTCCCCTCACGCCCCGACCGAGGCGAGGCCCGGCCCAGCCCCGCGGCCCTCCGCGAGGTCCACACCACCCCGGGAAGGGCCTCAACGCCCACCCCGGGGCTACCGGGAACCCGCCCCCGAGGCCTCCCCCCCCCCCCCCCCATCCCCGGCCCTGCCTGCGGCCACACGCCGTCCGTCCCGTCTCCCATCCGCGCTCGGAACCCGCCCGGCCCAGGCTAGCTTCGCGACGGGACGCACCTGCCGCCCCCACCGAAGCGGCGCTCCGAGGGCGGGGCCAGCTCCGAGGGCGGGGCCAGCCAGCAAGAGGACGCACGCACGGCCGGCGGCCGCCAGCGGACGTGACGACAGCGGTTGGCCGCCATGGGGCTGACCAATGGCGGCGGCCCCGCTGTGGGCGGGGCGGCTCTCGCGAGAGCGGCGCCGGGCCCCGCCTTTGTCGGCGCCATGGAAACGGCGCGCAGTGGCGGGAGGCTGCGCTAGGCCGCTGGGTGAGGGACCGGGATGAAGGACCGGGACCGGGACCAGGATCAGGATCAGGATGAGGGACCGGTTCCGGGCCTCAGCGTATGCCGGCCGCCGGTGGAGCACTGCGGCCTCGCCTCGGGTGCTGGCAGCTGCCTAGGAGTCCTGAGGGGCGAGCGGGCCGGTTGCCGCCACCGTTCCCGGACGCGATGGCGGTCGTTCCCGGACGCGATGGCTGTCGTTCCTGTCCGGCCCATCCGCCCTGCCCTGCTACGATTTGCGGCGGTTGCGCTGAAGTTGCCCGTTCCTCATGTGCCTTGGCGGGGAGGGGAGCGGTGGGAGCCGCGCTTCCTTCCTGGGCGGGCGGTGTGAGGGGGCTCCGGCGCCGCCCGGGGTAGCCGTGCGTCTGGTGCGCTTGTAAACCGTTAAACCAAGCACGGATCTTGCCGTATCTTGAGGTGTTCTGCAGTCAGGAATTACTAGTAAAAAACTGGGTAACTGATCGTTCAGTTCACTGTGTCCTTCGCTCTAATTCGTTGATAATTTTTGTCTCTTAAGCTTTACATAGCATTGATGAAGCTAGAGACCGACTATCCTGCCCTGACTTACCCAGCCGTGCCCAGAGCCGCTTTGTGAGCACGAAGATGAGTACCATCAACTCGCAGTAAGCTCCTGTTGTTTGCAACTCAATGTGGTTCTGTCATCAGATGGCAAATCTTTTGTATGAATGGAATAAGTTAAGAACTCAGATCAGCATTTATGCTTTCCCTCTGGTCCTTGTGATCATCAGACTTCCTCTCATATGCATGTAGATTACCAGTGCAAAGAGAGAAGACTGAATGTTTGTTCACCAAGTCTTTCTAAGGGCAGAAAACGTAAAAAGGATTCTTTAGTTTTTTATTAGACGTTTGCAGCCCTTTACTAGAGTAGACTGATGGGGAAAACCTAATTTTCAAACTGGCTGGTTTGGTGAAGGCCTGTTTGCAATAAAAGTAGTGAAATATTTTGAGAATATTATGGGAATTGTATTTTGATAGAGTGTTACAACAAATCTCCTGTGTATTTAATGACTGTGCACAGAACAGTTTAAAGCCTGCATTGAAATTCTTAAGTATATTGCTCTCTAACATAAATTTTCCTGCCTTATTCAGGGATGATGAAGATACCTTTAAAATACTTATTGCAACTGATATTCATCTTGGCTATTTGGAAAAGGATCCAGTTCGTGGAAATGATACATTTGTAACCTTTGATGAAATTCTGGACCATGCTCAAAAAAATGAAGTAAGTACTGCTTTTTGGAAAGTGAAGGAGTGAGACTGTGGAAAATACATTCTAACCTGCCAGAAGCTATAAAGCTTAGTCCTGGTGCAATCTTTAGTAATATAAAATGAAATGACTGAACAAAACTATTTATTGCAACCAGTTATGTTTGTGCTCTAGTAAGAGGAATGCCTGTTACTTTGTGAGCGTTCTTATTAAATTATGACCCTGTTTGCATTAACAATGTTTTTGGGTTGCCTGCCTCAGTTCCAGTGGTATTTAGAGAGGGTTTGTCACAGCGAGAAGAGAAAATAATTGGGGGGAGTGAGGGTAATGATACAAAGTCTTCAGCAAACACAGAAAGTAGAAATAAAAGTTAGAATCTTTAAAAGTGTTGTTTCTGGTTTTAAGGATTTAATGTTTCTTAGTCAAACTTTTTGTAATTTTCACGAAGATGACTTTTTTTCCTAATATTTCTTTCAAAAGCTAAATATATACAGAAACTGCAACTAGTACCTTTTCAAAGTAATGTGGAGATAGCTACCGATTTCTTCCCACTAGATACTACAGCAATGCAAAGAGAATGTATCTCCTCATGCCTGGCAAAGAAAACGTTCAGGAGCCAATCTGGAGACCCTTACTAAAACACTTCACTAGTGGTTGGGTTTTTTTCCAACTATCAATTGTTTTCTACTATTGCGCTTCTTAAATGGGTCTTTTGGGGTTTGGTTTTGGTTTTGTTTTAATGAATAATTCAGTTAACGTTTGCTTCATGAGGAAATGAAATACCATGTTTGCAACTACCAATTCGTTTTACCTAGAAGTCCAGATATGAGGAGATATGTGGAACTCCTTAGATGAAGTAATTTAAACAATTTGTTTAGAAGTCTTTCACAGTAATACAAAATATTGTATTAAAATAATAGAGCTTTTTGTTACATACAGGTGGACTTTGTTTTATTAGGTGGGGACCTTTTTCACGAAAACAAACCTTCCAGAAGAACAGTACACTCTTGTTTGGAGTCACTGAGGAAACACTGCATGGGTGATCGTCCTGTTCAGTTTGAAATTTTGAGTGATCAGGCGGTCAATTTTCATCATAGCAAGTAAGTATGTTACTGCAAATTATGGTGTAAGACTTGGTTTGTGTATTGGGTGAACGTGTTGTGATTTTTATGATTTATATCCTCTGTGACTGGAACCTTGAAGTTTTAGGCCTGTTTGTGTGGGACAGTTTACAGGGTGACTTCACCTGTCGTCTGTTATAATCTAAGTTTACGAAGGAATGCACGCAATTTTTTGAGAAACTTCTGAATATGTTGTGACATCTATGTAATACATAGTTTCTATCCTGCAAGTAGAATGCAAGTAAACCAATTTACATAAATTGCTGTGGTAAAATCAGTAGAGTCCTTTGTCTGTAAACAAAGGTTGCACAGACCAGTCCGCTGTTCTTGCACGTACCACACAACATGTTGTACAATCCTTTTTGTAGGCTTGCTCTAAAAAAATGGGATCTTTTTGCTTCTCTGTTCCCACTGGGAAGTGCCATTCCAGTCTATAAGTAAGAGTCTTGTGCTGTGCAACTTAAGCTTATTTATAGCCACTTAGTACTCAGTTGGGCTGCTGTCATGATGTATTTGTGATGACATTAATTTGAAGACAATATTGGGAATTGTCCACAAATTTGCAGTATAGTTTAACTTTTTTTTTCTCTTCTTGTTCAGGTTTCCATGGGTGAATTATCAGGATAGAAATCTCAACATTTCTATTCCAATTTTTAGTATTCATGGCAATCATGATGATCCCACGGGGGTAATTATTATCGTAATTGTACTATACTGTTATATTAAAAAATGTTATAGAAATAGAAACTTCTATAGAAATAGTTCTTGGAGAACAGGCTAGTTTTAGTCAGTTGCTCCACTCTTCATGTAAATGTTTTGTATATCTTTAGGAATTCTGTTAATTAATGACAACAAGGTAAGTGTGACATTAAAAAAGAGAACAGAAAGAAGTTAAGGGATCCACACGAACTGTGTTTAAATTCTTAATTTATGTAGATTTCGGTCATTGAGAACAGAATCACTTTTTGTGTCAAGAAATGTCAGCCTTTCATAAAGTTTCTAAAACAAATTCTATCTGTGGAGACTGAAGGCTTTCTTCTTAAAGAAGGGGACTTCTGATACTTTGACTTGTGCAAATACAGTTGATAGCATCTTATATTTTCAAGGAAGATAATCTAATAATGATGAAATGCTGGTTTAAAAATCAACAGCTAAAAGCAAGCAGGAAAAGGATATTTAGAAAGCAGCAAAGCATGTGTGTTGAGTTTATCATCTTGCATTTTATATTCTGTGATTCTATAAATAGCAGCGTATCATGAAGATGGGTGTTTTAACAACAGAAGTTTAACTTCAGACCTGCTATGAAATAGTTAGTTTAACCAGATAATTTTCTGTAGTCGTTTAGAGACTTTGGCTCTTTGGGGTTTTTTTTGTTTGTTTTGTTTCATTTTTCTGAATGTTTTAATGCTTAATTTCATGTTGTTCAAATAAAGCGAGACTTGTAAGGAAAAGGCATTTGCTTCTGTACCCGTTAGTACTAAAAAAAAGCTAATATGAGTGGCAGGGTTTTTCAGCTGCAGAAGTTACTTAGGGAGAGATTCTCTCCCTTTTGAGACTGGTTCACTTAGACTTTAAAGACTAAGTGTTCTGTTCAAAGTTTTTATATTTGTTTCTCAATATTTTCCACAGGCAGATGCACTGTGTGCATTGGATATTTTAAGCTGTGCGGGATTGTTGAATCACTTTGGACGTTCAGCTTCTGTGGAGAAAATAGATATTAGTCCCATTTTATTGCGTAAGGGCAGAACAAAAATTGCTCTGTATGGCCTAGGTAAGTGTTAGTCTGGCAGACTGTGGCTGGACTGTTTGTGTATTAGTGAAGCTCAATAGTCTAAATTAAGGTGGAACAAATGCCCAGTGCTGCAACAAACGTGAAGATCTAAGTAATGCTAAATGAAAGCGTATCGGTCCTGTGACAGTGTCATGTTTCTCCCTCCTGCTGCCTTTTCACTGGCTGACAGGTTTTTTTTCTTTACCTTTTTTATTTTAAAATAAATCCTTCAATAACTTTATATTTTATTGGTCTTAAATGAATCCCGCTTAAGTTAGCCATAGATAGTGCCTGTGTATTGAGTCAGGGCAATCACACTCTTTAATTCTCACTGTTGTGTATTACGCTTACTTCCTCCTATTTAGGTAAAACTTAAACACTTTATGTTCATGTGCCATTTTGGTTATATTTAAAAACATAAACTGAGCAGAAACCTAATGTCTGACCTGTGTGTCTGAAATGGTTCATAAGTAACATCGATCACAGGTAACCTCAGTTTCCATGAAGAAACTTGTGAAGAATTTCATATTTCAACTTCAGTTTGTCTCTTTCTTTTTTCTCCTCCACCTTCCCCTCTGCCCTCACTTCTTACTTAAAATAGTTTGACTGCTTTCTGTCTAGAGAAGTTAACTATTAAGATCTTAATTTTTTCCCCTTATTTTATGTCCAGTCATGAGTGCTTAAACATTTAATTTCCAAGCAATTTTATAGCTATAAGTTAAGTCTTAATTGGCCATGACTTCATGTGTTTTATGAGATACTTTAAACGCTTGCTAGATGTTCTAAGGGTTAGTATTGAGGGTTCTAATACAACAATATGAAAGTTTTCAAAAAGCATTTGAATTTTTAATACCCAAAATCGTCACTGTGAAATGCAACGACTTTTCTAAAGCATGGGTGTTGCTGCATGAAAGTGTTAATGAGGTATTTCTTTGAGCTTGTACCAGAATTATGTCCCTTCTTGGCTTTCTCTGATTTAAAGAGCACTTGTTCTTACAGAAAATACGTAAACTCCATGTGGGTTTTTATTGAAATGCATCATGAACCCTGTGTATGGATGGTGGGTGGTGTTTTTTTGGCTTTTTTTCTTCTTGTTAAAAACATCAAGGAAATAATCAGTGAGAAACAGTTGAGAAGTACTACAGAGTTTTTCCTGCTGTGCGGGAAGGCACGGACTTTGCAGAATTCATGGTTTATTTCTTGTTTTGTAGAGAATTTCAAAGTATGTTTAAGAACTCCATCTCCACTCAGTAGTTTCTGTTTTTAGGCTCCACCTTACAACAAAATATATTTCTTACTGTGACAACAAGAAACAAAACATATCTTCTAATATTTTTAATTCTGCCCATAGTAAGTTGTTTGTCACAGAAAACTGTCAAGATGTCTCAGAGCAGATGTAGTTAATGAAACTGCTTTTAGCAGTTGTTTAAAGGTAGATTTCATGTTAAAATATCTTATTTTCAGAAGTCTTATCTAGTAAAATAGCCAGTTTATCTTCGATCTGTTCAAATTCATAATCATGCTTCTCAGGTCATGAAAATGAAGATCTGATCTTGCTACAAAGTTGTGTTCTTCATGCTCTTTTTAATAGAGTTGCTAATAAAAATGCTATTAAAAAAAAAAAGCTGATTTACCACTCAAAAATAATTTAATGTTTTGTTTTGTCTATTCCAGGAGCTATTCCAGATGAGAGGTTGTATCGTATGTTTGTCAATAAACAAGTAACCATGCTGAGACCAAAGGAAGATGAAGATAGTTGGTTTAACTTGTTTGTGATTCATCAAAATAGGTAACAGTATTCGGTGAATTACACTGTCTTTTAAACTTATTGTGTTACTTCATTAAACTGCCTTGAAAAGAATAGGTGAGAAAGCCAGCTATGTTAGTTGATGCTTCTTGTAAGTAGCTGGTTTCTTTAGATTTCCCTAAATGAAAGTATTGTTCTACAGCTCTGTTTACAGAAGAATCATAAAGGCGAAGAGTTGAAATAAATGAGTTAGGTATGTCAGGAGATCTCTTCCCAAACTGTTATAGTTAGGGGCAGTGGAGTGTTTCTAGTGTAATATGCATAGAATTGAGTCATCTGCTTGTTAGAGCTGAAAGAGCATTAAACTTCATATTTTATTTTCTATCCTTGAACCATAATTTGTCAAGTACCATATCTTCACTTGCACTGCTAGGCTTTACAGTTTCTTTTGAATAGAGGATAGGTCGCATGTGTTCTTTCTGCCTACATACTTCTCCCAGCAGTGGTAGTAGGAACAGGCAGAGTTCTTTTCCAAATCCTTTCTTACTATTTTTCCTGAATAAGAAATCCTTGCAATCCTCATGTGCAAGTAACGGTGAAGCAGAAATAAGCAAATATAACCCAGATAACCCTGTGTACTGATCCAGTAGGCTGAAGGAGCTCACTTCCCCTCCATTTTCTGGGAAGGGATTGGGGGTGGTGTGTCCCATGTCTGTTTAATTCAGTGGGTTTTACCCCACCATTAAAAAAAAAAAAAAAAAAAAAGCCATGAGGTGCTATACAAGCATTCATATGGAAAAAACCCTAAAGTCTTACAAGTCAAGTAAGAAGAAAAGGGAGATCCAAATAAAAGGAGGGGAGCAGAAAAGAATGAGCTGTCTAAATTGCCTTTTTGTTTAACCAAACACTTTAAACAATTGCATAAGGAATAAATGTGAAGTGTACCTGATGTGAGATGTATGTCAGATATTTTTGCTGGGGTTTCTGTATCACTTTAAATCACACTGATGTTTTTCTCCTCCTTCACTCCCCCTTTGTGCACCCATGACTGCACGCATTCTAATTATTTTTTCTCTTTTCTTGAACAGGAGCAAACATGGAGCTACCAACTACATTCCAGAGCAGTTTTTAGATGACTTTATTAATCTTGTTGTGTGGGGTCATGAACATGAGTGCAAAATAGCTCCGTCCCAAAACGAACAGCAACGTTTCTATGTTTCTCAGCCGGGAAGTTCAGTGGTGACGTCTCTGTCCCCCGGAGAAGCTGTGAAGAAGTGTGTGATCTTTTCTTTTTGTTCTTGTTTATCCCTTGCCTTATGTCTCTCGTGTGTTGTGTTGAGAAAGGAAAAATACTTCTATTAGGTTTTAAAAGACTTATGTTATAGTGTGGATTAGCTTCAGAGTGTAACATAACAAATTAAGTAGATGGAATCAGTGCCTAGAATAACTTTCACTTTACTTAGGATTAAACCAAACTTTTGAAGCAAATGGAACTTGACTAAGAGGGGTTACACCCTGATAAACTGGAACACAAGAAACTGTGTATATGTGCTTGTGTATGGAAAAAGCATGATCTAAATATAATGGAACTGAAGTTTGTCAGGGCCAACCCTGAAGTACAGATCCCCAACTCCCTATAGGTTTTAAACTTTTTGTTCCTGAAAAGTAAATAAGAATTTAAACCAAATTTTTATACCATAGCTCTCTTAAGTTTACCTTAGAATCATAGAATCATTTAGGTTGGAAAAGAACGTTGGGATCGTCCAACCATCATCTCCGCTCTACAAAGTTCTCCCTTACACCATATCGCTTAACACCACATCTAAACGAGTCTTGAACACCTTCAGGGACGGTGACTCCACCACCTCCTGCGGCAGCCTATTCCAGGGTCTGACCACTCTTTCTGTGAAGAATTTTTTCCTAATGCCCAGCCTAAACCTGCCCTGTTGCAGCTTGAAGCCATTCCCTCTTGTTCTATCGCTAATTACTTGTGAGAAGAGACCAGATCTTCTAGTAAGTTACCTTTCTCCTTCTAGACACATTGGTTTGCTGCAAGTTAAAGGGAAAACAATGAAAATGCAGAAGATTGCTCTAGAGACAGTGCGAACGTTCCACATGGAGGATATTGTTCTAGCTGATCATCCAGATCTTTTTAATCCTGACAATCCTAAAGTAACTCAGGCAATACAAGCATTCTGCATGGAAAAGGTAACTTGTAATGCTAACAGTGTATGGATAATGGCGTATGGTCAGGGAATGTGATCTGTGACTGGTTTTGAGACTGGAATGTGAGAAGTCTTATGTTTTGCCATGTATTATTTGAGACAGACTTAGGCAATGTTTCCATAGGAGGCTAATTCCATGACATTCACTACAGCCTTGTCTTCTAGATTCCTTGACTGGGATGACCCATTAAAGTAGGCTGGAACTGCTTTATGGGGGTCCATGTCATCTTTGTACAAAAAATCTCACCTGAGAATGGGGCAGCGTTGGATGTGCACTTTGGAACCAGCAGAAATACATGTTTCTAAACCCTTGAGAGCTGGTCTGTGCAGTGTGAAGTGCCAGAAGTAACTAAACAGGTTTATTAATTGCTCTTGGTTCTTAGGTCTGTATACATCTCTTCCTGCTTTTCTCTGGAACTAGAAATTTAGCAAAAGGTAATGGCTGTATAGTAAAAGAGTTATGAGTCATCAGCGATGTAGGTACTGCTGTATTACCCCGTATCTGAAAGATAAGCCTTTCATTCTGACTCTTTTCTCATTCATTCTTACAACGTTTGGCTTGATACCAGTACATATGTGTATTTAGGAATGAGAGCACATCCTATAATCATTTATTTTTGTAGCTCCCCCCTGCAGCTGCATGTGTTTGAAGTTATACTGGAAGGCTTCAGGCATCTGTAAGAGAATAAAGTGGAAACTGAATTTCTAATTCTGCTTCATAGGTTGAATTAATGCTGGATGATGCAGAAAGACAACGCTTGGGAAATCCACGCCAGCCAGAGAAGCCTCTCATAAGATTACGAGTAAGAAACTGTTCAGTTTGGATTGTTGTGTTTTGGAAGGTCACTTTGCAAAGTTCCAAAGCAAAGTCACACTTATTTTATAAACAAGTAATATATAAAATTTCTTACTGTGGACAGGTGAATCTAAATTGCCTTCATGCCACGATTCTGTTTACCTGTGGTATAACTATTATTCTGTGGCAAGGGATGACATTGGTTATAAGTATCCTTCACTGCTGGTCTGAGCAAGGGGATCAAAAGTGGCTATTTAGAGGGAAGTTTTTCTTAACTCATATTACCCTATGTTTGTTCCAAACCTAATTTATGGAAACCTTCCTGAAGACTAGTACATGAAACAAGTTAGAAACAAGTTATGAATTTGGGCTGTTATTAGCTATTCTGCTAATATAATTCATTAGCCATTATCATCTATTAACTATTCTGCATAGTATGGTAAAGTATTAATTTTAGGTTGACTTATTTTTTACTTTAATTTTTCCTTTGAAGGATAACAAACTCATCTTGATTTGTGTGGCTTCTCTATTTCTGTTTGTTTCATATTTAAATTTTTCCTTTCCTCTCTTAGGTTGATTACACAGGTGGCTTCGAACCATTTAGTGTCCATCGTTTTAGCCAGAAGTACATGGATAGGGTGGCTAACCCAAAAGACATCATACACTTTTTCAGGCATCGTGAACAAAAAGAGAAAAATGGTAATTATAAATCTGTTACCCAGCGCTTTCAAAAGCTTGCATACCTTCTAATGTGTCATAGAAGGAGTAAAGATGCATAGTCTCATTTAACTGTAAATATTGCACAAGTATCTATTGTGCAAGTTCTATTTCTGTGTTTGTCTAAAATTCTGATACTCAGCACAGCATCTTCTGGCATTAGTAATTCCTTTTTCTTTGACTTCAAACCTTACTGAGTTGCTTGTAATAATACGTATAGCCCCATACCAGACTGAGTTACTCCATGATTCTATGATAATTACTATGAAAGGTATTGAACGTTTCACTCCTGAGACTTCTCAGAATTAGATGGTCGGTTTTGGGCATTGTACAGGAAAAGAGGTGGGTGTTGTATTTTTTCCCTTTGTTTTTTGTTTGTTTGTTTTTTTAATTTATTGCTGTAGTAATTCATTTGTTTATACCTAAAATACTAATGGAGGGGTTCGGCTTGAGAGATGTTTGTATATTTAAAAAAAAAAAAAGGTCTGAATGTACAACAGCATTTTGTTTGCCCTAATTAATCATGTGTAACGTGGTGCTCTTGGCTTTTTAGTCTGTTCCAGATATGTCTCCATTTAAGCATTTGTGCAAAACAAATAATAGCTGTTACTGTTGTAGCATTTCTCACTGTGCCTAGAATTTTTAATAAATGGTTAATAGATGTTGCCCAAATATTGAATTTGTAATAGTCACTAATGAAGATACAGTTTGCACAAGAACATACTGTGCTAAATAACTGTTAATATTTCACATTAGTGCGTTGTAAGTACTCCAATTCCATTGACAGTTTTTACTTACACTGTCAGTTTTATAAAGTTCAAAACATCATGTTTCAGGAATAAAAACTGCTTTCAGTGAGGTTTTTTGAATTATGCTGTATTGATCTTATTTTATTTTTCTTTTTTTTTAAGTAGTTGTATAATCTCATTTACACTTTCAGAGTACAAGGTATCTACCACATCTGTCTCCATGTTCTATCAAGACATTTTAATTTTCCTACTGAACGTGCATCTCAGCTTCAGGAAGGGAATGTGGAAGGGAATGTACCATGGTTCTTTGCATTACTTTATTAAGGATCCTCTAATACAAGGGAGGTGGCTAATAAAGCAGTCAGAATTTTCAGGATGTAGACCTGTGGGAGCAAGTCCAGAGGAGGGCCACAAGGATGATCAGAGGGCTGGAGCACCTCTCCTATGAGGACAGACTGAGAGAGTTGGGGTTGTTCAGTCTGGAGAAAAGAAGGCTCCGAGGAGACCTTATAGTGGCCTACCAGTATCTTAAGGGGGCCTACAAGAAAGCTGGGGAGGGACTTTTTAGGATGTCGGGTAATGGTAGGACTAGAGGGAATGGATTAAAACTAGAGATGGGTCGATTCAGACTGGACGTTAGGAAGAAGTTTTTCACCATGAGGGTGGTGAGACACTGGAACAGGTTACCCAGAGAGGTGGTGGAAGCCCCATGCCTGGAGGTTTTTAAGGCTGGGCTGGATGGGGCTCTGAGCAACCTGATCTAGTGGGAGATGTCCCTGCGCAGGGCAGGGGAATTGGAACTAGATGATCTTTGAGGTCCCTTCCAACCCTAACAATTCTATGATTGTTCAGCCTGGAGAAGAGAAGGCTCCGGGGAGACCTTACAGCAGCCTTCCAGTACCTAAAGGGGGCCTACAGGAAAGATGGGGAGGGACTTTTTATCAGGGAATGTAATGACAGGACAAGGGGTAATAGTTTTAAACTGAAAGAGGATAGGTTTAGATGAGATATTAGGAAGAAATTCTTTACTGTGAAGGTGGTGAGACACTGGCACAGGTTGCCCAGGGAGGTTGTGGGTGCCCCATCCCTGGAAGTGTTCAAGGCCAGGCTGGATGGGGCTTTGAGCCACCTGGTCTAGTAGTGGGAGTTGTCCCTGCCCATGGCAGGGGGGTTGGAACTAGAGGTCTTTAAGGTCCCTTCCAACCCCACCCATTCTATGATAATGCTATGGTTCAGTACAGGTGATGTTGAGGCTTCATGAGTTCAGTTGTTCTTGTTTCTTTTGTCATAGCAGCTTATGAAACAAGACTAACAAAACAGTGTTTTGTGCTTGCATGTGGCAGGTGTCTGTATGCAGTCTGTAGTCACTTCATATTACTTCGCGTGGTATATAGTAACCTGGGTTGATTATCCCTTTCATTCTTGTGTCATTCCTACCTTGCTTCCTGAGAATGGGGGTCAACATTAATAAGCTATGAACATTTTCTACTGAAAATCAGTCAGTGTGCTTTGGAGCAAAATTTCTTCTCTAGTTACAGAGTTACATATAGGAAAAAAACACCCCTTTGTGCTTTGATGGGTCCTTTGATTTTCTTCCATTTGTGATCTTCTAGAGTTCAGTTATAATAACCTTCAGGGCATAGTGTTCAGTTTATAATTGCAGACATCTGGTAGTTAGAACATTTTGTACCTGCTAGAGTTGGAGTTGTCTTGTACAACTATTGCATCTGTTATGTTTACCTTTCTTTCCAGACAATAGACTCTACAGTTAGAACAAAAACCTGTTACGTATAAAAGGGACCAGAATTCTTAAGAGTCGTATATTAACCCTTTTTTCCTATTATTGTCAGGGGGGTGATAATAATTAAACGCTGCAAGCATGGGTGACAGTGCCACTGTCCTTTTGTATTCTAGACAATGATCTTAATTTTGGAAGACTGGTTAGCAGGCCCGCTTCTGAGGGGATGACACTGAGGGTGGAAGACCTTGTAAAGCAGTATTTTCAGACAGCGGAGAAGGTATCTTTCTGCCTCTTATGATTTATTTTTTTAAATGGAATGTTATCTTTTTATCTTTTTTTTTCTTTCTTAATGGAGGTAATGTGCCCTGAAGAGACTCTGGCATTCACCGAGAAGTGAATTTGTTTGCTATATAACTGTATGTGAATTCCTGTAGGAAGTATATGTCTTAGGTTAACAAGTAACTGCTGTATGTAGGTTGTATAAGGTATGTGAACACATGCTGGTTTGAGAACTTTATGATAACTCTTCCTGTGAACTTGCAGTGTCTGCCCTGTACTAAATGATGTGTCATGTTCTTACAGGCAGAAAATGTGAGGCAGCGTGCTCTTGAGTGAGAAGCTGCCTTAATTTGCTATCAGGTCAATGTGAAACTACCATTTACTATTACCAGCTGACTCAGAGTAACTTGTTACTTTGCAATATATTTGTGTCCTCAGACATAGAGCAATTCCACAGCAGGGATAAGGAAGCGAGCCCCTCAGCCTTTCATTAAACCCGATTTATTTCCCTTGCTCAACACCAGGGCAGTAACGTCTCAGAGGTAAAAAAAATAATAATAATCAGTGAGTCACACACCCGAATGCTTGATCTAGATGAGCAAGCGTAACTTTTAAGAGCTGTTTCAGCACATACTTTATAGAAAGTCATTAAAGCAAGCATTCCTGAGGTAAAGATAACCCAAATTATATCATCTTGCCTAACCTTAGACATGTGTTAGGTATTAGTATGGCATAAACCATTCCCTGGAAGGGCTATTTGCCTTCTGGATATAATAGGGAACCCAGGGTGACTAGTTCAGAAGTAGGTACTTTAAATGTATGCCACCCCTAAATCCCATGGGGAGGGCTAGCAGTGTCAGACAGCGCACTGTATTCTATGAAAAAATAAATTTTGCTTTAAATATCTTTTTCTCCCTTATTCTGCAAAATTGTCCCTGTTACACCATCTTCTCTACTTGTTTTTGTGGTCTTCTATAAACAGCACAGTTACTGGTCCCTACGTTAGAGATCCGCCAACGTCTGTAAAGACTTGAAAGAATCCATTCCCCTTCTGGGGAAGCATGCAGTAGGGGGTTAATACATCTTAATCAACACAGTAATGAAAGAAAGGGGGGGGGAAACAGTAACATTTACAATCATTGCAGTCAGTTACTCTTTTGAGATGCTTGTTTTATTTTTCTGTGAACTTCTTATTTTATAATAGCTGTAAAATTTTTTTTCCTCTGTACAGGGTTATTTCAGGGAAAGTTTTATGCCTCTGATGGAACCCTCAAAACAATTTCTAAAGGACACCTGGAAGGATCAAAAATCATTAATAAGCATATATAATGTGTATTACTAAGAAATTACCTGCGCTGTATTTTACAGACAAGAGGCTGCTATTTAAACGTTACTTCCATATGAGGGTTTCATTCTCAGAGCGTCTCTTTTTACTGTATTGGGAAGGAGGGTACCAAAGAGAACAGCTGCAAAACACCACCAGTAGCATCTACTACTTTCACTAGTTAGTGTCCATACTAATATCTTAATGTGGAATATCTTGATGAATATCATCTCACTTGATGAACATGTGAGAACTATTGGTATTTACAGAATTGCATTTCAAGAGTAGACATCTGCTTAATAGCTCTTATTGCTTCATAATAATAATTTCTTCTGCTCTGTAACTCATTTTAATGTTCAAATTTTACAGTAAAACTAAGTCATTTAGCATTTGTAATAATTCAGGGCCTGTTTTTAGTAGCATTTTTATGTCTCTGCAAGTTGATCTTACCTTTAGTTTGAAAAAGTGAGAGGAACTAGGAAAGAATACAGTTTACCTTCTCTCAGCAATATGTTTAAGACAAATTGTTTTAGTTATGATTGGCACTGTAGTTTCTTTACTGTTGATGAAACTTTGAGGAGTCTGGAAAATACTCCGTTGAGTAGGGGTAACATGCTAGTAGCAAAAGGGTTGTAACTGTATTGTGGTGAGTAACATGTTTGCTTGTTGCTGTGCTTTTCTCTGATTGAAATATTCAATGCAAGTTACTGGTTTTGGAACCAGCTTAATGTAACATTTATCTGAAACAGCAGGGATATTACTTGCTTTCTTTGATGGCAGATGCTTCTTAACAAAATGTTTTCCCCAATTATAAAGAAAGTACAGCTTTCGCTTCTAACTGAAAGAGGAATGGGAGAAGCAGTGCAGGAGTTTGTGGACAAAGAGGAAAAAGATGCCATAGAAGAGCTGGTGAAATTTCAACTAGAAAAAACACAGAGATTTCTTAAGGAGCGTCGCACTGATGCAGAGGAAGAAAAAATTGATGAAGAGGTAATATTCTGTTAATGTTAATTCCTTAGGAGAGGTCAAGACAGAGTAGAAAAACCAGCACTCAAACCTGGTTTAATAGATCTGCTCCTGCATGGAGCATGTGCAAGACTCGCCTCTAGTCATTTTCTGGAATTAATAAATACGGTGATGAAGTTTCAAATACATAGTTTAAAAGCTTGTATTGAAAATGGCGTTTAGGTACGCTTATACTGACTCTCACTTTATTTGCACATGCATGCATGGAAGAGATCTATCACTATAATATGTGTATCTCTACCGTGAGAAGAATGGTAGAGATACAAATGGTAGAATATCTTCTTAGCTTTTTCGTATTGGATTAGGGAATCCAGGGCAAGATACAGAGCAAGCATAAAGGAAACCTATCCTTCAGGTGCTCTACTAGCTTCTAACTGCTTGCAGCTCAGGGTCTCCCAGGGACAAGCTTGGTTTATGTGTATCTAGTAACCCTTAATAGACTTCTCTGTCAACTTGTTGAGCTTCCACATGAGCCCGTGTATTCAGTTGTAATATTCAAGCATTATATGACAAGTTGTTCTGCAGCTTAACTGTGCACTGTGTAAAGAATAATTTGGTGAGGGCAGGAAGGCTGCACCTAGCTGTTTTCTTGCTGATTGCTTTCATTCATGAGGGGTTGAAAAGCCATAAACAATCAGTGCCTGTAGGCTTTCTGTGCCACTTCGGGGTTGGGGTTTTTCTGTTTGTTTGTCTTTTGGATTAATATTTTCTTTCCTTCTCACCCATCATATTTTTTTCCATAATTGTCAAGTTCAGCTTTTAGTTGTACATGTATTACAATGTTTGTCTCTTCTCAATATAATTGTCTTCTATCATGCGTATTCATCTCTGCCTCTTCTTTTCCAGTTATTCATATTTCACCATCTCTTATTGTCAAATTACGTATACTCTCCTTCTCTTGAACATAGTATCCCTACTTTTCATCATGTTCCAAGCTTTCTTCTCCCCAGTGATGTAGCTCCAGTTATTAATAGAACATGAGATTCTTAAACTGTAGGACAGCATGAAAAGGCGTTAAACAATCTTCAGTTATTCTTGCGTTCTTCTTGGCTCTCACATTAGCTTAACTTAATAATTCAGTGATCAAGATTTTTAACTTACTGTGTTTTGATTATTATATGAAATAAATGGTTAATATGATGGGAACTCATTTTATTCAGGTGCGAAAATTCAGGGAGAGTAGAAAAAAGAATACCGAAGAAGAAGATGAGGAAGTTCGTGAGGTAACTCCTTTGAATTTTGAACATAGGCTGAAGAGTGGTGACTTCTGCATATGAATGAAGTCACTTAGCAATACTTCAACATTGTCCTTGCCAAAAAGTGCCTGTCTGCCTTGGGAAGATTAGTAAGTCTTTTTTAAATCTTCCTTGGTATAATATGTGCCTAAGCCACTGCTTGATTTGGCTTTTGAGATCTCTTTTCTTGTGCAGATTTGTGAACCTGAATGTTCAGTTGCTCTTGCTTTGAACTGAGGTTAGACCAGGCAGGTGACCTTCAGAGATGTCATCTTAAACGATGTGTGATCCCAGCACCAGTGGGTGTGTGGATGGGCTGTATTGAGTGATGTTAATGGAACAAACTGTTATTATTCGTAAACCTTTAGGTACTATTGTCCTCATCAGCAATCTTAGAGTCTTAGATCGCCCGGAGATTCATATGTCTTTCCAAAGAGAATTGCCAACCACTGACAGCATTGGTGCTTCTTTGTCTTTGCAAGCTGTGTGAGACTGGAATGAAATTTTGAGAAAAAGGACATCTGGGGTGAGATTCAGTTCTCATGTGAACTAGTTGTCTTAAGCACCTGTTGTCCTCAGGGAAGATCGAGTCAATGGAGCCCAGAGGGTGCTCCCTCTGAGCAGATGTACGCAGCTGACGTAGGATGACCTGAACTGTTCACCAAACTCCACTGATGATGCATTATATTAACTACCTCCATTCTGTTATCAGAGCTTAGCTAATTACTTTATATGTACACATCTAAATTAAACAGACTAAGTACTGTCCCTGCTTTTTGACAGACTTCCTTGTGTTCCATAATGCTGTGGATTTGGGTCTTCTAAGCCTCAGTGGTTTAGAACTATATATCACAACTAGGATTTAGCAATGGTGCATTTAACCATTTAAGATTCTTTTTCCTTTAGCACTTATTGTTCCGTTTCAGGCAATGACCAGGGCTAGAGCCCACAGATCTGAGGATGCAGTTCTTGTCGCAGCCTCAAGTGATGAAGAACTCATGGATACGGGGGTGAAAGGCACTGGTGATTCAGATGATGGCCTTCCTGCAACAGTGAGCCGAGGAAGGGGTCGGGCAAGAGGTAGGGCAAGAGGTGCAAGGGGACAAAATTCAACAGCAAGAGGTTCATCTCAAAGGGGCAGAGGTAAGAAAAACTTCACATTTTTCATACTGCAGTTACTGACTTTTTTGTCTTTAAAAGGCAACTGTCTTCTGATCATAGAATGGTTTAGGTTGGAAGGGACCTTGAGGATCATGTAGTTCCACCCACCCGTGCCATGGGCAGGGACATGCTTCCTTCAAGTGGAGATTTGTTGCTTAAGGACTCCTACTGGAAAAAAAAAATTCTTCACAAATATTTTTAGTATCATATTACATACAGTTGACTACCCTACCAGGAGTTGTTACTTTTTCACAGGGTCATTAAAAGAAAAATATTTTGGTTCCCAGCTATAGAAACACAGTAGACTCTTGAAAGATACATTACTGGGAAAGTCTGTAAAATGAAGTGCATGGATAAACCTTTATCCCTGCTAAAGGTAGTACATTTGAGCAGTATAGAGTGGACATACAGATTGTCTCCATCATAATGTAATTTACAAGAGACTTCATTTTTTCTAGTGACTGAGAAAATGGAGAGTGTTTCCTAAGCAAAACGTATTAAATAGCTCCTCCTTGGCTTTGTGTGATTGTGCACTTTACAGTGATAGTGGTACTGCCATTATATATGTACTTCCATTATATATAAATATATATATGGAAGTAAAAAAGAAAAGGTGAGGTCTTGCAGTAATAAACTCCTTTGAGTTGTCTCAGTAATATGCCCAAAGGTCTAAGAGAGGATGAGTTGAAACAAAAGCCGATTTGGTTAGTGCCTTTCTTAGGTCTGACCTAATCTTAGGTCAGATTTGGTTAGTGCCTTTAAACTAGTTCTATGAGCACGTGCTCCAACACTCGTGATCCCGTCGGGGCAGGGGGAGTGTGTCTGTGGAGCTTTGAGCACTTCACCCACAGCAGTTCTGTATGTAAGGAGGGCTTTGATTCAACAAGAAAGTGAAGGAGTAAAGAGGAATGGAGGTTTTTTAAGTCACTTCCTGCTCAGTAATGATAGACTGAAGGGGGCGGGGACGGGGACCCAGCCACTGAACAGATAATGTGTATTGTTTATTATCCCTACAGGAAGCACTAGCCGAGAGTCAGCTACAAGCAGCAGAACCTACAAGCCTGTGCCTGCCAAGAATATGTCTATCATGGATGGTAGGCCTTCGATCTGTGCATTATTCTAATCTGCTCTCCCAAATTGTAGTGAAGGTGCTTATTTAATGAAGTGCCTTAATTACCTTTATTTCTATTTGTCCAGTTCAGTTGGGAGAGATTCTTTGGTTCTAGTGAAATAGAATAACTAACAGCAGAGAGAGAAAGAAAAACGGAGGGGAGTAAAAAAAAGAATGGTAATATCCTGCTGTCATGGGGTAAAATGAAATGTGTCAAGAACTTCTGACTAGAACTGGACACAGGCAACATCTTACTGTATGCAGTTCTTTAAGGAATAAACATAGAAGCAATGTGACTTAATAGCATCTATTTTATGCAGAGTATTCCTCAGTGGATACAAAGTTTAAACTTGACTGTCTTTAATGCAAATCCATTTAGTTTTACATCATAGCAAGCGCGAGAAATGCCAGTTTTTTTACTGTGGAAGAGAAACTTATTTTTGATTTAAGCCACGTATGTGGGAGTAGCCCTTCCTTGCTACAGAGGACAGGCTCTGAGGAAACAATGAAGGTACTCTGAGTATTAAAGAAAAAAAATACTGCTTACAAATCTACACATAAATCCCACACAAAATACCCAATGGTAGAGCGAGTTTTAAATTAATCGGCAAATTACTTAAACTTTAAATTGGTCAGCAAATGACGTAAAATACTGCAGAGAAATCGATTTTAGCAGATGTGTTGGTGTCTGAACGGTTAGTCATACAGGAATATCAATTATAGTAATGTTTTTCTCTTCCTCTTTACCGAAGTTACTGAAGGTTTTTTTTAGCCAGACTGGGAGGCACCTGCGGCTGCACAGAGGGTTGGATCCCTGGGTGGTCAGACTCTAGCAAAGGCTTAAATTCCGTTTTGGTTTGGGTTGGGGGGTTTTGCTTGGTTGTTTTACAGGGTATTTTGCAGAGGAAATGCCTGCTAAGCAGGCCTTAAATAAAAAGAATGATAAAACATTGTTTGCATTTTATTGTGTGAGCACATTAAAAATACTACATTTGTTTTATTCTAGCCTTTAGGTCTTTGAAACCGGAGCCCTCCTTTAATTCATCTAAATCTTACTCTGAGGTAAGAAGCGTCTCGCGTGAGTGAAGTTGCGCTGCCTTTTGCTGTCTTCTGATTCGAAAAATAAATATATGGTCAAAACGTTGGCCTAAAACAAGTTAGCCTAAATCAGTAGATGTTCCCAAGCTATCAGTTCCAGCAGTAAGTTTCTGCATGCTAATTTGTACCCTTTTTTGGTATGGGGTTTGTCTGAGAAAAACAAAGACCATAGTCTGTTTGTGACCATAGTCTAAGGTACAGAGTGTATATACGTGAGTATTTTGGGGTTTTTTGCAAGATCCAAGATCTGAAGAGCATAACTTGTGCTGTATTTGCGTGTTTTACAGTTCCAGTCTTGAGCCCTATCAAGTGTATATTATAACTGATTAGGTACATAGCTGGAAAAAAACGACAGGTTCTATACTATAGTACTGTATACTACTGTACTTTTATGCACTGTATCTCTGTAAGAACAAATTCTGTGAAAAAACTTCATAAATGATACCATTTCTTCAGGATATTATAGATGATGACTCCGATCTAGAAGAGATTTCTATTGTTTCTGCTTCCAAAGTAAATCCAAGGTCAGTATGTTTACTTCCTGAATGCTACCGTGACTGCTTTATTTCTGATGGGCCATCAGCAGAGTCCAGGGATCTATCTGATCCACTACCTGAAAAAAACAGATTTTTAAGAAAATCGTAACACTACTTAGAGAATTTATATAAATTTTTACCTGTTAATATGGATGATATTTCTATAATGATAAATTGCTGTACTGATTGAGATAAGTTAGGTCAGAGCTTTAGAATTAGTATGTTAGTTTGAGCATTTGAATCGTTCTACTTATGGTTATTTCTGTTCATTCTTAATCTCTGTACTCTGTATTGGTGGTCCAAATCTAAATTGAAGGGAAAGGTATCGAAATGCCTGGTAATCGAGAACACACAGATGCCTTTCTTTTTTTTTTTTTTTCCCTCTTTGTATATTTCCAGGTTGTCAACTACATCTTCACTTAGTAGAAGAGGTTCACAAAGCCAGACATCTAGAGGAGTTGATTTTGAGTCAGATGAGGTATGGTACATACTGGTCTCTTTTACTTTATGTAAATTTCTATAGCTTACTGTTTTGCAGTTATTTGAATAAAGCATTTCAGAGTAAAATTGAATTATTTTATTTATTTACTTATTTTTACTAACAAGGCTAGGTTATTGCAACCAGCTTTAATTAGAGTATCATAATCACCAATAATAAGGCTGGAAGGGATCTCGGGAAAATATCCGTGCCTTTTTCCCTTCAATTCCTAATTAGTTAACTTTCATTCCTAAAGCGTGTGGAATAGGTTATTTTGCCTGGGCAAGAAAATAATAGTAATCTCTTCTAGTGCTTGGCTATGTCCTTTCATTTGTTTATGTTGGGGTTTTTTTTCTTGTGAAAATGAAGAATTTTTTTTTTTTTCATTTAAAAATGGCTGTTTTCCAGGGCGCTTTATTTTTTTATTGTTGCAAATTATGTAAATACACTTAAAAAAAAAAAATAAGACACTATCTTCAAGTTTAAGGTGTCTGTTCTTGCAGTGTATATCTGAACTGCTAGGAAATGTTTTCTTCCATAATTAAACAAGTAGAACTTTATTTACAGTTTTGCACTGAATAGAATACACATTACACTGTCAAGGACTGTGCAGTTTGTTTTCACAGATTTGCACGCTGTCCCGTATGGTCGGGATCCCGGCCTTAACAATGGCAGATGTTGGCCACTTCAGAGAAAAAGTTAAATTCTTGTCCCTTCTCTCCACTCTGCCATCTCTCCTTGTACCTGAAATACAAAACTGCATGTTTGCTTGAACATGAAAAAAGAAACTATTTTTGATTCACGCAAATCTCAGTAAATTATAATGAGTGATATGTATATGGGCATAACTTCATTGAGGTACGTGGTGCTCATACCAATAACATTTTCCTAGGTCACACCTGAAATACGGATTGTTCCTCTTTCAGAGTAGCTGTTCTGATCGTATTGACTTAAACTCAGTTTCTGTTCTCTGCGCACTTATAATCTGGGCTTTTGAATCAAAGGTTAATCTCTTTCGTATCAAAACCAACAAAAACAGGTCTGTGGGAAAACATGGAATAATGTGACCGGGCTTTCTTTCTAGTTTAATCTAAAGGTGACTTGACTTGTTATGACTCAGAATGCATGCTTGTTCTAGTAATACAGAACATTTACTAATTGCAGGATGAATTTGATCCATTCAAAAGCACTGCAACATCAAGAAGAACTAAGTGATTTTTTGGCTTGCTACACAAGAGAGAAACATGAAAATCAGAGAAGAAAATGGAACGCAGTTTGCAAGGCATTCTTTATATGGCATTTCTCTGTAAATGATGGCTTGCCTTCAATTTTCACTTCTATGAAATGTTTTTTGTTAATTATTTTTTTTTCTGTGGCACCAAACTTGGTATAATTTGGGTGTTGCATTGCTTGATGCATTAGACTAGAGTGTCTAATATTCTGAAGTACTGCCTGAAACTGCAAGTTCTTTCTAAAACTTCTAAAAGCCTGTGTGGTTTTTTTCTGGGATGATGCTGTAAATAACAGTCTCATCTTCTATAGAAAAATCCATCCCTTGGGCTTGAATTTTGCGGAGGAGTAAATTCATAGTGGTGTGCAACTATGGATGGGGGCACGGACTTGGTCAGCATAACAAAACTTGTACTTACTTGCAATTTTCTATGGATACAGTTGAAAACTCTGAAGAATAATAGTTTGACCCAAAAATGCAGTTTTCAGTATTGAAGATGGAAAATGTTCTAATACTTTCAACTCTACTAGGAGAGCTAAAACCACTATTGCACCGTTATTAAGTGTCATAGTATACAGGAATGAATTCTGCTCTGTAATTCAAGAAGTGCCAAAGACTTCAGCTTGAATTGCATTGTCAACTTTTACCGTGTAAATAAAATGTAAGGGCTAGAACCTTACAGCTTCACGAGGAATACTGCTTGGAGAATCAAGCCATTGAGCCAGTACTGGGCAGGACATTGCCTCTTACCTTTTTCTTAGTTGACGTTTTTCAGGTGTCTGTTTCCTCAGCCCTCGGCTTCAGTAAGCCTCCTAAAACGTCATCGCTATTTTCCAAATATTCTCCAAATGAGGCTTTAAAATACGGTATTGTATTCACAGTGGGGGAACCGCTCCTTCTGCTGAAGGAGCTGAGACCTAGACCTATTCCTCCTCCTCTCTTTCCGCCTCTGTACGCCCCGCTCCCCAAAAAGTGCTGTTCTGAAGCTGCGGCCATTACCGCTAACCAAGGAAAAGGCCAGACGAGTTCCTCAGCTAACGCCCAGCACGGCAGAGAAGCAGTAAATGCGTTGAGTAGCTGCAGCCATGCCTTTGCATTTGTACTTTCTCCTTCAAAGAGGTGGGATGGGGCAGTTGTGTTTCCCCGCCTCTCGCTGAACGTGACTCTTGGTACTTCGCCTGCGTATATGCTGTAGCAGGGAACCTAAATGAGCCTTGAGCTTCCTGAAGACTTCCATAAAAATGATCAAGACTGGCAAATTTCTAGTGTAGAGCTTAGCAGCAACTTACAGAGCACGAGTATGATCTCTTTAGGTGTCAGCAAATAATTTGGTAGTCTGGCTCTTTCGTTTCATTAAGGGCTGTCAGCTGTAATATTATCTATGCAATTAAAAAGCTGCTGTAAATACCCTTCAGGGTGAGGGTTTAGTTTGTTTTGTTTTTTTTAAATAAACTATTTCTGTTACATAAATTGTGAATGTCAGTTTTATGGACTACATGGAATCTGAGGGTTTGACGTTTTTAAAAAAACATTTTTTGCTGCTTTATGTTGCTGTCCGCGTGCGTTGGGCCTGGCTGGGGTGGAGTTAAGGTTCCCGTGGCAGCCCGTGCCGTGCTGTGCTCCGCATTTGCAGCGTGAAGGGTGTTGACGCCACGCCGGTGTTGTGGCTGCCGCAGAGCGGCGCTCCACAGCGTCCAGGCTGTCTCCAACGCCCCGCAAAGGCCCTCTGACCCCAGGGACGTTCCATGCCGTATGGTGCTGTGCTCCGCAATAAAAGCTGAAGGTAAGGAGGAGGCTACGTTTGTTATTAAGGCATTTGTCTTCCAAAGCAATCACTACACCTGCTGAGGTGGCTGGATGTCACCTGCTGATGGGATGTGGGACAAAAAGAATAAATCTTCTTTTTATGCATTGCTTTCATGCACGACCTTTGCTTTTTTTCCCCCACTAATCTGCCTGTATCTTGATCTATGAGTTTTTCATCTAATTTTCTCCCCCTGCCCTGCTAAGGATGGGGAGTGAGCGGCTTGGTGGGCACCGGACGAGGTCAACTCACCACACCAAATTAAACCTGTTTTGTTATAAAGACTTAAATTGTCTATTGTTTCACCACCGTCTTAAGGGGACTCTCTTTTAATGTTGCAGTCACATTCTAGGAAAAGATTTTAGCAAAGTATATAGGATTAATAGGAATCGCATCAAAGGTTCGTTCTTTTTCACAATTTTTTTTTTTTTCGGTCAACTGTCAAACTTGTTTACAGTGTTAAACTGCAGCAGGTTTTGAACTGTCATGTACGGAAGATAAAGACGGCATCCTTCCGTTCAGGGGGAAAAGCGTAACCTGCTGTGTGTAGAAAGGCTGTACTATTAACAGATAGTTCTCCTAATCATCAGTGTGATTTGTTACACGGGGGGATAGGATGGTCAGAAAATCAATGTTGTTTCTCAGAGATCGCTGATAGGTTTTTGACAAGTCACTTCTCATGTAACTTCTAATGTACCTGCCCCAGGAAAGCTGAAAAATTCATCAAAGCCATGGTAGTGAAAGAGTGTTCCTAGGGAAATGCCGCGTGGGGGGATGCGCGCTCTGCTGTGCATTTAAAAAAAAAAAAAAAAAAAAAAAAAGGTGGTATTCCTTTTTTTTTTGAATGTTTCCAGATTGCATTTTTAGTGTCTCTGGGTCATTTTTTTTTTTTCATATTCCTCTTACAACCTTTTTTTTCCACCAGGCCTGTTTTTTAATTTATTATACTTTTGTTAATAGTACTGTTGCACGGATGGTTTTGATGACTTTTCTTAATTACCTGATTCATGAGCTTTACAGCTTTATTTCAAACATTTTCTAAATACTTCCCCCCCATATAAATTCCATCATTTCAGAGATACATTTTACAAAAACCAGACACAGCATCCCCAATCCTGACATTCCTGTGCAGCTGCTTCCTTTGCTCAGTCAAACTGAGCCCAGTGACAGGCCAAGGGGCAACAGGCACAAGCTGGAACACAGGAAATTCCATCTCAACATGAGGAGGAACTTCTTCACTGTGAGGGTGGCAGAGCCCTGGCACAGGCTGCCCATGGAGGTGGTGGAGTCTCCGTCTCTGGAGACATTCCAAACCCACCTGGACGCGTTCCTGTGCAACCTGCTCTGGGTGACCCTGCTCTGGCAGGGGGTTGGACTAGATGATCTCCAGAGGTCCCTTCCAACCCCGACCGTTCTGTGATAGTACGGGGGAGCAGGATCTGGTAGACGTGGAAGAATAAGAGCTGGAGGTCGAGTGCCAGAAGACAGAATACCCTTATCATTGGCCAGCAACACTGAAAAGGAGCTGGACTTGGGAGCTGCTGGAGCACCGCAGCGAGAAGGGTGACGTATGCCACCGACCCCTCTGTTCTCATCCCAAATCCACAGCAGATCGCTGCCCTGTCCCGCTTTCTGCCATTTCCCTGGGCCTCTGTGTTACACTGTGAGACTCTTCGTGTTTTCCTGGCAGCACCACATCAGGGTCATGCTCGCTGGCCCAGTGCTTCTGAGCTGGACACAGATTTCTTTCTTCTCTCTGAATGGTCACGGGTGACTTCTCTCTCAACGGTCACCTTAGCAACTCCAGCGGGTTCGCTGGGAAGCTTCCTCTGAGACAGGCAAACCGCTGAAAAAGCTCAAATTGGACAATTTTGTGGAAGAAATAGATGCTGGCAGCAGTTTGCAGAGGGCTGGCCGTGCTGCTCGTGCAGCTGTGTTCAACTCCAGAGCAGTGGTGAGGAGAAAGCAGCCTGAGTGCTTCACTGGGGGAGTCACAAGCATCTTCTCGAAGTGTTATTTTCACCGGTGAGTGACTGGCATGTGTTATAAGCTTTTTCAGATAACGGTCTTTTAATTGATGGTTAAATAATGCCTTTTCTGTACAGAACCTGCTCTGGCCAGGGTTAGGTGACACCACCCAAGCAGACCTGTCCCCAGCAGAGGGGCAGCACCTCAGATTTGCACTCATGGAGGGGCAGGTCTTTCTGTGCTGTGTCAGATTTGTGGCTCTTGGTCTCCTGATACTGATTTTAGATTTCCTACAGTATTTTTGGGAGACAAAGCATGCTGCCGTCTCATCAGTGCTTGGGTCCAGCGTACGGCTGCCTGTTCCTTTGGATACCGGACCCGCTGGGCTGAGCCATCCCTTCCCATCCTCCGTCCCTTGTAATCACCTCTTTGTAGCTCCCTCTGTGTTTCTGCAAACCCTAGAGAGCACAGTTTCACATTAAACTCTTTATTCCCTAGTCCAAGAGGAAATCTCTGCCAAGGGAAAGCTCAAGTATTTCTCTCTCTCTCTCAGGGAAAAAATGTCTTTGGAAAAATACTGTAAGTACAGTGAGGCGGCTTGTTATTCACAATTCATCTGTTACCCCCCTATTCTATACCAGTTAGTAAGTGGGAAATAGGCTGAAACTTGCCTGTTAGACCTTTAAAGCTGAGCTTAAATTTGAACTGTGTCCTGGAAGAGAGCAGAGCTGCCCCACACGCTGCTGGCTTATAAAGAGCACGGAATGTACATGAGCTGGGCTGCTGGTAGAGAAAAAGGATGCTGATGACTGGAGAGATTGATTTGCCTTTCTCGCCGATGTGCTCATCTTGGAGTAGCGCTCGGGGGAGGACGGCTGTGTGGAAAAGCAGCGCGTCAGAGCAGAAATAATGTCATGCAGCCCAATGGCTGCAGAAGATCCCAGTCCGGAGCTCACCTGGGGGTTATAAAGGCGGCTGAAGGAGCAAAAGTAGCGGCGAGGGGAGCCGGAGAGCAGCAGGCTGCGAGAGGCAGGAGCATCCGCTCGTTCCTGCTGCCGGTACCCGGGCTGAGGGAGGGCAGGACGAGGGGAGGACGGCTCTCCCGGCACACGGAGCGAGCTCCGCTCTCTCGCTAATGAGCTATTTCCAAATTGGAGGAACGGAGCGGCATGTCAGAGATGTTGCCCTGTTTTGTCTGGCTCTCCCTCCCCGACTTGCTTAACGCTTTGGCGACCCCAGGAAAGTTGCCCCTCAATGGGAGCCTGGAGGAGCCTTTTGTAATCCCAAACATCTCGGGTTTCTTTTCCTGGGATAACGACAGCCTGGCCGACTGGCAGAGCTTTGTGGGCAGGAGCCGGTACGGAGCGGAGTCGCAGAGCATCACGGTGAAAGCCCTGCTCGTCACGGCGTACTCCTTCATCATCATCTTCTCCCTCTTCGGCAACGTCCTGGTCTGTCACGTTGTCATCAAGACCAAGCGCATGCACTCCGCCACCAGCTTGTTCATTGTCAACCTGGCTGTAGCCGATATCATGATCACCCTCCTCAACACGCCTTTTACACTGGTAAGACTGGGGCAGAGATGCCATGAAGGCTTCGCAGTTGCTCCCGTGGCCTTTTCTTCTTTACGCCTCTATAGGCAGTGCATGAATGTCTTGCAGGTACCTGTCCGGGCCAAATTACAGAGATTGGAGTTATCTTTGGAAAACTCCACGTGTCTTTTTCTTCTCTAATTCCTGTTATCTAGTTGAAGACCTGAAATTATCCATTTGTTAAAAGTGGACCCTATAGCACTTGCGTAACAGTAACCTCACAGCGGTTACTGAGCACTTCATAGTATCTGTTTGGGTTGGTTTTTGTTTTCTCCTCCTTCTCTGAAGTACTTCCAAGGTAATGCTACAAACCTCTTGGAAAAAAAAAATTAACGCTCACCGTCATTTTACGAGCTGTGTTGAAAAGCTGTAGTTTGCTTTGAAGTAAGATGAGGGGTACGGGTCAACCCCACCCTGTAAGGAGGGCTTAAAAGGGAAAAACGAGTGTATTGATTCAATGGCTAGACTACGGAAGGTCACACCGTGAATAAAACAGAGCCAACGTCTTTGGTACTGCTCTGCTTCATTGTCCTGGAGGATATTGCCAGGCCACCAAGCAGTACGAGCCTGCCTCTTCAGGGTTCAGCAGCCAGAAAATTATACAATTATACAAAGAACCTGCTATTTTAAAAATATCTTTTATGTAGCACAAAGAATTATGTGCCAGGGGTGTCTCAGATATCTGTACACACGTGGAGGTGTGTGTGGGGGGGGTGCACAAAACTAATGGTATTCCGGTTTTAGGCTCGTTTTGTGAACAGTACCTGGATATTCGGGAAGGGGATGTGCCATGTCAGCCGGTTTGCGCAGTACTGCTCCCTCCACGTCTCCGCCTTGACCCTCACAGCCATTGCCGTGGACAGGCACCAGGTGAGAGCTCTCTAAGGAGGCAGCCCCAAAGCTTGGGAGAGCAGAATTAAAATGAGGAAGGGTGATCCCACGTGCTTTCCTTCTCGGCTCCCAGGTTAATGTAAGATGCGTGAGGAAACGACAGAGCGGGGGAGCGGTTCTTGCTCTCACGCGGAAAGAAGAGTTTCAAGCCTGCAGCAAGGTGGGAGATGGGACTTGTCCATGGCCTTGCGATCTCTTCCAAGTGGGAAATGGGAGCTTTGCTGCCGTGGGTAATCCAGTAGCTCTCAAATGAGGAGAAAGTCCAAGATTCTGATAGGAACTCATGTGGGCAACCCTCCGCTGGGGTGGTTTGTCTGGCCCATGGAGGAACAGTGTCGTGGATGCAGGGACGTCCTGGTCAGCTTCCACAGCTCTCTCTCCCTTTGCTCTGGGATGTCTCACCCCTTGTTACCCCAAATACCAGACACCTGACTGTACCACACTGGTGTTTGTCACAAGCAGAGCTGTGGCTTGCTGTTGATAATGGGCTCAAAGCTGGGGACAGTCGGGCAACTGTCACCCGACAACCACGTCAAACAGACCAGTAGAGTTGATATTTTCTGCTAGAAAGCTTTTTAGCTTCCAGAAAATGCACTGACTGCCAGGAGCATCCCCAGGGAGGTCTGGTTAAATCACAAACCCATGGCTCTGGGTCACTGAAACTGAAGAGTCTGAGACTGTTTTCTCTTTTTTTTTTTTTTTTTTCTTTTTTTTTGGGGGGCTATTAAGTAAATTGAATCCAGAAATGAACATGTCTGCAAGACCCACTGGTACCCAGTTCTCCCCACCTAGGTGCAAATACTGCAATGAGAGGGTAGGACTCGGGTCTGACTTTACCCGTTTCCACGGAGGAAAAATTCAGGCTTTCGTGTATAGCTTACAGTCCATGGGAGCTGGGTGAAGACAGTCCTGTTTACATGCTGAATTTCCACATTAAGTAATAGATTTAAGGTTGGAAAACTATATGAAAAAAAAGATAAAATTATTTCCTTAAATGGCATAAATCTGAATATTGGTTTATTTTGCACAGGTTATAATGCACCCTCTGAAACCTCGCACGTCTGCTGCAAAAGGTGTTATATACATCTCTGTAATCTGGATCATGGCAACTTGTTTTTCCCTGCCACATGCCATCTACCAAAAACTCTTCACTTTTGAATACAGGTAAGGATGTACTTTACTTTTCTCTTCCCCACAGTCTCCCTGGAGACCAAACTCTCAGTGGTCATACTTTGGTTTCTTCTACTGAAAGCCTTGAGCTTATGTCAAGGCCAGCCAAATATGGATCTAGTCTACAATTTTCATCAGATTCCTTTTGCGCTGTCTGATTTTGTGTCCCTGTTTCTATTTTTAATTATTTTATCTTTAATCTCTCACACTAATCACCTGAAAGAGGCTAAGAAGTTAGAGGATCTGACCTGGAACCTCTACCTCTATACACTGGCGTTTTACACAATGTACCAATCTGACCTGTTTGGGCAGAACAGAAATGGGGAGAAACCTGAAAATGAACAGGCGCTAATCTACTTTTTGGCCCTGGCAAAGTGAAAACAATCTCCTCAGCTGCTTGTTTCATAAAATGCCGTCATGAGCCTTGATATTTGGAAAGTGCTTTGATGAGGGAAAGGTCCTTAATATGTGCAGAGACTGTGTTTCTGTCTGCTAAAGGACAGAGAATAAAAAGCCTGCTTCTGTGCAGCTGGAAATTTTGTAATTGATGAAATTCATAAAATTATCCTAAGGTCACGAGTGCCCAGGAGAAATTATCACCACATTGCTCACAGGCTGCTCCGTGGCTCCAGTCCTTGGGGAGCAGAGCTCCGCTGAGCAGTGACACGTGTGCGTAAAGGAAGGGTCTCCCCCAGGCTCTGTGGCTGGACCCCTCTCCCTCCTACCCTCTCGTTTCTGGTGCACTTCTCCCGCAGTGCCCAGGCATATTCTCTCTCACCCCCTGTCCGGTGTCTCCCCTTGCAGCGAGGAAGTGACCCGATGCCTGTGTCTGCCAGATTTCCCCGAGCCCGCTGACCTCTTTTGGAAGTACCTCGACTTAGCAACCTTCATTTTGCTCTATGTCCTGCCCCTTCTGATCATCTCTGCTGCCTACGTGACGGTGGCCAAGAAACTCTGGCTGCGCAATGTCATCGGGGACGTCACCACTGAGCAGTACTTTGCCCTTCGTAAAAAGAATAAGAAGACCATAAAGATGCTGATGCTTGTTGTCATCCTCTTCGCGGTCTGCTGGTTTCCCTTGAATTGCTACGTCATCCTCCTCTCCAGCCAGACCATCCACACCAACAATGCCCTGTACTTTGCCTTTCACTGGTTCGCAATGAGCAGCACCTGCTACAACCCCTTCATCTACTGCTGGCTCAACGACAGCTTCCGATCAGAACTCAAGGCTTTGCTCAACATCTGCAGAAAACCTCCTAGACCCACCGAACAGAGGCTTCCCTCCACGGTCCCATCGTACCGACTGGCGTGGCCAGAAAACGGCAACCTCAAGAGGTTGCAGGTCTCCCATCTCCTCCCATCGGCCTCCAACATCCAGTTGGGAAAGACAGACATCTCTGCAGTGGAGCCGATAGTAGCTGTGAGCTAAACGGTGGCCCTGGGAAACCTGTAAGGATCACACATAGATTTGGCTAGAGCTAAAATGGTGGGAAGGTGTGGAGCCCTGGCATGCTTGGGGGCTGTGCAACCACACGCGATAAAGCCAAGAAGGAGGTTCTGCAGGAGGTAGCGTGAAAGAGCTGGGTGTTTGATGCAGGCTGACAATAACGGCGTGGAGCCCTTAAAGGAAAGAAAACAAACTCTTCTCAGGAAGGAACTCTCTTTGTCAAGTTGACTTTGGATCAGCTTGCAGGATGACATTCTCTGCATGTATGTCGCTGTTATCTGCATGACTAGGCCTTCTTACCACTGGGGCTGCGTGTCTGTTTTGCTGGTATTTACACACAAAAGCAACAATCTAATGACATAAAGCTTCCTTTCCCTTTTCTAAGTCTTTTAGTAGCAGCATGGAAATGGTCGAGATGTAGACCTTTAGGTTGCTGGCTGGGTAGGAAGGCGTCCCTTCTGAACTGGGGCCTGACGGATCAAGATCTGCTCAGAACGAGCAATCAGATACATTTCACAAATCCATGTTTTGGTGGAAATACCCTCAGAGAGGTGGAGAGTAAGGTGGACATTGGAAAAAGAGCAGTCTCTTACATTACAGTCATTTTCTTTAAGGTAGGATTAAAGAAGGATGGATGTTTATTCTTTGCATAAGTAGATGGCGAGCACCAACCTGTTAGCTCACCGAATTTTTCTTTCCTAAGACGAAGTCATGAATATTCAGAAAGCTTTTCTTCAAATAGAAAACTAAACGCCAAAAAGTTACTTTTGAGAATGTTGGACTTACCATCCACAGCTGGAGAAGAGGTAATTAAACACTACTCTGAGTTTCTGCTAGGACCTTTTGATCAGAGCATCTCTGCAATGTTGTCAAGTGGCAACTAAAGGATCCCAGAGATTGACGTTTTATTTTGTCTTTCAATGTTGCTCCCTTATGCTGTAAAGCACCTGGGTACTTCTCAGATCAGACATCTGGGACATTTCATCCCAACTAAGACCCTAGCTCTCTGGAATCAGTTCATAAATGGAGTGCTTCGAGAGAACAGATGATATCCGTGATAGCAAGTAATAAAAGTGGAACATTTCTCTGCAAGGTATCCTCTGGCGATTGCACAATTTTGGTGCATTTAAAGACAAGTGAGATGTGTCCTTCTTGGGGTGGCTAAGAAAATTGATTTGACTGCAGCTGTCTGGAGTAGTTTGCAGAACTTGATGTTCTTAGCAGAAGAAAATCTGATTTGGAATAATGAAAAAAAATGAGCATTCCAAAAACTGTACCTCGTGTTGCACAGGAAAGCAATAACTGTCTCTGTGCTGAGGAAATCAGCTTGAATGTCACACCAAGGTGCCCCATTCCACATCCAGCTTGCAGCAGACATCAGTGAAGTGAGAAAAATCTTTTTATAAATGACTATAACCGGGGGAAAAAAAAAAATAACATAAACTGTTTTTCCCAATGTCCTGTAATAAAATTACACTTCTGAAATAATTTTCAGTCGTGTGCGGGTCTTTCACACGTGAGTATTTAAAAGAGACTGAGATGCCTACCACTCCTTGCAGCTCACCTGTCCTTTCACAAGGTGTTACGTCTCTCACTTTGAATCCAGTGGTATTTTACTACCCTTTATCACGGCCCCACGGGTCAGGGTACTTTGTGTCACTGGTACGCAGGATCAAACCTTTCCTCCTGCCTGCCGTGACCCCTTAAGCCAAGTCCCATTTCCTCCCTTAGAATTTGCAACATGTCAGCCCTGAAGTGGTCAGGCAGTTGGACTAGATGATCGTTGTAGGTCCCTTCCAACTGAAATCTATTCCATTCCATTCCATTCCATCCTGTCCTATTCTATTCTATTGGAGATTGGTTCCCTCGGTCAAAAGAAAAACCATTTACGTGCAGATTCTATCAGCGAGTGTTCACTCACTGGTGGCAGAGAGGAGGGATAAAAGCAGTGAGGAGAAAGATGAGAGGGGAGGGAGCGTGTGATGGCAGCAGGAGGAAGAGGAGACTCAGACACAGGACAGAAGGGAAAGGGACGGTGTGAGGAAAGGAGATACAGGGAGCCCACGTCATCTTCTTCCTTAATTTTATCACAGGTTTTGTAAACATTGAACAAAACCAATTTGATGGCTATATGTTTGTTATTTCATATTCATTAATAAAAATCTTTCTTTACTTGGATTTCTGGAATGGCTTTACTGAGCTTAAGCTAATAATGAACAGAAGAGTTTCCCTGTCTGTGGTAAAAGGAGGAGAGTGAGAGGAGATGGAGACCCTCACCAAAAGCATCCTTTCTTCACTCAGCGAAAAAAATATCAAGGCTATTGTTTGGGTTTACCTAGAGAATCACCTTGCTTGAAGAATGGAAAATGTTGTCTACCTCTGGGGTTTTTTTTAAAAAAGTCTGCCCTTAGGGAAATGCAATATTTCAAATCTTCATATATATCTGTTATTTTGCAGGATTCTTCCTCTGTTTGGTCATGAACGACTTGAGAGAGGAAGTCTGCCTGGACATCTACTTTTGCAAGTTAGATTTTGCTAGTAGCTTGACCTTCTGCTCTGATCCTTCAGAGGATCTTCACTCCTGGCAACGGCCACGTGCCTCTCATGGCTTCTGCCAGACCAAGACTACCGTGGTTCTACCAGCATCACCCGCGGCTGGGGAGAGCTGAGTGAGCACAGGGCTGGGCGACTCTCCTCGGAAAACTAAAGCAAAGCATTTTTAAAGTAAGATTCTGCTGTTGACAGTCTTATCAAAGAGGAGAGGGAAAAATTATCCTTTGTGTTTTGGATTCCTCTTTTTATGCTTTGTTTTTTTCTGTCACATCTTCTATTTTTTTCCTTTTTCTTTTTTTCCAGTGAGTCTGTAGCTTAAAAGACTCAAGCACAAACACTTCAATTGTGATTATTCTATTTGTTGTCTGACGACGACTCAGCTGAGTTAGATGTCCAAAGTTTCTTTCTTGCCCAGAAATCTCTGCTATCAGAGAGTTTTAAGAGTTTGATCTGGGTGGTGTCTTTGATTTGTGGTACTCATCATCATCAAACACAGGCAGGAGTTTACGCTCTGTGCACCCCCCGCCTCCAGGCACAAGACTGATCAGACTCTGAAGGACCTAAAACTTTGAGGACAAAAAGTTTCTCCGTTTCCCTGCCGGAGAAGGACACACTGCCATGACAGCTCTTACATCAGCTGTCATTCCATAGTTCTGGGGACTCCTGGGAAATCACTGTGACTGCTGCATGCACCCTGGCCCTACTGAGTTTGCAGGGTGTACTGGAGCTCCATCTGAGGGAGGTTTTGGTGTAAGAAAGGTTGCAGGTTAGTGGTCAGTTGGACCTCATGGACAGGCTGGCAGCAGAGGTGAGCCTCCAGTGATGCTTGGCCTACCCAACACTTTAGTACAGCTTTGCCAAGCCAGAACCATTTGGACCAAGCTGTGCTTTACATCAGAGGTCTTTTTTTTCCCCTTTCAGTGAGTGCAGTGCAGCTGTTTTCAGGTGCATACGTAGAATCAGAGAGTGGTTTGGGCTGGAAGGGACCTTAAAGATCATCTAGTTCCAACCCCCCTGCCATGGGCATACACTTGTTATAATGGATTCTGCAGCTAGATTCTTGTATTTAGCTTTGTCTGGGACCAGGGGCTCATGGTCTGAACTCAGTAAGATGTTCTTTCTGAAGCTGAGGGTAACCTTTGGCCATCTTAAGATTCACCTTCTTTGGGTGCCGTTATCGTCCTTTGAAGAGCTCCATATGTAGAAACTTGCCATAACTCCAGTAGGCAAGATCCTCAAATGCCCAGTCACAACGATGTTTGTTCCAGGTGGGTCTGAGCTCCTGCCGTTACAGCTCTGTATCCCACACCCTGCGCCGGGTGGAAAACCTTTCTCCTCCAGGCTCTGACCAAAGATGGATCTGGGCACGGAGGGGGTGTCAAAGTGCTGAAGCTGTTTGGTTTAATTACAGAGGAGGGGTGGACCCGGCAAAAAGAAAAGAAGAGGCAGATTGGACAGTGAACCTGAACAGCCTGGTCTAGGGATGGACAAGTGGCCAGTGGCCAGCAGAGGTACGAGTTTTAGAGAGAACTGGGCAGAAGCATCCAAGAGAAGGACAAGCCCATCATTAACGCACTAGAAATGGTGCCCTTGATAACTGTACATAAAACACTGTGCTACCAATTATTTAACACGGTACAGAGCAATTTCTGATGAGTGTTTCCTAATTAGCTGTTTTTCATTTTCTTCATATCTGATTTGGGATTCTGGAGAAACATTCTGCATTCACTGGTGCTGCTGAAACCAGTGGGGGTTGTGCTGTGAGCACACAAAGCGCAGTATGATGCAAACTATTCCAAAAACATCATGTCCTGGGCAATTAAAATTGGGCTTCATGGATATTTTTTCACTCTACCCCAGCTCTGCTGCAGACCACAGGGTTCTTTTAAAATGTGAATACAGCCATTGGTGCGTAACCTGCTTTCAGATGCCATCTCCTTGACTGTGAAAGGATGGTCTGAGGGATGAGAAAATGAGATACGTGTACAGGGTGGAGATTGTCTTTCATTTTCCTTTTTGTGTGTGTTTGCCTGTCTGCTGCGGCTGGACTTTTTGCTACCTTTTGATTTTTGGTCTTGTGCAGTGCTTTGAGACAGGTGGTTTAGTAGTTAGCCTTAGAAAAACACATCTGCAAGAACAAGCCTGTGGGGGACTTTGGTGTGAGAAGGGACTAGTTGCTCTGGAGCACGTAGGGATCATGCTGTTGGGAGGGTTTTCTTTCCCCTCCCCCCCATTCCCCTCCCAGGAATACAATGAATCAGAGATAAACATGAGGCGTTGTGGAAAGGGGAGGTCATTTCATTTTATCTGACTTTCTAAGCAAGTCGTTTCTCCATACTCACCCTCATACCCGTGTCCTCAACAGCACCAAACCTGTGTTTGTCCGGGTGGCCTGGCCAGGCTGACTCCTCTGTGACACAGAGCCCAAGGAACGCTGGCTACCGACTCCTTATTACATCTTTTGGGTTCCTTTTTGTTCACAACAATGAACTAGATTTTGGACGTGTGTTTTGTACTCTTTAAGAGTCAATGATTATTATTGTTATTTTTTCCCTCAAAATCTTGCCTGCTTCTGCGTCCATAAATCTTAGCCAAGGCCTGCGGTTTTTTTCCCTCCTTTTCAGTGTCTTTATAGATACAGACTGTCCTCCTGTTGGGGTGAAGGGAAAGCAATGGTACAGGTGTTGTGACCTTGTGGCCGTCCTCCTGTCATCACACCACAGGTCTTCTGCTGACAGCTTTACCAGAACCATAGCTGTGTTGCCCAGAGCTCACCCGTTTGGCTGCTATCAGTCATGCTCTTGGCAGTCAATAGAGGTCATTCTTTTAAACCTGGCTCAGTTGTTTCCTCTGGAGCTTTCACACAGGTGCCTCTGGAGCAGATTGAGAACGCGGCAGAGCGGTGTCTACTGGATAACAAAGAGTACGCAAGGCACGTTGCAGGAGATCCACACAGCCTGAGCACAGGAGTTTTGTGGAAAAATGAATTGTATTTGGAGAATGCATCATCTGGCATGTGAATAAGGGAACTCAATGAAGGTCACATAGGTGAAGTTAATGCTGGCGTCTCCAAAACTTTGAGTGATTGGCTCTGCAACTTTCATGATTTAGAGAGTGGTGTGTTTCTTCTATTCTAAAGTGAAATCATTTGAATTGACAATACTGTTTCCTTGTTTTTCTATTTCCTTGAAAAATATCATAACAGGCCTACGAAAATTAGCTTGGAAGTTCTATGAATTCATGAATATTAATTCTCTGTTTCTAACAATGTTCCTGGTGTTTTATTCATTTCCTCCATGTAGAATTACGCAGAGACCTTGAAAGGGAACAAAGATGATGCCAGGTTGTATTTGGCAGCTTGTGCTATTCTGAATAGCACTCGGGGAAATGAATCCTTGAAGCCTTTCTTGCACTTGTTGATGTCAGATGAGGTTTTTCCCTCCCAACTTTCATTCCCTCTCTCTTTCGCTCCCTCTCCCTCCCTCCCTTGAGGCTCCTGTCCCTGGGCCTGTGGTCCACGGCACCTCTACTGGTATCGTGGCACTTCTTAGCCTCAGCGCTGTGAAGATAAAAGGTAGCCTCAGTCCAGGGCTTTGCATGTGAAGCTTTTTCTAAGCATTTAAGCTAAAGCATCACCTTTCAAATGAATTTGGTGGCTTCTTTTTCATGTCCTTTGTGAAGAGCTGTCTTTCACTTTTTTTTTTTCATTTGAAAAGACTTTTCTTCCTTCTCCCCACTTTCTTCTACAAAAATCAGAGCTCTTCCAGTTTTCCCTTGCAGATGCCATTTTCTATGCCTCTAAGCCTTCTGTGCTTAATCATTATGAAAAATCACTAAATAGCCTGTAGATTAGTTGCTTCTGCTTTAATTTTGACTGGTGAAATATTAACTCCCTCTGGGCTTCTCCTGTAAAAACAGGACAGGGAAGGAAGGAAGGAAGGGAAAGGGAATTGCTTGCTGACACTGCTCTTTGCTGTGAATCCCAGGGGCACCAGTTGATGCCAGTGCTGGGCATCCAGTGGTCACTCCGTGGTGGCCTCTTAACTGTCATTTCCAGTGCGTCATAAAAGCGTATCTAGTCATGGTGGAGACTGAAAGTACAATGCGTGACTCCTGTAGAGCAGATGTACGAGTTTGCTAGCTGAAATGCTGCAGTTATCCCCAGATGTAAACGTAAGACGGGCGGGAGAACCACCAGTCTGTTCCCTGCAGCCCCACAAGCCCTTGCCCTGTGTCTGGCCTGGGGGGAGGAAGGGTGCAATGGCTCACCAAGACCTATGAATGATCGGGTTTGTCCGAGCAGCCCTTGATGCTGGGGCAGGTGCTGGATTAGCCCTGCGTTGCCCTTTTGCTGTGTGCACCACTGATGTCTGGGGCCTTTGGCTTTCCCGGGCTGGAAAAAAAAAGAGGTCACCTCCCTGAGGGCAGCTTCCCTGGAGTGTAGATACAGTAACTGTCAGACTGCAGAGACAAACCAACTGGAAAAGATTTACTATTAAGAATAATATGAAATGTATTATTATTTATTTCTATAATAATTTATTTTTTACCTCTATGACACTCTATTCACTTGGTACCTAGCATTTATACCTTCTCTACTCCACCCCATGTTGGGGTCCAACCACGCCGCCCGCATCTGCACTGTTTGGAAGGCAGGTGGAAGCAGGGGAGCGACCATGTGTTGGAGGTTGTCTGTGAGGCAGTGCTGGCAGAGCAGCGGCAGAGGTCACAGCATCTGTGACCCATTGCAGGCCAGAGATGGGAACCACGCCAGCCCGGGGAGCCTGCACAGCTGATAAATCTGAATGTACAAGTGGAAAGGAGGGAAGTCTCCACCCTGGAGTAAAATGACTATTTGGTACAGGAGGTTTAACACGGTGTGGTGAGGTAGTAGATGGAGCAGAAGCAGCCTCCTGGATGTTAACTGGGCTGTGGCTGGGGTGATAGGGACGAACGGGGACTTCTGGTCTGGGTAGTTGCTTCAGCATGTGACTCGGTAGGTGTGGACCTACTGGGTGCAGATACCTGGGTGTCCTCCTGTGGAGCTGCTGCAAAGGGATCGTTTTCCTCTACAGAAGCAGCTCCTTCCACAGGCTGAACATCTGGGCTTCTTCTCAGGTGGCCTTCCTTCAAATCTTGGTCCAGTGAAAATGCAGCTGATGCTGTGGTTTTGACACCAGCACTTCACTTACAGATTCTTAGCAGAGGGGGAAAATACCTCTTAAAAAGGGGGCTATAGTGAAAGCGTAACTAAAAAATGCAAGGGAGAGGAGTTAGTTGCCATCGTTTCCAGACTGAGAAAGACAGAGATATGATAACTAAGCATTTGAATCAGAAGAGATAAACATGGATATTATAAAGCACTATCATGGATATTTTAAACCTAAATTTTAGGCTGAATAAAATGTTCAGTACAGTTCTGTTAATTAATAACCACCCTTGTGTTTTCACTGTTTGGGAGCACAGAAGTGTAGGATTTTCAAAAGCATAAAAACTGATTTAGAAACCCAAATACCACTAATTTTCAGCCACTTCAGCATGGAGTGAACACGTAGGTAATAATAGGATGCTGACGTGCACCTTCTCAGCATTCAGCAGACGCCTCAAGAAGATTTAAATTTGCAGTACAGCAAGATATGGAGTAAGTACAAGAAAAGCATGATGCCATGAGCTTATCTTTCCATTTCATGGCCTCAAAGTAACCAGAAAGAGCCAAAATCTATTTTATCCGCATTTCCGCTCCTCAGCTTACTCCGAGAGGCAGGCTACATCAGAGCAGTGAAGCTACGGAGCTAGGAGCTCATATTGAGCTCAGCAACAGTTGGATGAAGCCATACAGCTCTTGGATGTGAGTAGATACAGCTGCACAAGGCTGAGCCAGGACCCACGTGTCCTTAGCAGATGATTTTCAGCTCTGTTTATTGTCCTCGTGTGCTGCAAGCGCAGCCGTCACAGGGCTCGCGCTTTGGTACTGAGCAGAGCAAGCCTGCGGACTCACAGATTCAAATCCTTGAATGTAAACCTTCTCCAGACTCTTCAGAATAGTATTTCACATGCAGTAGCAATGGTCTGGTGGGAAGCGGGCCAGTCCTGTGTCAGTCTCAGAGTCTTCAGCAGTAGAGCGTGAGCTGCCACTGCGGTCAGACATTGTGGTGCTCAGCAGGAAAAATCCACAACTTACTTTATTCCACTACATGGATTTCTTTACGACGGAGAAATTTCTGGTGCAGCCAAAAAAATGGCAAGGGCCAGCTCTCTAGTGGAGATAAATGCCAGGGATTTTTATTTCACACAGGCTTTTCTATGCCTGCCACAATTACCAGTAAGCCAAGTCAGAGACTGTCTCATCCCAAAGAAAGCACCAAAGAGCTGACGCGTGGTACCTGTTTACGTTAGAGGGATATTTCATAGAGCACAGGCACAACTGACAGTGCATAACACACCCAAAGCCTCTGGCATTAATACATAAGAGGAAGCCAAGACTCCTTGAAGCATGTTGAGACCATCACCCAAGGAAAAGATGACAGATTTCTCCTGCACAGAAGAAATGAACCTCAGGTTTTGTTGACATTGTCTCTGACTTCAGGGCAGCCCATCCCTTCTCCTGTCAGCGCTGGACAAATACGTTCTCCTCTCAGTTGATGGAGATGAGAAGAGGGCTGCTAAAATATAGTAATTTCCTAGAACTTCAGGAATGTTAATGTCATTGTCTCACAGTCATTTTCCGAGGGTATTAGGCACCATCCTCAAACTATCTCCAAGCTATCTTTGCTTCTACTGTTCTTACAGGTAAAGTACTGGGAGGTTTCAGAGATTTCAAAGTCATAACTTTCTGATAAATATAAACCTCCTCCTAATTTCCTTAATGAGTGTGTTTAACTGGCCACTACTAGCTAATAAGCAAGATTTTTGTCGTTGGAGCTCAAAGCACTCAGCAAAGGTTGATACCAATGTCTGCATTTCAGTACCACAGAGTGAGAGCAGTTATTCACCCCCACAGCTGACTATTGAAAGCCTTCGCATGTTGAATGCGAAACTGCAAGATGGTTTTTGATGTATTTTGGGCCCACCATGATTAAAATAGTCTGGCTGTGTCCTGCATAGAAGTCGTTCATGGATCACAGTGTGATACCCTAGCGCTTGCCTGCTCTGTGAAAGCAGAGACTCCCCAGCTTGCTCCGAGATGCAAGCACAGCCATCACAGGGCCATGGGCAGGTATTCCCACTAAAAGTAGACCTTCGTGGACTTAAAAAGAAGCGAAGAGCTGCTACTATAAAGTGTCAGGTAGCAGAAAAGTGTTTCAAGAGCTTCAGAGATGTCTTATCCCTCTAAATAGACTGACCTGGAAACTCTGTGGACACGCAGCCAGAGCTTTTTAACAGCAGTTTCCCAGGAGACTGAGAATAACTATTGTTCACGACTGCCCTATTCAGAAATCTCTCGAGTGCTGGTGAGGGAGCGTAGTCAGCTCTGCCACCGATGGCCAGCCTTGCGTCCCAGCCACCGAGCTGTGACTGTCCGCACGCACGGAGGCACCCACACCGTATCACAGCTCTCGGAGGCCTGGATGAGACGGCTCGTACCTTCCTACAGCCTCTGTGTCCGCTACGTCGTGACTGGGTAGCTTGCTCTCTTGTTTCCTGGTCTTCCTTATACCCCCCAGGGGGGTGAGGATGGGATTCTCCCCTGCCTCCCTCATCCTGTGCAGCCCAGCGGAAGGGCAGCCCCTGCTCCTTCCCAGGGACCGCACGGTGGGATGGGGAGCAGGTTTGGGCTGACACTAGAGAAAGAGAAACAGGAAAACTCTTTGTCCCATCCTTTCTTCTCCTGAGAAGCATGTCCCTTGCAGCCTGTCCTCTGGTGTGCAGGTTTGAAGGGATTTCTGAGAGCCACTGCAAATCACGGTGGGGTCAAACCTCCAGCTCTTGCCTTAGGCTCAAAGCCTTTTGATGATACTTAGAGAGGCAGGGATGAATCTGGGCATCACTACAATGTCCTGACCAGAAGAAAAATTACCTTTGTCTACAAAACAAATGCATGGAGAGTTTCTCCTCCTTCAGATCAGTCTCTCAGCCACCTCTTAGCTGTCTCTTTTCTCTGCAGGCTGTATCTGGCAGGCAGGGCTTTGCGGGATGAGACAGCTGTGCCTATCCCACTAAACAACTGGAGGTCCACAAATGATTCCTGGCTCTAAGGTGTCAACTCACTTGTTCCCACAGTGTGTAGAGCTGGCTCCATCTAGAGCTGACCGTCTATGCCATGGTATACAGTCCTTGACTCTGAGCCCTGTGGGTCACAGGCATATGGGGATATTAAGACATAATTACATTTTTTGAATGCTTTTCAGTTCAAAGCACTATAATGTGATGGATTTGCCAGTGGCCACCAGAATAGTTTTTATTCAGCAGCAGATAGGGCTCAGGAATGAACTAACATTTGAACAATGAGGACAGCAGGGACCAAAACCTTCACTCTTATTTGGCAGTGTAAGCCCACTCTTATTTTGGCAGTGAAAGCTCATTCCCAGATGTCAAACAGACAAGTAGCCGTCGGGTCTGTTTCTCATCCTGCAGCTCAGACTCCCGGCACAGAGGGGTCGTTCTGCACCGTGCAGCATCACATAATTCTCTCATCCCAATTTAGCACAAATAACAGGGAAAAAGCAAACAAAAAACCCCAATTCTTTTTCTTTTGCTTTCACTTCCATTGCTTTAAGTACATGAAGTTTTTAAGTGTGCAAGAGCTAAAGCACTTAAAAACATAGCACTAACACAACGAGCCCAGGTTATTTTCTTCCCTGGGCTGGTGACTCACTCAAATGTCTTCAAAGGCACCTACTGCTTTCCCTGGACTTTATGTGACTTCAGAGGGCTAATTCAGCAGGCACCTGAGCCGGATGAGAGTTCATTCATAGCCAAGGAATTTCATTTAAATGAAGGTGTTTGGTTAATCTCAATGATAGAAAGAGTTTGTGAACAGGCAAAGCAACGCACATCAAAAAAATCTTGCAGAAACAGAAGAGAGGATGCAAATTTTACTACCTTAAAAAAAATAAATCAAGTGGTTTTATGTAAATTACGTGTCACTGTCCTTCAGGAGAGGGCTGGTAACATGAAAATATTCTCAAGCAAATGAATATGTCAATATTTAACGATGTAAAGCCAGAACAGATTTATTCTTTTCAGTGTTTGAGTAATTAATTTTAAAAATTGTACTAGTAATTTAGTATATTCAGTCGAATATTCCATTATGAGGAAAAAACAGCCAAATTCCAATCTAATGCTTTGATAACTTCTCTCTCAGCCACCAGCCACTGTGATGTGAGTGCCTTACGATTGCAGCGATGTCCAGAAGATTTCTGCTTCCTCAAGCTGTCTTGTATCATTTTCACTATTGCGTTCCTCTAAAGAGCACGCTTTGTTTCCCAAGTTCTACCCAAAACCAGCTCAGTTCTTTCCCAAAGAGCATCTCCCTCTAGAGGAAATCCGAGAGAAATAACTGAATTTTTGAACAGCCTTACCACCAGCAATTGCGTTTCCAGATGTTATAGCCTTGGTACCCCATCGCTGCAGTAGCTAGATCAAATAACTCTATGGGCTGCACACTTGCCAAACCAGATGATCTCCTGAGAGGTGAATAAGTGTTAGTCACTTCACAGGGCAACATTAAAACAGTAAGGAAACCATTTGTGTGCAAGGTTAATAACCTTGGAACGCTTTAAGGAATCTGTCAGGAAATAATAGTTAAACAAATGCCAGGATGTTACCTGCCATGTGAAAAATCACGATGTTGCAAATGTTCCTGGAGGAACAACCACAGACCAAGTTTCAGGCTTCACCACATTACTTCAAGCAGCATAGAATCATAGAATGTGTTGGGTTGGAAGGGACCTTTAAAGGTCATCTAGTCCAACCCCCCTGCAGTAAGCAGGGACATCTTCAACTAGATCGGATTGCTCAGAGCCTCATCCAGCCTGGCCTCAGAGCAGACTAACGCTCCCCAGAAGCATCCAGCTGCAGAAGGAAAGCAAATCTGAAGGGCTGAGGTATTTATTGCTTTGAGTGCTCTGCACCCAGCTCTTTTCTTTCCTTCTCTCCACTTTGGAGAGCCTTAGAGCCATGACTTCCAGGGCAATCATCCTGCAGGAGAGCCAGCCTGCGTGGGAAGGGGCTGCTCACCACCGCTAGCACGTAAGTGTCTTAACTCTTCACAATATGTGGATTAATCCCCAAACTGACAAGCTGGAGAAAGGAGATGTGCGTAATGTAAAACACAGTGGAAATAAAATCAGTAGAAAGCTAGTCTTACTGACTTCATAATTTTTTAATTTGCTTTTCGGTGCATCTGTGCCTGTGTCTGCAGCACATCATAGCCCACGCTGGCTCTTTGATCTGCTGCTGCCTGCGGAGCAAAATAAGCAAACAAGATACTCCTCAAAAGACGATAATCAACCCGCAGTCATGTTTCTCCAGACTGCTTGGCCTTGGGGCTCTCCGAACTCATTTCAGAAGAATATCACATAAAAGAAAAAGACACCTTTCACCTTCTATTTCCTGTTTTTACGCAGTTGAAAAAATGTCTTATCTACTCCAATATCTGGAATTTTAAAAACAGAGGGATTTTTTTTTAATTCACTTATGAAACACATACTAAAGCTGTCTGGGTTTATAACAATGCTGATGTTTTCTGAGAAAAACCTCATGGATTAAAACTTTCAGAAAATTTACACACAGTAACTTATATCTCAGCTTCAAATTCAAATATATTTTGGGCAACTGTAGCCTGCTTGAAATCTCTTGCTCTGATACTGTTCCCCATTACTTTAACACAAGGTTAGAAAAATGAACACTGCTCTCATTATGTTTCTCTGGAGTAAATATTTCTCTGATAGCGATGGAAAGTCAACGTTGTGTAACATTGTAATAAGCACAGCTTTTAAAAGAGCAGTAATATTACCAGGTGAAACCACCATTTCACTCTTAATTTTGCTTCCCATTGTGTACAGGAATGACACAAATTTCAGCTACGGGATCACATGTTAGTTTTTTATGATGCCCTGCCTTATCTGTTTCACAGGAGGACGGTGTTCAAAAGCAGTTATTTAATACTTTCTTTCTCCTCTCTATCAACGATGGGTAGGCATCCTTTTCAAACCCTGCTCTGAATTGGGAATTAATTTCCTCAGAACACTTTCTTCAGAGTGCTTTTCGTAGCACTCAATGACATTGAAGAAATATTTGCATATTCTGACACTTAACATTTTTTTAGATGCTCCCATTTGATGAAGTGGTGTTACCGTCTCTATTTTATAAAACAGGCACTGAGAAAGAGAGAGAAAAGCAAACACATCTTGTACTCAGGATGCCTGGAACCAAGGGCCCGAGACCAACAGGGTTCAAAAACATGCGCAGAAACAAGTAAAAATTCTTTTGTGTTTCATTTTATTGATGCCTGGATATGTCCTCAGAAAAGCTGGAAACGTTGATTCACTATAATCACTTTTTCTGACAACAGTAGGATGATGTCCTTCACTTGAAGTTAACAAACTACAGGATATTTTGCCTATGGATTTGAATGTTTGGTAACAGCAGAGCAATTATGAGATTTAGGACTTTCCCAGTACTTCGAAGTGGTCACATCTTTTCCATCTTCTTCTGCAAGCTTTGTCTTCTCCCAAGTTTTGGCTTCTCATTCCAAGCCACTTCTTCCTTCTGCCAACTCTTTATTGCAGTGATTTTGCCCTAATCCAGCAAAGGCTGTTTTTCCCCCATAGAATTTCTTCATCTTCTTCCCTGACGTCCTGTGCAAGTATAATCTTTTTAAAAGGCTTAAAAACACAGTCCTTGCAAAGAGCCCATTCCTGAGTCTATACCAAGTTTCATTTTCAAAGTAACAGGGAGAACAATTTGAGCTTTTCAAATAGAAAAGTGCCAGAATATCTCCCAGGCCTCCTTTATTGTTCTCCAGACGGTTGTCATCTCCTTGCTTAAGGCTTGCTTATATCAGCAGCTAATTAACATTAACCTCAAGGGGCATGAGAACAGTACGGGTGACTTTGTCTTCTTTGAACTAAAAAGCCCGGTTTTGAGGTGGTTTTGTTTTGCAAAATACAAAATATCTTCAAAGGTTTCTCTCTAGTATTAAGAGTTGATAGTGGCTCCCAGATCCTGCTGTAACTCTTCCTCAGTGGAGTTTCCTCCTTAAAGAAAAGGTCATATCCTGCATCGTTCTTGAGCATGTGCAGAACATGCCGAAGACTCTTGCTGCAACAGAGACAAGCGGGCTCAAGGTTTCTGCAGCGAACAAGTCTTTCAAGAAAGGCACTCAAGGCTCATGCAGGGGCAAGGAATTTCAGTTGCTCCCAAATAACTGGCAATTCCATTACATTCCCTTTTTTTTAACCTGTCTGTAAAGTGTCGGTCCCTCCCTTGCTGCACCGAATGTCCCAGCTGACCTCTCCTCTAGAGAGGGCTCATTGGTTTTCCCTCATGGTTCTTTTTAGGGTGTAGCGTAAGAATTAAGATGAACTTCTAGAGACATCCTGCTGTCTCTGGCCTGCTGCAACTTTAAATATGTCATTTGTGAGCTGCAAGGTCATCTGAAGCCCCCAGAGGAAATCTCTGTTGAGTTTGTCTTCATTCCCTTCAGCAAAATTGCTACCAGCAATGGTCCATCAGCCTCCACCCCTTGCTTTACTGTTACACTCTCTGAGAACCAGGAGAAGTTTCTCTTCCCTGCCCCCTGAGGTGCTCAGTTCTGAATCAAAGGGCCATGAGATCTTGGATCTTGATGTCTGAAGCTTGGGAGGCTACTGTGGTCTGGAAGGACACCAATGGACATCTACCACTCAGCCTCCTGCTATAAGGCTTGGGGGAGGAGAAGGTGTAATGGGGAGGAAGAGGAGGAGGAAAGAAACAACTTGGCATTTCAATGAAGGTATTTCAGGACATTTCATACCTTAACCTTGACTTCAAATCTGATCCATGGTTAAACCCTAAGGAGCATGAGGCTGTAGCTCAGGATGACTACATTGGTTGCTGACACCAGATAGCCTCCCTGGCACGTACTTTTCCCCCGTATTTTGATGCAGTTCTGAAGACATAAATATTTCATTCAGAGTGTGGGAACGACACTTCTTCCCTCAAATGAGTGAAGCCCAGTTTTGTGGCAGTTCACTGTCTGATCTGTGAAGAGGAAGAGGTGAGAACTGCTGATGTTGTGGACCGTTGGCAGCAGCTCTGAGATGTCAGAACTCATTTGCCTTTGTACGTGACAACGGCTTGTGAGGAGAACTCCTTTAGCAGGAAGTGGTTTCTCTGAGGAAGTATCTAAAGCTGGAAACCTGTTGCTGCTGCTATGAGAGTATCAAACCCCAGAGGGCTGGCAGACAGTGTGACCGGATTCCAGCTCCTCATCCCTCCCATGAGCCCGTGAGCCCAGGCAGGGCCTGGGAAATTCATGCTGAGATGCAGCTCAGTTCCAGGTGTCTTTCATCCAGAAGGTTTAGGGGTATGAAAGCAGGGAGATATTGTCTCTCCCCCAGACAAAGACCTTTTCCTCCAGAGGAAGGAGGGAAATGTCTCTTCAGGAAGGTGCAATTTGTGTCTGGAGGATGTTGCATATGAAAGAGGAACTGCAGTCTGAGCAAAAGAACTCGTCCCTTTCTTCTCTGCAGCTCAATCAGACCATTATCAGGGCTGTGGCAGTTTTGATGGACCTTCTTCATCACAAGGAATGAAGTATTTAACCAGCAGTCCTGGCTCTTGGGTCAACATGAGGAGGCCCAACGTAATTCTCAAATGACCAAGATGAGATACCCGCCCTGGGCTCTGTGTGCTTGTGTGGGTCTCTGTGTTACCAGATGTCAGGGAGCTGTGGGAGCTCCTGGAAAAGCTGGTAACCTGAAGAGACTTAGATGCATGCATATGGGTGGAGGCTGGAAGTTTAAGGCTTTCTGTGTTTTTCAGGCGACAGAACATACATAGCTCTGGAAGCAGACACACGCAAGCACTTTCACCACCCAAGCCTCTATTCAGAGGTTACTTGTCAGTACTTGCCAAGGGCTAGTTTTTTGAACTGGCAAGTCCTGCTGTATGTCAAGGGCAGGGTCGGAACGGGCAGTGCAAGATTTTCCTTGTGTTTGTAACCAAAGAAATGAAACGAAACTTTCGGGAACGCCTTGAAGTACAAGATGGGAGGTCTCTTTTCTTTTGCAAAACCCTTCTGGAGCTTCCAGCCTTGCAGGAGAAAAACCTCGGGAAGGGAAGGGGAGGGAACATGTCAGTCATTCAGTCCTGTTACAAACAAATCACTCCATCAGTATGCAGATTTGAGAGGCCTTTGTTTGCAGAGGGCTGGGATGCCTGTTATCATTTCCTAATGGCATTTAAATAATCCTTTATTTACAAAGTGTTTTGGTTGCAATATACAATGGGACATTAGTGGTACAGAAAAGAGAACGGGGCACAACTTCGCATTCCAATGTGTTAGCAGAGACTATATAAAGACTGTATAAAGCTCTAGCAAACAGACAGAGCTGCGTTGTACAATAGCACCATCAACCACAGTTAGTAACTCCAGACCAAGTGCTGATCTGCAGTCCTCAATTAACCACAGAGGCAGGCAAATGAATGGCAGGGAAATGGTAAGAAAGACCATACTAGATCTAGAGATTTGACATTTCTCCCATTTGAGTGCATAGGGATTGTATTTTTCCCAAAAATTATTTAGGGATTTTTTTTTTATAAGACCCCTTGGTTTTGCCATAATGCAGAGCGTCCAGCAGCTGAAAGTCTAATTGCTTAAGGCAGCAATTGCCAAGGGTATCAAGTGAGCCTTTGCCTGTGAAGGAAAGATGTCATTGCCTCTGAAACACTTCAGATGCCAGCCCAGAGAGTTGCACCTGAATTTCCATGCCCTGCTGACTCCTGCACAATCATTGCAAGACCTGCAGGTCAGCCGTGCTATTTCTTTCCCCCATTGTGGCTGGAATTTGTATTTTGCTTTCTGAAAAGAGCTCAACCCCATTAGATATCATACAGGGGCTCAAGTATCAAAACTATAGAAGCAAGTCTTCTGAGATGGACACTGAACAGGCTACATGAATTCTTCAGACAGATCATTTTTTAAAAAATTTTTCCACAAGCCAAGAAGTGATTGTGGTAGGTTCTTCTAGCAGGTCCCTTCCCTAGGTTTCTCGGTATTTAGCAGGAAGCTCTGCTAGTTTGTTTCCTCATCTTCTTGAAAAAAGCCCAAACCCTAGACTTTTTCAAACCTCTGAGTACAAGGAGTACTCCTCAATAAGAGCCTCATTCTTCAGCTCACTTCGTAGTGTGAGGCTACCTTGTACTCTTCCTAGCATGTTGTTTAACTCTTATTCTACAAGTAAATGCCAAGGACCTCAATACCAGCCTTAGTGGAGCAAGACAGTTTTAAGCACAACACAGACATTGAGAGTACTTACTGTTGAGATTGTTTCATCTGCTCTTGTTCTGTTCATTGCAATCCAGCTCTCAGAGCAATGTCACAGCCGCATGGAAACACTTCTGTAGTGATGACAACTGCTCATTGAGGCAAATATAGTATAAACTTCACTAAAAGCATAATTACAAACTTCCTTAAGACAGACATAATACTTCACCTACCTTTTAAAACACAATAATTGCTTTGATCCACAGGTTAGAAACAAGGCTGTTCATGTGAGCCTTTGAAAGCAAGTCTACAGTACAAACCTAGATGGAGAAAGAAGGCTGAAAGCTGGGTCGACAAAATCCTTTCAGTGTATGTAAAGTCCAAACTATCCCTAATTTAGAATAGAATAGAATCATAGAATTGTTAGGGTTGGAAGGGACCTCAAAGATCATCTAGTTCTAACCCCCCTGCCCTGGGCAGGGACACCTCCCACTAGATCAGGTTGCTCAGAGCCCCATCCAGCCTGGCCTTTACAACCTGCAGGGATGGGGCATCCACCACCTCTCTGGGTAACCTGTTCCAGTGTCTCACCACCCTCATGGTGAAGAACTTCTTCCTAACGTCCAGTCTGAATAGACCCATCTCTAGTTTTAATCCATTCCCTCTAGTCCTACCATTACCTGACATCCTAAAAAGTCCCTCCCCAGCTTTCTTGTAGGCCCCCTTAAGATACTGGTAGGCCACTAGAAGGTCTCCTCGGAGCCTTCTTTTCTCCAGACTGAACAACCCCATCTCCCTCAGTCTGTCCTCATAGGAGAGGTGCTCCAGCCCTCTGATCACCCTTGTGGCCCTTCTCTGGACATGCTCCAGCACGTCCTTATCTCTCTTGTAGTAGGGGCTCCAGAATTGGATGAAGTACTCCAGGTGGGGTCTCACGAGAGTGGAGTAGAGGGGGAGAATCACCTCCTTCAGTACATTAGAATATACTGGATTTCCATGGTAGCAGAAACAGTTCAGTGGAGACATCTGCTTTTTATGCACAGTGCATAGAGATTTCTTAAAAGAATACATAAAATACAGTTGCTTTGGATCAAGATAAATTATAATTAATAAAATCCCTTACAACAATTTGGACAATTCAGATTTTGATGCCTGTGGATTTTGATTTAAGCTGGGCAGGGAAGCAATCATATCACTGTGAAAGTTCAAGAGTTGTGCACAATGTGAGTTGAGAGCCGTTATCCTGGGATAAAACTTCCTGGAAAAACTTTCTGCCCTAGTAAACTCCTCTGACTATTACCCCCTCTTAGTATTTCAGGTGGGTAGTGATGAAGTGGGTAGAAGGAGCCCAAAATCAATTAAAAGAGATTTTAGAACCTTGGGATGGCTGCTTAAGGGATCAGGAACACAAGTTGTATTCTCCTCTATCCCTTCAGTGGCAATCACGAATGAGGAAATTAACAGGAAGAGGCAAAAGGTCAACTCATGGCTCCGGGACTGGTATTATCCGCAGGGCTTTGGGTTTTTTGATCACAGGCTGCTATATGAGATACCTGGCCTGCTGGTGGCAGGTGGGACGCACCTGTCCCAGAAGGGGAAAAGAATTTTGGGGCAGGAATTAGCAAGGCTCATGGACAGGGCTTTAAACTAGATATGAGGGGGGAAGAGGAGATAACTGGGCCTGTCAGGAATAAACTCAAGGGAGGCATGCCAGGGCTTGAAGGATGGTGCACTAGTGAGGACTCTCACTCTGACATTTCATTTAAGAGAAGGCACAGACATTTAGAAATCATGGAAGCACCTGAGAAGGGTCTGGTAGGAAATGGGGCCCACACTCACAAAAAGGTGCTGGAATCATTAGCAAATCTGAAGTGCATCTATACCAACGCACGCAGTATGTGCAACAAACAGGAGGAGCTTGAAGCCATGATGCACCAGGAAAACTATGACATAGTGGCTATCACAGAAATGTGGTGGGATGCCTCACATGACTGGAGTGCCACAATCGATGGCTACAAGCTCTTGAGGAGGGACAGACAGGAAAGGAGAGGCGGTGGAGTGGCCCTGTATGTTAGAGAATGCTATGAGAGCTCGGAAATCAAGTATAGTGATGATGGGATGGAGAGTGTTTGGATTAGGTTAAGGGCCGATAAAGCTGATATCATTGTGGGAGTCTGCTCTAGACCTCCCAACCAAAGCAGTGAGGCGGATGAAGCTTTCTATAAGCAGCTGGGGGAAATCTCACGGTCACTTGCCATTGTTCTTGTGGGGGACTTTAACCTCCCGGATATCTGCTGGGAATACAACACAGCTGAGAGGGAACAAGCCAGGAGGTTCCTGGAATGTGTGGAGGATAGCTTCCTCACACAGCTGGTAAGTGAGACGACCAGGGAAGGTGCCCTTCTGGACCCTGTGAACACCCCCTGTGAACAGGGAAGAACTTGTAGGGGAAGTACAGGTTGGTGGCCATCTAGGGCACAGTGATCATGAGATGATTGAGTTTCTGATTCTTGGAGAAACAAGGAGAGGGGTTAGTAAAACTGCCACCTTAGACTTCCAGAGGGCAAACTTTGACCTGTTCAGAAGACTGCTGGACAAAATCCCTTGGGAGGCTGCCCTGAAGGATATAGGAGCCCAGGAAGGCTGGACATACTTCAAGAGAGAAGTCTTAAAGGCACAGGAGGAGGCTGTCCCCATGTGCTGAAAAACAAGTAAGCAGGGAAGGAGACCGGCCTGGCTAAACAGGGACCTTTGGCTGGACCTCAAGAACAAAAGGAGAGTCTATGACCTCTGGAAGAGGGGGCAGGTCTCTCATGAAGACTATAAGGATATAGCAAAGCTATGCAGGGAGAAAATTAGGAGAGCCAAAGCACAGCTAGAGCTCAACCTAGCTACAGCTGTTAAGGATAACAAAAAATGTTTCTATAAATTCATTAACAACAAAAGGAGGATTAGGGAAAATCTCCCTCCCTTATTGGATGCAGAGGGAAACATAGTCACAAAGGATGAGGAAAAGGCTGAGGTGCTCAATGCCTACCTTGCCTCAGTCTTTAGCAGTGAAACTAACTGTTCCCTGGGCACCCAGCCTTGTGAGCTGGGAGACAGGGAGGGGAAGCTGGACGAGGTCATCACAATTAAAGAGGAAGTGATGAGTGACCTGCTACATCACTTGGATGTGCACAAGTCTATGGGACCGGATGGGTTACATCCAAGAGTGCTGAAAGAGTTGGCAGACGTGCTCGCCAAGCCACTTTCCATTATTTACCTGAAGTCATGGCTAACTGGGGAGGTCCCAATGGACTGGAGGGTAGCAAATGTAACACCCACCTACAAGAAAGGCAGAAAGGAGGATCCAGGAAACTATAGGCCTGTCAGTCTGACCTCGATACCAGGGAAGGTCATGGAGCAGATCATCTTGAGTGCCATTACAAGTAATATAATGGACAAGCAGGGGATCAGGCCTAGTCAGCATGGGTTTATAAAAGGCAGGTCCTGCGTGACGAACCTGATCTCCTTCTATGACAAGATGACCCGATTATTGGATGAGGGAAAGGCTGTGGACATTGCCTACCTAGACTTTCAAAATGCATTTGACACTGTCCCCCATAGAATTCTCATGGGAAAACTGGTGGCTCATGGCCTGGATGAGCATACGATCTGCTGGATCAAGCACTGGCTGGATGGACGGTCCCAAAGAGTGGTGGTCAATGGAGTTAAATCCAGCTGGCGGCCGGTCACAAGTGGTGTTCCTCAGGGCTTAGTGTTGGGACCATTTCTGTTTAACGTCTTTATTGATGATCTTGATAAGGACATAGAGTGTATCATCAGCAAGTTTGCAGATGACATGAAGCTAAGCGGGAGTGTTGATCTGCATGAGGACAGGGAGGCTCTACAGAGAGACTTGGATAGATTGGACCGATGGGCCAATGCTAATGGTATGAGCTCCAACAAGGCCAAGTGCCAGGTCCTGCACTTGGGCCACAACAACCCCATGCATCGCTACAGGCTTGGGGAAGTGTGGCTGGAGAGCTGCCTGGCAGAAAAGGACCTGGGGGTTCTAATTGACAAGCGGCTGAACATGAGCCAGCAGTGTGCCCAGGTGGCCAAGAGGGCCAATGGCATCCTGGCTTTTATTAGAAATAGTGTGACCAGCAGGAGGAGGGAGGTGATTGTCCCCCTGTACTCAGCACTGGTGAGGCCACACCTTGAGTATTGTGTCCAGTTCTGGGCACCTCAATACGAGAGAGATATCGAGGTGCTGGAGCGAGTGCAGAGGAGGGCAACGAAGCTGGTGAAGGGCCTGGAGAATAAATCTTATGAGGAGTGATTGAAGGAGCTGGGACTGTTTAGTTTGGGGAAGAGGAGGCTGAGGGGAGACCTCATCACTCTCTACAACTACTTGAAAGGACACTGTAGAGAGGTTGGTGCTGGTCTCTTCTCACAGGTAATTAGCGATAGAACAAGAGGGAATGGCTTCAAGCTGCAACAGGGTAGGTTTAGGCTGGACATTAGGAAAAAATTCTTCACAGAAAGAGTGGTCAGACACTGGAATAGGCTGCCCAGGGAGGTGGTGGAGTCACCATCCCTGAATGTGTTTAAGACTCGTTTAGATGTGGTGTTAAGGGATATGGTGTAGGGGAAAACTTTGTAGAGTGGAGTTGATGGTTGGACTCGATGATCCCAAGGGTCTTTTCCAACCTAAATGATTCTATGATGATTCTATAAAGCATCTGCGCAAGACTTCTCCAATCCTTTCCTTAGTCCCCTCCCACCATTTGGGGCCACACAGACAGCTTATGTAGTCACCAAAAAGGCCAGTTCCACATATCCAAGTGGATATTAACATGGTGCATTCACTTTCTTGGGTCTCCAGCTCAGTATCCTCCCATGTCCATATCGCACAGCCTCCACTCCTGCACCTATCTCCAAGCTTCTGCTGGTGTTCCCATCCCCACCCAGCCCATGGGAAAGGTGGTGGCACTGAGGTACGCCACTCCTGGCTTTACAGCTGTCCCTTCTAGAGTGGGTGGCTGTGCGTGGCTTCGATGCTTAGCGACATCTTAGCGACATACTACTCGGCCCAGCCCTCAGGAGTCCCAGGCTTTGGAGAAAGTAACAGAGAAAGAGGAAGACTTCCCCTGCGTTGAGGAAGATTGAATGAGGGATCAGTTAGGTCAATTAGATATTCATAAGTCCATGGGCCTCAATGGGATGCACCCAAGAGTGCTGAGGGAGCTGGCGGAAGTCATTGATGGGCTGCTCTCCATCATCTTTGAAAGGTCCTGGAGAACAGGCGAGGTGCCTGAGAACTGGAGGAAAGCCAACGTCACTCCAGTCTTCAAAATGGGCAAGAAGGAGGAGTCAGGGAACTACAGGTTGGTCAGCCTCACCTCCATCCCTGGAAAGATGATGGAACAGCTTGTTCTGGGCATCATCTCAAGGCATGTGGAGGAAAAGAAAGCTATCAGAAGCACTCAACATGGATTCACCAAGTGGAAATCATGTCTGACTAATCTGATAGCCTTCTGTGATGGCATGACTGGATGGATAGATGGTGGGAGGGCAGTAGATGTGGTCTACCTTGATTTAAGCAAGGCGTTCAACACGATCTCCCACAGCATCATCATAGGGAAGCTTAGGAAGAGTGGGTTAGATGAATGGACAGTGGGGTGGGTAGATAACTGGTTGAAAGACAGAGCTCAGAGGGTTGTGATTAGGGGCACAGAGTCTAGTTGGAGGTCAGTGACAAGTGGTGTTCCCCAGGGGTCAGTACTGGGTCCAGTCCTCTTCAATATATTCATCAATGACCTGGATGAGGGGATAGAGTGCACCCTCAGCAGGTTTGGTGATGACACACAGCTCAGGGGGGTGGCTGACACACCGGAAGGCTGTGCCACCATACAGAGAGACCTGGACAGGCTGGAGAGTTGGGCAGAGAGGAACCTTATGAAATTCAATAAGGGCAAGTGTAGGGTGCTGCACCTGGGGAGGAATAACCCCCTGCACCAGTCCAGGTTGGGGGCTGACCTGCTGGAGAGCAGCTCTGTGGAAAGAGACCTGGGAGTCCTGGTGGACAACAGGATGACCGTGAGCCAGCCATGGGCCCTTGTGGCCAAGAAGGCCAATGGCATCCTGGGGTGCATCAAGAAGAGTGTGGCCAGCAGGTGGAGGGAGGTCATCCTCCCCCTCTACTCTGCCTTGGTGAGGCCGCACCTGGAGTACTGTGTCCAGTTCTGGGCTCCCTGGTTCAAGAAGGACAGGGAACTGCTGGAGAGGGGACAGCAAAGGGCTACAAAGATGATTAGGGGACGGGAACACCTCTCTTATGAAGAAAGGCTGAGGGATTTGGGTCTCTTCAGTCTGGAAAAAAGACAACTGAGGGGGGGCCTTATCAACACTTATAAATACTGAAAGGGTGGGTGTCAGGAGGATGGGGCCAGGCTCTTTTCAGTGGTGCCCAGCGACAGGACAAGGGGTAACGGGCACAAACTTGAACATAGGAAGTTCCACCTAAACACAAGGAGGAACTTCTTTACTTTGAGGGTGGCAGAGCACTGGAACAGGCTGCCCAGAGAGGTGGTGGAATCTCCTTCTCTGGAGACATTCCAAACCCACCTGGACATGTTCCCATGCAACCTGCTCTGGGTGACCCTGCTCTGGCAGGGGCATTGGACTAGATGATCTCCAGAGGTCCCTTCTAACCCTATGATTCTATGATTCTACAGGTTAGTGATGGTGTTTGTCAGTGTTAGGTTGATGGTTGGACTCGATGATCTGAAGGGTCCCTTCCAACCTAGACAATTCTATGATTCTATAATTTGATGCCATTTTCCCTTCAGGTGATCTAAAAATCAAACCAGTACCCAGCATCACAAAATCAGCTTACATTTCTTAATGGGATCTCAGTAAAGAAGACTAATGAATGCTGAGCTTCCTGTGGCTTGTGCATGCTGCTGAGGAAGTCTAGTTGATACAGGTATAATAAGGTAACTAATTAGTCCATTACCTTACCATACAGGTATGGTAAGATTAAGTAACTAATATAGGGCACAACAGTATAATTTTCATTATTCATACCAACAACATGACACTCATTATTGAAAAATAAAGATTTACACCAAGTGTCTTCCTCCTTACAAAGTTTCAACTCAGACAGACAGAAGCCACCATAGGCAGCAGACAGTGGTGGACCACCTCCATCTTCAGAAAACCACTCATGACCTGATTTCTATCTTCCTGTTCACGACGTGCAGCCAGGACATCCTCTGCTCATTAAATGGGGCTCTAGGCTTGAGCCCTAAACTTGTCATCAAAACTCCTACTAAAAAAATCACTCACTGCTCCCAGTAAGAGAAACAAAACATGGACCTAAAATATACTCTTTATTCTGAAGTGACTGACAACACCCAGAGGAGGAAAAGCAGTGGGTGGGATACAGCTGCTTTCAGAGGCACACCATTTGCTACTGGAATAGACACTTTTACTCTCTCCCTGTGTAATGTAGTTTGTATCGCAAGTTTTAAATCTCACAAGGTAGCTAAGAGCCATCGACCTGTGCTATAAGGCAAAGAGTGTGCAGAGGAGCTGGTTGCAATTCTCCTGAATAGCCAAGTGATGGAGAGAGAAGACAAAGGACGGCACAGACCAAACCTGAACCTCAACAATTGCCATTTTTCTTCCTGGGGTATTTAAAAAAAGACAGACGGATGTAACTGCTTCTAGAAAAAGTGTAGTGATGAAGAGGCTGAGGATGGACTCTTTTCCTTAAGACTTAAATTGGAATTTAGCTCATCTTTCAAAAAGGGCAAAATACAGAAGGCGCGGTGCCACTAAAATGGCACAAGTAGAACTGAGCCGGGCAGTTGCAGCAACACATTCTAAAAGAGCGAGATACAGCTGAAAAGCTCAAACACGCTGAGATTGTTGCCAATTTTTAGATAGTGAGTCGCACAATAGACAAGCTGTTTATCGTGTGCTGATGTTTTCTCAACAGTTTTTAAAGGTTAAATAGATTTTGAACCAATTCATGTTGCTCTGACAGTTTTACGAGAACAAAAATTAAAAGAACACAATTATAACTACCGTCCAAAGAGCTTGCTCAGGGTTTAGCATCAGACCACATGTATTGCACTACAGGTTTCCAGATGGCGACATGCGACTGTTCCTGGAACCTTCAGTCACTAACATTGCTGTAGTCCACAAAATTGATTTTATTTAAATAATCAAGAAGAACGGATACATATTTTATTGAGCACTTTAGAAGACAATGAGAGATTCACTGCAGCAAGTCATATTTTTAAATACAAAAGGGGAATTAGTAAAAAGTTAGGTTCATATGCAACAAGAAACAAGAACACGTTGCTTTCAGGAGCTTCGACGGAGATCCCTACTTACATCAAACAGTTCAAACACGTCCACGTCACAAAATCTTAGTATTGCACTATAGCTCCTTGCTCAACAGACGCGATGGACAATGTGCACCTGCATTACCCACTTGTAAAGGACCATCGGCAACACATCAGCACAGCCAGGCAATCTAGAATAGGCCAGAGGGGTTGTGGGTTTGCTGGGAGACGCACGGCAGTAAAACTGAGCAGTTCGGATCACCACTATCCAACCCCAGCCCTGTTTCTTGCTGGTGATGCAACAGCCATGAGAATGGCAGCTGCGCTACTGCCCTGTGCAGAGGTAGGATAATACTATGGCTTTAAAGACTTTCTTTTAAATAAGGCTCGTCTTAGCTGAAAGCCATATAATAACCAAAGAGTTCTTGTAACTCTAGCACAAACTATAGCATGGCAGCACCTCGGGTTCCACTTGTTGAACAACAGCTGCCACCTCCAAGTAGGTACTTTATTTCTTTGAAATCAGCTGCAGCACACGAGTAGTTCTGTGCAAAGGTGGTAACGCCCATTACTTCTTTTCCCCGCCCTCATCCTCATCCGTACGGAGAATGCTAACAGTCGAGAACGCAACAGCGGGTGACACAGAGGAACTGGAAAATGGAAGTCCTACCTAGCCATAAAAGAGGTGCTCCTTTGTCTAAAAAGACGCATTGCGAGAGGTGACAGGCAAGACATTTCAGTTACGTGGACAGCATGGAAAAAACCACATTTGTGAAAGATACACACTGCCGCTGTGGTGGTTAAACCCCCACCCCTCCTTGTATCTAAAATTCAAGACGATGGTCATTTTAATGTTAACTGAAGGCAGAGGTCCTGGGCAGGGGGGCCGACATTAAAGCTGAATGCTACTCTCCCCAGACAGTACAACAACAAACCAGGGCAGTTTTCCAATTCACAAATGCTTCCCCTTCTTTTGTCTGTTCTAACCCACTTCAGCATCTTATCTTTAATTAAAATTAAGTGACAGACCGTGCAGGGAGAACATCGTCATCGTATTTATAACTACCTCACTTGGGCTGCCAGGCGCTTGGCTCTGCCGAGGCACTCCGGTGCTACTGTAATACAAGTAAGACCGTCTTCTCAAGCGGGTTTTGGAAGACAGCACAACTAATATTGCATTTGATACTACAAACACGTTGAAACAAATTCCACACGTACAAACATTACAAAACCGCTTCTACAAACCGTCACAAAATTGGAACCAACTTCACTGATCTTCAGTCCAAACTCCAAGGCGGATTTGTTAGTCAAGAAGACCGAAACAACTGAGAAATAGGAATTAAACTAACACTGAGTTTACATATCATTACATTTTGTAAAAAAAAGACATTGTTTTTAATTTATGAATATGTAGAAAATTCAAAATCTCTAACGTTTACAATACCCCCTTGTACTAAGCCTATTTGTAGCTTCTCTTCCATCAGTGCCAAGTAAACTAATCCCAGACATCACTGTTGAGATGGCTAACGGAGACATCTCGGGCTCCTTCCTGCTGCCAGCTTCGATTGCATTCAATGCGTGTCACTTGTTACTCACGATAGAAATATTTTGTTCTTGTTCCTTGTGTGGTGTTGTTGGTTTTTTATTTTTAATAAATAATGAAAGTCTACAACATGCTTTCTCAGGTACATGATTGCTGAGTATTACACAACAAGTAGTCTGTAAACCAGTTCGGCCTCTGGGGAATTGTCAGGCCCTTGAGACGGTTGCATTCCAAGAGCAGCACCTTGCGTTGAGCGCAGCCAGGGCGGAGGAGAAGGCCTCCTGCAGCACCGAGCTCCTGCCTGCTGCGGTGGGGAGGCATCAGCATGAGGAATCCACGAGTCTTTGGCGAAGTCTTTTATCTTCTCTCGGACTCGTGTTGCCACTTGCGTTGTGGTCTGTCAAAACTAAAGAGAAAGTAAACCTTTAGAAGTGAAAGGGCCACCAAACCACGCGACACGTTCTCGTTTACGAAGGAACTGCCACCAGGAGCACCCAGCAGCAGGATGCCCTGCAGCATCTCCCACCCTCACGGTCCACAGTCGGCATCTACCACTGGTTTGTTAACACCGTTACTAATTAAAACACGCTGATGCCACTAGTGACAGAAGAAAAGACGATGAGCCACAGGCAAAGCTTTGCTGACGAGCGGTGAAGTTCGCAGCTGCAGCCCCGCAGAAGGAGAGAGTTGCACCACCTGCAGCTGGCCATGAAACAGCGGCTTCTTCCTGCAACGCGTTTTAACAGAGCTTCAAGCATGACTTTGTTCCTCTCTGGAGGAAAACAAGTCTTTGAAGTGTTTTTATGAGATGAAAACAATCTCAAAAGTTCTGCTTTCAGATAAAAACGAGTCAGATTTTCTATTAGCTTTTTCAGCTCCTTGAGCAGAGATCCCCACCTTGGGCTCTTAAATCCTCCTCCCAAAACCCACCCACCTGTAATTTCAAAAAGGCACACATTTAAGAGGAAAACTATTTTCTGTCAGAATCACTCCAAACTGCTGTACGAGAGCTGGCTGCCAGAAGAGCTTCTTCTAGTTTGAAAACAATTTTGCTTGTTTGTTCTGAATTCCACTGTTGTAAATTGACTTCTCCTCCAAACCTCTGCCTACCAGAACTGCTTGACTGAAGCACAGAGGAACAGTTACCCTCTGGATGCCGCTGCTTCTTTTTTATTAAGCACAGGGCACAGCTTTCTGAAGAGAAAGTAGATTTAACTTTTTTCCTGCCTTTGAAACAGTTCTTTAACTTGCCCTCAGCACTGTGCTCGCCCACTCAGGTCAGCTGCTAAGCGTTTTAAAGCATTTTCACTTTCATGAGTGAAGGACTTTGTGACGAGGCAGCCAACAGAGTCTCAGCTCCGTCATTCAGGGGATGCAGGCACTGGTGTCCTGCTGCTTCTGTGGGGACAGCTACGACAGCGGCCATGCTCACATCAAATGGCAAGAAAGCCTTTCCATCCCTTTATGCCTCTCCCTCGATATTTGGCTTTTCTTCTCTAATTCTGTACTTGAGGAGGGAATTGGAATCACATTTAACGTACGCCACATTTTTTAGCACAGAATCTGAGATTACATCTTGTGTAGCAGCGATTGCTCAGAGCCGATCATGTCTGGTGGGAATATTCTGGCAACAGCTGCACCAATCCAGACCGACTCAGACCATTTTGGCAAAAACCACTTTACAGTCAACCTCCCTTTCTCTCTGCATAAGAAAGAGAAGGAGCACGTTCACTGGCCCCGGTTCCACTTCCCTTCTTTTGTCATGTTCTGTTCCTCCACCAGTGGCATTTCTGAGCATCAAGACTTATTTTTACATTCATCTAAGATTTCTGCCCAAGCCTGAATTAAAAGCAGAAGCAGCAGTTACTACTCTTTTGAGCTAATGTCTGAAAAACAAATGTCCTGAAACCACCAGCTTTCTCACTGGAGCTTCTTCAAGCACAACCTTCTGTGGAACGATCTAGTGCTCTTCTACTGTGTAGGTGGTCTTAAGGAGTTCGAGTTCAGGCGGCTGAAGCCTCTTACTACTACAGCAGAGATGTCAGCAAGGACCACCACCTTAAGAGAGCCTGTGCCACAGACCTGCAACACCCCAATCTCCTGGCACACATGTGAAGCCATAGCAGTTATACTGCAGACAACATAGCAAGGTCTAAGCAGGTCCATTTTCTTGGAGAATATATTAAAATGTTTTATCTAGGACTACACGTCTAGATAAAACCTGCTTTGTGTTGTGTGAATGATTTTTTTGGTTTAATGGATTCCTTATCTCTCTATACCAGCAGGTTGGGATGTGGTGTTTTTGTGGTGTTTCTTTCTTTGATTTTTCTTTTTAAAGAAAGAGCAGGTCACCTTACCTTGTAGCTCTGTTGCATTTTTTTCCAGCTCTTCTGTAGTTGTTTCTCCAGGCTTCTCCAACACAGCTGTCCCTGGCTTCCCATCCACGGTATCTGTCTTAATAGTACCAAGGTTTACCAAAAGTTGCATGACATCGAACTTCTCAGAAACCGCAATGTTCTCCAGCACTTTGAGGCATTTAAATGATTTAAGTTCACTCACGTTTTCCTCAAGAAAGAGGAGGTAAAGGCTTAAGTCATCAAAACACTTTGACTTGAGTTTCAGAACATCGAAAGTTGGCAGGATTTCATACACTTTGAGGACACTTGAATTCCACCTCCATGGAACAAACATTGCATACACTACCAGTGGCATCACTAGAAGATAGACTAGCAGGTTAATATAGCTGAGTACCTTGAAGACACCAACAGCAATAAGCTTGCACTGAACCACTTCTGGAACAGTTGTGTCATTCTTTAAGATCCCAGTTTTGATAGTGCAGAGAAACTCATCACTCAAAGAGGAGAGGCTAATGTAGTAGCCCAGGTAGAGGCATGCAATGAAAATAATCACTAGCGTGAGCAAACGGCAAATAATGTATTTAATTATTAAGCATTTGGAATTCTTCTTCGTCTTCAGGTACTGCTCTACAATTGGGTATTTAAAGTGGCTTTCAGATATTTCCCACAAACTGAAAGAGAGAGAAAAGAAAAACATAAATCACATAAATCAGATGCTGCAACATTCACCAACCTCAAATTTCACAGAAACCTAGTAATACTCTAAAATAGTCCAATAGTAAGATTGGATTCCCTCTTATTGGGGTAAATCAAGTGTAGTTTTATTGAAGTCAATAGAAAAACAACAGAATAGCAGATAAATGAAGAATATTGACACTCCAATACAGAAAAAACACGTAAGAGACAAAAGAGCTCAAACATTGGAAAATGGAAAAAAAGTATTGCTCTCGCAGCAAAAAAATATTTTTGTTCTTTTCCAACACAAAACAGGCATAGTAAGCAAATCCATGAGGAAAAGCAGACTTCCCAACCACTTGTTCAATAATAGCACACTGGAAGGTTTTGCCCTTGTCAAGATCTAAGTCCCCATTTTAAGGAACAGACCTAAGTCCCCGTTGCATTGCTCGTACCCCGCCACGCAAAGAGAAACAGGTACCCTGCCCTAGGATGAAGCAGAAACTGGATCTGGTTAGAACAGTGCACCAGTTTCATCAGAGATGGGGTCTTGGTTTTGGTGTTTGGTTTTTTTATTGGGTTTTTTGTCTTTAAAAAGAAGCTTTGCGGACCTAGATCGGAAAGGATGGGCGATGACAAGTAACAGACTTTGCTCACAGTGTGCAAATGACTGACAAAGACATTGAGAACTGAAGACTGGAGCCATCCCCGTTATCTTACGCTGGGGGTGTGTGTGGGTGTGTAAAACTAATTAATACCTTCTACAACTGAAGAAACCAGGACTTCTCAGGTAATTAGTAATGTGAAGAGCTCATCAAATGTTTTCTTTGAAAAAAGAAAGTTACAGCTCCAAGTACCCCCAGTAATAATTTCAGATGTCATCTTTTCATCAGGAAAGTCATCTTTTCATCAGATGTCACCTATCATCAGGAATAGCGTGGCCAGCAGGAGCAGGGAAGTGATCGTGCCTCTGTACTCGGCACTGGTGAGGCCTCACCTGGAGTACTGTGTTCAGTTCTGGGCCCCTCTGTACAAGAGGGACATTGAAGTGCTGGAGTGTGTCCAGAGGAGAGCTACCAGGCTGGTGAGGGGTCTGGAGACCAGGTCATCTGAGGAGAGGCTGAGGGAGCTGGGCATGTTTAGCTTGGAGAAGAGGAGGCTGAGGGGAGACCTCATTGCCCTCCACAACTCCCTGAAAGGAGGTTGGAGAGAGGTGGGTGTTGGCCTCTTCTCCCAGGTGAATAATGACAGGACCAGAGGAACGGGTCTGAAGCTGCGGCAGGGGAGGTTTAGATTAGATATTAGGAAGAATTACTTTACTGACAGAGTGGTCAGGCACTGGAACAGCCTGCCCAGGGAGGTGGTTGAGTCACCATCCCTAGAGGTGTTTAAGACCTGTCTAGATTTGGCATTTCAGGGCATGCTCTAGTGGCAGAGATTGTAGGGTTTGTGTTTTTTGGTTTGGTTTTTTTTTTTTTTGTGTGTGTGTGTATGGTTGGACTCGATGATCTTAAAGGTCCTTTCCAACCAGAAGATTCTATGATTCTATGGGTTTTTTTACCCAAATTTAAAAGCCCATCAGGCCACCATTCAAACCTTTGCAATAAATTTCTAAGAGAGTGCGGGTGTCACATCTGTTAAGAGCTTACAGAAAAGAGCAAAGAAAACCAAGACCCAGCATCTTACCTCTGCGTCAAGTTCTCATTAACAGCTGGAAGTAAGTCAGTAGGATCCCTGGGGTCTCCGCTGCGGATGCTATTAGCAGCTTTGATTGCCCTGTTATAGGCTTTGTCAAGTTCTTCCATAATGAATTTCAGGTCTGAAGAAAGGTGAGGTGCTGCAGTGAAGCGCCAGAACAAACATGGTAGATACAGCAGGATAGCGACGAGCAGAAGGATGTATGGGAAGAACTGAAGGGAGGAAAAATTCAGATTAGGCGCTACCTGTATACAAAACGTCAGCCAGTCACCACCATTCCCTATAAGTCTCTTAAATTCCCTATAAGCCTATTAAATTCCCTGAAGTTTTACTTAAATGCTTTTACTAAAACCCACTTTTGTGGTTATCAGGGACATGCAGGGAAGCAGAATCTCTTTCCAGACAGCTCCAGTAACCTTACTGCTGCTCAGAGCTTTGCAAAAAAAAAAAATAAAAAAAAAAAAAAGTTAAAAAATGGCAGAATAAAGTTACCATAATCCTGATAACATTTTTCCTTGCATATTCAGAACTGCACTGCTGGAGCTGAAAGTGAGAGAGGCAGCACTAACCTGGGGAACGACAAATAGCAAAGGCAACCGAAGCAGCTATCAGAGATGCTGACTGGAAGAAGAGGATGGTGTCACATAACCCTCCCTCCCAAACGTGTCACCACTGTTCATAGCAACTAAAATACTCCAAACACCGTCAAAATCTCTCCTGTTCTCCATTAGCTGTCAGGAAGTTAACGAATAGACCATTTGTAACGCTGCATCTGCCTGCACAGACACACATCTGCTCAGAGTGCCTGGCATACAGAGGCTGTAAAGGATGGAACTACGGCTGTAAAATTTAAGGGTATTTATGTATTTTTAAATAACTCCTAAATGGAAACGAACACACAGCATCAGAATGGTCTGGTGTTAATGCAGCGCTGGGAATTCAGTCCTTACATGGTCCCCGTTGCTTAGGGAAAGGGCTGAAGCAAATATAAAATACAGTAGCTTGAAGTCTTTCCATCTTTCTTCTAGTTATCAATGAGTTTTTCACCACGAGATTTAATTTCTAATTCCCTCCAGCTGCTGAAAAGAAGGCATCTTCCATCCACTGTGACATTATAGTGAAGGTGTACATTTACACATAACATCACCCTTACAGAGACGCGATGTAAGATCTAGTGAGACAAGCGGGGAGTTAAGAAAAAGTACTGCAAATTTGGCTAATCTCCAATTCATTACATTCAGCTTTTGACAGTAAGCACACTTAACTCAAACCCAGCATCAGTTCCTAAGGAATTTTAAATTAGTTGTGGTGAACCAATTTGAAACAGATTTAAGGCATCTTAGTTGTCACAGCCATGCACACAGGCGCATTCCTTGAAAAAGCCAATGGAGAATTTTAGAGGAAACTTGGACTGAAGACATTAATCAGTGCAAGTAGAACAGCTCTGCTTACGTTTGTAGTTATTTAACAAGATGAGAATCCGGACCTAATATTAACATGTTAACTTGTGTTTGCATTAATCAAGAGAGACTGAAGTTTTGTATGAATGAAATAAATAATTTGATGCTATTGAACATTTTATCCAAGGAAAGCTGCTTCTAAAATCACCTACCATTAACGCAAAATCCTATGTTATTATTAATACTAGGAATGCATACAACATGTTAACACAGAAATAAAACCTGACTTCTTAGAGGAACTGCATCAGCAACTGGAGACCATAAAACCAACCATCATTCTGGATGGGCACGTTCTCTACATGGGAGTCACATCAGAAATTTGTGGCACACAGTAAGACAAAGCCAGGAAAAGCACTAAACAGCCACAGAAAACAGAGAATGCTGTATTTAAAGGTCAGCTTTCCCTTGCAACCCTTCTTGTAAATTCATACTTTAACCATTTCTGCTCAGTAGCAACATAATTGAACTTGGCCAAAATTGCGACTTCTGACTCTAGATAAGATGACAAGAAAGAAAGAAAACTTCAAGAAAGGCTCACCTTTAAAACTGAAACAGAAATCCTGCAGGGATGGGCTAACCAGTGACAAGATTGTTTCAGAAACCTAGTTAACAAAGCAGAGTTGAGTGTAATTATACCGTACACCCCACTAGGGGTAGCTCTTCCTCACCAGCCAGGAACGAGCATCAAGCCTGTACTGCAATATCATAGCTGTGGCCTGTCCCCTCTCCGCCGCAGGGGACTGACCTCACAGGCCAGAGACAACCAGGGGATTCCTTCTGATCTCCTGGAACTGCACGTCTGCCCAGTACGCCCACTGAATCTATACTATCTTCTGCACCACTAAACCACGCTCACCGATGGATTGTCCATAGCCACCTTCAAGAATTTCTTCCCTCCAGAGCTCCTACCTATGCCAGCAGCCAAGACAGCCCTTGGGTGTGGGTGATGCTCTCCTTTTTGAACTGCTAACTGCTTTCAACCAAACTGAGAGAGCTCATTCTCTCAAAAACACGTCCTTAGTGGCTGTCATCTCCGAGCTCTCAGCTCTACTTGCTGCCCCCTTGACGTGATCTTTCCCCTGCCCCCAGCAGCCTGTAGAAACTGTGCAGAGCTCTGCCCTCACTACTGCCTCTCTTCCTTCTTTCTACACAGCAGACAACCTCAGATCATCTGGAGTTTTTTTTCCAGATCTATCCTTTCCAATTGAGATGTAAAGCTCTGCCGTGTCCGATGTGTTTTTGTAGACATCTCGTCAACTCAAACCCAACAGCTCAAGAATCTGCCCTTCATGTTCAACTCTGTGGACAATGCCACTGGCTCTCTCAGGTCAAAGTCCTGGATGCCTTGGTCTACTCAAAGCTTTATGGTTTCATGACCAGGCTCCTTCAGTCCTCTGAATTCTGTATTATGTAGAAACAGAAATTATCTATCTATGAACGCAGCTTAAATTTATCTAAGCTGCTCTAAGTTGATGTAACACCTTTTCCGTAGGCCAAATGCCAGCTTGTATAAGATTGCTGCAAAGCCTGTTTGACTTCACTTACTTCTGTGTCATACGCCTCTTAGCATCCTTCCACTGGTGCCAGGTGGGGAAAGAAACAACAAAGAAACATCTGATTTAGTAAGGAGCAGCCAAAGCTTCTTACATTAGTTTATACCACTTGGCTTTACTACTCACTCATTTGAATTTTTACAGGCATCAGAGGATTTATTAATTCCCTGTCTGACTCTCAAAACTGGAAACACCACCAGCAGTATCCGATTAATCCTTGAGATCTCTTTACCCTGAGGCCTACAAGACACGCGACAGGAGGCGAGATAGTTGACACACTGAAGTCACAGTCCAAAACCTCCATTGTCTCAGTCCCCATCTCCTCCTTTATGCATAGAAAAAGACTCTGGGCACATTCTGCTCTTGTGTAACACACTGGCACCAGCCCTGTTGCTCTGCTCCAGACCTCCTCCAATCCCACCCATCTCCCCTGCCTCATCACACGCTGTTGTCTTACAAAGAGCGGCCTCTGCCATCTTCCCTTGCACCTCCTCCTCGCCCCGACTCCTTCACCACCGCCTCGTCACCTAGAAGCATCGCACCACTGGGACAAAGGCACATTTGCCACATGTTTACTGGGCTTCCCCTCGCCAGACTCTCGTCTCTCCCAAAGCTGTAGTTTATGGCAACATGGGAAAACACTATGCAGCTCTTTTCTGAATGGTCTCAAACCCAGAGCAGCAGCGTGACCATTAGTCCAGCTCTTTTTGTTTGGAAACAAAAGCCTGTATTTGTCAGCCCTTCCACAGCACTTGATGCACGACTCCATCCTTCTCGGATTCTGGCTTTTTTTAAAAAATGAAAGATACGCTTGTTCTATTTGTTAACGGTAGGCTTAGATAACTAGCAAATTGTTTTGAATCATTAAAATTTAAGGCCTTGAACCAACAGGCAGAAGTGAAAATGCAAAGTCATCTGGCACGAGTCCTAGGTTTCAGAGCAACAGACTCGGATTATCCAGCTCATCTGACTACATTTTACAGTCACACATAATGACTTCCCATTTTAAGAAGAGGACTCTGTGGTATTCATACATGGATGAGCATGTGCCATGCGCCTTTCTTTTGTGGTTTATGCATTTACTTCCAAGGCACTGAACACACAAGGAGGAAATGCTACTTCAGTCTTGGGTAGTTACCAGCATTTAGGTTAAATGGGAAGTGTCACGGATTGCAAGAACTATATGGTCAAATATATGCCAGAGAAAGATATTGCCCTAAAAGTAAAACTCAGTTTTTCCTTTGCTGTCTAGTTCTCAAGTTCCTCTTCAACAGCAAGTTCACAATGTTGAATTTAAGATGGTTTGAGAGTGCATAACTGAAGAAAGGTCCTCTGAAAGCAGATAAGAACAGATACATTAGAGCAGATACAAAATCCTATGGTACAAAATGCGCTGTTCTGAACTTTATTAGTGAAAGTGCTTCGAGAGCTACATCATCATGCTTCAACCTGGATGCCCTGAGCTTTCATTTCCACCCAGCTGCAAGGCGAAAAGGACAGGCAAAGGCCCATCGAGTTTGCCACTCAAAACCAGAGTAGCAGAGATTCAGCTAGGCTAATCCAAGTTTCTGGGGGGTACTAGGCACAGATACTGTGCGATTCATATTCAACACGAGACAGACAAAACTAGTAGTGCCTGCACCAGGGACTCAAACTAGAGTCCCCTGTATGTTTTCTGCTATGTATTGCTGAGCTCCTGAAAGCTAAAGATGATGGAAGCAGGTTCACCTGCCTTGCTTGTCCCTTAGTCTGATGGCACGCTGGGTGGGACAGCAAGCTCCAAGGAAGCAGAGCACCAGGAAGCCATGAGGTCAGCTGCCCTTTGTTCTGTACTGCTGCAGCTCACTTCACTTGACGGAGCTTTCATCACTGTGTACATCACAGGTGATACCCGTACTCCTCCTGAAAGCCAAAAGCACCTGATACCCGAGCTGACAACTCTGCACCAGAAACCGCCGAAGCCCATGTTAACTGGTGTTGATGAGGCACTGAAACGCAAGCCTTATCTGAGCAGGAATCTGTGCAGAGAAGGACTCCTCCCTCCATGCTAAAGACGTGTGTGCTCATCATCATTGCTCTGCAACAAGTAACTGAAATGGGAACTGCAGATTTAGTGCCTCTCTGTACCTCACGGCTGTAGTCCAAGAGTAACACATCCCACGGGGCAGTCAAAGGTGAAAACGGGACCAGATCTGACACCAGCTGTTTGGTAGCCTGTGGCACAACACTCCACCAGGCCCTGCAATGCAGAAAGCATGATCTTTCTGGACAGCGAGAGCTTAGGAAATAGCGTGTCCAGGAGATGCAGAGCCCCGATCCCCCGTCTCAGCACAACACATCGTTTTCAGTTGTGTGTTGTACACTCACAAAAGCAGTTATAAAGGTTATCATCAAAGCAAATCATTTTTGCACATCAAAATGCTTAGCCTTCGTAGATGTGTGCTGTTTTCTTACATCACTGACCATAATCAGGTTGAGCAATTTTAAATCAATACTACCTACCATGAAAAGAGAAAAAAAATAACCTGCATGCATGCAGTCCAAATTTTAGAAACCTATCTATTTAACACACTGAACTCTTTTGAAGTCATGACTTCAAGACACAAGTCAAGACATTCAAGAGTCTGAATTTGCTCCTCTCATGAAGATTACCTGCACAAACCTCTGTCTTACCAGAATTTGTGAAAACCTACATTCAGATAAATACTCAGAACGGCAAGAACCAATTTCACTACATTTCAGATCCCCGATGCACACGCATAGATTTTCACTGATAAACACACATAGGGTGGTAGCACTACAAATATCAAAATGAGGTCCTGATATTCTCATCACGCATTTTTTTTCACCATTTATTGGGAGGCCAGGGAAATAAACTTTGAAGACATCGGTCCATTTAAGTTAATTTGTTAAAAACCAGTTAACTGTTCAACCAGAACATATTAACGGGTATAGAAGAAGAAGTGTTTGACTAATCCATTTGCATAAGCACATAAGACACCGGAATGACAAAACTGTCTTTTAAAGATGCATTAGCATCCGAGTCTACTGAAGGTGACAGGAAAAATCAGACTAAACCACGAAATAGTCTATTCTATAACATCCCCAGCTTGAATTGTGCTAAGAAACAGTAAATACACAACAGATAAGTTAAAAGGGCATTTTAAAAACTTCTTCATAAGCTCAAATATGTTTTTATCATCCAAACAAAATACAGCTGCCAAAGGTGGTGAGACCCAAAAGACATTTTCAAGGACCTAATCTACTTGCCAAGGTCTGGATAAAGATGGCTGGCAAACGACGACAACCACGTTAGCGACATTTAGAAAACAACAGTTCTCTAACGTTACTACAGCTTCAGTCCTTATTTCCTCTGGGCAAACACTATTAAAGTGGCTGCAAGCATTCAGACTTCTACCATACCTAATAGTGGTCAAACACTAACTTTAAGTACACTAGCACAAAGCTGTTAAGCTGCACAGGTCTGAATTACAGCCTTGAGAAAATTCATTGGCATTGGCATGCAGTGCTCAAAGAAGGAAGCACTGAAGTGTCTTCACTCACTTGAGATGAAAGTGTTTCTCATTAAAAAATAAGATCATAGTGAAGTGTCTGCTTCTTCAGCTCCAAATTTCTATTTGCCACTGGGAAGAGCCCTTATTAAGCAAAGGCACCAGCCCCCAAACAGGCTAATGAGAGCAATGACGTGTTTCCAGAAGCAAAGGTATCAGGCTTCCTCTGGATACGATCCTGTTCCTGTTTGAGTCGATGTGAGACGTTTCATTGGTGTTCAGGGCAGAAATGTGAGCTATAAATGACTCATCATTTGGGCTGCGATACGTTCCTGCCTCCAGACGTGAAAGTGAATCTCAAACCACACGTGACCTTTTTTACCCCATCTGTTACTTAATTTCTGTTTTGATACAGCTTAAAAGCTGTATTTCTCCAGCCTCAATGAGTAAGGCTAATGAGACTGAAGTAGCCCTAACACTACCCCCTCAAAGAATGCTTTATAAACGCACCTGCGTTCAGGTCTCCTTGCCCTGACAGCCCCTAATCCCTCTGGGTGGGGCTTTGTAGGTGAAATGTGAAGAGTCCTCCGTCAACTAGGAAGTTGTACGAAGAGTGAGTAATGAGAACCAGGTAACAGCCGTGATTATAATCATACCAACACCACAATGAAGAACCTCAGGAGGTTTTTTGCGCATTTACAGACAAGCAATTCAAAGAACATCCCATGGGTCCACAGTAAGTCTTACTTCTGTTACAAAAAGTGAGTATTTTCAAGAAGCTAAGTTTCGCTTCGTGCATACAAAGACCTCAGACCCACTCTTTGTACTCAATGCTTTCAGCAGCTCCTGCAGCACTTGCCCTGTGCTTTTGCGGAGATGTGAGCCAGACGACTGGCCTCTGGCTATGCCACGTGTGAAGACCTCCTCTTTCTGCTGTCAGTCACGCACATACCAATGTGTAGATGAACAGTTTGCCTGCAGTCCACACTGCTACAGACGTCCTTCTTCTAAAGAACCATCTACTCCCTTTACCTCAACTTTGCTTACCTTTATCTTCCTCCTTGATTCTCCCCAATTAATTAATAATCAACTAGAAAATAGAGTAATTCAAAAAAACTTAGAAGTCCCTTGATAGGCACCTCCATCCTAGCAATCCACATTTCACGGCTAGGAAGAGGTCATCACTCAATGTCCAACTTCCCCTCATCTTGCTTGGCTGCCATCACGTCTGCTGGCCATCAAGAGCCAGTAAGATGATGCTCACTGTTCTCCTGCATGTGTTTGTAGAAATTTCTCTGGGCACTATGGATTAAAAAGGCTTCACAGTGCGGTCTCCTCCTCCGCTGGACCGCAAGGACTGCCCACTCACAATGGCCAAAAGTTTGTTTCTATTCCAGTTAAGGATCAAGCTTTTTTGCTTGATAGTTGTCAGGTGGAGCACTCATCTTTAGAGACAAGAAGCAATCTGCACAGAGGGAACCAATACATGACTCTTTCATCCCACATCAGCACTGTCTGTCTCCCTTCCCCATTCATCTTTAGAAACCGGTATCTCTGCTCTGACACTTCAGATAGACACAAGAAACCTCTTGAAGGAATTAAGTCTGAATGGAAAACCCCAGAAGAAAACAGGAACAACAGAAGAGCAAAGCCCGACCAGACTAAGTGTCACCAATGACAAACCTGAAGATGAGTTTTGTCAGAGGACTCAACCATATAAGGATTTAGTCAGCTTTTTCACTGACAAAGAGGAGGAAATCTTAGCGTTAAACTAAGAATTTATGCAGGACATGCTATAGTCTCTTCTTTCCATTTATCTGTCTGCAGAGAGTTTGTTTCTTGAATTGTGCATTTGAGTACACAACTCATTTTGCATTCTGCTAAGGGTTATCCAGGGTGAAGAGTTACTCCATGTTCCCTACAAATTTCAAAAATCCTGTTCTCCAAGGAGAGAGGCTCTGGGCACCCTGTGGGAGTGCACAGACCACGAGAGCGGCAGGGAACCCAGAAAGTTGGAGTGCTCCTCCTTCCCCACTCCAAAACAAGTTTCCAAACTGATAAATTCAAGTGTTGGGAGAGACCTCCCAGAGCAGAAGGGACAGCAAGTAAAGGTGCCCAAGCTTCGGGGATTGCCCAGAACTGAAACATACATTTCACTGATTGAAAAATCAAAAAATCCCAGCGCAAACTTGTATGCTAAAATAGGAGGGAAATGAGAAGGTTTCATCTTTTCTGTAATGCAACCTGGTTTTGATAATCCTTTAGAGCAACCAGATGCCTAGAACAAAAGCGGGGCAAGCTGCCGTTAAGTTGGCTTCTTCACCAAAGAACTACATAGTCTACTTCTACTCTACACCATGATGAGCACTGTCCTAGGATGCAAACCTCTGACAGCACTTCTGACCGAGCACAGGGACCATGCCATAAGGAGGTCCATCCATTCCAATCAGGGCCTAGAACTTCAATACCCCAAACCTGTAATCCAATGCCTCCTTAAGCATTTTGCATGGACCCTTCCAGCATGCCAATATAGTGAGATGCTAAGTGAGTCAGAGCATTAGAAAGAACCTGAGATGCTTTGCAAATAAATGCACTGCTGCCCAGAAAGCAGAAAAAAAAAAAAGCTTTAAGTGTTGTCTTAAATAAAAATGGGCCTAATGATCCTTGCTGTCCCTCTATGTGGATCCCTGCCCTTGCACCGCAGAGTCAAGTCTCCTCTCACCTGACCTTGGGAAGTCTCATTAACATCACTGTGCTCCCACAAAGACTCTGCTCTGCCCATTTAAAAGAATGGTTATCTAGCCAAAATCTGCAGAGCAATGAGGTTGTACGTACCTTGGAGCACGCAGCCTGCACCAGGAGACAACCCAGGCCCTGCTTTCCTGCAGAAGTGATCAGTCCCCATGGCAAGCCACCCAGCAGTGCAGCTGGGAGCTGCTGGCCCTGGGTACACCCAACAGCCAAACACCTTCAGATCTTCCCACCACAGTCAGTGTTAATAGCTGTAACACCGCTCCTTCCCTGGAAACTTGTTAAGCATAGAAGTTGATGAACAATCAGCAGAAGGGTATTAATACTCGCTTCCAAGTAGCATCCGCAGCTCCAGTTGCCCGGCTCAGTGGAAGTGTAGGTGACTAAGCATGGATTTAGGAAGTTAAGATGAGGCACCCAGCCTCTGCTACAAACTCTGACTCAGCTGTTCAGACACACTTCTTGCAGCCAGTTTGCAGGGTATTTACAAAGAAACATCACATACCATTAAGCTATCACAGAGGAACTGTGGGAAGAAGGGCCTTGCATCAATTCCTGAGACAGCACTGGTCAGCAAATTAACGTGGGTTGCATCATAAAAGCATGACTAGCAATTACTCATGGCTGGCAAACTGGGAGACTTACAGCTATCAGCAGGTGACTACGGCATAAAGTTCAACAGAAAGAAATTGGGTAAGAAGAACTCATTCCCTCAAGAGAAAGGGGCAGTAATGTATCCAGGTTTGCAGGTGGAGTTTCCACCCACACAAGCCTCTTGCATTGCGAGATGTCCCAGCAGCTTCGACTGGCCTCTGTAGAAGGTCTGGCTGAAATTAAGTGGAGCACTAACTGAGCAAGGAAGAGTTCAGGCTAGAAAACAAGCCTGGCTTTAATATTCATGAGACACAAGACCTCTGGGTCAAGTTTATGAGTGAAGTGGAGAAGGCAGTAGTAAATCCTTACAGTTAGTGATTTCAGGGAAACGGTTGAGGCACCATCCCTGGAGGCTTTTAAAAGACGAGTAGACGTGGTGCTGAGGGACATGCTTTAGTGATGGTTTTTGTCAACGTTAGGTCGGTGGTTGGACTCCATGATTTGAAAGGTCCCTTCCAACCTGGACGATTCTGTGATTTGAGTCAGCAAACAAATCAGAGACAGCCCTGAATAGTCTTTCAGAGGAGATACCACCACCTGACTGGATAATCGAAGCTGAGCTACAGGATACACCAGTAAACCCCAGAAATACAGGTGCTGCAGGTCCCAGACATGAGCTCCTTCTAACGCCAGGTTCTCCTCCACTCCCAGGTGCTGGGGTGCGTTATTTGCTGGGGCAAGTAATCAAAGGGCTGGGGAAGGCAGCACGCAACACCCCGCGTTTGCAGAGCTCCAACAGCATTTCTTACTCGGGCATCAGCACTGCCCGGGCAGGGCGACGCTGCCTCTCGAGCTGCACCAGCTCCAGGCACTGGCACGGCATTTCCGCAGGGTTTGTAACGCTGGCCAAAGCTCGGCTAACTGCTCTGAGCCAGCTCAAGTGCCTTAGTACCTACCACTCCTTTTACCCATCAAATCACGTCTCTTACTGTGCGTTCAGTACGACACTGCTCTACCCGGGGCGGTGAAAGCCAGCTTACGGTTTGCAAGGGAACAGCCTGGGGAGGCTCAGAAGAGCACACTGAAGACAGGGTTAAACCTGTTGGTACCAGTGATGAATTCCACTTCTCCCACAATGCCTACCTGCCAGAAGCTCCTCTCCATGCAAAACTGGCCAAGTGTAATACAATAAAAATGCGAAATGTTTTCACTCTCCTGTTTTCCTAAAGTAAGCTTTCGATACAAGCATTAGGGCAGTTGTTGTGTCTCATGTCCTGGTTTTAAAATAGTTCCTGGCTAAAGCCAGGTGAGGCACTCAGCTCCAGGGCAACGCAGCAACATTTACATTACTCCCGTGTCAGATAACTGGTGATATTTGTTATTAGAGCACGACAGAGCCTTTATTTAAAAGCAGAAAATACCTTCTTTAGTACTACCCTCTTTGGAAGTAAGGGAAAGAAAACATTATCTCTAAAAATAGAGAGTTAAGTCAAAGCCAAGGACTATAGCAGAGCAGAGGAAGAAGAAAAGCGAGGCAAAGGCAGGCTTCTACACAGGGACAATTTTTGCAGGAGAAGGAGATCTGTACGTACTTTATGCAGCCACAGGGGAATGTTTTCTAAGTTGTTCTGGGATGGTTGCTTCTGCTGCACAGCTGCCCAGCAGTAGGAGTCCACGTACGCAGCTTGCCGCCAGGAAAAGGAGCTGGGAGCAAAACAGCTTATCTGAGCACCTGGGAAAACAAAGCAAAAGTTATCATGTCCTCAGAGGATTAAAAAAAAAAAAAAAAAAGAGAGAAATCAAGTTTAGGAAGAAAAGCTCACACTCGTGATTTCGCAGTACCCAAAGCTATTAGGTTAAGCAATCAAACCGAACACAGCAGCTCTGCGGGGAGAAGAGTCACCGAGCTCCCACTGTATCCAAAGGGTTAAACTCCCACAGAGACTCTCTGATGTCTCCTAAAGGTTGAGACAGCATATTAGAAACACCTGTCTTTTAGACCTATTTTCATAAGGCTTTTGGGGAACATACCCTCCAAGACCTGTCTCTTTTGCTTGCACTTGACTCAGGTTGGCTAAAGGGGAACCACCATAAAGTGTGATCAGATAATGCTGGTTCCCCAAGGAAACAGCTACCATCACGTACCATCATGCCGCTGTATTTCCCAAACACACAACCTACAGCTTACACGTTTATTGAAACAAGACCTCAAACACCATTCCCACAGCCCAAGTTTGGCCCAGGGTGCTGCCACTTCTTCTGCCTCTAAGACTGCGCATGAGTTTTGAGGGGTTCACATCACACATGTGAAAACAGGGATTCCCTCCTGTAACTTCTGGCAGAGCAGTTGTGGCCTCCAGTCATCTCCAAAGGGTGCCAGGTCCCTCCTCGCCAGCTCAGTGATGTGCTGTGTCCAGAATTAAGCATGTAATCATCACCCCCACTCACTCCCAGCACCTCCCCAGCTGCTCGGAAGCTTCAAATTAAGATCAGGGCACTAATTGACAGCAAGAGCAGCTGTTTAGCCAGCCTCAGCCTTAGGGTCAAATTCTGCTCTGACCAGCTACAGGCACCAACTGAGTCTTCCCGCAGCATACCTCAACGAGGAAGAGCAGGTATTGGACATGGAGTATCGCTGGCTCCTCAAATGAGGAGTAAAACAATGTGAGGGGTTTGGATTTTCTTTCTGAAGCTTTGATAGTGAAAGCAAAAAAAAACCCCACACATTTCCAGCAGGCTTTCATAAAAGTTGAAACAGGATAACCATTTCACCAAGTGATTACAGAAAGTGGAGATGGCTCATGCGCAAGCAACCTTCTTCCAAGAGCAACCTCCAACACAACACCAACGTCAAAAGACCAAGAGAGAGGAAATAGCGCTACTTTTTTTTTCCTAAACATATTCATCAAAGTTAATGCTAAAGGCATCACTGTGTGCTTTATAGGGGAAAAGTATTTTGTATAAGATTGTATCACTTGTTCTGCCTTTTTGCTGGTCTAGCTTTTAGAGAATAAGAACTTTTTGTGTAACAGGAGTCAACCTCATTCGCCGTGTAACTTGTACAGCCTTTTTACAACGTAGCATAGTCAAGGAGCATTATGCATAAAAGGCTTTCCTTATGAGTCACTAGTATAATTATTTCTAAGGCTGTAGTATCATAAGGACATGGTTTGACCTGTCACAAGCCTCCCTTATGGAAAACAAATTACTGTTTATCAGTCCAGAGCTCATGCGACTTCGCAAAGTTGACACAAGACAAGCGCTTGCACTCTCCCAAAGCTTCAGGAGTTTCTGCTTTCCAGAGAACTTCCATTAGCTGTGGAAGCTCAAGAAATAATACACTGAAGAAAAGGAAAAAGGAAAAAGCAAAAAAGAAGAAAAAGGGGCAGGCAACTGGAGTGTCTGTGCTTGGCTGGATAGAGACCATTTATGCTCTGCTCTCATCGCTTAACGAAGCTCCTGCTGCTGGCTGTGCCCAGCGTGAAGCGGCAAACAAGTGACCCTTTCACGGGGCAAGCAATAGGAGTGTTCAGAAAGATGCTTTGTCCTATTCATGGCTGGGTATCTGCAACAAGAAACACATTCCGTGTGTTCATTCTCGTTGATGGGTGGGAAAACCACTGAGAGTGATGGAGTGTTTAAACCAGTGAGGAAAAAGGCAGGCAGCCTCCTTCTCCCAAATTAGCGATGAAAAAGGCAGGCAGCCTCCTTCTCCAATGAGTTATGCCCACAACGTCATACCAGAATAGCTACAGCAACGCCAGGGGTGCAGCAGAGCAGTGAACCTCGCTCATCTGATCCCCAGGGTTTCAGCAGGGACGTTGGAAACCTTTGACTTGGGAGTCAAGCAGATAGAGCTCTGCGCCAAGCAGAAGCTGGGGACACTCCGGTTATTGCACCCATTAATTAACTTATTGCAGTCCTGGTTGTAAACACTTGTTAATGTAAATTACAACTTTGCACTGACCACGGTCATGTTAAGACTTAACCAGAAAGGATGTTTTTGTGTATAATCTACACAGAACACACATTATTAAACACATCTGAAAATGGTCACAACTTTCCATCTTTTTTTCTTTCTTTCTCTCCTCCGAAGGAGTCATAGCAATAGATCTACACAGATAATTTATGTTGGGTTATTCTGGAGGAAGTGAAAAAGAAAATCTGTAGTTTTGATTAGCGGAGAATTTAGGCAAAGGTCCAAATGCCTTTCAAAGCAGCACTGTGCACACACACCCATGCTCAGGGCTAATTCATGAAAGGCTAATAGCCCTCTGCTACCAAAGAAACAGCCTCCTGGCTTCGCGACGTGAAGCCATTCCCCGTCCTTTGCTCCCACAAGTAATAAAAGGGGAAAAGGAAAAGCAGCAGCCAAGCCCAGTACAACAACAGGGAGATAAAATACACTGAGAGAAGGATGAGGAATAATAAATGACTGCACTCATTAAATAGTTGCCACAACAGTGTTTGGCCAAGTTACCATTACACTGCGCAGTGCACTTTTTTTTTAATCATTCCCTGGTACTAAACCAACTTTGGAGAGGGAGTGATGGGGATTTGACTTACACTTTTGCAAAAAAATGACGACAAAAAAATGCCACTTATTATCATTGTCCTGAAGAGACACCACGTAAATATGTTTAATATCTTTATCAATGATCTGGATGAGGGGATTGAGTGCACCCTCAGTAAGTTTGCAGATGACACCAAACTAGGTGGGAGTGTTGATCTGCTTGAGGGTAGGAAGGCTCTACAGAGGGACCTGGACAGGCTGGATCGAAGGGCCAAGGCCAACTGTATGAGGTTTAATAAGGCCAAGTGCCGGGTCCTGCATTTCGGTCACAACAACCCCAAGCAACACTACAGGCTTGGGGAGGAGTGGCTGGAGAGCTGCCCCGCAGAAAAGGACCTGGGGATGCTGGTGGACGGCCAGCTCAACATGAGCCAGCAGTGTGCCCAGGTGGCCAAGAAGGCCAACAGCATTCTGGCTTGTATCAGGAATAGCGTGGCCAGCAGGAGCAGGGAAGTGATCGTGCCTCTGTACTCGGCACTGGTGAGGCCTCACCTCGAGTACTGTGTTCAGTTCTGGGCCCCTCTGTACAAGAGGGACATTGAAGTGCTGGAGCGTGTCCAGAGGAGAGCTACCAGGCTGGTGAGGGGTCTGGAGACCAGGTCATATGAGGAGAGGCTGAGGGAGCTGGGCATGTTTAGCTTGGAGAAGAGGAGGCTGAGGGGAGACCTCATTGCCCTCCACAACTCCCTGAAAGGAGGTTGGAGAGAGGTGGGTGTTGGCCTCTTCTCCCAGGTGAATAATGACAGGACCAGAGGAAATGGTCTGAAGCTGCAGCAGGGGAGGTTTAGGTTAGATATTAGGAAGAATTACTTTACTGAAAGAGTGGTCAGGCACTGGAACAGCCTGCCCAGAGGAGGTGGTTGAGTCACCATCCCTAGAGGTGTTTAAGACCTGTCTAGATTTGGCATTTCAGGGCATGCTCTAGTGGCAGAGATTGTAGGTTGTTTGGTTGGACTCGATGATCTTAAGGGTCCTTTCCAACCATGAAGATTCTGTGATTCTGTAAAAGAGCTGCAGAAACTTAAGGCAGCAACAGGTGGGCACCATGTATGATAAAATGTCACTTTTATAAGTGTGCTGAGATTATTAGATGGAGCCAGTCGCTGCTGGCAGGAATGACTTGCAGGCATGCAACGGAGTGCAGAGCACAAGCCTGACTCCCTGCAGCCAGCGAGCAGCCAGGCCAAGCTGTCACCCCACCCAGCCACGGTACGTCTTCACGTGTGCTCTGCCAACAAGCCATCTCCTCTGGGCCTCTACCAGGAAAACCCTCTTCTTTGGCAACCGGCTCCTCTGCAGCTCCTATACAGCACTGCACAAACTGGTGTGGAGCTGTCTACAGGTGGAGATCCTGTGCCCTGCTGACACCTTTTCATCCGCTTCGCCTAAGTCTTGAAGGTTCATTCGGGAAGGATCTGTCATCAGGTGTCTAAAAGAAGATGCCTCAATCCCAGCTGAGACTTCTCAGAGTTGGGATGCAAGCAGTGGGCCTGCTCTGGCTCCTTTTCCTCAAATGGAGGTGGAAATTTTGCTATCGATGCTAAATGAGCAGGATACAAGTCACCTTTGCGATGCCCACCCTAATGCCCCTGTAGATGCTTTCCAAAAAAAAGAAACCTACCTGCAAAAAGAAACTCACAGAATCACAGAATGGTAGGGTTGGAAGGGACCTCTGGAGATCATCTGGTCCAACCCCCTGCCAGAGCAGGGTCACCCAGAGCAGGTTGCACAGAAACACGTCCAGGCCGAATGTCTCCAGAGTTGGAGACTCCACCACCTCTCTGGGCAGCCTGTTCCAGGGCTCTGCCACCCTCAAAGTAAAGAAGTTCCTCCTCGTGTTTAGGTGGAACTTCCTATGTTCAAGTTTGTGCCCGTTACCTCTTGTCCTGTCGCTGGGCACCACTGAAAAGAGCCTGGCCCCATCCTCCTGACACCCACCCTTTCAGTATTCATAAGCATTGGTAAGATCCCCCCTCAGTCATCTTTTTTCCAGACTAAAAAGACCCAAGTCCCTCAGCCTTTCTTCATGGGAGAGGTGTTCCAGTCCCCTCATCATCTTGGTAGCCCTTTGCTGTACCCTCTCCAGCAGTTTCCTGTCCTTCTTGAACTCCCATTATCCCAAGGAAAGTCTCAGCTCTGAAGGAGAATCCCTGTTCAGTAGCCAACCGCTTTGCTGGGGTGGAAGATGGGACGAGCAGAGGGCTCAGCATCCTCTGGCTGCGTCCCTTACCAGAGAGAGCACAAACCCAGCAAGCTGGACTGGTTTCCTCCCCAGTGGCTCAACAACCCACTGCTGACTTAAACATCTAATTAAGAAACTACAACTAACAGAGAGTACTTCCAAGAATCAGTGTTAGTCATATGCTGAACTATTTTTCCTGAACCAGGATCAGGTGGTTGTAGCTGACAGGATTAAACCTTCAGTCAGTAATTATTTGGTTTCTAATGCACTGCAATCGCTGGAAAAAGATTTGCATAAGCTTGGATGAAAACCCAGCCATTAATTACTACTATGATTTTCCACAAGGCAAAATGAACTAGCCACGATACCCAAACACCTGATTTTATCTAGCAAGAATAACCCGCGTTAGCAGCCGCTAAAATAAAACCCACCAACAAGAAAATCAAGACACGCATACACAATGTACAGACTGCCAGGCACCATCCAACGCGCATCCTCCACCCCAACATTAAAAAAGATATTTTAAAATATGAAAAACAGATGTCCCAATGCATGCCAAAGAAGAAGCAACTGTATGTGTGGGTGTACACCTTAAGAGTGGACCAGAAGGAATCATTTTATTAGATATGTAAGACGCTTCTCATGGACCAAAGTGGCAGGCTGGGTGACAGAGAATAAACTCTATGTTTAAGAAGGAAGTATGGAGAGACACAAATGGGTGCACTGGAGGAAAGAACCTGTTCCCTGAGGTTTACTTTGGCAATGGAGTAGCAGCAGAAGGTAAAGCTGAGGTGATGCAGTGTTTAAGCGAAGTGTGTCAGAGGAGCCAGCAAGTATCTTTTCCTCTCCACGGGGCTGCCAATTATCCCACAGAGAAGTCTCAGAATCACGCTGTGGGAAAAGAGCTGGGTGTTTAACAAGCATTGCCTTCAGAGCAACGAGTTTTTTGGTTCATGGGAAAAAAAACTTGTGAAGGAAATTCCCACCAGTGAGATTGAAGGAAAATATGGAGTTTCCCTTCACCTGAAGGAGAAACATCTCAAAACAGGGGTGATGACCTTCTGGCTCCACTGCCAACATTGGTGGTAAACCTAAATCTCAGGCAAGACCAGAGGGCCATGATGCTTTTTAAATTAATTCTGGCACCAAGCGCAGCTTACCATCATTGTTGTAGGACATGAAAACTTGGCTGTGTCGAAGGTAAACAGGAAAAAAAAAATCTCCTAATCTCCTCACCAACAGCTGAACATGTTTACCCAAAGACGATTTAGACTTGACATTAAAGTAAATGTTTTCACAAGTTTGTCGTGGCTCCCCAGGCAGGCCCGTCCCTGACGCCGGTAACTTCTGCTATTTACTGAGCACTCTTTGTATGCCAAAGAGCAGCACAGCGTATACTGCTCTTCTCTGGGGTCTGCACGTCTAACTGAAAGATGCTTTGAAGTTCACAGTCTGTCTGGCGGCTCCAGACTGATGCTACTGGCACCCTTGTTGGCTCGGTCCTGTCATTAATGCCCTGAGTCCCAGAGCACCCTACTGAGCTAAACCCAAGATGTGCAAATGTCAACCATTAGCATACAGCCTGCTTCCGCACTTGGGAGATGTTTTTCAAGCTCTCAGCCAGCAGCTGCCATAGTAATAGTCTTTGGCCTAATTACACCCAACCCAACTTTAGCCCCCAGCCTTTACGGAAGTCACAAGATAGGATTATTTCCCAAAAGCCTCCCCAGCAACTCGTGAACGTGAAGGGAGAGAGACATCAGCAGGGAGGGCTAGCGGTGGGGCAGCAGGAGAAGAAAGGAGCCTAATTCAATAGTTAAGACTATTTTTTTTGTATATTTGTTGTGATTGAGTCTTGCAATTGGGGTGGGTTTTTTTCCCTTTCTTCACTAGTTTCCTTTCATCACTAGTTCTGATGACTGTTTGAGAAACATGATTGACCTGTAGAGAGAGACACGGGCCCAGCTGGACGTGCAATAAGGGGTGCTGCAGGTGGGTCCTGCTGCCCCCATGGCACCCACAGAAGCTGTTGGGATGCAGCACCCGGAGTTCCTCACTAACTCCCTTCACCCCATGGTTTCTGCTGGACAAAGCACCTCAAATCCCACAGGCAGCCAACTCGGGGGGTGGGAACTAAAACAAACAAATTGGGGAAAAAACCCTCCCAGAAATTCGGTGGAAATTCAGCAGGGCAAGCAAGGATTCTCACCATTGGGAAAGCCCAAAGCGGTCAATGGGGACATCAACCCCATGGCGTGTAGAGCACAGGGCAAGACTCCGCTTCCCAACCTTTGAGCACCCTCCAGCAAGGAGATAAGATGCATCAGAGGGACATAAGATGTTTTTACTGCAGGAAATCTTCATTTTGACAGATTCATGCAGATGCTGTGGGTTGGTCCACGGCCAGGCACTTCCTAACCCACCCTTCTGCCGCAACTGACAAGCCTGTATCACTACCCAGACCTTCATGCTGATTATACTCAAGTTTCTTAGGTGACTTACTTAACATATGATAGTTTCTGGGTTGGGAGGGTTTCCAAGATGTTTTGTTATATTATAAAATAAACAGAGATGCTAAAAGGAGAGGATTCATACCAGCAATGTATGAGCCATGCACAACCAACGCCCAAAATGGCCTTATAGTAAGGACTGCTGGTGGCCACCACGATTTTCCCTTCTTCTCCCCTCTCCAGCTCTCTCCCTCCCTCCTCGTCTCCCTTCCCAGCCATCACCTCCCACGCTGCCAGCTGCACAGCCTCACGGTGCCCGAAAACTGATGTATAGAGAAGGTCAAACAACGTGATTTGGTGACAAGCAGCTTCTGGGCTTAAGCACGTATGAGCAATTCCCAACTGCCTTCCTTCGGGAAAAGACGCAAATATTTGATGTCAAGCGGACAGCTCTCGCAGCTGCTTTTCTTTCGGCTGCGACCCAAGCCAGCCACTGATATATTTCCCAGAACTAACTTGGAAACAAGCCTCCGTCAAAATTAAGCAGCTTGTTTCGATTTCCTCTCTGCTCGGCGGTCTGTACCTGCTTAGGCCTGCAGCATCCTGCAACAAGCAGCGCCTTGGTCAGAAATATCTACGTTTTCAGCTAAGTTGTATGCAATAAGAAAGCGTACCTCATAATAGATACACACAGAGTTTAAAAACTGGAATCTCAGTCCTGGCTCAAGGCTGCTCTGATTTAAAAAGTGGTGATGGAAAAATGACACAGAAAAACTTCTACTGATTCTGTGGCTCACGCATTGCCGAGTGTGCCCCTATCTTTTTTTTTTTTTTTTTTTACCTTTTCTAAGAGGGATGGGTAATTTAGAAGTATTTGTAGAGTTTCTGTTACTGAACTACCTGACCACCTGTAGTATATTCACCCTAAGAACTGCTAAATGATACAGGGAAATAATATAAGGCCATAACATGAGAAAAACAAGCATACACAACACAATCCTCACAATCCTATCGTTGTTTCCATTTTCAAGTTCCCAGTATAAAATGACATAAAATTACATAAAATTATATAAAATTGTATAAAACAAGGTCTAGCTGTAAAGAGATAACAGGTGCAGGATTTCCAGCAGCAGCACTTCCCAGGGCTGGCAGGGAACAGCTCAGTCACAGCAAAGCACTCCCAGAACCAGCCTGAAATCACCACAGACCTGCAGCTGACCATGGGTTTCTAAAATATAACCAAAAATAAACTTAGATTAGTTCTCTTCCTGCCCCTGAAGGATGCCGAAGTGGGGTGCAGGCACTAACCCTGGGAGTTTCGGCTGTGCTCACTGGCTGACCGCAGCAGCCAGGTTTTCCATGCCTGCGGCAGAGAAATCCTCCGCGATACCCAACTGGAATCTCATTTATTTCCTGAAGCTTCTATCGAAATTAAAAGTTACTTGGCGGCTTCAGAAAACCTCCGCAGCCTTTGTAAACATTTGAATCACTTTGCACAATTATCAGCAACCACATGTAGGAGGAAAACTGCAGTTATCTGACACCGCACTGCAACAAAACAGCAACGCGGAGCAGGAAGGGAAGGTGATGGCTCAAGGTGCCAAGAGAATTTTAGGTGGGAAGAATGCAATTATCCCAACAGAAATAGGAGCGGAGCATTCCTTTTTTGGAAAGAGTGTTCAGTTTTTGTACCTGGAGGCAGTGATATTTCCACGCTGTGACTCACATACCGCTTTCACAACCACTTCTGATTCTGAGTTGCTCTTCTTCAGACCTAAAACAGACCCTACCATTTTCTCTCAGTTTAGCTCTCCTGACCTTTTTCAAAGCACAATTACATCAGGAAGTGTTTGAAACCTATCCTTGCTCTCTATTTTATCACTGGCTGAACACTAGTGCTCACAGACTCAGGAATATCCAGCCCCCGAGACCCTCTCTATCCCCAAAAAAGCCTTCATGGAAAACAGGTTTGGGATCTCCCATAAGCAGCCAGCCTGCCGCGCCGCAAGGAGCACATGGGAAATAGGCGACAGCCGTAATAGCAGCGTGGCTGATATAGTATCACTTTCTGTATGGAAACCACGTGGTGTAGCTTCACTGGGGTATTACTCATACTTGTTTTCATTTTTATTTTTCAAATAGAAGAGCTCAGTTTTAAAGCCCGTGTTTTCTTCTAACAGTTTCTCAGGATTATAAGCAAAATAAAGCACATGCAAGATGTAGCACGCGTTTTAGTACTTGCTTTATGAATCTCCTGCCGTCACAGATTCAATTTGAATTAACTGAATACTGAAATACGCTACATATAGCATGCACTGAGGCCCAAATGTTTGATTAGTGAAGACGAGAACTTAACTTATCCGAAAGAAAGGCACGCTTTACCAACCTCGGCGATTCAGTTGTGTGTTGGAGCTTTACATAAGGAAGGAAAATGAAAGAAATACTTCTGCACAGCTCATAAGAGACCTTCATACCCGGGCACTGTTTTAAACTGGGTCCAGCGCTTTTAGAGGAGAAGCAGAAGGAAGAAGAACTAAGGGGCCCATATACAAGCTAGTGTATGGAAATACAAACCCTCTTTTTCATTGCTTTAAGAGGAAGAAATGTGCACATATCAGTAGCAGGCCTAAAACTAAAAGCAGCAGGTTAGATTACAGAAATATTGATATAACCATCCGGTCTCTGACTGACCAGAGCTGCCACAGGGATTGGATCTGGTCTTGGCATTCCCAGCCTGGTTGCCCTTGACTCCTGCATGGTTACTGCAGGCCACAATGCTTTGTGTCAAAACCAAATGTATTGCAATAGGTGTGGAGCTGGATGTAAAAACAGCAGTCTGGGGCATCTTATCTCTTAAGCGGTCTGGTACCCGATTGCTATTCACGATGGTTTTGCACAGATTCACCACTAATTCACAGTCCCATTCCAGCTTCCACTTTCTTGACTCAAACCTATAGATGATATATCTCAGGTATACAATACTGCATGCCAATAAACAGGTACATAGAGTAAATTAAACTATTCTCAAAGTGTGGAAGAAGTCTTATGATTCACCTTTGTCTCAAAATGGACAGCACTGCTATTCACCTTTGAAATTTTCATTCGTATAGTGCCATTTAAATGCAGTGCAATCCTAGTGGGAGGTGTCCCTGCCCAGGGCAGGGGGGTTGGAACTAGATGATCTTTAAGGTCCTTTCTAACCTGAACTATTCTACGATTCTATAACAGATTTTATAAGTGAGCCCCCAGGTTGCAGGTCCTTGTCATTTGGATTTAAGTCACTTCAGACTCTGAAAAGGGCTGGCTATTAGGCTGATGCACAAGCACTTCTATAACTTGGGGATGAGGAAAAAAATATAGCAAAATAATTAGGAAACCTGACCTTTCTCAGGTCAAGCATAGCTTCATCTACCGAGTCGCGCCAGAAGTTGAACTGGAACAGCTGCAGAAGCGCAAGCAGAGCTGGGGGAAAGCTTTGGCAAGTGCTTCCACTGCCCATCCCGCCTGACACCCAAGGAGCAGGTGAACAGCCTCAATACACCACTGAGCCACCCGTGGTCCAAACACAGAGGTTCCGAGAGCCCTTTTCCTTGGCACCTATCCCTGATAGCTGCTGAATGACAGCGTGATCTTACTGCAAAGCCCTCCAAGCACTGAGAACCGCAGCACACGGGCAGTTTTCAAGGCACAGCTCATACTCGAGGCTGAGCAGCCCTGGGAAACAAAGAGCGGCGTGGCTCCATCCCTCTCCTTAAATCACACCCAGAGGAGAAGACGCAGCAGCTGAGCTGACAGGGCTCTTGCTCAGGAGGTGTTAGCGAATGACAGCGGGTAGGGAATGCCCCAAGGAGGAGGAGGGCATGGGGAAGAGCGGGAAAGGCCAGCCGGGATGCCCAGCACACCTGGGGAAGGTCGCACGGAAGCACCGCCCGCTGCCAGGGATGCTCTCCCGGCGAGCTGCTCTCCCTCCTCCGCACTCCCCACGGCCCAAAGGCGCCTTTTCCCCCCACCCCCGAATGGGAACCCCTCCCGGCAGCTGGCAGCTGGGTCCCCACGGAGCTCTCCCCCCGCCAACCCCACCGTGTCCACCGCGGAGCTCCGCACCGCTCCGCCGAGCCCTTTGTCCGCGGCGGGAGGCGCCGGGAGGGCGGGGAGGGAGGGCTGTCGGGGAGGCCGGTTACCGATGGAGACCTCCTGGGCGAAGGCGAGGGAGATGAGGAGCAGCGGCAGCCCCACGGCGATGCAGGTGACAATCTTGTCCAGCGCCAGCTCCAGCCGCAGCCCCTTGTAGCGCGTCTCCGGCGGCTCCTTCAGCAAGAAGTCGGAGAAGACGTACTCGGTGGCGATGTGCGCGATGGCCATGGCGGGGCTCGGCGGGGCCCGGCACGGCTCGGCTGGGCTCGGCGGGGCTGGGCTGCTCCGCGCTGTGCTCCGCCCGGCACGGCTGCGGCTCGGCAGCGCCCCCGCGGTACGGCCCGGCCCGGCCCGGCCCGGCGCGGCTCCGCCCGGCGGAGGAGCGGGGCGGGGATGGGAGCGGGGGATGTGGCCCGGGCGGCTTGGGCCTTCCCCCGCCCCAAGGACGGTGGGGGAGAGCGGGAGGTGGGGTCGTGCAGCTCCCCCCCGGCTGGAGGAGGGGGCTCCGGGCCGTGCCAGGCGCTTTGGGGTGTCCCCAAGGATCATAGAATGATAGTTTGGGTTGGAAGGGACATTTAAAGGCCATCTAGTCCACCCCGCCTGCAATAAGCAGGGACATCTTCAACTAGATCAGGTTGTTCAGAGCCCCGTTCAACCTGACCTGGAATGTTTCCCGGGATGGGGCATCTACCACCTCTCTGGGCGACCCGGGCCAGTGTTTCACCACCCTCAGCATAAAAAATTTCTTCCTTGTATCTAGTCTAAATCTCCCCCCTTTCAGTTTGAAGCCACTACCCACCGGCCTATAACTACACTCCCTCATAAAGAGTCCCTCCCCATCTTTCCTGTAGGCCCCCTATAAGTACTGAAATGCCGCGATAAAGTCTCCCTGGAGCCTTCTCTTCTCCAGGCTGAACAACCCCAACTCTCTCAGCCTGTTATAGCAGAGGTGCTCCAGCCTCTGATCATCTTCATGGCACCTCCTCTGGACCTGCTTCAACAAGTCCATGTCCTCCCCGTGCTGAGGGCCCCAGAGCTGGACGCAGTACTCCAGGTGGGGTCTCTCCAGAGCGGAGCAGAGGGGCAATGGAGGATGGAGAGGCAAGAGGGCAATGGAGGGACAAGAGGATGGAGACGGCTTGTATTGCAGTTTGCGCCCATGGCCTCTGGTCCTCTCACTGGGCACCGCTGAGAAGAGCCTGGCTCCGTCTGTGCTACATCCCTCATCAGGTGTTTGTACAGATGGATAAAATCCTCCTGAGTCATCCCTTCAGGCTGAACAATCCCAGCTCTCTCCCCCAACCTCATCTGGCAGATGCTCCAAACCCTTAATCTACCTAGCACCATGTGCTGTGTCATTTCAAAGTCTTTGGTCACCACCGTCGCATTGCAAGTCACTTTTTGCGGGAGTCAATGGGATGCCTTCACGTTTAATAACCCTTAATTTATTTCCTCCCTTATCTTTTTCCAGTTGCTTTCTGAACCTCTACAAGCTCAGAGCATCCTCAGCCGCCTCAGACCAGGAGTCACAGAGGTGACCGTCCACCCCGTAAAGAGCCACCTCCTGTGCTGTGCTTCGCACGTAGCACTTCCTTAACTCATACTGCTTCTGCCAAAAGGGATGAATTGTTCCCTTCTCCACTCAACTCTCCCTTTATAAAACCATTATCCTGTCTGCTTTCAATTGTCCTTTTTATTTTTCCAAGCTGTAGTCCAAGGAAATAATTCCTCATATGGAAACTGTTCTACAGCACTGATTGTCTTTGTTCTTTCTGTGCTGTTCTTGTGCTGCCGTGTCCTCCCCTGGATGGGGCCGGGGGATGTGACTCACGCTGCATTCAAGATGCAGGTGCCCCAGACATTTATGTAATGGTAATAAGTTGTTTTCTGGTTTGCTCTGTTCTTAATTCCTACTGATTCCTAATGTTCACTTGCCTTTCCGCCCACTAAAGAGTACCTGAGCTAACGTTGTCATTAACCTATTAAAATAAGACCCCATTTCTGAGATGCTTAGTATGATGCACATAGGGCTAGGATTGCTTTTTTCTACAAGTACTGCTGTAAGCGTACCAGTACTAAATTTTATCTCTTTATCACTCATGTTTCATGACACACATACTTATGATTGTCACTCAACTTGGTCATCCTTTTTCACACCACTTATAGAAAATATTGAAGAGCAAGGGTCCTTGCAGCACCCCATGAGTGACTTTCACCATGAAATCTGGCTTATTTCTGTCTTTTGAGCAGTTATTTAGCCTCTGTGGACTCTTCCTTTCATCCCACGATGATTTCATTCCTTTAAGAAGCTTTAAAAAAAAAAGCTTTAACTAAGGACCTTGTCAAACATCGTCTGAAAATGTAAACAGGCTATATTCATCCAGGCCTCTTATACACGTGTTGAGTCCTTAAAAAGCCTCTCTGAGGCACAATTTTCTTGAAGAAAAAAAAAAAAAAGAATTGCTTCTTCCATGATCTGTTTTGTTCCTTTGGACACTTTTCTTGTTTATTTTGTTGGGTTTTTTTTAACAGTTTCCTCCAGCTTGCGTTGTGTGGGTGTCAGAGCTGCTTATTCCTCTGGAAAGTTTGTAAACATTGATCTTCACCCTTCGAGCTTTTGGTGCTAGGACAGGTACCGATTGTCACCCAATTTTGTAATCCAGATTATTCACACTCGAGGGCCTGTAGCGCTCTCTGGAGAACACGCCCCTCCTGGTGACTCTTTTTTCTTCCTTTGTTCATTTTGTTGCTTTGCTCTCTGTTCCTGCTGGTCCTTCAGCCCAACACAGATGCTGTCCTTCAACACAGGTGTTGGGGCTGGGCTGGTCACGGGGCTGCCTGCACCAGGCAGGCAACGTTACGTGCCGTGCTTTACATTTTCTGTGATGCTTCACGCTCTCCGTGGCAGGCTGTGTCACCTGGGCAAGCGGCGGTGACATCCTTAGGCCCCGAGGACCTTTGGAGGCTTCATTCTTGTTTCACAGCTGCCATCCAGCTGAGAAGCGCGCCAGATGAAAGGAATTGTGCCAGAAGGCTCATACAAATAACCAGATTTTTATTATCGTTGTGATCGCTTTGGCTGGCTATGGTCAAAAGATATTTATGATTCTGTTTCTAAAATGTCAGACGCATTAGCTACTCTAAAAGGAAAGTACCAAATAATTTCCTTTATTAACAGCGTATGTTTAGGTGAAAGGCTTTAATTTTGTATGTGTACAGAAAACAAATGTTCTGCACAGACAGACAGACAGTAGTTTTGCACAGAACAGGAGACCTCAGTTTTAATGTTTACAAAACAGGAAGATGAAAGGGCTTAGAGCATCTGTTTTTGTCAGCTCAAAGAGAAGAGTTAGAGAAGGAGTCTGGAAGTGTTTATTGCTATGGTGTAACTCCTGTTTGGGCTCAGTCCTGCAGTTCCACCTCACGCGTGTGCTCTCAAATGACCGGGGAAAACAAGGAATCAAGAAATAACTGAGAAACATCCAAGAAACTTTAACATGCTGGTTAACTGGACATCATTCCAGGACACCATTTGGCTACAATAAGAGTGATGGGCAGTAAAGTTCCCTACATTTGAACATACTTCAAAATACAGGACTGGAAAAAAAACAAAACAAAAACAAAAACCAAAAACAACCAGAAACTTGAATTTACGTTCAAAATCAAATTTAGATAAACAGCTTCACAGATGTATGTGTTCTGGAGTTCTTCTGCAAGAGCTGTAGCCGATGTGAGCAGGCAAGAAGGAGCACAATCTAATTAAAAATGAGCTATAAACATTCAAGTATCAATAAACATGGCCTGATTCTGCCTGTCTTCCTCACAGAGCGCAGAGATCAGCCTCCTGATGGCCTCAGTACAGGCAGGGAGTGAGGCGCTAATCGTGCAAAGAAGAGGTACAGAATCAGGACCACAATGAGCAGCAATTACAAAGTTTACTAAGTTTCTCAGAGGTTGCTCAGGGGTAGATTTTTAAAGGGATTAACAAAAGCTGTTAGAAACCAAGAGCAGGGGCACAGCTGAACTCCATCGGGTGCTAAAATATATTGGTAGGTCCCTAAATGCCTTTAAAAATCTGTCCTCGGAGCACAGTTTCCTCATTTAACAGGGTGAAAAAAAAAAAAAAAAAAAGGAGAATCGCTTAAATATCGGTGAATTCATTGATCCAGACTTTGGGAAACTGCGGGGACTTCCACATTGACACCTGCTCCTTCAGAAGCCAGCACGCTTAGAACAGTCTCCGGTGGTATTTATTCCCTAGCATTTCTGCGCAGAGCGCATGGATGCCATGCTGCCCGCTCCTTACTCCCGTGGATAAATCCTTTGCAGCTCGTGTGGAGGCCAAGAGGTGTGCTGCGCTGCTCAGCCGCCAAATTTGATCTTGGGCAAAGCTCAGCTGAACTCCGGAGGAGTGGAAGCGGTGATGGGTGGGTGGTGCGTGGCCCTCGGAGCTGAACCCTACAGCTCCTGGTCCCTCTTGTGAGCGCTGGCTACGGGGTAGGACTATCAGCACATGTCTTCCTCCAGTTTTATTAGCAGCATGTCATGAAATCCGGCACGGCTCTGTGAATGATGCTAAAAGCGGGAATTTACAGGGAATCCGTCAGAAGTGCACTTTTGTCGTGCAGAGCTGTATAGTGGATCCTGCTTCCTTGGCGGGTGACGAGGCAGAAGAGGGTTAATACCGTTGACAACAGAACAAGGCCAATGAAAAAAAGGGCTGCGAGTATCAGGCTGGCTTCTCCAGGACTCAAAGTTTTGCCAAAAAAATTGCCCCCTTTGCTGTCATAATCTGTTAAAAGAAAAGTAGTTCATAAGAAATCTATGTGTAAATCTGAAAAGTTTTAAAAGCCATTTTAAAAAAAACCTTACCCTTTCCATGGGTCCTATTTTTTGCAATAGTTGTATCATATGCTCCAGTTGTGAGTCCTCCTTCTGAAGGGGCTTCCCGCTCTGTGCAGAGAGAGAAAAACCATAGTTACGTTGAAAGCCTTAATAAACACGTTTGTGTCTTCTGGAAAAGTGGCCCTGATTTTATTTAACTCCTTCTACCTTGTTGATCTGAACAGAAATCCAGATTAGATCAGCACAGCTATTGCTCTGGGCAGCTCCATGGGCAACATCCCCCTGCTCTGTAGGCATCTCTGTTGCTTCACTACTTGCTGTAGTGATAGGATGAGGGGTAATGGTTTTAAACTGAAAGAGGTGAGATTTAGATTGGACATAAAGAAGACATTTTTAATGATGAGGGCGGTGAGGCACTGGAACAGGTTGCCCAGAGAAGCTGTGGATGCCCCATCCCTGGAAGTGTTCAAGGCCAGGCTGGATGGGGCCTTGAGCAGCCTGGTCTAGTGGGAGATGTCCCTGCCCATGGCAGGGGGGTTGGAACTAGATGATCTTTAAAGGTCCCTTCCAACCCTGACCATTCTATGATTCCATGATTCAGTTCTGCCTTTGCTTTTTCATTTGAAGTTTCACGGCCCGAATGAACATGTGTTATAAAATAAATTCACCTTGTCCAAGGAAGGAGTATTTTGGCTACGTTTGGCCAATCATTTATCATCCTGCTGCTACAGGATTACAGGTTGCAGTCCCTGCAGAGGAGTGTAGCAAGCACGGCGGGGACACAGGCAGGAGATGCTGGACCCAGATGTTAAGTGAAATTATGTGATGTGGAGAGGCTCACAAAGCACTTCTGACTTCAGTCACCAGTGGTGGAAGGGACCAGCACCACTCAAAAATTTTACCAACTTTTCTTAGTCAAAAGATCACCTATTTCTTGGACAGGATGAACAATCATTTTCTGCAGGATGGACAATCATTTTCTGCAGCACCTTGTATCTCTCTCAGCTGGTCTCTACCCATGCAGGAAGGAGCTCAAATAGCCCCATGAGCTGGCAGAGACTGCAGGGAGGAACAGCACCGTGCCAGTCTGCAGACCCTCATGCACATCACGTGGCAGCAAGGCTGAAAAATAGCTTTACAGTTGTTTTCTGCACCACCTGCGGGAGACTAAGGGCTGCCACCATCTTAGAGGGGCTCTTGTGAAGCACCTACTGTTTCTAAGTTGCAGAGTGCAACCAAGACTACTGTATTTGCCATGTCATTAAGGGTGTTTGTCCCGTCCTTAGACGATACTAACTGGCCATGGCAGTAATTTACAGGTGCTTCCCGCCAGCGTGCAGGGTGCAGCAGTGACATTTCCTCTCTTCCTTCCCTCCCCACCTTCCATCCAATCTGCTGCGATGCCACCTCCGAGTGCTAGGACATGTTTCTGATACTGCACCTGATTTATTGATGGTGTAGGTCGTCTCCATGCCAGCGTGGATGTGATCGGCTACATGGCAGTGCAGAAGCCATGTTCCAGGGTTTTCTGCTACAAGTTCAACTGTCTGGAAAGTCCCGGGAAAAAGGTCGTACACATCTCCTCTGTGGTCCTTATCTGTCTGTGGCAAGGCAAAACCAGCATCATAAGAGTCTTGCCTCAAAGACTCCCCATGGGCACTGAAATACTCCCGTCAGACTTCGAGCTCCTCAACGCAGATCAAATGTTTCTAGTAGGCCTCATCCAGGAAAACTGAGGTCTGTGGACATCCCTCATTTAAACAATTAATTAATTAACAGCAGGACACCCCTCCTTAGGACTTCAAGTGCTGGTTGAGCATGGGCGTTTCTTAGAAAGACAGATTTTTCAGATAGTCCTGCCAGCGTCAAGCTATCACAACATAAAACCGTACTGTAAGCAGGCATAACTCTCTCTGATTTCCTCCCTGTATCTTCCCTTATACCCATGGGTAAATATATATTTTTACCCACCTAATCACATTCTCTAACAGTGACATTTATTCATGCTTCAGAACAGGTTCAGAGTGGTAGAAGCTTTGCAAGGTTCTCATTCATTTTGTATTTCCTTCACATGCAAAACTCCCACTGACCTCGGCATCAGCCCAGGGCTCCGTGCCCAAGCTGCAAAACCAGGCTAGAACTCGGACTTTTTTTGCAGAAATTTCCCATCACACTATAAAGGTTTTACTTTGATGAATTTTACCAACCTTAAAGATGAAGGTCTGTGCGTGGAAGTGGACTGTATGTATATCCACTTCATTGCCCATGCCTATCAAATACCAGTTTGTCCTATCACCTTCATTCATCGTTAGACCCAGGAGACTGTTGTAAATCTTCCCATTGATTGCTGGAAGAATGACAAAATAGGACTGGTTAATAACTGGATGTGGTAGGGGTGATGGTACCCTCCACCTCAGGTGCCCTTCCCACTTTCTCTGCAGGGAGAAGGGGTGCCCAGGCAGAGAGGGGACCCGCACTTGTGGCCAGGGCAAGACCTCTCCATAGTGACCGCTGCCTCTGCAGGGAGACAGTCACATTTTCATTTCAGTTTCCAAATCATCTAAGTGCACAGCAGCACCTATTTTTCTGTCTTGAAAAGCATCAGATAGGTATTTTACTGGTTGAGATAAAACTCCTGAACAAACAGGATTTATGCTGAGGAGCTACATGGAAAAAGAGGGAATAGAGTTGGTGCCTAAAATGGGTACCATCTGCGGAAGGAGATGTTTGCTTTGCCAGGGCTGTTCCTGCTCCATCCAGTCTGTTCTGCCTGGCTCCTGGGCTGGCTGCTACTACAGCCACGGTTTTGAAATGCCATCCTTACACTCCTACAAAACAAGCCCACAGCTCCCAAATGACAAGGGAATTCTGTCAGGGCAGCCTCTTCCCATGACTATTAGATTAAACTGTCTTGTTAGAAAAATATCTTGGCTGGGCCTCGTGAAATCTTTTTGTTTCCAGAGTTGCAGCTTATGAAGTTGTCACGTGGTTGGGTAACTGCAGGCTAAGTCCAACGTCTTCCTAAAAGGGCTGTGAAAAATAAACCTCTGTCCTCTTGGCTGCTGCCACCGAGTCCTACATACCATGCATGCTGTTGCCTTCTACAAAGTTCTCAGTGGAATTAAAGTCATCAGGATTCTTATGAAGGTATGTTTCAATATTTTCTTTCAAATACCAGGATTCATTTTCATCAAACACCATAAACAGAAGGGTAAATTCACGATCAATGTCCTTTCTTAGACCTCTTTCATCTAGAATTCCTTTTCTGCAAACTACAAGAGGCCCAATCAGACCGCTGTATGTGTCCTGAAATAAAATAAATATATGCATTACACATTTTCTAGTTCATTCAGTTAAGAAATATATACAGATTAGCTACAGATTCAATAAAGATGAAATCCCATTTTTCTATCAGATGAGAGAAAATCTTTCTCTACATGTCCCTATTTTAATGTACCAAAGCAATGTTTTGCCTTCATTCAAAATCCCTTCCACTATTCTTTAAGGAGGGAATCACATTACCAGGGTGTATCCCAGGGGATTTCAGTAGATTAAATTACTCAGGCATGTGCAACTGTTATTAAAGATGACAAAGCATCTAGCTCTGTAAGTCGTTCCTCTAGCCTGTGCTCCTCGCGTAAACGAGAAGCAGGATCCTTTCAGAAACATTATGCAAGACAGGATGCTTTAGCCAAAGCAATGTAATCTTTAATGACCACTTTTTGGTTACCTTTACAAAATTCACTGTTGAATAATAAACCCAAGTGATACAGTTTGGATCTGTTTTACCAGGGCCGGATCGTTCTGGGACGTTCCACCTGTAGGTGTTTATTTCCCCTAAAACAGAGAGAACAATTTTACCAAGAGCAGCTGGGTATTAGAGGCTTTGAACAGTATGTAACTGAGATCTGCTACCCTCCTCATCCAAAAATGATCTGCATCAAAACTATCTGTGGAAGCATGCAGCAATGGGATATGGGTGTGATTCTGCCTTCCAGGAGGTCAACGAGGTTCCAGTGGTGTAAAAGAAGGCAGATGGCCCCCAGAAAAGGAGATCTGCCAATGATGCTGGCAACAGTGGCATCCCACAGAGGGAACTGTGGAGACAGGACTCTTCATCTTTCTCCTTGGGCAAAACTTGTAGCATATCAATGGTCTTGGATGCCAATGCTTAAGGTCAGTTGAAGATGTTGGGAGCCAAGCGCCAGAAAATGTTTTTTGGACTTTCTCAGTGGACTTTTTTTTGGGCTTTCTCAGGGCACAAAGATGTGGCAGTTGCCATTGGGATTTCGCAGATGGTGCTGCAGCAGTGTATCAGCTCTGAGACAGGAGAGGAAAGCAGAGTACCGACCTGCTGAATGGGAGAAACAGGAGGGTCCTTTCCGCTTCCAGCAAAGTCCCTGCTCCCCAGCAATTAACAGAGAACCCCTGTCCCTTCCTGAAAGCCATCACCTCCGCCATGTCCTCCCTGAGCAGAGATTCCCCGACCTCTGATTTTAGAAAACAGAACAATCTGATGGGTAGATTATCTCTTTGTGTGAGGATCAGTTCTCTACAGGGAACACAAGCACACCTATGTTCAGATGAACTGCCTGTGCTGGGTTCCCCGCTTTGTTTTTTTGCTGGTACTGCAGGGAAAGGCAGGAGACCAAGATATGGTCAGCACCTTGCCCTTTTAAGTGGTGGAGAAATGCTGAACCAGGCAGTCTCTGGCCCAAAAGTCTTCCAGGGTGACAAAAGTCAAGAACAGCTAGGGACATGCCACGAGTCAGGGGAAACAAGGAAATCACAAGACTCTCAGTATAGCCACAACCCAACAGCTGCCAAGAGCTGTGGGCATCAGGGCAAAGGAGAGTTTTCAAGCTTAAATGGTTGTGAAGTGGCTGAGCCTAGTTTTGTGTCACTGAGCCACTACACCGTTTTGATGGATCACGCAATAGTGGGGTTTATTGTACAGCAATAACTACCAAAAAAAAAAAGAAACGGTGACTCTCAAATATCATACTGTATGAGATGAGTCTCCCATAAATGTTGCAATATCATTTAATGTTAGAGGACGAGCACTTTCTGGGCATTACAGCATGGCTTTATGCACTTCAGCAGAGATCAGAAAGGCTTTCAAGACACAACACTACATGGATAGGGTAGAAAACATTGTCAAGAAACCCATTAATCTCAGAGGCATTCATGCCTTGGAGCCTGGCCCCGGTCATTCACCACCTCCTTGCATTTTACTCCTCACTTCAGGATGTTTGGAGGCTGTAATTGGAAAAATCTCCACTCTACCTAAAACCTGAGACACTTCAGATGGCATCAAAGACCCATCTTTGATGAAGCATAACCCCTGAAAAGACTGATGAACAAGAGAAGAACGGGTGTTTTCTCCCTCTTTGCTGATGCGTAAATGGAGGAATGGACAGGGAGAGAACAAAGCTGTGGGAGATGAGAGCTGTTTTGTCTCAGGCTGCTATGGATCTGCTCCCTGCACCTCTTTACCATGACACCCACGGTCTCTTTAGGAGCTGGCAGTGCTCTCGGGAGCATGATTTAGTAGGACGTAAATCTGACTGATGACTGGTTCAGGATTTAGTAGGACTAGATGGGCTCTGAGGAGTTTGGGGTGAGCAGTCCCACCTGGCCAAGGAAGGCAGACAGCGAGGATTTCTAGATGATGCTGGTGGGGACTGAAATGCCCAGGAATTATTCTTGTTTTGAGGGACTCATTCTCCATGTTAACTGCTGCTTCCAAGCTCCTAAGGAAAAGTGTCTTTAGATTTTGCTGAAGAGTCCTTTCCTTTGGCTTACTGACAACCGCAGACACCTTCCCTCAGCTAACTCATCCCAAGCCTGCTCCCATGTGGACACAGGAGACATGACAGTAGTGTTCCCAGTGTTACACCTCGACTGTCAACAAAACAGCATCATCAACATCATGGAGCAAATAACAAAGCAAGGGAATAATATAAATCAGCTTTTTTTTTTTTTCCATATATTAAGCACAGGTTCATCAGTCTCCATCAAGGCACCGATGGCTCACATTTGGCCATGAATTTGAGCGTGATTGTACTGTATTTGGCCATGAGCTTGAGTGTGATTGTACTGTATCGATACAGCTACCTACAGGAAAGAGATTTCATCTTCCAGAGAGGTTTAGTACATCAGAATTTCTTTTCATTTAGTTGCACGCCGAAGCTCACAAATGCTATGTAAAAAAATTGCATGGGTGATGGAAAGAAAAGGAGCGTACATTTTGGATTAACTATAACGCCTGGGTTTGAGTTTGGCTTCCTACTAGAATTTAAAACCCAAGATAAATATTTAAGTACAAACATTTTAACAAGTACTTTTCTAGATGAAAAATTTCATTGCTGTGAGAACTATTTTCCACTATTTTCTTTACTAGAAACTGAGGCATATTCTTCTTCAAAGACTTTTAAATCAAGTGACAGTGACATTTTGCATGTTATGCATCAGCTCTGAATGCAAATGCCAATTCTGTGTAGATAAAGAGAAAGGCAGAGTTAACATTGCCAACTGCAACTCTACTGATGAGTTTCTTAGTTTTTAGAACATCTGGAGCAAATGCAGCACTGGCTGACACTTCTGTTGCCGTGACTATGGGCCTGCTTCTGCTTTTTTTTGGCAGTTGTCCAGTGATATTACATTGCTGTTTCTGTCCCTGATAGGAACAAAGGTTCATTCTCTGCCCAGACAGGCTCACTTGATCAAGAACTAACATGTATAACAACACAAAATCATATCTGAATAAACATTGAGCGTATTGTGCCTGGGAGAACATAGAAGTATGCGTAAACTTGAAAGGGGGATTATTATTCGTGTGTTAAAATGCTTTTATATACAGCTTTTATAGCTCAAAGGAAAAAAAAAAAGAGAGCCTTACCGGGGAGGGTGATTGGGGTCTCAGGTTGTTCTTCACAACCCACTTCTTCTATACCATGTGCACTTATGGAATAAGGTCTGCTGGCTTTGTTCTTAAATACGATCAGGACAGAGTCACCAACCTCAGCATGGAGTAACGGCCCTAAATTAAAACAGAGGATGCTGGTGATTAATGCTGCTTTTCTGAATTCAACAAACTTGAATTCAGCTTGGCCTAGGAGAGGAGCCAAGGTCTTTCTCCAAACCCTCGGGCTTTTCTAGTGTTTCAGCAAAGCCATCAAAATCGGTTTGTTATCTCAGCTGATGAAAATCTCCATATATATATATATGTATATTTATATATAAATAATCTTTTTTCTTCTCGGTCAATCAGAAGAATTGTTGACTCTTGAGACAGGTCTTTGGAAAGCTTGTTTTTAAGGAAAACTCTTTGTGGATGTTTTTTGTATCTTTTAAAATTTTATTTCTTAAGCTGCTAACAGCTTTCTTTTTTTTTCACTATTTTTTTTTTACTTTTGTACTGCAAAAAAGGAAATGTCAAATATATTCCTAGAGAGTGTTGCCTACTTTCTGACCAGTTGTTGCCCGCTTCTCACCCCATGAAAAACATGGGCTGTTGGTTATTTTATGACATGCGTAAAATTCTGTCTTGCCCAATTTCAGACACAAATACAACCCCTTAATACTGACTTAATCTTTCTACAAGAGCCTCTCCCACGTTACATGCTCTGATGTTAAGGTGAATCCTGGAATTGCCATTTTGACATCCTCCCTGTTCTCCTTATTCATGTTTGGGAATGCATTCTCTAATCTGGAAAGCATCTTTGCACTCAGCAATTATACACATTGGGTGTAAAATCACTGATAACCTGAAGCAGGCATCAGTGTTCCTTGTTTTCCACGTTAGTAAAGCTGGAAAACCTCTTTGTTTTTGGAAAGCAATCAGATATCAGGCTGGGTCTGTGAGCCGTGAGAGCTACTTGCCCAGGATTTCCAAGTGTTCCTCCTCCTCCCTCCTCACTTTGCGCTGCGTGAAGTTGCCGTTTGTGTACTCCCTGTAAACCACCTTCTTGTATTTTGAACCGATCAGATCTTCCGCTTGGCTGAGGAAAACATGCCCATAGCTGCAAAATAAAAAGGTAAAAATTATAGGCTCTAAATCTTACATATCTAAAGCCTGGTAACTGTTGTGTTATTCATAATAGATGTGATAAGAATATGTGGCTTGGGCCAATGTGCTGATTAATGCGAAGCCCTGGGTGCTGCAAAAGATTTTAAAAGGCAAATAATAACAGTGATAATCCTCACGAAACGCACACCCTCTTCAAACAGGTAGATCTGAGGATATGGTTCACTCATCACAAACTTTTGGGAACACAAATTGTTCACCAGAGCTGTCAGAGCAGAGATGAAGTTCAAGCGAAGGGTGGGTTTGGCCACTCTCTCCAGCTGCATTCTCTGCTCCAATAAAAGATACTGCCTGTCCCTGTAAACCTGCATCCTCTTATCAGGGTGGCTGCCTTTGTGTCTTGGCCACAGGAAGATGATAACCAAAGCCTAACCTTGCAAAAGCAAATGCCATTGTCTGAGATAAATGGGGCCTGCTTTAGCCCCCCCTCCTTCTGCTGTGTGCTGCACAGGGCTGGATGCTTTCCCAGCGCAAAGATAAAGTGAGAAATGTATTTTCCCTTCTGCGCCTGGCAGAGGATGCTTTTCTGTGCCCTCCAGGTTCCCGCAGTCACCCACAGATAGTTGTCCCTGCTCCTGTGGGATCCCAGAGGGCTGACTCCCCGGCAGAGGACACTCGCCACCAGCTGTGGAGGAGAGCCTTCACCCTCTTCCTAGAGCAGCTCTGTCTCCTGGCAGCTCATCTCCAAGGTGCCCCTGGCGGAGGAGTTGCACAGTTGGCTCACAACATAGTAAATAAAAGGAAAAAATGCCCCAGGAGTACTGCTTACCATAGTAATACACTGTGTGTGCAACAGCAGCATTTGACAATGCTGGAGTTAATACTTTTTTAAATACACTTCATCACCCGTGACTTTTCAGGTATATTTTCTACCGACTACGCTGTTCTCTTCCTCTTTACAGGGTGCAGTTTCTCAGACACTTTTCTAAGGTTTGTTTTTGAAATATGTTCCTTGTTTCCTTTTTGTTTTCAACAAAGTGGTCTCAGAGGCCTCCCTATGCAATACGAATTGGAACGCCTATCTTCTGCACACACTTTTGATTCCTTAGCACAGTGCAGTGTCAACGTGATTCACTTGTGGCTGTTACTGCTTCTAACTTTTTCAGGGAAGCCAGAGGCTACTGCGCTGCAGGGAAGCAGGCTCAGAACCTCCCTACTGCATCTGCACTCCTTGTAGGGGCTCATGTCTCGGACACATACCTGGGTTTCTTCTCTGTAAAAACCAGAGCAGTGGGATGGGGAAACTGGGGACAATGAGGAAGGGAGGTTGGGGGGCACCATTGTGGAGGTGAGCCAGGGCTGGAACACACACACGGATTTAGGGATTTGGAAGCTTTCTTGGGTTCAGCAGCATTACAAGACACTCCCAGATGAAAACATTTGAAAATGCTGCCCATGAAGTAGTCTAGTCTGAGAGGCTGTCACTTTTTAAATAGGTTTTCTCTTGTTTTGTTGAGCAAAGAGTGCCTCCTAAAAAGTATGAGGCTGGCTTCATGCAACGATGCTTCAAAGTTCCTCCTCCACTATGAGCACACCCCACGGCCACAAGATTTTTTTGCTTTGAGTACCTTTCCTCATTGCTGCTGATGTTGTAAATCTTAGGTGCCGAGCTCTTATTTGAGGCATAGTCCCACTCCACCTCCTCCGCAGCGATGTAGTAGAGCCTCATGGCTCCGTGCTGCTGCTGGCCTCGGGTGCTATTACGGCAGCTGCTGACCTCGTAGAGATGTTTCATCCCACCGACAAAGTGATCAAAAGTCCTGCAAACCACTTTGAATGTGCCTGGAAAGGAAAGTGCATGAGATGTAGACAATTTAAAAAACCTCAAAAAGCAGCTTGTCAAATTAGGTCCTGTGCCTTGTACAGCTCTGGTTTGTCCTGAAACAAACCAAATCCATGATGCTGTATGGAAAGCCAAGTGAGGGGATGCCTGTGTCACTCAGAGCCCACTGGCTTTGAAAAATTAAGGGGACTGAAGGAGAAACTAGTTGATAAAACGTATATACACCAGTCATCTCCATTAGTCACCATATGCTCTATGGTCCCAAGACATAAGAGGAACAGGTTTCAGGCTGACATTCACACGTAAGAGTAAATATGCACATAGGACACTGCAGGGTTGTGACCTGTAACTCCTACATTGCAACAGGTTCTTCAGCTAAAAGCTGAGCGTGAATGCAGACACAAATGGAGATCTGTAAGTCAGCAAGTAACTTTTTGCTCCATCGGAAAGACTAGGCTGCTCCATCTTCACTCAAAAATCTCCATAAATTACTTCTAACTATTTGAATTAGATTAGTTTAGCCAAGGGAGCTCTGAAAAGCAATTGATTAGATGTCTGGCAGTAGGAGCAAGCTTGCCAATAAGCCTGAATTCGCCAGTGCTGCCCATACTGTAGATGTGCCCATGGGGAGCACAAGAAGACGCAGGAGGGGTGTGCATTGCAAACACCAATAAAGGCGCAGAGAAACAGGGTGTGTGTTTCAGAGATGCTGTTTCCTTGTCCCTGAGCACAGAGCTGCTGTGCCAGCCTTGGGTGCATGAGACTCTCCACTGAGCCCCTGCAGTTGCCCAGTGTAATTAGGCTAATGGAGGCCTCTTAGAGACTTTGCAACACAGATATAGACCCATTATACAAGAATTCCTCTAACAAAAGGAAACATGCTGCTTATAACCATTTGTTTATGTGCATCTATATGGTATAAAAATGACTGAGTTAAAGCTGCAACTGTGAGACCCTTTGGTCTTCCTCCATGAAAGGCCAAAATGCCATGGACCAGCTTTTCTGCAGCTCTGATGGTCAAAGGCTGCAGTGACAGTGGGAGCATCTTTCAACTTGTCCATGGGCAGATTTTAACATTTGTGCTCTCCTTCCCATTTACACAAGCAGAAGCTGACCACAGTGTAGTCCTGCGTAGCTCTACCAGCTACCACTCCTCTGAAGGAGGAAAGCACTTTCATAGCTGCCTTGTATGGGAGTCAGTGATGGAACCAAAATTGGAAGCATAGCTCTGTCCAGACTGGATCTCAGTCCATTCCTTCTGCTTCTAGGGCAAAAGTATTGAAAAAGGTAAAATAAAATGCAGTTAACAAAGTCACGGGCATTGGTGATTGTAAAGTTCTGATAATTCATTCAGTTTTCCTTATTGACAGTAGAAGGTTGGCTGGCAAAAATTAATAATCTTGTAGAACATATTGTTTAGTTTGAGTCCTGCAGTGCAGTTTCATGACAATTGATGGAAATGTATGGGATATGCATAAGAAAAGAGTTTGCTGTCTTAAAGACACCAGCACCAGAGGTCTAACACAAGGGCAACAGATATTTCTATCAGGTGCTCTGGCCAAGGATGGTCCTTGGCGTAGCCTTGCACAACTCTGATGACTCCATTGATTTAAATAGGGTTGCACCAATGTAAAGAAAAGTAACATTGCACTCTTCAGAATGAAGCTTATCTGCTATCTTCAACAAACAATTAATTCCCTCTGAGTTTGAGGAATGTATCACTGAATTATACATGAGAACCTTTTATGTATATGCTTCTAAAGAAAGTCCTAGAGACTAAATGTTACTGAAGTCCTAAAATGCCTTAAATGATGCTGACTATCTGCATAGCAATGAATATTGTCTTCGCTTAAAAAAAGCCTGTTTTGAGAGTTATGGAAATTCTGCGAGCATCCCGTTAGCCATCTGTCTGCCTGCTGCTTTGCCTATCCGAGGTCATCAAAGCCCCTGCTCTTCGGTGCACACATATATTTGATTTACAGCACCTTGCCCGGAAAGTAGCCCAGCCTGAATAACCAGCTCCACCAGGTCCCTGTGGTCCCCACACTTTCAGGCTCCCTTGTGCAGAGCAGAGCATCTCACCGACTCTTATTTTGGCTGCCTCATTTCTGCAGGTGCCACACCATCACGATAAGCTCAGGAACGTACCCACACGGTCTGGCTGCATCAGCGCTGTCCCTGATAAATGAGGAAACAAGGCCAGCCCGTCCCTCGTTGTCCCCCTCAGGTCGATGGTGTTTCCTTGAAAATGAACCCCGTGCATGTCGTAGTGACTGCCCAGCCCGATGAGGTGCCAGGAGACCTTGTCGTCCTTGCACATGGCCAGGCCTGGCAGGTTACCAAACAAGTATCCGTTGACAGCTGGAAGAGAAGGAAAGTGCCTAACTGGCAGCAGGTCGGTGGAAACTCATCACAGAGCCCCCACCACCTTCCCAGCAAGAGACTCACCACTCAGCAAGTCACGGCATTAGTTAAAGGGGCATTTTGGGAAGCAAAGGTAGCAGCGAATGACACCAAGTTAATGCCTGAATGCTATTCCTGTAAACTCTGAGCTTCTACCTTTTTTTTTAGCCTTCAAAATCTTGTAATAGCCCTTTGTAGCATTTCTCCTCTGAGCTTTCCAAGGTGCCTCTTGGTACCTCCTTTCAGCCTGGAGAATGTACAACCAGATCATTAAGGCCATGGAGTAGGCCATAAAGAGTCCAAGTTATAAGTTCAGAGCCTTTTTATGTGATTTTGATGTTTGATTTCCACTTGTACTTCCAAAATGTATCTTTCTTTCACAAGTTCTTTCACAACTCCCTAATCCTCAAATGCTCTCTGTGGTGACTGGGTGAAAGATATTACGGCAGAACAGAACTTTAGTATGAGATACCACCTCATAATGGAAGAATAAAAGAGATGGGTCCAGAAAGCCCTGAGGTTCTCTAACAGTATATATTCTCAGTGCTCTTCAGAAAACGAAAGCAAAGAGTGGTTATGTGCTTTGCTCAAGTCTGCCATGTTCAGAATAACTTTGAGGACATCCATGCTGAAGTCAGACACTTACATCCAGAAGTGATGTTTTAAAATATCATTAGCCATTCCCCTAGTCTTTGTCTCTCCTCTTCCAGAGTTGGTCACTGCCCAAGTGGGAGCTGGCAGAAGAGAGCGGAAGGACCTTCATTGTCTGAGTCAGTGCCAAGGCCAGCAGTGAAATTTAAAATCACCAGTGAACATCAGCCTTTCCTGCAGCTGGTGTGTGACTCTGTCGTTATGGCTTTTTATAGACCCAAGTGTTGTATCTAAAAGCTGCACTCTGTTGCCTTTCTCCAGGTATAGTTGGTAGGTGGATGCATTCATTGCTAATGTGACCGGTGTTTAACGTGCACTCCAAGGGCATCAGGAGCTGGCCAGAAGCGGACTGACAGCCTTCCACCTCACCCTGCAGCGCACTGCAGTCAGCTGTGAATGATGATAAAATCTGCCAACTCATCTTCCTAATATGACTGAAGGAAAGGTATCATTAACAGATACTAGATATTTCATACCATGCATTTTGTTGGATTCCTTGAAATCTGCATCATTTTCGTCTACTTTTGAAGGGTCTCCAGTAAATGCTTCGATATTTTTGTGCAGATACCAGCTGTCATTCTCATCGAAGATTGAAAAGAGGAGGTAAAATTCTCTGTCTATTCCTTTCTGTAGCCAAGAAGGAAGCCAGGACATTAAAAAAAAAAAAAGTCTGTGCAGAGTTACCCAAGCAAAAATGTTTACTCTTTTTTTAACAAAGCTTTCTTTCCCCTCCAGATTGCAGCCACCTTCTCACTATGTCCTTGTAGAGAGAGGGATTGTCACTCTACCATCAGACAGAAGGATAAATAAAGTGTCTGTTACTTTCTTAGAGTGGAAAGATGCATTCATTGCTAATAAATGCATGGAAAAGATGGAAAACCTAGGGACGAGCCAGAATAGTGGGTAATGACAGTTTCATCTTCCTAACCATCCCTTTAGGTCAGCTTTTACCCTGAGGAACGATATTTGTTTAATCTCTTAAAACTGATCTGGAAAATGGGCAAACTGGCCCATATAGGAACCCCCCCAGTGCCCCACCCTGATGTTAGGGACAGGCATGTGTCCACGTTGAGCACCTGCGTCCCGTCGTGATTCAGCGTGTTCTTCCGACAGACCAGCAAAGGCCCCACGAGGCCGGAGTTGGTGTCCTTGACAGCATCAGTGGCTGAGTAGTACAGATAGGTCAGGCATGGGGGGTCACTCTCTGTTGGGCCTCCATTTTCAGGCACCCTCCATTTGTATGTGAAGGTTTCACCCGGCTTAACATGGGCTCCTGGCTTCAGATAGCCTGCAGAGGGAAAATTGAGAAGCATCAAGCTTATGGGAAGGGTTTGTTTTCCTGAAGCTTTAGCTGGGAATCAGACACAGCTGCTGATTTCTGTGGACAAGCCTCCCTGCCTTGTAGCTACAGGTCAAGCACCTCCCATAGTCTGGGCACTTTTGCCATGGGGACATCTCACCAGAGTCCTATGCCATGGGAACATCTCACCAGAGTCCTCTACCATGGGGACAACCAAGCTCATTCCCTGCAGAACAAGCTTAGCTGCTTCACCCGGACACCTTCCGACGCTATCTGGATTAACTGGATTCAGTCAGACAAGACATGTAGAGCTCATCCTTGTGCTGAAATGGCTTCCTCTAATGTTCGTAGCTTACCTGCCCTATCATGAGATTCATCTGTGGCACAAACAGAGACTCCGGCTTTTCATTAAGCACCAACGAAGCAATTACCTCAGCGAGCGGAGCTGCAGCTGTGGCTGTTTAGAAATTCAAAAGATATCTGATCCTGGTAATTGTTTCTTTTTGATTTTGTAGCAACGGACAGGAACCTCTGTCAGAGTCTCCAGAGGGTGGTTGCTATTACTGTTTTTAGAACCCACTTTTACAGGATTTGGGCCATTGTCTGCGGCTGTGCACAGGGCGGAGGTAGCACCACTCATGTAATTTGGCCACTGTAAAGGAGTGTTGGTAACCACTCAGAGAGGACTTGAAAGTTGGCAAAAGGGGTCATCCCAGCACCCTTTATAGAAAAAAAGTGCTAAGTAACCTTTTTGGTCTTTTCTACAAGGAAGACCAAACCAGAAATTTTCTTTAATGCTTAAGCACTCACTGACTGGATTTTCCCAGCACAGACAGATGTGTCTGGCAGCAGCAGACTGCACCAACCTAATTCTCATCTTTAACACTCCAAGAGAATCCTCTTGGAAACTTAGACATGAGTAAAATATCAGTATTACATTTAAACACACACTATTTGCTGCAAACTGCAATACAAAGTAGAGTACTCCTGCCGCTCTATCTGATGCTACTGGATTCATCCTGCGACAGTGCTCAATAAGAAGAACGTTGATTTGGGGGTAAAAACTCTCTGAGAATGGAGAACTATCAACATAGAAGAGTATTTCCTGAGAGCACAATTGAAAAAAGATGCCTACAGACATCTGTAGGTACATTTATGTACAGTATTTTCTCATGAATAAGCTGCACTCAGACAATACACAACCTTTGAAAAATCATTTACCTTCACTGTAAACCTACAGCACCTGTAGGGGCTGTACGTGTATACACTTGTTGATAGAGATGATGGAAATCCAAAACCCAAAGGCTACAGGGAGAGGAAAAGGGGCAGAAAGATTGTTAGGAAGAGATGAATCTGGAGTCAGGTTCCTCTCCAAAGCCGCAGAGGTGTGGAGCACACACTGCTGCTGAATTGTAGGATTTGGTTTGGGTTTGCTCCCCACCAAAGGGTGCAATGCTGATGGATGCTATTACTGGGGAGCGTTAAGTGAAAGCTCAACAGGACTGTGAGCGGAGAGAAGATGCTTTTCCATCAGGGGACTACATCTGATAGGGGTGGCATCAGGATGTATGCAGGTGGCTTCAAGGCTGAACTCAAGCCAGTTGTTTTAGGTTACAGTAGGGCCTGCTGGCAAATTTGGTGTGTTGCAAGGTCAGCAATTAGGGACATCAGAATTTAATAAAGCCTCTAGATGAGTCTATGATTCTATCTTGACCTAATTCTCTTAGTACAGTTCTCAAAACAGGGATTATGTCCCATGAGTTTCCTCCTCATATGTTGTAGTGGAAACAAAGCAGTTTAGACAACAAGAAACCTACATTTATTTTCAATGCTACAAATGCAGCAAAAACTTTTTCAGAGACCACAATATTATCTCTGTAGACGCTACAGATAGGATTCAGCTCACCTTACAAAAACTTAGTCCCTAAACCAAACTCTAGGCTTCTCTATAGTCAACAGAGACAGAAAGACATCTCCGGAGGGTGACCTACTCTCTCCTAAAATGGGTGTTCAAAGTAAAAGGGACTCTTCTTACCCCCTGAAGGAGTTGTTTCCTGTCACTGACTGAAAAAGGTGCCCATCAATTAAATATGACATTTAACATTTAATGGTTAAGCTTAGGTGATAAAGATCCTGTCCTTGCACAAAATGAGAGGAAGACTTTGGTAAATGCTCCATTTCAGCATTTACATATGTATGAGGATTAATAAGGATTATCACTGCTCCACATTTTGGGTCAATCAGATAAAAGATGCCTCCGACGCTAACAATCCTGACAGTGAAGCAAGGGCAATGCCCGACCTGGATTAGAGAATCACGAGTGAATCAACCCAGACCATGTGGACAGCTATGTCTGAAGACTCATCAGAGGCGTTGTGCCAGATCCTAAGCTTTATAATTCTGGAGCATATCCAGAGGAGATCCACTGACTGCAGTTGAACAATATTAGATTACAACTAATATAAATTGGATTGGACTTGTGCCTTTTGCTCAACATGGATCTCAGCTACTTTTAAACACCTTTTCTGGCACATCTCCAAGGGGAAGAACCAGCACATTGGCAGACTGGGGAGACCGGCAGACTGTGACATGCAGGGTAGATACAAACTAAGCAAATCATCCCTTCTGTGCCTTCACATCCACAAAAAGGGCAAACCTGCAGAGCAACAGAAGATCTTTAGACTCAGGTGTTTTGGATGTGATGATACAGTGGTCAAAACTTACCATCTAAGTAGGGAGCACCTTCCGACAGCTTGCTGAAGCTTACGCCGTGGGCCATAATGCTATAGCTCCTTCTGGCTTTGTTGGCAAACGTAACTAGCACTGTGTCTCCCACTTCAGCTTTTATAACGGGGCCTTAAAAAAGAGAGTGAGGGAAGGTATTAGAAGAACTACCCTCCGGATCCAAGGGATCCAAGAATTCCCCTCCGGATCCAAGTGGATCTGCATTCAAACCCAGTATAATGACAGGAGGGGAAAATATTCATTCTACCAAGTATTCCCAGGTGCTTCATATCCTCTGACCGAATCTTCTTCTTACTGAACGTTGCATCAGTATATTCCACATAGAGAACTTTCCAGTATTGCCCTCCTATTCTGTCAGTCCCTTGTGTGAAATATATTGCAGATTCACTGTGGAATTAACAAATTGGACTGGTTAAATAACTGGAGGTTCAGACAGAACCCTTCATTTTGGGTAAAGTTATTACTCCAGACACAGGAGAAATGACCCCCCAAGTTACTACTTTGCATACACTTTCCTAGGAGACAGAGAGACATATTAGTGGTCTGAACTACAGTTATAAATTAGTTAACAAATGGCCATTCATTGTGCTTTAGACTTTCATGTGTTTAACCCCAATTTACTTAGACAGACATCTACGTCAACTTACCTCTAACTACCTTAGGCAAGGCCTGTGCCGATACCTGCGCACAATGTGTTTCTAATTCTCGTTAACTTTCCCGGGAGGTACTGTAATACAATTCATCTTCATCAGTAATAACAGGGGGAAAAAAATCTACCATTATGGCCCCTCTGAGATACACGGATTATAAGTGTGAAAGCTGCCTGCGGAGTCTCGACGTAGGGTCATTAACTCTGCTGAACTTTGCATACCTGACCAGGCCTCACTTTCTCCATGGACTTAATGAAGCAAGATAAGTGCTTCCAGACAGCAGCTCCGAGCATCGCAGTTACGAATCAAGCTTCCCAACAAGGTTGTTGAAATCCATTCCTCCCTGCCCCTTTCAATTAAAATTAATTACAGTGCAGGACCTAGCCCTGGTGAATCACTGGGGAAGTCTCACCCAGACTCCTGAAATTAAAGCACAACAGGAGAGGACAAGAAAGCTTACCTGCCAGTGGCGTTTAAACCCTGCCCAGTGAATTTATCATAACCGTCAGGTCCATAATTCCAGAGCACTTCTTCAGCAGCGATATAGTATCTTCTCTTGTGACTGAGAGGTGAAGGCCGAGACAGGTTTTTTTGGCAGATCTGAACATCATACAGTGCCTCCATGCCACCTGGGAGAAGAAAGAGTCTGGAGACAGTCCTTGGCCAGCTGCAGAGTCAGCAATCTCATGGTTACAAATGCACATTCAAAACTCTCTAGGAGCTACGTGGATTGGAAACAATTACTAGGGTAAGTTTCTATTTTTGAAGACTTCCTCTGCCTACACGGGGCCAGATGCTAGCAGCCTTCTTTTGCAAGGTGGTACTTTATGCCACAGGTGAAATCCACTGACATCAATGGCACTCTTTAGTGAGCTTACTTACTCAATTCCTTAAACTGTGTAAGGATGGTATAATGATTTTGGGGGCCAGAGTGCCTCCTGAAGTGTGCAAAATGGCATCATCTCCTCCTCACTTTCATTGAAACAGAGGCCGATTACCACACTGAAGATATTTGTTGCTTACCAGAATCAAGTCTGTTTTGCCTGATGCAAGTTCCCACTGAAATCAATGTGCAAGTTCTTAAAAGTAAAAATTCTCCCAACTCATCTCTGATATGATAATTACACATTGCCTGCTGTCATGACACCTAGTTTATGACACGTGCTTTCGGGCTCTTGCATCACACAAATATCACAACATCACCATCAAATTCCCTCACATAAAGGTTTCTGAAAGCACTGCCAATTTTTGTCTGATTACTGTAAAGGGAAAAGCTATGAAGTGTTCAGCTGGCATGATTTTTCTTTATGTGTAAGTCCTTATCTACCACAAAAAGTGATGATGAAGGCTCTTCTCATTGCTCATCAAAATCTCCAGTCTACATAGGAAGTGTGGTGTCAGCACTGGGTCTAGCAAGCCTTCCTCATATGAATTACATAGCTAATACATTTGTACTAGCTGAAGATTTGGCCCAACACGTATAATTTCTACTGGTGACTAAACTCACATTCATGACGTTTATCTGGTGAAACAGTTCCAAGGAGTTCAGTTAGTCACAAAAAATTGTCAAATCCTGCTTCCCCTGGAAACATCTCTCAGTTTTCTTTTCCAAGCATAATAGAGGCTGGAACTTCTGAATGGATCGGGGAGATCTATAGCAGCATACCTCGTAAGTGCTCATTAACCTGGCACGTTATCAGCCACCTCCCGGGGTTCCCAGGAGTCATCTCCGCTGTGATGAATGTTGCTGGGAACAGACCAACGACATCTGCCCTCTGGTCTCTGTTAGTGAACGTGTGGCCGTAGAAATACGCAGCGTGGATATCTATCTCGCTTCCCATGCCAAACAAGTGCCAGGATATGGAAGTTTCAGCACACATCTCCAAGCCGGGGAGATTGCCATAAATATAACCATTAATAGCTAAAAACAAAAGTATGAGACTTTATGAGAGGTGAAAGACAAGTGCCAAGTGCCTCTGACCCTATTTCTAAGGATGATCCTTTCCTGGTCCAGAAAAGAAACTGTCTGAACGTCCACAGTGAATAAGGCCCTCACAGGCTCCTTGATGAAGAGTAACATTTTGAATGTAGAGTTCACAGCTCTGGATGATCAAATGGTCCAAATATTCTGGTCGAGTCTGTGAAAAATTTCCTGGGTGATATCAAGATGTTGCGAAGGCCAAGTCATTACCAAAAAGGCCTGATAATGAAGTTAACTTGTTCTGCAGCTATTTAGCATGTCTGAAATCTATTTCCTCTTATTCTGAGTCATAAATATACCATTATATGCCAGGCTTAAGCAATTTAGATTTGAAAATTATGATACCGGTTAAATCAGTCTAGTCAGCTCGCTCTTCCTCAGCTTCCACACCTGACAATGTATCAGGACACTAGGAGAATGAGACTCCTATTTTGCAAAATATTTTAGCTCCTAGGCTCCATGGAACAACCCAAATACAGAGAAATATCTGGATTTAACTTCTTACACCAGATCTCCAAATGGCACAAAGTACTATTGGCCAGTGGGTCTCTGAAGGGCAAGAGTGGTTGTACCAGCCGGCCCACCATCCACAAGGGCCTTTGAGAAATGCTGGCCTGTTCCAATCCACACATCTCAAAGTGCTCTGCAGCCTCCTTTTATTTTTTCACAGCTGGTCAAACAGTCACCAAATGGCTTAAATCTGTTGCCTAAGATAAAATGCTAAACAAGTGGCAGAGCTGGGCACGAAAGCTAAATCTCCTTTCTGCAAACCAGTGTGTTGTGCTGTATTTGGGGAGAGGCTTTTTATCAACACGGTACTTCAACATCCCGACCCATTCCTTGCTGACACAGATAAACGAGAGGCATCCCAAGGGACAGAAAGTCCTACTGAAACAAAAAGAGCCTGGTCACTGCTGCAAGTCACCATTTGCTCAAGAGTCCTGCTCACCATGCATTCGGTTGCTGGTCTGGAAACCTTCATCCTCTTTGTCAACTGTGGCTGGTTCTAAGCAGAAGGTGTTTATATTCTCATCGAGGTACCAGCTGAAGTTTTCATCTACAATGCTAAACATCAGGGCAAAAGCGTTAGCAGCACCAGTCCCTTCTATTGAGGTCTCATCTGCAGTTCCTAAATTGCAAACGAAAAGGAGAGTGATAAAAAAAGCCTTGGCGGGGATTGAATTTAAAAGTGACAATAACTTTGCAGCACTAAAGAAAATGCGGTGCTTTGCCTATGATCTGTGGGGCAGAATGAACCTCATCTAATTTTGCTCTTCTAAGACATCTTGACCCCCCTCCAGCAGCCTTTGAGCCAACAAGTGCCTCCAGAAGGCAGTGCATCTCGTCCAAGTCAAGCTGATATTTCAGGATCTCTTTGATTTGACATAAGCACAAGTACCTGCCAATATATGTGGTCCCATTTTCCCCATCTTTGGCCCACTGCACCCAACCCTGCCCTTTAGTCAGTGTAAGCATCCGTGTGGCTACACAGTGAGCCAGGTCATGGGCCTGATCCAGTCAGAAACCAGTGACTTTCTTTTGACCAAGGATTAAGGAGAAGAAAATGGTAGCCTGCATGTCTGTTGCATTGAAGCGACTAGTGAAAACCATACCATACCAGAATGGCTGTCCAAATGTGGCTCGCTTTCTGCGGACTAACAAGGAAACCACGACAATTATCTAGGACTAGATACTTAAATTTAAAAAGGCTGAAGCAGGATGAATATAATCTCTTCAGGCTAAGTTTCAGTATCATTATCTGAGTGACCATTTGGGGGACAACCTGAGACTATAGGATTGGCGATACTGAGTAGTCTTTTATTAACCATTGGCAGGTTTAGACTTCATCTAATCATCCAGTCTGCCTCTGAACCCATGAAAACCTTTGCTTCCCCTGTCTCCTATGGGAGGGAGCCCCAGAGCCTTGCTGTCAGTCCTGTAAGGAGCCACCCACCACCGTTGGATGGAGGACTACAGCAGTAGCATTGTGCAGACATCCACGTTGATGAATTCAAGACCAAACATGCAGACAATGTGGTCTTTAAGGCTAGGATTGTCTTGAATGTGCTATCCCCTAACTTCAGGTATGATTGCATACTTATCGGCTCAGTTTCACATATTCAGGCAGTTCTGTAGATTTCAAAGGCTCTTTGGGAGAATAAAAGTCTGAGACATTTTAATTGTGCAAGTTAAGCTGGAGATCAGGCTTATCCTTTCCATGTTGAAGCCTTTCTCTTCTTCACATATAAAACCTGCTCCATTTATGTGTTCTGTACATAAAATCAGGGCTGGTTTTGTACTGTTGGAGGTACTGGGAAGAGGTGGGTGAGTTACACATGCCCAGGTGGACAGGGGGTGACGGATCAGCTAATAGAGGAGAGAGGGCTGGTACATGGTCCCTGATGGCTCCAGCACAATATTAGAAGGCTATAAAGTACACGGGACAGGGTGTCACCTCCACTGTTCAGTGCACATCCCCGTATGGTTGAGTTATACAATTTACGAGCAAAAATAAATATATAATCCACATGGGTAAAAAAAGACAGAGAACATTGGGGTTTCGAATATGTAAATACCAATGTCGAAGTCACCCGCACAGCCCTAATTTCATTTCCTGGGCAATGAGTCCTTTGCTTGTCCTGAAACGATCCCAGTTTGGGAACATGTATTTTTGGTCTCGGCCATGACCGGCTGGCCACAGAGCATGCTGCAATCCCTCCACCAGCCGAGGCAAATCTCTCGTGAAGCCAAAGGGGAGCAGGAAGGGGGTTGTCCCAGAGCTACAATACCTACCCTGGGATGCTCCTGGAATGGCCCATCTATTCCTTGCCCCTTTTTATGGGCTATGTAGGGATAGACTCTAGACCATCATGTTTATACCTGTAAGCAAAAATGACTGTTAAGATGCCAAGCTTGGCAGAGGGGCTTGCTTTGTCGGTGTTTCTAGCTCAGTACCTTTTTTACAAACCAGCAGTGGCCCAATTAAACCAGATGCAATATCTCTTGGTGTGTCAATGTGAGAATGGTAAATCCAAGTCAAGCAGTTTGAGTCTGCCAAAGTTGGGGAATAATCTTTCCTTACTGGCCATGTGTATGTGTAATTTCCACCGGGAACAACAAAGTCGTCCTCTTTGCTTTTACCGCCGGTTCCATCAGGGTAAAGTGCTCCTAATGCATTAAAAGGAAAAAGGAAGTTTTTAGCCCCCCCCTTAATTGTTTTCCTTAAGTAAATATGTATTTTCTTCTCATTTATCAGAGATTTAAAAAATAGTAACAGCACTCACAAACATAGAATCACTGAGAAATTCTGAAAAAAATTCAGAAGTTCTGGCAAAACAGTCAAAAAAATGGTGAGAGTTAAAATTCACCATTTTTCAGTAGATGAAGCTTTGAAGATGCATCAACAGGCTCAAATTTTTCCTTGGCTCTTTACTCTTGTCATCTACACATTTTGTCAGCTAACATTGTATATGTTCATACAGAAAACTGATGAGAGTAGTCAACGTAAACAAATCCATACAGCCCTCTAACCAAAATACACATGCACAGCTTTGGATTCTGAAAATTAAATCAAGCCTGTTATAGCCCATAGAGAGGAAAACATTTACTTACAAGAACTCTATCAATTCCAACAGGCTAGAAGTAGAAGGAAGGAGGGAAGATGCTTCGGTGACTTATAGTTCAGGACAATAATTCAGGAAAAAGACCCACCTAACCTGTTTCAGTGCTGGATTTATCCCAAGCGTCAAAGGTTTGTGGCGAAAACTTTTAAGAGACGAGGCTGTTCTTGTTTTTAGTCATCAGCTGCAATTACTGATGATTTTATGAGAGAGTGTTCTAAAGTCCTCTGATGTCAATGGCCAGAACAATAAATACTTGGACAAAGTTTTAGACATGATATTAGCTACTCCAGGGGAAAAGGAGAGGAAAAGAGAAAAGAGAAAGATCAAACCGGCTTTTACCTTCGGAGTCCTTGTCATAGAATACCCCATGTGGATGCACAGAGTATGGGCGGGAAGCAAAGTTCTTTAGATGGACAATAAAGACATCCTCTTCTTCTGCCTTCAGGACTGGCCCTAGGAACCCCAACCAGGCTGCTTTGGGGATTTCCTGGGAGTAAGTGTCATCTGTGAATTGCCTAAAAATAGCCTTTTTGTACACACGCCCTATGCGGTTGGCTCCTCTGGTCGCATACACACTTGCAAACCTAGTGTTGGGAAGGGAATATAATTTAGAGACAAAAAAAATCCTTTAAGAGTTGATAAATAACTGGTGCTTGCAGTGCAGATAAATAGTTCCCTGGGACATATCACATAACTAGTGGAATAAAGGCTGAGGAGTAAACCTGGACAGTGCTAGCAGTGTCCAAGCCCCTTTCTGTGTGGTAGCAGTCATCCTACTTCCAAGACTGGTTGCTACAAGTCTTCACTTGAGGACCAAGCACTCAGGCCTTTCTGTACAGTTTTAGCACCTTCTCCCTCTTTTGAAGGTTTGAAACCTCACATCTGAAAGCATGACTGTTAGAAGGAAAAGAAAACCAAATGAAGTTTTTTCTAAAGCCAATAAGAGTGATTGTAATCAACTAGTCTGACACCCCAGAAGAGTAGCATGAAATATTTTTTGCACGAAATGCATAGTTTCTACATTCCAGAGCCTATGTTTATAGCGACTTCAAGTGATGGAGAATCCACCATATGGTCAGTGGTTGACATATTATAGCTATTAAATATCTGCTCCTTGAATTGCATTTGTAGTCTAATACCACCTAGCTCCGTACTCCAACCACTGGTTCCCATCAAGCTCTCTCTCAGATCAAAGAGGCCACATACCATCAAGAGCTTCTTTTCTATGCAGGCACTTGCATAAGTTTTAATTAATTGACTAAATTGCCTCCTACCCTTCTTCTGGACAAACAAAGTACACTGACATGCTTTATGCCACAAATCTTTCCCAAAGCTCTTTTTCTGAAAGCCTTCCAATATTTCTCTATCTCTTTTGAAGTCTGAACACAAGAACTTCACAGAATACGCAAGTAATAGTCCAGCTAAAGCCAGAGGTGCTCCCAGTCAATATTTCTTACACAACTGGGAATTAGTTTTGCCCTAATAACTATAACATCATACTGGAATACCACATTCAGCACGTCTTGTTATGATATTAAAGTTTTTATTTCTCTCCAGGTTACAGCTGACAAGTGCGATACACATTCCTCATCCCTAGATATCCCACATGGTGTAGAAATGACCCTCCTTTGCCACACAACCAGCAGTGGACTGTATGACCCATTTCACCATAGTTGACTGCTTCAGGAGTTTTTGCATCCCCCTGAAGAGTGTTTGAACTTTCATGCTTCCTAACAAACTCATAAAAAAGCTGAGCTAAGTTTTCCAGAAGCATCACTGGCAGAAATACAGGAACTCCATATTTATAATGAGGTTTTGTGACTGGCCAGTCCACCTGCGAACCCATTTTGTTTCGGTGCCATTGTGCAGTGCCAGCAACCTCTGTGTTGGACGTCACATGAGTTGAAAGGTATGATTTGCTATGATTTCTTCACCATAAGATCCACTGCTCCCCCTTTTCAAGCCATATCTGCGTGACACCGCAATTCACAACATCTCCCATCTGTGGCACCTCCGCAGCCACTGTCTAAACCAGATCCCTGAAGTGATCTGGATATAAAAACCTCCAAAAAGAATGCTTTTTCATTTGAAAAATGTGCTTTATAACAAACCAGGAGCTATTTTGGCACAAATGGAAACATAGGCAATGATACTGCTGTGGCAGAAAGTGTTGGCTAGGATGGAGGAGAAGGGACAGAAGCTTCTCAGTCTGCTTCTTCACAGAACGACCTATGTCAGATAAATACAGCCCAAAAGCATGGTTAAGAAACGAGTTGTCAAGAAGTCTGGATTTTCAGTGAATTAGTGGGTCTGTGGTAACTGTCTCTGTGTGCACGGCAAGACCTGGCAAGTCATGCCACGTTCACCAAGGAGAAGATACCTTCCACTGCCTGGGGGGAAGAGCTGCTACAAGAGACCTTACCACAGAGCAGCAGGTGGTGTCGGTAGTAGTGCAGTGTAAATGCACATGCTTCCTTACCTCATGGCAATGTATTCATGTGGCTATGCCCTAATTTGAATTATAACTTGATTTTTCAAATGGTTTTTAAGACATTTTCTCCAGAAAAAATCAAATAGATTTTTTTTTTCAGAAGTACTTATTTTAAGCAGATTTTTTTCCACTGAATTTTTTCCCACTGAATTTTTTCCAGTTTCATTAGCCACCAAATATTTTAAATGAAGTGCTGCAGTGGCACTGTGCTTTCCCCAGGATGACAGTGCCCTTATGCCCCTGGCTTTGTGGCCAGAACACATCACACCCTCTCCCGTAACTTCACTCCCCTGGGATACACTATCTCTCCTGCAGGAGGAGAACTGTGCCCCAGATAAATGCACACTTTTTGACCAGGATTTGTCAAATGCTTCACATCAGTCTAACTCCTGTAAATGTGTAGAACAGGGATCCTAAAACCCAGTTAGGTCTGGAGGTTCAAGAAGTCACCCTGAGAAAACCCTCAGATTAAGGCACCAGAGACTGAGTGCCTAAAGCCATGCTGTGGCATCTCTGTTGGCTAGATCTGTGTCTGACTTCTACTTAAAGCCATCGAGGAGCCAGGAAAAAAAGTCTTTTTGTGCCAGTTTTCTGAAAGGATCCCTATTCAAATCATGCATTCAGAGCTGCAGAGACCACTGCCTGCGCAATGGGTATCATCTGCAGCTAGTCACAACGCAGGTGATGTCCTTCTACGCAGGGCATCAAGCAATGCAAGAGTCATGTATCCAGAAAGGGATCACAGCATGAAAGGAGCAACCTGGCCTCTTGGCACTGATTATTTATGGGGATTTTTAATCATTGTCTGAAAGAAAACAACCAATCAGCTCTGGGAGACAAATTCCTACTCAGCCTACAAGCCTACAACAGCCTTGCTGTTGTGTTACAGACTCAGGCTCTTTCATAGCCTTCTTTCCTTCTAGACCCACACTCTCCAAAGGGCAGAAGAGTTTTCTACCCAAAATGCCCTGATGTTCCTTGGAGTGCAGACACTTCAGCCTCACTCCTTCTACTGTCTGGGAGCTTTTCTACCTATACAGACTCATGTATTTTCAGCATGTCCTTTTGGTAACCATCAGCACCCAAGAAAAGAGCACACTGGTTGTTGTGAGTCCCACTCTAGGTGGCGTCCAGGTGTCTAGCTGTCCATTTCATTCAGGAGAATTTTTGTGTGCCCACCTCAGCCTTGCCAGTAGTTGGTAGCTCTGTGCCTCTTTACAAATGTTGCTGTGCTGCACATTACAGTGCTTAAAGTCCTTTGCAGAAAGACTGTCCACACTGGAGTCAATGGTATTGGCCATAAGAAGCTCGTAGAAAGGATGCAGGGGTGTGAGTGTCCTCTCCTCTTCACCCCCAGATGCCTGGATCACAGACACGTGGCCACACGCTGAGGCTGGTACCTCTCCACAGTGCCACAGTGCAGCCAGTGGATGTGTCAGAGGAGCTGGCACAGGCTCAGTGCCATGGCCCCTGCTGCCCCATCTGTGGGACACAGAGGTTTCACCCCATCCCTCTTCTGTCTTTCGTTGAGAGCATCTTCTCAGTGCTCCATGAAGTCTCTGCTGCCAGTGACATTCGTACCAGCACATCTCCCACCCCGTGGTTCCTCAATACCCATCTCCAGAGTCCCTTTGAGATTTTCTCAGCTTCAGGATAGTGTCCTGCTGACCTTTCATCTCCTGTCTTTGACAACAGTTCTCAAATGCCATTCCCTGTCTTCTCTCGATGATGTCTACTTCCTTGGGAAACACTTCACATTTTCAGTCACTGAGTTAAACATCCCCTTCTACTGCAACTCCTGTTTTATTCTTTCCCACACAATGACTTTCCAATATGTTATTGCATCAGTGGCTTCTCCCGTATGGTTAACCATGTCCAGCTCTTTGAATCTGCCTTTGCCTCTTTCTTCCAGTGGTCATAATATGCCTGTTTTACTGGGCACTCTCTGCCAAAATGTCTCCTATCTCTCATTCCTGTCTTGTCACAAGAAGACAAACCTTCTCCTTGCTACTGCATGCTCCCCTGCTTTCTTCAAACCACTTCATCCTCCTGCTGGCTTTGTGGTATCGCTGCCTGAACCTCTTCCATCCTTCTGGTCTTGTGTGGATGTAAGAGCTGCTCTTCTAAATCTTGGAGATCTCCCTCCAACTCAGTTGTCAGCCTGCAGTTCATGTGCAGAAAGCTGTGATGATCCGCCAGTCCCACTTCTTGTAGGGAATGGAAACTCTCTCTCTCCTGGACCCATGCAAACTTTCTAAATACTCTTGGAAATTCTTCAGCCTCACTAAGTTCTTCCTTCACCTATTCCAGTCGCAACACTCTTGAGGTTACATATAGAAGTAAGCAGGCTTGTGAATTAGGGCGTAAAAAGTCTTGTTCATACTAGGAAAACCTTGCAAATCCTTCCTTTATTGCTGTGTCTGATTTCAGTTTGCTAGTTGACCTTTCCCAGCAGTTCTTAAGCTCAAAGAAATGTTGGTGATGCACGAGTGGGACAGGGAGTTATTAATAGGGAATGAACTCTAATTCCTTAAAATTAGTATTAACATAATTACAGTCATCCATCCCTCTGCAAAGATGAGCACTACAACTCTTCCAAATGAGAGAAAGAGTAAAACAAGAGTGTCATGTAGACTCTACTTCAAATCAAGACTAGACATGCAGATAATCTGCCATCTGAGGGTAGGACCATGAGTTCGGGTAGGACCATGAGTTAAGTGTAATTTCTACACCTATTTCTTTTATCACACAGAACAAGTATTTTGACAAGATTTTTACTGTGTTTATGTTACCTTTGATCATAAGAAAGAGAGCTAAACCTAACAGAGGTCAGGTTTTTTAAAGTGGTGCTTACACGAGTACTGTGTTACAGTGCGAAGTAAGAAATGGAGAGTGAGCTACATGTTGTGCATGGCCAAAATGCTCCCCAGTAGACTGGAGCCAGATCCCTCGCTCATACAGTTTTGAAACCTGCTGAGCTTCTTTGCCACTGTAACCATCAATGAAAAACTAGCACTTCAAATAACCACCAGATGTGGAGTCCCAGCTTTTCTCCAGAGGTTAACATGCTCAATAGCCACTGTACACTCCTGACTGCAACTGTAGGTAGATGCAAACTTTCTTTTATTACTATTGTTCCACTACAATCCCATAGATTTTACACTGACAACCATTTTAACAACTATCTTTATGGGCTTGTTCCCCAAAATCTGTTGATGGTGAAACCTTCCTTATTTTCTACCCTTTTTCCATACTCTATGCCTCGGTTTATAATGGGTTTTTTTCCCCCACATTCCCCATTGTTCCTGTGGCTGGAGTAAGCCAGGACAGTGCCCACAGCTCCAGGATGCCCCTGGGTCATGTAACCTGTTCAAGGTAACCCTCTGCCAAACCATGGCTGCCGTGTTAAGGCCAGTGCAAGGTCTGTGCTAGAGGGATGTCCAGGAGAGGGGCACCAGTAGTGCCAACTCACATTTGTAGATGGTACCCTGACCACACAGCATCAAACAACAAGGTGAATTGTGTGTCCTCAAAAGGGAGACACATAGTGTCCTCAGAGGATGTTTTAGGCCTCTCATGACCCACACAGGCAACTGAAGAGGTCAGTCAAACCCATACAGTCTTAGACAAAGCTCTGAAGTGTGGCAATAATGGCTCCTCTCCTAGGATAAACTTCTGCTTCCTCTGAAGTCAATAACAAAATTCTTCTCAGGCTCCATTAGAGCCAGGATTTCACCTCAAATGCCCTTTTGATGTTGCCCCTTCCCACAATGAGCATCTCCACTGATGCAATTGGGTCATTTGGCCACATGATGACTCAGCCATTAGTTTAGCATCTGTGACGACAGTTTTGCTGTCATTTATCTGGGTGGGATCTCCTCATTGCACAAGTTGTGTTTGATGCTGTGGTAACAAAAAACACCCGTTAGTGTTAGTGGGTGCAAGACTTGGCCCAGATATATGTAGGACTGGTGGCCCAAAGAGAAGGGAAGAGCTATTACATCAGGCAAAACTTAATAACATCTACCACCAGAACAGCAAGATTTAAGTGTCCATCACATAAACCAGCACCAAATTAATTTAAAGGGATTATCAACCAAACTATAATCCTGAGGGCTGAGCCACAGCAGGGAGGGAAAGATGGGTGTATGTCAAGCCACAACACCTAGGTGTATTTTTCTTTTGAAAGGCCATTGCCTATGTGGCCGTTAAAGGGACCAGGCAATGCCTGAGCTCACCCTCCTACTGCAGCAATATTCATGCCCTAACCCACAAAATCTCCCTGGGATCTGCAGCACGTCCAGCAGCACTGACAGCACCTTGCACCCTGTGTGCCCAGTCCACCACGGTTTAATGATGTCAGCACTTTCACCAGTTATATCAGGTGGGAGGGGATGCTGAACACCTTCTCAGCTCACCTGTACTCAGTGGCCATAATTTGTGTCTGCAATTTCCAAAGTCCTGCGTGCTTCAGAAAATGTCAGCTTAATTTTTGAAGCGAGAACCAAGAGTGAAATGTCTTGGTTTCATTCATAACACTCCAAATTATGAGAATTAGTGGAACCGCTTGCGGCTTCCAGTAGACAAGACAAATGGCAGAAGTGAACAGCCTCGTTACTCTCTTTACATAAGAAACACTGATGCACAGCAAGATACTCGCACTGCTCAAGCGGCAGGCTGGCCCTTGAGCACTGCAGCAACACAAGGCGTAATAAAAATCAGCATCCAAGCAGAATAGTTATGCCAACACAGGGCTGCGTTTGGGTTAATCAGCTCTGAGGAGAGGCAGCCTTTTCAGCTCACACCCAGGGAGGTGCTGATGCAGCTCCAGGGCTCCTGGCCGGGGAAGCAGCTCACTCAGCACCAGCACAGCCGGAGCTGAGCCGGAGCTGAGCCGGAGCTGAGCCGTGCCTGCTGCCAGAACCAGCTCACCTGACTTCCAGACCCATGTCTTGGCTACCAAAGTCTCCTTTCTCCTCGTTACTGCTAAAAACTAAAGGCTGAGGAAGGTATTATTGACTTTGGCACAGCAACATTGAAAATCATCCCTTAAATCTCACTATCTGATCCAGCTAATGTAACACTTTCCATTACACGCTTGCTAATTCAGCATTTTTATTAAGTAGTGAAGAATAAGTGGTTTTGATCATATCTCTGTGGGCTAGCTGGAATCAAAGGGAGCATTCCTTTATGTGTATGCACCAACTCTTTTAAAGATAATCAGTTTGTCTGCAACTTCTTTATCTTCACTTCCCTATCAATAAAACTGGGATAGCGCCCCATTAGATGGGTGCTGTGAGGATGCATCACAAGGTGAGAAGTGCTTGGCTCAGCGAGCCCCAGCGTTCCTGCTTGCAGAACACAGCTGGCTCAAAACGCATTCCTGTCCCTACCTAGGAATTGATCTTTAAATTTTGTTGGCGGAACTATGTTTTTGACAATATCCAAAGGAACCGATTAATTAGCTGAAAAGCAAACCATTAGTTTACTGGTTTAAATTTACATATTTACATTTACATGTAAATTTACATTTAAATTTAGTTCCTATAGAACTAAATAGTCAAAATAGCTATTACTGGTTCACTATTTAGTCCACATGGTTATGCAGACACATTATTATTCCAGAATATAGCACTTTATTCTGGCTCAACTCAATAGTTTGGAAATAGAGTCAACTTATTACACGAATCGCTCTATTCTGCACGTAGAGAGGTCATCACAAACAGCTCCCCAGCTTTGAATGCATAGTATACCTTAAAATCCTCTGTGGTAAACCCTTTGGAATTAATATTCTGTAATTATTACATTACAGCGATGACTGAAGACAGAAGCTATCATTCCTCCCTGTCGTGCCATGTTAAAGGCATCACTTTTATGTCACAGACTTTAAAGTAAACGTGCCACTTGATGTTCAGGGAACACAAAGTGCAGACAGCCTTAAAAGTAAAATTTACAGAACAGATTCCAAATCTCTCTATGGCATTGGGGTGGATTTACAGGTGGTTGCCCTTCACTTAAAGCTGAACTATTTTTAGTGAGAGGTTTTCCAGTTTAGAGAGTGGAGGAAGTTATCCTCTGCTAAAAAGAATAGTGAAATTAGAAATTCAGGTGTTTAACACAACTGAAGAATAACCTTCCCAGCAAAGCTTGTTTTCATGGGCTGGGACAAACTATTACCCTGAATTCTAGCTATAAAGGTAACACCTAGTGTTATCTCCAGTTGTTAAGAGCGTAAGCATAAGTTTGTGTTGAAAAATGAAACTCTTTCTTGCCTCCTCCTTGTGGCAAAATAATTTCATTTATGAAATACAGCTGAGAGTGATTTCAAAATTATCAGCCACTAGAGAAAAGTCCAGAATTGCTTGGGATTTCCTGAAAAATTGGAAAGGACTTTTCCATTTCTGACTCTTCAGACACAACATCAAGCTCCCAGTATGCCTCCAGAGCTGGTATGGTCACCGGGACCTCCTCGCTCGCTCACAGCTCCCATCCCAACCCCAAGCCTAGACTCAGAGGAAGGACCTCCAAACTATCTCTAGAGTTTCAACAATACCAATGAAATCTTAAAAATATTCCCACACGTGTTTGAAGCCCACACTGTAGAGAGGCACCAAGGGTCTGTGCCATCCCCGTCTGATGTCCAGCAGACAACCACAGCAGTGTGGGCATGAGAATGGATGCCTGTTTCACTCTGTCCAAGACACAATTCATCACAGTGCTTACCTACATGCTCCAGTTTCATCACAGGTGGTCTCCGGGACTTCAGTGTGACCATTCACTGTTGTATGCTTAAGCACCTATCTAAATAGATTTCTCAAATGGAGCTCTCCACAGCTGCCTACATTGCAGGGTTACATGCACCATCTACTCATATCTCGTTTGTAGGTACTATACACATCGGAATTTTACGATGTCACACCGAGCCCCCACACAGGGAGAACTCACAAGCTTTTGCCAGTTAAAGAGACTTCTATGTCTTATCACAGAATCATAGGTTTGGAAGGGACCTCCTGAGATCATCTAGTCCAACCCCCCTGCCAGAGCAGGGTCACCCAGAGCAGGTTTCACAGGAACGCGTCCAGGTGGGTTTGGAATGTCTCCAGAGAAGGAGATTCCACCATCTCTCTGGGCAGCCTGTTCCAGTGCTCTGCCACCCTCAAAGTAAGGAAGAGATGTGCTGGATTATGGCAAAGTTGCAATTTGCCTTTGAACAAGTCCCAGAAATACCTGCATCTCCATGAAACATACATGGGGGATTCTGAGCCCACTATATGACATTTTTTTGACAAATATCAGATCCTTAATGTCACCTTCAAATACACACTGACTATCGCCTTGCTTAACAAACCACGATGGAAGAGAAGTCAACCAAAGTCCATTCTTGCCTTGAAGCTGAAATCCTGCCTATGACAACATCATCAGAAGAAAAACAAGAAAAAGGTCATCTTAAGACATTTACAGACACATTCACCACGTTAGTCGATTTTCTTTGGAGCTGTCGATACGTCTCCCATTTATCAGAGACCCCAGTTACTTACTTGTCCTCTAGCAGATTTTGTCCTGTGATCAGATTTTTCCCAGACGGTGCATAGTCCCAGTTCTCTTCCACAATCCCAAGGTAATAGGTTCTGGTCTTTGCTTCCACCGCCGCCAACAGCCAGAGGAACCCAAGAGCGTGAAGGCAGCCACCACGCTGCGTGGGAGGCATTTGTAGTTGTGCTTGCGAGGCTGGCAGCGGGCAGGCAGCGGCAGGATGCACCACAGAGAGCTCACCCCTCCCTCCCAGCTCTCAACAAGTTATAAATAAGGAATGGACAGAGCAAAGCTCCTCCTTTTCCGCAGGTAGGACTGGGATAGGTAGAGAGCCCGGCTATGCAGAGCAGGGCTAGGGAGGAGGTTGCTGCCATGGCAGGACCTCTGCCAATCCTTTGGTGAATACATAAATTGCTCATTTACCTGCCCAGGCTAGAGACAGTTGGTGTTTTCTGGAATTTTGGATGCTTTTTTGTCCTCTTTTTTTCCAGGCTAGGTGGTACGGCATATTGGAGCATCTTTTTGTTGGTCTTTTTGCCATCCCTATAAAACCTTTTATTCTTAGTTTTAATTTAACTCCTTTAGCATGTCTGAGATTCCTAAAACTAGCATCTTGCTGCCTGTGTCGGGTTTTTTCAGTGGCATAACACCAGTTTACAATCCAGCATTATTAAAGAGAGAGAGAATTCTCCAGTAGCTCTCCAATTTTAGGATTTTCTAACCCATTTATTAGGATGGCAAGTGATCTGAGTGCATTCAGTTTCAGAGTGCCCAAAATGAGGCCCCTTTTTACAAACATTTCTGGAAATTAGAGCCCTTGTGAAGTCTTTCCATTTGGACACCTAAGAATTGCAGCAAACAAAGATCACCCTTTTATTAAACTTGGTAATTAACATGCCCACATAGCTCTCTAGAAAATCAGCCCCTCCCTTTATAGCTTAACTTCCTCTAAGGGTACATTTCTATTACCATCTCGGCAAAGCAAAGTGTAAACCTATATAAATATGAATTCATAGAGTGTTCTAAACCATGTAGGCAACATCCCCTAGGTGGCAAGACACTCTGCAAAATCATACTGCTCTCTTACTCATTTTTTAACTGACTGAAGGTGTTGAAAAGCTGCAATTCTGGAAAATAGCATTACACTTGAGACTCACTGCCAGGTTTAACAGTTGTGAAACTCCCCTTTCAGCTCCAAAACCATCTGACCTCTTCCCGTAAGAAGCTAATGGTTACTCATGGCTAGGGGTGTAAGAGGCTTCTCGAATGAATTTGGTAGCCACAGGTTTAACTTCATCAGTCAAAACCTAGCTCAGTGATGTGAATGGTTTTATGCGGCAGTCGCGTGAGGTTCCCCCTCTGGCATGCAGCAGCGACAGCTACACGTACGGTCGGCTGTGCCGAGCACCTCTCTCCATCACTGGTGTGCAGGTGGCTCTGAAGTCACACACAGAATTCAAAAAGCAGGTGGGGTTCACACCACCCCAGCCTCTGGCCACCGGGACCACGGTGAGTCTCGTCTAAATTCAGCCACAAGGCACACAGACACACCGAGTATCTTATTAAAGAAGCTTTCGGTTTCTTTAGGCTCTGCATTGCATCTCTTTAGCTGCGAGGACTGAAAGCACTGTATACGTGGGTACGGATGCAGTCAGACAATTGCAATATAGCCGTATAAGCAAGAGTCCCTCAGCTGTAAGCTGCTATGATGCTTGCTGACGTTCATTTTCCCAAGTCAGTTAGTTGACGAACAATGAGAAGGAGGAGAAGTGACAGGACAATGCAGATGTTGTACACAGATCCCGATGCTCAGAAGCAGCACCCACAGACTTCCTGATAACTTTGGAGACCTTGCTCATCTCTCCATCCTTCTGCTGCAAACCACATGCTGGCCAGCCTCTCGGCATCTCACGTCAATCTACGTCTTCTCTTCCAAAATACCAAGAGTTAAAAATCATCTTCCTTTTACACTGCTTTGTTGTGTCACTCAGTTACTCAAACAATGCCAACTAATAGTACTGTGATTCTAAAAGGCATAATTAGAAAGCAAAAGAAATGACAATGACTGCAGGACAGGCAGAGGCTTTGCCAGCCAGTGGCACAGCTATCAAACGTGCAACTGTGGTGAGACCAATGGGCCAGCTGGTGGGCTATGAAGCTGTGAAAAGGCCAAGGTGGTTATTTAACAGGTTAGCAAGATTTGCACTGTGATCTTTGCACAGGGCCTGGGACCCTGCAGCCCCCCCCGTAGCGGATACTTACCTCGCCCAGAGTCACTGCCCTGAGCCAAGGCAAACTAGAGCTTCACCTCCTGTCACTCAAGCACCTGAGTTTACAGAACTGGGTGCCTGTTGTGCAAATGTTCATTGTTATAACATATGCACATTTGCATTTGAATAGGAAATATGTTTATATAGAGGGTAACGTGCACTTTGAATGAGATTGTGTAGAGCTCAATTGCTCAAATCAGGCATTTGCATGGTATTAGAGATATTTAAAGACCAGGTATGGGGCCAGTTTCATCCAGACAGTTTTGCTATGGCCTGTTTGTTTGCTTTTTTGCAACTGAAGAATTCTGTTATGTGTTTAGCATAAATCTCTATATATGTGGACTCATATAACTCAAGTGCATCGAGCTAATAGGGAATAGGAAGGGGCAGTGTCCAATTCGGAGCTGGCACCCAACTGCACTGGAGGCATTTAAATAATAATAGTGCTATGTCCTAGTTTTTCTACTGCTTCTCATGTGCCCAGGACTGGGTCCTGCTTGCTTTCTTGATAGAACAACTATTCAAAATTCAAATACAAAGTTAATTTCTTTGTCTATTACCGTAAAAATTATTTGTGTAACAGGAAAAATGTGTGGGCATTAGCACCCTATATCAGCAATGTGTTGTAAGTCTGGTAAACGCCTTGGCTTGGCTTAAGCATTTACTAGATCTGGCAACTTGTATACCCTTTGCATCCACACATTAACACTTAATTACCTTGTCACATCATTAAACCCAGGCACATTTACATGTGCTGGGAAGGTGCTGCGAGCATGACTCAGAAAAAGATGAAAGAACAGCTGTTTTGCCCTTGCATCAGGAAAATCTCTGGGAAGCTGCCCTCCGGCAGTGGGGTAATGGGATTAAGTTTGTCCCTTTGTTCAGGATCCTTTCAGCAAAAGGGTTGGATTCTGGTGCTTCTGAGATTTTCTGTCCCTCTGAAGGCTAAAATTAGTGCATGGCTGGGTTTCAAAGTTTTATAACAAGGAGCAATGTTCATAGGTCTGAAGGGTGAATATCTTGAGTACCAGATTGTGAATGAGCCCTGAAACATCACCAGTGGAGCTTTCTTTATAAATACACCAGGAGTGATTGCAATAATTAGCTTAAGTTAATTCACTAAAGACCAGACATATGCCAACTAATGTTAGTGAATTAACTAGAATGCCTAAATTAACCTGGTGATGGCCATAAGGTCAGTGAAGAGAGATGTTGGATGTGCTGATCTTCTGCATTGACTATACCTCAGTTCCTTGAAATTAGGCAACATGAGTTCAGAGATGAGCACTTTATTCAGACTGCCTCCTACTGAAACCCAGCTTGCGTTCTCCGTTGAGCAGATGATGGGCTGATGTTCAAGCAGATTGACTACCCTTCTCCCTCTGCTTCTTCTTGACAGCAGCAGAGTTCCCATTCATACACACTTGTTCCCAGTCCCTCTTCTATGTTGGTTTGTTTCTGCATGGCAGTCCAGGTTGTTTCCAGCATAGGACTACCCTCAGCTGGTATTGCCACCAAACCTGGAGCTGTGCCAACAGTGACCATCCCAAGGTGACAAAGAGTGTCTGTGGTAAAGCTGGGAACTGAGTTACACCCTCCCAAGTTTCACAGCACTCTTTTAATCAAACCACCCTTCCCCTTCCTCGTTTTTCCCACACTCTCCAGTCACAAACACATATTAAATACAAAAGCCTCATAGTACACCTGTGAAAAACAATTTCATTTGCACTTTCTAATAATTTCCTGTGTTGCAGCAGTAGTGAACAGAAGATAAACCTCGTGTTATGGTCTTAGGTAGTCACACCAGGTGTATCTGAATTAGTGGGATCTTTTGAGTTGACACTGGTAAGTTGGAAATCTCAAAAACTGTCTGCCCTGAAGGCTCCCACCACTTCCATTTGCCATTCTGGGTAGGACCTTGGTGAGAAAGGATTCCTTGTCGTGTACAGCACTTCCCAGGAGCACTACAAGTCTGAGCACTGAAACAGTTGGAGACAGAAGGACAAAAGAAGCTGCTGAAACTCCAAGAGTAGTTACAAGGATCTGTGATCAGTGAGAATATTAGAAAGGCAGCTGCAGCCCATATTACAGGTGGCCCAGTGTGGACCTGACTCGTGTCTGCCCAGAAGTCATTGTGTCAGGACGGAGACTGAACCCAGCCCTGCAGATTCCCACGTCAGAGTCCGCACAGCTCCCCAGCATTACCCTCCGGTCATTTGGGCTCAGTCCATGCACCCAGCTCAGGGTCACACTTGGCATTTACCACAATGGTTGTCTGGACATCGTTAGAGCAGAATAATTGTCTCTGTACATCTCTGTGCGGGTGTTCTTCTTGCAGAACAGATGCTTTGGTACATTACCAGCTGTGGACAAATCTTGGCCCAAGGTGTGAAATGGAAAAGAGGGCTCCTGTTATAGCAGAACCAGCCCATAGAACCTTTCTTTTCCAGCATGGGATTGACCCAAATCCTTTATCTGCCACATGGATGACAAAGGACGATACCTTAGTTGAATTTAGACTTTAGAGAAATTAACTATACATCAGAATAAAAGATACTTAAATTCAAAGATTGTAAAGGGATGCAACAATAAGAAAGAAGGGTTTAACAGTATACTGAAAAGAGCTGCAAGTTTGAAGAGATTATAATAAATTGCCAAAGAGTCTGGGCAAGTGTAATATGTTCAACCTCAAAAGCCATTACAGCAAGGCTAAAAAAAGGAAGTTTTGATCCTAATTAAGAGAAGCTTCTTGTGTGTGGTAACTCATGTAATATCTGCACTGTTAAAACAAGGCTAATACCTCGACAGAACTTCAAGGTACATTATTTATGGGTTTCTATAGTGCTGCCCATTGTAGTACCTAACAAACATGAAAGAGCTTAACTTTACGTCATCACTGTGGGGCAGAGCGTGTTTATTAACCCTATTATACAAATGAGGAAAGAGGAAGGCTAGGTAACTTCCAGGCAGGAAGGCAGCCAGGTCCCTGGGCTTCCCATTCAGTAGGGGTGGCAAGGTGACAGCCCTCCTGTTGCACCACCTTCGCTCTGTGTGTGAGGGCGGTGGAGACTGGGGTCTCCTTGGACTTTCGGCCTTTATGGGAGTGATGCTGTGACCTGGTTGCATGGTGAAACCTTTTCCAACCCACCTTTGCTGCCTTCTAGCAGGAGTGCCAGTGCCAACTGCCACCTCTGCTCTCCCCTAAGCAGCTCCACTGCCTGCCCAGCCTCCTCCAGCCATCCCATGGGCATCATGGGATCCTCTTCCATTGTGTCTGGCAGCATTGACCTACTTACTTACTCTAGAGGAAATGTGGCCCTTTTGTTTTCCTCCTATGAGATCATTGCCCCATTTTCTCTCTGGGTAAATACGGGTGTTGTGGTAAGAAACCCCAGCACTGTAAAACTAACCAGGGCTATTTAAAGGAGGTAGCAGAAAGGAAGATACCGAGCATTGCAGGAAGAAGAGAAAGAAGTGATGTGATTGCACCTGCAGAAGTGTCTTCCAAGCTGTTGCAAACTCACCTCTGCCAGGCAAGCCATCCCCAAGAGTGCTATAAAACTGCAAATTCCCAGCAGGCTTTGCTTGGTGTCTGCTGACTAAATGGGAGGGTGTTGTGCGCGGTGAAGTTACCTGCTGTCCAGACAACCTCTTCTGTCCAGCTTCTCTGCCTGAAAAGGAGAAAGTAGGGAAAATGCCATGACCTTGTGGAAGACGGGATGATTGCCCACGGTGAAATGATGTGATTTATGGGATCTGCAGATGGCTGCCATCACTTTTAGTGTCTTTCATCTATATCTGTGAAGCTTTGCAATAAAGATCAGCCCTACCACTCTTCAGTGATTCTGTTGCTTCCTATTTGAAGAAGCCTATGTTACAGCCAAAGTGCCATTCCCGGAATGGAAGCCTTTCAGGCCTGGTATTAAAAAGGAAAATCTTGCTGTGGTCTTCCAAAACGTCATTTGCCTTTGTTCTATCATTCCGAGTTAGTACTGAATCTTATATAGTCCCTACTGAGGATTTCTTTCCTCCTCTGCCTAGCTCTTGACAAGTCCCTCCTTTCCCCTACTGGGTACAATCCTGGGAGGTGCAGAACACCTTGATTTAACAGAGACATGCAGGAGACAAGATAAGTGTGGTTTCAGACACCAGAGTTGGGCTCTTGGCATCTTTCTTTGCAAGTAAGAGCTTGTGAACACGACAGCAGGGATGCAGCCTGGTAAGCCCAGACCATGCATACAAGACTGAGCAAATTGGCCAAGTCGGATGCAGATCCCTCTTCAAAAGGGTTAAGAAGTGAAAGGCAGCATGATGCAAACGTGGCTACACCACCCCTGGGTCCGAGCTGGAGTCTTTCTGTGCCGGAGTCCACTTACATTTCCGAAAACAGGACTAACTCAGAGTCACCCTGGCTTTGCCTGCTCACAGTGATGCCAACATGGTACCAGCAGAGCTTCCTCCTTTCCCAGGCCAGGCTAGTAGTTCGAATGAGAAATTTCATGAATCACAATGCCTGAAATGCTTCCTCCAGCTCCCACAGGTGTTGGGGCAGATCACACAGGTCCACAGTCTGTAAGTCTTGGAGTTAGAAAGTAGACATCAAAACCCACCTTTGGGCACCTGAGAAAAAAGCCTGAGCCTCAAGAAGTGCTGAGCAACCTCCCCCAATGCAGGAAACATGGCATCAGCTGACTAACTGTAAGCACTCAGTTAGCCTTCGCTTCTCCTCATGTGTGCTCATCTGCAAAGTGGGGATCATTATATCTGACTCCCTCTTCAGGTATTTGGAAGCTAATTTAGTTAATGCTTGTCAAGCACTTTAAGGTCTTCAGATGAAAGGAGCCGCAGATAGGCAAAGCATTGCTATTACTATTAATTATTTCTATTGTGCAAGTAGACATGAAAGCAGCAAGGGTGATGATTACTTGCTTCCTTCACAAGTGGCAAGACACAGTGCAAATACACAGACAGGGACCCTCCCTGCCCTGCGGTGCTCCTAATCTTACCAGCCAGATAAACCAGACAAAGAGTGAGGAAAGGAGCACAAACCCAGAGAAAAGCAATGCATGTAGTGACTTACCACACACAGGTTTTTTTTTGCAACAGCTGTTCTTTAAAAGTGCCTTCTTGGCCAAAAAAAAAGCACAATATCACTATTTTGGGGTATTTAAAAATCACAAGTCAGGCTTTCAAAAAGGAAACATTTTTACAAAAGACAGTAAATGCTAATTCTCCTTATTTGGACTCTGATTTTTGAGCAGTTTTGAAGTTTTTCTCTGAAGCCATGAGGACAAAAAATATCACACTCACTTAAAAAAAAAAAAAGGTCAAAATTGTTAAAAAACAAGTTGAAGTATTTGGATATGTAAGACAAATACCTGGCAGTAACAGGTTGCTGTCAATCAGCTGCTCAGCAGGAAGGAGATGAGCATGGGCCTGGTGGCAGCTCATCCCTCTTCCCTCCCAGGCGCCTGGTGAGTCTCTCACAATTAGTTTTCATTCTCCCCAAAGTGCCAGGGGCTGGGTGCACACCACGGAGGAGTTTACATGCAGTGATGAGATGCTCCGCAGTAATTTGTTCCTTTATCTAATGCCTGACTAGACAGGCAGACGGATAGAGGAGTAAAAAAACCAAGTGGCTCCCAGCCAGATGCCGAAACCTCTCACGCGTGGCTGCAGAAGTGCTGGCGCTGGCTCAGAGGAGGGGGTGGGAAGCATAACCAAGGCCAGCAGTGTAGCAAGACTGGGATGCTCTGGGGCGAGATGTGCCAATCTGAGCCATTTCACCTTTCCTTCAGAGCATGAAGGGTCATGGAGGCAGACCCTGGGCATGGAATACCAGGTTAGCCCAGCAGTTGGACATCTGCATCCCTCACCTCCTCCAGGGACTGTTTCAGCACATCTGTGGAAGGAGGTTGTGGCTGTGTCCCAGGTGAATCCAGCAGCCACTGAACCTTCCTCTGACTGCTGTATGAATCCAAATGGTTTTCTTGTTTGCTTTTTCTCGAGTAAAAGCATCCAGTTCATTGAATATCCGCTGGTGAACAGACTTAGGACAACATCAACTGTGTTTCTGTTGAGCTTATGGTGAGATGAGGATGCCAAGTGCAAGCTGTTATAAAACTACTAAACTACTCTTAAAAAAAACCCAGCCCTCTTTCAAAAAGCAATTCTTGCACGGAAGAGGCAGCAGTGTTTCTGGCAGGTCATAGGGAAGTGCATCCTTATCTCATAATAGCCATATACAATACTACAAGTATGGTAAGGATGTCAAAAATAGGTATAAAATGCTGAACCAGGTGTCCGCCATGCACTGCTTCAGCTTTCCAGGTCTGCATGTCATCCTCGGGCTCTCACCAAGCTCCCTCTAATGGCCACAGACAGCGTGTTTCATTGCCTCCCTGTGCCGCTGGTCAGGCAAGACACAGGCAGGATGCCCCGGCGTTGCACAGGGTGAGATGTGCCTACCGGAGGAAGCCCTCCAGGTTTTTATTTTTTTAATGTGTGTGGGTTCATCTCTCACCTAGTTCTTTTACGATCCTGTCTCCACCCGGTATCTTCCCTCTTAACACTTCCCTGGATTCTTGCCTTTCTCCCCAGCCTCTGGAGACCTGCCATCATCGCAGAGTTAATGCACGTCCTGCCCTTAGCTCAATTTAGGCCCACACCCTAATATAAAGAATGGATTACACCACCGAGGAATGACAACAGCACATGCCAGATGGTTTGTTCGTCTTTTTAAGTCCAGCTTTTTGATGTGTTCTACATGCCGGCTGCAGAGGAGCTGCGGACTCAAGCTAGCTCTGCTACAGGGACCAGGGACCAAACCCCGTGGCAGCACAATGCCACTGCTGCCAACACGGCCATGGTGCTCGGCAAAGGGCAGTGCAGCTGCCCCCGCGCCACACCAGCCCAGTGCTGTTATCCCTCTCTGATATATCACAGTCCTTCATAGAGCCACACTATCACAGAGCAGCTGAGGTTGGAAGGGACCTCTGGAGGTCATCTGGTCCAACCCCAATCCTCAAGCAAGGCTGCCTGGAGAAGGCTGCCCAGGACCACAGCCAGAAGGCTTTTGAATATTTCCAAGGATGGAAATGATGTATCTCCAAGGATGGAGAGGAGGATGAGGAGAGACAGATAGGTCACATGTTTTCAGAGAGGATCTTTAATTATGACTCCTTTTGGTATGTAATTTTAGACAACAAACAAAAATGTCTACTGTCCACCTTCCTCAACGTCCCCTCGCATTCAAAAAAAGCCTTGAAGCTGCCTTTCAGTGAACATAGGGGCAGAAAAGTATAAATAGTTTGAAGATGGAGATTGCTTCATTTCTGGGAAAATTCTGTGATGCGGTTACCTGTGCAAGCAGAGAATCACCTTCAGAAACCCAGGCAGTGTTAAGAAATGTTCAAAGGCACTTCCCGTTTTGGGAAATATTGCCCTAATTGCCTTGGGCTTTGCTGCTGTGTAAGATATGTGGAGATCTAAAATACTACTCTGTCCCACAGTGGGCCCAAACTGACCACTTCAGGGTCAGCAAGGGAACAGATTGTCCTTTCTTCAACCTGCCGGCACCAGCTGGAAAAAACCAGACAGCCCTCAGGATCTGGATACCAGTTGTATTTCCAAAGGCTTGTCCAATTTTTCAACATGTATCAGTTTCTCCGATACAGGCAAAGTAAGTAGTAAGTACTTTTACCAACAAGCAGGAATTCTGGCTACAAACGTGTCCATGTTTGAAACATGACAGCTTCACACACACAACTAGAGTATTGATTTTCTAACGAGAGGACGGTCCCACTTGCAATAACAAAACACTTACCGATCGCTTCTAACCTCCCGGCTGTTGCCCTCCGCTTTCATGCTGGTCAGAGCCGCTGCTCCAGGTGCCTCAGCCTCGCGTGGGAGTTTTCAGTCTCTCACAGGTTACCCGGCCAAGCCACAAGTCTTTCAGTCTGACCAGAAACACCACCCTGGACTGCACAAACCTTCCTTCCTGACAATGTCAAACAGCTCAAAAAAATTCAGTGAGTGCTTTTAACAAAACCCACATTTCTTCAGTGTATTCCAAGTATTTACTCTTCGTTACTGAAGGCTTCCTGGGGGAAACAGGGCAGTTCAGAGCAAGTTAGGAAGGGAGGAGAAGGATCAACAGAAGGGGTAACATTTCTCCCATTTGGTCAGGTAAACAGGGGCATTTTCCAGTGGGAACTGCTTTTAGTTCCGAATTCACCTGCACATACTTGGACAAACCCCAGTGGCAAAACACAGGGATGAGAAATGCCTTTCCGCCAAAACCAGAAAGAAGTGTTGCACAAAACCAGCAAAATGAAAGCACAAACATCTAATTATTTTAATATTGGATAGTGACAGTGTTGTTCTGCGTTAGGAGCACAAACAACCCTTGGCCACAGGTCACGGTTCATTACCATTTTAGAAAACAGTGGAGCTGGCACAGTGCTGTCCATGGACAAAACACTCATGCAATTAAATAAAACGAGGCTTTCGATAAATCAGATGAACATGCACACACACAAGCAAGCAGCGGGTAATGCTTTGCTGGATGAGCAGAGCTTGCTGGGTGTTGTTTCGGCACCGTTCCCCCTCATCCCAGAAGGTGCTTCTGCAGAGCGTTGGCTGTGCAAACCTGGGGTGCCCCAGGCTCACAGAGTCTCTGATAACCACAGGGTTTACCCCTAAAGGACTGTCTCTTTCTGGTGGCACTAGTGTCCCCAGAGACAATGAAGTGCGTGCCATCATCACAGGGGGATAACTGCTCAGCAAAGACTCTGGATGTCATCTCAGGGGGAGCAGAGAGCCTAAGTATGTAGGAGAGGGAGTAGTGCATATAAATGAGATACAAGGGAAGAGAAAGAAGGGAAAAAATATCAGAAAAATAAGTAAAATAGAAGAGAAGAACCATCTGTGTGATGCTTAAGCTGTTGTCCCCGCAAAGTGTACATCCAGAACAAGCTGTGTTAGGACCACGCGTGTGTGGTGGTACTGTGCAGTGAACATACTCCCAAAGAGTGGGGAGAGCCTATTGCAAACTTGTAACAGAACAACTTCCATTTCACCTCTTCAGACTCATTTATATTAATGTAAGCACCGTCACGTGCACCACTCAATTACTCGGTGTTATTTGTTGTGGCAACCTCTGAGTTCATTCAAGACTTCAGCCTTTTTACATTGAGCCGCCCCTCATCTTGCTCCGTGCTCTCGCCACGCGATCAGCTCTGTATTAGCTGGGTTTATGTGGGTCTGACATATTCTGGATAAAGGAAAACCTGAATAATATTGGTTCTGCCATTTCCACCTTGCTGTTTCTACCTTACCAGGGCGTCCGCAGGCTCCTGGATGCAGGCAGGCACGTTAACTTGGGTACCTGCTGCAAGAGCAGGGAGAGCCCAGCTGGGGCTGCGGGGCAGCTTGTCTGCAATGCCCAAGCTCACGGACCTTCTCAGAGACAGCTCATCTCAGAAAAAGCCTCTTAACAGCAGCTTTCTTCCTGATGCTTCTTTGGGAAAGTCAACCTCCTTTTCCCTCAGTTGAAGAGAATATTAACAACGAAGTGTCACGGTAAACAGCAGCAAGAGATAATTTGTGTCATGGTGCCGAAGTGGAATAAATTAAATTGAGTGGAGTATCGCTGTGTACCTGGAGTAAAGCTTTGATTTTAGAGGAAACACTTAAGATTTGTACTAGAATAAATGAGAGCGGAGCCGCCTGGCTCCTTTTTACATAGAGCATCTACAGCAAAAAGGGCATTTTCTCGTTAGCACACTGCAGCTGCCCGCCTAATGGGATAGATCTATTAATAGAGTAAGTGGGCAGTCAGATATGCCCTTCAAAAACCTGCACGGGGCTGTAATTCTTCAGTTTCTAGCTCAGACATTGCACCACCCAGGGAAATTGTAGGGCTGGAATGGTTTTCCTTTCTAGCGTGATGAACAGGATTTTTCATGTATTTACATTTCCTCTCTCGGTACCCGTGCTACTACACATAACTGGAAAATTAATAAAGAGTTTACAGCTAAAAGGACAGAAATAAAAGGAGGACCAGAGCTGATGTACAGGAAGTCAATATAATCAGGAGGAATTGATCAGTGGAACACAAAATGCTTTCATTGCCTTCAAAGTCAATATTGCAGAGGGGAAAATAGATGTACACAATTGTATACGCTCAGCTTAGCCACTAAACGCTTCACGGGCAAAACTCAGTTTTTCTAAGTGTTTTAGAGCATTTCTTTGGGATGAGTCTGTCACTTCAGAAAAACAGGCAGGGGTCAGACTCTCTGGTGTTAATACAGACTTTTATTGTGCTCTTCTGTTTGGCATGCCTTCGGTACCTGACAATAAGCAGTATTTCATTCAGATCTCACCAAAGACTGAATATAAATCCTACACAGTAATGAATAAATCTAAGGATATTCTTGAAGCAGTAAGAGAATTGTGTTCAATATTCAGTATTTTGGTTTTTCTGTAATGGCTAGAAGTGCTAGTCTTAGGTTAAGCCCTGGAGTGAAAAGTGTTGTGCAAACAGAGGTGAAAACATTGAACCTGTCCCAAGCAGTTTAAAATGTCTGGAGGGGTCTGGAGCACAAGTCTTATGAGGGAGCTGGGGCTGTTCAGCCTGGAGAAAAGGAGGCTGAGGGGAGACCTTATCACTCTCTACAACTGCCTGAAAGGAGGGTGTAGAGAGGAGGGGGTCAGGCTCTTCTCCCAAGTGACAGGCCATGGGACAAGAGGAAACGGCCTCAAGTTGTGCCAGGGGAGGTTTAGATTAGATATTAGGAAAAAATTCTTTGCCAAAAGGGTTGTCAAGCATTGGAACAGGCTGCCCATGGAAGTGGTTGAGTCACCATCCCTGGAGGTATTTAAAAGATGGGTAGATGTGTAAATGTGGTGCTGAGGGACATGGTTTAGTGGTAACTTGGCAGTGTTAGGTTAACAGTTGGACTTGACGATCTTAAAGGTCTCTTCCAGCCAAAATGATTCTATGATTCTGTGAAAATCTGTGTAATAGAACAAAAGACAAGAGATTGAAGTAGGCAAATGGAAAAGCACGAAAATAATACAATATAGGTTCTGTTCATCGTGCACTTGCTTGGAAAACTATTAAGCCTTCAGTAGACAATGGCACAGAGAAGTATTTGGAATTAAGAAACATGATCAAGTCTAGCTATCAAGTCTAGACACTAAATGATAAATGGTAGATGAAGTATGGTAGGATGGGATAAACTTTGAAAGGTGAAGAGGTGAAGGTCAGTAAAGGGTTGTATAGTGCTGGGGACACAGTACAGTACAGATGAGAAACTACAGAGGTGAGCCTTGCACATCACCCTGGAGGGCTATGAGCCAGGCAAAATCAGAGAAAACCAGGCAAAATCAAGAATGCTGATCCCATATGTGAGGATGGGAAAGGTGGTATTTTATAGATATTATGTAGTAAGAGTCTATAAAAACTCCAAGAAACCAGGGTATGAGATTTAGGGTTCATCTTAAATATCATTATGAAGTTTCCTTATTCGCTTCTTAACTTTCTAAATAAGCTGGCAGCTCCCCCCCAGGTGCCCCAGGTGCCCCAGGTGTCAATGCAAATTGCTGATGGTCTTCAAGTTGTTCTAAATTTAATTTTTTAAATGCTTTAAATGCCATTAGACCTTGTGCTTTTGCTCTGTCTGAAGATTGTTGGAGACTTATTTTGTTCCTTTTCCTTGGAGTTGAAGCGCCACCACATAAAACATGGTGAAATGATGTTACCACTGATGTCAGTTGAAGTGTGGGGCATTGGGTTCACTGGGTTCAGCTCAGTTTCCCTTCTTTTTTGCCATTTGTACTGTAATTAAGTTTATTTGCCTGACTCACTTTATGGGCTTTTTTAAGATTTTCACTAGCTGTGAATCGTTGATGAAGACAACCTCCCCTGCATCCTCTGACGCTGGTGGTATTAAATATGCAACCTGGGGACTGAAGTCACAGGCTTTGCCCCTGTGCTTTTGCAGCCACCCTGATAGTCCTCATGTGTGGTGTTCATCTGACCACAAATGCCAACGTTTAAGTCCCCACAGGTGTTGAGATCTTTCACTATTAATGGCTTATTGTAACCCTACAGTAGCTCCTAAACTAAATAGGTGATTTTTTCCTTAAAAGTGTCTGTTCCTCTCACTAGGAATAAAGTCAGTCTAGGGTGACACCTACCTCATGGACATCTAAAGTCATGTGAGATGAATTCCACTCTACATAACCAGTCTTTCATAGTGAGAAATTTTCTCCAAAGATGAGAGTGAAGATGAGAGGCAGCAAGGTGGAGGGTGAAATATTTTGCATCTTTGCTTTCACTCACATGCCCCTTTCATTGATGTTTTTGTGATCAAGTCACCCTTCTATCTGCATGTTAAGAGCAAGGCGGCGGCAGGTGCCTGCCGGGGGGACATGTTTTCAGTTGAAGAGAGAGCTGAGCATATTCCCAGCATGATTGGGACCAAACCTGACCTATGGAGTAACATATATATTTATATGTTTTAGTGTTTGGACATATTTTAAAAGTTATTACTACCACATTTTCTACAAAAGAAAATATCTACATCCCTCTTTCCTCAGTATGAGTCTTCTCCTAGTTTAGTTTTAACATTTCTAGATACCATTTGCTCTGTTTTTTATTTCTTCGCCCAACCCTAGTGTCTCTTCTGCCTTTTTCTTCTCCTTTGCCAAAGTGAATCTTCAGTTTCTCTTCCACATTCCCACTCTCTGCTCCTTGGAACTGTGGTTTTATTTCCTTGCTTCCTCACTTGATCACACCTCTCCCTTCTCTCCACCCTTCTCCCTCTTCCTTTCCCCATCTTATTGAGAATTTTCTTTCCTTCCCTTCCCATCCCCACTCTCCCAACAGCAGGCTTTGGAGCAAAGCTGGTGCCAAACTTTAACAACCGCAAGCCCATTGTGCAGAAGATGACTTTAGACCAACGGCCAGACTTTGCTGGGCCACCACCTTGTGCTTTAACCACATTTTCTGCCACTCACCCCTTGTTCCTCTTGGTGCACTTGCACCCCTGCCGTCTCCTGCCTTTCCTCTTGTGCCAAACTGTGCAGGGCTGAAACAGTTGCAGCAGTAAAAAGGTCTCTGCTGTTCCAATCTGCGTGTCCCGGAGGGCCAAGGCATTGACCACTGGAACACTGCCTTAAAATAATCAATAACTCTGTGTGACATGCCGACCTCGCACTGGCCAACCAGGGATAACTTGGGGTATTTCCTCATTCTCCAAAGAGAAACAGCTATTTGTTTAATAGAGGCTGTTGCCCAAAAACGTCGCTGTGCTTCCCTCAGATCGCCACGCTCCAGGAGAGAGGAGCTGGAAAGCCAGAAGCTGGCTGTGGGGAGCTCTGGAGCCTGGAGGCCATCTTAGGCCCGTGTAGAAGGTAAGCAAAGGTATTTCCGTGCTTCCCTCAGCATTAAAAAGCAAAACTTTCTAAAACCCTAGTTAAAAATTAGAAGCTTGCTCTAGCCACCTTGCTTAACGAAGCTGTAGAAAGTGCTTTTGTTTGCTGAATTAATAAAGTGTTTTGAGTGCTTCTGGCAATCCAGAGTGTTTTCCTAAGCTGTAATAACAGACGTCAGATCCTCTGATGTACACAGGTAGCAAAGCGGCATTGATTTTGGCGGTAGAGACTCTCACTAGGTCTGGTGATGGATGTTTAGGTAAGTTCTCCTTGCAGTTTGAAGTGGTATTAAGATAGGTCAGAGAGAATGGGCTGCCAACCCCTGTTCTTCCAGCCAAAGCAGCGTCGTGTTGCTTCGCACCAGGCGAGAATTGGGCCCTCCGGCTATGTACGGAAGATGCAGAAGGGAATTTATAACTCGCCTACAAGACTTAGCTTTTACAGGAGGAGGCCAAGCTGTGCCTGTGCTTGTTTGCTTCTCTCTGGGGAGGGGAAGTAAGTGAGGCTGGGCAGACACATGGAAAAGCAGAAGCTGGAATGAGACAGGAAAGCAGACAGGCAAAAGTCAGTGTAAAAAGAAATAGCAAATGCATTGGGTGTTTGAGAGAAGGACGGGTGAAATATCCAATATTCTTTCCGTTTCCCTCCGCTCCCTCTCTGCTTCATTTTTCATTTGCAAATCTTCCTTCTGCTTAGATTTTTATCTCTTTGAGCTGGAGCTTTTTTTCAAGAGGCTTGCAAAATGCCCTGCCCAATTTTGAGCACTATATAAACAATAGGTAATGACAGTAAACCAAGAAGTATCTTTGTTAAAAACATTCCCTTCTGGAATAGTTTAATGCCCGTCAACTTGTTTTAAAGCTGGATTAAAAGGCATAAAGTGATTATAAAGTGCTCAGAAGAAAAAGCATATAAGCACAGTGCTCTTGTTAAACTTGTAGCAGCAGAGAACAATGCAAATTTTTTGCTATAGAAATGCAAACTCAGAAGAAGTCTCAGCCACCTCACAGCAATATACAGCATCCCATAAAGTCTTTCTGTTTTCCCTCTCAGTTACAGAGGTTTGAGGACGCTAGTCTGTCTTCATGGCTTACCTCATCTCTCCGCTGTCTTTGTTCTGCCAATGAAGCCAATTTCAGCCCGTCTCTGGTTTTCTCAAATATCTTCATACTGTCTTTCACCTGGGCTTTTTTGCTTGGGAACCCAACCTTGATTGATTCCGGTACTTCCAGCCTGCTTAATACCTTCTCAATACCAACTTCTGTCACAAAACTTCCAGGATTAGCCAACGCACATGACTAAATTGAGGGACATTTCACTGTTTATTGCCTCGGTTATTACAAAAACTATTTGCACGTAGCAAGCGTAGGCATGCACGCGTGCATGGCTGTGTGTGTGCGTGTGTAGGACAGGGGGTGTATTGAAATGGTGTGTGTCCAGATCATCTTCCTCCTCTTACATTTTGTAACTTTCTCATGGCACATCTTTGTCATAAACTGTCTGTCAGCTTTCTCTGAGGACAGAAATACACAGATTGATATTTTGTACTTTTATGTGTTTGAAAGCCTTGAGCTGGAGTGAAGCTATGATAAAACATCATGAAGAAGGTGGGATCAGTTTGTGCCATAAAGTTAATGGCAGTGTGATGGTTCAGTCTCTGACCCAGTAGTCTGAGATTTCCAACCTGACATGGAGAAATATCTGTGGGTCCACGTTTGTACTGATCAGCCTTTTCTCTTCGGCTACAGATCACAGCGTGGATGCAGTACGAGCGGAGGTGGTTCACTTTGGTGAAGAGGGATCTAATAGCAGCTTACAACAAAGTGGGAAGGGAGCGGCAGAGGTGATGGAGTGGTGGGAGAGGATATAATGGGGAGTAACAGCCATGTTTGCAGCTTGGGAGATTCAGGTTGGACATGAGGAAAGACTTTTTCACCAAGAGGCTGGGGCAGCCCTGCAAGAGGTCACCCAGAGAGTTGGTGGTAGCTCCATCCTTGGGGGTTCTCAAAGCTCAGCTACACAGAGCGGTGGCTGACACAACAACCTAGTGTTGGTGGTAGTCCTGCTTCCAGCAGGATATTGGACTGGAGACCTGCAGAGATCCCTTTCAAACATTGTGCTTCATTTGTGTTGATCCTTTGATTTTTAAAAGATGATTCTTTGATTTTAAAAGAACCTGACAACTGTGAAATATTAAGCTGCTGGTTTACACATTATGGCAGACCTCTGAAAGTGAGGTGGGATGGTTTTGTGACCTGCCCTTAGAAAATAGCCACAAGATTAGACATGCTTCCAGTTTCTTGGATATTTTAGGGTGGGTGCCAAACAGCCCCGTAACCCACGGTCTTATCTGCCCTTATCTGCAGGATAAGCAGGTCACAGGAAACATTAACCAAAGTTTCTCCATTTCTTGCTGGCAATGTTTTTTTGACCAAAATAGAGAAGATGCAGCTGGTAGGGGCCCTGGTGAGGCTCCCCCAGCTGCCCCAGCACCAAGGCAAGGATGAACATTTCTATGGCATTCCTGGCAGTTATTTCATGCTCTTCTAGACCTTTAGTGCATGGAATTTCAAATCAGCTTCCCAAGACAGTGGTCCCAGACAACCCAGTAAATCCACCTCCCCTTCCACCCAAGGCCTTAGCCCCACCATGAAGTCTGACAGCCCAGGTATCAGTTTGTGCAGCCACGGTTGTGTTACTGATGTTCCCAATGGACAGACCATGGTCCATTAACAACTAAAATTAAACTCTCGGTTCATTTCATACCAACGCATGTTCAGTCCTGGCAATTTTAAATAAATTCAATTAAACATTCCAGTTTTTAATAATTCCATTTTAAATAGAGCCTCTGAAGGGAACAGTCTCTGTAGAACAGGATTATCCGTGTAAGCCTTAACTGGAACATTTCTTGCTTCGAAACTGATTCTTCTGTCATTAAACAAAAGAACTGCTGACATCCCGTGCTCCCTTCACTGCAATAACCACAACCTCTCCATGTCTTTCCTCAGTAGAGAGCTACCATGTGCACAGGGAAGTGTTCAAAGTGCATTGGGATCACCCTGTTCCCACTGGCAGCATGTGCCATAGTCTCCAACATCCTCCTGTACTTCCCCAATGGACGAGTTCTGCAGCTCAGCAAGATAACCGATCTGGTCTGGTTTTTCCACGGCATTCTAGGAGCTGGGATACTGGTAAGAGAAAAGTATTACTACTGTTTCCTATGGGTTTTGGTTTGTTATAAGTTCAGGGCTAAGAAAATCTCTGGTAACAAAAAAAAGTCATAGAAAAGTGCTTTGCATAAATATGTGAGCAGCTTAACTGGGAAGCTGGGTATGGGGCGGAGAAAGTGCATTCAAGTCTGAAAAAAGTCCCTAATCACAGGAATACAAGGTATTCCTGAGACAAATATCAGTTCTGCAAGTCAGGAGGAAGCAATAGGACTGACTTCTCACTGTGGAGAAGGGTGTCGTGGGTGTTCATCCGCTATGAGTCAAAGCAAAGCTGAGGTCCTAAACTCAGCTGGAGGTGGTGAGTTTTCAGTATTGTCTACACCCCCTCGCTACTCCTCTCACTGATTTTATGCTCACATAATTCACAAAAGACATTAAGGGCAAAACTGAAACATGTTTCAGTAGGTGTTCGTTAGAGACCCAGCCATCACTCAACGAATGTGGAGCTGCAAATGGCTGAAATCCCAAACTCCCCCTACGTTCCCACACACCCACCCAACACCCTTTGGGTTTGACCTGGTTGGCATGTGCTCTTCTATAACCAGTTCTCTATTCCAACACTCAGGAAATATCGCTTTTATGTGAATATCCATAACCAGAAGGGAACAGGTTTGGGGATACCGATCTTTCCAGTTCATTAGAAAGCCTGATCCCTTTACGGTCTTCCAATTACCCACCCAAGTGCAGATAAAAAGCCAAGCAAGTAACATGCATATGACAAGTACTGGCTATTAGGCAGCCTAGGCAGATGGTAAACTGGCACAGAGCTGGCTACCTGAGCATCAAAAAAATGAATGTTCAAGAATAATTAACTTAGAAAAAAGCAAATCTCATTCACAGTCAGGCTATGATGCAGCTACCACTTAAGTCTATGGGAAAGCTACAATGGATGTGGTTCAGACTCATACTTCCTAAAGCAGAAACATGGTATAAGATCATTCAATAAATTGTTCTCCACCAGCAGCTTGCCTGCTTCTTCTTCCAGCTACCACTTGGGTTTATTACTCATGCTGAACTTGAACGTAAGCATGAGTTTGTGGAAGGAAGCCTAAAGGAAGAAGTGGAACTACATGAGAGGCCTGTGGAAAATTCGTATCACTGCAAGCCCAGGAGTCATTGGCGTCCAATGAAAGGAAAGGCAGATGTTAGGCATGAGAGCATCACAGGCTCATTGAAAACGTGCCTTCTTTTAAGGCTTCCACACAGACTTGCCTGTGGCCAGCACTACGTACATCAAAAATGAGAACAGCAAGTGAGAGGGGAGGAAAAATTTGCATTGACCTTCAAAACACAGCATTAGGAGTAATTATTGATCCACAAACAATGCTGTTGAGTGTACGTGTTTTCCAGAAAACGGCATGAAAAATGCCCACAGGTGAAGGGAAGGGGAAAGAAAGCGTTATCATCAGCTCCATTTTCCAGGTGCTGGAAGCATGGAAAAATGAAGACTGGCTTCTAGTCCTCCCAGGGAGCTAAGCAAGGGGCAGAATGCTCCACCACTGGAGCCTGGTCTGTATCCTGACTCCACAGTGACCAGGCTGCAATGCAATTCCCCACGTACCCAGTTTCTTCCCAAAGGAAACTCAGGAAAGTCATGCCAACAGGTTGCCCGATCTTGGAGAATCTCCCTGTAACTAGGGCACAGTCTCCAGAGCCAGGACTGTGGGGGAAATTTCATAAAAGCCTGGCCTGGCTGTGTGAGCCAGAAAACCTACCTCCACCTGGGAACTTCATCTGTAGACTGTATCTGTATCTGTAGATACCTAGACCATCAGCGCACTCTTTGGCTGAGCAACCAGCCCCACCCTTTCCTTCTCCTCTGCTGCTTCTCTAATGGAAATTTATATGACGTGAAAACCACTCCATTTCCTTATTTCAAAAGTTTAGGGTGTAAAGAGAGGAGGACTAGCTCCATGTGTCATAATAACGTCTTTCCTGATGGAAAGCTTGTGTGCAACACCTGGAAATGCCTGGCTGAGCCACGGTTCACACACAGTCCTCATTTTACTGACAACAGCCAAATCTAGCAAATTCTCATTTCCCTGTCAAAAGGCAGGTGCTTACAATCAGGCACTTCAAAAAAAGACAGCTGCCAAGTGAACCCTTCATCCTGAGCCAGGCTAATAAATGACACAAAGGTGTTTGCAGCTTAGATGGGAAACCTCCAAAGAAGAAAGACAGCCCTGGAGGAAAGGGAGTGTTGGTTTGATGGGCAGAGGTATTAGCTCTCCTTCCGAGTGCCAGACAGTGGCACGCTGGGGCTGGGGCTGCCTTGGGGACCACCTGTGGTTACTTAAGAGCTGACTTCTTTCCAGGAAGAGGAATGTCTTTTTAACCTCAATGGTCTACCCCTGCAGGCCTCCAGCTGTGGTCCAGCGACCACTGCAGGTGCTGGAGGCTGCCTCTGGGGTGTGCATAAAACGCAGCGGAGAGCAAATCCTTCGAAAAATGTTTAGGGGCCTGCAAATCTAAGTGGGTTTCATAACCCTGTCCTACATAGTCTAACAGAGATATTCACACTACACACGTAAATTCCCTGGGCTTCATTCACCATGGATACGTGCTCTTCCTGCCCTACATGGCCAAATATCTCTCCAGCATGTAGTCATGCTGTTTTTACAGCTTTTACCTTTTTTGTTTGTTTGGTGGGTTCTCCTTCTCTCATTAACTTTATAGGGACCGTTTCCTACTTTCTCAAATACTCATTTTCTTGTCTTGCTCTGAGATGCCTACACAAGCAGTAGTGGGCAGAGGCAAGGCATCAGGAGCGCTCTGGATGCACAGCTAGACCCACAAAAGCTTTCTTGCCCTCTAGCTATCAAACTAAATGCAGCTTTTTCTATCTCCAAAGTGCCTCTGTAAGGTGGCATTATATCCTGAGACACGGGTGCTTACTGACTTCATTGTAATCATCCAGCTCCACCTGATAATTACCATGGAGAAGCTGATGTGAACTGGGAGTTCCCTGTTGAGTGAAGTCCATTCTACAGGTTTTCCGGAAGCTCAGCACAACCAACCAAAGTCAGACGCGTTTCAGGAAATTTAAGACTAATTTCCCAAATATAATCTAGAGCAGGATGCTCACAAGATTTAAACTGACATGATTCTTACCCCAGTGACGCATCTTTTCCGAGCAGAAATTCCATTTTCTCAAAACGGACATGTTTGTTCCTGAAAAAAAACCAAAACCCTGCTGAAAAGAAGCAGTATAGCTTCAGCAATTGGAATTACTGTAACAGAAATTTGCCAGCCAGCTCTAGCTGTAGTCCCACACTTCCTCCTGAGTTACTCTTCAGCAAGCACCAAGCAGGTGTAACTCACAGAGAAGAGGCAGAAGGTGGTTTGCATTTGAGGAACAAGATGCCCCGCTGGTAGTCTTTACAAACCATCTCAGCAGAAGTACTGCACACCAATTCAGCTTGTGCTTTTCTCACAGGTTATTTTGCCAGCATTCATGATGCTGGGAGCAGGCGGAGCAGGATGTTGCGCTAACAGATGTGGGGTAAGTGGATATTTGTGTGTTGAAATGGCACTATATGATTTGCCCAATAGCTCTTAAATGGCTGCTCAGCAGGTGGAAACGTACAATGACAAACCACCACACCACCATCAACAGCCATGTCAGAGAAATGCAGAAGAGGAGCTTGATCTACAGCGTCCCTGGGCTGGGGCTGAGAGCTCAGTTAGCCAACAAGAATGTTATGATATTGCAGCCACTGATATGAGGGAAATCATAGTCAGCCAGGGCAGGTGCTGGAGCATTGAGCCACATTGCTGATGGCAGAGAAGGACAAAACTGCTTACTTCAACGCACATGAAGTAAAGCGTGGCTCCAGCTTCCCCCCGCTCAAGGCAATCCTAGAGATTGAGATGGCTGTCTGTGCCTTCTGCTTTCACTAGGTCCTGTTTCCTCCATACCCTTCCATGGCAATTTGCTTTTCCACAGGTTCAGCCCTGCTCACCTCCATATGGGCAGATAGGTCTTCTACTTTGCAGGTCCATACTAAAAGTCTGAGCTGCTGCTGCTGGCACTAAGGAGCCAGCGCTGCTTCCCGGAGGCTGGTCCACATGGAAAGCTTTGAACTGTAGCATGCGTTTGCCCAAGTGTTAGGCACATGAAAGGTGCAAATGCAATTTGGTGTCTCTGTCATCCAGAGAAAGACCAGAGAGACTTTTTCTCTTGAGAATTAAGAATATTATAAAACACCATGTTATACAGGCATCTCCATTAATCCTCAAGCCCTGGGCAGAGACTTCTATGTGGCTATCATTATTAGCAAGAATAAACTGACTTAGAAATGTTATTTTAGACTACATGCTTCCCAGAAGAAGCCTGGAATGAGAGATTCCATACAATAAAGGATGTCTCTTCTGTACTCTTCCATTAACTTTTAGTTTGATCCATGAGAAGACCTTTACCTCTTCAAGATGTTTTACTTAATTCATTACTGAAAATATCAAAATAGCATTCTCCATTAGGATGTCAGCAAGTTCATCCCAAGGGACATGTCATTACATTGATTTTACCAAATGTCACATGGACAGCAAGGAGGATTTGCTAATGATGGCCATGTAAACCAGTTGCAGCACTGGGATGTGAGCCTAGGCATCCCGAACCCAGTGCCTGAGCCAGCTGCTTCTCCGGGTTTTGAGCAATGTAGAAAGCAGTGGTGAAAAACAGCTGTACTGTGGGTGTTCCCACGCTCTGCTGAACATGGTAAGTCACGAGGGGAAATCCAGATGAACTGGGACCAGTTCACATAGCATCTCAGGTCTCCCTTCTCCATCTGTCATTCCAGCACTAAATATTACAGGGCCAAGAGTCAAACTTCCCCAGGCTGGCTGGGTTCACTCCCCCAGCCTGCCGATGCAGGTGGTAACACAGTGCCATCTGGCAGCCACCATGCTCCACCCTTTCACGGTCTGAACCGTTCCTACCAGCACCACATGGATGCCAGGTATCCTGTCTGCACCTTCCCATCACTGATCGATTACCTACGAAGTGTTCCTCCTCTTCCTCTTTTGCTGTTACAGAGGAATACAGTAGACATTGTAGAGAAAGTAGTTTGATTATGTGCTATTGATTATGAGCTGATGGCCAGGTGATGAAGCTGCTCAAACCAAACTAGACAAGAGGCTCAGTGAAGACAGTATATCTTAGAAAATGCTGTCTTCTGGGACTGTGGGAATTGCCCACCTCTTTGAGGTGGAAAAGAGTGCAGTTCTACAAGTTATCCTATGTGACAGAATGTGGATCTTTGTAGACATGGGATGGGGACATGAGTAAAGAGCAAATGGCTATGAATGGCATTAAAAACAACGGTTTCTCCCAGAACAGTTCCTGGGGAAGAGTGATTCGCAAGTATGCAAAAAGAGGTGAGTACTGCGGGGAGAGCTGAAGGCCAATGATGTGCTTCTTCAGGTGAAGAAACATCAGGGAAACTTTACTTTGGGGACAACATGAGGAAACACACAGGCATCTGCAGCAGGGTTGCTCAGACGCCCTGAGCATATGGGCTGTATACCCAAGGCAGGGTATGGTGTGAATCAGCAGGTACTGGAGAGCAGAAGAACCCTGGGACTGGTTCAAACATGCATGATGGCCGCAGCTTACCAAGGTGCCAGAGCTCCTGGTGAGGTGGCTCTGGGTGGACCTGATACAGGCCCTCCAGCTCTTGGTGGCTTGTCCACCAACTTCTACCTATTGGCAGAGAAATAGCCCACACTGGAGATATTCAGGAGCCTGTGTAATCCAAAGGCTAGTTTGGCCACCTTTCTGCTTTGGGGGCTTTAGGTATAAAATTATAATTTACACTTAATGTTCAGCATTGCTTTTCATAGGGGAAAAAAAAGGGTAAAAGAACTAATACTGATCAGAATTATTATTCAATCAGACCATAACTATTTTCCTCAGGGTAGGGACTCTGCCCTATTATATTTTGTGCAATCCCTGGTTTAATAGTTTCAGACTTCTTCACAGCCTTTGCGCTCTGCTGAAGTATCAACAGCAGTAATAATAATTACTAACTTTCTCATCCTTTTATCCACCTTATTGAGTTCTCCACTTCACAGTGATTATGTGCTGCATTGAGCAAGTTTTTTCATTAATCCATTTACAATTGTTGCCTGCAAATATACCTAGATGGCTTCATATCCTTGCATTATACAGTAATGATTTTGGAAAGTAACAGATTTAGAAAGCTTCCACGTCTTGCACCTTAGTGTGTCCACAACTGAAAGCATCCACTGGACTGGCACAATGAGGAAAAAAGGCTCCCCAAAATAAGGCAAACACATACTCCAATATTTCTCTCTAAGCTTTCCTTAAGAGTTACTAGTAGAACAAGAATAGCCATAGCAGCTTTCCAGACAAACAAACCTAGATAAGCAAAGATACCTGGATAAACAGACAGGATATTAATTCCACAACAAAACACCTCCAGAGAAAGAAACAGAGAAGAAAGAAATGTGCGTGAAACAAGAATCAGGGCAATAAAGAACAGCACAAGCTGAGACAGGAGGAACTTGGTAACTTCACTAAAGGAGCTGATGCAAATGCTCAGAGAATGAATGCTAAAAGTTTTCATCAGCTCAGCAGAGACAAACCACTTGTATGGAAGACAAAGCAGGGAGAACATCAAAAAAAATCAGCAAAAATGATCAGCAAAACCTTTGCAAGAGGTAGATAACAAGCCAACACCATGGGAAACTAATTTCAACGAACTCAAGCATCCCAGTTTAGTCCTCATGTTGCAACCAAAGGCACAAATGAGGAAATAAAAAATTGCAAAAAAAAAGTGATAAATGAAGATGGTACAGGTAGGAAAATGCTGAAAGGTTGAGATAATGCAATAGTTAATAAAATTGTCAGATTTCCATAGAACATGGGACAATCCTCAAAAAAAGACTACAGAAGAGTAGATATAAGGGAGAAATGCCACTGTGTGTCTGTAAAATGGCCAAGAGAGACAATCTAACAGCTGCAGCAACTTCAGACTCCGCTTTCAGTGACAAACAGTCTTTGTCTATCATGTGCACAGTGAAGGAAACAGGTGAGATAAAGTTATCCAAGATTTCAAATGACAAAATCATGTGTCAAAGAATAGCCATCAAAGGTAGCACCAATGAGTAGTACCAGTACTACTACTAACCACTATCATAAAACGTAGAAGTAGCAAAAGACCATTTGACTCTTTCTACCATAATTGTCTTTGGGATATCCCATACTGCTATGCTGTGCCAAAACTAATCGTTTGCGTAATTAAGATCCTTCAGCCAAGATGCAGAATGCACTGTTGAAGTAAATGAGAAAGCAGATGGGGAGAAGTGGTTCAGCGCAGGCAGGAGTTTCAGACAGAATATCAGTCACTCACCATCACCGCGAGGCATGGCTGGTGATCTTATTGTGAGAGACAGTGCATCAGCTACAACCCAGCTTTGGTCTGGACAATATACTAAATTACCTGCGTTTTGCTGACAATAAAGGTCTGCTAAGAGGGAACTCAGCCAACATGTAGATAAAGACAAAAAGAGTGTCCAGCTTTGCAAAAAAAGACGAGTCATTAATCAGTTATGATGAAATAAACCTCATGAGAAATCCCAGCAACTTCTAACCCAAGGATTGCTTTAGAGGCAAAAGGACACACAAAATGAGTCAATTCACACACTGGCAGCATGCAAGGTTGTACAGAAAGCAGTAATGTCATCAGCTGGCAAGTTGGAAACTGCATTCACCAGCTTGAACACGTTTAAATAGTGAATAGTTTTCAAGATAATGTCACGAATCTGCAATGTGGGTGGTGGGTGTTTCCATTTGACTCTGTAGTGCAGCGCTGTGTGGAGCAGCTGGTATCAGGAGAAGGTTTCTACCTTCCTTGTGGGCTATTAGAGTTCACTGGTATTTGCTGGCAATGGTGAAACGTGAGGCCTGAGGTATTAGGCTTCAAACCCAAGTCATGGACGGGAGTGTTTCCCATGTTCTTCCTCAGCCGTGCCTCTGCCCTGACTCCAAGGCAGTTTTGCTGCCTTGCCCCTGGTCCAGGTCTTCCCCTGGATCTGGCAGTCTGCTCCGGAGTTTATTCTCTCTTCTCTTGGCAGAGTTATGAACAACCACAGGCAAGGACTCTTAACCAGACTAGTGGGAAGCCTGTCCCAGATACACCACCAGTAGCACCCTCCTGAGATTGTTGTTTCTATATAGAAACAGCAACCAGATACATCCCGCCCATTAATAGAAAACTACCCCAAAACATAGTAAAAGTAACGTTTCTGTGGGAGTCGCCGACGTAAAAGGCACAGGTGCACCACATATAATTCAAAGTCACCACTGGTTCGTTGCCACATGCAGCACAATTAGATTTCTCAACACAAGCAGTGGTAACCACATGTCAAACCTGTTGCAAAATTAAGGAAAGCAGCAATAAGAAAGGCTCTTTGGCATTCCTCATCAATTAGCAAAAACAATTAATGCATCTTCTGTTGCCTTCATACCTGGTTCAGTAGTTGCTTGCTAGTTTCTCTTGGTATAAGGGCTGAGAAAGGTGCTCTTGGTGAAGAGTTGGGAATGCTGAGGCACATGATATGGACCACATCAAGCCAGTACTGGCTCCATATTGGCCTTTTGAAAGAAGATCCACCAGACTTTTCATAATTGATGGGATGAGTATAAAACCCTGAATAAGTAAAGCTCTGGGTTTAACCACTTTTAAAAGCAAAACAAATACAGTCTGAAATCCTTTAACATCTAGGATAGCCACAACAGTCAGAAAAAGTCATTTTTTGTTCCCACAAAAATCATACTATCATGATTTACTGGTGGTTTTGGTCAGTGTTAGGTTGATGGTTGGACTCGATGATCTGAAAGGTCCCTTCCAACTTAGGCAATTCTATGATTCTATGGTTCTATAGTAAGAAACAGATGAAGATCATTCCTTCCCATTCAGTGTAAGCTTTCCATGCTGCTCAAGCCTCTGTGCATGTGATATTGAAGGTCTCTTCCCTTTCAGATGCTGCTGTCAGTGGTCCTGTCCATGATGGGATTCGCGGGAGGAGCGTATTGTGCGGTCATCTCCTCGCTGGGGCTGATTGGGGGCCCTCTGTGCAACACAGGTGATGGAGAATACCTCTACCCTTTCAGGAATGACACTCTGGAGTGAGTATGACTTACAGGCTCCTCTAACTTTGCTTTCCCTAATCCCCATCCCCATCTTTTTGTAGAAAATTTGGATTTTTCCAAAGTGAATTGGTGGTCCACCCTGTCTACACCTAAATTCACGTTTCTCTGTGTAGCATGTTCCAGTTAGTCATCTCGTTGACCAAGGAGTCATCTTTGGGTAAACTGCCTGAGCTGCTTCTGTCATGCTGTCAGCAGCCCATTGTGCAAGTTGCACCAAGCTTTCAAAAGGCTGCTGAGCTGTGACTCCTACTGGAGTCAAAAGGAAGTGTTTGATAACTATGCCACATCAATCTGTTAAATCATCATGAAATGAGTCTACTCTACCTACTTCTGAAAAGCAAAGCAAATAATCTTTAAAGTTAACTGTGGCAACCACGCTTTTCAAGCCAGCGCTAGAGACGAGGGATGGACTGGACTGAGTGAGATACCACAGCAGGAATGGAGAATACGGAGACACATTTTTAAAACATTAGGGACTTTTCCCGTTAGTTATTAGCATGGCCATAAAACAAAAGGGAGATTCTTGTGCATGCAACGACGTACAGATGCCGCTCTCTTCCCTAGTCATCAATTACACCTCTGCAATTACACCTCTGGAGTTCCAAAGAGAATCGCCCGTTTTTACCAATTATAGTAGAATATGAGACTCACTTTACATTGTGCAAACAAGTTCAGAAAAAGCTAACGCAGAAAGCATTCTCCAATTTTTACTTTCTAATACATTGCCAATTATTTTTCTGTATCACAGAGACAATTATTTGTTCAACAAGACAACATGGAGCATTTGCAAAGAACCTGAAAACATCGTCCTTTGGAATATTATCCTTTTCTCTATTCTCCTGGCCATCGGTGTGATTGAAGCTGCTCTTTGTTTCATTCAAGTTGTCAACGGACTTACTGGCTTCATATGTGGCACATGTATGAGGAAAAGAAAGGTTGGTATGCCGTAAAAGATATCGGAGTGTTTTACATTCCTACCACTTTTACTTCTTTTCAGGCTCTGGTAATAGTAGATGATCAGAAAGATCCGCACAGCGCCTGACCGAGCTCCTCTGAGGAGCCTGAGGCCGTACAGAGGCATTTGCACACTGTTCCTCTCTCCTCACATTGTAGTCAGGGATAACTCCATCCTCATATATTTCAAAACAGTGGAGTAATGTGATGTATCGATGTACTCAGTTACGTGCCTTTGTTCCCATTCAAGACACCTTTTTGATAAAGTGTAATGACCCCCACCATCTGTAAGTGAGAGAGATAAGAAGCAGAGGTGTTTTCAATTGGTCAACAGTGGTAAAAATATCATTTTACAAAATGGAAGAAAACCTCTTTCAAGTTTCTTTTATCACTACTGCTTCTTTTTTACTGTTTATTTTCATTTTATGAGATGTTTGCAGTAAGTCTGATATCCTCCTGGAATATTAATTAATCATCTTTCATTCATTGCCTTTCAGACAAATATTTCTGGAATGTGAATGACCTACAGAGAATGCCAGGACAAGCCCCGAGCTGCCGATTCACATACAATAAGGATAGCGCGTTGTGCTGTATTTACGGGGGGACGACAAAGAAAACCCAAAATGTTCACGAGTTTCATGGGGCAAAATGAATTTTTGATAAAGAAGTCAGGGTGGAAAAGGGCTAGATCATTTAGACTGAGACTCCAAATTTTCGTCTCTCTGAATATACCTGCTAAATCGCAGGTACTGGCAAAAACACTGATCTGCCTGGTCCTGACTGCCAAACTGCTGCATAAAACACAACAGTCCCCAGATAAAAGCTCGCCACTTGCCCTCTTGTGCATATGGGAAACTGAACCATTGTTAATTTATACATTTATCAACTGCACGAAGCAGGCGCTTTCTGGCTGGATGTAAATAACCTCCCGTCCCCAACAAATGCCGCTGTGAGCTCACCTGTCTGTTCCTATTAACCTGCTAACCAGGCGCTTCCGGATTTAAATGAGGTTGTGCAGAGAATATATCGAGTGGCATTCGCAGCACCACGGAGGCAACTGAAACATACAGTTTTCAGCCTCCTTCAGCCACCCTGGAGCCAAATCCCCTTGTGCCCATTCGGTGCTTGCTGTCTTGTTTGACAAAGTCCAGTGCACTTCTAAATAAGTTCTTCGGGAGCATTTGAGAGATGTGGTAGCCCTGGAGGGGCATTTGGGTCAATATGGACAGTAGGGTTTGGAGCAAGAGTTTGGAATTGTCCAGTTTAACAAAACGGTGGAGAACCTCACCACGAATTTTGCCCTCACGAGACTGCATGGGAATTTCACTAATTTCCACACAAGTCTGTAGGGCTGTTCTTGAATAGATCACATGGGCAAAGTAATTAACTGGTAAAGATAAACATTAAATTGGTAAAGGTAGTAATTATGCGCAGTTTAGTAACAAATAAGAGATATAATCTGAAAGGCAACAAATTGCATCAGTCCTCATGTTACGGCAACCATAATCCCAACCAGGAACTGCGTAATTCCCCATCCTCGCTCAAGATCAAGCCCTTGATGCTAAAGTCCATGACTGGCAAATTTCAGAAACCCCATCATTTCAGTGACTCCCTCAAAGGTTAATTCTTGGACATACCACTGACTTCCCTGAGTCAGCCAAACTGTAAGATGATCTTTATCCATCCTGAAAGGGTGTTTGCAGTTATGAAAAGCTGAATATATCTAAAGCACTTGGAGTCTATTTTTCAAAGAGAGACGTTTGTGTTTTCTCAGTCAAAAGTTGTTCATATTTCTGCATTGTAGCACGAGGGCAAGATATATGAACACAGTTATTGCAGACACATATGGCTGTTTGTGCTGTTCTCTAATGCAGCACACAAACCTCTTTATACAAAATGGGGAAGAAAATGTCAATTGTGCCAAGAAGGAGAGCACGTGTACACTTCCTTGGAGAGCAGCTTCACCCTTAGAAGCAGGAAATTTGCCCCATAAAACTTAAAAGTACCTTCCGTAAAAAAAACATAAGGCACGTTGAAGTTTGCAATCAGGACCAGGTGCATCCAAACCTGCCAGTTGGCTTAGAAACTTGCGTTCATTGTCAGCGATAAAGGCTGGACAGTGCTACCATATAAAACAGACATCAAAGTAAAGCCAACAGATTCAAAAAGGGTCAAGGAGGCAGCTAGAAGTAAGGATATTTGGCATGTAGTCAGGAGGAGAGAGACTCCATCAGCAGAGGGGCTCTATGAGCCCTTCATGGTCCCTAAATTATCAGCCCTGCCCTCATCCTTTAGTTTGCTCTCCCTGACTCTCGCCTCTGTGATAAAGGCAGTTTGGGCTGTGCCACCACCGGGTGAGGGAGAGGTCCCCACTGGCACACACCACCTCCAGCACGGGAAAGTAAATAAATGCACGTTACTGCTGCCATCTGCTTGTTCCAAACTGTCCTGCCCTGGGGAAGTTTAGTGTCTGTGTGCTTACGGGGACACCCTCTGATCTGCCAACTGTGCAATCGCTGGCCTCACTGATATATGTAAATATTAAATATTGTTATTCTGAAGTTATTTTCTGGCTTGATTTGTGTGACCTGAAGGACTTGTGACTTCAAACTAGCTCCAGTAGGAAGAGACAAGGAATAATACAGAAAGTAGAGTTAAATTCATCTTGTCTAACTTAAACCACTGAAAAGGAGTCTTTTCTGGGGTAGGCATCAAGCTACATAGTCCATGGAGAGAGGCAGCCCAAAGTGAAAGAGGTGTCCAGGGCAGGGGGGAGGCGTTGCCTCTTTGGGTAAGATTCAGTTGTCCACCCCAGACAGGAGCATCTAGTGCCATTTGAAGTGCAGCAAAGCATCCTGCTCGGTCTCCAGATACCGCTCCAGGCAGCAAGGGTCTTCCACATGTCCTCTGTCACACCTGAGAGCCACTCGCAAATGTCTAGAGACCCAAGTATCTAGCCGGAGCCCGCAACACGGACGTGTGGGTGACCAAAGCAAACGCTTGTCTCTTGCAAACACAAGGATGCTAAAAATTCAGTTATGTATCAGCTAGATACATAAAGGTGGCTAAAATTAGGTGAAATCATTTCAGATCATGGCTTTTCGGATCTCCCAAATCACATTTTAAGTGTGTCGAAGCCTGACCTCTCTGAGGTGTCTCCAGAGCCATCTCCAGGAACCAGCCAGCACATTGCAAGAGGGGCAGCCCCTCACACCGAGCACTGCGGGGAGACCTGCAAACCCAGGCTTTTTTGGGTGGGCTTCAAGAGAAAATAACTACATAATACTACTAATAATAATTTTTATTTGGACAGAGAATCAGCTTGACTAAGGTAAAATACCACCTTTCAGAACTGGGATTACTACAGATTTTAAGTGGGTTTTGTTTTGGTTTTGGTTTGTTTTTTCAAAATGGAAAGAATTATTTCAGGGAAATCTAACAAAAGAAAAGAGGCATTTTGTCTCTGAAATGTTTTCAGTATTCTAGACATGAAGAATTCAGTAAAACTAAGGAACTCATAATATTCTTCTATATATTCTTTATATATATATAGATCTTCTATATATTCTTAATCTTTTATCTCTATTAATCTTCTTTCTTTCTTTCTTTCTTTCTATCTATCTATCTATCTATCTATCTATCTACCTACCTACCTACCTACCTACCTACCTACCTACCTATTTGTCAGTCTGTCTTTTCTATATGTATCAATCTTAAATAATTAATGGTCAAAAACTCTACACAGGCATAATGACAAAATATTGGTTTAATTTTTATATTTATTACTCACTGTGCAGTCTCACTACACAGGCTCTCATACAAGGAGTACAAATGTGTTACTTTCTAATCAAATTATCCCTCTCTCTTCTGCATGTGAAACTCATGCAGGAGATCAGCCACATGCAAATCTATGTTGGTTGGAAGAGAAAAAAGTGTTCCTGGGATTGACTTGGGATAGGAACAAAACTTTAGACCCAGGACACCATCTGAAAAATTGTAAATGTTTAAAGACTAAGAGACCCATGTTTCAGCTGCCAGGATCAAGGACATGATTCAAATACCTGAGCTGGAAACCACAGACTAGTTCAGACCATCTCATTTCAAGAGGAACCGTCAGATCATTTTGATGCAAATAGCTCAGACGCCTCAGGCCTCAGAGCTGGGTTTTTCTTGGCAGGAAGAGCAAAGCAAACCAGTGAAAGGTTGGTCCCCGCAGACCTCCCTGTGCCACAGTCTCTGCTCTTCTGCCCCGTCCCCAGCCCTGCGTCTCTCCTCCCAGGCAGCGACTCTCAGGCAACCACTTCTTTGCAAACAAACTTCAAAAAAGTCGCAAAGGAAATTAAAAAAAAAAAACCAACCCAAACCAAAAAAACGCTTTCAAAATTCTCACAGTACTTTATTTCATTTTCTGTGGAGCACCAGCTCTTTGGGCTTGTCCCTTTCCAGAGGAGTGGCAGGGGACAGCTACTGTTCAGAAACACCCTTCCCTGCAGGTCCGCTAATATTCCACAGCATCCCTTTCCTCCTGAGCCCATGGGCCACAGAGGTACATCTAAAGCTCGCCATTGTAGCACATTTAACTCAGAAAAGCAGGGCAAAGGCTTTATCTTAGGGACAGAGGCCATTGTTTTGTCCATGTTTATTTCTTCCTGTTGGTTTGGTTCAAAGCTGAGTAGCTGTAAGTGCTCACTGAGGTGCAGAAGATTTCCACCATAGATCGAAAACTTCCCTGGTACGCAGCACTCCTCGCTTCCTTCCAGGCACTCCTCTGTTTTTCTCAAACAGCTGTGTCAGAGTTGTTCCATCAAGGTCAAGTGATAAAGACAGAGTAAGAGCTCACCTGAGTATCTCCTAAGTAGATACTCAGAACCATTGGAGATACATCAGAATACCCTGTCTGCTGCTCCAGAAGGGCATGTGTCTCCCACAGGGGCTCTGTAACATCCACTTGCCCATGTGGACATCTCACAGGCTTTAGAGCATCTCAGGTGGCACCAGCCATCTCGACATGAGCAGCCAAATCAAGCCCTGAAGCATCTACTGGGTACAGCAACACCGCACCTAAAAACAGCCCTGAGCAGGCTGAGATCTGCCCTCACCCTGTCCTGCCCCACAGGACCTAAAATAGGTCAGTGAATCACATCCTAAAATTGCATATTTCCCCCCACGGGTTACGCAGGGAGCCTGGGGTGAGCGGTGCAGCAGGTGATGTCCAAAGCTGCAGCCCCCCATCGGGAGCGGGAAGCACACCTCAGCCATCTCTCCCTTAATGAGATTTCTCTTTTAGGGGTGAAATAGATGCATTTCCTGAGAGTCACCTAGTGGCAAAAGAGCACAACGACAGATTCAGTGAGGAATCCGTCTTCTCATGCTTTTACAATCCTTCTTCCATGCACTGTATACCAGCAAAAACTCTACAGCTTCAGATGAACTACATAACATACTTTTTCTCTAAGTCTCCCTCATCCCACCGTGTAAAGATTTCACTTATGTTTTGTCCTACCACATCTGCCCTCCACTCTTCTGGGTCTTTAAATAAAATTTCCCTGGAGATTTTTATGCCTGTCACTCTCTTTCACTTTTCTTTCTTCTTTTCTTTTCTTTTCTTTTCTTTTCTTTTCTTTTCTTTTCTTTTCTTTTCTTTTCTTTTCTTTTCTTTTCTTTTCTTTTCTTTTCTTTTCTTTTCTTTTCTTTTCTTTTCTTTTCTTTTCTTTTCTCTTTTCTTTTCTTTTCTTTTCTTTTTTTTCTCTCCTCTCCTCTCCTCTCCTCTCCTCTCCTCTCCTCTCCTCTCCTCTCCTCTCCTCTCCTTTCCTTTCCTTTCCTTTCCTTTTTCTTCTTTTTTTTTTTTTAAAGAGATAATAAAAAGCAGAGTCACTCCAGACGTTCTGTGCGGACGTCAAAGAACAAATTCAAATCTTGCTTTGGATGTGCTGATATTTAGCTGACCCCCACATGAAGGATGCAATGCCAGATATTTCTTCCCAGGAATTCCTGGCTGCAGAGTGGGCTGAGACCTGGCCATGTGCACCTTCAGCCACATGCACCTTCAACCTTGCTCTGTCCTTGCTTAGGAAATTTGCCGCAAAACTTTTGTGCATAGAAAAAAAAAAAGCTTAGTGTGTGCCTGTATGTAAAAAGCATTTTAAAGGCTATTGAAACATCCTGTTCTGAGCAAGGAAGGCAGCCCAGAGAAACCAGCGGCTCCATTGCCACCGACAGCTGCAGTTTCGACAACCTTGTGCAATTAAGGTGGAAGGGAGTGTTTCTAATTACCACCCAGAAAATGCACCTTAAAATTGCACGGTGTCTCTTTTGTACATAAATATTGGGTCAAAGTTAAAACCCCTCACTCAGTCAAAATAATATTTGAATATAAATATAAAGGAATATTTCTCCTAAGGCAGAATAAATAGTCATGTGGTTGTCAGGCTTTTTCATCTTTTTTAATTTTCACTTTTTTCTAAATACTCCTTAGAGAGACTTCCTACCAGATCACTGCAAAAGTTCGCAAAAACCTTATTTTCCCTTGTACAGAGAGGTGTCACAGAAAACAGGGGATTCCTACACTTCTCCGCCTTCTTCCCGCAGCCATCACCTGTGTGCATGTGTGTTCCTACCGTGTCCTGCCCATGGGACATGCTCAGCCTGTGTCACTGCCATTTCCATGCGCAGCTACTCCTGGCTGCCTGCCTGCAGGAGATGGCACACTGCAGAAAACCTTCCTGAACATTTGAACTTTCAAACTCCTGCTCAGAGTGCATCTGTGATGAAGAAATCTGTGATTTCCACCTGGAAAGGAGCTACTCACCCCACAGATGAACGCGAGCAAGCAGGCCGGAGGAGGTCATCCTCCCCCTCTACTCTGCCCTGGGGAGGCCGCCTCTGGAGCACTGTGTCCAGTTCTGGGCTCCCTGGTTCAAGAAGGACAGGGAACTGCTGGAGAGGGGACGCAAAGGGCTACCAAGATGATGAGGGGACTGGAACAGCTCTCTTATGAAGAAAGGCTGAGGGATTTGGGTCTCTTCAGTCTGGAAAAAAGATGACTGAGGGGGGATCTTACCAATGCTTATAAATACTTAAAGGGTGGAGGTCAAGAGGATGGGGCCAGGCTCTTTTCAGTGGTGCCCGGTGGCAGGACAAGAGGTAATGGGCACAAACTTGAACATAGGAAGTTCCACCTAAACATGAGGAGGAACTTCTTTACTTTGAGGGTGGCAGAGCACTGGAACAGGCTGCCCAGATTCTATAATCATAGAATCATAGAATTGTCTTGGTTGGAAACAACCTTTCAGATCATCGAGTCCAACCATCAACCTAACACTGACAAAAACCACCACTAAACCATGTCCCTCAGCACCACGTCTACCAACTTAATTCTTTAATGCATGTATGAGATTTTCTCAGAATCATGTCTGTTTAACGGGAGCTTCACAAAATAGCTAAAGAAAAGTCTCTATCTTTCCTCTAGTTTTATTGCAGAGGCTAAGACCAGCCTGCTCTCCTGCCTGCTTCCAGCAGCGAAACGCTAAGGCGCTTGCTTTGAATATCTGTGCAGCTCCTTCGGTAAGTCAGTGATAAATTTTCTTTTGCTGTTTCCTAGGTTTATTTTCATTATTATTGTGGGTTTAGTTCAGTCAGCTTTAAACAGACAAATTCTTAGCCCTATCTTCTGCGTTAGCCTTGTGCCTAGAACCCAGAGAAATACAGAGTATTTTCATACCATTGCATGTTAGACAAAATATAACATTTCCCCTCCTTTAAGTCAAGCTAGCGATCCACACATCAGTGCTCCGTTGCTCCTATCAACACTAATTCCTACCCTCGTAATCTCTGCTCCCCAGAAAAATAAGATTGGATATCTTCTGAAGAACGGGAAGTACTGAAGAATTGCCAGTAGTCCTCCAAAGACAGAGGTTCTGCATTCACTTCTCAAGACTTTTAGGTTTATGGCTCTGTTTCATACTGCATCTTTCCTTGCAAAGTACAGTAAACTAATACTTTGCAGTTTCTTTACAAACAGCACTATTTTTTCTAATTTTTTTCTATTTTTTTTTCTGATTGCGGACTTGACCAAAGAATATTATCGTCAATCCATTATTCCTCTCTATGACCTAAATTAATTAACAGAAAATGGCTCTAAATATACCAGGTTTAGTATCTTTGAGTGTGTTTTTTATGTTAACTTTAGCTACTGGAATTTGGGCTTCTTGGAAAAGCAAAAAGGACCAGCAGAACAGAAACCCAGCTGAAATGGCCATGGTTGGAGGCAGGAATATAAATGTTTTCATTGGATTGTTCACTGCAACAGGTAAGTTTTCTTAAAGGACTTTTAAAAATTCTTCTTAAAACATATGCATTACATAGATCTGGGGGACTTTTCTATCAAAGCAGGTGAACTCCTTTAATGTCAGGGCAGATTTTACCTAAGTGTGGCTTTAAAGGAGTTTGGTTTCATGAATCATTTTGGGATGGATTCTTCCAAACCTCTTCACACTGAGCAGAACCTAATGTTTATGTAGATTCTTTTAAATTAAAGAGATTAATTTAAGAGTTTAGTTAAGCGTTAAAGAGTTTAATTTAAGAGTGACTGGAGAATGTGACACTTTTCATTAAGGAAGACTGGGGTCTTAATCTTGAAACAGTTTCTGTTATCCAGTGTGACAGAAGAATTTCACTCCTGGAACAATCCAGTTCTGTGTGGAATAAATTGGGCTCTCTCCTAAAGAAAAAATGTTTCCCCACTGACTGCTGCCCTCCCCTTCCCTTTTTTCTCCTTGCTGCCTGGCATCATCTGAAATTTGCTTCGCTGCCCAGTTTTTTGTGAAGAGTTCCCCATGTGGTACATGCCTGGCTAAGACACTTAAGCCCATGTTGTAGGTTTGTATTCTGACTGCAATGGCTGCTTGCATTTTTTTTTTGTAATGTCTATTTTCTTAAGTAATTTTCTTAATGTGAAGGTGATACTTATGAAGGGTGGTCTATCAGTCACTGTAGAAAAACAAAGACAATTCTGTTTGCTCTAGAAAGAGACTTCCATTGAGAAAAACAAAATTAGAAATGAGTATATTCAAATTGCCTCTAAATGTCTAAACATTGAGCTTTTCCATGCGCACACAGATATTCCTTCTTGAACACGGGAAATCATTTAGGGTGAGATTCCAATACTGTTACTTGTACTCAGCAGCACCTCTCACTATGGGAGAAAACTCTAAAAAGAAAATAGAAATGCGCTTAAATATTTGTATGAGGAAAAGGCTTTACAAGCTCTCAGAGTGTTCTGCAAAACTAGCTGAAAGCATGTACTGCGATCCTTACATTTCCATCTGTCATGTTTACAGCCACCTGGGTCGGAGGAGCGTATATCAATGGCACAGCTGAAATTGTCTACCTGCCCTCAAAAGGACTGCTGTGGGTCCAGGCGCCTGTGGGATTTGCTTTGTCCCTTCTTATTGGTAAATAATTCACGTAATCAGGACACATAAGCTTTAAAAAAACAAACAAACTAAATCATATGAATGTATTAAGATGCATAAGAGGATACAGTACATTTTAAAGGAGATTTTGTTTCTCCAGTCTCCAATAGATCGAGAATAAGCATTTATAATACTATCCTCTAAACTGAAGCATAATAAATTGGGGTAGCTTGGAGCTAGTGTAGAGTTTTGCCTGCTTGGAGCAATTCATAAGACAAAAATCTTATCTGAGAACTTTAGAAGCATGTGGCTATGTGCATATTGCTTTTTTCTCATGATCTTTTATTCACAGACTATTGAGAGTATCAGTACCATTGTAATTTTTTCTTCTAAATTTCTGTGTGATGAAATAATACTATCTTAATTTTTCCACTGAGATCCATTCTTCCAAGTAGTGGGAATTGTCTCATCTCAGGATGAATTTGTGGTGTATCCAGCTTATCCCACTTTACAGCTGGTCGCTGTTTCGTTGAAACTAAGCTAAGTTGGCAGTGTCCTATACCTAACTTGCCATTGGACAAGAATTACTGGACTCACGCTGAAGTTCAGCTGTCTTGCCAAGACCAAATTTTCCTCCAGTCCACACTGAGTTATACCATAACTCTCTGGGGACATGGGATGATTAAAGCAAGGACACCAGTCCAACTGACGTGAATATGAATCAGGCTTGGAACTACATTGCCAGCATTTCTTATGTGAGTAATTCTTACTAATGAAATTGGGGAGTGCAGGTCTGATCCTGCAGTCTTTACTCAGGTCAGCAGTGCCCAGACAAGCAGTCCTTTTGGCTCCCGCATTAGGTACAATACGTATTCTTTGGTTTTAATGAGACGGTTCTACGTCTGAAGTCTAATATTCAGATGAAGCAGGGTCGGACTCAGCTCAATGTGCAGAATAAAACAATATGGTTCTGGGAAGAGACAATGAAGCCACCAAAATGCAAATGTAACCAGAAAAGGAACATATATCAACATGTTGCATCACATGGTCAAGGACAAAAGTTTGTCTCTTTTCTAGCCAAATATGGGTCTTCAATGCCTCACTCTGCCTACTGACCTTTTCCACGGGAAGCACTTCAGAAAACTTTGTGTCTCAGGTTGGTGGGTTATTGGAGATGGAGAGGAGACTATCTGTGGGGTATCCTCTGAGCTAAGTTCCTGTTACAGTCACACAGGTATCTTAAGCCATTTGGGGTGCCCCAGAGCATCCTAGCTGGCATCCAGTAGCCACTCTGGAAAGATGTAGATCTGCCAAAAGTGGAGGGTCATATCTGTTAGCTGTAAGCAGATGTCCTTTATAACCTGGGACATTTCAGATGGATACAACCTCACATTTAGGCAAGTGAATTGAGGCCCCTGTGTGTGGTTGGCTGCATCATTCTCTCGGGTCCATTATGTCCAATTCCATGCTCACTATACAGGTCTGATACACAAATACCATAGTATTCTTACTTTGTTTTCCTGGAATATAATACATGCAAAATTCTACCAAAATGTCATCACTTCTGATAGGTGGTTTCTTCTTTGTAAATCCAATGAGATCCAAGAATTATGTGACAGTGATGGATCCCCTTCAAGAAATTTATGGGAATGTGATGGGAAGCTTACTCTTCATTCCACCACTGCTAGGAGAGGTGTTCTGGTTTGCAGCTATCCTGGCGTCCCTGGGTAAATACTTACTTTGCTGTTGTATTTGTTAAAGGTCATGTGGCACGACTATCAGAGTTGCCACATTTGGGAATCGTGTTGGACTAAGCTGTGGAAAGTTGTGCTTCATGTCTCCTTTTGTGAGAGGAACACAAACCTTTCTCATTTCTGGAAAATACTTTTTTAGCTGTAAAACAAATGGCATTAGTATATATTCATGATATTGTAATAGAGAGGTCTGGCAACATGAATTAGTACCTTCATCTTGCCTGTGGGACAGCAAATGTAAAAAGGCAAAGTGCCTTGGCAAAGGCCACACAGCAAGGTAGCAACAGGAGCAGAAAGGGAACATGGTCCCTCCTGAGTCCTCACTCTGCTCGCTCTCTGTAGACCATGTGCTTCTCATACAGTGTGGCATCAAGGGAATAACATATCCTTTTTAACTCTGTATTCTGCACGTACGAAATCTTGTCTTAAAACACTTGACCACTGTCCTTGCCTGCAGGAGCAACAATGAGGGTCATCTTGGATATTGGAGGCTTTTTGGCTATCATCATCTCAGCATGCACTGTCATACTCTACACTCTACTGGGAGGCCTCTACTCTGTTGCGTACACAGATGTCATCCAGCTGGTTTTCATTACGCTCAGCCTGGCAAGTCCTGTGCACTTCTTTGTTCCCAGATTCCTAAGGGACAAAAGCCTGCTCTTCCTTTCAGTATGTCTCAGACCAAAAATAACTCCACCACTGGCCCTCGCCCTGCAGTTCCTCTTCAGGAGAACAGGTCTCCTGAAACATCTTACAGTCCTTACGCATCTCAGGCAGTGCTCACACAAGGTTCTGACCTTGCTGGGTGAACGTGGCTGCTCACAAGTAAGGTCTGCAGAACTTGTCCAGAGCAATCTTGACCGGAAAGGAGAGAGATCTGTCTACTGAAGGCATCAATTGACCCGAATTACAGACTTGTGTTCTTGATGATGCCATGAACCAGAAATACGTAGATTTAGAGTAAGGAAGGGGGAAAAAGGAAGACTCTTAGTCTGGGTTTAATCTTATGTAGCTTTATGTTCTACATCTACCTTAATTTCAATATCTGAATAGATTCTCCAAGAACAAGTACCCTGGGGAAATGATTAACTATTTCTGTTTCTGCTCTAGTGGATCTGCATCCCTTTTGCCCTGATGAACTCTGCAACGGAAAGTATTTATTACACTGCAACTCATGAATCTTACCAAGACCCTTGGATTGGGAAGATAGAAAAACAGTACCTTGGAAGGTGGCTGGATGACTTCTTCTTCCTGGTATGGAGTATTTCTTGGACAGATGATTGGTAGAAGGGATTGTGCAGGGACTTTCTGTCTAGAAAACTTGTGGGTTCTTCCAGCCAGGAGCCCTACATTGCACAGTTGGCAGAGTTAGGATGATGTGTAAAACCTTCTCTCAGCCACTATGCAGCGCATTGAATGGACCAGGGAGATCCAGGGCTCAGCTATGGGAAGGAAAAAAGCAGTAGGGACACTCCATCCTTTACCCACGTGAAGGAATGTACCTCTTGAGTAAGACCATCCAGGTAACTGGTTCCACTCCTGGCACTAAATGAGGCATTTCCTAGCATTTGAGAGGTTGGTCTTGCAACCTCCATAGCGTGCTTTTAACATAATTATGTAAAATTCCTCTATTTGAAAAAAAAAAAAAAATTAAAATGACACAACTGCAGGCCATCAGCAAGCATGGTGCCACTGGCTCCGCTGCACAACTCAACTTTTGAGCTACCAATATAACCAAGGCTACAGGAGGTTGTTATGCTCTTGCCAGGCTGGTAATAGGGACACACAGAAGCTTGAGCCTGTTTGGTGAGGACAGAATCTTCAGATTTTATTTGACGAAATTGTCTGCTAAGAAAGTGAAAATGGTGATTTTATTTTTAATTTTGGGTTATACTCTAGCTAAGTTTTGGTAGGTTTTTACAAAAGTTCCATTCCTGAAAAGCTTCTCTTTTCCTTCCTCTGTGCCTCTTTTACTATGCCAAACAACTCTTTTTTAACCTGTTCTATTTAGCTTTCTCAGCCTGCCAAACCATTAACCTGTTTTGACCAACATTTCACACCCATCACAATGAAAACAAAGTAAAAAGACACCCTCAACCATGACAAATATCATCCTCAATAGGTAAAACTGGGCAAAGTTTGTGCATTTGAAGCGAGAGGTTTACAACGGTAAAGATCATCATCCCTCTGAAGGGATGGATGATGCCCTACAGCAGCCTGGTGGGTACCACCGGTAACATCTGAATGTTTCAGGTGCTTGGGAGCATCCCGTGGCAAACTTACTTCCAAAGAGTGCTCTCCGCTGCCTCACCAGGACAGGCAAGGCTAATCTCCTACCTCTCCGGACTGGGGTGCTTTTTAATGGCCATCCCCTCTGTGCTCATTGGTGCAGTTGCAGCATCAACAGGTAAAACTAAATCGTTTGTCTCTGAATAATTAACATGTTTTGGTCAAAGCTGATTAAAATGGTACCCAAAGAAGTCCTGATTTATACTTCAAATTACCTCATCCTGTGTACCTAAAAGCCCTCAATGGGAGACCTGGCCACCAAGCCAGAAGGCTGTACCAGAAACGTGGAGCACTCTGAGGTTCAGTGTATGACTACCTAGAGACATTTAAGCAGCCCCAAGACCTGTTTAAAGCTATTTCATTGTGGTGAAATGGCTCCTTATGGATCTTGTGGCAAGGAAAGATGAAGGCAGACCCTGTAAAATGCTGTATAATCCTATTTTCCAAGAAATCTTATGCCTGCTTCTGTTAATGCCTTCTGTATGTAAGACCCAGTAATATTACTGCAGGTTGTTAATAACACTCAGGAGAAAACCTGCCTGAAGGAATCAAGAAGTTCAGTCCTTGAAACGCACAGCCCCAGCCCAGGAGATCAATCCTGTGTTGGTTTATAGGAAGGGTTAAAGAGCAGCCAGACCACCAAACTTGAACTCATGAATTCATCTGTGACTAGGGGCATCAGAGAAAAACTCCCTTCTCCTCCTGAGCGAGGTCTAGACGGTTGACCTTTAAGTGCACCGTTCCTGGAAACGCACAAAGTACAGCTATTTCTGTAGATGCTACTGGGGAAAAGGAAACTCTTTGATCTAGTGGGAGCTGCAGCATGCTCAGGGGAATCACAAAAGATAAAGAGAATCCAAAAAATGAATCCAAGTCCTACAACACTGAGTGTGCCTGCTGTGACTGGTTAGCCCTGCTGCGACTGGTTAGCCCTGCTGCGACTGGTCCCTGTGGAAAGGCAGCTTCAAAGACAGCAGAAATGTCAGTGAAGGATTTGTAGTAACTTTTCCTTGTTCTGTTTTAAAGACTGGAACCAGACAAGCTATGGTCTTCCAAGTCCACTTGAGAGAGGGGAATCGGCAATGATACTGCCACTTGTTCTGCACTATCTCTGCCCAGCATACATCTCCGTTGCTGGTTTGGGAGCCGTCGCTGCTGCCGCAATGTCTTCTGCAGACTCAGCTCTACTCTCCGCCGGGTCCATGTTCGCTCACAATATCTACAGGAAAACCCTGAGGAAAAAGGTACTTGGTTACAACGTTCAGTGGTTTTGGAGTGAGGATAGATGCCTTTGTTTCAAGACTGTTTCAAGTCCAGTCTGTGTGGTCTGCAGGTAGAAGTGTCTGTCCTTCAGCTGCTGAACTGAGCTCTGGAGCCAGAGCTTCAAGCATAGGTCAGGGGTGTTCGTATCCCTGGTAGGGATACAAATACCCACACTGGTGAGCTTTGCTCTTTATAAAATGACTGACACAGAATTTGGTCTAGTATATTAATGGAAACAACATAAAACCATGATCCTTAAAATTACAGAGGGCAGCTCCATCTCCACGGTTGCCTGTCTTGGGTGGCTGTTGGCAGTGGCAGCAAGGGCTTGGTGGGAACCAGCCCAGGGCAGGGCAGTGCTGACCCCCCGGCCAGCAAACACCGTGTCTGTAATGTTGCAATCTCCTGTTTTACAGGCTACGGAGATGGAAGTCTTATGGGCCATGAGGACCTCCATGCTGGTGTTTGGGGCTGCGGCTGCCGGTCTGGCTTTTTACTCCAGCTCTGTCTATGACCTCTGGTTCCTCAGCGGGGAACTGGTGTACGCTCTGCTCTTCCCCCAGCTCTGCTGCGCCCTCTTCGCTCCCAGCACCAACGCCTATGGCTCGGCTGCCGGCTTCTTGGTTGGGCTCCTCCTGAGGCTGCTGGCAGGAGAACCTGCCCTCAGCATCCCCCCTGCCATCTGCTACCCAGCCTGCTCCCTGGTGAACGGGACCTACAGCCAGCTCTTCCCCTTTAAAACATTCACCGTGCTTGTCACCTTGGGGACAATCCTTGCTGTTTCGTATGTGGCTGTGGTTTTGTTTCAAAGGAACATCCTTCCCCGCAGGTGGGATGTTTGCAATATCACGGGGGGGGCCAGCACCCTCATTCCCCTACGGCAGATGGAGAAGCAGATGGGTTCGCCAATAGTTGCACTAGAAGAGAATTGCGCTTAAATGTGGGGCCTCTTTGAAAGGTCATGGTGCATTCAACAATTAGAGCCTGGCACAAATAGCATTGCTCTTCCCTTTGCTTTCTCCAGTAATGAATTATTTAAAGTCCTCACAGAGTAATAAAGACGCACTCTGTTCATCCAAGGAGAATGTGTGACCTCCAAGTCTGCAGTGATTAAAGGCGCGTGGTGATGAAGCACAATCTTGTGGTGGTGACCATGGGCCACCACGGGCCCCAGCGGTGTTTGCTTCAGGGTTCTGCTGGTACCCCACCTGAAGGCAAAGCTACAAATCACGCTCCAACATTTATGGCATTCCCAAGTCACATACTTTTCTCACCACAAAGGACACAAATTAATGTTTAATAGATTGGGTATTCTTGATTTAAAAAAAAAGGTGAGCAAACCTGTTTCCATCACAACAGCTAGAATTTTAGCATAATCTCCCCTGGGGAGTTCATCAGACCTATAAAAACACAGATTACTGAGCACAGCGCAACCACAATAGCATTCCAGCAGTAATATCAGTTCAGCGCCACTCTTTGTAAGCTTTACAAAGCTTTCTTTGATACTGCAAGAAGTTTTGCATATGCCTCTCCCCAGCTGTGGTCTCAGGCCAAGCAGACAGTCTGCTGCCACATGGCTGAGGAGAGGACATCCCCTCTCATATGACCTGGTAGGGCAGAAGCAGCAAGATGAAGCAGCAGCCCTTATTTACTGGATAAGAAAGTTTTATGTAGCCACTATTTACAAAAACTCAACCAGCTGGAAAAATGGAGGTGCCTGAGAGACTCTTCAACAAGTCTTCTCTAAAAAACCTGGTCAAATCACTCATGCAAAGGTGTTACTCGTGCAGAGCCGTGGGATGCTGTGGGACACACACAAACTGGCGTGTGAGACCTCAGAGGACTGTGATGACAGAAAGGTGCTGGGAAGTGATCCTAAACCTGCCTGCAGGGACACGACACCCTAAGGGCAAGATCCCAAAAGATTCAAGCCTCAGGATCTGTACAGAAAAGCCCCCGGTACCTTGTTTGCATAAATTCTCAACGGGTCAGAAGAAAAGCAGCCCAGCTAACTAGTGAGTTCGGACTCTAGCCTGAAGTCTGATGGACCAAGGTCATCCCTCAGTGGGATGGGTCATTAAGACGGGAGCTGAAATAAAGATTCAGAAAGACCCTGCAGTGACAGCTCATGGATGGCTGTCATTTTGTTCTTCCCTTGGTAGCCGTGCAGTGGCTCACCAAGACCCAGCAGGAACCACGCTCCGGGCAGCCCCTCACCACAAAACCTTTACAAAGTGGTTGTGGGAGCTGCTGTGCGTGGAAATATCTGGCACTGCTGGAGGGAAGATATTTGCTAACATATCCAAAATACCCCACAGCTCAGATACTCTGAGCTGCTGAGGGCGAAAACAACATGCTGCTCGGTGAATTGCTTCCAGCACGTGCTGAACACCATGCACGAGGTGAGAAACTCTGCTGGTGCCACCATGCACAGCTGCAGAAAGCTCAGCAAGGAGCCACATGTCACTCTGAACGGACCCAAGGCAAGTGCAGTGTCTCGGGAGGAGGACTGGCAGCCCCAAGCTCTAGATATGGCTTTGATGACTATGGTCCCCATGGGGAGCATCCGTCTCCTTTAAAACATCCACCCTCAGCAAGGTGGAGAGCCTGCTCTTCAGACGTATCACACCACTTTATGCTTTGCCCTGGTGTTGGTAAACACCCACGAGCACACTTAACTTCCCGAGCACAGCAGTGCTGTTGATACGCTTTGTTAAACCAAGACCAGAAATTCTTTCCTGTAGAGATTGTTGTGAAATATTATTATTCTACGTCTAGAAAAGAGGAACAAAAAAAGGCTTTAAAATTGGAAGCATTAGCATTAACTATGGCCCTAGGCGGTCACCCACTGAGGTCTTTCACACCCCAGTGACTTGAGTGGGAGCATGCGAGGTCGTGCTTAGCTAAGGGAGACGCTAAGGCTATCATTACCATAGCGCCAGAAGAACTGGGCTCTTGTTAAATCGCAGTTGCCGTATGCTGACTCAAGCATACTCCCCTGCAAGATTTAGGGATGACCTAGTTTGGGGACCTGTATGTCCCTCTGTGTGGAGCAGACCAAAGCTGCCACAGCGCACTCGCACAAGGGCACGGACCTGCTGCATGGCCCAGACGAGAGGGTAACTCCAATGCCTTCATGTCCAGGTCAGCATCCATCCTCATCCCACTGACAGACCATCCCACCTAGTGGCTCTGAAAGACATATGATTAAATCTGGAGATATCTTTTCTCTGCACCACTGTGCCCAACTTCTCCTGCTGTTCCCCTGCAGAGTCTCAAAGTTTGATATTAAAACTTTTACGTGCTCACATGCTTGGCCTGATGGGCAGTAGATCCACAGCTTCCCGAGACAGCGTCGAAGAAGAGCACTCTGGGGTAGGACCTTGCTGAAGAGCATCACCACCACCATCACGTCACCACCCAGCATCACCACAGAAAACTCCCAGCAACTTCAAATAGGAAAGTCTTAGGGCTGTAAGGGGTATCTGGCATACTCAGCAGGGTCACTTTGCCCTTACAAAGCTTCTCTGAACTAAAACACGCTCTGCTTCACATGGGGAGACAAAAATGGTAAAGACACAATTACTGTAACTCTCCTGAATGTTTACTGTTTTCCACCCTTATATGACTCCCTCCTCAGAACATACCCCAGCAAGCTTAAAAAGAAAACATTCATCAAGGTCAGGCAAAGTTTTGAAAGCAATTAGCTGCAAGTAAAATAAATATAAAAGCAATTCTAGCCTATACTTAATGACAAAATGCCTGGTTGTTCCAGCCCAGCACACCCAAAGTCCTTGAGGTGTTGCCAGCATGGGGGATAATGACCCAGCTCCTATGAAATCATTCCTCTCGTGGGTTACTGCCTCCAGTTCAGCATTCCTTTCTTTTCTTTGCCCCCCTTTATAAAAAGTTTGCTCAGGCACTGGAGGGCCCCAGTTTACCTCTCCACTTGTGGATTTACCTCCTTTGCCCCTTAGAGGTGTCCATGCCAACGACTCTGTACAGTTCAGTTTTCATTAACTTTTCCGGGACTAGACAGCTGCTACCTGTTTCTGGCACTTTCAAAGTTAATAATACCCTATCTGTCATGTCTAATTAAAAAATAAATAAATAAAAAGAAGATCTGCAATTTAGGAAGCATTTGGTTTTCAATGAGTTCTCAGCACCTCACCAGTTCCTCACCAGGGATCTTTGTATGTCTAGTTTACGCAGATGAGAGGAATAGGAACATAACACTTCTGAAGGGAAATCTGCATCTCTTCCCCTTCTCACTTATGCTCATTTGTAGGATTTCCTAAATGTGTCCTCACCAGAGTAACAGCTGGTGTCCAGCAAGAAAGCAAAGAAATGCTTGCAGGTTTGCCAGACTCTTCTAGTACTGTCAGGGAGATACTTCCATGTGAGCAATGAGCTGTGTGGGGCCAAGATGGTCCTCTTGTTGTTTCCACACAAATGCCATGCTCTCTGGCTTTACCCCACATGCCATACACCAATCTTCCAAAGTTCTCAGACTTTACTACAGCCTCTGCTGGAGAATACATCAGCTCAGCCAGCAGAGCTCTTTGGTCTTCTAACAACTTTTCCTGCTCTAGATCACCACTGACTTTCGTGGTCCTACAACAAGGGAAGAATTCAAAGGCAATAACCCCCCATAACAGGAAATCCGTAAATCCAGAAAAATAGCCAGCTTGCGTTGCTGATCCTTAACACTTGGAGGGAATAATCAAAAGAAGGAGAATAATGTGAACTGGAGTAAGGTTTCCATTATTAGACACAAAAGCATGAACATCCCAAATGTCACATAGCTAAAGTTTTCCTTAAGTCTACTGGGAAATGTCTTCCTTCAACATTAAACAACCTCAAGAAGAGACAGTATTTTGTTTCAGTTCTTTAGCCAAATGGCCAAGTGGTTGTTTCTTTTTTTTTTTTTTAAATCTTTTGGCAGGTCTCTTGAAGTAATACAGGATCTGCCTTGGCAGAGGTGTCCATTTTCCCCTTCCCCTCCTCAGTTTCCCTCCACCAGCTATCTTATCTGACCCTGGAGGTATTGCTGCCAAGGCAGACTTTGCAAATCTCCCTTAGCCATCTCACTTGCCTCACTCATGCTTTACTTTCCCAGTTCCTTGAAGAGGGACAGCATCTTAATTGACTCCAAGAAGGATTTTGAGATCTTCAGAAGAAATCATAGAATGATAGAACGGTTAGAGGAGGAAGCTCTGTTATAAATGGTGAATCATAGAATCATAGAATCATTTAGGTTTGAAAAGACCCTTGGGATCGTTGAGTCCAACCATCAACTCCACTCTACAAAGTTCTCCCTTACACCATATCCCTTAACACCACATCTAAACGAGTCTTGAACACCTTCAGAGATGGTGACTCCACACTCATTTTGCATGACTTGAGAGCTTCTGTTTTTAGTTGGAGGGCAGTTTTCCTGGTCAGTTTAATTCACAGCCCTGAACAAGTGGAGGCTTTTTTATCTTTACTTTAGCAAGGCTTTTGACACTGCCTCCAACAAAATCCTCACAGGCAAACTGATGAAGTACAGGTTAGATAAGTGGACAGTGAGGTTGACTGAAAAGCAGCTGGACTTCCAGGCTCAGAGGTCTGTGATCCACAGCACAAGGTCCAGCTGGATGTCAATTGCTACTGGTGTGCCCCAGGATCTGATGCTGGGACCACTACTGTTTAGCGTTTTCATGAATGGCCTTAGTGTTGGGGTACAGTGCAGACTCAGCAAGTTTGCAGATGATACATAAACAGGACTCCTCCTGAATAGCAGAGCAGATGGGTGCGCTACCATCCAAAGGGACCTGGACAGGCTGCAGAAAAGGGCTGATAGGAACCCTGTGAAGTTCATCAAAGGGAAGTGCAAATTTCTGCACCTGGGGAGGGATAACCCCAGGTAGCAGGACAGGCTGGAGGTCAACCAGCTCAAGAGCAGTTTTGCAGAAAAGACCCTGGGGGTGCAGGTTGCCAGCAAGCTGACCACAAACCAGCAATGTGTCTTTGTGACAAAAAATGCCAACGGCCTCCTGGGCTACGTTAGGCAGGGCATTGCCAGCAGGTCGAGGGCGGTGACCCTTCCCCTCTGTGCAGCCCTGGTGAGACACATCTGGAGTGCTGTGTCCAGTGATGGGATGCGCAGCACAAGAGAGACACGGACTTACTGGAGACAGTCCACTGAAGGAGTATGAAGATGATTAAGGACTTGGAACATCTTTCATATGATGAGAGGCTGAGAGAGCTGGGGCTGTTCAGCCTGGAGAAGAGAAGGCTCAGGGGAATCTTATCAATGTGTATATATAAACCTGCAGGGGCAGGGGAAAGAAGACAGAGACAGACTCTTCTCAGTGGCGCCCAGTGAGAGGATGAGAAGCAATGGGCACAAATTGAAACACAGGATAATCCATAAGAAAAGTATTTTTCGCTGTGAGTGTGGTCAGGCACTGGAACAGGTCACTCAGGGATGTTGTGCAGACTCCATCCTTGGAGATATTGAAAGCCAAATGGACACAGGTCTGAGTAACCTGCTCTCACTGACTCTGATCTAGGCAGGAGGTTGGACTAAATAATGTCCAGTCTTGCCTTCCCACCTCGGTCACTCTATGATTTTGTGACCCTGGAATAGCGCAATGACAGTCTCATGGAAGGATCAAGAAGCTAAACTGCTTTGGCAGCAGCATCCCTTCGGTGGGCTGGACTGGGGCTCCTTTCAGGTATGTTCCCGCTTTAGCCACCGGTAATAACAAGCAGTTGAATCCTAGAAAAATTTCATTTTAATGCTATCATTTTATTGCTGTACAATGGTCTGGACCCAAAAGTGTCCAAGGTAACAGAAGTCCAGCCTAGCCGGCCACATGCAATTGTTTATGAAAACTAACAAAAGCTGGAACAAAAAGGCCAGAATGGTCTGGATTATTTGTGTGAATGTGGGTGTGATAAGGACTCTTCAAGGTTTATGGCGTCATTGTGGTTTCTGCATGACAATGAGCAGAAAGATTCTAAAAATGGGAAAAAGAGCTTCCAGATTAAAAGAGTGGCTGTACTGGATTTTGGTCAGCTACCTCGAAGGAGATGAAGAGCTTCTTGGAGATCGCTTGTGCTGGGTCACTCCATGGTGCAGGGAGACGACACAGTGGTCTCAAAGATTATGTCTACATGACTAAAAGCTTCTGCACGATGGAACAGTCCTGGGCCCCTAGGCCAAATTGTAGAGTGAATGCAACCAGACTTTGGGGGGTGTTTGAGGGTGCTGCAAAGCCTGCTGGAATAGAAGTGACAGACTGCAGATGTTGGAGGAACTAAATCTGGCTCAATCTCAGTTCTCTGGAGCGATCTGAAGTGAACTTTCTCCAGAATAGCACCTGAGATTTGGTTTTGAAGAAACCATTTGGTTCACTTCAAAAAAGACCCAGGGAATGCACTAACACTCACATGAAGTGGATACTCAGTGGCCCAGGACCTGGGACTGAATGGAGACAATAAAATATTTGCAGTAGACGGACTTAAAGCAGCAAATACCAGCATCTGGGCACCACTCTACTGTCACCTGGGCTGGCAGGATCCACTGAGATACCCTGAGGCTTCCATTGTCTTGGTTTTCCTTGACGTTTTTAGACTTCGTCTCCTGTGGAGCATTTGAGATGGTATCAGACAGAAATTTGATTAAGAAACAACAACAATACAAAATCAATGCCATGTACATTAGGTGGATTAACAACTGGCCAACTGACAGGTCTTGAAATGTAATTACAAGTAGGAAATTATCATCCAGTATCTGAATCTCCAGTGAGGTTGACTCTTGTCATTAGGCTATTGAACTGCTCTTATCAGTGAGTGAGCAGGCAATGAGGAGCAGTACACAAGCTCAGCTGGGCAAACAAACGAGATGCACTTCAGTATGGACTAATGGACAATCTGATGCAGATATCTATAGACAGATCAGGTGAATCACAGTCTAAAACTGACTATTGCCTCTGTTGTCCTGCAAGGAAGCCCCAAGTGATACTATGCACTATAATATTGAAACTTACACAAGATAAATCATACCCAGAGCATATTCCTGCCACTTTGATAATGTCTCTTCACTCACAGGCAGGGCTTATGACAAGCTCCAATGTTTGGAAGTTAAAACTAGAAAAATTCAGACTACAAACGAGGATCAGCTTTTAAGGACCTTTTAAGGTCCTGTCAATGTTAACACAGTCTGAGAATTGATATGCAACAGAACTGAAGAGGACAGTTTGAAACGATGCCTAGCAGAGATTAATTCCTCTGCACATCCCTTAATCATACTAAGTTTTCAAGCCTAACAATGATAATTAATTGCAAAGATTAGCTAACTAATTGGTGATTATAACATTAGATGGAACTAGGAAGGAACAGGTAGGGAGCCCTGACAGTTTGAAAGTGTTCATTGGTTCAGGAAAGGAAACAAGAGGGAACAGCAGGAGAGACACAGATAGGAAAGAGAGAGAAACACGCGGGATAGTCATATATATAGTGCTCAAAGTGAGAACATTCTCTTCTGTGGGGAAATATCCCCTCCTGGAACATGCTTAAAGTGACAATAAGGTATTGAACAATGGTCAGAAGATCAGCAACTAGTAACACACGCCTTCACCCAAACCTGTCTCTGACATCAGAAAAAGGTCTATGTTGGATAAATTTACCCTGTTGTCCCATATAATCATTAATTAAAGGATAACCGAGAGGTAGGAGAGGAAAGTTTATGGGTGGTAAAGGGGAACTTTCAGTTCTACTTTCCCAAGCAGTATTCTTCTAAGTTAGATGTCACACATACTGGACCTTGAATATTAGGAACTATGCAGTTGTCATCATCTCATTGGGTAGTGAAAAAGAGGTAAAGAAAAAGGGGCCCATTTATGTACTGAAAGGGCTTTTTTCATTTTTTTTATTTCTTGGCCTCACTACCCGGTTACTAATTGTCAATTTAAGAAGCACTTTATGGACAGGGAGTTATACGCTGGACATAAACCAGAGACATTTTTTTTCCAGAAATTAGTTATTTTATGCACTGCTGGTGTGTAGCTTCTCCTTGGATGGATGTGGCTGGTTAGAGACAGGCTTTCATACCACTGCTCTGGACCCAAGGACAAGGGGTACAGAAGCAATCGTCAGATCTGTAGTGGAAATGTAGGCAGGTTGTATTAACTGTGCCCCCGCTGAGGTGCTCAGGCACTGAGAATAACACCCTACTCTGGAAATGACGTCTTTAATGGCTATGAGCACTGGTGGCCACCAGAATCACAGAATGGTGGGGGTTGGAAGGGACCTCTGGAGATCATCTAGTCCAACCCCCCCTGCCAGAGCAGGGTCACCCAGAGCAGGTTGCACAGGAATGGCAAAGCATAAATGAAAAGAGAGCCTTCAGCAGCACTGCAGTCACCAAAGGCCGTGCAGAGGTTGTGTTCTGACATCATTCAAGGAAACTGATGTCACCTTAGAATGAATTCATGCTAACTTGCATGCCATCTATGAAAGATTACTGCCCAATCACATCAAGGTAGATCTAGACCAACCTCACTGAAGCAGCTTTGGCTATATAACCCCCTCATCAGGAGGAATAACGCTGGGAATAAGACTGTGAAAAAAGTGGAAATGGGGCTGAAATCAAACGTGAAATCTCTGCCCTGGCGCTCCTTCAGTTCATCCAATTAAAACACAGGTCCTCCACAGGCTTACAAAAGTTTTTTCCCAAAAGCAGGAATCAAACATTTAATGAGGGCCAGAGATGAATACAGATTGAATATCAAACTTTTTTCCCCAGTTGCTGTATTGATGTTTCTACATCAATTCATTAAGAGACCATTTTTCCAAAGCCCTTCCAGGTTCAGCAAATTGTTTAGACATTTGAAATAAAAATCTGGGATACAGAAATATACAGGTAAACTTAAATTTTCAGAAAACACTGAATTCACAGAATTGAAAGGCCTCTTAGAACAGTAAAATCTACAGAAAAAAATAAATGCTGTTTGAAGTAGGTGAAGGCTGGGTAAACCTTTCAAGATCACTAGACGAACTGTCCCTGCTTGCTGTCCTCAGGACCAAGCACTTCTTTTAATTCCAGGGGTAACAACTTATGGGAGTACTCCTGTTCATTTCATCGAAGATTCAAATCCTAGATTCAAATCTAGGAAACTCTACACAAACTGACGTTGAGGTCTTGCTGTGGTGTCTGTATGTGAGGGTCAGTGCACACACATGAAGCTCCAGGAATTCCTGGGGCTTTGGAGAAGGCTCTGTGCTGATCAGCTGCACACGCTGTTGTGTAGACCCTTCCTGAAAACTCAAAATGAACCCCACAGGGTGGCAAGACCACAGCTGGGGAAGGGTGTAGAAACGGCAAGGGGCTACAGCTTGCAACTTGTATTATAGGTTTGGCCATGTTAGACCTTGCTTTTAACTTTGCAGTGGAGATCATGTTTGCCAGATTGGCACACTACCGTTAAACCCAACAGCAAAACTTCAAACTGGCTAGTTGGATATAAACTCTGGAATTTCCAGCTGTGCTTCCACTGTGGAGTCCAACATTGTCATATGCTGGCCCTGTTGCTATGGTCGACTTGATTCTACGTCCTACACCTTTTTTGAAAAGCAAGCCTCCTGTCCAACAGCCCTTATCCAAATGTGGTATGCGCCAGGGCTATAAAACACCCAAGGGGGAAAGGAGCTTACCCCCAAGAGGTGAATGTGATATTAAAACTCACTCAGGCTCCAAATTCCTGCAGGCAGATTCGGTATGGGAGAAGACCCGCCATGTTCTGCCAGACGGACACCACCCTACCCAGTTCTCCTCTCCCCCACATGACTTGAAGGGCAATGCAAACACTTGGGCCCGACCCTGATGTGTGTGGCAAGAAAAGAGAATGGGGTTTCTTGGGAAGTTGGAGGAAACAGGACCAGCAGGAAAGGTAGGATAGAGGCTGCGCTTGCCGCTCTCCCAGCTGTGCTCTTCTGTGCGAGAGCATGCGTAAGTCACGTTTTCGTCTGCAAATTTTTATGTGGACTATATCACTCTAAATATCCCCCTGGTGGGAATTTTAGGCAAGGATTTTGTCACTGGATAAAACTACAGGGTCTCCTGTTCAAATCAAGTTTTGAGAACATACTAAAAGGTAAGACTATTTAAGTTTCCTTTTCTTTAAACATTGCCACCCTGGCATGTCCTGTGACATGTGCTGTATCAGGCAGTGTTAAGTCCACCTGACTGCTATTCTTTACAAAATATTTTAGGGACAAATGTCCACGAACTCCCCATTCCAACACCCAAATTGCAGAGAGGTTTTAATTATTTACTCTCTAGCACCACCTAAGTACAGCCCCAAGTAACACAAACCAACACAAGCCCTTTCGGAGCACGCCTTTCCCTGCGCCCTAAATGCGACTCTCCCAGTGTCATAGAATCATAGAATCACTCAGGTGTTTTCCTCAGAAGTGTCCTCACCAGGAGAGGCAGGCTGCCACCAGGCACCGTTGCCTGCCACTTGCCAGTCAGAAACCCACCTCCCCAAGCAGCCAGTGGCCTTTGGGCCCTGGCAAAGTACGTGCAGCCCATCCCAGGTCACCATGCACCAGGTGCCTCCCTTAACGTTCTTGAGAGGTCTTCTGCTGCCAGTGATGGTGCTGCAGCCCTCCTCCACCAGCCGCCTACCCCCACCATCCTCCTGAAAATTACAGGCAAAAAACAAAGGAAGTTTCCATCTCTGATATGTTTGGAGCAGTTCCTAAGTCCTTCCGACACACAGGCTGAGGTGGGGAGCTGGGGACAAGGCTATAATTGACATTCTGATGCCCATGATGCTCCAGGAGGAAACCACCCATAGTGCATGTGCAAGGGTCTGAGCTGTGACTGCGCTGAGTTACCTGCACTTGCTTCCACAGAAGACAGTATAATTGCACCACCATTGCTCAATCTTGGTCATTATTTGCAAGGCAACATGCCTAAAATGCTTCAGCAGTCAGTCTGCGGGGCCGGATGGGCTTGACTCAATTTGCTTCGGAGCTGTGTATTCCCGGCTGCCCCACAGGCGCCGTGTCCAGGCACGGGAGCCAACACGGGCAGCGAGGTTGCCCACAGCCAAGAGTATCAAGCTTGGCTCTCCAGAGAGACTCTGTGGGCAGCCCCTGCTCAGTCCTTCTGCAAACTCAGAGAGAGCCTCAAACAGTGGTAGAAAAAGAGGGTTCTGTTGTCGGCAGCTCAGTTAGACCGTGCGAGGACACGGCTGTGCTGACAGCGCAGGTCACGGTACATTCTTTGCACCAAATTTACCCCAAATGAAATGGAGAGGTGCTCAGGCGATCCACATAAAAAGAGCTTTTGAGACTCAAGTGTAGATATTTAAATGGTCCGTTTCAACTAGACCAACTTAATCATGCTTAATTATTGCCTTGCTCAGTTATTACTCATGCTTAATTCTATTTAAATTCTCACCCAATCTGTACATATCACTACGTAAGACTGCTATCATCTTGGGACTGTGACCGAATTGGAGGTGGGAGACAGGCTTGAGCGCCGGGGGCATCCCAAGATGTGGGATGACACAACCTTGTGCTATTGTGGTAATGGAGAGGAGAAAATCAAAACTTACAGGGGGAAAAGGAAAGACACAAGAGTCCCTTTGTGTATTTTCCCCTTTTTGAGATTGTTTTCATTCTGTACGCAGTGGGTAGATGTGCCATTTGCTTTGCTGAATTCTGCAATTGAAATTCTTCACACCACTAACAGCCAGGAGTGAAAAGTACCACGGATCGGCAAAGTAGAACTAGAGTATCTTGCAAAATGGTCAGGTGATTCTTACGTGTGATAAAAGCTCCTTTTATATTTTCTTTGTACGGTGTAACACTAACCAGGCCCTTTTCTAAACACTGAGGTGAGGTAAAGGCTTACATGAATGACTGACCTTCTGGTGTCCCAGTCAAACTGGAACACAAATATTTTTATTTAATCAGAAACATGTTATTATTTTGCTAGTATTACTTTGTCCTTGTTTTCTGAAATTAAAGCCTACTTTGTTCTGTGGAGTTAACAGCTCAGAGTAAAAAAAATGGGCATCCAGTTATTCTCCCCTTCCCACCTCCCCGTAAGTGTCCACATTTGACCCGCATCTCCCATTCCTTGGGTGAGAGCTTCTACCCCTGAGCTGTTGAATACAAGGCAGGGGGAGAAAGGCAGTCTGCCCTGCTCATGGGCCTGGGAAAAGAATCCTGAAAATATTCAGCAAACAAGATTCAAATTCTTGAGCAGCTTTAGATGAACCAAAACAAGTTTTTGATAATATATTTACCTACTGGGTGATACCTGGGATTCTTTAAGCCTCTTTGATTTATAGAGCTGGACTATAAAATCTGAGAAACAAGCCTTCGAGTGACACATATATAGCTTCCTGACAGAGCCAGCCTGCCTGTGTCACTAAACACAGGGTCTCCAAGGTCCCCAGAGACAGGCACCCACTGCACCAGGCTGGAAATCCCAACGCAGTAGTTGTCATAAAAGTGAGGCAGGGATGCCGCCGTTGCCTTCCTTCGATCTTTGGTAAGATCTTGATGGCAGAGCTATACCAGAAAGCCTTTGTGGCCAACTCCTACAACATTTACTTCTGATTTTGCAGGCTTTGAGTATGTTTTCATGGCTGTCACACCTGCCCTGATTGGTGCCGGAGCTGCTGCTCGGGGTCAAGCTGTTTTCCTTGGCATTGCTTGTGGCGCAAAAATTGCAGCTAGTGTCGATAAGGAACGTCCCAAGGTCTTAGGCATCATCTGCAGGCAGGTGCATTGAGCATGATGAACTGGACAAAGAAGGAGGAAGGAAGGCAGAGGGAGAGAAAGAGCAGCTAATGAAGAGCTCGATGAATTGCAGTGGTGATATGATGTGTCCTGCTACCGCAGCCACTGTCCCCGTGCTGGCTGTGCCCTGTGCTCTTGCCACACCATCTGGAAGGGATAAAGGCAGCCTCAGGGACTCAAGAAAGGCAGGCTTTTTTTTCTCTATTTTGCCATAAACTTCCTAGAAAAAAAGCAACTCATGCTTTGGTTTCCTGTTTAAAGAACCTGGGGGTATTGCGATCTCTGTAAAGGCATAAGAGCGTAGAGGGCCGAGGGTGTAACCTCTTGGAAGGGTTTTAATGCCGCATAGCAAAAGCCTGTTTAATTTCTGACACTGACCGGTGCCTCGTGGGTGAATGCAATCACCCGGCTACCCTCACTGGAAGGTGTGCTTTGACAACCTCCCATTTGATAAGAGCTGTTTCCAAACGTCTCCCTTCCACTAAGCATCTGTGCATCCTCATATATACATTTCTGCATCATTCAAGGTCGAATTTCACTTCATTTCATTTTTCCCTCTATTTTCCTAACCCCCAAAACCACAGACCAAAACCACAAGGAGATTCAGGAAGCCCAGATAGCTTAAAAAGTGGAGGAATGCTGATAGACCAGGATTACCCATGCCCTCTCCTCTTACAGCTATTGACCAATATGGGCTAAAAGGAGGGCTTTTGTGCTGTGCCTCTGCCAAAAAATTAAAGGGTAAAAAGAAACCAGTGACAAAGAAAGTGCAGATCTGGCCAGGTCCTACTTCAGATCCTGAAAAGGGCTTTTTTTTCATCTTACATGGACAGAAGAAATGTTTTTACACACTGGACCTCCCAGTGAATGTCCTCTTCACTTCTAGAAGACCAGGATAAGGTGAGCCTGGACCACCAACTTCACATGAAAGAGGACAGTCCAGCAGGATGTCACCTATTTTTCTTCTATACCTGTGCCTGGGGTACCTTTCTGTTGCTGGTTCAGGAGCCTGCAGCTCTTCCCTGCTCTCTGCCGGCAATTTGCCAGCTCACCGCATCGACCAGAAGCATCTCAAGGCAGAGGTGAGCAGCTTCCGCAGCCCTCTGACCCTGCGGACGCAATGCCTTGCCATCCCTGGTAACATTTCTTTGCTGAATTTTCTCCCGTGGTTTCTCGCAGGATGAAATTACCTCTCAAGCGCTATCGCAGGTCTGGAAACTGTGCATTTTTAACTCTGGGGTATTTTTCCTTTTCTTCAGCAAAAGCCAAGGTCAAGCATTTTGTTGAGTCCAAAAACACATCAAAGGAAAAGGGTGAGCAAAAAAAAAAAAAAAAAAAAAAAAGCAAAGCCTCTGTATAAAGCATTTCAGAGTACTTATAGAGCATATTAGAGAGCAAAAGGAGCTTTCTGGCTCCTATCTGGCGGTTGTTGCAATTGTTAATGTGGTTTTGTTCCATTATTAATGACACCAGAAAGAGAAATCAGGCCTTCCAGACAAACTTGAGAGACTCTCAGACAGCAAAGAGAAGGAAGGGGGGAAAAAAAAAGCCAACCAACTTTAAAACAATGGAAATAAGCAATAAAGGTGACGCACAAGCAATAAAAACCTGCAGGTGTCCGTAGCACTGTAGGGGTGGTGAACCCAATCTGCTACAAAGCTTGTAAATCATTCCCAGAGCCTGCTAGTTTAAGGGCACTTTGTAATTAACCAAGCCCAAACTAATTTCTTACAGCTTGTACTATGTTGCTTGATACATTTGTGTTTCCTAGAACTGCTGTTTGACAAGCAAAGAAAAAGAAAACCAGAAGAGCAACATTAATGGACAAAACGTCTGTAACCTGGAGCGCCATATCATTAGACTCATCTGAATGTGGTTGGACAGGATTTCAATAAAAAGCTTTGTTAGGAAAATACATCATGAATACGCCGAGGTAAGTAATATCAGGATTAACACTCCGATCTGGCTTTCCTGGAAATGTGCTCTGAGCTAGCTACTAAATCAGCATCCCTGCAGAAGGGCCGGGCAGGACGCGTCCCTTTGCTCCCACCCAGCAGAAACAGCTCCACCACCGGAGCCTTGCGCTGATGCCCAAGCGCCGCAGCACCAAAGCCCAGGACCCACCACCTGGTCCACAGCATCCTCTTCAAACCCCATCCCCAACAGCAGGAGCGAGATCTGCTGAAGCTCTTCCCCCACCGAATCTGGGGTGCCGGGAGGCAGGCAGGGAGCTTGAGGGACTCAGAGGGGCCACGCGCCAAGGTTAAATTTGGTTAGAGTGGCTGCTAATCACTGATACAGCTATCATCAGTACTCCTTGAAGTCGAGTGATTCGCTCTGCTTGTTGATGGGGCTGCACAATGGGGATTGTTGATGTGGTCCCCAACACCAGCTCCTCCTTGCCACAGCCAGGCTGCTAGCAGGGACGCTGCCCCAAAATCCCCCCCTGGCCTGCCCTGCGGTGCTCCGCTGCCCTGCCAACAGCGTCCTGCCCTCCCCAAAGCGCCCACCCATTGCTGCCATCTCACACCCCTAAGCATTTCTGCTTAGGAGCGACCTTCTCCCTTGCAGAGGGGACATTTGCAGCACAGCAGGGAGAAAGCGTTGCTTGCAGTGGGCTGTCGGGGAGAGAGGAACCAGCCAGCTTTCAGATAAATAGGATTTATGAAAATGTGATTAAATGAGTTCTTAATACCGGGCATTTTGTCGTATGTGTCACTGTATTTCTTGAGGTGCAGTTTATACTAAAAAAAACCAAAAATAACCTCTAGACATTTTATAATTTTCCCTTTAAAAAGAAGGAATTTGAAAGGTCTTTGCTGTTAATTTTGATGCTGGGACAAACACTCATTTCTTATCCCAGAAATGAACATTCGACCTATGCTGCAAAGCCAAAACTGCCAATATTTGGGAAGAACTCCAGACCTGGATTTCAATTTCATGACTAACATCTGTCCTTCCAATAGAGTGGATTAAATCAATGCGACCAGTGTGATACATTTTAAATTACTCAAAGTTCAATTCATTTTATAAGAGCGCATACCCCATATGTTGTGCTGCCAAAATAGGTCACTGGGCCAAGAGCTCAAAAATAATTTAAATAAAGATTTAAAGAAATTAAAAAGGAAAATGACCTAAATTTACATTACCATGAGTCATAGAATCATAGAATCGTAGAATCGTAGAATCATAGAATCATAGAATGGGTTGAGTTGGAAGGGACCTTAAAGACCATCTAGTTCCACCCCCCTGCCATGGGCAGGGACACCTCCCACTAGACCAGGCTGCTCAAAGCCCCATCCAGCCTGGCCTTGAACACTTCCAGGGATGGGGCATCCACAGCTGCTCTGGGCAACCTGTTCCATCGAGTCCTTCTACAACGCTTTGAGGACTAAAACTGCCATGAAGCAATGGGGTCAGGGGGCAATTTTGCCACTGGGGATCCCATTTTCAGCAGGGACACCAAGACACAATGTTGGCCTGACGCGGCAGAGGGGATCTGGCAAAGTGCAGGAGCAGCTCAGACGGATGGGATGGAGGGGAAACCTTTGTAAGCTGCCTTTGCAGATAAAGTGCAACCACGCTTTCAGGTGCCCCCAGCACCACAGCAGGCTGCAAAACCTACGTGAGATCAAATATTCAGGCAGTATGTCCTCACTGTCTTCTCCTGTCCCTTCATCTGACTCCCATTGCTGCAGCTTCAAGAGATGCACCAGAAGTCAGGGAAGCTGGAGATCTTATAGCACCCTGAAAAAAAGATGGGCCCTGGAGTCCATGCAGATTGCACCCTCTCTTGCCAAGGCCTGACCTAAGTCCTAGAAGTCCCCTCTGAGGTTTGCAAGTAGGAAACCCTAATGTCACAGGGAGGCTTTCACCTTGCCGCACATAAGAGCGTCACACTTGTTGGAAAGCCCCAGCGGGAGCAGGTGTCCGCAGCTGAGTCACAGGCAAGCCCAGCCCCACTCCTGCTCAGCCCCCTGCCCAGGGCTCGGTTTCGGCCACCCAGACCCCCGCGGGACTCACTTGCCACCCTCACAGACAAGCAGTGCATCGGGAAACCTGCACTAGTCCATACAGTGCAGCAGGGGAGGTGGCTGCCCAGCGCAGAGGGCTCTGGCAGACCCCGGCCGTCCTTCCTGGCATAGGGAATTGCCCTTTCCTCCCACCCACCCTGAGAAGCCTGGGCTGACCTGCAGACTGAGGCGTCTCTTGTTTATCCACACCCTAGAAAAACTTGAGGAGAGGGAAACTGGAGGAAGAGGGGGATGGAGGATCTGCAAAAAGGGCCACCCTGGTGGGTAACCCTTTCCCCAGTCAGAGGGGTGGCTCTCCTGGGAGGGCATATGGCTTCTGGCAGCATCTGCCCCTGAGCAAGGATGAATTTTCAGGATTGGGGCAGTTGCGTGTTTTTTTTAATCGTGTTTCCCAGTAACTCACGCTGTCCCAAGCTCTCTGAAAGAAGAACAAACATTTGTGAGGACCGTCTCTGAAAGATGATGGAAGGGAGAGAGGAGCACCCATTGCTTGTGCTTGGCGTGGTGGGATGGGAACTGGGTTCATTTTCCACCGTGGTCATCCGAGATGACCCCTGGGGACGCAGAGGTGCTGCTGCCCAGCCCCACCACCTCACCCGCAGCATCACCAGACACCTCGGGGGCAATAAAGTTCTTTTCAACACCCCGAAGGGAAATTTCCCTTGCGGATGCGTGTTCCTTTAGCAATCACACCCGCACACACAAAAATAAGAAAAAGTCAAGGAAAAAAAAAAAAAAGCATCCTCGTCCGAGTGCCCCGGTGCCTGGCCCGGGTTCCCCGGGGCGGCGGGGCAGGGTGGGCTCCCCGGGGGCGGCAGAGCCGGGCAGGGCTGCGCGGCCCCCGCCGGCCGCCCATCGCCGCTCATTTCCTGGCCGGGGCGACGGCAGGCGGCCGGGCAGCGCTTTCCCTTCCTCAGCCAATTGCATCTTCGATCCGCATCGGAGGATCGCGGGGTGTGAGGCCAGGGAGAGCCCGGGGGCCGGCGCGGCGGGGGCTGCCACCAGACGGGGAGGAAGAGGAGGGAGAGGAGGGAGGAAGAGCCCCCGGGCGGGCAGCCCCCGGGGTCGGGCCGCGCTGGCCGGCCCAGTCGCTTAAATGCAACCCCTGGGGCAGCGGCTCCTCTCCGATGAGACCGCTCCGGGGCTGCCGGGGACGGGGCGTCGTCGTGGGGACCGTCACCCTCTGCCTGGCCGCCGGGTGGGCTCTGCAGAGTAAGTGTCCCTTCCTCCGTCCCGCTTCCTCCCTCGGCTTTTTCCTCCTCTTCCTCCTCGGCGCTGCCCTCGGCTCAGCCGCAGCGCCCGCCGTGTCCCCGGCAGCTCCCCCGGGGCTCCCCACGCTGGGCTGCCGGGAGGGGACGGGACTTCGGGGGGGGGGGGGAGGGTGTCAGGCGGGCTGGCAGTGGCCTGGGAAGGCTCGTCCCCGCTCCCGCTGCTCGGAGGAAGCGGGGGGAGCTGAGCGGTGCCAGCCCGGGGCTGCAGCCCGGCCGCCGGGGCGAGGAACGGCGGCCGCGGGGCGACCAGCCCCCACGCCCGCTCCCGGCGGGGGCGGCCCCGAGCAGCCGCCGTTTCCCCCCCTGAATTCCCAACAAAGGAGGGAACAAGGCAAAGGAGGAGGAAACAAATCCCGGTTAACCAGCCCGAAGGGCTTCGGGTCGGGCTGGGAAGCGCGGCGGCGAAGGGGGAAGGTGGATTCCAAGCCAGCGCCCCGCGGGGGGGCGAGCGGGGACCGGGCAAAACGCAGAGACCCCGCCGGTCCCCTCCGAGCGGGGGCTGGAGGAGGCCGCAGCCACCCCCCACGCCTGGGAAGTGGGGTGGGCAGTGCCCCCAGTGGGTTCGGTTTGGACACCTTGCGCCATCTCCTTCATCGTCAAGGTGACGCGCAAGCAGCCGTGGAGTGGGGGAACCCTCAGTGGAGTGGAGGAACCATCCCCAGAGTTTTGAGAGCTGTGTTTTAGAGCTTTCCCCCCAAACCCCCACCCACCACCCCCCATTTTAGAGCTCCTGCTCGGAGGCTCCTCACTGCCAGCCCTTTCCCACCCGCTCCCCGCCACGCTGCGGGCCCGGCTGCGTTGCTCCAGCCAGGTCTGGGTACGCAGAGCCGCGCGTCCAGCTTTGACTCTGGGCCAGGAGAATGCTTCGCAGCGCAGAGGCGTGCCAGCGGCACCAAACTCACCCGTACCCTCTCTTCTCCTGGGTGCGCGTTTTACTGGGCGTGAAGGGTCTGGTTTTGCAAGCAGCGGAGCGCAGTGGCCCCGCGCAGGGCGCTGCAGGTGGGTGCGATGTTTGCTCTCAGGGCTGATGCAGCTCTGTTTGGATTACACAGGTTCGGGTGATCCAGGCGGGCCGCGTATTAAAAATGTTTTTGAATGGTTATTGCGTTGCCTTTTTTGGCTTTGTGTGCCGGAGAGGGACAGAACAAGTTTGCAAATACATTAATGGAAGGGTTTTATTATTTTTTTTTTTTTAACATTTACCTTGCAATCACATATTCAAAACAAAGCCATGCCTTTATCAAAACATAAAAGGGTCACCGTGGTGAGACACTCAGCCCCTGTCTAGTCAGAAACAGAGCAAAAGGCCTTTAAATAAACACACGGAGCAGAAAACAATTAGAACAATTTGCAGTGATTACCAGAGGTTCCCGTCTGTTCTGTTTCTCTATCTGGCACAAACCCCTTTTTCACGGCCCTGGTTAGTCTCTCCTGCTGAACGGCAGACCACAGCTCAGCCGAGGACGTGCTGGGCTGCCCAGAAAGCGTGGTGTCCCTGCAAGGGGACTGGGAAGCACCAGCATGACAAGATGCCCACGAAAGGAGAATCCCAGGAGTGTCATCTTGGAAAAAGCCTTGATCCCGTCTGGTTAAAAAAAAAATTAGCGTGGCTTGGGCTTTCTCCTGTGCTGGTCCTGGTGAGGACCTGGGAATCAAACTGGCTTCTCGAGCTTCCCTGCCTTGTCTCGACCAGCAGAGTTTCTGAGTTCTGCTAGAGATCCCAAATAGAGCGAAGTCAGCTTGCAATTCATTTACCCATCTCTCCCAATTTGTGGTTGCGCTGGGGTTTGCTGGCCATGGTGGGTTCTTATTTTTTGATAAGATTTTTGAAAAGAATTTCTTTCCCTTGGAAGTTTTTTTTTTTCTTTTTTTTTTTTTTTCTTTCCCATTTTAAACCGTTCTTTTCCCTGAAGACTCTGTGGAACCTCCAGGAGCATCCCCAATGGTGCTGCTTTGCACTCCTTCAGCGTAGTTGAGGGTCTCGTCCTCCCTCCCTGATGGGTTACAGACATTTGCAGCTCAGCATTATTTTTTCAGTTCTGCTCTTGCAGTCAGGCTGTTCCCACAGTATGGGAGCAGAGCGGAGGAGCTGCTCCAAGCCAAAGTAGGAAAAGGCATTCAGCGGCGAGGCTTATTTTCTGTGCTTTATTTGCCTTTTGTCTGGTTTGATTTTTACAGGTAGATAACAGGATTTCAGTCCCTAGCCAAGTGTCTCAAACGTGCCACTAATTATAAAGAAAAAAAAAAAAGGTATGCAGATTGAAAGTCAGATGTTTGGTGTTCATCCAAATCTTCATGCGGAAATACCCACACGCAAGCAGAAATTATTGCAGTTAGACATTAAACTAAACGGTCAGTTCAGTTTCACAGTGTTATGAGCAGCTTCGTAATCACATCAGTGGGAACTGGGTGAGAATTAAATATTCTTTCATATGCATTTTTGCCTGGAAATCGTCAAGAACATGAAATCCCTGACTCCGCATGAACCTGTGTACCTTTGATTACATGCGATTTATCTGCACTGGCACATAACTGGCTGCCTTTACAAAGCTGTTGTCTCAGACGTTGATTACGCATCCTGAAAACATGATAAAGTTCTTGCCAAGTGTTCACACACTTAAGCCTGCTACAGTTCTTGCTTTTGGGGGATGGTAATTAATTCATATAATAGGTTACCTTGGCCACAGTGATTAAACTTCCCATTTAAAAGGAAAGCCAGTTACTGATGAACACAAAAGCATTTCTCAGTTTTCAGAAAAGGTTATGCCCCCTTACCCAAAAAGACTCTTCCAAACTGTCTCCTCTTGGGTATCGAAACACTGAAATACAGGCAGTTACTTGTTCTGTATGGTGGAAACATTTCTCCTGACTATCATCAATTAAAAATGTGTATTTAGTCTTTAATTTAAGTATGTATGTTCCTTTTATGGTCAGCAGAAAGAGAGAGAAACTGCAAAGCATAATCCATCCTCTCTAAAAGCAGGCCACGTGATGGGTAGGATGAATCACCCCCCAAGGTCCCATCCTGCCCAGGGCAGCTGGAGCAGCATCACTTCCACACTCATCGCCCTCTTTTGTCTTTCAGCACCCGGAGGAGTATCGTTGGTTGTCCCACAACCCAACATCAACGCAACAGTGGCACAAAACATCTTGCTCTCCGTTGAATACTCTTGCAGAGGCGCCGCCACCATTGAGTGGAAGCACGTGTCAAGCTGGGGCACCACCAAAATCGCTGAGTGGAAAAGCGGGAATTATGTCAACATATCCACGGTGTACAAGGGCAGAGTGACTACTTTTGAAAATGGCTCTATACAGCTTCTGAACGTGGGCATGAGAGACGCCGGCTACTATTTTATCACTGTAACAGAGGAGTATGGAACCAACACCTACGGCACCATCATAGTCAACGTTTACGGTACAAACTAGATGGGAGTTCTTGGCTTTACCCTGTGTTTAAACATTAATCTGCTCATAGTCAATTTTACAATATTCTTTTTTTCTGTCCTCCCTGCAGAGATTATCTATGAAGATTTACATTTTGTAGCAGTCGTCTTTGCATTTCTGGCTGCAGTATCTGCCATTCTGATCTGCTTCATGTGGCTCTGTAACAAATCTCTGCATCTGTGTCAGAAGAAGGCGACACACAAACTAACAGGTATCTCTCTAAGAATGCCATCAAGGCATAGGGTTTTCAAGTCTGAATCTTGAGCCCAAAATTCACTTGTGATGTGAGCCATAAAGGTGCTAAGGGGGGACACTGAGAAACAGGACTGGAAGGGCTCAGTTCAGTTAACCTGTTCAACTCTTTACTAGCTGAGGCAACTGAATAATAGGTATTTAGTTGCAGAACAATCTGCAGGACATCTACCTTATACATTTTACGTCAGAAACCATGAAACGCTTCCCAACTTGTGAACTGCAAAACTTAGGGAGAAAAGGCCAGAGCTGCAATAACCCCCCAGTCAGAGGGCGTGAGTCAAAGTCAAGAGCACCAGCAAGGCTCTCAAGGTCTGCACCAGAAGGGCATCTCCTGGGGGAAAATACTCAGAAGTCCCTTGGGAGTGGCCCCCACCTCACTTCATGGAGGCCTGCAGCCCTTCCTCTCCCCTCAAACCCCGTCTCATCTGTCCTCGCGTTTGATCCAGTCCTGGACTCCAGTGACCGCTGACTAATACAAACCCAGACTCCTAACGCGCACCAAAGACACCAGTCCTGAAAAAACAGAAGGGCTGCACTGAAAGGGATCATTCACATATTAGAGAAGACACTTCCAAGCCACAGCCAGGGATATTCAGCCGAGGCAGCAAGACAAGGTGCCACGCTACGGGCCTGGGCTCAAGCTCTGGGCACAACCTTGGAACAGGAGGTTTCTTTTACCACTTCAAAACATTTCAGGCGTTTACCTCCCTTCTTTGTAAGTGCAGAACCACTAGTGGTTTCTTGCCCTGTAGGTAAAAGGTCTGTATTTCTTCCCTAATAATTGCTGCTTAAGGTGTTACGTCACAAAAAGCAGTCTAAGTATCAATACTTTACTAGACCAACACAGACACTCAAGAATCCTAAGCCTCATAGCTCAGACTTTGTGTCAACTCTGCAAAATCTAATAGGAGAGGAGATTAATTTGGCTCAAGCTATCTCTTCCTTTCTGCTGCTCACCTACAGCTCTAAGGGCTGCTGCGGCTTTCACGGTGCACACGCCGCTCACAAGCTTTTGTAGCTACCGAAAAATTTTACTGTCATGCCAGAATACACAGGCTTTTGTTTGGATAAAGCCTCTCCTTCCTCCAGTTAAAGCCAATCCTCCTACAGAACCAGAGATCCTGTTCTCCCAGCACATGATCCAAAGCAGGGACCTAACTTCTGCCCCAGTTCCACCTTAGAAGAGCCCTCCTTTCGAAAGCCACGTAGAAGGACGAGCCCTATGGATTTTAGTTTTCATAGTGCCTTTAGTCTTGTATTGGAAGAAACCAGTGTCACTTTAAAGATTGTGAGGGACTGTTTATGCAGTTAAATATTTGGAAAAGTTGTGTTTAAAACCTAATTGCACATGAGTAAGCTTGAGCTAATATTAAAAAGTTCAAAATGTCTCAGCTATTAACACAGCGTTGTTAATTTTGGAATGCTGGCCTTCCAATCCATTTGCCAATCAATAATAATATCCTTTTATTTGCAGCGAGTACAACTGAAGAGATTGAACTGGAAACCATTGAGTGTTAGCCAAGGACTGTCTCATAACAAAAATAACAATTCTACCTCAGGAGAAAATATTGGCAAGGGAAGCAAGAAGAAACCTAAAAGGTAAAATGTTTGTGACTACTGTAGAAACATCCTGACTTGCAAATTAATCAGACATGAAATCAGCGGTGTCTGATGGAGCTGTGTTGACCTGTTAAGATTTCGGCTCTGCTAGCTAAGGTCAAAGTCAAAAAGAGTATGCTTTCATGCTGAGCACAAATACATTTTTGTGGCTAATTAATAAAATCTACGGCCTCTACCACTCTTAAAAATAACCAACCAACCAAGCCTCTGAGATCAACCCATAAAGGAAATGGTCGTGGCCTTGAAGGACACCTGTATTTTGGCTACAGCACGTCTCCTATTACAGACAGAGCAGCCATTAGCATCCTTCAACATAATAAATTTAATGTCTAATTACAGTATTACATTAAAAAAATTAATTGCAAGTGTTGAATCCTGTTTATTGCGCCTATGCACAATACTTTTGGGCGTAAGGAATTTCCTGAAGCTCTGAAGACAAACTGTAATTCTTCACGAGACAAAACTGACTTTGAAACAAAGCCGAGCTGGTCAAAGTTCCCCCCTTGACATTTCCAGTTGTTTACACTGCCCGGGGATATTAACACACATTTTTTGACATTACGAGAGAAGGTTATTAAAACAAGGAACTATGCACGGGCACCGAAGAGGACGCTGTCTATAACAATTAGAGTGGTCAGATAAAATACTGACACAGTGGGGTGGCGGAAATACTGAAGAGTTTCATTGTGAAAGATGTCGTGTCCTTTGCAAAGTTAGGCTATTCATCAGCGGGCTATCTGGGAAGAAAAGTTAAAACAGCAGTACTTTGAAATTCAGCATTTACAAACACAGTTCTGAACCTGCTCTTGTCGAGAAGCCCCCGTTGCTCTCCTGTGTCGTAAGGAGACACGAAGCGATCTAACTAGGGTTTTCTTGAATCTGCGTATTGCACTTAGATTTTCCACCTGCTGGTGGAATAACATTTCCTTGTGGGAGTGAGAAAGCACTACACCGACTGAGCTTCAAGTTGTCCCGTTTTGCTTTTGTAAAGAGAAGAATTTTGCAGCACGAAATAAACTTTGAAAACGTAAGAGACCACGGACTCATCTGCGTCTGCAGATTGCCACGGGGCTTTTTAACTGAACTTCTTCTACCGCCTCTCTCGCGCTTTAGCTCACTTGTTTGCAAAAAGCTTTTACAAAACAGGCTGCCAGAGCCTCCCCTCTGGCCAGGGACTACGACGCTCAGGAGGTACAATGGGTTAGATTTGGAAAAACAAAGAATTTCTCACCACGCGCGTAACGATGCAGACAGGCTTTTCCCAAAGCAGCCTGTCCACAGTTCCTGTAAAAAGTCATCCCCGGATTGAACCATCTATTTGCCCAGGGCCCCTCACTCACTCATAAATTCGGGTACCAGATTCAGCTGGTTGCTCCTTCCTGCATCTAGGAGAGGGGTCAAAAAAGGTGAGAAATTTAAAATCATAATAATAATAATCATCATCCCAGCTACAGCACATCTTGGGAAAGTAACAGTTTGTTCTAATTCTTCACTTTAAGTATTACCAGTCTTCTGTATCTTTTGACAACACAGAAGTTGTAAGTGCATCTTTTAAATCACCAAGCTTGAAGTACTCTGTAAAGTATCCATAGGGCATACAGAAACCATTTTTTTTTTTTTTTTTTTCTGCTTATCTATTTCAGATTTGGGTTTTTTTAAACCCTAAATCTTAGAAGCTGAATGCTAAGTTACGCATTAGGCTGAGCTGAGTACATCCCAGGTACTCTGCCAGACTTCTTCAGAAAGGACAAAAAGCGCAGCTTCCACGTAACACCGTTATTATCTGCAACGTTGACTTGAATGCTGCAATTGCCACCGTCACGGGCAAGGCATGCAGGCGCGAACGACCTTCTGAACGCACTGCTCTAATTGTAGAGATCACTTCCACTTTTAAACTACAATATTAGAAAGCTGGGATGGAAGTAGGAAGTGCCCAGTTTAAAATTCTTCCATTTAAGATGCAGCGTAAGCGCAGTAGGGAGTTTCCCGTTAGCACAGTCGTTCTGCCTCTCTCAGCTTGGCTAAAGGCACAGCAACTTCAGGCACCCATCCTCGGCTACCGACGCCGGGGCCAGCCTCGCTTTTAGGTGGCCATGCAAGGAATATTCAGCCAGGACACCCAGTACAGTTAGCGTATGTACTGCTGTTCTCATAGGCAGTTCCTCACCCACAAATTTTATCCAGAATTTGACACGCTTACTCTACACCTGTACAAGGCTCACATTTTCTGAAACCGGAGTTTGTCGATACGTGCTATTAACATCAATATCTGATACCCAAAACGTGAGGCTAAGCTGGCTGGAGCAGTTTGCTACGCTGGAGGTGACTGAAGTATCTGAAGTCTCATGGCAAGCTGTTGAAGTGGGCGTTTAGAAATTAATAGCTATTATTACCCCAGTTGTCAACTCCATGCAGAACAGCAGCAAATTTATTATTTAGAGCATTCCAAACGATCAAAGGAACTAAGGCATCTCCCATTTAAATTTTAATTAAAGAGATGTCCAAGTTCACAAGATTGCTTTGGCAATCAATTGTAAATGTCTTAATCATCCATTAATGTCTCCGTTTCGTGTTCAAAGATGCACTACCAAGATTTTCACAACTGTACCTCTGTTAGAAGCCTGATCAGCCTGTTTTCCATTAACATTAGAAATCCCTGCATATTCAACACTAAAAGACAGACTCGCCAGGTCCCTAACCTTTTTTTTTTTTTTTTTAGGTTTTTTTTTGCAGCTAGGCCTGAAAGTCTTGCCAAACGCCTTCACTGCTGATGTGCGGTGCTTGCACTTCTGCAACACAGAAGTCCTCTTGCATCCGTTGTTTCTTTTCAGAAGGGGAAAAAATCCTGCAACTACGAGACCCCAGTACCTCCACAGAGATCCTATTACTTGGTAACGAAGAGCTTATTTGTCGAAAATGCCATCACTGCATGCAGACCTGTCAATTTAGGTTAAGAACAGTGAAGTAGAACAGCTGCTTTGGATACGCATGGAGCAGCAGCTTCCCAAGAAGTTGCTTAATATATATTTCCTACAACTATTCTTTATTGCTCAAGAACACAGCAAAATAACAACTGTCACCATACAAGTATTATGTTCAATTCAAACCTGTTCTATGTGCAAGAAGTTCTCATATATATATATATACACATACACACAAAAACCTCATAACACACAATATGGACAGAAGTCTGAACCACTTCATACCGACAGCTTTCAAGAAGACCTTTAGCAATTAATCATCAAGCATAAGAAAAGCTTTGTGCAACACCTTACTAGAAGCTTCAAGAAAGCTACAATTACAACCAAAAAAGACAAAAACATAGCTTTTATTATTTTAAAAGAACTCAGGAGAGCTGATATTGGGGGGATATTATTGTTTCTCTGGATGATAATCAGTTCCAGTGCAGTGGGGAAAAAAAAAAAAAATAAAAGAGAGAAAAAAGAACAGCACAAGCGTGGAGATCCAAGGTCTACTGCATGAGAGTTACCTGCTTCTATCCAGACATGAATTTACACATCACCCACAAACTCAAATTATCAGGAGAATTTTGCAAGGAGAGCAAGACCCCTTCCTCTACATGCTTGCAAAAAAACAAGGACAGAAAACACCAGCAAAGTAACCGACACCACGTAGGCTCACTGGCAGCCATCAGAGAGGGACGACATTTGCCACGAGCTGTGACTTTGTAAAACTCTCAACTTAAACAAATCGCCAAGTAAATACATCTCTTAAAAAGGAATGGGTAACCCAGAAGCCGTATCAATGTACAAACGCCAACTCAAGAACGTCACGCGGTGAAGACCGTTCCTTGAATCTTAAGTTTTGTTTCGCCTTAATTCTTGACAAGGGAGCTCTGCTTCTCCACTGTTGTCCCACTTCTAATCAAATGACTCCATTAGCTTCCACCAGGACAGCCATTCCCTGTGGTATACGCCACCAAAACACTTACCGATGGCACAAGTCTATTGTAATAATTTGCTTTTTTTTCAGAAATATTTGCAAAGATCTATTGACAAAAGTAGGGGCACCGGGGGAAAGGGAATGACTCTGAGCAGACACCTTTCATGCAGGAAAGGGTACTGAATTTAATTTTATCACAGAAAAATACATTAATTACTTAGCTATGTTACTCTAGATAGAGGAATCCGCAAAGATACAGCTGAAAGGAACTTTTTCAAAAAGTTGTATTTTATGTCATTGAAAAAAAAGTTTTATTATAAACAACTACAATGGATGTATCTGTACAGGAATAAATTTGCTTTTGCTTTCTTGTGTTGCCCCACAGTTCCGTTTCCCCTCGCTGCACGGGCAGTGATGGTTCGCAGCACAGCAATGATTCAAAGCCCCCACGGAGAGGCTGACAGATTATTAGCATGGAGTTAGGGCGGCCATGAGGAGTTCCATTTTATACACAAAGTTACGCCCTTCCATTTTATTCCACTGCACTTCCTTGAAGGGCCCCCGGAGATGATTCCACTTGTTGTCTTGCAGTACGTCACCTTTGGGGAGATCCTTGCACTGACTCCGTGGAAACTGAACCATGACTTTGCTGCCACTTTCTGGACCATTACGTACTGTGATGAACAGAGAATTTTATAAGCATTTTTTACACTGTAGGAATCCCTCATATTAAATATCCTTCCTCATGTATGCTATACATTACTCCTATTCAACTACAAACATGCTGAAAGTAAACAAGGGAAATTACCTAACTTTTTGTATTTTAACTTTTTCTCTTTGAAATTTCCCCTCTCTTATCTCCCACTTCTTTCTGGGCAAAGTATTGATTCTATTTAGGTCTCAGTTCCATACACAAAAGAGACAGACTCTAGACTTCTATAAAATAATGGCAATTTATAGCAAAATATTCTAGAAACAATTTCAGGAAGAGACTTACAAAGCCTGGAGAATTTGTTAAAGATTTTTAAGTATTTCCATACATTTGCAATAGAAAACACTACCTGAAATGGCATAGTCTCCATTTGGTGATGCTACAGTTATTGCTGATGCATTGCCAATACTCTCCACTGGCCCCAGACCAACGTGATTACTGAAACTCAGCACGTGCCATCCCATAACTTTCGCAAGCTGCTGAACTGCATGGACTTGGTGCTGTGACATCTGAAAGATAACAAGAGGTTCGTCTTCTGTTCAGTACTGCATGCCACAGAAAGAATTGCATATTGATTTTACCAAGCCTTTTTCCTTCTGCCATACAGTAGTTATTTAGAAAAGTGACTTTGTCTTATAGGTTCTCTAGTTTCAGAGGAACTTTTTTTGGTTTTTAATATACACGCTATGTAAGTGCTGGGAAACTGTTGTGTTATTTGAATTTAGACTAGTTCCTTAATATAGTCAGATGAATTTTTCATAGGTATATGGGCTTCTGCAGTTATCACAGGTATATAGGCTTATGAAGTTCAACAAGACCAAGTGCAGGGTCCCCCATCTGGGTCGGGGCAATCCCCAGCACCGATATAGGCTGGGCAGTGACTGGCTTGAGAGCAGCCCTGAAGAAAAGGACTTGGGGGTGCTGGTGGACGAGAGGCTCAACATGAGCCGTCAGTGTGCACTAGCAGCCCAGAAAGCCAATCGTATCCTGGGCTGCATCAGGAGAAGCGTGGCCAGCAGGTCGAGGGAGGTGATTCTCCCCCTCTACTCCACTCTCGTGAGACCCCACCTGGAGTACTGCGTCCAGTTCTGGAGCCCCTACTACAAGGAAGATATGGATGTGCTGGACCGTGTCCAGAGAAGGGCCACGAGGATGATCAGAGGGCTGGAGCACCTCTCCCATGAGAACAGACTGAGGGAGTTGGGGTCGTTCAGTCTGGAGAAAAGAAAGCTCCGAGGAGACCTTATAGTGGCCTACCAGTATCTTAAGGGGGCCTACAAGAAAGCTGGGGAGGGACTTTTTAGGATGTCGGGGAATGGTAGGACTAGAGGGAATGGATTAAAACTAGACATGGGTCGATTCAGACCAGACGTTAGGAAGAAGTTCTTCACCATGAGGGTGGTGAGACACTGGAACAGGTTGCCCAGAGAGGTGGTGGAAGCCCCATCCCTGGAAGTTTTTAAGGCCAGGCTGGATGGGGCTCTGAGCAGCCTGGTCTAGTGGGAGGTGTCCCTGCCCAGGGCAGGGGGGTTGGAACTAGATGATCTTTAAGGTCCCTTCCAACCCTAACAATTCTATGATTTTATTTAACTGTTGCTTTCAATTTACAAAAACCTTTATTTAGGTCTCAAGAACTAATTCAAGAGATACAAACAGGATTTTGAAATAATCCTTTCTTTGAATGGAAATGAGATCTCTGCTGTAAAATATGTAAAATCTGTGATAGCATTACCATAGCAAACTCAGAAAAAAAAAAAGTTGGGCTTCTCAGACACATGATTATCTCCATTAATACTCAAGTGTAAGCACTGGAGTTTAACAGCTTAAAAGTTTAAATGCTAATGTTTTTCTGTATCAAGACTTAACACTTGTAACAAGGAAGACTCTAGCACCATTCAGCAGTTTTCTGTGAACGAGTCTGAAAATACTTGACCAAAAAGAGATACCATCAGCAGAATCTGTTTCAACTCGTTTTATGTGTCATGGAGTTTCGTATAACTGCAACAGGCCAAACGCTGTTATTAAAGACCTGTATTTTTACTATTTATAATGCATAGTAGGGAAACTGTCACTTCTGACTAAAACCAGCAGCTTGCTCTAAGCAATTAAGAAAACACGGTTCATTCAAATATCAGCTGATTTAGTAATGGCTGATGCAAAGTGAACATTAACAAGACAATGTTGAAATGACAGTAATTGTGGGCTCATTAAGATCTCTACTCTAGATAGGACCTGGTTACAGTAAGTTTCATACATTGAATACTTTATTGTCTGCTATGACTCTCTCTGACTTGTTCCGAAGTAAGCAAAAATCTTAGTGCTCCCATAATGAGGAGCATAAGGAAATGTATTTTAAATGGGAGGCAAAAAGTTATTATTACTACTGACTTTAGTAAAATCTGGCATTATATTTTATTAACAGTTGCTAAGGTCACTATGCAAACATACTGAAAAATTCAGGCATCCACCTTCCTATTTTCGCTATCTTTATTTGAAGTTTTCTAACATTTTCTACACAAAGGTGAGATTCTAACTTCTTGTTCCCCAAACACCACAAGAAAGGGAAGCGTAATGTATATGAGTCTACCTGAGATAAAAGGAAATCCTGCAGTTCTTGCTCTTGATGGGACAACGTAATAACTCTTCCATCTCTATGCACGACTCTGATCTGCTCAACCCCGATGTTCAGCTGTAGCTGAATGGATCTTTGAAGACAAAATGGATATTTATTCAAAATGTATTACAACGCTTACAGAATCCCTCCCATTCATTGACAAGAGCTCTAAGATGAAGATGGTGCAAAGCCTATGGAATATAACAGCAACTCCAAACGTTTCGGTTTCATCACTCACCACAACAGCTCCCTCTATACTGCAGGGAACACGTTCTGTGGCGTGTTCCCAGAGCTGGTCCACTGCTCAGGTCAAGGAGCCTCCTGAGGTGCCTCACAGCTCCCTCCCTGTCACTGTGCTCAAGTTTCCTTCCAGAGGTGCGGAGGAAAATGGTGTATACTCAGGGCCTTTTCTATCCCACAGCCAAGACTTGGGCAGCATGTGTGCTCTGGAACTGAGACTGCAAACTGCACCAGTGACCGCAGTCTGCTCCACACTCTGGACGCAGCCAGGGAGGATTACTCAAAATGGAAAAAACAACTGGTTCATCCACTGTCAACGCATTAGTTAATTCACTGCTGATCAGCGTGCAGACATTCATTTCCAGAAGACGAAATCTCGTATTTTGATAGTAATGTATGTAACTAATAGCATGAATTAGAAGAGTTCCACATTTCTGTGCGTATGCAGCCAGGCTAGGACTGAGCACTATCTCTCCATGACCAGACTGGAAGTTTAGAATCCAGCACATACAAAGATACTTTATATTCAGCTATCTCTATCCAAAATAAATCCCCCCTTAAACGTCCACTTTCGCCTTCAATTCCTTCTTTGAAGGGAAACCGTGCTAGTTAACTACTTACTAAGTTTCTACATTAAAGTATGAAGTAGGTGAAGAATTTTCTTAGGGTGGCTGTTCTCCCCAACTCAGGAAAACGCACACTCGCACACAAATAATGGGCTCCTACTTGCCTATCTGAAGAGGACCTAAACCTGTAAAACACAACTTGAATACAGTTTGCCATCATCATGAAGTTCAACAAGACCAAGTGCAGGGTCCTCCATCTGGGTCGGGGCAATCCCAAGCACCGATATAGGCTGGGCAGTGACTGGCTTGAGAGCAGCCCTGAAGAAAAGGACTTGGGGGTGCTGGTGGACGAGAGGCTCAACATGAGCCGTCAGTGTGCACTAGCAGCCCAGAAAGCCAATCGTATCCTGGGCTGCATCAGGAGAAGCGTGGCCAGCAGGTCAAGGGAGGTGATTCTCCCCCTCTACTCCACTCTCGTGAGACCCCACCTGGAGTACTGCGTCCAATTCTGGAGCCCCTACTACAAGGAAGATATGGATGTGCTGCAATGTGTCCAGAGAAGGGCCACGAGGATGATCAGAGGGCTGGAGCACCTCTCCTATGAGGACAGACTGAGGGAGATGGGGTTGTTCAGTCTGGAGAAAAGAAGGCTCCGAGGAGACCTTCTAGTGGCCTACCAGTATCTTAAGGGGGCCTACAAGAAAGCTGGGGAGGGACTTTTTAGGATGTCGGGGAATGGTAGGACTAGAGGGAATGGATTAAAACTAGACATGGGTCGATTCAGACTGGATGTTAGGAAGAAGTTCTTCACCATGAGGGTGGTGAGACACTGGAACAGGTTGCCCAGAGACGTGGTGGAAGCTTTTTAAGGCCAGGCTGGATGGGGCTCTGAGCAGCCTGGTCTAGTGGGAGGTGTCCCTGCCTATGGCAGGGGGGTTGGAACTAGATGGTCTTTAAGGTCCCTTCCAACCCTGACAATTCTGTGATTCTATGATCGTTGCGTGCTTCTACAACTAGAAAGATACATGCATTTTCATACTTACTTGCATATCTGTTCGTATCCTTGAGAAGTTATTAGAACTTTAACACTGGATTCATAAACATCATTTATATTCGACCAGTGGGCCTGAATCTGAGGATCCTCAATACGACTAGCCAGACTGTCGATGGTTCGAGCAGTTCTAGAAGACAAAGACTTATTCCAGCCACAATAATCTAGACAGTTTGTGCTGTTATCTTCTTTAAATGAAATGAGTAGGTTATTAGTTCGGGGTTGGGTGGGGTTTTGTTTTTGTGGCACACACAAAAAAAAAGAAATCATAAATTTTACAGAACTATGTAGATCAAGAGTTCTATTTCAGCACCAGCCTGGTGCTAATGAAGCACACTTATTTACTCTGCATATTTCACATGCATTCTGCAGAAGTATTAAAGTGATATTACTACTCAGTATCAGCTACTACACAGCAAAGAATACTAAAATGGATTTATGTAGTTTAAGAAAAGTAGGGACAACTATCAGCAGCCTACATCACAACTGTCACACAGATCTCAACGAATGATTTTTTTTGCCTTTTTTTTTTTATTTCCTCATATTCGTGATATGTTATTAGTTCCTAGTACTTAAAAATAAAGGCTATTTTAACCAGGAAAGAAGCAGCTGGATTAAGAACACTGAAAAAAAGATCAGTTGTATTCTACATAATGGCACATTTTATTGTAACTTTGACAAGAATAGCCTGTCACCTACCTGCGTCTCAAAAAGATATGTTTTGCCTGCTTTATTATCTTTTCCAGAAGTCCTTCATTCGACTGTAAAGAACTGATATCATTTTTATCAAAAGCCTGGGGTCCTGCAAGTCTCATTCTCTTATGGCCAAAAGGCGCACTAGCTGGATGTGGCATCACTGTGGAGCTCAGGGTTTGCTTGTGACACTGCAACAAACAATAGATGTCATAAAAGGAAGTGACCAAATAATATGTCTGCAAGAAATAATATGTATACTACAATATGCTGCTTCACATCAAGTTTTTTAACCATACATACTTTCAAGAAGTGCAACTTTTTGACTTCATAAACTTGACAGCACTTTAAAGCCAGCTTTACACTCGTACTTTGCCTCCACTGTTTATGCAGGTCTTTCAAACCTTATGAAAAGTGATTTTTTAAAAAAGATGCTACATAACAAAAATTTGGTAGTATGGCAGTAGCTCCTACTAGTAAGTCTGCCTTGTATACATCTCTGCAGACAGACAGAATGGTCAAAAAAAAAAAAATAACGGAAGCATTTTAGAAGTGAAAACCTGGGTACAAAAAGATTTAGCAACCTGTTGGAAGTCAAGAAAGGAAAATTCACAACAAAGCTGGGCACTGAGCCAAAGCTTCATGAAACCTAGTTCAGCGTTTCAAACACTGGACTATTCCACATGACTGCATGAATTGCAAAGCCATGCTCTAAGGAGAGGGACGCTCTCTGGAACGTGGTTTCACAACTGCTTAGACGTCTAAAATTGTGCTCTTTTCTTGATCAGACGCAACCTCAACCTTCTACCCCAGGCCCTTCTGCTAGACTATACGAGAATCTCAAACACATAAGCAGAGAAATGGACCTCAAAAGAAGAAAAGTTATTATGGTAACTGATGGTTCTTTCTTCTTGGGAGTACAGTCTGCACAGATGCTCACTTAAAGTACTTGACAAGCACTAATTAGACACAAAGAAAAAAGGGAGACTGATGAACTCTACTGGAAAAACCTTGCATGGCTTTTCTGGAGTGAGCAGCCGGGCCTGAGGTTAAGTAAAGAATGTTCTTTACTTAGTAAGGAACTCCCTAACCGACCACACATACTAAAACTGTCCGGTAGGTTGCCTTACACGAATGGATAGAAATTGCCTGGCCTCTAGTGGCACTCGTTGTTACAACAGCGCCGCACACTATGTAGAAGTCTAAACAAAAGCCCAAAGACTCCTCAGTACTTGACCGTAAATGCACTACCTCTCTGATAAGTTGATGCAAATTATGTTCCAGAACATAGAGATGATCCTCTGGATTCTGTTTTTCAGAAGCAGACTTCTGTGATTTTTTGTCATTGGAAGAGTGACACAGAGAAATAGACAACTGCAAACCTGTACAAAGCAGATTAAAATAAATAATAAATGAGGACACTGACCATTTTCAAGCAGGCTACTGAGCACTGCTTTTTCTTCACATTTTATAGTCAGTAGTTTTACAACCAGTATTCACCACATCAGAGAAAAACCAAAGAATGATGCTGAAGAGCACAGCACCAAAAGCAAGTAAGACTTGCTAGTCACTGAAGTGTTGACAGGCCAACCGTTAACTCACTAGGTGCATTTCACATTTCACACCAATTTCTACGGCTCAACCCCACACAAAAAGAAGAGTCCCCAGGAACCCGTTTCTTCCCCAATGAAGGAATGATTTACCACCATATAAAATTTAAGCAATCCAGAAACACAGTTCTTCACATCATATAATCAGTTGTGTACCCCTTGTATAAACACAGGATTCACCAGTCGACTCTGAGCCACCTTTATGCTGTTTACTTATCCTCACTGAAGAGCATTAGCCTCCGTTCTTCTGAAGACTCATTAACTCAAGTCTTAACTTTCACCTGCATGCAATCCAGGAGCAGTAACTTACGCACAGCTCCAAACTCAAACGAGCACATGGCATTACAGCTGCTAGCTTTAAGTGCTACTGACAAAAAACACAATCACGAAGAAAAACAATCCAAAATCCACACAATAAAACATGAGTAAACTAGAAACTAAAGTGCATTAGTTTAATTTTTCTATACTTAGCAAGCAAAATTCAACTTTTAGGGTTTTTTAAGAACAGTGTTAAAAAAGGTCACATCAATCAGACTTTCAGTTCGTGTTTAAGCAAGTAATCCATAGGTTAAGAAGTCTTAAAAAGTTTCCTACCTGGGAAAGGCTGGGAGATTATCTGATTTTTCACAACAATGTGAGGAATTTGTGATTTAATTTGAACAGCTTCTCGTGACAGCTGGGCAAAAATTTCTTTACATAAAAGAACATTCTGCGCAGTCTCCAACTTTGTCTGCCAGTGTGGAGAACCTGAAAATACAAATCAACATTTGCAGAAGAGTCAAGAGAAGCTACAAAGGTAGCTTCAGATACCAGAGTATCTATGAGTAATCGCTAAGATAAGGCAGTCAGTATCTTCTATCCAAACTGAGTATTTTCAGAATTTTATCTCAGTTTAAGCAAGCACTTTAAGATAACACTAGTGCACTTTACTTCAATTTTACAAATATGTACGTTGTGAACTGCAACTCCCTGTTACCTTCCCAGGCCTTTTGTGAACTCTGCTTATGAACCCCTGCTTCTTAAGTTGCAATTTACTTTCAATGATACTTTCAGCTTTATTAAATCCACTCTACAACAAACCACCAAATAATGTTTAATTCACGTCCGTGCTTTCACAGGATTTATAGGCCTAACGTTCTTGGAAGATTCTGGTCTGAGTAGGTACACAAGCTCTATACTGTACCCTGAATACCAAATGAAACATCTACTTAATACAACATCCTGTCTATGTTCAAGACAGCACAATCACCTGTGTCACAGATCACCATGAATTAAAAGCCTGCCAGTTGTTTTCAACCCTAAAGAATTAAGGATTGAAGTTTTAATCCCAAAGGTTTACACCTTCAGATACTGTCACGTATCAAATGAAGCAAGCTACTATCTGCCAGGTGAGCTGTTGGTAATCAATGCACGTGCTGCCAACACACTTTCAGATTCATAGAAAACATACGAGCCACAGAATCAAATGATACATTTTGGGCAAAGTTAAGAGCAAACGGACATTTAGTCCAGTTGAGCCACAAGATCTTGGTTTGCTTTTGGTCACTCGCTCAAACTCTTAAGGACTTACGAAAGGCGCTCCAGAATACCTGAAATATAATCCTAGTAATTTTATTTAAGAATTGAGTAAACACATATGAAAAATTAAAGTACACTTTGAAAGCATCATCGTTCCAAAGCCCAAGCAGCACCTACACAGAAAATTACAGTTTAAATAAGAATATTCTTGCTCACTCTTCTTTCAAGCTAGATTTTTCAAATAAACAACAGATGCAAATACATTTCTTGATAATCTGCTCAGAAAACAACATATAGCTAGCTATACCTGGTTTTGATTTTGGCATGGGTCTTTTAAAAAGATTGACTGTCCCAAGGTCACCAATGTCTGGAGCTTGTTTCTGAATAGAAACCTAGGTGAAAAGAGAATGTTATTTGATATTTGTTCTTTGTTGAACGCATACAAAGAACAAAACAAACCCCACACTGTATTATTAAAATTTCTCTCACAAACCTTTATATAGGCTGATCCTTCTAAATCACTTGGGATTTGAACATCCAAAGGACAGTAATCCTCAGGTATCTTTTTATCCAGGTCAATGTCAGTGTTCTTTATCACTTCAAAAGTGCCGTGATGAAGAAAAAGGGAGCCTAAGAAACGAAAGGCAAAGACATACATACTATAAAGCATCTTCTGCAAATACTGAAGCCCATACCTCCATTTTGGAAGAACATGTATTTCTAAGTCTCCAAACCTCCGTAGCTGTGCTCGATTCAAATGTCTTAATGAATTCTTTAAAAAACAGGTAAATTAGAAAGCTCATTTCAGCACACCAACATCTCAGTCCTCTAGTGTCTGATGTGCAATATTTACAGTAAGTTAGCAAGTAGTATTTAATGGTTATGGGAGAAAACCAAGTGTTTCAAAACGGTGTCAGCAGAAGCAAGGAAGGAGAAAAAAAGATGTTTGGTTAAAACAAGACCAAAAAATTCACTGCCCAACATTTTGCAAGCAAGCAGCTCAAGGTGCAACACCCCTATGGATTTAAAGGAACACTGATGATGTTTGGCTTGCAGTCTTAAACTATGACAGTGTTCAGTCTGTAAAGCCAGTGATTCAGGTGGGAGCGATAAAGGCAGATGTCCACATCTGTCCTAGTTGCATCCCTTTAACATCCAGAGCATCCTTGAACATCTAGTTCAGGATAAATCACCTAAGAAGAGACATATTCTGGGTTACATCTACAGCTTCTTCATGAACACAAGATTAATAACCCTAAATTTGACAACGATGACAACTGAAACCTAACATAACCAGTTTAGGTGCCTGCTTTGTATCTACATCTTAAGTTAGGCGAGATTCTGTATTCACTCCATAATTGGTTCTAGAACTCTGGGCTGGTTACCCACTCTTACTGAAATCCGTGAAATAATGCCTATTCTCAGTATCATTTCTCATAAACGTGGGAATAATAGGTATAATAAATCTGTCTTCACTCAGAGAAAAATGCAAAATCCTCCTCAATCTTTTAAAAATGCTTTACAGATTAAATATAGATAAAAGCCAAAGATTCACAAGGGCTACCTGTCAACCGACCAACTACATTGTCTATGTAGAATTGCTTCTGTAAAGGAATCTTTACTATAATCCTTCACAATTAGCTTTTGAAATCAATTTCTAAGTTGAGGATAGCGGGATATTTTCCCTGATAATGAACTAAGTTTCTGCCTTTTATAATTCTATCTCATAACTATAATAATATTTTACTGTCTGATATTGTTTTTTATTTAAAATATTCCATCTGTTTTTACAGTTAAAAAAAAATTCTTAAAATATAAATACCTATGCTTGAGAAAAACAAAAGATTCTACTGTATACCTGCACTTCTGTAGCTCAGATCGCCAAGAATTTTGTCTCCCACTTTCCTCAGCTTCCAGTGCTGTCTCAGTCTTAGCAGTTCAGAGTTGAAGTCTCTTTGTCGCTTATTTTCCTGGTTTTCTGCAACCGATTTGGATAATCTTTCTGCGCCTTTCAACAGGATTTGAGCTGCTCCAGCTAATGACTTCTTTTTCGAAATCAACTGTAGAAACTGAGGATTCTAGTAACAAATAAAGAGAAAAACTTTTTGTACCTTAATTCACCAAATATTATTAATGGAACTAATTGACAGTGACCGATAATTTAGCTCAATGTTCAGTAACTTATTTAGAAGAACTTTCATGACAATATTATATAGCTACAAGTAGCATTTTGACTTACAGCTTCAGCAGAGGCCTTTGAAATCAGCCTCACCTCCTATAAAGCACATTGCAAGGAACATTTTACTAAATCTTGCATATATCATACACAAAACACACCAGTGAAATAAAATCTTCAGTACCAAGTCATAAGAACTACACAACTAGGTAGAATATACCTGTTTTGGAGGAAGGGGATCCTGCACAACAGGATCTAGAGTCATGAACTTTTTATCCTTGACAATACTCAGAACATCATACAACACGCACATCTCAGTCAAGGCGCTTCTTAAGTTGTTCCTCACTGAATCCCAAGGCCAGAGGGATGGCTGAAACTTTACCAACCCTAAACATAAAACAGAATAAGGGAAAACAAAAGATTGTAAAAAGATACCGTGTGAGGCTCATTCTTAAACCACACAGGGGACATAACGGCACGAAATATAACATAACAGCACAATGTCTGGATCTATCCTTTTCCACTCTACCGCTGTGATATGCTGGGACTCGGTCACGAATATCCCGACCCACGGGGGAAGGCAGGCTAGGCCCAAGCGCCCGTGGGGCGGCAGGCCTCCCTCAGCCGCAGGCCGGCGAGGGAGAGCTCAGGCTCCAGGCCCACCGTCCCTCACCTTCCTCATCCTCCGCCTCGCCCGGCTCGGCCCAGGCGCGGCCCGCCGAACCCGGCTCGTCCTCCTCGGAGCCGGAGCCCTGGCTGAAGTCGATGCGCTGCGCCAGGCGCGCCAAGTTCTGGGACATGGAGAGGGGCTGGAGGTAGGTCTCGCTGCCATCCAGCCCCACCTCCTGCACCTGCTTCTCGCACGCCGACTCGATGCTGATGCGCACCGCCGGCACCCCCGCCATCTTGGTGCGGCCACCCACCGCGCGACTGGCGCGCGACCCCCGCCCCGGCTACGGGTGCCGAGAGGGGGAGGGGCCAGCGCCGGGAGGGCTCGGGTATTTCCGGAGGACGCTCGGGAAGGGGCGGGGCCATCGGCGGGAGCGCTCGGGTATTTCCGGAAGGCGCTCGGGAGTGGGCGGGGCCAGCGCCGGGAGGGCTCGGGTGTTTCCGGAGAGCGCGAGTGGCGGCGCCCCCTGAGGGGGCGGAGGGGTGTGAGGGGATGGCGGTAGCCGCGCGGTGGCCTGCGTTGTTGCTGCCACATTTCCACCGCCGATGACAATACACGGCTGCTTTCCTTCTCCCTCTAACGGCGCAGGCAACCGCTAGCCGATTTTACTCGTCAGAGGTGTCGATTTTCCTTTTACAGTGTTATTTTTGACCGCAAGGTGGTATAATTCCCCATTTTAACTATAAATTTACTTCTGGTTCCCCATGACCAGCTATTACCATGCAGGGAGCTTAACCAAATAGAGAAAAAGGGGAAAAATAGCAAAAAAAGGACAGGGAACTACTGGAGAGAGTCCAGTGGAGGGCTGCAGAGATGATAAGGGAATGGAGGATTCCTCTCTTATGAGGAAAGGCTGAGAGACCTGGGTCTGTTTGGCCTGGAGAGGAGAAGACTGAGAGGGGACCTCATCAATGCTTGTCAATATCTAAAGGGCGGATGTCAAGGGGATGGGGCCAGGCTCTTCTCAGTGGTGCCCAGTGACAGGACAAGGGGCAACGGGCACGAGCTGGAACATGGGAAATTCCATCTCAACATGAGGAAAAAATTCTTTGCTTTGAGGGTGGCAGAGCACTGGAACAGGCTTCCCAGACAGGTTGTGAAATCTCCTTCTCTGGAGATACTTAAAACCTGCCTGGACACTTTCCTGTCCAGCCTGCTCTAGGTGAACTTGCTCTGGACTCGGGAGGTTGGACTAGATGATCTCCAGAGGTCCTTTCCAACCCCAACCATTCTGTGATTCCGTTTGAATTCAATCATAACTGTTTCAATGACACAAACACTCTGAATTTTTCCCTTTTACACAATTACGAAGTCAGCAGTTTAATGCTCTCATGTTTATTCTTGACTCTGATAAATGTGCATAATTAAAAGCCTTATAAAAATCAGCATGTGTATTTTAGAAAGACTGAATTGCTGCGCTTGCACCGGAGCCTCCTCCCCGTTTCAGTCTCTCCCAACAAGGTGCGTCTCCTGGGGCCGGTCGATGCGGAAGAGCTGCTCGGCAGGCAGGAGGTACCCCAGGTACTGCACGCTGTCCGGGCTGGTGTCCTGGTGGTAGTGTCCTCCTTCCCCGTGGTGGCTGAAACAATGGGTGTGCTCCACACGCAGATCGAAACCCTGTCACCAGAGAAAGGCCAGTGAACACGCGTTCATGTGAGCAGTATTTAAAAAGCCCTAGGTTAGTCCCTCCTAGACGCTTATTTCTACACATCTTAGAGCCTGGCGCAACCGTTAAGCAGCGAAAATTTGCAAGATGCTTGTGAAACTAGTAAGACAGAAGAAGAGGAGCTGTGCAAGGCTTCACCACAGGACGTCAGAGAGAAAAGAATTTAGAAACCCTGACCGCCCCCAACTTCTGCTGTCAATCTCACGGAGATTTACTGTTGTTTTTCTTTCTCCTTTCTTTCCACTGGGATTAAATAAAGCAGTCACACCAAAGAACTCCTACCAGACCATCAGAACCCCTCTGCACTGAATGCCACAGACCCATGCGATAAAAAGGCAATCTCTCCCCCAATTCTGAGAGCCAGCTTAGATGAAAATGGGAAGAATAGCAAATAAAATAACAACTAGTGAGGTCACCTGTTGGTGAAAAGCCTGTCCCCATCTTTCTTATAAGCCCCCTTTAACTACTGAAAGGCTGCTATAAAGTCTCCCTGGAGCATTCTCCAGGCTGAACAACCCCAACTCTCTCAGCCGCTCTCCATAGCAGAGGTGTTCCCGCCCATCTGACCATTTTCATGGTCCTCCTCTGGACCCGCTCCAACAGGTCCATGTCTTTCTTGGGGCCCCAGAGGGGGATCCCCCACTCCAGGGGGGATCTCATGAGAAGGCGAATCGCTTCCCTTGACCTGCTGGCCACCCTTCTTTTGATGCAGCCCAGGATACGACTGGTTTTCTGGGCTGCAAGAGGATACTGATGAGTAATGCTATAGGGTTTGAATGCCATCTTCTGCTGCTGTCTCTGTAGTGACACTCAGACATTTCCAAAACCATAGGCTTAGCCGAGTGCTGTTGAGCTTGCAGTAGATACAGATGGGAATAACCCAGCTGCATCCACTACACAAGTTGCACTGGTTCTGAATGGAGCAGATGTCGATGGCTGTTTTCCAAGTACTCATCAGTTGATTCTGGGGAGACGCACACAATTTAGCCTTAGGCCAATGGCTGCCACATAACGACAGAATAAAGTCACACCCTTGAACATATCCAAGCCTACAGCATGTCTCATTTTACACTGAAAAAAATATTTTTGTATTACTGCATCATTATTTATAAAACAGTCATTTTCATCTATGGTTTCCTGTTTACTTTTAAATATAGTCTTCCTAATGGTGAGCATGGCTTTTGAAACCAGATTGTTTTTTATCCTGAATTGTTTGCTGTTGAATTTAGTGCTTGTGAAAGATGCTAGATAACATTCTAGCATGAGGTCTTGCAGACTTTAATTTGCATCAGCAATGAGACACATGCTTCACATATTTCGACACAGCATTAGCAGAGACCATTCTTATGAAAGTGAACTACATGAGCACATGGCTGAACAAGCTTCCATGCTCTCGACATCTCTCCTGGTGTGGCCGCCATTGAATGCAACTATCCTGTTGTGTTTGCGTCCCAAACACTTGCAATTGGAACTGAACCATTAAGTTCAATCCACTGTGAGTAGCCACTAGGTTTCAGAACAGATTGACCTAGCCTCAACTGAAACCAGTGACAGAACCGAGGAGCTTCTGTTTCATTACACCACCTCTGGAAGAGTTTAACACAACATATACACACTCCTGTTCTTAAAAGGAAAGAAAAGAAAAAAAGAAAATCACGTCCAAGACAAAATTCATAACAAGCCTCAGTTTTCACTTAGAAATGAGAAAGAGACTCACTGGATCTCTGGAAACAAATACTGTCTGACAAATCAGTGGAGCCTTCATTTCAAAGAATTTCAGCCAGTTATTCACATCCTCATCGGTGTTCAGAGGACAGGCAGAAAATTCTGTAGGCTACAGCAAAAGTAAAAGCTTTGTAAGTGAAAGGAAGACACTTGTATCAACACAATTTTTCTCTAGCAACTTTCCTTTGCTTTTCCCCTCCCCACTATTCTGTTCCCATTCCTTCTTGCTCACCAGTGCCCGTTACTGTGTTTCTGCCAGAAAAAGAAGTGACCAGAATATTGCTTCTTTCATTGCAAAGGCAGTGGAAGAACTACTCAAGTGAGGATTCTCTTCCTGATATATTTTAGAAGCTCGGTTATTTTTAAAAAGTCTATCGCTTCTTGTAAGTATCATCTCAGTTCATGTATTTAATTTCAATTCATTTTACAATAGGTCTACAGTTCTTCAGCTGCCCACAGATTTCAAAAGAAAAGATGAAGGGATTAAGGCCAAGTAATACAGCACCATTAGTTTTGCACAGTCAGTTTTGTAATGTCAGCTCCTTACTTTAATACCCTGCTTATCCTAACAGTTTATGCATACATTTAAAAATACAAAACAAAGTCAAGGCACTAAGATGTTACACCCTGATTTATACTTCTGCTTTCAGAAGGATAAAGAAAGTTATACGAATTGAGAACAACTTACCATAATGTGAATCTTTGCTTTCCCCTTCTGAATGATAAATGTACCACCCATCCCAACTGGCTTTTCTCCATAGTGTTTCTCTAAAGTTTGTCTCAGACAAGTCACAAAGTTAAGTTCCCCAGTTCTTCCATTGGCTTTCACTTCAATGACCTGGAGAATAAAGCTACTTTGTCACTGCTGTCTCCTGCTGCAACAATCTGCAAAGGTCTATGAAAGCTGCTCTGAAATTCTCCCAAGCTTATAACCCAAGATTACTTTTTTAAAATGTGAGTTTCCCTGCAAGTGCTGCTCCACTTGCATCTGTCCAGTACCTGACCGTTCTCTTTCATGACTTTCTGTTCAACGCTGGCTTTGCTTGTGAAGGGTGCTGGGCAGCAGGTCATTTACTCGCACATGAGACAATGGTGGAAGCAACCCCTTTCTGCCCACCAGCTGGCTTCCGCTCTGTACTAAAGAAACTTTTGGAAATAGAGAAATTTTTTGACTGGTCTGCCAACACCTCTCTGTGCTACCCGTGTTGGAGGAAGCACTTCTACAAAAAAGCAGACAAGTGCCCAGACCTGATTTACACAAGTCAGTCATTGTATAACCATTACGTTAAATCACTGCTCGTTTGGACTGGATTTGGATGGATGATTTAAGATGGAAAATTTACACTGGAAAATTTTTAGTAAGCTAATACTTATCCCTCAAAAATTCAAATGCCTGTCTGTCTGCACCAATTCTTCCCCTTGTTCACCAGCTTCAGTTCCTTATGCTTGGATATTCTTTCATGGAATTGCTACTTTACTACTACCACAGAAAACTGATAGGAGAACATTGAAATGTGAGTTTCCCTTCAGCCACAAAGGTCTACAAGCAAAGTCACCTTTGATCCAAGTACGCACCTTACCAGGTTGGCCCTCACTGGCATAAAGGTTGGCCAACAGCCCAAACTCACAGTCGTTATATTTACTGCTGTACTTCTCAAGCAGGCACCCTTTATCTGCAGGATTTATCTGAGCAATGTAGCTCCCATTTACAGCAGGCGTTTTTTCACTCTTACTTTGAACAATAGCAATAAGCTGAGAAAAAGAACATGTAAGGATAGGTCAAATAAGTTGATCAGAATATGTAAGAGTCAGTCAAATGAACAGAACTCATATAAATGCAATTTAAGCTTCGGACCACGATCCCAGGAAATAATCCCCTTCGTCACGTAGCTCGCTCTCTCAGGATGAAGTCTGTACTAGTATGAAAAGTGCACTAATATTGTAATGTAATTGAAAACTACTTTCCCTGGAGAGTTAAATTTAATGTTATGTGAATAAGAATGCTAGTATTAAAAAAAATGAAAGAAAAGTAGAGAAAAAAGTCTAACCATTGAGACCTGAGGCCTGCATGCAAGTATTGGAATTTTATGTGATACTTTCTCAGTGTAGAGTAACAACCAGTATTATAGCGACTCAGATTTAATGGTGAGATGGTCTATCTCATCTGCTAATAAACGCACCAAAAGGAGAGGGCAAGCCCAGAAGTTTATGCTTGAAAAGACTCTAACTAACAAATGCCTCCACAGGCAATAGTTTTCGTCTCCTGCCGCTCCTGCAGGTGATCATTTTGGATGTGGCATCTTTAAAATTTACAATGGTAAAACAAAGCCATCCAAGAAGGCAAGAGACAGGGAGTATTTCAAAGGCATTTATCAGTAACTTTGACAAGCATTTCTAAATCTTGTCTTTAAAACCTCTGGTCAGGTCTTCATCAATCAGTTTCAAAAAAATCATGCTTCTTCCAGGCTTCAAAACAACCACATGCTTCCTGGAGAATTACAAGTTAAAAATTAATCTTTATTATCTCAATAGTATGCACACCTCATTGGATGGTCCTCATCTCCATGCCTTGTAATGTGTTTTATGTGCTTTTGGCATGAATTGTGTTTATTAAATGTTTTGTTTTAAATGGGAAATACCCAGCATGATACTGCTCTACTATTAAGATACTTCCATGAATTCATTAAGAACCATCACACTTATTTACTGACTTCAGCATTTACTCCAAGAATCTTAGATGAAGCAGCTCCAGCTCCAAGAATGAAAGCTCCAGGCAGCTCTATCTCTTTTGCAACTGTATTTAGATCGTAAACCTGCAAAAAAGAAACAATCCTTTGATTTTGGTGCAGTGCTCTGATTTGGAATTGCAGTTCTGTTCACTGTAACCTCTGGACGCATTTTGGATAATTAGGTTGGTTTCTCAACAACACAACATTTGGTAATAAGAAATTGTGTACGTGTGCATCTATTTTCTGAAAGGTAGAGTCTGCCTGTATGTTCCCCTGCCATTTTACCCAGAACGGAATTATTGTTCTTATTGAAAATTATATTTGTGTAAAATAAAACGTGGAAGGGAATATCATATGTAGACAGATGGGGTGAGGTGTCAGAAAGGAGGCATGATATTCTTGGAAAAGGACAGTAATGTGAATCCAGTGTTGGCGTGAAAATGCAAATACAGACAGTTTTTACAAAAAAGCATAGCTGTGACTTGAAATCACAGGCATGCAGCAAGCCATATATAAACATGCAGACAAGCCCCTTGTTTAGTACTTCCTTCCATGTCTCCTGTCACAGACGGTATGTCTCCAAAACTGTCTCATATTTGAGGGCAGGAGAAGATGAACCATCAACCACGATATGCTATTTTTGCTACAGTGTGTAAGATTACCTGACGTAGTCTGTATTTAACACACATCAAAATCGATCTCGTAAAATACTGAAAAGTCTTTTTCACAAGTGGAATCTTACAGTATCCATTAGTCTTTAGTTTTTGTATTTCAACAAGATACTGCTTTCCTTCAGACAAATGTATTAAACCCCACAGCTACAGGAAAACCTCACCTTTTCTGTCTGTGCAACAGGTATGAGGTAAGGAACACCTCCCACATCTGCTATTCTAGGCTTTCCACAAATTCCTGGAAGAATACAGCCAGTTAGCTTGGTAAAATGTTTTTCCCTAAAAATCTTAAATGAGCATGCAGTCTAACCCACCAAAGACTGGTTCCTCAAACTTCTAAAACCCTTTGAGAACCCTAGTATGCTTAGATAAAATATTACACTATTAAGAAGTCCAAGGACAGTAAGCCCTGAAATGATTCACAGCAGGATTTAATGCCAGGCAACCTGTTGTAAAATTAACATTCTCTAAGCACAAAAAAATATTAAGGTAGGCAACAACTGCCATTTGCCAGTTCTCCAGTTAAGATGCCCTCACTACACAGTGGATTCCCCCATTGGGACTCCACTTCCAAAATTTCAGCAGTGCTGGATGCCCAAGTCTTAGGATATTCATCCCATTTATTTGGACATGCATTTTAAGAAGGGATGAACCACCTTCTGGAGGTGTTTCTTTCACTACATTGATGACAAATCCTCATCTGAGGAGCACAGATGACATGCCTGTCTTCCAGACAGCTAATGTCAAAGGACATTAATCCCACTCAGAATAAGACAAGTTTCACTTCAGAAATGGCAGAAATTTAAAAATGAATGGAAGCACAACTCCTTAGGTTCAGATAGTCATTGGCATGGATCTAAAAAATTTCTCCATCTGGAAGGTAACAACTTAATTTCAAAATCTTTTCAGTACACTAAATGAAGCTTATGATATAAGTGAGTACTGCAATCATAGCTTAAGGGAAAAAATTATGACAAGTACTTGGTAATGACTTTGTCCTTGTTCATACATCAACTAGGAAGCAAATCCAGAAATAAAATGTAGCATTCCTCTCATGCATATTCTTTACCTGAAAAACAATTCAAGCTCTCCCAACGTCTGTAGAAGATCAAAACCAAGTAGGATCAGGTAGAAGAACTGGACAGGAATGCTAGGTTACCTTTAGCAGGAAAGTGGAAGGGTTCCTTAGTCAGATCAGGACAGTCTACAACAGAGACTTCAGCATCAGCAAAGTTTTCTTTAAGCCCTTTCTGCAAAACTATAATAAAGAATAATGGCAAAGTTATTGACAATGAAAAATTACCAAGAGTTTGACAAGTTACTGACAACAATAGATATATCTGTTTAGGCTTTATTTCAGCAAGATACTTTGAAGGACTTATGCTTACCCTAAGTAACTCCATTGATTTAAATGTTACTATCTGTTGGCACTTGTTTCCTGAGTCAGAGTTTCAGAGAAGAGCTACCACACTAATTCATTTTAAGAATTTTAAAAACCTTTTAATTGAAATACAATAACTGACTGCTCCTGGTAGCACTAGGAGCAGCACAATGTGAAGTAACATAGGTAAACTTCAGCTACATTCAGCAGTGGTTTTTGTTCACGAGAGCGGGCAATTATGATCACGGTCAAACATCATGCGAGAGCCAAGGAGGAAGTAAGTTTCAGCTGAAGTGATAATCATTTTTTTAACTATATTAACTATGTATCTCAAACTCTCTGCTGTCCGGAAACTTCTGCTGTCACAGGATATTGTCTGTTACATTTACGTTCACGTGGAGATTTTCTGGCAAGTGCCACCGTCAGTACAGGACAGATAATGAATGGTGCTGATGATAACGAACAGCTCCAAATCTAAACTTTTGGGTTTGCTTCATATCAATGCTTTTAGGCTCAGAATCTGCAACATCACTCAAACAGGGAGGATTCTTACTTAGACAAGTGCACTGTTTGGAAACAACTTCCAAACCTCAACTGAGTGTGGGATTGCCTTCACATCCCCCATGTTAAAGGGTCAAAGTTCTTTCATGCCTGGGGGTCTGCTTTAACGGATGTCTCAAACTAAGGAACAGAAAATCCAGTCTGTGATCTCAAATCCGGCAGTTCCTTATTTACTCAGAAGACTTCCCTATGCCTTTGTTTCCTCCAATCAAGATTTCAGCCCTATCTTACTTCTTGTGAGCAGATTTACCAAGCTGTTGACCACAAGGGTCAGTAGAAGGTACTTGGCAGGTTTCTAAACACATCTCAGTACCTTCTGGAAGTAGACAAGGACAATAAAAGGGCACTTCTCAAATTATACTCAAGAGCTGAACAGCAACAAAATTCACAGCCTACAGAAGGTCCTCAGGACAGGCTGGGAGGGAGGGAAAGGAAAATTCTGCTTCACAATCCATCTTTTCTGCTACTGTTTTAAGCTGTTCTACTGCAAATAAATGCTGTTCTCTGCTGAGCCCACAGGTGTATAGCAGCCCTGGCCTATGGCCCCAGCCTGATGGCTACTGGGTGAGAAAAGCACTAAGAAACACCCAGGGTGCTGCTGGGACCACGCTTCTGAAAGCATGGAAATGTCAAACTGACACAGATTTGGGAGAGTGGTAGACTGAACCTGAGGACCCCTCTGAAAGAAAAAAAACCCTTTAGTACATCTGCTGCGGGAGACAAACTGCTAGAAGGAATAATGCCTTTCTAGGAGGGCAAGGAACAAAGATAATGAGCAGGGAGTTTGTAGCAGATCACCTCCAGTATTCCCTTCCACCTCAACCATTTTGTTACTCTGAGCACATTCTGTGAGGGCTTTGGAAAGAAACAAAATAAATAAAATGTTTCCTGCAGCCTGGTTCTAAGGCAATCACCAAAAAAGGAGCTAACTAGGTTCAAGCAAGAGGACGTGCCATGCTATACTGCTGTATATCAGCTGTGTTTTGATTAGTCTTGAAAAAGAATTACTGGAGGGTAGCAGAGGACAGATGATCCCAGATGTGTAAATAAGTTCAGTCTGTAATTGTCAAACTTTTACAACCCCTGCGCAAATCTGCAAATGCAGCAGACAGTTTTAAAGGGTTCGAGAGCCTGGTGGTGTATTTAATTATCACTTGGGGTTTGGGGGAGAAATCATCGTTTGTTTTAAAAATAGCCTATAGAAAAATAGTGCCTTTCTTTACACCTCAGTGTGCAAAGAGCAGGAACATTCCACATGTACTATCTGTAGGTTTGATAAGAGCTTTAGATTTTGATAAGAGCCTTAAGATAAGTTTGAAAAGCACATTATAAGTTTGCAAACAGTTACACACTGCATGACTTACCCCCAGCAAGCTCCTCCAGACTTGGAACGTGAAAAGCAAACCTTTCAACTTTGTCCATTTCCTAATTGGTGCAGATTTCTTTAGGTAAGAAATTGCAATACACCACGCTGCAGGAGTGACTGATCTGTTAACAAGGATAACAGTTTAACCATTAAAACAGGCTTTTTTCAATATGTTACTTATTTTTCAATTTGACTCAAGAATACATAGACAACAGTAGAATTGTAGTCCTGCCATGAAAAGAAAGACTAACAGCTTCAATATTAATTTCCTTATGCACTTTGGAAGAAGATGTGTCTGTCGTCTCCATATCTGGCTCAGAGCATTACATATGCTAGTCCTCAGGCTTACAGGTGGGTGTAGGCAAAACGCATCCCACGCTGAATCCAGTTCAAGGGACAGATCAGGAGATCTATCTGTCCTTTGTAAGCCTGGAGTCGTAACTTATTTTTGAAAGAAAACTGGGCTTTTCTGAGCACATTAACTAACTCCTCAGGTCTTCCCTACCTTAATGTTTATTTTTCCAGCATTGGCTATGGTGGACTTTCAACTTCAGCTCTGACATGGCCTCCCAATTGATTCTGGGCATGGGTTTCCCGTCCCGGAGGGGAATAAAATAGCAGCAAAATAGCAAATGACAGCAGCAAGTTCTGCAGTATCAGGCTCTGGATGGGTACAGAGCCCGCAACAAAAAGTTTTGTTTGAACATCAGTTTAAGGACCCCTTTACAAATGAACTATATTTCAGTCAGCCTTGCAACAGCAAAGTCAGCTACTAGGGCAAACCACTAGCTCAGGGCAGAAACAGCTGATTATACACTGCCTCTAAATCAGCCACAGCAATCATTAACTCCTTAGACACATGCCTGCTGCACAGAGCAGAAACAGGAAACGGGTCCCACTTATCCAAATCTCAGGCCTTGGAGGAAAAAGCCAAAAGCCTAATTACATTCTCAGACCTGACAGGGCTTTTGTTAGGAAGGACTATGGTGTGAGCTAGCTGTTTATGGTACACTTTCACCTTCTATTTAAAAAATATCCTAGCTTTTACAATTGTCGAAAATCGTTAACTGTCCTTATACCACAGACCTCTCAAGTCAGCACAAAGGAAAAAAAGACAGCGGAAAAAAGAAATAAAAAGAGTTGGGAGATCATAGCAGTCGCCTAACTGAAGTCTTTGAGCTCAAAGTTCCGCCACCCCAAATTACTGCTGTAGCAAGTAGTAGAGAAAGGGAGAAAGACAGCTACTTGTGTACATTAATTCTCATTTTAGCTGGTCTTATCCATCTCCACAGGTGACTCCCTCCCCCTCTGGCTGCGGAGAAGACAGTAACAGGCGGATTTGGTGCCTCTAGTAGAAGCCTGCTATCAGATGGAGTGAATCAGACTCCAAGACTGCAAGTGTGCACCAAACACAAAAAGGGAGTAATTCAGTCAGAGAAAGAAAGTGAGAAGATGGCTTTGGCAGCATTGTTTTAGAAGGTCCTCATCCCCTCAAGAACCCTTTGCCATGTCCAGGAGGCTGTGCCAGCACTCAAGACACCAGTTGAAAAAATCCTGAAACAGGCTTGAGAAGACAGGCTAGAACTGCTGTTGTGCAAAAGGCAGAGAGGCAAGACTTAGACACAGTTCAACTAAGTAGGATCAGATATAGCACCTACACCATTGCCTGCTGTTTAAAGGACAGTAGTCAGGCTCCTCACAATCAAGAGAGGAGGGAAAGACTGGAAAAAGCTCGATGTACCGTAATGAACCCAATCTGATTACTAGACAGTAGTCCTTACCAGGAAGGACACAAAAGAGAAGTAGATCCGTGATTCACCACTGCAAAGAGAGCATTCACAGGGGAGTGTGTCTAGCGAGGGAGAGCCTGAAAGGAGACAACAGACATGATCCATCATGGTGAGGCTGAGTGACATTGAATTACTACAGAAGACTTTCAAAGAAAGAACACAAATGCTAAAAGGATAAGACTATTAGATCTGGGGTGGTACAACAAGAATGGAGAGAACAAGTATCTAAAAAGACTTTACAAGTCTATCTTTTTGAAGCAGTAAGAAAACATCATAGAGAGTAGTCAAGGGCTAGGAGAATGCAGATGAAATGGAAACCTCGATATTAATAGGGTGAGGAGAGTTGTCTAGTAGCAAAAATCTGAATCAAAACTAGTTTGGAGTGTAGAAGCCATAGAGGAGAGGTTACAGGCAGGCAAGAGATGAGTCGGCATCGGGGGGTGGGGAAAGAAATACCAGGGGAAAAAAAATTGAAGATGACAGCCAGCGAGAGAAGAGAAATCTAGCAATGACACCAAGAAGAGCAAAAAAACCCCAGATGCATTCTCAAAGGTTGTATTCTTCAACCGGGGCCATGCAAGGAGATCCCGTAGGTGGCAGAGGAAGGCTGCGGGACAGCAGGGGCGTCTGCTGGGGCGGCGGGGATTCGGGGAGGGGGATGGATCATGGCAGGGCAAGCAGAGGCGAGACTGGGACTCCCAGGGAGAGCACCCAGCCAGCCCAAGACAGCAGAGCGCTGGAGCAAAGAAACACCAAAGCCGACGCTGCGGGGGGAAAGAAGAGGCTATCCAGGCCGGAGCCGCAGGCAGAGGGAAGGAGAGGCAGGACAGCAGTAGCGAGAGGCCGACGGGTGCAAGGAGCAGCCCCTCGGAATCTCACAGAGAGCGGGAACTGCGCCCTGAGGGAAAGTGGGACCCTGCGGGCGCGGCGGGGAGCGGACGAAATGGGGGGCAGCCGGCAGCTGCCCCGCGCCGGTGGACGATGCCCAGCCCCGCACCCGGTCGCCGTTAGCGCCTTGACCGCACGTACCTGCCCCGCCGTCCGGACTGCGCGGCGGCAGCAGCACCGCCCGCCCCCGCCACGGGCCGGCCCCGGGGACCGCCCGCCCCGCCACCCCCAGCATGGTGGCAGTGGGGAGGCGCCGGCCCTTCCTGCCCTTCCTCCCGTCAGCCCGCGCACCTCTCGCGAGCTCCTGGCGGTATTTAAGCTTTGGGGCGGCCATTTCGCGCCCTTTGGGGCAGCGATGCGTGAGGCGGAGGGGAGGTAGGTGTGGGCGCGATCAGTATCCGCCGCCATCCGCGGCGCTATCGAGGGACCGGGTGAGGGCGGCGGTATGGAGCCGTGCCCGCTCGCCCAGCGCCTCGACCGGGGAACCCTTCCGCGGGGAAGCGCCCGGGGTGGGCTGGCGGAGCGGCCTTGGTTGTCCTCGGGAGCGGTCTGTATGGCGGCCACCGCTGAGGCTGTTGTGGGGAGCGATGGCGGTGGGGTGTCGCCGACCTGTGGGTGCCCACACACAAAATGTCCGCCGTGGCGCCGGCCCCGGCGCGCTGGTGGAGGCGGGGTGGGGGGGGTGAGCGGTGCGTCCGGCGCCTTTCGACCTGAGGTAAATGTTGGCGAATTAATCGATGGCTGCTTTTAGGAGGGGAGAAGATTGTTTGAAATAATCGGCCAGTTACATGCTGGTTGTTTTTCTTCCCTAAGATGTGTCTGGCGTGCCAGCGGTTACGAGTAGAGCTGCAGGAGAGGCGGTAAATGATGCTGAGCTGCCGACTGTAAGTACCAGCCACAGCCGGTGTAGTTAATCGTGCTGTTATTGCACGTGTTCGTGCTTTTATCTTGGGCTGTTCCGTTTCGGGACGCTGTGTTTGCCCGGTCTTGGGTGAGCTGACTTGAGCGGTGTGCCTGCGCTTTGTCCAGGGCACAGCACTACAAGTTTCTGTCAAAAATCACCTTTTCTCACAGCAAAAGACAGATTGGGTCCCTGTGTTGCCTTTTTAAGTGCATTAGGATGAGTTTAAGGTCTAGCGAGCGCACTTATAAGCCTGCATTTAATGCACATTTGGAATGAAATCTTTTCATCGTGAAAAATGCATCAGGGTAGGCTCCGTCTTGAACAATTAGATGATGCAAAATGTCGTCTAAGCGTAGACTGCTTAAAATTCAGTCACTGATGTATGGCTGCAGCAATTTTGTGATGTTTTTATCTTTGTTCTGAGAATAACTTCGAGGTCACTTGTAGCTGTATGGGTTAGAGAGGAAACGAAACTTAATATTGTGAGCAGTCATGGCTGTTCATGTTCTGTAGCCATTTGTTCTGGCCTGCTATTCTTTACTACTAGTCAATATGTATCTACTGTATTTTCAAACTTCTCAATTTGCTGTTGCATACATACCCTTTTGTCTTTGTGTGCTTTTGGGAAGCCTTCTCCCTGAATCTGTGCAGCAATCTGTACTCTGATTGAGAGTATCGAGACAACAGCAGGTTATCTGAGGACAGTAGATGAGTTCTACTATAGTGTCTTGAGGTGCCAAATTGTGTGTTTGAAATATTAATGAGTATGATGATGCGTTTGTGAAACGGTAAAAAGCATGGTAAAATTACAAAGATACAGACCTACGGGGCTAGTAAATGACGAACAAGCAGGTAGAATAACTCGAGGCTATTACTAGGGAAGGACAGGTTCCTGTGCGGTGCGTTGCAGTCCCTTTTGTATAGACTTGGGCAGCTAAAGGGGTGGATTGGGTTATATTGCAGATTTAACTGAAAATGAACGTTTTGATTGTGGGGCTAGTTTCCATGTGGATTGATAACCAGTGAACAAAGATTTGATAGATTGTTAGAGCAGGAGGCTTTAGGTAATCACGTAGCTAGCAAAAGAACGGAATATGGCATTGATTGCTTCTGATGACTACACTGTGTAGATTAGTTTAAAAAAGTTGTAAACCACAGTGAAGTGAGTATTTGTATATGACTTAAAACTACAATATCCCTACAAGTACAAGAAGCTGTTGGCTACATAGAATAATAGAATCTGTTGGGTTGGAAGGGACCTCTAAAGGTCATCTAATCCAACCCCCCGGCAGTAAATAGAGACATCTTCAACTAGATCAGGTTGCTCAGAGCCTCATCCAGCCTGGCCTTGAATGTCTCCAGGGATGGGGCCTCCACCACCTCTCTGGGCAACCTGTGCCAGTGTCTCACCACCCTCAGTGTAAAGAACTTCTTCCTCATGCCTAATCTATACCTACCCTGCTCTAGTTTAAAACCATTGCCCCTCATCCTGTTGCTACATGCCCTTGCAACCAGCCCCTCCATGGCTTTCTTATAGGCCCCCTTCAGGTACTGGAAGGCTGTTAACAGGTCTCCCTGGAGCCTTCTCTTCTCCAGGCTGGACAACCCCAACTCTCTCAGCCTGTCTTCATAGGAGAGGTGCTCCAGCCCTCTGATCGTCTTCATGGCCCACACATGCATGTGTGCTTATATAAGGGAAAACATTCCTAGAAGTCATTTCTACAAGTTTCTGAACATCTGATGCAACTTTGAAGTTAGCCTTGCTTTTAGCAGGAGTTGGACCAAAAGAGCTGTAAAAATCCATTCTGACCTAAATCATGCTATGAATATCTTGAGATAAGTGGCTGCAACTTAACTTACTATAAAGGTTCATACATTTGCTCATGGTTCACAGGATAATCTTTGTTAAAGTTTGCTCACAGATTTTTATTGGAAGTTTACCCTATTAGGTGGAGTGGTGGAAGGCTTGTAACCTGATTACATAGAATTTTCTTTAATTTCTTGAATTCTCATTTTTAGGGCAAACTGAAATATGACTGATACAGATGAGTCCCAGGCTTCTGACACTGATTACCCTGAGCTGATATGCAGCCGGCAGAAAGAACCATATAAGGTACATGCATGTGAAACAAATAAACAACTGGAATGTTCACGTTCAAGGCAGAAGAATGTTGCTCCTGAGGAGTCTTCAGATGAGCTTAACAGTATATGTAATTCTTCAGCTGAGGTTTTACTGGACAGCAGTGATTCAGAAAGGTGAGTTTTTAAATCTCTAGTTTAGAATTTTTCATGTGAAGAACCTGTGTCATTCATAAAAGTATACATTCTTTTGAATTTAAATATATTTTTCTTCAGTGATGTTTCTGCTGCTGTTGGCAATGAGTACCATCCTAAGTGCTCCATTGGAGCTTCAGAGGAAAAAAGGAGATCTCAATCTTCAAAGCAACGAGCTGATGAATCTGCTGCAGCAATGCCTGACAATGAAAGCTCTTCAGATTCTTCTCTGTCCCCTCCGAGTCCAGTGAAAGCATCTGAAACTTCCACGAAGCAGAAGTCAAAATTCAATTTGAAAGCGATTTTTGCATATCACTTCAGGGGAAAGAAGTTTAAGGCTGCTGCGCACCGAAAATATAAGTGTGGCTCAAGCAAGAACAAGAAGAGGTACGAGAGCACGCAGATGCCTACAGGGAGGCCACCACTGACAGCCTCACCTCAAGAGCAAAAGAGAAGGCTTCTACACAGAGGCTTTCATTTCCCTTTTGTTGAAAAACATTATGGAAAGAAACATATTCCCTTAAAGATGGTTCTTGGCTATGAGGTGAGTTCTCTGTTTTGTGGGATAAATATAGTATTTTTTTAGTCTAAAGACCAAGTGAATTTAAATTGGCTTCTATCTGATAGGCTATAATAAAACAATGAAACAGTTTTTGCTTCTGTTAAACAGGACACTTGATGTTGTCTGTTTAATAACTTAAAGACAAACACAGGTAAAATACGGGTGTCAATAAATGTTGCCATTCAGTTCATAATATAAATGCTTTATAGTGGTATTTTTAAGATCTCACCTGATGCATTTTTCTTTAGCAAGCAGCTGCAAAGGGATATTTCCAGTACATTGAAATGCTTAAATATGAAGAACATCTTAGAAAAGCTTTAAAAGCCCTTCAGGCTAATGAAGACCTAGAAAGAGAATGCCTGGCGGTACGGAAACACAAATATTTAGATGATGAAGGCCCCATTTCACCTATTCAGGAGATGAAGTAAGTTCATCCTTATATTTTCCGGTGGTATAAAACTTGCTCTTTTATTCTTAACTAAAATATAAGTTTGTGTATACAGATAGATGCATCACGCACACAGAGGGACACAGCCCTAGGTCACCCCCAGCCTGTTTGCTGGCCTGGGGAGGGCATCAACACTGCTTTAGCTGCAGACCCAAAACACAGTACCATACAGGCTGCTGTGCAAGACGAGTACAATCTGCTGCTCTTAACAGTTGAGGAATTCGGGAGGTAGTAGAGTTGCTTGTAGCAGCATGCGATTTAGTGACAGAGTTGTAGGTATATCGGGTTCAGTTCCTATGCTGTCCTTTTAGCCTGTATCGGCATTGTGTAATCTAAATGTGAATATCTGCTTATGAAAGCATTGGGTTTTTTTGGGGAACAAAACACTCAGCTGCTTGGGATTCTGTGATTGTAAATGTGACTTGGAACTGCTTGTACAATGAGATATTTTTAATCTAAAGACTGATTGTTTCAAGTGGTGATTTGTACTGTCTCATTAAACTGACATGGTAGAAATGTTTTAAAACAAAAAACTATACTTCCTGAAATTAGTCCCTCTATAGTTATCCCAAATAAAAATGTGAAGTGTTTTATGGCAAAGGCTAAAAGATATTTTTTAATTTCCTTTTTACTTTATTAAGCATTGAAGTATCATGTTAGGTCTTTCTTTATGGTCATTTAACTTAAATGTGCTAAATGGATCAGTAAAGCAGGAAGAATAATTAATGTCGTAAATATACTCAGCACCTTAAAACTAGAAAGCCTAAAAGACAGTGAAAAAGTGCAAAGCTGTCCCTCAGCTACTGTTCACTTTAGTAATAAGCACTTACACTGCTAATTTATATGAGTGGAAGTATTAGGGTGAGCCTGTAAAATGAGTAACAACAACTAGCTTGCTTCCTTAAAAAAAAGCAGAACAAACAAAGTTCTGTAGAATAAATGCAAGCCAGCTCATCCAGGCACTCAGTTCTTTGAATACTAGAAGACTTCTGAGGTTTTGGGACGAGTCCTTCTGGTGTCGCTTGTTGAAACCATAGTACTAAAATGGCTTCATGTCTTTCTGGGGAGTTCTTTATATCTTGAGAGAAAAATCTGTGGATGGTAGTGGGATTTCATACTTGTGTTTCATGGCAGTCTGGAGAGAATACTTCTCAGTTGTAGTACCAGGAAGACAGCTGTGTAGTCTTCTTAGCTGAGGCCTCTTATTTTCTTCATTGTATTCTGCTTGATTTCTAATTTGCTGACTTTCTAGCCTGTTTGCCAGTGTAATCCTAAATATCTCAAAACCACTAGTGATGGCTACTACTAAATTTCTCCTGCTGCTAAGCGCTGCTTCCATCCTACCAGTATTGCTAGTCGGGATGTAATTCTGCTGTCAGACACTATCATTTGAGAACAACCGCGTGAAGAAGTAGTATTAACTTAAACCCACAAGCTGTAGCGCTTCCATATGCATTAAGAGAAACTAGGGCTTGTAGTGGGAAAATAGTTTACATGTCTTAGACCGCTATGAAAGTACAGAGCTTGATTTGAATTTCTGTATTTCAGTCATGATGATGATGGCTTGAATTCTGATAATCCAGAAGACTTCGATGCCAGAGTAGTGGTGAGTAAATGTTCCTTAACTTCAGAAACTCCATAACCTTCTTCCTATTTTGAGGTTAAAGAATTGGTAAATAATGTCTTCAGTACTTAATTCTTGAGTTTATGTCCAAAGGTACCTGTATGATACCTGTGAATCTTGATCTGTAGTGCAAAAGGGAGTAGTTTTGAGAGTCCAGACTCTCCTCCTTGGAAATAATGCTGGAATGTATGGGAATTCTAGGGTTCTATGAAGAGTTCTTAAAATCTGCAAAGTTACTACAAAAATTTTACTTTTTCAGTATCTCAAAGCTAGACTTGTGAATACTTCTGTCTTCCATTTCCTTAGGAGAACAGCTCTTTCATTATAAGCAGCAAAATGCCCAGTAAGAAAAAAATCAAAGCCAGAAAAAAATCATGCAAAATCAATTGAAGTGATCGAAATAGAGGAGGAAGACAACTCTGCTTCTGAGAACTCTGTGCTTCTACAAGGTTCACCTCTGAACAGAAAACTTAACGAATGAGGTGGCAGTGGTCACTCTTCAGATTCCTTTTTCGTGGCTACTTGGCTTAAATCATTGGTCTGAAGTCAATGTTGAGCTATCAGCCAAGCAATCTAGTCAGACTTGGTTTAAGGTGAGTATATTTGGCTTCTGTCTGAAACTGTTACAAAACAAGTGTAATCTTTTTGCTAAGCTTTTACGTGTCTTCTGTGATGTCCTGTTGGGTGTATGATATCCTTGATTCAGTGGCTGGTAATCTTGCTGAACCGCTAGCTTCTGCAACTTGACTTCTGTTAACCAATGGATCGTAGAATTTATGTAATTAAAAATAGGAAAACAAGTTCCAAATATTGTAACATAGAAGGGCCACAGTATAGAAAAGTGTATGCATTTGCATAGAGACATATACATGCTCATGTTACAAAGGGCAATTTGAACACCTTTTCTCTTTTCATAGCTGACTTGAGGGTGAGTGGTACTTGAGGGACTATCTTTCCATATCTTAAGGAAATGCAGGTTATACTTCGAAATACTTAAAGAGCTGAGTAAGACTTGAAGACAGAATTGAAGCTTAATGCGAATTTTTGTGTCAACAGTAAAAATGCAAAAGTCGTTAGTCAGCTTGGACAAAAGCCTATTGCAAAATGTGGTTAATGCATTTGAATGATGATAAAATCAATTTGTATGATTGAGGTTGTCTATTCCATGCAGAATAACTTTTCAGAAAACTAATTCTCTGCTCCTAACACAATAATCTGAAGTTATCTTAATAACTGTAGCAGCATAATGAATCTTACATAAAGATTCTTTTTCCCGTCTTGCCATCTTCTGTCCAGAATGGGGTCTGATGTGAATGTGACTAAGCAGAAGATGAAAGCTCTTTATAAATTACTTAACAAACCTTGCCTGATTTGCAAATACCTTTCTCAAAAGGGTTTTTTTTAGAGATGGAAACAATGACTAGTGAATGTTTAGAAAAATGGTCTGAATGTGGCTAACTGCTAGAAACAAGGCTGTCTTGGTAGCAGTAGAAATAAAAAAAAAAAATGTTTGAGAAGTTTCCTTGTGAGTCAATGAGATGTAAATAACCAAAGGGTGATGTGCATCACTCACATACTCTAATAACCAAATCTCTTATCAGCAACAAACTAACAGCTGTTCAGCAGGTAAAAGTAGTCTGCGCTGAACAGGGATATTGTCAGAAAAAGACTTATATCTACTGTTTTAATTTCCTTCAAAATGCAATTGACAGTGAGAGGAGATTTACAATAGGTGCTCAGTATAATGAGAGCAGGTCAAGTTGCATTCCTTATGCTCGAATTAGTGTCCCAAATCTTTGTAAAGGAAGTTTGGGGTTTCCCAGATGCAACTTGGTAGCTCTAAGAAATAAGACTGCAAAAATTACTCTTCACTAGTTGAAGATCCCATTTAATATTGGTCCAAAATTAATGGCTAAATGTAACTCTTTTAGGCATCTACCTGAGAAATACTCTGTATGGCTTGAAAGACTCATCCTGGATCTAGGAGTGGGGTTCTTGCTTGGTAAGGCCTAGCGAGGTGGTATGTGGAGTCTCGCTCATTCTGCAGTTCATGTGATGAATTTTTCTGTTCAACTGCTGAGTGACTCAGAAATGAACTAAATTTCAATTCTGATTAGAACTGGATAAATACACATGAAAATCTCTTATTACAACTGTTAAATGGATTGATGAAACCTAGCTTTTGGCTTTAGGAATTGTCAGTTATTTGACTGTATCTGATAGTTCTTATCACTTTGTTTTTTTTCTTCTAGTTTATGTTGCTTTTGGGAGATGAAATACTGCTCAGTTTTCTCGGATGTGCAAGGTAAGCTGTTATTTGGTTTGCAGTTCTTGTTTTCTTCAGGTGGGTTTTTTGCTTCGCAAAATGTTTTGGGAAAGCAGTATTCTAGAGTTCAAACAAATATATTAGTGTTCCATAACCGCGCAACCTCTGTGGAGCTTTCAAAGTATTGAGTTCAGTGTAATGTCTCTTTTATCAGTCTCACCAAAATCAGAGCCTGTAGCCTCTGCTTGAATGAAAATTAAAACTTAGGAGTTCTTGAATACCTGTGTATTAAATTGAGTTTTTTGTTAGGAGTTACATATAGAAATACTTTGTTTTTACCTGATGTTGAATGCTGCAGGGCAGCTTAATCTCTCTGATTTGGTTTGGACAATACCTGGGATCTTCTCTGCTGAAGATGTTGAACTACTGTAGGTGTAGTCTCCTGGTGGTGCCTCACCCACACTTTCTGTACCAGGGTGTATCACACAGCTGCAGCTTCTGATCGTGTCCTTCTGGTAAAATTTCATCTTTGAGCATGTCCCATGCAAGAATAGAGGGACGGCAGGAAGAAGCTGGTAGTCTTGCATGTATGTATTGCTAAAGCTGTGAATCTTGTTACCAAGTTTGTGTGGCTTCAGGAGAGTCTAGGAAATGGCATGAAAGACAATGCCGTGTAAGATTACTGGACAGGAAAATATCTTTAACATGGGAAGCCCTGAGCTAAAGCTGGGCAAGTAATGAAACCTTGCAAGAACATACTTAAGTAAGAGGATGGGAACAGGGCATCTTATTTGGCCATTGCTGCAGTAGGGGTAATGGGCTAAATCACATACCAGTTCGACACAGCATAAATTGTTCTTATGATGGTGTATCCGATACTGAACTTCTTGGCACAGTAACCTTAGTCCAAACTATACCTGCCTCTAAAAACAGAAAACAAAGTAGCGGAAGGTGACAGTTATTAATGGTGAGTATAGAGTAAACTGGGAAATAGCTTCAAATGCTGTTTCAAAAGTAGTGGGGAAATAGAAGCTGATGCATTGAATCTGTTCTAGCACGTGTTCAGTTTTTGTCTGTTGCTGTAGACAAAAACCTGGAACCTAGTGCTTAGAAAAAACCCTTTTTTGCAACCCACAGCTGATTAACATATTAGTTGTGTTACTTATATGAAGGGACAATATTTGCATGCATTCAAACTACAGTTCATTTGAACACTGATAAATCTAGAGCATGGGCTTCATATTGCAGACTTGCAGAAGTGTAGTCATATCAATTTCCTTCCAGACTCTGCAGATGAACACACCAGATCGGCAACAGGGAGCAGTTGTAACTTTTTTGGACTGCTTGAATTCTTAATGGCTGTTTGCTGGCATTCTGATGTACAAATTCGTTATTTCAGTGGACTTCAGTGGAATTTGTTAGCGGCAGAGGTAAGCTTTGTGGTTCTCCTGAACTTCAGCATGAGTGTTAGATTTCTTCAGACAAGTACTATTTCCACAGCAAGTAATCAGACCAGTTTGTGCACTGTACGGTATCTGCACCCAGCAGTATCTTCCTGATGGGGTGTTCAAAAAGCAGTGCTACAGCATTTCAGCAGCTGGCATCGTTGGTTTTCATGCGGATGTGCTGGTTAAACTTGGTATTTCTGTTGAAACAAGTAGCCTGAAAATTTCTTACTGGGAATCTTGTCAAATGCAGCATTGAAGAATTGTTGAACTGTTACGGGATAAAAGCATAGTTAAATCAATGACATTGTTCCAAAATATTTCTTCTTAAAGGGGCATTTCTGCGATGTCTGGAACATAATGGAAAGTCTCTACTTAAGGGTAAGTATTGAGGAAGCAGTTTTCCTATGTGGAGGTAGTTGGATGAGGATCTTAAAGCTCAAATCTTAGCTTTTTCATTGCCTTTCTACAAAGAAACAATATTTTATTTTGAAACAAAAATCCAAGTACCAGATGGCAGCTAGTGACATGTGTTAAAGTTAACTGGCTAGGCTTCAAAACCAGAAGCTATTCTGCAGACATTGTGAAAAGTTAATTGTTATGCCTCGTTATTCAGCAAATAGACACAACTCGCTGTGTGTCTGAATTGAAAAACGTGGCTAGAAGAGTAACAGGTTGTGCTTTCCTCACTGTAAAGTTAATTGCAGTGGTGACAATGAGACCTGTAACAAGTTTACTTAGTGGGACAGTTACGCAGGCACAGTTAAAGATGCTGCTACTGTAAAATCTCAAGGATTAGCTTGTTTTGATGTTTTTTGAACTCTGCATCCTGACTACTAAAGCAAGTAGAATTAGCAGGTAGAGGAAAAATACTTGCAGTTTTGCATTATCGTAGATGGCTTATTAGAGCATGTTTGTAAGCTGTCTTAAAATAGTATGTCATAAGCGTTTTCTTTACATCACAGTACCAGCTGAGTGTTCGGTAAATCCCTTGGTTGTATCTTCTGTGCCATAATGCTCCAAGTTCTTAAATTGCAGATAAATTTTGTTGATAGCTGTGTGATAGACTGGGCCATGGCAAGAAATGCTTTGGTTTAGCATCAGCATTCAGGCAGTGTAACTGGACTATGGTCTACCTGCATCATATTGAGTACAAAAGTGCCTAAGTCTTAATAAATTACTGAAATACTGAAGAAATTTGGAACTGTTACTCAGATGCAACAACTTACTTCTGTTTAGGAAGTCCACGTGATGTGGTCCAGTCTGAACTAGCATCTTGGTAAGTTAATGCGACAGACTGTTTTTTAACCCTTGCCTGTTGCAGGTTAGCTGTCTTTGGCCTAGTGAGCTGGTTATATTGCTGGGTTTTCTTACTGTGAAGATGCAGTGTTGCTTTAGAAAACATAAGAGCTTATCTTCCCCCAGACTTTGGAATACTGTGAGAAAATTGTTGTGATGATTGGCAAAATGTTCAACTGCTCTGAAAAGAGTGAGTGAAAATAGCCTTTCTGAACAAATCTACTACATGAGTGTCCTTTTCCTGTCACTTTATTCAGGGCATCCGAGTATTTAACACGCAGTGTTTTGTATCAGTGAGCAAAGATCATGACTATGTGACTTTATTTTAAAAGTAATCAAAATAAAAAGAGCTGTCAAATTAAACAGGGTAATATTCAGACATTATAGTAGCTTTAAGTGTGATTCCAGATCCAGGCTGCCTGTAACACCTGTGGAGGTTAGAACCATTTAAGTACGAAGTACTGCTGTAGGTTCTGTATGCACATACATGTCAGTTCGTAACCTTACCCTGCTTTTTCAGGTGGTATGTGATTAGAGAAAATGAGAGAAGACATGGAGGATGCTATTTCACAGTCAACTGAAGCCCCTTCTAGGTTAGTACAGCATCTGAGGTTCTGTGTGTTCCTTAATGATCGGAGGGCTCTGGTTTCAGTGGCTGGAAGTCTGTATCAGATGAAGCTTACTGACTTGTGGAGTGTTTCAGGGACTTTTTTTTCAAAACTATTTTGGTGTATTTTAATGTAGTACTCCCTCTGTTAAATGAAGAATTTATTTTAACTTTGGTTTGTCCAAAGAACAGTCATACAAATTTCTCCGTCAAAAAGGAGGTGATCAGCATAATTGCTTAAATTGATAGTTTTACAAGTTATGCTTAGCAGCAAAGTTACAAGGAGGATTCTGCGTGAGTACAATTTTGTGGTTAATTCCCTGTGTCATTTGCCTTTCAGGTAACATTAAAACTGTTGCTAATATGAAGAAGTTACTTCATCTTCCCCGAATGTTACTGTATCATTTACCTTCCTCCTTTCCCCAAATGTCTTGAAACCAGTTAAAAAGACACTTAGTAGGGTCTGTGAGATACTTTTCCACTCTGCTTGATTTTTTTTTTTTTTTTTTAATCTCTTGTGTTCATTTATAGTATGAGGAATGTTGAGGTCTATCCCGATAGGATCTCCTCTGTAGGTTCGTGTCGTTGGAAACGCCTCACAGAATAAACTTGTGGTTTTGCTTTACCCATTGAACTACCTGTTAGCTCTGTGGGATAAAACTGCAAGACAGATCTCGGCAGATGTAGCATCCTAGGAACTGTAATAATGCATTATGTTCTCCTTCAGGTGCTCACTTCTGCTTTTGATACAAATGAAAAAGTGATTCAACTGGAAAACCTTGGTAAGAGCCAAAAGACAGTGTGTGCTGGGACTTAAAGTGTAACCAACACATTAAATTGCATGGGCTGAACTTGCTCTTCAGCCAGGTTTTTGTGTGGTTACCTGATTTCTAACATGATTTCTTGTGGTTTGAGTTTTCTGGATGGTTTGAAACAGTCTATTCCCCCCTTGATCACGAAGGAGTGACGCTTATTTCTTATTTTGGTGTCTGTAAGTAAGAGACAGCACTGTCTGAACTTGAAGTAACCTCACGAACATGCATTTTTGTTCTGTGTCAAGAGATGCTCGATAGTTTCATACTAAGCAGCAAACTGGGGTCAGATCTTTACGTTAGTGTTTTAAAGAGTTAATTTCTGAGCAGCTCAGCCAGGTTACTACTATACAATTAAAATTCCTGGCTTCTGTTCTACAGAATGGAGGATGTAAGGCAAAACAAGCAAAATCGCCTGGAAGAAGGATAAATCCGTCACAGCAGGAATATGTAAAAACTCTGAAGAATTCTGAGGTTGCTCTTCCTATTAGGTGAAATTCATGTGCTCTCTTTTCCCTCTTCAGTTGCACGGTAGCTTTTGTGAAACAAGGAGTACATCAGGGTAGCTTATTTGCTAGACACTAACTGGTGCCTACGAAAGCTTGAGTGTTAAAGTGAGCAGTTGTGGATGAAGAGCTACTGCAGCTCTTGCACTGTATGGTATCTGCACCCAGCAGCGTTCTCCTGATGGGATGTTCAAAGAACAGTGCTACAGTAGTTCAGCATTTGGCATCGTTGGTTTTCGTTCTGCTGTGTCTGTAAAACCTGGTATTTTTGCTGATACAGTCTTTGTCCTCTTGTCCTTGCTTCCTATTTTCCTGTTCCAGTGCGAGAACCGGATACTGGCCAGTATCCAGAACTGGAACTCGACAAATGCATTGTTTATTTTTCTTCTTTTTTTAAGCAGGTGCTTTAGGATACAGAAGAACGTGAGTTTTGCGGTGTTAAAAGGATGAGCTGTGGAAGATGATGACAACCTGTTTGACGGGTGAGCACTGGGTTACTTGTCAGTTGAGGAGGTTTCATGCAACTTTGCAGAAGTTTGCGTATTAACTCGGTATGGCTCTTGAACATTGAGGCTTCAGTGAACTGTTACAGACAAGTGTAGGAATGGTTGTCTAGTAGCAGAGATTGCTGGGCAGGGCTCACCCCAGATCTTGGCAGGATCTGAGAGGTTCTTATCTGCGAGTCATTCTTGCGTGTGTGTATATATATACTTTAAATGGAGGTCACGGTTGCGCAGTGATTTGTAGTACTAGTTTCTGCATTAGGCTGATGCTGGTTGTGAGGAATTCCTCCGTACTCAAAGCCTTTAACAGATTTTTAGGCTTGGTGGTGTACAGAGCTTGGCTTACATATTGGCATGATTAACTGGAAGGATGGTAAGGGATGGAAAACTTGAATGTTGATTTAAGTTGGTAATAGCAGTGAGAGGACATAGCTGGTCATTACCAAGGCTGCTGGGATGTTGCTGTTTCTGGTGAGCTGTGGACATGACCGTAAAACAAGTCCATCAGACTCTTGAATTGCCACATGATGTGGCACCAAGTCTGCTGGGAATAAAGCTTTAGTGTAGGTCACAGACACAGCGCTCCCTCCTTCGGCTGTTAAGACAAAGGCAGGTTCCTGCTGAGGTGTAGGTATGTGGCTGTATCCTTGGGCACTAGTTCTAGCTAGAACCTTTGTAACTTGGACTCCAGAAGCTGCTGCTGAGAGGATGGTTGTGACACACCCAGAAGCAAAAAGAGGAGACAAAAGGCTGCTCCATGCAATTTACATCCAGCTTGAGTTTGTTGTAACTTTACTGACACTAAAACCAAATCTCTTCAACCCACAGTGTCTGCTGCTAAGTCACTGCATCTCAGAGGTGTGAGAAACACCGCCCAAGTGCCACCAAAGTGAGTCTGAAGGTAAGAGTGCTCAGCAAAACTGGTGGTACTAAAAAGAAATTCAAGGTCACTTCAAAGAGGGTTTGCGTGGCTGAAAAACCAGCAGCTCTTAACGCGGTGACCGCATAGTGAAATCCTCTGCAGGATGCCGTGGACACCTGGTGTGTGCTATGGTCTATTTATGAGGAGATATGCCTTGTGGAGTGAGGCCTCTTGGAGTGAAAAAGGAGGTTTATTTTGAGATGCTGATGTAGGGAAGAGGCTGCTCAGTTCCATTCTGAAGCCAGCTGACTTTCGCAGCATGTGAAGTTGGAGAACAACAGGTTGATACAATTTTGTGCTATGAGCAGGCTTGTAACTTAATTGCTGCTTCCTTTTCCCTGGGCAATACCGTACCTTCCTAGAGCTGCATGGATGGGAGTACTTACAGGAAATGGAAAACAATGATACTTGAAGCTGGCATTGAAGTCATGCTTTTGCCCCTTACCACTTCAGTAAGGGGTGTATGCACATGTTCCCTGTGTCACTGCTTTTACACCAGCACCATGTCCTGAAATTAAGCTGCTTCAGAGGTGGGGAAAATATGCTGAGCATGAAGAGAGTTCAGATCACTTTTCTTTTGAGTAAGAGTGCTAATATATTCTTTTCCTCTCTCAGGTCCCTGGTGATGTTGCTGCGAGTCTGCTGCAAGGGACTGCACAGCTCCTCCATATAGAGAAAGAACCTTATCTAGAGTGTTTATTGCAGTAACTAAGAATTGAACATTTGTTTTATCTTCCCTTACTGCTTTGTAAATTGAAATAGCGCATGTTGTCTAAAACCCAGTTCAGAAGTGTAAGGGGCCTTTGCCCTTACCCTTTCAGTTGAGTTGTGACTGGTCTCTGTTTTGCCCTTCTGGGAGATGTGGCCGAGCTGCCTGCTTGGCCTTGCAGAAGAGCTCCCTAAACTGAGTGACTGGAGAAGGTCTTACCAGCTGTTGCCCCTCACTTCTCTGATACTGAACTCAACTGGACTAAAGCTCTGTAGAGGTACGTTCTGTACAGAATGTCACAGCATTTAATAAAACTGATGTCTGAAAGCTGCAGCCTGGGATTATTTCCTGTTGCTACACTGTAAGTAAACAAAGGAGAAGTCAGTAAGTTGTGGCTGTGAGCAGCTGGGGCTTGTGGTCTGACCATAAGAAGAGCCATGAGGGGGGAGATGAGAGGGACTATGCCTGCTGCACCTCTACTCTTTGCAGGGCAAAAAGCCTCCACCTGATGTCACTCTCTGAAACACCAAGCTTGTTTTGTCTTGTGCTCTGCACTTACCAGGGGGGTAACAACTTGCTTCAGCTGCTGCAGTACAGAGACTGAAAAAATAAGTGAAAACAAGCATAAGCTATAGTTAATTGCAGTAAAGTATTGGAAACTTGTTTTTGATGAGCATTTTAAACAGGGCCAGATTTAATGAAGTGATAATGATAAATTTATAGTAAAAGTTGAGCTTTGGATTTATCTTGATGATGTAGTGACTTACCTCTGACTTGGAGCTCAGGAAACATGGATGGAAGACCTACCTTTGGAAGCAGTAACAGTCCTGTTTTAAGGTGCTTTAAGATGTACCTCTTGAGATAAATCACATAGTGCAAAGAACAGAAAAAAACTTCGGCTTTACAGAAGAAATTGATGTCTTGCATTCTAAGGGTTCAAGTCTTTTTGAAAAAAACAACTTTATTTTAAAATGGTTTATATGCATATATTACAAAAATTAATATGACATCCCTTTAAAATTAAGGCACATGAAGAAAGTCTTTTCACAATGAAGTCTACTCAGAGACAAGCCACATTTAAAGCAGCAGCCAATCTGATCTCAGTAAAACGGGGGGGGGGGTATTACACAAATTTTGTTTACTAGGGCTTTTCCTACAGCTTAAAGCTGAGGATTCCTAATGGCTCCACAGTTAACTTAATGAAGGGGTCTCTTGGATTGTACCGGCACAGTAGTGTTCCTTATTGCTCCAAGTCTTCCACCAGTCACGGTGCTTTCCAAGTCTTCTTGGCTCGTAGTTTTTCCAGCATTTTCTGCAAATAAAACAAACCATGAGACTAGAGTAGCAGGCTTTGGGCCTGGGCCCCAGCAGCCATCCCAGCATGTCAGGATTAGGGAGCATTTCCTTCCTTCCAGCTGCCTGAGGTCCACCAGGGGAGAGGGAGAATAAACAACTCAAGTCCCCTTGTTTAACCCCCTACTCTAGAGCAACTGCAGGCAAACCCAGACAGGGTTCTTGTAACATTAAGCTCAGGTGTGCTCAGCTAGGCAGAATCCAGAAAAAAAAGCGCCTAAACCAACTCCCTGCCTGTTACAATGGAAATTCAGTCAAGTTTGACCTAATGAAAGCCCTGCCATTCTTTTGCCAAGTCGAGTTCCTAGCAGCTGGAGTCCTGAACAGCCCTTCTGCTCACCCGCAAGTCACCAGGAAAATTCAGGCTGAGGCAGACGCACTTTTTAGAGAAGAATTCAGCTCAGTTCTAACGTTGGCAAGGAAATTGTTACGAGGGATAGGCCAATGGCATCACTTAATCCAGGCCAGTTTGATGGTCTCTGTTTCAGTTGCACTTACACCACAGAACTGTCTCAACTAGTCTGATGAGAAGCTCGGTGAAATCTCAAGAGCTGACTAACTAAACGGGCCAGCGCTGTAGCAGACCTACCTTCTGAAACTCTTTAGCCTTTTCTCTGTTCTTAGCATAAGTTTCTTGCCTTATTTTTTCTTCCTTTCTGCTTTTTACTTCTGCAAGTTGATTATAAAGTCTGTTGAAACAGTAGAAAAAAGATTGTGTCTTGTCAGGAAGAAAGCGGCAAAGTTTAAAGGTTTATATGGTCTCAATTGCTAGAAATTAAGAAAGGAAATTTTGGCTCAGCTCTCCAGTAATTAAGAATCACTTCAAATTCCTCTTTAGCTGCATCTAACACACCCCCTTCAGGAGCTGCCCTTCCCACACATTACCGTTAATAAGTGCCCAAGTGCAATTGTGAGCTTTGCTTCCAATTCCATCCAATTCCATCCAGTTCCACGCATCAACTGGTAGAGCCGCCCTGGCAGGATGAGCTGAGCCAGGTGCCAGCAGTTTCTTATGGCAGCTCCGCAAGGGAACTGCCCAGCAGGTGCCTGCATCAAACACGCCTGGCTTCTCTCCCCCCCCTGCTCCCTGTTGGGTCCCACTGGAAATCACAAACTGCTCTGCCTGACCAGTAGCTTTCAGAAGACACAGGCGAATTACTTTTTTTTAATCCAAACTTCTCCGTCTTGTGTTCACGCAATACCTTGATGTACGCTGGTGCATTTCCATTTCTCCAGACTTCCTGTCCTCTGGCGAAGACACCTTCACTTCTCCCACTTTCTTCAACTGATGGGCAACGGCACCTTGTTTTTCTTAAAAAAAAAAAAAAAAAAAAAAGTCAAGCATATCTTAAACCTCTAGTCCAGCTAACTCAAAAGCATGACAGATTTTTAAGTGACACTACAGAAGATGAAACAGGCAGAATGGGCTCAATGGTGATGACATCTCATGTTGAAAAGGAATCTTCACGCTGCTGCCTGTACTCCCAACAGCCAACTTCCAACGCCCCATTGGCAGACATCAGAGATGCATCAGCTCGCTTAATATGGTTGTTCTTTGATAAACAACTACTATATGCAGAGACACCTTATGACTACAAATGTGTGGGCAGATTGTGAAAATACGATGAGGAGCCGTAAGGGCCTTTATAACAGCAAAGAGGCAGCCAGACAGCAGGAAAATCCCTTCCCGCATCCCTGAGGAAATAAATTAAAGAATATTCCAGTCTGCAATAGCAAAGATGCAACAAACATGAAATCTATTCTTCGATATAAACCAGCAACTAAAAGGATACCTAATGCTGTGTCTTGTCCCCAGATGAACCTACCAGAGATAGGAAAAGACGCCTTTTGCCTGCTCAACTTCTCAGACTTTCCTCTTTGAAACTGTCCGGCTTCTGGCTTTTCATTTTCTCTCTCTCTCTTTTTTATTTCTTCTACTCTTTTCAGAGATTTCTGGATGAAGTTCTTCTTTCTTTTTAAAAAGGATTCTTGCAAACTTCCTGGTGTAGCCGCAAACTCCAGCAGCATCACTGTGAAAGAAAATGAGAAGCCTGAATGCATCTTACTTTCAGTAACGAGCAATATTGCCTCTAATGAGCCACACATTTCAGTGAATTTCTCCTAAAACGCTGAGCTTGACTCCTTTGTAAATCGCAGGAGAACGACACTGTGAATGAGGAGTAATCTTGCAAAACAAGCAGCAGTTCAGACCTATGGAACCTAATAACTGTGAGCAGGTCTGCCAAGACAAACACTGTGATAAATACAGCATCCAAGGCATCTTGATGCCTCAAAACATATCAAGGATCTGAGAAGTCCCTACCACGGTTAAGTTCTGTCAATCCCCATCTTGCATGTTACTGCTGTTCATCTTGGACAAAAGAGTATTTCAACATTTTACTGATGTTTCACACTATCATCAGAATAGAAAAAAAAAAAAAAAGACATTCTTGGGCTAGGGAGCTTGGGGACTAACAGGAAATAAAAAAAACTAGTGAAGGTGCATAAACTATACGACAAAAACCCACAAAACACCACAGAATTTTTCCAAATTAAGTAACTACAACACAAAAAAAATGCAGTGTATCGCAGACATTAGGAACTTTCATGAAAGGACAACCTGGCATGGCAAGAGACAAGTCAAAACTGCTTTGTCAATGAGACACACATTAAACCGGTGAAATGTACTACAGACCGAGCCTGAAGAGCAAGATGCACTTGCCTAGGTAAGAGAAGCTCTATGTTTTCCAAAGGAGAGGTGTATTTTATTAATGATTTTAACACTATAAACAAAGACCTTCTCCATCTCAACTGCCGTATGCTGACGTTACACGTAATTACCTGCAGTCTGATGTGAGGGAACAGGACTGTCATTGGGACTCTGAGCTGCGGAAGAACCATCAGGCCTCAAAACCACTGAATAATCTGCATCTGGAGCGAGCGGTAAAAATTCTGTCTCCTGTTTCAAAAGGAATCGGTGACTGGAAATGCTTAAAATATACCACAAATTTGAGTGAAGTGGTAGTACTGTCCCACTAGCATGCAAATAAAAGACGTGCTCTTGCCTTTATAGCAGATGCAAGAAAAACATCACAAATGGATCTTGGTAGTAAGTATTAAAAAGCTACTTTCTAAAAACATTTTAAAACTTAGAAAAATCCATTAGAGACCCTTTGCCCACCAGATTTCAATTGCTCATTGTTAACGCAGGGCTGCATAATTTCATCTCAATGGACGTGGGGGTTTTTTCCCCTCTGTTCTCTCTAGTCCTCCCCCATTACCCTCTCGCTGCTCTGGCTCTTTCCCCCGTTGTCAGCTGGAAGGTGACACCCGCTGCCCAAGTACAGCCTCCTGCTGCCAACCTCCACCTCACCCACATTTCAGTTACTTTATACAGACCCATCCTTAGGCACTTGAGGCACTTCTCTAGATGCCTCCTGCAACTGAAACACGATTCCATCATCTAACCTATTCATCTAGCAGATACACACTACTTGGTTCTACGTTACTGCTGCAGCACCCAAAATACTCTCATGTTACAAACCAGTCCCTCTACAATTTACAGCCTTTGATCTATACAAGCCAACAGCAAAAAGCACACCACAGGCAAATTAAGCATGGCAGTATGACGAGCAGATCGTATTTTCCCCATAAACTTCAAAGTGCTGCGTGGGCCTGGTGTAGCTCCATCCACCAGGTGGGGGATTTTTCCTTTTTTTCCTGTTTAGTTTGTAGTTTTGTCCCACCCTCTCCTCTCCTTCAGGTCTTCAACTAATAGGATACAATTTAGCCTTGCAAACACCAGCAAGATGGTTCTGTTTCTCAGCAAAAGTCTTCCCAAACTCTATCTACACCGATACAACAAGGTAGCGATTTTAAGGAATAGCCCAAATTTAAGATCTATTAGATCTTAAAAACCAGAAAACCTAACATCAAACTAAGATGCTCCAAGCAGCTACTACGCTTGGTAACTCTAACATTCTCTCGTTTTGCAATGGGATTAACTGCTACAGTGGGGCCTCTCTCTGTTATGATTAAGACTAAGTTAAAAGCAGAATTACATTAGCTAATAAAGATTCACCTCGGTAAAAACATTAAATTCGGGTTGATCCACGCGTGCCGGGTTATTGATTTTATCCTCCTTAATCTTCTCTGGGTTAGGATGTTCAACGTCTGATTCTGCAATACTGATGTCATTTGAGCTTATCAGAGTGAGTTCAGGTTCTTCCATAATACCATGCCCTGACTCAGTCTCCTAGAAAATAAATTATACAAGACATGAGTGTAAGGAAGAAAAAAAAATTAAAAAATAAATCACTCTTTCCAGCAACAGGAACAGCTGTTACCTTGTCAGAACGAGGAGGCTCATTCAACATGCAGAAGAAAGAAAATCTGCCCCCAGGCAATAAATGAAATACAGAGAGAGCGCTTTGCCCGAGGTTTTGATGTACGTGAACTCTGGAACCTCAATCCAAGGCAAAGTATTTTATACACCAGTGTTAAAAAAACCCAAATAACACAAAGCAACCAAACAACAACAAAAACTCCACCCCTGCTCCACTCACCTCAAGTTTAAATTACTTAGTTCTAGAGTAAACTTTTTTTTTTAAACACGTCATCAAAGCTATTTCATTAAGTTTGCTTATGCTTTGGTTAAACTATTTACCTCCTTTAGGCTTCTAAAACGTTCTGCCATGTAACACGGATGCATATGCTACACCAACTGATGCTAAGAGAGGGAGAGGCAATAGACGTTACAGCTCCTCCAACAATTGTGGGAACTCCAGCTCATTTTAGCTACTGCTAATTATTTCAGTGCTATGATCTGAAGGAAGTAGTAAGGCAGAAGTCCAGGAAACATGGAAGTCAAACTAGAATTGTAAAAATCAACATTTGCCAAGCTTTCCAATATTAAAGTCTAAAATAACTTGGTGCAACAACAACAACAACAAAAAAAACCCAAGAAAAAAACCTACCCAAATTCCTGCTTTTGAAAATCTGTTGTACTCACCCAGACCGGGATACGACACGAGCTTTTAGGCACAGAACTAGAGTGTTTTTCATGTCTTTCCAGGAAAGAACCATTCTGTTGTATGACAGCCTGTAAATGGATGTCTGAGTCTTCCAGGCTGGTTTCTCTGGGAACCCTCGAAGATTTCTGTGCTTCTGGAAAACCTTGGTCTGGCTCCGTTATATTCGTATTGCACTGAGAGTCCAGCTCCACGGCTTTACCTGCTTCATGTACGTGAACTGATTTTTCAGGAAGCATCACATACTTCTTATCAAATGCCTCCACAGGCATTTTTTCAGAACACAGTGTCTCTTTTAGTAAGCATTGAGGGAAAGTTTCATCCACGGTAACTGGTGTGGTAATTAGCTGATAAAATGCTTTTTGCTCTTCCAGTGGATTCAGACTTCCATTTCGCAGCTCTGCCATTGAACACTGGAGATTAATACATTCCATATTTCTTGCCAGTTCTTCGTATTCTCTGGCAGATGAAATGCAATTCTCACTGCCCCGTTTTTTAGTTCCAGGGGTTTGTTCAAAAGATCTCTGTAACGCAGCACTGAGGTCCTCTGGCTGATCAGCGTTCTGACAGCAATCGCTCAGAGCTGATTCTAATTGCAGTGGGTGAAAAGATCCTTCAGATCCTGCTTCAAAAAATTATCAAGAGTCAAAATTCTAACTAACACAACAGAATTTCAACCTTCAAAAGTCCCTCCATAATGAGCCTTTTTAATAATGTATAATAAGTAGTCCAGAAACATTTTGTTTAAAAAAAAAAGTCTGCTTAAGTTTCTTCAAGTCATTATCGTTACATAAAACGATGACTGCACAGAAAAGAACTTGAAGAAACAACACTTTTTGTTGCTTCTTAGAACATGTTTAGGGACAGACTTCGTGATGGTGCTGACGTAACTACATGGAAAGTCAATGGATTTTACAATTTATACTCTGTAAATGGAAGCTGAGTTCCTTTTGGGCATCCAACAAAGGCTCTAAAACAGGAAGAAAACAATCCAAAAACACCATCACTTGGGCAGAAGCTCTTCAAAGTAGAAAAAACCATCCAAATCGGAACAATGATTGCTGTTCCTACAAATTACCATATTGCACCCTAAACTACCTTTCCCTTAGGACGTACACATATAAATCACAACTCTTTTTTTTTTTTTTTCCAGAAGACCTTTGGAAAAGAGAAAGATCGTGTGTCAACATTTTATTTACGGGGGAGGCATTTCAGCAGTACAGCATATGCTGGCGAGAAAGAGAAATATAATAGATACAGAATAGCTGCTTGCAGCTTTAAACATGAACAGTCTGTGTTTCCAAAAATTGGATGCATATATATGCAAAAACCAAAGATAACTGACCAGGAACATTTACATGATAAATACATCTATTACTGAAAAAATAGCACTGCATTTCCTGTTACTGTTCAGCTTTCTGCTGGAGCACCTTAAAATGCTGAAACACCTGATTCTTGGTAAATAAGAGCTTCAGAAATATTTAGATTCTTACTAGCTGCATTTGGAATTTCAGATCGGTCCTTTCCTTTAGAATACAGGAAATATCAAGTCAATTTACATTCAACTGCAAAAAAAATTAAAAGAAATAATAATACTTTTCCTGCAATAAGCTGCAGTTAATGCTGCTGTAGAATCATGAACTTTTAATCTATTAAATTAATCACTACATTGTAATTTAAAAGTTTATTCCTTCCTCTCTCTTCCCTCCCCCTTTATTTTGTAGATAGATAAAGCAATTCTATAATCAGAGCAAATATCACAGCTTGCAGTGCATAATGACTATTGGTGTGAATTAACAGTGGAAAATTTTTTGAAGGATACAATGTATAAAAGAAAAATGAGTAAAATCAGAGAGATTCTAACACATATACTTCAAAAAAAATAATCAATTTATGGAACTTCCTTAATTTCCTCAAACTTACAAAATGATGGATATGCAAGAACAAACATTTCTAAATGTACTTAAACTGACAGTTTCAGCCAGCGTTGATATTCCTTCACTAACATCATAATTACTGCACAAGCAATAAGTAACATAATATCCATTACGTTATGTGAATATGCAGGTCTGCTTTTGTATTAAAGTCATAACTGCCGAGGAAACACACAACTTCACAAAATGTAATTACCATTAAAGGTGGTGGAGAAGACAGCGTGTGAGAGCGCAGCAGCAGAGTTAAGGCATTTCAAAGCAGAGCTGATAGAGCAGTGAAAAGTTCCTTCCCAGTTTCAGCACAGCAAACCCCCCCTTAAGGGCTGGTATTCACATCCCGGCAGTAGGTTGATTCTGAAAGCACTGATCGGCCTGTGCTCTACGTACCCAGAGTAACATCTTCGTTAACAGACTCTTCCTCTGCTGTAACGCTGTTTGTCCCGTCTGTTTCAAGACTAGAAGGCAGACTGCTTCTTTGTATATTCAAACTGCAGTTTCCCACTTCCAGAAACGTAGACACATCTTGACTTGTTGAAAATTCTGAAGTCTAGTGGCAGAGAAAAAAAATCTTATTTAAGATTCATTTTCTCAGAAATATGAAAGATAAAAAGTTAAAGGTAGTATTTTATTTTTGGATCACATTTCTACTACAACTAGCAAAAATGCTTCTAAGTATATCAAGTTCTAAGTATACCAAAGATTATTATTGTGTTTCTGCTAAACAGAAGATAGTATAGAGATTACACATTTAAATCTTACAGAAATCTTAAGCCAAAGCACTTCCCTCCATCACAGTTTTTCTGTAGTACCTTGCTAAATTCTCTACTGTCTTGTGAAGTTCTGTACTGAGAACAGGATGATGAAGTATCAAAGTCAAGGCTTGGTTCCAAAGGCTGAAAGCGCTGGTGATTCAAGTTCGGAAAATGTCTTTCTCTTTCAGGAAAATCAGGTTCAGCTGCCAGAGCTATAAGAAAAGAGGTTATTTTAAAAACAAACAAACAGCCCTCCCCCAAACACCCCGCTCAAAAAAACCAAACAATGGACAGGACATATCATCACACCTTGCTTCTATAGGCAGGAAATAAATTATATAGAATTCTGCAAGTATACGAATATTAGCTTGTTAAAAAGAAATCTCCACAGCATCTACTTCTTTCACTCTGATACAATGCAGGTACAAAAAGCAGCAAGAAAGTGCTACACTGATGCAATTTTTATTTTTTTTTAATGGAAGATGAAGTCCATAAGCTCTCTGCTCAGCACTTGTGCGATTGCATCAGAAGCAGCGTGGGCTTCCCAGTACAAAATATGCAGTGACAGGAAATCCAATGAAGAGCCGCAAGGACGATTAAAGGAAGGATGAAGCACATGATGTTCAAAGAGAAACCAAAAAATGAGTTTGTTCAATCTTAAGACAAGGCCTGGGGTGTGGGAGAAGGGGTACAGAAATCTCTGCTGTCTACTACATCCTACGAGACAGCATAGAGAAGATGCAGTCTTCAGACTGCTCAGTGACAGAAAGAGAGATAACGGACACAAGATGAAACACAGGAAATTCTGGTTGGCTACAATTAAAAAAAAAAAGTTGCTAAAATGTTGCCCAAGGGAGTGTGGGACCTCTGACTTTGGAGATATTCAGAACCTGCCTGGACAAGGCCTTAAGCAACCTGGTCTAAGCTGGCTCTGCTGTGAGCAGGAAGGAGAATACGGATCACACAACTAGAAGTCCTTCCTAGTCGAGATTCATCTCTTAATTCTATGATTCTAGGTTTTCAAACGTTCCAGGGGGAAGTGGTTCAAATTAATACTGGCACTATCTTCATTAGAGCTAATAAAGATACTCTTATTTTCATGAATTGTTACATTTTTCTAGAGAGCACAGAACTCCCACCAGTCTGTTATTCAGTGTTTCATCAACGACGTGACCCTATGTGAATAATGAAGTATTATATATTATTGTCTCTACCTTCCTGAAGGGAAAGTTGTGCACAAACAAGCGATAAAATTGGCACAGATGAACAGCCTAGCCACATCAGCAGGAAGCTGTGTAAAATTAGACTGTGATCAGATACCTGATCGGACAATCTTTATTTTTTTTTTTGCACTACACTACGCTAAGTGGACCTATAGGTAAAGCAAAGCACGAACAATATCAAACCAGCAGTTCTTGCACGTACAGTCCTTATTGACTTTAAAATGTAAATTGAATATAAACAGACTAACACATAACATTGAGTAAACTCCTCCTCGTTCTGTATGACTAGAGTGCAGCACAAAAATGCCTTAAAATGGCAAATACCTTGGAAACATGTATTGTCCTCTGAGTAAGAGTTCCAGTCTCCAGTACGTTTCCTCAAGACCGGCTGTATCTGACTTCCTTTATAAAGGTACTTCTCTCCTTTGGGCAACTGAGTTCCAGATACTCCAGATAAATTCTCTTGCCTCTGCTTCAAGGTAAAAGGCAGCAAGGAGTTCCAAGGGCGAGCTGCTGTTTCTCTCAAAATTCGATCTTCCGTACTATCAGAAGACAATCCTGAAATGGGAAGCCAGATGTTCCCAGTTTTGCAAATAAACCACTTACATGAAGTCATCTGAAAAGTCACTGCTTAATATCCCGAAACACTCATAAAGAGCTCTGGGGTTTTGTTTCCTTAATTGTGTCCTGTCAACATTCCCACAAACTTTACAAATTTCCACAAGTTCAAGGTGATAATATCTAATTCGGCAGTAGTCAGTACAGCTTAGCACTTTTAGAGTATCTAGACTGAGGAGATACTGAAACAATAAAATCAGAAAAGTAGTAATAATAATTTTATGCTAGCTAGCATATTTTTACCTCCTATCGCATATAAATGTGTCAATCCTTTAACGTGATCATGAGTATAAAGTATGACATCATGCAGTAGTTTTATTCATGCTTTAATAGAAATTGCCTAATACCAACACAAGAAATCCGAGGGGCAAGGCAACCGAAATCGTGTTCCTAGTTCACACGCCAACCCCTCTTTGTCGATATGCTTACAGAAGAATTGCGCAAAGCTATCAGAAAAGGTGATTATTAATCACTGAGCGTACAGTGAAGACACAGCTAGACTTGAAAAATTTATTCATGCAGCTGAATAACCAAAACCTTTGGTATTTTCCTCCCACAACTAAAAAACAACAGAAAAGAAAAGCTACAAACGACCTTAGAATTTGCTTTAGCTTTCTTATGTCAATAAAACACAGATTTGTCACATGAGTTATGAAGTTTATTACTCAAAATAACACCAGTTTAGAACATTAGGGTTAAAATGAGCCACTGAAACCTCAGACTAAAAACCATAGTCTTCAAAAATTGATTCATAAACACGGAATAACTCACACACACCTATGTTGTTTATGACATCAAATGTGTCACATTAACACAATATTAAGCCTTAGAGCAAATAAATTCTAATAACTTTCAAACCCACTTCCCATGCTGACAAGTGATAATGTCAGTATACAGAGGAGCAAGTATATATATTATAAAGGAACTATTTTTATTTTTATGAAAAGCTAACAAAATCAAGAGGCAGACTGCAAGCAAAAAAGGGTATGAACACGTATTGCCCAGAAACCTATTAAAAGTCAATATGGCATTCAAATGACATTTTTACAAATAAGTTATTAAGAATTACTATGGTGACAAGCAGATTTTGGAACAATTCTCTTACCAGCAAGACAACAATCATAGCTCTGTAACACTCTATGATACATATTCATTAGAAAAAACTTTCATGAGTGTATCATTTGGGGATCAGTTTTTTTAAAAAGAATTTGCCACTTGAAAACTGCTAGTGTTACAGTTGCTTAATAAAACTCAAAACATTCTCTGCCAAAAGCAGATGTGTTATAAGTTTAGATTATTATAAAAGTAAAAAATTCATGAATACATAATGAAACATTCTAGCTACACTCAAGTCTGTAAGACCTAGTAATCGTTCTTAAGTGAAGTTCCACATTACCTTATTTCAGAAGAAATTCTGTCCAGTGAGTTAGACCTATTCCGCTATAAAATAAAGAGAATACACAATTTTCCTTTTACAAGAACAACAACAAAACCGAGACACTCACCGTTGTCAACAGGGCTTACATCCAACGTTTCACTAGTCAAAAAGCTTCCAGTGGAAATTGTTGAAGATAAGTCGCAGGGTATTCCTCGCACGGAAGCCTCTGAACCTAAGTTTGCGGATACTACTTTAGAAAGTAGTTCCTAGGATGAAATAACACCTATTACTGTGTATTCGGATGGCCAGAACGAAAACTTCAAACCCACACTTTTTATTCTGAGCTCAGTTCAAGTGTAGAAGCCTTCACGTTTTGCACAGTCAGGCAGATAGAGATTCATCATTGCTCAGTACAAAACATTCACACCCCATGTCCCAGACACGTCACCCCCCAGCAGCCCCCTCCCCTCAACATACACACACGCGTGCGCACACACACACACACACATAATTATAAAGCCTCTCAGAACTGCATACAAATCATGACACCTGGAAGATAATTTTATCTTCTGGTGGTCAGATTTGGCTATTTCTCATCACAGACCCACTTCAGTAGAATTGCAGATCTCAGAGGAACATACATGCAATACATGAAAAACTCAGGAATTTTACAAGTACTTGCAACATTGAGCCTTTTAGAGACAAGAAACTGACTTAAAAATGTAGTTCTATGAAATTAAACTAAAAATATACAAAATATACTAAAATATTATCTTCCTTAATTTTGAAGTAAACTCTACAGAGTCACAAAACAAAGAATGCAAATTTTGAAGAATTAGATGTGAACATTTCTTCCCAAACTCCAAAATAAAATGCACACTAGGAAAAACTAAGAAACCCTTTCCCTACACTTTTCATTATATACTACCTTATATATTTAACATATACCTAAATGTACACAACATGTACAAAAAATATACATAACATGTACATTTAAAAGTGATATTATATATACGTTATACATAGCATTTTTTAAATACTGTTTTTATCTTCTGACAAAATTATGGGAACTTTGGAGAAAAGCAGGGAATATCACTAGCGTTGATTTTGGCAAGGCTTTTGACACTCACAACATTCTTCTATTCCAGTTTGGATGTCACAACCTGGATGGATGGACGACACGATGGGTAAAAAATCTGGCTGGATAATCAGGCTCAGAGGAGAGTGATTAAAGGGTTACACTCTACCTGGAGGTGGGGAACAAGTGAAGTGTGATGGGGCTCCTTCCTAGGACCTGTCCTCTTTAACACCTTTGGCAATCACCCAGGGGAGGCAAAACCATTCTTTTATCAAGTTTGCAGATAACATGAAGTTGGGAGAAGTTGGGAGGACCATCGAATGCCCTAAACAGCAGGGCTGACATTTAGAAGGCCCTCGTGAGGCTGGCCCTACAGGAACGTTACAAAACTCATGAAGAACAAATGCAAGGTCCAGTACCTGGGAAGGAAGAGCGCCATGCTGGGCCCTGCCTGGGGAGCAGCCCTGTGGAAAAGGACCCAGGAGTCTTGGCAGAGAAGAGGGACAACAGAATCCTGCACTGTGTGAAGAGGAACGCAGCCAGCAGACCCCCTGCAGCAATTACCTCTCTTTACTTGGTGCTTCTTATACTGCTGCATCTAGAATACTGCACCCAGTTTTACCCCCCCAATGTGAGACAGAAAGATTTCATCACAAAATAAAGAGTAAGTTATGTTATATGGTTATTTTGATATGACTAACCGTATTATCAAGTCTGAATAATGGTCCAGAACGTGTTGTAACTCTCTCTCCAACTTCAGCAGCAAGAACCGGTGAATCTTGAGCCACTCGAGAATCCTGGGACTGGGCTGAACACAAATGTAATAAAAGCAATGAGGAATAGAAAGCAACTTTTGAGTTCATAGTTAGCAATATTTTTTTGAACACCAGATGGCAGTAATACTCTGCTGCTGCCGTCCTCACTGTAGAGCACTATTTTTGCCCATCCTTACCGCTTTATCCTCACCTACAACATACTTTCTGCTCCACTGTATCACCAATTTAATTGGCAACCAGTGGTTCTCCTTGATCAGCCTTCCTAAAATTTGTAACTAGCATGATTGCTCTCTGCAGAGCATGCAAGAAGAGCTATAAATTCACACTTTGGCTTTGCAGAATGAAACATGGCTTTGCTAATGTTACTACAACCATTTAATTGGGGTGGGGGAAATCTTTTGCCCTCTACAATGATTACAAAGAAAAGCAGACATTCTAAGTCGATCAGAGAAATCAGATACTGAATTACCTCACTATAGCATGACTACTACCACAGAACCAAACCACTTTTGCCATAATGCTCTTATACATAAAAATATGTAAGATCAGTAGCTGTATAAAAGTACCACCACAGCAGCACCAGAAAAATGCAATTTCTGTATTCAGTGCTGACAAGGACTTTGACAGTTCTTCTAAGATTGTAAATCAATTGCCAAAAAACAACTCTAAAATATGTATTCTTATTTCCAGTAATAATTTTCAATAAGAAGTGCTAAATATCAAACTGAAATTAAACAGGCAGGTATGTTTTCTCCCAATTCTACAAGGGCTGCTAGTGACAGAGACGTTTCAACTCCCCAGCATTTGCAAGGTTTTATATTTAGGCAGATGTTGTAACATTTTGTGAATCCGAACACTAGTTCAGACCTTGTAGAAAATGAAACCGAGTTTCTTACTGGAAGATGGAGTCCAGTTGTTCCATTTTTCCAACTACATAAAAAAGGGGGGAGAGGTTTCCTCTGTGATGCAACACCAGTGAAGTATCTATAGGATGTGATACTTATACATCTTAATCAACATGAAATATTTTGAAAGTTAATTCAGGTAGGAGGGGAAAAATAAAAATTAAAATCTAGGTTTCCTGTCTCCTTGGTTGGATGTGTCAGTAGTGTGACTGAGTCTAGATACGCTGCAGAAATCTGTTCCTCTTCTTTGGAGCAGAACACAGGAGACAGGATCCTGAAAATGAGCAAGGCCTTGAAGAAAATTCCTTGAATCAGCATGAAAACTGCAATCATATCATCTCTTGGTATTTAAGTATCTCAACAGGAGCAAAAACGCACAGCACAAAAGACTTCTAAACTCAAAAAGTAGTAACAAGCAGCAGTGGCTACAAATGGCTGCAAGATTCAGAAACTGGAAATAGACTATTTATTTAAAAGTTTGATAAAAAAACTAAATGCTGAAACAAGCTACCAAAGAATTCTCCGTTTCCCGACACCTCTACATCAAGATTAGGTATTTTTCTGAAAGAAGTGATTGTATTTTCTAAAGGATATGAGAGTGACAGGTAGTAATTTAGGATACATATGAGATGAGATTCACACATTTAATACTCCCTTGTACATAAATTCTATGGAGAGCTACGCTACAAATGTTTCATTAATATACTGTAATAACCTGCACTGTTCTTGTACTATTAATAGAAGGGATGAACAGTAGCAATTTCATGCTATAACACAAATTATTTAATTAAAAATACAACATGCTCATATCTCATGACTTTGTTATATTAATATCCTTTAAAAAACTGTATTTGTTGACTCATAAAGGAGGGGGTTTTATTCTTCTCTCCTCCCTCCAAAATAATAGCGCTAGGTGTTTGTTCCTCACAGCCTCCTGACATCGACATGGGACTTCTGTATTTTAACCTCCTGGCCACCACACCGTGACAAAGAAGTTGTATTTAAAAATTGAGGGGTGTGGAGAATAAAAAGCCATTCTGGATATCACAGTCTCAACAGAAATTTCAGTAAAATAGCAGCAATTACTGTAGAGTGTAATTTGAAAGATAAAAGACTGAATGACAAACCACTCAATGAAGGCAATATAAACCCAGGGATTAGTCCAAACGCAACCACGTAGACAAACAAAAGAAGGCGTACTCCACACTAGTTTGCTAAATTGGTGATGGATAAGACTATCTGTCACAATAATGAATTATGAACAAATATTTGGGATTACTAAAAAGAAATCGAAATCTTAGCTTAGCTTGGATCACACAAAACCCAGTCATGCTTGGAATAATATCTCTGTAAAGGAGAGCAATGCATGAAGATAATAATCACATCTGGGACACTGCTCAAGGGGGCTGTTGAAGATGAATAAAGAGAGAAAAGCCTGTTGATACGTAATGAAGGAGAACTGTGAAAGAGATGTATGTATCAAATCTAGTCACTATTTTCAGGCTGACTTTTCAGGGAAATTAGATTTATGCCATCAAACTGCCTGTCTCATCCGTAGGGTTACTCTGCAATTCCATATTAACAACTTGCATTCTATTACCCCATTTTAACCAAATTGGGATTGAGAAGAAGAAATATTGAGTGTCCAAAGTTCCTAACTCATCTTGCCATACATCAGTGGCGTGGCAAGAGAGAGCAACCCCCATCTGAGCCTCACTGATTGAGAGAGGTGATTCTGCTCCCCTACTCTGCTCTCATGAGACCCCACCTGGAGTACTGTGTCCAGATCTGGAGCCCTCAGCACAAGAAGGACATGGACCTGTTGGAGCGGGTCCAGAGGAGGGCCATGAAGACAATCAGAGGACCGAAGGACCACTCCTATGAGCACAGGCTGAGAGAGTTGGGGTTGTTCAATCTGGAGAAGAGAAGGCTCCAGGGAGACCTTATAGTGGCCTTCCAGTACTTAAAGGGGGCCTACAGGAAAGCTGGGGAGGGGCTGTTAACAAGGGCATGTTGCGATAGGATGAGGGCAATGGTTTTAAACTAGAGCAGGGTAGGTATAGATTAGACATTAGGAAGAAGTTCTTTACAATGAGGGTGGTGAGACACCGGAACAGGTTGCCCAGAGAAGCTGTGGATGCCCCATCCCTGGAGACATTCAAGGCCAGGCTGGATGAGGCTCTGAGCAATCTGATCTAGTTGAAGATGTCCCTGCCCATGGCAGGGGGTTGGACTAGATGACCTTTAAAGGCCCTTCCAACCCAACACATTCTATGGTTCTATGATCACCTGAACTCTCTGGCTGACAAGCAGCTGATCAGGTTGTGCAGCCCTTGTAACCACTCCATACCGAGTACAGGGATTCGTCCTCCACTAACCAGCAGCAGTTCTTAAGACCCATTTTAGGTTCAGACATATCTGTTTCTAAATTTTAGAGGGTTAAAGTTGTTTTTCTTGTAATAATTGGAAGAAATACAAGTCACTATAGAAATTAAAAAAAATAAATTGCTTGCTACCTAAGGACAAGTCTCACACAAAATGAGACTCACCTTTGTTGATAAAGTATCCAAGCAGTTCTACCAAATTTCTATTTTCAAAAACCTGTATAACTTCTACATTATCTTTAATGGTTTATTTTGAAAAAGCATGTGAGCTGTGATTAATATGATTTGTGCACACCTAGTGGTTCTGTAATCACGAAAGCAGTACAACTCCTAGGTTCCAAAGCTTCACATTATTTAATTGAAGGCAAAAACCACCAAGAACATAACTTCAAAGAATAAGGTCAAAGATCACGTACACAAAGCACTCATTTGCTCTCACCTTGAGAGATATAATTAAGTCTTGAAAACACGGGAAAATTGCAAACACGTTCTGGTTAGAATCAAGTAACAAAAAATATTAACCCCTCTCCCCCCCCCAAATTAGAAAATAACCAAAGCTACTCTCATAAGTAACAACTTAAAATCCACCTGAAGTTTCCCCTTCAAAAACTTTCCATTTAACATGGACTGTAGATTTTCTTGCTGAAGATACTACACTGCTTACCAAAAGCGCGACAGAGTGCTTCACAGCCTTCAAATTACAAAGATACTGTTGACAGTTTTGGTTGTTGAATTGCTCAAGAGGATAATCCTCTTAAATACATAATCACAGAAAGCTTTGCTTTAAAAAAAAAATAAAAATATATATATAGATGTTCACATGAAGTTTCCTAATCTTCTTACATAAACCATTGCACTGTTCATATATAATACTGGCTGATGTAAAAAGACACTACACGAAGATAATTCATATTAATTTGGTAACAGCTGATTTAGCAATGCTTCTACAACTTACTCAGAAAAATACAAGCTTTTTCTTCAACTGTTTTTTAAAAAGACAAAAAGATTTAAGTTCAAATATAGGTATATTTCAAAAAGAGTATTCTGAGAATTAAAGAAAGCAGTTGAAAGGAAATGAGCTTACAGGTTCTTATTCATAAACAGCTTCAATCCCTAGTAAATCCTGATTGAATCGAAAAGGATGTCTCAACATAAACTAAACTAAAAGTTATCTTAAGATTTGGGGCAGCAGTGACATTTCTAGCAAAAACAGGAGGTAAGCACTACATATATGTGCCTCTTTACAAGTAATACAGCTAAGGTAGCAAAGTTGCTGAAAACTTTTGCAACTTTGGTAATGTATTTATTTTAAATAGATACTGAAAACAATACTGGACGACGAGATGCTTTCATCTTGTAATAAGCTTCAAGTTGCTTTAGTCAATGTTTTGCAAACTTTGGGTAACAGTTCCCAGCAAGTCAGGCACAGCATTTCTCGATTATAGCAGTGATGAACTGCATTTCAATCTGCAGGAAATTTGAAAACAAGCAAGTGCAATGCAACTGAAAGTACTGGAACCTTTGAGTCAAAGTTACTCCAAGGCCGGAGAGAAGCTAAATTTGTACAGGCAGGGAAAAAACAGCAGGAATTGAAAACCTTGACATCCGCTTGTTAGTCCAATCTCTTGAAAAACTGCTTAGTAACCCACTTCCTTTGTTTACCTGAGCCTAGTCACCTTTGTCCTTCTAGAAAGCCAGTCAAGCTACTCAAAACACACTTAGTAGGTTTCAATAACCCTGTAACAAAACTATTTTGAACATTCACAAAACACTTTATAACAGAAACAACTTTTTTGTGATAACCAAACCAACTTGGTTTAATTTATGGCATCGGACTAACTTTGTCACACACAGCCACACTCTATCCTGAAAAGTGTAATCTCTAATAAAAGCTCTTCACAGATGAACAGAAAAGATCAGAATTAAAGTAATCCTTACATTACTGTACTACTTTTATTTCTGTTACAGCTGATTCTTTAAAAGTTGTTTCTTTGAGCTAAGGATAACACTCAGCCTTCTATTTTTTTGTCTCAATGGTATTTTTAAACAATTTTTTATATACACCGATCTTTCAGTGGACATCTACATTAGCATGTTAATGCTCCAGAGTTCTTTTTAAGCATTAATTTCCTCTGTGCCAATACAAGGAATCACTGGGTACTGTCTCAGGCACACCACCGGTCTGCTCACAACAGGTTTCTGCCTGGTGAAGCTGTGAAGGAAGACACCTCCCTCAGGAGGAAGAAATACACGTGGCTTTCTGCAGCAGTTTGCTCCCTATGCATGCATGGTATTGAGCTGGTAAGGGCTGGAAAAGCAGGTAATACAGAAGTTGTTTCTTTACAGGCCATTCTACAAGGTACAGATACAAAGAACGTGCCTTGGATGAGAAACTGTTGACTAGCAATGAAGTTTACTGCAGCGTGGACTTCCGTTATTAGAATGGTAATAAACTCAGCCATTCTGAGACACGTGGTTATGGAAACACCCTTTTTTACACTTAAAATTAAAAAGTATTTAAATAGCACTGCATGTCCTTTAACAGGTCAGGTCATATGCTGCAAATAAATCGCAGTAAAATTAGCAGTGCTGAATAGTATTCACATGATTCCTAGAAAGAAGATTATTTCCTCACCTGAATCATATGAATTTTCAGCAGCCATCATCAGCACCTCTTGTAACAATCTACTTGACTGTTTACTTTGCCTTGGACTTCCATTAGAGATTTGTTCCCTGTAGCTTGTTACGCTCAGAGGTAACCTGCCGCCTTCATGAAAAGCATGACTGTAACGTTTCCTGTACGCAAACTTCCCCATGGTTGAAGTGGGAGAAGATTTTCCACCAACAGAATCGGCTTTATCTGAATTGAAAACATTAAGATGCACATTCTATTCTACAGAAATAACCCACTGAATTCATACAGTGCTCCATTCTAATACAGTTAGCCATATCAGGTCAGTAAAAACCTTTGTATTACACAGTTTATGGATTATACAGGTTAAAAGATTATATACGTCACAGACTTCTCAAAAAATAATTCCTAACTCAACTAAAGTATTTCTTCCAAAAAAATTCAAACGAATTGGTGGATTTGCTAAGTTGAAAATAAACCTTTCAGTAATTTTTTCCAAATCCAGAGGCAACATAACTTCTCTGCTCTGGCTTAAAGATTTTTTTTTTTCTCCCCAACCCCTCCCCCCCCACCAGCCCTTTTTGGACACTCAATCCAATAAAAACCTCAAGTTTAACTTTTTATTACCTACTGTGACCAACGGTTAGATAACATAGGAATAAATCACCTGTGGCTTATAATGGGATTACACAGCAAATGAGTATTTCCTACCCTAGAATTCCACTGGATAATATTTCAGAAAAATTTTTTGATTTTTCATCATTTTTAAAATTAAGATACATAACACTAAGTCAAGTGCTGTTGAGAATATAAATATATTCTTCAATGAAAACTTTCACCAACAAAACTTGTTGTCTAATCAAGATACCAAATTAGCCCAACAAGAATTATTCTGCATAAACTGATGCTGACTAGCATTAATTACTTTTCTTTAATTAAAAAATATCCCATACCAGCTGTTTCATTATTTTGCTCAAGATGAATGCCAGCTTTACAGGCCTATTCAGATTGTTCTGCTTAGCCCTTTTAAAAACACTGACACGGTATTAAAACTTTTGTAAAATATGCGTTAAATTCTAGCTATGAAGAGACTTTAAAATAGTAAATTTAAATGTTTACATTCAGAAAACACCAGTCTGTTGTATCTGTTACTTAATATTCCTTACAGAGAATTACAAAGCATTGCATGCAGACTGGAACAACAGAAAATACTTGCATTGTGTAGTTGCTCTCTGAGATTTTTTTTTTTTTAAACAAAGAGTGTTTTGTATTTGGAAAAAAAAAATTAAAAGATGGTCTACAAATTTCTGTACAAACTTGATACTAACTCCTTACTTATAAGATCTCACACTCACTTTCTTGGTATGCTCAAAAGTTAAACCTTTAACCACCTACCATCATCTCTGCTAGTTCTCTTTACAATTATTGTACAATTGTCTATTAACACCGTACCGGCCCAACAGAAAAAGCAACAGGGAACTTAAGTCATAGAATTATGGTGAATTTTCTTTTGTTGGCAAATTTTTGTTTTGATTACATTTTTCTAGACAGACGCTGACAGAGTAAGTTTTTCTCAACTATAACTCACTTCAGTAATATATAAATTATACCTTAAAATAAGGCCACAGCTCTTATTTCATGATCAATCATCTGAAAGACTCTTCAGAAAAGATTAATTTCTCCAATCTGTATTTCTTAGGAACAGCAGCATTTATTATATATTTTATATCCGTATATATATTACCTGCACAAGAAACGTTGCAACTCTTCGGTGTGTCTACCTCTGGTATAACGCTAAGTTCATGTTGTTCCAAATCAAGCCCTAACTTGACTTTTGTCACAGGTGGTTTGGAAGATCTCCGTTTCTGTTCTCTACATAGAACTTGCTCAGACTGTTCTGCAAAATGAAGTTTTGTCGTTTAAATTCCTCTAGCATGTTGCAATAATATATATATGAAATTAACTTGGGGAGATGGAACAGAACTCCATCTCAGCTACAAAATGAAAAAAATTGTAATGAGAAGTACTATACAGCCTTACCAGTTTGCTCAGCTGGACCGATGCACTGTGAAATCATTTCACTTCCATGAAATTTACTCCTGCCAGAATTCTCTTGCTGGTACTTTTCTGAGTCTTGGAAAAACTCAGTTCTATTAATCCAGTCAGGCTTTTGTGCCTCTGTCATTTCTTCATTTGTGCGGAAATGTCTCACCTTAGTGGAGGGGGGAGTGGGGGGGAGCAACTGTATATAACATTATATTTATACTCATTTATCAAACCAGCATTTTCTTGTGTGTGTATTCTGTGCAGGACAATATTCAGCACTTTGAGAAAATACTGGACAGACTTGCTTAGCTTACAAAAACGTTTGGACATACAGATACTTTATTTAGCTCTACAAGCCTAATGTGCTAAAACATAATTATTTACATTATTAGGGGCCTTTGTTAGATTAGATCAGAATACTCAGCATTTTTAACAGGAACAGCTCCTGAAAACAACTCCTTAGTTTTTCAGCTCCTCAACTTAGGAATTTTAGCTGTTTGGAGACTGCAAAAGCAAGAGAGAGGGACTCTAGGCAGAAATAATTTTTCTAAGATGGCTTCTGTTTATTTAAAAAAAAAAAAGGGCAAAAGGAACTTCTTTAGAAACTCAAAAATAAACTTGGATTTTTCTTCTGTTACACACAAACAAGCAAAATTCCAACTCAAGAGTGCAGCTGTCAAGCCAACTTCCTAACGTGTACACATAAAAAGACAAACTTTAAAAAAAAATAGTCTATTCAAAATGCTTATGATATCTTTTGAGGTACTGCTTAAATTTTTTTTTAACACAAGGGCTGTTTTACATACAGCTGCATTTCTAGAGCTGAAGAAAGCTGGAGATATTTCAGACAACATAACTATTTCAATCAGCATTATGCTCAGAGACCAAGCACAGAAGTTCATACTATCTCTGTTAGACTGAACCAAACTGCGCTCTTGGGGCTTACAGAAAAGAACTACTGATTACAAATCACAAGTCCTAATTAAAATTTTCATTACGGTAAATCACCTAAAACTATCAACACTCCATGGGATACTTTGCTAATTGGTAGGATTCACTCTTAAGTTTTGATCACCTACTAGATGACTCACCATGCAAAGCATTTATAAAGCTTACCTGCTTGTTCAGAAATTCTTTCAAAGCCTCATGCTGTCTCTGCATCTGTTCTTTCAGTTTATCTTGCTTCTGTAGAAGTAGTTGTTCTTGTATTTTCTGTCTAGAAAGAAGAGCTTCTCTTTGTGCATCTAGCTGCTCTTGCAATTCTTTCAAATACTTCTGCTGAGCTTGGATGCTTTCTGATGAGGCCAACACTCTGTCCCTTAAATCCAGTATACCAGAATAATTTAATAAAGATGCACTTCCTGTTTTTGATATCGAGGATTCCTCAACACCCCGGGCTTTAGGTTCTTCATGAGATAAAGTCACAGGTTCAGAACGACTGAGGGGTCGTTCAAGGCTTGTTTTGACGGTGCTCTCTGCAGATCCATGCCGATACGCCAAAGAATCAACTGAGGCTGCCTCAACTATATGAGATCCCTTTGTTGCTGGCGTAAGGGGTGTCTTATGTGGCGGCTCTTCTCCAGCTTCTGTCTCTGTTTGATGGTTAGACATCTTCTGAGATGACTCTTGAAAGTGCACTGCTTTTGAAGGCTCAGAGGAATCTTCTGCAGGCAAAACAAACCTAACATGTTGTACACGTGCTTCCGGTTGCGTTCTTACTGTAGTGACATCTTTCATGACTAACCCTGATGTTAACGGGAACTGAGATGGTTCTCTGACATGATTACTGGAGGTTTCCAACATTCCCACTTGTTCCTGTGAAGGACAATCACATGGCAAGCAAAACTCTCCATGCTTCAATTTCGATGCTTCTAAAAACTGCGTATGTCTGCCAGGACAAACGTTATGCATTTGTTCTTCATGTTTCTGTGAAGATGGTTTTCCCAACATACACAATGTTCCTGAAAACACAGGTACTGACTGTGCATGCTCTTGCACATGAACTCGTTCAGGTGACTGGTATTGTGGTGGTTGCACTCCTTGCCTCTGTAGAAGTGGTTCTGAGACAGGCTTTAAATTAATTGATTTTGCTTCCACAGAGCTTGGCGGTGTTGCAGAAGTAGACAAGTATCTTTGTTTCAATTTATTCTGATACTCCTGTAGATGCTTTTTAGCTTCTTCTGCGGTCTGTTTGTGCAGCCTGAACAGAACGAAAACATGAATCTTTCCAGAGTGGTCCAAAGATAAACATCAATTTCAATAATCAAAGCAACACAAATTATTTTGAAACAAGCAACTCAGACTTCCATTTCATAAAGAAATTTACCTGTTTTGCTGTAGAAGGCACTGTTGATAATTATGAATCATCTGTAAATGGCCGTCTTCTCTAGGACTCCTGGTTTCTGACACAGTAGTATTTCCAGTCTAAGCAAAATAAAATAATTTTAAGTGCATATATACAAATAACTCACAGAAAACTATTAAGGCAACAACATTAAGCTGTATGTTCTTTCTCCTAAGTTTACAGGAGCCACTCTGTACTACCAGTTGAAGTCTGTGAGATTTCAGCCTGAGGCAATGAAGCTAAAGCCGTTTCTGGAACAGATGGCCTACAGCTACAGTCTCCCTTGGCAAGTGGAGCACGCACCCTCAGAGTCAATGGTGCTTACAGCAGCTTAGCTCTAAGAGGTAAATGTACCCAGCAGAAAACTCAGGGAGCAATGATCCGAGCGTGCTGCATTTTCAAGGCAATCAGATTCTCAGAAGAGTACAGGTTGTGCAAATGGTTCAAGATTTTAAAAAAAGATTACTTTCCTTCAACACTCTCAGTAAATTCCTCTCCTTTAAGTAGCTGCTTGAGATTTAGACGGACAGAAACACAGAGGTGGCATTTTATGTCTTCCCCCTGCCTTTTTTTTTTTCCTTTTCTTCTTGAAAAAGGGTATGTGTACATCCATAATCGTTGCATGACTCTAATCGGATTTCACTAACAGGTATTTTAAACAGACATGCTGTCTCTGGGACTATGCAAAGACAATCCAATATTTCTAGTCCAGTGATACATGTGAAATACAAAAGCTTCCTTTTGTCCGATACAGAACCTTGTATGTATGAACATCCGATTCATAGCCTAAGAAATAAAAATTGATTGTCTTGATTGATATAAATTAAAATTGGCAAACGGTGCTCTTGATTTTTATAATAGGGATAATTAAAAAACTACACACAATTTTCTACAGTTCTTCACCTCACGTTCCACTTTGTTCTCTTGATCTGCAGAAGGAACACTGTGGCTTTGTACCAGCTGACCTTGCTCTTCCTCCTCTTTTTTTTTCTTAGCCTCCTCCAAACGGGTTTGCATTTGGATCTTCAGAAAATCAGCCTCCAAGCGTGCTCTCTCTTCTTCAAGTTGTTTAAGCAAGGCCAGCTGTTCCTTTTTCTGTTGCTCTATTTGCTCATGCTATCGAGAAGAAAAATGAGGTTGAATCTCCAGAACTGACTGATAAGGAAATCAAAGACCCCTCACTGTGGGTGTGGGAACAACCCACTTTGTTCCAACTTACAGCAGAAATTTTATTGCTTGTGACAGGCATTTCCAAATTGTAAGAGGCCTTTAAAAATAGTTCCAAAGTTTACAAGAATAATTTTGGTTTACTAGCTAGATCTTTCTAAAAGTCCCTGAATCCATTTACTACTGCACTATTATCTATTCTCCAATTAATAGAACAGACAGAATCAGAATCTAACCACTCAAGATACATTATCATTTTCCAGTGACTGCAAAAGAAGTCCTTTTCTTAAATTGAATTCATAAACCTACTTTGCATTTTATAGAGCTTTTCATTGAGAGTTCAACACATTTAAATGTTAATACAAGCCTTACAAATAGCTAACGTATAACCACTTTAAGAGCACTCCATAAATCTCTGAAGTGGTTTGTTTATTTTTATTCTCTTTCCATGTACCTATCAGCTAGAAATCACTTAGATCCGTGTGTAGCAACAGCATATGTATTTTAGAATGGAAGCAAAGAAAAATTTCAAAGTACTGGAAAAGATGAAGTCGACAATAGCCTTTAATGAGACAGTATCTGAAAGGGGATGCCAGGAAGAGCAACCCGAGAAAAAGCTAGACCTGAGAACAGTTAACGTGGATATGGCAATATGTACACCTGGGCAGATGCAAAGTGGGAGAAAATGAATATTAAAGAAAGTAACCACACTTTCAAATATGTTCTGCTGCTTCCCCTACACCAAAACAATACTATTTTGCCAAATTTTTGTTTCCTGAATTTCTGAACTTCAACTCTACAATTTAAGGCTGCACTAAGACAACAATTTCAACTTTCTTTTTTTTAAATTGATAAACCACCAGATAATAGCTGGTAGGTCTCTAAAGATATAATACAAAATGAAAATATAATGTAGCATATACACAGTACATATAATGAAATAATATACAAGATTATTATTGTCTAAATATAATAAACGTAGCATTCCCATAGACAAAGACTTTCTGCATTTGTTTCACTCTTAATTTAAAAAACAACAAACAAACCCGCTCAAGGTTTGTAAGTTTTCCCTGTCACTCTCAACACAATCCCACAGACCCTCCTATTTTATTACACAGGGTTAGTGAAGTTTTCGCATAGTTGTGTATTGTTGACTACATCCTCCCTAAAGCAAAGGTATTCATCTACAACTGGGATTCTCATGTAATCATAGGGTGGCATCCCTTGCCTATAGCACCTGACAGATTTTAAGAAACAGGTTTTCCACTCTATTCTACATTCCAGCTAAAGTTCAGTCATTTTTTAAAAATTAATACACAGAAGCCAAGTATAGAAAATTTGCAGTAAAAGTAAATTTAAGTGTTACAAGCATCTTAAAAGGGTCTATGTTGCTGTATAACCTGAAGCATTTTAAAGTCTTCTGCAAATTACGTTTTTTGTTTTTGTTTTTGTTTTTTTTTTTTTAACACCGTAACTGAGATAGGAATAAGTACATACACACTTACCCACTTTCGTCTCTCCTCTTCCATTCTAATTTTAGCTGCTTGTTCTTGAGGATGGATTAGAACTGAGTTTTCAGCTACAACTTTATTTTCCAACATTTTCACAGAGTCTAAAAAACACATGTCATTTAACTGTAATTGCAGTCAGAAACGCCCTTGGATCTTCTTTACATCTTGCTTTACAGTTTCCCAACCTCTCTAAACAAAATGCATAAGCTGCTCTGGAAAAGATTACCATCTCCATGCCACTACTCTGCCTGTCTCCATAAGCTGGAAAATCCATTTTTTTTGTATTATCTATATGTATTATTATCTAGTGGGAGGTGTCCCTGCCTGCGGCAGGGGGGCTGGAACTAGATGATCTTTAAGGTCCCTTCCAATCCAACCAATTCTATGATTCTATGATTATTTAAGCCTTTAATGGCCCTTTATCATGTGTCGCTCTTGAATACACAGTAAGTGCCCAGCTCCAGTGGGACTGAAGATCGCTTCTACCAAGATTACTTGGTAGCCTAATAGCAAGATCATCCTGAGGAATCAAGAGCCACACATTAACCTCCCAGAATAAAAAGGGTCTAAAACTGGCACTCGCTGGGCAAGTGATCTAACATTTGGCTATTGCGCAAAAAGTAAGTCTTCATCCTGTACTATCAGCTTCAAATAGCAGCAAGTTTTCCCCAGAGGCATGTTTTCACTCATGCTGCAGTCTCCAATCCCCAGGCATTATGCTGGTGTATCCATGTACACGATTGAACTAAATCACTTAATCTTGTTTAAAAAAACTAGCACCCTATGAAAGAAAAAAAAGAAAAAAAACTGAACTGCCACAACTTGATCACTTTAATACTTCAGAAATCCCACTCAGCGTACAAGTTCACCACCTTCAGCACTAGCATAACCAAAAGAGCATGAAGGATAGAAATCAGAAGTAACGCCAAAATTATTTGGCTACCAAACAAAACAGAACGTCTAATTGCTATAAGTTCCAGTTTTACACAGAGGCTTTTCAGAATTGTGCCTAGAAGCAGAAAAAAAAACCAACCCCGAACCATGATTTCAGACACGTCAGCTCATGCTTTTCTTGTGCATTTCTAGCTGCGAATCTCCGAAGCATCTGGCTTTTCCAGGTATAGAATTTCAATGCTCAATTTTGCACTGAGAATTCTACTCCTGGAGGCTAACACCTCTTAAAGCATGGCAACACCAAGTGTGACAACAATTTGGGCGAGATTTAAAAGATACAAAGGTATTTTGGACCTCTTTCCTCCACAAGATCTTAATGGGCAAGTTGGACGTAACAGCAAACGGTATGTATTACGTACCTTTGGCTTCACATAATGCATTTTTCTGTTGCTCACAGTTAAGTTCTAAATCACATAATGGTCTCTCTTCACTAGCTATTGTGCCCGATTCAATAGTCTCAATTTCACTTTGAATCTCTTTCTCACTTCTTGATGTCCACTCCTCTTTTTGGCTTCTAATCTTGTTCAGCAACTTCGTTAAGGCAAGTTTTGGCTGAGGTTGGTGAGTTTTGGCTTCTTCAAGATCTACAAAGAACATATACTGTTAAGAGTTTTGGGTAATGAACATCTTCACATCATAAAACCAAAAAAATCCTTCTTTTTCGTTGATTTTTTGGGGTTTTTTAGTTTGTTTTTTTTTTTTTAACTGCTCACACAATTGGACAGATATCTCAGCTGTATTACCAAGTTTTAAAAGCTTAACAATATTTTCTTTTACCTGCAAGAGAGAAGCAGTAATTTGCTACAAAAGGAGGGCTAAGCTAGTTGTAGTGTTTCACAGTCAGACTACTCCTAGACTGTACTGTTGCAAAAATAAGCAGTATTCTCCCCCTGCCTGCCTGCTTTTTATTAGCACTGGCAACATAATGCACCACAGACCAAAAAACAGATTGTGCCAGCAAAGGGATGCAGCAGAAATGCTTGGCTAAGCAGCAAAGTTCACTAATACACTTCTTGTTCACATCACATTATCCTGTACGTGCCACAAGGAGAGAGTACACACACACACACACGCAACTGTTGCAGCCTACTCACAATATGGAGCAACTCAATCACAAACCTGAACATAAAGGACATACAATAAGTAGACTTTCATACCAAGTCAAGCTTTAACTTTCAAATACTTCAAAACACAAAATGAAAAATATTTAAGTTCACATGCTGGCATCATCCCATAATTCATACTAATTATATAAGAATAATTATGGCTACTAACAGTCTAGTTCTTACAACAATTGAAAATTATTCTCAGCATACTAAGGAACTGAAGTATATTAGACAAAGAAGCCACATTTGCCTTCTTAAATTCATAATCATTAGACTATTATCAAGTGGTTTATGATGTTTATCATGGATGATAATTAAATACTTCACAGGCATTAAGGAATTTTAGTACTTCAGATATTTTAGTTAATACTAAAGTTAATTTATTTGATATATTAAACTAAATCTCTTTTCTACTATAAAACAAAAAAGTTTAAGATAAATGTAAGCTTTAAAAGCTTTACTTTCTGATTCATTGGGGACCTCCTCTTCCGTCATCTGTCCCGATTCTTGTTGAGTATCACAAGCAGATTCTTGCTCCAAAGAAATATCAAGATCATTATCTTGAGATCTCTCAGGAGGGGCTGGCAAAGGTTGTGGCTCAAACTGCAAAATCAGGTCTTCTTTCATTTCTAATTAAAATAACACAACCACATAAAATGACCAATTGGAATGAAAAGCAAACAACATTACAAGACTACACTCATCATACAAATCCCTAAGAAGTTCAAGTATCAATAGCTTGTTTCACAGCAGATTTAATCCAACTATTTTGTCTTCCAAAATAGAAGATTCAAAATCGTTTAGATTATTAGCCATCTATTAATTCAGAAATTCTACAGGGTTTCCCACTAGAATATGCTACGTGTCATGGCTTGGGACACCGAGTAGATGGGGTATTTAAGGTCAGTGATCACTGGGATCCATAGCATGTGCATGTCTGTGCACATGTTCACAAACCCAGCTGGATTTGTAGCAACAATTGGAGTAGACCCTGGGGGTTCACATGCCCAGGAGCCAGCAACTGGGGACAGCTGCTAGGTAGAACGACTGTCTAAAGCCACTTACTGAGTGACCCACAGCACGTATTTGAGCATAGCATTGCATATGTGGACATGCAAGGTAACTGGAAGGCTACAGGGTCCAGGATGAATTACTGGGTAGACTGGGTGTCTAAGACCAACTGCTGGAGGGACCCATGCTGTATATACAGACACATATCCCACTAACAGGCCTTCATCCTGAGCAGTGAACAGGGTGAGGCCATTTGTGCTGTTTGTGTTTAACGAGCGCTGTGTTTTCTGCATTCGCCTGTGTGGCCAGCTGTGTGTGTGCTGGAAGTCAGTTCCTGTGTGTGCCTACTGCAAATACACACACAGACTTGCCACCAGCTGGACCTGGAAACAGGCAGCCTCTCCTCTACTGAGCTACCAGATTCAAAAACCTCCAACGAATTACTTACTCCTGTCTTCACTGTACATATCTTCAAATGCAAACTCCAGTTCTCTCTGCCATTCTTCTTTTATTTCCGTGCGTTTGTATGCAGGCACAAAAATTTGAGGTGGCATCTGCGCTACAATCTGTCTTCTGCGCATCCGATCCATATTCTGCATTTGCTCAAGTTCTTTCAGTAGCCTTTCCCTATCCTTCAAGTATAAAGAAGGGATAACATAAGCATTTAGTGTTCGCATTCAGACAGCCATATGTCAGGACTTATAAAATACTCCCATTTGGTTACCATGAAGTTTGCTCAATCCTTCACGTTTAAAGTTTATTCTAGGGAGAAGGTGCTTCCTCAGGAGAAGGCTGTGTCTGACCTTTGAACACAAGAATCATCAATACTACCCAGAAGATCTAATGTTAAATAAAAGATCAGACTGTGCACCTATAGGCTGACTTTCCTCAACAGAATTATATCTTCTGTTTTATAAGGTAAATGAGTACTTCCTTTGGCAAGTTACTTTTGTTAGTATGTACTTCATCCATTCCTACTTTTTAAGACATGAACTAAATACTCTTGGCGCATTACAATTATATATGAAAGCTATTAAAAAAAAAAGCTTTATTTGAAGTTTGGTTGGTTTTTTCCCCCCCTGTTAACTTAAGGAGCATCAGTAACATTTCCACTGTTCCCCCATTTTAATTAGGTTACTCATTCAGGGCCAACCATATCTCAACTAAAAACCAGGAAGCTTTTGCTATTTCTAGACTCCAAATACACTTGTAAAGGTAACAGACACTAAATCAAATTTCAGAGCGTACCTCTAGGTGTAAAGAACTTTCTCAATAGTTCAATTTTTTTCTTCTTAAAGGAAACAATTCCAATTATTTCCAGACTTACACAGTAACAGAACAGTCTTTAAGTAAAAACTCTGAAGTTTTAAAAAAATAAAAAATAAACTGTTGCCTTCTTAATAATAAACTAATTTTTTTCCCTGAAGCACAAAATAAACAACTCCAATTAAAGCTGATGTGAAAAAGTAGAGCTCATCACCAATCAAAAAAGTTTGATTAAGATAACAAAAATTAAAAGATGTTCTTCTTCAGGTTGGTCTTAATTTGCGTGCTTTCATTCTCCCTCCTTCCAAAAATAAGCAAATAGAGTTTGACGGTTTTTAAATGCATTCTGAAAACTCCTCCATTTAGTCCATCAATTTTCCTCTTGTAACGATAATTCCTTTACTAATCAGCTACCTACAATTTACTTAACACTGGTCATTTTGACATTAAAACCAGGCACAACTACTTTGCCTACCTGAGCCAAATGGACCTTCTTCAAGGCATGACTTCCTCTGAGATGCGCCTTTTCAAGCTGCTCTCTTCTCTCCCTCTCTGCCTCTCTGCGTAGTTCCTCCAAACGCTTCCCTTCTTCTGCAGCAGCTAACCGAGCATCTGGCTGGTAGTCAATCAACAGTTTAGTCCGTGAAGTTCTTTGTAGTAGTTTAAAGCATACTTAACAATAAATAAGCGAGTAGTTCTGTAGCAAATGCACTTTTTTAAAAAAAAAAAGCATACAATGCCATATGAACACCTTCGAAAGTTTATAATTCTTAGTTACAAGCAGGACCAAACCAGTTTTTTACCTTTGAAAAAAAAATGCCTATTTACATATTCCATAAGTGTAGGTGTCAAAGTGTTCTAGTTTCAAGCCGTACTAGGGACAATCATTTGTAGGATTTATTTGTTATAGCAGAGTGGTTATTTTTCCTAAAATACAAGGTAAAGTAAATAATACAGTCAATATTACAGACTGACTACTTCTATCTTCGTGTGTTCATTGAGAACACTTTTCTAGTCTAAGAGAGGCTCATCCAGAACAGGAACTTAGATTGTGGTCTCACATCATTGATAAACTGGACTATTGTTTGGTGCACTTTTGAACAGCATTACCTTAGTTCAAAAATCACCTCCAAAAGCTATGCTCTTGCTCGGTCTCACACTTTTCCAGGCACTCCCTATCTTCTGATCTTACTTTGCCCCTTGTCTGAGTAAGTTTTCCCATTTGGCAAAAATCTATTCATTGTTCTTTTTCCTCAAATTAAACTTCTGCCATTTTGGCAAGCTGAAACCCTTCACTGCATGAACAAATGAACGCAAATATGACGTAAAGACTGGGAGTATGTAGCTAAAAGAGGGGAAGACAAAAAAAGCAGGGCAACTGCAACTATTAATGTAGCATAAGCCACAAAGCAGAAGATTTGGCTGTCCTAATGTTATGTCAGTCTTGGGAACTTACCCCCTTACAGAGGTCCGTTCACATGGGACACTGTCAGGTGTGATCCCACTAGTGACCCAGCATGTTTCCTTGCAAGTTTCCCCAGCTCGGATTCTGATTAGTAAGTTGTATAATGGCTGCTTTATACAAGTTTGTATTTTTAAAGAAGTTCTAGAAAACTGAATCGCTGTTATCTCAACACTGTATGCAATACAAAGAAAAATCTATGGAAGCATGTATCACTAACACTTCGATTTAATCACCTGCTCTCCATCCAATTCTCTGTCCACATAAGGTTCGGAAATATGATAACGTGTAACAGAAAAGTTGTCAGCACCATAGGGCTTCACTGCAGGAGTCTTTTTAATTTCAAAATTCTAGGACAAAAAGTACAAGTACAGCTGTATCAGAAAACAGTATCTCTAGCAAAGCAACTAAACAGAACATCAAGTGACATGTACACTTAAATCAGTATTAAAAGAAAGCCACCCCCTGCAAATTCTCTCCTGAAAATATTGTTTAAAACTTTACATACACTTAATGATTAATAAATCACAACAGCACAAGGCAGATCTAGAGGTCTTAACAACTGAGAGCATCTAATAGCCTAAGGCAAACTCCTCCACACAAACTGACATTCATCAGAGAGCTCTACCTTCATGTTTCAAAAGCAATACCTTAATTTAAAAGCACTTGAGGTTAATGTACTAATACAAATCCCACTTACAACAGCTGTCACGCTCACCTCAAAGCGGGACAACCACAGAACCACAATATAATTATACCTAACAGCAAAATGAACACTTTTAAAGTACAGACTTTTCTTCATGGAACTCAGAACCCGTGACGTCAAATTTATTAGATGACCAGAGAAAAAAGCATTTTCCATAACTTCACTGAAAAGTGTCTATTCATATAATACACAGTTTTTTGGGGGTTTTTCTGGTGTTTTTTTTTTTTTTTTTTTTTTTTTTTTTTTTTTAAGTTTTGGGTACATTACCACATTTCAACTCCTGCCTGAAGGAGTTTGCACACTGAGCAATGAGACCCTCCCTCTTTGTCTCAGCCCGATGTCCTCAGTAGTGAGGTAGCCAGGTCAGGTAACCAAGTATTCTGTAGGACCTGCCTTTGTACTTTTAACATCTCCTCCATTAATTTTCCTCTCAGCTTCCTCTTCCCCAGACTTTCTCCTAAAAAAGGATTCTTATCCATATTAACTAAAACATCAAGTTTCATGGCCCAAGTGGTTTAAAACTAATATAACTGTAAACAAACGCACACACACAAATGGCAGTATTAAGTCTCAGGAATATCTTAAACTTATCTCTATGACATCTAAGATATCTAAGAGGAGGCATACAAAATACCAGTACTGATTATCTCTTGCTATTTTATAAAGTCTGTGGAAAGTGAAGTCTTTAAATTAAAATCCTATGATATGCAACTACGCAACAGAACTTCAGTATCTCATTTTACGGTTCTTAAGCAAATGCATGTTATTCTAGTAGGAAGACAAAAAAAAAAAAGACACGCACAAATAAAAGTACACCATCAAGAATTTCACTTTTATTTCTACATAATGCTGTTTAAAAATTGCTAACTTTCTTAGTCAATAAATCATAGTACTTGTAACAGATGAATATTAACCAAAACACTTGCAGATACTGATTATGGCTCTGAAACCAGACAAGTCCCAGCATAAATCTCATTAGCCAGATCACTGACTGTTTGACCTATACCGTGTTACTTTGAGAATGTAAAATTAAACCTTAGACTTCTGAATTATTTAAAAAATGTAAAACTAACAACTCAGTAATTAATAATTACATTTAATCAATCAAATCTCAGAATTTTATTCAAAAGCTGTGAAGATGTGAGAATTATGTTGGAGACTGCAGTTTTCCAATTAATATCAAAACCAATTCAGGTTAAAAAAAAAATAATACTTGTAACATTACTATACCCATGGTGGAACCACTGCAGCTAAGAATCTGTTCATAGCTCCATTAAGAGGTTTATAACTCCTCCCTCCTTTTTCTTCCTAAAAAAGTGAATAATTCTATACTAAAATCTGGCAAAACTGGAATGTATCATGTAGTATCACGATGTTAATGTGTCATGAAGTTAAAAAATAAAACAAAAAAAAGCTAACTCTATGAATACTCAAGAAGAGTACAATAACATTTTTAGGTTGTATTTCTATTACATAAAAATCTTACAGATCATATAAAAAAAATAAGTTCACAAGAACTTTGTGATACTTGTCAATAAAATTGTGTTTACAGCTCAACTTCAATTAAGTAACTTAACAGTTGGTCTAACTAACTAAGGTCTCAATTCCTAAAAGCCATCCTTCTGAGAATCAAACTTGATTATGACAATATATACAGAGTAAAAACACTTCTTTTGTAATTGGGTAAAGTAACAATAATAGGAGTATCTTCACGAAATGTTTCTTATATTCTAAGTAATCCTGCAATGAACAACACTGCCCTAGCTCCATTTTGTGACATTTTATCCAATTGTTACCGCAACAGAGCATCAGATTATGATTATAGCTATGTTTAATAAGCTCTTTATGTAAATTGATTTGAAAATAAGCATGCTTATGCAGATGACCATGTAATTTGCTGTAATTCAAAGGATTTAGAGTAAAGTTAAGCAATTCAAATTCACTGCCTTCTCAGTAATGCATTTGCAAGACAAAGCCACAGATTTTTTCCCCCCTGACACTGACAGTTAACATCTTTTGTTTTCTCCCTTTATACAAAACTAGGAATAAACCACAGCTCTAACCATCTCTGATCTTTCAATTACTTAGCATTTACCCCATGCAGTACATGGCACCCAGTTACTTTTCCAAGAAAATACCTTTATTCTTCACCCTGGGCCCTCCCAGTAACACGGGCCTATGACAAAAGGATTGAAATTCATACAGATATGAAAACTAGGGAAAAGGCTCAAAGTCAGCTAGTCTTTACATGGATCAAACTGACACACTTTGCTATATTTAAACAAGGCAACGCAATCTCTTTCCTCAACAAAACCTCAACATGTCTGCAGAACTGCTGATTCAATTTGCCATTATCAGAGCATGAACTTATTAAAAAAATAAAACCCACTTTATTGTAGAACATCCAGATGTTTGCAAACTCTGCTAAAACCAGCTAAAATCACGTTTGCTGAAAAGGTGAGTAAAGGACATTTGTTCATAAGTGGAAATGCATTATATTGTAGAATTTCAGGAAAGGAGGTTATGATTCTGCAATACTTAAACAGGGTACTAACCCAGACCTGTCATCCAACACAATCACAAATTCAATTGTACCAGAACCCAGGGAAACCTGAACGAAGTTTTCTTGTTTGCCCTGGTGAAAAAAGACTAAAGAATAAGAAGAACATTCTGCATTTGTAAAATGGAGAGAGGGATGCATTACTGAGGTTGTTAGATGAGAAGTATTATGCAGTACTGCATCTTTTTAGCTGTTATATCATCTACAAATACGCATGTTAACTGCAGCTGATTTTAGGTCACCAATTACAAACCTGTTTGGGGTTTGTTGTTGGGTTTTTTTGTTTGGGGGATTTTGTTGTTATTTGTTTGCAGGTTTTTTTTAAATAGAAAGTAACATAAAACACATCCTAAACTGCAACAGTTACCAAAAAGCAATGCTGCAACATCTCATGCTTTTCCAACAATGCCAAACTGAGCAATACAAGCATCTGAAAACCAGGAAACACAGAGTCAAAGTTTTAACTGATAAAGCCTTCATCTGCTCTAAAGCAGATACACTGGGAACACGTCACGTGGAACAACGTAGAGGAAAACAGCAGCATGACAGAGTGTTTGAATTTACCTGAACCGTACCATACGGGACCATATTCCATCTCTTCTAAATTCCAATATTGCATATACTTCACCAGAAATAACCCCAAACTTTATCACTCCCTTACAATCCTCACTCATATCCAACTTCCACAACACGAAAACCCTTGGGCTACCAGGGATAAAAATCCAGGGATACAAATTGAAGTATACATGCACTCCTTCTAATCATTCTGAAAACTGTGAGGGTCAAACCTTACTTAGTTTTTCCAGATACATCAGTACCAAACCCCTACCATCCAACGCACTAACCTGTACATAACATGCTGGATGTAGCTCGGAAAAGCTTTGATAACTTCACTGGCTCTGACGGGGACTAGTATACTTTAATCCTTTCTTTTCTTGTCAGTGCTCTGAATATCCCTGAACCTGACAGTCTGAAACGGCACAACACCACATAAGGCAACTTAAACTCCACATTAATGAAGTTCCATTACATTAAATTTACTAAAAGTTAATTCCAAAGTAAAAATCCACATAATGTTCTTCCTGCAGTTCAGACCTGCAATCCTACAGTAACTTTTAGACCTATGCAGAATCTCTCTGAATCGAAGCACGAAGGAAGCACAAAGTCATCCCCTAAAAAGGGTACAGCATAGAATATGGGTTTTCTCTACTTTACTCCCCAATAGCCTTAGGTACAGGTTTCCTATCAAAATTAAACAGCTTACCCTACATTTGGTATTCCCTACAAGAAACAAAGAAATTGGAGGGGAAAAAAAAAAACAACAAAAAACCCCACAGCTAAAAAGGTAGAACTATCTTTATTACAGAACTAAACAAAATGCTATTACTGCATCATTATGACAGAAGAATGAGGTTGTGTGTACATGCTGAGAAAGACCACTGTGGCTATTAAATGAAAAACAGATCATGATAAAGTTTAAAAGACATGTTTACCACAAAATAAGGTCTTAGATGACAAGAAACAAAATCCACACATAACAAGAGATCAGAAATAAACAAATACCAAGGCTTAGTAGTAAGAATACATAATTCATTAATTTTCTTGATTTTTGCTCTCCTTATAGTATGCAAATAGCTATTTCAGATATCCTGTTGTGAGGAGTCAGATCAATAAATAAATCATTACATTATGTGGTACCCTGGAATTGTGATCACTATTCACATCATGGATATGTACCTCAAGAGGATGTGGTGGAGGAGGTGGCAGGCTTGCAACTTTGGCTGCTCTTTGTCTTTCCACTTCTAGAGCATGTTTACGTGCATTCATTCGTCTTCGGGGAAAAAAAACCCGAAACCAAACACAAAAAAGGAGAAGGAAAATTTATTCAAGCAGCATTGATAACACTGTGCAAAGTAAGAGGCAGACCTAAAACCAAACAGCTTCAGATGTACCTGAATTGAATGCCTGGGAGATAGGGATAGACAAGCACACTGAAAAGTCAACAGAACTTATGCTGGAAGGCAGCACTGGAAAATTAATTTATTGAAGTAATGCAAAAATGTTAATACAAACAAGTTTCTAAAGAATAAAGCAAAATCCCTGCTTTTCACTTAAGTTTTCAGAAAGCACTGCATTGCTTCAACATATTTTAATTGCTGAAGTGTGGACAAAACTAAGTATTTAATCAATAGGTCTCTCAGCTCTACTCAAACACAACTGTTCCCAAGAGGACACAGTTCATTTTTCATGCCACCTCAAGTTTGGTCCAATTGACTTAAAAAAAAAAAAAACCCCGAAAACCAACACAACAAAGCAACCACAAAAAAAAAAAATCAAACCACTAAGAAGGAAGATCATGGCTGTTGAGCGATATTAATTGTTTAGCATAAATAAGTAAGTTTTAAGTAGAATAAATTATTTAGGATTATAATTTGGTGTGATTTGTGCTGCTTGCTTAGCTCTACTTAGCATGAGTAGCTAGATTTGCTGAAATCTTCAGGCCATGAGAAAACTGCTGTTCTCAGTACTTTTCCTAGCAGATGGTACAGTGTTATTTAACCTTTTCGGATGGGAAAGTACTGGATATCACGCTGATGTTTTGGTAGTGTTTCTCTCAAGTCCACGACTTTTCGGTTCCCCATGTTCTGCCAACAAGGACAACTGCACAAGAAATGTAAACCAGAAGATACAGAGGCTCCCACCCTTGACATAAACTACAAATCAAAAAGCTAAGAGCCTGCCTGTCTGGACACAGAAAAAGAACCAATTAAATTTTAGAAGACCCCAGACCAAAAATCACCATTGGACTGAAAGACGCGTGGACAGCACATGAGGGGCGGATGTATGGATCACAAGGGTATAATTGCCCAGGGATTTCTTTGTTCAGGGTTCCTCTCTTTGGAGGCACCCAGCCTGGGCTGTTCTTGCTGCTGTACCTTCTAGTTATCCAACATCTGAGACTCTGCTGCAGGAAACCTAAGAACAAGCCTGAAGAAGAAGGACACATGCCCGAGAGTAAGTGTGTGTGCAACACCATGAATGGTGTGTGAATGCTCGGGCAGCAGCTTCTCCTTTAACAACAGCAAATGTCCTTTCTTCCAATGGGTAACTCTCTGTCAGGAACTGGCCTGAGAACATTTTATTTTGTAAGTCACTGAATAGCTGTTAGTCAACAATCTAGACTGAGAACAGCAATATAGAGATGAAAGGCTCCCCACTCATTGAGAGTCTATAAGGCCAGCTCATATAGTTGACATTTTTGTCTTGGTTTTAAAACTACAATTCTTATCAAAATCCACAAGCTTTGTCCACAAGCATTAATTCTCTAACCCATAAAATTTCAAAGATTAAAACAGCTCCAAACAAGAAGCATCAAGATTTTTGCCTATCACCTTTTGACATCATAAAGCACATTCTATGCTTAACAAAACTAGGTAACTATTGCATACCGGGCTTGCTCACGAAGTAATTTTTCTTTTTGGTATTTCTGCTCTTTCAGGGCTTTCCTATGTCTCTTCTCCGCTCTTTGCTTCCTTTCCTCTGCTTGCTTTGCCAGAGCTTCTAAGTCAGGTTCCTTAACAACAAAATATTGCAAGCACTTAATACAGGGTTGGTTTTTTTTTACTCACTTCTTATACAATCAACATGATATTTCAAATTAAGTACTGCTGGTAACAATCACAAACTCAAAATTACATTATACTGTAGAACAGTAAAAATACTCCAAAGAGTAACTTTTCCTTCTCTGCCATCTTCTTTACTCTCCTCTACCACCACCAGCAGCAAGTTTGCCACATTCCTTGGCCAGTGCAGTTAAATATTGATGCAGAAACCTTAGATTCTCTCTGCATCTCTTTGATAAAGAGAATAATATAAATACACTTAGACATTTAAGCAAATGCTGACTAGGCAGTACAGAGAAAGCAAGTAACCACTTTTCAGTCATTAATTACAACAATCGTGTATCAACAGAAACATTTCTTTATAATTAGTTCACTGCTCCTACGGCATTGGTAACACAATTTTCCACAAATTCATCCATCCTAGCATCAGAAAGGACTTCACAAAGTAGTTAATTTAGAGACACTGAGATATGGAAAAGTTTAACACTATAAAAGGTTAAAAAGCCTGACTAATTCAGGAAGTACGTGAGACTGCAAAATTCACGCAAGAAATCTGTGGCGTTGCTGATTTCTATAAACCTGGTTCAGAATTAAGTCTACGGAAAATTTCTACCCAACAACCTCAATGATCTCTCAAGAGAGCCTACACAAGTTAAAACTATTTTCACTTTCTTTAAAATCCTATATAGGTGCAGAATTAAGAAGTTAAACCAGTTTGCAGTCTACACAAAGGCCTCTGAAGCCCCTTCATGTCAAGAAGGCAAGACATTCCACATCACTTGAGCACTGAAGAAAAAAAAAAAGTGTATTTTCTTAACCATAGAAAAGATACTGTTACATGGTAGAGGAAAAAAAAGGTACTACACTAATGGCATACTTGAGACAATGATTCACCACATGCAATTTAGTCAAGTACAAACATACACCATTATATACCTGTACAACCTAACATAAACAAAATAACTTTAAGAGTTTGCACAGCAAAAACCTTAGCAGATGGGCCTGATAGACAATTGAATCCTGGTTTTGTGGAAAGACATCTGCAAAAAAGTACATAAACAGAAGTTTTAAGAAGATCTAAAAGAAGATTCCATTCTTCGAAAAACCTGTCATTTTAGATATTAGGGCTGAAAGATTAAGAATATAAAAAGAACAAACAGCAATCTTGGTATTTCTAGAACATCAAGAATTTCCCTGACAATAACATTCAGCTGTTTCACTTACGTTCTCCTTGGCTTGTCGGTGACCCTCACCAATTGCTCTTAAGCTTGATAAATACAGTTTTTCTAATGCTTTCCTCTTTTGATCCTGTGCTTTCTGCCATTCAGCTCTCAGTGCCTCCTCTAACTTATGTAGTTGTTCTTCTCTCCTCTGCTTTACTTTCTGTCTTATCTGCAAGGCGATATACTTCTGCTGCTCTCTAACCTGTAGAAATAGCATTTATTTTGTCAGTAACTTAAAAAAGCACAATATTTTCTGCAGCAAGTTTTTCCACAACATACTCTACCCTCCTTTCATCTTTCCATCTAATCTACTTCCATTAACAATATGTCCAGAAAATACTTCAAAGTTACAATTACCTTTTTCCAAAATTAATATATTAAATAATAAATTTAATCTTAGTTAAATGTTTCAGTTAAAGTCAAAAGAGCAATATACAAAACAAAAGGCAAAAACTGCTTGGAATATCCTTCCCTCCAAAAATACAACATAATAATTTAATAAAGACTCCTATTACAATGCAACATGGTGTAAAGAAAATCAGCAACCATATTGTTAAATTAAAGTCTGTTTACTAAGTTTTTGTTTTCCACTTTGTCAGTAAAATTCTCTTCACTAAAGAGAAAAATATATCAAGAAAAAAGCCCAAGGGGGGTGAAAGATTAGTACAGAGCAGATGTCTTGAAGACATACATTTTTTTGAAGATGTGAAAGACCTGAACAGTTTGTGTAGGACAAACAGAGGAAGGCTAAGAAAAGAGTAAGAGAAATGGAGAAACAGCCCTGTGATCCAACAGCAGGTCAGCAGAAGAGAAATGGAAGAAAGATGGGATGATCAACAGACACGTTCTGAAGAACATGAAGGTACTCTCCTCAGACATTTTAAAAGGAGCAGTACTTAAAGCACTTAGAGCTATGACATACTGTAGCAATTCAGTTTGTCTACTGGAAAGCTGTGAAGTTCTGTATTAGCAACAGGTGTCTAATTTCTTCTGCATGACCACTATGAAAACCTGGAACACCGTAAGAAGTTTGAATCCTTACATAAGTGACGCATCAGCAGAAGAGAGACAACTGCATGTTCACAGCCAGATAAGAATGGCAGATACTGTGAAGCTGGCAGGGAAAAAGAGATTGTGAATCTAACAAACAGAGAAAGTATCACAAGCAAAATATGCACTTAGTAGTAAATAAACATGAGAAAAAGAAAATAATTCACACACTAACCAGAAACCTAATACACAATATTATGACCCTGAAATTTAATTTACACAAAATAAATTTTTCAGTTAGTTTTCCTAAATTATTTGTTACATCACTAAATTAAATACGCAATGTGCAAAAATATAGGCATACTTGCTGTAGCCTCAGTTTTCTTCTTCTTTCATATTCTTCTTTGAGAAGCATGGTTTCTTCATTAGGACTAAGCCTCAATTTCCCAGCTTTTGCAACTTTCCTCTTCATCTTTGGAAATGCTGAATAATCAACTTCTATGAGAACAACATGAAAAACAGACATTGTGCATAAATGATATAGGTAAACCAGCTATAAATAACCCCAGATACTGCCATAATCTTACCAATCTACCATGGTATCTAGGAATGTGAGCTATAACTGCTCAACTGTACCCAACAACATTGGCACTGTCTTTGTCACAGTCACAAAACGTAGTGCTTTTGAACTATTATGCTTATGTAGCAAACTCTGCAACAGTATTACATTAACATTCAACACTGTGGACCAGACAGGCATATCTGCAAAGTGAATAGCAAACACCATTCCACTCCTGAGATTAAAAAAACCCAACCCAACACACTACTGAAACCCACACCACACAGTAAAGCAGGATGGTCACTTAGGTGATTTATAGTGAAACATTCTCATAACAGTTATAAGATATTGAGTTTGTTAACATTTTTCACTGCAGTCCAAGGTTTTGTGCCTTGAGGACTGTGAAACTCCGACAACAGCCTATGTGCCAAGCATTTCACCAGAACACTAAGATTGCTCACTGACAAATTTTTATTTGACCTTTCTTAAGCAGCCATTTCAAATTATGTTTCCATGTGTATTTTACTGCGGAACCGGGATCTGCTGGTTCTACACATCACTTCCCATTTTCCTTGCAATTATAATTTTCATCTGCACAGCAAGAAGACTTTTTCAGCCTGATTTGCAGGCTAGTCCAAAACTGTCCCCCCCAAATATTTATTTGATCTTTAAGTATTTATATCCCTGAAAATACTGTCCCAAAACAAACCAACAAAGACTTTCAAAAGCCACTGTTTAGTTCTAAAAATCAAAAGCTTATTACTAGTGAACAACCCACGTGGCGCTAACAATTTAACCAACATGTTACATGTGGAAAGATTTGTTTTCAGTATCGGAAATAATGAAAAAATAACAAAACTCTAGAGAAATCAGGTGAAGTGAAAAAACAAAATAATTATCCATAAGATACTTTTGATACAAGGTTATTAAACCAATGAACCCCAGGTTCATTACAGGATAAATAGGGACTAAACATGTTCCTCCGAGCCTTTATTCTGCTGATGAGGCACAAAATAAGTTTATCAATACACATGATTAAGGAGTAAATTACATTCTGGAGACACTGGAACAGGTTGCCCAGAGAGACAGTGGAAGCCCCATCCCTAGAAGCTTTTAAGGCCAGGCTGGATGGGGCTCTGAGCAACCTGATCTAGTGGGAGGTATCCCTGCCCATAGCAACAGATGATCTTTAAGGTCCCTTCTAAGCCTAACAATTCTGATTCTAGGATTCCTCTCTCCCCCCCAGAAAGGAAAATTTAGAGCATGAACAATAGAAAGCCAGAAAATCTAACACTTAAAGGATTAGAGCAAAAGCAGATAATGCAAACACCACCACAAAGCCGTCAATGCTTGCACAGATTCAGCAAATACACAAGAGTTAAAACTAAGCCAGCCTTCGCCGGGAACACTGCGCTATAGGTACCTGTAAGCAACATTAACATCTTACTACCCTGGTGGGACAGCTAAGCCAAAAGCACCTCTCCCGAGCCGGGAAGGGAAGCAGCACTCTAAAGGCAAGGACGAGGGCAGCGCACCGGCCGGAAGCTGAGGCCTGAGGCGGGCGGCGCGAATGCCCTAGGCCGGTGAGGAGGGTGGACCAGGCCGCAGCACAACCAGGCCCTCAGGGAGAGCCCCACCGGCAGCCGGCTCCACCCGGGAGGCCCCAAGCACGTTCGGGCCGCGGCAGCTCGATCAGCCCGAACTGAGGGGGAAAGTGAAGGGAAAGCAACACCCTGTCCCGGCCCCAGGAGCCCGAAGGCGGGAAGAGAGCAGCCCCGCGGCGGGGCCGCCCGCACCTACCCACCGCCGACTGAGCCCTCCCGCCAGCCACCAACGGCCGCCGCCTCCTGCTGCGTCACCTCCGCGCTCACCCTGACCAGCCAATCGCTGCGGGCGTGGCGGGAAACGGAGCGGCTCGACAGGCCTGCCCCTCAAAGCACTCCCCCCACCGCCACAGCGCACATACGCCAGCCAACAAGCCTGCCCCGCCCCTGCCTCCTGGCCACCAATGGGAGCCGCGGAAAGCTGTGATTGGTCGTCGAGGCCGCACGCGGCCAGTACAAAACGGGCTCCTTCCCCTCAGACCCTCCCTGAGGGCTCATTTGAACGCGTTAGCGCTTTGCCAGCTCCATCAGGACATCTCGGTATGTCCTGAAGGCGCTTATTACCGTGACTTTCTCACAGTGCTGTACCCGGCAGGTCTCGGTCAGGGTTTCCAAGCACCAAAGCTAATTTTACCTCACTAGTTCCACCTCTGTGTAATTTCCTTGTTCAACTCTCTCTTTGGATGCACTGTATGAGTAAAAGGAGTAAATTTGGACTCACGGTAGCCCTGGACTGTTCATGCTGCTCTGCCTGTCTCCTGAGCTTGCACATAGCTGCCCAAGCTGCTTCTACAAGGAATCTGTGCTGCTGCCTCAACCTCATAACTTTTATTAACCTTTTTTTAACTGATCTCTGCTCCTTGTAAGCCTTGTTTGCTTCTTTGCTTTCATCCTTATGTTTAAGTTTTCTTTCTAAGAAGGACCACTTATTGGATGTGCAAGACTTGCAGCAGTTGGGATTCGAAAACGGAGACATCTGATAGCCTTGATTTATGAGGAACATACAACTGAGCAAAAACTTGTTATTTGTGTTGAGAGAAACAGTTTGCTGCACAAGGGGAAGAAGCAAAAGAGGTTGTGCCAGGCTGGTTCTTTGCACTGAGAGAGCTCCCAGGGCCTGAGCTGCTGCTGCAAAAACAGAAGAAATGCTTGTGACTTACAACCCCATCAGGCACAATGGAGACAATCGGTTGTCTCATACTGAAAGGTGACTGCAAAACATAGCTACTTTCTGTGGCAGTTTCTTCTAAAAAAGGGAAAACAATTTCGTACCGGGAGCTAACTGCCATAGTAACCCACCATGCTGTGCCCTACAGGACTGAAAGTTTTACTTGATAAAACTTGGTGGTTTGGTGCATGCGGATGCATGGCCAGATGGGAAATACACTAAAAAAAAATACAGGATTGCAAAACAAAAGACATGAGCATAGGAAGAAGAGGTAACATAGCAGCTGAATGTGCTTTCTTCCCTGCCTTCTGCCTTGTACTGCTAAACTGCCTTCTTATTCATGGACTTCTGTGCTATGGGATCAGTTAGGAAGATAATTTGCTGTCTGTCAAGTGCTTGCAACTTGCTGCAAACTGCTGACTGTAATAGCTGGTACCAAGATAATACCTGATTGTACGTTAAAGACACTCAGATGCTTCACAGTATGCATGTTGAATAAATTAAATGTGAGCGGTGTGCTTCCAAATGTGTTTTCCAGTCTCCTTATTGGATTTTTTTGTCCTTCAGCATTTTCATTATGGCAGTGCTCTCCACAATAACATCTCTTCTAAATAGCTTTATCCCACAGGTCAACAGGTAAAAAAAGAATTGAAGGTAGTATATTAAGAGAGTAATTGAGATTATAGATTTTAGAATCCTCTACTTATAAAATGTGAAAGAGGTCAAATATACGCTCCTCAATTATACCATTGGAAAAAAGGGATATTATGAAACCTACAGGTGCTGGGTAAGAATTTTGTTTCAAGGGTATTTTCTAGTCAATGTATTGCAGAATTGTTTCTGCTACCACTTAATTTACATACATATACTGAAAAACAGGGATGTAGCAAGTAATTTTAATACTGTAATGTGCTCTACTTTTTACTACACCTGTTAGAATCACAGTATTATGGGCCCACATTAATTCTTTCTCCTTGTGAAGTAGATGGTGTTCCTCTTATAAAAGGTGAATAGTGATGCGGCAATATCGGTGCATCTAGCCAGGCGTATATAAAACTGGAGATAATGACTCCCCTGTGCTTCAATTACCGGTCCCATTTCTCCCTGGGGGAAAAGAATGATATTTGGAGGAGTTGCCTACAAATTCCCAAGATAGTTGAGGGAAAATCTGAATTTATTTTCAGGAACAGAATGCTTTCCATACATAAAAATGTCTTGCAGTGTGACTCTACATGAAACCACAGATTTTAAAGAAATTATTTTTATTTCATGTGTTTTAAGTGGGGTTGTATGACCGTGAAGTCTGCTGCTGAGGTGACCTGCAGCATGTGGTCAGCAGCTCAAATCACAGGATGGGCCTTCTGCTGTCCCAGAAAATGGCTTCTGAGAGTGGGACTGACCATACTTCCCTGCCACAGAGGATGTTGATTCCATCAGCAGATGAACCACTGCAAGGGCTATTGGCACCAGCAGGTTGTCTTGGTGTGCTCTGAGGGACTGTGAAGTCTGGACATAAGATTAGCGAGACTGGAGTTGCCTTCGTGTGCCCTGAGAGAACAAATTCCCTGTCTCATAGGCAAGCTGAGTAGACCAGCATATGCAACCCCTACCTCTTACTGCCATGCAGGAGCACTTGCTCCTTTCTTCATTAGAAATTCTTAAGTGGCCACTTCTTTCTCTCACTCTCACAGGGGAAGGATGACCTTGCAGGCTTTTCTGCATCTTCAGCAGGGAAGCACTGGTTTTATAGGTTTTCTGAGATCCAGTAATGGACCAGTACAACCACCTGACAGCTCACCCTTGTGCAGGACTTGGCACCCTGCAAGAATTAAGTATTCTCCTTGAAAACCTCTGAAGGAAGAGCTTTAAAGAAAGTGCCATATTCAGACACTAAACCCCCCCGCCCCCAGTCCTCTAACACCTCATGAGACAGTAATGCACTTTCCTGTTTCTTGTCTCCTTGCTGATCACTGCAGAATCTGACTGAAATGAGAACTTCTCTCAGCTTGAATTGGCCTTCTTCCGCATTCAGTATTCCTCAATGTCACATACCACATTATCATATGGTCTTAAATGTTCCCCTATGGTTCTTTTTGTTTTGATCTGTGATTACTTCTCCCATGCTGTTTTATTTCTTTTAGCACCTGACACTGGATGTCTAATTATCATGACCGCCAGGAACTAACAGGATGCAGTTCTACAAAGGTTTGTAATCCTACAGTTCATACAGTCTGAAAACTGCAAAGTGCTTTTGTTAAATAGTTTGCATTAAGTGTGTTTTTTACATGTAGGCTTTGCAAACACAGATGAAGTTTCCTAACACGGAAAAAGGGCTAATCTTTATTTTTGAGACTGACTAATCTACTGTGATCAGCCCATGTGAGCACAGAGACTTATAATAGTCTCTGCCTGAGACTGATTTGGAGACAAATTTTCTTGACAGATGTGGAAGAGTAGTTTTTGTTATTATACTCCATCACGTGTAATAGAAGGCTGCAAAGCTATGCTTTCCACTACCGGAGCAACTGTATCCAGAGCTGTGCCTGTAAAAATTCTCAACTTGTGGATTCTAGTCCTAAAAAAGATGCTACAGTTAAAAAAATGGAGTAAAATATGAGGCATAAAAAGCTAAGTAGCTGGTAAAGGGATAATTACATGTAATTAAATGAAATACAATGTATATCCTAAAATTATTGCTATGGAAAGACAAAGAAATGGCTGTAAATTCAGATCTGGTTTTAGATATAAATGGTGTTGTCTTACAGAATGAAAATGCATGCTTTCTTATGACATTACTCAGAAGGTCTTATTAGGGAACCAACAGCAACCTTAAGCAATGCCCATTCTCTGTCACAAATGTCCCTGGGACTTCACACAGTGTCCTTAGCCCAGCTTAACGGTTTGTGTCTCTGGAAAACAACAAGCCTTGGGATGGTAAGAGCAGCACCACGTGCTTAAGAGCTTATTATTCATGGATGAACCATGGTCCTGTGCAAGGTCATTTTAAAATGGGGCTCTCAAATTCTCTTCCAAAGCTTGAAGCTGACAGAAGTGAGCTGGATTCAGGTTTTTACAGACTAAAAAGAGCCTTGTGCATCTACACTGCTGCGTGTCCTCAGAACCGGTCTGCCTAACTACTCAGTGATGCCAGCATATGCAGAATTCTACAAGATAAATTTGGTGTGTGCACATTCATTTACTAAAATTCTTGTAATCTGTGTTCAGCCTTCTAAAACATATTGGAACCAGACACAGAATTTTCTCCAATTGTTATAATATGTATAGTAACTATGTGCACAAATAGGCCAATTATGCTCAGTCCAGTAATTTTACAGCTGGCCTTTGCCTTGCTTTTCTCAACTACTGTGCCATACCTTGTTTGGCTAACCTTCCTTTGTTTCTTCTTGTAATATCTACTTTTATTCAATTTCAGAAACTATACTGAAATTACTTGCTTTATTGCAGGTAGTTTTAAGCAGAAAATAGAATGGTGCTGAATTTTCTGGTATTTCCTTTAAATAAGGGATTCTACTCCAGCAAGATCTCTTAAGTGGCTTAAATTTTTACCTTGTCAAAAAAGACCTCCTTATGTGATTAAAAATGCTTATTTAGTTTAGTCCTACATTAGTAGTAAGCACCATATTTTCAGCATGTAGTATGGATGAAACTGGGAGAAAACTAATTTTTTTCTAACTTTAAAATGATTAATTTTTCTCCAACCTAAATTGGCTTGTTTTGTATTGTTTGCCTCCTCCTTTTGATTGTTTATGTTTATTACATTGTATACAGGAGGTGTTGGAGTTTTCACAAGCTTCAGTTTCCCTCCGATGTGCACCCAAATGCTGGGCTGTAAGCAATAAAATTACTGTAAGCACATCTTGAAGGCTTTAAATCTACAAATCGCCAAAGAACAGGTTAAAGGTTCTGGATTGAATCATAAAGAACAAGTAAATGGTCAGGTCCTGCCAAATTAATCACTGATTCAATCAGAATTCCTTTTGATGTTTGTCTTAATAGTCATTTACGCATAAAGCAATTAAAAATGTGCTAGATACACCCTTTCCTTACTGCTGGCTTCTGCCATCTCTGACAACTTCTACAATGGGTGACTTACAGGGTAAGACACAGAATGCAGGTCTCCTCCCAGGAAAGTTCATGTCATTATCCTTGGATATCTGTTATTATATCTTAATACCGTTTATGAAATACCAGCAAAATATTCCAAGTGTAAAAGAGCGGATCCTGGTTTGATCAAGACCTTCACAGTCAAAATCAAACAGACTATATGATCAGACAGACCTGTGATATACCAGATTTCTACCACAAATTAGCTTTGATGTTTTCTTTAGTAGAAAGAAAATGATTATATAGATGGAGTTGTTAAAAGGCTTTATGGAGGAAATGTTTCAAAGGAACCAATGGTGAAGAAAAATTTGCAAGGAGTGAGAATGAATTTGCACCAAGACGAGGAATGTGGAAAAAACTGCAGTGAACAAACTTGTGTTTAGAGGAAAGTGATGAACATGGGGTAGTGATACATTGGTTCTTATCGTTCCCATTTTACTCTTTTTAACAGAAACCAATCTCTCTTCAGACATGGAGACATTTTCTGTCACAGTTTTGCTAAATATTATAGAAACCAGGGAGGGATGAAAGAACAAAGGGTCTTTAGTGATTGGAAAGGGGTAAATTTAAAGACAAGTCTGAGAAAAGAAAATGTGGAAGGGAAGATGATTAATGACTTAGATGCGAGGTTGGTAAACTGGAGTCTGAGCTTCATTTTGCTGTGAGACCATAGATTTTTGTGCGTGTGATCTTGACTTAGTCTCTTTGGGATTGATCTGATGAATGGAACTAAGTCCCAGAATCCTGATCCTGAAAAGCCTTGCTAAGCCACTAAAGTCTAGGAGAATTTAGCATTTTTTAATCCTGAAGATCCCTGAGCTTCTAGACTTGCTGACCTTTACATGCTCAAGCTCTTCTAATGTTGACAAGACTGAATGGCTCAGATCTAAACCTGAACAAGATTCAGGAATTACATTTTTTTTTATATATGTAAGTCAACAACTAGTGTACTCATGAAGTACATGCAACGCAACTGCACAGGGTTCTGCACAAAACATGCTACTATTTTATTTTGCGGTCGGAAAGAAGAGGCAATTGGAGACCAGGCCTCTACGTTTTTATTTGAACAGCCTGATTAGTGTCATCTGCTCACTCTCTCTATGGCCAAATTACTAGTGAATAACATTTTGCACAGCAGCGTGGCTTCACAGAAGAGGCAGATGATCCCATCTTCCTAGAAAGAGCTGTGCCTGGTGGTTAGAACATCTCTGTGGGAGTTGACTCTGACTTGTACGAAAAAACATTGAATCTTTCCCACTTCCTCCACAAGTGCTGTGACCACCAAACTGCTGTTAAGTCGATGCGGTTCCTACCGCCCGTTCCTGTTGGGGAAAAAAAAATAAATCTTTGCCCAGCTTTTTTTTTTTTTTTAAATGTGGGTTCCTATATTTAGTAGAGGTTTGAGGCTGAAGATATATTTTCTGAAAAGCATATCCCTACAGGCCTGAGAGGTGGAATTTAAGATATAGTCCTTTTCTCAGTATTTCCTACAATCTAGTGCTAGACGGCTACGCCTTGGACTTTAAGTGGTTCCTATTGGTGTGCTCACATCCTTAGATCGTACCTCGAGGTTCCAGTAATGCCTTGGTGACGTACCCAGAAGTATGAGCCTGCATCAGCCCAAAATCAGGGACACCAATTGAATCTGGCCCTTTGTTCAGATATTAAAGTAATACTGAAGTCAACGAAGGGGACAGCAGCGGTAGTGGAGAAAGACGTAGATAGCAGTATCATTTGCCCCAGTAACGTCCTTGATAAAGCAAAAACATTTTTTTTCCCACTGGTCCAATAAAATTGCCTCAATCTGCTTCCTTGGGTGATCAATGCTCATCTGTAATTTTATCACTGTCCTTTTTAGAGGGTAATTTAATTGTTTTACATTTATAGAGGCAAGGTAATCACCTTAGATTTACATAGAGCTAATTTCTGTCTTTGTGAGTGGGTTCTGCAGGATGTGAGCAATTAAGCTTCTGTGGGAGGATACAGGAAACATGATTAATGGATCAAAGAGACACCATCTAAGGGAAATGGGTATAATACCAAGGGAGATAATGCTCCATTTCATAATAGTTATGCAAATATGCCAAATGTTGGTGAATTCAATTAATATTTGACAAATGGATTTTCTGTGATGCACAGTAAACACATACTGGGGAACAAATAAAGCTCTATTGCACTTTATCTGTTAGCTTCCTCTTACGCGGGCTGGGTTGGCTGGTCAGCCATCTCATTCCACTGCAGGTGGCAAAGAACAGCTAGGCACACATCAGTGCCAGACAGCAATATTGTTTGGGTGAAAAGGATTGACCAAGGTTAAATTCTGCGCACACAAGGCCAATCAGTGCTTGTCAGTGTGCTTAGGTCTGTTGCTCAGTCCTCTGCTAAAAGTTAAATTTTATTCCACATAAATGAAGAGTGGTTTAAGAATGAAGGAGATAGAACTAGACAACGCTTATGCTCTTGATTTTCTTTTTCACATCTCTTTTCTTACATGCAAAAGCAACATTAGTAGAAAAAACAATAATCAAGTAAGAACAGAATGCCTGAGCTAGTGGAAGACACCGGGCTGGGACTCAAAAAATCTGAGCCTCAGTTACCCAAGTATAAAATGAGGTTAATACTAATAATACATAAAGGCAAAGACTCATTCAGATACTGTAATGATGGGAGATGCACAAATACCTAGATTTACTGAAAACATAAGTTTCTTGTTTGTTTGCTAGTTTCCATACTGGATATAGTATTTTAATCTCTATGCTAAAATACTCCGTTCCCTTACTAAGGATGTAATTTGATGTTTTGTTCTGAGAAATGCTGATCCAGAGGAGGAAGGTATTTAAGAAGCATATTGAAGCAATTGAAGAGTTTCTGACCATACAGACTGGGCACTGAGCTAACGAAATATGGCAAAAGTTATGGAGCTGAAGTTTTAAGTATGAAACTCATGTTTGTCCTTTAGTTGCAACTGTGCTATAGCTGGGTATCAGGGCTATGCAGACCCATAACCCTTAAGTCATGAATCCCCTGGGGGTCTAGGAGCTCCCCAGCTAGTCACCTGCATCGACGATTTAGATTGATTTGAACCAATGGACTGCCTTGAGATAAAGCCATTGACTGGACTTCCAGCCACCTTACAATTAAAAATTATGACTTTCACACAAGCTCTCTGGGTAGGAATTTTGGACAGTTCTAGAGATTTCCCCAGACGGCTCCTGCTGTCCCTATATCAATTTATATACTTCAGTGGGTTGATTAACATTCTGTGTGGAGAATCTAGTTGAGAGACTCCCTTACATGGCTCTTGCTGCAGAATTGACCAAACTTTATATAGACATTTATAAATAGGCAGTAGAAACTGTTGCTACATATACAAAACCAGTCACATAGGACCTTTGTACCTACTTATGACAGTTAGGAGATGTTTTGTATGGAATTTAAAATAATCTGCAGGAATGGATCATATACATGCTGGAGTGGTTGCATAGCACCACAGGCCAGTTCGATCTAAGAACTGAGCAAAACAGTGGCTGGATCAAATGATCCAGTTAAGATGCCACTGCAAAGACCCCTTGCAATGGCAACTCCCATTGCCATCTTGACAACAACCAACCATCCTATTTAAGAGATCTAATTCACCATGCAAGCGTTCCCTGTGCCAAGATCTCGAGAAGTTGTTTCTTTTTAGCCAACACTCCGAGTGTTTGTGCAAAACAAATGCTGGGCTATGAAGACATCCCATGCCTTGCAGTCAGGAGGAGTTCTAGGGACACTCCTTCAGTGCCTACAGACAAGAAGTTGGGAAGAACTTAAGAAATCTTCAAAATCCCATGTTCCTAAGAAAACCTACTCTTGGAGATGGCATGCTCCTACTTGACTTGGAATCTCTCTCTATGCTTCAAATGAGGCTTCCATTTATTGCTCTGTTCTGTGAAAGTACGTGCCTACTCTGTGAAAGCAGAAGTCCACCGTGATGCAACCAGGTGGCATTCCTCCTCCACCCGGAGGAGTGACCAGGTGAGCTATAAACTTAGATATATATCACACAAGGACTGTATTTTCTTCGATGTAAAACATGACAGCCAAGTTACCCTATTTAAAAGTGATACTACTGTTGCTTCTTCAGTGGGGTTTTGCTTAGTAGTCAAAGCAGTTATCCTGGGCAGTGGGGATTTGGGGTTGATCCTTAGCCTGCAAATGCCCTGTCTCACGCTAGGAAGGTCTCTTTGGGGCATGCCCTGTGCCAACTGGGCTGCTGCGCATCCAGGAATGAGACTGTAAAGAAAGCAGACAGGGTGGTACCAGGCTCTGGAGGCACGGAGGGAAAGGTGAGGAGACCTGGAAGTCAGGCAAAGACTGAATTCTTCTCTGCTGTGTTCTGAACTATCAATGCATTTTACTTAGGTAATCATGAGATGAACATTCAAAGCTAATGAGGAAGTTGAGACCCCAGGTTAGGCTTGTCCTTCAGCTATCGCATTCCTCTAGAAAGAATGAGCCATGCTCAATTAGGCCACTACAGTGAGGGGAAGGCTCTGTGCTGTGTATCCTGAGCAGGTAGAAGCTCCAAAGTCCAGGAAAAGAGAAGTTTTCAGACCACACATGTCTGAAAACTTGTATACTGGCTGGCCACCAAGCCCTTGTGCAGCATTCTGGGCTACGCTGGGAAGCGTTTGATTCTCTTCTTTGAGAAGATGGACCTGACATGTGTAATTTCAATTCTTTGATTCACTCTGCTGAGACCAGACTTTGTCATGCCTGTAAGAAGGGCATAAATAGGCACCTTGGATCTCATCCTCACGTCATTTAAGAGTGCATCTTCCCTTTGCTTTTGACTGCAGGGGAGGATATGCGCCCTGTTTTCTACTTGCAAAGCATGTGTTCATCTATTTTGATTCACTATGGTCAAGTTACAAGATCTTAAGAAAATATTCATCTCTTTTACTAAGCCGTCTATTTAAATCAGAGATAATAAATTTTAATAAACATTGATATTTTCCTGAGTTTATGATTTCTTTTAACAAGCAATTTTGCTGTGATCTTTGAGTTATTGCCGCTAATATATAACTTCCCTGTTGTCAGGGCTATTCTGTCTCAAAATGTATTAATCTAAGCCACATGTACACTTTAGTTAAATGTATCTTGGCAGACATCCACCACTGGAATCAGTGCTGAACACCACAGAGTATTTTTCTAATTGGATATAAAATTCATAGTTTTATCATATGATTCTTCACTATACAGTGTGTCCAATTAGATTTAATGAGATCATTTTCAGGACAAGTTCACCAAACCAGTGCTATTGCTAATTTATAGAGGCTATAGTAAAAGTTACTTGATTAATTTCTTTCCTAAATTAAAACTCTCTAGGACATATTGTTGCTTCTTTTCCTTTTAGCATGTGAATATACAAAAGCCTAATTTTGGAAATAAAATGTTTTCCCAGTGTGTAATTTCCCATGATAGTTGCAATATCTTTGTTTTTCCTTGCAAATGTTTTGGCAACAAAGGGAAGTCTAGCATATTCTTCTATCATGTTGATAAAACCAAGCTAAGTAGCATGATAACTGAGGAACCAGTAGCAATGCAGTTGTCATAGCATGCACTGAACAAGCCAGCTCGAAACCCTGTGTAAATACTTGGCAACCGGTGCCCAAGCTACTCTAGCTACTTTGCCAGCTCAAGAGTTCAGTGTAAAGACATTCTCGGTTAATACAGAACTGGTTTAACAATGTTTTTCTCTGGAAAAAAATATCTTACTGGACACAATCATGCTGGCTAGGAGAGAAGGAAGCTTCAGCCATTACTGTCTGAATTCACTAGACCTTGGAAAGTACACAAACCTGAGCTGGTCCATGCTGGAAAGCTGCGTACTGCAGACCTAATTCAAGAGATCATAATTGAACCCCTGGAAAGATTAGAGCATGGAAAACAACACAGAGGAAGCACTTTATTTGGCGTCCTCGTCACTGCAGCACTAGCAGAGGGGATAACAAAGCAGACTGGTAAGTTGTTAGTTGAAGATGCAATGCAAAATATCTGTGTTAACACATGGTTGAGAAGAGTGGTGTTTGGAGAAAAAAAAAGGAGATCCAAACCCTTGAGACAGTCATTCACAAGGAAGGGTTCTCTAACAGGCTGATGCTGTTTTATGTGGTACCCTTCTGTCTTCTACCTTTCATCTAATGTCAGTGGATAGATGATGGGAACTGGAAGGCCAAGGTTCTCTTTCGAGTTGCAAGAGGAGGGATGGGAGCAGGTCCGTGGGATGGCTGCTGCTGGAAATTGCATCCCCACTCCCACCCTTCTCTTCTCCACACTCGGCCGCATGGCTTCCTCCCACCTCATTCACCCGCTGATTTGTTTAGGCAAGGCACTTGCCCTAGTGGGATCACTTTCCACAGCTGCAAAATGGGAATAATACACCCATTTTTGAAAAATACATTGAGAACTAACAGCATGAACCTCAGAACAGGAGTGGAAATTACTGTTATTGCAGTTTTACTTGTCCCTACTTGCTTTGTGACAGTGTCCCAGGCCATGATCGCTTCATATATTGCTAGTTCTGAGTTATTAAGAATTAAACAGTTACATTCCTGATTGCATTGGATAGACATATACTAAGGCTTTCATGGCTGGTATCCTTGCTGCTTCTTACAAAGATATTTCTCATTTATATCAGAAATAACGAGACAGAAAAATGTTAAAAGGATTCCCTAAAAGCTGCAGATCACTTCTGGCAACAATTATTTATCTGTCCACCATTTTGTCTGTGTATATTTTATTGTCTCTCAGTGTATATATAATAACAAATTACTTTGCAGAATCAAAGGTGCTTATTTTAAATTTACAATGCTTTCTTTTGACCTGTATAAAACCAAGCAGCACACTGGAGGACATATGCCCATTTTACACTTAGTGATCTTTTGGTGTTAATTTATTTACATGCATCTGGTTGCTTTCCTGATAGAATAGACCAGTCTTCCTTCCCTAATGAAAGCAGTCATGGGAAAATTGCTTGAGGTGCTCTAATGAAACCCGATATATTATGATGTGTCTTTAGCAGAGTGGGTTAAGTGTGAGTACTTTGCGTGTTAACTGTTTCTTTCACCTGTACAGTACAAAATTTGCTCTAACAATGACAATGTATTAGCATTTTACACAGTGAAGAGTCAACATTAACTAAATATATCCCCCGAGAGAGAAGAATGTCATTAACCTCTTTTACAGATGAGGAAACAACATCAGATTAGCATTGTAACGCCATTGACTTCTGTGTAGTTATTCCAGATTTACACCAGTAGAAATAAGACTAACGTTAGTCCTCAAAAGAATAAGCCATTTGCTCATGGTTATCTAGTCACAAAGCTGCACACTCAGGATTAGAAACTGAAGACATCCATGTTTCCTTTGCTGTCATAATAAAGATGTTCTACTGAAACAGCATCTATAAACCTTTAGCTAGAATAATTTAAAAAAAAAACAACCCACACCACCACAGAATCTTAAATTGTTCTCCTACTTGTGTCTAGAAATAATTGCCCTGTGTCTAGAAAGGTCTGCATCCTATGGAAATAAATGAATAAGAATAAATTATTTCTGATGAACTTCTACTTGCCCAGAAATGTGAATGTTTTTCTGGGCAAATTTAATAGCAGCAAAGAATAACGGGCTTCCAAAGACTGACAATGAGCAAAGAATGTAGGTTAAAAGCCTTTTAATATGCAAATACTTCATTATATTTGGGGGTTTTCTTCTTTTTTTTTTCCTCTCATTTTTTTTTGAAAGCAAAAGCACAATGGGACATCAGTTATTTCAATTTACATATGAATACCCAGAATTCACTTTCCACTTACAGTTCCAGAGTCCTGGTGGTACCTGTCAGCATTTGAAGACTGGAGTAAAGTAGGAGTCTGCTGATTTCTCTAGACAGAGCGCTCGGCAGAAATTAGGGGTCTACACTATTTCTGCAAAAACAGAAAATCTTTTTGCAAGATATGTGTTCACTCCCAAGTAAGTGGTGGCACAACAGCATTATTTCTGAAGCAGTATGACTTGAAAAGACAAATAACAACTATCATGTCTCCTAGTTAAACTATATTTCTAATGTATCCATTATAAAAATGCTTAGCTGTTGGTTATAGTATCCTCACCGCAAGTCTGGGAACTAGAGCTGGAATTCAGCCTGATGCAGAGGATCAGTACCGAGCTTCATGCGTAAGCCCCACTCAAAACAAGGTTAAGTCCCACTCATTAGTCTCCGTGCTCTGAGTGGCCCTTATGGGTTGAACAGGCACTGACCTTACCATGGCTGAGCGGTACCATAGGAATTCACATTCCTTCTTGAAATCAGCTTAGAAGGTAACTGTAACTAAATCTTGAGTATTCCAAATGAAATAACATCAGATCTGCAGACTGAAAAACTACTTTCTGGGTCAGTAACCAATATGGAGGCCAAATTTCATGAACCAGTTCAAGCGATATCACTGACACTACACATCTAGTCCGCTGAAATTAAAACTAATATTCCAATGTGGGTTGATATTCTTCTGCAAATTTTAAATATTTAAAATCTAAAAATCTAAATAGGAAATAAAACATTTATTTCTACCAAAATTGTTCTTCACATTAAAGTCCTTCCAAAGGTAAATGTATAAGAAAACCAATTATGTAAAAGTCTTTGTAAGACCAAGTTTGAGCCAGAATATTAAATCCATTCAGATTTTAGCAGAACTCTAGAGATTGCAGTCCATTTCCAAAAATTTGCAGAGATGAGAATCAGAGGTTCAGAAAACCTTACTAATCTCAAAAATCAAAGGCAGCATTTTAAAAAGTATGGATTGGTTATTTATAGTAGTGTGCAAGTAACCATCACCATTAAGATGCCAAAATATTCACTAATAATTAATATTCAAAACCTCACTTTCCAAAGGGAATTTGGAGAATACTTATCACCATTTCATTATTTCTATTATCCACGATTACTGATTTTCTTTCTCTGTCAGAGATGCCTTTTTCCTAATAAAGCTTATCATCAGGCACGATTTTTATCTGTCTCACAAACCAGCACTTGAATGCATGAGAGATGCTGGCAAGTCTAACAGATTTTGTGTGGAAAACTTTTCCTTTGTAAACCATAATAACAACCTTCCTTTACAATAAATTAGAAAGCCTATGGATTTCCTGGTTCTTGAACTGTATTGCCAAATAGTCATGAAGGTGAATTCTATTTCATTGGCTGATGTTTGCTTATTTAAGGTAAGGCATACTCACTTTTATTTTTAATTAATTGCACTAGTGAAACACAATGGGGTTTAGATGCTAAAAGCTGAGATACAAATAATGAGATACGTTCTCTGTAGGGAAAATCTATGATTTACATATGGATCTGTAGTCTTATGTGGGGGGGATGTGTCCCCATCCCACTCTGTCCCTTCTCTGCCTTCTCCCTGACACTGGTCACAGAGCCAGAGGGCTATTCTTTTTGCAGGGTCGGTGCACCACCGGATCTGCAGTGTGAATAACTTACCCCAGGGTTGTATTCACCCACTTTTAAAGCACTCGGCCTCCTGCTCGGCTTGCTTCCTAGCAGAGGCTTGTCATAACATAAAACAGCAAGTCAATCTGGGATATGACAGGATCAGGCCAGTGCTTAACCAAGAGCATAGGCTTTTGATTCCTTCAGAATTGCACTCCCTTAGTTGTCCTTGCGGCTTTCAACAGCACGGAGCAGGAACAGAGGAAAATGCATGCTGCCAAGGTGAGTTTACAAGGATATACCTTACGGGTTCCTTACAAAACACAATGTAAAGGGCTGTAAGATGGTTGTTTGCACAACTACTGCAGTAGCGGCTAAATGAACATGCACAGCTTTATCCCACTGCAAATGTGGTCCCAATCTCCTGTACCTCATCAGTCATGCAAAATTTGACAACGAAAGATGGCTAGGAGTCTGAAACACTTCTACGATAAAGCAATGCTCCCAGTTCAGAAACAAGAATTTTCACGTTCCCTCTCTTCAGAGAATTTTGTGGCTGCTGTGCCTCAAACCTTTGTGTCTCTGCCACAGACCTTTTTTTCTGGGACTTAAACAAACCAAACAAGGACTGCTCCAACTCCTTCTGCAGTCAATGGGAACTACTCCACTTGACTTCAGTCAGATTGGTTCAGGCCCTTAATCTCCCGGAACGTATTTCCATTCCAATAAGCAGCAGAAAAGGAGGGTGACATGAACCTATTTCCAAACAAAGGAGATTTACAGACCAGTTGGAATTACAGCACATTTATTTTCTTTAAAGTTAATGAGCGGCATGATCCAATAATAATTGTATCTTATGCTTTTCATAAAGCTCTTAAGGCATTTCATAATCAATTAACAGCTCAAGCACGTCATCATTACAGAACATTTTGCGATAATCCATTAGGAATTAATGTAGAGTGAGCTTTCCCATCATCACTGAACAAACCGCTACACAGCTAGGATCCACGCCAAGCAGACAGGCTTTGAATTTTCTCATGAAGATTATACATTCCCTGCAAACATATTGCCAGGACTTTCTAACCGCCTCCTCCTCACCACCTGCAAATTTTTTTATGTTTAGCCATTTGTCTGTACTCTGGTAAGATTAATAAAATCCAGTTTCTGTGCCGCATTACCTGTAATTCAGACATTTAGGGTAAGATGGATCACAGAAAATGCAATATGGAGTCATTACACTCCTGGATTGAAAATCAGTCCCTAGAGCGACTTCATGTATTTCTGAAGTTTTTCTTACTCTTAAATGAGTAAGACTGTCAAATCAACTTTTACTACCTCTTAGATCTTGCTACTCCTCCTGGTTTTTTCCAGTTAATAGTTCTGGATGTATCCCTTCCTCCTCAGATCAAACACAGCCAAGGGGGAGAGAGCACCTGTGTAGGTTTTTCCCAGCTGCTGTCAGAGCTAGCAATTAAGTGCCTGGCTCTCACAGGTACTTTAGGGCAGCAACAATGAATCAGGCTCCTTATATTCCAGAGATAATGTCTGGATCTAAAATCCAAGCTCGTACCTAAACAGCTCCCTCGCCTGGCAATAGCAGGTTATTCCCTCTCCACTGAAGGTATTTGTAGCTTTCCATGATCACCTTCTGCCCAGCAACAGTTTGTCCCTTCCTACCTGCAGCAACAGTCTAATGTAAGCATCTTGCCCTGAGATCAGCAGCAGGAGCTTACAGTATGATTTACAAGGGAAAAAAAAAGCTTCTCCAAAGATTAAAACTCCTTTAGATGCCTGACATTGGGCCCCCACGCTGACAGCATCACACAGGATGTAACTTTTAAGCCGTTTAAGCGAGACATGTTTTTGTTTTACAAAGACAGTGCACAGTCTATTATTAATCTTTTGCATGAGAGACATGGCAGTTTCCCCACTGTTATGCCAGACAATATGGTTTGATTGCTTCTGCCTCCTGTCAAGTCTCCAACTGGAAACGTGTAATATGAAATGAAGCGCAGCAAAACAGATAAGGATAGGCTGAGGTAGTTAAAACAATACTGGGGTAATTAAGGATCGGTATCTATACTAGAAACAAAATAAGCCCACTGTTTGGATGGTTTGATTAACACTGCAGGATTGTGACGCTACCAATAACATGTACTCTGTACAAAGTGGAAGGAGAAAAATCATCTTAAAATAGGAAAGTTTGAGACTAAATGTTGCTTACTGGGAATATTTAATTTGTTTTAAAGGTTTTCAGGAAAGATTCTCCTCCAAGCAGAAACAGGAATAGAAAATGGTTCTTGCAGCAGCTATAGCAGCAAGTTATATAGCGAGAGGCCACTCTGATCTTTTTGCTAACATGTACTGCATCGTTATTATGCACTTAGACCTGTGGCAAACATAGCAATAACAAAGGAGACTGAATGCCAGTGGCAGAAAAAACTCGCAGCAACTGACTACATAAAACATGAGGTATTCCTCCTGTGCATGCCACATTTAAAAAAAAAAAAACAAACCACAAACAAGGCAAGAGCTCCTTCTTTCCCTGCGCCAAAAAATGATGAAGTACTGCCTAGAAGAGCAGTGCCAAACCATTAATTGCTCTTATTAATGCTATATCATGCAACTTCAAAAAACAGCCTGCTTTGCTCCAGAAGGCACCAGGCTCCAAGCAATGAAGTGAAGCTTACTGCTAGGTGTATGATCCATAACTCCTGTTCTTTTGCATCTCTTTTAGAGATTACATTTGCCCTTGGTACCCTGTAACCTTACATGGATCAGTTCCCTCCTGTGTCCACCTGCACTTCTTTGACTATCAAAGAGAGTTATTAATTCCTGAGTCTTTAATTCTATAGTTACGAAGTAATGATCCCTCTTCTTCGGAGAATAAATACAGTCCGTGCATAACTGTTAAGTTACACCCATAGCTGTGCGGGGTGTGTGCAGTGTATGTGGGAAAAGGGTGGAAGCATATACTCTCATTGGCTTCAGATGGGATGTATGACCAACAAGGAAACAAAATCTCCTTCAAAAAGATCAAGGAAAAATGAATGAAACAATTGCCTTCAAAAGATACATTGCCTCTCTTTCTTTTCCCTCCTGCTAATCATGCCTTGTCTTGTACGCAGTCATCATCTCTCTTTTCGATGAGGGAGATATTCATGCAGTGTAGCCTCGCTCAAGCTGAGAATATTCTTACTTTATTTCCCAAAGTGAATGTATCAATTGAACCAACTCGTCAGCTGGAAATTACTGTGCATGAGCCAACCCCAGCTTTCAGTGTTGTCAGCTGAATGATGCACATTGCTGACAAGCTCGACAAAACAGGCCATTTCACAGTTGTGAGCTGCAAAGTGATGGAGCCAATGTAGATTTCCAGCAGTATGCTTCCCTAAAGAGCTACTGCTTCCCATTCCCCTCCTGACACAGCAAGCGTTAGGGACGCTCAGCCCTCATTCCTTCTGCGTGAAAAAAAAATAATACTGCAGTGATTATTTCTAAATAACAATTAACACCAGAGGAAGGCATATTAATATCAGCAGTGGTCTTGTGACTAGCTTACTACTCGGAGGCTGCTTAGATTAGGTTCAGGACTAAGCTCTGCTGGGCCTGCTGGATGCTCCTGATAAGTATTTTACCTAACAGCTCGCTGATAAGGATGTGACTTTGAATGCAGCTCAGAACACAAGTGGCCCAGTTGCTTCTTTTGCCTTAAAGGTTTGAGCTTCTTTTCCCATTAAAGTGCCATAATGTCCAAGTTACAGAGCACTCTGAGTATCTCTCTTGGCCACCTTCACTGAAGCTGTTCCACTTTGCGTTGAATAATTAATATTCACAGGGTCCTGAGAAAGCATGGCTTGTAACTTAGTGATTAAGGTAGGTAACTGGAGAGGGGATGGGGTTTCTGGTCTGTTCTCCAGGGAGTAGATGAGTTTTAATTTACTAAGTATTTGATTGAAAATTTAAGATGAATGCTAGGCAGGCAATGCACAATGACACGGATGTAAATTTGGTCAGAACCCTACTCAGAGATGAACTGCTGTCGTAAAGGAACATCTTTTCCACTCACTTCTCTGAAGGGGATCACGATTGGATTCTGGTGCCTTCTAAAATGACTTCAAACTGTGATCAAGCGCAACACTCCAGGGCAATCTCCATTTTTGTAGGATCAAATAGAATTGCACAGGTGTAGTGCAGTTGAGTAACTTCCTCTAACGACAACTAAAGGAGAAGAACGAGGCTACATGCTCCTTGGATGCACAGAGGGCTGTTCAATCATTTACATCAGCTCCCGCTACATTGCTGGGCAACTAAGTCAGGATATGGCAAGCTTCTGTAGGTCTCTAAGACGAAGTGCAACCTAATTCCAGTTGTTGGGATGTTTTTGTAATGATCTTGACACATAACACGTAGCAAAAATGATGGATTCAATCTTCAGAAATTAGTAGAAGATTCCCATTGATTTCAGAGGGTCACAGAAATTACTCACTCCAAACTAGCAGTCTTCACCTTTAAGAATGTCAGAGATAAACTAGACCAGTCACACTTTTTAATCTAAATACTTTTCTTTGGAAAGCTCCATTTCTACAGAAGTGTGGATTTTATGTGAAACTACCGCTTTCAAAATTTCTATTAGGAAATAGTGAAAATCTTCCTCTTTCAGTACTCCCCAAATGAGAAATGTTTAACTTCAAAACTGTTTGCCATTTAGTGCCAAAGCTCATATAAAACAAATTTAAACTGAAACAAAATATTTAGAACAGATTAAGGTAAAACACGGGAACTCATCTAAAATTAATTTATTTTTATTTAACAATTTAACAGAGCCAATTCTCATCCCACTCATCTCCCTGCCCCTCAAAAAAAAGGAGAAGCTTTTGTCCCACTTGGAATAAGGAAAACTTCTGTCCCATTGGGAATAAGAAGAGCTTATTTCAAGATTTTCACAGACTGAAAAAAATATTTCCCAGCCACCTCTACCAAGTAGACGACTGTGTCTCAGAGCTGTAAATACAGTTTGCAGATCTTGCATCTGTTTTTTGTGTACAAAGATGGTAAGATATCTGTATAGGTAAGTCAGGTTTTCCATGACAACAGCGTGTACTTCTACATTTCTAGCTAGTGGTGGCTCTTGAAAATACAAGAATAAGAGAATACAGAAAAAGAACCTTACAGAAAAACCAGCAAGAATCTAAAGAGGCAGAATTAGGTAATGCATAGAGTAGCTCAGCTTGTTCATGTAGGTAATTGTATTAGTATTGACTCAGTGTAACCATCTCTCTTTCATAAACGAATGCTTTGCATGACTGGTTTTCTGTGAGTACAAATGCATTGGATTTTTTCTTGTTATTGAATTTTATAGGAAAAAAACCCAACTACATAGATGGAGGTGAAGAGAACTAATCCCTAATATTTTATATGAGAGGATGCATGAAACATACATAGCAGTGAATCCAAATGTAACTAGAGATTATTTGAACTGCTACGGTGCATAATCACACTTACCTCCACTGGAAAAAGATCTAAAACCAGAACTCCCAATCTGAAGCCATCAGGCAGGTACTACTTCAAATACCACCACCCCTGACAGTGAGCTTCCATGTGGGTCCAGTTTCAAAACAGAATTTCATGCCCACCTCACCTTTGTGAAATTGCTCCTGTAGTCCCCTCTGAGGCTGAGTAGCACCTGCTCATGCAAGTTATTAAATTGAAGGAGAAGGGGGTAAGACTATCTCCCCACTTCACTTCTCACAACACTGCAAGAAAAGTGCAATATATATCTTTGCATCATGAATACAAAACCTTTGGGGAAAAAAAAAAAAAGAAAGGTTATGAACTTGGCCTCTGGGTTCCACAAGACTGAAGTGATAAGAACATCCACAGATATTATATTAGATATTATATCCACGGATACAACGTGGAGAAAGACGTTGGAATTGAGCCCAGAAAGAACTGCTGATACAAGACAGAGTTCCTTATGCTTCTCCTAAAATCTCAAAGTCTTATATTAATAAATAAAAAGGTTTTCAGGCTGGAATTAAACTTGCATAGTTTTATGAGGGACAGGTCTGTACTGCCTAGTTCAATTTGCATAACAATATAACCCTCAGACTCCGACCAAGCTTTTGAGAAATGTGCCAGTTGGGAAGGTCTTTACGGTCAAGTTACAAACTTCTTTTCAGTAGCAGGTAAACAGGAACCAAACATTCTCTTTTTACCATGTTATATATGAAAATGTCTTGCAGGGATATCATTAGTGATATTACTGCAACCAGCCGATCTACAGACAGAATCTACTCCACTCCTCCACCCAACTGTAAGCATAATCCCTCAACCCCTCCCATCTGACATAAACACATATGTCTGCTTTATGGTCCAAGCCTGACTGATCTCTCTTCCTAGGCCCAAAGCTGACTTGTGAACAAGACATCCCAGCCAGCCAGTCTGGCATCTTCACTGTCTCTAGCCACCAGTCCATGCAATCCAGCATCTCACTTTTGATGGCTTTGGTGGAGGAAAAGATAAATAAAAGTACCTCTGTCCAGTTCTGCCCAGGCACGTGAGGGGGCAAGGAAGAGAAACCTTCCTAATCACTTCAAGAAATCATCTGAAGTCCTGAGAGATGAGATTTAGTTACAGACATTGGCCTAATACAGAACTGCAAGTACTATGAGCAAAGCAAGGACTATGGCCATAATTCTGCTCACTATGCCATGACCCAAGAAGGAAATGCTCCACAGATTCATAGCTCCTGAGACCAAAAGGAACTACAATGTCTCCAGCCCATAACCTCAGCACACAGGCTGTTAATTTCTTCCAGATGATTAATGCATATTTTGTAAAAAAATATATTAACTCCTACTTTTAAAAGAAATTAAGTTATAATGGTCTACCACCTCCTTGTTAAGGCATCCTACTGTTTAATCTTTCTCACAGATTGCATTTTATTTCAAGGTTGAATGACTTAAAAGCTTTTGGATTTTGCAATGTCATCAAATGTGAAGGCCCATCACAAAGAGTTATAGTGACATCTATGTCAAAAAAGCACAGGACCCGTCTCTCTGCTAAACATGCTAAGCACATAGCCGGATAATACTGCCATGTGATTTTCTGATCCCAAATGTATCTGGGGATACCTACACTCCCTTTAATTATACTATTTTACTTCCCCAGTCACTGTAAGGTGACCATCAGGGAAGCAGGAGGAAGCAGAAGGCTCTGTTATGTGCCAGAAAAAAATAAAGGACATGCTGTAAACAGCATCCATGTGCCAAATGCTACTGGATCTTTCAACAGATCATTGAGCAGTCAACAGCTCTGGTCTGGAATTAGGCTGATTGCTTAGAGAAAAAGTCCTCAACCAAAACAGTCATTTGGATATCTGGCTGCTGTGATTTAGGAAAAATATAAAAGAGCTCACAGCATTAGTATGTTTATATACATAAGGGAGGGCATTTATCTACTGAAAGTCATGGAACTGCACATTAACTTTTAAAACTAGACGCTTTTTACACTTAAGTTTCTCCAAAACATTTTGTCCTCTAACACTGAAGATAACAGCAACAGAAGTTGATGGCTGGTGTGAGAATCCCAAAGGAAGTGACAGTAGGTGTTTGCCAGTTAAGTATATTTTTATGTCAAGAAGAAAAAATAGAAAATGTCAAACTATACCTAAAAGTAACTACAAATGTGTAAGCTAACAGAATTCATTTTCACTTGATTCTTTAAAAGTCTCCATTCTTCCTGTAAATAGTCAGCTTCCTTCAATTCCTAAAAGATCAATAGGAGTTGAAAGCATTTAGTAACTTGCAGGAAGTTGCTCAGCACTACATAAGGGTGTTTATAGTGCAGATTTTGAAAGTCTGGCTAGTATGACAGGTTCTTCAGAAAGAAAGACATCTTGAAGCAAAGAAAATCTTTTCTCAAGCGCACGTCTTCAGGGATTCACCATAAGTCACATCACTGTTAATATATTTATGATGATTGAATGCGAAAATGTCATACGTAGACATCAACTTTCAAAACAGTTGTGATTTAGAGAGCTGCAGGTGTTGCTTTTGTAAATTTTATATAGTTCAGTGCCAAAAGAGGAGACAGCGTGAAACATTATAAGCAGATCTACTAAAGCATTTATATGAATAGTCTGTACTGAAGAAAGCTTTGTCAACGTCCGTGACTTATCTTTCCTATCTGTAAAAAAACATGGTACAGATGTAACTGTCTAATCTGACTTTTAGTCACAATATTTAGCTACCTGAAAGATAAAGTATAATGTAACACTATACATTTCTCCTCTTTCAGTCTTTCTCAGCTTTGGAATCGTGAGCCTTTGAAAGCAGATGACATACTCAATTATTATCAAGTAAATTTTTTATCTGTCATTTGATCACTTGTGACAGTGAGTGAAACGTGAAAAGACTAAACATGCACTACAGAATTAGCCTGCAAAATATAATAGTTATTGTAGCTTATCCAACATACTAAATGTAAATTATCTGTCATGAGTTTCTGAATAATATTTTTATGATTTTCAGATAAGATCAGACAAAGTTCTGGTGACATCACAATTCTGTAATCTCTTTCAGAATATTATACATCCTCTTCTGCTGAAAAAGGAATTTTTGAAGTCCAAGAGTCCTGCTGTAAACTAAAGTTCTAGGGAAAAGGGATAGTGTCTTAGTGCGTTTTAGTCTTACCTTCAAATGTTCATAGATCATAATTTCTCCTTTTGTAAATCAGTATAATTTCCCTGACTTCAGTGCAGCTATGCCAAGTTAATGGCAGCAGATGAATCCAGTCTTTTGTTTTCTATCACAATTCACATTTTCTTCTACACGTTATTTTAGACTCTACACTGAGCAAACCACTGTGATTGTGAAACTGTGATCCAGAGTTCAGAAGAGGAGTTCCGCAGGATGGTGACAGTGCAAACCACCTGTTTTACTTTGTCATTATGGACTGGCTTTGTGTTTGAAGAACTTATCCCATAGTTTGTAAAGTCAGAAGAAAGCATTGTGATAATTTACTCTGACTTTCTGCATATATAGACATTGTCACAACTTCTGGGCTCAATTCTTGTGTGAACTACAGCACTTTTTTTAGAAAAGCATCCTGTCCCAATTTAGACATTACCAGTATTGACACCTTTCAAGTCATACTGGATATATATTACTCTCTCTATTTGCTTGCATGTTTTTAATCTCATTCTTAGCATGAATACGTTGAGTTCTAACTTTCATCTGGGATGCTGAAGAGTCTGGTCCTGAAGTCTTGTCCCCTACATAGGTACTTCCAGTTCATAGATGATTTGCTCCTTAAAGCATCTCTTTGATACACTTGTTCTACCACAGTGAGATTGAGCTCCAAAGGTCTCCTCTGCAGAAGAGAAAGAGTGCTATAGTCTCTGAGTCTCTGGGACAGTTCAGTGAGTGACATCGATCATGAAGCCATCTCTGAGAATATATATTAAGAGCCAGGTGGGCTTCTCATTTTTCAGAGACTACCAAACTACTTCCAGACAGTAATAACTAATGGTCATTTGTCTTCTGAGGTAGCTGCTGAGCTAGAAAAGAAAGCGTTCATTATCTGTCATCTCAGGTACCATTGTTACCAGGACAAAAAAATTCTGGGCCTTATCTTTCAGTACTGAAAGTACTCAGAGCTTGTCTTTGACTTCACTGGCAACAAAGACGTCTCATAAGGTGGAATTCATCTCACCCAGCTTTAAATGTTTAAATCTGATCTACTTCTTAAGTTCTTTTTATAGTCTGTGAACATAAATAGGCACTTCCATGGCACGTCCCTCCCATCCAAAATTTGACAGCTGAATACCACTTAGCTTGAGTGTTTCAGGTAGCTATAAGGGAGATTTCCATGTTAAATCTATTTGACGTGAGAGAAAGAAGACTTTGTGTCCTGGTTTGAGGTAGAACAAAACCAATTTTCTTTTCAGCAATTTTACTTTGCAGTTAAGTCTCTTCTAACTAACTGTGCTCTCTGAAATTAACCTTCACCACACTCTGATGACGTGATTCAGGGAAGGTCCCCCAGGAGTACGGTATGAACAGAGAATAAGGAAAACGAGCCCAGAGTAAATCTGAAGAAAGTGTGTAACCAAAAAGAAATCAAAGGAAGGAAAAGGAGCTCTTGAAAGGTGAACATACCAGCAAAACCCAGAGGTGGAACTGCACAGAGGTGGGAAGGATTTGCTGTAAGAGTCCTGTGGCTCCGGCACCCTTTGGAGAAAAGGAAGTTCAGAACTGCTGGAGTCTGGGAAAATCACAAATGAAAATAGCCTCAGCAAGGAACATTTGTTTCTTGTTATCAGTAAATATTGTGCCAGTTGGGAAAGGTCTGTAAGCTTTTGCCACTGTAAGTCCTCAGAGAAGGAAAAAATTCTCCAGGGAAAGGCCCTTGAAGCGTATACATAGATGCACGCATACAATTACATTTTGTATTTGAACTTGTAACTACTACCATAGTTACTGCACTTCAGTTACTGTTTATGTGTGACTTTTTCTCTTTCTCTCTGTACATGCACATATGTAAAAACATATGTATTTATTAAAAGACTAAGCTGCTACTGTCACAGAAGTAGGATACAACAAAAGGAAAAAATACTGAATTCGGTAATAGCATTTACAGTACTACATAAAAAAATCTATAAATTCTGAGCAGGTTTAAGGGGAGATTACTGCACACTGATAGCTCAACCAGAAAATATTTTTTTCCTAGATTAAAAATAAAATAATAAATATTATAATATAATCCTGGCAGCAGATTTTTATATCTACATCCAAAGGACATGCAGTTTTATTGAAGAACAGTGCAATGTCTTAAAATGTGAACCGAACCTTTTACTGAGTTGTACTGCAGACTCCACTGCTGCAATCAATACTCCAAACAGCCCTATTTTTCTTGGACAAAAAACCATACATATATCTGACATTTGAGGAAGCCAAGTGAATAAATCAATAGCTAAACAAAAATGCACTTAATCATATCTATTCCGGACAGAGGCAGACTAGAAAATCCTATATGGTCCAGGTACTGCCTTCTGCTTAAAGCTAAGAAATGAATCTGTGTTTCCTAAATGGCAATGGCCTGTTGCTAGAGCCCTGCTGAAGCTAGAGTGATTACAGTAGCAATTAACTGCGTGCCAGCCAGCATTAGATAGATCTATTGCTCAAACTTAAGTTCAGGTACAGTTTGCTGTTAAGAGTGCTTTAGCATAAATACATAACTTAATAACCAACAAATTACGTACTTTATAAGTGTAACAGGTTTACTGGAATATGTAGCAAAGATTCACACATTCACTTTAACCTTAAATCTACTGGGATGCATTTTCTTACCTAGAGTCAGCCCAAGCAGGCATTTAATATAGACACATACTTTATCTTCCCTTAATGGTTTTAAGCGGTGACCATTATTCGATATTTCTCATGGCGTTGCAGGTGATCATTAAACATACATAATAGCTCTACTAAATGAGTATAGATAACTCTAATGCCAAAAATTTCTATGTTCAAAGGTACTTGTGCACAGAATGGCTGGTATGCTTAAAGGTGCTCCTTTACTTGACATTACTTCATAAAGCCCTTTGAGATAACCACAGTGCGAGAGATGTTTTAGAGAAACAATTTTATTTCTTCTCTGCTTTAGCCCTAAGCGCTTCAGCGTTATTTGAACATCAGCAACAGCACTTCTTTACAACTTCAAAGTCAGATTCTAATCTCAAATTGGCAGTGCACTTTGAGATTAAAAATCTGCCCAGCACTGGAAGAAATGGATGTTTTCAGCAGCAAGAAGAGCAACAGGAGGTAACAACATGACAGTCTAATATCGCTCAATTAGAAGGTATATTAAGGTTACACTAAGGTGCCTGACATCAATGCTCTCACAGGAAACACTTTAAGAAAGGCGTGAGGAAAAGGACGACACCATTAAGCTTGGGAAGTTTTGTAGCTGTTATTAACCTGGAAGAAGGGTGAGATTCCTCCCAACTGACCTTTTCAGCGAAAACCTCCATGTCAGGAGCTCTGCAACTGTGAAGCCCAGGTAATGTCTTTTATTTTCAAAATGTGTAATCCTGAAAAGAAGAAAATGCAAATAGACATCTGAGGTGTTTTATTCTCTACCAGTTACAGCTACTGTCTGTATAGGAACATGGTGAGAGGTCTCTTCTCCTCAGTAAGAAAGAAGAGTGTCTCTGTGGTGGAGCCAGCCTAAACCTCGGAGAGTGGGAAGTGGCTATGGGTGTTTTGGGCTCCTGCCGGTACAGAGGTAACAGCGGTTTGGGCTGGGTGCAATGGGGTTCCTCAGCAAAGTGGGTCTGTCAGCCCCTGTTCCTGGAGGATACGGGGACCACCCTCCATCCTGCTGATACGCAAGAAAGCAACTGCTGCTGTAATTCCACTGACCTTGGCATTCTCCTTTTTAATTCGCTGATAAATACAACATCGCATGACTTGTGAGTAACGTTTTCCATGTGACACCGTAACCAGATTTCCACTTGGACTGACGGTGGTTTCCACACTCCCTTTTTGTCCTGATCTGAGCGACACAGGATGAACTTCTCTTCTAACACCTGGGAAAACTGCACTTTTAGAAGACCATAGTGTCTGAATTTGTGAAAATATTTACTTTATAGACAGCTATGGTATGTGGATTTCAAGGTCTCAGTGTTTCCAAGCCAGTCAGGTTCAGGGATGAGGCGGAGCAAGACCCTGTCCCTAGACCCAAGATGGCCAACAGGATTATTTCATACCACGAATGTCACATTCAATGTAATTAGAAAGTTTGCTGAGGAGTTTCTTCTCTTCCTTGATGGGTGCAATCCAGAGATCTCCTCGCTCCGGTGCCGGACCCCTGAGCCCTTCCCTTCCTCCCAAAGCCCCAGCGCTCGCAGTGTCCATTTGCTGTCCCCTGCCGGGAGCGCAGGGCTTCCTGCTGGGAGAATGGGCTGGGTATAACCCTCGTGTATTTTATCGGGATCAACACTGGTTCCACGATATTATTAATGATAATTATTTATTCTATTAAATCTGTCCATATTTCAACCCTCGGGTTTCTTTTTCTCCGATTCCCCTTCCCGCCTGGGGAGGGGCCATCGGGTGACAGAATATTTGTCTGAACGACAGGAAACTGTTTTTTTCAAACCGTAACACCCCTCTAACCCCCCCCGGCGCACCTGCCCCACAGGGCCGGCGCCACGACACCCGAGGGGGGTTGTCGGGTGTAACTCACCCACCTTCGCAGCCAGACGGGGCTTCCCTTCAGGCGGCCATTGCCCGACCCCCTGCCCGCCGCCGCGGGGGCTGAAGGGTGGCGACGACTCGCCGCGCCTCGTCCCTCAGCCACCGCCATGGCCGCGGAGCTCCCCTCAGCTTCCCGCCCTCACGGCGGAGCTCCCCTCAGCGCCCAGCTCCTCGTCCCTCAACTTCCCGCCCCCACGGCGGAGCTCTCCTCAGCTCCCCACCCTAGCCACGGAGCTTCCCTCAGCTTCCCGCCCTCACGGCGGAGCTCCCCTCAGCGTCCCTCGCTGCCACAGCAGCAAGGTGGGCCACGTCCTCTCGGCGGCGGCGGCAGCAGCGCAGCCGCGGCTGGGGGGACGGTGGTGAGGCTCGGGGGCAGCGGGTCTCTCGGCGTGCGGCAGAGGGCGCCCCGCATTCCGCCAGAGCGGGGCCGGGAGGAGCCTCCGGCGCGGCGCGGCGCGGCCAGGGAGAGAGAGAGGGAGGGAGGGACAGACGGAGCTGCCACGTCCTCCGCGCCGAGCGGCGAGGGAAGCCAGCCCGCGCCTCAGCCCCACGTGTGGCGGAGCGGGGAAGTTGCCGGCGGCCGGTTCGGACTCTACCCCTTTCCCGCCGCCGCCCCCCGTCCTTTCCCGGGTGAGGGCAACTCCAAGTCGGGGCGCGCGGCGGCCCACTCTCGCCCGCCGTCCCGGCGGAGGCCGGCGGGGCGGTGGGTACGGGCGGCTGGGGACGGCGGGGAGAGCGGGGGGTCGAGCCCGCTGTAACCCCGGGGGAGCCGGGCGGGCCAACTTCCTGCGGACTTTGGCTCCGAGCGCTCCTTACCAGGGCAGCGGGAGCGGGCCCGGGGGGGGGTCCGGCGGCCGCGGTTAAGACCGGAAAGTTTTAAAAGCGGGCTGGGTGGCGCGGCGGAGAACCGAGCGGCGAGCGGGGCCGGGCGGCGGAGAGCCGGGCGGCGAGCGGGGCCGGGCGGCGGGCGCAGAGCCGCCGCCTCAGCCCGTGTGGCGAGCCGGGGGGGTGGCTCGGGTCGCCCTCCCGGCCTCTCTCGACGGGGCGGCCCCGTGTCGGCTGTCTCCGAGCCCCGAAAGGAAACCGCCTCGGGTCGGGACCCCGCGGTGAGGGGGGCCCGGGGGAGGCGGCGGGGAGCCCAGGTGTGCCGGCGGCTGAGCCGGGCCGCGCCGCCGGGGTGGGATCGCGGCCCCCGGGAAGCACCGCGGAGAGATTCATGAGGAGAATAACTCTTTAAAAGACTCGCTGAAGACTTTCTGGGTTTATGGGTTTGCTTTTCCTACCCCACAAACCCCCCTTAGGTTCTTAATTTCGGTTCCCCAGTCACCAGTACCGAGAAACGACTGAGACGTGTGTCTAAGCAGCCTGTTGAAAAAAAATCTCAGGAAAGCATTAAAAGAGGACCTGGGGAAAAAAATCAGGATAATCCGTTCTGAATGTAAAAATGTGCCTTTGGTCTTTTTTTTTTTTAAGCACCGTACCTTCATTTGTGCGTTTTTTGTCCCTGCGGTGTGCTGACGTGAGTTTGGTTTGTAGTTTTTGGTTCTCCTTATTGTTGGTTACCCAAAAAAAAATTAATTAATTTATTTTCTGTTACGTTTCTAAACTAGTGGTGGTTCAAACCTTCTTTTAAAGCAGTAGAGAAAATAAATGTTCTCGTGCCACAGAGATTTCCATTCCAGGGTCTCAATCCTGACGAAAATTTGTATGAGCTTTTTTATCGGTCTGCGTGGTACCACCCTGGGCTGGGACCTCCCGAGGTTTCCATGTTCTCTCAATTTTGAAAATGTGATTGTCAGTTATTTTTAGCTTTGTTAAAAATTTCCTCCTTTAAATGAACCAGAAGTCTTGTAGGAATTCCCTGATGCCCTGTTAAAAAAAAGTGAAATGAGTTTCTCATTAGTACATTTTTAATAACTTTTTGCTCTCTCTCTCTCTCTCTTAACTGCCTTTTAGTGGACTATTTATAACATACAGACCTCCTAGACTGAAGTTAAGAAGAAAGCTGATTTTAGACTGTCTTCAACCTTTGTAGGTAGAAATTTCACTGATCTTTGTCAGATAAGTGAAGTGCTCCTTGTCACAGCAGTTTTAGCTGCTGCTTTCCCCTTGTGCTTTGTGGGAAACTGAGAAGGGACATCTGCCAACGGTAATTTTGGGTTCAGCTGTCAAATACCCCTTATCATGAGGGAAACTCTAGGAACGACCTATTTCTTTAGTGCTTTTTCCAGCGTGGACTTGCACAGGTCTCTTATTCTGCTCCTTGAGAGAGTTTTGGTGGAGCTGTTGACCACAAATGCAGGGTGATACAGAAGAGCGTGGACAGCACTGGCAGACATACAGAGATAAAGACAAGCCATTTACAGAGCCGAACATCTTCAGATGCTGCCAAGGTGGACATGGGAAACCCTCCTTCTAGGGAGTCCTTAGCACACTTAACACCCTTTGGGGATGTGGTTGGTGTTCACAGATCGATGGGACTACTTTGTGTGAGACATAAGACATTTAGCGGTGGCCGCATGCCCACACCTCCTGTCTGTGGAACACCGCCTGAGCTTTGAAGCTACCCCGTAGTGTCAAGCTTGCGTGGAAATTGCCCTGTGTGAGGTGACAGCCCTCAGTCACACTCCGTAGCTGACCGCTGGTTCGTTGCTGTTTGGAGGTGTGTACAGTAACAGTGAGAGAGTGCACTGTTCCCTGCTGGTCACTGCTATATCCATATGCTAGCAAAGTAATCTCGATTTATTTATTATCTTTTTTAAATCTGTTTGTGTTTTTCCATGCATTAAATAGACAATGAAATGCTTTTGCATATATATAAGATATACATGCTGATGAGGTGATATGAGCTGGCTTGTAGGACGACAGATAGAGTATACGTTAAATCTTTTGGCCATGGCACTTAGTGTGTAATGTAATGCAGTTTCCTTGTTTATTTTTGTTATGAATTTTCCTCCTCCATCGTTTTTATCCCTTGCCTGTTACTTTGAAGCCCAACAAGGCTTGTCGCCATGGTGTGTGGGCTACCAAGAAGCAGTGGTGTAGAGGAGCTGAAAGAATTTCTCCATGAAGAGTGTCAGGCTCAAAGCCCCATCCAGCCTGGCCTTGAACACTTCCAGGGATGGGGCATTCACAACTTCTCGGAGCAACCTGTTCCAGTGCCTCACCATCCTCACAGTAAAGAATTTCTTCCTAGTATCTCATCTAAATCTACCCTCTTTCAGTTTAAAACCATTACCCCTCATCCTATCATTACACTCCCTCATAAAAAGTTCCTCCCCATCTTTCCTATAGGCCCCCTTTAAGTACTGGAAGGCCGCTGTGAGGTCTCCCCAGAGCCTTTTCTTCTCCAGGCTGAACAACCCCAACTCTCTCAGCCTGTCTCTGTAGGAGAGTCCAATAGCAGTTTCTGTTGCATGCCAAACTGAATGTCTCTGTTTTTTGATTGATTATGGAAATTCTGTCATGCTTGGAGAAATCTCCCACAAAGAGATCTTGGCTGTTGTCTTCTGTGGCTAATGTTGATTACTGTACATGGACCAACAGGAGGGCTGCTCTGTAAGACCACAAGTTCTGTAACAACAGGTGGCATTTTTATCACAAGGTAAGAGATCCTGAGGGATCTCCATGATTGTGCTGTTCTGTGTTGCTGCTTTTTTTTTTTTTTTTAATTATTGCAGTATCAGCTTTCCAGTAAGTGCTCTGTGAAGCTGAGAAGTTACCTTCCTTTCTGCCCATTATGGGAGAGAGTTATGTTGACAGATGTGGGCTCTGTGAGGATTTGCTGAGCTCTTAATCCTGTTTGTGGCTAATAGGCCATGCAATGTGGAAGAGCATCTCTTTCAGTATATAAAGGTCTTAACTGCTTGTTACCTTAGGGAAATGTGCTGTTAAAATGCTGTAATTGTCTTAGCAGTAGTGGCAGGCCATGAGGTTGTCGATGCAAAACTCTGCCACAGTGCAGGCCCTCTCCCTCTATTTTTTTCTTTTTTTAAAGAGATTTTTACTTCTTAAGACAAACACTAAAATGACTGCAGTAGGCAATAGAGGAAGCAGGCTTTGTATGTCGAATGTTGCAAACAGCCAGAGATCAGGTATTTGTGAGCCCTTTAAGCACACATGTGTCTTGAAGGGATCAGAATGTGTGATAATATTCTCTTTGTTGTCTTTTGCCCTACTACTAGTTTAGTTTCGTGTTGGTGGTTTCTTTTGTCTTCTCCATCCTGCTTCATTTGATTTCTTGTACGGCTTTTTTAGTTGCAAAGGAAGTCACTTCTTTCTCTTTAAAATATGAGCTCTGTGCTTTTAGATGTCAGTGTGACTTGAAGTTTCTGACCACTTTTGTCATTTCAAGTCTCAGAATTTCTCGAAGCATAGGGTGTGCCCCAATCAAATTATTCTGTATTCAAGTTCTGAAAGTATAAGCATAATTTTAAGTGTATTAGCAACTTGGCAGAGACTTCTCTATGTAGTCCATCAGTATGCTGGTCAAAACTTAATCTAAATAAATAGTGTGCAGTGATAGGACTTTGCCCTGCAGTTTCGTATGACTGTAGAAAATGCCACTTTCTACTCCTTATAATTAATGTATGCTATTTAAGCAGCTACTTTATTAAAGATGGGGGCTATATTCTTGGGATCAAAGGAGTTACGTTGTGTAGTTTGCTGGTGAGATTCTTTGGGGATGAAAAGCTTCTGAGCAAAGTAACTGTTTGCATTCCTGTTTGCTAATATGCAATACTAAAGGCATGTGCAAGATAGGGACCTTAATTCCATGTTAATTAGGCGTTTGGTGAAGGATGTTGATAAAACCAGAAACCAGAGCTGGGTTTGTAGATGCAAGACAGAGGGTAAGTGATTTGTGACACTGACTTGCAGTATGCGAGACAGTTGATTTCTAGGTTTCTCTTGAGCAGAGGTTGCTAACAGTGCCAAAATTTCACTTTTATATCAGGTCCTATCTGTAGCAGCTACAAGGGAAGGTTTCTTCTGTGACCATAATGTATTCTATCTCTAATTGACTTGTAAAAATTAGGCACAATAATGGGGAGACTCAGTGGAAGTGTCAATCTTGAGGAATTCTTTTTTTTCTTTTCTTTAAACAGGTTGTAACAATAATGCTGGGCTTTTCTCAGTCCTTTGGAGGACTGTAGACTTCCTGAGGTGAGGGACGACAAGGAGTCTGGCTGCATGCAGAGTGAGTGGGTTCTGACTTTCTGCATTATGGCAGAAGGTCAGAGGAGATGCATGTACAAGTTATTGTGAAATGGACAGATGTGCGGTAGCAGGAATGCTGAAACTCGTTATTGGACTTACCAATGCCTGTGAACCAAGCTAGAACCTGAACTCGTCACTGGTGCCTTAGGCCTTAGTGCCAGTTAGCCTCTTATCTTCTCCCTTTCATGATTTTTATTTTATCTTGTTTGGATTACATGTTTTCCATTTTTATAATGATCCTTTTCTTTGCACTATAGTTACCTGTATTTTTCTCTCCTTTTTACCCCCAGCTGTTCTTTGTCAATTTGTCTAGTTTTTTTTTTAATTGCATCGTTAGAATTTTCTCCTTCTGTGCACCCCCCTCATGTTGTTTACATTTGTTCTTCCTTTATTCATCTTATATTTTTCCACTTTTAACTTTTATCCTTAGAGGAACCGGTTTTTACTCTTGGAGACCAGCCCTTTCTTATTGATTGCCAGCTGCTTTTATTCAGACTAATTTGCATTCTCTGCTCTTATTGTGCTAGACAGAGGACTAGTGATTTTGAGTAAAGCTCTTTCCCCAAAGGCTTTGCTCAGAAATTGTCTCTGTATTTCACAAAAAGAGTGGAAAATACAGAGCAGCATCAGTGCAAAAGCTGCTTCTGCCTAAACCAATGTGTTTGTGTCTTTGTCACGTGAAGAGTAGAAATGTGGCCTGCCTTGCTGCAGGCACAAATGACTTCGCCAGGCTGAAATGAGCTGGTGGGTTGGAGGGAGTGCAGAATGCTGTGGCCTTATATTTACTTATTTGGGCACCCCTTAGACTCTGGCAGTAACAAACCCAATCCATTTTGATTGGGACTGGGTATTGCCTTGGTACTTTTGTTTACAAAAGCACTTGTGTAGCTGTGATTTTTTTGTTTTGGTTTGGTTTTGGCCATAGACAGCTCTAAAAAAAATAATTATTAAGAGTAAAGATATACTGTGGTTAAAGAGCTCAAGAGCCCTGGCTGCGTGATGGTAAACTTGGAAAAAAATTGAAGCAGGTGGCTGGGGGGGCTTTAATGCTTGAAGTACTGTCTCTCTTCAGATAGGCTCATTGATAAAGGTCTTTAAAAAGGCTCCTTGAGCCTTATTAATTGCTAAATATAAAAACCTTGAGTTCAGGCCATTGTTGATTTGGGGCTTTGTATCATGTTAGAGGTATGGATAATCACGATTTCGATGTCCCAACCCTCAGGGTGTATATCTGTCTCCTTCTCAGACGGCTTTCTTATTATAAATTGGTCTCACTACTTTTTCACCCAGTGTCACTTTGTTTTTGCTTGATATCTTGGCTTTGTTTATGTATTTGGAAAGGAATTCTCTGACCATGGTACAGTGCTTAGTATGAGGTCTGGAGAGGAGGTGTGCTGTATCAATCTGTTATTAAACCTTACTGAAGTGCTTTCCCTCTAAAATATATGTTCCTAGCATGGCTGCTTACTGGTAGTCAGATGTCAGTAGCACCTTACACTTTATATAGCATTGTTGCATCATGAAAGATCTTGTGCTTGACTTTGATACCCAACTGGACGATAACCAAAATAAGGAATTGTTCAGCTGAAGCTGCAGGATGCAGCTTTTAGCTATAAAAGTGCACCCTCAAACATAGCTTAGATACATGGCTGTCATGATACGAGTAAGATTCAAGATCCTGGGGCCTTTTATTAGACCTTACTGGTGCCAGTATAAAATATGGCTCTGAGCCTGCAGCCGTGCCATAAAATTCACCTGTAGTTGTTTGCTTTTGCAAAATTAGGTCTGCTTAGAAACCAGTACACTTACTGTACCGCATCTCGCTATCAACCAACCTCACCCACCATCGCAGTGCAGCCTACTGCATACAGATAAACTCTTGCATAGTTTAGGACAGAAACTAAAGGATAAACATGTGTCTTAAATAGCTTGAGGGGGTTAGGTGGTGATGCTGCATGGTATCAGAAAAACTCAATTGATGCAGTTTAAAGGAGTGTTTGAAGGCTTGGAGACTGGGGAGTTACTTGTGAAGTCAACTTCTTACCTTAAGTGTTTGGGTTTGATACAGTTACTCAGAGGTCCTGATTCTGGTTCTTGCTGCTGAATTGAGATTATTTCAGTCTGCAGAGCACGCTTTAGCCAGTTTCCTTCCATTGTTTAAGTCTTTCCCACAGTGGTAAGAGAAATATTTAACAGGATAGGAAGCAGTGTCTGTAAAAGTAAGATTTGCTCTGAAATCTGATTGCCTGAACTGTTTCTAAGTCTTACTTTTCTAAAAGTTGAAGCTGACTTACTTTTTTCTGTTGCTAATTTATTTAGCATGTTAACTCATCACACAGTAATTTCCAACAAATGAGTTTTTGCTTTTCTTTAAATGACATTATATATTGTGGAAGAGAAACGGAAATATTTGTATACAGTCATTTTATTGTTTTTTCCATGTCTTCCAGCTATAGCACTGTCTTCCTGAGTGGGAGAAAGTGAGACCTTTCTGTTGTGTGTCCAAACAGAACAAAATGCAGAAGCCAATAGTAGAAATAGGAGTGAGAATCAAATTGACTTTCAAATCCTTGCCTTTGTTAATAACAGGATGGGTTATTACTATTGAACACAATGATTTTTTTTTTTTAGAGAAAGTTATTAAATTTAGTGTGTGCTTAAGGGGAAGCAAGAGGAGTTCCAAACACCCAAAGAAACCTGTAGGAATAAATCTTTGGAGCAGGTTCAGTAACAAGGAGAAATATTCAAGTTGGTCTGCGTGTCTTAACATTGATTTCCTCCCGGACTAATTATGCCCCTCCTAACACAGATAGGGTGTAGCTATACAATGCCTGTCAGACTGACCTACACCCCTCTGCCTGCGCTCAGATAATTAGACAGGAGTTGGAGCTTCTCTGTAAGCCGTCTAGCTTTGTTATTTCAGTGCTGTGCTCAATTTAAAATGCGGTGCTGAGTGACTGGGCTTTTTTACCTTAGACACAGCACCAGTCTTAACAAATTGCTGCAATTTTTGAACTGGAGCTGGTTTGCATCTGGTCTTCTCTGAACAGGAGTGAGGAAGATTGGCTCTGCCTGTGGTGTACCACCCCGTCATTGCCCCATGACTGTTCTGGTAAATCAAAGCTGTTGACAGCTGTCTTAGCTGTTCTTTCATGCTCCTTTCCTCATTCTCTGTGTATGCTCCTGAGATGCCCAACTGCCACTGGGCGGTTAGTCTCAGCTGCCCTTCATGACTTTGAAAAACTTCTGTGGGCTTTTTTTTGGGGGGTTGGTTATTTCGTGTTTTTAGTTGTGGGGTTTTTTTGCCTTTTTTGTTTGTTTGTTTTTTGTTTTTTTTTTTTTTTTTTGTTGGTTCGTTTGGGGTCTTGGGGGTCTTTTGAAGAAGGTACCTGTGCACTTGGTCCTTACATTTTTAATATCTGGTTGTGTTTTCTTGGCAAATACTGGTTTTCCAGTGCCTCTTGCAACAGTGAAAAGAACCCACTGGCCCCTAAAGCTTTTCCACTTAAAGCAGTTGCTTGACCTTTTCAACCGCTTCACACTTTTGCAAGGATATAATCCTGGATATTTTACATATCCCGTGTTGCTGAACTAAATCACAGTTTTGGGGTTTTGAGAGGTACGAGCTTTGATGATAAATGCATATTTCTTTCTCTGTATAGCTTTATCTTTATACTCTGTGCTGGGCGCTCCTGAAGGAGAAATTCAGTGTGAAGAGAGGTCTTCTGACAGTTTTGGCCTTAGCAACCCTTAGAAGCACAGGAGAGGAAGAATTAAAGGAAAGAGCTGCAGTGTGCAGAGTCTGAAGAATAACATCAGTATTTTCAGTTGCTCTTTTGTATAATGTAAGGAAAGCGGTGACTGGAAGAAGAAATCTTTCCCGTGGTACCAGCAGAAAAGCAGAGGCAGTATTTGAGAGCCAGATAAGGCCCCACAAGCAACAGAAGTATATTACACTGCAGAAGCTTTCTGGGCTGTGATCAGTGCTCTAAAATACAGTTTAAGAAACAGTCAACAAAATATGTTTTCCAGGGGTTGAAAAGACTTCCAGGTAGTGATGCCTCTTCATCTGTAAGCTTCAAATGTATTTGATAATCCCCATATAATGCAATTCAAAAGTATTTTTAAGCTTAACTTTATTTTAATTAAAAAGAGGCATCATGGCAGGGTATTCCACATTGCATGTTTGCTGAACAGCATATACTATCTGAATAAATGACTAAAAACTTTTCTATGTGGCATTTATTTGCTGATGTCTTCTGTGCCAAATTTTAGTTGTTGCTGGTTTTTTTTTCTTTTTTTGTGAAATGAGCAGGTATGAATTTTTCTCTGAATATTTTCATTCTGTGAATGGTTTTATTCGTTGCGTGAAAATAATATGATGCTGTGTTACTAAAAATAAAGAAAATTTAGGTTGTAGGTATATAGTAATGTCACCTGCTTTTTTTTTTTTCTCCCTTTAAGAATTGCAGTAGATGCTGAAGGTTTTTTAAGCTTGGTGAGGGATGTAGTTGCTTTCCAAAATAAGTATTATTTATGAAAGTTTATTTCAAGTTACCTACAGGAGAGCGAACATGCAAGGAGGGGGTATGTAATGTTTTCTTTGGAACACACCTTTGCTAAATGTATTTTTAAAGCTTTCTAATCTGTTTCCTGCCTAGGAAACCAAGGAAGTCAAAGAGAGAAGGAGTTTATGGACATATCTGTTACTTCATTGCTGTGGCGTTTCTATGACTTCCATCTCCTACGCAGTTACAAGCTCTGTAGGAAAGGGATATGCGACTTGTGTTGAAAACTTTCAGGTTTCCTTTTTCTCTGAGCAAGCTGGTTTCTGGCTGAGCCAGTTAACTTCTACTGTTGGGCCACCTCTCCGTATCTTTCATTGCCCTGGAAGATTTGTGGTCTCCACTGTTCCCAACCACCCTGGATAGGCAGTGATCTCTTCCCTCCAGACTCAATACCAGCAGTGTAGCAGCATCAGCTATGTGCAAGTCCCTTTGAATTCTGCTGTCAGTTGTATTTCTTGTGAATAAAGTGTTGCTGTTACAGAATTCCAGGGAGCCCTGAATATAAACGTATCAATTATGTGTCAACACAACAGCATCTGTCGTTGAAATTGGGTATCATTTATTTGGCATCAGCATAGCAAAGATTTGGCTGACAGCCAGAGTAAAATATTCCAGCAGAAACTGCTGCAACAGGAGCCATCTCTGAAGTAATTCTCTGAAATTCAGGTGCTCTAACATCATCTTTTAATAAATTCTTAAGGCATTAGGGACCTTAAGCAAAAAGCCTTTCAGGTTCCATGTTCTTGTCTACTTTTATTTCTTGTTCATGTCCAATTTTCTTTTTTCTGTTCTTGCTCTCCGAAGAGATACATACAGGGTTCGGGGATGCATATATGCTGTGATTTAATATCCTTTTTTGGCTTTCCATTTCATATTCCAACACTTGTTTACATAAAAATTCCAGATGAATGCAATCAGTGATGGCTTCTTTGGGGAAACTTAACTGTGAAAGAGGCAAGGCTTTCAGAATAGGAGAGTAAGAAGTTATATCCCTTTTCTTGTTAAAGATATGTAGTTGTTGGGTTGGGGCTTTTTTTTTCTGCTTTTCTTTTTTTTCTGATTAGCTTAATCTCTCTAATCTTCCTTGCTTTTTCGTAGACCTTATCTGTGTAAGTTTTACATTCACAGAGATGTGAGTGAGTCAAAACAGTAATTTCAGAAAGTTAGGAAAACCCCAAGTCCGTAAGACACTCTGGTTGTTATGGGCATAATTGCCATGGTTCAACAAATATTTTAGAGTACCTGTGGGAAATTGGAAACTTGGATCACTTTGCTTTTATGGATGATCCTTCTCATACTTGAAGGAGGAGGTAAAGAAGTAACTCTTCTGTTTAATGGTATAGCTGGTAATAGTCAGCTGGTTGATTCTGGTGTAAATATCTCTTTAAAAATTAAAATGGGAAGGTTGAGGTCGGAAAGCAGAAAACATGGCAGAAAGACATAGGGTCATGTAATGTATCCAAAATGTTTATCTCATGTCTTTTCACTGACTAGGCTCCAAACAGGCCCTGTCCCTTCATCAAAGTTTTTCACTTGTGTGCTAAAGAAACTCCTTTCTAGGAAAGCGTTAAGAAAAATAAAGAGATAGAAGTAGTTGGGAGAAAACATGCATTGGATTTTCAGGGCTGGAAGAAAAGCTTGTAGAATAAAGATGAGCTGGGTTTTTTTAAGGGTTTTGGTTTTCTTGGTTCCCCCCCCTCCCCCGAGGCGTGAAGTTCTGTGAAGTTCAGTTTCTCTTGGAGGGGAGAGAACAATGAAAGGGAGGGAGGTCTGTCATATTCTCTGCATTTTAAATGGGCTGGTTTCTGTTTGGGTAGAAAAGAAATAGTAAATTTGGATTAACTCTTAACTTCATACTCTCAAAAGAAATCACAAATCTAGAGTTAAATAATGAAACCTCTTCAGGAAAATCAATGCTACCTTTATCCAAGCTCAATTTATTCAAGAGGTCAGCTTTGTTGCTGCCCTGGCATAGCTTGAATTTAATGATTAACCTCTTTGTGACTGTTCCTGTAACTTCTGGCTTTCCATCTGGTACTTTATATAAGCATAAGCTAAGATGATAGCACAATGCTGTAGTGGAGTGGTATGTGCTATTTGGGGAAAAATCTCTTTCTAAATCCTCTATGCAGTATGCATCAGCCCCAGTGAAACTGAGAGAAGCCCATTAAGAAATCCGATTAGCTGTCTGCTCTCTAGATGAGTTAAAATCTCTGTCCAGTGTGGTAATCAGTGGTGTCTAACTGGTAGCTTATCTGGTAATAGTGCTGTCGCCTTTTATAGAGGCACCTTCTCTTGCAGTTCTGCCAGGCGTGTGTATGCATTTCAACCACGTATAACATTGAGCATCAAAGTGATACCCTGTAATAAATTTTAAAATCCTCTTCAGTGCTGAACCTGGCACTGTCTTGTTCCACTGTGTCGCCCTTCCATTCAGCAGATTTCCTTGAGAGATCTAAAATTGTCATGTAAGCAGTAGCATACAAGAGGAAGGAGAGTATGCTTTGTGTGAAAGCAGCACTGAAAAGTGCAGCATTAGGCTCAAGGTTCAAAGGAAAGTATTGTCAAGTACTAGACAGTGTGCTTGCTCTAAAGGTAATCATCTCTAATTTTCTGCAGGTTAAAAAATAATCCATATAATTCTGGGAAGTAAATATGAAAAAGACTTCAACAGTAGCTTTAGTTAAAGTAATAGCCTGCAAAGTCTAAATTTTTTTTTCCTGTTAAAATGGAGAATGTGAGGAAGAGCAATTCTAATGCCAGGAGTCTTTGATGTATTTATCTCCATAAAATACAGATCTGCTGTTTCTTCCGTATCCATAGATGCTCGTGGCCATGGAGAGGCCTGGCTGGAACCTGTGGAGCACTGTAGTAGCAATGGAGACAAGGTGCCAGATGGGAACTGAACTTCTCGTCAGCTCTTGCCTCATGTACATAGTCCTGTATCTTTAGAATCGTAGAATCCTAGAATCATAGACTGGTTTGGGTTGGAAGGGACCTTAAAGATCATCTAGTTCCAAGCCCCTTGCCATGGGCAGGGACATCTACTAGACTAGGTTGCACAAAGTCCCATCCAACCTGGCCTTGAACACTTGAAGGTGTCTTCTGTTAGTAGTTGTTGCTTCCCATCAGTATTTGTTCATCTTCCATCTGTCCTTTCACTTGAAGGAGGTGAATTTTGACTGCAGCTGTCCTGATGTAAGTGCTGTACACTTTTTGCCTTTGTGTTCCAATAAGTTACTTTGGTCTTATTTAGTGCTTTCTACTTTATTTTGTATTTCATTCTAAACTGGCTATTCTGAAATGTATTATGCTGTGTCATTTCTGTCTAGAGGTTTATGAGCAATTTTGACCTGTTGCTAGCATCCCCAGTTGATTGAAACTTTAGCATGCCCTTAAGGAAAGTGAGATGATACTTAATAGTACAGTACAGTAGATAAAAGGCTGTGCTTCTCCCTTCCCCAAAATTCTGCTTTGTGGTTATAGTTCTAGTTTCAAGGCTTGGTTAACTCATGAAAAAAAAAACTCACTTCTCAGTTGGATAGAGTGATAAGCGATGTTTGATGGCCTGTATCATAGGAGGACTAAATCTAGATATCTTCTGATACCTCTAGCCCTTTGTAGGATAGAGATGGTTCTTAGAGTCCTGCTGGAGGTGGTGCGTTCTGTCCTTGCTTGCAAGTGCACAGAATGCGCTTGTTGATTCTCTTGGTTTTTGGAGAGCCCATGCTCAAGAGTATGGGTGCATTACACTTGGTTTTATTTAGAATTTTCAGGTTCTGAACTCACTAGTAAGGGCTCTGTTAAACCACTGCCTGGTTTTCTGTCCAGGTATTTGGTTTATTTGCCCCTCTGTGTTGAATCTCCGTCCCTTTTCTTAGTCTCCCCTCTTCCTCTCAATTCAAATTAATGGCAGTTTGTGAGGAAAATAACATTTTCCTTTTCCTTTATGCTTGCACTAGAAATTCAAAGGACAAAATGCCCCTTCTTCACTGTTAAGAATGAAGTGTTATTTTACAGTATCCTCAGATTAAACATTGGGGTTACTGAATCTACTTCTGGCACTGCAGCTCGTGTACTGAGGAAGAGCCTGTTTGGAGCAGTGTTTGCAAAACCATTTCAGCACATCTCATATTAACAAGTCAGTACTGCAACCTTACATAAGCCAGTCTCCGTCCACTTAACTCCAGGACAACTTTGATGATTAATATTTATATAAAAGCTTTCATGTTTCCACAGTGAAATTATCTCCCTCTCAAAAGAAAAGGTGTCTTTTTCCCTGTTGACTCGGTGTGAAAAAGCTTGCAAAGGCTTTCAGCAGCACTGCATCCGAGTCAGGCATCAGCAGAAAAACAAGGGTCGTCTTTATTTCGGGATTTCATTTTGTGAAATTGCCTACTCTGAGAGAAATAAAACATTTACATGTATATTAACCAATGTTTGCCAGCTCTTGGAATGAAGCCAGTTCTCTCAGGGCCAAACAAACGCTCTGAGTGAATGAGTAATAATCTGCTATTGTCACTCCTAATTTATGGATGGGTAGATAGAGCAATGTTTGCCATTTTAAGTTGTCCTATTTGCTTGAAAGACTGAAAATCACGATTAGCTACCGGCTTGGAGTATCTATAGCATGTCTGGTTATAGCTGATTTACTCAATATAGCTGTTGCAAAAGTTCAAAACCTCTCCATGTGATAAGAAATAATTGTGGAAGAGGATGAGAACGCATGAAGGTTACAGATGTTTTGTGACAGTAATGTGGAAGCTGCAGCCAGAGACTGAAAAGATACATGGCATCTCCTCTTTTTAAGGTCCCTGTGCCTTGTTTATTTTCTGAGGAATCTCCCTCATGTTACTAGAAAGTTAAAAATTTGTGGGTTCCCAAAATAATGGCTGTATTGAGCTTTGAGTGTTGATAGATAAGTAAGAGGAGGGTGTAATATTGAATACCTTACAATGATGTTTTCCTGCATTTCTGAGCCTTTTAATTTGCTTTATTTTTCAACAAATGCAGTTAAAAACAGTTTTAAAAATTTTGTTTAATGCATTTATGAGCATGCTTTTCTCATGAAGTTAACAGGAATGTTGGCAAGATTGGACTGAATAAAAACACCAATGAGACTTTCTTTTGTGGAGAAATATGTGTGTTTTTAATGGGAGCGCTTAAAATCCCACCGCTTTAAGGCCCATGTTAAATGTTGCAGAGAGGCAAATAGCACAGCATCCATCTGGAGTAGGGATTTAAGGCATCAAGAGCCACTCTTGAGATGAAATTGTCCTCAGAATGTCCTGTGAAGTCTTCTGTGAGATCGCCTGGCAGGTTGTGGAGGAGTGTGCTATATCGCACCTAAATGCATAGGTAGGAGATGGATGAGAAGTACAAACCTCGCTTGTCAGCCACTAGGAGTAAATAAACACAGGGCAGTGATGAGGACGATAATTGATGTCGGTCTTCTCTGATGGACTGACTCTTCCATCCGCTTCTTTTAGTCTTTATTTCACTTCCGTGCAGCTTTTCTCCCATGCACTGGTTTATCTTTCCTTTTGTTTTGCTTCTTTTCTTGCACACTAAGGGAGATTTCCTGCTCTTTCTGCCTGGGCTTCATTATCTCACTCACCTACTTGTGCTGCATCACAATTTTTATTTTTATTTTTTTTCTTTCCCCCCACTGCATTAAACTTCCTATCTGGTCTTGTTAAAAGAAATAACAGCAAGAGTGGTTGGTGTTGATGTTGAAGATACCAGGATGTCCAGAGCCCAGGGTGCGGCCGTTAATATTCTGTCCGTAAGCTGTGGAAGACAGACTCCGAAGAGATGCCTAAGGACATGATTCCTCAGCCCCCCTGAAAGGTCAGACGTAGGACTTAACTTCTGTACTGTGCAGCCTTAGCTGTCACTCAGTGTTCACAATCACTTAGATAAGATTAAAAATACATCCCTGGTTTGAGAGAAGGTCGAATAATATGTGATCCAAACCCAGTGTCTACTGAAGCATGAGCAGGTGCCTTTAAACACCCATTCCCTCCCCACCCACAGTTCCCAAACCATCTGTGGACCCCAATGCTGACTTGACTTCCATTGTTACGGGTTCAGGGTACAACTTGAAGTGATTTGATTGTTGAGTGCCTGCTGTTGCGTTGACAAGGGGCACCTACTGAATACTGCAGAAGACATACTGCTGAATGCGGCTGATGTGAACAATGAAGCCAAATGAGTTGTATTTTTGAGAGCTGGTCAGCAGCACCACAAAACCAACAACACAATCCCTAAAGACAAAAGAAAACACCACCCAAGACCAAAAAAACCCCAAACAAATCACCCAACAGCTTGGAGCAATGTTTCTTGAAATTGGTCTACAATATGAATCTATTAAGATTAATCTGAATTAATCTACACAAAGTAAGAAAGATACCTGCTTAGATCTCAGCAGCAGCAGGTGCTTGCAGTATTATAAATAGAAAGCAATACAAATTGAGGTGCTTATTAAATTTGCCTTTATGATGCTTTGAAGAATTGCAGTGGAACAGAAAAGAAAAATTACCAGAGGCTCTGGCTTAGAAGGGTGACTTAAATAGCTGTGCTGCCAAAGGAAACGGAACATAAACTCGAATAAGTGATAGACTCGTTCAGAAAAGGTTATCTAACAGCGATTTGTCCCTAGCATGGAGAGATTGGCCAAGAGCTTTGGAGGGATGTGATTGAACAGGGGAGGGCTTAATGTTTTTGGGCAGCTTTAATAGAGTATTGAATTTTAATGTATTTACCAGGAGATTGCACTATAATCCTTTCTAGCACTTATGTTTCTCAAATTTTTCCTTGTTTCCCTTTTCCCCTTCCCCCAGCTGGCAAAAATGAATTCTGTGGGAAATGTTCGTGTTTGGGAAACGGACTCATTCAGAATTTTTGCTGCCTTTTTGGATAAGGCTCTGGTGAGGATCCTGTATATCGTTCAGCATTTTCTAAAATTCTTGAAACACTGTAGGGCCTCCGCAGAGAAGTGGCTGAGCAGAGCAGCTAACAAATCGTCGGGTAAACCAGACCAGAGCAGCAGGCTCAACTGGCAGAGAGACTATTAAAAATGAATCAAAATCTGCAATGTTTTTTTCTTTAATGAGATACTCAAATTGATTTAATTTGGCAGGGAACATACTAGGAAATTGCAGCGTGGGAAAATCGGTGCTTTGGGGAGCAGTGAATTGCCCTGCGTGAGATCTGAGATCCTACTTTTTAATGTAGCGAAACACAGGCATGCTTGCTGGTGGAGAGAACATCTGTAGTGGCACAGTGTCGCTTCTGTACCCTTCTCATCTCAGTTACTCTCTTGGAAAACGCCTGGCATACAAACAGTGAAGGCATCTAGGTTAGAAATGGTGATAACACACGTACAAATGCGGAACAGGTACAGTCGTCATTGCAGAGCGAAGGGGGGACAGGGAACGCCTGCAGACAACAGGACTCCTGGCATCTGTGCCCAGCTCTCCGTGGCACTGCCTGTGTGGGCTTACACAAGCTGAAGTGGCTGGTGTGCCATACCAACCATTTAATGTATTTTACCCATGGTTAGAAATTCAGTTGCGTTCACGTGCTTATGAGTTGCACGAAAAAGACGACTTGGTGCACAAGCATGACTACCCTTGGAAAAGTTTGCAGCTGTTCAGCAGGGACTGAAGCTGGCATCTTGTGTTAAGCTTATTGGAGTTGATGCACGCCTGTGTATCATCGGTGACTCTCTTGAGACCACTGTGAATATAGCGGATTGCTTTAAAAACAACCCGAGTGGAAAGGGAGGCTGTACAGGAATAAACGAGAAAGGAAAATATGAATACTGTTATGTAGGGGGATGTAATGTTTTGGTCTTGGTAAGTGCTTTAAAAGAAGGTCACTTGTACTTAACGGCGGTTGAACTGTGGTACTGATCAATAGCTGTTTGCTGAACATTGTAGAGGAACTTCTGAGACATCCTTCTCTGACGGCCTGGGCTTGCTCGTAATGGACTTCGTTACACATGTGGCTCCATAGCATTTGCTTTTGCTTCTGAGTTTCTGAGCTGGTGGAAAGTCCTGGCGGTAGGCCTGTAAATAGGAGTACATAAATAAGTGGTGCAAGAACCAGTGTTGCAGAACTGATTAGACAAAACCAGGCTTGTGTTTAGAGGGTGGCTTTGCTGGGAAACTCCCTGTGGTTAGACTGTGCAAAACTTTTTTCTTTCTGTCCCTGTAATTTTATTAAGTCTTAATTAAACTTTCTGCATTTAAATTAGTTTACATTAATGTCACACTGTCTTACTATGTGTATATTGACAGACACTAACAGGGATTTGATCAGCCTAATCTAGCTGCATGTAATTATGTGCCTTTTCCTTAAATAATTGCAAACAGAGACTATCAATCATGGCAGGAAAGCCTGCTGCTTTATTATAATGTGGGATTGTTTAGTGAAATGTAATAAGACTTCAGGTTTAAGCTGGGAAGTAAACAGAATGAGATTTTAATGAGACCAGTGATAGGAAGAAAATCTCTCCCCACCCATCCTGTGTTGCAAGTCTCAGTTCTTATCTTCCCTTTCCCCCCAAAAAAGGTGCCGTGATTGCATTGTTGTCACGCTGATGTTGAGAACATTTCTGTAATTTGAAAAGAATTTGGGAAAAGCACAGATTTCTGTCTGATGGAGGGAGAGCTCTAGCCTAAACCTGTGGTGCTTTTCCAATGTAAGGTGGAGGTTTTTATTTCATTCATTGATAACTCGATTACCCAGATCAAACGAGAGCGTGTAGAAGGCAACAGAGGTGGGAATGAAATCTGCCAAATGGCAGCACTGCACAAGCTCTAAAACACCTGCCCTGCTTGGAAAACAAGGAAGGAAGGGAGTAACACAGGCACCCACTTCGTGGATTGTATTTGGGTTGATTTCTGTGTGATTTAGTTACTCTCCAATGTCACACAGTCCTCCCCTGGCACGTGTACAAGCAGGGAGAGACAGGCACGGTGCCAGCAGTCTTTCCTCAGCCTCCTACTGGAAAACCATCCGTGCCAAGAAAAGCTTGAAAAACCAGAACTTCAGACCAGTCCTGAAGGGAGTGAGTTTGAGATCTGAACCCCTTGTTCAGCCTGCTCTGGCGTTGCATCCAGCTCGCTTTAAATCTGTGAATACCTCCCAGTTACTTCATAAAATAAAATGTAAGTGCCACCGTTGGTGCAGTGCTGGCCGTTTTCCCCTGCAGGACTGTCTCAGGAGGGTTTCAGGAGACCAGGTACACACCCGTCTTGCTTTCTCCTATGGCAGATAGTTCTGTATGGACGAGGGAGATTTCTCGTTGCGCCTGCTGAAGAAACAAACTGTTTCACAAATAGTTTGAGTGCGGCATACACAGATTGTCTTGGAAGTAGAGATGTTGTTCCTAGATGCTGCCCTGGTATCTTGGGAGCTGTTCGTTCAGCTTTTCTCTTCTGTCGGTTGCTCTCTCCGTCATTCCCCTCTCCGGTGCAAACGCAGGCATGTAGGCATGCACCCCTGCTGCGCCAGGCTCATCCCTTGCCTTTGCGTTTTTTCTGGGTTTGGATATAACAACCCATTCACACTGTGGGCATGGATTTTTTGCCTGCCACGTTTTAGCCTGGACTGAATTTTCAGTGCCAAACTTTTAATGACAGTAGAATTATAATGAAAAACAGTGACAGTCCCTCAGCTCTGCTGTTTGCATTACAAGACTGTAACATCAGGCTTCGGACTTGCTGGCGTTCTGCCTGACGTGCGTCTCAGGGATCCGTTTCAAACACGTTTATAGTGATGCTGTTAAACGGAGTGACCGTGGTGGTAGTTTGACTGGGAAAAGTAACAACCAGACCGTGTGCTGGATCGTAGGAGAAGCGTGTTTCCCATCTAGGTCATCATCAGCTCAGAGGATGAGCGCTGCTACCCTCTGGTGACAGTTCGGCTCGTGGTGTGAGTTAGCAGCGACAGTCCAGGTCTCGGTGGGCTTGTGACCCTGACGCAGCTGTACTGGAAAACAGAAGTGTTATTTTCACACCGAATTCCTATTGCTGCACGTTCTTGCAGATGCCAAATGCTTGGGTTTGGTCTGGGAGAGCAGCACATAAATTTTGAGGAGCTCTGATACCAGTGACTCATTTATTTTTATTTATTTATTTAGCGTGGCTATTTAGAAACTGACTGAATTTCCGTAGACACACTGGAAAGATGAATGTTTTGTATCCAAAGGAGTCTTGTCAGGAACAGCTGGGAAAATTACTTTTTAAGAAAACAGCTGAGCAAACACATAATATCAACTCATATGGTAGGTGTTGTGGTTTACTGCATTTATGCGCAACATCATCTGTGGCTGTATAGATGGAGAATGGCAAGCTCTTCTCTTACAGCCTCCCCTAGGAATTGAATTCATGCAGTGACAGAAATTATGTGTTTGTTTTTCTTGTGTTTTCAGTAAACATTAATGGTATTTCTTCATTGGACTGCCTGTTGCAAAAGTTGTCTTGATGCTGGTTCTTTATCTATAAGGAAAAATACAGGTTATTTATCCACCTGTTCATGGAGTGAAAGGACTTGCCTTTTTATTTATTTATTTTTTTAATTGAATTCTGTTCTGTTTCTTTGCTGCATTCAGGGCAGAGAGGATTGCACTGCGATGCCGTATGCGCCAAAAATACCGTCACCTCGTCTCTGTTTGACAATGCCTTCCCAGATGCAGAGATCTGTGCCTTTTTGTTTCTAATACAGATTACTTGCTATATCCAAGTCCTCAGAATTGTGAAAATCGTATTGAAATAGCTTTCTGCTTTGGCGGCCTTGCTCTCTCTGACTTTCTGGCAGCATTCAAGGCTGGCTTTCATTTTCCAAATGCTGTGAGTAGTTTTGAGACTCTCAAAGCTACATTTACAGTAAATGTGATGTTGCAGTAATGATGGGTCAATTCAGATTTAGGTCTGTAATTTGGAAAAAAAGCCACCACCCCTCACTAAAAAATAATGTTAAACTGACTTCAAACAGCTTCTTAATAGTTCCATATTGTTATGCGTGTAATTAAGCTTTTACCCTTGCAAACAGGGTTGCTTTGATTTGCTAATCATATTTCCTTGCTACAGTCAAATAGACTGAGGTAAATTTTTATGATATAAAAAATTGGCCTCATGCTGTAACATGAAAATCCATTTTTCACAGAACAACAAAAAAATAAATTCTCTAAATGCTTTTCTTCGTTTTTAGCACGCTCTGAAATCATGACGGATAGTGTCACCGAAACACGAAGACCTCAAATTTAGCATTGCGAGCGTTATCTTCAGCTATGCGTCGGTTCTGCTGGGCGACTTCTGTTTAAAAGAAATGAGCTGGGTGACCCAGAGCATTTGACAGTGCAGAAGCCAGAGTTATTTGTGTGGCTGTTCCCTGCAGAGCCCTTGCTCGCTCAGGTTGCTCTTCTTTCGTTACGGGGGCGCCTTGTACTTTTTTTAAGCAGATCATAATTATTTCCCCTTGTTAGTGGTCGCACAGAGCTGTGTTTCGGTACCAAAAAGAACCGTCTTGCAACAGGAATATTCACTTCATCATGGGGCCGCTCTTGTGTTGCTGAAAGTGGGTTGGTTGTGGAGGTTTGGGGGAAGGAGGGAGGATGTGATTGGGATTAAAGTGTTTGGTTAATCCTCTGGGCAGGCTTGCTCTTCAGGGTTCAGCTCTCCTAGTCAAATTGGCAAATCTCTGCTCTATCCATCTTTGTCACCCACACAAGTGATTACACAGAACATTCTGCTCCTTTAGAGCCTGTCAAATAATGAAGATTTTTTAAACTATCATTTTACATTTAGTGTTAAAAATGGAGTGTAATAATTGTGCTTGAATGTGATGGAAATAGTGCTGGACAATCACTACTGCAGTTGCATAAAAACTTACAATCAGCATTGTTTTTTTGTTTTTTTTTTAATAAAAAAAAGCCACCTCCTCAGAGCCAGGTTTGCAAGGCATTAGGTTCCTAATGCGTCTGACAAATGCAGGAGCAGATTTAGCTTCAGCCTTGGCATGGGAGTTGGGAGCAAACTGGTCTAAGTGCTCGTGTAAATCCTACCCAGGTAGCACCCATCCAAAGGGTAGACGACGTTCCTCATAGAAGATGTGAGGACTGATATTTTTCTCTCTTTACACCTGCCAAAACTGAAACACAAGGAACTGTGTGGAGGGAAAGGCTGCGTGCAGATTGGAGGTCTCTGGAGACCACATCTAGAGCTCTGTGCGCAAGTATTCCTCTTTGTAACTCTTTCCCAAGTTCCTACTGAAATAAGTTTTAAATTCCCATTCAGCTGCATCTCTAAGCCGGCCAAATCACCTTAGAAATTGGTGACCTTGCTGATGCCACTCGAGCAATGGCCAGACCTTACGGCTGCAGGAAAGAAAATTCTCCATCCAAAATGTGATATTTCACCTCGAGGTAAAATCAGTTACAGAGTAATGATAAAAAAAATAAATCTGTGTTCCAGGGGGTAGTCTGGAACAAGTCTTGTCCTTTATTAAACAGTACCTAGGGCTTCTGTGACAGTATTACATGCAGTTCAGTCATTTATTCAAAAAGACCCAAAACATTTGCGTGGTTTCAAAGGTAGGAAGTAACGTGTTATCTTGCTTAGACTCCACTTTAATTAAGGTTAGGAGCGAGAACAGTATAACTTCAGCCAACTTGTTGGTCCCAGGCTGGGGCAGGATGTCAAGTTTCCTTCTGCTGTGTCAGGAGCTGCCACCTCCTTACAGTGGCCACCAGGTCCGCCGCAGTGAAGCCGAAGTTGTGCGAGGTAATGGGGGTTTCAAGCCTCGTGTGTAGGAGACCCTGCTGCCCAGAGCCGCTGTGTCTGTTCTGCTGGGACCATGGAAGCGGAGCGCTCCGTGGCCCAGGGCTTTGGCAACGCTGCAGGTAGCAATCCTCATTCAGTGGTGGGAAGGGTGGTCTTCATCACGAGGCCAGGAGCGCTCCTGTTTTAATGAGCACTCAGTGCTGAGCACCGGTTCCCTGCTAATCAGAGTCCCTCTTGTCCCTTAGGTCCTCACCTCCTCCTCTTTCCATCTCTTGGACTCGACTCATCAGCAAGTTTGCTGATGATACAAAACTGGGAGGGGTGGCTGACACAGCAGAAGGCTCTGCCACCATACAGCAAGACCTGGACACGCTGGAGAGCTGGGCGGAGAGGAACCTTATGAAATTCAATAAGGGCAAGCGTAGGGTGCTGCACCTGGGGAGGAATAACCCCATGCACCAGTCCAGGTTGGGGGCTGACCTGCTGGAGAGCAGCTCTGTGGAAAGAGACCTGGGAGTCCTGGTGGGCAACAGGATGACTGTGAGCCAACAATGTGCCCTTGTGGCCAAGAAGGCCAATGGCATCCTGGGGGGCATCAAGAAGAGTGTAGCCAGCAGGTCGAGGGAGGTCATCCTCTCCTTCTACTCTGCCCTGCTGAGGCTGCATTTGGAGCACTGTGTCCAGTTCTGGGCTCCCCGGTTCAAGAAGGACAGGGAACTGCTGGAGAGGGTGCAGCAGAAAGCTACCAAGATGATTAGGGGACGGGAACACCTCTCTGATGAAGAAAGGCTGAGGGATTTGGGTCTTTTTAGTCCGGAAAAAAGATGACTGAGGGGGGATCTTACCAATGCTTATGAATACTGAAAGGGTGGGTGTCAGGAGGATGGGGCCAGGCTCTTTTCAGTGGTGCCCGGTGACAGGACAAGAGGTAACGGGCACAAACTTGAGCATAGGAAGTTCCACCTAAACATGAGGAGGAACTTCTTTACTTTGAGGGTGGCAGAGCACTGGCACAGGCTGCCCAGAGAGGTGGTGGAGTCTCCGTCTCTGGAGACATTCAAAACCCGCCTGGACGTGTTCCTGTGCAGCCTGCTCTGGGTGACCCTGCTCTGGCAGGGGGTTGGACCAGGTGATCTCCAGAGGTCCCTTCCAACCCCTGTCATTCTGTGATTCTGTGACTCTTCTTCCAGCCTCCGTACAGAGCTCTGGCTGCGGCACCCTGAAGTAATCAGCCCAGTAGCAGAAACAAGTAACAGGCTGATAAGATTTTTGGTTTTAGTTCTTCTTGACTGATGCTGGTGTGTCCCGGTGATTGGGAACTGCTGGTTTTGGGGCGTTTTAACACCAAAATAATCTAAAGAGTATTATCTGCTTAGGTGTTTTGTGTCCTTTTTCCCCACTGCTGGCAGGCAATTTGAGTACAGTGTGTCCTGATTTTCTGCTGGTCTGTTGTCTGCGGTGTTTTTTTTTTTAAATGTGTGAGTAACACCCATGGCCCTAGGGGAAAATTTAAATGATAAAAATTAATTCTTGTCAGATTGTTTCAATTTCAAGATGTTTTGCTGTTCCAGAAATGTTACGGTATCAGTAGCAGGCTAGACCAGGTTAATCCAAATTGGCTTGCAAACACTTGTAATTTGGGATTTGGAGAAAAATTATTCAGCTTAACATGGCTAATACATTCGTGCTGTAAGGTTGGTGATAATAAGTTCTTTAGACGTCTAGACATGCGATTACACTAAATGCAGATAAACAAAGTCTTTTGTGCATGTGTTGCATGTAGAAGGAGACGCAGAATTGCAGTAGTCGGCAAGCGCTGGTGTAGTGGAGTCAGAGCTGCCATTCCTGGCTTGCAGGGATAGCCATGTGGAGCGTGAGGAGCTCTTAATTGCTGATTGCTAATGGTCAGGGTTAATTTTACAAAAATGAGATGGCAGATAGCCATGCATTCCCGTTGGAAGGTTGTTTTTAAGGATACCAGTCCCCACGACAGCGTTCTGGTACAAAATTACCCCTGCTTAACCATAGCTGACTTGCTTTAAGATGCCGGCAAATGCTTCAGCGTTGGTATGAGGGACTTCGGCAAGTCCACTGATTTGTCCTCTTTGAGGCTGGCACTTCAAAACAGTTCAGAGTAACTTAACCCAGAAGGTAGAATGAAGAGCACTTTCATATATAAAAAAAAGCAATTTGGATGATGGGCAGGAAGGAACATAATTGCTCTAGACGTCAAGCCAGGGTACTAAATTTGTGTATTTTTATGATGTTGAAGAGTGATGTCTTTAGGTTTGTCTTCAGTAGCTCGAAATTTTTAATGTTTAGTTCTACTTGAAACCGTAGCTTTTCAGTGTCGGGTTGGAGCACTGCACCGTCAGAGGGAAGAGGTGGTCTCTGAAGTTTTAAACAACTGTGCCAAGCCAACACTCATTTTCTTGACTTGGCGATCGAGATGGTTTCTTTCTAGATGTCAGATTCCTACTTTTGGGGGAAACTCTGCTGTAGTGACCTTAATTTTATGTAATTTTAATGCCAAATTTTAAATTGTGAAATTCATAAAAGGAAAGTGAAGCCTCTGGCTAGTGCCAGATCCCTGTCACGCTGTTGGGGACTATGGATATTCCACTTTCGCTAGAGTCTGTTAATCCTTTCTATGCTATTCCTCTAAATGTCCCAGTTGAGGGAGTCTCTGACTTTCCAGTACAAGCAGTAGCTGAACTAGTTTGGTGATGGTTTCTAGCCTTGGCAGATACTTGGGCCAGGTCGAGCAGTTACTAGAAATGGGAAGCAGCCATAGGAGGATGCGTGCAGTCTGCGGCGGTGAGCCCTCTCCTGTTCGGGGGAGACTGGGAATGGAAAGGAGACTCTTGGCTTCCATTTGAGGAGAAAAAGTGAGTTTCTAGGTCTCCTGCATGTAAGGTTAGCTGATCGCTACTCTTCCAGGTCCCACAAGATTGAAGTACCTGTGGGACATCACTTTCTCATTGCCCTTCCCATAACTACTCGCTCTGAGACGTTTTAAATGGGCAGTGCTAACTAGACTGCTAATTACACCCATCCCAATGCTTTATGATTTCCTTCCTCTCTTTGCTTGAGTTTTGCCTCCCCAGTGCGCAAGCAGGGTGATTACTGCCTGAAGGAGGACGTAGCTCAGTAACGTGAGATAAAATTTGTTCTTGTAGGCCATGCACGCCACAAGGAACGAGACCCTACCATTGTAATCCCAGCCGTGGCCCTGACTTGCTGTACTTTGTGTATCTGCGTCTTCTTTCCATAATTGTCAGTAGTCACCCGCCTTCCAGTGAAGCCCATGGGTGGCCGGTAGGAGGCTTGGCAGCGGAAGGGGATGGCTGTGGCTCTCTTACTCCACTTGCACAGCGCGGGCTGCAGAATTTCCTCTCATGCAGCTGAGCACTGTTTTTTAAGTGCTGTTTCGTACCAACACGAACACAGCAGCACGTACAACGTCCCGGACCTTTCCTGTGGGGGAGCCTTGTCTCTTGCAGCCGCTGCCTGATACTGGCAGTTGTGTCCGGGCTCCTTGTGACAGCAGGGCCCTGGCAGCAGCTTGCAGAGATTCACTGCTTCCATTTTATGGTTCGGTTAAGATGAACCCTAAGGCTCATCTCTCTGAAAGCTGTTGGGCCGGTTTCTGTGCAAGTCCATCTCTGCCAGTAGCAAAGCCAAGTAACCCAATCTACTGGAAACGTATTTGGAGATTGCTGCCAGATTCCCAAACTGGAGAGCATCAGTTTGCAATTCAAGTGGCGCTGACATTTGCGGGGAGGCTTTCTGTTCTAAGCCGTCAGATGTTAGTTAGTGTATGTAATTAACTTGGTATAATTTTGCTTCAGAATGAAATATTCATTCAAAAGAGACTTTAAAAAAAACATCCTGTTGTTTTTAATGTCTGGGTGGCAAGTGATGCTGCGTAGAGCAAGGCATACATTTATTGTTCGAGAGATTGGTTTCATGGCAACTCCTGTTTGTTACTATGGTACACAGAAAGTCCCAAAGGCTTTTACTGTCCGTCACTTCTCGGGTCTTGTGAGTAATCGGGATACAAAACCCACTGACGTACGTTAACAGTAGAGACAGAAAACAATAGGAAAATTCTTACCCTGAAATGCTCTGGTTCTTTAGTTACCCCAAAGGGCAAATTAAAAACTTTCTTTTGCATAGTAGTTTTTCTAGATTTTGGTAATAAAGCTTGTGACCGGAGCAGAACAATGAAATGGAAGTGGAAGGGATAAAACAGACATTTCTTTTGTCCCAGAGGAAATCTCTTCACCAAAGGGGTTGTCAAGCACTGGAACAGGCTGCCCAGAGAAGTGGTGGTGTCACCATCCCTGGAGGTATTCAAAAGGCATGTAGATGTGATGCTGAGGGACATGGTTTAGTGATGATTTTGTCAGTGTTAGGTTGATGGTTGGACTCGATGATCTGAGAGGTCCCTTCCAACCTAGACAATTCTATGGAATTCAAGAGTTAGAGAAGTGATAAACCAAACCAGAAACCCATAGCTTGCAGTAGGTGGAATGCCAAAGATTCTACCAAATAATCAGTTAGAGAGCTGAGGATTTGCTGAGAAGAAACAGTTATGAAAGTCTAGGAATGAAGTAGTCCCATTCGATTAAAAGACTGGAACAGGGCTCCATCCAGTTGCTATTTCCCTCCCTATTATGGAGTTCACTGAGCACTTCTGGTCTCTCTACAGCTGTTCCGTATTTTGATTCCAACGCTGCAGCTTGCAGAAGGAATTGGTTCTTTCTAAGACTTGAACTTTATTGTCTGCTCTTTTGAAAATCATCCCAATCACCAAAATTTCCCCTTTATGCTTTACCAAAACTGAAACGAAGTGTTTGCCTCAGAGTCCAGGTTGAATTGGCGAAGTTTATGATCAGAAGAAACAACTGCTTGAAAGGGGTGTGTGCACGGGACGCAGAATCAGTGAATCCAGCTGAACACCGAGATCCTTCACGCTTGATGGGTTTTGTTGTTTTTTTTAAATTGTATCCAGGAAGGACCCTGTAAAGAGAGAAATACTGACCCGTTGATTTCCTCTTGGTTTGCCAGTGTTACGTGGGTGCTCTGATAGTCTGGTCACTTCTGTAAATTTGAGTTAGTGGAGTTATTTGACTTTTTACCCTAAATGCTGCAGTATCTCACCAACCGAATTGGCTGGGTGAGATTCGCAGCAGGCGGGTTGGAGCTGCTCTGGGAAAGGATGAAAACTCCTTGGCAGTCACATGTATCCTGTAGATGGGGATTCTTTTGTACGTGAGCATTTCAGTTCAGTTTCGCTTCTGTGGTCAGGCTGACAAACAAGGTTGAGTGCTAACACCAAGAGAAAGCATCTCACTTTCGGCAGCAAAAACCACTTTTTTTTTTTTTTTTTTTTTTTTGACAAAGTAGTCATAAGACAACGTGTAACATGGACCAGAGATGACACTTCGAGAGGAAATCGTGTCTGTGGTGACCCGAGTGAGCTTTGCAGCTTTGCTTGTTGACACACGCTCCTCACCTACCGCAGTGCGCTAAAATAATCTTTATATTTTGATATAAAGAAGGAGGAAAGGTAAAGAGGCAGTTACATTAACCCACCAATTTCTTCATGTGTTTTCTTCTGAGTATGTAAAGGAGTGATGGAAAAACATCGGTTCATAGTTTACTTTCAATTCAAGTCAATATTTGACACCAGTAATTGTTACCCTCCCCGTTTGTGTGTAGGTACATCAGGCCTGTATCCCGCTATTGTGCCGCTGCACAAATGGGGCACGTGGCAAAGAAGAAAATAAATAGCCAAACAGTTGGCAGGCTCCCTCCTCCCTGCACGGTCGGTGAATTACAGAGCTGTAAGCAGCTTAGGGGCAAAAAAACTTTAAAGTATGGAAATATTAAGTACCTACTAATTCTCCTTATTTCAGAGAGGCTTTCATACCGTGCGGTGTTTTTGTCAGTCTTGCTTTACAGATATTTCTGCTTTTAAAAATGGGTCTAGTAGATGCTTCAGAACAACTACCTCATTAATGACTGCTTGTCTACACCCGTGATTTGTAAGCAGGCCGCGTATCGCTTGGGATCTTTTTCTTGTAAAAATGACAGCTGTAATGAGTGACAGCACTGAGTCATGTTATGATTTAGACTTTGTTCGATGGCAGCGGAGCCAGGAGTGTAAGTTAAGCAGCTCTTTCCCCACATTTCTTCCTGTTAGACTACCCTTTATTGCAGTAGATACCTGGTGAGGATGATAAACGCGTGATGCTTTTCCTTATGGCCGGGCGCGTGCTCGCCCGTCCTCCTCCTGTGGGTTTGTGGGGAGCCGCAGACCTTGAGTTGGGAGCTGCTGCTGCTGCCAGAAGAAGGGGCAGCTGGTACGTACTCTGTGTTGACACAAGACTAATTCATATCATTTTCATTAAGTCTTTAGCCGTGTTGTCTTGGTTGCTTTAGAGGATAAAACGTACAGCGCTGGGCTTGCTTTCTGGCTTAACGGAGTGCAGGCTCGGTGCTCTCGGACAAATACACGCGCCCTGATGAACGGCCGTCGTTGTTACGGGGAAAGCTGAACGAGCACCGTGCGATTCCATGTCCGTGAAAGAAGCTGCATAGATATTGGTGCCAGTTGGATAAAAAATTTACAAAGTGGGAACTGCAAATGGTTTTAATAACTAGAATACGTGTAGGTCTTGCTCACAAGAATTGTTTTTTTCCTTCTCTTGCAGTTTCTTGCACAGCTGAGCACTTGAAGGAGAAGGAATTCTTCAACCTTTTGTTTAAAAAGACCTTGGACTGTTTTTCACTGCTCAGCTCCCTTCGCTCCCCTGTTGTGGTGAACGCAAGATCCTAAGAGGAGGATGAGGCAGCTGAGAGGAAAACCCAAAAAAGAGACCTCCAAAGATAAAAAGGAGAGAAAACAGGCGATGCAAGAGGCCCGGCAACAAATCACCACCGTCGTGCTTCCCACGCTGGCTGTGGTAGTACTGCTGATTGTCGTGTTTGTTTATGTCGCGACGCGTCCAAATACAACTGAATGATGCAGCTTTTCAGACTTCCTAGCTTTGGGGTATTAATAATTTTATCAAGAGCCAAAAGGAACTCTCTGCCACTCTTTCAGTATTTTACAAAGGAACTTGCTGGTATTTTCAGTCTTTCTTTTGGTTGGGGTCCCGCAGATTCTCTTTAGGAATGTAACATAAAACGTATTAGTGAATGTGCCAGTACGTTTTATGGTCCCGGTTCATGTGCCTTTCAGAATTTTAAAATTGTGTTTTTTCTTAAATCTGTTTGAAGCTCTATATTGTAAAAGGAAATCGTGTTCGGCTATAAATTTGTAAAAAAAATCAGCTTTCAGCTTTTATCCCTCTTATGGATAATGTTGCTCCCATGAGCTCTTGTATGTCTATTTCAGAACTTCCAAAGAAGTACAGTTCTTCTTTGTACTTAATGTCATATGAAGTGCTTTGATTCAGAAAGGATATATTTATTTTTTGAATAAAAGAGAGAAGTCTTACTTGGAATCTTCAAATTATTTTGCCAAAAAGAAAAAAAAAGTGACTTATTGTGAAAGCCTACATTGTGTAATAATTTTTTCATTAAACACTATATAGTTCGCTCCAAAGGAATCGCTTCTTGCTGTGGGATGCCAAGATGGAAAGTGAACGCTTCAGGATCCGCCGGAAGGAATCTTACAGGAGTTGGAAAGGGAGATTCTACCAGTTTATGGTGAAGTAATAGCAAACTACGTAAACACAGGTAGTTGTTTATCTGAATGTTAAATATTTAAATCTGTGTAAGTGGCAATAAAAAGGTGATTTTGGATACAGCCCTTGATTTTTAAATTTTTAAAGTTTTTTTTAAAGGAAGAAAAAGTAACATTAATATAACTTAGGTCTCTGATCTGTTTGCTGAAGTGAGCTGCCGTCCTGTGACATCCCCCTCTCCCACTCACTTAAAGGAAGCTGTGAGCACAGCTTACGTAGTTTTATTCCAGCAAATCAGGGATAAATTCTGATAAAAATGATTCAATAATCCTGTATTCTTCTGCAGCCTTTTCTCATCCAAATATTTTAAGGCACTCAGTAAGCGCGAACCTTCAGAAGACTGGGGGAGGGAGTTTGAGCACTCTTGACTGCTGCTTAAATACAGGGCAAGGAAGGAAGAATGTGATGCTTGAGTGCACCGAAGCGTAGCAGGAAATATTTCTGTGCCGACAGTCAAAGACCCCTCGAACTTACTTCCCGTGCTGTCTTTGGGCACAGGGACAGTCCCGGTGAAGTCAGTGGGACTGTGCTTACTTGTGCCAGCAAAAGACTGTGCCTGCCTTCCCGCGTTACCCTGTGCATTGCTCCTGTGCAGGACACTACTGCTGACCAAGGTCGTGTTGCGGAGAACACGACAACCCCCTGCGGCGCTACAGGCTTGGGGAGGAGTGGCTGGAGAGCTGCCTGGCAGAAAAGGACCTGGGGGTGTTGGTCGACTGCTCGCTGAATATGAGCCAGCAGTGTGCCCAGGTGGCTAAGAAGGCCAACAGCATCCTGGCTTGTATCAGAAATAGTGTGGCCAGCAGGACTAGGAAAGTGATTGTCCCCTGCACTCAGCACTAGTGGGGGCTCCACCTCGAGTACTGTCTTCAGTTTTGGGCCCCTCACCACAAAAAAGACACTGAGGTGCTAGAGCGGGTCCAGAGAAGAGCAACCAGGCTGGTGAAGGGTCTGGAGAACAAGTCTTATCAGGAGCAGCTGAGGGAGCTGGGGGTGTTCAGCCTGGAGAAAAGGAGGCTGAGGGGAGACTTTATCGCTCTCCACAACTACCTGAAAGGAGGGTGTAGAGAGGTGCGGGCCGGTCTCTTCTCCCAAGTAACAAGTGACAGGACAAGAGGAAACGGCCTGAAGTTGTGCCAGGGGAGGTTTAGACTGGATATTGGGAAAAACTTCCTCACTGAAAGGGTTATCAAACATTGGAATGGGCTGCCCAGGGAAGTGGTGGAATTGCCATCCCTGGAGGTATTTAAAAGACGTGTAGATGTGGCCTTTAGGGACATGGTTTAGTGGTGGTTTTGTCTATGTCAGGTTAATGGTTGGACTTGATGATCTGAAAGGTCCTTTCCAACCTAGGCAATTCTATGACTCTCTGAAAAATCCTGCAGACAAGCAAATGCAATCCCCTGCAGTAGCCTTTGCCCTCAGGCACGTGTTCCCAAAGTGGGGTGAGTCTGTGGCCAGCTGTCAGCGAACCCTGTTCAGAGCGAGACGGACACCCAGTGATGCTGGGACAGCCACACCTAGTGATGCTGTGTCGCTGCTGTTGGTAGTGCCTACAGTTAAACTGGCCCTGCAGACTAAGATGTTTTGGAAATACAAAAATTGCGAAGAACTAAAAGGAAGAGCGTGGTTGGGACACGCACAGCAAACCGCACGAGAAGGTGGTCCTCAGGGCGTGCCCAGCAGCGTGTTTACCCACCGAGTGACCAGTGGGGAGGCTGCTGCGGAGCCTGTGCTCACCGAGCCGTGTGCCGAGACTGAAAATTGCCGGTGCTTTGCTATGGAGAACTGCTTCCTTCAGCTGGAGAGATCTGAAATGATGCATCCGTAAAAATAATTGCTTAGTCTGTGTCATCTCCCAGCTGTTCCTGTTCTCCCAGGCACCAAATCCTTTTTGTCCTATTTTTATTTTCCCCTCAGTGGGGGATGGCTCCAATGGAGCGCTGATAGTTTGCCATTTTTTGAGAGGTGTTCAGCTTGAATAAAATCTGTGCCTCAGGAAGTGAACAAAAGTGTGCGTCGTTTAAATGTGCGTGTTCTGCAGGGCACTTGGCGTCTGGAGTGTCTGGAATAGAAGCAAACTTCCCACTAACCTCTTCCGCAGATTCCTCTTCCTCATCTTCCTCTTCCATAGATTCCTGACCGAGGTTTCCCTGTTCCTTCTTGTTCCGTGATCCTTTTGGACGGCTCTGACAAAGTCCCTGGTGACTTTCCCAGCTCCGCGTAGCAGATTTCTTTCCGTCCGTCCCACCGGCAGCGCTTCTTCATCAGCCCAAGCCATAATTTCATAATTTGGAAAGCCTTCCCTGAAACTCTTCAGAGTCCTTTTGTGATATTTCCCCCCCCCCCCCCTTCGTTTTCCGCAAGAGTTGAGTCTGTGACACATAAGAGCAATTAACTGGCTGGTAACAACTAAATAGGTAAAAGGTCGGTTGGGTTAGATAATATTTAAGATTACTTCTCTAATGAGATGTTCCATTTCTGCTGCTTTTTCTTACGCTCGCCCTTTGTCTCTTGTCATCTGCAGATTCTGCAGGTCGCAGTAATAATCTCTTCAGAGCCAAATGTTTGTGAATATGAACCTATAGCTTAATGCTAATAAGAGACATTATGTCTTTCAGTTCCCTGAAATGTGCAATTTTGCTGAGTGCTAATTGAGAGGAAAATAGTGTTACACGTTCTGAGTTGTTCCTTACGCAGAAGCTGGAATTGATTTCACAGTTTGACTTAAAAAAAAAAAAATAAAAAAATTTTCTCTAGTAAACAATGAAGTTGGATTCTGACATTTTCTCCCAAATTCCCTTTTACTCGTATTGCATGTGAGAACGCGCATTTGGAAAAACGGTCTGAGGCCTCTGTAGACAGAAACTGTCAAAAATACTGGGAAATAATCGGGAAGTAAATTAATGGCAGTTGCCCAAATGTCAGCTCCTGTGAACTTCCCAGCCGAAGGTGTAACGGTGTCTCTGGGTTGTTAACTGTATTACTCCAACTGTCAGTTGCCTTCAAAAATGTTTTAGAAATAGGGTTTCAAACCTTTTCCTCGCATACGGCAGCTTGTGGGCAAAACTGAATGATTTATCACAAGCATTTTACCAGAAAACCCATGCTGAGACCCTTCTTCAGCAGAGTCCTACGGTACGGTTTCCAAAAGTGCTCATTATCAGGTGAAGTCATTAGAAACCTGCCATTGCCTTCTGATAAGTTATAGAAGCAATTTTTTTTAAAACCAATTTTTCAAGGCATTAATCAAATCGGAGTCAAATATTTAAAGATCAAGGTTTGAATGGGGTTTTATAAATGTCTTCCAGGTGCTAAGAAAATAAAGGAACGGTGTCAAGTGCTCTCGCAATAATACTGGGTAAATAAATGCCCATCTGGGCTGTACACGGCCCCGGCTCCCCAGAACCGAGGGCGAGAAGCGGCAACGCTGCCCGTGCTCTGAAGGAAGAACTTACTCCTGTTTTCAGAACTCAGAGGAATTGGCTCTTGGTCTTCTGTTTTAATCCATCTACGTGAAAGTGTTTACTTATTCACATCCTGACGTTCAGAAAACGGCACATCTAAATACACGCGGCAGAGAAAATGCACCATTCTTTTTTCAGACTATTTATGTTCGGTGCCCGGGTGGTTCGTCTACAGGCTTCAGCCAAAGCAATTCTTGCTACGGTGCTGGGGAGACCTTCTGGCCCCTTCCAGTACCTAAAGGGGCCCACAGGAGAGATGGGGAGGGACTTTTTATCAGCGAGTGGAGCCATAGGATGAAGGGTAACGGTTTCAAACTGAAAGAGGGTAGTTCTAGATGAGATATTAGGAAGAAATTCTTTACTGTGAGGGCAGTGAGGCACTGGAACAGGTTGCCCAGAGCAGCTGTGGATGCCCCATCCCTGGAGGTGTTCAAGGCCAGGCTGGATGGGGCTGTGAGCAACCTGGTCTAGTGGGAGGTGTCCCTGCCCATGGCAGGGGGTTGGAACTAGATGGTCTTCAAGGTCGCTTCCAACCCAAACCACTCTATGATTCAATGATTCTAAATAATTCCTACATGTGTCGCAGGAAGTTCAGCGATGGAACGACTTAGGACTGTTCTTTGCAGGCAGAGATGTTCTCCTAAGGTACCTGGGCAAACTCATTCTTGCTCAGTCTGTTCCAAAGCCCGTAGCGGTTTGGGCAAGAGCAGATTAGAGGAACAAACCCATCGGTTTCTTGGCTGAGGAAGGGCGGCTGGAGCGCAGTGTATTACTGTCTGGGGGCGTTGCTCAATCCACTAGTGGAAACTTAGATGCAGCACATTAAATTACAGCCTATTTATGGATTTGAAGGTGTCCCTGTGATTAAATAGTAACTTGGACACAGTGAACTTTGAGATCTGAACCCTACAGTGAGAAAAAGCAACACACGGTTCCACATTGGTTTGGCCAATTCAAACAAGCTCTGCTATGAACAACCGTTAACCTGGCACTTTCTCATCAGACTGATGTCTGAGGAGAAAAAAAAACTTCTCTGGCACAAAGCGTTCGGCTTAAAATCTAGTGGATAGCTCTTTTGCATAGAAATAAATAAATAAAAAGTAAAAAAAAAGTTACCGTATCGCTCTCTACAATGTTGTCTGTCTGGACTTTGGTAAGGCCTTTGACACCGTCCCCCACAGCATTCTCCCGGAGAAGCTGGCGAATCATGGCATAGACAAGTGTACTCTTGGCTGGGTTAAAAACTGGCTGGATGGCCATGACCAGAGAGTTGTGATGAATGGGGTGAAATCCTCTTGGCGGCCGGTCACCAGTGGTGTCCCTCAGGGCTCAGTTTTGGGGCCAGTTTTGTTTAATATCTTTATCAATGATCTGGATGAGGGGATTGAGTGCACCCTCAGTAAGTTCGCAGATGACACCAAACTAGGTGGGAGTGTTGATCTGCTTGAGGGTAGGAAGGCTCTACAGAGGGCCCTGGACAGGCTGGATGGATGGGCCAAGGCCAATTGTATGAGGTTTAATAAGGCCAAATGCCGGGTCCTGCATTTCGGTCACAACAACCCCAAGCAACGCTACAGGCTTGGGGAAGAGTGGCTGGAAAGCTGCCCCACAGAAAAGGACCTGGGGGTGCTGGTGGACGGCCAGCTTAACATGAGCCAGCAGCGTGCCCAGGTGGCCAAGAAGGCCAACAGCATTTTGGCTTGTATGAGGAATAGTGTGGCCAGCAGGAGCAGGGAAGTGATCGTGCCTCTGTACTCGGCACTGGTGAGGCCTCACCTCGAGTCCTGTGTTCAGTTCTGGGCCCCTCTGTACAAGAGGGACATTGAAGTGCTGGAGCGTGTCCAGAGGAGAGCTACCAGGCTGGTGAGGGGTCTGGAGACCAGGGCATATGAGGAGAGGCTGAGGGAGCTGGGCATGTTTAGCTTGGAGAAGAGGAGGCTGAGGGGAGACCTCATTGCCCTCCACAACTACCTGAAAGGAGGTTGGAGAGAGGTGGGTGTTGGCCTCTTCTCCCAGGTGAATAATGACAGGACCAGAGGAAATGGTCTGAAGCTGCAGCAGGGGAGGTTTAGGTTAGATATTAGGAAGAATTACTTTACTGCAAGAGTGGTCAGGCACTGGAACAGCCTGCCCAGGGAGGTGGTTGAGTCACCATCCCTAGAGGTGTTTAAGAAACGTCTAGATTTGGCATTTCAGGGCATGCTCTAGTGGCAGAGATTGTAGGGGGTTTTTTGTGTGTGTATGGTTGGACTCGATGATCTTAAGGGTCCTTTCCAACCATGAAGATTCTGTGATTCTATGAACTACTTGAAAGAAGGGTGTAGCGAGGTGGGGGTCAGTAAGTAACAGGCGATAGGACAAGAGGAAATGGCCTCAAGTTGCACCAGGAGAGGTTTAGACTGGATATTGGGAAAAATTTCTTCACTGAAAGGGTTGTCTAGCACTGGAACAGGCTGCTCAGGGAAGTGGTTGAGTCACCATCTCTGGAGGTATTTAAAAGACATGTAGACGTGGTGCTGAGGGACATGGTTGAGTGGTAACTTGGCAGTGTTAGGTTGATGGACTTGATGATTTTAAAGGTCCCTTGCAACCTAGACAATTCTATGATTCTATGAATGTGAATGATGTAATTGGCTGCTGTTGGTTGTAAAGCCAGACAGGAACGTAATCCCATCGTCTGTGTGATACAGGGTAAGGACCTTCTCCAGTGTCCTCTCCCTCCTTCCAGCTGTCTGGTCTCTGAGAGAGCCACAGGCAGAAATCAGCAGGACGGAATGGAGCTCCATGTACCTGAGCTGCCCATGGAAATAAAACTTTGGTAACTGGCCTGACGTACCATAGATGTCCAGTCACCTGGGGCTCATCTCATTAGACAGTCTCTGTTGATGACTACAGGAGAGATGGGGAGGGACTCTTTATCAGGGACTGTAGTGATAGGAAGAGGGGTAACGGTTTTAAATTGGAAGAGGGGAGATGGAGATTAGATATTAGTAAGAAATTCTTCATTGTGAGGGTGGTGAGGCACTGGCACGGGTTGCCCAGGGCAGCTGTGGCTGCCCCATCCCTGGAGGTGTTCAAGGCCAGGCTGGATGGGGCTTTGAGCAGCCTGGTCTAGTGGGAGGTGTCCCTGCCTGGGGCAGGGGGCTTGGAACTAGATGGTCTTTAAGGTCCCTTCCAACTTGAACCAGTCTGTGATTCTATGACTTCTCATCCCCATTTGCAGTGTATAGTCTGGTTTTGAATCATTAAGTGGTGGTGGGCTTGATTCTGTGCTCTACTGCACCACTGTTAAATCAGGAATTATCACCAGCTGCACTATGATAAACCCAGACCACGGGGTTTAGGCGCTTTCTGTAGTATCTCTGATCAGAGCAGAGATTCATTAGCCTTCGACTGGGCAAGCTCAAGTCATTGTTTGAGTCGACCCATCAGAGATGCCATGCCTGTGATTTTTCATAAAGTTTGTCCAGTTTTGTGTTCGTTTGGCACTGTGTGTTGCTGCTGCTGTTTGCATTCCTCTCTGCAGGGATCAGCGTACCCACCAGCTGACACTCTCCCATTCCTATACTCCTAAATTTCCCATACGAAAAAGAAGAGAGGAAGAAATGGTAGTAAGAAAATGCGCTAAATACCCAACTTCCATGTGAGCCACTTTTAAAGGTTTCTGTCCAGGGACTGTTGTTTCCCCGACAGCCCCATCAGAGTAAGACTGGGGAAGTGACTTGGTCAGCAACGGGCTGGCAGCTCTTCTACCACCAACTATTTCCAAATTATATCTCAATGAAACGTGTTGGCAGCTGTGTGTACATGACCTTTGTTTTTCCTCCAACGAGAAAAGCTGGTGGCAGCCTGAATCGTTGTTCTTTTTCTGTAAAACAAGTCTTTCAACTGGGAGCCAAAAAAATGCTTTTTGGTGAAGCTTTGAAAAACCGCAAAAGTCCAGCAGCTTACAAGAATTTTCCGTTGCCCAGCTATTCACAAAGTAGAACAGAAATTTTTGGTATGTTTTGGGTAATCCATAGCTCCCAAACATTGCACCTTGTCCTGTCAAATGAACTTATGATTAATAATTCATTTTTTTCTATTTTCATTGGTGCTTTCAGACACTTAAAGCCTTGGACCCTTCTGATTATTCCTTTTGACAAAATACATACATCTCCAACCCCTGTTCATAAGGTGTATCATTCCTCAGTCTTTAGTATTTCTGCTGTCCATCACTCTCTAAAACATTTTCCAAATAACTTGAAGTGTGGTACGTATTGTACACACTATTTTTGGCATGATAACATCAGGAATATGTGTTTTCCTTTGGACACCTCTCACCAGTTCAATCAAGTTTCTACTTTTTAATATCGTTGTAAAAGTACTGAGAACCAGCAGCGTGGCTCTGCCTGCTCTCTGGCAGCAACGGGCTCTTGTTTGAATTGGGGATCGTCAGATGAGGAACCTTTGCCGATTTTGGCTGGAAAAGAGAAGGATGACCTTTCAGGTAAGTATGTCTTGAAAATAAATGGCACTTTGATCCATAGTCTCAGCACATTTGGGGCATAATATGCTCTGCGCAGGAAATACCAGTAAATAAGTAAGCTGTTCAGATACGGGTGCTTTGCAGTTTTCAGTGCTTTTCATGGGGAGTTTCTTATATGGCATTGCACAAATGCCAGGCTGAAACTAACTCCGTTATTTCGTTAGCCAAAGCCCAGCCAGATCTTCAAAAGCTTTAGAAAAAAAACTTATTAATTTTTTTATAATTTCATTCATTCATTGCGTATCATCACACAGATCTGTATCATGAGAGGGTTCCTCAGGCCTGGACTGGATTCAGACACACAACGTCTCTTTGAAGAACTGGTGCACAACTGTCTTGTTGTATGTTTAAATCTTACAGCGGCAAAAGAGTCTGGCTAACTGGCTAACATCCCACATTCTTCTTCTCTTGCCCTTCTGAAAGACAACATTTTGCCATCTTTCTGCTTCTACAGATCTTTCCCAGCTTAAAATTTAGCTTCATTTCTAGAGGCTCCTCAAATTTCTTCATTCGTTCTTTTAAAACTCCCAGATGCATCTCCCCTTAAGTTGAGGATGCTTATATATTTAGTTTGTTCAGATGGCCTTCCATCATCTTTTCTTTCAGTCCTCGTTCCTCCAGCTGAGTCTAGTAATTTTCCTGAATTTTCCTGTAAAAGGTTCTTTGATTTCCTCATTTTCATTACTCATTTTACTGCAAACCAAGCCAAACCGGTATTTAAAATCTTCGTATTTTGTGTAAGTGTGATGTAGTGTATTTTGTCTTAATGGAAATATTGCTTCCGAAAACAATTTACATTTTTGCTGTGGTCTTGAATATTAATGAGACTTCATTTACTCACAAACTGGAGCTGTTTGACAGTCTGGTATTATTTTTATCCAGATTTTTCCAGGAAGCTGGCAGCAGTATATGCTGGAAAGCAGTTCTTCAGTATCTCTTTCACTGAAATTGGTGGTTCATCAACACTGTCTGTAATTTCTGTTTCGCTTGCACAGCAATAGAATTCAGTATGAATTGCAAATAAAAGGAATCTCAGCATTAGGCAGTTTTTTGGCACATGGAGTTGAATTAACTCTGCTCGGTTTTATAACGTTTTCCTATGTTATAGAAAAATATAAAGAATTTAGGCCCTTACCTAAAACAAGCTGTTTGAAGTTAAAGGTTTTTTTCCCCTATTCCAAAGTAGTTACACAATGAGCCAGCAGCGTATCTAAACAGCAGTACCAAAACAGGGGCTTTCGAAGACAGAATTTTAAAATTATAAAGTATTAATGTAAAGCACGTAAAGCACCTGAGATCAGGCTCTGCCCCAGGTGAAATCTATAGGTCTGGCAAAAGAGGCAACACGGGTGGCTTCCAAATATGTGCTTTGTCTATTTATGTTCCCCTCACGGACCTGCATGGCTTAAAGCGTAAGAAAGAGCGAGCTCAAACTTCTCATTTCAGGAGTCCCAAGGGCTATTTCTATGGCCAAGAATAAGCAGAGCACAGATAAGCTCTTTATGCTGGGAGCTGTGACATGGCTAAAGGCCCCTGTTGTTCTTGTTCTGTGCAATCTAGAGAATTTCTCTTGGCTGATTATATTTTCAAGGGAATAATTCCAGTTATTAGCCCTCTGTACATCACAGAATTGAAAGTATTTATCTTACTTAATTTATAGTGCTGCAACAGGGTCTCTGCTGCACACAATTTAACTATGCGAAACCAACCGGTATATTTTAGAATATGTTTAGAGTACAATATTTTGTAATACAGTCAATTTACAATATAGCTAAATAGGTAGGATAATGATTATCTTCCTGAAACCTTGGCGTTAAAAATACATGCTGTTGGCAATGTGCCTAAACGCATTAAGCAACTAGTTGCAGATTTTAGTTCTAAGAAACTCATGGGTGATTACTTGCTTTTATTTCCTTAGTCGGGTGAGGGTCTTAAGTATGCCTGCTTTGCTGTGTCCTGGCATATTTTTTTAGGGTATTTTCAGAATGTCTTTGCAGTTCTTCAAGGTGCGAATTTAAGCGGTCTTCAAACTCTCTCGTATGTTTCTCTTCCTCTTGAAGGAACTTCTCTGTTGTTGCAAGGAAGGACCTCTCAGGGGGATACTAAGCAATGAACAGAACATCACAGTCGGTAAAAGCAGCAAGTACTACGACATGTTTGCATTATCAAATTTTAGATTTGAAAAACATCTTAGCCTAGAGCAGCTAATAGTGCTATAATGCTTTATGTCTCTCCAAGAGCACACGAATTTGAGCATAGATTTTTGAAGCCATTCTGGTGCCGAAATGACATAATGCGAACATGATGTTTGACGACCTGTGATATTCACAGCATTAGGATGTAGATTTGCCATGAAAAATTTAAATATCCCATTAGACAGAATTAAGCTGCTTCGCAATCTCTAAAGTCTTTGGATCAGCTAGAGGTTATGTTCGTCACTTGTGTAATTTAGACCAGGACAGAGGACAATAATCTGTTTTTTGGAATTACAGAATATAACTAGATGAGTACTGCTGATTGCCTCCTGTAATTTAGCTCTCTGCTTCTGTGATGTGGTGCTTTCTGAGAAAAAGAAGAAAACCTATGCTCATTTCAGTACTATCAGCTTCAAGCCCTGATATTCTGGAAAATGTACTAAATTTTATTCGCTGCAAGTAGTTCACTGAAAAATCTTCTTTCCATTTAAAAAGCATTTCGTAGACTGAGACATAAACCATACCGAAATCAGTCTTAAAATGGTTGTCGTGGGATGCAGAGTTGTAGAAAGCAAAGGACATGAGCGAGTCTTTGCTGGAACAAGTTCTAAATTTTTAAGTAGCCATTTTTGTTAATTCTTTTTGCTAGTACTTAATATGCACTCATTGGAATGTCTTTATCAAAATAAATATGAGCTATTTTTCCTTTGCCTGAAGATATTATGCTTGTTTAAATAAATTCAATGTTTATTTGTATAGATAAATACAATTATATGACATGAATTTTTAAGTCAACTGAGAAAAAACTTAGTATAGGAGCTCTAATACTGTATAAAAGAAAGATAATTTTCTCTCTTTATATGATCATATATTGAGAAAGATGACTGACATTTATGATCTTAATTAAAACATGTTAAATAGTTTTAATAACTGATTATTAGTCTAGAATCTCTGGTTTTGTTTTTCCTAGAATGTAAAAATGAGAGTTTATCTGTCAGCACATCAAGTAGGAATGGCTTCAAACAATGTAAATATTCAAATGTTTTGTGGAAAAGGCCAATTCTATTACACCTGTAAATTTTGATTCTAGGCTCCATTGTATCAGAACGGGGTATTCCCTATTTCCACGGCAGCTGGAGGCAGATTTGGTCTTTGCTTTAAGCCTGGTTTAAAACTGCCCTTTAGCAGCCTTTCAGGCCAAAAGATAATACCTAGAGAAATGCTTTGAAGGACTATTTTGGTCAAACTCTTTGCAGCAGACCTGGAGATGAAATTTAGAGATTTCCTATAGCAAACCCCTTTTCTTTTCAAAGTACAGCAAGTAAGCGATAGCCGGAAATAAATTCTGAACATAATACCATCCTCTAGAGGGAGACAGACTTTCTAAGGTAGGGCTCCTAAAATAAAATTCACAGCTAAAGCAGAATCTTCCTTTTCTGTCCCTCCAAATTAGTGTTTTAACAGGGCAGGGAAGAAAAAGTGACATAATTTGCCATGAAGGAGTAAGGAACCCAAAGGTATTGGAACATTTTGTGCCACAACACTCTTCTATCAATCCCTGCACTAGCAGAGATGAGAAAGAATGTTAATCTTCCAATGTTCGAGAAACTCTGGAGGGGGATCACCATCCTCAAAAACATAGGCATGATCTCCCACCCAAAAATCATCACTGTTTTCCTATGGATCACAGAACGGTTTGGGTTGGAAGGGACCTTAAGGATCACCTAATTCTGACCCCCCTGCCATGGGCAGGGACACCTCCCACTGGACCAGGCTGCTCAAAGCCCCATCCAGCCTGGTTTTGTTGAAGATTTTGAATGCCATGGCTACATTCACATTTATTCCTTCATGGGTGAGGTCACAAGAATATCTCCCTGTGATGTTTGGATTCAATGATAGAGTTGGCAGTACTAGTTTCATAAGTATTTGAAAAATTATGTATTATGAAAAAGACATTGGATTTGGAGGCTTTATTTAAAGAATCACCATGTGTTTCACTTACTGAATACCAGCTCTGAAACCACCGATTCAATACTGAGCAAATAAAATACTTCCAGCGAGAAGTGTAAGAAACTGGGAAAATGTGAATCTGAAATACAAATTTAATAGGTGTCATCACCTAGAGAAAAGTCCTGTCAGGCTTTTCCATATGGACGGCAGATTGACATGAGTGCTATTCTTCAAAAGTGTTATATCAAGTTATGAGAGATTCTCAGAGATTCATTGGAACAATGTTTACAATTGATGACTTCTCATTCGAAACATATTGGCCTCATGATCAAGCTATCTTCCTAAAATGCTAGTGTCCTACGCTTCAACTGGTACTTACTTTGATGTATTTTTTCTTGAAATACACTGTAAACTGCAAATGAGACATTTCTGAATTTCCTCAGAGCTGAGAGAAGAATGTTTATCACTTAGAATAAGCAGATCATGGTTCCCTACAGCTCCTTACCCGAGGGTCAGACATCACTATCATTTTAGATAGGTCCCTAATGCACTGCTTTTTATGCACTTTGAGAGAAGGTTGTATATAAACAGGTCTAAAAGGCAACATTTCTTGTTAGCAACTAAGCTTTGCTTTCAAGCCTGTGGTCTGTTCTTTCACTATGTTCTTTATTGTCTTTACTTTCAGTGCCTGAGGAAGAAAAAACACAAAGAAACTGCTTTAATCCATGTCTGAGATGAGATTCATGGTCCCTAGTTTTGAATTTCTTTTCCTCAGATAACACTTTTATGTCTTTAGGTTTTCTAACTGGAGCTGGATTGAAATAGGTTCATTGGTAAGCTTTCAACCTAACATTTTGGGTAGTTAGGCAACAATAACTCTACTTTTTCGTTTCTCCAGTGTCAGCTGATCCCAGATTTCTTTGGGGAAGACCCGTAACGAGAATCACTTTTTTGCCTTATCATTTGCTTGAAATGAAGGAGTGCACCTGATAGAGGCGCGTATTTCCACATATGAAATCTGTGCTAAATATGTCTTCTCCCTAAGCAAGAACTACCCAAAGTGCTTATGGGCACTTCAGGAAGCTGGGTGTATTCTCTCTCGCAGAATGCCTAATTCATTTGCCTAGAGTTATCTCTTTCTTGCCCCATGAGTTGTCCCAGCATTCTTGGCTGCACCTTCATCAGGGCAGCAAGAAGCCTTTCACACTTGGGATATTCTAACATTTAGTGGTCAAATCATGAGTGGTCAAGTCCCACAGTGTTAAAGTCTTCTCACGTTTAGCCCCTTCTGCTTTCCAGGAAAATTCTTGTAACGCCAAGACTAGAAAATTGGCCTTGCTAATTTTAGTCTCTCTGTGACTTTGGGGGGCTTTTCGGGGTATTTTCCTCTAACCCGACACTGCAATACATCTCAGGCAGCAGGTACAGATGCCTGTCTTCAACACACTTCTGCTCATATATGACAATCAAAATTGAGAAGCCTAGAAATTGCCAAGCCATATAGGAAGGATTTTAGAGGGCCTAAGTACCTAACCAGCTAGGTAATAGCAATACCTAAGAGAGGCATGGACCACAGAATGTCTCAGGGTAGGCTCAAGACTGTCAAAATCATTCCTAATAATGTCCAGTGGTAGAATTTCCACAACTTTCCATTGCAATCTATTTATTAAGCAATTTCCCATCCTTAACGTTAGAAAGTTTCCTGATGCTTAATTTAAATTTCCCTTGCTACAGCTTAAGTTTTTCTTGTCTTTCCAAGTCTTGAAAGCAAAACCAGACAATGTCTGTCCATCATCGGAAGAGAAACATGAGAAGGTAAAGTTAAAGATGCAGATTGTGAAGTACAACATACAAAACTGCTTGCTCCACCTGAAATGGAGAAATTGTGTAGAAACGTACTATTCTGAAGGGGCAAATAATTTTATTGCCCATTTAAAAAAAAATATTTATTTTTCTTGAAGCTGGACATTGGACTGTTCTATGGAATAGTTTTCCCAGAGACCAGGAATGGATCAGGCAACTATTTTCTGAAGTGGTTTATTTCAGAAAGAGAGCACACCCCAAAGCACTCTCCAGAGAAAAATATTTGCCTAGATTTGGAAAGCCTTGAAACAAGAATTTGGGGGGTTTGGGGAACTTCCAGTGAATCCCAGCTGAACTTTCTAGTTACTTAAAGGCAGTAGTGACTTTCTCTACATGTGTAACCTCTAAGTAGGAATGTGAAAGGGAACCTTTATTAAGGTTGTATGAAGACTCTCTACTGGGAGGAGAGATGTAAGTCTTTGTCTAAAGCCCTAGAGACTATTTTCTCTCTTCCCTAAATACCAACAGAGTAATTTTGGTACGTATCAGGACATCACCTGCAATTCTGATGTTTTCAGTTGGTGCTACAAATATTCTTCAGAAAAATGGTCCCTTATAACATCTTCAGAAATTTTGAACATACTGGAGATTTCACTTAGGTGAAACATCATTCCCGAAAACTCTGTCAAAGAACTCTAGTTTACAATATATTGTGTGCTTTTTTCCTCTTTCTCCTTGATGCAATGGCTTTCCATTTGAACACAGAGCTCTAGAGTAACAGACTGTTGAGTCATCTCTGCACTAAAGCTGTGGTACCCAATGTCAGTCTGAGTGATGATTTAATTCTGGCGATCTTCTGAACTTGTACCTGCTTCAAAGACACTGATCTGGACTTAGACACTGTATGAGAAATATCCCTTGCTTAATAGTTTAATTATGTACTTTGCCCACACACCAGCTGGAAAGTGTTTTCCTTATAATCTAGTCAACTGTCTTGGCATCAACCCTGTCCTGAGTGCCAGCTGGGAAATAGTTTCCTTGCAGCTTGCAAAAGTGTCTCAGAATGGACATTTTCTTTGGGCTGGCTGGGAACAGAAGCTTTGTGATCTGGTGTCTCTGTCTGACACTTCTGACAGAAGAGAGGAGGAGAACTGGTGTATACCAAACTCTCCTAAAAAAGTCCAAACAATTCTGTCTACAATCATCAGTTTAAAGAGGAAAGCTCTCAAGCCGTAAGAAATCAAAAGCCATTTACTTAAAATTCCTGTGAAGCCTAAGAATCTAAACATGCAAGTGAGGTCAAACAGCCAGGACTGCGTGGTTCTCACTGTTCTCTGACTACTGGGGCACAGCTGCCGGGACCACGGTCAGTGAAGGGCTGCACTGCAAGCCCAGCTTCCCGGGCAGGCCAGCGCTATGGCGCTCCCTTATCAACAGTGAGATCCTGGACTATGGAGACAGTCTTCCAGCCGCCACGTTTCCAGTAGGAAAGGATGTGTGCCCATTTCTGAAGTGGACAGCAGAACTGGGGACCACCACAAACTGATTGAAGATGATTGTTGGTGTCATGATGTTCACTTCTACTTAAGCGGCAAGAAAATTGCCTATTGGTTCCCCCCAGTAAATGCTGAAGTCTTCCCTCTTCTCCCTCTACAGGCTCAGCCACACACCTGCACCTGAAGGAGACCTTCAGGGTCTCCTGGGTACACAGATGCATGAATCACAGCTGGACAGAGAGATGGCTACAGTCCGCTCCTCACTAATCTCTTAGTTCCATTATTTAATGATGGTGTGGTTGCACGGTTTGAGGTCTGGAAAATAAGTGCTAAGTTTTCAAGTGGAAACAAATAGTGGCCTGTAGTGGAGGCCTAAGGAAGAATAGAAGATACTAAGAAAGAGGATAAAGCGCAAATTTAGAGAGAGATCTAAAGTCAAAGAAGTATGGAAAGTTTTTCCTAAGAAGTTGCCCTAGGCAAAGTGGGATTTATCCCACTTTGTCATGGAGGTTGGTAATCTCCAGCCTACGGAGACTGAAAGAAAGAATGCCGCATTATTACTCTTTCATTTCAAGAAAAATAGGGATTACAGCAGTTATCGTTTCTGTTCCTTTTCAAATACAATAGCTAACACATAGAAAATAGTTGTTGCAATTCCTCTAATTTCATCCATCAAACAAACGCTGTAGAAACTTGATTTGTTCTAAGAGCACTTAAGGCAGTAAGTTTGCAGGCATTATAGAAATACACTTAAAGCAGAGTGCCCTTGCAGAAGGCAATAAGAAGCAGAGTGCCCCAATATAGAAGGCAATGAGCTAAAATGTAGAAATCTCTCCCACAATCACATAACGGCAGGTAATTATCACCATTGTTATTAGAACAGAGGTATGGCCCAGTAGGGGATGTTTAATCTCCAGAAAAACTGCATTTATGTGAGGATAAGGTATTTCCATTTTTGCTGGGCTGGCACTGTATAAATAATAATGACACCAGGGGTGATCTAATTTTTGGCTCCTCCGAGGCTGCAGCTGGTCCACAGATGGATCTTTGAGAATATATGTTATAGGAAAATAGTTACTTACTGATAATTTGATTTCTTTTGCAGTGTAAGTAGGGCTCAGTAAGCTGCCTGTTCTGCCCTTTTCAGGAAACGGCCCGCCAAAGCCCACAGGATACCCCCCTGGGGCTAATGGAGACTGATCGTCTGTTTTCTTCTCATGACCTCTGGGAAGTGTACGAGAAGATGGAGTGCTATCACTTTCTGAACCAGCGATATTGCCTGGGCCATAGAAAGTAGGACTACTGTTTCTGTGGTAGCCACTGGCTGGGAACACAGCACTCTGTTGCCATTCAATTTCCCATGCTTCTTTCTTTTGGAAAGTTCTAAAAGAGAAAAAAAAATCGAAGTATGAAAACCAGTTCAAACTCTAAGCTACGACAGCAGAGCCAAGAAGGTTTTTTTGTTTTATTTGTTTGTGCAATTTTGATTACTTAGCAAATTTTTACAAATACACTTTTATTATTTTTAAATTTTTAAAATACACTTTTTAAAAAATTGTACAAGAACGTGCTTTTGTAACACTAAGTGAAATCTTCAAGCTTACAAAAGAATTTTAAAGTATTTTATTATGATGTTCCATAGTTCTTGTATCCCACTTACAGTGATCAGAATGGACGTGAAAGCACGTATTTGTAGTTGTGTAAAGCAAAAACTATAATGCTTAACAGCAACTTAAAGAAAAAAAGCAAGCTATTTTCTACCCATTCAGAATATCTTCTTTTCCTGACAGTTAACCAAACAGTTCTGAAACCATAATGTTAAGAGCAGGGAATTTTGAAATGAGCTTGCCCAGATGTCTGCTGAATTAGACTGATTTTCAAATGCATCTTTACTTCTATTGTATACTAAAACATGCAAAAAATTTTTTAAATTATTTCAGATTTTATCACATTTCTGCTACAATATTTCTGACCGAGGTAAAAATTTCCATTGTACTGAGGTCTGTGCTTATGACAAAATTGAAATTTTAGTCTTGGGAGGTAACTACTGTTCTTAACCGTGACAGCTGTTTGAAAAGATCCTATCACTGAAAATATCCTAAAACACTTTACTAATTTGAAATGCAGCTATAAAAGCTTTTAAAGATCAAGTTCCCTGCCATTAAAATATAATTGCCATAAATATCCAAGACTATGTGCTGGTAAGATCCAAGGAAAATAGCTTTTTTTTTTTTTTTAATAAAAAAGAAGAATTTGCCAAGCACAGGGAATGGACAGTGTTTTCTGCAGAAAGATCACACTATAATTTTCTAATCTTAATTTAAATATTTGGTGTTGGGAGAGTGTGGCTGTGCGGTCCTAATGGATCCTGCTTGTACATACGCCCTGAAACATGAAACTGAGTACTCCATAAATGGACTGTGCAGAACAACTCAAAGAACTAATGAAGAACATATTTTTCTCTGATTATAAAAGAAGTAGTGATTAAGATACTCTGAATGCTACAGGAAAGCAAATTATAAGCATGATGCCATAATATTATTACTATAATATTATTATTATACATTCTAACATAAAACTCTCTGAGAATATTCACGAAACCTTCCAGTTTTCTAAATCACCTAAAAATGTTTGCCTTTATGGGGGCAGAGTTTTCTCCTTTCTTTTATGCTTTACTTTAAATAAATATATTCTGCTCTTTGGGCACAGGAAAATACCTTTTCTCCTTTTTTTCCCCCTATTTTAAAATCCATTCCACCTATTGTTTGGATGAAGGGCGCAGTGAAAAAAAACTGCCACAATTGAAGATAGATGGCATGAATAATAAAATCGCAGAGTTTTTTTTCATCTTGTGTTCTGACCTTTTTGGAAGTAATTTCCTCTGTAAACCCACAGTAAAGTCTATGTGATCTGTGTTCCTTTTTTTTTTTCTTCCCAGAACTGCTTCTCTATGCCTTTAATAACAGTTGTTACTGTTATGTTATAGCTTACTTCACCAAGACCAGAATTCTCAGACTTGGGTGCCTACAGTTATGGTAGCTTTTAGACAGTAAAAACAGATACATCCCCCCCCCCCTTCCCCCGAAAGGACTGATTTTTTTAAAGGAACTCCACTTCCTACTGTAATCCATAGGATTGCTGGGGCTGTCTGCTGTCTTGGAAAAACATGACACCTACATTTAGGTGCTTTGATATGGATACCATGCCTTCATTTCAGACAGATTTCACAGTTGGGGTCTAAATTTCTGCCAGTTCAATGCAAAATAATATCTAAGAACAGAGTTCTACTTTGAATACAAACGCAAAGGTAGGCAAATATCTGTAAATTTGTAAATAACTGTCCATTTGTTAACACTGGCAATGCAAATACACTATAACTGCGGCTGAATAACTGATGCTTTCAGCGGGTATTTAACATATACATATACTTCACAAAAATAATATCACTGTTGACATGGCGACATCTGGGACAGGAAGCGAAAGTCCTCGCAAAGGGAGTTTATACAGACAGGATTGATTTTTCCAGACTCATATAAAATCAGCCTGGGCCCTATGCGATCAATGACTTCAGTGGTGCAAAACAAACTCCTTACACAGCTTGCGCTGGTTGACGTACCTAGTCTTGAGAGAGAAAACAATAGGTCTTTAAAGAACAGAATATCTTCAGAATTCGTGTCCTTGCTTTTACCTTGCAAGTGTAACTGCTGGCTTGATTTTAAAAATGGTTGAAAAACATTTTCCTGAAGAGATTTTTTTTCACTGCTTCCAGTTTATCTATTGCAATGACCCATACAGCGGTGAGTGTGACTAAGGGTGTGTTACCTCCAAAGGGTAATGAAAAACTCCTTAAGACAGATACGCCACCGTCAACACAGATCCTTTACGAGACGCCCAGCTACCGTAACAGGCGTTCAGTCCTAGCCTTTAACCCCTCACTTTGGCCACATGATGACAGCGCGCTTTGGCTTGACCAGTTAACCTATTTTGTGTATATTTTTATGGTAAGTAAATAGCCTTTCATCTGGGAACTCCCATGCTTTAATTTTGGACAAAACAGGCTAAACACATCAGCTTCATCAGAGAAAGCCCTCTTCAACCATGCCAAAATTTAAATCAGCTGTATGTGGCCAAGGTCTAAATAAAGGATTGAAATCCTGAGGGTGGGGAAAGCTTATGTAAATGGCAATTAGAAGTAAATTACTGAGAACAGTAATTCATTAAAGTGGTTACAGGTAGGATGTGGCCAATCTTTTTTAGCAAAAAGATGCCACTCCTGCATATCTTTGTAATATTTAGAAATTCACTGTATGCTACAAAAAGGAGGAAAGCATGCCTCTTTCTAAACTGCCAATACAATTTCCTGCAATTTCCTGTATTTTCTCTAGAGGTCTCCTAACTAACTAATGACTGTGCCCCATGCTTAGGATTCTAGTGCTTATTGTGAGACATGCCTGAAAAATATTATAGAATATACTTGGTTGAAGACTTTTCTTTTCATTGTGCAAGCCTTTTCAAGTTTCTGAATGCAAACAGAAAAAACAAAAAGTACAGCTTCTGAAAATTACTGTTTAAAACACAAACGCACACCCCTTCACACAAATACTATGTTTTCTGTTTTTTCACTATATAAAAAAAAAAGTCTTTTTGCCCTTTCTCCAGTGCCATAATTACCATGGAAACAGAACTGAAAATTAAAACAGAGAAAACACGGTTTACGCTCACAATAAAATAAAACACACCCCAGAGTTTAACTCAACCAACATCAGTTGCTTGGTTTATCTGCATACATTTGATGGTTGACAATTTAATTCTAGCTTTCTGAGAAAATCTTGAGGTAGTTCCCTGTTTGGGAGCAGAGAACAGACAGTATAGGGAGAGCCCAATCTTAAAAAGACGGGCTGGCTGATGTGTATATACAGGACACATGGAATTTGCACATTTTTTTTTAAAATCTGTGTATGTATTTATTTAGCTAAATAGCTTTTCATTTAGGAAATCAAAGGCTCAATGTATCTGTTTCATCAGATTAATTAGAATCATAGTTTCAATGATATTCAGTAATGTGGCTGAGATCTGTGTTGTGCGGAAGGTTAGCCCTCCCGGGTTTCTCTCCCCCTGTTTTGGTTTAACATTGGTCTTCAATGGCTATGAAATCAAAACCCTGCAATTACCTGCATAGTTCTATTGTCTCTTACTTAAATTCTCATAAATGAAATTTCTCAGTTCCTCATGTACAGCAAGTGTAATTCCTGAGAAAATGGGAAAAAACCCTTACTTTTTCTCACTTAAGAAGAGTAGAAGCATGAGCAAAAATTGCTCTGACCAATTTTTGGGGAAATTATGAGACCTAAAGGTGCAGAATAGTCTGGATCCTGGTTTGCAAATATTTGTTTCAGCAAAACCTTCAACATTGTTTGAAACTCTATATTCTGTGTGTGTGTGCATATATATATAAAAAAATATGTACATACAAAATATAATATATATATTTACATACACGTGAATGCTACCTCCAACACTAAACATCATATTGAAAAGGAAATTTTAGGTGAGAATGTAGCTATATATAATGGGATGCCTTTCTATTTTGCAGAACGAAAATAACTTTAAATTTTGCCAAAGACTGAATGTATGAGTTTGAAATCTTAACCTGTACAATCTTGTCTCCAATTATTTAAACTTTTCTTCACAGAACTGTTTTACATCAGTGCTATCGTGTAACTTCTTTATTAATTACAAATGATCAAAATATTTAGCTTCCTATTAATTTTTACTCTCCCGTACTGTGAAATATTGTTTAGCAGGGAGTTTAATTTTCTTTTTATTACTGCAACGCCATGTTTATAACATGTTTCAAGGTAATTCAGTGCTTCACTGAACACAGGGAATGAAGAAAGAAGTCATGACTACAATATGTTCTCTATGAGTCTGAATATTCTTAAGTCTCATTCTTTTTCCCTAACAAGGAGTTTATTGTAGTAATGATTTATTCAGGGCATCTGAAATTATGTTTCTTGTAAAAGTCAGGTCACCTAAGAACACCAAAACTAGACAAGGCATTAAAATACATTTAATGAAACTTCCAACAAATGAAATTGGCAGGGCATAAAGCTTTTCAGCAGGAGTTGTAGTTTAATCTGCTTATTAAGATAACCTCCTGTGGAGCAGTTTACCTCTCATGTTGGTTTTTATATCCTTTCCTTGTCTTGTTTTTATTTGGCAGTAAAAATACATTCCGTCCTGTTTTGCAAAACCTGGAACTAAGAATAACTTAAGCAGCACATAAAAAGTTTTTAAAGTTGTTTCGTGTGACAAATATTAAAATAATGATCAAATATTTCTGGGACTTCATTTATTGCCAAATTCAGTTAGCCACCTGGAAAAATGTAGGAAATTCTTACAAATATGCTAACTAGGTCTGATATTTGTGTCGATGGGAGTTCTGAATGAACAGAAACGGGAAAAAAGCTTAAGAGCTTGGCCCAGTTAGATGCTTCCAAAAGCCTTACAGGAAGTTTCATATATGTGTACAACCTAAATATTACCTCTCTTCCTTTGCGTGCATCTTTGAATAGGTATGGTAGCTGTGCTCTGTTTCTCCATATGTATCCATGCAACCCAGTATTGATGTTTCTGTGTCATTTTGTAGTTTAACAAGACCGTTTTGTAATTTTACATTCTCATGTTCTAGTTTGTTAATGGAAGCTGTGAAATTTCCATGTCCTTTGTTAGATAAATCTATACTCTGTGAAAGGAGATAAAAACATCATTAAATAGTCATTTTTTCCTCAATAAATGGATGTCAGTATTTTTACCAAGCAAACACAAAACAATGTTCTATGCTAAAGAAAGACCTAGCTACCATATATAATCATGCAGCACTTAGAGCAAACCAAGAGAATTGCCTCCAGAAAAAAAAAACAACCACTAGATAAATGGGAAAGAAGGGATAGCAGCCTCTGTAACACAATAAAACAAATTAAAATTTCTCAACAAACATGCATTCAAAATATTATTGTTGTAAATTCATTGCTTGCTTTGTAAAACTTATGACATAAAAGCAACCATAACAGCTATAGCTGCAGACTGTATTGCTCCCTCCAGTAACAATTCCACCAAAAATAGCAAGAAAAATTATAGAAGTTCATTACTATCCTACATACCGGCTATGTCTACAGGCACAATTTAATATCTGTGCCGAGATACAGTCACCTTCAGCTTCAGAAGCAGTAAAGCCACATTAGCACGGTGCTCTCCGTCAGTGTTACTAAACCCTGCTTCTCAGTGGGGTCAGCCCACATGGTATAAAAGTCAAAACACTGGAAGTGCAAGCAACACGTGCACTGCGACCAGGGGCTAAAGAGGCCCATTGACTAGAATATCAAGAGGGGAAGATGGAGCGTAGTTCTGGAAGCTGACTGGCCAGTCCTTTTTTGTCCTGTCACTTATTCCATGAAGCCTATGCTGCACGCCGAGCTAGCTAATTTGGAACTACCTCTCTGCAGTATACTGCATTGCACTGTGTAAATATATGTGCAATAAGACTGTCATCAACAGAAAACTCTCAAAAGATTTATCAGACTACACACAAAAGACTAAAAAACCCAGATATTTTATTAAGTCGTGCTTCCATATATTTCTAGCTTTACCTCATTCTTTGGGACCCCAGTAACTGCTGAGTATTAAGGACTGGGTTCTTAGCGTACTGCTAGCACAACTGGGCTCCCGCACCCGAAATCTTGTCTATTCCTTGCACTAACTGGTCTGATGTCATCTCTTCCTGTAAACCTTGCCTTGCTTAGCTAGTTTAAGGGGAAATTTTTGATCCAAGCGGTCACGGAAGTGCCAGCAAATATAAGAAAATTTAATATTTAGTGCAAGGATAGGGGGCAGGCGGTCAGCTATGTCTCCCAAGTGGAGAGGAGTGGCAGAAGAGGAGGAGGAGAGTGCTATGTCACCTTACCACTAATAGCTCTAGAACCAGCAGTACAGTTATAATGGCATGAACCCCAAAACTGAGCTGGCACAGCTACGTTGCCTTTGAAATCTAAACAAGTAACCCTGCCTGATGATGTCTTACACCATACTACTTAGGCTGGCACTAGTTTGAGGGGGTCTGTGTAGTGCTCTACCATCCTGTACAAACACATCCGTAAAAATCTCTCCAGCCCCTGCAGTCTTAATATCCAAGCACCTCACAATCTTTAATGTTTAGATCCTCACAATACACTAGTAAACCAGGAAATAATTATTAAATCCACAAACGCATTGACACGTGTAGTGACCTTGGTATAGCTAGTAACTGGATTTTACTGTTACAATTTAACAAACACGTGCTACCTACAAGGATTCTTGCCAAACAGCTCTTCTCAAACTTCATGAACAATTATCACTGTAGAGAAGAGCTAGATATGCATACACACATCCATTGATGTTTCCACAATAATATCTCATATATACACATACCTATATCCATAACATTGTATGTGTATATATAGGTAATACATCACTGATTGATAGATATATACTATTTTAAGGGTGTGGGGAATGTGAGATTCTTTCATATATTTGTCAGTCTACAAAAAGGCAATTAACAGGCGACAAATCCCCCAAAGATGTATTTACAGCAGTATTTACAAGCAACATGCCAGTGTTTTTCTTAGTGATAGATACAATAACTACAGATGTTCCGTAAGCAGGGGACATTTTGAAGCTTTTTGTGTAAGGCAGCGTGTATAATATTTATTATATCCATACAAACTATAGTTCTACATGATATTATGGTGCACTTTTTATGAATTAAACTTTAAATATCTCCTGTTTGGAGAGAATTAAATACTAAACCAAAAATAAGCTGGGTGGGAGCAAAATGTGTCAGTTTTTTACACTGTTACTTAAATATCATATGAACAAAGGGATAAAATAGTAAAAAAGGGACATATTTTTGTATCTGTGAGAATGACGACTGTTTAAAAATAAATATTTTCTGAAATAAATAACATCACTTACAAAAAATAGGTGCCCAGAAACTGTTTAGTGTCTACACTGTTAGTGAAAAATTTAGCTTGCGTCTAGTTTACTACTATTAAGGTCAAAATTATTCCTAGCTATACCCATCTTCAGGCTGTGTGTAAACACCACTTGCTTTTGATTATGTCATACACCTTCTTTTTATTTATTTATTTATGTTATGCAAGCCAGAAATCTCTAAATCTGCCATGATCTCAATCTGCATTTACAATAAATACAAGTAACTGTTCTGCATTTCCGCATATTGCATACATTAAAAATCATTACCGTGCAACTTTTACACTCCTGGTTTTCCACCATCTCTTTTAGATGTGTGTTTTCAGATTTGATAACGTTGTATCGGAAATCCAACAACTAGGAAAAGATTAATTTCTTCGTTAAATGTTACTGTTAACTTGAAATAACACTGAGTATAGATATATGTAAGTTCAATTTCACAGAATATACACAAAGAATTATGAAACTAACTATAATAACTCTTTTTTAAGTACAGCAATCCTAAAGCAGAAAGAAGTCTTAAACCATCTATAGAAGATATACAAACACAATACCTCTGATTTTATTTACCTTTTTGAACGAAGTAATCACTTAGGAAAATAAGAGAGGTCACATGCAGTTACGAGATACAAAGAGGGACAGATTTTGCAGGCCACTGAAACTGGATTCCGAATCATGAAGCCTAGGAACGACATCCACTCTTCTAGTGACATGACAGGGAATATGGCCTGGTAAAGTGTGTCATAAAGTAGGAGACAACTCTCATTTCCCCAAACATTAACTTTCCTTTTGTCAAAAGGAAAGTACTTCATTAATCACAATTTTCAATATGCAGCGACCCTCTCAGAAACCACAGAGGTACCCAGAAACTCTAAATATGAAGGTTCTTTTGGTTTACAAAACTTAAGTAATGAAGATAACATTTCTTTTTAAAACTGAAATTTGCCATTAAATGGCAAATGGGCGATGTTACAGTCTTCAGCTTTAAAATTACCAGACTTTTCTAAGCAGATTTGTAACATTCTTCAGAAAGCTTTAAAAAAAATTGAAAAATTAGGAAACATTCTAGATAACCTAATAAATGGTTCTAATGATAAAGTACACACAATAACATCAAACTGGAAGTTTTCAAGATCTTTTGCATGTTAAAATGGTAACCAAGTTTGATGGTCAGAATGCATTGCCATTTTGATGTACAGTTGACATTTACGTTGTTTTCTTGTTCCAGTATCAATTTGGCTGCTTTAGTAATACTTCACAGATATTACAGCACTGCTGATGAAAACTACGGAAAGAAATGTAATGTCTTTTTTCACAGATAATGTATGTCATCATCGATAGCGTGGAATAAAATGAACTAGGCTGGTTTTGCCTGCTTGCATACCTGTTGTTTTGCTAACAATTTGTCTTTTATCTCTAACTCCATTTTTAACTGTCTTTCCAGAAGACTAGCTTTCTCCATGATAGTTGCTATAGTGATCTCCTTCTGATGAAGCTCTTCTGTCAGGTCAGAGATTTCTGTCTTCATTCTTTCCTGCTCAGAGCAGTGGGACTGCTCCTCTCGATAAAGATGGTTTCTTATCTGTAGCAAATATGTTTCAAAAAGAAAAAATGTTGTGCAGTAAATATGATTGCATCACTTACTACCTACTAGTGACTTTTTTGCTGTTGCTTCCAAGATACCAACTCTTCTAACCAAATCAGAGATTTTTGAAATTTTATAATAAAATGTCTTCATGAGTCAGTGCACAGGGCTTTATTTTTACGTCTTTTTTCAATCCTTCTCTTGTGTTTTCATTTGCTTATTTAGTATTAGAAATGAACAAAACACAAGGCATTTAAATTAACATTTTAAAAGAATGTAATAAAAATGATGTTAATTTTAAGAATTGGAATTTACGGCAAAGAATACCCAAGGAAATATCCATTCAACAAACCTAAGTATGATTTATTTATATTGCTCCTAAGTTAATTTAGGTTTAAAATAAGTTTAATGCCGCCTAAATTAACTTGGGAGCAATATAAATAAATCAATATCTAGAGACTCTTTAATGAGAAACTATGTTAGAAATAAAGAGTATATATGGTAAATCACTTTATGAGAATCTCTCCATTATATACAGCGTTTAAGGTCAAACTTTCTGCACTATCTCCTGTGCAGAGTTCTCCAAAGAATCAACACAAAATTTGTTTTCATAATTTTTCTACTATAACCAACAATTAAGTACTGATAGACTTTTGTATTATGTAAGAAACAAAACTACAAAAGCTAGCAGAACAACCTTTGAACCCATTTTAATAATTCCTCACAGTACTGTACACAATCAGTAGCAGATGGCATTTAATTTTTATTTATGCAAACTACACAGAAATTCTAGAATTGTAAACAAATAGATGTAGATGCGAAAAACCTAAGAGCTAGATCATTACTACCATGCGAAAATGGCTGCATCCAAGTCAGCTGAATGCAATTAGAGATATTCCTGCCTACATTGCTACTCAGCAAAACCACAACATGCCTGTGAGATGAGTTCTGAGAATCCTCTACTCCCAAAGTGTTTTGGCCTGCCAAGCCATATGCCATTCCACAGTGCCATGCCGCTACTGCTTGCACGCAGCACTTCTGCAATGCAATGCAATATGATGCACAGTTCAAACAGAAGAGCACTGCCCCAGACCGTGCAGCTGGTGACTGGTTAAGCTCAGCCTCGTGTGGGTACCTGCCACAGTAACGCGTATCTGTTGATCTGTTGGCATATCTCGCGTCTGAGACCGCCTACAAACTACTGCCTACCTCCTATAGCCTATGAATTACTCATGCCTTGGCGGGTTTATTACATGCAAGGTGTTATCTGAATATGCTTAGGCACGGTCTCTCCCATTATTTCAGTGAAGTAGCTAGCTGTGTGGTTAGCGCACAGAATGACACTATGTGCGTACAACACATAGTTGTCCAGCTACACAACTGCCTCCAGAAATGTAACCATATATGAAAACTTTTTCATGTAAGAAAACTCTATACTCTCCTAAAGCCACAATTTATCCTCCTGATCTCTTCCGCGTATGCATGTACCCTAGGTCAGTACTCCGCTCTCTTTCTAAAATCACATATTGTACTTAAGAAATACTTAACAATATGAAATACCTTGTTTAGCTCTTCTCGTTGGTGTTCTTGACTTTGTGCCAATAGTAATAACTCAGCATTTTTATTTTCAAGTTGCTCAGTAATTTGCACACAAGATGATTGATGCCTTTAAATAAGAAATAAACAAAACACGAAACAAGCAGAACGTTCAATAACCTCTACCTTACAGTATGCTCTCCTCAGTGTAAAACTGTGTAAGACCTGCTCACTGATAGGAAAAAAACAAACAACGAAAAGATTTGGTCTAAACCAAGTTCAATCTTGGAAGATATCTGGAGATTAAGGACAGCGCAAGTGCGTGCAGAAAGAATCATGAAATGTCTTGTACATGGTATTTCATACAATCTCAAATAGCTGGGGTAGATTAGGTAAACCATAAAAAGATGAACATTTTCCTTAAAGGAGGTTAGCGAAAATCTTAATTGCACTACTTCCAAAGTGTTTTAATGCTGAGAAAATGAAAGGCACTGTTAATATGTAAATAGAAATAAAATAAATGCATTGATTTGTAAAGATCTAGGCAGCATTAAAGCCTTTTAGAAGAGCCCCCATCTATTGCCTGCAATATTGTCATATATAATGGCTAATGAAAATGTTTATTTGAAAATTGTTTAAAATCTGACATTTGAATCCAGAGTATCTTTTTAAACAGACTTAATTTAAATCAAATGTAAGAAAAGTTATTAGCTTAGAAGTACTTGTTAATTTAAATATTTTTTAAAATGTTTAAATTGTTTAAAAGCTTTCAACATACATACTTTATTTGAATTTCCTGCATATCTTTATACTCCCCGATTTTCAATATTTCTGTATGCAACTGGTGGCATTCCAGTTGTATCCTTCTCCAAAGAGCATCCCGTGACTGCAGCTCATTTCTCATTTCTGAAAATTCGGCCTCCATGTTCTAAAGACACAAGCAAATACATAAATAGTTAAATAAAATGAGACAGTAGTGGCTCAAAATGCTGTTATTTTAACACATAATTTTTGATACCTGTATAATTTGTGTGAAAGGACATACATGTTTTTATTTTGAGTTTCATTTCTGAAAAAGGCACTGCTTTCATGTCAGTTCCTTTCTCTGGAAATGTCATCTAAAAAATAAGATGCTGAATATTCTTTAGCTCTTGCAATGTTCCAATGCATCTGTCTCTGAAACTATCACAGGAAACACCGTTCAGAAGTTCTTCATTGTACTAAATACATCTAAACTACACAGTCTGCTTGTTTCAGCAGCTTCTGTACCCTAGTACAGGCTTCACATGCAGGAATTAGTGCCATAAGTAACTTGCATTTTCTATTTTCCTAACAGCATTTCCAAATTTATAAGCTTGAAAACTAAAAGGCTACAGAAAAGCAGGATTAGGTGCATGTCTTCATTAAACATTGCTTGGAAGCTCGGAGCAGATGCATCTAGACTTAAGTACTTAGATAAGGTATGTACTCAATCATCTCCAAAACTAGTTCTATCTCCATGGAGCTAATTGCTTATTTGAATGAACATTACAACATTTCAAGCAATCACAAAAAGATTTTTCTTAGAGACTCCACAAATCTTATCTCTATTGTACCTTTAATTTCTGATTGATAATGTGATAGACAACCCAAAGATACACGTTATGTTTGGCATCATAAAATCTGAATTCCCCAAAAAATCAGAATTCCCCCAAAATATACTGAAAACATACTAAAGATAAGAACTTGGACATATAAATCACAAATAACAAAAGTAGCAATAATAATCAAATTATTGCAATAATAACATCCAGAGAATCCTTATTTCCTCTCACCCAAGATCCAAAAGCATGTTCCAGAGTACAAAAAGAAAAAGGATTTTCCAAGGATGTTGATCCTTTGCCTTTAAAACTATTACACTAAAAAATGGTAGCATTTTTTGTCATTTCTTCATTTTATTTTAATATCGTTTCCACGTTTAAAAGCAAAAATAAAGCCTTTGAACTTTCAAAAGACAACCGGAATCCAGAAATGACACCGCATGCAGGAACTTCAAAGGTCTATTTCCCTTAGAGCCTCACATGAGCATGACCTTCCTTCCAAGAAGCCTGTGGTTTTCCTCTGGCTGAAAGGGCTGCTGAAGACAGATACGAAGCGCTTTTACGTTTTTTATAAGGATTGCATATACAGATTCATTCATCTTATCCTTTGTTAGATAAAGGCTGAGAGTGCTTTTTTAAACTCAGAAATGCAAGTCAGGGCATATTCAAGTGAAATAAAGCCTAATGAATTGTTAAAATTGTCTGCAAGACTTGCTCGTGATCATCTTCATGACTTCAACATTCAAGAAATAACCACAATTATTTTATAATATATGAAGCTCAGGGAGGGTTACCACCCCTCTGATTTCATTCTGGGGTGGATAAGGGGAATGAATGCTGCACAACTGTGTGGTGAAACACGTACCATCTGTGGCAAGACTGCAGTCATCGTACATATTTACATAAATTGTATTTTCTTCTGTGAATTATAATAATAGCATGAACAACAGCAGCCACAGCAGCAGCCACAATAATAATTGAAACAGAACTTCAGGTCAAGAGTTTCACACATCACTTCAAAAAAATCATTTAGAGATGTACCACTTATTATTTTAGGAAATATCTATTACATCTAATTAAAACACCAAAATGAAAATGAATTTTGAAGCAGAAAACTTTAGGTTTAGTTTGTAAAATATCTAATGAAATATAACTTTTTAAGAATCTGTTTCAAGTTCAAAAATTTGCCAAATCCTCTCTTTTCTTCTGTGAAAAGGTTTGCTTCAACTAGCTTGCTGTGTTTGATACCCAAAGGAGGTCTCAAAAAATTCCTGATCAGCTCCTGTTCTAATTCTACTCAAAGCTGTTCAACCTTTGTAATACAATTATATGCTGTATTTCGATGTAAATTAGTGTCCAGCAGACGACTTAATAAAGACTTTCAAGAACCAAGCCTCCTGCATGATGTTTTCAGGCTGCGTCTCATGTATGCCTGACTTTTTGGCATTTATGAATGGTCAGTTTGTCTGACCATTCATAAGATAGCAAAATAGTCTGCGGTCTCAGTTTGGGTCTTCTAAAGTTCGTATTTGCTGTACAGCCAACAAACTGGCCTTCCATACGTTTCACCTTATCACTGTTTGCTTGCTAATTAATAGGATGACAGAAATATTTAGAAGCAGACAGGAAATGGTCATAGGCATAGAAGATATATGAGGATAATACTACGCTTGCTGCCATTGCCATCAGCCTTCTCCCCACCAAGATTCCCATTTCACAGAATCACAGAATGGTAGGGTTGGAAGGGACCTCTGGAGATCACCTAGTCCAACCCCCTGCCAGAGCAGGGTCACCCAGAGCAGGTTGCATGGGAACGCGTCCAGGTGGGTTTTGAATGTCTCCAGAGACGGAGACTCCAAAACCTGCCTGGGCAGCCTGTGCCAGTGCTCTGCCACCCTCAAAGTAAAGAAGTTCCTCCTCATGTTTAGGTGGAACTTCCTACGTTCAAGTTTGTGCCCGTTACGTCTTGTCCTGTCCCTGGGCACCACTGAAAAGAGCCTGGCCCCATCCTCCTGACACCCACCCTTTCAGTATTCATAAGCATTGGTAAGATCCCCCCTCAGTTGTCTTTTTTCCAGACTGAAGAGACCCAAATCCCTCAGCCTTTCTTCATCAGAGAGGTGTTCCAGTCCCCTCATCATCTTGGTAGCTTTCTGCTGCACCCTCTACAGCAGTTCCCTGTCCTTCTTGAACAGGGGAGCCCAGAACTGGACACAGTACTCCAGATGCAGCCTCAGCAGGGCAGAGTAGAGGGGGAGGACGACCTCCCTCGACCTGCTGGCCACACTCTTCTTGATGCACCCCAGGATGCCATTGGCCTTCTTGGCCACAAGGGCACATTGCTGGCTCATGGTCATCCTGTTGTCCACCAGGACTCCCAGGTCTCTCTCAGCTGAGCTGCTCTCCAGCAGGTCAGCCCCCGACCTGGACTGGTGCATGAGGGTTATTCCTCCCCAGATGCAGCACCCTACACTTGCCCTTATTGAATTTCATAAGGTTCCTCTCCACCCAACTCTCCAGCCGGTCCAGGTCTCTCTATATGGTGGCACAGCCTTCCGGTGTGTCAGCCGCCCCCCCAGCTTTGTGTCATCAGCAAACCTGCTGAGGGTGCACTCTATCCCCTCATCCAGGTCATTGATGAATATATTGAAGAGGACTGGACCCAGTACTGACCCCTGGGGAACACCACTCATCAATGACCTCCAACTAGACCCTGTGCCCCTAACCACTACCCTCTGAGCTCTGTCTTTCAACCAGTTATCTACCCACCCCACCATCCATTCATCTAACCCACTCTTCCTAAGCTTCCCTATGAGGATGCTGTGGGAGACGGTGTCAGATGCCTTGCTTAAGTCAAGGTAGACAACATCCACTGCCCTCCCCTCCTCTATCCAACTGGTCATGCCATCATAGAAGGCCATCAGATTAGTCAGACATGATTTCCCCTTGGTGAATCCATGTTGAGTGCTTCTGATAGCTTTCTTTTCCTCCACATGCCTTGAGATGATGCCCAGAATGAGATGTTCCATCATCTTTTTTATTCCACACTACCAGCACAGTTATTCCACAACTTTCTGCCCTTTAGCTGACAATGTTATATACACCTAGTTCCACTTCTACTTAAAAAGTCTTCAGTGCGTCCTACAGATCCTGTATTCTATGCACACAATTCCAAAAAGCCTCTTGCTTGAAGATTTTCTTAAAGGCTACAGCACAATGACATCTGCTCTCTCTGTTGTACAGCATATATCCACCTGCTCCAATTGCCATGATTTGTTCCACTCCTATTCTAGTTCCAATACTTTTGATGGCAGCCCTTTAGCAGGCCCCAAAACTGAGGTTTTTGCTTGCATACTGATAGCTTGTATACAGACAAATGACTCCGTGAACTAATGTGCAAATTAAATGTATAAAAATCACATGCGCTAAACTTGGCTGTTCTGCCAATACCTGATATTAACCTCCGCCATATGTATGTTAATTCCTATAAAGTATATTGCATATGCAGTTATAACTCTTCAAGGTTGTCTATAAACAGAAATAGATTATTTTTCTCCAGAGTCGAGGTTATTATAGGCCACTCAATATATTACTGAACATTGAAGTGTTTAAATAAATAAGCAAAAGCATAATTTATGTATGTTACCAGAAAAAAAAAGCAACAAGAATCTCATTCCTGATCTGTTTCAAGCATAGCTAATACAAAAGGCTGTAAAGATTTTGTATTATCTCAATCTTGTCAGAACTCATATGTCACAACTGAAACAAGAGGCCCAAATGGCTGTCTTCCTAGAGCGATGCTATGTTGAAAAACGGTAAACTGGGGGTAAGATAAAAACTGATGGTTGGTTCTTCACATGGCCAGCAACTTAATAATTCACTGACTGCAACATCTTCTCTCAATAATAAAGTATACCATACACTTTTCTAGATGCTTATTTACTAGCTATGTGGCACAGCGTACAACAAGGTGTAAATCAGCTAAAGAGATTTCATAGAAGTCATTTATATACAAGGAACCAAGTGAACTAGGCTAAGTTCCTGTAGGCGCTATGGCTATTGGAAAGTTAAAAAAAACCTCGATAAACAGACAAGTATAAAATATACTACTACATATCAAACATATTTCTGTTTTCTCTTCAAGTGTTACTCAACAAATTGTACTGTTCCCAGCTCATTCTGTGCTCCTGCAAAGAATATGCCTAATGTACAGATCTTTTATATAGGCATCTCACTACAACTTTTTAAAGTATACTCTTAAGTAATTAATTCTCCAACATTATTTCCACAGTCGTCATGAAAAAGAAAAACTATTACTACCTGGCATTGGTTTTGGTACATTTTTAGATCCTCCCGGAGTTTCAGATTTTCCTCTTCTAGTTTATTCTTGTTTATTGCTATTTCATTCACAGTTGCCTTTAGCTTTTCAATAATCAGCTCATCCTTTTCACTTTCGGGCTGTCCATACGTAACTACCTCTTCTTGGGTTTGTTTCTTATTGCTTATTTGGAATTGATCATTCTGGGTCTGCTTCTATAAAACAAGAAAATATTTTAAATGAAATTCAATAATTATATGTAAATTGTTCGGACCAAACCATTACTACTATTTCCATTTCCACCAGCATTTGCTTAGAAAAGATGGCACAATTGTAACAGTTTGCATTACTTCTCTAGAGGATACTTCCTTGTTTTAGACTGAAGTTCTTTGTCCTCAGTAAGAAAAACGCTTCAGAAACTTTCAAGGGCACAGAATATTTTTCAAGGATTTTTCTCCTCTACTGTGTATTTCCCTAGCACCTGATGTTAATTAGCCCCAAATGTGAAGAAGGTGAATATGATGACCTACTCAAAGCAGTTACCTATAAAAAATAATTTGAGGGAAATGTTCCTCTGTGATTCACTGAACTCAGTAGGAGTTGTGTGTGCGTGCGCCTCAGGATAGACATTAACCTTTGACAGGAGGACTAGCGTTACATAGTTCATGTATAAACAGCTCAGTTACTACAGTAACTGTACTTCTTTGATATCATTACCCTTAAACTTGGGGAAGAATCATTTGCACATTCTGCGGAGTCCCACACTCCATTCTGGTACTAATTAAAATCCTAAATCCAATACTTCAGAAAATCAGTACGGCCAGTATTTGTGAATTCACAGGCATCGTGAAGAAGCATAATTACTATGGCAACTGGTTTTGCTGTTTAAAAAATTATCCACATGCATCCCTCTACTGGGAGATTAACAAGCAGCAGTAATCTTTCAGAAGACTGAGAATTAGCTGAAAAATGACAACGAAACATAACCTGGAAGCCATGTATCATGTGCAGAGATGAAGTTGAGCATGAAAATGTATATTAAAAATACATAGGGTTACAAATATCATATTTCATGGATAAGGACTGGAAAAAGGCATGCTTTAGTCAGCTTTTGATGTCATCAACTATGTTCCCCTAATTTGTGTTGGATGAGCACCTAAGCAGAACTGAGCACTGGCTGCGTATCAAATCAAAAGCCAAAAGAAATTTGCAGGTAAGTTTCATTTCTATAGGTAATAACTTAAGGTCCCCCTGACATCTAAGTTACGGAGTCTAACATATCGTAATGTCAAAACATCCTGTGAAAAATATGGCGCAAGACTCCAGCTGGAAATCAAAGACCTCACAAAAGAGGAATTTGAGACAAAGACACAGGACCAATCAAAGCTTTTTAATACAGTTAAGGGCTAACAGTTCATCAGATTTCTATTTAATAAACTAGTTGGTGTTATGTTACAGTCTTGAAGAAAATTGTCTTCAAAGACAGTTCACAGATGGCAATGATGTAAGTCTCAACAGAGAATTGTGGATGACCACCTTGAGTACTCTATTTTGACTTGTCTAACTATATAAGCAACGTAGTTGCAAAAGTAGTTTTGTCTAGTCAAAGCCTTGCTTTTTTAACATGTTTGTACGGAAGTTCAATAGTTGCAATAGAATGCTTTTAGCATCTAAACCCAAACCTTATCTGTCACCCTTAGAAGCTCTGGCTACAGGTAAAGGCTCTCATAGGAATTGCTAAGAAAGCGTTTCACTAGATTAAGATCCAATGATCTTAGTAACAGTGGAAAAGGGGATTACTAGTTAGCAACGTAAATGGCTTCCACATACTTAAGTTTCGAGCTGTCTTGTGGCCCAGTTAATCTGTAAGTTATTTTCTAATTTTTTTAGAGCAGGATAGGTCATCAAGACATCATTAAATCTATTTTGTTCTGAATTGGAAGCAATTAGAAAAAGCAAAATATGCTAGATCAACAGGCTATATAAAAAAAGTAGTAAGCAAACTGGTAAGTAAAAAAGAATCACGAAGTCAGACAAGGAGTGAATGGTAACTTGAAAGTGAAAAATATGATATAAAAGGTATAAGTGATCCAAAAAACAATGCCAAGTCTGATTTTGGAGTAGGATACAGAAATCAATTTTTCTGCATGAATTACATTAATGCATATTTATGATCTTTAAAAAAATGAGGGATCTCTTGGTTTTGAAGGAACTTTATATTTGAGTCAACATAGTAATGGCATGTACTACTTACTTGGTAAGATATTTTTCAATAACTTGTCATCACAATTAATTGCATTATTAGTAAATAGCACAGAAGATAAAAGTATCTCCACGGTGTACTTAAAAAAGTAAAAAGGAACACGCACTGCTTTTTGCAGTTTTTTTAAAATCAGGAATATTGTCATTTTCATCATGATACTTTTTCTCATTTTCACGAGAAAAATAAAATTAAAATAACTGTATGCATCATTAGATCTTTCTGTATGGATCTGCCTTACCTAATGCAATGTATTCACTACCAATATAGCCATGTATTGTCAGATCCACTGTAAGCTTAGTGGTGTTCAGATTTTTTAAATAAAGTTAAAATAACTCTAGCTGAGCTAACAGCTCATTTTCTTCCTAAAGCACGAAGGTAGGAATTTTACCTGAAATAAACTACGTTTCTTGGACAATAATTTTTGTTGAGCATCTAAATAAATGAGACAATTTTGGCAGCTTGTCCCCTTCTTATCCCATTCTCTTAATTTTGCCTTGAATTCCTGAAAGACAGCAAAACAAGGCTAGTAAACACAGGGAAAATCACTTTTTTCCTTAATCTAAATAACTTTGTAATTTGTATAGTTCTAAGAAAAATCTAGTTTTTTAATCAATAATCTTTCCATAATTTTGGAAAGGAGAAAAAAAGAACTATGATATAAACACCCATCTAGCCACCTCCACCAGAAAAGCCATCCCCACCAGTCTTTAGGGCTGTTAATCTGAAAAAAATGTGTGGTAAACATAATCATTAAATAAAAGTGATAAAATATTTAAAATCATTTCCATTGCTGTAGATCTTAGAGTTATGACTATAATACCTCCCTTTAATTCAAGGGTAGTTCCTGTAACTTTAAAGCTATATCAGTGCCAAGTAGAGTAATTAGCAGGGAATCAAATCCTTAATATTCAGGCAAATGTTTTGAGTGCTTGCTTTTTTCCTTTTTTTTTTTTTTTTGAACGAATGGGACAGCAGCTACTGTGAATAAATTTTACTTCTTGCTCTCTTTACAATTGCTGCTTCTGGTTCTGAGTTCGCCTAGTTTAAACAAAAACTTGTTTAACAAATTCTATTATATCAGATTTATCTAACACTGTTTTTGTATTTGCACTTCTATTCCTATTTATAGTGTATTTGAATTTGCTCTTAAATCATACCAGATCTTACATGTTCACAACTAGACTTTAAAGGCGGTATCCTACAAAATAAGTTGAACTCCAGCTACTAGAGCTGTTGCTCTTTTAGTATGAAGAATTAGCAAAATAACACTATACTGTTTTATACAGTGAAAACTATAATACTTATAAGCTGTTACGAGAACTTCCTATTTCCCAGTGGAAATGTTTCCAAAAAAGACAGATAACTTTTTATAATTATCCTAAACTTGGGTATTCCGCAAATTTTAAAAAATAAGATTTTATTTGCTACTGCAACAAAATTGAATGCTTTCCAACATGGATTATTAATACAAATCTTCTCTATTATAGCTTTCCTAATATCTGCTTTGGCATTTTAAACAAATAAACATCTTCCCATTTTATAAAATGTGATACAAATGGAGTTTCAGACTATTCAATAAGGACTGCAGGTTCAAGGCCTTACTAAAGCACTGCTGAGCTTAGTAGATTTCCAACACAGTCATTATTTCCTGAATACTAGAATTTGCAGAACATATTCCATTCATTTTCCATACTGCATAATTAATCAAATTATTCTTGTGTTACATTATTTTCACATTTTAATCTTGAATAAGGTCATTCTCAAATTAGCTAGATCAGACAGTTTCACAGTAGTGATATATTTAGTCAACGATAGATGTATAACCCATTTATTATTCTTGTAGTAGCAGACGTTGGCAGCTATGCTGCAGTCCAAAGTGTAGGAGCTTTTCTGACGGTGAGGACCCTTCCATGTGAAGAGATGGCAACATCATGTAGCGCTACGATGTGTCTAGGATGTGTCCTGTTATGTAGGTATAGTTACCTAAAGGTCGCAGAAGTTATTCCTATATCTTATAGAATAACATAGAAGATAGGCAAGTTCAAAAAGATCCTTAAGTATGAAAGTACTTAAAGTCTATTAGTTCTTAAGATTTTGCTTGTAAAGTTCTCAAAGTTTCTAAATCTGTAACATAAACCTACATAAATCTATATCATAAGCCTGTAAGTCTTCACAATGCTTAGCAACTAGGCGACTAGCTCACACTTCCAGCTGGTATTCCTCTGCTTACTTTCCCTACAGGACCCACTTTAGTAAACTCTTGAAGCACACACTACTTTATCATGCTTTACAAAGGATGGCGAGAGAAAATGTAAATTATTTTTTGTGATCCTCTTATGCTTCATCAGACTAGTGGTTAGACTGTTCTCCCCACACGTGGAAGACTCAGTTTAATAATCTTCTCTCCAGGCAGAATCTGAACCAGAATCTTCCCACGATAATTTTCCACCTAACAAACAAATGTTATTTTTCAACAGGCTCTGGAATTCTTCCTTTTGAAGTTGTTTCACTTTGCACAGGATACCAGCAAATTTATTGTATAAGTAAAAAAGAAGAAGCAAAAATTATCACAGCCAGAGATTACATTGCTCAATTATAAGAAATGAGACTGGATATCAGTTTCTGACCAGTGAATGTAGCCAGAAGAGTATCCAGGGAGAAGCCACCACTTGGAGGCACGCTCTCTATATGCCAGTTCTCTGTGCTGGCTAACTCTCCTGTTGGCCCAATAAATATTTTATTATTCCACAGATCAGAAAGTAACTTCTAACTCTGAGAAGTCAAGGCCAGGAATTATGATTAGAAATTAGTATCTTTTTGTATCCAAGAATAAGTCAGCTAAAATCCATTCTGCATCCAGAGGGATAGGGAATGTGACCGAATCCTGTCCTCAGTGTCTCATATTATCTACTCCCCCACTCAGTATGCTGGATTCTGTGGAATGTATTTTTAAGTGCCCAATCCTTTCTAATGCATTTCCTAAGGAAACTAGGCAGGGATGTCAACGATTGCCTCAGGCACACGGATGTTGACAAGATATGTGTGTAACAAACAGTTTTCCAATCCTAAATCCTTTTCCTGTCTAACCCTACATGGTCAAAGTTGTCAAAACTTGAATTAATGGTAGGTATTATGCGACAGTATCCAGCATATGTAAAAGGTCTCATGCCTCAAGAGATTATATAATTCATTTATTAATCAGGAAAAAAGTAAAATTTATTTATAGTTACAGTTACGAAGAAAATTATCTATATGAACTCAAAGAACTACTAAAAACACTAATAAGACTTGCATAAAAGAACAAAATCTGAATATTAAAATGTGCACCTTTTCTTGCCAGAGCAAGACATTATATAATTTTTGTAGAATTATCAGGAAATTAACGTTTACAACTGTAAACGCAAATTAGTTCTAAAGGCATACTAAAATTAGAATAGAATAACAAAGAATTCTTACCTCCAGTTTCCTATATAAATTGGTCAGTTCAGGTGGTGTCTCTAGGCTTTCCGCACATTTTTCTCTACTTTCAACCTTTTTTTGTTTTAACTGATGTGACTGTAGCTTTTCGTAAATACATGTCAACTTTGAAAACTAAAAATGAAAGCAGAGTTGAACATGCAGAATCTATCAAAGATGACCATATGGACAAAGTTTTCTTTAAACTAGAATCACCAACTGCAGCTTCAGTGTAACAGAATCAATTAATAAAGTTAATTTATTAGAGATGAACAAGACTAAGCTCTCACATAAATGTTAACTAACTGTTCAAAATGGTTCGTTTGACAGATACTTAATTCTGCTGAAGTGACTAGATGACCTTTAAAGGCCCCTTCCAACCCAAATTATTCTATGATTCTTTATGGCACTGTTACCCATAGTGTCATTTCCTCTCCAATCTTTATCTGAAATGTTCTATACTTGTTTACTGCCATCTTGTGTTGACATTTTTAAAGGGTGATTCCCCAGCTAGAATGAGGGAGTATCATTAACACATTTTAAACTTGCATGTTTCTTTTTTTATCACAAAAATTGCTGAAATGTTACATGTGTGATGATTGCATTCTTCTATAATCATTAAGTACCAAAGACTGTCCATGAGAATTAGACACAAAATACAGTTCTGCCTGTTGATCTTACTGTGAAAGCATGGTCAGAGGCAAAGGAGTCAGAGGCAGAGAAGGCAAGGTACCAGTAGAAGTACCAGCCTCTTCAGAAAAATGGCCAGCCTGATCAACAGTTAGCTATACTACACTAGCAAAGGCACTAGTGGCCACTAACAGGTTTGATACAGTAAACCAACATTGTCTGGTAGAGATATGTACCTATAAATAATCAAGGATATTACCAAAGGAAACACTAAAAATATGGTCTTGAGGGAAGCCAAGTGAAAGTACTGTGTCCAGCTTTGGAGCCCTCAGCACAAGAAGGACATGGACCTGTTGGAGCGGGTTCCAGAGGAGGGCCATGAAGATGATATGAGGGCTGGAGCATCTCTCCTATGAAGACAGGCTGAGAGAGTTGGGGTTGTCCAGCCTGGAGAAGAGAAGGCTCCAGGGAGACCTTTTAGCAGCCTTCCAGTACCTGAAGGGGGCCTATAAGAAAGCCATGGAGGGGCTGTTTGCAAGGGCATGTAGCAACAGGATGAGGGGCAATGGTTTTAAACTAGAGCAGGGTAGGTTTAGATTAGGCATTAGGAAGAAGTTCTTTACACTGAAGGTGGTGAGACACTGGCACAGGTTGCCCAGAGAAGCTGTGGATGCCCCATCCCTGGAGACATTCAAGGCCAGGCTGGATGAGGCTCTGAGCAACCTGATCTAGTTGAAGATGTCCCTGCTTACTGCAGGGGGGTTGGACTAGATGACCTTTAAAGGTCCCTTCCAACCCAACACATTCTATGATTCTATGAACTTTGAGAATAATGTTTAGTAGAAAAGAAGCTTACAACTATGAATACTGATCATGTCTCTTGTTGTTTTGTTCCTTTAAATTCTGGCATATATGACTTAAAAAATTCTGAATCTAACATGAAGTTCTTTGTTTAGACAAAAAAAATACATAGAATCTCATATTTTTGTTAACTGCTCAAGTGAACTACTGTCTGGAAAAGAAATTGCTGCCAAGGAAGTAATTGGAAATGGAATGGAATCCTGTTGAACCAACCTCGAATGAGCAATTGAGGTCTGTCCAGATGACAAAGATGGCCAAATAAGTCCAGAAATCCAGAAAAGATACAGAACAGAAACTGGAGTTAAAGAATCATCTGGAAACTTCCTAGAGACATAGAGATTTTGGAAACTCATAATACGGAACAGCAAAAAAGAATAGAAAAGATGACCAGAAGATAGATTGTTGTAGACTAGAAAGTTTCATGAAATTGGGAGGTCCAGGAATAGATTTAACCAACTCGGAATTTCTGAATAGAAATCCTGTAACATGGACTTAGGGAGCTGAGGTATCACCTTCAAAATAAAATCAAAATTCTTGCACAGAAGCTGCTTACATTTGAAATTGACCTTGCCAGAGAACACGGGTAAGATAAAATATTTAAAATGGGTTGGAGTATCCAGGCTCAAAACAACATGGAACTCATTGCCTTTGGAAGAAAGATATCCTTTTGCAAATAACAGGAGTTTTGCTCTTGAATATATTATGGCATATGTGAACTGCCTGGGAAGAGTAAACTCAGAAGACTGTTCTTGCTGAAAAGGCTAGGAAATATAGGATCCAACACTTCAGAAAATCAGCCTAAAAAGGAAAAGAATGGCCAAAATGAGAAAATTTAGTTTGAATATTAGATTTATTTAATGAAAGTAGGATATTTTAGACAGATTATAGTCTGAATGTTATCATGACCGGAAACTAGACTAAAAGCCAAGAATCTTTCCATTTAATAATAGATATTTGCTTTAAAGATAAGATCTAAGTTGTTCTATATGCATGCTGTACAATTCAAAAATAAATAAATAAAAAATAGAGGCATTTTCATGAGTTTTGGGGTAGAATTCATCTAAGTTTAGATTTCCGAAAGTCAGACATCCAAGACTGAGCTACTGTGTTAGAAAAAGCTGCCTCCAAATGCTTAGTCATTTCAGCTATCTTAAATTCTCATCATACATTGACATGAATTATATTCTAGGGGTGTCCATTTCCCTTCATTGATTCTAAAGGGAGCCTGAGGTAGCTCAGTCGTAGCCATCTAGCTTTTAAATGTCTATGAGAGGCAATTAGTTGCTGAAGTGCTTAGAGCAAGAATGGATTCTTGTTCTTTTGATGAGGGATTTCTGTCATTTTCAAAATGAGAATAACTACTAAACATAAATAGAGGTAAAAAAATGAAGGAAGAAAGTGATGAATATGAACCCCTAAAGTTTTTCCTATCTAATTATGGCAAAATGTTGTACCTTTGAATGAGTGCAGCAGTGTGGCCTAAGAATTTCAGGCCACGCATCATGAATTATTTCCCTAATACAAGAAAAATACAGGTTTTACTGCATTGGACATAATCAATTCAGTGGGAAAGTTGCTCATTAAACAGCTACTTTTATCAATAGCAAGGGTAGAAAGCACTGAGGACCACAGAACGAGTATATCAGAGAGAAATTTGACCTGAATAGCCTAGCATTCTTAGAGCTAGAAAAAGTGATCTCTATGTCTACCAAGATTAAGAAGGAAGAAAAACTGGGAGGCATTTTAAGAATACCTCTGCAGAGAAAGATACAATGCTACTGGGAAATAGTAACACTTACACCATTTGTGCCAAACTAAATTGTAGCTTTTAAGATTATATAGTGTAGAAGGAGGTATAACTTTTAAGTGAGGATAAGAACCAAAAGAAAGGGAGACAAAGGAGATAAGGCAAAGATTAATATTGTCAGGGAAGCTCTGTATTTTAGATATGAGTTTGTGCAGCTGAGAATCAGGGACATTAAAGTCATTCTATTGCAGACTCTGCAGCACTGCAATTTAAGAAAAACTCAATAAGGAGACATAGTAAAAGGTAGAGGAGCAGAGTGGGATAGTCCTACTGTCTAGCAAAGGTGCATGGAATTGTTCTATCAGGCAAACTTTCTGTTTCCCACCTAGGGAATCTAAGCAGGCCTCCTAATTTAGGCACTTAAAAGTTTCCTTCTTCACTCGATGGGTACTGGATGGGTATTTCATGAAGACATACGGTTTGGTGAAAGGGAAGGAATAGGAACAGAAAAGAAAATGCAAATGGCATCAGTGCTAGAACCTTTGGTAAAATAAACGGGATGGCTGAGAGAGAAGGAAATGTTTGGAGGCATAGATTGGGAAAGTGATGTATATTCTTAAGAGCTAGAAATCAAAGCTTGCATAAAGGTAAAAGAAGCAGCAATCAGGACACTCAAAGAAAGGTTAGGTGATCTGAGCGGTAACTAAAAAGGAGAATCTTGGCAAGTATAATCAGGGGTACAGAGGGAAGCTTGTAGGTTAGGAAGTGTCGGATTCTTTATAAAAAACACAAAGAGAAAACATCATATTTGACCACGGAATGGACTTGTAGGGCAAATAACAACTTCAATCAAAATCAAAAGCTTTATGAAAAATGACCTGGAGTTTCAATTTCAGGAAGTTCAATTACAATGAAGCTCTTAGCAACAACATGTAACATAAACCCAGTCATTTTTAGCATGTGATAAGATAAAAAAAAGTGAAAAAATTGCAGGAAATGTGAAAAAGGATGAGAAAAGACATATCTGCTGTATTTGGGGGGATAGTTTTGCATTCCTAGAGGTACCTTAAAACTTATATGTAAAAAGTCACACCTTTTTTCATTGTATGATGTTTATCTTCTCAATAATCATGCTAAAATGTTGTTTCTTTTTCTGTAATTTGTGTAAACTATAAAACAGCGTTTGTTTCTAGCTACTTTCCCAAATGTTTAGAAGTGTTAATTACATAAATAACCAAAACATTCTCTCTCTACTCACAGAACTGTTTGCCAAATCAATTTCCGTATATAAAAGAAAGAAACAAATTAAAGACAATATAATCTTAAAAATAAATTATAAATTTATTGGTTTGATGGATTTGGGTGGTAAAGGTTATCACCTCTAAATGAAAATAACAATATTCAACTTGTGCAATCCAAGATGATTCTAGGATAAGTGTGATGATTGGAAATTTTTAATTAAAACACTAAATCTCCAGTGGGGTAATCCAGGGAAGGAAACGGTAGAATAGCAGGAAAAACAATGTAGGATTGTGTGTGTTAACTTGTTAAAATCTGAGAAACAGAATAGACTGAAGTTTCCTAAGAATTTAGATTCATGATTGAAGTGGAAAATAATGAAGAGACAAAAATACAGGCACAGAGCAAAGACAGCCAAACAGATGCATAGAATCATAGAACCATAGAATGGTTTGGGTTGGAAGGGACCTTTAAAGATCATCTACTCCGATCCCCCTGCCCTGGGCAGGGACACCTCCCACTAGACCAGGTTGCTCAAAGTCACATCCAACCTGGTCTGGAACACTTCCAGGGAAGGGTGATGCACAACTTCTCTGGGAAACCTGTTCCAGCGTCTCACAACCCGCATTAAAAAAAAAAATATTCTTCCTTATGTCCAATCTAAATCTCCCCTCTTTCACTTTAAAACCATTGCCCCTTCTCCTGTCACTACATGCCCTGGTAAAAAGTCTATCTCCATCTTTCTTAAAAGTCCCCGTTAAGTATTTAAAGGCCACAGTAAGGTCTCCCTGGAGCTTTCTCTTCTCCAGGCTGAACAACCCAACTTTCTCAGCCTGTCTTCACATGAGAGGTGCTCCAGCCCTCTGATAATTTTTGTGGCCCTCCTCTGGACTCAATCTAACAGGTCCATGTCCTTCTTGTATTGGGGACCCCAATATAGTACTCCAGGGTGGGGTCTCCTGAGAGCAAAGTAAAGGGTGAAAATATCTCCCTCAAACTGCTGGCCATGTTTCTTTTGATACAGCCCAGGATCCAGTTGGCTTTCTGGGCTGTGAGCACGCACTGAAATAAATAAATCCAAAACAAATTACCAATGTCAATAATCCAGGTTACTCTAGTTTTGATACTATGTTCCCTTATGGAAAGCTATCAGAGCACTTTAACAATCCTTGTCAATCAGGCAAACTAAAACCAGAAAAAATTAGAGCAAAGACATGACAAGAATAGTTTAAGTCTTAAAATTCCTAATGTGCATCAGAGTCTTATTAGCATGAATCTAATTATCTATTTTATTCATTCACCACGGTTTTAGGTTAGTAGTCGAAAGTCAGGAAATCAAGTATCTGTCTTCGTAACAGATGTCACAATTACATCAAAATCCATCCAAAGAGTTTGGACATGTCAGTACAGAAAGGATAATGGAGCCTGTATCATTAGGCATGTATAAACTCTTTATACTGCAATCATAAAATAATGAAACAGACATTTTTCTTACTTGAGATTTCAGTGCCTGAAGCTGAATTTCATAACTCTGAGCCATTTCATATTTAGTTTTATGTAAGTCTTCCAGTTTCTGTCGAAGTAGTCCTACCTAGAGTTAGAATAAGCATTCAAATTTACCTTTTCTGAAGTGCTCCAAAATATGTCATTTTTGGAATAGTGATTTGAAACTTTGAAAAAAGACCGTTGCTTAAAAGATAGATATTAAAAACATATATTCATTCAGTATCTTAATAATAAAACCGGATACCACAAACCGAGATTGTGTCAGCATCGAGTTAGGGATTTTATAGTAAAAAATCTCATTGTATGCTTACGTTATGATTTAATGATAGTACTATATGATTCTGCCATGAAAGACCATCTAATGAAAGCATTTCTGAACCAACTATACGAATGAACTGCTGTGCCCCATTGTGAAAATTTTGCTTAAGTGGCTTGTATAATCATATAAATGACTTTCAGCTACTTATGTAAAATTATTGGAAGATGCTGTAGACTCATTTCAGCTTGCTAAGTACAGTGCCATTTGAGCTATCTTGAATTATCTAAGAGTTTCCCAGAGGTCTAAGAAATATGACAAAGAGCATACATGACACCTGTGTTTTTCTGGAGGCACAGCTGGAAGCTAGATGGAATATGCTAAAATATTTCAGATAACATCTTTGTATAGGCAAATAAATGGACACTTTAAGGACTGGCTATCTGAATTATTCTCTTGGCTCCTCTGACTGCAATGACTAAGGGCAAGTTCCTAATTGCTCATGAGGGAGAGTTCTTTCATTTTCAAAACTCCCACTTGGCAGTTTGGACAGCTAGCTCACAGAAAGATGCCCACGTGTAAACACCTAACTTCAGATGTCTTGAGCTAGAGCTGAACACTGTGCTAGGATTTACTGATGGTTCTGAATGAATTCTCAGCAGTCAAGATTGTGAAGTATGGATAATATCAGGTACACTGGGCTTTCAGTTTGATAAGCAAGTCTAATTGGTAACACAATGTGAATCTTCACTATTAATATTAAAATTATGATACAAAGAAATATCATGTAAAAAGATAAAAATCAGGTATAAACAGGAATTACAAAGACATAATTTTGTGAAACTTTTGGAACTGCATATTTCTGTTTAAAATTTCTGATGAAGCTAGAAGTGTTGGCATTTAGAAAAAACATCAAATTATCTTTTTAGAGCTAAACTAGGAATATTTGATTTAGACTTTAGGGGAATAGAAGAAATATGAGACTTCCAATGACATTTTTACAACCACTTTTCAGAACACAAGCACACTTTAAAACAAAACACTAAGGATAATTAGTGACCTTTAAAAGGTGTTTGGTATTTTTACATGATAGAACAAACAGGTTTCCTTATAGAGCATTTAGAGCATACTATTAACTAACTCCCAGAATAAATACTTTCTTTACAGCATGTGATATTCTTAAATACCTCTTGACCTTTTTGATCCAGTTTGCTTTGGGCACTTGCTAATTCTTGATCCTGGATATCCATCTTTGCTTCTAAAGCTTTCATCTTCCTTTCCCATTCCACTTTCTTGCTGTTTACCGTGCTGTCAATTTGATGCACTAATTCCTGAAGTTCAGCTTCACGCAGAGAAGCTCTAATAATATAAAAAAAAAAGATATTTTTTTCAAATAAAGAATAAGGGAGAAAACAAATTTTTATTTACATGGCTAAGATTTTATTTTAATTCTTCTGGAAAGAATTACTTTTCAACATGAGAAAGAAAGAAATGGGAAAGCTAAATGATGCCTTCAATTGTAAGTGGAATCAAAACCAGAGTATTTAGCATGGACTTTTTGCCTAGCTTAAATGGTTTGATATCCTCTCACTTTTCCAGGGATGAACTTTTAAACGAGCATAAGACGAGTTGAAATTATCGAGGCCCAAACCTCAATGGGCAAGAGTAGGAGAAGCTGAATACTAAGTTGCTTATGGGCACAGGACTTCCCAGTAAGCAGAGTTTGCTGATGGAATTTATTAGACAGCTGGCTCGAAAGCAAGCCACAATTCTAAATTGCTTGTTTGACTTTTACACGTTGTTTTCCCATTCTCTTTGTGGAAAAAGGACTTAAAGAACAAGGCGACCTGTACAATAATAGTAAGTTTTTATGCTACTAGAAAGCACAGAAATGAGTGCATTTTGAAAAAGAGCTTGTCTTTTGGGGGGACCGTGTGCTTAATTAGTTTTATCAACTTCATGTTTTTTTGAAAATACCACACGTTCTAAGCATTTTTAGTGTGTTCAGAGCTCATTGAATGTTGGATGTAGATATTTTTATACTAAGTACCAAAAGGGGCATGTATCTCACTGGAGTGAAGGAAAACCTTTAACTGACTGTTTTTAGCCAGTGGAATAATGTGATGGATTTTTAAACTTTTGAGGAGTAGCATCTTTCATTTCACTTTCTGTAAACATTTACTTTCCACACAATTTTTTAGTGGCATCTGTTATTTGCATACCCTGTTCTCATATCAGTTACTGTTGATAAACTTTTCTACTTCTTTTCCACTTCTTTTCCACTTCTTTTTTTAGAGCTTTTTTTATACCTTATTGTTTCCTGTTCTAGTTTTAATTGCTTCACATTTTTTTCTAAATAAGAGATTCTATTTATAAATTACCCTAGTATACAACTTTATTGCTTTCTTTAGAAGACATACTTCTATTTTAAGTTTATCACATATTGAATGTATTGAAATGTGTCATCTTTAGTCGCTGCAGCCTTAACTTGGCATGAAAAAAAATCTCATTTAAAATCTTCAAATTACTCTTTTCAATGGTATGATCTGATAATTGCAAAAATTTCTGCATTTTTCCTTCTCCAATGATTTAGAAATTACTATATCCAATTACTGCCGTATCTAAATGAAGGTACAAATAAAATCAATGGGGGTTTTCCACTGTCAACCAGTTATACTGTTAGTAAACTCTAAGTGGTACAACTGCTTTCTCTTCACTTTTTTCATCTGTCATAGTGACTATTCATTGTACAACGGAAATTTAATCTGCATTTAATTTCCATTTCCTCATACTGTTGCATAATTTTCAAGTCTCTTCTTTCTTTTTATGGTTTTGATTAGAAGCCTGCATCAAATTTCCTGTAGATAAAACCAGCAATTGTATTCTTTCACAGATTTGTTAACTATCCCTCCTGAAATCTAAACTAATGTAAAAAAAGTGTATTGTAACCTGTTACTTTTCATGATATTAACCTCCTGATAAACAAGTTTCTTCACTTAAAATAATCTAAGAATGCTGTGACACTGTTTTGAGTCATGACATGTTCTATTTTCCTTTTAATAATATCTCACTGACATTTTCCCCAAAAGTAAAAGTGATAGCCACTAGTTATAATTTAATTGGTTCTTCAATTTATAAAAATTTAAAAGCTGTGTATTCTCTTGACTGCTGATGGTACACTCCTCTGCGTGCACCTCTGTGTGCATATAAAGTGCCTTTAAGATCACTCAGTTTGCATCAGTTTGCAGTCATTTTAATATCTCTATGGCGTGATGGTTTGTTAAAATGAGCATAGCTATTTCCTTAAAATGAGCATAGCTATTATTTTATGAAATAATTGCCATAGAGACAGTCACATAGAGACAAAAGATGGTGCACCATCTGAATAATGTAACAGCAACCTACAAAAGGGTTAACGATAAAAAGCACAGCAGTATGCCTGCAACTGCTCCATCCTAGGAAGTGTTGGAGAGGATTTCAATACCTAAAATTAGCAGAGAATGTCATTTCGTGTCACAAATATTACAATCTGGCATGTGTTTTTGGGGGACATTGCAACCGAGAACGTGCCAAGCAATTAGGAACTCTACTTTAGCAGAACTGCGCTTAACCAAACACAAACTGAGCCATGCGCTAAGAGGTAATATCCCTATTGCCAGTGAGCCTTCAACTGCTGATTGTGCTGCCAGCACTAACTAACATGGTCCTCTACTGGAAGTGACTGTGCAAACCAAGCCTTAATGTAAGCAGATGCTTTTACTGCTGGTAGTTGATACCACCATCTTGTGTGAAGGCCAGCATGAAAATGCTTCCTTTCTTTTCTGGCTATCTTTCACAGCCCAGCTCTTCACTCAGCTCTCCAAATGTCTGCCCTCCCAGTGCCCACGCAGACAGAATGAAGTCCCCCGTCTGTAGGTTGTGCTCTGGGTCAAGCGCTGGTCCCACCCACTCTGCGTTTCATCTCCTGCGTGCTCAGCTTTTGAAAGCACTGCACTAAAAAAAAGAGTTCTTTAACATGGATATGTGTTTATTGAATATCTCTTTTTTTGGTGCTTAAATGGTGCATATCCCTTGTTTTGATAATTATTACAGGAAACTGGAGCAAATTTGTTAGACTTACAATATCATAATTAAAACTTAACAGGATTTTTTTAAGTTAAATTCTTTAAAACTTTTTTATATCAACAAATGCTTGAAACTTTATCAATGTTAAGCTTGGAATGGCTTTTTAAATACATGTATAAATCTTAATGCATTTTTAATGTTAAAACTGTTAGCAATGGCATTTTAGAATTCAATATGACTCACAGAATGGTAATAACCAAAGTGGAAGCAAGTAGTACACTGTGACGTACATATCACTAAACAAAAATGTCCCCCTCCCCAGGTGCCTGAAACTCATCTCAAAATAGCATTAATGACGCAGCAAACTTGGATTCCCTCTGGGTGGAATACAAAATGGGATTTTGAAAACAGACGATGAAGCAATACTGCATCACGACTACCTTTTCTTTGATACTGCTGTAAGGAGCTGTGCCCTTCCAGCCTCATGTATTGTCAGGTGGCAACACTTTGGTTAACCACCAGCAATGACTCCACTATCTGATTTTAGCCTTCAGAAATAGGTACTTTTCTTTATTGCTTGTCACATGAATCATCTAAATATTGTCATGCAAGTGCAAATGCAACCGCTAGCCCGGATCATCAGGTTACCCCTTCAGACCCACCATAGCTGACATCTTCCTCTTAAGTCTCACCTGTCTCTCAGATCATCAGTTTTGCCTCAACAGTTCTTGCATGTTTCTTGAACCCAGAACCACCAATATATAAAAGGGAGCCGTTGAAGGAAAAATCCCTTCTGAAACAGCTTCTCAGTCTATCTGCACCTTCTCTCTCTACTTCCTCACGTAGATCCTCTAGGTACCCCTGCAGGTGAAAAATTACCTGAATCTACCTGAAGCTGTAGATTACTGCTGCCGTTCTACTATGAGAACTACTCCGTATCATGGCTATGGCGTTACAAACAGATCTGCATAAAGATGTATCTGGCAGTTAACCCCCCCACTAGCATAGAGATACTACTAGCCGTTGTAACTACTACTTTAGTCCATTCAGTGTTTTGAAAAGAGTGATAATTAACCCCTTCAGAATATGGAAAATCATATGGTATCACAATCATGAGAATTTATTTTGATGACTGGATGTGGAATGTGGAAAACTCTGGTATCTTTTATTTAATATGCCATCAAGTAAACAAACACACAAAGAACAAGTTTTCCCATAAAACAAAGAAGTATATGTGTTTTTCTTACCCATACGCATCGAGTGTTCCCACTTTGCTGAATGCATACATCAGATGGATTCTTCATACATGGAAGTAATGACTTGTACTTAAGCAAGAGGCAGCTATTTTTTTTGGTTGCATTTACTTTGAAAAAGCTCAAAGAACTTAAAGGTATTTCATTTCCAAAGTGATGTAGGCAAGCTCTTAGTCTTCTTTTATTCTGTTTCCATATTGGTGAAAACAGAGATGATTCATATTCTGCTGTCATTAATAACTATTTATCTGCACATAAAATCCAGGTTTCCAAATTTAGACAAACCACAATCCAGATAATAAATTTTACCAACTCCAGGCCTTTATCAGAAATTATTTTGGATGTGTATTCCAAACTACTCCTCCAGATTCTTTGGATAGTTAATGGAAGTACATAGCTACCAAGAATACCTGGTTTATGGTGGGACAAATCACTCTCTAGATTCATCTGCAATGGCCTGAAATTTCACATATGTTGATTACAACAAAGGCCAGGCAGGATCTGAACTCCTGAAATAGGCTTCTGCTTTGTTAAAATAGTATCCAAAAAATAGCAATATTTTGATCTTTTTTAAAATTCAAGTTTTTATATGACTATATTTACCAATCAGCACCAACAAAAAGAATGCCCCTCAAAGCCAAAAGAAACGGCCACATTGTTAAGAACATAATAATTTACCGCAGCAATTTTTTTCTACCATGAAAAGTGTGCAAATTATTTTTTAGTCCAACGGAGCACACTTTCAAATCCCATTAACATTTTCTTGGGCCAGAATAAGGTGTGATAGAATATGAGTGTTTCTGTTATTTTAAGTAATACAAAAGTATTAATACACTTAATATGCATCATATTACCTTGGACTGCTTCTTGGTGACAATGATAGAAGAAATAGTTTTATATGGAAAAAGGTAGTAAGTGCAATTACAAATTATGATAGATAAATATTCTATTTAGCTCATTATATGGGGAAGTAGTTTTTATATTGCTGTGTTCCTTGAACAGCCTGGATGGGGTGAGGCCCTACATCAAATCTCACCCATGTTTACACTTCTTTAGAGAGATTTTGAGCTGTACTAATATTTTTTTAGATTAACACTAAAAGAATTAGACTTGGATTATGTCAAAAAAAGATGATTGTGTTGTGTTGAAAGATGCACTTAATACTTGGGAAGAACAATTGTGGTTATTACCTGTGCAAAATAAGACTAGAGTTTTAGCAATTAATAGCCTTGTTTTTAATATTTTTGAATGTTTTAAGAGCTGTGATATGTAAGTTTATACTGCTGTAGCCTAGCAACTTCAACTATTTTTTAAAACTGTTTAAAATAACATTTCTTAACATCTTAACAAAACCCAACATAGCTTTCATTTTTTCCTCTTTTGTTCAGATATGAAGATTTTTAAAAATTTACTAACAGAAATAGTCAGTAGGTTATTAGCTAAAGCAATAAGACGTGTTGTCTTAATTATCAGTAACCTCTCCATTTGCATAGAAAGCAGAAGAAATTGAGAAATTCACATTTTTAATAAACCCATATAATTCAATTCCATTATATTTTATATATATATATAAATATATATATATATATCCAATTTCAATTGCAACTCCCAGACAGTAACTCATTACTTACTTAGCGACAGCTTGTTCCTGAAACACTTCTAGGTCCAGCTCCATATTACCAATCATTGTTTTAACCTGCTGAAACAATAAAAATCAAATAATTCAGATTCTTAAATGCGTGCATTTATACAGCCAAGTAGTGCATACTGGCTAGTTCTACGCTTTCCATTTCTGCAATTCAGGAGCAGGGGAATGTAGCCCTAATTACAGGCTGGAATAGGCAAAATTAAAACTTCTGGCGTAGCAGAACTTCTCAGCAGCTCTCACGCTTGGTGCGGCACTGAGGTACTGGAGGTGGAAAGATCAGAACAAGACTGTGGCTGGGACCAGTCTGGTTCCGTGGGTCCAGCAGGACACAAGGACGTGGGGCAAGTCTGGCTGCATGCAAGAACAGGAACCAGCCACATTATGGGTGACAGGGTGGCATGAAACAGCCCTAATTCCTCATGGGGGTGCGCACTGGGGGTCTCCAGGGCACGGGTACCACCACATACAGATGTGCAGGCACCGCCACATGGCACTGCAGCCTTGGCTTTCCAGAGACCAGGCATCTCAGATGACGCTGCCACAGCAGGACTGGCTCCAGAGGGGACCAGCATCTGAGGTGACACTGCCACAGGGGCAGTCGTGGCTCTTAACAGAGGACCAGCAAGTGAGGTGACACTGCCACAGGACCACCACCCTTGGCTCCAGAGGGGACCAGCACCTGAGGTGACACTGCCACAGAGGCAGCCGCGGCTCTAATAGGGACTGGCACTTGAGGTGACCCCGCCACAGGACCACCACCCTTGAATCCATAGGAGACTGGCACCTGAGGTGACACTGCCACAGGACCACCACCCTTGGCTCCACAGGAGACCGGCACCTGAGGTGACAGACACCGGGGCAGCCTTGGCCGCGCCGGACACCTGAGGAGACCGGGGCAGCCCCGGACGCCCGGGCCCCCGCGGACGGCCAGGCGGCGAGTGCGGCCGCCCCCTCCCCGCCTGTTACCTGCCGCGCTCCCCCCGTCGCTCCATTCGCACCCGATGTCGCCGTGGCCGCGGCATGAGCTCCGCAGCCCGGTTACCCCCGCTCCCCCATCCCGCCCCAGCTCCCGCCCGCCGCCCCCAGCGGCCGTTGAGGACCGTCGCCGCGGTAACGCGAAGGGCGGCCCGGCGAGGCGGGAAGGCGGGCGGGCCGGCTGGGCGGGCCGGCCAGCGGGGCAAGGCGAGGGGCGAGGCCGGGGCGGTGGCCCTAGGGGCGGACACCGGCCGCCGCCGGGTGCTGGAGGGGGCGGCGGGGAGCTGCCGGAGAGCCGAGGGGAGGGCGACGGGGCTGGGGCAGGGCCAGGGCCCGGCGGGGTCGGGCATGAGGGTGCTGTGGGCGCTTCCCGCCTCGAGGTCCCGTGGGGCCGGCAGGGAGCTGCCATGGCGCGGGGGGAGCGGCCCGGCCATCCCGGTGTCACCCTTGTCTTGTTTGTGGGGTCCTGCGTCCTCCGGTGGCCGCCCATCGGCTGGAAGGAAGCCGGAGTGGATTTTACCTCAGGAAATGTCACCCGGGATAAAGAACATGTATTTTTGCTTTAACATTATTTAAGAAATCAGTAGGCAGGATGGGTGGGGGATTTTTCTTTCCTTTTTTTTTTTTTTTCCCTTTAAAACGCTACTATTCCTAGATAATGAGAAGGCTGAACATTACCCTTTTCTTTCTGAATGACTAGCTATGCTCTTGGAAAATGGCTTCGAACGATTTTCAGATTATTGTGCAAATGACCTAGGTTTGGATGACGCTTCTCTTTACATTTTTGTGGACTTCAGTCTCTTATTCGACAACAAAACACTCCTAAGAATCACAGCTATTTCGACTTTTTAGAGTAATAAATTGTGCTTCCAAACTTAGCGTTTATAGATTTCTTCAAACACCAGGGAATTTTTCTACCAGGACAGTACAATTCACTTTATTGTCCTGAAATTGCACGGAGCATTTTTGGGAGCTGCTAGTCTATTTATGTACACTAAATTTCAAGCTTTTTGTTTGTTTTGCTTGGACTGTTTACTTCAATTAGCCAAGTGAACCCCATTTTTAATATCAGTTCTAAGGAATAGTCTATTTCGTTTGGTTCCTACCTATGGTGCTCCAGCAGATGATTGTCGTGTCAGCAGAAGTACTGTTTCAAGCTATGAATTATGAAAAATATTTTTTAAAATGGAAGATTTAAAAATTAAAAATATTATAAAGTTTCCTTAGTCGATCTAGAAAATAACTGACAATTTTCCTTTGTAGTTTGCCTAAAGATTACTGAAAATGTTTTTATTTTTGCTTTATGCTTTTTTTCATGGCTATATTTCATTTCAGGGATATCCTGGGAATGCTTTAGATCATTATTTGTCAGGCAGCAGCAGGAGCAGCTGCTGGGCGATGGCAGGCGAGCCCAGAGCCGAGGGAGCCAGGCAGCGCTCTCCCCAACACAGCGCAGTCCCACAGCACCCGGCCAGAAGAGCAAAGGGGACAATGACAGTGACTGGGGTCCGCCACAACCAAGGGATGGCCAGACAGGCCCACAGTTTGTCAGATATGAGGTGACTCTGGAAGGCAAAATTCAGAGCAGCGAGGTGTGATGCTGAGCACAGGCACGGCTACAGCATTGCTCAGACAGCAACATGGCCCTGAGCTGAAATGCTGCTCCTGAGCTGAGGGCATGGGCCCCCAGCAGAGCATCTCACAGCTCTGCCTTGTAGGGGCCTTGACCCCAGGTTCTGGCTGCACCATGTCAGAGCTGGCAGTGAGGACAGGCAGCCAAACCCTTAGGGAAGAGGGGAGGAGGTTGCAGCACCAGTTGCTGCACTCCGAGCCCTGGAAACATTTTCTTCATTACACTTCGGTGATTACACTTTTCTTCATTATTTACTTCCTGTAATAGAATTAGTGTGAAGAAATCTCACTGAAACATTTGATTTTTGATACCTGAAATGTTTCAAATATAATTTCTTCTAATTGAAATACTGGTTTAAGATTTAAAAAAAAAATAGCGAAACTTAGGTTGATTTATTTTAAATACTTGAATTTAGAATGATTTAAAGTATTATGTACTAGGAAGAATTTTTAATGTAACTGCCGGCAAATTTCCATTTGTTCATCTGGAGCGATATTTATCAGGCATATTCCCAGTGCATATATTTTAATTTCCTCCCTGTCTCATCCTCTCTCAGTGGTAATCAGTTATTCAGAAATATAACTTCCATCTGTCATGCCCAAATAGAATTGGGGGGGGCAACTTGAAAAAATACAGAAAAATAATTTTAAAATTACATATCAACATTTTCAAAGCTTTTTAGACGGACAGTTCCCACTGCCATTATCCAGAGTTGTGTTTCTGACTCCCTGATGTGCTTTTAAATATCTCATTCACTATATTAAAAAAATCCCATATCAAATTGTTGACATTTTCTATTAGCTTTTCCTCATCCACACGATGTCTTGACTGGAGCTTGTCTTATGAGACCCAAAACTTTTACTTGTTGACTTTAAAGAATGTGCTTTACACATGCTTTACAAATTATGCTAGCCAGCAAAAAAAAAAAAAAGGAAACTGCTTTGAAATCAATTTATAGATTAAAATTAATGGAAAGCTATAAGCACATTTCTGCAGAAGAAAAGGAGGTAGATCAGGGCAGGGACACAACAGGGTATGACCAAAAGTCAAACAAGACAAGGTACAATGTTGATATTTGTATGAAAACAAGGGGAATTAGCTAGGAAGATACCCACTGTCACAACTGGCTGGTAACAAGAGAATAAAGGGAAAGCCAAGTAGTGATCCAGGGGGCGTAATGTTTTATACCTTCAAGAGCATGCCCCTTGCTCAGCCTGGTCGGGGCACGCAAGGTGAGATCAACTGTTTTTTCTTCCATTAAAAAAACTGGAAGAAGTAGTGTAAAGAGAAATGTTGATCTTTCAGTATCTGCAACTCTGTATTTATTTTCTGCTTTTTCTCTTTTATGTCGCGTTGCAACACATTATTGACAGGTATCCTGACGCCAACAGAGTATATACCACAAATGTTGCTGTTTTGGAGAGAACCATGGAAAGTGAGTCTCGATGTACAAGATGTCTTTTGTCACTGATGTGGTCTTTACATGAGGTTGCTGAGCTCTTGTTGATATTTGTGAAGTACATAGCTATTTTAACAGGCTTTGCTGAAAGAGAGGAAACATTAATTCTGTTAACAAGTCCATTCCACCACCAAATTGTAATAAGAGAGTTTAAAGAAGCCCTGAGTAAAGCAAAATGCTTTTAGTCTAATAATCATTCTGAGAATTTGGTGCATTTCTAATAATAAATCAATAATATACAATTCAATATAGCATATTTCCAGAGCAGAATAAAAGAGGTTGTGTTAAGGAAGTAGCATAATTGAGTAGTGATTTAAGTGATAAATGATTATATACCTACCGATTATCCTTACTAGATATTTGTCACTTGAATTCTTTGAGATGTGTTATGTTTGTAGTGTGATATGTAATGGTAGGTAAAATCTAAGTGCATTTGTGTATTTAACTTTAAATACAGTTTTTATTTACAGGATATATTCACACCTGAGCTTGCAATCTCAGATGACAAGTTTGATTGAACGTTTTGTTACAGTAGGCTCAGTGTAGCTTTCATATAAGAAACAAGCTCATTTCTTCAGCATAGAAATCACATGGGTTTAGTGATATTTATGTGGTGGATTCATAGCAGCTCTATAATAGTTTTATAATTACATTCTGTGTGTTATTTTGGATGTTTATGAACATACCAACTTAATTTGCAGAAGCTCTGTTAGAAGTGACAGAAAGAAAGGAATAGGATTTGCTCAGTATAAGCCATCCATCAACAAATATGCAGAAGTCACTGAGAGACAATAAAACTTACGAAAAAAATCCCTAAGACATAAGCAATAAGAGAAGAATGACATTTAAAAAAGAACCTTTGCAACAGGGTTTTCTGTTTGTGAAAATTAGACAGGCATAAAATCTGCCTGAGGATTCTGAGGATGCCTAACCAATTTACTGGCAGGAGGTGATAAATCCGGACATAATACAGGCATAGAGGCAAAGTGCTGTTTCTAAATATTTTGTTTCCAGTTTAAACAGAAAACTACTCTTTTCTTAAGCTGTTTGTGAGATCACTGAAGGGAAGAACAGAAGGAGCTTGGATTTAGTTGGATTTACCAGGTAAACTGATTGATAAGTCATACTATAGGCTGGGACGTAGTCTAAAAGTGGAGAATTGTAACAATTCATCCTGTAATAGGAAACTTGAAAATTAAGGGTAGAGCTCTGAGAGAATGCAGCAAGGAGATAAGGGTGCCATTAGGGCCGTTGCTGTGACAATTACAAGTTAATCTTTCTGTCTCATTCTTTAATGATGACAAAAAATAATCATAGAATCACAGAACCATAGAATCATTTTGGTTGGAAGAGACCTTTAAGATCATTGAGTCCAACCGTTAACCTAACACTGACAAAACCACCACTAAACCATGTCCCTAAAGGCCACATCTACACGTCTTTTAAATACCTCCAGGGATGGTGACTCAATCACTTCCATGGGCAGCCTGTTCCAATGCTTGACAACCCTTTCAGTGAAGAAATTTTTCCTAATATCCATCCTAAACCTTCCCTGGCACAACTTGAAGCCATTTCCTCTTGTCCTATCGTGTGTTGCTTGGGAAAAGAGACCAACCCCCACCTCGCTACAATTTCCTTTCAGGCAGTGGTAGAGATTGATAAAGTCTCCCCTCAGCCTCCTTTTCTCCAGGCTGAACAGCCCCAGCTCCCTCAGCCGCTCCTCATAAGACTTGTTCTCCAGAGCTCTCACCAGCTCCGTTGCCCTTCTCTGGACACGCTCCAGCCCCTCAATGTCTTTCTTGTAGTGAGGGGGCCAAAACTGGACACAGCACTTGAGGTGGGGCCTCACCAGTGCCCAGTACAGAGGGACGATCGCTTCCTTAGTCCTGCTGGCCACACTATTCCTGATACAGGCCAGGATGCTGTTGGCCTTCTTGGCCACCTGGGCACACTGCTGGCTCATATTTGGCCGGCAGTCGACCAACACCCCCAGGTCCTTTTCTGCCAGGCAGCTCTTCAGCCACTCTTCCCCAAGCCTGTAGCGCTACAGGGGGTTGTTGTGGCCAAAGTGCAGGACCCAGCACTTTGCCACATTGAATCTTATCTATCTAATGCTAGATAATGTGTGCACAAAAGAAAAATCTCTTTTTTAAAGCTTTCCATTTTCCTGGGAACTCCTAATAATGTTTAGCATTACTGCAACATCTTTTAGCATGGCATAGTCTTTCCTTTGTAGCTATTGATATGGCAGCATAAAAATAATACTTTATGGTTTAGCAGCATAGGGATGGTTTCTAGTTCTCTGTAGACAAGAATATTTCTTGATTAACTTCTTTTTACTTATAAAATGAAGCATTCTCTTGTCTGTGACATTGTCTGCAATTAAAAAAAGAGAAAAGACTGTTAAAATTCATGTAGTGCATTTCATCTGTTGCTGTATATTGTACCACAGCTGCTTCAGTTGCTATACTGTGCCACACTGACACAAGGATTTATTAAAAATTATTCTAGTTGATATAGGCAAGTTATAGAAAAATACAAGCTCTCTAAAGCATAAATTTGAGCTTGTACTGTCTAAAGGGATTGCAGGAAACAAATTCTGCATTTTGTTTCATCTTTAAATTATTTTATGATATCTCTACAGCTTTAGTTTTCAGTGGCACAAAATGTGATAAGGACTGTAGAAGCTGCTTTTGGTCACATTTAAGTTTGACAACTGAAGGGTGGATAATTGGCACTTTTGCAATCTTGCATAGATTTAAGATTTACATTTTTGACTCAAGCACATTAAGTGAATGTTCTGTTGAAATAACTTGCAGAGAAATAATTAACAATGCTGACATTTAAGTTGTCATTCAGGGTTTCAGACTTAGCAATTGAGGAGATGACATGGGAGTTCACATTACTCGCTTGCATAAGAATGTATTCATATAGACTTCAACACTATATCTGATAGATTAAGGTGGTATTTTCAGGTTATGCTCAGATGATCATGTACTCGGGGAGGGACTCTTTATGAAGAAGTGTAGTGATAGGATTGAGGGGTAATGGTTTTAAACCGAAAGAGAGGAGATGTAGATTAAATATTAGGAAGAAATTCTTTAGTGTGAGGGCGGTGAGGCACTGGAACAGGTTGCCCAGAGCAGCTGTGGATGCCCCATCCCTGGAAGTGTTCTAGGCCAGGTTGGATGGGGCTTTGAGCAACCTGGTCTGGTGGGAGGTGTCCCTGCCCATGGCAGGGGGGTTGGAACTAGATGGTCTTTAAGGTCCCTTCCAACCCAAACCATTCTATGATTCTACGATTCTATGTACTCTGCTCTAACTAATGTTATTTCTTTTATCTTTGGGTTCACTGTTTAGTTTTCTAGTGATCTGAATGTCATTATTTTTAGAATTAGTATTGGGGTACAGTGATAGAGCAAATAAAATGTATTGCTATGTTGCCTTCTACAGAAGTTCACTATGAGACCTGAGCTATTTCACTGGTCTGGCAAAGTTAAGCCCCATTTGACTTGACTGTAGAGGGGTATTTGGTCAGATTAGGGACTTAGAGGCAGGCATGTACGATACTGGCTGTGTCACTCTCTTCCTTTTCTCTAGAAACAGAAAATAGTGCTTTTTAACGATCTAACATCTAAATTTAACATTCTGACCTCGAGAGTTGTCATTCTATTTAGAGTGCTAATAACAGTCACACAACATTTGCTTACTTTCTTTACCTTCTGCAGGATTTTGATCGTTTACATGCTCAAGGCTGAGTTTGGGCTGAGCAAATGCTGCACCTACTTCAGCACCAAGTTCTGCTTAACAGTTGACAGTTGACAGTGATGAAACTTCAGTTCGCATGTGTGTTCCTTGCAGGACCAACTGCATTCAGATATATAACAGCAACAGCAGCAATGGAAACTTTGCTTCAGCTTGCTGGAAAAAGGAAAAGCAAGCAAGGCTTTCCTGTAGAATTTAACAGAAACACTCTACATTTTCTAAAGGCTGAAAATGTGGGTTGGAGTGCTCTCCCACTCTTCAATAGAGGAACCAGATGACTTCTAAGGGACTTTCCCTCCCAACCTGAACTGACCGCCACCTCATAAGACCACATTACAACTTTATCTCAGTCATCACTAATTATTATATTGTAAGCATTATGCGGTTATCCAAAAGAATAGCTGGTCAGATATAAGCCACAGTCAATTTATTTTTTATTGAGAGTAGCTGATCAAATTAGAGGGGAAAAATGTGCAGGATCCATGGGGAAACATGCAGACACACACACGTATGCACACACACACTAACACAAATGTGCACTCTGAATCTTACACCAGTACTGGGTGATTGACCGGCGAGGGCAAGAGATTCTTGGAGCGGCATGGCTCTTGAAGCATCTGATCTCCCAGCTCAGTAGGTGCGGCAAGAAAAATATTACAGTTGGTTCTGGCATCTGCCCTTTCATAGCTTTGGGGTTGCTTAGCCAACTCGCTGCTGGACATTTCTGGGGCGTTAGAGTTCTCCTCAAAGCAGTTGCTCTTGCTGACCTCTTGGCTGAACTTGTCTGAGCCCTCTTGGGCTGAGGGCTGTGTTTTTCCTCTCTGATACAAAAGGTATCAAAGGCTGATTTTACCTGGACGTTGTCAAATGTCATATTTTTCTCAGGAATAACTGGCCAGGGTTTGAGCCAGTTTTTCAATACCGTGATAAGGAGCATCACTGTTGAATTTTAAGAACATCAACCTCTGATTAATCACATTTTCCATTGTTCTTCTTAGGAAACAGCAATTAGATCTGTTTTTCTCCTGTGTCCACACTTTAGAAGCTGATTCTGTTACTGTAAAGCGGTGACAAGAAAGTAGGAAAGAAGTCAGCCCTGGTTTTATTTCTCTCTGGCCTTTGAGCAAAGGGATTTATTTTCTGCTTCCGTCTTCCTATCTGAAACACAAGACTTGAGAAAGAAGATAGTCTTGTAGCAGCCCTCACAGCCATCAGTGTGGTGTGTGAAAAACACCAGGATTAAGGGAAGAGCTAAGAAAGGCTGAGGAAGGATGAAGCAGATTAAAGAATAAGGGGAATGGGAACAGTGCTGCTGCAAACAGGGTAGATACAGGGCACACGTGTGAAGGGAGTTGGGAGAACAGTAGTTTGCTATAAAGTGAAGAGGAATGAGATTCTGCCAGTATGGACAAAAATCACTTTTGTATATTTAGGGCTGTCTGGAATGCTAGCTATTAGCTATACACACACTGGTGCTGGGCGAAGGAGGATTCAGAAGACAAATTATATCCATAATACAACCTTTATGCTTCTTGGTCCAATTTTATGATGTACCTGTGTTATGTAATTGTTGAGTCTGCAAGCACACTGCCTTTCATGGCTCCATTGCTGCTGGAGTAGGAAAGGATTACAAGTCAGCTGAAACAGAGAACTGCACAAATGCAAAACGGAGAAAAAATCCTCCTTTCAAACTTTTACAACAGGTATGAAGCAGAAAGTTTGAATGGTGAATATTGTTTCATTTCCAGAACTTCATTAGCTGCTCTCATAGTGTTCTATTAAAATCAGATGTACTGTGGACATAGCTCTCCAGATAACACCTTGGTTCAGTAAGAACTTAATTGTTTTCTAAATAACTAAATAACCATGTTATTTAATAACATGAGAGCCACCATGGAATTGTTCTATGGTAATCCTTTTGCAATCTTGAATATTCTTCCTCTGCCTTAAAACAATTCCAGTTCCATCTCTTTAGAATCTTCCATATCAGTTCCTTCACAGCTATCTTGCACATTCTTATTTTAGGAACATTCAGATAAAAAATTACCTTTGACTAGAAATGCTATATTCTTCATCCTCCACCATCTCAGGAAAGGCTCCACTTTTGTTCCCTTTCTGCTTCCACTGACTTTTCAAATACAACCGTAGAATAATTCAGTTATTGACTTAAAGGGTTGTCTAATCATACAGTGTAAGCACAGGGGTTTGCATATGAGATCAGTGTCCAAAATTGTTTACTGTCTTGTGATAACTGGTTTTGTATTCCTGACTAATATCTGTTTGCTGCAATCTATGATTGAGTGAATATACTTTTCTTTATGAATAGCTTGTTGATGTCCTAGGATCCTCTGGGACAAAGGCAGCTGCATACGTATAAGGTGATACTAGTATTTTCCATCTCATCAGAAAAAGTCCACAGCTGGGGAGATATTAAAGTAATATTTTCAGCTCTCCACTTTCCCAGTAGTTTAAATTGAAAAACCAAATATAAAATTGCTGGCTAAAAATAGCTTTCCCCCCTTCGATTCACAGTATTATAAAGAACCTCCTGCATTACCTACTTCTCTCAAGGCTGTAATGATCTTTAAAGGCCAATTCTAATGATCTTTATATCCAGGCTAGATATTATTGACTGAAACAGTGGCACTCTTCTGGAGGTTTTCTTCAACAGGCAGATAGAGCTCACTGGTGTTAAGTATTTTTTTGGTCTTTGTTCAACATTTTCTTATACTTAGTTTCACTTCTTCCGCCTCAAAAATTCCTCTTCCTACATAATGTATATAGACCGGTGAGATGGGGTCAGCCACACCTACGTTTCAGCAATGTTCCTGAAGCATTTCATGCTTCATGCCAAAGCCAGGCACTTATGTCAATGGAACTATTCAGTAGGGTAACTGATCACCTGAAGCATCAGAGGATGCTTGAAAGCAGTCAGTCTGTGTGGATTTTAAGACTTATACGTGGTTATTGCAAAAAAAGAAATTACGAAGGCCAAATCTATACAGTCATAACCTTTAGCAAATAGAGAAGGAGGGTGGTTCTGTGAACTCATGAGTTCTGGACTCAACTCTGAACTTTGTCATAGGTTTCATATGCTTTTCAGTAAACCATTTGGATTAATTTCCAGGTATGGAAAACTGATATAATATTAATTATATTCTTAGTTGTCTGTCTGTCCTTTACCTTTGTCTGTTGTAGCAATGACCATTTCCTATTTATTGTACATGCCATATTTGGGAAACAGAGCCTTGGCTTGGTTAGCAAGTCCTCCCATTACATCCAATAATTCTCTTGGCTGGGATTCAATAACTCAGTGGCCATGACATTAATTATTCATATACATTCTTAATTCACAGATTGTTCTTCTTACTCCCTTCAGCAAAAGTAGTTTAATGAAATTTCATCTTGCCTGATAGAGAAAGATAAATCTAAGCCAAACTAATGTTTCCGTTAAACCGCTGTAATGAAAAGGCGTTCTGTATTCTCATCCTGTTTTCCAGTGTGGTTCAACACATTTCATTGATCATTTTACAAAATGACTGTTAGAGGTTTATTGAAATCAGAGGGACTGCATTCAGATTATCAGAGTCAATGGGATACTGGAAATTTTTCTATAGTCTTTAAGCATTACCACATCTGGAAATTATGTTTTTAACATGTTTTTCAACTTCTTTCTTTAAGTAATAGTTTATTTGCGTAGAAACCTTGTATTTAGGTCTTTGTTGCAGTTTAGCTTCTTTGTGCTAAAAAGCAGCCAGATTTGACCACTTAAGATTAAGCTGCTTTGATGGATCTTGTTATAGAGAGTAAAGGGTTTTTCCCACAGAGTTTTCTGCTCCAAAAATTCCACAGATCAAAGCATCAACTGACATGCTGATAAAGATTTTTTTATGTTCTCCTTGCATTTCTTCAAACCTTGGGAAAAAACAGCTTGTGTTCTTTTGAGGTGTTGAATTCTTTATCAGTGCATAGAGAGTAACCATATTTGCAAATTTACAGTGTGCTTTCCGAAAAGATTCACAACATTGCTCTCCTTTCCTTAAGCTTTGGGAAGTGAATGTTACTCTTTTTTGAAGAGCACTCCCAAGCCACATGGCTAGTCATCTGTTACTGCCACATGGAGCCAAATCTGCAAACATTTCTGTTTCTGCCTCCTGCATCTTTTCAGGGTCTAGTAGGGTTTTTTCCATAGTTATAAAAACTTGCCATGTGTTGTTGTACAAATGGTGGATTTGGAGATATCTTCTATCACTTCTAGTGTGTACTCAGGCTTATAATTCTGCATCCTTCTCATTGTCTGGAAAGCCACTTACTGTTGGTATATGTTTGGTATGTGCATAGTTTGTGTAAGGTATAGTGAGCGTAGTTGGTATAAAACAGGGTGAAGCGGCCTAAGGTGAAATCTTTGAATCAAGAAGAGGATTTTATTGAACTGTATTTGAAAAAATGTCTAAAGGAATTACTGGTCAATTGATAATACATTATTTCCTTATTAAGTGGTTCCCTGTTACAACTCCCTTTTTGTTATCTTTCATTTGCACTTATAACCCCTGTACTATTAACTTCACTAAAGACAGATTGTCTGCTGCTACTAAGGATTTTTCCCAGGCTATATCATCCTTTGTACCTCGATAATACCTTGCAATGAGATACATGAAAAATTAATTTTCTAGCTGTTTAACTTACACAAGGCCAAGCATAGATTTTAAAGCTATTTTATAGCTCTTTGGAGCCAATTGTGGGAGCATTTTTTTTATTTCAGTCCAGTCAAGGTCAATTGCATTATTTTTATTTCATTAAATATCTTTTCTAGACCAGTAGGTTCCGGGTGCTAAGTTGCGGTCTAGTCATTTCAACAAGTTACTGTCCAGTAGCTGTTTCACAGTAATTTCACATTTTGGTGTTCTTGATATGCAACAAATGGGAAGTAAATTAAGCTGGTTTAGCCATCAATTGAGGAAGCTCCTGGTAAGAGATTCATCCCATAGAAATTTTGTAATTTAAGAAGACCAAGAACAGACAAAGGAGGAAAAAAGAGATTGGAGTGATAATAGGCTTGCTGTTAATTCTATGATTTTTCCACTGTCTTTTTGAATGCAAGATGAATGATATATAGGAAGTAAAGAAGAATACAGACAAACTGTGTAAGTTTTTTTCACTTGTATTATATCAATTTTATAATATACGTATTGCATAAGAATGTATTTGGTACATATGTGTGTTTAAGGTACCTATATCTTTAAAACTGTAATTAACATAAACACCTAGATGTCATTTAGGTATGAAAGAGCTTCCTCAAAATCTGGTAAAAAATAATGCTTCTTTTCTATTATTCTAGGTCAAAAGAAGTTAATCAAAGTCTCAAGACCATAAAGGTCTGCATAGTAATTTTCTACAGCTGAAATTTCTGACTTTCTGACTGTTGGCAATCCATGAGAAGAAACAAGCATTTCTAGGCCCAATTCATCTCTTTCTGATATATATATGTAAAATGAGGTTGATGAAACTTGCCGTCAGAGTCCCTAGTTCTGTCCAATAAGTGTAAAGAGAAGTCAGGATGCCTAGTTCACATCTAAAACTGTATATTATGTCTAAGCTAAGTGAACTGAATCTTTAACTCAGCAAACACTTTTCACGTCAATGTGGTACTTTCCACTGTCTAAAGTAATTAGAATAGCAGAAAATGCTGCACAGGCAGTTTGAATATGTAGCCCTATTACTTAATGTGACATTCCTTTCCTTAAAAATGCTTCTGCTAATGAAATGATGTAGGGAAGCTTGTCAAAACAATGTCTTGGGAAGTGAAAAATGTGATTTATTAGAATTTTGATTCGTGGATTTGCTGTTGTTTTTTTTTTTTTAAAGACTGCTTTTGAATACAGTTTTGAATGCAGGGGGATAGGAAGCAATAAGTACTTAATCCCAGCTTGAAAAGTTACCTTGTGACATTTCAAAGAGTAAGTTATTCAAGTATTGTTTATTTGGTTTAACTGTAGAGGACTGTAACCTCTCAGAGGATGCCAATGCCAGATGATTATTATTGACATTTTATTTCTACACATTTCCTTTTGACATCTAAGAATTTATATTGGGGTGTTTCTAAACAGCATATCATAAAGGAGAAGGTTTCCCCAATAGAGGTTATTTTTTAGAGGCATTACACATAACTAATTCTGATTAAGAAGATAGTACTGCAAGTAGGGTTGTGTGACATTTTTTGGGTATTTTTACATTCTGTCATTTTCACACTCTTTTCTGAGTGTTGTTACTTAGATGTGGAGTGTTTGTCAAACTTGGTATTGGTTGCTTTGGATGCTGTGGATCATATTCAGACATCAGTGTTTCTAGAATACCATTTATCCTCTGAGAACAGTCGCTTGTGAGTGGGACAGTGACCTCTATCTGTTGAAATTTTTTGTTCACTCTAAGGCATGCATTCTCGTTAAGTAAAAATAACTTTCAGCTTTTTTATCCATTATATTTCACGTTGGAAGCTGAAGGTTTTATTCTTATTTTATAATTTTGGAATACTTTTTAATGAAAGGAAATACTGAAATAAACCCATCAGAGAGTTCTACAGTTCATTGCTCTGTGTATGTCTTTACTTGTGAATTTGCAATAATAACTTTGCCAGTAGGGTCACTAAGTCACTCTCTTTCTGTTGTATTATTGGCAGAACTTTTGCCAAGTTTGCAGTCATGCCAATAATCAGTGTCTTAGATAATTCTGTCCTAATCCATAGGTTCTTTTTCAAGAATCCATATATTACATGTGAGTATTTTTCCATCATCTTGAACAATCATTATCTTCTACAATATTATGGATTAACTTTTACTTGTGGCACAAAGTTAATGTGAGTATACGCTGCTTTCTCAGATGATTATTCCTCTGACTGCCCTGCTTATTGAAATCTTAGGAGCCTTGTGTTATTTTTTGAAGCTCTGTAACTACCAATAACGCAACAGTGTGTGCCACTAAATGATTTCATTCTCATCTGGATGTGTTCCTCTGCCCCCATAGAGGATTATTTTCCTCTATGTTTCATATGTGCTAGCAGATACCTCAGTTACCATACAGTGTCTACTACAGTACCAGACATCAGTGTTTAGGCACCCAAACCCTGCTTGTCCTCAGCAAAAGGACCAACTGATTTTTGTCCTTTTAGAAATGGGATAAAAAGAACACTTCGGCCTTCTGATTTATGGCCTCTACAGCTCCATGGTTTATCTGGATGTTCCAGCTATGGCTCCCTTGAAACTCACGCACCAGCCTTCCATTCCTTTTCCTTTTCCATCCAGAAAGACTGACTATGCTTTATAAAATGCTTTCCTTGAGGGTGTTATAGAGAGAAGAGGAAGCTGTGTATCTTCTCTACAGTAAGTTATTAATTGTCTCAGATATGTAATATTTTTTAGATAATTTCCTGAAATTTATTTTCACCTAGAAAGTCTGTGATTAACTTACATCAATTTGATTTCTATTATTTCTTTTTTCTATCTCTTTTTCACCTTGTACCCTCCATGCTATACTTATCTATTTGCATTGCAGTGACTCCTACAGGATAAACACAGGATCTGAAGCCTCATTTGTTAGACATTATACAGAGATCCTGGCTCTAGAACTTTAAATCAAGAAACAGAGAAAATAGAATCAGAAGGCAGGGACTTTATTCCTAGTTCAAAATTCAGAATGTTTTTACTTTGCTTGTCTATTCAGAATGTTTTTACTTTGCTTGTCTATGGCACACATCATAGGAGGTATGATGTATTAAAAATGTATACTTTTTTAGCAGACTGTTCAACCTGACCATCTTCATTTGGCAGTTACTGTTAGGTATCTTTCGCTTCAATAATAATATGTTCTGTAAGCTTTGAATTTTCTTAAGGCTTTCTTAAATATGAAAGCAAGGCTTTTAAAAGAGAGCAGAATTTGTATTTCCTTTGATTTAACAGTCTGTTATCTTTCCTCACAATACCATGTTCTAATGTGATTCAAGGTGACTGATATTCATAATTCTACAGAGGATTTTGGTTTCCAGAGATACATAGTATTTCTGTAGAAACATTGTACTTTTATTTCAGTCCTTTGTGATACTAGGTTTTCTGTAAGACCAAATTGCTATTTTATTTCCTGAGAATGAGGCATTCAGCATGTTTTACTATGTCTGAATTCATGAATGCAGTCACTTTTGGAGAAATAAGTTGACTTTTCATTGCTGTTTTGTCATAGAATCACAGGTTCGTTTAGGTTGGAAAGGACCAAGGATCATCAAGTCCCATCCCCCTGCTCAAGCAGCGTGAGCAAGAGCAGATGCAATTTCATGTTTTTAATTTGTGCCCATTACCTCTTGTCCTCTCATTGGGCACTACTGTGAAGAGCCTGGCTGCCTCTTCTTTATTGCCTCCCATCAGGTATTTATACACATTGATAAGATCTCCCTGAGGCATCTCTTCTCCAGGCTGAACAGTCCCATCTTTCTCAGTCTTCCCTCTGGTCTCAGACTGTCCCTCTGGTCTCAGAGGCCTAGGATTCCTGAAGGCCAGGCTTAGCAGTAAAGACTGAGTGAGGCAAAGAAGGTATTGAGAACCTTGTCCTTTTCCATGTCATTTGTCAACAGTTCCCCTGCCCAATTCAGCAGTGCGCTCATGTTTTCCCTAGTTTTCCTTTTGCTGCTAATGTACTTTAGAAACCTTTCGTGTTGCCCTTCACATCCCTCACCACACTCAGCTCCAGGTTGGCCTTGGTTTTTCTAACCCACCCCTGCTTCCACCTCTTGTACATTTATGTCTGAGTTCAGTTAGGAGCTCCTTCCTCACCTCCTGCTACCTTTGCTTGATTTACAATTTGTTGGGATGGATCTTTCTTGAACTTGAAGGTCGTGATCCTTAAATATAAACCAGCTCTGCTGGACCCCGCTTCTCTCCAGGGCCATACCCCATGGGCTATGGCTCATTGCCACATCTTTGTGTTCAGTGGCTGCCACATTTTTACTACATTATGAAGCTGTTTTTTCCAGAGCGTGTGTCTGTTTTATGTCCGATTCCTATGTCTTTCAGGAATCGGAGAACGAAATGCTGGAGTTTGACAGTAACAGTGGGAGATATTTCTTGCACCACAACCTTGTGGTTAGCAAATTTTAGAAAAAAACCAATTTGCAAAACTGATCTTACCCTTCCAAAGTCTAGAGGGTCTCTGGTAGGGTGTACTTTCTATCACTTTTATTGGAGCTTGATCAAGGTACTGTGTGTAGAAGAATTCAAGATTAATGAGACCAGAGGAAAAGAATAAAGAGAGCTGGATTCTGCAGACTGGTGAGAAGACACGCTCTGATGAGAGGAAAGGAGCCTTGCATCCTGATCGTTACTGCCTATCTTCATATATTTTGTATGACTTAAAGACGAAATGACTTCCAAAAACCTTCTTATCATTGGATTACAGAGCCTGGAATATAAGTATATCCCTAGAAAGAAGAGACAGTCTAATGGTACAGGGCAATCTAAATAGGTGGGTTAAATCACAGTTAGATCACAGAAAGAAAATCACAGTTAATTAGTATCATGCTTACCTGGTGCCTGCTGGTTTTATCTCCTGTTTCATCCATTTTGTATGAACTTTTTTCCTAAAAAGGCTGTTTGGATTTCTTCATGTTACTTGGGGAAGGTGGAAAAATGATAGGTAAATGTGTTTGAATGCGTGGGGAATATTTCTTCATTACAAGTCATTAGCCTCTCTAGTCTATATTGCCACCCAGCTGTGATCAAAAAAACTAAAATATTATAGGGCTTGAATATTTTGCTTTTGCTTCTATTCAAAAAACAGATTACAGGGTATTCTTTATTTGCAGTAGGAGAGAGTAGGAACAGACTACAACACGAAGGATGGAAACAGGGCATTTGTAGCATTAGTAATCACCATCTGAACTTGTAAAGAAAGAGAATTCCTTCAAAGGACCCAGGGGCTGTGGGGATCCTTATCCTGTAGCATATTGTACTTAAACATGACAGCTGTCTTTTGCTGCCTATGATAGCTCCTCTTTTCTCCCCTTTCCTTTTGACATATCTAAGCTCAAGCCTGTAAATTTACCATGCATTTACATTTTAGTTTCACTAAGTCCTGAAAGCATCAAAATATCCAAGTGCTTTGTTCACTGTGATTTATAGTGGACCAAAGTGTGTATCAGTACATCTCATTCTGTGTTATGCACTGAAGTAGGACTGGAAGGAAAAAATGAACATATGTATATGATGAAATGCATACTAATCACTATACAAATAACAATATTGTAAAACTTGCATCCATTTTCCAGGTTTATGAACATACAGGCTTAGAGGGTATAGAGAAAAAAATCATTACCCATATCTGATGAGTAGATAAAGTAAGGAATACAAAATAAAGACTATTATGCATCCATGTTTTACTTACATTTTTTTTTTCTTTCAGGTTTTTAGTTTTGTTGAGGCTACAAAGAAAAAATAAGAATTTGCTGTATATTTTTCCACAGCTGCAGAGTAGAAATTGTCTTACCACACAGGTATGTAAAATGTAGTACATATATAAAGGCAGACAAATTACATAAGTGTATTTGCTACCTTACTAGCTGCATTATTTTGTCACGTGTTGAACCAACTATCTTCTATTAGGATTAACTTAAAAAATAATGATGTCCTTGTGACATCAAATTCCAGTGTTAGTGGCTTAGTTTTGCACAGCTTCTTTCAGATCACCTGCACTCTCCAATCAAATGCTTTTTTCTATTTGTTCTTTCAGGCTTTCTTCAGAATTTATTTCACACCTCATGTTAAGTTTGTTGTATGACAAGCTGATTTCCTTTTCCAAATTAACTGTATATTGACTCTGAGACCAGTAGCTCTTGTATTGTGATATGCCAGGATCTCCAGCACAGGAAAATAAGTCACACTGGTTCAGAATGTGTCCAATGTAATATAAAGAGTAATTCATCAAGGAGCTGCGAGGTTTGAAAGTGGATGCAAATGGTAACCATGAACTGAGTTTTTCCAGAGGAACATTGACTCTTTTTATTTACATTTCTGACAATTTCATATGAAAAATCCCTTAAAGGTTGCTGGTAATATGTGCAGGTAGTTTCTAGATCACATAATTTTGATTCTTCCTTGAGTTTAGTTTCTTAAAAGGAGAACATAAGTTTATAATTAACAAAGGATTGAAACTAATCTCTCTGTTTCTGGTGATCTGCTTTTCTATGTGAACATTAAAGCATTGTGTCCTCAGCAGGCTGAACATATCTGTATCAAGGACTACTCTGAAAGTACAGTGAAAGTCAGAAAAGTGGACAAACCAGAATTGTTACAGTTGTGTGGATTCAGAAGTACAACACATAGGAACCATGCTGAGTGTTTCATAGCACTTTCTGGACACGTAACATTGATAAAGTTCTTTCACTCGTATTTTGGCGAGCGCTGCACAGCAAGAGGCATTCCGTTCCTTTACTGCCACTGAAAAATGAGTTGAATTATTAGGACCGAAGACATCAGAAACAGAAAGAACTTGGCATGATTATCAAATCAATCTGCAGCAAGTTTTAGGACAAATAACAGTGTGGTATTTCAAATATGCCAAAGTAAACAGCTTGCATTAGAGGCACCAAGGAGACGATAAAAGGTGCACCCATACAGTGCCATTTGAGGTTTCTTGTCAGAATATTAGTTTTCAGAATATTACTGCCCTTCAAACATTATGACCATACTCACAATTCAGAGATGAATTGTGAATGCACCAGAGGGCATATGATACTGGATATGAAAAGAAATGTGAATTCCTGAAAAGAAGTAAAGCCAGTGAAGTTCTATTTCAACAGGGACTTTTAGGGATTCAAGGGTCTGTTCATGCCCTTAAGGAGATCACAGCATCCAAATACCAAGCTGGTTATGAAGAACTGGGAGTGCATGGACATCTGGTAATTAAATCACAATATAGGGTGGAAGGAGTCTACAAATGTGTTGAAGGCTCTGTGTCTGCTTTGCTATAAGCCCTCTGGCCTGCAGAAGAGAAAGGGGATTCACACTCTCCCTTTGCTCCAGGGTGCACCGCCTTTTCCAGACTGGCCTGTTCATATTTTGGAGAACAGAGCATCTTTTTTGTAATTACATATATTGAATAGCTCACCTACCCATCACCAGAATTACATTCATTGTCTCTGTTTTCCCCTTTGTAATTCATTTGGCATAAAATATTTCCTATGATTAGTTTGCATTTTCTCTCATTTATTTGTCATATCAGTTTTTCCCCCCTTTTTTTTTCTTCAGAACAGGTTCAGTGTTTTGCTATGTGTTGCCGAAGCGCTTAACGAGATGAAGCTGAGGCACTTCAGTATCCCTGCCGTAAAACTAATAACTAATAATAGTGCTGGTAGTAATAGAAGGACTGGTTTGTTTAATAAATTTAGAAGGGAACTGGTATAGCTGATTTAGAGTGCATACTGCCTGACATTTTCCAGGGAGACATCAATCATATTGTCTTCCTTGAAAAAGTAAGCAAAGTAAGAGAAAAAAAGAGCTACAGACTAGTTAGTGCCCTTGGGGCAGGGAGAATATATAGCTCCTACTGTGAAAAGATGCAGGAGACAGAGTGCACAGAGATGTTAAATGGCTATTAGATATTAGAGGCTGTCACAACAATGAACTCTTCTGGGCACCTCAATATCAAAAAGAGGTTGTGAAGAAATCAGAAATGAAATAACAAACACCATTCTGTGCTTAAAGATATACTTCTTTTGAAAAATATCACACAGCTAACTCACTTCTGTTTGATTTGTTACAAAGTAATATATGGGTCCAATTTAATAATAATGGTTTTCTGTTGAAAACTCTTCAGAGGAGCAAGTTTAAGACATTTGATAGCTATTTGCTTAACTATCTTAAGCGGACCTCTGAAAAGCTGCTGATCTAATAATATAACTTTATACAACTACTTTGCATGTTAATTAATGTCAGCAGAGACAAAACAGAGGTGGAAAAAACCTACTGCATGTATTCTGCTAGGTGGACAAAAAGCATTTGTTTGAGGAACCAGGGTCTGTTCCCACCTGCTGTAGATCTGTTCTCATCTGCAGTTATCTGAAAGGCTTAATACACAGGATGAAGTGTTCAATGTCAGCAAGACACATAAGGCACGTGGAGGACAGGGAGGTGATCTGAGGCAGCCAGCATGGCTTCACCAAGGGCAAGTCCTGCCTGACCAACCTATTGGCCTTCTATGACGGAGTGACTACATCAGTGGACAAGGGAAGAGCTACGGATGTCATCTGTCTGGACTTCTGTAAGGCCTTTGACATGGTCACCCACAACGTTCTTCTCTTTAAATCGGAGAGATATGGATTTGAATAGGGTGGCCTGTTCAGTGGATAAGGAATTGGCTGGATGGTTGCAGCCAGAGAGTAGTGGTCAACGGCTAAATGTCCAGATGGAGATCGGTAACAAGTGGTGTCCCTCAGGGGTCCGGACTGGGACAAGTACTGTTCAATATCTTCATCAATGACATAAACAGTGGGACTGAGTGCACCCTCAGCAGATTTGCAGACACCACCAAGCTGAGTGGTGTGGTTGGCGTGCCGAAGGGATGGGATGCCATACAGAGGGACCTGGTCAAGCTCTAAAAGTGGGTCCGTGCGAACCTCATCAGGTTCAACAAGGCCGAGTGCAAGGCCTTGCACCTGGGTTGGGGCAACCCCCACTATCAATACAGGCTGGGTGATGAAGGGATTGAGAGCAGCCCTGCCAAGAAGGACTTGGGGGTACTGGTAGATGAAAAGCTGGACATGAGCTGACAATGTGCACTCACAGCACAGACGGCCAGCCACATCCTGGGCTGCATCAAAAGAAGAGGGAGGTGATTCTGCCTCTCTACTCCACTCTGGTGAGACCCCACCTGGAATACTGTGTCCAGCTCTGGAGCCCTTAGCACAGGAAAGACATGGACCTGTTGGAGTGGGTCCAGAGGAGGGCCACAAAGATGATCAGAGGGCTGGAGCACCTCTCCTGTGAGGACAGGCTGAGAGAGTTTGGGTTATTCAGCCTGCAGAAGAGGAGGCTCTGGGGAGACCTTATTGCAGCCTTTCAGTACTTAAAGGGGACTTATAAGAAAGAGGGGGACAAACTTTTTAGCAGGGACTGTTGTGATAGGACAAGGGGTAACAGTTTTAAACTAAAAGAAAGAAGATTCAGAGTAGATATAAGGAAGAATTTTATTTACAACGAGGGTGGTGAAACACTGTCACAGGTTGCCCAGAGAGGTGGTAGATGCCCCATCCCTGGAAACATTCAAGGTCAGGTTGGACGGGGCTCTGAGCAACCTGATCTAGTTGAAGATGTCCCTGCTCATTGCAGGGTGGTTGAACTAGATGACCTTTAAAGGTTCCTTCCAACCCAAACTATTCTGTGATTCTGTCATAAAACAGGGGATAGGACACGATCAGCTGAATCTGAAGAACCTCAGGTATAGTTTATAAGATATATTTTAAACTATCAGCAAAAATGTTAACGATATCTCCTGTAGTGAAATGTTGGTCAAAGAGTTGGTATACGCTCATTGTTAGGCTAATTTGGAACTGGGGTTGTTAAAGCATTCAGAAACCTCCCCTAAGAATCACTCCAGAATGGCAAGGAAAAATTAGACTTATTGAATGACAAATAGAAGTGTTAGGCTTTCTTTTAATTTCTATGATGTAATAGGTATGGATGAAGTCTAGCAATAGTAATTCAGGAACCTAATATAGTTTTAAAACTCTTCAAGAGACAAAAAGATATTGAAGTCAGCTAAATGTAAACTTAGCAAAGACTGATTGACTATGATTCAGCAAAATGAAACTGTGGCTGATACGGTTTCATTTCTGTAAACCTATTTGAGAGCAACCCTTAGAACTGTTTTGAGAAAACTATTTTGTACTTTCTGTCACTCGGAAAGCTTTGTATGTCTAGACTGACGGCGTAACATCCCGGGTAGTAACTAAGCACATTAATAAAAATATTCAACATGGTGTTTTATCTTTAGTGTGAAATATAACGAGACAGCCAAAGAATTCAAACTTGCAAGTCACCGTCTCTGAAAAGACTCTTTGCTGTAATGAGTTTTCTACTCAAGCTGTAGATAATCCATTGTTATTTTTCCAAATATATGCAGGTGGACAGCAATTAAATAATTTTAAAATCCTTTCTATTCCTTAATTTTAATTAAAGTATCAGGTACCTCATTTAATGAAGTAATTGCATTATTGAAAGATGGTATTAGCACAATGAGTTTTCTGTATTGTAACCTTGTCAAATGGAGATCCATCCTATTATGGTACTGCACAAATAATATCATTTCCACATGCAGTTTAGAAAGCAAAATATCTTGCAGCTGACCTTTTACCACTTTCATTGAGTCTTGTACTCCCTAGTGAGGAATTCCACTTTCAGCTTCAGTAAATTGGATGCTCTGGAAGCTCGATCCGATCAGACACTATTATGAAACACCAAATTTGTGTGTTAAAATTGAGACAAAGGGCAAGTGACAACAGAAGTAGAAATGCCACACTTGATGGACCAGATTCTCATTTTATTTCCATCAGTTATTGCAATGTAGTGGAATTACTTCAGCACAATTCTGCCATAAATAAACAATCATGATGTTATTTTGGTTAGAGAGGAAGCGCTATCTAGTGAATAGAAAAGAAAAATTATTTAATCTGCTCTAATGATAGCCACTTATTTTCTGCATGATCTCAAGAAAATGACTTAGCCTTTGTCATTCTGTCTTCTTGTGGTTTAAATAGGTCACAGTAATACTTCGCTACCTTGTTGGATTGTTGTGAGGATAACCGAAGTTTTTCAAGCACTTTGATACCTCCAGGTAAAAGGAGTAAATAAATGTAAATACAATTTTTTCTAGGTTGTATTGAAAGGAGAAGTTGCAATTGGCAGAAATTTATCGTTTTGATGGTTGGCATAACCCCTTTACATGAAAGTCTTGTAATACAAATGGTTGTGTGAAACTTATGACTAAGTGTATAAATTAGATCTTAATGTCTTAAAAGGGAATGGATTAGTGTAGTTCAAAAAGAGACTGAATAATTTTTTTTTTTTTAATTGAATGGGAATGATGGGATAATTTCTCTAGGATGTGGGAAATTCTGCATTATGGATTCATTATGATAAAATGTACACTTGAAAGGTATGGCAAAAGCAGCTGTAAGTCACCACTTACTTTTCACTTTGCTGCCTCCTTGGTCTTTTCACTTTTCACAAATCAAAGAATCTAGGTAATTACACAGATTAATGCTTGAATGCTGTAGTCTTTTTTTCTGTTACCAAGAATATAAAGACTATACTATATACAAATCCCCTTTTTCCCTAATACACATTCAGCATTGGGGATTGTGAGGGACAGGTCAAAGGGCTATTATAAAACCATATCAAATTACATTTACTAGTACCTAACCTAAATGATCCTTCCTGCAGCTTAGTCCTGTGACTTCTCATCCTGCCCATCACAAGAATGCAGAAAGAATTAGTCCTTTCCACTTTTTCACAACATTTTCTATAAAGTCATTCAAAAATGCTCTCTTTTCTTTCATTTAGGCTAAACAATCCTGGTTCTTTCAACTTCTTCTGAATCTCTTGCCATTGCTGCTGCTCTTTTTTTGAGTGATTCTGCTAAATTGACTCCTTTTTGGGTACCGCCTGGGGTTCCAGTCTTTTTTGAGACCAGGAGGGGGATAAAGGAACTGCCAATGACATAAGAAAAATTGCCTTACAAACCAAATTCTACTTTCAACCCCAAAATTACATTGATTAACATAGCATAAATGAGAATATAATCATATAATGATATAATGAGAATATAATAAGACCCCAAGTGATGCAAGCATAGCCTTTTTGTATCCTTAACAGTAGTTCAGCACTGCTAAATCCTAATAGTTCCAATAACTATGATTTGAGATAAAAAACCCTAGAGATTTAATTGATCCTTTTGCTAGCTGTTTGGTTTTTGTCCCTTAGCATGCTGCTTTCTCTTTAGCTCTAGGGATTAGAAACTTAATTTGGCTTCCAATGAAGCCTGGAATTACTACATTATTACTGTATTCAAAGAATCTGGAACTACAAGAAAAGCACTAAATATCACAAAATTTATGATTAAATTTAGAAAATTGGTGACATTAGTCATTTTCCTAAAGAATATCAACGTGACAGCCATTGATTTGTTAAATAAGTCTATTTGTATATAATTGTTTGTAATCTACAAAACCATTTAAACTCAACTAAAAATAGCTTTCTGTCATACAGTTTCAGGCAGCAACGATTTCTTTGTCTTTTCTATTTAATTCAGAAAGTTGAAACTATAAGGTACATTTTTTTACAGACTTTCCCACTTGCTTTCAGGCTGCTGTGTTTCAAGTTGAAATAGCCTATATATAAGATGCAGAAAACAGCAGATAAAACATGAAGAATATTTATTTCTGTATGCAGATTCGCCTGCATATGCAGTTTCACACATCAGAAATATGTTTATAACTTCCATAGGGTAGTTTTCCAACTGTAGGAGATATAAACCAATGAAGGATGATTGAGATTGCTTTTTATAGTATTTTCTATTTCCTATTAATCTGTTTATGATTCTGAAATACTTGTTCCGAAGTCTATTAAAATAAGTGGCAGACTTCCACAGGTTTTGGATCCATCCTTAAATAACTAATAACATTGATGATGTATTTTCACTTGAAAGCATAAGGTTGGCATAGTACTTTTTGTGTCTCGTATGGGCAAAGCAGTTGACTGAGAATTGCAGTTTGTCTAAGCCAGCTCAATTTTAATAGAAAAATTAAATTTGTGACTTATAGCCCCTCCAAGGCTGTTTCTGTTGCTCAGCACTGGCCAAAATCTGTCTTGATTTAAAATGTACGAATTCTCAATAAAATACTGAGATTTTACTGTGTTTGTGTCAAGGCAGAATTTGGCCCAATATCCTAAAATTTATTTATGTGTGCTCTCAAAGACCAGTTTCCATTCATGCATGGAAATCCACACATGCGTTTTTTAGAAAACAGTGATAATTTGCTAACAATTTCACAGTAATTTTGCATTTTACATACCTTCTAGGCTCTAAAGCACAACCTTAGAACATCAATAATTCTCATAATATATAGACTATAAAAAAATGTAATATAGGGAGCCTTGTCCTCTGTTGCAGAGTATTTGCCAACAGTAATACTGACTTCACAAATGTTTGTTTTCAATATACAGAATGCAAAAGCACTTTTGAAATCAGTGGAATTAGATGTCTATAGTCCTTTTTGCAGCTACAGTTTTGCACATCTAAAAACCCTGAAAATCTTGCAGCATGGCATCAAACAAATACAAAAACTCTAGTGAGCTGTGAAATGTCTACTGAGATGTATTGTAACATCTGTCAGTGCAAGAGGTCTAGTTCACATCTTGCTGAAAAAGCAAATTCTACATCCATGAAAAATAGTTTTGAGAACCGGGACAAGAAGTTAATACCCCAGAAATTTTAATGGAGAGAAAATTCCTCAATATTTAGCTGCAGATACACTCCAGGGATCTGGAGGGCTGCTGTTTCACAATCCCCTGCTTGGTCGTATATGAGAGTCTGAGAGCTTTGGAGTCGGAGGTCCAACAAGCTTTCTTGTTTGGGACAGTATGGAGCCCTGAAGAACCTGAATGTAGAGGTAACTATTCAAATGCATGCTCTTTCATTAGTCAGCCTGCAATTTTCTGAAGAAACAGTGAATTTAGCTATCACGTTTAATCCTCTGTAGTCACAGAGCTAAAAAGCTGAGGAATCTGAAGGGTTTTTAGGTCTCGTGGTGGCTGCTGAGGAAGCAGGCAAGCTGGCATGAAACCAGGCGAGTATCCATCAAAAAAGTGACATGAATGAAAGACTCCAATATAACAATTTGTTACAGAAAATTTCTGACCAGCTGTCATTTACAGAATCTTGGTATGACTAAAAACCACAACTAAAAATAGTCTGCTTAGTGATGTATAAAATTATTAGGCATTAGAAATTCAGTTGCTCCAATTTGGTCATGAAAGAGAAGAAAGACTACTCAGAAAGGCATTTCTGGTCGATCTCATCTTGCTGTCTAAGGTGTTATGTGATAATGAAGAAAACCATGTTCTGCTGCTCTCCGAGCATATACAGTTGTGAAAGCTGGAATGGAAGAACAGGAAAAACCAAGACTCTCCCAAATAAATTTCTTCAAGGTATTTGGTAATATTTTGAGTACTTGAGTTATTTTTATGGTGTTCAAACAGTCTGTAATCAAAATTATTTGCAGTAATGTTTAAACACTTTGAAAAGACCAGACATCAATAAGAGTTTCTTGGTAGCATATGATAGTACAATCAACTGGTAGATGGAAGTTAGGGCAAGGAGCTTGTGAAAAAAATTAGGACAAACAGATGAATTAATAATTTAATGTGAGGAAGCCATGCTAATTCCTAACCTTAATGCTTAGAAAAGTCTTGGGGTTGATAATAAATTTTGGCACATACTACAAAAAAATGTCTTCTGCACTTACTTAAGAGGTAGTTATCTTTGACATCTATTTTTAAGACGGGAGGAATTGCCTTTCATTGTCCATAGGGCCACAAGAGACACATGTTTATATTAATTTGGTACGGTTAGGTGAAATTCATCCTGTCTTTCAGAAAGAGCAACTTAAAAACAAGATTGCAGTTGGGTTTTATTCATGAAGTTATGAATGTATTTCATTACTGGTTCTTGAACAAGTAGTATGTTTGTTTTCCCTAAACTGAATATATATATAAAATCAATTCTTTTAAAATCACTTTTAAATTGAGTTGCAAACAACAAATTATTAGGAAAGGTCTTTTCTTGTTTGTACTCTAAAGCTATGTATTGATCTTCGTTTCTCCAGTGTGGGCAAATGTTTTAAATGAATGTCACGCAAGTTAAACCAGCAGATGTTAAGCATTGCTCCAGTTACCAAAGAAAACCTGCAGATGTGGGTGAGTAACCAGTTTCCAGGGGTGTTTCTCAAAAGAACTGTCCATCAGAGAGCTTTGACATTATCAGCAAATAATGTCTCAAGTTTGTGACACTGCTAGATTTCCATCTGTCCCCAAAACTGATGGTGGCACTTGTGTCTGTCCATGTGCCATTTCGTAACGAGCTGAAGTTTAGAACCATAAATCATTCTGTTGCCGCAGTAGTGACAGGTGCAGGATAACAGATGCAGTCTCCAATACACTAAAAGAATGCCATGATTTATTTGCATTAAGGTGGTCTGGGGTTAGCAGTCTGCTTGGAAGTGGATAACCATATGGTGCATGGCTGCTAGATGAGAATATTTGCCTGTAATAATGTACTTTATTAAAATGCAAGCTCCAATATTTAGCCTTGGAAGGTGTCTCTTGACACCCGTGTCAGCTCCTTGAGATGCCCGAAGACCACATTTTGTGAGCTAAAGTGCAGAATGTCACTAATCTTGTGACAGCAAGCTTGGCATCTGGGTGCAAATGTCCAATAGGGTGAAGCGCTTAAACGTGCAAATTTTCCCACTGGCCTCTAAGTTAGGCAAGCACCTAACAACCTAACTGAATGATGATCTACAGAGAGAAGTCTTCTGATGAAGCATTAATTGTCATTGTGCTTCTTAGTTTTTAGTAAAGACGATGACACTGAACATATGGGCAAAGGCAGGACAGCTCTGTGACTAAGAGTATAGCAATAAAAATTACCAGAAGTGAGGTGCACACAAAATCGTCAGAGAGGTCGATGAGTTCAGGTCAGGGAGAGAGTGTCATCTCTATTACAGATTTCTCTGTAAAAAGGCCTAAGAACACACAAAGCAATTGGTCTAATAACAGTACTTCCAACAGAGATCTCAAGTCAGGGAAAGCATGAAAATGTAGTGGTGTTATTTAAGGATGGTAAAAAGTGGTATTTATGTAACTACAGGCCCATTATTCTGATCTCAGAAGTATGTGAAATTTAAGAACATACTGTCAGGGAACAGCCAGTTCTGGAGGAGCTGGAAGGGGTGGGTGGAAGCCTCAGGCAAGGCTGGTCAGGGCAATTAAGGCCTATTAGTGCCCTCAGGGCCCTGACATATTTTGATGGGAAAAGAAACGAGAGACAATGAAAAAATGGAGAATGAGATAAATTGCAGCTTTGTTTACTGAATGTGAATTGCATTGGAATAGCTTGACATCCTTCTTTGCTAACTCATTTTCTAGACAAAGGAAATGCCACCAATGTCATCTGTCTGGCCTACCACACCATATGGGAAATGGGAGAAAATGCAAATTAGCGGAAGAAATTTCAGGTGAATAACGAATTAGATAGAGGAGAGACAGCAGTAGGTGCTTTTGAAGGGGAATGTACTGAGTGGAGGAAAGTCAGGAGTGGAGTCCTTCCAGGAGTAGCCTAGTGACTGATTTCTTAAATATTTTCACATCATTTTAATGTGGAAACGTGCTGCAAAACTTGCCATTGTGTTATGGGAAGTGATTAATATAGAGGAGGTTCAGGATATCACACAAGAAAGAAATGGATGATCTTTAGATTCAAAGTACTGGAAACTGGAAAAAAAATTCAACAGCATGAAATGTCAAATCATGAATTTAAGGAATAATAGAAAGAGTTTCTGCAGTCACCCAAGAGGACATCTCTTGAAAACAACTGAGAAGAAGGATTTCAGAAGGCTAATTCATTCACAAAAAGATTATGAGCAACCGAAGAAATGCAACTACAAAACTGTACATATAATGCTAGGACATTGCAGTTACAGTACACTCAGTAGATAAGGTACCAGATAAAGATGCCATTGTGCAGGGTAGTGTCCTAACAGTCGGATGGACTCTGTCTCTCTCCCTCTCAACTATAGCAGGAAATTAGATGTGTGAATTAGACTCCTACTTTCTAGATGGGTGAAATGTGTGAAATAAGTCACTCCTAATAATTAGCTGGGAATCAGGATTGTTTCAGTTGCACTGATTGTATAAAAGAACAGCAGCAGAACCTGACCAGACACCCCTCCACGCAGCTTCCAGCAGCTTCCCTCCTCCGCTATCACCAACTTCCTAGATTTGGTGAAATGAACTGACCTCACAATGGTCTAATTTTAGGACCTATTAGTTCAAAAAGATTTAATTGTCAACAAGCTGGATCTAACAAAAGCCATCCATACTTATCTAAATCCCTTCTCATCTCTAGAGTCAAAGTGCTTCGCAGACAACAGTGAGAACCTGGTATCAGATACAGAAGCTAAGGCACAGAGGTGGAATAAGATGCCAAAAAACACAGAAAAGGGAGTCATGCAGACAGGAATAGACCCCAGTGGTCTTGAGTCTTAGTACACTGCCTTGTCGACTGGTGCATGCTGCCTACCACAACAGCCTCGGTAAAGTACAGTGGGATCTTGAAGTGATACTAAAAATGCCAAGATTGCAGTTTTAGAAGTGTACACACACGATAAAGACTTCCACCCCATTTTTCATCATCTGAAGCTGCTATAAGGAATTATTCTGAAATCTTATGCTTAAAGGGTTATGGGTAAAGGGTTGTGGGTCATAAAACAGTTTGCAGAGATGACCAGTAGCACTTCTGACCCAATAACTATCCAGTAGATATTCTTCCAGGCTGTTAGATGAACGCGAGAGAGGCAGAGGACAGTTTTTTGAAAGAATAAATGTTTGGCTCAGAGATAAAGATACAGCATTTTATGGATGAGAGTTTTTAAATGCAAAAAGAATAGACAAGAAGTAGCAAGACCTTTTAGACTCGTTAGGCATTAATTCAGAGGAAATCGTTACAAACCTAAAAGTGGAAACCCTAGGCACCCTAGGCACCAGCAGTAGATCACTGAAGTGACTGATTACCCAGCTGTTTTATCCAACAACATCCACATGGATGATTTACAGAGAGTGTGTCTGTATATGACTGATGATATAAAGAACAGAGGAACATCAGCTCTAGTGGGAATGGCCATTTTCAAGAAAAAAACCAAAAAAATCACAAATTAAAGAAAAGGGTAAAGAGAAAAGGGAAAGGGAAAAGGAAATGGGAAAGGAAAAAAGGAAGGAGAAAAGGGATATGAGAAAGGAAAAGGGGAAAGGGAAGGAGACAAGGGGATTTTCTGTGGCAGCTAGCTGGGAGGTGAAGCAGTGGTAGTGGTGGTGCTAGTGGTAGTGGTGGACGTTCCCAGACAGTCTTCCTCTCCAGTGCAGCTGGTGATCCCTCTCAGATATTCTTCCTACAGTAACTATATGGTTTCACCCTGATGCGCTCCACCTCTTTATTAGTCACCCTTAGTCTTTACACTAATCATACTACTCAGAGCACGTTTTGATCGCACACGTGTTGCCTGTGCTAACTGGCTCCTCAGCTTTTTGCAAATGTATTACTGGGCAGTGCTTGTTGGCTACCTAAAACACTGCTATCTCCTATTGGCAGCTGCTAGGCACTACGTGTTCCCTAACATAATGTTATACACTAAAAGCCACAAAACAAAGGGTGAAGAAGGAGGGAAAGCCAAAAAGGGTGGTTCACGCAGTGGTAGCAATTGCTTCTTATGAAAAATCCAATGCCACAGCCATGGTTGTGGTCCAGAACTGGGAGTGCAAAGCTGGGAGGATGACAGCATTCTGCATAGAGGGGTACAAAACTCTGCGCCAGCATCCTCGGGGTATGAAGGTGCACAGCTGCACCGAAAAGTGACTGGCAGACCACAGTGTTGCGAGGGAAAAGCAGCAGAGGTGCAAATGGAAAGCCCTTGGCATCACACAAGTTTCAGACTCCTCTGACTGGGGCTGCAGCAGGGCAATAAACCCCCTTGGACCCTCCAGGGAAGCAGCTGATTTCTGCAGTCAGGGAGAGACCTGGGGTGCTCTCCCTAACACCAATACCTGAGCACTGAGAGAGGACTTCCCAACAACCTCCCTTGTCTCTGCCTGTCACCCTTCCCATTTGTCTTGGCTTTTGGAAAACCATTCCTTCTTCTACATCCTCCCTGAGAGGCGCTTACATTTTGCTCCCTACCTCGTGGAAGATCTTTTCATGTTAGTATGTGCTCAAAACTTCGTGATTAAGGAATCGTTTCATTCGAAGATGCCCTTGCCTTCTTCTGTGTCTTGTGACGGAAGTAAAACCAGGGCTCATGTTCTGCAGGCGCTGTTGCTGTTTATGTCCTGACAGAGCTGTGAGCGCTACAGGATATATGTGAAATCCATAGTTTGGAAAGGAGGATTTGGTAAAAATAAATGAACCAGGGCCTAGTTGTATTCCCACTTTTATAATGTGCTGGTAGCAGCATAGCTGCAATTCTGCGCACATATCCCAGGTTCACAGCTTCCAAGTAGGTCATCCAGAGGGGTAGCAGCAACTCAAAGTCTCTGGTAGATGATCACAAACTCCTTTAAGATGTGCAAGTGGGCAGACAGAGAAGAAGAACATTGTCCTTTTAATACTTCAGGAAACATAAAGAAGATCATGGCATGAATGACAAGCAGTTGCCTTTGCACAGGTGTTGTCTGGTATTCATAGATTCACAGAGTTTAAGGCCAGAAAGAAGTCTTAAGTCATTTTTATTGACTCACTGTCTGTTAGAGGTTAATACGTTTCACCCAGAGAAGTGAGCAATTTCTTCTTTCAGGCTACAATGAATGCCATTGAAATACCTTTGCCCACTATAGTTTCAGGTGCTGCTAAAGCTATTTTTCTTGCACTAAGTTTCTCAGAGATCTTTCTGTTTATAATTCCTACAGGAAACTAAAAGCAATAGTGAAATATGTTTGACCTTTTGATCCTTTGGCCGGCTGGGCTTTTTTTCAGCTCTCACAAATGTTCCATCTTCTCTTGTTAGGACAATTTTTTTAACACAAATTTCTGCCATTGCACTAAGACAGTGTTCATTAAATTTTCCGTTATTGTTTTTAATTAGACCACAGAAATATGTTGCTGGCTCTTACTTCACATACCATGGGATTCTACTTAATGTTTGAATCTCAGTGGCATCCCATTAGTCATTGTCATTTTGGTTTGGTTTAATTGTGGTCACCTTCAGGGACAGAATATGAAAGTGATCATCAAATATTCTTCTGTCTCCAGTCAAGCTGAGTAACGAGCGACTCCTTTGCTGTCCATTTATTTTACAGTTAACTGCTGACCCCAGATGGCTCTTTCATTGCTGCATAGCAATGCACAAAGTGCCTGGCTTTGGAAAGTGTCCAGTTTCCCTGAAATAATGATGGACAGCAGAGAATTAGCATTCACTGTCTTTTTTTCTAAGTCATCTTCTTTTCTTTCAACATCTCTGCTAATGACTGTCGTCCTCTTGTGTTCCTGTGCCATGTGAACCTGGATTTTTTTCTGTCTCTTGGCATTCTCACAATCATCACATTAATAGGGCTGCTTAGCTATCGTAAGGACATTTTTCAGGATGCAACTTACTTTGTCTCCTAGAAGAATACAAATTCCTGTATTCACCTATATATGCACCTTTGTTACACAAGACTTTTGGTATTGCTTACGTAGGAATGGGTACAGGAAAATTAATAAAACAAGTATGATTCAAGTTAGGGCACTATGATCTGGGCGGGGGTAAAACTAAATGGGTAAAAACTGGTTGCATGTTTGGGCTCGAAAGGTCATGTTTAATGGATCACACTCTACCTTGGAGGCCATTAACAAGTAGGATACCGCAGGGGCCTGTTCTGGGATTTGTCCCGTTTAGCATCTCTACCAACAGTCTGGAGGAGGTGACAGAGTATGCCCTCTTGTCAAATTTCCGGAGACCACTTAACTGGAGGGAAATGGCAAAGGAAGACATTTCTAAAGAGAAATACAGTGCAGGAGAACACCATTGAGGTTCTTTTGAAACTCTAAAATATCCTCAGTGAGAGAGACTCAGGCAGAGAGTTATAATGACAGAGGGGTGGGTGGGTGTGTGCGAGTGCATGCATGCTTGTGGGTTTGTATATGTATGTGTATATAGGAGAAAAACTTAGATGGATTCATCAGCCCTACCATTGTACTTGTGAGCTACCTGGTGCACAAAGCTACAATGAAGCAACCAGTGATTTCAATGCCCAGTGTGCTTACTGAGATACAAATCTCTGAAGTATTTGATAGTATCTAACAAAAAGGTACTTTCAAAAAAGTGCATCTTACTGAATGCAAAGACCTACTGCATGTTTTAGATCAATTAAGGAGTGAATGCTCTATCATTTAGTGATCTGAGATCTCTGATGTGTGTTACACAGTCAGAAGTAAATGAATGTTATTAAAATTGCAAGCCTAGCACTAAAAAATTAAATGCTTCCCGATCCTAAGTCAGACTTCTTGTCCAGTTGCATTATTACATAGGTTTTAATTATCACATATATTGCAAAATACTTTTTCTTTCTCTGCAGGACCTCTTTCAGCAGCAGCTATACAATGTCTTGCTTTTCCTTCATTCAGTGCATGACCCCCATTCCTTATAGCTGTAAAACTTTAAAAAACTGCTCTGAAAACTAAAATTTTTTATTTCCTTTTTAGATTTTCCATATGACTTTTTATACCCCTTCATTTCATGCAGTCATTTCAGAATATCCAGGCGTTTATTTACTGTCACAAAATTCTTTAGGATGGAGGGGAGCTATTCTCATTTTACAGAATGAGAATTGAGGACCAGAGATGAAACATGGCACCTTCACCTGGTGAAACAAGGGACCTGGGTGGGACTTTCTAAACACCCAGCTAGAAGCCACTGCTGCATCAACACGACCCTCCACTTCAGAGTAAACCACCAGGATCGGCTTCCCAGTTGCTGCTCCAACACCTGGCTTATTTCAGACCTCTTCTTTAGGATGAAAGCGAATCCCAGCCTTACTGAGGGATGTCCAGTCTAAGTGGCTGGCACTGCACGGGAGCACTAGGGTAGAGGCAAGGGTAGACTACTGCAGTGCAGGGCAGCGGTGGGCTTCCTTCATCTTGAGCTCACCCTTTCTCTTGGCTGCCCCCTTCCCTGGCACCTTCCCTACTAACAGTGGCCACCTCTCTTCTTTCTCCACACCTGCCCGCCTCTCGCTATTCCTCTAACAGCAGCGTCTTTCCGGGGTATAAATGCTTACGGCTGCATTTCATTCTCCACCGTTTTTCTCCTGATTTTTCTTCCTCATTTTCCCTCCCTTCATTCAGTAGCATGCATTGAGTTGAAGAACGCTGCCCAAGTACTTCAGCAGGGTGTTTTGTGTCTCATTGGGCACATTTCCAAGTGTTTTGCAGCTGTAATTTGGGCTTCAAATTTAAGTGAGCTCAGTAGCTCTCTACATGACACTTCAGGCCCTGATTAATATTTAATTAACATAGTCCTTAAGCAGTGAGTCATTGCACAATGTTTCTTTTGCAACCTTACCCTGCTTTTTGGTGTGTAATTCATGTAATCTCTTGTGAACTCTGTCACCCGCTTTAGCATCATGGACAATAAACTCCCAGTTACAGTATTGCACCATTCCAGTAAGAAAATCAGCAGCTGCTGTCAGAGAAAATAATATTTTGACAATATTGAATATTTACACTTTTTAATGCGCCTGGGAATCAGAAGAAGGTACCAACTGTATTATTTCACCTCTACAAACTTCTAGCAAGTGATCCATGAACCAAGGCTTGAGAACCTCTTTCACTTTTACACTTATTCTATTTACGCTTATTATCATCTTTTTCTTTGGGAAGACACTTAATATGCTTCCGAATGTCACAAAAATAATTATTCTTTTGAGTAATAATTAATGAAAAAGCTGTTACAGGTGTTAAAAAAACAGGGATTTCCCCTGCTTAGGCTGACTCTTCTTGCAGTGCTCCACGCGCTGTCTCTTGGCTTCCACTGACGGTGATTTCCACATGGTGCTTATGTATCACAGAGCAGATTTTCAAGTACTTTTTCAGGGACACGTATTCAAGTGAGACCAACAGCTGTCACCGTGATGCTTAAGAACCCAACTAAAGAACTGAGGCTTCAAAAAAAGTTTAATCATTCTAATTTTCTCTCTGTTCATTTTAGAAGAAAAAGCAGAATAAGGCTGCCAGCCCATTCTGTACAGGATGCAATGAAATCAGCACTGAGTGGGGAGAGTTGGGTTTGAAGAGCAGCTTCCCCCCTGTGCTGTGCTAAAAGTTTATGCAGAATGAAGGGAAATATAAAGTATTGGTGTTTGAGGGGCTTAAAGCTATTGAGTTAACGTCTAAACGAAGTTATGTTGTTTTATCCTCTCTCCTCTTCTTTTGCTTTAAGATCTTAGCAGGTTTCCTTCTGATTATTTATTGACGCTGCAGTTTTCAACAGATCTGAATCCCTGCATAAGACAAGAAGAAATAAAGTAGACTAGTATGGTACAGTAAACAGTTTGATAGGACAAGCTATCATAAGCTTACCAATGGGGAAATAAAACAGATAATATCTGGGTTGTTAAAGCCTCCCACAAGGGCAGCTGCTCACTTTTCAGTAGGAACTCAGAAGAGCATTGCAGACATCAAATGTGACATTTTTAATAGGGTTGGTACCATTGAAACACAGCTGTGCTCAACCGGCAGAGCGGCCAAGCTTGGTTCTTTCATCAATTCTGTTTCTTTGCGTTACTTGCACTAACGCGCTTCAGAACAGGAGAGTGGGTCAGATCAAAGGTCTGTCTAGCTCAGTATCCTTCCTCAGAAAATTTCCAGAATTACATCCGCAGGGAGCAGAGAAAGCACATGACAATCATTTGCCAAAATATTTTTCTAGCCTTTAACAGTTCGCAGCTTGGGGACTTCCTGAGCCGAAGGTGATGTCTATGGCTTTAGTCATCCTCTAAGGTTTCTTTTCCTTAGATTTATCCCTCTAGCCCATGTAAACTTCTTAATTTCCATAATAAACTGTACAAAGGAATTCTACAGTGAAACTAATTTTATTTTTCTTTTTAACCTGCCATCTGCTGCCTACATTTGGTATTTTTTAGCTTTTGTATTGGGAGAAGCAGGTAACAGCTGAATCCTGTTCACCATCTCCATTTTACTCATCATTTTGCTGATACCGCTGTCAACCACCTTTTTTCCCAGGATGAAGAGTAAGATGAGGCAGATCCAGTAGGTAGATATGGACTGTTTTCTTTTCTGAGGATTAGTAACTTTTCCAAAACCGGACATTTCAGTTAAAAAACTCTGTGAGGTCTCATCAAATCTGATAAATAGTTAAGACTGCAAAAGAAGAAGACAAATTGTGAAAATGTCAAAACATTTCATTTGGACATTTTCAGAATGAAGTATTCTATATTGCTGAAATGTTTGTTTTGACATTATCTATCTGAAACCTACCAAGTTCTGAATTCTTAAATAGCATCTAAAACAGACTTATTTTCTAAACAAGAAAGTGGAGCGCAAGGCCTACAAAAAGACGAAATAATCACAACCAAATTAAATGCTTCATTTAGAATTGAATAAGAGATTTCCAGTTAAACCAATACTATTCGTCCTAGTTTACTTTGTAGAAACATTTGAAGAGAAATGTTGTTATATTTCGATTCAGACGAAATTACTGCTGTGATTTTTCAGTGTGGCTGTGGAACAGAGACATCTGTCATGTTCCCATCCCTGTTGACTGGGCTCTGAGTGGCTTCCCCTTTTTCATAATGTTTTTGGTCCTTATTTCAATTACCATTCTTTTATGGTTGTACACATTTGGGCAATGGAAGGCAAGTACATGCTGATTTGATACTACTCATGCAGAAAGATCTGGCAAGACTTTGCCTTGTTTAACCTTCCAAACCAAAGGTTAGCAAGAAATATAGCTGCTCCATATAAATACATCAGGACAGACATGGCAGGGAAAGGACAAAATATTCACTGAGTGAAGATGATTTAAACTGAAAGACAAAATTGACAAAAAATCCCAAATCACCTCAAGTGAAATAATTTAGTTAGGAAATTATAAAATTTTTAGCTACCTGAGACGCAAATTTATGGAGACTAAAGAGAATAGAAAAGAGTAAGTTTAGGATGGAACCTGATCAGTTTATGAAAGACTTATAGTAACCTGGGATAAAAAGCAGAACTCTCTGACTGTTTTGTGCCTTATACACACTTTACAGAAGTATAAGGGTCCAGTTCTCTCAGCGCTGAATGTTTCCTACAAATCCAGCATTAAATGTGTTAAAGGATCACAGCGCTACTGCCATGCACCGTATCGGTAATGGCATGGATGACTATTTTGCTGAAACATATCTGTATGCTGGACTGAATCCTTGAGGATTAAATCCTGGGTAAACATGAATCAGAAAAAGCTGGTATGTAGTCTCATGCCTAAAAAAGTTGAGCGTTGCAATATAAAATGTCTACACTAAACTGAAAACAGACTACCTCTCAGTGGGCAACACTAATCCTAAACTTTCAGAATTGTAGTTTGCTCTGCAGATATGGTTTACGTATGTTGGCTTAGGAAAAAAAAACCTAAAAGCTGCCTTTGCCTCCCAGGAAAAACCTGCTGTCGGAGAGACGGGCTGTCCCCCAGCATTATTGCTGTGCGAGATAACAGCTGAACAGTGATGTTATGTTTTAGGGTGCTTGGATGGTCCCTGTCGCTGATGGTGTGATTTGTGCTGGAGTGTTGGAGTGTTGGCCACCCTTGTGCCTGACGTCAAAGGGAAATGGGGTTGCTCCAGCAGTTAAATGCCTGCAGTTTGCTGCTCTCCTTACACTCATTGGATGATGTCTAGAAAAGATTTCTACACCATTTTCAGTCTTTGAAAACATGCCCCATCCTCAGTAATGTCTATATGCAATACATACTAGCACCAAAAGTCTACAAGGTAGAAATTATTTTACTATTTTGTTGTTTAGAATATTTTCTTATTCACGTCTGTGGGGTGAAGGTAACTCTCAATGTTGCAGCACACAGAAGGCAGCCAGGTAAGTCTCCATGTGCTGTGAATGGTACAGAGAAGTCGCTTTCTGCACCAAAATGATGATGTATGAGAAATGTGTGTGCCCAGAGGGAGAGGAAGCAAGGGGAGCACATCGTGCTGCTTGTGCGCACTGTGCGGCAAAGGAGCCCAGCTTCAACTGCGGTGATGGGAAGGCATCACTGGGACCAGCCTAGAGGTGTGCTGTTTTCTCAGGTTGGTGGGAAATGTGAACTTAATTCCCGTCAGACTGAGACCTGCCCATCACCGTGGGCTGGTGTGGCCATCCCTGGGCTGTGGTGGACCTCGGTTCCAGTCCCTGTCCCTGCTCTGATCTTCTGGCTGGTCGCTGTGGGAAACATCACCGTGTTGGGAAGGGCACTGCCCTTGCCCTCGCCATCAGTCTCAGCCCCCAGCTCCCCTGCCCTTGCCCCACTGCTGCCTGACGCTCTCCAGGGACATCTCAATCTGTAGGTGGTTTTAGATATTTGTACCCTGTATAAGAAATGACCCTGCTGACTCAAGCACTTTGATGAGGATGAGTGATGCTCATCTCTCACAAAGAACGGACTTGCACAACTACTCATCCCGAGTCCTCAGCGCAGTGTTTCGGAGGAGCTGGCTTTGCCATCAGCAATGCTCTGCTGCACGTTGTCCATCTGCGGGGCCTCTGGGCGACACCGGAGGCGTTAATACACCAGCCCCCCCGGGGTTTATGAGATGGGGGCCTTAGTGTTTGTGCTGGTTTCCACTTGATGGCAGCAGAGCCCACAGCAACGGGGCGCGGGCAGGTCTCTAAGCCGTTTTCTGTTTATTGACGGGGGAATGGAAGGGACGCCAGCAAAAAGCTGGCTTTTAAGAAGAATAGTCGGTATATTTTGGCTTGTGAAGGTAATGGCGATGAGACTGGCTCTGACAAGCACCACAGTCCTCCTGCCCATTTCCCAAACTGAGAGGCGCAAATACAGTGTCTTTTGCAAGAGGTGAAATCTCCACCACACAAACGACGTATGAGACCAGATTTACGCAAGTCCGTGTTCTTAAAAAAGTCAAATGGCCTGGTAAAATATTTCAGATTTCAGGTTTTTTTTGTCTGTTTTACAATATAAACCGTTCTGAATTGCTGTGTGCTGTGGTAAGTAAAAAGCAGCCAGAAGTTTATAATTTCTGAGGCTGAGCCAGTTTTTGGTGTCGGCTTTACAGTTGTTTTCAGGCAAGTGTCCACAGAAGAAACTAAAAAAGAATTTCAGAGAACAGATAGAGAAGCACAGAAAAGACATGTTGTTACAGAAAGAATATTTTCTGCCAGATAATCAGCTGCTCTGTAGGCAAATCAGTGTTTTAATTAGGTCTGTGTTTGCAGGTGTTTCCTAAGAGCCTGATCAGCTTTGGGGGAAAGCATTATGTGGTGTAAACTCAAGGAGCTTGAACTTTCCTGAGTTCTATCTCCAGCTCTGGAGCCACAAGTCACCTGGCAGCTGCATCATGTACTGTGATGTTGGTTGAACTCTTCTGGCATATTGCAAGGTCTGGAATGAAGGCTGCTCTTCTCATTTTTGTCTCTGTTCCAAGGTTACGTTAACAGAAATAGTATATATATTTCAAATCACGTGTGACACCAGTATAAAAATGAGACTGAAACGTTATTCTTATCTTCTTGGAAGCGTTTGCTGTTGCTATTTAATTGCTTTCCATTTTCCTGCCAGGATAAATAATAGTTTTTAAACTATTCCTCATTGTAAAGTTATGCACTTTGCAAACTGAAGGAAAGAGCCAAAATGTCCGCTGCATTGGATGTCTCTCTTTAATGGGTTCTGGTGGAATCGCAGCTGGCCGGCTCAGCCCGGTGCTTGGAAAGCAGGGCAGAAAAGTTCTGATGGAGACAATCAGAAGTTCACAGAAAGCTCATCTACCTCTTTTCCTGACAAGTCAATTTTTGAAAGTGTTTGCTCGTTGTGAAGCTAGATACAATATGCCACTCCACCATCTTCTGTCCCTTCAAAAGCACATAAACTCTAGAAAAACAAAGCCATAATCAAAAGGAATTTCTTATAAGAATTAAAGAGGTAAACAGACGGGCATATAATCCCTCGTCCAGTCTTACCTCTATTAATTGCAGGTCTTTGGACTGGAAATACGGTGTTTCGCGTACTGCAGGGGCCATAGGAGGAGTTAGCAGGAAGAGCAGTGATAGTCAAGACTGTGTTAGTTACTTTCAGGTTCTTCATCTGTTTTTCATGGGAAAGGCTCAGGGAAATGAAGTAAGACCCTATAGAGTGGCCATCTCACTCCATCTTCTCCTTTTGTTTGGGTTTCTTCAAGTTCACAGGACTTCAAGAAGACTTTGAGAGCTTATGGGATGTGGGATGGGATGGTTGCCAAGGGAGCTGCCAGAAGCACTGGACTGAGGCCCAGAGAGCGATGCTCGGTTTCTTTCTCTCAACCTTTTTAAAATTACTGCTTCCAAAGATGTTTCCCTACTTTTTTTTTTTTTTAACTTACTGAAGCCTGTATTTGTGGTTTAGTAACTTTTTCACTCTACAGATATCTGTTGTACTGGTCAACGTTAACTCTGAAGTGCTTATTCAGTGCTTTGAGACAGGCTTATGAATAGTAATGACTGTGTGACAAAATCTGTCCACCATCTACATTGAGTCGTACTGTTTTTTGGCCTAAAATTATTCTGTGACTACAGTGCATGACACATTTTTAAAATTCCATGAATCACGTTTTATTTTAGTCTTTGGGGAATGTGGGAAATATGTTACAAACCTCTGACACAACTATCACAGCCAAGAATCTCAGTTTTAAATGTGCCTAGGTCTTTGGATTCTGTTCATAGAAGGTTAAAGGGTTAATAATGTATTAATCGTTACAAATATATTACAATTGTAAATCAAGGCACATCAAAAGTGTTTATAACCTGTGTTCATGGACAAGCTATTCACCTACTGGAGTCACAAAAAAAGATCTATATTGGCTGAAATAACCATAAATTAGGACATTTATTACACATGAGTAATGTTTACAGCCCTCCTTTGCAGGCAACTTTGATCCAGATTTAGTTTTTAAAGTCTGAACTTTCTTGGTATCAATTTCTGTGAAACTTCTCATGAGGCGACCTTCAATGTTAGCACTGGATCGCAAAATATGGTGTCCATCAGGCGGCTCAGTTGGTTGTAAAGCAACTGAGGTTTCTAGCAAACACACAACGCTATTGCCAGTGAGACAAGATCAGATCTAAAGGAAAGTGGGTGGCATGTTCCAAAGGGTAACGACTGGAAAAAAGGCATTTTTTTTTCTCCTTTTCTCTATTGCCAGATTAATTTGTTGTGCATAAATAATTATTTAATGCTGCTGGCTATATTGAAGTGTTGGTTTCACCTGAATATTTATTGCTTCTTTTTGTATGTTTAATATCAACCTATTTTTGTATGTTTAATTATGCATTAAGGCATTTAGCATTTTCATAGGTATCATTCGATTGCTATTCAAATCAAAAGAATGATATATAAAACTTCCCTTTGTCACTTAGTATAGTCAGTTTGAAACATAATTATTTCTCTTTATATAACATTGTAATGTTTAATTTAATTAGACCTAAATCTTCATTTAGGCATCTGTTTGGTCTTTGATATTTTTTATAGGGTAACAGCCAGTAGCATGGACAGGTTTCAATTACTCTTACTCACAAAGGTTTGAAATTGTGGCATGAATTGGAAAGGGATCGGCAAAGGCATTTAGGTTAGATTATTAGCTAAAGAAAGCTAATATTAAAAAACAAACAAAACCCCAGGTTTTTTTTCCACGTTAAATGCTCAGGTCTTTTGAACCCCCTATGGTTCTTTATGTTTTTGATCCTTGCGAAAATCTATCGAGATTTGGAGAGGGTTTTTTTTTAAAATTCAGAAGAGAAATAAAGACGTTCAGGAACTGTGAAAGGCTTTTTTGGATCAGTGAGTCCAGGTTCTCATGGTACAGAAAGCCGTCATACGTTACCCTTTTTGTTACTGGCAAGACTTAAAACTAGTTTTTCTTCCCTTCCCTTATTAATCCTCTTTGAAGCTTTTTCCCCACTTCAGTAAGAGTTTAAAAACATTCTTCCAATCTGAAGACTAAAACTTATTCATAACCAGTTATAGCTACATGTTCTTTCTTTACCTGAAGTATCTCTTCTGCTCGCTGTTTATCTTCTAAGCCAGCTGTGTCTTAACTCGTTTTGTTAGACCGAGCAAGCCCAGCTTGGAGCCTTCCTCCCGAAATAGTTTTTCTCTTCCTCTGACTGAAATAACGACCCTTCAAAGCACCCGTTTCAGCTGATTTTATCCTTCTTGGTTGGCCTGGGGTGCGTGGAGCTGTGTACAGGGGTTTGGATGACAGCTCCCTGTGATTTCTCCAGTGTCATTCCCACCTTTCTTTCCCTGCTGCCTACTTCACCTAACGCTAAAGCTGAAATGACACTGGGAGAGCAAAACCTGCCAAGCTGAGTTTACCTGTGACAACGAAAAGGCAAGGACTCTCGATGAGAATTTTTCATGACTCCACGAGATGGATGTGTGTTCCTCCGCTGGAGACAGGACGAATTCTGCTCACAGAGAGCCCTTTCTAATGATAAGTCATCCTTTGGAGATAGATTTTTCCACCTTGTTTTCTGAAGCAAATAAGGCCAAGTGCTACAATTGGGACATCTTCCCTGGGAAATGAGTTTCAGATACTAAAGAATAGCTTATTTCGAGACCTGCAATGAGGACCGGGCCACCTGCATTTCACTTTCTCTCTGCTTCTAGTTTGGCAGGAGGTGTCCTAGGTATTCCCTGCGGAACGACACAGCCTTGCCCACGGAGAAGAGTCAAGCCCAGTGGGAGCGGGGAATGACGGCGCTTTGGCACAACTTCAAGCATCTTCTCTCGTCTCCTTGTGCCACATGCAGAAATAAAGGCTCTCCAGCTACTTGTGGGTGAGTCAGCAGAGCTGCTCCTACCACTCATTGCAACCGCCCCCACAAACCACGATATGCCCTGGTGCTTGGCTGCTCCACACAACACCTAACATCTGGATAAAGCGGCATGAAAATTCTTAATCTACCTCTAGTGTTTTGTGCGGTTTAGTCACTTGATTAGGAAGGATTTGAAGGAAGTGCTCTTGGTGACTTACAAATAGCATATGAAAAGATGCAATCTTAAACTATCGGCCAGACGTGGAGCTTTGCTTTTTCTGAGCTTTGCTTTTTCTGAGCTTTGCTGCTAGAACAGCTCTAGAATAAAATCCGAAGGGACTTTCTACTTCCTCAGTTGCTCAGTGTGACCTGTAAATGGGTGGTAAAGACAGAACAGAAACACCGCTGCCTAACGCATAGCAAAATCCAGGCTCTGTATCCCTAGTAGCTCAGGGAACGACCACTGCAAAGGCAAATGGAGGGTTATTCTGAATAATGGCAACTGCTAGTTCTTAACCCAGGGCTTTGTTAGGCTGTTTTCTCAGAGATGGGCAAGATTTAGGCCCCACTGTCCTACAAAATTACATATTTCAAACCTTTCAAAACATTACACGTGACAATCAGCCGTTCAGAACCACCCAGCAAGGCAAGCCCTATATTTTTAAGTCTTTCTTTGCAAAGTATGTAATTTTCTTGTCAGACTAGAGTCTTCTTCATACACATATAATACACATATACACACACACAGAGAAATGTCTTACTGTAGACTTCTGTTATTGAAAGAAGTAATTTTCCTTTCTTTTTAGGAATAGCCTAAGTAGCTTATGCACTTATTTTATCACTTACTTATAGTTATGTGGGAGCTATTAATTATCTACCAATTCCAGCTTATAGGGGTGAAAAGTTTTTGAAGTTGCTTTATAGTGACAGAGATATGAGAAACCTCTAAGTTACAGTTAGGAAGTTTTGGAGACTACATTTCTTTTATTCAGCTATTGTAGCGTTTTTACGCCCGACACTTTGAATAATTTCGGGGTAGTTTAAATATTTTCTGCTCATGCAAAGTCCTGTACAGAGTAACAGGGGGAAGAGAAATTATAGGAATTATTCTGGTCAGAGAAAAAAAAAAATTACTGCAAAGAATCTCTGTATCAGCCTAATTTCTCATGGAAATTCATTTCTCAGCTGGATTCCTTCCACTGAGGATGCTTTATCTCTCCTCATTCACACTACTATTGATCTTTAAAATGAAACAAACTCTTGTTCTTTCAACTTTAAAAAAAAATGTTAGACGTTTTCATAGTTTGGATACTATTTTCTTTCTCCTCTTCTCCTCTTCTGGCATTAGATGTAATAGAATGAACGATCTTAGTAGTTTTCAGTTTTATTTTTTGCACTTTTTAAATTGAGAAAACCCAAAAGAGCTTGGCAAGAGGGAAAAGAAACTCTCCCAAGTACAGAGAACATCAAGTTACAGAAAAGAAAAAAAAAAAAAAAAGCCGAAAAAATGATGAAAACTTCCTGGGCAGCTTTATTCCACTGAAACCTTTGGCCAACACACCAAAAATCTTCTATTTCCCCACTTTCCCATGAGTTAATAAAACTGGAGAAGAGAGTATGGGGAAAAAATCAAAATGCTGATGAATTAAACAGATACATGTTTGGAAACCAAACATCAAATATAAAGAATGTATTTCCAAGAATATCTAGATCTCGCATGTCTTTGTAAGTGAGTTGTTGTTTACCTGAAGTCATTTACACTGGCACAAACTTTTTGTAGCACAGTTAAACTTGGCTTCCTCCGTAGATATTTGTCCTATCCTCATTGTCTGCATCTTCTGTTAGGAATTAAACTTTATTAGTCTGCTAGATGTAAAAGATGAAAGTCTCAGTGTGCATTTCTCAGTCTCCTTTCTACCTTTTCTACCTTCTCCAAGTTCTAGATTTTTTTTTTTTTTTTACGTGCAGGAGTGATATAAGGTGTCTCTAAGCAATGTGCAACAAGCACAGCTGAGAAGGAATCTTTTAGTTAGAGAGCAAGGGTCCCTCTGCCAGTCTCTGACACTTTAAAAACTGGAATATCCTGACCTTGAGCTGCACTTGTGGGGAGCAAGAGCGCCACAGGATAAGAGCATTTGCCGCTAGATTAAAAGACCTACACACGTCTAAAGATGCTCTGATACAATTATTCTCAGGTAATTCCAATCATCTGTATTTTTAGACCATTATTACCTTTTTAGTCTTAATTGGTGCCAGATGTGTCCATCATATTACCTGTTATATCATCTGGCTGACAATTTAAAAGTAATATAATGGGGCATAAAAGCCTAAAATTAAAGAACACTTAATGGTACTTACTGTAGTGATCTAAAAATAAGAAGTTACGAGGAAGAAACAGTACCAGCTGGGCTAGCTCATCAAAGAACTGTACCATCGACCATGGATGTGTCTAACAAATTGCCGTACTTTTACAAATGGGCCAAAGCAGCAGCTGGTGTAAATTAGTACAGGTCCAGTTCCTTCAGCAGAATGAATGTAGCATCGGCACAGAATCTCACCCTTTAAACTCCACTGAAAGCAAGATGAGAGGTGACTGCTAGCTAGCATTCTGCTGAAACTTTTATTCATGAATGATACATTAAATCAGTAAAAATAAAGGGTGCTACTATAAATGTTTTATTTATATCATGTAGCATTACTTCTGGGCTTACAGCCCGGTAAGACTGTCACTCTCCAAACATAACTAAGACAATTCTCTTTGCTCTAGAGAGCTACACCATCTAAACGAGGAGTAAGTTTGAAAATAAAACTAGTTAAATTGCAGAAAACTCCAGAACTGAAGATGCAACCTTAACTTAACAGTTTTATCATGCTTTGTGGTTCAATTGTTACAGGTCTTTCTCCTGCAGTTTTTTTTCCAAGTTTTGGTACTAACTAGAGAGTACACCTCAAATGCATCCTCAGGCTGTGAATAAAGCTGAAGTCCCGAGACCTGCCTCTCATTACCATCCAGACTGCATGGTCAGGTCATGTCTACATGACTAAATGAGTGTGATCCTTGACCCCCAGGCCAGGTCCACATGGCTGACGGTAAGTTGCCCATCTGCATCCACACTGCCTTGCAACTGGGCTCGGGTCTCCCCTGGATGCCGTTTGGTGCCCCTGCAGCCCTGCAACGTGGTTACTCTTCTGCGTATTTGCATTTTGGGGTGTCTGTAATGTTGTAAGAGCTGATTCTGAGCCTACTGGTGTGTTGTCTTCATAGCATGAAACTGCAGGTACATGTTGCCAAGCCTAACACGTGGCATGAGGGCACTTGGGAGGTGTTTGGTCTTTCTGGAACAGCACTGGAGAGCAAAGGCAAAACCTGAGATGGAGGTCTCCATCCGTACTGTGTTTTTGGAGCTGTCCCAGGGATGAGCCCTCCCCAGGTCACACTTGGGTGATGCCTTGCAGAGAGCTACCTGGGATTTTTCAAAATGTTTTTGGCAGACCAGATCTAGCCCCGTAATCAGAACCACGTCTTTGAAACCTTCAAGCTCCAAGAAAGGCATGAGAAGAAGGTTTCAAAAAAACCTCAGCACTTGAAATGCACCCAAAAAATATCTGACCGTGTATTTTGGGCCTAAATGGAAGCTAAGTTATTTTGAAAGTCTGGTCTTGCATAAGATGACATACAAGTATAAAGCTCTGAAAACACCGGTTGGGTGTATGTACCCAGAGTGACTACTCTGACATCCAAATACATGTTTTATGGGAATTCCAAACCTCCAGTTCTCAAATCATGTCGGTATCTATTTACTTCCTCTACCTTTTCTTATTCCAGACACTGGTTACCAAAAACCAGAAAATGGTTATTGATCCTGTGAGAGTCAGGTCCCACATATTCGAATGGAAACTGATTTAAAAATTGCCATTAATTAATATTAACTAATTGGGTGAGTTTAGTTTAGATTGAAATTGATATTTCTAATTGTATTGGTTCCAGTTTTAAATGAAGTTTCTTCAACAGTTTTGTTAGGATAATAAATGAGGGAAAGAGAACTGTGATAATTAAAAAGACACAGTCACTATATATCAGATGAGTCTCATTACTATTATTCTTAGTACTAACTGAACACATTTTCATCTGGAAATATTGCAGCTATCTTTGTTGCATTTATCTCCTACTAATTACTTAGTCCAGTAAGTTTTGCCTGGTCCGGGCAAATTTGCACAGAAAAATATTACTTCATCTATTTCCTTTCGGGTTGCCAATGCCACAGTTAATCAGACGGGCAACGCCTTTCATCACAAATCTGCAAGATAATCCCGTTTCAGAACTACTATCAGAAGATTTTTAAGGGAAAAGGAAACATAAAAACCAATCTATTTGCCAGGGTAGTTAGAAGAATAAACAGGCTAACAATTTTAAAGAAAAAGAAGATATAAAGAAGAAAATCTTGCAACTGTACTAAAGTATTTCAATTTTTAAAACTTTGATGGATAGTGTCACCTTAACTTAGAAATGCTCTTTGTTGTCTGCCTGGCCCAAATACTTCAAGACTTCAAATAACCTGCCAAAAATTCAGTCTCTGAGTGAGAAATGTCCCCTCATTAGGCACTGTGGAATTACTGATATCTGCTCACGGCTGTCCACTCCTGGACGACATCCTGCCAAAGCAGCAGCAGTAGATCCATCTACCCTAGCCCCAATAAAAAAAATAAACCACAGCAAAACTTCCTTCGCTTTTTGTGTTATGCGGAGCTTCACTACTGTATAACCTGTAACAATTCCAGGTTCCAACAGGCTTTACATGCTCAGAAGCCTAAATCTCAATGCGCATTTTAAAGGATTCTTACATGCCTGAAAACACAAATCGCTATTTGGATTTTCAGCTGCTCTTAGATGCCTCATACCTGTTTATTGCCATAATAGTTGCAAATAGCAAGATGATATGTAAGTGTATATCATCTTGCTATTTGCATATATAAGTATATATATAAGTAGTACGTAGTAGATATATATTATGTACAACGCAGTATATAACATATAGTACAGTACACAGCATATATATAACATGTGCTATATACATAGAAATACATACTATATATGTATATGCCATATATAAAAATATGTTTTTATACATAGTGTAAATAATAAGAAGCAATAAACTTGCATTTGAGCACGGAAGATTCAGACTGAAGATTGAAAGAAACATTCCGGCGGTCAGGATGGTGAAGCACTGGAATATACTGGGCTGGCAAATTGCGTTCACTCAAAGTCTGTAAGAACAAGTTAGGAGAAGGCCAGGACCATCTTACAACTGGATGATTTTGTGTTACCGTAATTGGATGCTTTTGATTTTGCTTTTATGAGGCTAAATTACATACAAATAATTTTCAATCAATTCACTGGAAAATAGACTTCCAATTGACCGTGCATTGAAACAGAAAATTTGACAAAAGTATTCAGATAAGCAAAAAGAACATCTAAAATAACTCAGCAGTCTCTGATTCAAAATTAAATTTGCTGTGCTCTGAGAATTTTTGAATACCTGATAAAAATAATCTGTTTTCCTAGAGAGGTGGTGGATGCCTGAGGCCAGTCAGTGTTTAGGAGGCATTTGGCCAATGCCCTTAATAACATGCTTTAATTTTTGGTCAGCCCCGAAGTGGTCAGGCGGTTGGAGTAGATGATCGTTGGAGGTCCCTTCCAACTGAAATATTCTATTCTATTCTATTCTATTCTATTCTATTCTATTCTATTCTATTCTATTCTATTCTATTCTATTCATGTTTATCACTGAGGGAATGTTATTTATGCCTTTCATTGTTATAGATGGGGTTTCAACATAATATGGGGAATAATTACACTAATACTACGTATTTTAGAAATATTAGGTATTTTTGTTCCTTTTTGGTATACGTGTGGCACGGTTAACCTTAGGTAAGGCGGGGCTATTCCTAGATTTGCTCAAATGCAATTTTCGTCCTTCTAACAAACCTAAAGCTGACCGACCAGGATAGGCAGATTGGTGCTTTTCCTCAATGTAATCCATCCTTTGCTCATGATGATCTCTCGCATCTCTTTCGAGCTCATTACATAAATTTGGGTGTTATTTATCCACTTGCAGAAATGTTTGCAGTGCTATTTTGCGGTCTCTGGCACCGCGTTGGTGATGAGGAGAGGACTGTGAGCCAGCAGTGAGTGGAAGGGGCTGTGGGAAGCAACAGCACGGCCAGTGGGGTGGTGGAACAACTCCCTGACATTTCACAGCTACAGGTAAGCAGAGTAACGTGAGTCCCAGCAATCATCTATGGTGCAGGGAGCTACACACTAAAAGCAGCTCTGGCGTTCAAAGGATCTGAACAAAATAACTGATGTCAGCGTTGAGCGAAGGGACTTTGGTTCTGCCACCTCAGCCGCCATCACCTTGTTTCTTTTAAAGCCTTTTCTTGCCACCTTGCATAAACTGTAAGCATCCTGGTTTACAAACCAGGTTGCTGCTTGGCCTCTCTTCAGACCAGCAATTTGCCTTTTCATGGCAAATTACTCCTTCAGAAAGAGGATTTATACCCCCAAAGCTTCCCACACAGTAGCACTCCGGTCTGCACATACACAAATTAAACCCTCAACAATCAATTTAACTCGTGCATAGAGACACTTTATGGACAGCTTACGAGGGGTGCTGGTTGCTGGCCAGGCTTTTCCAGCCTTTTTCTCTGTCTGCTCTGCTTGCTTTGCCTGCTGCAGGCCCAAACAGGGCTATTAACCAGCCTTTGATACCTCAGCTGGCTTGTTCGGAACTGGCTCAGGTACCTCTCATGGCATTAAACTACATTTTTGAGACTGAACCAGTGGAAGCCAAAGAAAGCACTTAAGAAATTTCACCTGACTGTCAGTGTTATTTCAGTTATTGTAACTCGCCTCTGGGGAAAGGGTACCCTGCTACATCTGTCTTGTACTCTCCTAAAGTGAGGACAAAGAAAGCGAAAAAAGAGTATTTAAGGTTAAGAAAGCATCTCTGGAAGGGAAGGAACAGCTGTTCTTTTTACTACCTGAAATCACTTCTGGTGCTTTACCTGAAAGCACTTTATTTAACATCTCCTGCAAAACTCTTGCAAATGAAGGATCTGCCCACCAGGATTCTTTGTTTGCTCAGAAAGGAGCAGTACAACCCATCACACACGTCTCTACCTCCCAGGGATACCTGTTCACATGTCCTTGGCTGGCAATCAAGCCATTGGCTTGGGTGAGCTACTTGGACTATAGTCAGGGATTGGATAACAAAGCAGTGGGAAGGATGAGGATGGATGATTCCCATGTGCATGTGTATATATGATGTGCAATGAAGTCCCTCCCTTGTCCTCTGTAGAAGACGAAAGACAGATTCTCAAACACTCCCTGCCTGGTTATTTTCCCTTCGATCCTAACACGATGCTTTACTCCACAAGGCTGTGGGCCACGTAGTACATTCGGGCAAGGAGCATGTGCTAACCCTACAGATTAACTCCAGGAGGTGTCCAGCAGCTCCTCTCTGCAGAATTCATCATCAGCACTTGGGCTCTCCTCTCAGCTTTGGCTTTTCCAGCTCACGCCATATGAAAGGAACCGTGCCTTCTGGGCATCAGACTTCTCAGCTGTGTTAATTAAACCCTACAGGCTAACCTATGTCAATATAATTTCTTCATATCCCACTCTAAATACGGTCAATAAATAGCTGGCAGGAAAAGATTATTTTTTTCTGAAGTGGGTCAATTAGAGAAATAATTTGAGCGTTGCCCCCAAGAATAGCTGGGAAGAGAATGACATTGACATTATTGGCAGATTTCCATCATTCATCTGTATCAGCCATGTGTTGGCTTTTGTCAATAAGATTTTATTCTTGTCCATTTTTTTCTCATAGGTATCAGAATTCTTTACATCCTGTTAGGCTACTCTGAGATATATTTAGAAACACAATTAGTGATCCTAACGCTTCATTCCTCTGTCCCCAGGGGAACTTAATTAAAATTGTTTCCCATTTAGGCCTGTGCAGCAAATAATATGTCTTATCAAATGAGGGGAAACATTTTGTGCAAACAAACAGAAATTAAAATTTAGTCAGTGAAAACTGCCTTCTTCCTGGGCACACAGAAGAAAAATATTATGTGGCCGGCCTTGTAATAAATGCATTGCTTTCCAGAAAGGAGGCAAGAACCAAACAGAACTAAAATGTAAAAGCTAGATGGGAACTTGCATCCCGTCTGCAAAATCGTATTTGAAAAATAATTTCTGTCCAAATAGCCTCTCATCTAACTTTTAAGGAGTATTTGGACGACTTCTAACTTATAAGGAGTTTTCAAGCAACACTGAGGACTGACTAGCACAGCACGCCACAGCTTGACTCCTCTGTCATCAGGACTCTGACTTGCCCCCTTCAGCTCCAGGCTAAGTCACAGTACAGAGGTGAGAGACTGGGTTATCGTGACATATCTAATGCAGATCTTCTGTTGGTGGAAGACCAGTTCACTGAGCGTTAAATAACATAATCTGTCATAAACCCAGGATTTATTCTTCCCATTTAATTTGGAATGATGGTTATCGCTGTTGAGAGTAGAATTGAACATTTTATCTTCCACCTCTAGGAAGTATGTGGTAGACCCACTGGGGAAATATTTCTCCAGAAGCACTTTCCTGCATCAGATTTACCATGCTTACAGTTCCTGAAGAAGTTCTTTTCTTCACAGCAGGTTGGAAAGGCAGAAGAAGGTCCCTTCTAGGATGAGCTCTGTGGAGAAAGGCAGCATGGGAGCTACCTCTTCCATCACAGGGGAGAGATACTGGAGACATCTGTGATGGCCTTAGATTGGAGAGACCAAGATGTAACCAGGTGCGCAGACATGCACAAACACACACACACATATCTTATGTACCATACAAAATCTCTCATGGGACATACTGTCTGCAAACTCAAATTTTAACGATAACTGATGAAAAAACCTGTTTTGAACTAGAAGGTATAACATGACTTAAATCATAGAATGGTTTAGGTTGGAAGGGGTCTTTAAAGATCACCTAGTCCAACCCTCCTGCCACGGGCAGGGACATCTTTCACTAGATCAGGTTGCTCAAAGCCGCTTTCCTCAGTTGCTTTTCTCAGTCAACTGAGGACAATTATTTTTAGTGAAGCTGACTTTTGATTTGAGGACCTTAAAACTGTAAATCAACTGAAATCACAGAAATAACTGACCCTAATAATCTAAACATCTTCTCCCGGTGACCGGCCTTCCACTGGGAGAGCATTCAGTGAAAAAAGTCTTTGCCACAGGGAGTGCTCTGCCTGCTGCAGCAAACCCCGTCCATCTGCAAGACATTCCTGGCATCCCTCTCCCTTCCCTCCCTGTGCTGTAGCAGGGGATCAGCCAGGGACCCCCTCAGGGCAAGGGTGGCCAGAGCACTGGCTGGGAACAGAATCGGACCATAAGGAGTAAATGTGACTCTGGAAGAGCTGCGCAAACTGAGAAACTGGAGTGTGTTCAGAGAAGAGCAATGAAGGTGAAGGGTCTGGAGCACAAGTCTTATGAGGAGCAGCTGAGGGAGCTGGGGGTGTTCAGCCTGGAGAAAAGGAGGCTGAGGGGAGACCTCATCACTCTCTACAACTGCCTGAAAGGAGGGTGTAGAGAGGAGGGGGTCAGGCTCTTCTCCCAAGTAACAGGCGACAAGACAAGAGGAAACGGCCTCAAGTTGTGCCAGGGGAGGTTTAGGATGGAATTGGGAAAAATTTCTTCACCGAAAGGGTTATCAAGCATTAGAACAGGCTGCCCAGGGAAGTGGTTGAGTCACCATCCCTGGAGGTATTTAAAAGACATGTAGATGTGGCCTTTAGGGACATGGTTCAGTGGTGGTTTTGTCAGTGTTAGGTTAACGGTTGGACTTGACAATCTTAAAGGTTTCTTTCAAACAGAATGATTCTACACTTCTATGATCCTGTAATTCTATAGGTGTTTAGATGTTGTATATTTGAGAAGGGGAGGCTTTCCATTAAAATTCTTTAACCATTTTTTTTAATGATCTGTTCCAGTGACAATACAAAAGGAACAAAGTTAGGATAAACTAAACCTCTGTTTAAAGATTAGATGGGAGACAGGAGATGGGAGATGGGAGACAATACTCGGCGATTTCCTTCTAGCCATAAATACTAGATTGACAGTTTTGATATTCCAAATATAAGCCGATGAGCAGCACTTTGCAGGCAGAATTTGAAGAGAGGGAAGAGTCTGTATAAATTCTTGCCCATTAGACCCGTGGATGTGAAAGGCACAGATAAAGATACAAACATTACTGTGAGTACGTGAGAAAAAAATGTGCAAAGCTACTGGAATTAAAACAGAATAAAACATTCCTGGAAATCAGTCAGGAATAATTCTTCCCATACTGTGTGCTAAATGCGCTGTCTTCATATTTGTGAGGGAGGTATTTTGAATTAAAAGTAGATTCTTTAACATTCTTTTGTTCGTTTGTTTTTAGAAAAACATTTTTTCTTAATAGAAAAAAAGGCATTTTTTCAGCACACTAAGTTTGGAATTGAAGAGGTGTTGTTATATATATTGCTATGAATAATGTTGCTTTATCTGTTTCAGCTGATGTCGTTGATTTAAGGGATCAGCTCCTTTCAATGAGTTATTTGATGTATGGCGTCAGCTCCTCAGAAAAGCTGAGGATCCCTTTTAAGTGAAGTTCCTTAAATTATTGTGCAACGCTTCCATGCCCTCCCACACAGAGTAAGATTTTCTTGGTAGCTGAAGTTTTGTAAAGCAATTTTTTGGTAAGAAGAGCAAGCATTACCCAAAAAAGTGTTGTCTAATAGTCACATCTCAATTTTTTTCTCTCTCCTTTCCCAACAGTGTAGTGAAACGCTACTGTATGAGCTGAAGCAAGCCACACAACCTGCCAAGGTCTAACATTCTTTATCTTAAAAAAAAAAAACCCTATCAAAATATCTCAACAGAGTGTTGTGGGACTCAGCCTTTCAGGCACCGGTGAATTGCCTGGGGGCTGTCGCTGCGTCTTCCGTACCCGCCTGCTGTTCCCCGAGTTCTGAGTTGCAGGAGCAGCAATGCTGGTGTGCCTGTGCGCTGCTTTCAGTAACACGCTCGTCAAAGAAATACATCCTCAGATGTAGAGTTTCAATTCCATTGACTCTTCCCACTGAGCAGAGCCGGGCAATCCTCCAGGAGGAATCGGCAGGAGAGGAAATCTCACTGGTTTATGACTGAACTTGCTGAGTTTGCAAACGATATTAAATGAGAAATCCGTCCCGTGATTGCAGGCAGCCCAAATGTCCTGCTGAGTCCTCTGTCCTCTAGTCTGTAAAAAAAAAAAGAATCGGGAAAACGAAGGAACATCTTTTACTGACTTGGGAACAGTTTTGCGAGGGTTCACCACCTGCATCACATTAGTACTTCAGGATAAAGCTCCCTTGGCGCTTATGATGCCCTTGCAATCACACGGGCCGACTGACGACAGAATTGGGCCCCTAGCCATCCCCTTCCTGCTGTCCCCGAATGGTACCGCAGAGCAATGCTGTGAGCAGCTGTTTTCCTCCACATGAGACGTTTGCCATTTTGCTCTAATTTGTACTGTTTAACTCCTATAATGGGAGTCGTTGCAGCATTTCATTAGGACTATTCCTTAACCATGAACCCCTCAAGGAGCAGAACATCACCAAGCTGCCGTCGCAGCTAAGACCAAACAGCCCTGTTTGTTGTTCGGTTATGGCTTCATCCTGTAGGGATTAAACCATTAGGATATCATTGAAGAAATCGGCCTAGCCATGATTGACCAATAATACAAGCAATTAGTAACCACAAAATAAACCTCTATCTTTAAATAAATGAAAACATGTTTATTTAAGGAAACGTCACTCACTCAAATGCCATTGGAACCCCTAACTAATTTTCTTCCAGAAAAGTGTCCAAGCACATGCTTTGTAAGTGCTATTGGCGTACATTAAAACACGTGCTGTTACTACCCTGTCCTGCTGTATCTAAGCAGTCTTTAGGCATGTGCTCTCTACCTAGGAATAGATAGGCTTTTTTCTCTCTGCTTAGAAGTGCCCTCAAATTTTGTCTCCAGCAATGAACTGGAATAGATAAAGACACTTTTATTGATTATTAAATGCTAAACCAACCAAGTCTTGCAAGCCCAAGAATGCCTATAACTACTGGCACATTTATATCTATTACTGATTGGAATTGCTGAAAGGAAACTAATTCCAAGATCAGGCAAGGCCTGAAAATTTTGTTTGTTTTTTTTTTTCAGGATTGCTTAAAATGGCCTGGATGGATATGCATGGATGTTGGAAAGGGATCTTTCTGTATGATGGGAGAGAATATTTTAGACGGGATACAGCTAATTAGGGCGGTTACTTGCCTACTCATATCTACTGGTCTGATTGTCCCAAGTTTGAGAAGGAGCAGCTCAAGACACAAGGTGTACAGTTCCTCCACATGGATGTTCTTTGCAGAATATGTGTATAACTGAAGGAAGCTTTTTCAAGCAGAAGGAAGGCACCAAGAAGCCCATGTACACTTCTTCACACACTGCTTATCAGCCCGATGTTGGGCACAATGTAATGGCAAGCAACACAGATGAGAGCTGTATTTTGACACAAAGTCCTTTGTGGACTTTGTGTATCTTTTATGGATAAAGTCTAAATCTCAGCAAAGACAGCAAAGACAGCTGGCTCAGCTCTACAGAGGATTTAATAATTTTTTTTGCAGCAGAAATCAGAATGGTGTTTTACGGCTTTTCCTTCTCCCTGGCTTGCTTATACAGGCTTGTGCTTTAACACATCTGGTATCTATGTAGAAATCTTGAGCTCACTTAAACTTGATTTCCAGAGCTTGGCTTCAGGCTACGAAGATGTTGGACCAGTGCTCAGGAATAGAGATCTGGTCTCCTACTTCATGCTACACGAATATGAAAAATAGCTGATGCGCAGGTTCTGAGCAGAAACAGCAGTTAATGACACTGAGTTCACATAAAAATCAGTTCTGGAAACCATGCTTCTATCATGAATATATTTCACTATATTACCCAAACTCTGGATCACTTGAAATGCCACCAAGTCTCAGCTTCTAGAGTTTTCAAAAATTTCTGCTTTCTTGTCAGTCTGCTGATCTCCAGCTTTAATGTCTGATGGTGGTTTGTTGGGATTTTTTTTTGCTTACTTATTCAACGTGGAATCTAAACCCATGAAAGTGTATCTTCTTCCCAAACTACCCTCAATGGACCTATGAGCATCTCACTATTTATCCCAGAAAAATAGTAGTCTCCTGTGTCAACACCACCAGTGATTCCCAAGAATGTAATGAGAATTAATCAAAAATGCAGCCAAGACAAAGACAAAAGAAAGAATACCTTTATAGAGATAAAAGGAGTTAAAAAGTCTTTGGAGCTAATTGCTTAGAGGTAGCTAGAAAGGTTAATAGAGTATAACATAGGGATATATTTCCTTCTCCTTCTCAGTAGAAATAGCATTGCTTATCTGTATTTACATTACAATACACATCAGCACAAAACCATTATCACCACTAGAAAATCATGTACCATTTAAACAGGCTTCAACACGTAACAAGTGGTATGGGTTTGGATATAAACTCAATGGGCTTGACATGCGAAAACAAGCTTGATAGCTGCATGCCATCGTTGGGTAGGGGTCATCCTAAAGACTCTCATTTGCTGAAACCTGCAAGGATCTTCTTTATTTTCAAGTCAATCTCAATACAAAACTCCTGCCAGAGATAAGCTGGGGCTTCGCTGCCAGTAATGCTTCAAACTCCATCTCAAGCACAGCACCAGTTGCACCATGGCCATCACTGAAGCACAGCGTCTAGAGGAACTCTGTTTCTGGAAGAACAGCTGATTTCAGTGGGAAAAGGAAAGTATACCATGGCTTAACACGCTTTTACATTTTTTTCTCAACAACATCTTGTCCTGAGACCTAGATCTGGCCTTTGTCTACTACAGAGGTTACAGATTTGAGCATACATCGTTCATTGGTGTAAACTGGATTCAAGGTTCTTTGGGCTCTAAGGATATTTTGTTTGGGGACTCTGCCTGGAGTATCATTTATTAAACAAATCTGGCTGGCATTTATGATGATAGTATGTTATTTTCCCAAACGTGCTTGATTGCGCTTCTGCCTTGGATCAGCTATGATAATATTTATTCCAATGGGATCTCATTAGTTGCAATGCAGGAAATTACTGCTAAATTAACTGGCTCACAATATTAGTTCTACATATATTTACTCATAGAGCTATTTAGAAAAATGGTTGGGCTCAAGTAAGTTTAAGATTCTTCATTAACGAAGTGATAACGTTCGTATTAGTACTTTATTGGATCTGTCACTATTTAGGGCCTGACACTAAACTCACCGAAGTTGCAGGAAGGTTCCCATTGTGTTTGAGGGACTTTGGATCAGACTGCTTACGGGGACGCTCCTTTGGATCATGTCAGATGTAAAAGAGAACACGGGTTGTAAAAGAGACTAATAGTCAGTTTTATCCATTTGCAAAGCTGCCATGTAACTTTCAAAGCAGAAAATAGATCAAGCGAGATTTGCAAAGTGAAAAAAATATAACGGCTGATTTTGGAATAAAATTTAACTAGGTAACTTAGGGAGTTTTAGAAATAATTTTCAGTACTTCCTTTTCAGTACTTTTGTTTCTTTTCAGGCTGATTGTACTTCAGATAGTACTTTTTAAATCAGGGTACTCGGGGCATTTAAGGGCATGTAGTTAGAGGACTCTAAAAATTTCCAGCTTTTTGTGTGTTCACTTGTAATCATCCAATATTAATTCTTTACACTCCTATGATACACTAGTCAGTCCTGTAATTCTCTAGGCAAAACCCCATGTTTTTCGCTATGTATGGTCTTTATTAGGTATACAACCTAACCAGGACTGGTTAAAAATATTGGACACATTCTCAGAGTTATTACTTAGATGTCTTTGGAACTAAATTAACTAAATTGAACTAAACTGTTGGCTTTATAAAAGAAATGCTTCCCTATGGCACTACTCCAGAAAGATCCAGAACTTTACTGAAGAATATACACCACCAGTGGACCTCTTGTCCTTTATTTAAAGAATATCAAGACAAATAAGACATTAAATCTACACCGAAATTTTACTATTTCCTTATATTCTCAGGAGAGAGGAGGATTTTTACACACAACTGCTCCAAACGCTGGTAGCGCTTTTGGACTCTGCAAGCTGCTTGCTTCGGCAAAAAAAATATAAAATTGCTGATTTCTGCAACCTCCGCAGTGGAGAAGCTGTTTACAGAAGCTCACCAAACTCTAGAGCTTATGTACGTAGGGGGACATTATTTAAACTTTCAGTCTGCCTCTTCTATTTCCCAGCAGATGGACGTAGCCAAAGGCAATGCCTGTAGTCCCATGTTAAATGCCTTCTCTGGCACGGGGGCCAACTTTCAAACTCTTTTTTCCCCTCCAAAAGAGAGCAACCATTTGAGAATGGTGCACGGCCTGTGCCAAGTCCTAAATTATGCCTGGGAGTTATTTAGGAAACTTCGAGCATAAAAATACCCCAGGCTCTACCCTAACAATTAAACAGGATAAACAATCACTTGCCAGTGTCTAAGACTGTGCCCTGGCATTGTTTAATTTACTGTTATTGCTAATAGGAGTACATGCTGGTAATACAAAGTATCTCAGACGAAATAAATTCTGAGCCATGCTTAGATGCTGGATATAATTCAGAAATAGATAGGCCCTTTATTAGAATGAACCAAATAATAACCAAATAAACCAAATAATAATCAAATAAACTGTTTAAGAACTAGAAATACCTATTGATTAGCTATACATGTCAGGGTGTTCTCACGTGGGGTAACTCCCTCTTTGCGTTCTGCAACTCCCTCTTTGTATTCTGCCCGCTATACTCCTCAACAGGATGAATGATTAATATTTATAGATGTCCAATCAAAGTTATATTCATTTGGGTAATTATCCCAAACGGATAAGAACCCAGCTGAACCAAGGCAGCCAGAACAACCTCCCCAGTTACCCAGACCCCCCCGACCCTGTTATCCCCTAACAGCGTCTCTGCTTTGCCCTCCCTTTCCCACATCCAGCACTTTCTCCCTGATGCCGGGTGCTATTTCTAGCTGCAGCCCTGCCTGTGAACGTGAGGGTGCTTTTCGGGAGCAGCGAGGAGCCAGGCTTGGCCGTTTGGCATCCTTCCCACTGTGTCCTTGCTGCAGCTCTGGAGGTGTGATCCACTCTCAAGTCTGACTTCAGCCGGCGCAGTTCTTCCTTCAGACGCTGTAGCTACAGGTTCGAGAGACGGCTTGTGCGAAACAGGGGGAGCTCGGCTGGGAGCCGGAGGGAAGGAGTTCATTGTTTACTGGAGGTTTTCAAGACGCGACGGGACAGGGCACTAGAGAATCTCCCCTGGGCTCCCCTTCCCACGAAAGGTTGCATCAGATGATCTTTGGAGGTCCCTTCCAGCCTGGGCTGTTCTACAGTTCTGTGGCTGTTGCAGGATGTAATGCGCTCACTTTTGGAACTGTATTGTTGTTCTTTCAATCTCTTTGTTTTTTCCTTAGAGGCCACTGTTCTGGAGGGAGTTTTCCACACAAGATTTTAACCTTGCACTTTGAGATGAAAAGTCAGCTTTCTGTTTTAATGGTGGCAGTGAAAGGTTCGTAAACACCGGCTTCCTTACAGGGCTCAAAACCATGGACATAACAGAAGGACTCCACATTCAGATTCATTTTTTTAATCTAACTCTGAAGCTGCTGTGAAGACTTTTGAAGGAACCAATATTTGAGTAACTAAGTTTAGCGATACATGGCAAAGTTATTTAGAAAATTCTGAGAAGGAGAGCTACCGCCTTACGTTATTCTACTACAGACAAGGTCCTTACTTGTTCAGTACCTTCATTTTAAAAAATCAGAATAAAATACTTGTTGCATGGATGTAGCCACTAGATGGGAGGCAAGAGCTGGTGAGGAACTGGGAGCACCAGTGCCACGGGATGCACTTGGGGAGCTCTCACCAGCTGCCACTGCCAGCTGTGACATGCCACGCTGGAGCTGCACACTAATACCTCTGGGACCACTTCTGTAAGTGCACCCGAGCAGGTTATTCACTGAACTGGAAACGTTTTTATTTATGAATCGGTAGTGGTGGCGATGAATTGTTGAAGGGGCTGGCTATTTTAAAAGTAACTGTGTTAATTCTGTGCCTCTAAATGGCTTTGCCGTACGGAATTCTCCGCTTTCATCTGCAGCGCTGATGGGAAGGAACATCTTTCACATTATCTCATCTACATGAGGTCTATTAAAAATACAGCTGCCAAAGGCTTTTATGGGGCAGGAGTGATATTAGCCTATGTGTTAAGAGGGTGGAGTTTGAGACCTTACAATGTCACAGACTTTCTGTGTAGCTTTAGGCAATCTGCTTTTTTCCTCTGTATATCAATTCTTCCTCGCCTTCTCTTTTTTTTTCTTTTTTTTTTTTCCCCTATTTAAGTGCCATATAATGGGATTTCCTTTCTTCCCCAGCAGAGAGTAATACTACGGAGACTGTGCTCTCTTAATAGTGTACAACACAGAAATGTCTTTGAGCAATTTATGGACACATTTTTTAATAAGAAAAAGTCTGAATTCTTCACAGCTTTTTGTGGATTCTTATATTTTATTTTAGCCAGGGTAACAGAAATTTTGTCCAGCTTGTTGCCTAAAACTATTTGTCAAAACTGACCAAAGTAAAAAGATTAAAAAAAAGTAAAACTTCAAACAAAAAAGACATACTGATCTCAGCCAAAAGGAGTGTGGCTTGGGTAACCAGTGGTCTAAGCTGGTCATGTAAGGAATTAAGAGTAACAGATGAATAAAATAGTAAGAAAAAAGGTGGTTTAACCCAAAATCCTTTGCTGATGTTTTAAATATAGTGACACAGACAGAAAGAAGTATAATTTGACACCTCTGTTACGGCAACTTCATTGAGACAGACAGAGGGAACCAGAGGATCCCTCATAGAATCACAGGGTAGTTTGGGGTGGAAGGGACCTGTAAAGGTCGTCTAATCCAACCCCCCTGCAATGAGCAGGGACATCTGGACATCTTCAACTAGACCAGGTTGCTCAGAGCCCTGTCCAGGGATGGGGCATCTACCACGTCTCTGGGCAACCTGTACCAGTGTTTCTCCACCCTCATGGTAAAAAATTTCTTCCTTATATTCCATCTTTGCCAGCTTTGGCAACATCTTGACATTATAACGAGAGTTTCTTTTGCCTTTTTTTCCCCCCTCTTACCTTTTTTCTATCTTTTATCCTTACCTTACCTTTTTCTATCCGTTGTTTTCTCTTCAGCCAAGAAAGCGTGTTCAGTAACTCTGCTGGCAGAGTTTGCATGGGCATGGAGCTAATTGAATCACATTAACATATGTATATTGCTGTAAAAAAGGTACAAATAAGAACACCAAACCCGAAGCTATACATCAAGGTCCTTGTTGGAGTCTGGCTGCCTATGCTCAAGGCTGGCTTTGAGGTGGCCTCATTGGGGACCTCTGCCCCTCGGCTCAGGCTCAGGCTCAAGCCCTTGCCCTTGGTTTTTGCTGGCCCAGACCTACTGTCTTGCTTTGCTGACTTCCTGGCCCTGCTCTGCTCTTCTGGCCAGGTGCTGTGGGATGGCGCTGTGTCAGGGAGGGCACTGCCCTGTCCCTCGCCGTCACCCGCAGCTTCTGCCTCGCCTGCCCTCGCCCAGCACCTCCTCCTCCTGCTCCCTGGCACTGCATTTTCCATCCTTGCTGCTTGCTTCTTTCTCCTTTTGACAATCTGTCTTGCGTTGTCCTCAAGAAAACGGGACAGCAACATTAACAGCTTCATACCATCTCAATGAAATTGTCTTTCGTTTTCTCCCTGCAAAGGACTATCTAAATGACAGTCAAATGTGGAAAGTTTCCACTAACTGCCGTCTCTTTTACAAAAAGAGAAAGGCGTTCATTTGTGTTGTTAAAATTAAAACTTCAGCAATATTTTCACTATTTTTCCTTTAAGAAGTTTTAATAATATTTACCATGAGATGAAGCAGGCCCAAAACTCAAATCTTGACTCAGAGCTTCATATCATTTAATAGAATATTAGCCTTGGGCTGAGTCTTACCTTCTGTACCAATCTGGTCCATCAAAACTACCATAAAATGGATTATTTATCAAAGAGACAAGCCTTTTTGAAGCCATTCTCCCTGTCTGAGAAGGTACTCAATCTAGTCAAACTGAAAAGATTGGTAATTAATAGATCTTGCATACCCGTTGCTGAAATTATGCTTTAAATATGCGACATGGAGGAGGTGGATTGTACTTTGGAGAAGCAGGAGCATATTCTGGCAGACCAGAAACAAACCTGGGCTCCCAAAGTTCAGTCCCCTGACATGTACAGCCTCGTCCCTTCTCCACTTCAGATATTTTAATTGCCAAGGTGCAGTCCTTTGCTAACACTAGGCTTAAACACTGCAACCCGGCTGTTCACTGCTGTTCGGTATCTCCCGAATTCAAACAAGTGTGTTTGCGTTCTCCAAAATAAATAATTGACTGGTCTGTCCCTGGAGCTCCAACCTCTAAATAATGCTGTAGAGCGTGATTAATGGTATATGGAGATGTCCCAAAGGAGCTGCGGTCCTCTGCAGTACCTGTGATATCTAGGAGGGGTGAGGAGCCACCTTTGTTACATGACCCACTGTGCTGCTAATGCAGGAGCATTAACCCATGTTGAAAAACCTTCTGCGTCCGCAGTACAGAGTTTTAAAATCTTCATGCAGGACTAAATGGCATTTAAAGCCCCTGTACTCTTTGACTAGACCTGAAGATAGACTTTCCTCTCTCCCTCTGGTTCTTAAACTAATTTTATTATACAGTGAAGGGAGGATTCGTCCAGGATAATTTCTTATCCCAGCAATGTTTAGTTTCCTCCTCTGCTTCTGCTTCTCCGCTCCTGTATTAACAGCCTTTTATTAGCAAAATCTCACTTCTGGCTAAAATGTGACAAACTACGGCATACCTAGAACACAAATATATAAATGGACCTGCCTCATTTGGTTCTCTCCCCTTTCTTCCCCGAGAAGCGACAGCCTTTTTTCAAGGAGCCTCAGGCTGCATCCTTGGCCTGGGTTATCCTTTAAGAGCAAAAGTGTTGGGCTCAACAGGGCAACAATTCACATAGCGCTTTCATTTGTGAAATGCCATTGAGCTGCTAGTAATTATAGTGCTGTAGTGTGCACAGGGGAAGTTGACCCAGATTGGATGAACTGAGCAGGAATCCCATCCATACTTTCCCTAAAGCCTCCCACTGCTGTGCTACCAGAACCAGCAGCTGGTAAATGTTGGAAGCTAATATTTTTATTTTCATACCATCTTCATTTGTCTGAACAGGCCAAGGTAAAAATTCCTATGTCCTATGTTCACGAGTGGTTATTGCTGGTCTGGTGCTACGGAGCAAGCTATGACGGAAAAAAGGCATTGCAGACACTTTTACTGGGAGTGGTGGGGAGAATTGGACTCAGGAGATTCTGACTTCCATTTCTGTGTCCATTGGCTACACCAGATGGTTAACCTGTAGCTCCTGGTATGAGTCACAACATTTCTTTACTCAGGAAGGATGTATCTTTCATAGCAAGCATCTCCTTCCTCTCTCCACCTTGCCTTTGCTCTTGTTCCAGCTAGGGACAAAGGAGACTCTGCAACTTCTTGGCTCCTTCAGGAACCATCTGCTTGCTGACACCCTCTTCAGTGCATCTATACCAGTGAACAAAGTTTACACTAGTAATCAAAACAGGGCAGAATCTGCTTCTTCTAGGCACGAGGTAAGAAAAACTAACAGAACTAAGAGAACACAGCCCATATAGTTAAAGTCCATCACCCTCCAAGATGGGATAACCACATCCAATCTCCTTCTTGGGAATGGTCTATGTGCAAGCTGTGCCTGGGAAAGTGCAAGCTCAGCTCAGAACCATGCCAGCTTTTTGATTAGAATTTAATATAGATAATCACAGAACAGTGATTGTACCCACCATCCAAAAAAATTTCTGGTACAGAGTCCCAACGGCTGTATAACAGGGCACGGAGCCCACCCACAAACCAGGACTGGCACACGTGCACCAGGCTATCACCTTTCAAATTTCAAAGCCATGATTGCCTCTTGCTCATCAATAGCAGATTTAAAACTCTCCACAAAAAAACTCCTAGTTAGAACATAAATTGGTGATGTAAATGGATGGATTCCCAAAGATATGTATTTTTAATTTCCAGACTGCGTGTAATCCTTTAATACAAACCAACAGAGGCAGAGACTTTACGGGAAGCAGCGATGGCTTCTACCACAGAGCAGCTCTTTCTCGCCGCAGTCCCACTTTGTGGTCTGGCCTTTGTATGACTGTTAAATACTTTGTTATTTTGATTCTGACATCAAGCTTTGCTCAGAGGCTAAGCTGAGAAAAGAAGAGGAAGGAACAATGAAAAGGGTTAGTAAAAAGAAAAAAGGGTTGAAGATAATAGTGTCATTTCTTTTCTGTTACATACAGGACTGTAACTGTAAATGGGTACTGGTAGTGCATCAATCAGCGTTCCGTTCTATTGTCAGAAGTCCAGAGCTAAGCATAATACTCAGCATCAAATGAATATGAATTATTATTATTTACCTCAGTCTAAAAATACAGCACTTGGAAAAGATGGACGTGCTTATTTTGAAAATTTCTTTGTGAGGTAAAGAACAGAATGAACCTCTGCATAGAAGAGGAGGCGTTCACTGTACTGACCAACTAAATGCCATTCAAGGTAAGTGCTCCAGAAGAAGACAACAGTTGTTAGTGCATCCTTTTGTTCCACTAAACGCTTTATTCATAGGGTTTGGGATACAGTTTTATGCAACTGACAATTCAAAAGCAAACACTGCAGTCCACAAAGAATTAGATCTTTAGGGAGAAATGTTTTTGTCAGAATGTAGTAAGATTTCTTTTTAATTACAGTGTAGCAGTACTTCTCTGTGAATGGAAGTCACCATTTCATGGTATTAACACCAAAAGCTGAACTGACGGCTGCTTATTTGTGGCACTGACATTCGGCCTATAAAATGAAAACCATGGGAATTTTCTACTGCTCTCCCTTCCTCCCTTCCCTCCTCCACTGGGGTGGTTGACCTTGGCTGTCCACGAGATGCCCACCAAGCTGCTCTATCACTCCCCCTCCTTCAGGAACAGACTGCTCCAGCGTGGGTCCCCCGTGGGGTCACAAGTCCTGCCAGAAAACCTGCTCCAGCAATGGGATCGTCTCTCCATGGGGCCACTGGTCCTGCCAGGAGCCTGCTCCAATGTGGGCTTCCCACAGGGTCACGGCCTCCTTTGGACGCATCCACCTGCTCCAGCATGGGGTCCTCCTTGGGCTGCAGGTGCATATCTGTCTGTCTTGGAGCCAGCTGGCATTGACTCTGTTGGACATGGGGGGAGCTTCTGGTGTCTTCTCACAGAGGCCACCCCTGCAGCACCCCTGCTACCAAAGCCTTGCCATGTAAACCATCCTATTCTGGATACCATTTCTTTCATACCTGGGAGGCTGTACTGGCTGGGCTGGGATAAAGCTAATTTTGTGGAAAGGACCCACGTTGGAGCAGTTCGTGAAGAACTGCAGCCTGTGGGAAGGACCCGCTTTGGAGGAGCTTGTAGAGGACTGTCTCCCGTGAGTGGGACCCCAGGCTGGATCAGGGGAAGAGTGAAGAGGAAGGAGTGGCAGAGAGCAAGTGTTATGGACTGACCACAACCCCCATTGCCCAATGCAGGGGAAGGAGGATGCAGGAGGGGGAGGTAGAGAAGTCAGGAGTGAAGTTGAGCCCAGGAAGCAGGGGTGGGGGGAAGGTGTTTTTTAAATTGGTTCTTACTTCTCAGTATTCTGCTCTGTTTAATTGTCAATAAATTAAATTAATTTCCCCAATTCAAGTCTGTTTTGCCAGTGATGGCTATTGATGAGTGACCTCAGCCTTTCCTTATCTTGACCCATGAGCCTTTCATTGTATTTTCTCTCCCCTGTTCCAGCTGAGGAGGGGAGTGATGGAGCAGCTTTGGTGGGCGCCTGGCGTCCAGCCAGGGTCAACCCACCGCCGTGGGCTCAGCACTATCTCCAACGTGTAAAGCAGAGCAGGTCGAAAAAGGAGCAGAACCTGAACCCATCCTTTTGCAGCCCCGACGGGCAAGAGTCTGCAGGCAGGGGGCAGAAATGGTGGCTGTTCTCAAGTACAACAGCTGTAGCGCAGCGGTGCAGAAGGACTATTGCTTGCTCACATTTTGGATGTATTATGCAGGCAGAAACAAGCCATCAATTATTTTCTGAATTACTCACATTGGGTCTGGCTATAAAGACAGGGCACGTGATTGATTTTTATCCTGTTTAATAGGGTGGCATCCGTGGGTGAAGGACAGCTTCTAAATGCTTCCTGAATACGAGTGGCTGACATGAATTTCTAAGATAAATGCCAAATGGTACACTTTTTAGTTTCCATAGAACATTAAATAAAGCTAAGAGCAGATGAAAAAGAGCGGGATTACCATGTTCACCGAACAAATCAGTGCCACTGCAGGTACTAGTACATACAGAGCAATTGCAAATTTCAGAATAATAAACTGATCCTGGGAAAATCCTACAGACGTACTTACTCCAGTGCTCAGTTGTCTGATGATCATAGATTTCCTCCCACGTGGTGCTTTCTGTCTCCTTCCAGGAAGTGCTATTTTTTTGTTGTTTTATTGGATTTAGTTCTTCCTCAGAATTAAATGGAAACGATCTATGCAGCTATTTTTTAATTCCTGCAGTTAACATTTCCTGCAGCTTTAAAAATATTTTCAGTATCATCTTTTAATCACTTACTGGCTGTGGTTTTACGGTGTCCTACAACTACTTTTACTCCAGGAAGCTCAATAAGGCAGATAATCTTCCTCCCCTTCACACTGCTCTTTGAACACGACTTCACAGGAACACAAGGGCCGTGAAAGCCTTGCAGCTGGTGGAGGGAGAACACCCCCAGGATGCATGAAAGGAATCCCTGCAGTGCCTGCTGCGATGTGGATTTTCAGTTGCTCTGGAGGTTTTGTTAAATTAGAGCAGACTCTGGGAGTAATGCTTTACACCATAGGCTGCACTAGCTCCCAAAGCTGACGGGAATCGTAGGAGTGGGAGGGTGGCTGACGACCACCTTAGGGTTCTGCTGGTGGGCCACGTATTTCTGTGATATCACAGCCAGGGGCATCCAAAGAGACTTGGGCGGATGTATTATATCTAGCTGTGAAAACTATGAATGGTAGAACTTCCTTTTAAAAAGGGAGGGATTTGTCTTACACCACTGCAATTCTTTTCCCTTCTGTTATTTATTTTCAGTTCTACTAAATGCCCTGGAAACACTGCATGAGGACACATGGGCTTCTGAAGGTGCAAAGCCTGCTGGAACAGAGGAATGGGGGAAACCAGACTTCGTGCGTTCTTGTCCACAGTGCTTTTTGGGACCTGACTTGAAGAGGGCTGTCCCCTGCCTGTGCCTGGACATAGTCTTGGAGAAATCTGGTTAGAGGTCCAGAACTGGGCCACAAAATAAGACCTCCCCGGTCTTCTTTTATTACTGAATATTCTAGTACAAGGTAAAACTGAGAGTAAGCTGGACACAAATGTCAAGACCCAAAGTGTCTCTGGCCACGTGCAGAACTTTAGATACGTTTCACAAGCATAAAGGTAGGTCCATGCAGATGCTTATAGTAAATGGAGAGTTGCATTTCTAGGACACCCTCAGAATTCAAGTACTGTTTTTCAGATAGTGACTCTGGTGAAGCTAGCAAGAAAATGTAGAAAAGCATTGTAAATCAGAGACGTTGCCCAAAATTACCATATGATCTCCTTCAGTGCAACCCAGTAAGTTTGTCATGCGCTGCATCTGTTTTTATTTGAATATTTAAGATAAATAACAAAAGAGCTGACAAAGATTCACAAGTATCTGAACATTTGTGATATTTTCCCCAGTGACCCACTTACTGAAAGGGATGCTGTGCGTTGACTTTGAACTACACTGAGAAGAAGTAGACACTGGTGGCCCATCAAATTAAACAACAAAAGTGAACCTTTATGCTGGCAATGCTTGACTGATAAGTCCCAGTATATACAAACCCATATGCAAATATAGATCTTTTATTTTCATTAAGTGACAAAAAAATATTTTCCTTTAGCCACATGATAATGATTCATGCTGAGAAAAATCCTGGTGTCTTTCTCAAATGTTTCTGATATTTGAACTGTGCTGATAATTTCTATTTGGAGTATGAACGACCAACAGCACTTTTGACAGCTGCAGCATCTTCTGTAATCATATTTATTCTTCATCAAAGCTTAAAGAGAGTCAACACACACCAGGCTTTTAACATTTAGTTACTCAACAGCAATGTTTTAGATTCCAGTGTGGATCATCTGACATTTCTCTGTTCATCACAGCTGTAGCAATCAAACTTGTGAACAGCAGTTTCAGCATTTGAAGCATAGCTGTTGAACACAATGGTCCTTTTATGAGCTGTTCTTGATCAATGTAATAGATGACATGACCGTCATCTTCAGCCACACACCTCATGAACAACCCCAGGCACCAATATATGGCCACCCACCTGGAAAGCAGCTTCGCAGAAAAGGACCTGGGGGCCCTGGTGGACACCAAGTTGAACGCGAGCCAGCAACATGTCCTTGCTGCAAAGGCCAATGGTACCCTGGGCTGCATTAGGCAAAGTATTGGCACCATGTCAACGGAGGCGATCAGGCCTTCCCCTCTGCTCAGCACTGGTGTGGCCACACCTGGAGTACTGTGTTCAGTTCAGGGCTCCTCAGTACAAGAGAGACAAGGACATACTGGAGACAGTCCAGCGAAGGGCCACAAGGAGAATGAAGGGACTGGAGCATCTCTTCTATGAGAAAAGGCTGAAAGAGCTGGATCTATTCAGCCTGCACAAGAGAAGGCTTGGGGGGATCTCATCGATATCTATCAATACTGGAATGAAGGGTGCAAAGAGCACGGAGCCAGACTCTTTTCAGTGGTGTTCAGTGCCAGGACCAGAGGAGGCGATGGCCACAACCTGAAACACAGGGGGTTCCCTCTGAACATCAGGAAATTCTTTATTTCTGTGAGGGTGACTGAACACTGGCACAGGTTGTCCAGAAAGCTTGTGGAGTCTCCCTCCATGGAAATATTCAAAAGCTGTCTGGACAGGTCCACGTGGCCCTGCTTGAGCAGGAATGTTGGACCAGATGACCTCTAGAGGTCCCTTCCAACCTCCACCATTCTGTGATTCTATGAAATGGAATGGAAAATCAATCTCTGGACCTCCTTCCAAAGGACTTGTCATGGCAAAGAAAGGCCGGCTGTTCCATGTATAGCACGAAACTTCATAACAAGAAGGTGTTACAAAACAGCCCCTGATCAATATACATCAAACTAACTCCTTCCAAAAACTTAAGTCTCCTAGTCTATCAACTACTTTTTTTTAAGATGCCGACCATTAAGATGCTGACCTTTTAACGACAGTGTAGGATATTCCGTGTTTGGTATCTGTACCAAGAAAAAGCAAAAATAGGAATCTTTGGAAATGGGCCATTACAAAACAGAACACGTTACCAGAACATTACAAAACCAGAACACTGATCACAAGGAATTTGTGCGAAAGGAAGCTCACGCTTGTGACCAAGGAATTGGAAAGAAGTAGAGAGATATATACATGTTTTCATGTCAGTGATGAAATGACAGGAGCTATGGCTTTTTGATACACAATACGCTATCCAGGATCTAATGAAATGCAGATGCTCTACTCATATTCAAGGTGATTTCAAAATGTGCTCTTAGATATAAACCAGCAATATAAACCTTGGAGGACCGCCAATCATTGCCAATCAGACAGGATTATAGTCTACAGACAGACAGATGGCAACACAATTAAGGTCTACCAACGGGTCATTAAAACATCATGCAAAGTAATCACCTTGTAACTTAGTACCTGAGTAAAAGTTACAATACAAACCGTTACAAAAAGCAGAAGTAAAAACCAGTCAGATGTAGGCAGAAGGGATTTTAGTGTCCTTGTATGTCTGCAGTTCTGGTGTCCTCATAGACAAATGAACATAGGAGATCTAGAAAACACAGAGGACAGGAATGGTCAAAATCATGGAATGACTTCTCTATGAGGAGAGATTAAGCAGACTAGGACTCTTCAACCTGGAAAAGAGAGAGGAGAGAGAGTACAACAGTGATCTGTAAAACCAAGAATGACTTGGAGAGGGGAAATGCAATAACTATTTTCACATTACAAAACTAGGGATTATCAGATGAATATCAGGCAGCAGGCTCAAAAGGCACACTTTTTTGCACAATGCATAATTAAAGTATGGGACTCACTGCCACCACGTGGTCTGGAAGCCAAATATAAAGGATAGTAAAAAAAGATTCCATGAGGAAATGGGAAAAATGTCAAGACTTGAGCAGTCCCAAAACTAAAGCTAGCTGACGTCTGTCTGGAGGGATTGTATATCGAAACAGTATTTCTGTACATTTACTCTGCTCTTGTATTTTTTTTCCCTAAAGAAGTGTGGAAATTTAGCCAGAGATTAAACTCAGGTTTAGATAGACATAGCAGAGCAGGAATTCTAATGAGGAACATTTAGTAGACAAAAAAAAAATTCTGAAAATGGCCTGTAAAGATTTCTGGGTTAGCTTTTAATAAAAAAATAAAAATATAAGAAGCTGGGGATTGTACTCCATCTGGCCTTGTTCTGAACCAACAAAACCAACAGGAATCGAGTCCATGATTTCTAAAAGGCAAGCTGTATATGCTATTCAGAATATGATGCCTAGGGTAAATAAGCATTTGGTGACTGCAATTATCACATCATGAAGTAATTTTGCATTGATGGATGGATGACAAGAATTTAACCAGATGTTTGCATTACAGCAAATACTTCTATTCTTATCAGTGAGGAATAAGGCACATATTACAAAATCATGAATATCCATCACATTATGGTATCCTGTGTTTTCTGAATATTCATTGATCACCACTGGTTACTCAGATACTTGATGTAATTTTTGGAACATATTAGAAAAATCTCTCTAAACACACAAGAAGCCTCTTCCCCGAAGAAGGAACTTTGATGCAAATAGTGTCAAGTAGTAGAAACAAATTGTTTTCCATTGGGTGGGATGTGAAATAAAGATGTATTGTGTCCTTAAAGTCTTTCCGACATCTATGTGGGATTTACTGTGAGCCAAGTCCTGAGATGCAATGACAAAGTAGAAATAATGAACACTCTTAACTGAATACAAATTTTGAATATACATTAATGATCTGATATGCTTTTCTGAACAAACTTTGGCACTGTTAGAAACAATGGAGAATACAGAATATCCAGGAATACAAAGAAAATAGACATAGACTGTGCAAAGGCTTGACGGAAACATTGTAATTAGTGAGACAGTTCCTGAAATCGATAACCTGCTGGCAAAGATTGCCTACTGAGAACCCTTTTCCAAAATGAATTTGAGGAAGCCAAGTAATAGCTCACTTACATGGCTCATTTTTTAATAAAAGTTTGGAGAAGCATGGCACCTAGTAAGAGACATAAATTTGACAATTGAAAACTACTGTCTTCCCCGTTAGAATTTATTCATTGTAAATAAATGCATTAATGATGTGTGCCTGAAGATGACTGAAGCTTCTGAGAGGCTTCAGAAGATTCTTGCATTTCTCCTGTATAGAAAAAAAGACAAATTATTTTATCATACATTCTCATTTCAAAAAAGATGTTCTGTTTTAGGAAACCAAGAGCTGGAAACTTCATAACTTAAGTTGAATCAGCCATAGATACAGGCAGAACTTTGAAAGTTTTGATGAAAAAATACCGACAGCTTATTCTGGGAGCAACTAGCATGAAAGATGTGTTAAAGGGTGGGTGCTAGGTTAGTGGAAGATCAGTCTCCAAGTGTTTAAAACTCACAATAGACTAAGCTTGCTGGTAGAAGATTCTATTGAAGGGTGATGCTTTTAGGTTAGACAGTATAACTTCAGTTGAAAATCCTTCGGAGCATTACATCATTCTTTAAGATAGGACAACATCCCTTCCCTTCTCCCTCCCTTCCCCCCCAAACAGCCCTACATTAGGGTCTTCAAACCATGAAAATACAAGTTCATGGACTTACAGATGCTTTTATTGTACAAGTCTGAAATGCTTAATTTTAGAGGAAAGGTTTAGAGTGAGGAATCTAAAAATCACTTCAGGGTGACCTGGATCTCTGATTATAGCTTTCATTACAGAGTATGGTTGAAATCTATTTTAGCACCTTGATACATTTGATTTCCAAAGGAAAAAAAAAAGGTAATTACAGGAAATACTGCTTTGTTTTAATATGGATAAAATAATTTCCTTATAAGTAGAAGATTTCTAAAGGGTGGGTTGAAGGAGGATGGTGCCAGATTCTTTTCAATGGTTCCCAGCGACAGGACAAGGGGCAATGGGCACAAGCTGGAACATAGGAAGTTCCGTTCAAATACACGGAAAAACTTCTTTACGGTGAGGGTGACAGAGCACTGGAACAGGCTGCCCAGGGAGGTTGTGGAGTCCCCTTCTCTGGAGACTTTCAAGACCCGCCTGGATGCAGCCCTGAGGGATGTGCTTTAGGTAATCCTGCTTTAGCAGGGGAGTTGGACAGATGATCTCTAGAGGTCCCTTCCAACTCTGAAGATTCTGTGATTCTAAATCCACGGTGCTTTGCATTGTTTCACTATCTGCATTTCCCTGACGTTTATTTTCCTTATTGCTGAAGCTGTTAAGAAATAGTATTCTTATCTACGAGAGTGCACGGAGAATACTTAGTGTTCCTGTGGAATCCACAAAAGGTGGAACATCAGTTTCAGGGAGTAATTTGACATGAAGTGATTAGTTACAGATAACACTTCATATTTGTAACTCTTCTCTTGTTCCAATGGTTGGTCCATCATTAACTATTATTCTCACAAATGTCCTTTTCGAATCATTTCTTGTTTCACATAGGGAAAACAGTTTGAACTTGTTGAAGCTGACTGACTTTCAGGAGGCCAAATGACAAATCACTGACAAGCTGCCAAGCTCTGCTGAACCCTTGACTCCCACCCTTGTTTTCAATGTTTGCCTATTAATTACGGCTCTATGCTTGCAGTGTCCAGTCCAAAGCCAGGCTCCCCAGCTTTGCAGAGGGCGGCAAATGTTGGCAGGGCTTTTGGAGCCCTCAGAGCAGGGGCTGCAGCAGGCCCATGGAGCAATGCTAATTCCCATGAGGCAGCCCATGCCCATCGAAGAGCAGCTGGTCCTAAAAGACTCTGAAGAAAGAAAGAAAAAAAAAAAAAGGATGCAAGTTAGTTTTCCAGCACTGGAAAGCAAACGCAAATTACCCAGTGTTTCATAACTGTATAAGCTGTTGCACATGGTGACGGACCAGCTGCGTGCTTCGCCTCAGACCCTGCCGCTCTCTCCCAGCGTTCAACATGAGGGGAAGCTGGAGCTCCCCGGTCACATCGCAGGGGAGCTGGGCATGGCTGCAGCCGTGCGGCCAGGCCGAGGTGCCCAGGAGGCTGAGGGAAGAACCTCTGTGGAGAGCAAAGCCCGAGGGGCCACCTCCAGCAATGGAGACCCACCACGAGGCCCAGCACACGCAGAGGCAAGCCCTGCTCGTGTATAGAGGCTCATGCATTTTAACGGGCTGGTGCTTAACAGGGTGGCTGCTGTGCCCGGGCACTGAAGAACATAAATCAACAGGCGTGAAGGAGCTGGGCGCGGCCGCCCGCTGCAGGCCCCGCCTGGAGGGCCCACACCCGCCCGGGCCCACGCAGGTCTTGTCCTTCCGGCGGGTGTCGATGGTTCGCTCCCGCGGCGCGCATGCGCAGCGCCTCGCCCCGCCGCGCCGGCCGGCTCCACATCGGCGGAAGGGCGAGCGGAGAGCCGGCGGGGAGATGGACGGCAGCGGCAGGGAGGAGCTGGGTGAGGCGTGTCGGTGCGGCCGGAGCTGCCGCGGGGCAGCGAGATGGCGGCTCGCCGCGGGGTGGAGAGCGGGGCAGGGGGGTGGCGTGAGTGTGAGGAGCGGCCGGCCGTCTCCCACCCCCCTCCCCTCCGGGCGGAATGGTTCGGCCCGGGGGGGATGCGCCGCAGCGCTCGGCGCAGCGGGGCGGGCGGGATGAACCATCCCACCCGGGGGAGGGGTGGGCTCACTTTCGCCGCCCCCTCCGTGGCAGGCGGGGGCCCGGGCCTCCCCAGCGTACCGGAACGGGGAGGCGGGTGGCGGGGGCTGAGCGCCCCGGAGCCGGCCCGGTGGCACCTGGGGACGGGAGGGGCTGAGGGAAGCGGGACCGGGACGGCGGGGACTCTCTTCCCGCCGGGGTCTCCTCAAAGGGGGAGGCCTGGCCCGGGGCTCCCCACAGCGGGGCCTCATGGCGGGGGCCGTTCTCTGAGGGCGTCAGTCTCACCTGGCTGGGTTGGGCTTCGTTGGGAGGTCACGGTCGTGCGTAGAAGTTTAGGAAATTCTTTCTCTTTGCATCCTTAGACTATGCCTTATGGTGAAAGGTCGTGTTTTGGGTTGTTTTTTTTTTTGGGGTGTGGGGGCGTATGTGTATTGGTGTATTATCTGTATTTATTGCAGATTACTCTTCAGGCCTTTAAATCTGAGCGTGTGAGAGCACATATGCATTCATCTCTTCGTCTGTCTCTCCACAGATGGACGAGAGATAGCTCCTAGCAGGTTTAGTGATGAAGTATAGCTGACGCTAGGCTGGACTGGGCAGAATGAAAGTCTCATTTCAAAGCCGTGTTGCACTGTAATCTGAAGAAGTGGTCCTGTCCAGTGGTAATGATGAGAAGCAGATGTGCTTCGGATTTTATTGTCCCAGAGGCTGATTCATCTTGCAATGAGAGATTGCCACTCTGGAATGAAGGTGGCAGAAAGAAATTTTAGGGTCTTGTGGCTCAGGTGCACAGATTTGCCAGAGTTTGTCAGAACCCTTAAAACCAGATTTTTTTTATGGGATTAACTGTTTAAAAATGCACATAAACACTTCATAAGGTTTCAGAAGTGCTTTAAATGGTTTGGTCCTATTGAATACTTAAAATTGTAAATCCTACTGACGTGTCATCACTTGAAAGAGCATTAATTGTGTAGGAATGTGTAGCTTGGTCTAGACAGTGGATTATTTAATATCTTTCTAAATAAATTGGCCATTGTGGGTTGGGGTAAAAGTGCTCCTCTGAAAATGTGTAATAAACTATGGAGACCTGTGTCTGCTTTGGTTTAATGACTCAAGTGTCTTTTATTAGCCTTCTGGATTTGACAGTTACGATGCAAAAGCAAACAGTTTTTCCTGCTTACTGAGTGGCATTATTGACTTTCAACATTTGTTTAGAAATAACCATTCTCAGGATTAATAAACTCTTACCATAAAACAGAATAAATCTACTTTATTAAGTTACATTCTGTAATGGAGAGAAATAAATGACACCAAGATATATTTTTCCAAAGAAAAATGGTGATTCAAATAACTGCACTAAGCATATCTTTGAAGCCCAGAGAGGTTGTGGAGTGTCCTTCTCTGGACATACTGAAAAGCCATCCGGACACTTTCTTGTGCAACCTGCTCCGAGTGAACCTGCTTTGGCAGGGGCGTTGGACTAGATGATCTCCTAAAGTCCCTTCCAACTCCTACAATTCTGTGTTTCTTGAAAAACAAACTTTTTTAACTGTTCTGGAAAATGTAATTTTTAGTATTTAATAGGAACTTTTAAACCAAGCCCGTTTTCCTTTTTAATTTTCATTCTGGAAAATATATTTTAGGCTGAGGGGGTTGGTTTGTTCTACGTCTCTTGCGTTCTGTAGGAATTGTGGTAGAGGAAGATAAAAAGGGAGCTGACTTGTGTACGGTTGAATGGCATTACCTGTTAGCTCCCCCTTGAACTAGATAAAGTTACAGAAGTTTGTCAGTCTGGACAAGCACGCTTATATCACTACCATTCATAGTCACTTTGCGGTGATCTGTAATTTCTTTGGCGGTTGTGGAAGCGCGTGACTGAGTAATGTGGCAGATCCTGCCAGGTCCACGTGTGTTTGGTGGACAATGCTCTATTTTACAGTTTATTGCCTTCTGAAGAAATGGTGAGAAGGTTATTTATAGGCCGAAGTTTGGGGAGTGGAGGAACAGGTATTTCTTTCTGTGGTTGAGGGAGTAACTGAGGGTTACGTGATGAGCTGCTTACTGAACCAGCTGCAGATTCTGAAAATAATCAGTGACAATGTTTTCTTTGTAACTAATTTTTTCTTGAGAGCCCTGGTTCAGAACGCTGAATTGAAAAGCTCTGCTATTCAGAGACTCGATCACTAATCTTGTCCCGTAGGAGCAGCCACGGGCTTGGTTAGGTGAGAGAGGCTCTGGGCGCTCCCTCTGCATCCTGAATACAGCATTTTATAGCCTGTGAGAAAATATTAGCATAAACCCACATTTTAGGCTAGCGTAAAGATTATGTGATTCTGATTTTTCTCTCTTATATAGCACTCAAAACTGCTGCTTATTAAATTGAATCTGTATCCATATTACAGAAGCACTGGGTCACCCTCTGTTTAATAAACACATTTCACAGGACTGCGAATCTTGTGCTGTGTTTCTGGCCATGTTTGTGTGCGCTTGTGTAGAAGCTGTGACTGAGCAGCGAAGTATCTGCAAGACCCCCTTTGCCTACTGCTTTTTGCGGAGCATTTAATATATATGTGAAGTGGCACTCCCAACAAGACCTGTATATTCCATCTCCCATAAATGAGTAAAAACAGCTGACGTAAACACTGATAATCTATATCCGGTCCCACAGATCTTTTTATGCTTATATGACAAATCCAGTTCTACTCAGTTACACTGACTTCAAAGCCCTCCAGTTGAAAATACAGATCATATTGCTAAATTGGATTTGGAAAAGGGGTTTTAGATAGGAGTTTGTCTGGGAGGTGACCTCTGAAGGAACAATGGGAGATTGCATTTGGCTTTGTGTTTAGTATCTCCTTTGCTTTTAACTTGCTGTGCAGCCCTGGCAAACTGCTTCATCCTTTTGCCTCTCTTTCACCCATAAAATAAAAACGATGGAGATTAGTTTTATCCCTTGTGCTAAGAGGTTCAGTTAGTTTTGGAATTGTTAATTGCTTGAGCAGTATAGAAAAATTAACTAAAGTTCTCGGTAACAATTCATTTCTTTGCAGAGCTTTTGAACCAAAAGATTACTTGAGTGTGCTAGAAAAGCTTTAGAATTAAGTACGTTTAATAACAGTTCAAAGGTTTCTTTGGCGGTATGTCCATAGATGTTGACAAGACACCAGCAAATTCTAAGATACAGAAAAATACACTTGAAGATACAAAACTGGAAATACTGGTCATAACAATTTAAACGCTACAGATTTAATCTCGCTATGTAACTAGTGGTTGACTGGTGATTGAAATTCTTCAGAGGCCTTTGAAAATACAGTGCTGACATTTATGCATGATTATAGTGTGGTGTGTAGCTGTAATGAATCAGTGATTTATCTCTCCAGTGGGTTAAGGAATCCGTTTAACGTTGCAGCAGTAATTTGGTGAGAAGTTGAAATGCACTTGCCAGCATAGTTAATTTCAGGCTAGGTCCACGTATGCAAAGACTTGCTCTTCTACTTTCTGAGTACATAACTGCTTTATGGGGCAGAGAAAGCTCAAGCTTTTTTGCCTGGTGCCTTGCTCTAGACCACAAGTTTGGATCCATTAAATTTGGATGTTACACAAATCTGGATGTCAGTGTGAGTATGGACTGTGCAGTAGGGACAAAGCCACAGTATTCCAACAGTAGAGATCTACTATCAGACAAAATCCCACGCTTAGAGAGTTGCGTGGTCTGAACTTTGTATCATGTCCCAGTACCATTACTGTTAACAGTTTCACATGTTTCAGACCAAAGCTATACACCAGTCATGGGATAAAGGAGGAATGATGGGAAAACAGGCAAGTCGAGAGCATGTAGTCATGCTTGTAGTGTCACTGCAATAGTGACCAAATAGCATTGTTGGACTATTTTATATAATGCAGCGTTTCAGTGGAACTTGTAGGTAAGACTGTGAGAATGATGAACGGCTCGCTGTAGGAGAAGACCAGGTTTGAGACCATCTAAGGAACCTGAAGGTTCACAAATCTATGGGACCTGATCAGATGCATCTGTGGGTCGTGGGGAAACTGGCGGATAAAGTTGCTAAGCCACTATCCATCATATTTATCGTATTTAAGAAGTCATGGTAGTCCAGTGAAGTTCCAACTAACTGGAAAAGAAGAAAAAAGGAAGACCTGGGGAACTACAGACCAGTCAGTCTCACCTCTGTGCTCAGCAAGATCATGGAGCAGATCCTGCTGGAAACTATGCTAAGACACATGGGAAATATGGAGGAGATTGGTGACAGCCAACATGACTTCACCGAGGGGAAGTCATGTCTGACAAATTTGGTGGCATTCTATGACGGGGTTACAGCATTGGTGGATAAGGGAAGAGCAACTGACATCATCTACCTGGACTTGTGTAAGACATTTGGCACTGTCCCGCATGACATCCTCGTCTCTAAATTTGAGAGACGTAGATTTGATGGATGCACCACTCAGTGGATGAAGAATTAGCTGGGTGGCCGCACTCAGAGAGTTGCGGTCAATGGCTCGATGTCCAAGTGGGGACCAGTGATGAGTGATGTTCCTCGGGGATTGATACTGGGACCATTGCTGTTTGCCATCTTTGTTGGTGACATGGACAGTGGGATTGAGTGCACCCTCAGCAAGTTTGCTGACAACACCAAGCTGTGTGGCACAGTTGACATACTAGAGGGAAGGGATGCCATCCAGAGGGACCTGGACAGGCTTGAGAGGAGGGCCTGTGCAAACCTTATGAAGTTCAACCAGGCCAAGTACAAGGTCCTGCAGCTAGGTCACGGCAATTCCAAGCACAAATACAGGCTCAGCAGAGAATGGGTTGAGAGCAGCCCTAAGGAGAAGGACTTGGGGGTGCAGGTTGATATGAAGCTCATCATGAGCCAGCATCAAAGAGAAAACCAACCGCATCCTGGGCTGCATCAAAAGAAGCATGGCCAGCAGGTCGAGGGAGGTGATTCTGCCTCTCTACTCTGCTCTCGTGGGACCCCACCTGGAGTACTGTGTCCAACTCCGGGGCCCCCAACACAAGAAGGACACGGAACTGTTGGAGTGAGTCAGTAGGAGGGCTTGGAAATGATCAGGAGGGCTGGAGCACCTCTCCTGTGAAGACAGGCTGAGAGAGTTGGGGTTGTTCAGCCTAGAGAAGAGGAGGCTCCGTGGAGACCTTATAATGGCCTTCCAATACTTAAAGGGAGCCTACAGGAAGGACTGGGGGGGACTCTTTATGAGGGAGTGCAGTGATAGGAGAAGGGACAAGGGTTTTAATCTGAAAGAGGGTAGATTTAGATTGGACATTAGGAAGAATATTTTTTTTTTTTTCTATGAGGGTGGTGAGACACTGTCACAGGTTTCCCAGAGAAGCTGTGGATGCCCCATCCCTGGCAGTGTTCAAGGCCAGGCTGGATGGGGCTTTGAGCAACCCGGTCTTGCGGGAGGTGTCCCTGCCCGTGGCAGGGGGGTTGGTGGAACTAGATGATCTTTACGGTCCCTTCCAATCCAAACCATTCTATGATATCACAATATGAGTTGGTTCTGATTGCTATTACCTGTGTTTTAAAACTCTTATAGAGAATTTGTTCTCAAATGAGCTATCATGTTAGAATAGGATCAGCGAACTGCCAGCCTGAGTGTACAGTTAGGAAGCAGATATTTTGAGGTCTAATTTCAGCTATTTCTGAGAACATGAGTAAATAGTGAACCTAATCTACTCCAGTTCCCTCCGTATCTGTTGCCCAGTACTGGTATGCTAAAGGACAGTTGAAGAGATTTCAAGGTACTGTTGTATTCTGGTCCCACAAGACAAAAAATGTAAATAAATGGATGTAGGTTTTAAAGGGTTATTGTTCTGTGGAGTCTTACAGGCACAGTGTTCTACTGGGTGCTTGGTCTAAAATCAGATTCTTTCACTCTGGATTTAGTTTCTTCAGAAGTCGTCTTGGATTTCTACTGTTTGTTCTGCTGACCTGCAAATATATTTTAGAGGCAAGAGATTTAGTCTGTAGCAGTAAACAAAACTTCTCAATGATCTACTATGACCTATACACATAAAGGATGTGTAACTTCCATTTGTGTTGTATGGGGTAGTATATTTAACAATAGTAATGTTTTTCTTTATTGTTGTCTATATTAAGTTCAAATTTGTTGCTTTGAATCTTATTTTTTAAAAAAGAATTTCTTTGTTTCCAGGCGTATACTCAGACAAGTGAATGTCTGCCTAATAACTGGGTTAAAATAAATGCCTTTGATCTGGTAAAAAAAGCCAGTCATAGAAGATAATTAATTAAGTCTCCTACTGTGCTCTGGTTTGCAATTCTGTGTGCAATTTTGCTGCAGTTGTGACCAGCTACCACCTCAGAGAAAAGCTGATGGCAGTAGTCTTGGAGCTTTGGAAGGCCTGGCTGTATTTTTGAGATGCATTAGATGAACTTTCTTCCTTTAAGGACTGTCAATTTGGTCAGCGTTTTAGAAGTACAGCAGTGTGGTAAACTAATAGCAATAAAACCAGTTACACAATGCAAATACTGTGCAGTGAAGGTTGGCAAAGACTGTATCTGTAAAAAGAAACGTATACAAGATGTTTGTTTTAATTGAATGCAACTTTAAAAAGTTTTTTAGTGGGACATTTGGGGAAAATTGCCTTCTTTCTCTGTGGTCAAATAGACCCATTTTCAACATTTGGGTAAGGTGAAATCTTCCTTCTCACTGGAACAGCTGGTGCTGCATTCTTCACATAAGGAAATTCCCTGTAAAAACATTGTTTTGACACTTACCAGCTTGGCGCATGAATATTGTCTGGCTGCTTCTGCTTAGCTGTGTTTGAAAGAAGCACATTTAAAGACATGGCTGAAATCCTGCCATCCTATTAACTTTTATTGACCATCAAGTCTTAATTCATTTCAACCTGTAGACCAACGGTGATGGGCAGGTTAACGAGACGTGTACTCAAGGCAGAATGTAGGTAATCATAATATGTATGTGGCAGAAAGTGGTAGGTGTGCAGAAGACTTTCAGTTCTTGCATGTAGTGACTGCAGAAGAGCCGCTGCTCCTTTCAAATAGGAGGCTCTGTCTGTTTGGACTCAAGTTTTGTATGAAATGGCATTGCCTTGTACATCAAGACACTTCGAAAATAAAACTTCAGTATGGTTTTTCAAAGTATTTTTTAATGATGTATTGCTTTTCTGTCGGTATCAGTGATAGCTCGCGGCTTTCAGGTGGGAAGGTAATTGAGTATGAAATTGGGGTGTTCTATTGCGTGACACTTGAGGAAATAGCAGAATGGTGTGGGGAAATAGACACTAAAAAATATGTAGTTTATACCTCCCCAGGACTTGGAAATAAATATTCAAACCACTATGATAAACATATTTAGACACTGTTTTTTCGCTGAAAGGATGGTCAGGTACTTTACCCAAGTGGCTTAAGTTAAAATAGTGAGGGCTGTATTAAATTCACTGTTGCCTTCCTTTTGGGGTAAGGTGATTGCGTAGTGTGGAAGACCTTGCAGTGATGAAGGAGCACAGCTAGGCTTGAAGTGGTCTCAAGTTGGAATAAGAAAATATGCCAAGAGCATATGCTTACAGTTGTTTTTCTCAGTTGTGAGGTTGGGTGGGGGGTGTGTGTGTGTGTGTTCAGAGAACTCCAGTGTCATTTTTGGCGGTTTTGTGGGTCTTCCTGAATCTTGCCAATGAATCTTGAGATGGGAGACTGTCTGGAGAAAGGTTCAGGTACAGAACAGCATATACCAAAAGGCATAAGGAGAAGTTACACAGAAGATTTTATAGACGTTTGTACTGTGTACAGAAAAAACGAACAGTTACGAGGCTGAGAAGAAATGTAATGTCATGGGGGCAAGCACACGAAGGTGAAAACAATCAAACCTGAAGTATCTATGTGTTATTTTGATATGGAGATAATTTAGTGGATCCAGCAGAGAATGAAGAAACGGAAAAAGAAGAAATTATTGTAAAAGTTGTCCATGCTTGAAGATCATTTATATCGGAAATCATGTAAGTGAAAGCTCAAGAAATAGCATGAGGACAAAATATTCCATTGCAAAAATTCAAGGCTGGTAAAGGTTACTGGGTGTGACTCATGCATAGCAATAGTTTTTGCTTATGAAGGGGAACTTGTACTCACTGTGTTCCAGCAGTATGTGATTGGAAATGCAAAATCTTTCCTCCGGCAAATTTTAGAAAAGGACTGTTATGATACTGCTGCTAGCTTATGAAATGGTATAAAATTGCCACTGTATGTGATCTTCCTCTACTCAGCATTCGTGAGACCCCACCTGGAGTACTGGGGCCAGCTCTAGGGCCCCCAGAAGGAAGAACATGGACCTGTTAGATTGAGTCCAGAGGAGGGCCATGAAGATGATCTGAGGGCTGGAGCACCTCTCTTCTGAGAACAGGCTGAGAGAGTTGGTGTTGTTCAGCCTGGAGAAGAGAAGGCTCTGGGGAGACCTTATTGCGGCCTTTCAGTACTTAAAGGGGGGCTTATAAGAAAGATGGAGATAGACTTTTTACCAGGGCATGTAGTGACAGGAGAAGGGACAAGGGTTTTAAACTGAAAGAGGGTAGATTTAGATTGGACATAAGGAAGAATGTATTTTTTTTGATGAGGGTGGTGAGACACTGGCACAGGTTTCCCAGCGAAGCTGTGGATGCCCCATCCCTGGAAGTATTCAAGGCCAGGTTGGATGGGGCTTTGAGCAGCCTGGTCTAGTGAAGGATGTCCCTGCCAATGGCTGGGGGGGTTGCAGTAGATGATCTTTACATCGTAAACCTTTAAAAGTGTATATCGTCTATAGGTATGGACTGGAAAACTTTGCATATAACCTCTTTTGGTGGAGAAGCTGGTTATGATTCTTTTGAGTCAGTATAGTGGGTCACATGATCGGTTGCAATCTCGAGGAGTAAATGGTATGGTGAAAATTCTATGTGAAAGATAATTCTTAAAAACTGCATCTAGTCGTGTAGACATCTCCTTAAAACTCAAGTTAACCATTACCAGTAGCAGGCAGGGTAGTAGTCTACCACCCAAGTGTCCTGCGGTTTCTCCAGGAGGTGTCCCTGAAAAGCACAGTGGTTACTGGTACTTCAGAGAGCAAAGGGTTTCTTTGCCCCCAAGAATTGATATATTGGAAGTGGTGATGCATGAAGGGACTTAAGAATTTAAATAAACAAGGACATAGCGTAAAGGATGGAGAGGCAGGAACAGGCTAATGAACTGAGGGAGGGCTGGCTTTTTGGAGGGGATCACTGGTGTAAATCTTTCTGTGGGAGCTTTCTTCCTGTCCCTTTGAGAATGCTTATGTTTTCATTACTGCCATCATATTGCTCCTGAACGAAGATCAAGATACAAGTCAAACGAGGAAAAGATGAAGAAAAGGGGTAGTGGTCAGGCATTCAGTCTCACAGGTGAAGAGGCTGGCTTCGCTTTGATGGTTCAGTCTGGAAAGACAGCATATAATCCATTCCATGGGTTATCTGTCATCCTGTTCTTCTTGGTCTTCCGTGGCAAATACAGTGAATTTAAATAAATCAGGACAGAATGTATCGTCTGACCTGCATATAATCTTCCTTCTATTCCACTAATTCTTACATCCAAAAATGCTTTGCTTTTTGTCATATTCACTCAACTGCTGTGTGGGACAAATGATCTTATGGCTCAAGATAAGGCCAACCATGGGGATGGAAAGGTGAGTGTCTGCTGCAGACCAGCAGGCCAGGAAGAAGAGGTGGATGAAGCCTTCTTTAAACAACTGGAAGAAGCCTTCTGTTCACAGGTCACAGCTCTCATGGGGGACTCTTACCATCTAATACTTCCTAGGGAGGCAACGCGACAGGGTCCAAGGAGTTGAGGATTTTTCTGGAGTGCTTGTAGGATGAATTCTTTCATGCAAGTGCTTAATGAGCCAAATAGGGAAAATGCGTTTCTGTTTCTGCTACTCATGAATATGGAAGAAGATGGATGGCAGCCTTGGCTGCAGTGACAATGGATGATGAAGCTGAAGATCCTGAAAGCAAGGAAGGCGAGTTCCAGATTAAAGTTCGCTCCGTGAGGGTGAACGTATGCATTTCCAGGTCATCTTGGTGAAGAGTCTAGTAAGAGTATGGTAACCATTTTTGTTCTATTTATTTTAAATGGTAGAGTGGAAAATAAGAACTGAATTGTGTACCTCTCTAGTGTACACAGGGAAGAAACTTTTTTTTTTAATGATACAACCTAGAATTTACATAGGTGCTATGCATTAGTTTCTAAATAGCTGCTATTTTATTTTCCTGCCAGAGTAGAACCCAGAAAAATTCAGTGCATTTTGCCAGTCTGACTGTCAAGCACTTTCATTACTGGCTTTCAATGACACAAAATTCAGGTGTTCCTTTGCTGTTGTCAGGAGAGTTTGACCCATATGCTTTTAATTTTAACTACCTGCATAGGCTGCCTTCTGCTTTATAAGATAAGATTACACTTGTTCTACAGTTTTTCTTTTAAGTTCCTCTTGCTTAGGATTGGCTTCAGTGTCCTGCTGATGGGTTAGACGTCTTTGAGGTTTCATAAAAACCTTAATGATTTGTTGAATGGCTGCGGTGGGTTGATGCTGGCTGGACGCCAGGTGCCCACCAGAGCTGCTCTGTTACTGCCCTCCTCAGCTGCACAGGGGAGGAAATATAATGAAAGGCTCGTGGGTCGCAATAAGGAGGGGGAGAAATCACTCACCAATTACTGTCAAACAGACTTGACTTGGGGAAATAAATTTAATTTATTGCCAATTCTCCAGCAGGAGAAGTAAGAACAAATCTAAAAAAGCACCTTCCCCCACCCCTCCCTTCTTCCAGGGCTCAACTTCACTCCTGAGTTCTCTACCTCCTCCCCCTGAGCAATGCAGGGGAATGGGGGCTGTGGTCAGTTCATCACACGTCGTCTTTGCTGCTCCTTCCCCCTCACACTCTTCCCCTGCTCCAGCATGGGGTCCCTTCCACGGGAGGCAGTTCTCCATGTTCTTCTCCAATGCAGGTCCTTCCCATGGGCTGCAGTTCTTCCCGAACTGTTCTAGTGTGGGTCCTTTCTATGGGGTGCAGTCCTTCAGAGCAGACTGCTCCAGTGTGGGTCTCCCACAGGGTCACGAGTCCTGCCAGCAAACCAGCTCCAGCGTGGGCTCCTCTCTCTATGGGTCCACGGATCTTCCCAGGAGCCTGCTCCAGGGCAGGCTCTCCATGGGTCACAGCCTCCTTCGGTCATCCACCTGCTCTGGTGTGAGGTCCTCCACGGGCTGCAAGTGGATCTCTGCTCCACTGTGGACCTCCTTGGGCTGCAGAGGAACAGCCCACCTCACCGTGGTGTTCACCATGGGCTGCAGGGTAATCTCTGCTCTGGCACCCGGAGCACCTCCTCCCCCTCCTTCACTGGCGTTGGTGTCTGCAGAGCTGTTGTCACATATTCTCTCTTCTCCCCTGGCAGTAGTTATACAGCAGGATTTTTCCTCCTTCTTAACTATGTTATCCTGGAGGTGCTACCACCGTCGCTGATGGGCTCAGCCTTAGCCTGTGGCGGGTCCATCTTGGTGCCAGCTGGAACTGACTTCATTGGACATGGGGGAAGCTTGTGGCATCTTCTCACAACCTTCTACAGCCACCCCTATAGCCGCCCCCACTGCCAAACCTTGCCATGCAAACCCATTACGATGCCTGATTTTCAGTATGTTCTGTATTTCCTGTCTGGTTTTGTGTGTGTATCTTGTTTTCAAATTGAGTAGTAATTTTTATCAGATTGACCATAATAACTCCCCCAAACAAAACTCGTATTTGGCAGGTTCCTAAACCACTGTGTACTTTAAAGATGTCAGTTGTCCATACCTTCTTTAAAATGCATCTACAATCTCACCTGTGTTACAGGTTTCACAGGTATTCAGTTAGCATCTATATTTTTCTCACAAAATAAATAAGCTTAGTGTGGTTAAGGTATCTAATATTCACACAAACGATGAAATGTTTTTTTTCTTCCTGAATAGTGAATAATTTTTTTCATGTGGCTAATGTCTTTTGTGGTATTCTTCACTGTTTTGGGTTCCGTAAATAATGTAACAGTTCAGCAGGGTGTGCTCTTGCACACTCAAAAATGACTCAGTAATTTTTTTTTAAAATAGAAAATGCTAAAATCACAGGGGATTTCTTTTTTTTTTTTCGGTGAAAATGATGGAAGATGAGACATACACTTGCCTACTACAGTATCCATTCATAAAACGTGCTGTAAGATAAATAATCTTGTTGGTCTTGGTATGATTTGTTTTGCTTAACTGTAGTAGTTTAAAATTGTTTGTAATTTAATCAACATTAAACTGGCGTGAGCTGTTAGTTTTGCCTGAAAGGCAATTTTGTTCACCGCTGGCTGCTTGCTGTTTCTTGGCACTGTTATTTAGCTGGATGGTGGAATTGCGTTCGTCGACAGTGGTGGTAGTTTATGCAGCTTTTAAAAGGCTCATGAAATTGCAGCTTTCAAAGCGTGCAGCCGAAGTCCGTCATCTTGGCTCTCTCGCCAGTGACTGGAGAGATCTCACGTGGTACATGTCTTACCCATCCATTTGAGGATGGGGTGACTGGGGGGGTGCCCTTAGAATCATAGAATCATATTGTCCACCAATCCTTGTCCACCACCGATAAGAGTAGACTAAATGCTTGGTTTTGCAGTAGCTAATGGTGGGTAAGATGAATTGGATCTTTTTGTAACAACGGAGGACTTCTCTGTTTTACTCTGTGTTGGATTAGCTTGCAAAATGATCTAAACATCAACATTTTGGTGATTAAAAAGTTGGGTTTTATGATGAAAAACTGGAGGGTTTGGCCATGATAATAATGAGATGGTGTGCCACTTTAAAGGGAGAGAATTTCTTGAGCAAACTTGTGCTGTACATATCTATCTTCCTAAATCAGCTTTGTCGTTAGTAAGACATGTAAAAAGCACGGGAAGTTTGAGTCATGTTTTACTTCTAAACTATGAGATCGTTTCTAACGCTAAGGTAGTGTTAACTCTGTTGGACAGACATGGAAGTAATGAAGCCTTTAATTGAAGAACAAAATTCGGATGGCCTCTCAGATGAAGAGCATGAAAATAATTTCCTGCCGGTTGAGAAGCATTACCAGCTTGATAATGAAGAAGGCATTACGTACGTATTGCTCTGAAGTAGCAGCCTGTTAAAATTTGTTGCCTCGGACTTGTTTCTCATGAGGAGTTTACTGAACTTGTAAGGGCTTTTCTGCACCCGCAGTGCAGTTTTGTGGTTATACATCAGGACTTTGCATAGTTCTGCCAAAAAGTAGCCCGTTTTGAGTAAGTTCTCTGTTCTTTGGAAGCTAACAGTGTACTGGCTGTAAAATAATCCAGGGGTGCCCATTTGTAAAGTGTTTGGGTTACTGAACATCTAAGCACTATTTAAAGGAGGTCTTGATTGACTTATTTTTTTTGTAAAGAAACTTCAGAAGACTTTGGGAAGTTTGTTTAAAGTTTTAACTAGAAGAACTTGTAAAGGTGTTTTTTCCTTTTGATAAAGCTTTGGCTGTCAGACTTGTGATTTGCAGCTGGTAACGGTTTTGAGCGTTATTGATTCTAAAATAGCGCTGATGAAACTTGATAATTTTGACTCTGAGGCAAAATGGCAATAAAATTGCACAGAAAATAACCTTTCAGAAGCTGGAGGAAGGAACTGAAGATCAGACTTGTATGTTCTGTTCGAGGGAGCTCACATGTAGAGATGAATAAGAACATTATTTGAATGTGCTGGATATTCTTTAAAGTAGCTGGACTACCCTAAAGTAGCTGAAGCTCACAATTTATCCCTTTATTAATAAATGACAGAGGGTGTGGTTTTGGTCTTTCTTTTTTTTTTTTTTTCCCCCCTCTCCCTCCTTCCCCCCCCATCTCAGTGTAATTCCAATGTGACTTTTTATATGTTTATCCTCAGGTTTATACAAACACTTACGCACCTCCTCAAGGGAAACATTGGAACTGGGCTTCTTGGTCTTCCACTTGCGATAAAAAATGCTGGCATTGTGGTAAGAATTCAGTTATTTTTCATGGATTAGAAAAATTATCTAGAAAGATCTATAGATATGTGTCTGAGCCTGAAAAACTGAAATCTCGATACTTTTTTTTTTTTGTCACTACCGACTTCAACAGAGTTGTGTTCTATTTTTCCTCTTTAGTCTGGTGAAGTTAGTACTGAAGATTGAGTTGGGTTTTTTTATTTATTTTTTATTTAAATTACTACGCCACCCTGAAGACCTTATAGCATGTGTTGTATTTTTGCTTAGCCGAGGTGTTTTTCTGGTGAAAACAAAAGCTTTGTCATAAAAAAGAAAGATTTTGACTCACTGGGCCTCCTATGATGTCTCATGGGAATTGTTATTATGGGATTGTTTTATCTTTGTCCGAACTGCTCTAGGGACAGATCGCGTGTCCTAGGATGCAACATCAGCTTGTTAAATTGATCTTGTGTTTCTGCAGAAACAGGGTATAGCACAACTTGTTTATACCGGTAACAAGGAATGCATTTCCTAAGGCAGGGTAAATTTAATCAAGTGAAATTTTCACCTTATGACTAAGTAATCCTGTAATTCTGTATTACAGCGTGTTCAGTTTAAGAACGAAAGTTACACGTGAAAAGCCAGTGCCTTCTGTGAAAACATTTGGTCAGACTTCTACTCTGAAATTATTTAATTTGAAAATTATCTATAACTTGTAAAAGTAGAAGTTGTGTGGTTTGGGCATTTTTCTTTTTTTAGTACTGCAGGTCATCAAGTCTACTAATGTAAGGGAAAGAAACTTTTATTGTCATTGCCACTGTAAAGTGGTTGAAACCATTGTTTTGAATTCTGCAGTATAAGCAGTCTTCTCTCTTGACAAATTTTTTTGGCAAATATCTTAATGCAGCTGTTAGAGGAATAAAGTTGTTCATACCCGCTTGGTTTTTATGGCTTGATTGTCCCTGAGTAGCCTTCTGTCACGTAATGAGCTAAAAGTAAGGAATGCCGTAAAACATCAGTTGCAAATTCCCCTCTGAGAGGGGAAAAACAGTTGCATAACATTTTAAATTCTTATTTTATTTGCTACAGTGTGAAGTTTTTGCATGTAAAGATTTTCCCCCAGCATATTTTCATGAAAAATTATGTTTGTCTCCTGTGTCCTCCCTTTCTTTTTTTTTCCGCCCCCCCCCACCAGATTGGACCGATCAGCCTCGTGTTCATAGGAGTTGTATCTGTTCACTGTATGCACATCTTGGTACGTTGCAGCCACTGTCTATGTCAGAGGTAAATGTGAAACTACTAATTCTGTTGCTGAATTTTGAGTGTTATTTTCTTCTTTCTTCTTTTCTATTTGTAATTTTTGGCCTACAGAATGTCCTGATGCTGTAGCAGTTTCTTCAGATCAGAATCTCCTACTTCAATGAAACAACACTCACATTCTTATTGTGCAGCTCTGAATGATAGCTGTGCTTTGTGCAGCACTGCTTTAAGATGTTGTAAAAAATATTTCTTCTCTGCTTGGACACAAAATTACATTGGTGTAACTTGTGTTGCCTGACATCCTGTACCCTGTCTTAGCTGGCAAATAATCAGATCTTTCTCATTGCGGATTTAATTGCTTAGCTTCAGTCCTTTAGTCCTTTGCTATCTTCATAGCTTCTGAATCTCCATAGCTTTGAAAAGTGTCCAATTCATAAACAGCCAGTTTATAAGTACTTTATAGGAATAAAAGATAAACTATGAATTGCTGTTGATGTCTTTAATGACTATATGTGAGCTCGCTCTCTTTGGATTGTGACAACTTGATTCTGCAAAGTTACAGTGCTGAAAGAATGTGTTAAAATGATGCTAGTGAGCAGATAAACACGAGATATTCCTCCAAGCAAGATCTACAATGCTGGGGGGAAAGCAGTTGTTCAAATTTGACTGATAGAGTATTTGGATTAATAATGACTTTATTAAACATTTTTATATTACTATCAGGTGTTAGAAAAGCAGTGAGAGGGTCTTGTATTTAAAAAGTGCAATGAAGTTTTTGAAATGAATAGAAACACAAAGCTGTTTGTGTCCCTGTAGCTGTAAAAACTATCTTACAAGTTTAATGTGATACTGTGCTGTGAAGGGATCCTGTCAGTCCTGAATTCTTCGCTTTTTTTCTCTGTGGTTTTGAATGGCCTTTGAAGATGTACGTGAGACTCAGATCACTGAAACAATTGCGATTGCTTGTCCAGGAAAATCTGCTGAATCCTGTTGAAGTTCTCAGTGACTTTTAGATTTGAGATGAATTGCTTAAGCTGATGATATAAGAATCTAATTTTGGATTAATTTGTCAAGAAACTTGTTCTGTAAGAGACTGATTTAGTACTACTGAATTAGGGGGAAGCAGCTTTGTGGCTCACATGCTTGTAGGGTGCTGAAAAGCCCTTCCTGGGGAAAAGGAAGCCCAAACGATACCTCTAAAATTCAGCAGCGGCAGAACGGTGCCACAGGTGATTACTTACTATAACCCTGCGAGGTCACCAGCATTTTCAGGGTAGGGACGTAGCCCCTCATAGTTTCTGGTAACTCCATTCTTTCTTCGCTCTCCGATTTCAGGATGAAAAAAGCCTCGCTGGGGTATAGCGATACAGTTAGTTACGCCATGGAAGTGGGGCCTCTGACTGCTCTTCAGAAACGAGCTTCTTGGGGACGGTAAGTTTGCATTAGAATTTAATTTAATAAATTCACTATTAAAAAACTAATGACTATACTTGGAATGCTTAGGAGCTTTCCGTTTTAGTCAGATGTTACCTGCTTTAAGAATGTGTTCTGTGTGCTTGAAATATGCGCTGCGTGCTCTTTTAAATGCTTTAGCCCTCTTTTAAAAAAAAAAAATACCATTATTTTTTCTTTGCCATTGGTTGCTGTATAGCTGTTTTGGTTTGTTTATTGTATGACTACACAGCAGTGAAACTCAGAAATGTTATTCAATGTTAATTTAAAGTGGTTACACACTTGAGAAAGAATTCTTTTTGGTCCTGTTATTTTCAAGGATGCAGCATCTTGCATCGTGTTTTGGCTACTGCGTTGTTTCAAATAGGAAAAAGGTGAGCTAGTCTTTTCAGGTCTTTTGTGATGACTTCATAGGAATGGACTAGAGCTCAATTAGAGGGAAAATTGGTTTGTAGTGAAATATAATGACAATTCTGTAATGCACCAAAGAGTTACAAGCCGGAAACGACAATTTGATTTCCGGAGACACTGCGCTGCAGCAGATCCATTCCGTGAGGCAGATCTCTGCTGTGTGCCTGACGAGCAAAGAGTTTCATTACAGCATGTCTTCAGGCCACCACGGTGTATAACATTTTTTCAAAACAATCTGAACCATAGTTTAGAGTGTTTTTGCAATGAGATACAGTGTCTGAATGCGTATTTGGATACGTTGATACAGACGCACTTAGTAAGATGTGAAAATGTTTATTATCTTGAATTGCTGAAACTTAGATAACTTAGACTGTGTGAGTCATTTCATCTCTGGTCCTGGTGGAAAACTGCTGTGTTAGAGGTTAACGGATGCCGGCAGAATTTGTGTGTGCATTGAGTATGTATGTCTGTTGTTTATATTTGTAACACATTGTTAAGTCTTTGAATTTCATTTTATGCTGCTTTAAAATATGAGTACCTTCCTCTTTTTTCTTTTTTTTTTGAGAAACTTTGATGCCTACCTTAAAAAACGGACACATACAAACCCACCCTGTTTTGCCATAAGAGGAACGTGCACTGCAGTGCTCGTGAGATTGATGTGGCATTTGAATCTAGCGTTTTGACTACTGTAAAAAGGAGCAGCAATTGCATATTAGGTAGAAAAGGGTTAATTGTTTGGATCCTAACTGTAATGTTTGTTTTTTATTCCTCAGGTATATTGTCGACTTTTTCCTAGTGATAACACAGCTGGGATTTTGTAGCGTTTATGTTGTGTTCTTGGCAGAAAATGTGAAACAAGTGAGTAGTGTTACTGTATGGAAACAGTTATGGGTAAAAATTTTTTTTCCCTCACTTTATTTCCTAAGTCCAACAGAACTACTTGTAAAATGTGAAGTTGAGAGATGCACAGAATGAGTTCTACCACGGTTTCCACAAAAGAGCTTTTGGTGAAAAGGAGTGATGTGCGAGGTGAACTAAATTCAGATTTTGTGCAAATATTTGTGGCTACATTGTCCTCTGATTTGTTTGTTGAATTTAAAAGTGAATTGTGACAATGATAGAAAATAAGGCTGAAACTGGTCCAGGAGCCAGTTGTCCCTGAATTTATTTATTTTTTTTTTTCCGGACCTTCTGCTGACTCTTTTTTTTCCCTGACCTTCTGGGCATGTTTTTCCCTTTTCATGTCACTGGAATCTTTCTTTGTTTCTTGCTTAGTCTCTTCCCTTTTCTAGAATAGTCTCATCTGCCACAAAATCCATTGTATCTAAACCAGTCCTGATTTTTGTTCTTAAAAATGTCTAGCATTGAAATTTCCACAGCCGTCTCAGTAGTCAGTTCCAGTGGTTTCTTATCTGTTAGACACCTTTTTCTTTGTAGAAACTTAACATTTCTTAATGTTGCAAGTCCTTTATTTCACACTCTAGCTAAAAGTAATTTATTCTTCTCTATTTGTGGATATCTTTTATGTTTTTGAATATTGTTATCATGTCTCCCCTCTATCTGATAGAGAGGAGATATGACAGACTCTAATAAATCTTCTTGCTTTTCTGTGAGTGCTCTGCAGTTGGTTACATCTCTCTTTTTTTTTCCCAAGTTTTAACCCTGAAGTTGGTTATGCTGCTCTAGTTGAAGTTTTGCTTCTGACCGATAGAGCTGAAAGGTTATTTCACAGGTCTTACAGATCGTATTCCGCACTTGACACTTCAGTTTAATGGTCGTTTTGCAGGACTGTGTCATTATTGACTCATGACTGACTTGTGATCCATTGTGATCTCTCAATCCTTTACTGCAGAGCTGCATTCTAGGCGATTCTTCTGGCTCTTCTTTCTGTAGAGGTAATTTCTGTTTACCTATAGCATCCTTTATTTTTCCTTACTGGATTGATTTTATTTTTTTTTTTAACAGTTCTCAAGGCTGAATTTTAATCCTGTTCTTCAGTATTCTTTCACTTTCCATCTGGAATAGATGTTTAAACCCTGCTTGTTATATCTGTGTTATTAATGAAAATATTAAATAGCACTGCTCATGTATTTCATGTGGCTTACTGTAAATACTATTGCACATATAATATGTAGTTTTAAACATGCGCAAACACATTTCAATACGCTGTAGATTTTTAAATAGATTGGATGTTAATTATTAGAAAAATACTGTGATTCGTTTGAGTTGATTTATGTAAGGATGTCTAAAAATCAAATACTTCGTCATGCTGTATTTATGAATAAGTCAATTAAAAATTGCAAATGAATCCTCACAACCATAAATGCCTATAGTTTCTCCCAAGTAACCCCCAAACCTTTCAATAAAACCTGACTATCGCTTTTCTCCCTCACAACCATCCGTCACTGACAAAAGCAAACAAACCCACATCTATCCCTTTCATGCCAGCTACTCCTGCTTTCATTCATGTTTCTGTCTCATCCTCCAGCCCTTCTAAGCTCTTCTTTTTCTCATTGGTGGAGACTCTTCTGTTGAGGGGATCCCTGATGTCCCCTGGTCCTTCCTCTTTGTGCAGTCAGCAGTTTGTTTGTCCCAGGAGGTGATCCATGGGTGATCAGCCTGCACAGGGTGGCTGCTCAGAGAGGAGCCACAGGTTCTTTGAGCTTGTGGTGTTCTCTCCTCCATGCGCTTATTAAGATGCCAGTGTACTCTGCTGTGTTTTCTGCTCGTAAGATTATGATTCATTACTTGACATAAAGCTAATGAGGATGAATCCGAGCCTGTATCTAAATGTGTGCTTCTGTAATTAGAGAGGTTGGTGAGGAATAAGGTATGGCAGGTTACTGAACGTTAATCATCCATATGGACTCTATTCTCCTCAAAAGGTAGAATAAAGGTGTCTTGGCGTAGCTTAACTTACTTTAATGAGGAAGAAAAGTGTCCCGTGGGGCAGTTAGTACATAGAAGGTAGTATGTTTTTTTTCTTCCCCTTGTAAGTGAGTATTTATATTGTGCTTAAAAAGTATTCCAAGTTCTACGGATGACGATCTTGTGAAGATCACAGAATGGTAGGGGTTGGAAGGGACCTCTGGAGATCATCTAGTCCAACCCCCTGCCAGAGCAGGGTCACCCAGAGCAGGTTGCACAGGAACGCGTCCAGGGGTGTTTGGAATGTCTCCAGAGACGGAGACTCCACCACCTCCCTGGGCAGCCTGTGCCAGGGCTCTGCCACCCTCACAGTGAAGAAGTTCCTCCTCATGTTGAGATGGAACTTCCTATGGTCAAGTTTGTGCCCGTTACCTCTTGTCCTGTCACTGGGCACCACTGAGGCAAATTTGTGTATCACTGAGGCAAATTTGTGTATTTGGAAGTTGGATACTCTGTAATTTACATATTGAAAGAGAAAAAAAACCCAACACCCAGCTTTAAAAATTGCCGTCCCACTGTCACAATCTGTCTTAATCCCCGAAACTCCTATTTTACATCTGATGTCCTTTTGCTGGCCTTCTGAAGTGGGGATTTTTATTGCGTCCTTTGTAACGTAAGTTTTAATTGAAACCTTTCCTATCAAATACATATCAGACTAACTGGTTGTTATATATGTGTTTTGACCTTAAGGAAAAGGCAAGACTGAACACTTGCTGACTTTGGCTTTTGTAGATTTTGAAAAAAATCAAAATCTTCAGGAATGCTGTTGCTGCTTTCTTGAAGAAAAGTAGAAAGGTCTTATGGAAAAGCAACTTCTGCAAAAGCAGTGGCTGCAGAGACCCATGACATGTACCCCGCGAATGAAGTAAAGTCATCAGCAATTCAGAAGTCACACTTCCAAGTGTAGTTGGTTCAGATTGCCCTGGGCTCGCTCTTTCAGGAGGGAGATGGCTGTGGTTTTCTTTCTGTGATTTCTGTTGCAGGAATCTGTCCCGTAGAGGGCACCAAAGGACACGAATTGTTACTGCTTTAAATCTAATTGTTTGGAGTAGCGGAAGGATGAGGTAACGGGAACTAAGATGAAGGAAAACCATAATAATAATGTTACTATACCACTCCTTGACCAACACCTCTGGATTATGCTCTGTGCTCTTCTGATGTTGGGGTGTGCAGATTAAGCCTACTGCAACCAGTGGGAGCTTCTGCTGAGATCTTTCTTTGATCTTTCTTTCTTAGTTAAAACTAGTAGCAACGCAAAATTTAGTAGTCTCTTGGTTCCCTTTATTTACTATTTCAGAGAACTAAGATGTGACAAAGCATTTTAAAATGCTTCTGGCACATGAATGGAATATTCATCAGTCCAGTTTACTTTGAGGTGAATGTTTAGACACACAGTGGTGTGTGTGAGTCTAAATATTTATTTCATCTTTTGAATTCTGTGAAATGTTTGATACACCCTTCTCATTAATGGATATGCAGTATAGCTTCTGGTGCCTGTGGAATTATAACAATGTTGGCTGCATTACATTAGTGTTTTCCAGCCAGTTTGTGCTACAAGACTCTATTTCCAGTTATATCAAATTTCAAATGAAGCCTTTCCTATGAAGTATTTTCCTGGGGCACCAAAAAACCTCAGGTAGGTGGTGAAGTTCTGGTTAAGACTGGCAGTATGCAAATAAGAGGATTACAGGTGAAGGGGTTTGGAATTGGAGAAGAACAGGGAAACTGGAAAAAACAGCTGGATGTTGAGCGCAGTGTGACTGGAGCAGGAACACACTGGGATAGAAAGAAGAATCTGCGCCCAAAAGAGCGTGGTCCCCTTTCATGCCATAGTTACTTTGCTTTTCTGGGTTGAGCAACAGAAGACCTTAAATGAAGAGTCTTGTATTTGTCAACTTGCTTGTGAATGTTTGCTGAGTTCTCTGGAAAAGTGTCCTTTTCTCATTGTTTGCTGATAAAGCTAAAAAATGGAAACCTGTTCTAGCTGTGTGGGAGCACTTCATTAGATCTTTAGCACTTTCAAGGTGACCCATCAGTGGGATGCTACATAATGGAATTTTTGAGATTTTTTTTTTTTTTGATAAAAAGGAAAAAAAACAACCCCAAAGCTTAGGAAATTGTACTTAGACATAAAACTTGAAGTGTTAAAAATGTTACAAAGTTGAGTACTGAGTAATAATGAAATACCAGAACTAAATGAACGGTGAAACTTTTCTGTGGCCTTTTCATGCCAAATTACATGATTACAATATAGTCTTTATCTGCCTGATGACATGCTGGTTTTGTGCCAGATCTGACCTTGTCTATTTTACTGGTTGTTGCTCCGAGTTGAATAAGGAAGGAATTAGAAGGAACCAATGAGGTCAGAAACTACTGTTTTGGTCCCACTAAGTGATGAAAAGTTCATAGACTGTACGATCGAAGGAGTGGGTTTTGAGATACAGGCTGTTTGGATAACAGTGGTCTCAGTTGAAGAGACTAAGGAAACAGAATTATTTTTCTTGCTTCTGAGATAGTTCTTATAAGAATTCCGTGTTCATCAGTTGAACTGAGGTTTCTGAAGTCACTAACTGTGTATTAGTCATTTTCTGTGTACCTGACATTGGGAATCTGATAATCAGATTTGCACAAGTGGTTGATTTTCATGGATACAGCTGAAGTTGGTGGATGCTGTGCTTGGACTATGTAAATGAGACATTTGGCGTGGCACTCGCATAAAGAAAGCTGTTTCATGCATCACACCATCATGTAAGTTAATGCTTGAATAACTGAGGTGACTTCTGATGAAGTTACCTTGTGACTGGGGACATCACCAGCCTTCATAGTCGCTGTGCCTAGCGACTTCGGTGGCTGTGTACTGCCTTTCTAAAACCATAATGGTATTTCATCATGTGGTTTAGGGAAGTGTTTGTGGACCAAAATGCAGATAATGTGTGTTTGAATTGGAAGTTGATCAATATTCTAATTAGCGTGGTGTGTAGGACTAGGGAAGTGATCATCCCCATGTACTTGGCACTGGTGAGACCCCACCTCAAATTCTGTGTCCAGTTTTGGGCCCTTCACCACAAAAAAGACATTGAGGTGCTGGAGCCGGTCCAGAGAAGGGCAACAAAGCTGGTGAAGGGTCTGGAGAATAAGTTTTATGAGGAGCAGCTGAGGGAGCTGGAGAAAAGCTATTCTCCATCTGTTTAGCTTGGAGAAAAGGAGGCTGAGGGGAGACCTTATCGCTCTGTACAGCTGCCTGAAAGGAGGTAGAGAGGTGGGGGTCAGTCTCTTCTCCCAGGTAACAAGTGATAGGACAAGAGGAAACAGCCTCAAGTTGCACCAGGGAAGTTTAGACTGGATATTAGGAAAAACTTCTTCACTGAAAGGGTTATCAAACATTGGAACAGGCTGCCCAGGGAAGCGGTTTAGTCACCATCCCTGGAGGTATTTAAAAGACATGTAGATGTGGTGCTTAGCGATATGGTTTAGTGATGGTTTTTGTCAGTGTTAGGTTGGTGGTTGGACTAGATAATCTGAAAGGTCCCTTCCAACCTAGGCAATTCTATGATTCTGTGATTCACTGGGCTCTGTGACATACAAGATTTGTCTAAATTTGCCGATATTCTGATGATATTTCAGATGATGTTGCTTTGTTTAGGAAAAAGTTAGGTATAACGTCTGCTGTTCCTGGCGCAGCATGACTACCATATGCAGTGGTGCACTAGCAGGGAGCAGCAGGAGATTGAAAGTGATTGTTGTCCAGAATTGGAATCTGAGATTATATTAATTTTAATATTTAGAAGACTACATTGGACAGATAGTGAGTCATAGTCTGTCCTAACACAATCAGCAGTAAACTTGCACTGGGTTAAACAGCATATGAGAAAGAGTTGTGTGTTTGGTGCGGTTTTTTTTGGTTTTTTTTTAAGAAAAAAAGTCATCCTGCTGCTTTGTGTTTTGTTACTTGTTAGAACAGTTTTAAGTGTTACTGATTTTTTTTTTTTAAGTAATCTAGTAAAACATTTTCATAGTGATAGTAATGTTAGCCTGTACCTGAACAAATCAGTATAATCTCATCTTCATTAGAGCTTTCCTCTGCTGCTTTTTACTGTCAAATTTCCCACAGCCAGGTGCCCCACTCTAAGAGGGAGAATAATGATCCTTACTTCGAATAATTTTTGCGTTTTACTTTCCGACTCAGCTTTCTTCCACCCATCAGTCTCTCTTGCCTTTTTGTTTAGCTCTCCCACAAGATTAATATTTGCTGGATCTTATGTGGTGTCCTTCTGTGTCAGTGTGCAGAGTCACTATTCTGTCACGTCTCAAAATCCACCTCTGCGATGTGGGTATTTGCTGTGGCCTTCCCTAAACCCGTAAGTGGTACTGCCCTGACTGATGATGTTAAAGCTGCTTTATCGATATGAAGTTGATTTAAAGGTATATATACACCTACAAAAGGGAATAAAACTTTTCTTCTGTGCTTTTATATCAGTATTACCGTGTCCATAATATCAGTTACATGGTATATGCATGTGTGTGTATACATAAAATTCGCTCCCAAAGTATTTTAGTAATGTGAAAACCTGTGTATAACGGACTTAATGAAACCAGCTTGGCTGTCAGCAGTTGAACTGAAACTTTCTGAAGTTTCTTTTTTTTAAAATAAATTTAAATATTAATTTTGAAGTCATGGGCTGCACATCTTGCTGCACGCAACTAACAGCTAGTGGAGAGTAAATTTCAGAAACCTCCTCCTCACCCAGACGATATTGCTGTCCTTTGCAGTGTTACAGTTCACAGTAACCTCTTCATCTGATGGCAAGGTGGTCTCTAAAAGACTTTGCCTGGGATAAGTGTGTGCACTTTCAGCAGTTATTAGGGGATAAGTGGAACTGAAGTAACCATTTCACGTGTTATTTTTTTTTTCTCTATACAAGCCGTAATCCTCCATAGGATCGGCTTTGGGAAACAGGGCTGTTCCATGTAGGGCTCTGATTTTCTTTTTTTATTTATCTAAAGACTTATAGTGGAATAATCCTCTGGGGTTGGTCAAATCTCACTAGGGTGAAGATTATCACAAATAAATAAGGTTTGCTCCATTTTTATGAGCAGAGTTATAAAATACCTTCATACAATGACAGCTGTGACTACACCAAACAAAGATGGGTAGAGAGTAGGAATTACCCTGCTCTATATTGTCAAAGTCTGTCGCTCTTGTTCTCTGAAGACAGAGAAAGAAGTGAGTGTGGGACCAGATGAGAGTGCTGGGAGAAACCTGAAATCTTTGAAAGACCATACAGAGTCGGGGGAGGTCCTGATAACCGAGGAAAGGCAAATGTACTTATCTTCATAGAAGGCCAGAATAATAATTTGGAGAATTACAATCCAGTCAGCCTCTCTTCAGTCCCTTTGAAAGGAGTCTTCTTGGAGCACGTTTCTGGGCACACAAGAGAGAATAAGGTGACTGGAACCATCAGCATGGATTTACCAAGGGACTGACCAACTCGGTTGCCTTCTATAAGAAAAAAAGTCTGAGTTCTTACATAATAAGAAGGTACTAGATGTCAGCTTGACTTCGGCAAAGGTTTTCATGCTGTCACTGGCGATATCCTTGTGTCCAAGTAAGGCTGTTATGGTCTGGTTGGATGGATGGAGAGACAGACAAGTAGCTGGGGAGAAAAAAAAGCTGGTTGTATGGTAAAGCTCAGAGGGTGGTGGTCATGATCACGAGCCAGCAGCGCACCCTGACAGTAAAGGAAACCAACAGCATCCTGGGTTATACGAATAGGAGAATTGCTGGTAGATCGAGGGCAGCGTTTATCATCCTTTACTTTGCATTTGTTAGACCACGTCTAGAATACTCTGTCGTGTTTTGGATATCCTCAATACTGGAGTCATTGACAAACTGGAATGAGTTCAGGGGAAGGCTGCTGAAGTGATCGGGGCTGGGTCTGTGAGGGCTGAGTATGCACTTGTACGCTTGCTGGGATTGTGGGGTTGTACAGTCTTCCTCCGAGTTCAGTTCTATGTTAAGTGTAAGACTGTGGCTGTAGTAGGTGGTTGTCTGACAGTACTTAGGAGTCAAGAGTATTGTCTTCAGTTGTTTTGTTACATATTGATTTCCCATTTTTGTTCAAGTCTGTGCTACAAGGAACTAATTTTTTTTTTTTTTTTTTTTTTACTGTCTAAGTATCCTCTCATGCTCATCGGGCTGCAGGCGTTCTGCAGCATGAACTGATTAAGCACAGTCATATGCTGATTTGTAAGATGGCAAATGCAATGGGAGGGAAAATGAAAGGATACACTCCTAGGAAAAATGCATGATAAGGTTTAAAACAAATGGATTTGAACCGTTACCATTTTCCAAAAAGCAGAATAATCAACAGCTCTCGGTGTTTTGATTGTGGTCTGCACATAGTGCAGAATATGGTTCCACAAAACAAATTTTTGCAGTTATGGACACACTAACATTTCTCCAAAAGATGCAATGAGAGTTACGAATAATCCCAAACTCAATCTTCTGAATTGCACCATACGCAATTATTATAATGTTATATACAAAAAACCTAATATGCTTTCGCATCATGTGCTACTGTTTATCTATAGGCATGAATTTATATCAATTTAATGGATACAGGACTCTCAGCTCTCTCAGACCTCATGTTTTTTTTAAGTTGAGTTAACATTGATTAATAAAAGAGTGAAATTAATCAAAAATAGAATAACTTGAATTAAGATAAAGACAGGTAGGTTCATACTGTAGCATTATTTTGTATGAATGCTGCTATGATGTGGATGGAAAAGGCCTAAGGTTATTAGGCACTGAACTCCAGTACAATAGGAGTTGGTCATCTAATCCCCGTACTCTCCTGATGAAAATTCAAACGCTAATATTTAGGCCTAGATCCATCTTGCCTGCATTCGTTTTACCAAACTCTCCCTTTCTGAAAGGAATCTGATCTAAACTGCTCGTGTGGTTTTCCCCTTTGTGGTGGGATAAAGACACTTTCAGGTGTTTGAGGTCCCGATTTCATCATTTGTCTTAAGGATGAAACACTTGCTGGAGGTGCCTCGCCTTCCCCTCCGCACTGAGTCCCGGGGGCCTGAAACGCCAGGCGCTCAGCAGGTGAAGCAGAGGGACAAATTCCCCCATAAACAACCAGCGACTCAGCACTGCCACTGTTTAACGCATTTTCTTAATTTTTTTTTTCTTTTTTCCTATAGGTCCATGAAGGATTCTTGGAAGACAAGACTGCTCCCATAAATGTCAGTGCCGCCAGCAGTTCCTCTGAGAAAAGGAGCACCGATTTACGAATATACATGCTGTGTTTCCTGCCATTCCTGATCCTCCTGGTCTTTATTCGTGACCTTAAGAGCCTGTCCTTTCTTTCTTTGCTTGCCAATCTGTCCATGGCTGTCAGCCTGGTGATCATTTACCAGTATATTGTTAGAGTAAGTGTAAAAAAAGTTTATTATCTTTTTTTTTTTTCAGTGTGGCAAGTTGTATTTGTTGCATGTGGCAGTTGGTCTCTGATAAATATACATACTGACTGACAATTTCCGAAAGGCAGAATTATCTTGTATTTTATTGATGCATCTTCATATAGGGAGGTGCCTTAATACTTGAGACATGCTGTAAACAGACTTTTACACTACTTTTGAAAGAAAGGATAATATTGCTGCACTTAAGGTAATAAAAATAGGTATTTTAACAACTTGGAGTCCTTCAGTGGAAGAATATGTGAATTTTTATGGGTTTTGCAAGGTTTTAATCTGTGTTCAATCTTTTTGTTGCAAGGGAAGAACAGTTTCAACAGTGTTCATTTCTAGTGTTTCTCCAGTACAATCAGGAAAAATTTAAGACTTACCCTTTAAGAATACATATTTCAGACTCCTGTCTCCTGAGAAGTTGAATAGTTGCTGCGTTTTCTGGGTTGCTGCTATTTTTCATATTTGGATGCGTTTCATAATGGAACAAATGATGGCTGAAAAAAAATCACATCTAGAAAGCTTTATGTTTTTCTTTCTTATGATTTTTGAAAAGTGCTAAGTGATAGACACTGTTGCACACATGGTGTAGATCAGTGGTGAGTGCCACTGCTTGAGAAAGCTTTCACATGAGTGTGTGGAAGGAGTGGGAAGCGGAGGATGTGGAGGGAGGCAGAAAAGCCAGCGAGAGGGATTGGCTGGGCGAGGAGGCAGGAGAAGTTACACAGAAGAGAACGGGGGAGATAGAGAAAAATTAATTTTCTGCAGGTACTCAGCTTGTAGTAAAAAGATTTTCTTTTACTGTCCCTTATGGTTATACGTTATATCTGTGCAGTGCATAAGTTTGCGGATTAAGTTTGAAGCGTGAGCTTTCCCTTTTGTTTTAATTGATGCTCACTCACATACACCAGTGTGATACTTTTACATGTGAAGATTTCCAGTGTCAGTGATACGAATCTAGAATAAATGTAAGTGTCTGTGTGTGGGTGGGAAAGTGGCTATAAATGTGTGTAAAGGACTAAGTCTGGGAGGAAAATCAGGGATTGTAAATAGCCATGTATACGCCGCTGTCAACATGTACTGAGTTTTCTTTCCTGTAGCATAACACATCAGTCAAAATTGTAGGAACAGTTAATGCGCTTCATTTACGTAGCACTGTTTTGCTTTTCTTCAGGATATAGTAGATCCTCGAAAACTGCCTCCCATGGTCGGCTGGAAGAAATACCCGCTGTTTTTTGGGACTGCAATATTTGCTTTTGAAGGAATTGGTGTGGTAAGTGCTTTTCACTGACTCTTCAAAATACCCGAATCTGTGCTAGACAATGGGATACAGGTATTTTACTCCTGTTGTTATTGAGTTGTTTTTGTAAAAGCATGTGTCATGGTTTTGGCCAAAATGGCCAATGGCCGGTGACAGATGCTCCCCCCCAGCCTCTTGTGCATGGGGAGGAGGGGGAGAGATAAAGAGAGACTTACAAGTTTAGAAGAAACTAAAATACTTTAATGAAATATTAAGAACAGAATAAAAAGGAAAATAATGAAATAGATACAGTATATACAAAACTGTATTAAGCTCCCAGGATGATGTCACCGGCAGGCGCTGGGGAAGGCCCAATCTGGACTCAGTGATGGGTGGGAACTGGGTTGCAGAGTTGGAGTCAGGCACACACAGATTGGGATCAAAGGCAGATGAACAGACAGGGTCCTCCTTGGACGTCAGCCATTGAAGGAAGAGAGAGTTGACCCTTTGATCCCTTAGCTTTTATACTGAGCATGGGGCAGATGGGATGGAATACCCCTGGTGGTCAGTTTTTGGTCGCCTGTCCTGTCCGCTCCTCCCTGCAGGTGGGACCCCTCTATGCCCCTCCGCTTCTGACCCTCTAACAGGGCAAATAACAAAATTAGCTGACCTTGGCTGTTATAGCAACAAGCATAATCGAGAGTTTCTCTGCATACCGTTCTTTGGCACAAAGTGCCTTATCACTCTGAACGAACCGCTTTGGACACCACATGCTGTTAATTTCAGAGAGTTAGAAGAGGCCTAGATAAGAAATAAAATTACTGAACAGAAAGTTGGTTCTGTTTTACCTCAAACTAGGACAGCACAAATCTCCCATGTTGATATGAAAAGGGTTAATTTATCTTGTCAAATAAGGCAAAAGTTGAGGACACAATATCCCCATCAAAGGGGAGGTTGGTGAGTACCAGTTGCTACTTGGACACTTAGCACCTTCACAAATCACAGGAATGCCTTTAGTTCCAAATAGATTGGGACAATAGCGTAATAATAACTGGTATCATAATATGTTATATAATAATATAATACTCAGCTAATAATATGATGATAGTATAATTATAATGATTCATCAGCTTAGTTTTAGGCGATGAGTGTGTAAAAATGGAAACGTATTCAGGATCCTTCTTTTTCTTTGGGGTCATAGAGGATAAAGGGATTTATTAGAAATGTATTATTCTTCCTGCTTCAAACTTGTCTATATATGCGATTTGATAGAGATGGAGAAGATAAGAAAAAGGATAGAAATTTCAGAATATTTTTTTGATTCAGGGCCTCCTGACAGTGAACCTCAGTTCCTCATTGTTCCCTGAAAGATCTCAATTAAATAGATTTATCACTCCAAAGATTTAGTTTTTAAAAGTGGATCTCTCTTAATCTCTTACTCAGTTATTACTGTTTCTAAGGGTTTTCTGGTTGCATCTCACACTAGTAGAGTTCACAAGATAGTCAGCACTTCTGCTCTACATGGCACATTTTTACAAAAATAGCTGAAGAGGCTTCTGGGAATGGTAGGTCATAATGTCTTTAAACTACTGGGAAATTACTATACGCACTTTATTTGTTACTAATATAATTACATGCTTCAGCAAGTGGTACTGTATACTTAAAACTAAAAAAACCTAACACACTAAAAAAAACCCCATCCTCCAAATCCCAATCAAACCAACCCCAAACCAGTTTGCAGTTAATCTGAAATGATTGTCCGTCGTTCACATAGCACAGGAGAGATTTCAAATCTCTTCCCCCCGCCCCCCCCACCCTGGAATTTTCATCTCTGAATTAAACCAGAATATTTCAACCTGCTGCTGTATTATCACTGCCAGAAGAGCTGAATAGCAAAAGCTTTAGCTCCTTTTATGTTATAAAAGCGTGTTTTCACACACAGGATATGTGGATCTAGCAGCCACCGATCTTTGTTTCTCAAACTGTTCTCAGCTGTTTCTCAAACTGTGAACTGACCAATGCAGAGGTTTAGCTGCCATATATCAGAGTGTAACTGGACATCTTTCCTTTGTCCTCTGGGAGTTCTGTCATAGGAAATCAGCCATTTGTCTGGGATTGTCTGATGCCTTCAGGTCTTGGGCAAAAAACCCCACCACGGTCAGTGAATCAGACAGATTGGGCTATACTGAGCTTGTTGCTCTTAAACTGTAGTCGGTCTGGGACAGACGCACTTACTGCATGCGTGTCAATGCAAGTCATGTACAGTAGGTCTGATACGTACCCCAGTTGTATTAAATTTGTTGCTTGTAGCACATGGGTGTGTATTTGTAGCCAGGAAATCCCAAGTGAGAGTCCTGGGAGCCTCAGGAAAGGCTTACCATTTGGTATCGGTCGCTTATTGCATTATAGGTAGGGAATTGTTTTATGTTATTTACTGGCCTGTTAGATCCCACATTAGGCAGCTCCTTAAATTTACATCAGCAGTAGTTACACTGACTTCTGATGTGAACCTTTAAAGACCTTCAGAGAGCATTGAGCTTGACTGAATCCCTGGTTGTTACTAATGACACCTCCAGGAACTCCAAACTTTTTTCCTTCTTTTATTCAAGAGCATATAATGTAGGGTTCGTTTGAACTGTACCTTTAAAACATAAAAATATTGCTTGATATTATTAGATATTAGTATTACACGGGTATTGCGTATATGTCTGTAGAGGCTGTCTCGATTTCTTACTTGATCATAATTTGCTTTGAAGAGTATACTTAGTTTTTTCAATTTGTTACTGGTGTTTACAAACCAATGAAATGTTTATGTTCGTTATGGTTTGATATGCTTTCTGTGTGGCCGTTACACAAGACCATTAAAATAACGTTGCTACCTTTACAAATTAAAATTAATGTAAAAGTGAAAATCTAGAGCTTAATGTTTCTTCCTTATGTGCAGAATGATGTTAGTATGTCTCTGCTGCTGGGGGATGTGTTGACCACGCAGTGTCTGCTGTGCATTCTTACGCTGCAGTCGCGTCCACCATAGGGAAGATTTGAAGAAAAAAAATGATTTTATGGGTTTGAATAATCAGCACTAAATAAAGTTGTTGAAACACGAAACAAAAAAGATGAGCGAAGCAAAGCGGGGCAGACATTTCCACTTTACATGGCTAATATTTCATATGGTTCTTGTGGATTGATTTAATTGATAACTAGTTATTCCAGCTCAGTAAGTTACCATCATAGGCTGAACTGTGATATATCTCTACGTGTGTTTGTGACCTCCTGCAAATGTGAAGTGAAACACGTTAGTTTAAAATCCTTTCGTTGAGATGTAAGCGGATGTGTTTTAATTCACCTTACAAAGGAATTAAGAATACTTGCATAGTCAATGGCTGTTGTATAGCTGATGTGTGATAACTCGTTACCCTGTGCTTTAATTACTGTCGTTCCTATATCCATGTGGCTGTATTGTTCTGGTAAGGAAAAAAACCGCACTGTTGTAATTAGATTTTAGGTCCTTAGTCTGCTCTCTGGTTGCAGGCACTCAAAATGGATTTACCTAATCTTGATCTTGTTGTTAGAGACTTGATTTTTAGATTTTATTCTGAAATACCTTGCAAATAACACTTATTACTGTGAAGCTATCTGAACGTTGCATTATAAGCAGAAGCCTTAAGGTCTTAGTTTATGGTTGATTCATTTTATGCAATAAGTCGGCCGTAAACAGTTATGAGGCCTCACTTTTCCTTTTCCTTGATTCCAAACATACTTTATGGTAATTCACACTGTACTTATCTGAGAGCTGCCAGATTATTGAATGTTATGAACAGGGACAGCAAATGAAATTGAGTGGTTTCAGGTTGTTAAGTCATCTTAACCTGACAAGAGATGAAAAATGCCTTTGGTGTGGTTTCTCTGCCACCATTGTTCTGTGAAAAATGGACTTTCCTGCTAGGAATATTTAATGTTCAACAATTTGAGTAGAGGAATAAATGATCTATAGGGCACAGTATAAAATAGTCCACCTTAGCCATAGCAGTCAGGAGGATTTTGTTTTCAAAGAGATGTAATTGACTTTGTTTTCATTAACAGGGGAGTGCCTAATGTAGAAAGAAAATAATTGGCTGTTCATAATACCATGCTCAATATGGAAAAATGTTTGTCTGGTTTCTTTGAACCAAATAATAGAAATAGGGGAAATACTCTAGCACTGATTTGTTATTTTTTTTCATGCCACTGCTCCTAAAAGATATATATATATTTATGGTTTTTTTTCCTCTTTTAGTTTAGCACTTGTCATCACTTGGAGTATGACATAGTTCTATAGTTACTCCATTAAAACTAGTGATATTAATTAAACAGAGGAATCTAAAGTCGTGTTTGCTATGGGGAACGTGAGTCAGGGAGGTGCGGTGATTCAGCAGATTCCTAGTACGATTTTCTTCTTGATCTTGAGAGAGCGTATTTCTCTTTTAGATGGTGAGTGTAGGGACGTGGGTTTTGGTTAAAATCTGTTTTTTTTTAGGAATCACTAGCTGTCCCTGTGTAATAAGAAAATCACCAGTATGGAAGTAATTTGGAGTATTGTTGCTTTGGCTATAGTCGATACCTAGATAAATAGACTTTAAGAACCTTAATTTTACTGAATTGTGTCTGTAATGACTCTAAGAAGGAAGGGTCGCCTATTTATAATTGAAACACCGAATCTCAAATAAACCAAGTCAGTACCTAGAAACTAGTACTCCTGTAATGCTAAGAACTAGTTAAATGTTTCATTGGCCAGTGTTATATAAAAATTTTGAGATGTTTTCATTAAAACTAAAATTATTAATATGATGATGATATTAATGTGATGAATTGAGCTGTTCATATCTCTCTGCGAGTTCAGTTTAAACTCTTATGTGATGTCAGATTTGAACAATTTTGTCGTTTTCCTAAGGCCAGGCAAGTTGTTCGGTTGTTGCTCCAGCTACTGCAGCAGGAATAAGCCTGGTGCCATCAAAGGGCTGATTAACGTTAATGCACACTCAGCTCTGAGCGATGCTTGTAACAGGATTAAACAGTGCTGCAATCTGTTGCTTGTGCTATTCCTTTCTCTGCTCCTCGTCTGAGTTGTCTGTGGAAGCGGGGTCACTGCTGCTTGGTATAAGGTACCTGCTGCTGATTGTGACCATCTTGGCAGCCTGGTGGTAACGATGGCTGCATGCTAACGGGAGGGGGGGTTGGCAGCAGGGGTACCCGATGAGCCCTTAATATTCAGTTAACAAACAGGAACTGAAGGCTCAGTACTGTCAATCTGGTGGTTATTCATTGTGTTGAGAGTCGTTTGGGCTTTTCAGCACTTGTAAGTTAAGATTTCAAGACCATCAAGGTGCCCTTGTGAAAATCGTATTGACTAGTGGCATGGATACAGAAATGCAGTATTCCTAAGTGGATACAACAGACCACTTTAGCCATTTGGTTTTGAGGATTTAAGTGAGGATTTCTGTTCAGAAGGCAAAAATATGTTGATTAGGAGCTGGAGAAACTATATTCGGCTCTCTGTGGACCTTTTTAGGTACATGGCTCTGCTAGGGATGGGAGAATTGGCAGCTCCTTCTTTCGCTCTGTGCTTTAGCTTCTCTCTGGCCCTGGGTTCCCTGTGCCAGATGATGCTCCCTGGCAAATCACGGGGCTGGTGTTCAGGCCACAGAAGAGAAGAGAGTACCAACACTACTTCTTGAATATAGGAGCTACAGGTGATATCATGGACTAATTATATCTATCACAGAATGTGTAACGTTATTTTGTAAGAACCCTGTTTGAGAGCCTATTTCATATTCCAAAGGTGAGTAGGTCTGGTTTTTATAATGCATGTGACATTTTTGTTATCGAATTAGAAAGTAACTTCAGACTGTGCTCCTGAGTGTGCCCAAAATGTAGTTAAAGCTCTTGAACATACTTTTCAGAAAAGTGTAAAACCAAAGCCTTCAGGCTTGGATATGTCCGTAGCATTACCATGTGCAGGCAATAGCTTTGCATAAAGGGTGGGTGTCAGGAGGATGGGGCCAGGATCTTTTCAGTGGTGCCCGGCAACAGGACAAGAGGTAATGGGCACAAACTTGAACGTAGGAAGTTCCACCTAAACATGAGAAGGAACTTCTTTACTTTGAGGGTGGCAGAGCCCTGGCACAGGCTGCCCAGAGAGGTGGTGGAGTCTCCGTCTCTGGAGACATTCCAAACCCGCCTGGACGCGTTCCTGTGCCACCTGCTCTGGGTGACCCTGCTCTGGCAGGGGGTTGGACTGGATCATCTCCAGAGGTCCCTTCCAACCCTGGCCATTCTGTGATTCTGTAATAGCAGTTACACTTAATGAATATTTTGCTGTGAAAGTCTGGTTGGCTTTCTTGTTGGAGGTATAAAAACCAAATCCAAACATGGAAGTGATATTTTAGTGTAAGCTTCAGGGGGAAGGAGATGAAATAGATTCATAACATCTAAAGAAGAAAGATAATTTTTCTTCTCTGTTACATAAAAACATGCTAAGTTAAGTACGGTTTGTACACTTGGGTATGTTGGTTTTTTTTTCTTTTTTTGTGTTGAGTGCTGCAGACTGATTAGTCTAGCAAAAATGTTACTTTGCAGCATTAATTTCAGGTTTAGAAAATGAGGCTTCTGATATTTTACCCTATTACTTGAAGACCTCTATTCAAATTGCTTTTGAACTTGAATATCACAGCTTCATAGTAGAAAGTGGGGTGGTTTGTATACCAAAAGACAACAGGCTCAGGAATCATATTAGGCAGCAGCTAACCAATACCAAGAGATTTTAAAAAAAGAGAGAACTAAGTGCATTATAATTTTAAAATGTCGTTATTTGGATTTTGAAAGTGATGAGATGAGCTCGTTAGGTCTGTGGGTTTGAGATAAAAGCCTCTCATCGTCAAAAATTATTTTGCCAGATTAGTACTATCCTTTAAAAAAAAAATAATGAAACCCAAAGGCACTCTTCTGTTGTCTTCAAGACCAGACGGGATTTGTCAGAAACAGACATTTCACATCTTCTAATTCTGTTTGGGGCATTCTTGACTGGGGTGTATAAATTTCATTGCTGCTCTTTTGAGGTGATGCAAAGGCTTTTATCATCAAAATGTAAAAGGTGGGAATTCTCAGAGGCTGTTATTGCCTTTGGACACTGGGGCGTGGGTGACTCAATTTGCTGACTGGGGAGATGACCTGCTCCTAAATGTACGTGGGCGATGGGGACTATAAATGTCGTGTCAGCAAGAGGCATGTCATAGCTACTGTGCAAGATTGCTTGATTTGGATGTCTTCTGGAGATGATCAGTGTAAGAAAGGAGGAAAAACGATTATGGGCCAAATGTGTAGAAACCAAGAATATTTTTAGATGTAGCAGGTAGAACCTTTTAAATTTTTTTTTTAATCAGAAACTCTATCATCTGCCATATTCAGCTCAATGTTGGTAAAATTTCAGGCAACTTGGTATTACTTTTATCAAGTTAAATATTCCTTACCCATATCCTACACATCCTGAGTGTGGAGAAACTGCCTTTTACCCCAGAGAACCACTTGTTTGCCTCCAACCAGTTTCTTGTGCGTATTCTAACCTTAATACTTCCTATATTTATGCCGTATCTTACTAACACAAACAGAAGACTCACAAGTATAACCTTTGGTTGGCAGCATCCGATGCGTGATGCTTGCAACAGTCAAATGTTGGGATTTTTTTTTTTTTCCTTTAGGACCCCAAGATCCATGCGCGTTTGCACAAATAGGAACATGAAGGCATTGGTTCAAAACACTAGATATTAGTAGAGCTATGATTTTGTCAAAGGACTTTTAAAAATCAGTAATCTTGAATGCTCACTGCAGAATGGTGTTCCTAAATAAAAAAAAAAAAAAAAAAAAGAATATATGTTCTCCTGCATTTGCAAGAGCCCTAATCATCCACTGTTGAACACTTCCACAAGCATCAGTAGCGGCTCTCCAGTAAACACTGTGGCTTAAAAATCATATTGATTTGTCAAGTGCAGCAGAAAAAGAAAATCCTAAAGGAAATAGGAGAGGCGGAAAAGTGTCATAACAGGGAAGGCGTTTGAAGGACGAAGATTATGGGAAGGCGATATGTTGTGTATTCTTCAACTTGTCTTGTATTTGAGCTTTTGAGTGCTTTACAGAAACAGCGATGAGTAGTTGAGCTGTCAAGGTGCCGTGCTGTCATGTCAAAGGGAAGCGTATGAAACTTTCTGTTTTTTTAAAAAAAGCAAATACAATCATCAGTGTCTTCCCTTCCTTCTCCTATTTAGGACGGATTGATTTTTTTTTTTTTTTTTTTTTAATAGGATGGTTATTTCTTTTGACGATGGTTGTGTTAAAATGGAAGAAGTGAATCTCAAACTCCTTTATATTACTGGGCTTTCTGTGCTGGGGACCTGTTGGTTTTTAGAGATAGAGATTCTTCTGTGTTTAGATTCGTAAAACTTTGTAGTATCCGTAATCCTGTTTATTTCCTATGATACTCGTTGATCCTCAATGGAGAACATTGTAATAATTTACTTTTTCACTTTTGCAATGATGGAGTTTGCTCAGCCCCGTAATGGGGGGGCTGTTAAATCAATGTTAAGTCAGGGCTGCAAGACCCTGTAATATGTGTGTACTTTGTCCCATTTCACTTTAGAAGCTAAAACAACATATGGGTGGAAGAGTATTTTGGATAAAAGTCAAAAAGACTTTTGGAAAGACCTTTTTTCCAAACCATTTTCATTGCTATAGATTAACGTTCCCATGTTGTATGGCTGCTGCCCACAAGTAGCAGGTACGGATGAGTGAGAACTTTGTGATCACTATTGTTTATTTAAAGGTGATTTAAATTTGATATAGTTTTGATCGTTGGCTGGCATAAATGTTTAAGTATTATTGCAGCTTTGGGAAACTTAATTTTTAACTCGTGGACCAGAAAGAGTACAGAAATACTTGGTCATACAGTATACCTTTATGTTTTATTGCAGTGAAATATACTCTCCAGCAACACTCGTGTTTCTAACTCATATTTTCTTTTATCAGTTATCTTGTAGAAATTTTGAGAGTAGAATAAGTTATAGAGGACACGTTAAAATGTGGTATCGTATAGTCTGAAGGCTACAGGTGGGGAGCAAAATTACCACCTAACCCCCAAAGACAGAAGATCGAATCCTCACTAAACCAAAGGAGCCCAGGATACCTTCGATATCAGCTTCCTCAGCTTTTTTGCTTTGAATGAACAGAGCTTTATTTTGTTGCAGCGGGACTTGATTATAGGTGGCTGTTTTTTCCTGAGTAAACGTTGATAAATATATTGGGTTTGATTTTTCCAAAATTGTTGAGTTGTCTGTACCATAAACTAATAAAAACATCTGTATAGCTGTCTTTTCTACCAGGAATACTGATTTTAAAAGTGTAAGGGACGGAGGATTGTTTCATTCTTGCCATTTTTGTGGTATTTCCTGAAAAAGGGAAAGATGACCATATATATGTATTTGAACATTACGCATGTCTCCTATTAAGTTATCCATTATAAGATTAGTTTTTAGTAGCCATGACAATTAAATCATAGTTTATCTGATTATCTGCAGGCTGGATTCTCTTGTGGTTTTTTTGGTCGAGTCATATAAAATGTACAGTAGAAACTTCTGATTAGAATTAGGTGGTTCCCTGCAGCTTAGTTGTAGAAAGACTGAGTGTAGCCGGATATTCAAGGCAAGGAATGAGGAGACAGTGGTTTTACTGGGGGATGTTTATACCTACTGCATGCACCTTGAAATGAAAGGGAAGATACTTTGCGTAACGGATGATTTTAGATTAGCCAGCTTTATTTCAAAGATTCGTTTATGCTTCTTTGCCAGTAAATTATGGACACTTTGGGGTTTATTTTGTGGATGAAGGGGAGATGGATTATGCTTGTTTTGTAAATTAAGAAATCAAAGATTGATAGTTAGTGAAGGAATTGACTATTAATCTTCAAGGAAAATAACAGTAGCAACATGTGCCAGTGTCTCAAAATTGAAGCAGGTGACTGAGAAAAAGGTGGAGAATTTGTTCGGTTGAGGAGGGAGACAAATGGTGGAAAATAAGAGATTATGAAATGGGTCAGTTTTGTCTAAAATATCTGATTTTGTATGTGTTTAGGGCTAAGGTTGGGGGCTAGTGTGAACTGGGGGAGAAAGAGCATGAAGGGAGCGGAGAAAAAAATAATCTTCAAAACCGTGAAACTTAACTCATCGTATGGATCTCATGGTTCTCTCACCTCCAGCATTCTGCCCCCGGTGACCTTGCCTGCGGGAGATTATTCCCCAATGCTTTTCCTGACTGTAGTATTTCCCATCACTGGGTTGTGCAGTGGGTATGGATGTGGCGGTAGATTATAGGTCTGAAGAGTGTGGGAGGTATTGGACCAGGCACTATTACAGCAGAAATGGCTTTTTGACCAAGCGGAGAGCAACATCGAAGCCTTACTGCGAGCTACTAAATTGATGCAACATCCCTTTTGAGAAAAGATGTTATAATGCAGGTATTAGACAGAGAGAGAGAATCAGAGATGTGGGTTTTTTTTTTTGTCAGAGCTATTCAATCATCTAGGTAAGGTGTTAGCTTTTTAAGAAAAACGTTTAAAAGAATTGAAGAGTGAAATTAATTTCTGGCTTCAGAAAAAAGGACAAGAAAGCATGTTCAGCTTCGGTGTTCCAAAAAGAAAGCAATAAAACCAAAACTAAAAAGCACTTGTGGAAAAAAAACCTTCTGTCTTTTGCGTTCAGTTAAAATGCTATGTTTTCTGAAGTCGTTGCAATGAGGACTATACAGGCACTGGAAAGAAATTCAGAGTGGAAATCTATCCAGCGGCTGCCCAACAATGACACAACGTCAAACAAGCACTGGCTCAATTCGTACTTCCCATCAGCCTCTGTCTCCTTACGAACACTTCACGGATATTTTGGATCCTGATGGAGTTTAACAGCAGGGAATTTGTGTAATATACATGTAATCAGTTGTTACTTGGCTTTATGTTAATCCTGGGGGGTACAGAACTTTTCAGCTTGTCTAGAATAGGTGATACTAAATGCAGTATAAAACCTGGCTCAAGTTCTTTGGCATAATTTCTTTGGGGATCAGTTCTGCCGTGGGAGGCATCTCCTGCAGTGGCAACAACTGGCTGGGAACGCCTGCTGCTGCTCGGGGAGAGTGCCTGAACCTGGGAAGGCTCGTTGCTGAGGCTGGGACGGGATGTGCTCGCCCAGCCGGAGTCACACGGGACAGGCTGCATTAGCATCCTTGTCTGTTCAGTCTGGAGGTGGATCTAGTCCTGATACGAACTCGAGGATAAGCAGGGAGAAAGGAGCATTTTTAAATATAATTTCTCATGGCTGTAAAACCCAACACTGACTAAAAGCCTGTATTGGTTGGTAACTCATCAGGGTTCTCCGCTTACATCAATAGAGCTGCTCGTTAGCTCAGGGTGGGCGTCATGCTGCAAGATCTGAGTCTGTTGATGTGTTTGGCTAACGGTACTATTGTCCTGTATTTCTTTTTGCATATATTTCCCTTAAATTCTGTCTAAATGAAGGTTGTAATGTTAAAGTGAGGTTGATGATGCGGGAACACCCCCCTATATGTAGTATGTTTTCCTTTGACCTTCTCATCAGTGTGCGTGAAGTGACACCATTGAGTTTAATGAGTAAACTTGATTTAATGAATAGTTAGAAAGCAAGAGTTAGTATGCTTAAAGAGAATTGTTCTATAATGTTTTTAAATTGCTTTCTAATTTTGTTTTTTTTTAGTTAAGTCTTTGTTTTCTTGGAGAAACATGGGTTTTCAGGCTGACTGGGCTTAAATGCAAATGATAGAAAATTGCAATACAGGTACAAACTTTAAAAAAAGTATTATTTGAATGCTTCTTCTGGACTCAAGAACAATGAACACAGCGTGGATCACTGATACTATGTTTTCCTTTATAAACTAAGTTTCAGACACCTGGTTGTATGATAATCTTGTCTGCCTGTAAAAATAACCTTGTTAAAATGTTATAAGATTAAAAATTGAAAAATAAAATATAAACAACTGCTAAGAATAGAACAGAACAATAGATGTAGGTTGCCTGTGAAGAATTGTAAATGGTACTTGCTCTCTGTTCTATGGATTTCACAGTACTTCAGTTCATATATTGATATCTAGATTGAATTCTCATAATAATCACTATTTCAATTTTTTTCACATATGATCTGTCAGAAATCATAACGTCTCTCTGGACGTAACAATGCGCCGCCACAGAACTGCAGAAAAATTAAGTTGAAAAGACCTCTGGAGGTGGTCAAGTCCGAACTGCTGCTCAAAAGAAGGTCTGCCTTCAGTTAGATTAGTTTCCTTGGGACCCTATCCAACTGAGCTATGAAAGTGTCTGCGAATGGAGGTTCTACAATCTCTCTTGGTACCCTGTCCCAGCAATTAGCTGGTCTCTTGGTAAAATTATTTTTCTTCATGTCCAACTGAAAATTCTCCTTGTTGCAAATAGAGGCTGTTGCTTCTCATTCTTTGACAGTTGCACCTCTTAGAAGTTGGCTCCATTTCCTCTGCAAGCCCTTTCTTCCTTTGGTTAGCTGAAGGCTTCAAGGAGATTCCTGCCCTAGCCTTCTCTTCAGGCTGGGTTAACCCTGCTCTCAGCCTCTCATGTGCTCCAACCTGCTAGCCACCTTCATCTCCCTCAGCTGGACTTCCCCCGTATGTCTGTATCTGTCTTGTACTGGATGACCAAAACTGGGCATGATATCCGTATTTTTTACAATAAGGACGGTGAATCACTGGCCCAGGTTGCCCAGAGAGGTGGTAGATGACTCATCCCTGGACACATTCAAGGTCGGGTTGGACAGGGCTCTGAGCAACCTGATGTAGTTGAAGATGTCCCTGCTCATTGCAGGGGGGTTGGATTAGATGATCTTTAAAGGTCCCTTCCAACTCATTCTATTATTCTGTCATCCAGGTGCAGTTTCTCAAGTGCGTCAGCGAGGAAGAATCGCTTCCTCTCTGGGTGTCAAGTCCTTGGGAAGCTGGACCTGAGTCCTTTCACTGCCTCACAATGTTTCCTGCTCAGCAGGAAATCTCCTGTACTGTCTTTTGGCTCCTGACTGCCGTTCGTTTATCTCCCAAATGCCGGGTGCTGCGTGCTCCTTCTTCCCGTTCTGCTTTCTGGACAGGGACTGGAAGCCGTTCTGCATTTAACGTAAAACATTATGTATGTGCAAAATATCATTACTGATAATGGTTATTTGTTCAAATCTGGTGCAGTCATATAAACATCTCTTTTCTTTTAAAGTCTGTCTCTCAGAATGGCTGTAGCCAGTGTTTGTCATACATATGTAATGTTTTGCTATTTCAATTGCAAAGATGTAGCCAAAAAGTAGGAAGTTTCTTTCTCTTCTGCATTTTTATGCCTGGGTGGCCTTTTTTTTTTTCTTTATGTCTGAAAGAAGGCATCATAATGAACCGTTCCATAGTCTTTGACTTGAGCTCCTTGTGATTATGAAGCCACAAGAAATGTTTTCCCGCATTAATAGTCTCCTACAGATTGCTTTTGCCATCCTTCAGAGGGGCAGGTAGGCTCTAGGATCCCTTTCCTGCCAGGTGTCGTGGTGGTAAAACGTGAGATTTTTTTTTTTTTTTTTTTTTTTTTTTTCCCTCCATGGGTGGCATGTATGTCTAGTTCATTGCCCTCCTTCTGCCAGGAATGTACAAAATGAATGCAGGAGACTCTGGAAATCAAATCTCTGGGCCAGTGAGCTTACTAAGAGACTCCTGATACCTGTAAGCTGGGCAAGCAATTGCCATTGAAGCTCTGCAGAGATAATGTAGCTTGGAATAAGATCTTACTGTAACAATTTGTGCTTGTTAAGATTCCCAGAAGCTGTAGAACATGGCAGAACTTATGCAGAAAATATATTCCATGTATAATCACCGGAGAATTAACAGATACGCACTGAATGGGGGTTTTTATTACTGGTCCAGGCCCAAATGGTGTCTGTTTGTAGGAAGTCAAGAACGAGATGTCGAAGAATGAGAGGAAGTTTGTAGGAAGTCAAGAATGAGAGTCAAACTGAGATGAAGGGAAAAATTGCCTGCCATTTGCATCCTTCAAAGCTCTTGGTAAGGACATATGTTAAAACAACCTAATTGCAACTGAGGACAAAAGAATCTGAAGTGTCGTCTGTCCTACCTACCAGTTTTTGATGTGAAATGTAAAAAGATGACTTGATAGCTCCTGTATGGACACAGAAGCTTAAGTCATTTAAAGGAATGGGCTTATTTTGTCAGCATGGCAGTAAAGTAGTACTTCTAGCCACATGCCTCCTGTTGTGTTTTTTCTGCTGCTCAGCACTGTCATTTAAAAATTGATTTAAGTTTTGAAACTCTTCCTGGTTTAAACTTTGCATTTTCCACCAGATTAAATTTCAGTGCAAGCTCAGGTTGCTTTCTGGAGCTAAAACATCAGCAGCGGGGGCTCTGAACTGTATAAAGAAGATCCTCAGTTAAGACGTAGAATGTATTTTAATTGAAGATGAAGAAAAATTTTGAAATGCCTCCAAATATGCTTCTTTTTAGAGATCTCTTTGTTCCCAAGTATAAAATGACTTTTTCAGGATTTCTAGTGTAGGACAAATATAACAATGTGGGATGGATTGGCAATGATGATACTCAACGATAGGTCAGGATGTGACTATCAGTGAGTGATCAGAGGAAAGGAATGATTGCCCTATAGAAAATAATATGGCAACAATTCAAATATACCAATTTATTTGTTAATTAGTGGATGAAATATGCTTTTTCCATAACTTACATTGGTTACATTGAAAAGAATAAATATTCAGTCATTTAACAAGCACTTTTGTGTGATGGACAGTAGCTTTTACAGGGCAACTCTGTTGTACTGAAACTGTTTCGTCTGTATTAGATTTGACATAAGTCAAATGTCAGGGACTACAAGCTTGTTTAATTACAGTGATACACTGTTAATCAAATACAGCCTGCGTGACTAGTGAACAATAAGCTGAACTGTGGTCTTTATTCCACTCACTATATTGACTAGCTCTTCGTTACCGATCTTCATTACAGAAGCTTAGTCGTTTTAATTGTATGCAGGCATACAAAATTAGGTGGTTTAATCTTGAACTATATCCCTTATTGAGCATCTGAGATGAGTGTACAGTTCTTCTAAAGGCATGGGGAAAGTGTGCTTGTCTAGGAGCGTCCACATACCTTCAGGTGTGTCATGATGATGAAGTTCAAGGTGGGAAGAGCAGCACGTGAGCTTGTTACTTGGATTTCCTGCCTTGCATGGAAATTTTGTGTGTTGGTGGCTGAAAAGTTAAGTTGGAACATACTAAGTATATTTTTCTGTACACTGTATAGTACCCGTATGTAAAAGGCAGTCTCTCCAGCAAACTGCATGCAGTAATGGTTGTAATGCCCGCATCTTCACTCTGAAGCGATGGCAAGCCCAGCCAGGTCGCTTGGCTGTAGTTCAGGCTCAAAGCGCCTACACTATGTTTAGGAAAAGCGGTGCTTGGTGTGCCTGGCCCTATCTCTGTCAGCAGAATGAAAAAGAGCGCAGGTCCGAGTTACGGTAGTCATGGACTCAAGCTTCCCTCTGCCTGGGGAGACCTGCGGCTGGGCATGAGCTTGTGTGTCAGCCATGCGGATGGTAGGTTTGTCTGTGACGCAGACTGACAATGCAGATATACCTAATAAAAATACAAGAATTACCATTGGATTTTGGACAATTCTGTTACCAAAAATTCATGTTACTCGTGTTGCCTGCGTATTTTCATCTGGGCACCGTAAGTTTCTCTTGTCAGTTTTTCTACCCTATAAATATTGCTTCGTATTTCCATACTGATGGTGTTTTCCAACCAAGATAGATGCTTTTCAGTAATTGACCTTTTCTATCGGGTGCATAAAACATTGTGATCTTCCAGGCTGTAAAACATTATTGTAGAATAATCTTACTTATTAATAAAATCACCTAAATTGTGGAAATTGGCCTTGAAATGGGAGGGAAAAGTAGTTTTTCTGTCAGGATGTAAAATGTAATTGGTTCTCCCCCTATTTCCAGGTACTGCCATTGGAAAACAGAATGAAGGACACCACGCGTTTCCCGCAGGCGCTGAACATTGGCATGGGAATAGTCATGACCTTGTACATCTCACTAGCCACTCTGGGGTATCTGCGCTTTGGGGATGAAATCAAAGGCAGCATCACCTTAAACCTGCCACAAGATATATGGTAAGCCCATGCATGACTTAAACCCAATAATCTAGATGGCAAAAACATTGTAAAGGTTGTTCCATGCCTTAGTGCTGTCATGCTTGTAAGTCATATGTGCTTAAACTCTTTTAAAAGTATATTGTATGTACTGTCTCTGTGCCTTCTACAGTTGAGCTATGATGCCAGCCAGCAATTTCTTGCATATTAAAAGGAATTTTGTATCGAAACAGATCAATGATCTTTGTAGTAAAGTGTTCCATCTCTGGCAGAAGCTAGTCCCAGGTGTATGGAAGGACGTAAAATGCATTTTGCAACCAGATATATTGCAGTTCTGAAAACAGCTACTATTACCTTGGGTATCCCGGTAATATAGTGGCCTTTTTTTAGTGGCATCGCTTTGTTTAGCAAGCAAACAACTGGAATAGAAGACATCAAAGCGGAATGGATTTGTAGCTCAGATGCAAGTCTACAGATAATGGCTTCTTATCAGGAAAATGAAACTTATGCTTGCCAGTGTTTCAGCGATATAATTTTTATTCAGCTTTTTTTTTTTAATGCTATAGAGGCTCCACATGTCATATGCTGAAAAAGCGCTGAAGACTATTTCAACTGGTGCATTGTTAGTTCTGTATGTATCTATGGATGGATATATACTGTAACTATTAATTTAAATATAGCTCCTAATATTTTAGTACCTTTATGTCTGATAGGCCTAAAATTTGGTATATCAGCAGTGCACAAGTCTAAAAGCTGAAAAGTATTTTCACGTTTTCATTCTGGTCAAGTAATGTCTTGCATGTTACATGCTTACATCTCCTTGTTCGGTCTCTGTTGTGGTAGCATATTGAAGTAGTGAAATCTCAAATTCTGTTAAACAAAAACTGCTTTGCTGAACTGAATGCTGTCTCCTTTTTTTTTCTTTTCCTCTTTGAAAAAGAACAGAACACATTTAAAGAGCGTTCTTAATTTTCAAGTGTTACTCTTTTTTTCCATTTTCATTCCTTGCAGTCAGTATGAGCTATGTGTTTTTAATACTCTTTAAAAGTTTTGTTTAACTGCCTGACTGATTCCAATGATAAATACACGAAATGGTAATAAAATGCATCTTGAAGGATGATGGTTTTTTCGGTTGCTGGAATTTTCATGTGTCTGTTGTTGCTTTTTTGCTTGTTTTGTTTTTGTACTGCTATTATAAAAACTGAGATTTGGGCCTCAATTTTTTGCCTGTTTCGTGGGATTTTCTCCTACGGTTCTGGTTTTTGAGGCATATTGCTCATTATATATATTTAATTGTGTCCTTTCATTAGACATAGAGTAAAAAAAAAAGCAAAAAAAACTGGAAGTCTTCAAACATTACTGTATCCGTTCTGTCTATATGATGCATCTGAAAAGAAAAATACTTCTATTTGTAATATTGCACGGTATTGCTCATTGTTGATGTGATCAGTGAGTGAAAAGTTGTTTTAAATGGTAGATCTGTGTTTCTTTGTGCCTTAAGAGAAGTGTTCTTAAAGGAGGAGGAAGGAGAGGAATGTGGAATACAAGGTAAAGTTGCTCACTCCGTTGCTTCGTACTGCATTCGTGTAAGCAACAGGATCAGCTTTGTCCTGCTGTAATATTCTGCAGCCCTGCTGTCAAGTAGGGCTGTTCAGATAAGAGTTTTCAAATAGCTCTTGGCTACAGTGCAGATGTGATGATTATATGATATTTATCCTGCTGGCTTTATAGACCTAATGCAAGGAAAGTTAATAAAAGAGATGGAAACAGGTATTCTGTAAGGTGGAGAACTGGCATCATGAGTTTAGTAACCTCAGAGCTGCTCAGGGCACGTATGTAGAGGTAACAAAGTCACTTCTTTTCGTCTCACCTTGGGTAATACCCCAGAGCACCACACAAAATGAGAAGGAGCGGCAGCTCAGCGGTACCCCGTGGCTGGTGCTGCACAGAGTATCGCTGTGCAGTACTGTGGGTCTGCCTGGTACAGGACCCATGGGCAAATGTGTGCGATTCACTCTGCTAGCAGAACAAATTGCCACTCAACAGTAGGATAATATTCTGTTATTTGGTCCTCCCATAAAAAGCCAGTAGGTGACTGGATTGAACTAGAGAAATGCAAGGAGGGGACAAGTTTTTATAAGAAAGCGGTCATGCCGTAAGAGCCTGGAATGGAGCTGAGCAGTGAGACTCGTCTTCTGTGTTTAATTCCAGATGGACAATCCCTGTCTTAAAAATAAGCCTTTCCTGGTAAAGAAAATTAAAATTCTGCTGCTTTCTCAGTTTTATTTGATGTTCTCTCAGGTGAATTGACCAGAAGGCGTATACAGGTCCCAGACCAGTTAAGTCTGTAGGTTTACTTTAAATAGAGGACTGCTCGTATTCTAAAAGCATTCTGCTAGATCGGAGCTTTTGGAGAAGAGACTTGTTGCGGTTCTAGTTTAGAACATGTTTTGGAGCACAAATCATTGGTCAGCATGATACATTAAAATGTTGAAAATTGACTATGAAAAGAGTAGTTTTCATCTCTTTTTTTTTTTTTTTTTTTTTTAACTGATCTTTAACAACAACTTCTTGCTAGAATCAAGGAATTCTATTTTATTGCATTAAATAACGGAGAGAACATGCAGGCACAATTTACCTGACTTATTTGTGATCACGAGGTGCCTCCTGGCCAAAGCCAAGGAGGGGCTCTGTTTGCCTTAACGGTCTTTAAAATGGCCAATGTTTACTGCCACTGCGAAAGGTTTATCAATGTACAGATTATATTTGATGTGAATTTGGGATTTTCTTTTTCCAAATAACTGCCTGTTGTTTAACCTGTTCTTAAAATCATAGAATTACAGAATTGTCTAGGTTGGAAGGGACCTTTCAGATCATCAAGTCCAACCATCAGCCTAACTCTGACGACAACCATCACTAAACCATATCTCTAAGCACTATGTCTACCCGTCTTTTAAATACCTCCAGGGATGGTGCCTCAACTCTTTAAGTTTATTCATTTATGAATGCATGACACCGAAATTTTTTATTTTTTTGTTTTTGTCCGTATTTTGGTAGTATGCTTATCTTCTGCAATTTCTTAGGCAGTTAGAACTTGCAACAGACAGTGTTACCTTCTTGTTTGCTGAGGGCTGGGAGGGGAAGTACTTTTTATATATATAGCCTTAGCGCCATTAGCAAGCTGTTTTTTTTTCATAAAGAGTTTGCAACTCACGTGAACGTGTATAAATGTTTTCAACAGGTTGTATCAGTCTGTAAAAATTCTGTACTCCTTTGGGATTTTTGTGACCTATTCGATTCAGTACTACGTCCCTGCAGAGATCCTCATTCCAGCTGTCATCTCCAAAGTGGAGCAGAAGTGGAAGTTACTCTGTGAGCTTGTGGCGAGAGCACTTTTAGTCTGCTCAACCTGTAAGTATGTGCAGAACATCCGTAAAAAAAGCGTGCTATTACGCGTTGTTGGGACCTGCTTATTTAAATACGTGTTGTGTTAACTTATTTTTCTGGAGGCTAGGAAACCTGAAATTTTGTTTCAGTGACTCAGTATGTTTTGACTTTCATGAACAAGTGAATCTAATGTTGTATTTGTATTTTAACCATGCTTTTTTTTGTAGGTGTGACCAATTATTTGACAACCATATCTTTTGCCAATAACACACTAAAGCTGCCAACTTGAAAATAATTTCTTTAGAATAAAAGTTTTTAAGTGATACCCACACGTTGCTGTTTCATGTCAGCGTTTCTCTGTGTGATCTACAGTACATGTTGCTCGGGGAGAAATCCTTTTTTCTGTTTTGTCAGTCTGAGGATTAAGCCTACGGTGTGCTGCTCTGTGGCCATACAATCGCATTGGCAAACACGGATGCCTGAGTCAGAGTGTTCGTGGGGGGCCACTTTTTTTAGGTGATAATGCTCCAAAGTAGTTTTGTATCTCTGCCCTCACTGCCGCATACTCCTATTCCTACTCATCTAGGAACCAATTCCTGAAGATAATGACCTGAGGAGGAAGTTTAGGTTTGTCTTTACAGCTCCCATCTAAAGTGCTGAATAACGTAAGAAGCTTTTCTCAAAGATGTTATAAAAAATTGTTTCTAATACAGAGCTGCCTTCTTGACTCCGCCATTTGTACGAGCTGTGAAACAAGCTGTTTGCCTTAAAAAGAATGAAAACTGCCAAACAAACAAAAAAATCCCGAACCTTGTTTTTTAGGGGGAAAATATTGATGAAAAAGTAGAGTTGAGTTTTTGTTGGCTCTGCTGACTTGGCGAGTACTGACCAGTGGCCAATATACTAGATGGCAGTTAAGAATTGTCTGTTGTCAAAGAGAACTTGAACATCTGCTGAGACCTTCTTAAGGCCAAGCCTGTTGTTGAGAGAAATAGTTTAATGTTGGCGCAATTTAATTACTGCAGTAAGCGCGGGGAAATGCTATTGATCTAGAAACTTGCTGCTCTGAAAATACATCTGCTATGTGAAATAATAATAAAAAAAAAATGTGAAAAACTTTCTTGAATAATGAAGTGCTGATCTCCTGAAGCACCATATAGCCTGTGTTCTGCTTCTAGTGTTCGTGGTGCGTAAGATTTTAGTTTTCTAATTCTTCTTTAGATTTTAGATTCTAGTGTTCATGGTGCTGTTAAGATTTTAAGATTGGGAATAGATGAATAGCTCTTGTAATACCTGAGAAACATCTAGATCAAAAGGCTTCAAGCTCCAGAACGCTTTTTAGTGTCTCCCTATGACTCCAGTAGACTCTTCAGTCTTAACGTATCTTCGTGTCATGAGGCCCTCAACTTCCACTCATTCTCTGTTGCCCTTCGTGTGCCCATTATAACCTGCCCTGGAAATGGTATCTTGATTCCTTGAAAAGCTAAAATTCTTGTAGATCCAAACTGATGTTTACAGCTGAAGGTTTCCAGAGTTTATAGATGAAAAAGATGCTTTCAGCGATGTGCCTGATGAGAAGAGCCTGTGGTGAATAGGTTTGAAAGCACATGTGCCTGTTTGACTATGGGAAATTATAAATGTGATTCTGTGACATTCAGCCCTAAGTGTTTGTTTCTGTTCGTTTTTTTTTGTTTTTTTTTTCAATTTTATTATTGAGCTTTGTACTTACTGGGTAGTCTGGGAAGGTAAAACCGGGGAACAAGCTCAAAGAAAAGCAAGTAGAAAAAGAAAGAGGATTTACTTTAAAATCTGGGAGTCTGCAAAAGGTAAAAGGAAATGGGGCAAATCGGAGGTGGGGTACCTTGTGAGCAGGACTTGAGAATGTAACGGTTGCCGGTTGGGTATAATTGACTCCAGCTGGGGGAACTGGGATAGGAGGAATGTAGTCCACCATGAATTGTGGTAGGTGGCTTTTTCCCAGGGGTATGTTGACGTGTATTCTCTCTTATTCTTCTTGTTTTCATGCAGTTGGGCATTGTACTTTTTCTCAGATTTTTTTTTTCTCTCATTATAAAACAGCAGCTAATAGCCTTTCTTTTCTGAAGGCATAATAAATACTTTAAAATGATTCAATATAAAGTGAATGCTATATCTTTATTTCTTTTTTAAAGAAAATTGTATAGTAAAATTGAACCTGGCGTGTGCCATTGAAACTGATCTGTGATGCGGATCTCTAAAATGGACCTGCTGAGGTGTTACAGGTGTTACTGGGATGTTTGAGGGTATTGAATTGTTTGCTCCACAGCACAGAAAAGTAAAACTAAAAGTTTGCTGTTAAATGTTTGATATTTGCCAGGCTGTTGTGTGATATGTTGTGTTTATTATCCTAGTTGTCATTGGCGGGTTTTTTCAAGTAGTCCCTACAAATTCTATGCGTGCAGTATCTATAACACTTTTTCACCAGCAATTGTGTACGTAAGCTCCCATCCTTACACTCATCTTCTGTTTGTCATTTTTCACTGAGGCATCGGTTAGAAACCAGAATTGATAGTCCTTTGCTTTCACAAGGTGCAGACCATGGTTCCTAAAATGATTCAGAAGAGTGTTCCTTTATTAGAATGAAAAAGCCCCAAACCTTTTAAATTGAGTTTTAAAAATGAAATGGTTCTGGTATCAGTGACAGAATATGTTGTAATGTCTGGACCGTTCAGAGGTCAGGCACTGATTATTTTCAAGCAGGCAGAGTCCCTTTAATTCTCTAAAAAAAGAAACTTCAGCTGTGTTACTAATAACACATTAGCTTATTAAGAGAAGACTGGAAAAAAAAGTTATTACTGATTTGGGGGGCTTTCGCATTTCTCAAATAAAAATCAATGAAGTCATTGGTTTATTGTTGCAGTATATCAGAAACTTTGCTGCGAAAAAGCATACCCTGGACGGTTTTTGGTGTTGTTCTTTTGCCTGGTAAGGTTTGCTTTAAGTAAGAACTTGATAAATGACTGGAGATGTAACACGCATCCAAAAAAACCTGTGCCTTCCTTCTGGTTTTTCATTATTTACTTGCTCGGTTTTGGGCACTTTGCATTGCGGGAGGATGATCACAAGTATATTGTGTGTTTTTAGATTTGCGTGGTTGTGCTTCCTCTGCTGTTGTTTCACACAAGAGACCTTATCTGAAACACGGTATGGAAAAGGGACTTGACCCCTAATGTCACCATTCCGAGCCGAGCCTTCAAGCCTGGGGCAGGAGAGGAGCATCCCCAGCCGTTGGGAAGCGCGTGGCTGGGCTGGCTGGTTGCCACCCTGGGAATAGGTCAGTCTGTGCTCCCTGAGCCATTCCCAAGGAGCAGTGAGATCACCTAGACCCTTCTTCTAGACAGAATTGGTAGTTAAAGCCTTTCAAAAGATTGTTTTTGACTATATTGGAAAGTAAGTTACAAATAGATTTAAGAACAATGTTCGCAGTAGCTGTCTGAAATTTCACATCTGTTCTTAGCAGTTTTTTCAAGACTCTGGCACGGTATTATTCATGATAAAAGCAAATACTAAGGTGTATTTTTGCTGGGAGAATGCTGGACTGGCAAAAGTGTGCTTTTCCTTTGTTTATAGCCCCTTGTTTATACCTTCCAAACAAGGAAACAGTGAGCGGAAATTACTTGACAGACCCTGTTCCTACTGCTTTTCTCCCTTCTTCCAATGTAGTTTAGTGTTAAAATAGCATCTTAGTATTGCATGGGTAAAACTGTAAGTCAGATACTTCCGAACTTTAAGAAAAAGGAGGGAGAAGGGCAGTTTCTGCTTCATGTGATATTGAACACATTTCCATTTCATCTGCAAGAGATGTGCGTCAGTTCGTCGTTGCTTGGATTTCTTGCTGGCTTTGGTTGAAGGCAGGCGGGAGCTGTGATTGAAAGCTGGGCTAAGCATCACTGGGGGGTGGTGGGGGGAAGTTAGAAACTAGGGATACATACAAACAGAAGGAATGGGAGGAGAGCCACCGTAGGGTTTGGAAAGCGCTGAGAGCAGACGTGGAGGTGCCACGCTGTATGGATGAAGCCCATCACTACAGCAGTCCTGCAGGCACGTGCCTAAGGGTCTCCTGCAGCTGCCTGCCTTGCAGCCTCCGCCTGATGGCGCGCCAGCTGTGTCCTTTGGTGGGTCGGGTCGGCTTATTGTTCTATTTAGAGACACTCCTTGTAAGACATAAGAAGACAGAAATTCTCTCTGATGGTGCTCAGACAGTACAACCGCATCCTTGTAGCTTCGGTAGGTTCTGTTACTGTTGCACGTCCGTTCGCATTTGAAGTTTTTCATTTATTTTTCTCACAGATTTTGGTTAGTGTTTGTGGTATTTGAATGACAGATAACTTCAGTATCTTCCAATATTTGTCAGGGTGGAATTGTTATAAAGTTAAAAGTATTTAGCCTGATTTTGTATCTTTAAAACACGTCACGCAAATAGTTGGGATGTGTGTTGGCTGCTTGGGTAACGGCTGGGCACCGTGCCCGTGGTGTGGCCCGTAGCTGAGCCTGTTACGTGATGGGGTTGTGGCTGCCGCACGTTGGCATCAACTGTTTGAGAGTGAAGCTTTTAAGTTTGCTTCTGAAGGAAATGGACCATCATGGCTGAATTGTTAAAAGCTTTGTCAATATCTTTACATGGAATAGTATAAGTTTTACTTTTATCTTTTAAAAGACCAGTTCGTCTGGGAGAACAAGAAAAAAAGCCTACCCAAATAAGTCCCGTTTTGTGCATTGCTTGAAATAAGTTGCCATTATGTCATGAGAGTTTTTCGCTCTTCCCAGCTTACCTGGTGCTGAGATCACTGTAATTCTGGAAGGGGGGAGTTGGGAGAGGTTTTGTTGAGCCTAAACAGTTAATTCTCTGGTGTTAACTTCAAAATGTGCTGAGCACACGGAGATTGAGAGGAGACGTGGAGATCATCGGCTTCAACTGATGCATTGAACCAAGCATTAGTCATATTGATGCTCAATAGCATCAGATCTGTACACTTCTATGGATGCCTCTCAGTGAAAATTGTGGCTAAAAAATTTAGGACGGGGCAAGAATGTAAGTTTCTAGTAGAATATAAATGTAAATTTCTTGCTTACTCCCTAGCAAAGGCTTACTCGTGTCTACTGCCAGAAGGGCACTAAAATTAAATTGTGCTTGCTGGAGGTGTTGGAAGAACTACAAAAAAAAAAAAAAAAAAAAGTAGCATTGAGAAAATAGTTTTCATCTGAATGGTGGCAGCAGATCCATGAAGAAGTAAAGGAATAAAATAGAAAAGAACAATTTAAGCAGTACTTTAGTTTTTAAAGAATAAGTTGCTTTTGATTTATTAGTTTCAAGATAGTAGTGAAAGAATTTTTTTTGGTAAATTGGTAGAAGCTGCTGAAGAGCATCAGGAAATATAATGGAGAAAACTGGAGCTGAGACTTAACAGTATCTTTCCTCCACACAAAAAATACAGATTTTATTTTATGTTTTTAATAGCTTAATTTAGGGCTGCATTCCTGCAGCCACGGTGCTCCTGTTAAAATGACAATTAAGAAATATTGCATTTGAACGTGGATGCAGAGATATCGGTTGAATTACCAGCTGTCTTGATTGTTAGCTTGAAATGAAACAAATTTAATTGAATGGCTGATCCAGCTAAGTGTGAACTGAGCTGTTAGCGAGCTGCTTTCCATTAAAAAAAAAAATTAGCCTGAGCTTAGTGAGTAATTTTACCAGGTGAATCAATGCATTATTCAGTTGAATTTACCAGTTACGCTTGTCTAAATATTTCCCCATTTTAACTGTACCTGATTTTAGGAAAGAACAGGTGTTGATGCTGAACAATTAGACACAAGATAACATGATGTTTACGAGAGATCTTACTCTGTTTAGTGGCATTGTGCCAATAAAATACTTGCTTAGTGTAGCTGCAGCAGAGGTAACATGAGGGAATTTTAAGATCTGTATAGATCTTAATACGTGCTTTTAGGATTAAGCACGTGCTTTTAGGATTAAGGATTTTTTTGCTTTTAGGATTAAGTGATAATCGTTTATCTAGAAGTGGTTTTCTCCGTCATGAGACAGAGAATTTTTGTTCTTTTTAAAGGTAATATTAATGACAGATAAATTGAATAGCTAACTTAGGATCTAAAAAAATTCCGGATGGGATTTAGAATATCTGTGTGGTCTGTAATAGGCCCCTCGTATTTGGCTTATACACCAAATAATTGTTTATGAATTGTCAAAGGACTAAAAGGTCATATTTAATTAATTCATTTGACTTTTATTTTTTTTTCAGTGTGTATATTTTTTTTTTCTTGGATATGGGTGCTGATGAGCATAATTCTTACTTCCTAGTGGAAGATCCTGTGCTGTGCTTTTCAGTTGAGAGATGAGAACAAGCGTTATTGTGTGGTTTTTAGGCAGATACTTAGGCATGAGAAATAGATAGGTGAAATCCAGGTTCTTCCAGCCTGTTCGAGTATCTTTGCAAGAAGAATGGGTCTCTTAATATCAGGGTTATTTCCTGTTTATGATTTATTTCTTTCTTCTGATGTGCCATTATGAATTATGGCACATCTTATGCATTGCTGTTGGCATACGTGTTACGTATATATAATAACTAATTTTTTTCTCACAGTACAGGTATTAAACTTTTTTTTTTACCTGACTTTAACATATGGATACCAATCTATGGATTATGATTAATGGTTGTTATGGATTATTTGAATGGTGCTCAAAGTGTTTCTTGTGAAATAAGTTGTATGAGATAACAGGTTGGGGATTTTCTTTCCAAAATAAGCAATTTGCCAGAAATAACTGTAGGGTCCAGCGGAATGGTCTAATGTTAGTATTCCGTAAAGCCTTATGAAATCAGCTGGTTTAGCTCTTGCTTTTGGTTCATTGTTTCAGCTGACATCAGATCTTCTTTAACAGTGGCTCTGATATGCGCCCAAACAAGACATTACTTGCAAATTGTTATATTTTTAAAACCTTATACAGAAAGTTCAGGTTGTAAAGTAAATTCCTGAGAAGTTAAAACATGTCCTGCTTTATTTTATTTTTTTTTGGTCTTTTTTTGTATTGCTGTTGTGTAGGTTGGATCTCCTTCCATTCAGGTGTTAATTAGGATTCTGTGAATAAGTTCAATTTTTGAAGTGCAGCTGTTTTCCAAAATTTCTGTAGGTATGGGACAAGAAGAAAAGTATGGGCTTTGTGAATGAGGTGAAAACCAGAAAATTTTGAAAGATAGGAAATAAGAAAATTTAAAAATAGTTTCAAATAACAGCAATGTCTTTGTCATAAAATTTGCTTTTTTTTTTCGAGAGAGAGATTTGTTTTAGTATTAAAAAAAAAACCCAGAACATTTAAGAACAAATAGTTTAGCAGTTCATTTATGTACTCTGCAATAGCTGATCCTATTCCGGGGCAGTGATTATTTCCTAGTGAACAGACCTTATTACTTCTCACAGTTTAGTATTTGCATTAAATATGTATTTTACAACTCTGCAGGAATTATTGTGGAAAAGCATTATGGTATTGCAATTGAAAATTGGATTATAGCAGAGCCTTTTTTTTTTTTTTTTTTAAATTTGTGGTTCCTTTTACAGGTTCCTTTGCGAAATTAAAAAAAATCTAATCTATTCTAGCTTGCTTTTCACACTTTTTTTAATATGAATTTTGATGTTTATTTTTCTTATTTCTTATTATAAGGCTACCTTTTCTCTAATGCTTTACGGACTTTTGTGCCAGGCTCTGATACTGGCTGGGTTCCTTGGGACAGCTGGTGACGGATGGGTAGTAATGGCAGCGCTGGGATGAGGAGTCAATTAGCAGCCTGGTCTGTGCATTACATTTAAGGCAGAGTCGGGTGGCACCGTGTGCAAGTTTATCTTGAAAATGTGTAATTTTAAATGAGATGAACTTTATTCTCTGCGGTTTATACCAGTTTCCACCTGACAGGTTTCAATATCGATATAATTTTAACCTATAAAATTCCACATGGAGTTTTCCGACCCAATAGCACGGCACTATCTTTTTGCTTATTCCTTATCCAGTATCTCCTGAATATCAATCTTACCAATTTTCAGGGACAGATTAGCCGTAAAAAAAAAATAAATTAATGAATGTGGTGTTTTCTAAATTTATAACTTCAACCTTTGGAAAAAAGATAGGAATTTTAACTTACTTTTTCCCCTAAAGGAAATTCTAGCACAGCAGATTTCTTGATGCCCTTCTAGGCTTGATGAGCAGGAGTAACAGATGTGCTCAATTATCCTGCTGCTATTCAGGAGAGATGGGTTTAGTTCTAGGCTGTGACATTCGGTGTTCCTTGAAGAACCCAGCTGATCTTCCTGGGTATAAACGCTTAGTATTTAGAAGGATTCCAAAGCCAGATACGTGTATTTGCTATGGGATTGTCAAGGACTGCAATGAAAAGGGAGTAAGGTAATAGAAATAGTGCAGCAAATTGAGATGCCAACATGTAATACAGAAACTAGGTATTATAATATATAATATTACATATCTGGGTATTACATATGTATATCTGGGTGTCAAATGTGGATTCATGCATAGGACATAACTTCTTTAAATACATTAACCAGATCATTCTGTAATTGGTGAAAAGTATTGTCAAAACTAAGATTAAATATATGTTTTTGTAGTTTAAGTGTTATTAGAGCAAAGAAAGACGAGAATTACATTCTGTTTGAACAGTTCAGCGATTCTTTTCGAGCTCATGCCTTCAGCAAACACAGTGAATAAAAATTACAAGGCTATGCTTATTAATTTTAAATATTTTTAGTTACTTATGCTACAGCACACTTATTGTGAAGTGCAAGTTGAAGATCCATAATGCCATGCACAGCATAAACCCACGTGGCAGCGCGTGCTCTGAAGGTCTTGTGTGATGCATGGCGTAAGATGCAAAGTGCTATGTGGCTTAAGAGTCATCTAGTTCAACGTGCAGAAGTCTCTTCTCTGGACCTCTTGCACCTCCAATGGTCATCCTAGCTGCACTCCTTGTAAGCAAGGGAGAGAAACAGATACTTGGAAGGGCACAATTAATCTGATCAGGTCTGAGCGGGTCCAGAGGAGGGCCACGAAGATGATCCAAGGGCTGGAGCACCTCTCCTAGGAAGACAGACTTGAGAGAGTTGGGGTTGTTCAGCCTGGAGAAGAGAAGGCTCTGGGGAGACCTTATAGCAGCCTTCCAGTACCTAAAGGGGGCCTATAAGAAAGCTGGGGAGGGGCTGTTTGCAAAGGCATGTAGCGACAGGACGAGGGGCAATGGTTTTAAAGTAGAGCAGGGTAGGTATAGATTAGGCATTAGGAAGAACTTCACAATGAGGGTGATGAGACACTGGCCCAGCTTGCCCAGAGAAGCTGTGGATGCCCCATCCCTGGAGACATTCAAGGCCAGGCTGGATGAGGCTCTGAGCAACCTGATCTAGTTGAAGATGTCCCTGCTTACTGCGGCGGGGTTGGACTAGACGACCTTTAGAGGTCCCTTCCAACCCAACACATTCCATGATTCTATGATCTATTTTACATATTTGTAAATATCTAAACTGGTCCAAAGAAGTGCTATTTTCCTCCTTTGGGCTATTGAAGGACTATAGGTGGCATATCTAGCATTTGTTTTGGTGAATCTTTATCAGAAAGACTGAGAAGTGATGCTGAATGTCATGCTCAGTTGCCTGCAATTCAGTCCTGTCTTCCCTAACAATTTATAAACTAATCAAGCCTACTTCTGTCTTTTGTTCCGTGTTATATTTGTAAGCATACAGATGGAAAATGTAATGAAATGGTGATATGAAAAGCCTTTGTCCAAATAACAAAAAAATATGTATTCTCTAGCTAGTGGAAAGTGATTTTTGTTTGTAATATGTTCATGGCTTTGTATCTCTCCGTTACTTTGGCCCATTATATTTCTATGCATGAACTGGCTTAGAAGAGAAGGTTATTTATGGGGTGGCTTCTTAAATGTCGTACGTGAGCCAGTGATTTTCTGTCATGCTTGTTGAGTGGAGCAGCTATTTTTGTATGTACTCCTTACGCATTTTACATCTGTCCAGTGGTTCATAGACTTGAAATTTCCATAAGATCCAAAAAATTCCTATGGGGGAAGTAAAGGAAAAGGCAGATGGAAAACCACCTAAAGAATCTCCCCATTATTTAAAGGAGATTGGCATATGTCTTCCTTCCTCCCTCTTGATATGCAACAACGCAGAATTGAAAAGGTATGTTGTCTTAATGGGAATACCAAAAGTAATAGGGTGCCATGCTATGCTTACTTCATTGATCTGAGTTGAATATTGTTAAATATTTATCTGTAAGCTTTCACTTGATGAGGTCCCACAGTGTAGGTGTAGTGATAATGAGCGGCATTGATTTACGGTTACAGGAAGTCTGAGGGAGCTGTAGCACAAGAGAGGTCCCATTCACTTTTTAACCCTTATGTTTTCAAAGTCATGTTTAGGATTTATTAGTTTGTCACTTCCTGTTGCTCCTGTAAACTTCTTCCCCCCCCTTCTTTTTTTGGAGGGGGTTATTTATTTCTCTTTTTTTTTTTTTTTTTTTTTTTTTAACCTGTAACTTTCCCTAGACCTGACTTGCACTGTGGCCCCCAGACTTTTGTCCTGGCACAACAAGAAGAGCCGAGTTCTACAGTTTAGGAGATGGAGGGAGGAAAAGGAATATCTTTACAATATGCCTTATGATACATGAGTCAAGTTAACAGTTTACTGCTTACAAATGTAGGATATCTTACTCTTCTTTCTGTGGTTTTTTTTTTTGTGTGTGTTTTGTTTTGTTTTTTAATCCGACCCTGGTATGTAATCCCATAGTTTTCCTCATGCTGGCTCTGGCATTCCATCAGAAAAGCAGAAAAGAGCAGATTGGATTCACTAATCAGCACAAACCCCCATGTTCTGTGTTTAACTGTTTCGTCTGTTTTTCAGTTCAGCAAGTGATGGGTTGTATTGTGTTTTGACTTGCGGTAATTGCTCATTGATCAAAGCTGTTCTGCAACACAGCAAAATACAAATTCTGTGTCTGGTACTTTTGAAGTTAAACTACGTTTTTATTTCATGCGGGCTTTTCTGGTAAGGTTATCTAGATTATAGTTCTTCCTTCAGTAAAAAGTATCTTCAGCCACATTCCTGTCTTATAAACTGGTAACTCATTAGCAAGGCGTTTCTGTGGTTAAACAAAGCACATGTAACTGATAACCATACAGTATCAGGCAGTCCCTATTTAATTATAAGCTTGAAAATTGTGCCAGACTCCTTTTGATGTTTTATGTATTGCGCAGCCTTTCAGCTGAACGTCTTACCTCCTGGTATCAGAGGGCCTTTTTGACAAGATGACTGAGCAGAGGCCAGCTGTGGATTGGGTGCCTAAAGCATGAGGGGGTGCCAAAGGATGTTCTTCTGCAAACTTCTGACCGGAGCTGTTCCTTAGTGTTAATAGTTTGCCTCGTCTTGTCTTCGTGCTGTTTGGTAGATATACTGGAAGCTTCGATTCTGCATTAAGGTTGAGGTGCCTTAATTTGTGTACCATTGTGGCTGATTTTTTGGGGCAATGTTTGAGACTTACTCTAGTAAGAGTGCTTAAATGAAAAGGACATCAGAACTATGTCTGTGTTGTGCTAAAAGCTGCAGTTTAATATTGAATACAGTTTTCTAGCAAAGAAAGATGTAGATGAATTTTCAGATTAGAGCAGCATCGATGTGTGATGACTTCTGTCCTCCACCGTCCTGACTAGCTGAGGAAAAAAAACCTGTATATGTTTACTCACCTTCCCAGACGGATGGGGTTTCATGTTTGTTCTCCACTCTGGCCAATAAGGAGTCACAGTAAGACCAAAATTGTTCTTTTGATGTGGGTTTTTTTTTTTGTTTGTTTTTTAAATCTTCAGAAGCTTTGTCCTCCAGCTGAATATCATGAGGTGTTTTTCGTGCTTCAGTTGGTATCTAGTGTGTTCTGTAACTGCAGATAATGGCATTGCTAACCATAGGGGATGAGTTCTGTTACTGTGTACCACAGAAAGAAAAAAGGGAGGAAGCAGCGCTTTGGGATATGAGACTAAAAAAGTACATATTGTTTAATTCTATTTCTGTGTTCTTTAGGAAGAAGGCAATTTTAAAATTCTCTTAGCAAATATTTTTTTTTATTTTCAGACCAGTTCTATAAAGTTTTATATATATGTATAAAAGTTACAGAAACAAAATTACTTCAATGAAGAAGAGTAGCATGGCTGTGTAGTTGTTTATACAGAGCATGGCTCATAAAGACAGTCAATGCAAGATGGCAAACTGAGATTTCTACAGTTTGAGTCAAAAATTAACTTACGTTTCATGACAGAGTTGCCCTCTGTCTTCTCGCAAGTACTGAGATACCTTATAATGCATGTTATATAAATGTATGGTATGAAGCATTTAAAAGAATTGCACCGATTACGGTTTTGGGTGTAGCTCTTGGACATTGTGAGACCTTTGACATTCAGAATCAATTATCCAGGGCTACCAAGCCCACTGGTACAACTGTTGAGTAAGACCTCTTATTATCTCGAGCGGTGTGTGTCACGCAGTTATTTTACTTTTAATTGCTTGTCAGTATTTTTATACTCTGTTTTATTTCCTTTGAAGCTTATTGCTATGGAAACAATGATGTAATTGGTCTAAGCAAAGTTGAGTGGAGTACACAAATTCATTACGCAGATCTGAAATTTGTGATTTGTGCGGTAGCTCTGTCTTGCTTTCCTGTAGTCTGTTCCATACTCAGCAGACTCTGGCCAGGTAATTAATAAATTACGATATTTCAAGTACAAGGAAAGTATAGATATATGAGGGAGCTGAATTTGAAGAACCTCTTCCATCTGATTCAGTATGGATATATAACTTTTAAAGAAAAATAATTCCTTACAGGTGAAAGTTCCATACCAAATAAATGTTACCTACTGCATACAATCAAATACCTGTTTGAAATGAGAGTTGAATTAGTGTAGTATACCTTTTTTTTTTTTTTTCTTGAATTATTCCAGATGTTTACTGTCCTTTCAGCAGCGTGATGCGGATGTGCATTACTGGACCACTGCAGTACACTTAACAGATAATTTATGTGCTTGTATAAATAGTCTCTTTCTGGATAAAAAAATCTTTATGATGACAATGCTATGCTCTGAAAATATATGAAGTTATATTATGTTTACGTGAAATATTTGTTGGTAGTACCTACCTGAATGTTAGAAAAAATGTGGAGACATTTAATTTCTAAATATCTTTTAAGAATTTTGTTGATTGTGTAGTGGCCTTTTAGAAACTACACATTTCCTATATATCAGTCTAGTACTTTTTGACATGCCAGAAAGAAGGATGTTCGTCTGTTCTGCGGACAGCAGAGGAAACATTCTTGGAAGAATGTTCTTAAAAACTGGTTGATGGATTATTATTTTTTATTTTTTTACTTAGTTTGGTTTCGGACTTTTGTAGGACTTGACAAGCAGTCAAGATATTTGCAGTAACATTACATTTATGATATGTAAAAGAAAGTTTTATATCTAGGTCTGTAAATACTTGTGTTCCAGTTTTGAGAGGCTAAACAGCTTTTGCAGTGTTAGAGTCAACATTTCGAGTTCTTCTTAATGTATCATTTCAGTTCCTTCCTTTTTCTTAAGCTCAGAGTTTGTGATCTTGTCAATGTGAATGATATGCCAAGATAACAAAGAGACTTCTTGCCAGTGGCATTCTACTTAAAGTACAAGGTATTACGTTCAGGCATATTAGTACCTTATAAAAATAAGGCAAAAATAGAAGGATATGCCAAATGCCAAGCTTGTTTTGTATTTGTAAAGTAGAATCCAGGACAGAAAAAATGCTAAGCAATTTCTTCCTGTAGAATCACTTGCACCAGCTCTAATGAGTTATTTATATTTTAGCTTATTGCCTTCGCTCTGTGAAACAGTTTAAAAATTAATTAAAGGTTTTCAAGGAAGTATGTCTAATCAAATAACATGATTTAGCTACAAAGATTGAGTGATAAGTTTGAAACATAATTTCCACTACTGAGGACTAGTTTGGTCAGAGTCAGATTTCCGAAGGAATTAGGTGTATACAATTGTTTCATCAATGTACACCTCCATAAGTAGCTTTTTAAATTATAAAATAATAGAAGGATTTAAGATTGGAAGGGACCCTTGAAAGTCTCCCAGTCCACCCTTGTGCTCAAAGTTAGCCTAATTTCAAACTTTTCAGCCACTTCCGAACTCAACAACAAAGTCCTAATACTGCCTTTTATGCAAATATTTGTGAAATGAATTCCAATATCAAGTAAATGAATGAGAAACTTACGGTTGAACAAAAACAAGTCTTCCATCTTAAAAGTGGGAAATGTTTCATAGGGTTGAATAACTCGTTGTATCCAAAGGCCCTAGCGTGGTAAATTTGGCTTCAGAATCTGACTCATGCCCACTGCGGGGGAAGGAGGGTGGGAGAGAGGGGGGGGATGGGGCCAGTTTGTTCTCTGGATAACTCTTATTTATGTGATCGATTATACCGTATTCTGAATCGTGGTACCTGAACAGATTTAGCTTGTGCCTCAATAACAGAGAAATATTGCATCTAGGCCACTTCCTTGAGGCTGCCGTTTCTGAGAACAGGGAAGAGTGGGATCTCTGTGCATCTTTTTGCCTTTTAGATACTTTTGTGAGCGTGGCAGATGGAGGAGCGCTGGCTACATCTACAGAGCTAGTCGTTGCCTTTTTCGTTACTCTTCCATCTTCACAATCTGCTGACAGTCCTTCTAGTAGGAGTGCATCTTATGCAGCTGGGAGTTACTAGACCTGTTTTTAACAGTTATCCTATGATATTTAAAAAAAAAAACAAAAACAAAAACAAAAAAAACCCCAAAAAACCCAACAAACCAAAACATGCATATTATAATATAACCAGACACAGTGCGAAAGTCATGCTCTGCAGTAGCTTAACTAGCAGGTATATACTGTACTATATGTGCGTAGTAGGTATTCAGATTTTTGTTCTCCCATTGGCAACTTTCAGTCCCATGTTTACTATTCACATGATTCTTGATATCGCAAAAATGTCTGCCTGCCCCCTTTGTTAGGAATAAATCCAGTTTTCTTGTATCGTAGTCTCACACTGCCATCTCTCATGGCCAGCTTCCCTGGCTCCAAGTGTTGCCTCCCATGCTCTAGGTTAGCAGAATTCCTGTCTTCTTGACACGCTTCTTCCTTTGCAGCCTTTGCTAGATCCCTCTGTCTTTGCTGGATTAACATCAGATGCCACATTTCTGTTCTTCTGTGTCTGTGAACAACTGCTTTTTCACTCTCCTGGTACCTGCCCACGATCTTGCTACCTGCAGACTCCTTGGCCTTTCAGATCTCTGCCTCTATTTTTGTTATTTGTTGGAAAAGCCACTCAAGCTCTTGTTCTGTGTTTATCCACTGTTCATCCAGTATCCAGAAACCCTTTGTTTTGTAACTTTCCTGCCTTTATTTTATTTTTTTCTTCTTTATTTCTATGCCTTTCCCTTTATTTTATGCTTTAATTGTCTGACATAATTCATCTGTAGTATTAAACAAAGAGCCAGAAGATTATTAATATAAATGCATGGAATGAGCCATTATTATTATGTGACAAGTAATCAACTTCACAGAATGTATTCTAGATCTGAAGTCTAAGTGGTTTGGCTAAGAGAGCTGCAAATACGCTGTTTATGTTTCCTTTAATTATCCCTATTTGATAGTTACAGACTATATTTCTTACTGGAATGTGGAGGCAAAATAATTGCGAATACTTGCAGCAAAGTGCACCACTGAGAATATGGTAAGAGTTTAATTTTAAGACTTGGTGCTTATACGTATAGATTAGGCTAAAAGATTTTACTGTTAGTTAAACATAAAAGGGTACATTCTAAATGTATATGGAATTTGATTTAAAATTTTGATCCTGTTTCAAGGTTGTCATCTAGAAGTTATATATTTTGTGGAAGCGTCCAGTCGAGTTAATATGCAGCTCAGACCTGAATGAGTTTTGATTGCAGAAGCGCATATTCTGGATTTGTCACTCTTGAGAAAACAGACTAATCATTTTAGATATCTGGCTTAAATTAAAGCCCTGTCTGTACAGTGAAGTAATTTTTTATAATTTTTTTAAACAAATTCAATCCAAAATAATATTTAATGAGCTGGAAGGAAATTGAAAGGCAGCTAGCTAAGCTTAAAAAAAGGTTAAAGTATCATCACTGAAAACTAAAATAATTCATTTTTGTGGCTCTGTTGAGCTGGATATCTTAGATCTAATTCTTATTCAGCTTTGTGCCAAATAAACTGTGGAGTAGTGATAAATGAACCGGCCTCCTGAGGGTACAACAGTCCAATGTGGTATTATGAGAAACTGTGAATTGCTTGCTAACGTTAACATTTGTTCAGTAGAAGAAAAGGGACCAGAACCCATTGTGTTTTGGGTCTTACTGGGCACCTTCCCGTGAGTCAGTGCTTAGAAATGGCTGTTTCTCTTTATAGCTTTCTTTTTTAATTGCCAGAAGGAGCCGCCATCCTGCGTTAACTCCGGTTGTGTCTGCTTCAAAGTGGAGAAAAGTGCTTGAAGTGTGGGGCGTATCAGTCTCAGTTATATAGATGACGCCAGTGGCTTATTACCCATGCTGTTTTACATGTGTTTTTAAAAATTTTCCCTTTTCGGTGTGGCATTTATCAAGTTTCAACTTCTAGTTACTGTGCTTGTTTATCTTTTGTCTGCAAGGTTTAAGGACCCTTTCTTACCACATTTTTTGTTCCACATGTCAATGGAAGCAGGCTGTAATTAATTTATGGTTGGTGTACGCTTTGGTAAACTAAATAAACTGAGTGTAGGAGGTGTTTTCCAATCCTTCTTGTTTAAGATAATATTTTTTTTTTTATGCAGAGTATAAAAGAATACTCTTTTTGGAATACAGTCTTTTTCATATCTGCCAGAACAGAAACAATTTTCAGTACCGAGCAATAACTTACCTGTTTTTACTTATATTCTTTCATGTTTATGACCATGTTATCCCTCTTGGTTGTAATATTGGCCTCATGATCACCCGGGTAGCTGCCGTGGTTCCCAAGTCGGTAAAGCGAAGTCTTTCCTTCTAGACTGGGAGTCCTAGGGCTAGATCCTGTGTCCCATTCCCCACGTGTCAGGATTACTTTCTGTAGTTTTCCATTTCCCGCAATGATTGACAGCTCTGACAGTAAAGTTTTATTTGTTCCTCTCCCCCCCCAATTTCAGGATAAAGTGTTAGATGACTGAAGTTTAGGAATTGACTTTCTTTGGAAAGCTGTTCAGTAGTTGGCAATGAAGGTACAATCACTGACCTGTCACTAAGGAGTAGTTCAGGGATCAATTTTATTATTTTTCTTGGTCAACATGGGACCTAAAACTTTTTAGATGCAGCAGTTTCCAGTTAGGAAATGTTTAAACTTAATGCTAGAGATTCTGGGATGTATTAGTACTGGCATGATGATGCCTGTGACACACACTGTTTGGGTTAGGGTATCCCATACTAAAGCAGTTCTTCTCTACAGAGATTTGTTTTTTAAAAAGGTAATCATTCTTTATTACGGAATCACGGAATTTTTGATGCACTAGTCGTACTTATCTGTCAGATCTTTAATCAGAAACATTCATGATGATTTGCTTACATATTGTTGGAGATGTAAAAGTAGTTAATGTGACTGATAACATGAGTACTGTTTCTTTTTTTTCCTTCCTTTTAGCAAGTCTTGTTCTTCCAAGCCTCTGCAGATTTTTAATTTTTTTTTTAAATATTACAGCCTGACCAGATTCTCACAATACTTTCTAGATTTATTGTAGCAGATGGTGTGTCGCCCATCAAAACAGCCTTGTCTTAATTTTCCTTTAATTTTCTTTTTCTGCTCATTTACTACTTCACCTTCCTATTAGTTTTGCAGTTTCTTAGGTGCTGTGTTTCTAGACCATTTCCCCAGGATATTTGTTTTCCTTTTTCTAAGAGGGAGGCTCTCCAAAATGGGCAGCATTCTTCTTCCAGTAGAAGGTGAACCAGAGTTCTGCAAAGCCTCAGTATTTATTTGGTCAGCCACTTCTGCAGTTTTCTACCCTTCACCTTCTTTGCACTTACAAGGTAAGAAGAATTTTTAAAAAGGCTCCTTAACAATATTTTTTTTCCTGCAACCCTTTTTATAGTTGGTATGATAGAAGTATCAGGTAAAGACACAAATGCAGGTACAGAGCATGAACAGGAAATCCTTCACAAGCGATGAATATCTAGTTAATTGTGTAGTTGCAACCTGTGGTTTTGCTATAAATGAGATAACACTCCATTAGTGGCAATGTGGACAATTTTGACTGGGTACTCTTACATAAAATTCTATTGCCTGGTTTAGGAAGCAAGTGGCCTCAGGAGTTTATCCAGTCCAACCCGCTACTCAGATCAGGTTCATTGTGTTTGAATTGTCCTGGGGCTTTGTCCAGTTGGGTCTTGAAAGCCTCCAAGGATGGAGATTCCACAGCCTTTACAGACAACCTGTGCCCATTCTTAACTGCCCCAAAGTTCGTTTGTTTTTTTTGGCCTGTCTCAAGTCAGAAAATTCCCTGTTTTGTAACCATTTTCGCTTGTCTCCACACTTGACCGCAGTGAGGAGCTGGGCTTGGTCTTCAGAGTAACCTCTGTTTTTGGTAGTGGAAGACTGCCATTAGGTTCCCTCTCAGTCTTCTCATCTGCAGTATGGTCAAGCCTGGTTTCCCCCGGCCTCTCCTCTCAGGGCAGCCACTCCAGCCCCCCAGCCACCTTGATGGTCTTCTGCAGATCTTGCTCCAGTTTATATAAATGTCTGTCTTGTGCCAAGGCGGCCTAAAACTGGACACTGTATTCCAGGTGTGGTCTTTGTCATGTAGTTTCACGGTCACGGGTTCACTTTTCTAAATGACACTTCATCTTCTCTCAAGCTAAAATTCCATTTTGTTGCTCTGAATGTGAAATGTATGCACATCTATGTTTTCCTCATTTAGGGCATAATGGATGGTGCTTAATTAACAAACTGCAAATCATTATCCACTTACCCTTCAAATGTAGTCTGGAAATTAAGTAATTTCCACAGTCTTTGTTCTTTCCGCTAGTTTTTAAATGCATTATAAACACAAACTTGTTTTCTTAATTTCTATAGGTAAAGTGAAAGGTTAAGATGGAAAAACAAAGGTCAACCACGTTGTTTGTTATAAGTGCTCAATTTAGAATATTATTTCTCAGAATACTTGGCCTTATGGGACGTAATACAGCTCTTCATGTGGCTTCAGCGCAGATTCTATTACCATCGGCTGTTACCTGCAAGTGCTCTGCATTTCTACAATTTCCCTCCTTCCCATTCAAGTCCTTTTCTTGTGTTCTGTTTGGGACGTCGTTGTCACGGGCAGCATCTCTATTGACTTCTGCATAGATGCAACACTCGTTCTCTTATGAGTTAAGAGGAAGCTTAATGATGTGTAATGGTCTCTTTAGATCCTCACGAGCCTCATTAGATTTACATGTACTCTCACGCTTGTAGTGACAGAGATCATACATTGGTTTAAGTATCAATATCTTTAATTCAGTCATAGTGAACTGACAACTACAGTTGTCATAAATAATAAATTCAGTGATAAAGCACAAAAGTCTTCTCAACCAGTTCTAACTGTTGGAAGATTATGTATCTGGGAATGCAATTTGTCTTGCATATATCTACATGTGTCTGTATCTAAATTAATTGTGTCAGCTCCCACTACCGTGAAGTAAGTGTTAATCCATGTGGTCTGTGGAGTGTAAGGGGGTAGTGTCTTGCCTTCTGAAGGAGAATATCATATTTAGTTAGGTGAATTGTACCCGAAATTCAATTTATGATGTTGTCTAGATCTTTACCTAATATAATGGAATCTATACAACTAGCTTGTCTGGAGGCACGCAGATTTAGGTGAGAAGAATTAAATTCTATTTTTTGATATTTGTGTAGATTTCGTCCACGACACGAGATGAACCAGCTTCTTTCTATATTCCTGTTTTTCTCCATTAACTTTACTCACCTGAGAGTGAGCTTAGTACTAAAATGCAAACCTGTGGGTGAACTAGTATTAGAAGCAGCCCTTGCTCCATAGGACCAGCAGGCTGTCAATCTAATTTCAGTGTACTTAAAAAAAAAAAAAAAAAAAAAGGGGGGGGCGGGTCTAATAGGGATGGAGATGATAGTCAGACCTTGTGGATAGTAGAATGCCATGCCAGTGGCGAGGAACTGTTGAAGGAGCTTGCAAAGATTAGAAGCTTGCAGGTAGCTGGCAGGTGAAATTAATTTTAGATAAATTGTTAGGTAACGCATCAAGGGGAAAGTCATTTAAATTGTGCTTACGGTAGTGCTGGGCTTAGAAGTACCCATCAAAACTTGGGAAGGGATCTTGGGGACACTGTCAAGAGGTTTCTGAAACCACCAGCTCAGTATCCGCTGGCTGCAAAAAGGCCAATGAATTTGTCAGAGAACAAGACACAGAGCATCGTTTTGCTGCTGTATAAAACTTGGCTTTCCGCAGCTTTAAGTACCCGTGCAGCCCTGATCTCTGTATTTTGACAAGGATGTGCTGGTGTGAGAGAGAGAACAGCAGCTGTTTGCTGACTTCAGCCCAGGTTCAGCTCTGTGGGATTCAGTTTCTTATTAATACATGCTGGTAAATGTATCTGTCTTCAAAAGCTGCTTCTTCACCAAAAAAATATCCAGTAGTTCAATGCAAAAATAAGTAATACAGTAGCTATTTTGTCATGTTGCTATTACCATTTTTATTGGCGATTATCAGAGGGATAAGAAGATAACTTATTATTTTAATTTACTTTTTTTGTTCCTTTCATAGCGGGGTGGTTTTTTGTTTTTTTTCTTTAGTAGGTGGTTGAACCCCAAGGAAAAGAACAGCTTAGATATTAAATGGTCTGTATATGCATAACTTTGATGCTCTGCTCTTGCCGTGAGAGCTGGAATGACAAGCATAACAATAAAAATAAACACACAAATTATTGTGAGCAATTGCTCTAGCTCAAATAACTGTCATTCTATATAACATAAAATTACAGGGTAAGCACAATAGAAGTAATTGCTGTGATTAAATATGAACAAAGTCCTTGAGAGCAAAATAAAGCAAGAATACATTATTACTGATTTGGGTACCAAAGTGCAGGGTGGCATTTTCCACTCACTAAAGATGATCAGCCTTCAAGTTCTTTCTAACAAAGGACTGCGTATAATTAAAAAAAAAAAAAGGCATGACAGGTTTTCTCAAAAGGATCCTGCGTCCTGTGGTTCTTGGTGCCGCAATTTTGAATCTAAAAGCCGTGAGTCTCGTAGCATTCGTGGAGCAAGTTTAGATGAATTCACAATGCTGAGCATTGCCCGTTTTACTTGCCAGGATATGGAACGTAATAACAAATTCTATCCTTAGGCAGGCAGGCGTGATAATGTACCTACTTGGCACTTAAGGTCGTTTCTTAAATAAAAGGGAACAGAGGGAAGTTATGGCTAACTTTTTAATAACATATTTCTTCATCTCTGTCACTTGGAATAGCTATACTTCGCAAATGAAAGATCCTAGAAAAACCGGTATGGTTTTTCTATTCCGCATAGTTCATCTAAGGCTGATTTTCTGTGTGCTGTGTTAGCAAACACTAAACATGCTGAATCTCTTTTGATGCTTCAGAGAAAAAAGGCGAAAGAGTTTCTATTTAGGATATCATTACTGTTTGCTATTCTGAAACAGGATATTTTGAAAAGGGTTAGCATTGCCATAGGGCTGCCTGCTGGTTTTATGTACAGCTATAAAGTTGTCCCACAAGCTGAGAATGAAAATAATTTTGTCTTATAATATCAGAGAGAAAAAAAATTGCAAAATAAATTATGTAGTAGTTTGGTTTGTTGCATGTATTCAGAGATACGTCTGTGTGTTTCTCATGCAGCCCACGAAACATGGTGTAGCAACTAAGACTATTAATCACCAAAAATAACAGCTGGTATCAAAAGCACCCCTAATACCTAAAATTATAGTTAACCTTTTCCCCTAATTGTGGTGTGCTTGCATAGCAGCATTTCATGCACAAAAATATGAAGGCGTCTGCATTTCTCTTCTAGTAAATGTCTTTCTCCTACCTTCAGACCACTTTTCTAACCCACTTAAAATATCTATAATGTTTATAGTAATAAATTTCACCAAAACTGCTTGCTGAGATACCAATATTTTTATATTATACTGAGGAATTTAGATGGCACATGTATTTTTATATAGGTCTAAAAGAAAAAAACCCTTGAAGTTAGATAATAGGAAGCAAAGGCACCTGACGCATGTTTGGAGTAATGAAAAAAATTAACATGTAATTGCAGTTTCATCGTTGTCATCTAAAGGAATACCCGTAGCTCTTCCTTTCTTCAACCCAAGGCAGTTTATGATAACTCTCTCCTTTCACAAATTCATTGCACTTAAAAATGGTACAACATAAATGGATACTGGACTATGGGTAGTGGAAAAGATAGGTATCTTAAAGAAAAATGTGTAACCAGAGTAGAATAGTGGCACAAATAAGTTGATATTGTATATTAGTAACTAGGGGGTTGTACCTTTTGAAAGATGCAGCCAGAGCTGGTGGGTATGTTAAGCTGGAAAGTGTGATGAAGGCGAAAGCACGTGCTGTTATAAACAGTAATTTATGTATGAACGGACTATATATTTTATGCACAGAGAAGAACATATGTATCCCTGCCAATAAAGACCTTTCATCTCAATAGAAAACCAACAAGAACAGGCAAAGGAAACACAACAGTTAATTCCCCAACAGTTGTTCGCCAAAGGCGGGCATTTCTCTGTGTTCCGCTAGCAGAGGCAGTTTGTTGTGACATTCCCAGCTATTGTACGTGTAGATGTTGCAAAAAGTACTTTGAGGCAAACGGGTTGAGAAGGGGGATGTTCTGCTACTTCGGTCCTCGCAGTTCAGAGCGCGGTTCAGCTGCACGCCAGCGGCTAGTGACAGAATGACAGAGCTTCTGCAAAGGTGGTGCGTGGGGTTAAAGTGAAATTGTAAAATTTACTTTAAAAAAAATTTGCAAATAGCACAATCCTGATGCCAGAAATCTCTCCTGACGGGCGGACAGGCTCACGAGAAAAATATATCCCTTTGTTAGCGGTGATTCCTTGGTTGAAGCAGGAGTCGTTGAAAGTCCTGATACCGTGTTTCTTGTGTACACGCTTCAAGTAGCTCTGAAATTCGAGGACCTTGAAGAGGCTTTATAGAAACCGGTGGCTGACAATAGAACCAAAGAAGGATAAGGTGTTTTAGAGAGTTGGACAATACACGTGAGGTGTCAGTAATTGCTTCAAGAATCACTCAACTGTTCTTTGACTGCGAATGAGTAACTCCCGCATGGGGATACTTAACGTTAGCAAAGTCTCATCTGTATTTTGATGCAATTCCCTGCACTACAGGAAATGAAAAGATAAGGAAGAATTTTCCTATTACTGTTCTTTTTCCACGTGAAAACACCTACTCTTTTAAAAAAGCTGTTATACTTTTGCTGTCCTCTCCTTGGACACGCTTGCGCTGTGGTCTCCAGTGTTGCCTAGGCTATTAAATATTTCTACTGGCTAGTTGTATGTATTGAGATGTCTTGAAAGAAATAGTGTTTCTATGTCCTTTCAAGATGTCTTTCATTACCAATTGGTTTCCTTTGCCTTTCATTTTCTGGTCACAAAGTTCATTTGTTTGAAAGTCCTGCACTGCACAATAGTTTCAAATCTTCTTTCATTGCTTTCCTTTGCATGGAACCATGGAAAATTGGAGTTTCACATAACCGATTTCACATATCTAATTTCAGTTTCCTAATATATAAATTCAATATTGTCTAAAAAAATGCCACCAAAACAGTGTGAGAATAAAAAAGCATGGATAAAAGTAATTTTGAAGGAGAGAGACTGTTTTAATATTTTTAGGTGTTTTACTTGCAGAAATATTTTGAGAGTACAAGAATTTATAAAAATGAACATAATTTTCAGCTTCTGTAGCTAAACATTTCTTTTTTTTCCAACTTTACTGCCTGTAAGCTCACAAAGCTAAACTTAACTCTCTTTTGCTATTCTCTGTGTTGATAGATGTCCTTTTGAGTTGATTTAGTCTTCCACTGGGGTATTTTTGTGCAGGGGGTAGTGTTTAAATTTTGGAGCAAAGGAATTGTTTTAAGTGTATAATCTTTTGTTTATAGATGAATGTGAACTTTTTGAAGTTGATAATTTCATTGTCTAGCGAGCTACTTCTGGAACTCTAAGGTTGCCCCAGAATCTTGGGAGTTGCTTAAAGTGAAAAACCAATGTATTAATTAAAATGTAGATTAGCTTGACCTTAAATTGATCTAGAACATATGATGAAGTAGTTTACCACAGCTCATAATTTACAATTGAGTTTCTTACCACGCAAAAGCTTTTTTAAATAATGAAACTGGGTAATAGAGTATTTCCTATTTCCATAGCCTTTTCAGAAGATTACACTTCGGTTTTGATCACAACCTTGGTAATTAGTGTAGAGCAGTAATGGAGCAAGCTATAATGCAAAGGAGCAAGTTTTTGAAAAAATGCTGGTAATTTTATTTGCTCTCTAATAGCAGGTGGTGGTATTGACTGCAGCACTGCTGCGGAGAGCTGCAGAGTAGGTCATGTAGAGGTCATGCCTGACCTCTAACTTTTGGTGAGAAGAAGAGAGATGAAGAAGAAGAAGGAAAAAAAAGAAGAAAGCATAAAGCAGTCCATCGGGGATTTGGGAATTTATGGAGCTCAGGCAGGGAAGGAACATTTTACGAGGAGAGGTTCCATGCAGGGAAGCGGGGCCAAACAGTTGAATGGCAGGAGAAAGATGGTACCTTCGTTCTTTTCCTGGAGACCTGCTGCCTTCAGGACTTGGGGAATGCTGATGGTGCTGGAAATGTTTCTTTCTGATCCCAGCGACGCCTTTTCCCTCATAATCAACTGGTCTTCACACAAAGAGACTAAAGCAGTTTAATATGACTGTTACTATTTTGTGTGCTAAGCTGGTCGATGCATGAACTGATTGTCTTGGATGGATGTAGCTTCTTACTTTACATCTGCAAAATTTTTGTTTTCTGAACAAAACCAGTTTTTTGGTGCTTTTTTGCATTATCTGTTATGTGTATTTGGAGATTAAGAGACAAATTGCACCATCTACTTTAATGTTCTGCTTATGCTTTTGGGTACAAATTTGGACCTTAGATTTTGTGATTGGATATCTCATTGAAAAATGTAGGCTTCAGGGTCTGAGCTTTCCTAAGGGGGAAATAAAAATTCTACATAGTATAAAGCGATGGTTAAACTTCTGTAATCAGTCACTCTTTTCAAATAACTTGTTTTACAGATACAGGCAATAGCTTCTTATGCTTCTAAGAGGCAGCAGAAGATTCAAAACTAAGCAATGCTTTTCCTTATAGGCATTTGAATTGATTTTTCAACTGATGGAATGTGATTAGATTTCATGTACTAGAATTCCTTTCCAAAGTGTATAATGCAGAGATTAGTCAAGGAACCTTCCCCCCCTCCCCCTCCCCTTCAAACTTTCTGTGATTTTGCACGTTTCTTTCAGGCCTTGTGCTATCAGAGCCAGTAAGTCCCACCCATTCCAGGTTGTTCATAGGGTACGTATGGTGACTTTCAATTTTTATTCTGAAATGCCAAGTGCTGTAGTAGTGTTATACTAATACCCCTCCATATACTGCTAGTTAGTGACTCCCAACCTGTAAAAAAAACCCAAAAACCATGAGGAGCACCTGGACCGGGGCACAAGTCTCGTTTGAGTCCCAACCTCATGGTCCTCAACAGCGCTGTCTGCATCTCCGGCTTTTTAGTGCAGGACTTTGCTCTCTCCTGAAGTTTGTAAGTGGTTGGGTGTTACTACAATCCAGGACACGTGTGAATATTTTTTAAAAATGATAACAAGATCAATTGTTTGGGGAAAAAAAAAGTATATTTCAGTATAAAATACAGAGTTCTTTTAAAGAAAATGCCTTTGCAGTACAGAAATGAAGGCAGAAAAAACGGTCAAAATCAGGCTCCACTGCACAGTGCTGGCAGCAGCAATGTCTGAATTAAGCTTTCTTTAATTACCCTGTATTTATACTGAAACACTGTATAATCAGATAGTAATTATGTCTTACAGATCGAATTGCAATTATCTTTCAGTTTCCGTCTCGTTCCAGTGAACTTTGTGCATGAGAAAGCTGAAACTATAACGTAATTGTAGGGTTTTTCTGTTCCATAAATGCTGACGCTTATCAATAGATAGTAAAAAAAACTTAAAATAAAGAAATGAAAATTTTAATCGGTTGTTTAGCAAAAATAATATTTATAGCTATTGGCCTGATCCCAAACCAATGAGCTCAACGAAGGGTTTGGGACTGAGCCTTCATGTGCGTTTTTTATAGATCCGGAGGCATAAGAAGAAATCTGGGAGCTGTAGCAGTTTCCTGGGAAGGAATGGGACAAGATGAAACCTTATTTTAGAGAAGATAAAGCGATTCATAGTTATGAATACAAGAGTCATAGTGCACGTGAGATGATATGTCAGAAAGAAAAATATTTAACAGCTATTTTAAGTACAGGTGTGGAAGTGGACTAGTGCAAACAGCAAAATGCTGTTGATCTGAATTAAATTATCTGAAGTTTCTTCTGAAGCTGTCAGTGTTTTAGCTTTGTAAAACCAACAAACGGTTGGTTAAGACTGAAGTTCTGTGATCAGTAATACCTTCTTTATTGTGATACAATAGCCGAGCACATAATGATACATGCAGTTGTCTCGAGTCTCAATTAGAATTTACCCATAAATTTCCTTAGTTTTTACACTCAGAATTTTGCTATGGGCTAAGAGAGAACACATTATACACACATGCAAGGATTTTTTAATTAAGTCTAGTTAATATTTTATGAGTATAATTAACATACAATGCGGCTGTTATTGGTCCAGTTATAATGATACTAACACTCATAGTCCAAATGAATTATTACAGAAAAGCTATAAACAATGTGAAATTCCTGTACACGGTGTAGAGTTACTTGGTTGGCACATGAGTGTGCTGCATTGTCAACATTTGTTGTATTCACAGAACTAAGCTAGAACAAATTAGGTAAAAGTCAATTTGACTGTTTGACGGCTAGAGAATTGCTCTCGTGGTTAAAACAGGCTAAAATCATCTCAGGCTAATACAGGTCCTGATAAGTCCAGAGACCCTGCACTGTTAGGTGTCTACAAAGCCTGTGGACTTTTTCTGCAACAGCAAAATCATATTGAAAAGCTTACACATTTAATTAAATTAGATTTTAAAATATTGCAATGGATGCTAACCAATTGCATGCAAAACCATTGAAAAAAGTTACTTTAAATGTATCAGAGATCTTTAAAGACTAAATACTTCTTGTTTGTTCACAACACAGTTCTGTACCACCTTTTTGTAGCAACAGAATCTTCTCTTTGCTTGGATAAGAAACCTTCATTTTGTCATTTCCTGACTTGTAAAATGTTCTCCCATGTTCTCATATTGCAGTACTCTGTTGGGATACGATATATTCATGGGAGAACTGAATACTACGTTCCATTGTTGGAAACCAGATGTTAGTTTTAAGGCTTCATCAATGCTGAATCTCATTTTCGTTGTTTTTTTTAATGTGGACAAACAGTGATTGCTGTTTTCCCTCTTCCGCATCAATAGCGTCTTCCGTCTGTGAAATAGCAAAGCTAGTGTGTATGTTTTTGTCTAGTGCGGATGTAAAACGTGGTACTTAGACTGTCTTCGATGTGCCTTGTCTGCTCTGTAAGGGACGGCCACTGAGCCGGTGATGCATATACACACCGGGAAAAATAGACGTTCCTTTGTTACCATCTTATGTTCTTGCCACCTACTCATTTGTCCAAGTGCTCTCAAGAGATATCCTAATTATTAGGTGCTTTGGAGTTGTAGAGAATTGGTGCCGTTTAGCACACATATGACTCACTACAAATACTCTGGCTTTGCTTGATGTTCGTCCAGTGCAGTTAATCCCCCTTTCCCCTGTTGCTGGTTGAATGGTTCAGGCTCTAGAGACAAAGGGACACTCTTGGGTCATTTACAAAGAATCTCTGTATTGAGATAATTAGACACAGGGTGTCTAGGATAGTATAAAATATGGATTTTTATGTTTTTAATAATTACTTGTATTCACAGTGCCTGCCTTTCAGAATTGTACGTATGTTACAACCATACATGTTTTTGAAGTACTCTAATGTGGTGTGAACACCGTGATTCCAATATCCAAAGTTAAATTCCTTTAACTCAGTTTATTTTATAAGTAAGCATACAAAAATCAGGTTATAGAAAACACAGCTCATTAAACCTTCATTAGCTATAATGTCACACTGAGAAAGGTAATCGCTTATATTACAAGTTAATGCAAGTACTTCTTGTGCTCTTTGATTTAGACTTTATGAAGTTACCTTTATTCTGTTTTACTTTGTGTTTAATATTGCCATTTAAATTACTTGTACTCTTCTAATCTGTCCGTGCAATTCTGTGTACTTCATATGGCCAAATGATTTTTATTCTAAGCTGATACAGATGGGTTTTTTTTGCTTTTGAAAATACTGATCTTCCAAGCATTCATGTATATATACACATATGTGTGTGTGTGTATACAGTGTGCATGTTATTTTATGCCCCTTTCCCAGGCATTGTTTCACACAAGGAGGGGGGAAAAAAAGGAGAAATCTGGAAAAACTGAGATGTATAGCACCTCTATATAAGCAGTTCCATTAAACAGGTGAATGATAAAATAATCTTCCAAGACATGAAAGCAAATGTAGAATCACAGAACAGCAGAGGTGATAAACGGACTTAGCTCTCACAGAGTGGCTGCAGCTCTTGGAATCAAGTCTATCATGTTTTACAAATGCCTGTCGTTTCCGGGTGGTTCCCCTCCTGTGCCGTTCAATGGGACCTGCAGCTCCATCGCCTGGTCTGCTCTAGGCTGCTCTTTCTGTTTCTCCCATCCTGTTGAGGAGGGTAGGGCTTTCCCCTTCCCATAGCATTTTTTCATCTTTAACCGCTGGTTCCTGTGTCCTTGAGACCTAGCTAGGCAAAAATCTGTCCTAGAGCTGAATCCATTAGGTCTTGTTTACGTAGGCAATGGGAATGGTGTTGCAAGAGTGAACTGGGAATCTTTTTACAATAGAAAAAAGTTACAGCTTCCTGATGAGTTGTCTGTTATTATTCAGGAAAGACTCAAAATTGCAGACGTCAAAACTTTTCAAAATTTGCTGTTTTGGTGTGTATTAGAACTGTTGGAGTGCTGTCAGCTTCCTTTGGAGGGGATGAATGCAACTTCAAATCCTAGAGGGGCTCACTTCTGCTTTGAGGGCTTTGGTCTCATACGTACTCAGCCAAAGTAGTGGTTGCAGCAAAAAGTCTAAGAAACAGATAATAATTAGGAAAGTGAAATACATGACTGCAGACAGAACAATACACAAACACTTCATTTTAAAAATACATGCAGAACATTCCACAGATTGTTTTCTCTATATAAGAGATATATTTTGTGTTTTTGAAATATCTGATGATGAGGCAGATAGTATATGTAGGTGCGTCTTGAGGGTGATTCAGTGTTCAAAATTTTGCCGAGTTAAAGTCGGTACAGGAATGTACTATCAAGCATGTGAAAACTTCTTTCCTTTCGTCTTATGCTTGTTTCTCAGTGTGACCGGATCTTAATGTGGTCCACTTTTCATTGCGTGAGGATTCAGTTCTGCTATTTTCTTTTGTAGTAAAGTGTTCCCATTTAAATTCTTTTAAAAATTACTGGGTTTTGTCAGATGGTCCTGAAACCTCCCCCCAAGAGGATAGTTCATCTTGCAAGATGAGCCACTTATCAAGTGGTGTGTGTTGGAGTGAGATCACGGAGTTCTCTGTAACTATTTCTGCAATTATGCGGTTAAATTATTTTCCAAAGGCATTTCCAACGTGGAAAATTGATACTGGTGCTTCACATGCATGTATCATGTCTGTAGAGCACCTTGCAAACATTAGGAAACACCACTCATGGTAGGTAAAGCATATGTAAAATACTATTGGTCTTGTAGTTTAGAATGTTCTCAGAAAATAGCGTCAATTGAAATACATAATGATGTTAATTACTCAGTTACCACAAAATTGTCCTAAAATGTCACATTGTACTAAACCATTTGTTTTGTAGCCACATTCATGCGTATCTGTCTGAAATGATTCTTAGGATTAAATACAGTAATGGTCCAATGAAAATACATGTGATTATGTACTGTAAATTTGTCTAGAGGAAAGAAAAAAAAAAAGCGTGATATATGAACTCTCTGTAGAGGAAACAATTTGTTCAGCCAAGGAATTAAAATAATTTACAGCCCATTGTTTAAAACTTAAGAAAACAAAACTTGAAACACAAATCTAAGTACGGTGATGATTTATATCCGATTGCTCAGTTTGTAAGAACACGAAGAAGAAGGGGAAGCAGAGAGGTGAGATGTCTAGTAGTGTGCTGGAGCAGGGCTGTATTGTGAGCTGTAGGAACAGAAACGGATTATCAAGGGGAGTAGATTTCTCTGGGGAGAGTTTCTCAGCAATTTTGTGAAACTGTTGAGAGAAGTAGACGCTCTGCATTACTTCAATAACTTATTTCCTGAATGGTATTTTAATATTTCATAGTATTGTGATTTCTCTTTTAGCGTCATGAAGGTCCTCATTGGCATCACCTATGTCGTGCACAAGTTGGAAAAGACACTTGTCATTAAAGAGCGTGAGATGTTTCATTGCACTCAAGTTAGAAATGACTATGTAGCAAGAAACACGTTACATATATTAAAGCTATCACATCATTGCTGCATTTCTGGAATTCAGGTTTAAACCAACAAATAAAGCTGAAAATCTTCCCCAGGAACGTCTTACTGATAATCAATCATGATTCTTAAGCATAGCTACTTTATCTGATAAGGAAGGACACCTGTGATATTGAATAAATCATGTCCAGGTCTTTTTTTCTGCACACAAAAAAAAGTCAAACCAAAATAACTTTCATACTTTCTCCTACTTCTCTAGCAGCAAAGAAAACCGATTCTGTGAAGTTTTGTGAGTTGGTAGATGACAGGAGCAAATAAAGGGAGGAAAGAGAAACGGGTGATGCGTATTGAAGCTAGTCCTTGCCAATAGAAAGGCTTCTGAAAACAGAGACGCGTCTTGGGTTGCTTTTGTAGAAGAAAAGGATGACCAGACGTAGATTCAGTATGCTTCATATCCAGCACACTCCTATTGAAAGAAAAAACACAAACCAGAATTGTGACATCTGGAGGGAACAGATGTGTATCGTTTGTATATTAATTGTCATTACATTGATCTAAATTGAGTTCTGCGGGAAGCTTCCATTGACATTAGAAAATGTGGTAGACACGTCAGCAGAGAATCCCTGGTTGCCCTTAGTACTGGGTTCTCAAGGTTCTCATGGAGGGCAAAACCTACTGCAAATATCTGGTGGGCCTGGGAAGGGTCAGCATTCCTGGTGCTGATCACTTGGAAATCCTGTGGGACAACATGTGTTGGGGGGCAGGATTTAGTGGTAGCAGTTCTTAAATGTACTTAATTGTAGTTCAGAAGAGAGTTTACCTGCCCTCAGAAATGGAATACAACCACGGGGTTGTCTTGATTGACCTTAAAACACCATGTAATGCCTTGACGGCCATTTGTGATGGCTGGATTAATAAAGGAGAAAGGAAACTGGACACATGAAAGCGCAGTCCCTCTCCGTAGTTAGCAGTAATCCTGGCTTTCTTTGTGGAGGAAAGCAGAGAATCAGGATGCAAGAAAAGGACTGTGGCATCATGGATAGCATTTTTCAATCTTCAAGTTTGTTTCTAAGCACAGTTCGCCATTCCTGGGCTTCGGATCCTAATTTTGTTTGATGAACGGTCAGGATTTCCATGGGTCCGTTGCAGAAGTATGATGCCTAATGGGATGCTGTGCAGAACATACTCCTTGCTTTACTTTGAAATCCTACAGTTTAGGGTCTCTTCATCTGTCCCTGGTACAGCTAACATAGGTAGGATTTTTGTCTTCTAATAGAGTATTTCACATTTATTGGAATATCTTTCATTGAAGGGGATTGATACCTTAAACCAAATCAAAGTCACAAAAGCCTATTTGAGTAAGATGCAGTATTATTTCATTTTAAGGAAAGGCTTATGAACCAAAATAAATAGATTTGTCAAGCTTTATTTTTCTCTCCCTGTCCAATTTTGGCTGGTGCTTAGTTATTGAATTTTTGAAACACCATCTTCCACAAAATCTAACTGTATTTCTACATTTTCTTTTCTCCTAGTACAGACTAATCAGATCAGTTTTCAAATTGTTCCCAACACCTGTTTTTCTTTCTGATCTGCATGTCAATAAACTCTGTTCCAATTTTCACCACCTCTGCTTTGGCAATCAAGTGTCGACTTCGTTAATGCTGAATGAGATTTTAAAGTTCCTTCATGTACCTGTCCATTTCTTGGCAGCCGAAGATTCAACTCTGTAGAATTGGGAAAATACACTTTAAAATTTGATCTCCTTAAGTAGTCCAGATCTAAAAAATTCAAATATTAAAAGCATTTACATTTGAGAAAGTTTAGATGCTTATGAGACAGGTTTGTTTTGTGTTTTTTGGTTTTTTTTTGTAATGTTTTTCTGTTGCTACCCTAGGGTATTCCCAAGCCCGGATCATTTATTTTTGTTCTTCAAGTCATGCTGCTCCGTGTCTGACACTTAGCTTAAATGCTGTCATTCAGACACTTGTCTTGAATTAGCCTTGTGCTAATACGTGTAAGTCATTTTAAATTTCAGCTCATCTATAGGAAGTAATTTATGATTTAATCAGGTGCCTCAGTGGTATTTAGCTTTGGCTGTATGAAAACACTCTGATGTTCGGATTTACGCAGCTGATATTTTTGTGCGGTGTGCCAGTAAGATTTATTTCGTTAGTTTGTCTTATGCAACTGCAGGTGATCAGGCTGTGAGGAAAGCTGTGTGCTTATTTAGATGCCATAATGTAGAGCTACAACACTGGGGAGATTTAATATTGACTATTTTTGAGGACCTGAGTTTGAAAATTTGGCCACAGCAAATCTGTAGGAGGAAACCATGTTGCATTGATCTCAGTTAGTCTTTCTGCCGTTCAGTATGTATCCGGGCCAACTGCGAACTAGTAATTTTAGTCCGATTTCTTCAAAAGTCCATAGTATTTGAATGTCTTTATTTAAATTACCCATTCAAACGGCTATCAACGCAAAGTGCTATGTGTTCTAAGGTCATACTTTATTGCTTTGGATTTCATCCCATGCTTTGCTTTTTTTTTGTTAGCAGAACTGAATGAGGCCAGCCATTGTACAGTCCGGTCTGTACAAGAATATGGTGAGGTAACATGTTACTTGTTAAAATTTAGAGTATTTAATATCCAGTGCCATAAAGTATTTATTTAGTTCCAGAATGTCCCTAGAATATAACATACATAAGTGATTATGAAGGCCTGTGGCGTTTAAATTTATTTGCATTATTTTTAGTATTCATTTGGCATAGGTTAAAGCATTTAATGAAAACAGTTACAAAGCTTTTAGAACTTCTGAATATGGGCTTGAAGAGAAAACAAACGGATTGTATGTCATTTCTTAATGTGCAGAAGCAAATCTCTCTTGGACATGAGTGACAGCGTTATGTGCATCAGCGTTTGCGTGTAGGCAAACTTCTTTTAGGGTACAAGCTGTAGAGTTACTTGAGTTGAAATTCAGTGTAGTCAACAGGGGAGCAGAAGAGACAGGATGTGTCTCATCCCTAAGGTAATTCTCAAACTGGTAACTAAATATTTAATTAACTTTTAGAAGAAAACGGGCTTTACATTGATAGTGGTTATTTTTTTTTTTTTCCTGCCTTTAACATGGTAGAAAAACTTGAATAACGGCCAGAACTTCCAAGTTTTCCTGTAAAATTTTTACAAAGAGTTACGGTGCCAACGCGTCTGATGTAAAGTGTGCTTATCTGGGTAGTGTTTGATTGTCGCCATTCTGCAGCTGCTACATCACATATTGCGTGGTTACGACACAACTAAGCAGTGCTACGGTGTCGATTACAGCTTGTCAGGCATTTCGGGCTGCTCCTCTATACTTAACTGAAGTAGATATTTTCTAAAAATATGGGTCTCCGGCAACACCACTAAATTCCAGAAGTTTCTGTTTTATACCATTTTAAACTATTATACAGGAAAAGGTTTTCTTTAAATTGATTTTTGTTTTCTCAAATGGAGAAATGAAATTGTTTTGGATCCCTTTCAGTGTCATTTCTGAAAGGTTTCATTTTTATTGTGCGATTTTATGGGCAATTGAACAATAATGTAGAGTAGACTACCTTTTTATTTCTGACACTATAATACAAGTCTAATACAACATAAAAATGCTTAGCATTGAAGGAGGCAGCTATTTTTGTCCTGATGTGCAACTACTGCATCTTATATTTAGCTTCTTGTTTGATTATAAATTCTGCAGGGCAGGGACTTCTCTGTAATAGGTGTAAAGCAGCTTGTAAAAAAAAAAAAAAAAAAAAAAAAAAAAAAAAAAAAACCAGAATGATTCTGCATAAATTTTATTCTATGATAGCATTAAAAATAAAATTACCTCCTTGCAGTCTTGCCATGTTTCTCTGCTGATACCTATTTACAAGAAAACTGTGCTGAAATCAGAAGTGAGATCCTCATTCACCTGAAGGCATGAGAGATTTTCTGGAATGAAACAGAGTATAAGATAAGATAAGAGACCCCACCTGGAGTACTGCGTCCAGCTCTGGAGTCCTCACTGCAAGAAGGACATGGACCTGTTGGAGCGGGTCCAGCGGAGGGCCATGAAGATGATGAGAGGGCTGGAGCACCTCTGCTGTGAGGACAGGCTGAGAGAGTTGGGGTTGTTCAGTCTGGAGAAGAGAAGGCTCCGAGGAGACCTTATAGCAGCCTTCCAGTACCTGAAGGGGGCCTCCAGGAAGGATGGGGCCGGGGGGGGGACTCTTTATCAGGGAGTGAAGCGATAGGACGAGGGGTAATGGCCTGAAGTTGAGAGAGGGTAGATTTAGATTGGCTATCAGGAAAAAATTCTTTACTGTGAGGGTGGTGAGGCACTGGCACAGGTTGCCCAGGGAAGTTGTCAGTGCACCTTCCCTGGAGGTGTTCAAGGCCAGGCTGGGTGAGGCTTTGAGCAGCCTGGTCTAGTGGGAGGTGTCCCTGCCCACGGCATGGGGGTTGGAACTAGACAGTCTTTAAGGTCCCTTCCAACCCAAACCATTCTGTAATAAAATTGATAGTGTTTTTATATGGCATTTAGCACAGTGAACTCCTGCAATAGTGATATTATAGATGTCCAAATATTAATCATCACGGTGTCTTACCTTATTATTGCATTCGTTATCACTCTGATATCTTCTTTCCTTGAGAATTGCTACTTTCTCTATTGTTTCACCTCTTTCCATCTCTCTTATGAGGAGCAGCTGAGGGAGCTGGGGCTGTTCAGCCTGGAGAAAAGGAGGCTGAGGGGAGACCTTATCGCGCTCTACAACTCCCTGAAAGGAGGTAGAGGGGTGGGGGTTGGTCTCTTCTCCCATGTAACAAGCAATAGGACATGAGGAAACAGCCTCAAGTTGTGCCAGGGGAGGGTTAGACTGGATATTAGGAAAAATTTCTTCACCAAAAGGATTGTCAAGCATTGGAAGAGGCTGCCCAGGGAAGTGGTTGAGTCACCATCCCTGGAGGTGTTTAAAAGCCGGGTAGACATAGTGCTTAGAGATATGGCTTAGTAATGGTTTTTGTCAGTGTTGGGTTGATGGTTGGACTAGATGATCTGAAAGGTCCCTTCCAACCTAGGCGACTCTGTGATTCTATGAAAGCTGCAATAATGCCATGATTCTGTGTAACCTGCAATAGAACTGCATGATATAGCTCTCTTGACAGGCTCTCTGGGTGCATCATCTTGCTGCCTCTGCAACTCCTCCTCAGATGCTTTCTCCTCTCTGCTTCTTTTGGTTGCATATTACCTAGGGAGGAAATTAAACCATGTGTTTTTATTACATTCCTTTAAATTTTTTTCTGAAAATGTATTTTCTTTTGAAAACTTAAGCTGACTTGTCAAAGACATTTTTAAAATGGAATTTATTAAACTCCTTCAAGAGGAAAGTTAGAATAAAAAAATGTTTTGTTTTACTTTAGTAAATTCAGTAACAAGATTGCAAGAAAACCTGGAATTTATTTACTTCCCTTTGACATTGTAGATATAAACAAAGGATTGTAGGTGGAATAATGCAGCCTTTTCTTAGACTAGTGCGCAGTCTTAAACTGAAGACAATATGGAAATATTGCACTATGAAGTATTTTCCAGATATATCTTTCCTTGACTTCTTGCTGTTGGATTTGTTTGTACCAGATTTGATTAGTTTACAGAACTCTTTTGTGCCCATGTCCCCCTTTCCTAGTCTTGGTTATGTTGTGTGTGGAAATAACAGTTTTTCTGTCCTGACTTACAATTTTGTGCGCATCTCCAGTGAGTGTAGTAGCCTCTTTGCCATTACTGGGGCTTGCTTCCAAGTTACTTGCTCAGCCAAACCCGTAGGTACTTCTCAGGTGTGCTGCTCTCCAACACCATGTCACCTGTAGGTACTTCTCAGGTGTGCTGCTCTCCAACACCATGTCACCTGTAGGTACGTCTCCGTCCCTGTGTAATGTTCTGTAACTAGGGCCACCATTCCAGGTCTGAGGCTTCTGTTCTAGTTAAAGGTGCGCTGGGGCTTAGAGTTGAAAACTTGCACTTTTCTAGAAAACGTGTTAGGTTTTCTAAAGTCCAAGTGGGGAAAGCTGTAGAGGATCTGTTGGTTACTGATTTTGGAATGTTTTTTTTTTTCTTTAGCTTGTTGTTTGTTTGTTTGTTTTAAATCTACCAAAGTTATAAGTTAGCAATTGTACAACAGGTTGTCGTTAATTAGAGACAATATCTTAAACATTGTAGCAAAGGTTAAAACTGTTCTGGGGCAAAATGTGTTTTGTTTTTTTTTTTTTTGCAGTGTTTAGCAGAGCTAAAGCACATAGCTCAGGAGGGAGTTGTGCTGAACTGGTTTTGGTATGGAAATAAAAGGTGAAAACAGAAGACTTTTCTAATGGAGTGGTTTTGAGGAAGATTTTTAAGGTCTAATATCTGAAGAAAATTAAACTAGCATGAATAAGGATAAAATCACCATAATAATGGAAAGGAAGAGCTAATAGAAGAATGAAGAAACTGTATTCTGAAGATATTGTGCTAATATAACTTAAGTAGCAATCTCTTATTCTTAGTAATCTCTTTCTTTTCGCGTTTGAGGAACCATCTGAAGTGATTGCTTTTATCATGGCAGAAGCCCTCCTTTAGGTTTGCGTTTGTTTTGCGTTGTTACTAATTCTCAGTGCATTGTTTCATTGTCCTTTCAGTGGTAGGTTACAGCTTACATCTCAGAAATTCTTGAAAAATCGTTAACTTTATGACTGAAAAAAGATTTTAACAGAAAATCCTGTCTCTCTGTGAAAGCTGGTTTACAACAAAAGAATAAGGGAGTCTGTTACCCATAGGATGACTTGTCTGTTTTAGAGCACTAAATTAAATAAGTCTACTTTTTTGAAGCTCGCTTGTTAAAGAAAACATACATTTATGGTGTTTCTATTTATTTAGTCAGTTATTTCTATTTCTCCACATCGCAGAAAATGAAGTTTGAAGTTGTTACTCGGTAAAGTCCCAGGATTTTTAGCCATAAGAATTGGGCCTAGGGCTGGCTTATCTCGTACAGCTTTACCCTGTCTGACTGTTGTGCTGCTGAGTCGATCTGTATTTCTTGCAGTATCCCCTTACGAACGTGGCTTAAGGAAAGGGGAGCCCAGCTTTCATACCTCTCCCTCATTCCGTCGGGATTTATCACAAATTGTTTTCCCTTTCTTACAAAGTTGTATGTATATATTCGGTGGCATCCAGTCAACCTGGAGTGATACATTTGGTCAAGAGGTCTTCCCTGTGGCTCCGGCTTAAAAGAGGGATGGGAGAGCCAGTGAATCCCGTAATTAATTTTCCTCTTTGCAGACAGGACATTTAGGTGGCCAGTAGAGACGTGCTGTCTAATTAGTAAGTTGGAAGGTGCTGAACATTGTTCTCTCCTGCTGAGGAGCTGGCTCAGTAAAAATGAACTCTTTAACTAAAATGTTTAACTTTGGGAAAAGGTAGGTACAAAAAATTCAACAAAACCACCTGAGCAGTATTTGCTCAAATAAATTCCTTTAATTGACAATGAAGTCTATCAAGTACTTAATAGGGGGAGTTATGATATTACTTAATGTACTTTTGAAAGGTATTTAGATACAATTCAAAGTTGTTTTCAGATATATGCTGTAAATAAGACCTGTCAAGCATCGCTACTAAGCGAGGGAATGAATACGACTGGGGAGCAAAGTAATTCGATGAGGAAAGAAAACTGAAAATTTATTGACAATAATATTGAAAGTGTTTTTCCCTTCAGGAATATATGTAAAACATGGAGCAAAGAGCTAGGAGCTGTTATTATCAGTCTTTGAAACTTACATACAGAAGCTACTTCTGCTTTGGAGTATGGGTTTCTAACTCAAACAAGGAAACAAGGTGAAAAGGGAACCATAACCCAGCTATTGTCTGTGGGATTTCATTTCTCTTTGGATATCCTGTCCTCACAACAAGCTTGTAGAAGAAAGTGATCTAACTAATAGAGCTAACGGACTAGTAAAATGTTTCAAGCAATGATGTGTACATGTTTTAATGTCTTGGCCACACATGCGGCACATGGAAAAAACTGGCTACTGGGCAGGGAGGAAATACACGTATCTGGGTACAGTTTTGGTTTACAAATAGTTGTCTTTTTGTTTTAATTTTCTAGTGGTAGCTATTTTTCCTAATTAACGGTAGACCAGCAAGACAATCAGCTGTGGCTCTAGTAGAGGCAAACTGGTCCAGTGAATTCCCTGCTGTGGGCTCTGCCCATGCCAAGAGTTCGGCGGGGAATTGACACTTCTATGCGTGACGTGTGTGGCACTCTGGGTATCGCTCAGCTGACAAGGGGCATTTAGGTAAGATTTTATCGAAATTTAAGAGTGGCACGGCGTCAAAGCGATGGCGTTCCTTTAGCAGCACTGCCTGGTAGAGAGCAAACTCTGCTTTCCCAGGGATGGCAGGGGAAGTGCAGTCAGCATCTCTGACCGCAGGCTTGTGTGAGCTCCTGTGAAAATGGGTGAAAACTGCTCTTTCCCATCTGTATTACTAGGTTAGCATGAGAGAGCATTTAAAATTTGAAAAGCGAAATACCATATTTAATGTATACTGAGTTAAAAAATTTCGGAAATTGATTGTAAGTCTCTCGAAATGAGCCCCAGCAGGACATCTGCTGCTAAGGTTGGGTTGCTTTTATAGCAAGATGGTTGCAACTAGCAGGAGGTCCTGAATGCAGGCTTCTAGTTAGAAAAGCCCTTTATTTTCAAAATTGTTTCCTAATTTATGGACGAGGAAAAACATTTTTCCGCATGCATAGGTAGATCTTGGTACAGAGAGCCACATGTGCAGAGGTTTTCTTTCAAGATGCTAGAAATGATAGGCAGATTGCAAGTAAGCCTGTTGAATATTGCAAAGGATAAGGGTAGGAAAAGCATTTCTTCAGAACATTTAAGAGCCTTTTCATGGTATATCGAAAACAATTGGCAATAAAGAAAATATTCAGGGCCATCAAAGTGTAAGTTTTCTGCTGGTTTGTATACTGGCATCCTAGTGCTTCTTTTTCTTTTCAGTAAAAGTGAAACATTGCTTTGCTTTAAATTATTTCTTAAAAAATTACTTCCTACCTGGAATTAGTCACTCCAGGCATTTTCTTTTGCTAGTGCTTCAAATAAGCATAAAAGCTAAAATATTAATGATGCCTTAGTGTTATTCATGATTAGTGGCTTGATAAGCTGGTCCTCGCAACAGGCTTTCAAAATGCCTTTCTTGTTTTATAACGGATTGGAGAGGAATCGCTGGCTGTTAGCAGCTTGTTGTGTCTTCTGAACTGCTGTCGGTCAAAATTAGCAATTTTTAGAATTTTATTTTGTTTTGTTTCCTCTGCCCTTACCATGTATAATGGGCAGCAAAGTTAACTTTACATCTTGAGGTACAGATAGAACTGTATGAGAACTAAATCCTCTGTGACTTTGTTATAATGACTTCACCAGCCTGCTGCAGAGTTAGGACTTTAAAGGTGGCTTGTCGTAATAAAGGTATACAGCTTTAAAATGTCAGAGCAAAACTAAGACAAAAAAGTGTATAGCATATTTAAATGAATTACGTCCTTGGAGTGTTACATTTTCATATTACTGGTTTGTTTTCTTTTTATGTGATTTCCTTTCCCCACCTTACTGAAATATTGCAAATAACTCTGAAGAGGATGGTGCTTATGAATGGCTCCATGATCTGCTTATGTGGATATACTTGCTAAACTCACGCCAGAAACGGAAGAGATGGATAAAACCTTGTCCTTTACTCTTCTTCCTCATTGAAGGACTTTCCTTTTTAAGCTATATTCTTGAGTGCTTTGTCTCATCCAAAAGAATCGCTTATCTTGAGAGTGTATAAGATATTTTGTGATAACAAAAGGGAAGGATAAAATCCAGTCATTCCTTAGCACAAAACCTGTTCTTTATTTCATTTGTAATAGATCCTTTAAGGTCTTTGGGAGTTGATCTCATAGACCTCACTGAGATCAAGCCTGGAAGAGCAATCCGGTCTTGAATGAGTGCCTAGTCTGTCCACATTCAGTGCAATTAGGTACTACTTTTTTTTTTTTGCTATACCTTTTTGCTTTTCCTACAGTAACTGAAGTTCAGTATTATTTTTATGATTAACTATAGAATCATAGAATCATTTAGGTTGGAAAAGACCCTTGGGATCATCGAGTCCAACCATCAGCTCCACTCTACAGAGTTCTCCCTTGCACCATATCCCTTAACACCACATCTAAACGAGTCTTAAACACATTCAGGGATGGTGACTCCACCACCTCCCTGGGCAGCCTATTCCAGTGTCTGACCACTCTTTCTGTGAAGAATTTTTTCCTAATGTCCAGCCTAAACCTACCCTGTTGCAGCCTGAAGCCATTCCCTCTTGTTCTATCGCTAATTACCTGTGAGAAGAGACCAGCACCAACCTCTCTACAATGGCCTTTCAAGTAGTTGTAGAGAGTGATGAGGTCTCCCCTCAGCCTCCTCTTCCTCAAACTAAACAGTCCCAGCTCCTTCAGTCACTCCTCATAAGATTTATTCTCCAGGCCCTTCACCAGCTCCGTTGCCCTCCTCTGCACTCGCTCCAGCACCTCGATATCTCTCCCGTATTGAGGTGCCCAGAACTGGACACAATACTCAAGGTGTGGCCTCACCAGTGCTGAGTACAGGGGGACAATCACCTCCCTCCTCCTGCTGGTCACACTATTTCTAATACAAGCCAGGATGCCATTGGCCCTCTTGGCCACCTGGGCACACTGCTGGCTCATGTTCAGCCGCTTGTCAATGAGAACCCCCAGGTCCTTTTCTGCCAGGCAGCTCTCCAGCCACACTTCCCCAAGCCTGTAGCGATGCATGGGGTTGTTGTGGCCCAAGTGCAGGACCCAGCACTTGGCCTTGTTGAAGCTCATACCGTTAGCATTGGCCCATTGGTCCAATCTATCCAAGTCTCTTTGTAGAGCCTCCCTGTCCTCATGCAGATCAACACTCCCGCTTAGCTTCGTGTCATCTGCAAACTTGCTGATAATACACTCTATGTCCTTATCAAGGTCATTAATAAAGTTGTTGAACAGAAATGGTCCCAACACCGAGCCCTGAGGGACACCACTTGTGACCGGCCACCAGCTGGATTTAACTCCATTGACCACCACTCTTTGGGACTGCCCATCCAGCCAGTGCTTGATCCAGCAGATCGTATGCTCATCCAGACCATGAGCCGCCAGTTTTCCCATGAGAATTCTATGGGGGACAGTGTCAAATGCTTTTCAAAAGTCTAGGTAGACAATGTCCACAGCCTTTATAATCAATATTATATAATTTTTGTAAAATACATAAAATACATTCTATAAAATAAGTAAATAAAATATTTTAGTCATTCAGTACCATTACACAATAAAAATACCGGGTAATTCAGTCCATGGGGTACACACTAAAGTTTCATTTACTCAAATAGGGAGCATTACCACTGTGGTGTGGATATCTGCGGGTGGGACTGAGGGCAAAATTTTGACTTACTGTGTTTTCTGACCATGTTGACCGCCCTCCACGGCGCTCTGCAGCGTTCAGCCATGCCTGACCTATAAAATAAGACTTTCTGTGACATGCTGTTTACATTCAAGATTGATCCAACCATCAGTTTCTGTTTATCCCAAAAAGAAACAGTCAATACCGATCTACCTTACCCTAAGCCCCTTTTCCTTAAATCCACATCTGCTATAATTTTTCTTCCTTTTTCTTAATCTCTTAATCCATCCTGTTACACTTTGATATTACCATTCTTCTGTGGGTATTTTCATAATTCCTTTTTCTCATTTCTTTGATGACATTTTCTTTAGAGGAAAACTGATGCGGGGAAATTCTTCCCCATCTGATCTGTGAACAGCAGTTTCATCTCTTCTAATGGACAAAACTTGTGGCAATTTTATGTTCTTAATGATTCACTTGTTTTCTAAATTGGATCTTAGATTGACAATGGGCAGATCAATATTCTAACTCCACGGTTATAATCGCACCTTAAGTCAGTATTTACAAAGCTCTTGGCAAGGAGTAGACTGCTCCCTCAATTTAGGTTAATAGTAAAGCAGTGCTCCAACATCCAGATCGATATTTTGGGAACAAAAAACAGTATAAGGTTTTTTTCTGTGCTTATCCCACAAGACTGTTTTTGTTTAACAAAAGTGCTTTAAATTTGAATATTAGATATAAATATAGTCTCATCCAGAACTAGCGATGAAGTCATTGCATCAAATTTTTGACAGTAAAAAATGAGTTTTGATTAATTTCAAGCATATCGTAATTCACTTTTTTGTGTTAATTTACACTATTTTTAGTAATACAAAGACCAGAGACAGCAAGTGTATGTAATAATTTCCACAATAATATTCCAATAAATTTAATTTATTTGTCTCAAAGTATAGAGACGGTATTGCATACTCGGAAGAATTTTTGTTGGCTGTATTCATTGATCTAATTAAGCTGGCTAATATTAGGCTTATCAGAAGTAAAATAAGTCTTAGTAGCGATGCAACAATTATATTTACTTGTCATTAGGAAGTGACAAAAGCATTAACAGTCATCCAAAAAGGATATTTTATTTGAGAGTTCTCTTGGCTGGAAGAAAAAGATTAATATATGATTGCTGGCAGTAAAAATAGGTTTATGTGTCTTGCCAAATAAATCATGGTATCATCATCACGTAGGAAGCGCTAATGGAAAGAGAAGCATGGTGGTTCTCAGGGACTTGGCTTATGTTCTGCAGGGGGATGGGGTTTTCTCATAAAGCCTTTTCTCCTGCAATACTGAGCCACAGTATTTTTTCCAAATTTCAAGGGAGAATGTTCTCTGAAAGCTGTATCTTACACGAGCCCACGCTTAAACAGGTAAACTGCAGCCAGTGCCTATGTTCTGTGTCTCCTTTCGCACGTCCTTTTATGTTGACAGTGAACTTTGGGATAACAGCAGTTTATATCCTGAAAAAGAAAATCCTGTTATCTTTAATTGTTTATTGTTTAATTATGCTGCTAAGTAAAAACATAATATCTTATTTAAATTAAAGTTTATTTAATGACTTTTATCTGAAGTCTGACCTTTCTTAGACACTCTTTTTGAGAATGAAAGAGAGATTGAGTTTTAACATTAACTCAACAGTAACTGTTGAGGGGGAAAAAAAAGTTGTTTTTTTTTCCTGTGGAAAGTTAGATAATGATTATCTAAAGAGCTGTGGGATAGACGCCATCAGCACCATGCTTCACACTCATCTCAGCTGAGCTATAACTGGAAGCATATCCACGACTTGGCAGGTTTTTGTAGCTTTATCTGGAACTGATACTTTCAAGGATGTTGGCAGCGGTGGTTGCAATGCCTGCTAGTTAAAAAATTATAATACAGTAGTATCTTGTGCTTGGTATTTAGCATTGCCTTTTATCCTGCGGGATTCTGTTTGGCTTTCTAAAGTCTATTTACGCACAATCATTTCACTGTCCACTTAAAGCATTACCAAAGGATTAGGGTAGATTTTGATATAGGAAGGAAACCATCCCTAAAACAGAACGCAAAGCATTTGAGGATAGAAAAGAGAGGTGTCTGATCACATAACACCGGCTCGGTTCCTTCTTTACCATTTGTCGTGTAGACACGTAGACAGTTAAGAGTAATGCTCTTTGATATCAGAGTTCCAGCATAAGAACTAAAGCTGTAACAGCTAATGCAATGATACCAAAGTGTATTATTTTCATATTGTTTATATCGGTGGCTGCCAAAGTGCCTGACAGAGGAACTCCCTATTATTGTTGCCGTTTGCAGATAATTAAGCTGAGGGTGGGGAGGGGAAGTAACATGCTCAGAGCTACTAAACAGACCGTGTGAGTGAAACATGCCGAAAACAGGTTTCCTATGCATAGATTAAAAGCTTTATTTCTAAAGATACGGTGCCTTCCCTTTGCTTGTGGAGACACAAAATGACAGGACCTACAATCCCAAAGCATTACAGCGATGGGGGATTTCTAAGCAGTTTGAGAGATCGTCTTGTTCTGGTACTTTTACAGTGTTGAAAATCACTTTCATTGACCGTTTCTTTAGACCAGCTGCACTGCTTGTCTCCTGATAGACTGCAAAAATGTTATTTTTTCAGTCTGTAGTCCATCCAGATGCTTTATGCTTCATTTGCTGTCTTTCCTTCTCATATAAATGCCTGTTTGGTGCGCTGCTGTTTGTGAGCAGCTTATATCCTGTGACTACATCTGGTGCAGATCCATCAAATCACTGGCTCTTACAAGGCCTGTTTTTAACAGAAAATTTCTTGACGTGAAGACTGCGTGATGGTTTATGTTGACTGCTGTAGGGCAGGACACTGCTTCGTTCTTAAGTAAAAAGCTGATTTGAAATGTAACTTTGTTTGCTAAACTGGGGAATGGTAGAAAACACATTCATTTCAGAAAACTGCTTTCTCAGAAGTTATAATGAGACTTTTATAGCTATATCGTTTGTATTTTGACAACACGCACAGGTTTTTAAATGTTTTCTTTCCTTTAGAAATGTTGAAATGGAGCTGTGTTTTAAAAATGCTGCAAAAAATCTGAGAATTCCTCTGACAAAACTTCAGTGAATCGGCAATTCAGGGATCTTTAAAAAAAAACAAAACCCAAAACATAACTTGAATAATCTTATGAATCAAGAGTAAAATTAAATTTTGGCAAACTTCTTTGGGTGATTCAATTGACAGTATTATGTTTAGGGAAATAAAAAAAAAAAAAGAATTGAAAGGTAATTTTGTAGGCCAAAACTAAAAACTCAGTGTTTGGGACACTCAAAGTTGGATTTAAACCTCAACTCCTTGAGGAGAGCATTGACCCTGAGTCCCGCTATTCCTGTGTAGATGCTGTAAGCATTTGCTTATTGTTTTCCCTCCCCCATCAAGTCGAAAAGGTGATAATTCTTTGAAAATTATAGCTAAAGGATATTTATATAGCAGTACAGGCTTATGATCGGCAGTCAGGTGTTTATATTGGGTATTGATTTACTTGCCTTGTAAAAAATTAAGAATGACTGGTAAAAGGAGGGTGACGCCTTCTCTTGGGCATGGCGAGCGTACAGTGGGTGTTTCCAGATATCTGGCCAAGAGTGACCCGTGCCGTAAGAGTGACCAGCCTGCAGCGAGCCCAGCCGACTCGACCCCGGGAGAGGACGGTGCTTCGGACACAGGCTGCGCCGGAATTTCCCCGTGCTGAGCCGTAGCCAGCTGTGCGTTTGGCAGTCGGGTTTTCCTGCGTGACGAAGCAAGCAGCTCTCTCTGAACTTCACTTTGTGAGGTGAAATGTCGACAAATTAAGATTGAAAACATCTGCAGATGACTGTATTTTTTGATGAATTGGGACTGCAGGCCATAATTCAGCACTTAATCTGCCTAAGGCTGTCAACGCAAGGAGCTGAACCTCAACTAGCTGCTGCACGTGATTCTCTCTGGGAAGCCAAGGCACTTGGCAGCTTGATTTTCCTTTATCATCAGTCAACACAGCAGGCTTTAACTAACTCAGCCTGGGACACCAGCTGTTGCAAACCATTGTTTTGGAAATGCATTGGTCAGCCCACTGCAGTGTGATTGTTGTCTTTTTATGGGCATTATTTTTTAATTTACTTTTGATATGTTGCGGTAAACTCACAAGTCATTTATTAGCATGTCAGTAATAATATAGTAAGTGCCATACGCGATAGGCATGTTACCAGTCTTACCAAAAACCTCCGCATTTTCACAGCCCAAAATAAGCAGGCCAATTTAGATACTTGGAAAGTACATGAGAATCCAAGGGTTTGCGTTTTATGAAAAACTTTTAACATTGTGTGAAATCAGGTTGAGGCTTCCCATTTGAAAGTTGCTAAAATTTCTCTTGGGACTAAAGTATTTAGTTTGTAAGATACTTATCACTGCTCTCATTCAGAGAATATGATGTGTCATCTGAAGTTATCGGTAAGCAAGAACGTATCTCTTTAAGCCATTTTGTTTAAGAAATAAAAAAAACCCTGTGAAGTGTCACTGTTAAAATACCAATTTAAGTCCGGGTTTGAATCATGATTAAAAATAAATGACTTAAATTTAATTGGACTTAAATGTGATGTCAGACCACTTTCAGCACTGTTACTTTGTGCTACGTGGGACGTTTTTGTGAGAAATTAGTATTTTAGTGAGTGCATTATAATTTTCTAGGTTTAAAGAACATCATTCATGTCCTCTTAGGTCATCATTCCATGTTTTATCAGTTACAGGAAGCTTTTACTTTCCCTAGTAGCTTTAGGATTTTTACCAGCCTCCAGGTGAAGTACAACCCCTTAACCACTGCTCTTTTGCCCCATGAGTTTTTTACCCATCTGTTTTCCCTCCATCCAGATACAAGAATATTGTGGAAGATGGTGTCAAAGACCTTTCTGAAGTTGAGTTAAATGACATCTGCTGCTCTCCTCTCATATGTATGTTCAGTCATTGTATCAGAGAAGGCAGTCAGGATGGTCAGGCATGATTTACCCTAGATAAATCCATTTTCTGTTCTCAGACTCCTTTTTCCTCTTTATTGTGCCCAGAAATGTGCTCCAAGATGACTTGCTCCATGATTTTTCCAGGGACCAAGGTGAAGCTGACTTGCCTATATTTCCCTGATTATTCTTTGGACTTTTCTTCATGACATTTACTTTCCCCCAGTCACCAGAGATCTCCATTACCTTTCAGAGACAATGTAGAGTGGTGTTAGAAGGCCACTGGCCTCTTCAGCACTCTTGGATGCAAACCGTTATGCCCTGTAGACTGTTATGGTTTGAGTTCTCTCGAGTTCAAGGCCAGGCTGGATGGGGCTCTGAGCAGCCTGGTCTAGTGGGAGGTGTCCCTGCCCATGGCAGGGGGGTTAGAACTAAATGATCTTTAAGGTCCCTTCTAACATGAGCTATTCTAGGATTCTAAGCAATGCCTGATTCAGTCATCATCCACTGATGGTCGTTCTCATTGAGCTCTTTCACCGATCACAGGGGCTGGGAGACTGACTGAGGCCAAGGCAGCACCGAGTACCTCAGCCTCTCCTGTGTGTGCTGTCACTCAGTCCCACACCCCCCTCGGCAGCAGGCTCACCTTCTCCTCCTTCAGCCTTTTTATTACCAATGGGGTTGTAAAAGCTCCTGTTATTGTCCTTGGCATCCCTTGAACATCTTGGCTTCAGTTGAGCTTTGGCTTTCCTGAGACCATGAAAACGTGTCGATGTGATGTTTCTAAATTTCTCCTTTGTAGCACGTCCCTGCTTCCATCTCCTCTGTGCTGTCTTTTTAGGTTAGAGTTCTGTCCTGAGTTCCCTCCTTAGGCAAGCTGGTCTGACGTATCTTAATGTTTGGCGATTTTTGCAAATTGATGTGTTCCTGCTAATGGAAGCTGCAGCACATACAACACCCCAGACAGGTTAGAGACGCTTAGCTCAGAAGGTTTTATTACAGTTATCCAGAACAGAATGTCCTTGTTCTATAATTTATTTAATACTTGGGGGAAAAGAGAGATCTAACTTCATCTGTTATTTAATAATTTTTTTTAGTCCTTAGATGTTAATTAAAGATAAATTATCTGGTACAGCTATTAAGATGTTTGACATCCTGATGGATTCTATTCTGACAAAAGGATTCCGCAGTAGCAGATATATTTTTTTGTCATCTTAATCATCTTTAATAAAGAAAAGATAAGTAACTTTAACTATTCCTAGAGGTGTCTTTGGCAATGTTTCTCCTTCTTATGTACATGTTTAGTATTTATGGAACAAAGTATAGTATCTTAAGGTTAAAGCTAAGTACATTCAATTTTATCTTAATTACATTAGTTTTTGCTCACTTTATGTAGTAATGAAAAAGTATATCATGAAATTTTTATTTCCAAGAGTTGAGGGCAAGACAAACTGGTTTTGATATAAAATGGTTTTAACTTCTTATTGCCTGGGTCTTGCTTTTGGCATGAGGTGGCAAAGTCGCTGTGGATCACTGCTGCCTTCCCTGTAGCACGGCTTGTTCTACAGAGCGCCTCCAAGAGGAAGCTTGGGGAGCGTGGCGTGATGATGGTGAGGGGAGGGGAATAAGGCCTTCCAGCAGCATGGGAAGCAGCGCGTCTGGCTCTCCGAGACTTAGCCTCTGCTCTCAATTCTTTCTTTCATCTCTGCTCCCTGTCGCTAAAACAGCCTCATCCTTGGATGAACGAACATTAATTTCTGCTTGTGCTGCTGGGAGCCCTTCAGCTGTCTCAGAGTCACAATTTATTTTAAGAGACTGAGACAAAGGGGGCAGAAGTCTCATTGCAGACTCATTTCTGGTGGGTCCATAGAATCAGATGTCTGAAGGAGAGTGATTGGCCATGGAAACCATGTCAGTACTGTAATGGTGTAAGGTCATCCATTGAGCTCAATATTAATGAATTTTGCTGCGTGCCTTACATTCGTTTGTTGAATCTAACTGCATGTGGCAGTTGTTTACGTTATTTCACTGAAGTATGTCTAAAAAGATTTGTATGATAAAGGATCGGTAGCAAAGCTCAAATAAATTTACTGTGGAGTCCCTCCCCATCTCTCCTATAGGCTATGTATGGGAAGGCCACTATAAGGTCTCCACGGAGCCTCCTCTTCTCCAGGCTGAACGACCCCAACTCTCTCAGCCTGTCCTCACAGCAGAGGTGCTCCAGCCCTCGGATCATCCTCGTGCCCTCCTCTGGACCCGCTCCAACAGGTCCATGTCTTTCTTGTGCTGAGGGCCCCAGAGCTGGACGTAGTACTCCAGGTGGGGTCTCACCAAAGTGGAGCAGAGGGGCAGAATCACCTCCCTCCACCTGCTGGCCACGCTTCTTTTGATGCAGCCCAGGGTGCGGTTGGTTTCTGGGCTGCAAGCACACGTTGCCGGCTCATGTTGGGAATGAGTGCAGATCCTGGCAACTGAAGTCTGAATGAATTACAGTGTCTGAATTTGGGGGTCGTATAAAGCTCAGACAACTAGAGGGGTGAGATTTTATTAGAGGAGCATGGGGAGAATGCTGTCCTGGAGAGGGGCTCTCGTATCAGTGGTATGTGCCAGTCCTTAGCCCTGGCTGTAGGTATTTAAGGTAGTTTGGTAAGGAAACCGTATTCAATGCCCCCATTAAATTGCTGTTTGGTCTGATCTCATTCTTCATGCATCTTTCTGCATGAGGAATAAAAAGAATATAAATATAAAACCTTTTGTAAACAGCCTTGAAATCTCTGATGCAAAGTGTTGTAAAAAGTGAATTTACTCGCACATCTGTGAGAAACTGATGTGGAAGGGACGGATCTGCCTATTCCCTGAACAGGTTATTAGAGCTCTGCTGTGTGTCAGGACAGTGTCCTTGATTACCTCTCACTGTGAAGGGTAGGGGTATTTAAACTGTCTTCTCCTGTATGAGTCTAGTCTTTCCTACTAACATAGGACAAAGCAATCATAAACAGTGAGTTGTAGTGTGAGAAGTATTTTCTGTCTGTGCATACTGCATGTTGCAGGAAGATAATGATGGAAAGAGTTTTCTATTCCAAAGGGAATAAAGCCAAACCATACGATGTGTGTGGTTGTCCTGTCTGCAAGCTGTTATCTCTCTCTCTTTCCAGTGTGAAAGTGGAATTTGGCACCTTGTAGTGTAACTGCGACTTGTTTCCTACTCTGTTCCTTTTTCTGTTTGTTTTTGGTTTTGAGATTGAGCTGGTATTTAAAAGCACGCTTTTTAAGAAATTGGGTTAAGAAAATTATTTTTGGTGAAGACTGAATCTAGATTTCTGAAGAAATTATCTTCTGTATGATAGAAGATATCATTGTAGTCTTTTGATGTCTCAAAGAAGAGCTAAAAGAAACACCACCTCAAACCCTATGTTAATTGGCGCTTTTGGCCAGAAAAAGTAATTTTCTAATTCGCAATTATGTAATATCAGGGTCTTTCTCTAAAATCCTTTTTTCTAAAACTGCCTCCACCAATACATAGATTTATTTCTACCGGTATGCAAAGCTCTGTAAATTTGCCAATGGTCTTAAGTGATTATTTGCATTAGTTTATCTTCAGATTAGTAACGGGTTTCTACTTGGTCTCATATTCTTTTGTACGTACATGTCAAAACACAGTTTAGTTTCCACTGTGAAACTCAGAAAAGGCATTTTTTGTTATTTATTTAGACTTTTTCTTGAAATACTAAGTTCTGTTAGATTTTGTCATTTATTTTTAGAATGTGAATTGTTTTAAACGTGATGTAGTATGTTACTGTTCTATAAAAGAGAGATTCATGATTTATTGTGGTTCTCTAAATAAGTCTGCAATGTCCAGCGGATGTCCGAGAGGTAGTGCACACTGTTTTGCCTTCCTTCAAGCCAAAGCAGAAGATATAACTCATGTACAGAGTGTGGAAATACATTTGCGCAGAAAACACAACATGGATTCCCTGGTCAAATGACCACTTGAGAAGACGGAGATATCCCGACTTTCTAAGTTGTCCAGCCTGCAGATGTAAACTCCTCGCAGCCAAACGTGCTGAGCTTTCTGGGGTAGTCTGTAGCAGACAAATAGTTTTCTATTCTCTTAGGAAGTAAAAGAAAAAAAAAACCTTGGGCAGAGTGGAGGACAGTGTTGCAGAAAAGGAGGAGCGAGCTGGAAGAAATGTGAAGGCGGTGCATTAGGGAAGGGGATCCAGGAAGCAATGCAGGAGGGTGAAGGGAAGAGGAAGATGCCAGTTTGACTGGCTGAGCACTGTTGCCGTAAGGAAAGATGGACAGAGAGTGCAGACCGGGATATTAGAATAGGACGGAGGATTCAGGCTGATGTTTTGAAGCGCCATTTTGCCTACAGCCAGAATTCTTTGGCAAACATTTAATTGTAGGCATTTTGTTCTTCCCGGAAGGGACTCTCTCTTTGCTGTATCACAGGCTGTTAAAAATACAATTTTGTTTTGTGCTTTTGGAAAGTCATATGTGTGTCAGACACCCATCTTCGGTACGTCAATGCTCCAGTTTTCTGATGTGGTCCTGGAAAAGTGGTACAAACAGAGAGTACGTTTGGGGTCTGCTGACTGCCTGCAGAACAGGGGCCTCTCCATCACTGTCGCTGCCTCTGAAGAAAACTGATTGTATATCGCTTGAGACTATTTTGCCCTTCAACTGGGTGAAGTTACCACTCCCTAGTAATAGCCAACATTTCTCAGGCTTAAGAAGCCCTCAGTCTTTCTGACCATGTATATTTATAAAATCTGCTGTTGGGACAATTTGTTTGGACCATGCTGCTGATCTGGTAACGTATGTATTGCTTCTAATATGTTGTAAACTCTCATTAATCTCTCATTACATCTGTGGGATGCTTTGTTCATATGGCTCTTGCTCTTTCTTTAGTGCTTGAAGACAATTTAGCTGTTGGCCAAAAAATAACATCTCATATTGATACTGTAGGACCTTTTTTTTTTTTTTTTTTAGTTGGGATTCCCAGAGCTTCCAAACTATAAAGTTTCATGACTGTTGATAAAGATTCATGATTTCTTCTTGACTTTAAAACCTATGTGTGGCTGGGAAAATCAGGCGCTCTGCCTGTAGGAATGCCCCTTGTTTACTTCTCCTGGAAACCAGATCTGTTTCTTAACTCTTGAGGACATTTTTTGGTAGGTAATAAACACGAGTTGTATTTCTCTTGGATTGTTAGTGGATAAATAAGACACTAATTAAAACCTTGAAACACATTTCCAAATTTCATCCACAGATTCATACAAATTCGTATAAGCCAGACAGATTTTTTACGAGATGCAAACCAACACGCAGCATTTTGCTTTTCTGTGACCTGCAGCAATTATAAACCGTGGGGTTTATTTTTTCCAATTAAAAAAAGTATTACATTACTTGTAATACAGCAAAACATTTCAAACAAAACTATGAACTATAAATTAATGAGCACCTTCCGAATTCTGAACATGTGTAGAATTGAAAGAGTTCTATTACAGAAGTTGCAAGTCTATATTTAATGAATACACCCACTACCTCCACTACCTCTATTAAACTGGCAAGATAATAGATGTGCAGCCCTCTCTTGCTTCAGAAGAACACGTTCAACATAGTCATTAGTTGAGAGTTTTACCAGTCACTGCAAATATGCCTCAGTTGCACTTTTCAGTTACTTATGACCTGTGCATTGCTGTGGAGGTATGAAGCATGCTTGCCAGTCAGGCTGGGCTGAGCACCCGTCTTACTGTTTGGGTGCTCACGGTGCCTACTTTTATGGCTTGAGGGGAGTTATGGCCACAGAAGCCACAGAGGTGGGTACTTGGTGACTTGTATTAACTTCTGCACAATTCCTTCCGCACTTCATTCATCTTCATCCTAGTAAATATGTAAACGTGTGACATTTCCAGTCTTTATGTGTCACGGAATATACTGTTTGGCATTGGGTAGGTCCATTGTAACAGTGGGATAAAAACACTCGGCTCATCTATTTTTGAGTGTCAGGGTATTCCTAAGGTTTCCTGGAGGACACTCTGCCCAAGCTTCCTTTGGCCACATGGCGCCTCTCATATCTCTGTAGAATCACAAAGCATTAATGAACTATAGATATGACAAGCAAGGCCTAGTTAAATGATTTTTCTTGGCAGATCTGTGCATGATATGCTTCTTTCAAATAGGACGGGCTGGAGAATCCTTTATCCCTCCATGGGCTCCTGCCGCCTTGCCTCTTTTTTATGTGTGATCTCTGTAGTTAGGGGTTTCATTAAAATGTATAGTAAATTATTTCCTGGTGGCAGCAAATAACTGTTGTGTTCTGCAAGTGAATTAGGAGTGTGTTTGCCAATGCAGTTTTCCCCAAGTTGGGTACTCCCAATGGAGAGCATCAACCCTGACAGAATTTGAGTATGTTGCCTTTCAGAATCTGAAGTTGTCAAAATTGGAGGCAGCTGCTGGCATTTGGCCCACAGCAAAGATGCTCTGCAAATAGAAAGCTCATCTTGAGAAATTATAAAGCTGATACACACCTTCTGGTTTTCATCCTCACGTGTTATGAGAGGGTTTCCTTCCTGCTTGTTCCATTTGTTTATTGCCGTAAACATTCTCTACATAATATTTGGTTGGTGGAGGAGTTGCTCTAAAGCCAAACATGTTTTTAGTATGGCTTAAGAGTTAAGAAGGGAGGTATGGAAAAACCAAAAGATTTTCTGTGGTATTTTCGATTTGCTGTTGTGTTTTTCAACAGTTTTCCCCATCCCCTTTCTTCCTGATTGCTTCCTTTGTCTCTGTGAGATGTGATAGAAAATGGCAAGCAGGCAGACGCTGTGGATGTTTACGCTAGTGCCTGGTATCTAGAAGGTGATATATTCATGGAAGGGGGAAAAAGACAGACATTTCCACCACGTACAGGGTATCTTATAGAGGCCTGTGCTCAGTTGGCCTTTGAAAGCTGGTTTCTAATACGGGACCAAAAGCGTTACACGACAACTGGTGTATCTGAGTTAATACCGGGGTACCTTGCCCAGGCTTGTAGCCAAAGGGGTTAAAACCAGAAGTGGTTCTGGTCCAACAGGATGTTTCTATGAAAGGTATAGTTTTAACAGGTAAGACTGGCCGTGCTGTGCTAAAAAGCTTAGTAGGCCTCGTGTTCAGACTTGGCTCTCGGCAGAGTTAAGTTCTCATTTCGTTAACTGGGCAACTATTATAGTGGCGTTTTACACGCTGAATGCAACTGCATAGACCAAAATTTTTCGAGAGGTAAGTTTGCAGGTAAAAGTGACTTAAATGATTGTCAGACTGCCAAATGGCCAGTGGGTTTGGTTCATTTTGAATAATTTTATGTCATTTCCAGATTTTTAGTAATATAAAGTAATTATTAGCAATATATTTTTGCCCACTGTCTCCTGGGCAGCATGCAACACCCCCTTCCCCTGCTCTTCCTGAACTTTATTCTTTCGTCTTATAAAAACCCAACAACAACCAAAAAAGTAAAATATTCATATTTCTCATTTGTCTATGATTTGCAGGCCAAATTTATTTACCGTGTAAGTACAAGAAAACTTTAGCTTGAATTTCTGCCAGCTTGTGCAGAAAGTCAGAATTGAAACTGAGTATCTCACACGAGCATGAAGATGTGTCTTACTCACAAGTATGTGCATTAATCTATATATCGTACATCACTTGTAGCTGGAAACATAGTGAATGGTAGAACTTTTTAAAAAGCATGAGCCACTAGGTTATATCTTTGTCACGGTTTCATTTTTCATGAGGATGTTGAATCTGAAGCCACTATTGCTCTTCTTGTCTTTTAGGTGCTGTAGCAGTTTTGATCCCTCGCCTAGACCTGGTGATTTCTTTCGTCGGGGCCGTCAGCAGCAGCACTCTGGCACTGATTCTGCCCCCTCTAGTTGAAATCCTCACTTTCTACAAGGAAAACTTGAGTTTATGGACGATATTTAAAGACGTTTTCATAGCTGTCATTGGAGTGGTTGGTTTTTTAACAGGGACGTATGTGACGGTTGAAGAAATCATTTATCCTGCGTCCACAGTTCTAGCTAACGCAACAGAGAGCATCCCTGTGGATTTAAATGCTACGAACTTGGTGGTTGGTTTAAAGTAATAACCAGGCACTGTGAACTGTTTTGTTCCCTAACAAGAAATCCTAGATGGATGGCAGACCTACATGTGGGAGAAGTTCCATTTCCAAATGAATTTTTGAAAAATAGCCTGCAGCCCTTTCTCACTTTGTTCTTTCCTTCGTTCCTTCCCATCTACCTGAATTAAGACCTTTGCTCTCACCTTCTGCTCATCAACTGAATTGATGTCAGGATTTAAAATATATTCATAAATATAGGAAGGAAATATGATTTTAGGTTATTTGCAAGTAAAAAAGAAGAGTTTATAAGGAAGTCAAGATGCCTTCCTCCTCAGAAAAGGTGGAAGTCAATCCATTCATAATATCTAGGCACCAAGTCTAGGCACTCCTGTTTTCACTCCAGCTCTGTTGTAAGGGTTGGAGTGGGAGCTCAGTGATGCACGGACCTTCTCTTGGCTGTCTCTGATGGGGTGAATTGCACCCCAGTGCACCAGAGACACTATAGTTTTAGAGAAGAGCAGCTGTGTTTCTCATTTCCGTTCTGGGGACTTAGATGTTTGTCGTGGAGAAGTTTTCGGGTAGTTGCTGTTGCCTGGCTCTGGTTCCTGGGAGTCGCTATGTCTGGAATTGGAGTGCGTTATGCAGAATGACTGTGACTCTTGTTCAGTCTTTTTACATTGGCTCCAAGGGGAGTTTTCAAGCGATTGGGAGGACCAAGCCCACCCTGGTTAGCATAGCCGACCACTGCTGGTGGTTGGTTACACGACAGTAAGCATAAAGGCATTTTTTTTTTATGCCAGCTATCTTAACATTTAGGCTGAAGAGTGGACAAGGGTGTAAGATTTAGAGGTAAAGGCTGGATCTTTTATTAGACCGAAAGACAGCCGTTTAGGGCTGTTCTTGCCATCTTCGCTGTAAGTTCCTGTACCGAGAGCTGTTCAGCGTGGCCAGACCCCTGCTCCAGGGAAATGGCAGCTGAGATGCTCAGTGGAGCCACGGAGCAGCTTAAAGATTCCCGATGTTAATTTCTGTATAAGCTGTGGGTTATTTGTGAAAGAATTTGTGATTCCACAGCACTGTGAGCTGGGGGGCACCGGGGGTATCTGCTTTGAAGCTTTTTCTCCCTGGAGCGCACCACCAGCCTGCAGGTCGTCTGAAGGTGTGGGTTGTCTCAGGACTTGCTTTCAACTACTGGTGCTTTGTAGGGAGGTACAGCTTATGTGAGACGTAGGGTATACATGCGAAGAGATATTTTTTTAGAAAGCAAATATATATCCCTTTTGAATTTTGAATCCAAAGTTACAGGATGTTGTTTATCAGAGCAATATTGCTTTCTTTAATGATGCAAAAACATTCAACATCACAAATGAGAAGTAGCTTATTTTTGTACATTTTGGTAACTGCTGTCCTGACTCTTTTTTTACACCATTTCTTTATCCCTGATTTCAACTATACAAATGTATGAAATACTGTATTTTTTTTAACCTATTACTAGAAGTCTGTAGACTGCCTATCTATTTTTCTATCGGAACATATAATAATTATTTTTGCATTCTTATGTTCTGCCTTAAATAGGATCTAACATGCCCTTTACTGAATTTTTTTGCTTCTTCTGTCCATTTTGGAATCAAAAAAGAACAAGTTGATGCTAAGTTGGTAATTGGGTAGAAATGAGTTTTGTTCAGCGCGTTGAGTCCCCAGCCGGAATCCTGATTTTCAGGGTTCATATATGACTCTCTGGCTCACATTTCACAGAGGACTTTCACTCCAAATGCTAAAGCTATATTTTTAGTCTTGTTTTCTAAAAGCACTCTATATTTTGTACGATGCCAGGACTGTATTTATCATACTCATTCCTGTTATGAAGAAACTCCTTTTTCTAAGAAATATTTTCAATTATAACATTCCCCCAAGAAATATGGTACACCAAAACTTCTCTGCTGTATTCATACAAATTAAGATAGAAGTATATGAAGTACAGTCTTGTGTTAAGATAGATGTATATGTAGTATTTTGCTTGCCTTTAGTATATTCCTCAGAAATCTACCATTTGGTAATCTACCATTTGGCATTACAGTGCTAGAGTAATATACTGCTAGATATATCTATATTTATATTTTCAGAATATTTCCCCAGTCATCTACCATGTGGTGACTGTGTTTGAGCACTTTCATCTCCACGTTGATGAGGGCATTTTTGATAGGGATTTGTTATAGCACGTAGTACAAACTGCATGTATTTGTTCAAGCAATAGTTCTGAGCAACGCTCTTATTTTCATTTTTGTGTGGACAAAGTTAAATACTTGGCAGGCACTTTAAAGGGACGAGTCTCTGTGGGTGTGATACCATAGAATTAACCTGGCGTCTGAAGGTGCCAGAGCGGAGCAAACACAGGTAGTTAGCAGAGGCAAAAGGTAACTTCACCTTTTTGTCTTAAAGGGTTTTTTTAGTCTTCAAGCTGTTTTAAAAGGCACGGAATCTAAGTGTTTCCATCTGTTCTATAGCAAATCTGTTGTTTACCTAAACCATACACTACACACTGATAGAATATATTTCTGTGCAGCATATTTTACTTGACATTGAATATTTCTACATGGAACACTTTTAGTAGGACCGATAGGATTGAAATGAAAGTTGGTTTTTATGTTAGGTTTGCATCTTCCTACCCATGTGTGTTTGGAGAACAAAGGACCGTCAAGCCCATTCGTATCATCTGTTCTGCATCAGTTGTGTCCTAGTGAGCGCCTCTGAGAAGGTGCTTCTGCCAGGGTGCAGAAGGGCTTGACCAGGTCAGAGTTTGGTGGGGATTTTTGGCCGGTGCAGGTGAATACTGACATGGTACTGTCAATGAAGTTGGGTTCCAAGAACCTAAATAGGTGGCCTTGGTACCCAGGTGAACGCAGCACATGATTTTGAAAGGCAGGCACTTTGTTTAGAAGCTTGATAGGTTTGAGGAATCTCATCTTAGCCATCAAACTTTGGGTAACCTGGCCCAAATACGGACCCTTACGCGTCTTACTGCCCTGTCCGACGGGGGGCAGCCTGTCGAGGAGACGATTTTCAGACCAATGTACCGCCACTGCCTGACGAGGTAGGAAGTAGTGTGTTTGTGCAGTGGGCCAGTGTTGCCATCCCTAACGATGTTGTATCTTTTGAATCTTTAAGATGTTTATTAATGTATTTTGCACAATGTCTGTTTTCTCCTACAGTGTAGGATTTTTCTTTATTTTAACACTCATACAGTGCATTTGTGTGGCCTGCTCTTTCAAATAGAAAGAGCCAGGAAGCAGAGCATCTTGCTTTGGATAAGACTAAAATGTCATGTAGTGAAAAACTACTAAGTCTGAGTAATAAGAGTGTTCCTGTGAAACATTGCCAAAGATTTAAAAGACAGGAAATTCTGACAGAAACCTCTTCTGAATAATAAGAGTGATCATTCAGCTTTTAAAGTACTGTAATATAAATTGCAAGTTAAGATGCAGGGAGTGAACCTGAGAGATTTAATAGGTATGGTTTACATTAATATGTATTTAAGATGGAAATGTACTTTAGCACAAGCAAAATTAAACTGAAAAACGTATGTGTTTGGCTTATGTTCCTGACAAGGGACAGAAAGCTATTGTATTTATATACTGTACATGCACTTATATTTTACAATATAATATTGTTAACAATTCTAATGTAATTTAATCATTAGCGGCACTATAAATAACTGGATCATTTTCTTGGCTGTAACTGTTCATCCTCAAATATCGGGCAAGTAAGAGGGTGGGTTTGCCTAATGTTCTGTAACTTAAATCTTGTGTATCAATAAAGACTACCATAATGTTATCCTGCGAACTCACTGTTTTCCTGCCTGTCACCACTACTGCATCGCTGGAAGAAATAGCTGTCTTAGTGCAGAATTTACCTTTGAAGTTATCCAAGGAATGGCAAGTGAGTGACTTGAGACTGTCAGACAGCGCAAGAGCTGACTTTTCCTTGATGATAAATCTCATTTCAAAGTCACGTAGGTACTCCTGAAGAATCCCACCTCCACCACAAGGTTTTTCATGAGGGCCCGCTTAAAGTTAGGCTTCTGCATCTGTTTAGTAAACGAGTTTATTTCTAAATGTACAAAGGCAGCCAGGAGTTCCCACTGAAATTCCAGTTCCCATTTGGAAAACTGCAACAAATTGGACAAGCCCTTACTAACTTGGTATGGACTTGGCCTTAACTTTGAATATGGAGTGCTGGATAATGAGGTATGGAAGAAATTGATATTGAAATTGATATGAAAGTTCTGTACTTTCTATCTAAATTTTAAATTACTAGTTGGAGACAAAAGTGGCAGCGTAACCTTTCATGTTCTCACCAATTCTCGGATACCAATTTTGTGAAAGTCCTTGTATTCCCCATTTTAATACGAGGCCCTTTGAAGGTGTGCTCGGTGAGACATCCAGAAACACCCAGCCCGTTATGGAGTGGCCTGCAAAAATACAATTTAGGCAGCAGCAATATACAAATGTCCTTAAGAGTGATCCACCAAAAAAACCAGTTTTATAAATAAGAAACCTAGAATGGTCTGAAAGTCCTCTAACACCAGCAGAGAGCCTGGAGCTGTTAGACGGGAAAGATGGATTTCAGTCTCCTGGAAGTCAAGAAGAATTTGAGTCCTTATCTCCCTAAAAAACGAGCAAAAGCACACGCGTGGCCCCGTTCCCCCCTGGATCTATATGTTAGGGGCATGTACTTTTACAAGTTGACCTTCAGCAGCACTTCTTCTGAAAGTCCACATCCTTTTAATCTGAGTTTTCAGTTCCTGAATTTTATGAGTGCTTTAAATCTGTTTATTTCTTTTAAAAAATGGCCCTAGGTGGCCAGCTATCGGGAACACTAAATTCCATTATTCTCCTCTAATATGTGGAGAAGAAGTCATTTCTAAAAGGTTAGACAGAAATGCACCTTATAGCCAACGCTACACATTTTAGATTATTTTGCATATCTATCTTAGATGTCTGCAAGACAAAACTGCTATTACACGAGTGTACAACACAAAATGAATGCAAGAATGTAGTTTTCCTTTTTCAAACACTCATATTTATTAAGCTGAAAATGAATACTTGTAAATTGTAGTTTGTGGGAGGGAAATTAATTTCCAAGCTGCGAAAAGCCTCGGTGAGAGATTTGGTAGTGCGTGAAGGAAGCAGAATGAACCAGGAACAGGCCAGGCTGGATGAGGCTCTGAGCAACCTGATCTAGTTGAAGATGTCCCCGCTTACTGCAGGGGGGTTGGACTAGATGACCTTTAGAGGTCCCTTCCAACCCAACACGTTCTATGATTCTAGAAATGAGTAAGGTCATTTAATGATTTTCACCTCTCTCCAGTTCCAGTCCCTGATCTCGCAATGGGCTTGATGCATATGGACAAAACAGTGCACGGCTGTTGAACTGGACTTAAGTATCAACGCAAATATTCAGACATAAGGTATGTTGCCCACACATAAGCAGCTCTTGTCACTTCAGTCACTGTGGGATATCTTGCATGGCATTCACTTGCTGTTGTCCAAGAAAGGCTTGGGCCTCCTGTGGATCCTGCGTCATATTGACCTATTCTGTAATTATGGATGTCTTAGATACCAAAGAGCAGTAGACAGCTGTGGTTAGGTACCTGAGTCATGGTCTTCGAAAATATCAGTATGAACTTTTAGAAAGGATCGAGGGCTCAAGTAAGATGGATCAATGTCGGTATTGGTGCCATTTGAGATGCCTGAGAGCATCTAGACATCCATCTGCGGCTTGTAGATATGGCAAGAGACCTGAGCCCTTCCTGATCAGCAGGAGACAAGGCAAGATACACTGGGGCATCTCAAAGGGCAGTGCGTGTGTCTGCTTGGCAGCCGGACTGAGTCCCTGGGCAGCACAGGTAATGGAGCTTAGAGTCATTTAACCACTATGGGGTGGGAGGGGGAGGGCATTAATTTGTCCGAACATAGTACCTTGTGCCATCTGCAGGTGTTACTCCAGAAAAGCACAGGTTTCTTGTAAGTTAATTGCTGATACCTGTGCACCTGCATGCAAATGTCCCAGAAATACTGCGGCATCACAAATGACATTAAATGCCTGCCTTGAGGCTTGGTCTTGATCCATTTTGATGCACGTCAAGTGCGCTGACTTGCTCTCTAGGCTTCAATGACTATTGGAGGAACTTGGACACCCAGATCTTGTATGGACATTTATGTCCATGCTGCCCTATCTAAACTTAATCTGAATTTAGATTCAGGTAAATCTGAATACCCCCTAACGTCATGCTGCTTACAGTGGCAACAAGAGGATGTAACTCTGAAATGCTAGTGATGGTTTACCACTCCATCTTGCCTTGTCTCCTACTGCTGATCAGGAAGGACTCAGGTCCCTTGTCATATCTCCAGATCACACATGGATGCCTTCATGCTGTTCTGCATTCCCAGTTGTTTCAGTCATTGCTTATGGCAACAAAGATTTCCATTTTTTTACACTGGTTTTCAGGAACGCTCTTTAACAGGGTGGTGATGGGGGTGGATTTCCGAGATAGAGATATAAAATAAAACCCAGACAGTGGTGTCCGTGTTCTGGGTGACCCAGCTCTGTAGTAAACTCAACATCTGAATAAGGACCTCGACATGCAGACCTATGGAGTAATTTTTAAAAATAATTTGCTGCCAGTTTTGCTCTAATGTGCTTACCCAGATCATGCTGTAGTTGCATGTATCCTAATTCCATGTTAAAGCAGTAAGTTCGAAATATTTATAAGCAGCATAAGACATCACTGGATGTCTCTCCTGAAATCTCCTGCTGTACCTTCTGCAGAACTGCACCACCATTTACTTACTGTTTCTTTTCAAAATGTATATATTAATGAAGATGAATTGAAATAGGATTTGTGCTGTCTCGACATGTTGACAGAGATGGGAAAGTGTCACTTTGAAAGCTACCAGCTAGAAGTGAGGAATGAGATTAGTTGATGAAAAACTTGAAGGACTCCCCTCAGTTTATCTCAGGTGGAGTGAAGGGTAAGAGGGACATCATGGAAAAGTGATTATTTTATTCATTTTATATTAAAACGTTTCCAGATGATCTGGAGAAGCTGTGTACATCACTACCATTCTGTAATTGCTGGAATGCATTATGAGCCTTGTCAGACCTCCTACTCTTCTGCTTTAATTTGTTCTGTTCTGTATGGAATAATCTGTATTTTTGCTCCTTGTAGGTTTCTCAAGTGTTGAAGTATCCTCTGGTAGAAAATTAAGCAATGTAACTAACACCTGTTATAGTTTATTTTTCACATGCTGTCCACAGGAGAGACCGATGCGACAGTTTGGTGGGGTTTCAGGAAGGGAGAAGAACATTCTCAGTCCTTTTGTGCATAATCTACAGGTCTCCTGCAGATGTCTTGGCTACCCTGGACCATTTTACATGGCATGAGAAGTCTGAATCTTGCCCAAAGTTGGCCGAGTTACCCTCTAAGACCCCAGTATGGTTCTGACTAGTATAATATAGGTCTGTGAGCTGACTACACCCTGGCCATGTGTACTGAGACTGGTTTAAATATTAGTTTATAATCACTACTACTGGCCCAGTGGTTTCGTATTTGAGTTCTTCTAGAACACTTGGGTGAGTACCATCTGGTAGTCGTCATTTTTGGTTTTACTCTTCATTTCATTTGTTTTCCCTAATACGTTTTTATTAACAATTAAGAATTGATGTCAATTTACAGTTCTGTAGATTCACTCCATGCGGATAATAGCTGGGGTGTGGAAGGCAGCGTATAAGTAGACATTCATTTGAGATCAGCAGTTTCAGTGCACACAGAAGACGATGCCTCTCAAGTTACAGAATCTGCAAGGATATATGTCAAAGGGCTCATCTCCACAGCGAAAAAGGAGCACAGAGGCACGATCGTGGGTGGATGAACCCCACATTAGATACATTTACCTTTTTTCTTCACTCTTACAGGAGAAGAGCTTATTAAGGGTTTATCTTAAAAAAGCAGATTTCACAGGTTGCACCAAATGATTGAGGAGCCTGTCTTGTAGAACGACGACAAGGAAGGGGAACAGGGGCCAGTGGTGTGGCTAAAGACTAATCTCTGTAAACACAAAGGGAAGGGGGAACCCCAACAACCTCATCAGAGAAATGGAGCCCCTGACCCGGCTGCTCCCAAGGCTGTTGCAGGAGACTGATGGTCACACCATGGTCGGGGTGTGAAACCCATCAAATGGGTCAATGGGAGAGGCTCTCCCAAGATCACCCGACAGACTGAGGACATTACTGCTTACAGGGGTGGGGGACACCCTGTGGGACGTGTGGGAAGTGTATTTTGGGTTTGTGCAGGACTTGTTACGGACATTTAGGGTAGGAACCAAAGGTGGGCAAAGGGAGGGATCAATTTTTTTGGGAAAAATAGAGAAATTCTATGATTCTATGAATGTAGAGATAAAAGGGAGGAGTCAGTCACATGCGAGCAGGGGATGGTCAGTACAGGTGTCTGTCTGTCCGTGCCTTGTGCCTGACCAGTGCAGTCTCTCCTGTCGTCTCACTAAACTCCGTTTATAGCTGTAACTGGAGACTGAATGTCTGAAGAGGCTGGAGAGGTCCATATTGTGTCTCTCTATATATATGCATATGTGTATATATGTACATATATATATATATTTATGTTTATTTTGCTATACCTTTCATCCTGATCAGCCGGAGAGGAGAACAGGATCAGGCCATTGGTGCTGTCTGTGACTGTGAGAGCACTGTGTTTTCTGCGTTGGTCTTTGTTGCTGTGTGCGTGTATCTATACGTTGTGTGTGTGTGTGTGCACAGACATATGTGTGCCAATTGGGAATACGTGCACAGCCTCACCATGGGCTGGGCCTGGGGACACGGAGCGGTGGCAGACTCCCCTCCTTTCTGCTACCAGATTTGGCAGCTCCTCGAAGACCCCACTCACATTCCCTGAGAAAACCAGGTTTTCCTGGGGCTCAGTCTCATTGCCTGGTACTGCTCAGTTTTGGCCTTCCTCTGATTTTGCAGTAGAAGATATGCATACCCCACCCCCCCCCCAAGCAAACTTTTTCTTTAGATAGTAGCTTCTTTAGTGTTTTCTAACAGTTCAGTCATTTCTTCAAATTTGTGGATGTGGAATTTTGTGAAGTGCTTCTCATGACTTCTGTGGGTAATTTATGCTGGACAAACTTTGACTCCTGGCCTTTGACTTTGAAGGAGTGAACTCAAACTACTGAAGCCAGTCCTTTTCGGTTCTGTTCTCACATATGCACTCAGAAACAAAATTTTTATTTTGGGAGCACCCCTATCTGTGTCTGCACACAGTTGCTTAAGGAGAATTGATTGTTCTGTATTTTAGTTTTCGGCAGCTTTCCAAAATGGTATTGTAAACACCCAAAAATTCAAATAAATCATATCTTTAACGTATCCATTTGTCTAAATGTTGACATAAAAATGCCATTGGAAAGTTCAGATTTTATTGATTTTTTTGACCATTTTCATATCTAATACCCTTGCTTTGCAGAACAGAACATTTTTTTTTGTTGTTTTCAACTGCCAGCCCTGAGAAACCAGAGATTCTGCAGAAAACAAGCCCAGCGCTCTGTTTTTCATACTTCGTCGTGGTTAATAAAATCATCGTGAGGATTAGTTAGTCCCTCAGCGTCATCTGTGCTACACCGTCTTCTTCAAAGCCCGTGACACTGTTGCTGTTGACGGCCTCGTGTTGATGGAAAGCATTGGAGCGATTCTTCTGGCACACAAGGGAGAGAGAGGATCCGTTCGTTCCCACAGCTGGGCGAGCTCTGGAGGGCATCAGCCCAGGGCTCAGCAAACTCATTATCGCTGAGGGGACGGAATGTGACTCAGCTGTACACAGGGAGTAAGTCTGTCAAGAGAGAACTCGGCCTCTTTCACCATGTCGGTCTTACAAGCCACCCTTGAAAGAGTACGTAGTATGGGTTGGTTTTTTTTTTTCCAACGCAGGAACTACTTTACTCAATCTCCATAACCTCGATGAGAATTTTCAAAATTTTTGCATGGAGAGCTGGATCAGATTCGTGTCCTGGCTTTCCCCTCTCCGTTGACAGCTCTTTGTTGTCTCAAGCGTCTGTCAGAACCCGTGGTGCATACGCTACCTCTGTGGGGCTGTTGCGTCAGTGCTCTCTCTCCTGAGGCTGATGAGTCCATGGATGCTTTTGTGCCTTCCCATCCTAATGCTTCACCCTACCTGCCACTTGGAGATTCCTTCCTTTGCTGATTTTTAGCTTGAATTCTCTGCCAATTGAAGTTCTGTATTGCTATTACAATTGCTGAACTCATGTCAGCTTGGATGAAAGTTTCTTGTTTTTTATAGACACATAAATATGTTTCATATGTATTTATTAAAATTGACCATTCTCTTCCTGCCTAAGCAACTTTCTTGCAAGTCACTGCTGTGCCCTGCATCCAGTGATCTTTTCTGGCTCAGAGAGCAAGGCTCGCTCTGTCCCTGCCTCTCAATTTTCGACTAAGTCATGCTGCTTGTCATCATGCTGTGGGCTGTTATTTATGCTCTGCTTTGTTCATTTGGAACACCTCTATATCATAAACCCATATCTGAATTAAATTTATTCCAGAATCTCAACTTTCTGCTGGTTTTGCTGAATCCCGTTGGCACAGCTGATTTTAGAAGATGAGAATCGGAGGGGGTCTAAGGACTCAGCTGGCAGTGATGCTAATAAGAACACGTGCCTGCATTCAGTGGGGTTATCTAAGAAGCAAAGCAAGGCATGTTCAATTTTTGGCGTTGTTACTTTAGGTGGGAAGCAGGAAAATTTCTTGGAAGGCTTCCAGAGCCACACAAACCCTTTCTGTTACAGTGGTGCCAAAGACCACACTAACAACAGTGTCACAAAGATCACGTCCAACGGCAGCATGACAGCCCCCAGCCAGTCGGTGGACCTGTGTGCTTTCAAACACCGGCCTAATGGTTACAGGTGCAGTAAATCCCTGGTGAGGATCCAGGTGAGGTCCCTGTTGTCTTGATAGTCCCAGCCAACCACAAGACCATGTGCCTGCTGCCCACAAGTGTAATGGTTGTAAGTGACAATGCACAGTGGATCTGGATACAGGGTTTTATTTGCCACCAAGCAGAGAGCTTTTACCTACTCAGTTATCTCACACATTCACTCTCTTGCTCCTCCCAGCACTACGTTCACCAGGTCCTGACTTTCCCTCCCAGCAGGGAGGTCAGGCACAAGGTTTTGTTGGTCGGTGCTGTAGTTACCAGTCCTGGGCATTACTGGCTGAGGTCCCTGGGCATCCTCCAGTGTTTGTCTCCATATATCTCCGCTATCTCCAGGATCTCCCCCACTTCCAGGATCCTTCCTCCTGCCAGGATCTTCACCTTCTTCATGGAATCATTGAATGAGAGAATGGTTTGGGTTGGAAGGGACCTTTAAAGATCATCTAGATCATCAGGGACATCTTTGATAAGCAGGAATAGCATGGGCCATGTCTCAGCTGAAATGCAGCTGAGAAAGCTGGGATGAAGATCGAGGCTGGAAGCTGGAAGGCCTTTCTGGATGTAGTCCAAGTGCATGGGGACAACCCATGGAGACAGTACCTCACAAGACCTGATCTGCTGTTGAGAAAATACCACAGCAAATAGCAGTGGCCTCAGCTCATCCCTAAGACCTTCACAAGCTGCTTCTGGACACCTCATTTCCCCACCTATTTTTTTTCAGCGTTGGACTACATAGTTTTGCTGGATCTTGCTTTGTTCTCAAAAATCTGCATCAGTCAAGCTCTTGTTCTTCCCGAGATGTCCCTAACTCCCTGTTCAGCACACAGCTTCTGTTTCCATCAGTTTCAGCCAGCTCAGCTGACTATCTTGCCTCTTTACAAATACATTTCTGCCATGTTACTTTTTATTTATGTAACGTGCCTCGCCTTGCCCCATCGCATACCGTGCCAGTCGTTATTTCCAGCTTCTATCATTTTGTTCTCTAAATGTTGGCATTTTTCTTGTTTTGGGGGCAATGCTATAGTTTGTAAGAAGCTTGTCAAACATTTTAATTCTGGTCCTGGACCTCCACATTGGAGACATTTTATTCATAGGATGGAACTTCTTTTCCTTTGTTAAATCGTAGTGCTACATTTCTGAATTAGAATATAGAATCATAGAATCATAGAATGGTTCAGGTTGGAAGGGACCTTAAAGATCATCTAATTCCAACCCCGCTGTAATGGTCATTGAGAAGAATGACCCCTCTCAATGTTTGGAATTAGAATGCTCTTAATATTTAATATAGAACAGGGCCAAGAATCTTGGGACTGCTGCTGGGCGGGTTGGCATCACAGTTTTCCTACCACAGTCACGTTGTTCAACTCGACGAGAAATGATACCTTACAGACATTGCAATGCCAGCAAAATTTGTCAATATAACAGTGTTTTTTCCCAGTGCAGTTTATTTCTTTTGGGGCTTAGATAGATGAGGAAATGTGTAGTTTGTCCTGCAGTAAGGTGAACTACCCTGTGGCAGCAAACAACACTCTGGATTGTCTAGAGACTTTCCCTTCAAACTGTGTAGCTTCTGGTTTTGCAGTGGTTGTTGACTGCCATATTTTGGTCTTTACTGTCACATCTCTCTGTATTTGCAAAAGAAATTGTTGGGTTTTTTTTGGTTGGGTCTGCGTAGGTCACCTCCCCCCCTCCATGTTGTGTTAGAGTTAGCTGAAGTGGTAAGGCAAGAGAGGGAATAATGTTGAATAAAAAAAAAATAAAAGGAACCAAAAGATAAAAAGGTATAAAGCCATCACGGTATTCTGAAATCAAACAGAAAGTAAAGCTCTTAGTAGCATTGAAGACACGGTGCTGGACTCACTGTGGCAATTAACCAGGTGAGAATAACTGATACCTTTCTTTCTGTTTTTTTTCTTTCTTCTTTCCCTTTTTCTTTGCTACTCAATGAAGACACTTCAAGAACAATAATACAATGTATTCCTGTCAAAAGATCAAACCTAGAGGGGTGATTACCCAGAACTATTGCTTTTTATAATCCCAGCTAGGGGTCTCGGAACTTTATCCTGGTTTTATTGCAGTGGACAGAGATAATGGAAGAAGTTATCCAAGTCTTTCTATCTATGGGTACATGCATAAGTAGGTGCTTTCTTCAGCTCATGTGTGCTTCAAAACATTTTAAATCAAGAAAGTTCTCATGGAGCATAATGCAGGACACTCCAGATTCTGAAGTACTGACCAAATGCTGGAAGACTGAAACATTTTCTAGACTTTGTAATTTCTCATTTCTTGGTCTTTCTGTTCTGGGGAAACATGGAGAGAAGACTCTGGAACTGAAAGATAATATCTAAAGATAGAAAAGGCTAAATTTCACAGCCAGTTGTAGTGCCTATTATCCAGTACTCCAAAGGAACAAATTATGAGTTTTACCTGACTTTTTTTTTTTTCTATTTTTCTTCCTCCTTTTTCATAAATATTTATGGACTCCTAAGGTATTAATTTTGAGAAAGGTAGATTTATTACCCACGGGTGAGTTAAATTGTCATTTATTTTGCAGTTATCTATGAGTAATAGCTGTGTAAATACACTCCCTGGATTCTCAAAGGCTGGCTTTCCATAAGGCTGCTCCTGGCAAGAAACAAACACCTTTATGTTTTACCGCAACTGTTTAGGACAGGGCGGCTTCAGAACTGCAGTATTTTCAGCTTAGTCTCTAGAGAGGCTGGTACAAATTCCCTAGAAGATAGGTGGCTCCCATTACACGTTGAGACCCTTTGTGCATTAAGTTCCTGCCAAGAAGTAATTCCTGCCTGGAAAACAAATAGAGGACAAAGAAATGGTGGAGGAAGAAACAGGGTACCCAAGAAGTGCAGTCACTGGGCACGGGTCTTGCAGGTGAATATTGGGCTTGGCTACAGATGCCTGAAGGTGTGACTAGTACAGTGTCCTCCCTCTGTGCTATGTGCTCTCCAGAAACCTTGAATTCTTCTGTCTTCTCCACCTGGGTAGAATTCCCTCCTGTTTCAGATCCAACACAAAGCCTAAACACAGATTAAGTCTTATTTTTAGGGCTCAATACTTACATAATGGGAACACAGGCTGTTTTGGGGCACATCATGTTTTGGTGAAACATCGCCTTGCTTTACTTCAAACTTGCCTGTAGTAACTGTATTACCTACGGTTAAAAAAATCTTAGAATTCTTTTTAAACTCTTCTATTAGATCAGTTTTTATTGTACTTATAATACATATAGTCACAAAATAAGTATCTACAAGAAATAATGCATTTTTGGGATAATGACATGCTGCTGAAAAGCCTCCCAGGCAATGTAAGAAAAAAACTGCAGAATACGTTCTACAAAATGCTGTATAAATGCACAGAAAATACACTTCTACTTTGCTAGTTTCACCTCATACTTCACAGAGTTTAATTGGCATTTGCAAAAAATATGAAAAGGTATATATAGCCCAGGAGTACGAGTAAGGGACTAAGACTTCTGCTTTTGCTCATTACTGGATAGTTCAACTGTTGGAGCAGAAATGGATGTGTATAAATAAAACATGGACTGCTTTTAGTAAGGCTAGGCAAAAAGTGTTGGATTCCTTCACAGTTTGGCTAGAGACTGAAACAAGAAAAGGAGCAGCTATGAAAGTGTAAAGGCAACAATATTCACATAATCATAGAGCTTAAAGATGAAAAAGGGATGAGGAGATCACCAGACCCCAGCCTGGTGCATTGCAGACTGTTACCTGACATCCAGCAACCTTAGCCCTTAAACAAAAAGGCACCAGGTCATTATGAGAGAACATCAAGAGGCTTAAAAGTCAACACTCCCTGTGGTATTTTCCTCAAGAGTTTAGTCTCCCTTACTGCTAGAATTTTGTTTGTAGTTTCTAATTTATGTTTGCCTCCTTTATGCTTCCACGCACCTTAAAAAAAAACCCAAAACAATAAAAAAACTTTATTCCCCACCAGATTAAAGTCCCATCCAGTATTTAGAACACTGTATTTTCTCCGACAAAGATATTACATTTGAATGAAATAATTTTACCTTTAAAAACAAATGGAACTCTTAAGTCTTTCACTGAAGAATAACCTTTTGTGAGCTTTCATTTTTGTAGTTTTCCACCACAGATCTGCAGTGTGTGCTCACACTGGAACTGCCTGTCCACTATAACGCACACAGATATTAATGTTGCCCCTCAGTGGATATGTATTGGGTTTCTTTTCCCTAGGAATATGAATTTGCACTTATTTGGATGAAATCACTTCCCTAACACCAGCTTGCTCTGAACGATGCCCTATGTCTGTTACTATTTTCCACTCTGCCGTTTTTTCCATCTCAGCTCTGCAAAACTTATCTGCGGTGATTTTATGTTTACTTCTAGTCCATTGATGAAAATGTTGAATAGTGCCAGGTCTGATATTGATCCCCAGCTGTGACACCTAAAACATTTTCAGGCTGGCAAGGCAGTGAGCAGCTCTGAATGGTTTGGATGAAGGTCCAGGCCAGGAGAATGTGAGGTAAGTATGAAGATGCCAGCGAGAGGCAGCCCTGGGGCAGTGTTACCGGATGACACAGCTACCAGAAAGAAGGGTGCGTGCTACAACTGCCTGAAAGGAGGTTATAGAGAGGTGGGAGTCGGTCTCTTCTCCCAAGTAACAGACAATAGGACAAGAGGAAATGGCCTCAAGTTGCACCTGGGGAGGTTTAGTCTGGATATAAGGAAAAATTTCTTCACTGAAAGTGTTATCAAGCATTGGAAGAGGCTGCCCAGGGAAGTGGTTGAGTCACCATCCCTGGAGGTATTTGAAAGATGTGTAGACGTGGTTCTGAAGGACATGGTTGAGTGGTAACTCGGCAGTGTTAGGTTGATGGTTGGACTTGATGATGTTAAAGGTCTCTTCCAAGAAAAATGATTCTATGATTCTATTCTATGGATGGACCTGTATTGTATAAACACACTATGTTGTTTGGTGGTCTCACAAAGCCAACATCAGGGACAGAAGGTTTAAAGGCTTTCCATCCACAAGATATCAATGAAGGAGTCAAGAGAGTGTGATTCATCCCCCAACTCTGCTACTGATCTACTGGGGGTCTTCGGGTAAATGTCCTACATCCCTTAGGTTCCCTGGTAAGAGAAATAAGAGGGTACTTACATTCTCAAGCTGCTTGGACATCATTAGACTATGGCCACTGCAGGTAATTTTGAACCACTGTAAGGTCAAACGAGGGTAGCTCAGCACTGTGTTGGCCCTATTTCAAGCCCTACATGTTGTAATGGACATGTGAAATGGCACAGAATCCCTTGCAGATATGAGCTCTTTGTGGATGCTGAGGCCAAAACACTACCTTATGATAGTCAAAATGAACTTTTAGCATAATGTGGAAGGTCCTGAACATCCAATAATTCCTGCAGTTGGCTTTGGGGTGGAATATAAAGTATCTTTGTAAAAGCACTTATGTTTTAAAGCTATGATAGAGACTTTTCCTTCTCAGCGTTGCATCTACTCTGATTGCCACATCAATTGCTGGTTTTAAGTTCTCCCTCACTTCTTAACAACTGCATTTTATTTCCAGCCTTATGGTCCTAGCTTCAGTCTGTAATCATTGTGTCTTGCTACGACATTTATCTGTTACAGAGGGAACTCTTCACATCCATTCCTCAAGGAGGCGTGAAACAATCACACCTGAGTTATCACTTAATTCTCTCTTTGATAGATAAATATGTTGAGTTTCTCTTCTCTCTCTGCAAAGTGCATATGGACTGCACTGTTTTCTCTCTGGTGACATTTTCTTCTGGAAAATTTGAGGTTTTTACCCTGATATGCCAAGGCAATGAATTATATAGTTGCATATGTGGATCTTTACCTGTCATATCACCTTTTACAGACATCGACGCGTTCTGGCCAATTCACCAGTCTGTCAGAAGGCATAGCTACCACCTTTAAAATTTTTTCAAAGATACTCTTTGAAGTTCTGTCAAAACTGAGACTGTGGGAAAGGCATTCAAATGAATCCTGTGTGATTGTCATCAGCTCTGACTATCATGTTCGCCCGTGGAGTGTGCTGGTCCAGCAGCAGCGCTCCCAAACCTTGCAAGCAATCAGAGTTTGCACCAACTTTTGCCCCTTCAGTTTCTAGGAGACGGATGGGGAGTTTAGCTAAAGGAGGGAAGGAAACAAGAGGCTGTAAGCATCATCAAACACAGATCTGTGTGATATCAGGCTTCATTAGATTTATTTTTCATGGAGGAACCCGTTTACACAGTCAACATAGCTGTGATAACCAGTGGGATGAGGTGAATTAAGCTAGTTTACTTGGTGTCTTTTATTGTTCTCGGGCCTCACTCTGGAATCTGTTTGCATGTATAGTCTTTCATCTGGAAAAAGAGGAACAGATAGGCTATAAAATAGAAAAATGTATTTGCAGAAAACAAAAAAAAAAAGACTAAAAGAACATTGGGCAGACGAATATGGACCCGTATGTTTTTTTACTTGGTTTTGAAAATAAAAGAGCTACTTGTGTTGATAATGTCCCTTCAACGGGGCCTTTGATCTTATTACCACAAAACCAGAAGACAAATGTGGAGAAACTTGACAGAGAATTCTCTGTGATGTAGATGTGAAGTAAAAAAAAATGGTTTGTGCCATTAGTTTCACACAGGCAGAACAGAGCATTGATGGTCTTTCTTCTACAGATTTATATAAAGTCCAGAAGGCATTTCTACAAGAATGATGATGTTTGCAGCACAAAATGCTGGAGCACCTTTGAAATGTTCCCCTTGATGGGGACCAGCAAGTCCCGAAGGCTTATCATTAGCTTATTATGAGTAGTCTTCATGTTAATTGACTGATTTTCTGAGAATTAGGGTTACTTTTCAAATGATACATGGGAATAAGGTAGATTCCACACAGTGACTTGATGGCAAGAAGTATCAACTCATAGATGTAAACCGTGTGGCATAATTATTAATATTTTACATAGAGACAAAATTAAACTTTTTTTTTTAAAAAAAACAAACCCAAACCCTCTGTGTTTTAGCAGCTTATAAATTGACTTAACTTGTAGCTGTGCCGATCATTTCCTTTCCTTGATGGGCTTGAAACAATTGTCCTCTTTGGAAGGGGCTGGGAAGGCTCTGTGTAGTTTCCTTCTCCTGAGCTCAGGTCATTTGTCCAGCCACCTTTTGAAGTAATTATGCACATACCAGATGACGAAGAGAGCTTTTGTTCTGAGATTAATGTGCAGCTCCCAAAAGATGTGTCTTGCATGAAAGCAAGTATGGTTCCATTTACTGAAACACCTCTAGTCTGGATTTGATTCAAGTTTGGAAGATGTTTTTGTAATTTTGGAGTCTAAGTGCCATTCACAATTTGAGGAGGAGGATTCAGAAGGCCTGCAATGGCTGGTTAAACTGGGAGAAAAAGCACCAGATATAATATCAACTTCTTATCTTAATGAGTATAAATTAAAAATTGCAGCTGCTACAGTGTATATTTTACTGTCCTACATGGCCTACATGGCACAAAGGGATAGATTTTGTTTTGAGTCAGGTTTGTATTGCATAAACCTGATCTTTCTCATGTTCCTCATTTCAGTGATTCCCTCTGGAACAACAACCCATCCCGAGTCTGTGAATGACAAAGTACAGAAAGATTAAAAATTATATTTTATGTGTTAGCACAAGTAATATAATGACAGCTGAAGTGTAAAGGAAGGGAGGAAGAAAAAGATTATGTTTATGGAGCTGTCTACCTGTATGTACTTCACTAGCACAGTATCTGAGATATTAAGTAACATATTTTAGCTCATAATATGCCTACAAGATAGTGAAGCTGTCTTTGTATTTCACGGACAGTGGGAAAGGAGGAAAGTTAGTATTTTTTTAAATTTGCTGGTACTTTTGTGTGTCCAAAAACCAAAGGTGTCAATATACTTTGCAAATGAGATCCGAGGTGTCTCAACCTGAGTAGCCAAACTCTAAAACAAGAAAAAGTCAATATGTTCTTTTGGAAAATATTTGTTAAGGTCAGTATTCAGAACTTCTTGGCTATAAAGAGGAGGAAGACATTTTCATAAAATACCTAGTGCAAAGTTGGTATAATGTTATGTACTTTTATGGAGGTATTCCAGCCTAATAGAGAAATAGGTAACCAGCCTAACAGAGAAAAAATATTTGTCCTCAGAAGCACAAGGAAAAAAATAAATACGTTTATAAAGAATAAATCTTGCCAGATTTTTTTTTTTTCATAGAATTACTAAGATGGCCATTGAAAGCAAAGCAATTGATCTAGTTTATTATGCTATTGGACTATAGCACATCATTCCATTAAGCAGTGAGCGTGAAATACAGTGTCTGAAAAACTCACATGCAGAAAGAATTCAGATAAGCCTGAACATGAGCTCTCCCGGGGCTGAAAATGAAATGAAGAACATATAAGGTTAGGACTACGGATAACATTTTTGGCAGGGCCAGGTAGTAAGCCAAAGATCTTTGTAATTTCTGTTGTCAAGTAATTTCTTCAGTAGTGATGCAGAAGGAAAATAAGAATGCGTGTTAATGCAATTGCATGTCCTACAGTGAGAGGAGTTGGGTGAAGACAAATGTTGGAGAAGGGAGAGAGAGCAGAAGTAAAACTAGGGACATATTGTGGAAGGGGAGGAAAGGGAGAAAACATAATATTGGAAACAAAACCTACTGAATGTTAAAAATTCAATGAGAGGTGGTTTGGGGCTTACACAGTCCACGAGTCAGGGCTCCACTAAATGTTGTGAGAAGTTAGGTAATGATAGGCTGGTCCCTGCCCTCCAAATCTGACTGCTAAAATATACAGAAAACACAAAAGATGGAAATAGAGAGACAAAAAGAGGAAATATTTTGCTTAAATTTGCAAGCAGGTCAGCTGTAGAGCTGACAGTGAAGCAGAGGTCATAGATCAGCCAGACTGGAGAAGCTCTTAAGTATCCTTGAGGTATAAAGTAGCAAGTTTCAGTGTTCTGGGAAACTTCATGGGGGAAATAACAATTTAGGGCGTACTGGAGTTTCTCTTGAATTTATAGGTAAAGGTAAGTATCCAGGCATTAACAGGAGGTGTCTCAAAAGACCTGGCACTCTAGTAAAGGTGTGTATGATAAGATGTAGAAATTTAGAAGGCTCCTCTGATAATTGCAGTGCAGGATTTTTTTTTGAAAATAAAGTCTCAACTCTAATTGTAACTTAAGTTACTAATAAATTGTGAATCTTTCCTCTTCATGCTCAAAGATATTTTTTTTTTGACAGATCTTAATAAAATTAATGTTTGCATAAGGGAATTTCAAATATGAGCTCTTTCTTGCAGGAATTCCAATCTGTAATCCGTGAATGTGTTCATGATCTGTGAGATGAATACAGGAAAAAAGAAACAGGGTGTCACGAGTTGTGTACCAGCCACACCAAATTCCCAAGGGAAAACACAAAATTTCCACCCCCGAAACGGCAGAGTGCCTTCTGGAGAGATGAAATATCTTACCAGAAATGAGTGCATAATTTGGAACAGGAAATACATTTGATCCTTTTACAATCTTCTCATGAATCACTTTCAAAAAAAGAAAGTGAAATACAACTAAGAAATAACCCAGCGTGGTTGCCTTTGCTCCACTCCTTGTGTATGTGAGCACAGCAGCCTGTGAGGTGTATTTTTTTCTGCTATTAAATCTATAGTCAGTGCCGGGGTTAGAAGAATAGTACACAAATCAGAAGATGGAGACCTTCAGTAGGCAGCTAGAACAGATGACCATGCGAGGCCACTCTCAAGTTTATATAATTTCTCTGTCTTTTGGAATTAATACGCACGCACACTCTCTTTTGTGAGAGACCAGTGTTCTCATAAAATCTCCTGAAAGGCTTTTGTAAGGATTCCTCCCTTCTTCCTCCTTATTTCTTTGATTTCTTCCCTTTTGTTTTCCTTTTTCTTTTTATCTTTTTTTTTTCTTTTTCTTTTTCTGCATGTAGAATAAGTGGGCTCTCTAGGGAGAGAGGGAGGGAGGATGTAATCCTGAAAAAATAAAGGTGAGACTGGGTGACCCAGGCAGGTTTTTTCCACTATAAGCCTGCATAAAAATCCAGTCAGTCCTGTGTAATATGCACAGCCAAGCTCCCTCTTATAAATCTAGTAATCCTACATTGGTTAGTTCTAATTAGGCTTGTATCCTTGGAGTAGAGATTTTTTTAGAGCATTCCTTACTCCCGTTTCAAAGCAGGAGTAATCTGGATAATATAAGACTTTGGGAGAAAAAAGAAAAATACTTACCATTAACTACAATATTAACAGATAAACTATGTCTTCACTAAAAGTTTGTAATCCTGTTCTCCAGAGAATTTTGGCTTTTCCTGGGTTCACTTATTTTCAGTCTTAGGCAATTGGGTTGTGCAGTGCTGACAGCAAGAGGAGTTGAGTTTGGCTCCAGTTGTGCAACTGCACACTAATTGGCTGCAAATCAGAACTAAATGTAAAGATGTCAATGAGTTGCCTTGCAGAAAAAAATTAATGGGAGCCATTCTCTTTTGCCAAAAATTGCTGTCATTCAATTTGACTGAAATATTCCCTCCTCCACCATGCATCATGTCCAGTCAAGCTGGAGTTAATAGTATTCCACTAATATAGCAAATTAGTTTTCATTAGTGATGACGCAGCCTGCTCAAGAAACTTTGCCCCCACTTTCATTTTTTCCTATTCTTCCAATGTGATTCATCCTCCTACGTCTTTTTTTCCGTTGTCTCATGAATAATTTCTTTTTATCGACATCAAGCAAATTTAATGCTGTATAAAAGCTGGAAAGTGCTGCTTTTGTGCTGTAGTTACTATTAATAAGACTCTGGTGCTAACAGTTCTCTAATCAACGCATCCTGATTTTTCCTGTGTGAAATGTAATGTTCAGTTTGTAAAAAATGGAAAAGATACAGGCTAGACATTTACAGTTTCTCCTAACTTGAGCAGGAGCTCAGATATGCCCTTTCCTTTAGTCCATCATCAGTAAAAGTAGATTTCATGTGCACACCCTTTTCAAGATAAATATAATTGCTGCTCTGCAGTGATATTGTTGGCCACGTAGTAGCAGCAGTATGAGGAGACACACCAGTTGACATGGCATACATGTTGTAAGCCTTCTTCCCAGTTTGGTACACGGAAGGGATGTTCCATGGAACAAGGAGGTGCAGCAACCTGGGATTGTCACAAGGACAAGTTAGTTGAGATATGTTTAACAAAGTCTGGCAACGTGGTAGCTGTGGTAAAGGAAACAGGGAAGCCATTTCTGGGCTACTTTCACCTTGTTTAATGGCAGCCATCAAAAAATAAATCACTCATCTTCCTTTGTGGTCAGTGGAGACTCACAGGTGCCTCAGAGAGCAAATCACGCAACCCATGGATAAGACAACCCTGTGGAGGTACCCTTCTCTCGCCATTCAGTGTAAAAAGAGTGCAGACAACTGTGAATACGTATACAAAATTAGGCAAGAACAATTCTACTTTGCACCATACAAAACCGAGAAATGTCTACGGGAATTTCTAGACCCTCAGTTCTGACAGAGTGAAGAGCTAATCTGGCAGCTGGTTTATATAAACGTTCTGCTGGACAAACTGAATGAACTTGTGTGCTTCAACAGCTCAGAGCGGTGCACTATCCTCACGAATTTTCCCTTTTAACCAACGCTGATGGGCGAGAGGGAAAGCTGGGAAGTATACACAGCTCACAATACAAAGCTTTTTACACAGCAGCCAAATACCTAGGGTAATATAATTTTGATCACATGGATATGGCTTAGACTGAAGGCCTTCAATGATGAGTTGGAAACGAACATTTACTTATTTGATGTAAAAATGAAGAAATAAATACATTTAAATTGGTGATTCCAAGGGTTTTGTAGTGGGACAACAAAGTGGGAGAACAGTCAAGTCAGAGGAGCAAGTCAACAGTTTCCATCCCGTTATTGCTGCACCCTTGTACTGAACCATTCCTGCAAGATATTGAACAGCTCCTGTGGTACATGGTTGTCCTAAGTACTGCCATAGTTTCTAATACTGCTCATAAACCTTCTGCAGAAAGTGCCAAATTCTTGCAAGGTTTGGCCAATCATTTGTTAGCAGAAAGACTGCTATTGACTCTGGTGGTTGCTAGAGCAGATTTGGCATTCATCCTACCTAACTTTGGCTATCTGAAAATAACTATCAATTTTGAGCAAGATGCCCAGGTCTACTTTACATCCAATGGTGAGGGAAAATGAAAGCATGGGAGACGAGGAATTCATCTCTCCTATCTTACCCGCCATGTCTTAGAATGTAAGATGATACCCTCCAAAAGTCTTTCCCCACTTGTTTTCTCTATTTGGCAAGTAGGGGAAAGAAAAGAGGTGCTACATGCCTGTTTTAGACTGTTTTCACTGACTTGAAGATGACTATATTCAAAAACAGCTCAATGTTTCCTCTCTGCTGGAGAGGACAAGTCCAGAAGGGGAAGTAACACTCTTTGGGAAGAGTTGAGTCTTGTGGAACTGCACTAGTTAGACCAGCTCTCAAGACCATGCTTTGCATAGGTGGTTAAGAAGAGTAGGTCCAGCACGCTTGTAATTCATGTTCTTTGCAGAAAATGAGCGATGGGTACATTGCTCCTATAATGGTCTTGGAAGCAAAACTGAAATTGTATGGCAAAAGATGACTACCTTGTTATTGAAAATAAAACAACAGAAGAATTGTAAATGTTGTAAGATTGTGTTATTAAGAGGGATTAAACATCTTTATGAGCCTTAGATTTTTCTGCTTCAGACTTCACTGGGTTATTGAAACAACTTCAGAAACGTCAACAGTTCACCAAAAAACTATGAACCTGTGGAAGAGCCATCTGCTGCTGGAAAATCCAGATTCTCCTTCCAAAGTACAGCAGCAGATGCTGCAAGCAAAATTACTTTTATTTATTGCTCTGGACAGTTTTCAGAAGAACCCACATTGTGGCTCCCAGAATGAGTACAGGATGTATGAAATTAACGCCATAATGTGTATCTTTTGGGGAATCTGAACATCTCAGTGATATATTAGCACCGGTGACACTGCACCATTTTATTGTGAAATGCTAATATGAAACTATTATTTTAATATTAGTCTTTTCCTTTGGGATCCTGACCTCATTCAGAGACCAAAAGACAGAATTTTTTAACGTCTCTCCATCCATCCATCTCTCTATACTTTTAAGGCCTGTTGTAAAGCAATTGTAGAGGTAACCTTTAGACCTTGCCCTGGATGGAGGTGTAGGCAAATTACATTAGCTCCGGTGAGGGTACGAACACAAATGGAGTGTCTGGTTGGCAATGAGAGACTGAATATCAAATGGCACCATATGACAAATAGCTGATGCTGTTGTTGCTCTAATTCAGTCATCAGTTTCCCTAAGGGCCTTAATCAAAATAAGGCAAATTAGAAGTAAGACTGACAGGAGGGGTCAAAAGCAGGGGTGAGAGCTGCAGAGGCCCACTGTCTTTAAATAGATGACACAAACATGAAAAAAACACGATGGAGGTTGAAATGTTCAAGACCTCATTTGCTTCAGTTTTCAGGAAAAGAATGAATTGCAACTAAATCCTTAACACAGCATCAACAAAGTGAAATTCAGAACAGAGCCCAAACTAGCAAAAGAGCAGGACCAATGGTAATGAGACAGGTTAAACATACTAAATTCATCAGTAAAATATGTTACACAAATTGATGTAGTAAAATCTGTTGTTGAAAAATCTGTTGAAATCTGATTGCTGGAGCAATCTTAGAACATTTACTGATTACCTTTGAGACACGATGGAGGACAGATGAGGACTGGAGAAAGGCAAAAATACCTCTTTCCTTTAAAAAATGAAAGAAAAAAGAGGATCTGGGGAACAATGGCCCAGTCAGCCCCATTTCAAATCCTGAAAGACACCTTTACAAATCATTAAACGATAAATTTGAAAATCTCTGAGGAGAGAAGGGAGATAAAAGAGAGCCAGCAGTTTTGTCAATAGCAATTTGTGTCAAGCCAAGCTAATTTCCATTCCTTCAGTGTAATAGGCCTAGGCAATTAGAAGCAAGCATTATTATTATATGTTTTAGCTTTAGAAAGGATTTTGGCACTGTCTTATTGCAGAGGCATTATGACCTAACTTATGTTATTATAGGATGGATAGACAGCTGTTGGCATTAAGAAGAATCCAGCAACAAACTGAAATATTTTCATAATTTTAATCACCTTTTTTTTAAAAGCCCCAGCAGATCATTTGAATTTGCAAGTCGCACTTGCCCAGGAATGGCTGTAGGCACTGTTGGGAACAGGGTTAGAATTCACAGGTCTTTTCATTAGAAAAATGGTCTGAAATCAAAGTTACAAAATTAAATTATAAACCAAAATGTTCAGGGAAGTACATGGACACATAGGAAATCAAATGCACAGAAAAGAATTGGGAAAGTGGTGAAGGCCTAAGCCAGAAGAAAAGGATCTGGGTGCAGCATGAGGTGAGACAATGTGAGTAGCAGATGTGAGAGTTCTGCAGAGAAGGCAAGTGCTCTCCTGGACACTACATACACAGTCTGCAACCGATCAGTCGTTTCTTATTCCTATCTTTATCCAGCCTGGTCTGGCCTCGGACAGTGTGGTCTCATTTGACATCATCTTTTTAGTGTACCCATGTGCATTTTTAGAAAGAAATGTATCCATAACCAAAAGTCAGTAGGAAAATGCTACCGATAATGACAGATGTAGAAAACAGAAGTGAAGGCTGAACAGTTTGTCCCACTTAGTCCAGAAAAGAAAAGATGTGACGACTACAAAAAATTTATTGTAAAGAAAACAATGTTTGGCTGTTTACCATGCCCACTGTGGGAGAGAGTGAGAAAGAATTGGTTCAATATGCAGATATTGGAATATTGGGCGATATACTAGGAAATGATTTTGAACTGTTAAGGGCATTGAAACATCAGCACAAGTTGTATGGAGAAACGTTGGCATCATTAAATTGGCATCATTTAAAAACTTAATTGAAAAATTTTAAAAAATGATTGAACAATGATACATCAGGGATTGCCCAAGGATACTTGGACCAGGACGCAGTGACTCACTTTTACAAGGAGAGGAAAAGCCTGCAGCTGCAGACTTGCCCGGAAGCTCAACGAATCCCACTGGAAGGTAGCACAGGGTAGTCTGAACCTTTTCAGGCACCAAGAGGGCTGGAATCCACTTGTCCTGTTTCCAGCAGTGCTCCTCGGTCATGTTTTTGAATTAAAAGTATTTTGCAATACTGTCATACCTTGTGCAGGATTCAAGACTGTCAGTGTGAACTCAAAGCTTCTGAGGAAATGCACTGGTTAAAATTTGATATAGATTTTTAAGACCACATCCTTCAATTTAGGTGGCTACCTCTATTTCACTATGGGTTTAAAGGAAGTGTCTCAATGCTTTGTGTCAGAGACAGTTTTACTATTCAAACACTCAGAGTCCAGAAACAATAGGATTCCAGTTAAAGCTTGGGCAGCGTTGTACAAACAAAACGCAACAGGCAGATGCTGGTCACCGTGGGAGTGGTTTTTCTTGCTTCCCTCCCCTCTAATCACACTGTTTCTTACCCCAGTGGCAAACAGCTTGCTGTTCTGCTACCTGTTGATTTGCAGGCTGTGTTCTGCCAGGGCTGAGCGCTGCAGCCGAATGACAGTGGTTTAGGTGAAGCAGACCAGTGAGAGCAGCAAGCACTCAGGGTCTCACCTCAAAGTACTCTCGCCTGGATTGCACGGGTGCTCAAATGGGTAGTGAGGTGAAGTGTGTTGAGGTTTATGAGCAAGCCTTCCTCTTGCCAGCTAATTGCCCTGTTTATGGTCAGTTGTGTGAAAAAATGCAGGACATTCTCCTAGAGGGGTTTGGATGAGCGTAGGTTGGCCTGGTTGGGTGGGTGTGCTTGGACAATGGCCATGAGAAGAGGATCCCCTGGGTAAGAGAGCTAAACAGCCTGTCTGGGAGTTTAGGCTTATACAAGCTGAGGGTTCTCAGTATTTATCTTGGGTTTTGCATGTTCACACACTGGAAATGAGCTGGAAGAGGCTGTAGCCAGCAGCAGGGGAAGGCAGCTGCTGAGAGAGGGCTTTGTCAGATGCTCAGGGCTGGATGCAGGCACTTGAGTGCTTTTCTATATCAGACACCACGTACGTAAATGCACAGATGATAATAAGGCCCTTGATCCTCTTTAGCAATGACCTAAAAGAACTCTTGAGATACTGTTTTAACATTTTAGAAAATACTTGAGTCCATATTTGACAGCCATCCGGCTGCAGGAAACGTATGAGGATCTCTGCTCTTATCACATTAGTGCGAAGGCCACAGCCTGGGGCTGTGTTTTATAGCGTGCAGCGCAGCTGGCTGGTCGGAGAGAGCTGAGCTGGCACTGAGTGAGCTCCCGTATCTTCATGGCAAAACAGCGTATGCATTTATCCCAGAAGCAGTGGAGCTCTGCTGACACGTTTGTGTACCTTTCTGAAATCACCTTGGGGATCTTCTGCGGTGTGTGGTGTGAGAGCTCCCCAGAGTGCCCGTGTCCAAATCCCTAGCTTTAATTAGCCAGGAACAATCTTGTCCTGCATTCTGTTCAGCATACAGAAAACTAGTAATTGTTTTTAACCCCACTGGAGATGAAACATATTTCCAAGTTTTACAAAGTCCTGCAGCTGGTTTGCAAGCATTAGATAAGACGCAAGGAACAATTGGGATGCCAGATGGACTTCTATTAGTTGTGGTTAGGGCAGATAGGCAAGACTCTGAAGACTGCAAAGCTGGTTTTGAGGCTGGTTCTTCACTTGAATCTCTTCCTTAAACAGTCAGAGAGACTAAACAAGGTGGGTTTGATTTCTAAGAGCTTTGAGTGGTTGAGCTGAGGTGTACCTCAGAAGTAATTGAGGGAAGTATGAATGTGAGCCAGGACATAAAAGTTAAGTGATAGAAGTCATAAAGGATGATCATTTCTTTTCCCTTAAGAGTGTTGTTTTCAGAAAGGTTTTACCTTTATGTGAGAAATAGTCTGAATGTACAGGATTTTCTGCTGTAAGTGTATGTGTTATCTATTATACTGTCTAGAAATATAATGTATATTATCACATTTAATAGGTGTTTTGCAGCGTAAGACTAGATCTGATTTTCCATTCTAAAGATTTTTGAAAGAATGAATTTAAGAACTGTATTAAAAAGATGGATTGTTGATAAAATCAATAAATAATGATATTACATAAAAGCACTAAGAAAAAGGGAACAGAAAACATGATGAAAATGAAGATAGGACACTGAAAAACGTAGAAGGAAACATAGAGAAAGAGGATGAGGAGGCAAAGTGAAACAAGAAAACCAGAAGAAAATGGAAAGTTCAGGAAAAATATAACATGTCAAAACCAGCAGCGAATTTGAAACCATTATAAGGAGTTCAAAAAGGTAAATGGCCTTCCACCAAAACAGCTTGTGGCTTGGCCAAAGGGCACTGCTTATTTCAAGTGTTAAAAACTGTGATGCAATGTGTATTTTCAGGACTGAAGTCTCCAAAACTGGTTAACCCTAGGAGAAAGTAATTGCTGACCTCTCCTCCAGAGCCTGCTCAGTCAATGATAAGACTGGGAGAGTGGAATTCTTTTGACCACACTTAGATATCCACATCTGGCTGGTGATATTAGACTGCCACGATGTGCCACGGGAAGAAATGGGCCCTGTTGGAGTGGTGCATCTTGTACTAAAGCAGGTGACTAAAATAGGCTCAAGGAATCATGACCTGAAAGGGTGTTTCTCTCCATAGATTGTACGTGGAACCTATCCTATCTGGCTGCAAGTCTATATTTAGGTAAGATAAACTTCACTGCCCCTGACTTATCCGACTCTGGCACATTTTGAAGGAAAAGCTGCGTGTGACATTTTGTTAAATCGTTGTTAGCTGCTGCTGCCTTCTGCGAGGGCTAGTATAAATGAGCCATTGCTGAATATTTATTTGTTATCATTAAAGCACAATTAGACCTTTGGGGAGGCTGCATCTGTAAACAAATGATGAATGGCTTACATTCTTTATCTTCTTTCTACTTATATGCCCAAGGATGAGGACTGTAATTAATTTCTGTAATGCATTTTTTTTTTTAATGGAAATACACTTTTTCAGTCAAAATGGCTTTTCCGTTAAGTGTAGAGCTCTGTTTCACTGACTTCTCCTGAGCTCAGAGGACTGCTGGCATTTCACGGGAGACTTTGGGAAACATTTAAGTGAGAAACAGTCCAATTTTTTTAGCAAATGTTGAGAAAGAGGGAGGGAGTTTATTCCCATTCTGCTTTTCTGTAATCAAAGAACCATAGAATGTGTTGGGTTGGAAGGGACCTTTAAATGCCATCTAGTCCAACCCCCCTGCAGTAAGCAGGACATCTCTAACTAGATCAGGTTGCTCAGAGCCTCATCCAGCCTGGCCTTGAACGTCTCCAGGGATGGGGCCTCCACCACCTCCCTGGGCAACATGTTCCAGTGTCTCACCACCCTCAGTGTAAAGAACTTCATCCTAATGTCTAATCTAAACCTTCCCTGCTCTAGTTTAAAGACGTTGCCCTTGTCCTATCGCTACATGCCCTTGCAAACAGCCCCTCCCCAGCTTTCCCATAGGCCCCCTTCAGGTACTGGAAGGTTGCTATAAGGTCTACCCGGAGCCTTCTCTTCTCCAGGCTGAACAACCCCAACTCTCTCAGCCTGTCTTCATAGGAGAGGTGCTCCAGCCCTTTGATCATCTTCGTGGCCTCCTCTGGACCTGCTCCAACAGGTCCATGTCCTTCTTGTGCTGAGGGTTCCACAGTACTCAATAACATCCTTTTATGAGATCAGGGTGTTGGCTTCTGTTCCCTGTTCTCTTTTGTAAATCTGTAGATCTGCTAGAGGGAGACGAACCTCTGACAGCAGTAGGTTGGAAAGCTCTGTGGCTACTTCCAAAGTAAGTCAGCAAGGCAGGGGCTGCAAGCAGACTCCGCCGCTTGGTCCATGCTGACCATGAAGCTGGTATGGCGGGGAAGCCTGGATTAATAAACCCCTGATTTAGCTTACATGGGACAGATAAACTGGGGTCGTGTGGCTGAGAACTAGGGTTAGCTAACTTCCACACAGCACAGGGATAACTCTCATCTGATCTGCACCTTGATTTGCTCTGGGTTTTCGTGGCACTGTGTGCTTGTGGACTTGATGGCTTGTGTCTTTCCTGGGTTAGTTATTTCTGTATCACTTTGCTTTTGGGAAGGAAGACAAAACCCTCAGGCTTCACTGGAGGCAGCCATCAAAGCGTGTCCAGAGAATCTCTGTCAAATATCGTTGGGTGGGCAATGCATTTTGTGGCTGAAGTTGCATTTATAATTTATTGCCTGACTTCACACGGAGAAACTACAGACAGGTAGCAGAAACCATTGAAGATACAAATGCAAAGTATTTGTTTAGGTAAGAAGTACTGCACTGTTAAAAAGTAAGTTAAGTTCAGCTCCTCTTCTGCAGCTCGTGTCTGTGTTAACAGGCTGCTGGCTGCTGCCCGAGTGGCAGCAGTGAGGGGACCAGCAGCGATTAGAGTTTTAGAAAAAGGGGGCAATTAGCAAACTTTTTAAAACCATCTTCTCGTGCACTCAAATAGTGTTAATGGTCTTTGATTTTTGTATAACCAGCAGAAGGCGTGTTGCTGCTACTTGCAGTTATCTCCTACCACTTAATTTAAAATGTGGCAGAAGCCAAAGTCGTGCCCCAGCAGTCATTGCTAACAGGTTGGTGAATCCTGAGAGCCAGGCTGCACACAAGCACCAACAGGAAGCATCATTTTTACCTGGAAAGAAGGCAAGACTCAGAGCAAAACCAGCCTATAGAACCCTAAAATTAGACTATTTTAGCCCATGCCCTGATACACTGAATTGCTCCCTACCCTGGTAGAAAAGTAGGTTTGCAAAAAATCACTACCTAAGTTGGGGATTTCTCTTGTGTGTCTGCTGTTAAAGAGGTTAGGCTATTAAAGAGTTTAGACACTAGGTTCCTAGCACAGAGGTTAAACGGATCCTTAGTTCTTGTGGGTATAGCACTGCAAACATCCTTGGTGTGGCTCTGGTAAAGAGAGGAAGACGAGGAGACATCAGAGCTGCATTTCAAGTAGTTGTGGGTCTGAAAGAGGCTGAAAGTGACTCCTACTTCTTAGTAACAAGTCCAGTGTGGCACTTCTGAAGTACTTCTTGCAGATGAGGAGTCTGGCATTCTTGCAAGCTTTCTGTACGACCTTCAGTGTCTTGTCCAAGCCAGACTTGCAGAGACTGATCTGGGCTGTTCCCACACCACTGGGCATCTCTCTCCCTGGGATGAATTCACAGAGCTGAGGGAGGTGCAATGCAGAGGAGAAAGGTGCTCTTGCAATCCCACTTGTACCCAGAATATCAGTAACAGTCAACGTATCACTGTTTCTCAAGGAGACTGAAAGTATCCTGTAACGTCTCTGGATCTAGGCAACTATTGTCCTTTTTAAAATGGATAATAAACAATTTTCTTCCTTTCAGGAAAGTAAGGGCACTACTTGCACTACCAACTTTTTATGTAATAGCTTAGTGAATAAAACACTTATTCAGACACGAGGGATTTTTACTTAATAACACCTGCTCCTGGACCAATCTCATTTTATAATGAATAAACTATTCCCTGGAGCGAGAAAGAACGAAAAAGAAAAAGGAATAAAAATCACACTGCCTTAGCTCTAGTATCTGAACCAAATTACTTTTTTTTTGTATTAGTCTGACCAATTTCCTCATCAGAGTTTCACAGATTTTTAGGCAGCATTGGTTTTGTCCCAGATCTTATCTCACATTTGTTTGCACATATCACATTAACGCATTAAAGGAATCATTTCATTTTGTGCTCACATGGTGAAAAAAAAATTAATGGAATTGTAATTTCCTCTGCAGCCTTTTATAATGAGAAATACTTCAGGAATAAGCAATTTTAAAGAGCGTAAACTGTTTCTCTCTCTAGCGACAAGCCTGCGATCACTGGTGAAAGGGCCCTTCTCTTCTGCACTGCTAATGAACAGGCATCAGTATGAGCTTCTTGTGCCACCCAGTGCAGAGGCCATCGATTCACGCCAAGTATTCTGGTACTGTTGTATACCAGTCGGGAGAGGAGCAGCCTCCAGAAACAGGCAGTGTCACCTTTCCTGAAGCTTTGAATTAGTCCAAATCTGCTTTCTCACATTAGGCGAAGTCCCCTCTTCACCAGGAGGAACTCCTTCTCCTGGAGGATATGGCTTTGCAGTCTGTGAGCCAGGTGCTGGGGCTGCTTCCAAACTTTATTTCCGCTGGAGGTGATACATGAGGATGGGAAACTAATCACTGGAGAGATCCTCTTGTTGGAGGGGAATAAGAATGATCAGCCCATATACACATTGCAACAGGGAGATAGTACCTCTGCTTTGTTACCGGGTTGTGTTACTTTATGCTGCTTTGTACAGGGATAAGGGAAGGAAACTTAAAGCAAATTATCACAGAGTATTTTTTTTTGCTCATTTCACCTAGACCCAAGTCATAGTAGGTATGACACCAGGCATGAATCAGTCATCCCCTGAAAAGAGATGTCAAAAAAGGCTTCCAGAATCCTTCCCACCCTTCCACAAAGAGCTCTGACTTGGAGCGATGGTGGCAATATTTGTGAATAAGGATTTTTTTGGTGTAAAGAAGGTTAAAAGAATCTGGGTTTTTTGACTAAAAACAGGTGCTAGATCCTTTCTCTTATTATCAGTCTTTCTGAGCTACCAAGAAAGGCAGTTCGGAATGAGCTACTCATTGCATTATGTTTTCAGACCCTCCTTCAGCTCTTTCAATTTTGCCGTCCAGTGGAACAGGTTGTCTCTCTGTTATAAATTATCTTGCGCTGTACTCCAACCTTCTTGTGAAATTTGTATCCCTCCAAGCAGTGCTCACTTGCCAGCCTGTTATCTTCTTTCTCTGGCCCAATTAATTTAGAGGCAATCCATTTAATCCCTGAATAGTTTGCACAGACGATTGCATCCTTCCAGCTCCTGTACATCTTTCTCTGAAAGCTTCTCGGTTGGTGATGTGTGCTGCGTGTCAGCCCCGTGTTGCACATTCAGAGGTATTCTTCCATAGAGTTCATGACAGCATCTCAGACAGCAAATAAGGGTGGTCTTCAGTCACGTAAGCTTAAACCAGGGTTAAATTCAATCTGTCCCACCGGATTAACACAGGATTTTAACAAAACCAAAGCAACAGGTTTCATTTTGCTTAAATAATTTTGTTTACAGAATGGCTTTCCACACATCTAGCTACATATTTGTGTGGCTGAATCACTGGGGAGAGAGGAGAAAAAGAGCCAAGAGAGTTTTTTCCTTGAGTCGTTTTAAAAACTGAGAGGCATTTCATCAAGGAAAGCTCGTGAGTTTCTGTGCTCTGCAGCAGTGCTTTTGCAGGTATGAACCTGCTGTCAGTAGTTAAATGAATAGTGTTTTCAAGCTGAACCTTTCAAAAGGAGTTTTAAAGAAGGAATTGGTCCAGAGCCAGAGGTAGAGCAGAAAAAAGGAAAAGAGCCATAGAGTAAAAAAGCAGCAGGAGGCTCAGTACTGGGTAGCATTAAAAATGGTGACGTTTATACCGCAGTAGCATTTAAAGGCTGTAGTCAAAGGAAAGGCCCTTTTAGACAGGCCCCCTGAATATGTGAACAGTTGAGTGGCTGACAAGTGCTGAGAGGTTGGTAGAAGAAAGTAAAGTGGTGCACAGGGAGTAGAAGGGATGATTATGATTAGCTGAACTATCTGCTCATAATCCATCCAACCCTGAGCCTCCCGTGATCGTTATGTAGGTGTAAATTGTTGAACAAGTCAGTGCTCCCAAAGCAGTGCTAGTATTTTAGTACCTGACTGGGTACTTGAAGGATTGCTGCAACCCCAGTCCTACGCTTGGATCCCATCCTGTGAATTCCTGACCGTTCATAGAGTCACATAAATTGGAACGGACCTTTGGAGGTTGTGTAGTCCTCAAAGCAGGGACAGTCTTCAGGCAGGTTACCTCACCAGTTTGAGTTTTGGGTATCTCAAAGGACAGAGACTCCACAGCCTGTATGGCCCTCTGTCAGACCATCGCCATGGAGATATTTGTTTCCTTATTATCTATCTGGAATTTCTCATGTTCCAACTTGTTGTTTGTCTCGTGTTTTATCACTATGCATCTCCTAAAAAGTGTGGATCCGTCTTCACCGTATCTCTTGTGAGATAGTTAAGACAGTAAGATCCTTCCCCCATGGTTAGCTTTCTCTTTTTAAGGATGAGTAAGCCCAGCTTTCAGTGTGTCCTTGGGTGCCATGTGCTCCAGTCCCCTAACCATTATGGTGGCCTCAGCTGGACACAGTCCAGTATGTCAAAATCTCTTTAACATAAAGGAGCCCCAAACTGGAAGGCTCTCCAGACCTTACACTGTGCCTCTGTTACAGGCACAGTGTAAGAATTACTGTTCAGCCTCAGGATAGTGGATCTACCCATAAGGGTGCTATTAGAGATACTGGATCATACTTTACGAAATAGACTGGAGAGCATAAGGACACAGTAACAGAGGATTGTAAGAACGGGCATTGATGAAGGAAATGCAAGGACAGCTGATAGAAACAGGCTTGAAGAGAGACTGTGATCCCAGTTGGGGAAAGGGAGTGAGATTTCATGTAGGACATGAACGCAGATTCCTACTAGTATTTATGAGTTGTAAGCCAGGTAGTTGCACCCTTAGCAACTATCTGTTACAGGCACAACATTAATAATCCATAACTGTGGCAATTTGAAAATCCGAGTACCTCCAGTCTGCCCTTGATGCGTATAGATTCATCAAATTTTGTCTTCTGTAGTGATGTTCCTAATTTTAAGACTTTCTTTTGTCATACTGCGTGTTAGAAGTTGCCAAATCTGACTGATCACTCTCCTGAGACAGCCCTGGGAGAAGCTGGTTCAGGGGTCCGTTTCCTTTGATTAGGCTATCGGGGTTCCTCCATCCCTTTGTGTTTACAGTGGCTGGTTTCTAATCACACAGCTGGACACTATCCTCTTTCCTTGTCATTGTTCTAATGGATGTACTCATCAGAAATAATTTGCAAACCTTGCTCCTTGGAGATGAACCCTTAATAAGATTTTCCCCCATTGGAGTGCAAAAAAGGTCCTTTTTTTCTAGAGCTTCAAGAAAACATTTAGCAACAGACAGAAAGCCACTTAAAGAAATGGGAAAATCTTTACTTCCACAGGCATTCTTGCTGGAGTTACAGCACGGGGTAAATGCTTAAACCAAGTGACGTATTTTTTGTGCCGTTATTTCACCCTTTTGCCCAGGGTCCTGCGTGTTAGGAGGTAGAACTGTTACTGAAAATAGATGTTTAATCATTTCAGCCTCATTTATTAGCCAAGAGTGTTCATACCTCTGTTTCCCAGAATATTCAAGATTCAAACAAGAGGAAATACTTTCTTTTCTTAAAGTCCCAACTTTCATTTCAACGAGGTTTTCCCTAAGAGCTTTCTTTTGATGGAGAGTAAAATTGATTCACTGGCAAAAGGCAGTTTTAGTTCTCCAACCCAGGAAACTTCAAAATGTCATGTTTTGCTGAGAGAAGAAAAACATGAGAAAGGGGAAAACTGAACAGAAAACGAATATAGGACATCTTTGCCATGAAGATTAGAAAGAAAAAGAAGAATTTGTCTTAAAGGGAAAGCAGGAAGAAAAGAAACCTCACCTTCTTTTCCCCAAAGCATCAGACTTTCTGGAAAAAATAAAAAAAGAAGTGTCTCAGGAACTGTGAGCCCTTGCTGCTCTCTGGTGAAGTCAACCTGAGTCAGAGGGAGAAAAGAGCTGCAGCCTGTGTGGGGGTTTGACGGGGACTTGCTATGGATCAGCCCATGCGGTCACTTCTGCAGCAGTTACAGGTGTTGTGGGCATGTGTAAAAATGCCTCTGAGTGGTTCAGTGAGGGTTTATGCACTTACAAAAGTAATCTATAGCATGTGTCCTGGGACCATGGCCACCTCTAGCTCCACGGGAGTCTGAGTTTCCACCCTGGAGTGGGTACAGGCAGAATGGGGTTGGGGGAATTAAAACCCCCCTGGTTCTAGCTGCTGGTAAATCCATGCTGTTAGGATATATTGGTGGTTCAAATGCTATTAAAATCTCCTGGATCTTCTATAGACTAAACCAATCCTCTTATTCAATGTCGGGCAGGTGTCTTCTCCGAGACAAGCCAGACAGGGACCACTGTGTATTTTTTGCCTTTATTCATAGTGCAGGGTGTGCTGCCCTTTCCCACCAGCATCCACTGACGTCAACTAATTATTCTCTGCAGTTGGGTGGATTCCACTGTCTGTGCTCGGAAGAATAACATAGTCTGCACAGCCAGTGTGCTGGGCGCAGGCAGAACAGCTTCTTGATAGTTCTTAACAATTTTTTAAATGTCTTTTTCTGGTACGGAGAATATTCTTACTGCCTAATGCTTTTAGTCAAATTTAGACTTTGGTAGCGTTCCACATCCTACCATTAGCTTAAAAAAAACCCCCCAGTTTTTCACAAACTTCCATCCTAGGTAAAGAGTTGTTCAAGCCCCTAAACAACCTCTCTGCATCTTTGGGTTTCAGCCTTGTTTTGTTCTTCCTCAAATTACCATTGCTGTCAAAATTAATTTTGATTTCATCTAGAGATGTCAGATAAACCTGAAATGTGATTCTCGAATGATGTCAATTGGTGTGATTTAGTGAAGTTAGTGTGCTAATTTAAATGCACTTTCCCTACAATTTTAGCTTTCATTGTGCAGAACTTCCTTCCTGGTGAAGGCATTCTGCCATGGCCAGCACAGCCTTTGTTGTCATTCCAGTCAGTAATAAGAAAAGTTTGAACATTATTATTTCATTAGCCTCTGGTATTCTATATTTTATTTCTGAGGGTTTATTAGTGTCTCAAGTTGCAGTCATGTCTCTCAGACAATTCACACTTCTAAATCAAATGGCACTTTACTCGTGGCAAAATGATTATCATAATTTTTTTTACTGATCTTTGGATACGAAATTTTGCTGCCATGATCATGTTATGTTAGAGTCTAATAAATCTCCTGATAAATTATTCTTATTTTTCAAATAAATTAATCCACCATAAAAATTAATATAGCTGTGCCTAAAATTGGAAACAAGGAAACATTAAAGAGGGAATTGAAAAAAAAAGCAATTACCCATTTAACTGCGCTGGTTTTATGGTTCATTAGTCATGATGTGTGTTGCACTCTCTCTTGAAACACCACAGATACAGTTTGTGCATTATCAGAGATTTTTCTGTTTTGAGATGAATACCTGGAGTGAACAGCAGAGACAACTGCCAGAGAGGAGCTTGTAGTACTGTCTCTATGGAAGTTTGTACAAATGAGTTGCACCTATGTCCATCCACTGTGAATAGCTGAAATGGTGTCCCAGAGAATCTGCACCATCCTCAGCATCCTCAGGCTGTCCTTGAGGCAGGGACCGAGCTTAAGACTTGCAAGAAGTGGTTGGATGCATGCCTACTCACTCTTTGAGCCCCAAAGAACTCCTTTTTGTAGGACATTCATCATAGTAGGTTTTACCCATGGAAGAACCATGGCTGCAGCTGCCAATCCAGCTTGCACTGACATCCCAAGATGCTGAATCCTGCTGATGTCAGCGAGGGGGTACATGCTGGTGCGCAGTGTGGTGCCAGGGCCCACAATGCTGACTACTGTATTCTTGCATCAGCAGTCTGCCTTTGCTCTGCATTTTCCCCACTTTGCTGCTTCCTCTTTGCTCTGTCTCCTTTTTTTCCAGCAGGGTTCATGTTCAGCTGCCCCTGCAGAAGTCACCGAGACGCTCAAGCTCTCAAAACCTCAAGACTGTCTAGTGATTTTTTATTGCCTTACATAATATACACGTAATTATACGTGATGATATAGAAAAGAATTTAATTGCACCTTATTAAATTGATTTGCCATGTAAACCCGAACTATAGTATAATGAAAATTAAATAGGAAAAAAATGTTTTCTTTACAGTATTTTAAAGGGGATTTCCAGGCAAACAGAAAAAAATTTCAAGCACACAGAAGGGTGCAACGCATCTTACTTAGTTTCTCATATGGACGGTGCAGTGTCTACACTTAAGCTGTCACCTTGGTCTCTCTTTTTAACTGTGATGAGTAAAAGATGTTTTTAAATCAGGATTCCTCTTTACTATTTTAAAGGTCTCTTCATCAGCTGTAAAGGAATCCCAAGGTGATCTGCTATAAATACAGGCACCTGCAGTTTCTGGTGACCCTCCACTCTAAACTTCTCAACCCAGGTGTAAGCATTACTGACAAAACAGCCTGGCTGGAAAGATGGGGCTGGCATTTGATTCTCTTGTCTACCCCAATTTCTTATTATTAGACTATGTCTTTCTCAAAGACTTTTTTTCAGTCACAAACACAAGGTTTTGAGGCTGTTTCCATTCTCTTTCTCCCTGTCAGAGGACTCCTCTCATCTTTGTCTCGTGAGTGAGAGATGTGAACTGCTGCTGATGGCTTAGTCCCTGGGCAGATGCATGGACAAAGATCACAAGAATGGCTTTCTGCTGATATATATGAGTACCTGACCCGAAGCCAAGTGGCATGTGAATGGAAATCCTCCTAGTATCATCACTGAGATTTAAATTAGGCTCATTGTCTTGCTGACCTACAGGAGACTAAAAGTGATGATTATTCATAACTATTTGGCATGGTTTCAGCTGGGATGGAGTTAACTTTCTTGCTAGCAGCTGGTATAGTGCTATGTTTTGGATTTGGGATGAGAAATAGTGTTGATAGCACACTGGTGGTTTTGGTTGTCCCTAAGAAATCAAGGCCTTTTCTGCTCCTCACACCACCCCACCAGCAAGTAGGCTGGGAGCACACACACAGCCAGGACAGTTGACCCCAAGTGACCAAAGGGATATTCCATACCATGTGATGTCATGCCTAGTATATAAAGTTGGGGGAAGAAAAAGGAAGGGGGGGATGTTCAGAGCTATGGCATTTGTCTTCCCAAGTCACTGTTATGTATGATGGAGCCCTGCTTTCCTGGGAATGGCTGAACACCTACCTGCCGATGGGAAGCAGTGAACGAATTCCTTGTTTTGCTTTGCTTTGCTTGCATGTGGAGATTTTACTCTACCTATGAAACTGTCTTTATCTCAACCCATGAGTTTTTTCTCACCTTTACCCTTTTGATTCTCTCCCCCAAGCAAGCTGGGGGGAGAGCGTGAGTGAGCGGCTGTGTAGTCCCAGTTTCTGTCTGGTGTTAAACCATGGTGATATTGTCTTTAGCCATGCTGAGTATATGTATGTCCAGAATACATACACAAAATGTATGCATCATTAGGGAAGAGGCAATATAAATGGCTAATTTACTATTTCTTTCTAGAAATCTGGGTTCAAATACCACCTCTCCGCAGATGTGGCAAAGGATGTATGTTATCAAACACTCCTGTCTGTGTAGCGTGGTGACAAATGCAATACATCTGGTATCTATTTAAAGAGGAGACTGGGAAGATAATTCAGTGATTAGAAAAATGAATTGCAATGAGACTTAATAGTGTCATTGACACTGGGGGTCCCCAGGGATGCTCTAGCAAGAGCTGAGTGTCAACTCTATACCCACAGTGCAGAGGACATTGTTGAAAACTGGGCATTAATCCCCTCATTCCATTACAGTTACTGGGCAACAGCAAGTGTTGTGATAAAGGTGAAAAAATGGGTAAGCAAGTAAATTTCCTTTTTAATTGCATTGTCTCTATACAGATACTTGTATTTACTTCACTTTTATTAATAACATTGCTAAAAATGTATGTGTCCTGCAATGTCTTTCATGTGAGGATGGGGAACGTAATACATCCTTTTCCTCTCTAAATTCTCTCCTGTATTGAAATCAAATCGTGGTTTTTAATTATATTTCTGGGGCTTTTTAAATTTTAAAATCTTGTTCACTAACTTAGTCAATTATCAGATGTTATTGTACACCAAGGCCAAGGAGATGTTTTTTTAACACTCATTTACAAAACCATTAACCCTCTTACTTTCTAGTTGCAGCTTAAATATTCACATATCTTCATTGCACATTCAGCTAGACAACAATAAGTTTCCTAAAGAAAAGCTTAACAATGGCATGTTGCCAAACTCATTGTTTGGCCAAATACAGGAACAAGATGGACAAGCCAAGTAATCATCCTAGAACACACTGGTCCCAAAGAGGCCTCTGTGTTTACAGGGACCTGCATCTTCCAAAGTTAATTTGGAAATGTTTCCTATTGTGTATTTCAATAGAAAATAAGATGTAGTTTCTAATTTACTTTCGACAAATAAGAGTCTTAAGACGTTGACAAGCACTGAAAATGCCATCTGCTTGTGTTGTGCCCTGTATATACGGATAATACAGGAAACTTCTTGCAGAAAGTTCTAAAATCTTAAACTTTAATCTGTAATCAATGGAACTCTCTTTGCAGAACTGGTTTGTTTTGTTTGGTTGGGGTTTTTTTTTGTCTCCCAAAACTGTGTTATTGTGTAAAAAAAAAAATTCTAATTAAATATTATTGGAGAGAATACAGAAGTAATGAGAAAATCAGCACACCCCCCAGTGTGAGCAGGAAAACAGAGATTCGATTTACTAACCAGCCCATCGCAGTGTTCTGCAAGGGCTTAGGAAGCAACTCATTTCCAAAGCAGTTTGGATTTTTTTGCCGCAAATCTCGGCTGTGGAAAATCTGCACAAAAGTTCCATTACATTATGTGCACCTGGAAACCAGGTAACCCTTCTACACTAATTTCTCTCAATAGATAAGTCTGGGCTCATAGCTTGGTACGCAGGGTGATGGGCCCAACTTTGTCTCTGCAGCCTTCTTAAATATTCCTGACTCTCCCTATTCTTATAAAACTACATCATTGGTAAAACCAAAAAACTTCTTGCATTCATCTTCCCTCCCTTCCAAGCGCTCCAAAGCCCTGACGCACTCACCTCTCTTTCCTGTGGTGATTTTGCTGTGTCCCTTTCGTCATTCTATTCTTTTTCCACACATATTTATGGTGATCTGATTCCAGGTTCAGGTAGCTTTCACTCTGCAGAATACAGATTTTATATGTACGGCGTAAACATGCCCCTTGCTTTCTTCCCATGCTCATTACTTATCTATAGTAAGTTAGTGATAACGAAGCGCATTGGGGTACAGCTATACAGGGTATTATAACAACATACGGAGGTGGTACTAATTCTGTAGATCTTACCATGTAAATCGAATATAGGAAGGACTAAATAGATAAATGAAGTGGAGCAAAGAGCTGAAGCGACAGGTCATTCGGCGATAATGGTACCAGCACAGGGAACAATTGTCAGAAGCTGTGGTTCCTGCTCTGCTCCGCTGGCTGTGGCTGGCTCCTCCTACTTTAATTCCTTGAATATCATAGATGTTCATCTATTATCTCTAATTGTGTCACTTTTATACATAGAAAATGAATCACATGTGCAGGGGAGGATGTTTACTTGAAACTGGGCCAAACATAACACTGTGTTTAGGTGAGCGTAGCTCAACTTTTGTCACTGAAAGTTTTGGAGTTGTTTTTGGTTTTGTTTTTGTTTTTTAAAGGTTTTGCAGGTTTGAAGCAGGTCTGAATTTTAATAGTAATTCCAAAGTGATTTGGGTTAAAATATGATGTGATCAGGTATGAGAACAGAACTTGGTGTGCTGTCTTTGGTGGCTTTAGGGAAGGAAAGAATTTGGTGCTTGTTGCTCAGATTGGCACTTATAAGATTAAGAAACATTGCCAATAACATACATTTTACCTGAAGATTTAGCGGTTCTTCTGAAACACTCTTAATTAGCCTCATGGTACCTTTCTGTGTATTTAGCACAAACTTACATTGTGTCTACTTTACAAAATACAGTGAAGCATGGAGGGTTAACTTACTACCCTGAGACCATTCAAATCAGTGGTAGAAACGGGAATTTCATTGAGGATCCCTAACATCAAGGTCCTGAGAGCACCAATGGGCTTCTCTGATCCTGACCAGCCTCACATGTGGCTCCCCTCACACCTGCTCACGGGTGCAGGACCCCGTCTCAGCTCAGCCTGGGGCCCTCAGTTTGGGCTAGAGCAGCCTTGTACGTGTGCTGGCCTCCAGCTCTGCTGCTCCTCTGGATGGACCTCTTTGACTCTCACTGCAGGCTTGTCTCCAGCCCCATCTCCTGGACGGGAATCTTGGACCCACAACTGTAGCCCTGTCTCCAGCCCTGCCTCTGGTCAAGCCCTCTAGATCGACCTCTTTAACCCATTTTGTAGCCTTGTCTCTGGCCCCATCTCCTTTTGCTCCTGACTTGGCTTCCTGGATGGACTCCAGCCCTGGTTTATTGCTTGCCATGTCTGGGGCTGTCAAAGGACCCTGTTACCATTCCCCCGCTGTCTGACATGTTCAGGTCCTTCAGGACTTCACCTGGTCAGTGAGGAGTGTGCTGGGTCACCCTCAGCTCTTGGCTTCCCTTCCCTTCAGCAGCAGCTGGCCCTCCCTGTGCCCAGATGACTAAATCCCATTTTTTTCTCATCTCTTTCCATTGTACCATGCTGTTAGAATAAAACATTTTTAAAAACAATTTTGCTTGTGGAGTGGGAAATTATCAAAATACATGGGAAAATAATGGCTTTGCTAAAGAAGTGCAGGCTTGCATATATTATTCTTGACTTTTTTACTTCCTTTTTTTTCTGTGATAGGAAACTTTAAATTTTATTTAAGATGTCCAAGTTTGTTTTTAAGATTTTCCAACCAGATAGCCTGTAGAGTAACCGAAGAAGCCAATACCATCACAGTTGTTGAAGATGGGGGTGTTGGCTGTGGAGGCAGTATCTTCCAGATGAGTATCTCTCCAGTAGTCTTACCCTGGAGAACAATTCCAGTAGCTTGCCGGATACAGATGTTGCTTAGCTCCTCAGCAATAGATTGAAGGCAGCTCACTGAGGAAGACCATCCATCCACACAGGGACATTTCATTCCAGGGTGTATCCTGTTGCAGTGTCCTGGCACAGAGGGTTCAGTTGGTGGTGCGGAATGGAGAGTTGTATGTGGATTTGAAAAGACCATGCGTGATATCCATGTCTGAGAGGGATTTAGCATGGGCTCTAAATAGTCAGGGCAAAAGGAAGCTGTAGTTATTTTAACAAAGAAATAGTTCTAAAGTGTGAAAGTTCAGCACTGAACAGCCACAGCAATATTTTGTGTGTTGCAAAAACATTGCCCTAGTGCTGTGAACATTTATTTTGGTTTGAAAAGGGAGCAATTTCTATTATATTTGAGAAAACAACTCAACCTATGGGCAAAAAGATGTCACTGCTGAGTCTATGGAAGGGGGAAGGGAGTTATAAGCTGGACGACAAATGGATTTGACTAGGAAATGTTTCAATTTTCCAGGAAAGTTTTACCTTCAATCTGTCATTGTTTGGGCTGGACTGACCACTGAAACGAATGACAGATGCTCCCCCCACCTCAAACCAGGACACAAACACATGAGAAGATTGATCTTTATTGTCAGTTTTCTTTGAAATGTTTTAGCTTTTCATTAAAGAGAAGAAATATTTTGTCAGAATAGAGATTCCATTTCTGAAGGCATTTTCTGTTGGGAAGACTGATAGGAAATTTTTGACTGGCTTCATAACAGTTACTGTGTTCTATAACGAAACGAAACCTCAGGTGAACACACAGGAAATATGTGTTCTGAAAAAAAATCACTCGTAAATAAAAAAAGAAAGTTCAGTTCCAGGTGTTTTTGTGACTCTGTCCTTTTTTCACAGATGCGGAGGAATAGCTGTGAGAAGCAAAAAATGCTTGACACACAAACAGGATGCAAGCGTTTATACTTACTGGTGAATTACATGAACTCTCCCAGTCAGCAAACACCCACCTTTCCCACTGCAGGAGGGAAATCCTGAGATTTGGGATGCTTTAGAGTATGATCGTGACAGCCTCATGTGTTCCAAGAGTCCTGTTGAAAACAAAGGGAATATCAAAATTGGGACTATCTACAGGTGTCTTGTCTAAAGTAGCAAGGGACAAACCTAATGATTTCTGATTTTTCTGCCTCGAGATCCCATGTTCTGTTTCCTGTATATTCCTGTGAAGCCTGACCAAGATTTTTTGAAAAACAATTCAGTGCAGCACTGTATTATTTAATAATGTACTCACCATATAAAAGGATGAAGCCAAAGCGATAAGAGTAATCTCTAGGTTCAAACTAAAAATTCCCTTTAAAAAAACAAACTACAAAGGCCCCAAAATAAATTAAAAGAATGTAAAGCAAGAGCAATAAGGTACTCTTGGGAAAGTTATATAGGTCCATTACTACATACCTTCAAGGCCTTGGGAACAGGGCCTTGTTGAAGTGCATAATAGAATAGCTATAGGAAATATGCCCACTTGTACTTTATTGTGTAATTAAATGCTGTATAAATTTTTGGTGTACCATGATGGCACACAAAGAATATAAAAAAAGAGTATTATAGGAAAACATCAGTTCAAACCAGCTGTTTCCTTCTACAGATTAGCTGGTGTTTTCACCACCTGAAAGGAAGATAGATGATGTATGAACAAGAGAAGGACCAGACAGCCAAAAGCAATACAATTATTGTATTGTTGCTGTGTTTTTTAAAGCATAAAATTGAAATGGATAGTGCCGCTTTGGGGGAAAAGTTTATTTTTGAAACTTATTTTTGAAAGTTTATTTTTGAGAGGATATTTTGCAGTAGAAGATGGTATTTTTCAGTTGAGGTTCTACAAATAGTAATAAAGATCAATGGGACCTACCTATTTAAGCCTTTAATAAGTCTCATCAACTCATTTTAAATGAGTGTAAACGTATTTTGTTAATTTAGGATTTGGAAGAGATGTATCCGTTTATAGTGGATGAAGCATGGAGTGGTTACAATCACTGGTCCAAATTGACTCAGAGAGTCAGAACTGATCTGCCCAAGAAAAACAGAGACACTCCCTTTAAGTCATTAAAACAAACAATATATAGAGATATCTATATACCAAGGTCTGGTGTATAGACCTATGACTGTCTTATCCACAGAAGCTGAAATTTGTGGTAGAAGAACTATCATGCTTGACCAATCTCATAGCCTTCTATGATGTTATAACTGGTTGGCTGGATGAGGGCAGAGCAGCAGATGTCATCTACCTTGACTTCAGCAAGGCTTTTGACTCTGTCATAACATCCTCCTTAGGAAACTGAGGAAGCGTGGACTAGACGAGGGGACAGTGAGGTGGATTGAGATCTGGCTGCGTGACAGGACTCAGAGGGTTGTGATTAATGGAGCAGGGTTGAGTTGGAGGCCTCTGACCAGTGGTGTCCCCCAGGGTCAATACTTGGACCAGTATTGTTTAACGTATTCATCAACGACCTGGACGAGGGGAGAGAGTGTATGCTCAGCAAGTTCGCTGATGATACCAAACTGGGGGGGGGTGGCTGAGACCCCAGAGGGCCGTGCTGCCATCCAGTGTGAGCTAGACAGACTGGAGCTGGGCAGAGAAGTACATAATGAGCTTCAACAAGGACAAGGGCAGGGTCCTGCACCTGGGGAGGAAGAGTGTCAGGCAGCAGTATGGGTTAGGGGTGGACCGGCTGGAAAGCAGCTCTGAAGAAAAGGATCTGGGGGTCTTGGTAGACAGTAAATTATCCATGAGCAAGCCATGTGCCCTTGTCGCCAAGAAGGCCAGCGGAATTCTGGGCTGCACAGGGAAGAGTGTGGCCAGCAGGTCAAGGCAGGTCATTCTCCCCCTCTGCTCTGCACTGGTGAGGCCACAACTGGAGTACTGTGTCCAGCTCTGGGCTCCCCAGTTCAAGAGGGACAGGGAACTACTGGAGCGAGTCCAGCGAAGGGCAACAAAGATGATGGAGGGACTGGAGCATCTCCCTTATGAGGAAAGGCTGAGAGAGCTGGGACTCTTTAGTCTGGAGAAGAGAAGGCTGAGGGGAGACCTTATTAATGTTTACAAGTATCTAAACGGTGGGTTTAAGGAGGATGGAGCCAGACTCTTTTCAGTGGTTCCCAGTAACAGGACAAGGGGTAACGGGCACAAGCTGGAACAGAGGAAGCTCTGAACAAATATGAGAAAAAACTTCTTTATGGTGAGGGTGACAGAGCACTGGAACAGGCTGCCCAGGGAGGTTGTGGAGTCCCCTTCTCTGGACATTTTCAAGACTCGCCTGGATGCAGTCCTGAGTAATGTGCTCTGGGCAATCCCGCTTTAGCAGGGGAGTTGGACTAGATGATCTCTAGAGGTCCCTTCCAACTCTGAAATTCTGTGATTCCGTTATTTCCACACCTCCATTGTCATAACTGAAAGGATATTGATGTATTATGCTGGTGTTGAATTAAAATTCTGGGCTTTCCAGCAGTGAGACCTGTACTCACTTTGAGTCCGTATTGTCAATTCAAGTCTGAAATAGTGTGTGTCAAGAGGGAACCCAGCACAGCGGCCACTTCTACGCTAGCTCAAATGCTTGACTTCAAGTTGCATGTTAGACATTGCTGGATCCCAAACCTGGACTTCTCTTCCTTAGAAAATTTCAACCTGAGAAAAGTCTCCCATATCACAGTCTTCACCTGAATTTGTTTGTTTTTTTTTTTTCTTTCTGTCCTTCTGCTGGAAATTATTTGACTTCTGAGAAACACAGGGATGGGCAAGAAAGAATAATTAGTTATGGTCATTTACACTCAGATAACTGTCATCATAAAGGATTTGCTAACACATATCTTGCGGCTGTCCACGGGATACAATCAGAATTGTCCATTTGTTATCCACAGATGCTGACATTAAGCATGAATAGATTCAGATCACAATATGATTTTTTTTTTTTTGCCTTAAGTTTGTCACAGGAAAACTTAAATTTTTATATACTTTTTTTCATAAAGAAATAAAAATGAAACATTTATTTTCAGATTGCTTTTAGCCAAAATGGCCTTATAATGGCTAAATACATCAGTAAAGTTCATGTTTCTGAAGCACTGACTTTTGAATCAGCTACAGACAATAGAGTGCATTTCTCTGTATTACATTTCATTTTGGGATCACTGTTACCAGGGATCTGTTTTGTTTACTTTTGGGTATAGGTCTCTGGAGACTCATAGATAATGTGTTGATTTTTCTCTGATCAGCTATGAGATTTATCAAGGGCACTGGGGATATTTTGATAGTAGCCCTGGGAGTATGCTCAGGGGAGGCAATGAAGACAGATGAACAGCTTATGCAAGGCAATAGCTGAAACAAAAATGTTATTAAAATTGAAAAGACTTCTAACAATAATTTACGTGTGTCCTGTGAAACAAAGAGCATGTGTCAATATTCTGAATTTCAAAATGTGTTATTTTGATGATGCATGTCAAAATAAAAAGTCAACATTTCCAAATTCATTTAGTGAAAAATAAGAAAAAGAAAGAGAGGATAGCTTTGTCTTGTTTTTTATAAAGCCAAATGTGGAAATGACAGAACTTCCCTAAACTGTTCAGATCTTTCTTTGTTTTACTCACCTCTGTAACAGATGCTGACCGTACACGTTGCAGGGGACAGATACTTGTCTTTCAGCACTAAAAGTGTAGGGATCTACCCATGGACTAACAAACGCCTTTGGATACTTACCGTGCTTGCTGTGGCCATCTGTCAGTCATACACAAAATATTCTTTCTGTTCAGACTTTTTTTAAAAAAACGCATCCTTTTCTGAAAAGAAATACCTGTCTTCTGCCTTTGCCCTCTCACTGTATTTCAAAATGGACAAAGCATATGATATAATAAAAAAACAGAAGGTCCTTCTAGATTCTGTATGCCTTCACATGTTTACAAATAGTGGTTGGATTCTATTAGAAATTGTCAAGTTGCTGACATTATGTTAGGTTTGGAACAGTAATGGTCAATTCAGTGGGCTATGCTTTGTGTTCCATCATTGCTTATTGAGACAGACATTTTTTTTGAGGGGGAACAAAATGTTTCCTTCCCTTTTAGTCAGTTTTTTGTTTTTCTCTTTTTTCTTGAGAACATTTGATAAAGTCACAGTCCCCCAGCTCAGATTTTGAAATGAGCTCCCTTGGAATTGAATATGGTTGGGATCACTGCCTTTCTTGAGAAGACTGGGGAAGAGAAGGTTTGGTAAAAACATGTAGGGATTTGTCTTCCTTTGGAGCTCATATCATGGGACACTTGAACAAACTGGTGAACACTTTTCAGGGACTCTAGCACTATGCTGTGCTTGTGCATAAAGGCAGTAAAATTGGTTTCCTGTAATAATAATTAGAAAAGCATTATGACAGAAGTTACTGTGTTTGTAAGGTTATCAGATACTAAAGCTGATGACATTTCTGCTCTCCTTTATTTTTATCACAAAATCATATTTGAGTCAATTGTTTGCTCTCAAAGGCAAAATAATTGCAAGAATTTAATTTCAGGGGCAGAGAGGAAAAATTAAAATGAAAAGTTAAACAAAGGCAGCAGCATTTATTTATTGCAATTCCAACTCCACTCCCCACCCTTCCTTTTTTTACAGTCGGTGATTTGGGAGAAAGTGGGGCTGATTCATGTCCTTCAGGGTGGTTGGTGCTATGATCACCACAGAGTGCCAGATGCTAAAAGCCCAAGCACAAGAAAGAGTGAGTAGTTCAGCGGTGTTTCTTCTTGCTCTCAATGCTCCACATCCCCCCAGGATTGCAGCAGCGCTGAGCAGCCAGAGGGTTTCATGAAGCGGGACTCATTCAACTGGAGCACAAAGAAGATAAGCAGACATGAAACTGAGATAATAGTGGCTTTTCCACATGTATGTCATGAGGAAAATGGATTATCCACAGATTGGTGTTGGAGAGATTTTGAAGGATGGTAGGGATGCAAAGGCACCAAGGTCTCAGGAGTGACAGGGCAGGTGCTGGAGGGAACGTCCCCACTGGAGTTTGAATTCATGGGTGCAGGATGGAAAGAAAGCAGAGCCTTAGCTGTTGGATTTGGGAGGCTGCAGGCAGCAAGCCTGGCTCTCTGGCAGCACAACTAAGATGAACTTTCAGCAACAGCCATGAAGACTCTGAGGCACTAGCGGGTAAAATAGTGACCTGTTCTTGATAAAGGAGGGATGAGGAATTGTACAGCATCAGCTCACGCATGACTTCCTGGATTAAATGGGTGGCCTTTTCCTTAGGTGAGTTCATAGTAAATATTTCGGTAGTATTTCAAATATTTCTTGCTCCTCTGGAAGGGAGTAATAGCATTATTTCACGCCATGAATAGTAAAAGCATCCCTTGGAGATGATAAAATCCAGCTGAAGGCTGTTTCCTGCAGTCCTCTGTGCACAATGTTCCCTGACCTCATAGTTTGCAAAAGAGAGTTGCTGTTAATTGATTCAGCAATAGTTCTATGATGAAGCTGTCTGTCATGACTGGATGTTGTTTCAGTATTTGACAATGCAGCATTAATTCCCACCACCATATTCTTGGGAAAAACAGTGACAGAAAAGTGCCCCTCCCCTATTCTGTGTCTTTTGCCTCCCCATGTGCCAGGTGGTCATGAGATTTTTTTTTTTTTTGCATTCAAGGTAGGATGCTGTCGTGGTTTAACCCCAAACAGCAGCTAGGACCGCACAGCCACTCACTCACTCCCCCCATGGTGGAGGAAGAGAGGCAGAAGAGTAAAAGTGAGAAAATTTGTGGTTTGAGATAAAGACAGTTTAATAAGTAAAGCAAAAGTCGCACGCACAAGCAAAGCAAAACAAGGAATTTGTTCACTGCTTCCCATCGGCAGGCAGGTGTTCAGCCATTCCCAGGAAAGCAGGGCTCCATCTCGCGTAACGGTTACTTGGGAAGAAAAATGCCATCACTCAAAACATCCCCCCTTCCTTTTTCCTCCACCAGCTTTATATACTGAGCATGACATCACATGGTATGGAATATCCCTTTGGTCAGTTGGGGTCAGCTGTCCCGGCTGTGTCCCCTCCCAATTTCTTGTGCGCTCCCAGCCTACTCGCTGGTGGGGTGGTGTGAGGAGCAGAAAAGGCCTTGATTGCTTAGGGACAACCAAAATCACCAGTGTGCTACCAACGCCATACCCACCCCAAACCCAAAACATAGCACCATACCAGCTGCTAGCAAGCAAGTCAACTCGGTCCCAGCTGAAACCATGTCAGATGCTAATTTGGTTGTTCTCATATTCGTCTTTTAGTTAGCAATTAGGTAAAAATAACAACAGCTTACCATCAGCATTGACTTTGCTGCAGTGTCTTTAGGCTGTCATTTTTATAGTGTAATACACGTGCCAAAAGCCTTCAAAAGTGGTGAAAGTCCTGCATGAAGAAATAAACCACATATACGTATTAGTTTCTGGCCCAATGAAGGAAGGAAGAATTTTTTGCAATCTGTATTATGAAGATTTTTTTTTGTGTTTTACCTTCAAGTTAGTTACCTTCCATAGGGCTTTCAAAGGAGGAGGCAGAGGGGTTGAACCTTTGTCACTTTTCAAAACAGCTTCATTTAGATTGGAAACTTTTGGAAGGATATTTTTTTCTATGTTGTTTACACAATGTAGTCCAATGTGGAAACATGCCCTGGACAGTGTAACTCCGATCTCTGATCGAGCTCCTTATTACTGTAATGGAGATATCGACCCAGTCCATGCCAGAGTCCCACTGACCACTCCTGCAGGTGTATACATCCAGGAACATATTTTCTGTGGTGGTAACATGAAGTTTCTTTTTTTGTGTGCTTAATGTTATATAAATTTTTCTTATGAAAAAAAACCAAACCCCAAACCCCAAACACAAAACCAAACCCACAACAAAATAGAGGAGCAACGATGATTTCAGAACTGGGGTCATTTTGAAATCACATTTATCCAGTACATGTCAATAATGCTACAAAAATTTAATCTTTTCAAATGTATCTTGACATGTATCTTAATGAATGGTACTTATTGTGTATCACTGTATTGCTGTAGAAAAAAAAGTGTTTTCTAAGAGTAAGTATTAGCTGAGGCTTACATACATAACATTTGTGACATGGGAAACACCCCTTACTGCTTTACATTTCCTATAAAATTTAGTTTTTGTTTGATTAGTAGATAACTCGGGTATCATCCATTTAGCAACGCGCTGTTTCCTCTGTCACGTGGCAAATTATGTTCTGCAATAAGTCAGTTGAATGATGTTATACTAAATTAATTTTCTCTATTGCCATTTATACTAAGTAACCATAAAATGTCACTGGTTTACATTCTGCAGGGTTGAGAAACCTCTTGATGTTGCCAAATATGATTTTGTGCTCTGCATCTGTCACTCAGATTTTTTCTCATGTCTTAAGAAAAATCAAGCTGACCTAACATTAGGAGCTTTTGTGGACAAAAGAGACACTGAATTCAGAGAACCTAAGTTTGTCTTCTGTTGGACCTAAATGACTTCTCTTCCCCATGTGTAAAAGGGGTGCAAAGATACTGATTTATTCCGTAAAAAGCCTCCAGATTCATGGAGCACCTGTTGATAGGCAGGTTGTGGCAAAAGCCTTTTCAAACAAAGTGCTCCTGAACCCCTCTCCAGGCCAGGAGAAGGAATTCCAGCATCCCAAGGCAGAGGTGCATCCTCTCTAAAACTGCATCACCTGATTGACAGAATAAAATACTGGGATAGGATAGGATGGGACGTGTGAAGTCAGGTGGGCACAAAGCCTTATTCCCTGCATGCTAAAAAAACTTAGAGGTAAAAGCACAAATCTGCTCTTCAGTGGCTTCATTCTTAGTATAAAGAGCAGAGCAGTTGGATGAAATCTCTTTAATGCATCTCTCCGGTGACAAAAAAATATATGGTCTTTTTTGGCACTGCTGCTGCCAACACCTCAATCTTTTGGGTGTAAATGGCATACCCTGCAGTTGGCCACCCTTGGCATTGTGCATTCACACATCACTTACATATAGGAAAGATGGAGAGGGACCCTTTATCAGACAGTGTAGTGATTGGACAAGGGGTAATGGCTTTAAACTGAAAGAGGGGAGATTTAGATGAGATATTAGGAAGAAATTCTTTACTGTGAGGGCAGTGAGGCACTGGAACAGGTTGCCCAGAGAAGCTGTGGTTGCCCCATCCCTGGAAGTGTTCAAGGCCAGGCTGGATGGGCCTTTGAGCCACCTGGTCTGGTGGGAGGTGTCCCTGCCCACGGCAGGGGGGTTGGAACTAGATGATCTTTAAGGTCCCATCCAACTCTAACCATTCTGTGGTTCTATGATCACAGTCATGACAGTGATGCTGCAATCCAGTCACTTACAGGGTTTGTTGAAAAGGGGCTGTGTAAAACCAGTAGCAGGTTTCTGCCTTCTCTGTGCTCAGGGCCCTTTTTGCTGATGATAAGGCAGGGTAGGGGGGGACAGGGGGAGGTGGAGCAGCAAAGGGAAGAATAAATTTACAGTTTCTTCCCTTAACCCTGCAGAGCCTGGGGAGGAAGGTGGTTGATCCCACCACGCATGACCAGTCGATTCGTTGACTTGTGCCCATCACTCAGGGATCTGCCACGCCTGAGTGTGGACTTTTACTGGGGTTGGGGAAGGTATAATATGGGGATAGTGGTGCTGCTCTACAGGAATACTCCTAAGGTGAGGAATATAGCATGACAGCGGGTCTCCAGCAAAGTCCACTGGGCTGTCTGGTGACACTAAATCCATATACATAATATGCTGTTGAGAGATACAGAATTTAGGCCTCCTGATGCCACTGTTTGTCATGTTGTTCTTCAGGATACACAAGCACACTAAGGGGAAATTTACTTCACCTAGTTTTAGCCCTCCAAGTGTTAGGTATCCAAAGTAAGATGGGATTCTGCTCAGATTATAGGAAGAATATTGTGCACTTCCAAAGAACAGCTCAAGCCATCTGAAAACAGACAGGAAACACAGACAGGATCACTATTTTACATGGGGGCTCTTCTGTATCTCTTTTGCCCAGTGAGGGCTTGTGGATGACTGGTTTAGACAAGATGACTCAGCTCCAGCCCTTTGCGGTTGAAGCTAGAGGAGATGATTTTCCCCTTAGGTAATCAGAATTTAGCCAGGAGGGCAAATATGATAATGGAATGCTTTGTCATGAAGTTCCCAACTACAGAAATCCAACCTGAATAACTAATTGTTAATGGAGATCTTTACATGCTAATTAGGGATTCTTTCCCTGAACAGAGTGTAAATTATTGAATGCTCAGTTTTTCTGACCTTATCCAGAGGGAAAGCCTTTGGTAATAGGCTGTAATAAGTCTCTTCTCAGGATGATCTATGGCATGATTTTGAAGCCATTAATTTAGCTGTCATATGTCCTGAAAGCATAACATAAATCTAGACAGGAAAAATGGAATAGGGATTGACTGGTAGAAGCAAGCTGGAGAAATAACAGCCTGAAGTTGAGACAGTTGGATGAGAGTATGGCTCTGGTGCAAAGCCGCTGCAAGCGAAGAAGGTACGGGTGCAAGGCAAGACCCTGGGGAAAAGAGGGAGAAGGCTGCGTGAGGCATATGGGTGCCACCCAGCTTCGCAGACCACTGCACCCAGCCACATCACCAAGAGGTGAGAAGGTTGTGTGGAGCTGGTGTTGTGTGATTGTCAGCATCAGTGTAACCTCTGCCAGGGAGAGGCAACAGTCTTCACTTCTGTTTCATCCCTTCTGTTTTATCCCTTCTGTTTTTAGTTTTAGGTTACTGCTCTTCTCCTGATCCGTGATCAAGGGCAACACAGCACCACAAATCAATGTGCGTCAACAGTTGTACGGCAGTGTAGGAGTTACTGTAGTTTTAATAACCTTAAACTGAGAGTCAGCCACAAAGAGCAGGTTAACAAGTTTTGGAGCGTCAACTCTGCAAAAGATTTTGCTAGGAGAAGTTTGAGCAGATGAGAGTACAAGTTTGGGTGAAGGCTCTTGAGTGGAAAGTCTGAAGATTAATAACTGTTACAGCACACAACAAGTGATTTGTTATTACAAGAGTTTACTTTGACTGCTTGTTTACTGGCTTTTCCCTTTAGCTGACTAATTGATTACCTCTTGGTAAGAGATAAAAATTAAGTGAAATAACTCACTCCTAATGAGCTACATGTAATTGCAGAAATAAGTGTATTACCATGAGATTGCTTCTCATTGGAGAAGTACAGAATTCCCATTTCATCCCCATTGACAGACTAGAAGACTAAAGTCAATCCAAAATAGTTTTTAGATGCCTAAACTTTCACTGACTTCACTGGAAGTACACGTGGGAGAGCAGAAATTAGATGACAAACACCTATTCAGTTCCTGACTTAACAGTTTAAAGGAATTATTTCACTTCTTGTTTGGAGAATGTGTTTTTCATACAGAGCTTTCTATTATGGCCTTCAGCACACTGTCAGAAGCAGCCTCTAAGTAAGAATATACTTATTCTTAAAACAAAGAGGCAAAACAAGATTAAGGCTGGTAACTTTGTTGTAAAGCAGTAGTGTGACAAATCATGTTTTCTTGTGGCAGAGAAAGTCTTGTGACCTGAACAAGTCAGGTGACCTGGATGTGCTCCACAGTGCAGGAGTTCATTGGGTTCCCCAGCCAGTTGTCCTGGCCACCACATACATGTGTTTAGCCTCTTGCCTGCCCTATGGCCACATCCCCACTTGCTGCCAGGGTAGATGCTCAGGAAAAGCCTGCTGTTGTCAGAAAAACTCACATTTGGGAGACCCATGGTAACAAAAACCAGGAGGCCCAGTGGTGGGGCCAGATGGTGAGCTGGATGGACTCGGTGGGCTCAGGTGGTTCCCAGGGTGTAGGGGGTGCTTTTTTTTTAAAGCATACATATGGGGAAGAAGAGTTCAGGGTGCAAAAGTGAGTAATTGCATGATGATATGAGCAGTGTGTTGGGTTTTTTTCTCCAAGGCCCTGGATAATTCACTATGAGGTTGAATTGGGGTCAGATGAAGACCCTGCACTAAGCCTGACCCCCAGCTTTCTTGAGAAAGACAAGGGGTGCTCAGAACCAGCCAAGTGCTGGTTACCCATAGGAAATCTAACAACCAACTTGGACAGCCAGAAATACAATATATTTGTAAAAACATATGACTTTGGCAAATAATGATTTTTTTGCCCTGTTCCTGAAAATCCAACATGCATCCTGGGGGATGCTTTACACGCCCAATCCCTATGCTTTGCCAATAAAGAAGTTTTTAAGAAGGAAAGGTCAGCTGAAACATTTTTTTTTTCAGAAAATCTAATTCCAGACTGAGGGCAAACCTTTGAAATGTTACTGAAAGAAGAAATACTGAAGGAAATAAATGTCTTGGCCAGTCTATGGCATTCATCTGCAATGGGTGCAGGTGACTGCACCCTCAGCTGGAACTGGGACACTACAGAGCCATGAAGCTTCTACGTGATCGTATGCTTTACGATAGTGGCATCATGTGCAAGGCTGCAGCCTTCTTCACTCCAGAATAAACCAAAAGCTCGGGATAAATCCGTACTAATGGAGAAAGAAGTATATAATGCTTGCTTGTCCTGTGGTGACTGTGGTTATAAGACTTCAATGGGTTAGGACCTCTATCTAATTGTCAAATAAGCAAAAAACAAAAGAATTACCTCTCCCCAAGGGAGTGTGCAGCTTTAGCCCACACATCTTAAATTCTTCCCTTATTTTGAGATGGATGTTTTAGAAAACTATTTCAGACATCAAGTCTCAATTTTTCTGATTAAATGAATAACTTATTGCAGATCACCTCGTAAGTTATATTGTAGTATTAGATTTCCTACATCCTTCAGCTTTCCTTTCTGTACACATATGTCAAGAAAGGCGGTGTTGTATATGTGTAAACTGGGCTAGAATTAACCTGTATGATATGCTGTAGAAATATTCCTTAGAAAATAGGAAATAGTATTAAAGGATTAATTCTAGGTTTTTGCATGTGTTGTTTACTCCCCATGTTGCCATACACATTGAGGTATGAAAACAGAGAGAATGGTAATTCTTAAGAGTCTGCATTGAAAATACTATTTTTATTTTGATCACTGTCCTGCTCCAGATATGAACAGCATTAAAACTCATGTTTCCTGAAAAGCGGCTGGTTTTATAGTTAAAATAATCAGGAAAAGAGCATTGGGACAAATGTATATGTATAATAAGGAGGAATAAATAAGAGTAGAAAAAAACCTGCTGCTGTTGTACTGCTGTCAGAACATAGCTATAGGAATTTCACAGGTAGTTATTATTGCATTTTACGTTCTGTTGGAACGAGATAGTTTTGAAATGCTAATAATGCTCAGATAGTAAAACTGAGTAGGGTTCCAGCATTAATAAAGCAGGTAGTAATCTTCCCTTCGCTCTGATGCATTTGCAAAGTTTATCTACCCTCCCAGAACAAATCACTAGAAAAAAACACAGTATTTGACATTGGTTCATATTCAGTGTGGCCACCGCTCTGCAGGGTGCAGTTGGGGCAGCAAAGGATGAGGAAGGGTTAAGGGGTGTGTAGGACATCAGGAATTTGAGAAGAAACATATGTAAACAAAGAATTTACTGCTAGTATGATTGAAACCTTAACAGTCTAATCCAAGAATAAATAATAGTCCAGATCTAATTATTACAGAAAAAAAGAGAATCTTTCAATGTAGAAAAAGCTCCAATAACATAATAATGATGGGAATACAGTTAAAGTTATTATTCCCTCTCTGCTTAGTTTCTAGACCTTTTCTGCCTCACCTTTCCCCTGCTCCTTGGGTCCTAAGGTCGGTGGTTTCATTTCAGTGGTGGTGGCAGATGAGGGGGCTTATGGCCAGTTGTCAGCATCTGGAGTCATTTGCTGGGAGGAGTAGGATGTTCATGGTGGTGGTTTCCTCTCCCTCATTTCAGGACACACGTGGGGTCATGTTTGTGTGTTTGCTAACACACTTTTACACCTTACTCTTTCCTCATTGCTCTGCAACTCCACATTACATCCAAATTTACTATGTATGGTGCATTTTACATATGTTAGAAATACTAGTTCTCTTTGTTACCCCTAAAGCCACTTTTGTCTAGCTCCAGCTTGTCCAGGTTGAGGAAAGCTCAGATGGAACAAGCATCATCAGCCTTCTCCTGAAGCCTTAAAAGCTCAGTACAAAGCCCGTGGCTTCTTAGTGGCAATGGCAATACCAGTACTACTGGTTTACATGGTAATAACCTGCCCATTTTCTGCCGTCCATTCCCCTTGTGGAACATCCAATCATTTAATTACGGATGTTTGAAGGCACATCCTGACCACCCTTTTAGTATCCACTTATGGGCCTGCTATGAATTTTCTACATAAGAAACCTTAATATTAGATATAGTTCCAGAGAAGAAGAAATTTATATTTTTTTTCAGGGATAAGTTCACTTAAACCTGCCTTTCTCATTGTTCTTCAGATCACCCAAATTAACTGTGTGCTCTATCTTTAAGTGATGAGTTAAAGGACCAACTGGGTAAAAAGAAAGAAAATGAATTCACTAGGCGTTTCCTCATATTGCAAACTCCATGAGATAGGACCATTTCTTCTTAAATGTCTGTAAGAGATCAAACACATGAAGGTGCTCACGTGGTTGGAATCTCATCCAAATTACTTGGCAGGGGACCACCAATAAATCAGATTAGACAGGTGATCCCACTGTTCCTGTCATTTTTAATTAAACTAGTTTTCAACAATCCTATTTCTATCTGCTGAGGATATTCCAAGGTGTTCAGTGGTGAGTGACTCCATCCCAAACAGCCACCCAAAGAAGAGGGAAGGCAAAATGAAGATGAAGGGAAGCACAGCTCACAAAGGGCCTGAGCATATTTAATGTTTTTTATGTGATTATTCCTGGTGAATGTGACTTTGATTATGCTGAACTGAGACACCTGTATCTGAGCTAGTCATTCATTGCTCTCTTTATGGTTGATGGAGAGAGAAAGGGTTGATGTTTTTAGGGTGCAATTCATGTCTTCCAACATAGATGCTGTGCGATTTCGCAGTGTAATCCCTGTTTGCACAGGTTTCAAAACTCCCAATAAATTCATCAGGAGAAGCGGAAGTGCCTTGGGGTTTTGTTGCTGTTGTCACCATAGTGATTATGTTTCATAGAAAACTGTTAGAAAGCCCTGAGTCTGAAACCCACCCAGCACTCATGTTGCTCGTTAGTGATGGGCATCGCAACATATCTTTTTGCAGTGGCCATCTTGCCTTTGAAGTTGTGTATTTTTATATTTGTAACCTTACAACCTTCAGCCTGCTCCTCTCCTGATAGAAGGGGTAGAAGTCTGTCCTTCCAGCAGAACTGAACCTTTGGCTCTCCAGGGGGCATCTTTGGGTGATAAAATCATTGAAGGTCAGCTGCCAAGTCATTGCCTCAGACCAAAGTAACAAGCTGAGACCTGTTCTTTTGTCACATTATATCTGAATTTAAACAGGAGGAAAGAGGCTTATGGAAGCCAGCCGTGTCTGTCCTCATTAACACCCTCCGCTCACACACGCCTTGTGTTCAAGATGCTCCAATTAGATAAGCAAGGAATAAAGGTCCCATCACAGGCAAGTTGCAAGGGCTGCACAAAAAGTCAGTGGCAAAGGTAGGATTAGAATTCAAAGTCAGCCTTAGCTGACAATGTCACACTTAATCCTCTGGAAAATGCTGCTGAATTAAAGCGATATGATGGGTGCCACAGACGAAAGGATTTAGCCTAAGCAATAAGGCGCAAACAGGAATAGTCTTTCTCTCCTAGATTTTGTTTAAAGATTTTGGGTGAGGGGATTACATGGGAAAGGAGAGAAAAGAATTAGGGTTGTGATGAGTTCAGTTTTCCAGGTAAACTTGTGTATAAGGCTGTAAGTCTTTGGGATGAATATCCTACAGTCTGCAGGAGTTTTCAGTTCTAGTAGATGAATATTGAAATTCACTCCTCTGTGTGCTTTCATGGACATTTATTGTAGGACTCCAAACATCTTCTCTGTATATACCTCTAGTTCAAGACAAATATAAGATACGAAAAAGTCTAGAAGTATTTAATGTTTAGTAACTCAGTGGCTCAGTACTGCCAATTTAAGCTATATAAATTTGTATGCTAACTTTACTCAGGAGTGTTTTCTTAAAGGGGGTTTAGAAGAAGACATAGGGTTGTCCATAAGCTGAATGGACGCAAAACAGAACAGAACAGAAAAGTTTTGGGTTGACACTTTCTCTTGTACTGTGGTGTAAGGAAATTGCTACGAAACAGTGCTCTGACCCTGAGGAGGTCTGTAACCCCCCTCTCCGCAAATCTCTGTGACTTTTTTCTTCTTAGGACCGTTTCTGGCTGAAGGGCAATAGCTGTATTTATCCCACCAACAACATTTCTGAGTTAATGTTATTTAAACTTCAAACTGTGGAGGTGAGTACGTGAATGAAGTTCTTTTGCAGGCAGAAGTTGTTGGAAGCAACAAGAGGTAGCTAGTGGCTAAGGAGTCATGAAAGAGGTACTGCATGCAACAGCCTATGTCATGAGAGCAAGCATCTCCCAGGGCTTGTGCATCCCAGAACAGAGGGATTCCAGCACGCACAGCTAGTGTGTGGTTAATTGTTTCAGGTCTTTATAAAAAATTTTACTCGGTCCATGCTCAGCTGCAAACTTTCCGTGTCAAGAGTTCGATGGGTATTCATCTGCTTACATCCCTCGCTTTCCTAAACCCCTCAAGGCTGTAGTTCATCAACTCTATTAACTTAGCTAGACATAAGAATGAGAGCAGGGAGTCTGCTTCTCCTGCAGTCTCAGCTGGGATCGGGGAGGAAAAGAAGGAAGGAAAACAAAGGGAAAAAAAGATGTGAGCTGTGGACTGGGGCAAAAACAAATGTAAGGGAGGAAAGTGGGATGAGAGCCTGCCAAGCAGAGTACGTGGAGATGGAGCAGGGGAGGGAAGAAGCTAGATTAGATCTGATACTGTGAATGTCTAGGTGAAAAGACCTGTCTGTGCAGGGAAAGAGACGTTTTATCTTGCAGTCCTTGGTCTCCTACTACACAACTTTGAAGTCCTACAAGCAACAGCCTCCTGCCATACAGGTTGTTTCCATCCCCAGAGCAGAGCTCCCTGAGACTGGTTGAAGACTTATTGTAAGAAACATAAGAACTAGTTTTGTATGGAAAACTTGATTATTTTTTTTTTAACTCTTCCTTAACTTTTGATCACTTGATTTTGAAACGGAATCATGGTCCTTTGATTCAACATTGTGCTTTCGATACGACCAGCATAGGACACATCAAACAGTACATTTTGATAGAATTAAAGTGTCGAACAAGTTTTTTTCCTCTCAATTTTTTTTTTCAATATGAAGTCTTCATATTTAAGTTTCCACAGACACTTAAGGAGCTAATTGATGCAAGCAAAGAAGGTAAGTTTAGCACAATTAGCATGTCTTAGTGCTAAAGACATAACAGCTATTTTGTTCTAACTAATTACCACATTTGCATCCCATTTAAGAGAGCTATCAGACAGTGTTTCACTTCATAGCATCAGGTGTTTTAAGGTTATTATGGTCACATAATTCAAAAGCATGTGAAGGAACGTGAATAAAGAGGCCAGATAAAATCACTCAGGGACTGACACACAAGAACAGATATTTTATTGGTATGCAAGTTATGAAGGAAACTAAACAGTAATCTTCTTTTTGTCTGCGGTGAAGAAAAATATCAGACCTGATTGGGTTGTCTTTACTAGCTCGGAACTCTGTGGATGATCCCAGTCAAACTTTAGGGGCTTAATGCAAGTTTCAGAAGGAAACATATTTTTGGAATGAGGTAAAGAAGGACTATAAGCAGTAAAATGGCAAAAAATTCATAGGATTGGTTACTTCCGATGCTCTGAGAATAATAAATTCATTCTCTAATTAGTAGTATAGAGCAATTCCAATGTATAGAACTAATCCATTCATCAAGCAGGATAAAATCTAATGATAATCAATAAGAGACTCAGGTAATGATTGGGAGCTCTCATCACAGCAAATCCCATCACTTTCTTTGAATTATCCCAGTGAATATTTCCAGACATCAGCGAGAGGCTGAACTATTAGAATCAGGGAACATGATATGTATTAGGATTGCGTGATCAAATTGTTTTTCCATGTGCTAAATACGAAAGCTTGTGTGTTCTTACATGTTAGCCAGTGAGTCTGCTGGGGTTTTGATAGCAATACCCTGTTACTTGCACATCTAAATACTTTCAAGTCACGGTAACGATCCCGTGTGCTGACAATCAGATGGAAACCACTGTGCCATTTCGCGTGTCTATCTCCTTGCAACCAACCAATTAATCGCAGCAGGGAACCACAATGTGCCCCACAGAAATCAACAGGAAGCATTAAGAGTAATTGGGAAATTCACCTGTTATTTCAATTAGCATGCTAAATTCTGAATGCTGGCCAGACAGCGTGGTGTGATAGCATCAAACGTGACATTTACAAAGGTGTGCTTTAGACTCGACTGCATGAACGAAATACTAGATTGGACAAATTGCCTACTATCTGGACAATTATAGCAGCACTGATTACGGCATTCAGTGAAACACGATTGTGTATTTGGGTCATACTTCAGCTCAGGCAGGGTGTCTCTTTAGGGAACAGAGAAGTAACCACCGTTGCAGTGAAGTGTGTTTCTCCATTCTACTTGCTGATACAATCCCTGCAAGTGATCCTATCAGAGCCACTGGTACAACTTCTACTGGTGTAACCGGTGAAGGATTAATCCATGCAAGGAAATGGGGCTATGGTCTTGCCTCTTTTCCAAACTTCGGGGAAGCTTGCACCCAAAGCCCATGCCTTGTTTTGGGGCACAGAAGAACACTTCCCAGATCCAGGGCTTTGGCTTGCACCTAGGTAGTAAAAATCTGGTGCCTGATTACTTTTGAATGTTAATTGTTTCTTGATGGTAAGTTACTAGGGATTTTTTTATAAACAACCAGTGGCCCGACTCGTTTTCTCAGAATCAGTGGAGGTCCTTGGGTTTGACCATGATGGACTTTTACCCTATAATTTGAAAATTAGGCATGAAAAGGGTTAACAGTTTAAACTTAGAAAAAGTAGTCGAAAATATTTTTTTCCCCGCTAATGGGGTTTAGGATTTAGGCATGAAAGTAATCAAGATTTTATACCTTTCATTTATAGTATAAGAGTATACACAACAGCCTTTTAGCTGAAAAAATATCAATGTAGATGTTAGGTATTAGCATTTCCCTAAAGAGCTATTTTGTCTCCTTGCAGTTTTCTTCCACCTGCCTTCCACCTTTTGTCCTAATAGATAGCAGAGGAAATGCAAAATCATTCCTTAAAATGGCTTTTTTTCTTCAGAAAATTGATTGTTTTCTCTTTGACAATGTGTATGTAGTGAACAGCCTCCTCCTGCTAGTGGTAGAAAGTTCAGAGCTTTTGCCTCTGAAGGGAAAATGAACTTAATGAGTCTAAGTCTGGTGTTCAAAAGCAGTCTTCAAGTTCTAAGTATTATCAAGTGCTGAAGCTGCACAAATTTACAGCAACACATAACCCAGTGTGTTAACTGTGGGATTTAATTTTAAGCCTGTAACCCCTACAACACATATGTCATGGTCTGCTTGGATCTCTCAGACTTACAGGACAATATATTCTTTAGAGGAAACTTGGTTTTATGAGCTCTTTTGGGAAGAAAACGAATAAACACATCAAACAAAGGCTCGACCCCTTTGTACAGGTTAGTGTAACATGTGGATTCACCAGTTCATCACTTAATTAATGAGGTTTCGAACTCACAAGGTCTCTAATTCATAACTTGGAATTCTTAACTCGCAGCTCACACACCTGTGAGCAAAATAGTTTCCTGGGTGACGGTGAGAGTGCTCATTCTTCCTCCTCCATCACGTTGTGAGTCTCCGTGTATCACACTGGCATGCATGAAAGCCTCAGTAGTCCAACTGCTGTTGGGTCTGCTTGAAAAGCTTTTTGGGTAAGCTGACATCATTATACCTTCACGCTTGGAAATTTGGTCTATGCCATTTCCATGAGTTGGTGGGCTCTGAAGAAACTGCCAAACAATCAATATGCAAGGATGGCGGCTGCAGGAGACAGGAGACAGCAAGCTGCAGGCGATAACGGCTGCATAATGATCTTTAGTCCTTCCTGGCCACCGTGTCCTGCCTATGCGCTGCTCTCGCTTTGACCTGCTGGCGCTGCTCCCAGCATCCGTCAGGCCTCAGCGTGAGTCGTGTGTTAGTCAAAACCCCATCAGGAGTTGGGTGAGCAGTCGCACATGTACTTACAGGCTGCCTCAGGCCAAATACCTTCCCTTTTGCTGGGTAAAATTTAATACTCACATCTTCAAGATAACAATGTTTCAGACAGGAATCCAGTTTCAGCAATATCTGCTTTTCATCGAGCTCTTCATTTAAATCTACAACAGCTGTAACTGCCATGATTTCATTAGACACCGTATTGCTCGAAAAATTATATATTCTGCTGGCCTTTAATCACTGAGGGACTGGTCTGCAATGCAAGAGTCTTCTTGAATCAAATGTTCATCACAGACTTAAGACAAAATTAAAATAACTAGCTAAAAGAACTTAAATCTTCAGTGCTTCATAAGAGAGTGACCTGAAATTGGATTAAATTTATGCATAGTCAGTAGACTCTTATGCACAGACTTGAAAAAGTTTGCAGCATCTAATAACACGTAGACTATTTAGATGTAGACTACTTAGACTGGAAATCTTCTTTTTCATTGTTTTTCTCTAGCCCCAGATTGGAAGGTGTCATAGCTACTCTGGAAGATGGTTATATTAATGCAACAGATGACTGATGTTAAAAAAGCCCAAGTCTCAATAACAGAAAATACGTAAACATATGAAGATCAGGAAACTGGAACAAGTAGTTTGTGAAATTCTGGAAGTGTTCATCTGAACTTTAAATGCTAAAGTTTCTTCTCCTTTCTTATGCATGCTGCTTTGGCTGCAGGGCTTTGCCCTCCTTTTAGGTTATCATAGAGGGAATAGATAAAAGCATCGCTATCTTAACCACTACGTAACGCTTCAGTAAGAGCATTGCCAAGAGACTCTAGAAGTCATTATGGTTCAGCTGCTCTCTGTCTGCTGCCTTCTCTGAGCACTGGGCAACATGATCTTTCCTGATTTCCAGTGACATAGCAAATAGTTTTGCCAAGAGTTAAAAAATGTAATATTTTGTGATATGTCATCCCAGCAGGAATCCTGAAGTGAGGAATAAGCATGTGAAGGATTGCGACAGGGTCGCAAAATTCTGTTTAAATAGTATCTTTATTTTTTTAACTGAAAAGCCAAAATCTTTCAAAAGCAATGTTGGAATAGTTATTCTGAAAGAGCGCAGCAGGGTAGGCTACTGGAAAACTCTTCCAAACCTGTATATCTCCCTTTTCTACTTCCCTTTTGACAACAGCTCCACTTCCAAGCACACCTAACTGCACATTACCTCTTCCAAATTTCATGAAAATATTTATCCTAATGATGAAAAAGAGGAATCAACATCTTACAGAATGAAATATCAAAAAGTAAAGATTACATTGCTGGCAATTTAGTAATACCGCAATTTCATAATTAGTTGCAATAATTCAGAACTGTGATCGAAACTGGCTTTAGGACAGAACATTTCTAAAAGTTTTAGCTGCAGTATTTCAAACAGCTTCAACACTATGTTGAGCTCCCCTTTCAGACATTACCTCCTGTGGTTTCTTGGTTTTGTCCTTTTCTTGGCAAATGCTCCATCTGCCCAAGGTGCCTGGTTCTGTACAAGCCATCAAACACAAAAGACCTGTTGCTGCCTTACTCCTGTTCTCTTCAGGCGTGACCAGTTATTTTCTATTTCCACAACCTGAATTTGTCCATGGCTGAGCTATTTTGAAATTAATTGCCTTGCTGGCAAAAAAAATTATAGTTCAATTAAGAAAGTCCATAACGATTTAATCCTCAAATATTTATTTCAAAGCAGTGCTATGGATTTTTGGCCAGAGGAAAGAAGAATATGTGGCTGAAGTAACTGCACAAGAAAGTCTGCTTTAACAAAGACAGCTCTAATGACTGAGTTTTGAGCTTACACCCTTAACCATGCTTTGACTCACTTTCTTGTTCTGAGGTTTGGCGACAGCCTGTGCCCTGTTCAAATGGGCACTGCATTTGTCAATATCCATATGTGCAATAAATACATTTCTATAGGCTATATTTAACTAATAAGTAATATTTGTGTCAACTAGTTGTACAGCCCCAAAAAACCACATGTTAATTTGATCTTTAATATTTCTCTCCTGCCAGCCACTTCAATAATTGATGTTAGTTTTATGTGTGGTGCCTTTCACATAAGATCTCAAAGCATCTTAGGGATGTTACTTGATAAGCCTAATCCGGTAGTAATTATATATAGGAATAAAATGCGTTTGCGTTATTCATGTGGATTGAGAAAGGCACAGAGATGTTAAGTTACTTCATCCATCAAAGCAGCAGTGGAACTAGCAATAAAACCTGGCAGTCCTTGATTCTCCTCATCCCAGCTGCACGTGATACTCATTTCCAATGACTAAAACAATGACCCAGTGTAACAATCCCACCTTCCCCTACAGCTTACAATAATATGAAGCTATTTAATATCTTCATAAATGATCTGGATGATGGGATCAAGCGTATCCTGGTGAAGTTTGCTGAGGATACTAAACTGAGTGGGGAAATGGACACTTCAGAAGGGAAAGCCACCCTGCAGGAAGACCTGGGTAGGCTGGAAGAGTGGGCTAACAAGAACCTGATGGTGCTGGATGTTCCATCTCTTTTGCCCCTAGTAAGGAATGAGATTTAGAGTGGAAAGTCCAGACTGAGTAGTTTTCCCTATCCACGTTTGGCCACAGAGGTATCTAGTGCAGTGGGCTGTGACACGCAGCTGCGAAACTCCTAGGCTAGAAGTGAACATGGTCAGCCTGGTCTTGCAGCGAGTGAGGGAAAATCCCAGAATAAACCTTTACCTTGGCACTGAGTATAAAAAAAGAGAGCAGCCTGCAATGAGAACAGAGAGTTAGAAGCCAGCAGTTTCTGACAGTTTGATTTTATTTTTTTTTTGGTGAGTAACACTAATGGCAGTATTTGGGGCTGACAGAAACTGAGGTGCAAGGTTATCTGAGCATCTCGGCTGTACTGCAGGAGGGAGGGCACAATTTTATTGTCTGCTTCGAAGACACATCATGTGCAAGGCGATAACTTCACTTATGGATGCAGTCAAGCATGATAAGAGAAAACCACATGAAAAGACATTTTCGTTTTGAAGAATCTAGGCTATGTGTCCTTGGGAAAAAGAATAATAGGATGACTCTGAATATAATTTCTGGTGGCAGACTTCTAGTCTGCCAGCTCCTGGAGTTGTATCAGATCCAGAGACCTTATGTTTTGGCAGCTGCAGCATAGGCGTTCCTTAATAATCTCTTACACAAAGTACTTTGAAGGTTCATGAGAATTATTATACTGCCCTTTTTTTTTTTCTTCATATGATGTTTGAGAAAATCAAAAGAGAAAATCTCTAGTTTTGTGTGAATACACATAAACCTATCCTAACTGGCAGAAAAGAGCATTTTTGTTTCAGTGATAAACTTTAGTGTGTAAATCCTGAGGGCTAAAAGACAGAAAGCACCTAGCAGAAGAAAGTAGGGCTTCCGAGTGTTATCTTCTAAATCTCATGATTTTTAAAACTCTGTATTTGGGAGATGTCACCCATGATTTTTGACACGAGGGTTGGCCAGACAGTTCATGCTGTTGACTGCTGGTATCTAAAACCTAGACTAGAAACAAAGAGCTGGATTTAAAAATGACCTGAGGACGTCGAATATGTTGGCATGGACAATTAGCAAGGCCCTTTGATCATAAGGTTCACCTGCCAGGACTTCTTATGCACTGGGTGAGGAGTTAAGCTACCCTTTGCTACAAAGGCAATCTCTATCCTTCTCTCTCAGATCTGTGAGTTTTTAGTCACTTTTAAAAATTGTCGTCGGAACATGACACGCTCTGTCTTTGTTTGTGGAACGTCTGTTGGAAGGTTTTCATGGCAATAGCTTGATTAACCCATGAAGATTTGCAAACTAAACTGATATAACCATACTGAGTATAAAATGAGTCAAATTGCGCTGTATTATCCCTTAACACAGGTGAAGACATACTCTGTCAAAGACGCTGCTCTCTGCAGCTTCTCTCTTTTCTGAGCTGGATGACAGTCATCTAGGATTCCCATTCTGAATTGGTTTCCATTACTGTCCCTTTTTGTCTTTCTAGACAAAACTATCTACTTCCCTGGGTACTTAAAAAGATAAAATGTGCTTATGGGTGAGGGTTATAGCAGCCTAGCCACAGAGTTTCACATCAAAGTGGGTGGTCAGAATTTAGCCATGCTGGAGATCTAATCTTAATCTGACATTTAAAGGAAACTTGAGGTCAGTGAGGCCATATTAGCTGAAACCAAAAGGCAGAAAAATTGTCAAGACCTCTGTGATGTGAGGTTGATAAATTTTAATGTCCCTTCCATGAGTTCAAGCATCTTTTAGAGGGGACTTAACATCTCACAATAATTGCATCCTTATGAAATAGAAATTATAGTGGCTGGTTTGCAGGAGAGTGATGACAACTATTTTTCATCTCATGCTGTAGAAGAAAATGAACCTTTCTGAAGCACATTCTGTCAGTCATAATCAGACAGTTTAGACTAACATCCTGTTTGATTGACAACTGTATTTACATTTTTTTGTATAAGGCTACTTTTATTATGTAGAAAAAAAGGTCGATTTTAAGGGTAAGAGATGTTGAACCATGTTGCGTGAAAAGGGGCCAAGTGGTTTTGGCAGAAGATAAACCCCCTTGCATTCTAACACTCCTCACCGAGGTGGGAGGCTAGGTGCAGCTAGGTTTAAATCCTGAGTGATGCCCAATTCAGCACTATCAGTCCAATCGTGTTTAATATGTATTAAACTATTACGATTTGGATACACTAATAGTGGACTGCACCTTCAGTCTAGTCGTGCTCCTGAACTAGCACGGCCTCTCTCGAGTCTTTGGTTGCATTCAGTGAGAAAGCGAAGCGGCTAGCTACTTAAACAGTGCAGTTTATTTAAACAACAGATATACAGGTTCTTTAGGATTGCCGGTGATAAATACACTGTCTGCAAAGCACGTGCAAATAAAAATATCGTTAAGTATACAAACGCGCGACAAAATTATAAACGATACAGCCTGGCTATAAATGTAGGGTAGAGATTCTCTAGAGAAATTTCTAAGTCCCCGAGAAAGCGCTCGGTGTAATCGAAGTCTTACCCAAAGGTGTCCCTATGCGGGGGAAGAAAGGCTCAGCCCGTCGACTGATCCCGGAAATCAGCAGTGGAATTCTTCGCGATGGTGTCTTCCCTGACATCCCCTCTCTCTTGGGCGATTTTATACTATTTTTTATCTTCAAAGTGGAGTTTGAGTGACTTTAGTCATACGTACTTTTATTATGATTAATGTATTCAAGGAGGAGTGTTCACACCTCGGGGGCGGATAGCCTCCGGGATGGAGGTGTGTTTTGGTACATTGTGGTGAGCAAAGTTCGCACAAAGGACAGCATTTCATCAACATTTGACGAAATGTTGGCTCAGGTAGCGTGTATGCCGCTTATCAGTTCCATAGTACCATCTCGTCCCCATATCTGCTATTCGTCACAAGGGAAGGCCACGGAACAAGCGCATTCCGTTCCATCCCTCGTGTAGTTTCGCAAACAACCTTGTACAGGGAATCACAGATGTGGCATTCTTCGCGTGCCAGCTGTGGCTGTATTCTGCCTCAGAAGCCTCTTGATTTTATGACTTTCCTTAATGTGTGAACAATGCTGTATTTTTGTATTCTTGGCCAATTTAGTAATTATTCCACAAACCATATTATTAAAAAAAAGAAAATTATCATACCACAGAAACAGGTTTTAAAATTTTCCTTTTTTTTATGTGGCTTCTTACCAGGGTAAAAGAACTGGATCAGAACAAAAGAAAATAATGTAATTCCTACACGCACACCCCTTCTGTGAAGGCAGATTTTAGGCAGCAGCTATAAATATGCCCCTGTTGACAGCCTGCAGAAGGAGATGTTTAGGTGGAGTCCAGCTCCTTCGCTGGTCCTCAGCTGGGTGAGGAGGTTCCTGGGCTGGAGATGCTGCCATCCTTAGGTAACTCCTCCTGCCCCTGAGCTGACCATAAAGATCTGATTCACTTCTGAATTCTCCAGTTTGGTTGCAGGGCTCAGCTGAAGCTTGGGCACTCACCTGGTTCTCCCTGCATCTGCGGATGGAGCATGGAGTTTCCTCCATCTGTCTGAGAAATGGCTCATGAATTTTTCCATAGAAAGTAAACGCGCACGGCAGTGAGCCTGGTGTTCAGCGGGGAGGCCAAGGTCACTTATCAACTGTCTTCGGCCTACAGAAAAGACATGCTTGATTAATTTTACAGGTTTTAACTTATGGCCTCTGTACTCGTGACAGATGTCAGCATGCGGACATGGCTTTCATGTTTTAAAAACCTTCCACAATTTGGATATCCTGATGACTTTCTATTTTCTTCTTTTATCAAAGCTTCTTCTAATTGTTTCAGTCTTGTTTTGCTTGTCTGATGCAATAGTCTTGAAAGCACTTACCCATGTGCTTTTTATGCATGATGTTAAACACTTCCAGGCTTGAAGCATATAAACTTTTTATCCTGAACCCCTTCCCTTTTTAAATAAAGCCCACACAGGTGCAAAGCCCCATGGTCATGGGTGCTCTACAAATGCAATATGAAAACAAGTTGCAATTCCAAACACTGACCTTCTGAGATTTTACGTTCACGCTAGGGAAGACGACAGCTAAATCTGGAATACACTGACCAGTTTTGGGGTCTTTGGTGCAAGACAGAGATCAACAAGCTGGAGAGCAGAGTGGAGGACCACTAGCATGGAGATGGGTATGACTTATGAGAAGAGGCTATGAGAACTGGATGTGATTAGCCTGAAGAAAAGGAAGCTAACGGGTGATTGAGTGGCAGTTGTTCACAAGCAATTGGCAGATGAGTGCATGAGGTCTCTGTTACACAAAAGAATAAAACTACAAGTTTTATGTCACAGGTTACAGGCTGCTGGTTCTTGCCTTGCTAATGGGAAGATCCTGGAGAAAACACCTCCTGTAACTGCAGTCAAGTCCTTAGTGGCCACTGTTAATTTTCCAGTCCATTGTCAGTAATTAAATTGCCTCTTCTTGTGCAAGAACTCAGCGTAGCCAGGACTCACCTTCTGGCGAGGCTGCATGTGGGCTTCTACCACCTACACTGAGGAATAAAGACTATTACATTACAAATAAGAAGCTTCTTAGAAGCGACATTTTTCTTTAATTGTACCTTTAAATTATGCCTGTACTTCTGATTAATTGCATAGACACTGAAGTATCCAAAGAATGGAAAACAGATAATTTAGTTTTGGACTGCAGACAGTCTGGTGCTCTTGATATGTGTTGCTCGATGCAGTAACATTACAAAGCCTATTTTAGGCTAACAGAAATGCGGACAGAAAAGCAGCAGACCTTGAAAAATCTTTCATTAAGATTCTAGCTTCTTGATATGACTGAATTCTTGGCATGATGCACTGAAGTTGGCATGTTACCCACAAAAGTGTAGCAGCTTCCTGCTGCAGAGTATGTTAACTGCATAGGAAAATTAAGCTGGAATTGTTAATTGTATTTGCTTTTGGCTAGCAACAAAGTAGAAAGCAAAGGTAATGTAGTAATTAAGTCCTGGTCTTAGCACACTACAGAGATAAAGATTTGGCTGATGAAGTATAAGTTAATTATTTGGTTGTTCTATGAGATTTTACAACTCTAGGATCTTTAAATATATTCAACAAACGTATTTTGGAAAAATCTTGGGAAGTCAAAATATAGCATATATAAAATAAGTTATAAAAGGCATTTCCGGGGGGATTTCCTTTGGAAGTTTCCCAAGGTGAAGTGGATAAATATCACTACATTGTAGTTTAGGAAGATATGTAAGGCTGTAATCATGGATGCAAGCTGAAGTTAATCTGGTTTTGTCGTGCTTTGGTACTGACGTGGGAGGAAATACCTTTGATTTTGGAAATAAAGAGGATATTAACTTGTTTCTCTCCTCCCGTTTAGTAGACTAGGATCCTGTAATAATTTAGAGGAGCTGTTGGCAAAGTAACAATTACTTAATAGGTACTTTCTAGTCCATTAAAACCACATGCAGGAAGCAATAGAAATATAAAATGCCTGAAATAAAAAAAACCACAGCTTTTCTTCATTGGGGTTTCTCTGGAGCTCGTCTATGTTATTGTCTGTCAGGGACGATGGGTTATCTGGCCATTGCTCAGTCTCATAAAGAGAAAAGAGACACTCATCAAATTGAGGAGTTACAACAAGAGAAATGCTTACATTTGATTAGTCAGGTTTTACAGCCGAGGAGCTGTGTGATTCTCAGCTCTTGCCTGGTAATCCTGTGACAGCAGTGAACCAGTGCCCTGGGGTGACCCTCAACCCCCTAAAGCTGTCAGCAGTACCCATTTCCTGGTCTGAGATTGCTTCAAATTCTATGTCAACTTTTTGGAAACGCAAACTAGGAAAAATTACGGCTAAGAAAATTGCTTTGTATGAGGGAATTGCATGGCAGAAACACTGACATACGGTAGTTATCTTACCGCTTAGAAAGTTTATAGAGGTCTTATTGATTGGTTAGAATAAAAATGTGATTATTTTTGTTAGCATGTTTCAGTTCTTTACTAGACTGGTTTTGGTTAGTGATGGAATGTAAGATAAAGGGTACTAATAATAAAGAAGCAGAAAAACAGTAATAAATGCCAATATAAATAAAATTTATTAATCTAGCCAGTGAGAATTGAGGCCTAACCATTAGATTAAGAAACACTTAGAAAATGAAAATGTAATAGAAAAGAATGTAAAAGCCATGCTTAAAGTATACTTTCTCAAATCATTCTCCAAATTGGAGAACTGCGGTATCCAAACCAAAAGCTTTTGGATACCGCAGATTCTGATGAATTCTTATCTCTACCTCTTGATCAATACTTGTCTATAATCCTTTATTGTAAATGTTTTGCTGTAATGGTGAGAAACTCTGGGGAGACCTTATAGCGGCCTTACAGTACCTGAAGGGGGCCTACAGGAAAGATGGGGAGGGACTCTTTATCAGGAAGCGTAATGATATGATACAGGGTAACAGTTTCAAACTGAAGGAGGGTAGATTTAGATTGGATATTAGGAAGAAATTCTTGACTGTGAGGGTGGTGAGACACTGGAACAGGTTGCCCAGGGAGGTTGTGGATGCCCCATGCCTGGAAGTGTTCAAGGCCAGGCTGGAGGAGGCTTTGAGCAGCCTGGTCTAGTGGAAGATGTCCCTGCCCATGGCAGCGGGGTTGGAACTAGATTGTCTTTAAGGTTTCTTCCAACCTGAAACATTCTATGATTCTATGAAACAAATTTAGGAAAAGTAATAGGTATTGTCTAATCCAATTGTTACTACCAGATTTGCTCCAACAATGGGACTGCTTAACCTCAGCTGATGTATGGCATGAGCAAAGGAAAAGATAGGACACAGAAAGATTTAGGAAAACATCATGTTTGTTTTATATATATACATTAGAATGACGCTTTATGTTTTGTTCTCCTTGTAATAGGTTGTTTCCAAACCTTGCAAATATAATTTAAAAACCATTATACCTTGCCAATGAAGCTTGTCTTCATTTTCTTCCATGGCGCTGGGGAACGAGGTGAACTGGGGTGAAAGAGGAGAACTGAGAATGCACCACTTCCACCGTGGCCATGTGTTAGTGTTGTGAGAAGGTGTCCTCAGAGCTGATGTGTGGGAGCAGTGCTGTGTGGGATACTGCCAGATGCCTGCTTTTGGGGAGATGCTCCCCTCAGCAGGCAGTAATGAGTATTCCTCCTGCAGGGAGCAGATGGATGAAAGTCATCTGCCTGCCCTAAGCACCCCCAGGGTTCACACGGAGGCACGGTACTTTCTCATTTCCATCTCATCAAGGAGGCGTCTGACCACAGTCGCTGAGATCCACACTGTTTCTGCCTCAATCAGTCACTTTAATGCTCTTTACACAGAACTACGCCGTGAAGCCCTCAGAGAGGGATATTTTGCAAGCATTTGCAAGACTGCATTTCACAAGTGCCTCCTTGCTTGAAGGAATTTCTTGGAAGTGCACAACATCACTGCTCTGAACCGCAGCGTCTGATGTTGGTTACTGAGAAGTCGGGGAGGTATTAGTATTGATGAGAGCTGAAAAAAGGATGATGTAGCATAAAGTGATCGTATTTCTTTTTAATGTCCATTTTGTGGATGCTAAAGTGTTCTTTTAAGTGCACAATTCTGGAAAAGAAAAGCAGCAGCAAATAAAGAAAAAAGAAAAAAAAAGAAGGGGGGAAACAATTGTAGGAAGGGAGAAAAATCACAAATATAAAGTTTTATTTTCTTTCTTTGTCTTTAGTTCCACTTTCAGCTTTCAAATCTTTCCAGATTTTGCAAAGTTACAAAAGGCAAAATCCTGCTGAATTTTATCTTTTGGCCAGAATCTTTTTTTTTTTTTCCCCACAATTAAGAAATTTCAAAAACAACATGGTAGTAAAATAAAGAAGAGAAAATATCTGTTTATATATCATCTGTTCTGTCACACACTCAGGGAGAGCTTGCAGGGCAGGTTAAAGCTGAGCTCAACTCAGTGCCAGAGGCTACCTGGGAGGTGAAATATTACTGAAGGTTGCTGAGGCACATCCAGACCATCGGCATGGTTCTGCTCGCTCCTGTGAGACCTGCTAATGATCCTACACTGATCCAAAGTGACTGTGAGATACTGGAAGGAAAAGTGAAGGACTGGGGACTTCCATCTGTCCCTCAGTGAAGGGACAAAGCACATCCACGTAAAGATGCATCCAGTAGACAAATGTATGGCTGAGCAGATGGTGCAGTCAGGAGGGCTTTAACTGCTTTATCCAAGAATATTTCCTGAGTCATTCATCGACTGATGGCAGAGTCCAAAACACATAAAAGGGGAAGAGATACTTTGAAGATTGCTTTACAAATCTATTGAGGAGAATTTTAATTCAGGACCAAGACTAGTATGGGACAGTGGACTACAAATGAGTATAAACAACACTGACTTGCTGACTTGGACAAAGGTCAAGAAACTAGAATTGATATTTATTCACTATAGGGCTATAGGAGTAAAAAAAGGCATCACAGAGTAGGCTGCCAAACATTTTAGGTTTCTATATGCAAGATAAAAAACATGGGGAATACATCTGCAAACCAGAAATTACTCATGCAAATGATCAGAATGTGATTTAATTTATAGAACAGACTTGGTGAGAAAATTCACATAATCGGCATATTAATATAAAAGGGTATAGTGTGTTTGTGGAGAAAAGGAAGGACGTCAAGGACATCAAAGAAGTCAAAGACTTAGGCCAGATCTGAGGTCTTGAATGTAGTAGGAGGTGAGTTTTGCTGAAAATCTCAGGGTGGGGATGGAAATGGAAAAAATGCGTACAACACAAGAGTGGGCCAGCAAATGAAGAATGTGGATGAGACTTTGTGAGAAACAAGCACAATCAACCAAAACACCACAAATCTTATGACAGTGGGGAATCTTCACGAGGTGGGAAAGGAATAAAGGAACGTAGAAGTTGTACCTGTTCTGCTAAACAGGAGGAGACAAGGACCAGCCCCTGGGTCTGAGGAAGGGCATGCACCCTGGTTTCCTTCCTTACTGTTGAGGATAAACCTTGTTTAGAGCAGACGGACACTGTCTGCACTTCACAAAACTGGGTCCTGACTCTGATCCACCGCAGCCCTAGGCATAAGCATGATTTTGCATGATATCTTCCTTTGCAATTCAATGTGTCTGAAGTAATGCAAGGGCTGTGTTATAGCTCACCAGGCTGCTGCTTTTATAGTGTGGAACTGAGAACACACGCTCCTTACCCTGGGGTAAGGTGTGGATGTGGGGGCCTTCAAAACCAGGTTACACAGTCATTTGTCAGGTGGGGTTTGGGTTAGGTGTTTCTTCCTTTGGCAGAGGAGTAAAACCCAGGTGGCTTCTTAATCCCTTTTTTCCTGAAATTCCTTGATTTACTGGCAAGAAAAGAAGGGGGGAAGGGGAGAGAGAAAAGAGAGAAGAAAATTTACAAAATAAATCAAAATAAAACTATCAATTTTGAAAATAACAATTTACATAAAAAATGTAAAAGGCCACTTCGGTGTTTCCCAGTAACAAATTTCAAAACTAAAAAAGGCGTTTTCCTAAAAAAAATAATACTTTGCTAAAAAATTTCTGTGGGAAACAATGTTGGTCAGAAAGTCTCAAATAATATGACAATATGAATGTCCCTAAAATGTGGAGGTCTCGTGCTTTCCCACTTCGAAGTTTACCTTTTGTGCTCTTTTTCTATAGTTGATGTTCAACAGATTCCTTCTGGGCTTTGTATACTTGCATTTTCTGAGTTAGGTCTGAAAACTTATCAAATCACTTCAAGTCCTGATTTGAAACAGGACATATGAAAAACCTATACCTTTTTCTGTCTTTTGGGAAGAAGATCATTGTCAGAACTTGGGATATCAGTCTGTGTTTTGGGAGGTTGCTGTGTCTGTCTGCTGCATTCATGTGTTCTATATTTAATGTACAGTCAAAGTGCCTAGAGCACCAGCAAGGCAGTTTTATTATTTGTCTATGAATTTGAACAAATAAATAAATGAACTAAATAAAGGAACCAAGAAAACCAGAGGGGATTTTGGATTTAGCTACTGAGGAAAGCCAAGGTATGATCAAAATCCTAGATGTTCAGGTACGTTTCCTTATGTGATTGTACTGCACAGTACTCTTATGCACCTATAGATAGTCCTACAGGTAATTCCAAAGTAAAATATCGATCACCTTCATTTCAAATAAATGTAAATTAGCTTGGCTCCCATTCATGCTCCTTGCATCACACTAATTCTCTCTTCAGAGGAAGAGGCTTCCCATCTCCCTCGCCGTAGGCAATATCCGTTTTTGTAAAAGCATGACTCTTACTGACCCACCTACTCCAGGACTCATATTGGAGAAGTTCACGGAGGACTGTCCCCCATGGGAGGGATGCCACACTGGAGGAGAGGAAGGGTGTGAGGAGGAAAGAGCAGCAGAGACCTTAGCCTCTATGTGGCTTTTGTGTGCCAGAAGAACATTGGGACCACTGAGTCAGTCAGCATACTCCTCTTATGGTCTTCAGGTATTGCTCACCTTACAAGGCAGCCTATGAGCACCTCAAGACTATGCAGTTGTCATCACTGTAGGGTCTGGAGTCTGCCTTCATTGCAGGCATTTAATTTCATACTTAATGGTTTGGTCTTCAAGAAAACCTGGTCTACTTATGGGACATTGTATTGGGTTTGTGTGGCAAGGTTTTGGTAGTGTGGGGGCTCCAGGGGTGGTTTCTATGAGAAGCTGCTAGAAGCTTCCCCCATGTCCGATACAGCCAATGCCAGCCAGTTCCAAGACAGACCCACCACCGCCCAAGGCTAAGCCCATCAGTGAAAGTGGTAGCACCTCTCTGATAACACATTTAAGTAGGGGAAAAAATTGCTGCACAATGACAATTGCAGCCAAGAGGAGAGGAGTGAGAATATGTGAGAGCAACAGCTCTGCAGACACCAAGGTCAGTGAAGAAGGAGGGGGAGGAGGTGCTCCAGGCACCACAGCAGAGATTCCCCTGCAGCCCATGGTGAAGACCACGGTGAGGCAGGCTGTCCCCCTGCAGCCCATGGAGGTCCATGATGGAGAAGAGATCCACCTGCAGCCTGTGGAGGACTCCATGCCAGAACAGGTGGATGCCCAAAGGAGGCTGAGACCCTGCGGGGACCCTGTGCTGGAGCAGGGTCCTGGCAGGACCTGCCTGGAGTCCACGCTGGAGCAGGTTTTGCTGGCAGGACTTGTGACCCCTTGGGGGACCCATGCTGGAACAGTCCGTTCCTGAAGAACTGCACCCCATGGAAAGGACACATGCTGGAGCAGTTTGTGAAGAACTGCAGCCTGTGTGAAGGACCCACGTTGGAGAATTTTGTGAGGTAGTTTGTGAGGAGGTAATTGGTGAGTGATCTTCCTGTCTGTATCTCAACCCATGAGCCTTTCATTATATTTTCTCTTCCCTGTCCAGATGAGGAGGGCAGTGATAGGGTGGCTTTGGTGGGCACCTGGCATCCAGCCAGGGTCAACCCACCACAGACATCACTCTCAGTTCAAGGCTCCACAGGAAATAGTTCCTCTCTTAGAACACAGGCAGTCTTATATCTATTCAACTCCACAGGATTTCTGAAGACAGCAGTAGCTTGACCGCCTGACTTTATTTTGGAAAATCTGTACAACTAACTCAAACCGTGGCATAACATGCTTTCTCCCACTTCACAACCTGGGGCCAGGTGAGATTCCTGCTAGCCTTGCAGTGAGGCTAATACAAATAACCAGTCACTCCTTTCCTTGTCTTTGCAAGATGCTGATTCAAAACAGCAGTTTGCGTTGTGCTCCATGCAATCTCTTAGATGGCCAGTAGTTTTGCAGTACACTGAAGTTGTCTTAAGAAAAGATTATTTTACATTTTCTTCCATTAAACATTAATTTATTGCCATTAAATATGACTTTATTTCAGCACTGAAGAGGATGAATATTGTCAGGAGGCTTCATATTTGACAAACATTTTGCTGAGGTGAGGGTTGCTAGTCAAGCAATTTTGTCTGGTCCCACTAAGATAAACAGACTAATTTTTAAGAATCAATTTGCTTTAGGGACTTTCTTTCCACGGGCTTTAATATTTGGTTAATATTCAGTGTTAGATACATCATGCTTATAGTAGTGAGAAGTACTGGTTTACTCACACTGCTTTGTTTTGGAAAAGGAGAATGAAAATGCAGTGATTTACTAGAAACAGGAAGCAGAGTTTTGCATCACCAAATTAGTCATAATGCCTTAGTGCAATGGAGTGGAGGTTCCAAAATAAAGGCTGGGACAGTCCTATCTGCTGCCAAGGAGAACGCCTCTTGCATTTAAAGCAATCTGATTAGAGAAGACATACACGCGCTCCTTGGGGATTAGGTAATGCTTTATGCTTTGCTGATAAACTGCACAAGCTCCTAAGCGTGGTGCCTCTGCTTTATAACACAGTTTTACAATTGACACAAACTCACCACATTATAAGTAAAAAGAACGGGGTGGCACAAGCAGGGTAATTTACCATTTCATGTCTCTCTACATAGGTACAGAAATTGTTTCTGTTTGTGTCTGGCCATTTCAGATAAAACTACTATTTGTTAATCTCTTGCTTTAACAGGGTTTTCCTTTATGGGGCCATGCTTACACAATGCTTTAAAGTAAACGATCTTACGCTCAACTCACATGATTTCCATACAGTGATTCCTGCTCCTGCTCATCTGTCTCAAAACCAGATAAGGTCATTTCTTTGTGGGACTTGCTGCCTCCAAAGCCAAAAAATTATGTTGTTTGAGAAAAAAAAAAAAAAAAAAAAAAAAAGAGATGCAAGAAAGGAACAGAGGAAAGTTTCCGAATTGCTTTTCCACATCCCTAGACAATTTTGTGGAAGTACATGTTTAGGAAAGAAGGCTTGGGAAAAGCAGCTAACAGTGGGTTCCTTAGTTTAGCTTTTTGCACACATGAGGTAATGATGTAATATATTGGATGGGGAATCAAGAGAATTTCAGAACATTCAGCTAAATCTTTACCCTGACGAATGGACTGAAAAGCGAATCTCCAGCACTGGTTAAAAGATTATTTCAGAGGGTGATTTTTTAATTTTAAGACAAGTGGCTAAAATACTCCTAAATTTATCTTGGCATATCTCAGGCTCCTTCAGTGGTTGTACTGGATTTGCCTCCCTTACTCAATCAGTGGAGCACTTTTTTCATTACCTGATTTATCCCCTTCCTTCACACCTTTTTGAAGTGTTAGTATCTTATCTATCCCAAATGGTGATCCCAGGGAGTCAGGCTAAATGATCCCAGTGACATCTTTCAATCTGCCAAGAAAAAGTCTTCAATAACTTCAGGTTTGGCTTGACTATAATTCTCATGAGTTGAAATTAAAATACACCAAAAAAAGAGGACACAGGAAAGAAAATGGAAAATCACTCATCCACTGAATTCTCAAACATCTCTGGTGTATAAAAATACCCCTGAAGGAATTACTTTTTATCACATTGTTCGTTAAAGGAAGCACATGTTCTAATTACAATATTAAGCAAAGTTATAATAATGAAAGGTCAAAGTAATCAAGAACTATCTTTACTAACAGTCTGTTACCCATCCTTATACGAAGAGCTGTCTCTGCCTGCCGTCCTCCCTCACTGCCTGTGATAAGGAAATCAGGCAATTGTTTTGAATAGAAGTAAGTGCAAGTGACATGTTACAGCTAATTAAGATATTGATTTAACAGTTGCCCACAGGGAGAATGGAGCAGAATGCAAAAATTTATTATTTTTTTTAGCTTTCTTTCCTTGTAAAACTTCACAACTTTATTCGCAGTGAGTAGAGCCTGGTTTTCCAAGCTGCAGCTGGCTGATTTGGACTGGTAGAGTCCCATCCTTTGGGGAACAGGGGATTTTGGTTCTGTCACAGAGCTAAGGAGTGGGGCGCTGATGCCAAATGCTGCCTTGGAAATCCCAGGGCTGTGAGCACACCTGAGGCCTATAGACTGACTAGATGGTGGCAAGCACTGAAATTTACTGTCGTGTCCATCCTTGGAGATATTCAAATCCTTACTTGGTGTCCTGAGCAACCTGAGAGGACCTTTCCCACGACTGCCATGCTGTGATTCTGCGATATGTTTGGTGCCAAGTGGAGATGGCGATATAACTGAGATCTTTTCTAGAGGCAATGGGGAAAGGGAAGCTGTGCTCATCCTTACTCTTCATTTAGTCTTCATTATATTAGTCATTAGTCTTCATTTATACCAAACCAATCTCAACATCTGTCAGGTCAAGAAGACTCTCATATTCTGGGGCCCATCTTGCATAATTTGCCTGTAAATTGCATAATTTAACTGTGTATTCAGCTGAACCATACACCGGTTTTACCTGCAGCCAACAGAACATACACATTTGTGGCTGGAATTGTAATTCTGGTACTATGAGGCTGTCTGGAGCTGCATTTCCTTCTGAACAGCACGCAGAGACCACTCTCAGTCTTTTAGTTCTGCGCCTTCAGTATTTATAATCCAGCAGTAAATTTCTGCCTGCTGGACACTTTTAGGCAGAGACTAGCAAGAATATAATAGAATAATTAATCACCTCAAGTACTGTACTGTACTGTCCCCCTACTTTTGTTGAAAAATTATCACTCTTGATCTTGATGAGAGAGATATCAAGTGTACAGCTTGTAGATACTGGAGTGCCACTGTTAGGTCCACCTGAAGCTGTCTCTGCTCTAGGCTGAACAAGCTCAGCTCCCCCAGCCTCCCCTTGCTGGTCAAGTGCTCCATCATCCCTCATTGTCTTTCATGGCCCTCTGCTGAACTTCCTCCAATTTATTGATGTGTTTCTTGCACCAGTGGGCCCAAAGCTAGATCCAGAATCTAGATGTGATCTAATGAGTGATATTTTGGATTGATCTCTTGTGGGTTTAATTGTTCCCTTGTGAATTTAATGTCTAGGAACTGAGCTCAAGTTCATACATCAAGTGTAGAAAAATTGTGATCGAGCTATAAACCTTACCACATGTTAACTCTATCCACATAACAGGGGATGTCCCGGTGCCAGCAATCAGCTCCCTCGCCACTTGTCAGAGTACTGGTGACAGATGTTTCAGATGCTCTTTTTAGATTTGAAAAACAAAAAAAAAATAGGAAGCTGTTGGCGCCTGAGGAGGTGAACCCGTTTCACGCATTTCTTTAACCACTATATGAAGGGAACTTCTTTGCCTGTTGTGCTGAGGGTTTGCTTATTTATACAAACTGGAACAGCATAAACAGGAAAGAATAAGATATCCTTACTGGTGTAGCTTTGGCACGCAGAGGAGTCTAAAGGTATATCTGTGGAATATATCTATGCCTGAATTAGCTGTGAAATAGCTATCTCAGGTGGTGGTAGCCATACGGAGTTCAAAACAGACTGCTATTTACACACTTCCTGTGTTTGACATGGGGTTTTTCGGGGGTTTGTTTTGTTACTTTAATCACACGCTTGATTTATTTAAGAATGAACGCGGGCCTTAAAATGCTGGTGCCTGCAGTACCTAATGCAAAACTGTCTCTGTTATCCATATGTGAGCTCTGTGGCCTATACATTGACTGCAGTATGGACGTCTCTCATAAAGAATACTAAAAGCTCCATATTTCTGATGGTGCCAAGCTCTGATTTGTGATATCTGACATCTCAAGGTGGGTACAGTTTGTAATATAGTGATATTCTTTAGTGATGTTTTTTATTGATGTTAGGTTGATGGTTGGACTAGATGATCTGAAAGGTCCCTTCCAACCTAGGCAATTCTATCAGTCTATGATTCTATGATTCTATCAAGTATCGCAACTACTTCATATTAACTAATGACTGGGGCCAGGCTCTTTTCAGTGGTGCCCAGTGACAGGACAAGATGTAAAGGGCACAAACTTGAATATCGGAAGTTCCACCTAAACATGAGGAGGAACTTCTTTACTTTGATGGTGGCAGAGCCCTGGCACAGGCTGCCCAGAGAGGTGGTGGAGTCTCCAACTCTGGAGACATTCCAAACCCACCTGGACGCGTTTCTGTGCAACCTGCTCTGGGTGACTCTGCTCTGGAAGGGGGTTGGACTAGGTGATCTCCAGAGGTCCCTTCCAACTCCACCATTCTGTGATTCTGTGTGATTTGCTTTTGAAAGGTTAAATTCCCCTTGACAAGAGGGGGTGCAACCAGCTCTCAGCTGGTAACCCACAGCTTCAGAAATCCATGTTCATTTCCTAGTTTTGCAGCAACTTTGCACCAATTTGAGCAAAATGTTTGCTCTTTTCCAAACCCTGGTTGCCGTTTATGAAAAGGGGATTATAATCTTGTTTTTCTTCCACCTGCTGTCAGCCTTTAAATGCGAGTTTTGCAGGTCACACAGTGCTGTGTGTGGATAGTGTCTGAGAACAATGGGGTTCCGAACTCCCTCACAGTTACTTGCCTCTGAGCAGCACAAGTTGTGCGTTAATTAAAAACGAAAGGCTGTGCAGTTCTGTAAATGTACAATAATTGCAGTGTGGCCTTGGCTAATCTGAAAGCACCGGGGAGGCTTTCTCCTATACAAAGGAATCGACTCCTCTGTTCTAGTCTTTTTTCTATCTGACTTTCATAAACTGCTTACTTCCCAATACTTCCCAAAGTCTTAGCTTTCAAAAGTGGATATAGCATTTTCTACTTTTGCCTTTTCAGCACAATGCCATTATTGAGGAATAGGCGTGCAAGGTAGAGCAGAACAATTCTTGCTCCACAACTAATAGGCAAAGAGCTATCACAGAGTGAAGCTGAGCTTATACAATCAGAAAGATCTTCAATATGTATACCTAAAGGAATGAAGGTCATTAAATTCTCTTAATAGTTTGCTACAGGATTTGACCACTTCAGGACAGTCAGCCTGCTACGCATTTACAACTAGATTTTTAAAGTCCAAAGCTGGAATTTTCAAAAAGACTTCCCCAAGTTGCTTTAGCTGGAGTAAGAGGAGTTTTCCACTGACTCAACATTTTCAAAAATTAAGATGATCTGAAGTCTCTTTTTCCAGTTCTGCTGCTGACTGAACGATGCCACCAAACACAACACATTGTTAGAAAGTAGTGAGCATCATAGCGTCTGCATGGGAGGGCATTGTTTCTACAAAAGCCTTCAAATATGAGTCACAGGGACAAACTCCCAACTTATTTTAAGAGCACGTATGTCATAGAATCTTAGAATCTGCATGGTTGGAAGGACCTTTGAGATCATCGAGTCCAATCATACACACACACACACACACACACACAAACCCCTAACAACCTACAATCTCTGCCCTTCGGAGCATGCCCTGAAGTGCCAAATCTAGACATTTCTTAAATACCTCTAGGGATGGTCACTCAACCACTTCCCTGGGCAGGCTGTTCCAGTGCCTGACCACTCTTTCAGTAAAGTAATTCTTCCTAATATCTAATGTAAACCTCCCCTGCCGCAGCTTCAGACCATTTCCTCTGGTCCTGTCATTATTCACCTGGGAGAAGAGGCCAACACCCACCTCTCTCCAACCTCCTTTCAGGGAGTTGTGGAGGGCAATGAGGTCTCCCCTCAGCCTCCTCTTCTCCAAGCTAAACGTGCCCAGCTCCCTCAGCCTCTCCTCATATGCCCTGGTCTCCAGACCCCTCACCAGCCTGGTAGCTCTCCTCTGGACACGCTGCAGCACTTCAAGGTCCCTCTTGTACAGAGGGGCCCAGAACTGAACACAGTGCTCCAGGTGAGGCCTCACCAGTGCCGAGTACAGAGGCATGATCGCTTCCCTGCTCCTGCTGGCCACACTATTCCTGATACAAGCCAGAATGCTGTTGGCCTTCTTGGCCACCTGGGCACACTGCTGGCTCATGTTAAGCTGGCCGTCCACCAGCACCCCCAGGTCCTTTTCTGTGGGGCAGCTTTCCAGCCACTCTTCCCCAAGCCTGTAGCGCTCAATCCCCTCATCCACATCATTGATAAAGATATTAAACAAAACCGGCCCCAAAACTGAGCCCTGAGGGACACCACTGGTGACCGGCTGCCAAGAGGATTTCATCCCATTCATCACAACTCTCTGGGCATGGCCATCCAGACAGTTTTTAACCGAGCGAAGAGTTATGTCATTATGAAAGGTATAAGTGAAGGCATGTGGGATATCAAGGGACTGGATTTAGAGGCCCAGGCTTATGTCTTTCAGGTTTATGTTTTCTAAGTCCTTTCAGAGGTTACTGAGAATCCAGCCTTTAAGAGTCTGATGTACAGACTGACCAGTTTAGTCTGGTTGTTTAAATTTTACTTTCATGTTTATACTCTTAAATGTGTGTCTTGGTTATGATATGTAACGAATAACATTTACTCACTTTGTCCTTGAGTAATGAGATTGCTAAATTGTGGAGTCTGAAAAATCTCCCCTTTTCTCAAAGCCTGAGCAGGTTACTGAGTACCTGAGCAGTATCTGAGTAATAAGACACAGAATTGTCACTTTGGAGCCTAACATGCAGTGTTCCTGGGTTGTCAACATCTGGTAAATTTGTCCTTAAATAGGGAAAAGAATCACAGAACCATGGAAGGGGTTGGGTTGGAAGGGACCTTTAAAGATCATCTAGTTCAACCTCCCTGACATGGGCAGGGACATCTTTCACTAGATCAAGTTGCTCAAAGCCCCATCCAACCTAACATTGAACAGTTCCAATGATGGGCAAATGATAGGGCATCCACAACTTCTCTGTACAGAGTGATCCAATGTCTCACCATCCTCATTGTAAATAATTTCTTCCTTATAGATAATCTAAATATACCCTCTTTCAGTTTAAAATTTCCACCACTTGTCCTATCACAACAGTCCCTGGTAAAAAGTCTCTCGCCCTCTTTCTTATATCCCCTTTAAATACTGGAAGGCCACTATAAGGTCTCCCCAGAGCCTTCTCTTTCCCCAGGCTGAACAATTCCAACTCTCTCATCCTGTCTTCATAGGAGAGGTGCTCCAGCCCTCTGATCATTTTTGTGGCCTTTCTCTGTACCTGCTGTAACAGGTCCTTGTCTTTCCTGTGCTGAGGACTCCAGAGCTGGATGCAGTACTCCAGGTGAGCTCATGAGAACGGAGCAAAAAGACAAGAGATAAGAAAAAGTAAGAATGATTAGTAAAATCCATTTAAACTGTGTAAAATTTATTCAAACAGAGAAATAGTTTAATAAACCACCATTTTGCCTGGTGAAGAACATCACAGCAGATTGGAAATCTATACTTAACGGAGACCTGTATGTGTCACCGTACAGATGCTTTATTCATTATGCCCATCAGTGGTTTTGGGCAAGTATTTTGTTTGACAAAGGGCTGCGTACACAGTGAAGGGATGGAGCTCAGTTTGCAGAGCCTAACCCTTAACAGAATCAGGAGCAGTTGTAAAGAGCTTCCCCAGCACATGATGAGCAGTGAAGAGGACACAGAAATGAAAGCCAGTAGAGAATATTTTTGCTCCAGTTAGCCACCCAGGCAAGAAGCAAAGCTGAGCTGAGAATTTGCTGGGTCCTTCTTAATATCATGATAAATCCAGAGGGCCACCATGGTAATTCCTTCTTCCTTACTCCCCTTCTCTGTTCTATGTTCAGTACTGGCTAGTCAACTGAACACCAACATCTGAGCTCAGTTGCTGGCAAGTAGCTTTAATCTTCTTAGCCTGAATCCAGTTTAGTTCCAGCCCTAATCCTTTGATCTGTTTTTCTGTCAGACCCTAAATAAAAATTACAAGTTGCTTTTGTCTGTGTGGACTGAGCGTTAAGTCTTCAGCTAGGTGGATCTTAGCTCCCTGCAAAGAGTGTAAGGGATGATCTGGCCAGTCATTCCTCAGAATTTATCAGTTTCACATCTCTCTCTAACAAATTATGTTGTAGGAAGCTCTGTTGTTTTTTTACCACTTCTTTGGCATTCCTCTGGTTTGAGACTCATCTGTGAGACAATGATTTGACAAGACCACCTTCAAGAATTCCTGTGTGCATTTAATCGTTGTTGCCAAGCACTTATACAGCAATCACTAACTTCTTGAAAGACAGACGTAAATATCAGGAACTCTCCCTCTGTGTTGACATTTGAGTGGACAGGCTGAACTATAAGAGTGTACATTTCAGTCCTCAAACTTTGATGCAGTAACATCACCTTTCCAGTCCTGAGCTGGTGGCTGGGCTCTTGTCTCTTTAAACTGTTACTATTAGACTTCTGAAGTCTATCTACTTAGTGTTGAAAGATTTAGCTTTACTCTGTCAGAGAACACATGCCACCTACTGTTTACTAGCAGAGCTTGTTCTTAGATATCTCAAAAGCGAAGAAGAACAGGAGTCTGAAGATATATTCTGGTCCCTCCTAGCTTTTCCAAGTAGGCAACAAAGAAATTCCTGAGAAAAATAAATGCTATCAGAGCTGTGGGCTGCACCCTAAGCTGTCTTTTTCTAAACTTGCATTAACTTTTTTTTTTCTTTCTTTTCCTCAAATTCTTGAAATCAAATGGAAATTGAACGCATACTTTTACCCAAGGCTGAGCGCGAGCCAGTCCATTTGGCAACTGTGAAGACGTTTCAACAGCACGTCATGATATTTTATGTTTACTTGCTTCTGCACTTCCTACTTTCAGGCAGAGGTGCCTGGTTGGAGGACAGGTTGCCACCAAGCCCAAGAACTCCAGTCTGCTTGGAAGGCACCTGGAAGGATACTGGTTCTTCCTGCTGTGATTCCAATTCTCTTTCTTCAAGTTCTCACTCCTGAAGAAGGAGACTAAAAGCAGATTGTCCTGTGTGGTTTCATACCATGTTAGTTACCTGTATACAAAGAAAGATTCTCCCATGTTGTCTGCCATCTGAGGTCAGATGTCTCCAGAGATTTGTGGAGTTTCACTTGCATCATTCTTCATTGAGCTACTGATGCTGACTCTGAACCTTTGATCTGCCAGTGTAAGTGCTTGTGGAACTGCTGTCTAATCCAATTCATTAGACATGATCTACCTTCTCTTAAACAGTTTAAAGTAGATCTCTTGAAGTCCTAATTGTATTGAATGAATTCTGCTAGGAAGCAATTACGTGGGCAGTTAATGCTGACAGATGTGAAGAGCAGCGACCAGACGTTGGTCATAGGCCAGGGACTCAAAAATTTTCACAGGATTCACACAGGATGTGTGACACTAATCTTATGGTATTTTGCATACAGCTAATTACACATAGGCCGCTGGGGAAAAGAGACTAGTATTGAATGCACAGCAAGGTTTCAAATTAACTTTGAGCTACAAAATACTGAAAAGTCAGGACTGAGTGGATGTTGGATTTAATCTAGCCTAACAGGTAGTTTAAAGGAGAACATGAGTGATATAAACCTCAAGCCCAAACCTTACAATAGTTTTCTTCTTGATAATAGTGGAGGTATTTCCTTTGGTAATTTTAGGAACCATTCTTTTTTTCTTCCTTAGAGAGCTGACATTTTATTGAATTATGTGTCAAGTCCTCCACAGATCAGCTCTACCCACGACTGACAGCTGAGTTAAGTTTATTAAGCTTTTAGCCTGTGTCGTGTTTCTCAACCTTGGGAATTGTTTCTCTTTTGGATGTGATTTATCAGCCTGAGCTCTCTGCATCACTGGAGACTACAGACTTCTAAAGGGTCTGCCAAAGCAAGCCAGTGCTCAGTTAATTTAATCCGTTTTGTAGGGGTCCATGATTTTGTTGGAAGACGTTTTAGAGGTTTGAGGATTTTTCATAAAGAAAAAGACAAAAACCCCACTAACATGCTTTAAATTACATTGGAGATCATTATTATTGAAAATTATTTTTACTTAATTTTAATTAATTTATTTAATTTATTTAATTGCTTTAAGTCACTCACTTATTAAACGTAGTTGCTGTACTGCTAGGTGTTTGCATTAAAGATGTTTGTGTGAAACGAAGCTGACAAACTAAACTGCTTTCTCCAAGGAAAGTGCTGATTTAGGAATATGGAGAAATTTGAAAGCACCCAATCAAACAGATCCGTTTTTGAGGGGTGTGGGGACCATGCTCAGAACCAAGCGGTATGTGGCCTGTGGGATTACCCATTGCTTTCCAAATCTCCACATCCCACTACAAGACCACCAAGGGTAAATTCGAGGTGCTTTTTGGTGTCAGTCCCATTATTTATGTTGCAAAGCTAAATAATGCTGCTCATAAATGAAAAGTCATTCTTTCATTAATTAATCTTGCAAAGCTTTTAACCCCTAAACATTTCCATTGATTTTTACATGTCAGTTGCCTACCTGATTTAGCTTGATTCCTTGCTAGCTTCTCTGCAGAAAACCCTCCTCACTCTGGAGGCAAGCAGCCCCTCTGAGTCAGCCAGGGAGAGCTGCCCACGTCCTCTCACACAGCGGGATTCAGATCTGCGTGAGAGTGTCTCTAAATTCCGTGTGAAAGGCTCTTGCCTCCATCCTGGTGACATAATACAGGGTTTTAACTTACCTATTGTGCATGCGCCGCATTTGTTTCCAAACGAATAGTGAACAGACTGCGGATACTATAAATATTCTATGTAGTTACTTAATAAACCCAAATGGCTGCAAATAAAAAGGACCTTTCTGAATTAGTGAGTAAATAATAATTGCTCAAAGCCTTTTTGCCCCAGCAGACCTCAATTACAACTGCACAGTATGCCAGAAAACATTTAATTACTTTCCAGAGGGCTCTGTAATTCTGCTTATAATGACTACACCTCCCTATTATTCCTGTGCAAAAATTACCCTTCTGATGAGTTTTTATTTTGTTTTCCTTTGCTGTTTTTGATTAAAGGAAGCAACTCTGTGGGAGTCTTGCTGCCTGTCCATCAGTCCCCCTTGCCCACTAGAAAATTTGTGCTTAAATCCCTTTTCTTCAGGGCTGCATATGGTGCTAGCACTTTGATGAGATCAGATCTGATAGCTGACCCTTTGGTGGGACCAGATCTGACATCAGCTGAAGTCATTACAGTAGGGTTCAGTTCTAATTAAGACAACAAAATGAAAATTTTCATATATGAGCCAAATGTCTAAGCTGACATCTATGAGACACCCACTCGTAAATCCCATGGAGCACTGAAAGCAAATTGGCCGACCAGACATGAGTGGCCTGAATGACCAACCTATGCAAAGGTGTTTTAAATGATCTGAAATGCCCTAGGGTTTCTCCAGAAATGTACACATTTCCCACACGTCCTTTGTCATGCATGCCTTAGAATATAGCTTCAGATATCTCAGGTTATTTGAAATAGCATTAAATATCTACTTCTAGGCAACTGGATGGCATCTTGGTTATCTGCTGTAGGGTGAACTGAACTGGTGTACAGATTCCTCTGTGTAGTAACCTAGTGGACACCTAGATCACACGCAGATATCTACATGGAACTCCCTAAATTCAGATGTCTTAATACTGATATCTTACCCTTTCCATATAGAGTAATAATTTTGCTTCAGGCCCTTGTAGCTGGAAAGGACTTATGCTATGAAACTGGGATGAGAAGCAAGTCAGGTTATATGTGGCTTTAGCTTATTGCAGTTGGATTTGTCCATCAGCACATAAGCGGCTGAAAAGTACCAGGAATATTGCTTTGAATAATCATCGTAACTGTTGTCTGTTGATGTATCTCCAGGTGCGTGTGTGTGGTGATAGATGCCGTGCTGTACAGGGAGTGATTTCCACATCTTGCAGAATTGCAGCAAGTTGGCTTCAACACTGAGCACTTGGGAATCACCCTTTAGGCTTCAAAAGGGCTTGTAGAGAGGATTTCTCTCCCAGATAGTGTGAGTGCGGTCCTCCTCTAGAAAGGATTTTTATGGTACTGGTTGCAAAGGGCAGGACAGCATGGCCTATAGCAAACTGCACCTATGCCTGACAGAAACAGAGAAACCTATGAGCAACTACGTAGGTGTTTTGTTAATTATGGGTTCAGCTCTCTTTCCTGATCATAGTAAATAGTATTTTAATCTGAAAGGAAACCCAGTCATCTTCATGAAACTGATATATCATTTAGACTGTGAAATGCCCTCAGTTTAAGATAAAAGATGAGTATATCATAGAATCATAGCATCATAGAATCATTTAGGTTGGAAAAGACCCTTGGGATCATCGAGTCCAGCCATCATCTTCACTCTACAAAGTTCTCCCTTGCACCATATCCCTTAACACCACATCTAAACGAGTCTTAAACACATTCAGGGATGGTGACTCCACCACCTCCCTGGGCAGCCTATTCCAGGGTCTAACCACTCTTTCTGTGAAGAATTTTTTCCTAAAGTCCAGCCTAAACCTACCCTGCTGCAGCTTGAACCCATTCCCTCTTGTTCTATCACTAATTACTTGTGAGAAGAGACCAGCACCAACCTCTCTCCAACCTCCTTTCAAGTAGTTGTAGAGAGTGATGAGGTCTCCCCTCAGCCTCCTCTTCCTCAAACTAAACAGTGCCAGCTCCTTCAATCGCTCCTCATGCGTCCGTGAGTTTAAAAACTGAAAATTAGGATGAAAGAAAGAAAGAAAAAGGTTTGATACTGCATTGGTAGTGTTTGTTTATTATGGATTTCTACCAATGTGATTCCAGAATTACGTGTTTCCCTGGAGTTTGTACTCATCTGTGGAGGAAGACTGAACCTGTACTTCATATCAGGAGCCTGTTAAGATGAAGGACCATAGGTGAACCAAAATCAAGCTAAAACCAGAGAACCTACTCACTGCATCTTAAGGACTGACTAGAAACTCACCACACAGCTTACAAATGCGTCCCTGTGGCAACTATGAGGTGCCACCAGGAAATTTGTAGGACCTTACATGCCTTGGTGTGTTTAGTGGCTTAATCTGGCTGATAGGTGGCTTAATCCACTAGCAAAAAGACATTAACATGCTGTCTGGTGGACGCTCACATGAAAGCCTTGTGCACAGGTGTCAAGCAAATATAAAAGCATCTCGTGTCATGGGTGCGTCCTTGTAGCTAAGCCCTGAATATAAATACAGAGTGCAGGTAGACCTTCCATACATCTCCTACTGTTTGTTTCTGTTTCAGGAAAACAGAGGTGAAATTTTGTGGATGCACTGGTTGAAGAAAACAGTATATAACGGAAGGAACTGGCAGCTGATTTTTCTTTTTATATCGTCTTTGAGCTTCTGAAGATTTTTGCTTGATTCTACTCTGGTCAAAAGACTTCCCATTTTACCATAACAAGATGAAAACCCAGGATGGTTTTGCTTGCCTTCTTGTATACTTAGCAGGCATACTTGCAGCAGAACAGATGCCATATAGTAGCCTTTCATGAACAATAAATGCTACCTGAGAATGATTGGCCTCTACTTCAGTGTAGCTAATGAATTAACAACTCAGCTGTGACTACAGACGTACTTCCTTCTGCTGAAACTCTTGTCTTCCTCTTTTTCTATGTAACTATGGAGAATTCTTTCTGTGTAACTGTGGTGGGTTGATCCTGGCTGGATGCCAGGTGCCCACCAAAGCCACTCTATCACTGCCCTCCTCAGCTGGACAGGGGAGAGAAAATATGATGAAAGGCTCATGGGTCGAGATAAGGACAGGGAGAAATCACTCTCCGATTACCGTCATGGGCAAAAAAGACTCAATTTGGGGAAAATGAATTTAGTTTATTACCAATCCAATCAGAGTAGGATAATGAGAAATAAAAACTAAATTGTAAAACACCTTCCCCCCACCCCTCCCTTCTTCCCAGGCTCAACTTCACTCCCAATTTCTCCACCTCCTCCCCGCAAGTGGCGCAGGGGGATGGGGAATGGGGATTGTGGTCAGTTCATCACACGTTGTCTCTGCCGCTCCTTCCTCGTCAGGGGGAGGACTCCTCACACTCTTCCCCTGCTCCAGTGTGGGGTCCCTCCCACAGGAGACAGACCTCCATGACCACCTCCAACATGGATCACTTCCATGGGGTGCAGTCCTTCAGGAACAGACTGCTTCAGCGTGGGTCCCCCATAGGGTCACAAACCCTGCCAGCAAACCTGCTCCAATGTGGGCTCCTCTCTCCACAGGGCCACAAGTCCTGCCAGGACGCTGCTCCACCGTGGGCTCTCTGTGGGGTCACAACATCTTCTGGGCATCCATCTGCTCTGATGTGGGGCCCTCCACGGGCTGCAGGTGGATCTCTGCTCCCCCATGGACCTCCATGGGTTGCAGGGGGACAGCCTGCCTCACCGTGGTCTTCACCACAGGCTGCAGGGGAATCTCTGCTCCCCCATGGACCTCCATGGGTTGCAGGGGGACAGCCTGCCTCACCGTGGTCTTCACCACAGGCTGCAGGGGAATCTCTGCTTCGGCACCAGAACACCTCCTCCCCCTCCTTCTTCACTGACCTTGGTGTCTGCAGAGCTGTTGCTCTCACATATTCTCACTCCTCTCCCCTGGCTGAAATTGCCCAGCTGTTTTTTTTTTTCCCCTCCTTAGCTACGTTATCCCAGATGTGCTACCACCATTGCTGGTGGGCTCAGCCTTGGCCAGCGGCAGGTCCATCTTTGAGCTGGCTGGCATTGGCTGTATCAGACATGGGGGAAGCTTCTAGCAGCTTCTCACAGAAGCCACCCTTCAGCCCCCCTGCTGCCAAAACCTTGCCATGCAAACACAATACAATAATCTAGAGGAAACATCATTCAACATGAAAACCTTCATAGTGAAGGCTGGAAATAATGCAGCAGTTTAGAAGTCTGAAGTTTAGAAAATAACACATTTAAATGAAGCGTAAAAATAATAGACTGCTGCTGAAGTTCAAAGTTGAGGATGTGAATTTTTTACAGAGGGCACTTGCATCTTCAAAGAAAGAATCATGGGCTTTAAAACTCATAAGTCAAATCTTGCAGCCTATGACAATCCAGTAAATCGAAATGAAAAGGGTTATGACAAAGAATCACAGGAGCTCCATAACAAGGTATACAATAGTTACCTGGCATGAGGGCATCTGAAAAAGGTCTCTTAGGCTTAGTTTACTCATTCTAACTAGTAAGCTAGTTTAACACTTGAGTTACCAGAAGATCCTCAGTCAAATCTGAACTGTTCGTCTCTGCGCAAAGAGATAGCCATTACCCTTCCGGCAGCTAATGCCTCTGAGGAGCCATAGCAAATGATTCAGCCCTTATTGCTGTCAGATCTCATATAGCAGAGAAGAAATATGAACATTACAATCAATATTTTATCCTGCTTTCCTAAACATTACTTGGGTGCCTACTTCTTCTTTTCCTGGTGCTTCATGCTGCAGATTGAGAGGTCTGTCGGCATGTCTAAAGGCAAAAGAAGCCATACATTAAGTATGAGGTGATAAAAAGCCTGCTTGCTGACTGTTTTAAGAGATTTTCAAAGATATTTTTTCTTCATTTTTAAATAATATGTGTTATGATTTATCCAATTAACACTATCAAGAAACTGCTTAAATGCAACAGACACGCGAGCTGTCAGCCTTGGAAACAAAGAACGTGTTAACTACTTATGGCCTAATGAGAGAAGATTATGCTTACCCTCCAAAAGCGCACACACCATTTATAATAGAGAACTCTTAAAGGAATAACTAATTTATTAACACAAAAAGCCCTCTAAAATTTAAGGTACATATTTTTAATACCCATGTTTTTTAAAATATAAATAGTCATCGATGTTTGGAGGAAGACTAAAAGGAACTTGATTTTTTTACCTTCATGACTACAAATGTACTTTGGTGGTTTTGTGTTTGCAGTGGGAAAAAAAAGATTCTTTCCGTGTGCTTTTGTTGCGAGATAAAATAGGGTAAAATGCTATTTGTGTTACAGAACTGTTCATCCCTTTATCCCATTTCTGCCAGTGTAGGTGGTCATTTTATCCTAAATTTGAGAAAATAGTGTTATGGGATGGAGTGGGAAATTTCAAGTGAGATTTTTCCATAGTATGGGACAAGTTGAAGATCTAAGGTCAGACCTTCCAACACAGCTAGTATGTCTTGATTTCTTAATTGTATCCCTCCTAAAAGCTCACAGTGGTTTTGCAACTGGATAAATAACAGTTTAATCTCATCCTGCTGGTGCTGAGTCTTTTACGGCATAACAGCTTTAAGGAGCTTATATGTTTATGTATGGTGTTATATATTCACATATATCTGTAGATGATATTTGTTAGCTATCCTCATGTATATGCTGCCACCATACCAAACTCTTACAGCAGCTCTGCATGTTAGGTCTTCCTTCACCCACACATATGGGCAGTACAGGACCAAGTGGGGATCACAGGTCCTGAAAAGATTCCAGTTCCTTAGAATCATGAGGAACAAGGAACCACGTGCTGTGGAGCTGCCCTCTCTTCAGCTGCTTCAGTGTGGCCCATAAATGCCTGAGGTTACAGAGTGCCTTTGGGCATGGGTTTGGGTGGGAGCAGAGCCCAGGACCTCAGTGGAGCAAATCTAGGAAGACAGAAAGGAAAGCTGGCCAAAGTGCTGACTTCTTGCCCTCACCTTGGTCATGAGGAGGCCTTGTCTAAGCTGGGAATACTAACACTTGTAAGACATTGGACAAATACTCTCTGTTTTTTTATACCAGATGACCCTTGAGGTCCCTTCCAACCTGGTGTTCTATGCTTCCGTGACTCTATTTTGAGTTTTCCATTGAGACAAGAAAAATACTGCATGTTTTATCTTTGTGTCATGAAACTATAAGGCATCCCATTCATTCAGCTTATAAGAGATATCACCTAGAAAGAAAAAAGAAAGAAAGCACTCCCATTTTATTCTGATTGTTTCTAACACTTGTGGTTTTATCACTGATCTCATGGTAGTTAGGTGTTTTCTTTAGCACCCAACCTCATTATGCAAATCTTAGTGGCAGCACTAGAGCAGGAGGGTGGTAAATATTGCTGACATAGTCATTGAGGAATTCTGAGCCTACTTAACCACTTTCTGAGCAACCTGGTCTCCCAGAGGAGGCTGTGAGAAGTTCATAGAGACTCCAAGGTGCCTGTATTTGTGAATGTGAGAGGAACAGAGGCCGTTTCCAGAACTAGAGTCTCATTATTCTGAAGAGCAGAAATATGTCATTCATTTGACCATTTATCTTACAGCAGCTCACAACAAAATATCCTCATAGCCAGTATAATTTGACCTTTTACTTGGATCTCTGCTCTCTAAGGCAGTATAATTTGTAGCGTCAGCAAATCTGTAGAGGGCAATGGAAAAAAGCAAAGGCAGAAAACCTGCCTTTTCAGTGAGCCATGTAGGACTTATTAGGCCAACAGAGATTCCCACTGCTCTGAAGAGCGCTCAGTGTATGCAAGTAATTGCATGTGCATGGTGTGTAACGTCTAGGAGGTTCCCATACCATGGATTGAATTATATGGCTTTTATGATTATATGGATTTTATGATTCATATGTTGCAAATAGAAATTATGAGACATTTAACCATTCTTTTCCTTAGAGAGAGCCTTCTTGGAAGGAATCTGAGTAACACAGATGTATTATTTAATAAGAACAACAGCAACAGTTTCCCGTATGTATTATTTAATAAGAACAACAACAGTTTCCTGAATCCTGTTTGCTGCATGCTGGGCTAAAGACAGACAGAATGGATCATGATTTGCATTCATGTTCTCTGGTGATTTCTGCAACTTCAAATGCTTTCCATTAACAAGATATGAAGAAACATCACTGTTTCTAAATTAAATTTAGCTGAGAGAGCCACATTCAAATTTACTGTAAAATCCCTTCCTAGTTCCAAGAAAATGAGGACACGAGGGAGAATCGGTCAGGCTGAAAAGGGCACAGGATGAAAGCCTTGTAACAAAGCTGTGGTCTTCTGGGGTGGAGTAGGGGGAGACACTACATGCATCAGTAGCACATCAAATTCTTTCAAATAACACCATTTTTGATCCGTAGATTTCAGTTCAATCCATGCAAACTTTTTTTTGCATAGGAAAAATTAAAATAATGGCAGAAGTTTTTCAACAAGCAAATGTACCATTTTAAAAAACAGCTACAGAATGAGACAGAGCATAAAACTCCGGGATCTGTATACTTTTCTCCCAAAGAAATAGTACTGGAGGTCTATTTCTTTGCATGTAATGCATTTGAAAGATGGTCTCTATACATGGGACATTGTCATGTTGTGTTTAGATTTTTTTTTAATTTGTTCTCCACATGGACAAATATGGGAAAAAAACCAAAGCATATGCAGAATACGCTTTAGTACAGGTTACTTAAATGCCATATCAATTTCTGATATACACCAGAGAGGGCTATTAGAGCCATTGTATTTACTTTCTGTATTTCCAGCTGAAAGCTGGGCATTGTAACCACTGGCCCGAGTATCTAGCTCAATGACTGTGGTAGCCTTTTGGTAGTTCATATTGGCTACTTATATAAAATACTCTAAAATACTAAATGTCTGCTTGAAATTCAGCAGCAGAACAGGCTTTCATGGTGTTACAGTAACACCCAATTTAAGATTAGTGCCACTTCAGAGTAAAGGGAAAAAAATCTTTTGATGGTCTATGTTTAATGATAAAGGGAGGGCAGTGGATGTTGTACACCTTGATTTTAACAAGGCCTTTGACACAATTTCTCATAGTCTCCTTATCACTGAATTTGTAAGCTAAGGGTTGTATAAGTGGACAAAAAGGTGGGTGGGGATTTGGCTCAACTGTTGGACCTGAAGAACTGCGATCAATGAAGCAAAGTCCAGCTAATGGTCAGTAACTAATGGGGTCCCTCAGGGGTCAATAATGGGACCAATGCTGCTTAAAGTCTTCAGTAACATCCCAGATGATGGGACAGAGTGCATCCTTAGCAAGTTTGTGGACAACACCAAGTTGGAGAAAGTAGTCAATATCCTGAAGGGCAGGGCTGCTCCTCAGAGGGAGCTGGACAAGCTGAAGAAATGGGTTGCAAGGAACATGATGAAGTTCAGTAAGACCAAGACATTGCATGTAGAATGGAATAACATCATGTAACAGTACAGGCTGGGGCCCAGCCGTCTAGGAAGCAACTCTGCAGAAAAGGACATGGGGGTCTTTGTGGACAAGAAGTTGACCACAAGCCAGAAGCACGTGCTTGAAGCAGAGGGCTGCTTTAGGAAAAGGGTCACCAGCAGGTCAAGGGAAGTGATCCTTCCACCTTATTCAGCACTTTTATGACCACATCTGGAGTGCTGTGTCCTGTTTTGGGCTCCCCAGTGGAAGATAGGTATTGATATACTGGAGTGAGTCCAGCAGAGACCACCAAGCTGGTCAAGGACCTGGAGCACAGGCTATATGAGGAAAGGCTGAGAAAGCTGGATTTGTTCAGCTTGGAGAAGAGAAGCTGAATGGCGGACAGTGCTGCTGCCTACAACTACCTGATCAGAGGATGGTAGAGCTAGAATCTTCTTGAAGGTACATGGTGATGGGATGGGAGGCAATGGGAGCAAGTCCCAATATGGGAAATTCCAAATAGATATTAGGGGAAAAAAAATGTACCATGAGGGGTGATCAAATGCTGATGTAGGCTGTCCAGAGAAGTTGTGTAGTCTTCATCCTTGGAGGTGTTCAAAGTTGACTGAGCATGGACTTGAACTACTTGATCTATAGATGTCTTTTGAGCAGGGGACTGGACAATTTGACTTCTGGAGGTCCTTCCCAACCTAAGTTATGATTCTGGAATTCTGACAGTATTACTGAGACTATGAGGGAAAATTTACAGCTAGTCATATACCGATTACCACACAGATATGAACATTTCAAGCCAGAGGTAGTCTTTATTTTAAAGTGTCTTAAAAATGGTTCTGAGGTGGTGTTGTTTGTTTGGGTTTTTTTTGGTAATAACTGTTTAAAATCAGAAAAAAGTGTTGACATTGAAAGCAAGAGGCTGTGAGAGAGGTGGTTCTTCCTGGAAAAACTTTTTTTGTCAGTTGTAGAGACTGCTTAACGCTCCTCAGCCATGTAAGCTAATTGTTCTCCTTACGGCTGGGGAAACAAGGCAGGACCAATCTGGTCCTGACATGAAAAGGGGAGCAGCATAGGAAAGAGGTACAAATGCAATGAAGAGTCAAAAAATAGAACCCTGGAAATTTGCTGTCAGCAGAGGATGAGCAGGAGGGGACAGTGACAGTAACTGCTAGAGAAACCACATTTCTATTAGCAATAGTTGTGATCTTATCCTCCCATAAACCACCCCAGACAGCAGCAGGATTTTCCGAGTTCTTCCTGAGTCTGGCATATTCCTGTGCTTCTTTTGTGTTCACAGTAATCAGGCAAGCTCCATTTTGCTGACAAAATAAAAAGCATTTAAATTTATCATTGTGCAGTCTTCCACATTTTGCTCTCATATTATTCTCTGTGTGTCTGCAGTGTCTTATGGGGACTTCTGAAAGTTAGGAATTGCAAAGTGCCCATTTCTACATTAGAATATTTTTTGCCTTGGAACAGGACTATACAATTTTACTTTTTGGAATTTTTCAAAGCCTTTTGGATTATTTTTTTCCAGGATAAAATGGTTACATTTACACTAAATACATGTAAGCACGTGATTTGCCACGAGGTTTCTTTGTGAAGCAATTTAAAACTATGGTCAAAAGACTTAATTTCACAGGGTTTGTTTGTTTTTTTTTTCTTTTCTACGTACAAACCCTCGCTGTTCAATAGTTTGTAATTAAAAAATACAGCTGTCACCAATGGGCCTCACATATCACTGCCTATACCATTTGGCATGCATTTAATTGATTTTGCCACATGACTGTAGGTAAAAGGGAACCTCAGCAAGTTTACAGAAGAATAAAATTAGTTGGTGTGTATTTCAGGCATAAAATATGATTTTTAAAATGCTGTTACTGGGGACAGCTCTTCTTTATTCTCCCAAAGAATGACTCTTTATACAGCAATTTCAAGGCTTCATTCTGCAGCCAATGAACTGTTTGGAGTTTTGCCTGCACAATGACATGAGGTTAACTTGTTCTGTGAGTGAGCACCAATGATATTCCATAGAACCTCCCCAGCTATCCCCAAGGATTAAAATACTCAGGGCTGAACACAAAAGTCTCTACAGTTAGTGAATGTCACGGTCCCACCTCTGAGACCAGGTCCAGTGGGACACACAGTGGGTCGTGTTCTTTGTGGTTTCAACTTCCAACTCTAGTTGTTAAATTCAGAGTATCCCTTTTTTTTTGACAATGCATTTAATGTGGTTCTTAATCCAGTGTAAATTTATGCCACAAAAATATTTATAAAAATATGGATTTAAAAAATGTTTTTAGTTATTTTGTTTCTCACTACAGCTGGAGGTGTTACTACCAAGACGATGAACAGGAATCAGTTGTGTTCTACAACTGACACACATAGCAGTCTCTTTGCATGCTCATTATAACTTGAGGCAAAATAATGATTTATTATTATAGACCAGATGTGCAGTTAAAATAGCAACATATCAATAGGTGACTGAAAATAAATTGTCTTCCACATTTTCCATTAAATCTGTAAATGCCTTTAAACACAAGAAATTTTTCAGATTACCAAACTTATGTTATACACATATTAAGAAATATATACAGTCTTCCATAGATATTTATTCATTGGCAAATTCCTAGATTTGTGCAGTTCTTTAAAAATAAAGTTGGGAAATAAAAGTAATCCTTTTTATCTAAATGTGTTCTTAGAGGAAGCAGTGGACAGACAGAAGTGCATTTCTGCCCCTGAGAATGAGTCAGGCAGAATCGTATTATTTGGTCAATAATTTGCTGTGAAAACCTGATCTCACTGAAGTCAAGAGTAAGAGGACTGAATCTCTAGTTTTAAAATTCTTCCTTGAGAGTGAAATTTTCACTTGCATGGAGAGACAGGATAAGGCTAATGCATCGCTTCAGTCTCACACCTCCACTTCCCTCTTTACTGAAATATAATTTACAAGTGGTCTTCACCCATCTATGTGAGGGTAAGCTTTTTTCCTAAGCAGAGTTCTACTGTAAGAACAATTCTAGAATACATACATTTCTTTTAATAAACAGAAAATACAACACTTTTTAATCAAGATAACATTAAATCCTTGAAAACACTGCAGATTTTCTGGAAACGGACTTTGTCCCTGAGACCCTAGTTTTGCCTTCACTAGTTACCCTGTGCAGAACACAGGGTCTACCTGACTTTCTCCCTCCTTTTTCTTAAAGTGTATATATCTGATATGCTGGTATAAATACTTCTATATAATGGAAATAATTTCTTCAAAGGTGCATAAATTGGTGCAGAGCTGATATGTTCTTCCTGACTATACTATATAGGGTTATAATTGTGTTATAACCCTATCACCTATCTTGACGGTTAGCTACATTTTAAATAGCATTTAATTTTTTTCTTCAAATGTAAATTGAGGAAAAATGGATTGTGAATTATAATAAGAGGAGGGAGAAAAATAATTTAAGGCTTTTGATGTAGGTAGATGGACACATTACTATACAGAAAAATAAAAGTATTGCTGCATGAAGAGGTTTCACCATGTGAGAGCTGCAGTTAGTCATGTAAATTAATATAAATTTAATGTATTTGATTGATTTCCAGGTCAACTCAAATGCAATGATTTGTAGTAATACATGGTATAAAAACTTACTTTAACAGGCGTGACTTATTTTCTATACATCAGAACTCAATAAGTAGCAGCATCTGGCACACTAAATAGCTCCATTGGCTTTGCAGACACCATGCAGAGCAGGATCCCATTCAGGAAATGTTGTGGTGGTAGAATCCACACCTAATAATTTAGCACTGTTTCAAAAATTTTCCATAATTTGTGAGGAAGGATCAAAATTTGGAACATTTCTTTCTTTGAACAATGCATTACTGTGTTTGAGTACTATGTTCAGCTCTGGAGTCCTCACCATAAGACAGAGATGGACCTGCTCAAGCAGGTCCAGAGGAGTGCCACAAAGATCATCAGAGTGATAGAGCATCTCCCTGTGAGAACAGGCTGAGAGTTGGGATTGTTCAGCCTAAAGAAGAGAAGACTCTGGGGAGACCTTATAATGGCCTTCCAGTACCTAAAGGGGGCCTACGGGAAAGATAAGGAGGGACTCTTTATCAGGGAGTGTAGTGATAGGACGAGGGCTAATGGTTTTAAACTGAAAGAGAGGAGATTTAGATGAGATATTAGGAAGAAATTCTTTACTGGGAGGGTGGTGAGGCACTGGAACAGGGTGCCCAGAGAAGCTGTGGATGCCCCATCCCTGGAAGTGTTCAAGGTCAGTTTGGATGGGGCTTTGAGCAGCCTGGTCTGGTGGAAGATGTCCCTGCCCAGGGCAGGGGGGTTGGAACTAGATGATCTTTAAGGTCCCTTACAACCCAAACCATTGTATGATTTTATGTTTCTATTCTATTACATGTGCGAGCTTCATTTAGGATAGTTGAGGAGATACCAGCACAAAGATTCTTAAAAGTGATCTTTAATTTTTAAAGTGCATGATAATTTGTAAAATTACTTCATAGACAGTTAAAATCTTCTTCCCATCAGTACACAAGATGATAGCTGCTAACTTTTACAGCCAAGAAAGTGGTTCCCATGTTTAGATTTGTTTTATGGAGCTAAAACAGTAGTGGGAATTTGATCCAAATTCTGGACTTTTTCTGACTCTTGTCAGCAAGTGATAAACCAAGGTCAATCAATTTATGTCTAACAGTAGTCCGTCTACAAGTCAGACAAGAATTTTGACTTTCAAGTCACGATTTTGAGTACTCATAGAAGTCAGAAAAAGCAGGATTGTCAACAAAGCGAACTTGATGTCCTTTTCCTCAAGCTTCCCAGACTCTTGAAACTCCATATTTACTCTAAGTTTCACATGTAGATATACATGCATATTAGTTCTGTGTTCAGTACTTTGGTGTGGAAGTCATGAAGAAAAACAATATGGATTAAAACTGTCAGATTTACAGAATTATGTTCCAAGTAGAACCTACATATTAATGATTGCTACTTTTAGCTACAATATTTTTATTATGTACCACCAGGTTAAATTTTTCCCACCTCTTTCTTACCCCTCTTCACAAAGTGTTCAGTTTTCATCAGGCTACTACTCTATGACTCCTAGGGTACTGAGCTTCAGAGATTATCAGAAATTATCTGAAGAACATGAAAGAAGCTAGAAGAATTGTCACATTTGCTACTGTGCTGTACTTTACGTAGACTTTTGGCAAGCGATTAAAACATTTAAAATGCTGTGTTTCTTTGATGTTTTTCTATAAGTACCGCAATGTAAGGGTGATGTTTAATTCGTCTTTATGGCTTCAGGAGCAGTATATAGGCTGTGCAAATTAACATCATGACAGAAATATTTTTCACAATAGCCAGGTCAGGAAAACCAAAATGGAATGTAATAGCAACCCGAATTCTTGATTTACTAGAGGCCTATCTCCTCTCCCCTGAACAACACTAAGAGTAATGTGCATTTCACGTCTAGTGATAAAATAACTTAATTGACTGTGTGTTCGCATACAGATCCCTAATCTGATTTAGAGATAATACAAACTACATTGTGTATATTACTATGCTGCTGTGGGGTATAACTTGGGTTGTAATCTGATCTGTACGGTCACTGTTATAATGTGTTACCTGAAAAAGAAGAAATCCAGTTTGAATTTTAGCTGAGTTTGAAAAGAAAATGGAAAATCATCCTATTATATTATGAACCATGCAAATATGAACTGCAGGTGCACTAGTTATGGGACTGAGATCACCTGTCTTTGCCTGAAATGTGTCTACGTGAGCTGCCTGATCTCCTTTACGGTCCATGAAGATACAGTCAGGGAGTTCTGTCAATCAGTTCCCCTGACCAATAAAATTAATAAAATTAATAATTTGATAAAATGGATAAAATTAATAATTTCCTAGAACTCCATGGAAATTGAGAAAATAAATCATGTACAAACACCTACACTGGAGTCATCCCAAATTAGGCAAAGTCAATTCCTGTCTAGCTATCTGAAGTGAGATGTATGAACCAGCAATCAAAGCTCCTTCTAAAGTAATGAAAGGAGACCAGGACCTTCGCAAAGCAATTCATCTCATCCTTGGATTTGTGTTTATCATCACAGATGGAAGGAAACATATCTCCACTACAGGGAAGCTTGAAGGTTATCTTAGATTAGACACCAATAGTGGATTTTGTTCAGGATTAGATATAGACAAGTGAGGCAAGTTATATCAGCTACCATTATAATCAAAAGGACTTCTTTGTTTGGTCTAGTGTCATTTGAGATGATCTAGGATATTCTGCCTGGTGTCCAGTTGCCACTCCAGATGATCACAGGTCATATGCCATAATTTCCAACCTGTTGCAAATGTGTAAATTGTGCTAAAGTGCATCAAATGACATTGGATGTATATATTTAGGTAAATAAACGGAACACAATGGAAATTCAATCCTCTCTAAAGGAATAATATTGCGTAAAGAAAATGTGTAAGAAATGAACCATTTGTATTATGTTATCTACCATAAAACCAATGACAAAAGATGAACAGAGTAAACACACTGTATTCCCAATCTCAGTGTATGTAAGTGTGGAAAACCTGTGAGAAAAGGCTCTAATGTTAATATTTGCTTTTACACAAATATTCTTCTCTCCAATTTACAGCTTTGATTCAAAGATACTACGACTGCCACCACTATATGCACAGAAATTTGGTGTTTGTCTTATGTGTGGAAAACAAAGTATCTGCTTCACCCTTTTTGTTCAGCTACAGGAGGGAGGAAAATATCACTCTGTAGCCTTGATGAGCTGCTGTGCCCATAGACAAGTACCTTCACTACATCTTCTAAGAAATGTATCCTGTATAAAGAGTGCAAAACTCCCACTGAAGTAAAAAAATGCCTCATTCATATGTCTGGGATCAGAATTCAGCTTTTGGAACTAAAGCAGCTTGCACTCACCTGCTGCTTTAAGTCTGAAACGCATTTTCAATTGATATCTTGTATAAATCATGAACTGAGGGCAATGTGCTTTATCAAGAAGACAGTATTCCAGTCACAAAGTGCCATCCAAATGGTAAGCCCCCAGAAGTAAACAAGAAAGACCAGAACATTACAACTATATTCTTGGGTTTCTCCATGACAAACTGTTGCATTGACTATTACACATTCACAAGGTATCAGTTTTCATTTGGTCATTGTTGTTTAAAGCAGGAGAAGGCTTGCTCTTCTGACCATCAGTTCCTCCTTTGGATGTGTCCTGGAAGAAAAGCCTTGGCATCCACAGTGACATTAAAATTCGTTTGTATTCATTCCGAAAATTCTGGTTAAGAAGTCCGTATATTATTGCATTAAGGCAGCTGTTGAAATAGGCCATGAAGTAGCTTATAATGAATAACCATTCGGGAACTTTTGGTGCCATTTCCATAGGATCAATGGCTACAGCCAGTCCAATGAAGTTGAGAGGTGCCCAGCAAAAGGCAAAAATCACAAAAACCACAAACATGGTAAGAAAGTTTCTGAAGTCACTTGGCTTCAGTCTTGGCTTTGTTTCTGACTTGACTCGTCTTCTAACTTGAAGAACTAAAACCCAAATTCGAAGGTAGCAGAAGCTCACAATGGTGATAGGGACAATGAAGTGAATCACCACAACAGCTATCGTATAGTAGGAGCTTGCAGTCTGAACAAATGTGCATGAATAGACGCGTGGATCATACTTTAAAGAGCCAACAAAAAAATTTGGCACAGTTGCAATTACTGTTAATACCCAGACTAAGGACACATACAGCATCGTGTTCCAACAGCTGTACACTTTGTCATAGGCCAAACTATGGCATATGTAGCAATATCGGTTTATTGCAATTGCAGTGATATTGAAAATAGAGCCTATTACACTTAGTCCCATCACAAAGCCACTCACTTTACAGTGCATTTCACCAAGCGTCCATCCATTGTGGAAAATAGCTAAGAGGACCAGTGGGTATGGATACAAGGCCACCACCAGATCAGCAAAAGCCAGGCTCACCACAAAGGCATTACCTGGGGAAAAAGAAAAATACATAGACATAAGTGTGAAAGCAAGCATAGTTGTGAACGAGAAGAAAATATGATATATTATTTTGGATATCTGCAATGCAAACGATGTCAGCAAGCAATAGGTCTGTGTGGAAAACAATTTTACAATTCAGCTTAGAACACCATGGAAATATCTGCAGCAACACGATATTTCAAATTTGTTGCTGACTGAATTATACCCTTCTTTCTATTTTAATCTTTATTAAACATAACAACCAGTGAGCCATTATATAAGCATGTGTTGAGGTTTTTTTCAGTGTAGCTAACTCCACAGCTGGATCAAATAAGGTGAAAAAGAAAAAAAGTCTAAATTGTGCCAGGTAGGCAAGCCATTATACCATTCTAACCTATCACTGGAAAACTAACGGGCTTGACAGGTATCAAGGGGAAGGATATACAAAGACTGGCTCTCTAGGGATTAGAATGATGTGTTGTTTTATGCATATTCTAAATTGTCACATGGTAGTTTATAGTATAGATATTTTCTGCATGAATGGCCTACCCATACTGTAGTTATTTTCCCATTGGATTGACCAAGGAAGAGTGAATTGCCTTCACTACCTTCTGTACAAAGGTATATTTAATTATACAAAGGAAAAATGCCTAAATGCAAGAAAAAGTATTCAAATTCATGGAAGGAGCCTTTAGGTCCTTTTTTGCTGATGGCGTTTAAAGAAATTTTAGTGATACATTTGAGACGTATTGTCTCTCTTTAAACGGTGTCCTTTTCACAAGTTTGAGATTTCTGGACGTTGTATCTAAGGATACTTCAATAAAATAGTGAGGTAGTAAACTATATTCCTGAAAAATGAAAGGTGAAATCATTCTCGAGGAACTTACCAAGACACAGAAAATAGAAGTACTAACTTTAGATTCTTGACATTTAGGTAGCATAAAACACATATCTGGTTTGCATACTCACTTTTTTGCCTAAAGTCCTTCACAGCATGAACAGATGTGCAAAAGACCCAAGTAGCTTTTAAAATTGTATGTGGAACATAATTATTTTTTGAAAAGAGCAGTTAGATGCTCAATTCTACAAATTCTGAGCTTTCCAGTCCTCATCAAGGAAAGTAGTTCTCCATTTAGTTTTAAGTACAGAAATAATCCTGTGGGTAAGGATGTCATTAGCTGGGAGCCTTAAAACCAACAAACATGTAGGACTGAACTCTTCAAAAAAAAAAGACAGAGAGAAAGAGAGAAAGAGAGAAAGAAAAAGAAAGAGAGAAAGACAGAGAGATAGAAAGAAAGAAAGAGAGAAAGACAGAGAGAGAAAGAAAGAAAGAAAGAAAGAGAAAGACAGAGGAAGGAAGGAAGGAAGGAAGGAAGGAAGGAAGGAAGGAAGGAAGGAAGGAAGGAAGGAAGGAAGGAAGGAAGGAAGGAAGGAAGGGAGAAAGGAAGGGAGAAAGGAAGGAAGGAAGGAAGGAAGGAAGGAAGGAAGGAAGGAAGGAAGGAAGGAAGGAAGGAAGGAAGGAAGGAAGGAAGGAAGGAAGGAAGGAAGGAAGGAAGAGAAAGAAAGAAAGAAAGAAAGAAAGAAAGAAAGAAAGAAAGAAAGAAAGAAAGAAAGAAAGAAAGAAAGAAAGAAAGAAAGAAAGAAAGAAAGAGAAAGAAAGAAAGAAAGAAAGAAAGAAAGAAAGAAAGAAAGAGAAAGAAAGAGAGAGAGAAAGAAAGAGAAAGAAGAAAGAAAGAGAAAGAAAGAAAGGGAGAAAGGGAGAAAGAGAGAAAGAGAGAGAAAGAGAGAAAGAAACAGAGAAAGAAAGAAAGAGAAAGCAAGAAAGAAAGAAAGAAAGAGAGAAAGAGAGAAAGAAAGGAAGAAAGAAAATTTTCTGTTTCAGAATGCCTTTTGGAGAATGAATTTAGTCCAGAATATGTGCTAAAATTAATCTAATCTCTACAGCATCTTGGCATCAGCTTATACCTAAAATGTTCAGATAAAATCAAGTGAGCATTCAGGTCTTTCAATCATATTTGGAAAATTACTGTAAAGGACATTTGGCAAGAGAATTTCAAAATCTTGTGTCTCGTTTAGGACTTCTTGAAAATTCCGGCTGCAATGCATAAGGACAGTTAGCAATGAACTTGTCAAAAACATAATATATCACTTTCAACTGAGAAGAAAAATGGTGCAATATATATAAAGGCCTCAAGTGATTTGTCAGTTTTATGGCTGTTTACAGGGTCAAGTGCTCACACTGTGCACTGTAAAGTAAGGTCCAATGTTTTTTTATTTCTATGTGGCTGACTGTGAAATGAAGTTTAATATTATATTACTGCAATGAATAATCTACAAAAGTAGAGAGAAAATTTTCTTATTCATAACAAACAAATAATCGACATTTTGAGAAATCTAAGATCTTAGATGTCTTTTAACTGCTTGGAGAAACTAAATGTTCCTTGATACATCTAAGACACAGCATTTGGAGTGGCTATAATTACATTTGTAAGGTAACCAAAGAGGTAACTTTTTGTTGTCTGTAACAAAATAGAAACCACAGAATGCTCATCTACTTGGAATTGCTATCATTAAAAAGGCCAATGGAATCCTGGGCTGCATAGGGAAGAGTGTGGCCAGTAGGTCGAAGGAGGTCATTCTCCCCCTCTACTCTGCACTGGTGAGGCCACAACTGGAATACTGCATCCAGTTTTGGGCTCCCCAGTTCAAGAGCGACAGGGAACTGCTGGAGAGAGTCCAGCATAGGGCAACTAAGATGATTGAGGGACTGGAGCATCTCCCTTATGAGGAAAGGCTGAGAGAGCTGGGACTCTTTAGCCTGGAGAAGAGAAGGCTGAGGGGAGACCTTATTAACATTTACAAGTATCTAAAGGGTGGGTTGAAGGAGGATGGTGCCAGACTCTTTTCAATGGTTCCCAGTAACAGGACGAGGGGCAATGGGCACAAGTTGGAACATAGGAAGTTCCGTGCAAATACATGGAAAAACTTCATTACGGTGAGGGTGAGAGAGCACTGGAACAGGCTGCCCAGGGGGGTTGTGGAGTCCCCTTCTCCAGAGACTTTCAAGACTCGCCTGGATGCAGCCCTGAGGGATGTGCTTTAGGCAATCCTGCTCTAGCAGGGGAGTTGGACTAGATGATCTTTAGAGGTCCCTTCCAACTCTGAAGATTCTGTGATTCTGTGATTTTCATAATTTACCTGATGGACTTTGTTCCTAGATTTCAGTTTCATCAGATGAAATATTGTATTGATTCATAAAAAATACATTTGCTCACTGGAATGGAAAGACCCCTTAATTACAAGTAGTAGCTACTGAAAGTCAAATATCTAGCCAGGGACTCAAAAAGATACACATCTGCACTATTTTAACCTTCATAGTTGGGTGCCTAAAAAAGGAAAATAAGTTCTGATATTGACTTTGGGTGCAACAGAACTAGATAGATATTTCATGAAACATTCTTGCATATTGGTTTTGTTGCCCCAGTTAACAAGAAAAAGGGAACTTTTACACCCTCTTGTAATCTCAGTATGACTTGCTATTGTAGGAATTTAATCACAGAACAAACTTTCTGATAAGATCAGGACTTTTAAGGGCTAAGCATCTGCCTTCTGAAAAAACAATTGACTTTATAACGTCTCTGCCAAAACCAGAAGCAATTGCAATCACGAATAATTTTTTAAAGGTTTTGCTTCTTTCTTTGGTTTCAAACTGGCTAAAATGATTAATTATATATCATGGCATTTTATTTTTTATCAGATGGTGGTTTGGTTGTTACACATTTTTTTAACAAGTTGTTACACATTGCATACAGACATCACCCCCTTAGCTATATTTCCCCCTGGCCACAGACAGGTTCGTCCTTGTGTACTCTTCTTCATCTATTACTCTTTAGCATACGAAGGCCTAGCTTCAAGACAGGAAAATTGTCTCTACGAAGCCTATTGTGCAGACTGTTGCATTTTTCTCTGCCCCCTCCTCTCCGACTGTTTAACTTGGGTTGCTGTGTAGCAACAAATGTAAAGACTAGAGACAGGCAAGGCAGAAAGTGAATGAATATGTCTATAATGTATGGGCAGATCTTTTTTTAAATACCAAGGATCAATGACTCAATATAGTTATTTGATTCTTCCATTTCCATATCCTAACCTTAAGGAAAAACTCAGAGTTACCCTTGCAGGTTTCTTACTTCAGTATGTCTTCCGTGAGAATGTAAATGGGAAAGTTATTTGGGCTTAAGGCTTAAAAACCCCTCTTATAATCGGTACTGTTTATAATTAAATAGCCTTTTATACTGGCTGAGAATGATAAAAACTACAGCTTTTCTGGGATGTCACTCTGACAGCTACCTGTAGGTATTTATCTGTATTAAAGGAAGAGGAGCAAGATTTTGACTTTAATGAAGTAAATAAGAGTCCTACCATTCTGTAAAATGAAGCCAATCATTCCTCTGCAGAGTTCACAGCAACAGATACCCTGAAGAAGAAGTTAGACTGACAGACCCTCTGTCCATACACACTAGGCATTTCTCTAGTGCTAGCTCACTCACTCCTCAGCCCCGCTTTTTATTCCTCTGCCAGGCTCCTGTAGCCCCTGTACTCAAAACGAACTTTAAAAAGAGAGTTCTGGAAGGCTTCTGATAGCTTTCTTGTGGTGGATGTATAAAGACAGAATCTGGACTCAGTTTCTAGATAGTCTTATAGTCAGAGACACAAGGTACCACTTCAGTTACCTTTAAGTTAGTTTGAAGTTACTTTTGTATAAACACTAAGCATCCAAAACTTTTTTGCTCTAGTTTTTAAATATTCACAAAACACACAAGGTGAGTCTAATCTTTTAGTTCTTTCCTGCAAGTCATTAAAGGAAAAAAAAAAAGTATTATAGGCTCAATCATAATTCCAAATTTCTGCAAGTGATATGCCGCTTGCATACAAAATCCTTCCTCAGCTGTGACATCAACTCTCTTCAATAAAGGTAACCTTGATACTGATACTAGGCTTGGTATGGAAGTTGCTGGTGGCTTATAATTTTTGTTTCTGACAAGCAATTTGTGCAAAAAAAAATGTAGTTTTTGTACTTTTAATCTTAATGTTATTGCCTTTAATTATATTATATTGTATTGGTGTAAATTATCTGCTTCTAGGTCTCTTTAATGGCTGCTGAAGTTAATAGGAGAATTGCCATAGACTTAAAGGAGACATTAATCAGATAGAAGAAAAAAAATACCTCTTATTAACAAGAATGTGAAATACTGAAAGCATTTGATCACTATAACAAGGGCAACAATAATGGAAAAAATGAAGAACTTGAATTATATTTGGATGTAAAAGAACATAAACCAAAGCCTAAACCCCTTTCATCGTTCCTACAACTTTTAGAAGAGCAGATCTTACCTTCAGACAAAAAGAAATTGCAGTGCATTGATCCCAAGGCATGTTAGCCAGGATTCACTACAGCAAGTGCTTTATTGGATCTATTGAGTCCAGACCAACGTGGAAACGAGGCATATGTAACAGCTTGAAGAAATCAATCGGTCCATCAGTCAAGAAAGCTGTCCCTCTTTAATAGCCCCTTGTCTATAATTACTGATTAGCAATAGAAACTATGCAGCTCTGATGAACTATTATCTTGAATTTTCTTGTGCAATGTCACCTTTTGAGCACCCAGCTTAAATACAATTTCCAGGCTTCAGACCCTACTGAATCCTCATTAAAGTGTGTCTGAAGGTCTGGATCAGATAAAACAGGAGCATACTCAACTAAGGGCAGATTGATGTAAAATTGACTTCATGTGTCTGTCTCCACTTCTGGTTGTATAAGAATAGCCCTGACACTGAAACTAAGGACCAATTGTCTCAGCCAAACCATTTACATGGCAGATTATTCCAAATGCCAGAATAAGTGCAAACCTTAGCAAGGTATGAGTGGTTTTTCAGCTCAGAGTTCAGGATTTTGGCAAAACAGATGATTACTGTGATGGAACTGTGTAGCTGGTCCCACTCCTGGAGCTTCTTCATTATATGTATGTCCATGTATGCATGGATAATTACTGTCTCTTCAGCTGATTGTCTTTCACAAAATTTCAGTTAGTTTTTGGCATATTTTATGAAAGAATTACATAGTAAGCTAGAAGGTTGTGCTTTCAGACTCAGGATTTCTGCTAAAGTGGCTTTTAAAGGGCAGCCCTGGTTATCACTGGCTCTTACTGCTGCCACTGACACCTACCTTTTCTGACCTGCATATTTTCCACTGGACTTCAGTTCCTATAATTCTTGCAGCTCATTTCAGGCTTGGTTGTGGGAGTCCTTCTTAAGGTTTGCTCTTTAATGTGGAAAGAAAAACATGACTCCGGAGGGACTGAAGAACGGGCACCAGGTAGGCAGGCAGAACTAAGGACTGGGTAGGGTTTCTTTTCTCTTTCCAGAGCAGCTCAGCGTATTTTGCTCAAATGACATGCAGGGAGACATTAGCTGCTCCTGGAAAAAGGCTGATGCTTCTTACTTCCTCGCCACTAATTTTTGTCTCTAGCTTTGGCTACTTTGATTAGTCATTTTTACAGTATGTAAGGTCTTGTAGTTCTTGATTTTTTGTTTAAATAGGTAACTTTTAAATTTGTTTAAAATCACCCATATCAACTCTTTTTTTTCTCACAATCCATGAGAAAAAATAAAACCTGCCAGCCTAATTCAGATGTAGCTCCATTCATGTCAGCAGGAATGAAGCTACCAGAAGTGGACACCAGCAGCAGGTGGAGCAGAGAATTAAGTCTTTCAGACATTGACATTTGAATTCCCTGTGACACTACAAGCCAATACCTCGGGTAATCTTTGATTTACAGAGACATGTTAATCTACTATAATGTTCAACAGTGTGTTACTAACAGAAGGTTTAACATAATGCTCCAAACAAATGCCAGATGGGTTTTTGTTTTCTTTGAATGTGACAGTTTAAAAGTTGTGATACAACTGCTTTGTAGTTATGTTTCGTGATTTCAGATATTAGTGGGATATACTGCAGACATTGATTTAATGGAAAGAGACAGGGAATATATTTTCACGAGAACTGCAGTATTTTAGAGGCTATAGCGAAAAAAATTAACATAGACAATGAGCGAAGGCTGTTGTTGGATCTATGGAATGGTCAGGTTATTTCTTTTTAGAAAAACATACATTCTATGAAACTGTTTGAAATATTTGGTGAATATAATTATCCTGTGATATGTATAAGTAAAAATTCTCTACCATCACTGGGAGCACTATATGCAGAGCAAAAGGGGAGTATTTGCTGTGACAGTTGCCCTTTTATTGTGCAGCTACCCAAAGGCTTTGGGAGAGCTTTCTGTTCAGAAGAAATCCAGGCCTGAAAGTTAGACACCTGTGTTTTCACAGAAAATTCTGGAATCCAAATCTAAGTAGGGTTTAAACCTTAGTCATCAACTTTCTGGAGGAAAGCACTACGCTGTTATGTAGAAGATGAGAAGAGGAACTTTTCATTTTAAGATGAAACAATACAAACACCCCACTTTTGGATAGTTTAGTGGAGAATACTCTGTACACCCCTTTTTCAAGCTGTACTGCAATGAAAGAACGCAGGATTCACAGGAATAGGAGCTCAGCGTGTAAAAAGGAGCTTGAGATTGTGGCTTAGTGACTCGCAGACTGCTAGACTGGGACAGACTTGTGTCCTTGGCCCTACATCTGCAACTATGAGTTGGTGCTGGAAGCTACATTTGCAGGAGCTGAATCGTAACCTCATCAGCCGTAGCTCTCAGTTGTAAACAGTCTTAATGGCAAGAGGCACCTGAGTTGCACTGTTCATTAACACGTTTTTGAGAGCATGTTTTTGGCATGCTTGGCGGCTAGGTATGAATATAACCCACTGAGCAAAGCCTTCCTTTTTTCCTTTGTGCTCAGGGTTCTTCCCCAGGTGGTTAAATATGGGAGCACTGGTACTTGTTGGGAGTTTGCTGCCATGAATTTCATAATAGAATGCAGGTGCAAAAAAATATTTCTAGTGTCGTGCTGTTAAAAACTTAGTAAAAGTTTGAGATTTGTGACCTCTAGCTGTATAATTTTTCTCGCCTGTGGCTTGCTCTGGTGCGAGGAGGGACAGTGGTGTCTCTCTATTGCCATCTCATGCACCAGCCACAACAGAGACAATACATAGCACCGTCGAGCAGGGCAGATGGCAAAAGCAAGTGGTTGGTTCTTCCAGAGCAAAAGTCTGATCGCTAATCAGGTAGTACATTTATGGGGTGATAAATACTTTTCTGGGCTTCTGAGATGGCAGGAACTTTCCTGGTATTGAGTGTTTTTGGAGAGAAAAGGGGAAGCAGAAGAAGCAAGACAAGTTCTTCCAGAGAATTCACTATTGCCTAGTGGTTAGGACACTTCCATGGCAGAAGAGCCTTTCTTTGATAAAGGACTTGAGCCTATGTCTCCCATAGACCCGAGAGAGCCCTAGTCACCAGCCCTGCTGCTCTTCTGGGGTTAGCCTGCTTCTTTCTAGGTCATGTTCAAGAATTATGCCCTAGAACCAGAACACACAGGTTATCACTTATATTGTAGACTGCTCTTCATGAGCATGTTTCAAAGACAAAAAAAAAAAAATCCTTCTCATAAATTAACACGTGGGAAACTGAGAGTCTCCCAAGACACAGATTAGGAAGAACACTCTAGGTTCATAAGTCTTGCTCTTCTCTATGAGATAATACTGCCTCTATTAGGCACACTCTGGAAAAAATGACAGCACTTCTCCAGGTCAGTGCTACAAAATGACACCATAGTGGCATACTGGTGAGGAGTGGAGCCAATAGAAGAGCTAGAGCTATTAATCAAAGCTAGTCAAATTCAAAGCAAACAAAAGGGGATGGTTGCTGCAACAGGTAGAAAACCTGTGAAACTCCTTAACAGATCTTGCAGGTGTACAGATTTTACCTGTGTTCAAGGGAAGGCTGGAAAAGTACTTGGAAAAGACATCAGTTGAAGGTTTCTAAATAGACACAACATACTAGGTTCAGGAAATCCTCTGAGTTGGAAGGAATCACAAGTTGAGAGAATATATCACATAGGGTTGCTCTGTTCTCTTTTTTTTTTCCTGAGTGCCTGCTTACATCTGGAGTTAAAGACAGAGTATGAGTATGAGGCTAGCTAAGCCCTTGGTCTGTACCAATACAACTGCTTTTACAATGAGGACAGTAGGTTTCAGTGCAACCATTCAGAAGCACGGTTCCTTCTTGGGCTCCCCTGTTGTGATGGAGTGATATGGCAGTCTCGTTCAGGTCCTTGCCAGCCACTCCTCTACACAACCAGCCTGGTTTTGTTGACAAAATGTTTGAAGAGGCAATAACCTTGTTCTGTATGTCTAGCCACCTGAAACTGAGCTGCATTTTGCAGCAGGGTCAGGGTGAAGATCCTTTATACCAATGCCCTTACACTGAACTTGGGATCTTGCCTTCAGGGTGGTCTAGGACGGTGAAAGACCCCTGTCGTTGCTGACAGAATGTCTCTATCTAGGGTACTATTGCTTCTCATGCAAGGAATGAAGCCAAGACATCTGCTCTGAGAGCTCACCACCATGGGCACCACTGATGGCCCAGCTCCAAAACCTCTAGTCGCTGAGCACGATCACTGAATAACAACACAACCAGACTGTTTTTTCACTAATTCATGAAAGAAGTTGTGTTTCCTGTATCTGTCAGTACATATCAGCTTAATCAGCTGTAATCACAGCTGTTGATTGCTTCAACCAAGGAAGAATAGGAAACCTACAGGAACAACTGCAAGTATGAAAACTCATTTACTGCTGACAAAGGGGCTAATATGAAACACTGTAAAACACAACAGGTGCAATCTAGCCAGATCCTGTAAATAGCTAGGCAACCTATTATTGTTAATAACATTTTTTTTCAGTCTCCCAACGCTATATTGTATTTCACGGGGGAAAAAAAAGTGAAATACGTAGCATTTTGTAGTATGTTTTTTGTTAAAAAAAAAAAAAGAAAGAAACAATAAAACTTCGCTCAGATCAACTATAAAAGACTTGAGTGTAGAAGCAAACAAAATAGGGACATTTCATTGTGTCCTGGCAGCTATTAATTTATACTGTGTGAAAGGCTAGCTCATCTTCTATTAGACCTTCACTATTACCTTCTATTACCTTCATCTTTGCTACTGTCTTTAGCCTGAATTTGTGTCAAAGGAAATTGTGTTGGGTTTTTTTGCTCTCTTACAGCAACAAAACAGCATTCAGGTCCTTAGAATAACCTATCTTCCAACTTCTTTTAGAAAGGAGGACAGGAAATTGAAGAATGAAAATAATTTTGTGCAAACAAAATCCATGTTTTGTTTTGGTTTTTTTTAAGCTGGTTGGTTTGTGGGTGTTTGGGTTTTTTTTTTAATATTCACTAGAAGATTAGTTGGACAAAAGAAAAGAAGAGAAAAAAAGAAGAGAAGAGAACCCCAGAACATAAAATAATTCTGTTTTGAAATATAAGGTTCAAGATATTACAGAAGATACTATAAATATCCAGCAGATACATCAAGTGAATAAAATTTGGGCTATTGCAGACTAAGGGAATGCTCAGCACCAGTTAGCCAAGAGATCTGGTTACCCACGATAAGGTGTGTCTTGGAGCTTTGCCTTGTAGACCTATTTAAACAGAACAGAGCATTTTCACCAGTCCGAGCGTTGGGATCTCCTCTTACGGAAATGAAAACATGCGAGTGGTAATTTCCACAGCGATTTACTCAACTGCTTTGTGGGGGTCCAGATGAAGGACTCACAGCAGGTGACAGCTGCACAACCAGAAACAAGCACAGGCAAAGCATGTACATGCAAACTAGTTACAGCTGCAAAAAGAAATCAAATCTAAGCCCATTATTGATGCTATGTACTTTTAGGGATTCCTATGTTCAACTCCCACATACAGTGGCGGATCCTAAGACAGTCTTGGAATTCTATAAAATGGGTTCTTATACACTGCAGTAAATATAGAACATGGGAACATCTAATACGGGGAACACTTAGGTTGACAGGTTGCCAATGCTTCTAACATTCTCTGGAGTCCCTTCATTATGATCTTCTTTTCCCTTCTCTTGTTTCCTATTTTGCCAAGGAAGAAAATAGATGATACTTGATGAAAATGGCTGTTACAACCTTTCAGTGAGGAAAAGTCTTACTCTTTGTTCTGAGCTTTTGGAAGGCCTCATGGCTGTACATACACAGGGATATGAACGTCTTCAGAAGCAGTTGTCAGTCTGTGCCATCTACTTCTTGTGGAAACAAAGTCTTAAAGCAAAGTACACTGACACGAGTCATCTTATAATGACATTCATAGGTTTGTAAACAGCAGGTAAACAGATGAGAAAGTGATTTTACAGAAAGTGATTGTGCATTCTCTTTTAAAGCATTGGCTGGTTGGTGTTTCAACTCCATACAGACAAAGTATGTCATGATAATTTCCTGAATTAAGGTGTTCTCTGAGAGCCAGTAAATGCCTTGCAAAATGACTAGACAAAAACTCTGTTCACACTGGGCCTGTGAGTCACGATATTGGTGGGACAGTTAAATGAAGGGTGATAGGCATAGGCATATAACCACAGAATCATCTATGTCGGAATGGATTTCTGGAGATCATCTCGTCCAATACTCTTGTTCAACGAGGGGTCAACTACGGCAGGTTGTTCAGCGCCATGTTCAGTCAGGTTTTGACTATCTCCAGCCATGGAGACTCAACAGCCTTTCTGGGTGACCTGTTCTAGTAAGGAACAGATAGTTATACAGGATATTTACTGTTTTCACTAGGGAATAGGGGTAAGGTGCAGTTGATTTTGCACCAGATGAACATTCTACTTGATCTACTAAATAGCAGAGAGCATCTAAGATTGTACCTGCTACCATGTAGGTAAAGAAAAGACCTGGTCATTAACAACAAGCTAGAGTTGCTTGGTCAGCAGCGCAGATTAGAGTTGCTGGGGCTTTGTTTTGCTCATGCTTCTGTCTTCAGAATCCTTGTGGCAGCAGAATCTGAACAGTCTGACTAGACACAATGATCTGTGGTCCAAAAACAACAGTGAGTGACTTCTGTCTGCTTGAAGAACCTAGTCACACCTATGTATGGGCAATTCTCTTTTACTGAGTGAATACGCTTGCAAACTGGGATAAAACAATGTAATTTTTACAAAACCAAGCTTGAATGGAAATCAGTTTTGTATATATTACATTAGAATGTTGTGTTTGAAGGTCATGTACTTCACTATTTTGTTTTCTCTCCATAAGCAGACCAGATATTCTGGCTTTATATTTAACCAGGAAGCTGGCTGTATAGCAAGTTTTACAATCTTTATGGTCCTAGCCTTCCGGGTGTTTTATAACACTGACTAAAGAGGATTACCTTGTTTTGAGATTATCAAAGTAAAGGCATAATTACAGGATCTCAAATGTGTTATTTTTTGTTCAACTTTGAAACAAATGTCCAGTGCTGAAATTAGACTCTAGATTGCTTAGTCAACATTTCATGCCTAGGACCCTAATCATAGGTAAAATTAGAATATTTCACCTTGCTAACCAGCAGATCATTTTTTTCAAGGCAAATCACTCTGGTTAAACCATTTTTTACAAGGCCCGCTTCAACATCTGATTAACATTTTACAGATTTTTCTTCTAGTGACTGCAAAAGAAAATGTAAAAAAAGAAACAAGAATCTTGCTTAACATGAAAACTGATTCAGAAAACAATCTGTTGTCTGTGGGCTTTAACCCCACCTATGAATCTAAGTCACTTTAGAGGTCTGACAGGTAGGCTTTGTGTCATTGAGTAAACTGCTCTGTATTTCCACAGCACTTTCTACCACTGTATTTTATGCCAATAAAATAGATGGAATATCCCAGTGTACTACCTGACTTTTGGTTGGGGATTTTGAATTTTAAATTTTGTTTCTGTCATGACCTCTAACGTAACAAGACAAAGGCATATAAGGATACCAGTCCCCTATTAATCAAATAATTGTTGCATTATCTCAGTATTCGGCTTTTCTATTTAACAGAAAATTCTTTAGATAGAGCATTTTCTGCCAGGTGACTGTGCTGATGTAATTAAAAGTGTGAGAAAGTGTTTTGCTTTGTGTTCTCTTTTGGGAAACTATTGTTATGTTTCGTTTAAGGGTTGAACTTACTGATGCAGAAAATTCGCAAGAGTTTACCTCCCAGCTGCTTTCAGTATCACTGTATACCGCAAATACAGAGCTCTGCCGACACAAACTATTCTCTTCCTATTATTTATCAAAAGGCTATACTCTGTTTAACAAATAAAATAACATGCAACTAAAGGCACTAATATTACTGCAAACATATTTCCAGCTTCACTTTACCTGTTTTGCCTTTTCCAAACTGGAGCAATAAAGGGATGGAAAAATAGCGGCAGTAAGCAATAAAAGACCACATTAAAGGCACAGGAAATTTACCACCTTTAAACATACATGCACTGCAAAAAAACCAAAACAACAAACAACAAGCTTGGCAGAAATCAGGGATCTCAGAAGTCAGGATGAATCAAAGCTGACCTATGCGTCTGTAAGCCAGTTCTGTTGACAGAGTTCTGCCAATTATGTCAAATGAACATCTTTCTACCTGTACTTTGGTCAAAATAAAAGTTTTTTGACAGCAAACTGTGGTGTCGTGCTGGAGCCTTACAGAACTCCCAAATCACAGATTCTCTTAGGTTGGAAGGCACATCTTGAGATCCTCTAGTCCAGCCCACCACGTTCAGGCAGGGTCAGTGAGAGCAGATTGCCCAGGACTGTGTCCAGTTGGGTTTTCAGTATGTCCATAGATGGAGAGTCCCCAGCCTTCCTGGGCAACATGTTCCAGTGTTTAACCACCCTCACAGTGAAGAGGTTTTGTTATGTTCAGATGCAATATCATGTTGGGGTTTTTTTGTTTATACCCATTGCATTTTGTCCTCCTAGGGGGCATTACTTAGAGTCTGGCTGCCTCTTCTTCATTTCCTTCCACCAGGTATCTATACATCCTGATAAGATCCCCCTGAGCTTTCTCTTCTCCAGGCTGAACTGTCACAGCTCTTTCAGCCCCTCCTCAAATGCAAGATGCTCCAAGCTCCTAATCACCTTAGTGGCCCTGTAGCGGACTTCACTCCAGTAAATCCACATCTTTCTTGCATTGGGGAGCCCAGAACTGGACACAGCACTCCAGGTGTGGCTTTATCAGTGCTGAGAGGAAGGATGCCCTTCCTCGGCTTGCTGGCAATGCCCTGATGCAGCCCAGAAGGCTGTTAGCCTTCTTTGCTGCAAGGGTGCATTGCTGACTCATGATCAGTTTGTTGTCCACCAGGACCCCCAGGTTCTTTTCTGCCAAGCTGCTTTCCAGATGAGTGTCCCCCAGCATATATGTATGCCTGGGGTTGTTCCTCCCCAGGTACAGGACTTCACACTTCCCTTTGTTGAAGGAAATTTCATGAGGTTCCTATCAGCCCATTTCTCCAGCCTGTCCTGGTCCCTCTGAATGGCAGCACGACCTTCTGTCATATTAGCCACTCCTCTAAGTTTTGTATCATCTGTGAACTTGCTGAGGTTACAATCTGACACATCATCCAGGTCATTAATGAAGAATTTAAAAAAGTGTTGGTCCCAGTATTGACGTCTGAGGCACACCACTTGCCCTCATACTGGACTTTGTGCCACTGGTCACAACCTCCTGGGCCCAGTCATTTAGCCAGTTTTTGATCTACCTCATGTCCACTTATTAAACCCCTACTTTGCCAGCTGTCTATGAGGATGTTATGGGAGACTGTGTCAAAAGCTTTACTAAAGTCAAGGTAAACAACATCCCGTGCTCTCCCCTTATCCACTAAGATAATCATGTCATTGTAAAAGGCTATTAGCTTGATTAAGCATGATTTTCCATTTGTAAATCCATGCTGATTACTACCAAACACTTTCTTGTCTTTCATGCTTTTGGAAAAGGTTTCCAGGATTAGTTACTCCACAAAATATTCGTTACCTTATTAATGAATCAGAAGTGGTACCTGCAATTTTATTGACTGCTCATCTTCCAACCATTAATTAGGTCAAACTTTTCTTAGGTTATGATATCTAAATCTAAAAAGCAATAGCTGAGAATGAGCCACTAATTGTAAGCATGTCACGTATTCTCATAGGTTGAGGCTATCCACAGGTTTATAATCCTGTCTTGAAAATAAAATATACATGAAATTTCTGGAAGTGTTTTGGAAGCCATTTCAACTCTTCAAATAAGTTCCTTTGGCCTCAGTGGTACTGGCAGTGTTTGAGGGTAAAGGAAGGAATACATAGCTGCACCTCTTACCATTTCCAAAGTACTTAACACTTAGTCCATTGCAGATGATTTTTATTTACAGTTCATGAATGAAGCACTGGGGATCTGAAAGAGCATGGCATTTTACTCAGAAGAGAATGCATGATCAACTCGGTTGGAGCTTAGTGTGGTTATCTGCTTTAGCGTAGTTACCAGTCAGTCACCTGGTTAGTTACCTGGTTTAGTGTAGCTACCAGTGAAGTTACCAGTTTTATCTGGTAGTTAGCTACACTTTAATAGTGTAGTTAGCTGACTCCTGTAGGAAAGCTTCGGAAGTATTCCTTGTGTAAAGTGATTCACGTTTGCTTTTTGTGAATTCTAACTCTGTGGGTAATGGAATTAAGCAATTTTGCACATAGGTGTAAAGTGGGGGCCATTTCTGAACACCTTGATACCCAATAAGTTCCTTGGCTTGTGAACACTTTGGGAAGTTTGCCATTTTCATTTCATGCTTATGTAGAAGTAATGGTGTGGTGACCCTGTCTGCATGTCTCTGCATTGAGAACAGTGGGTAACACCCACCGTTCTTAGCAGCTCTTGGATACATGAAGGATGCAGTCCTTAAGCCTGAACTCGGAACTGTTAACAGCCTCAATGAGTGAGGTTACAAACGCCCTCAGCAACAAGTTGCTTCACTTCAGAGCACTGCAGTAGCAGTTACGGGGTAGTTTACTAGATCAGAAGGGGTTTGCTGAGGTGCTTTCAAGAAAATAGTGGAATTAACTTTTAACTGAGAGGCTAAAAAGGATGACCCTCCATTTTTAAAGGACAACATGGAAGAAAGTGCAAAGGTGTGTTAAAGTTGCATGCTTTACAGACCAGAAGGTTTGTCTAAGTGAAGATGGAAATTCCAGCTAAGGTGTTGTGTGAAACTTTTCCTCTGTAACAATCCAAAAATAACACCCTGCACATTCCAATTATTTCAAACAAGCTGTCTGGAATGCTCAGTGTCTTGAATATAGATTCCAAAGAGTCTTAAGAACCATAAGTTGTAGTTCACAGAAACGAGTGATGGGATAGCTTCCAGTTGGCACGTATTGACTAAGCCACCTGCATGTCTTTACTTCTCTTGAAGAAAAGCAGCATGTTTTAATATAACATCCTTTTCTTGTCAGTAGAAAAGCTGAACAGAGTTGTCTGCTTCTAAGAATATCTTTAAAAAGACTAAAATGCTGATGAACTTCACCACGGGCAGGATCTGCACAGCATGAGTAGCTTGAATAGACACTTTTAAAAAAAAAACACAAAAAACTATGTAGATAACATTCAGTAAGTAGATTATTTTTACAGGAAATAAAAATACCTAGGCTGATTAGATTACACGTATTTAATTTAATTGTGATCAGCAGCATAGAGTCTAGTTGGAGGCCTGTAACCAGTGGTGTCCTCCAGGGGCCAATACTCGGTCCAATTTTGTTCCGTATATTCATTAATGACCTGGATGAAGGGACAGAGTGTATCCTCAGCAAGTTCGCTGATGATACCAAGCTGGGAGGGGTGGCTGACACTCCGGAGGGCCGTGCTGCCATCCAGTGTGACCTGGACAGGCTGGAGAGCTGGGCAGAGAAGAACCTAATGAGGCTGAACAAAAGCAAGTGTAAGGTCCTGCACCTGGGGAGGAAGAATGCTAAGCACCAGTATAGGTTAGGGGTGGATCTGCTGGGAAGTAGTTCTGAGGAGAAGGATCTGGGGGTCCTGGTAGACAGTAAATTATCCATGAGCCAACAATGTGCCCTTGTTGCCAAAAAGGCCAATGGAATCCTGGGCTGCATAGGGAAGAGTGTGGCCGGTAGGTCGAAGGAGGTCATTCTCCCCCTCTACTCTGCACTGGTGAGGCCACAACTGGAATACTGCATCCAGTTTTGGGCTCCCCAGTTCAAGAGGGACAGGGAACTACTGGAGAGAGTCCAGCGTAGGGCAACAAAGATGATGGAGGGACTGGAGCATCTCCCTTATGAGGAAAGGCTGAGAGAGCCAGGACTCTTTAGCCTGGAGAAGAGAAGGCTGAGGGGAGACCTTATTAACATTTACAAGTATCTAAAGGGTGGGTTGAAGGAGGATGGTGCCAGACTCTTTTCATTGGTTCCCAGTGACAGGACGAGGGGCAATGGGCACAAGCTGGAACACAGGAAGTTTCGTGCAAATACACGGAAAAACTTCATTACGGTGAGGGTGACAGAGCACTGGAACAGGCTGCCCAGGGAGGTTGTGGAGTCCCCTTCTCCGGAGATTTTCAAGACTTGCCTGGATGCAGTCCTGAGTAATGTGCTCTGGGCAATCCTGCTCTAGCAGGGGAGTTGGACTAGATGATCTCTAGAGGTCCCTTCCAACTCTGAAGTTTCTGTGATTCTGTGATTTATGGGTGATATTCTTCTGACATTAGGTCATTTTCCCTATTTGAACACAAATGAAATGCTGAGTATAATGAGGCAGCTGGAAAAATTGTACTGGCTTTAAAATGAGAGGACGCTGAGAATTTCAGGCAGGACTTGGGCACATCTTAGAGACATGAGGATGCCATTTACAGGTACCTGTCTTTTTTGCAGCGATGTATTTTACAGTTTGATGCTAGCTCTGAACTTACAATTAGTTAATATAATTATAGTTACAAGGCTGATGTATTAAGCAGGTACTTTTTCTGTCAGGCAGACTGGTAGCTCCAGTGGCTGTACGTGACAACATTCTGACAACAATTGTTGCCCTTATTGTGCAAATATGGCAATCTAAAACAACAGATGAGCAGATGTTATTCGATAGCAGAAAGATGACAATGTTTGTGAAAGAGTCATGTAATATTATTATAATCTTCATACAGGTATTTAAACATTGAAAATGAGCCAAGTCCATAAAAAGCAGCTGAAAAAATTAGTAACTTTTTGAGAAGGGTTATGTTTTTTCTTCAGACATAATTTAAGCAGCATTTATTAAACAGTATAATAAAAGATCTCTATAATGAATAAATAATTTAAAAAGAATCTCAGCAATCAAGGTCCTAGTCGCTTGATGAATGTATTTAGGGTGTTGTTATCTGTTGTCATGTCAAGACGTGACTGTCTCATACACAGCTGAAATGTCAGGAAAATGCTGACTCTGTGATATAGTTCAGTCCTTATCAGTATTGAGACCAAAAGTAAACTAGAAGATTCCAAGCAGCTACTGTTGTTAAGAAGGACAATGGAGTTGCACCCACAGTGATTTAGATATATCTTTGTTAGCTTTTGCTGTCAGGAAATCTGTTTCATGCCCATTTCAAGTGATATTAAGTGATTAAGGGAGACCTTATCACCACGTTCCAGTATTTAAAGGGCGGCTACTAAGAAGATGGAGATTCCTTTTTAGAAAAAGTCACATGAAAAAGACGAGGGGTAATGGGTACAAGTTACTCCTGGGGAGATTCCAATTAGACGCAGGAGAACAATTTTTCACAATGAGAACGATCAGCTATTGGAATAATCTCCCCAGATTCCCCAACATTGGATACCTTTAAGATTCGGTTGGACAGGGTGTTGGTCCACCTTGTCTAGACTGTGCTTTTGTCAAGAAAGGTTGGACCAGATGATTCTTGAGGTTTCTTCCAACCTGGTATTCTATGATGTATCTGCTAATAGTTGAAAAAATTACAGTCTTTTAAAATGAACTGTCCTGGCTCTCTGTGAGTAGATTTGGTCTCTTAGTTGTTCTTTGGCTGATTGTGTCAGAGCACCATAATCCTTGAATTGCTTCTGCTTGTCCATCCAAGAATAGACCTTTAGTGCAGAGAGGTCATGCCTCATGCAGTTAGTAAGTGTTGTGAAGGAAAAAGCAGTCCAGAGTCCAGGAGATGCCTGGCAGCAAACGGAGTGCTACTAAGACACGTAGGAATTCCCATACTACAGCTGCCAAGAGGTCCTTCGAATTTCCTGTCTCTGAGGGTATGTTTGCACAGGTTATTTCAGGGAGACGAAAGCAAACTTATTCATACTCAGAGCTGAAAAAAAGGCTGTGTGACTGTGTAGAGATGGATCTATGGAGAGCTGGGAATGGTGTTGCAGGCAAAGCATCACACTAACATCATCCTTTGTTTTTCCTTTTGCTCAGAACATGGGTAGAGTGGACTTGTGCCAGCTGAAATACACAATGTAAATATATCCTTTGATTCTTCCATTGCAGGTTCAAGTCAGACCTTATACATCTCCAACCAAATGCTTATTCTATTTCCGCTAAAGACAAGCACACCAACAGCTCTATTTACCCAGTGAAACAGAACTCGGCCTTTTATTCTAAAATATGTGTCTGTGTCTTGGAGCTGATCTTGGTGATATACTTCCTATTCACTTATCAAGAAATGCATCACTTCAGCTACAGGATAAAATAAAATTATAATCTAAAACTGTCAATCAATATGGTGTTGTCAGGTGCTTCGAAGGAGGATACAAATTACCCTATAGCTGTAGAATAACCTGCCTCAGATTAGGATTTTACTCTAATGCTTAGTTGCTAGAATTTGGTTTACATGTGCCACTAACACAGTCCATACTTTCTCCAGCTTTTGGTAGCATTAGCCCTTATGACTTTGAACACTCAAAGTTATTTTTCTCCTTTATTATATTTCTGCACTCCTAAACACATCTTTCAATTTCCTTAGGTCAATAATTTCCTTACAAACTTTCTACTCCCAAAGTATTTTAAAATTCTATATTCTTTAGATTTCGTCTCATCTAGAACATTCTTAGGTCTCTGATTTTTCATTTTTTCCAAACTTACTTGCAAGGTTTATTTCCTTTTGCTGAAGAATGCTTCCTTTGTTAAAGTAATTTTCCTAATTTGCAAATGAACAATATTGACTTTTCATTTTGCTCTTCTACTTTTGGAATTATTAACAGGTTAACAAAGTTTAAAGTTATTATTTTATAAGTAACTTTGAAGATTTATTTTCTCAGCTGGTTACTCTTTGAACTAAGTCTCACAGAGAAGAGGATGGAATTGGTGATGAACTTATTCTGTTTCCACTCCAAGAAGAGAAATGTAATTAGAAGCACGAGAAGAGTCATGGGCATATGACTCAATAATTCTAAAAGTGATGTAGAAAGACTTGGAGTATTGATCATTTGGAGGTGTTCTCTGAGAAGAGGTTTCATATCTTCATGAACAGACTTCACCTAAGCATATGGGATACCAGCTTGCAATCCAAGCTGGCACGATGAATAAAAAGAACTTGAAATTGAGAGATGGGAAGAGACCCTGAGAAGGAATCATATAGTTTCTTCACTGAACACCCAGGGCAGGGTAATTTTGGCTTCAGGAAGGTGTTGGCAACAAATATAGAAAATAGGAGCTCAGAGATTGAGGAGTTTGACTGGAGTGGTAATATAAAATGTAGCAGAATCAGTAAAAGAATGCCAGGAACCTACACAAAAAAATAGGGGATCCAAAACCAGTGAGAAATTAAAATCAAACTTCTGTTAGAATGGAATTGCACCCCTGATCAGAGAAGAGAAATATTAACTGAAAGGTGTATAGTCTTCATAAATGGGTGGTGGGGGTGGTGGGGTAGATAAAAGGCAAAAAGGCTGATAAAAGCCTGGTAAAAGCCAAAATTACATTGGGAACCAGTTGCAAGGACAATGTGCAGGGAAGTATACAGAAACCTGCAGTAGGATGAGATCACCTCTGTTTTAGTAGGGAAACAGTAACAGAAACAATTCAATGATGGGACACTGCAGCTCCTCATATGTAAGGAGATATCATACTGATGGCTGTTGAGTTCTGGACACACACTCAGTAGATGTCTTCAATACAGAGTCTATTTGCCAATATACCCCAGCCTTTGTTTTGATAAAGAACAGACACATCCCTGAAGAGCCTGTCATAGGAAATAATGTTGTACTGAAAGCAGATGAGATTATTTTGTTTAAATGAAATGGGAGAATAAGCAAAAGGGACATAACTAAGAAGGGGTTTTGCACATTTTGAGTGCAATTTGCTAATTAGGAAAGTGAGGTCAACTATATTGAGGAGCTTAGGGACTTGTGGAGGAAGCTTGGCACTTCTTCATATTACAGATACAAAAATATTCTCTGGAACTTGCATAAAGACGGAAAAAAATAAGAAAAAGTTCCATATCTAGCTGGAGGAAAATCTGTCTCATCAAAGATATCAGGGGCAAGAAATGAGGCTAGAAGGAAAAGGAAAAGTTATATCCACCAAAGAAAACTGCTAGAGAGACCAAAACTGTATAAAACGGGAACTGACAAAAAAACCTAAACTTACTTGGCTTTGCAAACACTTCTAAAATGAATAAAATATTCTTTCAACACTTTAACAAAAGGAAAAAGTAAAGAGGAACTACTGGGGGAGAGGGAATCTGAAAATCAACTTAAAACAGCTGCTGATCTCAAGAAAGATTTTTGCTGCAGTTTTTAGTAAGGACAATAACAGTGGGCTTGGGGACAAGGCAGGCTGGCAGGTGAGGAATTAACGTATCTACAATAAAGCAAAAATGTCAGAGAGATCGAATATACTTGATGGCAGGAATCTTTTAACATCTGTTATCTCAGAGCATCGTGTATTCTGAAAGGAGAGAAAGCTACCTGTGGGACCTGTAAAAAGGGGCCAAATGCGTTCTCTGGTCCTTGTTGCCAGTAGGGAAATCTTGATTTCTCCCAGGGCTTGGCTCTCATGTGTCCCAAAGAGCGGTTTAGCCATGAGTCACCTGCAGCTGTGGTGCTCTCACACTTTACTACCCATTTCCTCCTCCTTTGCTATGGTGCTGGCACAACTGCTGTGTCTTTTTGCATGAATGGTGCTAGCAATAAGTCAGAAAAATAATTAGTCAAGGAGCAACGAGAAAGCTATAACAATGTTGCCATCTCTGGAAGATAGATTTGTCTACCATAGACTATATGCTAACATGGCACTTGTATTTAAGGTGGTGAATCAGCTCCAAAGGGAGAATGAATCAAGAAATATTCAGGCTTCTTAATCTCATCTTAATTGTAGGCAAGGCTGCAGAAATATATCTGGAGGGAACGGAAAATTAAAAATGCAGGTAAAGACAAATGGAATAAAATTCAATGTGAGCTTATACAAAGTGGTTGTACTCACTAATCTGATCATTTTTATTTAATAAAAGCTGAACTTGGACTTTCTGTAGCTGGGAGGTTGCTCTGAACTGATCTAGCCTTGGAAGCACATATGCTAGGGTACCACACACAGTCTGTTGCTACCACTGCCTGGATGGCAATGAAAGAAAATTGTTGGACCAGAGGGAGATAACCTACATTGAACTAATTTTGTCTGATTCAGAAGTCTTATGTCACAAAACACAAAAAGAACTAATGGAATTTTGTGATAATACAAAGTTGAGAACCCACATTGATACAGGGAAATGTCAAGATCTTTTTTTCCTTGAGGACTGAAAGAGCAGAAAGTGGATAGGGTATAATAGCATGAGGTATGAGGTCAGGTGCTGAGGGAACAATAATTCTGTGGACTGAAAAGACAAAAGTAAAAGAAGAGCTGCATTAGCAAGTGACTGCACCAAGAAGAGTCACCTGTATGATGCTATCACATAAAAGGAAAACGTGACTCCAAGGCACACCAGGTCCATTTTGTCCAACCAGGAAAGGACAGAAAAGAATAGAACGTTAATATTATTTTCTTGAAGGTATTGGTGATACTTCATCTGCATTACTGTGAGCAGTTCAATTGGCTCTTGTTCAAGACTGATTAATTCAGCTGGGATAGGTGAACTGAAATGTCTAAAACAATTAGGGAAATGAAGAGTCTTTTCAATTAGAGGAAACTAAAAGCATTTTGTTTGTTTACCATGGAAAAACAAAGGTTGAGAGGTAAATATGTGTTTATTCTCCATTACTACAGCACAAGAATTCTCATCAGGTAGAGAAATGATCCTTTCAAGTTAAAAGGCAATTATAGTTCTAGAAATAAAAATATACACTATAAATTAGCAACTAATAAACACAAAGTAAAAATTAAAATATTGAACCATAGTATTATTACAAAGAGAGGTAAAAGCTTTATTTTAAGTATTGGGTTCAATGAACTTCTATGAATGTTGAAGTCATGTTCCCACAAATTTCTTAGTGTTGAGCAGCTTCAAGGCAAGAGAGAGATTATTGTGAGAGAGAATGTGAAGGCCAAACACAATCCCAGGGCTAAGATAGATCCCATGGACCCAGGGATCAAGCAGTCAGGAGTACAAAAGCTAAAACCATAAGAGTGCAATCTCACACTTTGCTCATCAAAATATATTCTTGTCAGCATCACTGCTGCTATTAAAAGACAATTTTGCCAAGAGTTTTCAGGACCCAGGAAGCATATTGAACATTTCAGTTGTACCAGGAATGATTTTTTTTTTATGCCAATCTTATTTGGATCAATATGATCTCTTGAAGGACAGGTGGTAAGGAGGAAGAAAACGTGCACATTTAAAAATGGAACTTGCCAAGTTACTAGAAGAAGTACATGATGACTTCTGACTTCATATGTTGATTTCTTCTCACCCGAATGTAGGTGACTACATTGAGATAGTCCCTCTTGATTCTTTTTGCTTTTAGTGGAGAGAAATAAACACTTTTATCGGCTGAATCATGTGATGCTAATGCTGTGTCAAAAATAAGTTATATTAACTATGCCCTAAAAATGCTTATTTTTTTTCATTGATTATATAAAGGGAGCCCAAAGGAATAAGTTCAGAAACAGGTATCTCCACTGTTCTAAGCGATGAACTCCACCCCAGGAGACAATTGTACTCTATCCCAGGGGACAGGAATAATAGTAGGGGAGGAATAAAGGAAAGAAAGAGAACTGGTGTGGCCAAAGAGATGAAGAATAACTGAAATAGCATATAACAAAGTAGAAAACATACCCTCAGATATATTATGGAGGTGTGGGGTGAAGGCCACAGAAAGGGAAATAGCATGGAAAAAGAGTACAAGACTTGGTTATATTGCCAAACGTGTTTATTTAGTAGACAGATGACTATCAAAATTACAATTCTATGTGCAATAATGTTTAATTTTGTACGGATGTACATATGAAAAATGTTATCCATCTCTACAGCCATTACATAGAACTAAACATGCAAATAAACCCATGTTCTTACAGATAAAAGAAACAATTAATTTGTGTTGCAATAGTACCTTGCCCTTCAAATGGAAATCAAAATCTCATCGTGCTGTGTTGCTGTTATATATAGAAAGGAAAATAGTGGAGAGAGCAAAGAGGGTTGACACAATGCACTAAAAATATCACTTTCTGCTTAATGTATTCCTTGGCAGTGCACCAAGGTTACTAGGCCTTCTGCCAAAAGTCAAAAGGTCCCAAGTCCTCACTACTCTTTGAAATTATATTGAGTTAATGTGCCTAATTGTCACCTCTTGCTGATTTTATGCTGGCTTTAAGGCCAATGAAATACAAATAGTTTGCTTTATCTCCCTCCTGTGGGAGATGCCTTGCCAGTTCCCACCTTCTGAAGTGCTTCTTACTGGGTTCTTACCCCGGTTCATGTTATGGTTGTACCTATGGTTATACAAATGCATCCTAAAATTCTTAAAAACATCTAATGGGTTTTATTGACTTGATGCACCTTCAGTATACTTGACCATCCAGCAGTGATTGCTGAGCACATGTAAACTTTTGCACCTCAAAAGAGTAGCACTTTAAAAGCTGCCTTCAATAAGGCATGCTCAACTGAAGACATCAAAAATCAATAGTTGCTTTTGAAAATTCAGAACACATTTGACATTTCAAATAGAAAGACAGGCTAATTTATTATTTCTGTATACAAAGTTTTATTTAATTTTGTAATGTGTCGGACAAAGTAGAAATGATAAAAGCATTCATTTCTGTAAATTAAATCATTTTTATAGATCAGAAGTTGCTCAGCCTCTCACAGAAAGCCTGGGTGCATTTATGTAAGAAGACAAGCGTGTTGATTCATACCAATTATGCTATGCATTACTTGGAAGAGCCTTCACAAATTTTCCCCTCCCCCTCCAAAACCAGATTTAAACGTGGGAAAGAGGCTTCTGTATGCTATGAAACAATCCATCTGTTGTAAGGCTGGCAAAATTCCCACTGTTTAAGGAATGAATGAGCAATCTCTAAAAGCACCGATCCTACCCATTCTCCATTTCTCTCTAATACTTACCACTATAAAGGCTAACAGGTCATTTTATTTCACTCCATTCTTGTGCCTATAATAGCATTAAAGTAGATTTGCTTTTGATCATGCTTTTGATGATGCTTTAATTTTAAGCAGAGTGATGCATAATTACATTATTTGCAATTACCAGATTTCTCCCTAAAGACTAGGACAGAATAGTGTTGATAAGTCCTGGAAATACACAAAAGCCCTGTTTTGCTTTCTGAAAAGAAGATTACTATTTGTACTAGTGAAGGGGGCAGAGCTGGTTAATTTATTCCTCACACACCTGTGGCTTATATGAAGTCCCAAACTCTCATCCCTAGCCAAGAAAATCTCTCATTAGCTTCTTCAAGGAGAATTGAATGTTCATGGTGCTATAGCTCTTCCTTTTTTCTTCAGTCATCTGGACCCCCTGTCTCTTGTCACAAGCATTCCATTAGCTTCATCTTGCCCCTCTCTGACATCCCTGATTACAAGTCCAACTCCTTTCCTGCCATTTTTACCTTACCATTTCACTTGATATCACCTCTGCTCCCCTTGTGAGTATGAACACATAGTTTCTGGTTTGCTCAGGAAGGAAAACTTGTAAGTCCACCTGCTTGTCCATCTTCTTTTTTTATGGGGGCTAAGGGCTCCCAAGCACTGCCTTAGCTCTCCACCACCTCCTCATTCCCTCCATCACTCCACCCACATCAGTTTGCTCTTCCACTCTGCTCCTTCCTTAAGAAATTGTCTCTTGAAAGACCTCTGTGGACATTTACCAAACTATCCTCTTTTAGTTTCATCCCCAAGAGACATCTCTCCCTGATGGAAAACTAAGAACTGGTAATTTAAAAGGTATTTAACTTTATGAAGATTGTGCAGAAGGAACTCCCTGCTATTTTTCATGATACTTATCAAAGATGAAGAGATCCTTGGGACAGGGTCAGTGACATCATATTAAGGATGATCCTAGAAGGAGATCAATTAGTAGGTATTTGAATTAGACGAGAATACCATGTCTTTCAGCGGTCCTAGGACGCCACAGAGCACTTCTTCCAGACGTCACTCTCTCCCAGTCCAAACCCTCCTCCCTCCTGTCGTTTAAAGGAAGGAAGCCGTTCATAAGAGATCCCCTCTCTAGCTCCTCCCTCGGCCGGGATTTGGTGCCTCGAGTCGGCCGCCCTCCCGGCGAGAGCCTGTTCCAGGCGCGAATCCCTCCGGGAACGCACCTTCCCGCGCGGCCGGGAGGTCGCCGGTGACTCACGAGGGCTCCTGAGGGACCGATGGGAGCTGCCTTCCCCGCCGCGGCGGGACGCCCGGCTCCGCTCCGCTGGAGCCCCGGCACTGCTGGCTGCCGGGAGGGGAGCCGCCTTCCGCGGCTTGGCACCGGGTCAGGCTTCACCGGCCGCGGTACGGCTCTGCTGCCCAGGGTAGCGGCTTGGCTCCCCTGAAGGTACAGCCGAAGTACAAGCCCGGCGCCCCCAGCAGCTCTCTCCCCGTTTCTTCCCTTTCTCACCCAAACCACGCTTTCAGACATCCTCAAGTTCGGTGCTGCTCCGTGGGGTGCGATCGCTCAGCCCCGCATAGACGGGACCGGCCGACATCCCTTGCACGCAGTTAGGCGTGTAATGAAGGGTTAGGAAGAGGAAACCTCATCCCTCCATAAACTGCTTCTGTTCCTAAGCATCACTTAATTTAAAACAAAGGCGAATGAGTGCCTATTTCCACTATAGCGCCAACAAGAGATACCCACTAAAAAAAAAAAAACAAACCCAAACAAAAAAAACCCCACACCAACCCCCAAGCAAAAACCACGCGGGAGAAACAAGTGAGCAGCTCTCCCTCCTTCCCCTTGGTGAGAAATCATCCCGCCGCCTCTTGGGTGTGGAGCTGGACCTGATACAACACAGAGCCAGGGGATGATGCCGTGCAGCTGACTTACTTTGGCTCTCAGCAAAGTTTTGTTACCCCGACCTGCGCACGGCATTCAAGACGTGACGAAGCAAGCAATTTCGTGGACTGCTTGGTGCTACGAGAACTTTAGTAGATAACACCCCTATTTCGGGTGGAGCTCCTTTATACTGCACCAATACCCAGCCAAGTGCAGGTATGCGAGCAGCAGCCTAACTCTGCGCATCATCCAACGACCCGGAGGCAGCCTGCATCAGCAGGGGAGGGAAAATGTATCTGCATGCAGCGGGACATACAGGAATCAGGGAAGAAGTTGGCCAGAGGGAGGCAAATCCGAGAAGTTGCTGCTAACTACCGAGTTTTCTAGCGCGAGACACGTGTGACTAGCCCAGCAGTGATGAGAAAGGAAGAAAGCTCAGCAAATAAAACACGCAGAGCCACATTTTGGCACACACAAAGGAAAACTGTAGACACGATTCAAGGGAAAACACCCCACTTTATTTGCTGCTTTCTGGTTGAAGGCTGTTCGGTGAGGAGACAAGAAGAAAGGCGGTTTCGCGGACGTTAACTGTGCACTCCGATGAAGACTCCGCAGCGCGGGCCGAGCCGCTTTCCCGCGCGGGCACAGCTCCTCATCCTCAGAGGTACTCTTCAGCAAGTCTTTAAAGTTCCCTTGGTTCTTCCTCCGACCGTTTCGGGCACGCTCTTTGTCTCCCGTAATTTAATCGGATGTCACCGATTCCCCTCCTCAGTAGCTCCATAGAGAGTACACAATGCCTCCTTAAGAGACACTGAATGACCTGCATTCCCCTCCTTAAGGGCTAGGGCAGGACAAAGCACGGGCTAAGGAGAGCAATGAGCTAGGAAGGACCTCCACAGGACGGAGCGCTTGGAGGTCCCTGCACGCATTTTTGGGCAAGCACCGATAGAGAGGGGGCTCTTCGGTCCCCTGCCTTTAGCAGGTGGCCCGCCAGGACCCCACAAGCCGGCTGGTCCCCTCAGGGCAGCCAGAAGCGGGGACCGGGGTGCCCGTGGGGCTCTGGGTGCCCGTCACCACCCGCCGCCGCTAAGGTGGTGCGCCGGGACTCCCACCACTCAGGTGGTGGGAGTTCCTGAGCTTACCTGAGTTCCTGAGCTTGCGGTTCTTGAAGACGGAGACGATGACCAGCAGGTTGCCCAAGATGTCCACCACGGTGGTGAAGATCAGCACGCCTGAGAGCGCCGTCACCACCCAGGCGGGCCGCGGGGCACCCGCCGCCGCCTCCTCCCCTTCCCGCTCCGCCAAGCCGAAGCGGCTCCGCCCGCCGGGGTCGCAGCAGTTCCTCAGGGAGCCATTCTCCAGCATCGCTGATGCCCGGCTCCGGCCGCCCTGACCGGCCGCCGCGGGAACCCCGCTGACTGGGCGCACGGGTGTGGGGGAAGCCTTTTAACGGCCCCGCCGCGCGCGCGGCGCCCACCGCCCCAACGCGGGGCTGGAGGGGCGGGGCTAGGGGCGGGGATAGCGCCCCCTCCCCGCAGCCGATTGGGAGAGGCTCCGGGGGGCGGGCACTTCGTCGGAGCCACGCCCTCCGGCCACGCCCCCATCGGCAGCTGAGGGGAGGTGGCGGCGGCCGGAGTGAGGGGAGTCCCGGCGGCGGGACGTAGTGGCGGGCAGCGGAGGCGCCCGTGCTCGGTCAGCCCTGGTGGCGGCTTGCGTGGCCGGAGAGCCTGGGAGAGCCGCGGGCACAGGCGAAGGGCTGGCAGCGAAGCTCCCCCGCCTCTCCCTCAGCGCTTCTCCTCGCAGCAGCCCCCGACCCCGCCGGGCTCAGCAGCAAAACTCCACCGTCCGCGCCGGGGAAACGTGTGTGTGTGTGTGTGTGTGTGTGTGTGTGTGTGTGTGTGTGTGTGTGTGTGTGTGTGTGTGTGTGGAGAGGGGGTTTACCCCCTGAGCCTCCGTCCGGTGTGTTGCCGGCAGCGCAAAGCCAGGGAAACCCCTTCCCTCCCCACCTCTCGGGACTCGGTGGGCCCAGCTGGGTGTTTTCCTTCTCTTCGCCTGGGCTAACAGAGATAAAAAGGTTTGACATTTGCCTTCTCCAGGCCAAACAGACCCAGGTCTCTCAGCCTTTCCTCATAAGAGAGGTGCTCCAGTCCCTTGATCATCTTTGTAGCCCTCCACTGGACTCTCTCCAGTAGTTCCCTGTCCTTCTTGAACTGGGGGTGACAGGACGACACGACCAATGTCAACTTTGGAAAATGTGTACTTTTCAGAGGTTTTTCCTTTCAAGCTGCAGGAGTACAGCAGGGCATCGATAGACTTTGCTCTGAAATTAAGTTTGAAACGTATCGCTTTATTTGCAATCCCAAAGTGACAGATGCCGTATGCTCATTTGCATTAAATAAAAAAGATGCAGGTGACACAGGAGGACAGACCCTGCATGTCTCTGTGCCTGGCTTCCAGCATGGCCAGCATAGTTAGCAGGTGCCACTGACAGTGTATCCGTGGACTCGCATAGCGTGTGCTGACAATTAGGGCTGCTCACAGTGAACATAACTCAGAAGGGTTCTGTGTCCTACTTTGCACTGTTTGCAGGCCAACCGGGCCACACTGGATGGTTGTCCTGCTTCCAGGTTTTGCCCCACTTTTGGGAATGCTGCAGGAGCTCCACCTGCAGAAGAGGTCACTGCGTAGCTGCATTCTTCCCCTTTGTGTCTGCTCAGGACAGGGAAAGGTATGCCCCATAGTTTTTCAAGAATTAGATCTTGAGTTAGCCTGCTCGATGAGTTAACTTGGAAAAATGGGGCAACTTTCTATCCTTTCTAACAGCAAATAATTTATTATGGCACGTTGCTTCTTTGAGCCTCGCCTCTACACAAGCGTGCACTGGTGTAATCAAAATACTACGAATTATTCTTGGATTTCTTCTTCCAAATTAGAAATAGTTTATTGCCGTTCAATTTAAATGTATCCCTAATCAATTGTAAATATGCTAAAGTAGTCCTGGAACGAACATAAGAGTGTGCATGTGGGTTTTTGCACCAGTCTTATTTACACTGATTTAAAAAAAAATAAAAATCATATCTCAGATGCTTTCTGTTTAACATAGGCAATATGCAAGGCATCACGATCCTTTTCAAACCACAGATGGAGTTACCACAGCTTCATGGCTTGAACCAAAGAAGGACTGTCTTCTGAGAATTATCACTCCCGAGTTGTTATTTTGCAGTTCTGCCATAAGAAAGTAATAATTGCGCACTTGATAGAACAGGCTCGCTCTTGATGGAAGCAAAAGCCTACTAGATTTTTCTTTTTCTTCCTCCAGAAGTTTAAAAGGAATTTTATCCAAGGAAATGCCTATTTTCTGTATTCATCAGTGCAAAGAAGGATTTTTCTCCAGTGAATAATAATCTACCTTTAAGAAGAGCTTTTGCATTACAGTGTCTCCCTTTATCTACCTCTGTTCCAATTTCCCTTGTCAGAAAGTTGGTATCCTCACTGCCCATTATCTATGTACTACCCCAGTCTTACTGACTTATTATGGAAAACTAACAGATATTATCATTTATTTTCATGCCTCAGGCTCTTTCTGGGCTTCTTTCCAGAGCGTGTATAAGTGCTTTTAGGAGAAATGTACCATTTTGTTGTCTGTTATTACGACAGGATTTATCTTTAACTGTTTGTCAAAAGCTTAAACTGTCCCTAAGCTTAAATGTGACTTTTGAAGGTAGGCTTTGCTTCTGGCATTCTCCAGGTTTGCAGTTCATCCACACAAGAGGAATGCTATATATTATCCCTGCCACACACAATTGTTATGTATCATCACTCATTTTGTTTTACAGCTCCCAGAAGTGTGCCAAGTGATTTAGAGAAAAATTAGAAAGCTATGGCCTGAACTTGGCCTGAAGTATGAGCCTGCTACAAAATGTGAAATAAAATAAGTGTTTGTAACAACAGGCTGTCTTTTGTGGCTGCGCTGGCATTTGACAGTGGGAAAACACATAAGTCATAATCAAAATGGTAGCCTTTCTGCCTCAGCAACCTTTAAAGAGCAGGTTCTTCATCTGATCTGATTCCCAATCTCTTCATTCATATCAGTAACATAGGTCTGAATTCTTATTTAGAGTTATCTACAGAAGCATGTTATAAATGTTAGTCTTTTTGCTTTTCGAAATGATCGATTAAACTGCATTAAACAATCTATGGATGTTCTTACTCAGCTTTTTAGTAGCCCTATTTCGAATTAACTAAATTCTCTTTGAAAGTGAAATGCGTGTTTAAGCTTATTGATTATTATGGTTGATATGGAATAACTCATTGTTGCAGAAAGCATTCCATCTCAAAGGAAGGGGTATGTTCTTCAGAGCTGGATTTTTAAGACGTTTCTATTTTTAAGTTTTGGGAAATTTTCTTCTAATTCTATGTCTAGGAAAAGTAATTGTTCTGTGTTTCCTTTTGAAAGCAATCTATCTAAGTTTTCTAAGACAAACTATATTTGTGTTGCAGGATAAGACCAGGAATTACTTGGATGGTGAAACAATCAAATATTCCACGCATCGCTCTGCTGCCAGAGGCTGTACTCTTGTTTGCCTTTTTTTTTTTATTCTGAAGACAAATGACTGCTTCCTAGTGATGCATCCATGCACTTTGTTTTCTCTTTTGTTGATTTGATTTTTTGAAGGGACTTATCTTTAATTGGTCACAGAAGTCAAACCTCTTCATAAGCACAAATGAAATTTCAGGACAGAGGTTTCTATTCGTGAAATCTTTTGAATTTTGGGTATTGCAGTAGAACAGAAGAATAATTTGTCTCTGCTCTGTTATGTCATCACACGTTTCTACAAGACCAAAGGGCACTTAGAGCTAAGATGCAGTCTCCAAATAATGTTCCTACTTTTAACTGTCTCAGTTTGAGTTGACTGTTTTCACGTGGCAGTGGCTGGAGTTTGGACTTCTATACCTCTTCCATTTCTATCAGATTTTGATTTTTTAAAATAGTTCTTTATATATTTTTGAGTCAACTCGAGTCCATCTACTGTTGTTTAAATGAAAGCCTGTTTGCCTGTACACTGCTGTCATGAGCGTGTATAGAAAAGAATATAGACGAGTCTATCTTCTCTGCAGAAAGAGAAGAGCCACTTAGTAACATTTTCCCAACTGAGTTTCATCTTTTCCCTGTACAATGTTAATATGTTTTAGGTAGAAATCAAAGCCTTAGTGGAGGGTTATTTTGTTGTCCATAATTTTCCAGCCTGTTTCTCCTGCTGGAAATTGCCCATCAAATGAGATCTGCCGTCTAATTCTCAATGATTTATTGGTATTTTAGTCATGTGAACTGTCAATAAAAATAGCCACTTGGGTTTGAAACTTTAATCTAAATAGATTGGGCAAAACAAATATGGGGAGCGGAAAGGGATTTAGGCTGGGTACATCTCAACCTAACAGAGAGAGATATCTCCTTCCAAAGGACTGTGTGTGTTCATTGTAGTCATCACTGGATAGGCGTTGAAGGTAGATGGAATAGATAACCTTGTCTTGCTGCTGAAGCTGCAGAGGAGCTTTGATGAGTAGCTTAGACCAGGTACTTCAGTGTTAGGTAATTAAAGGTGACTCTCGCATGGTGAAGATTACTCCAAGGAGTAACAGCAGGGCTAAAACTAAACACTGATCTCCTGATTTGGATTCAGTGTCAACATTTCAAAGCCATCCTATCACTAAACATGCTCTCCTATTCCACATTCCCTATTCTTTAGTGTTAGTGGATATATGCATATATATACTTTGCATACTACATACAGGTATATACAGCCCCCCGCCTTCTGAGTATACTTGTACACAAGCTGCTGTTGCTATTCCACTCCTGGTCCTGTTCTGCCAATTTGTGTCGTGCTTTTCTAACACATAAGCACTAGGCTGGAAGGGAAGAAACGGATTTTAATTCATGACCCAAAGTAATACTTGAACTTCCATGTTTCAGGGGTGAAAGGCTAATTCCATAATCCTGCATAACCCTTTGCCTAATCCTTTTTAAGATGGAAAACAGAGCCAGTAGGAAATAATTGGTTTATATTATTAAAGGCAGCTACTGCCATCCCTTGTTCATGTAGCATTCAGGTGCTGTTATCTCTGTCCTTCAGCTTGTTTTGCAAGCAGCTGCTGGTTTTGTCACAGCCAGAAGGCCAAGATGGGCTGGGGAGGGAGCATTGCACTGGCAGTCAGGAGGTCTGAAGTTCTGCTGGTGACTGTCCTGTGGGCTTACCACAGCACTGCGGCTAAATAACTTCATTTCTTTGTCTCTTTTGTCAAATTAAAATGAGGCTAAGGCAACTCTGTTATGTACTTCATGGGAAGGAATTGAGAGTTAGTTTATGATTTAAAATTTAATTTTGCTATGCATCTTATTGCTTTTGTTTAAGTTAATGCAAAGCAGTCATGGACGGCCTAGGCTGCATAAAAACCAGTCTGCTGCCAATACCAGCAGTAACAGATGGTTTACTTCACAGGGTTGACCGTGAGTTCAAAATGACCTGAAATTTGGAACCAAGAAAAAACTGAGTTTGGTGAATCAAATGACATCATATCTTAAACACAACTTTTTTACAAAGAAAGGGGCTGTTTCCTTCTTCACCACCAGTTTCCACCAGTATTGTCCCAAAGACAACATGAACTGTGTTGTCTTGAGCTGTGTCACAGTATCAAGATATCACCTGAGATATGAAGTATCACCTGAGATCAGTCAGGTGGCTGACACAATATGCACAAAACACAGAGTTACAACTGCCTTTTTCTCGAAGGAGTGGAAGTTTGTCTCTTTCCCTTCTAGCCAGTTCCTGATTTTCACAAAACCTCTAGGAGTATAATAACCTCAAGGCTTGAGGCCATGACTCAAATCTGGTGGAATTTAGCAAAAGTTTAAAAGTTGTTGGGAGGGGCTAACAAAAGGACAGATGTGTTAATAGAAGGTCTGATTATCGTAAGTCCCACTTTCATAGGAAGTTTAGGTGGTCCAGGACTTAGGGTGCTTCCATCTAGACTGCCTGGTGCTGTATCCACTTGGTCCTTGTATGCCAGGGAAATAAAACTGGGACTGGAGCTGGAACATGATGGACTGATGGGAATAAAAAGCAAGTCAGACTTGGTGATTGCTTGATTAGAATAGATCATTTTCTGCCAAGCACCATCACACCAACCAAATAATGTGCTTTGCTGGATTTGTTTTTCCACGTTGCCTATGATTCAGAGGCAACAGTCTGGCCCTTTCACTCTGATAACTAACAAGAGTACCAGTGAGTCAACAGTGGTTGATGGTGCCGTGCCATTCAGTTGCAATGTGAGATGGATCATGTCTCTCAGGTTTTCCAGACAGAACAATAGATCATTCTGTAAATTGGAACTTAATGTCTAGATTCATTGCCTTGCCTGAATAACAAAAGCTGACCTACTGAATTACCTCCCACTCTGGCTGTAGATGCTGTTTGGGGGTAATGCATTTAGAGCCTTGTATCTCTCTTCAGTGAAAGTCAACATAAAGTCTTAACACCACTTCAGTTACTGTAATAGAGAAACATTATTATAGCACCTGAAGTGGTACAGTGCTCTCGTGATGGTCTTCATTCCAGGTGAATTGCATCTTTGAAGTCTTTGAGGTGAACTGTGGTTTTATGGGTATTAAATCATTCACTGCACTAGAGTCTTCTACTTAATGTTGAAATTATACATCTGGTTTAGGATTTTAGTGAGTCAGTTTCGGAAAGGGTTCAAAAGAATCTCCAACTACTTTTTCATCTAGGGTGAAGTAATAATTATGCTTTTCTTCTGGCACTCTCTTAGTACAAAGGACAAAATCATATTAGAGGACAAAGTTATATTTATGGTAAATGTTATCTATTCATGCACTGACTGGAATTCATTAACTGGACAAAATGCCTGGAGGTATATTTCTGGAAGATGTTCAGAATTGTTTTTTGACTCAGTATGTTTATTAGCTCAAACAATAGGGAATGAAATACTGCCACAGTTGGTATTGCTGACATGAAGGATATGACTGAAAGCAGAACATCAAATGAAGAATTCAGGAAGCAAATTGGAACATGCTGTGTTGGCACTATGTTTGAAACTAACAAAAAGGAAAAAAGTCAGTGTGTCTAGCTTTATGAAGTGGAGCTTGGTGGGCAGTTGGTGTGACCTGCGTGGGTTACTGGGAAATGATACAGGACATAGATGAAAATGAGCAAAGGAAGAGATGACAAAACTGGCCTTTTTTTCTAGTTTTGAATTTTAATTAGTACACTACTGAAAACAGGGTGCTTGAAAAATGCTGTTAGGTTTAGAGTATCATAAGGGGATAGGCAATTAGAACTATTAGACATTTAAGGTTTCACAGAAGGGAAGAAAAAACAAAAACAATTCCAAATTTAAAAGTTAAGGTCCTAAAAGTAGCATATAAACAGAAATAGAATATAAATAATCTTTTTCAGGCAAGGATCTCAGAGGAGCCACATTCAAAAAAACCAGTAGGCCACTGAGATATGCAAATTGACAATGAGCAATTATTTTGTCAGGAGAAGCCTAATAATCATTTCCCCCATGGCTGGCATGGTCTAGACTTGATTCACTTGTGGAACAAGTCTGTCCATTGCAGATAATGAGTGGCCATCCAAAACTGTGTCATAGGGTAACACGAAAAGGGTTGAATTCAGATTTTACCAACCGTACCTTCCAGTACCTGAAGGGGGCCTACAGGAAAGCTGGGGAGGGGCTGTTTGCAAGGGCATGTAGCGATAGGACAAGGGGCAACGTCTTTAAACTAGAGCAGGGTAGGTTTAGATCAGACATTAGGATGAAGTTCTTTACAATAAGGGTGGTGAAACACTGGAACAGATTGCCCAGAGAGGCAGTGGAGGCCGCATCCCTGGAGACATTCAAGGCCAGGCTTGATGAGGCTCTGAGCAACCTGATCTAGTTGAAGATGTCCCTGCTTACTGCAGGGGGGTTGGACTAGATGACCTTTAAAGGTCCCTTCCAACTCAACGCATTCTATGATTCTATGATTCGCAATTTTGCTATTTGTCTGTCACTTTCTTCACTTACAACCTGAAACTGCAATTTTCTGGAATTTTTTATATCTGTCATTCAGGATTTATTGACCTTCGTATGGGCTGTCACGGATAGTGAACATTATATATTTAAATCTTCTCTACAGCTGTCTTCTCTTAAAATTAATGAGATAATGGCTAGTCACAATTAGTTGTCATTCTCTTTTTTTCATCAGCATTAAATCAGTCTGAGGCTATTGAGTTTTATGGCCACTTGCTTTCAGCAGAAGACTGGACATGCTCAGGAATCTGGGTTTCATTCTAGAGTTGGGAAAGTTTTACTTGTTCTACCAGTTAGGTATTCTTTGCATATGGTTATCTTTTTCTTCCAAAACTTTTCAGAACACTTGTTAGAGGAGCCTCGAAGCTGATACTGCCTTTTCCCTTCTTGTTTACTACTTCTGGGGTTCATACCATATTTGGGTCTCCTATTTACATGATACTTCATTCTTATCCCTCTTTCTTAGGTCTGATTGCTGCAGATCATTGTTAGCAAATGTTAAAGCCCTGACTCAGTCCTGTGTTTACTACCCCTTTGAGCCTTTTGTTATCTCTCAAAATTTTCCTTGCTTGTTGGAACCTCTGTGCTAAGTCAACCAAAGCAATGGTTACCAATCTGATTCAGTGGTTCCTGCTGCCCAGATTAGGTTCCCATACCACTGTCCCAAGGGTTGTCTCTCATTTAACCCACCACTCCATAGAGGTATCCCTGTTTAAGAGCACTGTCATTTTTCTTACTGCTTTAATCTATCTGGGACTTCAGTTCCTCGTGATAGCAATTTTCTTTTACATCTCTAGCCCTTCCCTTTTACTACAGTCTTGATGATAAATAGAGCTATTGGTTTTCTCTGCATGACTGTCTATATTGCAGAGCTGGTTTTGCAATAATGCATACTGTGTTGAGTAACGGTTCTTTTCCAGATTCCCCAGCACATTTATTACTATCAGTCCCTAGTCTGGAAGGGTCTGGATCTCTGTCTCTCTCCATCCTAGTGTCCTGGGTCTCTCAAAGAGCTGTAAAATACCCATTCTGACTTTGAAACTCTGCTTACAGGGCCACTGTGTATTTCTCTCATCCTTTGTGGTCAGCCCCTGCAGGAGGACAGCAGAGATCAGCAGCCTGGTTGACTCTAAGGGAATATTCAACTTCTCTTTTGTATGCTCCTTCTCTTAAAAAAGCCCCCCAAAACCCTTTAGCTTTCATTCGGTTCTTGCGTTCACTTCATCAGAGTAGCTTTCCTGATTGCATTGGGCACAGCCTGCCACTGGTATTCAAGCTATCTTTGTTACATTGACAGATGAGCTAGTACTCGGCACCTGATCACCTCTTAGCTCCACTGGTGGAGCCTTCTCCAGTGATCCAGTTCTAATTTGACCATGAGCCACGGGAAGAGGAGGGCCAAGACTCTCAAGGCTATGGCTAGGAGGGAGAGGGTAAGAGGGCCCACTTTCCTCTTTCCTTGCACTGATCTCCTACACGCAATAGGACAGAATGCTTGTTGGGGCATTAACCCGGCAATTCAAATCCTCCCCATGCTTCTGAAGCCATTTCTGTATATCTGGTCTTTCTGACTACCTTCTTCTGCTGCTCTTTTTTAGCACTACCTTAGGGGTTATGCTATTCTGCCACTCCTTACTGTGCCACCAGCTTTCACCACTTTATCCTGAGAAAGCGTATTGAGGGAGTTACACTGGCAAAGTTCATGTAACTTCTAAATTATTCCTCTCCCTAGATTTTTTTTCTTTAAGTTCCTATTACTGACTTTTGCCCATGCCACTGCTGTGTCTCTTAACCAAGCTTTTAGTTTATTCCATACTGGCTTCCACAATTACAGATCCTAAAGTTGCAGACCCTTAGCCCTGGGGACAGGCCATCCACAACAGTTCTTTTAAATGTGACCTAGTCACAACTTGGAGCTTGTCTGCCTTATTGTTCAGAAGACCACAGACAGAGCCTAACAACTTTTTCAACCCCACATATACCTCTGTGCTTTTATTTGTCTCATGCTCATCCAGGTAATGCAATTATTTAATTTCTGGTCTTCCACTTAAAGCTTGCACGGTGCAACACATCCACTCAGCCTGCTAGCACTTCCCTCATTGGTTCCCAGATCCTCCTTAAACTAATTTATCTGGGCTTTTTTTTGCTTTCCTAAACCATTTTTGCCTGACCCACAAGGTTGCACTCCTTTAGCAATCAGTAATAGCCTACTGTGATTTATGGCTATTTACAGCCTGGGCCTCCGTCCGGTACTGTATTTCCTTCTTCTTTCTTTCTTCTCTCTCTCATGGAACGTCGTAGGTGATTTACTTAGTCACCTTACACCATTTGTATTTGTAGAGTGAAGAATCAGCCTTCTATTTTGCACAGCCACATTCCCATCTGGGAATGCTAAATCTGGCACTTCCTGATTTGGCACATTTTCCTAAATCTAACCCCACCTTTCTAAAATGGCTTCCTCTGACCAGGGTCATTTGAGTGTAGCTGAGCAGTTGCCACCTGGGAAGTGGTGGCATCTTCACAATGAGGTTAATCAAGTTCTAGTCCAACCGTGTTACAGGAATGGTCTCAGTCCTAGATGGGAGGAAGCATGTGCAACATTGAGATGTATGTAAGCTTCAGGCAGCCATTCAGTCCTGCCTGCACATTGTCTCACAACCAGAAGAAGCAAATGTGGGTTTCTTCCACTGGTGCCCTCTCAAACACTTGGACTTTAGTTTTGCCTCAAAAAATACATCCCGACAGAAATGGCCAGTCTGAGTGGCAGAAGGTGAGCAAAGAGGAGCGAGCATTTGATCTCAGAGAAGGGATGTAAATGTGAGCAAAGGGCCGTTTCTGTCTTCAGCAGGTTTCTGACCTGCTTCTTTGCTGTTGGGGAGGTCAGCAGTGGGCTGTCAGCGGGGGTGTGTGTTGGGGGAGAGAGCACCAAATTTGGGGTGTACAACTGATTATAAATGGAATGCTTTCACACATTAATACTTGCCCACAAATGGCAAAGGAAGGTTAATTTTAGATTACTTCAAGTCATATTTCAGTGGAATACAATTTGAAGAGGTGGTGTGAGACTTCAGCGGCACAAGTCATATGAAAAAGTGAGGGTTTTTTCTGACCAGTAGACAAGGGAGTTTTATCATACCAAATCTATAGGTGTTCATGAAAGTACATGAATTCCTTCAGGAGTTTCACAGCCTTCTGCAGATAGATTTTAGTGAAACTGGTTACTGTGCTATTAATTATTAAGTAAGACCATATTATCCCTAATGGGCTTGAACCATGACCAAAAATGTTTTAGCTTTGGTTTTGATCATGCTAATAATAGACTCACCTGTCTTGTTGCATGCTACAATTACTCTAATGTTTTACTTTCTGACTACTCTAGAAGCAGCAAAACTTAATTTGGTAATGTAACGGTAGCATACATACAAGTTGCAATACAATTTTGATCTGTTTTCCCTTTTCAAATGCCATTATTTCAAATCCATTAAGTGCTTACAATGGACGGACTGAAAAAATGACTATCAGAGAAAAACAAAGAGGTGCCATGTTTCTGTGTCTTAGTGACTCAGCAGCAGATCTGAGATTCTTCACAAAAAAAATAATCTTGTTTTTAGTCCTGCAAATTCAGTTTCAACTGTGATGGTCAACGGCGCTCTTGACGTCCCAATTATCACCATTGCTAATAAAGAAAACTCTTTGAAATGAATGCCACCGTGCTATGTGCGTTACCTAAGAAATTGCTCTGACAGCCTCCTATTTTCTCCATGAAGATATTTCTCAATTGTTTGTGAGACTGTGAGTAGCCGGGACAAAACTCCCTTGATTCCCAGAACGTCTGTTGAATAAACAGGATTTGCAGTTAAAAAATCCCATAGTTTTTAAAATTTGTAACGAAGCAAATTGATATCGCAATCAGTGAAAGAGTAAATACAGAACTCCAATCACCTTGCAGATTTCTGGAATACTTTAGTTGGTTTAGCACCAATTCTAATCCAGAAAAGAAGTATTTTAAGTTTGAACACACTAGTTTGACTGTGTGACTGAATAACTTGACAACAGGTAAGTGGTAATCTTGGTAGTGATGTGAATCCCTCAGAGCACAGACATGAGCTCCAATGAACAATCTCTTTGTGAGGCCATTTAATGCTAAACTCCAAATTGCATATCCTGAATTGCTCTCATATATATATTTTAATAAGCTAAAAGGATGATTTGTTTTCAATAAGCTAATTACCTTTAGGCAAGGGATCAGTATTGTTAATGGCAGAATTCATGCAATTCCTGTATTTAATCACTCCCATTTTCACAGACCAATGCACCTACGTGCAGTCTGATTAATAAAAACGCATTCCCTATCTAGTAGCTACAGAGATTAGACAGCAGCTGGATCAGAAGAAAAAAAGTGTTTTTCAGTTCCTGTTTCTTCAGGAAAAGCTTCAAGAGAAGCTTCTCTTGATTTCCACAAAATTGTTAGGAGGCTGGACCCTTAAAGGCAATGATTTTTTTGGTATTAAAAAAAAAAGTTTGGCGGTAGTTTGCTACTGCTTGTGGATTCTTCTCCAGTTTTAATTTTTTGAACATACCACATAAAGATCACGAGGGTCTTCCAGGGCTTGTGTTGAATTCTCTCTGTGAACAGGCAAATAACTCCCTTTGCTCTGAGCTTTATTATTCTAATCTGTTAACCTGCATGTAGTCGTGATTCAGAAGGAATTGTTCCAACAGGGCATTCTCAAAACATGGAATCATTTTTATTAAGTCATTAAGCGTCACAAGCAGCACTTTTTCAAGATTTTATAATTTTTTCCTTATCTAATGAAAGAAAAAGGAAGAAGCTTTTAGTTAACCATAAGTTTAGGTGCATCATTACCAAAGTTACCAGACTGGTTAAGCTTTTTGAAGATGGTGTACAGATTGCATTAGAGTGACTGTGAGAATATCCTACAGTTGTGGTTGCCATATTCTTAGCTCAGAGGACACCTTGGGCTTTCTTGTGAGCTCCCAGCATTGCAACATACATCAATCAGGTCCATAAACTGTTTAATATGGTATTGCAGACTTCCTTAGACTACAAACTACAGCTTCAAGGTTTTCCAAAAACTGTGGGAAAACAAACTGATGAAAATTTCCCCTCTATAGATTATAGATTATGGATTGTAAAACTTCTCCCAAGATCATCTGAAAATTGGTAGGCCATAACTGTGCTTTCATTGTGAAGGGTTCAAGCAACTGATAGCTCTGCTTTATCACCATAGTGATATATCACACCGTTATGGCCATATATTTTTATTGCCTGCACCACGCGCAGTGTGCCTGTGACTTTGTCACGTTGGATGGAGTTAGGTTCAGAGATGCTATTCAAGGTAGCGGGCTTTTTTACATGCCAGCAAATTGGATTCTAATAAATTGGTGTAATTTACATGAGAAAGCAAAAGTGATGAGAGGTGGCAGGAAAAGTAGCCAACAGAGAAGTACGTACAAAATAATTCAAGACTGCAAGAGTGAATTCAATGAGTGAGTCTTGAATTCAAGAATGCGGATGATTTTCATATTCCAGATCTGTGGTTGTTGACAGTAATACAAGTCATATTCTAACTTATAAAATATAACTGCCTTGTTATCTGTGAAATTCTATTTTTTCTTTCTTCTCTTTTATTACATGAAAGTTGTCATTCTTCTTTGTACCTTTAGGATCTTGCATCATCATGTCACTTCTTCACATTTCATCTCCTAAATTGTTAAGTTTTGCCTTTTCTATTCACATAACAGAGCCAGTTGGAAAGTGCTACCTCTCCTGACCTAGGAATGCTTTTTGAGCTTTTCTATCAGCCTACAGATCTCTTTTAATTCAAGTACTTCTATAAAAGTTATTTCCTTTCTTTCAGGAAGTCAACCAACTACCAGTGAGCAGGAGACACTAAACTCCACATAACAAAAGTATTTGAATAAGCAAAAAATTGTTTTGGTTATTTTCCCCCCAGCATATATGTCCCCCTTTCCTTATTGTCTTGACTTTTATCTCTTTAGAGGAGTAGTCAAGATTAATTCTTGCCAGGGATTTCTTTCTTTCAAGGAATTTTCCAGAGATTATTGGAAAATTAAAAATCTTAATAATTGATAATACTGGGAATGTTGTAATACTGAAAATGGAAGTCAAACAAAACATCAAGTCACATCAAAAATCTGAAGTCAAACAAAAATAATCTTATTTTTATATCAAAATCTGAAGTCAAATAAAAATAATCTTATTTTTATATCACTACAGTCATATTTTAACAGCTCATGTTACATGCAGCACCTACTTTTGGCAGTCCTCCTATTTCCTCTGTTATTCCAGCTTTTCACTACAACTCTTCAAGTTTAGATTCATATTTGGACATGAATAGTGAGTGTATACACCATTCTAGGTGAGTCATGTCTTACGCAATGCTTCATGCTTTATATGGGAAACTCATAGACTGATTGGCCTTTCCCACTTTGGTGGCTTCTGTTTATCCTGAGGAATAACCAGAGCGTCATCTTCATTTGCTTCCAGTAGATGACTTCACAGCTTTCAGACAAAATTCTCATTAGTTGATTGGTACCCAGAGTTCCATTGTGTACTGTTCAATGCTCATCCTATTTTGGTTATTCAAAGTCACCTAGTTCTTCATCTGTGCCTCGGTATCTTGCACACTGCTAATACCAGCTCAATTTGTGCTCATGCCAGTGCATTTATCCATTGCAATCTCCTTCCAGTTTGTCTTCCTTCAACAGTGTTTGTTGTCACTCATTCCTTTGCCACGATGCAATTTTTACACCTCACCTATGATATAATTTTTATGCCACTAATTGGAAAGGCATGAGCTTATGAAGGTCTCTGCTTCCAAATCCAGCAGTTGGCAAAAGCTCAACATAATTGCAGAAAAGAATGGATGGCTGGAGATGTGTGCAGTCCAGAAAACGTGAGGCAAAGAGCCAGAGACTTCTGGCACAGAGCCTGAACCACTGCTGTAATGTGCATAGGTTCCTCGGCAAGAGTGAATCATCTTAAAACAAGGAAGGCCACCTTACATAGTAAAATCATGGAAGTATTCAAAGGTAATGTTGTTCCATGAACAGAAGATTACAGTGAACAGCTGGACACCCCAGCCATCCACAAGAAAACCTCATAAACACTGGCTGTTAACTTGATACTATCTTAAAATGTCAGAAGTCACTGGACAAGAAACGTCAGGAGAAGGTGCAAAACTATGGCCATGTTGAAGAAAGACTTTTGACACTATCTTCCATAACATCCTCACAGAGAAGGAACAGATGAGCAGACAATGCGATACATTGAAATCTGGCTGAATGGTTGAGTTCAGACGATTGTGATCATGGCAGGAAGTCTAGCTGAAGATCAGTAACACGTGATGTACCCCAGAGGTCAACACTGTGTCCCGTTCTGTTCAACATCTTCATTAATGATCTGCTTAATGGGATAGGTATACTCTTAGCAATTTTGCTGATGACACAAAACTGGGAGAAGTGGCTGATATGCCAGAGGGTTGCGCTGCCATCCAGAGGGATTTCAAAAGGCCGGAGAAACGGACTAACAGGAACCTCATGAAGTTCAACAAAGGGAATTGCAAACGTGTGCACCTGGAGTGGAACAATCCCAGGCACTGGTATATGCCTGGGGCCACTGAGCTGAAAAGCACCTTGGCAGAAAAGGACCTGGGGGTCTTGGTGGACACCAAGATGAATGTGAGCCAGCAATATGTCCTTGTCACAAAGAAGGCCGATTGCATCCTGGGCTGCATTAGGCAAAGTATTGCCAGCAGGGAGAGGGAGGTGATCCTTCCCCTCAGCACTGGTGAGGCCACACCTGGAGTTCTGTGTCCAGTGCTGGGCTCTTCACTAAAACAGAGACACGGACATAATGGAGAGAGTCCAAGGAAGGGCCACGAAGATGATGAAGGGCTTGGAGCATCTCTGTGAGTAAGGGCTGACAGAGCTGGGACTGTTGAGCCTGGAGAAGAGGAGGCTCAGGGGGATCTTATCTGAAGGGAGGGTACTAAGAGGACAGAGCCAGGCCCTTTTCAGTGGTGCCCGGTGCCAGGGCCAGAGGCAATGGGCACAAACTGAAACATCTATGATTCTACAATTAGTTCATTGCAGAACCAGGACAGCAATGAGCATAAAAGCCCAAACATATAACATGACAGTTGCATGCTGTTCCATATTTCTGCTGTGTTTCAGGTTTCAACAGGTGTATCTGATAGCCAGCAACAAACTCAAATCTTCAAAAAAAAAAGATACTGTCTTCTTCTTGATCATTTCATTTTCTTCTCTAAAAAAGTTTTAAAAAATTGTGTTATTATAATTTTGCTTTCAATCCAGGAGAGCTGAGTGTGGCTCTGTCTTCCTTAGCACACCAGAACCAATGCAGTTTAATTAGAAAAGGAAAATGTTTTGTCCAGTAAGTATTCTGCCATCTCAAAAACACGGGGGGGACAACTCTGCTAAGTAAGAAAGAGACATTTTTAGATATCTTCTTGGCTGACCTTGTTACATTTTAAGCATGCTAGAGATGAGAAATATGTCTTTTATCTGGCTTATGTCTCATTGTGACAACAGAGCTAGATTTCATTTGAAAAGGGAAGGTTAATCTGAGCGTTTGCTTGCCACTTGTATTGTGTATTTTCACCGTGGTAGCAGTGAAAAAGAAAGACCAGCGAAGAGGTACATACGACTGATGCTGCAGAAACGACTGAAGTATGCAGTGCTTCATTTGAGTCAATGCAAAAAAAAGGGAATGTCAACTGTAAATTCATTTCAATAACAATATGGAGTCACCGAGCAAGATAGAGCAGGGAGGCATTACAGAGATTTAGGTAAATTAGATGGTTTCAATTTGTTCAGACCTATGGAAATTCACTCTGAAGTCATTAAAGAACTTAGCATTAAAAATTGCCTACAAAAATTTCTGTAGGTGAGGAAATCCTAGCAGAGTGCAGAGAGAAAAATTAAAAATCAAGAAGATTAAATTCAATAGAGGCAATCACGGAGAATGACTGTTAGGAAATCAAACGCACAAATATAAAAATGGTAACTCAGCTGAAGAGCTGCAGAAAAAGGATTTAGGAGTGCAATAAACCAGAAACAAACCCAACAAGTTAACATATAGAGACACTGAAGCGCATTGCAATGCTTTTTCCAGAAATGCAGGTTGTGTTCTGCATTAGCAGAAGAGGAAATGATAAGATACAGGTATTATTTTCAGTCTACTACGCACTTAGCTAAGCCAAGCCTTACTGAAATACTGTGTTCAGTCTGAGCATCATATTTTAAGTAAAATGTAGACAAATTCTGATTGCTTTCAGAGTTCTCTCCAAGAATAATTAAAGGATCAGATAACATGACCTAAGAGGAAGGTCTAAACAAATTGAATATGTTTAGTCAAGAAAAGAAAACATGAGAGCAGGTATGAAGACAGCATTCTGGTTGTAACAAGCTGGTCTAAAATAGACAATGAGCAATTGTTCTCCACATTCACTACGATTGGGTGAGACAGGAAGAAGAAATCTGATGAATTAAAATAAAGGAAACTGAGTTTGTATCTTAAGAAAAGTTTCTAGCTGGAGTTGGAGATAGCATTCTGTGAGGAGATAATGAAAAAACTAGATTAAGAGAGGCAAACCAAGCTCAGAGAGGAGGCTTAAGGTTTGTTACCAGAGAGCTATGTCCGAGGAACAAGGCAAAATTGTACTCTAAAGCAGAATTTGTGGAGGACTCTTGAGTATGAATCAAAGAAGTTCGTAATTCATTCATGTTCTCCCACGGGTAGGCCTGTAAAATGTGCAATTAATTATTCATGTGCCTGGCAACACTAATGTTAAAGAAAGTGACTATATAAAAAATGACACGTTGCATGAAACGTGGAGTCTGATATGGAGCAGAATGTGTATTAAACAAAGAATGGCCAATGAATGGAAGCAAAGGGTGCATGACGGCACATCACCTTTCTATGATTCTATGATCACTTCCGAAAGAAAATGGAAATATTTCAACATCACTACTACTCTCTTCTGCATTGTAATTTTGTTCCCATTTTGTTCCATTTGCAGCTTACATCAGGAGTCACCCTTAGAGGAGGAAGGAGAAAAAGGGTGGAGGAGCAGGAGAGGAAACTGTTGGAGTTGACATTGTATTTAGGGCTGCACTCAATGTGTGTGTGCCTGTGAAGTCAGGAAGGACTACAAAGCTGTTACAGAATCCTTTAATTGGAAGTGACATCGCTGTCAAACTAACACCCATCCCCACCCCCTGCGCCTGCCTATGAATGCCAGCAGGGGTGAAGTATTACTGCCAAGGAGGTTTATGTGACAAAAGATGCTGGGGTTTATTGAGGGAAGGAGGGATCCAGGAGCAAAGAAGGAAGGGACAGGCTTTCTATCTACCAAAGGTAGCTGGTTTTGGTAATAACAGAACAGCAGGTGTTGGAAAAGATAATTAAGGTGTGAAGTTTACGGTATTGTAAAATATTCTGTAAGGATGGATGTTGTATTAGAAAAACACCTCTGATGCTCGGTGGGGAGCAGCTCCATGCCTGAAGAGTCTTCAGAAGTGTGAAATATGATGTGTAAGTAAAACCAATGGATAAAACGCCAATTAGCTCAAACTTTGATTTACGTGAGGAAGACTGACATCCCTGAGAGTCAGGTATACAGATCTCATGTGCAGAAAGGATTTAGTTATTGTTTGAAGAATTGCCGAGGTTTATGAAATCTTTGCCTCTGATATGTTCAAAGGAAAATTTCCTCCAGAATTAAAGCTGGTCTGTGTTTCTACGGGTCTGCGTATGCGTACGAGCATGTTTCATTTGATCAGTAGACTGCATTAAGAACTATTGTAAAAAGCAGGGAATAGGAGTGCATCATTTAACATCCCTACATTTTCCAAAGAAACCCAAAATGAAATGTCCAAATTACTCATTTAAAGAAAAATAGATTGATTGTAGTATATCTTTACGCACTGCAGAACTCCCTCCATCAACAAAATAATTTTATCAATGAATTCATGAAATAATTTATACTGCTAAAGGAAATCATGTGTTTAAAACAAAGTGGTTTTTTTCCTCCCATTTTGCCCTTATAATGGATGTATCAACACGTTTTTCCAGAGGACAATAGTTCATGGATTATTTCTCTATTAATAGGGTGCGAAATGCTAAGAAGGGGCTTTTGTTATCCAGTGAAGATGAGGCCTTGTGATCTCAGTGAAAGTTCACAACAGGCCAGTGTGTCTGTATGTCCCAAAGTCCACCTGCCAACGCTAACATGCCTGAATGCCGCTGCATCCAGAATGGATGAGCAGTACATCTGAGGTCAGCGTGAGTAATCTCTTCCCTGACGGATAAGTTTATGAACTCATAGTTAAGCCGAGGAGCAGAATGATTCTTCCGTTTCATGACATTCTTTTTTATTTTCCACCCTGGGTAACGGGTGGCAGGCTGTACATAAACACAGAGAACAAGCCAGAAGGTATTTGCATTAATTCAGCACTCTTGCTTATGCTAATTCTTTGAGGCCTGGAGTGGCTGTTCTTCCAGAATATCTGCAAGGTGATGTGGAGTATTTATGAATATTTGCAGAAGGTATCTTGCTCATTGTAATTATGTTGATGCTAAATGGCTGAGAGAAGCAGATTAGTTTGCTGTATCATCACTATGCTAATGACAGTCACTCAACTACTATTCCAAAGCAGACCGTGCAATTTCTTTGCTGTCTCATTGTCTTGCAAAGGCTATCAATATTACACAGTATCTGTTGAGCATTGAGAGTTTTAAGTGTTAAGACATGAAACATACTTACTCCTGTTAGAAATTAAAATTCTGAAGGAATCTGGTATGCAATATGCAATCTCACTGTGAAACTCCAAAATTAAACTGATCACAATTTTTAATTATGCATTTCTATAGCTTTTATTGACCATTTCTTGACAGCAGTATGGATAGATGTAATGCAACTAGGATAAAGCTTAAGAGAACTGTGTAATTCCATTTATCTACATTTTTATAAGTTTATTCTTTAACATAGCGGGTAAATTCCCTTTGCATTGAAAACAATGTGTCAGAGAAACTTAGGGCTGATTCATCTGAGTGTGATAGCTTCAGCTGCTGTTGACCTACTTGTTCACAATCCCATTAACTGTAACTTAGTGAAGTAGGCATTTCTTTCGTGAAATTCTTTTTTTTTTTCTGAAATGGGTGTTTAAGTGAACCACATCTTAAGAGTGCTTTTACCATAGACGTCTACAGTTGAGTTGCATTAGATCCTTGATGACTTGCTCATGATGACTGATTGCTTGCTCTGGCTGGGTACAAGAAGAGCTATTCTGGCCACATCGTAGACCTTCCAGGAAGCAGATAAATGGGAAAACTGGGAAGTTGGCTGGCATTTTAATAATAATCATATATCAGATGTTGCTAAAATTAATGATATGCCCTTAACTGCTTTCAAAATGTGTCATCACAGAATCACATAGAATCACAGAATGGTAGGGGTTGGAAGGGACCTTTGAAGATCATCTCGTCCACCCCCCTGCCAAAGCAGGGTCACCCAGAGCAGGTTGGACAGGAACACGTCCAGGTGGGTTTTGAATGTCTCCAGAGACAGAGACTCCACCACCTCTCTGGGCAGCCTGTGCCAGTGCTCTGCCACCCTCAAGTGTTATGCAGGTGTTAGATATGAAACCCAGAATAGCCATTGTCTGACAGGGCAGAAACACAGGGTGAAGAACATTTTGCCTAGATTGACATCTACGCTTGAAAAATCAGTTTCTCTCTTTAAAGGAAGCCCAGTCTCAGTAGCTCTGAAGTTGGGCAAGATGAGTCTGGCTCAAAGAGTGCTAAGAGATTATTGCAAACTTGTAAGATCTGTGTGAGTGCAAAGCTTAAATTCAGGTTAGATAAGGCAAGGCTGAAGTAGAGGAGGTGAGAAAGGCAACATTTGGCCAAGCTGAGGGGTGAAGCAAATGTCCACTGAGTGGGGAAAAAAATGCATCTACCTTTGCTAGCTTGGTCCAGTGCTCCATCTGCAGCCGTTCTGTGATCTGAAGACACAGCAGCCACCACCAAGGAGCCTTTTTCTTACTTCTTTCTTAGTGCTGCTTCTTTCTGGAAACACACTACCCCAGACATATCTTGCTTCAGTATAAACAGCACCTTTTTCACATAATACAGCATGTGACAAATATAACTCCCTACATATTTTTTTTCTGTAAAAGAAAACAGCAACACAGCTCTGCATAGCTCAGCTCTCTCCCATTTTAAAGACTACAGCCACAGTCTGGAGGGGGATAATTTCCAACCTTGAAGTATCTTAGGCAGACTGATGGCACGTGCTTTTGCCTTCAGGTGTGATCACGCAGGGGCTGTTTGTACTTCTCAAGTCTCCCCAGGGATTATTAGGGTTTTTGCTGGTGTACCTTGAAGAGTTAGAAAATAGGTTTTAAAAAAGATTATGGCCAGTGCCCAAACATTGATCAATACCGATACACGGGCTCTACTGTTGTATAGGAACACAGAACTGGGGTCCTCAAATCAAATCCCATCCCTTGTAACTGGAGGCAACTGTGTAAACACACAAAATCCCATAACATCTGTTCGGTCCACAGCATTCCCCTCTCACGCTGCTAAAATCCTTTAGTAGATCAAATGTCCATAAAAAATAAAGTGTGTCCAGGATGATTCACCAGAGCAGGAACGTTTGTCAGTATATATCTGCCACAAATCAGGAAGAATTTTCACCATGTTCTACGTGATTTTGGCAGTTTGGGCTCCAGTAACATTTACTTCTTGAAAGGAAGATGAGAAACATCTCTAACAACAGGACTGGGTTTACCACAAATATGACTGAACTGAAGTCCATCCTGTCAAATTATCATTATAATTCAAGCTATGTGGAAGCTGAAAAGTTATTTTCTTTGATGACTTGCTAATTAACTAAGCTGACAGATACGTACCACAGTGAAGAGGGTGTCTGACTGGCCGTTTATTCTTGACAAACAGAAATGTTTCTCACTCTCATTTTTCTTTTTTATTTTTCTCTTCATAGCTTTTAGTAGAAATGAGTTTTCTAGTCAGAACAACAGCTACACAATGCAGTTTGCAGCAGACAGTGAATAAACATTCATGCGATGTCTTTACCATGGTCTAATGACTCATAGAGGTGTTAATGATGAGTGAGACATGACTCTTCACTCAAGATTACTAGATCTAGGGTTCATGTATTTCACACTCTTCCTCAGACTGTCGGCGAGAGTGTGATTGTGTACTGCAATCAGCACTGCTCATTACACTGAGTGTCACTGCTCCTCATTATACCATACAATGGGCATGAGTGTAATCTCATGGTCTCCTCTACACAGCTACTAGTTTTGCTTTCTCTTGCTTTAAGCATCATTGACTGTTTGAGGCCATTCTACAGTTTTCTGAAGTTGGCTGACCTCATCCATGGCACGTGGGTACACCAAGCTTGGTAAAGTACACACCAGAGATAAGACAAAACTGTGAGGGATTCTGTTTGAAATTAAGTTCTTGAAATTAGGGTGTCTTCACATATATGTTTATGTGTGAGCTATGTGTCTAGGCTCTGATTGTAGTTCAGAGATCTAGGGCTCCTTTCGGTTGCCTGCACTTCAGTACATGATGTTATCTGAGATCCTTGAGGGCGCCCAAAACCTCTGCTCAGGGCTGGCTGATGTGACAATGGTCCTACAGTGAACCTGTGCCTCTTTGGAGTGGCATCTCCAAATAGCACCCTTATACCACCTCAAATGACACTAGACACATCTGCTTAGGCAGATGAGTTGAGCTCCTTTTCATTATAGTCAAGGGAGCCTGGACAGAGTGATTCGTTTCATCCTAAAGCAGGCACCTAGTGGCTGGCCATTCATTGGGACTTCAATTCAGTTGTCGGAAGATAGCTCACCTGCTTTGAATATCCAAGGTATTATGCTTCTTTTAGGTTCTGCGTTGTATTAACTAACCCCACGCAGGTGCCTTAAATACCAGGGGACATCTGCAACAGCACTAGAGAATTAAGTTTACACAAACAATTTTGGCCACGGCAGCCTGAAGACCCTACAAAGAGCTTACTCTGTATGCAGACACACAGAGAAGTGTCTGAGATTGGAAGTTAGCCTGTAATTGCTATCACCTAGCTAAATCCTCAAATACTAAGCTTTCTATTTAGGAACAAAATTCAGCATTTAGGGGCTCTGTAAATATAAGCCTTGAGTACTCTTTGAGGGGCTTAGATGTCTGGGATAGACCTGGGTCTGGCTGCTACGACAGCTTGAGTCCAGGCAGCACACACTTGGAAATCTCAAGTGGCACGAGATGCTTATGTTTATCCGGGTTATTAGTACTCTTCAAAATCTCTGCTACACTGTTGCCGTACCCAGTTGGTAAACTCCCCTTTCTAAACCTATTTCCGTAACTAATCTTAAAAATTTTTAACCCCCTCCAAGCACACATATTCACAAGCAATTGTGGTTTTCAAGCAAAAGCTTCTTTTTTTTTGGAGTGTGGCGTTCCCTGCTCTCAGATTATGTGATGATAGAGCAATCACAGTGAAGACAAAGTCCCTGGGAGGAGCAATGACAGGCAGGGGAACCCCAGTAGCCCAATCAGGGAGAAAGTCACCCCAAACTGACTATCCTTAGGACTGTTGACGGAGTAGGATGAGCCCATCGTCCCACCAGCCAAGGCAGCCAAAGGAAATCTCCCCCCAGAAGGCTGTGTGGACTGAGGGGATTATTGCCTACAAGGGTATAGATTCATTATGGGATGGTGATGGAAATATGCATAACTTATGGGATGTTCTAAAGGAATAGTGGGAATGTGTGAAACATCTTATGGGATGCTTAGGGGAAGGATCAAAAGTAAGGAAAGGGATGGATCAAGATGTACTAGAGAGGAAAAAGCATGGGGAAAGAGAGAACAAGGAGCTGGAAGGTTGGATGTAAACAGGCTGGTCAGCATGCATGTCTGACCGAGCCCTTTGCTTGGTCACTGCAGTGTACTCTACATTCTTATTAAAACCTCTTTCTAACGGTCTCCCTGATGGAGGCACCCTCTCTTCTGGGCTGGTGTATGTGAATGTGAGTGAGGAAGGTGTGCATCTGGGTGCCTGTGCTGGGGAAATGCCGAGGACCGCCGGGGCCCCAAGGTCTGGAGGCCAGCTGCCAGGAGAGAGCAGGTCTGGGTGCAGCTCCTGGATACACCAGGCATCTCAGACCAGATTCTGGAGAGACTTACAGCATGTGCGTCTGTCCCATCAGAAGCCTTCAATGTTGTCAACAGAAGAGGAGAAGGAGGTCCAGGCTGCTGAGGGCTGTTCATGTTTGTGTGACATGAACACGGGCTGCTCATTCCTGTGGGTGCTGGCAAAGACAGCTTGCTCTGTCTGTGTTGCTCTGTGTATGCAGCTGTATTAGTGTGTGTGAGTGTGTGGCATCTGTAGACACAGAGCTGCAGCAACCTCCATCAATACCGCCAGGACAGGAGGAAGCCCACTGAGGCTTATAGCCCACTGGAGTTGGCCATCTCTAACAGTTAGATGCCCTGGTGAAGGTGCGGTGCTCTAGTTTTATCTGCATCTGTGCTGCTTCCTGCAATCCATCAGTCCACACACTGGTGCGAAAGCAACCCCCAAGGACACATACCCATGTTGTGGGTCCCTACTTGTTGCCCCTCACACTGTCAGTCTACCAGCTGGATGAAGGCTCATCATATCATCCTCATAGCACTCTAAGTTTCAGATTTTTTTCCCCCTGTTACAAAGGATCATGCTCCTTTTACACTTCTTTTCATGCTGATTCTTTCTTTACTTCAAAAGCCTCTTCCTCTTTCCTTAGTTAGCGTTTAATTCAGCTGATAGCTGCCTTTCTCCTTAGTATCATCCCAGTTTTTGGGCACACACCCTCTTAAGCAGTTTTGGGTATTCCATTCACACACACACTTTTTAGACTCACATTCCTATTTTATCAGATACTTTTATCCAGGCCACTTTGCCAAAGCTGTGCCCAGCAGGTACCCTCATGCTGAGATGTGGAGAGACCGACCCAGGTAAGACGCAGGCTGGAAATGTGTCTCCTGTCTCTCGAGCCACTGCTGATACCGCTGGAGTGCTTTGTGAGTTATGACCACCACAGACCTGTTTTGAATACTCTCTTCTTTCCCCCGTGTCACTGGGGACTCAGGCCCACACTCTTCAGGAATGCCATTCATCAGCTTTGCTAGACCTAACACCCCTTCAAGGCTTCTCCGTCTCCAGCACAGCGGTGTTGGACATTTGCTATGCCATTAAGTCAGGTCATACTAGGAAAATAAAACAAAGTTTTACATTTTTCAGTACAGTCTTCTAGTACTTTTTCTCTAATGTACCTACTGTTTTTATAGTAATCCACTGCTCAAAGACCAGCAAGATAAATGAGTTAAAAATCCTTTCTTAGGTCACTCTAAACTTTTAAAATACCCTAATGATATTAGGATAAATATATTAGCTAAAATCAATGAAGTTGGCTGGATATTTACCAGAATTGGTCACTGGCTTAACACCGGTCAACTTAATGTTGATTTAATTAGACTTTTAAGTGCTTAGAGGTCTTGATAACATTTTTGTTATTATTTCCTTCAATAAGTCATATAGAATCTTTATAGATTGGCATGTATTTTAATCCTGTTTTGAAAATCACTGTTTATTTGCAGCTATTTTTAATTGATTTATCATAAAGTTTAAATTTTAATTAATTGCAATTAGCATTTTTTCCAAAAGAAAGTGTTGGAAGGCACTTGCCAAAAGGATATGAGAGAAGATCACTTCACTTTTATCACTTAATCCACCAGCAATCATCTAAAATGGCAATTACCATCTAACAGGCAAGTAACAGTTATCTGATAAACTGTGTGTTGGCGCTTAGCGTTCTTCTCTAGACTCTTTGGTATTATGAAAATCCACAGTGTTGCAGAGGTTTTAAAGGCATTTAGCGCTTAGCACTCAAAACAGGAAGAGCTGCTATAAACTCATAATAAGACGCAGAGCTATGAGATGATCCCAGTTGTTTAATTTTTATTATCTCAGGAGGAATGCTAGATCCTCTGCTGGCATAAACTGTTGTAGCTAAATTGACTTATAACATATACCAGCTGGTGATTTGCCCAATATTTTTGGTTTGTAGTACTTAGGATTAAAGCATTCATGTCTCAGTTCTGGAGAACTTGAATGAACAAAAATTATGGCATAACCTTACAATCTCTACTGATTTTTCTAGGAGTTGAGGAAAAGACTTAGCTCTTGAACTTGGCAAGATCAATTCTGGAATGAAATTAAGGTGGAACTGAAATAAAAATGTCCATATTCGAGCACTTTTAAAAATTATTATTATTCTAGGTCTCTTTTCTATGCTAAGTTGTGCCAAAAGCTTTCATGTAACTAAAGAATCTGTTGGGGAAGCTGAATGTGTGAACGGATCGGGGACTCACGAGCATAGTGAAGTACCGAAAGGTAACCAGGTGTCATGGGCTCTGGACTCTATTAAGGGGAGCTGCAGGATGCCTTTCAGTCCCAGCATTTAAACAGTTATGAGACCATTAAATGAACATACCTCACAGAAATGTTCTATGTTGGATCATGCCAAATCAGCTGGGAGGAGGATGCATAAAAAGTGATATCTTCTTTAGCTTAGGCGCCATAGGAGAAAATTAGCAATGTCTTTATGATAAAGTTTAAAATAGAGGTTGATATGAGCTTTGGAAAAAAAATGTACCTGGTGCAGAACTCTTCTAAACTTGAGGGATGCTAAAGCACAGATGTTTTGTATTAGCTCATTCTTCTTTAAACTGAAGTATATCCATTGCCTCTTTTTGAACCTGCAGGTCTATAGAAAACTATATTAACCAGCTTTCATAATTGACAAGTGAATATCTTTTTCATAAACTGTCTTTCAAATTAAATATAAAAGAAATTGGCCTGGCTTATAAAAAAAGCTGAATTCAGTAAGAGTTTTTTCACACAGGTTGCTTTTAATCAGACCTCAAGTTATGAGTAATACTGCATGGCTGATTCTCTGATTCTGTGATTCCATCAAGGCCAGGCACTATCAACTGACAGAAGTGCAGCTCAGACTGTCGGATGTTTGAAATTTTTTTCTACATGGTGGGTCTTTTATTTATATGAATGTCCTTTTCCTTTTTATAACATAAGTACTGTTTTTGCTTCTCTCCGCTTCTCAGGAAAAATTGGTTCAGGGATGACAGGCTCCATATAATTTCTGGTATGAACTCCATTGGGCTTTGCCAACTGAAATTCATTATTTAATGTGTCCTTTCTGCATTCTAGACCACATTCTTATCTCCTTGTTGAAGTTCACATGAATCATTAGTAAGCTTTTTTTTTTTTTCAAACAAAAATCTAAGAAGATACCGAATACTCAGCCTTCTCTACATCGCCTATTATTTGCCTTGTAAATAATACCAGGTCTTACTAGACCTATGCTCTCCTTTGTTTTTCTCATCTCAAACATATTTGTAAGAGTCTTTTTTTATTGCTTTTAAATAACTCACTAAGTGAAACTGTTTTTTTCAGCTTTCTGTTTTTTTTATTCATATAAGCTTATGGCATTCTTTACCCCTCGCCATAGTCATGCTCTCTAGTTCCCACTTGGTATGATTCTCTATTGACTTTCAAGTCTTTAAAGACCTCTGATGCAACCATAACCATCTATATATTTCTTCTGCAGTAGGATGGTTTGCTATTGTACATCTATTTCAGTAACTTCCAGGTCTTCTGTTCTCATGTATCTCTTGGATTATCCCAGGGAATTGTACGTCACAGCTCCCTGAGTTTGATGCAGACCAAAGTTGTTTGTTGACTGCAAGAAAACATGACAGCAGCAAAAGAATCACAAAGTCGTTCTGGTTGGGAGGGACCTCAGGAGATCAGGAGTCCACTCCCTGCCTAAGCAGGGTCATCCAGGAGATCAGACCAAGTTGTTTAAGTTATTCAGGGTTTTGTCCAGTTGGATCTTGAAAAAACTTCAAGGGTTGAGATTCCACAGCCTTTATGGACCACTTTCCCAGTACCTGACTGTCCAGATGTTGAAAAATTTCTTATTATATACAGTTGGAACTTTTCTTCTCACAGTATATGACCATTGTTTCTTGTCCTCATGCCATATACAATGGTGAAGAGCCTGGCTTCATCTTCTCGAAAACCTACTCACAGGTCCTGGCAGGCTGCTGTTATGTCCCCCTGAAGCTGTTTCTTCTCCATCCTGAATAAGCCGATCTTCCTCAGCCTCTCCTCACAGGTCAAGTGCTCCATGCCCTGACCACTTTGGTGGCCCTGTGCTGGACTTGATTCAGTTTATCTACATCGCTGTTTAGAGATTTGACAGCTTCCCTGAGCATCGCTTCCCCTCAGTGCTGTCTCCCACGGGAACCCACCTTCCTGAACAAACTGAAGTCTGCTTGCCAGAAGTCCAGGCTCCTTCGCTCCTTCCCTTCCTCAGTCCCCTCTGGCCCTTGAAACCCACTATTTCATTGTCACTGCATCCAGGATTGCCACACGGTATCACATCCCCAACCAGTTCTTCCTTGGCAGTGAATAGCAGATCCAGCTGCTCATCATCGCGGTTGACTCAGCCAGAGACCTGGACCCTCCAGAAATCTTCTGGATTACTTGCATCCCATTGTGTTGTTCCTCCAGCAGATGTCAAGGAGATTAAAGTTCCCATTAAGAAAAAACGGTTTTGTGATTCAGAGAGTTCTTCAGTTAGTTTTATAGTTCTCCCATGTTTCTAATGACACTGACAGAAAACATATTTCTCTCTCATATTTAATGATAGGCATCACTAAAAAGCCAAAACCAACCTTTCACTTACAGTAAGGTGTTTCACAGTTTATATGCTCTCCCGGTGAGCATTGTTGTCCTAAGTGTTTAAAAATAATGTTTACAGATTCTAGCTCATCTAAATGCTCACATAATTTTGTTATGCTTAAATAAAGGCACATATTTACATCCTGGCTGGTTATTACAACTGAAAAATAAATCACTGTGTGAAAGATATACAATATTGCTCAGTTACTTAGGGAAATTTAAACAAATGTACAAGTTAAGAAAAATATATAACAGCCTCATAGAACTGCATGTGTTTCATTTGTTACATAATTTAATCGAGCCACATTTAAGATTAGATTAGATTTAATGATAGCACAGATTAGCAGAGATCTGGGTTACTTAAGCAAGATCTTGTTCAGCATCAGGCTTTCTGAACATTCCCTTACTGTTTATCTGTTCCCTGTGGATAACAGGAATGCCGTTTTCGACAGGGTAACATATGTGCATTCTGTAGAGTTCCTGGAAGGAGGCATCTAGAAGGATGACTAAGTATGGGCTTTCCCAGATGCTTGTATTTGAAACCCTCTAAAAAGAGACAGAACCAGACAGTACCATTTGCCTATGAGCCAATGCAGCTAAATCAGAGCGCTCACTCGCAGAGGCAGCTCTGCTTCACTAGTGACTTGTCCTCTATAAATACCCCAGGTTGCATGAAGTTAATCTTACCACAGGCTGGCTTTTGCTTGATGACAGTCAGAGTCATTATGCAATCGCAGGATCATGGGATAATTCAGGTTGGAAGGGAGCTCAGGAACCCTATTTTGTGCAATCAGTGGCAGCAGCGTAAAATGTACTTTAGAGCAGCGCACAAATCCATCATCAAACAATGCAAGATCAGTGCATTCAGGCTTGGGTGGAGGCAATGGCTCCATGCCACGTGAACAAGAAAACTCTGACACCAGGAATACCGAAGGCACATAAATACCTTCTCTGCTCCAGTAAAACCTCCCTGGATTGACCCTTTCTATATTCCACAATGAACTTCATTCTAAGGCTTCTTTAAGTATTTAGAGCAACATGTAGGATATTTTCTGTACTTGTCAAAATCTTGCTTGAAATCTGAACTCTGAAGTTTGTTTTGGTAAGTGCTTCATTGTATAGGTTTATTATAAATCATAGGTGTAGTTAGCTGTAAGATCGGTACCACAATTATGGCTTACTCCTCTGTAGATGGAAGAGCAACAGTCTGATAAAAGTTAGTGCAGATTTATGTGGAAGATTTTGATTTGAAAGTATTTTCTGCTTCCTTACAGCTGGTGGGAATGACTAGCACAAGACAGAATCAAGAGTGTCTATACATCACCAGATGAAAATAGGCCCTTTAAGTGAAACTTTGGTGGGGGAGAGGAGAAAAGGTTGTGGTCAGCCCTGGGAAGGTACAGGGAACACCTCCTTGGTCAGGGGAAGCAGCTTGAGGAGAACAAGAAGCAGGCAGTCCAGATCACCTGCGGAGTCCTGGTTTTCATACCTGCCCAGTGGTCCACTTCAGTCCTTTGCCAGGGAGGATGCTCATGCGCCAAGGTGTAGGGCCTCTCTGGGGACTCCTCCAGGCTGTGGAACGATCCCTCATCGGAACAAAAGACCTTGGGAAACACTGCTGCCTTCTCCTGTCAGTGCAAGGGGTATTTCTGTGACCAGGCATTCTCTAACGAATCAGACAGCAACACACAGCACTGAACATGCTCCGAAACACTTAACTCCGCACACCTCAGCTCTGCCTCAGGTGGGATGGTACTAAGAAATTACGCTGATGAGCACAGAGTAAAAATTTATCAAGAACAGGAAGAACTGAAATAGGACTTTTGTTTCTCTGTTTTATTTTTTCAGCATAGTAATTAAGTACTCAAAATCAAAAGAAATTAAAAGTTCTTTTGCTGTTTTATTTCAAAATTCCAGCATATCTGCTAGGAGATTACTGATACCCTGAAGAGAAGTGGGGTGAGAATATATGATTTGTTTCTGTGTTAGCTTTTAAAATTCTATTTGGATAATTAAATTGACAACAGTGTAAGTGTTGCCACATTAAATCTCGCCTGATTAAAGCAGCCACGGGAATTAGATTGTTACAGCCCTTTTCTGTGAACTCTGTTAACTTAATGCTAACACATGTAAAAACTCATCCACCAACTAACCCCATTTCAGCAGTGCACCTCAGGAACTGGCCCACCCTATAGACCATATACCCTCTGGGCTCCGAAACCACGACGTGGGGACCTCAGCGGGGCAGTGAACTCTCTGGGCTTCTCCTTGGAAGCTAAGAAGAGATACCAGGACCTACAACTGGGCTTGTGAAAGCTGGGAGTTGGAGCCAAAACACAGATACGTTGCCTGTCCGTATGGTATCACATGCACAATGTCTCCGCTAGTCAAGCATTGCCTGAGGAACTGAAAAGGAGGTATCCAGGTATTTTCCACTTTGGAGAGTATCTCTGTGTATACTTCTGAATTATTTTCTAATCACATCAGACTGCCTGACGTTCCTCTTTTGTTCTCCTTTTTTTTGCTGAATAAGTCATAAAGCATTGCTGGTGTCTTTTTTGCACATTAATCTAGCTTTTTGCAAAACGAGGACTACGGCCTCCCCATTGTAGTGACAAACTTTGTACTGATCTGTACTCACACTTGCGCTCACAAAACAACACAGGGTCAATTCTGAGCATTAGAGCATGCGTGATCCTTAATCTAAAGTTGTCTTTCAAAGAGAGATGAGATAAATTACACCTTCAAAATGCACATTTTCCCCAGATAACTGGAAATTGTTCACTGAGGGACTAGCTCATCTGTAGACGTCTGCACTGGAGGCACACACAGTGAATTCCCGCTCAGTGCTTCAAAATGTGAGCTACTCAGCTAAAAGCTTGATGTCATGGGCATCACGGAACGATGGAATATTTTAGATTCCAAAAGACCTCTGGAGATAATGTGGTCTGACCCAGTAGTCACAGCAGGGCTGACTTCACAGTTAAATGAGGCTGCTAAAGTCCTCGTCCATCATTTAGTTTTTCTCACCTTTCCCTGCTTTTGCGGATTTTCCTGTGGGGTCAGGTGTGCAAGCAAAGTCCCAGGAGCTGCAGTCACCAAACCTGCTTCCTGTTCTCTCACCGCAGGCCGCAGAAGGGCGATATCATTCAGTGCTTAGTCAGGATGAATGAATCACAACTTGTTTTAAGATCACTTGTTGGGGATTATCTCCCTACCTTTCTTCCCTAAAATTTGCATTAATTAAAATGCAAAGGTTTGGAGAGGTCAGAGCATTGCTGTCTCATATCTGACTGCAGGCAGTAGGGAGCAGCCACCTCTGGGCTTTATGACACAATATTTGGGAGTGAGAGGAGAGCTGTGGGAAGAGAACAAAAAATGTGAAAATGGGAGCAGTGAGATAAGAGACAGAAAAGAAAAAGATTTTGGAAGAGCAAAGAGGAAGAACCATGTTATTGTACAAACCTGAAGGAAAATTATATATACTAGCCCCAGCAGAAGCTGAAATAAAGGGGGAAAATAAAAGGGGAAAAAAAAATTAATGAAGGAGAAGCGCACCTGCAGAATGACAGCAAACGAGGAAGCAGCTCCAGAGCAACTCTGAGAAGCACAAGCTTCACAGGAACAGCTACTAAAAACAGTGGGCAAATAATACAAGAGCAGTAAAACAGATTCACAAAGGCAGTAGTGTACCCAGCTGCAGCTCCATAAAAACATTTAGCTGAGCACAGACACAGAGCTTGGCCTGGGAAATGATGTAATTTCCAGATAGTGTTAAGATTCAGCATGAAACCTTCCTGAAAGAGAATATATGAGAACTTTACTGCCTGGCAGGAAAACAGCACTGCAAAACCGCTGAGGATTAGGGTTTCATGCTGCCTTAAGGAGTCATGTCCACACCACAGATACCACCCTGAGGGAACCTTCCAAAAACAGTAGCTATGAGAACTACATTATTGCAATTCAAACGCATCAAAGAATTGGTGGGAGGGGAACTGGAAGGGCATTTAATGTAATCTCTGGTCTCTCTTCTTTCACAGCTGCTCCAAATGTAAGAGCTGGGAAGACCCAAAAATGGTCCCATGACTTCTAGCAAGCTTTGATTGATGGAAAGTGCCATTAATGACTGAATAAGCAAGGAGAAAATAACGAGAAGCTGCAACCAACACTGAGCAAGTCTTTAAAAAACAGCTGTACAGATTCTTGAAAAATACATGTTTTCTCATTTATGATGATCGTGCCTCTGTACTCAGCACTGGTGAGGCCTCACCTTGAGTACTGTGTTCAGTTCATGGTTGGAAAGGACTTCCAAGATCATCAAGTCCAACCATACACACATGCAAAAAAAAAAACCAAACCAAAAAAACCCCAACAGCCTACAATCTCTGCCCTTCTGAGCATGCCCTGAAGTGCCACATGTAGACATTTCTTAAATACCTCTAGGGATGGCGAGTTCAAACACATAGGGGTGCAGGGAACCTCAGAGATGTTCGCATGAAGGGTAAACCCCAAATCTGTTTGAGATGCAAAAGCGCTCAGTGAATTCATTCCTGAACGTGGACCCTCCAACAGGCAAACAGTCCTATTGAATCATTTGGTGATCATTTGGTGACATTTTGACCAAAACAGAGAAAGTGCGTTGAACTGAGCTTGGATGTAGGGTAGTATTAGCAGAAAGAAAATTTGGCTATTACTCTTATATGTAGTAATTTTGATACACCATCACTTTTACATGTAATTGGCAGGTTTGTGATTAAGATTTCAAGGCTTTTTGGGGTCAAGTTTGTTGGAACGACTCAAAGTCTTAGACACATGTGCTTACTTGATGGAAGAAAGGTCTTCTATGAGGAAATGGACCTTGCCAATCTCTGCAAATCCTAGATGAAAAAAAAGAGTTAAGAAGCTAAGAAATGTCATAGCAAAGCAAATAAACCTGAGTGTCTGTAAATGCTGTGCTCACATTTACAGTATTCACACACTTGCTGCTCTGCTTCTGTTTGTTCTTAGGAAACAGTCGCATGTACTGTATCTGTCAGAAGGACACGGGATAACGGCTTCAAACTGAAAGAAGGTAGATTTTGATTGGATATCAGGAAGAAATTCTTCATTGTAAGGGTGGTGAGGCGCTGAAACAGGTTGCCGAGGGAAGTTGTGAATGCCCCATCCCTGGAAATGTTCAAGACCGATGAGGCTTTGAGCAACCTGGTCTAGTGGGAGGTGTCCCTGCCCATGTCAGGGGGATTGGAACTAGATGATCTTTAAGGTCCCTTCCAACCCGAACCATTCTATGATTCTGTGATTCTATGATAAGTTGGATGAACAATGAATGTTCCCTTGACATGTATAAGGCATGTAATGTAAGGAAATGTAAGGAAATGTAATAGCATCTCCTGCCTGTTCAGTCTTTCATGCTTCATGGATAAGCCATTAGCCATTAAGTGTTGCAAAATATGTACAGGGAAGACTTTTTTTTTTTCCATAAGATTTATAACTATTCCCTGTAGTTACCTTACTTTCAGAGTATTTTTTCTGGAAAGTTGCAACTACCTTTTTGTATAAATCAGATTCAAGACTATTAGTAAAGCTGAAAACATGTCATCTTTAAATCTGATTCTTTGCATTTTTTTCAAGACGATTTCTTATACTATACCAAAGTCCTTTGCCTCTTAGCCAGCAGGGTTACTGAAAGATCCTTGAGGTGGGCTATTAGTTTTCTTTGGCAACATATGTCTACCCCAGTCATTTTCTATTGGTGGTTTTAAAAAACTATGGATGATTCTCTTTTATGTCTTCAGCAATTTTATAATGTCTGGTTAGTCAAAAGATGATGATATCTTCTAAATTCTTCCTCTACCTTTTAAGGTAGCCATTCATCAGAGTAAATGAATTACCAAGAAGGATTCTACTAGATTTATCTCTGAAAATGACTGGTTTTCAGTGTGTATATACTGCTGTTTTGCTTCTTTTAAGGCTCAAATTAAAAGGCATTACTTAGACTCACACCCTCCTGTTTCTGTCACAGGATCATGCCATCCATCAGTGGTTTGGTGTAGCATCTGCCTCAGCCAATTCTATAAAAGATGGAAGCATTAATTCCTTCAAGAACATGCAATTCTAAAAGAATTGCCTAAAACATTCCTACCGTAACTCTTGTTAATACACATGAAATATCTGACTGCTGGAAAAGTGGCATGAATTTTAGTGTGTCTAGATCAAATGGTATATCACTAGAGAGACAGATATGTAATCAGACAGGCATATAATCCTGAAGGCTCTGATGTAATCAGGCCTCTGATATTTCAATGTGTCTTTGTTTTCCGTCACAACAGACAAAAGGCTAGCAATAATGTATAATATGTAAGAAGTAACTGAGGTATTAATGGCATGTTAACACCATCTTTTCTTCCCCTTCAAAGTCAGACTCTGATACTTTTATCTGATGGCCCTTCCAGTCTTGCAGTTGAACTCTGCAGACTTATTTTATCATATGACCCTGGGATTCAAGAGCAGGACCATTCTGCTGTCTCAGCAAAACCCCCAGAGAAGCACTCCGAGGCGAGCTGTATGCTCTGCTACCTTGTGGAACTCAGGTTACGAGTATGTCACATGTGTCTGCATGTAAGTTATTTTGAGAAGCAATAACAGATTACAAATTAATACTGAGGTTACTGAATCATTCAGTTATGTGTGTGAATCCTTTTCTTTCTCTTGCACAAGCACATACTCTACAGTCATCCAAATCATATGTGACAGTCTCAAGTTCACTTCAGTCAAAATACAGCCACTTGTGGAATCTCCAGTTTCTGCGAGTTGCTCAGAAGCAGTGGGACAAGGCCTAGTGTCACTGCGGGGAGTGAATCCTGGTGTCCCTTCCGCACACGTTGTACAGCACTGCAAGGTCTTTGACTTCTGCCAAAAGATTGGAGGCCTCCAGTTAAAAAGGCATTGCCAGATTTCAGCAACATATGATTAATTTGATTAATTTATCCCCGCACTTCGTTTCCATTGTTTGTTGACCGAATGATTGGTAGCACTGGAAGAAACACCTGCTGCACATTTAGCATGCTCAAAGTCTTTTTCAAGTTAGAGTTTGTAGATAAAAGGGGTGAGAAATAGTCTGCTGCTGAGTGGACTAGTGCCCTTAAGCAAGACGCTGAGACATGTGTATTTGCTGCTTTAGCTAGCATCTGGATGATATCTGCCCTGGGCTTCTGCATTTTTTCCCCAGTTTATGGATGTTGTAGGTAATTCAGAGATGTCTTCTCTGCAACTTCAAGGTATTGTGCAGGGTAGCGAACATATGAACATTATTAGAGATTTACATATCATCTTACCCTTACTTCCTGTAATTAAAAAAGGCATAATAGAAAATAATGACAGTCAGAAGAAAGCTCATTCAATACTTTTATGAAGTTTATAAGGAATAAATAAGTTTCAGACTAGAGGCCATTGCCCAATTAACTATAAACATTAATTTACATACAGTTTTATAGTTTATATATGCTACCTATGTGTGTATATTATATATATGAAATTATGTATATTCTTCTTGTCAAATCTACATACACCATTCTCCCAAAGTTGACTATTTGGGAAAGTAAAGAAGAGTAGAATATTGAATTTTAAAAAGTACATACTCTCCTTGCATTTTGCTCTCCTCCTCCCTCCATTATTATTTTTGGGCATTTTGCCTTCTTTATCTCTCCACATGTTGTTTTTGGGAAAGCAACTTCTTTTATGACACCTACACTGGGGGCGTGATGACATAAATGGAGGTCCATGAGCTACTCTATTCCAATGAAATAGAGTGAAAACAAGTCTGACTCTACTCCAAGCCAAATAAAAACTGGATAGACAATCTACAACACAAAAATATTTCCCGAGCATTAAGACACATCCAGGAGATGAGGATGTAAAAGAAAAATCATATACAGCTCTGGAACAGCCACCTGGTGCTGTATGCATTCATCATTATTTCTTTATTTGTTCTAGCATGGCAAGTACCAGATCCAGGAAATGTCACTGTGAAACACCATAAAAGAGGAAAAGAGAGAGTTTGTAATCACCCCCTCCAAGAAAGTGTAGGACACCTATGAGGTCCAGTGAAACCACAGCAGAGATACAGCTGCAGAGTGTAGTATATGTCCCTAAATCAATAAATGTAGCCTTACAATGTGTATGTATTAACTTCAGGAATAAAGAGGAGCTTAGTTGAGTTTGGCCTTTCTATGATCAAAATAACTAGTTCCCCTAAAGTCTAAGATGCTTCTATATTACTAGTAAAACTATTACCTGTTCCAGAAGACTAGCTAAAAACAGTAATTATCTTGTCAGAAATAAAGGTTTCAGAGAAATGAGTGCCAGTACATATTGATTCTGATGGAAAATATCCAAAATCTACTATGCAACTGCTACAGCAATAGGCAGTTCGGAAGCGAGGAATCATCATCTTATGACTCATCTGTGTCCTTTGAGAGGTCAGAGTGTGTGGGACAGAACTGTCTGTGGGTTTTGTTTCTTCTTGGCAGGAATGGAGCCACAGGACATGATCAGCTCATGCAACACAAATAATCTCCCAGACTTCATTAACAATTACATACTACAAAGAGACAATGTCAGAATAGATGAAAACCCACTGAAACCTGGAAGAGGCAGAACGTCAAAGCTGGCACACAAATATCACTGTAGCTTTCTGCTTCAGCTTGATTTGCTGTACTTCATTAGTATTACAGCACTTTCAAAAGTGAATGAATAGCTGGACTACAAAGCAGACTTTATGACAGTTGATATCCCAATGTAGGACAGATATGCCAATGAAAGTCAAAAAGTGGGGATGAACATTTACCACTTGTCTAAAAGTATGTATGCAGCCAAAGTGTGGTCTAATGTAACTTAGATATAGGACATAATTTACACATTTCTTTGGTAAGTGTGAGAACGTGATTGATGTTGTCAACTCGGTGACCCAACGTCCTTCAAAACCTTTTGGCTTCAAAGAACAATTTTGTTAATGGTCTTCCTCAGTATCATTTCACTGAGTTCAAAGAGTCTATCAGGAATTGCCCATTTGAACATGACACATTTTGTATTCTCTAACAGTCTGTCACACAAAACCGCCCTGGGGTGGGAATCAAGCATTGGTGACTATCTCCTTTTTCTTCTTTAAATCACTATCTGAAATACAAAAGACTCACATGAATATACTATAAGCTCGAGAAATAACTTTGGGTGATTAATTTTACAGCATGGTATTGCAATTAGCATCTATGACCTGGTGATAAAGCCACCAGGACTGAGCTGAACATTTGACAGCTTTGCTGAGATTAAACTGTCGTGTTACTATATGATTAATAGATTTATTAAGTGAATAAAAGTGATGAACATGCTGGAAAACATCTGTTTTTATCTCATCTGTAAAAGATTAGGATGTCTTCTATGAAGCCAAGCCATGAACATTTAAAATTACATACTGGAAAACATTGTAAGAAGCAATATAATTATCAAGGATATTCTATTAATGATGTGGTAACACATGCAATAGCAAGGGGACCTGTACAGTTTTTGATAATAAGGTTGCTGCTGAAAATTCAAAAGGACCTCTAATGTATTAGTAGCATGGCATTTCTTCCTTAGCCTACACAAAAAAGACAAATCACGTGCACACACAAAATAATCACTTTTGAAGGAAAATATTCATTAATATTAAGAATGTCACATAAAGACATAGAACAAAAGGACATGTCTTTATCTTTGTATTCTAGATAATCCAGGAGCTACAAAGATTCAAAGGAGGTGTGACTATTTGAGAAAAGTAATTGTTATGTAGTTTTGCAGATGATGTGAGCCCACAAGTACAAAAGTTGTGGAAGACTGCAATGTATGCTAAATAAATCTTAAGACTTCAATGTTAATTAGGTCCAGCATTTCACTACAGCAATTCTACAACAATGGCAGAGAACTTGTTCTTCATGAATATCAAAAAATATATTCTTTTTCTGTATGTGCTGAAATGCTCACTTTCAACAGAAAATGTGTTTCGTAATTCATTAATGACTGTGCATAAACATTACTCAGTTAGCTGCCACTACAGTGGTTGCTTTCCAAGACTTTGATTTGGAAGCTTTCTCTGAGGAAACAGGAAAATGGAAAGAGACAGTAGAATGGAATATGCGTTCTTTAAAGTGTTACAGTCTAAGAAGCATTCCTTGAGCGTGCTGAAATTTTTTGGCATATGTCATTTTTGCAGCAGAACTCTTCAACAGAAGGTGACTTTGTCTCTTGTAGCCTGTGGTTCTGTAACACTAAAGACAAATGCATGTCTTCCACCGTGGACAGTCAGTAGAATGGGTGAGGAGCTCCATCTGCCTTATTTACATGCCTTAAATTACATTTGTGAATGGTCTCCCTTGTTCTTCAAGCAATTCTAATGCTGCTGTAATGGTGATTATCGGATATATTTGGCTAAAAAATGAGCAGTAAGTTACTCCAAAAAGTTACCATGCAATATTATTCTTTTCCATCTGGGATCTATTTTAGCGACAATCAGTGATCTTGCATTGAAGCTCATAAGTCAGAAAACTATCAAGACATTCATGATGCAAAAATGATGGTAGATGTTTCTGTTACTAGATCAGTATGAAAGAGAGGCACAAATAATGTAATAAAGTGTTACATTGTAAGGGAAGATTGAGCAGAATAAGTCCAACACAGTTCATTATTGTTTACTTTTCAGTTTCTCTCTTGAAAATAGCTACATTTAAATGTACTATTACATTTAGTATTACAGTATTACAGTATTACTAATATTACAATATTAGTATTACATTTAGTACTACTAAATAAAATACATTTAGTATATAGACAAAAAGCAATGACAAAAATTTAGGCAGGGCATGGAACTGAATAGAGCAGCCATCATCAACTGAATTAAGGAAAAATATTTAGGATGAAGACAAGTAAAAAGAAATTCTAACAAGAAAGCGTAGTAGACAAGCCTCCTAAACTGCTAATGGTTCAGCCTAGGAAAAAAACCTTTTTTGAGTACGGACAGAAAGAATCAGTTGTGCTTTAGCTCTGTGAGGAGTGACAGATTTATTCTCCCTCTAAGAGCCTATATCCGTTTTCAGCACGTGTGGTGTTTTCATTGGTTTTGGTCTGTGTATCAGACTGCTCAGAATGGGGAGCAGTGAAAAAAAATCCCTGCTGTTATTGATCTATTATCATATTAAAACCAGTGTAGAGAGCTTGTTTGGAGCAGAGTCATTCCACGCAGGCACACCTGTGGCACGAGCTAGGAATAGACTAGCTGGGCTAGGAAGAAGGATATCTGGGGCAACGACCTCAGGGCAAACCTCTGTAAAGAGAACCTGCATGTTGGGGAGGTGATAGAACCCTTCATCCAGCAAGCCTCAGGAATAAACATGTAACGCTAACAATAAGATTTCCAGCCTCAGGCTTGCTCCCTATGCCTTTGTTCCTTTTACAAAGGGAGGGAAACACAAACCTGCTGCCACTCTCAGTTCCAGCCCTGGGATGCCGAGGCTAGTGAGTGATAGAGATGGAGCAGTTTTAGCCTTTCTGGGTGGCATCGGTTCTAGGTACAGCATCATGAGGAAGGTCCTGTGGGAATTCAAAGCCATGGTGTGGAACAGCTCTCTACAGGACATACCTGGTGAGAAGAGTCTTTCCCACTGGTTCTTCTTATTCACTCTGGGATGATGATATGATGAGCTCTGAATTCCCTCACTCCAACCTTGACTTCCTTCCTCCCTTTGTCACTCAATTTACAGCTACTGAAACTCTACCTTTCCAAACCTCTCAGTATCCTGTCTTCCCACAGCTGCAATGTCCATACTATTCCTCCTTTTCCCCTTATGGTCTTGCTCTCTTCCTGATGTGTTTCAATACCTTTCCCACTAACCAATCTTTTCCCAGCAACATTGAATTGTCCCCTTTATGGCACATTTCTTTCCACCACACCCTCACTGATGACGAGTGAAATACATGTCAACCCATCTTCTTCTCTTTGGAGAGTGCTTTCCTCAACTCTTCTTATGTTCCTACTTTAGAGATGCCTGACCCTCTCCAGTTTCCTTTTGCACTCCTCCACGCTCATGTCCCATCACTTCTCTCTTAACCCTCTCACCACATTCATGTCTGGTATTTTTGCTTTGTTCAATGGACTACACAAACTGGGGACCAGAGAGAGCTCTGTCTCTATTAAGAATATTTGACTTTTTGCAAAGAGAGGTTGGCCCAAATTCTCTTTTCAGGAAGAATATCCTCTTTCCCCTACTCCCATTTCTCTTTTATAATCAACACTGAGCAACATAAGACAGGAAGACAGACATAGTCCTTTCCAAGAACATAATTTTCTTTTCCACGTCTATTCCTAAAAAGCAACTCATGAAGCAATGTATTCTTTATACATTTGACATACTAAGACAGTAAACATGGTCTATTGGCCACTATCACTGTAGCTGTATACGGGGAAATTGCACTTTAAATACTAGAATTCCCTTCCTGATTCATACAGTGAATTTGCACTTGTTTTTCTTCTCTCTGAGGCAACCAGAAAGTGTTGATGTGGTGGCAAAAACAGTATCTGGGCAAACTGTAAATTCTCTGTGTGCTAAACAAATGTAAACAAAAAATTAATAATAATACTCAAGGGTTTTTTTTATCATATCTAGAAGTCAGTGTTACTGTAGACAGAGACAGGAAAGAGTGCCAAGAGTTGCAAAGGAAATAAGTAAACTAGCACCAGAGAATGCTACATGCTCTCTCCTTCTGTTCATATTCTATTAATGCTAACACTGTGAGCTTTGCTGATAAGTCTTCTTGATTATTTATATAAAATATTCATATATCACCATAAATGCACACGATGCCTTGCAAGCAACAGTCAAGGTAAGTTCCTCGCCTTGAAGACTTCCAAGTGTAAAGAACCAAACTCAAACATGACAAAATTAGGACAACAGAGCAGTTGAAATTAAAGACCAGAGAGAGGAAGGAAAGAAAGAGAGATCAGATGAGATGAACAAGGATATTTCAGAGTACCTGCATCTTGTTTTGATCCAGCCTATTTCCCAGAAAACCTCCCAGTTGTCACCAGCCATCCATATTTTCTATTCACAGCAGAGTGCTACCAATTACAATCCTATGTATTGCCACAGTACCCAGAATATTATGCAGGGACAAGTTTCTTTTTATAATCACCACACAAATGTAGGACAAGATGGCAAGACAGATGTTTGCAGGAAGAAAAGGCGCGTTACCCACATGGTGTTCACTTCCAAATCCATGAAGTAGGCAAGTTGCAGAAATAAAGAAAACTTAGATAAAACTTTCAACTCTTGGAACAAGAGTGTACAATGGCTGTAGTTGAGCAGTGGGGACTGACTGGATTATAGAACATCCTGATCATCAACCTATTATTTTGGCCAGCCTACACATTCTGGGTTGCCATGTGTCTTCTTTCCCTAACCTCTTGCAAAAATTGTCAGTCCCTGTGGCATCTTCCCTCCATTGACTGACACTTAGACTGAAGCATGTGGCCTCACGCACGGTGACCAGCAAGCGTTTTCCATGGACCTTCTGGAAAAAAAACAAACCAAAGTTTCAACTGGGTCTGAGTAAAGAAAATACTATTAGAGACACCTTTACAAACTTCTAGTGCATGCTCAGCATGAAAAGAGTCCTTCAGTGATATATGAATTTTATGCACAAGTGAAAAAAGACCAACAACATATTGTTTTTCTGAATTACTTAATGTACTTCATTATTATGTCAGAAAACTTGTGAAAAACTTTGTACCTTTGTAAGACCTGGTAGCAGCCATCAAACAATGTTGATCCTGGTAGGATACAAGATTGCTGCCTCTAAAATTTTAGTATTTTTCTCCTTTTTTCCTAGCTTTTATCTTTTTTTTTTTTTTAATTCTATCTCCTTTATGATGATATTTGAAGTGATCAGAATTAGTACCCAAACTTTTATGAGACTAAACGCTCAGATTTGTTGTTAATATTGCCAAAATCTTGGTATGGATGCTTAGGTCCCCTGAACTCCATGGGAAATTCTGCCACTAACTGATATAACTTAATAAGACAAAGCGCGAGGGAACAGTAAAGTCCAGTAAATCCCATTCCTCAAAAGAAGATGGATGCAATTAAAGATTGATCAATTTTCCATTGCACCAGTAGCTATCACGATGACTAATTGTGTTCTAATGCTTTTTGTACTCCCTCCTGTCTATTTTCTTGCCCTGTGCTTAGACTTCTTCTGGTCCATGGAGGCAGGACTCATCTGACCACCTCCAAGTGTCAGCACTGCAGATATTCACATCTGAGTTAGTCACCCCGATTTCCCTCTATAGTCAACTCCAAGGCACTTCTAGGGCATGATTCATCTCATTCTGATTTGATGACTAAAATAGGTCACACGAATCATTCCCTGGAAACACCTGGAAACACCCCTCCAATGCCTACCTGAGATATGGGTGTCTCTAGCTGGGTGAGATTTATGCTAACCAGACTCCTAGATAATGTGCAGGGTCAGATCCAGAATCAGGACGCCTAAGTTATTAGTTAGTCAGTATTAGACATTAGTTATCAGGATTATACATTAGTCTTAATAAGTTTAGTCTTATTTTAATTCTTGAAGCACTGGGTCAGTATTCCTTTCAGATACAGGCAGTATTGGGTCATGTCTATGGTCTCTGGGGGTTTTGCTGACCACAGACAGCAAAACTCTCTGCTTATAACTAGAAAGGAGTTAGGGACAGATCTCCTCCTTCTTGGACCAGTTCATTCTCCATTGGACTGTGCTCTCTTTTTCCTTCCTAAGAGGACCCCATTTCAGTTAGAATTTCAGCTACTTGCAACATTACTACTGCACGCCAGCAGCCTTCCTTCAGGCTTAAATCTAACAATACCATGCAGTCTGTACGGAGCTGTATGATTGGAGTCTGACTAGATAATACACGGACACATCTCTGTGTATGGATGGATTTGTTGCATTCTTATCCTTGTAATGTGAATCTTGTAGGTTGAGGGAGGTGATTCTGCCCCTCTACTCCACTCTGGTGAGACCCCACCTGGAGTACTGTGTCCAGCTCTGGGGCCCCCAACATAAGAAGGACATGGACCTGTTGGAGCAGATCCAGAGAAGGGCCACAAAAATTATCAGAGGGCTGGAGCATGTCTCCTATGAGGAAAAGCTGAGACAGCTGGGGCTCAGCCTGGAGAAGAGAAGACTCCAGGTTGATTTTATCGTGGCCTTTCTGTACTTAAAGGGGGCTTATAAGGAAGACGGGGACAAACATTTTAGCAGGGCCTGTTGCAACAGGACAAGGGGTAATAGCTTTAAACAAAAAGGGGGAAGATTCAGAATAGATATAAGGAAAGAATTTTTTACCATGAGGGTGGTGAAACAGTGGCCCAGGTTGCCCAGAGAGGTGGTAGATGCCCCATCCCTGGAAACATTCAAGGTCAGGTTGGACAGGGCTCTGAGCAACCTGATCTAGTCGAAGATGTCCCTGCTCATTGCAGGGGGGGTGGACTAGATGACCTTTAAAGGTCCCTTCCAACCCAAATGATTCTATGAATGTGGAAATCTTTGTCCCCATTGAATGAAAAACCAATTTTCAGGCTGTACAATTCTTTCTGTGGTTGTTTTTTCTCTCTTTCTCTTTCTTGTCATACCCAAGCAGAAAAACAGCTAAAAAATATCAGAACTAGATTGCTTGAGAACTAGGCTAACAAAATTGTCATGTTATTTTAATAATATGAGGAAACAGAAGAGTCTTTCATCAGAAGATGATGGAAGTGCAATTAGGAAGGAAAGTCCTTAATCTTGCCATTATATCAAATTTGCATGTTCTACTTCCTCCTTTAATTTAAGGGACTGAATCATGATGTCATGATAAAAGTAGAGAATCTTTCAGCAAAGAATGATATTGCATTTTGTACTTGCTGTGTGTTCTGAATAAAGAAAAAAATCACATCTACAAAAATCAGGAAAAATTCTCTCAAGCTGCTTGCTGTGATTGCATGGGAAGCATTAGCCAGCTGCTCACAAGTCATGGTAACGTCCCAGGTTAGTGTGGGGTGGTGTGAATGGGCACACTTCCACAAGTCATCTGGCCAAGGCCTGGAGATTGCAGGAAACTGGAAATTGGAATTGGAAGACAGGATAGTCTGACAGACTGTTTGATCCATCCCCAGTCCCACCCAATCCCAAGAAAGGGATTCCAGTGACTTCTGTAGGTTACAGACATTTGCAGGTATCTCATCGTATAAAAGCTATGAGCACTCTTGAACAGTGAACTTACTGAAGTGCCACTGATAAAGGGCAACTATTACTATCCTCACTTGTATTTGGGGAAATGCAACACAGAAATTAAGTACATGCAGCTCCAGAGGCAGAGAACTAAATTTAGGTGTCTATAGGTGAGCTAAGAATCTGAGCTCCCATGGCAAGCAAAGAAGCTCAGAGAACAGTGAAGCTCACCCTACAGCACGCATCACTATATTGCTCTGTAGCCTACAATTTACTGTACTGTTCATTCATTAGTATTAGTTCATTCATTGGTTATAATGGGAACTTAGACACTTTAAACTGCTCAGTTATTTCAAAAGAGGTGTCTAGGGCCATCTGAGATCACCTTTGCACTCCAGCTGCTTTGGCAGAAGTACGTGGGTCCTATCTGCCAATTCTGTGCAAATGTGTCGGGTCCCCCAGAGGATTCTAGTTGGACAAGGCTCCTACCCGAGGGCAGAAGGATCAGGCCTAACAGAGGGAGAAAGGGCATGTCATTTGGGGTTTGCTTCCAACTGCCTGAAAATAAATCACTGCAAGCTGAGGTATTTGTTTATAGGAGGAGCCTCCAGTTACTCTTAGGAATCAGTTCAGCTCCCTAGACATCAACAACTAGTAGCATTTGAGATGCTGTAAAGTCTTCTGCCTAACGGCTGGTTACAGGCCTTTTCCAGGTTCCTGTGCCAGCCTCGGGTGGCTGCACCCGGCACCCTGTCACATCTTAAATGACATTAGATGTCTCTGTGTGGGAAACTGAATAAAGCCTTTCTTGTTGACTAAGACACCAGTTTGTCCTTTTTGTCGATAAGCACTCTGGCAATCACATAGTGTGTTTGCTTATGTCCGGATCCCTGAGGTTCTGCTGCACTCTGCATGCTCATTAAATATAGTTTTATTCTTCTAGGCTAAATATTAAATAATAACTCATTTGAATTGGTAATGGTTTTAAGCAGAGGCATTTCAATCAGCAGCAGCAACCCTGCACGTTCTTTTTATTTTCTCTGGCTGATGCATTTATACATCACCGAGCTGGCTGAGCAGAACAAAAGTAACTTTTTCCTATTTGTGAAATGGCTGTGTGGCATCCTGGGCACGGGGTATCGGAGTCTCGGGAGAAGCTAAGTGCAGCGAATAACTTTTTTTTCATCCCAAAGTGGAGCTACACCCATTGGCTAGATGCGTATGACGCACTCTCCACATGCCTTATGTGCGTGCTTTCGTCGGTGATGGGGCAAAAATGACTCACTGCTGTGTGGGTTGGCTATCAGCTCAGCTGAGCCTTCGAACTTCAACACAGCTTCCTAATTGACTCTGACAAGTCCATATCTATCTTTTATATAATATTTTATAACGCCCTAAGGTCAAAATAAAGTTCTGCTCCTCTTGCATAACCTTCTTTTATAGAACATTAAAAAAATGGACTAAACCTGCTGGAACTAAGTATTATTTAGGTGAATGTACTGTAAGGTAGCATTTTGTTTCTTTGCTGACAAACAAACTCTGTAACAAACAACAAAGTCTGTAAATACCTGAAAACCTGCCATGCTTGTTAGGGAATGGTCAAATGTTATTCCCTGAGTGGATGGCAGGTGCTTTGGCAACAACCAAAGCCGATGGTCACTGTTCTGTACTGCAGAGTTGCCCTTACGTTATGGAGTACTGTAGCTATAAAGAATACCAATGCTGAGAGTTATGGAGCAAACAAGTAAATAATGATTATAAAATAAAATCTTCTTTATTAATATGATACTGTTCAGGAGCTGGACTAACTAAGTAACTAGAAGCATTGTTTACCAGGAGCTCCTCTAATTTGTATTACTCTGTTCCTCAACCAACAGGAGAAAGCTGATTATCAGAGAGTTTTCATGAGTACTCTGTCTTGATACTGAATTATGGGAAACACTAAATTTCACAGATCAAATGGTATGAAATTAATAACCAGTGAATGCTAAGGATGGCAGATGCCCAGTCTCTTGAGATACTGTTCACCTATCTATCTTCACCCATCTTGGTCTGAAGTGTCTCATTCAGGCTAGTCATCTAGATATTTATTATCCATAGGGAGAGAGAGTGACGGTTCGTTCATCGCTCCTTAGACATCTCTTCTAGAATAGGATGAACTTTCCATGGTTTATGGCAGAAACTCTCAAATGCTACTGCAACACCCCCCCCCCCTCCCCGCAATTATTTTAAAATGTTATTAATTTCAATGGATATTATTACAGTTTAGTTCTTTGGACTGATGTTAAGCACTGTCTAGCCCCAAATGAGGATGTAGATAGATGATCAGAAAGAAGATCAGAAATGTTCTAAACAACTGAAATAATGAAGATGCATATATGTTATTCGCTGCAACATACATAGATAGATTGACAAGTAGATAGATAATGGAGAATAGAGGAGGCATTTTTTTGTGTTTTCTGTGCATATTTATCATATGCTTCAATTGCTGCAGCTCAAAAATGAAACCACTTATTTTAAAAGTAGTATAGTAACATCAGAAAATTACACCTAAAGAAAACGAAGCCCAAATGAAGACCACAGTGACTTGTAAGTTTGAATGAGAAGGAAACAGATCTGCTTTCTAGGAGTCTCCCAGTGGCTTAGTTGGAGCCTAATATGGTGCCATGCAGGCACCAAAATCATGAAGGCTGATAATGACAGAGTTGCCTGCAGCCCATTAAAGAACCAGTGAAAGACTGAAGCCTGCCACAAACCTTCTGCAGTCTGACATGGATGAAGGGGTGAAGACCGGGAGATATCCAGATCAGGCTGGATTGAACACATGAATCTTGCATGCATATGTAGCCTGGGGCTAAAGATATTCACCAATTAAAAATTACGGAATCACGGAATCACGGAATCTTCAGAGTTGGAAGGGACCTCTAGAGATCATCTAGTCCAACTCCCCTGCTAGAGCAGGGTTGCCTAAAGCACATCCCTCAGGGCTGCATCCAGGCGGGTCTTGAAAATCTCCAGAGAAGGGGACTCCACAACCTCCCTGGGCAGCCTGTTCCAGTGCTCTCTCACCCTCACTGTAAAGAAGTTTTTCCGTGTATTTGAACGGAACTTCCTATGTTCCAGCTTGTGCCCATTGTCCCTTGTCCTGTCGCTGGGAACCATTGAAAAGAGCCTGGCTCCGTCGTCCTTAAACCCACCCTTTAGATACTTGTAAACATTAATCAGATCCCCCCTCAACCTTCTCTTCTCCAGGCTAAAGAGTCCCAGCTCTTTCAGCCTTTCCTCATAAGGGAGGTGCTCCAGTCCCACAATCATCTTGGTTGCCCTTCGCTGGACTCGCTCCAGCAGTTCCCTGTCCCTCTTGAACTGGGGAGCCCAGAACTGGACACAGTACTCCAGTTGTGGCCTCACCAGTGCAGAGTAGAGGGGGAGAATGACCTCCCTCGACCCCCCGGTCCTTCTCCTCAGAGCTGCTTCCCAGCATGTCCGCCCTAACCTATACTGGTGTTTGGCATTCTTCCTTCCCAGGTGCAGAACCTTACACTTGCTTTTGTTGAACCTCATTAGGTTCTTCTCTGCCCAGCTCTCCAGCCTGTCCAGGTCACGCTGGATGCCATCCAAAAATTGTGCGATGAATGATGGTAAGTGAAGATGAAAAACGCATGGGATAAGTACAGGGAGTAATTTAAGTGGCTGGGAATGTGCCAAAGATCATGCAAAAATATTGCACTGCCATTAGTGGGAGGTGAGAAGAGGACCACAGGAGCTAGAATAAAGGCAACAGACCAGTTAGAAAAGGCAAACATAGGGATAGGGTGGGAAAGAGAGTAGTGAGTATGGCTCTTAGTTAAGCACAGGGGAACTGCACTGCAATCAAAGTGAACAGCCGTGTGTGCTGGAGAGTTTATCAGCCTTGGGGCTGGCTGTACCATCCCATCTGTACACCACCATCTGTGCAGATTAGGTGGTCTAATTCTGCTGAGAGCCAGCATGACTATGATTCTATGACAAACAGTATGGGAAAGAGCATGGAAACGGACGTGGGAGGGTTGGCGATACTAGGGAGTCAGAGGGAGATATGCCTGCTGCTGGTTGCACATCTCTGCGGTTCTGGTTTTTAGTTCCCATGAGGAAATTATGGGTTTCAGCTGCCCGATAAAAAGGAGACAGGGACAGTTCGGATCAAAAACTTTGAATCCTGATGAGAGTGGAGGAGGGAGAATGAGGTAATGCAGCCCACAGGCTCATTGATGACAGCGCACTTGGTGGGGGGCATGAAGAAGCTAATCACATGAATACAAGCTGCTTGCCCTCTCCCCCTTCCTCCCCTTTTCACCTGTTCTCCAAATACACACCTCCAACCACTGCTTCCCACCCATTTCTTCACCTCTTTGCTTTGTTTGAACACACCGATGGTTTTTGTTCTTAACTGTATGGGAAGACTGCTCTAAACATATAACCCTATTTCAGGGTTTACTAGGTTACCAAACTTCAAGTGATAATTAGCTTGCCACAGCTCTTCAGCAGTTCTCCCGTGGGGAATGGGGATTGCTGGCTACTTCTTTAGGCCCCGTAAGTGGTTTACTCAGGGCTCCTAACATCCCTACAGGCCTGTGAGATGCTGTGCTGACACCAGCGTGGAGCATGAGGCAGGTTCAGAACTCTTTGAGCCACCACCAAGATCAGGATCTCAAAGAACAGAGCACCCAGTATGATAATTCCATATGTCTTGGTTTCAGCTGGGAAAGAGTTAATTTTCTTTCTAGTGATTGCTGTGAAAGTAATGTCAATAACGCATATTATTTTATTGCTAAGTGATGTTTGTGCTTTTCAATGACTCTTTTCAGCCTCCCATAGAAGATAAGAAGTATAGACAGAACAATGGAATGGCCAATTCTGTACCATAGACATAATTCATTGGCCAAACTCTTCTGGGTTTTTTTTTGGTTTGGTTTGGGGTTTTTTGTTTGTTTGTTTGTTTTTGTTTAATAACTATATTAAAGGGGTGTGAAGACAAATCCATGATAGATGAGGTCTCTTGCTAAGGAAGCTTCTCTAATATAAACCTGACTACCCCTAACTAACTGCTCCTTCTTGGGACAAAAATTTTGCTCTTGGTTAAAACTTACGATTTCCCCTATTTCATTTAACAGAGTTCTAATTACAGTCTCTCAGGAAACCTTATTATATACAGTTTTGTAACACAGTATGTCTCTCCACTGTGATGGACACAAAAAGCTGTAGTTTGAGTATCTGAATGTCTTAACACCATCTTTGGAAGACTTTTAAATCTCAAGTTGATGACAGTCATCCTTCCCATCAGGCAATAAAAGCACCACTCCACTTTTTTAATACATCTGGTAATTAAACATTAAAAATTCCCTCCCAACCAAGCTGTGAGACCCGGAAGAACGTGAGAGTAGGCAGTCCAAGGGGTATGTAAAACATCAGATGAGTGTATGAGACAAGAAGGCTTGTGTGGGCTGGCAAGTTTAATAAGCACTGCAATATTTAGTAAGTCTCCATGCTCAATAGCAGTTTCTTTATCAGAATAAGACCTCCAGCAAAGTCTGTCATTAATCGGAAGTACGCATTTATTTTAATCTACTTCCACCCAATTGTGTGTTCTACTCTGAGTGTTCCGGAAACCCACTCTCTTACAACATGGCTCTTTCTGAAGATCTCTGATCATTGCATGTTCAGCAATTTCACTCTGGCAGCTTATGGTCTAATACAATACCAAAGTTGTTTCCAAACATGACAGGAATTCATATTAATTTAAATTAGGTGGGGTTTTTTTCAATATACATGGATTTAACTATTTACAATTGTTAAAAAATCCAACAAATGTCCTTGCACTTTTCCACTGATTCTAAATATATATATTAAATTAATGGCTGTCCAGCAAAATATAAGACAAGTCTTCGCCATGGCTTTATCTGAAGTCTAACTTCAGTGTGACTACAGTAGATAAGAGGAAAAAGCAATGAATCTTGGAGTTTTCCCTACCCTTCATACAGGATGTAAACCTACATTTAATATATTCTCCATCTTGAAGGAATGAAAAAGCTAAGGAGTAATTTGCAGTATGTATGTATTTTCCAGAATAAATATTTGGAAAGGGGAACATCTATCCCCATATCAAAATCTGATATAAATCATTAAAACTAAAATTTACATTAACCTTGCAACATCTCTTTGTATCTTCAGCTACTCAGCCACTTCTTAGAAATCAGGCTACTCACTGATGAAGAAAATAAATACTGATAACTCTGACAGTGATTTCAATAACTAAATTTAATCTAAAATCCATCCAAAAGTACAGCATTGGTGTATTATGAATACAGCACTGCACTTTGTAATTACAGAATGAAAATTAATGCTACATAGTTTTATTAGGGTATCAAAACAGTCATTTCAGAGATGATACCGGTTTTATAAAGAAAAAAATGTGAGAAAATTTCGCACTGAAGAAAAGTGAAAGTAATTCTTATCCCTGTGAAAATGATGTAATTGACACAAAGTGTATACTTTTCACTGTTGTTTAAGTAATGTGATTATACACCCTTGACTGCTAATCTTTCCCATGACCTGGACAGGCTGGAGAGCTGGGCAGAGAAGAACCTAATGAGGTTCAACAAAAGCAAGTGTAAGGTCCTGCACCTGGGAAGGAAGAATGCCAAACACCAGTATAGGTTAGGGGCGGACATGCTGGGAAGCAGCTCTGAGGAGAAGGACCTGGGGGTCCTAGTAGACAGCAAATTATCCATGAGCCAGCAGTGTGCCCTTGTTGCCAAGAAGGCCAATGGAATCCTGGGCTGCATAGGGAAGACTGTGGCCAGTAGGTCGAGGGAGGTCACTCTCCCCCTCTACTCTGCACTGGTGAGGCCACAACTGGAGTACTGTGTCCAGTTTTGGGCTCCCCAGTTCAAGAGGGACAGGGAACTACTGGAGTGAGCCCAGCGAAGGGCAACCAAGATGATTATGGGACTGGAGCATCTCCCTTATGAGGAAAGGCTGAAAGAGCTGGGACTCTTTAGCCTGGAGAAGAGAAGGTTGAGGGGGGACTTGATTAATGTTTACAAGTACCTAAAGGGTGGGTTTAAGGAGGACGGAGCCAGGCTCTTTTCAATGGTTCCCAGTGACAGGACGAGGGGCAATGGGCACAAGCTGGAACATAGGAAGTTCCATTCAAATACACGGAAAAACTTCTTTACGGTGAGGGTGAGAGAGCACTGGAACAGGCTGCCCAGGGAGGTTGTGGAGTCCCCTTCTCTGGAGATTTTCAAGACCCGCCTGGATGCAGCCCTGAGGGATGTGGTTTAGGCAATCCTGCTCTAGCAGGGGAGCTGGACTAGATGATCTCTAGAGGTCCCTTCCAACTCTGAAGATTCCGTGATTCCGTGATTCCGTGATCTGGGATGTTTCATAGACCCCTGTAAATAGTAAAACCAGACATTAATTCTGTGGGCTTAACTATCCTTCCTAGTCAATCAGGTCTGTGTCCTGGCATTACTTTTTCACAGATTAGATAGAATTTCCTCTGTTCTCTTCCAATTTGGACCCATTTGAAAATTATCCTCTTACACTGCTCAGATTTTCTCTTGAATCACTCCAGTCCTCAGGGTTTCATAGATGAATTCACAGCTGGTACAAAACTAGAAGCTTGTTCCGTTTATGAACAAGTTTCTGTGCAATAAATGTCTGCAAAACCAGCAAACTAAACCAGGGACTAAAAATGTCTCTTCTGCTGCCATATGTATACTGATATGAACTGAGTGCAATAAACAAAGCATTAACTTCACCCTCACAAGCTGGTATCTGTCAGCTTAGCCAAAATAACTCATTGTAACTAGCATTGTCAAACCCAAATTCAATGCTTGAACTGCAACACAACTGAGCATCTGTCCACATCTTAGCTACCCTGTGATCTCCATCCATGCTATGTGTCATTCAAATTACTTGAATACAGGTACCCAAGTTTATTATGCTGAACCTTTTCTCAGTTTAGCCGAGGGTTCTGCTATTTTACTCAAATAATACTCAAATAGGCCTTCGAGTTAGGTGAATACCATGGCATCTTAGTTGTTTTATCAGTAAGCTTATATGTGGAAAAAAAGCGACAAAGCAAACAAAACCCCTTTAATACACAACCCAATTATTTTCAAAAGCAAGAAGTTACATAAACAAAATCTTGACTATGTTATTTTTAAATGTAATGATTTTAATCCATTCTCAAGATTTTGGAGTGCTCTAATTAGACATCACCTGGATGTCTTACCTCCATGACTATTTCTAGTTTGGAAAACTGTAGAATCAAAGCAGCGAAAAGAAGTTGTATGACACATATTAATCCCATCACTCAGGTACGTTGGGTCTATTTATGCCACTCTATTATGCAAGTAGATCCTGCCCAGGAGCACATGCTGAAGAATAACAGAATCATAGAACAGTTTGGGTTGAAAAGGGACCTCAAAGATCAGCTAGTTCCAGCCCCCCTGACATGGCCAGGAACACCTCCCACTAGACCAGGTTGCTCAAAGCCCCATCCAACCTCTCTTGAACACCTCCAGAAATGGGGCATCCACAATTTGTCTGGGCAACCTGTTCCAGTGTCTCACCACCCTGACAATCAAGAATTTCTTCCTAATATCTAACCTAAATCTACCCTCTTTCAGTTTAAAACTGTCACCCCGTGTCCTATCACTACACCCTCTAATAAAGAGTCCCTCCCCATCTTTCCTGTAGGCTCTCTTTAAGTACTGGAAGGCTCCTCAAAGGTCTCCCTGAAGCCTTCTCTTTTCTAGGCTAAACAACCTCAACTCTTCCAGCCTATCTTCATAGCAGAGGTGCTCCAGCCCCCTGATCATCTTCGTGGCCTCCTCTGGACCTGCTCCAACAGGTCCATGTCTTTCTTAAGCTGGCAGCCCCAGAGCTGGACGCAGTACTCCAGGTGGGGTCTCACAAGAGCAGAGTAGAGGGGCAGAATCACCTCCGTCAACCTGCAGGCCACTCTCTTGATGCAGCCCAGGATGCTATTGGCTTTCTGGGCTGCAAGCTCCCACTGCCAGCTCATGTTCACTTTTTCATCCACAGGAATCCCCAAGTCCTTCTCCACAGGACTGTTCTCAATCCATTATGTGCCCATCCTGTGTCCATGTTTGGGATTGCCCCGACCCAGGTGCAGGACCTTGCACTTGGTCTTGCGCACTTGAGGTTTGCATGGGCCCACCTTTCTAGCCTGTCTGAAGGACATCCCTTCCCTCTACAGTATCAACCACACCAGTCAGCTTGGTGTCATCCACAAACTTCCTGAGGGTGTCCTCAATATCAGCCAGTCCCAGAGATGGGTTTTGGGAACATGGCTGCAGGACAAATGGCAAAGAGACATAAGAGATTGCACCCACACAAACACACGCACACACAATATGGTTGCAAAAGGGACTCCGGAGTCCATGTCTGAATATGAAGGAGGGAAAATCACCCACTGAGGTGGGTACAGTGGGTGCAATGGGTACAATTCTTGGCCGACCGCAATGGTGGTGGGACAGGCCTTGTTAAAGATTTTTTTTAACTGTTAAGCTACTGGTTGTGCTTTAACAGCAAGAGCCCTGAGCCAGAACAAGCCACCTTTATTTAGGCAAACAGAAGGTTGGTCACTGCCAGGCGGGTGTTCGGGAAAAGGCCTCAGGGCTTTCGCCCTAGCAAAAAGCCAGAGGAAAGGAGGGCAGCAGGGACTGAGCCTGGCACAAATGTGCTAGATGCTTTTTACAGTGCAGTGGTAGAAGCTCAAATTTTTCTTTTCATGCATATTTTACTGAAAAATCTTCCATTTCAGCAGAACTGCACAGGAAGCTCTATGCATAGTCTATGAGACTCCCTGTTAAGGGATAATTTTCTTCACAAAACGTAACGTCACAGTGTACTTTATGTTCTTTGCCCATCCTTATTCTTATACAGGCCTCTTTCCCTGCCAGCACTTCCTTCAACATACCTATAAATCCCATCAGGTGAGGTTAGCAGCTTGAATAAGGAAAAATGTGTTCTTATATACATTTCTCAGTGTCACCGCAAGCAAAGAATTTTGATGGCAGCCATTTGGGTAATCTCCAGGAGAAGAAAGTATGTCAGTTATGAACACTTTTGCAAAAAACCCTGTCAGACCATTACAGGCCACAGAGCAGTACTCCGGTGTTACTGCAATGCTACCAAGTGTGATGACAGCAACCATCAGCTGCTGTTGCTAAGATTCAACCTAATGGTCACTTTGCCATGGGAAGCTGATCATTTCTGGAGCCAGAAGCAAGTCTTGCGCAGGTGACACATGAAGAAAGGTAAAGCATTTGTGTTTCTTGAAGGAACTTGAAGGATCTTGTAAATCACAGGTAATCAAGCAATTTTCACTGAAAGAAATGTCACTTGTTGCTTTAAAAAACATCATAGAGCTTTACTTAAAAGTACCCTTTTAAAATGTAATAAAACTTATCTTATTTTTACCTCCTTCTGATGAAAGCAGTGAATCAGAATCCGTCTGAATAGTCATTCTTTGAACAGCGACACACCTTTAACTTTTTGGTACTGTTGGTATTTACAATATCCAGTTTCAGATTCCTTCCTATCCTTTGAAAACAACACACAACTAGAAAGCCCCCCCAATACCTATCCATCTAGTACTGGGGCCACGTTTGGTTTTAATAGTAATTATTGGCTAGGTTTCAGAGTTTGCTCTGCATAAACATCTTTGCAGCTTTATTTCTCTGCTTCTGTAGAAAATTATTTAAGACATTAAATGCTCACTATATTGAAATATCCATGTGTCGATGTGCATGATACTTGTCTCCTGCATTTGTCTCCTGCACATTTGGACACGCTGCTGCTGACAGTGCATTTAATTAATATATAATAGCTTCACTTTCCCTTGGTAATTTTTTCTTGGCATTTTTTCAGTGTGTATTTGTGTTACTTTCGTTCTTTGATAGATTCCCACAAGGAATTTTTCCTAGAACCAGAAGACAGAAGCAGAGGAACTCTGTAAGGTACTACATAGCAGGAACTTTCCAAGAAAAATGAGCGTCAAACTGGAACACGTCAAACTGGAAAATTACATTGCATGTTGAAGAGACTAGTAGTGTATTCCCTTTGGCTCTAGTCACATTCCTTTTCTGATATTCCAGTCTTCTGAGCAGGATAAAAACCACTCTCTTCAAAATCCTCCCTGGTAGAAAATGTTGTTCTGTTTGTCCTTGCAGGTAAATGAGTTCTCTCTATAGTGAATTATTCTTTAGATCAACTTTGCAGCAAGTTGACTAGCACTCATTTCTGGGCCAGGAACATGTTTCCAGTATACCAGTTTCGAGGTCAGAAGCCTCATCATCCTGTAAGGCCAGTGACTGTATTGGATCACGGGGAAGCACAGAGTTGGATTTTCTGAAGGGGACATAATATTTCTTCAAAGTTTGAAGATATCAGACTACAGTCCTTGAAAGTGACATTTTCAATATAGAAATGTCATGTTGGAGGGGGTTTTACACATCCTTCTAAGCTTAACTTCGTGGGTTAATGAAAACTGAGGCATCTATCTGCATATGTGAAACGGCAAAAAATGTGAATATTTTTAGTATGAAAATTATCTGTGAGAAATCTAAAATAATTTTTCTGTAACCTATGTAGCATATGTGTAACAGCTTAAATTTATTTGGCTGACTGAGCTTTGCTACACAGGCTTCAAATCTTTGTTTCCAAAACATCTGAAGGTAGAATTTCTCAGTGTGCACTTATTTCACAAAATTTCTGAAAACTACAGCTATCATCTTCCATGAAAAAACTCAAACCTATGCCTAACATAAATGATGTTCTTCACGCAAAGAAGACAAGACAAAAAAAAAACCAAACCAAAACAAAAAGAGAAGCAAAACCACTGAGCAGGTATTTTCAAATCTCAAATGTTTCAATGTTTCAAATTTTCAAATTTATGTATAGTATTCACTTCACTGTAATTTTTTTAGGTAAAAAACAGCAACTGGCCATGCAGAAATTTATGTAGATAACATGTCAATTAATAAGGATAAAGCTGTCTTGTAAGTATTTTGCTCTCAAAATTAGGCACTCCAGGCTTTTTTATCAGGACAGTCTTCTGAAATTCAGATGGTTACTAATTTAATATTTTGCTATTTTAAAATCTAATTAAAGCTTTTGCTAGCATTCATCTCTACTGTACATATTTTATACAAGAGTGAGTCAAGTCCCAGGGAAAGTGCTAGTAATTGCACTTAGCCACATCACATTGTGGGGAAAGTAGACGCTGGTAGAGCTCAAACTAAGATTTATGACTTTATAACACAGGATTTAGTTGATACATACATCTAGATACCTCTAGCAAGACATTCTTATTGGTATAAAGTGTGCAAAACAATCCTGGCTATCTGCACGCCACACAACGTGACTGATGACATCTCATGGAACAGAAGTGCTGTCACTGAATGGATGTCACTGCAAATGCACTTCTCTGGGAGAAGCTTCTGCTCAATCATCTTATGTGCTGTACAGTGAAATAAATGCAAAGCAAGGACCTTCCTAGTCACAGTGTGTTACTGTAAGTTCAGTATCAGAAGCTATCTGTGCTTTATAATGGTAAGTAGTGACAGGTGCCTTAACTGTACATACTGTACCTGCTGCTCTCTTTTCAGGTGAGATGTACAGGAAGGCAAGAAAGCATTCAGATAAATTCAGATAAATTCAGATAAATTCATAATACACTCAGATAAGTTTTTTCTAACTCAAATGCATTAAAATGTACAAAATCTGGAGGAGCAGTTTGGGATATATACCTTCGGGTAACTTAAGGAGGAGACTGGGAGTTTGCTGAATTGAATGCTTGACAAGAAACCAGAATTGTAAAGCCAGTTCTGCCATCCCTTACATGAGTGTGGGATGTGTGGGAACTTGGAGCATAACTGGCTTTCAGCAAGCTGCAGTGTGGCTCTCTCCAAGCGCTGTGCTGGGAAGCTGTCCAGGGGATATTGACTTCTGGTTTTCTGGATTCACGAAACAGTACTGTCAAGTCCTCAGGGGTAAAACTAATCCTTATTTAATTAATAACTTTGATTAACTGAGTTTGGGTAAACAGGATCGTAAAGTCATCAAAATATCTTGAAAGCAAAATATGGGAGCAGAGAGGCATGTCCCTGTCCAGCCACTTGTCAGTAAAGACACATTCTTTGTCTCCCTGCCCTTGCAGCTGCTGGGGATAAAAATGCAGCCTCCTGGCTGCGGAGGGATCTGCGTGAGCAGAGCTGGGAGAAGTTTTTGGTAGAATTCATGAAAGGCATCTGTCAGCAGTGTTTTATAGCATTAACTGTGCTCCCAACTGTTTTAGAAGAAAAAATAAACCTTCGTACTGGGTCTGCTTGGGATGGAGTTAATTTTCTTCATAACAGCCTCTAGGGCATTGTGTTTGGGAGTTGTGACCAAATCAGTGTTGTTAACACACCAGGGTTTTAGCTGTTGCTGAACAGTTTTTGCAAGTGTCAAGGACTTTTCTTTTTCCCACTCTCCCCTCCCCAGCAAGTAGGCTGGTGGTGGGCAAGAGGTTGTGAGGGGACACAACCAGGACAGCTGACCTAAGCTGGCCAAAGAGCCATTCCATACCATGCGATGTCATGCTCAGCTATAAAACCTTGGAGAAAGACAGAGGAAGAGGGGATGTCTGTGGTTATTGCTGGTGTGTGCTGTTTTGCCTTACTTATTAAACTGTCTTTATCTCAACCCACGAATTTTTCTTGATTTTGCCCTTCCAATTCTCTCTCCCATCACACTGGGGGGGAGTAAGCGAGCGACTGGGGGGGGGCTTACCTGCTAGCTGGGGTCAACCCACCACAACCTTGCGATGAAGCCCTCACGACAAGTTCTTCCCCCCACCTCTCCCTCCAAATCTTCACCTTTAAATATTGTTCCCTTTTAACTTACACAAGAAATTCTTGAAAGATACTCAATAATGGACCAAAGTAAGAAACATGCAAGTATGCAGTTGCACACTTAATTAATTTGCACAACTGCGAGGACACACGCAAGGGAGGCACATGGAAATGAAGACTGGCACCTCTTGAGTGAGCTGCTCATTTGATTCCGAAAGAATCATTTTCCAAATGTTATTTAACGATGTAGTGATGAGCAGTGATGTAACTGCTCTGTTTGGGTGACTGACCTCTTGGAACACTACGCCAAAGGCTGTCCTCAGTCGTAGCCATGCAACCGCATTGATTTCAGTATGATTGCACAGATGTTGCTGCAGACAGAAGCTCACCTCGGTGGCGCACCTTCCTCCACTGCAGAATCATCCACTGTTTGGGTCCTATTTTTGCCATCATAGGTAGTTACTGCTTGCATAACTAATGCAGCAGTGTATGGGTGATTCTGTTCTCCAGCCTTCACAAAAGCACGTTGTCCTGAGCCCATGCAAGATCATCCTGGGAGGTATTCCTCCTAAATTACTTCCTTTGCTTCCTTGCTCGTTAGCTTATCAGCATCCTCTTTGCAATTTATGAGATTAAATTTTATTATTATTTTGCTTTACAACAGTGTGAAAAGAATTAATTTAGAATGGCAATGATGGAGAAATATTTGAGGCACTACCAAAGTTCTCGGTCAAAATTAAAGGTGGGTTTTCAGAAGAGCTTAGTGCTGAGATCATTCTGGTCCCACAGCTACTCTCTCTGCATTTCAAATCCAGATGAGACTATTATGGTGCAAGCAGACAACTTTGCTAGCTAATTTGCTTAATTATCCTTACTGTTAAAAACTGTCATCCCATTTCTAGTCAGAATAAACCTGTCTTCAGCTTCCAGCTGTTGGATTCCATCAGAGGCCTGAATCTATTCCAGTGAAGTTATCTGATCAGAGACCTTGTCAACTAAGGGAAAAAGGGAAGGCAGAACTCAAAATATACAGAGACACGGAGCTGACAAAACAAACACGGAGACAATGACAAGAAACAAACCTTGCCAGCCATAGTAATTGATGGGCTACCAGGAAACTACAGGCAACACTTTCAGGAAGACCAACCTGGACTTTGCAACCGATAAGACTGTAAACCAGGACAGTCAGCAGACACTGGGCTAGGAGTGGTGTGGGAATCGATAGAGCTGTACAAACCCAGGCGGGGATGTGCAGGGAGAAGAGGGAGGAAGAACAAAGACAGAACAGACAGAAAAGGGTATAAAAGGGGCCTGTTGTGTGTAAAATGGAGCTGGTCGGTATGTTTATCTGGCTGAGCCCTGCACCTGATGACCACAGCCTATCCCATCAGATTGGGTTTGAATGGCAAGGTTTTGGTAGCTGTGGGGAAGAGGGACTACAGAGGTGGCTTCTGTGATAACACACCAGAAGCTTTCCCTCTGACTGACAGAGTCCATGCCAGCCGGCTCCAAGATGAACCCACTGCTGGTCAAGGCCAAGCCCATCAGCAATGGTGGTAGCACCTCTGTGATAACACAGTTAAGAAGGGGAAAAAACCAAAATTGCACAACAGCAATTACAGCCAGGGGAGAGGAGTGAGAATATGTGAAACAACTCTGCAGACACCAAGGTCAGTGAAGAAGGAGGGGGAGGAGTTGCTCCAGGTGCCAGAGCAGAGATTCCTCTGCAGCCCACAGTGAAGACCACAGTGAGGCAGGCTGTCCTCCTGCAGCCCATGAAGGTCCACGGTGCAGCAGATATCCACCTGCAGCCTATGGAGGACCCCGCGCCAGAGCAGGTGGATGCTTGAAGGAGGCCGTGACTCCATGGAGAGCCAGGGCTGGAGCAGGCTCCTGGCAGGACCTGTGGACCCGTGGAAAGAGGAACCCATGCTGGAGCAGGTTTGCTGTCAGGACTTGTGACCCCATGGGGTACCCATGCTGGAGCAGTCTGTTCCTGAAGGACTGCACCCTGTGGAAGAGACCCATGCTGGAGCAGTTTATGTGGAACTGCAGCCCATGGGAAGGGCCCACGTTGGAGAAGTTCATGGAGAACTGTCACCTGTGGGAAGAACCTCATGCTGGAACACAGGAAGAGTGTGAGGAGTCCTCTCTCTGAGGAGGAAGGAGCAGCAGAGACAACATGTGATGAACTGACCACAACTCCCATTCCCCATCCCCTGTGCCACTCGGGGGAGGACCGAGAGGAATCAGGAATGAAGTTGAGCCTGGGAAGAAGGGAGGAGTAGGGGGAAGGTGTTTTAAGATTTAGTTTATATTTCTCATTATCCTACTCTGATCTGATTGGTAATAAATTAAACTAATTTCCCCAAGGTGAGTCTGTTTTGCCCATGATGGTAAATGGCAAGTGATTATCTTGAGCCACGAGCCTTTCATTATATTTTCTCTCCCCTGTCCAGCTGAGGAGGGGAGTGATAGAGTGGCTTAGGTGGGCACCTGGCATCCAGCCAGGGTCAGCTCTCCACACCTATCTTATTAAATCTTTCATCAACTATATCTCTGCATCATCTCACTCTTTATCCTACGTGTATGTTTGCTGCAAGGACTAAGAGTCAGCTACAGATGAGACCTGTGGTGTCAGCTACTGAAGTGAGTGAGGGTCCCTAGCTGGATGGCCCACAGCTCTCTGGTCCTACAGACTTTGTGCTCAGAGTGCCAGCTACTAGGGGGACTCCTGTAAGTGGACTGGGTGCCAGTTACTGGAATCAGACCAGGGTGCAGGCACCCCTGGCCCGTGGTGTCAGCTACTGGAGTGAGTGCAGTCTCACTCTCAGCTAAGGGAGCAAATGGGGGTCTTGGCCACCAGCCACTAGGGTAGGAATTCTGTGTGTCCCAAAAACCATCTGCTGGGAGGGACTGGCATGGTTGAGGAGGGTAAGGGCTCAGCACCCGCATCTGGAGCAGGAGCGGGGGTCACAGCCTATGTGCCTGGTGCCTCCTGCCTGTGTCTTCCCCAGACCTGGTGTGTGTGGGGTGTATGTGTGTATTTGCTAACAAACTTCAAGCCGGACTAGCTGGTAAGTAGGGCTGCCTCAGGTCTGGGCTGGGGTATCAGACAGACAAGGGTCTGTGCTAGCATGCCCAGGGGGACTTGCAAGTGTGAAGGTGGGATGAGTGTGTGAATGTGTGCATTTGCTACTGAGCATCAAGCTGGACTAGCCGGCAAGCAGTGGACTCACAAAGCAGTTAAGAGGGTCCAAGATCTGGGCGGGGGTACCAGCTGAAGAAGAGGAGCAAGGGTGAGGTGACTTGGCTGTCTGTTTTGTTTTATGTGATTCCCGTATGTGGGTGCTGTTGAAAGCAGCACCACATCTGTGGCCCTCTCTGGGATATGTGCTCAGCTTTACTACTGGTTGAACCCACAAAATTCTGCAAAGTGACAGCCACATCCCTCAGCTTGGGCAGAAGCCCCAGGTCTCCAGGCATGCTGGCTTGGGGCCAGCAGATCTAGGCAAAAGAGGTCCTGAATTGGAGAGGGTGAAGGTGCTGGCTACATCTCATAAGATCCCTTAACAGAATCGAGCACCACTAAAAGGACAGACATGCCTTCATTCCCAGGGAGGGAAGAATACGGTCCCACTCCACAGACAGATGGGCCTCATGTGCAAGCGTGGGCTGAAAAGGCCCCTGCTCCAAGAAACACACTGATTCTTAGGGAGGGTGATATCCGCCCTCACTCCAGGAAGACACATCCATTAATTCCCAGGGAGGGAGGAATGGGCTCCCACTCCACAGACAGGCAGGCACTGTTTTGTAAGGGCCTATTTGCAGGCATCTGTTTTGCCCACTCCCTGAAGAAAGATACACATTAATTCCATGGGAGGGCTGGACAGGCTCCAGCTCCACAAAGAGACTCGCCCTTCCTAGGGAGGGTGGCGTAGACCCACGTTTTCACAATAGGCATGTATTGATTCACAGGGAGGGCTAAATAAGCCCTTGCTGCAAGGAGAGATGTGGAGTAATTCCTAGGGAGGCCTCTGCTCTCATGACAGGCAGACATGTTATTTCCTAGGGAGGGCTGAAGACACGCTGTGATTCCCAGGGAAGGCTGCGTAGGCCCTGGCTCCACAGACAAGCAGGCGCCATTTGCTCCCACAGACAGAGCAGGCCCCTGCTCCGAGGAGAGGCAGGGTTAATTCCCAGGGAAGCTGAACAGATGCCTGCTCCAAGGAGAAACACACATTAATTCCCAGGGAGGGCTGCATATGTCCCTGCTCCAGAGACAACCAGGCCCTGTTTGCAAGCACAGGCTGAACAGGCCCCCAGGCCCCTGCTCCAAGGAGAGATGTGCAGTAATTCCTATGGAGGCCTCTGCCCTAATGACAGGAACTAATTAATTGTAAAGGACGGTTGAATAGGCCCCTACAAAAACAATAGGCAGGTGCCGATTCCTGGCACAGGCTGAGTGGGTCCCTGCTGCAGGGAGAGATGTGTTTTAATCCCCAGGGAGGGTGAATGCTCCCTGCTCCCACAGACGGTCAGCCCCTGTATGTATGCATCGGCTGGGCAGGCCCCTGCTCCAACGAGAGATAAACATTAATTCCCGGGGAGGGAAGAATAGGCCCCTGCTCCAAGACAGATACGTTTGCTCTCAGATATATGCATAGTGGACTATGTATCTGAGAACACTGAAAAAGCCCCCCTCTCTGCACTGTATGAAGAGCCCAAAGAGCAGCATTAACTGTTCCTCCTCTGATCACTGCAGCAGAAGGGTCTCGGTCTGTCTTGTTAGCAGAACTGAACAAGATGACAAGGTGAAGGAGGGCATAGTGAGGTATGTAAGCAAAGATTACTCTGCCCAGGGACAAATGTAAGATGAGACAAAGAACACTACAGTCACTCCTGCAGTGTCACTGGTGCAATCCATGAGTACTGGGCAACTTGTTGCTGTACATGTCAAGGAAGCTGCCTGGCAGTGTATGGCAGGCAACTTCTGTGGAAGACAGCAGAATCGGAGAAGGAGAGCCACGCATTAGTTCCCAGGGATGGCTGAACTGGCCCCTGCTCCAGAGAGAGGGTCCCTACAGGGCCTGGAGCCACCATCTTGCCTAGCCTCTGAGAAGCCTGTTCGTCCCTCAGGAGCCTCGCTGGGCTCCTCTGCTCTGGCTGAGGTGACAGAACATTTCATGAAGACTGGCAAAAGAAAAGGCTACCCCTGCAGCGCCTCCAGCTGCTGCATTTTAAACTAAACCCCGTCTGTGTTCTGAAGGCTGCTGGGCTCAGCCGTGTCCTGCAGCGGGGCTGTCACAGCGGCCGCTGGAGCCAGAGATCAACAGCCGTGTCAGGCACCGCCATGATGGGCACCGCCTGCAGCGCCCCCTGCTGCCTGCACCTTGCCACGGACACCCGGCACAGCCGTAAACAGACATGGAGACCCCAGCCCTTAAAGTCATTTATATGTCATTGCCTAACAACAATATTGCACGCTCCTCTGTGGTAAGGCTGTACAAAACCCAGGAAACTGCCAAGCTTAAAAAGTGAGGCCTAGGAGGAGTGTGAAGCGAGCAATGTAGCTGAGGAGGAAAGTGAATTTCAAAGGTGTTTAAAAGATGTTTGCAGTCAAGTTTACACGCCATCAGTTATTGTTATCACAGTACAGCACCACTCTCAAGACTAAGTCTCTTTCTCTGTCTGGATTTTTTCGTCCTATTGCTTCCTGCTATCATACCAATGCGTCTCATTTTCTGCTCCCCTGGATTCCTCTGGCATTCATTCATTCATGTGAGGTACAATGCTGTTGTATTTTTCATCTCTTTCCCATCTTCCCTTTTCAAAGCTTTTCAATTGAGTGAGGATCCTATTTCAGAAACCTCTTTTTTTTTTTTTTTCTTGGCAAAATCTGTTATTCCCCCCTCCTTGATAAGTAATATGTGCCATATCTATACACAGCCATCTCCTCAAAATGTCTTTTCAAAATACACCTGAATGGTTTAGTGCACAGTCTGCAAATGAAGGACCAATTTTATAAATACCTTGATTTTTTTCAGCCTTTATCTGTCACACTGTATGTTCTCAGCAGCTTTAATGACAGAAGGCAGAAGAATATAAAACAACAGTGAGGAGAAAAGTTTAGTAAATACAAAATTCAAAGCCCATTTCATCTGAGGCCATACATTAGCATCTAATATCCACCTTACATGGGACAATTTAAATGATGGATACTTCTATCTAGATCTTCATGGCTAGACTTCTTGTGCATCCAGCTATGCAGAATAGCAGAGATCAGTGTTGTCAGGAAGCCAGTTAATAACATCTTGATGTATTCATAGGCTGGGACATAGAGTGCAGCAGGTTGGAGGTAATTTTAATAAACAACCATCACATTCATACCTACACAAGATCAGCTGCTTCAGCCCCTTCTCAGCTCTGACAGTTTGCTCCAGCAGGTGTCAGGGGCAGAAGAGTATTGTCACTGGCAATGCTGACTGTATCCATCAGAGCAACCAGCACCAGCCTCATGGTCTTTCTGCGTGAGAGGAGCAATGTGATAGTCGGTATAGTGGGATCTTAAACATGAGATATGATTTTGTCATTTTTGTCATCAAAGAGCTTTGATCAAGTTTTACTGGGTTTTTGACTGGCTTCCTGACTGCAGGATTCCTCAAGGGCAATCCCTTCCTCTCTCTGCCTCTGTATGGGCAAGTTGGGGGTTCTACAAACCTAGCTTGAATCCCAAAGAAATTAGATGTTTTCAGTGAAAGTCACTGTAGACTAGGCCCAAGAGAGAGAACGAAGTGAGCCGAAAGCTATATGAGAGTGTTGGGAGTATGGAGATGAAATAAGCTTCCATGGGAAGCAGAGCTAGGAGGTTGAGGGAGGTGGTTTTTCTCCTCTGCTGTGCTTTTGTGGCACCCCACCTGGAGTATTGCATCCAGCTCTGGGGTCCCCAGCACAAGAAAGACATGGACCTGTTAGAGCAGGTCCAGAGGAGGGCCACAAAAATGATCATAGGGCTGGAATGCCTCTCCTGTGAAGAAAGGCCAAGGGAGTTGGGGTTGTTCAGCCTGGAGGAAAGAAGGCTTCAGGGAGATCTTCAATATATAAAGGGGGCTTATATGAAAGATGGAGAGAGACTTTTTACCAAGGCCTGTAGTGATAGGATAAGGAGCAATGGTTTTAAAATGAAAGAGGGTAGATTTAGATTGGACATGAGGAAGAATTTTTTTTCAATGAGGGTGGTGAGACACTGGAACAGGCTGCCCGGAGAAGTTGTGGATGCTGCATCATTGGAAGTGTTCAAGCCCAGGCTGGATGGGGCTCTGAGCAACTTGATCTAGTGGAAGGTGTCCCTGCCCATGGCAGAGGGGTTGGACTAGATGATCTTTAAAGTCCCTTCTAACCCAAACCATTCTATGATTCTATGATACTATCTAGTCCGCATCTCTTTAGGCAACTAAGCCTGCCTTCAGTCCTGCTTCTCATTTTTTTTTGGTGGGAGAAGTGACTTAGCCATAATTTGAGTCTTGGAAGAGGTAGGAACACTGCAAAGGTAATACATATTTGAGGACAGATGAGTGTGCAAGAGTATGTATGAATGGAGCGATGCTTTCTGTGGACACGTGATGTGGTTTCAGTCTCACTTCAATCAGATCCCTTCCTACACATGGCGCAATTCAGCTGCCCCTCCATTCAGTGCAGCTGCTTGTGGAACTGCTCTGGCAGGAAAACCAGCAACCAGCTGCATCAGCTCAATGCCTGGGGCAGCAAGTTGTACCTCAGAGGCAAGAAACAGTGACTAGAGAAGAAACTTCATATCATCTGTAACGCTGAAGAAAAATCTGTGTGAAATTTCTTTAGACGAGCTCAGTCTGGAAATCCTCTGTCCTGAAAATGGACTAATATGAAAGTTGCTCCTGCATTTAAGAAAAAGGGTTATGAATGATCTGATGGAAGGGAGAATCAACTTGCATTTTACAATGAGAGAAAGCTCTCTATTTGCTGTCTCAAGAAGGCCAGTACTCCACCTCTCAGTGCAAATCCTTATACTTCTAAGTGCTGTATGACACAGGCATTTTCCTGCTATTCATTACATGTGAATACAACACAAACTTGCAGCTGTCAACACAGCTAACACTAACTACCAGGAAACGATCTGTCTGAGAAGGAAATGTTGCAAGCTATCAAATCCCTACAATGTGCTAAAACATCCGTAGAGGCAGACTGCCAGGGGTTTATTATAAAATATGGACCATATGTTCTCTTGGCTTCCATAGTTTTGAACAAGGAAATGTGTCATCAAATAATCCCAAAGGGAAGGGAGAATGCACTGGGCAGGGGAAGAATCATAATGATACTTCACTGGGATGGTACCTCAACATCTGCTTCCCTGAAGAGTGTGAAGACTAAAAAGACCAATAGAGATATAAAAAGGGAGTTGTTACTAGAGTGTGGATAGGAATAAACTTGGCAGGAACTCCACCATATGGCAACCCCAAGAGATGTGATAGATGTGAGGAAAACCTGCTGTCATTCATGCTGGTACAAGAAACAATAACCTTCTACTGCATGAATCTCTCTTTGCTGTAATGAAGACAAGTGTGTCAAGACATTTATGTTTCACAGGACTCGAGGTGAAGCAGACGGATAACCCCACCATCCAGTCTTGCTGACCATTCTGTTGAACTGCTCCACATATATGCAGTGTAGTTATGATTGGTGAGACACTGGAACAGGTTGCCCAGAGAAGAGGTGGAGGCCCCATCCCTGGAGACATTCAAGGCCAGGCTTGATGAGGCCCTGAGCAACCTGATCTAGTTAAAGATGTCCCTGCTTACTTCAGGGGGGTTGGACTAGATGACCTTTAAAGGTCCCTTTCAACCCAACACATTCTATGAATCTATGATTCTATGGTGTTCAGGAAGAACTGAGTCTGGCAAGACAGATCCACATAGGAAGGAGACTGAACTGAGGCTACATCACTCTTTACTATCCCAAGCTGGTAGCATTTCTTTGTAGGTTAGTGTTTTTCTATGCTGATACCAGACAGTTCAGGTAACACTGCCTATTCCGCTCCTGACTCCTGCTATTGTAAAACACTGAGCTGCGTGGGCTATGGCAAATTTTTCTCTGTTTACCTCACAGCTGATGTCACTAGTACCCAGAATGACTCTCACAGTTCAGTACAGAGCCCTTCAGAGCTTGAAAACATGTTGACAAGCAGGCACTAAGAATGAATCAGCAGTGCCTGAGGTGGGGACACCAGTCAGTCTGTTGGAAACAGAGATTGCAGGGTAAGCCTCAAGCATATGCTTTTTACCAGGAAATATTAGGGGAGAAACCAAGTTTGTTCTTACAAAGTATGAGGTTGGCCAATCGATTACAAAACAGAAACATAGTTACAAAGGACACACAAACCAGAACATATTTCGCTGAAGCACAACCTGTCTATCTGAATCTCAGCTTTGTTCTTAGTTGCTCCGTAGAATTGTCCTCCGAGAGTAGTCTTGGCTGATTGTGCAGAGGGAACAGCTCCAGCAGCACCTCCACCCTCTGAGGTGATACTGACTGAACTGAAACTCGCCCTGTCTTCACTAAAGATCTTCTAATGCCTTGGCTGTCTTGAGGGGCTGGCCACTATATTTGCTTCTTAAGGTTACTAAGCATTGCAGAAATCCTTATGTACAGGATTATATATAAAAAAGGTTCCTAAAAAAGGTTCTTAAATATGTAAGAGTTCCCTTCTAGATAGAACAGATTCCATGAATTTTGGTATAATATCCATGTAAGGGTTTATTCCAACTATGGTTGTGAGCACTTAAACCTCCTTCACCATTTCTTGGGGTGCATAAAACGAGCTCCATGAAGGGACATTCAGAGCGACATTTCCTTACGATTCTTTTGTGTGGGTGTAGAGGAGGTCAGATTTCTTCCTCTTTTTCTCTAACTTTTCTAACAGTTTATTTCTTTGTATTCTTTAATCAGTACACTCTTTCTAATTTTAAGATAGGAGGTTTTTTTTGGTTTTCAGCATTTCTGAACTTTCTGAATCATAACTCATAAACCATGGAAAAAAGACATTTGCTAAAAGCACGATTTTCAACTTGCAGTGACAAAAGTGTATATATTGGGTGTCCGTGGCAAGGTTTTGGTAGTGGGGGAGCTGCAGGGGTGGCCTTTGTAAGGACAGGTTGTGGCTGCCCCATGCTGGACATAGGTGTTTCCAGGCAGTTCAGGCAGTTCTACAACAGACCCATGGAAGGACAGAACTAAGCCCATCAGCCAAAGTGGTGGCACCTCTGTGAAACCATATTTGAAAGGGCCAAAAATGCCAGACGGAGAGAGAAGGAGGGAACACAAAGTGAGAAACAACAGAGGGAACACCGAAGTCAGAGGAGGAGGAGGTGCTCCATGGCGTGATGCGAAGGACCTCATGCCAGAGCAGATTTTCCTGACAGGACCTCAACCTATGGATAACCTATGCCTTAGCAGAGGAATGGTGTGAGAAGGAAGGGGAAGGAGAAACAGAAAAAATGCTATGTGTCCCCCTCTGCCCCATGCTGCTTGTGGTGGGGGTAGAGGAGTCTGGAGTGAAGGACTGAAGTTCAGCCTAGGAAAGGGAGGAGGAAAGGCGTTGCTTTAAAGTTTGTCTTTTTGTTTCTCACTACCCAAATCTATTTTAATTGGCAATAAATTAAGTTCATTTTCCCCAAATTGAATTTGTTTTGCCCATGGCAATATTTAGTAAGCAATCTTCCTGTCTTTATCTTGACCTGCAAGCTTTTTCGTTCCTATTGTTCCTGTTTTTTTCCCTTTCCCACCCCTGTTCTAGCAAGATGGGAAGTACGCAGGTAGCTGTGTGGGAATTAAACTATTAACCAAGGCCAACCCACCGCAGTATAGCATGCCTACATGGCATATACATAACAGACTTAGATGATTGTGTATTTTTTCTGCCTTATCTTACTGTCCCAACTTTCATAATTTTTGGAGTCTCCTACATGCTGGCTTTTAGATGCTTAAAATTATGTCAAACTTAAGACCTAGCTGAAACCTGCAGTTCCATCTGTTTGTCTCTGACATTTTGGAATAAATATTAGCAGTCCAAATAAAAAAAAAATAGTTAACAGAAATAAAATGTCTGCTTTAATATTAACATTCTTAAAAATTCATTCATTAAGCAGGGCCAGCATTTCTGTGCTTTGAGAATGTACCTATAATTTAGTTGATGATATCACAGCAAAGTTGTGCTTTTTGAAAACTCTCTGAATAGCTCTTCAACTTTGTCCGGTTACAAAGTTTTAGAGCTTCATTTTGCATGTGCTGTAGAGACTGGGTTAAGAGATTGCAGTTCATTTCTCTGATGACTGCATTTGTATGGTGCACGATCCATCTCCATGACGTGACCAGGACCTCCCTTGTCCTTTGGAGCGTACAAAGAGTGCATGAATATAGTGACATACTGGCACCTCAAAGTGGCATATACAGCTTGTAGTCGGGTATTATTTGACCTTGTAAGGTTCCTCTTTCATTCTCTCAGTTCATACCCATAAAAAGCGTACATAGATGTTGTGTCGGGACAGTCCAAAATGATGCTTTTATTTCAGACTTCAATGTCACAAGTTATGTATCTCCCAACTAAGCGCAACTATGCTGAGGAATTCCTTCCTGTGTCTTGACTCCCAGTATACTCTGCCTTTGAGAAATGTGCTACTTCTTTGTTTTTCTGAATTGGAACTAATAGAACCAGCATGGTGCAGCTGTGGGAGTGACTCAGCAGCATGGCTCTGCATCTTCATGCACATGACATCCTGTGACAAAAAAATCTCATATTTTCAAGATAAAAAATGTCTTAATTTCATTAATTTCTTCCTCAGGGGGAGCTAAAATTATTTTCAAAGGGAAACAGTAAAATTGAGATTCCACCACACCAATCTGTCAAGATGACAAACATGAAAATCATATAAAAAATATGTTATACTTCAAATTTTATTGGATTCATAATTATTTTCATACTTCTAGGCACAATTTAGGAGTATCTAAAGCAAGGCTTAAAATGCACAACATATGGCAGATGAAGTGATGCTGATAACAATGGGGACTAATGAGAAGAGAAATGTTTTGCATTTTACTCTGTAGGTTTTTCCTCAGAATTAAGGAAGAAACTTGGAATTTGATAGCTGGAGGAGAAAAATGTTAGAAATCCTTCAGGATCTGAGTATTTGACCTGTAAAAGTCCAGGGTGAATGGACTGTCATTTTCATTTAATAGAAAAAGATAACAATGATTGATGAAATTATCTGTTCAGGTTGTTTTGTTGCATTTTGTTTTGTTTTGTTGGGTTGTTTGTTTGGTTTTTTTTCAGAGGGAGTTTTGAGAGTTCTGCAAGGTCTGACAGTAGAAGTAACATTCACCTGCTTGAGATTACACGTTTGAAATGGCTTTAGGTGGTTTTCATCTGCAGTTCTTTCTCCCTCTTTCAGTATCTGCATCTAGGGCAATGCACAAGCATTTCTAGGTGTCTAACAGACCTCTTTCACATATGTTCACTCATATCACCTCAAAGACATCCATCTAACCTACACTCAGCTCTGCTGCACCAAAGTTCCCATTTTCCAGATGTTTAACTTCTGTACTAACTGTGGCAGACTGAAAAGACAGCCTGCAAACAAGCTCTGGTACAAAACACACTCATTCTGGTTTTGGGTTAGCCAACAGCCTATGATGCAGGGAAGAGAGGATAGCAAGGACAGGAGTTTCCCCAGACCCTTTAGGTTATTGCAGTTGGTGGAACTTTAGCATCTGGATAGGGACTAGGCTAAGGATAGGGTAGGTCATTAGGCTGGGAAGGGGCAGCAGTGAGAATTCATCTTGGGGGGGGCAGAACAAGGTGGGTGGAAGCCATATGCAAAACCTGAGGGCAAGTCAGCTGCTATGTGTACCCTAATCTTTCCTGTATCTACTGTTCCCAGGACTGTTATCTGGGATGGAGAAGACAGATGGGCACAGTCATCGTCTATCCCTCCAACAATGGGTGATAACTTGCAGCCACTCTTTGGGAATGAACCTGAGCCTTTGCTGAGTCCAGGACCCTGTTCAGTTATTTGTTAAGAGAGTGCTTATGGCCTGCGCCAGAACCACGCTGAAGGCATTGAAACAATTCCTCAGTCCAAAGCTCCAGGACCCCACAATATTCCTAAATACTGTTTAAGACACTAATGTAGACTTAACCAGTGTGTTCACTTTGGTGAATGCCTTTGCCTTTCACCACTTAGGAGGGTAACTCTCTGCCTGTGATAACTTCTAAACTTCTATTCATACTCCTGCTTCTTAGGCTTCATGGGCAAATTGCATCAAACTCCAGGCTAAAGACAAATGCCATTCAATTCTCATGTGACTTCCTTAGAAAGGCTTACCTCTGAACCAAAGCCAGCATTTTCTCTGCATGTTAGCACAGTGCCAGAAGCTCCCTTGAGTACCAACTAGGTAGTCAGTGGCTTCTGAGCTTCGGGGGATACTCATCAATATTTGTCAACTTACATTTCTTCTACCTTTGAAGTTCTATTCCATCATGCACTTCAACTTCATGAAGTGCAAAGTCCTGCGTCTGGGGAGGAACAACTACATGCACCGATATATGCTGGGGACCACCCAGCTGGAAAGCAGCTTGGCAGAAAAGGACCTGAGGGTCCTGGTGGACACCAAGTTGAACATGAGCCAGCAATACGTCCTTGCTGCAAAGAAGGCAAATGGAATCTTGGGCTGCATTAGGCAAAGTATTGCCAGCCTGTTGATCTCCTCTACTCAGCTGCACCTGGAGTACCGTGTCCAGTTCTAGGCTCCCCAGTACAAGAGAAGGATGGACATACTGGAGACAATTCAATGAGGGACCACAAGGTTGATTAAGGGACTGGGGCACCTCACATATAAGGAAAGGATGAGAAAGCTGGGACTGTTAAGCCTGGAGAAGAGAAGGCTCAAGGGGCATCTGAAAGGAGGGTGCAAGGAGGACAGAGCCAGGCTCTTTTCAGTGGTGCCCAGTGATCATAGGCGATTGGCACAAACCAAAACACAGGAGGTTCCCTCTGAACATCAGGAAACACTTTTTTTCCTGTGAGGTTGCCTGAGCTCTGGCATGCATTGGCCAGTGGGGTTATGGAGTTTCCCTCTTTAGAGATATTCAAAAGCTGTCTTGACATGGTCTTGGGCAACTGACTCCAGGTGGCTCTGCTGTAGCAGGAGGGTTGGAGCAGATGACCTCCAGAGTTCCTTTCCAATCTCAACTATTCTGTGATTCTGCAAACAACTAGAAGCCATTCCTTCACAATGCTACCACATAAGGACCACACAGAATTGCTGCCTGTGGACCTACATGACTAATTCAATGGCTATTTGTAGCAAAGCCTCATTTATGTCATAGAGATTTCTTCTAGATTCAAAGGGTTCATCCAAAATGAAAAAAAAAATCTGTTCTCTGGAAGACTATACTTTAGCTGCCCCAAGGAGGCCTGATCACAGTGTTAGGCCTGTCTTGTGGGGAAAAATATACTTTCCATCTCCTAGGGACATTCTGTTGAAATTTACACACTAAAAAGTAAGCATAGGTTTTTAAGTTATTTAACATCCCCTTACAGACAATGGAGACCTGCATCCGCATTGAGCTGCCTAAACACAGTATGTGATGCCATTGAAATTTCCCGATGCAGGATACCTGCATAGGGCTGGCAACCACGATAAAGAGCCTATAGAAAACCCGTGTCTTTTTAAAGAGGCAGTTGGAGGCTTCAGTGGCACTACAGGTGCCTAGGTATGTGAATCCCTCCACTAATCAGTGCAATCAAGTGAGAGTAGAAGGCTCAGTAGACATCGGTCACAAGGAGCATCGAGTAGTGGCTGCACTGTATCCACAATGTGTCCATGGGCTGATAGCTTTGTCACAGCACCTATAGGATACCTACATATTCATGAAACACTGCCTAAAGGCCAGGTCGAGTACTCCAGCTTGTTAACCTTGATTGATTTGCATCTGCCAAAGTAGTCAGGACAGTTAGATTTCTGACTGTAGGTAACTGGCATTACAATGAAAGCCAGTTTGGGAGAGTGCCCACCTACCTTTGTGATGCCCCTGTAAATGAGGATGAATCCTAGTCTAGAGAACAAGTTTTCAGAAGTCACAGGTTGCACAGCTTGTTATACCTGCGGTTGTTTGCAGTGCGCTCGGTGCAGATTTACTTGAAAATGTGTGTATGAGAGCAACCTTGAATTAAAAATACATCTTCCAAAAGGTGAAGAACTGTCTCTGTGTATCCTCACAGTGAAAGATGACGATAGCCCAAAGAAAATCATTCGCGTTGTGTGGGAGGAAACTTAGGCCAGTGGTACAGAATTACCTCCCACACTTCAGCTGGTATGTGTCACACTTTGAAAAGGGTATTAAACATTAGATGAGACAACAGAAAAACTTTCAGTCAACTGGCATTTCGTTCTGCTCTGTCTGCACTCCCTACACTCTTCTGAATGCCATCCTAGTATTTCCCTTTCGGCAAAATTCTAGATTTGTTAAATCTTCCATTGATCCAGTGATGCTCCTTCAGGTCCGCTCGTTTTGCAGGTGACGCTTGTATCACTCTGGCGGTGTCCTGTGGGAGCATTGCTCTCCCCATCCCACCAGCTTCTCTCCAATGCCTGGCTTCCACCTTACCATGGAAAACCTAGCTGTGTATGCCAAGATCTTGTGACTGTAAACTTTGGCTAAGTCTGCAGGAGGGTTCAACCTCAAAAGCAAAGTGCGATCTGTAAGGTACGGAGTGTAAGGACATAAGACATGCTCTGCCTTGCCCTGTGGTCCTTCTGGCCTAATACTGCATCTCAGGTAGTGGCAGTGAGAGATGCTAATTAGGGAGAACATGTGAGCCTGGCCTGTGCAGTCAGTAGTTTAAAGGTATTGGTGATAAGTCCCTACGTTGTCCTTTTACTACCTCTTAATGTAACTGCTTTCCAAGAATTTATCTAATACCTTTTTGGACCTGCTGTATTTCTACCTGCAGGGTAGACGCAGGCATGAAGTCTAAGGGCTGAATAACTGTCAGGTCGTCTATTCCACTACAGATAATAAAACGTAATGCAGATTCCTTGCCTCCTTGTTAAGCCCAAAGCTGTAAATTACAATAAGCTATTTAATTTCTCAGAAAAACAAACTGTATCCCATCCCACAGGAAAAATAAGCCACCCTTACTCCTTGCTTCTAAAATGACAAATTCCGTAAGCCCGTGTCAAAGTACTGACTATGCTCTATGGTTTTCTTTTTCTGGCTTTGTCTGGTCTGTGGTTATTAAGGGAAAAGCAACAAAAAGAAATCTAGGCTCTACAAAGGCAAGTACTGCTGGGGAAAAAATCATTTATGCTGGTTTAACTGAAAACAAAATTTGGGCATATCTGTCTATTTCTCACACTCTTATCTTTTTTCTGCAACCAGGCTCCCACTTCTGTGTATCATTTATCCTCTCCCTCCTCCTGCAAAGTTTTCCTTAAATCATATCTTCCCTCAAGGCTTTGTTATATGTCTTTTCCAAGAACATTTTGTCTTTCAATTCGTCTGATGCATTATACTTGTCTGACCGAGGCAGCACATTTGTCAGGACACAGGCCCCGCCTTTTAACTTGGTGTGAAGTGGGAAAATTTATAACACTGTAGGAATTATTTACAAGTTTAATCTCTGTGCTTTATTGTTTCTCCCATAAATACAATTTTTGTTCTCATTAACGATCATGCCAGCATGTCACAGTTATAAACAATTGTCATACCTTCTGACTACAGTTGCACAGCAGCACTTCTAAGTCAGGGATCTCAAAAAGTTTTGCAGTCCTGTAGTAGTGCTTTTATGAGACAGGTAAAGTTTATTATTGGTTTATGACAGACACTGATCTTCAGTGGTTTGCTCAAGATTTATCAACAGCTGGGCTAAAACCTAACCCAGACACCCACCACTTGTTTCTCTATGAGCAGCTCTCAGTAAGATTCAGCTCCTCTCCCATTAGCAATCTCAGGGTCGGGATGTGGCTTTTGCTGTTGAGTGCAGTGAGATGCTGGCTTAGAACAAAGCCTAATATTTATATAATAAAAGTCGGGTCAAATGAATCACAGTGTTGGTTGCCATGTCATTACTGAAACCTGGGTAAGTTTGTTAAGACAGAAAGAAAAATAAAAAAGGATAAGAATCTGGTTATGTTTATATTGCCAAAGTGGTCCAAAGCACTGGACCAATGCTGACAGGCTGGGCTGGGGCCATGCTCTCTGACACACTGCCCAAGCGCTGCACAGGAGCAGCACATGGCCTGACCCACTCCTCTTAAACCAGCTGAGCACCACTGCTTCAGTTTTGCTTCCCCCTGCCCTGCACAGCCTTCCAACAGTACCCCCAGGTCTCCCTTTTCAGGGTATGCAACACAAACCCTCAGCTTCCCACTGTGAAAACACCTTCCTACTGGGTTGGAACCCACAGCCTCACATCGGCTGTGGATCTGAACTTGGAAAAAAACCCCATGTGAACAAATTAATAATTATAGTTTAGGGCCTTCAAGGGACATACCACATTGAACTTGGAATACACTCAGGTCCTAGGGCTATGTAGCCTTTGTCCCTGGCCTCATGGCAAGATAGTCTCCCAGCAAGATGCTCCCTGACTTCAGTTTTATATAGCAAGACAGATGTAGTCCATTATGCAGATCTAGTCTATGATATAGTCAAGACTATATAAAGAAAGAATAGAATTTTGTGTGTTGATTCATATATCCTGAACATAGCATCTCTTTAGAGAAGGACCACGAAGATTATTTGACCCAGCTCTGCTCTGCACCAAAGCTGCTGAAAATGACCAATATTTCATCACCCCAGACAGTAACATTGATAGGATGAGAAGAAAAACATTCTCACATTTTAAAAAGACCAAGAACGTGCTATTTAAACTGAAATCCTGTATTTTCACACTTTCTGAGCTTTGCCTACAATTTAGTAGACATTTTCAGCCTGTGCAAAAGTGATATGGATACTTAACCAAGAGTCGAACCGTCAACAGTCTGAGTTGACATAGTTCCATCTAAGCCAGTGGCATTATAGCTATTACATTCAAATACAAATCTAGCCCATTAAACAAAACAAAAAAACCCCATCAAATTGTGACTGAAATTGCCTGGACTGATAACTCATTAAACAGCATTTCAGATGGTTAGGCCAGTGTCAGTTGTAATGCAAGTAAAATTGCAGGGTTCTTTTAAAATCACATTAAAGAACGAGGGATGTTCTTATCTCACCCACGGATGATAATTCCATGGCGAGGGAAAATGGCACATCCTCTCCCTCTGCCTCACTCTGCCAGCTAATCGCTCGCAGTGGAGGACACTGGGGATTCCCATGCGCTGGAGCGCAGCCAGCAGTAGGATAATGCAGATGAACTTGAATGGAAGGACAGGATTCGGGACATTTCAGGAGGATTTCCATTCTCAGCTAAATGTCAGTGCTCATTCAGGCAGGTCAAATCATGTTCTCTAATAAGCCAAATGCAGATTGCTGCCATTGCCACAGGAGCTCAGTGCTGTCCAGGCCCAGTCCTTTGCTCCACGTGGGATACTGAGTGAAAGACAGGCTCAATAAATTGTTAATGTATTCACTCTCCAGGCAGGTCAAATGGTAATTAACCTCATGCTCATCCCTGCTGCTTTGAGAGCTAACTCAGTATCTACCACACAGCTACAATTTAGTCTGACAACTACCATACAGGGGATGTGATAAAGGAGTGCAGAGCATCACAGGAGCTGTGAAAGGGAGGGGACAGACTGAACAGGATGGACCCATCCACAGTCAGAGCTCTGTGTGCTGGGATTGCTGTGGGCACTGGAGCATCCTAGGACACATCGGGCAGTCTCTAACATCGCTGTGCTGACCAGAGCTCTGGCTTTGCAGTGTCAGCCAGCCTTCCTGATGTGCAGAGGCGATCTTGCCTAATGCATGAGATGTTCAGGGGTGGCTCTGCTAATGGATGTAGACACAAAATAAAATGCTTCTTTCTCAGGCAAAGTGTTTCATTATTCCCGTGGCAGCATTCCCACGGCACTTTTTCCTTCGGAGATATTTTCTGGAAAGTCTGGACCTGCCAGTGTTTTTTCTGCAGCACTGCTCGTCTCTGGGAGAGACATGAATATCCATCAGCAATAAAAATAGGCTTAGTGCCATGCCTTGGTACTGCACTGTAAACTGTGAGAGAGAAGAAAAGTAACTTCCCCTCCAGGTAGACCTGCTTTCTGTGCCCCCTTTTGTGTGACAGAGCTTGTGTGTTTAAGGATGAGCTGATGGCAACTTGTGTTTGTGGAACAACTGGAGGCACCAAGAACATATTTCCCTCCTGCTCCAAGCACAACATTTTAATCTTGGAAGTCTATGGTATTTACAGAGGAAAGGAGGTAAATTTGCAACCTAATGCTCCTTTATCATTCAAATGCCTGTTGAAGAACTGCTTTCCTGCCCTGCCTTTGGGATTAGGGCTGGGAAGTGTAACTGTCCAGAGAGGCAAAAGCTGTGGAACGGAGGACTTTTCCTATAGCACTCCACAGGTCACTGTCTCAGTAACATTGACTTGGCTGATTTTTCTGCTGGCAAATTATAGATATGAAGAGGCATTGAACATTGAACTCTAGCGCAGATCAATTAAAAAATTAGATACTCAAGCTGAATTGGGTCAAATTTTACCAGAGAACATAGTGAAAAATAAGCTCAGGTAACAGGAATGAATGTCAGTTGATCAGTCAGCAGTCAGTTGATATGTTATATGGGATATGCCTGTTATAAAACATACCGTATAATTGCAAAACATTCAACAGTACTGGAGTGATACTGGCACTGAGTTTTCCACAGTTTCTAACAGAAAGAGATGCCGCTCTTTTAAAATTAGTGTACAGGTCTGAATGGGCATGTTATATATCTCTGTGAACGCACCACGGGGTGGGGTACAGGGTAGCAAGGGCATTGCAGGCACCCTACACTGGAAAAGATGAGGGTTATCCCACTGCTGGAAAGGCCTCAGCTATATCTAGGTAAAGGACTTGCCTCTTACAGCAACTATTCCTCCTCTGCCCTGTAACATGTGTTAGAAGATGCTTGCTAGATTTCATATAGAAAATTCCAATATTCTACTGGTTTTCTCCTGCTGAATTGTTCTGCAAATGCAAGGACTCTATGCTTTCCTTTGGCTTGGACAGCCCCTTGCTCTGCTGTCCCAGTCTCTGCAGGTCCTCAGTGGACTGAAGATAGACATTTTGCTTTTAACTAACAAACAGTCCTTTTATGGTGACACAGTGGTGTTCATGTTGAAAAAAAAAAAAAGAGAAGGAAGACATGAGACTTCCTGCACTTTCATTCCCCATGTATCAATATGGATTATGATGACTGCATCTTACTTAGTGCACAAAGCTTCTGTTGATTTGTTTAACGTCACATTTGTTTTTCTGAAGAGTCAACAGTGAAAAAATTAAACAGATTCAATAACAGACCGTCCTTCTCCCAGCTGTTGAAATAATCTGTCAATCTGGAACAGCATTGATGGAACAGATTGCAAAGTAACATTCATCATACATAGGGTCTGGACTCTGTGATCAAGGATTCTCATGAAGCACAAGAGTTTAAGCTCAGGATTAGATGCTGATGATATAAATGGCACTTGAGGGGACCAAACCTTGACCATGGCTGCAAACTGACTGTCAGGACCCAGAGGCCCACAGGTTTGGTCTGGATTCTTCATTGCCTGCAGTAACTTCTCTAAAGAAGACAAGCCAACTCTTGGACTGGTTCGTAGTGGTTAATCAGTCATCATTTTCAAAACCACGAGACGCTGTCATTCATTGGATGTTTGAAAAGCAAGGCGTGTGAGTAGAGAATATTTGTCAGTAAAGCAGCAAGTGGATTTTCCAGTCTTTCCTCACCACCACAGGTAGCTCGGATATCTGCTATGCCACATCAAATAATGAGAATTGCGTATCTCATCATTGTTTTCTGTGCGACACAGATATTTCTTCCAATGTCTGAGACATGGCAATGGTCAAAAATGTGTTTAAAACAGCAAAAGAAAAATTAGATCACATGAGCTTACTTTAAGGTTTAGCACATAGCCCTGTTCCAGGTGAAAGCTGGGCTGTAGAATCTATCTCAGCGTGTTTCATACAATTAGAGAAGGCGCTGTACCCAGACGCAGAGATTTAGCAGGACTTCTGCCCTCACTTTACAGCTGTTCCAGTGAAGAGTAATACTAATGTTCTGAGGCCACCTACTGTTTACTTTTAACACCTACATGTTAATGTATAGGGTACTGTCCAAGAGAGCAGTCTTTTCTTAATGACCAGAAAGTATTCCTGATATTCCTTAAGGAAGTGAAGGTACATCAGAAACAGAACTTGCAGTACTTTAACTGCCGTTGTTTTATAAACATCATCATCCTCAACTTGTTAATGTGATTTTTCATGGAAAATAAGTATTACCGTCCTGATAATTTTTTATTTCATTAACAACTTCTGCAATCTCCATAAGAATACTATTGAAAGAGCCACATCCTCCCAGAGCTTCCACTTTCAAATACTCAGGAGGAGTCTAGATGCACAGAGTGAAATCCTAGCTCCACTGACTCACAAGCAATTATTCCCCTTTGCATCAAGAGATCTAAGTTAGAGTCTCTCTCTCTCTCAGTTCATCATAACAGGAGCTTGCTGATCCCATGCTGTTAAAACCATCTGCTGCCTCAAGCTTTGGCTTGAAGCACAATGCATAAAAGAGGAAGAGAAAAAAGGAGAATCAGAATGAGAAGCTGTTATCCACAAAATGTCCCAGACTGAAAGCCTCCAGCTGAGCCTATGGAGGCCAACCACTGCAGTACAAATGGAAAGAAAGCTGAAACTCCAGCCACTGCAATCTTCTGCCTATTACTAATAGCAGGATTCAGTTGACTCTATTACACAGGGACTCCTTTGCATTTACACATTGTAACATATTCTCAGCTGCTATTTAAGGAAAGCTAAAGCCCAGGTATAATTAAATCTGATCAGGGACATCAAGGGCAACAAGAAAAGCTTCTATAGGTATGTCAGTGATAAAAGGAAGACTAGGGAAAATGTGGACCCTCTCTGTAAGGAAGTGGGATGCCTGGTCCCCCAGGATATGGACAAGGCTGAGGTAGTCAATGACTTTTTTGCCTTTGTCTTCACTGGCACGTGCTCGAGCCACACTGCCCAAGTTGCAGAAGGCACAGAAGGGAGAACGAGGAACCACTCACTGTAGGAGAAGACCAGGTTCAAGACCATCTGAGGAACCTGAAGGTGCACAAATCCATGGGACCTGGTGATGTTCATCTGTGGGTCCTGAGGGAACTGACAGATGAAGTTGCTAAGCCACTATCTATCATATTTGAGAAGTTGTGGCAGTTAGGTGAAGTTCCCACCAACTGGAAAAGGGGAAACATAACCCTCACTTTTAAAGAAGGAAAAAAGATAGACCCAGGGAACTACCGGACAGTCAGTCTCACCTCTGTGCCAGGCAAGATCATGGAGCAGGTCTTCCTGGAAACTCTGCTAAGGCACATGGAAAATAAGGAGGTGATTGGTGACAGCCAGCATGGCTTCACTAAGGGCAAATCATGCCTGACAAATTTGGTGGCCTTCTACAACGGCGTTACAGTGTTGGTGGATAAGGGAAGAGCAACTGTCATCACCTACCTGGATTTGTGCAAAGTATTTGACACTGTCCTGCACGCCATCCTGGTCTCTAAATTGGAGAGACATAGATTTGACAGATGGGCCACTCAGTGGATAAGGAATTGGCTGGGTGGCTGCACTCAATGAGTTGTGGTCAACAACTCGATGTCCAAGTTGAAATCAGTGATGAGTGGAGTTCCAAGGGGTCGGTACTGTGACTGTTGCTGGCAACACAGCCAGTGGGATTGAGTGCACCCTTAGCAAGTTTGGCGATGACAGAAAGCTGTGTGGTGTGGTTGACAAGCTGGAGGGACGGGATGCCATCCAGAGGGACCTGGACAGGCTTGAGAGATGGGCCCATGCAAACCTCATGAAGTTCAACAAGGCCAAGTGCAAGGCCCTGCACATGGGTTGGGGCAATCCCAAGAATGGATTGAGAGCAGCCCTTAGAAGAAGGACTTGGAGGTGTTGATGGATGGGAATATCATCATGAACAGGCACTGTGCGGTCGCAGCCCAGAAGGCCTACTGCGTCCTGGGCTGCATCAAAAGAAGTGATCAGAGGGCTGGAACACCTATGCTATGTGGGCAGGCTGAGAGAGTTGGGGTTGTTCAGCCTGGAGAAGAGAAGGCTCTGGGGAGACCTTATAGCAGCCTTCCAGTACCTGAAAGGGGCCTACAGGAAAGATGGGGAGGGACTCTTTATCAGGAAGTGTAATGATAGGATGAGGTGTAACCATTCTATGATTCTACGATTTAGGCATGGACTCCCAGTTCTTATTATAACACAGGTTCCATTTTTCTTCCCATTAAACAGGGTCAATTGGATGCTCAGCCATCCTCTTTCAGTCTCATCTAGCAAGCAATGGGACATTCAGGTCTGCTAACAGCAGTCCCACTCACCAGCATTTGGCGTATAAAGGCTTCAACGAATCAATCAATCAACCAATCATCAGTCAGTTCATGCATCAATGCATTATTCTGTTTTGTCAATTCTATTTTGCTAAAGCTCTCTTCAATCTAAACCATATTCTTCAGAGACCTGCAGAAATCCTGTAGAAATCTGTTTTCCCAGAGTTATCTCTACTCAATTTGCCGTACCTTTTGCCGTAACCCTGCTGGCTAGCTGTACCTTGCCTGGATAGAAGGTCTAGATGTGCAGAACCACTGCTGCTGGGTACTGTCTGCAAATCCTAAGAAAGAAGTTGCATAACATGTTCCACAGAGCTGCGATCACCCATCTCCAAGGAAGATGAAAACAACTTGAAGCATATATAGTCTCATATTCTTTTTTCTCCCAGAAAATGGGAGAAATCTTAAATGGCAAAGTGAAGGCAAAGGCTGAGTATGTTTGCTAGCCATAAAGCCATAGCACACTTCAAAAGAGTAAACACAAGGGAAGGAAAACCAGAGGCATAAGCTGAAAAATCATGCTGGTATGTGGTCAATCCTAAATCAAAGCAGAGGAATCACAACATCTTTCTCCTAACTTACCTGTCTGAAACTTATGGGGAAAAAAAATCTTTTTATGAGGAATCTAAACTCTGGAGACATAATGCTATTCCCATATTGACCACTAAAATATAACTGCAGCTTCTAAGAAGTACTTGGGCATTTGTACTTTGCAGGAAATAATTATTTTAAACCTCATTTTAATGAGTAACCGTATTTACTGAAATCTGAGAAGGTCACTTTTAGGGACTGAAAATCTTAAGGTTTTTTATTGATTTCCTCACCAAATGTTAAATAATACTTTAATAGGATGACGTAGGAGGCAGTGGTTAATGAGCAGCTGGGTACTTTGCTGATGCACGCCTTTTCCTCACCATCAATACAATATAATTAGAAGTAGCCTACCTTGAATTACTTTTTCCTTTTTGGTAAAAGTTATTGCAACTTTCTTCCCTAAATAATCCTGAGGATTTACAAGGCCATGTTGAATTCAGAAAAATGTAGTAATTTCTGGAATTAAAGCTAAATGTTATCAGGATACCAGCAACCATGACCTGATTACGCAACGTGTGAAGACAGAGATAGTCCCAACTGTAAGATACATATTTTCTGTTTCACACGGACAGATTCTTCACGTCTAAGGAAAATTACTAGTGAAATAGATCATGAGAAAAGTGTATCTGCAAGAAAGTGAATGAAAATGAAGAACTCTTGAAGAAGAGTTTATTAGATTATAGCTACACTGCAAAATGAGGCAGGGCTCAGAGATGGCACAGTTTGGTGGCTCAGGCAGTGTGCTCTTCAACTGTGAGCACCAAATCTAATACATCTTCATGGCCATGTATTGGTGATAATCACTCAATTCTAACTTTGTACAGTGCTTCCATATGCGGTGAATGTGAGCCCTTAAGTGATCAGGATAGTGAAATCCCACAGTGTTGGGCTGGTAAAGAAGTGTTCCTTCTTTACCAGAGAAGAGGGACCAGCCAATGAACATGAACATAGACACTGATCAAAAATAAAAAATGGGAAAAGAGCACTATGTAAAATGTAAATTACACATAAAACTAAGGAAACAAAAGGGGAAAATTATAATGGTGCTATGAATAAAGAAGCTCTAGCAGTGGCAAAGTCGCATTATTAGGTGGAGAGGGTGTCATGCTGATGTACAGAAGGTTACAAAACGTTAAGTAATATTTCCATTCTAATCCAGGTTTCCATTCTACTGCTAAAGGTAATGATGTCTGTTACTTGAACTCTTTACAGCATTTAACTTGCTTTGGCATTCCTGTTAGAAATCAGTACTGTGCCACAGAGCAGAAACTGAATGGATTAAGCCCTTGGTAAGTGAGGTTACATTCATACCACCTTTTCAGAGCCAACACAGTTAAAACTGCTGGAGATATTCCACCTGCTTATCCACTTCCATGCAGCCACAGTGCCACTTACAGGCAGCATGTGAGCCGCAGGTCCGGTGTCCATACTGCTTAAAGGCAGTTTGAGAGCAAGCTGCCTACCCATTTCATCAATCTTGGCAGCAGACAATGTGGGGACCCCCCAGGAAGGACTAGCAATATACCCCAAGATTTATTTCATAACCACCCTTGATATGGATCCAAGCAAGAAAGCAGATTACAGTGCAGAATGAAGAAGAGTATTGGTTCACACTCTCTGTAAGGGTCTTAAATATGAGGTGGTAGGAAATGTGAATGACATCTGAAACTGGTATTATCAAGCATAAGCCTGTTGAGGTAGTTTAAGCCATTAAATCGCTTCATCCAGTCTCTGAAATCACTGCAGACTGTCAAACTGTGGATCAACATAGTCACCACAAACAAGAATGTGTAGACAGAATGACTGATCAGGACTGCTGAGTATCCTTAGTTCATCCAAACTGTGTTTTAATGCAGCCAGCAGCAAAGCTACACATGTAAGTAAAAGTACAAGGTGTTAACACCACACAGAGAACACACAGAATGGGAGAGTGACTCCTAAGAAGCAGTGGTTGTGAAAGTGTTTTACAGACCGCATTGCACAAACATGTGGTAGTACAAAGAACTGGTATCACATCTGGATCTATAATCAGGGCGATGATTAGTAGACATAGTCAGTCTGCTTTTTCCATTGTTTATTTGGGATAAATAAACCCGGCACTGGAGTACTGCATCCTTCGAGGATTGCTTTTTAAAATCTATAGCTGATCAATAAAAAGCCACAGAAATATGTGAGGGCTGAAGAAAATTCTTCTCTGGGACCAAATTAATGAGCTTAGTGTGTTTAGTTTGTTAAAACAAAACCTAACAAATTGTTTCATTCTATAAGATCACCACAGAGGAATACTGAACTTTAAAGAATTAGAGAGGAAGGAATAAAAAGAATCAATGCCAGAAGATGGAAACGATCATTTGCAAATGAGGAATTAGGCAGAACTTTTTCTATTGGAAGTGATTCACAAAAGGAACAAACCAGCAAGGGAAGGAATGGGTTCTCTGTTCCATAATATCTTCATATTTGGACTAGATGCCAGTCTGGAACCTTCCTTTAGTCTAACACAAGGCTTGTCCATGCATACCTGGGTGAAATGCGGTGGCCTGTGTTGTGCAGGGCTTAGTGAGTCACTGAGTATTTTGCCTTATACCCCTATAGTTTTATCTTCTCTGCCTTCTCTGCCTCCATCTCCAGCTTGCCTGCATAAAAACTGAGTATAGGAAACCTGAGAACTTCAGAGCAGTCGTCATCATTTATGGTGTCCACAGACCCTCTCCTTGAGTTCATGCTGAAGTGATCTGTTCAAAGATTAGAACACAGCTAACAGACAAGTCCTCTCTTGTCTTATGCTGATCTGGCATACACGGTTCACATTGCGAATGTACTATGCAAGCATTGTTTCAGACCTCAAAGGAAGCAAAATTGTAGTGGATGAGCATTTATTTCTCTCTCTCTTCTCCAATGGGAGGAAAAATTCCCCTGGTTTTCTTCATCATGTTCGTCTCGGAAGGAAGGTAGGGAGAAGGTAGCAACAATACACATATTTAAATGCTTATACAAGCATAATGCAAATTATGTGTACATACAGCCACATATTTTAAGTACGGGAGGTCCAAATAAACTGCAATACATGCAGTTTTATTAATAACCCAAATTTCTTAACAACCCATGTATTAATTATAAAGTTCTGTAATTGTAAGTTCCATGCCTTGAAAATCACCTGGTGACTCATGAATGTTGTCAAGTTATGTGAAGTTTGCAAGACAGCTAGTATACTCAGTGATTTCCATTTTTAATTTTTTAGCGGTCTGCCTATGAACATTCCTTATATCAAGTATTGACATAGGAACAATTATGTTAATGAGAAATAACTAGCAGCTCATAATTAATACTCTCCAGTCATATGCAATAGCACAACCAACAATCAGGTTGACATTTGCTTCAACCCATTTCCAAAACAGTTTTACTTACTATAATTACATCTACAGAACCATCTAGTACCGATGTACAGTATGTATGCACTATTTTACTGAATATATCGCCAGGACACAAACTAAGGAAAAAAAGTCGCTTTAGCATTAGTTGTCAATTTACCATTCCATTGTTTATTTTTTCATCATTTTAATCTCCACTGCAGTAAGTCTAAAGTTAAAAATAACTGTGGATGCCAGTTCTTCCCCAGGAGGAATACTGACAAGAAATCTCACTTGTTTCTCAATCAATTTTCTTCTTTTTCAGAACGTTTCCTGGGAAGCGTTCATATACAGTGTGTCTGTATGTTCACACTATGGCCTTTCAATATATACAGGGGGCTTATAAGGAAGATGGAGAGAGACTTTTTACCAGTTCTGTAGCGACAGAACAAGGGACAAGGGTTTTAAATGAAAGGGAGTGGATTTAGATTGGACATACAGAAGAAAATTTTTACAACGAGAGTGGTGAGACACTGGAACAGGTAGTCCAGGAAAGCTGTGGATGCCCCATCACTGGAAGTGTTCAAGGTGAAGCTGTACAGGGCTTTGAGCTACCTGATCTAATGGAAGGTGCCTGCACATGGCAGGGAGCTTGGAGTAGATGTTCTTTAAAGGTCCCTTCCAACCCAAACCATTCTACGATTCTATGATTCTTTGATTCTGATGAAAAGATGGGGAAGAAAATGAGGACATAACAGTCCGCATGTATGAATAAACTGATCAAAAGCACTTGAATGCAGAATAAAGAGACAGTGAGGCATTATTTATCCTCTAAGAAAAGGACAGTGTCTATGAGTGTGGGAGTGGTTAGATATGACCCGTTGATTCATGACTCCCTTTAGTTTTTGTGTAAGTTTATTTCTGCTTGAAAGTTGTGTTCTTCTTAGAGTGTGGCAAAGTTCCCTTTAGAGTGAGGTGGCCAGTTTTCATACTGTGGTGATCATTATAGCAATTTCTTGCCCACTGCTGGTATTTTAACAGAGTAGGCCAAAACTGCAATCAGTTACATCTCTTTGACTTCAGTAAAACTGCATGCATTATAAAGTAGTGCAAAAATTGGTCCAAACTTTGTAGTCTTCTTTTTGGAGCATGTAACACATGCACCAGTACAAGAAAAAAAGCATTTATTAGAAGAACAACCACCTGGATTCCTTAATAGCGATATGAATACAATAAACTACTTGAAAAATCAGTCTCATTGGATTTTCTGGCACAATTGAAAGTGCCATTTTAAGTGGCATGATTCATAACTACTCAAATTCTGTAGTTTTACAAAAACCATTTATATATTAATTTGGAATATGGGGTGTTAAAAATGAATAAGTAGTGCTTAGGGTTATTTTTATTAGAATAGATCACATTAATTAGCCCTGGTATGGACAGGAGGAGAAGTTTCTCTTGAATGCTCTACTCTGCAGTGCATTATTAATTTTCTCATTAGTTCCTTTTTAGCTCTTTAGCTTTTAAATGTTATAGTTTAATGCTGAGGTGAAGCTAGAAGTATCTGTTCACTCTGCCATTCATTTCAAGCAATCTCACAATCGTTGTCGTTATGATTACCTGATATTGTGGTGGCACCCAATCTAGGGTAGGGGTGCTATCACCACAGCTTGTGGTGAAGAGAAAAATGAACTCTTAAAGACAGATTTCTTTTTGTAACTTTGTGGGAGAATAGAAACATGCAGTGGTGAGACTATGGCATACGACGATTGGTATCTGGAAAGAGAACTGAAGACTGGGAGATTTCTCCTCCAGGTAGAGTGTTGTGTTGGGTAAACTACAACTTAACACTGTTTTTGCACTCTGACCCATGGCCAAACAGCTGAAGTTTAACAACTAAAATATTCTTTGGAAAAAATTGGAAAAAAAATACATAGTAACAGCCTCATACACTGCAATCAGCCTCATTGAAAATGTAATCTGGATGCAGAAGGGAAAACCCAATATACTTACATACTCCAGCAGCCTCACCTTGCGAGGTGGCAGAGCCTGACTTTATTCATTTCCTCTCATAGCTCATTATTATAGCACCAGGGGTTGGTTCACCAGGACCTTGAACCTCGTGCAGTGCTTCAGTCAATAAAAATGCCTTAAAATGCAACAAACCTGTGATACAGCGGAGTTTTAAATTCAGTTGTTACAGGAATGCGTAACTAAAGGAAGAGTCAGGCTGTGAATATCTTCATTGTCCGAATGCTGATATTTTATATGGAAGCTTCACACCATAGTGCCATATTGCCTACGGAAAATCCATGTTAGCAGATAAGACCAAGCAACTCCACTAAGCAACTGCATCTACTCTTCGTAGGCAGCAAGCTCAAGACAGAAGATAATTAGAAGACTAATGCAAGTATTGTGGACTGGCATGCACAATGACAGATATCTCTTCAGGACCTTTGAGCAGTTACCTTCATTTTGCAAGATACCCGTTTGATTAAGGAATTACTAGGTTCACACTTTTGGAGGAGATCTCCCATATGACATTGGGCAACATTTTATGGCCTGAGACTGTAAACAGTTCTTTTTACACAGTTCTTTTGATATACACCATTCAACGAATGTCATAGAGCTCTAGTGAACTGACCTACAGTTTCTTAGGTATAATTTCTCAACCTAGCTGTAATTTTCCCTTTGTCAAAGAAGACTCCATTAGGTACATTGCAGAAAGTACCTCCCTCCACCACTGTGCTAAGGAAAAAGTGCCAGGAGCTGGTGCTTTTAGGAGACAGCTGAAATATGTGAGTTGTCTGAGAGCGCTGTGACCGTGCTTTTATGTGTTAGAGTGTACTGCCGAAAGGATTATACAAGACGACAAGGAAATATTTTCAGGCAGGTAGGGTTTCTCCCACACTGTGAAAAATATATGACTCACTTCATGCTAATCACACAGTATTTTTGTAGTAGTACGTGATAGCAATTTCTTCAGTTCTTGTCAGTAATTTAACTTCCTAATAAGGTGGAGCTGCTGAAAGAAACTGAGAATCAATAGATGTTGAAAGTCAGTGAAATCTGAAATGTGAACCTAATGATGAATCTCTTCAGCTTTACAATTTCTCTTCTCCCATGCTCCCCCCTCCTCTTCAAATCCCTTTTAGAACCTCCAGTTATTTAACCCCTCCTTAACAGAGGTCTCAAAGGCTTTTCTGCCACATCTACGTTGCTCACAAAGGACAAGGGAACCAACAATGCAAAGCATGGCTCTGGCCCGATAATGTGTGGTAAGAGAAGTCCTGGATAGACACCACTGTGCTGAGTGTCCTGTGCAGCACAGCAACACTTTCCCCATCATGACATGAACTTTACATGCACCACATTGTACAACTGGGGGAGAGAGCTTACATTTTTGGAGAGGTTTACATTTTTGGAAGAAGTGTGGGGAAAAAGTCTACTGCTTTTCTGGTCTTTACCTTTCACTCCTCTTCATTTCTTCACAACAGCATTGTCACCAGCAAGTGCCCTCTTTTCCATGCCCTGTTTTTTTTGCATAAAAAATAAATAAGCTATAAAATAGCTTATCTCCTGCTTTCCTGATCCAAAACATCATGTCTCAAGTCCACTCTACATGCCATATTGCACAAGTTGCTACAAAGTCTGTGCTTTGCCCCTTTTCCTCCAAATATCTGAAAGTTTCATAACTGCTTCTTTGGAGAGCTGATGATTTGGCTCCCGAGTCTGACTGTACCTGTGGTTGATCTGCTGGAAGCACAGTGACCGGGGCGCTGCAGCATTTCAGTTCAGAGCAATATGCCTGTTGATGGAAACCAACCTGTAAGTCTTGATGTGGGTCTGTTGCTGGAGACTTTCCTTACAGTTTTATAAGCTGTACCTATTCCTTGTGATCCTCTCTCTTCATCTATAGCTGCTTCAGCCTCATGGATCAGTCTTGAGCAGAGCTATGTTTCCACCAAATGTAACAGTTGACTGCTGCCAAAAAGGGGGAGTCCCACTTCCCCTTCCTGGCCACACATTTTTGCTGCTTATATTCTGCCAGCCATTTCTGGTGCTCTTTAAACTTTTAATCACCCAGTAAAAATGGAAGATATTCTTTTGCTATCTTAGTAAGCCAGGTGGATCACAGTATGCTCCAGTGTGCTCGCTCACAAGAGTAAGTACATGGTTTGGAGCAGAGGATGGAGAAACAAGACTTACCTCATTTGATGGACGTGATTGAATCTGCACACCTGCCCTTGCATGTCTGCTGAACATCTTGAAAGTGTTTTATGGCTTATCAACAGGGGAACCTTATTACATGCCTTTGAGCCACTTCCTGGAGATCAGTGTTAGTCAGTCACAAATCATGGAAAAATCCTCACTAGGAACTGGGATGCAATGCAGAGATACAGAACTAGTAAAAACCTGAGGCAGTAAAACTACATGATGTGGTACAAGGTGGGATGGACTCACTACTCTGTGCCTGGCAATAGCATAGCCTTGGGTCCACCATGCTGTGTGCAAGCCAGGGTACCTGGCTTCCTGAGAGTGACAGCGCATCTGTTTGGAAAGCAATTGTCTCCAGCAGACACAGCTGCAGAGGGAACTAGCTCCCACAGATATTCGAAGTCTGAAGAAATCCTCCATGCTGAGAAGGCTGAGGACAGTAGCCTTGCTCCCACCACAAATATGGCCTTTAGGAGGCTGGCAATATACTATGATAATGACTTGTCAGCTCAAGTTCCGAAACAGGTCCCAATGGTGCCTTCCAGCACAGTATCAGAGCATCACCCCAAAAGAACTGTCCTATTCCTAGTGAAGGGACACGCCACACTTTGGGGCTTTAGAGCTCTCTGCCTGTCTGCGTCATGTAACCCTCATGGGCCATCAGGTGACACTTGAAAAAGAAAACATTGCACCTTTTATAATGTTCCAGGGAACAAAGTGTTCATTCATTTATAAATGACTTTGTTAGCACAATTCTTGAACAATAATTATTCTCTTGCATGGAGATATTTGTTTTTTGTCTCTTTACTATGGTAATAGTTTTAGTGAATTTCACTCTGGCCTATTAGAAATCAAAAGTTTCCAGCATCCAGAAATTAAAAGTTCAGCAGGTTCATTTGAGAAATGCAGTGTGCTACATCCTAGAAAAAATAGTGGTCATGAATTCATACAGTTACCACTGTTACTGTTTAAAATAAATGGAGAAATACCATTTTACTTAGAAGTTTAAACAGTGGAGGCATTTCTTTATGAGCATCTAGTTTAGGACAGGTAAAAAAGGATGTTGACCTAACAAAGACATGCGAGCCTCTTACTTGTAAATGTTCTCTTATTCTTTTCCTGGAAATATCAGCTTGGTTTCTGAGTCAGCCAAGACCACCCAGGTTGATTTAATCACTGAACCCAATGCATCTCACTGACAATTTCCACAGCACTGAAGGCAGTCAGACCCCTTCAGCAGACCAACTACTGCAGCCCCAGCTTCAAAATCTGGAAGGTGAGAGCCCATCATCAAAATCAAGAATCTGGATGGTTTTCTTCATTGCACAAAAAATAAACCACTTCCAAGCAATTCATACAATATAGTGTTTATAACATAAATGAGATGTAGGTGATACAACAAAACCTTGCATTTCCATGGCATTGGCATGAATTCTTCCCCTCTCCTCCTACCTCCAAATCAGTAATCTGGGTTTTTTTGTGAAAAAATGAATTGATGAATTAAAACAAACAAACAGGTAAAAGACATACTTCTGAGAGGGAGGGCCAAATTCACATAACATGTTTCTTCCAAATTTTTAATATATCGTGTGAAACAGGCATTCTGTTTCCCATGTCTGAGCCTTGTCCAGAGAACAGTAACTTGCAACCATGTCTTCTTTCTCTTGATTTAGAAAAGAGAGGTTGGAAGAATGCTACAGAAAGAAACTCTGCCTTTGTAATAGAGATATGGAAATTTCTGGGTTGTACAGCTGACTGACTGGGCCTTCAAGAGGTTTGTCTCATCTTGCTTTTGAACTGTGGCTTATTAGAGTTAATTGATGAACAATCTGACAAAGAATGAGGCATGAAAATTCCTCCCTCTCCCTTTCTCTCAAACTCATTTCTCCCGTTTTTGTTCATTTATCTTTTGTTATATGGAAGACTCATCAGAGATGTGTGCTCTGAATCAAGGTTCGTATGAGTCATCACGTTAGCCACACTACATTGTAGTAGTGGAGATAGAAAAAGAAAAGTGGAAGAGAAGATTTGGGAAACTGGAGCAGAAGGTAAAAACACTGAGGCACCTCAAATTCTCTAGAAATGCTGCCAATTGGGACCATCACTGGCAAGAATTTTGTCTATTCATGAACGCAAATACACCTTCTGGAAAGGAAGACATGCGAAAGGTAGCTACTTTTATTTTGATATTAATGGGTTGGACACACTAGATTTAATAGCTGTATTTAAGTGAGGAGTATGACAGCTGATTGATAGGAGAAACCGAAAGAAAGGGAGGAACTGCTGTATCATTTATAACAGATTTGAGATTGTGGAGCTGAATATGCAGTTTGGGATGTTTTACAGAATCCGAGCCCAGATGGGATATCAGGGACTCAAAAGAGAAACAGAACTGCTAAAATTCCTTTTTTAAGTTGAGGTAAAGCAATCAGAATTTGTCAGGCTGCAAAAAATAGCTGTTCAGAAGGAAAACAGACTAGCGTGTAGTGGACTGCCAGATCAGCAAGATCCAACAGAAGATGCAAAGGAAAAACAGACCCATATATCCTAAGAAAGGATTTGCAAAATACAAGTTGGATGGATTTGCAAGGAGAAGCATGATAAACAAAGTGAGAGTTTATTCTGAGGAGAGCCAGCATGCCTGTGAGAAGCAGTTATTTTGCAAAAACCTTGCAAAAAAGGAAAGAATGTACTTAAAGAAAAGGATCCTTGTCTACTCAGAGAATCAGAAATCTTTGTGAGAGCTGTTCAAGATACAGGTACCTCCAATGCATACGTATTACTTTGAGGACAAATGAAACTCATAAATAGGCTACTGGGGCTCAAATACATGGGGTATTGGGCAGAGAAAATTGCATCTTTTGAAACAAAGAGGTAAACCTCACATCTTAGAATGGGAAATCGTTCTTTGTGATTGTAAATCTCCTAGTTAAAAAAAAAAAAAGAAATAAAATAAATAGTTAAAAGCCAAAATTTGAAGTTCTTCCTGTTATTAAGTGGGAATGCAGCCCACACCAGAGCTAGGAACAGCGTCACCCAACTTGAGGTGTCTACAGTGTAGAAATCTACACCTGAGCTAGACCACTATTGGGTCCACTTCCATGAGATGAAGGGGGACAAAAACATTTGTAATTCAACCAATGCATTTATTTTACCTGCCTGCATCAGGATACAGTGATTTGTGCCCTCAAATTGCCCATTTCTCTCAGCCTGTTGGGACACTGAGGAAGGGTGGCTGGTTCAAGGACAGACGCATGAAGTCTGATAAATCCCACTGAAGGTCTCAATGACAGGGTTTGTGCTTCAGGAGGGCTGGAGTCCGGAAGGTTGCAATCACCCTAACTTCTGTATTCATCAGTTTACCGTCCCACATATAGATACTCTATAGGGAAACATTGTATTATGTGTCCGAAATGGGTCTTGTTTTTATCCACTGAGGGGAAAAAAAAAAAAAGCATATCCATATCTAAAAATAATGGTGGGTTAAACAGGCCATCTTCTGTATGAATATACATTTACTAGCAATATAGACAAGGGATACTACTTCTGGTAAGGAGAGATGATCATCACAGTATGATTACTGTCCTTGTGCTGTATGAAGTCTGATCTGAAAGTATTTGGCATTGCAAGTGAGTGGAACGTGCGAACACAGATGTTGCCTCTCCTTCTCCCAAAATAGCAAAGACAGTGAGTGCACCAGAGAGGCACCCAAGCGAGCAGCCATTATTTGAGGCAGCCTCCACTCGACACAGCATAGATGTACCTGTGGAGGGCTGCTGTCTCGCCCACGGGCTGCACTGTGCATAAAGAAAGAAGCAGAAAGGAGTCCATTAAGGAGATTGTGGGCTTCAACCAGCGGATGTGTACCTGGGCTTTGAGGGGCATGCTAACCTTGGGTGGACAGTCTCATGGTCTGCTCATTTCTTCAAGTTGCTGCTCTTTCACTCCAGTTGCTTACCTAAGGCAGATAAACCTGCCTTGTCAGTACTGCTCGCCTCCACACAAATGTTTTGGGTACTGAATTAATCCAAGATATAAAATGAAAGCAGTAGTCATCCAGCTTGATGGATTCGATATAAATGGACTTGTTTTTCTGGAGTGTATTGAGCTATTTGTGTTTCCTGGGAAGGTTAGGTTTGCAGTTCAGAGTAAAAGAGCTCTTGTGCTTGGAAGGGCACAGTAGGGCTGCTTCTTGTGAGATGCTTTGCATTTTTCAGCGTAAAGCTGACAAGCAAGGATTTATAGTCAATCAATGGAAAATATGCGTTTTCCTTACATCTATGAATTGGTAAATCTGTCTCTGATAACAGGTGATAATGAATCACCACATGAAGAGCAGGATCAGCCATTCTGTAATCTGTCATGTTTTTGAGAAAAGTGGTATTTTGCTGCTCCAAGTAAGAATCTTGCAATTATCTTTTCTATGACTGTGTGTTCCCGGGACTGGATGAATTTTGAACATGCTGGATACAAAACTAGAACAATCCTACTGTGTGCTAATCCTTTCAGCAAACCGATTTTTGTATCACTGCCCCGAGATACAGACAGGCACTGTCATTCAATAAAGGTCTCCTTCATTAACCACATATTTAGAAGTGGACAAGTGGGAAGCGTAGATAGCAGCTCTATTGCTCCATTCAGCAAGGCTTGTGAAAGCTGTGCTTGCAAATGCGGTTAACCCGAGTCTGCCAGGTCAAGTTGGCCTAGCAAACAGCTGTGGCGGTGCCAGCTCTTACTGTGTCCTCAAGGGTTCGTTACAGCCCCTTCCCCACTGGAGTGGGTGAAGCCAAGTGTGTGCACATCCTTGGATCTCAGCGTGCATGCCATGGCTGTGGGGCAGCAGCTGAGGCAGGGACCTGGGCTCCTTTCTGCTGACTGTTCAGCTGGGACAGTAAGGATCAGCAGAAAGGTGGAGCAGGCACCTGGAGACTTCATCACCTTCACAGCAAGATTGGCCTAAAGCTGTATGAAAGCCGTAGTCATGTCTATGTAAGAACCAAGACTAATATTGGTTGAAAGGGATCTCTGCAGGTTTCTTCTCCAACCTCCTGCTTGAAGATCACCAGCATTAAAGCAGTGTGTCTCAAAAAGCATAATTAAGGTTATAGTAGAGTCTTTATTAAGGGCAATTTTATTAAAGGATGATACTGTACCTTTATAATATATTGCATTCAAACAGGAATACAGAAATCTCTATACTTCACATGAGATCAGTCTAAAAGTTTTCAGGGATTCACTGAAAAGTATGTATTCTTTCCCAATAGTCTCTACCTTAACTATTTAGCCCCAGAGCAGTGTAAGGAGACATCAAGTGTCTCTTTGTTCCTCCATGTGGCTGCCTATAACTCCATTCTATAGAGAAGGGAGAATCTAATTGTTAAGAAGCTTCTGTTTCCATCTCAAAAATGTTTCAGCATTTAGAAAAAAATTATTAGATTCAAATCTGAATGATAACTCAAAATCTAAAATATTCTTTGTGAACAGAAATTGTTACAATGCTTTGGTCTGAGCTAATAAAAATACCATCTTCTCAAGCATCTGGAGGGTTTTAAGCACATTTTAATCCTAATTTTAATTTTAATTCATAATGTTCATGGCTTAAATTAAATCTCTGAAGGAAAAGCTATTTTTGCCTGAAAAAAAACCAAATCCAACAAGATTGAAGTTAGATGTTTAGACAACTTGGATTGCCTAGACCTTCTAGAAGAAAAAAAAATATGTTTGGCTTCACTGAATGACATTTATTGAGAAAAATACAAGCATTTTCTGGCAATTCTTATTTGCTTTCATGAACAAAGTACCGTGTATTTTCTTTAACATAGACCATCTCAATTGTGTTGGTAGAGAGGATGGTGTGATGCTAACTACATAAGGACCTGGTTAGCCTAATTTCCCCATCAGTGTCTTAGGAATCAGCAACTGGATATTTTGTCTCAGTCCCGGTAGGAAAGACTGTAAAATCATTGAAGCTTATGATAAAATCTTTACTGTATGTGTGCACAGCATCATGTGTAAAGGAGCTTTACTCTCAGCTGGGGTCTTGAAGCAGAACTCTGATAATAAAAGATAATAATTAACTGGAAAGGAAGGAAAGCAGAAATGCATAATTTAGGCCCATGGGTTCTCTCTCTTGCTCTGTTACACTGATGGAGGTGATTATCTGCCATGTATATTTTTCAGGGGATAAAACCTAACAATATGCAGATAAAGAAATCTAAATTGTAAAGGGTAAGTCTTGTACCATCTTGTGTCGGATACCAGGGCCTTCCAAAACACGTGAATGCCTTGGGACTGTCTGAGGGAGAGCTAGTGCATTTTAAATGCAAAAGCTTTCATCCAAAAAGTGTCTTTTCAAAGCCCAAAATATTCATGAAACACTTGAACTTGTTTTGAAACTGTCATGTTTTTTACAAAGGAGTTCATCAAAGGACAGCTTGTACCTGTACATTTTTCCTCCAGCACAGCAGATCCAATCCACAGCAGTTGCGCCAGTTTAGGTAAGCTAATTGCAAGTGAATTGCAAATGTGCACTCACAACTGCTCATGGCTAAGCAATTGCATGGGAATAGATATTTCAGCATAACCGTTCCTGAAAAACTAACTGCATGAAGATGTTTACTTGCAAATAAGTATTCAAGCATGAAATAGATACCGTCCTTTACCTTCATAATTTATATTAATCTGATTTAACTGCTAGATGTAGATGGACACTATAAATTCTCATTTTCTGTCCAAAGGCTGAATACATGGTGGAGAAAAGCAAAGGGTTTAGTGAGAAAAGCAGAGCTTTCCTTAAATGGAGCTGCTGTATCAGGTATATCCTATGGCTTGTCGTCGCTCAAACATATGGTGGTGAGTGAACCTTTAAAGTCCCTGCAGAGTCTCACCTCTGTTTCTAGTAACCCAGCATTTCTGCTTTGAACTTTCTAATGGTCTGCACAAGATCATCATCCCATTTCTGAAGTGTATGCTAGTCTTAGGGTAGAGCTCCGAAGCATTTTCCCAGCTTCAGGGTCCCCAAGAAAAGCAGGTTTTTTTCCTTGCTTTGTTTTAATCCCAAACCAAATCGTACCGTGGTCCCTTCTGATGCTTTTAGAGCTCTATTGGCACAGCAGGGAGGAAAGGGGAATTGTGATGCTCAGGACACTACACCATGAGTGAGAGGAGGTTTGAAATTAGTAGGAACACTCATTTTAACCCCAAAAATCTTTAAAATTTTTTATCTCTTTGGTCAAGGAATTGCCATGTTCCCTAGGCTGAAGACTCTGCTGCTGAACATGGCTCATTGCTTTTTATCCCAAGAAATGAAAATGGCCCCATAAGTAGAAAGTTATATTAATTTTATTAGAATGTTATTCAAGAACATTAGAAAATATTAGTGTCTTTTTATGGTTCTGTTTTTTTTCAGATTCTTTCTATTTTATCTACCAAGTATCATCAACACTAAGGGAACAGCTCTGTTTTCTTGCACGTGTTGCTAAACAAATCATAATATTTCAGGTATATTACAGAGAACGCATTAAAATGAAAGACCTCAACTCTAAAGAGCTCACAGTACCCTCATCATTATACATGTCCAAATTTTTATACTCTTACTTACAATAAATACGAATTGAATATATTATTCTGGAAGCTGTGCCATTAAGAATAATGGAGTAGTTTACATAGTAATGTACTGCTTGCCAGGAATAAGGATACCTGCGCTGGTCCCTGTCTGTTGGTGATACAATAAAATAGGAATCATAATGTAGGCTTATGCTAAAATAAAAGGTGCCATCAGACATTATGCTTCACAGGAGATAAGCCTGCTTTCCACTCTTCCAGACTGCTGCTAACCTCATCTTGTGGGACTAGCACATTTGTCCTCATCTTTTCTTGCATTTACCGCAGAGGTCACACTCCATTATATTGTTCATCTGAGCAAGAGTGGTAGAAGTCAGCCTGGTATTTAAGGCTAGGAAGGGATCTAAACAGAGATAAGTGGACACTCTACGAGCAGAAACATCCTGCTCTGGGCAGACACGTACCAGCCCGTCACTTCTGTGTGTGAATAAAAGAACCATAATTGGCAGCACTTTATGTAATGGACTGTTTTCCATTCTGCCTTCAGCTGCAGAGACATTAATTTCCTAACGCTGCAATGATGTGACAGGCCTTTGTGCTTAGGTGAGACTGAAGTGCTCCAGAAGCCAGGGTCTCCAGGGAGAATATTGCCTCTCTCCATTTGCCCTTTTCAAACATGCAGAAGTCATATGCATATAGTTGCTGTTCTTTCATTCCCTCCCTCCTCCCTGCCTCCAGCTTCTTCTCACACTGCCTGCAAGTTCTTGCCGGCCCTGCGGTGCTTTCAGCAGGCCTCTGTACAGATCATCACCAGGAGACCCAAATGTCCTTTGGCTGGAGAGGACTGTGCTTCAGTAAACCCTCAAAGGATACAGGTTTTTCAAACTGTACCCAAGGAATCTACAAAGAGACCTATGTGTGACTCTCAAACTTCAGAAAACAAGCAGTAGGATGTTAGAAATATGGGTCTGGGATATAATCGTTCTCTTACAGCAAGAACAGTCAGAAAGGGATGTCAGTGAGACATCTGAGCTGCCACCTGATAGATGACTGTCTGTTGGTCCTTACCATACCCAAGGTCCAAACCACAGCCTGATTCACCAAGGGAATTATTACCAAGAGCTTTTTCCCCTGGTTCAGCATCTCTGTTGAATTCAACAGTAGAGGCTTAAACCCTAGTTTCTTAGCGTTCATCCCCAGGTTTCCTTTCTCCCTGTTCGATGCAATTGCCTCACTCGAGTAGTCCCTCCCAGCCCAGCCACCGTGGAAGCCCAGCACCCCATGCGTGTGTGTAACGTGGGAGGGGGCCAGCACAAACACCCTGCCTCGCAGTTGGGATGCCTTCCCCAGCTCCTCTAATCACGCACCTGATTTTTCAGTGTGGGTGTGTGCACAGTCGGCTCTTTTCCTTTAAGTGAGTGGGTTTTCCTGCATGATCAGGAGGTGAATTGACCTTTGATAAAGAGTTTTGAGCGCTGTGTTTGCCAGCGGGACACAGGGTGACACATAGGCTATTTTTACTCTGTGCTATGCTCGGTTTCTTTCTGGCCATGGCTACATACAAGAAAGGTAACTCATGGATTTGACTGACGTGCTTGATAATTCTTTTCAACCAGAGCTCACCGATGTAAATATGTATTAAAAAACAAGCAACCCCCGCCGCCAGTCCCTACTGGTAAACACACTTCCCTGTCTGCATTGTCCCCATTGCCAAGCCCCAGTGGTGCTGTCAGTCCGTGCAGGAGTGGGCCTTGGACCCCGGCTTCCTTTTGTCATGGGTTCAGGGCTTCCAGTTACTGCCGTCAGGTTCTCACAGTTTGCATCAGCTTTCATTTAGGGACTGGAAACAACAGCAGCTGCTGCATGCTGAGCATTGCTGACAAAAATCATCACATTTGCTAGCACTTTGGTAAATAGTGCTCTTAGCATAATCAAGCAAAAACCCAAACAGAAACCTGGGTGGTGGTTTGCAGATACAGCAGGTTCTTTTCATCAGAGAGCCCAGAAGAAGGCAGGCCATGCAGTGGACTGGATACTAGAAGGGGTTTTGGGCAGTCCTTGTCGGGGAGTGGGCTACAGACTGTATGAGCCACAGGGTGGGCCACCAAGCACCCCTTTGGCAGGAGTCCCCACAACACTGATGGACACCTTCATGTCTCAGCCCCTAATGTGTCATGGGCACCAAAGGAGAACTGAGGGCAAACAGAGTCTGTGTTTAAAAGAAGGTGGTGGCAAAGAAAATAGAGGGTTGGATACAAGGAGAAGAAAACAAGGGAGGCCTGTGAAAAGAAGTGTATAGAAATGGAGATAGGGACCAGGCAGCCATATCGCCACGTTCTTCTGTTCCCTTAGTCATAAAGTCTGCCTCTTCCCATCTTTTTTTCCTCATTTTGGCTCTTCAAAATGAGTTGAAGAGCTTTAGCTAGGGGATGAGGAAAATCACAGTGAATCCATTAGTTCAGGCCAGGTTTTCCTTCTACCTTTTTCATACCTTTTGATATCAAAAGAAAACCCTCACCAGAAGACAGGAATCTTAGATTAAGATGACATACAAAGGGACTCCTGCTGGAAAATAACAGTTGATAAGGAACTGATGCTCTAACGAGACTGTGAGCTGCTGACAACAGCATTGCTCAGGCACTTCTATAAACCATGTGCTGTCCACTGCAGACTTACTATTAGCAGATAAAATCCACACTTGCCTGATGAACTGGATTAGAAATCTAATCCAGAAAGACAGGCTGCTAAGACTTTGCATTAAAAGGTAACAGTAACTGCAATTGTCCACTCCTCAAGCCCACACGGAAAAAGAAAAGCAGGATAAGGCAAGATTTAGGATTTATTCCTTGTTCCCAGAGACTGTAGTTTTCTGTCCCTGAATGTGGTGCTTTCAGAGATCTGCTCACAAAGGTATATGGGGATGCCTGACTTAGAGCCGTTCACAGAAGCCTGGCATAGCTACTGACGTGCTACGGCCTCTATCATAAAAAATTACTGATGTCTCTTCGCCTGAGTGGAGCAGTTCAGCTGCTCTCTCCTGGTTAGGGTTCCCTTAGCAGGGGGTCTTCTAGTTGTGAGCTCAACTGTGGAGTTGGCAGGCTGTTCTTTCTTAGTTCTTCATGCATATGACATGCCCTGAGGCTGGAGCAAAGATACGCCATCCTTACGCAGGCAGGGGAGTACCTAGCATTTAGCTCTTCACCTTGGGAGAGCTTCTTCTGATAGCTGTTACCACCACGCACCTGCCATCCTTCTGCCTCCTCCTGAGGACCTCTCAGTCTGTGTGCTATTTGGTGGTCTTCCATGCCTATGTTTGTATCTTGCTTTTGCAGCAAGTCTTGAGAATGCATTTGAGCAACACACAAAACCAGCTTTGCCCTCTGACATGAATGAGGAGTTAGCTGTTCATTGTGTGAAAATCACACCCATTACATAGGATCCAAGCTGGCAAGACAGACCTAAAGAGAACATCATGATGATGAATAATTCATTCTCCTGCCCCAGATCAGACTCACCGTTATGACGCTATCCGTCATGTGTTTGCTCAGACTATTCTTGTAAAGATTGCAGTGATGGAGATCCACTGCTTCACTCTTCCTCTACTGAATGTTTTCTTAATATCTAACGCAAAATCTAAATCCATGGCTCTTGATCAGAACATTGGCTCCCTATTTTTCTTTGAGCAAATGTTAGTGGAAAAAAGGTACATTATTATGAAGAAAAACAAAAGTATATGAAGTAAAATACAAAGCCTGAAGGACAGAGCACCAGAAATGGTAGGAGCTGCCAGGCAGTGTGTCCAAAGTGATGTATTTTCCTGTTTCCAGGTGGTAGGAGTGAAGTTCTCATTGTTTCAGGTTCCCCCAAGAAAGAGGGAAGACAAATGGCATTTACAGTAAGAATAAGAGTTTCATACAGGAACAAACAAAATGCACAGCTTGCCTTGTAGAAGTCATTTCATCCTGGCAGAGTCTCTAAACTGTTATTCTGGGAGATCCTTTGCTTGTCTGCCATGACCAGCATTAATCTATATATGTCTATCTTCTTGTCTGGTGCAAGTACTCCTGGGGTTCTGCACCTGAGTGTAGGGTAGTGTCTTGAACTAACTGCCACGCTATTATTAAGGCCTCTGGAGAGAGATTTCTTCATTCATTCTCCATTTATTTTGCTTTGCACCATATTCTTTAATAGACCTTTAGCAATCGTAGCTGCCAATGCAGATTTACCATTTGGCTGGCCATGCTCTGGTGATGACTAAGCGGTGATGACTAAGTGCCCATTTCCAAGGAAAATGCACAAAGTCATTCCAAGCAAACTGAGATCCTCACTCCGAAAATGGCACAGCTGGAGACACTGTGCTTGATGAAACACTTTGCTGCTTTCCCTGCAATGGCCACTTAGATACCCTCCAGTAATTTCTCATTCCCATGAGGGTGAATATCAGTGTACAAACAAGAATTATAGTTTGTGCAATTTACTGTGAAAATATGGTCTAGTTTTCTTTTTCCCTCAGATCTGCTAGCAACGGCATTTCCTTAGCAGGGATATATTTACTAGGGAGGCTAATTCTTATTTATACCACAAGAATTTTTTTCAGTTGGGCTTATTTTTGGTACTTTTAACAGGTTGACCTGTTGACTGTCTGTATTTCTAAGGGCAAGGCCTCTTGTGTCCGTATCAGCCTTCTGTGATGGAATTAGATGGATGGAGAGATGAGGGGAGGGAAGAGGATGTTCTCTACCTTGACTTCAGCAAGGCGTTCGACACGGTCTCCCACAGAATCCTCATAGGAAAGCTTAGGAAGTGTGGGTTAGATGAATGGACAGTGGGGTGGGTAGAAAGCTGGTTGAAAGATAGAGCTCAGAGGGTTGTGATTAGGGGCACAGAGTCTAGTTGGAGGTCAGTGACAAGTGGTGTTCCCCAGGGGTCAGTACTGGGTCCAGTCCTCTTCAATATATTCATCAATGACCTGGATGAGGGGATAGAGTGCACCCTCAGCAGGTTTGCTGATGACACAAAGCTGGGGGGGTGGCTGACACACCAGAAGGCTGTGCCGCCATACAGAGAGACCTGGACAGGTTGGGGATTTGGGTGGAGAGGAACCTTATGAAATTCAATAAGGGCAAGCGTAGGGTGTGGCACCTGGGGAGGAATAACCCCCTGCACCAGTCCAGGTTGGGGGCTGATCTGCTGGAGAGCAGCTCAGCTGAGAGAGACCTGGGAGTCCTGGTGGACAACAGGATGACCATGAGCCAGCAATGTGTCCTTGTGGCCAAGAAGGCCAATGGCATCCTGGTGTGCACCAAGAAGAGTGTGGCAAGCAGGCCGGGGGAGGTCGTCCTCCCCCTCTACTCTGCCCTGCTGAGGCTGCATCTGGAGTACTGTGTCCAGTTCTGGGCTCCCCAGTTCAAGAAGGACAGGGAACTGCTGGAGAGGGTGCAGCAAAGGGTTACAAAGATGATGAGGGGGCTGGAACACCTCTGTTATGAGAAAGGCTGAGGGACTTGGGTCTTTTTAATCTGGAAAAAAAGACAGCTGAGGGGGGATCTTATCAACACTTATAAATATTTAAAGGATGGGTGTCAGTAAGATGGGGCCAGGCTCTTTTCAGTGGTGCCTGGGGACAAGACAAGAGGTAATGGGCACAAACTTGTATATAGGATGTTCTATCTCAACATGAGGAGGAACTTCTTTACTTTGAGGGTGGCAGAGCACTGGAACAGGCTGCCCAGAGAGGCGGTGGAGTCTCCTTCCTGTGCAACCTGCTCTGGGTGACCCTGCTCTGGCAGGGGGGTTGGACTAGATGATCTCCAGAGGTCCCTTCCACCCCCTACCATTCTGTGATTCAGCGATTCTGTGATCACAATGGAATCTCCTCAGATGCACCATAAGTCTTTGGTTAATGTCACCAGTTCCCTGCTGTGTGAAATAGCTACATGAGAGGAGATATGGGTGTGCATCCTGCCTCCTCAGCTAGTTGTGGCTTCTTGGGGTATCTAAGAGATTAAACACATATTTGTGCTTAAATATAGAAAAAAAAAGAACAAAAAAGAACAATGCATTGGACAGAGTCCTACTGCCATAAGTGGTTCTACAAGGAATTTGCAAAGATGTATCACGAGCCAGTCATGTCCTTACAGTCTTTTAGTCATTTCCTTACGAAGAGATGGGGATGAGATGGATGTGCATGTACCACTTAAGAGAAGAAATGACAACTTTGTCTGCTGGTAGTGGCGGTATTACTCTTTGAGAGGTCACAATGGCACATAAATGGTTCAGTTCAACCATATATATATCCCACATAGTGTAAAACTCTTAGTTTTACATCTATCAATCACTAAGCAGCTGTAAGCCACCTGTTGTGCCTGAATCCTGAATAACATATATCTGCACACCTGTCTTCATCTTCCTTCCCTTCTTCTTTCAGCGAGTGCTGCAGAAGCAAAAGCATATACCTAACAATGTCGACTTCAATTCGGTGTTCCAGCTGTCTCTATCAAACATTGTGGATGTGAGGTCTGTATTCTTTAAAAAATGAGCCATATTGTTTAAAAAATTGCTGAAGCCCATCTGTTTCTGATCAAAGAAGGAGGGTAAGGTAATTCAAGAGTCTCCTTAGGAACTTCTCATAACAAAGCTTGAAAAAGAAAGATTCTATTTTGTTTTTAATGTAAGAAGGATCCACTGATGCAAACTCTTTAAGCATCATTATATTTTAGAATATATTGTACTGTCAAGAGAAAAAAAGCCAAAGTGCATCCCTGCCTCCAGGTACTTGCTGCAGATAATGAGTCATCTACTCAAATGTCAAAGCAGATGCTTGAAATTGGACTGAACTTGAATGCAGAGGAGTGGCCTTCTTGTACCACTCACCTATAGCACAGTGCCTTGATATGGTAGTTGCAGAGTCTAAATTCCCTTTTCTTTTGAACAAATAACCAGAACCCCTTGAGTAAAGTTCACATTTTGTGTCTCTTCTGTCTCCTGATCTATCCTCTTATTTCTTTTAATGTGAAACTTAAGGGGCTTCCCAGAGAAACAGCATTATCCTAGAACACAAAGAAAGAAAGTTTGTTCTTTGGTGTGATGAACCCACATTTTAGTAAGAGCTTGAAATGAGATTATGGAAAACTAGCCTCCTAAATAATAGGTTCTTTGGGTTTGGTTGTTTTATTTTTTGTTTTGTTTTGTTTTTTAAAGAAATCCTCAGGTTTGAGATGAATTCTCCTCTTCCCGTTGCATGGCTGTAGGCACTTGGCACTACTAGCACATGTATGAGACATAAGACAAACTTGTGAGATTGCAATTCATTTTGTTTCCTTATCAATAACAGTTCTCTATAAATAGCATTATTCTGGTGTGGAATGAAAATTATGAGGAGAGCCACTTTCATGAGCTCATTATGGAATATAATTGTAATTTTTTCAATTTTGTTGAAGATGTTCAAGATGAAAAAAGCTTTTCTTCACCATAAAAAAAGGTTGAAAGGGAGAGAGATGGGAAATATCTCTCAATATTTTAGGAAAAGAGCTCATGGAAATGAAGCTTGGTCTCAATGGGAAAAAGTACTAGTCCATTGGGTGATATTCAAACCACCAACATTTTCCTATGTCCTAATTTAAGTGGCTTCTTACTCATCTAAAGCTCAAAATGTTTTTAATTTGAAATAAAAGTTTATGTGTTGATACTGGAACAGACAGTCTCAAATGCTTTCTTCCCACTGCAGCTTCGCAGTTAACTCATTTTATTCAGTTCCGTGCGTACCTAAAGTGATGTGCCGAAGAAGGTGACGTGGTAGAAATGCCAATGAGATTTACTATTGATTCAAGTAGTGTTTGTTTTTTTTTTTTTAATTTACTCTTTCTAATTCACTAGTTCAATTCTAAATCACTAGAATTTACTAATTCACTAACTCACTAGTGATTCAAGTAATTTTCAGAGAGAAAATGACCTGGCTCTAGGCATTCCTTAGGTTCCTGGAGGGTTGAGGCCCTAAGTCTTCTGTCAAGGCAATGAGAGGTGGGGGACTCTCAAACTTGGAAGAATTAAGTACTTAGGCACTTCATTTAATCAATATAGGGAAGCAGATTCCTCATTTAGATGCTTTAAATTACTGTTGAGAAGAACCAGCATCTCTTCAATGAGTGTATAGGGCAGCTAAGTGCCTCACTTAGGCTAAGTTAGGTACCAGAGGTATTGAGGTCTGAAAACAGCTCCCACTTCTCTTTTACAATTTTCGTGTCAACAGACGGGTTAAGGGGAAATGAAAAGCATGTGTATTTGCTTGCCATCCACTCCTAAGGAAACAGGTCTGCTCTGTCTGTGTTTGTATGAATGCAAGTGTCTGTCAGCACCCAATAATGATGCTTAATCTGTTGCTGAATTTCAAGTAAATCCGTCAGAGAAGTACAGGGCCAAACTATAGGGACTGCTCACAAGGATTGTGAAGATATGAGGCTGGGCAAAGAAGAGACACCCTAAAAATGTGTCTACAGAGGGAAGGCTTCAGTGCTACCATTTTAGATATTGCCCACTCCCAAGACACAAAACTTGGCAAAAAGATCCCATTGATTTGGTTACTCATGGAACTACTTGTTGCTTTCAGCAACTTTCTTTTTCTTTTTCTAAAAAAAAAAACCTCACCAGAAACAAGTTAATATAACCATTCCTCAAACATCACAGAGAAGCAACTTACTCTTTTTGGTAAAAATGAAAAAAAAAAAAAGACAAAATTATTTATTTATGTCTTGCAAACATTTTTGCTGTGAAATACTCATTCTTTTTTGACATCTCAGATGCCTGTTTCTCCCAATTGCTATCGCAGACATGGTGGGGGAAAGGGACTATGTCTACCTACATTTTTAATTTTTATATGTTTTCTTTGCATGTTTCCACAGGAAGCTTAAGGATAATCATCCTAACAGATGAAACACCTGTTGCTAAAAGCAGAAAGCAGGTGGACTGGATTTATGTTTGCATTTTTTTTTAAAAGTGAGATTAGACTCTCAGTGGATTTTTTTAGCACTTAAAAACTAAAAGAAGCTCATGCTTCCTCTTACATAGACCATACACCAAAGAGAAATTTGGTTCTGTTTGGATATATCTACATAGTATTTGAAAGCCTCACACCCTATAAATCATTTCGTCACCACAAAAAGCTGTGACGTACTCTCCCAGTTTTACTGAAAAGAAATTGGTTGAATTAATGTGAACAGGCGATGAAATCCAGCTGTGTGAGCCCCAGATTTACCCCTTCTCAACAGACCATCCTTCCTACACTGCTTGCTAGGAGGATTGCCTGTCTGTTCCAGTGAATAAAATGGACTAGATCCAGTTCTTTAGTCGTATGTGGCATGGCACACAGTATGTGGCATGGCACAACTTGACCTCAGAAAAGGGTAGCTCCATCCGCGCAATCTACTGGGAAAAGTCCCTGGCCTGTGCTGTCCTCACATCTGGGCATTGTTTGGTGAAATTGTAACTGGCATGGGCCAAATCATGCCAAGGAGCATCCTGTCGATTAAGCAATTCAGAGGATCATGTGCCCTTTTCTGGGGCTATTCATTGTAAGAGTATGGCTATATCTACGTGGTGCCATGCTGAGGTTCTCTGGAGGGGAACAATTTTCAGAGAAAACAGAAAGGTGACTTATTTTCTCCTGTCAAAGGCTGATCTTGATTTTTTTTACCTGCGTACTTCATATCCGGATGCCATGCTGGTGAACACAAAAGCAATGTATAATAATGATGAGCACTGAGCAAACAGTAATTTCTGAGGGAATTAGAGTTGCACTGGGCAAAAAATAATTTTGCTGGCATTAGCAATATTCTCTTTAGTCTCACAATTTAGGAAGCACGTGGTCATCTGTAGGTGTTTCTCCGTGTACTTTTGATACTGTCACCTGAGATCTGGTTGTTGAGAGTTTGTGGTGCTTGTTTCAGGCAGCATTTGCTGCGTACAGAGCATAAAGCTCCCACTCCACGCAAAAATATAACCTGTTCTCAGAAACTGAGATTGCCACTCTCAGTGTAAAGGCTAGAACCACAATATTCACTGGTTTGATGTCACAGCTATGAATTATGAATATTTCTTAGTCATTGCCTGCAGACTAGAATGCTAACGAACAAGTGCAATTTCTCCCATTCATTTACTGTGTGTTGTTAATACAGAAAGGCCTTTTTACACATCTTTAGCTATCAATGCAGAGTAGTTTTTCATCCACAATCTGAAATCTTTAAAGTTCCTTACTGTTTCAAGCAGCTATTATGCTGATTTCAGTTTTTAAAAGAAACAAAAATTTTGGCTGTCTGTGTTTAGGATGCCTCGCTAGAAGTCTGATTTTCTCAGCTCTCAGCATGGGCTGAAAGCTTTTGTAACCACACCATGCCTCAGGGCAAGCTTCAGAAAGCCTGAAGAACAATATGAACACACATTTTTCTAGCCACACAAATAGCTGTTGGGAGTGTACAGCTCACCTGCTCAGGATATCTAGTAGCAAGCCAAGCCACTAAGCCTGGGGGCTTGTTTTTGGCAGTGAAGTTTATTTGCTCCTGATTTTAAAGAGGCTGTTCTCTAAAGATTCATGCTATTCTAAATACAGATGTACATGCATATTTATATGTACCTGTGTATGTGTAGAGATAGCACCTCCAGGCCAGGTTCAAGATAAGGATCCTGCTTTGCAACGTGCTATATAAAAATATCATTATATGCAATGTTTCCTATCCAATCTACTGCGTTAGGATAAGGATCCCTGGAGTTAGTTGTCTTGTGCTGTCCAAGGATAGCAGATCATCATCAATGACACTCTTCAGGATTGTAGACACTGTTGAGCCTTGAGCCCCAGGAACAGAAAGTTGTGTTTGTGCCATACCTTTTCCATCCAACCTATTGCAAGTGAGACCTTCTGTTCCCCACCAAGCAGATGATGAATCGTCTCAATTGGGCACACGTTCAGCACCAAAGACAGGACAAGCTGGGACATGTTAGCACCTGGGACCATGCAGTAGGTGAGGTGGTGATCTATAAATTTAAATTTATTTGTTGAAACTGGAGTGAAAAAATAAGATCTGTTGAATATCTAACTAATTGCTGGGGACGATGCTTCACAGCTTTTTTGTCTTCAACCAAAGTGGTTGCAGTCCTGTAACAGGCTCTAGTGAGCTGCATCTGATTCTTTCTTCCCTGAATAATAAGAGCTCCGGCAAGTCAGACCTTCTCTGCTGAGTGCCTGGTTCAGACCCACCTTCCTGTGCATCTGCTGCTCGTTCAGCAGCCTGATGTTTCCTTTCTTCTTTCAAAAAGGGATCCCTTCTCTTTGCACAAGTACTCTTCTCTCTGCCTCAAGAGAGAGCTGGAACAGGTTCAATCAGCTGTTACTGCTAATTCTCTGGAGTGTCCTAATTGTCTCTTTTCTTCATTTCCTCCCTTCATGACTTTCCTATACTGTTTTTGCAAAGAAAGCAAACAGGGTGGATTAGACCCGTCATACGCTGGCTGTTCTTTTTGTGTCTCTTACCTTGTGTTGTTAGATGGGGACCAAAGGTATTCACCCAGCCTCTGAATTGTACTTTTTCAGAGTCTGTAAACCAGAGCAGAATCATTACATGAACCATCCAGAAAATAATATTTTAGTGTGATGTGCAGAACAATTGCAGTGTTCCTTCCCTGCACCACCACCACCCCTCCACACATACACCATGCTAAATGTTTCACTTTGACACAGAATATTCCTCATACTGCTACACAACTCACAAGGGAAAAAATGGGCTTTTGGGGACATTTAAGGAATGTATGTGACACGGATTGGAAATATTCCAGAAGCAGCTCTACATGCTTTAACGACGCTTTCTCTGGCTATCTTGTTCGCTGCTGTAGTCGTGAACCAGAGGGTTCATCAGGTGATAAACTTGGTCACATTCCTGATTCAGTGGACTGATTCACAGGAGGTAAGCCTGGAGGTGAAACTCTGGAGTTAGAGTAGTATGGGAGACTAGGGGAGCAAGGAGGAAATTTCACAAAATTCAGTCATCAGTAAATTGGTCCACATCAACAGAATAAATAAAATATTAAAAAAAAAAAACAAACAGGAAAAAATACTGAAAAGACAATGAATTTGAACTTGTGCGTGCAGTTCATCTGACCTGAATGAGTCAGGTATTTTGTGTCCTAAAAGTGCTCATTTCTCTCTTCTGAATTGAGGGGAATTTAACAGTGTCCAGTTCAGATGTCAGCATACATCTGTAAGATATTTAAAGTGGAGGTCATTTAGATGAGATGCATCCCACCCCTAAAGACTTGCTATTTATGTACATGAAACTGGTAATCCAGTGTTAAGCCATCTTGAGCATTTTTTTTTATCGAAAATTTTGATTACAGACCCAGTTTAGGAAACTGAACGAATCTGTTATTTGAGAAAAATTGGCCGGAAACCAAAGGGAAGAACTCTGCTGAGCACGTTCTTCACCAATCACGCTCATCGCCAGTATGTTGTATCAGGCAAGTTGGAGATGAGAGACTTAGAGATGCTAATATGAGGCTGTAATGTAGCTAATATTATTTCAGCCTGTTGGTACAGAGAAAATTATTATTTTGTTTAAATATGTACCAGTAAAATATGGTTTTCCGCAGACTGAGGGAACCATCTCTGTGGTTCACAGGAGGCATTGTAGACCCATGCCATGCCACTAAGATCCAGTGTACGGAACACTGAAGAAGGTGAAGAGGTGGAAACAGATTTTGTAAAAAGGCATATTCTCAGCAGTCCTGGGCAGTGGAGATTCCTAATGAGATGTGCGTGGGTGGAAAATCAGTTTCAGTGAAAAATGATTCCTTATTTATACTGAATTTAGTACTGAAAAGTACTAAGCATATAGCTCACATCAAAACCCCTTAACAATCTGGTGTTTCAGCAGCTCTGGCAGCTCTGACAGCTGCACTTGAATCCATCTAATCAATGAAAGCTATAATTTATTCTAGGAGATGTCACCCAGGTCAGTCGAACCCCGGAACTGTATGGAACGTCTGAACTTCAGATGAACCTTTCCCAAGAACTTGGTGGCAGATGAAGTCAGCAGTGGAAATGAGTGTAAATGAACATCAATACAATCGGTTTTACAGTGCCTAATATTCAGATCAGACCTGATCAGCAAGACAGTTACTCAAAATCTTGAAACACTTAGATGAACATGGGAGTGTATCGGCTACAAATTCAAAAGGCATGGTTCAAAAATAGCATTGTGGTAATGTAATTAATCTTGTGCAAGAGAAATGTTATCTGACAGAAGGCTACCCGAAGCCAGATCAGTTAGCTAAAACAAAAAGCAGGTACTTCTTGAAGACAAATTGATACAAATTAGGTTAATACTGACAACTCCTATTATAAGGGAGCAATGGGTTTTGTGATCCATAGCGTATTAAATTATGAACGTAAGAACACAGGATGACACTAATAACCCATATGTCCTATCTATGATGGTGACTAGTACCAAATGCTTAGAGAAAGAAGAAACAGAAGAAAAAGAAAAAGAAATAGAATAACTCCCAGTAGGTAGTGATCTTTACTACTGGAGAGGGCTGGGGAAGTCTCCTAGGAATTATATGAACCAGAGTTTTCATTCAAACAATTTCATTTATTAGCCATCAAGGGATCTATGAAACATTTGCTTTTTAAACTTAATATGTTTCTGTTCCTATTTTAGGCTCCATTTACATTTTGGACTCCTTAACTATTTAAGCCAAAAGTTTCAAAAGTTAACTATATGTGAAAAAATTACTGCCTTCAGTTTATTTAAAAATCATTGCTTAACAATTTCACTGGGTTCACTGAGAGTTAAGTATTTCCATACTGAGCTAAATTCTAATTATCCCTTATACTGTAAGTACTCCATTTATTTTGGGAGACAATGGTATGCAACTTAGAAAAAGGGCAGCAAAATATTGCAATATTAATAAAAATGCGTCACAACAGTTTTGGAATAAACTATTAGGCTTTAAATCAGAGAAGTAATTACAGGCCTATTATCCAATATGGCTACAGCTGCTCTGTGTTTTTATACACACAATTGCTTTCACACATACACCATGAGGATTAGAATGAAATAAAGCCCACGAAAGAAAGTATTTATCCCGGGAGTTAGCATAAAAGCAAAGATTTCCTTTCCATACCAAGAAAAACGGAACCAAGCAGCTACTCGGTTATTTTGGATTCTTGTTCTTGCTTGACAATGATTAAAAATGTTAAGAGCACCCAAATGACATGTCAAGATAATAAATTAGGTTTTCTTTGTGAGCAGCATCTGTCATGAGAATTTCTATTTCTCTCAGCAGTATTTGGCTACTTATCAGAAATTCGTCCTTCCAATAAAGATTACATTATATTTGCTGTTTCATATAAATCTTTTTTTTTTCCCCTGTGAATATTGATACCATTTTCATGGTAAAACTCTGGAAATCCAAAGAGGGAAATGAGGAAAATGATCAGTCATAAGGGATCTCACAAATTGTCCATTTTAATGGAGTGAAAATCCAAAGCCCGAGTAGGTAAAATGCTTGTAGGTTTTTAGGAAATCACTACCAATATAGCTATGAGGTCCATTTTGGTCTGGCAGCCAATTTTCATGCATTTCTGCTGTGACCGTGCACAAACGTTTCTACCACGCTTCTCTTCTCCAATGTGATATTCAATTGCAGTCTAGCCTAATTCACTAGTTCATGTTTTCAAATGCCGCTTGTTTATGCTCACACATCACTTTCGTTCAGGGTGGTTTCTGTGAGCACAGGAGGGTGTTTTAGCCCCTCTAATCTGCTTTCAGAGCAAGTTAAAAAAAAAACAAACCACTAAACTAACTTTGAGGAGTGAAGTTTTTGTGCTACAGTCAGGAATTGGGAGAGGGCGAAAGACGAAGAGAGCCTGTATGTCTGGCGGCAGTTTCGTAATCAGCCCCTCTGCCGAGTTATCTGCCTTTTGCTTGCGCTGCATTCTCAGGACGGAGGCATCTCCACCCCGTGCCTTAGGAAGCAATGCGACATATACCTGTGGAATAACAAACCACGCGATCTCCTCAGGCAGAAAGAGCAGAGGAAGAGGAATGCTTCCACTTATCACAGCCACCACAGGCAGGCTGGCTCTTGACAGCACCGTCTTATCACGTCCGGAGCGGTGGCTCCCAGGCAATTTGCTCCTCCCTGTGCCTCGACTATCGGAGTAGCTTAGCTTTGAAAATACTTTGTGGGACAAAAGCAGGTGTCCTGGGGTACTGCCCTGACAGAAAGCCGTGCTATAATTGACACCGTGAGCCCAGTCTGCAGACAAGAAGAACCCCCTTGGTGTGAGCAACAGAAATGACATCGCGATAGGTGGTGGTGCAGAGGTTGATTGTTAGTGGGATAATTGCGCAGACGGAGGGCACGCGGGAGGGAACCGGGCATCAGGATGTGACGGAAAGGGCGCATACAGGCAGTGGGCTGGTGAGCCACCTTGCATTTGTGCATTGGGGCCACGTCAATGCCAGCATCACTACCCCAGTTTGTACACAGCAGCCCCCACTGCTATGACTCACCCAGGTCATGGCCACCATCTCCCACCAGCCAAAATGCTGCAGAGAAAACAGCCCCTTCAACTTGACTGTTGTTTCCTCCTTGAACCTTATTTTAGTTAAATCTGCCTTCTCATACGCAGCTTCAATGTGGCTTCCCTGGGCTATTTTTTCCCTTCATCTTATCCTACATCTTTGTTTATCTTCTGCTGCTTCATCCAGACAGGAAAGCAAAGGTTAGAAAGAGGACAAGAATTCAAGTAGGCACTAATGCAAGGTCCAGCCTTTCAGGGAAAAAGATAAAAGAATATTGAGACAGCAACAACAAAAAGACACAAGTAAGCATGGAGATGTCTTAGTGCTGGACAAAACTGACAGCTTCTGCCTTGCTACTTCCCTGGCTGGTGGAGACTTGCTGTTTGCCCATCAGGTTGCTCAGTGCTCCAGGTAGGAGGGCAGGAAAATATGACAGCTCAATGATTTGCACCTTTCCTGGCAAATAAGGAAAGAAGGTGTAGGAGTATAGTTTCTCCGTCTTCATCCTTTGGTATGAGTCTATGATGTGGGGGAGAATTCAGAAGGGACCTTAATCAACAGGGAGAAGGATGCTTTGGATTGCCACTGAGGCAGCTAACCAACAGAACAGCATTTAATGGGAGGCATAGTTTGGACTGGATAAATTTGAGATGAGTAAGTCAATGTATATTATTTCAGTGTTGCCTACCACATACTAGATACTTGACTACAGTTTTGTAAGAGCTTTAAATTATTGTGCATTACCTCACAACTGGTAAGGGGTGTTGGCAATGTGCTGGAAGACAGTTAAAAGGTCAGCTGAGATATGGTGACTTGGTTACAGTCAATTATAGAGCCATAACTGAAAACACACAGCTTGAATTTTGTTAAGTTTCTCAGGACCATTGTGGAACCAGTATGGGTAACTCTGCATTGTCTACCTGCGAGCCTTCAAGTGCTTGTCAACACATATATATTAAATGGGTAGCTAACCTTCGAAATCCTGGAAACTCATATTGACACTGAGTTTTTCAAGAGGCCATAACCATGAAATTCAGTGAAACATATGTCCCAAACTCAATTCAGCCCTATGCAAATCTCAGTAACTGGCTCCTGCGGTTGAGGTCCATTAGACTGAGGCAGTGTTTTTGTGAGCCCTTACACAGCAGTCGGCACAAGAGTCCTGTGGGATGCAGCAGGAACACTTGACACAACAGTTTTCCCTATAACAAATCTCAAGATGTTGTTGTCATCTCACTGCAAGACGTATTCTAATTTAAGGACCTTGTTGAAAGCCCCTACACTGTTGTCTTCTGTGCTGCCCAGAGTGTAGCCATTATCCTTGCTCATCTATCTGTGTATGGGAACATGCCAGAGCCCTTTTTGTTTTCTAAAACATTTGGAGTCAGAACTTCTAGTGAGTGCTTTTGACAATTTGAAGTTTTTCTCTTTTGCTTAGTTCCTGTAAGCAATGAGTAATTCTCCTTCGCATGATAAACTCCCTTGCCCTCTAAAATTAGTCTCCTGTGAAGAAACCACGTCAAAGCAGTGATCTAATGTCAAAAACATCTCTGGCTCAAGAAGCCAGAGCAAATAAGTGGGAGGAAAAAAAAGAAAATGAAAAAAACACCTTCCATGGCAATTTGGAGGAGAATTTATTTCTTCCTACAGAGCGCATGATGAGTAATTCCTTTGCAAATGCTAAATCCCCTCAGAAAGGGTTTTGGAGTAATATTCAAGTTCAAGTATTATGCTTTCAATATTGCAGTAAATATAATGGAACATCCTTGGATTAAAAATACAATTTAAGAAAGAAAAAAGCAGGCGGTGAAGTAAGAAAGAAGTATCGCAAGTGATGAATTAGTGCTCATAAATCACCCCCCTCTTCCTCAGCGGTTACTAGCACAGTTCAGCAGGGTCATAGAATCATAGAATCGCCTAGGTTGGAAGGGATCTTTCAGATCATCAAGTCCAACCATCAACCCAACACTGACAAAAACCATCAATAAACTATATCTCTAGGCCCCATGTCTTTTAAATACCTCCAGGGGTGGTGACTCCACCACTGCCCTGGGCAGCCTGTTCCAATGCTTGACAACCCTTTCACTGTAAAATTTTTCCTGCTATCCAGTCTAAACCTCCCCTGGCACAACTTGAGGCCATTTCCTCTTTTCCTATGGCCTGTTAGTTGAGAGAAGAGACCAACCCCCGCCTCGCTACGCCCTCCTTTCAGGCAGAGGTAGAGGTTGATAAGGTCTCCCCTCAGCCTCCTTTTCTCCAGGCTGACCAACCCCAGCTCCCTCAGCTGCTCCTCATAAGACTTGTTCCCCAGACCCTTCACTTCGTTGGCCTTCTCTGGACACGCTCCAGCACCTCAATGTCTTTCTTGTAGTGAGGGGGCCAAAACTGGACACAGCACTTGAGGTGGGGCCTCACCAGTGCCCAATACAGAGGCACGATCACTTCCCTAGTCCTGCTGGCCACACTATTCCTGATACAGGCCAGGATGCTGTTGGCCTTCTTGGCCACTTGGGCACACTGCTGGCTCATACTTGGCCAGCAGTCGATCAACACCCCCAGGTCCTTTTCTGCCAGGCAGCTCTCCAGCCACTCCTCCCCAATCCTGTAGCGCTGCAGGGCATTGTTGTGACCCAAGTGCAGGACCCAGCACTTGGTCTTGTTGAACCTCATACCATTGGCCTCAGCCCATCAATCCAGCCTGTCCAGATCCCTCTGCAAAGCCTTCCTACCCTCAAGCAGGTCAACACTCCCACTCAACTTGGGTCGCAGCTCTCTCGCCCAGCTGCCAAGCCGGGCAGGAGTCCTGCCGTGCTGCTCACGAGGCAGACAAAGCCCGGGGGGGTTCCTCCAGGCAGGGTCTGCTCGGCACCACAGGGAATCTTATGTTTCATAGTCTTTTAATTTCCTCTCTACATGAATTAATTTTTTTTTTTTAATAATAGAAGGCATCCATTTTTACCACGTTGGTTTTCTCTTTACCAACCAAACAACTTTCCTGGGTGTACTGTCAGTTTTGTAGCTTTTACCTGAACCACAGCTTATCTTTTAGAGAGACAGATGGAGACTTGTTTAAGAACAGACAGATTAAAGATCAAAGTGATATAAAGATGTCCAGTGATGGACACACAATCTAAGTTCTAAGTGAGTAATTTCTAGATGTTAATTCCCTGCCTTACTACTGATCTAGTCTGAAATGGACAAAATTTTGTTTTCTCTGGTAATTTTTAACTATCTTTTGATTACAAAATAGAGCTCCCAAAGTTTTATTTTGTCACTGTAAAGTTTGGATCCCAAATCCCAAATCAGTCTTGCAGCTTTTCTGAATGCTTTGCAGCTTCTCAACATCCCTTTTTGAACTGTGAGGATTTGAAGGAGTCTTAGCAAAGCTGGAAATATCTACCTACTCCCGTTGGCAATGCCAGTCTATGCAGCCAAAGATTGCTTCTCAGCCATAGATCAAGCTCCTACTATCACACTTAAAGCACTTATTCAAAGGATGATCTACTACACTATTTCTGAGTTCGGTTTACTGAGACACAATACCGGTTTGCAGCTCCTCCAACTTGTCGAAGAAATCTATGTTCGCTTGTCTGAGATAAATTACTTTGCTCGTATTGAAAAAAAAATCATCCTCTCCAATGGTCCTTGTTTGTGATGTGCTTCATCCTGCTCTGTATAATCAACCAGCTTCCATAATTATTTACCGTTCACACAATAGTTCTATGTCATTGCACCATCTCTTAATTATCCAAGCAAAGGCTTTTCCAGATTTCCAGATCATTTTTATGAATGAGATTGGGCCAGGAAGAGAGCCTTTCTGTGCTCTTCTGGAAATGTGTGTACTGGATGATGATCCACGGCTGTTTCATTTAGCAGTGTGATGTTTAAGCTACTTAAGAAGAACTTCTGTAACTTTCTTTTTTGTTATTGTGCTAGTATTTTTTCACCCAGTTACATCAGCCTCTGCAGTGTCATTCAGCCCTAAAGGCTGGGTGTATCTGCCTTTCCACGGCTTTTAGTTGAGACCTCAGTCAGGTTGAGCTCCAGCTTTGCCCGCTCACTTTGCCATATACTCACTGAACTTTACAGTAGACCAATAGGTAGTGGCCATATCTTAGAACTTATCATACTAAGGAGGAACACGTTACACACACAGAGCAGGGGCTGTCAGACTCAGTATGCTGCAGGGTTTGGAGCTCTGCCACAGAACTGGATGGACATGGCCATGGTCACTGGTTTATGGTTGGATAAAAATTGCTGTCTGAGTTCGTGTGAATTATGGAAATTGCAGCGAAGCAGGAAGCAAAGAGATGATTGTGGTGTTCTTAATTACCATGCACCTGCAACTGCAGACCAGAAGCACTGCTATTTAAACAGTGATTATCATTCAATTCCCTTTCAAGCAGGAAAGGAACAGGAGGAATGTGGGAAATAAGCTTTTTCAAGGAGTTGGGGCTGAGTCAGTTGCCTAAAAACAGACGACTGATCATAAAGTCTTCTAAGTCAAAGACATAGGTATGAAGCTGCCAAATTTGGCACAGGATCTATAGTCCTATGCCAGGCCTGTCCTTCCAGACCAGAGACGAGGTGGGATAACTGTGTTCTGAAATGACACTAGAGCCCTCTATGTAAGTAACTGAATCCCACCATAATCTTATTTAAATGTAGGTGTCTGTGGGACAGCTTGGTGTCTAACCTCCAATTATATTTAGGGGTGATCTAGTCAATAGTCAATTACTCTAGACAGAGACTGAATCTCTGAACATTTAAGGACAAAATAGGCAAAGGGCATTTGCTTTTCTTCCTTTATGTTGAAATATACTGTGTAACGATAATTGGACTCAGTAATGCTGCACAGGTCTATAGTCTATAAGGGACTATACATTCTGCAGTTTCATTCCAATATCTTCTCGACAGTAAGGCTAATAATGGTTTGACATAACATCTTTGGGGTTGGAATAAAGCTAGGCAGCTATCGAGGTTGTAGTTTTCAAAGAAGAGATACTTACAGTGGTAGCAGAGAAGACACAAAAAAAAAGAAACCCAACCAAATTTCCTTTAAGGATTTACCCAGCAGAAAAGGCACATTTGGCTAAGCCCAGCCTGAAGGACAGCGGTGTTGGTATCAGCAAGGCCAGGTTACTTGCCAGTACAGAGGGCTCAGAAACTTTGTCCAGTGGTGGCACAGCACTCTCAAGGGTAGTAAAAGCTGTGGCAAGATGTGGCAAGTGTCTTAATGCTAGCCTGGCCTGACCTGTCTCTTAACCAGGCATTTAAGACAATATATGACAGTTGTTGCAGAAGATAATGGGAAGCGTTCTTGTCCTTGTAAAAAGAGGAAAATACCAGGATCTCGGGAAGGAGCAAAAGGAGCTGCCCTTTAGCTAAGATAGTGTCTGCATGGAGGGGAGCAAGAGAGTAGGCAAGGAAATGAGGGCACTGTGTTGGGCATAAATTGGTTTCAGGGGCAATCTGTGTGGGTGGAGGTCAGGGACTGCCCTGTGCTTGTCACAGCTGGTTCCATTCAGCTATGAAGATGATGCGAACAACTAATCAGGTGCCAAAACCTTGTGCTCAAACATACTTAAGGAAAAGTGTCAGCTGCAAAGGTTAAGACACGTGGGAAGAGACACATGAGGGAACAAGTGGAAGGAGATGTTGTTGGGGACATGACTAGAGGTGCTCCATACCAGCAAAGGTATCTCTGAGGGGACGGCACCTGTTGGTGACCCATACTGGGGTATGGATACCCCTAAGGAATTGTGGCCATGGGCCACCCACACAAGCACAGGGACACCTCTGAGGGAATTACTGTGAAAGCGGTGTTTCCCTAGGTTTTTGTTTAATTGGATATGTCTTTCTCTTCTTTTTTTACCACGCTATCCAAATCAATAATCAAAAGTTGTTAACTAGCAATGAAGTAAATTAAATAACATTCCCTAAGTAGAGACTACTTTGAACCTGATAGTGTGTCAGGTATATAACCTGCCTCTTTAGTGTCACCAGCTGGAGCAATGCAGGTCTCCAAGTTCTCTGGACTCTCATTTAGGGAGTGCTGGCCCCACACCTAGCTATGAACAGACCGAAGGAATAACCTTGATAGGGAGAAGGAGGCTGTAGTGCAGTGGTGAACCTTTCTTTGAAGAGGGTGACCAAACTGTAGTATCCAGCGCTCCAGGTCTTGGATACCTTACCAGGCCTTCAGGTACTTCTAAAGGTGAATGATTGTGTTCTTTTGATCTTACTTCAGTTTGCTAATACTCACAAGTAACTTTTTCATTAAATGGCTCTAAATTATGACTGAATAATAATAATAAAAGGAATTAAACTAGCCTTACCTCTGTCCTAGGAAAAAATTATGCCATTTTCCAAAATGAGTACAGCACAAAGCCCAGCACTTAGCAGTATTACAGTGTTGTAATTTGTGGAGATCTTGCAGCGCTGCTCTCCTCCTGGCTCTAGCTCTGCTGTGTACTAAAGAAATCCTGCATCTCTGGGAAGACAGGGTAAGCTCACATCCTCTTGTCATACCAGAAGTCTGGAGAAAAGGAGGCTGAGGAGAGACCTTATCACTCTCTACAACTACCTGAAGGAGGTTGTAGCGAGGTGGGGGTTGGTCTCTTCTCCCAAGTAACAAGTGATAGGACAAGAGGAAATGGCCTCAAGTTGCACCAGAGGAGGTTTAGGATGGATATTAGGAAAAATTTCTTCACTGAAAGGGTTGTCAAGCATTGGACCAGGCTGCCAAGGGAAGTGGTTGAGTCACCATCCTTGGAGGGATTTGAAAGACATGTAGATGTGGTGCTGAGGGACGTGGTTTAGTGGTGGATGTGACAGTGCTGACCTAGCACCTAGGTTGGTTAGCACCTTGGTGATAAGGGACATCATTTGGTGGTGCACTTGGCAGTGCTAGTTAACAATTGGATTCAATGATCTTAAAGGTCTCTACCAACCTAAACAATTCTATGATTCTAAGTCGCCCATTTTAGCTAATAGGAGGTGATTATGGAAATGATAAGAGTATGGCTGGTAGCTTTTCCTGCAACAAAGGTATGCCTTCTTGGCTGCTCCAGACTTTGGTTTCTTTGACCTAGACTTTTCACAGTTTAGGACTTAGTATGCTGACTTAGGACCTCTTCATCCAGGATACCCACTGCTTCTTATTTGAGTGGTAGCATCAGCTCTGTGAGTACATAAGCATGACAGTTCTTGCAGTTACACTAGTTTAGGTTTGTGTAGAGCCTTTACTCACAAGTGGAGGAAATCCAGCTATTTTCCGGTTCTGGAAACATGAGAATGTCTGTCCAGGAACCCATACTACTTGGTTCACAACTGTAGGCCAGGGGTGAAAGCAACATTCCTAAACACTTCCAGGTTTTTAAGAGAGAGAGGGAGGAAAAAGTGGGTTTCTGGTCAAGCTGACAAACCCTGAGTGCTGAGCAGGTCTCCCTGCTTCCCCACGTGTAATGGAAACAAGGCCTTAATCATAGCATTGTCTTCTTGCTTTACAAATGACTTTTTTTTCATAGAGTAACATGGTTTTGAGGTTTGCATTAATTGGTATTATTAAAACTAAACAGTAAGCAGAGATAATACAACGTCATTTTTTCTGAGGACCTCTTAAATAAGATTTATGTTTACAGTAATTCATGAAAGGCAAATAATATTTATACATGGCAATGGAGGAACTTCAGTAGAATAGAAAACATTTTATTTCTTAGGACAGAAAACACAGAAATAGATAGAATCACAGAACAAATTAAGCTGGGTCCCTTAAATTCTCCCCATATATCATATACGCCAGCCCCTGACCCTCTTAATGGCTCCCTTCTGACTTCTCTCCAGTTTGCTAATCTCTCTCATATGAGTAGATATACTTAAAACAATTACATGAAACAACAATTCCCGACAGCAAATCATGCACCGGAGGTGGAATCCCTAGGATCCAAATAGAAGTTAATGGCTGAGATTATCATCTGGGATCCTTAATGGTCACTGAAGACAAATAAGCTCTTCCCATCTTCTGTCCTTCTAAAGCAGACATTAACTATAGGTTAGGTGACTTTGCATCCCAGATCCCTTCACTGACTACAAAGAAGCCAGGGATGACTGCCTCCGGTGGAGGCACCACCACTGTAGATATCTGAGGGCAGATGACAGGAGTCCTCCCCCCATGACTGCGCTTTGGTCTTTGCTGGGAAGGAAACACAAGGCACACAGTTTTGCACTGGAAGCCCTGCAGGCAGCAGCCCCTGTACTCTGAGTGTTAATCTTTGACCAAAAGATGCACAAAAACTGTTAACCCTGCTTTGCCCCAAGTGGGATGGTGAGTGGCAGGCACTTGGTCTCCTTACCACTTGTCAATTCCCATCTAACATGAAGTAGCATATTTAAGTCTCCCGAACAATTTCCAGGAGAAATCCCTCCTGCTCCTGTTTAGGCAGTGGTAACGCCCCAGCTGCTGGGTTACAGACATCCCATTCTCAGGGAGACCCCATGAAGTTACTGAAGACAACAGGAGTGACCTAATGGACTTAAAAAAATCAGCACATCACCTTTGATGTGTATTAGGACTGGACTACTTGTGCTGCTTCCTCACACATTGTTTTTTAAAGATACGATCACTTTACAACATTGTGTTGACAGTAATTAATGCATTTAATTTTCTGTGTTACTTTAAATAAAATAAATTCCTTAAAGCGACTTGGGAAAAGTTTCTCTTCACAGTTTCTTTTTTTTTTTATTTGCCATATAAACGGCAGACGCTCCCACATAACTGCTCAGTAGGTTGCGGCAGGCAGCTGCTTTCTCTGCTCGTCCAGTTTACAGCAGCATTCTTCCCTTGAGAGCGATTCATGGCATGTCTGAGCAAGCCAAGAGCTAGCCAAGTGGGACAGTTGGAACTGGCTTCTGTGCAGCTGGTTCTTTGTACCTTCTTTCTTCACTAGGCAATCGCTTCAGAGTAGCTGTGTGTGTCCACAGAGCTCGGTGGGTTTACCCCTAGCTGGTACTGGAGGACATCTCCCTCCAGAGGTGCCCGTGGCTGTCCGTTGGCTGTAGCGGGAGCTCAGGTTAGGTGTGTTGTAGAATGTTGTTCCAAAGATGCTGGAAGCTAAAAGTCTTATCAAACTGGAAGTGGACTTACACCTCACATGCCTGTGAATTAAGACTCCCTTAACTGGCTTGCGTTTGACGGCCCCTGGCCATACCTCACCTATAAGTAACTTGGCAGCGGTCTGAGGGACACACTAGGGTTTTCCCTGCCAGGGCTGGTCACCAGATCTCGATGTGTCTGGCTCATTGAGTCCTGTAAGGAGCCTACTAGATGACCTCTCCTCCACCCCAGAACCAAGGGGCATGAGGGTTTCATGCTGGAAAGAACAAATTTAAGTAGTATCTGGAAGCCCAGAAAAGCAAGTTTAACTGGCAATATGAGCTAAATATATGCATAGAAGGACTCATGGTACTACTGGGGAGAACATACATCTGAAACAGTTAAACTAAGAGAACTCGATGTTCACCTGCTGTTACATTTTCCTTGCCTCCTCTCCTACAAACCGTGCATGTTCTTCCTCCAGCAGGCCGATGTGCCTTTCGGAAAAGGCTTTCTTCCTGGCAGCATACGCCTGCTGGCTGAGAAGGGGTAGGGGATTTCTAAATGGCTCTCTCTGAACTCAAGAGAAAGTCACAGTCACTGCACTGATTTTTTCCCCCATTGCATGATAAGAGTTGGGGTAGGCAGGATGAAAAAGGGAAGCAGGAAGGGTGTTACCAGCAGGGAAACGTTTTTGATCTGAAAATGGAAATGCTCAGTAAGTTTTCAGATAGGAAGGAGTTTCTCCTCTTCACACCAGCAGACCAATCCCTAGGATACTGTAAGAACTCCCTGAGTGGTTCTGAAAGGCTGTAAATGCCACAGCCATCCACCTAATTCCAATTTTCATGCTTTGCATTACCGATGTTTCTGTGGAAATAAAGAAAAAGCTTCTGTGTGAAAAAACCTCCAGGTCCAGTGAAATCACTAGAGCTGTGGTTTTAGTGTCTGCGCCTTCTCATTTTTTTCTTACTAGATCTTTCCTGCTTAGTTTTAGACCGTAATGGCTTCTGCTGCTGTGTGACTTTATTCACTGGCCTCACTGCAGTGTTTGTGGAGGAAGGTGGTTTCCACCATGTTGGACCGGGTACGCTACAAGTTTACACAACCTCTTACTATAATACATGGAAGGAAGAAATAGCTTATTTTTGGCCCAAGTTAAGGGGACAACCAGTGGTCGCGCTGCTGTTTTGACACAACACTTACATGCAATTTGACCTGTTTGCCACCTCAATTCTTATCTTTTCCATCCTAAAAGAAATACTGATGCCGTTCCTCATTTCTTGCTCTGGACATTAAACGGATGCAAGGATTTTAAGTCATTCAGTCTTGAATGTTCTCCAAACTAGTCTTGCTTCCTCATATACTGCTCTGCTCCATCTCACTATGCCAGTGAGCTTTGCTGAACTGTTGTGCTACTTCTGCTACCACAAATGTTTCCCTGATCTCAGGGAAAAACCTATTGGGAAAGGTGGAAAAGAAGAACTCCTCTACAAGCAGGGAATATAGAAATAGAAAAATAAATAGGAAACCGTCTAAAGCAAGGGACTCATCCATTCTAGGAAAGGAACTTGGGTATTCTTGGGGGAAGAGAGACTTCTAATGTTGACTTGATATTTTGCCTTTCCACAGCTTAACTTGGGTTTCAAGATTATTGAGAAAGGGTATTTGTGCCCTGGCTGGTGGGCTTGGTTCAAGCATTGCTCTGAGTCCCGCTTGTTTTAATGGGATACCATGCCGCAGGCAACATCCCTCCTCTCCGGCAGTGCAAGGTGTGCTCCTGGCTGCCTGTTGGCAAGGCATTCATTGAGCTCTGGAAGGAACATCTCGCCTTCTTTCCACGCTGCGGCTAGGCTAGCCGTGCTTCAGTCCAGCCCAGCTGGGGCAGCTTGGGCTGTGGAGTTGAATAGATGTGATGAAGGAGAAGTAAATGGGGTGTTCCTGAATGCAACCCCCTGAGCGGAATGAGCATCATCCCTACCAGAAGGGTAGCTCTTTTCTGGGGCAGTGCTTACACACCTGGGACTTCCCACTTGAATTTGTCCCAGCTGGTCCCAGCTGCCAGTGCCATGATGCTGGAGGATGGAGATGGCCATGGCAGGAGGCAAATCTGTCCTGCTGCACTGTGGAGATGGCTGCTGCTTTATGCACCTGTCCCTCGTACCCCTACTATGCAGCTGACACAGGACAGCTGGATTGTCCCTGAAATTGTCTCAGCCGATGGAGCTCACTGTCTAGATGGCTACATGATGCAATGACGCCTCATTTGAGGACGTGGATTTAATTAGGCAACTGCCTTAGCGTACACACACCAGCTAAGCAAGTCTTGGCAAGAGAGCTCTGCAGTGCGAGTAGGGGCCCCTGCGGAGGAATTGCCATGTAATAATGAAATGAATTTGAAGAGTCCAAAAACGTAGCATTTTCTGCAATCCCGTACACAGAGAGGCAATGAAACACTACGTTCCTTGCAGAACTCGTGTCTTATCTTGTTCCCTCCTTTGAAAGTAGGAGAAAAATCAAGAAATAGTCAACACAGCTGGGCTTTTGTTTTTGTTTACTTGGAAAACTTGTTTTAACCATCAACTTTAGCAAATTTTGGCAGTTACAAACCTGTACACTTTTTTTTTTCGTTATTTTGTTTTTATAGCAAAAGAACACAAGACAATACTGCCAACAGCAATTATGAAGGAACAATTAGTTTTCGGATGAAGGGCTATACCCACTCAAAGTGATAAACCTTCCCTTTTGCATAAGGTTGAATTTGTTGTCATTGGTGAAATGACATCTCTTAATACCTACTTGAAATGGCATAAAAATCATATCTCTAGTTTTTTGTGCAAAACACATTCATTTAAAAAAAGTCAATAAAAAACATCTTCTTAAAAACAGAAAAAAGTTAAACAAAAAGAGCTGAACCCAAAGGAAAGTTACAGTACATTTTGAAATGAGTAAAAAGTTTTCAAATCTAAAACTCTTTTGTTTTTTTGCTGTTACCTTAGAAGTTTAAACCAACTTTGATGACTCTTTAGAATTGTATCAAACAAACAAACAAACAAACAAAAAAAATTAAAGCGACCTGATTGGCATCAAATATCTACAAAAGCCTGGTAATTTGAAACCATTATATACATTATTTTATAAACTTCTTTTTAAACACCAAAACATACATCTTTTACAAACCAGCCTGCTTGCGACAGGTAAAATTTACAAGACAATCTTTTCCGATACAGTGCTTTAAAGAGAACTGCTTTCACTCCTAAACATCTTTGTCACCTCCTGAAAAGCGGCAGTATGGGCTCTTTGCATTGTTAAATAATAGCGATTCAGGTATTTCTATGACAGAAGAATGCTACAGTTCTGAGGGCTCCAATCTCTTTCCACATTACAGTTCAAGTGCACTCTTAACACTGGTAAAGATTACTTATGGCCTTTGTGTAATACGACATATTTGCAATTATTGCTTTTCATTATTACATAGAGAAATGAATTTAATTTCATTTCCTCCCCATCCGCCCATCCCTTGGATGATGCAGCTGATTTACTAACTGAATGGCCCTTCTGATAATGGAGATGTTAAATGTCAAGTTTATGAAACACAGGCTAAATGCCATGGATAATGGGCAATAGTCTAAATTTCTAAGGCTCAAAACACAGTTTGGTGTATTGAGAGGAACAGAGATGCAAACAGGCAAAAAGCACAGATTTACGGCATGGTAGATGATGCTAAACCATCAGAGAATGAATGTGTAGATGTAGCTCTATCATTGGAAACCTATGAAATGTCCATTATTAATCAGTGAGTAGCTCCAAAAAATACCAACAAACCACAGATGTGGTTTCACTACTGGTTTTAAAAAGCTGGTTTTCTCCATTATTAAGCATGCTACCTTTTCAAACAAAGCTTAGCAAAACTGGTCCAGGGCACCTTCAACTCTCTCTCCCATGACTGCAGTCATTATCGGCTATAAGGACATGCTACACCATTCATTTAGCTTTTTCAAGCAGGACTCGGTGAGGAGTAAAGCTGTGTTCTTAACCATTTGTCCTGTCCAGCCCACATTTCTCTTTGCAATGGAAGTTATACTGAGCCAAGAAAAAAAAATTTTATGTCATATTGTCCAAGTCGACCACCTCCCTGGCTCACAGAGACAACAGGCTGCTGCCTCCCCAGTAATCAGCATTTCAGTGGCGTGTATTCCCTCGCTGTGCTGCACCCAGTCGGAGTTTCTGACTGGAGAGGGTACCAATACATCAAGGCTTGCCCTACTTCAGACTACACTAGAGAATTTGGAAAAGGGGAGAAAAAAAAAATTGTGAAGACTGGAATTTAACTTGTCTGTGGGACATGTGGAGAGGGAGATCCCGCTTGAGAGATGGAGCACACAACTTTCTGACTTCAGGAAAACAGCAGCAGTGAGAAGCTTTTGACTCCTCCCAGCCTTGTACTGCAACTATAGGCTTAGGAAACCCATGGGATAATTCAGGATCAAAGATGTCACCCAGCTTTAGGAAAATAGCTTGACTGCCTGGAAATCACGGCACTGTCATGTGTCTCTGCATTGTGACATCTTCCTGGTTGCCTTCATATGCTGTGTCCTATAGGAGGGTCCTAGAGAAAGGCAACTTTACGGTGGTCTTCTATTGAGGCCGTCTGTTTGGCCCCATGGGAGGGAAATGATGCTGCAGCTCCTTGGTGTCACCTTTGGTCCTTTCCCCTGCTATACGATACTGGCTCAGGACTGCAACCATATCCAGTATCTATGGTTTTGCGGGGTGTGTGTGTGTGCGCCTTTTTTTTTTTTATAGGATGTTTATAATATGAAGGCAAAATAATTAACATCTTTAAGAAAGTTACATAAGCCTAATTTTTCCTTTTGCACAAGGCCACTAATGCGTTATTGTCAGCATAAAGTATGTTGTCAGTCACTTTAAGGCTCTTTCCATTGCCAGAGTTACCAAAAGGCTGTCAATGTGCATGACATTCTCAACCTGATCAAAACCCAGGCAGCAAGCACCCTGTTACTCCGACTCATGCACCCTTGGCAAAGTCAGTCAGTGGTTTCTGATACAATCATGCATTTGCATTTCTATAAGTTGCTTATTTCTGTTGTTGTTTCTTTACAAAAAGCAAACACTACCCTGAGCCTAAGAATTATAATCCACTGATGCTCAAAAGTACTTTATTAAGTCTATGAAACCTCTCCTAGAGATGCTCCCGAAAGAAAATACCGTGTAGTGGAGCCATCTACAGGAACGTGAGTTGAAATACGACACACAGGATAAGCAGAGATGTGAGGGGAAGCTCTAACAGAACCGGGGACCTGGCAATGACAGCAGCAGCAATATAAAAATCATCACATGGCAGAAAAAGAATTACATATTGGATGGAATAATATGACCACTAATTCTTACATTAGGTTATGAATGTGTTATTATCTTCCAGGTTAGAAGATTATGGCTTGTCCATGTAGAGCAGGAATTAAAAAGAAAATAAAATGGTTTGGATTAACAAGAGAGATGTTAACATGAAAACCTTACTCCCTAAGAGGTATTTCACCTTAAGATCTGCATTCAGGTCTTATCACTACCAAAAAGAGCCAGAACAAAACCAGAAAGGCCACAGAAGTACCAATATTGGCAGAGGAGCCTCTATTTGAAGATGGATTAGGCCTATTCGATTTGGAGAGGAGGAGATATTGAGGTATAGAAATCATGAGCGGGACAGAGAAGGCCGAATGGGTGATCCTTGGCACCTTCCCAACAGCACTTTAATAAGTAGGCGTTCAGTGAAATGCAATGGCAACAACATCAAAACAGAAAAAGTACTATACATTGTATTTATGCATATTTTACTAGTAAAACTCACTACCAACAAGATATTTCTGAGGCAACAAGCTTGGTAAGAAACATTGATTATTTTTTTGTATGGCAACTGCTAGGCTCCCATGGTGTTCTCCCTCGTGACACGCTCGATATGTCCAAGTAAAGTTTTGATATCGGTGTCTCAGGCTTACTCAAGAATTGTCACTACAGGAAACAGATGGCAAGTACAGTTCATAACTAGCTGGGGGCTCAAACAGAACTAACTGCATAATGGATAAAACCGTCTCACACCAAAACTGAGTAGGAGCACACCCCATGTGAACTGCAGCCCGATGCTAAGAGAGCATCACGTTCTCAGGAAGTCACACCAGCTTTAAAAGTGCAGCTAGATTTGCAGCTTTGTTTTCCAAACGGAGATGTTCCTACTCTTCAAGAGACATCAATCTAATTGCATCTGCTTTCCTGCAACATAGTCTTCATGACCAGTGCAAGTCATCCTCTACCTGTGCCTCTAGGCTTGCCAAACCATTTCGTGGCTTATTGGCAAATCTCTCAGTTCCTTGCAATCGCGATACAAATCTCCATTTTTTTATTCTTCTTGAAAACACAGGGATAACAGCAGGGAAAAGGGGTTGAAACGTACCATGAGCACATTCAGAATATATCACTGTTACAGAAGCATGTTTACTTTGAGAAGACCGAGTGACATTCATAAATTCAATGGACAGGAACTATTTGCAGACAAGTACTTGCTAATACTTGTATGTGCAGTACGTGGTCTTTCTAGAAGTTCACTCAATTTATTCATGTATCTGTATAATGAGCTGTTTACTAGTGAAGAATTGCTGCATCACCCCAAAGAAAATATCTGCACCACTCTTTCACAGCTATATAAGCTATTGGAGGGAAGCAGCAACAGATTGTACCTACACAGAGAATTTTAGAAATCCTGTTTTATTAAAAGTGTTACAAGCTGCAATTATTTAAATGACATTCTATGAACAATTTCTTTTTGTTGGGGGCAATTATGTGAATAAACACTTCCTGTATGTCAAGAAATGGCCCATAATTTAATTTTGAGTGAAACTCAAGTCAGTCAAGAACATGTTGCCCTGGAATATAACTGCTGAAACTATTCAGCTAAGATGTTTGACCAGGAGACAGGACGTGGAAAGCAGCAGAGGAAAACTGTTAATGAATCTGTTCGTCTATAACAATGACTGAATTATGCCATGGAAGAAATGGATGAAAACCCAGCAGTAATGCAGACTGCAGACTCACATTCACTGTATAAAGTACACAGATGCTGTAAAATACAGTGGTAAAAACATTTTCATAGAACTAAGCAACAGGTATGTATAATCTGCTTTAACACATTGAGTGAAAACCCCCTATTTCCATATTGCACTTAGCTGCTCAGGCCAAAGCAGTGTGAAAGGCCATTTACTCCCATCAGGCTGAGGGAAGCAGAAAAGCATACTGATGCCGTGGTTTTCCTTATCCCACAACCATATTCTGAAGTCTGCAAACAACCTTTGGAAGTCCTCAAATCCTAGGAAATCACACATCCAGCGGAAAATCTAGGGACAGATCTTTGGCTGCAGCCCGTCCGTGCAGTTCCACTGACCGAGTCAGTTCACATCAGCTGAGAACTCATCCCGTAAACTCTAAAGATGGACATTTGGCAAATGACGTTAAGCTAACGATGTGAAGTTTCAGCTGCTTTATATGCAACTTAATTGCAAACAACTTTACGGCAATAATTGCAGCACGATGACTGCTGCTAGAGAGGCGATTGCCCAAGCAAGGAATTTCAAAAGAAATCAGCAGCGCTTTGTAGAGAGTTGGGTTTCCCGATGTTTTCAGAGACACGTTGACGTTGCATACAGAAGTCAAGGGAGGCTGTGCATATGCAGCTGAGGCAAAACTGGGCCGTTACTGAGCAAACTCTGACATTTTTAGAAGTCCACAGGGGTGAAGTTATGCACATGCACCTGCCATCAGGTTTTAAAAAATGGCAACCAAAGTAGGCCAATTTGTAGTAAATATACGCTGTGTATATGTTGCTCTATATGCACACAAAGCAGAATGAAATGCTATGCAATGAACAAAAGTATAGATAAATATTTATGGACAAATGACTGGTCGCTTGTCTTTCATAGGTCAATTTGTAAATGCTGTTTTTTCAGCCATCTGACGTGTTGTACACAGCAGCCCCAGCCATCAATTGCTTTCACTCTTTCACTGACATAAAATTTCATGCAACAGTGCATCTTGGAATGATCCATACCAGTTCCTTAATACTGTGGGGAGATCATAACACTGTAACACTTTTAATAATACAATACCAAAAAAAAAAAAAAAATCAAACTTTGGGGGAGAGAAAGAAATTATTTAGCAATTATTGTGTCCCCCTGCCTCAAAAGTTGAGTTTTACTCTTGGTAATAAATAGAAGGTACATACTCTCCAGATTGTCTGTAACAATTTTGTGATGTGTAATACATAACACAATTGGTCTCTTCGTGTCTGCACATACAGTATCATTTCTGAACAAGTTAATAATGGGTTATACTGTATTTTTGCCTTGCCCAATATATATAGATACGCCTTCAGCAAAATTTCTTCTCAATATTTATACTATTAATTGGACCAAATGACCAAAAAAAAAAAAAGAAGAGGAAGAGGAGGAAGAAGAAGAAGAGGGGAGCTTCCTTTACACTTGTGTTTGATGCTGGGTCTCCACAAACGGAATGTGAACATTTTCTAGGTTGAGTTCCTCCACGCTTTCATAGTCACTCATGGCTACTTCGGAGTCATCAAAGCCGCAGCTGGCTGAGACGTCAGAGGAGGAGGCATCTAGAGAGTTGTGCAAGGATAAGGGCATCTTACCTGCACTAACGTTTTCTGTGTTCTGGCTTGGGCCAACAGCAAAAGTACTAAATTCGTTCCCAGTCTGAGACCCTGCGGTGTCCGTCTCATTGGGGAACTGGTGAGGAGGGAGGTATTGGCTAGGGTGGAAATGTGGCCGTCGCCTGCAATCGGGGCTGAGTGTACTTGCCATTGAGACCGGCTGCGAGGGCGGGAGGGTTTCATATTGGTCCGGATAATCCTCTGGAAGAGGAGGTGGTAACTGGTCCTGGCTTAAAAACTCCTCTTCGTGAGGAGGAGGGTAGTCGCTGTCAATGTCGTAGCCACCAAGGTAGTAATCCGTTTCCAGCTCTCTGGTGCTGCCGTGGTGAGCCGAGCCTCCATCTGCCGTCTCAAAGTTGGGCACCTCCTCGATGTCGGACAAGCGAGCACTTGGCATCCAGTCAGAGGTATCCCAATGATACGCTGCAGCAGGAAAGAGAACCACAGAGCTCCGTTAGGATGGGGTCACTAATGAGAACGAAGCGTCCTGCATGCACTCGCCTCTCAGTCCTCGCAGCACGTTCAAATCACAGCATGCGCCACAGGCCATCGACACAGGTCAGCCATGCTCTGACCGGAGGGGTAGGGAGGGAGAAGAAATTGTATTATGATGCTAATGCAAACAGGCAAAGAAACAAAACACGGCCACTCTCAGGCACTTCGCTTTTTAGGATGCTACTAGGTTGTATTAGAAACTACGTGTCCAAGAAATCAAACTTACAAAAATCTCTGAATTAATGCTTTTCACAGCTATTTGAAAAAAATCTATAAAGGCATGCTTATGGTATCACTCTAATCTCCCCTTCCACCTCCAATGACTTCGTTTCAAGAAAGAAAGTGTGCAAGCAAATAACCTGATTGACTGAAAACTGGATCCTGAAATATAAAAAGAGTGGCTGGCCATTCTCATGCAGCACTTGAACGCAACAGAATTCAAACAAAAGAGGACACGTGAAGCAGTTCAAGAAAAAAACAGATCAAGTTGATGCCCTGCCCACCCCAGCCCAGTCCAACAGGCAGAAAGTGTCTCAGAAAAATCACCTCTGTTGTAGTTCTGTCCTTGATCCATAACAGACACTGTCAGATACAAAGTGAAAAGTAAAAACTGGTAACTCGGAGCTTGTTACCAGCATAGCATTACACGTGAAAATACAAAACTCTGCATGCATATTTCTAAAGTACAGCTGCCTCAGTGTCGTTTTAATAGGATTTTTAATTGTTCTTTATTTTAGCGTACAAGATAAGCTTGCCCAGTCAAATGCAGACATACATAAAGAAATTATTATGTCATGTATTATATTCCTTTTCTATCACGTCTTAATTATTTACCCTCACTGAACAGATACGGAATTACATTAGAGCTGGATTTCTTAATACAAAAAGGGCTATCCACCATCTCTACGGTTTATAATTGCAAAGTACATTTCTCTCTCACTTGTTCACTTTGAAACAGAAAAATAAGAATCTACCATTCTCAGGGCCGGTTCAAACAAATCTGGGCCCACCTGGGCTCAGATACCATGGTGATGGGCACGGTATAAGAACCTGAATAGAATAGAATACAAAGCCATTTAATGGGGCCGTCAGCTACAATGCCTCGCCACCCCACACCCACCTCCCACCTGCACTGCCATGCTAGCCGGTGGGGAGGGAGGCATTCCAGTATGGAGAGGGTGCAGGGGTGGGGGAGAGAGCAAGGAAAGAGGTTTTATGTGAGACAAGAGCGGGGAATAAGCTGCAGCGTTTTCTAGATGAGATGCTCTTGTTCAGCCGCATGTTATTGGGCTTCATGCAGGAAGTCACTGGGCAAGGTCTCTGGACTGCGTTGCTGGAGGACGTCTGGCCAGATACAACAGACATTTATGGCATCACAGAACTTAACTTCTGGGGCTCAGCCACAGACGAGGGAAGAGAAGACTATTCTCCAGGCCTCCATCTATTAACACCGCTCTTGCCCTTGCTTGTCACCACACGGTGCATGTGGTGACGGTGATATCTTCGTTCTCTCATTAGCCAGACAGTAGCTTTCTCCCTGCTCTGCGTTAGCCTGGGGTGAGGAGGGTTGGGGCTACTGCAGGTTTAGCAGCAATGTCTGAACCGGCCCTAACCACTCTTCTTCTCCACTTCTCTCATTTTTGTAAGGAGGATTTGCCATCTTTTGGTCAGTCTAATGACATTGCACCCGAGATGCGTCAGGTCCCTCTGAGCTGTGTGCTTTCAGGATCCAGGAGAACCTCACTAATTTGCTGACTCGCACGACCCCCGGCAGCTCCAGGGGAAGGAGCCCCCTCCTCCCGCGGCTCCGCAGTGGCGGTTCTGCCCGACACGCACCGGGAGCTCCAGTGCAGCTGACGATTCACCGCTTTCACCAGCTCTGCCGCAGCGCATGCGAGATTCATATGTCGCATATAAGGAACTGGGAAGTGGGTAAAGCATTTTCGGTGACAGCCTCTTGAAATTGCTGCCAGACTGGCTTTTTCTGACCTGTAAAGCATGATGGGGAGCCAATGTGTTTGCTTAAGCTTTCCTTTAGGAAGGCAACGCCATTTACAGCATCTGTGCTTTCTTTCCAGTGTAAGTCTCTTATTTTTTGAGTGGGACTTTCTTTTTGAGTTAACCTTGGCTAATTGATTCTATTTGATAGCCAGAAGAAGGGCACTCTTACATGTCAGGAAATCGGTAAATATACTATAGACAAATACAGAAGTCCCATCGCTAGCTAGGAATAAAAGTGTTTCTCAAAACAACCATGACACTAGCTCAAGAAAAAAAATCAGTCGTTTCCCATAAAGAATTTACTTTATCATCTTTAAGCATTATTCAGATTGGATTACCTGAAGTCTGCAAAACCTGGCTTAAATTTTCTAAAGACAGATTAAATTTTGGACTTGTGGATAACTTGAGTTGATGTTGAGTTGACATTTTCCCAAGGATAAGATACATGCTGCACAATTAAATGAAGGTAATGTTTATCTTTGTGATGTTTCCTATCACGTTTCCTCTGTTTCCTTCCTTTACAGAAGAGGAAAATAGTGATATTCCTGTTTTACAGGTAGGGAAACCAGTTCACTTGTAACACAATGTGCCTGAGGTTTCTCCAGGTCCTTGGACCCAACTGCTCTATTCAATGGGCACATCAGCCCCAGGGGAAACGCCGTGGCAGGAGGCTGCCTTGCTACATGGCATCCATGCAGTTGTGTCTACACATCTTCTATTTGAGACTGCGTTACCTGGGAGAAACCAGCCACCTGCCTGCCACCACTTTGCTCCTCTCCACGTGGTCCCGTTGGAGCGCACAGCCCAGCTTTACTGCAGCCTGGGATACCCAACAGCCTTCCTGTGTCGTCTTCTGTTTCCCGGGATAATCTCAATTATTTGTCTCCATTATCAACCTAATCCTATTCTTTCTGAAGGCAATGGAATAAGCAAGCAAAAACATTGACTTGAACAGCAGAGGATGAAGGCCTTGACACCTTTTCTGCCACCTCCAACCACCCACAGATATTTGGTGGACCATCACTCTGGTGTTTTCGTGTTTGCTGGTGAACATGCTGATCTGCAAATCCCCATCCCCTCCACGGGTTTGCTGGTCAGTGTAGATTAGTGAGGTTCTGCTGGAATGTTTCACAATGAAAACAGGAAGCATTGTTGCATAACAAGAAAAAAAAAATTTAAATACCTTCATTTTCTATAGTGTCAACTACATTGTTGACAAGCTGTATGACAGTCACTATGGAAGCTTGCAGGGGAGGGAAAGCAGAAAATAAAGGGAGGGGAAGGACAGCTTCAGGTTAGTATTTAAAACACACATCATATGTTACCACAATAAATTGTCTCAAATGTCTCAAACGGAAAGAACTGACATTGAAAAAAAAAAAAAAAAGAAAAGGCTGCCAACCAATGCATGATTTATGCAGTGGGTTGCAGGACATTTCATTTCAGATAATCCCATACATTTTCAAAGTGGTGATAAATTCCAAACCAGCATTTCCAGAAAGGCATATGGGATGATGTGTATCACCTCATAAATTCAAGCAGACTGGCCAGCTGATTCAATTAACCAAAGCGGTATCTTGTCTACCTGACACTAATTTCTAATCCATTCTTGCTTAAAGCTCTCCAGAGACAGTGCCATGTGCTCCAAGGGATCATTATCTTTTAGACCATCACACCATCTGAAACGGTGCTGAGCTCAATCTATTTCCTAAGGGGAATGTTGTACTTATTTACCATTTGTGCTCTGCTGTGTAACACCTCTGGGACGTTAAGTAGTACTGCTATAATTAGGAGGACGCATCCAAGTAGGTGTGGTTCAAATTTTGATCTGTGACAAGGGTATTTTCACAAATGCTTTGTGTGTTCTTTGCACGTGTTTCACCAAAACATACTTTTCCCTTGAAATAATTAAGATAGACTGCAATTGTTTAATGTGGAGTCCAACAGGCCTACAATGTGTGGTTCTCTAGATGATCTGCATTTTGGACCAACTAACACCCTTGCCTTTGGGGACCTGAAATAAAACCCACCAAAACCAGAGGTAAAGCTCTGGTTCAGTGGGTACTGGATCAATCCCTTTTCCTTTGTCTTTAATTATGAAAAAAATGATTGCGTTGGAGTAGGCTAAGAATAGGACCGTAAATGTTGGGCAAGACATACTTTTTTGCTTCACACAGCCAACAGACTTAGAGGTCACAAGAAACGTTAGCTGCATTAGTGCCATTCAAATATATGTTGAATATTTTGACATCTTTGTTAAATTTTGGGCATGGGATCAAGGATCTCATCCCATTTCCTCAGTCCTTGTGAAGGCTTGGCAAAAAGAGCCTTGGTAAGCCAAAGAAACCATGTTCTATGTCTACGTTGAGCACGTCTATGTTATTTTGGTTATTGGTTATTGCTATTTTACTACGGAGGCTTGTATTGACTAATGCATAATAAACATTATGGAACAATAAGTGACTCCATGTAATTAGCTGCTGCGTGGGTGGGAAAAGAGGTGGAGGGAATCAGTAAACTGTAACAGAACAACCAAGAGTGAAAAACAGAAGGCCAAAAATCAGGGCCAGCACAGTCTTCATTGCGACTGAGGGTTGGCTCTGCTGGGAGCTGAGCAGAGCGTGTTTGCGGAAGGGAGGAAGCTTCTACCCCAGGCAGCTCAGCGCACGGCAACAGCCAAATCCAAAACTGGTGTCATCGACAGCAGTGCCTTGGCCTTCCCAGCACAACCAGCTATTGGTCTGCAGTGAGACAGGAACCTAAAAATACACTTTTGTCACATCCTCCCCCATTCAAAATAGCTTACCGCGGAAACTTTTAACTTGCCTGTGAAGTGACTTCTCAAAATATTATTCCCGCAAGTGTGCAACTTCTTTTTTTAAAAGAATTGTGGCTAATAAAAATTTTTTATTTTTGCTCGCAAAAAATATCGCTAAGTACTTTCAGCAAGACTAGGGGAACTGAGCAATTTAAAAGCGGCACAAATAAGGTGGAAGAAATAAAAGTAGCCTCAAAATCACACCCAAAAATAGTTTGCAGGGTGAGACAACCTCTATTCGATCCAGTAAGAAAAGGCTCCAGGCACCCTGGAGAGGTGAGCGGAGGCTGCCTGCACCTGGTACAGACTGAACAGCACAGGGCTCTTCACACCTTCAGCGGGACGCATCCCAGTGCTTCTCAGGTGCAAAACAGGTTTCCCCAGTCGGAACCGATTAACCAGTCTCTCAAGGCAGTGCTGGCACAGACCTTTGTACAGCAGTGTGACTCAAGCACCAGGCAACATCGCCCTCAGCTTTGGGGGAAGGAGTTTGGAGGAGGAGCAGCCCGTCCTCTCTCCCCAAAGAGCGCGGATGCTGTTATCGCGTTTGTTGCGGTTTCACTGACAACCTTTTAACCTTTGCGGGGATGTGAAGCACAAAGAATTAAAATGACAGGAAGGGGACGGATTTATGGCTTCCAGAGGGATATCCATTAGCCCCTATGTACACATATATGAGCATGTATATGCTTATTTATGCCTGTATTTATATTTTCAGGTCTTTCACTGCAAGCTTTCCCTGCCGCTGCAAGAAAACCAGAACGTGCAGTCTTGCATTAACCTCTGCAAAACAACTTAGATGATTTCAGTTTCTTCCCTAATTCTCCCTGGAGGTATGGATTTGTTTAGACCCTGAACTAGCACTGTTATCTCTAAAGGCCGTATTGTAAATACAGCTTTCACAAAAAGTGAGGGGGCACAGAAGGTCCGATCCAGCTTCAGTGGGTACCGTGTCACTCATTTAGATGGGGGCAGGAGCGAATGCTTGAAAAGCTTAATTAGAATTTGGGAGATATAAAAAGTAATCACATACAACAAATGACCACTTGAATAATTATTCTAAAAGTAATTATAATATAAATATATATTATTAAAATAATCATAATTATAATAATTATTCTAAAAAAACACTAAAGGGTTTTTTTGGGGGTGCAGGGGCAGAAAAGCATTGAGAAAATTGACAAAAATACTCTTGATGCTTCAGCTACAGCTGAACTGAAAGGAACTGCAAGTGCACTTCTCTTTAAGTGCGTTTTCCAACATTTAGGAGTACCTAGGGAAGAGCTGCATGACATGACTGAGGAACTGAGTCTCCAGACAGTTCATTAACTGGTGGCTGAGGAAACTAAGTGCAATTTCTTTGTGCTAATCTTTTTCTGCGTATCTGCATGAGGCTTCCCTGACATCCATCATCCCTCCCTGGCAGAAACATCTTGCCTTTTCTCAGACCCACCGCTCAACATACATGGGCTGCAGGAACAAAGGTTTGCTCTGACTTTGTAGGCCTCTTTCAGGCTGTGTGTATGGCTCTGCCCATGTCGCCCGCTGAGATAATGATGTAGGACATGAGAGCGGGGAATGAACATGCACCGAGCAAGGATTTAATGGTGCTCTATTGTTCGCTGAGCCGTGATCGCCAGGGAAAGGCCAAGCCACCAGGAACGGGCTCGTCCCCTCATTGCTGCTGCCGAGCACCAGGAGAGTTTTGTTGGGACCATGCACGAGACCTGGCAAACGGCACACAAATTCCCTTTAATTTGACCGATGAAACATGAAAGTTATCCTCTCCCAAGAGGGAAAATTATACAATTTCTACATGACTCTGCTGTATCACACCTCTAATTCACTGTAAAGCTTTATGCTGATACAACAGGTCCAACCATCAAGATTTTAATTATGTTCCTATAATTTAAGAAATGGACACAAAGTGAGAATTTGGACCCAAGACTTTATGACTTCTAGCATCATTAAAGGGTTTTCTAGATGTCACCTAAATCTTTTAAATAATTAGAAAGAGAGTTAAATAGCTCCGTCCCAAGCATAATAAAGATAAAACCATTTCTTACCATTATCATCACCGGAATCAGACTGGAAGGAACTGAGGGACTGTACTTCGGAGTTGCTGCCTTTATTACTTCCTGCAAAACAGGTCACTTCTTCAGCGTCATCAACCCCTTTACCTTCATTGACAGCGAAAAAAAAGCAAAATGGTACTCTCTAGGTATGCACGTTTGTCTATTTATACCACAGAGACGTCTAAATCCTGCCAACAAGTAGCCTTCTATTATTTTTGTCAGAATAAAATTATTCCCTTCAGACAGAGAAAATGACCTATTGGTCAAGAAGGCAGCTGATGGAAGATACCTAGACTTTTGAAGTGTTTGAAGCCCAAAGAGTCTTTCAAGTGGCTGACACCACTGTAATAATCAAGGAAGAATCACCTATATTCAGCATCACCTTTTTAGATGACATGTAGTCTCAGCAGCAATGATGACTTAAAAAATGTGGTATAAACATCTTATACAAGAGATCACAGTTACATTTACCTTTACTGTTCATTTCCTAATATGAGAGCCTCATTAAAGACTCATCCAATGCTCAATAAAGTTACTGTGCATCTTTGTATTCATATCAGTGGCCCTTGGATCAGATTTTAATGGCTCCACCACTGACATATAATAGATTATGCTTCGATTTACATTGCTTTTCACCAGGGACATTCAGTCTTGACAACTCTTACACAGTTTAGAAATGTAACTGCAACCTATGGTATAAATTCTCACGTAATTAAACACACATGAATAAACACAGTCGCCTATACATTATACGGGTGATAATAAGGACCATAAAAAGTTATCCTCCACAGTAAGCACTGAGATAAGATACCTGAGCTAATTACAAATGAACAAGCTCAGGTGCTGCGAGCACGTAGGTACAGCCCTCCACCTGCTAGCTGCAGATATTTCTACCCAGCGTGAGGCGCCCCCATACAGTACGGGCTGATTTGCTCCTGCTGAGAAGCAGGGTATGTAGTAGATGGAGCGAGTGCTGCAGTAGCAAAGCTGCACTGCTTCCCACTCCTTGACAGCCGAGGTCCGTCTCCACGGCCCGGCCTCACGCTGTGCAGAAATTCATACAGATACCAGCAGTGTCTGCGGCAGAAACACCCAATAAAATACAGAACAGAGCATGTATGGGGGCTGGCGTGCTGATGCTTTCAATCAGCAAAATTATATTTAGTGGTTTAACAGGTCAACCACAACACAACTGTGAAATGCAGCCCAAAGAAATTAAAAATAATTCCTGTTTTTCACTAGAAGACCTTAGCCAATCTGCTGCCTTAGATGAAAGTGTGCAGGTCAGGGCACAGGTATGACGCAGTGCCAGATTCCTCTCTCTTTCCCTCAATTCCTATTGCCTAAAACTACAGGAGTATGAAGGTTTCTGTGTCATGGAGGTTTTTTTGACAGTTTTGGTTAAGGCTGCGTTGCAGTGGGGTTGAAGATGCATTAGGGAAAATGTCTGAAAAGAGAAAACATCATAAAAAACCCCCGTATGCTAAAGCAAACATTTCCCAGTCCATATTGACATGTTCTGACTCGCACGGACAGACAAACATAGGACTGTAACTCTGTCCCAGCAAACTCGTATTTCCTGCTATTACAGAATATGTGAAGTTTGCTGCATGTCCAGCAACTCGTTCAGGAATGGAGGGGGCACTGTGTTATCAGGCAAGAAACCACCAGAGCACAAACAGGGTAAGTGTGGGGATCAGAAATTTTGTGATCAGCCTGATACCGGATGCAGATGGGAGTGCAATGGACTGAAAAGGTAATCCTGTAAGTAGTGCATGATTTTCTGCTTCATTTCATAGACACTGGAAGTAGAGAATATTAGTTCATTTGTCCCTGCTGCAAAACACAATTGCTTCCCGCAGAAGGTTTAAATGTTTTTAACTCCGATGGGAGCCAAACTGCCCAAACCTAGCAGAGTATATACTCGAGAATTCTGCTCCAAATTATTTTTTCCAATAGAAAGGTGATTGCATTGTAACACTTGAAGAACGCTCAGAGCACTTACTCATCTGTGCTTTCTGAAGAAGTGAAATAAATGCGTTTAGTCATACATAATGCATAGAAGTAGAGGTCTTGTATGCCTAGTTTAATTATAACCTTTCAAAATTAAATCAAATCACTTAGAGAAATGTAACAATTTTAAGTGGATGAGGTTGAAGCATTAAGACTACCTGTGCCACTGTACCTGCTGCACCCTGAAGGCAACCCTTACCTACATCAGGGAAGAGCGAGACCAGCATGCAGTGGTACTTACTTTCTGTCCCAGCATCCCACGTGCTCTTCCTGATGGAGTCGCAGTCGGAACGACAGGGAGACACTGCGGGCAAGTTTGGAGCTACGCTGCACACCACCACCCCCCGCCTGGCCGTCAGTATTCGAGGGGACTCGGGATGAAATGTGGTCATCTCCTGGTGCTCCACGCCAAGCCCATCCACTATCTTGTCCAGGTTATTCCTTGAGTCACTCTGGAAGCACGGGGTATAGGCCATCGGCCTCACCGGAACCTGTGGAGGCCCAACCTCTTGGTAGATATTTCTGGTGTCTCCGCTGTTCCTGATGTTCTTGAACTGGATGCCGTTGCTCTTGTTGAGCAGGGCAGCAGTGGCCGGGTCCTGTACGAGCGTAATGTTGTTGCGGGAATAGTTCTTCCTGAATACTTTCTTACGAAAGATGATAAAGAGGACGATCAACACAAATATGACAAACAGGACCACGGCTATTCCTATCAGCTCCTCCTTGCCGACGTATGAATGCCCAGCTTGTATATTGGGAACCACCACGGGGCGAAGACCACAGTATTGCCCCACATAGCCAGGGGTGCAGTTACACAGAAATGAACCAAATACGTTGACACAGGAGCCACCATTTTCACATTCCTCTCTTTCGCACTCATTGATGTCTTCTTCACACCTTCAAAGAAGAAAAGGAGAGTTTGGAGTTTGGAGAACACCTAGTAAACAACCCAGCTTGTACACGATGACTTATCTTGTCAAAGTGGTACATTACAGTTAACACCTTGCTGGTGCTTGGCAAATGATCTTATTATTACTATCATATTATTTAATGGTATCTAATTTTTTATACAGCTATTCCACGGGTTCTTTAGATAATATAATGGAAACATCAAGAAGGAAATAAGAGTTTAAAGCATCTGATAGAAAAAGGCTCCTTGACTCTAATGAGGCTCACTGAATGTAACAGAGAATCTCAGGCTTTTTATATTGTTTTGGGACCATCCCATGGGATTCAACACAAAGTATTAGGAGGATTAAAGGCGAAAATAGTTGAGGAAAAAATATACTAAAAAAAGCAGAGTACTTATTTAAGAGAAGAGGAGGATATACTATGTAAAATTATTTAGGGCTGGAGATAAAATGAGCAAATATTAGAGAAGTGGGGGGAACCTTAACGAGAGAGGAGAACTGGAAAGAAGAGGGGATCAAAAAAAAAGACAGAACAAAAAGTACAAACAGTACACAAACTATATTACAAAAAAGCACGGTGATGGGGAGGTCAGGGGATTTTCTGTTCCTACACCAGGTACATGAACAAGGGTGGGATTGGGGTGGGAAGGGACCTCTGGAGATCATCCAGTCCAACCCCCCCTGCCAGAGCAGGGTCACCCAGAGCAGGTTGCACAGGAACGCGTCCAGGCGGGTTTGGAATGTCTCCAGAGACGGAGACTCCACCACCTCTCTGGGCAGCCTGTGCCAGGGCTCTGCCACCCTCACAGCAAAGAAGTTCCTCCTCATGTTCAGATGGAATTTTCTGCGTTCCAGGTTGTGCCTATTAAAATGAATGCAGTAAATCTGGCTTTTATGTCAGGGCTAAGGTGACTAAATAATTGATTCATTTTCAAAAAAAAAGAATACATAGCAGCTTCCACAGGCTTTATGGGATTGCTCAAAAAGCTTCTAACACTTAGGTGTGCATACCTCAGTGAAAACTGTCTGGACATAACATCCTGAAACAATAATTTAGGGGGCCAAGTTCAGAAAAGAATTCCTGAACATGCAAACCTCATGCATTTCTCATCTGTCATTAGCTTAGACTTAAAACTAAGTTTTGGGTTATTTTTTGCTAGGTGAATCATAGCTTTTGGGTACAAAATGCCTGATCAAAAAGCCCACCAGCATTGAATTGAAAAGCTCCCGTGGCCCACCTGGAGAGGGTCACTTACGTTACTCCCGTCAGGCCATTTTTGCAGTTGCAGATGAAAGCGTTGCCGATGGGATCGCACGAGCCTCCGTTCCGGCAGGGGTTTGGGAAGCAGGCTGTGATCTCTGACTCGCAATTCCTTCCAGTAAACTGGGAGAGGCAATTGCACTGGTAGCCTGGGAGGTGAGGGACACAGAGAAATACATCAGAAGCCGACCACTGTATCTGCCTAGACGCAAGGGGATCCATTAGGCTACTTTAGTCCAAATAATATATTGTGCTGTGGAGGAAAGGGGATGTTTATACTCATTCTGGTACGTCTGTGTGGTCTACACTAATGCCACTTGCGAATTTGTTTATCTGGGACGTCTGGACAATTAGGGCTCATGTCTACAACCAGGCACCAGAGGAATCGCTGCAGCCTAGACCATCCTGATCGTCATGATTCAGATAAGAATAAATGTCATCCATGAACAACTCTGGTCAAAAGAAATATTCTAGATCGAGGATGAATCTCCCAATATGTTTGAAACCACAGACCATATTTGCTGATAGTGGCAGCCCACGTTCCTTTAGGGGTTTCACTGAAGAACAAATACATGAGCTGAGAGCTTTTCCACATCTGCCCTTCACAAGGATGACACAGTATGGATAGTGACAGTAATAAAACACGTGATAGTGATACTTACTACTTTCATAAAGCACATCATCCAGGTATGAACTATAACCTTCATAATACCGGCTGACCTGGGCAACACCAGCCCTAATCAGAGCTGATTATGTGCAGTGTGTGCTATTAAGAGACTGATTAATCCCTGGCTTCAATACCTCAGACAAAACTCCACTCAAGTGGAGGGGGACCCTGTAGAGGATCGAAGTCCTACTTCCATGTTTCTTGCCAACAGAGGAGCAACATGGTAGTAAAAACAAGATTTTAAACCCGTCAGTTCACTCTGCCAAGTATCAAATGACAAATCTCCTTTTTTTTTTTTTTTCCTCTCCATGTGATTTCATGTGGCACAATGCCATTAATAAAAACTTTATTTAAGGTCACAAAGAAATCCAGTGAGGCAGTGCATCTCTTTATGTTGTGTACTGGATATTGAAATCTGAGTGCTTTTTCATTCGGAAAGAGCAAGAAACATGTCGGCAGTCCCTGGGATGGAAAGACTCCTAGATGAGAGATGTTGAACTAGGAAAATTTTCCTGGACATCTGTAAAAAACTTTGGCCGATTTTTAAAGAAACTACTTACACAATCCAAATGCCCCAAATGGATGTGTAGGCAAGAGTCAAGCTCCAGTTATGGGGTTCACATACTTATTGAATATAGTATATTAAACAACTGGAACAAGGAACCTTCCTGCCATCAGTACTGCTGGAGTTAGAGCTGAAACGGTTGAAGGCAACTCAATTCAGTGTCAAGATTATTGGAGATCAAGCTGATGTAGCTGAAATATCGTCTCTCAATGGTGATCTTTTTAAACATATTTTAAAAAACTTTCTATATCTATACATCTAAAAAAAAAAAAGTATTTTAAAAGTCACTGTTCTAGGAAACAAGGTGGGAATTTCCATCACAGTTACAAGGAAAAGAGTTCCATGGAAACGCTATGGAAAAGCCCAGTGGAGGCATGATGCAAAAGCAATTCTGCATTAAGACTCCCACATCTTTTATGTCCTATGCGGTTCAATTCGCCTTGTTCAGTTACTCTAATCGAATTCTTTCTGGAGGACAGGCTTTAGAGAACAAACTTGGAACCAGACTTGCTGGCGTATTCAGTCAAGAGTCCAGTCCTATTTAATTGAAGATGAAGGAAATAGATACTCAAATATCACGCTGTTTTGTTGTCCTGCTACAAGAAGGGAGATAGAAGCGCTGCTGTTTTCAAGGTTGCAGAGTTAAGAACAGAAAAAGATTCAACTTTGGGGATTCCTAGAAAGCATGTTTGGTCAGCATCAGCAGGATGGGATTATATTTTTGGTGTCTTAAACATATCTCATTCAGACAATGTGAACAACTTTCTGGACCTGTAGAGATCTGGGTCTGAAGAATTACAAAACTGCGACTGCACCAGGCATTGCATTTTGATACCATTCCTATGGAAGATTTATCGTTACTTGGCAAAGTAGCTGATCTAGAAATACTGTAAGTAGAAATCACAGCATGAATAAATAAGGCTGTTTCAGTGCTTCATTTTATGACCGAACAGTGACATCTATAGTTCAAAAATTTGCAGTAATGTTTTATGTATTTTTTATGATCTCCATGAGTTTAACTGAAATGAAAATGTTCAATTCAAATATAAAGCATTTTATTCATAAACAAATCTGTTGCCTTATATAATAGCAGAATAGATATATTCTTCTATTTGTTATCTGATATTTTAAACCTACATAACTTCAAAGTGACTTTAAAAACCAACTTTCTGTACCTAAGTTACTAGTTGTCAGTCATTTGTAAGACAAAGCCTTTGAATCCCTTTCTTTTCACGTCTTGTATGTGTTTCAGCTGATTAAGTTCTCGGTTCCCAGTCTGTAACATATTCTGTTACATTTATTCACTGCAGAAAACTTGAGAAATACTGATTTTACCAAATCTGATTTTTTTTTCTGATTTTTTTTTTACCAATTTACCAAATTGGTAAAAAATTTACCAAATTTACCAAAAATTTACCAAATACTGATTTGGTAAAAAAAGAAGGAAAAAAAAAATATCACCAAGCATAAAAGAAACATGGATTTGTTCACTATTATTTTTGCCTATTATACTAAAGATGCGCTAACTTCAATTAACATTTTATACTAAGAGGAGACAAAACTGAATGCTCCAGGTGGGTCAGAGCACTATTGGACAACGTATGAACAAGACCAAAATATAAAGTCTGCTTCTGAAAGCCTACATTTTTGACTGAATTTGATTTAATGATGGTGGAACACAGTCAGATATTAGAAGACTGAAGTATTCAGCATAGATTCTAAGTCCAGGGATCCAAGCTAGAAATAAAAAAGGCAATAAACCAAGATATTTACCGCCACTTTTCCTCCCATTGGAAGCCCTGCCATACACCTGCCAACTCTGAGCCCCTGGCAGAAGACAGAGAACTTTCCCGTGACACACGTGCTCAGAGCTGCAGAGCATTCACCCAGGAGGTCTCCAACACAGCAAAGCATATGTCGAAATTCATGGAGTAGGGAAGTGAAGAGCTGGTACGACGGCTCAGTACACAGCACATATCGACTCGGCCAGCAGACTTGCCAGACCTTTTATGCTTTTCCAAACCTCTCAGGCCGTAATTTTGCTCGCTACTGCACACTGTAGCCACACAGCCACGGACAAAATGCAATCCTTGCGCATCTTGGGTCTCACAAATAATTTTTCTAACACTTTTAATTTAATATTCCAGTAATGTATCATGCATTTCTTCCCACCTGTTTAGCACAAGAATAATAAGCAAACTTCCTGCATCCAAGGACAACAGAGCCGAAGACAGGACTAAGTGCCCTGTTCTCTCAGCAGGGGATGGAAAGACCCTTTCAAGCAGCCTAGGGCTTGCTCCTGTTCGTGATGAAGGCACTGGAAGTCTTGGAAATTCATCAACATTTAAGATCATACAGTCCATCTGAGTTCCCTCCAAGAGATATAAATATTTCATTTTGCACACTGACACTGGAAAATGTTGATGTGCATTCTCCACGGTAGGAAATTTTGTGACGTCACCACTGCCTTGCTTCAGAGGCAAACAGTGGAAAAAGACAGAAAGCTCTGGTAAACACATCTGCAACATGGCGGGGGTGGGACCACAGCCCCCTCAGCACGTGCCGCAACAGCTGGCCTAGGAGCAACAACAAGCGATGAGCAATGACATAGCCCTTTTAGGCTATATCTACATAAGCAAGCCCTGCAGAGCAACGGCGGTGGGTCTGTGGAGCAAACCAGTTGCTGCTGAGGATGCACCCTCAGTGCACCATTTCATGGCCTTAGGATCACTTTAGTTGCAATCCTGGTGCACGTCTTCCAGCTCAGCAGCGTCCAGAGGGAAGCCTGATCCTGCCCTTCGAGACCCCACCTCTCCAAACAGGAATCACAGTGAGAGAGGATGATCAGAAGATTCACGTCAAAGCTCATTCGTGATCTAAAACATTTATTTAGACATAGCTTTCATAGAATCATGGAATCATTTAGGTTGGAAAAGACCCTTGGGATCATCGAGTCCAACCTTTCTTCTGCCTACTCATAGTCTTGGGCTTTCTGGTTGTTTTAAAGGGCTTCTCTCAAGCTCCTCCACTAATCTGAGTCCCCTCTATGTATCTGAGTCTCACCTTCTCACTTTGACTCCAACAGCTTCTTTTCCTGCCTTGTTGGCATGTCCCTATCCAGAGGAAAAGGGGTTTTTCAGCCCAGACCTTACTGAAGAGCAACGTGCTGCAAGCGAGGACGCCACACAGGCTTCCTGCCTATACCTATGTTTGCTTGGCACTTAATAAGCAGAGACAGTGTCAAAAGGCAGGCACGGTGCCATCAGCAGATGGGACGCCTTTATGCAGCGAACATCTCTGTTGGTAGCGTTCCCAGCCTGAGCATCTGAATGTCTGTCTATCCTCAGGTTTACTTGGCTTTATTAAAGAGGATGCTCCGAACTGCTGCCAATTCTTTTTCAGAACATGTGTATGCTCCTGTTTCTATCTATCACATGCAAGAGGAGCTGGCTTTTATCTGTTACGTGCTTTGGCTTTTGCATTTGATCTCCCCGTGCAGTTTCTTTCCCTGCTGTGCAGCTAGACCTGACAAATTCGATATCCAGAAACAGGCCTGCCCTTGGTCCTGCTCACACAGCGTTTTATGGCAAGTTAACCAGTGAGAAGAACTGAAGGTGAAGAGGTCCCAGGTCTCCCAGATCCAAATACAAATACAATTTGTATTTTGGTATGTTTATAGACTTACCAGGCCACCTTCAAGAACCGTGTGTTCTTCAACCACACATATTCCTGCCACTTCAGATTTAACCTATCCGTCTTCAAACAGATGACTGACTCTTGCCGTGCCTCTTGCCTCTAGCTGGGATGAAAATGAGCCTCAGTCTTTGTTAACCTGGCGCTTTCTATGAAAGGATTGGTATGCGCTTTTAAAGTGGGAATTTAAACCCAGATGTCTAAAAGCATAGCTATAAAAAAGATTAAAACCCCCCAAATTTCTAAAAAGCTTTTAAAAATTAACTGACGCGCATTTGGTATGCTCACAGTACAGCATGCTGGTTTGTTTGTGTGTGTGGAAAAGGAAGATCGAGAACATAAGTATGACCAAGTCAGTTCATGACTATGGTATTAATACACTTATTTTTCCCTAATGTCTTTCTTATGAACTACCTAATCCTGAAAAACACCCATGTGTTAATGTTGCCAACATGCTTTAAACATGTATTAAAACCACCAGCTAAGTGCTAGGTTGCATTTTTCCCTTTTTTGGATTTTATCTCCGTTCATAAAAATGAAGGGAAAAGAGAAAAGAAGAAAAAATGAGGATAGGGGAAAACAATGACTTTCTGTCTTCTCACTCTGCCCGCAGTCCTTGATTCAGTAGATATTTCTGCTCAAATGCTTCATGTTCAAATAAAATTGCACACTCATGTGAGCCATGTACTTCAATCAAAGCCAGATGTATATAGGACTGATCAAATTAAAAGGAAGTAAATATACTTATAATTGCAGGCTTTACAAGCACGAGTTTTCTCTCTGTGGTTGAAAAGCTTGGCGCAGCGTTCGGATTTGATTTCAGTAAAGCCTTCTATTGCTGCGATTGCTCATGTTCTTATTCATGCAGATAAACATACATTAACTATTGGCAGACCTGCTAATGCCACTCTATTATTAAGGTTGTGTGACATTTCCCATTTTAAGACCTCCTATTCAGCAGCTTATAGCTTAACCACACTTTAAACACTTGGTTGAATTTTCGTGGGAAATTTCAGTCCAAAGAGCCAAGCTGTTTCTGAGAGTCATGCTGTTTGTCAGGTTTCAAAATGGCCTGAGCCAGGCCCTTCGAAGGGGCTGTGAATTTCCCCCTGCGAACCCTCGCAGCAGCAGCGCGGGCACACTCCTAGTGCATACAAAGCATCCCTCCAGCAATTCCCAAAACAGGGACGTAACATCACCCCGTTCCCAAACCCGCAGGATGAGGTGGAAGGTAATCACAGGCAGCTTCTTATTAATGGTGAACAGGGCAGTAGGCATTTCTATTGAAAGGAAGATCTCACAACAGGAATACCATTATGGAGGTCTGTGTTTTAGATGATCAATTTATGCAAATTATATGTAAATCAGACACGGCCCCTTTGAATTCTGGCACGTAGCCAGCAACTCTTTCATGTTATAATGTTGGGTAACCTTTGCTTGACTGTTTTCTTTTAAAGTTACCTATAATTCTGAGCTTTCTTTTTCTCTCTCCTAATTTCCTTGTAAAGCACAGTAGGGTTTTTTGTAAGAAAAAGGACGTTAACAGTATATGAAATCTGCTCTGTAAAATTCAAATTAGAGGATTTATTTATTAAAACAAACCCTATAATTATGCCAAATGCTCTCTGCTTAGGAAAAGGAACATTATTCTCCAGAAACTTTAATAGGAGGATAATGTCATAGAAAATGTTAGTCAAGAGATCCCGATGCTACAGAATGCCCTGGGATTGGGAAAAGGACCTTTGCATGGTATATTCTTGAATGCTTCCCCCCACCGAAAAAGAAAAAAGCTGCCATTCTCTTTCTTAAGATAAAACAGTGAAGAGTTATTACTTTTTTTTTTCTATTTTAAATGGAAGTCAGCTGCTAACGTCTATGTCAGTGAATACAACGTCTGGCGATTCTTAAATGCACGTTGCAATTTGTGGCTCCGCAGCTAGCATTGGCAAGGCTGTTGGGCTCTCCACTCTATGGAATTTATTTACGTGCTCTTTTTGCATATGTAGGACACTAACGACAGAATCGCTTTGCCCAGTGGAAACAAAAACGCCCATGCCTTCTCCTTGTGGGCTGGGCTGCACAACCCCTGACATACAGTCAGGGCCCATTGCGCTGGAATTATGGCTTTATAACAATCCTTTATTTACATACACTGCTGAGGCAGTAAAAACAGCAAACAGATTTTTTAACGGCAGGCAGTCGAAACATCCCCGCAGGGCACGTGCCCCCTCGCCGAGGCAGGAACGCAGGCGAGTTAAATCAGTTCTGCGACTGCGTTCCAGCAGCGAATTATGTTGACGTGAAAACGGTGCGTGCCACTCCAGTAATAAAATGGGTCCAATCTTCAGCGCCGCCTGTTTCTCCCCCACCCCACGTCTCCCCTCAGTTTGAATTGGCATGCACGTGGCGCTGGGAAAAAATGAATTACTGTAAAGCATTTCGTTAGAAAGGTTTCAATTTACTCATCACGAGATTGCTGAGCAATACAGTAAATAGACTCAAATAAAATCAATAGAAGGGCTGTTCTCATGCTTCCTAGGATGCTAGGCGAATGGTTAACCTCATTTATTAAGTATGGAGTCTGAATCAAAGCCGTGTTATGTTCATGTACATATTACAGCCGCATTTCCTAGGGATTTAAATAATCTTGCTTAGCAATTCTCTCAGCGGCTGCAGCATCCTTCTGCCTCAGAATGATTTTCTTTTGCCCTTGTTGCGCAGCCCTCCTTTGCTTTCCTTCCCTTGGTAAATAAAGACCCGTACCAACACACACATGCAGCAACACCTGTCCTCGTGCTGCACATCACATCCTGGCTTGCCGGTGCTGCGCTTCATTCCTCCCAACTGTCCTCCCATCTCCTTCCACGGAGCAAAGCCGACAGCACCCTCGATGCACCCTTTGCCCTGGCATGGGAGGTGGCTGAATCAAAGCCCAGGATCCAGAGGAGATAGCTGAGACATATCAGCACCAGCAAATCCACACTGCCAGGGCTTACTCTATACAGGCAGGGTTATCCGAATGAGAAACTTTGGTCTCGCTCAGGTCTCAACAGATTTCAGCCTCGAAAACTAAACGGTTCTCAAGTTTAGGAAGTTCCTAAAGTTCAGAAAAACCTATATGTGGGAGAGGGGGTTCAGAAAGGAAATCTGAGAACAAGGCTTAAAACAATGAAAAGCAGAAATAACAATTATGGGTGCAAGGGAACAGCATGGACACATTAAAGCAGAAAGTCCTGGACGGTGGTTAAACGCTCCGTAAAAAAAGAGTTTAGTGGGAACTTCCCTAGGGAACGATGGCCAAAACCACTGACAATAAGTGGATGGAAAGCTCTGAACTTGCAGAAAACCTCTCTGTTGAGCTTCCTTCTTTTAGAAGGAAGTTTTAGTCTGCCAGAAAAAGTGAGCAATGCTCCATCTAATACAATATGGGGAACTGGAAGGGAAACCCGTACGCGACAGAGAGAGAATAGCCCTAGAGGAAAAGTCTCCTGCGTGTATGCCATTTGCTTTTTTTCCCTCCTAAGATGCTGACTGTTCTTATGGTCTGGTAACTTGTGTGTTACATTACTGGGTAGTTAAGTCACTGGCACCAAATCACACAAGCCACCATACAACCACCAGATAGGAAACTCCACCACGAGCACAGTTTAAATCAATGCCCTCTAAACTTTGGATATTATTACTTAGACCTTGAAGCACTCGGGCCTCCGAGGAAGCTGTAAAATACACTTCTGGGAGGTTTACAATGGGGCGGACTTGCAAATTTCCGTGCAGACATGTAATCAAATTACTCACTTGCAAAAGGACCAAGGTGTTTGTGGACAGCTCAGTAATTATTTGTGATAGCTTCAGAAACAGAGAAAGGCAACAGTGCTGTTGCATCCGTGATGGACGTTTGAAATCACCATCTTTGTGTACAGCCCTCGATGCTGCAAATGGATCCTGAAAAATCCAGCTGAGCATTACAGTAATTGTAATTCTATTGGTTTCTATAGAAATAGGATTATCCTAACAGCCAATAAATCAATTTCCTCCTGGAACACTAATGCAATGAGAAGGGGCACCATTTCACCGTTATTTATAGAGCAAACAGCTTTTACGCAATTTGCAATACCTATCAGAGTTTTATAGAGTTCAAGAGATCTTTCAAGCATGTTGCTGCATAAAACCATCTCTGGCAATAAATTGTAGAGGAAAACGGGGAGGGGGTGGGAGGAACCCATAAAGTAATGCAAAATATTTACCACCAGATGGCACGCTGGTACAGGTGCCGCCGTTCTGGCAGGGATGCCTCTCGCAGGCATCGGGGTAGAGGACGCAGCCAAGCTTTAATTCGGTCAGGCCAACCACTTCGGCGAAGCTGCTGCGCTTGTTTTGGAGCGGCAGTTCGTTGTTATTTAGGACGACTGAATCCAGGCAGCCCTGAAAGCCGCTCAAGACCTGCGTCGTTCTCTTGTCGGTCAGGCTGCGGACGTTATCCACTTGGACCTGGGCGCCGAAGTAGACGGAGCTATCTGTGCTGAGGGTCTGGAAATAGAGGGGGGCTTTGCGGCGCTCCACATAGCTGTCGTCCAGGGACAAGCTGGTGAAATTGCGATTCAGCTCCAGGAAGACCGAATGCCAGCTTCCATCATTAACGGCCCTGCCAGAAATTCCCAGGATTCCCGGGCCACTTCCGCAGTCCAACTGGAACCACAGTTTGCCATCGACAATCTGCGGGAGGAAAACAGAAATCAAAGCGCTTCAGGCACTCACACGACTCATAATATGCTCTCACGGGGAATCTGGAAACACAGAGCACTTCTAGACAGTCTCCACACAGTGTTAAAGCTGCTCTCCTACAGGACACTAAAATAGCAAAAAGCTGCACCTTTATCATCAGCAAAGAAAAAAAAAGAAGTTGTAAATACCAGCCTACTTAGAATTTACCCAAAGACAGTTACTGACAGGGAAACTGACAATATATAAAAAAATATAGGTGCAGAACACAGGTGAGGACTGGGATAACGATGTCTCACTGAACAGGGCATGGACTGGAGGACCCACGTTGAGCAGCCGCGTCTCTCTGGGCAAGTCCCACCATCCACCCGTGTCCTGCAAGTCTGCTCCCAGTGGCTGATGCTACCAAAAGGACAGTCAGGGCAAGGGACCACCTCTGAGTGTTTGAGAGAGGCTTGTGACCAAGTCAATGGCCACTGCTTTCAGCTGGAGATGTCAGGTGCTCTGCTTATACACACACCCTGTGCCTCTCTAACCTTTTGGAGCATCTCAGCGACCTGTGGATGTGTCGCCGAGTATCATAAGTTCAGTTTCTCGAAGTACAACAGTAAGATTCTGGTTGACCAGAAGTCATTTATTTTCCAAGGATGCTACACTACCTGCTCTGTGTGCACCTCACAGATGTCATAGGATGGCTCCCGCTTTTCTTCCTTTCCTGATATTTATGCTGGGTTCATGGCTTTAGAGGGATTGTTAGGATTTCTCACTCTCCCTCCTGCCTCTCACCCATCTGAAGTCCTCATAAAGGGAAAATCTATGCCAGCCTGCTGGGACAGGCAAAGTGCAGAGTGAGGGAATAGGTGTGGAGTGCTGCCTTCCTGATTAACAGTTTACCCAAAGATTTTAGGTTTCTTTAACAGATGGCAGATAGGTTTAAAATGGCTGACAAGGCTGGAAATAATTTCTTATGACACATTAATTGGATTCAGGCTCTCCAAAAGCTCTTGCAATTATTTTACCTTTATGTCATGCTCTAGGAAGTATTTATTTCTGCAAACCCCATCTCAAGACAGTTCTGTCCCATTATTTATCCCCCTGAAAAGCTCAGGCGCTGTGTCCTTTTTCATCCTCCCCTGCAGCACACATTGTACTCTCACTGGTTTATCCGAAACACAACCCTACTGCTCTCCTCCAGCACAGCAGAGCTGCCATAGCTGTCAATGCAAGAAGCCCCCAGAGCTCTGCTGGCCCCACTAAACTGGTATGACTAATGCAGATGTCATGCTGCATTGTGTCCACCTGTCTTTGGAAATTTTTTTGCCATTTCTGGCATGAAAACTCATTTAAAACTGGGTTAGCTAGAGCCATCCCTTGGCATGTGTCTGAACTGGTGCTCAAACTCTTCTCTGCCAGGCTCTCTCATGTGGCTTGAAGGTAAATGGGATACTGTTAATCTACAGGAGCAGACTGTGCTTTATCAGCATTTTACTGTCCTTCGAGGTTCACAAAACTACCTGGAGAAAAGCTAAGGGTAAAATATTGAGTTCTGATGACCTCTGGACTTCTTTCTCCTTTCCAGACCTCAGTCTCTTGACCTGTTGAATTTGAACTGGGCTGTAACCTCAGGCCAAGTCACATTGGGCAGTCGGGGTGTGAACCACACCACTCCACCGCTCTGCAATCGCTTGGATGGGATGGACACAGAGATACTAAGCACATGACAAGCTCCCTATAAATGCCAGCTACCTACTTACTCTGCGAGGCATGAGGGGTGTAGAGGGATACACAAGTAGAAGGAGTCAGAATGGCAAGAATTAGCCCCTGTGATAGGCAGCTAGCTATTTTAAAGTCCTTGACCTGTAGGATGTAATGAAACTAAGAAGAAATGAGATCTAATACAACATGCTTGAGGGACGGATGTTGCTTGTAGTCCTACAGCTCAATCAAAAAAGGCTAATGGATGTACAGAAAAATAAGTCTGGGTCATTTTTCATTAAAAAATCTTTTCTTGCAGGACTCAAAACTCATCTGTAAACTATTTCTGTAGATTGAAATTGGGCTTATTAAAGCGTCTGCTCAGGGGAATCTCAGTAAACAAGATGCCCTGACAAACTGAGATGGTTTCTCTCCAGAGATGGAGCAATCTTTTCTTTTCTCCCCCTGCAACAAAATAGTCCACAAAGCTCAAAGGCGCTGCTCAGAAAGTGTGGTCTGGCTCAACAGGAATACAAATCAAACAGAAAAATACATGCCAACATATTACACTGTGAAAAACAGCCATCATCGGATAAGCAGTTAACTTGCTTCTTATTCAAAAGGCTTTTTCCTACGGAAACTGTTCTACTGATTGTGTATAATATACATATACCTCCCCTAAGACTACTTATACCCTGAAGGACCTACTGCCTGCGTGTCTATTACCCTTACTCACAGAACATGCTTTTCCAATTACCTTTATAAATACAACACCACATATGAGCACCTGGGATAAATATTACACCATTTGTATACAGGAAACGATGATCTAAAAGATTTGCCATTAAAATATGTTTTATAGATCTTTCTCATCCACTTTTATTTCTTTTTACCAGCAGACGATCCGACATACACAGTAAATATATATTGTCTGAAAGGCTATGTTTCCTTCCTTTTATTAAAAAAGCACTAGTAACCTCCACCTAAGGCTAGAGTAAAGGATGGGAAGGATGGTCCAACGCCTACAATACTACCCTAAGATATGATAGATAGGCATGGGAATCCACACTCTGCAACACTCTTCCTCTGGGATCTCAAGCAAGTCATTAGCTTCAGGTCTCCGTCAGTAAAAGAGGGATAACGTCATTTCCCTACCTCACACCACCGCTTTACGGATACATACATTAAAGTCTGTGACTTGCCCAGATACCCCTAGCAATGGGATCATAAAAATACGTTCATTAATCAGATGGTCACAAGCCTTGCTGCAGCAGGGCAGGGAGGAAAAATTTGTCCCCTGATGGCTCCGTGCCTAGAGGAGGAGGAGGAAGAGGAAGAGCAGGAACAGACCACGAGAAATGGGGGCTGCAAAGGGCTCCTGTCCTGCCAATTTAGCAGCTAGGCTGGCCAGGCAGGGAGGAGAAGGGTCCTCCACTCAACAGGGCAAAACAATGTCTCCACTCCTAAGCATGGAGAATTCAACCACGGATCTTTGATTCAGCAATTAATTCCTGGTGTCCCCGTGATTCCCTCTAACAGCAGTGCTGTCAGGGACACTGCTCAGTCCTCAAACAGGGCTCTTTGATCATGGCCTGGACCTTGGTACCAAGAAAAGCTGAACTTCAAGTTAAGTTCTTACTAAATGAGGTACATGCAAGCAAATAGTACAGAAATCCAATGAAAGGCCAATGCTGTTGCCCAGGCTCAGCAGTTATCCACACAATAACGTCAGCGGGATGACTGGTCTGATGGAAGGTTGGTAGCATCAGACTCTCAGTTCAGGACAGAATTTGTGGCACTGCTTTTTTCTCCATCTGTGTGATGTAACACAGCAGAGAGCTTGGGTTACTCCATCTCAGCAGTTGAGCTACTCCATCTCATGGCAGAGAGACGCAAACTCCGCAACCCCTCGCCAGCGCAGCCCACAGCACCAGCAGAGACCCTCTGCACCAGGAAAGCAGAGAGGTGCTGCTTCATCCCAGCCAGGCAGAAAATTCCCACCACCTCAGAGCTTTCTGGGCTTAGTTACACTATGTCTCGTTATAACTACTAGGACAGTGAGGTTAATGCATACTTAAGCATGCATGCTCTTACTGACACAAAATCCCTCACCTGTATAAAATGGGCAAAGAAGTACAAAGAACAGAGAAGGCTCCAAAAGCTGATGCAATCTGTTACATTTCAACGGTTTCGTTCAATGAGCAAAATGGAGCCAAACACATATTGTAAATTATATCAGAATATTAGCCTGGCTAAGATGTTTGGCTAACATCCATATTTGTGTATCAACATAGGTAATAAAATGATCAAATGGTTCTTCTGAGACCACCTTAGGCTCACACAGTCCATCTGCAGTCACACACCATGGATGCAGCATGCTGCCTACTAACCTATCTGGGGAAATATTTCGTTTGTCGAGTTACATTTCAGGTTCGTTTGTGTAAAACGGTATATTTAATTAAAATATTACTCGTTTCAACTCTAGCCATAACTGGGATCATATCCAAGCTTCAGACTTATCCAGCATAAGCCATATAGCAGTAATGCATTAAAATGTATAATATACATTTAACTAAACCATGCAAAGTTTCACATTAACTGCCTGGATGGAAGAACATATGCTTGCCTTTTACCATTTAACAACTATATTTCTGGCACGATACGGAAGTCTTTCTTTACCTATGTTTAATCCTTTAAATTTCACAAAACTAGTTGAATCTCCATTGTATTCCTTGAAAAAAAAGAAATAAACTCTGGAATTCTCTTCAGCAATGGCCTCGCTACGCTTAAAATTGTTAAATCTTGCTTTTCACAGATAGATGCTACATAGGAAAGAGGAAATGGTGACACTGGTTTTGGCACACGTAATCTTTTCAAAGGAACGAAAAAAAAGCCATCAACCTGCATCTCACTTTGCTCCAATTGTCTTAAAAGCAAGAGCACGCAACGAAAAAAATGGCCAACCTCTCAAAATCGATGGATGAGTTGCTTTATTAGAAACAGCTGAATAAATAACAGCCTTATTATATTGTATCAATACAGTGTAGCTGGTAGGGTTTCAGCAAAGTAGCAGACAAGCAGTTTGCTCTATGGAATTCACTATTCAACCAAGAAGGACACCGCGTTATGATTATGAAATATTTCCATCCCTGGAGTTATCACAAATGTATGAGCTCCCAAAATTAAGTTGGTCATTTAAACACTGAAAACCATATTGCAGCATTAATTTTTAAATAGACTGCAGTGGGGGAGGCTTGCTTCAAAAAAATCAATGCCGCTATATGCCCCAGCAGTGGTGGTGGTTTCTGCCCGTTCTCCCATGGGCTCGTGCTATGTGATGGGTCTAAATTTCTTCCACCTCTGCCTCTGTTTGGAGCTCAGCGATGGCGCTGGGCCCTCTGGTGCTAAGCTGGCAGATACTTAAGTACATGCTTAAATTAAGGTATGTGAGTAGTTCCAATTGCCTTCAAATACAGGAAGTTAAGCAAGTGATTAAGTGCTTTGCTGGAGTGATGCCAGAGTGCTCAAAAGAGCACAGGATCCCATCCTTTATCCTCTATTTGGAAAGCTTCTCCTCATGTTTAATTTAATTGAAAGCAATGCTCAAATGATAACAACTTCACATTTATAGACCTCTAATTAATCTACTTAATGGCCTCATTTCTGAGCGCTTCTCTATCTCACAACATATATACCTGGTTAAAAAAAAAAATAAATCTATAAAGGCCTTACCTCTGATTTACAAATGAAAAAAATAGTGCTTAGGAAGTCTAAGGGTAACTTGCTTGAAAGCATCTGAGTTTGGGACCCCCAAAGTCCAGTTCATGAGTCAGCTGCTGTCCCTCAAGAGACCTGCTGTGGCTACATCCCTTGAGCATAATGCCATTTGCCTGCCATAGAGCACTTTTGTGAAACCTTAGTCTGATGTTCCTCTGCTAAATGACCTTCACAAATAAATCCCTGATCTTTTAAATGATGCCATTTCTCAAAAACCCCATACCAAACGTAATTCTTTACTTCTCTTTAAACCCTATGCTTACAGAAGCCAAGGGCCAGACCTGGGAAAAGGATGCACCCACTAGGACGGCAAATCCTACCCTACCTAAAATCCAAGCATGAGTCTCCATGAAGGGAATTCCCTGTGTCCTTCCCTGCTCAATGCATGGGAGAAAGTGGAGCCCTTGCATCCATACACTACCCTGAACCTCTCTCATGGGACACGTTAGGCAGAAGCTGCATCCGAAGCTGTCTACTAAATGCTGCATTAGAAGGGTTCATAGCTGGAAATCCTTTCTTAGAGGTAGCAAGCAAAAAAGACCATGACCTGGAGGCTGGCTTCTGAGATTGGAGCAGAGTACTCGCAGGTCCTGTCACTGCTCCTTCAAGTATTATTTTTTCCTTCCAGTATTTTTCAGACAAAAATGGTTAGGTGATTGTGTGAAGTGGTGACTGAAAACACGTTAATTCCTAATCCCCACAACTAAAATCCCAACACAGGCGACCGCAATGAGGGGGGGCTCTTACTTGTTTTTTGTAATCACATGAATTTTTCTCTTTTGGTGGCAAAATTTCCCAGCTTCAACTGGAGAATATCCACTTGGTTGTCTATGACCTGACACACAGGACTCCTTAATCATGACAGATTTATACATTAAACTCTAAGAAAACAAATTCTCCTGTCATAATTCTAACTCCATTTCAATCTGCCTCTGTATCATCTCCTATTGTTTTCAAGTGGCACCTTTCACTAGGGCCATTCTTTTTTCCCAAGCGTTTTTCAAAACTACAAAATTGCAAACATTCCCTACTGATATATGCTAAAAGCAACCACCAGGAAGACTTCAAAGAAGGTCTTCAAGCCTGCAGTTTTGTTTTGGATTTTTTGAACAAAAAGTGTACCGGAGAGTTCAAACTGTGCATTTCTACGTGTCTCAAAGCAGAGCTTAATTGTCTTGTGCAAATCTGAAAAATGCTGAGAGTCCCCAGTGAATGACAGACAGTACTCCTGCTCGTGAAATATCTCAGTCTAACAGCTATAAAATTGTTTGTTGCCCATTAATAACTCATCTCACCATTTTAACATTACCTAAGCATTCAGCCAAAAGGACTCTAGAGATTGCAAATACAGACACAAAAGGCTCTGTGCCATTTCTCCCACTGCTGGGACATGGCCAAGTTACAGAAGTCAATGGCTTCATTTTGTACCTTAGAGGCTCTGTCAGAAATACAGTACATGCAGGCTCCTGGATAAGCCTAGCACTCCCTTTCCATCCAGTAGATATTTGCCATTCCACGGAAACCCAACAAAGAATGAAAATGCATGGCGAGTTTATCAATTAAATATTGATTGGATATCAATCTCCACCTACCCCATGCCTCTCTCAACAAATAATCTTAATTCACAGAGTGAAGAAATCTTCACATTCAGTAGGAGACGGGTTCTAAGCAGCTGGTTTCTGGAATTAACTCGACAGCAGTGAGGGCATATCCTCTAACCACAGGCACGGACACAGGGGAAGTAGAGCTATTTCAGCACGCATCATTTTGACAATATGGTCATATAAATGGCCAAATCTTACATCTCATGCAGATTGGCTCCTGCATGCAGATACACATAATGTTCTTATAATGAACAGCACCCAATGGAGCATTTTCCAAGTAAAGTACCACTAACAAGCTGCTTTTTTGATTGTTGTTGTTGCTACCGTTGTAGAAATTGTTGTTTTTCCCTGTTAGCATGAAAGAGATCAGGCTTCATCTTCTCAATCTACAGCTGAAATGAGAACAGCATTCCCCAAATCAAGAGCCAGCAGAAAACATATAATCAAGAAAAACAACTGCGGAAAAGATAAGTTATTTTAATTACCTTCAGAATTATACAGGGATTCGCTCTGGTGTACATTATAATCCCATTGCTTTGCAGGGTTCGCAGACGGAGAGCCAACTTGAATTCCTCTTTCTTGCTATTTTCAGAAACCCGGTATTTAATGTAGCTATTCCCAGCAAAGCTAAGGGAAGTGTGGCCTGAAATAACCATTTTGAAAAGACACGTGTTCTTTTAGTGACACATGAAATAATTCCTCAACTGTCAAGTTAATTAAAGAATTTGTAGAGCTAATGAGAATGTCTAGGAAGAAATAAATAAACCACTGCTTGGATGGGAAAAAAAGCTGGCACCTACTACAAAAACATGCTGTATTTTTTTTGGAAATTATTTTTCAGGGGGTGGAGGAAAGCTCTTTTTCTCCATACTTGTAAAAAAGAGAGGTTTCTCCAAGTATTCATCATTTTTAGTGTTATACACCCCTGGGACACCTATGTTGCCTCATTGATAACAGAGGGTGTCAAAGATGACCATGCCAGTACATCAGGCTGTTGAGTTATGGGCATAAAGTCAAGCATGGGCGGAGGCCAGTCAAACCCTTGCAATCAGTTCCTTCAACCGCTGCCCAGGACCACAGTGATAAAGCTCAGTATGTGCTGTGTTGTCACCAGGGAAACAGCACATGTCCTCTGCCATGCAGCCCTGGATTCACTGAAGTCAACGGAAAGCTCCACGTCACCAGCTTTCCACCAGGCTCTTTGTATCCCAGGGAACAGCACAGCTACAGAGAACTAAAAAACGTTCTCAAGCTTTCTTCTTGGGATGGTGTAGTGTTTTCATTAATAAAGACTGGAATTTTGGTATTCTAAATCGTAAGCAGAAGAGTTAATTATAGAGCTTTGCCCATGGCAGGAAAACATCTGGCATAACAGTCTCTAGGAAAAGTCCTGTCTTCTCAGCAGCCTGTTTTACTGACCTGGGATTCAACCAAGTCAGTGGGAATTTCCCAATGGAAACTGGATCATGGTCTTCATACAGCCCCACAGCCGAATATTGTACAGGGCTTATAAAGAGATGTGTCAGTGCTGAGAAGGGTTAAGCAGTACATCTTCTCATGACTTCAGTGGCACCCCTACCCACAAAATGAGAATAAAAGCACTTTGTTGTTCAAGTATATCCCCCTCTACCACCATGACATGCACCTGAGCATTCGCCAAGCTTTCCTGGTGGGCACTGGCAGATGAACGGTCTCCGGTTAGCTTCATACCCCACACACTGCATGTCCCCTGGACATGGCTTCTCCAGGCAGGGATCGTTAGACCCAGGGCAGCGTTCTCCTGCAACACGTTAAAATACTGTCAGGGATGCAGCGTAAAGCATGATCTTCAGCAATACAAGAGTAATGAAAGACAGTAATTGATCTCACACTTCAGTACAAGCAAAGAATGGTCTAATAATAATAACAACAACAAAAAAAACCCTTCACAGAAAAGACGTTCTTTGGACAAGTACGTAGAAAAAGCATTATGGTTCTTCTTCAAAGGCTGCTCTAAAACCCAGGGCAACATATTATAAAAACCAACTATTATGAGCAGTAACTGTTTTTTAATTGGTGTTGTGACTCTCAGGGCAGTCATTTTCTCACAAAGCCTCCTGCGCAGGGGATTTCGAGATAGGAGAAAACAAATGACTTGAAGCTATGCACTCCTTTTGCCCCAGCACACCGATTTAAGCAGATTTAAGGGGGTAGAGTTCCCTGGGAGACGAAATAAGAAAAAGCCATTCCTGGGCTACAGAGTGACGGCTGGACTTTCCACCCTCATACTGCACAGGAGGCGCTGCCAGCCTGATCGTATGGCACAGGCAGACTTCCCCGTCCCTGTGTTCCTCCTGACATTTCTGAGACCTCACATCCTATTGTGCACATTGCCCAGGCTGCCAAAACCTATCCTCCTTTCTTCTGATTGTGACTACACAAGTCCCATTGCATCTGGAACTGCCTATGTCCAGGGAAAAATAAAAAATAAAAAAAAAAAAAAAAAAAAGAGAAAAAGAAGTGGCTTACTTGCTCTGGACAGTAAGAACTCAAAGTGAAGAAATTTTGAAAATCAAAAATAAGTTGACTGTATTTCTTGACTTTACAGAATCAGAGAAAGAAGCAGCTTAATATTCTAAATAGCCAGTTGCAATTTATGATTATAAATAGGGCCAAACAAATCATGTCCTTTTGATTTGAGGAAGAACACAAGTTAGATAAAATTGTTTTGAATGCTAGTAGCAACTCTTTCCTAAAAATCTTTAATTAGTACGGAATCTAATCTTGCCCAAGAATAGGTGAATTCAGAACTACTACTAACTTCATACGGGAAGTAATCTGAAGAGACAGATGAATACTGAGTTTTAAATTTGCTTAAAATACTCATGCAACACAATTACATTGAGGTTCTTCAAAATCTTTGAAATCCTTAACATCTAGCAGGCTGAGCATGTCAAGGACTTACTTTAAAGCCTGTCAATGTCAAAGGAACTTCTTGCATTGCATGGGGTTTGGCTAAAACATATATATAACTTCTAAGAGTGTCTAAATAAATCTGTTCTGATTGTCCTAATCATAAAAGATTTGCAACCACTGCCTGCAATAACGCAAAACACGATACAACTATTGCTGCTTAACGTATGAATTCTCAGGAATATATGACTTCCAGAAGAGTTAGCCTTTTCTTGCTTGGGCTAGGGAACATGGTAGATGCAGGGTCAGCTTCTACCTTTGGACATCTGTGCGCGGCTGCTATGAAAGTAGCCTTTAAGTGCAGGAAAAAAAAGGCACTCCTGCCCTTGCTTCTGGTGATTTGCAGCCAGAGCTTGAACAGAGGGAGAGCCCGTTGCTGGGAATGGGCAGGCGTCTATTGTTTTGCTCATCAAATTCATTTACTTAATACATGCAGGTGATGATTTTAACAATAAAATGTCAGCACCTTCCTGCCCATCACTTTCGGAATATTGGCAGTTCTTGTTTATTGCGGGACCCTTATCATATTAAAAAACTACTTTATTTCTTGAGCATATGTATTTTATTTCCAATTTATAAAGGGAGAAATCAACCTGTCATACAGTGTATCTCTGAAAGTAATGAAAGAAAGGATCTCACTGCTCTCACACTTCAGTACAAGCCAAGAAGGGCTCATAGTAAGCAGAGCTGAAACTACCTGGCACTGTATTTTCTGGAAAAAGAAAAATTACTACTGTAGGTTTCAAAGTGGACATGGTCTGACTACGAATATGGCAATGACTGTAAATGTCTTGCTTGATGTACAGCACAGTCAATTTAATCTTTAACATCCTCCCTCCTTTGTCAAACATTTGTTTGAGAGGTCTCTGCAGTAAACGATTTACAGTACTGCCTGTAGCACTGTTAGAAAATGATGCATGGCAATCTTTAATAATCGCTTTAGTAGGTAACATTAACAGGAGTAACAGCTGCAATATACAGTCACACTTTAAGTCTTATAGAATCAAGAAACAAATGTCATTTAATAGGGTTCTGCACCGCAGAACTATATTCTATTTACAGGTAAGGTCTGCAGAATTTAACAGAGACTATGAAGTTTTCTATAGCTTGGGGTTTTTTTAGAAAAAAGCCCTCATTTTTTGAATTCAATGGCAAGTAACAATTATTTCTGAAATTATAACAGGTGGTTATTCTATAGGCTGCCTTGTATTTTCTGCTTGGATCTTTTGGCTATTTTAATTCATTCTTATGTGACACGAATGCAGCATTCTGCTCTACGCAGAGTCTCTCTCCTCTCCCAACACTGTTAAACCTTTTGTGAGGCTGTAACTCAAGAGAGCCTGTGCGCGGCTGACAGGCAAGTCTTTGGACAAGGGCCCCACAGCTCATCAGTGGGCAGCGGAAAGGGGCACGGAGATTTCCAAGTGTGGCTCTGCAAATTTTCACATCCCCCAACCTATGACTGTAGCTTTGACGTGAAGCAATAAAGCAATAGCTTACTTTGTTATCCACCTCTGCCAGTTTTTTTAGCTGATTCAAACTCTGATTTATACTTCAGAGGCATCTTTCTGCAGTCAAAAAATATATGGAAAGGATCTAACATATTTAGTGCAACTGTGGAGATATACTAAAGAACTGCTTAGCCCGGCAGGCCAAGAATGGTTCTTATGGTAAACTACAAGCAAATCAACTTTTTATTCATCCTGCTGCAGCAGGATTTCACAGCTGTCACAAAATTTTTAAAATATTCAGACTCGGGAGAAGCACTGCTTTATGCCTCTCTGTATGGTTATAAGTACATAAGCTACAAATCTGCATTATTGCATTGCCCGACCTAACACACATTTTCAGGCTGATTTCACCACTATGCGGAGCAAAATTGTGAAATTGTTCAAGGTTGCGTTGTCCACATCAAAGATTTACAGCCTGAGTTTAAACAAAATTATTCTAATGCTGCATTTCCACTCCAAAGAGCAGTCTATTTACCATCCAATAAGAGATTCAAGAAATACGGATTTGAATTGATCTTTTTCTTTTCTGTAGGCAAGTCCAGACAATCCACAGCACTCCCTGGAAACTCACATTAGTATTAATAAAGCTGTTCTCGACAAAGTAGCATGGAGACACATGAGCTAGCATCAACCAGTGCATGGCAGGAAAAGGTGGAATAGACCCCCTTGATTTTGACAGATGACCGTCAGTTTAATTCTCTAAAAGAAGGTAAACGTATTACAATCTCCCTACTACTCCCTACTTCCTACTACACTGAGGAAGAAAACACTCTTCCATTGCAAAATGAGACATTTATTTAATTCCTGTCCCTCCAGCGAAGGATCACTTCCAGGAATGTAAATAAATCTTAAAAATTGAGTGCTTCAACAATTTTAACTTGAGCTTTGTGATACTTGGCGTTTTTCTGTAAACCCATTCTCCTCAAGCTGTGTGAATATTAAAAAAGAGTCTGTTTCTCTTGCTTGCGGAAGAAAGCTTGAAAGGTGGCTCCTGAAGAGCAGAGTCACAGGAAGCACGTAAAGCAAACTCTAGACTGTTACTTTTAAACAATCTAATAATTAGTTTAGTGGGAAGGGGAAGACCGTCAACTTATGAGCTGCAATTTGTTTTTATTTTTGGAGCACGGTGACCAGGTATGGTAAGCAGTGGTTACGGTATGCATAGCCGTGTAGACACCACGAACTTCTTTCTGCGCAAGTCAGCCATGGGTATCAGTTAGCTCACGTGCCCCTGGAAAACTCTGTGTCATGCGTTACGTCCCAGTGAATCGGATTTTCTCACAGTTTTAGAAGAACTGAGACATTTGACCTCTCCTTGATCACAGCGTTCCTTAAGATCCTTTAAGTGACAGATAGCAATTCCCGCTCGCCCCGATTCTACCATCATGTCCCCGCTTGACACTTCAGCTCTCCCACACTTTAGACGAGATTGTGCATTCTCAGCATGAGCCTTAAAATGGGGGATATTCGCAGGGAGAAATGGGGGATATTCGCAGGAGAAATCCTTATACAAGTGCAATGTTAAAAGGACTACAAATCTATCAAATTCATGTACAGTTCTTTGTTCCCAAGCACAGACAGGACACCTTCTTCTTCAGTCTTCCTGGCTACCTTGCCAGGACAACTCAAGGCTCGTTAGTGCATGTGTGCTCCTGAAAACGGGAAAAGTGGTGTTATACACATAGTATTTGGGTTCCTGATGACCGATCCTGCAAAACACCCAGGACTCTTCAAGAGGCAGCGTGTGCTCTGTGGAGCTGAGGACACAAACCACCTCTGAAGATTAGCTCCTATATTAATAGCAGATCAGCACAGTCAATGAATTCCTTTTGTCAGAACATGTAAAAAAATGCTAGAAGTGGCTCCATAAAGTCTGAATTGCCTGGTTTCACAAGAAAGTGGTCCAAGACTGCTATTCACTGGATTAAAGACGGTGGATGTGAGTGTCTGCACTTTTGCTGAACATTTCTGGGTGTATTAGAAAAATTCTTTCAAACTATTAAGCCAGAACCATATTAAACACTTGAAATGGAATTCATCTCATCTAACTTTAGGGCATGATTCAGCCGACTGATTTTAGATATCTAGGGAGAGATGTATCACATCATTAAAAATACCTCATTCTTTCCACTGTCTGCAAATGGGGCCTGGAGTCACCAGCTCAGATGTAGATATATACCTACATTTGTCAAGATTATTTCAATCCAGCCCTCTCCCATAAACATATTAATGTAACCTCACTTTTGTAAGATCATAACGCAGAATAACTCTATAGCAAAACAGTCCCAACAGAACCTGCTTCTTCCCTGCATCTTTGTCTCAACACGAAAGAATTACTTTGCATCATGAAAAGAAATAAAAATAAGGAGTAGATTCTTGCTTCTGAAAAATGAGAATGTCATGAGAACTGTTTTACAGGAACATATTTATCCCGGTCCTCCTATCTTTATTTCCCACATGCGCTGACAGATGTTTGCATACCTCACGTCATGTGCAGGGAGATTGGCAATTGCACAGCCCCTACAGCCATGCCGAAACAAACCCCAGTTTGTTACAATATTTTTTTCATACAAACACAAGCAGATGAGACAGAAACCTAAGGAGACAGCCCGTTATTGGAAAACTCTTTAGTTCAATTTTATTGATTTTAAAGGCCTAGATTGATGCACCTGAACTTTCGAACTTACCCTTCCAGAGCTGAGCTGCTGAACCTCCAAAGTTCACCCACTGCCTGCTTTACAGTCTCCCTGCATTTTCATGTTAGATAACTCCGTTTGTTCACAAAGGTAATCTAGGTAAGTTATGCACAGCTGGCATGCATAAATTGTGCATATCTGTGACATCTGCCAGTGGGAAAAACACTCCAAGTATGATACATATTTCAAGAACGAGTGAATTGGTTCAAACTCAAGCTTTCTGGGTCATAATTGAATCAGATCTCTGGAAACATATGCAATATTTTAATGGCTTTGTCATAATTCAAGCCATTAATACCGGACTGGATCATGAAACTATCCTAGTAACAAAGGAAGTATAATGCTTTTATTATACTAATAATATCTTGCTAATGCTGTCTTGTTAAACAAGCCAACATAAATTTATTGTAGTATTTTGTGCGCTTTTTCCTGACTTGCAGCTTTTATAGGCATGTACAAGAACTACTGATCAAAGAAGTATTTGCATTTTTCTAACCCTTTTACTGGGCCTAGTCTTTAGCCTTCATGAAAGCAAAACTATGCATACATTCTCTAATTAATATACCCTCAGAAGTCTCTTACCTCCTATGTGATAAAACACAGCGTGTGTCTGTGTGTTTACCTAAATACCAATATTTCTTGTGGCCCCTTTAATTAAAAACAGTAGAAGAGGCTGAAGCATTAACTAACGTGGAGAAGGGCAAAGCATGGATTTTTTTACTTCCTACCAAGATCTCTTATCTCTGTGCGACGGGGAAGCACCAAGGCTTTCACCTCTCCGGTAGCTATGCTTAAATCAGCAGCTCTGGATGCTTTTGGTACAGGCTGGATGGTGGACTGGACGTGCCCAACCCCACCCCAAGGCCTGCGGATCACCCAGGGGAAATCAGCGCATCGTGGCTCAAACGGGAGCTGTGGGAATCCATCCAGCTTTCCAGCTGGACCAGGACAAGCTGCCTGTTGCGACTGTTCCCGTCCAGCAGCCTTCCAGGCCGTGATGAACGCTCCAGAGGCTGGGGACCACAGACGGTCTGCAGAAACACACTGCCTTTGTGGCAGCCTGCCGTACGTTTTGAGGATTGACTGGTACATGACAGAAAAATTTGGAAATCGCCATCCCAGCCAAATTATCGTGCTTCCAGTGCAAACTTGCTGTGCAGGGAGGGGGAAAGGAGAGCTGTGGGATCGGAACCGTACTGCATTGCAAAGCCCTTTTTTTTTGGAGCTAAGTTTAGGGATTATGAGGCAGATCCACTTACTATTAGTATCTGAGGGGAATAATACATCATTATTGACTTTAATAAGTAGCGAAATGAAATTATAAACAGTGAAAATTTTGGCTGCCAGAAAACCAATTTCTGACAGTGAGGGCTATCGCTATCCCCATGGAGATGAGGATTTGTGATTTCTTGGTACAAAAATGAGACTTAGAGAATATAGAAGTGTTTTGCAGACAGTGCTCCTGCACTGGCTCCTGGACTCGTCTGGAGGATATTGCAGCATTGTCCCTTTTAAACCTGTCAAAATCCTTTATTTCTGAGCCTTTCATGTGTAACAAAAGGCCGACTATTGTTATAATAGATACATCTGTTTGAAACTTATAATGCTATTACTTAAAAATTGACCAAATAGTCTGCTCATGAACGTACAAGAAAATACCTCAGATACAGAATTCTGATATTTTTGCAGAACGGAGCTTCTATGGCACTATTATTCACGTGCTGCAGGAGACAATGACTTCTGGTTAAGTTTTATGTAATTTAGGCCTATTTTTCATCCCCGCGGAAGTCGATGGTAAGATGGTAAGGCACAAAGTCCTGCTGACTTCTGCAGAAACACAAGTTGGTTACCGAGAGACAGGGCTGCTGAATTCTTGTACTGCTCCGTGTGTGTGTTTGTGTGCGTGTGTGCTTAAGATGAGGGAGACTTAGATGTATTGATTTTACTGCAGCTTTTTTTCTCCACTCTTAAATGAAGTGGAATGAGGAGCAAATAGCCTGGCAAACAAAAGAAACAGAACTATTATTATAACTGCCTGAGGCTTTATACTCCAAGTGCAGAATCGTAAAGAAGACTGGCTCTCAAGTCTATTTGTCGTATATGCCCATGTGAAATCTCTGCCAAAATGTGGAACAGCCTGAAACCTGGCCAAAAACTCATCCTGTCACCTACTGTAGCACTAAAGGTCAGGAACAGTGCTTGCTTGCAGTTACTTAATAAAATACTTCATTGGTTTCCATGCCTCTCTGCAAAAATGGGACTGGAAAAGGCCTTTCCACCTGCACTGCTCAGGTCAGGGGTCCTTCTCCTTGGAGACTGATGGTGCATCGCTGCAGCCCAGGCTGTTCTGCACATTTATTCCAGTGGTGGCACCGAGGGGGTGGGAAACCACATCCCTCCCTCCCCTCTCCCTTCCTCTCCCCTTCCTTCCCCTCCTCTGGAAGTTGGTTGATGGCTCTGATTATGGAGCCTCCAGGAAAGCGGTCTTTGTCGTAAAAGGCCAAAGTTCATCAACTTCCATTTACATCAGTAAACACGAACAATTCTTCCTGAGCCTGAGAAATCCATTCCCACAATACATCAGCCAGTCGTGCTTTAACGGAGTGAATTGAAATGCCCCTTCTAATCTGCATCAAAGGAATAAAAACGATCCTATCGCATAATGTGTAGAGATGGGAGGGGAAGAGGGAGCGGTACTCACCATTGCACATGCAGCGCACATTCCTGTAAAAGCGGGGGCACACAAAACTAATTCGTGCCGTGCTATAGGTCATCAGGGAATGTGAATCAATAGATAGACTTTGCTCACAGTGCTGTTCCTGACAATCCAGTCCAGAGCAATTCTTCTCCAAGATAGCAGAAATACGAATCACATTTTCCAAGTGTCTCCTTGCATTGGTAAGCTTCTGAATCAAATAGGCAGGCTTATAGAAACCACCGTTGTGCATCTGAACCGCAAACAGCATGTCAAGCTGATTGCTGCCTGCCACCGGCTGAATACTGATGATGTGCAGGCTGTCTTGTTTTTGGGAGAGCACTGCGTTTCGCAAGGTACGCCTGAACCCGTGCATGTGAAGGCCCACAAAGTCTTCCGGGGAAACGTTCTCAAAACGGATGGTGACCGTGTTCTGCAGCATTTCTTGTAGCAATTGCTCAACGTGGACCACAACGTCGATGGGTACCTGGAACCGGCCATCACTGACAGAGACATTCAGGACGTATTTGCCGTTATCGAGCCCTCCAAGGGCAATGATCTTCCCATCATGGCTGTTGACCTTGAACAAACTTTTCTGCTCTGATTTTAGCGTATATGTGAGGACATCGTACACATCCTGATCTGTGGCATGGATTTTCCCAATGACTCCCCCAGGAAAATCATCTTCCATGGTGACAATGAAAATCTCCAGTGGAATGGCAGTCGGTTTGTGAATGCTTTCTTCAATAACCCTCACCTGAACGTAGGTGTGGGAAACCTGCTGAGGCTTCCCAGAGTCCTTTGCCTAATGCAATTTAAAAAAATAAAAAAATCCACACATATAACACAGCCAACAACCATAACTTCTTGCTATATATATATATTTTCACAGCATCAGTAATTCTGAAGACCTCTCAAAAGAACTTCCCAAATGCATTTGCAAAATACATATGTAAAGAAACGTCTCAGCCATTTCTAGCAGTGGAACTTACAAACTCTTTAGGGAAGCACAGATATCTCATCTAAGTGGATTGCAGAGAGAAATGTGTCAGCAGAATGTCTCATTACTGAAAGTGAAATGTTCCCACGATCCCACAGCTATCACTTGTCCTCTTCACAACAGAGCCATCTGAATGTGGTATATTCTGCACCAAATGGAGCTTGGGCTCACTTCTATCCTGGAAAAGAGACTGAAGCCCAGTGAAATGCCAGCATCAGTTTCTACATTACTTGGTGTGCTCCGCAGTGTCTCAGACCCTGCCTAGTTTGTGTGGATGTGAGGGAGTTCAGAGTTTTTCCACAGCACTCTGTACTAATTTACCTGAAGCAGTCAAGAAACATGGTTGAAATAAATAAAATTTATCACCCTCCAAAAATGAAATAGGGTGCTTGTGCTGTTACTAACGATAAACTATGAAAGCAGCACTCCACTTGGACAGATGACTGTATGACCCAGAGCACGTACGATAGCATCATTTGCACTTTTTTATAGAGTGAAAGAGCAAGTATGACAAAAACCCCAAGGCCACCTTGACAGTAAGGTGTGCAAACTTGAATCAGTGTCCTTTCCTGCACTGAGAAAAATGTTTCATTGAAGTCACTATTAAGATATACTGCTCCGCACATTTATTTGCTCCAGAGAAGAACAGAAGACGAAACTACCACGGGGCAAAGATGTAGCACACGTTCAAAGATCTTTGTATTTGGACATGGGGAGGAAAATTTACAAGAAAAAAAAAGGCAGGATGGCAACAGTTATATGGACATGGGTAGGGAAGGATTAGTATCTCTAAGACAGTCTAAAAATCATTCATCTTCCCTCCCAAAAGGGCTGGGTGGAGTAGTTAAAAAAAAAATTTATGTCTATGTGCACACACACACATATGTGCACAGAGATCACATCCCATTCTGCTTTTCAGTTTTATCATTATTTTTTAATGAACCTAACACAGAGGAGGAACCTGATGGGGGAAAGGAGAAAGCAGCACTCTGGCACATGTGAATGGAAAGAAACAGTTCAATGGTCTATACGCAACAGGAAACTATAAAATATGTTTTCCCTGCAGAAATCCCTAAAGGAAATAATACTGGGAGGAATTAGGCCCCCACACGCCAACAGCGTGGTTTTCTGAACATGTTGGTGCATCTCAGGCATTGTGGTCTGTCTAATATTTCATTTATATGACATACTTGGATTTATATAGCTAGAGGATGCGGCTTAAATTTAATTCTCATGCCCAATTTTGGCGATGTTGGAACTTTGGCTAGCAAATTGCCCTGAAAACAGGATATTTTAGGATGAAGGCATGGTAAGAATGAAAAGGAAAGGGTTTTTTTATTTTCCTACAAGGCTCAAAAATTAGGTTGCTGGAATATTAAATGGCAAACTTGTAAAACTTGACTTTGATTTGAACTGTTAATTTGCATCAGAACTTTTATTTTTTGAATTGTAACTAACTGAGAATGTTACTGCTATGAACAGCATTAAACGTCCTTATAAAGGAGCAAACAGACTGTATTTAGAGAAATCAACGCCAGCAGAGCAAGAGGAGGAAGCCTGCATTTCAGACATAGCTTGTAGAACCATGTCCCACTTCAATGAAGAGTTCATTCAATGAAGAATGTAGTTCATTCCCTGGACTTGCATATTTACCGAACCCTACTACGTTTTCCCTGGCAGGCCTGAGAAATGTGGACAAATCACTTTTGGATTTACAGTTTTTTTGTAATCAGAATTACCCTGGTTACAAAGTTCCTCAACAATGACTCTACGGCTAAGTTTGAGCTGGACTTATATTGCATGTCTTATTTTCACATTCTTTAAAAGCTAAGTTGACCTTGGGAATGTGATTTCATGAATTCTTGGTAGGTTTCCAAAAATTTATGATTAAATTTATGACTTAAAAGCAGGAGTGATTTTCCTTCCTAGAACAATATTTTTCTGTCACTTGTTCTGTGGTGTATTTATATGTATATAATGCATTTTTGCTTATTTTCCTCGCTTAGCTACAGGGGAAAAAAAAAAAAGATTAAAATCTTAAATCATAACGGCTGCTGTTCAGAAAATCCATTTCATGCGGAGGATATTGGAAAGGTGGCTGGCTACCTATTTATATTTATATGAAATTAGGTTTAAGAACATCAAAGGAAATATACCATACTGTGCACCTGTAAACTGGACTGCGCAGTATTTACTCATAGAATACAGTCAATTAAACCCAAGCCATACAGGCAATGTACGGGTGACCTACCACTATGAGGGTTTCTGATTCTGTGCTGATGCGAAAATCAAGCCGTACCTGCACGCAGAGCACATACTCGGTGGCGACCATGTGCTTGAAGATGACTGCAGATCTCAAGACGCCGTGGGGGTCCAGCGTAAACTCCTCCTCTTCATTGCCAGTGAGGATGGTGAAGGTAAAAGGGGGGCCATTGTGAAAAGAGTCTTTGTCTGTCACTACCAGCTGCAAAATGCTTGTGCCCACTGGTTTATTTTCCTTTACGCATATACACAACGTATAAAGAAAAGGATTAAAAGGATACATATCACAATCACAAAATACCATGTTTCGCTATCGAGAATATTCAACTGAGTGCTCTTTCCCCAAGACGGCATTTCACAAGCAGCGTTTATTTGGCACCGCTTACGCCCCATGGACCGGTAGCAGAGCTGGAGGTACCCACCACATCTCCAGGGACCGCTGAGCTCTCCCTGACCCTGTCTCTGGTCAGGACTGACTAACCACTAAGGCTCGCGCCCTGCGCAAGGCGCAGAGAAGTGTGAGCTCATCCCACCTCAGACTTTCTGAGGCCAGAGTACAATTTCTGGCGCAACAGGGATGAACGGTAAAATGTGTGACAGATGCTGAGGTTCAAGAGCCTCGGCAAACAGAAACTTACCCAAGAGTTAAGACAGACGTGTTTATACTTTCCTTTAAATAAAATCACTTGATGCATCTTTGGCAGATAAATCATCAAAAGCCACTTAACTGAAACCAAATGCTTTTGTATTTTAAAAGTCAGAGAAGTTTTTGATGTGCAGGATACACTTACTTGAATTACAGCTGTATAGTTAGCTGGAGTAAATACAGGGCTATTATCGTTCACATCGGAAATGTCCACGTTGACCGTCACAGATGAAGACAAAGGAGGGATGCCGCTGTCTCTTGCCTGGATAACTAATGAATAACCAGATATCTGCAAAAAGGTGGAAACGTTAAATCATCGGGAAAGCAGTCCTAAATTTTAACTCATGTTCTTTACATCCAGCACACCACCTACCATATTCTAAGGAAAGCTCTTTGGCCTCATTACCTCCCCTGCCCTTAGTATAACATTATCCTGCTTATTGCCACACTGTGTCCCAACTTCTGTTTTATAAGGCTATCAATAAACATAACAGCTTCACTGTATTAAAATAACTGTATCAGATGATGCATTCCTGAAACAAAAGGGCAGACAAAAATAAATGACGGATAATATCCAAACTCAGCCATTACTACTGTAGCTAACATTTTCATCGCTCCTAGGTGTCAGCTGGGATATGTGACCTGATTCTATTTATCTTACGGTTGGTTTCCAGGATATTATATAAATTGCTTATTAGAGTCAACCTCAGTTTGACACAGAGTGTTTCTAACACGGTGATGGAGAAACAAGAAGAAGTTCACAGGCACTTGGCTTAAACACACTGGAAAACATTTGGGACTACCAGGGACAACAGTCTCTGTAGCAACAGGGTATCATCCACCATTCAGTAGAAGACAAGGGTTTTTTCAGCCTACTTGTTTGCAACAGACATAAACGACTCAGCACGGTGTGGGCAGCTCAGTGCATCACCCGTGGGCCCTCTACGCACATATGTGCCCGTGCCGGAGGTGTGAGCGTATGTGACAATTTGCAAAAGCTCTGTCTATGCACAGCTTATGGATGACAGTTTGGTTTTATGCACTGCGTCCGTATGTCGGCCTCCTTACGTCTTACGACTGCTTTTTACTGTATATCGCTCCCCGCTCCACGGGAAGAGCTGCTGACACGTCTGCCGTGAATCCTTCCACGGGGGAGCGAGCAAAGGGCAAAACGTGCGACAGATAAAACATCCCGCTCCAGCCTCTCGGTGTGGGCCTGAAGAGGAGAAAAACATGCCCCTGCGGAAGGGAACGATGTAATATTAAAGGGTTTTTTTCAGGGTGGGAGGAAAACCAAAGCCATCTGAAAAATAAAAGCCCTTTGGGTAGGAGGGAGGAGTACAGGCTAAGCCTACGAAACAAGGGGGCTCTTCTGGGATGTGGGACCACCCTAAAGTTGAAGGAAACATTTTTCGAGGTGATGTAGAGAGGAGAAAGACTGTGATTTGCTGGGGGCATAGCAGCAGAGGAGGGAGGAAGAATCCTGAATGATGTAAAGTCAAGAAACTGAGGCAGAGAATGAAAAGATTTTTTTCCCCCTTTTGAGTTTTAATATGTAGTTCTAGCTAAAAATCAAGATTGACAGTTTTGTGGGGTCTTTCCCAAATTTTGTGTGTGTTTGCTTTCATTTCCATGTATGCCAGAAAGGTAGATGGCAAAACTCGTGCTTTCTATGTGATTACAGCTCCGGTAACGAGTTTCCTTAAACCACTGAAATCTGGGAGTCAGCACTGCCTCTGGGGATCTACAGCAGATGGGGCATCATGTATCATTTTCCCTGAAGGGGTCAGGAACACCTGTGTCTAGGAAATGTGCCAAGGAAGCAAAGAAAAAGACATATGACAGGTTATTTTAACCGATGGAAACTTTGGAAAATGCAGATCTAACAGAACCGGCGTTAAACATGCACACCCCAGTGAGGGTGAATGTGTGCGCCTGAATACAGATGTACATGAGTGCACCTCGGACACTAAAAAAAATCATATTAAGAAATTAAGCCTGTGCCACATAAGAGAAATATATTACATCACATTTGTAACGTGCACAGCCATTGTTACTCCCCTGTCCTCAGCGGTCTGCGGCAAAGTCATTCTGCCACCAAACACTGACAATTTAATCCTGCCTTTGTGATAATACAGAAGGGGTATTTGCCACTGTTTTAAGCAGTAGCCCTGCTTCCAGTAGGGAGTTCTTCCAGCTGAGTCCATAGCAATCAGCTTCCCTGGTTTTGCAGAGGCATTGCTCAGAGGCAGAAGGCACGGGTTTCTTTATGTGTTGCAAGACTTTTGAAGCCATGTCGCACACTCCTGCCCTGCTAGTAGCACAGGCGACTGTATTTGTTTGTTGTTTTTTTTTTTCCCCAAAAAGCTGCTAATTGCTAGCTATGGTGAAATGGTGATAAATCACCCTGAACGAATAATCTAGTGAGCAAACAAAGCGGCAGAATCTGTTTAATGAAGCACTCTCTCACTTTTGGTACAGCCTAGCCACTTCATAACATCGCCTCCCCAGTGACATGTTTTGCAGAGCGCTAATTAATGGCTGAGGTTTCAGCTCGGTGCCCGGTGCCGCAATCTGGAGGATGTTGCAATCGCCCAGTTGCACACACGGCTGCACGTGTGCGCTTGCACGCGCAGGAGCGAGGAGGCAGCTCATTAGCACAGCAACAGCTGCCGGTGGCACCGCAGGAGAAACCCAGGGTTGCTTTTTCTCCCCGAGCTGGCCTCCGCTGCTGTGTCGGTGCAGGATGGGAACGCTAGCAGAGCTGTTGGTTTGTAAGTAGGACTGGGGATAAGGCTGGGGTGGGAAGAAGTGGAATGACATTAGAAAGACCTGTTGGAGCATCTTAGGCTGATTGCTGCAGAGTATAAAGAAGCTTCTTGAAAGTGAGCTAGCAGCAGAGCTGAGATCAACACACATCTGTAAGTCATTGTAAGTTAAGAAGTCCCACGTGTCTTACCCTTTCTCGATCCAATTTCTTTTTAACCTTCACGAGTCCCAAAACAGGATCAACTGAAAATTCATTGTCTCGATCCCCATTCACTATGGAAAAATGAATCTGGCCGTTGGAAGGGCTATCCAGATCTTCTGCTATCAACTTTTTTAAGAGAAGAATGAAAATTAGCAAAAAAAAAAAAAAAAATATTAAGCCATCTGTATGATACGTTAATTGCTCAACACCCCAAAAGGTAAGACTTCATATTCCATCAGACCAGTTACATCTGAACTGCACACCTCCATAGTATCAAACCAATCAGGGTTTGATAGGAGGCTCCCCTTGGACCTTTTCAAAATTCTAGCATCAAAACACAACACAGTATTTTCATCTTAATATTCCATGGCGCACTTTCTTTCTGGATTAACAAGTTCAAGGACGAGAGCATTGTGAGGTTTGGGTATGGTACACTGCACGCCAGACTGAACAGACACCAGTACTACGTGATACAAATATTATGCTTTTCACTGAAAAGTTGAATTCTGCCTTTCCAATAAAACCCACTTGTTTCTAGCTGACTCATGAAATGCAGTGCCTTAAACATGCCATTACTCTTTGACAGCACACTGGGGTTAAAAAGAAACAGTCAGTGCTACTGCTACTTTCTTTTTGGGGGAAAACTGGCAGCAGCCTGGAAAGCAGTAGGAGATGCAGAGTATTGGCTAGAAAACAGTTTGGGTGATTCAAGATACAGTAGTTATCATTATTAACTGGTGCAGCAGTATTCTATTGAAGGTCAAGTGGCAGAGGGCTTCATCCCACCTAAACGATGCGCATGGCCTCACTCACCATTATCACCGAATCACCAATGGCGGCGTCCTCGCTGATGACTGCGCTGTAGACCGCCTGGCTGAATTTTGGTGCGTTGTCATTAACATCTGTCACGTTTACGTTCACAGTCGTAACAGCGCTCAGAGCTGGAGTACCTCCATCTTTTGCTTCCACTATTAAGTAGAAATCCTTACACGATTCATAATCCAAAGCTTCAAAAATGGAAATGGCTCCTTTGAAGCAAGGGAGGGAGTGTCAACAGCCATTGAAAAACAAATAATGCTATGGACTAAGGGATCTGACTGTAGTAAACAGTACAGCATGCTATTTATCACCATGGCACACATACCAAATATGTTGTTTTAACTGTAACGCTGCCCAATCCAATAAAAATGTTTGGTCAGGTTTCTGCTGCTGTCGTTTGATTAAAGAATGATGCCAATTGCACTTGGGCTGACTCTGCAGAAAGGACCTTCACAAGGCATGAAGCAATGGATGGTTTCTGATGAAAATAACTTTTATTATACCAGTATTGTAGATGGAGAAGTGGGAGCCATATCCACCCATTTGCCTGGGCTCATACACAAAGCCTGTGGGAGAACCGGATGCCGACTCTGGAAATCAGCCCTGACAAGTCAACAGAAATTCACTCCCACGTAATTAACTTCTCATGAATTAAATACAAATGAATGGGCTATGAATACCTTTGAGAAATCAGTTCTCTATCATTTATGTGATTAAACAGGGACTTCCCCGCTCACCTAGGTTTATAAATTTTGGGTTCCCCCACCACACAATCAAAACTAAGATTGTCTATAAGTTGACTCACTTTGTGGATAGAAATTATTTTAATGCAAGCCCTCCACACGTTTCCCACGTACCCACAACCTTAGCAAGAAGCGGGGAGTGGGTTGCGCACAAATTACTAGTGATGCCTTGAAGGAGGTAATACTGGGCATGGCAGGAAAGACTTAAATGCAAATCCTTGACCTTGGCAAGCCGAGTCTTTTTTCAGTACAGACCCATCAGGAGCAGGGATGTATGGGGCTTAAAGGTCATTTAGTCCAACTGCTGCCCAACACAGGTCAGCTAAACCTAATAATTCTTGAAAGTACTTATCTCTGATGTTCTTATAAACCTCCAACAACATTAGTTTCCTAACCTTCTTAGGAAATGTATTCAAGTACTTAATAATCATTACAGTTAGGAATTTCTTCCTATCGTTTAACTGAGATAATCCAAATGCAATTTAAGCCCATTTAAAACTTCTTTTCTCACAACTGGGCATGAAGAACAGTTTATTCCCCTCCTCTTCGTAGGTACTTTTTACAAGCTTGAATACTAACAGCATGTCTTCTCTTTTCTAGCTTAAATAGCCTCAATTCCTTCAGTCTTTCCTGGTAAGCCACATTTTACAGACCTCGGATCATTCTTAATCTCGTCTGGGCTCTCTCCAAATGAATCCTACCTTTCAGCATGACTTGCTGGAAGCAGGAGCCCTGAAGAGAAGCTTCCAAGTGGCTAGCAGAGAGCTCCCACTGATAAATGGTGTGAAGGACATTATTCTTCAAGCCCTGATCAGGCATGCTACATCAGCACCCGTCTGTCTGGAAACAGAGCTCCTGCCTCTAAACCGATAATAATGGAGCTGTCACACATTAATGAATAATAAATAGTTTTGGTTTTTTTTCCCCATGTGATTAAGCTTCATTATGGGTTTTTATTGATTTATCTCCTTGGCTTCATTGTCAAATGTGAAGTTAAGTATCGCTGTCTAGGCGTATTTATGTTTAAATTTTGTTAGCACTAATCAACATTATGAAGATAACAGACAACACACAATTATGGTAAGTCCCTTACACGTAAGGCAGTGGCCTCCGCAGAGTGGGGAGAGATTTTTGCGCACAGTAATATAAATGACACAAGGCATCATTTTGAGATTGTCCAGGTTACTGGTTACTACAGCTGCACCCCAACAAGCGTTACCTTCAGCTTTCAAATACAAGATTGTTTTGTTCTGAAACTATGGTGGCAGATCTGTACTGGTCCTTCTGAGCGATATGAGAATAAGGGGATCCACTACATGAAGCACAGAAGAGTCATAGCTTACTGTCTGTTGATGGATTGAAACCTCAAAAAGGGTAAAGAGTATATCCCACTACGGAAATTCAAAGAAAATGAGTCATTTGGACCAAATAAGGCAACTTTTCTTAGTATTTCTTAAAGGAAGCAGCAGTATGTTTTTAAAATTTGTGACGTATAACCAAAAAAAAACCCAAACCATGGCTGAAGTCAACTGTCAGGCAGCACAAATCAGGAGCAACCTAAGTCAGCGAAGACATATACAGCTGTAGAAACGGCAGTCACCGCCTGACATGTTGGGACTGCCAGCTATTTGGTCCTGGTAGCACTGTCTGATGCTTGCTAAGGTCCAGACTGTTGAGGCTGTACTCAGTTGGCAAGCAGGTAAACATGGCAAGTGTTCGTCACTGCACAGTTTGGCTAATGGGTTGTCACATCTACATTGACTTCAACAGACATACTAATGGAAAAAAGTATTCTCCACTTGAGCTGGGGCAGCGGAGTATGACCGTAATTTACATCACTCTCCAATCTAAAATTGATTTTTAACTGTGCAACTAATTCCACATTGACAAGCTCTGAGTCTCTGTCCCTGGAAATTTTTTGGTCCAGGAGCTTTCCCCAAAGCATTCACGTTTTTCTGACACTTTCGTTTTGCATTACAAGTAAAAGCCACTTTACAAACCTGTTTTTGAGTTAATCCTGAACTTCCCTTTCTCATTCCCTGATCTGATGAGATAGGCAATCTCAGCATTAGTGCCAATGTCTTGGCTTGTAGCAAAAACAGAAAGGACTTCAGTGCCAGGTGAGGTGTCTTCAGGTACTGTGACGAGATAATCTCTTCTTTCAAACACAGGGGGGTTGTCATTAATATCTAGCACTGTAATGGTAACGGTGGCAAATGAGGATAAGGTCAGCACAATGCTCTGATCTGAGGCCTTTACACTGATGTTGTAGGAAGACTGAAGCTCTCTATCAAGTGGATGCTCCAAAATAATGATTCCTGATGACCGGTCAACTGAGAAGTAACCATCTGCGGAGTCTGCCAGGGAATAGGTAACTTTTCTGTTCACACCTGAAAGAGAAGCACATGTGAAAATGATAAAGTGAAACAAAAAAACCAACAGCCTCTTCCCATCTAACAGAAACCCTAAGCAAAATCTGCTATCACACCGATCATTTCCAATGGAGTGGAGCACATGGAGGTAGGAGCACCCGCGGGTACAGTATTGGGAGATCAGGACACGCTCTTCTCACATGTCAAATCCCCACGGGCAAGTTAAGTTCCTTCCCTTATCTTGATACTTCTTTAAAAGATCACTTTGCAGAACTGCTGTGTAATGAAACTTGAAAGCAGAATCCAGATATGGTCCTTGCCTAGAAAAGCTTACAATTGAATTAGATGAGACAGGCAGAATGCTGAAATTGGAAATGTCTCTGAGCACATCTTGAAGGAATAGAAATGTACATAAGGGAAAAATAAACCCATAAAAATACATCAAGTGGCACAGAATGTACTTGCTACCAGTGCTGCTTTGATTCCACTGTTGAGCAGCAAAATATTATCATAACATGATACCTGTTAGACAAAAGCTGCATCAAACAACTCCCGCCAGAATCTGGACACTTTAGAAAGGAAAGTCCCCCATTCCCCCAATTAGACAGTGAAAATGGAGTGGTACAAAAGATACCCTGTGTTTTTCAAATCCTGCCTGTGTTTCCCAACACATAACACCTATCCACCCGGCTGCTGAATATGCAGATCTAGGCTAAGGTGGTTGTCAGTAATAAGGCCTGAGGGGAAGGTACTGACTTTGTTGCTTGCCGCACTACAGTGGGATAGCCATTTCAAATCTAATTAAAAGTGAACACAGACACAACCTAATTCAACTCCCCTGATGCGGGTTGATTTTGTGATTTGGTCCTGAGTGCTGCATTAAGAGATTATAACTAAAGCACAAAAGATCCACTAAAATGGAGAGTCTCTGTTGTTAACATCTCTCACTTGAGCATTTGCTGCCCTTTTTGTCGGAGAGCAGACTTTACAAGCCTGACATTAATCAGACGAACAAGAGCTACCAATCCCTTCTAGGCATATTTTGTTAATTTAAAATTTGTGACAGTATTATTCTGCTTTCCGGCAGCAAAGCATTGTAGAAATGCCTGATCAAAAGCAGCACAAATCACATTTGTTTTCTGCTTGATGTAGCAGGAGTAGAGCATCCACACAAGGGGGAGCTGGGAGACTCTTTCTTCAATCACACGCACATAAAAACTAGAGCAACTACAAAGTCCCAGACCCTACTCGCACAGCGTTTGGAATTACTATTTGGCCTCTTCAGGGAATAGGGTTTTTATGTAGTGCTTGAGACACCAGAGTATATTTCAAACGTTCAAATGTCTTTAAAACACTGAAAAGTTGAAATGGCAGTATTGCAATGAACTTCCCCCCCCCCCCCCAATCACAGCAGAACCTCTCTATTCAGTATGGGATCAGAAATGTGGAAAATACAGTGAGGCCCTCCTTCAGCAAAACAGGCAAGGCAGCTGAGGAGGTGACTCCTGTCCTACAGATGAGGAACCGAGCTCAGCCCATGAACTAGATGGCAGAGGCCCCATCCCTGGAGGTGTTCAAGGCCAGGCCGGATGAGGCTTTGAGCAGCCTGGTGTAGTGGGAGGTGTCCCTGCCCATGGCAGAGGGGTTGGAACTAGATGATCCCTAAAGGTCCCTTCCAACCTGAACCATTCTATGATTCTATGATAAATGCTCTGTCAGCTGACAATCACCCAAACTGACAGAAGTGAAAAAAAGGATTAAAACCCTCTGGGAAGTGGAAGGTTTTGAGGGTCTGAATGGCAGGAGGTGTGTCTACATCTCCAGCAGGGGAGGATCTCCTTCTGCTAGAAATCTTCCTCCAACTTCTACTTACAAAGAGGGACAGACCTGACCAGAACGATTAATGAGCTAGTAATTAGAGCTGATCCCTGGGGATGTTGGAAAAGGGGATTTTGCCTATTCAGAGCATGTAGTTGAACACCCAACCTACACATGAGTTTTAACTGTAAAGCTGTTTAGTATTCTGTACTGGGCTCTCTTGATGTCTGCCAGTTTCTACATAGAATTAAATACTTCTCTGAAGAAGGGACCTTAACTTACACATTCCAGGCATACGTGTCTGTGACTGCAGGAGAGCCTTAGTCTGGTTTGAGTTTTTCTCTGGCACAAAAACCTATTTGATGCTACAGGATACCTTGTCACAAGACAGAAGAATCAGATAGCATGGTCTTTAAAGGCATAAATAGCTAGAAAGGAGATGGTCTACCCATGACTCGCATCTTGAAATACCCCAAAACTTCATCAAGAATATCTTGCAAGGAGGAGTTGGGAGATACAGAATTTGGTGCATGTGATGCCACGTAGGGTGAGTTTACATACAAGAAGTGATAACTGTGGTGATTGCAATCTGATTGATATATTATCAGACCACTCTCCTTGTGTTCTACTTCCTAAAGGTGATGTCCAATAACGAACACAATATGAATAATGTTTTTTGATAAGTGATTGCTAGTGATCCTACAATGGAGACAGACTATGGTGTTCTGGTTGCTAACACTAATACAAGGGATTTTTAGGCAGAAATGGCAAGAGTTACTTCTTGAAGACAAATGCTTTTATTTTTCCTTCCTGGTAAACAAGAGAGGAATACAGAAGTTCCAAGGATGTGGGTTATCTTTTACCAGTCTGGTTTGACAATGAAAACAGTCTTATTTTTCCCATGTGACCTGTAGGAAAAGCTCTTACAGGTGAAAATGCTATTTTATGCAAGGAGAGACAGAAGATCAGGCCAGAGGACCTGAGCTGGGACACTTACACGTACCAAACCTTAGTGGCTTTCTGCCTGAATGCGGAGGCAGAATAGAAGGAGAAATCCAGAAACAGATCTCAGCTGCCTGCTGACCTTCTCCCACAGTGTTTTGTGGGGCTGCAGTTTAACACTCTCTTCTTGGGACGAAAATTAATTCAATGAAAAGCTGGGGCAGAAACAGCAGTTTGAAGAAAGCGCTGTGTTACATCGATAGCTGTTTCCACTCAGCTTCCTGACCCGAGGCTGGAAACAAAATGGGCATGAGGCAAAGGTGAAGTGGGAAGTTATTTCTACTGAAATCCAAAATGCTTTAGTCCAGGGGCTACGATCTGCTGAGAGAGAAGCATCCACTAGTGCGTGTCAATGGCATCCCTGCCGTGGAGGCGATGGTAGATTCTGCTGTGACTATAAAGGAGATGTTTTCTGTGGAAAGGAAACAACTGCTCCAACACCATGGTTCCTGCACTGGTAAAGAGAGCAATCCTCCCACACTGCCTGCCCACAGCTGTTGGGGGATTAATATTTGCAAACTGTGTTGAGTCTATTCGTTTACTCACTTAACTTCTCAGATTTCTAAGGTGCCAATCACGAACATAAGCTATTTGAACATGGAAAGCTTTGCAGGAATTACTATTACTATAAGAGGATTGCAGTACATTTTTTAAATAAAGGAAAAAGCAAGCACATTTTCTATTTAGACGTGTATTAGCATATGATAGAATATTGCCCTTTGCTAAATCTCTGGTGTGAAGAGCTTGTACAACACAGAGCCGTCTAGTACCGCAAATGCCAGCCTTCACACGGGGTTTTTTTCTTGTTTTCTTCTGTACTAAAACAAAGGGGCATGCACTGAATGTCACATAATGACATCTTCTATGTCATTACTACTTTAAATAGCACCAGAGAAATAAAATAACCAACTTCTCTTTATAATTCAGGAGTATCAAATTCCTCCTTGTCTAAGAATCATTTAGGTTGAAAAGGACCTTTAAGATCATCGAGTCCAAACTTTAACCTAGCACTGCCAAGTCCACCACCAAACTACGCTCTTAAGCACCACATCTACACGTCTTTTAAATACCTCCAGGGGTGGTGACTCCACCACTACCCTGGGCAGCCTGTTCCAATGCTTGACAACCCTTTTGGTGAAGAAATTTTTCCTAATATCCAATCTAAACCTCCCCTGGCACAACTTGAGGTTGTTTCCTCTTGTCCTATCGCCCGTTACTTGGGAGAAGAGACCGACCCCCACCTCGCTACACCCTCCTTTCAGGCAGTTGCAGAGAGTGATGAGGTCTCCCCTCAGCCTCCTTTTCTCCAGGCTGAACACCCCCAGCTCCCTCAGCCGCTCCTCATAAGACTTGTGCTCCAGACCCCTCACCAGCTCCGGTGCCCTTCTCTGGACCCGCTCCAGCAGCTCAATGCCCCTCCTGTCCTGAGGGGCCCAAAACTGAACACAGTACTCGAGGTGCAGCTCAGTTGAAAATGGTGGTGTTACGACACAGTTTGATCCAGACCGACACCAATTAAAAGACTGAGCATGAACACAACAGACGCAATTCCCATGACAGTGAGTTTCTGCAGTGAACATTACCTGCCGACTGCATCACACACAAACTAAAATTTACATGTATTAAAGACCATACATAGTGTGTTTCTCCTTTCTGTTTTCATCTGTCACCCTGAACTCATTATTTAATGTGTTTCCCTAAGTTTAGCTAGCCCACTTGTTCTTGTTTATCTCTGGAAAATGATGCTTAACTTTGTCATCTGCTCATTTTCATTTTGAAAACTTATGGAAAGAAAAATAATGGCAAGCATTAAAAATAAACAAACAAGAAGTAAAACAGAAAGCTGTCCAGAAAGAGAACTGTAAAGAAAGTTCTTTATCAATTTAGCAGTCATTTGCAAACATGGTATCTGATTATTGTGGTTCCTCTTGCCTCTGTCTTTCCTGGTGTGACTATCAACACTGGCATGTTCCTATAGCCTTTCCTGATTACCCAAACGTTAACGACAACACCAATTAATGGAAGTTAAAAGTCCACAACTTCATTAACAGCAAACAAGAAAAGACGAATACTAAACCAGATTTTATAATACTCTACTCCATCATTTTGAGATGAAAGAGAAAAATCTTGCCAGAAGTACCTTGCTGAACTGTAGAAGAATATATAGCCCCATAGGGAAAGATATTTCAAGTGATTTTTACAACTTAAGCAGAAAAGCTGGCCAAGTTCAATCCATAACACCGCTACCGAGACAGGCTTTCAGTACTTTGACCCTTTTCTGTGGGGAAACGATAGCCTTAACCCCGAAGGCCTTTACTCACACCAGCGCTCCATTGGAGTCAGGGTACCATGGGATGAAAGCAGGGCCACAGAGGACAGAGATGAAGATAACAATCCTTTGCTGAAGGGAAATATTGGACAGAAACAGCAGGCATAACCTTTTAGTGGTATGATACCTTCCACGGGTGTCTGAAACCCTGCTTTCTGTTTCGGCTGGGTCACGTGTTGTCTTTTTTTTTAATGAGATGTGGATGGTTGGCTCACCCTTTATATAGTCCAGGGTACTGGCTTACATGACTTTACACAAATACTTTTTTCCATCAGCGCTCCTGAGTGATTCACTTCCTCGTGCTGATCAGGCATAAGCTTGGTGAGTTTCACAGAATCACAGAATGGTCGGGTTGGAAGGGACCTCTGGAGACCATCCCGTCCAACCCCCTGCCAGAGCAGGGTCACCCAGAGCAGGTTGCACAGGAACACGTCCAGGCGGGTTTGGAATGTCTCCAGAGATGGAGACTCCACCACCTCTCTGGGCAGCCTGTGCCAGGGCTCTGCCACCCTCAAAGTAAAGAAGTTCCTCCTCATGTTTAGGTGGAACTTCCTATGCTCAAGTTTGTGCCCGTTACCTCTTGTCCTGTTGCCGGGCACCACTGAAAAAAGCCTGGCCCCACCCTCCTGACAACCACCCTTTAAGTATTTATAAGTCTAATATACTTATATTCCTGAAATGGGGGAGCCCGTTTTGGATACACTTGATTTCAGGTTACGCACTGCAGCTGACAACATTGGGCAACATAGCCTGAAGCAATGGAATGCACACGTAGAGAGATATATATAGAAAAATATAGGCATGTATGTATGTATGTTAACAATGTCTTGGAAATCTCAAAAAGTAAATAAATAGCAATGACAGAGTATGGAGATAGCAGGAATCTTGGGAGGTCATCTAATTTATCCCTGCACAAAGAAAGGATGGATGCAATTTATCCCCAAACACAGGCCTATCCTTTGATCATGAACTTGCATAACCTCCTTGAATAACATCCCCCAGTGCCTCGCTTTCTTACAACTAAAAATCTTGCTCTGGCTTTTTGCTGAGATCGAATAAAAATAATAAAAGACGAGGGGGGAAAAAAAGAACAAAGGTTGACTTCCTTCCTCAGAGCTACTTGTCTGATATCTGAAGACTGTTATACTTTATCATCTCACTTCTCTTTCCCCTGGCACCCCCTTGTCAAGTGTTTTAATATTTCCTGGTAGCACACATTTTCCAGACCTGTGATCTTTCTTGTAAATCTCCAGGTAGCCCACATCTTCCTGGAGGTGCTGTACCCAAAGCACGACACAGCCTTTCAGGTCAGGATTTGCCAACACCAAGTAAATAGAAAGAACTACTTCTGTTTTCCAGCATTACTCTTGTTTACCCATTTCATTAAAGTATTCGCCTTTCCACACCAGTATGAAAGTGTAAACATACATTCAGCCTGTGATTCACCATCATACAGCTGCTTCTCCGCAGTTCTGCTGCCCAATCAGTCATTACCCAAGCAATATTGGTGCACTTGGTTATTCTTATTTAAACAGAGGATTTCACATTTATCTTGATGACTTGCATTGTATTTTTCCAAACCCTTTTCCAACTGTTAAATCCCACAACTACGACTTTGACACTATCCAGGGTACTTGCAGCCCCATGCTGCTCTCCAACACCTAGCAATGCAGACTCTCTGCCTACTTACCCACTCAGGAATTAAAATAAGAGCAATGCTGCACCCAGTACCTTCCTTAACATATCCCTCCAGTGTGACAGTCATTACAAACTCACCTGATGACAGTTTCACGTAAACCACGTTTCCCTAGCTTGCTTATAAAAATATCATGCAGCACAATGTCAAAAGCCTCACTAAACCTAAGCCATACCACCCATAATATTTCTTTCTACGTAGCCTCTTTGCATGTTGCAGAATGAAATGAGATTGGTTCGTTGACTTCTGCTTGCTGAACAGAAACCAGCTCTTAGTCATCTTGATACACATATACTCATTATTTTAATGCAAGCTGGGTGACTAAGTTCCCCTGACTACCTATCTGCAGCTTTAAAAATCTGGCCCTTTGAAAGATTCAACAACAGGGGCACTTACAGGATTGGGTCTCCTGAGTGCCTAGGCATGGGAAGCCAAATAAGCAATGTGAAGTAGGGCTTGTTTAGGCAGAAACCTAAGCTTTCCATCATAATCCCCAAACAACTTGTTTGTTTACCTCCTAACACTAGGTAAGTCTAAACTCCACAGAGCCCATTATTTTTTATTTGGCAATTTTTCAGGGGCCCAATATGCTGTATCTCTGCATTCCTAGAAGTGCTTCTGCCTTTATTAAGAAGGCAAAAGCTAGGTTTTCTCATGAACAACTCACAGGGTGAACTTGGACCAGGACTGGCCAGCCCACTGGGGGATGTGGGACATTGACCTCCCACTCTTCTTATGGAAGAGAAGCCTAACGGTAAGGACACCTTTCCAGGAAGGAGGATTACGTTGCCAAAGACTATTACTTTTCACTGAATAAGCCCTGGGGAACAGAGCCCAGAACCCAATCACCCACCAGGCTACAGAGCAAGGCTCACTCCTGCCTTTTTTTTTTTTTTGTTCCCTCTGGCTAATTCCTGAACCCTTTTTCAAAACAGCTTCAGTGACAGTGGAAAGTAACGCCTACTCCAACTATAACCCTTACTTATGCCATGCTGTTTTGCATAGCTGCAGAAAAAGGAATTAATAATTCCGTTCTTCCAGATCCTGCATTAGTGCACTGAACCCTGGGCTATTTTAAAAGTCAGTGAGGCAAAGACGTGGACAAAGATATAGGAAGCTCCATGTATGTTTTAAAGAGAATGAGCCATCCTCTGGAAAGTATCTAATTATATTTATTTTACAAACACTCAGACAATATCCAGAAATATCGTCTAGCTAGTGCTGGCTTCATTGCCAAAGTTTGCTACCTATTAGTTGTTGAGTTTTAGCAAATCTTCTGTCCTATTAGCTCTGTTATTCTTATCCATCTTTCAATCCTTGTTTTTTTCTTATTTTTCAGATCCTGAATGCCTCAAAAGTTTCTTGAGCCATTTTAAGGGACCTGCACAACATACACAAACATGCAAATTAGAGGTTTGCTGTATGCTGGCTTTACCAGCAAATGTCAAAATCAATAACTATTTCAGCATTTTTATTTTTTTGTTACTTGCCATTATACATAATTCAGAGAACTGTTCTTTACTCAAGTTGTGACTGTCTTGCACTCCTCTCTGACACTTCAACGATCCCATCTGGCAGCACTCTTCCCTTCTCCAAGCCCAGCTGTGTGACCCAGCTGTGGGTCCAACAGGCTCAGTTGCCCTAATTTCTTCAAGAGCAAAGCCCACCATTGATAAGGCTGAAGTCTTTACTCATTACTTCCATGCATGTGTTTTTAAAAAGTGGTGACCCACTGAAAAACCTAATGGAGGGATTTTTTTTCTGTGCTGTGCTCACCAGTGCTTTGATGCCCCTTTCTACAAATCAGTGATAAACCCCAGAGAGCTAGCTATGTTCCTCAGTCATTATTGCTGATAGATATTTCATTTTTATTGTTTAAATGGTTTCTTCATTTTTTCTCATTGACCCAAGGAGAGGACAAGAAGAAAAAGAAGAGGTGTGTCTACCTCCTGGAGGTAGATACACTCCAGACTGGACTGCCTGAAACCTAAAGGAGAAGTTATATTACCATTCTTCCCTAGAACAGACATTTCTTATTTCCCATGCACCCACCTTATGCGTGTACATAGTGAGGGTTTGGTTTTGAGTTTTTTTGACAAACCAAGTCTTTATTGAAACATCAAAATCACCGAGGTCAAACCTTGCAAGGAAAATACCAGTTTTGTCACGGATTTCTTTGAAATACAAGATAAAACTTTCCATCAGAAGCTGAAAGAAAATGGCACTCCTTCCCCCAGTTCGCCAGGTTCCCCAGCCGCTCACTAGGCAGATGATGGGCCACAGTTTGCTCCCCTATAGTTCTTGGTGGAGAAGGTCGGGGTTAGGGAGCAGATGTCTCCTAGAAGGTCAAACAGCTTCCCAAAGGGGCTGAGTCCCTTCAGTTGCAGCTCTTCCACTTTGTCAAAGAGGTGAATAATTAGTTCCCCACACCAAAACCAGACTGATTAAAGACTTGATTGATTTAAACTCTCCACATTAAGCACAAATGCACTAATCAGATGATTAAAGAATCCTTCTCATAAATCTTGGTCCAAATAATATTTAACTCTATACAACTCTTTAAAAACCACAACCAAATTCAACCACAATTGACCTGTATAACCTGGCTGTATAAATTTATCTATGGGAGAGTGTGAAGTCTTATCCTGGCTCCCTGAATTAGGCTTTCAACACCTATTTTTTCCTCACGCCCACCTAAGTACCAAAGCTTCAAATACAGAGAACGAAGACCAGAAAACCAGGGTCATCATTCAAATCTCTCCACCCCCAAACTAACTGGATGGTTTTTTTGGAACTGAGGAATAAACGGACTGTTCTGCATTCCGCTGTGAGGTTACGAGCCCGGCAGAAGCTGTAACACATCTGAAACTCCAGGCATCCTATGCTCAAATCTGAGAAAATGCTTTAAAAAAAGCAGCGCACTCTTTATTATTTTTCTAGGTTGCATTACTGAACGCTATTAAATCTGCTATTAGATATGGGAAAATATTTTCCCAAACTACACTTCCTGCAAAATCTCACCTGCCATTGATCCTTCTTCTTTGAATTATCTCCAACTTGGGAAGAACTGGCAGTCAGAGAGGGCATCACTGTGGGTTTGCTGCCTGTTGTCACTGCTCTGCCAGGTCACGGTGAGGATGTTAGGCTTTTGTCTGTATCCACAGTGCAGGTCTGTTTATTCCCAGAGGGCCCCTGGGGTGCCCACACCGCACAGAACTCAGGGAATATCTCCATCCTGGGAGTTATCCAACAGCCACCTGGACACAGTCCTAGACAACCTGCTGTAGGTCGCCCTGCTTGAGCAAGGTGGTTGGACAAGATAACCTTCTAGAGGTCCCTTCCAACCTCAACCATTCTGTGCCTGTGTGAAACCCTGCAGCATGATACCTCTGTGTCCACAAGGCCAGGAGACACATTTCTAGCAAGGCTGTCCAAAGTGCTTCACCTCTGACTTGCCACCACACACAACCCTGTGGTTCTCACCTTCAGCCCACAGCAAGGGACCTTCCTTACTCATTTGCCATTTGCACATGCCATAAAAATGGGCCAGGGGAACACAGGGTCATTCCTGCTGGGAAGTGGACCATGATCTGAGACAAATACAAGGCATGGACTAAACTATGTCAAAGAATAGGGCAGCTGGCTAAGGACTGCCTGGCCGGGCAAGCGAGCAGGTGGGGGCCTTTGCTGGTTGAGGTGTGACTGCTACTCAAGGAAGAATCAGATCAGTCTGAATTGTGTTTCTGAGAAACTCCTAGATTTGGCTAGCCACACCATGACCTGGGCACCAGCTGGTTGCTTGCAGGCTGCATGTCACCAGTGCTCCTGTAAAATGTACTTGTATGGGCCCTGGGGCTGGAGAACGGGGTTGAGGGACAGCTGCGGACAGGGCAGGGAGGTCTATGCACTGCAAGGAACAATTTGCAACCAAATAAAGGCCACTCCTGTTAACTTTTTCTCTGCCTACATGCCTTTGTTTTCCTGCACATTGGCTGCATGCAATACAAGGTGCTGGCTCCAAGACAACCTAGTCCATATATACTGGTTGGTTGTGTAACTGAACAGGGAAGGACCTCCATGAGCAGGTACCAGCCATGGCTTTGGCTGTGGGGTAAAGCAGAGGCTGGAAGGCAGCGGTGGCAGGCAGAACAAGTCTGGCAGACAAGGTCATTCCCATTCTGAGTGAAATTCAAACCCCATCTTCATCATAAACCCAGAGAAAAATCAATAGGTCAGTGAAATCACTATCCTGACGACAAACGTGGATGGTGTGGAACTGCCAGTGCCCCACTGGTGACGACGAGGACCGCAGAAGGACAGATGATACACTGCTCATATTTAGTACAGTAAGTGCTTCTGCCTTTGGTAGACTGCACCATCAATCAGCATGGAAATGGGCCTGAGCATGGAGGTCATTCGCAAGGCAAAGCGGCTGGAATTGAGGCAGGACTTACCCATCACTTAAAGCACTGCTGAGCTTGGACCACGCTGACATTCATTCTTGTATTCTGCGAGCGAGGCCGCAACACTGTACGCATGCAGAAAACATGAGCAGCCCTGGAAATGCGCATGCACCTGCAGCTCAGGTAGCAATTTGGGCTCCAGATTTACTTTGATGTTTATCGATTTTTTAATGTCACGTTTGCCACAAAGTTCCATGTAGGTTTTCTCAGTGTTGCTGCTCTAGCATCACCCTAATTCCGTTGAAACGGGCTGATACTGTAGTTGTCTGATGGGTTTGCTCACATAATTACACCTCGGCATTCACTCCAAGTCTTCTTCTGCCTTAATCTCGACAGAATGCTCTAATTTGGCACTTTGATTTGAAGACAGTCGGAGGTGGAAAATTCACTGCTCCCTGTGATCTTCTCCAAAAAACCGTAAACCCAGCGTTTCTCTTTCATTTCTTAGTTTACACGTTTCCAAACCATATGGTGGTGAATTAGTAGGAAATATTATCTTGTGGAAATTTTAAGAATTTACAATGGAAGCAGATTGGGAAAAAGAATTGTCTTATATTAAAGTTACTACTATGTTTTAGCAAAGGTATGTGTGTATACTCTCTTCCTTCAATAAATATCTTCATTTGAGACACCTAGCTACATGGAGAGGTGATGGAAAATGAACTTGCATGCTACTAGAGTTAAGTGCTTGATAGCTAAAGTCATTTTCTTCTGTTGAATACTGTGAAGAAGAATGGCATCTCTCCTTCAGTGTGTCCAGCTGGTACAGCTAGTTTCTAAGCGTGTATCCAACTTACTAATATATTAAACAACAATTTATGTTCCATTCCTGAAATTTCCCAGGATATTATAAGTTAAGGAATTTTAAGAGATATCAAAAGCACAAGGCAGATGTAATACTATTTTCCTATTAACTGGAAATCTTCTAAATTATCCAACAGTGTGTGACCGCAATATTTTCACTTTTATGTTAAATTGTATTTAGTTGCAGACCACAAACTGACTTCTCTCAAGTTTGGTTTCAACAGCCTCTATACTGACACTCCTATCCTTATAGTACTTTAGCTCTCTAAAGCCCAAAGCAGAAGAATTGGCAAACTCTAAGACTGATCATAAGATGTTTCCTGAATGTTAAAAATTTGTATGATGATTACTGGCTCCACTGATGTTTTCTGGATAACGGTCCACAATACCTTACAGGAATAGCCCATCAGGAATATCAATAATCCATTTTTTTCTTTGTGCTGGGAACATTACACTACCTGAACTCATTCTTTATCCAGCAATAAGGAATCGGGGATTTTGGTACGGACTAATAGAACAGTAATTAATAAAAAATCCAATTTTAGAGACAAGAGTCACTTTCATATGATACAGTGTCTTGTTTGATTTTCAGATGTAATCATTAAGGAAGTACGTAGCCCCTTCTCATTCATCACATGCATCCCTCCCTTTAACTTATCCAGTTTCAGAAGGAAGATGTAGCAATTAGCTCTTTGTGTTTTTTATTCATTGCTAACCATTATTATTTAAAGTTGGTGCTAGCAAGAACTTTTACTGACAACTTTTTATTGTAATTCTTTCTGTCTCCCCCCTCTCCTTGAATTTCAATTCATCTATGAGAGAAACGGTAATTAAGACAACAGAGGAAACCAACAACACTGGGTCTTCAGACTGTTTCATAGTTTACTACCAGTAATTGGCTTTTCACTGCAGGACAGTATCATAATTTTAACTGTGATTTTTCAACCAAAGTATATAATGCAGCTCTTGATAGACACACGAATCCTTTACTGATTCCTGTATGTTATCAGCCTTAGCAGCAACTGAGACTTCCAACACGCACCGTAGTTCCAAAAAAAGAAAAGATTTTAACATGAAACATTTTTTCATTCAACGAAAGGTCTGCTTTTTATGGGAAGCTACTCAGGCCACAGTTTTTACAAAACATCTCCAAAAGCACAGGAAGTAAAAATAAACTATGGGATTTATTTATTCCAACTGAACTGAATGAGCTAAAAAAAAATCTGATACTTGGTAGGTTTTACCACTGTGTATGCAAAAAAACCCTTTAAATATTTATAATTGGGCCCAGATTTCAAGGTTAAGGTCCCATATAATAAAGTATTAAACTTTAAAAGAATGCACAGTTAAATAACCAGAACATTTATAACGTACATTCACAGCGTACAACAATAGTTTTATGCTACAGTAACCAGCTGGAACAAATGGGAGTTATAGCATATAAAATTCTAGAAAAGCTGTGATTAATCAGGTATAGGTCTCTATGGCAGAAAAGTATATTATTTGCATAAATAGAGGCATGGTTATTCAAAATCATGGCTCAAGAAAAGAGGTGAGACCACTGGAGGAAAAGAGTTGGAATTTACCCCCAAAACTATCATTTACCCCTACACATCACCAATCAAGAGAATGAAAGACTACACGCTTCTGTGGCTGCTGCCACACTTTTCTGTTTGTAACACCATTCTGTCAAGCTCAGCCGTGAGCATTTTGACGTAGAGAAACAGAAGAGAGAAAAACGGGGAGGACACAGACGCAAAAGGAGGAAAGAATGAGGGAAAGCAGCAATAGAAAAATTAATCTGTATTGCAATTCCACCAACCCACAGAGTTACCCTGAACATTAATTATTTGCAGCGTTACTCACCAACATCAGGATCAGTGGCTTGGACTCTTGTTAACAAAGCTTTAGTGGCTGTATTCTCATAGACACAGGCGGTGTAGTGATCAGAGGAGAACGCTGGTGGATTATCATTAACATCTTCTAAAATAAGATGGATTTCTGATTGGCAAAACCTGCCACCACCATCTGTAGCTCGGGCAACCAAGTTGTATGCAGGGATTTTCTCGCGGTCGAGAGGGGCCAAGGATTTCAGCTCACCTAAAATTGATTAAAAGCAGCATCCGTCATTACTACTGTAGCAACATCACTAATTCTATAGTGTGAGTATCTCAAAAACATGTATTTCAAAGGAACAGGAAAGAGAAAAAAAATCAACTTTGCTTATTCCAATGAATGGATTAAAAAACTCACAGCAGTGCCACTTCACACTCCTCCCTACCCAACAAAGTGAGCTGCCAATGTGAGTGCAGGGAGGACAAGCCATGCCTGGTGGCCTTCAACAGCCTACAACTACACCCATATGAACACCACCGTCTTTTTCCATGTCTGTCTTTCTGTTACTCTCAAGACTTACAGACTCCTAGAAACAGAAACACATTCTGAATCTGATGACAGTGTCCATAATGAACTCTAAAGTTTTCTAATGCTACTATTCAAAAATAACACAAACATTCCCCTCTTCTCCCCACAAAGCAATCTCCAACCAGCTCTGCATTCCTGTAGATACCTCTGGCATCTAGTTTGAAACAAACTTCTTACTCTCATACAGAGGTGGGTATTACAATAGACATTAACAGCAACAAAAAGCCAGCTTATTCAGCCTGTGAGAGCTTTACCGATGATTTGTTTTCCACTGCACAGACAACCAACCACCAAACATTGCCACACCAGCAAACAGCCACTACAAGTCGGAAGATGAGGTTTGGGTTAATTTTGTAAAGGGTGTAATTTGCAGTTAAATACAAAATTTGTTGTTGAAGAGGTCAATACTTCCCCTTCCACACACTGCATAGATCCCAAACACCTCTTCTTCCATCAGTAACACCACGGCAATAGCAGGCACTGCCTCCTGCTAGTCAGGCAGAGGAGGCATTGCACAGGGAAGGACTTGGTCTATCATTATGGAAACCAAATTCCTAAGAATAACAGAGGGGTGGGATTCTTATTCATGGGAAAATAATTTTATTTAGCTTTACTTCGTAACAACCATAAAATCTAGATCTTAACAGAGATCAGTATTTTTTTCCAGACCAACTGCCAAACGTACAAGACCTTTGTAGCATTCCACTGTGCCCACAAATTCATTACTGATATCCTTTCTCCTCCAGAATCTGTGTATAAAAGGAATGCCTTCTTTACAGGGTCTAAATAGCAATATATCTAGACAAAGGTGGAAGAAGTGAAATCCAAAGGTGAAGGAGGACCCCGTCGACATCCGCCCCTCTTCTGTATGAAAAAGACTCCAGGACAAGCACATGGAGGACAGTGAGGTGATGTGAGGCAGCCAGCATGGCTTCACCAAGGGCAAATCCTGCCTGATCGACCTAGTGGCCTTCTATGCCAGAGTGACTACATCAGTGGACAAGGAAGAGCTACGCATGTTGTCTATCTGAACTTCTGTAAGGTCCTTGACACAGTCTCCCACAACATCCTTCTCTCTAAATTGGAGAGATATGGATTTGATGGGTGGACTGTTTGGTGGATAAGGAACTGGCTGGATGGTTGCATCCAGAGGGTAGTGGTCAATGGCTCAATGCCCAGATGGAAACTGGTGACAAGCGGTGTCCCTCAGGGGTCCGTACTGAGACCAGTACTGTTTGATATCTTCATCAATGACATAGACAGTGGGATTGAGTGCACCCTCAGCAAGTTTGCAGACAACACCGAGCTGAGTGGCATGGCTGACGCACCTGAGGGGTGGGATGCCATCCAGAGGGACCTGGACAAGCTCGAGAAGTGGGCCTGTGTGAACCTTATGAAATTCAACAAGGCCAAGTGCGAGGTCCAGCACCTGGGTCTGGGTAACCCCTGGATTCAATACAGGCTGGGGGATGAAGGATCTAAGAGCAGCCCTGAGGGGAAGGACTTGGGGTTACTGGTGGGTGAAAAGCTGGACATGAGCTGGCAACGTGCACTCACAGCCCAGAAGGCCAACTGCATCCTGGGCTGCATCAAAAGAAGCACGCCCAGCAGGTCAAGAGAGGTGCTTCTTCCCCTCTACTCCACTCTGGTGAGACCCCACCTGGAATACTGCATCCAGCTCTGGAGCCCTCAGCTGGACCTGCTGGACGGGGTCCAGGGGAGGGCCACAAAAATGATCAGAGGGCTGGAGCACCTCTGCTATGAGGACAGGCTGAGAGACTTGGTTGTTCAGGGAAAAAGAAGGCTCCAGGGAGAACTTACCATGGTCTTTGAGTACATAAAGGAGGCCTACAGGAAAGATGGGGACAAACTTTTTAGCAGGGACTGTTGCAAGAGGACAAGGGTCAACGGTTTTAAACTAAAAGAGGGAAGACTAGATATAAGGAGGAAATTTTTTACCATGAGGGTGGTGAAACACTGGCACAGGCTGCCCAGAACGGTGGTAGATGGGCCATCCCTGGAAACATTCAAGGCCAGGCTGGACGGGGCTCTGAGCAACCTGATCTAGTTGAAGATGTCCCTGCTCATTGCAGGGGGGTTGGACTTGATGACCTTTAAAGGTCCCTTCCAACCCAAACTATTCTGATTCTGTGATTTTGTGATACATCTCTGACCTAACTTGAGGTCTGTCAGGGAAACAAAAGGGTTGGTATCCACTGTTCTGATTATACCATTCAAACTGGCCAACAGAGACATCCTTCTTTCTCCCTCCTACTACCACCGCTTCTGAAGTGGTGATCTACGCCTGCTGTAACTGGAACAACTGGCTGATAACCAAGTGTTACCTAACTCTAGTTAAGGAAACTGGCACCCACTGATGTAAAGGGATTAAGAAGGATATTCAGAAACATTCAGTTGTCATCTTACCGTTTTCTGGATCTAAGAAAAATTTATTGTTCCCCGGACCATACAGAGAATAGCGAATTTCCCCATTGGACCCAATGTCAGCATCTTTAGCACTGATTTTAAGAATGACTTTGTTTGATGGAATGTCTTCAGGAAACAGTGCTGTGTATGCAACCTAGAGACAAAACCAGAATGTAAGCTATGTTATAACAGTATTTTACAGTCTTTGCACAACTTTTTTTTTAAACTCTCTGTAGTGCATCTTTCTATATAGGAAACAATTTTTCTTTACATAACACATTCCTAGATGTTTAAATCACTGCTAAGCTTTGAGGTGTCACAAAAACAATGACAAATTATGCCTCTTAATAGGGCTCATCTTAGGTGTTAAATGCAGTCTCATTTTCTATATTCTGTTTGTTTCATCAACACCCATGAAATGGAAACTTTGATGAGCGTGCTAACGAAGATACACTGTGATTCCCCAGAGTGGTGCTTGCAATGACAGTGGTCCATCACTGATAATGTAATGGTGGGAATTATATGAGTATATACACATAGGTATATATTCATAAAATATTCTGTGAACAGTACCGTTAAGGAACTCTGGGTTTCGCTGTGTGTTTTCTTTCACACAGACCTTTCTATTGCAGTAATATCGGTTCCTCACATTGCCTTTCCACAGAATAAGAGACAGTGCTGTGAAAGCTGTGGTCAGGCAAGCTACATTCTTCTGCCTTTTCCACTGGGTTTCTGACATCTGCCAGGTTCAGGAAGACTGGAGTGAAACCAGATTGAAAACATTTCCACATTGGTTGTGAAAGGAAAGCACATTTTTTCTGCAGGGGATTAGTGGCTGCCCAGTGCCACCTCACGATGCTTCATTTTTTCTAAAGCCAACTAAGGCCACTGTGGAGAAGGCTCCTCTGCTACCTTTACTAGACCATGATCCTTTCATCTTGGCTTCACAGGACTGTTTCATCACTTCAGATTCTTCAACTAAGACCTTAAGGATGAAAATGAGCGTTGCCTGTGACTACCTGTAAATAGCAGGGACACCCATAGAGAAACCATCGCTTTCAACACAACAGTTGATTGCCATATGGGTCTTGCTAACTCACCTGTTCACAAACTGGATTATTATCGTTAACGTCAGTGACGGTTACTTCCACAGCAGCTTGGGTTACAAAGAGGCCATCCGTGGCGGTGATGTTCAGATAATAAACGTCTTGCTCTTCCCGATCTAGAGGCCTTTTAACATAAACCTTCCACTCATTCTGAACCAGTCCCAGAGCAAACTTCCCTTTGGGATTCCCTCCTGCAACGAGACAAGCAACACGCAATAGGCTGGGGTGTCCCTTCAGAGCTCCCACCTAGTTTAAACACACAGATGCATCGCAGAGGACCTGGACTAAGCAGCCGTCATTTGTTTTACAGTGATTGGTGCTTTCAAATTCGCACACTCAGGAAATCTGTAATGAGATTACACTCCCTGTGTTTATTGCCCCCCGAACGCCTGGTGTGAAAGTGAACCAATAACTTTCAGTGGAAACAAAATCCATTTAGCAGAGCTGAAGATGATCTCTTGTTTAGTTCCCCGTAAGGGCAATCAAATTCAAACTGTGAACAATCAATAGTCCTCTCAGGCTGGTACAATTGTCTTTCCACTTAGTCTCGGGAGAGGATGTAATACACCGTAGCTCTTGTTACCAAGACAATTTCATTAGCTGTTGATTATGCAATCAAGGACTGGAAGCGGGTTCTATTAAGGAATCCTCTAATGAAAGCTTTATCATACAGCTGTGCCGTTCTTCTGCTCATTAAAATTCTAGTTTTAAAAAAAGTTTACACGACACAGGAAGACACATTAGTATTAAATAGTCCTAACAAGAGGTCATTTGAGGAGCAGTTGGAAGATAAGCAGTACAATTAGATCAAATGTATCTGAAAGTGAAAGCTGGTGAAAGGAGTGCAGGAGACGAAGCAGAACAGCTTTTCATCGTGCCGTAACACTGACACTGAACCTGGCAATGGTGCTCTTACACATCATTAAACTGCCTTGTGACAAAAGCAGGTTAGGAGAAGGAAAGCTTTGGTCCACATCATCCTCAGGAAGGAAGGACATCACACGCAGAAGGGTACAATAATCAAGATGGGCATAGTTGTTGTTAATGCTTCCAACTGCTATTTACTCTTTAATCCGAAATCGTACAGTCCCCTGCCTGCTCCACGAAGAAATCACTTTCAATCACCTTTCTCTGAGCCCGATCTCAACCCCCTGTCAGACCAGACAGTAAAATCTTCTAAGCCAATGTTGTGGCTTAACTCTGGTACAGACAGCTAAGCCCCACACAGCCGCTCGCCTGTTTCCCACCCAGAGGAACGGGGGAGAAAATCAGAAGGGAAAAAGCGTGGAAACTCGTGGGTAGAGATAAAGTCAGTTTAATGGGTAAAGCGAAAAGCTGCGTGCATAAGCAAAGTAAAATAAGGAATTAATGGGAGGTCTTCAGCCGTCTCCAGGAAAGCAGGGCTCCATCGCATGTAACATTTACTTGGGAAGACAAATGAAATCAATCTGAATGCCCTCCCTTGCTTCAGCTTTGATTGCTGAACATGATGCCATACAGTATGGAACATCCCTTTGGTCAATTTTGGTCAGCTGTCCCAGCTGTGTCCCCTCCCAACTCCTTGTGCACCCCCAGCCTACTCTCTGGTGGGGTGGGGTGAGGAGCACAAAAAGCCTTGGCTTTGTGTAAGCACTTCTCAGCAACAGCTACAACATCCCCGTGTTATTAACGCTGTTTTGGTCACAAAACAAAACCACAACTCCATACGAGCTGCTATGAAGAAAATTAACTCTACCCCAGCCAAAACCATTAAGGGCAACTACCCAGTCTTCTGTGCCCAGCGTATAACATAACCTTGGTCTGTAAAAACATATCTACACTTTTAATAATTTAGGATAGATCGCTGCAGCCATAGAAAACTCATGTGCTGTAGAAACTGAGTGAGGACATAGAAAAAAGCATCACACTGCTCCACTGGGTGAACTTTAATTCCAGCTAACCCACTACTAGCTTATTCCCCACCATATTAAAGCTTTCTCCTGTGCTCTCCCATGCAGAAATGCAATCTAAGAACTACTTCCCATCTTTCTTATGTATAAAAATGGTATCAAAATATTAAGGGAACACCTATTCTTTCCTGTAACCGGATCAAGAATGGGAAGCATGCTAGTGTACTTCTGCTTACAACTGATCCAGGGTCCTGACATGTGTCATGGGATTGGTCCGAGCTCAATGGAAAGGCCAGATTCTTAAAGCTTCCTCTCTAGTACTTGTGCTGAATGTTAGAGCAAATACGTATTTAAAAAAAAAATAATCCAATGCTGAATTTATTTGAGCTGCCTCTGCTGTCAAGCGGTTAGGTGTCACTGTTGTTGCTTCTGGTGTCACAATTCTGTCAGTTCCCAGGGACCTTCTTAGCAAAAAAACAAAGCACAAAAGATCTGAACTTGAAGCTGAGCTTAAAAGTAAGCAAAATGTCTAATGCACATTTCATACCTTCTTTCTACATCAAAAAGCAGAAAAGAGGTCACAGGCTGTAATCTATGCCTTCTTCATTAGCTACCAATGACATGAGAGACTGGTTTCTATTTAATAAGAAAACTAAGTCAGTTGAGAAAGGCTGAGCGAATCTTTCCTGTTAAGCACCATCATTTGTGCTAGCTGTAACTGTGTCAAAAAAGCACGCTGTAATGAATAAGATTTCCAGAAAATTAGTCAGATATTGCGTTATAATTATAAAAGGCCCTCTAGTCATACAGAGCACAAAACTGATGTATCAAAACCTAGATATTTTCTGTTGATAGAAAATCACCTCTTTAGATCGTAAAACCAAGCAGATCTCAATTTTCCCACTGATTTCTATGACAGTGTGGAATAACCATCAGAGGACTCAGTTAAACCTTGTTTAATCTGCTGTGTGATATAAACGCATTTCTCCTAAAGAGGGTTACGCAGCGTGTCAATGTGCACTACAGGCCAGATCTGAACACAATCCAAGGCAATGAGAATCTGTCCATCGACATGAGTCTTAATGTGACTTCAAAGAAGGTAGACCCCTGCTGATTGACATTAAATTCTCTCTATTCAGTTCAACATCAGCATAAAAAAGCTTAACTCTCCTTTATAAAAGGCTGTAATCTTGTCAAGGCAAGTTTAATGTTGTAAACCATTAATAAAAATGGTCTTAAATATTCTTATTTAGCTCCATGATATCAATCTGCATATTTTTCTGCATATTAGTCCTTTTGTAGAAGGAAATGATTAACTGTCCCGAGGAACTATGAAGCAATACACTCAAGGTATGGGTATCCCATTGCTAAGAAAAGAGGAAAGGTAAAATCTAATTAAAATCAGCTGGTGGCTTTTATGGCTGGCAGTAACACTAGCTTGGAGCCATTTTAAAATCACTTCTGCTTTGTTGTTGATGGAATGGCTTTTAAATCATACTTAGGAATTTGAGGAGTATGTATAAAAAAACGGTCCTTGGGATCCCTTTTTCTCCAATTTACTCCACTGGAAAAGGATCAATTTGAATGACCAAGAAACCTGTGCAGTAAGCTGTGAACGTGTAACAGTTTATCTGCATGCCTTTTTCATTAGCGCTACCTTTCGGTTTTTTTCTTCTCAGGACAGGCTACGTGCTTTGTTGGTGGAAGACAAAGGTGGAAGTTGTACTATAAAGTGTAACAGAAATAATGAGATGTAAACACTAAAATACCGTCAAGGAAATATTCTTAAAAAATGGAAAGGCAAAAAAATCCACACTGTGGCCCAGGGAACCATTTTCTCGTACTTATACATATGTCTCGATGCAGATCTCATTCTGCAGTGATTAATTAACTTTTTCACTAATATATGTAAGCAGATTCAGTTTCCTAGGGGCGTTCTAATTAATTAGTTTTTCGCTCTGAATAATGTAGCTTTTCTAAACGGAAGCCTCCTGACTACATGCATTAATGGATTCTTTAAAATCTTTTGGCAGTTTTCTTATGTTCTACTTTGAATGTCACAACAGTGAAGTGCTAGCTACAAAAAACACTCCAGTAACTTTTTAGAAAGGCTTTGAGGCTAAAAGAATCAGCATTATCTTTTATCTTTTGTTACTTGAAGTTTAAATAATGCTCTCCCTCCCTCCCTAGTCAGCAAATAGTACAAAGCCAAATCAAGCTCAAGTTTAAGAAAAGAAAGAAAACAGCCAGATACAAATGAAATGCAGAGACACAGTGATCCAAAATAAACAAATCCTGACACACATCATTACTAAAGCACACACAGAGGGAATTATAACGGCTAAAAGGGAACGGAAAACTAGAAGCCAACAGTATCAGTTTTCACTGCAATGTCCCAATCCGGGAGGGGGAACTGTGTATTTACTAACTTATTTATTTAGTTTCTCCCTTATATTTATGCATTTATTTAGATAGTTTCAATTCCCAATCAGAGCTCTAGGCATTTGCATCACATAAAATCAATAGGCTCATCCCCCACCCCCGGTTTAAGATGTTGCATGTTTACTGAGCTGCCGAAATGATAAACCCAATCCTCCTAGCTTCACTATCATAAAATTGCAGAGACCGTTCTTCAGCCTGCAGCACAAGTCCTCCCCAAACAGCGAAACATCCGTTTCTCCAGAACTCCAGGATCTCAAATATAAAATAAAACCAAACAAAAATCGTCAGTTTGCTCATACTGGGCAATCAACCTAGCAAAAAAACCTACTGCGTACAGTGCCAGTTCTTTCTTCCAAAACACACTGTCCATCTTCCTTGTATTCAGCTGAACCAAGCTTAAAGACTATTATCTGTCTTTACATTTACGTGCCTGATGGAGCCTAATTAACATCACTGAGGAACACAAAACACTTTACTGTACCAAAGTCTTAGCAACTGACATTTTTCTGGTGGCTTTTATTAGTTCACCACAGTCAAATCTCAGTAATATCTGGCGGGGTCTAGGCTGGCTAAACATCCTTGCCAAACATCAGCGGAGTCCTGGTTTTAGCTAAACGGCCTCAAATGATATAGGCAATGACCTCAAATGAGCCTTCAAAAGAAAACTGCAGTGCATTTGTGTCATCTGCACTTCCTATTGATTTTCTATTAAGATTTATATACAGTACTTTTCGTTTGTGAACATCTCCAGCTGCTATCAAACTACACATAACAAAGGGTAAGTGCAGAATTCTTCCCCCACCATCAGATGCAGATGAAGGTGGATTTGAAAATGGCAACTACTTTCCAGAATATACATTTATCCACCAGAATTATCTACCCCTTTTCAAAGCTGACCAGAAGACTGCAATGAGTGTTTGTATTTCTCAAAAGAGTGCAAAGGGCTCTTCAGTGATCACATCTGACTCAGAACGTTTATTTCTTTTGTCTCCTGAACGATGATTTTTTTTTTTCCATCTATCTTCTGTGTACTACTTTTCTACAGGTGCATTTCCACAAAGCTGGTTTCGGTGGGTCCACATGCCATTCTCATAATTTGTTTTCTTCTCCCTTTTTGTCAGTGTCCTGTTTTTCTTCAGAGTTTGTTTATTGTATTCACAGAAATTTCTATGGCTCAAAATGCCTCCGGAAAGCCACAGCATTTGAATATTTGTCTAGCTAATCTGATTTCATGAAATATTCAAGTGCAGTTCCTGAGCTCAACTTGGGGTAAAGTGTGAATAGACTATTTCATTAGTTCAACTATACTTTAATATTTTTTGACATTTTAATCAAAAGAACCTAATTTCTCCATGTGCATTTCCCAAATTCAAAGGATATATTCAAAGACAGTGGAATTTCTGAGCTCATGCCCTTTAGTAATTGTACAGTAGGCATTTGAGAAACTTTTGGGCATTGACATCGAACGTTTTTGGGAACTAAAATACCAGCAAAATATCTGATGTATTTTAAACTGTGATAGAAATTAAGGTACGGAATGATCTATAATTTTTGAGTCACAGATGACATTATTCAAAAATCCAGTTATTGCTAAATTAACAGCACAGGAATGTGAAGAAAACATTACGTAACTAAAAGCACAATTCATTCTAAGAGATATTAAAGACTGAAAGACTTCAGAACAAAGAGAAAACAGTACCTTCGGCTAATGATCGTGGTACACTAACACATCTTGCTCCAAACATGAAAGGCTTGCCTTTCCTATAGTACTTTCTATACTGGGATCCCCAAATTCCTTCAAATATCACAATACCTCTTGGAGGAGGCACTACTTATTCACTTTTAGACACGTGGGAACTAAGGCACCGGCAGCTAGTGCACCTTGCCCGAAGCCTCCAAATCCCGTTGTTTTATCCACAAGGCTATTTTTGCCTCTACTTAAAATATCCTACAACATGCCAAATATCCTACAACACGTCACACTATAAACACATAGTATTTGAAAACCTTTAAACTGAATCCAGACTTTCATGTAAGTGCTCAGAATGAATTTCTGGCTGCTTTGAAAATTATGCTACTTCTGACGTGAAACATAGACAATTTGCGGCTAAGTGGAACATCACACCTTCCCCTACACACCATCCCACAGCCATCTCCAATGGTTTGGGTTGGAAGGGACCTTAAAGAGCGAACTCATTAGACATTTGAAAGCTTATCCTCCAGAGCAAAATACACAAACTGTTATCTGGTTAGTTAAGTCTTTTTTGCCCATAGCCTTCTACTTTCATGAAGGTCTTGTGTAACTCAAATTTTATCCAGTGACAAGAATGTGAATTCGTCCAATAATCTGGTTATTACTGTGTAATTAATATTAGGTCTTGGATTGTGAAGGTTGTGATAAAGTTGTTCCCTAACAAAATATATTGGACGATGGAAGCTGTAGGCAGAAAAAATAACTGCAGCAGCCCATCACTCATAACATACTCACGCAAAAGCCAGTCTGAATCTAGGAGAAAAGAATGATAATAAATATAGCACAATAAGAAAGAGCAGTGTTACCACACTTTGAAAAATATGTTAGTAATGTAATCGAAATTGCCTTGTGCTGTATATAACAATGCATGGCAGCTAACCAGTGCTTCTAAGTGGATTACTGTTTCCCTGGCCAGAAATCTGTGCTGATAAGAAATGGCATCCCCCCACTCCTTCCAATATAAAATTCCTTCCTTCCTTCTGCCCTCCCCCCAGATAATGGTATTTCAAAGTGGCTCCTGCATGCACTTTCCTATCTCAAAAAGAAAAATGCTATTTCAAAAAATGTTAAATACTTGAAAACGTAAGGATTTTCTCCTTAAGCATAAAACGTTCTTCCCTTTGTTGAAACATTAAGTCATGATGGTTTCCAAGCTGACACATCTATTATGATGTGTTGATGGGTCACACTATGTTGCACTGCAGCAAATCACAAAACATTAATCTTGGAAATTAGAGAGAGAATAACCCAGACAGACAGACAGACATTCCCTTTCCCTCTTTTCAGCTTTGTTAGCTGCTGCAAATTCTCTCCAAATTAAAAAAAAAAAAAAAAAAAAGGAGAGAGATGCAACTGCATGATTCACAACGATAATTTACCTGAAACCCTGCTAAACATTCACCTAAAACTGGTCACATGCACATTTCTTCAGTAAAGCTGGTTTTGGAAAGAACGCATGCCAGTTGTTCCTTACCTGTAATGTGGTAGCTAACCTGCCGGTTGACATCAGATGTGTCTTCATCCCAGGTGCTAAGAACAGCCACAACTTCCCCCGGGGGGTCGCTCTCCTTCACTGACCCTCTGTACACCTCATGCTCAAAGACGGGTGCGTTATCGTTTATATCTGTCACAGTAACTGAGACCAAGGTGGTTGATGACAAGGATAAAGCTTCCCCCAGATCTGAGGCCACCACTGCAAAGGTGAACGCAGGATCCTTTTCGTGGTCCAGATCCTTCAGTGTGCTGATCCAGCCGCTGTTGCTATCAATGGTGAACGCTTCTGTGATCTTCTCCAGCTCCGATTCCACTGCGAGTGTGTATGTGACCTGTCCATTTGCACTCGAATCTGCATCAACCGCTTTAACTTGCATAAGTTTTGTTCCTATGGGCATCCCTTCCATTATTATAGCATCATAGCTAGCTGTTTCAAACATGGGCTTGTTGTCGTTTACATCCAATACTTTAACCTCCACATCCACAGTCAACACAATGTCTACTTTGTCTAACTGAATGGTGGCCGCAACTTTGAAGTGAAAAGCCGGATTTGTCTCATGGTCAAGTCTCTTATCCAGTTTTATGAGCCCTGTGTCTTGCTCTATGATGAAAACTCCATCTTTGTTGTTTTCAGTCAGCTCGCCATTAACTGTGCTATACAAAGCACCCTGATTAGGCAAAACATGCAGAATGTCTATGGTACTTCCTATGAGGGTGTCTTCTGCTATGGTAAAAGAATACTGGGGCTGAGAAAAGGAAGGTAAAATAGTTTCTGGGGGTAAAACATGGATGTAGACAGGAATGAGGGAATGCTTTACAGGAATGCCACCATCAACTGCTTTGACAAAGAATGACAGAACTGTGTTTTTCAGCTGGTTAAAGCTACCCTTGGTGACCATCCATCCATTGTCTGGATCTATTTCAAGCAGATCAGCTACTGAAACAGAGGCTTCACTATACAGAGAATAGGTAATTCTGGAATTGGCTCCATCATCTGGATCTACTGCTTGCACTTGGGTCACCAAGTAACCTTTCCCGACATCTGCTTTGACACTTGCTCTATATTCGACCATCATAAATTGAGGAGCGTTGTCATTCTCATCCACTACTATCACTCTCACGGTGCAAAACGTAGTCCTGCCACCTCCATCGAGGGCTCTCAAAAATATACCGATATCACTTTCCAGAGGGTTCTCCCGGTCTAACCTCTCAGTTGTCAGAATCTGACCATTGTTATCAATCAAAAATCGGTCCTTGGCAAAGTCATTTATTATGGAGTAGCTTATCCGGCCGTACACACCTGAATCCCCATCTGTTGCCTTCACATGGATCACCTTAGTTCCAGGAGCAGCGTTTTCTCTAACCTCTGCAACATAAACGCTCTGCGAAAACACAGGGCTGTAGAGGTTGGCCCCAAGGATCTGAATGTGCACCTGAGCTGTGCTGGTGAACAGCCCGTCTGACACAGAGACGTTTAGGCTGTACATGGGCTCCATTCTCTGTTTGCGATGGTTGGAAAGCGTGATAACACCACTCTTGCTGTCCATAATAAAACTGGTCCGATCATTTCCCGATAGGATGCTGTACTCCAGTCTGTCAAAATCAGAGCTGTCGGCATCAGAGGCTTGGACACAAGTCACAAAATGACCCCGAGGTGCCAGTTCACTCACATACGATTCATATATTAACTGGTTAAAAACTGGAGGATTGTCATTCATATCTGTTATTGAGATACTAACAAGAACCTCACTGCTTAGTGGTGGGAACCCATTATCGGTGGCTCTGACTTTCAAGCTGCACTGCTGTATGAATTCATGATCCAGCATCCGGGCTGTCAGAATTAGGCCACTGGTGCTGTCTATATGGAAATAGTCCGTGCTGTTAAAGGTGTCTTGGACTATCTGATACTGCACAATCTTGTTATTGTCAGAGTCAGCATCAATAGCAACCACCTGCAGTACAGGAGTCCCAATCAAAGATGCTTCAGACAAAGTAGCATTATAAGCCGACTGATCAAAAACTGGAGGATTATCATTCACATCGTTAATGATCAAGTCCACAGTGACCTCAGCATGAGCGCCAGTGAGGGCATCGCTGGCTCGCACCATCAGCTTGAAAAGAGAATTTATTTCATAATCCAGGGGGCTGATGACACTCAGAACTCCAGTATCAAAGTCGATATTAAACTGGTTGTAGGGATCTCCATCAACAATGATATAAATGATACCCTGGCCTTCTGGACTCGTTGCATTTATGCTTAAAATTGGCGTGTGCATTTCTACGTCTTCATTCACGGAGGCTGTATAGAAGGGCTTGTCAAATACAGGCATCGCTTTGTTAACAATAGTAATGGGGAGCTCTACCGAAGCAGACAACGAAGGGTTACCACCATCTTTTGCAAGAATGACAACCAAATACTCTATATTAGATAAATCAGAATTGAAGGCTTCTTTTAAAGTGACGCTGCCAGTTCCTCTATCAATTTCAAAATGTCCGTAGTCTTCCTTCAGAAGATAGGACACCTCACCATTTTCACCCTTATCTTTATCAATGGCCGTCACTCGATATATCAGCGTACCAGGCTCAGCATCAACTTGCACAGCAGCATAGTATGGAAGCCCTACAAACACTGGGGCATTGTCATTTATGTCCTCAATGTAAACCCTCACCACCACTCGAGCTACACGGAGGTGATCTAGTTCACGGCTTGCTTCCACCACCAGCTCATACAGCTCTTTTTCCTCTCTGTCGAAGGGGATGCCAGTTGTCTGAATGACTCCTGAGGTGGACTTGATTTTAAATTTGTTGCCTGGGTTTAATATACTGTATTTCAAAGGCTCATTGAGGCGGTTACCAACAGCATTCACCACAGCGATCTTGGTGATATTGGTGCTGTTTTCTGAGATAGACGTGGAATAATAATTTTGTGTGAAATGGAGCCCACTATCCATGGCTTCTTTTACCATTATAGTCACCATCGCAGTGCTATAAAATTTCCCATCAGATACTCTTACTATTAGCATATAGTGGTCTTTGGAAAGGCTATTGTTTTTAATGGTGAGTATCCCTGTGCTTGAATCAATTAAAAAATGCTCCATATTGCCTTCAATTAGACTATATGTTAGTTCAGGAGGGATCTCTGAATCTGGGTCTGTAGCTTTGACTTTGAGAACCTCAACACCAACATACGTGGGCAGGAGCAAGACTGTCTCAAATACAGCCTGGCTGAAGACTGGTGGGTTGTCATTGACATCAGTTACCTCAATGGTAACTTCAACTGGGCTCTCTGCTGTAAGCTGGGGATTCCCACTGTCTCTAACGTGCACGTGGAAGTGGAAGTGGGCTATTGTTTCATGATCTAAATTTGCAATTGTTCTGATTGCACCTGTGCTGGAATCTACCGTGAAATACTTTTTTGCAGTAGATTCAACAATCTGGTAGACGAGTAAAGCATTTTGGTTGCTGTCAGCATCAGTGGCACGTATCACGAGGGGACTGTTATTCGTGCTCCGGACTATGCTATTTACAGGAGCAGCTTCACTTATGCTGCCCAAGTACTGAGAGAAGAGAAAAACTGGTGGGTTATCATTTTCATCAACAATCTGAATGTTCACAGTGGCATTTGATGCCATGCCTGCCATATTTGTTGCCTGTATGATGAGCTGATAGAAGGAAGCACGCTCATAATCAAGGGCCTTTTGACTGGTGATCACTCCAGAATATGGGTTTATAGTGAAGACTCCATCCACATTCCCATCTTTAACCTCATAAACTAACGTGGACTGACTGATCGCAGAGAGAGAGATGACAGAAGTACCAATATCCACATTTTCATTAACCTCCGCCTGGTATTCTTTGAGAGTGAACTTCGGGTGGGAGTTATCTGCCATCGTCACAGATATCCGCACTATTGCTGTTGCAGACAACGGTGGAGAGCCTTGATCAGTCACTTTGACTGACAAAACAAACTGTCCCATTGTGGTCAAGTCTGGCTCCTTCAGTAATGTAATGATCCCTAAAACTGGTTCAATCTTGAATGTGTTTCCCGTATTTCCTAAAACACAAATAATAGAAGCAAATTAGAAATGAAATACAGCACACTTAATGATCACTTAAACCAGGAGCAATTAGCTGCAATTTGTTAAAGGCAGTTATTAAAAAAAAAAAAAACAAAACCAAATCAAACCAACATAAGAGGAAAGAATTCTAAAGGCCCTTCCAGCCTTCCTTTCTGAAAATCAGGCACCTCACTAGATGATATAGGTGTTCAAACCTTCAGAAACTCAGGTGCTGCTATCTATATCTTGATTCTGAGTATCAGCATCTGAGCAAATGCTGCACGTATATTACTCCTACTGAAGTTGGAAAAAGCATCTCTAAAATATGAGAATTAGTCAAATACATGTACACCTAAGGCAAAGAAACTAGATCAGAGGCTAACAAGCCAATTACATGACAAATGGATAACAACTCAGGCTCTTAATTGAAGGGGATATTAAGCAACCGTAGAGAAGATTACAGCAGTTCAAGACTCAAAGAACTGAATATAAAAAGGTTAAAGTGGCATTTAGAAAAATAAAACAGAACAAATAGCATAGAAAAGAGATTCAAGTATCTTTTGGCACAAAGGTTTATCATATGATCTCTGAGGAGGACGAATCTAAATGAATGAGATTTAGCACAAAATGTCACGAAATGTCTGTTATAACATGAAAGCAGGGATATCACTGACTGCATGAAGGTGAGAACAGTGAGTTTGGACCAAGGACCTTCGTTGGGGTCTTATTTTCTTTTTAGTCTTTTTGCCAACCTCGTCTTTAGCAAGACAGATTAAAAGCTTTTGATATGTATCCCTATCCTGTAATTAGAGATCACCTTTTTTAGGCAACCTGTATTTCGCTGGTTCCTTGAGTGCCTGCTTAAAGTATAGGATGCTGCCTGTATATCTGGCAAGTATAAGCGTACAGACATCACATGGGCCTCTTGGGACGGGTCCAGAGGAGGGCCACAAAACTGATCAGAGGGATGGAGCACCTCCTCTATGAGGACAGGCTGAGAGAGTTGGTGTCGTTCAGAAAAGAAGGCTCTGGGGAGACCTTATCGTGGCTTTTCAGTACTTAAAGGGGGCTTATAAAAAGATGGGGACAAATTGTTTAAGAGGGCCTGTTGCAATAAGACAAGGCGTAATGGTTTTAAACTAAAAGAAGGAAGATTTAGACTAGATATAAGGAGGAAACGAAGAATTTTTTTTCAATAAGAGCAGTGAGACACTGGCCCAGGTCGCCCAGAGAGGTGGTAGATGCCCCATCCCTGGAAACATTCAAGGTCAGGTTGGACGGGGCCCTGAGCAACCTGATCTAGTTGAAGATGTCTCTGCTCATTGCAGGGGGGTGGACTAGATGACCTTTAAAGGTCCCTTCCAACACAAACTGTTCTATGATTCCATGACTCTTTTTTCTGAATTTGATTCTAAATACAAACAGAATGTACTGAGTTACAGTGATTCCAATCATTATAACATGTTCCTGCTATTGTAATATACACTTTAAAATGCAGAACCACTTCCAGTCTATAGCCAAGCATCCATCCATGACCTGGAGAGAAATACATCTCGGGTAACTGGTGATAAACAAGAGATTTTATTTTAATGGTGATTGGTACAGGTGCTGTGCACAGAGCAGTAAATGTGAAAACTGTAGCTGGAATACCTAATACATGGAATCCTAAATGAAGTGAGTTAATGTGAACTATTTTTAAGATGTGATTCACTATCTGTTGTAAATTCTGGGGCTTGGAGGCTAATTTAAGCTACATACTACTGTATGTAGTTCAATACTTGTAGTGGCTTTCTATTTATATCCATCCTTTCAGATCAGTAAAGTTTACTCTACTAGCTAAAACAAAAATTGTGCTGTTCACTGAGGAGCTGAGATTCTGCCAGAGCTACAAATTCTCATAAAGATCACGGTAACTGCCACATTTGCAGACACTACAAATGCTGCTGCAGTTATTTTGTCAGTGCTTATGAATACAAATAATTTTTAGCCACTGGCTGCCTCATGTAAGGCCAGAGCTGCTTCTTCTCCTTTAGGAATTTCCTACAAAATTACACAATAGCTACTTTCTTTACCAATTGCTCTCTTCACATGTAAGGTGATGTAAGTAACTCTCTTGAATGAAAGGGCTATTTACAATCTTAATGCTCAGTTAAAATCAGTATCCTCAACTGCAGATTTTATAGATCATAGAAACTACAGCAGCAGAAGACAGAATTTTGAAGCATCTGTGGTTGGAACATCTGTGGATAATGAAACTGAGGGAGTGCGTGGCTTACAGTAAATGGAAGTTTGACACTGCAGGGAGAGCTCATGATGAAGCAGAAACAGGCTGTAATGGAAGAGAGAGCCTCTAGAAAAAATTAAAACATGCAGACTAAAAAGGACCTTCAAATACCCAAAGCATCCTTTCTAATCATTATATTTCCTGTGCGCATCATGTGTGATTCCCTTCCAGTGTAAGGGAGCCATACTCCTAGCAAGTCAGGTTGCTCCTGACATCGTGGTGGCACCTAGAAGTGATTGCGTTGGAGCCCATAATAGTAATAATGTGTCATTATTCCTAATTAACCTGATCTGGTCTGCTCAGAGTTCGTCCTATAAAGCACAGTGTTGTCCTGATCTGGGCATGTGTAAAATTTCCCCTGATCTAAGTTAAAGGCCACTGGAGAATACTGAGAAAAAATTGGTAAGACCAAATGCAGTGCACAAAGGAAATATTTGGTTTTCAGTGCTAAGATCTTTGTGGGATTACAAGGGTCTAAGTTCAGCACTTTCAGCTGCAAATACTTCACCTCCTGGTTTGCTTAAAGGACTTTTTCCACAAGGCATACAGGGTAACGACAGAAGTTCCTTGGTCTTCTCTAAGCTTCAGGTTACATCAATTTAAGGTGTGAGCTTGAACTACGTGAAGTTAAATCAACATGAGATGGTGTAGCTAGTGACAAGTCTTTATAATAATATAAAAATAAATAAAGATCCTGTAGAGATCCCAGCCTAATGCCGGGAATGGCTTGTGATCTGGTTAACATGGGGACAATCTGCAGTATATAAGACTTTTTTTAGGGCAATATAGGTTTCAAGTTTTGCTATTATTATAACAGAAAGACGCATATTACTAAAAAAAAAAAAAAGTAGAAATGAAACATTAAAAACCCCAAAGGTTACAAATTTCTACTTCCTTCTATCTTTTTCTAGATGCTCCTCTTGTATAGACGTTCGTGGTTTATCTCAGAGATAATCCTTATCTCCAGATCCATATAGGCCAGAGAAAGTTACATTCACTTGCACGTGTGGCAGAGATAATGCAGATTTCCCATGGCTGTGCTGTTCCACCAGCAGAGGAATGCTTTTGCTGGTGCAGATTATGTGGTGAATGCAAATAAATGCAAAAGCAAGTTTAATCTGGTATCACCATGCCCTCCCTTAGTTTCAAGAGACCTTGTGCCACTAAACTGCTACAGCTCTGCTGGCAGAAGTTTTTAGCATAGCCCTGGTGTTAGCCTCCATGCCCCTCTGATCCAAATATTGGCGAAGAGGCGGATCTGGAGGATCCATTTGAAGCCAGCAACCTGGAAACAAGTCACTGGCTGTAGTTTCAATAACTATCTTCTGTGATGGTTTTGAACCAATGACTTATAGTTAAAGGCTCTGGAGCCATCTAGTGAATGGGGCATGAGATTCTGTTCTGACACGTTTTGGGTATGGCAGCTTCAAAATTAAAAAAAAAACCCAAACCAACAGGAAGGTGTCTCTTTTGCCCAGCCCTCCAGGAGAAGGCAGACCAAAGAATCTGACTTGTCACCATCACAGCACTGCTCTGTCCAGAGCGTGAATCTTGATGCTACATTTTCATCCTCTATCCTAACCTGCTTCGATAGTGTAGATAAGCTCTGCGTTTTCTCCTTTGTCTTTGTCCAAAGCTGTGACCTGCAAGACTGCTGATCCAACTGCTGCTGATTCAAACACCGAGGCTTCGTACAACGGGCTAGTGAAGTACGGACTGTGGTCATTGGAGTCCTCCACATTTATGATGACTCTGGCCAGGTTTCTTCTGTAAGGGAATTCTTGATCTCGGACCTATAGAACAAGTGCATAATACACATCTTGATATCCACCTAGTAAAATTTCATAAATACTACTAATCTCAGTGCTAATAAGACTTTCAGTTCTATTTAATACAAAGTGATAAAAAAATCCATTTGTCCCAAAGAATAGTCTAAAATACATTCACATGTGAGATGGTAGATAGTAAATTTAAAGAAACAGGAAGAGCTTAGAGACCTTTTTTTTTTCACTTGTGAAAAAATACACTGCACATCATGACATGAATTTTTAAACTGGTGACTACATGACTTCTTAAATTCAGTTTCAGGTTTGCAAGAAATACTTTTTTTTATATACTAATTGAATGGTCATGCCTTCGTCCCGCCAATCCCTGCTTTACAGCACAGAGGCAAACATACCTTGCCCATGGCTCCTTCTTTCGAAGAGCTATAAACAATTTTACCAACTATGATCAGTCGCGTGTCAGTCTAGTGCTTGTAGGTGCCAATGGACAGTGCACACCTTTTTGAAGATGACGATACCGATACCGATAGTAAACAGTAGGATAAATAGTAAGCAGTGATTAGCACTCCCAGCAGAGGTATCGTTTACCGCACCTCTCTCAACTCCATACTAAAAATCTCAGCATTGCTACACTGACAATCCTGCCAACGTGATCCCCAAAAGCCTGGCTCTCCGTAAGCAGAACAGACCCCTCATTGTATCAGGTGGAGGTCAAACACAAGAACCGGGAAATGACCTCTATCAGCCGTGCCTCTCTGTGCTTCAGTTTATACTTATTTCTTAGCCTGCTCGCCAAAGGACTTGCAGCTTGTTACGCTGTGAGCTGAGACCCCACTCAGCTCCAGCTGGCTGGATGTCACTGCAGCCCTCTGAGTCCTCTGCTCCCCAGCTCAAGTTCTTTCGAAGATCTCTTCTGCAGCAGTCTTAAGTGGTTAAAGAAAATAGTGGACTATGATGTTCAAATTAACACAGATTTTTATTTTTTTTTTTAATTAACCTCCAGTCTATAATATAAAACCTTCACTTGGAAACAGACAGACCTATGTTCCGTAATTTACGCACACTGAGCAAAAAATGGTAATTAGTTTTATTTTCTAATACCAAAACATTTGGAAATGTAGCTGAAAGCTACTTAGTATAACAATAGCTTATATACTAAAATAAATCTGTAAAAGTACACTATGGACGAGGCTTGTATTTAGAAAGGGTGTAGCATTCTCTATGGCAGGAAAGCAGTTATCTCCCTGTGAATAACTTCTCAAATAACTTTCAGCCTAACTTCAGAAACTCTGAAAATTACCTTGAGCGAGAGGACCAGATGCCAAGAGATTAAATAATTTCCTGCCTGCTCTCCCTTGAGATAGCAAATCATATCATATTACATACAATGAATTCACAATAAGTTTCCCAAACAGCCCAAATAAAAAGATGTAATATAAATACACAGCAGGGCAGGCAAGATGAAATTAATGAGTACTTACTGCATTGAAAGTTCTTTGCTCATGCAAAGGCTAAGGCACGTATGCACCTGAAGCAGCAGTAATTGTGCCCTGACCCACGTGAATATTGCATTCTTACCATGACATTAAGGATGTGCTTATCTTGAGCTTCGTGGTCTAATCTCTCAGCAGTATAGAGCACCCCAGTGCTGGGATCAATTCTGAATTTTCTCACGCTGACTGTATCGATGCTGCTGTGAATAGTGTAGCTCAACTTATGCTTTTCGTCTCTGTCTATAGCTTCAATTTGCAGAATTTCAGTATCAGGGAGGATGTCCTCTGAAATGGTGACATCGTAACTTGGGTGAGAGAATTCTGGGCCATTATCATTGTTATCCAACACTTTGATAAGAACCTACAGTTAATAAAAGAAAAACATTTGAAGTTATTGAAGTTTAGTCGGATTGCTGAATAGGCACCTAGAGAAATATAATTTGCTTTAGATGGCTGATGATGTTATACTGCTGTATGGTGGGACTGAGAAACATCATTTAATATTAAATGCTTACTGTTCAGATCAAAAGAAATAGTAAGCATATGACTTTAGAGGCAAAATGTTCCTAATTATAAGACCTACTCAGAGCCTGACAAAGAAGTCCATATCTTCAGTATCTATAGATTGGAAAATATTCCTACAATGGTCACAGGAAAGGTTTTGTCATCCCTTGTAATGGCTCTGGTTACAAGAGACTTATACGGGATTTCCTTTCCCCTTCACTATTAATAAGGCTATAAAAGAATCCTTTCCATGTTACTTAAATCTGCTTTTTATACCATCAAGGCTCTGCTAAATCCTGTGTTGTTTTCTGCCCAATATATTGTGTTGGGACGTACTAGCAGTGTCAAACCATGACAGCAGTGAAGACTTCCAGTTCCCATTACACCTTAGGCTGTGTTGGGAAGGGTGACACTTGGTGAGATGAGAACAGGGGACACAACCTCATGGCCACGCAAGCCCACTCCACACAGGTCAATATCAACCACCAAGGACAAGTAATCGCAGGGTACTGGTGACAGGGAAGGATTATTTTTATGGTTTCATCCTTGCTCTTCCTTTGCCAGCGATGTTTGTCTTTATTGACAACTAATTCACTTTCCCCTTAAACACCTGTTTGCCTCCCTTCTGTTGCAGTTTATGAAGGGTATCACTGATGCTAAAAATGTGAATGAACGCTGTGCCATTTGCTTCAAGTCTGTCTTTAAAACCTGGGTGTTGACCCCATCGAGTCCCCCATCATGGACTCGATGATCCCAAGGGTCTTTTCCAACGTAAATGATTCTATGATTCTAAAGAAACTTGGAGAGGGGGAAGGCAGGCCGGATGCTGCTGTTGCTGCCTATTACACCCATTTCCATATATCACAAGCTGTCCCTGGTAACTAATAAGAATCACTATTTTCCAAGCTTTGCCTTTCAACAGTTATGTGCCTCTGCAATGTTACTTGTGTGTGGCTCTGACGAAGTTTTGTGTTTTTCGCCACTGGAGGAGTCACTCCCTGGAGGAAATTTGCTTTCCAGACTTTATGTGCTATGGATCATTTTGGGCAGCGTGGCGGCAAAACCCTCGGCAAACTACATAACGCTGAACGAGGCAATGCAAAGAGCTGCCTCTTTTTCAGTACTGGAATCAAAAAGTATCTTTTGCAGAATGTGCCAGTGAAAGCACACACTTTATTGTACAGTGACTGAAATGGAACAGTCTTTTTATTCAAAGGCTCTGAAATAAGAGATAGTCCAATGAATGACATGGGAAAGGCCACGCACAGGACTCTTCCCTAAGACTCGGAGACTTGACCCATCCCTCATGTTATTTTCTTTGTTCCGAAAAGTACTTGGCTCTTTTATAAGCAAATATTTTATTACTTTGCTTGATCAAGCCCTGTTCACCCACACTTTCTTAACAGAAGAAAAATACAGTTACACTGCAATATTGCACAAACAGATGTTGGCCTCAGAGAGAAATGAAACTTTAGATTTCCATGATATTTGGAAGGGTTTGTAGAACACATTACCAGAAGGAACATGAGCAATTGTAAGCGGCAGTCGTAATGAACTAGCCTGGGAACTGTTTAAAAGACAGCTGAAATAAAATGCTCTCTAAGTTAAATGGCATAGGACTTGAACTGCACATTCCATGCGATTTAATTTTCGCTAGATTATGGTACGCCAGAGTGAAGTAGGTTGAAGCCTATATTAAGTTATGCTTCAGTCTTGGACAGATAGCAATAAAATCGGGGGGAAATATACATTGCTGGGCCTATAATAATGATGAAGAGTTACTTAGCTTCTTATATTTTTGTTGTTGCTATACAATATATCAATGCGTGTTTCTGACTTGACTGAGGAAAATAAAAAAAGCCAAACCCACATCTGAAAAATATGTGAAGAAATCAGTTGTAATATATGAAAGAAAGCCCAAGGAAAAAAATAAAGACTTCAACTCTACTCCAATGGGACACAAAGCCAGTGCTGAATCACTTTTGTTAGTGTAAGGAAGAGACATTGAAGCAATCTGAGCTGGGGATAATCTGATTACCAGTGTTTAACGCTTAAAGACATCTTCTCGAGTAGTTTGGATATTCTCAGCCTTTGCCAGCGACCGCTATAACACGGCTGGATTATTTTACTGCTGCATTGTTAACACAGACGACAACATCATTTATTTTACTTTTAATTAGTGGCCAAAAACTTTGTCATGTATCGTTTTAGATAGTCAACAGGGAAATAAAAACTTTTCAAATGGAAAATACCAAGAGTGTTTGATTCTGCTGATGCTAGTACCGCATGACCTACCTTGGACAAGTAAGCATGTTTTTAACATTCGTTTTTAACATTGCTATGTGCAAGCTCAAGCTATTCTGTAAGAAAAAAAGAAAAAACACAGATGCACACCAATGTGTCTTAAAGGTACTGCTACAGAGATGACATGCTGTTTCGTTTGCGTGGTGTGTGATCACCCTGGTGCTGAGGTTCACTTCCCATTATATCTAATGTATTCTGGGATCACTGGCAAACTGGGAAAGCAGAGGAGGGCATGAAGCGTTATCCACCACAAAGCTTGCACCGTGACTGTGCAAGCCACGGCTCCGTGATGTATGCCTTCACTAGACTGGATAAACTAAACAGGAGGGGACTGGATCAGCATCGGAGACCAAGGGTAAACCATGAGACCATGGAAATTACAGCGTGGATTCACAAAGCAGCATTTCTTCCCACTGAAAAAGCTATAAGCTAATGCACTGACACACAGATATGGACCACGGTGCTTGGGGAGTGGGAGGCATGGAGAGGGGAAAAGATAATAAAATACTGAGGTCCTCATTTACTGTGGTCATCAAATTTACAGGGAGCTATGCACTTGAAATTGCTTTGATAGTTTCCAGAAAATAACTTTTTTTCCCCCCCCCCCCCCCCACTTCATATCTACTGTAACACTGATCAAGTGCCTGTTTAAGTGTCAGGCACCTTCCTCCCCAGAGATGGCAGCATTTTAATGATTTGTCAAGTGATCCACATTGAAAATACGCATTATTTATTACATACTCTGCATTTCAACAGCCACTTCCATCTGGAGGTGGAAGGCGGTGGGTTAGAGATGCTAATGAATAAAGAGGTCATTATTGATTCACAATTTCTTCTATTAAAGCAGTTAAGAATGTTTCTCATTTTTGTCAGCTGTCCCTCAAAATCCCCAAGAGTCAACTGCAATTTTAACATTACAGTCTCTCCTTTACTAGAGGGGAGTGGATTTCCCTTGCAACAAAAGAATGTTAGATTATATATGGAAATAATGATTATACAGAGCTCTGTTAAACCCACAAGCTATGGAAAAGGAAAATTGAACTCTTTTATGTTCTTAAAAATTTAACTGTTTTGGGAGCTACTTGAAACAAAACCAGGTAGAATAAAATGGAACTTAAGTGTCATTTTAAATAGCTATTAGTCCTTCAATCCTTACAACACTTTTGAGGAGCCAGTGACTATTATTATCCCCATCCTTTGCCCAGGAAAACACTGCCTTGCACCAAGGTTAAACGACTTACCAAAGCCACATGAGAAGTGCAGTGGCAAAGCTGGGGAAGATGTTTTAGATTTATTTCTGAGCCACCCCCACCTTTAATAGGTCACCTTAAAATGCCACCTTCCTATGCAGAAGACTTCCTGCTCCAGCAGGATGACTTCTAGTAGATATTACCTAAAAAGAGGGGGCAATCTTTTCCTTTAATAACGGACAAATGTTACACTGACATGAACACCAGGCTCACAGAAAACCTGATCCTACAAACATATGTGAAGTCGAGTAAGCCGAATGCCACCAGATCGTTAATATGATGAAAGTTACTCAAATTCATTTAACGGCTGCCAAACTTAGGCATAAAATCTTGGTACTACTGGCAAATTTCCCGTTGACTTCAAAAAGGCCAGCACTCTGCTCCTTGAAGCCTTAAGCTTTAGCCAGCCTGTAGCACGTCTTTCACCCCAAATCAAGTGTTATCCTACTGAAGCGACTCAAAGACTCACAGTGTATGTGTAATTTAATACTTTCTTCATATTTATTTCCAAACGGAAGATACGGCAAGAATGAGCCTTGCTGCATAAATATCCTTTATTACTGTGTAGGTGCCTGGGGTGTTAAGCTGTGACAATACCCATTGTGTGAAATCAAAGACAGGCTTTACAAGTTTCCCAACACGCCTCGCAAGGTGACGAATGGAAATGTTTACTATTTGTTTGCTGCTAAGTAGGGATTCCTCTTTGCTGAGGACTGTGCAAGGTTGCTGCCTAAACCACTTTTCATAGACAAACATTAGTTGCAAGTCTTTTTTCCACGCTCATAAAGCAAACACGCAGCAAAACAGCCTCTGCCCGGTTATCCTTGAAAGCTCGTCTCTTTTCCAGCGCGTCGCAGGCTCCAGAAAGGCAGGCTTGCCTCCTTCTGCTTCCATTGTGCAGAGCCTAATTTATAGTCCGAACAAGTGCCTCGCTATAAAAGATTTGCTTCTCCCGGCTCACTTCCTATTTCCCACAGTTAAAGCAAATTTCAAATAAAGGATTCACGGGCCTCCAAGCTTACAAATTAGGCAAAGTAACACTCAGAGCATTAGCAAAGACTTTGTATTCAAAATGGTAAGTGAAAGGCCTAGAGAAATACAATCAAATCAAAGCAGGACAAAACCTAACGCAGGAAGTCTCTCCAAAGCTGTTTTTAATGTTGCCCATCACAAATACCTTTGGTTTAGGCACAAACGTATTTGAGTGAAAACTGGATAAATGCCAGGTGCTGCTTTAGAGACATTTGAAGCTGGAAGAATCTGCGTGGCTAATTGCTTGGTCTGGGCACAGTGTTGTAGTACAACCTATTAAGTGCCTGAATTGCTTAAACTCAGGTTACGCTTTTGTATGGGTTTTGAAAACCTATTTTGATTTAATATTGCTTTCAATAGTGTTACCACACAGCTTTATTTGCTACTTCCTGACAAGTTTTTCTCTCTTCCAAACCCCAACCTTAACATAAAAACGCAAAGTTTCCCTACCAATCTCAGTGGCCTGTTATTTATACTTCACCTTGTGTTATGTTAAAACAGGGGAAAAAAGTCTTTGTTTCAGAGGCAAGGCACTGCTGAGATTGCTGGATGGGACAGAAAAAAGTCAAGGATCGGGCTGGTTCTAGTTTGGAGGAAACATTCAACTGAGCAAAAGTGAAAAACTGAATTGAAACACCATGTTTTCTTGTCTGTCCTAGAAGAATACACCACCCAGAACCTCTTCTGGCAGGCTCTAATATCTTATCTACATTTTGGCCATGGTCCTCTAAGAAGAGCTTTTCACTGTTCAGTTAAAAGAAGCACCCTCACGCGGGGTGATCAATCAGCTCCTCTTTGTTAAGAAACAATCTGATGAAGAAAAGGTGTTCTCTGAAAGGCGATACCAACTTTGGCATCCTGAAACTCGCAGCAGAAGGTCAATCCCGAGCAGAAGAATAAATAAAAGTCCACAACCTTCTGCGAGGAGAGACAGAAAGGAGCAGGCACTTCTCCCATCTGCTCTTCCAGCCTGCTTGGCTCAGCTGAAGGTATTAGAAGCGATCTACAAAAACTTTTCAGAGGGAGCTGCATGTTCCTCCCTGAGTGTCCATTCTATTGGGAAATAGTGAGACGGTTTTGCAATGAGTGAAACTGAGGCATTTTTTGCCTCCTAGTTTGGAAGCATCAGCCGTCATGCTTGAAAGCATCTATTTTACAGTGGTTAGGATGACGAGAAACAAGGAGAAGGCAAGCAAATAAGCAAGAGACAAAACTGTCATAATACCATGACTCCAGGAGTATGTTCTTAAAAAAAATAGTTATCTGCTAGTACAACGTTCTCAATAAAAGTGAAAAATTATCATCACTTAGATGATTATTCCCTACTGTACTATACTTCTGTGGGTATTTTAGCAAAACTCAACTGTATGCACTACAAAGAAAAATGTAAGTGCTATTCCTGTTTTACTTGGATGTAAAGGATTTGAGTTGCTCAGTAAAAAAAAAAAGGAGGCTTTGGGATAAATCTGACTCACGACCGAGAGAACTTCTAACATTGCACTGTCAAAGTTAGTCAAAATTGTGGCAGAAGTCAGTGTTTAGACGCCACTACACTGATTTCTTTCTGGGAGAGTCCTCTCTCTGCTGCAGCGAGGGCAAAAGTCCCTTTCCCAGCCGGAGGGGAGGCGGTGGCGAGGAGCAGGGTCCCCGCGCGGAGCTGCTGTCCGGGCTGTCCCCAGTGCACGGGACGCAGAAGCCCCGTCCCTTCCCCAAGGCCAACAGCTCGCCTGGCAGCTGCAGGAATCGCATTTCGCGGGGATTTAGAGCCAACGGACGCCCTCAGCCTTTAATAAATTACCGCGTGGCCTTGAGCAATGATGAATTAAGCTAAGGCAAAGAACCCAAAGCTCTCCCTGGCTAAGTCAGGAGACAGCCTTCCTAGAAGTTAATCAACGTGACAGAAGCTTTATACCCACACTCCAAATACATAAATCAAGCGAGGCAACGTTTCTCCGCCTTTGTCCCCTCCGTCCCTCCCCATCGCGGCTGTGCTGCTGGGATGGACGGGCAGCACGGCGAGTGGCAGCGGCTCAGCAAGTCCTGGCACTTTGGTTCTCACTTTGGAGACCGTATTCCATTTGAAATCCTGATCATGCGCAAACCAAATAGGCTTTCAGTTACAAAGGAAATTTGTGATTTATTTTTTTTTTTTAATATCCTTTATGTTCTTTTCTCCTCTTTTCACAACAGCAAAGCACTAATACGACAGATGTAACTTTTAAATCAAAGTGATGTCGGTAGTGAACCATGTGCGCAGTAAGGCGTGAAGGAAGCAAACAGCTTATCAGAGTTTAAGGCGCGCAGGAACATTGCTGAAGAAACTGCAACTCTGTGCCAGGGATCATGTTACTGGAGCAAAAATCTTTGGCATTTTTACGCTGTATTTTACCACCTCCAACTGTGTAATAAACAAAAGGCCAGGAAGAGATAAAGGGAAACAGGTGGGGTGGAATAAAAAGCAAGATTGTTCCATTTGGCACGGCGATGATCAGCTGTTTCATAATAAACCATCACACTTTGAGGGGGGCTTTATATTATTTTATGGTTATACAAGGGGACGAATTTATACGTTTGCTTTCCACCCGCTTCCTCTTCTGCCATCTCTTCTTGCAGCTATAGTTAAAAATACAGGTGGCACTATGTATGTGAGACAAAATACTTACAGTGCCATTTTATCAAAACTCAGAACAAGGCCAATGAGAGCCATCAGCAGATGCTTTTTTGACTCGTTTCCGTGACATATTTTACTTAACCTATCAGTTTGATTTTTTCGGTTATTGTTCGAAAAGGAAATAAATACGAATAAGGTAACCAAAGGCTCCAAAGTACAGTCAAAAATACAGTATGAAAGTTTTGTAAAAGGGAGAGATAATTAGGCAGGCCATAATTCTGGCAGCTTTGAGATAATGATCGCTTTTGAAGTCTCTGTTGTGAAGACCAAAAGAAACACATTCTCAGATGTTGTCTGGGCCACAATTAAATACTTAAACAGTATCCACATGGAGAGAAGGAGATGGAGGAAAGGAGGGTCTGTACCCACCGATGAACACCTAATGCTATACTATTGCAATCTTAAATTACTATTTTACTTTCTTAAATAGGTCACATCACTGTTACAAAGAATGCTTAAGCTTCTTTTAGAATGCAACAGCTTTACTGAAATCTGTTTTTACCATATGTTTTAATTAAAAATGTAGGGGTTTCATCAAAATAGGTTTTGAGGACTACCATAGGGGGTCAATTTATTAAATCAAAAGTGGGAAAAACAGTAAACATAATATCCATGAGAAGAAAAATTGTATCCAGCATGTTTGAAATTCTCTGTGCTTTTAAAATTTTGTTTGGCTGAAATGTTTGCAGGAAAAAAAAAAAATGTCGTGTTAGGGATTCAACACCACATTTCTGAAAAGTGGACTGAGAGTGTCGTCAAGATTAAAAAACAATGCAAACCAAAAATCTGCTCAAGGGATGAAGAAAATGCCTTATGGAAAGGGAATGTAAAGAAGTCAGTCATTCTCCTTCGCTTGTCTACCAGAAGGCTGGGGGGTGATTTGACTATTCTGAGTAAGTGTCTTCCTTGGGAGAAAATACTGGATTTTAAAGAGCTCTTTAACTGAGCAGAGAAAGGCGTAACAGGGAATACAGGCCAGATATAATCATGTTAAAAATAAGGGATGTTTTTAGCAGAGATGCAATTAATTACTGAAACTAAGAGGGAAAACAGCAGATTTCCTACCACCTAATTTACTACCAACTGATGTTTTCTAATCAGGAGTGCATTATCAAGAGAAATTATCAGATAGGGATACTTAGAGATTTTACGGCCAGTTACAAACAGGAATTCAGACTGGGAAAGCACTCAATGATTTAAGTCTCTTAGGAAAGTTGGTGTTGTGACTCAGTGAATACAGGTTTACATCTGAACCATTCAAGCAAAAAGGCAAGGTAAAACAGAAGCATCCGCATGTGCATGCATATATGTAAATACAAAAAAATCTTCAAGCCTTCCTTCTGCATTATAAAGAAGCAAATAATATCACAAATCTATTTTTTTTCCCCTCTATAAACTACATTTAATGGGATTTGACACTACATACAGTTGTGATCTACCAGGATGTATTTTTTTCCTATGTGTCAAATAATATTCAGGTTATAGGCACGCTTTACACTTGGGCAGTATTTCAGATGTAGGATTTCAGGCCTTGGCTAGCCCATACCTCACAGCTTCACCTTGCATTGAAGGGTTTTGCTCTTTGGAGTCTGCCTGGTGCCACCTGGACCGCAGCGTCCCTGTCCCTGTGCCATAACCCCGGCCATGTCCCAACTGCTTCCCATGGAACAGACACCCAGGCTCTGCGTCAGGGTGTCTCCGACAAGGATGTGTCAGAACCAACGTTATCCCAGCCCTTCGTGTTTATCTGACCTGACTTTTTAATTGCTGAAAGGCACTGACCCTGATAAGCAAGCCTGGTTTTAAAGGGTTCACTGGGGCTGTTCCCCAGAAGACAATGTAATCGCAGGCAGTGACACTAAAGGAGAGATCCTTTGAATTTTAAGTTTCGCCTCGGAAAAATTTCTTCTCTGAACAATTGATCCTGTGTCCCACATTTGGGTCTTGGGAGGATGAGAGGTATAAACTCCATTTAATACAATCAATAGCAATATTTCCCAACACCACAGAAGCACTATTGTATTTTGGACCATTACGGGGTGACACAATTGTCCAAATGTAAGCTTCCCTGCCTGTGATAGGGACTCCCTCAGCTGGAGGAAGGCAAATTACTTTAGTGTGAGCACGAAGAGGACAAAAGGAGAAATAATGCTTTGAAACCTTCAACAGCCGATTCTTTACAACCAGATGGAAAGGCTCTGAAAAATATCCCCTCCATTAGTCAACAGTGGTCTCAAAGGATGAGGTTTTATTTGAGTGGCAAAATTATTAATTTCTATAGCATATAAATTCCACTAACAAATGAAAAACTTGCCAAGAAAGGAATGTGATATTCTACCTGAGTCGTGGCAATGTTTGTTCCATCGGTGACCTCCACAGTCATATTATACATTGACCTCTGCTCTGCATCCAAGGGCTTTGCAATGACAATAGTGCCCACTCCCTTCTCCGCGTCGAAAGAACTATCGTAATTGCCTCCTAATTGTTGCACAAAAATACAATCAAATTAGCCATGTCTGGAAAATTTCCATTGAAAATGTTCCTAGAAGTGGGCATATCTCTTTACTGGCATCCATCTTAACGGCTTGCCTTAGCATACACAGCACATCTACAGATACTTCTTTGTTCATAACTCATTTATATTTCAAAGCACAGTTTGTATATTGGAAAGCAGATATCATTAAAATGCACCGCAAGAAAAAAAAATCTAGCAGTATATTTAAGTGAACCATAACTGAGTCTATAAAAAGAATCAAATGGCTATAAGCCCGTAAGATGTGTGCCCTTGCAGTTTGGATAATGAACAAGCACCATTATCTTTTTGTATAAAAATCATTTTAAGAGGGTTTCATTCTGCAAATTTTATTTTCAGGAAATTCTCACCGATGCTCGTGGGTGCAAATACCGTCAACTGTGTCTTTAAAAATTACAATTATAATCAATTTAAAAAATGCAAATAGCGATTTGTTATGTTAATTTCAAGGACAATGATAATTACTGGCAGCAAAGGTCAAATTCTACTATTCTTTTAGGAATTATTTAAATAGATCTGACAGGATACACATCATAAATTTCTTTCCATTAAAAAAACCCTCACAAAGCACTGTTCTGAAACTAATATCCCCTTATCCTGTCACACACTGAGTGATGCAGCAGTGGGAAAACCCTACTGAGTTTCAGGTGAAAGAAAAAAAAGGAAAAAGAAATAAATCTATTAAAAAGTAAGCGAAAGCCATAAATAATTTGACATTAAACGGTTACAGGGTTTCCCAGCCACAGCTATAGTTTATAAATTAGAACCACTCATTATGTTCAGAAGAGAAGCACGCACTCCCTGCTGCTAACTTGCTTCTTACTCGCCCATCTATAAAGCGGAACTTGTTGTAAATTGAGTCTGAATTTTTTGGAGGCTGGGGACAGGGAGAGGTGGAACACAAGACTGCTGACAAACGAACTCTTCAGGTATATTCATCACACAGCAATGCAATGCCATTAGCTACAGTCTCTGACAACTCAGTTCCACAAAGCCGACAAGGCTTTCAAAGCCCACTAGTCGTAAAACTTGTGTAAGAGCCGCTCAGACTTCTTGGGATTAGATCCACAGGTAGGAAAACATCCATTCCATTGACTTAGCCCTCGTGAAATATATACAGAGAAATATATATTTGAATGGCTGGTGTATTATCACAAAATGGCTCTCCTTTCAGGGCTGGGGACAGAGACGCGAAGAGGACAGTCTTCCTTGCTCTACCATCTGCATGGTTTGCTGACCAACAACGGGCGTTATTCTCAGAAAAAGCCACACTTTTAGTGAGAGGAAAAAGGTTTTGGCATTCCAAGAAGTTGAAGATTAGGAGGAATCACAGTGAAATCACAGCCCCTGAATTCTTTAATGAGAAGAAACCCTCACTTCTCTCTACCTCTTCCCCAGGTTATTGCAAAAAAAGTGTAAGACAGAAGCACTGGTTGGTCCATATCTGCCTTGGAGGCCATTCAGGGAGGGGGAGAAGAAAGAGGAGGGGGAATAAGAGCGCAGGTGACCTACGCAAAAGAAAGGCAGAATTGGTGAGCTTCTGTCCACTGAAACGATCCAAACGTGGTCACTTCAGACGTGCCACCAGACTTCCCTACGCAGAATAGACGTACATACATACATATGGCTCTGAGCCTAACAGATGCAGTTGTAGTTCTTCAGAAAAAAACTGACACTGGATCTGCTGTGATTTATGGTGGATAAGAATACTGCTTATTTCCTAACCTCCTTCCAGAAGCCCAAACTGCATATTTTTCACAATTGATATGTATATTTAACACTATTTGACACTAGAAAGAAAAAGCATAATTGTCCTTGACATTTAAGCAATACCAAGGTATTTGGACATTGATCATATCTTCAGTGTTTGGTTATTTTTTAAAAAAAGTTAATCTGGAAGACAAAGATGCCATCTCCCAATTAATGTTTTAAATTGATTTACTTGAGAAAAATCATGCCATGAAAAACAACGCTGAAAAAAAGCCTCCTTTGAAGAAGAGAGTTTGAGATTCTTGCAAGGAAATCTCTGCTGAAACGAAGCTAGCCTTGGGACAGTAGGCACTTTACAAAGAGAATGTTTCATACTGATAACCATGAAAACAAAATGAAAGCCTATACTTCAAGATGCTTAATAACCATCTTAATGAGCAATCAAAAGTTATATGCTATCAACTGGAATGAACTTCCAAAGAAACCCCGCCCTTAAAACTTCCAAGAATTAACATGGAAGTGTTAGCAATAAATGTTTTAAATGCCCTTCCTCTGTTAGCTTAGAGCTGGGTCAGTGTATTGTAAAAACACCGACTTCTTCAAGCCATTTTCATTAAGTGTAGTATATTATTCCCCTAAAATAACAACTGAAGCCATCATATGCGGGTTTTTTTAATAGTATTCACATCTTCCAAAATGGTCTAGTGACAAACAAATCTTGGTGGCCAGCTACCTGACTCAAGCCTAAACTTGTAACTAACCAGGCAATGCACTTTATTTTACATTGATACATTTTCTATTAACAAAGGCAGAAACTGCATCAAAGACTGAGACAGAGATGGATCTGAGAACATCCTGCTGTGAGATTTGTGATTATAATCTCTGCTGGAGTGAAAACTTGATTTAGTCCTGACTCAGTCTGGTACATTTTAACAGACCATGGTCAAGCGTTGACAGTGAAGATCCACTCAGATGGCTGAACTTCTGGGAATGTTGCCTGAGATATTGGGTCCTGCCTCTCATCTGGAGTACTAGAGGCAGTCTGGAAATGCTTTGTACTGCTCCTCAGCCTTCTTATACCCTCAAAACAGCTCCTCATACGATGAACACTTCTGAAGTTGCATTTAGGCACTGAAGAATAATTGTTGAATTAGGTGTAAATGCTAAACTGTAGGAGTCTTATAGACGTGTTAAATCTATGCCTACTATGAAGCACCCAGAGAAGGACCCACCACAATTATCTTTGAAAGACAGGTGTTGGAGGGGCATGGAGAGGGAGAGAGAACAGTCATGTAAAAACAAACAGGACTTTTCTCTTAAAAACTGCAGCTGAACTATTCTGGGAACCCCACATGAAACCACTTCCTTCTGAAGGTGCTCATGTCGAGGTTGGAGGGCTGAGCCTGTAGGAGGTGGCAGTTGAGGAGGTGGCAGCTTCACACATTTCTGGGGTACTTGAGGCCCGTTTTTGAAAGCGTGCTGCCGGGTAAGCCCCAACCCTTTTGAAGCGAGCTCATCTGCAGTGCTGTAAGCTCCTGCAGTATCAGTTTTACCAATGTTACTATCGGCCATTTAACACTTTCTTTGATGACAATCTTAGGATGAAAGGATGATGAAATTTTGTTCAGCTGCTCAGTTTTATTAATGTGAATTTTTATTACTTATTCCATTTTCCAACATATGGCACATGCTTTCCTTTTTATTGTCTACTAAAACCTGCTTCCAGATACGAGATATGTAGAAGCTGTCTTTGCTAATGTGCTTGCAATTGCATTAGGAAAGAAATATTTCAAATGAAGATAATACATGGAGAGTTCCTGGGGCACTTTGGGAAAATCAACAATAAAGAAGTTGATTGAACTGGCGAGTTGGCTAGACAGGTTGGCCGGAGAAAGCTTTTTAACACTGAATGACCTCAGAGAGATGTGGATTAGCTGTTGTTTGTGATACCATTGCAAGCTAAGATGTAATGCTGATACATCTTCAATACAGATTAAAGACTTCCCTTAAAATACTCTGATTAAATTGAAGCACTTAAAGTGGGATTTCATGAAAAGTCCACATCTCCTTGTAATCCCACTTTTGGATTAGAAGATTTATCATGTTTGGATGGTATAAATTCATCCAGAAAGCGCTTTTTCTCTCTAATTGACTGTTGAGATTCCCAAAGACACCTAGCACAGACAGTTATGTCTACGCTTTGGACACCTACAGTTAAGTGAGATGATTTCTATCCTTACATTCTTGAGATTGATCTTTATGCTCTTGCGTAAGACCTGGAAGCATTTTATGTACACAACTGGGAGTTTTTTATGTTATCTGAAAGCGTGTTGTAGTTTATATAGGATTTCCCAATACAACTCCAGCCAGTTCCAGCTGCTATCAAACTTGGGACGGCTGCAGAAACAGCTCCCGGTACACAAGATCTTATTTATTTGCCTTCACTTCAGCTTCATGAGACCTTTCTAGCACAGCCCTAATTTTCAATTTAACAGATGGTATAGTATGGTCAAGGAGGAGATCTCAGGAAATTGAACCCAGACAGCTGTGAGTCAACAGACTATAGGTTGTGTTCTCAATATTCGTCAGCCTTGGTTACATTTTCTGGCTGAATCTGGAGTGTTACCTTGGTTCTTAGCTTCATAGTCACTATGAACATATTTTTCTTCTGACAAGTCCTGCATGCTTTGGAAAGAATTAATTTTCCTTTTAATAAAACAGGGTTTAAAAACAAAAAAAAACCAAACCACTGAACCTTGCATGACTAACAGGAGAGGATCTTCTGATGTAAAGCTTACCTCTCATTTGGTGCGAGGGAGAGGCCAAGGAAAACTTCCTGAACTGTTAAAAGGGATTTCTAGAGGTCAGCTGGAGAATTTGCCTAAGGCAAGTTACAAGGCAGATCTGGCATTCCCACAGAATGGGGGTTCTGCAACTCTGTCCCTTTCTGTCCCTTTTGAATTTCAGTCTCTTTTTATTTATTTTTTTTTATTTTCAAACATATTCTGCTTGTATTTTTATTATTGCATTTGCTGCAAGGAATGAAAATTTTTATAGTTCTTTTCCTAGATGGGGTTGCTTTTTGGGAAGATGCCAAGCTTCCCTATGTTCCTATCAGCTGCTGATACGCAGTTTAAGATGGGATTATGCTGCTGTTAGAAATTATTTTCTCCTCTGAGAATAAAACATGTCAGTAAATCTGGAGGACCTGTAGGCAAATGAGTCGCATGTGAGGGCCTTTTTCTCTCTTTGCCAGTGGAATGATCCAGAAGAGCAGGACTGAATACACATCTCAGGAATATCCGACGACTGCAGCGAATCAGACTTAGATGCAAAGATGGATCACACTGAACTCTGGAGGACATCCCCACATCAAATACAGCTAAAACCTGGCAAGAAGTCTTCCTTCGCTGGTAGATAGCAAAGAGCATGCCTGCTCCATTTTCAAACCTAATAAAGCCAGGACAGACTGAGATCCTCACACAAGTCTCATTTGGCCTACCATGCCACGATGGATGAGTGAAGCAGGGGAGAAATATAGGATATGATCTAATTTAGAGAATAGTCCTCTAAAACACATTGTCTGAGGGCAGAGAAAATTCTTATTTGTCTTGTCCCAAAGCAAACTAACAACACCAAGGATGGTGATGATAAATCGGGTCAATTGCTACAATTCTCACATTGCTCAGAGAAGAGAATCAGAGGAAAATGCAGAAAACTAATTCATCCTGAAACTCAAAGGTGAGTTTAAATTGCCTCTAGGATTTTCAGGAATACAAGCAAAGCCAAAATTTCCATTTTTTCTGTTTTCTAGAGAGGAAATAAACTTAGCGACTGCCTCAAGAAATACAAAGTCAACTACAGATTTTTGATAATCATAACATAATGAATATTAGTAATATAGCATGCAAATATTTGTTCTTTTATGTACTATATCACGCTAAGAAGAAGGAAATAAGGCAGACTGAATTTTCAGACAAAACCATTGCAAGGAGAGTTAAAGCCTTGGGTTTGCTGCTAAGAAGCTGAAGGTAAGGGCATAAGAAGCAGAAAAGAAATCAGAAAGGTATTTAGGTAGTTCTCAGAGAAGATAATTCAAAGGAAGCTAGGGAGCTACATGTTTTTGACATTAATGAAAACTTGCAGCACTGTGAATTAAATGAGCAATTAATTAAAATTAATAGATATTAAAATTATTGCCATTTAAGCACCCTTGATAAATAGTTCTGATGTGCTTTTAAAGTTTGGCTGCTCTTACATAGGCATGGGCTGGGGGAAGAAGGAAAGATAGAAGAAGGCCCGTTTGGAGAATCAGAGAGATGTTGTGCAACATGCTACTTAAGCACACACTAGCACCATGCAGCTTAGCTCCAGTGTCAAAGTAGTCATCACACCATTCCCACCACTAACAAAGGAAGAGACAGAGAGGGCTCAATTTACCTGGGAGAAATAAAGATCTTTGACTCATTTTGGAGTTCCCGTTGAAATTTTCTCGTAAATGACTGAATAAATTTAACACAACTGAAACACCCTATGTTCATGTCTTTCACATTGTGGGATCTGCATGAACTGAGAATGGTGTTGAATGCAGTCTGAAAACGGAAACAGGTATGACATCTCAACCATTCCCAATTAAACAAACAAACAAAAAGCCAGGCAAGCATCCTGTTCCTTCTAGTCCACGGAGGGAAGATGATCTCCCTGCCTGCAAGGCACTTTCCTCTCTTGGAGCTGATTAACTCAAGAACTTCAACAGTTTTTTAAGTATATAATTTAGGTGCAAATTAGATGCTGAAGTCAGGCAGACAGAATACTACATAGCCAAACTTCATCCGCCCTCCTTCCTTTTTTTTTAGCTGGGAGAAAACGCGTGTAATGCATTATAAAAGAGGTCCTCTGGAATTCCAATGCCCATTTAGTTTGAAAAGGTCATAAACATAAAGGTCAAGCTGCAAACTCTATATTAAACCATTCCTCCACATAAGCCTTCAGGGCTTTTGTTGACATTACTGTGAACTGTGCACGGAGGTCCAAAATCACAAAATACCAGATGGAGCAGGATCAGGTCTAGGTTTTATAGCAGCACAGAAACCATTTCTTGCATCAGCAGTCCCATACAGCTTTCCATACATGACAACTGACTTCTACTACTAACCCATGTCTTTCATTGCGCTTTTCAGCACTAGACCTCAATGTTCCCCCAAAAGGAAAGTATCAACATCTTTTTTTCCACAGGCTGATACTGAGGAATAAGGAGAAAAAGCAGTTTTGATACTGACACTGACTAAAGGCGGGAAAGATAATCTAAATATACGGTGCTCTGTCTGTAAACCTCTTGGGGTGGGTTGTGTCTTTGCACCTTGTACACGGAGCACCTAGGAAAATCCCTAGCATGTCTTCTACATGCCTGGGATTGTTGGCTATTCCTATTGCAGAAATGGGTGCTGTTGCTAGTGTTATTATTTACAACAGCAGTAATATTTAATGACAACATTCATATGGCAACAGTACCGAGCTGGATGGTCAGGGTCACCAATTTCTCATTAAGTCTAGGGAAGCTCTGTCTCCATGACCCTCTACAGTGATGCAGCATCTTACAGCATCAGGAGCTACAGCCTATAGGGAGACCATTCGGGCTGTTTAAATAGCAAAAATCTTCTTCTAAACCATTTGAATTATTTTAGCCATAAAGGTCACATTAAATGACAAATTAAAGGCTTGAATTTCATAATGCTTTCTCCATCATCTCTGTTTGGTAGGCAAAAAATGAAATATTATTATAAGGTGTTGCTAGATTGCAAGTGACTCTAATAATGTAAAAGAATGCAGTGGAAGAGAAGGGGCTTCTCTCAATTCTTAACGCAGGCAGCATTTTAATGAGTGTCGTTGAATTCGCCAAGGAAAGGACCAAAAGGCTGCGAAAGGCAGAGGAGTCCAGCAAAAGGTTCAAATGGGAAAAAAATGTCAGTAACATCAAGAAAGATGGATTTCTCCTGGGAGGAAAGTTAGGGTCAGTGAGGAAGAGAAAGGGAATGTAAACATTAGCTAATAAATTGCAGGTAGCATACTGAAACAACCAAGGGAATGGGAAGAAAACCGTAGGAAACATATGCTGTCCTTCCCCAGGGGCTATCAGGGACCCTAGAACATGATAATAGCTTTGGGTTTAATTTTAATGTGGTTGGCACATCAGAAACTGTGCTACAAATTCAAAGAGGAAATGTTGCTGCTTCTGTCTTTCATCTGCAAAAGTGGCAATAAAAGATGGATGAAAATGACTCTGACAGACCCTTTCTCTTGTGGTCCCTGTCCTTCCTGTTGGTTAAACCCATCCACAAATAGCTTTGCTGAGATGAGAGCCAGGCTCAATCCCTGCAAATCAAGACTGCTGATGCACCCTTTCCGCTAAGTCTGTGGCAAAGGCTTTTTGTTTCTCTAATCTTTCATACAGTATTGGCTTTATAACCCTTCATTTAAATAACACCACTTTGTGCAGACATGGTGGTTTACATCCAAAGGTACACAAAGGTTTCATACAAGTATCTGCAAATATGAAGTAGCACAGTATCTTTGCAGGGTCATTGCGCTGCTAGGGAAAGTCTCGTTGTGGAGATGTTAAATGAGTTATTTTAAAGAACACAACTGAATCAGCAGCAGAAGCAGGAAAGCAATGCCTAGGAATATTGATTCCTATTTTTCCACCGCAACCAAGTGAAATCCTCTACTCCCTATCTTTTTGGCAGCTACATCCTTAGTTGTATTTCCCTGCGATTTTAAGATCACTACTTCTACGGGTTCTCCTCCTCTTTGCTAAGGACATTTCTCCCTCCCTATTTTTATAACCAATTTTATGTAAGGCAATTTTGTGGTTGAAATCTCACATCAAAACACATTTCTCTTTTTCAGCTTGCATTCAAGACAAACTTTTGGTGGCTCCATTTGTAACCCATATGTTGATGCATCCCATTCTGTTTCACAGTTAAATGGATGGCACTGGACTGTGAAAAGTTTGAATTAATTATTTGCGATAAACTGCGGAAAATCCGTGAATAAAATGATAATAATTGGACACAAATACGGTAAAAGCTGTCATAGAAAGAAACGCAGCACATCCATGTGTCGCATCGCATCCTGTCACAGGCACTTATGAAAGATGTAATATAAATTGTCTCAAAGAACTTGCAAAAATAAAAGGCAGCCTGGATAGTTGTATTTTAGCAAATGTGTTTGCACTAAGGGTACCTTCTGTTGAACAGTTCTGCCCACAAGCTGTCTGTAGAATATAGAACATCTCTCGAGCATGCTTGCCACCTTGAAGCAGGGCAGTCGGAAGCAGAAAAAAAAGAACAGAATGCAGAAAAAAAGGTGAAGAAAGAGAGAAATGAGGGACAGCAAGTCTAAGTACCATAAATACATTTAGAAATGAGATTAGCAAAGTATGACAATAGAATTTAAATGACAGACAACATTAAGATTGCAGTAAATAACATAGTATGAAAAAAAACAATTCAGCCATACAGCGCTTTTTTTTTCAGCTTAGCTAAGGAGTCATAACAAAAGCAGGAATATTATTATTATTGTTATCGCTATATTGAAATAACATTTTCATTTCAGCATTACGAAAATGGGTTTAATTTGCAGGGGGGGACAGTTCACGGTTAGTCTTCTTGCTCTCAAACCCACACATCCATACGTGTCGCTTCTGAAGCATCCTCCTCACGCCACCGCCTCCCAACTTACCGACAATATCAAACCAGAGAGGAATGTTAGATGGCTGCACAGAGACCACCCCAACAATTTCTGTCACTTTGTCGCTTTCCATGACGGTGAAGTTGTAAAAGGGTTCATCGAAAGTCAGGGGCAGGGGCGAGGGCGCAGGCTTTTTTATCCACTCAATGTGGAGGCGTGCTGTTGAAGATTTTTGGGGCCGGCCATTGTCCACTGCTTTTATCTGGCAGGTACAAAGAAAAGACAAGTTAGACTGAGCATCCCAGCTTGGCAGTTCAGACCTAATTCTACCGCATGAGGATGACTGCTTGGAAAATGGCCTTTATAATCCTCTAGGTAAAATCCCATGAAAAAAGAGGGAGATAAGTACTTCCTTCTCAATTCTCATTTTTTTCCATTACACTTTGAATTTTTATGGAAAAGACTGATTTCAAACTGAAATGGGTTTTTTTCAGAAATGCTGGTGCGAGGCCTCCTGGAGATGCAATTCAAGCGCTCCCCACACAGATCCTCCTCTCCAGAACCAGCTCCCCTCTCCGATTTCATCTTCCGCCCAGTTCCCCCTTGAAGCAGAGCTGGAAGCTTTATAATGACCCTGTGGGACATTGTGCACTTGTGAACCATACTCACCCATGTCTGATTGCTTTTAAAAAGCATCCGTATGGCAGATAAGATTGATATTCCTTACATTGCCTTCTTCAGGATCTTTAATTGAGCTAAATAAGTTTCAGATCATTTCCCCCGTTCTCCAAAACAAATACAGTTTAAAATTTTGCCATATCTATTTTCCTTGCTTTCTCCTTTCAGTCATGTTCATTAAGAGTTGCCCAGCTTGGTGCTAATTCTTTTTACTATAATGTCCTCTAGAAGGGTGGATAGACTTGATATCGTCTGGCAGGCTTTATGGTTTTAGCACAGCAAAGACAAGATGAGCAGCAACAAACTTTAGGAAATTTAAGGGCTTAAGGAAAGGGAGAATGTAGGTTACCAAATGGGTGCTTTGGTGAATAACACCAATGTCAATCAAAGGGTGTTTCTCTTATAACTAAAGGAAATCTTTCTGGCTATGCAGGACCACTGATGTAAATGTGCTGTTACTATGCCTGTTAAAAATGGGAAATATTTTCCTGAAATAACATAACCTGTTTCTTTCTCTGGAAATGTGTTAAGTGGGTTTGGTGCTAACGCTCGTCACCCAGCTCTGTTCAAGGTGGGCAGCCCCTTAGTGAAGAGATGCTGAGGGTGTGATGAACAGTTTCAAGGTAGAAACCCTTCAGCTGTTGCATTATAATAAGGGCCAGAGCCCAGACACAACTTCCAGCTCCGCCCAGGGAAAGGCTCTCACTCACCCACAGGGTGCTGTACTCTGATTACCAGGTATTTCTCAATGTTTTCATACTTACTCATTTTCCTGTCATGATTTCCAACTCTACGAAGGTATCGCAACAGAGATCCATTAATGTAAGTGACATTGTTTTGTTTACTAGGGGCCAGGCACTCTTCTATCATCTCTTACATTTTTGGTCAACTCCTTAACTACAACTTGTTGGCTTACTGCTGTTAGGTGAAGAGTGCACATTCAAGCCTTATATTGCTTTATATCAACACCACCATCTTGTATACTTTCTTTCTTTGACTGCGCTTATATGGTTTGGGTTCTAGCAGAGGTATTTTCACTAAGACTTCTTCTAACTGAAATTGCTGCCATACTTACACTCTTTCATGTGGTGAGAAGGGTAGTACAACATACTGTACACAGCACTCCTCCTCCCTCAAGCCACCTAACTCGGACAGTATAAAGACCTTTTGTCGTGGTTTGGGACACTTTCCCATGAGGGCAAGCAATTGTGTCCAACAAAAGGTGAATAACCATTTGTAGCTGTATCGGCCCCCTTCAACACGACACAACTTTGTGAGCAGACAAGCCTTTGGTCTTCATTTCTGTGTATTCAGGGGAACGACTTACACTAGCAATTTGCCTCTAAACAGTCTGAGAATAGTTTACTACATGCAATAGTATGAATGCTCTCTCGGACTCTATTTTTTGGCAATAGTTGTATGTGAATACTACATTTCTTAATACAGTCAGATCTTACATGTAGGTCATATATTAAAGACAGACATATATCACTCGTTCTACAAGAGGGCCCGTTTCTAAAAAAAGTGAGTCAAATCATGGGTTTGTATGTCGATGGAAGAGCACTTACTGTTAAGATGTCATAACTCCCTGCTGTGAACTGCTTTCTGGAAGAAACCATCCCTGTTTTGGGATCAATAAAAAATTTCCCATCATCATTTCCATCCACAATGCTGTACGAGATTTCTGCATTAGGGCCTTCATCTTTGTCAAAAGCAAAAGCTCTGTAGATTGGCTCCCCTCTTTTTTTCCGGTCCCTCTCTGGCAGCTTGATCTGATAGACTTTCTCTGGAAACTGAGGTTTGTTATCATTCTCATCCAGAACCTGGACCACCACCCAAACGGACGACTGCTTGGGAGATGTGCCCCCATCCGAGACGGTTACCTGAAAAATAACAGCAGTAGAGGCATTATTCTGAATAGGTACAGTGGGACTTCATAAAGTGCAAAAAAACATCAACTAGAAGGAAACATCCCTCCCTCCCCAAACCTAACCTGCAGTTTACGAAGCCCTCGGTGTACACAAGACATGCTCATTATAAACATGCTCAGTGCCTAACTCAGATATGCCCACAATGGCAAATAAAGGAATCAGAAAGATTTTTTAATTTTGAGATGAACCTGGAAGGGGCAACCTGCGGACTAGGAACCTATTTCTCAAAATATAAACTCCTTTTATCTCAAATTCTGCAAGTTTATCTCAGAAGAGAGAACTGGAATTCACTCATTACACAGGATTCCTGCTTCTTTGCAAACATATTTTAAAGTTTCTTCAGTCACACAATGAATCTGAAAGATGCATTTCTTCTTAAATCCTAAAATAATCTGTCACTTTTTTCCCATCAATTATTTGGAATTTCTTAAACAACAAAAGGATTTCTGTCAGTTCTCTTCATTCATTACCTGAGATGTGACAGCTCATTAATTCCAAAACTGCTTTATATGATTGTAAGGGGCACAGAGAGGCAGGTAGCAAAAAATTTCTACTGCATTGTGTAAAGAGCACACTGTGCTGCCAGAAACACGTAAGAAATAAAGTCTTTGAGACAAAAGTTAATTAGTAATTTAGCTGCAACTTAAACAGAGTTACTAATAATTTTCAGCCTGAAACAGTGAAAATTAAATAATCCAAGATCAACGAGCACTCAAGAGATTTAATAATATGCCTTCAAAATGCAATCAATATGTTTCAAACTTCTCCCTCAATATTTCGATTGCATTTTTTAAAGAGGAAGAAATAAGGCAGAAAGTTACTTCTGTTTGCATGAAAGAAGTTCAAATTTCACTCTCAGCTACATATGCTAACATGCCAACTCCCACAGTAGCAATTTTTGATGATAGTGAGCCAAGGTATTACATACCCTTCCCTGCTCGTACTGATCACTGCACATCGACTGCTCGGCTGGTTAACTCCTTGATGCTTTATTTTTCCTTAAATGTTTCTGTGTCCCCTTACAAATCATACATCCCTGATGTCCAGTCCTTGAGCAAAGCAACATTTTCTGGGAATGATGTCCCTTGCCATTGTTCCTTCCTTGCAACAAGAAGTCTAAACTTAGGTTTAATACTGAGATCAGCAGAAAAAGCTCATTTTCTATGAGAAAGGTAAAAGACCTTTCCCATTACCTGTATTTAAATATACTTTTAAAAACAGATACAGTGGAAGGGAACAGACTGACAGCCTTAGGGAGTGAAACCCCTTATTTACAGAAAAATAAATGGTATGGTAATAGGTAGTAAATATATATATGTAAAATGTAAAGTCCCCCTAATCTGCCCGTAACTCCTTTGGAGAGTGGAGCCTGTCCTCCCAACGACACGTATCAGCCTTAGGCCTCTCTCTTCTAAGACTGTCACCAGGGCTGGCAATTAGCACTTGTTGGGATCGCCGCCTCGTGACGGGGGACGACTGTCTGCTGAGAGTCTGGTAGGGACCATCCCCATCCTGCAAAGCCACCACCGCGCCATCTGTCAGTCACCGGCGAGGGGGTGCGGGGCGAGGACCCGCAGCTCATTACCGGTGTACTCAGCCATCCAGTTCCCACTCGCTACACTTTCCAAAATAGCATTTATAACGCCGAAAGGCTGCACACATGGCTGTGAATCTGCCTTTCCACCCGGTGAGAGCGCCGCCGCCGGGGACCTCAGCCTCTCCACTCCACCGCTCTGGGAGAACTTCAGAGCTTCTGCAGCAAACAAAAAGCCGATTCTGCCAATTCTCCTACTACAGACTTTCGGCAACAAATAGCTTTTGCCCTACTTAGAGGCTGATCCCCTCTACTTCTCTTCTGCTCCAGTGCAACTAGCCAAGCTCTCGGCAAGAGCACAGGTTAACAAAGAAAATCCCTTTTCAGGATTTCTGCTGACTCCACAGATGAAATAATCAATGATGCCAGGCAGTACAGGCTGTAGTGCGCAGAAACAGAGACACATTTATTTAAATGCTGGTCAAAAATACCAACAAAATGCATTTTTGAGGGGTAATGTTCTTAATGCATAGAAAATACTAGCAAGATTCAGGATGCACTTGTTTTCTGAACAGAACACGACCCAACTTTTTTAAAAAAAAGACACTTCCCCCAAGCTTCTAGCAGCGATCTACAGAAAAAGGGTCGTGGGTGGAGGAAAAGTTTACAAATAAAAACAATAATAAAATCTCTGAAAACCACAGTGCTATAAACAGTCAAGCAACAATGATGCAAAACCTACTTAAACCAAGAGACTGCTCGAGAAGCGAAGCCGTCCTCCTGTCTTACCAATACACCGTCTCACTGTTTGTCAGGTTACTGCCGGAGTCCTGACTGACGCGGTGGTGTGGCAGTAAATACGTGCATGCATTTGTTTGTTTTTGTAAGCCCAAACTTGTGGCAAATCCGTTCCATAACAGAAAAGTTGTGCTGAAAATATTTGCTGACAGCTAATTGAAAATAGTAATGGCTATAACACGAAATGTCAGCTAATTAACAGAAATTAACACAGAAGGCCTGAAGTTAGTCAATTCTACCCTGTCTAAAACTTTACGTCCCCAGAGAGGAAAATGTTATGTACCAGTGAAGCCTTTTTCTCTGGGTGACACTCAAAACTTTTCAAAATGACAGGCTCCAGCTCCGCTCGAAAAGCTCCGAGTGCCAGACGCGGGAGCTGAAGTGTGAGTTAAAGCTCTCTCTTTGCAGGCATGTAAATTAATTAATTAAGCCGCCCTCACACCAGCGATGTGATTATTTCCCTAAGTGTAAATCCGCACCCTGGCTGACCCCTCTTTTCTGCTCCATCAGCCTGACCCCAGCCTGGCTTTTCAGGTTCCAGCTATAAACAGGGTAAAAGAACTGCAGAAATTTCCTCTGCCCCTACAGAAAAAAAAAAACAACAACAAAATAAAACACAAACAAACCAACCACAACAACACATTAATACAAAATACCAAATTGTAGCCAGTTCAAAATTGTTCCCAGACGACCTGGCACAGTGGAGACACAAAACACAAGGCAGTGGGGTGACCCCGGGAGGTCGTTCAGCACACCGCTCTGGAAATACCATTTCCATCAGGACACTGTATCACACCAGCCCTTAGGGGCCCCTCTAACCAACGCAATTTTGATTCAAACATTACCACAGTTGTCAGCAAAATCCTTAAACAGCTGGAAATTACAGGGAAAAGTAACCGGGGAGGGGAGGGATGTTGGGACGCTTGTAGGACAAAGATGCAAAAGCTAATTCACAGCTGGTATCTCTGGAAACGTGAAAGGCAGATGTGCAAGGCACAGGAGGGCTTGCCAGGAGAGAAGATGTAATTCAGGACCAGTGAGGTCCTTCTGTTTAGAAACCTGCACACGACATGGTGGGAAAAAAAACCCATAACAAAACAATAAACCAAAAACAACAGAGAAGAAAGGTGATATAGATGAATGACCAAGAAGATAGTGTAAATATATGCTTGTCAAGATGTGGCATCAAAAACCCAACAAGTGGTGAATCTCACAGTAAGAAAAGGTGAGGACCAGGATTAAGCTTTCCCGGAGGAGATGAGGAATGGTCAGCACGTGTGTTCCTAAAGGCTGAACACCTTCTCCAGTCTTTGTGCTGAGTCTGGTATCCAGACATCAGTGGGTGCAGACATGCTGCTTCTTGCCCATGTGCAACCTGAGATGGGCTTGCTATCCCCTATCCCATAGTTAGATATTGCTGCTCATGCTGTGTCAACACAGCCTAAACAGAGGATACGACCTCCCAAAGCTGGGATACGGCCATGAAAGCAGCTGTATTTTGACTCTCTGACCAACCATACAATGGCTGGTCCATCCACTGAGGGTGGAATATCATAAAAGGAATGTGATGACATGTTTAATGCGGTCCAACGGCATCAGAGAGCAAGAATAACATGAATTTTATATATGACTTTCATGGTGAAATCCTAAGCATCGCTGTGTTTTCCCAGGACCTACAGACAGTTCCATTATAGTTTTCTTCATAAAATGAGCAATTTCTGCCTGGAATCTGCATTTACCCACTGACTTTAATGTTTATGACTTTACTGAACCATGTCAGACGATACACATCTAGGTATTGGTTGCCTAGAAATTTCTTTGCTAGAGTAACAACATTCACACATCCCTTACAATGCTTCTTTCAGATGGACGGATCAGGACAAGACCTCCTAAAATTCCTTCTAGTTACATCAGACATGTATTTTTGGAGAAAAACACACAAAAATATCTCCTTCTGCAGAGTATAGCAAATTCAGTATAAGAACAGAACTTCCAAAATCCAAGTAAGGCAACTTCCATTTCTTCTGCAGGATGTACTTCAGTAGCTTTGGTCTATAGATATTAACACTACCTTTCCTTCAGGACTTCAGGAGAGATAGTCTTTCATGTTCGTGTTTACGTTCAAGTGCTACAAAGAGAATTCCCTAGCAGTGGACCCTCTCACTGAAAACCAAGGTGAATGCTAACTGTTAACATACAACAGCTGGAATGTTAGATATGAAAATTTCTTCTGTTTATGACCATGGAGAAGGCACGGAGGAGACGTCTGTTGAGAAAGTATTGGCTAAAACACAGTGTCAGTCTAGCAGACCTCAATGCCCGTGACAAAAATAATTTTGTCTTGAGATACTCACTATGAATTGTACTGTGACACTTAACTGAAGAAGGTTTAAGCTCTTGAATTTTTTCAGAATATGAATGCAACTGTGAGGACCACCCTCCTGAATTAAAAGTACAATATTGAGTCTCATTAGCAAAAGCTCATGACTTCCAAGATAATTATTAACTCAGCTGGAGAGAGTAGCTAGCAGGGATCTTACTTCAACAAGTATAACAAGACAATCAGCAGGTGTTTAATGTGGGTTATCAAGCCTTGAGAAGAATGAGAACCTTCTTCCACACCATTCCGTGGCAGGATGAAGTACTCAGCCTACCCAATTTTTAAGTTAAGAGGGACTGCCACATTACTGTCATTAGCATTGAAAAATGCTGAAGATGACATATTTGCTTGTTTATTTTCATCCGTGTGATAACTGCTTAATGCAAAAAGAACGAGCTGAGATGCCCGCGTCTCATCTGAGGAGTGCGCATAATGAGGCTTTCAGGTAAAAGTCTCTCCCTTCCCCCAACTAGAAATGCCAATTTTGCTTCAGAAAACTTTAGAAAAGAGAATCTGGTTGAGTTACTGGAGACAGGAAAATGATCAAAGGGAGCCTGAGAGCTGAGGCATACCCCCGCTGTTAGTGACTAATGGGTTTGTTTCTTGTGCCAATGCGCAAACGAGCTGCAATACCTATTGTAAGAGTCTCTGGAATTCAGCCCAAGTAAGAGAAATAAAAGATTATAAAGGAGAGCTTGTTGAGGGATGAATGGAACTTTAAAGTCAAATACACTGAATTACTATCTCTGCCTACTTCAGAGAGAGACTAAATTCGCGGCTAAATTCTTACAAGGAAATATTTTTCTGGAATGCGTGATATTACTGAACTACATGTCAGATTATTGCTACAAAGTGAAGGCAGCATAGCTCAAAGATATACAGAACAGGAGTGAAAAAAAAGGTATAGAAGTTGGGTTTTTTTAGTTCAACACAAATACTGAGTTAGCTGTAGGGAACTAGATGCCTTCTTGTTCTAATCCTTTATTTGGCAACTGTGGAAAAGGAGTGGGCAGCTGCTTATTTCACTTATCCTAATAGAATGTAGTGCTGTCCCAAAAGACAAATTACTTTAACAATTCTTGTAGGAAAGAGTGCCAATCATATCAATATGATCCATCTTTCCTTATTTCCTTTACAATGTGCTAATCTGGGAACTCTTGTTTTCAATCATAGAAAAAGTAATACATTCACTCTGGCCAGCTATGAGAAATAAATAATTTAGAGTATATTTTAAATACAGATTATTACTGACACAAACACTCTAGGTGGCTGATTAGGAAAGTCAATGGCTTCCAGCCACATTCAAGCTAGAAAATGATGCATAATGGTCTGTTATACCATTTGAGAATTAACGATGACATCAGGTAATTTCAACGCTGGATTGCCAAAAGACAGGAAGGAAGGAAGGAAGGTTTTTTCATTTGAAGTTAAATGCTCCCTGCAGTAACTGCAAACCTAAATATTAGAAAATCGTACTGAAGAAAGTCTTAGAGGGTTCAAATCTTAACTTTCATCAGGCGCAGAGTACTGAGACCAGTAGACAGTAATCAAATGGCAGAATGAAATATCAGAATGCGTGATTTAAAGGTCCAGAAATACTACTACGACTACTACGATGACGACGACTACTACTACGACTGCTACTGCTACAACTACTACATTTATTCTGTGTCATGCTTTGTTCTATGAGCTTTTCGAAAATTAAAACAGTAAACAAGAGTCATAAACTCTGAAAAGAAACTTATGATTTGTATTTTAGGTTCAGTAGCAATACAAGGAAGGACCTGCACAGCTCTTGACAGTAACTGTCTAAAAGAAAAATAGTAATTTTCCATGGGCATTGCTTTTAAAGTTCATTACAGTTTGGAGATCTTGGCAACCTTTGTGCATCAGGCTGTATTTATAGTGTTCTTCAATCAATACATGCTAAGAGAAGCGCAGAACCAACCATTACTCCATTAAATTCTCAGGACAACAGAGCAGCCTGTTCTGTGTTAAAAGAAACTCCTTTAGGCAATCTCAGAAAATATCTTCCCCTTCTTTTCACTAAGGAAAAAGAAAACTATAGTGCTTGGGAATGTCAAGCTCATATAATCTTGCTTTTGACAAACTCTAGATAAAACTTTGCCCAGAAGTGACTCTAAGCCGATCACTTTCTAGAAGTCCAAATGTGCCTCCTGTTTCCATTGGTGGAGTTAAATACAGAAAATCTTCACCTCTACTGCCTAACAGCAGCGTGCAATCACTTCTGATTCAGCAGAAATCATCTGGTAAGAAAAAGCATTGCTCCGCTAGGGCTTTTCCTGACCTTCTTGGCGATGACACCATCATCAGAAGTGGTGCTTGAAACTGCATGTGTTATATCCCGCATTGAACAGTTTGAAATGTTTGTAACTTGGAAAATTTGGAAAAAAAAAATTGGAAAAAAAAATTGTAAAATTGGAGAGGATCACAGTAGGAACATCGACCTCAGTCTCCAAATAACAACTGCAAAGGTCTGTTGAGTACATCAAGTTGTTCTTTTCTTTGTTCATGAGGCTACAATAATGCATCTGGCTACCCCAGCATATAATGAAGAAAAATTTGCAAAGCAGAAGCATACACTCCAAATAGTCCTCTGATAGTATCTGGACCCAAGGACATTTACCCACCTTCAGACTGACACCTTACAAACGAGATAAAGACTGAGATGAGATTGCTTAAAAATAATGTTTATAGGCATATGGAACCTCTTTTGGAACAACCTATTACTAAACAGAAGTATAACTACCCTCACAGCCTCCAAATGAGAAAGAAGATAAAAGTTGTGTATTGATCTTCACAGTAAACTTTGAAGAAAGTGTTAAGCTCCTGCTGATAGTGAAGATTACAATCAGAGAGTTTTGTGGACAGAAAATGAGTAGTCGTCAAATCTGAGAATATTTCACTTCAAGCAGCTTTAAATAACACAAAGCTTGCAAATTAAGATATTTATGCAGCTTAATGTTAGTAGTAATCTCTATGTCAACTCTAAGTCCATTCATACCTGAATATCTACTTCAGCAATTTGTGAATACCGCTTTTCTTGTGATAAGAAACACGTGTGATCAAATATTGTTAAGTTCCCCTCTACCAGATCTACCTCTACAGATAATGCTCTTCTCCAAAAATCTTATCTCAGCACTCGTGAAATACAGTAGCTCTCAGTTTTTGTGCTTCAAAAGAGGTGCGCGTCAACTTCTAAGCTGACCGCACTGCCCTTTTCTCAAATACTCAATTACCCTACATTTTCTATCCTCAAAAGTCATTTGATTGTGATCTTCACCTTAAGCAGGAACCAAACACCTTGTTCAATGTTTCCTCAATATTATGGAGATTTTTACACATCCCCAATGTTTCCTTTTTCATACCAGACCAGTCAATATGTGTAATTATGTGAGAAAAACATTCTGACTATTAATAAACCCACAGCATTTTATCCATGCTTCCAAGATATTTTTCTCATATCAATAACTTATTTCGTGTTATAACTACCAGCAGAAAAGCTAAGCTCAAAAATATATGCTGATATATTGCCAAAATTTAATCAAGCTATAGTACTAGTCACTGTGGAGTTAATTAATCAAGCAGCAAAACGATATGTACTTTACATCCTTGCTTGGGTGTGCAGCTGTATCAGTTTGTAAGTATACGTCCCCAGATATTCAAACTGATGGGAAATTAAGGTACAGGAACTCTTTGAGCAGAAACTGTCAAATTCAGGTGATTTCCTGTGTGTGGCAACAGCCCTCTGTCTCTTTTGCAGTAAGTCGGCAGCACTGCCTCACGCTGACGTGCTACGTGCTCTTGAACCTACCCTAAGAAAAGACACAGTGTGAAGGCGGTGGCTCGGCATGCCCTTAGAAATACTGTGGCATGCAGATTCTGTTATGACACAGCCATAACTTCAACTAAAACTTCCAGTCTTCAAAGGAAGTATCGTCTTCCCTCCTAAACCATAATATTAAAACTCACTTCTGCACAATTTTTGTCACCCCGCCAGCCAACGTTGGATGAAACACCCTTAGGCGAGGTTCTGTGATGGTCAGTCTTGAAACAACATTGTTATTACTTAGGAGGTAACACATTTATTTGGCCACCAAGGAGATGAAAGATAGACACTGCAATTCCTTAAAGTTATTTACTTTATAGGCACACTGCATCCAAATTCGACGCCACTATATGAAGTGGAACCAAGTGTTTTCAAAAGAAAGATAACACTTTCTCTCTCTCTTTCTTTTTTTTTTTTTTAATTGGTCTAACAAGCAGCACTTGTGCTAACGGAGGATGACACCACCTTGTCTCTGGCAGAAAGGCAGATTAAGATGCATCCGGCCCCATCTCCAGCTCCTCCTCCAGCCATTTGTTCTTCCCCCGTCATCAGTTTGCAGCCACCTTCACCCATCAATAAACTGTTTGTGCATCTGTGCTACAAAGAGAGCTACTGAAATAACCACGGTCTAAAATGAATTGCTGAAAGGAAACAAAATCCCCCAAAAGGCAGACGGTTACCACGTGATGGCGGTGAGAGAGCGAAACAAGGAGAGGCACGCCAGACCCCCAAGCCAGAGTGGGGGAAATTCCTTAAGATCTTTTGGCCACTGAAGGAAAATGCATTCTGCAACTACAATTTTGGTGATGAATTCCGCACTATTCCTACAGATAGTAACTTACTCTCCACACTCCTCCCTAAAAAAAATCCCTACTATAGAATTATTTCGCAATAAGCCTTTGATCAGTACCAAAATAGACAAAGTCAGAAGCAGTGATCTTAAGGCAAAAGACTTTGTGTCCCATCAGCAATTATTGAAAATATCCAATTTCCATCTTACACTATTTTTCCACAATATGCAAGAAATAATGAATGCTCTCCATCCACACATACATGTAAAACGTTTCAATGACAGTTTTATAGCTGATAGCCTGATGAGTAGCCTCTCCCATTTAAATGCAATTTAGTTTTTTCAGGGAAAAAAATGAACCTGCTACAGTTTTATGTTCAAAATAAAGCTTACCAGTTAAAAATCTGATTAATAAAAAATTGATCTCTTAGCTAGGTAGAAAGTATGTAAAATCAGACCTTTAAGGGGTACAGGTTGTTCCCAATTTTTGATCCTGTAAAGGTATTTTAAATTTGCAAAAAGCAAAAATGTAAATTTTAGGCCTCAGAAATTCATCTGGCTTTAGTGAACAGTCACTCAGGAAGATTGCTGTGACTGTTTTCATTAATCTAAAAGAAAAAATGAAGATGTAATTTTTTTTGTGACATTCAAGTTATTTGATAGAAGTTTCTTAGGTTAGCAATGAGGTGCAAAGTAAAATTTTAATCGACTTAGAGGACAATATGATAGCAATTACTCATGCATGTTTGAATAAAGTAGTCTTTGTAGTGAGATCAGGACTACATCCTAAAATATCATATAAAGTAGTATAAAAATGCTCAGAAAATCAGTTTGAAAAATAAGTGAAATAAGGTAAAGGAGATAAGCATGAATAAGGAGGTTGGTTGTTGGGGCTCTTCCCAAGGCAGGTTTTTTTTAATGACAGTATCATCCTGTTTTTGTCAGACCAGGTTAAAGTAAATCGCATCAATAATTGCTTTGATTTTAGCAATAAAAAATTCTACTTGACTTCTTGATGCCGACTTCACAACTTTCTGTGACAAATTAATTTTAGACAGATAATAAGCATTAACTGGGCCGTATTTAATCACAGTTTCATCTAATAGGCAACACAGACAAGCCTTATTATCTCAATCTCCACTTGTCTTCAATTCTACGTGTCCTATAAATATCTACTATCCAGTTTACATTGACATGGGGTCAATTTTACAAGCTGTTTGAGAATCGGCATGGGATTATACACAGGGAAAAAATGCAGATTCTGATTTTGAAGAAAAACTCAGAGTCTTGGACTACTTTTTTACTTTTTCCAAATTCAGTTTCCAGCTTTGAAAACTCAGCCTGGAAAATGGGCTGGGGTATTATGTCCAGCACAAAAGATGTGGAATCAAAATTCAGATAACTGTTAAGGTGATAAAGGATGAGAGCCATCAGCCCCTTCCCTGATGGGTGCGTGAGGACTCTGTGTTTCATCAGACATAGTAAAAACCTTGTTTTTTTTCAGCAGACAAGACTGACACAGCTAAGCGTGTGTTTACGGACCAGTTCACCGTAACCTCATTTTTCATGTAGTCAGTTTAGTCCCCTCTTCAGCCTTGATGAACCTCTACAAACCTCCACCAACACCTGAATAGCCTCAGCATCCCCAACCACACCATGGACGGCAGGTACTCAGGGAAAGTCTAAAGACAAGTGTTTCCCTGCTGAACTGAGCTGAATTGACAACTGCCGAACCGAGCTCATCTTGCCTGAGCAGCCTAAGAATTACAGGGATATTCTTGGCGGAGAAGAACCTGGCCAGCTGTGAAATCTGACTTGGAAATCAATGGGAATTTTTCTATTGGCTTTGGTGAGAACAGGGTTGCACCTAGAGCTCAACAACCTCATGTAGGTAGTTTTTATTTCTCATTCAGCTTTTGGCCAGCCCTGGGCTCCAGCTGCATAACAAGTACCTGAAAGCTGAAAGCCTTTGACTAAAGGGTAGAGAAGATGCGCACCGCCGCAGCACCACCACCATTCTATGCCGTATAACTGACTGGGAAGATTCTTACCTTAATACCCGGGCAAATGTAGGGGTTTTCTGTTTGCTTTAAAGAAACAACAATTTCATAACCAATTCTTTTCTTTAACATGATTTTTTTTTCCTATTGGTTCAATCTGTTACACATACAGCCAGTGATCCTGCGAACAGCGATGTATATGAATAATTTTCAGAATGTGTCAAGACCACAGTGCTGACACAAATAAGTAGGTGTGAGTATAGGAACAAGGTCATTTGGGGGTAACGATGCAACAGGAAACGCTGCCCCAAAGTTTTAACATTCCAAATGTGTTGCAAAAAAAAAAAAAAAAATCCAAAAAAATCCTGGCCCTGAAAAGTTAATTTCCTTCAGTAACCCTCAGAACACATTACAAATGTTCAGGTTATTAATATTAATTAATCAATTAATACTATTATAATTAATTAATTACACAGTGCCTGGAGTCCTGGAAAGGGATCTTTATGCGCCTGAATAATAAGAAGATGACATTCTACTCCTGCAGTGCAGGAGGAATTTTAAAAGACTGCAACTTTTAGAATATTCTTAGCACTTTCATTCTTCTGCAGAATTAGTCTTTAACATGCATTTGGTTTTTGCAGCCACAGGATGGCATTCACTGCTGTGCGAAGGGTCAGTGAAATGTAAGTAGAGCCTAGGAAATGCACCTTCCATCTGGGGAAAGGAAATATTTAATCAAAAATGATTAATATAAACTTACTGCTTTCTACTGATGACAACCATTTATTCAAGAATGTAGTAACAAAATCTCACCATGTACAGCCCTTAAGGTTCATGTTCTTACTGCATGGACACCACGGCCCTCAATAGATACTTATCTTGCCTGACTTCAGCAAGCTGGGACCTTCTGAAAATACAGAGCAGCAATTCCAACTTGGGACACCAGCAACTGCATAAAGCACTTCAGTTTCACTTCCATAGTTTATAGAGCCAGAGTAACTCTTTAATGGATTTATATAGGCTCATAATTTACTGTTTATTTTCCCATTAGGGCAGTATATGGAGTAGGTGTTGACACACGGCATACCAACGGGAGGACAGTTGGACTGAACGAACGGCCAAGGTGACCGATAATTGGATTGCAAATGTCAAAGAGTGCGGTTGAAAAGCCAGGTATATCAACCCGCACATACTTTTCCCAGTTGTGAAATGAAAGTTAAGAGCAGGGACAATCAGCTACAAGTAGTTACGATTTATAGAGTTGGGTTTGAAGTCAGCGGCAAGCAGCATCCAATTAACTTCAGTAGAGATGTCTAACGCCACTGGTGAAACGACTGGATTTAGAGTGATGAGCAAGAATGTCAGATCGAAAGACAACCTAGTAATGCTATTAACCTTTGTGAGATTGCCCCGCTGATAATATGATCTGGGGGACAATAAAACACTGCATGAGACAATATGTCCAATTTGGTAGTGCAGGACTGATATATGAGAGAAGAAGGAGAATTTTCCTGGATTCATTTTATGGGCCTCCAATTAGCCCTCACTAGGTGAAGGGAGAGAAAGGGGGGAAGCAGAAGGAGTCCCTCTAATGAGTAGTTTTGGCTTGTGGCAGAAGAGATTGAAAAAGGAAAGTTTTAGGAGCTGCTCAGCTTTTGAGATTGTTTTAGGGGGTGTTAAAGGGGTCGGGTACCTCTTTGGAAATAGCTGTGAGAAAGCTCCTGATTTATGGGAGCCCTTGAGCAGTACAAGTGCATCCTGTCAGGATCAGTACAGGAGGCGTGATCCCTTGGCACAGGGAGATCGCTAATCCCGATGGTTAGACGCTGGGGTGAGGACCGCAGATGCTCGCTCACGATGTGGAGCCCTGGCCGACACCATGTACAGATGCTGCCACTGCTTCCTTTGAGAAATCGCATACAACATATAAATATGTTTGTTCTCCAAAAGTGCATCCAGTTTTAGAAATGGAGGATTAAGAGCGGGTCTAATCCACGGATTACTGATCTGACAAAATATCTAAATCTTATTTACAGGCTCAGTGAGGCAAAGGCAGTTTGTCAATCAAGTGAAGTTTAAGATGCAATTCCTGTTTTGCTATGTAAGTCTGGTGAATGTGCACCCCATAACCTTTAGAAAATAGAGCACGAACGTATAATTTATTCAGCTACTACTGTTTAGGCATCCAAGGGCTAGTGGAGCGTAATGCACACCCAGAGAAATCAGGGGCAGTTCTCAATTTAGGAAGTCCTGAGGTCGTTCTTGGTCCATGCCGCAGAGTGGAGGAGAGGGAAGAGACACCAAATTAGCCCTGCAAGAACTATACAAGGCACTGAAAATGCAGCCCGCAGCTCCGAGTAGGGTAATTTGCTCTGTCAAGAAGCAGGATAAATGACTGCCTCATGCTGAGCACCATGCGGCAGCAGCAAGGATTTGTTCCGGGAGCTCAGCAGCGCGCTGAAAGTTGGGCGTCCCATCACCGGTGTGATCCATCACCAGGCACCCTCCCAGTGCTGCAGAAAAGCAAAATCTTCCGTATGGTTCAGACTTCTTTTCATTAAAAAAGCCACGGCTTTCAATTGATACTTTCACACTGAGAGTCGGATATTATGAGAATTAAATGCTTCAAGAGAAGACATTTAAAGCAAATATTATTTTACTTTCAAAAATGCTGTTCCCTGGCTGAGGTGCTGCAGCCAAGACTGCGTTTAGGCGGTATCTAGTGGTTTGCAACAAAAATAGTGGAAGATATGTAGCTGTAGATATACTTGGCAAATGCCAATGAAAAAAAAAAGACAAAAATGGGCTTTAGTATTCAATTTAATCCCACAAACATATGGCCAAAGCTACACAGAGAGAGTTTGTGCAGGTCCATTTGAACGACAAGGTTTTGGTGAGGAGTGTCAGTTAATATTTTTATTCCTTCTGCTATACATTATGGTTGTCTTTTGAGACCAAGCTAATGCACTTATCTCATTGACTTCTGCATCTCTCTCGGTCAACAGAGGCCATGCCGTTTTGGCACACTTTGATGTTAGCACATAATAAAGCATCATCTCTGCTTAGGTAAAATACGTAGTTTAAAACTCATGACTTTCTAGAAAATTTTTGGGTGTTTTTTAAACTGTGGTCATGTTTTTTTTAAAGAAAAAAAAATGTGGCAATACAAACCTATGTGTTTAAATTCTCCGTGTTTTTTTTCAATTAAGTCTTGAAAATAGCTGTTTCGCCTTGAAGTTTAAGAACACATTTTTATTCATACAATACCTTAAAATTTATCTGGAAGGATAATGGAAAGAAACAAGATCTACAGGGAAAAACAAATATATTTGAGGCTATGGCAGAAAGTATTAAGCTATTTGTTGGTATCTTGATTAAAGACAACATACTGGTCCTCAGAAAAGTCTAAGCCATAAATTGACAGATTGCTATTAGTAATATTTGTATTTTTACTCTCCCAGGGAATGTGAGAAAAAAAAAAAAAAGCATTATTTTGATTCTGACATTTTTGCTCTCAATTATTCATGTTAATCCTCCGTTTGAATATTTGGAATATTCTTGCCAAAGAAAGTATTACTTTTTGCCAAAACATAAAATGTACTCTAGAACTGCTGTGATAACATTTTCAACGTCTCTGTATCATGAGAGATTAGCAAACAGCAATATTACATTTCAGAATGAGGAGATTAATCTGTTTCCTGACAACTGAAATTTGTTAGGCTGGGAAAAGAAAATTACCGCTTTTGAGGGCAGATTTCACAGCACTTGATGCTTCAGGGCCTTTGTACTTTTCTGTTTAAATCATATCTTCATAAAAAGCGAAAGAATTGTTTGGTCTCTGATTATTATCTAGCTGAAGTCAGATAAGAAAAGCATTAGGATTCTTATGTTCCATGACAATATATTTAGGGAGAAAAAAGGTGTCAAATATGCTTATTAAACTGATTCCCAATCCGATTAGAGGTTCTCTTATCTCCAGGTGTCTAGTAAATACTTTAAATTGTGTCATGTTACAAATTATGCTGAATACTCCAATCTTACTTCAGCACATTTCAGACAATTACGCACTTTTGCCATAAAAAATATTTTTAAAACAAAAAAAAACCCCACAATTTTTTTCAGACTACCATGTTTTGCATGACGTTTTTCTACCCTTTCCAGTACATCTTTTTTGCTCAAGCTGAATGTTGAAGGATTATGTGGCGGAGGGACAGGGTGGCAATCTGGGAATATGAAAAAAGAGATAAGGAGGGAAAATACATAATAATGAAAGACATTACAGGCTATGGTGACACGACCGTAAGGGATGCGATGAAACTCAAAGAAAACGTTGTGTATCCAAAGTATGCTAGGAAGAGGTTCTCATCAAGTGCAGGGACTGGTGGCGGCAGTTCTGGGGAATTCCAGTACATCACCAATACTGGACATTATGAGACCCTGGATAATAAGAGTGCTAACGAGGTGCAGACCAAAAAAACCACCACCACTACCACCAAAAGAAAAAAAAAAAAAACCAACTGGAGGAAAAAGCACTGACAAAACCCAGTGATGGTGTGACTCCAGATGTGACTCCAGACTGACAGTATGACTCAAGGGAGTAGAGCTCAAGAATAAGGATCTCCATGATGGAGAAAAGATAGCTGTTAGGAAAGACAGGAAAATCTAACAGAACTTGCAAAAGGAAAGAGTTGTCCCAGTTTTTCTCTGTGGAGCGGCTGCCTGTAAATCGAAGGGCTCACAACTGAAGATGATCTGGGGGAGGGACTGCTTAAGCTGCGGGTATCCTCCAAGAGAGGCCATCTCCAGTCAGACTCCATGGACATTGCGACAGCCTGTGATCAAAGACTATGTCTCAAACCAACCCAGAGTCCACTCAAGTCAAAGGAATTGGAGAATTAGTGCTGGCATCCCTATATGACTTATTGCAAGGTGGTTGGATTTGGTGTGTACAAATGGTGGCAGCAAGTGAAGTCGCTGTGAAAATATACCAGAATTAACATTTTTAAAGATAACAAGCATGAATTCCAAACAGATGAGTACAGATCACCCCAGGAGAAAGGAGAAATGGATGAAAAACTTGTTTAAGGGCATGTTTCTAAATGATGGATTAATTAAAAGACATACTAGGATTTCCTGTGCCCAGAAAGGTTTTTGTTACAGATGCGATGTATTCCTAACTGAGGAAGAAGACGCCCCCCTGCCTTAAATGCAATGCTCAGCTCAGTCTCGTCCAGGAAGGCAGGAAACGGAGACCTTCACAAAATGTGCGTGTGCACGCACGTGTGTGTGCTCACACACTTACAGACATAAATTAACAGTCTGGCAGCTGATGGGTATTGCAAATGCTACAGAAAACATGATATAGCACTAAAGCAGACATGCTTCAGATAACACAAAGGCTCTGTACATCTAAAAGAGATTCAAATCATATGAAAGATTTCCTGCTGCTTCTGCAGAAGATTAAAACATTGGTACATTCATAAAACAAATGTGAAGATTTAGCAAAGCGGCGTGCCCTTCACAATGACTCTTTGTCTCACCAAGCACGGAGCCTGGCAAAAGAGACACCCTGAAAGGGTATATCCGACCAATTTGGGCCTGGTAGGTGGGCTCCAGCCCACAAAAAAAGAGTTACAGATCTTAAGAAATGTACAATGAAGAAAAAACCTGTTAACCCTGAGCTAATCTGTGAGCTAATCCCTCAGCGACAAAGCAACATTAGACCAAACTCCTAAATCCTGACAGAAAAGAAAACCTTGGTATAGATTAACCACAGAATTTGCCTACACAAGCTTAGATGAAGAAAGATTGATAAAACGAAAAGGAAGGCCATTAATATATCCCTCTCTGTTTCAACAGCATTTAACACATGGGTGCAGACCTAATTTTCAAACCACACAATAATGTTTGGTGTTTTAATAATACTTTTCCATCCCATTTGCATTGATCTAATACTCTGCCACCTCGTAGTTCTGCAAACAGAGCAGAAGAAACAGGTGTTGGGTATATTTTAAATTGCTTTTCTCTAATGTGTTCACTCACCCATTTCCAGACATATCTGGGGAAACGTAGCCCTGGGCGCTGATGTCTGATTCTCTTGTCCTGGGTATTATCAGGGATAACTTCAAGAAAATCAATGCTACTGAAGCCGGACTAAGGACACCACTGAGGGTAAGCAAAGGAACTCAACTAGCCCCCAGGATAATAAATAAGACTTTCCCCTCTCCGCAGTGACATCACATATGTCTTAACATAATGCTAGTTAACCAAAAGGTCACTTTCTTGCACTACTTGACTTCACAACTGCATGATGCTAACTTCAGGGAGATTTTAATTAGGTCCAGAGAGTCAAGGAAACGCTGATACATCTCTAGGCTCCCAGGAGGTGCTCAGGACTTTGCAGGGTGGCAGCCCGTAGGCTGGATTTGCTTCCTGGCACAGTTCCACCTTCTCTGGTATGCCTTTAAAGGAGGTGGAGAATGCTTGATAAGACAGCACGCGAAGCCTTTACGCTGCCTATCTCCTTCTGTGCTTGCATGCGATGAGGTGCTTAAAGCCAAGACCTGCTGCTAGATTGCTGAGGGTCCACAAGGAAAATCCTAAAAGAGGTATTTGATGCCCTGGACAAAAAAGCTGACAGTGCTGTGCTTTGCGGATTTTAATTTCTTCATTTCATGACCCAACAGTTCAGGTCAGTGATTCATGAAATCTGTAAAACAAGCTCCCTCCCCTCTGCAAACTCCAGATACATGCAAATCATTCCTTAACTAAGGTAAAGCCCTAGGCAATCAGAAATGTGATTTTTCTCACGAGACACAACAACTGCATGGACAGCAGCAGTGTGTGAACCAAAGAGCCAGCCCTGGACAACTCTGATCTTGCCACGCTCTTCAAAATACGACCATGACTTAGTACTTGCAAAATCATCTGTACCTTTACACTGCGTCAACTTTTCATCTAAAGGACTAATAGGTTGTTAAACCTGGATTGTAATATCAATTGTTCCCTGCCCATTTCTAGCAGACTCACTGTCCGGTGAAACATGATTTTGTGGAAAATATACTTGGGGCAGTATTCCACTGTAGATGGTGAATCTGTCATCATATATATACCGATGAACTGGGAAAATCAAATCTCTTCCATGAGCTAAGGAGTGACTAAATAACAAATGAGATGTGCTTTTTTTTATTTTAATACCCAAATAAATTAACACAAGCTTACAATACATCTATAAAAGGTCTATAAACAATTTGATTCATTTCTATAGTTGTCAAACATTCACAACAAAACCCCAAAGTTTTGCATATTGAGTTACAAAGATTTTTGATTTAGGAAGGTCATAAAACAGAAAAGAGGACTGCTTTTCTTCATTACTATTGGTACCCTGAATCAATAGAATGGATTAACCAAGCAAGTGTGAGATTTTTAATGCTCGACTAAGATCCTGCCATGTAACTTCCACACAGTATCAGATTAGCTGGATGGCTTAAGCGCTCTCCAAGACAGGCCAGAATCCGATACTTGGATATAGATGACGCACTAATTGAGCTGTCAGTAGTGTGTTTATCCTTGACATCATCCTGGTGTTAGCATGTGCAAAACATTTTTAAGAGAAAAAAATCTAATCTTGAGAGAGTTAAAAGGATTATACGAATAGTACCTAAAAAGATAAAGACTGAAGTCGACCATAAGCACAAGCAAAAAGCAAACAAAGCATCCCCAGGGTTGACTTAAAGTCTACAAATTTTGTGGAAATGTCACAGACATTCTTTGCACATTCAGTCTCTCAAGGATATTGGTATTTTACGGAATAACTGACATGAGCTGAGGGTCACTGCTACTATTTGGTATATGTGGACCCATTCTTGCCCCTTGCCTTTGGTCTATATTATGTCATCAGAGTCGTGTGTACATTTCCTATTGCCTACCTGAATTTAACATGGAATATTAAGGAATTGAAATACACAAGTCTTCCCCCACCCTGCCCCCAAACTTATTTTGCCCTATTATTATCATTTTATGAAGAGTTTTTTTCTTATTTAATAAGAAAACAAAATTAAAATTCCACATGCATGAAGAAAAATGTTATTAAACGCAGTTTTCCCAATGCTTAGGCTTTGTCGTCTGTGTTACTTCTCAAGTCGCTATCTAAAATAAAGGGACATCTGGGAGCTATTGAAATTTGCAATAATTAAAGAAAAGAGAATAATCTGTAAAAACACTATGCCTTAATTATTTTGCTATTTAAAATTCCTGTTCATATCTCTTGTACAGAGGCCACAGTTAACAACTGAAGTAGTAATATTTTCAGTGATGCACTTGATAATTCTTCATCTTATCGGATCACATTAGTTAGAGACAATAGTCTAATCGAGGAGACCACTTATCACTGCAGACAGATGAATCACACCAGGACTTTTCCCATATTTTGCTGCGTAAGACTTTCTGCCTGAGTACACTCGAGAAGCAGTGTGCAATGTCAAATGCAAATCTGTCTCCGTAAGAGTTTTAACCTCCGGTCATGTCCTGCCTTTGGAAAGTTGTTGGCTACTTCTGAAAATAACAACTTGATGGAAAAAAAAAAATATTCGGGAAGGGAAGGAGGGGCAAGTGCAGCTCATGCTTCTCTAGAAAGCTGGTGCAGAATAACAACTCCCAAAGAACACAGGGTGCAGGATGGAAATCTGCAGCGTGGGATGAGCAAGCTCAGCATGTGCCTTCCACGCCGGGAACTGGGGTCTCTGCTGGATCCACCACCACACCAACCTGTCCCGCAGGCAGCTTCACCCTGTGCTGATAAACCCATGAAGAGGGAGTATGAGAGGAACATGCTCTTTTTTTTTTTTTAGAACCGTTTCTTTTATCTTCTTTTTTTTTTCTTTTTTCCCTTTCTTTCCTTTTTTCCTTTGCTTTTTCCTTCCAACTTTTAAGTTGACGTTCAAGTTCAACGTGCTGCCATTTGAAGCTGAGATCATGATATATTTTCACTGTCTTTTTAGAAAGTTGCCTCTACGTACCTATTGTTCTGCTAAAAATCCTTTCAGGTGTCCTTGAAATACTAAAAAATAGTTCTCTCATTTCCAGCAAGCACAATCAGTAACAATTTTTAAGCTTAAAATGGAAATAAGAGGCTGTTTACCTGTTTTCCCCTGCACCATCTGATAGACTTCAATGTTAAAAAGGGAAAGGCATGTGCCTTTGGAGCCATTTAAACCTCAGACAAAATGTTCAATCAGACACACCGCCTCATTTCTACCCCATCACCAGCACGTCACCAAGAAAAAATGCAGCTTTCCCTGCCAAATTTGGGCAATGCTAAAGATCCATGAAACAAATGCTTACACAGATTCATAATCCAGGATTTAAGCAATCAGTGTTCTGTAGAGTACTATTCAGCTACATAAACCCAATGAACTTCAGCTTTTTGTACTTCTCCTGTAAAAAATACGCACGAGCATATTGCCACACGGCTGCCTACATTCTTCAGAAAATGCTGCAGTTTCCCACAAAGGACCAGTGACTTCAGGCATCACCACTAGCAAAGGCTACAGCCTAATTGAACAGGCTGAAAAGCAAAAAGAGGTTAAATCTATTAAGTTCTCGCGTGGGAGATGCCAGAGGAAAAGAGGAGGATGGCAGAGAACACAGTGCCGGTCCAATGCTGAACCGCCAGCGTGGTGTTTGTGGGAAGAACTGAGAGGCGGTGCTATTTTAAGATGCTACTTTTCCAGATTTTAAAACCCCTCTCCCCTACAAACTGCGGCCATAAAGTTTTCAGCAGCAATTTCCCCCCTGATATTCCAGACCAAATTCCAAGTTGAAAAAACGACAGTCCCTCCATCAAAATGCCCCTCCTAATTACAACTTCCCATTAAACGAGTGGAAATTTGAATTCTTTTTAGAAGGCTACAATTACAGCAGATTATTATGCCTCCCTCTAATTACTGCACATAAATACATACCATGTAACACAGTTTATTGTACCCTGTTAGTGTACTTACAGTAAATAGAAACCAATATGCTTCATTCAGCCCATGTATTTTGACACTCACATCAGATTTACCAATTTATCTTCATTACAGCCCCTTGCACTGTTACTGACATCCTTCTCAGAGCTACGCTCAAGCTTCACAGCAGGAAGATTGATGAGGCTTGCATATACCGATTTGCAACAAAAGCAAGGCACTTCAGAGGCACTGTTCCTATTCTGATAGCACTACATTGGCTAAAAATTAGCTGCACTAAGCCAAGACTCTGCTCCTGCTTCTCCTCCTCATTAATTACGGTACACGACTCGGACCTCGAAAGGCTGAGGTTGTTGTAACAGTGTTTTCAAACCTATTGTCTTCAGTTGCTTTGTCACTCTTGAAGACGTTTAAAGTTCTGACCATGCTTATTATTGGCAACTATTTTTATTCTTTGGAAAGGCTTTGAATAGCCAAGTGTTCCACCATGGCAAATGTTAAAAGGTAATTTCTGAATGAATCTACAGTGGTAAATTTAAACATAGTTTGGAGGAACAGAGCGATACTATGGACAGAATTTTCAAAACTGGCTAAATGGCTTAAGAGCCTGCACCATATGCGCTCATCAAGGAGAGACTAAATAGCCCCAGCACTTTAAAAGCACCAGCTTTTAAAGATGAAGAGGTCATCTCTTGCTACAGGTAATTTATCCCTCCAATCATAAAGTTTCTAAGACTGTTGCTAGAACTGCACGCTGAAGCCTGTAACACTTTTAGCTCATCCTTTTGCTAAATACAGGTCTTGCCCCAGCAATTCCCAGCCAGCTGAACTCCCCAGCAGGGGGTGCGTTTTGCAGAGGCTTTCCATGTCGGAGGCACAGGTAACCCGGCATCTGCGACAGCGCGTTCAGAAACCTCGCAGGGTGTTTTCAGAAACCTCTCAGCGCGCGCTGAGACCCACTTTCCAGGCTGAACGCACAAGTCAACGAGCTGTAGCCTGGATTCAACAACCCTCTCCCATCAAGCTGCACACGAACACTGGAAAGCAGACCAGGAATTATTGGTATTCTAGACGTCTCAGAATCAGCTGACATAACACAATGATGCAGACCCTGCATGAAATTGTTTAATTTTTACGCTTATTATCGGACCTCCATCACTCCAGCAGCTGTTTGCATACAATCACATAGCAAAATGACTAGTTTGTAAAGCTGTCAGACCAGCATTAGGAGGCATCTATGAAAAAAAAAAAAAAAAAAAAGCAGGCAGAAAAGCAGCCAGACTATTTTCCTTGTTTTTCCACAGCTCACACTCCACTAACATTCTCCACTTCTAGCTTCTTCTTTCTAGCAATTTAGCATAATACAAGAGAAGACAGAGTTAAGTGTTAACATAGAAATTATTAGAAGACAACACATAGCCAGAAGAAAAGAGAAGTAAAAGAAAGAAAGGAGGAAACCTATAATCATAGTGCTGATGTGTCCAATTATTGAAGGAAAATAAAGACAGATCACCTGAAACCTGCGATTGCACCTCACTGGGGAGTACATCGCCATTTTCATTTACTTGTAAAGCAAGCAGGTAACTCTCAGAATGACCTTTCTTGTTTCAGATGGATATTTAAATACTTCATCCCAACTGCAGACTCTTTGAGAAAGTCTGTGAAGTAAAACAATTGCTTTTGGTTTGCTTCATGTGAGAAAGTAATATATTCAAGTGGTCATCTTCCTCCCATTTCAGGAAGAACCATTCCATTAGTAAGAATCCACTAAAGCAAGAGACCATCCTGTATAAAATCTAGTGACATCCAATTTAAACCTAAGCAGAAAAAAATCTACCTGATAACAAGCCCTGAATAAAACCTGCAGCTTTGCAAGACATTACAAATGTGTCAAAAAAATTAAGGAATACCCCAAACAAAAATCCCAGAATACCCCAAACAAAAAACCAACCGCCCCAAACCAAACAAAAAATCTCAATTATTATAAAGGGGAGTCCATTTCTGACTTTCTGATGCACCTTTTAACGAAGGATCTAGCCATGTTTCTACACTCACTTTGGCACGTACTCTTTGGTAAGTGCCAAGTCCTGTGACAGCAGCCTTGGGTACCATTCAAAAAGTCACGTGGACACAGGTCCATACGTCCAAAGAAGAAAATTAAAGGAGGAAGGAAGAAGAGATGCATAGGTGACCTGGGCCCAGTACTTTGCCAAAGGCTTCTTGTGTAGTTACAAGGGGTGTCACTTAGATTCCCCTTTCCTAACCATGGCAGCCTTAAAAATACATACCCAGTCCTTGCTGGTAATTCATGTTTCCTCCAATACGGACAGGGACAGATGATTCCAGAAGAGCCACCCTAAGCCATCACGGGCGGTGGTCTGCAGAGGAGCGCTGGCACTACACACAATTGTAATGACTAACATCTGCCATCTTATTTCACCTCGTTTTCCTAACAACTTTCGTTGAAGAGGAGGAAATCCTGTTAGTAATGCAATTTGCTCAGTAAGTGCTGGCCGGTAGGGGTATAGCATCCCTGTCAAATTCAGGTAGGGAAAAGACAGGCTTATTAAAAATAATTAATTTTGTATGTAGGAACAGTCTGTCAGTGCCTCACACGCGCACTGGGCAAAGGCGAGCAGGGGTTGCCAGGTCAAGCACTAATCAGAGCTTTTCAAAGGGAGCCAAGTTTGCTCTCTCTTATACCAGACAGACTACTGGTAGAAGGGTATGAAATGAAGCCGGAAGGGAAATACTGTACTACTGGGAGACCATGGTTGTCTTGGCAATTAAGGCCTCCCCAGGGGGTTAATTACACACAGAGACAGCCAGGCATTTTAGAAAATGCTTTCTGAGCGTGCCCCAAGAAGGCGCAGAGATCCCCAGCAGCTCACTTGCTCCGGTCCCTGGGAACCCGTCTCCCAAGAGGCGGCGATGGTCAATGCTCATCAGCAGCTCAAAGGGCCGATTTGGCCCCTGGGGCCGTGTGCCTGCCAGAGCCCGATACCCTTTGCTTGCACACCATTCCCAGCTGGGTTTTACAGCAGCGTGGTCCCCTCCCCACTTCTCCAGGACACCTCGCTCTGGTGCTTCTCTTCCCCGTAGCCTGCCCTCCACTCCCCATTCACAGGCCTTGGGGCACCATATGACACCAACTTCCCTCTAGTGCACCTTCAGTCCTCAACATCTTGCAGATGGTTATTTTTTCAAACGAGATAAAATTCAGGGGAAGGAATAAATTAACTCATATTGATGAATAAAGCCTAATTCCTGTAAGCAATTATTTTTTCTTTTTGCTATTAATAGTAACACTTCCCCATCTGTATGGGAGTCCTCTGGCAAATGTGAATTTGGCATATTTCACTGAGGTCTCTGAGATAAATGCAAAAGAGACTTACAGACCTAAGATTCTCATCAGTAGTTATATTTTAAAATCAATGCCAATTTCATTCAGCTTGCGATCTTCTCTGACAGTATAAACTGGAAAGCTTGCGTTTATTTGAACACATGATTCCTTTACTAACTTTCCAACGTAATAAATCCTAAAAAGGGGAAAATCCTTTTATTCCCCTCCATTTATTTATGGCCAGGAATGTGTGACAATCTACAGCGGATTATCAAGAAAAGAGACGCCAAATTGTACAGTAATAAATTAATCCTTCTCTCCTGTGTTCTTCACTAACCAAAATAATTTGGAATTTCTAACAAACAAAAATAACCATGGATTAAGCAAAAGTATATTTTACTAAATTTTGCTGCCAGATAGTGATTGCATTGGGAACTATTTTGTCCAGATGTTTTTTAACTCCTATGGATTTGAAAAGAATTTCCTAAAAAACATAGTAGGAATGATTAATTATGTAAGACAAGATGGTTCTTTTTTACTTGTACCAATATGAATCAAGAATTCCTTATTTCACAAATAGAGAAGAGAACAGAGTCAAGGATCTTCTACCCAAAGGAAAAAAAACACAGCATGGTGTACAGCAACGTGAAAGAAAACACATGTGGTAAAACCAGTAGTTTACAAGTCTATCACTCCATATCCAACATATGTGAGCTACTTATAAAGAGAAACATTCATCCGAGGGTCAAGGGAATGGTTTCGACATTCTTCAGAGGGCAATTTTTAACTTGAAACTTGCCGTTGATAGTCCAAATAAGTGAAGGCTAAGGAATTATTCATTGATTCCGATGATGCAGTCAATGTGAGCAAGGTCAAAGTTTGCTTTCATCCAAAGGAACAGTTTGCATGTTAGAACTGAGATGCAAAGCTTTAAACATGTTTAACCTGAGAGACTGAGAATCTTGGCAGGGTTGGGGTGATTCCACCTATTTTTATTTTTATTCTTATTTTTTTTTAAAATTGCTCTGGATGTTCTAAACTTCTGTCACAAATAAAATTTAAGGGCTACAATAAAAAAAATTAACTGAAGCAGATTAGAGGTAGAAAACAAGTCTTGGCCATATTTGTTCAATTTTTTCCTGTGCTTGTGAATTGCAAAATGCATTATTTCTTCTGTATAATCAGGCAATTCCCAGCTCTGTGTGAGTCCGACATACATCGAGAGAAGGGAGAATACCACTCTCCTGGAACAGGAAGAAGTGATTTTAAACTACAAAAATCCGTTAACCTTTTAACATATATTTTCCACTTAATCTTACCTCCAAAAAATGCTCTGCTTGCTGTTCCCGATCCAATTTTCTTGACGTTGTTGTAATCAGACCTGTGAAAAAAGGATGATATTTGATTGCCAATACCCATTGAAAAATACATGTCTCTATCGACCAGAAGAAATAAATTCATTTTTCAAACACTCAAAAGGAAAAAATCTATTTGAAGCTATATCAGACACAGATTTCTTGACATCTGTCAAGCATTTTCTTTCACAGTGCAGCCATTATGACTTTCTGACTAACAATGAATCTTTAAAGAAAAAATGCTGTGAGAAAAGTAACTGAAAAACAGTTATCTGTGTATCTACAGTTAGCATGCTACATTTATTACAGTGAATAAAAAAAAACCTTACTAAAGAATCACTATTTGTCTTATGATTAAGTGCTTCAATGAATCATTTGCATTTGACTGAAATCCTTCTGTAAAAAACCTCATTAAAGATTTCAGAGTTCTCAAACAATTAATGGGATAGGATGCTGATTACTTCCACGCCAAGAATACTTGACAAAGAAGGTTATTTCTGTAATAACTACTTGTATACATAATGATTTCCAAATGTAATCATTCTAATGCACTAAAGGTTTTGTAATACAATTTCATCAATTTGTTCCATGCTCAAATTGAGTCTTTAAAATAAAGTACCCTTTTACTTGAGGATGATCAAGATATCTTTTTTTAAAAGCAATGTACTTTCACAAATGATTAACCTCTTCTGAGATTTATACCAAGGAAAGAAAATGAAACACTTCCAAAGTTCCCTCAAGAAAAGCAATGCATATCTTCTATGAACATAGCTTAGTATTTTATTTTGTTCTCACTAGAGATTTAAAGGGCAGATTTGAGTTTTCCCTCATTCACACAAAACATTTCTTTGGATAGGAAAATGCATCATGTGCTCGCTTTGTGCTAGATTCTGCAAGTGCAAAGGGACCACCTTTTCCTAGAGATAAAGCTGCTTTTTGGAGACAATGCTAGCGGACAAAGGTGTTCCTAAGAATTCCTCGTCCCTGAGATTGCCAAGGAAGACAAGAAAATAAATATTCCCCGGATTACCTATTGTTTATTTAATCAGGCCAGCCAAACATCTAAACACAAACCCATGATGACCCTAAATACTTCAAAAAACCATCAGCAACACCTTACACCTACATAACACTTCTAGTCCCAGAAGGCTTCTACAGCCACAGCTCCTCAGACACTGTTGCCTTCCCCTTGGAGGAATCACTGTCTATTTTGGTGAGATGGGGGAAAGTATTACTTGAAGTAATGGGGTGAAATGAACAAAGGAAAGTCCGCTCTCCTTCCAATATTTCAGACTCATTACAAGACCTATTAGACCACAGAAGCGCTGCCCAAGGGGAGGTCACAGAAACCAGAGTGGCTCACAACAATCACAAGGAAGAACCTGGTGCTGGCAAAAGGCTGAAAAAACAAAACAACTGGTATTGCCTGCATTGAGCAATTCAAAACAGTAACACCATATGGGAGACATCTACTCACTGCACGAGTTTAAACAGACATGACAGCATGGATGACAAATTGGTGTCATTCACACAAGATCCTCCCATGTCTAGAGAGAACACAAACATACAGGGAAGAAGTTCATAATTACGAAAGTTCAGCCCCAATAAATTGATAAAGTAAAAAAATTTCAAATTCGAAATACCCCTGTTCACCACATGCATGGTCACTATGGATATTTATCACGCACAACATAAACACGCTAAGGAATATGATAATTTTTTATACTATCTTTCACTTGCTAATGTGCCACTATGAACTCCACCTACCTTCTTCTTAAACAAGAAACGTCTAGCTGTAAATTATAGAAGGTCTCTGTCTTCATCATCTTCTTCAGGCAGAGGAATTCAGATTCCTTCTGAAGACCAAGAGCTAACATCTGAAACTGAGTACCACTAACTGTCAGAATGACTAATGCTTGTCTTTCACTGGTAAAACTAAACCAACCACTACTACTACTACTACCAACACCACCACCAGTACTACTACTGCTTCTCCTTAGAAAACTATTGTTATCACTAAAGGGTTGGGGTTTTTTTGTTTTCCTTTTTCAGCGTAGAGCCTTTTGGACTGCAATGATGGTCAAAGTGTCTTCAGACCTGAATTTCCTTCTAAAAGGTGTTGTGAACATATGGCAAGTCTCTACAACAGAACTGCCTGTATTTTAAATGTAGCAGGTCTTAATAGATTTAGCACCAAGACATAACAGGTGGTACGAAAGGGCAGGTAACCAGCCCATCACCATCAGTTCTGCACACCTGATCCTGAAGTATGGTGCTAGCACAACTAGTTTTATTTGCTTTAAAGACAGCTCTGCATACGACTGCCGGTTCTGGGTAGCTTCATTAGGTTGTAACAATACTCTATAGAAATAATTGGTCATTTGTATGTGCAGTCCCGGGGCCTCTGGTTTCCGTTCCTGTTCTCTGAAGGACTCTCCTAACCGACACTCAGAGTGGCCCCACTGCAGTCTCCTGGCTGCTCCCTTCCACACACATTCTTGAGGTCACGCATGGATCATGCTACACAACACTACTGTTCAAAATATGAATATACATAAAATCAGATCTCAACTGCTTGTTAATATTTATTAACATAAATAACTTGTTAATATTTATTTAATTATGGACACATATTGGTATGGATGTGAACCTGATCCTTTCAGATTATAGAACTGTATTTAAAGGAATTCAGTTTAAGACCAGTCAACAAAACTGAAAAAAAGAAATACAGTCCAGTTATAGCTCAGACTACCCACTGCTTTACCACTCCAGTCTCAAAGAAATTAGTTCCATGGGTCTTACAAAAACCTTGCTGTGTCCTTCCCTCCTGTATTCAGTACTGCACGCCGTAAATACATAATAATGGTAATATTTATTTTAGAGATACAGGGACAACTGAGAGAAACTTGGCTTTGCACAAGAGAATATATCCCAGTTGTAGTTCTCCTCTAACTGTATTAAATCATCATACTCTGTTACGGTATAGAGGCATTATCTAAAGAAAATAACACACAGAGAAAAATAAACCCAAAGAAACGATGTTATGCTGCACTGCTGGTTATGATATAAAATCATAGGGGGACAACGTAAAAAATGACCCTTTCTTTTTTCCCATCTTCAATATGTGCCGTAGCTCTTCTAGACACAGCCATCTGGACAACTGTCCAAAGCCAGCTGGGAAATATAGCGTGCATTTATCACAAAATAGTCAAAAACCTTAACAAGCTTCAAAAGTCATAGGACACCTCTCAAATGGTTTCTCTCAAATTTCCAGGGAAACATCACGGTCCTGCTCAGGGCAGGAGATATTTATAACTGTGATGATTCTTTAAGAACAGCCGTGAAAGTGAGGAAGAAAACTGGATCCAATAGAAAAGTTATTTACAATAAACCCATCAGCTCACAAGCAAGGTTATGTGATTCTGTTCTCAGCATTTCATACTTTTCTTTGACTTTCTGAGTTAAAACACCTCTCTGTGCATCCTGGCACATCGGTTCCTCCAGCCATATAAATGAACTGTTTTAGTGAAACTCTAAAATATTGTTTGACCCAATATTTCAGCTTGGAGATAACTATATGTTCTTACATAACTTGCTTTTCTACAACACCTGTTACTTTTGCTATTGGAGTACTTTTCTCACCCTAATAAATGAACAATAACTGTTCTACTCCCATTAATGAGTTTGGAAATGCTGGCCGGTGAATAGGATCACCCCACACAACATGACCCATTGTACTGCAGGACACGGTGACAAGTCCCAGCTGACACCTTCCAACATTTCACTGCATAAGATCATCATCCTCTCCTGCATCCTTCCCTTTTCAAAGGAAACTCAGCATGTGGACGAAGGAAAAATAGCAGTGTCCTTCACTCCATCACCTTATAATCTGGATGGGAAAACTAGAGATGTGGGGTGGGCAACAAGGCAGACCAGCCTTACAGCTTTGGTGCAGCCACAGTGACACAGAAGAAAGAACAGGACCAAGACTAAGAAATCCTGACACTTTAACCAATACATCAGCCTGTAAAATTTTCAGCCAATGCATCATCTTGGAAACAAATTACTAGTTATTAGGGCTCAGACACGTGATCAAGACATTTGAGCAACACTTAGCACCAATGCTTAGGATAATGCTTTTAGCACATCGCAGAAGCAAAGTGGAAAGAAGAAAAAGGTTCAGTGAAAGAGATCAACCCCACATGAGTTACTTGGCATTTGCAACGATTGAAGTATGTACTTGCTAGAGTGCAAATGAGGAAACGTAACTTATTAGCAAATGGTAACTTAATCGGAACGGTGTGGTCTTAGAATGTGTGCGTGTACAGATGACTGAAGATGACATAACATCAGGAACAGTTATGAATTCAACAGTATGACTAATGCTTTATACTCAGGTTTTTTCTTTTTTTAGAAAACTGCTTCTTTATTAATAATAAAGCCAGTAAACCTGAACGAGAGAGCAGCAGCTTGTTGGTTGTATTGTGTCAGCTAAGGTATGCTTTGTTATTCACAAGTGGTATAATGTTCTGTCTAATACTAAGTTTTTTTGCGATATAGTCTATGCTTTTGAACAGTAGTTCTGCTTGGATGCTTAAACGCGTTGCTATGCTAAATGTGTATATCTGAGGAATATCGCGAAGTACACATTGCTCTCTGATAACACGTAGGTAATAGGCTCAATCGAGCGCAGTTCCACTGCAACCAAACAGCTCTGTAAATTTATGCTAGCTAAGAATCTCTTTCAAATGAATGTAATCTTTACATTTTTATTTTTAGTCAAGAATGCATGCCAAAAGCACAGAAAATTATTAACTTGTTTAACATAAACAAAGCAAGGCAAACAAATATATACTCAAATGTAATTTGAGACTAACATCTTTCATTTCAAAAAGTTCAGTAACTATATTTCCATTTGCATATCCAACTTATTCCTTCCTCAGGAGATTGTGATACTGCCATGTAATCCTGCCAGAGCTCCAAAATTTAATTTGAATTCTGGCATTTTTGCCAATCTTTATCAAAGTTTGTTTTGTACACTACTGGAAATATAAATATATTTTATAGGATGGCCTAAAGCTAACAGAGATACTTATGTTTATGGTTATTTTTATTATTAACTTGACAACAAATGTGGGATAATATGCAAGCAAGGTGAGAATCTTGAGAAATGCAGACAGAGTGAAAACACATACTGACTTTTTAAATCTTAGGTGAATTTGATGCTGATCAAAGTGAAGGTGACAACCGAAGACGGGGGAAACAACACCAAAATCGAACTAGCCCAAATTGTCATCTGAGGATCATGTATTTGTTGGACCACGCTATTTTATAAATTCCATAAATTATCACCCAGAGCAGACTATGCACATAAGCCTTAATTTATACGCTGGAAAAGTTAGATGTTTCTTTTTCTTAACAGTTTCTGTTTTGGAAAACTCAAGGCATTTGCTACCACTGTTCCTGCAGTCAGAAAGGGTGATGGCACCTGGACAAATGTGACCCTGCTCACTCCGCCTTCGCTGCTTTAATTAGAGCGGCCAATTGCCAATTAGGATTTTCCAACTGAATAATCCAGGCTCTGCCTTCAGTTAGCTCTCTTGTTTCACAGAAGGGTCCTCATGCAAATAAAACCTTTCCATGTCTGTGTGTGCTTAAGTTGATAGACCATGCTATATAAATACATACGTATATACTGTATATAGTCAAATATTTGAGTAGGTGTATGTACGTGTGTGACTTTTTACATCTACTCAATGAAGTGAATGTTAAAAATTATCCTAAAATATATGTATTTACAGAGGTGTATTTAGCTCTGAAGTTTACCAATGTTCATTCTTTCAATATATGTGCATTATTTGAAATAATCTCTGTAATAAGCAAGTTAATTCATGGACTTGGAGAGCCACAGAAGAAAAATTCACCAAGGGCTGTTAAATGCAAAGGCTATGGCAGAGGAAATTGCTAAGCACCGCATAGCTTGAACAACTGTACACAGAGGGAAGCACTGCTGTGGGTTTGCTGCTTCTGATGCTTATTCTCTACACATCCAGATCAGCCCATGGCTGTAGGTGCGACAGTGAACTAAACTGACCTTTGGATTAGAAGAAAATCACATATTTTTCAATACTATGACACTTAGGGACCAAAAATCAGTTTGCCACAGGCTATTTTCTAACACAGATTGAATTTCCCTAATATGGCTACGAAGCCAAGGAGAGTTCAATAGCCTTCTCCTTATGAAATTAAATTATTTTTCTTCAACCTGTGGATGGATAACCTTACCTGAGCAGTTTCCTGAACTACTGCTTAAAAGATAACAGAATCTGGTATGGAGAGACAGCGTATTTTACTGGTGTCTCTGGAAGTGTTGCAAATTTTATGGTATGAAGAATAAATTTTTTAAAAAATGCAATTTTAAAGAACTTGTATTAATTTCTCATTTCCTAACTTTGTTTAGATGAAATATGAAAAGAGTATATGACAGGTAACGAGCAGGCTAAAGTAAAAAAAGCCCAATACGTTCCTCTGTTTTAAGCCAAAGCAACGTCTTCCCCTTCCCTGGCAAAAGACTAACAGGATGCAATTTACAGCACGTTTTACTGTCCATTATTAAATCATGGTTTTCTTTTCCTGCTATGCATATTCATAAAAAACATTTCATTAAAAAACTACAAGTGTGGGATGGGTTAGACGTACGACCAGGGAATTCAGGTTATTATGCAGGGTTTGATTGAAACTTCAGAATATATTGCCTGGCTGAAGTACATGCTTTACACCCTCCCCACTCGCGGAGTTAGGGTCTTTGACCAGGACAGCCAAGCAGCACAGGACCATGTTTGTCAGGGCTTATACATCACACCCAGCCAGGGATGGTCTGGATGGATTAGCCAAGGTCTCGCCTCAAAGATTTCCAGTCCCTGGTTGCTGGGGGAAACGTTCTCCTCATTAAGATGCCGATCCTCATCTTCAAAGAAAACAATTTTGAAATGGAAAACAAGAATATAAAATGAGAGGGCTTTCTCCACAGAGTTCTTGTGCCCCGCGAGATGCTCTGAACATCCTGCAACACTGATGTTATCTCGTCGCAGTCCAAAGCGCATGCGGGTCCCAATCTGCCTTTCTCAAATATTGTAAGGAACGAGGATACAGACAGGAAACCACATGAAGATATCAAAGGAAACATTCCGTAGTTACCCTTGAAAGCTCTGCTTGGGGAGAAAAATGCCTTGGGATTGTTTGCTGAAAATATGGGCCTTTTAACCCAAACAGTTAAACAGACAAAAGGAATAAGCAAAACGAACACTGCTTTTCCAAAAATGTTCCATAAATTCAGGAACTGATTATACTCACTGCTCATTCACCACAGCCCCTAGGCTGAATTTGCAGAAATTCATATGGGAATGTACGCGTTTACTGATGAGTTTACTAGAAATCTCAAATATTTATTAAAAGTACACGCAAAGGTATGAACACAGCCTTTCCATACATATACGGAACACAGAAAAAAGTTCATGTCTCTTGAGAAATACAGCCATCAGCTGTCAACTGCCCCGCTACTGTCTGAAAGTAAATTTAAGACTTTAGATGGAAAAAAAAAGGGGCAGCCACAATAAACAGCGTTAGGATTTTCCACCATATATTCAGGAAAGTAAAACTATCGCGTATTCCTAACCACAGAAATGTCGAAATGAATAGCAATAACCAGGGTAATTTTATTACCCACAGGCAGTGAGAGGCGTTGTAAACACTCTAACAGCACATTCATCTCCTGCAATAAATTAGGGATCGACAAAATGAAATTGAATTTCAAAGATAAATGATAGAAAACGATGTACATTTTACTCGGAGATGTAAACAAACATATCATTTTATATAATTACACATGTAAACCTCTAATTTAGAAAGACTGTATTCTGATCTAAATGAATGATACTTCATTGCACAAGAAAGAGAACCCACCAGGCGAGCCTGTGCAATTACGTGGAGGACTGCTGCCTTATTGTTTTTCCTGAGGTGACAATGAGAGTGAAATGACCTCTTTGAAACAAGCTGGGTATAAAAAATGATTGCTTTTAAAAACAGTTACGTTTTCTAATGTGTAGTTACGTCTGGGGAGGAAAAAAAAAAAAAAAAAGAAGCTGAAGCGAAACCTTTTCATTCCTCTTTGGTTTTCGCTTCTGTCTCCTGTTAAGAGTTCCCTCAGCTTATTGCTGAAAATATCAAAACTCTGCAAAAAATACACATCAAACACTTACTTCAATGAAGAATTTGGATTATGCTTTCCTTTAAAGGCAGATTCTGGCTTTTTTTTCCTTCTTAGAATCTGTTTAAAATGACAATATGCTGTACCAGTCTGTTCAGCCTGGTGGAACAGGGGACTCGGAGGGACTCCCTTTCGTCCCTTCAAAGCTCCCCCAGCGCAGTCCTCAGCAACTGCAGGCAAAGCCACCACTCTCCTAAATATTCTTCTCCATTTTAAAAGTGGCCAGGTTTTCTGTTCCCCGTATTCCCCCTGGAAGGCTGTTCGGGAACAAGACCACATGGCTGAAATCCCCTGGTTTCCAGATAGACTGCGTTTATGAGCAATTTGCACCTTCATTTTGGTCAACGAAAGAAGCCGAGCTCCTTTGGCTTCCTCTCACCCAATGAATTTGCCATTGCCCCTCCTGCATTGCAGTTCCAGCCCTCATCCCTCCTCAGCTCAATGGATGGAGGCTGAAGACTGCACTCCAGATAACGTCTACGCAGGCCTGGTAAAGCAGCCTAAATACTGCCTCCAGCGGGCGCACGCCTCGCTCAGAGCATCAATCTTGTTACTAGTCCCCTAATGCACCGTTTTGTTTACTCCACTAATTGATTTCTACTCTTTGAGCCCTCCGGGATCCTTTATTTCTTATTTTTTTTCCCCAACTTCACCTGTTTGGATGATGCCTGCTAACTCTGGACCAGAGCAATCTCCTACTTTTGAAGCCAGCATCATTGAATAAACCACCAAACAAGATCGTTTGTCTTGCCAATACTTTAAATAATCTGTTAATGTGTGCCCTTCAGCACGCAAATTCCTCTTTCAAGACTCATCATTTTTATTTCCTCTTTAGCCAGACCCATATGCACATGCCAATTTGACTATTAATCTCTATGTCCTCGTACCTCATAAATTCTGCAGTGCAACCATATCCAATGCATTACGGAAGTCCATGTAGATGATACACAAGAGCATTTCTTAGAACACCATTTATCTTATCAATGACATCAAGATAGGCTGACACGATTTACTTCTGGTAAACCCATGAGCACTTTTATCCCATTTTCTATTTATTTCCATGTTTTTAATTATACTGTCCTTCAAAATAAGCTCAAAAGCCTTGCAGATGACAGAGGTCAGACAAATAGTTCTGTGCCTGCAGGGATTATTTCTTCACCCTGTCTTCCTGCTCTTTACCACTGACATTTTATTTGTTATCTCCCAGTTGTATGGATCAAGTCCCAGATTCCATAATACCCCTCAATAGTTACTTGCTTCAGGAGTTCAATTTAAGGTGCCGGTTCTTTCAACATTTCTGGAGTGAAGATGATCATAGTTATTCTTACTTGCTAAGAGAGAAATGGCAGTGAGTTGGGTTTGGCCAGGAAGAAGCCAAACCCCAAATAGCTCTGGACAGCAGGACGCACTCTGCAAACCTGCCCGTGTCAAACCACAGTCACCACCTGACTGTGGTCATTTTGGACCATAAACAGCTTCAAGCATCTCACTGAAGTGCCTGAACTCAGGTGGGATGAAGCTAGTGCTCAAACTGCACCTCCAAAAGGCCTACCCTCAGAAACGATCCCTCCGGGGCGGGGTGGTAGAGCCACCATCAAACACACAGGGTCTGCAATCCACAGCCATAATTTTTAAATGAAAAGACCGATAACACTCAAAGTGCCCAAACTGGCTCCCCCAGCACAACTAATGGGCAAGTTCTCCGTGGTGTCATCGTAGCCTGAGTCATCTACCAGGGCTGTGATGCTCTGAAACAACTGCGCAAATGCCCTTGAGGAACTGTCATGTAGGGGCTTAGCTCTCCTAAAACACTTCACATGGAAGTTCACACTTTGCGGGATAAGAAGGTTTTCAAGTTCAAATCCTTTATTTAGGCTTAAATGAATACATAAGAATAGAAATAGCATTTGTATCTTCTTTTGTTTTCTTCCCTTACAAAGTGCAGTGCCGCCTAAAAACCTAATTGCTAATATGATGCCTCAGCACAGATTTTAACATCCCTGCATCGCTTTCATTTTCAGGGAGAAATTACAGAATTCTATTTGGGTTATAATTAGCATATAATTATTACTGGCAGGAATAGCTATAAATATATATAACTGGTGGCTAGCTTGGTAACCGGCACACATAATCATTATACAATTTTCTTTAATTTTTTTGTGCACAAAGGCCTCATAATTCTGCAAAAGCGACGACTGAGCCTAACTAGACTCTGGTTATAATTTATGCTAATTAATTTCACTGCTTGCAAGAAAGAAGACTTACATAACATCCGTGGCAGGGGTAGGTGGTGCCACTTTCAGTGGAAAGGGGCTATGCAAATACTCTGCACCTCGGGCCTGAATACTGCATGAATTATTGTTCCATCTCCTTCTCTGGCATATTATGATGTAATAACAAAGGAAGGAAAAAATAATAACAAAAAAGTCTCCAATGTACGCTTTTGTACAACATACGCATAGGTCACAGCATGATGAAGTCCTGGTATTTTCCTTTCTCAATTGTGGAGGAGGTGTGGGGAGCGCAGGGCACAGCTGTCAGTTTTTCCTCCTAATTTAGACACCCTCATTACCTTTTAAAGAGAAGTGATTTTGCATTTTTCCACGCACACCCTCAAACGAGCACTGTTCTTCACAACAGGAAAACAACCCCAGCTTTTCCCCCAACGGCGCTCAAAAGAAAGGCATTGATCCCTCATTACCAGCAATTGTCTCCAGCGCAGCAAACCACAGCGCTGGGAGAGCGACGCCTCGCACAAACTGCACATTCCCCAGGTCAAGTCAATCTCATCTTCATCTCTAATAAAAAAATGATTCATCGGCGAGGTGACCTTCCTGATCCAGAGGCAGAACGCAGAGCTGTGGAAAGAAGCCTCATCGAAAAGATATATGGCCCCGTTCCGTGACGCGCAACTCGCAGATAGACCTCAGCACTGTCAAGATCCGCTGCCCTTCCCAAGGTGGTCTCCTGCCTAAGAAACCATACTGAGACACCTCTGCTTGGTTTCCAGCTCGCCCTCTGTCTTGGTCTGTAACCTTACATGAGATATTTTATCACTTCGTGCTTCAGTTTTCCCTCCCATAAAACTGGGATAATTGATATCTTTCTTTGCAAAGTGCCTTGTGATCTATAAAGGAAAAAATGACGTGTAAGATATTATTATTAACTAACAATCTCATAAAGCTCAGCCATAACAGCACTAAGCATTTTCCAAAATTTATTGTTAAGTAAGTAAAGAAAATAATTTCTTCAAGGACTGAAATGAATTCCTTTGCTTTCCAGGGTTTTCTGCTTTCTTTTTTTTTGACTTCTCTGTGCAGGGATTTATTTAAATTGTTATCAATGGGTAAAATATAGTGTTAGCTCTGACCCCCCACGTCAGTGGCTCAGCACATAACAAATAGCACAGGAAAACTAGAACAGGAGCAGCAGCTGCTTTTCTCTGCAAAGCCCATCCAGTACCTCAGCCTTGCCGAACTGTCAGAGCAGAGAGGCAAGAGTGGGTCCTGGGTACCAGGAAATCTTTGGCCGAGGAAGAGGGGCAGAACCAGTTATCTGCAAAGAGATCTCTCTTGCTTCAACAGCAAGTGAGAGGTGGGATCCTCAGGCTGAGCTCTTCCCCTGTGCACGGGCAGATGGAGCGGAGGAAGGGCAAGCAGACCCCATCTTCAGTTGCTCAGTCGGGGGTCTCAGCAGCATCCCAGGCACCGTCCCTGCTGGCTGCTATTAAATGACGCTGATTTATTTACAACTCCCACAGTGACTGGGGAAGAACCTGAAGGAACTGGGATGTCAGCATAGAGGGGACGGAATGAGGAGATGTGCACTGGGGCAGGATGTGAACATGCATCAATCCCAGCAGAGGAGGAGACTGAAAGCAGGCCATGTTAACAAGCCTCTGCCACCAATGGGGCTGATGACAGAGGAGTAAGGGCCATCCATCACCTAATGAATGAGGACAGAGTGGTGCTACTACAAGGGCTGCTTTTGGAACAGAAGATGCATCTAGAGGCCGTGACAAGCTGCTGCTGGAAGTACTGCAGCTGTAGGGACAACCAACACTCACTTTTTACGTTCTCCTGCCTGAAGCACAGCACTGCTGTTTTGCTCCATCACTGCTTATACACTTCTTCTCCTTTATACTTTCTACCTTCTCCTTTTGACTCTTGGTTAGTGCACAAGTCCTCATATTCCACTTCTTCACCCTCTGAAGGCCCCAGATAATGACGTTCACCCAGCTGAAAGAGGGATATATGTGACTTGATCCACCTGTGCTTCTCTCCTGGTCACACAAATGGGGCTCTGAGGTCCTCACAGACCTGCATGCAGAACTGTGAGCCCAAGAAGCAACCAAAGCTACTCCTCTATTCCTTTCTTAGTCCTTCCAATTGAGTAAATCAAGTCTGCTTAGCTACCTCCCTCCTGTACAGATTCCTGTCAGAAATATTAAGATGGATATGGATGAAATAGGAATGGAAACGTACGTGTGGGAAAGCACCAAAAGAAACAACAGTCAGGTTTAAAAGAATGGTCTATGTTGATAAACCAAAGAGATGACTGGCAGCAGTCAAACAGGTGAGCTCTGGCAAATGTGCTGTGTGGATCAGGGCAGAGGGCTCTGATAAGGTCCCAGCACTTGACGACCTGTCAGCAGAAGACCTGTGGTCTGGTAATGGGAGGAAGGCTACAAGGTTACAGCATGTCACATATACTATCATCCTAAGAGAAAGACAGATGATAGCCCTGAAGATATCAAAGATAGAGATGAAGAAAGCGAGCAATGATTTAGAGGGACAGAAGTAAGCAAGATTGTGATGCAAAGATAACTGTAAATTCCTAAATGTTTTAAAAGACCTGTCCAAAACTCAGTTCCTTGTTGGTCAAGAAGAACCCAAGAGCACAGGGAGGACTTCAGTTTCCCACACGAGTCATCTTGGCCACAGCACTTGGCTACACATGCCTTGCTGTGTAGGGTATGAGAGTGTAAGTAGATAAAACCAACTTACAGAGCAAGTTAAAAAAAAATAAAATGCCCTTCTCCTTTCACAGGGTCTCACACTGAGTTGTGTTACACTTAACTGTGATACTCTTATTTCTGCGAGTTTTAATCTAGGCAACTTCTCAATAAAATGGATGCCACGTTTAACTATCCTGCTGACCACAAGCTGAGGAGAACCATGAGGATAATACACACACCCATTGTGAAACCTATTCTGCGCTAACCTATCATGACTCAAAAGCTGGTTGTTATTGCACTACTGGATACAAAGGCTCTGAAGCAGAGTGGGATGCTTGGTGTGCTCATTTGCATCTCATTACCCAGCATGCTCTTCCTCCTCAGAGCTATTTTCATAGCGGCATTGTTGTCCGAGCCCTGGGAACAAGTGGAAAGATTTGGTGACTTTGGATGCATGCAGTTCTTTTCTACTTGCTTTGCTCCCTCTTTATAATGAAAGGCTTTGCAAAGTGGCGAAAATGAATCAATTTTCCATTTTTAAGGCTGTATGGGTGGGGTTTTTTTTTCAGCAATTTAAGCTATCAGGAGCAAATCTTGAATAACAAATAAGATTACAGAAATGTGAGCCTAATGTTCCTCTCTAAAAGGTGCTCAAGCATGAAGGTTTTGATCGGAAAGTAAGAAATGAGATTTAACTTCCTTCTGATTTAAGCTTCGTTTGTACAAAGAACCTATTCCAGCAAAATGTGATTGCAAGCTCATTATTCAGTGAAGGGCAAATACCTTCAATCGCAATCCAGTAAGATCAGCAGCTTTCTCTGTGTGTTACAAGCCTCAACGAAGGGAACTGAACATACTGGCTTCTGTCATTGTCTACATCTAAGACTTGTGATGATTTCACCCTGTCCAATTCATTTCAAAAGCTGTAGCTTCCAATTAAAAGTATAAGTTGTCAGCCAGAATAAGTGTCTATCATTTGAGCCAGAGCAGTTTTGGTTTCTGGCAGTTTTACTGCATCAAAGGGTTGATTTACAGATCAGTTACAATTTTTTTATTCAGTACTAAAGGGAATAAAACTGCCTCAGACACAGGACTCAAAACAACACTAAGTTACTTAAGTTTTCCATAGTTTTTGATATGTTTTATCAAGTTGGAAATAAAACTTAATTTCCCAGTGACTTTATAGTTTTCAACAGGCACTTAAAAATAATAATAAAAAAAAATAAATCCAGGAAAATCTAAGAACCTCAACACCGTGTTATCTTCAGCCTTTCCAGTTTGCGTTTTAAGAATGTAAGCAATTTTGAGACTCCTTCTTGGGATAAAATGGGATAAATACGGGTAAAAATCATGTACAAATACATGACAGAAAGTCTTGAGGCAGGGAGAATGTGAGTTCCTGGGGTTTTGAGGCTAAGACTTGGTACCTCCTTAAAACACGCGGAGCGTTTGCTCCTTGGCGTTCATGTGGCAGGAGGATGAGTGGCATTTCACAGCAGGATTCTGTGATGATGCTTTTAAGTGTTTGTGCTGTATAACCCTTGATGAATCAATTAGGCGTTCACACTCACCCAACTTATTCGTTTTACTAGCAGTATTGTTTTTACAGGAACAGCACAGCCCTAGTCTAGAAACTGGTCCTACAGGATCCAAAAGGGTTGTACCTGCTGTAGGCACTGGCGATGTGCTTGGTGAAAGTAAACCAACCCAGAGATAAAAGGGCAAATGGATTAGATATTTAAAACATTTTAAGATGTGGGAAATCACTGCCAGCTGTTTTAAAGCCCAAATCTACTCCCTGCACACTGGACTGAGCTTGGAGAAAGTGTGGTGGGGTATCGCGGAGATATGCAGGAACTGGCAGCAGAGACCGGAGACTCCTCGGCAGCTGGGACAGGGCTCCATCAGAGCCAGGGTAGACACAGATCTTATCACATGAACAACAAAACACAGTTTGCAAAGAGACCACGATATCTGGTGACAGCAGCACAGAATCGAGCGCGCTGCTGGAGCAGCTGGACAATCCTGGTAGCTCCTGCACAGAGTGGTGATGGTGGTGCAAAACCAGGGATGCACAGAGAGCTACAGCAGCCCTTTCTCTTCCCAAGGCAATACTCGGACGAGCAGGCAGAAATGAATCGAGGCAGCAACAGCACAAAGTAACAAAATAACGAACAATAGTTCGCTAAAAAGTGAAATGAGCAATAGTTCGTTAAAAGTTCACTAAGACACCCTACGCTCGAAAATAATTTTGCTTTGTCAGTCACAGGAAGGAGGACAAAGAAGTAAGATTAAATGCATTTGTAGTACACAGATTTTTTCCAAGCATGGGTAAGTATTCCCCCAGGCAGACCACCAAAACCCCTCTCAAAGCCAAGGGTTAGCGCAGGTGCCAGAGAGCAGAACAGGACCCTGGTTAACCAGTACAGGTAAGACTCACTGTGCTCACCTGCATCCTACCTGGCTGACAGACCCCTTGTACAGTCAAAGGAGAGAAGCAGGCATTTCTTAAGCATTATTTACATCCTTTATTGTAGATATCCAAGCTAAGAGGAGATAAAATGCAGTTTAGGGGCATCTACCTCTCTCCAGTCACTATAAAGGCAGTTTACAAAACTAGCTCAGGTGCAGATGAGTCCTGAGTTTGACAGGGGGAATCCCGCCCGTTGTGTCATCCAGCAGACAGATGAGGGAGGCAGAACGGGACTGCCTCCCACCCCCTGTCCTCCTGGATTTGGGGCTGTCAGCGTGGCCTTATGGCATAAATTAGAGCAGCCCCAGAAAGCCGTGAAGCAGCTCTGAATCCTTTATTTTAGGCTACATCCGTCTCTTTCCCGCCATTGATATTTCTCTGGGATCCTCTGCCGGCTGGCCCCTTTCCGTGTCTCTGTGCAAGGAGGGATGTCTCCTGTCCCACGGCTCAGACGGTTCCCTCATCCTCTGGCCACTGGAGTTCAAGGAGGGAGATAGCACCTGTGACACCTATTTCTGCCGCTGAGATAAATTCAACTTTCCATTCAATTTTTATTTCTAGGTCAAGACAAGAATGATAGATTAAAAACAAAAATAGCTGAGCGTTCAGTCTGGAAGCTGCTGCTGCAGTGCTGCACTCCCGGCCTGCCGGACCCCAGACAGCCTCCTGCCTCCGACTATGCCAGTTATTGATTTTTGTACCAAAACATTTACACTGGCACAACCCCCAGCGAGTGCAATTATGTGGGTATAAAGGTGCTTTATACTAGCATAGATTATGAGATAAACAAGCTCATTTATACCGCTGTAACTGCATTCACTTCAGGGTATTTGTACCGCTTTAATGATACCCGTGTAGTTAAAGCAATACAACTTGTGTCTACAGACAAGACCTCAGCCTAATGGTAATTAACACAGACATTTCCAGCCACCCTGAGCAGCTGAGGCTTATGTTAGAAATAGCAACTGACCCATAACAATTTGCAACAGCATCAGAAACCTCTATAAAATAGCTCCACCTTCAATTGCTTTTGCCACATTTGCAGGAAGGAGGTTTATTATGCCCCTTTTAGCAGGAGGCCCCAAGAGCTAAAAAGTTGCTTGTGGCCACTTTTCTCTTGCGTCTGGACAGAAAAACAAAACAAAACAAAACAAAACAATCAATTCAGCCACTGACATTTTGCTGTGAAAGAGCTAAGGCAGCACAAAACTGCTGATAAAAGTGGCGGTTAACCCTGTGCTACCCTTATTGTTCTTTATTCACCAGCACCGAGGGCTCGAGCAGCCCCGGGAGCGCGGGAGAAGGGGCTTTGCCATCTGTTGCTAGGGCTGACATCAGCCCTGTTTGCTCAAGCGTCGCTCCTCGGGGCTGTTGTTTGCATGGTTAATCAGCGCTGGCCCCGCGCTGGCCCGTTCAGCAGGGCCGCGGCTGCCAGCCCCCCAGCACCTCGCGGCAACAGGGACCTGCCAACGCGCTTGGCCCCACTTGGAGAGAGATTTGGATACACACCAAGATTACTTTGGACGGAGCGTTTGTCAACTCCTCCCAGGAGAAACTGGGCCCTGCACGGTGCCTAACTTGACAAAGAGAGAAAAAACAACCTCAGCAAACCACCCCCCTCTCCCATAAGCATCCTCCACGGGTTAAACTTCACTCCAAACCACAGAAAACCAGATTGCGCTTTCCGCTGAGACTGGATTTGCCAAGAGGCTGCTGAACCCATCAATGTGATAATGGATACACATTTTGCTTAGCTCCGTACTCCCGGTCTCTTTATCTCTTTTCCCTGAATAATACTAGAACAATCTCATGGGAAACTGCAAGAAATTCCTTGCCTAGAAAAAAATGAGGTTTAATAAAAAAAATGGGCTGCCAATGCAGACAGTCGTGAACGCTGCTGTTGGGACAGTCCGGGAACTGAGGCACAGAGGAGCTCTGAGACTTGCTCAAGGTCAAACACACAGATATACATGAGCCAGGAAAGACCAAAGCGCTGTCTACAAATACTGCAACAGCACAGACACCAACTAGACACACAGACTCCTCATTTCCAATCATCTTCTATTTTCCCAAATGTCCTAGTGGGTCATGCAACATTAGGATAAACAAAGGGCATGCCATGGAAAACGCTTCACAAAACTGACACGTATACTGAACAGGTTTCCAGAAATATGCAAAATTTCCATTTGGAGGTGTTTTTTTCCGTAGGGATGAAGAGAGGAATGGAAATGCAGCTTTCAATCTGCAACTGAAAAATCAGTAATTCTCTAAATGTGAAACATCAGATGGGACTCATCTTGAGAATAAAACACCTAAATTTAGGTGTCTGCATGCGAGGTAGGCAGCTCAGCAGTACATGTTCAACTCAGTTGCCTACACATAAGCATCCAGGGCTTTGGTACTTCTCCTGGCCACCAGCTGTTGCACTGGAGAGAGGTGGCTCTTCTGCAGGTCCTGCGGATGCTTCAGGTATCCCAGGGCTTTTCTTTTAGCACTCCATGCCCATGTCTGGAGTGCTGTTCTCCCAGTTCGAGGGAGAAAAATAAAATGTTACTTTGCCTGCATGTTCCTGCAACATGATGATGGGGACAAATCACTGAAGAACAATTTAGGTTCCTACTTTCATTGACCCTACTTTCATTTTTATCTTATATGGACTGTTTTTCAGACCCTACCTGACATCAAAATGTGCTAATTAATACCTTCCTACACTGCTCAGCACCAGTGATAGCCTCCCTCCCAAGTGTTTTTGACAAAATTGGGCATCAAATGAAGTGCTTTTCTCACTGAATCTCAGCTTTCCAACAGTTGTGTTTTTTTGTGAAAAAAACCCACACCTCTTCACTACAGTGTTTTTAATTTCCATATTTTTTCTCTAAAATTAGGAGTTTGGATTTGAGGATCCCTCTGTGCTAATAGTCTCTCTTCGTGCCTCGATGCAGTCCAAGTTCCCACAGCCCTCGTATCCCAGGATCCCAATGGGACAAAAACTGTTGCTCACAGGAAGCTGCCTGAGCAGGTTGCCCAGCCCAGGGGACTGGGAGCTGTAGAAAAGGCATCAGGACTGTTATTCTCAAAAGACCAAAGACCAAAAGTATTTTTAATTTTAATTTTTCACCAAAAAAAAAATCAAACTTGTATATGGCATTTTTTAATGGGAAAAAAAATAAATTAAAGAACTCAGGCTCTCCTGTGCTTTATACAGTGATATATAACTTTGTGGCACGTCACCAACTGAAAATCCTCCTTGTAGAAAGGGTTTCTTGGCTGATAGATATTCGGTTTCTGTAGTACTATCATCCCCTGACTGTGCAATATGTCCAACTTGGAAGGACTAAGGAGCTGAGTTAGACCGTAACTAGCCCTTGAATGAGTGGGTGCTCAGGGCTGCAAGCAGATACCTCTGTTTTCCTGCCCTTCTCAATACGATACCAGCTCCTGAGTGGGAACTGCTCACTTCTTCCCTGCCCGGCTACCCCAAGGGAAGAGGGAAAGGGTTGGCTTTGGACAGGGGTCTGAAAGATGCCATCAACCACAGAAGATACTGTGTGTCTGTTCTCGCTCCACACTGCCCCTTCCACAGGAGTGATACCACCAGAACATACAGCCTTAAATGAAGTTGTGTGATAGCTCTATATTGAAACATCGTCTAACAGGGGGAAAAAACCCACCTTTCCGGTAATTTTATGAGAGCTACACCATGGCAGCATCATGCTGTCACAGGAACAGGATTAATATTTCAACTGATACGACGCCAAACACCATATAGGATGAAAGTCATCTTGTCTACTTTTGGAGAAGTAAATCTGTGTGTCCTGCCTAAGCCTGTAATCCAGGTTCCTGCTGTAAGAGGCACAGGAGGGGCTGCTCGGCAGCCTGGACTGCTGCTCCCTCTCCCCTGCCTACAGGTCTGCCTTAGCACAGATGCTTAACTCTGAAACGGTGACATTAAATAAGATGAATCCCAACCCTCACGGACAGTGGAACCACCACAAAAAGCTGTCCTTACCGCTCCTTGCCCTTCTCCCCTCTTACCCCTTGCCCATTCAGATATATTTGGTAAGTCCCTGGGCAGCAGCACACTGTTCAGAAGTCCTAATTTCTTTTGGCAATTTAGTCCCGAGGTTTAACTGTTTATACAGGAAGACTTAATGAGTACAGTTACTTGTGTGAAAACACAAGCATCTGTGGTTGTGATTATGGCTAAATTCAGCCTGCAACCTCAGCTGTCAATAGCTTATTATCTTTTAAAAATCTATAATAAAATCAAATCACATCCCCTAATTATAAAGGGACTGTTTTGAGAAGCCTGAAAAAGGTGACCTGCACCTTTTGGGCAGGAGCGGGCTCGCCGTGTGACCTTCCCATCACCCTAAGCATAACGAAGCAGAAATAATTGGGAAATTCCCTCCGATGTCACCTCTCAGATTGTGCTTGCCGCTTCTCAAGGCTGTCATCACGCTGCCGCCTGCTCGCAGTAATCGCTGCTGGCACGGGACGTGCTCGTACCACGCTGCATTATTAGCAAGCTGTCAGACACCAGCGACGCAGAGCCCCAGTGCCAACACACAGGGAGTTATAGGGATAATAATGTTGTTCATTAGGTAAAAATAACTGAACTTTTAGAGTAAAAAAAAAACAAAACCCACAAACACAACACCAAACTCTAGTCTTTGGTTGAATGCTATTTTATTTCTTTCCCTGTGCCGAGCTTAGGAATGGGTTTATGAGGTGGATACAAGCTGATGTTGAGGAGCAGTAATTTATTTGCAGAATTCTTTCTGCAAGCCTACAAGGGTTGCCAGGGGGGACTACTTGCTATGTTTTAATTGCTTTTTATAGGCTGGATAGTGCCTGTAAGCCAAGGAGTAAGGACTTGAACACAGCCATCACCCCAAGGAGAGGAGCTCCAGGAGTCACCATGGCTCAGGCGCATACCCCTGAGTCCCACTTAGCCCCACGCTTCCCTGTCGCATCCCCGAGGCAGTCACCCACCCCAGACCCCTGCCAGTAACACAGCCCGGCACGGCTCCCTCTGCCCCGGCTCCCTGGAGAGTACGGAGGCAGCAGGAGAAGCCACCCACACGGTCCCCATCCAGCCGCTCCCAGCACGAGGACGGAGAAGTGAGCAGTGACCTCCTGCTCGCCCTGACCCGTATTTTGAGCAGCCAGCAAGGGAAGGGGGGGTGTCTCACTCTCCTGTAAAAAATATCCATCACAAACCGAAGTCCTGCTGTCAAACAGTTCATTCCTTTATACCATCTTCCCCTACATAAGGAACAGCCTCTCAGTTCAGTTTTCAACCTAACACCTCATTCAAATCTCTCCTGAAGCCCATAAAAAAATCTGTGAAAGGTATTTCAAGAAGAACAACTCGAAGTTACTTCCCTCTTACCAACTTCCCAAGCATATCCTCTCCTCCACTTCTGTTTCTGTTGTCAACCCAGGATCCAGGAATACCATTGATTTGCAGCAATGATGATTGTTCAGGCATTACAAAGACAACAGGATAATAAAACAATTTACAAGTAAAGCTGAAACACCTAACAGCTGACCTCCTCTCTGTGCCTATGGAATCAATAGCCAGAATTTCTCCTCCTCCAACAACTGTAGCTTAGGAGTTTGGTGACCACACCTCACTGCACAGTGCCTGCACCTGTGCGTGCACGTGGAGTGCAGGGCACGTAGCGTGGGATGGCGTCTTTCCAAAAGATATGCACTATATTAAATGGAAATAAAACATGACCGTGTATTTCCCATCCTCTCCAAATGACCAAATGTAAGATTCATTTACAGACACCGCTTAGGAAACTGGACAAAATCTGTGTCACTTCCAGCAACAACTGAGAAACATATTTCTGGAACATTTATTTCTTGCTTATACAAATGGTCAATGCTTGATTTGTTTAGCCATCACCGTTTTTTAAACTGGCACTTAGGAGAACAGTTTCACACGTGACCAGCCTAATATTGAAGACCTGCTTTTCTGAATTGAGAAAAGGTTGAGGAGATGCTGAACCCATAAGAGACAAATAATAATTCCTCTCCCTGAAACATCTTTGAGAAAGAAGATAGTCAACAATGTACTGGACTTGTACAAGCTAAACTTTAATTTGAGTTTTGGCTCTGCCATATCAACTCAGTGTCTACTTGGCAAAGAGATAAATGACCAGATACCTGCACCCATTTTGTCAAATCTCATCATGTTTTTTAGCATAGGAGTAAGACTTGATGTGACGATGAGGTTTCTACTTTCACAAATCAGAGCCAAAGGCCAAGACGAGCTGCACAGGGCTCCGTTTTCTTCCACATCCATGCAAGGTTCACGCAAACATCTAGGTCAAATTATTGCCGTAAACTAGAAAAGACCACAGCCTTGAACATCAGCGGTGCATCAGCATGCGGGCAATGTCTCCCTCTGAGCCAGCTTGCCAAGCAAACATATCTCCACCTGAAGGAACTGCAGGGAACGGAAGTGAAGGCTCAACAGGACAATTTGAATTATTATGCTCTTAGGCATAAGAGACAAAGCCATATTTCAATAATTACTTCTAATTTTCAGATGTAATAATATGGGATGCTACAAATGGAGGTACCTTAAAGAAGTCAGGTTTTTAGAAGACTGAAGAACAGTCTTCTGAAATCAGATCTCTGTTCACTGTTTCATTTTGGGCGCCCCTAAACTGAAGTAACTATCCATAATGAACTGTTTTCACAATGAGTCTGAATTTAACTAATGACTTTAAAATAAGGATAGGTAATAATTGTGTGTTTAAATTTGGCACATGGGCACAACTCTTAGAAGCCAGTTCTATCTGATAAATTCCTCCTTTGATGTTGAGGTCAGGTACAGATTTTACCAGATATGGTGTCTCTCCCATTAAACGCTGAATGTAAGTTTGTGCTTTTTTTCTGATGCTTCGCAGCCACATGGTGACATCTCTGGCTACCAACTAAAGCCCCCAGGGAAGGACTATCTGCAGCTGGAAGCCATCTACTACAGAGAGTAGGCTTACTGCTACAGCAACTTCTTCACACCCAATGACTGTGACCCCAGTTGTGAGAGGTCCAGGCAACAGTGTCCACATCTGCAGGCAATGGAAAAATGGAAGGAAATCCACAGCTGCCAGAGGAAGAGGAGATACAAAAGCTGAAGGCTCCTGAGCGGGCATTAAGGCAATGCAAGAGTCTGGATGCCGCTGCTCTTTAGATAACCTGGGAAGCATCTAAAACGGGGCAGAGTGGGGCAGAACAGCTATAACTACTGCTCCTCTGTGGGTAGGAAGTGGGGAATTCAGACAAGAGAAATACAAACGCATCTGTATACGCATACATGTAACAAATGCAATAACAGAGCTCCGAGGCTACAACCTGTATAAGTCTTGCGGGGAATGTATTAGGCTTCTCTGCTGAACAGGGATGGGAGGAGAGCAAGGAGAAGCAATGGTGATGGTGGCCTCTCCACACACGAGGCAGCTGATGGATTAGATAGACCTGTCTGGCTCTCCTATTAAGAAAATTTTACAAGCATCTGTACCTGATACACCTGTCAGAACATGATGGGTCCAGCTCGTCAGTGATCAGGCTGACAACTGCACCGGTTTCTCCTTCGCTTGGGTAGCTCCAAGGAGTAATCAAAGCTGCTGTCAACTAGAAGCCATCATTTAATTTTGGGGATCAAGCACATCTTTTCTCAGTAGTTTCAGAGGCACCCTGTTCAGTGCCTGTTTGCGAATGAGATGGTATTTTCTCAGCATAAGTTTATCCGAGATCTACACTTCTGCTTACCCATCTGGTCCTATGAGATAATTCTTGAGTATCTTTTGTTCTCCTTATTCCTAATGCACTCTTTGCTTGTTTAGTTAAGCTGAGGAATAACTCAATTTATTCTGTCCTCAAAAAGGAATATTACAGAAATCTACTTCTTCTTCTGAAGAGGCGAAGCTATCCCTTTTATAGACAAAAATTAAAAGGTCATGAAAAATGCCACTAATATATCTTCACACGTATACTTGTAACAGCAAAATTAGGAGGTGAATGCCTTCTTTTGGCAGTACCAGCTTTTAGTGCACAATATCTTTGTGTCCCTTCATGTCTTTTTCTACTAAAGACTGGACTATCAAGAGAAGTGACCAGAAGTCCATCCCCCAATTTGGGAACACAACTTTCCATGTCTGTTTTCCTATAAATATAAATCTTTGCTAAGATGGATTTGAACAGCATATAAGCAAGCCATATTATCTACTAACACTATAAAAACACCAAGGCAGTTAGTTATTCATTGCAACACGACACACAGAGTGGACCAACAGGAAGGATTTACACAAACCTGATTCTAACTTTTCTCATCTATGAAGCTTGTTTTTCAGTCTGCACAAGAGTATTTTCATTCTCTTACATACACACAAGAATGTAAAGAAGTGGGTGAGTTCTAGCCATATGGGCCAAGTTTCTTTGATTTTTCAGGAGGACTTAATGTATGTTATGCTTGCACCTATGAAAGAGAAGATCTGTCGTGGCTAGACACCACAGCTAGCAATGGTAGCTCACTGAAAGCTACTTTAGGGATTTCTATTCGAAGTTGTAATTACATTTGCATCTGCCTAGACAGTAGGGAAAATGTGAAGAGAAGCAAAAAAAGACAGACTGGTGCAGATAACAGGCTGAGTTGTAGCTGCTCTGCAGGTCCTCCCGAAGGCAAGCTCTTTTGCAACCTCTAAGGGCAGCTCTGTGCCAGAGCCACTGAGCTCTGAAAAGGTCAACCCATCTTTCCGAAGGGGACAGAACTAGGGGTTAGGAGACACTACTCTCTTCCTCTCTCTGAAGATATATTAATCCTCACATAATGTAGAACACACTGCAGGTAATCTTTATTGATTCAGGTCCAAAACATGAGACGCAAGTTTGAGAAAAGCTGTAGGTAGGTCAGCATATCTCAATTTGAACTCTGGGGCATTAATTATAAACAGAGTTAATTTAGTAATAAAACCAATGGAAAGGTGATAGGACAAAGAAAAAAAAAAGTTATTTCCAAATTGTTATGTTTTGTAGGGAAACTCTTCAGGAAGATTTATAATGTGACAATGTAATCTAAGACAACAGCTTTCATTCTCCAATTTTATAGGAGCTTAGCTCCACTGACTCCTCTGTGGCCACTTCCCTTTCATGCTATTGTAACTTGGGTCACAATTAGACCAGGCATCCTAACGAAATTTTAATTAATCATTCAATGCAAGCCCTCAAGAACATTTTAAAACTGCAGCAAGCGGAAGCAAGTACATAGACTAACCGGTTGGGAATGCTCTAACGCCGAGACAAAGAGACGTTGTGTCAAGCCTGTTTTTGAAAGACTGAAGCAGCCCCAAAGAACACATCACTGACACAGAAAATTACCAAACGTTTATAAATAATACAGTATGCTCAAACCTATCACACTGCAAACAAAACAGATCAGCAAGCTATCAAGCAGCTGATGAGAGAGGAAGACACGAAGGCAGCCAGCCTGAAGTCAGCCAACTGATGACAACTGGTGTAAGCGACGGGGCAGGTGAACGGGGGTTTTAACAAGGGCTATGGCAAGGGGGGCTGCAACGGTGTGAGCCGCCTTCGCGTTCCCAACTGTTCTTACAATGGCACCAGCTTCCGCTCCCACAGCTGCAGCCACGGCTGATACCCCGCCATCGCTGACAAACTCCGCAAAAAAATTAACGTAGAGGGATCCGGGGCACGGGAGTGAAAGGAGAAGTCTGATGCCGGAGATTATCTCCAGCGGCAAAGTGGAAGTGACATTGAAAGTAAGCTTCAGGGATAAAAGACAAATGCAGACAAATGCAGTCAAGAAATCCTAAGTACTACTAAAAGGCTCTGCGAGTGGATATGTCTATTATGAGAAGCAATATAATTGGCTCTCTTGAAGTTTGAATGTCACTCAAAGAGTTTAGCAAGACAAAGAAGTAATAAATTATATCTGGAAGGAGATTCTTTCCCCAAACCAGCACACTGAACAGTAATGCTAGATAATAGGTCATAATGCTACAATTTAGGGCTCCTGTCAAACAGAAATTTAGGTAAACTAGCATTGCTGTGTTTACAGAATTTGACCGCCAGGGTCAAATCATCACATCAAACCAAAATTGGTAATGAAACTTAATGGATTCTAGCTATATTAACTAAACCAAGATGTAAAATCCACTTCCCTTCTCCTCTTGTTGACATCCAAGTGCCACAGGCAGACTGATATTCACTTCATAATGTACCCTTAGTTTAGCCTTTTTTTCTCAGGTAACAAGATGACAAGATTGTGCTGCCTGATAAAAGCCCTCAATTGCTTTTGCGCTGCCTGATAAAAGCCCTCAATTGCTTTTATTAGGTAATTTCGACAAAATTTAACAGAGGTGTACAGGTCTCAATGATACTAATTTGATATAACTTGCTATACATTTCAGGAAACCCAGCAGCTGCAGACAGGAGAGATGCAGCAAGTTCAGGAAGGTGATGGTGGGTCTACCCATGAGGACAGGTAGAAGTCTCAGCACTGGTGGACACCAGCAGGGATGGCCAGTCCTGAGCACCTGACTCTGGCTGGGGGGTGAATCCAAAGCCTTACGTCCCACCTCCTCAGAGAACAGCCAACTCAAAACTCAAGGCATCTGTGTGGAACCACACAGAAACCTCCTTGTTCCTCCTATGGGCACTGCACCACAGCAAAACAAAGTATCCAACATTTATTGGCTCTGAGAGAAAGCTTAACCTAGATCACCAAACTAGGAGCTCATTCATGGAGAATCTCACCATGGAAATCCTCCAGTTTTACGTTGGCTATTTTAATCCAATTGTAGTTCAGCAAGAAACCAAAGATGCCTCAACAATAGAGAAGAGGGTCTGGACCATCCCCTGCCTGATAAATGCTCATAACACTGCAATGCAAAGTCAGATTTTCTCTTGCTGTCTCTGCAAAGCTTGCTTTGCTTTACTTCTCTCCTTCCTTTGAATTCTGATGGCTGACAGCCAGCATAAAAGAAAGGGTACAGCAGGTATCAGTATAGGACCTCTTACCTAGTACGCTCTCAGCTCTGGAAATTAAAATCATCTCCTGGAAGAGGAGAGATGCCAGCTTGAATCTTTGGGGCAAGAGCACATTAAACTTCCTGGAGCGGAGCAGAGCCGGGAGGCTGATGGCTACACCAGGTGTATGAGTCTGGATACCAGGGTTGCGTGGGGTACGATGGAGCATGTGGATTAAGCCTTAACGATTAAGTAGTCACAGCATTAATCCATGAAAGATAGTGCCCCTCCGTCCTTCCTACAGCCATCTTCAAAAATAGCATGGCAATGACAAGGTGCAGGGAGTCCAACCCTGTCAACAGCCATTCCTTACACTCAGAGAAATTACAATCTAGGCTGATCAGTCCTGTTGAGACCACGGCGATCCAGGAAGGAAAATCTCAAGACCTTGGGGTGGCAGCAGCATTCCGTATTAATGCGGATGTACTGAAAACCTGAAGTGGCCTCAGGGTTGTGTGTAAGTAATTATGACTTTGGGGACTGCAGTATTAGATTTAGGTATCCAAATTCTAAGTCTCATTTTAGGAAATCAAGACATTTTCTGGATCTGGCCCCTAGTGACTAGTCAACAGAAGCAGATTTCCTGTGGCCCAAGTGCATAACAGTTACTTTCCAGATGAGTAACCACCGGCGCATCCCTTCACAGCCAAGGGAGCCTGGCTCCAGAAATTCTAACTTTTCAGAGGTCCACATTCAGTTGAGCAATCCCACCCCAGGTGTTCATTTCACACACAAAACACCAAAACTACGCCACATTTTCTGCGGTCTGGAGGAAGCGCATGCAAATCTGGGGATTGCACTGAGGGCGAAGGAGGCACTGGATGCTCAAATGCTTGCTAGGAGAATTAGAACGACCACAGGAGAAAGAAGAAGAAGAAGAAGAAGAAGAAGAAGGAGAAGAAGAAGGAGAAGAAGAAGAAGGGGACAACAAAAGGGAAGGTTTTGCCATGCAGACTGAACGCTGCTTCCCAGCACCAGCACTAGCCTCAGGCACACAGCACGTACTTTGATCACCCTTGCACACCGCAGGTCCATCCATCTCACACACAACACTACTTTCAAGACTAATCCCAAGCAATTTCCTACAAACAGTTATAAAACTCGGACAAGATGATTCCACAAAAACCCCCAAAGCAATTTCAGTAGTAAAACACTGTTATTTTTTTTCCTGACAGTCTATATTAGGAAACAAAAGCCATCCGTTGTGACTCCTACTGTACAGCTTAACCTTTTGGATGCCACACATGGTGATGGGGCTGCATGTAGTCTAGGTTTGAGAAGTCACACGCTTCTATGCCATAAAATTGTTGTTTCCCCTGGTCACAGCCCCTAGCTACATACTTTGGGTGACTTCCAGGGGCTGCCTGGTTTGTGCTCAGTGACGTGAGCAGGGTTCAATGGCCAGAAGATCTGGGTCACAGCTTTGCATGGGGACAGCAGGCAGTTCTCATGTGAAAACACTGAGATTACACGTGAAATTTTAGGACACTCAGTGGTATTTACTTAAGGAAGACTGACTACTTCAAATATGTTCTTTTTAAAACAAAATAGAATCGAAGGTAGTTTGTAGCTACTGTACAAAACCTTCCATCAGTGTTCCTCAAAGCAATTAAAAAATAATTTTAAACAATACACCCACCTAAGACTTCCTGTAAAACATATTCATTTTCTAGTCATGTTTTGCCATTTAAATACGCACCTGCTCCCATGCAGATAGAGATTTTCAACTTCTTTACCTAAAGCCAAATTTCACGGTGGGGATACCATGAATGCTCCTTCACCCCCAGGCTAAGTCAGGGGACCTCCCTGCCTGGGATGGTGATGGGACGGTGTGGGAAGAGGCAGAGTGTGATGCCATGGCCAGGGGAGGCTCACCCTCCTTCCTACGGAGCGGAGCCGGGAGGCTGATGGCTACACCAGGTGTACGAATCTGGACACCAGGGTTGCATGGGGTACGATGGAGCATGTGGATTAAGCCTTGCATGAGCAGAATGAGATTCTCAGTGTCCACACAGGCCAGGTTTTCCAAGAGAAAATACCATGTAGACACCATGGAAAAAAAAAAATGGAAAACCCATGGAAAATACAGGTTATACATATGATACACTCCTGTTCAGACTGCTTATACAGCTGTGCCCTTCCCTACCTTGCCCTTTCAAAAGAGAAAGTTCACTCTGGTCTGAATCTGGTGAGGCACTCTGTGCACCCTTAAATGAGATGATATGATAAGAACAAAACAGCTTAAAGCAAGAGAGATGTTAGATTCCAAACACTGCAACTAAGAGGAAAATATTTGAAAAGAAAAGCCTGTCTCTTGCTCAAAGAGAAGTAAAAGCACCTGGCATCAAAATATTTTAAAAAAAAATGCAATTTCAGGACAACTTGTTACTTTAAACATGGAACTGTTATCAGATTTCATGATTCGGACTGATGCAGGGTCTAAGACAACATTTAGGTGGTCGATGGATAAGGAGGTATCTGGAATGAAGTGAAGGGAGACTGGACTAAAACACTTCTAATTTCAGTGAAATAAATCCTGAACGTCGTGAGAAGTGTCTGATCTGCAGCTGGATTTGCACAGGTGGATCCCTGAAGCCTGCACAGCTCCCTGGGCAGCGCCAGCAGGATTGCCTGCTTAGTCCTTGTTTGGCTGCTACTGAGGGGAACTGTCAGAAGTCATCAAGTCAGTGACAATTTTCATAAATAAGGAATGGATTAAAATTCTGCACAAGAATTTTCCTTGTAGAGAAAAACTCAGAGAACCCACGCGATGCCACTGAAAGCAGCTGGCAGCTTAACTCCAGTAGATCCCTCAGACTTGACCCCGTTCAAAACCTCTCTAAGGCTCGGAGCCAGTCTTGCCTCCCCACGTTTTGCAGGGTCCCACTAACCCTTTCCACAACTGCTGCTGAAACGTCTTCTGCAGCCCAGCACCACCCTGCAGCCAGGCAGGGATCCTGCTGGGGCGTCCCCACTGCTCAGGCTCATGTAGCTTCTCGGGAAAGAGGTACGGAGAGCTGTTCCTCGAGCAGAGAAGGTACTAAACTTGTACCTCCACAGTGCTAAAGTGTGACTTTCATGAGGCCACAGAAGGACCTAATGTTGGAGCAAAACCACAGGCAGATCGGGATGGCATCAGAACAAGAGCAGCAGAATTAGCCCCTCTATTGCTGTGAAACAGCTTAGAGACCTTAACACTACTTCACTGCCTGATAAACCCATCTCAACGTATTCCTAAATTATTTTTGAACCCCAGAATGCTGGAAAAAGCAGATGGACCAATTTAGATAAAAAACTCATAATCAAACTCAGTTTAAAACGCTGACCAATTTGTAGTGGAAATGATTAAACTCTAGACTGCTTTCCTGCACTCCCAGCGTTAGCCGATGTCCTTAAAAGCAGGATAAAAACCCAAACCCAGCAACAACCAAAAAGCCTTTACAGGTTATTCCCTAACTATGGCTAGATGTATTGCATCATAAAATGTCAACATCAAAACAATATAGAAAAAATAATTACAGACAGTGTTAGTGTTGTAAGCTGATAAGGACCAGATGGTCTTTTGTATTTATGGTTTGCCTTGTGCATACAAATGCTTTTGGGATCTAATTAGCCTTCTACAAAACTCAAACTGGGTAATTACTATCATTATCCCCTTTTCAAATAAATCTGAAGTCTAAACTGCAATTAAGTTTTTTATCTTACAATTCATATCTGCGCATTTTAAGAATTGTTCTTTGCTATCTTTTCACAAATCTTCTTCCAGTGATTGACATAAATAAAATGGAAGAGATTAAAATAATTTTTAAAAGGATGATTTTGTACAAAGAAGAGTTTTTGGTTAGCAGAGTTAAAGCACTCCTGAGAAACGCTGCATTCATGGTGAAACAGGTTGCTGATTTCCTGAGCATTTGATTCCGCCACCTTCGCGGCTGTTGAATGTCCCACATTCCTATCGACAGCAATCACTAAAAACAAAGAATGAGGCGCAACTGGCAGAGCTGCTGACAAATGCTTATATGGAGACATATAACTTCTCCTGTACACACAGCGCTCATCTTTTATATGACACAAAGTGGCAGTCATTCTAATTAACTTTTGACTTAGGCAGCACATAGGCTGATGATGGGCTATGAAAGGGTAGCGGTGCAAATAATAAGCAAGAATGTCACTTTTATTGGTTTCTTGCCCTCAGGACAGATAATCACATGACAAAGGCAGCACGCTATAGAAAAGCACGACAGTATAATAATGTACACCACTGAATTCGTTAAATGGAGAATTAATCAAAATCTGTCCAAAAATAGATAACAGATGAGATTACAATGTTATAAGCTAATCATCTTCCACCCCCATCCCCGACAAATGATTATAGGTGGCAGAACTGCACTGCCATTTCCTCCTCTTGCAAGAAAGAAAGTACTGAGCTAAAAGATGATGCTAAGAGAAATAACACTTCTGGCAACTAAGGGAGGACATACTAGGTAGGCAAAGGTTGGACGTAAATTCCTATTTTCCTGCTGAAATGTTTTCATTTTACTTCACTACTTCTGTGAAGTCAATAAAAAAATGGCATATCAAAATCAGTACTAAAATCAGATTAAAAGCTCTTACGTTTCAACCTAGATTGGCTTTGTGATTTCTCTAGATAAACTTCTGAAAACATCACCTTCTTTCTGATGTGAACTGCTTACACTGGAAATACATTTCAATTTGACTGCCCTGTGCACAAGAGTTTAAGCATTTTTAATTCCCCCTGACTGCATGCCAGGTATTTCAGATACAGGACCACAGAGTAATTCAGGCTGAAAGGGACCTTGGGAAGTCCAGTTTGTCGCATTCGCCACGGGACTGCTCATCTTCTTGAAGTGAAATGTGTGCTTTCGTTCAAAAAAAGGCTCACAATCACAATTTTTATTAAACAACAACTTTTTACAACACAAAACCTTGAAGCTTTGAACTCAGAAGAGAAACACGGGCTCCTATGCCGATACGGAGGGATTCCCGATACCCCTGCTTGGTTTCCACCCAGACACCTATATTCCCACCCATGCCCACGTTCCTGAGCCCCCAAGAAAACAGTTTCACGCCTGGCTGAATCTTGATGCGACTAAAATTAGGCACCCATTTGTCTGTCATCTCATTTAGTTACGGCAGTGCTGGGTGAGTGTGCTTAGAGCTTCCCTGAGCACCCGGACAAGGAAAGGCAAGCGTGGCCATCTTGCCTCTCCCACCTCCTCATCCAGAGATCAATCCCTTCTGCTTAAATATATGAAATTGAAATCCCATTCTTCCCTCCTCCTTCCCGATAAGGACCAGAGATCTGAATCCAGGCCTGAAGGAGCACTGCAGTCACCTGATGGGAATTTTCTGAGACATCCCCTCTTAGTCCGTCCTTTTCATTAGGGGAAAAAATAATCATATATTCATGGGAGCAAGGGCAGAAAAACAGATCTCTCTTTTCCCAGTTGAGTGCCTGTATCACCTGGCTACTGAGTCACTGTCACTCTTTGTGGCCTAATTCTGTAATGATTTCCATGACAACAGAGCTATTTGCTATTTGAATATTGTGGAGTCTGGGAAAAAAATCTTTACAGATAATAATGCAAAGAAATATCAGAGATAATATTAAAAGCAAAAGAAAAAAACCAGTCACTATGCAGGCAGCAATCATCATCTCTGACTTCAGCAGGCAATTTCTCTGTGTTTGCGGGCTAGCAACAGAAACTGCTTATGTGCGTCAAAAGATCTTTTCTGCCATAGTGAGATAAATACACGCTTAGTTGCTGATTTCCTAATCTTCAATTAAGAAGTGCAGCATGTCAAAATGCAGCCCTTGCTTGGGCTCCTCAGATATCTGTCCACTGTGTTTTGGGGGGGGGGTGGAGGGAAATTTTTACTTGCACATTTGATGTTTGCGGGATGCAAGGCAATCTCATTTTACATGAAAAAGGCTTCTTATAATTGGAAATTTATAGCTGAAAAATGCCGCTTACTTCCCAGGAACCGGAGCCCTTCGCGATGTGCGTGCATTACATGCACATCTGCATCGTACCAGGGGAGGGAACGTGCCCCCATCGCTCAGCTCCAAACAATTTCATTTTCCCCAGCATTTCTCTCAGAGGGCACATCCATCCAACCCCTCCATCATGGATAAAAAGTTCAGTGCTTCGCCCCCCTCTCTTCCCTCACACTGCACAGCCCAGAAAGCCACTCTGAGAACAGAAGGAGGAAAGGCAAGATGCAGAACACACAAGGACCACACATCATAAAAATATTCCCTAAATAAGTTCTCAACCTCTGCCCAATGCAGATGCACAGGTTCGCTGCAAGGTGAGCCCCGAAACTCTGAGCAGATGCAGGAGTGCCCTGGAGACGCAACGCTCCCGAAGCCATTGCTACAGCATCACGTTAGGGGTACGAGAAGCTCTTCTGAGAGAGGCTTTGCAAAGGTCAGGAGAAAAAGCTGCTTCATGAGCAGTAGGGAAATAAACTGACCATTGCAGCTGGGTCGAGGTCGGAGCTGCCGCTGCACACCTCAGTGCACACTGAGGTCAAGTTAAGAGGTTTTAGGGCTAATATCACTGTGAACCTGGATCTATTATTAAGATCCATTTCTGTACTGATTTGGGGAAAGACTCCACTCAGTGAAGGTAAAAACATGGCAAACCACCAGAAGTGAAATTAGGAAACAAAAAAGAGACAGAAGGCCTTGCATCTCCCTTTCTCAAATAAGAAGTGCTGTCCAAAACATGTGGGCTTCGAGTGATGATTTTGTCACTAAAGGTGGTCTCAATTTGATGAAGTGCAGAAGTCTCCGCGTGGCCCTCTCTATAGTCAGTACAGACAAAAAAATCCAAAGCAAAGTAAAATATTTATGGGACACCATCATCTTTCCCTAAATGATACAACAGGCAGATTGTGCCTTGGAATGGCCTATTTCCTTCTACTGATAATACAGTCAGAGAAATACAGTATAATTCAGGTTGTAAGGACACGTGGAGGACATACAGCTCAATTCACTGCTCAAATCAGGGCCAAAAAGATCAGGTTGCTCAAGGACTGGTTGAATTTTGAGTACCTTTGAAGATAAAACCTGTAACCTCTCTGGGCACCTGTTCCAGTGCCTGACCACCCTTACAGTGGAAAAATCTTCCTGTATTGCAACTTGTAAGCCTGGTGTGACCAGCTCCATCACCGATTTGTAGACTACAGATGTCTAAGGGGAGGGGAGGTGAATGCTACCCCAATTGTTCTTCCACAGGCAGTGCAAATAATATTCCTCCCTGACTGTCATGACTTTCCAATAGCACATGTCCAGCACTTGCAGGATGTATAATCTTAAAAGACCAACAGAGTCTTTTGGCATCTTGGCATTGCAAATCAACACAAAATCATCACAGGAAATGGGGTGTGTGTGTTTATTTCCCTCCCTCTTGCCCTCAGTTCTTCCCATCGCTTCCTTATGTTTAGAGTGCTACACCACAGTCTCACACTTCTTTTCGTCATAGGAACCACTGGAAGAAAAGACAGGTGGTAGAGAAAAAGAAAGAGGATCACAGCCTTTAAAGGGCTTGACAGCCTTCTGCTTGGGCAGACATGAGTGGCAGACATCTACCACACTATTCCTGTCCATTCTTGCTCTCCCATGGGAGGACGGGGCTAACTGGCTCAGCGCCGACTGGTGCAAATGTACCCCTGAGTCCATGTGTAACCTTCTTTAATTCCTCCATGGAAATCTGTAAAGCTGAACTTCCTCTTCCTGGCTTCCTGCCTGCCTCCAAATATATCCAATTGCTATGTTGATGGACTGATGACAATTCATCAGAGAGATGAGTCAGAAAATCTGAAGATCAAATCCAAAACCTCCTCTTACTCTACAGCAATGGAAAATAAAATCCAAGCAGGGGAGAGCTCATGATGTAAAACCAATACATCCTTGGTGGTGTGATGTGCTTATGGAGTCAACTCATAAGTGGAAGGAGGGCCCACAGCCAAAAGAGACATTTTAAGGCAGATGTCTCCAGAGCCAAAAGGCTAGGAGGGGTGAATTGGTGGCAGGCAGGCTCAAAGGATCATAGAATCATAGGGTTGGAAGGGACCTCTGGAGATCATCTAGTCCAACCCCCTGCCAGAGCAGGGTCACCTACAGCAGGACGCAGGAACGCGTCCAGGCGGGTTTGGAATGTCTCCAGAGACGGAGACTCCACCACGTCTCTGGGCAGCCTGTGCCGGGGCTCTGTCACCCTCAAGGGAAAAAAGTTCCTCCTCATGTTTAGGTGGAACTTCCTATGCTTAAGTTTGTGCCCATTACCTCTTGTCCTGTCACCGGACACCACTGAAAAGAGCCTGGCCCCATCCTCCTGACACCCACCCTTTCAGTATTTATAAGTGTTGATAAGATCCCCCCTCAGCCATCTTTTTTCCAGACTGAAGAGACCCAAATCCCTCAGCCTTTCTTCATAAGAGAGCTGTTCCAGTCCCCTCATCATCTTGGTAGCCCTTTGCTGCACCCTCTCCAGCAGTTCCCTGTCCTTCTTGAACTCGGGAGCCCAGAACTGGACACAGTACTCCAGGTGCGGCCTCACCAAGGCAGAGTAGAGGGGGAGGAGGACCTCCCTCCACCTGCTGGCCACATTCTTCTTGATGCCCCCCAGGATGCCATTGGCCTTTTTGGCCACAAGGGCCCATGGCTGGCTCATGGTCATCCTGTTGCTCACCAGGACTCCCAGGTCTCTTTCCACTGAGCTGCTCTCCAACAGGTCAGCCCCCAACCTGGATTGGTGCAGGGGGTTATTCCTCCCCAGGTGCAGCACCCTACGCTTGCCCTTATTGAATTTCATAAGGTTCCTCTTTGCCCAGCTCTCCAGCCTGTCCAGGTCTCTCTGTATGGTGGCACAGCCTTCTCGTGTGTCAGCCACCCCCCCAGCTTTGTGTCATCAGCAAACTTGCTGAGGGTGCACTCTATCCCCTCATCCAGGTCATTGATGAATATATTGAAGAGGACTGGAAGAGGAGATTTTCTTTCAGAAGACTCCCATGGCTTCTGTGGAAGGTGCTCAGACCTGCAGGTGTTATCAGCACCAAAGGGAGAGCCTGGAAAGTCCATCTCTGTAGGCAATGCCAATGGAGCAGAAACTAGAAACAGTTTCCAACTGGAGTTGGAAAAATTCACGGGGAATTCACAGTTAATGTTTCTGGACCAGCAGGAAACCCTACTAGTTGCAGCTGCATCATTCATAAGCGTAGTTCTGTGAAATGAAGCGACATCTCCAGATCCATCAATACCAATGGAGACATGCAAGCAGAAGTCTACCAGTACAGGACACCAATATTCCCAGTGCAAGGCTACAAAGCTCTGGGAATGACATGAGCCATGCTCATGTCAGACAATTTGTCACTCTGAAACCATGCTCTGGCCTTGCATTTCACTACAAGTTTGAGCCCACTGAATTTACTGCATGGAGCTCAGTCCTCTGCTACAGGAGCAGGGATTGACTCCACCAGGAAAACTATAATCAGCTCTCAACGTGCCCTTTCCTGTCCAAAAATTGGACAACATACAGATGGCTCAATTTCCACAGACATAGGAGTCTGTGGACATAGACTCATAAACCTCTTATCATAGTGTCCTCAGGAGAGCCATGATGGTGACTAAAGGGGTGCTCAAGTCAGACAGGAGAAGGTGGAGGCATCCTTATTTACAGAAGCCCCTTGGTGCCTGGTGGAAACACATCATGTCTGAATCAAAGCTGACCTAAGTGGCCCAGCTTCAAGCATGAATTGGGCTAGATGACCTCCAGGGGTCCCTTTCAATCTAAACTTTTCCATGAAAACAAATAAATTTAAAAAAAAAAAAAAGAGAGACGAAAGGAATAGAAAGGAACTCATTTATAGGACATATGCAGGGTGTGAATGCTCTGTCTTGAATAACAGCGTTCGAGGAGAGCAGTAATTATGCAGTATCGTCCACGTCCCCTTTGTGTGGGGTACTTAAAGCACCTGGATACACACACGACATACAGATGCACCAACCAAGACAGTCTTGGGACTTCTGTGCTGGAGGTGCGTGGACGTCTGCAGTGCAGTGTGCATACAGACAGGCACTCTAAGGATAACTATATTTTATTCCCCAGCATAAAACTCAATTGTCCCAATAATGGCATGGCTTGCAGCCAACAGTACTGTTGTGTTTTGCTCCGAACAATAATTGAGTTGACAGTCCATTTTTTCACTAGGGGTTGAAATATCAAATTTGATCAGATACTAGTACTGATGCTGCTGCATTTTGCCAGCTTGCCAGTTCTTCTGGACGACAGGTGGATTTGCGCTCACAGCACCATGACTGAGAGCCACAGCTGTGGCAGAAGATTGACTTGGTCACGGGTTCAGAAACTGGAGCTGCAGAATGTAATACAGTGCAAAAGTGGGAAAACGGGTCAAAGAGACAGGAATCAGACCCGTGAGTGACAGGTGTCTCTCTGAATTCATAGAGTCACTGACAATGCTGTGGTCTGTGATGGTTTTGCTGCCATTTCCCAGTCAAACTCCTGACCCCTCTGGACTTTGTATGAATTAGTATTTCTAACAAGAGGGAAATGCAACACAGATAAGGAATATTACAACATGTGTCTTTTCTATTGCTCTGTGAAACGTGAAGCTGGTGATTACATCTGAACCTTTCCAGTCATTGGTTTTCAGATATTTTTTTTCAGGCTTTTATTCAGGGAAACACATCGTGCATATGGTTTAGTCTCCTTGTTTTCAAGAACACGCTTAGCTTTAGGAGTGTGCTTAAATGCCTTCTCAAGCTGCTTTGTGATACGTGCTTTAACGCAGGCTGGCATAACTGCTTAGCCATGTAGCAGCTCACCCAAAAAGTTCTTACTACCCATATGGCTCATTACACCTCTCTTCTGCAATTTCTGCTGGATGCCAAATGGCTCCTAAGTGAAGCTTAAGGAGTGGTACTTGACCTTCTAATGCCATGTATAGTTGATACCGTTTGGGAAGCCATCCTTCTTCCCCTTTAGAAAAGCCAAGCAATCACACTCTCCTGATGCAGTGGTGGTGAACCAAGTTACTCAGCATAAAAGCTTCATGATTTGAAAAGGATGCGAGCAGGTAGGGAGTTCCTAAATATGTACATCTTGATGATACTTCCTGAACCGTGAAATGCAGCTTCCCCCATCAGAAGCTACACCTGCTGACACGCCGCAAACCTCAGACAGTCCCTGTTTCTAAAGAACTGAGCGTTAAATGAACACATTATGTGTGCCTGTCATTCTTCCTCAGTAACATTTTTTCCCTCTTAGCCAATTTTAACCTTAATTTGACAGAAAGAGAGAATTCTCTATCCAACTTCCTATGAATTGGATGAAAACAAGCAGCCAACTAAAGGATGGAGGCCCATGTTACTGCCTCCCTGTGCTCAAGCTGTAGCATGACTACAGCTAACCTAGTGGTGATCAGAGAAACCATGTGTCAAAAAATGAATTACGAATGGAGGAGTCATAGGCAACGTGCAACTCATCAGGCACCAGCAACACCAGTTGTTTTTTTTTTCCTGGACGACCATGGCGAGCACAATCAAATGTTTCATGCACTTGCTGCATCCTTGACGCTCCTGCTATTTTTTATCCTTTTTGGACAGTATTAACCAAGCATTACAGAGGGGCAGCTAGAAAAAAGGAGAAAAATGCCCAAGCATTCATTTCAGTTCACTTCTAAAATCCCATCAGTTAATCTCTGCAGCTGTACATAGGAGCCCATGTGTCACTGTCAGAATACTCTGAGAAAAGGAAGGCAAAAGAGGGGAACTTGAAAGATGTATAGAAAGAGAAGACAGAATTCTCTTTTTTGAACTTCAATTTAAAAGCATCTTTAGGCTTTTTTAAGCATGGTCTTGAATATTTTTGTAAGACAGAGAGCCTGTAGCAAGCACATCTGTGGGAAAAAATAAATCCCAAGTTAAAAAAATATTAATAATTATAAATCATTAGCATCACTCTTAAGGAGCACACCTTTGTTACAGCTTGCAATCAGGTATTGGGACAGGTTCATTTGTGTCAATTTGGGGATAATAGTAAGGAACAGGCTGGTTGTAAATGCCCACACCCAGCGAGACCAAATACATTATTTTATGATTATTGATTTGTGATTTGTATTGATATATTGATTTGTAAATTTATGATTTATTGATTTGTGTGGTAGCAAAGACGTGAGGGGCAGTGATAATTTGGGAACTACAGAAGTATCTGAGCATGATCAGGTGCGAATTAGGGCTTGTCCCCCCAAGGAAGTAGCAGAACAGTTAACCCAGCTGAAGTGCATCTACACTAACGCACGCAGCATGGGGAATAAACAGGAGGAGCTGGAGGCCATTGTTCAGCAAGGAAACTATGATATAGTTGCTATCACAGAAACATGGTGGGAAGACACACACAAGTGGAGTGCGGTAATCGATGGCTACCAACTTTTCAGAAGGGATAGGCAAGGAAGGAGAGGTGGCGGGGTGGCCCTCTATGTTAGGGGCAGTTTTGAATGTCTAGAACTTAACAGAGTGAATGACAGTGCTGAGTGTGTATGGGTAAGAATTAAGGGGAAGGCCAACAAGGCGGATATCGTGATGGGAGTTTGTTATAGACCCCCTAATCAGGATGTAGAATCTGATGAAGTATTCTACAAGCAGCTGGCAGAGGTCTCACAATCATTTGCCCTTGTTCTTGTGGGGGACTTCAACTTCCCAGATGTCTGCTGGAAATATGACACAGCACAGAGGGAATAGTCCTGGAGGTTCCTGGAGTGTGTGGAAGACAACTTCCTAACACAGCTGGTGAAGGAACCAACTAGAGGAAGTGCCCTACTGGACCTACTGTTTGTTAACAGAGAAGGTCTTGTGGGGAATGTAAAGGTTGGAGGTTATCTTGGGCAGAGTGACCATGAAATGGTAGAATTTTCAATTCTTGGTGAAGGGAGGCGGGGAGCCAGCAGAACTGCCACCTTGGATTTCCGAAGGGCAGACCTTAACCTGTTTAGGAGCATGGTTGAGAGTGTCCCTTGGGAGGCAGTTCTGAAGAGCAAAGGTGCCCAGGAAGGCTGGTCATACTTCAAGCAGGTGCTCTTAGATGCACAGGAGAAGGCCATCCCCATGTCTTGAAAAACGAGCCGACGGGGAAGAAGGCCAGCCTGGCTAGAAAGCTTTGGCTGGACCTCAGGAAAAAAAGGAAAGCTTACATTCTCTGGAAAAGGGGCTTAGCAACTTATGAGGATTATCAAGATATAACGAAGCCATGTAGGGGGAAAATTAGAAGGGCCAAAGCTCAATCAGAACTCAGCTTGGCCACTGCAGTTAAAGACAACAAGAAGAGATTCTTTCAGTATATCAATAGAAAAAGGAAGACTAGGGAAAATGTAGACCCACTGATGAATGAGACGGGTGCCCTAGTGGTGGAAGACACAGAGAAGGCAGAGTTACTGAATGCCTTCTTTTCTTCGGTCTTCACTGCTAAAGCTGTGTCTCACGGATCCCATACCCTGGAGGCAAGGGGGAAGATCTGGAGAGAGGAAGATTTTCCTTCAGTTGAGGAGGACCGGGTCAGAGACCACTTGGCCAATCTGGACATTCATAAGTCCATGGGCCCTGACGGGATGCAGCCGTGAGTGCTGAGAGAGCTGGCAGATGTTATTGCTAGACCACTCTCCATCGTCTTTGAAAGGTCATGGGGAACAGGAGAGGTGCCTGAGGACTGGAGGGAGGCTGACATCACTCCAATCTTCAAAAAAGGCAAGAAGGAGGACCCAGGGAACTACAGACCGGTTAGTCTCACCTCTGTCCCTGGGAAGGTAATGGAGCGACTCATTCTGGATGTCATCTCCAAACACATTGAGGAACAGGAAGTCATTGGAAGTGGTCAACACGGATTTACCAAGGGTAAATCATGCTTGACCAATCTGATAGCTTTCTATGATGTTATAACGGGTTGGCTGGATGAGGGGAGAGCAGCAGATGTCATCTACCTTGACCTTAGCAAGGCTTTTGACACTGTCTCCCATAACATCCTCATTAGGAAGCTGAGGAAGTATGGGCTAGACGAGGTGACAGTGAGGTGGATCGAGAGCTGGCTGAGTGACAGAACCCAGAGGGTTGTGATCAGCGGCACAGAGTCCAGTTGGAGGCCTGTAACGAGTGGTGTCCCTCAGGGGTCAATACTCGGTTCAATTTTGTTCAGTATATTTATTAATGACCTGGATGATGGGACAGAGTGTATCCTCAGCAAGTTCGCTGATGATACCAAACTGGGAGGGGTGGCTGACACTCCAGAGGGCCGCGCTGCCATCCAGCGTGACCTGGACAGGCTGGAGAGCTGGGCAGAGAAGAATCTAATGAGGTTCAACAAAAGCAAGTGCAAGGTCCTGCACCTGGGGAGGAAGAATGCTAAGCACCAGTATAGGTTAGGGGTGGACCTGCTGGGATGTAGTTCTGAGGAGAAGGATCTGGGGGTCCAGGTAGACAGTAAATTATCCATGAGCCAACAATGTGCCCTTGTTGCCAAAAAGGCCAATGGAATCCTGGGCTGCATAGGGAAGACTGTGGCCAGCAGGTCAAGGGAGGTCATTCTCTCCCTCTACTCTGCACTGGTGAGGCCACAACTGGAGTACTGTGTCCAGTTTTGGGCTCCCCAGTTCAAGAGGGACAGGGAACTGCTGGAGCGAGTCCAGCGAAGGGCAACTAAGATGATGGAGGGACTGGAGCATCTCCCTTATGAGGAAAGGCTGAAAGAGCTGAGACTTCTTAGCCTGGAGAAAAGAAGGCTCAGGGGAGACCTTATTATGGTATACAAGTATCTAAAGGGTGGGTTTAAGGAGGATGGTGCCAGACTCTTTTCAATGGTTCCCAGTGACAGGACGAGGGGCAATGGGCACAAGCTGGAACATAGGAAGTTCCGAACAAACAGTTCTTTACGGTGAGGGTGAGAGAGCACTGGAACAGGCTGCCCAGGGAGGTTGTGGGGTCCCCTTCTCTGGAGACTTTCAAGACTCGCCTGGATGCAGTCCTGAGTAATGTGCTCTGGGCAATCCTGCTTTAGCAGGGGAGTTGGACTAGATGATCTCTAGAGGTCCCTTCCAACTCTGAAGATTCTGTGATTCTGTGTGATTCTGTAATCACTCCATTTCCAGCTCAGTAAAAGAACAGGGTAATTGCAGCCAACTGACACCAACGAACAAGGAGAACCACCTCCCTCAGCTGTGGATCTTCCCTGTACCTGTCCTTTATTGAGGAACCCTCTCCCAAGAAGCAAGTTCCCAGACAATGCCTGCAGGCTTATGGCCCTTTCTGGACTGGAAATGTATTTAAACCTGCAAGTTGGGAAAAAGGCCCCTGGGCGAATCTCCAGCGTGTGCTCTCCGTTATGGTACACGGCCGAGCCAGCAGCTCTTCAGGTACTTAAAGACTCCCTATGTCTTGTTAGAGTGCCCAACTCATTCAAATGCAGGAGGGCAGTAAGGTGCAGCGTTCAATACTCCCCACGACTCCAAAATATTTGCACCCATAGCCTAACAAATTGACCAGATGTAAGCAGAATCCTAAATGGAATTTTAACAGGTGAAATGAGCACAAAATCTTATTTACTTCCTCTATCAACATTAATTTTTTTTCTATTGACCACTTTGCTTTCATAAGGGATGAAGTTAATGCATGCCCTACCGGCTCCTGTAGTTCTTAAGGAAAAAACTGGGTTTGCATTCCAAATACTGATATATTCACAAACATCCGCCCCAAGAGATCTCTTTGGAGGAGAGATGATGACACAATTATTACAAATAATCTTGCTTCGTTTGCCAAGCTGATTTGCTTCGGAGAAATGACTGAGAGATAAACTCAGCGGAGTTTCCACGGGACTTTGAGCTAGAGAGAACACAAAGAGGCCAAGCCGTGCATCAAACGGAGCACGCTGCTAATCCAAAACCGCCGGTGCCGGCTTCCCAGCGGTTCAGAGCACGGCTCCTTCTTAACAAATTAGAAATGACAAATTTAGTGCAAGTTCAAAGGGAACAGAGTACTGATACAGGAGCCAGGACACTACATAAGCTCTTGTACTAATACCAGTGCTTTGGTTCAGTCAATGCTCACTACACACAACATATCCCACTTTGTCATTTTTGCTCTAACCAATGGGTCCTTCACGCCTCAGCACAGGAAACTTGATGTTATGTGGCTCCGTCCATTTCTCCTGGCTTTTCCATTCACATGTCAATCTACCACTTGCCTACTTACTCCAGTCTCCCCTGGAATTCAAAATGAGTGCTAAGGTCAGAGCTCTGGCAGGCAGAAATCAGCTCTGCTTCAGTGAAATCTCTAGTCAACCCAAGCTGTAACAGAGCAGATCGAGTATATAGCTCTGATCAGAAGGGGAGCATCTCTAATCCTCCTCTTCACTCAGCCCATACTCCCTTCCAACTGTTACAAGCTTGACAGCATCTGCTCCCACGGGTCTCAGAGCAGTTTTACTTCTGTTCTCCAGTTATACTCTGGTTTTATGATATTTTACGACCATCCGCACCCTGTCAACAACTGCCCGCATTTCAGTATTGCACCTGGAATGTGAATTGGAAGGACGAGGCTGCCTTTGCTCCTTCCCTCCCCGCAGACTGTCCCTCTTGCAGACCAGCACCCCAGAAGGTAGCAGGGCTGTCCCTTGAGTTGAAGCCAAAAGACAAAAAAAAAAAAAAAAAAAAAAAAAAAAAAGGAGACTGGGGCTATACAAACCCCTCCAAATGTTTTCCACTAAAAATGCCTGGCAATATGCAGCCAAGCCCAGAACGGTGAAGTAACAGTGTGCTTCAAGCATGAAGAAATAACGTGAAAGGACTTTCAGCAGGCAATTGTCTAACACAGAACCAGGGGCCGCCAAAGAATTCAGGTTCCTAATGGTCCTACCACTTCATGACAGTGACATCTCAAATGAATGTCTGTATTTGATTAGATTATAACGTAATTGGTGTGCAACAACTTTAAGGCAATAGATCTTTGTATTTGCAAATACTCCAAACATGAATGCATACGACTACGGGTAGCCTGCTATCGAGAGCATGTTGTCTGCACTCCAGTGTCAGGAGCTTTCAATCTGTTAAAATATCATGGAATATATGTCAATATATCCATGGAAAACGGCCATCATACTTCCTATTACCCTTCCTTTTTCATTGCCAGGCTTTTTTGGAGCCAAGGAAGGACGTTTCTTCGAGCATTTGTATTTCACCATGCCTTCACTTCCGTCACGACGCCCGTAACACATATTGCAGTCTGTTGCAGGCTCCTTTATGCCCTGAGGGGAGAGAGGGAGGCGAGCTGTTCAAATCCAAATCCTCGCATAAACATGATGCAGCCTCAGAATCTGAGCCCCTGCTGCCTGTGGCACTGAATGGGAAAGCTATTGCACACCAAGCTCCGTGGCTGCGAGAGGTTTGGGTGGCAATGAAATCCTGCGTGCAAAGCCAGCGGAGAAGCTCCTGTATGGATTTAGCACAGTGAGAGCTGGCGACTAACCTGGGACACAGCTTGGTGGCCAGGATGCTTCTCGGGAAGGCAAGAGACCTTGGTTAGAGACCGCGTAGGCGCAGGAGGGAACTGAACCTGGTTTTCCTTTGGGGAGGATTTCTTTAAGCATCAGTAAATCACGCTGCAGAGGGGTAATACTGTCACCTCCTCTTTGCAACTCAGTTTTTGCTGCAAATCAGTTCTTCCCAAACTCCCCTTCCTGCAGTCCTGAGACAGGCAGGACCCAAAATACCCCAGATGGACATGAGCCCTGTGGCCCAGCCAGAGCCCTGTTGCTAAATGCTGGTGCTCGTCCCATACTTCAAGTTTTACAACAATAATTAGCTGTATGACCTAGGAATGGCTCTAAACCTTGTTAGGCCCTGTCTGGTCTTGAACGTGTCTTAGCTTGATTTTCACTGTACCTGCAAAAGTCAAGAAATTATTGCTGCGCTTGCCACTTGCTCTACAGTCAGATGCCTACTGTCTAGTTTGGCCAGCTGTAAAGTAAAATTACCCTGTGATTATTTGCCTGTTGACTGCCTTGTGGTTTTGAACTTGTTTTAGTTGCATCGTTACCTAATTTACTTTAGCTTCAGTTCTGCTTAGCTTTGTGCAATCACAGATTCTTTCCCTCCCCCCAGAAAAAGAAATCATGGGTCGTACAGAGAAGGATTAGCAAAAGTAAGTAATTGTGGTACAACAAACCCTGTGAATCAACAGTAGAGCACACAACCTATGAACTACTGTGATGCTGAACCGCAGAATAAAAATAATTTTGAGTGAACCAAAAACTCAGGCGAAGGAAATCCCCATCATCCCCATCATACTCCTCTTGCGAAGAGCATGTGGTGGCTGACAACTCACCCTACTAACACATTAGAGGATGGAAGCGTAACATGAGAGGAAAGGATGGATACCTGTGCACATAGTTTTACTGTACTACTAATCATAGAATCACAGAATTGTCAGGGTTGGAAGGGACCTTAAAGATCATCTAGTTCCAACCCCCCTGCCCTGGGCAGGGACACCTCCCACTAGATCAGGTTGCTCAGAGCCCCATCCAGCCTGGCCTTAAAAACTTCCAGGGATGGGGCTTCCACCACCTCTCTGGGCAACCTGTTCCAGTGTCTCACCACCCTCATGGTGAAGAACTTCTTCCTAACGTCCAGTCTGAATCGACCCATCTCTAGTTTTAATCCATTCCCTCTAGTCCTACCATTCCCCGACATCCTAAAAGTCCCTCACCATCCCTTACAGAAATTTGGTGGTCTAGATTCTTGTTATAACGGGTCTAATAATAAGCAGTTGTTGCATTTTGATTAGACTGGAGAGATACTAATTAGAATAAAAGTAAATTCTGATTCTTGCATTCTCGCATTAGATGTGATCTTTTGGTGACCTACATTTTGTATGGAAACATTTGGAATTCTGTATGTAAAAATATGCACATGTACACATACACATAAAGACATTTACAGAAGACTTTTATTACACAGTAGTGCAGCTGCGGAAACTATCACAAGGCTGATTCATGAATTTAAAGTAAATCAGACCAAGTCAATTGCTGGGAGAGCTGTACGCTGCTATGAACAGCAGTAGATAAAGTGCATAAACTGTCTGTGAAAGTGATCCTCTGAATCCCAGAGTTAATATACTTTTTTAAATGGACTATGGTGAATTATATTCTTTCCATTACTTAAAAAATATTTAACTATAATTTGTGTTGCCAAGATAACTTCTCCTTCTTAGGAGAGATGATACTGGACAAAACAGAAGGCAAAAACTGCTTTTATAGCAAAAGAGGGACCCAATCAATCAGTTCAGTGTTGATCTGAGTAATAGCAAAGCTCTGAATTTAGTCCTTAACCCACACAAATACCTAAACCAAACAGTCTCCTTTTTCTTTATGTTACTTAAAAGAGTCACTACCAAAGAGATGCGAGTTAAATGAAAAATCTTATTGAAGATTTTCAGTGCTGACCCTTTCAATGCTCTTAATTTTAGTGTCGCATCAATCTCTCTCTCATTGTAACTATTATCATCAAGCAAAGATGATCACTCTTTACAAGCAGTCAAAAGAGGCTTCTGAGGGTTGCCAGCAAAGAACAGTTAAAGGAAAACTTTCCCAATTAATAGACTATTTTCCTTTTCCTCCCGAAGACCTAGGGTTATAAAATCTCCTTTTAAAATAGATTAAGCTGAAAAGAAGTCTTTGTGATTATGGGACAAATTTCGTTTGAGGAGAGGTCAATGAGTGCATTCTCAATTCATTATTAGACCACGCAGCAGAGGACCGGATGGTCAACCCCCAGCTCTTGCCACAACCATCTATCACAAGGTAAAATCAGCTCTCTGATTTCCCCTGTTGTTTCATGTTGCTCAGAGGGCAAGGTAACAACAATACAATCCACTGCAGATTTGTTCTTGGCCTCCTCTTGCTCCAGTGAGTGATTACTAAAAATGCTATAGAGAGACTCTGCTGAAGGATTTATTCAGGCTTGCAAAGTGTATCCATTTTACCAATGCTTTAATCACCAATTAGTACACACGCTGCTGCTATTAACTCACTACAGCTTTATCTAAAGTGAATAAAACCCATCAGCTTGCTTCTGCTTTAGGAAAAGTAATGGGAATGTGCAGCACAGGACTGGCTGAGCTAAACAGTAGCTCTGCTTTTATGAAGATAACCATGTCACGGGTGAGACAGAAACCAGCGGGCGTTCCAAGTTTTCAGGGACTGGACAAATTGCTTCAAAATGCTTCAAGGTCAAAAATCTTTTAAAATATATTCCAGCCAAGCACACGATGTAGCACGTCTTTTACGCTGGACTGTAGGCAATTATGGAGCAATACCGAAGTCATGATCTACGCAGACATAATGGTGAGCTGAAATCCTAAACCACGGGAGGTCATTTAACAATATATGGTACAGCTGGTTTTATTACACCTTCTTTCTTCGTGCGTTGTCTGATTCCTATTTTATATATACTCTGGTCACTATTTCACCCCTGTTTTCAAGCATACATCTGACTTCCTGCTTCCAGTCTCTTTTTATTCATTTTTTTTCCCCAAGGAAGCGGAATCATTCATCCACTGACTAATTAACAGAACTCATACCCACATACAACTCTAATGCTCCATATAGCTGCCAAACAATGTGTAATCAGCATCTTAATCTTTAAATTTATGATATCCGACTAGTGCCCTGAGCAATTCTTAACTCTGCCACCTTCACTTTAACAGGGATGAGTACCAGAAGTCCCTGAAGAAGTTACAAGAAGCCATCAAAATATATACCCCTGTACCATGGAAGTGTCTTCATACCTCCCTTCCAATTAATGGCTGGCTTTGAAGCATGAGGGTTGATAATTCTTGATTTTTTTCTCTTTACCCCTCCTAGTACTACTGCGGATATTCTCATTAGCTGGTTTCCTATTAAGTTCCATACCTTGAGGCCACAAGCAGCACAGGTTCATTATCTGGCATTACTTTTAATTCTGATTGTTCAGTGCTTGAAAAAATGAACAGTAAAAGCTTCTAAATGCCTTAATGACATGAGATTCTCTAAGGGTGCTCCTAATGGGAAATAAAGCCACCTTTTTCACAAGGAATAAAGTACCAGCGGTAGAATAAAGCTTACCATGACCAATGACTGTTCCTTACAAGACATACACATTCTTTTACGTGCCTAAATTTTTCACTAAACATTTGTTATGTGGATACAACTTCTCATCCTACATCTTTGACGAAGATATTTCAAAATCATTTAAAGCCCTAACAGCTTTAGTTTCTTCTTCTTTTTCTATTTTTGCAAGCAAAGCAGCAATTTAAGTCCACATAACAGACCCAACAGATTTGCCTTAAAAATATGTGACTTGAACACAAAAAACAAGGAGCCTTTTGACAAGCTCACTCTACAAACTGATGAATATACTGTACCTAACTGTGATGAAATATTTAATACTACAGGCTATTTGCAGTTCACTTATAAAAAGCCACTGACAACTCCGAGGAAACTGTGAAAAACATACTAAAGAATTCTGCTGATGAACTACATTTTCAAAGGGAAGAGTCATTCTTCTGTTTTTCCTAATCAACAAGGTTAGCATCAAGAAACTGCTTATTGTGACTCTGACAATACCCTCCTGTGGTTTCATCCTTGCCGTGCGCTTGCGATTGTGCAATCCCAGGTACGACACGGGGAACAAAGAATCACAGGATGCCTGAGCGAAGAGTAGCAGAACATTTGGTGCAGACGAGGCCTACAAAGACTATTTTTTCAGAAGCTTATGCCAACAAGACTAGCCTTATGCCATATATATCCAAACACAGAGGTTCCTTTCAGGGTTAAAGCTCCAAATTAAAGGATGATACTGGGAGAGGAAGCTGGAAATGACACAGGCAGAAGGGAAGGAGGAGTCAGGATACACAGAAAGAAGCTGTCCTTTAGACAGTATCCTAAGTGAAGAGGCACAGACAACAGGTTTTAGAAGAGCAGAGCTAGAAAGGAAGCTCAAACGAGATGCAAGACTGAAAGGACAAGGACTGCACCCAACGATGGTTCAAGAGAGGCAGGGGGTAGGAGCCCTCTAACCAAATGCAGGCACGTTCAGGGTAGATTCTACAGCTTGCTTAGCTCCCCAGCACAAAGTTGCAGTCGATGAGGAATATCCTTCGTCCTCACACAGATGCCTGAATTGGGTCTTGTTTGTTTTCTGTGAGGAACAACCTCAAATGCAAATATCCCTATTACTGCTTTTAAACATCAGGTGACAAGAATCCTACTCAGAAGCCTTAAATGGCTCAGCAATGTTCTTGTTTTGAAAACAGATGCCTGAGAAGTTGTTGGAAACAAAGTTTGGAAATTTGAAAACTTTGTTTCCAGCTAGGAGCAATTTTTAGGAATTATCAGTGAATTCTAAAATCTAATAAGACTTCTCATAACATCTGTTCAGTCATCCTTGTGATTGCAACTTCTTATTAAATAAAATTTCCAGAAGTCATCAGAATGTTTGTGTAAATCAGGAAACCATAAAACAAAACTTTAATGTGATAAAGCAAAATTAGTCCAACTGTTAACGCTTTAAGCATACAACCAGCTGCTAAGAGCACAACCTCAACACAAGCCGTGATCAAATGATATGCAGATTTTATCACACTTACTGTTATTGACCTGGACATACAGCCTGGATATAATGATTTGAGTACTGGTAATCTGTCAGTGCCTTCAAACCGTTGATCTGATTTACCTTGTCACATGCCTCATTCCATCACAGTTAAAAGCCAGGGCTGTGAATGCACTCATAACAAACTTGTCATCTACAACTACTCAAGAGCTGTATGGAAATGCTGCATCAATGCTCTTGAGCCCAAATTGATTTTATATCCAAACCAAGACCATGGGCAGATGAAGACTGAGGTAACATTTGGAAAGCGTCAGGGATGAAAGTTTTGTCCCAGCAGGACCTGGACGAAAACTGAGACTTGTGGTCTGGACAGTCAGGTTAGAAGACTGCCCTAGCAGCTTACCTCAACCTACCACCAGGCAGCCCACAGCGATTTCCAACCACAGCGTCTACATCAGGTAGACAAACTGATCCAGGATCTTTACAAAAGGGGCTGAGACTGCAGGGATGGGTAGACCCCCAAGCCGGGAGCATCCTGGAGCAGCAGCAGGGATTTCTCACGAGCAGGTCAAAGTGCTTTTCTCTTCCTCAAGCCTCTCCTACGGCTTGTGCTCCCTCAAGTAATGCAAAACAGACGCTGAGGACAGGGAACTTCATCTGGGACTGGCCATCTCATGCTAGGTTTTTAGTCACACTGGAACTACCCTACTTTTGCATGAAAAAAGGGATGTAAATGTAAGTCAGCATTTCATCAAACTACCTGTACTGCAGAACACACACCCTTACAGAAGGATGACCAGGAAATTTCACCTTTAGGAATTGTGCAAAGTTATCTTATTTACATCAGCAACTTCCCAGATCCAAACATTAACATCAACGAGGAAAAAGCCTTACTACAGAGATATAGTTTTATTTGTATTGATATAATTCAACTATACATTTATGCAAAAATGCAAAATAAAAATAAATTAAATTAAGGTAACACTACATAATATTAAGAATTAATATATCTGAACAAAGCTACCGGTGTCATTCTTCAATACGGACTGTAAATTCTAGCCATGGGCACTTCAACACAAGCACAGAAACATCACTGATATGACAAAATCAGAGAGGGATTCCCAGGAATAAAAGCAAAAGTAAGAATGCACCTGAGTATTCATTTATATAAAGAATAAAAGCAGCAGATTTAATACTTATACAGGATCAGTTACATGAGTGCTGTTATTCAGCTGCCTACAAATGCTCCATGCTTGAAAGTATTCGTTATTTACCCTACTCATCTCCATATTTAACAATGACAAGCTTGCTAGCCCGTTAGGAGCTATTTATTTATATGCTGCATTTCAGAATGGCTGGACTCTTATCCCTTACCACAGAAAAAACTAAAGATACCCTGTTTGCTGGGCCCGGTGGAAATACAGCAGATAGATACAGTGTTTGTCGGCAAGCAAAAGCTTCTTTCTTTCAACCAGATTTTAGAGATGCTGGACAGGCTGGATGTTCTCCCTTTTAAGTCTTCTGAGGAGCTTCTTGACTAATGAAAATGGCCATTTCTCTTTGGAAATCTCTAGCATCCTTCTCAAGGTCTTTTTATATCACCTTTACAGCCTTCCCATTCCAGTAACTTTGGTCTTTGAAAAGTCACAGATTTAGATATTTCTCAAAGCAGTAGTTGGGAAAACACACCTCTTTTCAAACAGCTTAGGTCGGGTACTGCCTCAGGCACCCTAAGAAGTCCTTACTGAATTCCTCTTCCTAAGCATCATGGAGAGTAAAAAGCCTTCCACCTGCATCACAGTTTGGGCTTCAATTTGCACACCGTCTTATGCTGATGAGCCTGGAGATATCTATATATAGAGATATATACATTTATACAGCCCTGATGTCATCAACGGGAAGTCATCACTGCCTTTTAAAATGCACCTTACTATGCCATTCATTTTATTACACATTTCATTGCTCAGACACCCACATCCAGGGTGAACACTATGTTCAGAACAACCCATTAATCAACAAATTTAATAACATAATATGGAAGACAAGACCAGAAGGACTTTTAAGAAGTTTTGTCCACCTCACAGCCCCAAAGATGGATCACCAATACCTAAACCCTCCCCAATGGATATTCTGTTTACTCCTCTTACTACTACAGATACTCTCTTACTACTCTACTACTCCTGAGGCTCTTTCGTGGCATCTCATGTTTCATCACTGCAGGGCTTAGCTATCCTTATGGTTAAAAAGTTTCCCCTAAAGTTAAGCCTAGATCTCTGTCATTACCATGAAACGTAGTGAGAAAATGAGCCTGTTTTTTATTTTTGATCGCAAGTCCGGTGAAAAGGTGTCATATAAAAATTGATGTAAGAAAATCCCTTGGAAGCCTCCAGCCTGAATATCAAGCATAGGAGAAGAGCAGGAGTGATACGAGCTGTTCAGGCAGCGCACACTTACAGACGGGGCAGCAGCATCACCATCTGCTGGAAGGAGCGAATTTAGCTAACGTACCAGTTGCCACCAAAGGAGGAGTGAGAAATGCCTTTGGCAGATATGCAACATAAGGCGAGGAACACGGAGAAGCCACAGGCTGCCCAGTCCACAAGGAGCAAAAAGTCGAATGGCTTTCCCAGGCTACAGTGCAGAATAAATCTACCCTGACGGTCTTAATAAGAGTAGTTTCAGACGTTTCGTATTTTATCTATTAACCATCATTTAGATAGAAAGCCCAACCATTTTAAAATTCACCTCCCTCCTGTCAGAGGCCATCTGCTATGGTGGAGGATTCCTGGTCTCCTCTGCCCAGGCAAAACCAGAGCAGACTTACCATCGGTGAGACAGAGAGTCGGCTTGGAGGGATCAGGCCAGCAGGCACCGGTGTGCTTCAGGATCTGCCCATCAGTTTGTGAGAAGCCAAGAGCAAAGGGAGTGTGAAAGGCTGATAATCGCCTTGGGAACAGATTGGGCCCCTGCCGAAGAGGAATTTAGCACTTCTCCGCAGGCACCGCCTGGTCAGATGGTGCTCCTTCGTGCTGCAGCTCTCTGCATGCGGCCAGGCAGCCAACACTCACAGTGTCTTCCTAATATCTGTTCTCCTCCTCACGACTGCTGGAGTAGCTCCAGGGGTCCTTCAAGAGGGGGAATGAGAGGTCTCCACGCACAGTGGGACACGGGACACCCTACAGTGGAGCTGAGGGGACAGCGCTGGGGAGATGCCTCCGGGGCCCCTGCGGGAGCGTGAGGCAGCCTGGTGCTCTCGGGAGGGACTCACGACATCACCGATGCCTTCAAAGGCAAACCAGGGGGAGCAGTGTCTCAGTGCATTTGGCGGCTAGATTTGATAGCAACAGTGCTGTCGTTTGAGCCTTCCCAGGGGCTTACGATGACAGCGCGATGGAGGCAAGTTTCTAACGCGCCAACTTTCTAATGCGACAACTTCAGTAGCCTGCTGTGTCATTTTTGGTGGTGAGAGCCCAGCCTCTGAGAGGGGCTGAGGAGAATTAGCGCATCAATTAATGTCACATTTTACCACTGATGAATGGTGTTGAGAGATGGTTCCAGAGGAGGGCGCGCAGACGTGGCACTGCAACAGCTATTTGGGCTCCGGCAGCCACTTTTCAGTAAAGAAGGCTGGTAAATGAGGCTGGCAGTAGAATGTGAATCATGAAAAAAAGTCATTCATGCTGCACTGCTCATCACTCATCCCCCTTTTGTACCATCAAACCTCTCCAAAGCCATGGTCACTCAAGCGCCTGCACCAAGCACCAACGAAACTCAGCCAGGAAGGCATATATTTTATTTGCAGGACAACCTGTGTAATTTATCCCAGTGCAGAAATGAAGTGGTGACAAGGCATTTGGCCGCTGTGGAGGTATGGAGGACCACTGCTGGTTACCTTGCTAAGGAGCAGTACAGGGAGGTTGTCACCACCAACGATTTTAGAGCAAAGCAACTAGTGTATGAGAGCTGTCTGAGGAAAAATAAAATAATGCATCCAGATTTAAGTCAGCGGAGATGGCCCTGGCGTGTCCTTTGTACTCCTGCCGACGCAGGGGGTGTCTGCAGCGTCTTCTCCCCCATGCTCTGGTGAACTGCCCCACTGAGCTCCCAGCCAAGCAACAACCCCCACCCACTCTTCTGATAACACGTTTCCTATCACAGTCTCATCCCTGCTCTTACCAAGGACGTGTGGGCCAAGGAGTCCATTCCTGTCCTTGAGATCTCACTGTGACATTGCTTTTAAAATATTTTTGTGGTATTGAATAGATGTAGCTATCAGCAGCCCACATTTTGCAGTCTGCTGAAAGCTGGCTTTGCACTTCACTGATATCTAATATTGGAGTTATTTTTAAGACACATTTGTTTCTTGCTGTAAGAAAAGACCAAAACCTTACTACTTAATGCCTCCTTAGAGCCCACAAACAAAAGTGATTACCACCATGTGCCTGAAATCGCTACGTTTTGTTAAATCTGGCATGCCACATCCAAAGGAATTGCAGCAAGCAGGCTGCTTCGTGGATGATACTATGTGGAATCGCAACCGTGAGCGTGTCCCGGCTCCGCACGCTGCTAGGAAGGCTGACCAGATTTCAAATCTAGTAAAAGGTGGATACTGAACTCCTCTTAGCCCTTCCTGCTAATTGCAAAAAGCGGCACCATGATGCTGATTGTGAATGGTTTGGGAACAACTACTCAAGTTCCCAGTTCCTGGTCAAACGACATGAAATAAATCTCTATTTATAGAAAACAGTAATGTCATCATCAGCCTGACATGCTCGATGACTGTCCAAAAAATAATGGTCAAGTACAGAAAAATGCAGCCCTGCACCACCAACATTTTAGGTGACACATCTACATCTGTACTGTGAACCACTAGTGACATTACCCTTCTGCAGCCTGTGCAGTCCTGGTCTCCGGAGTTGGACCGGCCTCAGTGGGCGCTCTGAGAGCAGAGGTGAGATACGGCAGCACCCAGAGGCGCATCACTAACACCACGGTGGGTTACAATGATGCCCCATATCTGTGGTAGTGTTTTGCCTACTTGGCAGCTACCAGGTAGGTCCAGAAGTATGAGAACTAGGTTCCCTCAGGCTTCACGTCTTGTGAGATTGATGCTGGGGTCTAAGAGGATGGAAACCTGCAAAAATGGCTACAATATCTCAAACACCCCCTACTTTGCACCTTTTGACCTGATTGCCCATCATGCAGCTTTTCCAGCGTCCAATAAGTCACAAATTCACAGCACTTGCTTCTGTCTGTACTTTCCTCCTGTCATTACTTATCTTTATGTCACCTGAAAGAACTTCATCATCTTCAAGATGTCTATCTTACTGCCAAGGTTGGAGCTGGTCAATGAATTAAAATAAAAAATATCAGGGGTATACTCGGCCACAGAGACAAAGAAACAAATCAGATGATCTCGGAATAAGTCAGGCTACAAAAAAAATCACTGTGTGGTGGAAATATACTTGATTTATACCAGCAACGATGTCCTTCCCATCAAACCTTTTTTCAGAAAGCAGACATAACTGATTTGAGAGATGAAGAGCATAACGCTCCTTTCCAAATGTTGCCACGATATTTCTTTCATATAGAGGTTTGAGTGTATTTAGAAACATCTTCCAGAGCAACACTTTGTATTTAAGCAGTGATCTCCAGAGGGTGTTAACTCTGGAAGCAGATATAGTATTACAATGGAAGGTACTTGTAATTCACAACAGCCACTGAACACGATCTTTTTCTTTCAGTATGTACAGTTGAAGAAAAGCAGCACTCCAGAAATACACCTAGAAGTAAGCAAGTACATTCAGGCCTAGACATCCAGTTGCTCTGCACCCTGTAGTCTCTGAAAACAGTGAAAACAGGGTATTCATCACTGCAAGCCTAACTGAAGAGCACGTTGTGTTCACTTCACAGGGGCATGGCTACAAACTGCTGGGCTCTGTGGTCAGGCAGGCTTAAACCGCTTATTCATTTAGGAGATAGAAAGCTGATGCCGGTATTTTCGACTTGTTATTTTGTTGTTAAAAGGGCTCTGAAAGCCAGACACCTTTGTTTGAAAATAATATACTTGACATTCTTTTCAATAACGAATACTCAGAATTGTTTTCCTTATTTCTTTCAACTCTATTATCTAGGTGTTACATTAAGCAATGCCAAGCAACAACACTTGTCAAAAAAGTAGGAATTATACACAGACGTAAAAAATAACCCAAACCCACAAGCTAAGTGATGTAGAAATCTCAGTTAGTGCCCCAGTGAATATGCCATTTAGGATAAGAGTTGACTTGCAGAGGTATTTATATCTCTGAATATCCAGGTAGAAACTTAATGGGATATTCAAATGTGCTAAACCAAAAATGTCAATCAAGTGTCTAAGACTGCATCTTTAGGCATCAAAGGAATACCTTTGAAAATGTGGATTTTAGGCTTTCCTGAGATTTTTGCTCACTATCCCTTTAGCTGAGCATAGTCCTGGACTGGAGAAGAGAGACCCCTCCTAGGGGAGTGTCACCAATTCTCAAATTAATACTCTGCCCTGTTCACAAAGCTGCCTGGTGGTCACTGTAACAGCGACAATACCTTTCAGTAATTACGATGCTACGGTAAACAAGCTACCAAATACTCCTGTTTTGATTTAAATGATTTTCAGTATGAATTGCTTCTGGTATTACCGCCCTTATGAAACAACCATGTATTGTTACTCTAATCACACCAAGGAACCAGATAAGTGAGTTCAGTGCTCCCACACATCTGGGAAAGAGATTTCAAGAGCAGAAAAAAACAAAGGACTAAACGATATATCAGCTGGAGAGAAGAGCCCTAAAAACTTTGCAGCTGTTTATACATTCATGTAATATCAAATGTCTGCTACAGAGGAAATGTCTTTATATGTGTTAAGACCCAGCCTTTCCAATGCAGGTCCCTAGAAGGGGGACTGATTTCAGCTATGCCGGAGAGCTGAGGTTGCAGCTCTTCCAATGGCCATTTACGGGCTGCTCAGCACCACTGAAAATTGAAGCTTGTAGCTCGGTGTTCACAGACAGATATAAGGGTCTAACAGTGGCAGTACATCTTTCTCCATCTTCTTACAAATAAATAATACTCCAACCCCAAACCCTTTCCCAAGAAGAGTTTTTACCATCAAATGGGACAAATGTCAAAGATTTTGTGACATTCACTTAGGACTTTGACTTGTGAAAGGGTTTCAACAGAAAAGATGGTGGTACCTACTATGGTGGTACCTACAAGGGCATCAAATTTGGACAGGACGAGTGACTGAGGAGTGCCAGAGAACAGTTCCCTGCACAGCCTATGGACAATCAGTGGGCACAACACCTGAGCAAAGCTTTCAGAGCTGGGGTTTGAATACAGCTCTCGGCATAAACCCATGGACGGGCAGCCTTGCTGAACGACTGCTTGAATTTTTAATCACTCTATTGAATTCAGAAATCAGAGCAGGCAACTACGTTTGACACAGTAAATCATCCGAATATGAGCCATGTAATCACTTCTGATTTTACATGGAAAAATCTTGGATAACGTTGAGAAGGATATTAGAGACATTTGAATAACACTGTATTAAAGCAAGTCAAGCTCATGAGCAACAGAAAACACAATGCTTGGAAAAAGCAAAATGTGTAATACTGTCAGGAGGAACCTCTTCACCAAAGAGTTCACCGAGTCCCATTTGATTCAGAAGCCATTACCCTGCATCTGTATGTTAACGAAGCAGCTGTTCCACTGCTAATTGCTGCTCCAACAAATTGCTTTTTTCCAATTAAGATTTTATTATCGGATTTATCATCGCAAACAGAAATAGATGTATTTCAATTTTAGAAAGACAACAGAATGGTGCAATTATCCACCAGTCTTCCAGCTGGGCATAAATCAGAATCCAAAACTCCGAGGTTTTACAAGTTCTTCAGAAGTTGAGCAGATACCCAGATACACGCATTTTCTGTGAATGTCTGCCTCTGCAAGGATGCCCAGATTAGCCTTTTTAAAATGGGTTGCCTGGTTAAAGTCTAGACATTTTAAGCCTTATCTAGACATTTAGGTAAATGGCTTGATTTTCAGAAAGGCTGAATACTTACAACTCATCCCCATTTCAGTTCGGTAGTCTTAAACATTTGATGCCACAAGGTGAATTAATCTTAAACTAATAGTTACAGTTATCTTAAACAGTCCTCTACTATAAAGCTGCCAGTCAAAGTGGTAACTAGACTTCTAAATTAAAATTAATAGAGTTTTAAAAGTGAATTAAGCACTACTTTAGAAATATGGGATCAGAAGAACCTCGTAATAAGTGTTTATCTCGAAGTTCCTGTAATGTTCCACCATGGTTGGAAGCATATTTCTCTTCTTACTATTTCTGAATGTAGTAACTTACAGTAAGTCAACGAATACTGTGTTAACCACAGCAGAAATCCAAGTGCAGTATCCTTGGACAGAAGACGGAGGCTCTGCAAGCCTTTGTTCAGTGTTGCAGCAAGACCCTTGTTCATGCAGGTGCTTTGGTTTGCAAGTAGCTCCACTGAAGACAGTGGAAGAGCTCCTGTGCTGGGCAAGAACTCACTCAACTTTGCTGCACTGGAGGAAGCTGTGCAAGGATACTTGGGACTGTGGGGAAGAAAACAAAAAATAAGTATGGAGGAGACTAAGGCATTAGGTATCAAAAATTAAGAATTTGTCAGCTTCATAGACTCAGATACGTGATTTTGGAATGATAATGTTTCTAAGATACTGTGGTGGTCTCAGGAGAAGAGGAGAAGAATATTTCTAAGACATCTGTTTTTTTTTCTATTTCTTCTATGAAGACACTGTGCTTTATAAACATCTCCCTAGCTTGCAGAGGTGGCATTAAAAAGTCATGCAATACAGAGGAGTGATCCCAAGCTTTCTGATCTTTAGTGTGTACTATATGCATCTTTCAAAATACTGCTACCAGGCCCTCAAGCTCTGTCTTTACTGGACTGGGTGGATAATGGTATTTTCTCTTCACAGGAAAGCCAAATGGCTACCAGGAAAATAAAGTATTTATCATCCTTGCAGAAAGACCTGCAATTTCCATTTCAGAAATGGGGTGCACAGGCAAACCAAGAGAATTTCAAGGGCACATCTGCGTTGTACTACTGCTCCTGGCGAACGTCTGAGAGGGCAAACAGCAACCAACGATAATACACAGTAATCCTACAACTAGAGGACAGATAGCCAGTGCCAGACAGCTGCCCCTCTATCACTGCTGATTAGGAAAGATTATGGCTGTATTTATTTTCATATTAATTGTTTTCGCTGTTGTTCTCTTTACGAACGTAGAACACATTTCATATTTTTTAGTTTCAAAACACTGTAAGTTTTCAAGAAAAGATTTCACTGGCTTTTTAGACAGCTGGAAATAACTCTGTTATAACGGAGAAATAACTGCTTTAAGTACAAACAGGGCTATAACCATCCATCTATCAAGCATCATCTTAGAGAAATGGATTACAGAGAAGAGCCACTTTAGTTAATCAGGTTGGACTTTGTAATACTTTTGTGTTCCATAAATAATATTCTAACAGGAGCTTTACTGTTGGAGACCACTTTGAGCAAAAGGTGAAAATGAGTCTGTCCTTTACTACGTCAGAAAGTATCAAATGAAGAGACACACTGATGGCTATCTCTGCCCTTTGAAGCAAACTATTAGAAAATCAATCTCGTTAAAGATGACCTGCACCAGCCCCAGGAAAAACCTAGCAGCTTCAAAATCATACACCGACTGTCCGAAATAGCGAGGTTAAAAGGGCTAAGTCACAGAGATGCAAATGTGATTATTTTCTCTACTTAAAAAAGGGAAAAAAACCCACACTAAAATTTTCAAGGTCTCAGAGCTAATGACTTGGAATGCAACATTCACCAAGGAACTTTGCTGGAGACTACGAGGGGTATCATTAAGTGTCATGTAAGAACAGCATACTTGGGTCCTTTTATGTATTTGTTTTCACCAAAAAATGCCTGGAATATATCACATTGAGGTGAAGTATGGCAAGGCCAACAACTTTCTAGAGACTCTAGAAAGTAAGTTTTCCTAATTATGCAAACCCTTTGACCCCCTAGGAACCTTCTCTTCAGCTCCCCTTAGGAAATCTATCAATAATGTAATAATAGCAGTAAGTTAAAATGATGAATCTGTGGCAGAGGAATCCAGAAAGCTTAGGAACAATGTGTAGTCCTTATGCCTTCAAGCTCCACATGTCCTTCAGGAAGAAGTGAGCCTGCTAGGATGATCAGAAACTCAATGTCATTCAATGAGATGAGCACTGCCAAAGAGGCATTCCCGTGATGGATAGCTACTACAGCATTGAAGGCTGTAGGCAATTAGTAAACAGCACATCATGCAAGACAAAATTCTCTCTAAAGTGATTTGGCAAATTTCTACTGTTACGGAAAGTGGTAATGGAGTGTAATGGCCACATATATCAGATGGGGTCTCAGTCATTAAGATCTCATCCAAGACAAGAAAACACAATAAAATGGCTAGTCTTTAATTCACATAACAGGAAAGGATAAACACTGAGGCGATTCTGCCAAGATTTACATCTGTGGTTCCAGGAAATCAAGGTATTTTTTGGCTTGATGCTTAAGGTTAACAATCAATCTCATCTGGCTATTCACATATCATCTTTCATCCTGAAGGATTCTATAGCACTTAAAAAATAATATCAAATCAGGATCTCTAGTCACAGGAGCATTCATTTCTACTCTTCATTCTTTAAGACCGCCTAGCACATCCAACAGAGAAGTAATGGACAGAGGCAACTTGATGTTTTAAGGCCAGCACAGTTCATTTTCTGCCACTGTTACCATTAAATAAACATACAGTCAGCCAAGATCTTCCACTAACAAGTAAATAAAACTCAGTCTGGCTCTTGGGTTTCTACAGCTTTCTTTCTCTTGCTTGGACTGCAGGCCATAATCAAAACGCAGACACACTGAGATTAGGCATAAATAAAAAAATAATCCTTGACGAAAGAGCAGGGTGGACACATCTCTGCCCACTGTTCTTACATGTCTGAATATTAGCCACGCCCACAGAAAAATGACAGCTACACTAAAAAATCTATTATGGATGCAACTGAGGTTGCATGGAAACTCCATGCTGTAAGGTTAGAACTTCCAACAATAAAAAGGGATTAAGAAAAAAAAAAAATCTGTTCCATGTAATTGGTTCCTATTTCACAAACTATGTCTTTTGTGAACTCTGTCTGGAGCTAGCACAAGGACTGCTAAATATCCACAGCCCAAAACGACGAGGATGTATGTATTTTACAATAAGCAGGGTGCCTTGCATTCCAAAGTACATACATTTTTAATTCAAGTAACCCATATTTTGCCCTTCATTAATTTTTTCTCAGTTTCACTGCTTAGCTGGATATTATCTCCCCTATATAATTTTTCAGACAAAAACAGTCTTATGTGAAAGAACTGAGCGGTTCACTGGGAGTAATCTAGTATTATACTTCCAACAATGCCCAATGCTGGATGCTCCCGCGCAGGTGCAATATACCTGTCTGTGGAAGGCTAGTCTCCGTGGAGGAAAACAGTCTTTTTAACTTTATCAAAGTATAGAATTATTTTCCCTTCCTCCCCCAAGCATAAAAACTGGTATTACTTATCATTTTATCCCACCAAGTGTAACAGTGACTGCAATACCAAAACTCTCTTTTTTTAAAAAAGAATAGCTCTACTTCACATCACCAGAATTTCTGAACACAGGTCTAGGAAACTCTAGTACTATCACTCCTGCCTGAATGAAGGTAAAACCTTCAAAAACCTAAGAGTAAACCATACTTTTTAAACCATACTCTGACAACTCTTCCATCTCTCCCAACATGACGTCATTTACCTGGACCTGAGCAAAGCCTTTGACACTGTCCTGCATGACATCCTGGTCTCCAAGCTGATAAAATATGCGTTTGATGGACTGACAATTCAGTGGATAAAGAACTGGCTTGATGGCCGCACCCAAAGAGTGGCTGTCAATGGGTCCATGTCCAAGTGGAGGCCAGTGACAAGTGGAGTCCCTCAAGGATCAGTACTGGGACCGGTCTTGTTTAACATCTTCATCAGCGACATGGACAGTGGCATTGAGTGCACCCTCAGCAAGTTTGCCGACGACACCAAGCTGTGTGGGGCGGCTGACACGCTGGAGGGAAGGGATGCCATCCAGAGGGACCTGGACAGGCTGGAGAGGTGGGCCCATGTCAATCTCATGAAGTTCAACAAGACCAAGAGCAGGGTCCTCCATCTGGGTCAGGGCAATCCCAAGCACCGATATAGGCTGGGCAGTGACTGGCTTGAGAGCAGCCCTGAAGAAAAGGACTTGGGAGTGCTGGTGGACAAGAGGCTCAACATGAGCCGTCAGTGTGCACTAGCAGCCCAGAAAGCCAATCGTATCCTGGGTTGCATCAGGAGAAGCGTGGCCAGCAGGTCAAGGGAGGTGATTCTCCCCCTCTACTCCACTCTCGTGAGACCCCACCTGGAGTACTGCGTCCAGTTCTGGAACCCCTACTACAAGAAAGATATGGACGTGCTGGAACATGTCCAGAGAAGGGCCACGAGGATGATCAGAGGGCTGGAGCACCTCTCCTATGAAGACAGACTGAGAGAGTTGGGGTTGTTCAGTCTGGAGAAAAGAAGGCTCCGAGGAGACCTTCTAGTGGCCTACCAGTATCTTAAGGGGGCCTACAAGAGAGCTGGGGAGGGACTTTTTAGGATGTCAGGGAATGGTAGGACTAGAGGGAATGGATTAAAACTAGAGATGGGTTGATTCATATTGGATGTTAAGAAGTTCTTCACCATGAGGGTGGTGAGACACTGGAACAGGTTGCCCAGAGAGGTGGTGGAAGCCCCATCCCTGGAAGTTTTTAAGGCCAGGCTGGATGGGGCTCTGAGCAACCTGATCTAGTGGGAGGTGTCCCTGCCCATGGCAGGGGGGTTGAAACTAGATGATCTTTAAGGTCCCTTCCAACCCTAAAAATCCTATGATTCTATAACATAAGAAGGAGGGCTGCTGGCTTTTAATAGTTTGATTTGGAAACGCAAGTGACTGAGGTTCAAACACAGCTAAGAGTCACTGTTCATTAAAAATAAAACAAAATTGAGGGACTGTAAGTTACTCTTTTTTTTTTTTCCTATGTTCAAATTAAAAAAAGGCGAAGTTCTAAATTCTACTACAAGCAGAAAATACCTAGGAAACTGCCTTGAAGACATAGTTTGACATTTCTTTCTCCAACAAAGAGGAGAGACAAGGAATCACCTCTCCCCCAAATTCTGTTGCATCAATAAAACAGACAGTAAACACGGTCCTAATAATGCAACTTTGCATCCAAAGCAAGTTCCCTGGAAGTCAGCAGGATTTTTAGTATCAAATTAATCAGGAAAAGCTCAACCTGAAGAGCTGTCCTGATGAAGTTATTAATAGCTACAATCATGAGTGAAGGCAAATGAGCACTTCTCTATAAAAAAATGAGTCCGTATTCACACTAAACAGAAACCATGGGCTCAGTGCATCTCCAGAAATGATGCTTAGCACCTCTGAACAGATTGCCCATAGGTATCTCCACTGGAAACTGGACCAGGGACATGGGAGGACACATTTTTTTAGCAGGTCCCAAAATATTATGAAGATGTGGCTCCGTCCATCCTACTTGTGTTTATGCCATAAGCAGCTTGAAAGCTCTGTCACAGACTGGATTTGGTCTTTTTTTTACAATTTAACCAGCAGAACCATCTTCAGCAGCAATAAGTAATACATCTAAGGACACAAGTAGCGTGTTTTTTTAAATCTACCAGAAAGAAAAAAAAAAGAAGAAAGCCAAATAAACAGCAGGAGACCTTCCAGTTTTTAATGCAACTGAAAGATAATTCATCCTCCAATTTTACATATATCAGGAAGTATGGCCCATTTGATGGTGTTCTAATTCTGAATTATCTTGGATGAAGATGCTGGCCTTTCTATCTCTTCCTAATTTCACTGTGGAAGTAGTATCTGAGAACCTTGTCCCCTCTGCTGATTCACTGTGCGAGAAGGACGGGGTTCAGTTCCCCGATGCAGCAAGGCAATTTCTGGCCATCCCCGCACTTACTCTCTTGAACCTGATGGCTGCTCTTCTGAGTCTAAGCCAAATACCTCAACTAATCCATCACTTCACTGCAACACAAGATTTCCTAAGAAGCACACACAGAAACCTCAGATGCAACAGTCGCCTGATAACACTTTTGTGAAAATAAATTATTTAACCCATCTATAAAAAACTATTTCTTGGTTGCTTTTTTTTTTGGAAGCGAAAGTGCTGTGCAGTATGAAGACCCAACAAATCCCACTCGTGGCTGTGTAGGCAGTCCATAATAAAAGCTCTCCTCCTTTGCCAAGGCACTCTTCCTCCACCACGGCCAGATCTCTGATTCACGGGACAGGGAACCATTGACTCCAGTGCCCAAATGCTACCAGGAAACCTGTTTTGGAGAAGGTGCGTAGGAGTTCTGCACTCTCATTAGCTTCTGCAAGATTGATTTCCTTTACTTACGCTGCCTTGATTTCAGAGACTGATGGAAGCATGAATGGACCCACTGCGTATTCTCTTTATTAAGGATGTATGAGAGGATACTCGAGTTGTTTAGCTGAAAGAGAATGACTCAATTCCTTCTGACACTAATGTAAAAATCCTTTAAAGTGTAGGTCAGCCGCTTGGTTAATTTAGGGACACTGACAGCATAATATCAGTTCTTTTTAAGCTGCAAGCCTTTGGTTTTGTGCGGTTTTTTCCCTTCATAAAAATGCCCTTTCTTTGAGGAAACTCCACTTACTACTCAGTATGCCTGGATCCCACTAAAAGACTTTTTCCAGGACCAAACTCCAGCCATCCTATGAAACTGCCCCGCATAATTACCGTATGCGATGAGATGATAACCTTCTCAACATTCTTAACCCCAGGAGTGCCATTACTGCTCTTTTATAGGTTTGAAACAGAACTACAAAGAAGAGAGGATGACACATTTTACATTCCCGTTTTCATTACACATCACCAAATTTACTTATCAGAAGAATTATGAATGTTCCAAAAAGGAAAAAATAACCTTGGATGTCTGACTGAACAAAATCTGTGCATTTTCCACCTCTTTAAAGTCAGTCAGAGAGCTTCTCATATTCATTCTTTCAGGCTTTAGGCAACTGATATTCAAAAAACTGAAGATTTCATTATGATCTCTTGCATTTTCAGTAATGGTTTGATGGAGATTAACCTCTAGGTTACAGTGAAAGCTCTCACGTCTTCTGTTTGCAATGCCTACAAGAACTCTCCAGGTGCATAATATTATTCCCTTAAATGAAACCGAAAGGGTAACACAAAACTTTTATCATATCAAGTTGGACCATGCCACACAAAGTCATGCTAAGCCGAGAGACAAACAGACACAAGCAAGGTAGGGGCAATCAAACAAATTACTGCAGTTTACAGATTCGTCACTGAACAACTAACTGTGTGCATGCTCCTACTCTGCTGCAAATGCAAAGGGAAGCATGCAAATTTTAAACCACTCTCATGGCGATTTTTGCCCTGGAATGAGTCAAGAGCATTCGACGTCCATCACCATGCTCTGCTGGTGAGAGTAATTCATTAACCACAGCAGCTGTAGTATTTACATCTGTCGATATCCTCTTCCTACAAGTGCTGGGAAGAGTTCTCGAGGAAGGCATCAGTGCGGCGAGGAAGGACAAGTAAAACAAAAGACATTTCAGACCAAAAAAAAAATAAAATCAATACGTAGGTTGAAGAAAGGAAACAGTAATTAGATAACCTGTGACACAAATGCACTTTGTTTAAGCAGTGGGAGGAAGAAAAATCCTTGAGTAACTAGTGGAGGCAAGAGGACTCTGAAATTTAATTGTGGTTTACTAGAGGCAGTTCCGTCATTCTGGGAAAGGAAATAACGTCTCTGGACTTGGACTGCCAGTCTCCAAACTGCGCAAAACGATATAAATAGAAGTGACTTAAATCACCCATTTTAATCATGATTTAAATCAGCAAGCAGGAAACATTCATTTAAATAATCAATTCTAATCTTGTTTTGCAGCTGTACTTTTTAGTAATTTCCCTAAAGTAAGTTTCAGTCCAGTGGTTGGTAATCATTAAAACACACTGAATTGTAACTAAACTGTAACTATACACTAAATTGGAAACCTTTTTCTAACCAGGGCTGTACATTAAATCTGCACATGCTTTAAAGCAGTTGTATTCTTTGCTATGCTGGATTTGTGATTTTTTTTTTATGTGTTAGATTAATTTTATCACCTTATATTTTATTCCCGTATCAAATTGCACTGGAAGGCTAACTAGAATTCAATTACAAAGTCCATAAACAATATTTTAAAACCATGCATTACTTACTATGAAAAGATAGATTAAGTATAGGAAAAACACAATACAAACTGATTTATTAAATTAATGAAATGCTAGTCAGTGAATGGAACTGCTAGTTTCTAGTCACTCTCTCTCAAAGTTCCAGATTTTTTGAATCTCAGCCTGTTCCTCTCCAATCCAGTCTGATGCCACACAAAGTCCATTTTCCTGCTTTTTTTACTTTCAGGCATCTTTTAGTGGATCAGGACAATTGAACAAGGAAAAAAAAAAAAAACCAAAACCAAACTAAAAAAAAACCCTAAAGACAAGACTCAGGCTAACAAAACTTGGTCCCCTTTGCAACCTGGTGACACCCAGCCATTCAGGCAGCATTGACTATTGCATTGCATTTCTCTTGCTTCAGTTGAGGCGTTGGAGAGTGCTCAGGTCTTCAAAGCTGCTCTTGTGAGAGCGAGGGACAGTGCTGGGGCAGGAGGGCGACATCCTCCAGCTTGCTCCTTGCCGTCTGGGCTACCTGCTGCGTGGTGAAGGCAAGGAGGAGATATGTTGGCCAATTATAACAGGAAAATGGTGGAATTTACAGCTCTGTCCCAGGACCAGCGCTCAGGAAGGTGAGCCCGTCTGCCACATGCGAGGCTGTGGGGAAGGCAGCAGAGTTTTGCAGTTCTCCTTTCAGCCTGAGCAAGAGGCGCACCACAAGTTCTGGTAGACTTGGGATGGATGAACTCATTGGGTTTCCTAATAAATTCATGCAAGAATCACTGTTTTGAAAGGTCTGCCACCATGCAAACATTACTGGATTGCTCTAGGAGACAGTAAGAAGAAACTGGCAGTGCGATCAGTGTATAAACATATTATTCCAGAAATCACTGTCCTTTTCTGATTGTGCTTCTACATAAGACATAGACAAGGATATTGGTTTTCAGGCATTTGTAAAATAGGGATGTTAGAGGACATCACAGAAATTTATTACTCAAAAGAAGCTGGCTGAATCCATACAGTATTGAGGATCGATATATCAATTTCATAGACTATAAATAGATTGGGATCATGCTGAACATCAGAGTGACATCGCGAGTAAGGTATTCTATTTGCACAGATTTATTCTCGCTTGCACTCAGTGCATCTTAGTTCAGAGAAAGCAGGAGCCAGGAACAAGTACATCATTAACACAAGGCAAACCTGTTTTGGTGCCCTGTGGGCAAGAGGGAGCCCCAGGGACCCCCCCAGCCTCCACCACAGCACAGCAAGGGGCCGTGCTCAGGCATCCTCCTAACGGCCAAACAGCATTGACACACGGCTGTAGCCATTTAAAATGCAAATGTCATTAATTTTACTTAATGAAGCACAACACTTTGGTTTGAATATTTACAATTCGAGTTCAACGTACTTAGTATTTTATGCCCCGGCTCTGAGCACTCAGCAAATACAAGCAGTGAAACGTGTGAAGGGACACAAAGGTTATGCAGTCTTGCTTAATGTGTGCTACTGAACAAATGTGACATAATTACTACTAGCAAAAGAATTAACTACTTTACTATGAAAAAAAATAAATATGCCAGTTCTCTTTCACACATTATCTCTCCGTTGGAAATTTCAAGTGTTTTTTCTCTTTACGCATACGGTTTTTACTGGATTATGCAATGGGCGAAGATTCAAAACAGCTCTCCAGCCATTAGGAAGAGAAGATACAAACTATGCCTTATCTTAAGCTGCTGCAGAGAAAATGACTGACATGAGGAAAACAACAACAACATAATTACAGGATTTAATGAGTTGATGTTTTATGAAGGATGTATTTTTCTCCAAATTTGGATCTGTGTTGTAAAAACCTACCATATAAAACAAAACCCTATTGCAGAGCATCACCGCAAAATTAAGATTTCATATAACTCTCTGCCTACTAACCTACTAATGAAGTGTGTGCAGAAGCAATGCAGTCAGAAGGCACAAAGAGCAGCCTGTGGGATTTTCAAACATGATCCCATGGTGGAAGATGTAACACATTGTGCTCAGCAACATATCTAATAATGCAACCAATTATAATACTAGAACATCATAATTGTATTCATTCTGAAAGACAGTGGTAATTGCTGCCTTTTGTTCTGGAGTGGGACTAGTCGACTTTTTAAATTGTGTCGGATCTAAACCCCTGGGTGGGTTGCAGACCATAAAAGTTCTGGAGTTTGTTCTGGAGTGGGACTAGTCGACTTTTTAAATTGTGTCGGATCTAAACCCCTGGGTGGGTTGCAGACCATAAAACACAAGGGAAACGGCAGCACGTTGGAATGTTGCCTCTGCTTTTAGGATCTCAAAATCATTACCTGTTTCTTTTAATCTCAAAATGGGGCCAGAGCTAGATAAAACGGAAGGGATCGGTGATGATGATGATGATGATGGTGGTGGTGGTGGTGGTGGTGGTGGTTGTGGTGGTGATGGATGGGGCTTTGAGCAACCTGATCTAGTGGAAGGTATCTCTGCCCATGGCAGGGGGGTTGGACTAGACAACCTTTACGGTCCCTTCCCACCCAAACCATTCTATGATTCTACGAATACATGATAGTTTAAAAGTCACTCTCAGGATGGCAGGTCTGAGCTTTAATAAAAGTAAAATATTTAAGTTACATTTATCTTCAGTTATTAACTATACTTATCAACGGTCTCTTCGATCTGCACTTTCTATAGAATATTCTTCATTATTAATGGAACTGAAAAATGCATTTTTAATGTAAAGTACTGACAATATTGAGTTTTTCTCTGCACACGTTCAGAATTATATACCCATATATTCAAAATACAAATTACAGAGCTATACCAGAAAGCAATCTGCTGAAGCACAGGTTATTCCCATTTTTTTCTCAAGCACTTTCCAATTTTTCTTCTTTCTTTACAAAGAAATGAGTACAGTAATGTATACATAAATATATATGTATACATCACAGCATCTTTTTTTTCCCCCCACTTTTGCTATTCAGTCATTAATAATGCAAGGGACCATTCTATGCTGATTTTTAAACCATATGATCCTAACTAAATCAACTGAGTTACATCAATGTGCAGCCGGTAAAGAATTCAGTTTTCAGGCACTGTGCTATATTCAGCCTGTATTTGCTGGACATTCTCCTTTTGCCATAATCAGATCAAATTTCTTTCCTCATAAGGACAAACACAACTAAAGAGATTTAAAACTCTTAGATTGGAATATACTTTCCCACAGAAGGGAGATTTTGTTCAACGTATTGATTTTTAATACATTCAGAGGGGAGCTGCATTCGTTTCTTCTGCTGGTTCTTGTTTCTTCTTGTGTATTCGGCTTTGGCCACAAACTGGGACAGCACTGAATAAAGTGATGGTGAGAAACATTATTCCTGTAAGAAAGACTATTCCACAGACCCTTGCTTGAGTGGGAAATTGTGTATTCAAATCCAAAGGGCCTTGGAATAAATCTTCTCCTGGTATGAAATCAAAGTAAAAAGTGAGGCCCTGAGGTCCTGTCGTTCAGCAGATAGGTAAGTCCTAATTCAAAGAACTTCTGCAAAAGTCCACCCCAACTTTTGCAGTTGAAAAATATAACTTAATAGTAAAGACACGGTAAAGATAACAATGATGATTTCCCTTACTCTTTTTTAAAAAATCTGAGAGCGCGACCAGCGCTTTCCCCTTTCTTGTTCCTAATAGGTGACATACCAGGCTCGAGGTACAGAAGAAATTTCCTCTTCAACATACTGTTTTAATATCAATGGATGCACCAGTTGTTGTTCTGTTGCAGGGTGGACATGGCACTACAGACGGTAGCGGCTGCCTCTGAGAACCACACAACAGACTTTCCAGAGTAAATGAATGATAATAAATAAATAAAAGAAAGAGGCTGGTGAAAAAGAATTTGAAGATCCCACTGGATTTCGTTCTCTAAATCCTGAAGGGGTAAATGTAGCCTGCAATCCCACCCAGAACTACAAAAACACTATTGTGTTGTAGAAACCCTTTACGGGGACAAAAATTTTGACAGAGAATACTTCACAATTTTGGGTTTCTAACAGACTTTGCTGAAAGGCCTTTTAGGAAGCCTTCCAAAAAAAAATAAATATAGTCTATCAACTGGATTTATCCAATTCATTGGTAGAACTCCAGGAGATTTGGGTTCACTGATGTCCTTTACAAAAGCTACACTGACTGTCGTATTGGCCTAAAATTCCTGGAAGCATCTTTTGAGATGTTCCTGAAGAGTGCTGTCAAACACTCTAGGTTATGCAGAACTGAATTTTGGGTTGGGAGGAATAGTCTTACTAAAAAAAAAATTTTTAGAAAGTTTGTGATGCTGAGACTTGTAGAAAAGGTATCATGTACCACAGTGGGAAAAACTAAGAACACTGCTTCTGATTGAGACTATTGTTGAGAGTAAACACATTAGTATATTTTGATCCAAAATACTCCCATCACAGTAGCCCAGAAAAAGATGCTGTAGGTGAAAAGACCTTCCTTAAATCAGAACACAAAGAAAATCTAAAATAATTCCTCCATTTACTTCTCTTGTTAAAATTCAGTCTCAGAGATGTCACGGCCTTGCACAGATACCCACCTTTATTTGAAGAAAAAATAAAGTTTAACCTACATGTGGAACACACAGGGAACGACTAAAGTGACTTAACATGCAAAATACATTGTCTGTCTTCTCTTCTACTGAAGAAGTGACTAGAATCCCTAATGAAGCTCAGCACACCTCTCTCTTTCATATGCTCAAAATGCCCTACTTTCCTCACAGCGCTGCCTGCACTAGGAACGTCACCCGCCCAACCCAGCTTCTCGCACCCAGCGCGCTGCGCTCCTTTCCAAAAAAACTTATCTACAGCAACAGACTCCGGTTTATTCATTCGACTGTTTTTATTGGATCCTTCTCTCCTTTATCCTCCTGCAGACTTGAGTTGAGGATAATGCACATTTCTGCTCCATACAAATGTACATTTCTCACCAGGAGTTGTTGGTACTTTCTACGTGCTGGCATCTGGGGAATATTTTTGAGAGCCTCAGGCAAACTGTCTCGTAGATTTAGACATTCCTTTTATATTGAAGAGCTTGTGCCTCTTTTTGAACAGTTCAACAACTGCAGTGTAAGGTCTGCCTTTTGGTTGCTGCCTCATGGCAGTTAATACAAGTAAAACTGAGAACCTAGATAAACACAAGAAAAGGGATTAAAATTAAAAACAAATAAGAAAAGGTGTGCATACACCTTTTCTACGTGTATGGCAATGAATTCAGACTACAGTGTCTCTCCATATAAAAATAATTCAATGCTATTCCGAGGTCTTGCCGAACAATGAATTTTACAAAGCTGTTTCTCACAAAATACAAGTGCTAAACCTTCTTCCCCAGTGACCTTCCAGTACCAGACTACCCGAACATTAGATCCAACTTTTTTTCTGGTAAGATTAAATTAAATAGTTTAATATATGACACACCTCCCGTGCAGGCTACAGTTTGTTACAGAATACTAAACAATACATTGGGTGTCAAAAGACTGTCCAGAAATAAATTATTTTTAATGAAAAGATCCTACAGATTGAGTTCTCCTTCTACTATGAAGAACAAATGAGGGGAAATGGTAGGAGCCCCTGTACATTGCCTCTTCTGCAACAAAGAACACAGACTACCTACTTTTCACGTCTGCTAGCACAACTATGTGACTGGATCTTCATTTCCAGATGTCCTAGCGGAGAAAAACCTCAAACACATGCAAAAACGTTGCAGCGTGTGTGTGCATGACAAGGCATCACAATGACAGACTGAGAAGCAGCCGCAGCCTCCACTAACCCTCCTTCACCTTGTCGCTGAGACATTAATCAGGCTCTGCTCCTCTGCAAGGACTTCAGGATGTTTTGGTCAATGTCAACTCTGGGAAAATGAGAAGTTTGCCCTTTTGACAAACTTGCCTTGAGACACATCTTCACCAATTATATCTAGGGGCTGTTCAGAAGAAAGCTCTAACTGTATGTGATTTGTACGAAGGGACTTGACAGCATAAAAAATGACCAATGACTCACAGAGTTCCCTTTCCTGTGTTTTACCGGCCCTTTGTATCTTGTTCAAAAGTACTATGCAAAGCTGCAGCGTTCATCATCAATCCACCTCCTAACAGGTTCCTGTGGAGCTGAGGAAAGCTCCCCAGGGCTCTCTGAAGCTGCGCTCTTTGCTCTTTGTAAACCCAGAAGCAATTTTGATCAACAGAAGTACAATGCTGGGACTCCGGTCCTAGAGTCCTATTAGGTTTTAATAGCATGAGAGGGTTGCTCTCGGCACGCCAAGGCAGAGCAGGTGAAAACTGCAATGGACACTACTTCACCGTTACCAGTACTGCCGACCTGGAGAATTCAGGAACCGTGAGGTTGCCCTAACCAGAATGAGATTTATAAACAAATGTAAGCAATAAAACACACAGGGTGGGCACATAAGCCCAGATAAGTCTTTTCCTTTCCAATGATTTCTGATTACAGTCCCCAGACCTCATGACATAAGGAAGTTCCCCATCCCCTTTCTTCAGCTTCTTCTCCACCACTAGCTTCTTTCTGCACCGCAGTGTGGGTGAACTGAGCCTGGGGTGGATCTGCTTCTCTTGCACTGTGTCTGCTACAAGTTCACAGTGCTGGGACACTGGAAGTGAGTGCCACCATGCTGCTCTTGCATGGTTTGGAAGATTAAAAAAGCTTCCCCTCCTCTCCCATCACGCACCTTCTCCATCACCGAGTCTCCCCATCCATCACCTTCTTCTCCCCGTGCCTACGCACACAGCCAAAGCTGAGGCACTTGCTGTGTGATATTTCTGAAAATGTTAAAGCTCTGGTTCCAGGAGCCTGAACAACGGTAGTTTGTGCAGTGTTTGGATTTCAGCCCATACCTTATGCCTACACCTACACTGCCGTATTTAGTCAGGCTCTGCAATGCTCCCCATATCAGTAGCTAAGTGCTGACCGGCTGGCTGAGTTTTAGCAGCATATGATTTAAAACTTTTGACACACACTTCATACGAGGATGGCAGAAGCTATGTTAGTGGAATCATGTGGCTATGGCCCAGAAGTAAAGACAGTAAATAGAACATGGGGTATTTTTTTTTGTTGTTAGAAAAAGGCTGTGAGTTGTCCAACAAAGCTGAGGCTAAGATGCAAGAGAAGTGCAAAGCAGGACCGTCCCGAGGTTGTATATATGATGTCTCCTTGGGCTGGCACAGAGATTCTCACTTGTTAGACAAGCCCCTGCTGTGGAGAGGTCAAGGAATGCAGCTGAGCATCACCTGCAAAAGTCAACGGGTTTTACTGTTTATTCGCCAAACCTCTGGCTGTTGCTTGTACGGAGGGTCTCCACCGCTTCACCCCGCTCTCCTCCTGGCTGCTGCATGTGGCCACCCCACCCCAGCTGTGCTGCCTGCCCCTGCTAAGCCTCCCCTGGGAAACACCCCCCCAAGCTGCAGGAGGCTGAAGACAACAGGATGCACAAGAGCCTTTGCAGCACAGACTCCTGGAGAAACCCCCACAGCCTATTTATACACCGACAGCTGCCGCAGAGGCAGAGCAGGCTGAACGCTTGCAGACTCAGGAAAACAGCGCAGCCTCATTGCAGGAGATCATTGTAATACACAAAATGTATAGCCCTTTTTGTTCATCCTTAACGAAAAAAGCTTAAACCGATCAATCTGCTCTTCGCGATGGCTACAACCTGTTCCTCCTTGATGACTTCTGAATAGTGAGCATTTGCGAGAGCCCAGAGCAACTGCGGCGAAAAAATACTGAGACCCCGATTTAAAAAATGACTGGCAATTTTATCTGCTTCAATACCCGAGTGGTGGATGTTTGCAGTCGATTAGTCACTGCAGATTACTTCTCAGCCCACGTGGCAACAGGTTTTTTTGGTTTTGGGGGTTTTTTTTGTTTGGTTGGTTTTTTTTACTGAGAACAAGGAAAACCAGGCCAGAATGGTGAAATTCAAGTCTAATTTTCTGATGTCCCTACAAATATGAAATTGCCTGTTTACCTGTAAAAAATACGGCTACACATCTTACGATTGTTATGATAAAAGTAAGAATTGGTGATTAAAATGGTACTTTAAAAATTGTATTAGGATTCTTTTAACACACAGGAAAAAGAAAAAAATAAAACCAAACAACTAAAAACCCTACCAATGCCTGGCACCGTATTCCTCTCAGCTTTGAAATCTAATCATTAAGTAGTGTCAGAAGAATATTCTTTCTCTGGACACTGTGTTCTGAAAGACAATTTAAGTAATAACCGGATTTTCTATGTAAATTAAACCTCGATAAATCTCGCTCAACATCTTTTTTTCTGTGTAACCTCTTCAGAAAGACACACGCTGCATTTTACATTTTTCATTAATGCACCAAATCACAGGAGGTTGAAAAGGTTAAAGATGTTTAATTGTTACTAGATGATAATCAGTTAGAAATTATATTCTAGCATGTAACTGGCTGGCAAAGATGTTGTATTTTGAGATACATCCCTCCTAATTCTTCCTTTCCCTTTGGAATTTATCATTAAGCTGCATGTATGTGTCTCACGTGACACTTAAGGCCAGGAATCAATCTGAAAAGCCAAATCTGAAAGCTTCTTGTGATTTATCATTTTCCGTGGCCAAGTAAGGGAATAACCCACATGACTTCTTTGGTGGAAGAGACCAGCTTTGCTATTTCCATCATTTATACTGTAACAGCCCTCAGAGGCCCCAAATGTGGACCAAAACTAATTGTTCCAGACCCAGGGCAAACAAAAGATGAAAATAAGCTGCAAATAAGCCTATATATATGTATTTCATAACTCTCTTTCCTCTGTCTTTACTGAAAGCATTGCTGAGCTGGGGCTAGAAAGGCAAAGGAAAGGAGAATAAAGGGACTTCTCATGCTAATTTTCCCGTGATGCCTAGAAGTGGTGGGGGACGGGGGACAGGAGGAGGACAAAAGGGACAAAGTCATGGTAATTCCCACCCTGAAGCCTCCCCCTCCTTTCTGGAGCCACATATCCTACCATGCTGGTGGTGAGGCTCCAAACAGCTATGTTAAGGCACCTAAGATCTTTCTGTAGGACCTTCAAAGAACCAGTCCCCCCTTCTAACTAAAACCATTCCCCCCTTCCCCCCAGAATGGGAAGAACTGCCCTCTGGAGGGGTTCCTCTCTGTGCTTTCATTACAGAAGGATGCTGAAGGGTTTCTTTAGGCTTCTGGTTTATATAAGTTCTAATGCAACTTGTGTATTGAACAGTATATTAATAATATTTCTTATACAGAACAAGTCTCTGTCTTCCTGGACATGTTAAATGGATTGGTTATTGCATTTTGAAAGGTATTTAGATGCTGTGGCATTAAAGGTTCATGTAAAAATCTGAATACAACAAAACAAAATGCAATTTAATAGACGCTGCAGCACAGACATTACAGTATTTCAGGCACCAATTTAAGTGGCAAATAGAATTTTTCGATAACCTTACGCCTGCCTTTGTTAAAAAAAGAGAGATAAATAGGCACAAGAGCACAATGAGCTGCAAAATGTATAAAAGGCTGAAAAAAAGCTGCAAAATATATACAAGGTTATAGAACTGGATGGAAAAAGGTCATTCAACTTGCAGGACATTTTGAAATTTGCTCTTCTCTGGATACCGAGTGATATTGCAATATCTGAAAACCTGTGAATGGGCACGAGCTCGGGTCCTTGGGCGGGCTGGCAGGGGGGTGGACATGGAGAGCCCTGGGAGCCGTCAGGGTCCCCAGACCCCACTTCCCCGTGGAGAGCAGGGGGTGCCTCGGAGGTGGCAATGCTACTGCCAGAACCAGGGAACCAGTCCTGCAGGTTTGGGGCCTGAGGAGGTAATGAAATCCCCACGCTTCCCCCACCAAAAAACCACGGGAAACTGCTTTTTCCCCTGACTGGTTGTCTCAAACCACAGCAGCTCCTTCTGGCCTTGAAACCTACGACAGCAGGTATTGCTTCCTTCTTCGACAGGGAGCAGACCAGGCTGTAATAGGTGATCATCATCTAAGAGTAAAGCTACAGTGAAATCTTTGAAAGCAATCATAAAAATCTGTAAATGTCTGTCTGGAGTCAACCACCAGGGATAACCCAAATAGCATCACAGCAGCCTCTTGGAACAGAGCGATACAAAACCAGGCACTGATGGAAACCAGAGGACAGGAATGGTACCCCGAGGCAAAACACCTCGCCCTGCACCAGGGAGCCCTAAATGTAGGTGAAGATCTCAATGAAAGTGGAGGACAAGTGAGAACAACCAGGGCTGAAGCTGTGTCCTCCCGCAGAGCCGTGGGCTGCACCTTTTGCTCCTCAAGAGCTGCTGAAGACGGAGCAGCAGCAGCAATGCCAAGTGTGACTTTGACTCTGCGAGTTGACTTTGGTGATAGAGCGCATTTACACTGAATGCAGATGGCATTTCCGTGAAACCCAGTGCCGCAGCATATTACATCCTTCTAAACAATATTATTAAACTACCATAATAATCACCCTGCTCTTCAATCCAAGGCCTCAAAGCACATTACAGGCAGTAATGAAATAACTCAGACAAGACCAGTGAGAGGAAGAAGGGGATCATTACTGCTGCTGCTCGCAGTCATAAAGCTGTGCTTTCAGACACAGAATTTCATTTTGAGGAGCCAAGCACACAAGCGTCGCCACATACTTCACTCCACTGAAGTCAGGTAGGGATCCTGTCAAGGATTTATCATCGCTTTCCTGATGCTAAGTATTTTAGCTGAAGTTTCAGGTCTTCAGACTCTTCTAACTACAAAAGACTCTCAGCTTTCATTTACAAGAAACAAAATGAAAACAATCCCCAGAAAAAAACTATATTTGTGGATCTGAAGTTGGAAAATCTGTTCAGTCTACCCTGAGACAGAAGGCAAATGAAAACAACAAAAATGTATTTTCTTTTTGTGCTTTGGATACTCCCACTTTCTTAAGGAGCTACAATATCTTCTTGGGGGCTGAGTCAGGATTTCTGTCCGTTTGTGGCTACCAGCCCTGCAATGGTGGCATAAAGTCAGCTGGCTGGGACAAAATCCTGACCTCTGCACAAGGAAGCTGCCCCAAGAGACATCTCCGGATCACACAAGAGCCTTACAGCAGAGCTAAGGAGGGGATTCAGGTCTTAATTACCCCACACTTCACATTAGCGAGGAATTGTTAATACACAAGCAAGTTAACTGGCAATTAACTAGAGCAAACGTGAGGCAAGACCTTGAGGTTCAGACTTGGAGCTGGAGTTCAGAGGAGCCAAGTTCAAACTCACAACTCTCTCATAGCCTTCCTGCATCACCTAAAACCAGCCCCTCACCCGTGAAGCTCCATTTTCCAAAAGCACAACTGCCTCTGACTTAGTACATTGGTTTCTGTGCCGTTAGCAAGGTTTCACCAGCGGGTAAGGAAGTGACCATCTCTCTGTATGTAGGGCAAAGCCCATGACTGGACGGGAGAGCACCAAGCAACAGCCCGGACATCAGCGCTGTCGCTTTGGTGGGCAAACGTGTGACTGCAGTGCTAAGGCCATAGATCACACTGGATCTTTCCTCTTCTGCGTTACACAACATCCCTCATCCGCTGCGACTGACAAACCCAAATCAGTCGGGCCTGCAATGTGTGCAAATATGAAATCAGTGGTAGCAAAGGGGAAACAAATGAGAGTTTCTAACAGCATCTGCTGTACATTTCAGAAATATAACTTGGGTCTTCTTTATTTTTTTTTCAGTATATATTGTGAAATTTAGAAAGCTAACGTTGGTCTAGGTTGCCTACCCCCAAAATGCTTGCTCCGTTTTCAGACCCAACACCAATTTTTCCAGCTTTTGACAGTAAAGGAAGCATTAAATGGGGTGATTGCCCCCCAGGACAAAAAACTTCCATCTCTATCCATAAAAACAACCGAGTAATTTGTCCATGGGGAAGGCGGGAATAGCCATGGTGGATGACAAATGGCTAAGCCATATGCCTTCACTTCCTATCTACAACCAAAAAGAAATCCAGTGGTTATCACCTTACTGTGGAAGCCAGAGCCACAAACAAGAATTTTTGTGAATGATATTATGTCATGTCTTCTCTGCTGCATCAGCAGCTGCTGTTGCTCATATTGGGAAGGTCCTTGGAGCTACCCTGGACCCCTGCATCTGCACCTGACTCTGGTCTTTCCTCCATGCTGGAGACTTGGGGAGGAAGGACTTTGGAGGTCACTGTTGGACTGTGACCATGAACGGCTTTATGGAGGCAAACAACCTGCATTTTCCTACTTAAAAGTCAATGACAATCTGGCACTAATTAAATCAGTGCTTCTTTTCCCCTTTCTGCCTTAAAGAATGATGCTGTGTTTAATTAATTAATAATTGGATTAATGCACTTAAGTACCTGCACAGGGAGAAATTACTAGGGAGTAATGGGCTCTCTGTTCCAGCAGAGAAAGGTACAACCAAAGCCAATGGCTGGAAAGAAGAGGCAGACAAATTCAAATGAAAAATAAACCAGACGTTTCAAAGAATGAAGGAGATCAGCATCAGGAAAAAAAGGCCTTAGAGCCTTTAAATCAGTATCTTCCTGCAATACAGGCTGTAGTCAAACACCAGTTGACATCGCAGTGTAGGAGCAATTAGGTGACTCTCTACAACTTGAAGTGTGGAGAGGGTCAGAGTAGGTGCTCTAATAACCCTCTGACCTTAAGACTATGAATCTGTTCATTCACTAGCCTATCACACTGCAAAAGCCTCTGCTTCCATCCCTAAAACAGAAAATATCACAAGCAGGAAAAATAGAGGAGTTCTCATGCGCTATGCTGTGAGGTCTAGGAAAAAAATCACTTCCATCAGCAAATAAATAAATAGAACAGAATTGGAATAGCGAATAGCACAACAGTATCAAAAATTTAATACAATAATAGCAGAAAAATAATGGTATTACAACTATAGGAAAAGAACTATCATCTTCACTTATTTTTTTTCCTGAAGTTAAAGTAATTCCTTAAATGCAGTAAGCTTTTGAGGGGCAGAGAATTAAATAATTGTCATTTTTGTCTATGTTACATTATATTCCCCTAAAGGGAGGAGATATATATGGGAGGAAGGGGTATTTAATTCTCATGACATGATCTATGGTCAATATGCTGGAAGGCCATGGAAATTAGCACCAACTGTTATCTTAGATGAGAATTTGTATCTAATAGTCTCATACGAACCCAGCTAAATATATTTTCTCATTTCACACTCAGACAATCACTAAGGGTTCAGTCCCACACCCATCTGCAGCAATGGCAGGAATCCCATTGACTTCACTAAGAGCAGGAGAAAACTCATTCCTTGAAGGTGTGACAGCACAATTAGAGTCACTTTTTAAAACGTATCCATGAGACAAAAGACTGAGGTTTGTTTGTTGTTTTGTTTTGTTGTTTGTTTTTTTTTAAAGATTAAATTAGCAAAGGAAATGAACTTGGGCTGCTTCTGCACCAGCTCTGAGGGAGACCTAAACAGCCTGGTGTAAGTGCCAAGGGCACAGCACCAAAGCGTTCAACCCCGGAGCTGTGGTATGAGACCACACGGAAATCTGGGAAGTAATATTTTCAAAAACATCTAAAATTGCTTCTCAAAAGTCACTTTTAAAAATCATTCACAGGCGGTTTTGGTGATTTTACCTGTGGTCGTTGTGCCACCTATCCTACAAATCAATTTTGACTGGGCAGAATGAAAGATGGCAACACAATTCAAGGTGGGGAAAGGATAAACTCTGAAGTAATAAGATTGGGCTGTTATTCATTTACGGTACTTTCACAGCCTGACAGTTCCGCGATTTCTGGGGAAGATTTATCTTATCCTAACAAAATCATTTCTCAAGTGTCATGACTCAAGCGGACCTCTAGAAGGGCCGAGGACTGGGTGCCAGGTGGGAGCTGGGGTCCACCTCGGTGCAGCGCCGTGTGCCCGGCATCGGGCCACCGACGGCGTGGATGCAGTGACGGAGAGGGGATGTCTCTGTTTGGAGGGTGGGAAAAGTGATCCTGCAGCGATTCTGACACCACACCAGCATGGAAAATATCACCCAATTGGAATAATTTAGTCTTAAAAAAAAAAAGTATATGCAACTTGCAATTGCAATTCAGTGAATATTTTTGGGACTCACTTAGGAAGGGTACGTAATGGACTCTATTCCTATAAAGCATTCCTAAGGCACTCAGAGTCACATTTATACCTTTTTTCTTTTTAAAGGCAATGGAATATTCAAATGCATTTTTGTATTTTAAGTGTAATTTCTAATTACATGCACAATTGCTAATCCATCTGTTTACTACATACTGTAAATGTCTGTAGTTATATATGCTTGAATAATTATTGAAAATTAAATATTGTAAACAGTCAAATTAATTTCTCTCAGCATACCAAATTGCAGGAAGTCTGCAAGATGATAAAATATTACATGCCCCCAGAAATGGAACAAGTCACTCCTACCCCACACCTCGCTGAATGTGCTTATTGCTGTTCTGTAACAGATAGGAAACTTTTTAATCCAAAAATTTGTAACAAGAAGAATCTGAAAAGCTCCATTACACTCTGCTATCAGGGAGAGAGTGATTTAAAAGGAATGCGGTCTGAAAGTGTTTCAGCTGTGTTGGAACAAGAAAATCATGTTTCTTACGAGAGGCAAGTTTCTGTTAACACTTTCTTATTTCTATCCTGTTAGAATCACCATAGGAATATAAACAGCATTTTTTTTTCCTTTGTTGATTTATTTATAACATTGCACGGCAATAATGCTATTCAAGAAGCCCCTGAGCAGGAAAAGACGGGAACATACAATATTTGAATATCCATTATCCGTTCCCAGAAGAGACACGTCCTTTCCTCCCAGCTTTCTGGGCAAAACAGAGCTCTGCCATAAAGCCCCTCTACTGCTATGGTCATTTTTGACTTAAACTGTTTGTTATGCGTTAATAGGTTTTTAATCCAGACCAGATCATCTATTTTGAGCTTCTGAATAACAACGGCTGGGGAATTTCACTGCTCAGCTCCTTTGTCTGGACCATAACTTTGGAATAGCACCTTTACAGCTAAAATCATCCTAAGCCAGAAAAACAAGATTATTTCTAGTCTGAAAATCTCTAACCTCACCTTCCACTGACTTTCATGCCTTTTATCTGTTAGATGAAAGAAAACTTTTGTCAGAAATCTGTCCCCATGTAGGCACACACAAACTATGAAGGCATCGCCTCTCAAATTTTTCTTGACAAATTACACAGCTGAATTTCTTCAGCTCCGCATGGTAAGGTCATGCAAATTTTAGACTTTAAAAAAGGCGACTGAGAACCCCAGTGATGTGATCCTTTTAAGTAGATGGCTTGTCGGAGGCCAGGCATGCTTGAAATGAGATGAGAATCTGGCTCTAAATGTTTGACTTCATAATTTAACAGTGAGCCCCACTGCCTACACAGAGAGGCAGCTGAAGAAAATTCAGGATCTTAACTCTGGTGTAGGTGTTTATATGCTCACGGTTATTATACGCTCACGGTTATTATCAATGGGAAATCAGGTACTCAAACACCTTCCTGAATCTTACTGTGGCTGTAGGTAACAGGTCTCTCTCCAAATGCCCTCTACAAAAACCCTTGAGCTACGGTGTAGGAGGAAGGGATGGGGATGCTCCACTAGATATTATGGTTTTTAACTATGCTGAGGACAGTAGCCAGCTTTTCCCAGAATATAAAGGAACTTCACCTCTCAGAAGCACAGCTGGGCATCGTGTTTCAGAAGTTCAGCCTTCCTAGGTGGCTCTACCCTCATATCCCAATGGAACAGCAGCTAAGCCCTTTCATTGGAAGACTGTCACTGTCCTTGTTTTCTCACGAAAAATGAAGAGGAGAGCAGGGAAAAGCCCTAAACTTATATACATGCCATTAAAGAAAAAATTAAAAAAATCCACTTTGAATGTTTTTGCTGAAAAATCCTTTAATTTAAAAAAAATGCAAAATATTAAAAAACAAAACAAAGCAACCCTTTGTAACTTGTGTAAAATTTTGGCAAAACAAAATAATATATATACACATCTCAGAGAAGAGGAAGGAGACCTCTCTATATAGATATAGATGCAGGAGATACATATATATATATATATCTTATGTACAATTTGGGGTAAATCTCTTGCACCCCCTCCCTTCCAGCTGCAGCCCCATGACGAAGCCCGCGGCACACAGGGGCACGCCGGCACCTTGCCAGCAAAGGACAAAACTGCCCGCTCCTCGATTTTAAAAGCACCAAGAGTGCCCAGGAACAAACTCAGCGCTGATCAATACCGCCTTGGTTTTTCTGCCGCAGCCCCATCTGCTTTTCCCCATCTGTTGTCTCAAGCTCCCCTTAAACTGCGAGCTTTTCGGCGTAGCAACCATCTTTTACTCCACTTACCCTGCCAAGCACGGCAGGGTGCCGCCTCATGACAGCAGCTACAAAGGTGCCACAATATTGCAAATAAATATTAAAAGAATAAGTCACCGTTTCAGCTTCCCAAAACGCAGCACAGGTTTTGCTTTTCCCCACTGAGTTCTTAGTTCTGAATTATTTTTCATTACTAAATGAAAAAAAAAAAAAACAACAAACCCAAACAAAATAAAACCCACAATCCCTTTTCCTTTTCTTGCAGGACTCAATGTGAAGAAATTAAGGTATCTTGAGGATATGTCTCTGGGTTGTTGGTTGTTTTTTTTTTTTACCCCAAAGGCACTATCAAAGGTGAGGGTGAGCCTTCATGATTACAAAAGCCAAGCCCATGCACGACTCTGGGTGAAACAGTCCTGAACACGGAACATTTCCTGTGTGATGCAACTGCCTTTATACAGTCAGTTCAACAAAGTATATATTATTTTCTTTGTGTTTTAATCTCTTTTTCTCAAGTTTCTTCATTAGCAAAAATGACCTCTATCTACATAGAAATTTCCTCTTCTCTGACATTTTTGTTTTCCCATTAAATCTTTCATCACGTTCTCACAGTGCTGCACTTCTGGCATTGAAAAAGCAGCCAGGTAAAGAGGTTAGGCTGATGCCTTGCAGGGTGTTTGGAAACCCCAGCTATTCTGCACAATTTGCAAGCAGAAAGTACAAACAGAAGTTTTTGGAGCTGGAGAGGAAGCCTCTTCCTGCAGGCTGAAAGAATAAAACGCCCTTGAGATCCTCCCTCCTCAACACCAGGTAGCTGCAGAGAGGAGGAATCAACAGATTGGAGCTGAGCTCATGAGCAGGGGGTGAAGCCCCTCCATCCCGCCGACCAAGGAAGGACTATACCTAAATCCTGCCTATTTGCTGCTCTGACACGGAGCTGTGCATCATTTAGTACAGGACTCGGCCATTGGCAAGCAAACCCAACTCAAGCTGAGGGGTTCCCACACACACAAATTCAGGTCATTTGCATCTTATTGAGGCAAAGCTGCAGTTCACCCCCTTAGACTAGTCTAGTCTTGATTTTGGTCATGTGCTTGCTTTATATCTTCTCCTTTAATACATAACATTCCCTTAATCAGTTTGGATTACATTAAGTGTTACAAGAAAGAAATAAAAAACACAAGATAAATCCCCTAAGAAATTACAGATTTACTTCAAAAATATCTACAGCATCGTGCATATCTAAGCTATTAATACCATCTAACATTTTTCCATCCCTGCACCTACTCTGGGTAATCTTGTGTGTGTTTATTCTCTCTTTGATCAACCTAATAGACATCTACTCAATAAATTAAATCTAGCAACTAAATGACTCCTTCTGTCATTTGCAGTATGTTCCCAGGTCCAAACACATAGAATAATAAGGAAAAAGAGAAAATTCTCCATCCCTGGTTACCTCTCCTAAAGTATCTCTCTGAATAATACAAATGATGGGCATAAAATATTTCTTCAGAGATTTACAAAAACCCACCTTGTTCTCAAGTTAACAAAAATAACTTGAACATCTTTGAGCAATGACAGCATCTTTCCATAATAGTATCTTCTTAAGGATAAGATGGTGAAATTCTCAGGCGGCACAAACCATATCGTTCAGCTGAAGCTGTAGTACCACAAGCACCTGTGCTTCTTTAAGCAACTGTTTCTTCTTTTACTACTGCACATTTTATTACATAGTGTCTGTGATTCAAATGAAGGTCAGAAAATACAAGCATATGGTGAATGGAACCAAAATTAATCGTAGCCAAAATATTCTCTTGCAGAACAGACTTAGATTTATCTTTTGGGTATCGTGGCTACATTAGAAAAACTGTGTATGTGCACTGCTGTTCATGCGCTGTTAAGTTAAAGTTCAGGAAATAACACTTAGTTTTCAAACCAAATCCCTTCAAGATCTGAAAAGCTACTTGCTAATTACCATACAAATAGATCACTGCAGCACAGATGCCTTGCACGTAACTCATTTGACAAAAACATGAAATTTCTCTTAGAAGGCAACAAACCCACAGCAGATCACGACATTGAGTCATATTCACAGGATACAACGAGGAAACATGTTCTTGCAGAGAAAGTACAAGCAAATGTAACATTGAGAAAGAAAGAGTACAATTATTTGGCAGTAGCCTGGGACTTCAGGGCTCTGGGTTTGCCTCCTCGCTCCACCACAGCATCAGCCAAGCTGCGCCTGCATTAGGCTGATGGAGAAGGGGTTTGCTTCACCCACAGAAGAGACATGAGTCAGCTCTGTCCTTACGTTGCTTGGGAGGCTTCATCAGAGCCGTCCACGTCTCCTTGCCCCTATGCAAACTGGAATCCTTCCTTCCTGTGGGCAACTCACTCCCTTTGGGCCGGAGAGAAAGCAAGGTGAGGAAGGGCTGAAAGGCAGCGATGGGAAGCGGTGGGGTAATTGAAGACAGGATAGGAAATAGGATAGGAAAATAGGTGCTCCTGAGGCTCTCACATGCCAAGATAACTTCTGCACACATGGCAGGGAACCCCGGTGCTGGGCCACCCTTGCTTTCAAGGTTCAGTGGGGCAGCCTGGACTGAACCCGTGCCAGTAAGGCTTTGCATTACATGTGGCCAGTGGCTTTGAAGGCAAATTAAGACCAAATCTTTATTACTAGCATAGGATGAGTTAGCCCCTTCCTTCACCTCAGTTGCTTGCTTGTAAAAAAGGAAAAAAGGGGCTGTTCTACCTTATCTTACAGTGTGAAGGACTTAGCCGCCACGGGAGGAGAAACCACGTAAACACAACAGGAGAGGAAGTCCAGGCACAGCAGAAGCCACGTGGCGATCAATGTAAAAACAAGGTTACAAGAGCAGGGTCCCTTGTAGGGAGATGTTTTTAAGATCTAACTTCAGAGCTCTTAGAAAGTTTTGTATAACATGAAAACTGTGATTAGGGGGGTCTTCCGATATTTAACCCCCAGATACTGGTTTATTTTTATACGTATATGTCTCCTGTTAATTTAAGCTCTGTGCGACTAGACATATGGCGATGCGATCTGTACAATTATATAGATAAGGTCACATACTTAACTGGCAACAGCATGACTAACTTCAAAGAAGTTGTGTCAATCTTTGCGGGGAGAGAAAAGCACTCTCGTTAACATAAAGGAAAGGGGGAAAGAGAGGGGAGAGTAATTTCACAGAAAATAATTATCTTTGGTTATAACAGCATAACTCTGATGGAGACAGAGAGTCAGAAAGAAAAGGAAAAACAACACAAATCCGCTGCTAACCTTGATTTTTGAACAGACAGGTTCAGCTGCACTGCAAGGTGATGAGGCTTTGGAGGCTTAGCAGGGGCTGACACAACCTCATATGTGATGGAAGACAAAGAATAATTAAGAGTTGGTGATTACTGACATAATGATGGCTTATCCAAACACACCTGTCTTCACAGTTGCCTTCTCTTCTTATTCCCATTTACAAGCTTTTTTTTTTTTTTTTTTTTAAATACTCACATGCAGCATAGGTCAATCTCATTCTCCCAGACAGGAAATACCTCCATCCTTTTTTGTTCACACCAAGGATCGGATGTAAACTGAGAGTAAATTACAGCTACAGTCCTTGCCTTTAACTTCCAGTCCATAAGGAGATATTAGAAAGTGCTCACAAAATAAGGGGAAGATACACCATTCAAGCCACTAAAAGTGCCTGTCGTAAGATGACAATATGAGTGTATTCATTGCAACGGAGCAAAAGGGAAAAATGGTGATTCATTATTGTCTGCTTGGGATTTTCAGGGTCCAACATCATAGATAGGTGCAGCACCTCTGACTGTTGAGCAAAAGCTAAATACAATTACTTGATTGATTAAAAAGCAGTAGGAAATAAAAAGAAAACAAAAAAAACCAAATTCCCCCCGCCCCCGATTCCGAGCCTTCCCCTCATCTGGGCTAACATCACAGCTTTATTTTCCTCCCCGGAGCTCCCCCTCCGCAGCCCTATCCCTGTAGGAACGCCACGCTCACAGGCTCCACATCTCAGCATCCCCAACTCACCAACCTAATTCCCCCTGCCAGAGTTCAGGCTTGGACCACAAGCAATTACTGTAACGCAGCGGCATTCGCTGCTATTAGCATAATAATGTTCGGAGGGATATGACAAGTATCCATAGCATATGCATTGTGCATACATTTAACAGGGCTGTGACTCGGTACTTGCGGTACACAGTTTCACCCAATCATCTCAATTATGTTTCTGTCATCGATAATAATTCTATCAAGAGTATTTGGCTACCTGGGAGTGAATGCAACAGCCCTAATTACAAATTAGTGAAGGAATAGTGTAGCATATGAAAAAGGCAGATGGTTTTTGGACGAGTTCTGCCTAGTCATGGCTTCTGGAAATTTATGAGTAGAGAAACTGGACTGACAGACAAGGTAGAAAAATTAGTGTAACAGCTAAGCTGACAGCCAGTCAGTTCTAAACAGGACAGAAGATCTGCTCTGCTGGTGTTTTTGAAAGTAAGAAATGATTGCTGTAATGTACAACAATGTAAATTTATGGGATTAATAGCAAAATCCTAGCTGTTCCGGAATGGGTGCTGGGGCAGGACAGGAGGGAACTTTTTGGTTATCAGGCAGTAACCCTCTCCATCAGCAAACACCGACTCACTGGCCCTCACTACGCTGTTGCCCTTCAGACATACCTCTACTGAAGCAAACCTGGGGAGCTGGGGAGTTCAGATTAAAAACTGATGTCGCATTGAGTAAGTGAAGACACAATGGTCCAGTCAAGGCAATGGAGATACTCCTGAAGCTTCTTACTGTGAAACGGGACTAAAAAGGTCATCATGGAGATCTAAAGAAAGGTTAAAATTTCTATAAGCCACGTTTAAATCTGCTGATTACAAAGAAATGGCATTTATGAGCAGTATTGTGTCTTCTAATGTCGTTTTGAAAGAGGCACTTGATACCCGAGACATCCAGCAATCTCAACTGTATTCAGTGCTTCATGAATCAAAACCCACTGCCAGCAGAAATCAGGTCTGTTCAGGAGACATGATAAAGCCGGATTTATTATTTTATTAATAGCAGCATTACTGTAGCCTCAGCTAAGGTGACACAGCTCACGCCTTTATACCCTCCACAGATAACAGATACGGAGTAAGGAGGGAATCGCTGCCAGGGAGGAGGGAAGAGATGGGCTGGCTGAGCTCAAATTTTCTCATTTTCAGTGGAATCAGTGGTCTGGCACTAGACTTACTTAATCTGAAAAAGTTTTATATTCCTCTTCATCCTACCATTTCAGAAGTGATGCTCCTCTTTCTTTTTATATGCCTATGAATACATGACTGTGTGTGGATTTCTATTAATGCTGATATGCCTGAAAAATCAATAGCTTGCATTTCCACAGCCTATTTGATCTGCAAACTGTCTACTCTGTGAATTAATTTCCAGGACAATCACATGAGGTAAGAAAATATTTCCACTTACACAAAAAAAAAAAAAAAGAAAACCAGTGAGGTTAGGTGACTCACTCAAAGTCAAAAGAAGAGTTCATGTCACTGCTGGGCTGCAGCTCAGGAGTTAATTGAACATCTACTCTGGGGAATAAACGTGCACTGGCAAGCAGATGGACTTGATGATTTACATCCTGTCCTCCCTTCCCCCCCCCCTTTTTTCTTAATTATTACTATTATTATTGTTATTATGACAAGTTCCTTGAGGCAGGAACTTTGTCTAACATGCTGTACAGTGCCTAGCAGGCTTTTAGGTCCCACTGTGATTAAGTACATAACTCCAGCATCCACGGTCCTTTGATTTGCTAGCTGCTAACCCTGGCCTCAAACCACTGGAAATATGGTGTCTAGTAACAAATAACCCATCCCAAAGTTGAAATTAAAGCTTCTAAAATGCTCAGAAGCTCAATTTTTAACAGCGAGCGTATTATAAAGAAGTCATTAAGAGTCACGCTTTTAAATAATATTGAGAAGTGAAAGAAAAGAGAGTAGATCATTTGGCGTGTGTTGATACAACATAAATTACAGAAAGTGGAAGCCAGCCAATGCACTAAGGGAATTACATTGTAAAAATCTGTTTTAGTTCTGGATAGCTACAGACCAGTGATAGGCTGGACTCTGCAACTGTTGTTGAACTCGGCGTTTGTACAAACAGCCTTGGAGACCACAGAAGGAAGGAAGACCAATGCCTCAAGTTCACCTTTGATTGAAAAGACCTACAGTCAATGGTTTCATCCTCTGCAAGGTCTTCTATAGTCTTGGACAGGTCAGTTGAACTGCAGGGACACTTACAGCGTGAATGGCAGCGAGCACGACGTGATCTGCATGGCCAGTTTACATCACACGCAGAGCTGCCAAACAGAGCTCCGTGCCCAACGCATGCGCGGGAGTTGCTGCCAGGCGCCCTTCAGAAGGAGCCTGCAGTGGGAGGGAGGTGATCTGCAACACCCTCAAAATTCAACACATGAATGTCCCAATTTGATCACTATAGCACCTAAAATGTGCTCTGGAGGAAGACAGCAGGTTAGACTACACAATCCAAACAAACAAAAAAGCTAAAGGCCTTCATTTACAAAACGGTGAAGACCTTATTTCAGAGGAAGTTTACGAAGAGTTTAGCAGCACGCAGAGCATCAACTGCAATGTCAGGCAGGTCCCCCAGTAATGCAGACAACCCTTTGTGATGGGGTGGGAGCTGGGACAATCGGTGGTCAATGAACATAGAAAGCTGCCCATTCTTAAAGAATAGACTTTTATTTTTCTTAAGAAAGGAGCATGAAATTCCCCTTACAAGAACAAAGTGACAAATGGACCAAGGTAGTACTAAGTTTAGCTTGACATTATTGACCTAAAGTCCCTTAGAAATGTCATCAAAAAGTAATTTTGTTTCATCTTTTCGAATAGTCCAGCATTTACCTTTAATTATTACATGATGGAAGATTTTAAATACCCCTTGCGTTACAGAACCAATGGATGTTAGTCTTTCTCCTCACCCAATGCAACTTGGGTTTAAACCTGAAAAATGTGCAAGGGGACAAAGGGATGTGTAGGGACTAAGTTGCCTCCACTTCCATTCCTTGTCTGTATGGCCTTTTGCATCACCCACAGTATGGCAGGAACGTTAATAACTGGATTATTAAGATCACTGAAGTTTGCCTCCCAGGACAAGCGGTCTCCCCTTGAGATGGTATCTACTGCAAAATCCCAGCAGAGTTGAAAAATTCTGGAGTATTTAACAGCCTTTTTGCTGTGCTGGAAAAAAAAAAAAACAACAAACCACATATGACAAACATGGGCCTCGGAGAACAAGAATTTATCGCAGAGTCCCCAAAATGCTCTCCTGAATATATAAACCACTATTCTTTCTCTCTCCTCTCTGGCGTACCTGTATTTCTGGGCTGAGAAGAGGCACTGGGCAGCCAGCACCTATACTGCTGGCAGCCTTCAGGACACAGTGCAGCAGCAGAGCACTGGATTTAGCTCAGCCTGTGAGAGCAAAGAAGACGTGTGGGGATTCCTTGGGAAAAACCGAAGAAAAACTTCCATAAAAATCAGGCTGTATGGCAGGAGGGTGAAGCACGGGTTCAGTATGGCAGGCTAAACGTGGCATTCAGCCCCAGCAGGATCCTCTGCCGGCTGGCTCCGTGAGTGCAAAAGAAAGCAAAGCCCGGCCTACTGAGGAGAGTAGCATTCATATCAATTAAATTCTGACGCTCACTAACCCCATATTAGCTTATATAAATATTAATACTCCTTCAGCATGAAAATATCCACTCTCTTTCCAAATCTAGGTGCAGATGTGACAGGTCAGAGACAACTTCCAGAGGCAGAGAATCGCTGCTCTGGGAAGATGTACTGACCTATATATACTACTTCTAAACCCACTAGTACATTCTGCCTTAAATACTGCAGCAAATACTATTTTTGGAGTGCCAGGGGTCTGCCTCTGTTTAAAAAGCGCCAGCAAGACACTAAGCAAGATGTAATCGAATTTTTCAGACCCACCAGCATAATTTTAGAGTAAATTCATTAACATCAATGTGCACCAGAGTGAAATTTGGTCTGCTGGCATGTTAGTTAAAATATCTCTTAAAGTAATCTACATAAGACTGAAGAGAAGCTTATTGGGTTTGTCCAATATATGTGCAACAATAAACAAAATAATGTAATGGTTTGAATTAAAATTCATTGTTTTCTTCAGAGCACAGAAAAGCAATAAATCAACGCAGTAAATTACCCCTGTGCTGTGCTGTGAAATTAACACACATATATGAAATAAAAATAGGAATTTACAGCCCTAATCAATCAATTTTTTTTTATTACCTCCATCATCTGTTTTATTTACCTTCCTCCACATCCCTCTCACCCCAAAATAACTCACTCGGCTCAGGGCAGCGGCGGCACTCCCACGGGCTTGGCTGTGAGCCGGCCAGCTCAGCCACTCCACCAGCAGCTCTGCCCTCCTCCTCCTTCTCCTTTTCCTCCTCCTCCTCCTCCTTCTCAGCCCCGTCTCATGCCACCCACCAAGGAGCAAAGCCCTGTGGCCCCGTGTTCTGCCAAAGCAAGCCTGAGCCCACCATGAAAGCCAGGCTCAGAGGGAAACCCCTGGCTCCCCCAGCAGCCACACTGGTTTAGGCTGACCCACAGTTGCCGGAGGAGCTGAGAACCAGGAATGCTTCCATCACCGCTGCGAGCATGGCATGGCTGGGAAACCAATGCATAGGGGATGCCTTTTCCTGTGGCCATGTAACCTGGAGAGATGCTTCATCTATTTGAAAAACACGTTACCTACCCCTCTCACAGAACTGTGCCTTACAATACCTCCTGCCCACTGAAAATAAAGAAAAATCCCAATTTGCCCTCTCGGACCTGCTAAACTTAGGCGGCAGCAGTCTCCACCAGTTCGTGGAACAAGGCTGCCTTGTTCTCAAGCACGAATGATTTACGGTTTCACACGTACCCAATGTGCTACATTATTCACTTAGTGCTTGTACCTATGAATATCAGCTCACGAGATAAAAGAGCAAGCCGAGGCGTAAACTGATGCTCGGCTGTATTTTAGAAAAAAATAATGAAGGTGAGAAAACAAAGACCTTCATGGGAGACTGCCCACGCTGCCATTCCATACCCAGCCAGCTGCACGCGGAAGGGCTGCTCATGTTCCTGTCCTCCTCCCCCGGAGCACCCACATAAACCCCGAGCCCGCAGGGGACTCTCCCTCGCCACCCATGTGCACTCGTGTTCCAGCAGCAGAAGCAGCCCCTGGCGAGAGCACGAGCCGCCGAGGGTGACTTCCGTGACAAAGTCTTCCTCTCAGCAGCTTTTTAGCAGCTTTTGGCTCCTGCAGGAGCAACTCTTCCTTCTCTCCAAAACCCACAGAGCAAATAGCAGGTGATAATCCTGAAAGGTCTGAAGACTGCCATCAAACAGATCCAAACGCATGCGATGTATTTGCAGTTCGACAGTACCTAAAATAGCCACCTAGAGTTGTGCCAGTCTATAAAAATGCAGGAAGTGACAGGTTGTCTACTAAAAAGTTTCTTCTACCTACAGACATGGCATACAAGGAGTATCGTTGCTTCCGCTATCCAGATAGTCAATTAAGATTGTAAGATTTGCCTGCAGTTATGGTCCTATATCAGAACTGGGAACAAAACCTGGACTGCCTATGTCCCCGCTTGGTGCCTTCATGAGATGGCAACACACGTAGTGGTACACATGCCCCCAGGAATCCGTGTGACCTGCGTGAGCTATAAAGCAGCTGAAAGTGAGCTCCAGGGGAAGGCAAGAACAGTCATTGCTGAGCTCCAATGACCACTGAGAAGGAGCACGAGACTGTGCAAAGGTGGAGGGGGACATGCCATGAGCAGGGTGCAGTGACACTCAGGGGTATTCCTCGTCGTACCAGCAAGGACCACCTAAGAAGAAGCTGGGATTACCCACTACGCCCAGGCTGTGCTGTGCCCCTCAGCGCTGCAGATAACCACATCGTCTGCAGTCAGGGCAGGACTGTCTGAAACACCACCCAGCCACCCTCCAGACGCACGCCATAAACTATGACATGCCCTGTGTCTTCATAAGAAACCCAGCTTTGTCGGTATAAAGCACCAAGTCCAAAAACTAAGAAAAAGGGCACAGGAGTTCAAGGCTAGTAATGCCTTATTCTCCATCAACAGTAATAGATTTCTTGCTGCAATATAGCCAGGTAATCTAAGGAAGAGATCTGTGAACCATGATCATTGCTTCTTCGCAGCGGAGGAAGCCAAACTCCTTTCTCTGACCTGTCTTCCTGAGGCTCCAGATAATCTGGGTTTAGGGGATACTCATTTCTGGCTGCAAATCCAGCAAGAGGTTTAACCCTGGGCACATTAGCAAAGCCCAGCCAGTAAGGGGTTGGAGAAACTTCTTAGCACCCCAAGCGCATCCATACGCTGCAGCCAACTCCCTGTCTTGAGTCAACGCCAACTTCTGCTGCCTCCCACGAAAGGATGTAAAAAATGTAGGATGCTGCCTTCGTGTTGCCTCTCAGCACCTGACTACTCACAGGAGAGAGATGTCAGTTTGTTGGCATTGTTTAAACTTGTAAAGTGACACAGAAAATAAAAGATCCCCTTTCTCACGAACGACTGCTCTCCCCTGACAGCAGGAGCACGCTCGCTCAACCCACGTACAGGGCAATTGCCGCATATTTGGGTTCACATGAAACCTTTTCATCTTGATTATACAGCACACTGCCGCATTCGGGGCTGCTGTGTAAAGCACTGCATGAGTTATTGCTGTGCTGAATCCCAGCATGCAAACGGGGTCGGGATGCTACAAACCTCTTCTGCGGGTGCAGAAGTCACCCGTATAAAACAACCAGAGTGTAAATTGCTGTTTTAGAGAAACTAATGCACCGCAGGGTGATGGCTGAAAGGAGCCTGGCCAGAGACCACAGGGGCACTCTCTAGAAAAATCCACTACGCTCTTATTCCTCGGACATCAGCATCCTGTTGGGAGAAAGCATCCTGATACCAAGGCTGGGCAGGTAGAACTGGCCACACTTCCAAGGGAGGATGAGATCTTTGTGTTCATGACAAACCTCCCTTTTGGGACAAGGCACCTCTGTGCACACATGCTCTATCGACCCCAAAATTTTGAAAGGCAAAAACAAAGTAAAAGAGGCCGCCCTGCCCGGCTCTCACTGCTCTGCATTTGGCATGGAGCAAGGTGGACAGGAGGTGACGGTTTATGCCTGCCATGACAAATCCCAGCCAGCCACCAGCCAGGATGCTCACCAAACGCAATGGGGGCCCTTTGGGGGTTACCCAAGCAGCAAAGTTACTCATCCTGAAGCCTTAAACCCTCAGACAGCAATTTCCTTGGCGCAAAATGAAGACGAAACATCTTCAGCGTTCAGTGCCATGACAGAGAATGAAGATCTCCTTGTCAGGGAAAAATATCCTGCCCGATGCTCCAGCAGGATGAAGAGCCACCCCGCACTGTGTGCTACCAGGCCAGGGGGCTGTGGGGCTGCAGCGCGCCCGGCTCTGGTCCTCGGCACGGCCTCATCCCGGCTGCCGTGCGGATAAGGGGAACTGTGCCGAGCAGGTTGCTCTGCGGGAGGAGCCGACGGGAGGGAAGCACAAGCATTAAACACTGCGGAGTCCTAACTCTGCTACTTTGCCCAGATGGGATTTATGGGGTGGGGAGGGGGAGAAGGGATGCAGATGGAAGAGCCATCTTCGGCCATTTCAAGTGTTAAAAATAAGTGAGATATGTGCCTTAGGGCTCGGCAGATTGAACACAGCGATTATACATGCTCACTGATTCTTCACCTGGGCTTATGCCTGAAAAGATCCTGACCCCTTCTTATGCCACACATTGCAATAGGTTTGCCCAGCCAAATGTTGAAAATGTATTTAGTGAACATCATTTTCCTACACCAAATTAAAAATCTTCCCTCTCTGGTCTACTCCTGGTGTTCTAGCCACTCAGAAATTTGCAGCAGATACAAATAAACATTTTTTTCAAAAAAATCAAGGCCCTAGAACAAAACCAGGAGCATTACAACCAGCATGAGAGCTGTGTGAATCCTCTGAACTACTTTGATAAAGATCAACCTATTGCTGCGAAAGCCGACCCAATTCTCTAGCTGCGAACCATGCTGGAGGGTCACCAGCAGCCAGAGAAGCGAGGGACGGACAGGTACATGCCAGAGCGAGGACACCTGTGGCCAAGCATAGGTAGGCACCCAGCAGAGCATCCATGAACTCGGGCTACATCTCCTGGGGCGATTTCTTCCTCAACGAGGCACCCGGGAAGCCTGGGTCAGCAAAGGCACCGAGGGTACAGAGATGCGCAGAGCCCATCTGCACGGGCACAATGCTCCACCGCCAGCCAACAACAGCACTTTAACTTAAAACAACCACCGTATCTGCAACACTGTACCCACAGGCTACATCCCCAGCCGTTACAAATCAATGCAAACACACGGTGGTTTGTTTTTTTTTCTAATGGCCAGAGGGATTTTTAGGTCATCTAAACTGTCTTTTTGTATAGAGCAAGCTGTAGAAATACATCCAGCTACTGTAATGTGGAGCCTAATTACATGTGCTGGACAATCATCGTGCCACTTACTTCCACGGTGCTTACAAAGGACAAAACGCCACTCTGTGAAGCGCAACAGCTTGAATCTGCTTCCTAACATTGCTCGGCAGACCCAGCGTAGCAAAGTCTCATCCCTATAGACACAGGGAAGAGGCAACAGCCAGCAGCTATTTGGTGACCTAGAGAAGAGCGATCGCTGCAGCAGCACATCTGCAGCACGTCATCTGCCAGCGTGCTCGTGTACGGATGCGAAAGAGGATGCTTTAGACACATACAAGATGCTTTAGTCACCTAACTAACCAGAAAACAGAGGTTTTGAAAGCAGTGCCATGCCAGTGGATCCTGGAGGGGAGCAAGGTGGTAAACATTTAAATCGCGTATTCCCACCACCACAAGGCAGCAGGATTTCATTACCTGTTTTGGGATTGATTACAAAGAAGTTCTGGGGATTTCCACTTGTAATCCGGTAAGTCAGTTTTTCATTAGTGCTGGAGTCAGGGTCCTGGGCTTGGATCTGAATGACAGATACATCCTTCGGGGAGTTTTCCATGACGGCTGGGTAATAGATAGGCTCAGAGGTGAGGGGGGCGTTGTCATTCACATCCTCCACTTCAATGTAGACTTCGATGGTTGTGTAGAGTGGGACGACACCATGATCAGTCGCATACACCGTCAACCAGTAGGATCTGGTCGTCTCCCGGTCAAGAATATCTGCTGTGTAGATAACTCCTGCAGAAAAAACAGCAAGCAGAGGATCTCAGGAATAGGATCAATGAAATGTCACATCTATTTTGATTTGGCTGTACTATAGAAATGTGTTCCGCGTATAACAAATGTTCTACCCTTAGAAAAATTAAAGTTGTACATAAAACAAAAACGTAAACTTGAACTCGGGCATTGAACCCTGATCAACATCTCAGTCCTTTGTCCCCAGAAATTTTTGTGTGTGTGCGTGCGAGTGTCTGTAAAAAGATGGCTCTTCATAAAGTGTCCTAATGTCATAGCCAATTCTTTGCCAGCAGAATAACAGAAGAAACACCGTCATTTTCTGCTGGTGATGCGAACTTGTATAAACCTTAGTAGAGAGGGCTATCGCCACTGACAATGAATTGCACAAGAGAAAGTGGCTTCTCTTTTCAAGCTCCTGCCAGCGTCCTTGCTGAAGAAAAAAGCCGAGGTGGCAATTTAAAATAAATACATTCAAGTTCAGTAGACAGTAAATTTAATAATGAGATCACTCACTGCACAATGCCAAAATCTTGGATTATCAGCAATCAAAAGCTCATGTAATAGCTCTTAGACAACCAGTATATCCTCTTTTATCACATAGGAAGGGTTTGGCCACTCTACTACTGATGTAAGAAAACATCAGCTGTTTTCCTACTTGGTCAAAAGTGTGTTTGTAACAGAGCCACAAAGAGACATGGCACCTGCCACTCCACCACCTCCATGTCTGCATGGTTCCTGCCACGATGGACTTCTACCCACCTCATTTCTTCCTAAAGTGATTTAGAAGTCCATCCTCCTCCTGAAATGAACACCAAAACCACAATGACTTTTATAAAAACAGATATAGGGCCCTGAAACCAGAAACACCTCCAAGCACTGGAAGACCTGCCCGTATTTGCATAGTCCAAACCTTCACTGACTTGAGCACTGACCACGAATGCACAGAGCATCAAGTACACCAGTACCACACACACAATCACCCCAGCGTCAAAATATGCAAATGCACTTTCCCACCACTTCTGTGACACATACACCAAGAACATCTTCCTCTCTTAATACAGCATTATTAAGTCTTGGGCGACAAGTGGATCTCAAGCTTGAGACATACTAAAAAGGACAGTTTGCAGGCCATCAAGTCATGTCATTGATAGAAACTGGTGGAGAAGTTGCAGGGCAAGACAGGAACACAAGAAACCTCAATTTAGTCTCAGATGTGCTTGATGCAACTTCGAACAACATCATTATCAGTTAACCACCGAGGAAAGAGCTGCTGTAAAATCAGTGCTAATAAGGGATGTTCACGTCTCTGTGGTTTTTTTTAAGTATCAGACTGCACTGAAAGTTTCTGTGAGAACCTGAAGTCTTAGACAGGCTCCGTGTTCAGCCGCTCTTCAGAGCATGGGCTGCCAAGGAGGGATCCTCCTTGCCAGTCCTATCAGGAATCCTTCTTAATGGGGTATGTAAAGTTCAGATGTGATTTATCTACGTTATTCCTCAGCCTCAATCTTACAACCTATGCATCAAATCTGGCTTTTTAGATTATACCAGCAATTAATCCCTTTATGACACTGGATTCAGACAAGACCTTTGGTTTTAAATTTAACTGGTAACTCCATTCCATTTCTTGAAGAGCAGCCATGAAAATGATGGCCCTGTGCTGCTGAGACAACAGCAGAAGGGATGGATTTGATGGCCTGATAGAGCTTCTGATGTCTAACAGTATGAAAAGCCCCGGTGCAAGCTTCGCCAGACATTTCACAGCAGAACACGTTCTATACTGAAGTTTACCGGCAAACACACTAAATGGCTTTTATGAGGGGTAGCAGCAAGAGGCCAATGATGTAACATCTGTCCTAAGGGACTGCCACCCCTGGAGTAAGACAGAGAAGCCCACCCAGCAAGAAGGGATGCTGCCTGTCCCCAGGGAGCCAGGCCCTGGCTCCCGACATCCCCCATCCGACTCTGCTCTGGGCAGGAGGCAGCACAGAACCCACCACACCGTTACAGAGATGCCTGACTTCTTGCCCTTCTCGTACAGGACACGTCTTTTTTAAAATTTTCTAAGTCTTGTTTTCAAGTTTGGATTTTTTTATTATGTTTTTTAATGCTAGTTTGAACTGAGAAGTATTTTCCTACTATTTGATCAACCATAGAGAGAGGAAGGGGAAAGGAGCAGTACCAATTCCAGCCATGTGCGGGCTTAGGTCTTTTTCTAGTGACATCAGATTCATGTCCTTCTTGCTCAGATGTATTATTCACCCAACAAAGGTGAGCAACGCAGCACTGGAGGACAAAGGCAGAGTGTATTCTAAATATTCTTGTCGGCAGCTGCCTGTGCTACATAATGACTTTCTGTAGAAACATGGGTGAAATATGTAGTGAACCGTGATGAAAATGCCTAGAAGTCCAGAAGAGAAATTACATCGCAGGGATAAGAAGAGCCCGTAATAAATGACGCCCCATGGAAATAAATAAACAAATAGCAAAAATCCATGTGGGCAAGGATGAGGCAAAAAAAGATGACCATCAGTGCTCCTAGAGATGTTGATTTATTCAGAAGACAAGAAGAATTATTTTAGATCATTAAACAAAATTTGAAATAAGTAGGGTTTTCCCCCAGTGAGAGCACAGAAGGTTTTAGCAGATTAACCTCTGTTTATGAAGCTGAATTTCACTAATGCTGAGCTGATAATAAATCTATCTTCTGAGTCGTTCCTTCATTTTATGACTCCTGGCAACAGTTACTTTCCATTTCTGTATTTCAGAAGGAAAGGATCATTGAACAAGTGTTAGCAACTGCCAACGGGTCTGCTACACTGGTTCTTCTTTTGACTTTTGATTTATTAAAAGGTCCCAGAAATAAATTAATTCCTTTTGCTCAATATGTCTTGTCATTACACCTGTCACCACCACACAGCAGCTTGATAAATAAGTAGAAGGTCTTTGTTCGCTGTCAGATTTTCCATGTGGAAACCCTTCCGCTGCCTCGGGAACACCTTCTACCATGCTCTCAAATGCCCTGCACAAAATGCCTCCTTTCTGTCTACCCAAATATGGGCCTAAAGTTAGTACCCACAGGAATACACGTGCTGCCCAAATATTTAACCAATCTGTCTACGTAGATATGGGTGACACCTTCCAGATGGATGTCAAACGTCATCTTCATATGAGGTGTTAACTCTGAAGACTAATGATGACGCTGGATTATCAGCACTGCTTCTTTATCATTATGGCATGGAAGCAAAAAGGCTGACAGAGCTGGCATCAGGACCTGCAAAACATTCCCTGGGGCAGTCCGTAGGCAGGCTCTCACTCACTTTAGCTGAGTGAAATTATGGGAAATGCCAAGAATATCCATGGATAAGACCACAACAAATTCAAAAAAGACCTCACTCCAAAGCTTATAGATATTAACAGATACAAAAGACAGAACTTCGTTTTCAGGGCCAGAAGAGCAGAGGGAAGGAGAGGCCTTTGGGAGCAGCTCTAAGGCTTTTCTTGGACAGCTTTTGTGGTGAATTCTTCCCAGCCCGCTAATTAGAAGGGAAACATGAACAATGTGATGACACCTGAGCTAAACAAATCAAGAAGTAAGAAGAAACACCAGCAGAGATCCTGAAAATTTCAAAGTGATTAAAAAAGAAAAAGTTTCAAGATTTTGCAGACGCATTTCTGAACGAGACAGAAAAAACAGATGTTCCCATCCACTGGGACACTACGCCACGGAGGCACTACTGCATTTCTACATGAGGCAGCTGAAATCCAACCGAGCAGCCTGTAAGCCAGCTCTTTATGTCACCCTCGGCCAGATTTTGCAGTATCCCTGAAGGACTGAAGCCAGCACTTCCGCAGGCCCAGGGCAGCCTCAGAAATAAAGCCAGCCATCAATCCAAAAAGAGGTGCCACCGATACGCTTGCCACTGCATTCCTCCAAGCACATTTGCCCTATGCGATTCGCCGAGTACCACGTGCATTACGAACACTGTAAGTGAAAAATAACAACGGAGTGCATTAATCGCTGATTAAAATCCTGGGCACATTTATATGTAAATTAAGTGCAGCCCTTGGGCTCGGCGATGTGCCAGCAATGCAAAGGTTGTGGTGCTTGTTTCTCTTAAAGGCTTGTTTTCCCTCTTTCCCGGGGAAAATAATGGGATAATGTTTTCTGTATGGCTCCTGCAAGTGGCGCACACTGAGACACTGCCTTATGAAGGGCGAAGGCTGAAAAAAAAGGGGTGAGAAGCTACTGGCTATAAAAGTGGACAAAGAATCAGCGAACTGGATTTCCCTCCTTCCACTCCCCCTGATTTGCTGCACATCTTTCAGCAGACCACTTCAAATGACGTGGTCCACTCAAAATTATCTGAAAGTTATGTATTTACTATAGCCATGAGAAGCTCTTAAAACAAAAAGGGATTAGAGAAAAGCATTATTTCTTTCCTCACCTCTTTTTTGCCCCCTGTTTGTTTACCTTATGTGTTTGACAGTACTTTGTGTATAGGTCAAGTGATGAATGGACCTGCCACAGCTCTGCAAGAGAGTGTTTACTGGAGCTGTCAAGGCCGGGTGTTTACATAGGTGCCCATCGCCATGGATATCTGCTTCACACATATGTTCCTCCTAAAAGTCAGATCATCCTTCACGAATACTCTCAATAGTGCAAACACTAAAAGGAGTTCAATTCTGTTTAGGTTTTTTCAAGGTAAGATTAAAAGACAACTTGGTGGTCTGTAAGAAGGTGGGCAAGGAAAAGTCAGAGGAGAGTAACGAGGCTCTTTAATCTAGCTGAGAAAAGCAAATTGAGGTCTGATGGCTGGGAGTCAATGGCAGAAAAAGGAGAGTGCAAATACTGAAAGTGGAGGAGTCTGGCAGGAGCAACTGCTTGCCAGGGACAGGCCAGAATCTCCCATCTTTTGGCATCTTGGTACTGGGGCAAGACAATATAATCTATTCTTCTATCCAAGTTATTGACCTAGATGCAAAAAATAACGTAGAATGTGATTTTGCTGAGTGACTCAGTAGCCTGTGTTATAAAAGTTGCCAGTGTAAGTAGTCATACTCTCAGTTTCGGCAAACGATGAACAAGATATGGGGAGGTTCCTGCACAGACAGAAAAAGGACTGGTTTGGAAGTATCTGCTACTCCTCCAAAAACTTCTATCACACAGAAGTATTACAGAAAATCCCGTAATTATCTCTTTTTCAAAATACTGCAGTGGTTTTGCAGGGGGGCATCCTGCTTAGCACCACCAGCTCTTCCCAGTCATCCAGTTGAGAAGAGCCTCAATGACAAGATGTTGCTTGCTCTTCTCATCCCTTTTCAGGAATATGAGGTAATTGCACAAATCAGCATCTCAGATTGGGAAACCAGGAAAGCCAAATAAAGTGAACAGCCCACTTATTCCCAATGCCTGACCCAGGAATGGCCACAGAGCGGGGCAGGAGGAGTGGTAGGCAGCAACGGCAGAACCTGTCCTCAGCACAAGCTGAAGCACGGGAGAGAGGTCACCCTACAGCAGCACACTCACAGATATTCCCAGCTGCCAAAGTGTGGGATGCCCCTTCCCACTCAAAGCCAGATCCTCACTAGTGCAAATGCAAGGTTTAGTGGTTAAAGTAGCTATAAAAATATATAATCTTTAAGCTGACTGAAGGACAAATGGTGATGGATGCACCTTCCTGACTCCAGCCCCTGGGGCAAAGGCCACGTCAGCTTCTGCCACGCGAAGTGTGACAAAAACGCATTTCCCGAGTTCCGAGTCTGCCTCTGACTCCTCCAGCTCCAAAACAAAGGGCCTCAGTGCAAACCAGCTACAAAGTAGAGGCTAGTTTGTCTCCAAATTAAAACGAGAGGAATGGGTCAGTCGGGAATGCCGACTGACAGCGGAGTACTCAGGGTTCTGTTTCATCCCTCAAAGGAAGAAAAGAAAAAATCACTGATTCTGAAATGCTACTAATTATTCACGACCCTCATCAAAGACTCTACGAATCTCATGGCAGTAAACACAACACCTTGCTCATCACCGAGCCGTCAGCCAAAGGTCCTCAATTCCATTGCCCTGCTGGGAAACAAACAATAAATAAATGCAGCTTTAGAAGAAAACAGTTGAATAATGAGTTGGGTTTTTTTTTCCAAAATTTGTCGGTCTAAACTACGTAGGGGGAAGAAGGAGCTTACACACCTCATCCAGCTGCACCAAGATGAAGACTTTACACCCACCTACCCGCGCTCCTGCCCCGGAGCTCTGGCCGGATCCTGCCCCCACACATCGTTGCACAGGGGGGGCATGGAAAGATTTGTGACTGTAAACGCAAATGCCAGAGCTAATCCGGATTCCTTGCATTAAGAAAAGACGTGATTTTTGAAGGACACTTAGCAGAGAGCTATCGTAGGCAGGAAAAGTTTAAAAATACTGCAAGCCCATTATTCATCAAACCAATGAATGTAAAATCAACCAAAATGGCATGATTTGTAGACGGGAATTTCACACCCAATTAAGGAAGAAAATTTACGATTTCAAGAAAGCTAACATTACGCCTAACCCATATATTTTTTTATTTAGGTCCTTCACATAGAATGGTTCTGTGTGTATAAAATCAGCGCATACCTCTTTTAGGAGATATTTATTTCGTTATTTCCATTAAGGGTAAACTGTAAATATAACCCACAGGATTAAACAGTTTTAGCGTAACGAAGACGTGAACCTGAGCACCGATGCCAGAGCGATTCAGCACACTGGGGCCACCAAAGCCAGTGGGAATCAGAATAAACCATACATTATATTCACCCCTTTTTAAAGTCTTCTCGAGCCATGAATCACCAGTGCCAGTTCTGAATACGGACGGCGGTATCACATCAGCCACAAACTCAACCGGAGCATGAAGGAGACCTATCGCTCATCCCCCCCACCGCTCGCAGCCGGCAGCTTTGAAAATCAGGCTCCTTACTTTGGTGATTAAGCGCTATTTCAGTGCCTTCATTTAAGCCCCCCCATTGTGCCAAGCGTGGCCTCCTGTTTTTATTTTATTGCACAAATTTCGCAGGCTTTACTGCATATTAAAACGCAAACCCAGCTCCTATTGAAGCGAATGGAAATATCCCCATTGACTTAAACGGAGATTAGATCATGCCCAGGAATGAGTCCAAAAGCAATATTAACTTTGTGAGACTACCTAGAACTTCCTAATATTCTTTTGTCTGGTTCAAATATAAAACATATATAATAAACCATGCTTGACAAAAAACGCAAGACAGGTAACACTCCTGTCTAGGGCTTAGCTTTTAATTTTCTCTTTTTTTACAGATGTTTTGAATGTACAAATTTACTGTTACCTTAAAACACAGTTTCTGCAGTGAATATTACGTCTCATTTCCCAGAGCAGTAAAAGAGAATTAGAAAGCCAATCCTCTGCAATTCTATTTCCACCGACACTGGACTGGCCTGCAAATACACCTTTTACAGTGTTATTACACGCAATATTATGAATATCACAACCAGTCAGGATCATCACAAGGACTTTCGACATGTTAACTAATGTAATATATCTGCAGGTAATAGATAAGCAGGTAGATAATGTTCAGGTTCACAGCTCTTACTGGACAGGACATGCCACTGTGTGTTTCAGGGGCAATTTCAAGTGTGGGCTCTTTCCAAAGGGGGACCACCGCTGCTGTTGTGTGCAAGGCATTGGGTGTGCAGAGGGGCTGTGAACTGCTTCTGCTCGTGGAATAAACCACCACCACCCAATGGTTTAGACCAAGCGCAGACAGTTGGTCTGAAATCCAGATCAGGTACGTATGGAAACTTCCTCTGACCTCAGAGGTCTTGGGACAGCGAACAGCCCCGGAAATGTCAGGGATACTCATGTGCCCGGGATGCACAGTGCGATTGGAGATCAGGTCTGGCAGGGAGTCATTAAATCAGGTACAGCCCCATCGGCACGACTTGCACGGGCATGAACCTGACACCAGGCTGGTGATGGTGTCCTGCCTGAGCACGGACCCTGGCCAGCCATGCCTCAGGCTGCAAAACACAAACATAACTTCATTTACTACAGGTAGAGGGGAAGTTCAACTAATTAAAGGCAATAATCAAGTTTAGGTCTGGCCAGTGACCCCTCAAATCAAAAGAATAAGAATAAATATATGTGTATGTTTACATATGTGACAATGCTAATATATATGAATATATTAATATTTACCAATGTATGTGTATTTATATATAATAAATCCATATAAAGGAATACCAACAAATATGGAGTGTATGTGTGTGTATATATATATTCATATATATATATGAATGCTGTGATTCAAAGGGTAAGTGTTGCATACCAAATTAGCAGTGCCACCCTCCATAGGGACTGGGTTTTCTCAGGGGTCCGCGGGTGTCCCAAAGCAGACACCAAGGCTGCAGGACCGCTGCCACAAGGGCAGACTTCCCAGTAAAGCACCATCTTAATAGCACTGAAATGGAGGCAAAACTCCGATTAGGTGCTTGACCTTCCAGGCTACTTGTATTTTGAGTTTTGAGGTAAGATTCTTCCTTCTTCACCTTCAAATTACTTAAATTAAATGTTGCTGGTTTCCTTTGCTTGCTTTATTTGGGGAGGGGGAGGGCTTACAACTTCACATCAAAATGAGCTATCACTTAAATACAACATCTTCAAGGTCACTTACACATCAATTTCAGAGCAATTTTCCAAACACATCATCAAGACGCTGAACCAGAGGCTTAGTCAAATAAATTCTCTATCTTCTTCCATTTATGAATTAAATGAAATAAGATGTGCCAACATTTTCACCTGACTAGGCTTTATTATGGTTTCTGTGTCTTCCATCACATCCCTCTACTTATTTAAAGAAATATCCATATTCATCTTGCTTTAATATTTTTTGCTTGGGTGGAAGAAAAAAATAATCTTACATAGATAAACAAAAAATACACAATGGACAACTCTGGAAGAACCAAATTGCCTTCAAAGGCACAAATACTATAAAGAAACCCTCTTATTTTATGAATAATCTCTGTCAAAGCTTAACACACTCCATCACTGCCAAACAATGCAATAAAACCCTGCAGTAAAACCAGGCTGAGAGGAGCCGTGAAGCCCCGGCAATGACTAAACCACTGCCACTTACCATTTGCTACTCACTACAAGTGCTTGAGAACGACGGGACAAACTGTGACACTGCTCTGACAAATGGGATGTGCTGTGAACCCGCATGGCTTGAGCCGTATCCTTCAACTTTTATGAAGACGGGCTGCCGCTGGCATCCCTTTTACCCAGGTAGATCCTTCCTCTTTGGTCTCAGAGACACAGCAAAATACAATGCTTATTTATGGGATCAACTTCTTCCTCTTCGCTGGGCACGTGCAGGCTCAACTTTTCAGACAAAGTGGCAAAAAAGCAAATGAAAAGTGCAATTTTGACACGGTGGCAGGTGTTGTGCAAAATTCAGATACCTCAAGCTTTTATAAATGTTGGCAGGAAGGCCCAGTATGGGAATATGTGCTTAATGTAACTCAGAAGAACAACAGCTGATGGTACAATTTCACTCTACTGACTATGTTTGGTTTTTTTCCTTTTTTTAAAGCACTTGTGGCTCCTGGGTTTTCAGCCACACATGAATTACAAACTGTGAATTCTCTTCAATATTATAATCCCTCTGTATGCATTTATCCCTCTCTATCTGTTTTTCCCTACAGCAAACTGCAAGTTCTGCCCTGTTTTCTGAGCACCATGAGAACTACCGCACTCTTGCATGCCTTGTGCCCACCTCTGCAGCCTTCCCAACCAAACCGAACGTGGGAATGGTACCAGCAGAAATCCTCACGTTGTTAGCACCAACGATGAAAGCTGTTAAACCTCGATAATAAGCCGTTTGTATGGAGGCATTTTTGCTCAAAGGGTCTGGCAAATGCCCAGAGTAACCCAGATTTTCTGTACGTTCCCTTTAGTAGATTAATAAAGAGATCAAAGTCCAACCCATGTGTCCTCTGCCGGGAGGACTAGGAAGATATTTTAAAAAGAAGGGTTTGCTCCTGGTTATTTTAGAAATGAAATCAGAAGCGGAGCAAAGCTGAAGCAGGAACAAGAGATGGAGAAAAAAGGCAAAGGATGCTCAAAAGGATCCCAATAAAAGTCCTGGCAAGGGACTTCTGTGCAGGGTCCTCTTCCTTTACACAGAGCTCTGTATCTTTTGTACTGCCTACTGTATGAGAGATCGTTTTGGGAACCCTTCTACAAAATCTGTGCCGATCTGCTTCAGTTGTCCAGCTGCCCTGGAGAGCGAGTGATTCCTCATACCGAGGAAGGCGATGCTGACCTTACCTAGGCTCAAGTACAACAGAAACAGGCCCTGGCTCTTCTGATGGATCTCAGCACTGAGCATTGCCAGCCAGCGCAGACAAGCGACTAGTGGGAATATTCCACCTAGTAAATGTCTTTCACTTTTTAGTTATATATATTTTACTGGAAACAGAGTATTATTATATATGATACTGGAAATAGAGTCATCTTTTTTTTTTTCTCCCTTTGTTGCTGTTTCTTTCAGCCCACAGCAAATGGGCAACCCCATGAAAAGAGTAACATTAACCCCGAAATCTGCCTTTATCTTTCTCTCTACTCAAAAACAAACCCACAGGAGTAGTCAAAAAGGAGAGAAAAAGTACTTCTGACAGGGTTTAGTTGCCACGCTGTGCTTGAACATGAACACTGCAGGGAAGAGGGGAGCATGATGCGCACAGCAAGCACCAGAGCACCATGCCCTGCACGGCACAGGCGCGTTTCCTCTGCTTGGAGGTGCCGAGCATGACTCTGGAGTCTACTTTACAAAGCATGTAAAAAAAATAGAGAAGATTAAAAGAAAAAAAAAAAAAAAAGAGTTCCACAACCAGTATGAGGAGCAGAGACAATGATTTACAGTAAGAGAGTTTAAGATTTCAATTTGCTAAGCTTATTAAAAAGAAGATGGAGAGGCAACTTGATTAGAAAATCCATGTAAAGTTCATGGGGAAATATTACTGGGAAGTAAAGGGCTCTTTAATCTAACAAAATAAGGTGGAGCAACACCTAATGATTGGAAACTGAAGCCAGGAAAAATAAAATTAGCAATCAGCTTGATACTCTTCTTTATTATTTATTTTTTTAGGCGGGTGATTAATTCCCAGAATAATTTCCTCCTATCTCTAGACATCTGCAAGCGAGGGCTACAAGCTGTTGGGGGAGAAACATTCTGTGGCAAATGTATGCTACACTTTAGGCAGAGAAAGATCGCTCAGTAAAGAGGTACCAAAGTGATATGTAACAGACAGCAATATAAATGGGATGAAACCGAACGACCTGGTCTCTTCTGGGCACTACGGATCTGTGAACATTGTCCAGCTGTCTTCCCCAAGGAGGATGGAGAGAGGAGGTTCACCAGATGGTGCTGGGCTGCCGCAGCGCTCCCAACCTGCCCAGCTCCACTCCCATGGTCACTGTTTCATTGTCCCAACAGCCCCTGCACTGCCATCCCCATGGAGGGGAGAACATACACCTGGTGAAAAAACAGCTCCTGGTACCTTCTCACTTTCACTTATGAGGGCACGCAAGAAACTGAAGAGCATGTTCCGGAGATGTGCGCAAGGCATTAGAAGCAGCACATCTGCTGACCGTGACCACCGGTGAGCCCAGAGCAACGTGCACCACTTCTGTGCAGTCTGAGCACTCAGAGGGATGTACCGCGGGGGTGACAGGCAGTGAACAACCTGGTCCCCTTCCCTGCTTGAGCAGAAACTCTCAGATAACAAGAGGCGGCAGCCAACCTTGTGGCTTTGTAAGAACAATCAATTGACCTTGTGTTTCTTTGAGTGAATTTTCCAGTGGATAAGGGCCCTCCAGACAGTATATACTTTGACAACAATTGTCCATGATGCTGTAGCAGAACATTGCTGTTTTGCAAGGCAACACGCTTCGTGTTTCACTGTGAAATACAGACTGGATGCACTGAAACCTGATGTTTTATCCAGATCCACTTGCAGGACTCCCCTAGGTCTAGAAAATGTAAGTTTTTCCTCTGTATCACACTGGCTTTGCTTACAGGAGCCAGGGTACGTGACAGCTAGCATGTTGAAAAAGAGGTGACTTGTTTTGAATCAGGACTACTGCTTTAAACTTCCCAGAAGCAAAGCATTTCATTTTTTCTTAAGTATGCTTTCAGGCGTACTTTCTCCTCTCTTCTCTAGAAAGGCCGAAAAAGAGACGCCCCCCTTTCATCCTTCATGTCCAGAGGGTGTAAAAAGGGTGTAAAAACACCTCAAGCTGCTGCTTCTGCTCTGGGCAGAAGTTTTGATGACTGGAGCAGAAAAAAAATGCAAGAGGGTTACCTGGAGGTCAAAATTTAGTTTAGATCACCTGTCAACATCAAAAAGATATGGAGCATCTCTTGCTGTTCACTTCAGAAAGGACAGGAGCTCAGTTTCCCATGTTGAACAGACACAAGAGTGACTCTGCTCACACTCCTAAATACAAGAACGGGTCTTACACCCCGGACTTCTTTCACTAATGGAGAATTACCTTCCACAAAGAAAAGGGTGTCCCAATGGACACCCTTTGCTGAACCTCTGCAGGGAAGCTACGCTAGTTTTTACCCACACCGTTATTCTGGTGTTACTCCAAGGAGGACCACAACCATTTGTGGACAGCTGGTAACAGATGGTTGAGAAGCTGGTATCTACCAGCTCATACCACAAACCACAGCAAACTCCTGATGCCCTCATCTGAGACGGCACGCTAAAAGGCAACTGATAACTGGGTCTGGCTCTTCCGTTAACTAAAACCTGAACTTGCAGACCTACAGAATTAGCAAGCAGGGCAGCACAGGACAGTCCAGTCCTTGACTATATGCTGAATTTAACTGTAGCCCTCTTGAAGTAACTGCAGAGTTTAGCCTTTCTCTTCAAACCGAAATGAGCAGGCTGAAGAACTGCCTGCTTAGAAATCATCCGCTTCCAAGTTACTTTTTGCACAACTTGACTGGCCCAAAAATCCTGCCCTGAACGTAATTCAAATACTATCATCTTCCTTAAAAGTTTGGGGTTTTTTTTAATGGTCTAATTTTGTGTGGAAGACAGTAGGCTGCTCCCGCAACTTTCTTTGAATCTCCCTTTCTCATTTCTCAACATCTACCCCAACAGCATGCATCTTTAACCTAAACCAGTCATCAGTGTTCAAAGATTACTCACAACTAAGCTGAATCTCTCCTAGTACAGCAAAAATATCCATAGAAATAGCCAAGAGCAATCCCAGATGCTTTCTAACAGGAAGGTCTTAGAGACAGCTACAAGCTTTGCATAGGAGACACCTCACCTACAGCCATATCTGTGATTGCAAAAACTGAAATACCTGGAATTCATTTCCATCTTGGATTTTTTCCAAAACCCCTTGAGCAACCTCGCGGTAACTCTGCAGGAAAAAACTACACGTGATCATTAAGATAGTCAGAACTTTAATTTTCTACCTTGGATAGAGAAGATGGAGCTGGGGTTCTAACAGCAAACCCAGCACGGACCCTGCACAAGCAGATCATAATTACACTTCTGTTTCACTCTTCATATTCTGTGTGATAATAAATCTAAGGGTCAAAGAGTATATGGGAATATACTGGAGTATATTGGTGCTACTCTTTTGATCTTGGGGAAGCATTAGTTTGACATTTATCTTCAAAAATCCTCCACAGGTAGGGTACTCTTCTTCAGACAAGAAAACAGAGGGGAGTGGGAAGTTGAGACACGCAAGGGAATGTGGCAAATCAGAGCAGTACGATAAAAGCCTCAATGCAGACAACCCTAGCGTGATCATTGGGAACGGTGCCAGTGACTCGGTGGGTGCCACTTTTTGCCTCTGAACAGAGTGAATCAAATAAATGTGCTGTGGCTGCTGCTCTCCGAAGCATAGCCTTTCATGTGAGACATAAAACACAGGCCCTTTTCGTACCAGAGTCCTCCGAAGTCATAGCACTTTCTGCCAGCTTTCCCTACCCGCTTTTCCAGGAGATGCTGTGGCTCTGGCCGAGATGTCGGGAAGTAAAGCAGGCAGCCTGGCACACCCGGACGCTCCCTTGCTTATTTGGGGCAAGGCTCGGGTGCACCCCATTGGAGTAAGTATTGCATTCCCCAGCTGGTGTGTATGTACATGCACGTAAACTGCAGCAGCTCAATTTTAGAGTGTTTTATGATGAGGTGGACTAAGCTCCCTAAAGAGGCGGAGAAAGTCAACGTCTTGATAAAGTAAATAATGAAATGTTGCAGTACCAATATACACCGTGTGATCCCTTGAGGGAAACCACAAGCACGAGCCCTAATGAAATAAGACACAGAAAACAAGGGCTTTGCTGTGGACACAACCCTTATGCTCTCATTATGCACCGCGGCGACTGCTATCACTTTATCACAGTTACTCATCTCGGTGAAATGCTGTTTATATGTACAGACAGATATATATATAGAAAAACACATGCACATACACTTGCACATAGATATATTCTAAATGAAAGAGGAAAAGTGATTTATTTTCATTTCTTTAAATGGCCAGACCATAAATGCATAGTATGCTTTCTCTGCATGGATTGCCTTACAAATCCATCATCCTATGCAGTTTAAAGCTTTCATAAACACTTATCATTGGAATTTGCATTTGTGAATATTTTAGCTTTTAAAAATGTCCTTGTATTTTATGCTTTAAGTTCTTAAAACACTCAGTAATACCAGTGTGGGCTTTTCCTAGGGCCAATCAATAGGCTGCACTTAAGATAGAAAAAGTCTATTTGTCTATTTATACATAATTTTGAAATGGAGATTATATTTTCAGTATAAGCAAATCATAAAATTGAATTTAATTATTTATTTATAATGCAACTTTGCTGCCTGTGGAAGCAATAAACCCATCCAAACAAAAGCAGGAAATTATCCCAGATCCAAGAGCAGGAGGAAGCATGGCTCCCTCTAATTGAGTTTCCTTTGTGCTTATCTTCTCGAGATCCCTTAGATTGTTTTCCAATTTTCATTTCCATTTCTTCCATTAAATGCCTCTAACCCATGACCTCCATTTACTGCCACCCATTTATCTTCCACTCTTAATTGAGATGTAATGTGTCCACTTGTCCAGCGCTGAGCACTAAAACTCTGACAGCACACTTGATAAATACTGGCTTCTTCAGGAAAGCTTACTTAGGAAAGTGCTATTCAAAACTCCAGTCTTGAACAGGTAAGTCTGCTCCATTAAACTTGAGTTTACCTTATAAACAAACCGTGGTGAGGACCAAAAACCCCAATAAAAAATAATAATATCTTTGGGTTTATTTGCTTTTTCTGGTACAAGATGGAATTAGATTTGTTTTGACCCTGGGAGGGTACAGGGTGACAGGGCCAGTGGGAAGAAAACATATAAGGCAGCTTTCAGCAGTCAATCATTTTTTACTTTCCAATAGAATAATTTTAAATGTAGTGCTTTGCGACCGAACTCCCTCCCCCAAGATACAGTGTATAGGAATTTCTGAAGGATGGCATTGTTCAGAAAATAGCCAGACCTTATACAACATCACCTCAGGAGCTCTTGACAAATATTAATAAAATTCCCAGCCACCAGGTGCTTCTGCACCCATTTAACCGAGGGGTAAACCCAGCATCAGGAAGTCAGAAATACAAGAGAAGGGAAAGAGTAAAGCTCCAGCTACCAAGCAGTCATTTTAATCTCACGGAGTAATGCTAAACTAAAGCAGGAAAGAACCAAGCAGCAATATCAGCCTCTTGGAGCAGTAAAATAAAATTAATACAGCACCCCAGGCTACTATTAAATTGTAAAATTTAAGAAAACATATCGTGGTCAGGCATTCAACCTCTCAAAATAAATAGATGAATCACTCCATGCTTATTCTAAACGACTGAATGTTTGCACCAGTGATACCAAGCAAAACACAAATTCGCTGGGATCCTGAAGGCGAACATCCAAGAGGAAAATTTTTCATTCAAAACCATCACACCCGGGACTAGGCTGGAAAGCTCTGGGGCCGAAACATCTGAATGGAGCGCGCTCCTATTTCATACTCCAGAGGTGTGACTGCGAATGGTGCCCACACACCCCAGAGAGTTCTAATTTAAGGTTAAGGCTTGGTAGTGATTGACTTGATAGTTGCGGCAGTGAGGTATGGAGAAGGCTACACGACTCGCAGCAGGGTGGCTGTGCCGAAGGCTGCCCAGCGGCAGCACAGCCCCACCGCTGCACGAGCCAGCGCCAGGCATCTCCCCAAACACTCCCAGGGGTCACTCCAAAGCGGAACAAGGTATCCAAGGAGGTTGAAGCACTTGGAATAATGTTTAGAGGCAGCCAGGAACAAGAAATAGAGGCTGCTCTATCTTACTTTCTGAAAGACCCTGACAGGCAAACAAGCTCTTCTCCCTGTTTTGCAATAGAGTCTCCAAAAACTGAACCAGGGAGTATTTTGCTATATATGGGTGCCATTCTCACACACAGTGACGCCGACAATCAGGTATCTACGTGGCTCCCAGCTGAGCAGAATATTAAACTTAATATTACAGCCATTTATAAGCTGAACACTGCACTGGAGTTATTCCTGCTGTCTCGTTCTCTCTGGTTGTCTGATAGCCACAATGAATGCCACCTCGAGACCATGTCACCCATTGCCGGCATGCCCCAGTTGACGCTCAAAGGCTTAGGTCAGGATAGCTGCTGGCACGGGAATGTATTATTTGAAAGGATCTCTGTTAATTGGCACTGCGACCACACCACTGCATGGCAGCACAGACTTTGCTTTAATCCCAGTTCGTAATTCCAAGAGAAGCTGTGCCGTTAAGATTTCTGATCCTGCACACCATCAGAGAAGATCATGGGAAGACACGACAGCATTACTCCGGCTGGTCAGTAGCTTTTAAGCAATGCACTGGGACACGCAAAGCAAGGTCTGATGGAATGGTCCCCGCAAGGGACTTGAAGGCACAACCAAAAAGTAAGGCAGAGGTTGAGAATGAGGAGAGACCATGAATGTTTGTTGTAGAAAGCATCACTTCGAGGACAAAACAGCAATGGCACTGAGATGACATTGGCATTCCCGGCATGAGCGCGCCTCAACTCGCTCGCTACCAAACAAGCATCTGGTGCCACCTAATTAAAACACCAGTTCCAGGAGGTGACATCCAGCATCAAGAATCAAATGAAACATCTGCTAATTCTTACAACAGCCAGACAAAACAAGCCTAAAAAAGGCAAAACAAACACACACACACACATTACTAACTTTGGCACTGACATCCCAACTGAACATAAGAACCGTATAAAATTCCCACACTATTAACCAGCGCATCTTCAGTTTAACTGATCAACTGTGCAAATTTGCTACAACACATGTTCAGCTGCTCAACGGGCAAAAATTGATCAAGTTTTACAAAAGTGGGTAAACACGCCTCACCGCACAGCATTGCACTGCGGAGGGGAAGCCTCCCTCGAGCTCACGCAGGCTAATGGCATAGGCTATTAACTCAGATGATTAAAGGACTGGAGACTTCAGAAATCTCAATACATGCATGGCCTATAATAGCACAATGCAGGGTGTGTTTTCCCCAGTGACAAACAGATGCTTTATTTTTATTTCTGCTATAAATAAATGGGTTTTTTTTTTAATAGGTGTAGATAATTAGGCATTGACATGGTTTCCAGCAGAGCAGCAATATTAAGCTACTACACTAAAGCCATTCATAAACTGAATACATTGCTGGAATTACTTTTTACTGTCATTATTATCCAACAATCTCTACAATATGCGTTGTTACCGCAGTAGTAAAATGATTAGATTCTGAGCATCGCTGGAAAACTGTAAGTAACACCAGGTAGGTGAACCCTTAGTGAAATCAAGTATTTAAGGAGAACTTCAGACGGTCTCTTATGCTGAGCTCTGTGGACTTCTGAAAACAGAGCAAGGACACAGTTCATTAACTTGGTTCTACCATCTTGTACACCATTTTTTACACCAGCAACACTGGGTTAAACCAGTACATGGTTTGACCCTACCAATGAGCCTCCTGCACACGTGTGTAACAGCATGTCTCAAAGTGCCTCATTTCAATACATAATCTCATTAGTGCTTTGTTTATTCTTGCCTTCCCTCTTTCCATTACTCTTACACAAACTTGTTGCCTACCTTGCTTTGAAGTTGTCCTTTTTTTTTTTTTTTTTTGCTCTACGGTGAGACCTTACAAGCAGAGGCTGTGTTTAACCTGAATGAACCTTCCCAAATATAACTTCACCTCCTTGCTCTGTTACTGATTTTTATGCAGCATTTTGTATGAAAGAGGTAATCAGAAACCAAGCAAAAGGACAAAAGCTATTGTACATCGACTCCAGAGATCACTAGGTCAATATGGCACTGAGGGTGGAGATACAGCAAGGCAGAAGGAAAATCCTACAGTAACCTTCAATGACCTATTTGTGCTCAGTCAAAGAAAAAAAGTTGGGTTTAGGTTTTTTTTTCCCCTCCTATGATGGAGAAGAAAATAGGAATTTCAGGAAGGGGTAATACACAAGCTGATTGCAGCAACTTGCAAATGAACTAGCAGGGGGTTTCTGGGAATAGATACCTATTTCCATTCCAACCGGAATGGAAGTTTCTATATTAAAGGGTATTATTTCTGAGCAGTCAGTACGGAAGGAGAAGCTGATGCAATAAAACACATGAAATTTCTAAGTGATCGGGACCAAAAAGAGAAAAGGAAAGTAAGGGAGGCTGCAGCTTTGCTAAATACTAAGATGGGGGGGATATGGAGAAGATGCAGCTGCCAATGCAGTCGCTGAACAACACACTTCAGAGATAAGAGGCACCAGCCATTCTTGGAAGCAATCGTAGCTGCCAAGAGCTACAGAGAAAAGAGTGAATTGAAGGGGATAGAGGGGTCAACTGCAGTGAATATGAAAACAAGTCAAGGCCAAGGACAGGCATGACGCTTTGGGATTTGGCCAGGAGGTGATAATTTGCGGGTTTAGTCAACTGCAATCTCAGTGGAGCAGAGAGGGCAGAAACTCAACGAGAAAAGAGAGAGTTGGCAGCAGGAAGATGAAGGCAGCCAGAATACAGAGCAGGAATAAGGAGCTTGGGTGGAAGAGAAAAGGAGAAGGGGCGCCTGGCAGCGGCAGATATGCTTGGAGAATTGTGGGGTTTTCCCAGTCCAGGGACATAAAGGCAGATCTGAAAGTTGAAGTGATGCCAAGAGAGAAAACAGGGTTAAGAGTGGTGGCAAGAACAGCAATGACTGAAGAAGGTCACAAGGGATCAAAGGAGGAGCTCAAGAGAGAAAGTCAAGTGCAGGAAGAATGAGGTTTGTCCATTGTGGGGCTCACATGAAAGAGTAAAGAAAGATAATTTCCATCCCAAAACACGGTCAGTCGCTACTCCTCAGTCAGGGGGAAGAGCTGTGCCCTCCTACTGCATCCTCCTTGGCTGGTCCTTCGAGGCCCCTGCGTGTCGGCAGTTTGGGAAAACACTTTCCAGAATTTCTCAAAGAGCAACAGCATCCTTTCACATCTTCTGTTTTAAAAACTGAACTAGATTTATATAGCACCTAGGTTAAACAAGGTACAGTATATTCTATCTTCCTATCCCTTCTAGTTTATGCCCTGACTGGCTCTAAGAAGCAATGACTTTGACTTGCTGCCATCTGCACTTACTACACTGACAGAGGAACACCACGTCCCAGTCCTGAGAAGTCTATTTGCCTGAATTTCCATTAAGACTAAGGCAATAACCTCTAAGCAAATGTTGCATGAAATCAAAATGCCATTCACACCAATGCTAAATCTCTCATGCCCTCTGAAAAAACCCGGATGTCACCCTCCGGTTTTAAAAGTCTCCTGTAAGGGCAGGTATAAAACTTCGCTACTGGTCACATCATGTATGTGGCAACCAGGTCACTGTTCACACTTGATACATTCATTATCAACTTCAGGATGCAATTTCTTATGCTATTTACAGAATGTAAAAACATGTCCTGACAGTTTATAGGGGAAAAAAGTGTGCGATGACTAAACAAGGACAACAGCATTACAACCACAATTACAACAAAGCTGCGTTTACTGATCCCAGCAACAAAGGAAGAGTTGAAGGGAAAATATTTTATATCCTGAACTAATTAAAGATCTCATTCCCCAAACAACCAGATAGCAAAAATAAGCAGTGCCTCCAGATGAAGGATTCCTGTTTTGATGGTTACTGTAATGAACACATTCCCAAAGGAAACAGCCAATAAAAAGCGTCTCCTATCTGGAGGATGCTGAATGAAAGTTGGACTTTTCTTAATTTTACAGCAATTCCTTATTGCATCATATCAGCCTCCACCAAAGGTCTCAGTTTAATTTTTCTGTAATGAATTTGGAGACTCAAAAGAAAAATTCCATCCCATCTTAGCTGGCTAAATTTCTCTCCTTGACTTAGAGCTGACAACAATTACGAACGAAACACTGGTTTTACACCACTGTATGCAGTTTTAATTAAAATTTATTAACTTGAGAGGAACTATCTCCTTATCACCAACAGATACTAGAACAAAAATGCCTTTTATTGTGTTATTAAACTGATGTTTCAGACAGAACCACCACTGCAGCGCACTGTAGCTCAACCTTATAGTGGCAAATCAGGCTGATCTTCTCCCTCTGTCGTCCCCCGCCCCAGTCCTTTCCTTTCACGTGCCTTGTGCCTCGGGCAAAAAAGATCACACTAGTGCTTTCTGCTAAATTTTATACCTACAGCCTGACACGTCTGCTGTATCACACACAGTCTTCCTTATCAGATTGCTGTACCACTTCGGAAAAAATCCAACTATGTACCTTGCCCACCTCATACTAAAAAAGCAAATACCAGGGGCCAGGCTGTGAGGCCCCAAGCCCTGGACCACGTGCGCTCTGAAAGGATCTTGGGAGTCACTAGTATAGAAGTGAGAGCTGGAGAGCTAAGAAAGCCAGAGGGAGAGCACACAGAAGTAAGAAAAACTTTTAAAAAAGGCTTTTAGAAAAGGGGATTACGAAGTAGGGATTGATAAAGGGAGCTGGAAAAATAACATGTAAACCAGGAGAACACAATACTCCAAAATCCAAATGGGAAGAGCTGAACATGTTGGGTAGATTGGCAAGATGTTATTTGAGATGATGTGATGAAGAGTTACTAGTGACCTGACTAGTACCTTCAGTGAAAAGGGGGAGACAGAAGAAATTAAGAAAATCCCTCAGAGAACCTGTTCGAGCGACTGGAAGGAACGTGCTGGAGGTGTGATTACAAATGAAACTCCTCAAGCCGGGATAAGAGCGACAAAGAAGAGGATGTCACTGGAGCAGGAATCAGACTGAAAAGAGACTTGCTGGAGGAGAAGGTGAAAAAAGGCGGAGATTTCCCAGGTTACACGGCAGAAGAGAGCCACAGGACCAAAGGCTGGTCAGCCAGGTGCGGCAGGATGGGGCACGGCTGAAAATGAGAACAGAGAGGAACCAGCAGCACTCTCAGCAGCATAACTCTTAAAATATGATGTTACAAGTGGGTTTTATTCATAATATCTCTCTTTGCATGTGGTGGAGAGGAATGGGGACCACAGACAGAGATAAATACAACTATGATGACCACTTAGATCTTTTTTTCTTAAGGAGCAAAAGTGAAAAAGAATGCCAGAAATGTCAAGGAGGTGAGGGAAGGTTTTTTTCCCTGGTGGAGAGGAGACAGGGGGTTACTTTGCCACTGGATAGAGCACAGATGAGCAGAAAAAGGAGAGGCTTCCCAAAGGGAGAAGGCTCACTGGGCTGAAGTGGTTAAAGAGGGGATAGAAAGATTTTCAAGAAAAGCAGAGCAAGGAATCAAATTGCTTCAGTGATAAAGGACATTCAAGGTGAGAGACAATACACTGGAATAGGTATTTACCGTAGCAGATTGAGTCGAGCGGGATCATTTACGTGGGCTTTGAAAAACAGTACAAACACAGCAAGCAATTACACCACAATAAATAAACCAGTAGCGCACGTGCAAATGAGGAATCCTAACAGTGTGTGCACAGGAGATACAGCAATTGCCAGGAGACTTGATAATCGTTCCCCAGAGCCCGACTACGAGGGGCCCTGAGGGTGGAACAGGGATGCCGTCTCCATCACGGGCAGAAGGAAGCAAGCACAGCCCTTCCTCTGCTAACCTGCTGCACACAGATACAAAATGACAAATGTCTAAACTCGGGAAAAAAAAACGATGTTTTCAATTCCCTTTCTCACCTCCTTGAAGAATCTGCAAAGTTATTCAAACACCGAGTTAGTTCAGGTTGCTGATCAGGAAAACCAGTTCACCTCTGTTTAATGGGATTTGGCAATTATTCATAGAATCATAGAATCACAGAATGTGTTGGGTTGGAAGGGACCTTTAAAGGTCATCTAGTCCAACCCCCCTGCAGTAGGCAGGAGCATCTTTAACTAGACCAGATTTCTCAGAGCCTCATCAAGCCTGGCCTTGAATGAATTGGCCCCATCCAAGTTCCAGTAATTTTTTACAGCTTCCTAACCAACTGTCAAACAACATTGTAAAAGCACAAATATTCTCAAAATCATAACCCTTCCTGCAACGTGATACTTGTCCCACTATTTATAGGTACAGACTCAAGAAGACCTCTGCCATACACATGGATGTGCTGTGTATGTGTGTGTGCTACCAGCCATGGTAAAACATCCTTGAGTTTGGTCTCATGGAATATGGCTATTTTCATACATTATCTAACATTACCAGCTCTTCGCTCACCTTTTCAGCTTGATCGAAAGCCCACACCAAACTTCCGGCTATCTCACCACCTGTTCTGGCTGGTAGCGCTCCATAACACACCAGTGCATCCCAGGCCATGCCTCTTCCACAGAGAGCACGCTTGCCAGGGAAGGTTGAAAGTTGATAAAGAGAGACAGTTCATCGTACCAAAGTAAAACCCAGGCACAAAACCACAGCAACATGAGGCAAAAAATCTCTCCTCTATATCTTTACTTCAGTTCAGGAGCTCTCAGGTCAGGGTTAAAGCTGAGGGTGGTCCCAGGCACTGTAGAAAGTATTTCCCCATGAGAGGATGAAGTTTATAGAATTAATACTTATTTCATTCAAAATCCATTATTTTCACTCCTTTTTGACAAGGCTCATCATAGAATGCAAACCAAAAGTGTCCTTGACTTCACGGTTTCCCTGGAAGTTTCTAAGCAAGTCTAAAAAGCTCTTTTATTTCACTACTCATTTAAGGCACTTCTTTATGTACTGGCTCTTCCTTTGGCTGCTTAGTGTCTGGGAGATAAATGGGATAGCTTTACGCCTAGCTGAAAAGAAATCACGTTGGATCCAAAAGATGGACTCAACGTGACGATTCCTCAACCCTTGTTGACTGCCCCTCTCCAAGCGCCGGCTGAATTGTAGCTGAACGGTTGTGCTGGAGCTTTTTGCAAATGATTGCCTGTCAGAGTCGCTCCGGAGGTGTGCAGTGTTTCGCCTTCACTGCCTGCCTCCCAGCAGCAGCTCCTCCTAATGACCTGCAATTTATACTTGCACAAAGCACTTACCCACACAGCATTTCTGGGACTCCCATATTTCTTGTTGGTACAAGGTGCTTCTAAAATTCCCATGGCCCAAATTAATAGCACAAATGAGTGTTTGACATTAAGAGGACATCTACTACTTACTTTTTGCCCATTTCTGATGAGGCTGCGGGGGATCCCACCTTCTCAGAGGTACAGCCTATACGCAACTCCACTCACTCAGCTAAAGAAAAGCCTTTGTATTCTTTACTCACAACCATCATGACTTTGTCAAACTGCCTGTCTCAACTGAAAACAATCCACTTATTGATTGGCATTGGGATGGGTTTTAAAGTTGGCAGGAGGAAAAGCACTTCTCCACTTGTAAGCTCAGTGAATTTGACAAAGAAATGTGCTTGGACAGCTACAAGTCTCTTTTTACAAAGTCAGTTTTCAGTATAAAATCACCCAGTAAAAGCTTTTCCCTTACAGTCACAAACAATTCCAGCAGCATAAAGTGTCTAAAAGACGTTTTAACCTGTCTTGAAGAACTTCTGTGACATTTTTGGCTGTCATGAGAAGGACAAGCATTAAAAACATGAACACCGGCATGAGGAGTTACTCTTGGAAACTGGAGTAACAGGCATACCAAAAAGATATAGGGAAAAAAGCAGAATACCATAAAATCCACAGCTCTGGGCACCTCTCATGATGAGTTCTCAAAGCAGAGGCTACAGCCTCTTTCTCCGACCCACAAGCTGGTTGCATAGTCCTTAGGACAGAGAAACCCCAGGAGAAACAAGATGCTTGCGTCCCTACCTCAGCCGCACTCAGCTGTCGAGAAGTGACACTTTATTGAAGAGAAAAAAGAAGAAACCACAGCAACGCACTTCACTTCTCTAACCCTGATAGAGCCGGGGAGAGGCATGCTACAGAGCAAACTAAAAACTAGCCATACGGTCCAAAAAATAGTAATTTTAACCTTTCATTAATCCACCCCTCAGCTCCTCCAACTTCAAGAGCCTCTCTAGGTACCTTCTTGTCTTCTTGCCCCTCCAAAGCATGTGTCTCCGTGCTGACCACGAATGTGCCATAGCCAACTCACCACATAAGGTCTGAAGCACAAAACACAACCACGCAAATCACAAACACATAGAAAGCCTGCATTCAAGCTTATCATCATTACTTAATCGCATGTTAAACGAGCTAAGAATTAACAGTTAACACATGAAAAAAGTTGGCTTTCCATCAAAAGCAATTATAATTAATTCCTAAGAAATGTATTTCTGGATGCCAAATCAGATGGAGGAATCAACTGGGGGATAGATACGCTCCTTCCATAGCTCCACTCGAAATTCTAATTAAGACCAGAAATACAAAAGTGGTTGTGGTGGAAAGGTTAATAGAAGAGGAGGAAATCTCAAGAGAAACGATGCCAGATATTCAGTCCCTCTTTTTGGCTCTTCCACATTTTTTCCCTTAATAGAAAGTCCTGAGAGACACAGAGATGCCAACACACACACTGTATCGCATGGATATTTTAGCAAAAATAAGACGACCACAAAATAATGCACTCTGTCATCCTACAGATCTTGTGGACAATGTGGCTTTGAAATCTTGGTCTCCGCTGTAGTCAATAATCAACTGCACCAGAAAAGCCGATATCCTTGAGCTATTGGGGAATGAAGAGAAAGGATCTGCAACTCGGAGGATACTGAGCGTGCAATTTGCTCCCTAAGCACCGGCGATGCTGAACAATTACAGTTCAGACAACAGGATGACAGCGCACAGTTCAGAAGAGCAAGGAATGCTTTTCAGCTAAAAAGCTCCTTTCTTTTGCAGAGATTCTCCTGAAATATTAATAAGATAAAGAGAACCTGTACAAATGAAAGGAGCTTTCTAGATGAAACCATTAAAAACCAGAGGTGAGTGCTTCCAGCAACATCTCTCAAAGCTTACGGTTTCCCAACAAGGATGCTGAAAGGAAGCTCGACATACAGGAAAGGAGAAGACTTCCCTGACCTCCCTGAGTTATGTCACCCTTATAAAAGCCTGCAAGCCTTGGCTGGATGTCCCCAGTTTGCAAGTTCTGACTAGGTTTGAAAACAACCTGATTGCAGCACCTCTGACCCACGAACTATCCCCTTCAACTGCAGGTATTGCAAATACCAAGAGCAACACTTTCAACATCACCGTTGTGAAAACCTGGGACTGCTCATCAGGAGTGAAAACAGCCTGGACAAAACCAGGCCTTTCTGAGAACAACAAAAAGAGGTTTGGGGGAAATCTATCAGAAAGATTTAATTTTTTTTTAAACTCATTTTTTGATTGCTTCTCCCATTCATCAATGCTGGAGAAGACAGGGAGGAACTAAGACATTCAAAACCATCTCTACTGCTATCTCCCAAATCCTTGTGCATATGCTGCATGGTGGGGAATTCTCCTGTGGGAAAATACAGCTTTCAAAGACCTACAAAACATTGTCCTGTGGGAAGGGATTTCACAAAGGATCATAAGACCAGGGTGTTTTTCTGACTTCCATTTAAGATATTTTCCTCTGAGAAAGAATATTCTCTGGCAAATCACCCCACTCTGGTCACTCAGACCCACCCCATGAATGGCATAAATGGAACCTGGGGTCACCTAACAACTCCAATTAATTTTGTAAAAAAACTCCCTCATTTAATGTGCTTCTTTTGATGACTTAGACATCATTCATCACGAAATAAAGTGGCACAGAAGTCCCACTGCCTGTGAATTCCATAAATATTTAGTCTGCTTAACCAAAGCACTGTGCACAAAGGTATCTTCAGGATTATTGTATATTTGCTATCTTATCAGGAGAAATGCTTTCCTTCCTATTATAGAGCCACAGTACTCGTTATTTTTTTTTCTTTTTTTAAGAGTAATTTATTGGAAATTCTCTGTCTGCATTAAGATTAATTTAAGCCCACTAAAACTGATAAACTGTTGTTATTGGCCTCAATCCACACTACCTTTTAAATCTTTGGATTTTCATTCCAGGGCTCTGATGAAAGATTCATTCCAAGTACCTAAAGTAATCTCTACTTTCTACTCCCTCTCCTACTCGCCACTCTTTTCCAGTATAATCCATTTTATGCTTTCATTTATAAATACATAGTTCTGTCTACCTGGCACTTTAGATAACAGAGGTCCCCGTATAGCACAATCTGCCTCGACCATGTTTAATGTCAATCACAGGGACCTTCTCTCTTACCAATGCTGGTCACCTCACCCTTGCTGTAAAAGCAGAGGGATGAAATATTTCCATATTCAAGATGGAAAGACAGAAACCATGAGTCTGCATCAGGTCTCCACACCTCAGTAAAACACCATAAAGAAAACATTATAAATCTATCAGTTTGGGGATCAAATCTGGTCGTCCAGAAGAAATGGACAAACTTTACTCAAATTGAGGTCATTTCACGCGTTATTTCTGCTATCCTTTTAACTACCTGCAACAGAAAAGCCAAGTTTTATATATAGTACTTGCTGAGTACTTGCTGCCACTGAAAGCTGTGAATCCAAGTGGAGGGTTTCCGTAAAACTACCTTTTCAGCTATACGATTTTTTTTTTCTTCTTAAATTTAAAATCTCAGCACGCTGGAGAATTTCTGATGCCACAGGAAATAATTATCCACAAACAAAAGGTCTGTCCAGCTTGTGATACACACTAATGCACGGCACAACAAAGTTATACACTGAGAGTTTTAACTTCATTGGGCGTATAGTTGAATTTAAGCATACATGAGTCTACTCCAAATAGGTAGGAAACCTAAACTAATATTTAGTGTCTTAGTCTTGGGCAACAAAAACCAGGTCACAAACGAAGAAACTTCATAATACAATATTTATACCAATCAGCTTTATTTTTTATGACACCTTGCAAGGCATAAAATGTTTCAGAGGGTTAAATAATAAATGATAGGAGAGAAATGAGAGGGAGATTGTGGTAAGGACTAAACTTTCTATCATCTGATGAAATATAAACTGACACGGACTCACCAAGGGAGGAAGATATAAAGAAGCTGGCCCGGATAGGGAAATCTGCAGACACTCTTTAGCGTTATTAGAACCTGTTTCTTTGGTTTTATCTTGGATCTCATGTTCATTCTGGGATAATACAGTATTCACAGGCCATCTAAGGGGTAAGAGCTTTGTCAAAGGACAACATTTATTAAGTTATTATCAAATTATTATGTTAACGTCAAATTATTATCATATATTGTCCTATTCACGTTCTGCAGCGTTTTCAGATCTTGGATCAAATTTTATTTTTTTTAAGAAGCTTTGCAGCCGTTGGGTTTTTTGTTCGTTGCCAGTGCACACAAAGGAGGGCAATGGCACACGGGCACCTCCCAGACCTCACAGGTTATGGGAGTGTGATAGCTCGGACACGCTTCTCATAACTACCATTATGATATCATTTATTATTATAACATTGATTATCGTTTTATTGATTATTATCTCTGATGTAGTATTATATCGTTGATTACACTATTATATCATTGATTGCCACCTCTGCCGTCAGCATAACATGCTTCAGTGACCCCAGAATAACCTCTTTCACAGGCTCCATTTCACTGGCTATCAAACTCCAAGAACTATTGTTATCAATCAGATCCAGCGACTTATGTTATTACGGTTATTACAAAATGCCAAAATTTCCTACCTATGAGAGTATTAGGCTTCTGACTGAAGTTCCAGCAAGATGGTTACACAACTCCTGCTGTGCTACCACACACAGCACTCGCAAGGTGATACTGCATAAATAACAAGTGTTTTCTTAACTGTGTCTTTCAATTATTTAGAGATACTTGGCAAATGCGCCACTAACAGCTGTTTTATAACAGATTTCATGGTACTGTACACCTGGTGCTAACACTTCAGCATGTCTAAATGGTTTTCTAAAGATTACACAATCAAACATCGTAAGATAAAATCACTGTAATTGGAGCCCTCATCAAAGAAGAAATTACTGTTACGCTTTACATACCATACACACTGCTTTCCAAAGCTGAGCAAAAGGTAATATTACAATAGCCCCAGAAGTAAAAGATCTCTCCTGATCTTACCCCAAATTTAGGGATCTGATTTCTTGTCGTGACCCTGCAACGGGCATACAGGGTCCAAGTGATAATATGGAACATGAAAGCCATCTCTGACGCAACTACTCTGTTTTAAATGAAATAAAGATTCCAGTTTAAAATTTAAAGCAGAATAATGTATCAAATACTGTGCCAAAGACCCCTTTTACTTACCTGGTGGCATCTCAAAGAGTCAAAATTTATTAGTGACATTTCAGTCATGCCTTAAAAACGGATTTCCTCAGAGTGACACTATGCTGAAAGCCTTTATTTTGATCCCTAAATACTACGTAAATAAGTGGATATTTTTTAGATGCTGAATATCAAATTGGTGCCACGTAACTGTTAGCTTCAGCCAGGTGTTTTCAATAAAACAAGCTGGGTAAAAGTAATGCAATACAGATTTGCTGAATCTGATGATGGCTTTAGGGAATTTGCTATTAAAACAACACACTGGAATCGCACACGTGTCTCCAGGTTTATAATCTGCCTGGGAATCCATAAACAGGAAGAGAATTTTTAACTACATTAATTTTTGCATGTATTTAAATGCTGTAGGATTAACGTGACTGTGATTTGAACAGAAATGGTGGCCCTGCAGGTGTTTAGGTGCACAGATATCGGTACTGGGTGAAACCCTAGGTTTATTGAAATTAATACTAACCTCGCCACTAACTTCAACAGGGATTTTGAAGACAAATAGATTATGTTAGATGAGATCATATTAGGTCATGGCAGATCAAAAACTGCGCTGAGCTGAATAAAACAGAAAGAGGATGACTGACAGGCAAAGCCATGGACACACAGCCACGTGGACAGCTTCTGCTGAGCTCTGAAAGCCAGTAGGGTGAACTGGAAGAGTCACCACTTTCCTCAATTAATTCCTACAAAAAAGACCATGATATTGGTCAACAAGTGAAGTCGCCTCCTCCCTCCTCTCAGTGGTCACTTCACAGGGCACTTGCAGAGTGAAGCAGACACCTTGGTGCAGACCTTCTCACCACCACCAAGATTAAACACTCAGTTCGCAGTTGACGTGAATGAAACGAAATACCCACCTGCTTCTCAGAGTGGCTCAGTAATACTGATCGAGTTAAAATAAAAGTTATTCTGATTAACCCCCTTCTGTTGTCTTCCCCTCAGGGAGTCGCACTGTACTCCAAAAGGCTGGAAATAAACTCTTTTTATTAAATCACATTCAATTACAACAGTATTTATTAAAACCAATAATGCAACTGCTAAGAATCCCCCTGTGCTTGTTTCTAGGTATTTAAATTAAGTTAAATGCACAATAAACTTTGCATTGTTTCAATTTACATGACCCCAGAGTCTTTAGACATCCCGTAGGCAAAATTCACAGACTTATAAACTGCTATTAAACATGAACATATGGTGGACTCGGCATCCTTTGCTGTTGCTGCTCTTTCAGGAGGGTTGTGAAATGCCTTGCTGCCTCTAAATCCACTAAAGCAGCCTTACGCCAAGCCAAAATCTCCCTTGGTCCCAAGGAAAGGTGCTTTACTTCCAGCGACAGCTCCAGTAAAACAGTGACAGTCACACCAGTGAGACATTCATTTTCCATGTGTCCTGGCACATGTCAGGCCCTGGATATACCACTGGACCTGCTTTTTCCATGGCAGATTCACCAATGGCCCCTTCATCTGGGCCAGTACCACAACTCACAGACCGCAGAGTCTACCAGGTGGATGGATTCGCACAAGCTCAGTAACACGAGAAAGTCTCCTTACAGAACGTATCCCCTAGATTGGTTTTCTATTCAAAATAGAAGCAAATCACTGAATGTCTCTGGCTGGTTCTTGATTCCGATCTTCTTTCTGCCTTTTCCCTTTTGAGCCCCACTGCGGGATTCAATTTAATATCACATTTGGGCAAATACCCAGTTACATTCCATTCCCTTGGCAATTCTGCCCATAACATTTCTCTGAGGTTCAAAGGTTCCCCGAGTCACTTTTCACATCAAATTTTAACATTTTATACATCTTTCACTGCAGAAGTGCCGCTTAGCTTCCCTGATAAAGAGTAGTTTGAGTCCTACACTAAAAGCAAAGCCTAAACTACACACAATACGACACACCTTCCTTGTACAACAGAAAGTTCAGACAATATTTTCTGAGAACTCACAAATAGGGTCATTCGTCATTTTATGAGCTAAAATCAATTGAAAATGGGTTGGTAGGAACCTTCCTCAGGCCCTATTCTAACCATATCTTCACCCCGCAGGCACAATTTAAGAGGAAAACATCATTTAAAAGACCAATTTAATCCGTTCCAGGACTTGAAAAAAGAGTAAAACCCTATTATGCACTCACCATAATTATATAGATATTACATGACCTCAGTACAGAACAGAGTCAAGATTCTTTTGGTGAATTGATTGTGCGTTTCCATTCCTTAACATGTTTGATTTCTTTTAAGGTTAACCTTAACTCTAGATACACTGCATTTATTAAGTTTGGTTTAGAATAATTGCAATATCCCTGTCATGTACCCAGCCCTAAATTACTTTCACATACTCTAATCCTTATCTGCATTTTAATAAAACTTTAATTTTGGAATATGCTTTAAATTATCCCTTTGCAGAACACAAACAAAATTCAAGTTTACATTGACTCTATGACTTTTACAAAATCGTTATTCGAAGTTGAATCACCTTTCAATGTGCCCGTTCTTGTCTATTTTGCTTTGCTAAGTCCCCACCTCACTTCAAGGGCTTGAGTGTCCAACCAAACTCATTTCTTTCTCTGAAAACCAGGACTATACTCTTCCTGCTTCCGACATCTGCTTCCTATGTGGTTTTGCTCTCCTCCTAATATACAAAACCTTGCAAAAATTCATTCTACTTCTAGCAATCAAACTCAACACCACGATATTTTTGTAATACGCTGGTACAGAAAGAAGAACACTATTTACTCAGTCATCTACATGATTGCCTGCAGTACCTGGATTTGTCACTAATGGTCTCTCCCCAAGTGCTGATTAAGTCACATACCGCTTATCTTCTGACAACAAGCATTACATGGTAAAACTCAAAGAATAAAAATAATAATCCTAGCCCATCTCCCAAGAATTTTAAAATGTCCTCGCCATTAATCACTAGGCTCCTTTCAACAAGCTTTATCTGGAAGCAAGACAAATCACCAAAGCCAGAGCCTGTATCTATATTAAAAATAGAAGACCACAGGAAATTTCCCCAAAGAGATCTGGAACAAAGACATAAAACTTACATGCTACTTATTAATTTTGACATTTTTTCCTCTAGCCAAATAGTATCATAACTATAAACTGTGTGCAACAGATGTAGGCTACCCATATCTGAAATGTATAACAGCACACAGTAATAGATTTCAAGGTCAAAAAGGATCATTAGATCACCTAATCTGACCTCTCTTATAACGCAGACAACATCATTTCACTCTTCTGACCCTCAGCTGAACTTCAAAACCTGGGCTATGCACCTTATGTATTCCTTTAAGGCTTCTTTTTCTGAAGACACAAAGAGATGGGGTGTAGGCTGTTCCAGAAGTGGCTCATGGTCTGACATCCAACCTCAATTTATCTGGCTGCAACCTCCCCTCTTTTGGGTCTTTCTTTTCCCCCTTTCTCTGCTGCAGTGAAGATCGCCATAGCACCTGGCTATGGGTGAAGGCTTTTAGCATGTTCATCAATCACCAGTTCATCATCACCACTTCACTCTGACAAACTAAGCAGAATAAACTCCATAATTTTAAGATTTCTCACTGAAAAGCGTTATCTCCATTACTCCCACTGCTTCAGTCATTCTTTGGTTTCCTTACCAGATCATCTGACTCAGGTAGAGGCACAGATATCCTCTCCAAGATATCATAAACCATGTTAGAAGTCACCGATTTTTATATTTTTTTTTCTCATTTCCTTTTGCTGTCAGTCGAAGAGCAATAATTTCATTAAGGCATCATCCAACCCCAAACTTAAACAGTCATTTCTGAACAAAATAAAACTAGTCAAAATACAAGCAGAGGTCTATAGAAATAAGAATTGAGCTTAAATGGCTGTTACAGCTTGAGCCAAAAAGACCAAGACTTTTCCATACATCCAATACCATACTATGTGTTATCAGCCTTCACGCTTGTAAACTTTACTATCCTGCTTGATTCTTAATCACCAACCAACTTGGCAGGCTGCAGTGTCCAGTAGCTATGAAACGCATGGGAAAGCAAAGGAAAAGTGGGCTGCGGTCAACTGCTTTAGTTGACCTCAGAAAGAGCAAAAAATAACAGACACTCAGTGTTGCATCCTGTAACAATAACTGTCAAGAGAGAAGGATGATAAAAAACAAAGGTAGATTCATACTTACAGTACGTTGCTTCCTTTTAAGCTGCACATGTAATAGTTATATAAGCCCCTAATTTCATAAAGTCTTAATAGTCTGTGGCATTTGTTTTCTCATCCTCCGCTACTGAAACCTCTTCATGCTGCCATCTGCTTCCAAAGGTCCATCTCCCCCCTTCCTTGGACTGAGCAATAGTCTCCTGCTCCTGCCGGCCTTACTTTTCAGCCAAAATCCAAACCAAAACAAAATAAAATTGGCTAGCTAGAATTCTGAGGTGAGGAAAAACCATCTGCAAGCTTTTAAAAGCTCACGTTCGCACACACACACAGATAAAACAAAGAAACCATTTCAAAGCGAAAGCTATAATAAGAACAGTTTGCACTAAAATCAGAAAAAAAAAACTTATGGCAGGAGGCCTGGAACAACCAACAGCAAAGGAAGAAGCATTTTCTCAATTTTTTTTCTCTTTCGATAACTTAGATTCAAATACAGATTTTTTACATATATAAAAAAGGGGGAGTTAGCAATTGCTAGCCATTAGTCCAAGGGGCCACGTTGACGTCAGAGGCAGCGTTTTCCTCTGGTCTTGCTTCACAGAGGAGGGAAGGTGCTGCCGCTCATTTAGTTTCCAGCTGCTGGAAGGAGAGAAACTCAATGAGCTGGACCAAAAACAGAATTGATTTTGGGATGTTGCAGGAGATGTGCATTTTTTAACCTTTTTACTGAAAACTCTTTGCAAAACTGGGGAAATTAGCAAACCTGACCATGTGTATAGATTGACAAACAGTGTCTATGAATCAACATGTTCTTTGACTATGGAGACTTGTTACACTAAAATTATGACAAATAATCATGTATGGTGAAGTCAACATGTACTATACACAACTGTTTTGCTTCATCTCACTGATACCTGGTGTAAGAGAGCAGCGAGGAGACAGCCCAACCTGCTCAATGATCCCCCAGGGTGACACCGTCCCCGCATCCTGCCTGGGCTCACCCCGTGATTTCTCAAGTGTGCAAAACCCAACTGCTGCACTGCAACCAACTCCCTCCCTTCCACACACCGTTATAAAGCATCTTGGCACCCTCCGAGGTCAGCACGAGCCTTTTATTTGGGATTTTTTTTACTGGAAAGGTTTTCCGAGCTTGAAGTCTACCATAAAAGACTATGAAGAGAACTCAGAAACATGGTCACGGGTAATTGCCAGTGACTCGCCTCACGTGAAAGAAATGATTAATATTTGCCCAATTATATCTTACAAATTTTATCTTCTGCTCCTTTGCTTTGCCAAGGAAAGGCAGATGGTAAGTCAGCCTACAACTAAGACATGAAAAAGAAAAAAAAATCCCTTCAAGACAAATAAGTGCAAACTGACCTACTTCCTCCAAACGAGAGTCTTCAAGAGTTCTGGGTTTTAATTACAATTACATTAAAGCAATGGCTCCTCAAAAACTTCTAAAAATATTAGAAAGGACTAATTTAAAAGCTCAGCAAAACAACAGACACGAGGAGGGCTGGACTGAACCATACCATGAGTTCATTTTTGCTGCTGCTTGGAGCTAGATGTAAGGCTTACGCCATGAGTACAGGGAGACCTCCCCGGGCAGACCTTACCAGCTTCTGGCAACCTAAAATTAGAGGATTCCTGAGCCGTGAGAAATAACTGTTTCTTGGTAAGTAATAGTTCTCAAAAGGCTTTTCATCCATGACTTTCTGTAGGGCTTTTGCGAGCCCATTTCAGTCCCCAGCAGGCAGAGCAGCTGGGGGTGCAGAGTCGTGCAACCCCAACACATGGTGCTGGGGAAAATGTACTCCCCCATGTTTGCTCTGAACTTGCTGCCTGGTTATTTCATTCGACATCCCTAGACCTACCTTTTAGCAGGCACACCCGTGAAAAATCAGTCCTTTCTACCTTCTCTTTTTGCCACTTTGGAAATGCCACCTCTGGCATTCCTCCCTATGTTATACCTCTCTACAAGCTGCAGTCCACGTCCGTTTGATTTTCTCCCACACGAAAGCCATTCCACACACGTGAGCATCACTGTCGCCTTGCTGCAGCTCCCCCCATCACCACATCCTTTTGATCTAGCGATGGGTGTATTTTTACATGCATTTCTTATTTTTTCAAAGTCTCAGTGTCTTGGCAAAAGGGTAATACCGATGACTCAGCCTCGCATGGTGCACACACAGACGTATGCGCTACATTCACACGCTGCAGCAGGGGAATGTGCACTTCAAGTTCATTCACTATTAACATACATGCTTTCAGCTGCGGGACTCTGCTCCTCTGCACTTTGCCAAACTTCAGTGATTCAGTATTTAAACTTCTGTACTGGAGATCTGCGTCACAACAAACTAATTATCACCACTCTTTATTTTAGGCCAAAGCAAAACCAGCTACTATTTTTCTTGATGGAACACTTTGTTTTGTAAATTCGCTGAGGAAAATCTCAATTTTCATGGCCTGAATAGAGATGCATTTGTGTTTGACTCATCTGGATCCTTTTGCTGTCTGTCATGGTTTAACGCCAGCCAGCAGCTGGGACCACGCAGGTTGGAAAATACCTTTAAGATCATCGAATCCAACTAAACCTAACATTGCCAAGTCCACCACTAAACCATGTCCCCAAGTGCCACATCTCCACGTCTTTTAAATGCCTCCAGGGATGGTGACTCAAACACTTCCCTGGGCAGCCTGTTCCAATGCTTGATCAGGAAAGGGAAAACTTGGGAGCACTGGATTGGGAAGACAAGGATGGGCTAGGACAGACAAATGACACTGGGACAATGAAGGGTGAAGGCTTGTGACAGCCCTTTGCCCCACACCTGCGACTGGAATATGGAAATCTCAGTCTCACCACTTCAGAGTGCCTCCAAGTATCTGCAAAACCCACAGGCAGGTCTTACCCCTGCTAGCCCCGCAGGGCTTTCCAAAATATATGGGAATAATAACAATGAAAAACAACAGCTAAGAATGATGACAGCAAAGTCTAGCAGTCTAACTTAGAAAATGCCCCAAGTTGTGATCATACAAAACTTAACTCATTCCCGATTCACACATTTATTTTTTTCCAGAAGCTTGTGTCTTGTTTTAGGCACCAGAATGTAAGTCTGTTCCTAGACTCGGGTCCCACAGTATCATCCCACCCTAAACATACGTGTTCCCTTGCCAGACACAAACTCCATTTGAATTATCAGCACAGTAATTCACTGTTTATCGCCTAGCACACAAAGGCATCCTGGCTCCTATCGTTATACCAAGGAAAAATAACAGGAAGGACAAGAGAAAAAAAATCATAAACCCTTTAAATAGTGCCTCTGTGTGAGAAGACACCAGTGTGGTGCTATACAAGGATGTACAGGATAGAGGAGCAGCGTGCACCCCCAGATGCACAGAGCTCCAGACACAGGCTGGCCCACAGGACCCAGCAGTAGGAAAGGAAAGGAGGCCAAGAAAGCAACTCTCTACAAAACAAAACTTACCATCCGCAACGCGTCACTTCTACTGTAGCATTACAATTTTGTTGTTCCCAAGTTTCGGTTATTTCCATTTCTCTTTTGAAACTGGGGAAGAGATGAGGGACCTCTTCTATAAAATGTTTCTGTGTACTATATTAAGAAGCTCATTTGCACTTTAAAAATCCTGGTAGTGTTACCGGGTTTGCTTGAACTTTGTGGTGCAAAGCAAACAGGAGTCTCTCAAGACTTTCAAGACTCAAATATAATTCCATTAGCTTTCAATTAGCAGTTTGTCCACGTACATGCAAAATAAATTGATTTAGCACCTTAGTCCTGAGATACCAAAATCTAAATGGAGGGGTTTTTTCTTCCTCTATTGTATCCTGTCTGCAAATATTAGTTACCATAACAGAATATCACGTAAATCAAATAACCGCCTCTTTTTCATAATCACGCTGGCAGCTGCAGTGCCATGTTTCAATGGCTATCCACTGGAACTCATTAAGAAAGCATTATGTCTAGTAAATTAAAATGCAGGGTCTATGATCTGCAGACAAAAGGATGACAAAGCTTATCAAATGTGTGCTGTAGACTTCTCATTAACTCGGGGCTTTAAGCGGCATTGTCCCCTCCGAGCAGGTTACTGTGCTCGAGCATCTTTCTGTTTGTAATGAGGAGACTGTATCTGGCCTCGTGGAAATTGCTCTGAAGAAAAAATGTGTTCCTTAATCAAAATAAGATGAAATTTTTATTGGGATGAGATTGCACTCTGAGTCAGCTACAAGAAATTTGGTCACTGCCGTCCACGCATTTGGAAATCACGGGCAAATAGTTTGGCTCACGGCAATGGGTGCTAAGCGGAGACACGCAGCGTTTGTGAGGACTTTTATTTGTGACCCCTCATAACTTTGGGGAAGCAAGAACTGCGGCCTGACAGCAAATGCAAGGACAGCCAAGAGCATGGTCCCACCAAAAACACCGGTTTGGTGGCTCCACAGCAGGGTTTCTCCTCTGTCTTTGCAGGGTATAGTGACCAGAATCTGTCCCTTTTTATCTGCAAGACAACGGGGTTCACTCTTTCTGCTTCTCCTTTCCCTAACACAGCTCCAGGCTGCTTCAGCATCACAATTCCAATGCTTCACCAGCAACGCTGCAAGGGATGGATGCACAAGGCTTTCAGAGCAACATGGGAAAGTTAGTTACACACTGCACAGAGTTAATTCCTTAAGCAAATCAAATCCCATCCTTGTCTTATAAAATGTCGTGGGTTAGTTCCACACACCATGGCAGTCTTATGTTTTTCACTCTGATTTTGTGTTACGGATGATTTTCTTTTACATTATAGATGGTGCACAAAGCATCTACGCCTCGCAACATGGTAAGCTATTGTGAAAACAACATGAAATCCCAACAGCTGACAGAAATTTTCACAAGTTTAACACAGGGATGCACAGACCATTTGTCAGTGCATCTGATGGATGCGTAATTAGCTTTGCCCATAAGCTTCGCCATAGTACTGCCGGACTTGCACTGAACATGACAGTGCAGACAACGCTGGTGTGCTTCAGTACAGCTCTGATTTCCCCAATGACAGCTCCCTTCAAAGAACATCATTCATTCACCAGAAAATTAAAAAACACATCAGCAAGCTGCCCAGACCTTGGCAAGTGCTTAATTATCTACAACCTCTTGAATACGACTAGGGGCATCAACATTGATGCTCCTTGCCTCACCTCCAAAAGGAAAAAGAAATAATTTATTAAAACCAGTCATCGAATATTCATCTGGGCTGCAAAAATCACAAGCAGAAAAAGGTAGGGAAGGAATAAGTGTTAGGGACAGGAAGGTTAATAGCTGCTGTTTAAATACTAACAACTGAACACATCTTAGACCTTAACAATTGAAGGAGAAAATCTTCCATTTTCAATGGATTTTTCTACCTATTTTCAATGCGTCTGAGTAATTTAATTTTTCTTTCCAATGCTAGGCATGCTGACAAGCAGTGCTACATAAAATACAGTACAGCAGCAGCAGAAACAGCACATGGCAGTGTCATGTCTTAATACTACACAGCAGTTTGGCGCCTGTTCAGATGCCAACACAAACAGAGGTTTCCCATTAGAGAGCAGCCACCACAATGCCAACGAAGCAATCTCCAGGAGTACCACATTCCAGCTCCGCCAGCATTCCCAGACCTGGATTAAGACACTAGCAAGACAAATGTGTTCCTGTGGTCATCCCATTTCCATGTGCTAATGCCTCCCTCCTGCAGGCTCTGCACCACAGGTAGGTCGCCGCCCAATTAATCCAACTGGGCGCCCAGATGGAAGTGACTGTTTGAGCTCTCCCTGTTTTCCAGCATTGGCTCTTCAAAAGACCCTGACCAGATTTGATACTGCCAGAGCCACAGCCAGGCGTCCTCCTGCATCACCTCGGCCTCTCTGCATCTCCACGCATGGAGTGTCATCACCCACAGTATGGACTTCCCAGAGCCCAACTACACCAAGCCTTCAGATATTAAAACAAGCAGGCAGAGATGGGTTCCCAATGCATTTAAATTTGTTCCTAACTCCACGGCGTTGGTACCTAGCAAGTATTTCAGCTCAACGAAAAGGCATCAGAGGCTGTCAGGTGGAGGATGCTGAGCAGATGGTCCCTTGCCCCAGCCTGCACACCACACAAGGTGGTGGGACAGGGCATCTACAGCCTATGTAGCTCCCAACTCCCCTGCAGTGAAGCCAAAACTGTGATCCTGAATGTTATGAGAGTCCTCCTGGAGTCAAACTTCTGGAAAACTCTGCTGTGTGGCCAAAGACTACATTTGAGTCTGTCAATCCATCCTGCAGAAAATAGCTCTGGTCAGACCACACTGAGTCTCCACACCAATTAGCTCCTAAAGACCCATAAAGTCCAGCTCCTCAATGCCATCTGAAATTACTTAATCGCACCATTTTTACCCTTTTTTCCCTCTCTCGGCGGTTTTCGACTGTGAGACTGAGAAGGTCTTTGTATTCATTCACTTTTAAGGGAGATAACAACATAGCCAGAGCAGGAACAAGAAAATGAAGATTAGAGCCCCTGAGCTTTGCTAAATGAGTGAAGGTTATACAAGCATTATAGTTTTCTCCACTGCGCACAGATGTGACTGAGGATGTGGAGTCATTACTGCTCTTCTTAAATACTCGTAGGACATTATTTAATATTGACTGACAGCACAGAGGCTATGAGACCCTTTAGAAACAAAGACAGGAGAAACCTGGTGCTGTGAGGCCCTGCTCCTGCAATTTGGCGCATGCTTAACAATTCATACGCTGCATAACTTTCTGAGAGGTTTTTACCTCATTCCCGAATCGAGCCAAAAGACTTGGAAAACATCAGTAACAGAGATAATTTTGATGCCAATAACACTGGGAAAACATCAGAATTTCTGATAGCTTAAAACTTCTAGGTAGTAAAGGCCATGAATATAGCTGGACAGAAAAAAAAAAAAAAAGGCAGGTTTTCCAAGAAAAATAGTTTTGACAGGATGGAGAAAAGAAATGGAAGAGATGGAAAGACTTGGTCAGCACTTAGTCAGCCTCTGAGTTGAAACAGGCTTTTGCATTTTCACAGTGCAAGCAAGTTACGAACATCCCCGTGCCCCTGAATCATGGGCGGAAAGCTGAGCAATGCGCAAATGCTGAGCAGTGCTCCTGGGGCAAGAGGAGGAGGAGGAGGTGGGGAGTCCGTCCTGCTCAACACTTTGTTGTCATTTGACACAGTGCTCAACCCTTGCCACTAGGCCTTCCAGTGGAAGAAATGTCCTGCTCTCTGCATCACCAGCTGCCCAGGAGTCCCATTCTAGGTGGTCAGGCTGGTCCCCAGGGAGAAACAGAGGTTGCAAACACCTACCCAAAACACAGACACAAGCTCCCATTGCAACACCCTTAGGAAGATCAAAATAGAGGAAAGAAATGGCTTTAGAAATAGAATCATAGAATCATAGAATAGTTTGGGTTGGAAGGGACCTTTAAAGGTCATCTAGTCCAACCCCCCCTGCAATGAGCAGGGACATCTTCAACTAGATCAGGTTGCTCAGAGCCCCGTCCAACCTGACCTGGAACGTTTCCAGGGATGGGGCATCTACCACCTCTCTGGGCAACCTGTGCCAGTGTTTCACCATCCTCATTGTAAAACATTTCTTCCTTCTATCTAGTCTAAATCTTCCCTCTTTTAGTTTAAAGACATTATTCCTTGTCCTATTGCAACAGGCCCTGCTAAAAAGTTTGTCTCCATCTTTTCTGTAGGCCCCGTTAGGGGTGAGATGAACTCAAGGACACCACAGGACCTGCATTTTGAGATCTCACGTGGATTTTTCACGACTTTGTACATTTGAGGACTTGGTTGGGCGCGTGCCTCCCTGTGGACAAGGTACTGGCATTCAGTCCTGCTCGCCAGACATACAGAATGGGCCCCTGTAGAGTTAATCGCCAGGCAAGGGGCTCAACCTTCCTGACAGACTAATACTCAAAACAGTAAAAACACTCGGTGGTTTTAACTGCATGGATCCTCTTGTGCACCTAAGGAGGCCAAAGCAAAGTTGAGCTGAGCCATGCCATCAGACAATGACAACACTGCTCTGCCTGAGGCATTTTATCTGTTATGACCATGGGTCATGGCAAGCAGACTTTAAAAATATTCAGATGTGCAGATTGTTTTGTTTTTGTAAACATTTTCTTTTTTCTTGCGGGTGTCACTAGATGGCAGAGCCTGTCACCAGGCTTCTTAATGACACATTCTTACAGCTTTCAATATTTGGATTTCAATTAAGCCGTAAATTCCTGGGGTTTTCAGTGGCTATCTCTGGGGTAATTACAAAATCAATGTCCTTTAAAACAAACAAAGAAAGCTTATAGGTTAATGATATGAATGATCGACCCATCTTAATAAACTCCATGTTTGGGATGGCAACATAAATTTAACCTTTGACTGAAAAATTATTTAAAATATCATGCCTGAAGACTGAGGAGCTTCTGAAAAGGTACTATTTGGTGTTACAAGTGACCCAAAGGTCTGAATCTCCCCAACACTCTCTGGAGCAAAGGCAGCCAAGAGCCCAAACTCCTCACACTCAGAAGCTTTGCATTACCAATGCAAAGCTAACCCCCCCAGCCTGGATGGTTAATCTGCAGCTCATTTATGGGCTGAAGTTATTGACAGCTGAAGATGAAAGGAAAAAGTCACCAGCACCAGATAACCTGGGACGCAACCTTCACAAACACCAGCATGAAAAATTTGCAGAGATTGTGTCCTACCATTATTTAACCTCCCTGGGCTGAAAACATGTTTTAACAAACTGCCATTTTATTGTGTAAGACCCATTAAAAATCAAGAGATCAAACCACTTCCTTGGCAAGTCCCGGCAGCCGCAGGGAACCCCCTCACCATTTGGGAAAGAAGCTTCGGTGCAGGGCTGAATGTCTTCCCTGGTCTCCAACACATGATTGCCAGTCACCACAACTGAAATATGCACGTACAGAAACGCATACAGAGGTAGAAAATATGTATGTGCAGGAACAGAAGGGAGCAGCTCAGCCACCAACTACTGCTAGGAATGACGGATTGCTCAAAACCAGCAGTCTCCTGCTGTGCACGTCTCTGGGTTGTTTTGTGTTTGTTTCTACCTATTTTCCAGTAAAGGTTCCCCTTCATAATATAATTTATTGTAGGAAACTATATGTCAACTGATTGTTAAAGCTCTTGGAAAGAAAGACAAGAGGAAATCTTTATGTCAGTCAGAGTTCAGCTGGAAAATTTTGGCTTTTCCAAAAAAAAAAAGAAAAGAAAAAGGTTTGTACACAGCTTGTGGAAAATTGTTCTCTAGGAAATGAAATCTCTGTAACACCTTCATCCTATTAGTCTACTTGCCAATTACTTCCCTCCCCATGATTACAAAGTACTCAGAGAAATGAATCAAGCCGGAAAAACGACATGCGCCTGCTGTACTTGATAGCCCATCATTACCCTTCTCATGACAAGCCAAAGCCCTCGTGTTTCAAGAACAGCTCCGATTTTGTTTTTTCATAAAAGCTGCCTGCTGGGACAGTGAAGCATGCCAAACCCTCCTCGCTGCACGGCACTGCGTACGGCCAAGGGGCACTGTCAGGGTGATGTTCTCCTTCCCACCCCAGGATGCCTAGAGCTGCCAGGAAGGCTCTGCACACCAGGGTCTTCCCACATTGGAGGCACTTCTTTCTCCATAGCAAAAGCAGAAAGGTCCCAAGGAATCCAATCATCCCTTACAGACCACCAATTTTAATTAATATCTCTGGTGTCAGTGAAAGTTGCACCATACTCAAATCCAGGGATTATAGATTCAGTGCTGAGTGACCCGGCTGAATCCAGCGATGCCATGACAGAAGCTCAAAGAGCCTTAAGAAACACCTGGGGTAGACGATACACCTTTGAAATCCAATCCTACATGGCCCCTTAAGGTTGCCTACATTGAACCCTTCAGGATATGAGCAGAATCAGTCAACAGCAGAAATAAATAGCAATATAGAACCAGTGACACCAGTGTATCTTTGCTGGATTTGGCTCTAGTAGTCAGCATCGTGGGTGCCCATGTCAATACCCACAGGAAAAAAAAGGCAATTTCAGAAAAAACAACCCAGCTGTGTTACTGATTTGATACCTCTCTCTCCAGAAAACTGCCGCTCTAGAGAATTTACTTTAGGACTATTTACTCCTAACTACTGGCTTTTTATTTCATTTACGCCAGAATTTCTCTTGCTGCCCGAGGAAAGGCGGCTCTGGTCACGGACTGCATCCAGAGCTATCACGTGGTTATCTGCTGGAGAGAATCTTGTCTCTTTAACCTTTCTCCTCTTTTTTTTTTTTGCCCTTTTTTCTTATATTCAGCTTCTTCACAGGGCTCATCAGAAAAGCCTACTAGTGGTAATTAAGCATGTAAATCGCCTTAGCTAAACAAAATGAAAGAGCTCCTTGAATATGCATGATATGCAACCACAGGAGCAGTTTTGAAGGACATGAGGACAGCTGACAGCATCTTGAGTTTCTAAGTGCTGTGGCCATTAGAAAAAAAACCACCACAAAAACACGTGAAAATGCATATTCACCATTTAACGGTGGATCAAAACCTGCCAGAACACCAAGGCGCAGGAGCATTTGCTAGCAAACCCTGAGGAATTAATGGCTCCGTGAAATGACTGAAGGTCTTAGTCTTTCATCTTTCTGCCTGCTAGCCTGAACCCCAGCTCAGCAGCGACAGCAAACACGGCTCTCATAGGGCACAGGTGGCAGCATCAGCACAGACCTGAGCTGAAAGGGCACGGAAGAAATACCATTCTTTCTATGGGCTACCCTTGCCATGCCAAATTCTCGAGTAGAAGCATTGTAAACATCTGCTCCGCATTGATGACACAAGCCCATGTATGGGAGAGAAATGTTGTGAGCTGAGGTTTCCTTTTCCTCTTGAATATAAATTTCCTTTTAAATATAAATCCAAGAATAGAAGAAAATCGTACACGCATAAGAAATCCCTCCAACCTGCACCCAGATACATGAAACTTCCACACCTTTTCTCAGCTGATGCCTTTGTCACTCATTTCTGGGAACATGACTTGCCCTCCCCACTTTGAGCACTTCAAGGAATGATTTTACCAGAAAAACTTTCACAAGACCTCACACTACTCTGTGTGGATTCTCCCTCCTGTGCCCCCTCCCCAGGGTCTCTCCAGTACCCACTCAGCCCGTTGCCTGGGATTCTCCGATCCTTAAACCAGATTATTTTATCTTTGCTACACCTCAGCTTAAAAACAGTCTTTAAGTAAATATAATATATCAATGCAGTCTTTGATTTTAGTATCTATATCAATGTGGTAGACTCAGCAAGTAGTATCTCCTGGTATGTGGATGTGATGATAATGGCATTGAAGTCATCGATAGCAATGGGGTTTCTCCCTCCAGTGCACCATTCTACATAGCCATACGCAGAAGCCTCTGCAAACAGGCTAAAGCTAAAACTCTGCAAGCTGCCATTAAATCGATGTCACAACTGCTCACCTGGCGTGGGCAGCTTCATAACCCTCCCTGTGGCTGCTCAAGTAGGTTATTAAAGCATGTGGGATTTTTTCTGCAGGTTTGGAGGCTATGTTGGGCTCACAAGGCTCTGCTGTCTTACAGGGAATGAGCCACAGGGACAGGCAGCGTCAGGATCGTGCAAGCAGAGTGTAGCTGGAGCACAAGCATGGCTTAGAAAAGCAACCACTGCCTTGATTGTGGCTCAGATACCACTATTTCCAAATCATCTTCCAATAGCATAGCCTACAGGCTGCATATAGGTGCAGCAAAACCCTGTTACTTTAGAGATTTTTGCAATAAGTGGCAGGACTTCTTTCTGAGCAGGAAGGAGGACAGTTGAAAGATGCTGATATATACATTTCAGGTGACGTTAGAATCTCAGAACCACAGGACAGCCCAGTCAAAAGATAATCTGGTCTGACCTTTCATGGGAAAAAGTGCCTATATGAGATCATCCAGCACCCTGTCCAGTCACGTCTTGAAAACCCCCAGTGACGGGGTCTCCACCACCTCCCTGGGGAGGTTGTTCCAGTGAGTGAGTGTTCCCACTGTAAAAAATTTCTTTCCTATATGCAAGCAGAAGAGCTCTTCCATTCTCTCCTCACCACCATAGCCCAACTGGCAGAAGACAGGTCCCCCCACGCACAGTTTTTATTTTTACAAGTATCTGCACAGTTCTCTTTCAACTGGAGTACGTGACCATATAAAATATGAAACCCTGTATTTAAAAACAAGAACAAAAGTATCAATCTGGAGTCTTCATTTTTAATCTTTTAAATGATGGGGTTTGTTGTTATTCACAGATAGAGAATGTATAAAGCCACATGCATGCAATTATGCTATTTTTTTTATACTGCCTGTTTCCTAAATTATTTTCCCGCGGGACAGGATATTATACCGTTACTATATTTGTTCTCCCATTATTTATATTTCTTCAGATTTATTGCAAAAATCCTGCAACAGATTATAAGTTTCTGGCTAGGAGTGGAAATTTTCTGAGAGAAATGTTTTGTTACATTTTGTTAGAAGTGCAATTACAAAAATATAAACATGCAATTTACATACAATAGATATTAAAAAAGTCAGCGTGTAACCCACTTAAAATATTTGGCAGCATATTTATCTAAACTGTTTCAATTTAATGCAGATGTGTCCTAACAAATAAAATGTGTTTTGAAATCTGTCATCATCCCCAGCCAGATAATCAGTTGTCCATATCCTTAAAACTGCTGCATATTTAGCATTATAAAAAACGTTGAGGACGGTGATAACAACACTATTAATCATTCTTTATTTACCTAATGTTCAACTCTCTGAGATACTCCTGGTAACATATTCACCCGGTAAAAATTAGCAAATGCCCACCTAAAATTTGCAAAACCCCAAAAAACAAATTACACCCAAATAAACTGCATCAATACAGACAAAAAAAAGAATAAAAAGTAAAAGTAAAGTAGTACCTCATCCTACGAGATGAATAACAGCTCTTTCAATGATTCTTAAATAGGATTGAAATAGGAAAATTACTTGAAGGCCTAGGATATATAGACTAACTTCATCACCTAGAAGCACATGCAGTCAAGAGCTATTTTCAGCTCTCCCAGCAATGTTGCTGCCTCCACTGACCTCAGGTCTGGACCTGCATGGCTTCAGCCACGCCTGTCCCTCACTGCCTCTGGAGGGGCCCTCTCAATTCTCAGGAGCTACACCAGATCAGGAATAAAGAGGAAAAACCTGGGCAAACGGGTTTTCTTGACAAGAAGGCCAACAGCATCCTGGCTTGTATCAGGAACAGTGTGGCCAGCAGGATTGGGCCAGTGATGGTCCCCCTGTACTGGGCACTGGTGAGGCCCCACCTCGAGTGCTGTGTCCACTTTTGGGCCCCTCACTACAGGAAAGACAATGGAGCGTGTCCAGAGAAGGGCAACGGAGCTGGTGAGGGGTCTGGAGCACAAGTCTTGTGAGAAGCGGCTGAGGGAGCCGGGGGTGTTCAGCCTGGACAAAAGGAGGCTGAGGGGAGACCTCATCGCTCTCTACAGCTCCCTGAAAGGAGGGTGTAGAGAGGTGGGGGTCGGTCTCTTCTCCCAGGGAAGAGGCGATGGGACAAGAGGAAATGGCCTCAAGTTGTGCCAGGGTAGGTTTAGACTGGGTATTAGGAAAAAATTTTACACTGAAAGGGTTATCAAGCATTGGAACAGGCTGCCCAGGGAAGTGGTTGAGTCACCAACCCTGGAGACTAAAAGACGCGTAGGCATAGTGCTTAGAGATATGGTTTCGTGATGGTTTTTGTCAGAGTTACGTTGATAGTTGGACTAGATAATCTGAAATGTCGCTTCCAACCTAGGCGATTCTATGATTCTATAAACACAGCCTCCCTAAGGTTTTCACATTTCCTTTGAGCTTGCAATTTAATTCAAATATGAAGAGGATAAAAAAAGAAAACCCAGCACACCACCTCTGCATCCAAAGCCCACTGAATTCAACACAAGTCTTTGCACTGTTTCTGATGGGTTTTGACATGAGCTTGTCTATGGTTTAAATTCTCAGGTGCATCCTCCCGCGCAGCCTCTCCTGCGTACCCTGGCCAGGGGGGTCAGGGTGAGACCGTCAGCAGCGTCCCCCTGCTTGCATTAAAAATGAAGGGCTTGATGAAGCTCTATTTAATGAATCTGTATTTAAATAATAACATATGGGCTCTTCCTCTATTGTTCCAACTTTCTGTTATCTCAAAAAACATCTGACGTTCACACACTGGCAGCAATTTTGGTGATTTTGGGGTTGTTTCATTTACCATGGCAGAACTTTCATGAAGTTTAACAAAGTTCAGCTGTACAAGGTGCCTGAGTGCGATGCCTGTGCCATAAGCATCTGCCTCAGGGGGTTTTACAGGTCAGCAGCAAGTGCATTTCAGGAATTTCAGTTACTGACATCATCTGACAAGTGCCCGACTGCCGGGCAGAAAAAGGGAAAGGTCATTTTTAGGAATGAAAAACATTGTTTTGCATTAATTTTTCCTAATGTTGTTATAAAGTCCCATAACTGCCATGTAAACATAAGGCAGACAAATTATTCTTTCAGGAAACCAAACCAGCTTTCACCGACAAACTTCCACAGCCAGATAGTTCTGAGGGTTATTACAGAGCACACGCACTTCAGCTCAAATCTTGGCACATTTGTAGAAAGAGCCATTAAAGGCAGCGGAGGTGCTTTATCCATACAAGTGTCCATTCGGGTCTTTGGAAAGACCGCAAACCTTTTTTTGCTCCATGCTAACAGCCCTTGCAGCGAGACCTGCAGCTGGTCCCACGCAAGCTGGCTGTGGCCTTTGGGTCCAAAGCATGGCAAGGGGCCACCCTCCCAGCCACGGCCAAAATCCCATGGAAAACTGAAATGAAGCTCAAACTAAGTTCGTCTGGATGGGAAACACCAGCCACCCCTTGGCATCATTCGTGGGGCACTTTTCCAAGATGCTGGCTTGCTGGGGTCTCGGTGCAATCAGCGATGATTTACGGTTGAGGTGCAATCCATGCCTGCTGTTGAACACTTGTGAGCTGTGTTTACTGTCTCCTGGTGATGATTTACAGGGTTTGATTACCCATTTTTCATTACTACCAAAAGTGAGATTAAAATGTTTCGGAGGCAACTGCTTGTATTAATCTCTGCAGCAGAGGCTGGGAGAGGAGCTGTCACTCAGGGAAGGGATGGCATCCCAGCTGCCAGCACCGCTACAAGGCAAGAATCATTAAAAGCAAATACCTTCTCATAAGATAGACTGGAGACGGGGAGAATTGCGGCTAGCCAAAGAAGGTTTCTGAACAGTAGCCAACACACACACAAAAGCAGCCAAAATTCACTGACCATCCTCTGCTGATTTCATCTCAGAAAGAAGAAAAAAAAAAACCCCACACTAAAATAATACCAATGCTTTGTATAAGAATAGCACATGCATTTTAAATATCTGTATTTAAATCACCTGTCCCTTTGCACCTAAAAAAGGAGAAAAAATTGAAGTGCAGACAGGATTAATGAAATGGGTCGGAGGGAGTTGCTTTGGTGAGACACCAGGAAAATTGAGCTCCGAATATGGAGCGGTGAGATGTGGAGAGACACGGGCGAGCTGCGGGCAACCTCCCTGCTCCCGCCCAGCCTGAGCCGTCTCTGGCCAAGCTCGGCGGGGAGAATTTATCTTATCTTTCCAGGGTGAAGAGGCAGGGAAAAAGAAAGAGAGAGAACATCAAAGTAACTTCTCACTAGACTTCAAACTGCACAATAATATCCTCTCCATGTGTGAGAGAATAGAAAGAAAAAAAAAAAACCCAAACCCACCAGCTCACAAGTCACTTGGTTATTTTCAAGAGATTTTGCAAATACCCGAACAATCGCAGTTATTGACAGTAGCTACATTTGAGTGCCTGATCCACCGCGGTAAGAAATGCAGCTCAGAGGGGAGTTCAGTGTGCTGCACATCAAAAATAAATAAATCATAATTATAGACTGCTCTTCTCTGTCGTAAGGGGAGACAAACATTGCTTTCTCTGCCTGTCTGCCCACCCCCCTGCCTGACACCACTTTTTTCTTTCATTCCTGAAAATAAAAAAATAAAAACAAAAGCGCTTACTGTAATAATTTACTGCTGAGGTCAAGAACGTGCTCCAGGGGTGGTAGCGGCAGAGTGGGAATACAAACAGATACTTTCCTCCTAAACTGCTTTGATGTGCCATTCCTAGGAAGACTGGCTTTCTTCCCTTTATAGCTTCGGGCCTGTGAAGACTTTTACAGGTTTTTTTCTTCTTCCCTTTTTTTTTCTTTTTCTCTCCCAGATATTCTTAACGTAGGACCCTTTCCCAACCTCACAGTAATAACAAACAGGAGATGAAAAATCCACGCGCTGCCTTATCAAAGCCATCTGGAGAATTTAAGCTTTCATTTAAAAATAAAAATTAAGCCTCTAGCCTTTAAAGGTTGTAGAGATAACCTTCTCTACGTGAACTGATCCACAGCCATCCTCTATTTCTACCCTCCTTTGCCAGATTTTCTTGAGGTCAGTAACTGCTCCCCATAGTCAAACTGACTATCTGGGGAAAACTGTTTCACAGTCTTGTCTTTCCCAAGTGAAATAGCATCGGTTTCTCACCGCTGATGTTTAAAGCTGATAAGCAGAAGCAAAGCAAGGCTTTTTCTGGAATCCCCACAGATTCACAAGACAAAACATGGACACCTATAACACATCTGTATCTGAGCTCAACACCCATGAGTCTCATTATAATTCACCAAGAGAAAAGACCACATTTGGGTGGGATTCACCTCGCCAGCCTCCCAGGTCCACAGGCAGAGGCAGACGCTTCTAGGTGTGACCACTCAGACACATTGCAGGCATTGACCTTAAGGTGAACTGCTCTTGAGATGCCTGAGGCTGAAAGAAGAAAATAACCTTGGTGCTCACAGCTCCTACTGGAGACACAGCAGGGAAATTATTAGGGAAGATCTGGCAAAAATGACCATCCCAAATGACAGATGAGCCCTGCTGCACAGACGAAATTTTTCCAAGTTCTCCCGTAATCACGCCGAGGAAAACTGTCTCCTCCATTCAAATAGTCGTCATTGTGATCTTGACCACAGAAACAAACCTCCCTGGCCAAACTGGTAGGACCAAGCGTTTGTTCATCATGTTCAGCCTCTGTCTCCAAATGAGGTCCTTCTCTCCCCAGGGATCAGACAAGAAGAAAAAAAAACAACCAAACAAAAGAAAAAACAGAGAAAGAAAGACCCAGCACACCCCCGAGTAATTATGTATTGAAAAAGAAAGTGGCGATTCCTCCATTCTGACCCTGGTAGGCAACAAGTTTGAGAGGAGAAACACGGAATTGATTTTATTTATCAGCAACACAGAGAGTCTCAAGTATTAAAAATTTCCTGAAGGCTACACAAGTAATCTTCACTCTCCTCAAGGGCCATCAAAGGCCAGGATGAGCAGGTGGATATATGACTTTTAGATTTCAAGGTGAAGAGCACAAAGCACAACTGCCCAGTAACACACATGTGTTTTTCAGAAATAACTAATCTGTTTACAGCCTCCAAGCCATGGATCCATCACCTTCCTTTGCAATCATTCTGATATTTAGCGACTTTTATTACTAAGTAGCAGTCCTATTTCAAAGTAAAAGATTTCGCACATCAGCTTTCAGTAATTGGATCTTGTCGTGCTTTCAGCAGCAGAAACACAAAGATGCCAGTCTTCAATAACTCTACTATGTGTATCCACATGGACAGATGAAGACACCAAGCAACCTTCTCTTTGATAAAAACAAACACATGGAGATCCTTGCTTTTGTATCTTTTTTGCAGTGATTGAAGTCTCCTCTGGTCTCTGCTCAATACCATAGTGCCAGCATCCAAATATGATAAAAGTTCTTTTTGTTGTGGCCAGTTTGGAGATAGAATCTTCTCTGAGCTGCTTCTTTTATGCATCAGAGGACTGAATTAGCTCTTTTTGCCCACACTGACAAATAACCTCCTCATTTTTAGCATGCTCACCTACCTTCATGCCATCTGCAAAGATTTCATACCATTGTCTATGTTGCTGTGAAAAATACTGGGCAGCATCAGACCAAGAACTATTCCCAGAAATATCTAGTGAGAAAGAATCTCCTCACCGATATCCTCCCCCTAATAATGACATTTTGACACACGTCATCAAAACAGTTTTTAACCTCTCTCATATGTGCTGTTTTGTCTTCACAAGTTGAATCAAAAGATCTGGTGACACGAAGTCCAAGGCCTTATAGAAATGTAAGTACACTATAACAGCAGAATTTATGTTATCAAACATGTCTCTCAGTCCTGGGTTGGCAGAAACTGTCTTTAGAGATGTAGTAGTTTCATAATGGAGTGATATCAAGGGACCTTTTGCTTTACCTAACAAAAGGTGAAGTATGGAAGAAGATGCAGAAAAGCTAGTAAAAAAAACCCAAAAATAGTGCCAAAAAAAAGCAAGTGTCAACAACTGTGGGAGTAAAGAAGAAAAGGCCATCAAATTCAAAGCAGAATTGAACATTTTATTCACAGTAAGAGTGAAAAAAAATAATCATATTAATCTGTAGGTTAGTCCATTCTTTCATAGACAAAACTGTCTAACCTATATATGCCATCATGAAGCAGAAAGGATCACTGAGTAATATATCGATTCCATTATTCAGAAAGATGAATAATGGTCCTTTCAGATCTTAAATTCCATGACTTTACGAGACAGAATATACCTGTGCCTATGATGTTAGCAACAGCATGAAGCACTTGGAGCAGGTCTGTTCAGTAAAGTTACGGGTACTGAGGAGCCGAAAGCCATACTCTGTGCACCAAGGGAATGTCCCCCAGCCTGCTCCCATGGCTACACGCCCACGCTGCCGGAGTGCACCAGGTGCATATCTCCCAGCTCAGGTTTCCAAAAAGGAAGCAGATTTGGGCCCTCTGAGACAATTCCCCAACATGAACCAAAGCCCAGTAAGCGAGGACAACCAGATTTGCTCCCAAAAATCCCCCCTGATCCAAACATATCCATGCATGTACATACAGCACAAAGAGTCGAAGGAGGGTGATGGCTGGATGCAAAAGGTAAGCAGAGAACACCAAAATGACAAAATCCTAGAATGGGTGGGGTTGGAAGGGACCTTAAAGATCACCAAGTTCCAACCCCCCTGCCCTGGGCAGGGACACCTCCCACTAGACCAGGCTGCTCAAAGCCCCGTCCAGCCTGGCCTTGAACACTTCCAGGGATGGGGCATCCACAGCTTCTCTGGGCAACCTGTTCCAGTGCCTCACCACCCTCACAGTCAAGAATTTCTTCCTAATATCTCATCTAAGTCTACCCTCTTTCAGTTTGAAACCATTACGCCTTGTCCTATCATTACACTCCCTGATATAGAGTCCCTCCCCATCTTTCCTGTAGGCCCTCTTTAGGTACTGGAAGGCCACTATAAGGTCTCCCCAGAGCCTCCTCTTCTCCAAGCCAAACAACCCCAACTCTCTCAGCCTGGTGCGCTGAATGTTTTAAGAGTTGGGAAAAAAAAAAAATTCTTTACTAGTGTGACATTTTGAGGCAGACTCCATACTGACAAAATTTAAAGCTATTAGTAACAGACATAAGCAAGAGAACATCATTAATAATAGGTATCAAAAATACCTATAGAACACAACTGGCACTTGGTCCCAGCACGTCAGCCATTGTAGAAATGGTGGGATGCTGGGAGTGCATAGCTTGGTGATCTAATCTCGGGATATTAAAATACAGGTACCTCTGCCTGCATCTGTGGGAATTACAGTTATTTTTGTGTCGTGCATAGCCCTCAGGATGTGCCCAAGCACTCACTCCCACAGCTCACCACCTCCTGTAACCACCGTGTAGGAGAGGAACGTGGTCTCACCACAAAGCCATCCATGTAGATGAGAAAGAAGCATAAGGCACTTACTTGGACTAAAACTCCCACTAAATACCACAGTATTTCCAAACACTTTTTTTCCCCAGCTTTAAGCCAATTTTTTTCTTTTTTTTCATGGTATTCTTTGTCTGAAATTGTCTGAGTTTTCGCCAATATATTTGATTATTTCTATTTTTACCACAAACAAAAAAGGCATGATCCATGGACTGGGGTACGCCCCCTCTTCTTTTTTTTTTTTTTGGCTTTCAAAGCAACCATTTTCTCCATTAGATCATATTTGTTTGCTTTAGACTTCAGAAATAAATAGCAGATGACATTATGCTGCAGTTATTATATGGGTTTGCTTTAGCCATTTTTGTATTTATTGCAATGAAATTTTACATAGGTGAATGTTTCCCCTTATGCTAATGCCCTTATGCACCCTGGAAATGATGCACCCTTTGTTTCTGGAGGTAACCCCAAACTGTTCCCAAAAACTGTGATCAACTGTATGTACCATCCTTACAGTACTTAGGAGTCTGTCCTTATTTTATCTTGTTTTAATTCAAAATCTTTGTAAATTTGTCAGTGTTCTCTTCACCCAGTCCTCTTTAAGGGATGGGAAAGAAACAGGCCTGGGTTAGTATAAGCTGAAATGTTGCATTTAAACAATTTTCACAGGATCACACTGGAAAACAAAAGAAAACAACAAAACCCCCAAATAAACAAAGCTCAGGCTTGCTGCTAGCACTCTTTGCCGCTCCATGACACAGCACGTTGTAGAAACCTTCTCTGAAGAAATGGGAAAATAATAAAGAAAAAAAAATCACAAAAAGCAAAAATCCCAGCACAGAACAACATCCTTGAGGACCCTCCCAAGGAAAGCCACCAATGGTGGCTCCAGTCGTTCTATGGACACGGCTTGCTGCCACAGCTCATGTCAAGGCTTTGACTCAAAGCAGTCAAAAGTATAGGAAGAACTGGGGTCCAACTGGTAGGCGAGGCTTCGGACAATTTCACAGCAGCCAAACACCTGATTTCCCTCAGACCAGATGCTGTTGTGTGTGCTGGGGTGGTGGCAGCATCCTCTTCACCCACCTCCCCACCCAGCTCCCTGCTCCTCATAGGTCCCAGGCTTGTCCTTAGGGGAGAGAGAAAAACATGTCCCTCTCTCTCTCTTCATAAAGCAGGACTGTAAAAGAAGGAGCTCATCACAGATGCTTCTCTTCAGTCCTGCTTTTTCCCCTGCAGCAGAAGAGATGTGTCTACCATAAGGGTTAAATCATTGAGTGCTACAGTGAGAGCATCCTCGGGGCCCAGTCCAAAACCGCAAATTTAATTCCTCCAGGAATACAGGCATGGAACAGGCATGCATATTTAAAAACAAAAAGCAAAAATGCTACCAAGCAAAACATTTCCCTGCACGCACACGCTGCTCCATGCGGGCAGGGAACAAACCACACAAGACAAATTCTGGCCATCGCACTTAATGCCCAAGATTACAGCTATGAAAGTGGGGAGGCAGCTGAGCCAGACAATCCAGCGATACATTAGAGCATCATCACTAAGGTCGAAAGCAAAAACACGAGGGGACTGCACCTCAGAAATGTATTTAGATCGGAGGAAAAACAGTCTCACTACAGAAAACCTAAGGACATACAATGGGTAACGTGCGATGGAGTTGTACTTTATGCAGCGTTTGCATGCTATACACTAATTTCATCTTATAGCCAATATAGAATCATAGAACCATAGAATTGTTAGGGTTGGAAGGGACCTTAAAGATCATCTAGTTCCAGCCCCCCTGCCATGGATATACAGATTGAGAGTTTTGTGGTGGAGGGAGAAGTGGGAGGGGAAGGTTCCACTCATTTTTGTTAGGATGCCTAATGGCTTTTGGTGTTAGAGAAATATAAATAACTATATCATCACGAGGCAGAGATTAGATCTAAAATATTCCTTGGAATGTGAAAAACAGATTCTTAGAAAGCTCTGGTTTGAAGCATGTGGAATAAGACCATTATTTGACACACTGCCCAAAGAAGTGGCATTTTGTGCAGGAAAGATTCATATGAGCATTCTTCTCTGAGACAGCAAATGCAATACTTTGCTCTTCAATAAAAGGAACATATTACTATCTCACCCCGAGCAAGAGGGATTTCACTCTTTAATATGCATGTGAGAAGGCAAATGGTTTATCCTTAAAAGTTTGCTTGTTTCTCCACATAACAAATGGCAAGCTTCACAGAAAGATGGTTTGTTGGTGGTGAGGTTTGTTTGTGTGTTAGATTTCTTTCTCCTTCTTTTAACAAAACCCCTAAAGCTGTCAATATTACTTTTCCGCTAAGTGATCAGTGATCCATTTAATATCATCTGCTACAGGGCAAAGTACCCTTAGGACCGGTTCGTTTAACTTTAAAAGGTTCAGTATCAAAGTCTCCGCTGATTCCTTTCTCACTTCCCCTGGTGCGTACTAGAGCAGGATGACTGGCAAGTTGTTAGGCACTCCGCTGGTTTCACAGAATCACGGAATGGTGGGGTTGGAAGGGACCTCTGGAGATCATCTAGTCCAACCCCCTGCCAGAGCAGGGTCACCCAGAGCAGGTGGCACAGGAACGTGTCCAGGTGGGTTTTGAATATCTCCAGAGAAGGAGACTCCACCACCTCTCTGGGCAGCCTGTGCCAGGGCTCTGATTTTCCAGGATGATGAATCGTAGTAAATACACTCATAGCCAAATCTCTGGTTAACATTGTCTTCATAGATCTTGACACTGGCATGCATAAGTCTTTTAAAACCTGAGCACCATGGATCTGCTCTCCCACGTCGCTGGCAATGCAATACCATCCCACAGTCGCAAGATGTCCAAACCCTGGTTTCAACAGCACAGGATCACAGTTGGATAGTGTTGTGAAGTCTGTCACTTGGGTGAGGGAATGAAGGAGGACTGAAAGGCACAGCAGGGCCTCAAGAGCTGAATACTTACCAAAAAAGCGCATTAACTCTGCACTGATGCACCTGGGATCATCCTTGCGGTTGTTGACATCTTCTGCTCCCTCTTCTTCATCTGTGTGCTAAGACAGTGTCAATTTTAAATGCTTATCAACCCCCAGCATCATGACAAAGTATAACCACTGCCTCCAGGAGAAAGGTTGAATTTGCAAGAGTATTCACCAGGGAAATGGAAGTTTTGTTGTCACAACCAACTGACTACAATGGAAACACCATCAAGTCTCAAGGGTACTCTTATCCTGAGAAGGCTCTCCTCTGCCTTGTACTGGAGGATCTCACAACATTCGATGTATTTATCACCAATATCATTTCAGTAAAACATGCTTTTATCCTTGCTCACAGAGAGAAGCACAAATACATGAAAATACTTAGTGTGAAACTCCCTCCACGATCAGGTGGTGACTATATACTTTTCAGGGGATCTGGACCTACATGATTTGCTGAAAATCTTCCAAGGTATCATTTGCAGGGTAAGAAACAGAGCTCAAAGCCCCCACCCTGCAGCAGTTCATCCTCTCCAGGGGACCCACTGTCCCATGAGCAGGAGCCCAAAGGTGACAGGCAGGGTGCAGTCCCTGGGTGCTGAGTGCTGCCCACATCATGTAAACCTGCCCCAAATAAACTCATACTTTCCACCATACCCATGAGTTGGGCAAAGGAGGGAGGCTTTGAAGAGTCACCGGTGTCTCATCACTGTAGGCAGGGATGTGTGAGGTTCATTCATGACCTGATCTAGAAATTGCTTAATTAATTTGTAAAGAAAACATGAATTTTTGACACAAAACCAGAAATAACAGCACAGCTAAAACCCTCTATCTGGTATGGGTTGATTATTCCCACATTATCTGTTTACTCATCACAACCAAGAAAAGATGAAAAAAAATAAAATAAGGACCATGAAAAAATACTGTACCAAGACCCCAAAGATTGTCATTAAGTTTGGATCATGCTAAATGCAAGTTCTTCATGACTAATCCTAAACCTCTTTAACACTAAGGTATCAATGCTGAAGACCTTCAAGCTTTATTTATTTGCAGAAGTACCTGGTAAGTCATCAGTTCTCCATCAATAAGAAATAACTATTTTATAAGATATCTCTACCAGACAGCCAGATCTTAGGCTTCCTCTAAACTGAAAACACATAACACTGTGCCACCAACTGAAATATCATCTCTCAGCCATCCTGTGTGACACCCCAATAGGATGCCAACACCCATCTTGCAACCAGTTTATGAAGTCCTCAAAGTATCCGCTCCCAGCGGTGCTGGGAGACCTTTCAAACAAGGGGAAGTGCAAACAAACCGAAGTATAAAGCACATCACTTTTTATTGTGCAACTGTAATGATAGAAAGTAGCATGATAGATAGAATCATTACAAAATCAGATCCAAAAAAACAGAGCTGCTGCTCTGTGTGGTTTTTTCCCCCCTTCTAAGTAAGTGAGCTGACACAGACTATTCAGCTGGTTCTCCCTCCCCCCTCCAATTTTCTTTTAATTTATTTTTTTTTAATTTTAAATCCCTTGGGGTAGAGCCAAGATTCTCAATGTGCCACAATAACCACGTTTACTTATTTCCAACTCCTGTCTGTAGTATCATATTGTATCATCTCAACCTGGCATCAACATGGTGCTCTTTGCCGATGAGCCCAGTAAGGAATCCAATCTGTTCCTCATTATGTGATGCTCAGGAGATATGGGAGGGTAAAAAAAAAACAGAAAAGAGAGAATGGGGAGCTAACCAGGGCAGCAGTGGACGGAATGAGAAATGGGAAGAGGTGAGTAATGACTGACAAAAGCGTGAAGGAGGAATGTGGTGCCGGGACACAGGAAAACTGAAAAATAAAAAAGGTGTAGCAATGAGGGAATGGGATGGGTGAGAAGGAGAAAAATGCCAAGACAGCCTGAGTCAGAGGAAGGGGAAATGAGAAACCCTAAAGAAAACAAACCCTCCTGGAACAGAGTCCCGTCCCCCAGTAAGGGATAGGCTTTCTGAATTCTTCTTCCCAGAGCTTAATTCACTGATGGAATTGAAAAAAAAAAACAAAAAACAATAAAAACAACTTTCAAGGCAGGTGAAAAGTGCTCCCACACCAAGCCACTCCCAACAAGCCGTGATTTCCTCTAATTGCAAATGAATAATCAGGTTCCCCTTGGGCAAAATGTTAGTGAAAAGCCAGAACGAAGTGAGCGAGGGAACACCTGCTTAATGAGTGGATTTGCCTTCCTAGGAAGGCTGCTGTATAGGTGCATTATGCAGAGCCACAGCAGAGCTTAGGTGTGGGCGTGCGCTTACACAGTCCATTAAGCATAATTTAATTACATTTAAATAATTAATAATGAAGCACGTTTTAATTGCCTACAATTTCTATGTTGTGCAATACTGTGCACCTTGCAAAGCCCAACTCACAAACACTCAGTGATGCCAGATCTCAGCGCGCCCAGGCTATCCGCAGCCTCCTGCACCCTTGCCTTTGGACACAGAGTGCAATTAGTCCAACGCATGTTATTACTTCCTTCACAGCCCTGCCTCTGCTAGGGCACAGAATGGGCACAGCTCCTGAAATAACACTGCCATTCAATGTATGCTTTCATCTGCCACATTGCATTGTGGGCTGCCTAAAAGATAAAGGCAGAGGTAACGAGACCCTGACTATCTACACTGAGCTTAAACTGGCAGTCAGACAAATGCATGCACGTCATCCCAAAAGCCTGCTCCCTGATATTGCCTAAACCTACAGGCACCTCCCAAGGGTTTCCTACTCACTGCTCCTATAAGGCACCCTGCTCAGCACATGGATTCAAGGATCATTCATTCTTCAGGCACATACCTCTTTTTTTTTGGGCTACAATAAGGGAATCCAGATGCTTCATTTCATTTGCCTGCTGGAGCTCCACGCTTACCGCTATGGCTTTATTTAGCTATCAGAAGTATGTAAGTATGGCTCTTGTCCCTATGCTTCGAAGTCTCCCAAAGATTTCAAAAGCAGCTGCTTACTAGGTTTGCCATATACGGTTTGCGTGATGGTGTGATTAATACGGGTTTCCTTGGAACTAGCTCAGGTTGGTTTCCACATCTCACAGCCAATTAATCAAGAAGCAGAAGAAGCCCTTTTGGGCCAGAGGCCGATACATATAGGAGGTTCTGAGCAGAGTGCAAGAAAAGGGCATTGAGAGATGCCTGAGGCATCTGTATTACAGTGGAGTGACTATTTCACTCCTTTTGGACACGCTCACACTTCTTATGCCAGCTGTGTCCTCACACAGTGAGGCTCCAGGTCAACTAGATGATGTAAAACCCCACCAAAACCAAAAGGTAAAGGGGTCTCTGTACCAATGTGCATGCACAAGCAAGCTAGAAATCAAGGGAAGGGACGTGATGGGCAACTTGGGAAGAAGTAGGGTAAGCATTTTCTGTTAAATTCATAATATTTAAGTTCAGAAAACTCCATCAAATCATGTAAATTCATCTGCACATCACAGGTAAACATACTTCTTCTGTAAAGAGGACAGTAATTTGTGTTTCATTGATGCATTGTTTTAGCCCAACAAAACCAGAGTTGGCAACCAGCCTTAATTTGAGAACAGCGAGAAAAATCCACTACTTTCAATGCTAATTTGTTCCAATGGATTGTAACTCCGTTAAAAATGTGTCTCACTTCCCATGCGAATTTGTCTGCCCCAGCTTTCAGACGCCCCTTCGTGCTACGCCTTTCTCCGCTAGATTGAAGAGCCCTTTAGTGCTTAATGTTTTCTCTCCTTGAAGGTCCTTAATGCTTGCAGTAAAGAACTAGCCATTTCAGACAACTTTCCTTTCAAAGCCTGTTATTTCAGAGTAACTGCATAACAAAGTTAAAATCACAAGAAGTGTCTAGACTAGTGTATTCCTTCTGATAATATGCTTACTAAGCAGGATTACTGGCTAAAGCTCAACTTAGCTGGTCAACTGTATAATACTGTCTTGTTTATTTAATGCTATTTCCAAAGGCTTTATAAATTGCCTATACAAAGAAGTCTGCCTGACACTGAAATCGTCCTCTTCACTGCAAACTGGTGGCTGAGTGAGCCTGAGCAACGCTTTGTAACGGGGAGCGCAGGCGAATGCCAGGCTGCAGCCTGTCCAAATCACAGCCTGCCTCTGCCGGATGCAACCATGGACATCTGTATCTTGCTTTTCCAGCCTACTCCTTGAATAAACATTAACTATCACAAAGGTTATTATATTCCCTTGCAACAAGAGTCCAAACCCAAGCTGATATTTTAAATTTAACGCATACCACTCCTACACAAGAAAAAATTTTGTTGTTGCCAGTTGCATTAAATGCTATGCGGAAAATAGCAGTCGTGCTATGCAGGCACATGCACACACCCACAATTCTTAGAGCTGGGGTTGGTACCACCACCTGGTGTTATGGTTGCCTGAAAATGCCTTATACAAACACTGTTTTCAATGGTTTACTTGCTACTTGTCCAAACTGTAACCTGTAACTGGCTGAGATTTTCCAGGCCAGACTGCCTGCATCATGGTGAGTACCTCCAAACTTTATTGAAGACAGAACAAGTACTTCATTATGACTGATAATCAATCAGATCTGTCTGAAAATTTCTACTGTCCATGTTTTTGAAGATGAACTTTGAACTGGCATGGGAGAAGCCTTTCTGTCAGAGATGTATTTGATTTTTTTCTCTGTTAAAATGCTGTCCGTTCTCTGTCCCAAATTATACGCTTTCAAAAAACTGTTGCTCACAAATGCTTGCTGCTCGTTTCCTAAAAGCTCAGAGCTTATTTGTGCGATATCCCTGCAGTCCAGGTGTGACCCACTACGTAACAATTAGGACATCTCATACTATTGCCATTATTGGCTGTACTGGGCTTTGCTACCTGTTCATCCCAGAGCTGAGCGCAGGCACCGCACACGCCAGTGCTCTTGGCAGTCTCCCAAGATGGTAAGAAAAAGAAATGTTTCCAAAAACATACAATTTATTTTTTATAAATTAAACCTGCAAGTGAGGATGGCGGGGGGCGGGGGGGAGAGTATAGGGAGAAGAGGTTGTGTCATGGATGCTGAGGAGGAAAACCAGGGAATGAAAACCTGAGAAGCAGGAAGAGGAGATTTGGGATGTAAGTGCAGGAAGAAGCTGGGACTCCTAGAAAAATAAGAATGCAGTTTTCTGGACATTGGAGAAAAATAAGTCTGTGACTGCAAGCCAAGGAAGGAAAAGGGTGCAGTTATACAGTCCGGCAGGAAAGGCCCTGGGAAGCAACAAACGTCCTGCCCAGGAGGATGGGACTGGAACAAAAGCCTAAATATTGCGAAGTACAGATCACTAGGCTGGACAGATGAGCCAGAAGAAAGGACAGAAAGGACAAGAGGAGGAGAGGATAAAAAAGAGTCACACCAGGGATAGTCAGAAAAAAACCTGTGCCTAATAAGCTCTCACTTAGAGCCTACAGTTAGAGAAATCCTGAATCTCAGTGTTTCTAGGAAAAGAACTGTGAAGCCCAACGGAAATGCAGGTTACATCCATGCCTAATTTAAGACAGTCTGTCAGTAAATGGATTTGCCATATATCACTGCCACACAAGAGTATTTCTTTGATGTTTTTCTTTCCAAACCATGGAAATCAGATGCTGGAAACTCTGTCAAAACAACAAAATCCCTATTGCAAAGTCGAGTGCTGGAAAACAGAAGTTAGCTTCCAACTTCTTTTGACCCTGGGTTCTTCCCACCATGATCACTGTCTCCTTGCCTGTGGGTGATGAGGCTGCTCTCAGATAGGACCGCAGAGCTGTGAGGGTTTGCTGTCCATGCTCATGCCACTTGCTCCACAAGCTGGAAAGCAGGCAGGGAGGAGGAAAGGGGGTCGGAAGAACAGAAGCTCAGTTGAAGGCTCCAAGGGCAACCACATCCCAACCCTTCTTCTGCCATAGACATGTCCTCTGAACCAAAGGCTTCACAGGCAGCTTCTACCCACACGCACCAACCTCACGTCTACCCTGGCACCTCCAGACGTGATGGTCCTCACTAGCCCCAGCTGGCATCAGCTTTTCCCAGCACATATCCAGTGCTTTCTAGCAGTATGTGCTCAGACAAGTCAGACATCTGAAATAATCTACCAAAAGAAGCCTTTTGGGAGGTTAATCGTTCTCTATTCAAACTGCTCTACAAACTTCAAATAATAAGAGCCACACCTGGCATATGGAGGAGGAAGATGCTAACCAGTCATTCAAAACCCAAGCACCAGTCAAGGAGGGAACAGAATAAGGTAAGCTGCTCACAGCAAAAATGATTATATGATTCTTTAAATTCAAACCCGTCCATACCAGAGGGCACAAGGGAGGCAGGGTACAACAGGCAGCCTTCACTCCACCACTACTTAACTCTGAGCGCTTGCCTTCACCACCTTACCTTGAGTACTGTGTTCAGTTTTGGGCCCCTTATTAAAAAAAAAAAGACACTGAGGTGCTAGAGCAGGTCCAGAGAAGGGCAATGAAGCTGGTGAGGGGTCTGAAGCACAAGTCTTATGAGGAGCGGCTGAGGGAGCTGGAGGTGTTCAGTCTGGAGAGAAGGAGGCCGAGGGGAGACTTTATCAATCTCTACCACTGCCTGAAAGGAGGGTGTAGAGAGGTGGGGGTCGGTCTCTACTCCCAAGTAACAGGCGATGGGACAGGAGGAAACAGCTTCAAATTGTACCAGGGGAGGTTTAGGATGGATATTAGGAAAAATTTCTTCACTGAAAGGGTTATTAAGCATTGGAACAGGCTGCCCAGGGAAGCGGTTGAGTCACCATCCCTGGAGGTATTTAAAAGATGGGTAGACGTGGTGCTTAGCGACATGGTTTAGTGACAGTTTTTGTCAGAGTTTAGGCTGATGGTTGGATTACATGATCTGAAATCTGATGGATTAGATCTAGGCAATTCTGTGATTCTGTGATTAATCTTCTTTTAACATAATTGTTTGCAAAGGATAAGCAAAGACATCACATGGCAGACAACTTGGCTCTTTTATGACTGCAACGACTTTCATTTTATTTCATTTAAGCAAAATAATAAATGCATATCATTGTTTCGAAATTTACCTGCCCAAACCTAGCCACAAGTTGTGTTTGCTTTTGCTACGAGACCTTGTTTTCTAACAGGAAAGCAGAATTCTCTAATAGGAAACACAGCTAATGTAGCACAAGCAAGTTATTAAATGGAGTCCAACTGGGCACACATGATGAGCAATCCCAAAAACACAATTCAAGGGGGTAAAACACCACCACGCAACTAAGCATAATAACCTGCTTGCAAGGCTTAGAGACTGCGTGGGATAGAAATAATTTTAAATCAATTGAGTTACTGTTTCTTGGCAATTTGATAGAAAGGAGAAACAGTGTAATTGGCAATCAAGTACTCCTTTGGGAGCTTCCAAACAGCCAGCTGGATTTGTAAATGCATGTTAATCTGCCGGGGCCAAATCCTGCAGGCGCTTAAAACAGTGGGGTAAATTGCATTCTGGGTGTAAATTACTCCGAGCAGGGATGTAAGCAGTAAAGAAGTACAACGCATATGTCAAAGGAATGCTGCTTTTGTCCCTAAAAGTAAATACAAACCTGCTTTCACTCTCCTGCCAAAACGGAGAGTTCACTGAATGTAATCAGGCACAGATCTACCCACCCTTCACTTGCTAAGCAGTAACCAAATATAGCTCAGGGACGAATATGCAGTCTGCATCATTAATTAGCTGGCTTCTTTATCTAACTTGCCTTCAACCTTTATATGCTTAATAATATCTATTTATTAAATCAATGAGCCTATGTATAAAACCGAGTCCATTAGTTTATTTTAAGTCACTATATATAGACTGGATTTCATTGCAGGAGCAAACAGTATGGGCAAACTTTAGCAGACAGCTGGATGGAGCACCTGGGAGGCGTCAGGGGAGATGCAGATGCTGATCTCAACTCAAAAGGACACGCATTGCTACAGTCCTTTAAGGACTGTTTCAGCGTTTGCTTTGAAAATAATAACATTCCAACTGAGCTGATAACCTTACTGCATTCCTGGAAATAATTTCCTTCTAGTATTGATTCCATTTGGTAAACACAAAATTTACCTAACGTCCCATGCTGTGAAGCAAGATGAACTAGAAGTGACCTTTCTTGCTTACTGATTAGAGGAACAAATTCAAAGAGAAATTCTCTTCAAAGGGAAGATGCTTCTTGCCCATGACTGCTTCTCAAAACCATCCAACCATACCATCAACCAGGTACCTAACTTAGGAGTGATGGCACTGCCTCCTGCAGAGACCTCTCTCTACCCACCCCGCATGTCCCTGAAGTAGGGGCAGACCTTCCACAGAGCATCTCCAGAGAGCTTCACTTTGGTGGATTACTGACAGAAGTCCCACTTTTACATAAAATTAGTGAAGGTTTCTGCTGCTGTCTTTTTTTTATTTATTTATGTCCTCCAACTGTCCTGAAAAGGAGAAACGGTGCTGAATCCTAGTCCCATTGCTGTCTTTTGAGAAGTCACTCATAAAACCAGACCTTGTAGCTGTAGGGACAGGCATGCTGCAAATAAATCCTCCAAAGCTGCTCGGAGAGGCTGTGGGATGCCAAGCGGCCAAGCCGGGCCAGCATCTTCTGAATGCCCCCAGGCAGTCTGGTATCCCGCTTAACCCTGCACTGGACACCAGTGGTTTCCGGGGAGTTTGCAAGCCAATGTGGGTCAAATATGAGCAATTTAGGGAATGTGCCCAGCTGACAACTACCTTGGGACTGGTATTTCATAAGCAACACAAAAGGTGGAGAAGAATAAATTCTTCCCAGGTGAAGAATAAATATAACATATACCCCACTCCATGCATTTCTCCCCTGGTAAAGAACACATGCTTCGAGAGGGCAAATTTTCTGTGACCCCGTAATACGCAGCTCTTCATGTTAAACGAGGCAAACTGAAATTCTACAACTTGCAGAGGGGAAAAAAAAAAAAAAAAAACAAAAAACAAAATAACAAAACCAAGAAACCCCCAGGTTTCACATCCTCTGAGGAAGCAAAATCACATTGTCCCTGTCAGTTACAAAGGTTCAGAGTGAAATTAGCTGCCTGCAGGTGTAGCAATTCAGCAACAGGGAAACCGAAGATGACTCTTGTTATTCCTGAGCCATTTGAGAAAGATTACTTCATTCTGCATTTGGCCTGAGACTGTTATCTGAATGTCTCTCAAGGAAAGTGCTGTAACGTCCACAACAAGCGTTTTAGAACTAAAACAGACTAAACGGTAGAAAATACAACGGGAAGTAAATTACAGCACTTTTTCCCCAGAGATGGCTCTATTACAGCCTTCAGTAGTGCAAAGTACCACAGGATTACTTCCTTTCTCCTGGCTATGATTAAATGCTAATTTGGAAAAATATACCATAAAAATAGAAACCTTAAGAGCTGACAAAAGACTCCAATGGTCTTAAAGCCACGGCCAAATCCCATCACAATCGATACAAGCTGCTGCCTTCCTTTGTTTACACTTTCTTTTCCTTACTTTCCTACATTTGTACCTTTTTTTAAGTTTCTTTGCTGGCAAGCTTCCAAATTGTCCCATCTGAGCCCGCAGCTCGCTGGAACACCTCCAGCCACTCTTGCTTTACATCATCTTTCCCGTAGCTAAAAGGTCGGGTAAGTAAATCTCCCTCGGCCGGCCAGGAGCGGGGCTGCAGGAGCAGCACCCCAGGGCTCCCTGCTTTCTTGCAGAGGGATCCAGATGTGGGTGCCAAGGCGCAGCCCAGCCGGTCCCTGCTGCTGGGTGACCACTGGCACGGCTCAACCAGGCACTTCATAGGGATGCAGATAGTGAGATGCGTCCCCTGGCCTCTGTTGAGCAGGGTGTAAACCAGCAGGCATTGGAGATTTGGGATGGAAAGTAGGAAAATTCACTTTTTCACCCATATGAATGATAGGTACCTGCAAGAGACTGAACTGCAGCATGCCACCAGGAGGCAGAACCCTAGCGTGGGTCTCTCTCACAGAAACACGAAACCCAGGAGTCTCCTGAGATAAGAAGCAAAAGAAGAGCTGCCCAGAAGACATGGGAAGAGAAGAAGGGAGCGGGATAAGACAGTTTATTTTTGGCTATGACTAATACTGAATTCAGAATAAGTGCTTCACACCCAACTTGAAAGAGGAAGAAAAAAAAATAATATTCATTTGTCTCTATTAACAACCCGAAATAAAGTACTTCAGCCTTCTCTTTGACTAACGCTGTGATTAAAAGGCATGTAAAAAGAGCAGGGGTTTTACATTTGAACCTGAACAGCAGGGATGGAAATCGTCTTATTTTAGCTGTTTAAAGATTAGGAATTCTATCGTAAGGTAATAATTTCAGTTCCCATTATAATTCCTGAAGAAAGAGGCCCCCTATGTGCCTCCAGGACACAACTTTTTGACTTACAACATTAAAATGCTATGAATACTGTTGCTGCTAACCTGAGAAACAGCAGCGTGAAACAGTCAAAGACTCTCCTCTCAGTATGGCAGTTATTTGCTCTCCAGAGAATATATGACATTTACTCATAGAAGTTATATGCATTGGAGAAATTGGAAAGTTTGGAATTTTACTACAAAAAGATTTTGTGGCTGGACACACCTTTTTCTCTCTTTCTTTCTTTCTCTCTTTTTCTCTCTTTTTCTCTCTTCCTTTCTTTCTTTCTACTAAAGCTGAAACTAATTCAATGAATTCAGAATTTGGAAGTTAAAAAAATAAAAAAATAAGAAGAACTCTTCCACTTTGAGAGTTTCAGAATGAGAAGCGATCATTGCAAAAGTTCAGCTTAAAACGTAACATTAACTACAGTATAAAAAATTACAACTCCGAACTGTTGACAAAATCTTGTCCCAAATTTGTTGGGTTCTTAGTTTGTGAAAATGTTCAGTTTGGTTTTTTTGTATCAATTCAAGAAGGAAGAGCCTTCAAAATATCAAAGATACCCCCAGGTGAAACCAATTTCTACCAAGAAGACACATCTGTGGCTACTCGTGACTACACTTTGGGGCAACACTAAATGTGGGTAACCAATATTCTTGTTAGTCGCTTGGCTTTCAATTTCTAGAAACTTTAGCAGAGGGATAAAATAACAATAAAAACTAACAGAGCCCCCTGCCTTGTCTAATAGGATGTACCTGAGCAATCTCTGAACTCAGCCTTTCATTGTATGATGCCAAATGGACTGTGAAATTGTTTACCTTAATGGACGGTCCTAGTTTCTCTTAGAAACAGAATGAAATTTATTGGGTAATCTAAACCAAAACCACTGGATTTTATTCATTTTTAATGAAATGGGTTCTGTCGTTTTTCTGTTCACATGGCCGATAATTCACTAGGGACGGTGAAACTTTAACAGTCACATCTGCACTTTTGTTATGCACCGGCGCTGGCGGTGCAAACCGCTGTGCTTGGAGCTCCCCAAACCCTTGGCACCGACACCTACCAAAACAGGCAACACATCCCGCTAAATGAAATACAGGGCGTGGCCTCTGGATTTTAATTTCTGAAGCAAGAATCATCACTTTTCAATGGCCACATAGTTTTATATACTGAAATCTCCAACCATAAAAACAAAACCTGAAAGCAAGTAACATAAAACACAAAAACAGAAAAATGTTTTCATGTGAACAGGATTAGACCCAAAATATCTCCAGTCTACTAGCCTTCTTCAAGGATTATATACCAAGGACCCTACAGAAATATATGGAATAATCTCCTCTTTTGAAAGACTGCACCTGAACAGCGGAAGTCACACATTGGTCTAACCCAGAGCCTAGGAACTGCAAGTAGGGCTATGGCAGTGACAAATGGGGTTACAAGCCATCCAGAATTCAATCTCATCTGATGTTTAGGTTATTATTAAAGTAACATAAGGCCACAACAGAAGATAATTCAGAAACCGTTGGATGAAACTGAAGCACAAGATCTAATATACCTTCCAAAATTGTTAACATCAATAATGATAAGTCTTCACAGCCTTAAAAAAAATCCCTTTTAAAATCCAGGATACCTTCAAATCACTTCCCGCAAGTTATCAAGCTTATATCAGATGGCAATGTTATCAGCCCAGGACTATAAATGAAAAAGTCTGTTTCCACAAACAATGCCATAAGCCCTTACACATTTCTTCAAATTTCTCTTTGGAAAATGCTGCCAGAAGTAATCCTGCAACACAAGACCAGTACGTGGCATGCGAGGAGGAAAACTCCTCCATAAATCCAGGCACCTCTCTCAAACTTCTAAAGCACCGAGCTGTAGCATTTGGGTTCTTCTTTATGTCACTTTATTTTTTGAGGGAACATAGGAGGAAAATAAATTTGAAATTGCTAAAACTGCTATAAATACCAGATGGAGAAAATAAGGCAAGCTGTAAAAGATGTAGGGTAGAGACAGAAAACAGGGAAAACTCCAGGATAAATGATTCTGTGATTCTCCATCCGCCCTGACTGTCCAACATCACGGAAATACAGGAATCCAGCAACCTCACAGCATGAAAAATAATGAAAATGGAAAGCAGTTGATTTTCAGTATAATGTAAATACCACAAATGATACTTTCTAACTTCTGAATAAACAAGTTCAAATCCAAGGAAAATTAGAAGGGAAGAGTTAAAGCTCTCTGCTATTTATTCTCATATAAATTATACAAACAATTTACAGAACATATCCGAGCCGTTCTACAAGCTTTGCTTTTAAATCCATCTTCCTTTCAAATTAAAAGGAAATAACATACTTCGACTTCAAATGCATTTAAATTAGGGTCTTAACCTGAAATCTGCTATGGAAAAAATGCAAGACCTTATCTTGAAATATGCTGGAATAAAAGCTCCTCTTTCCAGCTCACAAAATTCAGGCGTGATTCTGTGTGAAAGAGGAGGAGAGATAAAAGATTCCCCTTCTCCACTCCAAGGAGACAATACCATACAGCAAATCTTTTTTCAGCAAAAATCTGAAGTTTCTACAAAAAAGAGTAAAATTACCTGTGCGTTATCATCAAACTCCTCTATACTGAAATTATCATTTATTTCTATAATCTCAGAAATGTAAAAAAGTGCTCCATTTTGCCAAGGGTAACAACAAAACAAAGAGTCCATAATGCATCTAAAATCATGGCAAGAATAAAATACAGTGAAGAAGAAGAGGTGAGGTCCATTCAGATCGGATGGCAACAGAACCAGGAGCACAACAGAAAAGTCCACTGGACCTAAACATGGAGCTGGTGGGAGAAACAGTTGACCCTTGACTTGATAACTCAGAGTTGACTGACAGAGGTGCACCATCTCTAAATCTCACCCCATGCATCCAGAAGGTTAAGAAATTTCTGGATGATGTTCCTGTTACTTCCATCATTTTGCCAGCACATCAGCTCCATCGTATGCACTGTTCAACCTGTTTCCACCCCTGGGCCCAGCTGGGCTCCCCTCCATGGACACACTGCATCTTACCTGGTCGATGTGACTTGGCCACAGCAAAATAAACAAAAATTAACTAAGACTGCAGACCACAGAGCCTAAAAGAAAAAATCAAAAGGTTTCTGGGCCTGGTTTCCTAATTACAGAATCACAGAATCACAAAATGGTAAGGATTGGAAGGGACCTCCGGAGATCATCTAGTCCAATTCCCCTGCCGGAGCAGGGTCACCCAGAGCAGGTTGCACAGGAACTCATCCGGCGGATTTTGAGTATCTCCAGAGAAGACGACTCCATCACCTGTCTGGGCAGCCTGTTCTAGTGCTTTGTCACCCTCGAAGTGAAGAAGTTTATCCTCATGTTCAGATGGAATTTCCCATGTTCCAGCTTGTGCCCATTGCAGGGCACCACTGAGAAGAGCCTGGCCCCATCCTCTTGACACCCGCCCTTTAGATATTTATAAGCATTGATAAGATCCCTCTCAGTCTTCTTTTCTCCAGTCCCTTGATCATCTTTGTAGCCCTCCGCTGGACTCTCTCCAGTAGTTCCCTGTCCTTTTGAACTGGGGGGCCCAGAACTGGACACAGTGCTCGCCAGGGCAGAGTACAGGGGGAGGATGACCTCCCTTGACCTGCCTTTTTGAAAGAGGCAAATGTCAAGCAACAAAATTGGTGTCATTTTCTGCAGTCCGGGAAGCCAGTTTGCATTTGATTTAAGGGTACAATTTCTGTCCAACTATCCTTATATGCCTCAAAGTTTGGTGTCTAGTCCAATCTGGTCTGATAGACTCGCTGTGCAGCCAGTGGAGAGAGACAGCCATTTCCAGAGGGCAAACCACCCGCAGCGTTTCAGATGGGCCTGTTACAGAGGAAGCTCAAACGACTAGATTAGAAACAACACACAATTTCTAGACAGCCGAAATCAGGTTAAACACGCGCTACACCAGCTGACTGGCAAACACAACGCCAGCAAGTGTATCAAATACATAATCCAGACTAGACTGCAAAGAAACCTCTTCTTGATGCACTCTTGCTCCCACAGCTGGGCAGAGCTTCCGTCCCTCCCACCCTATGGGGCCGAGACCGACCTTGTACTCAACACGAAGATGTTAATAACAGATATCAGAACCTTATGAGAGATAGAAACAATGTGTTCTGGCACTTGTCCTTATATCACTGTGAAGAAATTTTCTAGTAAATATCACAATTATTTCAGAGCAACTTCTAATACAAAACAATCCAGATGCTGATTAACATATGCTGATTAACAATGAAAACTCTCATTACAGCCATCAGAAGTCACCTTTTGAGCTCAACATTACCTTTACCACCATGTCTGCTTTCCCTTGGCAATCATTACATTTCACAGCAATCATTAAATGTAGTTTATTTTTATACATAGGGAAACAGCCAATTTGCAAAACTGGAAGTCCTCACACTTGCCGTTCCTCTCATATCATAAACTAAGTGTACACATGCAATTTTATAAACACGTGTTTTATTAGATTGGCTAAAATAGTTGGGCTGTAGCACTGACACTAAAATTGCTAGAAATTAATTTCAGAAACAACTCTTCGTTTGTTTGAAAGTTTGCCCTATGACCATTTTTTTGACTAAACCTTCTATACCACACACCTGCCTTCAGCTCAACCTTTTCCTAGATTTCAACCTAAATTAATACCAACTTCAAGAATTGCATCAGTGAAAAATATTTTTAAATGTTAAAAAAAAAAAAAAATGCACTGTGCTGGGCACCTGCAACAGGCCGTCCTCTGAAAAAAAGAGGAGGTGGATGGACACCTCTTTAAACTGGAAGAAAGCTATAGTTGTGGTACTCGCAGTGGATTTACCATGAACAAATCAAAGCTCTACTTCAGCAAAGCTTTCAGCATGGTTTCCCACAGTCCCCATAGCCTAATTTAGGGGATCTGAACCCGACAGGTGGACTATAAGGTGGTAACTGGCTGGACTGCTGGGCTCAAATAATAGAGGTCTGTAGTTCAAAGTGTCCCTGGCTCATCACGCATCCATGTGTTCATCATGACTAAAGGCATTTTCTCAACCAGTTTGTACAAGGCCTGGAGCAACTGGACCCAACACTGAGGTTAGATCAGGTTGGAGGAAGAGGATGGGCTAGAGGACCTCCCAATCTAAAAGTTTTTGCAATTTTCTGATGTGCTTTGAAATACGGATTGCTGTATTTTTTGAAAAATGTAATATGTCTGTATATTTTCTGTCTTCATTTCTTTGAGCCTCTGCTCCCCATCTGCAATATGTTAACAACATTACCATCAAGGATGGAGTCCAAGTCCAGATTCAGATTCCTAAATGTAGGTGTCTCCATGTAAGCCAAACACCTACGCTCCTCTCATGCTCAATGAACGTTTGAAAAATCAGTTCCCTCCACTCTGGCATCTAACACCACTTAAGGTTCCTCAGCATATCTGAGACATCCTCAAGGGACTGACAGATATGACAGAAATTACGCATGGACCAATACTCCTCTGGAGTGCTAGCAGGAGCCAGGGTAGGCAATGCTGGGGCATAGGACATGACCCCGCAGGTCCTTCAGCTGACCAAATGCAGGTTCATACTCAGAAACCCCTGACATCAAGTCCACATGTCTACACTTGCAAGTCTGAACCCAGGGCTGAATCCTAAACCTAATTTCCACAGCCAGTTAGGGTTGTGATGAAAAGAAATCAAGACACAGTGAGGAGTGAAGAGCATCAAAGGAATCCCAGTTAAATAGCATGGAATTTATCCTGCTGGAGAAGATCCTCAAGAATGTTTAAAAATAGTGAACTGGGCCACAATAAATGAATGACAAAGGAAAAGCAAAGCAAACGAACAATCCCCAAGAAACTGTGCTTTGAATAATCAAGATCATGCAAAAATACTATGACTAATAATAATGATTGTATAATTATAGGCTGCCTGATAATGCAGAGAGTGGACAGACCAGACTCACATGGGCATTTCCCAGAGTTTTCTGAATTTGCAACCTTGATCATACTCTTTCAGTGCACTTGCAGTGTGCAATATTCCAGGCGCAGTCATGAGTATATGAATACTAAAGGGTGAAGTTTTCAAAGACACTCAGTGTTGGATTAACATTTCTCTCCCTGAAGACCAGGGTAATTTCTTTATGCTTCTGACATCTTCCTCCTCCTCCTCCCCTCCTCGGCTGGAGATTTATAATGTAATTTTATACAGCCTTACTTTTTCTTCTTGAAATCATTCCTGCAGCTTTATGAATTATGTCCATAACATCATGTTCTGAATACCTATTTTAAGGAGTTTCTTTTGTCCTAATAGTTCATACAGAAAATCGGCTGAAGCTGGCAACGCTCCAATAAAATCCACATTCAGTTACTCCATTAAGGAAAAAAGTGAGTACTTTTTTGCGTATGCACTACCCTACAATATAAACTAACACATAGCTGTGAAATACTGTCATTATTTTACAGGACTGATCTAATTTTTTACTGAATGCCCTAAAATGAAGGGTTTCTTCAGAGTACAAAAATAAAAAGACTTGGACGTAAAACTGATAATTTGGCAGCACTTAAGGTTTTTTTAAGAAATTATTTTATTTCCTATCATATTAAATAACACCAACTGACAACAGCTTTATATGCCGAATGAATCCAGGATGCATTTCCTGACTGTAAAGAACCAGAGAGATATAATGCAGCAAGAGACTGGTACTGTGCTCATCAGATCACTAAGCACCAGCGCTTATAAACAGAATATTTAACTAGACTCTACAAAGATATTCAAATGTAGCTGCCAGAACGTATCTTGAATTTTTCCACCTAATACAAAAATGCAAGAGGTGAGAAATTATCTTCCTTTAAAGTAAAAAGTTCAAGGTGAATGTTACCTGATTAACTCACTTTGTTATTAATTAAATTCAATAAAAAGCCCAAATATGGCATGTCATCCTTTATTAGCATTTCTGCAGAAATTAGAACCATGCTTATCATTCAGCCAATAAAATTCAGTCAGAATTAATGAAATATCAAAGAGTAGTAACACAGAGGAGGAAGGAGTTAAGTTCAAAACATGACACTGAAGGGAAAAAAGCAGTATGTCAAAGTAAGGTTTATAAAGAACATGAGAAAAATTATTACTATGCAATTTTCATATATTTATTTGTACGTATATAAATTTTATATACACATACGATACTACTACATACTCTACAAGTACTGCATACTATAGAAATAGCAATTTCTTTAAAAGTGCTTAAGATATTTTAAGGGGAAAAATGTTCATTTAAGAGGAAGAAGACATCAGAAAAATGGTTTATTACTCTCCTCCCAGTTTCAGGTGGACACTGGTTTTTGATTTCTTGCCTTGCCAAGAAATGGCCTGGGCAGTATTTGTCTGTGGAACTCCAGTTCCAGCACTCACGTTAGCCACCTACCACACCTTTTCAGTAGAGAAGACAGAGTTGGGTTAGAATGGAAACTGGGCGGCATTGCCCTGTTCATTCTGGACATTAACGATGAAGTGCTCTGATTAGCTCAGGGAACTTGGCATCTTTCCTGCTCTGACAAACTCCTGGGGTATAAGTAAGGTCCTCATAGCTACCTTCTTTCAACAATACAGACACAAACACTGTAAATATTCCATATAAGTCTATACTTCCACGTAAATGGAAAATTAAGTTAGTTGAAAGTATTTTTTTTTTAAGCTTGAAAGAATTATTCCCCAAGAAGATATGTTCCCAGTAGAAGCAAGTTTCCATGGTACAACCTTCTTCTAGCACTAGGACAAAGAAGGACCTCTCCAGCTATTTGGGTGGAAGTAGTAATAAAGACTCGCTTCACAATTTAGCAAGAATTAATGCCCACTTAATATAAAAGCATTGCCAAATCTGTGACTTAACAGAAAGCTGTAACAGGTATTAATTTGATGTCATCTGTACACAAGGAAGAATCCATTTGTGCCCCAAATGTCATGAAAATCAGCATAATTACACACTTTATCGTTTGGGTGATTTTTTCATTAAATTAGGAGTTCAGAATGTGACTACAGTTTCATCATTGGATTACCTTTATCTCATGATGAGCATTGCCTTCCAGCTAAATCTGGAGAACAACGTTGAAAGTTAAATACATATGCACAAACTGTGAGACATATGAAGGACATTAAAAGATGCCATTTTTCAAGTTTAGGAACGAGTAGCCAACTAGAAGGTACCGGGAAGCTACCAAACTATACCATGTTGCTGGAATATAGGAAATAGGTAGCTCAAACAGGGAGAATGGTACCTTCAAAGGACCAAGGAGACTATCAGGAGAAACACGAAGAAATTCCACCCTATCCCTCCTCAGGGAATGAGACAGTGGTAGCCTCCAAAAAAAAAGAGAAAACTCCAAAAATGAGAGATTTGATTCAAAACATAAACATGCCCCAAGCTAAACAGTTATGAAAAATGTTCCCAGTAAATTTATCCACGAAACAAATCCATCATTGCCATGCAGCACGAAACAGATCGTATTCGGGAGACAGAGAACTGCATTCCCTCCTGGTGCAAGTAATTTGGGAGGCACCATGGTATTTACTTAGGGAATGACTAATTAGGTATGAAGACAAGGGGGGGAAGAAAAGCATGGGGGGAGCTTTAATGTGCTAAAAATATAATTATTTAAAAAAATGCATGAACTGCAGCTAGAAACATGGTCTTAGGGAGAGCCCTGGGACACATCAGGATCCAGCTTCAGCTCTCTGAACTAGTGGTGTGTGAAAGGGATTATTTGTCACCACGCCAGACACTTGGACGTCACTGAAGCAACGATGAGGCTGAGGAAGGGGGGCCTGGGTGGCAAAAAGGAAATTCCCCTTAATCGGTCCAGCATGCACTGTAGGAAAGAGGGGCAGGTATCTGGGCCCAAAGTCACCCCAAGGTGGACGCTGAGAAGGGAGAAGGAGAAAGCTTCCCATGATGGGCAGCACAGGAGCGCTCTGATTGAGCCTCCAGCAGAATTTATAAGAAAAGGCAGTGGGGATTTCTACCCCCTGCCCAAACACAGTCGCACATCCTTGTGCTAGTAAAAATCTTACAGTGTGAATGGAAGAAGCCCCCGCATTTGAGAAATTTAAAATGAGGGCCCAAGGTTATAACACAATAGGTCTGGAAGAGCATAAAATGACCTGCAGGGTCGAGGCAATTCTGATTACTGATTTTTACGACTTCATCAAGTACTCCAAAAAATCAGGAACCGAATTATTTCTATTAAAAAAAATATGCCATTCAGCAGGCTTCTGTACACCCACGCATGCACTTATCCAATGTATTAGTCATGTACCACTACCAAAACAGAATAAAAATATATTTTAACAAATCTTGCACAAAGTCAAAACATAATTCCTTTACAGACATGTTAGTCCACAAATCTGCTCTTTCATTCAGCTTAGGCTGCCAGAATCTCTTACGGCCATCTATTACACAGATCTGCCAAACCCATAATTCACTTCTTGACATTAAGTAATAAATATATAATGCAGACACACATTTGTCCTTTTCAAAATTCAGCTGAAATCCATTTCTTTAGATAAGAGCATGACCTGTCCAAGTCACCTTCCAAAATTCAGAAAATCTCTCTCCACTGACGCATGCACTCCAATCGTCCTGGCTCCTGCTTGAAACAGGAGCTGTGTACATTCAAGCACTCGACATTGAAACAGGAATTTATGACTGTTTTGTGTGCCATTGGCATGTGGAAGTGCCATTCATAAAGCAGACATTCATGGCAGGGCTCACTGTACAGGCGGAACTGGAGGACACCAGATCCATAATTAAAATTTTCACAAGGAAAATACCATGCAGGCTGCTACTGAGGCCGGGAAGTGCTTCATTTTAACATGTTTAACCTTACACAATTTCTATTAGCCTGGAGGGTGAGGGGTTAAACTCATGATGAACTTTGCACTTTGCAAACAGTTATACTCAAGTCGCCTCCTTAAATTTACTTCTAAGAAGGGATGTTGATGCTGAGACAAAAGTTCACATATAAGGAAATATCTGGCTCTGTACTGCTTAAAAACAGAAGTGTTGCCTTTTCAGGCCTAATGTAGCTAGAAAGGGGTCTGCACTATCCAACACTTACAAAACCTCAGGGATACCGGCCCTGCTGATTAGTGCTTCAATTTCGTAGTCAAATGGAGGTCACTGCAGTAGGTGTTTTTCATGGGAAATGATTAGGATGGGGAAGACTGTAGGGAGGATTTGCAAGAGATGAAAACAAATGACACTGGCCTTGTAATAAAAATTCTGAGTGCAGTAGGGAGGGGAAGATGTATCATCATTAGCTCATTTACCGGTTGTGAACTAGCAAGGGCTCATATCCATGAATCTTTCCACGCCGCGTGTACATTTTTAAGAAGGCTGCAAGCTCTAGCACGCACCCATAAGATCAGACCCAATGATCACACGAGTAATGTGTACCCAGGGAGAAAAATAACAGTTGAAGTTCTCTAGCTGGTGTACTTCTGAAGTCCGCCATGCTTCAAACGGAGCAAGAGCCACAGCAGACACCTGCAAAAAATGAGCCGTGCTCTGCTGGGGGAACTCTTCCATTGGAATAGGTAGAGCACGTGCCAGCTACTGCTGGGCAAAATTAGGACTAAGCTCAGTGAAGTACTGAGCCCTAATAAGTTCAAACACAAGTTCTAACCCAGAAACACACAGTTAGGCGTGTAGGAAAGCATGAGGACATGGGGGTTCTTGTGGCTCTCGGCCTTACTACCGATATAGAAAAAAGGCTGTATTTTCAAATCCACCAAAAAAAAAAAAAGATTTAGGAAATCTGACTTTCAGCAGCACATGTGTTCCTTCATTACATGGGCTACTCTGAAGAACAGCAGCAGCACGATAAGGTTGAGGTTAAGAAAAGAAAGAGGACATTCTGGGTCCATTCAGGGCAAGACCCTTTCAGGAGGAGCTACCACTCCATCTGCCACCCCTGGAAAGAAAAGCCTGCAGTCATTAGGAGAAGACAGAAAGAGATCATTGCAAGAGACATTGTAAGGGTCTGGCAGCAATTCAATGCAAAGATTTATTGGTCTTGTTTTGTGAGTAAAGGCGGAAGACATCACGGTGCTGGCCCCTTGTATACAAGGAGTGAAGACTTAAGGACCATGCAAAGGAAAGAGAAGAAACAAACAGCAGCTGTGAAAGGAGGAGGAGATGACGTGGGAAAGAGAAATCATTCTCACTGAGGATATTTTCTTGTTAGGTGATGTAAATTAAAACACTGGCATTTACATCAAGGCAAGGCTGGCCATTAACTTCTTCCCCCCCATGCTCAGTCAACTTCTCTTCCTTAGGTAGCAACAAGATTGTGCTGGTGAAGAGAAGACAGACCTAGCAGGATGGGCCAGTCCTGTGACTGGTTCACTGGATTTGAATTCTGGCAATAGGCGTTTGGATTTACAGAGCAATTTAAAAGCCTAAACCACACCAACAGAAGGTTCCTCAATATTCAGTGGTTGCAAGCTGACTCTGAGCACACCGTTCTTCTCAGTGGCATCTTCTCTCTGGCTCAGCTCTCCATCTACAGATGGCTACGCAGACCGAAACATTGCTCTCATGAAGGGCTGAGTTCAGTAAAACTAATCCCATTCCAAAACACTCAGACAGATATTTAAATCCCACTGGCTTCCTTGGGTTAAAAGCATTTAGCTGAATCAGGGCCCCATGCTGGTGGCAGGGACAATAGGAAAACCCATGACAGATAGACAGGTGGAGAGGACATACCAGAACATCTATGGATTTGCTGGAGAAGGCTTTGGAAGGGAATAAGAGACAGAATTAAAAAATGGGAGAAAGCTTTCTAGTTAATTGAAGATTAAGAAGAAGTAGAAATAGAAAGTGTAACACAGCTGAAGGTATGATAGGTTCACAGCAGAAGGCAGGAGATTACTTAATAGTCTTACACAATTAAATTAATTCCTTTTAATCTTTTTATACACATTGTAAACAAGATCTCTCTATCCCATGAAAATTACCCTTTAAAGGCTGGGTAAATACATTAACTAATCCTAAAATCCCAGAAATCCCAGTTTAATTTTTTCTTTTTTTTGAGAAAACAAAAGCCAAGCAGGGAAGAGCTCTGTAAACAGTTTTGACCTTCAGAGAGCCTGGCATTCTGTTTATTTATTCCAAAAATGAAACACTGCTTCAAGCAGCTAAGATAAAAAAAAAAAAGGGTCATTTAAATGGAAATGGCTACACCTCATCTGCAGTAACCAAGAGGATACACCCCAAACATTCGCAATATTACACAAAATCCACAGGGCAGATAACTGGTACCAGCAACCAGAAGTAAAGTCAGGTGGAAGATAAAACTCTCACTTCTCTTTTTTTCGGAAAACAGCTTTAAAATGGTTTTAAAAAAACATCTAGCAAGATATGGCAATAGAAGCAATTTTGATGATGGCTCTGAGTTTACTATAGACAATTACTTAATTGCTACTATCCCTTCACGTGCCCATTGGCAAGTATCGTAATTGCTGCTGATACCAGCACATACCTTGTAGTCGTGCCCCAGGTGAAACAGCAGCACCCTGGACCAGCAGGTTTGCAGACACCATGGGTGCTTGTACGCCCATTTCGGACATTATGGAGGGACCATGGCCACCCTCAAGGTCCCTCATTGCCATGGCCTGAGCCCTTGGGGCTGTAAGTGCTCAGCACAACCCGACCCCACGCTGGCGGGCAAGGGACCCTGCACTTTCCCAGCCACCACCACCACCACCACACAGTCCTCTGGATTGTCTCGTTTCATTTTCATGGACTGTTTTTCCAGACCAGAATATCCCAATGAATAATACAAATACGCTACACTATTTCTTTGTAAATTTAATTAAGCAATTGAAGGGAGAGTTAAAACATGGCCATGCAGTGTAGTAATCTACAGCCGCTCTGCCTACGACAGAAGAAAGGGAAATTAACAGCCACAAAGAAGTTTTATAGTTTTGTTCCCAAGTATCTACAGTGGGGAAAATAAAAATCAAGATAACAAATTATGAAATTTAAAAAATATTGTCAATATTACCTAGCAAAAAATACGGTATGTAATGTAATATAAAGAATACCGTACATGCTTTAGTTTGGCCTAAACACATAGATAGGTCTGCTCATTTTATATACAGACATACAGGAATTTTGAGTGCAGCCTAAATAGTTCCTATTCTACCCTAACATCGAGGGTGTAACCCATCACGCCCAGCAATATGGAAATCTCAATTAACAACAAAATAAAAACGTTAATTCATCTAGGAGATTTTTCCTGCGAACAGAGATAGCCATCTACTGCTGACTGCCCAGTTCCCATGCAAGAGAGAAACTATACCTAAATAAATAACTAGAGATGGAAATGCTGATGCCTCCCCAGGGTGAAGAGCTCTGAAAGCAAATCGCAGGAAGGTAACGGGATGCAGATATTGTCGTTGACGAGAAATGTGGTCTGGAGGATTTTGAGTCGAAGTTTCACGACAATAAAACTCAAATTCAGCAGCTGCTGCCACAGTATAACAACTGGCAAGACAGTACTTTTTTTTTTTTTTTAATATTTCTTTTTCATCTGCAATACTGTACATTTCGCTGCCATGACAACTAAACATTTTCTGCCCATCTGTAGGGTGACAGAATAGATGTATACATCTGGTCATGAATCTTGTTTTTAAAAGACAGATAATATTTTCCCAACTTTTGTATGTTTTTAAAGCTCTCTTCAGAATGAAGCAGAATATTGTGGCTTCTCTAAAATAGTGGTCCATAAATCACATCACACAGACAGCATGTTGCCCAGGAGACACTCTTAACATCGCTCATTGCCACCACAAATGAAAAAGTGGCTGGTGACGAAGGCTGGTGACAAGGAGCAGGGAACATTACCTTCAGCGCACGTTCCCTCCCCGTGTTGCCTTTGCTTATCACCATTAGCAATATCACTACCTAGAGACTTACTTCCTTACCGGCTGATTAGAAACACAAAGACATTTTCACAAAAAAAAAGGACAATATATGAATGATTAGGGACAGGGAATGACATTTTGTTGCTGTGTAGTTTAATAATTCTTTGAAGTCTTTGTAATATCTTCCATCCCAAGGCTTCCACATCTTTAGAACACGTAATTCAATAAATAAATTAACTTCAGTGACAACAAGCAACTCGACCAAGGCTGTAGCATCACTAATCTTTGCATTTCCCTTGTCCTTAGGTACTTCCATTAAATAAAAACTCCTTTTCTGCACTAATAAGCCCTAACTCTACAGCCAGGCCAGGTTGTGACACCAGCACATGAAATTATTCCCAGCCACAATAAGCAAAATTCCTTAAATTTTAAGGAAGATTTCAAGCTCTGTGCTTTAGCTCCAGATTAGTGAAAAAATGAAAATCAAAAAAAAAATGGTCCTGGAGTTAAGTACTTCAACGTGGAGACAACAGGGGTTTTGATGGAGAGCAGCTTGAAATTTAGATTGTACTGGGAAGGGAGACACTTCCACACACTCAAGTAAAAAAAAAAATCCAACAAAACAAACCCAAAAATATCCAACAAAACCAGAGAAGGGTCATGCATCACATGAAACAAAGGAGATGTCTGCAGCTCCGATTGCAGGGTAGAAGTCAATACAGTTACTGAAACAGAGTGGAAAAATTAGAGGAATATGAGATGGTGGAACATCCTTCCCTAAGAGAACTACTACCGCCTTTTATGCCATGTAACACAGCAAACGTTTTGGCAAGGCAGTGAAACCATGCTAGACACGTTCCTTCAGCACATTTTCAAGCCAAAATATCACGTGCAGCAGGCAGCATTAATCTGTTTCCCCGGCTTCTGCGTGCTGCCTCGAACCGCCTGGCCCCAAGCCCAAAAATGGGAATTAGTTGCTCAGATTAATTCCCATCACCTCTCTGGTGAACCTCGTACTGGATTTAAATCAAGTACACCACGGCAGGGATGCTTACTGACATGGCAATTACTCTAAGCTGGCAGGTTAGCTAGTAGGTGCCGAAACTATTTATTAAGGTAAATGAAGAGAGAAGCATCGACTGAGCTCACGGTGCACCTCGTCCTCGCCTACAGCCTTCCCACCTTGCTACGCTCACATTGTGCACATCACACCATGACACGGATGCAGGAGCTGCGTGTTTCTGGCGTGCTTTGCTGTCTGCTGTCCCACAGCCAGGCATGCCTCTGGCCACACAGGGCTGGAGGTCCTCCCACTATTCCCACTATCCAGGGGATAATCCATCACGAAACCTCTGGTTCTGTTAGTAGCGGAGACCCATCTCACACTGTACTCTCAATAAATTATTTATGGTATCACAGAAAGTATTATCTGGCTCAGGAACAGCCAAGCGGCTTTTTCCCACAGTGCCCAAGAGGCAGGAGCACAATTCCTCCAAAAACTCCCAAATCCACCAAAATGGTCTCCTATTATTTCTTACAAGGGATTTTTTACCAAGGGGAATGTCCAATGGCCCTTTCCACCTCTGGCCATCAGCTCCAGAACTGGCAAGAATGGCCACAAAAATACTGTAGCTGTATTTTTTTACTCCCTTAAAATGATGCATCGTAGGACTAGCTGCAGCATGGAGCTACAGCCAGTCCCTTGGCCAGGCCAAACACGGCCGTTATGGCAGGCAGGGAGCAGCAGTGAGGATTCATCTCATTTGATCCTGAGTTTTATTTTCTATTTTGTTTCTACCCAGCACTGTAGTAATCCAGGTTTCAGAGCATCATTCAGCCCTGGAAGGCAGAAAGGAGAAATCGGGCAACCTGAGCACACGGCTGTTGGATATGTACAGTACAGTCTATGTAACATTTCTATAGTTAGTTATTTGGAATAAATGTACTGGCTTAAATAGGTCACTGTGATGCTGCAGTTCTCCTTGGAGATTAGACTGGGAATCAAGTGACTCCTGAAGGGACTTCTCCTTTAACACCCTCCGACTCTGAATACCAAGTGACTGTATCACACACAACTGCTGCAATGCATTTTGATACGTGTTTCCATCAAAATCACTCACAGCATTTTAAAGCCATTAATCATGCGAGACTCAAAACTGGCACAAAAATGCCTTTGACAATGTGATGATCATTAGACTTATTGTACAGACAGGTAAAGTGAGGCATGAAAAGGTTAGTCATACTGCCAGAGGGATTTTATCTCCCCGTAACATGTAGTAAGCAGCTTTATCCAGCTGATAGTTGCTCTGACTTGTGAGTTCAGCTCGAGGCTCAGGGGCCCACACCATAAACACCACGTAGCAAATAAGCATCCTAATCAGCTAAAACACCGGATCTCCCTCTTAGCACACATCCTGCTCGCTCCATCACAGCTGCCTCTTCCACACCAAGGCCAGGACAAAGCAGCAGCTCGCACCCCATGTTATTTCCAAGCCATTCCTCCATCCTGCTAAAATCACTTCTGGTTTATCAGGATGACTCTCCACCGAGCAACCTCTACAAAACAGGGAGTTACAAACTTCCTATATGGACAAGTTGTAAATGTCTATATATGGCTCAGAATGAATTTTGATGACATGAGCTACACTAGTGCAACTCCTAGTGCGGATGCTCTCAAACCCACGGGGTCATGTCATATTAATCAAGCATAGGGTCACACAAGCAACAAAAGGGCAACCCAACCCTTAACTTCATCCCTGATCTCCCTTCTCTACCTTCATCAAAATGCCTAGTGTTTGCAGGGCCCATAAATCCAATCAGGGACCTGATCTTCTCACTTTTGTCCAGAACAGATGAGTTCTCCTCTGATTGCCCTTTTGAGCAATCATAGCTCACCAAGTGGCTATGTGAAAAACCAGAGCCACTACAGGGAGGTGGCAGGGAGCAGCAGGGAGGTGGCAGGGAGCAGCAGTCAGGACCAGGAATGGGCTGCCTTTGTCTCGGTCAGAACCAGTTAAAGGGAGCTGAGAACCACAGCCTTATTTTACTGCAAAGATGGGATTCTTCACAAGGAATTCTTCACAAGTTAATTCCTCACGGCTCCTTTGCCAGAGGTTCCCATCCCCTCCAGGGACTTTCCAAGAGACTCCAAACCCTCTTGTCAAAGTGGACTGGATTACGATTGACAGCATAAAGCAGCCCATCTACCCTCCCTGTCACCACACGGTTATTTCTGACCACGTTCAATGTCTAGACAGAGCCTCCAACTGGTATCAGAGGCGTTTTAACTTCTGGGTACAGAGAAAGCGAAACAGATTTTCTGAGAATTAGCTGGATTTTATCTTTGCCAATGACAGATTAATGTTCATTATGAAAGATTAAGCAATTAAAGGAAATCCCCATGAAAGAGCTGAAACATATACAAAAAGTTTCAAACACGGGTGTGTTTACACAAAGACAACTCAAACCCTTCTGTGCTCCTAACAGTGTAGCCAGCGACCTCCATCAGCAGAATGTTTTTTTTTCCACTTCCAGCATCAATAAATTCAAGCTTTATAGTACAGATAATTCAAATATAATTTAGATATTGCCTTTCATTTTGAGAGGGAAGCAGCAATGAGTTTTGACAATGAATTCATGGGGGGCCAAACTCTAGAGTCAGCAGTCCTAAATTCATTAGGTCACATTTATTAAACAGATTTTGCCATTTACCCTTTAGCCAACACAGCTAAACACTAGTCCTATTCCTGCCTCATAAACAGTCCCCATCTCCTCTCAAAATGTCACCGTAGGCACAGTCTTCCTGTTTGATTATTTTGCCTTTCTCCAGAAGGACGCTTTGCACCTCAGAAGCAGCTTGCTGCCCACACTGAACTACATGTTCCTAAAAGAAAGATATCTCATTAAAGGTAGAGCCACACTAGGATGCAAAGGAGCCACACGCTCGCAAAAAGCACCTCATCTCATTAGCAAATGGCTGGTGTAACTGCTCATCACGGAGATAAAGACACACCATTAATTTGTTCTGGTTGTGTGTACCGAAGGAACAGACCACACTTCCCCATCTCTGGTAACTGTGCGAGGAAAAAAAAATCACATTTTAAAAGTTTGTGAGGCTTCAAATGGAAGTAGCTCACGTGGGCTGAAACTGCTGTATTCAGGATTTCCTTAAGGAGCAGGATGAGGCAGGTGTCTCTGAAGAGCAGTGCTGAGAAACGTTGAAGCGAAGGAGGCTGCCCCATCCCTGGAAGGACACACAGCCGCTCAGAGCATCCAACGCAGCCCAGAAGAATCACCCCAAAGTGCTGCTGGCATTGGGCTCCGATCCCCCTCTGGCTGCCGGCAGCCCCGAGAGCCGCCGTGGGCAGCCCTGACTATCCCTGGATGGGGTCACGCTCCTGGTGCTTGCTGCTATCCGGTGCTCTCCCCGCAATGGCTAAACAGAAGATCACCATCCCAGAAGAAGCTGTGTTAAGCACTGAAGATGGCTTGGATTGCGATCTGCCAACACCTAAGAGTTACTGATTAATGATAATTAAGGCAAGGTAACAACCCCCCCCAATATAGCCAATAGAAGTACTGCAGCACCAACCAACTCATTCTTAAAGACCATCTCAAGAAGAAACAATAAAATTCAGTCCTTTTAAAACCAGTTCCAAGTTCCTGTATAGCGTAAGAAGGGTGGTTTCACATGGGAAGACATGCTGGGAGTCAGAAAAATCTGTCCCGTCCACCACTGTACACTATGGCCAAGTACAGCTTCATCACAGAGATGCTGAACATCTCAAGTTCCCACTGGTTTTAATAAATTTCTACATTGTCACCACCCCCTCCAAAAAAAAGAATCAAACTATTAACTTATCTACACCTCTCACACCCTTTTGGTAAAATGGGAAACTACATAAACGTTGTACATCAAAGAGCTTCCTTCATTAAAATGTGAAAAATAATTTGTGTACTTTAGATGAAAGGTGTTCTGGGACTGTGAAGTATTCTGGCAAATTTAATTAAATCCCATAGTTATCCTCACATAAAAATAAGCTTTTTGGGAAAAAAAAAATTTATTAAAAATTTAACTGATTCACAGTTAGGGTTTGCTTTTTTTTTTCTTTTTGCAAAATCTTTGCCTTATAAACTGAACCAGTGGTGAGTAGAAAAATATTTTTAATGACCTGTGTGTATAGTTACATTTCCAAGAGACGAATTCACAGTAAAACTTTCCAAGTGAAGAGTAAAAATCACCAAATAATCATGCATATAATTCTTTATGGGCTGCAATGATCTAAAATCAGAAATTAATTTGCTATGCAAATTTTAGTGGAACCGAAAAACCAAAGGCTTTGATTGTGAAAGATGGGCAGATCTAGCCATCACGCTGTGGAAGCAGAGAGCTATTGAGACGACATACATTGAGATTACTCTCAGGCCAATGTAAACATTCTTCATAATTAGTCCTGACATAAATTAAAGCAGGAAAGTTTAATTTCATTCCTTATAGTCGCTAGTAGGATTACTCATCTGCGTTAATAACCATGAGCTTGGGTTCATAACTAAAATCTGATTTTTCACTGGCAAAAGCAGACACCTAGCTTGAGCCAGACCCAAACCTCAGCAACTCCTTAGGCCCAGAGCTGCACATCTCTCCAGTTTGTCACCTCAGAGAGCTGTCACTCATATGTGTAGAGTGAGCACATTTTGCTCAATTCCAAGACAAAAATATCATCAAAGTAACTGAACAGCATTACCTAAGAGAAGCAGCTTCAGGCTGCCCCCTCTCGAGGGTGGGGTTGTGGTAACCAGACTATCACCAGTGGGAAACAGCTGCAAAGCTGAGATGTAGCTGGGTACAAAGATACTCTTAGAATCATAGAATTGCTAGAGTTGGAAGGGACCTTAAAGATCATCTAGTTCAAACTCCCCTGCCATGGGCAGGGACATCTCCCACTAGACCAGGCTGCTCAGAGCCCCATCCAGCCTGGCCTTGAACACTTCGAGGGATATTATCTGGTTAGTATCTTCAGGACACGGTACAGACATCAAAGAGCAAAAAAATCAACATGTGCCTCTAAATGGAGGGGCAGGTCAGCTCCGCAGCATGTTCTGATGTTCCTAGTCATTTAGACGGGGGATGTGCTGGAGGCTACCACAACTCTACAGATCCACACTCCCCATTTCCTTTCTCGTTCCCCCAGTGCAGAGAGCACGGAGGAAACCAAGCACAGTCATACATCTTCACACACTTCCCACTCCCATGGTACACTGGAGCAACACTTGCCCAAGCAGAGGGCAGGTACCACCGCAGGACTAATCCGACCACCTTTCACCACCTGGGGTAGGACTCACCTCACCTCAGCTGAGAAACACGCTCATGTCCAACTTATGCGAGACATTTAACCAGAGGAGCAAAGCCATGAGAGATGAACGCTGCCCCATGTTACGTGTCCAACTTAATCCCCATCTCACCTAATTACAAAGCCAGGGAGGGAAGCCCAGGGCCCAGTGAGAGCCCCATGCAGCTCTCTCTCAGAGAGAACACCATGCAGCTCCCCATCCCGCTTCCCTGCCCCGTGCTCTACAAAACACTGGAGGCCCAGAGCCTACACAGCTGTCCTCAAAACACCTCCAGAAAGAGAAAGATGTGACAAACTCCTAACCACAGCTAAATGGATCTATCCTTTTTTTGTTAGGCACAGGCAAAACGATTAGGTTGATGCCACTGGACAACTTAATTCTGAGAAATACAAAAATTTATTAGTACAAATGCCTAATGCAAACCAACTGAAATGAAACTCCCTCCCCACATGCACTCAGTTTGGCTTTCTCTCAGTTATTTCTTATTGGCAACACTTCAATGCTAATAAGACACCATAAGTGTATAAAATGTAATAAATATGTTTACATTAAACAGCAGACTACAGATTAAAAGAATCTGTTCCATGAGCTACAGGAGCTCATCTCCCAGCATATATTTTCAGGTAAACATGTACCTATGAAGAGAAAGAGATCTGACAGCAAATTACTTTTTTTTGTATTTTCTTTTTACCTTGCTGACAGAGACCTAACAATTTCCAAGACTTGAACACTGAAATTAGCCAAACAGCCTTAAAATATGACATAATTTTTTAGCAATGAGAGCAATGAAAGACTGGAAGAGGTTTCCAAGCAAGTGCCTGATTCACCACTACTTGCAGTCCTTGAACTGCAAACAGCTTCATAAAAAGCACCTTTTAATCCAGCTTCCAAGGCACATCCTGGAGCCTACATATCTACTGAAGCAGGGGAAGAGACTGCGTGGACTTTTTGATAGTCCAGTGTTACACAGAATCACAGAATGGTAGGGGTTGGAAGGGACCTCTGGAGACCATCCCGTCCCACCCCCTGCCAGAGCAGGGTCACCCAGAGCAGGTTGCACAGGAACGCATCCAGGCGAGTTTGGAATGTCTGCAGAGACAGAGACTCCACCACCTCTCTGGGCAGCCTGTGCCAGTGCTCTGCCACCCTCACAGGAAAGAAGCTTCTCCTCATGTTCAGATGGAATTTTCTGTGTTCCAGTTTGTGCCTGTTGCCCCTCGTCCTGTCACCAGGCACCACTGAAAAAAACTGGCCCCATCGTCCTGACACCCACCCTTTAAGTATTTATAAGCATTGGTAAGATCTACCCCTCCTCAGCCCTCTCTTCGCCAGGCTTTTTAGTCCTTCAGCCTTTCTTCATGAGAGGTGTTCCAGTCCCCTAATCATCTTGGTAGCCCTTTGCTGTAACCTCTCCAGCAGTTCCCTGTCCTTCTTGAACCGGGGAGCCCAGAAGTGGAAACAGTGCTTGAGATGTGGCCCCACCGGAGCAGAGTAGAGGGGGAGGATGACCTTCCTCGACCTGCTGGCCACACTCTTTTTAATGCATCCCAGGAGACCATTGGCCTTCTTGGCCACAAGGGCAACTTGCTGGCTTATGGTCAACTTGTTGTTCATCAGGACTCCCGGGTGCCTCTCTGCAGAGCCTGTCTCTGCTCCAAACCAGCCCCATGACCAACTCTGTCCAGTTCTACCAAAAAAGAAAAAAAAAAAAAAAAAAGCCACACAACCTGCTGCAAGGGTCAGACAATAGGATGTGTCCTCAGTTTTACTGGTCACTGGACATTCCTCTCTTGGACTTGTTCCAGGAAAGGATTAGGCAGTATACCAAAGGGGCTTTTACTTAATCTCATACACTGTTGAAACATCCTCCTCTGTACATCCCAAGAGGACAGGACTGCTCGTATTGCCCTCCACATGCTCATAAACTTGCAGTTTTGCATTAACAACATCACTTCTCAAGGCCCCTGGGTTTCCATTCGTGCCTTGGAAGAGCTAAAATGGAATTTTCTCCAGTTTCCTCTGAACTACCATGAATTACTCACATGGGAAGGCAGATCATGGTCTGACGTGATGCCAGGACAAAGCTGGTGCTCAGATGCTCAGATTGAACACCAGACACTAGAAGTCAGTTTTCCTCCTGTCTCATCTAACTGACTTCCTTGTGGCTTGGTCCCATCGCTGCCTCTTTGGGCATAACCTTTCTGCAGAAGCATTTGTGTATAATTTAATGGACTGTGATACACAGGATAACGTAGGGGGTCACTTCTGGGCTCACATGCTAAGGGAGAGAATAACAGAAGACACAATAGTACAAAATACTCTTGGAAACAAATCCCTAGGGTGATAAAGGTGACAGCTAGGAGCAAATACAAACTGCACATTTCTTTATTAATAAATAAATCACTTGGAGACTGAGATGAAGTGTCCTATCATCAGGAACATCCTGAATAATAACAAAGATTCTCTAAGCATTTTCCAAAGAAGGGAAAATATGCAAATTACAGCTAGCTATAAAAATCGTACATCGTGAGCTGTTTTATGGGGTATAAAGGCAAGAGAGCTGAACAGTTTGAATGGAACAATTCTGCACGACTGGCCTCACTTAGGAAACTTTGAAAGTATGTCAGAATGATCCTAAGGGCCCTTTAAAGTAAATATTTTTGTAAGCTGATGCATTGTTTTAGGGTTCATATTATTAAATAAAAAGTTAAACAAATTCACTCCACTGAAATCACGACAAGCCTTGTTCATTTACTAATTTACAGCTACAACTGACAGGGAAATTATAAACACACAGACAAAGAATTTATCAAAAAAACTTGGTTTTCCACCACAACTAATTTTAAAGAAAAAGAAAAATGTTAACAATTACTTCCCTAAAATTGGAAATCACAAATGAAGGAAAGCTTGCACTATTAAAAGCTGCCAGAGATAACTCACAGAACAACGATACCGCAGTCCTGCATACACAGAAATAGCTGCACCCAGGAATGCTTTATTCGTGCCTGACACAGATACAGGATGACAGACCAGATTTTGGCCAGGGCCATGCTCTGTGATCTGTCTGGCACACTCCGCCCCAGAGAGGCCGCTCAGGAGAGCCATCGCAGCCAGGCTGAGGACCAACAATCTCCAGTCCCAAGTGGTGGCCGCAAGTGCCTCCTGCCGCGAGCATCCCCCTTTCCTGAGCCACCTCCCACCAACACCCACTGGCGCTTCTCATGTTGTATGGCCTGAAGTTACTTTGAAAACTGGTTTTAGAAGCCTGGGATAATTAAGTGGCTCCAAAATACTGGCTCTGGGCAATGAAGTTTGCCTACACTCACCAGGAAAATGAAGAACATACGTCATACTAATGCCTCAAATTAGGAGCCACTAACTCCTACACGCTTTCATAAAATTAAACGAGTGAGGAGAAAAAAAAAAATCATGTGCCACAAACCATTTTCATTTTTACTTGATTTTGTTTCAAGGAAATGCTAGTAATGGCCCCACATAAATATTTATCAGACCACTCAAATCATAATAAATGAAGGTATCCTTCAACTTGCTTACACAATAACTGAAAACTATTTTAGAAGACGGCGACAAGATGCAAAGAGTCTGAAGCAATAAATTTACTCCCTTCTGCCAGACAGATACAACAGTGCAGGCAGGTCTGTTTTATTGTAAACTATATTATCTGGTGTTTCTAGTTTCCGTTATTAATCGTTCGAAGACATGATTAAGGTTTTCCAACACCGACTGGTTTCTTTTTAGACTCTAGCCATAGTTTGTCAGGAATTTCCACTTACGAGGTACCTTAAAAGGTATCAAAATAGAAGATACAACTGCTATCCTTGGCACTATAAATAAATCCGTAGAGTCTGTAATAATTTGCACTCCACCTCCATTTAATAGTATCTTTAAGATTTCAGCACCATGAAAGACAGGCTTGGCTTATTCATTTGAATTTCAGGGCTAAAAATCACCTAAAGATAACAAGTTAACAGGGTCATCTCCAGCTCCTGTTCTTATCAGTGGGCCTCTACGGGGGTGGAAACTAGTGCCAGCTAATGCCTGAATTTAAAGTCCCAATGAAAATCAGAGGACTCAGTCTCCTGAATAACCTCAGGAAATGAGGTTATTAAGTTTTGAAGGCATTGCTTAAGTCCATGCTTATGGGCTTTGCAAGAACATTAAAGATCCCCTAAGCATTTCATTAATACCACTGTTTTATCTCCGTGTTTAATTTCAATGGGACTTAAGAAGACGTTTCAATGCTTTCCTGAGAAGCACAAAAAGACTTATTGCTTCCGTTTTCCCACCTGTGCAGTGGAGTTAGTCATTCCTCGCATCCCAGGGCACTGCCACACCAACTCCGATCAAACCTATGGAAGGCCCTTGCAGCAGAAGGTGCTGAATGTGTCTAGTCTCTCTGCTCCTCTAGAACTCATTTTGTTCATTTGCTATTACTAGTACATCCACGGGTAGCGTAGGGGTAAATATAGAAACTCTTCAAGTGCCAGGCTGTTACATCAACTGTGCACAGAGTAGAAACACATGCCAGACTAAAAAGTGGAGCTTGAGTCAAAAATGCTGTTTAGCTGAACCACAAATCATTAAAAAATGAAAGACGTCAGCATTTAGGCTAGAACTGATCTCATCTAACTCAACCTTTTGAGAAGTCAGGAAGTCTCACTAGTTGTCCAAGTCCCCAGAGCAGCCAGAAAAGAGGTACTGCTAGATGGCAATTAGTCACCCAAGGTAGGTGGTATCAAAAACCCATATGCATTTGATGGAGTCACCACCAGCTCCTGAGAAAGCAAAAATACACCATTTTGCTGTGGTATCAGCACTGTGAGGGTGTACATACCAGAGCTGAGAAAATCCAGGATTTTATGAAGGCAGTAGAGGCCCTCTGGCAGAGGCCATTTCCAGAAGACTAGTTACATCTACTAGAGCTATCACTGGGATGAAAACTCAGAGAACACTGTCATCCCACAAAAATCTTTAACAGATCTCTGCTCATTTTGTGTTGCAATAAGCTGGAAATACATTCTCTTCTAAGGAACTGCAATTAGCAACTGGCAAGGAGTATGAAGAAACACACCAGGCGGGAAGCGGTACTAGAGATGAAGAAATGGCTTGAGCCTCTCCATAGCCCCTGAGTCGCACAAGGGGAAGGTGACCACCTACTTCCGCAAGTAAGGGCAAAGCATCAGATCTTGATGACTTTCTGTAGATGGAAAAGAGGGTGGGATGCTCCTGTCCAGCACTGTATTCTCAGCAAATGAAAAATCATACAACATTAGCTGCACAACTCTCATCTCTCATACTCTTAAGAACCTTATTTCCAGTTCTTACTTTTAGAGGTAAATTTTTTGTGCAGGTTTCATATGGAAAGACAATTTCCAATAGGCTAAAAAACATCAAACCTGTAGAGAGGAGACTACACCTATTAATCTAGCATGTGAACCCGACAGCATATATTCTTGTTTACAGTTGGTTTACGGTTAACAGGGATGGGTGACATCTGACCCAAGCAAGGTTTTAGTGTAGACCTCTACCTCTGAGCTAGTCATACAAGGATCTTTCATACTTCAGAGAAAAATGCACATTTTTAGAGCATGATTCATCCAACTAATTTCATATTTTTACTTTAGAGTAAAATGAATTATGTTTGTCAATTGCCCATTTCTCTCTGTTGACTATGAGAAAAGCCTGCAGTGACCACAGTGGCTAGTTCTGATTGTAGATGACCATATCTCGTCATACAGATTACACCTCAGGAGTTCAAGAGAATGAAAGGGACACAACACACACACAAAAGTGGTTATGAACAGGAGACAGAAGAAAAAAGAGAATCCATAAATGGCAAGATCACATTAAGTGTCTCTCAGTGCATCTTAAATGGCAAGCTTGTGATATTTATACCACCAGTCAATAAATAGGCCAATGAAGACAGAAAATCAGTGAGTTTGAACCCCACACCTAGGCTGGTGACAAACTCAATCTCCACTGAGGGAAGAATCCACAAATAAGAGTTCACTATTAAAATAAATGTTCTGTTCTTTTTTTTTTTTTTTAACCTCTAGAAATGTCTTAAACCAGCTTTTTAGCTATGAATCATGAGTCGAGTTATAAACCCATGCAAAATTTAGTCTGCCGGCTAAGGTACTAGTGGGAAACCAGGGATGGAGTTGGAGGAAGTCAGGAACTGCCGCCTTCTCCTTCAGGAGAGTTTTTATTGATTTACAAATTTGTACCAGCTCTGCGCTGTGGTATTGGAAAGTAAATCCACTGAAACAAATTTGGAAGCGATTCACAAGGCTGTGGGACCAAACACTTGTAAAATTTCACTTCATCAAATACTTCTAGCTGGCAAACACTTGCTATGCTTATGGTTACTACCACATATGAACTAGAGTATTTAACAGTAAACACTGTAACACAGCAATGATAACCCTCAAACCCGATTCTCTGCGACACAAGGCAAAGAGCATCACTGTGGGAAGGAAATCCCAGGCTCACCCCACGGCACATCTCTTACCAAACTGCAACAGCATCAGGATTAGCACGTATACCCTACATACAGAGATCCATACTAGCCAATACGGAGAAGACTCCCGAGCTCACTGACCACAAACCACTGTTCAGACCTGAACGAAGAAGAATCTGTTGTGGCACCCACAACTCCACCAAACATGACAAGGCAGGTCAAGTTTGGTGGAGTTAGAGGCACCTAAAAGCACCTGTATACATCTATAGTGGTACAAGAACAAAGCAACCATGCCAACAAGCGTGCGGCAGCATGTTGTGGTGTGGATCCACCATACAGACCAGCTCCTTCTTGGGTATCTCTGAACTGTTTCGCCTCCTCAGTATCAACGTGCCTTGGGGAGCACAGGCACATCTCACTGAGCACACTGGGTGACACCATTAAGATGGAATATTGCAGAAGAATAAAAATAATGCACTCGAGCAGAATTTTGCTGAAAGCACAGGCTTGCTTGGAGTCCAGCCTGCTCGCATATCAGGATGAATTTGGCCCAGTTTACATCCTAATGATTATAATGGATACTGCAGTCTTCTTTTCATTAAGGCAGCAGCCAAAAATATTGATTTGCTGTACTTCGTGCTCCTGCTTACCTTCACAAATTTCAGGAGAGACGGTGCATAAGCCAATAGAGTTGGTCAGTTTAAAAGTGACAAATTAACTGCACTGAAAGTAAATAAACAGCTATCTCTTTGTAAATTAATTCAATATGTGACTTGAGCTCTTTTCCACAGCCAGAAAGCTGATTCATCATTCAGCAGCATTTAAGTTACCATCAGTTCAACAGCAGAGTATTAAGGTTGTGTCCTCTTTGACACAGCAGGTCAAATTCAGCACTCGGGTTACAACAGCTTGACTTGAAGTAATTTCTGAACCCTCAAACCCTGCTCTCCACATCCCCTGGCTGCAGTTATGCACCCAAGTGTTCTCCAGGTTGGTTTCAAGCAGGCTTAAAGTGTATCTAACAGTTGGGGAAAACAGATAGAAAACGAATCCAAAAGAGTCTTTTGATATGCTGGATTATGAATTGTCTTCTGGAATGGTTTAGTGAAACACCACAGGTGACAGGGTTGGTTCATTTTCACAAAAATACTTGTGGAAAGATAGACAAGTATTTGCAGCTTGTACGGTTCTGGGGGCAGTTTGTGTGTTTTCCCCCTCCCCCCATTAGATTTCAACTCTGGAAAGAAACTAAGCAAGTTTAATGTGGAATATTGACTACAATTCCCATCCACATCAAAACATGATTTGTGCTTTACTGAGTGGGGGACCATAACTTACTACAGGCCATCACCCCTACTAGTTTAGGCACAGGGTAAAAACCCTTGTCAATTTATTAATGAGCAACACACACTAACTTACTCTCCCTAACAATCCCTTTCATTTCAATAGATGTTGAATCCTGAGAGTTACAGACCAACACTGCAGCATTTGGACCAGCCTCACACAGAATCATAGAATCATAGAATCTTCACGGTTGGAAAGGACCTTTGAGATCATCCAGTCCAACCAGACAACCTACAATCTCTGGCACTAGAGCATGCCCTGAAGTGCCAAATCTAGGCATTACTTAAATACCTCTAGGGATGGTGACTCAACCACCTCCCTGGGCAGGCTGTTCCAGTGTCTGACCACTCTTTCAGTAAAGTAATTCTTCCTACTATCTAATCTAAACCTCCCCTGCCGCAGCTTCAGACCATTTGCTCTGGTCCTGTCATTATTCACCTGGGAGAAGAGGCCAACACCCACCTCTCTCCAACCTCCTTTCAGGGACTTGTGGAGGGCAATGAGGTCTCCCCTCAGCCTCCCCTTCTCCAAACTAAACATGCCCAGCTCCCTCAGCCTCTCCTCATATGACCTGGTCTCCAGACCCCTCACCAGCCTGGTAGCTCTCCTCTGGACACACTCCAGCACTTCAAGGTCCCTCTTGTACAGAGGGGCCCAGAACTGAACACAGCACTCGAGGTGAGGCCTCACCAGTGCCCAGTACAGAGGCATGATCGCTTCCCTGCTCCTGCTGGCCACACTATTCCTGATACAAGCCAGAATGCTGTTGGCCTTCTTGGCCACCTGGGCACACTGCTGGCTCATGTTGAGCTGGCCGTCCACCAGCACCCCCAGGTCCTTTTCTGTGGGGCAGCTCTCCAGCCACTCCTCCCCAAGCCTGTAGCGTTGCTTGGGGTTGTTGTGACCGAAATGCAGGACCCGGCACTTGGCCTTATTAAACCTCATACAATTGGCTTTGGCCCATCCATCCAGCCTGTCCAGGGCCCTCTGTAGAGCCTTCCTACCCTCAAGCAGATCAACACTCCCACCTAGCTTGGTATCATCTGCGAACTTACTGAGGGTGCACTCAATCCCCTCATCCAGATCATCGATAAAGATATTAAACAAAACTGGCCCCAAAACTGAGCCCTGAGGGACACCACTGGTGACCGGCCGCGAAGAGGATTTCACCCCACTAATCGCAACTCTCTGGGCATGGCCATCCAGCCAGTTTTTAACCCAGCAAAGAGTACACTTGTCTATGTCATGATTCACCAGCTTCTCCAGGAGAACGCTGTGGGGCACGGTGTCAAAGGCCTTACCAAAGTCCAGATAGACAACGTCCACAGCCTTCCCCGCATCCAGCAGGTGGCTCACGTGGTCATAGAAAGAGATCAGGTTGGTTAAGCAGGACCTCCCTTTCCTAAACCCATGCTGGCTGGCCCTGATCCCTTGGCTGCCCTGCACTTGCCGTGAGAGCTCACTCAAGATGATCCTCTCCATGATCTTCCCTGGTACTGAGGTCAGGCTGACAGGCCTGTAGTTCCCCGGATTGTCCTTCCGACCCTTCTTGTAGATGGGCGTCACATTAGCCACCCTCCAGACATCTGTTACCTGCCCTGTTGACCAGGATTGTTGATAAATGATGGAGAGAGGCTTGGTGAGCTCTCCTGCCAGCTCCCTGAGTACTCGGGTGAATCCCATCTGGCCCCATAGACTTATGCACGTCTAGGTGCAGAAGCAGATCATCGACTCCTTCCTCCTGGATTATGGGTGGGTTGTTCTGCTCTCCATCCTTACCTTCCAGCTCAGGCGGTCGAACACCCTGGGGATAGCTGGTGTGACTATTGAAGATGGGGGCAAAGAAGGCATTCAGTATCTCAGCCTTCTCCTCGTCATTGGTTGCAACTTTCCCCCCTGCATCCAGTAAGGGATGGAGATTCTCCCTGGCTCTCTTTTTGTTGATGTATTTATAAAAGCTTTTTATTATTTTTATAAATAATCTGTTTAGCTGAAGTTCATGTTACTCAATGAGAAGATAGGCCAAAATTTTCAAATGCAGAAGCTCAAAATTGAAATTCATATACAACTTCCTAAATAATGTTGCCTGAATGCCTTCAACTGCCATTAGCACTGTAAGATATGCGAGTTCTTAATGTTTCTGGAAATTAGAGTAGGCACCCTCTCAACTTCTGACACTCAAGTTGTTTGATGTTTCTGGACACAAGGTTTTGACTGTGTCATCTGCGCACAGCTGCAGTAGAGAGACTATAGCACAAATAGAATAAAAATATTTTTCACTGCTTATGCTCAGATGCAATCCACAGCATTTGTAATGTCGTCTGTTTTTCATAATGCTCAGTTTAGAAAGTTGACATTTGATTAAACAGTTTGAATTTGCCAAAACATACATTTTAATCTTATGTTTTAATACCACATTCTCAATTAAAAGCTTTAGAAAAAGGCATACAAAGTCTGCTTAAACCACAGTAAACCCACAGACCTAACATATTTAATATAATTTCTGAAAATGTTGATGAATATTTTCTAATTTCCTCACTACTTCTAGTACCACAGCTGCACCATTACTCCCAACAGCTATCAGGCATTTAAACAGCCAGCTTGCTAAGTGTTTTACTAGGTAGCCCTTCATTCTTAGTATTTTCCACGTTTTCCGATAGGGTAGCGCAGTAGTGAAGTTCATAATCTTGAAAATCTTCACTCTCTTAATACAGTTTTCTAACATCGATGTTCATAATAGTACCACCACCAAGGGAAAGCCAGCACAGTTGGTTTACACTTAGCATCTTTCCCTGTATTTCTACCCTTACACAAGCATGCCAACACTGACGAACACCATGCTACAAGAAAGCCTACTATACAGGGTGGTGTATCACTCCAGACCGCTAACTCCCATGCAGAATTACTCCCACCAACAATAAGAACAAGACCACACATAGGTTTTAGGATGAAATAATTCTCGTTTCTTGCTCCTAATTTCCTTTCATTGGGTTTAACACCGCATTCAAGGTCATGGATGTTGTGACTCTGTGGAGGTGACCTGAGTAATTTGCAACGATCAACAGATAATACAGTGACTGGAAGCAAGTCATTCTGTAACTATCACTGCTTTCTAAATGGAGTCATCAAATAGCTGCTGAAAAGGAACGTGTATTATTTCACACCCACAGAGTGATGAATGTAACCAGGTAATTAGATCATGTCATTGCTGTGCCTGGAAAATCCTTATTTATAATTTTATCTTGCCTGTTAAGAACTGAACTTCTTGTTAAGGGTAGAAAATAATTACGCCTAAGCTTTGCTTCTGCAAAAGCCTCTATGGAAGGAAAAGGAAATTAGAAACAAAACTCACCAGTTTCTTCATCTATGCTGAATCTCCCCAGGCCAGTGCCATCCCTGATGGAATACTGGATCTCTCCATCCCTTCCAGAGTCCTCGTCTCGAGCAACAACTTGCAAAACACTTGTACCAATGCGGGAGTTTTCCTTTACAGATCCAATGACAGCAAAGTCAGGAAAATAGGGAGTATAGAGATTTTCATTAACATCCACCACTTCAACTTCCACAAAAGAAACTGAAGAGAGAGAAACCGGGCGCCCCTTGTCCTTTGCACGCACAGTCAGGTTGTAGAACTGCTGCTTCTCGTAATCAAGCTCTTTGTTCAGGCGGATGGCGCCGCTCGCTTTGTCTATCTCAAATCGCCCATTGTAATCATTCACCAGCGAGTAGCGGACTTGGCCTCCCAAGCCAAGATCTGGATCATGAGTTTCCAACCAAGCTATGACAGTACCCACTGGCAGGTCCTCAAGGACCTTCACGTTGTAGCTGGATGGTATAAAAGCTGGAGAGCAATCATTGACATCATCCAAAAAAACCTTCAGAGGCACAACGGAAAACTGCTGATGGCCACTCTCTGCTTTGTCCCTAGCCTCAATCTTCAGTGTATAGTTTGCTTTTGATTCCCGGTCTAGTTGATCAGCCACATACACCATTCCCGTGGAACTGTTGATAGCAAATTGCTGGGTGTCTGTCAGTACTGAGTAAGTCACTTCACCGTTGGATCCTAGGTCTTTATCTCTGGCTTCTACTTGGATTATCTCTGTACCAAGACTTGTACTTTCTAAAATATTAACTGAGTAACTGTCCTGTAAAAATACAGGCTTGTTATCATTTGCATCCTCCACAGTGACAGTCAACAGTCTCCACGCAGATTTCTGTGGATTACCTAAATCATAAATTGTAATGTTAAGGAGATAGAGCTCTGTTTTTTCACGGTCCAAGGGCATAAGAACATTAAGTACCCCCGTCTCCATGTCAATGTTGAAACAACTATCTACATTACCATCAGAAATTGTATAAACTACTCTCCCATTAAAGCCTGAGTCTGCATCATAGGCTTTTATCCTCAGGATGGTGGCACCAACTGGCAGATCCTCTGAAACCTTTGCATCAGTAGGGAAGGATTTGTCAAAATGTGGTGCCTGCCTGTTTACCGAATAAAAATCAAGAAAACCATCTTCCAAATTCAGCTTCACATTTGCCTTTGCCTTTTTGAGTAATTTTTCTGCTAGCCTTTGAGCAACTCTAGTTTCTCTACAGCTAAAGGTTTTTGAAGACACTTTCCCATGGACTACCGAAATATTAACAAACATAGCATCAGCAAAGTTCTCTCCATCAGTTGCTGTTATCTTAAGGCCAAAGTTGCTGTTCTTTATGCCAGAATTAATTAGAGATTTTTTTAGTTGCAGGACACCAGAGTCAGGATTTAAATAAAAAATGCCAAGTTCATTTCCAGAGATTATTTTGTACTTCACAAGCTCTAACTCATCTATGTCTATTGCAGAAACAGCAGTGATGTGACCACCAACAGGAAAATCAGATGAAATCACTCCCTGACACGCCACTTTTTCAAAGAGGGGTTTGTTATCATTGACATTGCCTATGTATATGGTGACATTCACCTCGCTTTCATGGCGGTAGGGAGAACCCCAGTCGGAAGCTCTCACAATGAACCTGTAGCTTTCTGGTGAGGACTCAAAATCCAGTTCTTCAGATGTGCTGATGACACCTGTAAACTGGTTTATTATAAATGGTAGTGAGTTCAGACTGGCAATGCTGTATGTTATATAGCCATTTTCTCCCCTATCTTTATCAACTGCTGAAACTGCCAAAACGCTAGATCCCACAGGGACACTTTCATTGACGAAGGAGCTGTAGGAAAGCTGCTGGAACTCTGGAGTGTGATCGTTGGCGTCTTCTAACCTGACAGTAACCTGTGCTTTCAAGTCATCACCTTTGTTTGTATATACTTCTAATTCATAGAGGTCCTTCTCAATGATTTTCAAAGGACGAGCAGTAGTAATAAGGCCTGTGTTGGGATTGATTTTAAAATACTCAGCTTCCTCACTTGGAGACAGTCTATATTCCACACCCTGTGGCTCAGGCATCAGCTTAACTACTGCAACCACCACACCAGGAGGTGAAAATTCACTGATCGAAACATCATATGCTTCCTTTTCAAAATTCATGGGGATACTTTCTTTCTTGGGACTAGCAATGTGGACCAGTTTGACAGCAGAAAATTTCTGAGGAGATCCTTTGTCCTTTGCTTGGAGAGTCAGGTTACAACCATACGGGAAGCTGTCCCAATCAATAGGCTTTCTTTCTTTGATTTTGTACTCATTCATCCATTTACCTTCTTTAGTCAGAAAGAACTGTTCTAGGGGATCTCCAGCAACAATAGAAACAGATTCGATTTCTCCATTGGCTCCTTCATCTAGGTCGTCAACGTTAACAACTGCATAGGTAGGCTCCTTGTCTGATGGGAAGGGAATATGGGTTACTACATTTATCGTTGGGGCATGTTCATTTATACGTTCAATGTGAACATAAAGCTTGGCAGTGCTGCTTACGCCATTGTTTCCATAAAGCTTCATCCCACGGTCCACAGCCAAAATCTCAAGATCGTATCTGTTTTTCTCGTCATAGTTTAACCGGCCACTTAAGGAGATGACACCACTTGTAGGATGAACTGAGAAGAGATCAACTTTGTTTTTAAAGTAATAATAAAATTCACCATTAGACCCAATATCCGCATCTGTTGCGGTCACCTGTGCAATGCTAGTCCTTAAAGGAGTGCTTTCTGCTATTGTGACAGAATACGTGGTTGGTGAAAACAAAGGTCTTAAGTCATTCATATCCAAAACCTGGATGTTCACTTTTGTCCATGCTTCCAAGTCCTCTCCTCTGACAGACCCTTTCACCATCAATAAATAGTTGTCCTGGATTTCTCTGTTCAATATAGCTGAATTCCCACCTTTAGTCCTTATTCTTAGGAAGCAAAAGTCAGCAATGATGACTTCCTCTGCTTTAAAAAAGCCCTCGTCATCGCCAGACACGATCCTGTACTTGATATCCCATGAAAGGTCAGCCAACGTAATGCCCATCCTCGTTTGACTGTTGACATAGGTCCTGGCTGCCGAATTCTCATACACTGTAGCATTGTAAGTGGAATGTGTAAAGTGAAAGCCAAGCGGGGTGGTCCCGTGAGCTACCTGGCAAATGGAGGCCAGGAGCTTGACAATCAGAAGGGCAAGGCATGACGAAGGTAGCCGTGAGCCTGACCAGCGGCCCATATTCACCTCCATCACATCATTCTTTCACCCTGTGACAGAAAAAGAAAACAGGAAATAGTTGATCAAGAGATAAAAACTGTACTGTGAAGTGCCATGTCAAAATTACTTCTTAAATTTCTAATTAAAAATAAAATATATTCAATAACTAGTCACTGCATATTTAACAAAACAGAAAGGGAGAACACTACACACACACACAAAAGCACCAGTTTGGGATTATATTTTAACATGTGTGTGTGTAATATGTACGCGTGCGCACATACATGCACATAATACATAAATATACATAAGCATATAGACACACTTTTTTCACATAAAAACCTTTTTAGACCCTACCACATCTATACACACATGCACACAGTTCAGAATAATAATCACAATCAAAAAAATTAAAAACAAACACACACATTTGAATAAGTTTATGTAAGAGGATGAACCACACACAGAAATTATTTACCAGTCACTCCAACTAAGCCTAAACTTGTTTGTTGTCAGAGCACATTGGACAACGCATTATTAGTCCCAACGTTTGGAAAGGAAACAGTATTTTCATTATGTGTGTAGCACTGTGAGAGTCAAATGCTATCAGTCTTTTTAAGGACAGTTAAGAAAGATAACATGATTGATGAAATTTTAGACACCAAGAACAAATAGTACACAAAAGTCAATACCCAGATACTACCTTAATTACACATATCTTCCAAAAAATCAAAATTAAGGAAGAATTATAGCTAATTAAATTCAATTGCATACCCACTTACATATGCACACAAATACCCAGCTACTGAGAAAAGAAAAAATACAATGAAGGAAATAAAACTGCTCCAATAAAGCTTCCAAGAGAAGACTCAGGGTATAAAACAGCATGGCTGAGAGACCATAGGACCTAACTCTACCTTTGCATATGTACCGCAATGCACCTGTAATTATGGTCACCAATTTTCACCAAACACACTGGATAACATACATTAAATGAGGCCACAGATGAACACTTTTTCATGTATGTCCAATAAACGCTCCATTCACTGGTTACTACTGCCATCCCAACCTAAGAAAGGTGAAGACCCCCTCTACTGCCTGTCCTGCTGCCAATGAGCCACCCTGACCAACAAGAGCATAAACGCATCCTTGCTCAGATGGAGTAAATTCCAGCTTATGCCACATTTCACTTTGGCAACCCCAAGCAGAATTTGGCTACCAATAAGGCACACGACTCCATCACTGGCAGTTTGTTTCAATCCAGTCTGTCCCACTCCAGCCACCTCAAAGCAGTGAGAGCCCTTCCATTGGTTTCAAAAGGCTCATTACAAATGGAAGTATTCAAATGGAATTAATAATCGGCTATTTGGGGAAGATTTGGAGTTCCTCCATACCATCCTGTTGTGGAATAGCCCCAGTGCCTCGCTTCAGGGATCTGAATTGGGAGGTTAAATGGAGACAGGGTGAGCGGAGACACTGGCTGAAGGTTGTCGGAGGGCGCTGCAGAAGCTGGGAGCCAGGTCCTGCTATTGCTTCCCACTGAAGGAAGAGGAAAGGAGCCTGAGGAAGCCAAGCAGGGCCTTACAGTGAGGCAGTGTGAATAAGCTTCTTTGTTACAGAGTACATTCGCTGCTGCTCATGAAAATCGTAAAAATCAATTTTAAAAGGCAATTATTGAAAGACCCACTGCACACATACATTGTTCCCATTGTCATTTAAAAACTGCTTGAAAACACAGTTCTCTCCAAGCAAGAATATACAGTGGAAAAGGACAGGAAAAGTTGTCGATAATGACAGGGGTTAATTTAAATTTCCAACATGATTTCAACATCCCCTAGGAGATTTATAAATTATATGCAAGTTTTGGAATATGAATTCATGTTAGTTATCACTTCCAATATAACTGAATGACTATTGCACTTTTAAGTACTAACGACAATCAATTTATTGCACTGATGTTATAATGTTCACACAAAACACTTAACTTCCTGATCCCACACTCTATATCCCATTGCTTAACACATTAATCAATTTGATCAACTCTCCCAAGTGTTTGTCAAGGCACTCGTCCTTCAATACACTTATTTTCACATGCAGTTCTCTCCCCGCTTTGTTTCCTTCTTATTTTCTTTTCTATTATACCAACAACAACAAAAAAGGAAATTCTTTAAAAAGAAAATAAAAATGTGAGATTGTATCACCTCCTAGACCTGCATTCCCAAGTAACAGGCAAATCCCCACAGAACCACATGTGGCATTTCCTTTTCTGAATACCCCCATTCAGTTGTTGTGCATGTATCATATGAGTCCTACGATTAACATCTCATCCTAGACAGTTTATAGATCAAACGTGCACAATTCTCCAATATGCTTCATTTCAGTGAGGGAGCAGGTCTCCCCGTGCTCTCCCCAAGCTCACGTTGATCCCCAGGAGACCCAGGATGGAATTTTTCTACTTCAGCTAGGAAAGATTTTTTTTTATCATTGTTGTTGCCATTTCACTCAGCTAAAAGATCAGAGCAGTGGCACTTTATTTTTCAGCACAGCAAACATTCATCAACTTAATCCACCAGTGTGAAAATAACAAAGAAGTCCCTTATTTTCATGGGGCTTTATACGATCACTTTGAGTACCACCACTAAAAGCTGCTGCTTCAGCCTAGCGTGGGAGATGATGCTCTCAAGTAGAAAATACAACCAATATACAGTATGCTGCCAAGGAAAAGCCAGCCAAGGGGAATGAGAAATTTTAATGAGACCCAACTCATAACAAAATGAAGGGCCGTGCCTCTTCTGTGATGTCGCATTATTAAAATACTAAACAGACAAATCACTGTGTTGCTGCCTTTCACCAAGAGCACTTCAGCATCCTCCCTCGATACTGCAATACCAGCCTCTCCTCACTGCTAAAAGAAAGTGAATTTTTGCTGGCTTACGATGGAGACTGATGTTATGTTTCATATGAGCACCCCAATTTTATTTCAGTGCAGCTCAGCAGCTTCCCAGAAATAGGTCTCTTTGGATTAATGAAATTAATCATATTATACCATTTACATCTCATTTGATAGTCTAGTTTCTCCTGTCCACACCAGAGTTTAGCCTGAGATGGCTTCTCTTCATCATTCATGGCCATCAACATCAGGTTTCCAGGTCCCCCATAACCAGAAATCAGTTTTCCTGAGAAATTCATTGCTACAAGCAAAAATGATTTAAAACTTTACTTTCAGGTTAGCCATAGCCAAGGTTACAGGCTCTGCCATGGCAGACAGGCATCAAAGTAGATATTTACAAAGCTATGTCATTAGGAGAACCGAATGAAAAAGCTGTGTATATCCCAGGCAACATAACACGACAACCCTACGCTCCCATTCCATTTATCTATTTATTTTTACAGAAAGCCAGGGATAAGACCTAATCTCAAACATGCTGCTGTAAATCCAGTCATGTCAATAGCCTACAAAGTTTTAGTGGTTCAGTGCAATCAGGATCAGTCCTGAAACACTAAATTCCACCTAGAAACAACATATATATGTGTGTGTGTATGTCTGTGAATGCATGTTTTAGGTATGTATACATATGTATACACAAATGCACAGTTTGTGTATTTTTAGGTATAATTTCAGGGTTGGCACTGGAAAAATTGGACCTTCACATCAGGCAGCACTTTCAGAGTTTGATTTCATTTCAGATGTGGTATGCAGAGTTGTAACAAGCTCCTCATTGAAGTTATTCATCTATCCATATATTTATATGGCCATCATCATTATATTATTTGAAAGTCCCAAAGGATGAGCTATTAAACAGCCACTTGGGCTACCCAAGAATGTTTTATTCATTTACTGAATTCCTTTCTTCTGGGATATTTGTTTTTAAGAGCTCCTAATACATACATACTCAACGTACAGGAAATGTAATGCGATAGGTTACAGAAACAAAGTACAAAGCAACCCACCATAAATAAGAGACATTTCTTTAAAGGCACTTCTTGTCAAAAAAAGGTTATGGTTTCAAGCGACGAGAAAGGTTGTGATTACTTGTGCTTGATTTTGAAATGTTTAAGCAAGAGCTACCCCAAAAAAAAATTCCCCTGGTATTGCTTAATATTGTTAGTCTGAAGAAAAGAAACAGTTCTAGAGCCGAGGCGAAAAGAAAAAACCTCCCTCTAATGACCCAAGGAGGTGACAAGATAACACAAAGTAGGAGTCCAGCATCTTTCCACTCTAGCTCACATTACATCCTTTAGTCTTGAAGTGGGAAGGAAGGAACGGAGGAACAGAATGGTGTGTCTTGGTTTTTAATACTCTTTAAAATAAACTTGAACATCATGGAGAAATCTATAATTTCACACTCAGTTCTCCTCTCAGTCACTTTCCCTCTCTCCTTGAACAAAGATTAACTACGTGACCCAAACCTTGTAGAGTAGCTGCGGGGACCTGTAGGTGGCTGGTGCTCCTTAGAGGAATTGCGAGAGGTATGAGCGTCATTCCTTTTTCTTGTCTTGGCTCTGGCAACCTCCAGTCTGGGCTGCATCCAAGCATAACACCCCACCAGACCGAGAAGGAAGACTCAAGTCCCAGGAACTGCCAGGATTCCTGCACACCAAATCATGGCTCTAATTCAATGCGCAGATATGAAACAAGTGCTGTGTGATTTTTTTGTTTGATTCTCTCTCCCAAGGCTAATTCTTCTAATACCAAAGATCTCCATATCATAAAATACTTGAAAAAGAAAATAATGCGTATACCTCTTGGGTAAACTCTGAAAATATTAAATGAGTGCCAAAAGGACTTTTAGAGAATATAAGGACTATCGCAGGTAAACGTCTTCAGCAGGCAGAATGAATAAGCTTTTAGCAGGCCACAATAGGGAAAAGAAAAGAGTATTTTTCTCCCTCCCTACTTATCATCCAAGCCCAATTACACTCTACGAGATAAGGATTTTTCCTTAAATTAACTTAAGCAATGTGACTAGCTAATACAATGCAACTTTTTAAGACTCTCTACAGGTCCTTTGAAAGCGAAGAGAGAAGAAACCAATTTGTGCTTCAACTTCCATCTTCACCACAAGGACCCAGAGAAGCTCTTACCTGTAGGGTCCTCTGGGCTGGGAGGAGGAAAAACAGTTTCTCAACTTGAGATGACAAGTTTCTGAGAGTCAAGGTATTTATGCACCTGTGTGCATGGGGAAAAGGGACAAAAAACCTTGGCTTAAGGGTTTTCACCTTGATTTATATTTCTCCTGGAGAAGCTGGGAAAGGCAGGGCACCTCCTCACACAGGACAGGTGTGAACGGGACTTCATGGTATGGAAAAATACTACATTTTGGAATTACTCCTCTTTTCTCAGGAGAGTTGTCACAATTCTTTTTCAAAGGGTAGCTGTTTAAATTCTATTAAATAAGCAGCTTTACAGCAAAAAGTTATATTTTAAAATATAAAGGTCTTTTTTAGGAGGCAGAAGAACATTAACTTCACACGCACATGAAATCTAAATAGTATGTAGTGAAGCGATGCACCTGCAGCAGGAACAGAAGCTCTTGATTTTCTTAGAAGTGTCCTCAGTTTTACAAGTAAATCCTTCCTTTCACCCAAACAACATCAACGTTGGCAGTAGTCTATCTGTTGTTCTGGTCTAATCATCACAACACCAACCCTGCAAGCCTGTCACACAGGCAAACCCATGCACTTGAACAGAGCCTCTGATTCTCAATGCTGTTTTCTATCACCACCAGCAATCTGCCTACACAAAAACTTCTGCATGACCAGGCCAGAAGGACCTGCAAAAAAGGGCGTAATGAAGATTAAAAAACTTTCTTGATTGGTTTTTAGTTGTTACTTATTGACGGCTTACATCAAGCTGCATCAGTGATAGGAAAAGCTGTTTTTCACAATCTGTTGTCGATATTTCAACAAAGAGGTGGGAGCCCGTGTATGTCAGTGCCCTCTCCTGGAAGGAGCCTCTTCCATAGCGCAGAACTATGGAAAACTCTTCCAAACTCATGGAAATTGATATTTAAGTCATATGGAAGATATTGATCTAGCAGTTTAAAGACCAAGGCACGAGCCTACCAGCAAACCTCTGGCACACACTAGACATAGCCCCATGGATGTTATACTCTCCCCTCATTACACAGGCAGTATCACTAGCATGTTGTCAAATAAAAACAGGGAGAAAAAGCACATTTAAACAGCACTTCCTCTAGCCAGACATCTTCCTTGAGCTGTACTTCACAATAATTTTACCCAGCTAGGAAAGGCTAACAATTTACTGTCCAGGAAAAGAAATCAGAATATAGAATAAGAATTTAGACTTTGTGGCATACAGAAATGAATTTAAAATGTGCATTCAACTGCAGGCAGGAGGGAAAAAAACCTGACTGACACCGACAGATTTACAACAGGGGATATATTCATGGGGCTACCTGCTCCCCGATGAGCACAAAGATATGATTTTCCATATATATGATTATATCATGATGTGTTTATCCCAAAAAAGAGAAGATGAAGACAAAATGACCATTTCTGCAGAGTAAGCCCTTGCAAGAGACAGCACTATAAATCCTAACCTTCCTTAGAGCTGCAAATCCTCCTGCTGCCTGCATATAATTTCACACGGGAGAAAGGCTGCTCAGCGTGGAGCAAGTGTAATTCCAGGCCGTCCCTAGGAAGTGAAGATTTAGCCACCCAGCCGTATGTTATGCATAACTTTGTTTTGCTGGCAGGTGCTGGGGATTTTTCCATACAACACCAATTTTTGCCAAGTATCAGTTCATCAGCAAATCCTTCCACTCGCAAACAGGAGCCAGGCGTCATTTGTCTTCCCAGGAAGCGGGTGCAAAGGGACTGTTGGACTCTCCCTTCCCCCTCAAGGATGAAACGTGGCTTGGGGAAATCACGGGGGGCGGGGAGAAGAGAGGAGGAATAATTTGCTGCCATGCGAGATCTGTCAAAAGGGAATTCCTGGGAGCCACCTTACAAGGGATTTGAGCTTGTCCCTTGGTGGTCTGCCCCGCGGGAAACAAAGACTGATATCCAGTTTTCATGCTTTGTGTATTTCCAATCCCCCCAGGCTCCTGCTTCTTAATCACTGTAAAACAGGGAAGCTTTGGGGCAGTTTCAAAATGAGCCAGTTATTTTCATGGGCGCTACATGCCTCCTTATGAAATACACTCAAGGATACTATTTCTTGCTTATTTGGCGCTTTTTTTTCCCCCTTAAGTTTATCTCATAAATCTACTGTGACCCCTATCCAAGGAGCCCTGATTTGAAAGCTCTTTCTAGGTACAATGTCACTGTAAAAAATCCAGGACTGCTGCGTCCCACTCCTGTCACTGCTGGCCTTTCCCCAGCTCTCCCTTCACCACACATTAACATGGATCCCCCTCCCCAAACAGCTAGTTCTTTACCGAGCTGCACCCCTGAACAGTAGGGGTAAGGGCTCTGCTCACACACCTGGAGGGATGCCGAGGACCAGCAGGCAGGATCACACCCTGCCACGCAGCACCTCCCAGCTGCATACATTGGGACTTCAGCGGGATTTATGCAGGGCGATTTGGCTGGGCTCTTTCCAAATGTCACCCTTACCATAATGCAAGTTATAAATACAACCGAGACCAGAGAGTGTTTTCCACAAAACCCTACAGCAATCTGATCTCAACTTTTTACAATGCCTGGTGAAACGCAGCAATGGAATAAGCACTACGAGAGCCGCGGCGCAGCACCGATGCAAATGTGGTGTCCCTGCAGATGAAAAACCATCTTCCAGCTTTCCCACACCAGGCTCAGTTTCCACTCTAACAGACCCTATTCCAGAGTAGTTTTTCTGCAAACCCATTCCCACTAGTCCCAGGCGCCGTCGGCCGGTACTGCTGGTCTGCTCTGTGTTCGGGATACTGCACATACTCCTTCTGACAGCTTGCACAGGCTTGTATAAACTATTTGGATATAGTTTATAGTAAGAAAGAAGTCTATGAGATTTACAACTACTGTTTCCAGGGCCATAATAGGTATGTAGGTGTAAGGACTGGGGTAAGCTGCTACTCTCAGAGGAAAAAAATACTATCTATCTTCCTCAGATGCTCTGTGTGTGGAGGTAGGGCAGCTCAAACGGTCCAGACCTTTATATATGGGCAAAAGGAGGGTGGTTGAAAAAGAAATGAGCGTACAAAAGCCCCATATAAAAAATTCAATATAAAATGAAGACCATGGGAAAAGACTGTTGGGTTGGACAAGGTGATCTTTAAAGGCCCCTTCCAACACAAACCATTCCACAATTCCATGATTATAAGATTCCAAGTCAAAGTAATGACAGTCCTGTAAGGATTTTACAAAGGGACTGTGGGATAAATTTCACTCCACACTAGACCTTGGGATAAGTGCAACTCCAGGTTTGTCCCCAAATGAGATTCTGAGTGACAGAGAGGTGGTCTCAGCAGGATTGCTCCCTGCAGCGGCTGAAAAGACAGGGGTGGACCGAGTCAAGAGGAATAAGAAGGGACAGCCAGGGGACAGATGAGCAGAGACAGAGCGCGGGACCTGGTGGGTGAGATGAGCCTTGAGGGCTGGCGAGTAGCACCGAGGGACATGTGCCCCTAACCAGCACAGTGCCATTTACCACCCACAGAGGCAGAGGCATTTTCTTGCCCACAGCATGCCAGGCTCATTCTCCAGAAGGTTGCCGATCCTCTGGTTTCTACCATAAAATAATGGTGTTTGGTCCATGCAGGGGCAACACTCAAAGTGACCTGAGAAAATGGAATTGCCTGAGCAATCCAGGAAGAAGTCTCAGAGGAAGACATGTGGATGCATCCAGGTGCCATTAAGAGAAAAAAAAACAAACACAAATAAACAGAACAACCACTTGAGAAATACCTAAATCTTATGATTCTGAAGAAAAAAAAAAAAAAAAAAAAGTCTCTCTTGAGGCTAGGAACTGGATTATTGGTTTTGCAATGCTATTTCTCTTTGAGATGGCTGTGACACATAGCAATAGCGAGAGATCATGCTTGAAGTGCAAGGAGCAAATATTTTGATTGAGATGCTCAACAAGTTTGAGATTTGAGAATGAAACTTAGACTTAGCAGTGCTCGTTTTTCTTCCAATAGGGTAGGAATCTGCAGGGCGCTGGCACCTGCCGCTGTGCCGCAGACGTAACACAGAGCAACTTCTGCTTATGGAGCAACCTGCTCGAGTTATCTATAACCAACTTGAGATGGTCTGACTTCCAGGCACGGCAGAGCAACCACCTTTCTGAAAGACAACTCCTAAAACCTGTCTCCCACTGGCCCCCTGATGAAGTAGTCTCTGAAAATCTGGACCTACTCTAAGCCCACAAAAACCAAGGAAAAACAATCATCGATGAATATAGTTTCTTCTTTCTAAATCCTCCTGTGAAAAAATTCAGAAAAGTTGCAGTTTGTTCAAACAGGCAACATGTAGAGAAGCGTCTATTGCCATCACTTTTTCAAATTATATACAGCTTAGGCCATGGAAATTGCTTAACCTGCCTAAGTAAGAAGCAATGCATGGATGCATCAGGTCAAACACATCACACTTTCTCTCAGATAAGTGGAATCCACACTGCAGAAATCACGTGGGAAATAGAAAAGGAGAGTCATCCTTAAGCCAAACAAATTTACGAGGGAAACCCAGAAATTTCCTTTCCAGCCCATGTGCTAAGGCCAAAGCACTGCAAGGAAGAAAGCTTTCCATCAAAGCTGGCCTGGGACCACTCGCCGCGTGAGAAATACCTGAATCCATACAAGCTGCTAAATCCAATTACTTTGCATGGGATATTATAACATCCTAATTCCAGCGCACACAAGGGAGCGCTGGTGGTGCTCAGACAGAGAGATCTGCCTTGGCTGCACAGAAGAACCCCTGCACCTCCAGTCCCACCTCCACCAGGCACTCACACCCCAGCGAGCAGCCACCAAGGGAAAGGCACAGTACTGAAAGTCTTCTGCATGCTGAAACTTCCACCGCATTCAAACGAGTTACCCATACTGAAACCACCACCCTTCTGCCCCCCTCCAATGGTCGGCTCATACATAGTTATTTGAGACGATAACCACTTTTTAGCTAACCAAAGATCAACTCAAACCACTGCGGTTTCGGCTTTCCAACTCGCCCAGTTCAGTCGCCGCAGCGGGGAGTCCCTCAAAGCCTTGTTGCGTGTTTGGAAAGGTCCAACTTTGCAGGCACAGCCCAATTAAAACCTCCACAGAGCAGAGATCACTATTTAAAGCTGAACTGTTCGCTTTTGTTTATTTATAGCAAAACCATTAATTGCTAATTACATATTTGTTTGCTGGAAAACCAACGCTCCAAAATAAACATTAAGTTTAAAGACCATTCCCAGAACGCTGAACGGTATCAGGAACTGCGCTCAAAATGTAAATCAGAAACATCAAAACACATCAGGATTTCAACTGGAGGAACAAACAACCCATTATTTCGGTGCCAGAAGAGAGGTTACCCATAAGCCGTCAGTTAGCCGCACAGTCATCTACCGTCCAGCAGTTATTTATGTCCTGGAGAATGACAGACACCACTGCACAGTATCTGTTGAAAATATCTTCATGGCAATCAGCATATGCTAGATTAAATGAGGTATTTCTTAACACAGAGTTTCGATAATCACCTTGGAAAAGTGCCTTTTAAATATCTGGCATTAGATGCAGAACCTCAGAAAGAGGAGCCATTTATGAGCCAGTTTCATATGTCAAAATCATGCAAAATAAAAAAAAAAAATATATATTTTTTGTTTAGCCCTCTTCACTAACAGAGCTCCATGCTCCCCTTGGGAGAATCATGCGGTTCCCTCAAATATCTGCAGCAGTCCTGGATGGAAAACTAGGGAAAACAGCCTTACAGAGCTACGATCTGCACTTTCTCCATGAAAGGCATTTTAAACAAGCACAGCAGCCCGGGCTGCATGGAAAGCCTCACCACCAGCCACACTGGGAAGCAGAAACTATTCCACAGCCGACTGCTATCTACCCCCTGAAATCCTTATGGAAACAGGACTTCCCTCAAGCACCCAGATCCACTGGCTTGTCAGAAAAGCTTCGACTGCAAAGCGCCTACACCTGCCCTGACAGCGCTCCCCTCGAGCTCCCTGATTTTCATGCTTGTTTGAACAGCAGGTAAGCGCACACACTCAGCCCACGTCCAGATGAGAAAACAGGCACAAACAGCTTAAGCCCCTTGTTCCAGACCACAAAGGAGACCCCCCACGTACTCCAGCTGACTGGGGCAGGAAGGTTTGCCTACAAAGCCATGCCCATCAGCATTACAGGGCTAAATTTCCAAAACAGAAGGCCATACGGTTGTTTCTCACCACCGTTGTAGTGGCCATTCAAAACTCAACACTTATTCACAGTTCAGGAATTTGAGTTCAGAGTTCAAAACTACATCCAGATCTCAGAAAGTTAATTGGAGACACTGATCATGAAATGGAGACCCATAAGGCAGGGCTAATAATAATAATAATAATAACAACAACAACAGCAGCAGCAACAACAACAGTGTCATGACTCCATTATGCTGTTGAAAATGGTAGCCACCAGGAAGAACAGGCACATCTCTTAATGCTTCACTGTTCTCCATTTGTTCTCCTGGAGTCAGGATCATTTGCAACCCAAGGTCAAGCTGCAAATCTTTTCTCTCAAATTCTAGACAGAAAGCAAACGCCGCATGCACACCAAACACTGGTTGGGGTAAGTCACCCAAGCACATGAGACACGGTCAGGCCTGGTCCCTCTTAACGGTGCATTGCTCATGTCTCACCGCGCTTTGCTGCCAGCCTCCTTGGTCTGGACTTCTCCCCTCCCGCTGCACTGGTGCCACACTGACTCCCACAGCCCCAGCAAATAAATCTTCCTAGTAGGAGCCGCCTCGTCCCTTACATGCTTTGACAAGCAGAGAAGTTGTTAGCAAGGTGGACACCTTGCAGTACGTGACGCCGAACATCCTTGCCAATAAATGGGACAGGTCACATCTCCTGAGCTGCTGATCCATGTCCTTGAAACACAGCCAGCTGCTGGCTCCACGTCTTCTGTTTGTCTACCAGGAGGGGAGGAAGCTGTGCCGGCAACCCGGTATCATCCCTCTCTGCACCTCCAAAATCCAGGTGTGGCTGTGCTGAGCTGCTCTGCCGCTCAAACGTGGTGTGCCCCTACACAGCTCCCAAGGACTGCCCTGGGCAAAGACACGTGGATGCTCCCTCTTAGAGCATCCCGCAGAAGCAAACCCACACCGCATGCCTCCCAGCCACATGCTCACCGTTTCCCCACTTTTTCTTTCCAGGCAAGAGATAGGGAAAGCTGCTCACATTAAATAAAAGGACTCCAGATTAAATAATAACTGCTGGCTCATGCCCAGTGAGGCTTGTTGCTGCTGAATTTAAAACCTCGTTTGAAAACGATGTTTCATGTAGCAAGGCGCTATAGTTGGTCTTCCTCAAGGTCCTCTATGCACCAATTGAAAGCCAGCTGCCATTTCAATCTGACCCCTCCAAATCTCCAGAAGGGTAAAAAACCACCCCAAAACCTCTGTCAGAGAGCACCACGTCAAAGATCAAAGTCATCAGGAATAACTACACCTGATTTGAAGTTGAACTATCTGTTTCCTCCGTATTTTTAAGATGAAAGTATAGAGCAAAAAAGTTAAAAGTTATAAAATAGCAATGCATCAGCTTACCAAAACAAACCCAGCAAAATTACAAATCCATACAGAAGGGGAAAAAAAGAAGCATGTGTCACTTGTGAAACTATTATGTGTAAGAAGAAAATATCTGGCTATAATATATTTCTGTATCACTTTTATAAGAAAAGGCTCTCAATAGCTTTTGGCATATGAAAGCCACTATGAGGACTGCAATAAAGCTGAGTGTACTGTAAAAGAGCCATCTCACATCCATCCCTAGAATTTATGTTCCAATGCTACTGTATTAAATTCTGTATTCTGTGGCTTTTGGAAAAATGATTTTATTTTATTAAATGAACTACACAATATAATGTTTCTCTGAAGAAAAAGTATCAGTTGGAACATAAAGTAGTTCTTTTAACACTACAAAAAAAAATGGTTCAAACTTAAAAAACGCCTTCAGGAAGGGAGCATACTTCTAGTGTGAGTGGGGGTGTACACACACACATGTACAGCCCATTTCACCATGCTCAGCTGCCCTCATACCTCATGTAACTATTCAGCCTGTGACAGTTACAGTCATTTAAGAGTTTAAGTCCTTGTCGCTGTGTTTCTAGGGGATATCGTAAGGTCCAATGAGGTCTCAAAGAACACGAAAGCATTAATATATTTTTTTTTGACATGCAAAAATAGTGCTCCCGAACTGACATTACTCAAGTGCATACAAAAGCATCCTTTGCAGCACGCGGAACAAGCAGACGCGCTGCGGGCCCTGGAGGTAACAGGCAGAGAGCTGCAGGCTCACCTGCAGGACCAGCGATGGGCCACAACGTGCGGTGCATCACCGCACGTCACAAGCCCGGGCATCACAGCTCATCCTCCTACCAACTTCTTCCCAAGAGTTGCAGACATTCTACAACTGAACCAAAGACCTATTATATTCAGGCACAATCATTTCATGCCACAGCTTGGTGATCACTTTATGGCAGGATAAGCTACCGTGGCCACCAAAGCAGCTGTCCCGGGCTCACAACCCTCCTCCCACCCCTCCACCCCCCCTTTTTTTTCCCCTTTTCTTCTTTTTTTTTTGTGTTTTATGTTGATTTTGTTCTCACTGGGGATTGAGCTGCCCTATTGCAAATATGCCTGCAAACAAAAGGGAGGGAGGGAGATGGGAACGGGTGCCTGGGGCAGGCGGGAGGGATCCTTTCCATGTCCATGGCAGCTCAAACTGTTTGTCAAACAACAGCCGGAGTTGAGGCAACCAAGATGGTGTGTAAAGAGCAGAAAGTACCTTCAAGAAACATACTGAACACTATCAAAATACCCAAGTCTCAAATAGACACATGAAGTATTTAAATGCTTTCACACCCATAACAAATTTTGTTTACTGCCCAGCATTTAAACAGCTTTTCCTTTACTATTGGAAGATTGTTCCCAAACAGTGTGAATTTGATGTTGCAATGAATAGTAGCACTTCAACTCCTATTTACAACCCATTCAGCAACATAATTCCACAAATAGCACGCAGGATTTCCACACTTTATGAAATAAAACCTGTTCTTGGCTTAAAAGAAGCTGTGCAAATTAGCTGACAAAAATCACTTCCTTTTGTTTTTCCTCTCTGATACAGAAAATTTAAGAAAAGAAGAGAATCACTAAACCAAGTAATAAGAAAAACTGTATTAAAACCATTAGAACCACCACGCATTGTTAACGTCCCTCTCATAATTATATGCAAAATGCTTAGTATCCAAGGCAACAGCGTAGTAATGAAGTTGGAGACTACTGTATAAATGCACCTTCTAAATCACCACCAAGAATGTCTATTCCAGAGGGACTGGCCGGTTTATTAGTGTGTGACACCCTGATCGCTTAGACATGCTACAGCTTAAAAACAAAAAGCTAACAAGCTACTTTTGCATAAAGGACCCTTTTGTCTGCCCTGTATGAACAGCCCCCTCTTAGCATCTAGTTACCGAGTTCCTCTGCGGAGTTGCAGATTCCTCTAAGCCCGTATTCTCCTTCGTGAGAGTTGTTCAGAAATCTGTAATTATGGGCACTAATTGAACTGCATAACCAGCAACAAATGAAGCAGAGATGCTGTCCTTCGCTCCAACTTCTCAGCGAACTCAGATGTGCAATAGAAGAAATAGTGAAACTTTGCTCTCGCAGCCCAGTGGATTCAAATCCGTTTCATTAGCATTAAGCACTAACACAAACTGACTTATGCCCGCATTATTAAAATTAATTTAAAAACGAATACTTATGTTCCAATATCAACAGCGCATTCTCAGGGCTGTTTCCTAGGAAGACAGGCAGGTCTTCAGTAAGGAGGCCAATGCAAAAATTAACTCCTGCTCTTTGGAGTTAGCCCTTAGATCATCATGCCAAATCCCTAGTTTTTAGGCTCAATTTCAGCAAGCATTCGTTTATTCTCCGGATTTTTATGTCAGCTTATTCCACCCAACAACCACTGAATATAAAGCAGTTCCAGCCAGGTTCAACCACCCCTTCACTTCGTGGATGAACTTTGGTATTCCCCCCTTCCAGTACAAGTGACAGCTTTACGGAAGCACATACCTCAACATCCCTGCTTCTTCCATCGGATGCCCCTGTAATCTTTCTCTGTGACCTTTACATTCCCTTTGGCTCATTCTTTTCCATGACTGTAACACCCTTTATGTAAGCAGATAGCCTAAGCTACACACAGTATTTTCAGTGTGGCCTCGGGCAGAGATAACTAACTGCTAGAACAACCCAACTGCCAGCTCCTGCCCAACTGCACATACAGCCATACAACTCTGTTGCTTTTTTGGATGCTTTCAGGGCACTGTGCTGATTTGGTAAAAAAGGCTCCAACGTGTTCATGCTGCCTGCTCTTTTGTGCCTTGTTTCTTCAGTTTTCACAAACTTTACTCCTTCCCCACTGTAACCCTCATATGCAGATCCATAGGCAACCTGTTTGCCCTTCGCTTTCCACCCACACAGCTTTGGGGGTCTTGCATCGTTGAAACAACACTCACATCTTCAGTAAATTCTCTCACTTTTCTTACACTCCTCTCTTCCAGACTGGCGTGGGCCTGATCCTTATTTCTCACCACTGCAAACAGCTTCATCTTATGAAACACCTCGCTGCTTTGTCTGGTGCTTTCTCCTCTCAAGCTCTGAAGCTTACTTTCACACACCACAATACCTGATCTTGCCCAATTAACCTTTTTAGCTGGCTCCTATGCCTAAGACGTTTTCTTAAAAGGCTATAGAAATTAGGGCCATAGCTTTCTCTCACTACTCCTTTTCTTCCTCTCTCTTTGTCAATATATCCAAGTTGTACAGCATGTCATAATGGCAATTTCTGCATTGTATCAGTGTATCTGCAAATCTGCCTCATAGTAGCATAATTATCTGATGCTTCCTTAGATGTCTCTTTAGTTTGCTTTCTTTAAACCCCTCTATAATTTCATAAATGGGTTACCTGACTGGCTAAAAATCTTTTTTTTTTAAAGGCATTGCCTTGTATTCTTTTCGAAGTAGTTAGAACTTCAAGTTTACTTCAAGTAGTTAGAACTCCTTGAAGCAGCTGTGTACTTGAAGCAGTTCAATAAGTGAACTTTCTCTTTCCTACTCCATTTTCCTATGCTTCCAGCTCATCCACTTCACCAGCATTGTTTTTTTCTTTTGCCTACAACCAACAGTGACCACAGCAGTATTCTTGAGAACATCAGTCCTCTCTTAAAAGCCATATCAGTGCTGGAATTACTAGAAACGCTACACCAATGAAGTCAAAACCCAGTAAGGGTCAAAACCTTTCAGCCCTGTGAGAGCTGATGCACCTTAGCCAGGCACTTTCTGCTTAATGCAAAGTGATACTTAAAAGTTACAACCCCAACCAAAGCTGGTTAATTCAGAAAATTCAAGTCTGAAAGGGTAAAGGGACATTTCAATAGCCTTCCAGAATGCTGCTGCTTACACAGACTCACCAAGAACTCACCAGCAAGGAAATGTTAAGGGAATCTGAACTAATCTGATCTCTAAAAGACAGGTGCTGGATGCAAAACCGCAAACATTAACCGCCTCCACAAAGTCTGTCACCAAAAGGGTAGCTCTCCTGGCCAAGTCACCAGCGGCCTCATTTCCAGAGGTGCGAGGCACCTGTAACTCCATTCAACAGGAACGTCACTGTTCACTACCATGGGAAAGTTGAGGTCTTCACCTCTCACTATTTTAGCTTACTTACTGTGGTTCATGCTTATCTGCCTGCGTGAATGTCGCGAGGTTTAATTAGTTTTGGTCTGTAAAACACACTGAGATCCCCCGGAAAAGCTCTATACACATTCACAGTAGGATCACTGCAAGATAATTTTCTTGGCATCACCGGCATAAGCAGCATGAGCAGCCAGAGGACAACTCCAAAGACGAGGTACTCGAAGCACTAAACTGTCTGCAATCCCGATCTCTATCTGGAAGATCAAAAGTTTCAGGGGCAGCATTTTGGTGCAACACATGCTGAAACTGATGTGGGAGTTAACAGCGGTTTTACAGAAGAGTACTGGCAAAAACATTCTCATCAACATCTTTCAGCAAAAAAAAAAGAAGATCAAAAAAACCCACCCCACCTTAAAATGGAAATAATAGGGGGAAAAAATGGAAATCAACACCGCTAACAAAAGCACCATATGGGTTTTTTTAAATATCCCAAACAGCTTAAAGTTGCCCAGACTTCTGTATTCATTAATTGCTCAGGACACAGATTTATTTATTTATGGCTCAGAAAAGAATTCCCAGCTTGCAGACTTTCCAAAGAACAACCCTCCCCAGTTCTGCATGGCCACCTCGGCCAACTCGCCCTGCCGTTTCTTATTCTGATGCTAATGCAGTTCAAACAACCCAACCCTGCATTTTTTATCTATGCAATAAGCCTATCTTTAGGTCACTTAGTTGTGTCAGTTTAAATCACAACATTCCCATAGAGAAAAATCTGATCATTTTGTTTACTTTTGGGGACAGAGGAGAGAGAAGAAAAAAAAGTTCATTATAAAAACGCTATTTTCTTTGTGGTGCCTAATTCAAACTTCACTGAATTCTGCATGAATTTAAACAGTAGATGAGCCATGAGAAAAAAAAAACAACACATTTTAATTAAGACTTGCACAGATACCTTCAAGGCAGGATACCCTGAATATACCCAACCGTGCATAGGCATATCATATTATATATATTATTATTTCTTATCCAAAGTCTGCTGGAATAAAGGCCGAGATCCCATTGATCTCTGTGGGCTTCAGATCTCTCTCTTTTGTAAAATAAGCCTGGATTCGGCCACTCTGGCATCCGCACAAGCATCCGCACGGGGATACTCACAGGGCTTCTCGCAGGAGGGAAAAACCATGAAGTTGAAGCCATCCATGAAAGGTACTGGATTTATTCCAGATGTGGAACTGTTTTTAATTAATCTGGAAGTATTTGAAGTATTCGCTCATTAAATATGCTTTGCATTTCACACATGCACGTAAGAGAGTAAGAAAACCCAAAACTGAAGCCAAAATCATAACGTCATATTAAAAAGACTCTGACATCACTTTTAACAAAATTAGGTTCACATGAAGGCAGGAGTCACAGCACTGCCATAACGCATCACACCGATATCCAGAGCATGTGGTTCCTGCACTGCCCAGCCCCAGGAAACCTCACCTTGACGTGGAGGACTCACCGGCTGGGAGCTCTCCCACCTCCACCCAGCCCCGCACCTCTCTGCACAAGATACTTCCCAGTCTGCCCATCACCGTCACCCAGGGCAATACTTTAAGTTCAATGTAGCTGTCCTCTAGAGAAGGATGAAACAACTTATGCAAAATCTACATGTCAAATCATCATTACCAGTAGAAATTTTGCATATGATCATACAGAAGAAGATTCAAGCCGCCAAGAAGGGAGGAAAGACACTTCCTTCAACTTTTGAGGTCTCGAGCCAATGCCTACCAGCCACCTGTCACCATTCAACTCCAGTTAAAGCAATCTGTGAGCATACCGTAGTCATCTAGATGTGAGAAGCAAACAAAAAAACTTATGGCTTCCTGCTTTTGTCAAGTTCATAGCAAAAAGGTCCACCACAGAGATACAGGAGTGAATTTGGACACCTGCACCAAGGCTGGGCCCGCTCCTGTCCAAGCTGGGCAAGAGGGAGGTTGTGCACTTCGGCACTCAGGCAGGTCCATACGCAGAAAACCACAGAACCTCCATCACAGATAAAGCGTAGACATGTTTCTGCTACATCTAAACTTGTAACGGGATGCCATTCACTCCAGAAGAATTGCATTCCTTGAGGAAGAGGATCTATATCAGCCCATGTTACGCCCCACACAACCACTGCTGGATGCTCCCAGCATCCAGAGGATCCAGATTAGGTTAGATATTTCCACTGCACACTGCAAACCCCTACGTAGACATCATCGTATGTGGTACTCCGTGGTAACAGACATCAACATAACGCAGCTCTTGTCTCCCCTCTAGTGGCTGACCCGCCACAACCACTTGCATGTCTTCTGCTCCCGCTGCCAACGGCGTGAAGGGCTGGAGTGTGTCCCCTGGCAAAGCCACCACAAGCCGAGCTTCTAACATCTCCCGAGCCCGGGCTCAGTGCCAGGGCCAGGCAGGGATGCTGTTGCACGGGGAAAACGCACAAGGCAGAAACGAGCACATCTGGGCAGAAGCACAGCTCTTCTGCTTTCACGGGAGCCCAAGACTCCAGATTTCAGATGAGGTGAGCAAAATTGCCAATTAGTATGAAGAACCACAGCTAAGTTCAGAACACCTTTTTTTTTTTTTTTTTTTTTTAATTATTTCTCAGAGACCTGAAAGAATCAGGTATTTGGTAACTAAGAAACATTCAAACTTTTGCTTCCCTAAGTTTTATATCGGACAACGATAGTTTTGCCACCAAGGGTCAAAATTCATTCTAGTGATCACCAGACGAGTCAGTGTCTCAATGATCTCTAATCAATTTTACTAAGTGCTACTGAACTGTGTGTGATGCTTTCCTGTTCAAAACCAGCATACAAACATTAAAAAAAATCCCAAACTTCACATTTCTTCACAAGTCATCTTTTTTTCTCCTAAAAAAAAAAAAAAAAAAAAAAACAAGCAGGAACATTCAAGTTTCTTTCCTTTGGTTGCCAGTGCTAAAATATGCTAACAGCATTAAGGCAAGGGACGACTTGCAGAGCTCACAATCTGTATTCAGCATAATTAGCAGATGCCAATTTAACTTATTACTGCTTCTTCCTTTCTATATTATAAAAAGGATGTCAATGAAAACCTGTTATCTAAATGACTGTTTTCTCAGTCCCAATATAAAGCAACAATCATGGGAAAATAGAGTCACAGAGCACGTGCTAGGAAATCTCTGATTTTGAAATGACATTATCAACAGCTACAGTAAAGAAATTAATGCCTGCAGACAGGACTTTTCTCTCTTCCTTCACACTTTGCATTTTTAGACTGTTTTTAAACTAATTACATATTTGGTGGCGCTCCTAGTTGTTCAAATAAGCAATGCCACATTCAAGGTAAAGCAGTATTATTAAATGAGGTTGCTCAACTGTTTCAGCCACTGATCATTTCAAAGCATGAGAAATGAACAGCCTTAAGATGCCTTTTCTCTGCAGAGAACTAACAGCTAAGAAGTCAGAACACAAATACCTGCGAAAGAAATCAAAGCAAGTCCTAGAAAATCAGCCTCTTCCAAAATGCCAAAAAACGGACTGTGTCACAGCTAAAGGGACAGCTACAGAGTGCCCTTCTCCCGCCTGCAAAGCTGAAACACATTTTATAAAACAAAGCCCTCTTGAACTAAGAGACTGTTGAAAGATGCACCCAGCACACACACGCACAAAAAAGCAGCGCGCACACCAAGGTTATGGATTAAACAGGTCTCTAACACACAAACGATGTAATGATCCAGTCCAGGCATCATTTGCTGCTACTTCTGCTTGGTGAAGCTGCCTTCCTGCTAACCTTTCTGCATATTACAATGCAGTGCAAAAAAATATTTTAATAAACTATCTTCTGACTCTCAGGGCTAAGTTGAAAAGCCTTGTAAGGCTATGCTTCTCCGCAGCTTTAATCGATTTCAGCTATAACTTCATTTGTTATGCCTAACAGACAGTGTAAACTTCACCCTTCCCAAGAATGAAGGAAAAAATAACATTTCATACTCGCCCATAAGCAGCGTATGTAAAGCACAAAACAGAACTGCTGCACACATACCCCCAATTAAATTGGTCTCTGTGGAAACTAATAACTTTCCACAGTATGCACTGTAATCCAAGTAATAATTTTAAACAGGCATAAGCTGCAGTGTGCTGAACTAAGGCATTCTTACCTTGCAAAGAGTGCTTGAAGACGTTTAGTTACAGTAAAAGAGGAGAACGTGCATGTTGCCAAGTATTTCCCATGTAAAGGGGATATGCCTTACCCCACACATGCGCACGCACAGACAAACTGGGTGCATGTGCTTCCTAGGTAGTGAAAAAGGACTAGAAAAGATAAGCACCAGCAATAAAGCCCCGGCTTTATGTCTCAATCAGTGGCAAGTAAAGCTGGAGAAACCATTTGAGATGAAAAGGGAAAAAATTCCAAGAAACAAGGGGTTTTTTTCTCCTCTGGATGCAAAGAGCTTTGCTTGGGTGACCTATAATACCTTAACACAAAAATCTTCATAACCCACCTCCCTTCTGAGCCAATTAGTTGCACATGTCAAATGACACTGCACAAACAATGCACAAAGACTTTAACAAAAAATATTAAAGAACCCCTTACCTTTTAGTCAGAATAAGTGACAGATAACAGGCACGAGAAACTCAGTTGGCACAGTTGCTGTACATATTTCTCTGCGGACTTCTCTTTAGTGGTCCCAAAAGCACTGAACATAAAAAAACTCCAGCCTGCCTGCTTCATTCTTCAGCAACAGAGATACATGCTGTCACGGTAACGCGAAAAAGCAAAAAAGAACTACAGATCTTAGTTTTTAAAGCCTTTGTGCTTATAGGGAAGAAAAAGAGGGAGCGGGGAAAAGAAGGAACAGAGCAAACACTTTTTCTATGAGAAATCTTGTCGTGGCTGTAGAAGTAACCACAGCACAGGATCATTCAGTTTGAATTTCCCTGTTTGCAAGCTCCTTGGGAAAAAAAAAAACCAAATCAGTCTTTAGGGAAGAAAAATCAAATGCATGGGTGGGGGGAAGGGAGAGGAGGAGGAGGAGGGTACTGCTCCTATGTGACATACATATGGAATGAGCATTAGAACAATGCTGACAGGACAGCTAAGCAACTGCACTCTGGGGCAGCAGTTTTCAAAGCAGAGCTTTTGCAGCTTTGCAGAAAGGAGAAGAAAACAATAAAAAAAAAAAAAGCCCTCGCAAAGGGGGAAAAAAAAAAAGAAAAAGGGAAGAAAAATAATAGAAAAGAAAGGAGCTGTTAATTCAAGAACTACCGGACTACAAAAAAAAAAAAAAAAAAAAAAAAAGAGTTGCCCAGTTTCTGAAAGGGGAGGGGGGGTGGGAAACGCCGCGACTGCTTCCCAGCGATGCAAGCAGAAGCCTTGATGTCTAGTGCACTTACATTTTATGCAGCGCACAGTGGGTCCCCTCCTCCCCGCCTGCCTCCCTCCTTCCCTCCCTCCCTCCCTCCCTCCCTACCTCCCTCCCTCCCTCCGCCCTCCCTGCCTAGGAACCTCTCCCTCCCAGGGGACAAGAATTCCAGTGGACCCAATTAACACTGTACTTTGCTGGCTCCTCAGTATGATCGATATTAAATAAGATGAGTTTTAGCAGCACTGAAAAATAAAGCAGCCATGTAATGCGTGGCTGATGGAGGCTGCGTTCCCCCCCACTCCCCGCTTCCCTACTCCCCCAGTCTCGATACGATCCAACGCAGCGGAAAAAAAAAAAAAAAAAAAAAGAATTTAAAAAAGCATGTGCCAGCGCCAGTGCCACAAGCTGCATCAGATATTTGTTAGAAACTTGACGGAAGCCGAACATCGGTTGCTCATTTCACTAGCTTCGGCAGTACTTTATTAAAGTGGATTTACAAATCAATGGAAGGAATCCAAAGGTTCACAAACAGGCTCTTTCATCAGGTCCGCCGCCTGACCGTACAGGAAGTTTGCTGAAGGGGTCTGGGGGCTGTTTCACCAGCACACTTGTTTTCAATGGACTCCCAACAACATGACTTGTTTGGTTTGGTGAAAGAAATGCAGTAAGAGGTTCACTGCTTTAAGGGAATGCAGCCTAGTGTTGTTTATTGCTTCATTCCCGCAGCACGTGCGACAAAGCACCCTACAAATTGCAAATAATTTTAATTTGAAGGGGGAAGTGGTTGGGAGGCAGTAACCTTCTTTGGTCCTGTTTTCCCTGATCTATCAATCACAGATTGCCATGTAAAAACAATCTACTACAGGCTCTCTCTATAGAGGAAAAGCAATTACTAGCATTAACTCTTGTTGTTGCAAATTAATACAATACAGTCCACAACTGATAGAGTCTGCCTGCAAGCCATTAATCTAAGAGTAAATGAATGGTTTGCTTAAATCCAACTGGTCTGAAATTCTCAGGTTAAGAGCTCCCCTTCCCCTTTCCATATTCTATTTGTGTTTGTGAAACTCAGTGGAAAGAAAAGAAAACCCTATTTATTTGCTGGGGCCAGGACAATTCCAAGCTAACAATATCCATCAGTGAACCTGCCTACAAATACAGGATTTCATCACCAGTAACCGCTTTTCCTTTTTTTGCTTCTGGGGTGGCCATAATCTTCAAACCAAACCCCATAAATAACACTGAGCAAGATCCTTGATTGAACAGCTGGGTTGACCAGTGACTTGAATCCATCTTGTTAAATTAATGCGAGATTGCATTTCCATACGAATAAGATCAATTAAAAATACTCGTAAAACCATGCTACCAAAGGCAGTGAAGAGTTAAATTCATTAACTCAAAAAGCCTCCAATTAAATAATGTTAAGGGTATGATTCTCTCTCTAGCTGAGGGAGGAAAAAACCCCAATAGCAGGACAAACTACTACTACTACTTAGTGACTGCTAGTAGTAGCTCCAAATGACAGACTGTTTGTCACAAATTCTTTATGATGCCTAGTAACATCCTTCACAGTTAGATAAATGCAGGAATCGCAAGCAGTGGTCAACCCCCCCAAGAGATATCACAAACCAAAGGCACATTTACATAGGAGGACACCAAACAGCGCAGGTAAATCGCTTATGCACATGAAGTCTGTGCATCCTGAGCTACAGTAATTCCAGGCTCCTGTACATTTAATGAAGATGCTACACATTACATGTATTGACTTCACAAATCTGATCTACCTGACAGATTTTTTTGGTGCAAGAAGGGGTCGGGGAAGGAGTACCCCTGAGTAACACAGCACTAACCAAGGCAACACTGGGTCGGAATTTGAATGAGAGGAAAGGACAAAAACATTCACAGGAAATCACCGAAAATGATGTAGATCTTCATGCTTCATAGCCGTTATTGACCAAGCACCACAGCATGGCAAATGTACCAGATTTGAAATGAAATGCAGAGATTGCCGATGATACCAAGCGGATGGTCCATAGCCTGCAAAATTAAATCCCCCTTTCAGTCCCCTACTCTAAATCAGGGGGCAATGTCTATTGGTTAAAGTGTCCCTGAAAATGGTCTCAACCTTGTACAGAATGCTTCTCTTTGCAAGGGGATCAATGCACTTGGTAAGAGCTTTGGGGTCCCAACCGAGTGAAAGAACATACACATTCCATCTGCCACAGAAAATGTACCTACCTTCCATGAAAGCGAGAGGCACAGTGCCAAACTCCAGCCAGTATAGCTGAGGGGCTCCAGGAAAGTCTTGCGAAAAAAGGGAAACACCCTCTCAAAGAGCACCAGGCCTTTTCCCCACAGCTACAGTTGTGAACTGTTGATGACTTCAAGCCACACCTGACAGAAAGCACGGGAAACTCCCTTTGGCAATCAAATTATTTACACAGAAAAACATTGTAACAAGGATATAATCCACTGAATACACCCCGGCTGAAGAGGTCCAGTGGGTAGCTGCATTTTGGGAAAGGTTGGGGTTTACAGCTGCAGAGGGGATCATAAGTGCTCTTGGAACCCACAAATGATCCATCAGTCGATCTGTCATCTCAACACTCCTAGACACTAGGAAAGTCTTTATTATCCCCATCTTAGAGATGATGATTTGAACACTGAAAGCCTAAACTGCCTCCCCAAGGAGATGCAAGAAGTGCTGGAGAATAGCAGGGAACTGATTCCAGGCTTTTCAAGTCCCTTAACTGCGAAGGCTGTTCTTGTTTCAAACACAAGCAACTGAATTTGACATATTTTGAAAGTCAAGCTATTTGTTCCTTAAAAAAAAATATCAGCATCATCCTAGTCTACTCTTAAGTACGAATCAAAGCACAGTTCCTGGTATTTAAGGAGCTCCTTTGCTGCCACATGTATATACACTGACAAGTTTTACTCCAAATAAAAATTCACAATTCACATTATTTTACGAGAAAATAATTCAAGTATCATTCCACAATTAGAATTACAGTCCCAGTTTGGTAGGACATTTCAAGCCAGTGGGGAATTGCACAGAAGGACACCTCATATGTGTGAAGGAAAACGGATAGAAAACATTTGTCAAAATAAGCAAGTACGCCCATATCAGAACAGGTTATCAGTTAACCTCTGGTTACAGAAAAAAAAAATTGAATGCCACAGTGAAGTCCCAGTCCCTAGCTACCAGCAGAAAAACCCTTGCTGCTGCTGGAGGCAGGGAAAGAGGGACGTGCTGCCTGCCCTGACCTGGGCCAGAGGCTCCTACAAAGGGCCTCCCATACACGGATGGTCTGGTGAGCTGCCTGTGCTGCCCGGAGCTCCTGCTTTCCCATGACAGCCCTCGCACACCTTACCTGGTCCACAAAGTCCTGGGAGATCCGCATCTCCCAACACACAAACCCACCAGTGCTGCCTCCATCAGTTCTGGCGCCCTGTTGACACCAAAAACATAATCCACAGAACAGCACATTTTTAGCTTAATATAATTTGGAGGAAGGACATATGCTTGCATTGTTCTCAGATTTTGCTTTATTCACAGGAAAGCCAACTCTATGGAAGCTGTAGAGAGAACCTAACAGAAGTCCAAGCTGGAAAGATGTATCAAAGAGAAAGAGCTGCTTCAAAAAGAGAAAGAAGTCAGTATTTACTACTCAAGGGCAGGAACTAATGACAATTAACGGGGCAGTGCCGTACGAACCAGAGGAAAAGCTATGAAGATTTTTCTCTTATCTCCCTCAAAAACTATATTGGGAAGCGTCAGCATTTACAACACTCTTTGGAGAACTATAATCTACCCGGGTGCTTCCCCAAGAACCTATGACCGAAATTGCAAACATGGGAGATTAGCTATGCAAAGATACGTGGTGTAACAGAATTCGTAACAGCTAATCCACTTTATTACAGGCATCATCAACTCTGTTCATTATCTGAACCTTCCAGTTCAACTGTTCTCAAAGACTAGAGCCTTTGGCACTATTTACATTTTCTTTCTAATAAACTCATTATGACTATTAAAAGGCAAATAAATTTATAGGATTTTCTCTCTTCCTTTATATTCTATTTCGTACAGTACAATAAATACTAGAAATTACAAAAGAAAAAGAAAAACATTTAAGTAAATAAACCTGGCTTCAAAACATCAATACTTAAAACCAGAAAAAAGGGTGGCCACATGGTGATGTGGTCTTTGCTCAAGAATGTGAAAAAATGTCTGTGGATATTTTAAATATTTACCAAATGAAGGGGATGTATATCAGGTTGCAGACCTCTGGATTACACACACTTTCAAGAGATGATGATTCATGTTAATCTACATCAGTAGGGTTGGAGGTTTTGCTTTGTTCTTTTTAATTTCTAATTACATTTTAGTAGCAGAATAAACAGAAAGAACACATAAAGCCAGAAACAAAAACTAAAATAAAATAAAGGAAAAACAACCTTTTAAGGCACTTAACATCAGAGAAGGTTAGTCAGCCAATTACGATTTACAACTGCACAATAAACCATGGTGAGGTTCAGCTGTTTAAGGCTCTGCACCATTATGTAGCGAGTACTAGAGATAAAAGACCAATTTCCTATTTGAAAATAGGGTTTCGGTAACGTGCAGCCACCAGTCTGTGGGGCTGGGTGATTAGCTCCACGGCAGCATCCGTCATGGAGGCCCAGCAAACCCAAACAGAGCTGCGGTGCCCATCGCATGCACTCCCATGCTCGAGTTCTTCGGGAGGTGTCCGTACCCACCTGGCTAGGCACAAAGAGCTCACTGTGCCCTACGCCAAAGTGACCACGCTTCCAAAGCAGTCCTGGGCCAGGTGAACTGTGATTTGAGAAATCTCATTTAAGCAAATTCTCCAAAGGCAAGATCTGCAGAAGTGAGTTTTGTAGCATGAAACCAGACCCTGGCAGAATTTTGCACCGACAAAGTGCACGGGCCAGCAGGCACGTACATGGCGCACTTGAGGTCCCTCCAACCACCAGCACCCATATTGTGTTCCTAAAGCTTTCCTGATATCTTTTTAGAGTGCATGATTTTCACTGCTAACTACGAAGGCACTTCATTTCAACTGACTAAACTATCTTGCTGGATCTCACATCTTTTCAATCAAAAGATTTCACATCTTTTAACTCCTTAAGTCAGTGGGTACTGACAGACCCTCCTTAGAAAGGTACTGCAAAGTAAGACAGAGCACAAATTTAAAAAGCAATAGCTATTTCTCATCATTCCCACCAGAGATGCTCTTGCTCTGTACTAGCAAGGTGTGGATGCTGTACGCAAAATCTGACTGCAGCACAGATAAGCAAACCTAAAGTAATTTTAAACTAGACTGAACAGCATTGCTGTTCACACCAGTGAAGCTACAAATATCAGCACAGACCACATAAATCTAATCAGGATGCAGGCGACACTGACCACTGTCCATACCATGATAAAGCATCTGTTACTGTGGCTTCACGGCAGCCACAACCACCCAGGCAAGCTTGGTTAAAGCTGGATGGGACACTTTTCACACTTCTGACTGCAGCATTAAAAATATCTGTAATTTACCGGGCAGGAAGGAGCTCCTTCTAGAATGAACTGAAAGAAAAAGAAGAAAAAAATTGGAAGAATGCGGTTCCCAAGGCAGCCACAGGTAGTGCAGGATGGTTCCCGAGGCATCTGCCTGGCCCCAGTGAGTGCATGGTCAGCCTGGGACAACGCTGATGCCAGCTTGATGCAGCCTATCCTACCGTGTGTTTACAGTTACATGATGTATGTCCCACTCCTAACCTTGATCCTGCTCACACTAAGCAGGAACACTCAAACAGTTTTTCTATACAATACCTCCAATCACTTCTCCCAGTGCAGACTGAGTTACTGAGCTTCGGTTCCTCCTCTGCAGCAAGGAAACCTTCCCCCATTGCCCCAACTTGGCAGCTTAGGGATGAAGCTGGCTCAAAGGCAGAGAGACTTGTATCCTAACACATAGCCAAAAGAACCCCCATTTGGTCAGGGCACACCAGCAACCGTCTGATAGAAAATCAACAACACGGGCTCAGATAGAGGGGAGGGAAAATAAGTATGAAAAAAAGCATTACAAGTACCTAAGTAAATTGCTATGTAGTGGTCTGTGATTCCACAGAGAAAAACCCAGCTTCTATGATGATATGGCTCCACAGCTAATTTTGGTTACTGATACGTCAGGCTTTTCTATAGTATATTGGCGTACAGCGTGGAATATATTGTAAGTGTCACTTTGCTTGAATATATACCTCCAACACATGCTAATAACAGTTTAAATGTAAAACCCTGCCACGTCACAGCTGCTCACATCCATTACTTTTGAAGACAGAAAGTAACTGCTAAGCACCATCCTTCAGAAATGGAGAGAGAATGTGGGAAAAAAGATGGATGGATTTGGCAAGAGATTGCAAATGCCTAGGATTTCTGTCTCCCGCTCACTGCAAGCTTGCATACTTTATTCCTTCTCCAGTTTTATTTTAGCAGCAACTTTTCTGAGCATCTTTTGCAAGCCAGCTCAACCCAACACGAAGTGCATTGGCACAGCCCTCCACCACAACCCCGTCACTGTGGTCAAGCGGTCACAATCCTCATCAGCTCATATTTTCAGAATATACTTTGTAGTCAAAAGCAGTCCCCGTTATATGCGGACAACTACTCTGAGAGTCTTCTGCTGGTAAGATACAACTTGCTGGGGGTCTTCAGGCACACCAGGAGATAAAGACTTCCCATGCTACTGAACTCGCCTTCCCATTTCAGGGACATCTCTCAATGTCAAGGTGTAGCTCAAATATTTTAGTCCCAGACTAAATAGGCAAAACGATAACTCTCTCCTCTGAAGCCTTGTTTTGCACTGGTTTGGTATAGCTTTTCTCACCAAAGTGGTTTTTTTTTTTTCTTTCCTTTTTTTTCTTCATATAAACACTTCATATTCTATGATTTGCCTATACAGGGCTGAGTTACCCCTTAAAGAGGAAGGAAGAGAAAATAAATAGAGAAACCATTCTGAAAGACCACGTATTTCTAACAGGTTTCCAGCATGGCCAGACTGATGGGCCTGCTATTAGGAGAGGGCGGATTAGTGTAATTGCCTTACAGTTTTGACAGTTTCTGTCATCCTCAGAACAGATGTTCTCCGAGTTCTGCCCTATTTGCTAAATGCTATCAAGTGACAATTCCCATCCATTTTGGGGAGGACTCCTGAAGCGAACTGCATGGGTCTTTAAAGAGACATGTGCTTAGGACGACTTCTTCAAAGGCTGCAAGGCTGGTTGCCATGGTTGCTGGAGGTTAAACCTGGCAGGGCTGATGACTTTATCAAAGCCAAGCACCAGCTGTGGGAACAAGCCCTGAAGGCTGTGGATGCTCCACAAAAGCAACTTCAGGGCTAGAGGTCCTGGCAAAGGTAGCTGGAAGGGAGCATGCCAAAAAATGACAGAAAAAGGCAACTAGGACGGTCTAATCTTGGTGGACTGGTAGAAGTGAGGAACTGTCCAGTAAAAGGGCAAAATAATAAAGAATCAGGCATGTCCTTCCAAATTAATTTCAATGGAGATGACTCCAAGTTTTGCATACTAATAGATAGGTATCAGCTCTGCGGTAATTATGGGACTAGACAGCATTTGTCAACACGGGCTCCAAATCCCACAGGCAGGGTGGATGGTAACTCAGCAGGTACAGTCTACTCCTCAAGGCAACCCCGAGCCAAAAACCTGCACGACCTCTATACTGTTGGCTTACTGTCTCCAGCAAAGGTGTAAAACCAAAGCCCAAGAGAATCCATTATCCTTAGACAATAATATATTACTGTTATAAGAAGAGATGAAAATCTATAGCTTCATCCATTTCCCTAGCACACGTTTAACTCCCTAAACCAGCACAAGGAAGAAGGGAGAAGAGCAGGGTGGATAAATTTATGTTGCCCTTGTTGCATCTTGGGAAGGATGGTTACTGTTGTCCTAAGCCATTTTGAACCCACCCTTTCTCAGCAAGTGGAAAGGCCAAGAGCAGGGCTCAGATATCTGCTACAGGACAGCCTGAATGGACAGAGCAAGGAGCAGCACCACCTCCACCACATGTGCCATGGCTCGAGTGCACTAGGGCTCAATGGCCTCTACTCCAAAACTCAGTATGGGGTCTTTAGCTTATACACTGCTATTACAGTCCAAGCCAAGTCTTTTTAGCTCCTTAACACTGCTCCTGCTCTTTTACACGGAATAAAAATGTCAGAGCATTTGCACCGAGCCACCTCCCACCCCATCTGAAGACAGTAAAACCCAGTGAAAATGTGACAAAAGTGAGAACTGCTGCCCACAATATCCAGCACTACACAAAAACGAGGGCAGAAAAAGACAGAGTAATGGGATAATACGCAGCATATCCTGTGAGGTTCACACTGTGGCGAACGATGGAGATGAGAGATCAGGGTTCACCATATAGAAAGCACAGACTTGAGTTTAATTGTTACTAAACTACATGCTACATGAGTAATTGGGTTTATGGATGTTCCTGGCAGAGACAGAGGGGAACCCATCCTCTCAGGGCAGCTAAGTGCTTGACTTCTGTGTATTTTTATGTGTTTGTCAAACACTTAGACACTACAGGCACTTAGAATCCTTTAAATAAATAAAATGCATTGGGTTAGTTCAGCACAAAAGGCACTGTATCAATGCATGTTAACTACTTTCAATGGAAATTATAACAGGATATGGGCGTAAGTGCAGCCAAAAGAAGAGCCTAATAAAAATAGGGTAGCAGGGAGAGAGGGGAGGAAATGTAAAGCTGACAGAATCGCAGCCTGAAAGAAATCAGGACAGTAGATCTGAGAATAGCTCAGATCATAAGATAGAGAGGGGAAAAAAAAAGCACCTCCCATTTTACTACGATTGGGCCAGCTTACATTTCATTACAGGGAATCCAGGATAGGCAATTGTGTAATCAAGAGCCAGACGGCTTTACTCATTTATAATTAATTCAGAGTACTTTGAAAGTGAGCTTAGAAAATAGCCAAGTGCTTCCCTTTAAGGAAACCTCTTGTAATGCTTCTGCAGGGCACCGCAAGCAAAGCAGAAGTTGTTCAGCTGAAGACAAAAGGTTTTCTCCTGACATAAATGAATAAAGTGTTACCACAGGCAGTGAAGCAGAGAACATGGCCCATCTTGAAGGAAGGCTTTCATCCAAGCACTGTAATTTTACAGCAAGAAACACCATTCTGGACTGTTCTACACCATTTTAAGGGTCGAGAGAAGTCTCAGTACATTATGGACCGAGATGCAGACTATTCAGTCTTCTATTTATTGTACATAGACAACTGCTCCCTTAAAGGCAAGCATGATTTTTGGCTCCAAAACCACAACCAGCACTTCCATCTACTCACAGCACTTGCCAGAAGAGTGGGTGTTAAAACCCAGTACAGTTGCACATACTGTGCCCCATACAGCCCCCCACCTTCCCCAGCCACCGCACTGCGAACCACATCGACAGCAGCGCCCTGCGTCCTGGCACTGCTCGTTTGTTCAGATCCTCAGGTATTCATTAGCTGTCCTGCGCCCACACAAATAATTCAGAAAGTTAAATGCCGCCTTCCGTTTTGCGTGGTTACTAATTTATCTACACTTAGCTTTTCATCTGTAATTCACATTGACATTAATGGAGAGACAAATATGTGTGTAACAGAACAGAGGCAGACCAAAATAAATGAGAAAGAATGTGGTCACCAGAAACCAATTATACATTCAAAACTGCATAGTGGAAACCATCAGAGTGTTGAAATCAAGTGAGGAGGAAAATGTACCAAAAACACACTTGGACTGGGGGAAGAAGGGGGGCGCAGGGACAAAAGTTGCTAGCACATACAATCAGTCTCAGCCTCATGGAAAAGAACATAAATATTTAGACATGAACAGACCTCTTAAAATACAGTTGCAGAGTCTGCTGGCACATGGACAAACATACAATAAGCCCACCAATGTGGAGACACAAATCAGGTAAATCAGACATGAAATTGGCAGGCAACATGTGCAAGATGCGTTTTGTAAAGGCAAAAATGTGTTCACCACCAAATACAAAGATGAATTTTCCAAGACAATCTGAAGCTGCACTGTAAAAGAAATAAACATTAAATATTTAAGGCTGTTCACCTAAATGCCATCACTTGGAGCACATGGTGGCTTTTTCCTCCACCAGCATTCTTCTCGCTACAACAAAAAAAATGAAGTCTTTAAAGAGGAATACTTGAACAGCCTCGCTACTTTGAAAGCTGAATATCTTCCCAGATGGACCTGAAAGAGTTAAGCACTTCAGAGCTCAGATATTCTCCTTCCCATGTCTCACGATAAGTACTAGAAGATTTATGTGCAATGAATTTCCAATTACTGATCTGCACCAGCTGGGCTGTCAATCAGCCTGCCTATACAGTGCGTGTCTTCACCTTCCCATGTTCTCCTTGCACGTAGAGGCTCCTTCTCCCCCCACAAGCACACACAAATGCATGTAATTCCCACATTCCTATCAACTGGAGTAGGTTAAATGTTGCTTTGGACTCCCCTTGCTCCTCCAGTCTAAGACAGACATGATTTTCTCACCATGGTGTCCAGGAGAACAATTCCAGTGATGACTCTGAGACACCAAAGAGTATTTTAAAAGCAGAATGACATTTCCTCCAAAGCTTTTCCCACCAGGCGTCATTGGCAGGGAATGCAGTGTATGAGGGAAATCTGGGAGGGAAGCCCTAGGATCGGCACACAAAATTCTCCTACACTGGTACACAAGGTCAAGATACAAGGATTAAAGAGAAAAAAAAAAAAAAAAAAGAAAAAAAGAGTCATTGCCCTATGGAAGTCTTTAATTATGATTTTGCCTAGGTGGAAGAAGTACAAAGTCATCAGAGAGCTAGATATGGTAACTTTAGGATTTCCAAAAAGCTCCTCAGATTCACCTAAAAGCGGTATTATCTCACAATAAATACTAAATTCCTTCATGGGTGCCTCATAGTTTTAGCTCAGTATACATAAAGAGTTCATGAAAACAGGTGTCCGGCTCAGGGTCATCATCCACCCTGTTTTAATGGATTATCATTTATTTCTTTAACACTCAGAGTCGCTCTTAGCACCATCACACATTCTTTACTTCATTTCTCAGACACATGACTAAGGGAAATGCTGAATCAATAAACTTCTGCAAAGCAAAACTAAGCAATATAACCAGTGATTAAATCTTGGTTTTGATGTAAAATTCAGCCTGAAGAAATATAATTAAAAAAAAAACCTAACCACAAAGCTCAGAAAAAATATTTTCCTCTCCTGTTTTCTAAGATTTCACTAAGCCATATCCCTGCAATAAAAAACACCACAGATATGGCATCATCCTTGAGACTTTGCCTGTTACAACACGATATTACCCCAGGCTGTTGTTTTTGCACCTGCATTTCACTTCCTAACCTGGGTTACAGAGAAGATGGTTCTTGAAAGGTTAATTAGCAGCTATGTAAACAGCAAATCCTTGCTATGTATCGGAGTGAATGTGTTTTACTGCAAAGGTTGAGCATCCTGCGAAGGGCAGGGCTTTGAGATACGGCACCAAGCCAGATCCTCTAGCAGGACTTGTAAGTTTTTTGTTTCTGTAGAGGCCTTACCAAAGCTCTCTGGAAATTTTCATCCAGGCTCGACTGCCTATAAATAGAGAGCTGCGGCCCCCGGGGGCTGCGTGGCTCTGTGCTGCTGGTGTGCTCCGAGTTGCTAAGGAGATGGCAGAGCAAAGGCTTGCAAACCGCGTGGGGAAACCAAGAGGAAAGCAGCACCGCTCTGGGGTTCGGCCGAGAGCCAGGGAGGTGGTCCTCCTGCGGGTATCCTACGGACGAGAGGGAAAAAAAAAAAAAAAAAAAAAAAAAAAGAACAAAAAAGATGGAGATTCCCTCTCAATCTGACAGAGGCCAGATGCTGGGAATGTCAGGGCAGGCATTCCCATCAACAGACTCCTGAATAATTATTATAAACCATCAACTGCCTGGGTTCTTGCAGCATCCCCGTTTCCTGAATCCAGACCTGGGTTCTTTATCTCAGAGGAAAGTAATTATAGCTTATATTACACAGCGCCATCCAAAAGGAAAAGGAATTTTGGAATCCTTTTATTCACTTCTATGTAGACTTGTAAACATGACTGATATGCAAAAAGTCAAGCTTTGAACTGTAACACTAGAACAAACTATCTAAAGGAACTGAGACTAGGATGTCCCCTCATACACCATCTTTTTTCAGACCTGAACCAATTCATTTATCTTGGGCTAGAGGACGCCTGAATGGAGACGGAGTTTGGCTGAAGACACGGGAGGAGAATAAGGGTCCTCCTGAATTAAGGTTGTATGTAGATATTACTGTCCATTTCAGCCGGTCAAATTACATCTTTAAATAGGAGATGACTCACATCACTGTGATGGTAGCGAACTCCAGCAAGAGTGAGTGCACACCCTGAAAAGAGGAGGTTTTGCATTTCCAGCATGAATGGAAATACTATTTTACAGGGATATATAAGGCTTACTTAGAGTTTATCCAGACGTAACTTTGCAATTGCTCCTGGTGGACAGGAAACAGCCTGAAGATACAGGTAACCATAAGAAAAATTGTAGAGTAGTTTCTAAGAACAAAACCCTCTAGAAAATCACAACAACAAAAAAAGGTGCAGGATTTTCTCAAAAGAAACAGGCAAATACAAAAAGAGACAAGGCTGTTCCTGCAAACACAGAAGAAATGCTCCCTGGTGTCAACACAGTTTCTCATACAGATCACTTGGTTGGGACAAAAAATTAAATTCTTTTGTTTTCAAAGTCTCATCCACAGCTAAAATGATACATCTTAGCAGAACAAAGGCAGTATCTCTTGCCAACAGTGTATTAGCTCATCTCTCATTGAAAAAACAAAGACTTAGCAGAAAAAGGTGTATTTTTCTCTGCGGCCACCAATGTTCTAAGCCACAGAAGTATCAAAGTGTGTCTGACAGTTGCTCATTATTAAGCAGGTGAAAGAGAAAACTAAACTTTTTTCTTTTCCCCAAGACAGCAATGAAACCGCATTAAGAATATTTGAAATAAAAAGCACGTAGAGCAACCAAATGATTTGAACTTCTACTGTCTTCCATCTTTTAAAGACGCTAATGCTAACACTAACTCACTAGCGACAAATCGACGGAAAGAGAAGGAACATATGATCACGGCTTATTTCCCAGTGTACGTATTTCTTAATATAGAAGAGTGTATGATAGATCTGCCACCATCTGATCTTGATTGTTGTAAAACCAGTCATTCTGCCTTCATCTGCCAAAAGAGTTTGAGAATTACTGGGGATATTTTTGGCAGCCTTAAGCACACAGAAGCACTGAGGCATAGTCCCAAAGGACAGCTGACAGTTTCTTAATAATTTCCATCCATTAGATGCCACTTTTGCACATTACTTGAGGATTGTCCAGTGCGATTTTAAGTTAATTAAGGATGATGAAAGCAGGGAAAAAGGCTTCAGGTCTTACTGCTGTTACTGCATTTCTTTTTTCCCCACAGAAGTTTTTTTATTATGGTCTTAAAAAATCAGAAATCTGATCTTGTATCTACTCAATTTTATGGCATAATACATTCACTGAAGAGACAACTTACAACAAAGGCCTGATAAAATAGTCTTTTGTCATAAATATACCTTTAAGCCGGCAGGGAGGGGGGGAGAAAAAAAAAAAATCAACAAAATCAACAACTCCCTGACATATAAAAACAGGAAAAAACAAAAGTAGGTAGAGTTCTTATTCAATGATGTACACTAGTTTTTAAGGACCTAACTTCACATTGTAATTTCCGCAAACAAAATTACTTGTACCCTGATTCAGCCACATTCCCTATTAAAAAATCCTAATTTTTCAGGAAGTTACAGGCACAACTGAACCAATCTAATCTGACAAAAGGCTGAATACAAACTATTCTCATGAGGAATATTATTACAGCCAAAAGGCAATGCACACTAACTGAAATACAGGAAATTCTTTTTAAACATAAAAAAGTTCCACGTCACTTTTCAACCGTGAGGGTGGTCAGGCACTGGCACAGGTTGCCCAGAGAGGTTATGGAGTGCCCATCCTTGCAGATATTCAAAGCCCAACTGGACATGGCCCTGAGAAACCTGCTGTTGCTGACCCTGCTCTGAGCAGGGGCTTAGACTAGACGACCTCCAGAGGTACCTTCCCACCCCAGCCACTCTGTGATTCTCTGAATATTAAGCACAAAGATTCAAATTTAACAACTGTGTTAAGGCTGAATATCAAATTTGAGCTAACTTCAGTTATACAAAATAAAGAATTTGGTTTTGGAAACTTAGGTCATAAAACTGATAATAAAGTGTCATTTTAAATGAACAGAAGTCTTACATGATCATATTGTATATTTGCTAGGCAATAGAAGAGTACACCCAAAAGAAAACCACCATTTCTTTTTACGTACCTTATATTTCCAACACATGAAGTGCTGTGCCAAGAAATTCTCCTTTTCCAATCAAAGGAACAGGTTTGCAACATGGATTCTGGATTCCTATCTGCACATTGCTATAATAGTGTTGATGGCTATGACCTCTTTTCCTGTCAATCTTTATTTCCATATGCCATCTGATTGACTGTCACACTTCCTATATTTCTCTTTATATTTCCTCCATTTCCCAAGCTTTAAACCCATGTAAAGTTACTAAAAACAATACCACAATAAAGCAAATAAACCATGCAGCCTTTTGCCAGTATAGCAGAGTTGGCTACGGAAGCCTCTTCAACTTCCAGCCAACTCTGAAAATGCCTTTCACATCACTAAGTGGTGCTCGGTCCAGCATTGACTGTGCAATTCTACAGTTATTACTTAGCCACCACTGCTAATGAAGAAGGGAGTTGGAACTAAGTGACGTTACCAGTTTTGCCATCAATGACACCCATTCAGCACAGGCAGATCCACCAGTCTCCCAGATTCAGAAGTAGAGGAAAAACTGCAGGAGCTGAGCCTCTGCTATGAGCACAGGGCTGGAGCACGGACAGGCAACCAGAATTTGAAAAGCTCTGAGCTAAGCTGAACAGCAACAGCTGAACAAGCAATATCTAGACGCACACAAATCTGGAAGATAAGAGTGAGCACAGCAAACACAATGGTGCAAGTCACTAGAGCTCAGTGTTACAGAAGGCAAGTATCTGAGGACTGGTAAATTAAATTCATACTCATCTGAATTCAGGTATTTCTACAATGCCAGACAAAGAATCCTTTCAGGCAACACACAGTTTTCTTTTAATACACAGATGTTAAAAATAATTAAAAATAGAGGGGGGGGGGGGAAGAGTCAAGTTAAAATATATTCAAGATAATAATGTCCTCACATAACATGGGACGAAGGCTTTCAACACTCTCCTTGCTGGTTCCCTCTGCACATTTCTCTTGGCCAGGCTACTGGGAGAATCATAGAATCATAGAATCTTCATGGTTGGAAAGGACCTTTGAGATCATCGAGTCCAACCAAACAACCTACAATCTCTGCCACTAGAGCATGCCCTGAAGTGCCACATCTAGAAGTTTCTTAAACACCTCTAGGGATGGTGTTTAAGAAACAGGAGAGAGGGGAAAACACGGCCAGACTCAATGCGACTTTCAGGTTTGCGTGCATTACCACTGTTGCAACACCCAGGCTGACGAGATGTAAAGGGTTTATTTCTCTGCCAAAGCAAAACCTTTCACTGGGTTAAAACTGAATAAAATTTCCATAAATATGTGGATTCACACAAGAGTGTTTGATAAAACGTCTAGACGGAGAGGCCTGGACTCCTCCTAAGCGTTCACAGCCATCTCCCCTAAGGTTCAAGTCCCCACTGCTGCCCTGCCAAAGTGGCAGGGGAAAAACACGTGCAGCAAATATCGCTTTGCTGAAAATGGGCTCACAGAGCTTTCCGAAGGTTGTTGCCGTGAGTGCAAAGAGTTAAACACCGCAAGCCATTGCTCTGATCTCACACACCAGTGAAAAACCAGCAGCAGCTCTACCCAAAGCAATGCTGCAAAATAAACATGAAGCTGAATCAGACCCATAAGCTCTTAAAGAGAACAGTGAGCCAGATATAGATATGGATTTCCCAAGGTGAACCCCTTTTGTACCAATGCAACCTCTAACTATTATCATTTAACCTTCTTCAGGATTTAGGTTTGATTTCAGGCTAACAACAGCCATTTGGATCAGCTGTACAAAGTTAATCTGCAGAGCTCCCAAGTACTGAAAAGGGATGGGAGAATCCACCTGAAATACACATTTTGCCAAAATTCCACAAAGCTGAAAAATAAAATTACTGTCAGCAGAGTGGGATCAACATTAGTTACACTCTTAGTGATAACATCGACTGATCCATTTGCCACCTGAAGTTGATACAGGCTAAGAAATTAAATGATGAAAACTCATAGGCAGAGCTTTCCTTATCTGGGGTGACAGTGTCGCTATTTAAGCTGCAAATAAAACTCTTAAAATTTCTCGCAGCATTATCACTGCCCATCTGCAGTCCCCACAGGGTTAAAGTTAGAAAGCCCAACTCCGCTTCTCAGTCTGGAGCTTTCTGCCACCGTGACCAGCTGTTAGAGCTTAGGCATATCATCAGGAATCCAGTGACACAGCAAAGGTCTGAATGCAGACATACATTTCTGACTCCCAATAAGCAGAAAGCAGACCAAAAAATTATGCCCATGACTAACAAGTCCCATCATGCCTTTTAAGCCTTTTCAGTATAAACTGATTTGAGAATGTAACAGTGGACAAAAACATTAGCTTTTCTTAGAGAACTTTTTTTTTAAAGTCAAAGTGGACTTTTTATTCTTTTTTTAGTTTAAAAAGTCATATATAAAGATACTCATCTGTGGTAGAGCCACAACCACCTGCAAAACAGCTCAATCCTGTTCTGAACCTTGCAAATACAACTAATTTTGCTTCCTGCATTGCTGTAAGGTCAGCAAGAAGTCAGAATTCAATGACAAGTGCGAGCAGTAGCACATTCTTCTCTCCAAAATAGCTGCTACCCGGGGGCACAAGGCATGGCTGGGCCACCTGGGTCTGCGAAGCCAGCCCACCTCCACAGACCATGCCTGCGATGGATTTTCTCCACCCATGGGGCTTGTGAGAGGAGCGATGTGAAAGCAAGGGGAGAAAATTGATGGGTGATGGAAAAATAAATAAAAATTAGTATCAGGGAATTAATATCAAGCAAGAGGCAAAGATTTTCTCATTTTCCTCTTTTTTTTTCTTTATTTTAACTTTAAAAACTCTGCCAAGAGAAAGGGAACAAGTGGGATGAGTTAGCGAGCGTGACAGCATTGCTGGAAGACACAAACAGGGAAGCAGATGATCCACTGGGGCACAGCTCAGGCAGGGGCACGGCAGTGGATTGTGGCCAGCCACTGGCCGTGCTGCGGCAGACGGGGACACCTTATAGGAGCTGACAAGGTTTCCTGGCATTGCCAGGCCAGGCTGCCCCACGACTGACAAATAAAATCGGGTTTTGAGTATGAAAAGTGGGTCACAGCTACATAGAGGAGGAGGAGCCCAACGCCACGATGGCACGCAGCGAGCGATGTAGGAGCCGGCAGGGACCCCGAGGCCTTTATTAGTGGTGTTATTATGCAAATTTGGCAGCACCCATCAGCCTGTCTGCCTGGTAGCTGTGAGCTGCCCTAGGTGAATGCCATTATAGGCCCCTTCCCCAGCTTATGCTCGTTAATGCTGCTGCCACCGCAATGAAGGCCACACTCCTCTCCTGTCTCTGCCCTTCCCACCCCAGGCCCCTGCCTGCCCTGTACTGCCCTGGTCTGACCCACCACCACCAGCACTCATGGGCAATCTTCTCCTTCCATCAGGGCCCATTTTCAGCCCCATATCCCCGGCACTAAGCAGAGGGGTAGTTTGGGACAGGGGACCACAGTCCCCACCACCCTTGCCCTGTGCTTTGCCTCTTGCAAAGCCAAGGGACAGGGGGGCTGTGAACATAGTCATGGTCTGGACTCTCTTTTAAGCATTCACAGTTTTTCCTCCAAAGGCTGAAAGTCCCCAGATGCATCTGGCTTCCAGGGAAAGGGCACAACCAGGCTACTGCATGAAGCAGGCAGGCACCTGCCTCCATGCTGGAACACGTGCTGGGAAGGACATCAGCACTGCGGCGCGTGCAAGCAGCGCTGTGCACAACAGCCTTGGCCAAACCACGAGCTTTCCCAGTCATCCCCTTCATTATCATTATGATCTTCACACACAAAAAAAAAATCTGGACTTTTTAAACAGTGCTTAAATGATTCTCTCCCCCAGAGAATTAAATTACCATTTATAGCCTATTCTTCCTATTAAAAATTTATCAATTTATTCATCACTTCTAGGACTGAGACCTTTCATTTGTTTTACAATGAAGAAACCTTTGATCTGCAATTCTCCAAGGCTACCATTTTTTATTCTTTAGTTCTTCTCATTAAAAATAAAATACCTCTATTCTCCAAAATGCCTTGATGGCACTCTCAAAATGCCCATTTTAACAATGAGAAACTTTTTTTATCCTTACCTTGTGATAGGCACTTTGGAAGTTGAAAAGGCTTTTTTTTTTTTTAATCATAACAGTACTGTACTGCAAAAAAAATTAGGTTTTACGTCCAAGAATCAACACGCTGGAAGACTACAACCAGGCAGTAATTACAAAGTGAGACAGAACTTTCTCCCAAAGATACAGAAGCAAACAGTAAAAATTGAGTTTCACGGCATTTCTTCACCTGGCATGCTGAATTAGGCTAACCTGAAGTGAGCTTGCCCTGGGACATCCAAGCTACACCCCAGCCCTGCCAGCCTGCCTCCGAGGGGCAACTCCTAAAAGGAGCCCAAGCCAGAGCATGCGTTAAGACTCAGAGGCACAACCTCCATAAGAACATTTGGAAACCATATTTTAGCATTTTTACCCCTTGTTCATCCTGTTCTCAACAGCTGGACACACAAAGACCCCTCTCAGCAAAACAGTTGTTAGCACTTGGGTGTAACTATGACTACAGAAAGCAGATTTACCCCTACCCAAGCTGCTAAACGTGTGTTTCACATCAGCAGCCTCAGGCTGCTCCTACGGAGAGTAGGACAAAACGTCGAAGTGGATTTGCTTTACTGTACTCCTGGTACAACTCACATCTCACCTACTCCAAGGACCACACATTTTTGCATTAGTTTACTCTGTAAGTTTTTCTCCATTAATGTTATTAGAGGCACACAGGTTACACACTACCAATCAATAAAACAGGGCCAAGGACCACTCGCCCAGCCCCACATCACGTGGCACATGTCCAGCTCCATAATACTTTAGCCCCATATGAAGCGCTAGGACATAACTACTAACTGGCACACGGGTTTTGGATCTGAAGTTTGAAACAACCCAAGAGCTGTATTGCTATCGCTCAGCAGAGAGGCACCTTCATGCCCTGGAGAAGGCTGCAGGAGAGCCCCAGAGTGCAAAGTCATGAGCAGGGATTTGGCCTTGATGCTGTTGCCCCAGGGCCTATAGGGAATGGCCCATGGGATACATAAGAGCGCTAGCTGCTGTGGGCCAAATCTGCATCAGGCAGCAGGCTAACACATCTTCAAGCTTGTTCTTCTTATTTACAAGTAGAGATGTTGCAATAAGGGTCATACTTTGCTGCTGATCCAGCGTAAAGCCGGCATGCCCAGCACCAAGCAATTCCCTAGCTCAAGAGCATCTTGTGGACGGGTGCTGGTCCACCATATGGTTCTGCATTACACCTTGGTAAACTATGGAGGGCTTGCAGGGCTTCCGTTGCATGAAGAATTCTGAAAGGGGGTTTTTCAATAGACCTAGTCAAGAATTTTCCTTTAAAAGCATCTTTTCAGGAAAAATTGGATTTTTATTTCAAATACACTTTTCCCCGCATCTGCTCTCCACAGAAACTCTGATGTCTGTCAGGGAGAGCAGTGCTCAAAGAGCAAAATGTGCTGTTTGCAGTTTGATTTTTAACACAACAACATTTTCTATACAATGAAATCCTAATTTCTGTAAACCTCTGTCGAAGACAGCTGAAGAACAAGTTAAAGATGAACTCCCAGCAGGGGCTAGACCCCATTCTAAATGCGAGTTCAGCTCAGATGCAATGCTGAACCCAGCCCACAGTCATCTTCTGAGAGGTCGAGGAAAAAAGACACCTAACCCACCCAATTCCCAACGCGTATGTACAGCAACACCATAGCAGAACGAGCAGCTAACTTGGTAGAGAAACAATAATATACTCTACTACCAAAGCAGAGCATATCAGAGGATCAAAAACCACTTAGTGTCCAAGCCTCTGTTTAGTGCAATGTAAACCCTCCAGCTGCTACAGGGAGCGAAAAGGCAGCTTTTGCCAGCAGACACATTTCTGTAGGAGCCCCAGCTCCGCAGTAAAGTGCCAAATGTACCTGTGCTCCCTCCTCCTCATCCCAACAGTTGTAGCTACCTGCATCACGAGGGAGCAGAGCCAGCAGGAAGCACAGAAATCCAGAAAACCACTCCATAAAATAGCACGTGGCTCAGTGTAGCTAATTACACTTTCGTCACCAAATACAAGATGGACCAAAAATATTAGTCTTGTAAGTCACTTGCATATGCCAGAATATTTCCACTCTGCATAAATGGATTCCTTTCAAATATTGTGAAAATGAATTCATCCCAGAAAAACACAACAGGCCTAACTGTGTGTCACCAGATGTCACCCGGACCATGATACAGCCACTTGAGTATGCTCTTCACCAGCATCGCATAGGAGCCGTGAATGTCTGATGAGCCCCAGGAACGTGGGCTTGCCAAGCACTTGTCAATCTCCAGCGCATGTTATTCCTCTTCAGTAATCTAACGCCGGCATCTTGTTCCTGTGTACATAAAAGCTTGCTCAGCGTGTTCAAATTGCTATAATTCTGACAGCCTAATCATTTGGCGAAATGCTGCCATATTAACAGATAACAGCTTGCCCTCTCTGCAAACAGGAGGCTCCTACGCGGCATCACTCGTTTCAGGGAAGAGGATGGACGAGGAGGTTTCACCTCCTACTCCTGTTGGTGGGATATTATTAATGATACTTAATGCCCACTACTCCCAAAGCAGAGCTCAAATACATTGCGGGGGGTTGTTTCATTTTGGCAAAACAACGCACACACGCAGAAAAGAGGCATTATTCCCATTTTACAGGGTGCTTCACAGAGACAGAAAGGAACTTCACGTGACAAAGGAAACACGTGGGCTGAGAAGGAAAACCGAATTCATCCCACCCAGTCGTAGCCCAAATAACCATAATATTATTGAATTAGCGCTCTGCTTAAAATGAGTGGAGATCAGAGACTCCTGAAGTGTGGTTTGCAGTTAACCTTTGCTCCACAAGTCAGAGGAATGACTGACAGAGGTCAGGCCAAAGGTTTCCCTAGCCCAATATCCTGCCCAATAGTGGCCCGAAACAGATGTGTATGGACGACTCAAAACAGGCAAAATACATTGTAATAACTCTACACAGGAATGTAGCCATTTGCAGCTCCCATATTTCAGGAATCGGAGGGGATTTCTCTCTTTTTAAGAGCATTTGATGGATTTCTCTTCCATGAATTTATACAGATGCTGTGTGTTGGCACAAAAACTTCTGGCATCCACGAGCTCCAGTGGCAGCAAACTGCACAGCTTCATCACAGATCTCCATCAGGTCATTTTGAGCCTGATGCCTCAGACTTAAAACAGCTGGGACAAAGAGTAAATAATCCTTCACTTTCCAGCTAAGCGAGTTTTCCTTTCTCATAATAGTTATTTTAGATCCCATTACTGTGCATACAAAGCTAAGGTTATTCTTTGCATAACTTTGCATTCGGGTCCACCCTGCAGAAAACACTTAGTTCTGGTCAAATAATGCAGAAAAATTTTAAGGCAAATAGTTCATTTTTATGTATTATATTATTCAGGGTTTTTTTAAATGCAGGAAAGTATTAATATCTTCCCCTTTCCACAGGGTATGACCTGTCAGGAAGGACTCTCATCGCAGGAGGAGTCCTGCAGCAGGTCTTCCTAGTACAGTAACTGTAAGGAAAGTGCTTGGTTTTTTAGGCCAATGGTTCCCAAAAGGTCTCTTCGAAAGTATGAACAACCTTCACCTCATAGTGCTTCTTTCCACAGAAACCCCTCCAAGCATTCTTCCCTTAAATAGGGGATCAAGTCATTATCAGCCCTGGCCTCTTGTTTCTCTGCATTTTCTCCACAACTCAGATACCCATGTTAGTGCTCACAATATTGTTGTCAAGTCCGAGGCCTTTTAAAGAGACAAGTAAAGGGAATACCATCACTATATCAACAATACATTGATCAATGTAGAAGCTAGTTTGTGCAGGAAATAAACAACCCCCATCCTGATCAAAGGTCCTGAACATGTAGCTTGACAGATTATAAGGAAGTGTTTTAAACACTGCAGGGCACTGTGTTTGCATTTAATCTTTTCATTTTTTATTACTTTTCTTTTTTTTAAAACATTTTTCCCCAACCTGTCAGTGTTTGCTTTCCAAGATTTGTTTATGCTATGTAAGCGGTAGGTTATTTCTGTTAGAGACCCTAATTTCCTCCTCTGCTGGGACTATGGCGATAGCCCCAAGGAAGTTTACACTGAGAGAGAAGAGCATGACAGGCAGTGAATTAAGTGGTTCAGAAAGAGATTCAATTAGCTTTCTCAGTGGAGGAAAAGGAAGATAAAAAAGAAATTCTTGGCGGTTCCACTCTTCTGTCTCTGTCTCAACTTCTGCAACTGATCACCAAGAGACAGTCAAAGAAAATAATCATCAATATTTGAAACTTAATATGATGTGTGATTTATTGACACAGGACTAATACCAAAATTTGTGCTTTTTTCTTTTCTTTTTTTTTTTTTTTTTTTAAATTCTGCTTCTTGCAGGTATCATGTAAGATGGACACTCCCCACAGAGTATCCCAGCACCAATTACAGCAGCTGATCTACAGGAGCTGACCATTAACACTCCTCCTCATCCCCAAACCCTCCATGGACATAACCTTTACCTATATGCAGCACCTCCCTTGCCTCTCCCCTATGCCGCCTGTGGGGAGGACCAGCACCAGGTGCAGAGAGGAAGTGATCCAGAACAGAAGTGATGCACGTTATTAAAAACACAGTGGGAGAACCACCAGTTACCTGCAACTGAGTTATGCATTTGTCACTACCAGACCAGCCAATGGAGCTGGAACAGCCCTGGGCTGCCCAGCCAACTCCTGGGCTCCAGCACCACCTTGTCCTCTCTTCCCAGAACCTTCAGGGACCACTCTATGGACAGGAAAAGCCTTTCACCTCTCCAGGTCTTGCTTTACAAGGGATAGAACTCTCCTGACAGTCCTTGTCCTTGTTCTTCCTCCTGTCCTCCTGCTAAAAACATCTGTAAGTTCCAGCTTTTTCCTTGGCAACCCTCTCAAAAGGCAAGAACGCAAGGGAGGAGCTTTTTCCCTCCTTTTTTTTTTTTTTTTTTTCTTTTTTTTTGGTAGCCAATTCCCCGGCTGGCTGAGTTCAATTCATTTGTTTCTACTGAATGTTTGCTTTTCGAGCTGCTGTAAAATTAGATGGCAGGAAGCCTAGAGCTGCTGCGTAGGCATCTTCCTTACCATCTCCTAAGCCGTGAAGCACAGAAATGGTGTGTTCGTTCCAGTGAAGAAAGCCTGGCCAACATTGCCACAAGCCTTAAAAATGCTTTGAAATCCATTGTTGAAAGCTCCTGGACTGATCAGGACTCATGTCCTGCAGGAGAAATCCCAACCTAACAAAACAATAATGCCAGTATTGAGAAGGAGCCAGACCCTGAGAGGTGTTGGAGCTCTAAGTTTTGAAAACACCAGATATTTCTAAATCTGATGCCCAAACTGCTAAGCTGTTCCATCAGGCATTAGTGGAAGTATTTATTATTTTTAATACATGCTGCCTGCAGGCAGAGGCAAACAAAGTAAAAGAGAAAGGACAAGTGCCCCTCCAAAGGGACTGCCAGCTGAAACAAGAAAGCTGTATGTATAGTTCAGACTTTGTATTTTCAAATGCATGTCCACCTACAAAGCGAGACCAAGCATTACAATCATACTATCCCTGACTCCAACCATTTCTTTGCACTTAAAAATACACAGAATGCCATGAACGTTCATTATTCTTTAATGGCACACTTCGGCCAGGAGAACCAAATGCAGGAAAATTAAAGACCCGCTTTGCTATTGAAAATTGAAGGCTTCTCATTAAAAGTTTTTAAAAAGAAAAAGTGTAATAGTCAGGAGAAAGTGTCTACTTTTAACTCCCTTCTCTTGTTCCTCCCCAGCGGTGCTCTGGGCCATGAAGATTAAGAAAGTATTACGAAAGAATGCTTAATAAAGGTGGCTTTTTCTTAAGAGTAGATTGCAAAAACTGTAAGGGAAGCTTAATCTGATTAAAATAATAATGACATTTACCAAACCAGAAACTTTGTTTTTAATAAGGAAGTCTACAAGCAAAACAATAATTTTCATATTTTTGTGAACAGAAGACTATTTTATGATAGACTATAAAAGGCTTTGTTCAGCTGTCCTTGGGATTTACAAAGTGCTAATAACTGATCTCCCATAACTTGTTTACCACACCAGAAATACATTCTGATAAACGCCATCATGGTGGATGACTGATGTTACTCTAAGAGGGCTCAAAGTACCCTGGAGTCAATGCACAACGTTTTCACAGTCTTCCTTAGTAATGTCTTATCTGAAATAGGACCGGCATAATATTTAGATCATGTTAGTAACAGCCAAAGACATCATACATGGCACATCCACTTCACGAAGACTAATCCGTAACAGTCAGTTATTCCCTAGAATACCACAGAGTTTTGCACAACCGAAGCCAGCAGTGTGCAGCGCAAGCCTCCCTGGAGAGACCCCAAACAGCCCAGCAGATGCCCAAATCTGGACCTCGTAGCATCCCAAGGACTCTGCAAAAGTCAGCAGCTCTCAGCTTCCACTCAATTTCTACTGGCACGTGCAACCTCTAATTTAAGAAAAAAAAGGCTACAGGGTGGCACACCCTCACTGAAAAAGTGCCAACACCTGCTTTGCAGTAGCCCTTTTAAATTCCAGCATCTCTTCCAGCCAGTTTCATCCAACTTCCATTTCATTTTATTCCTACAGTCTACAGCCTCTTTGCTCACATACCTTTTAAGTCATTATTTCCCAAAGTGAAAGATAATGCACCATTATTATCCTATATCTTAAGAAAACGCGATACAATACTAGATCGATATCCCAGCCTACTATTAAATGGCTGCACAGCAAGCCACAAATCTCCCTGTCCTTATCACTCAAATAGTGAAATATCTAAGGATCTTCTCTCCCACAAAAAGCTCTTGAACATTTAGTATCTTTTCCACTTAATGGCTTAACTCCTTCTTGAAGTCAGTTGCACATATTCTAATGATGCATTTCCTCTATTACTTCTCCATCTGCAATTTATGCATTTGTATGAATTTAACTCTGGTGAACAATAAATTCAGAGACAGAAGAAACAGCGAGCAAACTTCTTCAGACCCATCTGCCTTAGTTTTGGTATAAGAGTCATCAAACATCTAGTGCTCAGCAGGGAACCATCCTCTGTTCCAGCTGACATACCACAAAGTCTCTGACGATGAGGCCAATAAGAATAAAATTATCAACTTTCTTTTAGGAAAAGGATCTGACACTTTTTTCTGCTCCACCCAACTCATGTGGGCCAGAACCACCATGCCATGGTAACAACCTCGACCCAGCGCTCTCCCAAGTCAGGCTTGAAGTGGCTACCAAGGACTGAGCTTCCCTACCCAGACGGTATCATTAAACATGAAATCACAAACTGGTTGGGGATGCATGTGAGTCACAGACCTCCTTTCATATACAGCTCATTTGGAGAATGGGGGTCCTTGGGAAAGGAAGGATATGGAGGACATTTCCTATCATAATACTATTACAACAGTATCATAAAAACTGAAAACAGTGGTCACAAGGTATGATTCCTTACCAGTCTTACAAGTCACCAACACCCAATCTGTCTCATCTGTTCAAGAAAAGAAATCCTCTAGATAAACTGTGGTTGTTTTGTTTTAAATAAAAACACATCTAGTTTCCAAACACATTCATTTCTACCTGATCTGAAGAGTTCTTCCAGTCCTGGATGTTTGTTTTTTTCTTCTTGCTTTTTGCCCAGCTGTTCACAAAACCATATAAACACAGGGGAGGGTCAGCAAGGAATGACAGAAAGTGGTAGCTCAAGTCATCAGGTCATGAACCTTTCCAACATGTGGTCCCAGCAAAACATAAACCTAGCACGTCTTTAAAAAACCTTCGTTTCCCTACTGCCAACACAGGACAACTACTCCTGGACAGTTTATATCCAAAAACGAAAACAAAAAAAAAAATTAAAAGAAGAAAAAACATCAATAAAAGGCCTTCCTCTTCCTGATAGCTTTCAGCCAGAGCTGTCTGGAGCAGAGGATTCATGGACTGAAGCTGCCAGTTGGCAATACAAAGCCCTCGCTGCCGCCAGCATGGCCACAGCGTACGGTACCCCTCCGCCTCCCATAAGGGACTGATGCAGGGACACACAGCCAGATTGGGGAGGGTCCCCCACCCAAAATTTCACAGCTAGCACCCACATTTGTGCAGTGCTTCCAAGCACTTCAGGAAGAAGGGCTCCAACTGCATTGGGAATATTGTTAATAAACAGGAATGGCTCAGACGGTTCCCTCAGCCTGCAGGAGGCTGTGTGCGATCCTACCGCAGGTGTGGAGGGAGGAGGAAAGGAGAAGAGGAGGTTTCTGGTCTCTGGTGCGTGGGTGTCAGTCACCCAGAGGCAACCGAGCAGCACCGCCATGCCTGTCCCTCCTCAGAGGGGCAGGGCTTCACAGCTAGCAGGAGCTCTCCCCAGCTTCCCAGCTCCGGGCCAAACACCAAAACCTTGGCTTGTTCCTCAGAGAAATACCACTATTCTGCATTAATTCAATGTAGTATGCATCCCCTGTCACCCAGAAGAGTACAGCGGCTGACAGGTCTCCTCAGGCAGCGGGCCAGACTGCATGTGCACCGCTGGCTGCGGCCTGCCCCGGCCATGGCTGCTGTCTGCTCTGGCCCCTGCAGACAGGGGAGTGGGAAGAGGGGGTTCTCACACAACTCCAGGAATCAGGTCCCGATCCTGCTCCCCAAGACGGTGGGGTTCCTCTTTGACCAAGAGTTACCATTATTAATGCACTGCGACGATGCCTAATAGCAACAGAAAACACCACAAGAAAAATCCTGGGGTATCAGTCAAGAGTACTATAACATTCAAATATTCGGGTTACTCTGCCTGGCATCAAGGGGTGGTGAGCAGGTCTGGAGCCCTCCAGCCCTCTCTTCCAGCTGTCCCCCACGGAGCCCAGGCACTGCCAGCCATGCAGCACCAGCTCCACGGCCAACAGCCACATTCGCAGGCAGAAATCCTCCGACTTGGTTTCGATTAAAAGAAAACTGCTTTGAAGACAATTCAATCCCAGTTCCAGGAATGGCAATTTCCAGCTCCCCGTTTTAGAAAGCTCCTCTCCAAATACTGCCGGTCTCTGGCCACTGCACAAGCTGAGCTCTTTTTAGGCTGCGGACGTTCATCAAGCTGTTCTTTATTTTTAGATTTTCTTCATGCGACTTTACGCCACAAACTCTATTAACGTTATGTCTTAGAACATCAAAGTTATTCACAGATCAATCAAACTGACAGAAAATGTTCCCCCTGCTTTGGGGAGAACTGAACTCAGCTGGCTTTTTAGTAGGAGAAGCTGAGAGAAGGAACAAAAAAAAAATAAATTAAAAAAATACCCCACACGCTATAAATCAACTGATTGGACATCCTGACTATGAATGAAATTTCTCTGAGGAGGTGGGGAGGGAGCAAAGGAGCAATTTTTCCCAGCAGACGCCTGCGTGCGCAGGTTAACCGTGGAGCAGCGTGGAGGCGGATTGACTTCAGGGCAGAGCCCAGTGGGGCCTGGGGAGGGAGGGAGGACTTATCTCTGCGTTTCCAGCCCATTTAAAAGCCCGCTTTCTCTCCCTCTTGTTTCCTTCCTCTGTCTCTCTCAATGTACTGAATGATATTGTAGCTGCAAGAAATTTCAACGCCTGACACCCCCCTGCCAGCCTTATAGGAACCTTCTAATTCACCCAGTTCAAAACGCTGAATTATTCAGGTAATACTCTCTGACCTAGGGCTGCTGCAGGTACGGTGATCCCTGCTGCAGGGAAAAGGGAAGGATTACAACCTTACATCACACTCCAGCCACCTGTGTAACCCACACCATAATCAAACTCTTCATTCTCCACACCCCCTTCTCCCCCCAAGCAGGATTGAAAGAGACTGAAAATAAAAAATACAATCACTTCAAACCCTGTCTTTTCTGTTTATTGTACTGAAGTCTGCTCTTGAAAACACCCCCACTCCGCAAAACCAGAAAAAAGTCACAGGTCAGAAACACGCCCTGTACAAGAGGCTGAATTTTATCGAGATTTCCTCACCTGCACTCAGAAATACTTGGGAACCTTCTGCAATGTAGATTTTTGTTGGCACCTGGAGGCACAGGTAAACCATTAATCAGGAAAATCTACTGCTGCATGTCAACTGATGGAAGGGCGAAAGAAACCCAAACTTGTAAATGCAAATTAAAGATTAAAGGTATGCTGTCAGCTAGTACCACGATTTCTGATTGGAAAATTCTGTTACCAGTGATACCTCAGATTATGTAAAAGGAAAGATATTAGACTTTTTTTTTTTCCCTCCCAATTTGCTTACTCTGAGCAGAGGAGCAGAGCCAGCGACTCTCCCGAGCCTCATGCACAGCTCAGGCATCCCGGGTGAGACCTGAAACCCAGAAGTGAAGTTCCAGCTTCTACAGATATCAACAGCTGGAACATCAGCAGAGGTATGCAGGGACGTGTCAGCAGTTACAGACTGTCTGCTCAGACCAAGGAATACAAAGCCAGGCTGGGAGTAATAACAACACCTTTTTCCCCTTTCAAACCAAAAATCCAGGGCTCACTGAATATTACTACATACACTTCTTTCTTTACATTCAGTGGGAAGTGCTGAGTACTTCTGCCACCTTTGCACCCCTCACTGTGAGCCACCAAACAGGCTTGTGCTCTGCTACCAAAAAAAAAAAAAAAAAAAACCCACACAAAACAAACAGCAAAAGAGGGTAATATTAAAGACATTATCCAAATCCCTTGCTGAATTAACACAGGCTAAAATTTCACAGCAGAAAAAGGATACAAAAATTTGACTACGGAAATCTTCCTCTGTTCCGAATTCCATACACCAACATGTAATTGGGTTAGTCTTAAGAGTGCAAAAACGTAAACAGCAACTTTTTGTAAAAGCTACAAACTCTGGGAAAACTCTGAAGGTGGCACAACTGATCTTTGAAGGAAATGAACAAAAAAGCACCAAGAAATAAGCTGTATGTTCACACAGGCAGCTCCTGGCAAAGCTCCAGGTGTGTGAGAGCTTCCACCCGCCTCTCTGCCCACACCATCCTTGCCAGGATCCTCCACGCACGCCACCACTGCACCACTAACCAGTGCCCCAGGCCAGCACCCCAGACACCACATCTAACTTCCGTTCGTATTTTCCACAATGAAGAAAAACTATAGTAACTGTTGGCAAATACAGAATTTTTACTGACAAAGCACCATATCTTCTGATGGGGGGAGAAAAAAAGGAAAAGAAAAAAAAATCTAACTAAAGCTGGACTTATGATTTAAAAAGCAGAAGAGAAAAGTTTAATCTGTGAATATTTTTTGCCCTGTTACCAGTCAAGAATTACTGGTTCTGCCATGTCAAAACACACAGGGCTTTTGTTATGCTTTCTGAAGTGCTATATTTACACATCGTGGTTATATTTTTTCTGGCTGCTTCTCTGATGCTTAAGGAATGATAAGGATTCCTTACTGCATTAAAGGGGTTTAAAATGCAGTGCACAGCCAAGCAATTTGGGAAGCAATCGCTATGTTTCTAAAGTGAACTTTAATCTAGAAATGCTCATAAAAATCATATTATGGCATACGGAAACAATAATGTTAATTAAATAATTTGCATTTACATAGCAATCGGTCCCAAGGGCCAAGCATGTAGTAGCACAATTCATATAAAGTACACCACATGCTCAGCGGCAACAAATCTTAAAGGTTTGACCTGAAGAAACCCAAGTGCGTGCAACATCTCCTTTCCCTTGCACCTTCTACCCTCAGCCTTTACACGTCCAAAGGCAACCGCCAATTTTTGGTTGCCTCAGGTGATGTCTCAGGCCCTGATGCCTCAGGACCTCTATGCTCGGTTGTTAGCTGTGTGAGAAGTATCCACACCTTTGGTACATGCTATGCGTTGTTTTACTAAGCCGTACGCAAGTACACAAGTGACAACAGGTCTTTGTGTAGCAAGGAGATGCTCCACCCAAGCACAAGCATCTTGTTGAACTTCCCATGCCAAGCCCTCTTCAGCTGGGTGCAAGGCTGCTCCTCTCCAGGTAAGACAAACACACAATGGGACTGTCCACCCTTAAGCCTTCTTTCATCTGTTCAACACAAAGATAACTGCGGAGATACTTAACACCCACAAGCCAGCTCTAATTCAATACTCTTGGTCAGATAGGATTTGTACATGACAGAAATAGAACTAACCGCATTACAAGAGAAATGAACTCTTTCCAAGACCATGCCCATTTAAAGAGCAATGCCAAGCTCCTTATATTTATGTGGATCTCTTAACAATTTAGGAAAGAATTAGTAGTGGCAAGAACCAGAAACACTAAAAGCACACTATTATTTTTAAATGAGGACACTGTCAAGATAAAAAAAAATAAATAAAAAAAATACACACACACACACACAAACTTTAAAAAGATGTAGACAACCCCATCTACATTTCTGGGTTTTGTTAGATTTTCTGCCCCATTTATTAGCTCCGTCGGGGAAGCAGCACTAGCTAATTTCATTATTTGTTCTCAGCCAATTTGACTTTTTGGCTTTCTTCCTATGCCCTAACAGAGTTGCTCTGTTTCCAAAGAAGGGAAAACAGCCATCGCATTACTGGAGAATGGATAGTTTTCCCAAGTCCACTCTAGCTCCGTGGGAGGAAAGTGTCCCGTCAGCAGCAGGCACTGGCACCTGCAATGCCACCTCCAGCCTGGACAAGAGCAGAACACGATTTAAGAAAGATGTCTGGAGCTTGAGCTGCTGGATGAGTGAAAAAAAAACAAAACAACAACAAAACAAGTAATCTGCAAGACTAAAATGTCTCTTGGCAAATAAGAAGGACTAAGAAGGGGAAGTACCTAGGCTACATTTCAAACTGGAACTTGGTTCTCTGAGATGATTTTGGACCATGGGATGACAACCCTCATTTCCTGTGGAGGCTGGAGCCCCAAGGCTTTGCTGGGGGAACATCTCCAGTCCTCACCACCTTCTGGCTGCTACACAAACACACCACGCACGCAAAGGGGCAAAATGAAACACCTGCAGGCTTTCCCTGTAAGTGGGCACTTGACACTGCATGAAGCTGAAAGACTTCAGCTAGTTCCACACAGATGTAGTTTTGATCTAAATCACCCAGTTCAACCAGATTAAATCAAAAGGATGTTTTAAGTAATGCAGATCTTCATAAGCCTGAAGATCCTGATCTTTCATAACACACCCCTTTATCGGACCTATCGTGCCTCTTTGTTGCTAAAAAAAAAAAAGCCCCAAAACTTTAAAAACAAAATAAAGGATAAAGAACTAATAAAAGGCCTAATCTAAGTCCCTCAGGTTTCAAAGGGATTTGCATATGGACCAGTGCTGCCATAGTATTTTTCACATCTGTGGGGCATTAAAGGAAATAACCAAATCTTGAAATTAAAGTTGGGTGTCCCTTGTGGCAGTGCTGGGGAACTAAGCCTTTTTCCTTGCCCCTTCATTTTCTTTTCATCTTCAATTTTGTTTGCCACTACTAACTTAATACACAGGAGTTAATTTCTTTCCTGACTCGAGGTATCACTAGGGGAATATTGTGTGTTACTGTGGCGGCTGGAAGTCATTACATCTATATAAAAATTAACCTGTGGCACTACTCTAATCTTTTTTTTTTCTTTTCTTTTTTCTTTTTTTTTTTTTTTATTTATACAAAAGCACCTGCCCGTATTAATACTAGAGTTGCAGCAATTGCTAATGCAAATAACTGAAATTCTAACTACATTAAATATGCAAATACAAACCCCTAAGCATTTCCCTAAATCAATATAAATAAGATCCTAGTCCTTGAGCTGCAGAAGTACGAGGTATCCTACAGCGATGTAGTGTGCACCAAGAAGAGATTGGTTTTCCATCCCACCCACCTTCATGATAAACCTTTCATATGAAATCAAACCTCCTGTTTAAGCCAGCCTCACAAGCAAAAAGGGAAACTAGTGTTTGTATTTCAGAAATGAATATAAGCCTAAGCCCTTAAGGAAACAAGTTAAATGGACTGAAAAGGAAGAAATGATGGACAGAAAACAACTGAAGTTGTTGAATACATTGAATATAGTGGTTATATAAATTCAGACATTCAACCCATTAATCCTTAAACTCCTCATTTCTGAAATAAACTCTTCCATGCTCAAATACATAGCAGATCTAAACATGGAAGGCGGGGGAGGAAATCACCACACCCCCCAAAGCTACCTAATCAGAGTGTTTTTATATATAACACTCTTCTTCCAGACGTGTTACAAGTATGTCTGTACTATTTTCCTAGATGTTTAGTGCACACAAGCAGCAGGGAAAATTAGCCTGTGCTAAGCTCCATGCTGCCATTGCTAGATTGCAGCTCGTACCCAACATATCATTTAAAGCAAGGTGAGGTGTTTCTACACTGCAGTGTATTTTGGGGGCTGCTGCAGTCGTACCTATGCAGTCACCCAAGTAAAGAAACAAAACTTTCAGGCATGTGCTCGTCCAAGACCTGGGTAACAATCTATCCAGCCATTGTCCACTCAAAACCATTTCATCCATTCTAGGGACACAAAAGGCAACAAAACCTCATTTTTCAAGATTCAGTGCCCACAAGAGATCTTAGCAAAAAGCTTGGCTTGAAGAGACTCTGTGCATTTCTACCTCCCCTGACATCAAAAATGTACATGATGATGCCAGAGCGTGGACAGCAAAAATGTAACAAAAGAAACCCCACAAACATGCTGAAAACAGAACATGTTCTACATGTTAGCAAATTACATATGGTGCCATCCTTAAGCACTATAGCAAATTTCCTAATCTACAGGAGATTGCAGTTTCCCACAAAAGTATGTTCAAACCAATGCCAAGGAACTGAACAGCTTTTAACTGGGAAGGCATTATTCGCACTTAAAATTAATCCATCTGAACACTAGTCTTGGGGAAGGCTCCCACCCTGATCAGTGGAAAGCAACCAGCACCTCAGCAAGGCAACACGTCCCATCCCAAAAAAGATGCCTCAAAAGACGGGAAAAACCACTGCTGGGTACCGACCTTCTCTCTCCACAAGCTACAGAGGGGAGGACAGCATGCCTGGCTCACGGTACCCTCCCACCTCGTGAATCCTGATGTTCAGCAAGATGAAGCCCAGCCTGGTGGACAACCCACCCACTCCAGCAGCACGCAGGATGGCACTTCTCTCCATATAGCTTAGTATTGACTCCGGCTAGAAAAACTGAGCCCTGGGTCACTTGAGGGCAGCTAAATGTTTTCCAAAAAATGGACATAATTAAAAGCATAGCTGTGCAAGAATGTGAGGAAAGCAAAGGTGGGAAATTACAGTGTGTTTCTGACTGCTCCTGTGTATTTTGCTACGCTGAGATTAAAGGGCAGGTCACTTCCCTGCCAGCTCTGAGAGAGAGGGATATGTATTTACCAAGGCACTTACACAGAGCGAGTTACAGCTGGGAATGTAACGCACTACCAGTCACCACCTTGGTTTACCCTCTGAAAGCCTGAAAAGTTACCTGACACTTAGAAACTGCAACGCACACATTTGCCAGCCCTGCGCTCCCTTCTCCTGCATCCTCCTTCACCGTCCGCTGAGCTCATTTGCACAGACTTGTACTCTTCTTAAACTGGAAACTCCTCCGGTCTGGGAGCGCATCCCTCTCCTCTGAGCGTGGCGTGACTAACACGACCACTAACAGTGCCCAGACACAAACTAAAGTGCAACCCAAAGGACATCTCCACACCGGACCTGCAGGGTGACATGAGACTGAACTCCCAGGCAGCAGGGCAGGAGGCAACTCTTCGGCAAAAGCTGAGCAGAGATGCTGCTACCGGGCCCTGTGGAGGGACAGGGTGTTTCGGTTAGGGCTACAGCCCATGCTTCAGACCTGGCCCCCTTCCCTCTGGTTTGGTATATGGCTAGTAGGGTGTTTGCAGCAGCCTGCCATCGCAAGCCTGAAACAGTCCAAAATGGATCCTTGCTGTTCTCCTCTAATGCAACAGCGTTATCGTTATCATTTATAAATGAAAGCGATCAGGCAGCAGTTCAATACTATAGATTTTTTTTAATTTTTTTTCTTAATTTCCCAGGACCAAGATATTACATATTCTATTTCAGCTAAAGCTCTGACTCATTCCCTGTCCTGGGCATCCGTACTGCAGCAGATGAGATATCAAACACTGCAGCACCTAAGCACCTTGAGGCTAGAGTCTGAACTTGAACCTGGCTGCTTTCTTCTCCTAAAGCTATTTCCAAAGCAGCTTAACAAGTGGGAACTTTTAAATGCATTTAATTTTTTGTATCCTCCCCAACTCTGCCTCCCTTCAAAAATATGATCCTTTACAAAAACCTCTAGGGATCCCATCTTTTGATTTATTGGAATAATACTGTAGTGCAAAAGTACAGTGTCAGAGTTTGGGGATATGAAAAATGATACAACTTCTGTTCCACTGACTCTCCCTTTCCTGTAATAAACTACTATTGCACTACCCAAAGATAATAAGACAGTTTTTCTCCTGCTTTTCAAAATCTTTAGTATCCATCCACAAAAACTGAAATAGAGACCTCTTTTTATTACTGTTGTTTGGCATTTTTCACACTAGCACAAAACTTGATGAATTCCAAAGCATTTCTTAGGTTTCATTACTCAAGCTGCCATTAGCATGATTGCGATCATCACATAAACTAATTATTTATTTATTTATTTAAGCTAGATCGGGACCAGTTATTGCACTCATTACAGTCAATCTCTAAGGCAGCAAGGTTGCTACTGCCTGGACCCAACAAAGACGTAAAATAAGTGAAGCAAGGACCACCATGAATGGCAGGGAAGGCAATTTTTGTTACGACCTGACAGTACTGGGTTTACTTAGGGACCGTCTTTAACCAAGGAACAGTTTATTAAGTCTATGTTCAAAGATACAGAAATTCAGTTTCTAGTAACAACTTCATTGCAATCCGTGGTTCTTTACCATTTCAGAATAGGTAGTAATCAGATTCTAAATAATCTATCCAACAAAAGTACTCTAGACTGTGGCATCCCTCTCATGAAATTCTACTTTGATGGCTTACAGAAAGCTGTGATAAAGTCTCATCTTTTCCCCTCCCTGGTTTTGACACAAACTAAGATTTCTCATGTTGGGGTTCAAAACGAAGCTATCCTGTTCAGTATTTAGAAAATGGGAGCCTCTGTTCAGATGCCAAATCTGCAACATTAGCATCTTCTCTTGCTTTCCCTGTCACACACACCCGACTTACAGGCTGCTTGTCCGGGTCCTTAACAACCTGTCCATGCGTGTCCATACATACCCGTGCAGCTGGACTGGCTTTGTCTGGGCATAAGAGTTTGATTCCACTGAAAACAAAAATATTCCCCTCTTCCCAGAAAAAGCAAGCCAGGCACTGGCCCAGCTCAGAGCACAGCCCAACAGAACAAGAGACATCAAGTGCACGTGATGGGCTGAATCTACCTGAGAAGGCTTACAGGCACAAGAAAATTAAGCAAGCCGAAAAAGTTCAGCCTTCGAGTTCTTAGTACATGGGTACTTACAATTTCAACGAAGTGTACAACATGTAGGATATATTAACTTCCTTTTTCTCTCTAAAAACAACCTGCCAGTCTGATAAAACCAGCAGTGCTTGTATTCAGTTCTATCTTTCAGCACATAAAAGGTGGCAAAACGGGGAAAAAAATAAACCAAACCCAAGACGTAACAGACTGCCCTTCTCTTTGCAAAATCCCACAGAGCTCCCTCCAGGCCACAGAGACAGTGGTTTGTGCAGCCAGTGCCTCCCAACACTGAGGGCCCCTGGCCCATGGCTCACAGGGGACACCCTCTAACGCTCTTTCTGGTCTCTGTATGGAGGCATGGGTTCCCAACCCTGGAAGTGTTCAAGGCCAGGCTGGATGGGGCTTTGAGCAACCAGGTCTAGTGGGAGGTGTCCCTGCCCATAGCAGGGGGGTTGGAAGTAGGTGATCTTTAAGGTGCTTCCTAACTCTAACCATTTTGTGATTCTAGATTCAAGAAGCTGCAAACCAAAGCAATGCCTGGGCCATGACTGAAGGAGCACCGTGCTGCTTTCCAGGTGCAGCTTGTTTGGTGCTGCTGCCCAAATGTCAGGGAAGGTCAGGGTACACAGCTTTGTCTCCCTGCAGAAATGCTTCTACCTTATGGCACCAGTGTTTCACAGAGGAACCAACTGGAAGGCAGTGATGGCTCAGAAATGAAAAACCTCACCGTCTACATTTAAGATCTAATCCCATAGACCCTACTACCCAAAATTACTACTGGCTTTGACATATCATGCATAAAGTGCAGGAGCTCCTGGTGGGAACAGAAAGCACTGAGTTCAGAGCAGAGATACGGGGTGACCCCTATCCAGGGGCTTTATGCTCTTTCCTTTTGTTGGGTGATTTCAGCCTGGAGGCTCGCAACATCACTTCTGTGGGGAAAGGTCATTGCCAAGTGGTAGCTAAGCAACAGCTGAAGAGTTGTGGCAGTCAGAAAAAGCCACAATGTTTTGTTTTGTTTAAGTTAACTTTTTAAGAAGTGATGGACAGTCCTCAGAACAGCCAGTGACATTCCCCACAGGAAGCCACTTAAAGTAATTTCTTTTTATTTCTTAAGTAGTTTGCACATTTGAGCCAAATGAAGCTAGGAACAAATCTGGAAAAATACTGAATAAACATAGAAGAGTTAAAACATAGAAAAGTTACTTGAATTTGTCCCTGATCATGTTTTGTATTACATCAAAAATTCCAGCTTCCAAAAGGCAATACTAGGAGGCCAGTGCTGTTGCTTGGAGGAGAGCCTGATCTGCGCTCCCTTCTGTGCCATTTTGCGGTCCCCATCTGCTGCGGCCAGGACAAGGAAAAACACAGTCTGTCCACTGCTCTTCTCCACCCTGCTTAGCTCCAACCCCTGAAGAATGAACGCAGATCTCAGTTACAGCTGCACATCCAAGGGTTTGCCAAATATTCCTCTGATTATCTGGGTAACAACTGCACTAACCCAGTCTTTGAGACTTTGGGCTTGCTAAAGCCTCAAGCTGTACAATGACCGAAGGTAACTGCCATGCAGTTTCTTAATCATTTTCATCCTTTATTTCCCCTTCCAATGAACACCCCAAACTCTGTGTTATGGGGTTGGGTTACCATTTCATTTGCTCTCCTACCAACCCTTAGATCTCTGACTACCACAGCTTTAAAAGGAGGAGCAGGGGATGTCCACACACCACGCAACATCACTGCTGAAATGCAGGTGCCGATAAGCTGTCAGTGCCTCTAGGCCTGGAAGGCCTTAAATCAGTATCCTGAAGTGCTTTCTGCAATTCAAGGAGCTAGATACTGAGCACACACTTCAGCAGCCAAAAATTTAAACGCTCTTGTGCTTCATCTGTGCTTTGACTCATCCACCTGAAGCATTTACTCTTTGGCACATGGGCAGTCTGAACAGTCTGCGCAACACCTGGTGCTCAGTCGTACAAAAAACCTCTGGGCTCTACTGAAATATTAATAGCGATGGCAAGGAAGTCAACAAAACCTTCCAGCATCTCTTCCCCAGTCAACTCCCATGCCAGACAAACAGACATGAAGGAAAGGGGTGAGAAACTCATCCTGGCTGGTTGGATCCTTGGTGCCTTCAGCTCTCAACACAGCCATACAGTAGACGTACAAACAAAGGCCGGCACGGCAGTCAGTGACCTACTTTCCCTCCCTCGCATGCGGTACTCTGCCATTGTGAAACTGCCACTGAATTTCAGCTTCATAACGATGATGAGAGGGATTTCAAGCAGCCACACACTGTACGGCTAACGGTGCGACGGCAGCCACTGCTCCAGCATCCATGCCTTCTGCCAGGGAGCCTCTGCCGTGCTGGGCTCCGGCTGCCGCATGGGGCAGCAGCACAGCCCTGCGGGGCAGCGGGCTCACACAGCAACCCACCCACGTCCCCAGAATTGCTATTTCCCCCTCCTTCCCCTCAAGATCTGCCTTGACACCTATAGCTAAGTGACTACACTGAAGTTTCTTCCCCATCCTCTCTGGATTTAAAGGCCTTTATGTTGCTGAGAACACTGCTGCCTCCCTGCTGCCTGGCACTGACCATGCGATTAATCATAGAATCATAGGGCTGGAAGGGACCTCTGGAGATCATCTAGTCCAACCCCCTGCCAGAGCAGGTTGCACAGGAACGCGTCCAGGCGGGTTTGGAATGTCTCCAGAGACGGAGACTCCACCACCTCTCTGGGCAGCCTGTGCCAGGGCTCTGTCACCCTCAAGGGAAGAAAGTTCCTCCTCATGTTTAGGTGGAACTTCCTATGCTCAAGTTTGTGCCCATTACCTCTTGTCCTGCCACCGGGCACCACTGAAAAGAGCCTGGCCCCATCCTCCTGACACCCACCCTTTCAGTATTTATAAGCGTTGGTAAGGTCCCCCCTCAGCCGTCTTTTTTCCAGACTGAAGAGACCCAAATCCCTCAGCCTTTCTTCATCAGAGAGGTGTTCCAGTCCCCTCATCATCTTGGTAGCCCTTTGCTGCACCCTCTCCAGCAGTTCCCTCTCCTTCTTGAACCGGGAAGCCCAGAACTGGACACAGTACTCCAGGTGCGGCCTAACCAAGACAGAGTAGAGGGGGAGGATGACCTCCCTCCACCTGCTGGCCACACTCTTCTTGATGCACCCCAGGATGCCATTGGCCTTTTTGGCCACAAGGGCCCATGGCTGGCTCATGATCATCCTGTTGTCCACCAGGACTCCCAGGTCTCTTTCCACTGAGTTGCTCTCCAGCAGATCAGCCCCCAACCTGGACTGGTGCAGGGGGTTATTCCTCCCCAGGTGCAGCACCCTACACTTGCCCTTATTGAATTTCATAAGGTTCCTCTCCACCCAAATCTCCAGCCTGTCCAGGTCTCTCTGTATGGTGGCACAGCCTTCCGGTGTGTCAGCCACCCCCCCAGCTTTGTGTCATCATCAAACCTGCTGAGGGTGCACTCTATCCCTTCATCCAGGTCATTGATGAATATATTGAAGAGGACTGGACCCAGCACTGACCCCTGGGGAGCACCACTCATCACTGACCTCCAACTAGACTTAATGCATCAACCAGGCAAAGCATCATGATCCAGCTGCAGCCACTGGTGTGTGTTGCTTATAGCGGTTCTGCAGAAGGCAGCCCAGTCAGACAAACTCAGAGATAAACAACTATTTGATCAATTTACTTTAAGTAGGAAACATTGGTGCTCAGCACAGCTCTGAAATGACCTAACGGGTGCCTAAGTGTGGATCTGGGAGCCTAACTTCAGGCACATGATTTTGACAAGGTTGGCTTAGAGCCCACATAAGGATCCCAAAATCAGCCGTGCAGCATCTGCAGCACACAAGAGCTCACACTGGGCAGCTGAGTCTCCTCCATACACCAAGAGGCTGGTCCTTCACAGGAGCTTCACTGCCAGCTGTGCCCACATCACCTCCAAGCAGGACATTTTCGGGCAGTTATTGAGTGGTGCTATCCCAGTGAGGCATGCTTCAGACCAAAGAGTCTAGAGGCTAAAGAGGGTGAGCTCAGCCCGTTTGTGCAGACGTGCCCCTGCTGCAACCATTGTCAGCAGCTTCTACATAGCAAAAATGCCTCTCCATTGTCTGGGCAGGTTTGAACTCAGGCTCAAGGAGACCTGGCCATTGCAGATCCCAACTCTTGTTCGCCTGCGCGAAGGATGAGCTGGCCGGACAGCCTTTCCTTAGGGCTGATGACAGGGTTTCCCTGCATTACCATTTCCCACTTATTGTTGCAGCCCTAGGGAAACTTTCAAGTCTATACTGGTTAAAAACATCCTACTAGGTAACTTTAATTGTGATCTTCAAATGGGGGTCTATTATGTTAACTCCAAGGCAAGCCTCATCCAGTACCTCCATACAATATAATGTTAGATGAAAGGGGAATAATGAAGGAAGTCCTCCCAATCTTACAAGAACAGATTGATCCCCAGCTGTTTTTCTTTTCCCTCCTATGATTACAGAATAAGAAATAGCCGTAACTGCCACCAAACATTGCCCTGCACTACCCTGGTCAAAATGCACTAAAAGGGATTTCAATGTTTTGATAATTTGATACCTACTGAGGTTAGCAGAGTCCCCTGGAGCACTCCTCCTTTTTCTGCAAAGGGACTCGTTGTGCAATACCATCTTGGTATTGCACAGTCCTTTTCTTAAAAAAGACACTATGCTATTAATGTAATTAGCTGATTAATCTTTCAGCCTCACTTAGCATTAAATAATCACCGGATGCAGAATACTTTCTCCTCAAAGAGAGTGCACCTCAAGTGTTTATCCAGCACACTAATGCAAGGGATACCACCAGCAGTCCAACTGGTGGTCAAGAAGGAAAGCAAACAGTACTGCTGAGCACACTAGGGACAAGCAGGTATTGAAAAATACATCAAAGCCAAAACCACAATACTCATCCCTTTATACTTACCACCTCCTCAGGATGAGACAATTCCCGTTTTCGAACTATAAAAGAACTTTAAAGGAATATGCTGAAAATACACACAGAGGAGTGATTCAAGTGTCTCACAGAACTTAAGGTCAAGAGCACGCTGCTTGACTCATCAGTTCAGGCCATGAGCCAGTTCAGGCCAAATGGCTCCTGGATCCGGCCCACCGTCTCTAACTGAGCTCCAGCACCTCTCCCACAGAAGCACCCTGTTGTGAAAGCAGGTGCCAGCCATGCATCACATTTCTGGCTGAGTTCTTCCCCATAGTTAATTGCCCTCACTGTGAAAAGAAAAATTCAAGTATTTCCTTCAGTTCTGCTTTCCAGTACACCGGGTCTCGTTACACCTCCACCTGATAGACTGAAGTACCACCTAGTTTCAGTAATCCTCTCCCTATGCAGGTACAAACAGACCACGAACAAATACCTTTTTCATTATTACTTTCACTTCCTCCCATCTGAGAGTGGGCTGTAGGGGTTTTTTTTTTCCAGTTTCTCTGAAAAACAACGCCTACTTTCTGGCTTGCAAAAATTACAGGGTTTGGTCATCAGGTGAAATTTCCTTAAGCTCGCAATTTTCGTTTAAGTTGCCTCCTCCAAAGCTTTTGTTTTCAAATCACTTGCTCATAAATGGTGTAAATGATATGAGATGCCAAGACCCTCGTCCCATTTTCCCTGCAATGGGACATGCACAGCGATCAGAAGGATATGGAGCAATACGCAAACAAGTGAGCAATGCCTGCTACTCGTCTTTAATAAAATGCTGTGGGTTTATGTGTCTTCAAAGAAGCAAAACCTCCCAAACCTCCACCGAAAGATTTACCTGAACCAATGCTCAGAATGAAGGCCCTGCTGCAATGTTTTAAAACTTACTGTGAAGCTGTTAAAAAAAAAAAAAAAGCGCCACCAAAACACAAGACAGCTAGAAAGCATGCACGTTAATTCTGCAAACTTTATTAAGAAAGGATAGTTCACGATAATTATTGCCAGTAATATACTACCAGTGTACTAGCACTTTCTGCTGTTCCCCACTCCCGGGTGAGACTACAACGTAACCCAAATGGCTCTTGCAACCTTAAAGCAATCCTGCTTTCCACTTTTAACAGGCCCTTAAGAAGACAGTCAGTATTTCAGACAGGAAAGCTCATCTTGTTCCTCCTTTCACTTCAACCAAGTGTCAAGGAACAAAATGAAGTGGGACTTAAGTATCCTGCCACCAGGACAGGCACCTCAGAGCATCCAGAGCACCCACACGCCTCTCCCCACGCCCTGAGAATATGACACCATCAATTACTAATCATATTTAGCTCATGTAATTAATTTAGCTACATACATAGGCCACTAGCATTATCTTCAGAGCAGAGTTTCCCCTCTGTCACTCATATAGGGGAAGAAAAAAAAAAAAATCCAAATTAATTTTATTATTGCGTTTACAAAGTAATATGCACCAGAACAAAAAAAGTTTTAGTGACACTCAAACAACAATCTGCCTCCTCATTTGCAGCACTTCAGGCAAAACACACAAACAAACAAAATCGCATTCTCCATCTCGTCTCTGGCTTTTGTTGTTGTTGTTAAGTTCCAGCAAAATCCCTTCAGGCATATTAGAATGCTGCAAGGGCATAATTAAACCTTCAATGACCCTGAAGGATATTACCTTTCACAACAGGAACGGGAAAGACAGTCCTATACTTCTCCAAGGACCAGATCTGCTAAGCGTAACACTTATCGCTCCCTGACTTGAGCTTTCATTTTGTAAATGTGTAACTAATGGTGATTAATACTAAACACACAAGATGTAATGGAAACCTTCGTATGCCAGCAACACTGGGACACTGGGGATCCCAAAAGGATCACCAAGGCGTGTTACCATGCATACACCTCTCATATTCCCTGCAGAACTCTCCTGAGGTTGACAGAAGCGCCCTCTCCCCTATGAGAGATAACTTCCTACCCTTCTCCAAAACGGTGCATGGCTCCAAGACAGTGTCGCAGTGTCAGTGCTTTGGTCTGTGTAGTTAGCGTTGCACTGATTTACAGACTCAATCTGGAGGCTTTTCCCTGATTTCTTATCTACATTTCTAATCAGCTAGGGTGGATGGTCTCACCAGGTTCATGGTGCTTTCCTTCAGCCCAAGGAACCTGCCGGACACCTCTTGCATCCAGCCAAAAATCCATCCTCCTGGACACCAGAAATGAAAAAATATAAACGAAGCCAACCTACTATGGCTCTTCCCATAGGGTGATCTATGAACTCATAAAACTTGAGAACTCAATCAATAGGTAATGAAGTAAAACAGCAACGATGGGAGGCCGCTCAGCTGATGGCCGTTCCTTACAAGTCTGTGCTGAAAAGATCCAGTTCACTTATTCAGAAGAGCTCTGACCCCCCGACCAACGTTGATTGATGTACAATGTAAACATGTAGTCTGGTGGCCAAGCTTCAAGCTCTTTTTTATTTTAATCACTTCCTTGGTTGTTTTTTTGTTTTAACTGAATTCCTGAATCGTGATCTCTCTGCGCATTAGTAAATTCCATCTTGATTTATCAAGACTCAGGCTTCAGCCAGCATATTTAATATCTATGCCTATTTGTTACCATTACTAGCACCGAAATCCTTGTAGCCCTACGCGCTTATTGTCAGATTAGTTTAGTCAACATGGTGGATATAATGAGGCACAATGCACTTCAGGGTCATCTTAACATTAGAGAGAGCCTCTGCTCCACGTAATCACTGCAGCGCACAGGCATATCTGCGACAGCACTTGAATGAAGGAAGATCTAAAGGCTGGAACTCGACATATCCCAGCAGATGTCATCTACCTTGACTTGAGCAAGGCTTTTGACACTGTCTCTCATAATATCCTCCTTAGGAAACTGAGGAAGTGTGGACTAGAGGAGGGGACAGTGAGGTGGATTGAGAGCTGGCTGCGTGACAGGACTCAGAGGGTTGTGATTAATGGAGCAGGGTCGAGTTGGAGGCCTCTAACCAGTGGTGTCCCCCAGGGTCAATACTTGGACCAGTATTGTTTAACGTATTCATCAACGACCTGGACGAGGGGAGAGAGTGTATGCTCAGCAAGTTCGCTGATGATACCAAACTGGGAGGGGTGGCTGAGACCCCAGAGGGCCGTGCTGCCATCCAGCGTGAGCTAGACAGGCTGGGGAGCTGGGCAGAGAAGAACATAATGAGCTTCAACAAGGACAAGGGCAGGGTCCTGCACCTGGGGAGGAAGAGTGTCAGGCAGCAGTATGGGTTCGGGGTGGACCGGCTGGAAAGCAGCTCTGAAGAAAAGGATCTGGGGGTCTTGGTAGACAGTAAATTATCCATGAGCAAGCAACGTGCCCTTGTCGCCAAGAAGGCCAGCGGAATTCTGGGCTGCATAGGGAAGGGTGTGGCCAGCAGGTCAAGGCAGGTCATTCTCCCCCTCTGCTCTGCACTGGTGAGGCCACAACTGGAGTACTGTGTCCAGCTCTGGGCTCCCCAGTTCAAGAGAGACAGGGAACTGCTGGAGAGAGTCCAGCATAGGGCAAAAAAGATGATGGAGGGACTGGAGCATCTCCCTTATGAGGAAAGGCTGAGAGAGCTGGGACTCTTTAGCCCGGAGAAGAGAAGGCTGCGGGGAGACCTTATGAATGTTTACAAGTATCTAAAGGGTGGGCTGAAGGAGGATGGAGCCAGGCTCTTTTCAGTGGTTGCCAGTAAGAGGACGAGGGGTAACGGGCACAAGCTGGAACATAGGAAGTTCCGATCTAACATGAGGAAAAACTTCTTCACGCTGAGGGTGAGAGAGCACTGGAACAGGCTGCCCAGGGAGGTTGTGGAGTCTCCTTCTCTGGAGACTTTCAAGACCCACCTGGATGCAGTCCTGAGTAATGTGCTCTGGGCAATCCTGCTCTAGCAGGGGAGTTGGACTAGATGATCTCTACAGGTCCCTTCCAACTCTGAAAAATTCCGTGATTCCGTGATATCCCCAGCTTCCATTTATACTATCAACACAATCATCTGGTCATCTGTCCTTTTCTTTGACAGCTGTTATATCTGCAATTAAAATCTGAATCAGTGGGGGCTATTTTAAGAACAAAGAAGGTATTTCAGCTTGGTGGAGCGCTCCAATTTTGGGTAGGATATGCTACAATCAGCATTCCAGCTCATTAGAACAGCTTTGCTGTGGACTATTCGTTCTGAAAGCGTTCTGCAACTGTATACACACAACACACGAGCCACTCAGCACCGGCGTTTGCTGAAATCCAGCCAGCTTCGTGCTGCCCTTGCACACGAAGGAACTTGCACGACAGCCCTTTGGGGTCAGAGGAACAATTTGAGGGAGGTAGCATGATTCCTCGCTGGGGACTGGGAATGGTAATACCCTCCTCTCTTGCATGAAGCATCACAGAAACATCGGCCCAGCGACCAGACATGGTCAGGAATTTGGTCCGTGCTGCACCCGGGAGGTACCATTTGAAGTGCTCTTGCTTCTCCCTCTTCTCCGGGGCAGCAACAGCTGCTGCTTTCCTCTTCCAAAGCCCTACACAGCACACTGAAACCCCATTAAAAACCAAATCCCTATCAATAACCAAATCCCCTATTGGAATAAAAACAGACGTGGCAAGACAACGGATTTTAGAGATACTTAAGAACCATACTTCAACTGGATCCTGAGAGCTTAAAATTCAGGATTTTAGACCCTAAAAGCACATCTGCACTGCAGAGGGAACCCTGAACAGATCCCCAGATGGGGATGTAGCATGGGGCAGACGTGCCCATCTCTCTGCTCTGAGCACATCTCAGAGGTGAGGCAAGGAGGGATTCAGCACAGGAGATGCTGCCCACCTTGATTTGAAAGGAGGCATGGAGCCATGTTGCTCACACACCAAGGCACGTTGTAAATTCAGCCATTTCTGCAGGCATGCCTGTATATGTCAGGACTCAAATATGCACACGAGATGTCCAATACAACTGGTTTTAAATGCTACGGTATCTTTTGTCTGTAAAGATACTTACCAAGTGTGGAAAAAAGAAATTCTAGATCTCCAGAAAGAATCATCATCTTGCTTGGAAATGCTTTTAAAATGGCATTTAGAAGAATACACTTTCAAGAAGGGTGAAAATAGGTAGATCCCGTGCACTGCAAGAGTTTGGTGCAGCTCAGGAAAAAAATAAAAAAAAGACGTTAGGCTTTGCTTCTCTCAGGTTGGATATCCAAGATGATTAGAGAACCCAAGTCACTATTTGTATTTATTTCCCTATTCTACCTGTTCAGAGAGATGTGTTCTCATAAGACCAGACACAAACTCCCTACCACAGTGCCAGATTAAGGCAGAGAGATTTTTATTTTTTTTATGGTTTATAAAAGGGAAACCCCCCCCCCCCCAAAAAAAAAAAACACAAGAAAACTTGGATTCTTCTCTCATTTAGTGTTTCAGCTCCTTTCATTTATTTTTCCAGCTTCCCTTTGCTAAGATTTATTTTAACAATATCCAGTTATTAAATGCAGTAGATAGCATGAGACTAGAGATAAGTCTGCAAAACATGACAGCAAAGCAAATTAAAATAGTGGAAGCTGTCAGTGCACACCTAACCCCTGCGTAATGCCAAACGCCTGTTCTGCTGCAATGGTACACTGCTGAAGAATTAGATACAAGCACATCCCAACGGGATTTATCATAGTGAATTTGGTTTAATACATGGCTACCTTTCAACTCGTCTTTATTGCATTTTCTCCTAAAAAAAAAATTTCCAACTTCCTTAGCAATGGATATATTGAATGGATATATAATGGATCAGTATCAAATAAATTTCTGTTTTGCCAGGAAAGAATAAAAAAATGTGAAGCACCACACTGCATTAAGATACAGACGTCTCTTTCTCCTTGCATAGCAAGCTATCACCTAATTAACAGACGCATACAAAAGTATCAGCTTCCCAAGCACTGGGACATGGTGGCATCTGGGACGCATCTTGGAAGCTAAAAGAGATCCATGCCCTTCTGCACCAACCATGATGTGCTACCCTAAAGCTCCTAACATGTCAGTAGACATCTCTGTTTAGGCAACCCAACTCCAGCCTTCATGCCTATTTAAGCATCGCAGTGCTCAGTGAGCATTGCACCAGTTGGCTTTGGGCCTCAGTCATTTGCGTGCTCTCCAAAAAGAGCCCATGGATGCTGCCAGCACAGCGGATACTAGTCAGAAGCTTTCTAAAGGAGTCGAGATGGAACAGGAATACAGACTGCATCCAGACACTCTCAGAATGACAGACAGCTGATCAGATAACTCCTTAACCCAAAGGAAAATAAAATACTCATGAATTTTCATACTGCATGAAGTCATTACAAAGAGCAAGGTTGTGAGTACGTGGTCTCTGCCAGCGTGGGTGTACTGTTTGGGTCCCTGTATTTGGCACCATCTACTGCACCCATCACTTGTCTTCTAGGAAGAGATTAAAAACTGAAGCTCTGAGGACAGGCTTTCACTAGATTAGCTCAAAAATTCTCTTTTGCTTGCAGATCACACCAATTAAGCACAGAGCAAAGAGAAATGTACTGACTTGGGATGTGGACAGCCCAAATTCAGGCCCCCGCACCACTTGATTCAAAGTAACTGGGATAAGAAAACGTGTTTGAGTCCAAAAAGGTATCTTAATTGCAGTACCCTGACGCTTCCGATTTCACGGAAAGGAAGGAAAGCAGAGCGCGTTCAGACTGGTACAGAGTAAAGTCAGATTTCAATCTCTGCAAGTTACCGAAAGCACAACTGCATTTCTCCAGTCAGCTCGACGCTTCCGAGCAGAGTTAGCACAGATAAAAGCACCTGGGACTAACTCAGTCTTGCCAAGTTGCCAACAGTCGCGTTGCCCATATGTCTCTATAACCTTCCTTGGCTTCCTTTGCCTTTAATGTCCCTGTGTGAAAAGTCACAAGGACTTTTTCATTGCTGGGTCAAGCACTTCTCTGATTCTTTGCCAGCACATCAGGAAATTCATCCACTTTGGGTGGTACCCAGGGAAAAATGCAGGAAATCTCTGGAGACCTTATTGGTACTCAGCTGGATTTTGCCTGAGTCTTCGCTGGAAGTGGGAGGGATCCCAGCTTCAGTGAAAGCAGAATATGGGCTCTGAGCCATCTCCAGTACAGCCAGCCTGAAAACATCGCCGCACGCAAGCAGGGGTTTTCTGCGTGGGCACAAGAGAAGTGAGACCCAGGATTACGAGCAAGCAGAAGGCAGCACATACTCTGCAGATTAGGCACGTTACCAGTGAGCTGGGCCAACCCTGCTGCTTCTCACTGGTCATGGAGAAGCAGCTCGGGCTTGGTTAGCACAAGCAGTACCGCTGTGCTTCTCGGTTACATCCTGACCTCGCAGCTCAGGACAAGACCCCGAAGCCAGAAAATGCAGCCCTTGTCTCTGCAGCAGCAGTAGCTTAATCACAGCAGCGCTCTCACTTGCGGGAGAATAATAAATCAGCACAGGAGATGCAACATTCGCCATCAGAAAGCAAGGCCATCAGTCTATTCATCTATCTGTTCATGGGCAGCTCCTCAAGTAAAACATCAGGAATCTTGTTTAAAGAATGAAAACAGTGAGAAACAGAAGTGATTTGTTCGGTTGGCTTTTTTTCCTAAAAGATATCTTTACTTGATGTCAGGCAAATGTTATCCGATGCCCTGCCTCCCGGAGCAGCCTTCTCACCTCCAGTCATATCCCCTCAGGTGGTGGGATCCTGCTTAAAAGTGAGGAATTAAGGTCACAGTGCCAATGTGTAATATGTTGGCAACAAACCAAGCACCGTAACAGAGAATGCATAATGTAAAATGAAGAAAGACTTTTTTTGCATTACATTGTCTCAGGTTTAAAATTACAAGGTTTTATTCTTAATGATGGTATGGGTAAAGTGATTTGCCTGAACAGCCTGTGTATGGTACCCCTTTACATGAAGGCTTTGAGCACCCTGCTTCACTGCTCCATTACCCTCTGGAGGTAAAAAGAAAAAAAAAAAGCTATTAATAAGTCATACACAGAGTATATTCAGGATGCAGAGGCATGACACTACACCTTCAGAGACACAAGTTCACAGTCCCCCAAAAGCCGTCTCCTGTCAGTCCATCTGCAGCGATAACCACACCACGCCCTACGTTTCGTCAGATTCAGAAATTTGTGCTTTAACCACGCTTCAGCAACGGACTAGTGAAGTTCAGGTGTTTCTGAGACCTTTGGGTGCCTCATGAAAACAGCAGCCAGCACTTACTTACTCACAGACAACATGTATTCGTTTGTCTTCGGCAAGAGGAGAGGTGCCGGGCACTCCTGGCAAAATTCACCACAGTCTCCATATCTGCCATAGTCTCCTCTGCTGGCCTCAGATTCTCACACAGAAAGGAAATAGTTAACTCTCTTGCATTTGTTCTTGACAAGCATTTTGGACTACATTTTGCTACTGCACGCAATAGCCGACCTCTCCTCATCTCATTAAGGCTGTACTGATGTGCGACGCAGTCACAAAATACAATTTCACTCCCAAGCCCTGCTTTATTCTCATTCAATGCTATGCCAAGCTCAAATTTAAGAAGGTCACAACGCTTTCTTCAGCACAAACAGAAGTGAAGAACAACTTAAAAACAAACGACAAACCCAAAATGTTATGGCACTTTTCCTCTCTCGAGTCTAGCACTGTACAGTAACAAAAAGTCTGGAACATTTCCACAATGAAAATATGTAAATTAATTACTCTCTTATGCTGATTGATGCAAGTGATTTTGGTTGAGAACAATGCAAGTCACCCACAGTTTACAAAACAATATGTCAATAACATGAGCTAGACCTGCTGAAGAAAATATTTGTTGTAGCCTAGAGCTATTTTTGCACATGCGTAACCTTGAGTTACAGTTTTCGGAAAAAAAAAAATAAAATACCACTTCCACATTCTGATCAGCAACGAGTAAGTTGAGACTTGCTTTTCCTCAAGTACCGAGGAATCTATTAATGTATCAGACAAAAAAATAAAACACCAAAGGAGGTTACAGAGAGCACATTATCATCCTTCATGATCCCAGCAAATGAGAAGTGCCAAAATTGAAAAATTTACAGAAAAAGCTTTTTTATCAAGAAAGTAAAAATGCTTCAAGGCGTCAAGTGTTACTCTCTCAGCATGTTTTCTCCTCCTCCAACCCCCCCCCCCCAGCATATTTGCATGAAGGAAAAAAAAAAATAACCTTTATAAACAAAACATCATGACAAATAAAGCTTTGCTGTGCATCAAGCCTTTAAAGCACTTCATAGCACCTTCTGGAAGGGCCAGAACTGCTCCAGCCCAACCCACATCTACCCCCCCGGCTGAGCAACAGGATACAAGCCACGCTGGGGAGGGCAAGAGGAACCCATCAGAGGTGTTGGTAGAAAAAGGATTCAGGGCTGAAGATGATCAGCCAGCTGTGGTTAAAGTCTTTTCATGTTGTTTCAGGTGTGACATATCAATAACTATCCATAAGATGCCAACGGTCAGGACCTGCAGGTACATCACCTCCTGAGATACGGGTAGGACAAGCTGGACCTTCACACGGAGGAGCCCAGCTTGGGGCATGCAGGTCTTGAAACCACAACGCAGCGATCCCATAACAATTAAGGGGTTTGCTGGTTTGCTCTTTGTAAGACTAGGGCAAACTAAAATGAGTCATAAGTACCAGAAAGCTTCAAATATGCAAATATACACTGCAAAGAATCAAAACATTTACCCGACACCTGCTTGCTGGAGGATTTAACTCAGTCAACAAAATTCTCGGGTAACTCCCTGCTGAGTACCCAGCTTTTTGTCACCATCTCAGCTTCTGGGAATGAAGGTTCTGGGATTTCTGTCAGAAAACTGTCTCCCAGTCCTATCTATTTCTTGTGTTAATTTTCAAGAGCGAGATGGGAGAAAACTGTGAAGTTTCACATTCCTCTCCAATCCAAGTTGCTGGAGAAAGCTCACTTCGTCACCTCCTCCCTCCTTTCAGAGCTTTTCCTGAGACAAGAGCTATAGGAAATCTTATTTTGTTCACTCCCCTGAACTTGCAGCATCCTGTATTACAACCTCTCTCGGGAATAACTCTGGCATCGCTCAGTGGCGTGTGCTGCTCCCCGAACGGGCACCAGCCACGAAGGGGAGCGGGGGGACAACAGCCACCCCCACCAGCCACAAAGCTCCCAGTATCAGCTGCAGAACAGACCGTGGGTCCTGCTAACTTCCCTCTGCAGCTGCTAGGAAAAGTATTTCAGCTGCTGATCTGCATTACATTAAGTTGTTGCCCTAGAAACATAAGTGATATTACAAATTCAAGCTTAAAAAAAAAAAAAAAAAAAAACAACAAAAAAAAAAACCCTGTATTTCGCAAAAACTTTGTGCTTCTCGCTATACCTTTCCCCCTCCCCTCTACTTCTTAAAAGGCCTAAAACCCAATAAATGCAAATAAAATCATGGAAACACATGAAAAAGCCTTCCAATTACAGACAGGGAGCAATTTCCAAGCACTAATAATACCTGCATCTTATTGGTCATCATATTGAGATCTAGCAAACTAAAACCGTTTTTGCAATGGGGTCACATTATTCAAGTCCAATTAACGGTGGATGTAAAACTGAAATGAGATAAACACCACTTTAGCTAGCAGTCTTATTGAGTCTGTGACATTACCAAAGATCAAAAGAAGCATCTTAAGCAAGCTATTCTCACTGCAAAATAAATAAATACATTTTAATGAGAAGGAAAATATCCTGTGCGTCAAGAATTAGCAACTTGAATGTGGAACAAGTCTGCCTGACTGTAATGGAAAACAGACCTTAAAAATATCAGATTAACTAGAAGCTTGCAACAACAGCTCACCCTATCACTTCCTAAAGCTCAAAATACATAAAGAAATGTAAACTAATATATATTCTATTTCTGCGGGATACATATTTTTTTCTACTCACCTCCTCATAGATGGATATTACTTCTGCATAGGTGTATTATCTCTCTGTATTTCTATTTCCAGAAAGTAATGAAAAAAATTGTATTAATCTGCGGCCAACTCAGAAACAGGAAAAAAAAGAGTCCCAAAAGTCACCTCTCTGCCTCCTTAGCGAACTTAGACCGGATATCAGATCAGAATGAAGATGCTAAATCAGAAAATGCAACATTTTTAAAAGGCACATGTGATGACTTTTATAAAGTAGGGAAAGCAAAGAGAAAAATCTTCAATCTCTTAAGAAAAAAAAAAAAAAGTCTTGAAAAATTAATTCCAAAGATGACTGACTAAGATCACAACTTATGGGATGTATCTTTACTGTACAAAAAGCAAGACAGAAAAAAACCCAATCAAAATACATTTTGGAGTTCTTTTCACCCACTGACTTGCTAAAGCTACAAAAGGCAAAACCAGGCAGAAATCACAGAAAGGAAGGAAGACTTCTACCCAACTGCAGCCTGGGCTCGCGTTACAAATACCCATACTACACCAAAACAAGATCCACACCAAAGCGTGTAACGTAATTATTCTTCATCCATTGAGCTGATGATGACTCCTCCTGAAGTGACATACTGTTCTAGAGCTGCGCTATAAAACTAATGATATTACGGACTCTAGTTTTGCTTGCTTCATTTTCATGAACGTGCCAACATACACGGCACGTAGTATTTTCCCCTTTCTATTTTAGGCTGAGATTTTACAGTAAAGCTAAAATTTCTCTCAGACAGTTTCATCTCATACCAGAGATTTTCTTAGGCCAGTTTTTCACTTGTCTTTGTGCACTACCACCTAAAGCCGATGTTTTTGCACAAACATCCTTTAATGCTTACAACAGGGAAATAAAAACCTGATGCAGGAGTACGTAGCCTAAAGAAGCTAATGCCATGTGAGATTAGGGATGTTTCCAGCTGGATGCTGCTACCCCAGGTTGAACACAAAGCACCAATGAAGATGGGGCGGGGGAAGAAAAAGAAAAAGGCAGATCCTTTTTATTGTAAATTCATTACAACCAACAAAGCCACCGAGAAATACAAATACGAACGCTCCCAAATATCAAGGTTATTTTGAGAGACAGTTGTGCGATGAGGTAGTTCTAAAATCCCCCGTATGACAGGCTGCAGGAAAAAGATCCTACGGCAGAGACAAGCTGCCACACTGCTCCAGGGGCAACGGAGCCGCATCCACACCTCTAATCATTTCTTTAATGTATAACTTGCATTCGTTTATCCCAACAATTCTATGGATTCAGTCAATAACTTGAAGAAGACTGAACTTGTCTTTTAGTCACAGTCATTTGGCGGGTGGACTTTCATTACTCCTGCCACTGATGCCACGATACAGCTGTGCATTAAATGAAGAATGATTTCTTCTCTGAAACTACCCGCTCCAAAATATAATCCTGTAATACACCAAGAAATTATTTTACTATGTCACACCCCCTTAGTACTCCATAACTAGTTTTACATACCTCTGGAAGGCTCTAGAAATTGCTTGTGCAACATCCTTAGCCTGCAAAATAACAGGATGACTCAGTTAATTTATTTACATTTTCTGTAATTTGGCATTTGAGCCCACAGAGACATTACTTTGTTGTCATCTCCACTCAAATTCTGCCTTGTTAGCGTCTAGAGAAATCAATGCCATGAAGCACTTCATTTTTATAACTTCATCTTCTTTCAACCTAGGGCTTCATTAACGTGAAAACTAAACAGGTACACAGCTCGCTGTCTCTCCACGCGTTAAGTAAATTTATACAGATGTAAAAAGAGAAAAATTAGATGAGGATGCTTGCTAATTCCGTGCATGCACACACATATTTTTTATTAAAGCGTCCCATTCAAGTTTATGAAAGCTCTTTAAACGGGAGAAAAACAGGTTTTGATGGGCAACAACCATCTCTTTCTTGTCATTTCTTTTCCCCCTTGTTCCCTAAAGAACGGAAAAAAGTATCAGAAGAGTGAGAAATGGGAGAAATGCACTCTAAAGTTTTAAAATGTTTCTACACAATTCCATTTGGGTGAAAATCCTTTTCTATCAAAACCAAAGCAACCGAAGAAAAAAAAGTAAAAATGTAGAGGTTCCAAAGCATTTTCAAAAAATGGATAACTCAGGATTTCTCATCGTATTTCCCACGGAAACAGCAGATTGGGCTCCCCAGGGTGCTGACAAGTCTCCTCCTGCAGCTTTGTATCCACCAGTCAGCCCCAGAGCACTCCTGTCTGACCAGTACCAACGCATATCCCACCCGCTGCTGTCACCTCACCAACATCCCCCCTCTGTGCAGTAACAGTTCAGTTCTTCCAGTTGTTTCAAGTTTCCTACATTGAACTACCACTATTATAATTCCTCACTTGATAAGAATTAGTTTGCATAAAGATAGGTTTGAAATTTTTCGTCCTAAAAATAAAAGGATGGTTAATACTAATAGATTTGATTCTTATTTATATTGACTTGTCCATATTCTGATCCATTAATTATTCTCCCCTTCCATTAGCCCTAGGATGTTTCCAAAAAAGCTAAGCTATACGGTCACACATCCCCCAGCAACCCTTTCCTACACTACCTTATGTGATCCCCAGATATACCATGATGATCGCTGGCTTCTTTCAAGCACTTAAAACCTCCAGCGCCAGAACTTCATTCATAACCACATCACAGCTAAATAACGAGATTTCCCAGTGCAAAATGGAAGCACAAGAATGCTCCCATTTTGCCCTGCCAAACCCCAGTCCCTCTTTCAGTGACCTCCTCATTACGTGCAAAATAATTGGACTCTTACCCTCGTGTTCATCGGGGAGAGGGAATTGGTGTCGTCACTTGCTCATCACGCAAACAGCTTTCAGCAGGTCCTGAATCAGGGCACCCCAATCCCTGCGCACGCCCCGTGACCGCAGCCCCGTGCAGGGGGGTCCCGCGGTCCCTCCACCACCCAGGCAGCGGCACAGTTTGCCTTGCACAGGACACACAGAGAGATGGTGCCTCGCACCGAGGTCAGCAATCACATGTGCGAGAGAATAATCTTGCACGGCCTCAATTAATCTGCTTTAGCCCCTCCATCCATAAAACCCCAGACAATGGGTTTGGCTACCTCTGCATGAGAATGCAGGGCTGACACCAGCTTTATCTTCATTTCCAAAATCAGAATATAAGACGCTTTCTACAATTTTGACTAGGTGTCCAATACTCTTTGCTTTACACCACCAACCCCAGATTAAATCACCGCCTCTGCTTCAGCACCTTTCTTCCAACCTCACTGTGTGGGAACTGTAAGTCTGTCCAGGGTCTTTCTCAGCTCGCTGACCTACTTACTACCACAAAGACAAGCATTAACAGAATTTGCTTTCTCTTTTAATTTCTGCTATATTTTCCTTTCTAATTGCTGCTTCCCAACTACTGACTCTGCAAGTTAAGTGTGCTTACCTTTGTCAAGAACTTTTGTCCAAAAACTACTTTCAAAAAAACACAACGCCCACGTGCTCTCAATAGCAGGCACCTTCAGCAAAGCACATTAGCAGCTGCTAACCATCCTGCATCTTCATATTAAAAGAAACCTAGTAGTGGCACTGTCTCTCTTTTTTTCTTTACCTATAAAGACCTTTCTTTACTCTTTTTTCACCAATATAAATTTCTAACAGACGTTAGTGTGGTGGCACTACTGGAGGTCACTAAACCCACACAAGATGATAAATGGGGAATTTTTCTCACCTGATTTCAGCCAGTTAAAAGTTTTGTATCTAATCTAAGTTAGTCAACTCCACTGCCACTGTAATCAATATAAGAAGCATGAATCACTCATGCCAAGTGCCTTGCTAGGAAGGAAGGATGGAAGGAATCCCACCTGGAGGTGCTTCTCATTAACCACAGAGGGAGCCTCCGCTACTAGGCTGGGGTGACCCTTCATACATGGAATTCACCCATCTCCAGATCTGCTGATGATAAGGAGCCCAGGAGACCTGTCTTCTTCATGGAGGGGCACCCGTTCAGAGCCTGAACGAAGATAAAATGCACCTCTGTGAAGGCTCATGGATGACTTCTGACTACCTTAAAATATGGATCTCTTTTCTCTAGAGAAACACTACTTAATTACTTTTATGCTGTTATTAAGTGTCTCTTACAGGCAAAGAAAGAGCAGGAGGGAAATCTTGAGTTAAATCAACATGCACAGCATCCTAACCAACATGATCCTACTTCACTACCACGACAGAGCGGGGACAAGCTTATTCAATGCACAGGCAAGGATGTAGCCAGGGTTTGTACTGCTGGAGACACTCAGGAGCAGCAAGGCAACAAACTGGGATTTCCTCTTTTTTGGTATCTTCCCTTATGTACTCCTCGTTATACACATACATGCACATTCTGAACAGGGAAAGTCTAAGACTGCACAAGATAAAGTAAAACGACAAGGGGAAAGAGAACCCCAAAGGCTGAAATCACAAAGCTTTGGTTTTCAGTGAAAATGCAGGTGATTCTTGGTTCCAATCGAGCTGGAATCACGGAATCATGGAATTTTTCAGAGTTGGAAGGGACCTGTAGAGATCACCGATCCAACTCCCCTGCTAAAGCAGGATTGCCCAGAGCACATTACTCAGGACTGCATCCAGGCGGGTCTTGAAAGTCTCCAGAGAAGGAGACTCCACAACCTCCCTGGGCAGCCTGTTCCAGTGCTCTCTCACCCTCACCGTAAAGAACTGTTTGTTCGGAACTTCCTATGTTACAGCTTGTGCTCGTTACCCCTCGTCCTATTACTGGGAATCACTGAAAAGAGTCTGGCTCCATCCTCCTTCAACCCACCATTTAGGTACTTGTAAACATTCATAAGGTCTCCCCGCAGCCTTCTCTTCTCCGGGCTAAAGAGTCCCAGCTCTCTCAGCCTTTCCTCATAAGGGAGATGCTCCAATCCCTCCATCATCTTTGTTGCCCTATGCTGGACTCTCTCCAGTAGTTCCCTGTCCCTCTTGAACTGGGGAGCCCAGAGCTGGACACAGTACTCCAGTTGTGGCCTCACCAGTGCAGAGCAGAGGGGAAGAATGACCTCCCTTGACCTGCTGGCCACACTCTTCCCTATGCAGCCCAGGATTCCATTGGCCTTCTTGGCGACAAGGGCACATGGCTTGCTCATGGATAATTTACTGTCTACCAAGACCCCCAGATTAACAGAAAAACATTATGGCAGAGAAGAATGTGGATCCAAAACATCTTACAGACATCTCTGTGCTCTTCTGATCCTTGACAAAACCAGTGAGCACATTCCGTATTGGTTTATACTGAGGGAAATGGTGTATCAGCCAGCCTATGGCAAAAGGGAGAAGAGGGCTACCCAACAGAAACGGAGCTGAGGGGCCTGCAGTACCACCAAACCTATCCCAGGACTGCTCTCCTTCTGGGTCCAGCAGCTCTGTATATTAAGTAAAAGCTCCCACCCAAAGGAAACCACAAGTGTCGTCTTCCTTCTTGGGCAGAACTGCTGAGCATGGTCTGCAGCTCATCAGAAATTTGAGGACAGCTGAGTCCTGTAACGTACTCAGCCACTAACCCTTGTGTGGCCATAGAGCAAGTCAATTCATCTGCCTCAGCCACGATCCCTTCTTTTCTGAGATGGGAGTGAGTAAGGATCCTGTCCTTCCTCATGAAGCCTTTTGTTATTTGCCAGTAAAACAAACTACGTGCTTGTGGGCTGAAGCTGTGTCCCCAGCACATAGGTGCAACCAAGTCTCCTGAAGGGCCTGGCTCTGAAGCTCTGGGCAAGACCATACCAGACAGCAGCAGTTCAGGGCTGTTTAGCAGCATTTTGAGTCATTATCAGTCATTCCTATCAAACTGCTCCATAAGCTCCCTCCTTCTAAAGGTTCTTCTTCTGAAACACCCACACACTAAATACCAAGATATACTAAATGTTTTCTGGGAAGTCATTAGAGAAAGCTGTTATTAGAACAAATCACAGTCCCATGTCTCTGTAGTAGCAGTGCAGGTGGAGCACAAGTTTGTCCATTTAAATGAAGTATGAGGGCCTGTTACTAATCCCTTCCTAGGAGATACAGCTTTGGGACTTACTGCTGAAGGTGAGACAAGCCCACCAGGCCAACACCCGTATTTAAAACTTCACCCCCAGAGACACTGCAGACTTGTACAATACCAGATCTGCAGGTGATGGGCAATAACATCTCTCTCCAAATGAATTTGGGAAATATTCCCAAACTTGTAAAGAGTTTCAGAATTTCCACTTTTCCCTTCAGTTTCTTGTTTCAGTGGTCCACACTGGAAAGAACCCTGGCACAAAGACAAGGACAGCAAAACAGTTTCCTTGGGGGAACTGCTGGTCTGCAGACTTATTTCTTCATTCCATAACTACTAAGTGAGTATCTCTGGCTGGATTTGAAAGTCTGGATATTAAGAAGATGCCAAACCTTTATACGTTCACAATACAGCCAGCGATGAAATCTGCTCCACTCAGGGTCCAAACTTTTAAGGAGGAAAGAGTTACTGGTTTTGGAAAAAGTGGCAAAACCCACACTTCTCATTCCTGTTGTCCCAGTGACCCAGCATCAAAATCAACTCATGAATGAACACAGAAGAGATGCTGAGAGCTAAAAAAGAATCAGTACAGGAAAGCCAGCTAGAGAAAGGTTTTTCTTTAAAATTAGCAGTTTGACTGATAGTTTTGAAACCCACAGTCTGGTGTGTTTTTAGCTTAATTCTGTGGTTTTGTTTGGCTCATGACAAAAATAACATTACTTCAAATGAAAGGCTCTGACTGGCAATGGGAAAGAAGAGAAGAGAACAGTCTACGGCATTTCTGCATCTAGATCTCAACAATCTCCTGATTGCTCTCAGCTCCACCTGGGGTTGACATGCTGGAATAAGCAGCTGAAGTACCCCCATTCGCAAGGCATGGCATGCAACTCTGCATGATGGTTGGTTTTAAAATCCTGCTCCGTAAATAGCAGCAGCTCAGCAATCGCTTTGCAAAGGGCTCTGCTCCCATCTCCACCCAGGACATGAGCCCTACATTCACTGCATTACCCGAAGACAAGGAAGGAAGGACGTAAGGAAGGACGTAAGGAAGGACGTAAGGAAGGACGTAAGGAAGGACGTAAGGAAGGACGTAAGGAAGGACGTAAGGAAGGACGTAAGGAGCAAACCAACCAGCCACATCTTCCTCAGGAAACATGTCCAAAATGAATCCAGTTTTGTCATTTTCACAGGATCTCAGCCCTACGACTTCGTAACAGGTATCCGAAAGGGAGATACTCTCAAAGACTCAATTTTTCCTTTGGATGTGGAACCTCGCACTGATTTTATTAAGGCATATTTGATCAAATGCCATGCCACAGGCAGCCCTGGCTTTGGAAGGCTGTTTTGATAGACCTACAGCTGAGTATTACTGCAGATAAAGCTACCCTAAAATCCAGCCCTGAGCTGTCACTCCCATTACACTCAGAACTGTATAACCAAGCAAGGCCTTAAATTACAACCCGGGCTTACATTTTAAAATATTTGTTATAGTTACCCCTGGATACTTTGCTGTGAAACTTGATCAACGTGTTGATATATGCAGAGATTAAGTCATCCAGCCTCTACTGGCAGAGAAACGAACACTCACGAGAAGAAATCGCTATTCTTTTTGTCTGATTCTAATCTCAGCTTCACTGCGGTGGATTGAAAATGACTCCACGAATGCCAAGCACTACTTAACCAACAGGACAGTACAAACTAGGACTTCTGCTAACCTTCAGCAACAAATGTAGTTATGCCATCAGTACAATAAAGACAGCCCACGCATAAAGTGCACCCTGAAGGTGGCCAATCCTATTATGAATAACCTTAAAACACGTTAAGAGCAACATTATTTAAACTCTGTAAGGACATACTACAATAACAGACACAGTCCTCAATGTACACGCGTGCTGCAGAAGAACTCCCACTCCACACAGGATAATGACCTACATAATTTCTGCTTAATGATTCCTATTAAAGCCAGTGTGTATTTCCATATAACCCCTGAAGAGCACCTGCAAAAATGGCCAAGAGCACAGTATGCTCCATGGCCACGACAAGCTCCTTGCCCAGCCTGCCTTCTCCAAACAGCTGCTGGGCAAGTCACCAGCTGCCTGGGAGCACTGGCAGCCACCACGAGTACTGGGGTTCACAAGCTCCTTCCTCAATGGAGGGCTGACCTCTGGCTGCTAAGAGAGCAGTTCTGGTCCTGATGGCAGTATCTGAGCAACCCTCAAGATGCAAGGTTGACGCACCCAACAGAACTACCCAAATTAGTAATGACCATGGAATCACAGAATTGCCTAGGTTAGAAGGGACCTTTAAGATCAGCGAGTCCAACTGCTAATCTAACACTGCCAAAACACCCACTAACCATGTCCCCCAGCACCACATCTGTCTCTTAAATACCTCCAGGGATGGTGACTCAACAGCTTTCCCTCCCAAGACTCCAGCAATGCATCAATCGGGAGACAAATTACTTTCGATGTAAAAGGCTCAACTCTCCGTTTTGATGTAAAAGGCTTAGGTAAATTATACATACAAGAGGAGATCGTTGCAGGATGCTTCAAATTCTCCCCTCTTGCCAATGACCCTCTTGATGCAGATGGCAGCCAGGCCAGTACGTCAGGCAGAACAGCCTCTTGCAGGGCACACACTGCAAGCAGACTGTGAAAGATCTGTTACATCTGCAGGAGCGATGGAATGCTAAATTCATTTTACAAACACTTTGGCTAAAACGTACTTGCGCGGCAGAGAAATTATGAAGCCAAAAGGAAATCTCTCAGAAGAGTTAGTGAGAGAGGTGATATGAATTGCTGCAATAAACACGCTCCTTTAGCTCTTGTCTGCCTATCACAATAACGACTCATTCAAAGCTTCTGGGACTAGGTAGTAAAATTCCTTTTATTATTATTATCATCATCATAATTTTTACAGATAAAACAACAAACCAACAACATAAGGGATTAAACACGCACAAAGTTACCAACACTTTGATAAGAGTCCAAAATTTGAATCTGGTTCAGTCTCAGCCAGATCCTCCGTACACCACTGTCTCCCCGGATCCAGATGCAGACACAATTGCGACTTGCACGCACAGTTAGCTAATGAAAAACTAAGTCTGAAAGCACATTTTAGGCTTCTCAGTCTAAGAACACTAAAGACAGACATTAACTGTATTATTTCAGCCATGTTGAAAATCTCAGGTATTTAACAGAGCTTAAAGAAAAAAAAAAAAACCCAAACCAGTTAAAGTGAAGGCTAATATAGCTCCCTATCCCTCTCCACATCCCCCTTTCCGCATTCACCAGCCAGGTACCTAGCACAGTCCAGGACCCCAGAACACCCACGTTCCTTTACTCAGTCACCACCATCAGAAAACAGCACCCTCCCGCTGTTTCCTTTCCCACCCTTTGCTCCCCAACATTCACTAACCCATGCCCAGACACGGGGGTACCCTCTACTCACTCCTTACTCATCTTGAAATGCCCTCTTTCCTCCCTTCCCCTTTCTCCTTAGTCTTCCCGTACTCACACCCTACACCTGGAAAAGTCAGTGGTGGACCAGCTGGCATTTATTAATGGTTAAGAATCATTTTAGCTGTCCCTAAACAGCTACACACAGAAGGAAACAGCTCTGGGAAGGATGTTCCAGGATGCAGCTTCTGGAAACAGCTGAGGACGCAGAGAGAAAGCAAAAATGAAACAAAACTCCGCATCCTGGTGATTTAACATAGTATGCGGGTCTTTTCCCCTATACCCTACTAATCCATAGGGAATCCCTGCAGGTGTCATTTCCAGCAGGGCCCTTCAGGCTCTCACTCTCTCCGTTATCTGCTGGTTTGCTCCAAAGCAGAGCCCAGGCATGAACTGTGCAAGCTCAGAGGACCTGGACCCCAGCATGAGTCCACCTAAACCTCACCATGTAAATTTGCCCGAAGACAAACCACTGCCAGACAGACACATCACGTACCGGCGAGAGTCAATTCTCAAAGCCCCGTCAGCAGCGTACGTGCCTCCCCATTTATTCCTGACCTCACGATATGGCTGCGAAAGCACACAGAATATTTGCTCATACTCCTAATGATCTGTATCACGCTGCTTTGTACTAATGCAATAAACCACACCAAAGGAGCCTTGTGGGCATTTTTAAATATTCCCTGCACAAACCATGCTGGGTAAAGAACCTCCCAAACAGATGCTACCGTGCGGAGCGGAGGGAAGCGGGCCAGCAGCCTGCTGCAAGGCAGGCCGGCAAAGCCCCGTCCGACACATCAGAGGTGATCCAAAGCTCAAACATCATTTGGAGAGAGATGTGTCCACACACAGAAGGTCAACTGCAAGACTTTAGAGCCAGCCTGCTCCATGAGAACTCCCAAGAACTCCGGCAACACCCAACCTCCCAGCTCTGGGCAAGCGGCAGAGGTGCTAGGATGCTAACAATACATTGCCTCTGCGCCATCCCTCATGTCACCCGCCGGCTATTCAGTATCCGATAAAATTGAAGCCTTTTGGCTACTGGAAAGTAACAGCTGCCTTTTCACTCTGTTTGCATCCTGGCCCTGAATGAAAACCTCCAGCTTAATATAACAATAGTAATAATTATTATTCCTGTTGTTCCACCCAATCCTCTAGTTCTTTGCCAGAGGAACGCTTCCTTCTGCATAGCACAGGCTTTCTCTAGGTCTGGACCACTACAATATTATTGACACCCACTATAAAGGGCAAAGCAGGAACAAAAAATGTCATTTTTTGCAAAGTGCAAGAACAAAGAAAAAGGCCAGGCTTTTGCAAAGGAAACCAGCAATTCAGCTCCGCTGAAGATCCTAACAGCGAACAGTGGTGTCTGAATTCAGACTAAAAAATATCACAGCAAGCCTCTGGAAAACATGCCCATGCAAAACCTCAGCTCTGGGTTTAGTGACTGCCAGTGTATCCATCGTATGCGTTGCACTGCAGTGAAAATCCATAGAGCAGGGTCATCCCAATGAAACACAAACTGGGAACTCCACCTCGCACGCAGTCACACCACAAAGATGCTGCCATGCAAACAGTGACCTAACTCACCTGACCGCAGCGTCAGCTACTGTTACTTAATTGACACTTAGAGCACACAAATGAAAGAATTTCAAATACCAGCTTTAAAAAAAAAAAAAAAAAAAAAAAAACAAACATGCAACAAAACCCCAAAACCCCAAACACACCCCAGACATGTAAATGTCAAAATCGTTAACTAATTATTTAAATATGAAGACGCAACAAATGATTTCACCCTGTGGCAGAACACAGAGACATCCTTTTAAGACTCTGGGTGCTGTGATTTGTTTAAGCAATATTAAAAAGATACCACTGCAACGCATCTGATAGCAAAACTGACATTTATACTGTCATTATCTGTACTTGTCACTAAATTTAATCTGCATTATCACGAGAAGTGCTCAGATGGTTTGAAGGCAAAAATGTAATGTATGTTCAATGTTATTTAGGAATATTAATAAGCTCCTTTATTTTAACATGTAAAACATTAATAGCTGTTCTGAAGAGGGCTCACTTTTAACCTTTAACAACATTCAAGTGCCTGTAATTTTTATCAGATTGTTTGGATTTTGATTTAGCTCAAGTCCTGAAGCCACAATTAAACTTGCAGCTACCTTCTCTCACTAGGCTTCCTCCAACAGCTGGAATAATCTTTGAAGTCTGCAAAGACACAGAAGAAATGTTATTTACAGCCGGTTTGCACAGTGCAAGCAGAGACAAGTTGTGTTGTGCACTTCCAGGGCTTGTGACAGACCATTTCTCACCAGCACTACAGGAAGTCATCGAAACTATTTTCCCCTCCCCAGATGCTCTACAGGATCAAGCTAAGATCATATGCTGCCGGGCAGGATTTAAGAAGTGCCCTGAATGGCCCCAAACCAACTCTTATTACAGTCAGCATTGAACCCCACCACCAGCTCCAATGAAGACAGAAATGGACTAACTCAGTCTGTTGATGGCCACCTGCCTGGAAAGCCTAATACAGCACCACAGAATGGTAGAGTTTGGAAAGGACCTCTGGAGATCATCTAGTCCAACCCCCCTGCCAGAAAAGGTTGCACAGGAACGCGTCCAGGCGGGTTTGGAATGTCTCCAGAGACGGAGACTTCACCACCTCTCTGGGCAGCCTCTTCCAGGGCTCTGCCACCCTCACAGGAAAGAAGTTCCTCCTCATGTTTAGATGGAACTTCCTATGCTCAAGTTTGTGCCCATTACCCCTTGTCCTGTTGCTGGGCACCACTGAAAAGAGCCTGGCCCCATCATCCTGACACCCACCCCTTAAGTATTTACAAGCATTGATAAGATCCCCTCTCAGTCTTTTTTTTTCCAGACTGAAAATACCCAAGTCCCTCAGCCTTTCTTCATAAGACAGATGTTCTAGTCCCCTAATCATCTCAGGATGCAATGCTAAACCCATTTAAAAATAAAAAAATAATAATAATAAAAAAAAATCACAGATGCCTTTTAAAGCAGAGAGAAATCCCTTCAGACAGCAGAGAAGGGAGGAGGATTTCTGCCCAGAGGAGCCACCCCACGTGTTGCCACATCTCTCCCACCAGCTCTGCAGCCGAGGGATGGTGCCGTGGACTCGGCAGGAGCGGAGGGACAGGACCACCGAACTGGGGGCAGAGCTGCTGGCAGGCACGTGATGATCAAGGCAACGCTCACTGATGTCAAAGGAAGTCACGCTCATGGACTGAAAGCTGGACAATTAGTAGGGGCGTCATCCAGGAGAAAGAAATAAAATATTGTTTTCTCCCAGGCGAAGCCACTGGTGTTTCTTGTTTGTGTCAACTTGCTGTAAGTGCCTGCAGGGTCCATGCTTTGATTTACTGTGGATGATGGGCAGTACAGGCACAGACACGTTTAGGTATAATTATTATAGTAGCCAGGCTCATACACCAAGATTAGCAGCAAAAGCAAAAACAGCTCGATAAGACAATGGAGAATTTTCCAACACAAAACCCTCCACCACTCACATCAAGGTCTGCTCTTGATTCTTTCAAGAAAAAAAAAGAAGAGTGAAATCAGGAGGTTTTTAAGATCGGTGATAGCGTTTCAACTGATCCCACGGAACAACAATCCCACCCAAAATTACTCTGTATTTTGCAGTTTTTATATGAAGTTAAGCAAAAAGCAAGCTAAGAACCGTGTGTTTCTCCAAGCACTACATGATGCATATTCTAGCCCAAGACCCAGCAAGTCCTGCCTCCAGCTCAGCCCTCAAGTCCAAGCGCTCAAGACAATACGGTCCTCAGGGTTTAGACAACACACAGAGCAGAGGATGTCAATGGTTATCGTCAGCTCTTTGAATTGCACTTATAAAAAAAAACAACCCAACAACCCAGAAGCTGGAGGTCGGGGCAAATGCCAGAGCAGAGGTTTGAAGGGCAGCCCAGCGGGGTTCGCTCGGGTCCCTCTTCACAGCACTGCCATCTTTTGCATCCTGACAGTGCTAACAGTGCCCAAAACTTACTTGCCATCGGTACACTCATCCAGATTTTAACATCACTAGTACGACTTCAGGGTATGATGCAATGCCTGTTACAATATCTACCATTTTTCATATCGGGACAAAATGAGGCCTATGCACTTATCTAAATTAAATGAGAATTAGGACTGTTTTGGTTTAGATGCAAAAATTCTCATAGAAAACAAGCCAAGAGACACTAACAAGGTATAATTTATAACTGTTTAGGATATTCTCCTTATTTAAATCTCTTAAACTGAGGACATAAGGATGCACACGGAAGACAGGCTACTCAGTTCCACATTAGTTTATATTTTCATTCTTTTCATCATCATACACGAGCAAAATATCTAAAAGTCTGGCCTGAATGCATGGTAGAAGAAAGCTGTCTTGCACTAAAATTACAGATACCACAGTGTTCCCACTGTAAAAAAGAAAACACTCAAAAAATATCAGACAGATCCAAATACCTCAATCCCAGTCAACATCTTCATTGTATATTAAGAAATCCTCTTGTATGCCACTAAATATAATAAACTGAAGCAACGCATTCTGGTTGAAAGGACCAATTTTATTACATGGCCATGACCTGGACCCGCTTTCAACCACCACTGATTAAATGCAGATTCTAACATTCTGCACCACACACCTTCCACGTGGTTAAATAAAAAAAAAAAAAAGTATCAAACACTTTCCATTTGTCGCTGCCACTTAACATAAAAATTTATCCAGATGCTGGATATATGAAGTGTCTCTGAGAATAGCTCGCTGGATCACATACACATAGAAAACTCACTCAGAGTGCACGGGCTAAGTAGGGTTGAATGAATGAATGTACTGTTGCTTCACATATTGAATGTCTGTCACTAAACCGATAATTTGCAAATGCAGAAGCAGGGACCGGGGGACAGACTGGCTGCAGCCACTGGCGGCTCCCTCCACTGATGGCTGAAGAAGCTCATCTTGCTTGGTGCAGAGTGCCCGACCCGTGTTCCTGGGAATGACTCGGGACATGAGCAAAGAGGCAGCCAGCATGTGTCCACATTTGGGGTTTTATTACTGCCCTGATTTCCTCCCCAGGAACGCTGGGCTTCTGAAAGGCACAGCGTGACATCCTAAGAGACTGACATCTTCTCTGCACTAACCGACACAGTCTGGGTGGCAGCAGAAAAAGCAAAAGCTTCCCTAGAGCATACATTGGGATTACCAACAAGAAGGGAGGACTACTTCCGGATTGAAGCTTTGGCCCGTTGTCGTCTATGGCAAAACTCCCACTGAAGTCAGCATAGCCAGGACTTCACCTCTGTCGCAGCGATTTTGACTCCCTGCCCGTTCTGCCTTGGGACTTCCAGCCGGCACAGTAAGGATCTTAACAGTGCCAGCAGCTTTTGTGTTATGAACTGCAGGCAGAAGTCGTGAAAACCTTCACATAAGCAATGAAATACTCGTCAGGCAGTTGAGAACTGTTAAGGCACCACCGAACTGTAAGGGATTCAAACCTGCATCCAGAAGTATGATGTTTCGCACTGGCACCCCATGCTAAAACAAACCTCATCCCAACCAACTTTCTGTCCTTCAGAAAAACCTGTCTGTAAATACAAGTGGCATGAATGCAGTTGGCATGTGTCAGAAGACATTTGAGAACTCAGCACAGAAATACATCTGTAGTGGAACAGCAGCTACAAACTGCTCCTAACAAGCAATGGCTAAACACCCTAACTCTCTCCTAATTGCTCACTTCATTGTGTTTGACAGAATCCATCAACCAGAGGACATCAGGTCACAACAGCGCACCTTGACGGTAGGAACCGTGACAACACAACCTGGTAGAATAGAAGGTCCTCATGTCAGAAACGGCGCAAGCCAGCGCTTAGGAAAAATGGGAGAGTTATACCCCATCACCGTCCTGCACACACAGGATAACAACACAGTAAGGTAACACACAGCATCCTGCGTACCATCAGCACACGGGTACGGAGCACAGTCATTAAGATGCCAACAGATGCTATGCTAAAAATCAAACTTAAAAAAAAAAAAAAGGAGGAAAAGTAAAGAAAAAGACAGTATGATTTGCTGCGCCAAGGCAACTACAGCGAACGTGCTGATTTTCTACAACACTAGCACCACCAAAGGATCAGGCAGAGGGATATCCATAGTTTCCAGCCCTGCACTACATTGGCTCCTACCTGGCTCTCTCAACAAGACTCCAGTGTTTTTTGGACACAAAGATCATGGCTGTAAGCTCTTTCTCAGCAGCACTCTCCAAAGGCAAGCTGGCTCCGGACGGATCATTCCTTCTCTTCTCGCATCCACCACCAAGTCCTCTCTCCAAGCAATAAAAGTAACTTTTTGTTCAACTGGAGGATAAGCCCTCTGTATGTCAGCCGGAAGAAAAAAAGACAGCCAAGAACTAGGCAGGCTATTTTGCCTTGTTCTGCTTTCCCAGCTAATGCTTATACCCTCTGCACAACTGCTCCAGCCCAGGAATAAGCCCTCAGTGAAAAGCACACAGCCCGGGCACTGACTAGGAAACAGTGCAGCGCTTCTGCTCTGCATTTCTCATAGCTCACCCTCTCTTGAGTTTTAATTCCTTTGCTCAGAACTCAAACCAGATTTCCTAAAGCCATGCATTTGCTAAACGAGAGCTAAGTTACAATGCCTGTGCCTGTGGAGAAGATGTATTTTTTTCTTTCTTTCTGCTGGACAGAGATTGGTTAAGGATCCGCGAAGCCCCGATCAAACGATGCACCTCTCTAAGCCTGTCTGACAGAGCTGCGAAGGGAAAGCAAATGAGTAAGAAGGAACGTATTCATTTCGAGTCTCTTCCTTTTAACCAATCTTGATGCTTTAGTGCCTCTGCCGGGATGCCAGCACTGACTTCCCTTTATGTCCCATTTACTTGCATTTATTTTAATTGGATCTGGGACTAAGGACACTCGGCAACCCTTAATCCTCCCAACAACAAAGCAAGTGCACGAAGCCACCAGAAACAATAACCAAAAAAGAAAAGAAAAAAAAAAGGAAAAAGGCACCCACTGATGCGTTTCTCGCGGCAGCGCGGCTCTCTTCCTCCTGCAAATAATCCAGCGGGGTTCAAAAAGTGGGCAGGAGAGGCTGGATTATTCCCTTTAATAGCAGAAGTTAGAGCCGGGAGAGCCACGTTTTAACCCATCCCCAGCCGGAGCAGGTTCCCTCCAAGCGCCTCCCCCTGCATGCACACCCCCCAGGCATGCACCAGCCCCTGCGCACACACACACTCTTACACGACACACACTCCCACACGCTCCCAGTGTCGGCCGTCCCGGGGATGCTGAGGGCAGTCCCACGGCAGCGCGATGGGGATGGGGAAACCCCAACTCTGCCCCGCGGAGCCCGGCAGGGGCTCTGGGGGGACCACGGCGGCTCCCCCCGCTGCCTCCAGCGCCTCCCCCCCCAGCTCCAACCAGCGCCCCGGTGCCTGCAAACGAGGGGGGCAATGCGAGCCCTCCCTTCTAAAAGCATTGGGGGAAAAAAAAGATATACATAAATAGATAGATAGATAAAAATACGAACAGGCAGGTCCTCCGGTAACATCCCTCTCTCCCCAGCCCAAGCAGCTGCAGCCAGTCCCCGGGCTCAGCCAAGAGCAACTGCAGCTGAAGAGCAGCGACAGACACGCACACCCCCTCTTTCCCTCGCCCGCTCCCTGCGACAAAAAAAAAAAAAAAAGAAGGAAAAAAAAAAGTAAAAGCAGTGAGGAAAAAAAAAAATCTAAAAAATGAAAACACAGCTCTTGCCTGCGAGCTAAAGCCCGGTGCGAAGCAGGAGCGAGCCCAGAGGCGCTGCACCTTGCAGGGCAACACGGGAGAGCGACCGGCCGCCGGCGGGGAAGGGGCGCGGGGGGATGAAGGTGGGACGGAGCGGGGACAGCGCTCGGCTCCGCTTCCCGGCGGAGCGGGGCGGGACGGAGCGGAGCGGAGGGAGCCGCGGCGGAGCCCCCGCGGCAGAAGTTTCCCCAAGTCGCCCCCCGGCGCCCCCGCGGTCGCCGCCCGAGTTTGCCTGCCGGAAAGTTTCTCCTCCATCCCCTCCGCGTCCCTCTCCCCAGCCCCCAAGGAGGGTACGCACCGGCCGGCTCAGCTCCGGGGGCTGCCCCGCCGCCTCCCGCGCCGGGTCTCCATGCCGCCCCGGGCGCCGCTGGGGAGGGAGGGATGGAGGGATGGGAGAGGGGGCGATCCCCGCCCGCGGCGGGAGGGAGGGAGGGATGGGAGAGGGGGCGATCCCCGCCCGGCCGCCGCGCCGAGCACAGCGCAGCCTGCCGGGAGCGCGGCCGGCGCCCGCCCCGCGGGGAGGGACCGCGGCCGCCCCCGCCCGCCCCCGCCCCAGCCCCGGCCCCGCCCGCCGCGGGGATCCCACCGCCACGGCCCTGGGGGACTCGCCGAAACGCTCCCGAAAAGTGTCTCCCCACCTCCCCCCAAGCGGACTCGGCCAAGGTCAGCCGCTCCCGGAAAGGTGTCGGGTGTGTGCTGTGTCCCCCCGCTCCCCGGGGACACGCCGCTCCTCTGCCGCCGCCGCACCGCCGGAGGAAGGCGCTGGCCGGGCGGGCAGAGCTGGCTCTGTGCTCCCCGGCCGCCTCCCACGTCCCCGTCCGGCTCTGCACGGGTTTGCCTGCACCCTGGGGGCTGCTGGGGGAGCTGGGTAACCCCCTCCGCCGGGGGACGCCCCCGGGACGGGCGCTCTCTGAGCACCGGGGCAGGCTCCGGGGTACCAGCGCGACTGCGGCTTGCCCGTAGGCACACTTATGGTGCTGAGCCTTAGGGCTGTGACACACAGGCTGTGACACTGCGCTGCGACAGCTACACCTGTCCAGAGAGCTGCTCCCTTTGGTTTAGCGAGGGAGGAAATATATTTAGTGCCTTCTGTGCCTTTGTATTGATGTTCAAGTTCCAATTCTGACTATTTTAATAGGATGTTGTGATAAAGCAGCTGTTTCATCATCCATTCACTTCCTATCGGTGAAGCCCAGGCCCCCGCCTGACCAGGTATCTCGGTCAAAAGAGAAAGATCACTTGTATCTTTCTTTCTTTCTTTCTTTCTTTCTTTCTTTCTTTCTTTCTTTCTTTCTTTCTTTCTTTCTTTCTTTCTTTCTTTCTTTCTTTCTTTCTTTCTTTCTTTCTTTCTTTCTTTCTTTCTTTCTTTCCTCTCTTTCCTCTCTTTCCTCTCTTTCTTCTCTTTCTTCTCTTTCTTTCTCTTTCCTTCTTTCCTTCCTTCTTTCTTTCTTTCTTTCTTTTTCTTTCTTTCTTTCTTTCTTTCTTTCTTTCTTTCTTTCTTTCTTTCTTTCTTTCTTTCTTTCTTTCTTTCTTTCTTTCTTTCTCTCTTTCTCTCTTTCTCTCTTTCTCTCTTTCCCTCTCTCTTTCCCTCTCTCTTTCCCTCTCTGTTTCTCTTTTTCTCTCTCTCTCTCTTTCTCTCTCCATTCCTTCCCTCCTTCCCTCCTTCCCTCCTTCCCTCCTTCCTTCCTTCCTTCCTTCCTTCCTTCCTTCCTTCCTTCCTTCCTTCCTTCCTTCCTTCCTTCCTTCCTTCCTTCCTTCCTTCCTTTCTCTCTCTCTTTCTCTCTCTCTCTCTCTTTTTTTTTTTAAACAGTGGCTACTTTCAGCTATTCCCTCCTCTGCAAGAGCTTTGAAGTGCTGCTAATTCTGTTTGTTTTCTAGTCTGCTGCTCTTTCCCTTTGTCCATGCCTCCCTCTTGGCTGCAGGTCACGACTGCTAAACCAAAGGACAGGTAAGGAGGTCCCCGTGAGGACCGGCAGCGTAGCGCCCTTCACCGATTCCATAAAACACGCACATGCCCCAGTCAATCTGCTGCTGTAATTTAGTGTGAAGGTGAAAAAACAAGGGAGCCAACAAAACCAACCAACAACTCCACACTAATCACAGGGACCAGGGTAATAATCACAAAGCAGGAGGGCACGGTCTGTGCTGTGAAAAATGAGAAGGAAAGTAAATACGAAAACTGCTTGTAAAATCTACCAGCTGAAATTAAAAGTTCTGCAATGGAAGCGTGTAACAAATACCGGCTTTGTCTAAAATCTACAATAGAGTTAATGATTTTAGACCCACCACCTGGTTGCATTGGTCATGCAAGGTGATCTTGTGCAAGTCACCTTTTCTAGCAGGTTATTATTGATTGCATTAAAAAGCTATCTAGAAGTGAGAAGAAAAGATCAGAGCCTTACTGTGTCATTCACTAAATAAACACAGCGAGGAGATGTCCTGTTCCAAAAAAGCTCATAATCCGCATCGACAAGACAAATTTAGAGTGGGAGGAAAATGTATTATGCTGCAGATGGTACTGAGAAAGAAACCGATTTGCCCAAGGTCATGCAGGAAGTCTGTGGCAGAGCCAAGAACTAAACACAACTCTCCTGAAACCCAGTCTAAAAATAGTGTTTGATAATTGCACATGAACTCCAGAAAACACACATTACACAGATAATCATCTTTTGACCAGTATTTTGGAGGTACTGGGCTTCATTTCATTATAATTTTCAACGGCACTGATAACTGAACAGTCACTTTCTAAATTTAAACCACATTATTTGAAAGTCCTCTATCCAGAAATTCATAATGTCGAACAAAAGGCACTAACAGAGAGCATCTGGGCCAACGCAGATGCTTTGAGTGTGTCTGCTTCTGCTGCCCCCTTCCTAAGGGGAACCAGAGGGGTGTCCAAACATGCACCTTTGCCTTGGGAGGGGGAGATCCTGCTCCTCATAGTGTTTTCCTGAGGCTCCAAGGGGCCGTGTTGTCCCTACCCACACTCTGCCTGGTACCCGTATCCCACGTTTAATTCCGTATTCCACCATCCCCTGTTTAGCCCTGGAATACAGCTTTCATTTCCTCTTATGGCAAACCTCTCTCAGGTCTCAGAGGGCGCCTTCCCTCTGTCCTCTCCCTATTCCAGCTCCCTCTTGCTTGTTTTCCTAACCCATGCAGAGGCGTTTCTTGCGACGCAAAACCCACGCACCCGGAAAACAAGGGTAACATCATGTTGCACCCTTCGGGCACCCTTACTTGTCACTTAGGAAAGCTATTTACACGTACATTTAGGGAACGTTACAATGTATAAATGCTAATGAGTATTAGTAGAAGTAGTTAATGCATTTCTCCTTATTAATCAATCCTACCAGCATGGTAATGATTCCTGTTGTTCTTCTGGAGCTTCCTCCAGCAGGGAGTGAGCTCTGTTGATTAGCAAGACCATTTTGCATGTGTATAACGTTTTTGTTCATCTGTAACAATCTCATTATCATGTTTTTGGTTTGTTTGGTTGTTGTTTGGTTGTTTTTTTTCTCAAGGAGGTGAGCAGTTCCCGACTTATGCTTAAGGAATAACTAGGGCAGAAGGAATCGCGTTGTCTCCCATACGACCATTTTACAGTCATGTATCTGCCAGGTTCAGCAGGATTTACACCGCTGTGAAAAAGGGTCAGGAGCAGGATGGCCGAGGTGCCCCAAATCTGGTAACAAGTCAGGGACAGCCGGGCGCAAAGCTCCCAGCTTCACACCTCAGAATAGTTTGCTATTTTGCAGCAGGTCTTCAAAGGTAAAAAGCTTCAAATAGCTGTTGGAAAGACAGTAATGTAACTATCGTGTCTGATTAATAATGTTATCGTGCTGTACAGATACAGACCGTGAAACAGCTTTTAGGTTCCCGCATCCTGAGTAGCGAGGAGAATTTCTCCCCATTTTCCTGCCAAGATGATCAGATTCAAGACGATGTGAGTAAACCGCTGCGACGACAGAGTACTTCACTTTCTCTTAACTCGTTAATTTACATTGAAACGATCATAAATAATTCAGCTAGTATAAATAAAAATAAATCCAAGCAGAAAGAAAAGGTTCCCCCAAAGATTCAAGGTTCAGAAGACAGGAAGGCAGGTTTTAGACCTGATGTTAACTGAACCAGCAGTGAGCTATTGAAGCTGAATCTCAGCATACTATCATAAATTATGAAACATTGACATTTCACTTTGAATTAATGCAAGGGGCTATTTATACACTGTTTTAGAGACAGTTGCCTGGGCAAATTAATATACTGTTTCCTCCACCAGGCCAAGTGCTAGCAACAGTGCTATTTTTCGAAGTATCAAACTATTTGCATATTGAAAATGCTTTAATGCGATCTGTCCCCCAGGGCTGCTGAGCGAGTTATTTGAAAAGGTGATCAGTCATAATTCACTGGCTCCTTGATCCAAAAATCTAACTTGATTCAAAATCGTACTGCTGATTTTCAGTGTGAGAAGTTGCTTGTTCCCTGGGCGTTGCTTTCTGTTTGTGGGGCCACAGGCCACCAACATGGGAAATGCTGTTCGTTGGGCTACAGTCGCCTTTCTGGGCTTGGTACCAGTAACAGGTCTGGAGAGCAGGTAGCAGCGGAAGAACTAGGCATGAGCACATAACAAAAATATTCACTATACTTTGCCTGAAATCTGATCTTCGGGTGTGACTACGTATCAAAACACCAGTTTATTGCTCATACGTATTGGCAATGCTTTTGTCTTTTTTTTTAAAGGGGGAAAATTATAACACTCCAAAATTACTTTTTGTGAGACTGCTTTTTAGAGATCGGTATTTCAGGTGTCATTTCAGAAAAGTGTTGGTTAAGAATGTGCTTAAATACTGAATGGTTAGACTTAAAAACAATGCTTAAGTGCTTCACTAGACTGGGTTTTAAAAGCATTAAAATAATTATTTGAAATGTCATCCAAATTATACGAAAATTGCTAATCGCTTAGCAAATTCCATGGGTTTGGGGTCCGTCAGTATGAAAAAGACGGTCTGGTATCTCCTGCTCAGAGCCTTTTCTTCTTCTCAGAGATAAAATCTCTGGAATCAGAAGTGCCTCAAGGCTGATGTGATCAATTCTGCAGCCGAGCAACACAGTCCCGTATCCCGCAGGTGGGTTTCTCTCTGACTATCTGATTCCCTGTAGAGATGCAGCCTCCTGGTCATAACAAGGACTTCTCTACAAATTTCTTGCAGCCTTTTTCGTCTCTTCTCACTTCTCGTGGCAGCGGGTAACGCTCCGCGCAGTGTTAAGCAAGTTAACAAGGAGTGACAGCGCTCGCAGACTTCTCGAGAAACATGATGTGGCAGCACAAGACAGCTCAATGGTGACGACACCAGGGATTTGCTTCGAGGCCACTCTTCGCGTTTCCTCAAAGAGCGATTCCTGCAGAAATGTTCTTGAAGGGCGTTGCGTGGCGCTGCTCCGCGGGAGGGTCAGCAGCAGAGGGGTGTGCAGCCTGCAGGCACTCCCACAGGAATAACGAAGGGGCTAGGTACGGCACATAGCTTATCAACAAGAAAGATCTCTTGTTAGTGCAGAAAACATTGCGTTAGGGCTTTACCCCATCTCTCCATCTCATCTAGAGACTGCAATGAGATCACACATCAAAAAATCCATTTTGACAATGCATATTGAAGTGTTTCTCTTGTATTACACCGGACTATGCCCTGCAGCACAAAACTATTATCATTTCTAGCAGCCAGCCATCAAAGGTTTGACCTAAACTTGTAGAGTGTGGTCATCCTGCGTAAAAGGGTAATGTTCGAGATGGTGTGTCTGCAAATTCCACCATTCCATAGAATCATAGAATTGTCTAGGTTGGAAGGGACTTTTCATATCATCAAGTCCAACCATCAACCTAACACTGACAAAAAACATCACTAAACCACGCCCCTCAGCATCACATCTACCTGGCTTTAAATACCTCCGGGGATGGTGATTCCACCACTTCCCTGGGCAGCCTGTTCCAATGCTTAATAACCCTTTCAGTGTAAAAATTTGCCCTAATATGCAGCCTAAACCTCCCCTGGCACAACTTGAGGCCATTTCCTCTTGTCCTATCGCCTGTTACTTGGGAGAAGAAACCGGCCCCCACCTCGTTACAACCTCCTTTCTCAGGTAGTTGTAGAGAGCGATAAGGATAAGGATTTGAAGGATACAGTAATATTTGTGAAGGACCGGGTCAGCTTTGACAATTTACCTTTGATTATTTAAGTTCACTTTTCGTTTTGCTCTGTTCCGCTCCTCCCAGCCGTAGCCCCGTATCTTTCGAGCCCGGCTGCACATAGTGCTGACTCCAGGAGGAGCGGATCAAATCCACAGGGTCCCTTCACAGGGAACAGACCTGCCAGTCAAAGAGGGCTGCGGTGTCACCGGTGAGCGGAAGGCAAATGGCGGGAGGTGATGCTGGAACGCTTACCCTCCGTCAGGGTAATAAGCTCCATTTGATGGCTTGATCTAACACATCAAATCCTGCTCACAGAAAATTGAGAGCAGGGTTTTGTGGCTTTTTTTTTTTATTATTTTTTTATTTTATTTCATTGAAACAGATCTGAGAGTGGAAGGAAGTGCTGTGCGGAGCCAGAAGTTTCCCATTCGTCTCACAGCTCCGCCAGTGAGTTTCTAGGTAGCTTTTGACCTCTACCTTAACCTCCTCGAGTTTGATTTCCCATTTTGAAAAAATAAAGAGAGAGTCACTGGGGATCATAAGACAAGAAAAGAGTATCTTTTTGTGAATTTACTGGTTGAATTGTAGTTTGATTCCCTATTGTGCTATCTGTATCTTGTGAGACTGTAGAAAAATCATGGGTTATCTCTGTGGTGTAATTTTTCTGTCTGTGATACAAAACCAGAAACACTTTTGGTCTGTCTCCTGTTTTTAGACAAATAAACATTCCTATTGTTCTGCATTTTACAGTGATTTGCCTTCTAGAGGTCTGACTTCAACTGCGATAAATAGTTTTGAGATTTCTCCTTGAAGCACTCTGAGGTCAGTGGAAAGATGCTGCGAAAGAAGCACATCAGGCTAGTTAATACACAAGAAAGAATAAAATGAAAGCAACTTGATTGTATAAAAATTGTGAAAGGTCCTGAAACCAGACAGTAGAAAGCCCTAAGGATTGAGGATGCCGTGCAGCATAAGGGAAGGACTGGTCTTACCCACAGTAGTTTTGCATAGCTTTTTCTGTTCATCGTACCAAAACCCAACTCCAGCAAACATTTAAACATGTGCTTAACTTGATAGACATGAGTGGCTTTTTGACTTCGGTTTTAATGCACACTTAAGCTTAGGGATGGCTGTTTGCGGGGTGGGGATTTAGTATGGGATTCCCTGGTCCTTTACACACACGATTTCATTAGGTGTTGTCTGTTTCTGCAGCACTGCCTCAGGGCACGAGCCAAGCCCAGCTGAAGTCAGGGGGAATTTCTACGGATTTTGATGGCAGTTGGACTGGACTCTTTATAGGAAATAAAAACAGATTCTGTGGAACATAAAAGCCAAAAAAAAAATCCTCCTAAATTTGTGGGGATGAAATGCTCATTTCCTGTTTTAGGACTAGAGACTTTATAAATCAAGTTTCTAACCAGAGCAAAATTTTACCAGCTGTACTATAAGCCACTGAAAACAAGGGGAAAGTATAACATACTCTTAGGAAACCCTGAGCTTTCACTGAGCAGAAGGCATGGCTTGGCTGCGCATAACAGTTCAGCAGGAGGTAACGATCATGTTTATTTGGGTTCACAGGTTCTTTTGCTGTTGTATGCTTTCATGGTACCTGGTTTAAAAAAACAATCTATAGGGAATATATTTACAAATGCCAACTTATCTGTGGTTTCATGCCATAACTGTCATCTCACATGAGGTGAGATGACTTTCTATTGCCATGCCAAGCCATCCTAGCTTAACTTGTATCACAGCTCCCGTTTCTTCTGCTGTTGGCATCGGCTCATAATAGAGTTACAGGATTAAAAACTTGTCATTCCTGAAAGCCTTCTTGGTAATGAGAAGAATTTGAGACGTGAATTTGAGTCCTATGTGACTGCACTCTTATTCTCCCTCTTTTGGTGGCCACATTAATGACAGGTTGGCAGGTGCAATTCGTACTTCAAGTGTTGGCTTTGCATGGTGCCCTCTGCCCTCTGCTTCCAGCTGAATCATTCCCTAACCACAATCCTGGGTGCTTGCACTCGGTGAGATAATGAACAGAAATGGTCGAAAGCAAGGAGAAAAGAGCAGATGAAACAGAGAGGAAAAAGGGCAAAAAATATCTAACCACTGGTCAGATAAGAATATCTAATATGCCAGTGGTGGATGACTTCAGTAAAGACAGGTAAGAATAGTCAACTGTCTAATAGGACATAAAGAGGAAACTAGAGACCATAAAGGATGAAAGAACAGCTGAAATGAAAGGATAAAATGTGATAAAAGTCAATCAAGACAAGTACAACATTGTCAGCTTGGAGTGTCTTTGTGTATTGAGTGCTGGTACCTGCTGAGTGCCTGCTGCCTCACAGCTCCTCAAAGTGCCAATGGACCTGAGAAGTCAGAAGGTCCAGCTTTGGAAGGCCTCTAATGTTTTAGTGATACCCCTTTTCCAGTTTCCTGGAGATAACTGCAAAGGTTACTGTTGCTACCAATTACTTACCCAGAAGGTTAGTCGCTGCCTGGGAGCTAGAGGAAGATCCAAAGGAAGAACAAGGGCTGAAGATGTTAAAAATGCCTAATTACAGGTGCTGCAAGTTTTGGAGGGCAATTTGCAACAACTAGGAAGGGACCTCATTAATTGTCGGCTGTTCAATACGCTCTAAAAATCAGGAAGCTCTATCACTTCCTTCCATCTGGGAAATTGAATCATACTTGCAACTCTTATCCTGGGGCCACAAGGGCAGAAACGGAATCTCTGGTTTCTATTAAGATGCAAATTGAGATCTTTTCCACTTTAGAGAAGTGATGGTATCTCTTTGTAGAATGAATTCATTGGTATCTAGTAAGTCTGTTTCAATCTTTTTCTTCTTTCATGCAACATATTTTTATAAGTCTTACAGGAGTTTAATATCTGTGAGATCCCTATCCTTCAAAACAGAGATTCAAAAGTTTTGGGAGCAGTCTGACTGACAGAAGCAGTCATATGCAGTGCGGCTGAACAAAATGTTTCCTTAGCAAACCAAGCTGCAAACTCGGCTTGGAAGGAGCGTTGCACTGAGATCTGAACTGGGGAGGCTCTCGGTGGGTTTGACATTGCTGATTTACACCTTATAAAAATGGGAGCCTTGACTGAAGTAATTTTGCTTGCAGTCCTAAGTCAGTGGTGAAATTGCTGTGATCTTCAGTGAGATCAAGCTTTTGTCTCTTCATTCCCGCAGAAAAGAACTTCCTATCTGTCAAGGTTTCAGCTGGGATGGGATTGACTTTCTTGCTAGCAGCTGGTGTAGTGCTATGTTTTGGATTTGGAATTGGAAAGTGTTGGTAGCACACTGGTGGTTTCGGTTGTTGCTAAGCTCCCAAGGCCTTTTCTCCTCCTCACCCCACCCCACCAGCGAGTGGGCTGGGGGTGCACAAGAAGTTCAGAGGAGTCACAGCCGGGACAGCTGACCCCAACTGACCAAAGGGATATTCCATACCATGTGACGTCATGCTCAGTACCTAAAGCTGGGAGGAGAAGAAGGAAGCGGGGGACATTCTGAGTGATGGCGTTTGTCTTCCTGAGTAACCATTACACGTGATGGAGCCCTGCTTTCCTGGAGATGGCTGGACACCTGCCTGCTGATGGGAAGCAGTGAATGAATTCTTTGTTTTGCTTTGCTTGTGTGTGCAGCTTTTGCTCTACCTGTTAAGCTGTCTATCTCGATCCATGAATTTTTCTCACTTCTACTTTTCCGATTCTTTCCCCCATCACAGCTCGGGGGAGTGAGTGAGTGGCTGCATGGTCCTAGTTGCTGTCTGGGGTTAAACCATGACACTGCCACAGAGCACCTGGCAAAACCTATACTAAAAGCAATGTTACAGAGGCCTTTTTCCCTTTGTCCACACATGTCTTACCCAGTCATCCCTCTAGAGACAACACAAACCAAGGCTCTGCCACCCCACCCAATAGAGATCCCATCCTCTTTCCTCACCAGCACCTTTTCAGACAGAAAGGTGCTTTAATCTGAGCAGGCTGTGTAATGAGATTATGGATGGAAGAGGTAGCAATCCATGGGAAAGGTACCCCCTGAAAGTAACACCAGCTTCTGTGTTATATTTAGGAGGCTACCGTACAAAATATCCCAGTAATCTCAATTAAAGAGTGTGTTTTAGTGCAAAAGCAATCCTATTCCTATTAGCAACATTTCAAGCCTTTTTAATGTCTTTGTTATGCTCTGCCGTTTCTCCGTATATTCCACAGGGCTTCTGGAGCCATTAGGGTGTGTGACGCGCATACAATACGGTTGTCAAGCTACTCTTATTTCATGTATGTCAATTAGCTGCTGGGATTAACCACACTAGAGAGAAGCAGCAAGGACAAACTGAGAGAACCAGCTAAAGGCAAGCTTAGGACAACAGGAGAGGAGAGAGAGAGGAGCGGAGATTTAAGAGACACATTTAGGAGATAGCTGGAGGACATGAGAAAAGAAAGAGCTTGAGGAATACAGACTGGGGCTGCCTGGGGAAGGATGCTTCTGTGAGAGACACGTTAAAAGGCTAAAACAAAGTAAAACCTGAGAGGAATGGTTGGGGCATGGTCTGGAAGAGGAAAGTCCTGCAGGTGGTTAGGAAAGCTGGAGGCTATTTGTGGGGATGTGTGCATCCTAAAGATTGGCAATGTGATGTCGTGAAACAGAGAAGACCCAACAGATTTTACCAGAGTCCCAAGGCAAAAGCTGGGACTGTGACCCTCTGGATTGCAGGATTCATCATACTGTTAGAGTCCTCTTCACCACCTGAAAACCAGGAGCTTATTGCCATTTCATCTGCTACCGGAAGGGCTTGAACATAGCAAGGAAAACTCCTGAACTAAACTAATACAAAGTTAAAAAAAAAATCTATGTATTTATTTTAGCAAGCATAAATTTCATGGGAGAATTCCTGGACTGATCTTCGTTGAAGATCAATCATTTGATCAAGTGAAGTGCCACACTTCACGTGTGCATTGAGGCAAGAACCGGTTTGTTGCTAGACTGGACCCAACCAGACACCGGTGCGGCTCAGCAGCCTGGCTCTGAGTGCGTCCTGCCTCCCGATGTTTTGCAGAGAGAGGCAAGAAACGCCCTAACAGATGATGGGGGAATAACTTGCAGACAGAAAGTTTCTTTTGGATAACTCCAGACAGTCATTGATTGGCTTCTGCCCTGAGGCATTACAGTTTATATCCCTAATATCTTTTTATATTGCCTAATAAAACTGTTGGCTGTTGCCATTACATGGGTAATGGACATTTATATAAAACTCTTTATGAGCTGTAGATGGAGATCATCCTTTTCACCACACACGTGGAGCCACCTCTGGAGTAAAATGTAGTAGCTGTTTAATAGCCTGGCACTATTAATAAACCCCAGTTACATCGAAGAGGAAGAACGACTCCTCATCAAGTCAAGACAGAATGAGAAATTTAGAAAAACAGATTTTCCTTCTCCCAGAAGAGGTTAGAGCAACACAGGGCCTTTCTGTGCTTCCTGGAAGTCATTAACTCCAGGCAGTTTGGATTTCTGTTGTATATTGCCTTTAGAAAGAGAGGAGACCATGGCATTTCAAGTGTACCACAGAGTAGTTCCTCTCCAAGGGTCATCTGCTGCAGTTTGAGGGGGACAGCAAATTCCAGAATCCTCTGAATTAATCCAAACATGTTTCTTCAGTGAGATTTGATGTAGAAAAACAATTCCTGCTTGGACATATTTGACTTTAGTCATTTATTATTTTGTACTCTTCATCACTTGAAATAATTTTCTGTGGGTTTTGGTTTTCTTTTAATTCTACTTTTGCAAATCACAAGAAATTACTCCTCTAGGAATGAAGAAAAGTCATTGTTGAAACCAGCAGTGATAACTGATTGCCATTTCCCTTCAGAGAACCATTGTTCAAAAGAGAGAGTGAAATATAACTACAGAAACTATGAAGTCCCTGGTCTTGACAAAGGAAAGGACTGTCTGAAAGAGTTGTAAATAACTAAAACGTAAAAAAACCCAAAAGCAATTCAGACAATATTTGCAGAGAGTCTGCATAACATTTCAAGACTATGAGAAGAGAACAAGTTCTGTTTTGTTTGGTTTACACAGTATGTAATGTTTGATGCAAAAATCTATTTCGAAAAGAAATTGATTATTTTTCCTCTCATTGCTTTTGTATACTTAACGGTATCCAGCACTCACGTAAAGATATCTATCTTCAAAAGACGAGAATTAGTTAAAAGCAAATTAAAAAATAATCTTCATAACCTCCCAAGGATAAATATTCCCTTCCTGTGGTATTTGGGGAAACTGAGAACAGAGCTTAAGTGGATTGATGAGGGTGTCCCGTACCTCAGCCTGCGTTAGAACACCGGAGTCCTTGTCTCATGGGTTTTCCCCCTAAAAAGGTGGAGAGGGGTTGTACACATACCATTAAGTTCCCCGTCTTTCTTAAATACATGCCATCGTTATAACATATCTTAACCATTTGAGTTAATTGGATATAAAACATTAACTTTTGCAGAAGTATTAGATCTTCACCAAAGAGCACTCACAGATATTACAGAGTAACATCAAAATTAACATGGAATCAGTTTAGTCCTTCAGTTTAAATGCCTTCAGCAAAGGATTAAGATTTTCCCATCACCACTCAAGCACTTCCTTGCACAGTCCCTGCTTATCGTGCCCCCCTTACTTATTGTGATAATTTGCTTTTTAACATAAAAACAATGCTGGGAATCTTTACTTTGGTTCCTGATAGTTTGTTTCATCGTTCAATTAAAAAAAAAAAAAGTGCCAGTGTTTTTACCAATCCATTGCTTATATTTTTTCTCTAGGTATTACCTATAATATCTGGATGACTTAATGTTTGCGAAGCTTTCTCCCCTCCAGGGCAAAGACTGAAAATAAATGCTGATACGAGAAGGATTATTGGACGGGGAAGCAGTGTTCATTAATACATCCCAATCAAGCCTGATGAGAAAGCCTTGCGTACCTATGCTGTGGATTAGCAATGAAACAGGATAAAACAACTATTTTTCCTGCTGGTAGAGTGATAGCACCGAAAAATCTGAGGACATTTTGGCTTGTAGCAAATCAGCTGCTCTCCTCTTGCAGTGCACCAGATGAAAGGAAGTTTTCTACTGTCAGATTGCGAGAGCCGGTGTAGGTGGAGGTGAACAGCAAATGTAGCCATCAACACGTTTCAGCCAGAGAGGCAGTCAACACGAGCTCGGTGTGTGCACCATGCCCCTTTAGATACCAGAACATGCATTTTTTTTAATTTTTGCAGATGACAATTCATGTGACGCACTGATCCAATTTCCCGGACCCCTTTAATTAACCCACTGCTCGGTCTCTTTTTTTAAGCAGTACTGCTTGTGTGGTGAGTATTTGACGTGGGACAAAGTTACATCTGCTTGGAGTCTCTTTGTAGTGGGAAGAGGGGAAAATGAACCAGCGGAAGTGACCATCAGATGCCAGAGTGTCCTGAGATCGAAGGCAAGAGCGCTCTGGGTTCAGAGGGAATCAGAGTACATACTAAAGCCTGGTCTTGAAGAGCTATAACAAGACCCTTTTGCTGCATCCTTTTCCTGGGAGACTTTTAGATTACATTAGCATAGAAGGTGGGAGAGTGTAGACTGGGAGCACTGGGATGGCAAGTGTATCAGGGAGAGCTAGAGACTGGACTGTGACAAATAATGGCGAAGGTGCAGTCAGGAGTGTAGTCCTGCATAGCACAAAAGACGAGATGGAAGGACGTCGTGGCACGAAGAATAAGAGAGGGAATGGATGCAGGAAGGCTGGAGCCCATCTCAAGGAGAAAGCCACCATATAGAAGAGGAAATAGGTTTAGTTAGTGCTTGGACAGGCATCCTAATGAAGGGCATGGACATCATTTACACATACAGGTATTTATTGAAATTCGGACACCTTAATTTTCAACTGAATTTGATCCCTCACATCTCTGAACTCAGAGCAGGTGCATAAGCTTGTTAAATCAAGAGGGAGGGTCTTCTCACCTTCCAGAAAAGGAAGTTTACTTGGTGGGTGGTCAAAGCTGGTGGCTCTCAGTGATAGCGCAAATACATATCTCTGAACCTCACATTGTCTCAGCTGCACAGGGAGTGACAAAAGTGGCTCTGTGATGTGGCTGTGGCAGTTCGCTCTGGTTGGAAAGATACCTTTGGCGGCTGGGAAGAGGCCTGGAGTTTGGAGTTTGGCTGCAGAAGTGCAAGAAGTGGGGAAACAGATTTGATGGAGACCTCGCATCAGAGCTGGGAGTGTTTGGGCTGTCCTGCTTCACAAAATTGCACTTTTAAAAGAAAAAATAATTGTATAACAGCTTGCGTCTTCTTTCAAGAAGAGTCCATGGTGTTGTCGTCCAGTCTTGAGGCTGGTAGGTAGGCCCGCCATATGGTTTATCCTTTAATATGATACCGCACATTGTTAATGCTGTCATTGACCTGGGGCTATGAGGCACTTGAAGAGCGACGGTGCACAAAGCTGGGGCTGCCTCCAAGCTACAGGGCAAGCTTGATATAGTTTGGGCTGCTACAAAGGGTACTTCTGGTCTTTCTCTTGGGCTGTGCTTGTAAAGATTGTTGAAGCAAAAGTGAGGGGATCTGTATATGGATGTTTCTTTCCCGTTTCTCCCTCCCCAGGTGCTGTCTCAAGCTGCACATCTCTCACAAAGCCAGATGTACTTCTTTGGCAGCGGTGCTGACACCAATGTGTGGTACTCATGCTTCCCCATGGCATCATCAGCCTTTGGTCCGGTGCTGGGCTGCAGCACATGGTGTCCCTCCCTCGGTGCTGGCTGGTGAGGTCAGCTGGAGAAGTAGGGCTCTGTCAGGCTGGGCTGTCTCTAGGCTATTAAATTCTTTTTTTAATCTTATAAACCTGGGAGGCTGCTGCCAAGTTGTCTGTTGGCCTTTGGTCCGTGCTAACATCCTATCCATGGCTGGGAGAAGGTACTTGGCCTGGGATGAGTGATGTCAGGGACTCTCTGACAAATTAGCAGTGTAAAGGACTGAGTTCCAGCACTTGGGAACGTTCCTGGCGCTGTTTGTAAGCAGAAGTGTATATAAGTTTATAAGCATATGTGTAAGCATACTCTCTAACTACTGTTTCCCCACAAACCCTGTCATTTTTCAATGATTCTTCATTGATTCAATCCAGATAGAAGCTGGTTCCTTTGATTTACATTTTTTACACTCTTTCCTGCTCCTGCATATTTTAAATCTGGAAAGAGTGTTTGTGATCTTCCAGTCTGATTGCCCACGTAACACTGCATTTCCCCATCAGTCGACAAAAGTGATAGTTAAATGGTTAAGGCGTTCCCTTTATAAGCAAACAACCTGTTCTTTTGGCGCTTTTTGGTGCACTTGGAAATGTTCACTGATAGATTTAAATTAGCAGGATACCACTTTGAATACAAGTATACCAGCTTTTAGCCTGCTTTCATTCTGAAACAGGGCTTCTGTGCTCATATTCTCTGTGCATCTATCTGTCACTCTCTTCCCCGGGGTTTTTTTGGCTTGTGCAATTTCAATCACATTTAGCAATGGTCCCACGGAGATTATTTTTTGACAAGTTCTGATATAACAGAGGGTGGATTGATGAGAGAGACACTGTTAATATCCCTGGGATAAGGGCCACAACATGAACTCAAGTGTTATTAAGGCATCAGAGAGTACAACCGCAAGGCATAGATCCACAGGAGACCAGGCTTCCCCATTTACGCTGCCTCCTAATAAGCGTGTTGAGTGTTTTGTCCATATTTACCAACCTGACCCTAATATGGGTCTCCTGGATTTTCTCCAGTCGTATTTTCAAATTCACTCCCCACAGGAGTCCTGGATGAGTGGGATTCCTGCTTTTCCCACTCCTATGCAAATCTGAAGATATTCCTGGATCTGATCCCAACGGGCTTTTTTCTTTGAAAAATGAGTATGTTCTGAATATAGAACTAGCATCAATAGGCCAGGAAAGCTCAAAACTTTGTTTTTCATGTGAATGAGTAAGAAACTTTCAGCAATTTTCAGCTTCAATGTCTATTCTCTTTATGGATCACAGCAGAGGAAAAAAAATGAAAGTTACAGAAATATTTTTGGAGTTGAATTAGAAATGGAAAAGATGTTCCAGAAATCACCTCTGTATCACTCACGGTCTCTGGTGTTGGCACACCGAGCCTCAGGACTTGCTGCTGGGTTTTTGAACAAAGGCTGTAAAGTGGAAAAATAAACCAGGTTGCAGCTCCCGTTCTGTGATGTCTATGCACTGAACTGGATCCTAGCAAGATGGAACAGTCTTCTGTACCAAGTGGCAGAATATGAAGCAGCTGGTAGCAACAAAAAAAGAAAAAAGCATGAAAAAAAAGAAAAAAAGATAAGAAATTAGAAAAACCTCATGCAAACACTAGTGAATCATTCCCACAGGCTTTGTGCTTGCCCAGTATGATTACTGAGTGCCAAGACTAAGGAAAATCACACCATTTTATTAAGGTAAGCTGTTTTCCGAAGGCAAGCCTGCCATCTGCACACTCTGTCTGAGGGAGGACATTGCAGCCTTAAGCCACCATGAAGATGCCCAGATGATGGCACGAGTCTTTTGGATGAGCAGCGCTACCAGAGTGATAGCAGAGAGTTTGCTGTCCTTCCCAGCCCCACTCTGCTGACAAGTGGCCTACCCTTAGATGAACCCTGCTGTGGTCACCCCGCTGTTAGACTGACAAGACAGCCCCAGCACGCAGGAGAGCCTTGTGCCACAGATCTGCCATCTTGCTATGTATGTGTGCAATACGCGCTATGCACATTCACCCAGATAATGCTTCACTTTGAGCACAAAGTTCATAGGTGGCAGATAGAGTGGCACTTAGAATCATAGAATCTTCATGGTTGGAAAGGACCTTTGAGATCATCGAGTCCAACCAGACACACACCAAAAAAAAAAATAAATCACAAACCACCACAAACAACCAACCTACAATTTCTGCCACGAGAGCATGCCCTGAAGTGCCACATCTAGACATTTCTTAAACACCTCTAGGGATGGTGACTCAACCACCTCCCTGGGCAGGCCGTTCCAGTGCCTGACCACTCTTTCAGTAAAGTAATTCTTCCTAATATCCAATCTAAACCTCCCCTGCCGCAGCTTCAGACCATTTCCTCTGGTCCTGTCATTATTCACCTGGGAGAAGAGGCCAACACCCACCTCTCTCCAACCTCCTTTCAGGGACTTGTGGAGGGCAATGAGGTCTCCCCTCAGCCTCCTCTTCTCCAAGCTAAACATGCCCAGCTCCCTCAGCCTCTCCTCATATGACTTGGTCTCCAGACCCCTCACCAGCCTCACTTGTGGGCTTTTAAGAGCTATTTCTCCTGTTTAGGGGCTGGAAAAAAAAAAAAAAAAGGTTTCATCTGATGCAGCAAATAGGGTGGGCTGCCCTGTAGTGAGGTTGCTGTGGGAGGTACAGGCAATGACGCTGTAAACCAGCTGCCCAGGAGAAGGAAAACTCTGGTTACAAACTGGAGCTGGGAGCATACACTTTGCTCTGCTGGGAAAAAATACAGAAGGAGCCAGTCTGAACTCAAACCAGGTCAGAAGAGAACCGAGACCGAATTTTTCGGCAGTTTCCTTAGTGGAAGTTATCTTGAATGGGAAGTGACAGACGTTCATCATCTGACTAGTGGTAGGATCAGGATTGTGTGCAAAGAAAACCCTCATTCTCACAGGTGCTGTCTCTGAAGGCACTGAATTGGGTACAAGCGCCAAAAGCACACATGATGGGAGCTTTAAAAGGCGTTCCATGGGTCAGCTCAGATGGGGACAGTTAATGTTTATCAGGGGCTCACAAATGGGTGGGTCAGAGTGGCTCACCACTCTTTGGAGTCGGTTCATATTAGTTGATTTGCTCCAGCCGCTTTGTGTAAGCAGTGATGCAAAGCTGGGTTAAGCATTGACTCCGAAAGACAAAGGCATCATGGCTGGTTAGAAAGGATGCATCTGTGCTGTGTTTAAGAAACATTTCTGCTGCTTGCATGCAATGGTGATTGCAGTAGGATTCAAATATGACAAGATTCCCCACACAAAATAAGTGCTACGAAAATTAAGTTCAGATTTTGGGACATGCATTGTCAACAAACGCTACTCCAGACACCAGAAACAAGCCCTAATGAAGATTGCTGATACACTAAAATGAGTACAGAGTAAAAGAAATAGCTTTCTTTTTGATACCACTGCAGTTTGCTGGTAAATAGGTTCTCAGTTTCTGGAAATCAGGAGCTAATTATCCTGAAAAATCATGATTCTTTAAGAGTATAAATATCTTTAAACAGCAATTAAAAAATAATTAGAACTCAAAAGCAATCAACAGTTTTGAGAAACAGAGAGTCATCCTAGCTGGTAGATTACATGCTGCAAATTGAGGAAAAATCTGTGTTTCAGATTTTGTGACAGTTTTTTTAGTACCAATGTGGTCTACTCCTATGGATTGCCTCTTCGGTGCCTGCCTCTTGCTCGTGTTGAAGTGACCCACGCCAGCTGAAGGGCTCTTGGTGCACCCCTGACCTCTGCAGCATGGTGGGAAACACCACCCCGTTTCTGGCATTCACGCTGGTATTTTGGGTTGCAGCCACTCCAGTGGGTTTTATCTATGTCAACGCTTTTGAGGAAACTTGGGGTGTTTTTTTTGAAAAAGCATGTTTTTTCTGCCTGTCAGATTTACTGAATTATTTTTTTAAGAGCTAGACAGGCTTGAAATTAAAGCAACAAGGAATTTGTTAGCAGGATTAACTGCTTCATTATGAAATTGGTAGCAAGAAGAAACCCATGGAAGGCAGTCTTTGATTGTCCTTAAACCCATGCTCCTCCTCAGCTGTTTTCGTGTCTCAGCCAGGTGCTAAACTAGGCAGCTGCAGCAGCATTGGATGGATTGTGCCCACTACTGGCCTGGCTTGGTTTAGGAGACCTGAAGCTCCATTTGCCTGCTTTCTATATTAAGGATAGATTCTTCTTTGCTTTTGCTACATGCCTTTCTCCCAACTTCTCCTGGTTATTTTAAATAGGAATGAAATATTAAAATTTATACCAAATATGCTTACGATGACTCGGAGTTTTCTCCCAGGTTTCTGTGTACTATTTTCTTGTAGTTCAGTTAGAAAATACAGATACAGCGAGCCGGACCTCGTCTCTGCTTTCAAGGTCTTTCTCCAAATTTACTTCTTGGTTGTATTGCACAATTGCCTGAATTTTTGACATACCTTGTAAGCCCCACTAGAGTTTTACATTACAAAGAATTTGCCCTCAAATATTCCTCCGCCCACCTTACACAGGGTATTTTCTGCATCCCCAGACTGTGGTGTGCTGCCTCTCCTCCTGCTGACAGAGCTGTTGTGGGATCGTCCTGTCAACTGCTTCAGGAAACTGGGTTTCTTTGGCTGTCGTAACACCTTGCATTGCGAAACCACATCCTTACATGTTATAAAAGGTAAACTTTTCCCAGACTTTTATAGTTGCTTTTTTGTATTTCTGAGAATCAAGCAAGGAAAGGACGGACTAGGTTAAACAATTTGTTTGTAGATACATAGCTCATTTGAAGTGCCTGTAGGTACAGAAACTCAGTGTCCAAAAACGTCACACGTTCGCCTCAAAAACTTGGATGCAATGCTTGATTTATTTTTGGGGTGGTTTGACCAATACTCAAGATCGGTCTGAGGTGCCTCATATAGATCCACATACGTGCAGGGTAAGGAGACATCCAGTCCTGGAGAGAACTATGATGAATTATATCTTATCCTTGAAAGAGTCCTGAAAATGGCCACTGTTCTCCTGTTTTTCAGAACTTGTGTGTGAAAGTGTTTGCAAATGGCACTTGAGACCCCTTCCACCCCATTTCTTACATTTTCTATTATCTCCTAATTTCCCAATTTAACCTTGTTTTTTTCTTTGAAAAGGTACATGCTTAATAATATAGATGGCAGATAAAGCATTTTGAGTATTTTTCCTAAGTTATCTCCTCTCTCTGACAAGCACTTTCGGTCAGGTTTGGGGTCCTGCTGTCACGGCAATATCTTTCAAGGAAAAAAGAATTGGCTTCAACTTTAACTATAGATGCCCTAAAAATATCTCTGAAGCCCAGACTGCAGATACGTGATGCCAGATTTGCTTTTGTGTCTGCTTCAGTTTAGGCTACGAAGTTCAGTGCTATGGGCCAAGTTTGGCTCCAGCCTCTGTCTGTCTGTCTGGAAGAGCCACTGGGTCATTTGGCCAGGCTTTTTGTGTACTGAGGTGAAAGGTAAATCGATTCAGCAATGTGCGATGAAAATGTCCATTGACTGGTTAGGTAGCTTGGGTCGAGGCAGTTCTGAGAGTGCACAAAGAATGACCAAGTTTTTCCAAATGATTGGAAAAGACACGGACTTGAACGTAGCTGTCAAAATAATGACATCTGGGTAGCAGGACCAGAAAGCAACAAGAAAACCTGAGAAGAACAAGGTAGTGGGTCAGAACAGGCTGAGAAAGACTGAAGGTAGCAAAAGAAAAAGGTCCAGTGACAGAGCTGGGCGGATGAAAGATACATACATCGACATGAAGGCCAGCTGGCATATTTTACTATTTCATCTTTTTGAGAAAAGCTTTGACCAGGAGGACTGATTTTGTGTTGGCCATATGGCTGCGACTGTGCTGACCCCCCAGGATGTGCCCTAAAGCCAAATTTGCCATCTAGAGCTGTGTCATTCTTTGCATTGGAGAAACTTCACTGAGGTGTAACATCAGTGTCTAAAGTCAAGGAAGTTCCCCAAACTCATCCCTCAGCCTTGCGCTCCTGGCAGCAGAGGAGCTTAAGAATTAGAGCATCTGGTGCATGGAGGAGTCCCTGTAGTGAGGGAACCTTGGGCTTCTACAGCAGATTTAATGTCTCCAGTGATGTTGTGCCGTGCTGAGTGTGTGCTCCAGGATGGTCTCAGGGCCTGTGGATCTGGCAAAAGATATTTCCTATTTTGTACTGCTCTATTTTACATTGAAAAGGCTGCATGAGCTACGTGACACAATGCAACATGGAAGATTAATTCCTATAGACTGTACACTCACATGCACATACACAAAGGTAGAAAAGAACATGATACATTTCAACATGAGTTTGGCTCTTAGTAAGGCCACAGTTATGAGCAGCTGAATGCAGAAAGCTGATGGCAAGGTGGGACCATTAAATCAGCGAACTTCCTGCACATAACAGGGTATTGTATTTCATTCAGTGACCCTCCACTGAGCCCAAAACTTGTGTTTGTCTGAGGCACAACTTCCTGCAAGGCGTAGAGTCCTGCTCCGGCGGCACTGAATGATGGGGAGTTCACCACTTCCTTTGGTAGTTTGTTCAGGAGGTTAAGCACTCTCAGTGCACTAAAAATGTGTGCCTTACTGTATTTTCATTTTGTATTTTTGTTCTTTAGCTTCAACGGGTTCATATTTTGCTTCTTTCTGCTAGGATAAAGAGGTTTTTATAGCTCATGTTGGGCACATTTGTGGAGCAGTGCAGCTTTTAAGTCATTTCTCAATTATTCTTTTTGATTAGTGGATTGAACTCTGTCATTCTTTTACCGCTAGACATTTTCTCTGTCCCTCAGATCATTTTGTGTGGCCCTTTCTAATTCACAGCACAATTTTGATATCTGAGCACCAGATCAGGATCCAGGACGGTAGATGTTGCCTTGCTAAGGCAATGCATAGAAAGGAAAAAAAAAAAGAAGCCTCCTTACTTCTCCTGAGCTTACATATACAAAAACTGCTAGATGTTTTTATCAAGCATTGCTCCAGAGAACGCGCTGTGGCCCATAGCACGGGGTATAGAGTGTCTTATGTATGCACATCTCAGGGTGATGCCCTCTAGACAGAGGCCACATCCGCTCTGCACAGTGCTTGGCCTGGGTCCCCTCTAGACCACATGCATATTTTTACCGTGCTTCTAACATTGAAAGGAAATGGAAGTAAAAAAAAAAAAGAAAAAGAAAAGAAAAAAGAAAAGAAAGGAAAAGAAAGGAAAAGAAAAGAAAAGAAAGGAAAGGAAAAGAAAAGAAAGGAAAAGAAAAGAAAAGAAAAGAAAAGAAAGGAAAAGAAAAAAGAAAAGAAAAGAAAAGAAAAGAAAAGAAAAGAAAAGAAAAGAAAAGAAAAGAAAAGAAAAGAAAAGAAAAAAGAAAAAAAAAAGACTTAATGCCTTCACTTTAAAGAGGAAGGAAATATTTAAAAAGCCATGGAGTGAGCAAACTTGATTTAGAGCCAGAGTAGGTCATCTGTAGCTGATCATGAGTAACTTTAAAGATCAGATTTAAAGAGTATCAAACTGAGATGTAAGGAAAGTCAGAGTGATAAAAAAAAATTGTATTTTCCTTCAAGTTTTAATTTTTTTAAATTAAAAGCACAGTATCCCAGCAGTCTTTACATAGATTTTGGTCCCACCAGTTCAGCTTCATCCTGCCTCCAGGCAACCCATCACAAGTATTAATCTTTTCAGCTGCTGCCTTCTCTGAGTGTTATAAGTTAACTTTTCCGTAAGCTTCTGCCAGTGCAATATCACACCACAGTAGCTGGTAATGCAAAGGAACAGGATGCCATTCCCACTGCTGCTTTCCAGGAAGAGGCACAGCCCCATTTACTTCTTTTTTTGATGTATTAGGAAGGCCCGTACCTCTGATAGTGGCAGAGGCAGGGGATAGTTTATGGAGAGCCTCACAAGTAAAGGAACAAATGAATGTATCTAAATAAAAAGTGAAGTTAAGAATAGAATGAGTGGAGAGCACTTGCTCTTTGTCTAGCCTCTTGAAGTTACTACATCTTTGTGGACCCTCTCCCCATTTAGCAGGAAGGAAGAATGGCCTCATCAAGACCCCAAAAGCATACCAGGGCCACCTACCAGGGGACCCATGGAGGTCACTGACCACACAACTGCACAATCATAGAATCGTAGAATGGTTAGAGTTGGAAAGTACCTTAAAGATCATCCAGTTCCAACCCCCCTGCCCTGGGCACAGACACCTCCCACTAGACCTGGCTCCTCAAAGCCCCATCCAGCCTGGCCTTGAACACTTCCAGGAATGGGACATCCACAGCTTCTCTGGGCATTTTAATGATCCTTTTGCAAGTTCACCTATGGAAACCTTGTTATGACTTTTACTTACAATGAGCTGGCCCTGTCCATCTTTTGGATGCTGGAAGCGTTTGGGCAGCTTTGGGCCCAAGTGCTTAGTGCTGCTTAGCTGCAGTCCAGCTCTTCTGGATGAATCCCTGTGCTGATATATCTGAGCTGCTTCTACTTCTGGAAAGGGCTCAGCTATTTCCACTGGACTCAGCACTGTCCCACATGTCCCACTGACCCCAAGACGTGTGGGCCTGGTCCACCACCTGCATATACACTAGGAAGCCAAACTGTCTGCTCCTTTGCAAGGTCTTCTGGGCATTGCTGAAGGACAATGCAAAAGGGAGAGGCACTCAGCACAAACTGTGGAGAGCTTCATATGCTTTCTGCTACGCTCTGATGGGCCATGAAACAGTTAACAGTGTTAGCATATAAGCATCTGAGTTAGCATCTTTGCTGTGAGGAGTGCAGCAGTTTATATTTCTTGGAGCAATTGTTTCAGGCTCCTCTGCTGTTCCAAGCCCGCACTGCTGCTCTAGTGAAGCTCAGCTTGGGTTTTCTTCACAGTTGTGACAGCCAGAGATGTCTAAAAATACAGAGAGCTGAGATTCCTCAGAACAATTGTGACTTCTGTCTCCACTTTCTCCCCACCTATTCCTTCTGCTTGCCTGAGAGAAAAGTTGATTTTGTGGGATAGGGAAGGGGTCCTTTTCTCCCCCCTCCCTTTTTTTTTTAAAGGTTGCTTTTAGATTGAGACACATGGTGAAGGAAATCAAGGTACCGATAGATGCACCATGTATAAATATACAGCGAGCATGACACACGAACAGTTTTGGAGATTTAATCCATGTTTCTAAAGATCTGCAAAATCCTTGAGTTAATACTTTGTGTTGATATGTAGTATAATATATAACTACACAGCAATAAATCTGAAAGGTATTGTTAAAATTATATAGGTCATATATTTTAAACTTAGCAGGGGAAAAGTCCCTTTTCCTGAGCAATCCTTCCTTCCAGAGATGTAATGCCTTCTCAGTCATGGAAAGATTTTTCTTCTGATTCTATAAACACCTTTGTTTTGCCTTTTATTTTTTTTTACCCTGGGAGCCATATTGCCATAAGCTATGAGCTTTGGTTTGCTGTTTGAGTGTGGCATATGGTTCCTCCCTTCAAGAAAATTCATAAGCATATCACTTGATCTTTCATGTTCAGTAGGAATTCAGGAAACAGAAGAGATGCCAAGATGCTGGTTTGTGGATCTGTCATTGGGTCATTCCTGTCTGTTTATTATCAGCGTTGTGATGCAAATAGTTCCCAAGACAAAAGCAGAAGAGCAATAGAGGCACACAGTAAGCGAAAGGGACTGCCCAGCTGGCTGGAGGGAGGACGGGTAAACTGAATTCCCGCAGGGCTCAGCCCAAGCACGCTGAAGTTCATGCTCTGTCATGATTCCTTGATGTTGTTATTCTTACCACTTTTGTGGCAAGTGTTACTTTTATACATTACTGAGCCATAAAAAGAGACGTACTTAAAAAAATGTCCACCCCCAAGCAAAAAAAACGAGCACTTGTTTGCATTTAATAATCACTAAAAACTTGAAATTCTAAATTGGATTAATTGTGTCTATTATAAATTGATGGGGGAATAGCTATGCATTAGCCCTGAATTCTGATTACCTGAGAGGTTCCACTTGTAGTATAATTAAGAGCAACTTCATAATAGTGGTAGGTGTATGATTGAATAATACATGCATCCCCTGCTGATGAAATTCAAGGCAAAGTGTTCATGAAGAAGTAGAGCTTTTTTTTTCTCTTGTTCCTGCACTTAAAATGCTGAATGATTATTGCGATTACAGCCCGTGTTTACACTAACAGCAGAGACATGCCAAAGCCCTTGATGCAAACACCTTCACACTTTAAAGGGGTTGGTAAAAGAATCCCAGGTTTGTGGCTTAGCCCTTGTTCTGCATAGCGTCGTGTTCCTGCCTGCCTGTGGTGGCCGGTTTAATTGGGATCATAGATCAGGGCTTGAAAGTGTCACACTTTCCAGTAATGCAAGGGACGCCACTTTGTTGACAGCTTATTGCTTAATACATATGCCCACTAGATGGCTGTAATTGGTGCGGTCATTTATTATTTATAAAATATTTTGCATGTTCCTGTCTTTGAAGCCTTATTTACTCCTGTCCTTTGGTGGCTTCCTGTGCTTTCTCAATGTATAAATGAACCTTCTCAATGTATAACCCCTCATCAACTTTCAGCCACTTACCAGACTGAAGCTGAATATTCATAAGCTCCACGACTGGAAGAGCCCCTTGGGTGCTCCGGTCTGACCTCTTGTATGGTGTGAAGTTTCGGAGCACCATACCCACAGATAGATGTGATCCCTCCAACGAAAGAGGCAGCCCAGCCACACCTGTGCTTCCCTTCAAGGGGCCAGGTAGCTTCTGTCCTCAGTGAAATTGCTTCTGTAGTAGGTGTCAAGCTGAGATGAAGGGATTCAGGAACAAAGGCCTGAAGTGATGGGAGAGGGGAAAACTGAACCGTGAGAAGAGGACAGAGCTGTGTGGTGGCACACGCAGGCTGTGTCAGGGGTGCACCCCTAACACGGGACTGCCCATTCCTCAGTGTTGTGCTCTGAGCGGCGGTTCTGGCTCTTCCTTTTCGTCTGTCCTGTCTGTAGACCTTTAATTTTGAAATGATGCATTTGTCATCCTTGCCCCCACAAAGGCTAGCTGTTCAGCTAATCTCTTCATTCACCATACATCATTATGGCGAAGGGCTTATCATTAGTGTGAAGGCACATCTAATCATGTTTTACTGATATCAAAGCAGGGAGAGCCAGGGTAATGCTTAACAGTTCTGAAGCCCCACTCATGAATTACAGACAGAGGGCACAGAGAAATTACCTTCCCGTTGCTGCTTTGACTTCCAGTCTCAACGTCAGAATCCGTGCCAGGCAGTGGGTTTTGTGCTGGTTTAGTAATCCCAAAACTGCAGTGTGGTGACCCAAGGGAAATGGTCCACTGACAGCTTGGGCAACCATTCTGAGCAGGATTTAACAGAACACCTTCAGCCAAAAGCTGGATATAATAATATGTGATCACCTGTAATTGTTTTGAAGCTCTGTTAGCCCAGAGTATTTGAGAACCGCCGCGAGTGTTTACAAATGTATATTTACACTTGTCACGCATATACAACAAATGATCACGCAAGCCCACTTAGGTACTTGTGAATTCAATAAGAAAACTTTCCTCTAAAACCAGCATGTTGTTGGCCAGTTGGTGCACAGTCTTCTGAAGTGTGGATGACCTTAACTTTCAGTGACCTACTTGGCATTTGGTGGCACTGTGGTCCTATCTGCACAGTTATAGAACCATAGAACCACAGAATGGTTTAGGTTAGAAAAGACCTTTAAGATCATGGTGGATGAAAAAGCTGGACATGAGCTGGCAATGAGCGCTCGCAGACCAGAAAGCCAACTGTATCCGGGGCTGCATCAAAAGCAGCGTGGCCAGCAGGTTGGGGGAGGTGATTCTGCCCCTCTACTCTGCTCTGGTGAGACCCCACATGGAGTACTGCATCCAGCTCTGGGGTCCCCAGTAGAGGAAAGACATGGACCTGTTGGAGCGGGTCCAGAGGAGGCCGCAAAAATGATCAGAGGGCTGGAGCACCTCTCCTGTGCAGTGAGGCTGCAAAAGTTGGGGTTGTTCAGCCTGCAGAAGAGGAGGGTCTGGGGAGACCTTATTGCAGGCTTTCAGTACTTAAAGGGTGTTTATAAGAAAGATGGGGACAAACTTTTTAGCAGGGCCTGTTGTGATAGGACAACGAGTAATGGCTTTAAACTAAGAGAGGGTAGATTCAGACTAGATATAAAGAAGACACTTTTTTTCAATGACTGAAACACTGGCACAGGTTGCCCTGAAAGGTGGTAGATGCCCCATCCCTGGAAACATTCAAGGTCAGGTTGGACGAGGCTCTGAGCAACCTGACCTAGTTGAAGATGTCCCTGCTCATTGCAGGGGAGATTGGATTAGATAACCTTTAAAGGTTCCTTCCATCACACACGATTCTATGATTCTATGATCCTATGATTCTATGATCATCGAGTCCAACCATTAACCTAACACTGCCAAGTCCACCACTAAACCATGTCCCTAAGCGCCACATCTACACTTCTTTTAAATACCTCCAGGGATGGTGACCCATCTGCTGCCAGCAGGCCCGGTGTCGTGTAAACAAACCCATGATCAAAAAACCCCAAATTCTGATGGTGACACCAGGCTTGGAGCCAGGTATTGATCTGCTGGCTCTTCCTGTGTCTTCCCTCATTATTCCCTGCAACTAGAAGGATAGAGGAGAACACTACTTGTGCTCCTGATCCCTTAACCAGTCGTCCCAAGGCCCTGAAGTCTCTCTTGATTGCCCTTGGTCTTCTTGTTGCAACTTCATGTCGAAGGTGCTAAGATACAGCACAAAACACCTACACATCCGATACCCAATTTCACTGCAATCTAACCCAGGTTACTGCTGCTGGTTTTAGTACAGGTAAGGCAAAGTCTTGGAAGGCTCCAATCAGAACAGGAGCCCTGACTGACCCTGCTGAAGACGAGACAATTGTACTTCAGAGGAGGCTGTCAGCTGCGATTGCATGGTCATTGCACCTTCAGTAGCTTTGGCAGAGAAGTGTCAGGAAACGTCATATTTTCTGATTTGAGTTTCTCAGAAGTCTTCCTACTTACCCTCTGCAGGCTGAAATCTCAGCTGAACTGACGACTTCAGCTCTAACATCTCACCCTGGGTTCAAGAAATGGTGCTTTCCAGACAGATACGTGATCTTCATAATCCCTGGCAAATAAACTTTCTTCTGCATACAAAGTGTGTTTTTCAAAAGTAAATTTTTCAGTTACCTAAAACTTTCAAGTAATCTATGCCCCTAGATCACCTTTTAACTACTTATCCCTTATGTTGTTGGCTATATATTTCATATACACAAAAGAAATAGAAAACAAAACCAAAAAACATAATTTGAAACATTTCCAGAGGCTAATTATATCATGGCAAAAGCTTTCACTTTGTTTTAATGGGCTGAAACATTTATTTTTTTTTCCCCTTTTTTTGGCTGGAAATGTGTAATATGCCTATCATGGGTACTGTGACAGAAAGAGCCAGCCAGCACATTTTCTTCAAACTGACTGGTTCATAACCCAGTGGTACGTTTTCCAGTGTTTTTGTCTGAGCAGCGAAAGTTGAAATTTGCAAACAAGACTCTCTGCATCTTCAGCATATGAGGATGGGAAACAGTAGAACAAGTCAGCAGCAAGTTGTTTGTGAGAGACAACGTGCCATCAGAAAAATCCTTACCGTCTGTGTGCCTGCAAAATATTGCTTTGTCTTTAGACTCCTTTTACCACAATGGATATATATAGTGAAACAAAAATGTGGTCCCAGTTTTCTAGTACGGATGAAGCAAGGGTCCCTGTTCCAAAGAATATCAGGAGGGGATTAAAAAAAAAGGGGAACCTTTTCTTAGATATGGGGAAAGTGAAGTCCAGAGTGATGAATTGACTTGCCCACCATTGCACAAGGAAGCATACACAAAAAGCCCCTGGAATTAGACATCTCATGTGCTAATTCCAACATTGGTCCTGGTTCTCCTACCTTGGAAACCTTGCACGGCACTTGTGCATCATTACATCTCTCTTCATTCCCTTGCTTTAGCAGGGGAAGCTCAGTATCACATCTTGAGCGGGATTTCTTTAGAAACATGGTGAAATATACTTTAGTCATTGAAGAAAGTGCTCCATACAAAAGATCTCATCCATTCCAAAGCCAGAACACTGTAATCTTTCTCTAAAAAAGCTCACATTTCCCACCCAGCCTGGGCCCTCTAGATTTTGACCCAACACTTACTATCTTTCATAGCCATTTCCGTGTTTTCTTGTTATACTTAAGAGTAAATTGTCCTCAGTTGGTAGCAGGGGGTTTCACTGGGGACATTTAACCATCTGGGGATCAGAGAACCTTTCGGTTTAAGTGGACAGTCTTCTGCAACTTTCTGCCCTAAGCAGTTTCTTATGTCAGCAAGGAAGCATAGTTGGCAAAGGTGCTCCTTATCTTTAAAGCCAGTAGAAAGAATGGAACAAACTCCTTGCAGCATCTGCTATGGCTAAGGCAATGGAGGTTGCAGCTGGCACCACTGTTCCAGAGTGGCCAGTTCTTTTATTTGGGGATCAACCCTTGGAAATTGATATAATCCTGCCTATTTTAAGTATGCCAGTATCTACGCAAAGGACTAGTCTAACAGTAAAGGACATGGATAAAAGAGGGAGGGTTGTTCGGCTTGTTCCTTCCCAAACACATCCGATCTGTTTGGAGTACGTGTATTTTGGGTTGTTCAATACCATTTTCCCACCCCAGCACTGCACATTCCACACATTCAAAATCTGGGATTCACAGACACCCTGCAAATGCATGAGATAAATGCGGGAGGCTGTCAGATCATTGAAAACCCAATTCTTCCTCCCACCTCTCACTGTATTCTTGGCTTCCTTTTTTATTTGTCTTCATATTTTTCAAGTTTCAAGCTTTCTTCTCCGGCCATAAAAAATGGAAACATTCTTAAAAAATGAAAATAAAACTGACGTATAGTCACCAGACCCAAGGAGCTGCAACTTTAAGTAAATCAGTAAATATCTCAAGCCTCCATAACAGCAAAAGTTGGCATCCCTGGAGCACTAACCATGCAACCTTATTTATTTTCTGTTATTTCTTTTCCATGCACGTGTCCAGAAAGCAGCACAGCATGCTATAAGCAGCAAAAAATCCTTGGCTCTCCAGAACCCTCAGTGTGACCCATTGTAATCCCATTTTCCTGATACGCCAATGTAGAGAGAATCATGTCACTGACTGGGTCAAGAGCCCAGCAATTTGTGTGCCTGAGTTAGAAACAGCCATGTTACACTTCTGCTGCCATCAGCAATGAGGTAGGTCTGTTTCTTAAGATGTTTCGGATGATTCAAAACCATGTATGTATAGGGCCAAAGAACATTGCATTCATTTTAACCAGCGAAATACAGACTCACCTCTCTTTTACTCTGTCTCCATGATGCTTTTACAATATGTTGGCTATCATATTTCAAAGCATATGCTTTTTTTCTAGCATGGACAGAGTTGAAGACAGTTTTGTCCTCTCAGTTCTTCCTCGGACTTGTGCATAAGCATGCATTTCCCCTGGGAGAGGAAAAATATTAGAAGCTACTTTATACTCTCCCTGCTTCGGAGACATGAGGGTTTTCAAAGTTTCACATGCCGAAAGGTGATGTATCAGTGGCAGAAAATATCATATCCCTTGACATTTGAATAAGCTAATGGTCGTTTCCCTTGGGCTGTCTAATGCTGGAAAAACCCCAGGAATTCTGACATTCAGCTTGCTAGAAGTGGAATTACCCATGGCTGCTGAACTCATTTCAGTGAGTATGAAAATTGAGGGCAGGGGGTAAGAAGGAGAAGGGCATAGCGGCTCCGTATTTCCTACTGAGAACGTGGAAGTCAGATCTAAATGTTATTAAACATAAAAATCTGCTAGGATGTAGAATGGAACAGTCCTCCTCCTCTTTCCCCAAAAATATATTAAGGGAAAAAGAATTTTGGAGGTAAAGAAAGGGGGAACAGGATATATTTTCCTGTTAGAAAAAACAGGGCAGTCTTTGCTAAACAGCGAATGTGCTGTACCATATTTAAATAATCCAATCAGCTTTTCTTCTGGGGAAAAAAATACCAATTTATTTGAGCAACTGCCAAGTTCCAAGAGAATAGATTGAAGTATCCAAAAATACAATTTCTAATTGTTTATAGAAATGTTGCTGTAGTTCCCTTCCTGGGATACCCAGAGGCTATTGACAAAACCATGTAAACTGTTGTTTCTCATCACAAATTGGACTGTACAGGCTTATTCTTGAGGGATTAATTTTATTTCCTTCAGTTTCCACAAATCTTCCAGGTAAGTCCCTGACCTCCAACCTCTAATCATGCCTTTGTAAGCAAAAAAATAAAGACACCTGCTCTATAATAGCGTGCTATAAAATGTTTATGTTATTTGGAGAAGCTTGGGGAAATTGTACCTGGTAAAAAGTCCGCTTCAAAATGTCTCCTGGAAGATGTGTAGTTCTGACAGTAGTAGGATAATCTTGGCAGCCTTGTTAGCCCTACTGCTTCTTGGGCAAGCGGCACTGATTTCCGTTAGATTAAAATCATAGGGCAAAATCTGTTTCTGATAATGTTACTGGGTTTTGTGGGATGAGAATATGCCTCAGATGGCGTCACTCTGCAACACTCAGAGTGCGTTGGCCCTGACCCAGCACAGCACGTGAAAACCATGTTTCTGTAACTATGTGTTTAATCCCCATTTTCAGTGAAGATGGAAGGCCTCGTTATCTCTTAGTGCTGAAATTTAAGGGAACAATCCTACTGCTGTTGAGGACAGTAGCAAATGCTACAGATTTAATGGTGAAAATGTGGTCTAGAGTCTAACCTTACTAGGTACCAAGTGGCCCCAAACGCAACCTACATAATAGAATAAAACCAGCGATTAGGACTTCCGTAGTACTTAGTCCTATCCTGGATTTATCTGGAAGGGGTTTATTCTTTCCCATTTAAGCTGGAGATACTGTGAATGTGTATGTTGTGAGGAATTTTCTTAGACGAGGATGTAGATCGCAATTGATTGGGTTCAATTTTTCTCACCAGTGGGCGCTTTTTTCATCTGCCCTGAACAAATCCTCCCGGTGTCTGGGGCGCTGGGGCAAGTTAATGCTCTTAGAGTATTCCCAGATGTGAGCTGCCAGCCTTTGTCTTGCACTGTCAAGTCTGTCTAAGATCATTAGTTTAAAGTCCAATTAAAAAAAAAATAATAAAAATTTGGTCCTTCTTTGAATCAAATGCTTTTTTTAAACCAAGGGTAGATGTGAATTGTGTGCATGGGCTGTGTAATTGAAATCTCTTGACTGAAGAACTCATGTAGTAGACAGAAACGATCGTTTTGTGGTGAAATGAATGGGTAAATACTCAGGAGACTTGCCGCCTATTCCTGCTTCAGCAACAGATGTCAAGAACGGTTTGAGACGTGTTACTTAATATCTCGCACCAGCCTGTAATATCCTAAATCCAGGATGGTGGTGAAAGTGCTTGAAGAGGAGTGGTTATTTAACTTGCTTGTGGCAAGTGCTGTAACAGTGCAAAGTGTGATTGCTATTACTGAATTTATTTTGATATGTTGCTCTGAAGTAAGCCTGTGCAGAAGGAAATGATGTCATGAACTGGAAAGAGGATACCGGCATTTCCTTTTCTTAGTCACTAAATACCTGCAGTGTTGAGTTCAAGTTCCAAATCTTCAATTTAAATACTATTTCTATCTCAACATATGGATGAAAGCTGGACATTCATCAAAGTTACAGCCATATGCATAAGTGCCATTGAAGGCTGTAGAAAAATATTAGGTACTAAATGGATTTCTAAAAATTTTGAAAATCATCAAAAAGTTCACTGACCTCCTTATCTTTAGGGTTATCCACTAAATATGTGGGACATGTTGAAAACGAACCCAGAGTCTCGGCTGTGGGAGACATGCTGTTGCACAGCTGAGAACCAGAGAGGAAAGGTTGCAGAACTTCCTTTGATTTCCTCCAGAGAGGAATGTAACAACAGGGGTGACTTGCAAGGTGTGTCTTAGAAGTGAGCGGCACAACGGAGTCTTTCTGTCCTGTGCAAACAGACTCCTGGTGAGTCATTTCTGCGCATGAGGAACATCTATCTCCTTCTATCTTCTTGTGTCCCCTCTTTCATCCTGTGTCCCCTCTCCCAGTCTCTTCTCCATGCCAGGTGCCAGGAGCTTCTTTCAGTTCCTACCACTCCTCCGGGCCTCACGTCTCTTTTTCCGGGTGTTAACAAAAATGTGAAGTGGAGTTTGGATGTATTTATTGCCATGAATTCCCTCTTTTCGTCTCCCGTTTTGCAGTTCTGTAAGCAATACCTTGTTAGGCAGAAGGATCCCAGTTCCAGCTCTGTGGGAATTTGTCCTTTGGAAACATTCGTAGTGTTGTGATGAACTTATTGAACCCAACTGGAGCCATGCTTTAACTTCAGCTAAGCTATTTTTTCTGCCATATATAGGAAGGCATGACTGCAGTTAAAACACACTCTAGTATATCACACACGGTTGTGAAATCTGGTATGAAAAGGTGTAATAATCTACTCTGACATCCCTACGAGACAAACTACAGGCCTTCTCTGACGTAATTCATGTTCAAACTGGAGATCATTCAAAAGCCAGAAAAATCCACTTTTAGTTTAAAAACCGCCAGTGGCAGAGAGCCTGCTATATCCACAGCTAAGTTGTATGAACAAGTAATTCTCCTTGCTAATAAAAACACTCCCCCTGTGTTTGAATTCATCTACCTTAATACTTCAGCCAGTGGTGTTCACTGTATCACTGTCTGTGGGACTGAGACGTGTTATCAGCGTTTTGTGCAGATACATATAAACTATGGACCAACTCACTCCCTGATCTTCTGATCACACCGCTGTGCTTACAGACAGTCGGGTTTCCTTTAATTAGAGACACCTTCTAATAGCGAGGCAAGGCAATTTTCAGATCTAGCAGAATTATCAGCCTGATCACTTAATAAATCATAGTCGCTTATTTTCTGGTTCAGTCAGATTTTTGAGCTGATTTTTAGATAATCTTTAGTAACATTTCTTAACTGCAAGATACTGCATCCAAACACTCAGAAGCATTTTATGATTTAGTGACTAAAAAGGCTTTTGTTTGTTTGTTTCCTTCTTGTTTGTTTTAAATAAACGATTTTGATGCCATTTGCAAAGGGTTGTGTCTGGAACTGATTGAAAATTTGCAGTCAGGAAAATCTTTGCAGGAAATCAAGTTTTAATGAAGCAGATATTTTTATGAGTACTATCTGCTTTCCATAAAAACTGTGCATGTGTTGTGGTAAGAACACTGAACCATTGAAAATAAGTCCTGAAACGCTGTGGATCTAATTGCCTCTGCAGTTCAGACATCTCCTGTCCCCTCCTGTGTGAGCCATGCTCCTGCGTTGGACTTCATTCCCCGGTACCCAAGAGGATCGTTTCGCTGTTAGTGAGACAATCTTTCTTCCCTTTAAAAAAAGATAATAGTAGTCCGAGGTGAGAGAGACAGGTTTTTGAGTAGCTCAGCTGCTAAAGGGGGATGGGAAAGTGAGGGAGGTGGACAAATCCATGCAAAGTGCGTCCAGGGTTTGATTGCCAGAGCACTGCTGGGCACCTGTGTGTGAAATACAGTCACTGGGGTGAGACCAACTCTCCCCAGTGCTTCTGTTTTCCCACTGTGTTTTAAGTGGCACCCGGTGGCTGTTGATATTCCTCCCCAGACTGACTGGCTGACTTGGTGCCCTTGCACAACATCTCAGTGCCTTACAGTGGGGTCTGCTGCTAAACTTTATTATGGTTAGTTGCTGGATGATGTGACAAGGTGTATGATACCTCTGTGGCAGGGTGGATGTGACAAGTGAACCAGGAAGGAGTGTTGTAGATTCCTTGGTGGCTGGGAGGAGCATCCCTAAAATTTTTGAGAATGGGGAAATATAATTTTGTTTATGTTTATTCGGGTAACCTGTTCACATAACAAAGTCCTGTTGCCTTGTCCAAGTTGTTTGAACTGGAATAAATGTTTTAAAACAAACAAAAATAAATCTAGTCTCAATTTCAAAATTACTAGTGGGAGAAACTCACTCCAACCCTTGTAAACTGTCTCAGATACCCTCATCAATGAAACGCAGTATCTCACTTCTAGCTTGAATTAATCTATGCTCACTTTCAGTCAGCGACAATCAGCATCCCGTTGTCTGTGGGACTGTGTGCCTGTCATCTAGGGTTTACTCCATCAAGGTTTATTTGTAAACAATTTATTCTTTTACAGTTTTAAGCACGTCTCTGGGGTTGGATGCGGCTTTGAGCAGCCTGGTCTAGTGGAAAGTGCCCCTGTCCATGGCAGCGGGGTTGGAACTAGATGATCTTTAAGGTCCCTTCCAACCCAAACCATTCTATGATTCTATGATGTCACAACCCCTCAAAGTAGGAGTATTGTGAGCAATGTGGAAGAAAGCTTTCAGCCGCATCATGGGCAGTGAGAGAAGCCAAGAGCTGCTCCAGTGAGTTGTTGCATGAATGAACTGCAGTGGTGGGAAGCTCCAGCAGAAGGTTACCCAAGTGATGGTGCAGCTTGGTCACTCACTGGTATTCATGTTTGATGGAGAAAGTGCAGCAGGTTCCTTGGAAAGTTGGAGCTGCATAGAAGACCTCGTTAAGGAAAACAAAAATCTGAGCAGAGTAGAAAAGATAACCATTACAAAACTATTATTAGCTCATGTCAACACTGAGAGCAGCAGGAGAACATTGGGGTACACACTTAAGTTACTGACAGATGATGAAGGCTTTTAAGTGGAATTCCTTGCCCAGGCCATAGTTAAGTGGGGAATGTACTCGCAGGCAGCAGCGGAGACTACCCGTGCAAATAACAAGGGGAAACCACTGGAGGGTAGCATAAGAGGGACAGCTGAGATCTTTGATTCTTCCTGGCACTTAAGCACCTATCTAACCATGACTGCTTGAAGACAAGGACAGTACTCATGCATTTGGATACGGTGCTCAATTGAAGGTTCAACCCAAAGCCAATCAAGAGAAATGGTGTTGGTATATTGCACTTGTCACATATACGATTTTCTATGAATTACTTATATATTTTCTGTTTCTCATTTCAAGATGAGCTTCCCTTTATCCCATAACTGTTCATGTCTCCTCCAAGTCCCACACCTTGCTTTTAATAGAATATGAGGTTTCTCTTTTAGGCACGTTTCCGTTTCTAGCGAGGCTCTATGTTTGTATGGCTTTAGGCCGCACGATGCATTGTCTGTTACTCTGATGCTTCCCTTTAATTCATTAATTCCCTTGTTGTGTTTTGCATTCTGCAGTTCCAGTTTTTGCCATCCCTTATATCACAAGAAAACAGAACTTTGGCTTTTTTACCCCCCTCATTTAAATAGTGTATGATAAATAAATAAATACAGAGATACATACATTAAAGTGCTTGGGGAATGACTTGGCCTCTGAAACATTTTCCCATTTAACTTTTTTCCAGCATGAAGAGAAAAGGTCCACTTGTGGCTCCTTTTGGTGCGTTTAGTGCTTTGTGCAGCCAGTTTTTGATACAGCCAGAACCAGCAAGTTCTCCTGCAATATTCATTAGACATTAACCTCACAAGGAGAGCCTTTCTGAGTACGTACTTGAAGCTGAAAGGATCCAATGGCTGTTGCAACCCTTTTGTTTGTTTTTAACTGGGGCAGCGACATGGTTAAGAAGTTCTGGCATTTAGCTGGGGTGGGAAACATATTTTCTTGTTTACTTTGGAGGAGTAATAGGTTTCTTTCCTAATGGTATTTCTTTCTATGTCTCTGATGCATTTACAGAGATTAGGAGATTTCTTGGACTGATTTTCAGAATGGTAGTCCCAATATCCTTCCCAATGAGAACCAATTGCTGCAAATGAAGCCCCAGTATACAACCATAATTAACTCGACATGCAGCTTATGTTTATGACCTTTGCAAAAGGAAGTTATAGTATATGCACACCCACGTTTCTTAAATGTTTCTTTGAGTTGGAGGCGTTTTTTTCGTGTATGAACAGCCTTATCTTGTTCAATCAATGCTGTTTGCATGTAGTTATTATACCTTGCTGCTGAAGGAGGTTGAAGATAAAAGGCACCACACTTGTTTTGGTGTTAGAAACCCACAGGTTTTGGGGGTTGGGGTTTTTTTTGCCCCCCTTTTTTTTCTCCCCCCAGGAACGGGAATAAAAGAAGTCATATTACAGATAACACAAGGTTTCCATTTATGGGCTCAGAGAAAAAAATGCACATTTTATGAATAACAGAGTTGAAGAAGAAATTATTAACTATCAGACATGTAATAAATGAAACACTTTCTTATGGCATTCAGTATTCTTCATCTCAAGCGATCAGTGACCTCTGCATGCTAACAGGGATATTTGAATTGCACATGTAGTCTCTTCTTCCACCATTGAAATGCATCTGTCTCTGAGGGGAAGCTTCTTAAATATTTGACAACAGTGTTTAAAACGATTAGGGAAGGATATTTTAAATACGGAATACAATTGTTTAAGTAGGAATATGATCCAACATCAAGATGGAGACTATATTCTTATATAAAGCATTCAGGGATCTTCAGTGACAATTGCCAGAGCTATGATTTTTTTTCATATACGAAGAATGGATGTTTCATATCTTGCTTTCTGCTCTCCTGGTGATTTCAAGTTTCCTTTAGAAATGTAAAGAAACCCAAATCACACAAAACTTGACAAGTGACGAAATAAAGGCACAAAGCTTGTCCTGCTTTACATCCCATTTATCTCACAGCATCATTTACACCTGTGTAAGACAAGTGCATCTAACCCAGCTACTTTGATTTAAAGCCCTTTTACACTCAGACACTTTGCTGTGGCACAGATGAGGCACAAGGTAGAGGAGAATACAGCTTTTCTTTCCCCAAATCACCCAGATCGCTGGAGAAGACAATTTAAATAATCCAGTTCTCTGGCCTACAAGATCAGGTGCAAGAGCATCCTTCCTTTCTTCATGCAGTCTAATTTGAGGATCAGGCAAGTGGCGATTTCAGCTGATGTAACCTGGCAGCTAATATAAATAAATAAGAAAGAATAAACTTTTCTCCCAGTTTGAAAGTCCCCTTCGATGTCCCAGATAGGCTCAGGGAATACGTAGTGTAAGTGAAAATCAGAGACTTAATGTGATTTCCCAGTCCTCTCTGCAGATATGAAAGTGCAAAGGGATAAAGGAGAAACTTCAGCTGCTGAAAAATTCAAGGAGTCCCTGAGCATTTAGACATTTCCCTTTTGAGGGGAGGGAAGGAAGCCATGACCCCCTCAGAGCTGTGTTGAGAAATAATGTTTTGGTCCTTGTCTGCTCATATATGAAAGGCAACCACACAGAAAATCAGCGGAGGAAACCTGGAGCTGAGAGAAGGTGTTACTTTCTATTTGTCATAGGTAATGAGGAGACAGATGGGAAAAAAGAAGTATTTGCTGTGGATTGATTAAAACTCATTTTTGGAGAGGAAAAGAGATTTCCTTCTCCCTTTCCCCCATCCCCTCAGTATCTGTGGCTGTAATTCACAGGGCTGTGGGTGATTCAGGGGTGCAGTGTTGTGGCCGGTCTCTGTCTGAAGAGCGGCTCAAACCCATCTCTCAGCTCAGAGAAGCTGCTGTGCTCCATGCACATATGTGTATGCATATGTGCAGTGTGAAATCCAAATTTAAATCCCAGTTCACTTCATCCCATCTGCGGCTTTAACTTGCTTGGATGCTGTTCAAGCCCTACAAAAACGAAAGTCTTGCACAAAGTTTCAAGTAGCAGCGGGGCTGGCCCTGCCGCAATCTGCAGGGAAGCCCCTTCCGTGCAAACGGTCCCCAGAGCTCCAGCCCCACGGGTCACTGTCATCCCTGAGCCGGAGGACAGCAATATTGCCTACACCTCCCGCTATCTGGTCAGGCTTTTTCAGCTAGCTAACGCCTGTACAGAGGGGGAGTATGCTGTTTCAAAGTATGCTTCATCTGTGGCCAGGGTGCCAATGCTCCATGAGGGATCTCTCTGAGTCACGCTTCCCATCCCAAACATCCACAGGGCTCTACTCATGAGAAATGCAGAGCAGCAATTATTTTCACGTGGATATTATCGTTTCAACAAGAGGGAGCTGTTTTTTCCTCTTCCTCATAGATGGCTGTAAACAGGAATGTTATCCAAAGGTGCACCACAACATCTACAGCGTGCAAACATGCACGTGGATCTCCAGATTGCATGATCTTTCTCGTCCCTTGGCACGTGAAGAGCTTCACCTGGGTCAAGTGACTGAGCTGCATAACTGCGGAGGTAATGGGTTGCCGAGGAGTGTCCCTTCTGTAAGGGCTCCTTCGCAGATGGAGATGTTCTCAAGGTGGCTTTTTCTCCCCAGCTTCCGGGCAGCGTGGTCCTTATGAGCAGGAGTTAGTGTCCAACCATCCTGTTTTGAGGTGCCTCATTGTGCGCAGGGGAACGTGATGCAGGGGGTCACTGAGTGGGAAAGAGGCTCCAGAGCTGCAGTTCTGCTCCGTGGGGAGGAATAAGGGGGAGGAGTAGAGAGGTGGAATAAAAGGAGGAATAAGGAGGAGCATGGCAGTTCCTCAGCCCAGCTTTGGCAGGGCTTCATGTGGATGTGCTGCGTGGCTGCGGCTGCGTGAGCCTGCAAGGATTCTCTATTTGGCAGGCATGATTTAGCTCCCTTCCTCTGAAAGTCTGACTCCAATTTTCAAGCAAAAATAGAATGTTTTTTTTTCCTTTGGGCGTTGCATTTTATATGATGTTGCTACCAATGCCAGATGACAACGTTCCCCCCTGCCACTGTGGAATGAAATGAAGCGGAAAATGTGGAGACAAAAGGAAAAATTGTTTTGATCTGGAAGAATTTGTTAATGATTCCCCCTTTGGTTCCAGGCTGGGCTGATTTTCTTCTTTTTCTGCTTTGCTTGTATCTAGGTACGGACAGACTGCATCAGGCAACCTGAGTGCCTAGGTTGCCATAATTTGACCAGACAACATTGCGGAGATACCATTAGCATCCATGATTATCAAAGAGATGGTGGAAAAGAAATTGTCTTATTCTTGTCGTATGAATAGATCTATTTCACAACTTTTTTGAAGGCAGATACAAGGCGCGAGGCTGGATTTTTAAGTTTCGCCACCACTCTGCCTTATTTTTATCTGTCGCTTGAGAAATCTCTTCCCCTGAAAAATCAGAAGAATTGTAAGATGAAAAAAAATATCTCCATCACTGCTGAAATAGCCTCATATCTAAGTGTCAGTTGGGACATTGCATCACAGATAAATTCAGCGTTTAACATATTCAGGGTTGCTTGCCCTGAGGAGGTGAGGGAGAGAACAGGTTATTTCACCTGATACCATCAGGTGATGATTTATGGCCTACTATCTTTTCTTTGACATTTATCTAGAGCTTTCATTGTTCATAACCTTACAAAATGCCTATCAGGTTTCTCTTGCTCTTCTGCGGGTGCAGCAGAATTTTAAATAAGAGCACAATTAAATGGAAAGCTGAATTGTAGCCAGCAGGATGTTCACAATAATCCAGTACACTGGGGCTCTGTGCAGTATTGATCTTCTGATGTTTCAGTGGGAGATGACTTAAAGCCACGCTTCTTTATAAAGGTGCAGGTTTTTCATTGAAACCTCCCTTCCATTATAATGGCGAGTTGTGCCAGGTTCTAAGTTGAAATAATTAGTTCTGATGCAAAACAGAAGTTTGAGATTAAAAAAAAAATCTGCCTTAATGTTATTTAACTTTGTTAATGACTGAGCTGTGTTGGCTGTGACAATTTCCACTTGTTCATCACCATTTAAAAAAAAAAAAAAGTAAACCAAGAACACAGCCCTCTTCAACTTAAAAACAATTACTGGCTGCAGATAGAAAGGGAGTGAAGAATTAATCCATGCAAAGATGTGTAAGAGTAGACGGTTTCACAAACAACTTACTTTCTACCTCAAAACTGAGAAACTGCCAAGAAATAAATTGGCTGATGCAAAGTGACTTAACTTGTCTATATAAAGGCACTAAACTCACATACACAGATATTAGAATTTGCACATTTTCTAGATTTATTCCTAAAATGTTGGCACACCCAATAAAGGAAGGAAAATACTGCACATCATTCAGTGTAAATCACACCTAGGGCACAAACTGCTTGTTTTTTTCATTATAATAAACCAAACAAAAGGTAGGGCATCATCTTTTGTATTTCAGCCTTTGAGGTGTGGGTCAGGAGAAGAGGGTGTATAAAAAGAGAATCCCTTGTCTTTACAGAGATGCAGCATATAAATTGAGCCGTACCGTATATTTGTGGGAGGGGGAAGGTAAGGTGGAGAAAATTCCTCTGTTTGGATTTAGACCTCTCCAATGGAGATGTCTGTCTGAGAAACAGTCAGTCTTGAACTTCTGCCTAATAAAAGGAGATGATCAGGAACCTCCAGGCTGTGATTCGTCTCTTTCTCAGGTGGATTTCTGAAATAGATGAGATAAAACATGCCTTGGAAGAGGCAATTTCTCTCCCATTTCCAAAGGGCTCTTGATGTGTGACCACGGATTCATCCATCCATCCATCCATCCATCCATCCATCCATCCATCCAGTGCATCCTTCATCACATGATTGTATGATTTCAACATCGGGTGAGCGCCCGCTAAGTCAGATGTCAGAAGCGTTCATGAACATAAAGTCAAGAGACCAACAGTTATGGCAGAGACCTACCAGGTCTAGCTCAGATGTGGAAGTCTGAATAGCAGAGGATTGTGAGGGAGATAAATTGCATCTAGGTGCTTGCTGACAAAAGTCTTAGTTTCAAATGAAGCAGCTATCTTCAATCTTATTTCTGGAAGGTGCGGATCTGGTGAATCATGATGGAGACAGAGGTGAATTTGGCTTCCTTTTCAAAAAGTATTTTATGAGTTTTCCTTGAATTAGTTTAAAAATAAATAAATAAATAAATGAATGAATGAATTTATGACAGTACCTGACCTTGTTCTGTTCCCTGGTGCTGTTGAAATAGAAAATCATTTATGTTCTCTCCATGCTGAGAGTGCATTCAAGACTTTAAATTGCCAATGTCACCTAAGACCTAGGAATTAGGAGAATATCCATCTAAAGATGCCAAAAAGCAGGAGGGGGATAGGATCCTAAATCTTTTTCTTTCCATGGCAACTAAAGAACAAAAAAGAAAGGGAGTTCCAAAATGGATCACAGCCACATCATGGAGCCCCTCACAATTTCAGCTGAGTATAAAAACACCGAATAAAGTGCTAGCAATGACAAGATCAGAAAAAGGGTTAGTGCATCCCATTATATGGGATCTAATCAGTCAAATGGCCAAACTTAAGGTACTGTGATTAATCAGCTCACTTGCCGCTGAGTACTCCTGCCTCTGCCTTGTGCTGATACAGATCAGCAGCCGCTGATGTCCAGCCACAACTCCAGCCCTTAGGCTCCTCAAACGTCCAGTTATTTGGTGCAAGAAAAGCAGCATGAACATCTGATGGGTTTCATTCAGGAAAACGTCATTGGACTGTAAACTTGGATGGTCCATGGCATGGGGAATCCACAGACTAGAAGACTCTTTCTTGGTTTCCAGGCCTGTTTCCAGACATCAAACATGACTATGTGCAGCTCTGGCAACCTCTCTTTCTCCTGATCAGGGTTGTGAATCGTCTTGTCTGTCAGAATGTCCTCTACAAGATAAAGTTACCTTAGCCTTGCGGTACAAAATGCTCTGTCAGGAGGATGCCATATATAAACTCCATTAGTACCGTTTAAGCTCAATATAAACTCCCACCACATGCCTGGAGTTCAAGGTAGGTGTTTCTTATCTCGTGAATGCACAGCAAACGTATGAAAGGATTGCATGTGACCAAATCGACCATCTTGACCAAATCCTTACACATTCCATTAAGAAGTGGCCAGATATGTGTCCATCATATAAGGAAAACTCTGGTTTCTTCTGTCACAAGATGGGAATGAGCCAGGCCCTACGTCAGGACATGCAAGCAGTCTGTGTTCGCATGGTCCAATGTCCACAAACACTTCTGCTGTGTGCCTGGATGGATGCACACTCATCGTATGTCGAGCTCTTGGCAACATATGCCAACAGACACCTTGGAGGAATGGATGAATCTACAGTCATGCAGTCAAAGAGGCTCTCAAGAGAACGATGAGGAAACAGGCTGAAGGCTGCCTAAATTACTCTGGCTTGCAGCTCGCTCCCAGATGCATATGAGAAGCTGTTTAGAAAGAAGGCAGCTGGTTTGGGCTCTGGGCAGATGGTTTGGCCCTCTGGCAGCTTTGTGGTGGTACTACTGGATGCTGCAATGCTGCTTAAGAGTGAAAATTCAAAAAGTTGAAGTCTTGAAATGGAGTAAAGGGATATTTCTGAAATTACTTTGGCAACTGAGTCAGATATTGATTGATACTTCAGATACTCAGAGCAAGACCTGCATCAGTAGTTGGGGGCAAGACATAAATCCAAGAATGAGCTACCCTACAGACCTGAAAATATGTCTTGAGTCTTTTTTTCTTTCCTTTTCCCTATTTTAACGTAGAACAATGGATGATCATATTAGAAATCCTGTTAGAGGCTTGGATTTACTCATGTTCCTGAGACTTGACAAATTGCTTTACACAGGCTATGGAAACTGCTATACCTCACTCCTCAAACAGGCTGCAAAATTTGCTGGAGTTAAGGCCAGAACTGGCCAGTTCATCATCTAACCTGACCTCTGCTGTATCCATCCCAGGCTAATGCACTTCATCCCATTTCCATCACACAGTCCCGGTTAACTTGGCTTAGACTAAAGCAGTTATTTGTGGTCTGGAGGTGAAGGACTGCTGAGTGAAGCTGCGTACAATCAAGGTTTTCTGTTTTCTGAGTAACTGTGTGATGCTGATATATTTCGCTCCATTCCAAAATGGAATGAAAGCAATGTGCTTGTTAAAATAATACTCATAAACCCCCTCTTTTAAAAAACAATACCAAGCTTCAAGCAAAACATTTAATACAAAGAAAACCAAAAGGATTTGTTTTGATAACAAAATGTAAAGCATTCCATTTTTTTAAACTTTCTTCACTTGCCTAACGTGTAATACAGAAGTTAAATATGGAAACAAAATGTCATTGGAGGTCAAAATGTTCTGTTCCATTTTTAAAGTGAAGTCTCACTGAAATCAGGATGAAACATTTAGATGTAGACGTTGACATCTTTTAACTTTAGGTGCCTGCTGAACTTGTAGTTCTTGGGACAGAGAAGATGAGTGAGAGATTGGGGGAACCTGCTTTTTGATGCAATATAGGTAAAGCCGCAGCGGAAATTATACAGATAAGTTGGCCCAAACATGGGTACTGTGATTACTCCCCTTAATGGTATTTTTGGAAAGTAACCCAATCACTGGAAAATTCCTCATCAGTCCATCTGCTGAGCTCTCACATGAGTAGTTCTCAGAAGTACAGGAGCCTGTGGTCATTTGGCATAAAAATGATGTAGGTGGCAAATCTCCACAGGGTTTTATTGTGTGATGCCTTTGCTTGCTCTTCCCAATTAATGTGATTTCCTCATAGGTCAAAAGGATGGATCAGTTGGTGATTAGCAAGGGTGGTGATCCAAACACGTTCAACCGCTGCCATATGGTCTGTGACTTCGTCCCTGCTCCTTTTCTCAGCCTATTGAATCAGCAAAAATGGTGAGAGACTGCCCTACAGCAGGGGAGCACAAGAGTTAGGGTCTATATTCAAAACAAGTCCCAGTGGCAGACTCTTATACCTGCCTTGATAAACTGCAGATTATGAACAGTAAGTGTCAAACAATCAGACTGCATTACCCAAACTATATTAATGAAAATGCAGCATGTTGTGTGGTGTTAGAGGACTGCAAGTGCTTTCAAGAAGGATGTGCCTTTTAAGAATATTCATGTACCTAGAAAAATGGGGCCTTATCTTAGTACTTACCTTTTACAATGTAAATCACAACAATATTAGCAGCCAGACAAGAATAACCATCATGAGTCAGGGTTTTCTTTGCAGTTCATCTTTCCTGAGGGTTGTTCTAAGTTTTTTGTTAAAGGGGTACATCTCACTGCAGGAAATCACCCTGAAAGGGTACCCGAGGAAGTTCTAGCTGGAATATTGGCATTTATGCAAATTGGAGACTTTATTTCCCACAAATCTGCATTTAATATTCCAGCTGCCTCTTAATTCCGTTTTGAATGCAAAGGAAGTCAGTCCTGAATAGTGTCTGAAGATGCCGGATGCAGAGTATGTTTCATATGAAACCATTGTAGGCACTTTAAAGGTTTTCAAAGAACTAAATATAAAAATCTGACTGTGTGTTGGTTAGTCCAGAAAGTCAGTGTTTCACTGAGAGCCACCAGAAATGAACAGTGAAAGGGCATTTTCATAAAATGGGTCTGTACTCTATTCCAGAGAACATCTGTGCATTATGTTTAAGTTGCATTTTTTTTTTTTTAAATCTATGAAAACCAACAAAGGCTATTGGAGAATTCCCCTTTCATACAGCTGTCTCTGCTGCTGCTGTTTGGTTTGGAGTCTTATCCAGAGCTCAGCTGTAGATTGCCAATCAGAAAAAAAAGCACCATGAGCATTGATCCAGGCAAATTTGGGTAAAGGAGTCACGACCTACTCCCTGGTGTCCTTGATGTGTGTTTTTGATCAGTTATTAGCCAGGCACACAGTGTTTCCCTCTGTGTAGTCACCATTTTAAGGCTGGTGTTCAAGGGGAGAGGGGTGAATTTATAGCCACCATTTATAGGTGCCTGCAGGGGCTATATAAAGAGTACAAGTTGCATGATTAAAGGTTAAATTTCTAAATGGGCTGGTTAGAAGGAGGCCTTGAATTCTGAGTACATGATTGACAACCCATATTCTCTGGGGCTTTTCACTTACACCCCGATCCTCTAAATATCTTGGTCCAGGAACCACCAAAGGATGAGCTGGATGAACGCCACTGTGCTATTTGCCCGTGCAGTTTGCTTTTCCAATTGAATTCTGTTCAATGAAGTCTAATTCCTTTTGATGTGATATAATATCATTTTGCCGGACGCATCCATACAGTTCATTTTCAGCTGGTTAATACGACATAAGGAGCTCCTGGCTGAAATAAGTGTAAATTAAATTGTTCTAAGTGAAGGAAATCCATCCCTATACAGGAGTTCAGCACAGGACCTATTCACTTCTTACTTTCCATTTATGGTTGCTATTCTATTTTTTTTTTTTTTTAAAGCTTGTCATATATAGGTCACAGAATAATTTATGAGAGTGAGCATATAATTTTCCCATGTAGAAATGTAAAGCACCAGTACAGGGTTTTAACATCTTAGTAATACTGATTCAAGAGCTTTCACTTCTGAATTTTAAAACGAGAACCCTGCCCACTGTGTGAAACCAGACCTCAGGTGGTGCCTGGCGATATATGAACCATTTATTGATCTTCCATAATGGGATGAATTTTGCCTCTCAGAATTAGTGAAGAGCAGCCCAAGTTTTAACTCAGTGCCTCATCTGTGCACCTAATTTTAATTTCATTATTACCAGCAGTTTGGAGTCTGACTTGTTTTCATATTAACAACAAGTATTTGTACAGTAGTCTTCCTAATTAAACTGAAATGTCAACTTTATGCCTGTATGCGATTTTATTTTCTAATTTAAAGTTCTGTTCTGCAGGAAATGCTTTAATTTAAATAACTCTCTTTGGGGAAATTTATTTATTTTGTGACTTTCAAGTGAATTATTGCATTTGAAATAAACAAACCATGCGTGTATTGTCTCAAATGTATGAAATGGAAGTTGAACTGTTGCAGAGCTGCAGACAAGGGGTGTCTCAGGCCCTGACCAAAGAGCAACCCTCCAGATGGGCTGCTCCATGGCCCCACAGGCTGCGAGGATGGAGGTTTCAGGACTTCCTTGCTTTGCTGCTGAGTAGCTGCAGAGATTAGATAGGGATTCTATAGATTTCTCTTTCGCAGACAATTTTGAAATATTGGAAGGTTTTTTTCAGGATCTGGATGGAATTTCGACATCTCCGCATGCCCCCATGAAACATGATGACCTTTCAAAACAAAGCTCCGATAAGCACATGCTTAACTGCTTTTCAGAGTCAGGACCACACAGGGAGAGGCTGAGAGAGATGAGACTCTTCAGCCGGGAGAAGAGAAGGTGTGGGGAGAATTTTATCAATATCTATAAGTATTTGCTGGAGGAGATTAAATGCCGGAGCTGGACTTTTCTCGGTAATGCCCAGTGTGAGGACAAGAAGCAATGGGCACTAACTGAAATTCTGTTTAAACATGAAGGAGAAACCTTTTTCACTATGAGGGTGGTAAAACACTTGCACAGGTTGCCTAGAGAGGTTATCTCCAACATATGAGATATCAAAAAAACAGCTGGACACAGCCCTGAGCAGCCTGTTTCCATTGACCCTGCTTTGTGCGGGGGGATGGACTAGATGATCTCCAAAGGTGCCTTCCCACCTCCACCATTCTGTGATGTTGTGAAACTGGAGGAAGCTGAGTCCCTAGCTGGGGATGCTGCAGGAAGGGGACTTTTTGATCTGCGAGCTAATGCTCAGCCTTCTTAGCCATTCCAGCATGATACTGAGGATGTAGTGCCGCTGCTTGCATGAGGCTTTTGAAGTGGGGATCTGTGCCTTGAGTATTAGATCTTTTTTTCACCAGGGGATGTGCTGAAGTTCCCAATGGTCCTGCGTTAAAACAGAACAAATACATGAGTTACTGGCCCCAGACAGGGCAATGGCAAAATTCCCAGCAAATTTAATGGAGCCAAGAATTCACCAAAGACAAGGTATTTGTAACAGCAACGCATTTATGTTATATCTGAAGCTTGTTTACAACCTTCTGGAGTACTTATCTTTGACGAACAATCTTTATAGAACATCTGAATGTCTAACTGCATTGAAGCAGAGCCATTTGCAAGTGGTTATGGAGGACTGTATTTAAAAATGAAACAATGTCATTCACAGTGGGCACTATATGCAAAAGCTGCTCTATTTACAGCATATAAGAAATGCACCAGCCATTCCAACCATTACAAACTTTTCCATCTTTGCATATCTGAAAGACTTACATAAGCAGCTTGTGAAATCTGAAAGACAACCCCAATATAATCCCAACAGCTGGATGTTAATATTACATCACAATAAACAAGGGGGGTGGATATGTTTAAAATAATGGTCTTGCAAAGTTTATTCTTTGTTTTCTCTAATTTTTTACCCAGCACTATTATACCAGGTTCTGCACTAAGTGTTTCTTAGAAAAATACTATGCGATACATTAATACATTCTTACCCGTGAGATTAGCTGGGTTTTCAAACTGAAGGTTTAGAGACGCAGGATTTGCATACATGTTATCATTGCATGTGCAATGATAATGCACATGTGCGTTCAACACAAAAAGTTCAAGGCAGTGTAAGAGCTTCTCTTAATGGGGAGCATCCTTTGGATTTCAGGGTCTTCAGGTCCTGGAAGTGAGGTGCTCAATGCATGATGAGAGCTGAAAATCTAATCAGCCTCAGTCCTCCTGGAAACACGTAACCCAAGCATAACCCAAGCATACTATACGCTGAAAATTCAGTGTGAACCATTTGCTAGATAATGCTACAAAGAGGATTGTTATTTGAAGAAGAACAAAATTAACTTTGTTTTCAACTCTATTCCACCTCGAACTGTGCAAAAGGTGGACCTCAGAGACAGTGGAATTTTTTGTCACAGTATTTGTTTCTTGCTTTTCAGCCCAGTGAGATCAGCTGTGGTGCTGCAGAGCAGCCACAGTGGGTTGTGAAATGCCACTCTCAGTAACGCAGGCACAGTCTCTCACTGGCCCTGACAGCTCCTCTAGCTTGGGCAGAGCAGGCCAACCATTGCACCTCCCTTGTAGTCTTCTATGTGATTACAGGAACAGAAAGAGGCCAAATCACAAGCAAAACCAGGCCCTTTTTGTTCCACTTCCAGATACATAATATTTAGAAAGTCTTTAATTAATTTACTTGTTTGCACCATGTTCAGAAAATTAATTCCATATTAAAAAATGTTTAGTATTTCCCTCCTTGCCTGCCACATCTCCTTCAGATGTGTTTGTAACACTGGCTTTATGGTTGGGAGTGATGGGGAGATACAATCTATTTGATAGATATTTTCTTGAGCAAGATATTGAACATCCATAACAATTCTTCACAGTTATTAGATTTAGCCATTTTTAAAGAACAAAGCAGTGGATTAAGTTCCCAGTTAATTTGTCTTCTCTTTAATAGCTTCTAAGATATTTTTTCATTCCAAGTTTTAAAAAAAACACCACAACCCACCCGTGTTCTCTAAGTAATATCTGTAATGTTGTTCCTTACAAAGAGTGACAATGCCGGCAGTTGCTCCTTGGCTGTGTTCCCAGCGAGTATAATTTAACAGGTGAGAAATAAAGTATGTGAGTGAGATAACAGTGTGATACTCTAAATTTAGATGATATTGAGGGCTTTTTTGTAAATTGTAATTATTCTTTCTGTTTTTCCACAGAAGGCATGGAGAGTCTTAGTGTCGTCTTTATTAAAACTGAAGAAGGTTCTGGAGTTTGAAAAAAAACGTTCTAGTTTTTCCCATGTTGCTAGAAATCAAAGAACACTTCTTTTTTGCTTTGTTTTGTTTCACAGCTTTCTTATGTAAAGTAACTCTTCTGGAGCTAGCGTTAAGAAAGATAGCCAGGAGCCAGGGTGTTACTGTAAATGATGCTTATAGATTGTACTTGATTGATTAAATTGCCATTTTAGTTGGCTGAGGAGTTCATTTCTGCTCTGCAAGAAGTTTGGTGGAGGGTAGTGAAGCCACTTAGCTTTCTGCCTTGACTCTTGGCTCGGACACGTCCAAGAACATTAGGTGTGCCCAGTAAGTTTGGAAACCTTGATGCCTAAATGCCTGCCTTTTTTTTTTCCCTCTGTTTTGATGGAGTGACTGGCTGTACGCTGGAATTCTGTGTTATCTTGATTTTCTCTAGCCCTGGTAATGGTGTTTTGGAAAATAGGAACACCAGCTGGGATTTGGGTCTGTGAAAAAGCAGAGGGTCTGTCCTGGTTGTCTGATAAATGGGCAGCAGATATCTGCCTGGTAGGTTTCTATAGAGGAGTGCTGACCTTACGGTAAGAGTAGGAGAGCTTTTTTGGGTGGCTCTTACACAAAGTGACCCCAGAGGTTCAGATCATTTTTCCTGAAGATGAAAGGTTCCTCTTACTTGAAAATGCACGTTTTGAGGCACAGCAGAAGTCTCCGGTGTGGCTCACCAATATGGCTAGAGGTAGATTTAGACTTGATGAATTTAGTATTCTGACACTGAATTCCTAAAAAGGCAACAAGACCACCTATCATCGGGGCAAAACTTGATGTTAAGACACAAGGACTTACAGTCCTATATGTTGTAGATACTTTTGGAAGTTTTATCCATTGTCTCTATGACCAAGAGTAATTATGTAGCAACTATGATTATCAGATTTTTTCCATAATATTAATAAACTTTTTTCATGAAGGGATAATGATCGCTGTTTTCCAAGACTGCAAGAATTTATCTGATCTTATGTAAAATGCTATCTGATCTTCCATGTAAAATGCTAATTGTCATTGCTTTAGCAGGAAGTCAAATCTCCTGTATTCTACATCAGTATCCCAATTTTATTACAGTGAATGATAGAGTGTAGATCTTTGTGAAGTGTATCTGTTCATTTCCAAAGGCCTTTGGTTGCAGAACTAGGAAATAAAGAATCTCTAAAGGCCGTCTCCCTAAACTTGTTTTAATGTGTCTGCATTTTGTTAATTTTTTTGGAAGCGATTTTTTAAAGCCAAATGTTATTACACAGTAATGTGCAATATTGAGCTTCTTTGATTAAAGATACGTTATTGCTTTGAGCCTATTAAAAAAAAATTAAGCATCTCAACCTTGGAATTTGAATTGAAATATGTAATGATCCATGTATTCCTTGCTCTGATTAGCCTGTTAATCGATATGAATTTCAATATTCTTATATTTTAATAACTCTCTTTCTTACTTTTTGTTAGCATTTGTCATTTTGATGGTCTCCACAGATGTCTTAAAACCTAAGCACCTTCTGCAAATGTTATATTAACAGTAAAATAATAAAACTCAAACAACAAGCAGTCATAAAATTGATATTCATGTTTTCTTTTCATTTTAACGAACCAAAGTTTGATATTCTTCTTCCACCACTATCTCTTTACTTCAGGAGTGATCCCAAAGGTTTCAGTAAGAATGCTCAGAAAACAGGGTACTATTCAGTGTCAATAAAATGACAGAATATAGGCTCAGAATGCAGTAATTTTCCAATATTTAGTGTTACTATTGTAAATCTCTAAAAACAGGGAGAGATGAAAAGGTATAGTGAAATAAACTTCCTTTCATATTCATGGAGAAGCTAATGGATAACAGAGAAGTTGTTCACTAAGGCGGTGCTTTCAGTACTGGCCATCTTTTATGTTAAAAAGAAACAGCAATTTTAGTTTCAGCCTCTGCACTCTTCTTTCAATGCCTGCTGCCCATTCAGTTTAGAATATCAATTACTATATAGTTATACAATTCATCACAATTATTGAAATTAAATATAAATAGAATTACATGACTTAGCCACAGATTAGTTTAGCTCTGATCCAGAATGCTCAGCCTGACATATAACCACTCAATGTCTATAAAGAACTGCATTGAACTATAAAATCAGCTGAAGGATTCTGAAATGCTATCTTGGCAATGCTTCTCTATTGCCTTCAACCCCAAAGCAATCAGGTTTGGGGATTCCAGAGTTCACTGAAAGCAACTGCCGTGGAGAAAGGCAAAGGACCTGAAGCTTCAAATACACATGGATATACACCACTCTGGATTTTCACCACGACGCTGAATGTCAGGGGCAATGAGCTGTACTCATGTCACACAGATTAACTCTGTCTGTGGCTTAGAGACCTATGCTGTAAGCAGCTTCATCGGTCCTTGCTCTGGGTGCTGCAGCTTTCTGTAGGTGGTTACACTTTACTAACTGGCGGGAGGACAATGGTGTGTTTCCTTGGGAAGGAGTAGAGAAAATTAATCTGCCTGTTGACGCTCCAGGATGTCAGCTGGTAGGAAAGCAGAGTATCACCACCGCTCCTCTACAGTGCTAGTAATAAAGAGTTGAGAGTTGTACTCTCTGAGAACTGGCTGTGAGAACGTAGTGAGCTGGTATATTGACTTTTCTGCTTATCTTGCTGAATGATCTGGTTTTATTAAAAACTTCTAATTCCTACATCTACATACTTCTGTCATCGCGTAGCTAGGGTTTGCACTTGATGGTACAAGTACCATGTAACCATTACATGAATTAAAAGCCTAGTCTGTAACCTGTGGTTGGTTTCTGATGCACCAAAAGGGTTCATCTGGCCTGTGGCCTGCTACTGACCTCCTCGCGAAGGCCTCCCAAAAATGGACAGGTCTGCAATTTGAAGCATGTCTGTCCAAAGCTTTTGGGGAGGAAAATGAGTTACTGTGCATACACTGCTCAGTCTACACATATGCAATCAGATGACTCATTACGGCAGGAATTTAGGCTGAGGTCTATGCCATGGTAAAGAGTGTGGGCACTGCTGGCCTTGCACCAGGTAGACGAGGTCTCCTGGCTCCATCACAATTCAAAGATATAATGTCACAGCTGACCGCAGATATAGCTGGGAAAAAAAATAATATTCATAGACTTGCCACGGAGAAAGCCAGGCTGTCAGAGGAAAGGTTAAACAGAGCTTTACTTGAAATTGCAAACATCAGTATGATAAGTAGCTCCAAAATAAGGTAATATAAGACATAAGGAATATACAACCTACTGACAGCAAGCAAGAGTGAGGAAAAGCAAATGTCTAATACACAGAGAATTCAAAATTCCTCCTTAGAAATCAAGGTAAGTTGGCTGACTTATTAGGAGAAAAAATAATGCTTTTCAAGGACTGAGTTTCAAAAAGGTCCCGAGGCATGTGTGCGTGGGAGTTTCTGCACAAACCTGTTCATTTAAAGCAGAACATGACATAAAACTGTTAACTCTAACTAGATATTTATGCACGGGCTTGTTTTCCTAGTCTTGATATTGCAAGATGTCAGCTTTTCCCTCACTCTTCATGGCTCTGTTCTGATGTTTTCTCGTCATTTCATGACATGACAAATGTGAGTGGCCATGGGGACTTGGGCTCTGGCTATCTGCCTTGTGCAGCTCCATGAGACGTCTGAGCCTGCGCTGGTGCCCATCTGGGCGCTGGACATAGAATCCCTGCTCCTGGGCAGCGCGGTCAAAGGCATTGCTGCCAGGCTTGCTACCTCGCTGGAAAGGAAAAGTGGAGCTGATAGGAGCTCGTAGGCTTGAAAAGCACATAGGTTTCGTGTTGCTATGAAGAAAGGAGGGGGAAATTTGTGGGAATATTTTTCAAGAGTTAGCTTTAAGGTATAAAGAAACACTAAAAAATAAATTAGTTTTAGAGGAGCTCTCTAGCCTGAGTTCCAGGGGTGTGATTTGAGGATGATGACTTTGTTGGGATGTCATCCTGAGAAACACAGAATCTGGGGTATAAAAACGCTAATATCACTGCTACATCCAGGGAAGGAGTTGTTAAGGGACAGGGGCTATAAAGTGGCTGCAGCTCACCTCTGTTAGGAGGTGGTTGTTCTGCTGGTCACGGGGAGGAGAAGCAGCTGAAGGACTGAGGTCCCATCGTAGCTGCTGTTGATGGCAGGTGTCCTGCTGGAGTGGTGGTGAAGCCCATCTGTAACTACCAAGCCTCTGTGAACATTTCAGTTGTTCCATTTCTATCAGCTTCATGTTCTTCTTCTGTAACAGCAAACAAACCAAATGTTTCTGTGTATAAAGGCGGATCATCTGCAGTTAGGAAGGCCGCCTGCGCCAATAATTACAATTAAAAGCAGCTTCTTTGCATCAGGAGGAATGTCTGAGCAGTGGATTTGTCATCTGTTGGGTAAATTTATAACATTTTATTTTATCATTATAGATATAAAAGACATATCGAGTAAGCTGGTACTAAGTAGAGTTCTAAAACAGACAGAAACCTCATCCGAAGGGCTGCCGGCAATAACTCAAACACAAATCTATGAGGGAGCTCAAGGTACAGGCAAGTAGGCAGCTAATCTCAAGGACAACCCAACCATCCATCTCCTCTGGGCACTTGTCTGGGGAATATCAGCTGCTTGCCCATCCACATGTGCCAAAATCCTCCACCCAACCCTCTCCCACCCATACCTCTTGTCCCGCTGTGAGGAGACAGCCTCCTGCGTGAGGAACCTTGTGTTTTCTCCCATCTTTGTTCAGCCCCACTGTTGCCTTTCTGTGCCTGGTGCCCACAGCCCTTTCCTTAAACTGCTGGTGGGCTTTTAGGTGACGAAGTGTGTGATGGACAGAGCCGGGCACCAGGACCAGGCTGGGAAGATCAAGCTCCCTTCCTCACTCTGTAAGTGATCTCTCCACCCAGTGCTCCCATTTCCCACATGCTTTTGTTTCTTCCATTAGATTGATAACTCAGTGACTAAAAAATGCTTCTGAAAATATATTGTAGGCCCTTTCTAAAGTGGCCTTGGAGCTGGGGCCTTCAGGAGCTATGGAAACACCAGAAATAACTATTTTTTCAGCTGCAACTGAAAAAAAGCACAAGTGACAAATACTTTTGTTAAGGTGACTGATCTTCATGCATGAGAAAGAGCTGACTGGTAAGCCAGCTTTGGGAGAGCTTCTATTTACTGGCAGTAAGCAACTCTGGCTGTCAGCTATCTGTCAAAAAAACAAAAAAAAAAAAGAAAAAAATCATCACAAGCTTTGCACAGCGCAGCCTTGCAGCGTTCTGGGGAAAGGAGGGAAGTTATAAATGGGATGCTGTGGTCCAGCCTAGGATTGGAACACAGTAGATTTCCTTTTGGTAAAACATCTTTTGGGGCATGAGCTGCCCATACCCAGGAGTGAGCCACATTTCATCCTGTGCCGCAAAGCCAACATGAAGCTGGTGGCTGGCTCCAGCCACAGACAATTTTCCATTGACCATGGGAACAGAACATAAAACTGTGGAAAATGGGGAATGTCACTGAGTAGCTCAGTTTCTTTTACTGGAATTAATCATCAACTGATGTACTCCTCAGCTTCAATTTGGCTACTGTCCACAGACTTTGAAGGTGCTTATCAGGTTGCACTCTTCATACTTTCATATGTCTTTATCTGACCCCTTCCACTACTGCAGCTGGTTTATCTCAAAATAATAGATAGGAAAGCATGGTTTAAGTTGTCTTTTAAAAAAAAAAAAATCCTCCCTTCCCAATTAAAAATGATAACCCATGGCAGATTTATTATTAATTTGTGAGAAGAATGCCTAAGAACTACACTTACTTCACATACTCATCCAAAAAGCTTATATTTAATTTCATCCAGGCACCTTACAGACATCATTCTTATTTCTTGTCCGATCCTTTTAGCTTTCATGACCTTCATGCAATGATTAAGCCAGGTTTGGAAAGCTATCACAGTGAATTCAAGTGGAAGATGTGAAGAACTGTGAAGACTTATGCTGGTGCATCAATCAGAATCACTAGAAAGCTATTTATTTTCTTTTTCTTTTTTTTTTTTTTTAAGATTTGGCCCATCATTATTTATCTGAGGGTCATTTGTGGAGTGTTTTATTTATGTGTCTGGTTTTGGTATTTTTCTTCGTCGTGACTATCGGCAAGTGGAATGCAATTAAGCATTGTAGAAACACTTGGGTAATACTGCAGTCAGAAACAGTGATGTACTTGAATACCTTGCAGGTTGTTCTTCTGTTCCAATGTCTGTCTACAGATATTAATTTCATTTGGTTCATTTGGTTCATTTAAGATTGCTATAAATCCAGAAATGCTTTAAAGACGGCTAACTAGCACACTTTCCACAGCAAAGGAAGCTGAGGTAAAAAAGTGTTCACACCACCAGAACCAGGAAGGAAAACCTGAAATCCAGTGACTTGTTTTTGATTGAATGTCATAAATGAACAAATGGTCAGACTTGGAAGTAGGGGGAAGAAAGAAAGCGATCCACATGGCTCCGATTCTGAAGGAGAAATCTTCCCTTAAATTTGCTATTCTTTCTCGACTGCTGGGTCAGTTTGAGAAGCTGGTGACAAGTAATGAAGTGGATTGATGGTAATAACTATTAATAAATACAATAGTTGCAATAATGTCTAATTGCCCTTGGTATGAGTTTAATGGGCTCTTATTGTACAAATGCAATGGAAAGAAATATATGTTGTACAAGAAGTATCAAAAACGTAAATGTAGTGGCAGTCTTCAAGCATAGATCTGAAGTACAGATTAGTGTGGGGAAGAAGCTTAAAAAACCACAGGGTGTTTTGTTTTGGGTTGTTTGGTTGTTTTTTTTTCCCTTCAGTATTTCAGCTGGGAAATTCACACCTCTATCAGAAGGAAAAGTTACACAGTGTGGGTTAAAAAACAAGCCCTAGAATTTACAAGGCTTGAGCTCAGCCACAAATGCTTCCCCACATGATTAATTAAATGCTACTGTAAGTCCTTATAGGTCAGCGCCAGTTTTACAGGAACTCCTCTGAAGCTAGTTGAAAATGTCCTGTCTCCATTTCATCACTCAAAACATTTGTGTTGTGTTTCTCTTGCAGCTAAAAAGTGTTTGCTTTCTCAAGATACATTGTTGTACTTCCCAGAACGCGCTCTCTGTTTGCTGGGAGCAAACGGTCCAGGGGAACGAGTGCTCAATGTGATGGGCAACATATGGGATCGAGTGAGACATCCAATGAATGTGGATGCAGGAAAAGCTGTTCTTTTGCTCAGAGTGAATGTTAATGACGTTTCCATGGTTCATGAATAAACTCACTCAGAACATGAAGTTCTCGGGGGAAAAAAAAACAACCTCTCCTATTAAAGAAATATGCCCATGTTGCTATTGAATCAGAAGCCAGCAGTAGCAACAACAGTTGCTGGCAGTATGAAAAAAAAATAAATCTTGTGCATTTTTTTATATATAGTCAGTTCGAAGTCCTAAAATATATCAATGCAAAAATATCCTAGCTCTGTATGCTGACAGTATGTGGTCCAAGCCCACAGGATCAGGGCACCAGCCAATGCGTTATCTTTGGCTGGGTCAAGACTTGTTGACTGACTTGGATCAAGATCAGGGTTTTGCTGGCCACGCTGTATGCCCAGATTTCCTTTCTGTGGATAGCAGGGAAATGAGATGTGCTCATCAGTATTGTGTCAATATTCAGCCCACCAGCAAAGCTGGGACAGGCTTGTCTCCCCCATCTAACCTCTGCTTTCCCTCCTGTCTGACCACTGCGACATTTCCTCTATGAAGTTCTCCCATAAAAGCATCCTTGACCTGCTCAGCCTTTCCCTCTTTTTTGGATGTGTAAGTAATGAACTCTCTTCTCTGGTCATCAGCAAGGCATTCTCTCACAAAGATATATCAGTGTGTTTACAGCTTGGAGAAAATTATATTGGGTATGGACTTCGGATTTTGGTGGGAAACGGCCGCAATCTGGCACTGATGAAGCTCTTGGTATCATGGACCTTTGATCAAAGGTTGGACCCGTCAGCTATTACTGTAACGTGGATACCTAGAGATTACAGTTGCTGTTCTAATAATGGTTATTATTATTATATGCTGCTACCCGTAAGAAGTATCTTCATCAAATAAATAAACATAAGTCCTTTAAAGAAAAAATTAGAGCAAGTCTTTCCATACATTTCGATATTGCTGAAAGTGCCACCGAAACAGCGATCACTGCCCTCATTGTGAAGGGGGCCCAGTGCAAAGGGCAGCGCTGGGGAAGCCACAGGAGCACAAGTCCACACCAGCACACTTTCCACCCTGTCCTGGACTGCAGTGAGAGATGAAGATCTCATGAGCTCTCATAAGGGTGAGCTTTGAGGGTGTTTCTGGTTGCTACTTCATTTTTATGCCTACAGTGGACAAGGTGTCTGAACACCCTAAAATTCAATGCATAATTCTGACAGGAATGAGAATGTTTGGGTGTTTTTTATTCCTACCGGGTCATGCTGGTGGCAACACAACCCCACTGGCCTTGCTACGCTTCGGTTCTCGTCTTGCAGCAGCACCCACGAGGCTCTGCAGGCAGCATGACACACGCAGATTGGTTTCCCTATCAAATTCCAGAAAAAAGTAAGAACGGTAAAGATGTAGTTCTCTTAAAATGATGATAATCTGTAAATGCTAGATACTGGGTTAAGTCTGTTGCCCACTTGTCTTTCAGGCATGTTACTGGTCATTTCTGAAAATGTTGTCCAAAGTCTGCCTTTAGAGAGCGCCCTGAGGTCCTGTGGCCTGAAGCTTTAAAGAGCAAAATATTAACTCTAAAAGTCAAATCCCTGAGATATCAATTTATGTCCACTGTGATAAAAATATATTTATATAAACTCTACTGCATACAAATTCATTATGATGGACACCAGCCTTGTTTTCTTCCTCTAAAAAGAAACAGTTTCAGTGGGGAAGTATTGAGTAAGAATGTGCTTCCACAGCTATAATTTACAAGAAAAGAATGCTTCATGATGAACAGGAGATAAAAGCTGCCTTGAACAGCTTGCAGACAGATAATATATCCAGAGACAGGCTCAAACTTTCAGTAAAGGGCCAAAAAACCCCTTTTTATTGAGTGTGGATTTGATTTTACTCAGTCTATTTTCGTGTTACCAAGCCATTCACATGTGGGTTTTTGTCTCTTTATCTGGACTATAGAGTAAGGCAAGTTTTCCTAAACAGGCTGCATCAATCCAGACATTCCAGTTAAAATTCTCAGTGCAAAGTCCTGCAAACTGCTGCAAATAGTTCATTATTGGACACATTCTTTACCATTTCTGAAGCAAAGCGTCAGATAGGAACAGGAACGTTGCACAGCATTTTAGTGATGTTTTTATTAGACAGAAAGAAAATATATGACTAATTCTTAGTTGAAGGAATTGTTCGCAGTTATGTAGTTAACTTCTAATTTATTGCCAAAATTTATTTGCTGTTAGGTGACATTGACTCTAGTGACCAGTGCCTCAGATTATTTTTTAAGGAACAATTTTATAGCTGAAAAGACCACGTATTACAGAGCCATTTATAAAGTTTAAATGTCTTAAGCTAACAATATGTGATTGCACAGCCAAAAGTGAAAACATTATAGCTTGCTAGGAGAACTCATAACTCTAATACATGGTTATGAAATTGGGCTTACGACAATGAAAACACAGCTTATGTCAGCACACTTCCTCTAATGAGGCTGCGATTGTAATAGAAATCTCTGTGCTTCATTTTACCTAGGCGCTCAGCTTATGCCTGCGCCCTGATTGTTCTGATTTCATGCAGTCACACTATGAAGCTTTTGTATGAATATTTAATGCTGCAATTTGCATTACATTGGTGCCTCATTGTGCGAGGGACTGTACAAACCACATAGTGAGCGCGAGTCTTGCTGCAAAGAGCTTAAATTTTAAATTGACGAGAAGACAGAGAGAGTGGGAGAGGGAAGAAAAGTGCAGAGAAGGAAAGAGGCACACTTACAGTCTCCCTGCAAATACGTGTCAGAGAGAAAGTACTTCCGAGCCCTGTGTCCTACTCATTCCCTCTTTAGTAAGCTTATTCATGTCTTTGGGTTGCGATAACAACATGAAGCACTCTCGGTAATTTACATCTTTACCCATTAACTAGATATTGGCTCCTTCAAAGTGATTGTGCCTGTTCGTGTTGTGAGGGACATCTCATCAGTGGCAGAAGCAATACAAATTCACAAAAGAAGAATGAAGAACCTGTTTTAAAGCCACAGAACCATCACCTCTTCTCATGCTTTGCGGGCTTTCGTTCTTGGGCTAACCTACTTTATCTCCATTTTCGCCTTATCTTGTGCTCAACTACCAGTACACAGTGACACCTGCAATTTCACAGCAAGGCTATGAAGCCACTGAAAAATTTAACACTTTTTATTTAGATGAGACCGATAATGACGCCAGTGGTTTCTATGCTAGAGTGATAATCTTTTCTTCACTCCTTTTTAATCAGCATCATTCATCTGTGTCATCATGAATGCTAAAACTACGTTCAAGAGCAAATTTATTTTGGGAACGAGGTACAGAAATTTGTAATTTGCTATTCCCAGCCCATATTTTATTAATGGTTTTGATGTTGCCAGTTATTACTTCAATAACCTTCCATTCAAGCAGTTAAAATGCAGATGATATATTTGTCTCATAATGGTTCTTCATCAATTAATTGGCAAGGCTGGAGATGCTTTGAGCCAAATGATAGCCAAATGCTCTGATGAGCTGCGATGGTGGAACACAAATGCAAGTGAGAAGTACTTGTTTGTGATGTGATATATATGAAGGAAAGTCAATTGAAAGCCATATTTTTGAAATGATGAAAAAACACATCAGGATTAAACTTCACAGTGACATAGACATGGTATTTTATATGCTATTTAATTTTTTTTCAATGCATCCTAGTGTTTATACTACGTGTTCAGGCTGAGGGCAAACTCAGGAGCTTCACTGGCTGCATAGAATAGAATAGAATAGAATAGAATAGAATAGAATAGAATAGAATAGAACAGAACAGAACAGAATAGAATAGAATAGAATAGAATAGAATAGAATAGAATAGAATAGAATAGAATAGAATAGAATAGAATAGAATAGTTCAGTTGGAAGGGACCTAAAATGATCATCTGGTCCAACTGCCTGACTAATTCAGGGATGACCAAAAGTTAAAGCATATTATTATGCTTTAAAATAATTTCATTATTATACTATGGAACAGGCTTCCTAGAGAGGTGGTCGATTCCCCTTGCCTGTCGGTGTTTAAGTGGCATTTGGACAATGCCCTTAATAACATGCTTTAGAGGTACACATCCTTGCAGACAAGTGCGTATATTTTTCTGAGTGCGCATGTACGGATGTACCAATCTGTCTGCCTATCAATCTATACATCTGTCCACTTGAGGATTTTAAGGCTGTTGCTTTCTTAAAGGACACGACTACTTAAAACCTCCCACGAACAGTAAAGGGAGAGCTTAGTCCATGGGTAGGTCCAATTCTTCCTAGTAGAAGGCAGTGATGCAAACGCTTTGTATAACCATTTTTATATATTGTTGTAATATACAGATATATAGATATGTATATTTACTCCTATGCATGTGTTTCTATATATAGAAGGAAGTGCTCCAGGAAGGCTTTTCAAAGTGCAGTCTAGGACTGGAGGCTGTCCTTCATTACGGGAGCAAAGAGTTGTGCACCTTTTTTGCAACTGAAACGAAGAAGTTTTATGATTCAGCCCTATGGTTCATTTCTCTTAGACATGTAGCTTCTAGAAAGATACTATTTACATCCTTTGGCCTGATTTTTTTTTTTTAATTTATTACACATTTTCATAGCCACACCTTTAAAATGCACAGGAAATGAAGTTGTGCTTCTGTGTAACAAACCCTTACCAGATATTCAGTTCTAAAACATTACCCACACGTGCACACAAAAGATCAATGTTTAAGCTGAAAAGAGGAATCCTCTGTGTCAAGGTGGAAGAAGAACTACAGGAATTTTCATTTTAAAGAATCTGTAAAAATGTGGTATTAAAAATGTAAGTTGTGTCCCTTTCTAGGAGAAGCTGCTTAAATTGTTGGTCTATTCTTACCTTTAATAGATATTGTTATAACAGCTTCTGCAGAGCAAGTGAAGTGTATTATCATTTCCAGGAGGAAAAAAATAAAGAAGAAAAGTAAGCCTAACAACAACAGACACTTCCTAATCATCGTGCTTGAAGAGAGATGCTAGCTGTGAGCCATTAGTGTGTGTGGAGAGAGATAATTAGAAGAAAAGCAGAGATTAAACAAGAAAATTTAATTTATGTGTGAAAAGGCAAATGCTCTAAGATAAATGTTTAATCCAGAATATTTAACTATTTCATTGTTCAGCCTCAGTCTGCTAGTTGCAATGAAACTGAATGATAAGAAACAGAAGCTCATGGTCTCTTTGTGCTTTCCTAACTGGATCCACTTCTTGTCTCTTGTTTTATTTTGGGATGATACACTTGGGAAGGTAAGGCTCATTTTACGCCTTTTTTAACACCTACATCAGCCAAGATCTCTTGAATATCAGTAGACAAATGTATATATAAGCATATTTATAAAGTTGCAGAGTAGCTACCCCTTGTGATAGTTCAACACATTATCAATACACTGGGGAGCGAGTAATTTTTTCCATGAGAGTCAGATCCTGAAGTTGAAAACCAGACAGGGAAGAGTCCCGAAGGGTGTGATATCAAGCGCCTTTGGAGAGATTGATGGCCCCAGCGGCCCTCAAGCCCAGTACGGCTGTGTACTCCTTGGATCCTGAACTCAATGTCTACTCTTGACCTTGCAGATATTTTTTGTCTTTTGGAAGAAAGGTGGTCTTGAAGTTTCAGGGAGACCGGAAAGCTGAAGCTGCAGTGTGAAAATGATGCTGTTTTCTGGATATTCGTAGGGTGTGAGTTATGGAAACTGTTCAACTGTGCTGCCACCATGCTAATTGCTGTTCAAAGGCCACCCAAGGAGTGGGGTGCTTCCCTCACAGACGTCTGCCAGACAGAGGGACAACAGAGGCAAGTGGGTGCTGGCTGCAGAAAATATTATTGAGTGAGGGAGAGAGAGCTTCGGATTTCAAGTTACCTAAATGGCTCTTTCCTAAATCAACTCCTTTGCCAAAGAATGAATATATATCTATAAAAAAGAGCTGAAAAATGTCAAATTCATCCTGAGATACATCCCTACAATACAGTGACAACACAGTGTCTTGGCATCTATGTGTCTTACCATTTCTGTTATCCTGACTGGAGGCTGATTCTTAATCTGCGATACCAAGACTGCTTTACACTATTTTTACTTCTGTAAAAATCTAGAACTGTTCAGTAGTCAAAACGTGTACACACTATGACTCAAACACACTGAAAGCACAAAAATACTTGCAAAAAATAGTGAGATTCAGGATGGTTAGGGCACATGGTGCCTTGCAGTTTTGGGATGTGAAGCTCATACAGCTCCTGTATTGGTTCCAGTATTTTTCTTGTGTGCAATGCTTCTGTGTGACATTATTGACCGGGTTGTGATTTACAGCAGTGTAATCAAATTGAGAAACCAGACCCTAGCAAGCTCAAAACACAAAGGGCTCTGACAAGCTCTGAATCTCAGCACATCTAGTACTTTACTGTTAGGGGATTTTTTAATATTTATTGGGAAGGGAACACATTAATTAAAAACATAATTTTGGATCATAATAGGTGTGAATCTGAAGTCTGTCTGGAACAGAAATATCACAGTTCTCCTGTCTGGGCTTGTTAACCTACTAGTGAAGTAAAGAACATTGAATGCAAGGGGTTTTTTTGTTTTGTCTTTTTTCTAATTATGTTGAAGAAACCTTTCGCTGAGGCCTATTTGGGTATATGTCACACTGAAACACTGAAAACTGCAGGGGAAGGCGATATGATGAGGATGCGCTGAATTGCACTCTTTTTATCTCCTGCCAAGGGGAGGGTGACTGGTTCAGCTGCACATGCCTCAAGGAGAGGTCTGCTCTCAGTCAGAGGAGTCTCACCAAGTCGTCACTGAGATCTGGGGGCAGTTGCTTCTGGGCATGGTAAAAGCTTTAAGGATTTCCTGGTGTCAGTGAATTAAAAATGAAAAAAAAAAACGGATTCAGGACTCAGTAGGGCTGTGAGATGCAGTGATGGGAGAGTGACAGGAGTGTATTGCTACACGTGTTATCAATTAGCATCACTTGTAATTTCAGGTACAAGAAAAGGCGAACAAGCAAGGGCGGTTAAAAATCAATAGTGATTCCAGGTTCAGTTCTATGACAGAGGGGAATTTTTCTAAAACCTGACATATTTAATCTGCTATTATAACTGAAATCAGCTGCTAATATACATGGGTAAAGTATAGGTGCAGCTAAAGGAAGGAATGTGCACAGGCCATAGCAAGTTGTGAAATGCAGGTGTGAGTTTTTTGCACCTAACGTTTAGTGCCCTCAGTACAGCTCAGATGCTACAGACTGAAGCCTCGGGAGCAATTCTCTTCAGCAGCTCATCACACAGTAGATACCCATTTTTGGTGCAGATTATCACCATAAACTCTACGCACGGTATTAACTCCATTCACTCTGTATAGATCCCAGTTAATAGTGGAAGTGAAGACACCATATTAGCCATCTACAAGGAGAGGACCGATATCAGTTAATAATATTGGCTTTCTGTAACTAGTGGCACTCCATCTGCCTTCTCATTGTAAGCAAACCTATGACACAGGTTTGGTCTTTTTTCCTCTGCAAATTAGAAATTTAAACAAAACATTGTTAATATACTGGCTGTGCTATGGAATTGCTGACCACTGGGACATGTGCCTGCTTTTAAATGGTCTGGTGAGTGTGTGTGTGTGTGTGGGTAAGGTAAAACTCAGTTTATTTTACGCAGGTACATTACGTGGGTGTCCTGAACACTGCAGAGCATCACCATCTGCAGGTGATGCTTTATGTGATACCTGTCAGCAGCAGCTCCTTCTCTCCTGTCTCAGCCTCAGGGCAGAATTGCATGATGCCTGGCTTGTTGCATTTTGCCTTTTTTTTTTTTTTATGTTAAATGATGTGGTTTTCTATGGTAAAGGAATGCCCAGGCAATGCAGGTGTATTCTCAGTGACTGAGCATCACAACACCAATACCTGGTGCTCTAGAAGACATGAGACAAAAGGGGCTGCAGTGGACCACATGGCAATGAAGAGGCCCAGAACCAAGTTTCAGAAGGAAAACGTAGTTTTTTATGGCAGGGGGAATATGGCCCTTGCTGCTTTGCAGCACCATGGTGTCTCTCCTGTGCTGATACTTTACGCATCCAATACAACAGGCTCCAAACAAGCTCTGAAACCTGGGAGCTACCAGCCTCACTGCAAGGTGCAACAGGGGAAGCATGTGTAGGAGCAAGTATTGAACTCCAGCTCAATGCAAGATTGATCAGGCCTGAGGCCACGTCTGTCTGGAAGGGTGCAGACAGTTGTGTCTGCATCTTCCCCACCTGTGCTTTGAGCCATCTGGACTCCAGCCAGCTCTGATCTGGAAGCCATGCAATCACAGTTGATAAGACAGCGCCTGAACCAGAGCTGGCTTGTGTTCAGCTAGCTTTGAGCCATGAATGACTGCCGGCACCTTCCCACACATACTGAGTGCTCTTCTCCTCAACTCTCCTTGCAGAGTGCATTCCAGAGACTCAGATCACCTTTCTTAAAGCTTTGTCCCCTTTGGAGCTAAGAGTTACCTCAGGGTTCAACCCACTGCGTCTAAAGGGCTTTCTCCTTAGAGGGCTGGATGTACAAGTCTGGGTGAATAGAAACTCTGTGGCATTTGTGACTTCAGGTGAGCTGGCCTCCTTCCAGGCACCCTGGGGAAAGGCCAGGGCAGTGAGCTGCCTTCTCCAAACCCAAACCGCAGCCAGTTCAGCAGCTATGTTATAGTCACACCTTCTTTAAGCTCTGCAGCAATATCCAACTCCAAGGATGTGTATTGCCTGCCATCCATTAGGCCTATGGATTACCCTTCTCCCTAAGCCTTTAATATGGTATTTGGAATAGGAGGAGAAGAGCACTTTTTATGCTCTTCTGCATGCCCACACAAGGACCAAGGACATGCTGAGTTGTTCCTTTAGCGTAAAAGGAAGGTCTCTGCTTAGACAATTTACTGAGGGCCTTCAGGAATAAATCCTTGAAATGACCCCCCCATCTAGGTATTTGCCATTTGATAACACAAAGTCAATACTTTAAATATGTCCTATTAGTATTATTCTTTGTTAACCACTGACAATGGATTTGGCAGCCTATAAGGAACAGCGAAGATCTAGTACTGCCAAAAGGTGGAGAACATGAGCATGGGGCAATTGGCTAGTTGTGTCCCTGGGCTCAGTTCTGAATGTTTCCACAGCAGTAAATATGACATCAGGAGCCGTATATTTCTGAAGCACTGAATCATGGTTGTCTGTAAGATGTTATCCATGAAGGAGTCAGTCCTTCAGCTGAGACTTTATGGTGGTGGACTTGAGCATCTGCTCAAAGACTTTGAGGTTTGCTTTTGCAAGAGGGCTGCCAGATCCAGTTGGAGGACCTAACTCCTAATTATTATTCATGGAAAGAACAGTCCATCTGTCATCAAGATTTATTTGGGGATAAATATTAAAATTCATTTCTGATCTGAAAGGATAGTATCTGTCTGATGTACATTCCCTAAGGATGGCATTCTGGCTAGATGTCAGCATGGCCAAAAGTTCACCTGTTTCAGAGGCAGAGCAAAAGGAGAGGGATATATTGTTTTTTTTATATATATATATGCATATATGCATATGTACATATATATGCACATATACATGTGTGTATCCATGTATGTGTAAATATATATATGAATGTGTATTTATACCTACTGCAAGCAAAGTCAAAGTTGTTGTCAGTCCTGTATGCTTTGAATGTATGGGGAGTGAAAACATTTGAACTCCTTCTTCCCTGCCCATTCTTTTTTCTACACCCCTCTTCTTTCCACCAAACTGCTGGAGTGACAGAACCATATATCTTATTTCATGAAAATAGATATTTCTTCTAAAGAAACAATAAGATGCACCTTGGGCTCGGATATGGACTCTGAGTAGGTATAAAATACCCTAATTAATAGAGCTTCGATTGCTACAACAACTTACAGTTAAGCTACTCCATTTTGGTTTTATGCTATTTTATTTTATTTAGAGCAGCAGTAAATTTTAAAACTGTCTTCCTGCCTCCCCACCTTTTTGTGTTCTTGCCATTGGTGAAAGATATATTTTTTAAATAATTTACAGGATTAAGCTGCTTAAGCATCACAAAATGAATCTACCAACTTCATCACACTGAAATATGACCTTTTTCTGCTTAAAAAATCTTAAAATAATTAGGTCAAAGTTTTCATTGTTGATATTTGTGCTACAGTAATTCATGGCTGATAATTTAATTGAATTTTCATATGTATGAAGCAGATGTTATAGGTTCTCTGCTACATCACTATGGTAGTGTTAGTCATGCAGATTTATAATAAAGCAATCCCTTATTGTTCCTTCCCACATTTATCTACATTTTGTGCTGCAGCTGATTTTGCAATTGTCTCATTTAATTATGAACATTGACATCATTTACAGGATTTATGCATCTAATTAAGTGGGCTCTAATAGAGAAGTTTCAGAAATAAAGCCAAGAGACTAATATATGTTTGCTAGTGGTTACATTGGTTTCTATTGTTTCTCTTAAGCAAGAGGAGTGAGAAAAAAATAAGGTCTTTGTTTCCTGATATCAGACAGAGTCTCGAAACAAAATATTTTCAGTCTTCTCAGTTACATTATATATGAAGGAATATTTTTAAATGCTAAATTGATTGTTATTAATAAACACTGTGTAAAAGTAACAGAGCAGAATACAAAAGCAGAAGCGGTAGTGAGAGCTGAGAAGCCACGGTTATAGGTAGTCTGTTGGCCAAGGAGATTTTATAACAACTGGAAAACCATTTATTAAAGTGTATTATTTATTCATTGAATAAGCCTTTATAAACTATACGTGTGTGACATTAATACAAAGTGTGAACCTTTTCATTTTCCGGGCAAAGATAAAATGAAAGTGATTTGTTGATTAACGATCCTCTAAACTGGTGGAATGGCCCAGCAAGGTCAGGAATGAGAAAAACTCCAGTTCATTAGTCAGCAAGTTTTCCTCCTCATGGTTTTATTGCTCAAGCTTGGTTATTTATTGGTCAAGACAAGGGAAATGAACAGGAAAAAGGCCACCTAGGGTTATAGTCCAGCTCTGTAAAAGGCAGATATGGCTTCCCGCCCTTCAGGAGTTTCCATTTCTGCTCATCCCCCAGCCATCAAGTGTCGGTGTGGTCACGATTCACTGAAAACCACAAGTAATATTAATTTAGTCTGACCTCCATCATAGACAGGACGATAACTGTGTTTTTTCATTTCCATAAATCTATTTAAGCTTGGTGGCCCTTCCTGTTTTAAAGGTGAAGGGAGAGTTTACTGTGTCCATAGATGCTTTGTCTCGTCATTTATTCCGGATCAGGCTCATCATTATGAGCCTGCTCTTGTTAAAGGTCACGCTGAAGTAGCTGGGGTGCCACAGGTGGAGGTGAAGATGTTCAGAACAACTTGTGTGTGGTAAGTATTTCCTATCTCACAGTAATACCTCCTCTATTAATACATCTTAAGGAGGTAGTGGGTATTCAGAAGACCTGAATCCGGAGAAACCCATAGCTGATGAAAAATGGTCCTCGGTGAATCATGAAACAGCAGAATTCAGAGGGCCATCAGTCATCTAGCCCACCCCTCTGCCCCAACCGTTATTGCTCTTTACCAATACTAACCTTCCTCTTCTTCCTCCTTTCAGGAAATTTATCAGTCTCTCTCGGCAATCTGTTTGCGTGAGTAATAGTTGGGAAGTTCTGTGAGTTTAAAATCATTCTGTCTTGTATTGATTTAATCCTATAATTTTTGTGTCCATTCCTAGAAAACGTGTAAAACAATCTGTTGCTTTCTCTTACATATTTGAAGGTTCGCTCGCCTCCTTTCCATTTTCTGTAAGTTGAACAGGATTCATTTTTTCTAGTATTGAATGCAGAGAGGTATTCAATACCCATGAGTTTAATACCTATGTGCACTATTTTTTAATTATGTAGCTGTCATCTGTCTCCCCCGACTTTTCAGCGTAATTGTAATGAACCATATTTCTTCCCATTCTGATTTTTTCGTCAAAATCTTGTTATATTTTTCTGTTTGTTTGGTTTGGTTTTGTTTTCACTACAGTCGCAGCTCCGGGAGTCATGGCATCATTTGTAACTTTCAACTTTTCTTAGAAGATCTTTTCAGAGAGAAGTACAGTGCAGATGGGGGGGGGGGGGGGGGGGAAGAAAAATGTTTGTTCTGGGCCAGCATGCACATTCTTCTTCTCCCTCCTCAATCATACATAAGATTTTTTTTTTCTCTTTAAAAGAGCAGATCAGCAAAGGCTCTTATTTTGCTTATTTTAGCAATTCACGTGAAAGAACATTTGCTAACATTGTGTTGGCTAGCAGACCACACAACAGCTGTGAAAGCTTCCCAGCACCTACGGTCAATAAGGAAATGGCTACTGTACCAGTTGACAAACTGCAGTGTTTTTGAGAACCTCATTACCTCCAGGAGAACTGTGGTATCCTTCTCAGAATGGAGGGAAATCTGATGGCTGGAGTATGGGATTTTTCATCTGCATGCTTTCAATTTAAATAAAAAACAGATGCAGAGGTACTAGCTTTCATTCCTCATAATATTGTCACTCTTATCAGCAAGCTGCACTGATAATATGTTGAAAAACTATAGCTGGGTGGCCATTACATTTAATCCGCTGGCAGTTATTTCTGCCCTGTTGTTTCTCGCCCTGGTGAAGGCTGCCTTGCAAATACCCCATGGTTTACCCACTGCCACTGAGCACGTGTTTCTGGTGGAGTTCTTCTGTAACGACATGGAAAGCAGACCAGGCTAGCTGTAAAGTAAAAAATGGATCAGGCTGTGCGAGACCCACAAGGTGACTTTACAGCAAGAACGCTATCAAAGAAGGAGAGGTGTGACTAGAATTAAGCAGAAGACAGCTGTGGCAACGGGGTGTCAAACGACAGGATGGAGTCGTCTGTCTGAACATATCTTAATGTCTGCCACTTAAGCATACACCAGTGCTTGAATAGGTCATTTATGAGAAAGTTAGAGTATCGCTCTTGTTGTTTATGTTCTTCCACATATTAGTGGAACAGGCATGTTTCATCTTAATATGCTGAATGTGTTTTTCTTCTGTCCACAATCCACAGTTAAGTGATTTAATTTTCATGTCTGGCTTCTATTTCTTCCACAGAGCCAGAAATGTTACATCTGTAATGGTCTGATGCAAACTCTTTTAGAAATCAGTGGAAAGTCTTCTGCTAACATTAATGGGCTTTAAATCTCACTTTACATCAAAGTCAAGAACCGAGTTGGTAGCCTCTGTATTTCTACAAATTAGTTTATTGATAACATTGGGCTATATTTTTAAGAAGTGGAGATTCACTTTACCAAAAATATATGTAAATCAGCTAATTGCTCTTCTATGTGCAATGTCTGAAAATGAGCATGCTTTTTTCCCCAAGCACAGTGGACTTTTTTTTTTCTCTTTTCTTAATGTGGTTCCATTGTGTTAAACCAAAAGGAAAATTAAATCATTTTATTGCTGTAAGCTATTCATATTGTTATAATCTGTGTATCTGTCAACCTTGGATATTCTTGAAGGGGGTAGTGAGAGTGGGGAATGAACTCATCTGAACCCAGCAGGAAATTACGGAGATACTTACAAAATAAAATGAGCTACAAGTAGAAATGCTTGCAAAGAGGGAAGCGAGAATTAATGGAAGAAGCATCTGGAAGTATCGAAGAAAGAGTTTATTGGTCCTAAGCTGAGGGGCTATGCCCAAATTAAGGATAAGAGAGAATAGGTGGGATGTGGATACTTTCTTCTTCTCTGCTTTCCCACAGGATCTAACAATTACTGATGGGAGGGATGCACGAGGTTGGCTTCCTGCATGCTCTGGTGTGCTCTGGCTTTGGAAGTGAGTGAATTGCCAGCAACTGTCAATCTAACAGGTTTTTGCATTCCCTTTTTTGGTCTTTTGCGAATGCCTATGAATCTGAGGACTTCTGTTCTTTTGTAGGTTTTGTCTTGTCTCTCTGTAAAGGAAATAGAGGGGAAAAGAGGTGCTTGAAATACACTTTAAAGACAGTGCTTGGATGGAGGATCTGCGAACAGGAACCCCTGACGCACATCACAGACTCTCATGTGCTAGCGCTGCTGTGTAGCTGTGATAGCAAGAAAGTGGTTCACAGCTTTTCGAGCTTCCCTCCCCCCATCTATATTTATACCCATGGATATTCTCATTCTGTTGAGAGAACCATATTTAAAGAGATGATTTTCACACCTGTAATTACCACTCATTGTTCCCACCTTGGAATAGAAGTGCTAACGTGTGAGGACATAGTCTGCATTTATGATTTTTTTTTCAGGGATCTAATGAACCTTTGAAAACATTTCCAAGCACATTCATACCCTCCACACCCTGCTTACAATGTATACAACAGACAAAGGAACATTTCAGAATAAACTTGTATCCTTTGTGTTTATCCAAACACAGTAGTAGCTCTGTGCAAAAGACTGTAAAAAAATACTTTGTGATTAATTGCCATCTTGTCCCATGGTTGCAAGTTCATCAAGGGTACAAGCTACTCCTGGGGAGATTCTGATTGGACACAAGAGGAAAGTTTTTCACAATTAGAACAATCAGCTGTTAGAATAATCTCCCCAGGGAAGTGGTGGATTCTCCAATATTGGACGTTTTTAAGATTTGGCTGGACAGGGTGCTGGGCATCTTGTCTAGACTGTGCTTTTGCCAAGAAAGGTTGGACCAGTTGATCCTTGAGGTCCCTTCCAACCTGATTTTCTATGATTCTATGATTGTCTGAGAAACAGCTTTTTCTTCCTGAAACAGGCCCCAATGCCCTGCTATACACTTCCAGCCTTCCTCCATCAAAACCAGGCAGACAAGGTAAAAAGCAAACTCCAAAGGAAGCAAACCAGCCCCTTGGAAACTGAGTGGCAGAACTTGTTAATTAGGCACGAGGCTGCCCACGGTGCCCTGTGTCCTTCTAAAAGCAAATGCAGGTGAGGAGCACAACCATAATTCTGCCATCTCTAAGTGAAATACTGTGTCTTTACCACACACGCGTGCTCCCTGTCTTTGAAATGAATAGAGTGGGAAACGCCTGCTGTAAAATACTTTCCATGCTCCTCTGAAAAAGCAACATATCTGCTAATATTTATGGTTCTTCCATTTCCTTTTGTAATCCCCTCACCCTTCATACATAATGCCATCTAACACCCCTCTTTCATTTTCCCAGGATAAACCCCACAGATTTCACTCATCTCACATTTAACGGATGATAATCCCCAAGACAAAAAGAGAAATTATGCTAAGCTTCTGGCACAATCTATTCAGCGCACCGCTGCAATGAGGCACCGCAGCCTCTGTGGAGGTGCATTTGCAGCTCTTCGTTTCTCCACATACGCAGAGGATGCCTGAAGCACCTCATATCACAGTCACAGCTCTCCTGAATGCTCCTTACTATCTTCAGCCCTTCAGGACACTTACAGCTAATAAACTGGGTACAGCTAAACTGCTGGCAGGTGCTTCCTCCTTTCTATCACTTCATTCAGGGTCAGCAGAATTAAAGATGTTTGGGGAAATGGTGTATGTGTATGGCTTATCTCTGTTATTTCTTGGCTTTCAGAGGTCTGAGATTTAGGAGTTCAGTTGCAGAAAATACTGTTGATAGTTGCAAGTAGCTCTGGGCTTTTTGAGAAGTATTATATGTCCTGATGACTCCGAGTATTTTCACAAGACCATGAAATTCCTCCCCAGGTATACAGCCTGAATTAATATGCTGGGCAAATTTTGGACTCCAACAGCAAGACGTGAAGGTATTTCCCTTCCCTGCCTGAGTTATAGCTGAAGCCTGCATGAGGAGCAACGTGGTTCTTGTGTAAGGTTCTTGTCTTGCAGATATTATATGGAAAGAGGGAAACTATCTTCAAGCTCTCACCCTTCAAACACCAGTCCCAGGCAGCTTATTCTCATGTTACAGACTCTGAGAGTTACTTCTACAAAATGCTGAACATTTCTTTCAACAGCTGAGCACACCCTGGGTTTGCTTTTGCTTTAGTGGTCATTAAGGAGCCTCAGCAACTTCCAGAAGTGCCTGCACCGACCACCGGTGGGATTTCTGCATCAGGGAGGAGCCCAGGAGGAGCACTGCTTTTTGTGGTGCTACATGATGCTGCCACCGCACAAAGTTGCCCCATGACGGAGCCCATGGCCTCAGCACGCAGCCATTGTCATTAGGAAAGCACAGAAGAAGATATTTTTTAGAAGGGTTACAATCACAACTATCCCTTTAAGGACGTGGGACAGTCTGTCCTTAATTAGCTTTAACAGGTAACTTATTTTATCTTATTTTCACATGAATTAGCTAAGCATTTCAAGCTTCTCTTCTTAAACCCCATGGAAATCCCCTAAAGCTTGGATAAAGTAAACCAACTATTCCTATAAACCTTCTTTTTCAGCGAAGAAATGTTTTTGATTAAGAGATGTTTTTAACCTGTGATCAGTGTCCTCAATAGAGCTGTATTGAATAGCATCCAGGAGCCGAGTATCTTTTGTAAATGCTCTTCAAATCCAGCGTATATCTGTACTGGTTCCGCCATGTCCAAGACTGATCTCCACTTTCACTCGAGGCATCATTTTTCCCCATAAAGAACAGGTGATCTCAACGCTAGGATGAAATGCGTGGTGATTTTTGAAGCCAGGAAGATGGGTCACCTCATATTTTCTGTATGTACCTCAGTATATTTTCTATAGAGATATACTCTCTCCTACTTAACATAAACTGACCTTCCTCTGTGTCTTCTGAAGTAAGGCACATTTACCTGACCACCATCTGGAAATGGAGTTGCAGCTTTACAGACAAATTAAGGATATCAAAATGCCTGACTTCCAGGAAGTCCTGCACCGCTATATTCTTATATATGACTGATGTGATGGCTGTCTGAAGCCATACGCAATGACCTAATTCTTTACTTAATAGAAATTTTCCTATGGATTTAGCTGGTGCAGGAATTTTTTGTGGGGAAATGAATTATGCCAATATAAGCAGAGCCTTGTCAGTAATGTTCATTTAGTCCATATGAAGCAAAACGAAAAAGGCCGCAATTTCTACCAGTAGCCACCAAGACTCCGGCTTTTGCTAAAGCTCTGCTGGATCACTTTTCCAGTCCTTTTGACTGATCTTTCATATTCATGTCCTGTGTGCTTGCAAAACACTGTTGCAGTTAATTCCGTGTGAGTGATAATTCCCATGATTCCCATCTCACCCCTACACTTCTGCAATTACTCTTGTTCCTTCACTACAGAGAATTAGTCTCACATTTTTATATTATTTTTGAAACATTTTGTGCACACAACTCTGCTTATGTCTGCAGATTTAAGACCTGTTCCAGCCTGCTGTACTTGTCCTGCCCTTGATTTACTATTTGAAATAATAAATGCAGATCATTTATGCAACACTTTGCCTATGGAGGCTCCGCGGTGCAGAACAAAGGAGGCAGGTAACGCTACCCCTGTTTTACAAGCGGTAAAGCATGACATAACAGCGGTTTCAGATGTTTCAGACAGTCCCAAAATTAAGGCTGGAATTCAACGGAGTTATACCAGTATTAGACCGGAGCAAAGCAGTGTTGAACTGAGTATTTATAAAATACCAAACCTGTGATATCTCCTTTCACTGACATAGGGCTGAAGAACAGCAGTACTGAGATGGAGGGAGACAAAAGTGCCAAAATAAGCACTTAACTGCCGGGCACAAGTATAAATCGGGAGACGAGTGGCTGGAGAGCAGCCCTGCAGAAGGGGACCTGGGGGTGCTGGTCAGCAGCAGCATCTACAGGAGTCGGCAGCATGCCCTGGCAGCCAAGAGGGCAAACCCCATCCTGGGGTGCATCGAACACGGTGTAACCAGTCGGTCAAAAGGGGTGATTACCCCGCTGTATTCAGACAGGTGTTTCACATACCTTTACCCTGCCCTTTGACACCCCTGGTATGCATATTGAGATCTTAAGCCGGCCTAAAGCAGCGTAGCTCTATGAAAGCCGAGAGAATGACACCGCTTAGAGCCAGCTGACAGCCTCAGTCATAAACATCCCTCCTGCGAAGAGAGAGGCAGCAGTCGAGCTCGCTTTTTAAGATGCAGATGGGATATCGACTGAAGAAGAGATGAAGACCACCAGGATAGTTTTGTTTCCGGTATAAGCATCAGTCTTCGTTATAGATTAAAAGCAGTGTGTCCATGCAATGGCTCCATTTCTCTCATCATTTGTTTTAATCGCTGCTGACTCGTTGTTTTGCCTCCAGTCACTATGCTGTGACAGCAATGATTAATAAGGATAATTCAGAAAGATTTGTTTATGGAGAAAGTAGGATTTAATATCTGGGTGACAAACATATAAGTTATTTTTTAAAGTGAGAGGTCTAAGATTAAAATAAATTTTAGGAAATACTGTGCTTTTATGTGACGAGCACACTGTGGCTCAATCATATTAATGAATCACTGTATAGTTTACACTAAATAATTAGAAAGAAATGGGATACCATATTAAAAATGTGCATGGGTTTCCTTTTGGTTAATCACAAGCCATTTTCAAGGCTAAAGTACATCAGTAGCGGACGGCCATTCTACAATTCCATTTGCAGTCCCTGTAGAAACCTCATTCAACTTGGAAATGAGGCATAAAGAGAGGATTTTCAAAGGAATTAATAACAGCCGTGCACTGGAATCCAAAAATCCTTTTCACATTTTAGATACCACCTGATGTGACAAAGAATAGCCGCAACCTGCTTCTTATTTCAAGAAACAGACGCAAACCATGAATTGCAAAGGCTTTGCTCTATTTTGGTTCAGAATTTATTATCTCACTGGCTGAGGCTTTATAGGTACTGCCTTTGGCAGCTAAGATTCAAATAATATACTTCCTATGCCACACAAGGCCAAATTTTCAGCCACATCCAACTTCTGCTAGTGCAAACACGTCAGCCTGGTGTTTTGTTTGCAAATGGATGTTTGCATTTTCCAGGGAGATTATGGGAATAATCCATCCAATATTAAAGACCGTCGCACAGAGCTTGGTCAAAATTTCCAAGTCTAACATCAGGCTTCTGAAACTCTCCACAAATAAAATGAAATTAAGTTTCAGGAACACTAGAAACCTCTCGCTGCCGTTGACCTTAGCAGGAGTTTGGGGGACTCCACAACTTGGAGAATGAAGCCAGTTTTATTTAGCCAGGAGAGGGTGACTAAACGCCAACTGTCTATTGGGAATTGTCCCTGGGCAGTTTAACATCCAGGACATACTTGGGACTTCAGTAAAAGAGATGATGTGAAAAGCCCATACAAGCAGCAGGGAACCGTCTAATGGTTTATTAGCAAAGACGACCTTGATCCAGGGCGCAGGAACGTTCCTGGGCACACTTGGATTTATTACCATAGATGTAGTGTTTTGTTTCATAATTTTGCTTGGAGATTTTAGGAGAGTCAGGCTAATGCATTGGGGTAATCCTGTGGTTTTTACTCTGTTGAGAACCTTAGCTTGCCAGGAGGTTAATTTTTAGAAACATAAGTCCATCTGGGTACCTCAGGGTGCTCAGCTACCCGTTGGTCTAAACCTCTGCCATCTCTGTGATGAACCTTGCTTCACGGCATGTGATACACTATAGGAAACACGTGTTCAGGAATAAATAACAAAAAAGGTGAGCAGGCTGCAGTGGAGCACAGCAGCTGTACAAAGCAAAAAGCATAAGGTTTTATGTTGAATGTGCCATCACTGATACTTCCCATCCTATCCAAGCAACTATCAGGCATCTCAGTCCCTTGTCTCCTCCTCCTTTTCAAACACAAATGGGGGTTCCTGGTGTGCGGTGTGGGACCCTGCTGTTTTGGAGTCTCGCACTTTACTGAGCTCCCCAAGTGGTGTTGCAAGGGCAGTTTCTTGCCTCGGATATGTCTGAATAAGGGTGCTGTGGAGATGCAAAGGAGTGGCTTTAAAAGACTGATTCTTTTGTTTTTTCTCTTTTTTTTCCCTCCGAGGACAAATTGAGGAATCATTGCAAATCTTTAGCAAAGGGAACGAGCTGCTGTGCAGGAGCATTTGTTTGGAAAGCCCGTGTTTTCTATTCTCTGTTTTAAGGTTGAAGTCAAACCTCATGTCATAAACATGGTGAGGGATATGCAAATCAAGATCCCATTCCTTCCCTGCTCCTTCTCTCCTGCAGCAAAGCCCCAGAGCTGGAGTGGGAAACCATCCCATCTGTAGCTCATTTCTTCTCAGTCCACAGAGCAACGACGTGATGCAAACGACAGAGTTTGCGTAAGAGCGGTAGGTAGCACTTAGCGCTATCATTATGCATGTGAGTTGAGACCCACTGCTACCTCAGGTTTGAATTGCTCTAAAACTGAATTTCTCCCTTCCTGTGCCCCTTTCTTTAATGAATTTTCTATATTTTCTTATAAAGTCAGAAATGTGCCCATGATTCTGGAGAACTGTTCAGCACCTGTTCATCCAATGGCCTGACAAGCTATTAGCTGCCCCATCTGAGAAAGAGCACAGTAAAACACATCCCGCAATGCTCCAAAGAGGGCACGCACACTTATCTAAAGTGGATCAAGAGAACACACTCATCTATACCACATGTTCTCTTAAATTAACAAACACTTTAACAGCACAATAACTTGTATTCACAAGATGCAACTGAATGGAAATCTGACTTTAGACTTATTGAAAACCCCTCTAATGAGAAATTAAAGCTACAGAATGATCTTATCGGAAAGGATTCTGAACACTTTCCTTGGACTGAGAAACAAAATCCCTGAATGCCCTTTTGTGCTCAGAGTCACTGAACGTTACTGGCTTCTTTAAGGAACGTCTTTAGCTGGCTATTAAATGAGATTGGAACCAATCAGACAATCTCACTGATGATTTCTGAAGTAAAGCATGAAAAGAACTAGAGAATTTGATCCTACATTTCCTCTTCTGGTCCTTTCATTCTGTTTAGCTCTGCTCCCTTTTTCTCGTGACTGATTAAACAGCATTCGAATGTCAACGAAGGGAAGGAAGGTGGGATTTGCTTTGAAGGCCTTGGCCAAAAAGAAAGTTCATTAACTTTCTTTGCAAAAACAGCCAGAGACCTCAGGGAGAAATATCTTTGTGTGTTTTTCGAAATGCAGGTCTTTGGGAAAAAAAAAAGAAAGTTGTATTTCCTCGGGCATGGCCAGCTAAGGAATAGAGCATTATCAGAGGAGCAATTAGGAGCACAGTTCCCACAGACTCCAATATGCCTGTTCAGTTTTCTAAAAATCTTCCTCTGCCAGAAAAGGAAAAAATATTTGTCAGTCTTTTAAAATATGAACCAAATAAGAAAACTGTGAAGAACACGCAGAGTTACTTTCTTCCTCTCAGAGAGGAATTTTCTGAAGTGGCAATGTATGAGTGCATCAGGAGAGCTATGAAATGTACCTCAACAAGGGTTAATAGATCAGGCTCGCAAGAACGCATTGTGCAGAAGAAGCCAGAATTTGGATCTGTGGAGCTTGCCACAAGCTCCATCAGGACTGAAATTTAGCTGGCCTCTAAAACGTTCAGGAGTGTTAGTGAAAAGCCTATGAATTCTGAACTGCAGATTTTTCCTGGCTTTGTAACACTCAGGAGGTATTTCTTCAGGCTAAACAGATGACTTACAGACCTCTTAGAAGTACCATAAAAACGAATATTAGGAAATAATACACTCCACGCTATGTTGGTTTTGTGTAACACATTGCATAATATTTCTATGCACAGTATACTTTCTTTGTTGTGTGAAATATTCACAAGCTTTTTCAGAGGGACATAATTTTTGTACTGTGGCATCAGCTGTGTAATCAATGTTTTATTGGCCAACAAGATTGAAATGCAGCTCGTTCAATATTATTATGTGATTGAGGTTAGAAATCCCTCCCCCACCCCAAAATAAAGTATTAGATAACCTTTATTTAACATTCTAGTGGTAATTCATTTCAACTGGATACTTATAACTGATACTCACAGACAGGATATTTTTATAGCTGTGGAGGTTGGGAAGGTGGCACTGCACATACATTTAATTCCTTATCATCATACTGATCAGCAATGTTTGTTTGCTAAATGCAGGTGGGATGAAGCTTGGAATGGTAGAGATCTGGCAGCAGTGACAAATCATGTACAGTTTCCACTTCTTTTCATCAACAAGATCCTGGGAAAAACCTGCAACAGCATTGGATCACTTCACATCAGTTTTTCATTCCTGCTCTGAATAAATCTGTGTCTGAGCTAGTCACCACCACCATCAGAAAGAATTGGGCATTTAGGGGCACAAATTAGACATTTCAGGTGTCCCATTTTAGATGTGCAGTTTAGGATTAAATAACCCATTCTATTTCAATTCCTATTTCTCTCCAAAAACTATGAGAGGAAGCTAGGAATCTACCCCATATCTTGAAGTCTACACTAAAGACATTTAGTCAGGTGAAACCCAGCTTAATGAAAAGGCCAAAATGAGTACCAGAAAGCTCTTTATAGCTGTATAGAATGTTGGGAATGAGTTAACAAATCATCTTACAACAAAGACCAAGAAGTAAAACACTGGCTTTCCAGTGGAAATGGCTACTACACACTTCTGTTTGTGTTTCCTGCCTTGCTGAGACATATTGTCACAAAATCTGTAGGAGGAAAAGAAATAAGAAGTATACAGTAGAAATAATTACTATAATGTTAGACTCCTTAGACTGAAAGTTTTTTCCCCAAAAGAGTGCAGAAATAGAAAACTTTGCAAGTTGCTGCACACAAAAAGAATCAGATTGAGCAAACATCCATCGTAAATTCTTTCAGTGTAAAATAATTCACAAACAGAAACACCTTAAGGTTGTAAAACATCTTGTCATGCATCTTGAAACATGGTGATGTGACAGGTTATAAGATGAAGCAATTTGCCAGGTATGCATAAGGACAAGTATATCATATATAAATACTTCACTGTTTGCAATAGAATTTAAGTTTCTAATATTCCAGAATGCTTTTGAAAAGCCCACATGAGCCTCTTTAGGCAACGTGGGCACAAATGACTATGTTATTCCTGTGACTGAATCTAAAGTTGCACATGATGAAATGCAATCAAGCCATGGGAACTCAGAAAGGTACCACTCATCATCCGAGCTCCTAGCACTGATTGTATGTACCTTTTTGGCATACAATCAAGAATGATTGAATCACTGTGGCGTAAGAAATCATTGCCCAGCAGCTGGGTGGTAATAAGCGACTCTTCGTGCTTTTCCCCACCATTGGGGAAACACATTTTGCTTCATCTAATATATTCTGTTTCATTATTGGCATAAGCCAGGAGGCACAACTGGCCAGCTGTGGAAGCTCAGCTGCATAGTGGCAATTTGTTCACCTGTCATAACTCAGCCTTGTTAGATTGTGTGTCCACACCTGCTGTGCTATAGGCCCTAGACCTGGTTCTTTTAATGAGGGTGTTTAGGTTCTAAAATGTAGACATTTATTGAAAAAGTTCCCCTTGTGCATCAGTTGAACAGGATTTTTTACTATCGTCTAACCAATATGGACATTTCAATGACAACAGACACAAATAAATAAATTCTTCCATCGGTTCAATCTTTTCCCCAGTTGTCCTCAGGATTTGGTTTGGAAATTTTAATCTTTTCACATGGTGAAAAGTTTCATGAGAATTCAGCCAGAGCAAAAGTTTTAAAAACTATTTATGTTAAATAGTGATGAAGTCCATATGTAATCTTTCTTCAGAAGCATCCATACAGAAGAAAGAAGGATCAGAAAGCTCTTTTTTCCTGCTATTACCCCCAGGAGAAGATATTGATATGGAAAATCATGATGTCCCTATATTTTTTTACTGAAACTTAAACTCGTGTTCTGAAATAACCTCAAACCTTAGAAGTTGTCTTCAATCTGTTTGCTTATGCATCTTCTGTTTCAGTAAGCATCATCACCAGATTCTTTCTGAAAGTCTCAGGGACACTACAGGTCAAGTAATTCCTTAAGACTGTCCTTTGGGACACATCACTGATAGAACAGTGCGAACTATAGGAAATGTTTTCTATAAAATAGACAGTAGAGAAGCACTGCAGCATAGGACTCCATGAATAATTGATTTCTTGGTTTTGCTGCTAAATGGAAGAGGAAGTTTTATTTCAACTTGCAACTTTTTTTTTATTTTTCCACTTGTCTAAATAAAACCAAAAATATTTTTAAAAAAATCATTCAACGAAACATTTCATTTGAGCTGAAATTAAAAGCCTTATTCTATTTTTTCATAACTTTTGGAAAAATGAGACTAATGGCTCCAGAGGACTCTGTTCAAAGCCCTTTCACAAAATAAAGAAGGAGGGGAAATGTTTCTCGTCTAATTAGTAGCTCAATGTCAAGGGAATTTTTTCAGGACTGAGAGACTTGAGCTCAGTTCCCCACTTTGTGTAGAGGAAGGAGGACTCACATTTTCTATGGATATTTCCCAGTTAACTTGCTACTGGGCTTTTTAAGTGGGTTGTTCTCAGACTGTAGTTTCATAATTGGTGAAGCCAGGTAGAAGACCACCTTGATGATGAAAGCTATAGGATTGCTTTCCTTCCACCTTGTCCTCGGATGGCTGTTCCCTTTCCCTCCTTAGTGCTGCCGCTGACACTTGTGTGGCCAGGAATATAGGGCCTGGCTGCAAACTAAATCCGTATTGATGAAAAAAATAATTGTTTCTAACTGGAATTGATCCCAGCTCCAGGCTTCCTGCTCGGCTGCCCAAAGGCTAGTGCTGATGTGAAGGAAAGAGTGTGACTGCACTGCTGGAGACAGCGATGGAGCATGCAGCCCAGGGTTTTAGTTGTCTGTGACCCAAGGCCTGGGTTTGTGAAGCTGAGCTCTCTGATTTCAGCTCAGCTTTACTGGAAAAAAAAAGCTGTTGTTGAGCTCTAAGGGAACACAAGCCAAAGCCATGCAAAGTAAGAAAAGTAAAAACACAGACAGAAGCAAAATCGTTGAGCCATAAATTAAGTGCTCAGGAGAAAACTACTGACATGTGACGGTATAAAGCTCCAAGAAACAAAATGAGAGCAACTCAGCAAGGTCAAGGTTCAGTCATTTCCAACAAGGAGGTTGACGCTTCCCCATCTGAGTGACAGCTTCCCAGGCAGCAGATACTCATGGGGTGCCTCTATCATGGGCAGCGAGTGGGCTCGTGCTGAGCCTAGTAGCCTGATAGCCCTGGCTGACTGCTGTGAGTATTAACTGATAAATAATTGTTGTGAGCTCATAAAATGTTCATAGTCCTGCTCGCAGCATCTGTGCACCAGGCAGACTACAGGGCGATCCACACCCCCGCGTCTTCTGACTTCATAAATACAACACCACAATGTGGACCCTGCAGCAGTGACCGCAAGAGAAGCTGACAGCTACTCACCACTTTGTCCTGTGTAATGGGACGATTAATGCAATCAGGGAGATGTTTTGATCCTCTCCAGCAGAGCTGGGAAGCCAGCCTGGGTCAAAGCCCCAGCCACCGTGACCCTGGGTAAAATGGGGTGACCGTCAAACCGTGCAAACTGTTAATTCGCCGTGCTCTGCTGCAGCCCGGCAAGAGCCGTCCGGTGTGCTGTGTCCTCTCCTGTTGCAAATTAGCACATGGCCCACCACCAGCAGAGACAGACATCATATTGCTTGTAATCGACATGCGTGGAGCTGTGCCAATCGACACCAGCTGAGAATCTGGCTTATGTACAACTTGCATCGAATTTATTGGCAGCTCGGTTTTGTGCACATAGGCTTTGTCTTCAGTGCGGATGGGGGGTGTTTCTGCAGGATTTACAGCTATCTTGCTGTAAAATACTAGTAGAGACTGGATGCTGGTAGTTTTTGCTGAAAATAAGTAGCCAAAATCGATTGCAGGTGAGGATTGTAGGGCTGAGTTCATTTAGTTTTACTGAGGTTACATTTTGTGCCTTGTCATTAGGATTTTGCGGCAGGAGCGATCTCTGTGTAGAAAGAACCATCACTGGAGTGAAGACAAGCCATAGCTGACACCAAAATTCGCATAACACATCATGTTTCCCCCATGGAAAGAGAACATGCTGGGATGAAGACGAAAAATTCACTGATACATACTGTTTGGTTTAGCAAGAAGACACATTACGTCTCTTTTGCACATTATAACAGTGAGCTAAATTGATCCTAAAAATGTACTGGTCCGTACAAATGGGAAAGCTGCTGTATTCGTACGTGCATAATAGGCTCATCCCTGCTGGGGAGCTAGCAATAGGTTATGGGTAGTTGAGAATCGACATGCCTAATTGCTTCACCTTGGTAATCGGTGACAAAATGTGGGGCGAGGAGCAGGGGGAAAAGCAGCAGAGGTGGCTACCAGGCAGACTAATGCATTATTCAGCTATTTCTTCTCCTGAAGCTTTGTTTCCAAACTAGTGATCCTCACTGTAACTCCCATCCTCTTTTTCATTTGTCTCATTAGACCCACTGGACTCATTTACACCTGTTCAGATGAGTTAACTTTCAAAGGCGATAAATGAAGGGGGAAATGAAAAAATTGCCTACTCCCCAGGGGTATTTTTGTACTAACCCATTCATTACTGCTTGACTAATGTCCTGAAGCATGAGATTTTATACCCTTTACGTGCTTTTATTCTGTTTTATGTAACTAGCTGATATTATCCCTATGTCTAATTAAGATTCCCATTCCTTAGTTCTGAAATAGTAGAGAATTGCCGCTGTATTTCCTCGCATAAAACTATTTTATGAGCTGGCAAAGTGATCTTTGTTCACTACCTGTGAAACTCTTTGCGCTTCTTGGGAATGAAAAATGTTAGTGAACTTTTCTGGAACATGAGCATAGAAAGGAATATATTGGCATTTACAGACTTTTCTGTATTTGTAAATTCAAATGAGGGGATTGAAATCAGTCAGTTGTTTAGTAGTTACAGGGCCGATAAATGAGTCTCTTACCTACTCTTTTTTTTTTCTTTTTTATCCTAAGGGGAGGTATTCAGATCAAGAAATAATCATCAAAATTGGCAATCAGTAAATGAGCCAAGTAGCATGGTCATTGAGTTAAACTCATGAAGATGCATTGCTCCAAGGCTGAAAGCTTACTTTATGGCTCCTTTTAAAAATGTATTCCATCTTCTTTCATAAGCTTTTTTAATTTACCATTATTTTCAACCACTCCTATGGTTTAAAAATGCAAAGAAAACCTGCGTGAAAGCATTTGCAACCCTTTCAAAATTAGCTCTATTTTTGCTCATATCTTCTGAGAGAAGCCTGCGTTTGCTCACACAATGTCTTCTAAAGGGTTTACAGAAATGTATCATATTTCAAATTTTCCTGCTGCAAATTTTTGCACTTGTAGGAATTTTCATGGACAAAGTTTTTTGCTTGTCTATGTTTGAGGCTTCTTCATTTAAATATTGTAATAAGTGGAGAATTTTGCTGTTATAAAGAACCAGATGGAAAGCAGTACAAACTTTGAGGAAGAAAACTGTTAATTTTTATTGCTATAATGTTAGGATTCCAGTGCCAGTCTTCTGTCCCAGCTCTTCTGGCACTGCTATAGTGTACAGCTCATTAGCGTCTCCCAATGCGTTTTCCTTTATAAGTGTACTTAGTCTACAGAAATGCAGATGCTCAGAGTCCTGCCCTTTCATTTGGTTCTTATTCTTCACTTGTGCAGGCTTATAATCATACTGTCCCAGAATATATCTTTGATCTATGTAGGCTCTGACTAACACTGAAATGGTAGATATTAAGCATCTTTTCTGTGTCGGGGTTCTCTGGAATCTCCTTTAGCAATTTTTTGATAGCAGCGCCTGTATAGTTTAAAGAGCATACAGGATATGCTAATGAGGTGTTGAAAGTATTAACAGCATTTGCAAAATTAAGACTTGGAAGTGAGTGTCCAAATGAGCCCTTTAAATTTATCTTACACTTGCAAGCACAAATGTACTTATTTTCTGTTACTGTCTTTACAAAACGTGCATTCTCTGGTGTTTACGGTGGGATGAGATTTTATTTAGCTGATGGGAATTCATGAGCAACACACAGTTGCTTTTTTACAACGTTTTGTCTTAGGATGAGTTTTCATGAGAAGACAGGGAATGTTTGAAGACATTTTCCATTCCGCCATCTTCTGCTTGCAGAACATAAAAGGGCCCAAAGTGCTCGGTGGGAATAAGACTGATGGATAACCTCCATGTTTAGTCTCCACAACCAAACAAACAATTCTCCCGCAAAGAGAAAATGATAAGAGATGAATTTAACACATGTCTGGCACCAACCGGGGCAGGGCACCCTCTGCTCCCTCCTCTGTCATGCTGGCCATCGTCAGCCGGGGAAGACCCCTGGTCCCAGGGTGACCACCCGTGCAGCGCCTTGTGTGCAGCACCCACCCCAGTGCAGGCTGGAAAGGCTTGTGGGAGCACAGCCGGGGGGCTCAGCCCCTCTCCAGGAGAAGCTGGGGGCTGTTTGCTGCTTATTTTCCCTCGATCTGGTGCTAGCAATATCAGTATTCCAGTCTGTGAACACACCACGTGCACGTCCCTCTGTTGTGTAAGAGGATTTTTTCGTATAGCTCTGTTAATGTCTAACGAAATCTATTACTGTAAGAGCTCTTTCGCACCGGGGCAGCCCTTCCAAAGAGAGATGAAACTGCAGAGCATGGCTTTATCCAGGCACTTTTTGCCTGCGTCCTTACTATGCCTGATACTGATCACATTTGCAAAAAGCTGGAGGCTCTTCTGGTTTTCAGCGTGCTTTTTCCTTGATCTTTTTCAAATGACCATCTATCTTCTATATCACAGAGTTTTCTATAGCATCCATCACTGTTCAATCTACACACTTCCGTGCTAAATCAATTGTACGTTGTGAAGTCCCCGCAGGACTCTGCGGCTGTTTCTGCTCAAGTCCACAGTCCGCTTGGGGAATACTTTGTTTTAAATCATCGTCATTCTCAAAACCTTTTAAATTGTGCCAAAGTACAACTGTCTTTCTAGTATGGACAAAAAAGGGCTTAGGAGTGTGTGTTTGGAGGGATATGAGATAATTTAAGAGATGTGGTTTTGGTCAAAATGCCAAGATCTTTTTTTGAAATCAATTTATAGGGAAATAATTCTCTCTAAGCAATGTATATTGAATCTTCATTGCCTTGTGTGGAATTCTTCACTGTTTCAACAGGGGCTTTGCTGAAGGAAATAAAAGAAATGAAAGAAGGAAAGGGAGAGATGCTGTGGCTGAAGGATATGTTTAGCCTGGCAAAACAGATTCTGAAATACAGATACTTGCTGATTTTTATCCAATGGGACAAATTCTGCTGTCAGTCACAGCCTCTGGTGAGTTGTGAGAGAATAAATACGTGAGCACAAATGACAAAAAAAATACTGCTTCGGACGCAGTTGCTTCGCCACATTGCTAATGCTCTAGCAGGTACTCAGTGATACTCAGTGTTGAGGGTGTTAGTAGAAAAGAATAAAAGATCCGGTGCCTGGTTTTGACCTTGCTACCAACTGGCTGTGTGGGGTAAGGCGTATCACTTAATCGCCCTGCTGTCATGAAACATCTGCCCAGGACTTAGTTTCTGTGCACATCTCATCTACACAACCACCGATTCTTATTGCTGTGACTTTAGTTTTCCTTCCCTTACACGCTGATTTCCGTTTTGCTATCCACCTCTGCTCAAGTTGGCTCTGATTTTTGCAGTCGCGGAGGAGAAAACTGCTGTCTCTGCACAGAGCCCCTCTTCTAATCAATAGAGAGCCTGCACAGGGAGCGGCACGTTGCCAGTTGCTAGGATTTAGCTTGAACTTAAAAGCTTTTCGAGTCAAGGCTGTTCATCCTACTATTTGTTTGTTCCAAACAGCTGTAAAGCAAATGGAGGTCCGATCCTGGACAGGGCTTTGGGCAGCGTGGTCTGGCAGACACTGAGGAGGACCCCAGGAATCAATGCGAAGCAGCCGTCAACTTGAGGGAAGCAATGCAGAACCACCTTTAGTGAGTGTTTTGAGATCTCTGCCTCAGGCAAAAAGAAAACAGTGCTTCTATCAATATTTAATTGATGTAAAGTAGGTTTAAGTGGACTTTTCCTTGGAGGGGTAGTTTAAGCTCTCCCTGACTAATAATATTCAAATCTATTTTCATTCTAATGTTTCAGGTAACTGCTTCCCATTGATGAGCCTCCCCTTCATTCAGTTCTAATGAAGGATTTTGTCCTCCCTGCCCAAGCTCACTGTCTCTGGTCATCCCTCCTCCCGTGGAGGATACATGATTATGAAACGGTCGGTGGGTGCACCAGGACACCTCCCAGCCCTGCACACACAGCCTTACTGGGAGAGACAAGGCACAACCCTGTGAATTTATTCAGGGCTGTCCAAGAGCTCACAGCGCCAAGAGCTTCTATCAGGTACCAGACAGCGCGACGAACGCCTGGAGGCTGAACGGGATAGCGCCAGACGATGCACGGAGGCTACAGTCCAACACATGAAACAAGATTGTTCTCCCCGTTAATTTCCTTTCCTATCTCATCTTCCCACACGGTGTCTCATTTCCCTGCTGAATCTGGCCAACCCCCCGTTCAGTACAGTTTCTGTAGGGGAAGGGGCTTCCCATTGCTACGGCCCTGCCTGGTGCGTGGCCTGACAGGACCACACTTTTTACCTCTAGGCCGTTAATTTCTCCTACAGCAGGGATGAGGAGTGGCAATTCAGGACACAGATCAAGAGTGAAGCCTGGGCTGTGGGGCGCAAACTGGCTGCATATTGAGTGGTCTGCAATAATTGTCCACAATGGTTTGTTCTTCGTCCAAGGCAAATGTTTCTGACATAAGACATGAGAGGCACCTTTCTCCTCTTACACTGGTGGTTCAAGTAGCTGCTGTATATTGCCAGATAAAAGCATGTCCATAAACACATCACAGACCAACTTATACCCTGCCTAACAAGTTCACAGCCAAGATTATCCAAAGGAACCTGTCCCTATGTCCCTGCTCAAAAGAAATATTGCTTGGCAGCTGTCTTCATTTCCAGTTTGTCTTTCGGGCATTCCCAGTAAAGTATGTTTCTCTTGCTGAGAGTCAGCCTTGCATTCTTATTTGTGACAGAGTAATATGTTTGAATGGTAGAGAAACAAATATTTACAGCTCATAGTAGTAGATAAGAAAAAGCATTAAGGAATGAGACTCAGCTATTGAGGCTTGCTATAATTACGTGCTCCAAATTCACACAGGGTCGCCACATTTTGGTACTCTTGGTGAATGAGTCCCTGTATTTAGACTGGGAAACACCATGGAAACAGTAATATTGTTAGCTTTGGTTGTTTTTTTTTTAAAAAGGAAAAACTTCTCAGTGTCTTGGTATGGTCTACAGTTACCCAGAGGGTATGAAACATCTGCTTTTCTGCGGTAAGTAACAAATAACTCCAGCTGAGCATCCAATCACAAAATTAATCTGCATTTTATGATCTATATAAAAGACACCAACAACTTAACATTATTTTAGATTGTATTAGGCAACGTTTTAAAGACATTTTGTAAAATGGTATTAAGCAATTAATTAAAACAATGTTTAAAACATTGGAACACTTGTGACTAAATAGTCTGCCTGATTTTTTCAAAACTCTAGTTTTGTTATTGCTTTGCTGGTAGAACTTTCACTTTAAATTGAAATGAGAACTAATTTTGGCGATACCCTGAAAAAGAACTAAAAAGCAAAATAAAACTGAAACTGTGTGCAAACCGAAAGGAAGGGAAGGCACAAAATGCTCAGTCATTCAGTTCAGGTACCTGTTCATCTAAAAAGATCTCTGTGACGAAGCCAGGGAACCATGTTCCAATAGCAAAGAACAGGGAAATGAAACTGACTTCAGACAGAACCAAATTGACAAAAATTGCATTTAATGGAGGAAAAAAAAAGAAGGTTAAAAGAAAAAGCAAACAGGCAAGAAAAAAAAAAGTGGAAGCAAACTAGGTATGGATTTTGTTTATCTGGAGACTGTTCCTTTTTACGGGTTATTTTAATTGTATGCTTACTATTTTCTTCCAATAATTCACGCTACATTTTACTTGTAAATCTTTAGAAGAGCGGTTCCAAAGCAACTTTTCTTTCTTTTTTTTTTTTTTTTTTTTGTAAGTGAATATTGATTATTTTACTCTGCTTGCAGTGGAGCTTGAAATGAATATTTTTGATAGTTTCCTTGCTTGTGCACCACTGTTATCAATAATCCTGGCAGAACATTAGTAAGAGGAGGTGAAACCAGGCCCAAGCACCTTGATTTGCTTAACTATAACAACATAAGTAGGCTTGCTACTGATTTATACTAATGTGATTAGGACCAAGCCCTGTAAAAGCAGAGCGTAAACATTGCATTTGACTGGATTGAATTTAAGGTCCAGGGCCTGTTCTTGCTGATGTCCATAGCAAAGCCCTTGGTAATACCAATACATGCTTTTTTTAGACGTGCTTTTTGTCATATCATTCCTAGCTTTAGTGAGAAACATTTTCTTTATACTAGACTGTAATGGAAGTGCTGTATCTCCATGATCTTAAGCTGATTAGAACATATATTCCTGAAGGTAGATGCTTTAGACTGGTAGGATGAAGTCCTTGTCACCTATGTTTGGTTGTCTAAAGTTAGGCTAATTGCGTATATATCCACTGCAGATGAGAGAAAAAAAGTCAGTCCCAGAAAGCGATCCAGGCCAAGACAGGCATTTGCAGAAATGACTCCCCAGTTCCACTTACCCCACACAATTCCCTCCTTTGAACCGAGCAATCCAGCCTCTTTGAGACCAAAAGCTATGGACATAGCCCCTCCTCCACTTCCTTCTTAGACATACTTCTTCATTTCAGGGTACATGTAGCATACAACATGTTGCAAAAGATTATTTCTACTTTCCATAACTGTAATGAGCCTCTTATAAGTGCTCTCCTGTCCATCCCACCCTCCAGCCCACCACAGGAACATTTTCCTCTGCTGCCTTTTGCTCTTCTTGCCACGACTCCCCTGGAGCCGCGCTGAGCTGCGCGTGCAGTGGGGGTGATAGGCGTGTTGTTGAGATGGGCGATAGCTGTCAGTCTGAGGCATGCTGTGACACGTTGGGTCACAAAGTCTCAATTTCACTAATTCCAGGGGTTTCGATATTTCAGGGTTAAAACTGCTTACGCAAAGTAATTACATTTTGATTTGAACTAGAAGAAATGTTACAATAGATATGAGATTCTGCATTTCAAGCCAGTGACAAGAGGCACGAGGAAGATGGTTATGTGTATATAAGACAAGAAAAATAATTATTTTGCTCTACCTAGCACTGCTGGGATTATAACTGGAATACACCAGTCTATTACAAGCACCATTTTTCAAAGATAACACAGAAAAATTAGGGAGAGTTCAGAGGAAAAGTAACAATGCAGACTAAGTTTTGTCGAAGAAAACTTCTCCAGGTTTTCCAGAGAAGTTCAAGAGAAAGCGGCCTCTTTGCATATGAGGAGAGCAGGCTTAAGGGAGACAGGCTGACTAGCAATAAACACAAAAATTGATAATCCAAGCCGTGGTACTTTGCCCTCGCGTAGCACCTTGGTATTGTTGTTTCTCATTATGGTTGCTCGGCTGGGGTCAGCCTTGTGCGGGAGGTCATCCAGCTCGGTCCTAATGAGTCCTTCAGCCCCTGCAACCCACGTACTGTGCTGTGATCTGCACAAATACAGAAGAAAGCCTGGCAGCAGCCAAAGTGCTCGCAATTTTCCTCTCCGTGTGTTGACAAACACATAACCAGAGAAAAAGTAATAGAGAGTATTAAATGTCATTACTTGCAGTTCTTTTTGTTTGTGGTGGTTCAAAACATACCTGCTTTTCACTCTGTGGCTCACAGTGATGGAAAAAAACAAAGCAAAGCACCAGGGAAAGACCTAATTTCTTTCAACACTGCTCAAATGAACTATACTACAATTTAAAAAAGCCAATTTTATCCCTATAAATACTCATCCTTCTTTGCACTTCTCAATCAACCTTTTTCCTAATACATTTCTAAGCTCTGTTATTACCAGTTGCAGGGGGAAAAAAAAAAAAAGAAAACAATTCCTTCTTATATTTTTTTTGGGTTGGCATTAAGCTATGTTAAGTGAATCCTCATATAAAACAGAGGTATCAAGCACTGCAGAAAAATTCTTGAGTAAACAGCCGAATATCTTCAGCTGCTATATATATTATTAATCAGAGATGAAAACAAAGCTGCAATGAAACCTCTTCTATTAATATTTTGACTCACCTTCAGTTTTCTCCAAAGTAGTCTTTCCCTGTTGAAGCTTTTAGAAAGTATTTTAACTACTGTCTGAGTTTATGTCGCAAGAGCCACCCGATCAGTCATCAGAAATTATGCAAGTGTCAGGCTTGAGCTGCTAGGCAGAGCTCCCTGGGCAAACATCCCAGCCCGTGCAGAACTGTGTATGTACCCAGCATGGGCAGATCTCTCAAATGTCCCCATCATCCGACCAGCAGACCTGGCAGTTCAAACACACACCACATGTAGTGTTTTGAGAACTTAATAAGCAGAGGTTGAACCAGCATATGCTGCTTGATTCTGCTTGGCAAATGCTGTGTGATGCTTCCGAGTTAACCTCCAGGCTGAGAGGAGAGATTTTGGTTAACATCTGCCAGTCCACGCCCTTCTCATTGCTCATGTCTGGGTGCGTGGTGCAGCCGTCTCCACGCAGGCATGGATTCATGGGCCACAGGAGCAGGCAGGGTAGCTCTCACGGCCTTCCTGAGCTGCTTCTGCCAGTGAATGGGGCCACCCCCATTCCCATTACAGCCATATATACGCCCATTTTGCTTTATTTTCTTTCCTTCAAGCTGTGCCAAAAAAATGCCCAATTTACTCATTTCAGAGGCTGGGACATCCAGACGACCCATGGAGTCTTACCTAGTGGTGTACGGGGGATTCTGTGAGTTGACTCCCGCCCTCTCTCCCCTTGCCATCCTGCTTTCCTGCCTAAAAACCTGAAGTCTCACATTGCCTCACCTGCTATCATTTCACTCTACGTGTCGTTTGCACTAGAGATGACCAAGGAGACAACAATCATTTTTGATCTGAATACACTGGCCCCCCTCCCATTGCACTGAACGGTAGCAGAACCACCTTGGTACCAGCTGCAGCCACTGCTCGTCCCGCAGATACCAGCCCATGCCTGGTGGTCCCTTAGAGGAATACGCCTGCTGGTCCGTGTATACAGACCACTGACGCATTCCTTGCTCAGAAAGTAACAGCACAAAACCCACACTGTCTCCCTGAATATCATAATTGCTTGCTTTATAAGTTAGGAAATTAAAACGCTTCTGTCTCAAAGATGACCTCTCGGCGGAGAGAGCACTTTGGGCAAAGAAAAAAAAAAAAAGATTCTTATTTTTCTGACTGTGGATTATCTCAACCTGAAAAAGAAAGCTTCTTTATTTTTCTTCCTAATTATATTTCATAGATGTCCCAGAACAAGCCATTTCTGCAAAGCCCCTTGAAAGTGCATGGGGTGATGTGAAATATGGTGTGTTTTCCCAGAAGAGCTATTGGAGTGCCCTTTCTTTGGCAATACAAAGTACACACTTGAGCACTCAAGGGGCAAGTGCTTCCCTTCAAATGCTTCCCAGTTGAAAAGGAGGCACTGAAAGAAAAATTGCTTTCCGTGAGCTTTGACATGCTTTGTAAGGCAAAGAATGATCCCGCAGAGACTTACTGGACACAGGGTGTATCTGCACTGCCCTCAGAGCAGCTCACAGCACTATATCCTGGAAGCTCTCAGCTAAGTATCTTGGGTGCAACCCACAGCTTAACCCCCGCTGAAGAGAGCTCAGGGCTGCCTACAGTCTAGCAGTTGCCATTTGGGTGGTTTAAAGTGAGTTTCTCTACCTAGATTCTCTGCATACATCTCCCCTTTGCTCATGGGAGGCAAGTTCATCTCCCCAGTGTTAAGTGTTAAAGCAGAGTTTGTGGTGTTGGGACTGTCACGGTGGAAGGAATACCTCTCCCCAGACAATCACTCATGGAAAGCGAGGCACCTAACCCGACCTCACGGCATCCATGCGGTGCTCAGAGATGGGTCCCTCTACCAGCGACTAATCCCAACCTGTCTGAGCATATAAAATCAGTAGATCAAGATGCCCAGTTTGTGACCAGCTAAGGTGAGAGGAAATGAATCTGAAATTAATCTCATCCCCAACATCTCTGTAGAGCAGGGGAAACTGCACTCGCAGCCTTCCTTCTTCTGTTTTATGTGTTTCTAGTCAGAAGTATTTGGGCCAAAATAACTCCTTTTTTTTTGTGCTCTGGAAATCTCATCTTAATAGCCTTTCAAGACTTTTCAGTGGGGACCAAATCTATTTTCTGTATTTGTATAAGAAGGTCACAGTCCTTTACTCTGTCTTCTGGGCACTGCTGCAATCAGACAGGCTCAGAAGGACCATACTGTAGAAATAGAATTGGTCTTTCATTATAACTTTTACTGTTTCGGTTTAATATACACAACTTAAGCACATATGTCATGTTATAAGAAAACAATATGTACTTATAATAAGTAGATTCTTAAAAAAAAATAAAGCTGACCCTATTTCTCACCTGCACACTCTTGGGATTACCAGAAGCAGCTCACTTCTTCCATCATCTGGAGCTAAATTGGATGCAGCTCTGAACTTGAGAGAGGAAGCTAGACTATCAAGCTTAGATGTTCAAAATCGAACAATCTACAGGTGAAGGTACACACGTTTATAAATAGGAACTAATTTTCAGATTTCCTGGGCCCTGCTTTAATTTTTAGAGGTAGGCACCAAGGCCCCCTGAATATTGGCCTTTTTTTTTTGTTTAAATCCTTAGCTTTGTACTCAGATATTTCAGTTCAGGTCCCGGACTATATAGGAAACACACCTCTTCACAGCCACTCCAGCTTTCCTTTTGTGAAGCCAGGCCCAGTCCCCACACCTCTAACGTCAAAGGCAGGACTTGCATTGATTTCCAAATGCGCAGGTTGATGGCCATAAGGCCTTCTCCAGATGATCAGAAGTAGGGTTCATTTGCTTGGATGTCATGCTTAATTTGACACCACTATTAAGTAGCTGCACTAGCTACCAAGAATTGCACAATTGTGCATTTGGCCCCCTAATCGCTACTTCATTTTCATTTTTAACACTTATTTTGTGAGAATGTAAGTGAAATTAAAGAGTAATTAGGGGACCAAATACACAACTGAGCAATTCTTTGGTCCTATGTCATGTAGGCCAGTGACTACAGATCTTGAATAAAAATACCCGAGGAAGCATAAGTGCTTCAGCATTTTTGTGCTACTATTTCAGGCCTTGCGAAATGTATTCAAAGATAACTGTGTTGCTAATCTTCCTCTTCATCTATGAATGCTAGCAACAATCCACCTTAAAAGGGTGGTAGTTCTCAGTTTTGCATTTTTTGTGTGGAAGCCGAGTCCTTTGATAAATGGCAGATATCTTAATTTGCTTGCTAACAGATAGGGAACTTCTAGTGTAACACAGTGTACTAATTTTTCTGGACAGCATACACTTAAAATATGAAAAGCTCTGAGACTTACAAGGTGTGATGGTTTTTGATACTGGCTTTTGAAAATAAATATCCTTTAGGTTTAAAATATATGTTTGATCCATAAAAGCTTTCATCCTAACTGGTCTAAAACGTACACAATAAATCACACTGTGCTTGAAGATAACCAAGATTTTGTTGATAAAGTATAATAGAATATTCACTTGGCAACAAAAGGAAATGAGCAGAAAAAGCTCTCTGATGAACAAGCCAAGAGAATGGCTCAATTTTCTCTCCACCCTGCTCTTTCTGCGGCCCCGGGTTAAATCCATCACAAGGAGTGCTCCCAGAAAACAGACTGATAGGTAAACCCCATTAATAGAAGATTAAAATGACTTAAAACTGCCCTTGCTCAAGGAGGAAACATATGGGGAATCCCAAGTGGAAGAAGAAAGCACTTGATATTCCACGGACAGCAGCTGGAAATGCTTCCTTTTCACTTCATGTGCATGCATTCAAATAGGCGTGACCTTGGGTATTTTTGTCCCTTGCAGTACACTATTAACACTGTCCAGAATGATAGCTTACTAGTAATTTTTAATTGTGCAGAAATCGTGGTGTTTATAGTGAAAATGGTACGTCATTGAATTACCATAAAATTCATAGTAATTAAATGCTTTATACCTTTTAGCAATTAGGGTTCTCTAGTAACCTGTTGCCATTTCCTACCTTTAATTTTTTTTTTAATATTTAACCACACATGCTCTGCAGGCACAGATTTGAGCTCTCCTATAATTACTGGAGAGGGAGGGAAAGGGGAAGTGGGTGGGTGGGTAAGAAATAGTGATAACAAAGGCTTTATTTCATCCTGCAGGTGACATTGAAGACATATTGCCATCTGGCATGATAAACATTATAATATATCAGTGCTTGTTTGCCAGATGTTGCTAGACGGTGGTTCAGATGCATAGGGATGATTTAGCAAAATGAATCTTGCTAAATTGGAGTATCTGAGTTGTCACGTTGCATCTTGCTTCTACCGGGTAGGTATGTAAAGCAGGAGGGAAATCAGAGTTATTGAGAATTAAGCAAATTGTACGGTAAAGCCAATCTTCTACTGCAGACCAACAAAAATAAGGCCACTCTGTGTAATAGCTAGTTCAAATTGATATTGTCATTGAAATAGGCTAACACGTGACAGTGTGCGGTGCCAACACTTCATACGTTCATGCAAGCACTTTTCAAACATAGATTGCGAGATGAATAAATCTTTCTACCTATATTTCTCAGTTTTTCAAACCAGAACTTTTTAATTTCCATTTTGATCAGTGTGTGCATGTGTCTAAGTGCATGTCTAGGTCCCTACTGTCTGGGACTATTTTTCTCCTCCCTAGATGAGATGAAGAATTTCACAAACATCAGTATGCCTTTCACACAGAAAATTAGACTTTTTCTGTCCTGAGTTGCTTACACATTGAATAAAGCCAAAGTGGTAGGGGACCCTGGACCCTGTGAAAATCGAACATGAGCATCAGTAAGTATTCTAGACGCTGGAAGGAAATCTGAGTGGCAATAATTCTGCATTACTCTGAAGGTACCCTGTTATTTTCATCTGTATTATAGCTATGCCAGGAATCAAGGCAAACTGGAAAAAAAAGCCCCAAACAAACAAAGCCTGGAAAAATTCCTTCTGCCTTCAGTGCTTTTGTATCAGCCCCATGATCAGCCTGTGGAAAACCCAGGCATGAAACCTAGGAATGAAAGAGGAAGAAAAGGTCTCTTCATTCTTGTATCCTCCGTATTTTTTCATTTCTCCCCAAAACATCCTGTCTGTTCGGGATAACAGATGGGGGATGAAAACTGGGACAGTTAGGAGATGGCAAGGAATCTTCCACCCTGATAAAGCATCTATCTAGGTCTAGACTGCTGCTTTGACGTTTTGGCGATACAGATACTGTGGACCAGACTGATGGATGGTATCAGGAGAGAAGAAGAAAAGAATAAATAAAGCATTGCTATAGAGACGTCTTCAAGGCAGGGCTTATGTCACATTATTTCATCTCTTAAGAAAAAATGAAATGCCTTGCTGGGTTAGACCAGTGGCTTCTGACTCTGACAATGGCAGAAAGTGAGACTGTGTGAGGAGAAATCGTGAGACCAGCTGTCACCTGCAGTATGCTTTCTCTTCCCTTATACTTCCCCAGCGCTGCAGTCAACAGCATGCTAATATCTGTTTGTGGACTTGTTACCTGCCTCTAACCTGGTTTTGAACTTGTTAATCCTGTTTGCTTCCAAAACTTCCCATGGAGACAACTTCACTACCAGCTACATGAAGAAACACATCCTTTCAGCTGTTTTGGACCAACCTCCTACTAGCTCCAGTGAGTGTCTATAGTTCAAAAATTGTGGACTTTGCTGAACAATAGTTCTGCAGCCCAATAATCTACTGATGTTGTGATTTTTCAAATTTCAATCATATCTTCACTGACTCTTCTCTCCAAACTGAAGAGCAGAGAGATTTTTAATCTTTCCAGATAAGAGAGCTCCGTCCTTATCATAATTTTCTTCTTTGTATCTTCTCTATCTCCGCAATGTCCTTCTGGAGGTGTGAAGATAAGAACCATGCACAGTAGTCAAGATGTGGGTGTGCCAAGGTTTTATGCAGCTTTGTATTTTGTTTTCAGAGCCCTTTCTGATGATGCCTATTGCTTTTTGGTCCCAGAGCTAATCCTTGGAGGACCTATTTCCTGATTTTTCTCCACTCTGCAAAATGACCATTGAGCCGTACCTTCTGGTTCCTATCCTTTAAACAGCTTCCCATCCATAAAAGGGCTTTTTCTCCAACCTCCTATCACTGCTTCTTTGGTGGTCTTTGGTGAGGAACCTGCCAAAAGCCTTTCTGGGGAACCAAATCTCTGATGTCCACTGTATCCCTCGTATCAGCTTACAGACACCCTCATTGAACCAAGGCAGGAATTCCCTCTGCAGGTGCCATGCCAACCCTTTCCCAACAGTCTGTCTTGACTCACTTGCTCTGTGACCTTTCTCTACGACAGACTCTACTGCCACGTTGAGGCTGGAAGTCAGACTTGGCAGTCTGTGCTTCCCAGAAACCCCGCTTGACCCTTTTCTGTAGATAAGTCACCCTGACACCCCAACACTCCTGTAGCACAGGAGACCCTAGCTGTGGTGTGTTTGACACCTACCAGCTGGGGCTCTGCAATTTCATTGTTTCTTCAGTTCTCCCGGGTAAATACCACCCAGTCCTGGTGACATGTTAATTGTCTATAGGGTTTAAAACACCCTGTGTATTTATCTGTATCCTGTCGAGCTTCTCTGACCTATCTACTACAAAAAAAAGTTCTTTGTGCGCATTTCCCCTGCGAAGTAAAGACTGATGCAGAGAGTTCATTGAGCTTTTCCAGTGCAGACTAAACATCCTTGAGTGTCTTTTTCTACTTTTGTCATCAAGCAGTCCCATTGATTATCTCACCTGCTTCCTGCTTTTGAAGTATTTAACGAACTTGTGACTATCAGTTAAAAAAAAACCCACCCCATGCAACGCACGCGTCACAGTTCTAACTCTTCAAATGACCTGTTCTTATTTGAGCAAGATTTCCATTTTTTAACTGCTGACCATTTCCCTGTGACAGCCTCCTTAATGTTCCCATTGAGCCACGCAGGGGGATTATTAGACTGCTTTGTTTTCTTTTTGAATTATGGTACATATTTTATCTGGGCTCCTAACACAATATTTTTCAAAAGCCTTCAGGATGCTTATAGACTTCTTGGGTTTAGACTACTCCTTTTAGCTTGTGTTTTTATTTGCTTTTCTGGATCAATTGCCTCATTTTTCTCTAGTCTTTTATTTTGTGTTTTATTTATGAGAAACTGATTTTCTTGAAAAGTTAATAGGGGATAGTGGGTCCTTGCTGGAGGTCTGAGTGGATGGATAAGAACCAGCCAGGGGCTCCAAGTCACAACAGCAGAGCAGATATTGTTACTATCAGTCTCCCTTTTATTGTTTTTGGATCAAACTAAAACTATTTTTTTATATTCTCCTTTCCTCTGGTGTCACATTATGTCCACTGCTCATTCAGGCATTCCTCAAATGGATTTTTCTTTTTATATATGCTTTACTTAAATAATGGTAATCCTTTTGGCGTGCTTTTTTCCCTAGAATTCTTGGAAAATTAAGATTCCCTTTTTTAAGGAAAAAGCTTTTAGGAAGAATATTTTAATGAAAATTTTTCTTTTTCTTGAAATTATGCATTTTGTGTTTTTTATTGTTGATTCTTCCAGTCAAACTGAATTTTTACAGTGTTGTGTAATGCAGTGATATGAAGTGTGCCTAGACTGTTGTCTTTTTGCTCCTCACGTATTTTTCCTTTCTTGAAACCTCCCCCAGTTCAAACTCTGTAGCTCTTTTCTTTGCTCTATTAAAGTTTCAGAGCATCAACAGGAAAAGAATAGAATGAAAAAGCAGATGGGCCTTCACATACCCCAAACAGAACGGACAATATTTGTTTTGCTTGCTAGGGGATGGAGATGTCTGTTAAGAGGCCTTTCCAGTGCAACACCATTTCAGCAATACCTCTCAATTTCTTGAGCAGTTCTGTTTTGCTTTTTTTTGTTTTGTTGTTTTGTTTGTTTGGGTTTTTTTTGTTTGGTTTTTTTTTTTTAATTTTACTTTTTATTTCTTCTTTTTTGATGTTTTATTTATGGCTCCAAAGTTGGCCCTTTGGCTTTTATTTCATTTTTCTGTGTTACAGCACTGCTAAATGCCATCTCATAGACAATGAGCACTGTAACTTTGGATTTCACTATGGGCATGTTCAAAACTAGCAATCACCTGACTATCCAACATAGAAAAGAAAGTATTTCATATCAGAAATGGCTGGTGTACCCTGTCCCTTTTTCTGTCTAAATTGATTCTTTTCTGTATAGTTAAAATAGCCACTCCCCATAGTACTATATGTCAGCCTATATTTCATCCATAACATGAAACAGGTGTGAGTCATTGACTTTTCACTTAAGGGACATTGCTAGAGTCTGTGTATAAATTAGAAGATATGTTTCAGATGTCACTCTTTGTTTAAGGAAATGTCATTTAACTTTACACTGTGCAAAGAGGATTTAAAGAAAAACTGAAATGAAGAAGACACCGGTGGAGTCGGTGAAAGATGAAAGAATTAAGGTATTGCCGTATGAACAAAAAAATTAGAAAGCTTGTAGCATAGGCTGGTGGCTTCTGCTTGGGTCTTCATAAGAGAATAAGATCCTCCCATGTGTTCCTTTACTGTTGCCTGGAAGACCTTTGGTTTGTCTTTGCTACTGTAGGTTTCTCTGTAATTATCGATAAATAGATGAGATGCAACGAGACAGTGAGATATAAAAAGAAAGTAATGAGTATATACTAACCATCACAGGACAGTGCATCGTTAATGAAAACCTAGAGAAAGGCAGGTGTAAGAGGTGCTGCAGTCTCCCATCACTCTGCAACTAACAGGCTGCTGCTGAAGTGACCTTGGTGGCTTCACCACTTCTCAGTGGTGAACGGCTCATCGCTGATTTCTCTGAGGTACAACAGGGACATGAGGTTTTGTTTTTAGAAACAGCTAACTAAAAATAATCTCGGGTTTGGATTCTTTGTGTGTGTGCATATCTGCAGGAGATTTGTGATCAGTTACAATGCGCCACTCTCACTACTGAGAAATATGGTCAAGGATGCTCTGTTTAGTTTAAAACCCATGTGGTCACAGGAAGAGCCATCTTTTTTGCTGACAGGAGAAATTTGCACCCACGTGAGCTATGAAATGTAGCTTGCATGTTTGCTGGGTACAGTCAATTACTGTGGTTGTTCCTTTTGTGTTTTGCATTCTGGAAAGGACCATCTGGCTTCAGAAGAGAATGATAAATTCCTGCTGAAAGGCTGGTAACTTTCTACAACTTTGGTAGGTACTTTAGACGTTCTTTAGCCAGAGGGTCTGATAGACATTAAGGTTCCTTCCTTTAATAATGTCCGCTAAGGTTGCATGCCCCATGCTAACATTTAACAGCTGTAATAAATGAACTGATTTTCACTGGCACTTAACAATTAAAAATATATCAAGGAAAGCTGAGCATGTATGGCACATGTGAAAATATGTTATCCTCTGCTTTGACACCCAGATTTAGTGCATGTGGATTGCAGCAAGTCATCCTGAACCTTCAGGAGAAGCAGAATGCATGCAGGAATTGTCAGATCCCACTGAAGTACCTCTGCTCACATACCCTGAATGAACGAGCTCCTCTTCAAGTGACGTAGGAGGGAAGGTATTGACAGGATCATCTTCTTATTGTGCCGTATAACAGGCAAGAGTCAGCCATGAAGAACCCTTTTGATCCATCTGTTTCTCTTAGTCCTCAAACTCTTGTCCAGAGTAAGGTCTCAGTGACTGCATTCAGCAAACTTCCTTGATGATTCGTTCTTTATTCAGGACACGTATTACATCTTAAAAGGGCATTTTTTGTGGTTGTACCCAATTGCCCTAATTTTTTTTCAACTTGGCAGGTGTGATTACTTTTCCTAGCCTTTCAAATGATATTTATGCTTACTTGCAGACTTTTGGGGGACAATAATTCTGCGAAACTAAGCTGTACAAAAAACTTGGAGGCTTTTGGTGTTTTGGATTTTTTTTCTAAGTAAAAGGGGGAAAACCAGCAATGGCTGTTAGTACATGTAAATTGCAAATATTAGTGCATTGAGATAAAGATACACAACCTCTCTGTCACTCTAATCCAGCCGATTAGTCATAATTCTTGCTATAGATCAAAGGCAATAAGTTTGGATGATATATGTGATCTCCTGGGAAAGGAAGACAGCATGTATTGTACCTCCACAGATATGCTGAGCGGTGACGATCCAGTCTTAGTGGATTAGAAGCAGCTTCTACACTTCTTTCTAACCCCAGAGAAGTAGTAGCTGTTAACAGCTCTGCACTGTAGAGACAGTGTCTGTGTAGATTGCAATGTCAGTGTAATAATTTGCTTTCATTACAATCAGTGTAAACACCTGAATTGTTTAGAGGACAGAAGAGGGAGAAAGGAAGGGAAAAAGAAATGATGATCAAATTAGAAACTTGCTGAAGCTGAATATAAATCTTGCAGGGGCAGGTTTTTGGTTGAAAACTCTTATTTGTAATAATGGGTCCTGTACTCATAGCTCAAAGTTAGAACAGACTGGACAGCTGCCGTAGAAAGTAAACGCTGGAGAAAAGAATGATCCTGAAAGAAAGACTGGGCTTGAAGCAAAGATTTAATAATTAATTGTTGCTTAGTTTGGAATCAAAGTGAAATTTTAGCTCAGGAGGAGTCACGGATGGAGTGTGAATGAGGGGCTGAGATCCTTCTCCCAAGCATCGATTCCCAGCAGCCCAGTCAGTGGAATTGAGGGCAGGATGAGGGACACGACACACAAGTCAGCACAGCCCTGTATTTTGGGGCATTTGCAATTTTAGAGGGAGGATTTCCAGGGCTGTTTATGCTTGTCTGGAGATCCAGGGCTACCCGGCACCATGTCAGGAGAGTTTGAGATGGTGGCTAGTGGAGGTAATTCACCAGCTCTAGGTAGCCTTAAAGGGTCCCTATACAAGGTCCTGAGAGAGTACGCTAAAAGAATGTACCCTTGTAAGCCTAAATTAAAGTGTATGCTTAAGAATGTTAGTATGTATTTAAACCTGATGTTGGACTCAAATTTCTTTGGACTCACTGTTGTAAAAGCTTCATGCTTTACTGTTCCTCCTACAATGTCAAGTGGATTTTAGAAAAAAGCAAAAAAGCAATCAGACACACGAGAGACAATTCTTGTTACAATCCACTCCTACTGACTACTAGTAGAGAGAGATTAACTTGGGTTGAATGGATTTTTAAGAATTAGAAAATAACTAAACGTTTTCCTAGAACATAAAAGAACGTGTCTAGGAAACACATTTTTCCATTTTATTTTGTTTTGTAACAACACTTTCATGGATCATCTGAATTCTGTGAAATGTTGAGAATCTGGGTAAAGTCAGAGGAATTGGTAGCACTTGTTATGACATTGGGTTGGGATTTTGGGTTGGGGCCAAAACTGGTTTTGATTGTTTGCAGCTGAGGGTGTTAGAATGAACTGCTTGACCAGGATTGTTCTAGAACAAATGCATTCTGGTGGAAATAAGGAGATAATAACAACTAATATCAAGTCCTTCATAGAATGAATTCAGTCTTTTTTGACGCTCATGAATTGTTAATGAGCAGCCTGTGATTTTATTTGGACTTCTAAATTAATTAAATTCATTTTATCAATATTTTTGATAAACACTTTTCTTTTTGTGGATTGTTTATAAACAATTAATTGCAAGTACTCCTCAATCAAAATTTCATTGATGTTCATTAAATTATATCACAGCCAATGCTCTGTGGGTTATATTTAGAACTAGGCAATAAACATTTCTTCTTTTTTTTTTTTTTTTTTGGTTAAGATTTTTAAAAACCTATTTCCTTGTGAAACTAGACATTTGGAAATTTGAATAACTAAGCTGTCATGGTACTCAAATGGTATCCATACGGACTGTATAATTCCTACATGGAACAAATCTTTGCTTTTTATATTTTGAATTATAGACGTGGGATATTGGCTTCTTTGGGGTTTCTCTGTCTTATATTTTGACCTAGAATCTTGGACTCAAAAAATCTTACTTGATGAACATTTTATTATCTCCAGGAAGCCCAAAGAAAAAATGTTTTGATTTAAGCAAAAGTATTTCTACAGGAAAATGGTTTTGATTAAGAACTCTGCTAGCTCTAACACACGTTTTAAAATAGAAATGGTATAAACTTCTCAAAATTGGGGAAAAAAACCACCATCATCTGTTATTTCTTCAGTTGAGCCTTCAGAGAAGAAACCAACGTAACTGTTTGGCACTGGAGAGAGAAAAAAAAATCTTTCCTGGTAAACAACTTTCTATTTACCTACAGCAACAATTTTCGTACCCATGAGTAAGGTAGGAGAGGTGGGAGTCATCCGGCAAAAAGAAGCCGTCTAAACCTGAGTTGGTAAACCGAGGTGTCTTCTAAAGGACGTTATTTAGCTTATCTTAAGGTAGATGTCTAGAATAGGTAGACTGTAGGTGGCATGACAGTATTTTAAACCCAAACCTGCTAGTATTATCTGAAATGGTCATTTATATGTCTTTTGCATTAGTGGATAAGCTCTTAAGAGTCTTTTTCCCAGAATAAATGTTCTCATTTGCAAGTCCCTTAATCTCATGCTCTGTGAATTCTTTTAATATCCATTTAGAATGAAGCATTTCTTTGAATGCCCCTTCCAGCCAATTTCTTCTCTAAATAGCTCATGGAAAGGAGAGGTTGCGGTGTGTTTGATGTTGGGATGAATCATGGGCAGGCTAAAGCCTTTGAGATGGAACAACTTCTAACTTTTAAGACACGCGTGCCAAGAAGCACCAAACATTTCTAATCTCTAAAGCTTTTATGTTATTAGAACACAAAATAACAGGTTATCACGACATAACTCTTTACGTAGAGGATACTTGGAGTGAGGAAGATGAAATTAAAGGCTTTAAAGAAATCCGTCCCCTTCCCCTACCCATTTTGTCCTTGCAGGGTAGGTGTTTTTCTTTCTCATAATCCTTTATGGATGTAAGCAAACCCCACAGTACTCTCAGGATGCCTCGGAAAGCCTCTTTTCCATCACTTTTCTAATTTGTCTTCAGATACGTTCTCTGTTGCCAGCAACCCTCCAGCTATGTTCAGGAGTTTCCTGTTCTGCATTTGGTGTATATTTCTAAATCCCTTTTTGTCCTATTGCATTCCAGAAGCTTCACCCAGCTGTGATTACTCTGTTACTCTCCAGGAGGATGCTGTTTCTCCTCTATTCAGAGCAAACCACAGCATGTAATTAGCAGAAACCAGAGACCAATGAAATGGCTGTACCATCTATTGGAAATATGAAAGCAAGTTGTGATTTGCTACTGTATCTCCCTCTATCCTTTCAGCTCTTCCTATAATCTCTATCATAGATGTACAAAGGAAGCAGTAGTTTGCTTTATTCTGCAGCTTTCAAGGCCTGTGCTTTTGCACGGGCTTTGACAAACTTGTAACTGCAGTACATGCTCTTGCAAACTCACATCTTTATTACTCCGGTAACCTTCTTTGCAGGGCTCCTCGGTTTCAGAGCTTGTTGGGGATGCTGCGGTAAAGTTGTTCTTTGCTGTGAGTTGGTAAATAAAAATAAATCCATAGACAAGCATACACACACACAAATATATACGTGTACATGCCTGCCTTGCATTTTTTCATCAGCAGACTATATATAAAGATTTGAAATCAGCCAAGATTGCTGAGACAAGTCAACGGGAAGTAGAGTAGTGACCCTGATACTTTTCAGTTCTTCATTGCTACCCAGATGGTCCTACTGCAGTTTGAAGACTTGTTACAATTTTCTTGACACTTTTTGCCTTATTAAAGGAAATAGAAAATGATACTTGAAAAGCACACTTTCCATGCTGGATAAAAATGTAAGAGATGATTGACAAGATTTTTCCAAGGAATGGTTAAGAAGGTGTATAGTTGACAGGACAATAGGACGCCAGCAAAGTTACAAATGGAGACTTCTAAAGGTTTAATCGTTAACTCATCAGCTTTAGGGAGAGGGTTTTATTGGAAACCCCAAAATTCAGTATATTGTGATAATGTGTAGCTTTCTCTGACTTTACTGGGAGTTAAACAGAAAGCATGTAAGCACCCAAGAGCACGTGCACAGTAAGAATGAACCTTAGGAAACATCCATTCCTGGTGGAAAGAGTCAAGAAGAGGAAGAATGTGAAAAGATATTAAATTTGTCAGCCCCACTAACTTGGGTCCCTGGGATGGTATGTGGTAAATATTGTTTGGAAGAACATAGACGTTATACACAAACATGTCAACTGTGTGACACAGAAACTGAAAACACAGCAGCAAATTAGTTGTAAGACCTCCCTCCTTTCTTTCAGGGAAAAAAAAAAAAGGACAAGAGATTGCAGTGTTTGTCTTTCTCAAGGCAGAAATATACATAAGGAAGTGGGTGTTTGTTTTCTTATATTTAGCTGGAAGCTAAAGGAGCCAAAACCAGATTGTTCTTTCTATAATTGCAGAAGAGCATACACACTTGCAATAGCTGACTGCCTTTCGCTACTTCAGTGTGACACTACAGATGTTTTATTAAGTGAATTGTAATATCCTCTCGCCTTGAGAGTCCAACATCATGTGGTGATGTAATGGGATGTTCTTCCTTTTATGTTCTTTCTGGTTCTTTTCCCCCTTTTATGCATTTAAATGCTTAGACAGGTGGTTTGAATAAGTCAGGAGTACTACCTTTTTATGTACTTTTTATCTTGTATCCTATATTAAACTGTTTCTACTGAGTAATAGGAGAAGGGGTAATCTTTTTCATGAATATATTTATGCATAATAATACTGCTCGGCAGCACAAGGATGGGTGCATTAGCAGAGATCTCTTCCAGGTCTTTTTCTATAGTTACAGGAAGGTGATTTTTAGATGATTTGCTGTTTCAGATGTTCCCAATATCTGCATTGTGGATGGACAGAAGTGTCATTTGTTTAAGAATCTCATCTATCTTCTCTATTTTTAAACGCAAGCTTTTAAGGGAGAAGAGATTTTTCTTTTACCAGACCAGCTGACAGAGCTGGGGGAAAATGAATGTTATTTTATGCTCAAAAATTCTTCTTTGGTTCTCTGACTCACCAGGACTCTGAATATGAAGCCTGCCCATTTCTTTTTTATTTGTTTTTTTTTGGTTTAGTAAGAGATACCACATGTCTCTAACCTTTCTGCTGTAGGCCATGGTGGCTACGGCATCTTTATTTTATTTTTGGTATTTTATTTTTGGTGTTTTGTTTCTGGCTTGTTTGTACACATTGATTTTTCTGTGCGGGAATCTCTTCTCATTGGTTACCCATTTGTTCTCTTCATTGCAATTTTCATCAGCTTAAATACTAGTCCTTCTTTAAAAATGTCTTGCCTTTATTACGTAGGATATAATTTCACTAAAAATAATATTTCATGTTGCTTTACTGCTTTCATTATGATTGCTTTTCTTTTCTTTTTTTTTTTTTTTGGTAGGAAAACTATCTAAATGGTTGTCCCTGCTTTCATAGTAAGAGTTTTCATATACTGCTGAAAAGATTTAAATAATTGATCTTGTTCTCCTTATAAGTCACTGAGTCATCCGGCTACCAGGCCACCACCGTCCTTTTGCCAGCTTTTGAGCACGTCCAGATTTGGAAGCATGGAAAAAAATTTATATCATGCTCCTTTACAATGAAAGGTCTACGAAAAACTACTTGGCAAGGAATGAGTTCTGTAAGATTTCCAAATACGTAAAGGACCATCATCTGATCCTGATTAGACCAATCTCTCAGCCTAAGCATACGTCCACTGAAAGCATAACAAAAACTCCTATTACTATCAAGAATATGATTCAAAATGTATTGCTTAAACTAAGGACTTGATCTGACTGTAAAAAAAGCATGTAAATATGACTGCTCCGCCTGTGTGAAACCCCACCAACACTGAGGGGGAGTTTTATGTCCAGGACAGTTCTGTTATACATTGCAATTTGGTGAGGACTGACGTTAAATCAACACAGATCGTAATCAGCCTGCAGGAAATAAACAAACTCCCTATCTCTCTGTGAAGCTGCGCGGGGCAAGGCTGAGCAGCACGGGGAAATCCCAGCCTTCGGATCAAGCCGTGTGTCGGTCGTAGGGCTTTGGAAGCCGAAAGCTGAGCTAACTCGGCTGTGACACAAGGGATCACCAGCGGGAAGAGCACATGGTCTGGGAAACAGCTGGGCTGCCGGGGGGGGGGGGTGGCAGCTTGCAAATGAATGAGAGGGGTCGGAGAGCATGAACGACTGATGTTAATAGTGGTTGGAGTTAAGTGCGTGTGGACAAAGTATTGAACTCCTTCAGAACTGCATGAGGGGAGATCATAAGCGAGAGGAAAGCGCCCTTACATTTGGGCTGCCAAACAGTTTGACTCTCCTATGCTGTTTGCTTATCACTGTAATACACTTCCTACCTACCACGCTGCCAAAATAGCGGCATGTAGAGAATCTGGTGCAGCTGCTGGATCAATCCACACCCGTGACAGCTAATGGGTGAATGATGGATAGGCATGGAGGCAAGAGGGATCAGGATTGAGCCCATGCTGCCATTCATGGCTCGCGTAGTGCACTATTTAAAATCAGTTTTGAATAAATTGCTGTTTCTTTTGTGATCCTTGATGGAGATCAGGACATCTTTTTGGCAGATGTGGCACATTCTGAACAAAGTGTATACATGTACTAAGAAGTAGCTTCATCTGGAGAATGTATCCCTGTGTCACCCCTGTATTCCCATGGTACTCTGAGCAGCCTGTGATCCTGATGCAGGCAGGATACACACAGGGAATGATCATGCTTTCCTTTGCCTATCCCTTACTGTAAATACTGATTAATATCTCAGACAGTGACAAGAAAAGAGTCAGCTAGGCCTGTGGTCTCACCCCAAGTGACACAATCGCATTTTATGATTTTTCTTAAAGCATGCCTAGTAAGAGTTGTGTTTCTGAAATCCCAGACTGACTCGTGAGGGAAAGTTTTATTTCCAAATCTGGTTATACCAGTTCAAGTCAATAGTATGTCTATGCTCCTGACCAATCCCATCCCATCCCTAGGGCTAGTTTGCTGACTGCCTGGGGATGCTTTGTCTGGCTGTACTTAAGAGCATGCTGTACTGCCAGGAACTTCTGGGCTCACAAGATCTCACCTGCTTCTTTGGCCATGAAAGGCTTCTAGAGCTGCTCTCTGGATGGAGAACCAATCTGATATTCCTATTTGAGGAATTTTGATATTCCTAAAAATGAATATATTGGATAACATTTTCAAAAGTGTCTTAAATATTTGGTGAAGATGAAAAAGGACAAAAGCTTCAAGTCCCTAAATGCCCAATCTCCCAGCCATTGTCTGGCCTTCTGACAGCAAGTAAAATTTGGTCGCATAAGCAATTCTATGGGCAATAAACAAGACAAAAGAAAATTACTCACAGAGATACACACACATGTGTGTCTACAGATACATTTTGAGTTACCCATGGCGAGGTGACGGTTAGTGCATAACTCCACTCAAATCAGACTGTGTAGACCTCCCAAGGGGTTTAGGACAATCTTAAAATACTGGCCTCCATTGTTCTTGCCTCTTGTGGTTTTTATATGAGACTATGCACTTGCATGATGGCTCACATCAGTTCTCCTTCCTTCTGGGGACTTCTTTGCCTAGGAAAAGCCCTTCTCTTAGTTCCTTTATCACCAACCCCTTGTACTGCCGAAGTATGGTTGGTGCGTTTTGCACCTGTAAGAGCTCTATATTTCTTTCAATTTAAAAGCCTGTGGACAAAAAGTGTTTGGCTTTGATGGAAATGAGATCAGAATTTTGTACAGAGGCATCATAATTAGTAAATAATGATGTTTTAACCTCAGTTGGTAGGCAAAGGTCCTTCAGTTCTATTGACATTTTATCAACATATGTGAAGAACGGCAGTACTGATTTTAACCGGTCAAGATTTCTGGAGACATGGTAGTATATCCAATGTACAAGAGACGTGGACAGAGACACGGACTTATAGAATCATCAAATTGTTTTGGTTGGAAGAGACCTTTAAGATCATCGAGTCCAACCATTAGCCTAACACTGCCAAGTTATCGCTAAACCATGTCTCTCAGCACCACATCTACACGTCTTTCAAATACCTCCAGGGACGGCGACTTAACCACTTCGCTGGGCAGCTCGTTCCAATGCTTGACAACCCTTTCAGTGCATAAATTTTTCCTAATATCCAATCTAAACATCCCTTGTATGTTTACAATATTGTAACATATACTGTACATATATGGTTATGTTATATTATAATATGCTATGCTATACTATACTATACTATACTATATTATTGTACCTCGGAAAAAGAGAGGCATGACCTTTTTACCTGCTAAGGGCCATGCTCACATTCATCTGGCATATAATAGTCTTGCTCATAGGCTAGTGCGGTTCATAATAGTAAATGATTTTTCGTTCAGCAGTTGCAAACTTTGATCCCAACATCAGGCAAAATCTCAAGCGCACGTAACAAAGCTGCCACTATTTTTAGACTGCAGTAATTCTTTTATAAGGAGAGAATTCTTGTACAGTGTATATTAACTCCTCAGAAAGCCTTTCCACGTGGTAAAATAGATTTGGAGAACAAAAGCACTGAACATTGCAACTTGAATAAGAAGACGGTCTTTTATTGTTAGCTTTGAAGCAGTGAACAATGTCTGCGACTTGTTCTGCAGAAGAGAAAGGGAGAAATAGAGACTTTCACCTCCATTTACATTCTAATGTTCTCTCAAAATAGAATTCCTCTCTGGCCCTTGAATAAATACCATGCGGTAGCTTGGGGATATTGCTTTAATTTATGTGGCTGGTGACGGCAGAATTGGACGCAAGCAGTTGCCTTTCTCAGATGTTTATTGCCACTGCTTGGGTGGGGGGTTGAGGTGAAACCTTCCCCAGTAAAAGGGGCTGCGCTGGCCTGACAAATTGCTTTGCTTCTGATTACTAAAGTGATAATCTGGCATGGCTGGCTCTAACAGTGGCCTTTCCGCAGGTAATAAAGCCCACGCTGAACGGGCAACGCTTCCCGTCAGACAGTCTCACCAGAGGCCGGTGGCGGCGGCGAGGGCAGGGGGAGGGCGGGCAGGGGGCTGCTCGCATGGGACGACACGGCGGACAATAAAACGTGACTTGGGCGTAGGGCGTTGTCCTGCTATTTAGTTTCCTGACAGTTCATTTGTTTCTAAGCGTCTGTTTGATTAGCAAACAGAAAACCCAGCAGCAAAGAAAGAAACTCCGAGAGGAAATCCATTTGCTGACAGAGGCATGTTTTGGTTTGGTTACAGCTGAATCCTTTTAACTCCCAACACACATTTGCATACTCTGTCTTCTGCAGACTATCTGCTTTATATCTACCTGCAGCTACTTAGCCCTGCGTGTATGTATCTGAACTGCTGTCATGTTGCATCTAGCCAGCAGCACCGGGACAAAGCGAAAGCTGAAAAACTGTCTGCCCTTCTCTTACCGAGACAATCTATGGCCTGTTTGACTATTATTAAAGTTGTCAGCATGGTGCGAACAGCTCGCTGATGTTTTACCAGGGTTATGATTGTTCTCACTTGGCATTACTGTTGGCGCAGACACATCAGGGAAAAGAAGAGAAACTTGCATACTGGCTTGGGACTGCTGATTTTAAGCCAATTTTATTTAAAAAGCATGAAAAAAAAAAAATCTTTGCCCTGCATTCTCGATAGCAGTCCAGTAGGAAGTCTTCTGGACACAGAGAGAGGGTGATCAGGTAATCTCACCACATAATGTAGGCCAGATGCAGACAGCATTTAGTGCTTATATTTGCTCTGTGGTTAGTACATTAGCACAGGTAATCCCGGCTGCTTTCAAAGCTCAGCTCAGGGTTTTCTGCTGCACGCTGCATGACAAATGATTGCAGACCAATCATTGGGCAAATTGGATGCTGTCTAGAAAAGTTGTTTTCATAACCTCTGGGTCTTCTGAAAACAATTTTTTTGGCAAATGCCGTGCTACCCAGTCAACTAATTTTGGATGTATTCAGAACGTCATGCTAAGCTAACAATTCCCAATCTTATAGCACCGACTTGGCAGGCTTGACAACCAGAAGCTTTAAGATTCGCATGGCTGTTTGACTCATTAGTCTTTCACATGTGTGTGATTGTGTTTGTGAAAAAAAGAGAGAGGCTGTGTTTGGATCTGTGCAGAGTTCATAGCCTAGGTTGTTCTGTACGTTACTGCCTCTTGCCCTTGCAGTGTGGTTTTCCATTGCGTGTTTTGCACTGGAACTAGTGAAATTGTGGCATGTATTAGTGAGGAATTAAAAATAGACTTTGGAAAAATAGCGGGTGGTAAGTTATTCTGGAAAAAAAAAAGGAAACTGCAAAACCACTTAGGATTTTCAGAAATCATTTGGCATCAACTAAAATCCTATCCTCAAATGGGGAACCAGTCAACAGAAAATTCAATTCAGATGCAGCAGAAGACGTGGCTTTTGGTACCCACTTCATTCAGTCTGCCCATCTATGACTTAAAGTTACAGCAATATTGTCCCCACTGCTGTGTGTCTTGCTTGGTTCCCTTTAAGATGTGGCATCTGGCCAGGCCAGCATGATGAATGGTGGGTCAAGTTCAAAACGTTTAGTTCAGATTGTGCAAACGTTGCAAAATTGAGATAGTCCTCAAAAGACTGAAGGCTCCATCTCAAGCTCCACTGGGTCCTCATGCAGAGCAGTAAGACCTCTTCCTGGTGCTGTGATGTTCCATTGCTGTGAAGCAGCGTATGGGGCTGGGAACGAACATGTCTGCTGCATCTGCATGTTAATTTCTAGGGGGAAAAATGTGACAGTCTCACATAAATTTGTCATCATTTCTCCTTACTTGGCCTATGACCTCTGTTTTTCTGCTGTGCTGGCTGATGCCTAATATCAGCTCCAGGATCACCTGCCCTCTCTTAGGCTCTTATGCTCAACCTCTAAGCTTGCATGATTGCCTTTCAAAGGGTGCACTACAAGAAGACCTGATTTGCATGTGTGGGATTTGAGCTGCGAATGCCATGGCAATCAGAAATAATTGTGTTAATACTTGATGGCCACAGCGTCAGCTCTAAGGCAAAGAAAAAATCCTTCTATCTGCCCTTCTCCCCTAGTAATCACTGAACCATCAGGTTTTAAAATGTATTTTGGAAACGTCATTGAAAATTTTCCATCGTCACACGCATTCAGGCTAGTAAGCAATTAGGAAAAAAGACAAAACAGTAACTTCTTGGTTGCAATGCTCTCCTCCGTCATAGCTAAACTCGGGGAAAAAAAAAGAAGAGGAAACTTAGGCAGTCTACAGTTACACTTGTGCAAGCCTTTGAAATTAGTTTTTCTCTATGGAACATAGTTGTCCTACAGTTTTTGAATTCTGTGGAAACAAGGTCATGTGTCAAAGAAAGGGCCATGCCATGGAGAGAGAAGCTGCCCCAATATCATTTGTTTATACTGAAATGTTTCTGCCGTCAGGCTGGGGTGCAACTGAGCTTTTCTCCTTCTCCAAAGGCAAAGGTACCAGACCCGACCGCTCAGACATATCGTGGGAGGAAGAATCTGCCTGGGCTCCATAGGCACTGGTGCTCAGATTGAAATGTGAGCACCACGCGTGGTCAGTGAGAGAGCATGAAACAGGAGTGAGATGCCTCTGTTTGTTAGTTACATGCATGAATTTGGAGACATAGAAGGTCTGACTGAGAAAGCTGTTCAGGGAGATCTGGTGTTAGGAAGAAGACTTTTGTTTTGTCCTTTTTTTCATATCTGGATCATAAAATACAAAGGAGGAAGCAGCAGTGAAAAGCAGAGAGGGTAGAAGGGAATGAGATAAATAAATAGAGTCTAGACAGGTAAATCTGCTTGTCTTTGGCATAAAGGCAGTAGGTAAAACTGTGAGAACAGCTGTGGTCACCTGCAGAAAAGAAAAACATTGCCAGCAGGATGAGGGAGGTGATCCTTCAACTCTGCTCAGTGCTGGTGAGACACATCTGGAGTGGTGTGTCCAGTGCTGGGGTGCCTGCTGCAAGGGAGACATGGACATACGTGTCCAGCAAAGGGCCGCTGCAGTATTTAAGGACTTGCAGCATCTGGCGTACAAGGACAGTCTGGGAGACCTGGGACTTTTCAGTGGTGCCCAGTGAGAGGACAAGAGCAAATAAATAGTCTAGACAGGTAGACACAAACTGAAATACAGAACCTCCATTCACATATAAGGAAAAAAACTTTTTCACTGTGAGGGTGACTGAGCACTGAAACAGTTTGCTCAAAGGGATTGGGTAGTCTCCATCCTTGGAGATATTCAATACCCAACTGGACACAGCCCCGAGCAACCTGCTCCTACTGGCCTTGCTTTGGGCAGGGACTAGGACTAGATGATCTCCAGAGGTCCCTTCCCACCTCCACCATTCTGTAATTCTGTGGTAAAGGGAATTTCTTATGGAAATACAGTTTTTATACACCAACTACAAGTGCTAGCCCTTCTGTGTGTGATGCTATTTTGAATAGTACTTGAATCTCAAAAGTGCTTTGTAGAGCTCATCAGCTTAGGATGAAGAGCCTTAGATATGGTCCAGAGAGGGCCTACAGATTCTCACTTTCCTTTCATTTCAGTATCTAAAACCTTAAATCATGTGGCTTGCCTCTGAGAGTTTCATTGATATAAACTGAAGATTAAAAAAAAAAGGCTTTTACTTTCCTGAAAATAATACGGAGAGCATCATAATGGATTTTTATTACATATTGTCATAGAAACTCAGTGCCTGCATTTTCCTGAATCCCCCAATATTTTTCAGAAGGTAGAAATAATAAAGGAATTTCAATATTCCTTTGGAAATTGTCCTATACAGTGTAAGAGATGGCTATTTCTGACTTATTCCATAACATTTGATTGATATCAATCTCTCTCAAAGAATTTTAAAGCATGTTAACTTGGCTTTATATTAAGATTCTATTAATAAAACATACATAATGGGTTAATAAATGATTGATACTGACTGTAAATGTTTTATAGATTTGGGACATGTCTTATAAGAACATCAATAGATGTCAATACTGAGTTTTATAAGAGCTAATCAATCAAGCCATTGAACTGCTTAAAGTGTACATCCATTCTTTACCCATTTCTTTAAAGCTCCCCTCATCATTTTTTAACCCTTTATAAACCACTTGGAAGTGGAATTTTAATTAGAAGTATAGCATGGTGTGAATAGGGACACCTCTCATATTTTAAAGACTTTGAGTATTTTTAGTTTAAGGCCTGTTTGATTCTGGTCCAGGTGCATCTGCGGTTGAAGAGGACTGGACATAATAATTTAGACGTTCCCTTCCACTCCTGAGTACTGAACTTATGCTTCTAAACTTTGATGGGCCAAACATAAACTAAATACATTTCATTAAATAAGTGGACTATCATCAGCTTCTGACATCTGAATAGGTGTAACCTTTGCTCCCTTACAAAGAGACTACCAATTACCTAAGAAAACTCTTATTCTCCTTCAGTTGATGAAAGCATTTATATGTATTGCATACTTCTTTCTAGTTACACACCAGAGTTTTATAATTGAGGACAGGAAACTTTTTCTCCATATTATTGAAATGCGCTCTGTAAGATGATGGTCGTAGATAATCTCTAGACGAGATAGTGGGTTAAAACACAAAGATAATATACTGAAATAAATCAAATAAACAAATTCTTAACTTAGTCTGAAAAGTCAGGCACATCTGGTGTTCTTTAAGATAGAATTTATGAAATTTCATTATTGGTATGCGAGATGGGTCTACAGTCTTGAAGAAAGCTGTGACCTACCTAGAGGTCAGAATAATATGCTTGAATAAATGTTGGAGCTTCATTTAGATATCAGTTCAGTGCTTCACGTGTTTCTTGAATTGTTGCCCCCTGAAGGGAAGTTGGTTGGAGAAGCTAAAGGTTGGTTTGTTATTCATGGTCGTGTCATGCCTGGCCTATGGCACAGGCTTTGACAGATCCTGTAGTTGCCAAGTACTGAGAACATAGGGCCAGATCCACAATCGGCTCATGTATGCTTGGCTTTATTGACCATGTAGCGTAGCTACTGGCTAGCAACCCAGGAACAGCTCTCTGGGAGTCATGGAAAGAAGCTGAAATACTGTTGAGAAGGAAGAAAGCAGCAGAAGCTGCCACCTGCTCTGACTCAGTTTTGCACCCAGTTTTGCTCCATTCACCAATATCAGCTGGAGAAAAGTGTCTGGCTCACATAAAGCCCATTAAAAAAAAATGAGTTAAATATATTAAATAAGCTTCAGCAGCCAATTTGAATCAAAAGTCAAGTTAAGGATAAGAAGCTGAAACCACAGCTGGTGCAAAAGCAATTTGTCCCACTGAGGTGCATGGAAGCAAAATATCAGTATTGATAATTTCCTCTTTTTGTTGTGTTCACGGCAAAACATCACTTCATTGGTCAGAGTCACGTGAAAACAGAGTAAACTTCAAAAATTTGATAGATTTGATAAGTGGTTTCTTCTTTTTGCTTCATATAAAACAATCTCCATCTGAATTATCTTGGATAAATGTTATGATTAATTGTTGGGGCTTGTGACTCGTCTTAAGTGGGTTTTCATCTTATACACAGAGGGGTTTGGAGGTTGTATTAACCAAAAAGATGAACATGCTGTGGTGACACCTGTTTATTGGGACTACACCATGTTTTCAAACTGTAATAGCTTTTATTGGCTTACAGGGGAAGCATCTTCTCGGAAAAAAATAAATGTTTTGCCGGGACAACTCTCCTACATCTGTGTTTTTCTAGTGGAATCCCTAAAATAAATATCTGATAGGAACCTGAGCTCCTGGAAAGGCACCATATGCTGTATTTGGAAGGAACAGAATTGCAAAATAAATATTTTGAAAAGAACATACAAAAATCTTTTTGTGGCTCCAGTGCAAACGGAGAACAAGAGCTGTCACATGGTCACAACATGTCAAGTGATGGGTTTGTACAACCGTATTCTTTACTAGCGGCAGGACTGTGTATGTGTGGGGGACTGCAGCTTCAGTCTCCCTCTTTAATTTACATGCATAAAATGAAAGACTTGGGTCTCCAACTTCTATCGTCATGTCTACACTGTCTTGTACTACTTCTCCTTTTAAATTCTGACTGGAGAGAAGGCTTTTGACTTGGAGTGCTGCTCTTAACTCCACCAGTGCCTTTCCTGGAGACACCAGCCAAGTCCCAGTGCGAGGGAGTCTTCAATGAGAGCTTTGAGCCAGGCTTGCAGCCTCTGTGTGCTCATGGATTTTGTACAGACGGGCGCTGCTCTTTCTTTTCTTGTGTGTTTCGCTCCACTGTGCCTAAAGTCTCCTCTTCGTGTTTTGTTCAACGCCTGGCGTAGCTGGACTCTAATCTTACCTTGTGCTGCAAAGCACAGCACCTGTGTAACCGGGACTCTATCCCACTCTCCACTGAGGAGTGCTTAATAACAAGCACAAACAAGGGTTGCTCATTTGAGCTTAAATATCTCATGGCTGCAAAAACTGGTGCCATAAGGAATTTTATTAAACGACAGTGTTTGACTGACTTCTCTGTGTGTGTTTAAGTAGAGAGGATTAGGAAATTCAAGTCAACTACTCACAGAAATAGCATTTTGGGGACAGACAATTCCCTATTTTCCTTTGTCTTCCCTCACTCTCCAGGACTTCAGCTCTATCTGTGTATCGCGTGTTTGCATTCCTTAATTGATTGAAATACAACATCCAAAAGACATTGAACTGTGTGGTGCAGAGACCTGCTGGTGAAAGAGTATACGGTTTTGTGTGTTAAATAAGGACTGAATATACCTGTGTTAGTTGATTCATTTGGGGGTTTTCATTTTTACTTGCTTTTTAGAGCCAATTAAAGTCTTGAGCCAAAATCTCAGCTGGCATGAATCAGTCAAGTAAAATGAAATCAATGAAGCTACATTGATTCATATCCACAGAGGATCTAGTCCGTTCATTGTTGTCAATTGAAAAGGCATATTTGGCATAGCAAATTTTGGAACATAGGGCAGCAGTATTCACCATAAAAGCATTTTCACATTGTCTTTCTGATCTACAAAAATACACAGGCATTGGAAGTTTTATAGATGTGTCTGGCTTCCTGGCATACGAACAAATAAACAAAGATAAGTATAGGACTGCAAATTAGAGCTCAAGTACTCTCCAGTGTGACATTTTGCAGTTCTACAACGTCTCTGAACAAGCCTGCAACCAGAAACTTAGAAGAAAGAACAATGCAGCAGACAGATACGTGTCAGTCTGCCTTCCTGATTTCTAAATGCTAAATTTTCTCTTTGCTCTGCAACACAAGAATGAATAGACTTCCAAAGTTTCAGTTCATATTAATGATCATAACCAGATAGTTTTGTGGTTTGATTTTGGTATGGATAAAATATCAACTAACATAAAAGGTTGTGTTAGCTTCTTATGGCAATGAGCTAATCACAAGGCAAACATTAGACACGTATTTCTGTGCATGGGTTTTGAATTCCCAACAGTTAATTTGCATGGCCTTTTCTCCCCCTTCTGTTCTCTTCAGACTTTTCATTATTTTCATTATATTATCTCCTATTCACACAGGTAAAAAAAAATAAAAACTGAATCTCTCTTAAACTCTGTCTTTAGATTTGTGCTCATTATTCTGCTCTAAAACTCTTCTAGTTCTGCTGTATCACTTCTGAGCTATGTGGCCTGTAGCACACATGATCATCCAGAGAGGTTTCTGCTATGGATTTTTGTAAGAATATTACAATATTTTTCATGTTACTTCCTATCAATAATCCCTCTGGATCAACATTTTCTAGGTCTGAATTTTGTCTCATGCCCGGTGTTCATTCACTGCATTCGTTGGCTATTAAATAGTACAAAATAATGCTCATTTTTAGGTTCACAGAACATGCATGCTTATGGATGGAATTAGAACTACATTTGTACCCTTTTCCACTTGACAGGTCTTGATTATCATCTTGATGGTTTTGTTTGTTTATCTAAGTTTGGGGGGTTATTTATTTTAAAGCAGCTAGTGAAGCTATCACACTGAAATAATTTAAAAAAGATTTATTTTGTTTTTTATCAGTGAAATGAATTCTCAGATCCAATGTTTTCTCATCAGAATAATAGCAGTTGCATAACGTGTAAGAGTGATGACTCATGTTTTCAGCTTCATTATTATTCAGAGACTCCTCCGTTAAGCCGTGGGGCAAAATTATGAGCTACGGTATGTTAGAAGATTGGTACTTCCAGTGGAATAAGGCTGGGCAGCAATGAAAAACAGAAACACAGTGAAACATTTTGGTGTCCTCTTCAAGATAGTTTCCCTCAAATCCTACCTTTGAGATCCTTTTGGATGCCACCATCACCAACCCCTCATCCTAGGTGGCAAATTGAGGCAGGAAAGGTAAGGTTCTTACATGTCACATAGCTGCTAGGAGCAGGAAGACAGGATTTGACAATAGGCTTATTTTATTTTTTTTTAAGTTAGAATATAAACAGAATAGAAAGAGGGAACGAGTTAGGTCTGCCCTCCCAAAACGCTAAGTGCCATGGGATTATAGCTATCATCCAACTTTCAGCATGTGACTGCTCAGTTCAGCTGCCAAATATCCCTCTGTTTTTTCCACAGAGGTTTTGGTTAGGTTCCTGCTCAAAACTTATAAGCACCTATGCTTCATTGCACATAGTGCCTCTTGTTGCTCCTGCTTTCCATGCAAGATTTGTTGATTCATGCAAGATCATGGATTATACCATGACCTCTTCTGTCAAAGGGAGGCAGGATGCGGAGCATTATTGATCCTTCTTTGTGGTTTCAGTGCCAGTTCAAGCATTTATTCAGTCCTTGCTCTGCCTTGTATGCTCTGGACTTGACTACTCCTTCCAAGTGCTCTGAGAGTGTTACCTCACAAAGGTGACCAAAAAAACAGCGAGATGAGTCACTAAGGCACCTGTATGCTGTATCCATAACATCACAGACTAATTCAAGAGCGATTTTTATTTATTTCCTATGACACTGGGACTTTCCCAATTGATTTTAAAACTGTTGTGGTCACGATAGAGTTGGCTAATGTGATTGTCTAATGTGACATCCTACCTGGTGAGACCAAACAAGCTCAACATTTAGTCTAGAACTCAGTAAGAACTAACAATTAACATTTGGCTAATAGAATAAGATATTACTCAAGAATTGTCAGGGAGTATTCTTCTGAGTAAACAACATTTGAACTGTGTATGTGAATCATTTTGCTGATAACGTCTGTAGTTGACCAAGAAAAACATGCTACGGATCACTTATTTACTGTGGTAAGCATGTGATAACACACAACAGAAACTTGCCACGGACAACCATAAGTTTAATAGTCTACCAGCATTTCCAAGAGGCATTGAAGAAAGTTTCTCATTAAAGACTCCTAAGGACATTAGGATGTGAAAGGATAAAGGAATAGGATAAATAACTCACTAAATGATAGGAAACAAAGTAGGAATAAATGTTCATTTCTCCCAGGTAAGGAAAAGTAACAAAATAATCCCTCAGGGACCTATGTTGAGGCCTGTGATGTCCCACATTTGTAAATGGTCTGGTAAAAGGTTTGAGCAATGGGGTGATAGAGTTTGCTGACAGTACTGAGTTGTTCAAGGTCAAGGGTTGACTGAAAAACTGAAGGAAGTCCTTGCTTTTCTGAATGACCAGGTGAAAAAAATGGCAAATGAAATTCAATTTAGATACATACATGCGGTAGAGCCAGATCCCAGCTTTGCAAATATGATGATAGTCTGAGGTGACTAACGGCACTCAAGAATGAAATTTTTGTGACTTGGATGGTTAAGTATATTGGAAACCCCAGCTCAGGGTTGAGTAGTTGTAAAAAAAATACACGGAAAATGGGGAGGTGGGAACTGTTAGGAAAGGAAAGCAAAACAGACCAGAAAAAACTGTCATGTGATTGCAAAAATCCATGGTTTTCCCTCATCTTCAGGGAATCTATGGGATCTAGACCCTTCAATCCAACTAAAAGATACAGTAAAACCAGAAAAAAGACATAGTCAAAGACACAGAATGCTTTTCAAAAAATTGTGGTTGAAAAGATCAAAACTCTTCAGTCCAGAAAAGAGATGGTGATCATCAGCGAGTATGGAGAATCACTACACTACAATCATCAGTGAGCATGGAGAAATATAGGTAGAAAGTTTTGCAGCACATTAGAAGTTACAAGTGCACTTTAAAGAATCATTTGGAGGTAATGTTATGGAGATATTATCGTAGGCCTCAGAAACCACTTGCCAAATACGCAGGAAAGAAAGGAATGGATGAAAAGTTGACCTTGTAAAAAAGACCATGTTACTTACCTTAACCTACAATAACATAAAGTGGATTGAGTCAGTTCTGAAGACCGTAAAAAGGAGGTGGCTAAATGAGGGGGGTCTGCCGATAATGGACATACTAATGCCTGATTGCCATGGGTTGATTTAAGAATCAGCCAGTGAGCGTGCTGAAAGTATTCCTGCCCTTGGCTGCTGTTTAGTGAGCAGTAGTCATCTTAGAGGTGGTCCTTCTGCCTTTTTCCAATGCATGAATTAAGATTATCAGATGATACTTTCATTTAACATCTTGAAAACAAAAAAAAGGAGGTGATTATAGTCACACAACATGAAGTTAAGGTGTATAATGCCTTGCCAAAGGCTGTTGCAGATGCTGAACATTTACATAAATGCTAAATGTTTCAATGGTTTGCATGGATAAATTCATGGAAGAAAAACATATTCAAAGCTATTATAAAAACAGTAGTTTTGGCTCAGGGGTTTCCTGTGTTACAGATTGTGGAGCACTCGAAGAATATTCTGGGAAGCTGTGATGATGATTGCACTGACTTTTAACTATTTCACAGGCACCTGCTATGTCACTGCTGGAGACAGGGTGAAGGGCTAGTTGGGGCCTCGGTGTTACCCGATACATCTGCTGTTTTCGCAGCTCACCTCATGGCAATGGTTCTGAGTGTTCATACCGAGGGCTGCACGAAGATGTGAGTGCCATGAATGAACTCCTTGCTGCACTCTGCCCAAGAGCAGGAGCGAGGGGTGAGAGAAGGGGAGGGGGCTGACAACAGCAAAACCTCTTGAGCTTTGTAGTAGATGACATGCACAGTGCCCCTTTTGACCTCTGCTGTGCTGTATGTACCACCGGTAGCTGTCGGTATTCAGGTTTCCTGTATTCTGCCTAATAAAACAGGATTGCATTTCCAAGTTGTATTACTGTGTTTAAGACCCTGTATTGGTGGAGATTTATGTTTATTGTCCTGGTTGGGGTATAGGAAGGCATGCAGCCTTTCATTCACAACTTACTTTGCTGCCTGATGAGTTATACTTCTGTCCATTTTTTCTTACCATAGACATGTTTGTACAATTAAGAACACTGTAAAAAATACCAATTAACAAACTCTTGTATTTTTAACAGAAGATAGAGGAACATTTTTACAATAAACGAATTCTTCCAAATGCAGCCATTTGAGCATACGCTTAAAAAAATACTTATATATTTTTATAGAAGTGAGGACAGGAACAGGGAAAGATAAGCGACTGACAGCCATGGAGGTCAAATGCCTATAGAGCAGAGATAGCAAAGGTAAAAATGCAACATGTTACCCCCAGTAAGTTATTCACTCAATTCACTAAATCACAACCTGGAAATACCACTGAGGACTTCCTGCAGTTCCTTTTTTTGAAAAAAAAAAAAAAAAAAAAAAAGGATGAGTCTGGAAGGTATTCCAGTCTGGTCCTTGGTTTACTCTCTCCACTTGAACCACTTCTGCATCATGTATAACATTGTGCAGCCCTGTCCTGTCTTGGAATGAGTCCTGTCTTAAATCAGCATTAAGAGAGAGGAGAGCATTTGCTGAGATGACTGTTAGAGATGTCTAGAGAATTGCTTTGTCTTTTATGTATAGTGTAGCAATATGATAAAACAAAACAAATGCTTACAAAACCACCAGGAAGCAATTAAGTATCTGAAAAAGGAGCCAACAGAAAGAACAATAACACAAAGCTGTGCATTTTGCAGTGAATGCAAATCCTTAGAAGGAGAATAAATATCCTTGGTTCAACTGTAGGTAGTCTCAGGCTACTTAACCCGATGGGAATGTGACCAGTTTGTTCTGGGTGGGTGAACATGGCACTTCATGATGATTTTATAGAGAAAAACTCCAAAGACGATGTGCCTGGAGTAAGATTATATGTCTCATTGAGCTCTAGTTTAGCACAAGAGCCCACTTGGTACAGAGTCGTCTTCAGTGACCTGATTTCTTTACTGTGCTGCTTTCGTTATGCAGGTCTCTTAGCGAAGCAGAGCCTTTCCTACCTTGCCTCTCTTAATGTCTTGGTGGTGAAGGAGAGAGAGAGATTCTGTTTCTTTGCTGTCTGAAGTGACACCGATGATCAATGAACAGCTTGTCCATGGGAACAAAATTGATTGCCCTCGTGAGCCTCTGCTGGGAACAGCTTCATGTTTATGAACTGCTTTGAACAATCCTACACTGTGCCTCGCTCGTGGACATCTCAAACTGCACTTTCATGACACATAAGTTGTCTTCTGTTGCACGTATTGCTAAAACTAGCCGTTTTTACTCTTATAGTTATTTGTCTAAATATTGTTAATGAGTGCTGTTATGTGTAGGAATCAAGTGCGGTTTATGCCTGAAGCAAGTAGTAGCAGCTTGAAGCAAGAAAGTTAAAGTAAATTTAGGGTGAAAAAGGTCCCTTGAAATGATCTGATTTCCTACGTGAAGTAGACCGAAACTTTTGTTTGACAAGTTCCTGTATGAAGTCCATAATTTCTGGTTAAGAAACCAGGAGACATGTAGAAAGAAACGTCCAGCTAAATCTTATTCCCCAAATGGGATCTGTGTGGGGAGAGGAAAGTTATTTCTGATTAAGGAGAACCTTCTATTGTGATACGACTGGAACATTTCTGCTGTGTTTTCACATTTTAGTGTTACATTAAGAACACTCCAGATGCTTTCTAGATCACATAGGCAAAGCTGTACCTTTGTATTATATGCCCAAAAGAAATTGTCAAGAGCTCAAGGGCAGGGAACTTTCCATTCCTCTCAGTGTGGTTGAGACCACATCTGGAGTGCTGTGTCTGGATCTGGGCTCCTCAGCACATACTGGAGTAAGCCCACCAGGTCACTAAGGAAGTCATGGTGCTGCGACATGGGATGTAAAGAAGATGCTGAGAAAACTGAGTTTTTTCAGCCTTAAGACAAGGGGAGATTTTATTGCTGTCTGCAGTAATGGGATGCTGTCTAGGAGATGGAGCTGAGCTCTTCTCAGAGGTGCACAGATAGAGAGGACACGGGTCATCAGACACAAACTGGAATATAGGAAATTCTGATTAGATTTAAGGAAATACATGGGAAGAGGTTGCCCAGAGGAGCTGCCAAATCTCTGTTTCTGGACATCCTCAGAGCTCAGCTGGATGAGTTCCTGAGAAACCTGCAGAATCATAGAATCACAGGATGTGTTGGTTGGAAGGGACATTTAAAGGTCATCTAGTCCAACCCCCCTGCAGTAAGCAGGGACATCTTCAACTAGATCAGGTTGCTCAGAGCCTCATCAAGCCTGGCCTTGCATGTCTCCAGGGATGGGGCCTCCACTGCCTCTCTGGGCAACCTGTGCCAGTGTTTCACCAACTTCATTGTAAAGAACTTCTTCCTAATCTCTAACCTAAACCTACCCTGCTCTAGTTTAAAACCATTACCCCTCGTCCTATTGCTCCATGCCCTTGTAAACAGCCCCTCCATAGCTTTCTTATAGGCCCCCTTCAGGTACTGGAAGGCTGTTAACAGGTCTCCCTGGAGCCTTCTCTTCTCCAGGCTGAACAACCCCAACTCTCTCAGCCTGTCTTCATAGGAGAGGTAGTCTAGCCCTCGGATCATCTTCGTGGCCCTCGTCTGGACCCGTTCCAACAGGTCCATGTTCTTCTTGTGCTGAGTGCTCCAGAGCTGGACACAGATCATCTAGTCCACCCCCCGTGACAAAGCAGTGACCTAGAGCAGGTTCCACAGGAACGCCTTCATCCGGGTTTTGAACATGTCCGGAGAAAGAGGCTCCACAGCCTGTCTGGGCAGCCTGTTCCCATGCTTTAGCACCCTCAAAGTAAAGACGTTTTTCCTCATGTTCAGATAGAATTTCCTGTGTCCCAGTTTGTGACCATTGCCCCTTGTCCTGTCACCGGGCACCACTGAGAAGAGTCTGGCCTCATCCTCTCGACACCCGTCCTTCAGATATTCACAAGCATTGATGAGGTCCCCTCTCAGTCTCTCTTCCCCAGGCTAAACAGACCCAGGTTTCTCAGCCTTTCCTCATAAGAGAGGTGCTCCAGTCCCTTGATAATCTTTGTAGCCCTCCGCTGGACTCTCTCCAGTAGTTCCCTGTCCTTCTTGAACTGAGGCCAGTTCAAGAAACCTGATCAAACTGGATCCAGCTCCAAGCAAGGGCTGGACTACGCAACCTAAACTTTTCTAATCTAAACTATTCAATGATTCTATGATCATTCTGCTATATGTGCCATGACCTCATGGTGCCTTTTTAGGTGCTAAGATTCCTGACAAAGATCTGCTTGTGAATTAAAAGCTCAGTTTGCTGTTCCTGCAGAGACACTTGAAAAGTTATACAAATACTCATACTGAATGGTCACCCAACATCTCATGGCCCCAGAAATTTTATATATATATATGAAATAAAGTTGCCGCTGAAATACCAGTTCCTACTTGCACATATTTGCAAAGTGACGGAATTCCTTCTGGATTTCCCAGTTGCCAGGTGTAATCTTGCTTTGTGTTGGTTTCTATCCAATTTAATCTAGCTGAAACTCTTGGGACACTGCAGAGGACAAATAAGAAATATTTATACAGGCTCTGTCTACAGGCAGGAGATACTGCAAAGATAAAAATATTCAGAAGTTGCCCAGTTTGGCGAGAGTTATTCTGAGTGCTACAGTAACACACTATGATAAAAAATAACAGGACTAGAGATGTCTGGAAAGAAACATCCACTAGCCTGGGTGTTAAGACAATACTCTAAGTGATGGAAGCTGGTTGAAGATCTTGCCTGAATGCTACAAATAACAGATCTATATTTTTGGGGGGCATACTTTGTGTTGAAAATCGATACCTACCTCAACTAATATCTGAGCACAGTGTTTGACGTCAGGTAGCATTAGCTGGAGATATTGGAAGTACTCTCTCAGCAGTATTCTTGAACTCAGTGTTTTGTAACCTGGGAGAAGTATTCAAACCTTCTTCAGCCAAAGAAGTGGACTCCTGTGCTTAGAACAAGTATCATGTGCATTGGGGTAAAAGTGCCTCTATCCAACTTTATTTTTCTCCTTTGTTGTTGTTCTGTTTTTCCCCACTCAAACCTCCTTGGTGGTTTTGACCCGAGTTTTCTGCGGTAAAGGTATGAAGGGACTGTACTGTTTGGCCAATAGTGCATTTACTAAAAATATCCCTGTCTTTTTGTGTTTGGAGTTGTATTGATGTGGGTTTAAAGTACTGGAGGTTTTGCCTTCAGAGAGAGAGGCTGTGGTTCTGGGAAGTATAATTGCAAAGGCTGAATATCCTAGTCAGAAAGTCTGGGCAGAGTATGGAGACACTCTAAAGTATATGCAGTTAATTGGCCACATATTAAAGTGCAAGTACATGAGTACTATAGACCCTGAGACGTTTCAAACACTGAGATGCAAGACGCTGAATGTGTGCTGAGAAACTTAGATACCATTGCAAGGGAGAAAATACAAAAATAGCTTTTTTAGATTACTGAAGAGAATCAGCAACATGACGATGACTTAATTTCCATGGGCAGATTTTCTGGAGTGGGCAGAATTCAGTCTGGGTGGGTGGCTTTCAATGGGGATCCAGAAAAGTAACAAAAAAACCAAAAAAAAAGTATTTGTTTCTGCAGACAGGAGAGGAAGAACATGTAGTGTCCTTATCAGCTACTCGCTTTGACTAATCCTGCTAGACTAGGGTCCTGGAGCTAAGATGGAAACTGTGCTAAGATTTGATTTCTCTTTATATTTTCAATTCTCTTTGGGACCACAGGGCAACACTAGTGTGAAAGGAAAGGTAACTGAAGAGTCATTGCCTTTATTTTTAAAGTAACTGCACTTAGAAAAGTGAGATGTTGGGAGAGTGATCTAGGTGCCTCCATTTAGGAATCAGTACAATTATGGATGCTCTGGGATATCTAAAATGTCTGTATGAGGCTGATGGATATGACATCCTAGGGTGTCTCATCTGGCACTTAGACACACTTGTTCAGACACTCACATTGCTCTTTAGAAGTCTGATTTAGGTCTGCCATCAAGGTCCCCTTTGTAGTCAGTGGAGAGGGATGAGATGAGATGAATGATTTTGTAGAGGTGCCATTCTTTCTTCTGATTACAGAGGGGAGGAAAGAGCCTAAAACTGATCCTGTATCCCTCTGGCTGCAGTTAAGTGAGATTAATCCTGGCATATGGATATGAAATGTGGTGGGCCTAGATAAAGAGGTCACTGCAGCTGAACGGAGGAGTTCTCACCCCATCCTGCTATCTTCACCTTTCCTCTTTACTTCTGGCTGTGTGTTCCCACCACTTGCATTGTGTCAACCCTGTTCCATAACAGATGTATTGATTTAATTCACTAATAAAGACCCAAAAGAGATAGACTGCTTTTGAGAGTTGAGTTAATGATGTTTCTTTAGCACCAAAGCTGGTGCACGAGATGGAAGGGAGGAGGACAGAGCAGCAGCAAGCAAGGAAAGGGAGAAGGAGGACTCGTGGGGAGTGGCTGTGGAGAGAAGATCCCTCCCTTTTCCATGGAAGGGGTTATTCTAATTCGCTTGACTGCCATGGACCACAATCAAAATGATTAAGACCAAAAAAGTTGCATACTATAGGCAGAAGATAAGTTGGGCACATTTACCAATGCCACTGTCAAGGGGGACATGTGTTATGTGCTGTGACGTAGATTCTGAAAAATGAACCAAGTGCTTTAAGCTTTTTCTGGATATCTCAGTCTGTATTGGATGTCTCTCTCTCAGCACAAGCTTAGACTGACCTTAAGGGACCTGATGAGGTCTTACCACTTGATGCTACAACTACAGTCACATGTAGCAATAAATTACAGGAAATAAGAATACTTTATCGGTGACGGGATCTATTCTGAGCAAACCATTCTTTGAATACACTTTTTTTTTTCCTTTCTACAGGTCAGTGAATATATCCAAGCACATTGCACTGCAACATTTAATTAAGAATAAAGGAGGTTTGACAGAAAGGAAATTGCTGTACAGGTCAGTCTTGACATTATTCTCAAACAATCAAAATACTGAAAATAAGTCTCTGAAGGCCCACCAAGAGGCCAAGGAACACATAGAGGGCATGTTATATAAATATGTGTTGAAGAGTAGATTTCCACTCTATTTTGCATGTCACGGGATCATCTGATCAATAAAATAAATAAGTGTTGAAGAGAACCAACAGAGAAAGAGACAAAGTGTGCATGACTGAAGTTTTGCAAATATCACTTTAATTATATCTATGCTTTGATGCAGACTTCGCTCTGTAGCTCTGTAAAAGTCAATTTTTGCATATTTCCCTCTTCTTCATGTGCCACTAATGTAAAGACTGAAGAATGATATATGAGTTATTTATGCTACTGTCAATATGTATGTCTCTATCTGTCGATGGGAGAAGTGTGGGGATGATATGTCATTTAAAAATGCTGATATATAATAATTGTTACTGACTAGAAGAGGGTAACTGCTACCGTACTTAGCATTGCTCTAATCCTTTCCAGCTTCAAAATACTTTCTAAATGTTAATTAGCTACTGTAACTCATGAAACAATTTCTGTCAAAAAATTCTTTTTTGACATCCAGTTGGGTTATTTCTCATGGAAGCAGATAGTTTTAACAAAAATGGATGAAACTGACACAGAAAAAAATTCAAACCAGAAAAGATGTATGCATAGAAACAGAAAGATTTCATTAAAAAGTCTTTGTTGATGTCTTGCTGTAATTGCAACCAGTGTTCTAACATGCATAGAGAGTAAGACTCTATGGGGAGGAAGAGAGTAGCTCAGCCATGACTACATGGTCTGTGACGTACTCTTAATCGGTTGTGAGAAGTGCATGTCCAGAAACATGGTCTGGCCATGCAGCCCCCACCTAGGTAAGAAAAATGCACAAATCACCTCTGTTGAGGAAGTCAGACAAGCTACAGGTAGAAAAGTGGAAAAACACCCTGCTTGTGAGGTGTGCATGAAATACAGCAGCGCATTTTGGAGATGTACGAAGAACAGTGTGCAATGGAGTGTGCTGAAGAGAGCCCTAAGGCAGCTTGGAGCAACCAGCAAGGTACTGACTGCCTTTTCTTCTTCTTTCAGTTCCTGTGCTGTCGTACATGTTTCAGGGTGACACATGCACAGTGAGTCTGAAGGTGAGGGAGGGTGCTGACCGCAGCGTGCTGTGGCAACACAGACTCTCCCAGTAGCCGCAGGCAGGTGCAGTGTCTTCAAATCATAGAATCATAGAATGTGTTGGGGTGGGAGGGACATTTAAAGGTTATCTAGTCCAACGCCCCCGCAGTAAGCAGGGACATCTTCAACTAGATCAGGTTGCTCAGAGCCTCATCCAGCCTGGCCTTGAATGTCTCCAGGGATGGGGCCTCCACCACCTCTCTGGGCAAACTGTGCCAGTGTGTCACCACCCTCGTTGTAAAGAACTTCTTCCTAATGTCTAATCTAAACCTGCCCTGCTCTAGTTTAAAATCATTACCTCTGCTTCTATCGCTACATGCCCATGTCTTCTGGGGGTGCTGGGCTCAGGCCACCACCGTTCTCTCCTGCCCTTCCTGGGCTAGTGCTGGGCATTCTGACTTGGCTTGCCCCACATCTTGGACAGATATACAGAAAATACTCCAAATCCCCCCAGATGAGATACTCCGGTTGTAATAGCATCTGGCAAAATTTTTCATTTCTCCCTTTTCCTCTCCTCTTTCTGGCACACGCAGCAGAACAGGATGGATGTGTGAATCTCTGCTGCTTCAGTGCAAACTCCAGCAGCTTAAATTAACTTCAGGTGAAAGTGTGCTTAGTCTCAGCCTTGGCACACTTTGTGCTGAAATACACGCGTACCCTCCTGCTTCAGCAACTCTGCTATGAACGATAGGCTGGGGGGTGACAACAAGCCGTTATTGAACTGTTAAACTGACCAAGTTAAGTTCATTGGTGATCGTCTTGGGCTTTGCTCCTCAAAACGTCGACACATTGTGCTGTTATCTGCAACCTGTATATCAAAATTGGACAGAGGATCAGTTATAAACGTATGTTTCTTTAATGTCAGCCAGGGGCCCTTTGTGCTGGGCTCTGCCTGCATGTTCATGTGGCAGGAGCCATTCTTTGCCTGGAAGATGAACAAGGGTTGACAGATAAATCAAACAATGGGTGATAAATAGAAAAAAGGGTGAAGTAACTTCTTCATGGTGATACAACAAATCTGGAGCAGGTCTACAGCAGTCTGTGTTGTCTCAGAAATTTTTATATTCCTGTGCTCTGCTCTGTTTCAGTGTTATCCTCTGTCTTAAATAATTGTCAACGGCATGTGAAGTAGTAGGCAATAAAGTAATTCAGTTGCTGAGAGCTTATTACATTCCTAGGATTTTTCAGAAAGCCTATTTAGGGAAGGCGACACATACTTACCGATGGATTTAGGAATGCTATTCACTAGTTAGACACTGTAAAGAGAGCAGGGATCATGATGTTTGTGGAATAATGTTTACTGTGATTGGATTGAAATGCAGCTGCATACTCGCTTCTGAAAAAATAAACCAGAGATGACAGCTTGAGCTAAATCTCTCAAAAAAATTTTTCTATCATAATCCTTGGGTGGGCATGCTGGAGAGAGATATACCTATCTTTGACACTGCTTCTGCACTGAAAAAGAAGAACGGAGAAAGATCTGCACATCCCGAACAGAGTAAATGCTAATATTGTCAAAAGTCTTGACAGTATTCACAAAACAAGCTTGCTGTTCTGTGCGGGGAACCGCAGCCTTTGCAGAAAAGCGCAGCGTTACCAAAGCTTTCCCGTAGCTCCTGAAGGAAGACGCTCGGCTGTCCCAGGTCTGCCGGAGCACTCCCGAGTCCATAACGGGCTCTGCTACGGTGCTTGGCCTATGCTTTTTTATGAAGACATGAAAATGTCCTTTTCTCTCCCCCGTGCGAAAACTGTTTTTTAAATGGGGAGTTCTCCTTTCTGCTTGTGAATCCTAAGGGATTGGTTAAGTCCCCTGACTTTTTTTTCTCTCTCAGATAGAAAAAATTGCCCCTTGGTGCCCTTTTGCTACCAAGTGATCACTCTGACATGGGTTCAGCCTGGTGTAGTTAATTCAAAAATATTAAAGGGTCACCAAATGCCATTAGCTGTATCATTATTGATGACCTGAGGGACGGAGCTTTGGTTTCAAATCCATCAATTTTCAGCTAATAATGATCATTAGGAAGTAAAGATAAATGAGGGATGTTTTATGGTACATCTGTACTTCATCTGCTATATACAGGTAGTACATATTCTACTGCAGATATGAAACCACCCAGATGAAGTGGATGACAGAACACTAAACTCTTTTTCAGTCTCCAAGAGACAGTTTCCGTCTAGAAGAAAGTACTCATTGACAGTAGCTGGTGATAGAAAGAATTTATGAGCTACCAGACAGTAAATGACACAAAATCTCAGCAGCAAAACTGATCAGTCAGAATTTACAAGTGTGATTTCTTTTCATGGCCTTGGCAGCTAATGATCCTTTGGGACTCCAAAGTGACCTTGGAAGCTAATAGCCTACTTCTTGCTACAACAAATAAAATGAAATTCTTCTCGTTCTGATGAATCATTTTCAGGATTGTTAATTAGAAGACCTGGCCCTAACAGAGATACAGGATACAGGAGACTGCTTTCTGCTTCCTGCTGGCTTTCGGGGACTGATTCAAATCCTGTTGGAGGCAACGAGTAGACTCGATAGGGCTCTGAATTAGGTTGTTAAAATTAGTACCTATAAGCAAGTCACTCTGAGCCTCTTTGTTTATGTGTTCACATGGGGACAGCTAATAATTACTTACATCAGGAAGTTTAGAGCATTTTGCGATGTGTCTGTGGACAATATTATAGAAGGACAAATTAGTCATTTAAATGTACATAATCTATTATTTATTCTAAACTGTATGCAATAAATATCATAGTTTATGATGGAATTAATATCTCATTCTGTAGCAATTGGCAGTTAGCTGTAAAGGGACCACAAAGAAATGCAAATAAAACAAATTAACATATATGAAGTAAACGATTTGTGAGAATATCTAAAATCACATAAAAACTTAATGAAACATAAAAAATAATTATGATACAAGCAGAAATGGCACTAAACTATGATAAACCTGTGGTGTTAGTAATTCTCAGACTTGGAGTTAAGTGGTGGTAAGTAAATACAAAATACACAGAAAATCTTATTGTGCAATGCAATGAACACTAAGGCTTAAGAAAGAGGATCAAATACAATAGTAATTAATGCAGGGCAGATTCTCTCTTGGATTAATTCAGCCAGGTAGCTTCATTTAGGCAGTTTCAGGAAGGAATCTGAGCTGCTTATGCTATTATTATTTACTTTGTACATGGCAGACTTTTTTCTAGTATTTTATTTTATCTTATTATTTTGTGTAAATTACCCCCCCCCTCCTCATGAATCCATTTAATTGTTGCATTCCAATGAAAGCGTGATATCCATATTTGTAGAAAGGCCCTTAGTTACAGAAATATTAACCTTAGAATAGAAATATTAGGATAGGAAATCTTAGGACAGTTTATGCCCTTGGTCTCTTTGGATCCCACCTCCCACCCAGACTCAGGCCAGTGTCACTTATCCTCTTCCTCATCCCGGGCTTTGCAGAGGAAGGAAACATCAGCCTGGTGGCAGACACCAGCAGTTTTCTGATTTTTTTCTAATCTGATGATGGAGAAACCTTGACCCCAGCACATGGGGGTGAAGACCCAGCAGCCTACTTGTAGGAAACATCAACCACGGAGCAAGCAAGGAAGGAAGCCTTAGTCTTGCTGAAACCTATAGTAAAACTGTTGGCTTTGCTAGGAGTGATACTTTTCACAGACTTGCAATGTGTTTGTAACAAAAGCCAAGGGAGCTCCAAATCTTCCCTCTTTGTAGAAGGCTTGTCCCTGGGGCCCATAGGAGTTGCAGCAGAGGGTGAGGGGGGACCGGCAGAAGAGGCTGCAGCCCTACAAAAGGCAACTTCTCTTCCCTGGCAAACTGGCTTGTAGATGTAAAGGAATTTGGGTACCTTAGGAGATGAAAACATGGTTCATGTTTTAGAGCAAATGCTTTGCAGAATGACTCTGGGGACCAAAAGAGCTAGAAAAAGAGTGGGTTTTTTCTCACCAGGAACGATCCTAAGGTCGCACCTGCGGCAGGGCAACCCAATTTCTTTTTCATTTCTCATGAGAGAACTGATTATAATTTTTGTTGATGAAACACAAACTCTAGTAACTAGCATCATTTAGTATAAGGAGTTTCTGTGAGTCTGTCTTTTCAGTTCCTCCTCTTGGTACCGAAAATTTGTTTTTATAGACACAGAACAGCAATCCTTGAATTACCACTTAGAAACTTAAAAGCATGTAAGGAAATAAACATAAAAAATACATGACAATGAGAGGCAAAACAAGCTAATCCATCTCTTACTGTCCTCAGTTAGTGTCACCACCATTCTAGATGAAGAAACCACCAGATCCCTCATTATGTGTAGTCTGTGCTTGTATGTGAACAGGTTTGTGTGGGCCAAGCTGCGTGGGCCTGAAAATTACTTGAAAAATTGAGAGTTTTCACTGTTATTAATAAGGTCACAATGTTCTTTCTTTTATTTAGAAAAAAAAAAAGAGTAAAAAACCACTCAACACCTAAACAATGCTATAAAAGTGAAGTGCAGGAAATCCAGAAGTTAATATAAAACCACATGTCAATCTGTCTGTGGGAAGTATTTTGAAAGCCAAAGGCAACTCAATAAAAAAGGCAGCAGAAGCAGCAACATTTCAATTAGGTGAGAAGAGAGTAGGCCCTGACAGTTCATTACGGAACAGGCTCTTCCGAATACTGCCTTTTCTTTTCTTCCTTTGTCCCAGTTAGTTCATTAATGCTGGTCTCCAATTAGGAACAATATTTCTAACGAGATCTCTAGTTAGTAACCTTTGCTTTTTTTTTCCTGCCCATTTCATAAGTACAGTCGTAGAATTGTAGCGTAACTTTGGAAATCTGAGGGCTGAATCGCTGTTAGTGACGGTACATTAAATCACAGAGCCCCAGAGAACAAAGATGTTAAGCGGTGAAGTAGCAAGAACAGGAAGAAAGAGAGGGAAAAAGAGAAAATCACGGCAGAACTGACCAGTCCTTGGGCTTGTCAAATGCACCTGCCTTTCTTGCAGCTCTCTTGCCTTTAGGCATCACATAAAGCTGGGAAGAAGGGATATAAATCTGACTTTGATGAGGACCGTGGCAGCGGGGATCTTTGCTTACTGTGTCAGCCTCTGCAGCAGTAACTTTGAGCACATTTGTTGCGTGGGCTGGAGAGGTGTCACAGCCACCTCCGCACCCAACAGCCCGGGTGCGGGAAGGGGTAACTAGTATGGTAGTCATCAAAGTATTTATTCAGGATATCCAGCTCCCTATAACTGCTTCAAGTCCTTTCAGCGTATCTGTTTTACCCTTCGGTAGTTTCCCGAGTCTTAGCTGTTTAGGTGAGAGAACAGAGCTAGGATTGGAGTCAGATAAGGAAGATAATGCAGATTTCCACTCCCCAAGTACCGAATGAGTGGTGAAGTTTTTCCTGTTTTAAAGTTGCTGCTTTCTGATTTCTTTTTAATCTTAAATTATCTTAAATTACGAAGCCTAAAAGGTAAAAAACAGTGTTGAAAAGATCGAAAGAAATTGCACTGGCTGAAAAAAACAAAAAAGTGTAGCACCTAATTCCATGTTAATGACTCGGTCTCTTCATAACGCCATTCAAAAATCTGCCGGCACACTTGCAAAATAAAAAGCCTGTAAATAACACATCAAAAAGCTTCCGGTTCCTGAAGGATATCTGTATTTTGTCAAAGCAAGAAGAAAGTATTCAGCATAATACAAGAAAGTGATCTACTCCCTAGCCATGACAGTTTATTCCACTTTAACAGGCACATCTATATCAAGATGCATAAGAAATAGAAACTAAAAATTGAGCTGTTATAAACTTGGGAACTTAGTATTTCATAGGTATATTATGCTAAATGGCTTACCCCTTATTGATTCACACAGTTATTAATCAGAAAAGCCTGAGTATATAATCCCACCTGATCTTTAGGTCCTTGGAAATGACAGTTAAAGCTGGCAGCTGGCTTAGTGGAAGAATGGTGGGATGAAAAAAGCAAATGAATATCATGTTGCATTATTCATATAATTCCACTAACAGAGACACAGGACTTTCGTTAACTGTTGTTGCTTAAGAGCAGGACTCAGGATAAAAGTAGTGCTGAAAATACTAATAGGAGTCTGTGCAACTTATTGCCATATTTTTCTGTGTTTCTTTTTTCTTTTTTTTTTCAATGTTTTAATGTATTACTTGATTACAGCTTAGATAAATGAAGGAGGGCAGGAGGAAAAGAGACATGAATATACGAAAGGATTTGCCTACCTTCATCAAGCAAAGCAGCACAGAAACTGGACTGGACCTTACCTAATCTTTTATTTCTCAGTCTCACGCCTTTGGGAGGGACTCAACTCTTTTAGCTTCAGTGTGTACAAATTTAGCCTTTAATGTGAGCTAGAAATCTAAATTCAACTGTAGTCTATGCAGAGGCACATTCAAAGAGATGCTCGTCCCTTCCTGGGACAGCACATATGATACGGGAGAGATGAACCATTCCTCGTCAATGCTTCTCTTTCCTCTTGACTACGGAAGGAAACTAAAGGATTAATTCAAACCAGATGCCTAACCTTTAATGAAGTTAGTTCAGATGAATCTCAGCTTATTTCATTGGCTCACAGTACAGATTTCAATATCCAAGATGTACAGCATTGGGATCTTCAGATAGATGTTAGTCAAAAATCCAAGATACGCTCAAGTACATGTGCCCATAAGGACATCTTAGTTTAAACTTTTCTACCTACATGTGAATGCCTAGAGTAATACATCTGATTTAAAATGTAACTTGACTCTGTTGTTTGAAAACTTTGCCCACACCTAGTGTTTTATTTCTTCTGAGGTTCTATTCTCAAAAGACTTTTTACTTTTTCACACTGCGAGTTTCCAGTACAAATTTACGCCAACAAAAGGTTTATGGTATACCGTTGCCATCTCTTTCGCTGTTGTAATTACAGAACATGAATGCAAAATTAAGCGCATTGTGCTATGGTGGATGAACCCGAAGTCTTTATCGCAAACGAATCCCCGTCCATTCCAGCAGCAGGCGCGTGAAACGCGGGTCCTGGCAGGCGGGGAATGCTGTTTGACTTGGGGCTCTACTCAAGTGGCACACCACTGCATGGTTTTCAGGCTGCCTTATTTTACTGTGCCAAAGAAAATAGCTTTCTCTTGTACTGGTAATGTGTATTTTATGTTCTATGAATAATATATGCTCCCCGTGTAACTCTTCACTTCAGCTTTTGAAGGCATAGGGTGCTCCAATTTCCTGTTTGATACCTTGACGAGGACCAGCAATGATTATAGAGTTCCTGAAGTTGCTCATTCGTTCGAGGAAATAACTTAAATTCATACAAACACCTTTGCAGACTTCTGAGATGTGATTTTTGAGGATTAACACAGACTCTAAGCCACAGAGAATGAATATAAAAGGTCTCGTGCTGTCAAGCTCTTTGCTTCTCAATTTCATTAGTTTTTCACAGAAACCCCAGATATGGGTCATAATTTCACTGATACATTTCTATATTCATTACAGATATGTCAATTTATGTCCATGAATTATTGTTTAGGCAACAGTCAGTGGGACTCAGAGAAATATATGCTATTAAAAGGATATGCTATTGTCACAATATTTGGGGATTTTTCTTTTTTTGTCCAGAGGGCAGATAGTTTAAAGCTATGTGGAAAGGGAAGTGATGATGTATTTGTATAATTACCAGTGCATCTGGTCATTTCTGCGAGCAGATCAGCAGAGCTGGGCGTGGGAACTGGATGCGCAATTTGTCACTGAGTCTTCAGAAAGCCAACCTGGGCCTTTTGGAAGGTTTATTAGAGGTGTTTAGCTTTTGGTTGTATTTTTACCACAATCATAATTTTGCATACAGAAAATTAACAAGGGAATAATTGTCTGCTTCCTGACGCCTTTGCTTTGTGCCTCTTCTCTAGCACAATGACATCCAATTATGGCCGAAGTGGCGACAGAGAATCACAGCAACAGGAACACGACTTGGGTTGAAGCTTCCCAGCAGCTCCTTGCCCCATGCAGAGCCTGTCCAGAAATGGCAATTACTGAGGTGACATAAACTTTCTCTGCCTTCCTCTTTACTGTGTACCATAATTTCTGGTCAAAAAGCCTATTTTTTTTTTTTTTTTACCCCACTTGATATGCTTTCTCCTGTTTATATAGAGTTTCCCAAGGCTAGAAAATAACATCAAATACAGGAAGCAACCAGTGTAGCACTTAGAAAATGCCTTCCACGTAGAACACAATTTCTTTTTACTTCACATCCCTGGTATGTGAGATGTGAAAATACTTTACAGAAATTGGTAGGACAGAGATGAGAAATGAGCGGGTAACAAAGGCACTTGTGCTGCTCGACAAGAAAAATAATGTACAAAGACAGAGACGGAGATGAAGGAAGGAAAAGTTGGAATTTAAAAGCAGCAAAGGTGCCAGAAAAGTATTCTTGCAGACTAGCAACAAATGATGGGGAAATACAAAGAACAGAAATGGTGTTTAACATTAATCAGAAGCTAAAGCGAACAGGAAAGCTTTAAGGCGGCAGTTTAAAGAGGAGTCGGTGGTATGGAGGGGGTCAGAGAGAAGAAAGGGCTCCCAGAGGGTGCAGCAGCACAGCTGGGCAACAAACCCCGACACCTGGAGCTTCCAGAGCCGATGGAGGGGGTGAAGGGGAGCAGCATGAGCGAGAGGGATGGACCAGGTGGGGCAAACAGTGTAAAATATCACTGGATGGAGCCAGGCAGGTCAGGGTGAAGCTAAATTAGGCAAATTAAGTATATTGTCAAAGTCACCCATAAACACTATTAAATAACGTTTATCCCAGACTTACTGTATCACTCATGGCAATTTTGGCTTGTCCTGTCTGACACTCTTTAGTTGAGCTGGAGGAACAGAACATTAATCCCCATTTTAGAAGACAGGCTCAGGGACGAGCTAAAACTTGAGCAGTCTCAAGGCAAAGGAATCCCAAACTGATAACCTGGGATAAAGGAACCAGGCTGTTCCTTAGCTTTGATTGTGTCGGTCTCATAACACGGACATCTGTTTGCTGCTTTAATTGCTTGGACTGTAAAAGCTCACGTTTAAACTTTCTACATCTCATACAATAAGGAACATTTTCAGCAATAGCACAGAACTGTACATTTAGGCTGGGTTACACTTGAGGTCAGTACGTCTTGACTAGACCTTTTGGGCTTTGATAAAGCTATAACTTTGATCTGAAAAGAAAAATGAAGAATGAAAGTTTCTGAAAAGCTACACTGAGCATAGGAGAAGCTTGCTTTGGTAAAATGTGTAAGAAAATATCAGAGATGGGGAGAAGGAATATAAGAAATACTTTTTATGTTGGGTTAAAGAACAAAAACCTGATTTTTTAAAGAAACCAGGGTGGTTATTTCTGCATAGAAAGGTTATCCCCAGTTCTGGTCTCGATATTTGTTTAGGACTTAATCTAACAAAGCCGTTAGGCCAGTAAAGCATGTGAAAAAAAAGTCCTGCCAGAATCTGTGAGTAGGAACTCATCCGGATGAAGCAATTGCTTAGAGGCTTTGCTGGATCTTTCCAGAAAATTGATTAAGTTGCTAAGGTGATGTTCATACCAGTGAATAGAACGGATGAGGGACTATTTTCATGGCTTCCTGCGGAATGGCATGGCACAGCTTGCAGCTCATATGCCCTTGGCTGAGCTTGTTTCTCCTCCAAAACTCGTGGCTCTCCACCAAGTGGGAGCAGCCCCGGGTCTGCTCTCTTCTGGCTTCCAGGCTGCTGGGTTGGATCATGGGCCAGAGCTGCACCAGGGCTCTGTTGGTGACTACTGTGAGCCTGGGATCAAGGCTGCACCTGTGCGCCGTTCAGTTTACTGTTATCATTATCTCCTTTTAGATTCTTCACCAACCTCTTATAGTAAAACCTTGAAATGGTATGGGTTTTTATGTACTTTTATTCTTTGCTAGCTTAGGATTCCCTCATTGTAGATGAGGACTGGCTCTCTAAGACATGACTGCCTTTGCAAAGCCATCATATTGCAGATACTATGCTGATAGGTATGGCGGCAGGCACATCTAAGATGCACAGGTAATGCAACTGAATCTATGGAGTCACAAGAGGTGACGCAACTCTATACAACACGGTGGTAATTTCACCTAGGTTTGATCTCTGTCACTGCAAGCAAAGAAGATAAAAATTGGAACGGTCTTTAAAAACCTCAAATAAACAAATCCTTCAAGTCACAGGGAAGATGTCTCAATAATAAACCCTACTGGCAGGTAAAATGCTGTCATATAAAGAAGAGTTAAATGGAAGAGGAGCAGTGTCTGGCTCAATCGGAAATACAGGTAGCCTGAACTCTGCCTTACAATAAAGAGAAAATATGCTGGCTGTAAGCAGGAGCACCGTGTAATAACACAGCCCCACTACATTTCAAAGCTGTTTTTACTGAACTCTGGCCGTTTATCTTATTCCTTCTCTTCAGCAGGCTTGCTGGGAATTATTTTTTGATTGTTTAAGAGAGAAAAAAAAAATACAAACCAAAAAGAAAGCATCTGACTGTCTCCAGTATTATGAGTTTAATTTTTTTACTCATTTTCCTTGGTGTAAGCAACTGCAGTACATTTTTGAGGAAATAACAGATAGATGTCTGCAGTGGGTTAAATTAAATAATATAAGAGAACATTAAAGGAGGTAGTTTTATATTGGAAAAGACAGGTAGTGCTTTCCAAACAGCACTGATGAATTTGATTCAATGATACAATGATTAAATGTCACTTAAACTAAAATCAAACTGGACCTTACAAGAAGTGACATAGACGGTATGTGAAAGTATTTTAAAATTAAAATTCTAGCAAAGCCTGATGGAGGAAGACTATCTTATATCTTATATAGAAGGTGTTATTCTGTATTTATCAGCATTTATTTTCATCAAAGAAATGGAATATGCAAGAAGAAAAGGATATTAAAAAACAAATAAATATGTGTTTTATGCTGTTGACTCCAATAGGAGATGGACTGAACCAATCTTTGTCCTGGTACAGTTACTCAGTCAGGGGTTCATCTCATGTAGCTTTGGGATGGGTTTTAGCTGCTTAAACACAGGTTGCTAGGCTTATTTTGGATGTCTAAGGATTACCAAGACATCCACATGGGGCTCTCAGATATAGCAACGTACCTTAGGCAAGTTGCAGACCTTTCTGGAATGGCAGCTGGAGGCCAGGTGAGATACCCTGTCACATACCAAACGTTGCTAGATGCCTACTTTTAGGCAACTAGATTCCCTGAGAGGCATCTACAGTGTAAGGGTGGTTTCAGCTCCAGGTTCAGACACCTACATTTAGGTGTCTACATGTAGGTGTGTACAGTTGTGTTAGTAGCTAACACTAGTAGCTGTAAGCACCACCAGTAGTAGCAGTACTCACAGGCTTAGCTGGAGCTACTGTCCCTGCTGCCAGAACTATCTTCTTGTTTGTACTCCAGCACAAGTTTTCTTAGCAGAAATCATACTTGGGACTGCAGTTCAGAGATGACGAAGAATACATGCATCTTGCCACTGACCAGAAGTGGAACCTTGAGATTGTCACAGCTTCACCAATTATTTTTAGGATCTTCATCATCCAGTAAAAACCAAAAAACTCAGCTGGCTCAATCCAGAAAAGTGATAACTTATTTTGATGGTAGGACCCATCAGTGTAGTGCCGGATGAGCTAGGCGGAGAGAAGACATGTTAACATGGATGTCTAGGTGAGATTCTGTTGCCTGAACATGGGTGTGTACTATCTTAGGTGCTGTGGTCCCATCCAGCAGCCCAGATAACCAGCAAAGGCCCCAGTGAAGCTTGGACTGAACCTCATGTTGCCAGGCTTTTGTACACCCCTAAATGTTACTAACACACATTTGTATTGGGGTGTAAAGAGACCTGTCAGTTCACCTTCAGTCTGGTAAGGGGTAAGCTGCCATTGAAGACATACAGCTGTGCACAATTGTCAACAATTCTGTATCATTAAGAAAAAAAATAGCAGCTAGTGCCCTGGTTGAATTTCCAGATGGTTATTTACATTTCAGCTACCTACAACAAGATATATGTGGAATATAATACAAAAATGAACTCAGAAACCTGAGAAAATTCCAATGAAAACCTACTTAACTAAACCAGTTATTTTTTAAAGTCTGAGGATATGTTGTAAGACTCACAGATTTTATTTTGATGTCTGCTAAAAAAAAGTCTGACATTTTTAAAAGCGTTTGCGTCCCGAATTCCCACTGTTTTCAGTGAGAATTAGCCATCTAATCCCTTCAAAGCTTGGCTCCAAGTCCTGGGGTTTCAAGCGCAGCCCCCGCGGGTTCCCATTTCCACGTTCATGTCTTCAATTCTGTGCCGACGTGGTTGCAAAGCAGGAGCCAAACCCCACCATCCAGCTCTGAAGGACGTCAGTGCAGAAAGTGAAGCAGATGTTTTACCTCCCGGTGGTGCATATAGATATGCCTTGCATGTTCAGGAACATAGTGGGATGGCGGACATCAGCGCCGTTGTGCCTCTAGGGCATGCAGGCTTGGAGGTCCAATCAGCCAGGTCAGCAGAGTTGTCTCTGCTGACTGGTGGGGGAGACAACCTGCCTGGAGCCTCTTCTCTCCATCAGGTGCAGCCACCACCACTGGCAGAAATAGCTTTTTTCTTGGGAGAACAAGGATGGCACTGAATGCCTCCAGGCGGCAACCTCCCTTGGCCAGATTTACAGAGGGATTTTAATGCCTAAGGATATCTGGAGATCTGGAGTTTACAAAAGCATTTTTGATTCAGGCAAATTCCTTGCCAGGAATATGTTTTATTCTGGTATATGTTCCCCTGCACCTGTATGTGCCTAAATTACAGACCTGCTTGCAAAAGGGAACTTGGCACCATAAGATGTTAACACTTGAGACCATGCTTGCCTTTTTGCTCTGAAGCAAAATCAAAATATGAAATACGGACTTTCTCATGGAATACATTTGCCAGTATATTTAAGTTCAATTAGTTACAAGTGTTTAATTTTTTACAGTACCCTAACATAAGAAAGCAAATGTTATACAATATTAATTATAATATAGTCAAGAATGAGATTAACTTCAATACAGTATGAAAGTTGAACAAGATCCGAAGTACTTTCACTATAACAAAACAAACTTTTAAGGACATTGGAAATATTTTCTTGTTTGTGCCCACAAAAAGATAATCAAATTCTGTATGTTTTCACAGAATATACCAATACAGAGGTAATCACATTTGCTAATGGAAAAATCTCTTCTGCTGGAATAACCTGATCAGTCCCAGTGAAGACATTCAGTCTGGTCCCATAAACGCTTACTTTTCCTCTCCTAACAACCCTCTCATACCTGTATCGAGGATGCAGTACATTCTTTGTCATTTTAAAATCTTTTTCAGCCTTTTTTTTTTCTCCCACTTGGTACATTATCTAAAGGATATGTCTTTCTATGCTTGTGGTTTACAAAAAGCTAAATTAAAATTTTTTGGGCTGGAAGAAGAGGGAAGAAATTTTCCGACATTTGGCCATATTTCCCTTCTTCTTTTTGTGTTGGAAGCACTTGGAAAATGGATCCCCTATTTATTTTTTAATCATGCACACCCACAGCTGTGTAAAAGAGGTGATTGCTCACCACTGTTGCTAGCTAATGTCACGGTGCACCACTCCTGCTGTTTAGCAATGGGAAGAGCTTTCTAACGAACCTGACATTGCCAGAAACCATGCTGGGTTTAGATAGTCCAGAAACATTGTTTAATACAGCCATGGGATTAGCTGCCTTCAAAATATATTGTTTTATTTTCTGGACTTTCCTTCTTCAAAGGCTGTGTTGTGATAACTGTCATCATTAAGACTATGTGACATATGCATGGTGAGCTTTCAAACCAGGAATCTCTTCTCCGTTAATTGTGCAGCAGTTATTATTTTTTTCCACTGGGATGTATTCCTTCAGCAGATAGAAAATAGCTATTCACGCCCCTCTTCTGCCTTTTTCTTGTTTTTTTTCGTGTTGTTCTTGTTGTTCCTATTATTTATTCTCATTTTTAGGGTGACAGTTAGCACATAGCAATGCCAGAAGAGAGAGAGTTTGAGAAGACTATGACAGATGCAAAGGTCCTAGCATGTGGTGCAGAGATTTAGAGGGACTTTCTCTACATGGAAAAGGCCAGGAGAGAAGGCCAGAAGCTCACAGAGAAGGCCAGTCAGCTCCGAAGATTTACAGCTGAATTAGCCCGGCCTTATGGCTTGTCTGGGGCAAACCTTCTTGCGTGCCAGCCTCAGTTTTCCCCTCCTGCTACAGCCTCCACGCCTCACTGGACGTGAAAGGAGCAGGCTACAAGATGGGTCATGATTACAAATGTTAAAATCCTTTTAAAATCCCTTACTCACTTCCATTTCCTTTTGTGCTATATGGCAAGAGATCGTATCTGGGGTTACAAAAGAGCCTGTGTGCTCAGAGGCGCGGCTTTGTTAATGCATCTGCTCGGCTGCTGGACCGTACCTGGCTCACGGCACGCAGAGGTCAAGCACAGTCAACGGGGGACTGTCAGCAGCCTCCCTTATAGATGCACCCCGAGATATTTTGAAACCCAGACCTGTCTCACTCGACGGTCCTTCCAGGCATGGGTAAGGTATGACAACCTTTTCGTGGTCAGTTAACAATTCATTGCCCAACGTAAGCCTCAAGATGTGCTAATTCAGGTTAAATTCAGCAAATAATTTGACTTCTGAAAATTAAGAAAATAAAGTGGATTTTAAAAAAAAGATTTTCTAAATTAAATTAAATGAATTCCTGATTTGAACTGATATCTTTATAATTTAAATTTGTAAAAAAAAAACCAAACTAACACAATTTTAGAAATAAATATTTGAGAATTACCCAAAATCTTTCTTTAGAGTTGACTAAGACATTCGCTTAATCCAAAATACATTATATCATTTTTTGAGTAGTGGCAGGGGGGAGACAAAAGAAGGGAATCCGTTAAGTAAACCTGATTGATTGATTTTTTATTTACCTTTTTTTTTTTGTGTTTGGCTACCGTATCAAAAATCCATTTATTCCCACAAACCATAAAGCCTTGCTAAATCTGAAGCTAAATTACTGTAATTGCTAACTGCCTCAGACCCTGGAAGGATGTGCTGATATCTAGAAAGAAAACCCATAATTCACAGATGGTATAAAAATGACCATGCTATGTAGATTAGTAAAATAAGAAAAAGCCCAAACTAGTACTCATGCATACACATAAAATGCTATAATAGTGGTCCCGTATACTGGCATTTTCATCTCCTGCCTTTTATAGAGTGAACGGATGACTATTTTGTAGCAGCAACAAAAAAATATTTTGTTTTCAGTGATAGACTTTTCATTTATCACTGTGCCTGTTTCAGCAATACCTGGAAGAATGAGTTGGGGCCAAGGTCTTCACTGCACTGTAAGATTCAGGAGAAGCTCTGGAGATTTTTCAACCTAAAATAGACAGAAAGAGGTACAAGACAGTTAGAAGACGAGGTTCTGAAATAGGTTGGTAACAGGAGTCCCTGGACTCTGACGAGAAGAGGAGGAGTGTGTGTGTGGGGGAAAGGTTAGGGGTCTTTCCAGGATGAAAAAGAAAGAGCAGATGAAGAAACAGGTAGCTGGCAATTAGCAACGCATCAATACTGTACATCTACTGGAATGCCAAATGTACACAACAGCGATGCTACCACAGTCCTAGCGTGATGACCAGGCTACTGTTCCGGGAGGTTTAATAGGTGTTGCAAGACTTGATGGTATTTGCTGCCTTTTGAGCATAGCGCTACCAGGAATCTTCATCTCTTACTACCTTCTGCGGCCCTCGCAAATTCATGCTTCTCCTCTAAAAGGGTTTAAATATTACCCTTATCAGCCATGGGGGAGAGAGGGGAGTTCCTGGCTTCCCGAGTCTGGGGTGGATGCTGGAGGGAGAGGACCCCTCCATTGAGGATGGGGACCATAGATGTTTGTTTCTGGTGGGTCAGAGCTTCAGCCTGAGCACGGGGTGAGCTGGGGGATGCCCAGCTTTGTCCATCACTTGGAGTGATCTTTTTGTTCTGGTTTGGCTTTGGCTTTTTTTGTCTGTGTCTGTATTTTATCGGCTCTAACAGCTGGTCTGGGTGTGCTTGATGGCAACAGTTGCAGCAACAGTCATTTCAATCTGGAAAACGCCAGGGTGGGTGGTACATGCAATTTATGTGCTTTTTTCCAATTTTGGGAACTGAGAAGTCAGGCTTCCCTGGTGATAGGAACTGTGGAAATTAATAACAAAGAGGGAAGAGCAATACAGGGCATGACCTAGTCTTTTGTGAAACTAAAGGAATCCAAAGGAAACAGCAAAATATACGATCTCATCACACACCTGTTCCATCTGCCCCTTCTGACAATATATCCCTGGAGACTCGTTGAGCATGGAACTACTAAGGAGTTCACCATACCCCAATGGCTTAAAAAGCCACTTGCTCTGCAAAGATACTCAATGTTTTTATTTAGAAGAAATCAATGTGTTCTCGTAGCATCTGCCTTGAAATCCCCTCTGGCATGAGGAGAAGGTGAGGTTCCAGTGCGGCGGCAGTACAAACAAAACACAAGAGGCTCTTCTTCACTCAAAGATTTAATAATTGCCCAGCAATGTGTTAACTGCCCTGGGTTAAGAGCTGGGTGGACAGCTAAGCCTGCTAAATATTGCAGGATTCTGAGTGGAGACTGAAGGGAGAAAAATGAAAAACAGATCACTACAGTACTTTGGGCTGCATATATGCAATTTAAGTAGATATTAGTATTTCCACTGGGTTCTGCGTTGGTTTCCTTTGGTGCACCCTCAGCCCCAGGTCTCCCAGTCCAGGCTTGGTCCATTGCACCAGCTGCAGTACAAAGACACAATAGACCGCTCACAGCATAAAGAACAAATAATCCATCAGCATCCCCATCTTGGAGACGAGGAGCTGAGGTAGCAAGAGATTAAGTGAAACGTCTGACGTCATGACAGAAATCTTTGGCAGCGTTGTCAGCAGGACTCATATCTCTTCTGTCCTTAGCCTAGTATAGCTAACGATGGGGTCCATCTTCTGAAACAGCTCCAACTTTATCAGTCCAACGCAGTATGTGGAATTTCTTCCCTTGTGTTATTTACAGAACCTGAAAATTAAAACACTGTTTGAAACAACTTCTATGCCACACTCTTTTTCATTTCTCATTTTATGGATAACTGACTTCTATCTGGGAGTTATTTATTTATTTCCCCCCACTCGTCCAAACACAGTAGTGTCTGGAGCAAGAATATGCCATTCAGGCAATCTGCTCTGCAAAGAAACTTCTTTTATTTATTTCACATGGACAGCGGAGATAATGGTACAGATCAGGTCAGCATGCCCCACTAGAAAGAAATCATAATACATTCATATTCAGCTGAATCTGGACTTTTCACCTTTTGCCCTCAAAACCCCCACTTTTAAGCTTACTGGCAGCAGGATCTCAAGGTCATTTTCTGTTGCTGCAGGCTGATACTGTGCGTCTTGTTTCTGCCTTTATAGGTCCAAGACCTGAGGATGGAAGGGCAGTAGGAAGTAGGGAGAAGTCAACAGAAATTTGGGAGGAGATGAGATGTCCTGCTATGCATTTGCCAAATGTCTTCTACTGTGAGGGGAGCTACACAGGGGTGTTCCTGTCACACTACGAGAAAAAGTGGCATTTTCCCTATAGATGCACTTCCTAGAATTTCTTAACAGAAGCTATTCTGGTGGAACGCCTGCTGCTTGGGAAGATAAAGAAAGGAAAAAAGAGGCATCAACAACTAATCAATTCCACCCACTTTTCTAAAGACTCTGTAAACTCGCTGTAAGAGCTGATTGTTCTCGGTTAAAGGTGATCAGGCTATTGCTTCTGACAATCCCTCTAAAATGACAATAAAGACTTCAGGCATTTTTAATGCAAAGCAGTTCAGTGCAGATCACTGTAAAAATTATGGCTTTCTTACTGAAGACCAAATACTGTTCTTGGTGTTGCATAGCCCAACAAAATGAGGAAAGTAACATTCACCCCTCCACAGTTTTGGGTTTGACTTTGCCATGAGACTTGCATCAGGGCATTGGTACCGCAACCTGGTTTCAGGGGGGGTCTGAGGGGGACACTGTGAAACCAGGACTACATCTGTACCAGCACTAAACCCTGCCAAGAAACATATTCAGGGTACCTGAGCTCTGTCATCTACATTGCTTAAATGTTACATTTTTGGAATGGCTCTTGGCATGCTTTTGGCTCATGTCAAAATACTGTTCTCCTAAGTATCTCCTAGCTATTATTCAGATGCAAACACAAGCAAAGCACTGTTCCCAGGAGACAGTGTGCACGCAGCCAGTATATTCTGAAGGGCAAAGAGTATAATACTGTGGAAATGCACAGTATTCTGCAAATCAGTTTCCATGCCAAGAAACAGTCTGAGATTCAGTTAATGTTGTGTTGGCATTAGTATTTCCATATAGATCAGGAGATTGCTTTTGAACTGAATCTTCCTGACTATGCTTTGGTCCACATCACAGAGGAGGCCTGCAGAACCTGAGCTGCATTCTTCTTGGATGACACTAACCCAGAAAATGTGCACAACTAACACAATCCATCTGCCAGGCTCCTGAAGACCAGACTGGAAGTGGTCTGCAATGAGCCCCTTAGATGTGTACAGTGTGGATGCTGGGTCCTTGGCACCGTCTCCTCCACCCTACACATCCCTTCCTGCTCCCCCTTGCTCATCCAGACCCCGTCTTGGGATTCATGCACGGTTTACACACAGTTCCCCAGGTGGTGGCATGGCCATAGTGTCACGTGTATTAAAGAGCAGCCACAGCTTTTGTCCACCTGGAGCTGGAGAAGGATACCCATAGTGAATGTATTTCTCATGCCCTCTGGCATTGAAGTTATAGATGAATCCTAAATGGACAACATAATAGTAGCATGGAAAATCTTCCAGAGGGTATGGGTATAACTCATATATCACCATATGCAAGAAGCACTACCCAAAATTCTCATGATGGCCTTTCCTGGGACATAGCACAATTGCTTGCCCAAGACCCTGAACCTGCAAGTGCTGCCATTATAGTGGCTGCTGCCTTTGAAAGTGCTAAGGTACCAAGGGCACTGTTCAGGGGCAACTGGATGGGCTTGAAAACCACCAAATGGATTTCAACACAGATATAAATGACAGGATGACAAAATTTCAAGCAGCCAGTCAGAATAAGGGTCTGTAAAATGTGTGACCTTGGTAATACAAAGATGCAAGTCAAAGTTGTTATTTGTTCTCTCCAAGAACAGCAGGAATGTTTTGGGGATAGATGTCACAAAGATAAACTTATTTTTCTAACACCCTCTACCAAAACCCTGAAGTGAAACATCCCAGAGCTTGAGATTGTTTGAAGTTTGCATCTAGTCTTGGGTTCATTTTAAGTGAGTCGTGTCAGTGCCAGGGTATGATATCTATTATACGGGCAGCTTGAAATATCACTGAGATTCTTCGAAGGCCACTGTGCTTTTTCAGCTTGAAATTTCGTATGGCTGCTACTGTAATTGTGCTCCCTCAGGGAAATTCAGTGTCCCCACAGGCTCACACCTCTTCCGCTGTGGTGTGCTGACTTCACGTAGTTATACTCCCACCTGTAATTTAAACCATGAGGGTGCTATCTGATCCATGCCTGCTCCTGGCTTTTCTTTACACGACATTATTTCTGTGGGATTGTTTCTATACGTAGCTTACTTCAAAAGCATGTTTGTAGAAGGGACAGGACAAACCTTGATCATAGGCACTACGATCAGGTTGCTACCAAGTCACAGTGAGATGAAGACTGACTTCTTCTGTTTACAAATACCAACATGGGCAAATGGCAAATTATTGCTTTCAAAAAGAACATTTGTTTGAATTTTAACATGCATCTCTCTTGCTAGGAGTGGAATTCAGCCCTTTTCATAACGTTAGTTTGTCCGAGTGTCCAAGAAGACCCCCTTCTCCCTCTGGAAAAAGAGGTAATGATGTGTAGGTCTGTCCCAGTTTTCCATGTGTTAGTTCCCTTGCCCTATGAGCATGGAGTTTCAAACATGTCTTGTGGGTAGCCAAGTCACAGAAACTGGTGTACTCAAGGAACAGGAAAATAAAAAAATACTATGAGAGTTACCATGCTAATATTAGCAATGTATCTTGAATTTTGAGTCACTGCATCAGATGAATTTTGAATTGCTGCACCGCTGCATCAGATAAAACAGCCTAAAAAGATATTGCTGGTGATGCTCAGACACTGGAATTCGCCGGCAGCTCAAGAAGGAAAAAAAGACGGTCACTTCCAGGCTGATTTATTGAATCAATAAATAATTGTGAATAAATCTTTATTGCCTGCTCCTCACAGGCTGATGACACATTACACTGGTCATAATGAGTAAGGTTCAGGGAAAATCAGTGCATCAGCAGGGGTGACACTGCTCTTCTGGTGTCTTGGACTCAGTAGTGAGATTGAGGGATCCTGTGTGTGCAGATTGTTGGAAAGAAGGCAAGGGAGCTGATGATCCCATGATTCCCCTCACTCTCCACCAAAGTGCTTGTGGAAACAGTAAACTTTGCCCTGATTTGAAGCTGCGGTGGAAGTTGGCATGTGGATCTGAGATTCGTTTCCCTTGGAGCACCTGTGAGTCAGCCCGGCTACACAACTCCTTCTGTGGGGTGGTGTCAACATGTTCAACTCCCATCCAGTGCAGTTACTCTTCTGATAAGGTGAATGTCACTGAGCAAGGGAAGCTAAAACCCCTATGAGAAATGTAGCATAATCTCAAGCTTTATTCTCCAGGACACGATCCAGTTTAAACTACTGTCCTCCCACCTTCTGCTCTTCTCTGCAGCCTACATGTACGTGCAGAAGTCTGAGCAATTTGACGTGCCCTTTAGTCTCAGCTTTTGCTTGCCGGCCTGAATCACCGGGCTTTTACCACAAACAGCTGCCAACCTGCCCCTGCGGGCTGTTAGCTTTAGTGCTTACATCGACCTCCGCTCTGAGCAAACGTGAAGAAAAATAATCCCCAAGTGACTGCAGTTTTGATGGGACATCGGGACACATTTTCACAGGGCCAAAGCTGAAATTGCAAGGCTTTAACAGTGAGAGCTGTGGAGTTCTAGCAGAGGGATCATTTCTCGGCAGGCGGAGGGGCCAGGAACACGTTTGGAGGTGCCTCCGTGCCTGCTGAACCACAGGCCACACGTTTCCCTTGGAAACCTGACCTTTTTTATGATGAGAGCTGTAATGTTGCAGATTAGCAGAGTGGCAAGGGAGACGTGCAGAAAGACCATGGAAGTCAGGAGGGACGGATGGGGTGTTTCCTTATCTAGTGAAATAAATTAAAAAAGCAAAATAGCAAGTAGATTAAGATACTTAAAACCATGTTTGGCAAAGATGATGATGCTGCTGGACATAAACAAAAGCAACAACTGGTAGATGACTTACACAAATGCACCATGACCACGATAAAAGTGAGAGATTTACGAAAGCTTAACATATCTTGTGCCCTTTTTCTTCACACCCTGATCATTTAAGTGGTATCAAATGTAAATATTGAAACCCCCAGATGACATGCTATTTTGGATATTAGTTCAACCTGTTTATCCTATTATTACCATGGCATTTGCAAGTGTTATCTTTGGGTACCAGAGCATGGATGAATAACTATGAATGATATTTCGGAGCTGTCCTATCACTAATGAAATCCACACTCATAATTAGTTTCATCTAAAGAATATGAAGTTTCCTCACTAGGCATTTATGGTTTTTATTCCTGATTTATAACATTCTTACTGATGCAGGAGTTAACAGATTAGATTGCTGAATGCCTGGAGTGATCACACAGACAATGGAAACAAAGCATCTTCTTAATCAATCATCTTGCTAGCTGTTTAGCTGGCTTTGCTCCTAAGAGATCACTGGACAGAGAGGCCATTACTCAAAAAAGAAAAAGAAAAAAAAAAACAAACCAGAGAGAAGAAAGTGCCTTCATTATTATTTTCAACTATGCACCCATGCATAGTCCCAGCTGCTTATGCAACGTGAATGACATTATTTGTATTTCTTGAAGAGTCCCTAATCAGGTTCCGTACTGCTGAATGCCTTTGTTTGGGAGGTAAGCATGCCTCTGAATTAACCTCTCTAACACTTCTCTTTCCCTCTATGCCGCTCAGTGCGGGCGTAATCCTGGGAACTGTTCATCTTGGATTCAATTGTCCATTGTCTGAAAAAAAGACCAGACATCACTTAAGGCTCTAGGAGTTGACGGGCTATTTACAGTATATCAGAAGTCCTTTGGGCTTTCATTTCAGGTTTCAGCAGGGATTTGTGGTGAAACTTGTTCACCTTTTAGCCTTTTCTGCCATGCTGGATATGCCTTTTCTCAAATTCTCTTAATCTATTTAGCTGCCTAGGACATTACTGCTCAGCCTGAAACAATGAAATTATACAAACGATGTTTTCTGTAAAAGTCTGCTTAATGCAGTGTATTAAGATTCCTTTTGGCCTTTTATACACAAGGTTGCAGAGGGATGTGTGTTTTGTCCGGAACCCAGCGCTGTGCTTTCCAAGTTATTTCCGAATAAAGACCTCCGTGCGGGGTCTGTTTTGTCTGAAATCCTATTCACTCTTTCCATTCAGGTTTTCCTCTCTTCATAAATTTAATCCTCAGCCCTGGAATTCTCTCCTTATTTTCTTAGTTATGATGAGAGTGAACAGCTGGACCGTTTTGCAGACTTTGTTGACAGTGCTTAGTTCTTACTTTTTTTCCCCCGCCTTCCTTTTTTTTCAGACAGTCCCCGGCTCACTTTGTCTGGCTACTGTCTGACATGTCAGCTTACACTATTCCAACTCCCAGCTGTTCTTTCCTTTCATGCTATGGATTGTTCTTTGCATTATAGTCAAACATGGGCTTTTATTTCCAGAGGGCTAATCTGTTTCCACAGCAACCTATAAAATGGGGAAATCTGATCCCAGAACTTTTCTTTAAAACTTTTAAATGTGTATATAAACACACATGTATTTGTCCATCTTAAAGGCAATTGCTGTAGCTATGAAATGGAAGCTGTTATGAACACTCAGGAATCAGTAAGTTCTCAAACTGCTTAAGCTACACCCTCACATTTCTGATTCTCATTATAGATATTGGCAGAAAATGGCTGGGAATATTTTCCGTCAAACACGGTTGCAGTTGCAAAATTGGATATGTTAAACTAAATTATTGGGATCTGCCTGTTTACTCAGTGTCAGATATTTCTGTGTAAATTTTGCTGGTTTAACTATTAATTGTCATTGCCAAATGCCACTGCTGCAAACTTACTTGGAACCGAGTGACTGAGCTGACATCCCTCTGCTCGAGCTGTAAATGCGCTGGAATCTAAATTAAATACTGCTGTGTAAGGAGAGCAAGATTATACCTTCCCCTTTTGAAAAGCCATCCTTTGTAGCTACTGAAAGCTAGCAGCAGCACAAACTTTCTTTCCCGTTGATAAGCTGAGACAAACAGCAAATACCTGTCCGTGGAGAAGTCTCAGTCTTCTCTGTATTTGTGTGAGCAATTTTGAATGAAGGTGAACGTATTAAATGAAGCAGCCCCCATGCAGAGTCTGTTCAGATGTGATGGCCATTATGTCATCACTTGGAAGTTCAGATAAAGTACAAATTTTTATCCTGATCGAAAATGGCTGATCCCCAGGGAAGTTTGGGCAGCTCCAGCTGGGTACCTATCTTGGCATTACCAAGCCACTCAAGTCCTCCCAAGCTGGGTGCCATAAATCCTCGGTCTTCATTGTGCATTGGCAGTTATTCAATACGCAGGCTGAGCCTTCTTCAAAGCCCGTCAAAGCCTGCCCTGTCTTTATATCCTGGGGCTTGGCACCCAGGTACATGGGATGTCTCTTAGGAGATTAGGCCAAAGTTTGATTCATTGTTCACTTAAGAATTAGCTTCATTATGTTAAAATCGGGACAGTGACCTGATACCTTCTGGGCTGGGAGCAAGAAGGACAAAAGGCCAATGAACCCAGCCTGTTCAGGGTACACTAATTTGATATGGCAAAATTTCTGGCTGCTTCTAAATCCTTGACCCAGGAGTGTCAGGATGGAAAAGTCATGGCACTTTTCAGATACTACTGAGACCTTCTCTTCACAAAAGTTTTTCATCAAATATAGAGCATTAGGCATAAATGTATATTAGTAAAGCATCCGAACCAGAGGTGAGTTACAGAAAGGCTCCTGAAAATATTTTAAGTGTTTTTAAGAATGACATCAAATAAATCAATATTGGAATATTCCTGGGGCATTAGTTCACTCCAAGCCCCCCTCATGTATTGTGAAAGAGGAGTTTAGCTCCTTATTGAATTGTTATTTTAATTAGTATATATTATAAGAATAAACTGCAAAGATTTGCATCAAATTACTACTTAAAATAGGGCTCTGAAACACACTCTCACGGCACTGACAAGAAAAGTCTTGATTCAAAGATTGCCCACATAGCTGTTCATGGACATTGTTCATGCTCGCTGGTCTACCCCCTCTTCCCACCCAGTGTTACATCAGACAGCCCACAGACACCCTGGGCACCCTCGTGTGGTCACATATAAATACACTTGCTAATGGTGTAGGCTTCCAAACTTGTCTGGACAGGAAAGGTCCCATGACCTATGGTCCTGAGAAGAGCAGGAAGACTCCAAAAACAAAGCAGCAGAGCTACACTCAACCAATAAATTAGATTAAACATGTTCCTGGAGGATCAGAACACAGCTTGGTTTGCCCACTGCTTTTAGCTCCTATCTTCATCCTGCTTTATATTCCAGAGAAAAGTCAAACTTACTTCTTCCTTCATCCTTTTTTTCCCTTTCAGCTCAGTCATATCCACCATATGAATTGTGTTAGCACCTGAGAAAAGTTTTATTCCTGGGCAGTCCTTTCAAAAATATTCACAGCAATGATGTGGATTGGGGATACACCACCTCTGGGTGACAGCATTGTTTAAAACACAGCTTGGAGGAACACTCCTGTTTCCTAGCATAGGCAAAGTCATTGGCTCCTGACTAAAACCCCAAGGTAAAGAAATTATTGGCTATAATAAGACTAATGAGGTACCGTGACTGTGTTATCATTAAAATTGGGCAAATTTTGTGGTCCTGGAGGATTTGTGAACATCTCTAACTAGTCTTGGAGGGATGCCAAACTAGTTTGATGTTTTCTCCTCCCTCCCTCACTCTTGTCCCTCACATCTGCCTCCTCAGTCCTGTGGTGATTTGAACAAAAAAAAATATCCATGTAAATATATATACTTTTTCTCCTACTTAATAGTGAAAATTTGTTTTCTATTAAGAATTCTACCTTCTGTTGGAACTTCAAGGGAAATGTGGTTTCTACGTTAACAGTGTTCCTTCTTTTGCCTGATATTCATTTTCTCTCAGATGGATTCTTCTCTCTCTCCCCCCAGCTCTTTTCGAAGTGGGTTGCTAATCTCAGATTGCTCAAAAATAATAATTAATTTTTTAACATCCAGAGAACTTTGAAATAGAGGTAAATCTGCCACCATTGCTTCCAAGGCCGTAAGTCACTGCAGTATTAACAACAAGCCAGGGAAATACAATTATTACTTTTTTGATGCATGGCCTGTGTTAGTGGAGCCCAAAAAGTTGTGCATAGGTAGATTTATGACATATTGCATGAGCGAATGCCTAACTGTGCTCTCTCTGCCTATAACTTGAGTTGGTCAGACTACTTGTGCTTGTTTGTCTTCTGATCAATCAGAATTTGCTACCTCTGGGAAGCACCAAGCTGTCTGTGCCTGCTCTGGTCTATGCACATGCAGAATCCAAGAGGTTTCAAGAGCATTAACAGTAATTGCACATGCACTGACCTTCTGCAAAAAGTTTGCTATTTTTTGGAAGCATCAGCTTTGCCATGTGTGTTATGGAGCAAGTTTAGATACCTCTGGCAGTTTGGTAGCTGTTGACGTGCAGAGATTTGCAATTCTGTGTTGGAGTGAAATACGCCCTGTCCTGCTGTTTCAGCCACCCATATGTTTGCTTAGATCTTTCCCTGAATGCCTTACAGTCCCTCACTTATTTATACTGAATATAGCTGAAAAATGCTAAAAAGGCCGTTTCACCACTGAAGAGGTGAGGGACATGAATTGTCAAGCACAGGCATCCATAGCTGGTGCAACAACACCTGCACCGGTAGCAACACAAGGAGACGCAGCTCACCTCCAGCATGGGCTGGCCCCATGACCATTTTGGCACCCATTCTCTTCCTCTTGGGATGAGTTCCCACTGTTTGCCACTGAATTCTTGAAGCATAAACTATTGCAGCAGTATTGGACAAGGGCTTGTTCTGTCTCTCAGCCACCTGTGTAAATTTTTTTTTAAACAACCAATGCAGACAAATTTCAATACTCCTTAACTGACATCAGAAGGAGTGTTTGAAGGTGAACAAAGGGCTATGTCTTCAAAGTGGTTCTTTGTGCTTGTGGAATAAATGTCTCTTCTCTCTACCCTTTGTGAGCCCAGGCGATAAGAGCCACTTTTGGACAAAGGACAAAAACCGAGATATATGGGATGGACAGCTCAGTAACTTGATGGGCAAACGTGGGTTCCCCACCCCCAATCCTCTTTAACAATTGGACTTTCACAGAACAAAGCCTCCTGGAGTCTGGTTTTCTAATTAAGGCAACTTTACAAAGAAAAGGTCCGAACCTTCACACTGGTATTTTTTTCCTCCCAGGCTGTACATTTGTAATAGCAGCCAGTCTCAACTTGTCAGAGCATGTCTGTGATATAATGAGCCAGAGGAATTAACTAATTTACCACAGCTGGCCCTGAAAATTCCCGTGTTTAGGTAATGCAGCTGTGAACTTCCCTCCATCACAAAAATAGGCTGAGGGACTAGAAAAGAAGAAAATAAGAAGATTGTAACAAGCCTCCCAGCTCCCCATCCAAAACTGCCTTTGGGGTTTGTATACCCTGTCCCAGGGCATGCGGATTTTGCCTTTGTGGATGCATCCGTGACAGTCCCAAGTATCTTGACATGTTCTCCTGTCTCAAACACGGTTCTTGCAGTGCACTGGAAAATCCTCCCTTGAGTCCAGTCTTCAGACAGTATCTGAGGTCATTAGTAAAGAGCTGTTAACTTGCACAATAACAGCTTGAGCTTAAGCTCCACTTCATGTGGAGTGACAGATATTCACACTTGCTGTATTTCAAGAATGCCTGCCTAGTTTACATAAAATGACTGAAAATGAAGGAGGTTAAAACTCCTATTAACTACACTCCTATGCGTAGTCTGATATGTAGGATTGGTCTATGTCAATATTGGTGTCCCTTGTGAAAGTCATCCCCACCAAGGTGTCCGAGCCTTCACATACCTCTTCCTTATGTCACAGCAGCTGCCCCAGCTGCCTCCATGATGTGTGGGTCCTTCAGGGGAGTCCTAAGAATTAGCCTCCTTCCAAGCTCCTTTGTAACTACAGGCTATATAAAAAAAGGGGAAGTTGCCCTAAAATAACAGAAGAAGGGACTTTGGAATTGTTTAATAGATGGCTTTCTGACAGCTCAATCTGCTGGACTGTGTTGGATGCGTACTTCAGAAGAGCTGGGACTGGGACAAACAGTCTGATGTTGCAGAGAATACTTCTCTCCCCTTTGGTTCATGAGCTCAGAGACGTGCCCCCTGTGTCAAGTTGGATGACAGAAGTCTTAAACAGTGGCTCACTGTGTCTGGGATCCCCACGACCATGTGGGAATGAGTTCTCATGGATATAGCTTGTAGTGGGCAGATATGGGCCATAAACAAGTGTGGGAAAAGCCTCATCCTAGAATCCTAGAAACTTAGAATCATAGAATAGTTTGGGTTGGAAGGGACATTTAAAGGTCATCTAGTCCAAACCCCCCCTGCAATGAGCAGGGACATCTTTAACTAGATCAGGTTGCTCAGAGCCCCGTCCAACCTCATCTTCAACATTTCCAGGGATGGGGCATCTACCACCCCTCTGGGCCTGTATGTCTCTTGTGCACTTACATAGGAGGAGGATGTCATAGTCCATATTTTATGATGTGCATGGCACTTTTCAGCAAGACATATTTGATACCAGGCATGAACATTCATCAGGGTTTCTAAGTTCTGAGATGAGAAACTTCTTTGTGGAAATGATTTGTGGACTTGGCCAGAAGGTAGCACTAAGGTTGACTCCGACTGCAGGTGTGGACCTATGCTGAGATTTCCAGGCTCCAGAAAAGGGCAAATTTTCAATCATGCCTATTCTGTGTGCTTATTTTTAGCCATCACTTATTAACTATTTGTATGTTGGCTGTTCTGAGGGTCTGATTCTCTCTGTGAGCAGAATATAACACAGGATGTTTGGGTATGAAGCTACTCTCGCTTTTGCTGTTATACTTTGTATAAAATATGCAAAAATAAAAGGAAATAAAGAGACTGTGACTCATTATGTGATCTATGAAAAACCAAAGCACAAACTGACTGTGATTCAGAGCACCAACCTGAAATGCAGTTGTCTGCCTTTCAGAAAGTGCTAACCTCAGTGGCATTCAAGAATAGGAATGTCATGTGTTATTTCACCTTTAGAAAACCTCTAATTCCTCTGTGAGGTATGAATTGGAAGTGTGATATTCTTCATGCATTCCCTAAGTAACAAGCTTTTCTGCAATCAGTCATTCTGTCTGTCTCCCCCCAAAAGCTAAATATTTTATATAGAATTATTCAGCTTCAAGAGAAGTGGCCATCCCACACAGAATTTCCTGTTTTATGTAGATTAAATCATTTTTCAAGCTGTTGGTGTGTTCATATTGCCTGAGAAGAGGAGAAATCTGAACTATTATTTCCGCCATTTCTGAGGAAATGCAGTTAAGGAACGCTCCAGGGATGATGTTCCCTAACAGGCTCACCACTTTTTTCTTTTTATTCCACTTTTAAGCCAGAAGCATTGGGGAAATTCAGTCTGAAGTCTCAAATTATTCTGGGCTTTATTTCTACTAAGAATATAAGTATGCACATACACAGGGGGAAGGGACAAAGGAATGAAGAAGAGGAAAGAAAGAAGAGAGGAAGGAGGAAAAAAGAAACGGAGGGAGGAAAAAAGCAATCAAAGAAGGGGGAAAAGAAAGAGAGAGAGAAAGAAGGTAGGAAGAGGGGAAAAAAATTAATACCAAATTCTTACAGAGCTGTTCCTATCTCTTTAATACTGTGATTTTGTTGTCCACACTTTTCCTCAGTTATATGTCTGGAACAGGTCTTTTCCATGACCATCTTTTCTCACTCTCTCTATCAATGAGTACCCATTCAACACAAAATCTTCCCTTTCAGAGGAAGATGGATCTTAAACAGGGGTGTGCAACCTTTCTCCCTGCTTAGTGGGATTCTGTGACTCGGTGCTTCAAGACACTGCCAATTCCTGACACAGAAGGGTGATTCACTTACACAAGCGAGTCCACATAAACCACAAAAAGCCGCCCACATGACAGAAATCTCTTCCTTCAAGATGAAATTTGCAAAATACCAAAAAACATCAGATAAATTTAAGATCTATTTAATGTGTACCAACCTATAAACTGTAAAGATTCACAGCTCAATAACTAGATTCTCCAATATGTGCAATCAAATATTGGCCAGATTTCTCTGTTTTTTTATCCTCCATGATACAATAATCATAATATTTGGGGATTTTTTTATTACAAAACATTTTTCCAGGCATTCTAAAGCAAAAACTACAAGTGATCTATGCTTACCTACACTGTTTCTGACTGTAATAACCTTAAACTTTATTATTAAATGGCACCTTTTTCTGAGCACACTGTTGTACTGCTGGGATTTGGCACAAACAAGGATTAATAGTGATTTTTCTTGGAGAGAATGAGGGCCCCAGGCAATATGTAAGAGGGTATGAGGACCATGTAAGTACTTAATAAAAAGAAATAAGCTTCATTTCAACTGTGGCAGTCAATAAGAAATATAATTTCTTGTCTTATTATCATTTTATAGGGCTCTAAATTGTGAATGGTGCTTTCTGGATAAGTGACATGACAGGTTCCTGTGATATTAAACTTGATTTAACTTAGTGAAAACTATAAACTGAAGAAATTTGTATGGCTGCAGTGGTGGATGGGCAACGTTGTATATTCACTAACGTATGGATCATGTTGACTCCTTCTTCACTCTTACATATAATTTATCAAGTAACATATGGAGAAATATAAGTGTGGACTGATGCCCAGGAAAGACTTCATCACTGGAAAGTGATAAGAAGAAAGTCTCCGAGCTGGGCCGTAGGCTGTAGCTCATGGCGGTTGGCATGAGAGCGTATTACAACATGTCTTGTACATAGACTATGAGCTCATGGAATAGGACTTCATTTCACCCCTGGCCATGGAGTGCCAGCTACTGGGAAATTCACAGACAATAACCGTTAGCTAACAGGATGTGTCCTTGTATGCAAGGCATGGGAGGGATGACTGAATCAGCAGGAAAAATCTGCAGTAAGTGAGGAGGTTCATGATGTGGAAACAGAAGCACAAGAGTGCGAAGGAGATTTCCCTGGTAGTAGTCCAGAGTAAGCCAAAGGCCTTTTGCTTTGCATTTTTCTTTAGTTTTGTGTTGGAGAACAAAATGTGTGCTTTGGAAGAGACTCGGGCATGGCCATGAACCTCTCTAAGACTGGGAAACCTAGCAGGCTTCTGCTACTCACATTAAAATATGAAGGGCAGTATTCTTTTACCTGGGAGAGCATAGTTTTCTACAGGTATTTTTCAAACAATAGAATGAGTTTTCTTCCACCCTTAAAAATGCTCACAGCTGTCAGGATGAAGAGTGTAGGGGAAGGTCCTTTTGATATATGGCAGGGCTGAAAAACTGAACATTTATCTATTTAACAACACTTCACAGTTGCCAGATTTACGCACACATTGTATTTAGCCCAGTAGTAAAATTTATAACTCTCCTCTTGAACAGCATAATTCTTTCCCTCTGCTAGAAGAAAACTATATCCAGGGGAAAAGGCAAATTTCCTTTAAAGATCAGTCAGTTGTTTTGTGAAATGTTTGATGTATATTTAGGGACATTGCTAATTGTGTTAATATTTGTTTGTCACTAAACCTGCATAGAGGCTTTGTCTACAGTGGACATTTTTATTGCAGGTAAGGATATTTGGGGCTATATTTGGAAAAAGTGTGTACCTTGCATGAGACAGGCATCTAGTGAGGTTTTCAAAAGCAATGAGTGCTTTGGAAGTAAACACTGTAAGAACTGGGGTGCTTTGGTGCTTTTGAATGAGCAACAGCAGCTTCTCTGAGTTGTTAGGCAGCTAAGTGTCCTCCAGAGATCTTTCTGTGGTCCTTTTCCTGGTACTCCAAAGTCAGGTGTTGTAAGCCGTGCTTCCTGAGGGATGTAGACAGACCATGAGTGCGGGCTGTTTTGGAGGAGAAAAAGCATGGGGAGGGCTGTGGGAAAGAGATTTCTGCAACCGAGGGAAAAGGATAAAAACATCTGAGAGCACAGAGACTGATTCCTAGGAGGAAAGGGCAAGCAGCAATGAAATTTAAGCATTTTTGAATTTTCTGAATCTGAGTGAACCAGTTCCAGCAAGTCCATGTAAGCGCTTTGGATACACTGAAATGGGGAGCACTTGTGCGGAGGTAGGTCTAATCAGGACCTCAGCTCCTCCTTGGATCCTCCTGACATAGAGTAGGACAGGGAGAGATAATGGTAAAAACTGACTGTATTGGAAATTTTATACACTACTCCAAAACTCGCTGTAAGAAAGGGATTGCTGTGAAGGGTCAGTTGGTGCTGGGGCTACATGGGACGCGCTCTGACACATAAACCCTCTGGTCTCAACTCCGTCCTTAGAAATCCTGACAAGTGAAGAGCTACTTGTTTCACTGGTCTCTGTTTCTTGTCAGCTTTCCAAGAGGGCTGCTGAGGAGCTGATGGCCAAGTTGTCAGGAAATAAGGTAGCTCGCTGATGTCTGGAGCTTCACTAGCTCAAGCTGTTTCTTCTTGGTGTTTCGTTTTCAGTCAGCCTTGGCATCTGATGAAAACAAAGCTCTTAAACGGCATAGACAGGCGTGCTTTTGTAGAATGGTTCAAGGAAATACTGCACTCAGAGGCGCAGTAAATAATAATCTGCTCTCTTTCAGTGCAGAGGAGAACAAATTCACTTCAGACAGTCTCTGGCCTATGTCAGTTTCCCAAATGGTGTCTCAGAACTTTGTACAAAAAATGATACAAAAATGGGTACAGAAAATCGTACCCCCTTGTAGGAACAAAGTTTCTAAGGGAAGTTTGTGAAGTTGGTCAGACAGTGAGGTACGGGCAACGAGATATCTAGAAATGTTTTCAAGAGCTTCTAGTTGTGTAGTTTTCATTTTAAAGGGAGTTCGAGAACCTGGGCGCTTATGCAAGTCTCAGCAGATGCCTTTTTGTGTCCTAAGGTACCTTTTTAATTCTAGCCCTGTGGGACTAGGGACATTTCACTCCATTCCGCTTTGTCCACTTGCAGCACTTCTGCTGTTAACACTCGCCTAAATGCTCCTTCTGGAGCTGAATGCATGCTCCTCCATCAGGGGATGCAGAAGTGAAATCGTCTTTCTTAAAGATATGCTTCACACAAATCACAGCTGTTGCCTAAATGCGCATCCAGGCACCACTCAGCACCCAAGTTTCTGTACAGTCATATCTGACCCTGCTGAATTTACTCTTTTCATAACGGATTTAATAAAAAAAAGGCAAAGCAAACAGAAAAAAAACAAAACCCCTCAGGCTTTTAAGATTCTTTAAGACTAAAATTGCTTGGGTGGTTTCCACAGCAAGAACAGATTTCAAATGAGAACTAAACAATGGTTTTACTTTGATCTTGTGTTTTGTCTGAGGCATTCTGAATCAACCCCACAAAGTGACTGAGACTTAAATGGGATTCCTCTAAACAGTCATCGGAGCCTCTTAATTCCAGCACTAAGCTACTAAATGTGAAATGGTACAGAATTGTATAATTGCAGCCAGACATTATAAGCAATAATTATCTGTAGTCTGTCACAATACTCCTGTGGTAATTTTATACCTCATTGTAGACATGCTGTCTACTTTACCTTCCACATACCAGCAGCTGTCTGTAGTAGTAAACTCCTCTGAAGCCTTTTTTTTCCCCCCTGTATTGACGTGATTAGTTAGGTAAACTTGCTTCATACTTAGCCTGCCTGGATAGCTGAGTGAACAGAAATGTTAATGCTGGCATCATGTTTGCTGTGATTAATCCGGTCTTTCCGTCAGTATCAGTATTTGCCTTGGGTTTGCAGTTTTCTCTGGAATCCCGCAAAGACGTCTGCCCTGTGCTACGTGTGTGTGTCAAGTCTTGTTGATTATTATTCAGTGTGACAGTGGGCTGACTGATAAAATAAATGAGGAGAATAAATAGCAGAATTAGTTTTTAATTTCTTTTTCCCTTGATTGCTCTCACTGTGTGTTTGAAGAGGCATGAAATTATGGTAGCTCTCCTGTATTAAAAATTGCCAGGAATTTATGTGGATTCACTTGTAGAAGGGCTGATCTCATAAGACCTATTACAAAGAGAGAAGGAAGGAAGGCAAGCAATTTGGAAGCAAAAGCAAAAAATGGCCTTTTTCTTGAGTATTTTTTTTCTAAGCATTCATGTCCAATGCTCTTCTGGCAGCATGATGCTAGTAATGTTTATAACATATAAGACTTCCATACTGATAAGTTCTGTTCATTAAATTCCATGTTTTGCCTGAGTAAATCCTACAATTTTCACGGTCTTCTAGGCATGGCAGGAATTGTGGGTGTATTTATCACTTCATATAATCAGACACTCTGAGGTTTGCATCTATCTGCATTGGTAATATCTTCTCTCTAAAGACATACTGAATCACACAGGGCTAGATCATGAAGTTTTCAATACTTAAATGATGAACATTTAACGAGTACTCCATCAGACTAGTCTAAAGGGTTAATCCACAGGTGAATACGTTGCTTTATCTAGTCCACAGGTCAGAGTGGTGGTTCATACATGTATCTGCTCATCAGATACTGTGCTCCCTCGGGTGTACTGGTCTGATATTTGACTCTAAGGAGCCAGGGTTCCTCTCATGCAGCTCTTACACACATACCTCCATCCCTGGAAAGGTGATGGAACAGCTCATTCTGGATGTCATCTCTAAGCATGTGGAGGAAAAGCAGGTTATCAGGAGTGGTCAACATGGATTCACCAAGGGGCAATCCTGCTTCACCAATCTGATAGCCTTCTACAATGGCATGACTGGCTGGGCAGATGAGGGGAGAGCAGTGGAGCAGCTTAGCAGTTTAGCAAGACTTTTGGCACTGTCTACCATAACATCCTCATAGGGAAACTGTGGGAAGTGTAGGAAGTGTGGGTTAGATGAGTGGACAGTGAGGTGGATTGAGAACTGGCTGGATGGCAGAGCTCAGAGGGTTGTGATCAAGGGCGCAGAGTCTAGTTGGAGGCCTGTGACTAATGTTGTTCCCCAGGGGTCTGTACTGGGTCCAGTCTTGTTCAATATATTCGTCAATGACCTGGATGAGGGGACAGAGAGTACCCTCACCAAGTTTGCTGATGATACAAAACTGCTTCCAGGAGTGGCTGACACACTAGAAGGCTGTGCCACCATTCAGAGAGACCTAGATAGGCTGGACAGTTGGATGGAGAGGAACCTAATGAAGTTCAACATGGGCAAGTGTAGGGTCCTGCACCTAGGGAGGAATAACCCCATGCACCAGTACAGGTTAGGAGCTAACCTGCTGGAAAGCAGCTCTACAGAGAAGGACCTGGGAGTTATGGTGGACAACAAATTGACCATGAGCCAGAAATGTGCCCTTGTGGCCAAGAAGGCCAGTGGTCTCCTGGGGTGCATTAAAATGAGCATGGCCAGCAGGTCAAGTGAGGTCATCCTCCCCCTCTACTCTGTCCTGGTGAGGCTACATCTGGAGTACTGTGTCCAGTTCTGGGCTACTCAGTTCAAGAAAGACAAAGAACTACTGGACACAGTCCAGCAGAGGGCTATGGAGGTGATCAAGGGAATGGAGGATTCCTCTTTTATGAGGAAAGGCTGAGAGTACTGGGTCTGTTTAGCCTGGAGAAGAGAAGACTGAGAGGGGACCTCATCAATGCTTACAAATACTTAAACAATGGGTGTCAAGAGGATGGGGCCAGACTCTTCTCAGTGGTGCCTGGTGACAGGACAAGGGGCAACAGGAACACAGGAAATTCCATCTGAACATGAGGAAAAACTTCATTACTTCAAGGGTGGCAGAGCACTGGAACGGGCTGCCCAGAGAGGTTGTGGAGTCTCCATCTCTGGAGACATTGTCTGGAACCTGGACCTGTTCCTGTGCAACCTGCTCTGGGTGACCCTGCTCTGGCAGGGGGTTGGACTAGATGATCTCCAGAGGTCCCTTCCAACCCCTACCATTCTGTGATTCTGTGATAAATCAGTGTTCACTTCATTTATTTGCTTATGTGAATGATCGATAAGCTTTTGAGTAACGTATATCGAATTTTATGATCGGTATATCTGAAATTCAGCATCTCCCTGCTAGGTTTTACACCTGTGATTTTATACCAGTTTCTTTTCCACAGAATTCAAATGTTCTACTTTTGTTTAATCTTATAGTGAAAAAGCACTGGCAGCTTTATTAGGTATATTCTAGTTTATTTGGGAGAAAAGGAAAATCGATAACTTTACAGACCTTTCTTGCTAAAATGTTCCATCTCTATTTGGTGAGCTTGTTTTGGTAATGGATTTTTACATTAGCTGGCTCTTAGGAGTTATTTAAATAATCTATATAATATATTGTAATATAATATTTTTCTTTATTTTCTTTTTTTAAAGAGCAGTTGTTAGAATTTCTAAAAACAGAACTAAGAGCACCATTTTTTTTCCACAGTAAATGGTCAGTAGATGGCTGAAATTTGGTCACTTTTGGTAAAAACTGCCTTGGCTTTAAATTCCATCTAATTCCTTTATTCTGAAAGCCATGGCCCACGCCATTGCTAATTTCTTGTGTTACCTACTAGCCAGCATGTGCTTAGTTTACAATGCAATATGGATCTACAGACCATATGAGCTTTTTTGGTCCTGCTGCAGCCTATGGAGTAATCCAACTACAGAACAAACTTTCTCTATCATTTAGTCTTTCTTTCCTCAGGCTTGTATATAATATTCATGTTCATGAGAGAGATGTGTTCACACTGAGAAGAGTACTTAAAAAATGTGGCTAAAAGTAAAAAAAGATTGCAAAAGAAAATCTTGTAGTCAGGGTTAGAAGCTGATTTGTAACCTTGATAGCTGTCCTGGTTCCGGTGGAGATAGGGTTAACTTTTCCTGGTATTCCATGCCATGTGAGCCACGCCCACCCTGAGCTGCCGGGGGAGGGGGCAGGAAGTTGCTGCTTAAAAGCGGGCTGGGGTGGCCCGGGTCTGGCCGGCGAGTGGCGGCGGAGCGGCGGTTCCGTAATCGCGTTTGTATATTCCCCTATCCGTGTTGTTGTTGTTGTTTGCCTGTTCCCTTTGCTGTTCTGTTAAACTGCCTTTGTCTCAACCCAAGAGTCTTGCCTTTTCTTACGATTCTTCCTGTGTTTGGAAGGCACGAGCGAGCGGCACGTGGTTCTTTGTTGCCGTCTGAGGCTAAACCACGACAGTCCTTTTTGGCGCCCAACGTGGGGCTCGAAGGGTTGAGATAACGACAGAATCCAACTAGAACGTGGAAAAAACGGTTTTGGTTTTTTTTTTTGTATGCATTTATTTTATTAGGTAAGTAGTCACTGGTCATCATGTTGCTTGGTTTGTTCTCATGGCTGTGTTACATAAATTCCTATATGGCTTATGTACTCCCTGCGATGCTGTTTACCATGTCTGGAACAGGGATGAGGATTATCATTCTGCTGTCCTGTGCGATATCTGTTTATGATATGATAACATCACTGTTCAGACGGCTATTTTGGGGTGTTTATGTGGTTTTGCTGTCCTGTCCGTACATTGGACACCGTCTCTCAGAATTTGTTAATAATTTCCCCAGCCCTTTTGCCTCCCTTTTCTCCTTCGGGTCAGGTATGACAGCTTTTGAGAATTTTGAATATCCTTGGGATACTCAAACTAGCGTGTTCCTAGTGCTATGTCTCCTGAATACGTTCCAGGTCTTGTTTAGGGTTAAGCGACTATTTAAGACTACCACCCGGAGATCTGCTCCGAGGCTGGATAGTCAGGGGTGGCACGGCATGTGGGAGAGCATGGGCAGGTACCTAGAGAACTACTCACCTCCAATGGTCTGGGACTTTACCCCTGAACAATTACAGGACCCTGATAAAGTGGTAGAATATTTGAAGGGAAAATGCTGTGGCTATTCTAGAGAGGCACAACTCACCGCGCTGTGCTGGGCCCTGGCCAGTATCTACCAGGCACTGCTCAGAATTATGCAGCACCCTCAAGGGGAAGAGATGGAAACCAGACCTGCGGCCCCTGCGGCGGCTGCTGCAGCCCCTGCTGCGGCCCCTGCGGCGGCTGCTGCAGCCCCTGCTGCAGCCCCTGCGGCGGCTGCTGCAGCCCCTGCGGCGGCCCCTGCGGCTGCTGCAGCCCCTGCTGCAGCCCCTGCGGCGGCCCCTGCGGCTGCGGCGGCCCCTGCGGCGGCCCCTGCGGCTGCTGCAATCCTTGCGACGGACACTGCGGCTACTGCAATCCTTGCGACAGACACTGCGGCTACTGCAACCCCCGTGGTAGCCACTGCCACTGAACCAGGGAACCAACCCATGCCAGTATCAGTTGCCCCCATACAGAAGAAGAAGTACACAAAGAAATCAGTTCGCTTAGTAAGAGATGATGATGAACCAGGGCCATCACGAGAGCAGGAGGAAGAGGCAGAACCAGAGATAATTACTCGATCCCTATCCTTGAGTGAGCTGCGGGATATGCGAAAAGATTTTAGCCGACTTTCAGGCGAGCACATTGTCACCTGGCTGCTCCGGTGCTGGGATAATGGGGCCAGTAGCCTGGAATTAGAGGGTAGGGAGGCCAGGCAGCTGGGATCCCTGTCTAGGGAAGGCAGCATTGACAAGGCGATCGGGAAAAAGACCCAAGCCCTCAGCCTCTGGAAACGACTCCTGTTAGGCGTGAGGGAGAGGTACCCCTTCAGCGAGGATGTTGTATGTCAGCCAAGCAAGTGGACTACCATGGAAAGAGGTATCCAGTACCTGAGAGAATTAGCCGTGCGGGAGATGATTTATTATGACTTGGACAATGCAGACTTACCCACAGACCCTGATGAGGTGCGATGCACAAGGCCCATGTGGCGGAAGTTTGTACGGAGCGCACCATCGTCATATGCCAACTCCCTGGCAGTAATGGAATGGAAAGGTGAAGAGGGACCAACGGTGGATGAGGTAGCTGGCCGGCTCCGGCGATATGAAGAAAGTCTCTCTTCCCCCCTTGTCTCAGCTGTGGAGAAACTGTCGCGGAAGGTCCAGCAACTTGAAGAGAATATGTTCTACTCCCCACCTGCACGGGCCAGCATCTCAGCTATTAGAAGCAGGCATTTCCCCACTCAAGAGAGAGAGTATGGAGGGTACACACCACGAGGCACCCTGTGGTTCTACCTGCGGGACCACGGAGAGGACATGAGGAAGTGGGACGGACAACCTACTTCGATCCTGCGGACACGGGTACAGGAGTTGCAAGGAAGGACAACCACAAAAGGGGATCCCTCCAGGAAAAGTGCCGCCCCAGTTTCCAGTGGGCCGTTCCCCAGACAAAGCAGAAGGCCTGATCTTGCTTCTGATCCTCTTGAAGGAACTTCCAAGTCATTTCTGCAAGAAGTGAGTAATGGATACTATGACCAGTATTAGGGGGGCCCTGCCTCCGGCCAGGTGGAGGAAAGGGACAACCGGGTTTATTGGATGGTGTGGATTCGATGGCCTGGCACATCAGACCCACAGGAGTATAAGGCTCTAGTGGACACGGGTGCGCAGTGTACTTTAATACCATCAAGCTATAGAGGGGCAGAACCCATTTGTATTTCTGGGGTGACAGGGGGATCCCAAGAGTTGACTGTACTGGAGGCAGAAGTGAGCCTAACTGGGAATGAGTGGCAAAAGCATCCCATTGTGACTGGCCCAGAGGCTCCATGCATCCTTGGTATAGATTACCTCAGGAGAGGGTATTTTAAGGACCCAAAAGGGTACCGCTGGGCCTTTGGCATAGCTGCTTTGGAGACAGAGGAAGTTAAACAGTTGTCTGCCTTGCCTGGTCTCTCGGAGGATTCTTCTGTTGTGGGGTTGTTGAGGGTCAAAGAACAACAGGTGCCGATTGCTACCACAACGGTGCATCGGCGGCAGTATCGCACTAACCGAGACTCTCTGATTCCCATCCATGAGCTGATTCGTCAACTAGAGGTTCAAGGAGTGATCAGCAAGACTCGCTCACCCTTTAACAGTCCCATATGGCCGGTGCGAAAATCTAATGGAGAGTGGAGGCTAACTGTAGACTATCGTGGTCTGAATGAAGTCACGCCACCGCTGAGTGCTGCTGTGCCGGACATGCTAGAACTCCAGTACGAACTGGAGTCCAAGGCAGCCAAGTGGTATGCCACGATTGATATAGCGAATGCATTCTTCTCAATCCCTTTGGCAGCAGAGTGCAGGCCACAGTTTGCTTTCACTTGGAGGGGCATCCAATACACCTGGAATCGACTGCCCCAGGGGTGGAAACACAGCCCCACCATTTGCCATGGACTGATCCAGACTGCACTGGAACAGGGTGAAGCTCCAGAACATCTGCAGTACATTGATGACATCATTGTATGGGGAAACACAGCAGAAGAAGTTTTTGAGAAAGGGAGTAAAATAGTCCAAATCCTTCTGAACGCTGGTTTTGCTATAAAGCGAAGTAAGGTCAAGGGACCTGCGCAGGAGATCCAGTTTTTAGGAATAAAATGGCAAGATGGACGCCGTCAGATTCCAATGGATGTGATCAACAAAATAGCAGCTATGTCTCCACCAACTAGTAAAAAGGAAACACAGGCTTTCTTAGGTATTGTGGGTTTTTGGAGAATGCATATCCCAGATTACAGTCAAATTGTAAGCCCTCTGTATCAAGTAACCCGGAAGAAGAATGATTTTAAATGGGGTCCTGAGCAACGACAAGCTTTTGAACAAATCAAACAGGAAATAGTCCATGCAGTGGCCCTGGGGCCAGTCCGGGCAGGACAAGATGTTAAAAATGTGCTCTACACTGCAGCCGGGGAGAACGGCCCTACCTGGAGCCTCTGGCAGAAAGCACCAGGGGAGACTCGAGGTCGACCCCTAGGGTTTTGGAGTCGTGGATACAGAGGATCCGAAGCCCGCTACACTCCAACAGAAAAAGAGATATTGGCAGCATATGAAGGGGTTCGAGCTGCTTCGGAAGTAGTTGGTACAGAAGCACAGCTCCTCTTAGCACCTCGACTGCCGGTGCTGGGCTGGATGTTCAAAGAAAGGGTCCCCACCACACATCATGCAACCGATGCTACATGGAGTAAGTGGATTGCACTGATCACGCGGCGAACTCGAATGGGAAACCCCAGTCGCCCAGGAATTCTGGAAGTGATCATGGACTGGCCAGAAGGCAAGGATTTCGGAATGTCACCAGAGGAGGAGGTGACGCGTGCAGACGAGGCCCCACCATATAATAAACTGCCAGAAAATGAGAAGAAATATGCCCTGTTCACTGATGGGTCCTGCCGTATTGTGGGAAAGCATTGAAAGTGGAAGGCTGCTGTGTGGAGTCCTACACGACGGGTTGCAGAAGCCAGTGAGGGACAGGGTGAATCGAGCCAGTTTGCAGAGGTGAAGGCTATTCAGCTGGCTTTGGACATTGCTGAGCGAGAAAAATGGCCAGTACTTTATCTCTACACTGACTCATGGATGGTGGCAAATGCTCTGTGGGGGTGGTTACAGCAGTGGAAGCAGGGCAACTGGCAGCGCAGAGGCAAACCCATCTGGGCTGCTGACCTATGGCAAGATATTGCTGCCCGGATAGAGAATCTGGTTGTGAAAGTACGCCATGTAGATGCCCACGTACCAAAGAATCGGGCCACGGAGGAACATCAGAACAACCAGCAGGTGGATCGGGCCGCTAGGATTGAAGTGGCTCAGGTGGATCTGGACTGGCAACATAAGGGTGAACTATTCATAGCTCGGTGGGCCCATGACTCCTCAGGCCATCAAGGGAGAGATGCGACATATAGACGGGCTCGTGACCGAGGGGTGGACTTGACCATGGACACTATTGCACAGGTCATCCATGAATGTGAGACATGCGCTGCGATCAAACAAGCCAAGCGTTTGAAGCCTCTTTGGTATGGAGGGCGATGGCTGAAATACAAATATGGGGAGGCCTGGCAGATTGATTATATCACGCTGCCACAAACCCGTCAAGGCAAGCGCTATGTGCTCACAATGGTGGAAGCAACCACTGGATGGCTGGAAACATACCCTGTGCCCCATGCCACTGCCTGGAACACTATCCTGGGCCTTGAAAAGCAAGTCCTGTGGCGACATGGTACCCCAGAGAGAATTGAGTCGGACAATGGGACTCATTTCCGAAACAGCCTCATAGACACCTGGGCCAAAGAGCATGGTATCGAGTGGGTGTATCACATCCCCTATCACGCCCCAGCCTCTGGGAAGATAGAACGATACAATGGACTGTTAAAAACTACACTGAGAGCAATGGGTGGTGGGACTTTCAAACACTGGGATACGCATTTAGCAAAAGCTACCTGGCTAGTTAACACCAGGGGATCTAACAATCGGGCTGGCCCTGCCCAATCAAAACTTCCACGTACTGTAGAAGGGGATAAAGTCCCCGTAGTGCACATGAAGAATATGCTAGGGAAGACAGTCTGGGTTAGTCCTGCCTCAGGCAAAGGCAAACCCATCCGTGGGATTGCTTTTGCCCAAGGACCTGGGTGCACTTGGTGGGTGATGCGGAAGGATGGGGAAGTCCGATGTGTACCTCATGGAGATCTGATTTTGGGCGAGAATAGCCAATGAATCAGATTGTGTGCTGTTAATTGCTAAGTAACACTGTCACTGTATGTCCTCATTGCTATAATTGCTATCAGTTGTACTACAAGTAAGGCACAGGGATGATGGGATAAGAACTGATCTCAGCAGCCGGCGCCCAGCAGTTTCCTCAAGATCTACATCTTCAGCCCACGGACTGCGTGCATGAGCCACACCAGGTGCACCAGTCACAAGCTCCGAAAAATACAGCATGCAACAGACCAGCACCACCCAGCATCTCACCTGCCCTGAGAGACTGTTCTAACAGATGGAGCCCAAAGCCGTGGATTAAAAGAACTCAACGGACACTTTGGAGGGATGACCCATAAACTAAGGGTATTATATGTGTGTATATATCTATATATAACAGGGGAAAGTGGTGGCAATTCATTGGAACCTGCTGGGCATGGCATAGATGGTATGGAATAAGGGGTGGATAATGTCCTGGTTCCGGTGGAGATAGGGTTAACTTTTCCTGGTATTCCATGCCATGTGAGCCACGCCCACCCTGAGCTGCCGGGGGAGGGGGCAGGAAGTTGCTGCTTAAAAGCGGGCTGGGGCAGCCCGGGTCCGGCCGGCGAGCGGCGGCGGAGCGGCGGTTCCGTAATCGCGTTTGTATATTCCCCTATCCGTGTTGTTGTTGTTGTTTGCCTGTTCCCTTTGCTGTTCTGTTAAACTGCCTTTGTCTCAACCCAAGAGTCTTGCCTTTTCTTACGATTCTTCCTGTGTTTGGAAGGCACGAGCGAGCGGCACGTGGTTCTTTGTTGCCGTCTGAGGCTAAACCACGACAATAGCTCACTTGCCTGTTCTTGATTTAATAAAACATAAAAAGCCTAAATTCAGATTGACTGCATTATTTAGCGATAACATGCCCCTTGAATTGTAAGCCAAATACAGCCTGCATTTCCTGTGCAGAGATTTGCAATGAAAAAAAGAGACTTCCAAACACTTATGTAGAAATTAATTTATACCTGGACGTGAACTTAGTCAAAGTTAAATGGTTGATAGCTTTACAGTGACTTCTGTGGAAGCAGTATCATGCCCTAGCATTTTTATTCAACTGTTTCCACCAACATTTGTGCATAAAAAGCCATGCCGCTCTTGGCTGCCATCTTCTATCCCAGGTCTTTGAACTTTTAACCCTAAAATGTTTATTGAAAGGCCGTAAATTCCTGAAATAACAGGAGGCTTTGTTGACACAAGAGTAGACGTGATTGAGGGGATGAGGGCAACAGTATGCACTAGATTACATCACGACATGGAAAAGAGATGTAGTGGAGGTGTTTATCCATACCTGGGAGCTCAGCAGGGTGCACACAGACACTGAATCGCATGAGTAGTAAGTGCGGAGAAATATATATTTTCCTCACAGTTTTGAGAGGAATATTTGGATTTCTCCAGATTCTGATAAAAGACAGCAGCATCACAAAATGGAAAATGCGTGCCCAGTATTTGATCCCATGACAGGTCTTGTTGCAGTGAGTTGCAATGGAGGATGCATGATGAGAGCGGGCTGTGCCTGTGAGCGTGTTACCTCCCTTAGGGCACACTGAGCAGGAGATGTGGGCTGAGGGAGGGGAAGAGGGGCTCTGTCAGAGGAGCCCTGGCACCTAGGGATTGTGAGGGCTCCCTAAATACCACCCTCAGTGCATAAGGGGTTGCAAAATCTAAATGTTTCTCTTTGGTGGTCTTTAATGGTTAGGAGATGTGAGAGGTGGGAACTGCAGGACATGTATGCCTGGCCACTGTGAAACTGCATCTTCTTAAGGCAGCAGTTAGGGGAAGATGGTTCCAGTGCGACACGTGGGCTAAGCAAGACATTTGCTGTGGAGGTATTCCAGTGTGTGGCCGTACGACTTTTTCAAAAGAGAGTATATTTGGTCAGATTCCAATAAGTTTGCTCATTTGCTGTAAAAATAGTAAAAATTGTCTTTTGAGGTCTAGGTTATGTGTTCTCTCTTGTTCTTTTCAATCCTACAGTTAATACATACGAACAATTTACATTTAGAGACATGTTTGGTCTCATTTTTCTGTCAGTGACAAATGCTTTTACTGTTAATATGAAAAAAGTGTTGATTTGCATCACTGACAAAGGAGAAGAAACATTTTTATAACAGTGATTTGCAACCACCAGCTCTTCCAGGACAATATTTAGATACTTACTAAAGAAAACATTTTACCAGTGACTTGGCATAAGCTTCTCTTAAAAAGGTAATGATGTGAAATTGTGATTTCTGGACCTGAGAGGCCAGTCCTGAATTCCACAGTAGTTGAACGCATGTGTTTACTATTACTTCGTCACATGTTTGTTTAATCGTATCAGTTAATATTACATTGCAAGACCACTCCAGGTTCATTTTATTTGGATTTTCCTAGAGTTTATTTTTGCACATGTTCCATTAATAATGAGCCTCCGAGTACTTTGTCATGTATATTGCATCATGTAATTATTAATTTATGTTTATTTTTCCTGCCTGTTCCCATGTATGTTCAGCATGTTTATACAAATTCCAGCCTTCTACTGGAGCAATAAAGGAGATTATGTTGCAGATTATGTTAAGCATTATTCTGAATTCTGTTTTAAAGAGACATGTACAGAACTTCATCCCTAGTTCTCTCTGGCTTCCAGCCGCAGTCCTCATGACCAGCTTGTTTTTTTCCTCTAGTTGTAGTCACACCGATTGTCCCTATTTGCATTCCTTTTCCTTTGGACCACCTCTCTTGATTCTTACGTATCTTAGTCAGATTTCTTATCCAGATTCTCCAGCAAAGACACCAAGAATCATCAGACACAGATGCTTGAAGATCAATGGTCCACACTGACCCGTAGGAACTGCCTGTTACAGGACAATTCTGGCTTTCCTTTCATAAACATAATTTTGAGTGTGCTAGTCATATACAATGTCCAGTACCAAAGAAGAGCTGTGACAGGAGGTAGAACATGCTCAGGGAGGATCGTGTCCTTCACTGCTAACTCCTCCAGCCCCTCAGAAGCGAGTTTGTGTGAATTCAGATTCATTAGAAGTTCTGAACTTCTGCATTCCTCCATGGGAGCATCAAAAGGCTGGATGTTCTGGATGGAAATTTTATTTCTTGATGAGTTCCTATCTCTATCAGAGATGTTGTTTCACAGCGAAAGCAGATGCAGACTCATCTGTCATGGCAAGTTAGTACTGCCCCGGCCAGCAGTGGTTCAAGCAGTTGCTTGCAACTTGGCTCTCATAGGGTCTCCTGGGCCAGCCTGCTTTCCACAACAAGTAGAAACTATTCTCATCAGGGGCTCATCTGAGCTGTCACAGCCATCAGCAATATGGCATTCTCATGCAGGAGCAGTGGTGTGGTGCTGTTCAACGTAGAAAGTGGCAGTTTGGCACGCTCATGCATAGCCACTTCATCTCAGGCTCAAATATCTATTAAATGTCTCTGAATTCACAGGAGCTGCATAGCATCAGAACCAGTCCCTGGCAAACTGCTTTCAATACTGCGACAGATGGGGAAAAGAAGAAAAAATATGCAGTAATGTTTCTCAGCTTGCAAAAAGCAAAACCCCCTCCCATTCTCTACAGAGAAACCTAAATCCATCACGCAATTCTGTCCTCCCAATATCTGCTTTTGTCTGCCAGTTCAGAACAATCACAGACCCAAAGACCACATCTACGGGGGTAATACTGAGGAAACATGGCCACGTTTGCCATTGGCCTAAGGCATGACACTGATTTATACCCACTGACGCTCTCACCCAGAGTGTCTTAGCTTTTATGTGTTAACCTTGTCGGGAGGATGAGAAGAACACTGAACTGTCTGAGTCTGTCAATATCTCTTTTGCAGTTGCTGTACAAGGTTACAATAAATTGGATTATAAGGTCTTTCTGAAACCAGAGTTTTCATTTCATTTTAAACTTTCTCCAATACCTAATGCACTTCCTTTTCTTTTCAAAACAATGAACAATCGTTCCCCATGTAACATCTTAAGTTTTTGAAATGAGGGATAACAGCACATCCATTAGGAGAAAATCTCTAAACTATCCTAAACTTTATCCTTATTTTAATGGTCAATGTTCTCCAATAATTTTCCACTGAGTGGGTATTTAATAGGAGGGATATATTTCTTTTTATTTATATAGGGTTATGGCCTGCACCATATTAAAGGCTGTGTGCTAAAATGTGCAGCCAGGGAGTTGCCTGCAACAAGGAATTGTGAGCAGCGATGGAGAATCAGTTTCAGTCTTTAGAGGACCAAATAGAATTTGTAACGGTTGTTGAGGGAGATGCTACAGCTCACAGCTTAGAAAAACAGTTGCATTATCAGGAAAGAAAGAAGGTACAAGCTGCGTTAAAGAAAAGTAAGAAATCTGGGTAATGATTTGGATTTGTGAAGAGAGCTGTATTTGCTGTCTTACTAGTGTAGATAAAAGCTATTAGCTAAAATAGATAATGATAGGAGAAGACTATGAACTTTTTTCTCTGTTGAAAATGGGATGATGCTGCGACACGTGAAAAGAAATGTTACTAAGAGGTGTGAGAAGGAAAGACAGAAGGAATCTGAAACAGAGAGCGCTTACAGGGTTATCAACAGAGATGAAAATTAAAGCTAGATGAGAGAGCAGGATTACTCATGGACTGGAGTGAGATCACCTCAGCCAAGTCATCACAAATTCCTGCTGGGATCTGCTTCTTTCTTTCCTGATCCATGGAAAAAGCTCTTCAAACTGCAGGTTATGTCTTCTCATAGTGAGGGAATAAAACGTCAGACTGAAGGGATTCAGGTCTCACAAGACCCTGCTCTTGGAAGAATCGTCAACGTTTATGCTCTTCAGATGTATTCTCTGTGAGATTCATATGCATGCATATGTGGCCATGAATATGGCACGGTTTTCCAAAATACAAGTGAATTTTCTGATATTTAAGTGTAGCAGAGGGTGACTGTTTTCTTGATACCACTATGGAAGAAAAAGATCTCAAAATAGAATTTTTTAAATGACTTACATATCCATTTTAATGAAAATATTATATTTTAATATGATGGGTACCTAGAAATGGTATGATTATCCTATTGAGCTGAACTGACCAGCATTCGTGGCTTCAAAATACTTGTCTTGGCAGCTGTGGCAAAACCTAAAGTCAGCAGTACTCCAACTGATTGTTTTTACTGGAAGACCCTGTGAAAGGAATACCCCTCAGACTGAGAAGAGATCCTAGATTAAAAGAGGAATGTTAATTTCTTCAAAAACAAGAGCAGAAAAATGAGAATTTGGAGAGAACTTAATGCTCTTGTGTACCCTTCTCATAGTTTGCATAATCCAGCTGTTTTCCCTTACGAGATCTTGATTTCCACAGTTCCCAATAATCACACACGCACTTTGCTTACAGTATTGGTGTAAAGTAAAGGTAGGCAAGGGAGCAGGAGGATGACTTTCTCAGCTGAGCACCTCAACAACTAGATTAGTGGATCGGTTACCTGTTGTGTCTAGCTTGATGGATCCCTAAATCTTTCATTGCTGCCTGCAGGAAGGACTCTAACAAGACAGAGATACTTACTTAGAAACCACAGTGACTGGGGTCTTCTCCTTGATGATGAGGTTGATATGTCTAAAATCCTTCAGATTGACAGGTCTTAGAATCTACCTGTCCCGTTTCTGAGACCAGTGGTTTCACCAGCATTTTAAAATTACTTGAAAACAGCCCAAAAGATTGGGTATGCTCTGATCACACCAGGCTTATTTAACTATCAAAGGGACTTAGAACCCCCAACTTCTGATTTGGGGGTTCCAGATGGCCTGAAATACCTAGGTGTTCAGCACACCTCAAATACCTAGGTGTGCCTAAGGATTCACGAGCCTACAAAAAGTTTTCACTTCTGAGCAGTGAAAGAAGTGAGAGCCTTAGCAATATAATTGGAGATTTCCTTAATTTTCTTCTGAATGTGTCTAAATTTTGCCCGAGGCTCCTGCATGCTTCTTACAATCTGTTCCATAAGCTTCAGATATGCAGAAGATTATAGGAGGATCACTTATTTCCAATAAATATAAAAAAAAAATTAATAAATAAAATAATTCAGAATGGTCCACGTAACGTATTACAAGAATCATTTCTGTTTTCTATGTTCAACAGCCAGCTTAACTATTTGCATGGGGCAAAAACCTCCACAATGAAATTACCTCAGGCTTGATTTCACAAACCAGCATGGCAGAACAGCTATGGATTTCAGTGCCTCGACCACTAAATCTGCTTATGAGAAACAGCCAAGGAGTAAATGATATTTGCTTACTTAACCGTGATAAGAACTGATCCCCGAATCCAAATTAACATGGTGTTAAGGAAGCTGCAGTGTTTCCTCGTGGAGGAAAACAGCTCTCTGTGACTGGAAATGTCCTTTGGTTCATTCCATATAAAGACAGTTGCCAGGGCTAAATTCCAGCTGCTGTAGTAATATTTTGCCTACTTTAAATATAAACCACTGATAACTTCAATGCAAGATAATATTTAAAATTTCCTATCCTCTGCTACTGCATAATGCTGCTGTAAGAGCCCTTAGGAGGAGTTCTGTGTTCCTCTACAGAGATACAGATATGCCACTAGTTTATTTATTAACTGCTGCCATAAGGACTAATATGGTGACCACAGCAAAAAAAAAATAAAAAAATATCCCACAGAGGTCATTGGACCAGATCTATAATTTCTAAATCCAGTAGAATAGTATGAAAAACACTCTGGGAAGCTTCAGGATTAAACCCACCATTGAAATGAAAGATTCCCATTATTAATCTTAAGAAAAAGATTTTATTTATACCAAAGTGTTACAGTGGAGTGTAAGCAGTTGTCCATTATCTGCTGAATGCTAGTAAAGTGTGTTCTGCCAGAAACTAATGCTTCTTTTATCAACGCTTTCTACTTAATAACTGACCTTTAGTTCCTGTAGGAATAATTAGGATCACTGACGAGAGTTATTCATGTTTTCAGACTCCTGTGAATAACATGATGATGTGATTTCCTGACTAGAAGTAACCCAGGAGCATTTTTTCATGCACTGAAGAATAGCTGACAGTGACTAAATGGAATTTTATAAGTTTGCTTTTGCTTCCTACAAGGCTCAGTCCACCCTCTGTGTTATAGCATTTACTTAACTCTTCTGTAGACCTTTATATACACAGGTTATAGGGGGTCAGTCATTCATGCTGAATAGTGGGTACAATTATAATAGAGGCAGTTTATCTGCCCCTTCTTTTCAGTTTTTAAGGAAACATCTTTCTGTGTGCCCAGGTCAAATGATTCTCTGTTGGAATTCGCTGCGGGACTGTTCCCCTACCGTAAAACACCAGGCAGAGAGGACAGATCTTTTATACTAGGTTGTGTTGTCTGCACAAGGCAATAACTTTGGTCAACGATACAGTCCCAGAGGAGATGAGTAACCGTTTCTTTTAGTATTATTATACATTAAATGAGCTGTTAATTTTCCACCCTATTTAAAATTCATATATTTTATAGCAATAATATTTTATGTCTCACCTTTGCATTAAAACTTATCTTGGTAGCAGTTCCAAAGTTAATATTAAGAAGCTGTTTCAAACTCTTTGCATTGTTAAACAATCCTTATGTTTTTGCTGAAGTTTTCTTCACACATCCCTTTCCTCTGGAGTCGCTCCAGACTTAAACACCTCAAACCTCTCTGCAATATAGAGCGAGCTAATTTTGCACAGGAAGGACTGTATTGGTTTAGGGGAACCAGTTTGAGACATGTATATATATCTGTGCCGGCATACATGTCTGTGTGGACATATTATTATCCTGACACCTTTGTTCCAACAATTCCTCAATACAAAACTAGCCTTGTGTGTGTACATGCATATATCTCTCCCATCATACACCTATTACAAACTTTATTAAACTTCTAGAGTCACTGGAACTCTGCCACCTCACGGGTGTAAGGCAATGGCTCTTTAACAATGCAGTTATGGGAACAAATATTTTTGACAGAACTTGAGAAATAATTTCATTATTTGACAAGTTTATTCATTTCTGCAGTTCTAAAAATTCACTCATCTCTTTTTCCTCTAGGTATAAGCAAAAAATAGATACCTGTCATAACAAACTCGACTACAAATAAACTTCTTGGAAACAGCGCTAGCAAAATTTGAGCTATTTTTGCTCCGTATTTGGGTTATTTCACTTTAGTAGCAGAAATTATTTTCAGAGCTCTGGGAGCGATTGGAGAAGATCACCCACGCATCTCTTTCCTAAAGGTTGTCCAGCTCAGCTCTGCAGTGGTTGTAAAACGCTGTACTCACCGGTGTCTTGGGTTGCTTCCTTTAAGCAACATTGCAATGGCTTCAGCTGGATTAAACTTTCAAGGACTCTTTGTTGCCTAGAACCACATTGCACCCAAGCCCTAGAAAATACCGCATTACCTGGCTGTAAAACAGTGTAGGCAATGAGATGCAGGTGAAAGAAGTCATGACCACCTTTGAGTGCCTGGGCTACGCCTTTGCCATCAGAGCATGGAGAGCTTGCCACTTCCTGGGTCAGGGCTCATGCATCATCCACTTTCTGACTTCCTATGAAGTTGAAACTCAGACGTATCTTAACCATCACCTCACTCCCATGTTTCTGTAGAAAAAGTGTAGATTTGTGAGCCAGAGGTGGGTTACAGCATTAAACACATAAGTTTGGACACAGTCATGGCAGAGAGTTCATTTGAATCATCCTATGCATTACACTGGGGTGTGCCATACACAACGAACCAAAAATTCATTAAGTAAAGTATCGTCCCAGACTTAATCAGCAGAGCCACATGATGTAAGAGGAAAATCATTAAGCAGTGGTGTCTTCGGAAGCATCACGTTTGTTTTTGTGGCTAAACTTAGAAGACCATGTAGTGTCAGCACTGTTCAAACCTCTTGCTCTGCTTGCTTATCCATGTGGTCCAACATGCTGATAAATATCTTTCTTGCCTACCTCTACCCCAGACTTCAAAATTGAGTCCAGAAAGTCTAACAGAGTGAACAACAGTGCAATCAGGTAACCTCCTCCTATAACATTTGGCAGAATTGTCACAGAAGAGAACAATGTATGAAGGGGAATATATCTAGGACGATGTATCATATGGAAGCAGAATGGAATTATTCAGATCAAAATTAATGAGATGCCAGCTGCAGCTGTTCCTTCACCACCAAGCTGTGCTTCTTTACTGACAGCAAATGGCAAAGCCTTGGGTTTCTGTCATGTCTTAAAGAAGCTGCCATGTGTGTTTAATGACCCTAAATGGCAGAACCTTGGTTCTGTGTCCCAAGGCTGATGCCCACTCTCTATACATGATTAACGTGCTTTACAAAGAGTACTTCAGCCACAGAAGCCATCTAGAAATAGGAGAATAATTGGACAAAAAAGTTCTGAAAAGCACAGATGAAAGACTGGATCTGACTAAAATGTGTGAGCAGATACTGCATCTTCCAGTGAGTGTCTGGATTTTTCTTTCATGCATTTGAAGGCTCGTGTAAAACAAATCAGGAATAATAATAAAGGTGTTTACCAACTTGTAGATATAGAGGTTCGCAGGAGTAAATTACTTCAGACTGGCTTAAAAACTTTTGTGCTTTGTTCCAAGTAAATTAAAAAACATGCCTTTGAGCATGTTCATTAGTTTGTGTACCTCTTGTTCAGTCATCGATCTGTCAAATCAAACAAAAGTGGATTATGACTTGGCCAGATGGCTTGAAAAGATTATCTTTGAATACTAGGTGTCAGGAAGAAAAACATGGGAATCAATTTGTTGAATGCTTAACGTAGCTCATGTTTGGAATTACTGAATTAAGTCCTGGTCACTGGCCTCAACTGACTTCAGTAGCAGTGCTTTCTGAACTGAGTCTAGAAAACATCTCCTTTTTAGCCACTCACCTTCAGCTGTCAACATGTACTGGAACAATTGTTGTTACTGTCAGAACTGACATGAAACGTCAACTGCAATCCTGGATTAACTTCTCTGTGGATGTCTTACAAACTGGTCTCACTAGCAGTGATCCACTCTCTCTTTCTTATTTCCACAGGCTTAAGTTCTTGTTTTTTATGCTTTGGGGCTGTTTTGTTTCTTTGTTATTGATTTTGTTCTTTATTTATGGGTATTGTTATTTGCCTTTCTCTCTAAAATAGTGACTAGGCTGCACAGCACACATAAATTAATCTTTGAGCCTTAAAGAATGGGAGGAGAGGAGCTGTGGCATTTGGTAAATCTCGGATAGCCAATGCTTTGCTCTGAGAGGCTGCGAGCAGAAGGAAAGAATGGAAGCAGAATCTGTGCTTTGCTCAAGCAAGAACTAATGCCATCCTTCTTTACTGTCTGAATTTACAGTGAACTACTGACTGAAGGTTTCTTACATTACTTTTACTTTGCTGTAAGAAGGGCAGGAATGCTTCTGAACCTTGACATCCCACAGATGAGCCGTAATGAAAACCCACGTCAGGTGGTGCAACCTGCATGGGACATGGTTCCTTGAAAGCTTTAATTACACTAAAAGAATCTCCAAATACGACGAGAAACAGCAAATTTTATTTTCTCTGCTAATCTTGCTCTTAAAACAAATTAGGCCTAGGTGTGGGTTAGCAACCTGTGGCCAGTGAATCTTCACATCTTGTTGGGATGAGACCTCGGTACGCAGGCCCCTTCCATTCCCTCTGCAGCTGGGGCTTGGAAAATAGAAATCCAGATGTGCGAGTGGGTAGAGAAGGGTGGTGCAATGCCTGGGACCAAGACTTTGGATCACCATGGTGGAACATACCTTCCCACAAGCAAAATGTTGCCTGAAGGACCAACTTAATTGTAGGGTTAAAAAAGGGGCTTGTTTTAGATATTTTTATGATAACCTCAATTTATCATCTCAGTCTAATGAGGTGATAACTGTATCCTTCAACACATATACTGCAAGGCCAGAGACTCAATATTTTTACAGCAAATCATATCTAAGTGTAATTGCCAAATTTTTTCTTTTTAGCTTGGATAGAATGGCAGATCCACAATTTGTTGAGTTTAGTGGAAGTTTTTCCATAGATTTCTATGGGCTTTGGATTAAGAATGCGTTATTTGCTGAGCAGCGCAACACAATGTTCTGATATTTTAGAAGGAAATATTCACATTTAAATAGTAGCAAAAACCCAACATAAATTGTTATGTTTCTCAGCCCCTTTCTGGTGCCCTGACTGTTAAAGCAGAATATATATGTGTATATAAACTGCTGCCAGAACTTGCCTGCAGGACCAAATACTTCTTGCTCCTAAGAGAAATCCAGGTGCACCTCAGACAAAGAACTAAACACTTTTATTGCCTAAGATGGCAAAGGAACTGGGGGAACATTTCATTCAGTCCAGGTGTAGCGATCTGGGGGTTTTGTCCTTCATGTCCTCACCTCTGCTGATGGAAATTGGGCTCATGCTCACTGAAAGCAAAGGGCTAGAGTTTCATCTGGTGATACTTTAATAGCTCTCAGATGAGGTACCTTAGATGAGCATCAAGCCTGGTGGAGCAACTGCTGTAAAGTTCAGTGAGTGAAAAGAGACTCAGAGCCATTCATGATGGTTAATACAAGTTTGCTGGCGTATATTCATTACACACATATTATATAAACACATATAAAATCAGAGTTTGCACGATTTATATATACATATATCACACTTTAAATTAAACACATACAAATCATAGGTCAAGCTCATAAGAGGCAACACTGAAGTCAGTGGAACAAAAATGGCATATATAGACTTAGAAAACTTACTTCTGCTTTATCCTACTTGGATGTTGCTTGGAACAGAATTTGCTTTGGTGAGAATAGTTAGGTGAGTAATGACTGTTTTCCTGAGGAAAAGATTTGAGAATAGACTGTTTGAATCAGTAACAGAGCAATCTCTGTATTTCTGAGTATATAACCAGAGAATAAACGAAGCAACTATGATTTCTCATGCACTATATTTTTGTTTTTCATTTGGAAGAACAAGCGCACATACTTAAAGAACTCTGCCAACAGCAATAAAACACTTTGTGCCAGACTGCTATTGCTTATATTATAGTTTAAAATTGTGACTTGAGATCTATTTCTTTTATTCGGTACTTTTTGTTTGTGCATTGTTAGGTTTGGCTGGCTACAATACTAGTGTACTCAGGGCTGGCAGATTCTTTCACTCATTTTATAGTGCAAATATTCATTTTCACAAAGAAGTGATGCTTTTTTTGGCCCAGTGAATTCAATCTCTCAGCTATGCCTTATATACAATGGTTAGAGGAGAGAAAAATGGGAGGAGACTACTATTAAGATTTTTTTGTACCTATAGTTACTGTATGAAATGAATGAGGCTAATTAGAGGCTGACATTCTGGTGGCTCTTGTAAGTATAAGCCAGACACTTTTATGAGAAGAAAAACAATACTGAATAAGCAAACTTTCTTTCTTTCTTTCTTTCTTTCTTTCTTTCTTTCTTTCTTTCTTTCTTTCTTTCTTTCTTTCTTTCTTTCTTTCTTTCTTTCTTTCTTTTCTAACTAAAATTTTTATTTTTATTCAGTTTTCAGTGGAACGGGGTTTCATCTGGCAGAAATCAACAGTGTTATTGATCTAATCAGAATTTCTCTGGCTAACAGGGTTTACAGCGGAGAATCCTATACAGAATTTAAATTTCTCTTGTCTTTTTTTTTTTTTTCATGAAAATAGGGAAGCAATTTGCCCCTTCTGAAGAAAACAAAAAAACCCCAAACAGTAGAACAACAAATCCTTAGCAGTTTTTTCCCTAATCATCTACATCACAGGTGTGTTGTCTTATATCTATTTCACCTTAAATATACCTAAAAACCCTGAGCACCACATCTTGGGGAGCCCTTTGCACCTTTGGAGCACAGAGGTTGTCATTTCTTATAACTTGAGGTACCTCTGAGAAGTAAAATTGGAGTCACATATTTCAGAGGGCTCCACCTCCCTGCACAGCGCCTGCCTTGAAATACAAAAAGGTCTGCATTTCCTCCTGTAGTTTGTTATCTTTTAAAAAGTTTCTTCACTAATAGGTTGTACCATCTGTTGGGCAATTTGCCTAGATGCCGTCTTGCCAGCAGCACTCCTGTATTTAGTCATGTTGCAATGTGCACTAATAGAGTAGATAGGCACCTGTCTCCCTTTTCCCTCTCTTTGATGGGGTGGAGGGAGAAAGCCTTGGGTGTTTTTCTTTTTTCCTTTCTTTTTAATAATTTCAATCTCTCTCTTTTGCTTCCTCTGTGTAAAACGCAGAGAAGGTTCTGAGCCTAAGCATCTAAACTGATCCTTTAAAAAGTTTTTTTTTCTTTCTTAACTTTTCTTTTTTTAGGGGGAGGAAGGGAAAGGGGATGAAAATTGGAATTTTAAATTAGTTTCCTTTCACTTAAAACCATGCCAGTATACTCAGGCAAGTTTCTGATTCAGTGCTATTTGGTTTAGGGTTTTTTTCAAAAAGTTAGTGTTTCCTTTGTATCCAACCAGTTCTATCGAAAATCACAAGGATCAGTCAAAGTGGTGTCACAGAGAATAAAATGGCACCAGAGCTTTCCCACTGTAATGCTGGGTCAGATGGTCACCCACTGGCATTTGTGATGGCGTACTCCCCCTGCCCAGGTGCCAACCTGGTCTTTATCCCCCGTAACCTTGGCCAAGCGATAACCTCCCGTGGTGGTCATAATGGGTGCATCTAGTTGTGATGGTGGCATCCAGGGCTCAACGTGCTTTTGGGGAGACAGATAACAACACAATAGCTAAGGGCTAACTTGAGCAGTACTGGTACTGTGGTAAATAAGCAAATATGATTATAGGTCAATCATCTTGCCTCCATAAATAGTGAACAGCCCAAGAGCCCTTTGAGCTCTCCTGCATGGCAGTGGGCTGCACACCAGGATCTCCCCTTGAGCAGGGACTCCACTCAAAGTTACTTTCTCAAGATTCAGAGACCCCTTGCTGCAACAGGTCCTTGGTAAGTGATTAATAGCATGCTGAACTTTAAAATCCTAGCTAAGTGATATAAAGGATTGATTGCACATAAATAATCCTTTAGGCATAAACTGTTGACCAAGTCTGGGACTAGGATTGGATCCAGCCGCACCTAGCCTCCTTACTGGAAGGAGTTTAGATAGCAAGGGAGTCCTTTCTGAACCTCGTGACTCAACGGGAGGGTGTCCCTGGCATCTTTGTCTGACCCTGTCCCCTATGCCATAAATAACCAAGTGTGCCTTGCCATCACGAATCTTGTTAAAACACTGTTGCATTTACCATCAAACTGCTAAATCCCTGTTTTATATCAATAAATGTATTGCTGCTTCTCTCTACGAGTGAAGTGCATCACCCCATCTGCGACAGCATTACAAACACCAGCTGGGACATAGCAAAGATGCTCCCAGATTCATCAAAGCCCTGCACACTCGCAGGTTGTGGGACTGCTTGTCACTGCATAGTTACCATGCTACACAGGTGTGTGTCTTCTTCTGGATCTGTGATGCTGATAGTATCCTTTACAGTATAATCCAGTAACTGCCTTTAAATTGTAAATAATCTGATAAAAAATAGAAGGTGCCTCTGGATGGTAACGTTCACCATTCCTGCAGTGGAATATGCCATGGTGAGAGTCCTGTGTCCTTGCTGAGTAGCTGAAGCCTCCAATACCTACTTGCCCTAACTCATAGCTGGGAAAAGGGCACTACGTAGCAACGGCAGGAGAAACTTTGTTGGAAATTCACCCCCTTTTGTCTTTCGGGATAGTTTTTATTACACACACTGTGTTCCTTTCAGCTGGGAAAAGCAAAAAAAAATATTAAATAAATCATTTAAACACCCCATAAGAAATACAGCTTTGAGTTAGTAGAGTGAAACAAAAGTATAGCAGGACTCTAGGGCTATTATAAGGAGGAGGTGGAAAGACAGAATTCATCTAATTAAAAGTAAGTGGGGCAGATACAAGACAGAAGAACGCGTCTCCACTCAGGACAGTTGTCCCAATCACTCTTTCTTCCCTCCTTCAGCCAAAATGCTACTTCAAGTAGCAGTGCAAGCTGTAAGTTTTATAAACATAGTACTGCTCCCATCTTCGAGCATCGAGAGGGGTCAGGAGGAAAGCGCAGTACTTGCAGCTGACCTTTCAGAGCACTGTGTGGAAAAGTGATTGACAGCTCTTGTTTGGCTTAAATCTTCAAGGGCTATGAGATAGCATAACACAAAGTCATTTCTCATTCAGTCCCTATAGGCACATTAAAGGTTTCATATTCTTTCAAAAGTCACTGAAGTTACAAAACTCATTACATTCTATTTTAATTATATCCACTTTTTTCCTTTTTTTCACTAGGTAGCAATTATTGGCGAATATATATATTCAAGAGAATCTGCATTTTCTTTCTAGCCTGAAATCTAATATGCAGTTGCATTAAAATTAGTCTGTTACCAAGAGAATATTCCAATAAAAGCTAGTAATAATAAAATAATTCTGTTTGGATTTAATATAATTCCATATTAAATACATTAAGGGTTCTTCCGTAATCCCTTTCCTCCTTTGATATTTCTTTTCTTTTTTTTGGTGCTATTCACCAGCACAACTCATGAAGGCAAAATCTTTTCGGTGTCCTCAGAGTGTGAAGTCCGTTGTTGCATACTGGCTTCCTGGAAATGGGTTGTACTTTTAAACATATCTATGCTGACACTTGTGACTGACTGATCAGTAAACCCCTAAAATGGAAGAAGGCCCAGAGAAGATGGGTAAGGGCAATGTGCCCAGGAAGCTCAGGGAATAATGCTGGATGTGAGTAACCGCAGCTGTGGCAAAGAATCTGAATTTTATTTCAACACAAAAAGGGGACCGAGAGGGCAGCCTTTCTTTTAGATAAACAGCTATCAACAGCTGAGGGGGTCAACTGGTGGTGTAAATATTTCTCCCTGAGTTCATCAGTGAATATCTCCCTGAGTTAGCCAGACCACCATGGGGAGAGTAAATATGTGGCTCAGCTCAATGTAGAGTATAAAAACTAAACAACTAACAAAAGAATTTCAAAGGGAGCAATGACCTTGAGCTGGGTGTTACCCACGTATTCCTTCCCAGCAGTATCATGATGGTGAGCATATTATAGGGACCAGTAATAGGAACCACATTGGTATTGTGATTGAACTGTGTATTGCAATTGTTATACATTTTCCTAAGCGTAACTTAGGTTTGTATTGTGTTATATAGTATATTTTTTTATCACCGTTAAGTCAGAAATCCCATCCTTAGATTAGTAAATTTGATATTATACCTTACCCTCTCCACGTATGGAAAATCTAAAAGAGCTTGATCAGAAGGTACTGGACTCCGACAACGCTGTAGAGAAATCCTGGGATCGATCTGAGACTGTTGAAATGCAATTACTTTGGAAATGAGACACCAATAATGGGCAGAAAGCTAAACCAGAAAGCAGATTCTTGCAGAATTTAGATCAACAGAATAAAATTTCCCATGGTAGAATCTGATTGAAATGCAGTGACAAACTTAATAATCTCTTAGAAAAGATGACTATGTTTGCAAAGATCAGGGTTGTTCAGCATTTTTTCTTTAGGATTCACTGAACTGGCAGAGATGTCTCAACATTACCAAGATTGGCTCAAGGCAAAGAGGGATACCTCTAGAGTTGTGAATCACCAACTTTGGGGTTGGTAGGGTTTGGTTAGGTTTTTTTTTTGTGTTTGTGTTTTTGATTTGGTTTGGGTTGGGTTTTTGTTTTGTTTTTTTTAAGTTTCCCTTCGAAGTCCTTCATTTCTTTGCTTCTTTTCTACAGTATTGTTAGAGGACAAGATCCTGAAACACACTTATTCTGTCCTTGACAACATGAGTTGTCATGGCAGGCCAAACGCCAACAGCTTATCCTGTAAGGGGAAGGTGTAGCCTGGGCCGTTGGCCAAAGCTATCTTCCAGTCTCTGCTGTGGGCTACAACAGCTCTTGCCTATTGAAAGCACCTAGACAAGGTCACAGAGTCTGCAGACAGCTGGCATTTTGGGTGGCTGGTAACCAGATTTAAAGGACATGTAAGCTGCGGTGAAACACCACATTCTGATGTTTCATTTCTTACTTTAAACAGTCTATAAATGAAAATTACACTGTTTTTAATCTCAAGCATTTTGTGCTTTAATAAGAACAACACAGCCCTGCCTTTCTGCCTGTCCTCAGAGGTCAAAGGTTCATTACCACTCACTGGGACCATGTCTCATAATAGCATAATTTAAATAAAAGATTGTATTCACAGTAAGAACAGCTCAGGGAAAACTGAAAAAAAAAACCAACATAATGACCAATAGAGCAAGTGAATGTAACCCCAAACCTTGTGAGCCAGTACCTTTCATGTCCAAGGCTGAAATGAGAAAGGTGCAAAGCCTTCTTCCCTTTCACGTACATCTTCCTCACCATTCCCTTTCCTTTCAGACTGGCCTGTCATGGCAGATATCTGTTGCTTCACCTCTGCCTGCGGTGTGACTGCTTGCTGGATTGGATGTGTGTATGTCTTAAGATCCCACGGAAACCACAAATTCCCACTGGTTTATTACCATTATCTCCCTTGAAATTCCAGCTTAGGAGGAGCAGCTCTGAGGATAGGGCTAGAAACTAGAACTAATTGGAAAGAGAAACTGATTGAACCAGTTTCCTATCAGTCTATTCAGTTTCATCAGAGTGAAAATGCCTCATGACGTAGTGTTGATTTTAGAGGAGGAATCTCCTCCTTTCACAGGCACACCTTGAGAGACCAATCAAAATTGTTCAGAGTATCCTGAGTAGTTGAATGGAAATAAGTTGCATTTAGAGAAGCATTAGAATTATATTGGTATTTTATTATTATACCTGGTAACAGGATACATCAGAAAATCTTTAAAGACTAGTAAGATTCTTCAATGAAGGGTATATCCCACTCTACTCAGTGCTTGTCAGGCCACACCTGGAATACTGTGTTCAGTTTTGGTCCCTGTTATACAAAAAAGATGTGGACAGGTTGGAGACGGTCCCGAGAAGGGCCACAATGATAACTGAAGGACTGTAAGCCTGCCATATGAGGAAAGGCTGAGAGAACTGGGTTTGTTCAGTCCTGAGAAAAGGCGGCTTAGGGGAGACCTTATCACCATGTTCCAGTATTTAAAGGGTGGCTACAAAGAAGATGGAGATTCCCTTTTTAGAAGGAGTCGCATGGAAAATATGAGGGGTAATGGGTACAAATCACTCCTGGGGAGAATTTGATTGGACACAAGAGGAAAATTTTTCACAGTGAGGGCAATCAGCTGTCAGAATAATCTCCCCAGGGAAGTGGTGGATTCCCCAACATTGGACACTTTTACGATTTAGCTGGAGAGGGTGCTTGGCCGTCCTGCCTAGACTGAGCTTTTGCTTTTGCCAAGAAATGTTGGACCTAATGATCTTTGAGGTCCCCTCCAACCTGGTATTCTACGATCCTAAAAATGGAACATTGTATAATGCTTTTTTAGTAAACCTTTTACTGAGTTTTATTTCTTTGCATGCATCACAGCAGTGGGGGACATCTGGGTCCACTTGTTCCCCTGCCTTATAATTTAAGTTCCCTGAGATGGAGTTTGTGTTTCAATCTGGTTTTGCACATAGAGCATGGCATGAAAAGTCTTGGTTTGTGACGCAGGGCATATCTACACCAACACAGGTTTGGCTAGCGTTACCTTGGGTTGACAAGTCTGGTGGAGAGGTCTAGGCCTCCTGAACCTACTCAGTCAGGTGTGGGGGTTTGGTAGCCCTCGGCTTAGTCTGCAGCATGGCCATACTTGCTGTCTTTATGCTCACGTGAATGGGACTATGCAAGTGCTGGAAGGGGTCTTTCGCTTAAGTGAAAGCAAGTTTGGTACCACAAAAGACATAAGGTCCTATTTCCAGCATGGTTATAGAAAGAAGAGACAATGGAATAACCACCTTTCTGAATGTTTGCATTTTTCTTTTTCTTGTTCAGGGGAATGCAAGTACCTTGCTGAACTTGGTGGACCCCAACTTTGGAGCTCATTAGAGCATGCTCAGAGCTGCCATCCTTGGCCCTTTTCATGGAAAGGCAGGGTAGCAAAATTCCTGGTTCAGGCTCTGGCCCTGGTCTTAGCTGCCATGGTAAATCATTGTCGGAGACATGGGAACCCAAGACACCGACATCAAGTTTCTTTCCTTGACCATGGAAACATTTTAACATGCAAGCTCTTTAATACAAAAAAATGGTAGAGATAACTTTGACACTGTTCTCACCCAGTGTAACACAGAGTTATGTTTGTAACTTCATAGATACTGTGATGTAGTGCTACAGATACTGTCAGCTTTAATTATGTCTAAGTGTAAGGTGACATATTAAATGGCTAGCTCCATTTGTAATGAGGTTTTAAAAAATAGGTATTGTGTCTTAAGATATATTACCTATTCTTTTTTGAGTTTTCACTTACAAAAAAAAAAAAAAACCACAGAATTTTCAAATCAGATATAATTGGTTTTTGCTTTAGAAAAGTAGTCTGAATTACTCCATAATTGCACTGATGAAAAAAAAAGAGTTAAGGCTGTGGAAAGTGTAATGAAAGTACAACCTTAAAAGGATTGGAAGTTAATACCTCTGAGTCAAAAGACAGTCTTTTAACCTGTAGCCTCTGCAGTCTTGTCTTTACCTTACAGCCATTAACCCTGAGAAGTAGTGTTAATAATAATAATTAGCCTATGTTTTTATTCTAATGCACCTATTCTTTTGAGTGCATGGCAGAGGTGCAACTGTAAATAAACTCTGCAGCTTCCTCACCAGAGGCTGTGACCCCCTCCACGTGTTGTGATTAGTAGGTGTATTCATTGCAAAGCTCCCTTCTCTCTAGATTACACAGACACGTACTGACCGAAATGCCACCCCTACAGCAATGAAGTGTGACCTCTAACTTGTGAAACCTCATCTTTATCACCCAGTCCCTGGTGTCTCCAGCAAAAATAGTGCCTTTTCACAGTGAACAGAAGCCAGTGTTCTGAGGGGCAGGAAAAAAAATGGTCCAAGAAAACCTTTTTCTCACACTCCCTCATTCTCAGAAAACAGGTGTCAGGAGTGAGTCTGGGGAAGGGGTTTTGTGAAGTGAGAAACAGGCTTGTAAAGCCCACAGAGTGACTATATGTGGTTGCTTGTTAATTTATCATCCGTGTTCTCCTCTAGTCTTTCTCTTGAATGTCCAATTTCAATGGTAATGCTTCTGGATAAAGTCAAAGCCTCTTCCACATCCTGTGAGCTATGGAGCACAATTCGGATGCTGGATAATCAATGTCTTTGGTGGCAAAACATGGAAGAGCGTTTCTAAGATAGAGCCTTTCATCCAGGATCTTCTCTGTTGTCCTTCTGGTGTTACAATGAGGGTCCTTTTTTCTTATCTTGGAACACAGTCCCACAGGCTGCTCCTTTTAAATTCTGCAGATACAACGGAAATTTTTGCCACACTCCCCAGTAGTGTTGATCTCTCCATGTGCTTTCTGTGTAATCAACTCCTTCCAATATTTCTCCAGCACTCACTGGATATCAAGCTGCCAGCTCTGATCCCAGATCATAGTCATGCCTTATGTACACAGGGGAAAACCCGCCTGAGCGGTTGCAGCATTCGAAGAGTGGACCAGAATCATAAACACAGTTGGAAATACATTCTTTTGGCCACTGGAGGGCTCACAATTTGTTCATCAGCTCAGTAGAGAGACATGGGGAATGAGGTGGGAAAAGTGAGTGAAGTGCTCGGTTCCAGGGAGCTGTTACCTCCAAGGTCTCTGTGAAATGTTTAATGAAGTCAGACTTTACTTCCCATGTGATATTCCTGCATCCGTCACATGAGGAAGTCAGGAGGTAGATAGGGGTCATCTTGGGATTATCTGCAGTATTCACAAACCTCGGTAGGAAATTATCTGCTGCTAAGTGAATCCCTCTGTGCTCTGTTTTCTTGTGGCTATATTGCTTCTGGCTCAGGAGCTTGATCTAGTTTCTGCATTACACTGTGTAGACATGCTTTGAGTAGGAAAAGGGTTTCTCAAGTGTTCTTAATCACTTTGGCAATAAAGTTATTGATAACTTAATTTATTCTCTGCAGTTACCTGAGGAATTGCCTGCGGAAACCTTGCTTGGTCTGTCGGTACAATTCTTGCAGGGAAGGATTATATTTTGTTATTATTTGGCTGAGGGAACTAGTCAGTGCCCAGGCTTTGGCTGTAGTCCTTTAATCTGGGCCACTTACTCCATCACTCACCAGTGTAAGAAAGAGTTTTATGATCATCTGTCATGCCGTCTTGGTTTCACTCTGGTGTTTTACATTGCATTCCTAGAGCAATCAAAGCTTGAGTTTGGCTCAATCACAATTTTATGGTCTCAAAGCCGAAATCCCAGAGGAATCCCACGACAGCTTGTGTAGTGGAGGACATAAAACTAGATACTTAAAATGACCATGCGCAGCTACAAACCCACCACAAAAATAGCAGGATCGAGTAGTACATTTCTTTACCACCCAGTCTTCCTTCCTCTTTTTTGAGATGTTCAGCTGCCAAAGGCAGTGATACAGGCTCCTAGTAAGATTATTTTAAGGCTAATTGCTGCTGTAAATTGTAGCTTATGATTCCAGTCCTCTTGAAGTCAACCCACATTTTTCCCCTGACGTCAAGAAAAACAAACTTTGATTGCAATGGTTACCATATCAACTTCCTCTTAATTTGAGTTGCACTCCCCAAATAATTTTTCTCCTTTTATGATAATGTAGATATAGATGTTCATCTGTTCATGTAAGAAGCTATTAAAATATCTCCATATTCATCTCTGTCTATCAGTCAATGACAAGCATAGATGCATTAATACTGAGAGAGCTACAGTGGAATTCAATTAACTTATTAATAAGACATCAGGATGTTTTAGAGCCTGTTAGTGCTGTGCTTTGGGATATGATCCACACTCTGATAAATCTTCTGGGGTGTGTAGGCAGTGAGCGGAACGCATCTCCTTGTCAGTGACTTTGTGACCATGGATAGAGAAATGCCTCTAAATTAATTACAAATGGCTGTTGCTGTAGTTGTCGCGTTGTCAAGATTTCCAGTGCAATCAGAGCTCACATCCCTTCACGTAAATGAGATGACAGAGCTCATGTTGTCTACCCTCAAGCATTTAACATAAGTTCCTTGAATTGTTCTTTGGAGATGCCTACTCCTCTCCAGTGTTTGATGAGAGTACTGAGTCACCTGTAATAGACTTAAAATTCAAATTGGCTGAGTTCTGTCTCAGCTAAAGCCTCTGGTGTCACTGGCCCTACCTGGACATGTCTAAGCTACTCAGGCAAACTGGATCAGTCCTTTTCCTTAGCATGGAAAGCAAGTGGTGAGACACAGCTTGTACCCAGACAGCTGAACTCCCTCCTGTCCCCAAAGGCAAGTTGGCCTCATCCATGGAGCCTACTGGAAGGAGTTTCTCTCCTTGGTGATGTCCTGAGCCACGCCGGGGCATTGGCTGGAGGACTGCAAGGTGGATAAAACTGTTTCAGGACCATGCTAATAATGAGAAAATGGGCTGCCATGAGACAGGGCTTGAAGTATTCCCTGGCCTTGCTTCGTTTATTGCTGCAGATGTAGCTCCTGAAAGCAGTCTGCACGTCAATCCTTAGAGCCATTTCTCAGCACAGCGTCTGTCAGTTATGTTTACCTTCTTAATAGAAATGTTGTGAACTGTTGTAAATGTGGGAAAATATACAGTTCAGAGACTGGGAGGGTGGATCACGAATTCAAGCACTGAAGGAAAGAAACATCACCTTTGCAAAGAATGCAAAGAGCCCTATATCCTTCCTCTAAACCAGCAGGGGAAGGTTTGCACATACAAATTAAGTTAAATAGAAAAAAGCTTTTCCTTCAGATATAACCTGTTATGCACCTTAAAATATGCACTGAAATATATTCCCACAGACAGAATGCTATCATAATTCTAATTAAATTTGAATTCCTTATGGGACACTAACTTTTATATCAGAAAGAAGTTGTTTCCCTTTAAAAAAATTAATTTTTATCTAACTCCCTCTTCTGAGGGAAGTGCTGAATGCAAGTTTCATCATAAGATTTACTCACAAGAGGAGCAGCTCTCGGAGTTAAATCATACAAGGAACCTGCCCAGGGTATTGTTGTACAAGGACAAAAATAATTTACAGTTTCGACAAACGTCACTTGATTTTGACCACTGGCCTTTCAGGTTAGAGAAGCAAAGTCCCAGGGGCAAATGTGAGAAGCAAATTGAAGGGAAAATGTAGTGAAAATAATACAAAATCTGACTGGGTGGATCAGGTACTATTTATTCATTCTCAGATGGTTCCCTCTTTTTTGAAATTGATATTTCTTGAAGAGGGACGAAACGATGAAACTAGTATAGAATGACACTTCTAAGCATTTGAGAAGAGAAATACCCAACAAGTGCTTTTTACCAAAATGGAGAATTTGTGTCTGTACGTTCAGTTTCCAAGGACCTGTTCTGTAGTTATAGCCCTTAATTTCTGGGGGAATGACTTAAAATTACCTATGGAAATGGAGAAGCAGCTCCTCAATTTTATAGAACTAGTAGTTCTGGATCTTGGAACATTTCTGATGGCTTAAGCTTATAACATAAATTCAGATGAACTGCCCCCAAAAGATAAACAAATCATGCTCAGTAACAAGTTAGCTATTTAGGTAATTTGTGTTATCTGTTCAGAACAGTAATTTTTTTTAGTAAGTTCATTAGCTCCACAGCAGGGGACTGGCAGCTTTCTTTTATAATTTGAAAATAATGAACTGCTGTGTAATATATTGTGAGCGGAAATGGACATCCTGATGATGTGAATAGGGTAGGGTTCTTTTTCTGTACTCTCTAACGTAATGATCGCCCGCCTCTGTAGACACTTACAAAAATAAGTAACTCTCCTGAGTTAAATCAGTCTTTCCTGCCCTTCAGGCATCAGTTTTAATTTATAAACCTTTTCTTCACTGCATGTGAAGTTTGAGGACTTTGCTGGTGACCCAAACTTATACGTAGAATATCATTACACTACAAACGCATCCCTTATCTTTACGCAGACCAAAACAAAGGTAGATTTAATTCAATTTTACATCAGGATTCAGTGTTGACTGGGATAGTACTTGCTTAGGATGGAAGCTGAGTTAGTCTCACTGCCTTTATTAAGAGATACTCTGTGACTAATATGGAGGCTGGGGAAAGTGGGGAAGCAGCAGTTGTTTTGTTAGCTTTTTCATGCTGTGTGGAAAATGGGCTGAGAGATATGCAGAAGAAGCCAGACACTTTGTTTTAGCTGGTTAAATCAACATTGCTGAAAGAACCAGTCCACCTCAGGGTGCTCCGTGTGTGTGTGTGTGTGTGTGTGTATTTGGGGAATCGTCTTGTCTTTTTGCTTGAAATGTCACACAGTACGTTTTGAACTCACGTTCCTCCAGGCGTGAACTCTGCTTCCATACTCTACACCACGGGAAAAGGAGTCTCATTAGGGACGCCCTGAGCAGCTTAATGCCATCCTGCTCTGCTGCTCCTCTCTTTCTTCCCAGCCTCTCTGCTGGCCCGAATTGGCTGTTTGAGACCCTCTCAAAAATGTTCTCATTTCACTCAGTCCCTAACAAATCTTCCTGCAACATATGAGGTGAGATGTGGTATTAAGCTTACACTGTTACCTACTGCGGATTATCCCTCCTCTTTTGTCACTTTTTGATGGCAAAAGGCACAGCTGAATTTTAGGAACACTGAGGCAGAGGAATGGATTAAGCGATGCCCTGCTCTGTGAGCATAAGATGCAGACTGAAAACCAACATGTACTAACACAGCAGTGGAAACACCCTGCTCCCACCCATCTTCCTGATGGCAGAAGTCGTTCGTTTTGGCAAGTGTGGTGTGGTATGTTCAGAACATCATGTTTGGGTTATTGACCTGCTTCAGGCTGTGGTGACTGGATGCAAAGCTGCCATGATTTGCACATCTTATTGTCCCTTTTATTGTTTCTTGACCGTCCTTTTTGTTGCCCTTGTACCTCCCTTTCTTCACACAGGCCTCTTCCCAAATAAGTAGCTCAAACCCCCCCAACTACGTTTCTCCACTGGTCCCAGTTTTGATATATCTGTACCCTAACAGGGTATTCCTATCACCATTATTCTGGTCATCTCAGTCTAGCCTGTTGTTGCTGGGGTGGTTCCCCAGGCCTTGCCAGCTCCACTCCCTGAAGGTCCCCAGTGCTCCCCTCCAGTGTTGGTGGGGTTTGGCTGTCCCTTCACATAACTGTCCCTTACCCATTGGTGAAATGTCGTCATCCCTCATGGCACTGCCTATGATTTTGTCAGCTTCTCACACAGTTTTCTATCACGTCTGGCAATTTCTCATAATGTCCAGTAGTTTTCCACGTGCTGTTGAATTAGCTTAACCTCAGGCCATGACCTAGACATTGGCACTCAATTCCACTGTCCATGTCAATCACAAAGATGTTAAACAGCACTGGTCCCAGTACCAACCCCTGAGGAACTCCACTCATTCTGGCAGGTTCTTGGTGCCACATCCCTCTTATGTAAATGAGACTGTCTCAAAAAATGCCCAAAGTTTTGAAAACCAAACTCATGAGACCAGATGAAGGTAAGGTGAGGAAATCCCTTGTAAGAACAGAAATTTCCTCTCTCTCATATGCAGTGGTGGTTTTGTTCTGAGTCAAAAAGAGAGTTCTCAGAGCATTCAGATGGGACTTCCGTCATGTTTTTGGGAGTGCAATGGGTCCTCTCTGCCCCAGGACAGTAGTAAAGGATCTGACCACATCCTGATACTGGATGTTTAGGTGGGGAGATGGTGAGTAGGACTGATCCCTGTGCAAGTTTTAGAAGCTTTGATGTGTCTGTGATACTACTCAAGACCTGAAAAACTAAAATTCTGGATTATAAATCATCTACCTTGAAATTAAATGTGTGAGTCACTCAGCAACCACGTTATTTAGTTATAGCTGGCTTTGATGGACTTTTCTCTGGTATTTATCTCATTTCATTGCAATTTTCTTGACTTCTGGGAAAAAAGGCAGTCATTTTTAACTCAAAATGGCATTGAATCTGTAGGCAGAATTCCTTTTGCTGTCAGTGGGAACAGGATTAGGTTTGCAGTGGTTACTACATCAAATTTTCTAATGAAAGATTATTACAGTCCCTTATTAACTATTCCTCTTTCGTGATAATTCAGATATAGCTGTTCATCTGCTTGCGAAACTCTTAAATATCTCCAAATTCATCTCTGTCAATCAATGACAAAGTGAACTGCATGAATACTAGGAAAATTACAATGGATTCAATTAACTTATTAATAAGACATTGGAATATTTTATAGCCCAGTAGCAATGTGCTTTGGGACATGATGCATTCACTGATAAATCTCACAGAGTGCTGGGCAGAAAATGGATTCCTTCTCAGCGATTCTGAAGTCACACTTAATCGGACAAAATCAGATATATAGTTCTCAGCTGCTGCCTTACGGAACAGTGATGGTGGAAGCTGCAGATGAGATGTTTTGAAGGATTGGGCACTTTCAGCTGAAATTTTGCTTGATTAGAAGAGAATTTGAGTCTAAACCCTTCAAGACACAGACTCCATTTTGATTTGTGTCTATATATATCAGTTGCAGCAGAGATGCTCTTAAGGATATTTGTGAGGCAGAGTTACTTAGACTCGTGTGAATCTTTGACATTACATAAATGTTTATAATTGATTGATCTAGTAATACAGCAGTAATACAGACTGCTAACCACCACACAGATGAGAAAAGTAAGATTCATAATGTGCAAATTCTGAGGAAAGTGGAATTTTATCTCTGTTAATCTGTGCATGTTTTTATAAGTACTGACGGAACCAGTAGTTTTCTGTACCATGCATTAATCCTAAATGTCCAGGATATTTATTAATCTTGTAGAATACTGATAACTGACATCTTATTTTCTCTTTTATTTTTCAATATCCTAGGCTGCTTTCAAAGCTTCTTACCAAGGTAGAGCTGAAAGAACTATTGCTAGTGCTCAAATACGGCGACTGTGTTTGCTGTTTTCTGAGAGATGAAGCAGAGTGTTTTGGCCCGAGGAGGTTTTGCCAACTACCCACAGCAGAGATGGTGAAATTCAGGAAAAACATTAATCTGAAGGACTGGGGTGGGCGGGAGGTTGGGGGAGGCTACTTATGCACACACACACACACAGAGATCAATGTAGCTAGCGTGTATACTTTTTATTAGTAGTATCACCATTTGATTAACTAGAAATGGGCAATCATTTCCTTAGTTGGATCTTTTTATTTTGTGAGTTCCTAGCGTGGTGAGTTTGCTTTTCTTTGCAGACACACATTGACTTTTGCTCCCCATCTGTTGGAAACTATCTATGTCTACCTGTGAGCTTGAAATAAAAAGAGACAAGGTCTGTTCTTTGCCAGTGGGATAGGTAGCATGTCACGGTTTATGTCCATACGGCTAAACTTGTTCTTAGAGCAGGCTGGCCCTGATCCTAATGCTTTTTGGGAATAGTGCCTCATTCGTACTGTCCTTGAATTGAGCCTGCATATTGTCGGGGAGCATGCTAGTTAGCATGGGACGTTGCATGCCTTTACTTTAGCTGAGCCCCTGACTCTGTTCAGAACTGGCTAATCAATAATTCTCTACGGGCTGTTCCTTCCTTTCCATTCTGTGTAGTTTTCATACTGCTTCATGACTTGTGAGTGAAATTGTTATCACTAAGAATGAAAATCGGGATTTTAAAATGTGCTACAAAATTACCTCACAGCTTTCCAATATAATTGAACTAATTAAAGGAAATAAATGCACATTTTTTCCAGTATTTCAAGAAGTTAATTTATTTCTAAAAGTAAGCTGCATTGACACTTAAAAAAAAAAAGCGTATGAGAAGTTTTCTGAGAATTGCAGATGAATGAGTAAAGACCCTATAGTAAAAACTTTAGAGAGGCTTGTGCAGTCACAAGCTACAGGATCAGTTCTTGATTTCACAAATACCAGAACCAGTTGGACAAACACTCAGCTTGCTCTCGTGTTCTGGAGAAAAACAGCCATGTAATCTGGTCCAAGATCAGGAAACCTCAGCATGAACAATTTCGCCTCTGCCATTTTATGATTTACTGTTTTTCGGATGGAAGGGCTAAAGGGAAGGGATGGTAAGCTTTGTAGGCTCCAATGCCCAGAGATCTTGCAGGTTTATGAAAGAACCTGTCATCAGCTGCCCCCTTGTATCCATGTCCTGGTTTGCGATAAAACAGAACCAACTTTCTGTTCAGTGATTTTACTTCTTATCTAGGCCTCTTCTAACTCTCTGAAATTAACAGCATATTGTGCTGAAAATTGTTCATTCTTAGAGTGATAAGACTAATGTTCATAGTTCATGCCAAGGAACGGTATGCAGGGAGACTCTTGCTGATACTTATTGTTATAACAACCAAGGTCAACTAATTTTGTATTTACCCTATTGGAGGATTGGAAACGGAAAAGGGTAGAGGGGTCCCACACGCAGGGAGGAGCAGACAGGACAGGTGACCAAAAACTGACCAACAGGGTATTCCATCCCATTTGCCCCATGGTCAGTATAAAAGCTGAGGGATCAAAGGGTCAGTTCTTTCTTTAATGGCCGACATCTGAGGAGGACCCTCTCCGTTCTTCTGTTATTGATCCCGATCTGTGCGTTCCAGCTCTGGAACCCAGTTCCCACCTGTCGCCGAGTCCAGGCTGGGACTTCCCCAGTGCCTGCCAGTGACATCATCCAGGGAGCTTAATATGGTTTTGTATATACTGTACCTGTTTCATCATTTTTCTTTTTATTTTGTTATTAATATTTCATTAAAGTAGTTTAGTTTTTTTCTAAACTCGTAAATCTCTTTATCTCTCCTCCTCCTCTCTGTGTGTGAGAGGTGTGGGGAGACCATTTGTCGCCTGCCATTGGCCAGTTTGTCCAAAACCATGACAACCCATCATGCTCAAACAACTTCTAGTTTCTTTTTGCAACTACAAAACAGTTTGCTGGGGATATAAAGGAAACAAGAAATGTATTAAAAAAATAAAAGAATCTAATACTTGGCCTTGTTGTTCTGGTAGATGCTAAATGTTTTCTTTTTTTTTCTTAAACTTGTTTTGGAGAAGCAATGAAAAGACAGGAGAATACACATGAGATCCTGGCTCTTCTAGATTCAATGGCAAGACTTGCAAGGAGGAAATTTTCAACCATTGAGCTTTTCCAGGTTTTCCATATGCATTTAACTTTGTAAAAAAGTGAACCGGTGCCAGAACTTCAGGCAGTACAAGCTGGATTAACTGCATTTAATCAATGTATCTGTTTCAATTTTCCTCAACAGAAGACCTGGCCCTCGGTTTCAAAGGCAAGAGTGATAATTTTAAAAACATAAAGTTTTATGTGAATCCATTCTGCTGTTATTAAGGAAGGTGAAAGCATTACACGGGAGGGAGTGAAATTAGCTTTGAAATGATTTTGCATACAAAATTTTGCTACAAGCTACTTAGACTTTTTTTTCCCCTGGCTTGTTTTTAGCAAAAAGAACATTTCTTTCTGTGTCTGCTTTGAAAAAGCTTGATCTGAAGAAGACCAGAACTTACAGTTTCACTCTGACAACTATGATGTGCTTCCTGGATGCTTGGTCCAAACACCACGAAGTGCCTTCATTACCCACCCCCCCATTCCTGTCTTTCCCATCTTCTGTAACTTAAAACATAGGAGCAGTGCTTGATCACCTTTGAACCGAAGCTGTGCGCTTATTACCAGTTTCATAGCCACAGCTGGGTAACTGCTTTCCAGAAGGAAATTAAATCTGCATGGAAGAAAGGGAAAAATTAAGGTCGTTTAAATAAACAAGGTATGTTTTCTCTATCTGGTAGTCTTAGGAACACAGAAATTGTCAGGCTGGATCATGCTCCAGGTCTGTCCAGCCCAGCATCCTGCCTCTAACAGCAACCAGGACGGGCTGCCTCGGAGGAAGACACGTGAACCCCCAGCATACGCAGACATGGCATAATCTGTTCCTCTGTGATGTCTCATTTTTACTCTTTGGAGACTTGTATTGGGGTAATTATTGTAGTTCTGGATCTTGTGTTACTGCGTAAACTTCCTTTTCTTTGAATGGGGGTTTTTCTCATTTTTTTCTCTTTTGTCTGGGACAAAAGTAGATGCAATGATATTCCCATATAACCACAACTGAAAGGGAAATACGATTAAAATCTTTCACTGACGGCTATGGACTTTTCAGATCAAAGAACAGCAAGTTTCACGGGGACCATTTTGTAGCTCCCGAGACACAAGTGAGTCAAGTGCAGGTGTTATGCAGGTTTCTGTCACATGTCTGGTGACAGGACCATACTGGCATGGGGACTTCAGGGTGGTGCCATCATACGGAGGAGGTGAGCCAGCGGGTATGTGTGGGCCTGCTCCTAAAACAGCCTCCACGCTGAGCTCATCTCCATCCTGCCATGTCCACCTCAGTTGTCCCTGCTCCTCACTGTGAGGAACCTGTGATGTGTGCCACAGCTCACAGAGTTTTCTGCACCACCTAGAGAAGGGTTGGCTGGCCCTGCCGTATGGAGTCATGGGTTGCAGCACAGCGTTTTGTCCTTCTAAAAGTCAAAGAAATATATATGCTTCCTGAGCTTTTGGCACCTTGAGAATTTCAGCTTTTTAGAGTAATGCCATTTTCTTTAACAGGCAGCCACAACTAACATTCCTATTTGAAGAATACAGAAGTCACAGTTCTCTAACTAATATTGGCTAATTAACCAAAGCGATCTGTTGTTTTGATAAGTCCTGCCAGAGGAGATTGAATAAAACTCCAAGCTATCAAGACAGCCTGGACATAAGAAGCACATGGGATTTTATTTCCTTTATTACAGGCTGTGATTTTTTTTCCCATTGATGAACCGAGACACGTATGTGTATCTTAAGCTACCTAAAGCCCTCAAAACCCACTGCTCAGCTGCTGATTAACTCAAGAGGGTTAAATGCCTAAATTTCCACTGTTGCACATATACAAAGCAGCTTATGTGCTGATCCTGCTCCATATTTTATGAGCTTCTTGGATCCCTCACTCAAACTGCAGCCCCAAACCTGGAGTTAATTCCTCTTGTCAGTCTCCCGTAGTCCTCCTCAGAGCACTTCTCAACTGGAGACTGTTCCCAGCATGACGACTCCTTGGCATGTTACTCCAGGCTTGCTGAAATCTTGCTTCCTATTCAAATCTTCCACAAAGCTCTCTCTGAATAACCTTCTGAAAAACAAGAGACCCCATTTATTATAGTTAATGGGAAGGTAAGCTCCTTTTTTAACTTCAGTCAAATACATACTCTGTTCTCCAGACTACTCTCAGGCGAGCTAGGCCAGGACTTGGAGCAGGTATCCTGCCTCGCAGAACTGCCAGGGCCGCGATTCCCCAAAAGGAGTCAGTGGGAGAAAGCCAGGGGGATGTTCTTGGTTGTACAAGGAACTGAACAAAGATAACATATTAATTGTCTTGAGGAAAAGCCATGTAATAAAACTTGTTGTATGAAACTGAATGCAGTTGACCTCATCTGCAGAATTATATTTTTGTGACAGCAATTTTTTTGGAAAAAAAAATTAAAATTTAATATTTGTTTTTAGTTTTCCATATCTGATTTTTTTCACAGATGTCAGTATAATAAAAAAGGGTCTCTACCAAAAATTTCCAGCTCTACTGTACATTTAATAGCTTCCATGACTCCTATCTGTACTGAGAAATGAAAAGTGAGGTGACTTCTCTATAGATAGTGCAGCCGTTCATGCATACAAACATCAGCTTCTTTTGTAAGCATGTACGATCATTGCTGCATAGAGGGTGAGAATTATTACACCATGATGTGTATCCCATCCGCTTCCGAAACAGATGTCACCCTAAAGCTGTTTCTTCACTTTCTCAGGGAGTCTTATAAGCTTACAAAAGAAGTTAATCTATTAAAAAGCTCTGCACTGTTCATTCTACTTCAATTCAAATGTCCAAAGACTCCGAGCTTCTGGCCATGATAATTTCTAATACACGCTTTCTTCTATATTACCAATTTGCACGCATATAACCTGTAGGTTATCTGTAAAGAAAGCTGGTGTTTCAGCAGCAGTGTGGATTACGTTCAAGTGCAAGAAGCAAAAGGAGTATTTTCCTCCCTAGTAGTCTCCATGCTTCTGATTTCCCGTAGGCTAATCGCTGTCCCTCCCTTCTCTCATTTGCCTCTTACATTTTTTTGGTCATCAACCAAGGGAAAAGTTTAGCTGCGACTTTATATCCAGGTACTTGTAAGGAGGTAATAATTATTGTAAGCACATGTAGTACTTAAGAATACACAGTTTTTATAAGCTCTGCTGATGTAAAGTTCAGCTCTTTCAATTAATATTGTCTACTTTCAGTTAATACTTCCTGCTTTCAGAGGCAGGACTGCCACTCACACCCCCCATACATTTTCCCTTGTTGTTATGTTGCCATCACAGAAGCAAATCTACACATATTAGCCCTGTAGCCCCACATAATTAATGCGTTTTGAGAAAGAAACTTCATGAAAGATCAACCGGAGGCTCAAGCCTGGAGCAACAGCTACAGGACCGGTTGAACCTGCAGACAGATACAATGGTGTCAACATGGAGCATCTGAACAGCTGTCAGTGAAGAGGTGCTGATGGGCTGTTTGCACCTACGGCAGCCTCTGCATCTCAAACTGAATCTCCACTTACCTCTTCTCCCAGCTTTCCTTCTTTCTCCCTCCTTGTATAACTCTCTTTCCTTAACTGGTCATTTCTTTGTATTTATCTCTGCTGAATTCTCTTCTCTGAGGTCATCTTGCTCTCTTGTTAGGGCAGAGACCGTGCAATGCCCAGAAACATCAGACCTCCATGTGTCGTTCATCCCCAGGCATCACTGTGGTAAGACTGTTAATAAAAATATTAACAGGTAGAACCAGGAATTTGCTTTCAAAGCATTGATGTAATTAAACTGAGGAGCCTCACATACTGATATAATTGAACTGAGGATCTTCATGTACTTGCTAATACAACAAACCGCAACTGACCAGAAGTCAAAAAATTTGGTCTTCTGAGTCTTTCTGTAAGCATACAACCATGTACAGTAGCTTTGACTGGATAGTAATGATGGCACACTTCAGAGGAACCCTAACAGTATTCAACCTACTTCCAAGGGAGGCCTGGGGCTCCCCTTTCCACAAAGTGCCCAAAAGCTGTGAAATTACCTGTATGCACCAGTCCTTGATATTGTCTTTACCAGCTTGTTACCTCTCTGAAGCAGGGACAGCTCGGGTGCGCCTTAACTGTACAGTGCTCACCGATGAGGAGATCCTTGCCCCACGGGGGCATCAGTGGATGAGATTTTAGAAGTCAATTAGTATCCTTGCAGTCTTCAGTGCCCTGCTGTTCGTTTTCCAGGACATCCAGGTGTATGCTGGAGTTACCATCAGTGAATTAAATAAATCTGATACAGTGCAAGAATGAAACCCCTGGTAACCCTGGGAAGCCAGTTCAGCCAGAACACCATCAGACCTGGAAGTGCTGCACCAATGAATGAGAGCAGCGAGAAAAGGATCGATGGAATCACATTTAGCAGCAGTGACATCAGGTAAGCAGGATATTTTTTAAAAAACATTTGAAAACTGGAACATTTCATCATCTTTCATCCAAAAATCACTGTTTTGTGGCAAGATCAATATTTTGCTCTTGGCAGGTATGAGCAGAATAAGAGCACTATGTCTTCAAAATAAGATATGTCATCATCAGAAGACCACGTAAATCCTGAAAAACACAATTATTTTGAGATTTTTAGTCCTGAGCTTATCAGTTGAGAAGTCACAAGAATTCATTTATTTTGAAAAACAGAATTATAGGTAGGATCCTAAGGGGGTTATGTTGGGGGTGAGTGGGCTGTGGGGTGTGTAGGTTATAAACATTGATACCTCAAAGCATTTAGTTTTCAGCAACTGGAAAGAAAACTTTCCAAACAAAGTTCTCCTGAAATTTTGATCACCAAACTCTGAAACACTTTCAGTGTAGAGGTTTTTTTTAAAGTTTCAGAGCTTCCAAAGGACACAGTTTGGTAAAACTGAAATATTTAACCTAAGTTAAAAAAAAAAATAAAAATTGTGCAAATAAGAAAAAATTTCTGGCCTGCTCTACTATTAATAAAAATGTCATATGCCATGAAAGATACAGTATTTCCTAATACTTATGTGAAAGTTGTATCTGGGTGGCACGGTACTGTTTAAATTTGCTTAATGTTGTATGCTAAAGGAAGGTTCTTAGCTGTGTCCTTCGCCACGGAGGTTTTACTAGCTGCTAATTCAGTCACTGTTAGCACAAGGCCAGAGCCCGCTGCCACAGTGCTGCTCTCCAGCGCACAGAGGTGTCAGGTTAACAGTGGATTTTATGCCTGGAATCAGTCAGCAAAGCCAACCTTTTGTTTCTTTTCAAGATAAATTATTGGCATTTAATCTATCCAAGGTTTCATATTCATAAAAGAACGGATAAATGATTGTTAGGTTTTGATTGCATTTTAGTCTGTTTATATTAAGAAATTTTTCATTTACAGTCTTATATTGCAGAGAACTGTCTCTGTAGATTTACCCCGGTTTTATTCTGTTTCTCTATAACTTTTACTGTTGACCACTGCCAGAGGCAGGATAATGGGCTAATTGGATCTTAGGTTTGATGCTGTACTGCGTCTTTTATGTTCCCACAGTTCCTGTATTGTTTTATTGCCATTGTCTTCTTCTAAATATGTAGTGTGTAGTCCTGTAATCCTTGTTTCTTGCAGACTCTGTGTTTCACCATAGTGAGAGTAAGATTTTGTTGCCTAAAAATAGGAGGTTAGCATCATTTAATGCACAGAGGGGTATCCTTTCAGGCTTCCAGCTGCCTCTCCTGAAGGCTGCAGGTCTTCCAGACCTGTCCCTCTGCGTGTGTTTAGGACAGTCTGGGGTGTCCCAGATCACACTAGGAACCTGTAAAAAGGCAGCTGAATCCTGCCCAGACAGTTTTACACTGTTTTACATGTTACACAGTGTCTAGCGCAATGAATCTCATATTCTGACAAGTGACTCTGGGTGCTATAAGCAATGCTACACACTTGGTGAGACAGCCATAAATGTGAACTTAGAAGAGACCATGGATAGATCAAATCTGTGCTGTAAAATGTCTTCAGAGTGGAAACATTTCTTTTCTTGTCAGAATTTGGCAAAGGCAAATACTTCATAGGAACAAATACATTTTAATTTAATTTCATTTTGAAAACAGGATAAGAATGATCTCAATAAAGGACATTTTGATTGTCTGCCTCCAAATGGTTTTGTTTCCATTTTAAGATGTTATTTTAGATGTATGTACACAAAGTGACATATGTCCGTATGTCTATATTATGTCTAAGTATAACGTATGCCCATAATGCAAGAGGTGAAGTTGGAATGGAAACTTTGATTTGTGCTCTCATGGAACATTTGCATCACCCTGGAATTAATTTACTTGCATTTCATTTTGTGGGAAATTTTACAAAAAGTTTCCCTTTTGTAACACAAAGAATTGTGTAGGAGGGCTGTTACTTGGGAAAAAGATGAAGTCCAGCTCCTCACCAGCTCCATGGCTGTAGAATCTCCATAACCTGAGATCATCATGAACCAATTAACGAGCATCTGCCACAGTGCTTAGATATACTGTATCCTGCTTTGCAGCAAGTATTGGACGAGGAGGGATCTTGGGATCACTTTCTTATGATTCTGTGGCTCAATGTGTGTTCAACCATGAAAATGTGGATTTACCCACATAATTGTTGACACAAAACTGAAGTACCTAAGTTAGGAGTATCATGATTTTAGCCTCCCTATTTAAGCCACAGAAAAGAACCTGAATAAGGCAATTCTGTTCTAAAGTGAGTTGAACTGGACTCTGAGCTGGAAATGGAACCAAAAATGATATTTTTCTGTCACTGCCATATTTGGTTAGGATCATCTCAATTAATTTCATTCTCCGAATATGAATTCTTAAAGATGTTTCGGTGTTTTTTTTCCTAACCAAGCAATTGATAATGAGCAGCTATCTCTTTTATCACATATATTTTTAACACTAGGCAGAACTCTCCCTAAGAGCTTCGGTGTTTGCAGTTAGGCAAAGCTGGTTACACAAAACCTAGGAAGTATCAGTTACTAAAAACAAAAATAGAAAGGAAACAGATTTATACACTGTTAAGATCTGAGTCATCTCTAGATATGTCCTAAATACATTCAACAGAAAATACTAAATTAAAGTCATATGTAAAAACTTGGCTCAGTGGCCCCATTGGCTCAGCAAGGCATGATATAACTGAGATAGACTCACTTGTTGGATGTTTAACACAGACAAGACCTTTCTGAGCCCTATGTGTTGAATACTGTTAACTGAATATTACACTGAATTCGACTTAGGAAAAAATGGGACTATTCATTCCGTCAAAGTAAAATCAGTTTTGGTAGAAAAGCTAAGCTATAGAAACTATAAGCTCAGGTACTTTGCTTAACACAGATGAGGAGAAAATGTCACGCATTTTACATGATGTCAACTTCTCTACACCGAGTTGTAATTTTCCCTGCTTTGGGAATTAAAGGTTTTTCACTCTGATCTGATTTTGCAATGAATGTATTTGACCTATGCAAAAATAAACAAGAACCACCATCCAAGTCATTATTTTGAATACTGAGAGCCTTTACATTTACATTTGCATTTAAAAGCTTTAAAGGCAGTGAGCATAAACACATGTGAGTAGAGCAAAGCAGTCTAACTGTAACATAGGACTCATTAAACTATTTTCCCTGGTTTTTGAGTGCAAATGATCTGTGAATACAGCCGGGAATACATATATATAAATATATATATAGATATATGTCTGAAGTGATTCCCCAAATGTTTCACACAGACAGCTTTCAGTTGATGAATTCGTTTCAGACTGGGGTTTTTTGTGCTGCTGGTTTTGAACATGTTTTTTCAACCAAAGTTGTTGGTTACCCAAGTGACACGTTAGTGTTTCTCCTCTTTATATTGCTCTATGAAACACGTATAAGCAGGACAAAGGCTTAATTGGTTTGACTGTGGTGTAAATATTCAAAAGAATGTTGTAGGGAATATCACTGCCATCAAGCTTCCATTGTTTGGAGAAAAGGAGCAGAAGGGAAGGATAACCTTGTGATTAAACTAGTGGACTGTGACTCTGGAAATCAGAGTTCAATTCCTGCATCTAAATGTATTGTAATACAAATAACTAAGCCTCATCTTTTAGTTTCAATTTACGTTTCTCTTTCCCCATCCTCCCGTTGCTTGGTTCAATCCCTTTGTGCCGCATGAAGGAGGATACTGCAGGTTAACAGTGAAAGGTTAACGCATTAGGGAACATGCTTTGAAATCAAATGACCTGAATTATTGTTGCGTTGAAATGACCTGAATTATTGTTGCATTGATTAGTATGCAAGAGATACTGTGTGTGAGTCAGCATCATCCTAAAACAGCCTCATCTAAGTGGAAGGACATAAAAATATTCACCCCCTGGGCATTTTGAAAATATTTTTAGCTTCATTGGTATGGAACCAATATCCTCAGGACCTGGAATTGAATGTTCTTAACAGGAGGCAGAAGAAGCAAGTGTAGCACAATAACAGAATGTGACATGCCATTAGCAGAGTCACTGTGATTCATGCTCTTCCTCGTTACCCAAATAAATGTGCAACAGTCAATAACAGAAATCTTCCTTTTAAGACCAAAGAATTGAAAAGGATAGACTATCAGGGCTAGATATCACTGATTTCAAGTCAGTAATTGAGTAACCTGACAGAGCTGAGAAAAATCCTGTGTAAGCAGCAATCATAGATCTCCCAGTTGTAGGGAGTCACTGTTATTTCCTATGGGTTAGTGGAAAAGAGAGAGAACAAAGACTGCCAGGGAACAGACATGTTTGGTGGCAGGGGAAGTGGGAAGGTAGGGAAAGTCATAGCTGAGGGAATAGGTTGGGCACCTGATCCCTCCTGGCAAGAGGCAGAAGGAGGAAACCTGTGAGGGATGCTAGTTGTACAGCCCATCACACTTTTTAGCTGAACAAGGCCTCAAGAAGTACAGAAAAGAATGAATTCTGTCTTCACTGGATAGAAGAGCGGTAGGCATCAGTGACAAAGGGGTGGGGATAAAAAAAGATAAGAAAGAAATAGAAGGAAAACTTGGAAAGATGGAGAACTCCACGTCTGATCTGCCACAAAGAGGCACTGTCTCGAGCATTCTCTGACCAAAATCCTCACTACATTGTCATGACTCCTATTCATTTGGAACAGGAATAACATGCGCTGTTCCCCCCCAAACTTGTTTTATCTAGAAGTATTGGACAAATCAAAAGCACTACCTCCTTTTCTCCATCATCTCTTTAGACATTTGTGACCACAGCCATGCCACTTCAGCTTTGTAGAGGTGAAATGAAAGCTTGTGTATCAGAGAATGACAGTCAGCTTATTTCTTTTCTGTTGCTTTTCACAGGTCGGTGAGCCTCAGCTAGCCTCAGCAAAGTTGCTCTTCGCTGTACCTGATTTCCTTTCTCTGCCTTAGCATGCTGAAGAGCACCCTTGTTTCCAAAGAAATTTGGTGATGTCCCATAAATGGAGCTTATTCTTTGCCCACACTGGTAGGAGACAAGGATTAAAGGGATTTCTTTTCCCACGGTTACCTCTGGTCAGTATGGCATACACTCTCAGATTACACTTCACCACCACGAATACCGGTAATCCCATCTCCAATGTAATGTAATTACATTGTAATTGTAATGTAATGTAAATGTAATATACAATTAACATGAAACAAATGAGAATGACAATTTAAGAATAGAACAAGAACTTAGATTAAATTTATTGAGACTTCTTTTTGAAAAGTTTTTTAAAAACAATTTATTCCCAGGGTTCATTTCAAAACTGATGAGAATTGTTTTTTTAATCTATTCAGTATTTTTTGGCTCATAGGATTTTTGGGGGGATGGTGGTTTTTTTTGTTTTGTTTTCTTTTTAGCCAGTTCTTCTCCTGATTGTTTTCTCAGCTGATTATCTCCCTGAAGGTTTGGATGTGGAAATGACCATAATCCACTCACTGCTGTTCTTTGGCACATATCAGCTGTAATCCATAAAGTTCTAAGTTTTTGAACAAAATAATTCATTCATTTTGGATCAGGGTTAAGTAGTTTGCAAATTTCTTAAACAAAGGAATGCATTCCTTCATCATTTGTGATCCATGTGGTATTTTAGACGGATAAGCCTATTGTGAATATTTTAAAAGATTTTGTAAAACAGTACGAACAAGAAAATATACATTTACACATGTTGCTAAGCCAAATGTATTGCAGTTTCGCTAAGCTAATCAAAAGCATCACAAAGCAATGATCAAAATGAGGTCACAACCAAAAATGAATCAATGAGTTCAAATCATTAAACTTTTAAACTAATAGGGCAGGTAATCAAATCAAATTAGGAGTTTGACACTATTTGAATTAGTTTAAGTTAGTTTTGCCTTGGAAAAATACAAGGAGGAGCTAGGTTCCTTTCATTTATGGTCTCAGCTGCTGCATGTACAAATATTTCTTGGGAAGGCAAAAGACAGGATGGAACTGTACTTAATCTAAGTGCAGCTTCTCTCTCTTAACTTTGCTCATCTGAATGTTAGACATCAAGTTTAAAGCCATTATGTAGTCCTCGTAGAAGTGACAGAGAGGCACAAAACAGAGGTCTGTTCTGCCTTTCTAATCTTAAACATTCAATTTAAGGCAAGGTGAATCGCCCTTTGGAAATCTCTCATTCTGCCTAATTTGTGCAAAGAATATGTACAGGATTAGCTTGGACTAGACAACTATTTTAGGTATGAAAACCCCTGCGTTAGACATCTAACTTTTATTTGGTTTTTAAGGTTAGGTAAAATTGATCTGGGCCTGAGCATTTGTTCTAGGCTTAGCCCTTTGACAACACAATTCAGAAAATACAAGTGATGAAGTCCTTTTGTTCATCTTAGCGGAGTGTGACTAGATGAATGCCATTTGAATGTCTCCTCCTTAAATCTCACTGCTCCGCATTATTGTGGTTGTTCTTATTCCACCCCCTAACTTTAGAACAAAAGAACCTTTTCACAGACTTCACACAGAGGTGATGGATAAATCATACACATTAACTGCTTTTGAATAACACCATTTTAACTCAAAAAATCTATTAATTCTGTGCTGTTTACTTTAAGAAAATTATTTAAGGCATTGTTTATGCATATGCTGACACACGCATATAATATAATTGAAAAAAATAATAAGGAAAAAATAAAAGATGAAGGCAATTGTCATCACACACAAAGAGACTGAATTCTACTTCATTTCTTGGGAGCTTGCACTCAAGTAGATGTTGTACTTTGTTATCTTTATGTAGACAGTAGATTTATGGTCAGGATTGGTAACGCATTTGGGATATTTTACTAGGCTGCAGGTGACTTCTGCAGGCTTTCCTAGCAAGGCAGGTCCCTCATCTTTCCCTTTCCTGTTTAGAGAAAGGTGGGCGGCTTTGTCTGTGATTTAGAACAAAAGAGAAAGACCCATCATTCTTCTGCAAAGGTTTGACTTTTTCAGGCTGCTACCCTGTTTGCTACATTCTGTGTGTATGTCTGTGGCTTTTGGCCAATTATGTGAACACAAATCCTCACGGCTCAGTCCTTCTGTAGAGGGAAATCTTTAGTGCACGATAAAGAATCCCATGTCTGAGCATCCCTAATGTTTGCAAAACCAGCAATATTGATTGCAGATATAGATATTCAGATTGGATTTATCAGGGGAAGTTATGATGTTGACCACCTACCTTACAATGATGGGTGTTATACAGTTGGCAGAAACTCATCGTTTATACAAATACTTAAAATTTGCACCTACTAAAAAGCATTTTCACATATTTAACACCTAGGCAGTTGGGCAATTAATATCGGGAAAGGCATAACGTAACCTTGTTCAGCATTAGCCTGTTAAATATTAGGTATCTAAGGTATTTATTTGGTTTTTTTCTACAATCTGTAGAGAATGATAGACCTCTCTATAGGGCAATTTGTCCTGTCTGATTTAGACATCTGTCTTACTGTGGTACAAATTGTCATCTGAAAGAACCTGTGTTTGTATTAACTGTGGAGTGAGTCCATGTAATTAGCTTAGGCTTGGTATTTAATTTTTAGATGAGAAATATATCCAAGGGTTTCTGGCCAAAGTTTCTCTTCATTTTTCTGTATATGCCTTCTTCATACTGAAATTTCCTAAGCACAATTCAAACCTCATCCCACCTTCCTTGTCAGATGCAGAGCTTAAGCCAACTAGCTCTATTTAGACATCTATATTGCAGACATGTAGTCATTCAGTAGCCTAGACGTAGGTTTCTAGTGCCATCTGAGGTGCCCCAGGGTATTCCATGTGGCTCTGAGTAGTGCTCCTGTAGCTCGTGTCATATCTGTCAGCCTATTGTGGATGATTTGGACACTCCAAAGCGTTGCAAATTTCACCATATGTTTGGGCAACTGAACAGAGCCTGTAGGGTGGAAGGCAGTTCCAGATTAAGACATTTAAATTCAGAGGCCTGCATCTAGGTGCCTACATGTGAGTTAAGTGCCTAAACTCCTGCTTTAGTCAATGAAAATTTAATCACTACACTGGAGCCCGAAAAGCGATTCAGCTGACCCATTGGCTTTAGCCAGACTTTGGAGAAATTGAATTGCTCTAGACTCTACTTCCTATATCCACAAGGGACTCAAGGCCTGTGGCTGGATGCCAGACAGAGAGCTTAAGGGCATCTCAGATAGCACTAGAGGCTTATGTGAGGACAAATGAATTGAGTTAGTCTGTGCTGCTGTAATAGGAGCTTGGACACTGCTTCATAAGTAGACACCTACATGCAGGCATATTAATTTAGTAGTTTTATCTCAAACTGAATCACACGCTAAAGTTGAAGGAGGTATATCCCATGCTTGATATCTGGGCACATGGCTACAGGTGCTAGATATGTAATTTTTCTCATGATGAACAATGAATTGCATGTGCATAAACATATTTCAAAAGCTTCAAACAAGATGGGCCAGTAAATCACTGTCAGAGCTGGAGTTTATGTGACCCAGGGTCTGAAACAGTAGACCAAAATCTAATAGACATCAAAACAAGCAAAAATGACAGCGTGAAGCTGAAGGCAATTATTGACTTGAAAAAAGATATGAATTTAGTGACTGCGCTTGATGAGGCAGACCCAGCAAAGTCTGTGAGCAGCAGACAGATTGATGCAGATGAATGGTGTGATGACTCTGTGTTGCAAGGAAATACTGAACAAAGAGATTAGGAGGCGGAGAAAGAAGCCAAGTAGAAATACATCAGAAAAAGTTATTTTGAAAAAGACAAAGGTGCCAATTTTGACACTGTGTGGGCTGAGGCAGCTTTATGGACCGACTATTTGAAACAGGGAATCATTTATCGTTTATAACCCTTAGCTCATGCACAGTAAAAAACATTCCCTCTACCCAAATACATAGATCTTCATGTTCATTGCCAATGGTTCTGCTACTTGAGGAAATATTGGCAAGGGAGATTGACAAATGCAATTAGCAAATATAGCATAGACTGGTTTGTATCAAATATTTTGAGACAATTGCCCTTGAGGTTAGCGGGGAGAGTCTTTTGGCTCCCACTAGGAAAGCTGGCTGGGGAAGAATGAAGGAGGTGAAAATAATGCCAGTCCACACTAACGACCCATCGGGAGTGCCGTATGCTCCATACTGCGAGCTGTCAGGGAACCTTTAATTCCAAAGAAATATGGATATTCATTTATGTCTTGCATGTGTCAGACACATTGGAGCTGACATTAAAAAATCAAGCTAGGCAAGTGCTGTAGTGTTACATCTTACATTTAAATCATTGTGCTGGCAATAATTTTTTATTTGAGCCTATTGGGGTGTGAAAAATGCCTGGCCAGAAAACTCTTCCATGTCAAGGCTCTATTAATAAAAGGAGATGGTATGGTGACTGAGACTGACAACTTTTGTGGTATGTTTTGGTTTTTTTTTTAGGGGGGGGTATAGGATTCTTGGGGAGGCCTAGTTCATGGTTCTTGCCAAAAAACGTGAGAGAGAACAAATGTTTTTACAGGCAAAGCAGGGAATTAATTCACTGTTTTGTGTTATATGATAGGGTCATTACATCAATGCTGGCTGAAAGCATGGAGAATACCTTATTCATGCTTTTCTTGAGAGTTTCATCTGCTGGGAAACCATTCATGAGAACCCTGCACACCTTTCTAATCTCTTTCCCATGAGTAGAATTGGACTAACACAGAAAAGGTTGGGGGAGGAATCCCGCATTATCATCCAACCCATATATTTACTTGCATGTTTTCCACAGCCATTTAGAAGTCTAATTTTACAGTAGTACCTTCAGTTCTAGGTTGAAACCTCAACCTCCTTATGCCAGATTTTGTACAGATACACCTAGTATGTTAATACAGCCTGGAAATTAGTGGGAAGAAAGCCGGCTTATTACAGTAACAGTTGAGAAACTGGTACAGAGAAATATTGAGACTTGAGTACAGAGAAATTGGAGCCTGGTCTAAATCTATGTTAAACAAAAGAAAAAAATGATATGTCATACTTGAGTCTAATCACTGGGACATATTCCTCATTACTAGGTAAAATATACTCATTGGCAAATTGGTGCATCCAAGATATTGTCAGTCAGTCATGATTATCGTACATGTGATTCTGTCTTCACAAGGTGCTGAGACTCAGCTGTTAGTTAACACCTCTCCTGCTGAGAGGAGATCACTGGCCATTTGTAGGGCATTAGTGAGGCAAGAGCCAAAGGGAAATAAGTTAACTTAAACCACATACATTACAGAGACATAATACTACCTTATTTGCCTAATTGGACTTTTTCAGATTGCTTTTGGCTGGTGGTTTCTCCTTTTGTGAAGGGTGCATGCAGGGACTAATTTTTTTTCTGACAACTGCCATGCAGGGAACTAAAAGCCACTTTGAAACTCTGCCAGGGCACATCTTTGTGTTTGGGTTTTGCGGAGCCACAACATCATTCTTCTGTGGATGTTCACAGAATCATAGAATCGTAGGGGTTTGGAAGGGACCTCTGGAGATCACCTAGTCCAACCCCCCTGCCAAAGCAGGGTCACCCAGAGCAGGTTGCACAGGATAGGCATCCAGGCAGGTTTTGAATATCTCCAGAGAAAGAGAGTCCACAACCTCTACTGGTAACCTGCTCCAGTGCTCTGACACCTGCCCTTTAGATATTGACAAGCATTGATGAGATCCCTTCTCATTCTTCTCTTCTCCAGGCTAAAAGTACCCAAGTCTCTCAGCCTTTCCTCACAAGAGAGGTGCTCCATTCCCTTGATCATCTTTGTAGCCCTCCACTGGACTCTCTCCAGTAGTTCCCTGTCCTTTTGAACTGGGGCGCCCAGAACTGGACACAGAAGGTGGCCTCACCAGGGCAGTCTATAAGGGGAGGATGACCTCCCTCGACCTGCTGGCCATGCTCTTTTTAATGCACCGCAGGAGACCGTTGGCCTTCTTGGACACAAGGGCACATTGTTGCCTCATGGTCAACTTGTTGTTTACCTAGGCTTCAGTGAAGCCTTTGACACCATTTCCCACAGCATTCTCCTGGACAAACTGGCTGCTCGTGTCTTGGATGAACGTAAAATTTGCTGCGTAAAAAACTGATTGGATGGCTGGGCCTAGAGACTGGTGGCGAATAGAGTTAAATCCAGTTGGTGGCTAGTCACAAGTGGTCCTCAGGGCTCAGTACGGGGGCTGGTTCTGTTTAATATCATTATCAATGACCTGGAAGAGGGGACTGAGCACACCCTCAGTAAATTCACAGATGACACCAAGTTGGGTGGGAGTGTTGATCTGCTTGAGGATAGGAAGGCTCTACAGAGGGATCTGCTCAGGCTGGATTGGTGGGCTGAGGCCAATAGTATGAGATTCAACGAGGCCAAGTGCTGCATCCTGCACTTGGGTCACAACAACTCCATCTAGTGCTACAGGCTTGGGGAAGAGGGGCTGGAGAGCTGCCTGGCAGAAAAGGACCTGGGGGTGCTGGTCGACTGCGGCTGAATATGAGCCAGCAGTGTGCCCAAGTGGCCAAGAAGGCCAAGAGCATCCTGGCTTGTATCAGGAATATTGTGGCCAACAGGACTAGGGAAGTGATCGTCCCTCTGTACTCAGCACTGGTGAGGCCCCACCTTAAGTACTGTGTCCAGTTTTGGGCCCCTCACCACAAAAAAGACAATGAGATGCTGGAGCGTGTCCAGAGAAGGGCAACGAAGCTGGTGAGGGCTCTGGAGAACAAGTCTTATGAGGAGCATCTGAGGGAGCTGGGGTTGTTTAGCCTGGAGAGAAGGAGGCTGAGGGGAGACCTTATTGTTCTCTACAACTACCTGAAAGGAGGGTGTAGAGAGGTGGGGATTGGTCTCTTCTCCTATGTAACAGGTGATAAGACAAGAGGAAATGGCCTCAAGTTGCATGAGGGGAGGTTTAGATTGGATATAAGGAAAAATTCCTTCACTGAAAGGGTTGTCAAGCATTGGAATGGGCTGCCCAGGGAGGTGGTTGAGTTGCCATCCCTGGAGGTATTTAAAAGTGTAGATGTGGCCCTTAGGGACCTGGTGTAGTGCTGGACTTGGTAGTGTTAGGTTCATGGTTGGGCTCAATGATCTTAAGGGTGTTTTCCAACCTAAATGATTCTATGTTTCTATGATTCTAAAATCAAGCTGAGATTAGGCAGGAGTACATGAGGGATGGCTTCCCACAAATATCAGCTGTACTCTGTAAGACTTTGCCCATGTGACAGGAAGAGGCGTGAAAATATTGCTCTCTAAAGGGCAGAATTGTGTCGGCAAGTTCTCCATACACTTAGTTTTCGGTCGTTAGGTAGGACTCTGCTTAAATAGGTCATGTCATTGTAGGGAAAGACTTATTTATGCTGGCAAAAGAGCAACATCTATTTTACTGTGCAACTAACTCAGCAACAGCTTTTCTACCTAGAAATCTTCTGGGCTCATATCAACCTAAATGCTTGTGTGGACAAATAGAAGCTAAAGGAAAAGGAATATGAAGGATTAAGGGGTTAAAAACCCAAACCTAATCACCCTCCAAACTGTCCTATGCATAAAAGCTACGCATTTACATGGTTTCACTCACCTGTTCAATTCTCTTCCCCCTACAGGCCTCGCTAACTAGCGAGTCCAGCACACCTCATTAGTATTTATATTCTATTGAGTGCTTCATTAGCCTTGGCATTGTATTAATGATAGCTGGGGGAAAATAACCCAGAAAGGGAAGCTTTAAAATGGAGACTACTTAGAATGTGATCAATCGAATAAATATATAATTTCATCTAAAAGACTGGAGGAAAAATTGACCTGAATGTGACTCCCAATCAATATAATATATGGAAATGAATGGAGGTATCTTTGTTCACTGTTGCCCTTGCTGTTTTGCTGGTGGAGCGTTGATCATGCCCGTACCACCTTTTTGTTTTGCTGATGGAGAGGATGTTGCACCGTTATCCCATTTATTGACAGGAGTAACTGCTGGCCTTTACGTTTTCCATCAGCGGGTGCCCGTTCTTACAGTCCCTGAAGGCTTAGCCACATTCCAGCCATGCAGAGAGCGTGTGCATTACCATTTCTGCTGATGGACTGGGCAAGGCAGTGGGGGGTTGCGCAGGCAGACTGTCCTGTGCAATGCCCTCCATGCTGACACGTGGAAATCCTCCAGACGTGCTCCATAGATGCAAGGGTCTACGTGCCTCTGTGCTCTGCATGTCCGTGATCCCCACTCTTGATGTGCCCCAAGAGGGAAATCTGCACTTGTGTGTGTGTATGTGCCCATTATCGGGCATGGACTCTATAATGAGATAACCTAGTACATGTTCACATTTAACTGGTGGCATAACTACCTGTGTTTTCAGAGCAAAATCTGCAGTATTAGTCCCTGCTGCCAGAAAGAAAGGAGGGGAACAGGTCTGAGAGCACCACTCTGGGACTTTGAAGACTGCAAGACTTTTCATCTGCAATCCACTGTGAGACTGGGAGTCTTTTCATCTCTCTGTCTCAGTTTTTCCCATCCTCCTCCAGTTCTTTTCCACAAGGCCTTTGGGAACCAGGGCTGCTTCTTTGTATACGTTTTTGTCTTCTTTTTTTTTTTCTTTTTTTTTAATAATGTTAGTCTGATCTTGAGTAGAATTTTACAGTCTTGAAATTCTAGTAATGGCTAATAATGATAAGAACTACAGTGCACAAACAAGTAGCTGCTCCAAAGACTGATTAGTTACTGATTAGTGACCATATATGTTCAAACATTAAATTTTCCTTCCTGTTTAAATATTTCCTGGAACATACTTCTATATACTTATACTTTTTTTTTTTTCCTGCCTTGGACAGCTCAGCTAAATTTCAGTCTGCAGGGACTTCATAGATAGGCACATAGTAAGTTTTTCACATTTTTTTATTCTACTTTGCTCATGATATATGGCTTGGTTACTGTAAAGGAACGTCTGGGAGTTGCATAGGCTGTTTTTTAAAGAACGTTCCTCTTGTCACTGTTATTGACATGAAATGGTGTGTGTTTCAGCACTTAATTGGTGCCTTAATACTTTTTCAGTGTTCAGCACTCTGCAATTCTGAGATTGCTTTCACTTTGGCTGTGTACAGGAAAATGGGAACGTTGAGGACTGCGTGTCATTCTTATATCAATAATAGCTGGAAGCTACTACACTCAGGTCTTAAAAAAAAATTATGACACATGAGACCACTTTGTTTTCTCATCATGCCATGCCTTGAACTGACATGAAATCATGTGTTGTATGTGTACGGGAGATATTGCTAAAGCAATGAGGTTCCTGATCCATGCGCTCCTCTATTGATCTTGCTGACACTGGAAACAGGAGAAAAATAGCATGCCGTACTTTTCTGAAGTTCCTCTGGAGGGGGAATATAAAAAACCTCACATCTTTCTCAGTTAAAGCCTTCTGTTTTCTTTGCAAAGATTTAACATTGGATTTCCACTCATGTATACTTTATGGAAAGGACCTAGATGAATTCAGAGTGATTGCTCTCCTTGAATGGGATATTCCATGTACAAGTTCAATTTGACCCTGGACATATTTTTGCAAGTCAAACAGAAATCGTATTAAAACATATCCTCTGCAAGGCTGCCCTCTGCATAATGCAATCAATATTGTTTAATTAAAGGATGATACTATTGATTCTAATTAAGCAAAATTGCCTACCTCATTCGTTTACAGTTCATATGTGTTCCTAGAGACAAGATGATTTACCATATACAAGAGAAACACACTGACTTTAAAAAAATCTCAACTCCGGCACCCAGTGCCTCATGACATTTTTCTCTTGATGACTGGACAATTTGATGTGTATAAACATAATTTTAAAATAATAAATTATGTAAGTGGGCGATCCAAAAGTGCAAACATAGAGTTTCAGAAAATTGAATTTTAAAATGTTGGAATCATTAGATTACTGAAAAAGCTCTGCAGCTATTAATGGCACACTTTAATACAGCTTGGAGCTAATATTTTTCACTCCAAATAATCTGTCAGGAAATCGTTTCTGTGAGATGTGTGCAAGTGTTGTAGGCTGAGGTGTGCTAAAGAGGAAAAACTTATGAGCATATTTATCATTTCATTTGAAGAGAGGTATCTTGTTTATATTGATACAGTATGCAATCTAATATAAACTGTGGAATGGTTATTTATATTCCTTTTTCATGATGGGAACTGACATGTAGCCAAGGATTAATGACCTTCAGTTCTCTGAAAAGCTACATTTTAATTCTCATTGGGTGATAATTTAAAGAGGCCACTATATATGGGAATATTTTTGTGTTAACCCCTAGGGTTAGGATGGCCTTAGGATGGCCTGCTTAATTACACTTTTTTATGTTTTCTTTTTTCTAGGAAGAGCCATTAGACAGTAATTAGAATATTATGATACAGGCTGAAAAATATATTACCCAAGGGCTCTGTGTATGATTTTGCAGAGGAGATATACTATGTATCAAAGAACCAGGAGAGTAATGGATTTGGAAGACATTAAGCATAGAGCATTTATGAGAAAATTTAAAATGAAACAAAAATAAGTGAAAGCAATGAAAAGCCTGCTGCCATTTAATGAAAGCAGCGAGGTTTGTAAGTGTCAGCTGGTGTACTTGATTTATTTCTGAGATAGACCTGATCTGATTTATTTTCCTAGTAACGCCAGCAGATAGGCTTATAAGAACGGCTGTGTTATCATCTACATGGAAAATTTCAGCAAAGCAAATGTGGAAATTCCCAACAGGGTTTCACTGATACATAATTTGGAGCAATGCAGTTACAGAGGGTGGGCAATGATGTGACAAATAGTACAGTATAGATTGTTTAGGCAGATACCTGGAATACTGAAAGCTTGCCAAAAATACTGTTGCCATGCCGGAGGAGATGATATAGTTTTATACAAGCCTGCTTGACTTATCGGTTGTTTGAAATAAGCTTTGATCTTAAAGCTAATTTTGCTGAGGGGGAAACTAGTAGCCATGTGGTAGCAAATGAACTTCAAATGATTAGTTTTCCCGGAGCTGGCCATTCAGTAAGGAGATGTGGGTGATTTTATGATTCATGCCCTCTTATTTAAAAACTGAGCAATTAAAAGCTATACAGTACAGTTAGCATATTCCTTCTTTGTTGCAAAAACAACGGATATTGTGCAGTCTCTCTACAAGCCCTAAACCTGCAGGGATGAATTTTGAAAGTAGCCCAAAGACACTGGAGGCATGCCAATGTCTTCAAAACTGATCAATCTATTCATATGGCTGCTCCTGTTCTTTGGAAAGTTGAATGAATAAATGCGAGAGGAAAACAAAGTTATGAATGATAAAGGCTCTTTGGGCCCTCAAGCTGAACAAAAACCACCGTAATTTGTTTCCTAAGTTCTATTTGAGAGTTCTGGTAGACTAGTGAGGGACTGTTTGCTGACCGGGACTGACGCTAGTCATCTGCACTGGGTTTAATAGATAAAATAAGCCAGGGCTGGTTCAGCAGCAAGGGACAACTCACACACATATGACTTAACTCTTTCTCCTAACGGGGTGACGTTTTCTATATATTCAGGTGAGTGGGAACTGTCACCGGGCTGGTCTGTGCCATCCCTCACTGATCTCAGGGGTGGTCTGGGAGCATGGACACAGGCCATGACTGTGCCAAGGAGCTTACCAGCAGTTAGCTGGCACAGATGATCTTGCACCAGTGCTTGAAGCTGTGTGTTCATCCTGTGTACGTTTTTGACATAGGTATAACCAGGGTCATCATCATCTCCTTGCAATTTTGCCACTTAGTTAAACCAGGTAGAAAAGTGTTGATTCTGTCTCCTGCAGTACCTTGGTTAGATTCAAAGCACAGCAGATAAAGTCAAGCCACCGGAGAGATGAAAAACAGAGAGCTATTATCAAGAGATCAAGATAAGGGGTAAGGTACCTTGTTATGTTGCATCATGTATCTGCAAGTTTCTACTTATATATAGTCAAATTGTGTCCCCAGATATAGATAACCAAGATGAGTCCTTACACAGGTACAGACCAGCACAGAAATTAAACTGCTTGAACAGAGATACAATCCCTGTAGGAAGTGAGAGCATTGGTTTGGAGGAGGCAGTGATATGTAGTAAACTCAAAGCCATTTGGCTGATGGAAACATTTTTCAGCATAATATGTACCTTATCTCCAATTCCACCTATTCTTTGTTTGCTGCCCTTGTGTCTTCTGCAGGCTGCAGCCAGCTATCTGATTACAGTGATGAAGAGAGCTGCGTGGCACTGAATTTCAGTCGGGCATTGATCTTGCCGGGAATTAGTAAAAAAAAAATAATAATAATCAATTGGTCACTAGCCAAAAAAATAGGATGTAAGCAGCTCAGAGTTACTGTATGACGTGTCAGCTTAACAGGTGCTCTGGATAACTGACTTGACAGAACATAACGGTTGTTGTGGAGAGGCAGTAATAGTATTGACAGGAACACAGAGGCATTTAGAAAAAAAAGGAAGAAGCAGATTGAGACATCCATGGTGACGCCAGAGCCAAGCGATTTTTTAACACTTTCTGAATGAGGGCCACTGCATCTTTGCCACTGGAAGGCTGGTCTGTAGAAAGAATAGATACCTGATATGTGGCGTTTGATAACCTGGACCAAATGCTTCTATGTAACCAGACAGAGACAATCACAGGATAATTTGGGTAGATGAAGCAAAATCCTCAGTTGTAAAAATAATAAACAAAGCACCTGGGGCTAGGGAAGAGACCATTATAGTTCTCATTAATTCAAAAACTTAGAACTCATTATTAATCTGTAGATTCAATGTATCAAATCATTCTGTAGTTTATACATTGACTTACAGGCTTGGCTTGCCCCGGCGTGCATGAAGAAGGGAAAGCTGCCAAGGGCAATTTTATCCTCTATTCTCTGGAAAGCACAGATAATGTGCATGCCTAAAGCTTAATCAGAGAGGCTGAAAGAGATCTGGTCTCAGCCTTCCTCCCTTGCACAACTGCTGGGGGAAGCGGGCTGCATTGTATTCGTTCCACCATGGCCTCGCTCTGCTTTGTAGTACACTGGGCAGAACCGGGTCCTCTTGTGTACAATACTGTGGAATTGCATCCACCCTCACTGTACCCTTAAGCAGAGCATACCAAGGACACATGGAGGGCTGTGAATCTTCAATGTTAGGGTTTATTTTGGAACAAACTATGAGGATGACCTATGAAAAAACCCTTGCTTTCCATCTCCTCCAAGTCTTGGCAGAACTATTTTCTCCCCAAGCTTTTCAGTGGTTTCCCGTTTTCTGTGGGTACTGCAGGCTCCCTTATGGCCGGGACTCTCCTCTCCTGTGTCTTCCATGTCTCACCCAGAATCACAGAGGTTTGTCCTGGCTCAGCATCCTCAGATACTCTCTGGGAAGGTGCCCTCGTCTTTTCTTCCCAAAGGGCTGCACACGCCCCAGGGTGAAGCAGAAAGGAAACTGAAGCAGGAATGGTTTCAAACTGAAGGAAGGTAGATTTAGGTTGGATATTAGGAAGAAATTCTTTACTGTGAGGGTGGTGAGGCACTGGAAGAGGTTGCCCAGGGAAGTTGTCAATGCCCCATCCCTGGAAGTGTTCAAGGCCAGACTGGATGGGGCTTGGAGCAAGCTGGTCTAGTGGGAGGTGTCCCTGCCCAGGGCAGGGGGTTGGAACTGGGTGATCTTTAAGGTTCCTTCCAACCCAAACCATTCTGTGATTCTATGATTCTATGAAAATGAGCACCCATTCTACACTGAGCAACAAAATATTGCAAGTCAGCAAAACATATCCATGTTCTGTCATGATCCATATATACACATTTGTGCAACTTCTACACAACATAAGAAAACAGATATTTTATCTCATCCTAAATGGACTGGGTGTAACTGCTTAAAGCAAAATGTACTGAAGTGTGTGCTTATATTTATGAACTATCTCATTTTCTATACAATCTCCATATGTACTAGTGCTTTAAATAGCAAAACCACCTGGGCAGTCTGTCTGTAGATTTCATCTACGCTACGGGGGTGATGAGCACTGTGTATATCTCAATGTGCCTCTTCATTTTAGGAATAAGATGTAGGTGTGCAGCACATCTCTGTAAAGTCTGGTTTGCATTGTGAACCGTGAATTGCAAGTGCACTGGAATGGAAGCTCATTTTTAAGAGAAGCTTTTAACTCCAGATAAAAGAAGTCAAGGTTTGAACTATATGTTTTTGGGTTTTTTTAAGCAGAAACCATTGTGTTATTATTGAAATACACTGGGCCAAATTGATCTGCTGTATAACTAACTCCCTGATTCCAACAGAATTGCAGCAGGGAGAAAACTGTCCTATTTTGTCCAGCCAAGTGTTGAATTCCAGCCTGTTATGGTCTTTTTAGTTTGCAACAGGGTGATTTTCCCAGCAGTAGGCAGGAGATTATCTGCTTGTTTTTTTCTAGAAACCTCTTTTATTTCCATGTAACAGCTGAGTTGTATTTTCAGTCATGTTCTATGTTGGCAATTCCAATGACTGTGAAAAAAACACGCACACCCCCCTTTATTATTTTTTTTTTATTATTTCTTTTCCCATGAGATTCAGGACAGGAACTGTCCTGAGTGACATTTAGGTGTAAGTTTCACAGGGTTCAGTTGAGTTGCTTTATACTCCAGGCTAAGATACCAGTATCTCTCAGTACTCTCCCATGCCCACGTGTACCTTGTACTGTCATTCACCCACCTCTACTCTCTTTTCCCAGACTCATATTTTAGGAGCAGCAAAAGGAGAAGGAAAATTGGATTCCTTTCCCTCAGCTCTATGGGACTGGGTGATGGGCCCATCATTTCTCCTGGACTTCAGGGAGGAGTAGAAGCTGTCAGGATATGTCCTTCTTTTATGCTTTTCAGCCACTAGATGTCTCTGATGCTGTAGAAAAAATCAGGAAAAAAAAAGGCATTTGCACCCTGGTAAGCACGAGAAACAAAGTTGGAAGTCAATCTTTGTGGAGTCTGTCCCTTTGTGCCGTAGTTAATTGCTCTTTTCTCTAATAAATAATTCTCACTTTAAAAGACCACTCCTCATCTTTATCAAGAATCATAGAATCACAGAATGGTTTGGGTTGGAAGGGACCTTTAAGATCACCTAGTTCCAACCCCCCTGCCCTGGGCAGAGACACCTCCCACTAGACCAGGCTGCTCAAAACTCCACCCAGCCTGGCCTTGAACACTTCCAGGGATGGGGCATTGACAACTTCCCTGGGCAACCTCTTCCAGTGCCTCACCACCCTCACAGTAAAGAATTTCTTCCTGATATCCAATCTAAATCTACCCTTGTTCAGTTTGAGGCCGTTATCCCGTGTCCTATCATTACACTCCCTGATAAAAAGCCCCTCCCCAGCTTTCCTGTAGGCCCCCTTTAGGTACTGGAAGGCTGCTAGAAGGTCTCCTTGGAGCCTTCTCTTCTCCAGGCTGAATAACCCCAACTCTCTCAGCCTATCTTCATAGGAGAGGTTCTCCAGCCCTCTGATCATCTGCATGGCCCTCCACTGGACCCATTCCAACAGGTCCATGTCCTTCCTGTGCTGAGAACTCCAGAGCTGGACACAGTCCTCCAGGCGGGGTCTCACCACAGCGGAGTAGAGGGGGAGAATCAACTCCCTCAACCTGCTGGCCACACCTCTTTTGATGAAGCCCAGGATGTGGTTGGCTTTCTGGGCTGCGAGTGCGCATTGCCGGCTCATGTTGAGTTTCTCATCCACCAGCACCCCCAAGTCCTTCTTCTCAGGGCTGCTCTCAAGCCATCCTCCACCCAGCCTGGGATTGCCATGACCCAGGTGCAGGACCTTGCACTTGGCCTGGCACGGTTCTTAAAGCACGGGCCCACCTCTGAAGCCTGTCAAGGTCCCTCTGGATGGCATCCCTTCCCTCCAGCGTGTCAACCGTGCCACACAGCTTGGTGTCGTTGGCAAACTTGCTGAGGGGGCACTCAATCCCACTGTCAATGTCGCCGACAAAGATGTTTATCTAATGATAGTCACATACTCTTTTCCTCTAATTACCAAAAACCAAAACTTAATGTACTAATTTGTCAAGTGTCCTCCTTCTCTACTAATTTTCCATCTGGGATATAGGTAGTCAGTTCTCACACCTGTAGTATTACCTCCACTTTTGAAATGAGAATTGACTTTTACAAGGGTTCTGAAGGGCCTGAGAATGTGCAGTGGACAGAAGAAAGTAGATTTGCTTTTCATAAATCATCAACCTCAGGGCAATTTCAGAGGACACAGCCATTCAAGAGCAGTAGCTCTAGGATCAGTAGAAGCTAATCAATGGGCTTCATAGTATTTTGTCTATATCCTCTTTTTTCCCCCTTTACCATTGAGAAAAACTTTGTTGACATACCAGTTGGAAGCAGAGGGGGAAAAAAAGTGAAATCTTAAAAGCATTGACAGGATAAGAAATTCTTTTCCTGTCCAACTCCAGTGCCATCCCACAGATGTTACCACAGTGGTATGCTTGGTTATAGAAGCTCCTAAGTGACTTGAAAGATCTGTCCTTAAATTTTAGGATCTCTGAGAACCAAGACATTTTCAACCATGATCTTGAAGTTATTGCAAAAACTGGAGTTCATAGGACTAGGGCAGAGTGACCATGGGTTAAATCAGGTCTGTGGAATTTGTGACTAGGCATGAGAAAAGACATATTGGGATATTTTATTGAGGGAAGCAATTTTAAGCTTAATGGTCTTCCAAATGGGAATTTGGCTTTCTGGCTTTCTTAATAAACTTTGTACTTTTGAATAATCTTACTTCAATCTATAGACTAACCTTTTAGAGACAGATCTATTAATTATTTCTGGGGATAAACTGTCTTAATTTCTTCTGTAAACTTCCAGTGCTCACAGACTACAGCATCTGAGTGCTAGGCACTGAGAAAAAGTTTGCTCTTAGCTATGAACTTATACTCTTAGTTATGAACTTTATATGATTATCAATAATAAGCATGTGCATGACATTTTATACAGCACTTTCTGAACTAACACTTTTGTTGCATTTGACTTCCAATAACCATAAATGTGTTCCAGTGGTATTTCCAAAATGCCGATCAAAAGAAAATACATAAACCAAGCCTGTTATTCACTTAAGCCTCAACCAGACTCAACGGTGACATGCCAGATGTCAACAGTTCTTCCTGTCTTACATAACTTACTGCATACAGTCCTGCCTCTCCCTAGGAGTGGATATGCCTTCTTTGCTACAGGGGGTGTTTACACTGATACTTTCCATCACCCAGTTATTTATACACTTTTAAACTTTTTCTGTAGTTCAATATTTTGCTCTTAGTTCCGTGCTTGGGTCTCCTTTTCTGTTTCTTCAACTACAGCATGGCTCTTGTAACCAGCATCCCTTTTCTCTTGCTATTCATTGTTGGGATGTCTGCACTTTTTGTGTCTCTCTACTTACATTTATGCATAAATTAAGTGTAATGGAGGTTCTCTTTGCAAATGTACTTGGGACCATTTCCTGCCATTTTGATCCGAGTATACTTGTGTCCTTTTATTTCACGCTGAATCACAGCTTGGGAAGCATAATGCATCACAAAAACATTTTAAATTTCAGCAAGCAAATGTAAAAATGTATCTCTCTATAGGTTTTGGCAGAAATTATAGGCTACACAGATACTCCCAGTGTTGAAAAGAGGGAATACTATAGGAAATGTTGTCTGGTTGTAAGCAGAATCGATGTCTAGTTTTTATGCCTGGCTATTTCACTTTGAAACAGAGCCAAATTCAGTAGGCCTGGATAACAGAGGACTGCAATCTCTTGAACTGAGACAATGTAGACATTGACTTCAGTTAGTTGCCAACATATAGGTGTCTAGTGTAATTGGATATGCTGGTTGGTAGATATGATGCAGGACCTACGTAAGATGTCTGTCCTGCAGTGGCAGCTGGTGTCCAGACAGGATACTCTGAAGTATCTCATATGATGCTAGACTGTGTGAGGACCAAGTCCAGCCCAAGACACTCAAACCGAGCACTGAAGGAAGGATTAACCACACTCAAATTCAGCCATCTAAAGGTAGAAGTCTAGTCCAAGCTAATCATTCATATAGGGTGGGCTCAGCTGCCTAATACAAAATCTTTTCTGTGATTTGAGATGATCTAAGATATTCCACCTTGTCTGTCTATACTGTGCCAGAAGAACACCTGTAGATCATGTGCCATAACTGCCAGTCCCTTATGGATGTCTTAGATACTCTAGGGGTTCTGAAATGGGATGAAATACATATGTGTGGGCAACTGAGTATCTTTCTTAGGCTTCCTTTGTAGACAAGAGAGAGAAAAAAATGAAGTGAGCTCCATAGAGCTAGCCATCTCATTTTAAGGAAGGTTTCTGAGACAGTAGAATGAATTGTTTCATAAAGCTGCCTCTGATTCTCCAGTGATATAGACAAAGTATATATAAATGTTTTATAATAGATACCTAAGTTTTAGAATCTAGGTGGAATGAATCTGAAACAACCTGGTATCTCTGTAACCAAAAGTCATCCATTGAATACTTCTTGATAGGTACCTGTTGTATATATTTTGGCTGCAATGCTTGATATTTCCAGTCTAAACCCTGTCTTGTTTGGTTTTACTTACAAATCAATGACTATACGCTCCCAGTGATCTTCTGTTCCAATATATACATAAAAGCTAAGTAAAAACCACCTTGGAGAATAGCCAATGGGGGGAGATATGTACCTTCAAAGGGCAAGTCAGAATGTCAGTATCTTAGGTGCCCCACATTACATGGGATAAATTTAAGCTAAAATGGCATAGCTCAAAGATCCAGGGTGTCTTGGAAATGGCTTATGATGTCTCAGAAATGGCTTATGATGTCTCCTGGCTCAGAAGAACTTTGTGTAAATCCTGTATAGGGAAAAGTCGAAGTTTCTCCAATATGTGGTTTCCACATGATCTGTGACTACCTACTGGTATGCTTTTAGCTGCCCAAGAAGTAGCTACAGCATAGCAAAATTGAACAGAGCAAATACAAGTCAAGATAGCAAGATCTTTGGTCTTCCTTGTCTTCAAGGCAAATTTGTCCCAAAATGGAGAGCTGGGAAACAGATGTATGCAGAATGTGATTGCAGGATATGCAGCAACAATGGCAGCTGGCTCTTTTATAAATCATTATTACCAAGTGATACCAAAGTGCTTTAACAGCAGGAGTAAGAGCAAATGTCCTACTCTCCTTCCTACAGATAGCCAAAATGAAGCCCTGAGTTCAAAGCCATAGAAGAGGCTGAAGACAATGCAGCCCACAATATGCTGCTGCTGCTGCTGCTGACTTGGCTACCTTGCCTCCTATGATAATTGTAGTGTGTTTATGTTAATCCCAACCATTATTTAATAATATGTTTTCTCCTTATTTAGATGGTGGTTTTAGTCAACTGACAGAGATGAACAATGGTCATTCAGAGAATCTGAGCAGCTTTTTCACTCTGATTCTTATTCTGGTTTAAAAACAAGTTCCTAAAAGTACATGTAAGCATAATTTCCTTTATTATTTTTTTTCTTCTTTTGTTGATGTCAAGCACGAGATCAGATTTCTTGGCTTTTCTTTTAATTTAAAGAGAGTTCAATGAGCTGGAAAAGCAGCATGTATCAGAAGAAGCAGATGCAATGGATCCAACCTTATGAACACAATTTTCTAAACATCTGCTATGACTGTAAAGTACTAAAACCAAAAGATGAAGACATTAATGGCTCAGTACACTCAAGAATATGGCTTAGAATCTATACAAAATTGTGCCAAACATACTTTCACAAAATAAGACTCACCCACTGCAATAGACCTAAGCTAGAAGTTGTTTTTCCACCAAAAATCTGTGAGAAAAGATGAAGCAGGGCATAGAATTGGCCTCATGTTTTTGCTGCATGTGGTATACCTGTAGAAGAAATCACTTTTAATTACACTTCTGTAGAGGTAGTGCGGGATGGGGTAGTAAGCAAGAAACTACAGGTCATAAATCTACATGACTTGGGACTACCTGGGTTTCAACGTCCAGACACTCGCATGGCGAGTGGCGATTACATCCAGTACCTTACTTCATAGTCTGCGCTGAGTGAGTAGCTAGAGGAAGCGTGTGGAGCCATAGGAAAGTCATGTTATTTCTCTATGACTCAGCACCAGTTTAAATGAGCTGATTTTGCAACCCAAAGTCACATGTGTGCTTTATCCAAATGATGTATCAGTTCTCAGTTGAATTGCCTAGCAAGATGACATCTGAAGTGGTAGGGAAATGTCCCTTCTGTTTATTTTTCCCTATATCCTGTGTGGGGCTTGGCAAATCCCCTGTCTTTGGCATTCATTCATTTAAAGAACTAAATTCCTCAATCTAAACTGTCAGACAGGGAGGATGGCAGCCCCGCTCTGTTCCTAATTAAGTGCAAGACAACTTTCCCAGGGCCCACTCTGGTCTCTGTATGTGTTTCTGGTTAGCTATGAAGACCTCTCTAACCACCATTTGTCCATAATAGATTATAACAAAGGAAGAACAACACCACGGGGAGATGAAAGACGCAGGAAAGGCTGCGCCTGAGATTAAATTAACTGGTTTTGGGTCGCAAATGTATATGAAGCAAAAGGAGGGAGAGACTGGTGACAGCAAAATGGATTGTTGTCCTCTAGATTTTAATAAAAACCAGTAACCTTCCTGTAATTTTTGACCATATAATGTAATACTCCCCTTATACACTCCTTACACAACAGTAGAAATATTACCATTCTTCATTAATCTCAGTACAGATGTGGGAGTAATTTCTGTCTGCTGATCTCACTTGACTATTTTATAGGGGTTCATTTGACCAGATGTAGACATACACATTTGAGCTAGTTGTCTTGGCTTCCTTTGGACTCAGTGCAGAGTAACTGCAAATTATAGGGTGCAACACATTTTGTCCTAAAACCAGTCAGATGGATCGGCTAGCTCTACTTTTTCCCAGTGACTATAACAGGAATTAGTTTGAGATGACTGGTTCACATCTTCATGACTGTGTTATAAATGCCTGAGGACAGGTGAGTGTCGTGGTTTCAGTTGGGATAGAGTTAACTTTTTGACTAGCAACTGGTATAGTCGGATTTGGGATGAGGAATACTTTTGATAGCACACTGGTGTTTTTAGTTACTGCTAGGCAGTCAAGGCCTTTTCTGCTTCTCACATCACCTCACCAGTGAGTAGGCTGGGGGTACACAAGAATTTGGGAGGGGACACAGCTGGGACAGCTGACCCCAACTGACCAAAGAGATGTCCCATACCATATGACATCATGCTCAGTATATAAAGATGGGGGGAAAAGAAGAAAGGGTGGGACATTTCGAGTGATGGTATTTGTCTTCCCAAGTAACCTTTACGCATGATGGAGCCCTGCTTTTCTGGAGATGGCTGAACGCCTGCCTGCTGATGGGAAGGAGTGAATGAACTTCTTGTTTTGCTTTGCTTGTGGGTGTGGCTTTTTGCTCTACCTGTTAAACTGTCTTTGTCTAAACTCATTCTCTCCCCTATCTGAACTGGGGGGAGTGAGTAGTGAGTGGCTATGGGGTTGTAGCTGCTGTCTGGGGTTAAACCACAGCAGTGAGAAGACTACATTTTTTTTCTGTCAATCACTACAAGACCTTTAGTAACAATTTACTTCTTAAAAAATCCTCCACTCATATTTAGTACAGTTCATGGAAAGGAACTCAAATGTCCCCTGAAATATTGAGTACTGGTGATTTACAAATGATCCTTCTTAACTGGGAAAATGGGCATATTTCATTTTCTAAAAGGGAAAGATAACCAAATAATATTTGCTGATCATGTAGAAGTCAAATATAAATGGCTTAATATTAACATACAGGAATCAGAAATTGTTTATTGTGTGTTTTCCTCTCTTTTTTTCTATGCAGAGGGGTCCTTGGTGCACCTTCCCTTCTTCATTTTGGCTGGGATGCCTACTCTGTACTTTTTTGCAAGCTTAATTCCATAGTTAGGAGTCATTTTGGCATAGTATATAGCACTATGCATTTATCTATAGTACAAAGTATTTTTTTTAATTATTCTGGTGCATTCCCTGAAAGTTAACAAACCACAGAGAAAATCCTGATGTTTATATATAAAATTCACAAGAAGACAAATAATTTTCTTCATTTCTGGTGAGGAAGAGCTTTTGGGGTTTTTCTCCTCAAAAAGAAGAGCGCTAGAGTAAAGGCAGCACTTGCTCATATAATAAAAATGCATTTTTGCATTTAAAATTACCTCATTTTTATAAAAATATTTTCACACCAGTGTTCCTTTCTACTTCTTAAAAACAGTATAATTGTCCCAGGGCCTTGCCTTCCCCTCAAAACATTTGTCAAGCTGCAATTCTGTATGGCAAAGGATTTTCTCTCAGCACCAGACACAAACAGCCAGAGGAAGGAAAGTGAAGAGTGATGACACAGAGGAATGTGACCAGAACTTATTCAAAGCTGTTTTCTGCATAAAGTTCCTTGCTTAAAGTGCCTGAATTGCCAGAAGATAAGAAGACTTGATGCAAAAGCTGGAGACAATGGCTTTGGGGAAACTGTGCACGATAAGCATTTGTCTCAGAAGATACTTATTTTGCTTTAGGAATGGCTGTGGATTGGGCCTAAAATATTCTTTTTTGGATTAGGGAAGATTTACAAGAATGTGTTTCATGATTACACTTTCTTTTTTTCTTGGCAGTGCTGGGTTTTTCTCAGAATAACCCATTCTTGTGGTACTAACTTGTTAGAGTTAGGAGCATGCTTTCTCCGTTGCCCAAAATATATGTCTGTAATCATCAGATGTAAAGGTGAAAAAATGCTGGCTGTTTCCAAGACCACTCATGTCCTAAGGCAGCAAGATATCTGAAGGTACCCCTGAAATCATTGGATCAGGACATGAGTGAATGTCTACTAAGTCAAAAGAAAAAAAATCTCTTTTATTTAACAAAACCCAAGTGCATCTGGGAAATGTCTTCAGGGGAAATTTCCCTTCCACGGCATTCAACTTCTCTGTCTTGTTTAGATTAGCCCACAAATCCTAATTTCAGTTTGGCTTCAGAAAAATCAGCCATCATTTTTTCATTGTTTCTTTCAACAGTCTTATACTAGAGTAGCATCCAGAAACAGCCTTTAGTGTGCCTTTTTTGGGTTTGATTAGCCTTGTAGTTAAATGATAACAAAGGCTGATACCAAAGGCAACTTTGGAAGAATGAGCATAAATGCATGGGGTTTTTGTCCATCCTCAGGAGATTATAAGTGATCTCAGTACAGTCTCAGGCTCAAATGAGCCTGATGGCATTCAAGATGAGGAATCTAAAGATTTTTATAATCAGTGCTAACATTGTCTCAAACGGCCTGTTCAATAACCTTAAAAATTAAGCACAAGTTGTGACTGAAGGGAGCTGTAATAGACGGCTTAGTTCCTTCGTTGTGTTGCACTTCAGACAAGTGATTTCCAGGTGCATTGCTTTATAACTGGGTGACTGCTGAGAGTGCAATCAGTAACAAATTTCAGCTTCTTTCTCTGTGTAACACAGTCAGTAACTAATCGTTTCACAAAATGGAAAGTCTTGCCGAGGAGCGTAAGCCACAGGGAGTGTTAAAGCAACCTTGCAGCTCTGATTAACAGGCTTCCAGATGCTAGATTAATGAGTGGATCTGAAAAGTTTGCATCAGCATAAGCTTCACACTTCCAGAAAGCAGTAAGCTTTGTTGCTAGCACGCTGCAGTAAAGGACGAGTGGATCTATAGCATGTGGAAGAGCATTTTGCAAAAAATCCCCACATAACATCTAGATACTGAAACGTGTGTTTTTTTCCCCCAGCAACAAAGCCTCTCCAGGCTGAGATAAATCCCCTTCTGCTGCTCATTTTGGTCTAAGAAGTGCAATGTGGTGTCCTGTTTGTATAGCTGTTTCATTTATGGCTGCATTGTTGAGAAGAATAATCCCACTAAAACAAAAACTGAGCCAAAGATAATAAATTCTGTTTAGTAGTGGCAAGGAACTCCCTTTGCTCCATCTCCTTCCCTTCACACCTGAAAACACGTCAGTAAAGCGAAATGCTGGCTTTAAAAGGAAGCAACATACCCTAAACATAGACACTTTGGAAAATGATGGATAAGAAGTTGCTAGACAAGAATGACAAGAGGTGACAGCAGTGAAGACTGGGTAGGGTTGCATCAAAATTAATCTTGTCCTTTTCTACTTCAACATGCCATAGCAGAGCTCCCACCTGAGCACATGCCAATTTTTTACGTAATTTTGTGCAGAGGCCAAGTGCATGTTTATACTTAGGGTTCAGTGGCTGATTAGTTCCAGCCAGTCAATGGCAGCCCAATAACGGGGCATAAGCTTGGCTTTAGATGTCATCCCTCCAATGCCATTGCTACACTGCCGAGCGAAGCAAGCTGTGTGGGAAGTACCCTGATGATCCACGTGTTTACCTCTGAGCAGGTCGCGTGATGGTGTGAAAGGACATTTCACCTTTCCTTTTGAAATTTACTCTCTGTCTCTGGTTAGTTATTTTGTTGCGTCCCTAAATGAACTTTAGCATTGCTGCTTGTGCGAAGGTGCATTTATCTGCCCGCAGAGGTGGCTTTGGCTGTCAGCTCATGCCATATATTTTGCAACACCTGCTGCAAACTTGTTTTATCTTCAACAGTCAACCTATTCCTTTGTGGAAAGGAAGGTTTAACAAAAAATGGCAAAAAAATATGGTACCATTACCACAGTGATTTATTTCCTGTTCGAAGAATAGATTTACTGGAAAGCAGATAACAGACGGCTGTCTCTAGGCTAATTTTGATTCAATTCACAAATGTTTGGCTGACATTATTCACACTTTCTATGCTGAGTAAGATTAAGACCTGATACTGCTTGTATGTCATGCTATGAAGTCCTTTAGTTAACCAAGTAAATGGTGCTGGGATGCCAGTGCTGCTTATTTTTTTTTTAAGCTTCCGGACAAGCAGTCCATGCTTTTTTTCCATGTTGGATAACAGGAAAGAACGTTGCTGAGGGTGAGTGATGACCATGGCTTTTGAAGGGTGCATTGGCCAGTTTGAGGTCAAAGTTGACTCAAATTGAAGTTTGACTTCAAATTGAAAACAGATAGATAGGGAGAATTTCTCTTCCCTCTTAAAGGGGAGAACATACGCGGCAGCAAGACATCTCACCAACTATGTGAACAACAGACAGATACAAGGTCGTGGTTCACTTTTACAGCAGCTCTTAGCAGCGCCGGTCTCCCAAGGCCCCCTTGTCTCCTCCGAGGTTCCCATCCGTATCTGCCTCCAGTGCCCCTGGGAACTCACTGTCTGATGGTTCACTGCAGCTGAGCCTCACAAAGTGTTTGTCCAATCTGCCTTGCCCCAAAGAGCTAGTCTCTTTACAAGCGAAAAATAGAAATAATTCCCTGTTTTGACCTGGATTTTAGGATGCAGTAACCCCTCTCCCGCTCTGTGGTTAGAGACTAAACCTCCCCAGGCTTTCGTTGTGAGTTTGGTTCCCCTCCCGCAGGCCCATGTCAGCTTTGCGGCAGCGGAGTTACACCAGGGTGGAAGGAGGAATGAGAAAATTAGTGTTTCCAATAGCTCACAGGCAGCGTTCACAGCTGACACTGATGCTCTGCCATCTGTGTGCTCGGTGTTTACAGTACTGACTACGGCAAAATTATGATTGAAGAGCAGCTCAGTAGCATTTCTGTTGGTCAATTTTGTTCCAGAGTATCTGCTTCTAGGGCCGATTTGTGACTTCACCTGAACAAGTGAAATTATCTCAAATTCTAATTTTATCTTCTCTCTTTCAACCATTAGCTGTAAATGGCACTTTTCGGTCTCAGAAGTGCTTTAGCCCTGAAGCTGACTGTAGCTGTCTAACAAATAATAATATAAAGCCAAGTTTAAGGACAGAAATCTTGCATTAAATAGAAAATTATTTAGTACAATAATGGAAGGTTGGAAACTCTTGTCAGCTTGCATACGTGTCAGACAATTTACCATCTGCGGATTAATCCCCCTGGTCTCCAAAGGTACTTGTATGCGTAGTTGTGGGAGAGTTGGTCTAATGCATTTGCTCTGCATCAACCATTATTTGCTCTTTTCATGTTACTTTTGGATAGATTTATTCAAGTAAATTTAAGGAGGTATCTTTCAACAGTTCCAGCACTGGAAAAATTGCTACAACACAGCCATTGCTTGAGGGACTTTGGGGGATTCAGCCTTTATTTCACAAAGTGTTCTGTTATTCCCTTTCCAGAACTTACCTGTAACCACTGATTTTAATAAATGCAGGAAAAAAGTAAACCAGGCTATTACAAACAAGCAAACAGCTATTTGAAAAGGGACAACCAGATGATGCTTCTGAGTACTGTTAGAAAGATTCCTGTAACTCTCTGCATCTTTTAGGATCATTCACACCTAGAAATTGTTTATTGTTTTCTGTTTTGCTACCAGGCCTTGCAGCGCTCCTATAAGGCCTTGCCGAGCTGACTTAGAGCCTTCTAGAGAATGGTAGGAAACAGCACTGGGACCTAAACCGCCAGTGGTCTCTGTGCTGGAACAGGGGGGTTTTAAGAAGCAGTTGCTTCTTGAAGGATAAAACTGGGATCCTGTCAACCTGACAAGATAGAGTGGCCCCTAAAGAAAGAAGCCTTATTTTGGAAATGGTTGAATTGCTGTTACACATCCTGCAAGAGGCAAGTTAATGGTGTCTGAAGGGCCAGATACAGAAGGGCCTCTGTGCCTGCTGAAGGAAAGTTGTCAAGAAATTTTTTGCTGTGTCCACATTAACTACAAATTCCAGATATACAAGAGGAGCAAGAGGAATCAATTTTTCTCAGGTATCTGTGGACAGACCTTGACAGCTCTGTGCAATCCTAATAAAACTAGCTAGTATCTATTAATTGAATCCATTTTTTTCAGGAAAGAAAAAGATGAAGCTTTGTCAACACTAAAATATTTTTCTCAGTTGTCTCAGATTTAGGAGCTTCAGATGTAAAAAGCAGCAAAAGCCATTCAGGGAATGCTAAATCACTTGATTCAAGATGAAGTGTTCTGCTTCAGACTTCCACTTTCATTCCAAAAGAAGCTTGAATCTGAAATGAAACATTTCACTTCAGGATTGAATGAGCTCCTGAGTTTTAAAAAAATGAACTTCAGGCAGATAAGAATATAAACATAAGTAATATAAATATAAACAAAAACATTATATATAAATATGTAAATATAAATATATAAAATACATATAAATATCTATAAATATAAATATAAATATAAATATAAATATAAATATAAATATAAATATAAATAAATATAAATATAAATATAAATATAAATATAAAAAATAATATAAATAAATATGTATTTGACAACAGTCAGTGATTTGCATACAGCAGAACAATGAACCTCTTTATGGAAAGAAATTCTTCCCTCTTATGAAGGTTTGCGTATCATCTGATTCCCTTGCCTTCTCTGGTTTCTTGATGCTGATGTTTCCAAAAAAAAAACTGTGCTCACTGTTACCTGTGACTTAAACGTCCATCAAAAGATTTGGTTACTTTGGCAGTGAAGTTTGCATAAGAAGTTTCTCTCTTGCTGCTGGTTCTTACATTATGATCCACTCCAGTGCTGTTTTAATGGTGCTGCTATAACCATTGGTGGGATTGTGCCGTACACCTGACTTGTTTACCGCCTGTCCTTTCAACAGACTCAGGGTGACAAAGGATACCAGAAGGGGAACACCAAGGCCAGCATGCCGGATAATTTCACTCTATGATCCAAGAGGAAATACTCAAAAGAAAGTGCATGAAATTAGATTTCTAAGCCAGGCCTTTTTTTTTTTTTTTTTAAAGTGAAACATAAAACATTTTACATGTTGTTATGTATAGTTGAGTTGCAGAGCCTGAAATTGCTCCTTGGCTTGGGAGCCTAAGTCATGTGTTTGGTAATAGGTAGCTGAAGTTCAGTCTTCTGTAACTGCTGAATGGCTGGTAGGTTGCTGCTACACTCAGCTGTGTAATAACCTCACAGGGAGGTAACTGTGCATGAAGTGGATCTAGTCGGGGGGTAGAATAGGAGATAATCTTTTTTCTTCACTCCTCTGTTGAAGCTGAACGACCGCGTTGCCAGCAATGTAAAACTCCTGGGCCCAGAACAGGTGATGGAGCTGAAGAAGGATCCTGTACTCCACTGGTCAGTGCAACTGCCTGGTCCTTTTCTCCCAGGCTACATGTTCATTTTACGTTGGACAAAGTAGAATCAGCGGAGGGAGCAGTCTTGCCGATAGGGACGGAACCATTCTCTTCAATTGTGTTCTGCCACCTAAATAGAGAAATTCTGTAAGGGAAAAGAAGGAAAACAGGAATTGGTGAAGGCTGGACAACAGGCCAGTGACAGGACTGGGAATACAGCCCAATTTTCCAATTCCCCCATCAGTGATTTGCTCGCTAATCTGGTCTCTTTTTTTCTCTCTGTAACCAGACTCCTCCGTGTTAAACTGCCACCAGTCCAGAGCTGAGATAGGAATCTCACTAGCCGTGGTTTACATCCATTTAAGTAGCTTTAACATCAGTGGGTACAAAGTGTATCTGAACATCCATCTTGCCCTTGTCTCTTTTTGGCAGATATCCACAATGAAAGATTCTGGGATGATGGTTAAATTATTAAGAGATTTTATTCTGAGATCCTTGATATATTATTCAAAGACAGACGTGTATCAGAACAGCTGATTTTTTTTTCTCAAATTATACTGTGGTATTTCAGGTTTCGAGAGCCAGAAGCCAAAGAACAACCCTGTCCAACCTTATAATTACTTTGAAAGCTTAAATATTGGATGAACACATTTTGGAAGTGGCTAAAACATATATTAATTTTATATCATTTCAGACAAGGGGGAATTTTAGGCATTAATGACTGAGTGACATTTCTCGGAGACTTCCTTTCAGTCATAGATCCCAGAACAAACCTTGCAAAATCCACTCCTCACCACTAACCTACTCAAGGAGGGAGAAAAGACAAATGCATATACAAAGGTTTTCTTGACAGTCTTCACAATATTCCTCTCGCTTCCCAGATACTCCCCTTTTTATTTCCCTATAAGCACAACAGATTTCAAAAATTTCAAAGTTCATGCTTGTGAAAGCACTAATTGACGCAGATGTCACTGGGGCCTGTGATGGGAATGTATCCAACAGCAGCTCTGCTTCTGGAGGAGCTGGGAAGGAAATAAAGATCTTACAAATGTGATTAGTCAAGCCCTCAGTAATATAGACCCCTGAAACCAGTGGATTTGGGAATGGTTTCCCTAGGGAACCACTAAATACTTCTTCCTTTAGTAGAATGTGAAAAAGAAACACCTCCTGTTGAGTCTACAGTTGTCTGTCTTCTCTTGGATCACAGATTTTACTGCAGGACATATGCGGTGAAGAAGCCTAACCTTGAAGTGTAGCAGTCTGTAACCAAAGCACATCAATGTTATGCAAGCAGTGTCTTCTCCGATGCAGGAAAAGGTAGCATGTAGGACGCAATTATTCACCTGGAAGAAAATCAAGCCACTGGAGCTATCTTCACTACTCCTGTTGTGACACAAGATTTTTATTGTGCATAAAAGATCATTGGCTGTATTTTATGGCTTATCTTAAACAGAGTATCTAGCATCTAACAACTCAGTATGGTGTTTCAGTGATGATTCATGAGGAGTCTTTTCAATACTAATTCTGTTTGCCGCAACTCCTGTGATCCACAGCAGTCACCCATTCAAACATTGCTTTGTTTGAAGATGTATTGAAAACAAAACCTAAGGGACTGTTGCTGTCTCTCCAAATCATGTTCATTTCACTTTAGCTTTCTAAAATGTAGGTGTTTGGTATAAACTACCTGTGTATCTTTTTGCTATACTCAGAGGAGAGAGAGGTATCTCCACATAGTTATTCATCCCACAGATTTTCTATGCATATCTGTGGAAAAGTTGAATTTTCCTATAAAAGTGCCTGTCACTTTCCATTCCAGACTGTAGTCTGATCACCAATGACTAACTTGAGTTATCATCACTGAATTTTTTGTGGCTAAAATCAAATAATACCTATCTTACCCTAAATACTGTATTTTCAAAGGATGCCATGGAATTTTCAATTCTTGTTTCCCTGAGGGCACAAGACAGAAATTCTGTTTCCACTGTCTGCCTCCAAAAACTCTTGGGCCTTTTGTTTTCAGTTCATTGCTCTGAAAAACAGCTTCAGAATTAATTTATCCATACTCAGGTCAGGGATATGAGATTCCACAGTGATGGGTGCAGTATAACAATACAAGCAGAGCATAAAAAAGTAATTCCTTTTATGCAGTGGGATGGCTTGACACTAAATTGCAGAATTTATCAGGAGTTTTGACATAGCTTTCAGTAAGACCAGGATTTCCATTCCTAGGTGTCCTTATTTCTGACAAAGTGTCAGATCTGGGACAAAAATTAAATCCATAAAGCTATAGCTAGAGGGGGACAAGGAAAGGACCAAGTAGCAGGTCTTAGTTTGGCTTGCAGTGTGAGTAGAGTGTTTATGCCATTTGCACTGGTATACTGATCATTAATCCTTTGTTCCTGGAAAACATGGGGCATGTCTCCCATGTCAAATAATGTAACTGCAACACTCACACGTGGCTCCTGGTTCACTGATAGTCAATATTGCCAGGAAGTCATTTCATTCCTGGGCTTTCTTCTGAAGTTTCTCTAAAACAAAACCTGGTCTGGGCTGTATATAAGAGCCAGGCCCAGAGAGCACCTAACAGATGTTGCAGTTTGTGCAGCAGTTTCTGGGCTCTGCTTCCTTGAGATCTTCTTGAGCTTCTGGGCACTTTGGTGGGATCTGGACCCTCTCAGAAGAATGGTATGGTATCTACTGCTGTCAGTTAAGGCTAAGGGTAAGGTAATGGTAGGTCTAGCAGTTTCTAACAAAATCTGTCAACTATCTTGATCAAGGTGCCTGCAACCTTTGTTCTAGCTGACTACTGATTAGGGAGGGTCAAACACCCTTTAAGCCTGTGCTAAACCTTTAAGCCTACTTAAAAGCCAGGCCCAGAGAGAAGATCCCAGAGGTAGTCAACAGACAGAGCAGCAGTGCACAAAGAAGATACCAGGAGACTTTTTCTGTCTTGCATGCACGTCCTTAGCTATGGTGGGCACAGTCCCCAGGTGCTGGTGGAGCTGTTGTTTTGCTATAAGTCTCTTGGACCCAGATAAGGCTTCAGAAGGAGGATGCAAGGCTCTGCAAGCCTCAGGGAGTGCCTGAGTTCAGTTCAGGATCCTAACAGGAGGGAGCAAGGTGAAAAGCAGGTCCACAGTGATTGTTTTCAGGAGAGCAGACTTCAATCTCTGCAGAGATCTGCTTGTAAAAAATCCCATGTGATATTGCCCTGGAGACAAGAGCGGTCCAACAGAGCTAGTTGATGTTCAGGGATCGCCACCTCCAAACTGAAGAAAGGTTTACCCTGACAAATATGAAATCAAGCCAAGGTGGCAGAAGGCCTGCACAGGCCAGCAAGGAGCTCCTAACTGAATTCAGACTTTAAAAGGAAGACTGCAAGAGGTGGAAGCAGGTGTGGAGGAGTATTGAGTTGCTCTCTGATCCTGCAGGGATGAAGTTAGGAAAGCCAAGGACAACCTGGAGATGAATTTGGCAGGTGATGTGAAGGACAACAAGAAAGGCTTCTAGAAGTACATAAACCACCAAAAGGAAAACTAAGGAAAATGTGGGACAGTTTCTGCAGGAGGCAGGGGAACTTGTGACAAATAACATGGGAAAGGCTGACGTACGCAACGACTTCTTTGCCTCATCTTTCCTGGTACAACTGTCTTTCAGGAATCTCAGGGCCCTGAGACCAGGGGGAAAGTCTAGAGCAAGGAAGACTTCCTCTCAGTGAAGGAGGACTAAGTTAGTGAGTCCTTAAACAAACTGGACATACAGAAGTCCATGGGATCTTCTCTTTGCACCTGTGAGTGCTGTGGGAGCTAGTTGATGTCATTGCAAGGCCACTCTGGATTATCTCTGAAATATGGCAGCTAGGTGAGGTTCCTGAAATCTGTCATTTCTATCTTCAAGAAGGGCAAGAAGGAAGATCTGGGGAACCACAGGCCCATCAGCCTCACCTCAGTCTCTGGGAAAGTGATGGAGCAGCTAATCCTGGAAACCATTCCCAGACACATGAATGACAAGAAAATCATCAGGAGTAGTCACTGGGGATTTATAAAAGGGAAATCCTGCTTGACTAACTTAATCGTCTTCTACAAAGAGGTGACTATCTTGGTGGACAACGGGAGAGCAGTGGATGTTGTTTTCCTTGACTTTAGTAAGGCTTTTGACACTGACTCCCTTTAAAATCCTCAAATAAGCTGAAAAAGTATGATTTAGCCTAGTGGACAGTGAGATGGGCTGAATACTAGGTGAACATTTGGATACAGAAGGCTGTGATCAGTGACACAAAGTCCAGTTGGAGTCAAATCACTAGTGGTATACCCCAGGGTCAATACTGGGTCCAATACTAATTAATATCTTCATTAATGACCTGGATGACCCTCGGCAAATTTGTAGATGGTATAAAACTGGGAGGAGTGGCTAATAGACAAGATGGGGGTGTTGCCATTCAGAGGGACCTGGATAGGCTGGAGAAATGGAATGACTGGCTGGAAGGAAGCTCTGCAGAGAAAGACCTTGGGGTTCTGGTGGACACTAAGCTGACCATGAGCCTATAAGGGACCCTGATGCTAAAGGATGCCAACAGCCTCCTAGGTGTGGAGAAAAGAAAGCTCAGGGGAGTCTTACCAATGTGTATAAATACTTGATGGAAGGGAATGAAGGGGGACCCAGACTCTTCTCATCACTGACTACTGGCAGGACAAAAGGCAGTGGGCAAAAAGTTTAAAAAATAGGAAACTTGATCTGAACACCTTTTTACTCTGAGGCTGGTCAAACACTGGAACAAGTTGCCCAGAGAAGTTGTGGAGTCTCTGTCTGTGAAGGTAATCAAAATGTGACCAGACATGATCCTGGGACACCTGCTATAGTTGACCCTTCTTGGGCAGGGGGTTGGACTAGAAGAGGAGAGATGAGAGTCCTTTCCAACCTAAATGATTCTGTTATTCTTTCATGGGGTAGTTTTCTCCAAGGACCCCTCTTGCTAGCCTTATGCCTGAAACTGTCTTGTGTGTCAGCTCTGTGCCCTGTCACGTCTTCTGATATTACTCAAGCATGCCTTGTGTTCTCAAGCACTTCCACAGTCTTCTCGGGGCATATAATAATCCTTGATTTCATGCTGTAAATATACCAATCCATCAGGTTGTGACATTGTTCTTTCTTTATTCAGCTGAAACTCACCTGCAAAGTAATAACTATTTTTATAACAAAGGACTGAAACCAAACTCAGTGCTGTGGTGTACGTGGCCTGTTCACTTGAATTGGTCATGTGTTATGAGTGACATGAACATACTTATTCTTACTACTTGGCCTGCAATATGACATTTGTTTTCCGGAGTAGCAATATTTATTGTTGCAGATACTGACTTACTTGACCATGTAACATGCAGTGAACAGCGAGGAAGTGCTCTCAGCATCCTATTTTACTTTTTAATTTCTATGAACGGCTAGGAACACCAGGGAGCGTGGACCACGTGAAAGCAGAATCCTGTTTTACTGGGACTGTTTCTTGCAGGAAACTTAAGATTCCTTCTGAAGTGAAGAAAAAATATTTTCACAGAATCACAGAATCTTCACGGTTGGAAAGGACCCTTAAGATCATCGAGTCCAACTAAACAACCTACAATCTCTGCCACTACAGCATGCCCTGAAGTGCCACATCTAGACATTTCTTAAACGCCTCTAGGGATGGTGACTCAACCACCTCCCTGGGCAGGCCGTTCCAGTGCCTGACCACTCTTGCAGTAAAGTAATTCTTCCTACTATCTAATCTAAACCTCCCCTGCCGCAGCTTCAGACCATTTCCTCTGGTCCTGTCATTATTCACCTGGTAGAAGAGGCCAACACCCACCTCTCTACACCCTCCTTTCAGGGAGTTGTGGAGGGCAATGAGGTCTCCCCTCAGCCTCCTCTTCTCCAAGCTAAACATGCCCAGCTCCCTCAGGCTCTCCTCATAGGACTTGGTCTCCAGACCCCTCACCATCCTGGTAGCTCTCCTCTGGACATGCTCCAGCACTTCAAGGTCCCTCTTGTACAGAGGGGCCCAGAACTGAACACAGTACTCGAGGTGAGGCCTCACCAGTGCCGAGTACAGAGGCACCATCACTTCCCTGCTCCTGCTGGCCACACTATTCCTGATACAAGCCAGAATGCTGTTGGCCTTCTTGGCCACCTGGGCACACCGCTGGCTCATGTTAAGCTGGCCGGCCACCAGCACCCCCAGGTCCTTTTCTGCCAGGCAGCTTTCCAGCCACTCTTCCCCAAACCTGTAGCGTTGCTTGGGGTTGTTGTGACCGAAATGCAGGACCCGGCCCTTGGCTTTATTAAACCTCATACAATTGGCCTTGGCCCATCGATCCAGCCTGTCCAGGTCCCTCTCTAGAGCCTTCCTTCCCTCAAGCAGATCAACACTCCCACCTAGTTTGGTGTCGTCTGCGAACTTACTGAGGGTGCACTCAATCCCCTCGTCCAGATCATTGACAAAGATATTAAACAAAACTGGCCCCAAAACTGAGCCCTGAGGGACACCACTGGTGACCGGCCGCCAAGAGGATTTCACCCCATTCATCACAACTCTCTGGGCACGGCCATCCAGCCAGTTTTTAACCCAGCCAAGAGTACACTTGTCTATGCCATGATTTGCCAGCTTCTCCAGGAGAATGCTGTGGGGGACGGTGTCAAAGGCCTTACCAAAGTCCAGAGAGACAACGTCCACAGCCTTCCCCGCATCCAGCAGACAGCTCACATGGTCATAGAAAGAGATCAGGTTGGTTAAGCAGGACCTCCCTTTCCTAAAGCCATGCTGGCTGGCCCTGATCCCTTGGCTGCCCTGCACTTGCCGTGAGAGCTCACTCAAGATGATCCTCTCCATGATCTTCACTGGTACCGACGTCAGGCTCACAGGCCTGTAGTTCCCCGGATCCTCCTTCCGACCCTTCTTGTAGTTGGGTGTCACATTAGCCACCCTCCAGTCATCTGTTACCTGCCCTGTTGACCAGGATTGTTGATAAATGATGGACAGAGGCTCGGTGAGCTCTCCCGCCAGCTCCCTGAGTACTCTTGGGTGAATCCCATCCGGCCCCATAGACTTACGTACGTCTAGGTGCAATTTTGCAATACAATGCAATGATGTTTTTCCATTTCTGATTTGCAGGAAGTGTGGATTAATTCCAAGGGAGCTATGAAAAAATAGCTAAAGAAAGTACTGTCAGACAACACAAATTTGCTATATTGGAAAATTCTGAAAGTTTTACAAAGTGGGGAAAAAAAAAGGTTGAAAAACCCTACTCTGCAACCAGAAGTTTGAGGCCATGTTCTTTCCATCACGAGGTGTATAAAAGTCTCTTTGTTCTAGAATAGATGTGATACAGGTGTGAGGCATAAGTGATTCTCCAAACAGGGTTCAAGTTCTCAGTTTGCAAACAGGCCTTTATGGATCAGTTGGCTGAAATAAGACATTAGCCCTTGTACATGGCAACTCAGAGCTCCACAGTATGCGTGCAAATCCAGGGGAAGTTTTTCTAGGAAGCAACACTGGGAAAAAGATGGATTTTTTTCTGGTGTGGGAGCACCATCAACATTCAGACTGACTTGGAAATATGATGTACAATTAATACCAGTAGCAGCTCTTGTCCCCTTTCAAGGGTGTTAAAAATTGATCAAAAATAAATTATATGTGAGAGACAAGTGGAGTAGCCCAGGTGTTCTTGGCAAATGCTGCCATGAAAATTAAATAAAATAAAACCCCTTTTTAGGAGGATCTGAATGAGCAATCTTTCGTGTTTCATACTGAAGCCACTTGCCCACCATCACCACCTCACTGCAGATGAGGAAAGAGACATTTTGAGGGCTCTTGAGCTTTATGAATGATCACAGTGAATCAGCACAGTGATTTAACACAGGTGTTCTGTAATTGGGCTGCACAGGAAAAATTCCCAGTTCATTCAGTGATTCTCAATGTCACCTTTCCAGTGGGGAGTTCAAGTGAAAAGTCTGCCGACTTGCATGTGAATAAAATAGCTAAATGTGGTGAATATACGCAACCTCAGTATTTCCCCTCCTTTTGCATTTTTATGGGCTTATTTGTTAGAGGTACTTATTTTCATTTCAATAAAAAGCATTTAACAGGTGGAATACTTTAAAAAGCCCCAACTAGTTCTGAAAAAGTTACTACTGAAGCACTTCTGATCACCATGTTCGTTCTGAAAGGACGCTGGCCCTTTGCTTGTGCCCTGTGGCAATTCTCAGCACCTCGTCAAGCATCATTAAAATCTTATATGATTTCTACAATTGAAATTCTAAAGCTAGTTTGAGGGAAAATTAAAAAAAAAAAAAACCAGACAAAATAGAAGGGAGAAAAATGCATCAAGATGCATGAAAAACAGATGAATACATCCATCAGAGAGACGAATACATTCTCCTGGAGTGTTTGCTGTATGGGATATTTTTGACTGTCAGAGCTGAGCAGAGATTGGGTTTTTCACAGATTCAGAGTGAAAACCAAAAGCAATGTAATGAATTAAATCTGGAAACAAAGTGGAACACTTATGCTCTGCAGCGCCTGGGAGAAACCCAGCGCAGTTTCCACTGGAGTTTCTTTAGCCTCTTTCAGTCCTAACATTAAAGTGTGACGGTTCTTACATACTTTCAGTAATTAGAACATATTGTTTTTGTGCCAAGAGAGACAGGGGTCTGTGAAAAACATTTCCCCTTAAGAATATTTCTCAGCTCCTTTTCAGCCCCAGCTCTTTATATGTCACTTTGCCAAAATTATAGAGAACTAAAGCTCCCTGTTAATACATTAGTCCCTCAGTGTTCCATATGCTTGGAATACACTTTTCTTTTGTTGAATTTTCCCCTCAAAGCAATCAAAGTTCTAGGTAAATTAAGCCTCATAGCAGTGAGGTGCATGCTGTTACTTCAAAATAACAAATTGAAGTTGTTAAGGCTGGCAGTTCTTTACTGCGGAGGAAAAAACCTGGTCCAAAGACCCTACCACGCCGAAGAAGCAGTTTCCAGCCTACCTCCAAGCCCTGCAAGCCCTGGCTCCTAGCCACAAAGGTGGCTCCAGCCCTCCAAAGGACAGGCCTGCCTGCAATGTGCCTGCCAGAGTACCAGCCCAGGGGTATGCTCGGGTATATGGGATCCCAGTGCTCTGGAGGCTGCGCTCTGGCCATAGTGAATTCATGCAGTTGGGTTTGCTGATTGAATGAAATTACCCCCAGAATACAGGTTATAAATCCTCGAAGTCATAGTGGGTCCCAGGGAAAGATATTGGCTTATTGTCCATTTTCGATTGTAGTAAATGACATTTTCAATCCCTTCGACTAGTGATCAGGCACACTTCACAGCATCCTTCCAATGGCTTTTTGACATTCACTGAAAATGTGGGACACTTGGGACTAAAACTGGGATTTCAATGCTATCTCCTAACTGCCAGGCTCATTAGGAAAAAAAGCTGCTGAGATTAAAAGTATATATTTTACCTGTTGTACTGCTAAACTGTCTGATAGGAAGGCATGTTGGAAAGAGTTAGGGCATTATTTGGGAAAGTGCTAAATTGATCTTGGCCAAAACTGTGCAATGGACAATGCTAAGAATTTATCTTGGGACCTGCGTTATCCGTGGATAATCATGTGCAAAGGCTGGAGTTTATGCACAGGTCCTATTTAATTTATTAATATGGATATAGACTCAGACACCATCCTATCCCACTGTGCAAGAATGTTTGTGTGGAAGACAGGCGACGCTGCCAAAATGTGAGTTTATTTGCACTTAGCACAGCAATGAAATAAATGACTTTGTTCGGTTTCCATGGAATGGTTACACATCTTTGGGATTTGTTTATGCAGTAACAGACACATTTTTAAAATTCTCCTTCCCAAAGAAAAGGTTTATTTTATTTTTGTCTTCGGAGCAGAAATGAAGAAGAGGCAAGCAAAATGTGGAGAAAAGGGAAGCCTCTTCTCAAAACTGACAGAAATGCATAGCTGTAACTTGCGAAATCCATATATTTAAACAGATGAACATATGCTTTGCTTTCATGCAATACAGAGAGAAGACACAAAACAGTCTTTCTACAACTTACTTGGTGTGAGAAGTAGAGAGGATTGCAGTAAGAATGGTATGTTAACATTTTAAAATTCTTAAGCATAGCAAAGATTTGACCTGATCTCTTCACTTCACCCTGCACACACAGAAACAAGCTTCTGAAATGCTCCTTTTGTCTGCTCAATTTTATTTATCCCAGAGAAAAAAAATTCTTAGTGTAGCTGTAAAGAGCACTACGAGATACAGGCTCCAGGAAAGGGATTTGGGACGTTCACAGGTCATTAGAAAAATAGCAGAGAACTTTAACTCGCCTGTCAAGTTCAGGCTCAATATACTTTATTTTCAATCCTCCACCAGCTGGCTGGTAGAGACATCTCAGGCTCTCCGGAGTCTGCACTCCTTCACTAGCTATTTCAGTGCTGCATGCTAGGATTAAGGTTTCAAAATAAATCACATTTGGAAATCAGATTCACTAAAGTTTGCAGGTGTTTGGTACTGGAGCTTTGGGATGAATTTCTACTGAGATACACAAACATTTGCATCTGGATTAGCATTCCTACATATTCTAGTGAAGCTTGAGGCCTTCAACATTAGGAAGAGATTGCAATGAAATTCTCAAAAATCTTCCAGAAAGCATTTCCACTTATCATATCTCTATGAGAAAAACAGGGAGAAGAGTTTAAGAGAGATGTAGAAACAGATCAAATTCCCCGAGGTACCTATCAGGGAGTTTGTGTGCATAACTAGTAATGACTGGAAGTAGCTTGCAGTGTGCCTAAATCCTCGCCATGTATAGGGTTAGGCCCTGAACTGACCCAAGGTCTTAAAAAGCAATCTATCTCACTTCAGTTAATCCTATAAACAACTGCATTTATAAAGATTCTCTCTCCTCATTCTGAGATTTTTAACTTCAGCTGCTCACTGAAATGCAGAAGTGCCTGCCCTGGGGAGAAAGGTGAAAGTTTATATCCCTTCTACAAGCCTTGAATTCTTCTTGTTTGCGGTTTCTCTAAATTCACAAGGGTCATGCAGGTAGGCCAAATTCTACAGGATGAATGGGAACACCCTAATCTGGGATATCCCTTGACATTAGAGCATTAGGATCTATTAAGCAATCTGAGTTCAGACCTGTCAGATTGAACGGAGCTGAAATTACTGATCCTCTCGTTTCTTTTTTAACCATCTGGTTATTATGGAAAAGGACTGGGCAGAATGGGAGTAGATTCCCGTCATTTCCTACATTTACGGCAGAAGAGAAGGATCCCTAATTTAGGTAAACTCAATGCTCTTCAGAAGTTTCTAAATTCCCTGTTTACTCAAACAAATACCCTAGACATTCATTACTCTATGGGGTGAGTTGCTCATGGTGGTGCCAGTCTCTTGCTGTCCATTAAAGCAATATTTTTCAACTTGACATTTATATTTTAGGCAGTTAACATGAAGCGAGATGAATAATATCCCAGGAAACCATGACTGAATAATCCCTCTTACCATGGTATAATTACACACTGGGGCTGAATATTGTGCAAAACCAGTACTAATTCTACAACCTCCTAAATTTTAAGTGTTTGAATCACAGTCCTAACATTTTTAATATGCAAATTTCATATATGTGTAGTTCCTCAGTTTACCTTAGAAAACATCACATTACAGTGGCATGCCGCTGAGGAGACAAATAAGTCCTTGCAAAGCTCTTGCTCAGCTCCTGCAGGAGGGCTGCGCTCAGTGTGTGGAACATCTAATGGTGGGAAGAAGCTGGGAGTGGTGGGAACATGGTCAGGGGAGTCACAGTCTGTGGGGAACGTGTCTGCTAAACTGAAACAAAATAGAATTTAGAAATTTTTCAGAATCAGAAACTCTTGAGCAGTTTGCTTGTTTGATTCCTGCTTTCAGTCATATGAGGAGAGGCTGAGGGAGCTGGGCATGTTTAGCTTGGAGAAGAGGAGGCTGAGGGGAGACCTCATTGCCCTCCACAACTCCCTGAAAGGAGGTTGGAGAGAGGTGGGTGTTGGCCTCTTCTCCCAGGTGAATAATGACAGGACCAGAGGAAATGGTCTGAAGCTGTGGCAGGGGAGGTTTAGATTAGATAGTAGGAAGAATTACTTCACTGAAAGAGTGGTCAGGCACTGGAACGGCCTGCCCAGGGAGGTGGTTGAGTCACCATCCCTAGAGGTATTTAAGAAACGTCTAGATTTGGCACTTCAGGGCAGAGATTGTAGGCTTGGTTTTTTTTGTGCGTGTATGGTTGGACTCGATGATCTCAAAGGTCCTTTACAACCATGAAGATTCTATGATTCTATGATTCTATGATTTATTTTAAGTAGAAGAAGCAAAAGGTGTATTTCTGATATTGGGACTTTTCCCCTCCCTTTCCTGCAAAATTTCAGGTTCTTGATGCATTAAGTGAAGTTCTAAGACCTAGTGAAGCAGTCACAAGATAAGTGCAGTTCTTTTTCTTTTAAGTACAGGGGAAATATACTTTCCACTTGGATATAGCTTGACTGTTTTAGTTAAATATTCAAAATTATTTAACCTGTGGCAGAACTCAGTATGCAGATTTAAATCTGTGGTGTTAAAATTTGGCAGTTAGAAGACAATGAAACAGTTTCATGATGGAAAGCGTGAAAGAAGTTTAATTCTAGACAGTTGTCTGTTTTTAACATTTGAAGTGACTTACACTGAACGAAACTCACTTTCATGACCAAAATATCAGCAACACACTCCCATGTTTTGTTCTTTTTTTCCTATGTCCTACACTTTTTTTGTTGTAGTTCATATGTAAGAACAAGCAATAAATCAAAAGAGAAAAATAAACATAATTAAGATTGCACAGATTGATCTAAGTAAAAATACGTTCCCTTTTATTTTATCATGGCTCTTAAGAAAATGTCATGAAGGCTTTTACTACAGTAACTAGAATCAGAATGAAAAATAGCCTGACTTGAGTTCCAGCAGCATCTTACCTTGCTGTTAGAGAAGAGTCTGCTCCTCCTGCCAAAACAGACATCACACCTAAGAAGATATACGAGCTCATCTGTTTTACAGGCTACTCTTCTATGAAATTCAGCTGAGGTGGCTTTGTAGAATAAATTGTTGTGCATGCAGAGTTCACAGACAAATGCTGATTCTTCACAGATGTGTTCAAAAACATCTGGTCTCACTGTCAGAAATACCTACCACTTAGAGCCTGCTGTTAACAAGAGCTGAGGATGTTTAAGCTTTTAACTCAAGGCATTTGAAAACAAGCTTTGGTTTATCTGGAGGCATGCAGAAAAAATATAAAATGAGAATGCGCTACTGACTCTTCCTTAGAAAATGCTTTTCCGTGTATGGAAGGGATCACAGTAGCATTGGTGAATAGTCAGGGAAGGACCTAGCACTGTAGGCAAGGTACTACTGACGGATAAAGCTAGAAATAAAAACATAGAAACCTGTCTTTAGGAGCAATTGTCAGTAATATCTGGTTAGCAAAATCATATATATGTGGTGGACAACTTCATCTGTGCCAAGGAACTTTAAAGATTAAATTAGGGCAACCTTGACTTAATTTAAAAAGGAGAGGCTACACTGGAAAACTCTCTTGGTCTTTTAGAAACTCTAGTCCTGTCTGTAATTGCTGTGAAGGTTTGTCAATTTGATAAACCTGTTAAACAGTCATTTTACGGTAGGGAATGCAACTGTAGGATTTGTTTAAAAAAAAATACATAAATAAATGTAAATATAGGACATCAGCTATGTGACTCGTGCTCAGAATTGTCTTGTCTGAAACATGTTTCTAGTGTAAAAATATTTGATCCTCTCTAAAGTCTATAAATCTTCCAGGAGAATCCAGTGTGTTAGGTACAAATAACTCGGACATCAAGTTCCCTTGGCAACGAGAAAGCACATGGAGATTCTATGTTCACTTTGAAATCACACAAGGTACCAGGGAAGAGCAGCAGGGATTGGAGCATTTTGAGGGGCTGCAGAGAAGATAATGTCTTAAGTACTCTTTTCTTCCTGCTCTGTCCCAAGATGCCAGGGCTTAGCTGTTGGTGGTGAAATGAGAGGCACACACTTGCTAAGCCAGGATGAATAACTGAAAGGAGCAAAGCAACATTCAGATCTAAATACAGCAATTGCTGCAGTGTCTACTGGGAATTTGGGTTCAACCTAAAGTTCAAAATGCTGAGCATACTTCACATTTCTGGTCTCAGTTTCATCCCTTTATCACCTGTTTTTCTGTCTTCCTATCAAACAAACATGTGTTTGATGTCTCATCTTCTCAGCTTGCAAGGTCTTTCTGGCCTGTCCTAACTGTAATTCAGGGATTGTTTTCTTTTCCCCTGGAGTCAGTTTTATCAAACCTTCCTGATAATGAGCAACAACCTGCTAATTTTTCTGCATCTTGAAACAGAGGGTTGGGTGTGGGTGTGATTGACACAAAATATGGAAAATCTAGTGGGTGTTTTGATTTTCTTGATGATCTGTGACCTGTGGTGTAGATACATGGAAGGTCTGGGCTTTTCTTTACCTTTTAATTATAGGCTGTATGATTTATGCATTCTTCAGCAACTCTGCTGCATAGCAACACTTAATTGAACTTTACTGGTATTGTCAAGATCCTTTGACTTTTTCTATCACTGTAATAAAAGTATCAATCATTTTATCACCACAATGACCTTCTGGAGTAGTTTATCTTTTCAATTTTGTTCTACAGAAAGGAACAAATAGTTCCACAAATGTGCGTAGTTTTTTAGCTCTTATATAGGCACCTAACTCCTCATGAAGGGAGGAAGGCAAGAAGAGTTAGATGCTTAAATGTCACTCAAGATCTTTGGTTAGACATCTTGTCTGTGGTTACACAAGAAAGCTGTGGTGGAACTGACCACTGAGCCCAGTCATCATATACATAGAGCCTCACTCATTAGGCCATCATTTTTTGACTGTTTTTGATAGAATCATACAATTGATTCAGGTTGGAAGAGACTTTAGGAGGTCTCTAGGTCAAGCTTGTGCTCAATGTAGAGTGAGCTGCTCAGGGCCTTGTCCAACCAGGTCCTGAAAACTTGTAAGATTTTCTCTGGTCAACCTCTTCCAATGATAGGTTCCCTCAAAGCCTTCTCAGCTCCAGGATGACCAAGAACAGTTCCCCCAGCCTCTCCTCACAGGACAGGTGCTCCAGCAGCACCATCTCAGTGGCCTCCCCTGAACTCCATCCAGTTTGCAAACATTTTTCTTGTACTGGAAAGCTGAAAACTGTATGGACTATTCCGGAGGCAGCATAACGAGTGCTGAGGAAAAGAAGAATCACCACTTCCCTCAGTCTACTGGCTACCCTCATATTAATACAGTCTAGTGTGCTGCTACCTTTCACAGCTATCAGGGCATGCTCTGCACTCATGTTTAGCCTAGTGTCCCTTCAGGAGCCTAGTGCCATTTTCAGAACAGCTGCTACCTAGTCCTCAATGTGTTTAAAAGCGACGGTACCATGCTCCCGTGAGCCCTGAGGGCACAGAGACCCATCCAGAGAGTCCTCGCACCACAGCACTGAATTCACAGGGAAACTCTGCAAGGGGAATAGTGGGTCATTTTAAGGTGATGTGTCTGGTGAGTAATTCCCATCACACAGAACCGTTTATTATCTTGGGCTTACCATGCAAAAGGCTCAGCCATTCTGGTCATCTGTTTATGCATTGCTTGGGTGTCTCTCTATTTCTGTTTTGAAAGGGAAGACAGTAATCACCAGCTGGATACATAAGCAACAATCAGAGGTTGAAAACCCACCCTATAATTTGCTCCATGGTGTAGAAGAAGGTCCAGACTAGTAAAGCCAATGACAGGACTAAGCCAGTGTCCATATCCACTAATCTTTTCTGAATGATTTGGGCTCTTGCTCATCACCGCAGGTGATCAACTGGCAGCGTGGATCGTATGTGAATTTTCAGATGCAGTTCCCTCCTCTCCCTCCATGGCTCTCCATGGCTGGCTGCTTTTGTCAGCACGCCTGTTTTACGGGTGTGCCTGGAGGTGAATGGAGACCACTACCGACTGAGTGTATAACCTTGTTTACGCTATAAATCAGTGGAGCCTGGCTGATTTGCTGTCAAATGCTGCTGGTAGCTGATGGCTCCAGTACACTGAGATGAGCCTGATATCTTAATTCAGTGTCTGAGGAAGCATCTTGACCTTTTGTTGCTAACAAATTAGGTACGTGGTGTATTAGGAGGCTTTCTTCAATGCTACTGTCTTTTTCTCCTTTTTTTTTTTCTTTCCTGTTATTAACTGACAGTTTGGGACTCTACATCTGAATGTTTCTCTTTACCTCTGAGACTTTCTGTGTTAATTTCAGTAGAACTGGGCTAGGACTCAGGACATGTGAGATTGCTTTCTGTATGAGCTGACTTTGGGCAAATCAGCTCACGTCCTCATACCTCAGTTTCTCAACTAAAATGGCGCTGATAATTCTGACCCTCTTTCGAAGCATTTTGAAAGCTAACAATGAAATATGCTGTTATGGATCTGGGGACTACACCTTGCTTTCAGTTTTTCAATTGATTTCAGTTTTGACTTGCTTGTGGGTGATGAGAAAGCATCGGGGAACTCATAAAGTCAATGTGTAAACTGGCAATGAATTTGAGAGTCTCCTGGAAGCCTTTAACATGCCTGCCTGGGAATTCCTGCCAGAGAATATAAAGGTTTATATGAGGTGCAGTTGTGACCATCCTGCAGGAAAACAAGATGTGTGTACTGGGAATCAGCCAAAGGTTACTATCCACAGCTAATGCATTTAAGGAGATCTCAGCTTTCACTGAAGATTAGAAGCAGGTTTCTCTTGATTCAGTCTATAAGAAAACAAAGGAAGAGACCTCCATGAGTGAAATCAGTTTCCTTCCCTTGGTTTGTTGTAGTGGGCAAGAGCCTGTGGTTTTCCCTGGGTGAACTGATTTTACTTCCTGGCTGATTACTTCGTCCTCTCAAGGGTCTTTATCAAAGCAACTGTAACTGTTGTTTGCTTAAACTGCAAGATGGTGAGACTAGACTATAAGACCCCAAGCTATACCAGTCATTATTGGTAATAGGTTCACTCTAAGAAAGAGTGAGTCTCTATTCATTATTGGTGGTTTACTTCAGAATAACTCTAGTGATATCAATACATTGGTAAATTGGCCTCACCTACATTGTAATCCATGTCTCCTTTTGATTCCAAGATGGCTGTTTCTACATTGTGATTTAGGGAGTATAGTTTTCATGTCTTGCTCAAAGCAACTAAAGATTGGATTTACCCTTAATTTTCAGATACAGAGGCTTCTGAGAGAGGTGGTATGTTTCTCAGAAAGTCTTCTGGAGAGCTGACATCCAAATCCTCATAAAAATATTTCTCCCATACCAAAAAAAAGGCTTTGAAAAAGTGATTAAAATTTTCATACACACTTTTTAATCCTTTGAATTGTAACAAAGAATTGTAACAAAATAAATCAAAACCCATTGTCAAGCTGCTAAAAAAGATTTCTAAATTTTTACTTGCCTTCCTAAGTATAAAATCAAATCAGAGAGAAAGGAGAAAAGCTACAAAAAGAAAAAGATGTCTGAAAGAAATATGCCAGTGGTTGCCTTAAAAAGAAATAAACATCTACAAAACTAAGTCATTTTTTTTTGCTTTTAGGAAAGTTTTAAAATATTTTTCATGAAGTATATTTTTTCCTATGAAACTCCAATATCTGATTTTCCAATTAATCTTCTTCAAGGCACTCCAGCATTTGTATTTCAGTCTTAGACCAATATCTATATAGCATTTTCCATGAAAGACTAGAATATTTTTCATCAGCTAACTTTGAGAAGCAAAGCTCTTCCATTAATTTAATTCTCTCCTTTTAATTGTATTAGCACTTAGGCTTTCTCTAAAACTACCAGAAACAATTTTTCTGATGGGAAGGGCATCTTCCTGTCAATGAAGAGAGTTTGCCAAAAGTTTTCCAGTTTGCTAGTTCACAATATGAGTTTTACGTAGGCTTTATTTTTTGTTCTATTATTTTAAATTTTTGCTTTCACTTTTCCCAGATAAATAATGAGCTTTAATTATAACCTGGGAATGAGTAGTGATATGACACCTGCTGAGAATGCTACAAACATTTTCAATATTGCATGTGGAGGATGAATCTAAAAGCTGAGCTATGTCAATAGAGAGTGCCTGCCATCTCTGACTGACTTGTTGGGAAATTTGACAGTAACGCTGGTGCCTCCAGCTCCTGCTTTTAATCCTCTACAAAACATGGAGAAGACATTGATTGTCACATTTACAAAATAAAGTATCCCACCATTATGCATGTTCGACAGGCAAAGAATACACTGGGAATAAAAACCCACGATGGTATTTGAAATATAACAGGTTAGATCCTCAGCACCTGGCAATAGACTTCAGTGAAGTTACACCCACTTGTACCTGCTTCTGTTTTTCTGCACTATACTATAGGCTTTATAGAAGAAGTCGGCTCTAAGCCTTCCTACTGTGTGCTTTTCTTGCATCCAGAGAGATCATGCACTGATTCCTAAAAACTGTGATGCCATATTAAGCCATTGATCCTTCTAGATCTGTATCATGTTTCTGACAAAGGTGAACACCTGGCTTTACAAAGTAAGATGCTCTAGTAAAAATATCTGAGCTATTATGGAATAATACACAAGGTGTAGGGACAGACAGATGTTCCTTTACTAACGACCATGGGTGATTTGTTTACATCTTGAAATGAGAGCTTTTGTTGCCTATCTTATTACAACTTGCATGGCAAGTGCACATCACTATTAAGCACTAACTTATCCAACCTTCTCAAAAAAATCTGAACAAAGTGCTTGACTTAATGATCTCCTGTGGCAGTAAATTCCAGAAGGAGGCTGCAGGCTGCATATAGTACTTATTCTCTCTGTTTCTTCTACGTGGACCGCTCTGTCATTTAATGTCCTGCTGTCTTTGTGCTATGTAACATAGTTAAGAGGAGAAACTGTTTAGTCCCTTTCACCTTCATAATCTGAATATCCTCCCTTCCTTTAATCTCCTCCTCTCCAGGCAAATGCATTTAAACCTTGCTGTTTTTACTAATCTCATCCCAAATATTTTTACTATTTTTATTACCCACACAGCTCCTTATTATGATCTTTACTGTTTGGTTTCTAGGGGTTTAAAGCCCTGTGGGATCAAAAGAGTAATCTCACCAGCTCAGCTGTCCTCAGAAATATTCTTTAGTCACTTTCTATCAGCTTTCAACTGCAATGCAGTTTTTCAGAGGTTTTGCTTCCATCAAAAGTTCTCTGCAAGCCTTCAGCAGAGCTCACTCCAGTCCTAGCTGTGAGGTGCTGGTTGTCTCAGTGCCTCCGAATGGTGGGTGCACCCCAGGAGTCTAGGAACTTCGCTCTCCACCCAGAAAGGCAGTTACGTATTATTTAAAAAAAAATTATGTAAATCTCCACAGAAGCCTCTTTATCTCTAATTTTTATCCTCTTAAATCTAAGGCAACAATTTCAACTGACAGCTCAGTTTCAGCTGACAGTTCAGGTTATTTGCAAAGAGGGATCCTGATGCTGTTCCCATCAGATTTGTTTCCCATCTTGTTCTTTACAACACCTAGACTCAGCGGCCAAGATGGGCAATGATGTATTAAACATGAAGGGGAAGAGTGGAAGGATAGCAGAGGCTATGGACAAACATAGATGAGTCTTACACATGAACCCAAACACCAATGAAGCCAGATGAGCCTCTGATAATAAAGTGTAGAAAAGATTGATGAGAAATATATCTGTTAGGACTTACCATTCTAAAGGCCCTTGCCTTCTCCAATCAAGAGAGTTTATTGAAGACATCTTAATCTCACAATCTCTACTTTAAATGTGTTGGGTCTTTATTTCAAAAGAACTATAAAGATTATCCAGCTGGGATGTTGTAGCTAGCAGTCAAGTCTTACCTGTTCAGCTCGAGGAAATGGGTGTGTGACTGTCAAAAGTTTAGGGAACAAGACCAGGAAAGACCTGGTCTGGTCTTCTTCCCTGAAGTCAAACCAGGGTCTTTTCCTGTATGGTATTTAGCTCTGTCTCATTTTGCTGAATGGTTGAGTCATTGGTGTTAGATCCCATCATGCCCTCTCAGAAAGCGTATGACCATCTTGCTGTGCTTATCCTACTGCTGCCTGTAATTCTGCTATTACCTGGGCATACAGTGAATCAGCTAATCTGAAAAGTGCTGCTGCTTAAGGCCTGATGAACTCCAGGCTTTTCCAGGAAAAAGCTTTTGGCAGCATTCACGCTGCAAGGGCTGGTGCTGTTGCACAGAAGGATTTGTTTGAAAGGTGGCGTTTCTTTTTCTTTTACAAGCCAGGGGAGGCTAATTCATCTTGGCTCACTGCAGCCTTCTGCACCGTCTGTGCTGCCTGCATATTAAACACTTGGTTTTATATCCCCTTCTTCCATTTCAGAGTTTTCTTATAATTCTGCATGGGAAGAAGATTTTCTATTCCTTTCTTCATCCTTGTGCACTAGAAATGCCATCCTTCCCAGACAGAGCAGGGGTTATCTGAGATTTAAATCAGGCTTCCAGGTTTCCAAGGCCAAGTCAAACTTGTCATTGGATGAGTTATGACTGAAGTTGGACACGTTATTATCACTCAGTCATCTGGTCTGAGTGCTAAGTCAGCATGAGGTAATGGGCTTGTAACGGCACCCAAGTCAGCCAGGTCTCTAGGGTGGCTTCATCTGGACTGCTTTTCCTTTATATTGCACTTCCTAATGAAGACCAAAAGGGCTTTTAAACATAAAAAGGTAGTTCAATTACAGAATATTTACTTAATCTTTCACACAAAGCTCAAAATGATTATGTCAGAAAACTAAATTTAAAGTGTGTGGGGATATTAACATCTTCTTTATCCACTTGGTAATTGTTTCCAAGACAGATTTTTAGCACTTCAGTGAGTTTATGAGTTGCAGTAAATATTACGCTGTCTCCTCTGATCTCCAGGAAGTTTTCCTTTTGTTCCCATGGAGGCTGGGCTATGTCTGCGTCTCTCTTCTCTCAGATGCTTCTTTCTTTCTCTCTCCGTGGTCTTTACAAGGTGAATCTCTACTCTGGCACCCGGAGCAACATCAAAATTAATGCCTTTATTTTTTTCGTAATTTTATTTACATCGCTTTTGCTGCTGTGAGATCTTCTTGCTGTGATCAGGCATAAAATGGACAACTTTTCCTTTAATTTTTAAAAGAAACAAATCCAAACAGCATTATGTAGTGCTGTAAAAGCAGCACAGTAGAAATTCTAGTAGATTTTCATCCAAAGGATATAACAAATATAAAGAATTTGAATAAGACTTGTGATACAGAGCGTGCAATGTTTTCTAGCCTGTCTGTGGTATTTCTTTTACAGATGGCCAGTAGCTTCTTGGTTTGTGTGGTGTGACCTCAGCTCTAATCTCACAGCTATACTGTTACTGTTGTGTTTCAGATGTCATATAACACCCGCAGGAAAGAATGCAGATAAAAAAAGGTGAATCCATAGGAAACAATGTAAAAAGATGAAATTTCACAAATACGTTTAATGAACTTCTTATTTACATTTTCTCAAAATATCTGTCAGCCTGGGAATTTGATCAGGAATTTGCCCCTTATATTTGTCATTCATGCTACAGACAGAAGAGGTCACTTTGTAAGCTCCATCTTTGCTACTCTATTAATAAATTGCAATTCTGTGCAACTCCTGGTCATAAAGGCAACACAACGTGTTTGCTTCTGTAGATACCTGCAGTGATTAATTATCAGTGGAATTTTATGGAAAATCTTTAAAAAGCTGGAGGCTTAGCTTTAAGCACAACATGTACCTCATTTCTTCAGAAGAAGTATTAATTGGAGCGGATTTAAAGCTTTAGCTTGTGGAACCTAATCAGAAATGACTTGACTTATACCACTGTCAAGTGCAAACTCTACTGAAGTCAATGGATATGAAGGGAAAATTTGTCTAGCTAAACGCATGTCAAGCCAAGAACTTCTAGCAGGACTCAGAGCCTCTTACAGAAAACTGAGGAGTATACTATAGCTCCTTAAAAGTTGTAGTGAACCATTCTTGGGTCTTTTCCGGGGTCACTTCTCCCCTAAATCTTGAAACTGACGAAACTTCTCTTAGACTTCTGTCCATCCGCTCACAATTTTGTGAGCTGGCATGTATGAATGAATAACGAATCAGACAAGAACAATGTTCCTGTTAGAGCTACAGAAATCGCTCAGCATGCTTATTTATACTCCATTAACTAAGCATTAAAGCATAAAATGCCAATTCATGATGCTCTCAGGGAAGTAGCCTTAAATCCTTGCACACAGTGTCTCTAAAAACAAGGAATGTCCTGGTAAGCACATGCTTGCTAGATAGGGTTGTGTGCAAGTAGAATGCTCTGCGTTATAAAATAATAGACAATCCAATTCCAGTACCTTCAGCCGGCTTTTGGAATGCTAATTTCAACTGTCAAGTCTTAATTAAAAACTACCAGTCAGCACTATTTAAAAAGTGGAAGAGAACTAAGTGGTAGGTTGTTGCGGAAAATGTGCAAGTTGCATGCTAAAAGAAGTAGGTAAGGTGACAGGTGTATAATTATGATCACATCAAGTGAAGGACAAGAAACAGTATACAGTTCCTGAAGAGGTGGGGCTTCGGCAATCTTCAGTGTGGTAAAGGGTTCTTCAGACAGAGTTAATTTGTCATTCCATTTATTTCAAAGGAGAATCTCCTTCTATGCCAAACCTCTGTGAGCCTTCAAAACTGGTGACATGCTGGGCGAGGTTCATGCATAAAGAGGTTAGTGTGAACACAAATGCTTGTGTTCCGTGCATCAGTTAGGGATGAGTTTAGGGCACAATGTTGTGTTGAGGTGTTTGGCAGTGTCACGGCTGTGCTGTAATCCCTCATTCAATGGAGAACCCGCAAAGCAAAGAATCAAAGGCCCACAGCAACTGATCGTCTGAAGGCAAGAATCTTCAGCATCTTCTACAGGCAGCAAAACAAATCTCCTCTGTATGCTACTAAAAAGTGCAAGTTCTGGGTAAAGGATGATAACAAACCACTCAGAAATACCATTCAGTGCTTCTTAAGACTATGATATTCATGCTACAAGCCTGAACAACACCATCCTCTTCCCCATAGCTACACAGAGGGTGACTTTCTGCACAGAGATTAGTTTTGGTTGAACAGATCGGTGGGAGGCCACAGCAGTGCTGCTCTTGCCCAGGTTTTACAGGACAGATCCTCTGACCTTCACCCACTGCTGCAGTTGGTGTGTAAGTGGACTGAGGGACAGGAACAGCCTTGTGTCCTATATCCTAAATCCAGGCATTTGCGGTCCCTTCTCCCTTGTTTGTCTGTCTATTAGGTGCTTGCATGGCACCCATGCTCTCAGCGTGGTTACAGAAAGTGAAGAAACCCTGCAAAGAAGAGGTGTCTCTGATAATCCTTCAGAAATATTTTAAGAAAACAGTGCCAGTTCAGACTTTGAACTTTTTTATTTTGTCAGAGTGATTTCTGAGCGCAAAAAAAAAAAGGTAATCTTTTTTTGCATTTAACCTGGGAATTTGGCTAAGTAGGTTTAACAGTCAAAGCTCAATTTTAGAAGTGACATCGTGTTAAACGAACTTTCCTCTTCTCCATCCAGTTCGAAAATATTAGCCTTTAAATCTCGACAGGTTTGGAATATCCAGTCTCCTGGATAATACATAATCAGTACTGAAGAGGAATAATGTATTAGCTACTCAGACGTCTGTCAGAAAAAAATCTTTCCTTAGCAGTTTTCCACATGTATGTAATCTATACTTGCCACATTGGACTTGACCGATTGCTCATAAACAAAAGTAGCGTTACGGTACTTAATTACTGTCAGAGCCTTGAGGGTCCTGCTAGGCTTTAATGGTCCTGCCCACCCCTGGGGCCTGGCACCACCCTGCCCGTGGCCCAGGACCCCCTTTCAGCTAACTGGGGCCATCAGACCCTGCCCCAGTGGCACCAGTGACATATTGGTCTCCAGCTCCTCACAGCCCAGCCATGAGCCCTGCTGGGCCAGGCCCACCCGTGGGCCAAAAACCCCATCCCCACCTGTGGGCCAAAAACCCCATCCCCAGGGCCTTGCCCAGCCACCTCAGAGCTGTGTCCAACCCTGGTTCCCCTCACTGGGCCTCATCCTGATCCCCCATTGCCCTCCTCCCCAGTGCTGCACAGTCTCTGGCATCCATCAGGGCTGACATGAGCCTAATTCCTTCTTCCCTTGGCCAACGCAGCCCCTGGGATGGCTGGGCACCCTCCCCACCATGGTTATCACCCTCAGCTTCGAGCCTCCATCCTTTTGGGAGCAGCTGGATCCTGGTGCTCCCTGGCAATTATAGTGCAACATGGGTGCTCCAATCCTTCATTAAATTAAATTCAATTTTCTGTATGCTCAGGTTGTATTGGGGGGGATGGTGGTGTGGAAAAAGGGAGATAAAGTGAAGGCTACTGCAATTCCTGTCTCCTCACGTTTGCTGGTTTTACTTAGTCCAAGATCTTTAGCACAGTGAGGATTCTGTGGGTTGCCTTGAGAAAGATGATTCAAGTTGAAATAAAACTGCTTGGATGGAATTAATGTTGTGTCTTCTTTAGCATAAGTTTGGACTGTTTATGGTGATTGATCTGTTCTTGCCGCTATCAACATGAGTGCAATGATTTCAGAACTCTCATAAATCAAAATAAATGAAATTCCACAAAAGGTTGTATGCAAATACTGTCCTACAGGGTGGTAAGTAGCACTGAATTCCCACTTGTCAGAAAGGTAAATAAAATCAATGAGCTTTTAACAGATACATTATTTCATTATGTGACAGTTAAAGCACAGTGTGAAATCTAAACAGAAATCAGACATGGCACCTGGCAGTGCTTGTTGAGCTGTGAGGTTTTTTCAAGCTCATGATTTAGAATCTCAAGGACTGCAATAACAGGCCTTCAAGTTTTTTAAGTATTTTTTCTCTGAAAATCCCCTGAGAAGCTAAAATCTGCATTTGCCAACACACGGATTGTTTTTGATTGCTCAAATCCTCCGTGCTGTGTCTCAGTCTCCTGAAGTGTCCGTTGCTATACTGTAAAAGCATTGCAAAGATTTCCCCTGAACTTCACGGCACCTCATTCTCCTCTTTCCTATGATGGCTTAAACTGTGCTGGTCCCTGATGGCTCCAAAGAAACTGACGGGTCACTGTTTAGCTCAGCTCCCTGCTGGTCAAATTGTCATGTTGTGCAGATTGTGTTGATGAGTCTGGTAGGGTTCATGTGACAAGACTTGCTGTTAGATCAGACCCAAACTTCAGCTGCTACCCACAAGTGTCTGTTCCTTTCCACTCTCTATAATGGGAGTGAAATCAACGGGTTTAGGTGGACTTGCCATTGTAAACCTCTGAAGTTAGATGAGGTGAATCCAACAATTTTCTTCTCTCTGGGAGAGCAGAGTCTTTATCCTCTGCTCTCCCAGCACTAATGCCAGTATTTTCCAGCTAAGCAGACATCCTTGACCTGAACCTCTGTGGACATAAAAGGGACTTGCTTGGAACTGCCTTCTAATGGCACTCTGCATAACTGAAAAAGGGAGCAGGGTCTCTTTCATGTCCACTTTCTGACTTGCAATGGTTCATATGTTTTGGTCGTTATTGTTACTGTAGTATTGGAACAAGCTGGAATTTAGTCATTCATGATGAAAGTTCTGCTGATACTACCTCTCCAATCATTCATTGTTTGTTGCTTAAAAAAACTCTCTGTAAAAGTATAATTTAGTTTCTATCATTTCAGCAGGTTGCTGGTTGATTGCTCAAATCCTCCGTGCTGTGCCTCAGTCTCCTGAGGTGTCCGTTGCTATACTGTAAAAGCATTGCAAAGATTTCCCCTGAACTTCACGGCACCTCATTCTCCTCTTTCCTATGATGGCTTAAACTGTGAAAGAATGAATGCACAAATGTCAGGTGCTACCTACACTTAGCTCACACTTAGGCTTTTTTTTTTTCCCCTGAAGAATGTAGAATATTTTCAAAGTAATCTATTTTCCCAAACTCCCAAATTTCCAGTTAAAGACCTAGCACAAGTGCAACATAACATAGATGTTATGAGAAAATTAGACTGTTTTCTATTTAATTTACATATTTTGATAACTTCTTTTCACTGTTTTTTTGAAAGTGTCTGGCAGTGGTGGGTGGCACTGAACTGAATTACTCATTCACTTAGATGATATGACAATGAAGATGACTAAATTGGGAGCACTAGGAAAGACAGTCGCACTATAGCCCTTTGTCCTCATATGCTGGTAGAAGCAGGCTTTTTAGATCTATGTCAAGACCGTTGACAGCCTGTGCTGAAAAAATGCACAAGAAGAAAAAAAAAAACTTATTCCAAGGATTATTAAATAACTTTTCCTTTATACTGAACTGCTACAGAAAAGTGAGTTGTAAGTTTCTGAGTCAGAAAAAATTAATTCCTACGAGTACTTCTTGACCAGTATCTGAATTATGAAGGTCTGTAGTGCTGCACCTTGAAGCAAGCAGTACCACCGAGGAAATGGCATGCAACAGGAGGGGCTGCAGTTGGCAAAACAGTCTTCAGCATGTCTGTGGCCCCACTCCTTGTGAGTCTGAAAGCTGAGGATTCTTGCGAGCAGCTTTGTAGTACAAGCAGTCACTTACTCAAAGAGAAAGAAATTGCCTACACTAAACATGACTGATGTTCTCCTGGACAGGCTCTTCTTCACCTCTTGAAAGTCTAAAAACATCTGTATTTTACTTAGCAAATGACTTGAGGAAGAGCTGACATGAGGCTATGTCATTTATAGTAAATAAATACACCTAGATCTGCTTTTTGATACTGGTGTGGAACAGCCCACGTCTGCACCATGTATGCTCTTCTCCAAAACAGGGTGGCCACATAAAATTATCCACCTGAACATTGTCCAAAAATTATTTTTTTATGAACTCAGTTGACATGGAACAAAAACTTGCCCAGAATAGTATTAGCTCTGTAAGTAAGATGAGTTCCAGTGCCTGGGAATATCTCCTAATATAATTCATTAATTAAAATAGCTGTAACTACAATGTATTTGTACAAACAATGGATCTCAAATAACCTCACTTTCTGAAGAGAAGTTGTCTGTTTTTTTCTCTTGTCTTAGAACACCAACATTTTGGAAAGAGGGCCTTTTTTGTGTTTCTGTGTTTCTGCAAATACTACTATGTGGGGTCCAGGTCGGTGGTGGGCACTCCTGGGAGCTACCAAAGCCTATGGATAAGCCAAGAAGTATTTCCGGTAGAAAAGGCAGTGCAGATTTCCTAAAACAACCTTACTCACCTGCTAACCTTCTTATGAGAAAGAAACTTATGGGTTCAGATTTGTCCTTGCAAAGTTTATTTGCATCTGCGAAGAATGAAAAAAAAAAAAAAAAAGAAAAAGAGGCTTAGTTTTAATGACCAGTTTGTCGTTATTTCCAGTCCTCTGCAAAAACAAATTAGGATCTGTATTTTTACTGTTTCCCTCCCATGGAGAAGAGAAATATTTCGTTCTATAAATATTTGGTCTGGGCTCAGCCACCTGGAAAAGCTTGTAGAAGAGGAAATAAACTCCAAGAGGCCAGATCATCGCTTGGTATCTGGTTCACCATATTGGACACAGAAATATTGGGCCAGATTTCCCAGGGAAGCTCAGGGAACATTAGTACCAGCTGGTGGGGTATATGCTCCCACACTAGGTGACATAGCTCTGTAATGGAGCCTGCACCTGCCCCTGTGAGCAGCCAGGTTTGCGGGTAGGATTCATCTCACCCCAGTTTAGGTGTCCACGTGTTTAGTCTCTGCATCAGAAACAAGTCATCCCAGCTTCCATTTACAGCCAATGGAGAGTAACAGGCATTTTAGAATATGATTCACCTGATTTGTTTCAAATGTCTACTCAGAATGAGACTAATTTCACTCTATAAATACCTGCTTTTCTCTGTTTATTACAAAGAAAACCTAGAGTGACCAGTTCCTATATGGACATCTCTCTGTCATCTGTCAAATGCCATCCTGTTTCGTAAGAAATGTTTTCGATGCTGCCATAGAGCTGCAACTGTGATGACCTTGCTGAGTTTTTTTAAACTGACTTACAATCCAGGACTGGGTAGCAGGTTAATATTTATGGTTGTGTGTATGACAATCTCTTGTCTGGGAATTCAAGAAAAAGCAAGGATGTTACATTATTTTTCTAAGTTATCAGTCGTAGGGAGAAATTAGAGAGTCATATTAATATATCACATCAATGCTATGACCACATGCAATGGGTATGACCCTTAGGCAGAAGCTGGCACAAGAAAAATGTTTATTTCTCTGTAAAGGATATTCCAGTCTTGCATTCCTGCAGGATGAAGTTTCTTGACTGGAGTTGGGACAGAGGCCTTGCTCTCTCAAGGCAAATGTACATCCTGAAAAAGCATTTCCCATTCAATGAGTTCAGCTCCTCACTGATGCCTGTTGCCGAGTTGGCTTAAAGCCACAAGGAAACCACGTCTTGTTATTCAAAGCAGCGGCGGCTGAATATGTGTGGGTTGCATAATTTACGCAGAGCGTTCTGCAGTCATATTTGAATGCATTATTCAATGGGTTTCCCCTTCCTCCCATCATTCATCTAGTTCATGAGGTGAATAATTTGGGATTATATAGTATAGTGCAAGACTTTGTCAACACATTTCAGAGAATATTTCATGTAAAATCATTGTATGTTATTTGCTCAGGTTTAATAAACCCAGACAGAAGGAAAGAAGAAAAGCAGATATAAGGTTTCCGTGCTGCTTAGATACTAAGGATGAAGGGAAACTGATGGAAAGGAAAGAAAAGCCTTGCTTCATTAGCTACACCAAGACAGAGTGTTCTTCCTGTCATGACAATATGTCAGCATTTAGCTAGCAGACAGAGTACATACTACTGCAGTGTTAAATATTGTTCTGTCTGTAGGTTTATTGAGAAAAGGAAGTTTATTGACATCTGATCAACGCTGGACTTTCTCCCATATTTAAATGGGCATTCAGCTGTGGCAGAGCTCACGCTTCCTGGTGAACCTTGACGTGATTCATCTTAACATTTTGCTTTAGCACGTGTGGTGTTCTGTCCTTAGCACAATAAACATACCTATAGGCTTCACGAGAAAAGAGATGGCCAGATTTCAAAGCCTCTGGGGTTATGTAGTGGACTTTGACTTAGGTCCTAAAATAAATAAGCATAAGGTAGGACTAGAGGAGCATCTGCTGTGTGCGTGCTACGCTGGGGTGGGAGGAGGCAGACGGAGGACAGAGAGATCTTCCTGAAAGGCATCACCACTGTTTTTCCTCTTTTGTGTGCTGCTGGGGGAGCAGTTTAACAAGCAAAACATGCAGGCAAACAGTGCAACAGATGGTGCAACCTACTATTGAGGAAACATTTCAAAGGGTAACAAAATATGGTTGAAACCAGCTTACAGTTTACACACTGAATGCAAAACCGAACATGCTGTTTTCAGCAGGCTGTAGCTGTTTTCATTTGTTGATGCCAAGTGCTTTGGGGAGCTGCAGCTCCAAAGCGGTTAGTGCAGCAGCAGGAATCCCTGTAACTCTATAGACTTGACTCAGCTGGGTAGGTAGGGTAGGATTGCATTCTTACTTGCAAATGGGCTTTAGCACAAGCAGAGGGATCCCTCGGGGATACTTCCAGTGTGGTGTCCTGCAGTTTGTTCTCTTATTCTCTGCCCTTCTGTCTACGTGCCGCTAATAACTTCTAAACCCTTGAGAATCTGATAAATATACAGAAACGGTAAGGAAGTTCTCATAAAAGAAAAAAAAAAAAAAGAATCCGGGAGAAGTTGTAGTTTCCCAAGTAATCATACACTATCACATAGAAAAAATATTAAAGACCTTTGGCTAAATTATGAAGTCTTTACTCACTCTAGGCGCTGGGCATGGATAAAGGAGAGGCAAGCAGAGATCATTAAGCACACCTACAAAGCACCAGAAGTAGGTAGGAGCAAAATCAGAAAGGACAATACAGAATGAACTGCAACTAGAAAGAGAAACTGGAGATAACAAGAAAACATTCCTTGACTGGATTAGTAGCAACAGAAGGCCCGAAGGAAAATGTTAGGCATTTATTCAGTGCAAAAGAATAGCTATCACTAAATGGTGTAAGGGAAAATGAAGAGGTAAAGGATGCTCTTGTTTCACTGTTCATTATAAAGGTTACTTAGACAAGTGGCAAACTCATTGGTAGCAACAATGGATAACAGCTCAACCTAGAACAGAAACAGATCATGACTGACAGTATTTTGGTTTTCAGTTTGTCTGGGCCTTCTGATCCTAATTTCAGTATGGTCTGAAGCCTTCTCAGAAACTTTAGCAGTTGTCTTTGAGAACTTGTGGAGGACATATAAGATAGTGCTGGAACAGAAAGGAGCAATATTAATGTGTAACTGTATAAAGGGAAGAAAAAAGTAAGTGTAAATTTACAGCTAAGTCAACTTTACTTCAAATCCTACAAAATATCTAAAACAAACAGTAAGAAGTGACTTGCAAGCACTTGGAAGATAACAAGGAGGAAAGCAGTGGCAAAGATGAATTTGCCAAGGAGAAGATATCTTATCAAATCAATCTAATTTTCTTTTATGAAAGAATAAGGGGTCATGTAGACAAAGAAGAAGAAATAATCATAAAGCATGTTTTCAAGACATTTTGACATTGCCTTATGCTGCATCCTTGTAAGCAAACTGGGGAGACATATCAAAAGTGGAATTACCGTTGGAGAAGAGTGCAGAGTGGCACATAACCAGGTAAAATTTTCAGTTGTTAACTGTCCAACTGGAAGAATAGTTCCCTTCACTCTGATTTGTTAATGACATAAACTACATAATCAAATCAGAACTATGCTTATTAAATCCATAGATGTCATCAAGCTTATAGGAACTGTAAGTATTGCAGAGGACAAGAATAAATTCAAGATGATCTTAATAAATTAAAGAAGCACCCTGAAAGAAACCAGGAAACAGGCAGAATTTTTCCACCTATTCTTAATAGAATTTTGACCAAAAGTCATTAATAACAATAAATCTTCACTCTTTAAAATTGACCGGAGGCTGAAAAATATGGGGAAGGAGACAGCTGCAATAGTGAATGGGGATCAGGTGGAATTAGAAGAATGGAAATATCGAAAGGCTTAGAGAAAGGGAAGGATGAAAATTCTGAAATAATCCAGAAATGCTAGCTATAAGTAAACACTGCAAAAAATATTAATATATTTCAAAAGGAAGTGAATGCTGAAACCCATCAAACACAGGTTTAAGTGTCAGCAGTCCTGTTGTAAAGCAGAGGAATGGATTAAATGACACTGTCAGGTCCTGCCACATTCCTTCCATATTTTCTATTTATTTTATAGGGTTTATTTGTTTAAATCATATTTATTTATTAATTATTATATATTTCTATTGAATTTTGCAGAATGATCTGTAATGTGCATGGGAACTGATGGATCTTAGTCTGCTGTGGTTTCAGTCATCTGACGCTATTTTAAAAAGTGTTTATTTTGACAATTTTCTGAGCATTACTGTGCCTATTTTATATTGACAGATTCTCACAGGGCAGAATGTCAGTAATTGAATCTAATGAATATGGCTGGAGACTTATGGTAGACTGGAGGCAACAGATAAAACAACAGATACACATCAAGACTTCTGTGGATATTAACAGCAGGAATATGTCCATCAACAGAAAATTGCACCATGGCTACAATTTGCATATGCAAATACCAGGAGCTTTGGAGAATTGATATAATAACAGGAAGCATGCACTCTAGGAGATCATGATTTTATGGGTTTATGGACAACTTACTTATATATCAAGAGAGGCAGAAAACATAATGAGACAGAAAATGTGTAGTAACTTTGAACGCTCAGAAAAACTTGACAGGAACCGTTATATCAGTTTTATTCTGGATCCCTCATGGAAAGAGTTGTGTATGACTTGCACATTGATAAAATTGTCCTAAGAATGTGATTAAAGGATTCTTGGTATTTGATACCTAAGACATATGTTACTAGAAAAGAAAATAAATATTCACACTTCCTTTCTATTAATGATAACATTTTGGAGTTAAAAGAGCTTGTTGTTACCCAATTCTGTTACCAGAGTCCGTCAGAGCTTAGACTTCCACAGGGGTAGAATATAGTTAATACTGATAAATTTTTAGTTATTCTCCTCAATATTTCTACTTACACATTGATTTTTCAGCTTGATGGATGAAGGGATCGTTATGAAGGCAGTGGGAAAAGATCATGATGAGAAGGGATGTCTCATCATCTTGTGTTGGGTGCTTTGCCATTTATTGGGTTGAGTTTCCTCTGCTGAGAGCAAAGAGCTGGGAATGCCATGGCCATCTCTAAACAGCTAAGTGAGAAAGGCACAAGGACTGAATCCTGCCCTGAATGTCAGCAGTCATGGACTGGTTCAGGTCCACACAGTTTTATGCTAGTCCTACAGGGCAGACAGGCTGGGTTTCTGCTATTAAAGGGATGTTACATACCCCCTGTCCACGGGTCTCCTCTGGGCCCCATGTGCGTGTTAGTCTCCTCAGACACTGACAAACTACATTGAGAAGAGCTAAAAATGAACTTTTCAATGATTTTTTTTTTCTTTTAGCAGAATATTATTGCATAAGGCTTGATGTTACTCAGGAATCCTGGCTTCCTAATTAAGGAATTTGTGTTCATAGGAATTTGTTTCTTCTGCTCTCTGTATTTCCCTTTTTCAACCACAGAAGACAAAAAAATAAAAGGAAAATGCATTCACATAAGGTGATTATTCCTCAATTCTAAGAGAAAAAAAAAAATCCAAATTTTTGTGTGCAATGAAGTTTTTTATAACTACTTCAGAGGGTTTTCTGTTTGTTTGTTTGTTTCTTAGAAACATATAACTCAAGTCCTTGTTATCCTTATTGCGTGCAATACAATACTGCACAGTTTAACTGTTCAGTCTTGGGACTGAGTAGACAGTGACTGTTAAAAGGTGGGAGTTTGTTTAGAAAATAAACAAGGCTGTGCACCAGGCTATCCAATGGCAAGAAAGAACAACTAGACCATGAAATAGCCATAGAAAAAAAAAAATCACTAGAAAGTGTAGTACTGTGAAAAAACATTAACTTTGATAAGAATATTATACATGGAGGCATTTCAGATTTACTGAATACAATGAAATGGGATGGAGTAGTGAAAGAGAAATAGGCCTTTCAGAGAAAAACTATGTTGTTCATAAAGTTTGTTTTACTAATAAACACGGAAATAAAACAGACCTGTGAGAGTGGTCTGTTATAAAAGTTTATAAATAAGACCAGGAGAAAGAAAGAGGTTTTTGGAAGCCTCAAATATCAGAATGGAAACATAATAAAAATGTATATTGATCGCAGTTTAAAAGTATGAGAATGTGTTAAAACAAGATTAAGGTAGTAAAGATATAATAACTTATACCTTTCGTTTGAAAGGATTGCGGTGTTGTCTAGTCAGAACTTTGGCAGGTAAACAAGAAATCCTGCTCAATCACCAGCCTTCCTGGTCTGCTTCTTTCCACCTGCTCTCTGCTCTTTTACACTGCAAGTACCAACTCCTCAGGGTGGTGAGAATCTTTTTGTTCACATTTCTACAGTGCAAAGGGTGCTTGTTCGCCATTACTTCTTTGCATCAGTATCTTACAAATAAAATACGTATGGTAAAATAATCAAAAGTGGGTATTTTGAAAGCCGCAGTAGGCCATGCTCAAGGCAATCCTGAGACAAATGCTTAAATCAATCTTTTATCTTAAAAGGAAGAGAAAAACTTCTAAACTAAAACTGAGCATTTCCTTAAGTGGCAGAATGGATTGTTCTGAACGCCTGATTCTGATGTATCCCTACTACAGATAATAAATATGACTCACTGAACCTCTTAGGTACACCTGCAATGCAAGTAATAACAAAAAAAATATTGTGAATGTAACAAGTTCTCAGAATGCCAACTTAGTATTTGTCAGGTAACACCCTGGGAGAACAGCTCATTGAATTTTGATACACTGCAGCCCCATGTGAATCCTATTCCTGATTCTGGACAGGCCAAAACGATAGTATATTGTCCCTACATACTGCTTCCCTGTAAATAGAGCTGGGATTTTCACAGTTCCTTAGTGGCTCACGCTCAATATTAAATTGAGATAACATGTGCTAAAACCACTTCCCAGGACAAAACATAATGCTCAGACTTTCTACTGTTAAGGTTTTTTCCTTTCCCTTAAATCGAACCTCAAGCCCCTTTTACAGGAGCTGTAGTGCACCTGTTATTTTTAAAGCACTGAGCTCAAGACCGAGGATGCAGGGCAGACAACCAAAAGGGTCAAAGAGATTCTGCAGCAGGGAACATATTTTTGTGTCCATGCTTCAGACAGACTCCAGACATCAGATATCTGTAAGATTAACTCCAGACACTGAAGAGCTCCTAAGCCTGCGATTTGTCTGTAGGAAAGATGCTGGAAATGTTGATAAGAGGTGGGGATTAAGCAGCATTTCAGAAATGTTTAATATGATAAAGAGTAGGCTTGAGTTCAAAAGTGGGCAACTGTTTCAGAGGAACTCAGGTTCTTTGAGACCATTTCTGAGTAAAGAAATGAGGGTAAATCAGAGACATAATTTATTCAGATTTCAGTAAAAAGACTGATATTTGAATAGATAAAAGATTCCAGCCCCCCCCCTCGTGCTTATAATTCTGTGTAAGAAATAATTTATAACAGGACTAAAAAAATCTAAAGAGAGAGAAAACTTACATTTTTAGAGGGCTATAAGAAGGTTCAGAAGGAAGATTTGGAAGGGTGAGCAGCAGTTCATGCTTGTCAATCTTCCAGATTTTAGGAGTAGATATTGTAAACATCTTCTCAGGGATGAAGATAATACGTAGCAGTGAAATCAGTGTCATCTCAACATGCCATCCTCTCTGAAGGCTGAAGGACTAACTGAGCCTCCTAGCTGCAATAATGGATGGCCATGGCCCTGCCACCCATGTACCCAGTACCCCTGGGCCTTCCCTGGCCTTACCTTCCTGACTGGTGGAGGACCATCCCAACAGTGGAGTTAAAGGAGAGGGGAGCAGGAAGAGATGCCTCTTTATTATGTATTTATCCTTGAGGCTGTGAAGTTAATTTTTGCCTACGTCAGTGACAAGTCTTCAACCATCTGTAGGTTTGCTTATGCTCTGACCAGAATGTCACTGATCAATGCATCAAGGCCAGGATAACAAGATCTGGAGAAAGCTGGGATAGGTTTGCTGGGATTCTGCAACACAGCAAGGCTGACTGCCTAATGCAAACCCTGAGTTAGTGGTAATGTGATCTCAAGTCTCAGCACGCCTACCCCCATATCCGCCTATATCTTGGTAGGTAGCAATCTGAGCAATGGAAGACACGAGTTCTGGATATTTCATTCTGACTTAGAGATAAAAACTTTGCCTAGCTCGTATTGAGCATAAGATTAAGAAATCTAAATTTAAATGTCCCCCGTATGGGGATATACACTTGTATAAACTCTCTAGCGGGTATGGTCAATGGAAGTCTTGATTCAGTTGTCTGCACATAGGCATGTAATTTTAGTTGAAACAAACTAAGCGTATCAGCTGGCCTCCATGTTTTACTCCACAATGACAGATGTATTCCATAGATCTTGTGTCATAGCTGCCAGGATTGTACAGATGTTTTCAAGGCTCTATGGAGGGTTAAATAGTACTAGGAACATATGTTTTGGCAGTGGTTTTGCATCCCTACTCAATACAATCAATAGTCTAGAAAGTGATTCATCTATCTGATCAAGTGTAGGTGCCTATATTGATGGTAGTTGGAGCTTACACGTGGACTCCAGTGCTGACAAATCTGAAGCCAACTGTCTGTACCCGGCATTGAATCTCATCCCTAAAGTTATTTTCTTCCAAGAAAGATTAATTTCTTCCAAGGACATGAGAATTCAAGTCTCTTCTCAGCTTTGTCACTGCCCAGCAATATCAAGCATGTAAATTTGGCTGTACTTGAGCAAAAGGCTTCTGACAAAAGGTCTTCAGTATGTGCAAAAGGTAAATATGTGTATATGTCCTGCTGAAGCTGATGTTTAGGAGCTGGACTGATTACAGTTACATCAGGAGCTCCAGTGGGAACAGGTATATTATGCAATAATAACTACACACTCAAGAGAACGACAAGAGGGTATCTGGAGTGACTGGGATTTCTTAATAGGTTTATGAAATTCTTATGAAAGATACAAAATATTATTATGTAAGTTGTAAAACTAATTATTTTGTTTAATCTTGTCGTATTCAAGCCTTGTTGGATGTACTGTCATGAAAATCTATGCTTCGTTTTATAATAAATTACTGTAAAGGCACATACTTGTATTATTTTATGTTTAAAATTCACTGTTTCGCAGAACTCTAATCTTGCCAATGCTACAGAGGGGTTACTATGGGACATCCTGTGCTTTCGAATAGTATACATTACTACTGACTGCTACTTCATGTAAGGGTTTTGGACGCACTCAGTGATCCCTTACAGATCTGTTGTGATATATTGAGAACTTCACGAAATTACTCTTTTTCCAAAATAGCTATGGTTTTGTTTCTTTCATAGGTTAGGATAAAAAAAAAAAAAAAAAAGAGAATGGAAACTAGACTGGTGCAATGCTGCAAGAAGGAGCAACTCTAGAAGGAGCTGGAGCAGTTGAATATGTGGGAGGCGCTGAGCCATGAAACAAATAAAAAGACTTAGTATTTAAAGTGAATAAAACAGAAAAGAGATTATGAAGAAGACTACCTTACTGTTACCCACGGATAATATGCTAAAAAACATCTGCAAAAGATGACAAAAGATAGTAGAAATAGAAAGACAAAAAGAGAGACTCATGTGTCATCTTCCCGGAGGCTCAAGTCTGGAATATAAATGATCAAACCATCTCTGGCTAGATAATAAGGCACTACTAATTAAATCCAGTTCTAAGACCTGACGCAACAGGTATTGCTTAAACAACACTCTCATTGAAGTTAGTCAGAGTGTTGACCAAATAATCATGCAGCCCTGGCCCTTCAGAGGGACTGTGCTGTGTGCCAAGGCCCAACCTCACCTGACCTGTTTTCCAAACAGGAGTTCCTCAAAATTGTCCTCAGACAAATTCTTGAGTCTGTTTTGTCGTTGACTCTCTTCGGTCCAAAAAGTTCTACCCCAGGTTTTCAAAGATATGCCACGTTCATGGCAATCTGTGCAGTTCACGTGCTGTCATCTCAAGTACCCAATAAATGCCTGAAAATAAGACAGTGGGAGTGCATATGAAGAGAGGCTGAGGCAGGTATTTTGAAGGACTGCAAGGCATTAACGTGAACAGGAAACGAAAGGTGTGTGCAATAGGTGCTCATGTCTGAGCCCTGTGTTTGCCCCCGTAAGAAAGTAACACCATTTCTGCCTGACCTCCCATGTCTGTCCTGGTGGGGAGGTGGTGCGGGCAATCAGTTTATGCCTCCTCAGGTGAAAATGTGGCCTGAGAGCTTGATCCAAACTAATGATTCCCCTGAGTTCCCAGATTCTTTTAATCATCATTAGGAAAGTACCTCTCATTTCCAAAGTACTATTTTTATAGCCTTAGGAGAGAGCTGTTTTGCTCACAAAACATTCAGTGAACATTTTCTGACAGTCTCAAAACAAAACAAGCTTGGGAAAAAAATGTTAAAGTGTATCACCATCAATTTTAAAAACCAATACATTTTTTCCTGGTCTCCAACTCAAGCACATTTATCCCGCTGAGGGATTACTTTTATTTTTCAGCTGTGACTCACTGAATGTATGACAGAGTCTTGTTTCAACAAATTTATTGAGGCTGAAGAAGATGTTAAAAACAGACAGGCACCTGGAAATGCCAAAAGTGGGAAAAAAGAACAAATGCAATTTATTTCAAGGGGAGCTGTGCCATAGTTCCTGATTCCCCCTGTGTATAAAACAAATATAATCATTCTCCTACTCTGCTACTTCCCCCCTCTTAAACTTTCATATGAGCTCAGAGGATAAAGTTTATTTATCAATCTGGTAATAACATTAATATCCCTGAAATGCATTTTTAAGAAAACTGGCAGGAGATGTCATTAGCCTTCTGATACAGTGATTAAGCTATTAACTTTCCAGAGCCATACTCCCTAACTGTAACATTTGCATATGGATAAACTAATTAGTTTGGGGGGTGGAGGGGGGTGGTTTGCATCTAACCAGACAGGAAATTTATAGGTTTTAATTTCCTGGCATCAGTATCACTAGCTATTGTGATATAACTTTTGGAAGAAATACAAGGAGTGCCCTTTGAAAGAAAATTAGTGTAGCCCACCCTCTGGATGCAGATGAAGTTTTGGTACACTGTGCTAACCCGTGTGAACGTTTTGCCTGACGATATTAATGTTGGATCCAGGTATGCAATAGATGAAATTGGGAATTCTGTGGTGGCCAAAAAAGTTCTGATACAACAAAGCCCTTAAGTACGTGAGTAATCCAGTCTTCCTACAATAATGCATTTAAGTACATATTTAACTCTATTGTTTTCAGTGGGATTTAGGCACATGCTTAAAGTTAAGGACATATTTATACGCTTTGCTGAACCGGAGATGCACTGCATGGACCGGCCAAATCTCTTTATTCATGGGAACTGAAGATGTTCAGTACCTTAACATTTGGTCTCTTAGTAAAACATATGTCCTTTACCTGTTTATGCATTATGCCTGCATTACAACCTCCTACTTGTACCACTATTAGAAACAGGCATGTGATGAAGTGCGATCTTTGGCCAAAGCAACAAAACCCCTTAATGTAGTTGTAGTTCTATTGCCAAAAATGTCCTTCCCGCCCCCACCCCCACCCCCCGCCGCCAGCCCCGTAGCTTATTTCACTAGCAGAAAGTGTAATAAAGCAGCCAGCATTCAGATTTGCCAATATAGCTTAGTACATGTTAGAAGGGTTTTGTGGCCGTCATGTGCCAAGGTCTTTATGATCAATAAAATAAAATAAAGTGCTTTTAAGTGGGGAATTAACTTCCATAGTTTCAGGTTTTAAAATATTTTGGGAGACAATGGAGCAGCTAACTAAGGGAGAGAAGAATTTTCTAGGTTATTAGATGAGTACTCAATATTCTTTAAAATTGTTATGCTGGTCCTGTGTTCAGAAATAATTATGGGTGAACTGTGGTGAGTCTAAAGAGATATGAAAAGCTATTTGGTACAACTAAGGGATCAAGAAAAATAAGGATGGTTTTAAATATCAACCTGGAGGGGGATGATTGCATCAATTACGTGTTTACTCTCTAATATATCTATTAGGTGTGTGAAGAATTCTGGTATCTCTTTTTACTTAACAAGGGAGAAAACCTGAAAGTCATTACTTAGTTCATTAGAAAAACCTAATTTGAATAATAACTGGAGAATCATCTCACTGAGCTTGATGCATTCAGAAGTTAGGGGCCTGTCCCTAATTCGTTATCTATGATTGCTCTAAATTCAGTAGTGGGTGCAATGAGAGAACCTCTCTGGAAAATAAGTCATCCTGTGGCAGACAACTCTTGAGAGATGGGATGAATACTCATATGAAAATGCAAGTCTCTTTTGGTTGAACACAGAGAAAGTAGAAATGATTGCTTTAACTTGAAGCCTTGCTTTTAGAAATATACATGCCCACCGCATTCATTTTTAGAGCATTTTAGAGTCTTTGAGATCTGTGTGTTCAAAATCCTATAGTGGGGCAAAATCTCAGCAGGTGAGCAGGGTGGGGAGCCAGAACTAGAGCTTTCTAAGGTGCTCCTCAATCTGGCACAATATATGGAATAAGTTTCTGGGTTGTCCTGTGGGATGCACTTGCCACATACTGCTGACACAGCCAGTAGCCCCAGAACAATGAAAAAGAAGACGTTTTGGCCTTTTTTTGGATCTGGTGAAAGATACGTTCTGGGCATTATCTTCAGGCCAAAGGGATTTATAGAAATAAGGTGTTTACTCTAGATAAATTTTGTATTGGAGGCATATTTTCCTGGTTATGTTAAAATACTTTTTAATAGGCCTGATGAATGCTTTAAGTCAGCTAGATTCGACTGACATATCCAGGAGCACCGTGTGTTGGTGCTAGCATTTGTGCCATAGAGTCAGCATCACTGCCTATATAAGATAACTTCATGGAAAAGTCATGTGACATAGGGAAAAAAGGGGATCAGAACCTTTGGATTTATTACTATTTTTATTAGTTTCGTAGGCAAGAATTCTTCATTAGATTTTCTTCTTCTACTGGTATCACAGAGAAATTTAAAAAGGATTTGAAGACAGAGGAAAGGAATCCTACATTTGACCATATTATATAGAGGAAATAAAGCCACGTTCCTAAAATACTGCTATTCTTGTTCCAGCACCAGAGTTGCTTTCCGTGAAAGTTTCCTTGTTTTTGAGATCACTGCACCCTGTGATCCAACTAATGCATCAAGGATGGACCAGGATAGAGAGGAAGAAGTCTGGGGCTATTTTTGATCTGAGGAAAGATGATATTCTGGAAATTGCCTTCACAGGAAAAGAGTTTCTAGAAATAAGGGGTTATTCTGTATGCTTTGCATCAGAGGCATATTTTCCAGGCACCTTGCCTGGTTATACTAAATATTTATTAACAGGCTTGATAAATTCTTTCTGTCAAGCAGGTTTTATTTCCTTGCTGCTGTATCACAGCCTTTAGCAGTAAAAACTCAAAACTCAGCCAAGTGCTGAGCGCCCTTCTCTCTAGTTTGGTTCAGGGCCCTGCTCCTGGTTTCATCAATTAAACCTTTTGGAAGGGAGGTGGACGGTGACTTTGATAGAGTTGTCAGAAATTCCCTCTTGTGTCAGTGGAAGAACAACGAGGCCTTGGCGTTACGACTGTACCCTGAGGAAGGGTGGTCTCCAGATGGCTGTGCAGATGGTGAGTTACACCTGCCACTACCATCCTGTCCACAGTGCTGCCTTATGGGCTTTCTGCAGGGTGCTGGCAGACAGCCTGGCTGGGTGTGCTGCAACGTGTGGTTTCATTTGAACAGGCTAAAGACTTGGAGACAAACCATTTCAGTGGCGTGAGCCTTGACAACACCCTGAATGGGTGCTCGGTTTTTGTGTCTGTGCAGCCTTCACTCTGGTTATGAAGACGTCCTTGATACTGTCCCTGCAGATATCTCCGGAGGACTTGTCTCAGCTCAGCATATACAGGGCGGATACATCAGTTTATAGTTTGGCCTATTTTTCCTAATCAAAAGTAGTTTGACACAAGTGTCTCCAAGTTGTTACTCTTGGTAGTCAGGATTTTTTATATTAATTTGGGCCTGCATACTTCCATAATGATTTGGGTGCAAATGGTGATTTTTCTCATTAATGATCCAGATTTGGATCTTATTAGGAGAAGAGAATTTTAGAACAATGTCAGTGCGGTGCTTTGCTTAAGAAAGGCAAAAAAGGTGTTTAAGGCATATGGTCACCCAGTTTTCAAAAAATAAAAAGTGTTTTCAGAAGCTTTTCTTTTCTTTGCTGTGCTTTTTTGTGGGGTTTTGGAGTTTTTTTTTTCAGAGGGGTGCTTTTACATCAAAGTGATGGGAATGGTAAAAGAATGATTGGAATTGTTTTTCTGGCAATCAAAAGGTAGTTATGACAATACAATTCAGACGGCTGCATCATATTCAAATGTCATTTAGGTAACATTATTAAGTCAGTTTTTATAATAGCTCAAGGGGGTAGATTATCATGGAGTAATTCAGTCACTAAAACCAGGGCTCTTAACTCTTGTAAGAGCACATCTCTAATATTGATCTCTGGAATGAGAGGCAAACAACAAAAAGACAGAGCAATCATCATACAGCATGGAATATTTCCTGGGCTGCCTCACGGACCTTTCAAGGTACAACACTTCACATTTATATTTGAAGGAATAGCTGATAGTGAGTCAGACCTATAGCTGAAATCAATAGAAATCTTCTCCATGTAGAACTTTAATGAGCAGTGCATCTAGTTCATGTCGAATAGTGCTGCATATTTTAACAGAGGCTTGCATGTCAGGACATCTGAATTCTGGTTCTGCTTAGACTTCTGACTTCTTGGATAGTACTCAATATGTCATGCATAATTTTCTTATCTATGAGAGTTGATTAGACCTGGGATTCCAAGGGCATGAGCATCTTTCAGAGTCCTGCAATACATTCTGTTTCCATTTATCATGCTGACTTCAGGTGCTGGGGTGAATAATTCTCTGTAGACTGAGGATGAACACTGTTTTCCCATTGCCCTACTAAAAGGGCCTGGTTTGGTTGCTTATATACAGGCACCAGTGCCATTTGTGAGACTCTGAGATACTCCAGACAGCTACATATGAGTGGCAGATGAGGCCTGAGGAAGACCGTGTCCTTCTGGAGCAAGAGGTGGAGACCAGGCTAGATTCCTTGGGGTATGTCAAACATGAAACACTTATGTTAGGGAAGCTGAATCAAGTCCTGAATAACTAACTGAATGGGATTAGTATTTCCTACATTTAGTTGGCTGAAAGTTAATTATGTAGCCTAAATTAGTAGTCCAAATTTCTGAAAAGAGAAATACCTTACACTATGATTCATTCCACCTCTTTTATCTCTGTTACAGGACAAGAAGAATTGGTCCCTTCCAACCTAAACTATTCTATGATTCTATGATGCCTTCTGGAGCAGACTGTGCCTCTAGAAGAGCATTGACAATCAGCATCGTTTTGATATCTGGACAACTGGGGTTGAACTCACGTGCCCACACATCTGCTGACATTTTACAGGCACAAGTGTATCCTTCTTTGCCTTCAACTATCAGTCCAGTAGGGCACAGATCTCTTCTAGCTCCTGTGACATTTCTGCCAGCCCCATGCAGAAGTCTTTGATACCCTAGGACCCTTCATATGCTATTAGATGACTATGCAGGGACAACTGTATCTGCCTCCTGATGTTTGGGGAGATATATTCCACTTCTGCTTTCTGATTTAAAGGACTTACTATAAAAAGCCTAGTTTTCAGAGGATTAGCACCAGACATCAAGGAGGAAAACCAGGTATTCAGCAGATTTGAAAGTCATAGTATTTTGTTTAGGTTTAAGTGCTTAAATCTCTAGATGTCTGGTGAAAAGTGAGAGGATTGTTTATGGTGATAACCCTGAAAATGTGTACAACTTGTATAGTTTATCATTCCCAGAGGAAACTTCCCTGTTCCTCTGGAATTGCTTTCTATGCCAAGAAATACTTTAAAAGGGTACTTTGTCACTCTAAATTGTCATGACTGTACTGGTAGCAGAAACTAATTAATTAATTGGGATAATTAAAGGTGCACTTGGGCTATAAATGAACATTTCCATGAATGTAGGAGCGTGTTATTAATTCAGGGACTGAATTTTCTGTTGGACAACTGGGGTGAAGAGAGCAGGAGAGACAAACAGCAGGAAAGAGAGGATGGCCAGCATTAACATCCCCTTTTACAGTGAGATTTCTCTGTGAAAGCATCAGTGACAGTTATGAGCTCTGATTCAGAACTGCTTTTTGGATTTTTTTTGGTTTGTTTTCAGTTAAAAAAGACTACTAAAGCTAGGCCTCCATTGTTTTACATTCCCATCTAGTCTTAGATAAGCATTTTAACAGGGTTGGTAATTAGCAGAGCTGGGGTGACATGCCAGTCTTCAGCTTCACGGATTAACCTTGCAGACTTTTTGTGTTGAACTTTGGTCTCCCTGCCCCTCACTTGCTCTAAACCATATGTTTTATGATAAGCAGTAATAGCAATGGGATCCTGACACACAATTACTGCAGATGGCTTGAGACTTTACTGATGTCCCTGTCCACTCCAGCTCTGTGCCAGGGATTTCTCTTGGAAACACATGCTGGTGCTTTAGTTACTATAGATAAGACCCATCATTTTAGCTTGAATCCTGAACTTTCAGTGAAAGACTGTAAGAAAATTATATGTCAACTTGTATCTTCATGAAAGGAAAAAAGGATGATCTAGGAAACTACAGGCCTTTCAGCCTCTAGATTCCTGAGAAGGTGACAGAGCAAAAAAATGCTGGAAAGGAAGAGAAGAGAGAGAAGAGAAGAGAAGAGAAGAGAAAGAAGAGAAGAGAAGAGAAGAGAAGAGAAGAGAGAGAAGAGAAGAGAAGAGAAGAGAAGAGAAGAGAAGAGAAGAGAAGAGAAGAGAAGAGAAGAGAGAAGAGAAGAGAAGAGAGAAGAGAAGAGAAGAGAAGAGAAGAGAAGAGAAGAGAAGAGAAGAGAGAGAAGAGAAGAGAAGAGAAGAGAAGAGAAGAGAAGAGAAGAGAAGAGAAGAGAAGAGAAGAGAAGAGAAGAGAAGAGAAGAGAATTTCAGTTGGAAGGGATCTACAGTGATCATCTAGTCCACTCACTGCCTGACCACTTTGGAGCTGACTAAAAGGTAAAGTATGTTGCTAAGGGCACTGTCCAAGTGCCTCCCTAAACACTGACAGGCCTGGGGCATCGACCACCTCTCTAGGAAGTTCGTTCTAGTGTTTTACCACCCTCTCGTTAAAGAAATATTTCCTGATGTCAAATCTGAACCTCTTCTGAAACAGCTTTGAATGATTCCTACACATCCTGTCACTGTACACCAGGAAGAAGAGATCAGCACCTCCCTCTCCCGTCTTTTCTCCTTAGGAAGCTGTAGAGATTTCCAAATGCGTGGAGGATGAGAAGGTGATTTGGAGTAGTCAGCATGCATTTTTTGAAGAGGAAATAATTCATGAGCAGCCTGACAGCCTTCTGCCAGCCAGGGATGACTAGCTGGGTGGATGAGGGGAGAACAGGTGGTATTCTTTATCTTGACTTTAGTGAGGCTGTCGATGCTTTTTCCCACAACATCCTCATTGACAAACTATGAAGAAAAGACTAAGTAAGTAGGCAGTGAGCTGGACTGAAAAGTGATTGATCTGCTGGGCTTAAAGCGTTATGATCAGTGGCACAAAGTCCACCTGGAGGCCAGTCACTAGTTGTGTACCCCCAGGGCTAGATACTGGTGCCAATACTGTTTAACATCTTCATTAATGACCTAGATGACGGGACAGCGTGCACTCTCAGAAGGCTTTACAAATGATGCAAAAACTGAGAGGAGTGGATGATATACTAGATGGTTGCACTGCCTTTCAGAGGACCTGGACAGGCTGGAGAATTCTTCCAAAAAAACCATCAGGAAATTCAACAATGGGAAATGCTAAGTCTGGTACCTGGGGAGGGATAACCCCTGGGCATCCTGGTGGACAAGTTTACAACGAACCAGCAATGTGCCCTCATGGCTAAGGTCCACAGCCTCCTGGGCTGCATTAGGCAGAGTGTTGACAGAATGTCGGGTGACTTGACAAATCCTTCAGATTATCTGCTAGAGCCCTCAGGTTCACTTTGATCAATCAGTGCCAGATATTATAGCCAATTCCATGTATTTTGTGATTGCATCATATCATGAATTTCCACCAATCAGCTAAGTTCTGAGGTCAGCATGCAGCTTTGAGGATAAAGGTGTCTCTATGAACCTATTATCATCAGGTTCTAGTCACACAACTTTTTCAGTGATGCAGATTATTAGTAATATTTTTCTCATAATTCTTTTACAGGAGAACATTAACATCCTATTATAAAATGTAGTGTCAGTATCCATGCGACTAAATGAATATCTAGATACTGAATTGCATTTATCTTTCTTAATTTTTAAAGTTGTATATTTAGCCCTTTTTCCAATAGTTACTTTAAAGAGAACCTCTTCATGAGATCTGACAGACTATCAGGAAGCTGTCTGATCTACTTTCCTCTGTCTCTTGTGCTAAATTTCTGTCCATATGGTATGTAGTTGCTTAAGTAACAAATTTTAAGCAAATATCATAGGAAATTCTCAATCTCTGAGATTTTATTCAGGAATTTTTTATTCAGTGAAGAAATAGGGCTCACAGCACTTAACCAAAAGTAGATTTCTTGAGCCATCTGGAAATTCACTGTAAATTATTAGTTTAATGATACAATTTAAGATCTATTTAGCATTATTTTTTTATAGAATGGAGATTAAATCTAAGGTTAACTGTTTTGCTCATATAAGTGTTAAAGTGTGAATGCTTCAATATTTCGATGAGTAGTATGTACAGGGATTTCAGGACAGATGGTGGTAGAATAAACTAGTAGTTTCTATCAATAAAGATTATTGCATGGATAAAAAGGGAAAGAGCATGGCAGTAAACTACATGAAATAAATGCTTTCTTTTTCCTGTTGAACACAGCTTTCAGATTGGAAAAAATAGAATAACCCAAAAAACTGGAAGGAGAGAACAATCTCCCTTTCAAAATCATAGATGTTGAGATGCATTGGTTTTTAGTCTATCCAAATAGGCTGCAGTCTGACGTTTCAGGAAAGTTGTTTCAAAGAATAACACCTGTGCAAATTGTATACTGAATTGGTAAAGACAGCTGTGATACTGCTAATTTTCAGGGTGTGATTCTTATGCCAAAACCGAGGTGTGAGTCCCCATAAAAAATTCAGGAAGCTCTATAAATAGCATTCCCAGCGTGAAGGTGCTGTTGACAGAACAGGAGTTGGAATGACAGCCATGCAAAGTGCACCGTGGGTACCCCAGAGGCTTTGCAGAAAACTGAAACCGTATGTTTGTTGCTGGGGTGACTGGGAAAAGTGATTGGCTTCAAGCTGCATGGATGTGTTTGATAAACTGATTAAACTGTGAGGATTTGGGGGCGTGGGGGAGACTTCTAAATAAACTAAATGCTCTGAAAATGAAGGATGCTTGCATCTTTGCCCAGGACTCTGCTGTCAGACAGTCCTGTAGGTTCGCAGCTGCCCTTACGGGTGCTGAATGCAGTTCCCCAAGACAGATTCATTTGCATCCTTGGAAATAAAACCTTAAGAGCACTTAGACACTGTTTTTTAACGTTTCAGCAGCTGATAGAAAGTACGAGTTTCTTCTGACTTGTAAGATTTTTACTGTCATCTCCGCTACGGAAAGCAATCTACTGCTTTTGGGCATCTCTCCCAGGAAAAAGAGGTTTTAGTACAGCTTGACACTGTGATACCTTTCTATCTGATGTTTTAAACCTGGGATATGTTTTGTGAGTCACAGCCAGTTGAAAAGCAGAATGCCTTTTGCACGTAATCTTGACAAATCAACATCAGTCGCAAAGTAGAGATTACGCAGTTTGAGTGAGGATATTCTAGAGGGTTTTTTAGCTGAGGTCTATTTTAGATAATATTTTAGACAAGCAGCTGTCAGTCTGGAAGCTGGCTCATGTACCATTGCAGAAAGTCTATGGTTGGTTGGAGTACAACCTGGATGCAATACTGGTGTGTAGCAGGGGTAAAATCTATGCTAAAACCCAGATTGAAGTAAATTATGGTGGGTAACGGTAGACTTGACAAAAGAACATGGATTAGCAGATACATCAGTGATGAATGGAATTGTAAACTAATGTACATAGCACGGCTGCTGAACACTGCGCCTGTTCGAAGTGGTTGTAAGTGCAGAACTTCTGTCTGGTGAATTTTCTGTAGACTCTGAACAAGTGCCCATAGGATGTGAAATAAATTGTGAGTACTGTGCATAGATAACAAATGTTTACTTTATTATGAAAAGTATAAAAATAATGAATGTAAAAATAATTAAAAGTATAAAAATAACTTTTATTATTAATGACTATTTCCATTCAGTTCCACAAGAAAAGAAAAACAATAGGACGTGGACCTACTGTGAAACTTTAGCTAATGTTGATAGTTTAGTTCTGTCAAGAAAAACAATGGTAGGAGGCAGATGCTGGACTCTTCCACAGGACATTTTAGAGAGGAAGCCTATGTATTGTCCAGTGAAGCTACTTCTTCATAAATGAGTCAAACAATGTTCCCTAATATTGTGTGAACCCTGGACTGATCTGTGGTGATCACAAGAATTTCCTTTTCTGCTTCACCACTTCTCTTTGGTGCCTTGGTTTCTATAAAAAGAAAATTCAAGGAGGCGGGTCAGGTCTGGTAGGAAAAATATGCTGTAACAGAACTAGAAATTCAGAACATGCCCTGGCAACTGAGCCTGGACATGGTCCGAACTGCTGGAAGAGCTTCTCTCTCTCTTTTCACTAGAGAGAAAGCCTGGCTTCTCAACTTAGCTATCAGAAGGTAGATGCCCAAAGTTAGGCTGTGTGACTACCTCTGCAAATGCACAGTTTTGCTCTGAGAGTTGTACGATCCCAAAGAAGATGATGGAACTGCTGCAGTGTAAGGGAAGAAGAGACCTAAATATTTAACCTGTAAGAATGCACAAGATATTTTGGAGTTCAAGTTGGATACCTTGTTGGATATCAGGTTGTTGGATATCAAGTTGGATATCCTGTTAACAAAAAGTCAAGATGTAAATATAACAAAAGGAAAGAAAAAAGCATTTCTGCTGTTAACAGAGCAAATATGTCCCACAAGTTGGAGAAGAAACACAAAAATTTTGTATCATTTTGCCATTGCCGCAGAGACCAGCTTCGGGGCAGGTTAGACTGTGCTGGGGAAGGGATCTGCAGAGAAAAGGGCCGACGAAAAGCTCTTTTGGGGGCTTTTGGAAGCCAGAAAAAGCCCTCGGCCTGTGCTGAGGGCTGTCAGCTGGTGGGCGGGCTGCTGAGGGAGCCTGGGGGCAGAGACAGCACCTCCCCCGGTGGATCAAGCCACCAGGTTATAAGAAGCCTCCGGGAGGGCAGGGACTAGTCCCTGGCCACAGAGAAACCAGTGCTCACCTCAACTGACTGTCGAGTCACAAGGTCTCACTTGCATGTAGAGATCCAGCCATGGTTGCTACCCGGTCGAAGGCTGCTGTTAAAAAAACTGTGGGCACGCAGACAGAGGCCCCACACAAACATGTGGGAGTCCAGGTCTCTGGCTGCAAAGAGTGCCGGAGCCTGGCACTCGCCATGGAGGGCAGCGGAGACAACACCTGTGTCAGATGTGAACAGGTAAATGATCTGCTCATTCTGGTGGCTGAGCTGAAGGAAGAAGAGGAGAGGTCAAGGAGTATCAGGGAATGTGAGAGGGAGAGTGACTGATGGACCCACTCCCTGAGAGAAAGGAACAGGTTGAGGCCCCACACAAGTCAGAGGACCCCCTCCCCTCTCGTCACCAGGCAATAGGAGGGGATCACAGAGAAGAGGGGGAATGGAAACAGGTCCCTGCTCGGGTAAGCAAGAGAATACCCTCCCGGCCCCTCCCACCTTCCCGGTTGCCCTTGCAGAACAGGTATGGAGTCCTGCAAGGGGAACTGGCTGTTGGAGAGGAGGACAATACACTCAGGCCACAAATGTTAGTAAAACAAAGTCACCATGGACCCAGCATCACAACTGGCTCCAAAAGGAAAAGCAGACGGGTCATTGTTGTGGGTGACTCTCTACTGAGGGGGGTGGAGGGGCCAATATGCTGTCCTGACGCACTTCACAGGGAAGTCTGCTGCCTCCCTGGGGCACGGGTCAGGGATGTGTTGGACAAAATTCCTGCCCTATTAAACTCCTCTGACTATTACCCCCTCTTAGTATTTCAGGTGGGTAGTGATGAAGTGGGTAGAAGGAGCCCAAAATCAATTAAAAGAGATTTTAGAGCCTTGGGGCGGCGGCTTAAGGGATCAGGAACACAAGTTGTATTCTCCTCTATCCCTTCAGTGGCAATCATGAATGAGGAAATTAACAGGAAGAGGCAAAAGGTCAACTCATGGCTCCGGGACTGGTATTATCGGCAGGGCTTTGGGTTTTTTGATCACAGGCTGCTATATGAGATACCTGGCCTGCTGGTGGCAGGTGGGACGCACCTGTCCCAGAAGGGGAAAAGAATTTTGGGGCAGGAGTTAGCAGGGCTCATTGACAGGGCTTTAAACTAGATATGAGGGGGGAAGAGGAGATAACTGGGCCTGTCAGGAATAAACCCAAGGGAGGCATGCCAGGGCTTGAAGGATGGTGGACTAGCGAGGACTCTTGCTCTGACATTTCATTTGAGAGAAGGCACAGACGTTTAGAAATCATGGAAGCACCTGAGAGGGGTCTGGTAGGAAATGGGGCCCACACTCACAAAAGGGTGCTGGAATCGTTAGCACATCTGAAGTGCATCTATACCAATGCGCGCAGTATGCACAACAAACAGGGAGCTTGAAGCCATGATGCACCAGGAAAACTATGACATAGTGGCTATCACAGAAATGTGGTGGGATGCCTCACACGACTGGAGTGCCACAATCGATGGCTACAAGCTCTTCAGGAGGGACAGACAGGAAAGGAGAGGTGGTGGAGTGGCCCTGTATGTTAGAGAATGCTATGAGAGCTCGGAAATCAAGTATACTGACGAGAGCGTTTGGATTAAGTTAAGGGCCGATAAAGCTGATATGGCTGTGGGAGTCTGCTATAGACCTCCCAACCAAAGCAGTGAGGCAGATGAAGCTTCCTATAAGCAGCTGGAGGAAATCTCACAGTCACTTGCCATTGTTCTTGTGGGGGACTTTAACCTCCCGGATATCTGCTGGGAATACAACACAGCAGAGAGGGAACAATCCAGGAGGTTCCTGGAATGTGTGGAGGATAACTTCCTCACACAGCTGGTAAGTGAGACAACCAGGGAAGGTGCCCTCCTGGACCTGCTTCTTGTGAACAGGGAAGAACTTGTAGGGGAAGTACAGGTTGGTGGCTGTCTAGGGCACAGTGATCATGAGATGATTGAGTTTTTGATTCTTGGAGAAACAAGGAGAGGGGTTAGTAAAACTGCCACCTTAGACTTCTGGAGGGCAAACTTTGACCTGTTCAGAAGACTGCTTGACAAAATCCCTTGGGAGGCTGCCCTGAAGGATATAGGAGCCCAGGAAGGCTGGACATACTTCAAGAGAGAAGTCTTAAAGGCACAGGAAGAGGCTGTCCCTGTGTGTCGAAAAACAAGTAGGTGGGGAAGGAGACCGGCCTGGCTAAATAGGGACCTTTGGCTGGACCTCAAGAGCAAAAGGAGAGTCTATGACCTTTGGAAGAGGGGGCAGGTCTCTCATGAAGATTATAAGGATATAGCGAATCTATGCAGGGAGAAAATTAGGAGAGCCAAAGCACAGCTAGAGCTCAACCTAGCTACAGCTGTTAAGGATAACAAAAAATGTTTCTATAAATTCATTAACAACAAAAGGAGGATTAGGGAAAGTCTCCCTCCCTTATTGGATGCAGAGGGAAACATAGTCACAAAGGATGAGGAAAAGGCTGAGGTGCTCAACGCCTATTTTTCCTCAGTCTTTAGCAGTAGAACTAGCTGTTCCCTGGGCACCCAGCCTCGTGAGCTAGGAGACAGGGAGGGGAAGCTGAACGAGGTCATCACAATTAAAGAAGAAGTGATCAGTGACCTGCTACACCACTTGGATGCGCACAAGTCTATGGGACCAGATGGGTTACATCCAAGAGTGCTGAAAGAGTTGGCAGACGTGCTCGCCAAGCCACTTTCCATTATTTACCTGAAGTCATGGCTAACTGGGGAGGTCCCAATGGACTGGAGGGTAGCAAATGTAACACCCACCTACAAGAAAGGCAGAAAGGAGGATCCAGGAAACTATAGGCCTGTCAGTCTGACCTTGGTAGCAGGGAAGGTCATGGAGCAGATCGTCTTGAGTGCCATTACAAGTCATATAATGGACAAGCAGGGGATCAGGCCTAGTCAGCATGGGTTTATGAAAGGCAGGTCCTGCCTGACGAACCTGATCTCCTCCTATGACAAGATGACCCGATTATTCGATGAGGGAAAGTCTGTGGACATTGTCTACCTAGACTTTCAAAAAGCATTTGACACCGTTCCCCATAGAATTCTCATGGAAAAACTGGCGGCTCATGGCCTGGATGAGCATACGATCTGCTGGATCAAGCACTGGCTGGATGGACGGTCCCAAAGAGTGGTGGTCAATGGAGTTAAATCCAGCTGGCGGCCGGTCACAAGTGGTGTCCCTCAGGGCTCAGTGTTGGGACCATTTCTGTTTAACATCTTTATTGACGACCTTGATAAGGACATAGAGTGTATCCTCAGCAAGTTTGCAGATGACACGAAGCTAAGCGGGAGTGTTGATCTGCATGAGGACAAGGAGGCTCTACAGAGAGACTTGGATAGATTGGACCGATGGGCCAGTGCTAACGGTATGAGCTTCAACAAGGCCAAGTGCTGGGTCCTGCACTTGGGCCACAACAACCCCATGCATCGCTACAGGCTGGGGGCAGTGTGGCTGGAGAGCTGCCTGGCAGAAAGGGACCTAGGGGTTCTGATTGACAAGCAGCTGAACATGAGCCAGCAGTGTGCCCAGGTGGCCAGTGTGCCCAGGTGGCCAAGAGGGCCAATGGTATCCTGGCTTGTATTAGAAATAATGTGACCAGCAGAAGGAGGGAGGTGATTGTCCCCCTGTACTCAGCACTGGTGAGGCCACACCTTGAGTATTGTGTCCAGTTCTGGGCACCCCAATACGAGAGAGATATTGAGGTGCTGGAGCGAGTGCAGAGGAGGGCAACGAAGCCGGTGAAGGGCCTGGAGAATAAATCTTATGAGGAGCGATTGAAGGAGCTGGGACTGTTTAGTTTGAGGAAGAGGAGGCTGAGGGGAGACCTCATCACTCTCTACAACTACTTGAAAGGACACTGTAGAGAGCTTGGTGCTGGTCTCTTCTCACAGGTAATTAGCGATAGAACAAGAGGGAATGGGTTCAAGCTGCAGCAGGGTAGGTTTAGGCTGGACATTAGGAAAAAATTCTTCACAGAAAGAGTGGTCAGACACTGGAATAGGCTGCCCAGGGAGGTGGTGGAGTCACCATCCCTGAATGTGTTTAAGACTCGTTTAGATGTGGTGTTAAGGGATATGGTGCAAGGGAGAACTTTGTAGAGTGGACTTGATGGTTGGACTCGGTGATCCCAAGGGTCTTTTCCAACCTAAATGATTCTATGATTCTATGAACTTCTAAGAGTAAAAATACACTTTATTGCTGCTATTTATCTCAGCTTCCTATGGTTTTGATTCCTTTACCGGTACGGTCAAAAGCTGTATTGGTGGAGCTGATATGGCCAAGTTGAGTATTGGCACAGTGCTTGACAGCCCTGCTAACAAATGCTGTTATTCTACATTATCAGGACACAATATGTCAGTAGGTGTTACGTTAATTGCAGATGGCTTTTCCAAACATTCTATAACTCTGCTTTATTTAAAAATGTTTCTCTCTGTTAAAATTTTAGCAGGAGTTTTCTTCATATTATCTTTGCACATAGGTTTCCAGCTACTGCTTTGAAGAGCTGGGGGAAGTATACTCATCTCACCTGATCCTGTTCCAGTACAGAGCCCGAGAGGTCTTGGAAACAGATTTTTGTGTTCAATTTTTTTTGGAAATGTTTGCAGTTTCTGTAACCCTGAGTTTCCTACATCTAAAGATCATAAGGGACCATTACAATATGCAGCTTTTTGCCAGCTTCCACTGGACTTTCTCTAACTTCTCCTGTTATGATTCTTACTCTCCAGTAAAGCCTTAAGAGAATTTAGGCAATCACATTAACCGGTGTTAGCACTAGCCATTTGCTGCAAGAAATAGCAAATTTACTTTCATTCATGAATATCCTTTTTTTGACAAACTTAAGGAGCCATCTATGGTTCTTAAAGCTCTCCATTGAAATTCAGGATGGATGTTGTCTACAGGGAAAAAAAATGCAGATGAATGGAATTTTACACCCTCACAATATCGTTTACTGTCCCTCTGGAATCTTCTACCTTCATGCTAACTCTGTCAGTCAGATAGCTGTTCACCTTGAAAAGCAAGTGAGTTTTTGCCTGGATCTTTGAATATCCTTAAGTAAAGACAGTAGTATGAGGTGCAGACATGATGAAATTACTATAGCTTAAAAAATAACTGTGAATTAGTTAAAACCGTGCTAATGCTCATGACGCTCCTCATGGTCTTGGCAAACAACAGATAATTCAATTTTCAGTGAAAAAGCATCATGTTACATTTGTTGTGGCTGAAGACCTCTCACAGACGCAGCCAGCGCAGTTGAGAAGACTCATGGCAAGTTCTTAAGAAGCTGTAAGATTGTGCACAATTTGCAGAGGAGATGTAAATGGATAAGAATGGGTCAGTGTAGTTTAGGATTACTCTAGAAATCTGAGATAAATTACTTCTGCGAGGGGAATATCTGGAAAGGCACATGAGATAGATAATAATGAAGGGACCTAGGTGGCATGTGTTTCCCTTAATGCCATTAGATGAGCATCACAACCTTCTTTGTTGGCATGATTGCAGGCCATTCAAGTCCACTCACCTCTGGAGATTTGAACACTCTTAGATCTCATTGTCTTCAAACTCCTATTTATCTTCTCCTTCCTGACTAGTTTTAATAAACCTGTTTTGTGAAAATCAAGAGACTTCTTTTTAACATGTTGCCTGCACTCCTGTTCGCGACCGAGGGAAGGGCTGTAACCTTGCTACCCTCAGCTGTGCTAACATATCCTTGATCAGTCATCTTCTCACTGGATCAGCTCAAAGCTTCCAACAGATGTTGGCTTTTAATTAAATTAAAATGGGAGGAAAAAGTTTCCCTTTTATGTGTGTGCTCCAAAAGGAACAATATCTTGCAAGTGAAGCGCATACAATGATCCTGTCTATTTACAAATCTGAGAATTATTAGAAGAAAATGGAAAAAAGGAAACTTTGTTCTGATCAGAACGACAGTTTGATATGAAACAAAAAAGGGTGGCTTTCTAAAACATTTCAAAAGATGGGTTTTTCTGATGATGTGTTCGTAATAGAAATTCCCAGCCTACTTCCAGGGCTTTGTACAAGCCCTGGAAGAAAAACTGAGTAAGTTGTAGGACATGAATCAGAATCTCAGATCCAGAGAGTAATGAAAGTTGAACATGTTTTCCAGTTTTCTGTGTTAAATAATAAAAAATAAAAAGGCATGGAGATAAACACATCCCCGCTAAAGGCAGGACTCTGCTGCACACTCGGTCACATTCCTCCAAAGGGAGGACTGGTTTTCTTTCTCTGAAAGTCACCCACAGACATAAAAATCAGACTTAAAAGAGCCACACAAAAGTCTTTTCACACTTGTTTTCCTGTCCTTGGCACACGGAGCTCTCAATGTCTGGCAGGGCACTCACAGGTGCATGCAGTGGCTACTGAAGTTGGATTCATAATTGGGGGAATGGTTCTTTTGTACCTCACAGGCCCAGCAGTGAAGATACGGGTTAGAAATGCACCTTGAGAAATCAATATCCCCTGACTACTTTTCTTGTGTCTCATTCATAACAAAGCTACCTAATATCATACCTGATTTGTTGTTTGTCCAGTGTTTTCTTACCAGTGGTACAGCCCAGATAAGCGTCACATAAACAACAGCGTCCACCACATTATTGGTGATTAAAACCAATCTGGGGTCTCACAGATGGTATAGTTCAATTTAGTTACATTTTCTGATAGTGAATATGACTCCTACCTCTGAACAAATAAAAAATCAATGTGATGCCATATTCTGCTACATGACAGAACACAGTTTGACACAGGCAGCCATAAAATCTTAATTCAGGAGCTGCAATTGATTATCATCAGTACTACTGTTTACTCATCATTCAACAAGACTGGGGTGAAAAGCTGAAAGTTGTCACCTAAAGCCGGAAGAGATAACAAACTGTCAGACAGTATGTTTTGAATAGATAAAAAATTGGCCCAGGTATTTCTTTCTTTTGCTCAGTGAAACGAGTGAAAAATCAGATCAACGATGAAAGTTACGTGAGACTTACATCACCGCAAACAGGAGCAGAGAATCACCCTGGCGCCAAGTCTGCAGTCCTGACAATGCTCGCGAGTACCTACTGAAAGCTATTGCTATCTGACATATGTTGCTATAAGTGCTAATTAAATCTCAGGGCTGTGTTCTATTATTAAAACAAGAGTCCTTAGTAGCTACTAAACAGAGCTGCCTCCCCGCAGGAGCAGAGCTATCAGCTGCTTGGGTTTCCCTGATATGTCTTCCTTTTCTGTCCTTGGAGCACCATCTAAGCAGATTTTTGAACAAGTGCAGCCCGTGCCTGGGGTTTGGGAATTCGAGGCAGAAGCTTTGCAAGGGGCAGGCTTGGCAGGCTGCAGCGGGCAATGGCAGGGCAGCACAGAGCGCGGGCAGGCAGCCAGGAAAGGGAGGAGGAGGAGACGTGCACGCAGTGCTGGATCTGAAGTGCTGGCAGCTGCTGTGCTCGGCCTGGGTCCGCTGAGCCGCCAGCGTGGGCAAGGCTGGGGCTGGCGGGAGCAGAACTTGGGGAAGAGTGGGTCGGGGTTCGGTACTGGAAGGGATTTAGGTCAGAATGGTGGGAGCATGGTGGTAGTGGGGTATTAAGTTACCAAGGGCGGCATTGGGGTTATGTTACTGAGGGTTGGACAGGGGAGGTATTGGGGTAGGTGGTGGAGATCTTGGGACGAATGAGGATGGGGGTACTGGGGCTCTGGGTTGGATTTGGAAAGTGTGGGAAGCTCTGGGGCAGGAAGCCTGGGACCTGGGCATTTTGGGACAAGAGAGATTTGATGTGGGGATGTGGGTAGGAGCTATGCCCCATAGGTGAACAGGAGCGTGATGTGGTGGCATTTGCTTGGATGGAGTGATTTTGGTTAGGACAAGATTCATCAGTTTTCAGGAGAGAGCACTGGACAACAATGCACTCTTCCTGTCCCCTCCTCTATAGATCCTCTTCTCTATTTTTCATTTATTCGGAAATGTGGTTGCACTAATCAGGATGCACTGTAAGATCTGGCTGCACTTCCCTCCAGGAGAGAAAGCTTCACTGTACCTGGGGCAAATGGGAGAGAAAAAGGACTACAGAAAATGAAATGCTCTCCCCCCCAAAACCTCTTTTCAGTGATTAGTGTTCCTATTACTAGCTTTTAACCGTGCTCTTTGTCCTAGTGCAAGGACTGCAATGACATGCGAAGTACATGTCTTTTGCAAACTGCATAAGGGTGCGTATGACCTATCCTAAATGAGCATGATATACGCACAGCAACTTCCATGCCCTGGTACTCATCACATCGTTTATCCCCACTGAATACAGAGGGACTTTTTAGCACCCAAGTTCCAATCCTAGATGCTTAAATTTAGATGGGATCAGTGCTCCACATGTCTGCCTCTTTCTGCATATCATTCTCAAACAGAGTATTTTAGGAGCATCCAGGACCGGCTAAATGTTGTCCACATCTACAGCATCTTTTACACACAAAGTCAGACGCAATCCATGTACTTGCCCAAAGCTGGTGGAGCTAAAGGTCGCAGTTTAGCGTTGGAAATACAAAACCCAACTCCTCTGCTTATAGAGCAGGAAGAAAACTTCCTGTCCTTTATAGACATCCTATAAGAATTTCCAAGTGTACTAAATATTAACTTTGTGAAGAAGTCTGCTTCTCCTAGGACAATATCCCTTCATTGTCCTCTGCCAGGGGGCAGTCACACTGCTTGCATTGCCCTGAAGTGGATAAGAAAGGGTTTTTTTAGTTTTTCCTTGTTCATTTGTACATGGCATCTAACATGATGCCGTTTGCTGTAACACTTAAAAGATTACTTTTTTAGGGTTTTTTTTGCCAGTGAATCAGCTAAACAATTCTTGAGGAAATATACTGTAATTATACACACAGTTTAAAAAGGAAGAAATTCAGTAAGACAAATGCTGTAGAAGATGCAGTACAGTACTCTAGTCTGTCCACACACAAGCATCTCTGGGTGGATACAGAAGTGTACAACAATTCCCATTCTCTATGTACAAATTTTGCTCTCCAATTTTAATAAAAAAACAAAACCTTTCATGATGTGTCTCACATGGCCAAAAAAGACGATGTAATCCTGGGATGGTAGGAGTCAGCATGAGGTCACAGGCAGAAGATTGAAAAGGTCTGTGCATGAGCCAGCTCGCTGTTATCCCAGGCAACCGTACTGCAGAATTTCATTTACAAGCTAATTGTACCCTACCTCAAAAGCATGTAGTTTCTTAGCTCCTCTAACAAAAATTTTCCAGACCTTCACGCCTCTTGTTAGCAGAAAATACCTTCTAGTTCTCAACCTGAATGTATTGCTAGCTAGTTCATGCCCATTTGCCTTGTGCCAAACTTAAAATGAATTTATCAAGTGATTTTAACCTCCTGTTTCTCCTTTTTTTCCAGCTGCAGTATTCCTGGCCATTTAAAAATCAATAGTTAGCTTCTCTCCTCCCCACCTCAACTATGAGCAAGCTACATAAATTGCAATACAAATCAAGATTTTTTTTCGGGTATATTACAACATTTTGTCCTTTCTTCTAGTTTCTTTCTCATCTGAGTTAATGAGATATGTTCAGGGTATGGTTTTAAGTCAAGAAACTTAAAAGAAAGAGGAAGACAGTGGGATTCCCTGGATTCACATGACTCCTGATGGACTTTTCCTGGAATTGATCATGAAAGAAATATGATGTTTAGTTATTTGCACAGTTTTCATAGGACTAATAATTTTAGAATGAGTTGTGCTGAGTGACACAAAGGGCAAATCTAGAGAAGTCTGGAGGAATTTGCTGTAGCAGATTAATTTTACACTCGCTTTTTCTTCAAAAATTGGTTGTTTTCAGTAAGAACTTGAGTGTTTTCATGTAGCAGCAAAGCATTTTAATGGCAGGCTAGACATAGAGAAGATGAAACTTCTAGTTCTGTAGAGATATATTTTTCTTTTCTTTCTTTTGTAATTTAGGTTTCACTCAAGTATCCTGACCCCATGTCCAATAGCATTCTCAAATCTAAAAAGCAACTGAAAGGTAAACCTAGCTGTTACTTTTCAGGTCTACACTTAGGTCTCAGCTTTTAGTTTTTGGTATTTTGTAACAAACTCATCTTTGCCATGACTTCAGCAATAGTTTCTTTGAAATCTTGCCTCGAATCCACTAAAAGTTCCTCAAATCTAAGCCACTTTGCACTTAATATTTCTGGATCATTGCACTCACATTTTTTGATGACACTTTCTTTGATAGGAAATTTCAGACCGGCTGAATAGGACCGTATTATTATTATTATTATTACTGTTGTTATTGCTATTGCTATTACTACTACTACTACTATTACTATTGCTTCATTTTTATGAAGCAGTCTGTAAGATCATGGTACCTTCTTAAAGCCAAAGAGCTTGACAGGAAGACAGATACTGGAGACCAGATGAAAGAATTGTGATGAGTGCCCTATTGTACTATAATTTTATCTTTACCCCAAATCTCCGCAGCTATAAAACAGCCCTCTGAAGAAAGTTACATGGCAACAATGAGGAAAAAAAGCCAATGTTCCTCCTGCCCCCCACTCTGCAAAAAAGCTGAGAAGGATTAGAGTGAAGAAAAAAAGCAGCTTACTTTCCTTCTATCTTTATACGGTGATCAAAATACACATAGGCATGCAGTCACATATAGAGAAATCCTGATTTCCTGGCTGATATCCTTCTTAGGCTTGAAGAATTAGCCTCACAAAATGTTTAAGCTACAGCAAGGGTAAAATAATCACCACATGAACAGAGCAGCCCATGGGAAGAAAGACTGAAATACTAACCTGCATGTAACAGCTTTGAGCAGCCAAACACAAAACCAGTCATCTGCCCTGGAGAAAACTCACGCTGGACTGGAACCAAGCATAAAAAAATGATGTTACAGCCAGTGCACCTTGGTTTGTCATGTTGCAGTGTATGATAGAACATTTTTTCCCCTCTACTCAGCATATTTAGAGGGTTTCTATAGCATCCATTTTATTGCCTCCATGGTGTGAATTAATGACAGGCCAAGATTTGTGCCTGTACGATGTTTTTAGGCCCTCAGGCCCAACCAAAAATATGCAGTAAATATGATGTCAGACACTTTGGACTAAATGAGCAATTATTATGCAGTCATGTGGACATGTGCAATGGGGTACTGTTCAGTCTCCTTGTATTTGTACTGTAGAGTCCTCCACAGAACCATTTGTGGGAGGGTTAAGGTCTGCCGGGGGTTCCTGGTTGCCTTGCGTTGTGGCACAGATTTTAAGCATTCAGGAATATTTCTGGACAGAAGTTATCACTCTCAAAACACACATTGCACAAACTGGTAAAGATGAGAGTTTCAATCCCACCAGCTAATTTCTGTGTCTCTTTAACCTTTTGAAGGCATGCTGTGGCCAACAAGATCACAGAGAAGAGCAAGAGGAACTCTCAGTAAACATCCCTGCAGGATAATAAAGTATTGTTGAGAAAATTTAGAACATTTTTTGTTTTTACTCTGGCTTTATACTGTGACTCTTTTGGTGCAAGTATCTGCTTTAACAAAAACGTGTAAGACATGTAGCTTTATGCTTCAGGGCATTAGACTTCCATAGACTGCCTCAGGCTTGAGGGAGGCTTTCTGTGTTAGGCACATCTCTCACCAATAGCCCTTTATGGGATTCTTCCTGCAGTTACTTTTAAAAGTTTCTGGTCACCAGAGGAGACAAAATAGAGGCCTAAAAGTAGCATCTAATTTGGCCAAAACAGTAATTTTGATCTTCAGTGCTTGTCAGCTATTTTTGCCATATATGAACTATTGTGTCTGTAAGGAACAATGGTTCAGTATTTACCTCTAGCTCTATGTCTCTACAGCAATATCTGTACATCTTCAGTGATTCTATTTAGCCTTTAGCATGTGCAACCAAACAGGCAACTATTTAACTCCACTTTGTAAAATGGAAGTGTTGGAAAGGTTATTTTGGTAGAACCAGGTTAAAGTCTAACAACCATCTGCACCTCTGACATGTGTGATTTACAGGTTACTGCAGTATTAGCACGACACAGTCTGTCTCTTTGCCCAGTAGAGGAGTTGTTTTTTAAAGCTTGAAAGCCCCTTCATTTAGGTAAAAATTCACATGTTTTACTTGGAAATTTAACTTTTTTGGTTCGGTCAAAGTGTATCTTTCCTTGTCAGTGTGTTGTAATTTATGCCAACTAAAAAAATGAATAATAAAAACTTGACATTTTTCTCCAAAGCACAGCAGCATTAAAGGTCACATTTTCAAAAGGACCTGTAAAACTCTCCTAAAAAATTATGTTTCAGTATTTAAGTGCACAACCCCTTTTTTTTCTAGAGTGCATAGAATGAAGAATGAATGCAATTCTGGTAGTGTGTTATAAAATTTGGCAATGCAGCTGAATTAATGGAATTAGGATAATTTTTCAAAAACACATATGTCATGCAGGAGCCTCGATATTATTTTTCAGGGTTTAGGTGGAAAATTCCTTAAGTACTTACAAACGTATAGCCTTTATCATGAGAAATAAGGAAAGAGTGGCAGTAGAATTTCCATTGTTAATAGAAAATGCCATTGTTATTCTTGGTTTTTTATTAAAATAATATACTGAAACTTCTACAAGACAGGAATTTTGTTTTACTAGGCATTATTTAATCACTCTATCATTCTGCCACAAAGACCTCTCTAGACTGAGAGATGAAATAAAATGTGGGAGGGTTAGAGAGGTGAAATGAGAGCCTGAAGATCACACAGATGGTCAGGCACAGTACTTTCCTTTCAACTGTCTATTAGATCTCTTTTACTTACAGATGATGCTCTTTCTTCAAATATACCATACACACCCAGTCAACAAAACTCTACTGATCAGCATACTATTGAAAAATAGACAGAGAGCTGTATTTGTAATTAGTCAGCCAAATTCTACTTGAGTAATCTTTAGATTTATTTTAAGAATCACAAAAAAATCAGACACTCTCAAACCTCCGTTGACAAAAACTCTCAAAAATTGCTACTTTGGCAGATGGGGTTACAGCAATTTATATCTTGTGTTTACAGACAGGGTCAGCTTGCTAAAGATAACTATTGTGAGAAACATGCTAACAAAATAAACCTAACAAAGAGTTTCCAGAAGATAGCCCTAGGTTTTTTCTAAAGGACTTGTCTATTGGGGCAACAAAGAAGGGTATTACTTTGCACTGATTTTGCTCAAAGGTTATGGGGACTTTTGTTATATGAATTGCCTGCCAGGTAGGTGGGGTTGCAATGGGTTTTTGTCCTCCTGTTGGGTTGTTGGCATTGTGAGATTTTTCTGTGATGCAGTGTGAGATACATCGGAAAGGCTCTGGAAGGAGATGCCTGGGGTCAACTGGAATTTTATTGCAATTGTTCTTTAATACCACTTTGTAGCTGTGCTGATAATTCATATGTATTCATCTGCATTGTTTTTGTTTGGTTTTGCCTAGCTGCTGTTGAGGAACCATGAGGACTGGAACAACTTAACAGAAATCACTGGATTTCACTGGCAAGTAAAATTCCAAGGTGGAAATGCAGAAGCTGCTGCATCTAGGGCCATGTGGGAAAGAAATGGTGCTGTCACAGCTAGTGGGTTGAATAGACAGCATCTTTGAGATTGGTAGAGCTGTAGCTTCTCAAAACTGGTGTAAAAAGGGAAGGGGACAGGGGAAAAGATACTCTGATTAAGTATTTTTTATTATATTGAAAATTTCTCCAAATTGTCTTCTCATGTGGCTACTTGCTCCACTCCAAGACCTTTCCTGGCCATTTCTTGGCCAGCTTGGTGGCTTTGACAAAGACCACGCCTACCAGTTCTCAGGGTAGACCAAAACTCTAATGTCCTTCTCTTTCTCAGTCTCGAGAAAGGTCTCATTGCCTCCATTCCCAAATTTCAAAAAGTGGAGAGTTTGCCCTACATTTATCCTTTTAATTTTTTTACTTTACAAAGACATTGAGTGATTGTTAGCTCAGGTGTCCTTAGAGAGCTGTAATGTTCTACAGATGCTGTACAGATGCTGCAAAGAAAATAATAAAGCTGGTTTTGTCTTTTGTCCGTTTTACACATCACTGAACACCATAATGGGTGTTCAGTGATATGGGAACCATATTTGTTTTGCTAGTGTGGGGGCAGGGGTTGCCAGCCAACCTAGAAACACCATTCCCTGTTTTCCATCCAGGATTGGGGACGCTTCATCCAGTCATTTTAAATTTTACATCCTTGTGTAGATAGAGTCTAACCACATCAATCATTCCAGCAGTGATTGTAGGCAGTGAGGTGCATCCTGGACTGCTGGTTCAGAGGTGTTCTGTGTTGCAATAAGCTGAGGACAGGACTTCAGGTGTTCATTGGAGAAAGTGCAGATTGGAGCATTGGAGAAGGGGCAGATTCAAACCATTATTACACTGAAAGCCATTTCATCGCTATGAGGGCTCAGGAGGTACAGAAAATAGTAGGTCAAGTAAGTGAAGGGGAGTGTTCAAGCTATGCATTGATGTTATCCACCAGTGAAGTCACGTCTGTGCGGCAAGAAGTCAGCCCCATTCTATTCTGACAGCGTGAGAGTGGAAGCTGTAATACGGAGGATGGTGGGAAAGTCAGTGAAAGATCTGTAGCTTGCTAAAACCAGACAGCTCACACCGTAATTCTGCAAGTCCAACAGAGTGGTGGCCATTTCTATCACTTGGAGGAAGGGTAGAGAGGACAAGAGGACACTCAAAGGCCACTAGTTTGTATCCACTGAACATGAAAATGCAACAACGAAAGTATAAATACTTTCCGTGTATCATAATAGGAAATACAAAATACTCATGATAAGATCAAACTTAATGAGACCAGAAAAAAGTATTAAATGAAAACCCTGTGGGAGACTGAAGGCTGTGTTTTTACAACAAAGGAATGGGAGGAGTGTGGTTGTGTAGATTTCATATTTTTTAGGGGATCCTACGATATCTGTCTAGATGCTTGCACACTGAATGAGCACTAGGTTTGAGTGAGATCTTTGAGGAAGTCTGTATTGGCACTACCATCCTGGATTGCCCATGGCTGAGGGATACCAGACTATATGATGCAGTTGTGCTAGCTGGTTCACACTATGGGCAGGTGGCAGGAGCACCCCTGGACTACTGCACGCCACATTCTTATTCTTTTGTGAGAAGATTTCTGATTCTGCTCATTACCTAGCTTCTGGTTATACTTTTGCATGGCAATCCTCTCAAGGATAGCCTCAAAAATATCCTTCATCCCCAGAGCTTCCCAAAAGTTTGCCTCAGTCTGAAGGAAGAGGTTTGGGACCTCCACTATGTAGCTTAACTCTGCATCAATATTTAAAGATGGAAATACCATCCTGTCACTGTGACCCCTGAACAGCAGAAGGCAAATGAATAAACACAGCTGTTGGTCCTAGATAGCACACAAAGCAACTCAGAATGATGGCAGGACCACTGCCAAAATGCTGTGTACTGGAAATAAGCCCGCACACGCATTTACACATGTTGAATTACTACGCTGTGAATTTACTTTGTTTTCAGATAGGAGCACAGGCGTGTTCTTATCAGTTCACACATACCTATCCTTACATTGATAACTGAAAGATAAGATATTATAATGATTTCAATTCAAATAAAACCTTGCTGCATAGAGAAACTATTTAAGGAAGCATATAATTTTACATGGTTGTGGCTGCAGGAGGGATCTAGGAAAAACAAGGAATTGAATATGAACAAATGAAATGAGTCGGTCTATAGAGGTATTCGAAGTAAAGAAAAGACAGTTTCTATTCCTTCCAGTTGACCATAGATACATAACAGAGGTACCTAAAACCAGGATAGAATCATCAATGTAGGGAGTTTAGGACAGAGAGAGAAAGGCACTTCCGTGGGGCAATTTCAATATCTACGTAGGCCAGAAGGGGAGAATTAGCTCCTGGTAGAAATATAAGCGGGGTAGCTAAAGAAGTGGGATGAGTCTGGGTTCCACTGTGTTTTTTCAAGAGCATGTAACCACCTTAATCCTGTTGATATTTTAATATTTTCTTGGACTAATCTAAAGATTCTAACGTGATTTAAGTGATATGTTGTTTGAAGGAACTTTTTATAAATGGAGAAATGTCTAAATCTAAGGAAAGATATCACTTGATGCATTCAAAGCTTTTAATATTTTTTTTTTTACTGCATTGAAGATCTCTTCTTCACATGACTGAGTGATAGTGATCTACCTGAGTAGAATCTGACATATACCTGTAATTATGCTGATATGGGGGGGGGAGGAAGTTGGAAATACCAAAGTGCATGAAACTGTGGTAAAGGAATAAAAAACTTCATGCTATATAACTTTACTGACTTTCATTTCTTTTTATTAATTAGGTTATTACTTTTGTATGTACACAGTTGAGTTATAAAATACTTATGACTTAAGAATCTTCTTGAATTTAGATATATTTTATAAGCCTGGTCATGCATATGCTTAAGTAAATTTGTGCAGGTACTCTAATTGCAGTGAATGTGCTCATAAAAAAGTCTTTGTCTTTTTTTTTCCTGTAAAGAGCTATTTAAAAATAAGCATCAATACATTCAGGCAGAGGATACATCTCCACTACCAGATAGAAGAGAGTCAGTATCAGATCTTTGCTTTCCATATTTGCAAGAAAAATCTGCTATAAAGGGGACTAACAAAGTAAGTGCAAGATAACTAGTAACACTTGCTCTCGAAGCCAGGAATTGGCTCATAGGCCTCTTTTCATGGTAGTATAGGCATAGTCTCTAAGTCTTGGTTGGAAGGCTGTAGTACAAAATCTAAATAGGGAAATGGAATTTTGAAGTTTGTTTTGACCTTCTCTACACGAAAGAATAGACAGACAGAAAGGAAGGAGGCAAATTATGGAAAATGGTGTTGAAAGATTCATCTGATAAAGACCTTTCTGAAGCAACACAGTAGAGACATCAGTAGGGAATGAGTCACAGAAGATGGAGGTTATAAGGAGCTTGGGAAAAAAGAGATGGAAAAATGTGTCATTAGTTGAGCTACAGCTTGAAGTACCTGAGGTTCTTGGAAATGCTCTTACTCATAGCTATCATTCTCATGATTTTTCAGTTTTTGTTGTACTGCTGGATAAATCTCAATTAAGAAATTTAATAAAGCAGACTTTTCCTTTTATCATTCAATATTAGGAAGATTAACTTGATTTTGAGAATCTTTGTATCACTAGACTTCACATACTGATCTTACATATCAAGCTTCCTGTATTATTGCATCACTTCTAATTAACTCCCCTGTTAACGATTTGATACTCTTCATTTTGCAGTTTGAGAATGTTATCAAAGCTTTTCTGAAATTAACTACTGTTAGTTCTATTCATTGCTTAAAATTCATCATTGGCTTTTGTGAATTGTTAATGGCTTCATTAAAAGAGCACAGCCAGAATACCGTATTATCCTGCTAAGCACTTGTATGATCCTCATCAACATAAGACCTGAACACTTCTTAGTCATTAATGGATTTTTGTCCTCTCATATCCATGGGAAACAGTGAAATATTATCCCTACTCTACGTAAGGAGAGGTAGAATGGAGCACATTAAGTAGACTACTCAAGATAATATGGAAAGAAAAAGCCAAAACTGTAGCTCGGCTTCTGGTTGACTGTATGTGTCTTAAATAACATGTTATTCAGCATTGCAGAAATTAGACCATGCTTCTAACTACATCTCTTCAAATTTCTGAAGCTTTGGAAATGCTGAATTTGCAATAAAATATCATAAACTGAAGGTTCTGACTGAAGGGTGATGAATATTTTTAATCACTTTTTCTGTAATAGATAAACTTTCATCAGAGAAACCAAAAAATACTCTGCTGAGAAATACTGTCAGAAATGTTTATAGGGAATGTGGTTCAGGTGTTCTGCATCCCTAATCTGACTGTTTCCACAGTCAGACTGTCTCAGACTAGATAGCCAAACAACCAGGCAAGACAGAGGTCAGGATGCGTCACAGACTTCCTGCTTTGTCCAAACAGATGGCTTCAAAGAGGACACAGACATAAGGCATCTAAAATATATTACAGTGCTTCTTAGCAAAACTGTTTGCTTTTGTTTACTTGTCGGGTTTTTGGTGGTGTTTTTTTTTTTTCTGTTTAAATTGTCTGTGAAACCAGATTTTGTGGGGAAAAAAGTAAATAAAAAATCCCTATTAAAAATATCCACTTTCTACACTGCATAATAAAGGATCTCTTTTCCAGCTACTTCTCCATTTTCCCTCTGAAGCTTTTTGTTTTCATCATATTCATTGGCAAGGGGTTCCATATGTCTGCTGCCCTTTCATGGATAACCATTTCCTCTGGTTGGTTCTGCACCTTGCTTCAACTAACTTTGACTAATAGCTCCTACTATTCTTCTTGTATTAGAAGACAAAATGAATAATGAAATTTTATTCAGCCTTTTCATGCTTTTCATGATTTTATAGGTCTGAAGTATATCTGTCCTGAATCATCTTTCCAGACTGAAAATCCTTAATGACTCAGTCGTTCCTTATATGGGAGGAAACAAAGGTTCACACTTTTGATCATTCTTCCCTCAGTGTTTTGCAGTTCTACTATTTTCTTAGAGATTAGGGGATTATAGCTGCATTCAAAATTTAAAATACGATCAATCCATGGATTTATAAAGTGGCATAATTATGTTTCCTGTTTTGTTCTCTGTTCCTTGAACTTGCTCTTTTGTCTGAGAGGAAACATTGAGCTGGTGTATTCATGGAAAAAGAGAGGTTCCTACCAAACCACGTGCTTCTTTTTATGTATTTAAAATGAAAATTCTTTCCTACCACACTAGAAATTTAATTTCTTAGGATAGAATAGTATACATGAAAATTAACAGCTGGGAGGATGTAGGCAGGGATGAAAGATGCACATATATGCTATAAAGATGAAATCAGGATCTTCCCTTCTGTGAAAACAGATGACAGAAAAAAACCCTCCAAACATTTAAGATATTGCAGGTTAAGCTCTGGATTTGATTATGTTTATGCTCCTTTTATATATAGCCTATACCAGGATTAAAAAAGAATGAAGCTTCCTACCATGTTATTTAATAGGTAGTTTCTGAATCACTAGGTACCAGAAAGTATCAAGGAGGTGGCGCGTTGTAATACTTATGACATTTATCTAAATCAGTCCTGTATAATATGGCAAATAAACCCCTTTACTACTATTGTAACATTTAGCACCTTTTCCATGTAATTCAGTTCATAGACGTCTAATTAAAGATCAGTGAACCAAGAGTTTAAAAGGCAACCAATTTAATTGCTGTAATTGTATGATTTAGATGAATAATAAATGTGCTAATGATACTGTAATATTAAGTGTTCAAGTTGGTGATCAAGTCAATTAAGATATAATTGTAAAGCAGCAATCCACAAATAATGAGTGAAATCCTTCCTATTGAGAATGATGTTGACAGGAATAAAATACAGTAACCTTATAACATTTTGACATTTAATTTGATACAAAAGAACATATAGACAAATTTTATTCCTGCTGATGATGTAGAAAACAGCGTGTCCATTTCCTTCCCTCTTTCAAAGAGATGCAGACTTGCCAGTTGAAACAGTTTTACAAGGTTCTTATTTTAATTCTTGGGCTGACCTGTGGTAATGAGATCTTCAAGAGCTAGCTAAACCTGGGGTGATGGCCACACCTGACAGCTCCACCAGAGCAGACAATTGCAGTGAAAACTTCATCTATTTGTCAGAAACAGCCTCTCCCTAGGAACAAATCAGAACCTGAACCAAAATATTTGCCAGATTTAGATGACTATGTTGGGGGGACCTATTCCTCCCACTAACACAGGGGTTGTGAGAGAGAAAGAATGAAAACCAATTCAGAGAAACTGGAGATGCTTCATCCTCATCTCCAAACATCAATAGTCACTCTTGGTATTCTCAAGGTCATACCTGGTGGTGTGATTGGTGGCAATCTCATGGATGAGAAGCAAGAACTGATAGCCTGGAGGCCTCCCAGCAATCAACAGTCCCCCTGAGAGATCAGGGCAGGTTTGTAGATGGGTGTTTTCATCCTTTGCCAGGACTGTCACCTGTCAGCTTTTCCCTCCCAGTGTGAATGTGGTTCAGGCTCAGCTCGGTCTAGTGCTGCTGGTCTTGTTCCTTCTTGTTCCTAGACCACTATGCAAGTCCAGGAATTGCAGCTCTGCAGGTGGAGAAACCTGAAGGACAAATAAGCTACTGCTCTTACTATTAGAAGTGGGGAATGATAAGAATCACTGTGTGGTGTTCATTTTCCCTATCACCAGCCATCAAAAAGACACGTGTCTGAACAACAATTCTCTGCTACTTGATAAGCACTTCAAGGGTATGAATTACAATCTTATAAAATATGTGTCCAAGCTAGATAGGATAAACTGCCCTCTGAAATTAACTCTCCACTAACCCTGGAGAGGGACTACTTCAGATTAAACATCTAGCTCTCAGATAGTTCGAGTTAAATGAGGTATATGCTACCCAGTCGGACTAGTACTGGACTTTTTCTCAGAAATTAGTCCTTGTATAGATCAAAGGAATTTTATTTCTCTGGAGACTATGCCCAAATTTGTTTGCGCTCTGCCAACAGTTTCATGTGAAGAGTCAGGTTTTATAAACCAAAATTTAGAAGACAGTCTAGAAGTTAAGGCAGTTTCCTGGAAATCTAAGTTCAAATCTCTTTTCTTTTTGATTCATAGGTGATCTTTAAACCAAGATCTCACTGCCACAGGAGGAGTGCTACAGCCTCTGGACTTCTATGTCTTTTGGAACAGACTTAAACGCCAGTCAATGCAATTCATGCTTTCCTGATTTGCTCAGAGACTAGAACAAATTTTGCATTGCATGTGGTTTACAAGGATTAGTTTGTACCATGTGTTCCAAAATGCTATTAAAGCTTTCTCTCCTTTCTCCTTTTTGGTATTAATACTTAGGTATACTGTGCAAAGTATAAAAACTCATAGAGAAGAGATTTCTAGTCCATCCTCACTCTATGCCTTCATCCGATGGGTGGGATAATGCTGGGGCAGCCCTTCATTTGAGTTTTCCCAGTGAGAGAAGGAACTACAGCCTCTTTGTCCTGCGTGAAAGTCAGACTGTTGGCCAGGTGAGAAGGAGACAGCCTTCATCATTCTGATTTGGAGAATTCCTTTGCTTTTGCTCTACCAGAAATGGAAGGAAATAGAGTATCCTAGAAAATGTTAAATTTTGATTTCTGAAGGAAAATCTGAAAAACTATTTTTAGTTCAGGTCATACTTTTATTTCTTGTGCAGGCTCCAATATGTCCTAGATTAAATATTTAAGGCATGCTGACACCCAGGCATAAGCTTTGAATCAATGGAAATAAAGTTTCTACAAATGAATGTTTTAAATAATTTAATGTAAAGTCTAAATTACAGAACACTGAGTAATTAAAGAAGAATGTCACTAGATATCTTTCATGCTATCTTGCTTCTTATTAGCAGTAAGTAGTTTGATTTTATTTAAGGTGCCTATATTGTGTGTGTTTCTCAGTATATAGTTATTTTAGAAATATATCAGAGTTACCAGATTTTTATGTAAGGCTGAATGATCAAGGTCATAGACACAGGTTATTGGTGGGTATACCTGAATTCACTTGTAAATAGAAAAAAACCCAAACTTAAAACTGTGCAGAACAATTCAAGAGCACGCGCATTCCTCCAAGCACAGCAAACGTGTAGTGCCTTAAACTGCCTTAAGGAAAAGCTTCTAAATCCTCAGGTCTAAGAAAAGAGATGCAGCATAGCCAAATTAGCACAGCGCTTGGCACGGACTCATCAGAGCTGTCAAGAAACAAGGCACGTTGATGTGGGCAGTTATACTACCTACTCCTTAAAGGTAAACCAGTCTGTCTGTAACGACCTCCAGTATCTCTGTGTCATGGCAGGCTAAACATATCCAAACTGCTAGTCCAGGCTTTATTGTTAGAACTGGTTCGGTTGAACTCAATAATAAATTAAGAGCGGTGTTAGCTTTTACAATAGACTTTTCCTTCTCTGTTCTTTTTCGTGGAATGAGCTATTGCAAAGTAAATACTCATAAGCATTGTGAAACTTTTCCTAAGGACAGCCGATATATCTTAGTAATAAGTTTGTACCCTACATAAGCAATTTTCCATCCTATCAAATTAGCATAATTTTTAATTGAATCTTATCATCTTCCTTTTTTTTTGTTTTTACTAATGCGGCTAAAGTATAATTACATCAGTCTCTCATAAAGCACGATAAAAGAATACTAATCAGACAGCAATAAAGCACAATGCAGAACTATTACCTGGAGAATATTAATTTTTTGCTGGGTTGGAAGCTCTGATTTTGTCCATTCCCTCTACATTTTTTTTCCTATTCCTGCCACCATCCTCCCAGCATAAATGAACAAGGAATTGTCCCCTCAAAGATATCTAATCCCAGATCTGGATCACAAGACAAGTTGCTGCAGATTGTTGACAATAGTGCCAAGGGAGATGTGAGAACTTATTTGAGGTTAGACAGGTTCATAAGTATTTTCCTGCATAAGGGCAGAAATAAAACACTTGTCATGCATCAATATTATGATTTAAATGAATCCTAAAGGAAAGTGCTTGGTTTCAGGCTGCCATTTTGGTACCTCCTCATGAATGTCATTCCTAGTTTAAACTCATCACAACAGAAGTATCTGGATATCCTTCATTTTACTGATCTTTTGCCTTATTTACTCTTATTTCACAGTAACTCAGGCATTTTTAAAATATCGTCTTCACTGTCAATGAGTCCAGTGTGTTAGCCTGCTTTTTGGAAAGGACCCTCTCGATGCTGAGGACTTTTTTCCATCGCATTGAAAGACTTACGTTATGTTCGTACGTAAAACCCCTCATCTATGTTGTTTGCATTTTCATTTCTATCTCTGGAACAATCTTTCCACTGACCCCTCCTACTTTCAATGTTGAAGGAAAGGCCATATTCTACGCATATCATATTTTCCTTTGTCTCTTTCTTGTAATTTCCTTTTCTCCATCACAGAAAACACAAACTGCTTTTGGTCTTTAATTTTCAAATTCTTTTTTGTACCTCTCCTTCTTGTCTCTTAGTCTCTCTTACCACTGCGAAAGGTAGTATCAGGTGATTTTTCTCCCTATCCAACCTGTGTAAGGTACCATTCCTTATCCTCAACACATTACATTTTCAAATGTACATTGCATTTTCAAATTCTTGCTTTCAGCTGAGCTGTGTTGTACAGATAGGAGAAACACTGCATGTACATCTACAAAGCTTCTGCATTTTCCCCTATAATTTTTCTTAGAAACGCTCTATATTCTTCACTCTGCAAACCCTCTGTAACCTTTCTCTTCTTCCCATGGTTTCGTGTCTCTGTGCTCCAAGTATCCACGGCAGAGGTCTGATAAGGCCCAGCTGTGAAACCTTGGCTAACACTACAGAGGAAATTGCTAAACTGTGACAAAGAACTGTGAGAAAGGCTCTAGAGCAGAGCCATGGTCGATAACAAAAGTAAAATTAGAGACAGAGACAGGGTTGTTGAGATGGGGATTGTTTGCAGAATTCAAGAGGCAAAACACCAGCATTGGAAAGTGTAAGATCCCAAAGCAAAAAACAAGGAGCTGACAGAGTCGGTGGAAGATGGCAACTGAGCGACATGGAAAATGTATTTCAGTGAGCAGTAGAGGCCACCACTTCTGCTCCTGACTGTTGCATGCCTGGCCAGCAAAGTGGCTTTTGCGGATGCTGAACTGATGCTTAGGCTAGGAGCTCATCACATTCTAGCCATCAATTGTGTGTTAGCCAATAAATAATAGCCTTATTACTGACGTTGTATATATTTATGTTGTTGGTTAGCCCCAGTAGACAGCTAAGCCCCACACAGCCACTTGCTCACTCCCCCACCATTGGGATGTGGGAGAGAATCAGAAGGGTAAAAGTAAGAAAAAATGTGGGGTTTCATTAAACAGTTTAATAGGGAAAGCAAAAGCTGCACTCACAAGCAAAGCAAAAATAAGGAATTCATTTACTACTTCCTATCAGCAGGCAGATATTTGACTGTCTCCAGGAAAGCAGGGCTCCGTCATGTGTTGCTTGGGAAGATAAATGCCATAACTTTGAATGTCCCTCCTTCCTTGAGCTTTTACTGCTAAGCACAATGTCTTATGGGTATAGGATATCCCTCTGTTCATTTGGGGTCAGCTGTCCCAGCTGTGTCCCCTCCCAAATTCTTGTACATCTCCAGCCTACTCACAGGGAGGGGCAAAGTGAGAAGCAGAAGGGGCCTTGACTCTTTGTTAGCACTGCTCAGCTAGATCATTAGTGTGTTATCAACACTGTTTTGGTTACAATTCCAAAACACAGTACCATATCAGATACTATGAAAAAAAATTAAATTCCAGCCAAAACAGGCACAATTTATTTTTTTGACTTGTATGTCTCCCGATTGCAGCGTTTCTTTCCATGAAGATAGAGTTGCCCAAATAACATGCCCAAAAGCAATTGCTTTGCTGTAATATCCATGTAAATCCTGCCAGCAAATGATCTATATCCACAATATACATATATGTGCATGTATACATACCCTTAATCTGAGCTAGTCATTTTAGGTTTGCTTTTTGAAAAATATGGGCATTTGCATGGTATAATGCACGTCACATTAGAGTTGAAATTACTGAAATGACTTACACGAATCTCAGTCTAGGCATGCTGATTTCTTGTGATTGGGTGTGAACCTTAGTTTTCAAGTTCAGCTTTGGGTGTCTAAACTATCTGAAGTAGGATAAGATGAATGCCAGTGCCTTGTGTACTAAGATTGTTATAGGATTCCTTCATTTTTTCTTGTTGTTCTTTCCTCTGTCAATATCTATCTTTGGTCTTTTGTTTTATTAGATATCAGCTCTTTAATAACAGGAATCTTAAAATTGAAGGAGTCAATAAAGTTTCAAGATGCTTGTTGCTAGCATAGGGAGTTAGGATCCGTACGATCCTTACGTTACCTTCTAACAAACTCTTAATATAGAAGAGCGAAGGGGCCTGACATTTCATTATGCTGTGTAAAGCATCCAGCAAAATGGAGCATTCATACATGATGAAAGCCGCTGGCTTTTATCACAAGAGAAGTAATAAATAATCTCTGAATCTTGATCAAATTGTATCTTTGCTTTTTGCCTATTTAAATGTCACTTGCAGATTAAATTGGATCATAGGGTTTTCCCTTCTTTCTTTTTCTTCTTTCTCTTAACTTTTTGTAATGTTAGTTTAAAGCAAAAATAAACTATTGAATAATATTCAGTACTTAGATTTCCATCACAAACTATGAAATCTACCTACATTCCTTCAAAGGGAATGAGGATATGGAAAGTTTAGAGGAGAAGAGGCAAATGAATTATTTAATTGGAGTTCCTTACCTATATAATGAATAGCTGAAGGGAGTTTTATCTTCAGTATAAAAGAAAATCAGATACATTTGTTTCCACATCCATAAAAATGATCGGTTATAGCTTGAAAAGCCTTTCTCAAACATATAAGATCACATTATTAAAGGCATTTTTTTCTAGGGAGACTGCTATGGCAATACAAAACGAAATATGACAAGATAATATTGGTTACAGTCAATAATTACGGGATTATAGATTAGGTAATCATACACTACAATTACAGTGATGGGATTGCAAGTTCGTCCAACTTCATTGAATGAAATCCTTTAAAAAAGCCAACCAAACAAAAAGAAACAGTCTGAAAGTGAGATCCTTGATTTCAAAAGGCAAGTGATGATAATTGTATTTCTCGAATATCTGAGAAGCATCTTGGTTGAGGAGAAGTCAGATGTGGAAAGACTCCAGGATTTCTTTATGGTGAAGGTTCTTAACCCAGTCATTGCCCCAAGCATGGAAGCAGCATACTCACAATGGCACAATGAGACAATAAGGTCTGCTAAAACATGAGCTTTAACTTGTTACCAAGGACAGAGCAGATTGCTCTGGGGGAAGCACATGCAATAACATGGGATTTTTTAATAGTTTTTCCTCCTCTGTATCCATCCCACCCACCAGTTTTCATAAAACTTGCTAGAACTTCATACGTCTGAGGCCTCAATCCTTCTTTCAAATTTGGCTGAGACAAACTGGGGTGCAAATATGAGTAGGTCTTCTGGAGAAACAGAAAACACACTTATGTATTTTGACTCTGTAAAAATCTAAAACTTATTAATCCCATTCAGATAAATAAGCAGGAAGAATTTTAGGAATGAATCATATGAGACTAATTTGACAGATATCTTTAATAAGTTTATAGATTTTTTTAGGCATTGGAAATATATCTAATCTATCTGCACTTTCAAAAAGTATTTGATATAGTGACCCACAGGAAATGAGTTTAGCTAAAAGAAATGTAGAATAAAGAGTTGCTAGCTAGGACCAAGTCAGAGAGTTAACCTGAATAGAAGAGAATAAAGGACTGCTAAGCAAGAACTTAGCAAGTGAAGAAAATATAAAAATTGTTAAACACAATTGCTGTGAAAAATATTCAGACAAAAAGCAACAAGATTTTTTCATAAGAAATGACCAAGGGAAAATGACCAAGGCTGCTCGTGTGCTCAGCAGAAGGTTGTCACCATATGTTGTGGTAAATGAAGAAAAAACAAGATGGATGGAGGTTACAAGAGGAATTCTTAAGAATGTGGGACTGTAGGGTTTGCACTGGTGACTTTAGCATAAAAATTACAAACACATGTATCTTTTCAAAGAACAAGGAAAAGCTTGCGTGGGTAGATAACTAGAAAGGTCTATAAAGACAGTATTTTCTTTTTCTCCCATAATTATTTTTTTCTACGTGAAAACGTTTTGTTGTTGTTGTCGTCAATAGTTAGTTGACCATGTAGTTAATTGTGAGACTGTCAGTAACCTCACATGGGTTAGTTTTAGATAAAATTCCCAGCTGGAACAGCAAGGAACTCTGAAGGATGAGTGTGGCTTTACTTGAGTCTCTTTTCACATTTTATTGAAAAAAAACCCCACAATTCAGACTGCTTGCAGAGACAAATATTATTAGGAACAGTTCTGCCCCTTTATTGCGGGAGATAGCCAAAGTCTTAGGGGAGATATTCTTTCATGCCTCTGGAAAACAAAAAGTCAACAGTCCATTAGAACTTCAGGATAAAAGAACCCGAGTCTTGACTCTAAAACAACTTTGCAGCACTTGCTGTCAGTTTCAAGTTTTGGTCTGATTGAAAAAGTAAAACAAAAAATCAGTATTTTTTTCTAGGAATAATTTCTTTCTTTTAACACAATACTGAACCAGCAATGTTAGCTGCACTGGACAGAGGCAAAAAGCTCATCTTCATCAATATGCTCAGTTAAAAAAAGATTGAGATGATAGAAAAACAGTGCTTTATTTTAATTACTTATGAAAAAGTCTGTATAGTTCTGGCTTTATAATTCTGTAAGGAAATAATTTTAAGTTCTGTCTTTGTGAAGAAATGCTTGGATAAGCATAGGAAACCTATCTGGTTAAAGGAAAGTATTTAGTTTGCCTATTCAAACTGAAAAAAAAATAAAATCCTGCTTTGGAGGTGAACTACTGGTGACTGGTATGGCTGATAACCTTTGGTCTGGCTTTTTCCTCTAACTCCCCTTGTATTTTTACTGAACAGCTTCACTAAAAGTGGCAATTTCCTCAAACATGAGTACTTTGGAAAGTAAAGCCTGAAAGATTCCAAATTTATCTCATAAATCCAGCAAATACAGCTGAAAATTTGAGTTTCACACTCCTTTTGCCTAAATCAAATACAATCAATTAGGTTACACCTCAGTTGTCCCAATGCCACTGTGACTTAATACTCAATGTAAGAAAGCTTGTTTCTTCTCAGTTTAGAAAATAATTGAGGTTTGATGACTTCTCTCTAAGTAAAAGGCTTTTGATATAGTTGAGTGGAATCTGTGCAAAAGCATATTTGACACAGGCATTCAGTTCCTTCCTGGTATTCCTGGGTTTGGTATCATTCGCAAGAAATTGCTGCAACAGATTGTCTTCTGGTAATTTTGCTTTTAAAGAAGTGAGTCAAGACAAAGAGAATTGTATGTCTTACTTATTGCCACTGGTGCCCAGTGTTTACCCGAACGAGGCTTTCACTTTCCAGATCCCATTAGCAATCACCTAAAGAAATATTTCACTGCTGTTTTAACTAAAAGGTCATCAGTGCCCTGATTTTTTTCTGGACAAATTTGTTTTTACAGTTCTAAGAAATCTCTACCTGACTGACTCTACCCTAAGTATATTTTCAGATTTTCATTTCTCCAGCTTCTATCCACGCTTTAACAAAATCTAATGGTGCCTGAAGAGATACGCCTTTCTCTTCTCTAATAGGCTTAAAAAGATTCATTTCCTATGACTCTCTGGAGAGGGCATCTTACTTAAAAAAAATACCTTTCATATTATTTGGAGTAGCATTTACCGATGTATGTGTCTGTCTAATGAATAGGAAGAATTTTAAATGGAGAAGACCTTCAGTTTTCTCTGTGGTGGCTTTTGTAACACTAGAGGTGAGATTAATCTTTTGCTATGGACACCCCAGTTTAGCCAATGTGATCTGGTGAACTGTTCTGAAGGTACGTGCCTATTTCAAGTTGACCTGAATAGCTCTCTAAAGTCCGTTCCCTGTATTGACTACATCTCTATGGTCTCATTCAATTTGCTTTAACATAGATGTATTATGCAAACTTTGATATCCTAAGTTATCCTGCTTAGCTTTATTTTGGTCTCACGTTGCTCTTGTGTGTGGGTCAATTCCTTGACCCAGTATCTTCACAGATACATACTTCTTTAACCATATTAGCACATAGTATTTTTATACTATAATGGTTAAAACGTGGTCAGACAAGTTTTCCTCATCCAGAGTGCTGCTTGTCATAGTGCCTCTATAACAGATGTGCATGCAGGGTATTAGAATACGATAATTGACTTTCCTTAGAAATACCTTTTCTATAAGTTTTGGCTTAAGGACATCTTGAGCCAAAGTCAGTGTTTTTGAAGGATTTTTAATTATATGAATTCATCTGACTTTTCTTTTAGTCTGATTTCTTCTATTCATCTTTTAATATCCACAAGATCCCAGGATAAGGAATTCCACAGCTTGAAAAAAATACATGTTGTCTGAAGAAACACAGTGTTGCTTGAACTCTCCATTTACTTGTTCCATGTAATGCCTCTGTTTCTTGTATTGGAAAAGCCAATGCACAGTCATTCCACAGTTGCTATGTTTCCATGTCACTGCTGGCTTTACAGACCTCAGATATGTCTTCTTTGAAGCATGTGATTTTCCAACTGAAATAACATTCTTAATACATAAGTTGTTCCTTATGTTTGTCACCATTTTTCTGTACTTTTATGGTACTAAATCTGATGATTTTGGAACTTGAGGATCAGGGACTTTCTCACTTTTGTGATTTATCCATGTAACTAATTGTTACTGCATCTATTTTCCTGTTGTGTAAGTTGTATCACAGTAAGAACTGTGATAGCTTTGGAGATACTGAATAAAGACAATGGTCATAAAAATTATAAAATCATATTCGTCCAGCTCTCTATAACAAGCTTGTCGCAGGACCTGGTCAGATACACTTGAAACAAAGAGGAAGACTATAATTTGGTCATTCCAAATCTTCCACTTCTAGTACTGCACAGAAAAACAGTTTAACTGCTAAAAATTCTGAGCCATACAAAAGGATTTGAAGTAGAAAATCAAGTTTATCTCGAAATTGTCCCCCCCTTTCTGGTAGGAGGGAGGAAAAGCTAAAACTGTGTTCTTTATACACAGGTAGAGTCAGCGCTCAGTAATCAAGAGTCACAGTGGCATGGGTTATTTTCAAGAAAGGAAGTATGTAGCTAGCACAAAACTTACTTAAATTAGTCTGTAGAAACATATTTATTGCCTTTATTTTTGAGTTAATAAATCTTTTCAATTGGTTTCTTCGGCAGTTTGACATGGCCTGATATAGGCAGTATGGGCTTTCTGTAGACTTTTCTCCAGCCCATGGTGTTATGGAGGAAATGTGGTCTAGATTATTGTGCAGGCTGCTAATGCACTTATGAAAAATCAAGAATTGACTGCCTTTATGTAGAGTAAATAACTTTACGATGATGGCTGGAACAGAGTGAGTGGTGGGAGGGATGGGATTTGCTGCAATTTCATATTATGTTCCAAATATTTTGTCTATAATGATGTGTTGTATCCTGTTATTATTTTATATGCTCCTTAAACATTTTGTTATATCCTGTAACAGGCACAGTATTTGTGAAGCAGCAAAACATTGTTTGGCGTTTTTTTTCCATCCCTAAAAGCCTTCAGATGAATATTACCTTGAAGTGTTTCTGCTGGGGACTTGGGTATACTTCCTTTTGGCTGCTGCGTCCCCAGAAGAGGGCAAGCATCGCTACTATCCTTTGACTTAGCGCTGAGGACCCCATAGGGCTTTTAATGTATAAATGATTAAAGCAATAAAAAATGATTGCAACATTTAAAGCAATAATGTTGGCCCAGATGCAATCTCCAGCCCAGTGAATTCCTAAACTGTTGAAAGATGTGAATGTATAACCACAGGGACAGTAATTCTATATCTGCCACTTTCTTGGACCCTTTCTCTGAGCACTTATGCCATTGTCCTTTACTTGATTTCTGGCAGCAAAGCCTTCGCTGGAGTGAAAGCAAGTTGAGAAGAGGAAGAGGAGGAGGAAGAGCTCAAAGAAAACGAGGTCTCTGAGGGTCGCTCTTGAGTGGCTGTCCTCCTTGGCACACTCTGAAAAATGCAGAAACAGGTGAGACTTGTTCTGGGGTGTTCTGTATGAATATGAAGCACAAGTGGAATGATTCTCACCAAGTTAGAATTCTTCTCCCTCTCCCATCTTGATTTGAGCTTCCCGCATACACAGAAATTGTTGACAGAGAAATCAACAGTCCTGACCCTCTGGACCCTATGGACTCTGATAGACCCTGGTCTATCAGAGCTGCTTCCAAGTTAAGTTTCTGCCCCCAGATTCCTCTGTCGGAAGCAGCCAGCCTGTGGTCTAATTCTCCTTTTGCTCATACTCTTTTGAGGTTTCATTCAGCCTCGGACTTGATGAGAAAAAATTCCTCCTTTCTATTCTGCCCTGGGCACCTTTTTTTATCTATTCAAATTGACTAACAGCACAGCAAGGATCTTTTCCTCATTTCTATCAGTAAATGGAATTGATAGAGATTGCTGTAAATAATTAAAAGATGATAATTAACAAAGCATAAACATATGAATATTTCAGGGTTTTGACAATAGCTGACAAGTGCAAGAGCATTCAGTGTGAAGGACTGTCTGCCTGAGTCCTTTATGATCACCACAGTCTCCAAAGCATGAAATTTTTTCAAGATATTTCTAAGATCAGTAAAGGCCCTGAAAAATCAAACCGTTCTGCTGAAATATCTAAGCCCAAATCCACGCACATGGGCACTTTTTTCCACATGAGAGATCCCCATTCAACCTCTGGCTGAAATATTTTCAGAACAGGTCCCTCAGATACAGATAGATCAGTAAAAAAATAAATAAATCTGCTTTCTCTATTTGCTGATATCTGGAATATAATTCAGGTGCATAATGACCATATTTACTAACAACAGATACCTGCTGTGACAATGACTTTTCACTGGGTTATATATATCAAGGAACTTTTGGACTGTCAACTGCAAGAGCTACTGCAAGAACCAACTCTCCTGTCTACCCCAGGAGAGATCATAAGGCCACGTGCAAAACTTCCTCTTAATTTTTATCATTTGAAGTGAATTATGTTAGTCTTAGCAGAATGACTGAAACTCGACAAGGACATCACTCTGCTTTCCAATCGTATCTCTCTCATATTCCCTCAACTTGCCACATGTAGAAATCCATATGTAAGGAGAGTTCTATCTGTAACTGCATATGTGATTCTCGTTTGGGTGTCAGTCTTCATAACAGGAAACAACAGAGAAGAACTGATTCAGAACAGAAATTATGAGTGAGACAAGCAAGGTTTCCAAAACAGCTTCACACTGTTTTTAGAATTGCTTTCAATGTTTCTCATGGCCTAATAGAGACACAATTGCAATGTGTTTTTGCAAAAGGAAACAAAAATTTCTAAAGTCTGTATGGAATAAAATATTTTAAGGAATAATAATGATAAAAAAGGCTCTTATCCTATTTTTAGATTCAGGTTGCTGATTCTGGCCTTTATGATATTCCATAGAGACGGTATGGTATGCATGGTTGGTCCTGGGTTACTCATTGATTGAGCACTAATTTTTATTAAAGAGCTCACTGATTGAATAAATTACCTTGCATAGAGTTATTGAACCCTTAAGTAAGCTAGAGATGACAGGGGAGGGAGAAGACAGCCCACAGTCAAGTGAGGAAGTGATAGGCCAGGTTGGCAAGGAAAGGGTACAGATGATTTGGACAGAAGAGACACTGAAAGAAACAAAACAGGGTTGAAGAAGTCCTTCTCCAAGTGTACATACACAAAGAAAGAAGTGCCTACAGGAAAGGATGAGGGGGTAGGTTCTCAATACCTCTTCTGGGAACAGGACTGCATAAGTGGGTGCCTCTCTGTAATGCCTGTACACAAATGCATGCAGCAGAGGGGAAAAAAACAAGAGGAATTAGAGGTCTATGTGCAGGTGCAGGGCTACCATCTCATTGACATCATGGAGACGTGGGATGGCTCACACAGCTAGAATCCTGTGATGGATGGATCCAGGCTCTTTAGGAAAGAGAGAATGGGAGGCAAGGAGGGGGATTTGTCCTTTATTTGAGACAGCAGAAGGGATGAATGGAACTCTGCCTGGGGATAGGAGAGGAGGCAGTCAAGAGTTTATGAGTCAGGGTAGAACACAAGAGCTCTCGATCCCCAGATATAAGAAATCAGGAAAGGAGGGCAAGAGACTGCCATGACTGAGTCTATGGGTAAGGATAGACTTCAAGAGCTCTTGATCCCCAGGTGTAAGAAAACAGGAAAGGAGGGCAAGAGATGAGCATGGCTGAGTCCAGACCTGCTGGTCAAACCAAAGGGCAAGAAGGAAGTGGAATCAGGGACAGGTATCCTGGGAAAAGTAGAGGGACACTGCCCAGTTGTGTAGGGATGGCATCAAGAAGGCCAAAGCGCAGCTGGATTTGAACGTGGCAGGGGATGAAAAGAATGATAAGAAGGGTTTCTACAGGTATGTCAGCCAGAAAAGGAAGGTCAAAGAAAATGTACCCCCCCGATGAGCAACACTGGCAAACTGTTAACAACGGACAAGGAGAAGGCTGGGGTACTCAGCAACTTTTTTGCCTCAGTCTTCACTGGCAACCTCTCTTCCCACACCTCATGAGTGGATGGACTGCAAGATGACATAGACAGTGGGATCAAGTGCACCCTCAGCAAGTTTGCTGACAACATTAAGCTGAGTGGTGTAGTCGACAGGCCAAAGGGACGGGATGTCATCCAGAGGGACCTGGATGAGCTAGAGAGGTGGGCCCAAGCAAACCTTATGAAGTTCAACAAGGCCAAGTGCAAGGTCCTACACTTCGGTCGGGACAACCCTCGTTATCAATACAGGCCGGGGGATGATGTGATAGAGAGCAGCCCTGCGGAAATGCACTTTGAGGTACTCATGGATGAAAAGCTGGACATGAGCCAACAATGGCATCCTGGGCTGCATCAAAAGAGCTGTGGCCAGCAGATCCAGAGAGGTAATTCTCCCCCTCTACTCTGCTCTGGTGAGACCCCATCTGGAGTACTGTGTCCAGCTTTGGAGCACTCAGCACAAGAAGGACATGGACCTGTTGGAGTGGGTCCAGCGGAGGGCCATGAAGATGATCCGAGGGCCGGAACACCTCTCCTATGAAGACAGGCTGAGAGAGTTGGGGTTGTTCAGCCTGGGGAAGAGGAGGCTCCGGGGAGACCTGTTAACAGCCTTCCAGTACCTGAAGGGGGCCTATAAGAAAGCTGGGGAGGGGCTCTTTGCAAGGGCATGCAGCAATAGGACAACGGGCAATGGCTTTAAACTAGAGCAGGGTAGGTTTAGATTAGACATTAGGAAGAAGTTCTTTACAATGAGGGTGGTGAAACACTGGCACAGGTTGCTCAGAGAGGTGGTGGAGGCCCCATCCCTGGAGACATTCAAGGCTGGGCTTGATGAGGCTCTGAGCAACCTGATCTATTTGAAGATGTCCTGCTTACTGCAGGGCGGTTGGACTAGATGGCATTTAAACGTTCCTTCCAACCCAACACATTCTATGATTCTATGGGGACTGGGGGAGCAAAGTCCCCCTGACTGTAAGAGAAGATCAGGTTTGTGACCACGTGAGGAACCTGAACATAAAGAAATCTAAGAGACCTGACCAGATGCATCCCAGAGTCCTGAGGCGATTGGCTGATGTAGTTGCCAAGTCACTCTCCATGCTATTTGAAAAGTCATGGCAGACAGGCGAAGCCCCCAGTGACAGGAAAAAGGGAAACATTGCACCCATTCTTAAAAAGAGTAGAAAGGAGGATCCTGAGAACTATCAACCTGTCATCCTCACCTCTGTGCCTAGGAAGATCATGGAACAGATCCTCCTAGAAGATATGCACAGGCACTTGAAGGACAGGGAGGTGATTCAAGACAGCCAGCATGGCTTCACCAAGGGCAAGTTCTTCCTGACCAACCCAGTGGCCTTCTATGATGGAGTGACCACATCAGTAGAGAAGGGAAGAAATATGGATGTCATCTATGTGGACTTCTGCAAGGCCTTTGAATGGTCCCCTACAACATCCATCTCTCTATATTGGAGACATATGGATTTGATGGGTAGACTGTTTGGTGGATGAGGAATTGGTTGGAGGGTTGCATCCAGAGGGTAGTGGATTCTAGGATCACAGCACAAACCAAAAAGGGCAACATTGTTGGTGCCTGCTTCAGGCCACCTAATCAGGTAGAAGCAGATGAGGTCTTTTTTGGACAAAGGGAAGAAATCTCATGTTTGCAGGCCCTTGTCCTTATGAGGGACTTCAACCACTCCAGAATCTGCTGGAGGGACCACCTAACAGGACACAAGCAATGCAGGATGTTTCTGGAGTGCATTATTGACAACTTTCTGACATAAGTGGTTGACGATTAATGAAGCCGATGACGAGACATGGTCTGATGGACCTAATACTTACAAACAAGGAAGAACAGGTCAGGAATCTTAAAGCTGGGGACAGCTTGGATGCAGTGATCTTGCAGTGGTGGAGTGCAGGATCATGAGAGGAGTGAGCAGGGCAAAAAGCAGGAAGCAGGATCACAAGCCTGGACTTGAAGGGAGCAGACTTGGCCTTTTCAGGCAGATCTTCCCTGGGAGATTCTCTTGAAGAGAAGAGGGGTCAGGGACAGCTGCTTGATTTTCAAGGATCACTATCTCCAAGCTCAAGAATGGATCATCCTGATGTGCAGAAAGGCAAGAAAAGGTGACAGGAGTCCTCACACTTGGTGGGGGGGAGTAAAGAAGATGGAGCCAGACTGTCATCAGTGGTGATCAATGAAAGGATGGAAGGCAATGGGCACAGACTGAAATACATGAAATTCTATTTAAAATTAAGGTATTTGGTTTGGGGTTTTTAATTGTAAGGAACCTGAACAGGTTGCTCAGAAATTTTTCAGAGTCTTCATCCTTGAGGTATTCAAAGTCCAAGTGGTCGTGGTCCTGTGGAATCTGCTCTCTCTGACCCTGCGTTGGGCAAGGGGCTGGACTAGATGATCTCAGGGGGTCCCTTCCCACCTCCGCCATTCTGATAATTCTGTGATCTTGTTCCTGCTCAGCCAGGCACTCTGCCCAGCTGCGTCTGCTCTGTTGCAGTTAATAGAGCTTCCAACTGTTTCATCTAAACCCCACACTTCCAGCAATAGCACCTGTTTTTTGGTTATTTCTCATCTTTAACAGGGGTTCATGTAGCATATGGGATTACTCAAGGACCTTGTTGCTCAAAGGAGAATTCTTATTTCTTACTTTCCCCAATGACCTTTATACCCCAGCACTGCAAGCCTCCTTTAGGTTAGGGAGAACATTTACTCAGGCAAATTTAGACGTAATTAATTGCTCCCAATTTTAATACCTATAAGAGCTATTAAATTTCCTCAATTTTCTGTGACTTGTTCCCTTTGAAAAGTGATGCCACAAATATTACCAAATAAAATTTTAAAACTGAACAGATTTTGTGCATGGCTTCTTTCCCCTCTGTTACTGAGACACCAAAAAAGAAAATCCTGGCTTTTTCTTTCTTTTCCTTCCTGCTGCTTTTCACCATTATGCTTAGCCATTGGCCTTACACAACCACAGTTCTTGCCCCTATACATGCCCATGGGGTCTGTTTTTAATTACTTACACAGCCTAAGTCATACTGAGTTCAATATCTGATTGACTCCTAAATAATATATAAACAACGTTTCCCAAAATTTTACTGATTCAGGAGAAAAAGGGATTTTTAAAAGTATGAGCATATAGTCAGAACCCTTTTTTCTTCTTAAACTGCTACAGTGCTCCCTGTGGAACTGTGGACTCTGGATCATGCAATGTAAAAACTGTGATGCCTTTCTGGGATCCCAGTGTGAGAGACTGTGCTAAAAGCCGGATGTTGATAGGATAGATCATGTGTACTGCAATCAGATGAGCATAATTAGTTATGCCTAGGAGTTACACTCTCTTACAAGCAACCCCTAGATACCATGAGTGCAAAGGTCATTCCCTATCTGCTTCCAGCAGACTGAGACCAGCAATGTGGTTTCACATTATACTCTGTGTGATCCAACTGGGCTACTGATGAAGTTCTGCTCACTCCTACTTTTTCTACCTCTTCTCCACCTTCCTAGCCAGGATTATGGTCCTGCTACCATCCTGCTTCACTTTGGGGATTATGCAGCTGAAGGGTGAAACAAACAGCTCATTGTTCTAATGGAAAATAATCCATCTGGTGTTCACAATACCCTGCACTCACCATGCAGCTAAACCAGTGCCAGCCCAAGGGAGAAGTCAGGACTGTGTGACTAAGGTCAGTGGCAGGCAGCAGGAAGCCATTTTTGGCATCAGTCTGCCTTAGATCAATTCAAGAATAGCAAGTTCAAAGAACTAGATATTCTCCCTGACTACATGTCTGGAGATCCTACATGTCTTCAGATCTGCCCTAACCTGACCAAAGTCAGGGAAAGTTCTATCACTAAGTTTGGAGAGAACAGAAACAGTACAATACCATAAGAAGTTTTCTGGGACAAAGGGAGCATTTTTCCTGTTTGTACAGCTCCCAACATCGCAGTAGTCCCAAGTAGAATAACAAATGACACAGGCACTGGGGCTGACAGGGGTAGACATGGGAGAGATGTGTGAGCTGTGCAAAAACAGCCAAAAGTCTCATTGCATTTGCACTTTTTATGTTCATTATGAGCTCTCCTTCATAAGTTTTGTTGACTTGACCTGTCATTCTATGATAGAGGTTTTTGACTGGTAACGTGTCCCCATGGGATAATATTCTTCTCAAATGAAGCTGTGTCATTTACACTGTGTTGAAGCAGTCTAAACTTTCCCTGGCCAGTAAACCAGTCTGTCTGCTGACCTAATGAGAGAGGATTACCCTCTCCACTGTGTTTCCAGGATGCCTGTGGGCTCTGGATGTAAAAAACAGTATCTCCTATCTAAATATTACTATGATCTTTGATTGCCTTTTTTTTTTTTTTTTTTCCCTAAATAGAAACACACTGTGAAATCTAAAGACCAGTGAGTACTGCTATTCTCTCTACAGTGATGGCAGTTATGGGAGACACAAAAGGAGGATTGGATTGAAGCAGTCTATTCGCTAAGGACTATAAAAAAGAATCCACCTCACATACTGTCTGTCTTTAAGTACCAGATAAAGAAATATCATGTCCTGTGTCTGATTTGGTCTTTAGGATATGTTTAGAAATAGCTTTTTGCTCTCACTGACGGTAGAAGAACCTCTAGCATTGAATAAAGGGACTAAATGGTATCTCTTTGTCCTTCTCTTCTTCCCTCTCCCCCTCTCTTCTAGTTGTGGTCAAGGACATTATTCTTTTTGGAAGATTCCTGAGAGGAACCAAGGTCTTATCTACTAGACACTGAACTGTGACGCATGCGATTTAGAAATAGTTTGCAACTCAACTAAAGACACTCTGAATTTTCTGTACCTGGAGTATTTATCTGTAAATAGGAAATAGGATAATGGGTCCAATGACTGTTCTTAACATTTTGTTAAAAATGAAAAGGAAATAGTAAGCCAAACTTTGAGACAAAATACTTTTTCCAGTCTACAAACGACCTTGCATTTCACAGGGCTCAGTTTCTGTTTGCTGGCCACCTTTGCTTTTTCCACTGAAGAAGTTCTGCAATGGTAGCAGTTTTCCTCTGCATCTCATGGCGAGGCAGCAGTTTATTCAGCATGCTAAGCAGGAAACACAGTTCCTTCAGTAAGCCTTTTCTAGTCAGCAAGGCAACTAAATGCACATCTGTCATCTCAAGGTAAAATAAGAATCATTGATTCCTGGTGCCTGGCAAGGATTATTTTGTGCCATGAAACCTGAAGATGAATCTTCCCTTGTAACATTTAACCTAGCAAAGGTTTTATGATGGAAATACTTGGAAGGTGGAAACACCAAGTGGGGACAATATATGTTGTTAAGTGTTGCTAGAAAGGTCCTGAAATCTAATACAGTTGGGAGTACTAGCAGAACAAAGTTCTGCTACTTGGTCACATGTCCTTTCTTTTTCAAACATCTTTCAGTCTTCACCCACAAAAGATTCTTATATCAAGCATCACTTGACTAGTGTTTTTCAGGATTTCTTTTGCCTTCTATTTAACTCCTCCTGAAATACTGTCGTCACCTACCCCTTACCTTTTGGGACATCTTGGTATCAAATCCTATCTTACGTTATAGTATTGAAAATATTTCTGTGAAATTTGATGGAAATGGAACTTGCCATACCTCATACAATTAAGTAAGCAGATAAATCTTCAGAAGTGAGGCCAAACTCTATGAGAGGATTCAGCGTTCACAGAGGATGTGAAATTCAGATGCCCGGGGAGGAATAAAGAACCAGACACAAGGACACTTGCCTCAGAACAAGGATTTCTTGTAATACACAGAAATGGGTAAAAGAATTTGGACATGGCTTCTTGCAGAAAATTATAATTTAAAATTTACTTTTATAATTTAAAATTTACTTTTCAAATAAAATTTGATTCTTGGAAGAAAAAAATGATAAGTTCAGGTTTGGAGTGGGGATTATTTTGAAAACCAAAGAAGTATGTGAAGAAAATCATTTTTGGAAGAAAACAATTAGTCTCCTATTAAAATAAATGTGGTTTCGATGGGAAAAGTCGATCGTCTTTAATTAGAAGCTATTGAAGTTAGCAGTTCAGTGTTGTTATATGTGTTGCTGGTGGGGATAAGGCTATTACTTAGCATTCTAAACTGCATTTTAAGGACTTCATATTGATAGGCTGTGCTGTTGAGAAGTATTGTTATGGTATTGAAGCTTACTTAAGGTTTTCATGCTGTTCTTTTGTCTTCATGTGCCATTCATTGCTGGTAGCTGTTTCAGCTTTGACTCTGTCTCAGATCCACTGCTGAACAAAGATGCTGAAGACAGGCAAGGAACAGTAATCGCTATTGATGAGCCTGTGCTGCAGTGTATAAAGCTGTAGAGTCATACACAATATACTTGAACGTGATGGAAGACAGATAAGCAGAGAGAGTTAATTAAGTGCCTTTTCTCTCTATCAGGATCAAAAATTATTATTATGAGAAGATTCTTGAAATTAGAAGTTATTGTCTCTTATCTGTATTTCCTGCAGCTTTGGGGAGAATTGGGGTATGCCTCTGTTTAGCCTGTCATCAACTTGTCTTAGCCAAACTGAAGCTTAACTCTTTAAATAAGGAAACGGTAGTTCAGTTCAAGTGAAACATGGGTTTACTAAAGACAGCTAGTACCACACTGAGTCTCTTTGAGTGACTGTTCAAGTGACAAGCAACAACAGGAAAAAAAGAGAAGGATTCATGTTAAGAAAGTGAAAAGATTTTTTTTTTGAAGGAAAAAAAAAGCAGATAAGAAAGAGGGAAAATGAGCAGGACATGAAAAATACTGTCTATGAAGCAAAGCATTAGAAAACAGGTTCTAAACCCTACTTTTTGGTCTTTACTTGTGCCTAACACGTACGAAATGGAGAAGATTTACCGCTTGGAAAATTAAAGCTTACTGTTTAGGACCATAATTTTAAAATGGGATCTCTTTATATGACAGCGCTTTCTTCCGAAATTGCTGTGAAGTGACATAATAGAGCAAAGTCAGGCACTGCAGCTGGGGAAACCTGGAGTGGAGCAGTACCAAGTAACTCAGAATAGTCCCCCAATGTGTTTCTCTCTGTACTAGAAAAGATCATTTCAAAGTCAGTTGCCAGTTCGCCCAATCTCCCGTACGTCTGCTAATGTTGGGCTGATGCTACTGTAATAAAGGGCCAGATTTCAGCAGTCAGCTTATTTCATGTCAGCAGAGCAAAGGGGTGGGACTGGGATTGGAGACTGCAGATCCAGTCTTGTGTTACTCATTTTGCTTTGTGAGAGGCTAAGTATCGTGAGCTCACTGGGATAATAACTCCCATCTCTGTTCAGATATGCAAGAAAGCCCTCCTGCTTCGTTCTCGGTGGAGTCTGTGGCTCCAAGGTCAGGGAGGAGGAAAAGGGAAGCCCACCTACAGCATCTGCTAGAGAGCTGCAGGAGCCCTGGCTCCAGCCAGCCCTTCACACTTGGGAATGCAAGAAAGGGAGAGCTGTTATATCTCAAACAGATCATTCTCTGTTCCAAAATTGCAGGAAATGTCTCTCCATCACAATTTATCCTCTGATCTCTTCCCAGGATAGCACAGTATTTGAAGCCTCTTATGCACTAAGGTGAAACAGGAGGGGAGTGAATCCCCAGCCACCCCATCCAGGGACGTTTTTTTGAAGGGAAGAGTTTCAAATTCAGATATAATACTATTTCAGTTACAAGAAACATTCCTGCAATTCAGACAAACCACACGTGACATGTGAATCGGCTCCCTCAGCCTTGTGAGTGTGCAAGTGGGGGCTGCATCAGTTCCCCCTTCCAGCCCTGCTGAGTGCAAACACTGTGCGTGGAGAGTAGCTGGCTGTGTCTCCAAAGGAAGCAGCAAAATTTCCAGTGATTGTTGAATTGAGCCAGATTCACGGGAACACACACGTCTTTTGGCGAGGAATCCTAGTGAGTTTGGGGTGGGCTAGAGGTGCTACATGGAGGGGCTAAACAGCATGTCCAAGCCGACCTGGCACTAACATGACATTTCGGAAATCTCGCTTCTATTCTTTGTTGCACTACAAGGCTGTTGTGTGTGACCTTGGAGAAGTTGTTTTATCTCTTTTTGTCCCAGCTTGTCCCTTCAGACAGAGAAATCTCAGTGAGTTTGCGAAAGCCTCTCGTGCAATGTGGCCTAACCCCTGTTGCTGTCTGCTTTCAGAGAGCTAATATTCCTGTCTTTGGTAAAAGGCTTAGGTCAGACTGTTCTCTGTTCAGAAGACAAATGTCTGTACCCCACTTAAACAGAGGCCTTGTGCTGGCTCTCTGCTCTCTGTATTCCACTGGGTACCCTTTACCCTTCAGAAAGAAAGAAAACAATCCATACATGCCAGAAAGACAAATGTAAAAACAAAACACTTCTATTTGCTTGGGTTAAATGCATAGATCTTGAATTGTTTTGGTCCATTTAAACATTACAATACCAAACCCAGTAATCAGCTCTTCTGGATAATTTTAGAAACTGTCTTTTCAAAAAGCCAGCAGTGGTATAGTAGTGTGAGAGTAATGAGCAGTGACAAATTATTTGTGCTATTTCGAAGGGAAACTGTTGGCGTTAACTTGATGCAGAGTCTTTGTTACTTTATGAATAAGAAGTGCAGTTAATATATTATACTCCATGTGTCTTCCAACCCAACCCAGAACCTAATTACACTTTATGGAAAGTTAAGTAGGCAGTAAACCAAGTGGTATGGAAAACGCATACAGTAAAACTCCATTGGCTGCAAGCACTGAACAGTTGTTTTGTCCTTCTACTTTGGAGAACTTCATAATTATATATTTAGTGCTACTGAGAGATCAACTGTGTAATTACACAGCTCAGCAATAATGGCAACAGTTACTGTGCAAATAAAAGGAGCCACAGGAGATTAAAGCAAATGTAACAACGGCAATATGTAGAAACAAGACGAGAACCAGTAGTGGGTCGAGGTGTCACTCCGGTAGAGAGTTTTATGGAGGTTTGTTCAGTTAAAAGGAAAGTGTTAGAGCAGTGGCTTCGTCCCCAGACAGACTGGCCCAAAGCCTCTGAAGAGAGTCGGTCCGGTTTGGTAGGAGCCATGACATCAGCTGATGAGGAGAGGCAACACCGGGGCTATTCGGCTCCACAGCCTGTTTCCTGACTTATACTGCACTGCAAAGGGCGCTGTGCGAGGTGTGGGTCCTAAAAGGGATTGGAACAGAGTTGGTACTCTGAAACACACCTACTAAAAGCACCTACAGAGTTCCTACTTCTGAATTACCTGAACATCTCACAGCCACCACTAAATATATTGTCACAATGCCTTTGTGAGTCAAAGTGACTTAGATGTTTCACTCAACCTTTAGATGCCCTAATCCTTGAGCAGAGACTCCTGACCTTCGTTAGAGGAGAGGCAAGCCCTTCTGAATGGGATTCCCAACTTTTACGAGATCTGTGTGAGGAGCAACTGAAGCTACACCATGGGAACTGATAAGGAAAGCAGAATTGTTTGTGGAGGACAATGGAGGGTATCTCAATACTGGGTCACAGGAAAGCTCCTAAATCTGAAGAATATTCACAGCCTGTAAGTTGGTGTCCAAAGGTACATCTACATTGACTCTGATCTTTGCAGTAAAATAGATGCCAAGCTCTGTTTGTATAGAGCTTGGCATCTTCTCAGGGAGCTTAGCTACCATTTGCTACCACTGCATGCAGTCTGCATGTCCTCAGCAGTGCCTTTCAAGACTGGAAGACATCATTGTGTTTGTTTTAGTTTGTAACACAGTGGCCACATTTGCTCTCCTTTTCAGCACAGCTTCCCCAGACCTGTACACTAAATCAACAGTCCAGGTAGCCTGCTGATGTGAAAACCAAGGCTCTTAGTCAGCTGAGGAGGTGCATCCCAACATCTTTTATCTACCAGGGCGAACCACAATTACCAAGCCTGCAGCTGCAGCAATTACCATCCTGCAGTTTCCACAGGATGGGAGCCATGCAGAAGAAGGGAATGTGGCTTATGTGGCTTGGTAGCTCTGGGGTTACTTCATGGACTTTGGAGGTGGGAAGCTGGGTGGCTTTATACGTGACTGCAAAGCTAGTCTCTTTCTTGCCCCCTCTATCTTTCTTTGTCCTGAATTGCTTCTTTGCCAAGCAGGAGAGGTTTTCCTCCCTTTCAGAGGAGCTCCCACCCTCCTGGTTCAAGCATTCTCTTCTTGTCATGTGTGACTTGGCAAAGGACCTCTCCTGGGCAAAGAAAGGCTTGCCTTTTTAAGCAGCTTCTGACTTCTGTACCATCTCCTCTACCACCAGTCCAAGTTCATTCTCCTCATTTAAGGCTTTTAAGGACACTTCCTACCTCTTTCAGAGTAACTCTACCTCATGCAAAGCTGTCATTTCCATTTGAGAATAGCATAGGAAGAAAAAAGAAGAATCTAATTCTCCATCTCCTTTTTGCAAACTTCTACCTTTGCCTAGCCTGCCATCTCATCTATCATATTTTTTCTGTTACATTGGCTAGCAATGCATTCTTTTGTTCTGGTCTCCTAGAGCATCCTTCCTTTACAGACTAGATTTACCACTTGATTTTGTTGAATACAATTTCCTCAGAGTACAATTAACCTCACTATCCAAACTATCCATCCCATCATAACTGTGCCTTGGCTTTTTGATCCAGACAAAGACCATTCATGTAAGTATGCCTTTAATGGAGAGTCAATTAAATGCAAGCCTGACTTATGCCTACTACAAGTATTTAACTTACTTTAGTGTTACTATCTAAAAAAGTATACTTTCTTTATGGGAAGCTTCTTTCAGAATTAGCTTAAATAAAGCCTGGGAAGAGACGTGATTCAAGCATTCTGCTCCTTGGTTTGCAACTCATTTGCAGACTTTTTTTATGCAGTCTTTATCACATTTATATATCTTGCAAAGTTCCGTTAAGATCTGGTTTCCTTCACAGGCGGGACTGGGAACTGCTGTCTCTCAGCAACTGCTTACCAATTCAAATTAAATTAATTTTATTAAAATTACAAAGGCACTCTTAACATACTCAGCTATTTCATTGTAATATAAATCTGAATATATACACCCTTGTGTCTAGAACCCCTGATGCATATTACATGTCTAGGTCAAATCAGTTCTTCTAATACCCCTGTGAGGGAGAGGAATAAGCATACTTTCAAGACCATTTTTTTTTTCCAGGCTTGGGTTTAGTTGCTCAGATATACTTATAGCCTTGAAAAATCTTGAAGTCAGTTTTGGTGTGAAATCAATCCCGATGTTAATTTTCCAGTGTTAATTTTGTTTCTCAAGTGTTCGAAATTAGGGACCTGTGGCACTTGCCAGCTCTAAACCAGAGGCCTGGTAGGTATGCGGCTGTATTTCAGAGCCTGAGCTAATATAGTCTGCCTTTCACGAGTGCATAAATTGTAGTTTATTCTTTGGAGTTAGCTCAAATATGGCTGAGATAGAGGAGACTGGACATGCCATCAGCCAAATACTCTGTAGATATATCTCTGCCTACGTCCTAAATCTACACTCCTGTGTAAAATCAAAATTAAACCTTTACACCTCCATATTATATCTTTGGTTGGCAAAGTAGTCTGTTTATTATTATACTGTTTTATTCTGAGCAAGTATTGTATAAAACAATTGTCAAATGCATATTCATTCAGTCAACAAAACATTTGATATTTATATTTCTAAATCAACCCTCCAGTTTACATTAAAGAGAATTTACCTGTTGTCTTCAATGAGAGTTTGACTAGGACTGGTTTTGAACTTACGATATGTCCCTTATCTCTTTCTTTCCAGCGGTTAAACAAGCCAAATGTGACATTCCATTTTCAGACACCTAAATTATTTACAACCATATTTTATATGTATTATCATTAAATCGATTCAATACCATTCCCCATTCTCATTCATACCTTCATCTCAGCTGTAAAAACTGCAACATTCTGTTCATTCTCCTCATTCTTTTGACTTGGAAACAACACTGCTTATGTCAAACTATTTATCCCCATCAGCAGAAATAGCTGAGTATGTTGTTTCATAAACATATGAGACAAATCCCCATCTAAATGGGGAGATAAACAGAAGTTAGGTGTCAAAGGCTACAGTTTGAAGAAACGAGATGCACTAATCTAGCTGTTCACCTCTGTTCATGCTTATTTCCATCTCTCCTATTGACATCCCTTTGTGAGTTATTTTAACTCACTAACCCAGTAAAGAAGTAACCGAGGAAGAGTGACTGGATCATTTTCTTCCACATTAGTGAGCTGAATCAGCTCAGGGAACAAGCTGACAAAATATTAGCTCAAATAGTTCAAATGAATCACGCTCTGAAGGTGCCTGTTTCTCTCAGTTGACTTAAAAAGGAACACGTGGGATGAGTTCAGAAGTAAATACCCACACTATAAACACTTCTAAAGAGGGAAGATAAATCTGACCCTAAGCAATCCTTGCTTAAGCTGAGTAACTCAGCCTGGCCATGATTCTCACGCCACATCGGACATGCTGGCAAAACCAAGCTCATCAAAAGACACAGACATGCTTTTCTTGTAAACACAACAGAAACAGGTTTATTGCAGGTGTACAACCGCTGAGTTATCAGAACTAGGGTGTGAGAGACCTACCTTTACTTCATCCCAGGCACTCCTCCTCCACCCTGGAGCTGTTTTCTCCCAAGACAATACATTAATTTTCAGGCTACGTGCTGCAGGCAGAAAGAAAAGTTCTGGAAATGTATCAGCCTTCACTCTCTTCTGTTTCTCTGCAGAAATGCCTTTGTTATTCTCATTAGGCAGAACAAATGTCTGTTAGAAAGAAATAGGCATTTTAGATGACCTATAATTTAACACGACAACAAAAGAATAAAACTAAAAATCAAACTTTGGAAAAGCAAAAGCTTTTTCTTAAGACGTGACCATTCTTACCATCACCTTAATATCAATGAAGGAAACTTCATTGCCTATTTTGGTTACTGACATTAACACCTCGCTGGCATCATGTTTCTTTGGCGCATTCCATAACAACGACACAAATGAGTGCTAATTTTGGTCTGAAAGAGAAGATGGAGTCTGGGTGGTAGATAAAGGAATAAAGAGATTGATCAATTTACCAGTTTAGCCACCTGTTTCCTCTGTGTCCTTTGGCAAGTCACTGAACTGTTCTGTGCCCTAAGCATTAAGCAGAGATGCTTGGAGCAGCCTTTTAAATGCCATAGAAGAAAGCAGCAGAAATGGATAAAAACAAAAAAAAAACCAAACAAAAAAAACCCACCAAACTTGTCCCTTCTTCTTGCCTTTCATGAGAGAAATGGAAAGCTGAAAGGAAATCAAAATGCATCAGCTAACATTTTTAAATAAGGAGCCCTTAACACATGCCAAGGCAATGCCATTGTCAGGATGAATGGGTCTGTGGAGACTGACCTCTCCAGGCTAGCATCTACACAGACCTGCAGTAATCCTTCATGTCGATAACCACACAGTGGTTCCATAAGTGTTGTGAATATTTTTGGCCATAGCGAGTCTGAGGTTGGGAAGAAAAATATGACTCATTTGACATTACATTTCAGTTTAAAGGTATGTTGTGGAAGGATGAGACAAATGATAAGATTTCTTTAAAAGCTCATTTATGTAGACAGTTACAAAGGGCTGTGTGAAAGCTAAAAGAAAAAAAAATTATATACTTTATTCCTTACACATGAATTTTCTCTCATCCTCCTCTCCTCTGAGGGAGAAGAAGGAAAAGCAGAAGCATAGGAATGGAGGGTGGGTAGGATTTCAGCTGCAGAGGTAAGTTTGAGGTCTGACCTTTTAGATGACTGTTGAACAAGAAAATTGGGGAATAGGAGTCGTGAAACCAGAAGACCAGTTAACTCAAATTCCTGCACACGGAATGATCCACAGTTGAGGTTGTGATGGGGTGACCAAGCCTCAGAGCAACTCAGTTAACCTGTGGTGGGATCCCCAGGGCCTTGTCCCTGCAAGCTCCTCAGGCAGGGGAGTGAAGCAAGAGCTCTTTTCCTGCCTTATAGCCTACTCCCTGACACCTTCTTTGTCGAAGGTCCCAGTTCACCCCCTGATTTATGTGTCTAGAAGGACAGGCACTGATCAGATGACACCAGCTAATGTTAGCGTTGGTCATGAGAAATTTGTTTGCATGTCCCGTTATGTTATTGGCACATCCATCACTTGACAGGGAAGGTGACATAGTACACATCTCTTCCTGTGCTTCCATAAAATACAATACAGCCTTCCCAGTGGAAAGCTGGACACAAGCTGAGGATGGGACTCAGTGGCCCTGAAATTTGCCCGATTTCATTGACCTTGGTGGAGCCCAGCAGCTGAACAAATCTAGCCCTACATTTTCAACTTTCTGAAGATCCAGACTGGTTACTTTTTGAGTGGAAATGTTCTCCACAACTTGGCAAGAAGCACAGTCACGTTTTATCCATTTAAAGAAAACACCCACTTAAACAATTCCATTTTGTTACTGTTTTCTCTAAGTCCTCATTCTGCTGTGAAGAGAGAGAACACAGTGCAAACAGACAGACAGAGATAAATTATTAATTACCCAGCCGTTTGCCGATTAGCTACAGGCAGATTGTCAGTGTGCTTGCTCAGTCCACTCCTGCCTTTTCCTTGGCAAGCCACAAGTTGCAGATCTCCACTACCTCCAGGATCAGGCAGAGGGGGAAGGTCATGCTGCAGGCTTGGAGACCACTAGGATAGCTAGAAGATCCTGATGCATCGTGGCGCTGCAGAGATATAGGAACTAATGTGGGTAAGAGGCAACAACTTTGGTACACTGTCACTTCTGGGTTTTTTGGCCTTACTTCTACTGCTAAAGGAAGGGAAAAAAAAAAAAACCAACACAAAACAAACAAAGCGGGAGGAGGAAAGATCTCTATCCCTGAGGAAAAGTGGCACAGACTGGCTTAGGTCATCACTTCTTAGGGCTATCCTGCTTTTTTGGATTTGTCTTGGAGAATGAGAGAGCAGAAGAGAGGGAGAGCACTGAAGTGGCCCAAAACAGAGCCAAGAAAGACTCCGGAGAGCTGTTAGCAGCCATGAAAACACAATAAATTTTGTGGATAACTTATTTCCCCATTTACCAAAAGCTTACAAAATGAAGCTGAGATTCCCTACAGGAGAATTCTCTCTTGCTGAGAGGTGTCAGCATATAAACAGCCAGGGAAATAGCCCAAACGGATAAGAATAGGGTTTTTTCAGGGGACCTCTGTAGTGTTTGGTGGAAACACATGGCTGCACATATAACGATAAACAAAATAACAGCAAGAACATTTTCTCTGAGGCTAAGTGGTATGGCCCAGCTGCATTTGTACTACTTACCAGTTCTCTCTAGCTCTTCTGTGCCCTATGTGGTAGCCCAAAGACAGAAGGGGTTTGGTTTTGGTTTTAATTCTTTTTTTCCTTTTAAACTTTCTGAAATAACGTGAGATCAGTGTAGCAGCCCATCACAATGGAGGTTTCATAGCACAGCAATTTGTTGCATGTGCTGAGGTATGTGAGGGAGCAAAGTTTGCTGGGATAACATGCAAGACCTGTACATGGCAGAAAGAGACAATTTAAAGTGGCCTTATTCGTACTGAGTTTTAGGAGTACTATCTAGGGAATTACTTGTGAGCAGTTTTTGGTCATGGCCTTGGTAGAGCTAGTTGGAAAAGTTCAATAAAAGCCAGGGAGTGAGCTAGCAACTAAGGAGTGGAAATGAGTGGGGGGTCCAATGTTGACATCCCTGGTTCTCTTATTTATTAGTGTGGATGTAAACCGTGAGTCACCCGAGCCACTCTGCCCCTCACAGATTTGGCCATCATGTGATTTCTTCCCAGCTCCATCATAAAATCAAGATACATAAGGTAGATCCACAAAAATCTTGTATGTTTTAATAACCCTGTTCCAGGCTGACTTCAGATCTTGAAACTCCATTTATCTGCTTAAACTCCCCAGGCGTTTACCTTTCTGCTAGAACATTCTCTATAAACCTGAATGCCAGATACCGAGAGGCAGGATTAAGCCATTTGGATTCCATGTTACACTCAGCTCCTCTTTGATGCTGTCCATCTTGCCTAGGCAGCCCAGTTCAGGAGACCTAATCCTGCACCTAATCCAAAGCAAAACAGAAGGAGTTACTCACCAGAGTTACTGGATCAAGTTTCTTCTTTGCTTATGAGCCATAGCATTTCTTGCTATTCCCTCAAAGATTTTCCAAAGACGAGAAAGGAACATCTCTGTTCCAGAAAGGTGTTGTGAGGATAAATGATCCATAAAGCAACAGAAAATATACCCTGGTTAAACTTGCAGTTGACAGCAGTTTGGTGAGGCAGAGGTAGCGATGCAGACAGCTGGATTAAATACAGGAACAGAGAAAGCACATTACGCTTGCAGAAAGAAGTAAATTAAAGGAAGACTTTGGAATAGTACTCACCTCACTGTGAGCTCTCAGTGCAGTTCTGTCATCTGAAGGACGAAAACCATCCCACACCTATGAACAGGGAATCCCTTCAGCTGTGGTTTGTTTTCACATAGCAGTGATACTGTAGAGTATCTTGCCCACTTACATTGTCCATGTCAAGAAGAGTGCAGAAATACTGGTACCAAAGGGATCCCTGTAAAACGATCCGCAGATTAGAAAGCAATGTTGTGATACGAAGCTAGATGAGCTCTACTCTGTGCTGGATTATGCATAGAAAGAACTGTAGGATGGAAGGAGACTTTTTATTTTTTTTCAGCCTTGCAGGCAGAGGGAAAACAAGACTCGGCACCTCAAAACTGAAGTTGTACAAATTAAGACATAATATCCTATTAGTGAAGTTAATTAAAGCATTGAAACATCTTATTCAGTAATGTCTCTATATTTGTGAAGGACGCACTGTCTCCTGAAGTCTTTCAAATTAAATTGGGTATCTGTCAGAAAACAGATACCTTAATCCAGCTACAGTTCGCAGGGGTCTGGTGGCCCCTTCTGGCCCTGGAATGAAGTCATGCAACTCTAGATCTGTAAATATTCTGCTCAGTTCTGGGTTTGGTCACAGAGAGTGCAGAAAGCCGTGAAAAGTCCTCAGCATACTGATAACACTCCTTGGTAAGACTGTAGTGAAAATCAAAGCTATGTCAAGCTTGTAGCCAGTTGCCCTCAGGGTAAAGGAATGTGAACACGGGCTCTAGGCAATCAGAAGTGAGTGAAAGCTAGAACTTTAAGATTTTAGTAGAGAAAAAGTAGCTTCAGGCAGTTTTCCTTGCATGTGCCTGCAGTTTCTGTGCATTAACTATATACTTGTGTCAAGTCCATGAACAAACTTGTACTAAAAGGCTCTGCTATTATTAAGGCCCCATGAACTGGAGTGTTAATGAACTTTTGAACCCTTATTAGTGTGAAATGTCCTAAGTGCATCAGGCAGGGGAGAAAGCCAATTAATAGTGGACAACATCCAGGTTAGGCAAGGCCCAGTTAATGGGAAGTCAAGGGCATAGAAGATAAAACATCATCCTTTGTCAGGAGCCTTTCTTTTTCTCCCAGCATTAAATCTTGTCTAATTAAGACCATTCAAGGACCACTAACAAGCTAGGGTGGTTTGCTTTTAAAAAGCTCCTAAAATAAGGAGGCATCTCAACATTTCTATCCTTTTGTCTGTTAAAGTTAGAGCCCCAAAATCTACTTCAAGAATAAACTTTTGAAAATAGATTCCACTTTAATCTAAGGAAGAAAACAGGAGATGAAACTTACTTAAATTCTGATACACAGATCTCTTACACATAAATAGATGCAAATCCATAATGTATATACAAATGCACACGCATACACCCTCTCCAGTATTTCCATGTTCTCCTTTCTTTATGCTACAGAGGTTTATTAGAATTGCGATGTTAGTTGATCAGAACAATCTTGCAGTAAACTAAGGAGACTGAACAAGGGGTGGAATTGAAAGAGTGTCAATTGGTTAACTGCACACTGATCTATTTGTATTTAACAAGTAACAAAAAAATCTTATTCCTTCCCAACTTGACTGCCTGGAGAGTATTTTTTTTTTTTCTGCTTTTCCCTTGTCGTTCCTTCCCAACCTTCTAAATCATCAGACTTCGGACACAGCCAGGTGCAGGATCGTAACTAGAATGGATTCCTTCTCTCAGAAAATGCAAGCGCCACCTTTATTAGTTGTGCCTTGCTTATAGGGACAGGCAGGACATAATCTGGAACCTGGAAAAAATTCTTCCCTTTCCCTGTCTGTTAAGATTAGCAGGAATGTGAGGAGAGGAGAAGAGGTTACATTAATCCAGACTGTGGGACGATGTTTACCTACTAGCATTACTTGAGTAACCTTCCTCAAAGCTATTTTGGTCAGTGAGCAGTGGGAGCACTGCTATTTCTCTTGCTTTCTCTGGAGGGACACAGGAGAGTGATCTGCGATTACGTGACTGACCTGTATATGGAGGTAAGTAGATGATATTTGATGGTTTGTGACAGGCACAGTTCAGGCAGCAAAGTGGCCTTTTCCCAAAGTGACAGCATATATTCCGCTGCATGATTAGGGCATTTTAGCAGTTGGGGATTATCCTGACATTCAAAAAAATCACTTTTTTTTTTTTTTTTTTTTTTGTGTTTAATTCCGTAATTGTGACACCAATTGCCCCCTTGCTCCTACTTAAATAATCCCCCTTGGTCTTCAGCCGGATGAAACTAAAGAATAGGAAAGATTATATGACAAGGTCAGATGTTTAGGATTTTCCTTGCCATGAGTCATATCTTCATCTTTATAAACACACATTTCTCACTAAATTCATCACTCTCAAAGAGAATAAAACTCTGACAGCCAGGCAATACGCTGCTTTTCCCTGTTCCTAAAGTATTGTAAACAGAATGGGCTCAGTCTTGCTGCCATGGTCGGCTGGAGCCAAGGGGAAGAAGGTCCAGGAACATTTCCAATGTACTTGCTGAGCCAGCCATTGAGAAGCCAGCATGCTCTTTCCATGCTCTGGAAGAGAGTAACTTGAATTGCTGCTAAAATATGAAGCAAATATGATTTTTGGCTCTATTTATTTTCCCTGCTTTTCTACAGATTTCCACATGACAAGCTTTCTATAGGTCTCAATGGCTGAATGGACTCAAGCACATGTGTTTTGCTTAATCAGCAGTCAGGGTGATGCGGAGACAATCCACACACAGCCCCTGAGAGCTCAGAGCCCCCAGCAGCAGGCTTGCATTTGACAAGCGGGTTTGAATTTACTTCTTCCTGCAGCTGTTGAGGAGATTTTAGTCCCCAAGTTTATCACGCTACTCCTGAGCCCAGAATTCATGTAGAGTTTAAAAATCAGTGAATTAATTTAGCGCCTTGCAAAAAATACCTAAGGAAAGACAGGGAACATTTGGAGGGAGAAGTAAAGTAAAATATAGCTCTGCCCTTGATCTGCTCTATGAGCTTGGGCGAGTTATTTCACCCTCAGTCTCTGTTTCTCTTTTATCTTTCTTGTCTATTCATGTACAGACCTCCTTAAGACAAAAATTTTCTTTACCTACAATGATCACGGCGCCTTGCACAACGATGTCTTAGTCCCTACATATGTATTCTACGTTTAGTGATATAAATGAAATAATTAACTTACCACACTGCTATCGTATTTAGCTTTGTGTCTGGTTAAAGAAAATTGTAAATTGAGTCAATAAAGGCTTTGTTACTTCAAAATCACTGATGATTATGGATAAAATGGCTAACTGTTTTGTGCTATCTATTCTTAGATGAGGGTCTCTAAGGAAAACAGGTGATTCTCCCCACTGCCCAATAGGCTTTTTAGGTAACATCAAGAGCAATGGGTTTTGTTATAAGCAAGCATAGTTACATTTGGATAGTTTTAATGCATCTATAACACACTGAAATTAAAGAGGCTACCCAGGAAGTGACACTCATTATGAGCCAGGACACTCCAGGGCACACCTCCTCTAGGCAAAGGATAAAGGTGTATAAATTTATGAGCTGTGCCAAGTGAGCTAGCTCTGCAAACGGAAGAGAAATAACCAAGTAACTGTGTCTCTGTGCCCTGGTTAATTAGCATTGCCAACAGACCAGAGTAATTAACTTATGTGCTGTGATGAATTAATGCTGTCCTGTTTGCAGGGTCCAATTGGATATCTCTGCCAAGCACAGTCTAATATTATGTAAATGTTCCAGCTAGTCCAGCAGGATGCACAGCATAGACGCATCCAGAATCAAGCTCTGAAGACTGATCAGTCTCGTCTTTGAATCACAACCCATTTATCTGTGTAGTTCAGCAAGAAAAATGTTCACCAACTGCTACATTACCCAGATGTTTAAATACATTACAGGACTTTCCAAACTTCCTTTGAATCATCAGGCATGAGAAAGTGCCAAAAGCTGAATAACAGGTGAGACACAGTGAAGTTGTACTTGTTTCAAAAAGACTTAGGTAATGATTTTGGAGGTAGAAATGCTCTAAACTGCTCAGGTTTCAAACATAACTGCTCTTGGAATTGTAATGAGAGATAATCTCATAAGAGAAATCAGGCAGAAAAGACACAATCACTTTTTCCCACCAGCGGGCTGACCATATTGAGCAAGGACAGTGATCTAGAAGACTCTGATGTTGATAAATTAGACCTGACAGCACACTGCATGGAGCATGGAATATTGTGTGGAGTATGTGTATTGGAGTTTGCTTGTCAAAAGCTGAATAAGAAAGAGCCAAGGATCTCAGGATTTCACTACACTTTGGAAAGCATAAGCCTCACTAAATGTAAACATCTATAGTGGAAAGTTCTACATCTGAGATAGTCACCGTCGACTCAGTGGAGAAATCAACTTTCTGAACAGAATAAAGCCGGTGCAAAAGAAGCTATTGAAACCAGTTCACATGACTCACCATGCTTATTTTAATTTCCCTTGGATTAGAGAAAGTAGGTCAAAATGATTAATTTACCTGAATACTTCTGTTTACACTGTCAATGTTTAACATTAGGTCAGATGAATCCTATTGTCTGAATTATTCTCATCTGATTTTCATGAATCTATACTGCTGGAATATAATAGTGATAAACGTAAGCAAAGAATAAGATTTATGTCTCATTAGATGACAATAAATACTCCTGGTCACACCTTATTTTTCCTGAGGAAAAAAATGTATGTGGATATAAAGGTGTATGGAAGAAGATACCCATGTTGTATGCACAGAACAAGGCACATAGCACTTCCTAAAACACACAAAAGAGGGTAGAGCAGGACTTCACAGGGCTGAGATTCCCAACAGTATTCCCACAGCTGCTCATACAAAGCCACCTCGACAGCCCATTAGCTCATTAAGAACCAGCTCAAGTACTCTGCAACAGACACATATTCAAGGGTATCCAGTTAATTTGAAGATACTGTCATTAGGAATACACTCACACTCATCCTCTGCTGTCAACAGAAAGGAAATTGTACCTTCCCAGGTCACTTCAGAAAATCTGAGACGTGAACACCTATTGGAAGAGTCTGTCTCCCTCCACTGACTGTGCAAGGTGTGCAGGTCTTTGTTACGAAAATTCCCTTCCCTACCATATCAATCAATCTTTTATAGTATGAAAGTGTATTAACTTTTTTAATATATGTTAGTTCACATTATACACTGTAATGTAACGAGGTAGTGCGACTTTACTGGAGACTTTTGTATGGTTCATGCTTAAGTAAAAGAAACTAAAGGACAGCCCAGCCCTGGAAATAAAGACTTTACTTCTTGGAAGCTTAGAGCTGTCCATGAAGGATACCCCTGGACAACTAAGATAACACCAGCATCCTCGCCCCTCAAAGACATCTTTGAAATCCTCCCAGCATTGTCTGGCATCACAGATAAGTAACTATAGCAAGACTGAATTCAGTGACGTCTGGATCAATAAACAAGAGGCAAGAGTGCTGCAGAAATATAGTCACTTTGCAAAGTCTTACTTTGATTCGTAATCATTGCTGTGGGTGTCAGTGATTAGTCAAATCGTGTTGTACCTGAATGTTTGAACAGTGTGAGAACCCTCCATAAAACCACATTTGGGGTGCTTAAGTTTGGCTGGGACACCTCGTATGCACGAATAAATATTTACCCTTGTAATTCTATACTTTGCATCCTAGCCTCTCTCCTCAGTCAGCACGGGCCAGTTGCAAATTTTTGTAACATCTCGCTTTAGTGTCTAACTAACTCAGATAAGATGAATTTGGACCAACAAGAGTAGGGGATTTGCTAAAGCACAAACATTAAAATCATTATGTAATCTAAATTAGAACAAAAATTACCTAGATAAAACACTAGTGTTTGCAGTACAAGGCTATCTACCTTCCTATTATAAGTCTTTTGATTATGCAATGTTATCAGTCATAATTAGTTCTATTATCAAGACCAACAAGCCTTGTACACATGTGTAAGGAAATATCTTAAAATCTTTTAATGAACTGAGCTCACATTTGTATGAGCAGAATTAGATTGCTCAGTAGTAGCAAGGTATACAAGGTTTTTAATAGTGAGCTGAAATCAGCAGCATCAGGAAAGAAAAATGACTGAATCTGACCCTGGGTTCCTAATGATTCAAAAAGATAAGGAGAACTTTTTCTTTCCACAGTATTAATGGTATTTTGGCCAAATACCATTCAGAGACAGGATATTTTTAAACTTTTCAGTGCTCAGTGATAAAGTAACATAAAAAAAAACCCAAAACGTAAGCCCAGAAATGGCTGTTTCCCCCAGACATAGTTAATAAATTGTGTGCCATCTTCTTTGACTTTAAGCAAAAAGTAAAATATTCTGAAAAGGCTCCACATTGTACAAAACAGAGAAACCTGAATATTAAGCTACTCAACACACCGCCACCATCCTTCATGTTGCATCCCGATTCTCTGCTGGATATTAAATAGAGTTAAAAAGTCTTAATTTTACACTTAAAATTACCCTTGCCTACCTGAAAAACTACTTTTCTCTCTGCAAGCACCAAACAAGAATCACCAAAACTCAAAAACTTAATGGGCTGTAGGGCTGACAGCAGAAATAGAGACATACCCAGGCAATCCTTATTTCATCACCGTTCCTGAGGCTGTCAAGAACAGGAACGTAATACCTTTGATAGTTAATACTTTAGCCCTCCAGAAGGGCTAAGCAAGGTGCTGAGTGGGGCACAATCAAGGCAACTGATGGGAAACATCTGGTGAAAAGCTTTAGGTGGAATAGACCACCTGACTCTGGTCCATACACTGTGATATTCCAGGAGCAAAAATCACTTGGCAGATTTCTGTGTTTACAACTAAAGGTCATACTACTTCTCACAGCTTGTCCAAAGTGAGAGCAGGCAACAGTTCAGATGCAGTTTGATGTATGTTTTCAGCTGAAATGAGCCAGAGCAGCCATCAGAAGCAGTCCTGCACCGTTCTCACTCCAGCTGCTTATTTGTGGCCCCCTTCCACTCTTGATCTTGTGTTGGCACATGTATTTGAGTGTTCTGCAATGGAAATGACCAGGGAACTGATCAGACTGAAAAACTACCTGTCCACCAAAAAAATGTTAATTTTCTCTCTTCTATAACTCAGTGCTTAAAGTGACCCCACCTTGTCGATTCTGCAATCACTTCCTTTCCAGTGTAGAGGTAAGATATGTTATGATTTCTTTTTTGCTTAAGACACATATAAACTTAGAAAGAGGGACTGAAGCTCAAGGTGACATTGCCCTGATCATATTATTTCCTATGTTGCTTGTTGTGTTGCAGCATTATTATTATTGCTAAGCCTTAACATGTCAGATATTTGTTCCTTCACCTTTTAGTATACTATTTGATTTCTTACACAGTGCTTTTGCCTCTCTGAAAAGCAAATCTGGGAATGAGAAACATTGATTATTTGTGTATTTCTGGTCTCAACTTCAAATTAGCTGCCAGGCTTTGCATAACAAGACACAAATTATTCATGCGAGAAAACCAAGAAGTGATTTATTATCATGTCTGATTTCCAGTGAAGAATTTTCCTCAGACCACCCAGCAAGGAGGCTTTCCTATTTTAAATAAGATAAATTACAATTGACATTGGAATTCAAAACATTACTCCAACCTTTCTGGATCTTTTGGTCATACAGAAACTAAGCCCATGAATTACGTTGACATCAAAGTTCATTAACAGTGTTTCTGAGCCCAGCTTGAAAAGTCTGCGATCCTTTGCACAGACTCAGCTCTGTCTCCCTCCTACGGCACCACTAGAGCACTTTGATTTCCTTGGGAAGACACTAATGGTCTTTGCCCCCACCTTAAAGAGATGATGGCTGTAGAGGGTTGTGAACTATCTATAGGAGACAACTTTTTGACTGCGCTGTAGAAATAAATAACACAGGAAAGGTTATGCTTTGGAAAACGCACTCATCAAAGGATAATGAACCTTTCCCTTCCCTTGCACCCTGCACAGGTTAATCAGACCTTGGGCTGACATGTAGGAAGGAATACCGTTGTTTTAACCATATCTTCCCTGTGGCAAACAAAAAGCACAATTTTTAATTCAGACCTGCAGAATGTGCAAATTCAGGGGGAATATGATAATTAACTCCTTATATAAGGCAAGAGATTGATGAAATAACTAAGTTTTTAAATTAAACATTTAAGGGGAGAAAGATGTCAACAGAATGTTGCTTTGGGGATACAGGAGTTGAGGTCAGTTATGCTAAATGGTAGGCGGCTTTCTTTAAAACAAGACAGATAAACTCTCTTGAATGTCCAGCCCTGTGAGACAGATTTCTCTCAAGGTGCATCCCTCCTCTGTAGCCCCATCTCCTCCATCTGTCTTATCACTGACACCACAGACCTTCTCACCTTCCTTCTTGAGAAGCACCTGTAACAAGATGGGGTTGATCGTGTCTATCCTCACTTAGGGCCTCCTTCATCTCTTCCTGGGGATCTGCTGGATAGCTTTCTGTCTGCCAAACTGGTGTTCTCAATACTTTAGAGAACAGTAGAAAAGCAATGGTTGCAGCTGTCAGCTCTTGAAAAGACTGCTCTGAGTTTAGGTATACCCATGAAAAAGGAAGGGATATAACTTAAGGCATGCAAAGTTTGGTGGCTTTGGAGTTTAATTCCTTTAATTCATGCTGTCATCTCAGACAGCACCTTTAGTGTCTTAAGAAAAAAAATAATCTTAAAAACCTTAATCATGCTTAAGATAAGAAAGTTCCTTTCCAGGAATTAGTCATTCAGTTTCTAAATTTGAAATCACAAGTACTCAAACCTGAGTCAGAATTTATATTTACTAAAATAAAAACCTATGCATGGGTGACTGTTATGTGAGCACCCAAATGTCCATTTGATATTTTAAATCTCTTCAAAGCTTTAGGGCAGGGTGAGGATGATTGGACTGTCACAGACTTCTCTGCTGTGCTGAAAAAAAAAAAAGAAAAAAGAGACTCATCCATTAATCAGCCTTTGCCCTAATGACCTAATGGAGCCCTAAAATTAATGGGAATTTTACTGCAATGAAAGGTGAATCTAACCTGTAGCTTCACTTATACAGCTTCTTTGTAGCTACATATATACCTGTATGTAGCTTTAAGATGTTGTATAAAATGGCTTTAAAATTGGTCTAATATTATTAGACCATCTTCTTGCAGGATACACCTATTATTTCTCTCCCTTTTTCTGCTCTTACCCCTTTGGCAGTCTTGTTTTTTATAGATTGTAATATCTCCCAAGCAGTGGCTCTGCCCTTACTCATATCTGCCTGCATAGTAGGTGGCACATTTTATGCAATATCATAACCCAAGCAATAGAAAATAATAATTTCTGCAATGATGACTGCATTTCAATTAGGTTGTAAATGTCTTTGAAATCCTTAATGTGACAATATATTATATATAGGAAAAAATAGTACGTGTCATGCTTTTTTGGGGATCCACAGACAAAAAGACACCTAGGCTTTGACATAGATTCCCACTCAAATCTGCAAGAGGAAGCGCCTAAGCAGAATCAAGGAGATGAAATAACTTTGGTGATTCCAAGCTGCAGGGACTGACAAATTCCAAGCTGCAGGGACTGACAGATAAGCGTATGGCTCACGGCCTCATTAAAATAAATTGTACAAGTGTAAGATGAAGACTGATTCCTATCCCCAAGGGCTTGCACGCACAGGACAGTAAGACAAGGAGTAAAACAAGATCTAGTATGCACCAGAATGGCCTGTCTCAGGTGACACTGGTTTGAAATCCATTTCAGAATGACACAGACACAGTCCTTGCTTGTAAGACATTGTTTGATCTGGTGTTTCCGTATGTGGGCATCCCCATTCACAGGCTTTTTTTGCCTTTTGTACAGAATTTTTCTACACATGAAAAAAAGCTTGCATGAAAAGGAAGAATGAACTGACGGGGCTATTAAAACCCCAAATGGGTGAGTGAAGGTTGTGAACATTTTCAAACAGCAGCCATAAAACCTCACTGAGTTCTGGCCCCTCTGTGCTACTTCCATCTCACATTAAATCTGGTGCTTTGTTTTCAATTTAGAAACGTTTACAGTTAGTAAGGAACAACATTTAATCAGCATGGTGAGGCTGCAAAAAGTCAATCGCTTCCTTTCACATGTTTTCTGGAGTGGAGTTCCTAGTGTTTCCATGGACTTGTGGTAATTTGAAGGGGAGAGTTTGGAGGAAGGAACTGGAGGAGACTTGGACTACCTCTCTTCAGAGCCAAGAACCAACTGCACTGCCAAAAATGACACAGAGTCTTGCAAGATAACGTATCTAAATTCTCAAATGTAAGTTGACAGGAATGGCCTTTCTTTAAGCACTAGCTTAGGTGCTCCCTTTAAAGTTATCAGTGAAAGAAAGGTTGTAACCACTGCTTAACTTGTGTGCTCTGAGTTGCCCTCCCCAGCTGTCTGCTTCTTTCTTCTGAATATTTTAGTGCAGGCTTTAAACTCAGCATCTCAGCCCACCACTGAAAGCTTTATCTCGTAATACAGTTTTATAGACTTGCATGAAATCACTAGATTCATTTAACTGTTAAAAGTTAAGCCAGTGCAGAAGTGATGGCAGAACTAGGTGAATGGTTTTTTACTTCATGCTTTCAAGGATTGCTGTTTTCCTATAAAGTGTAAACATAGCTTAGGAAAGTTACACGTTTGAAAAATGCTGAAAATATTTTATACATTAGCAGCAATATTTATAATCGAGCCATTGAATGACCTTGAGTGAGTAACCAAATAGAGAGGCCATGACAATCACAGTGTCAATTTCAGGGAGAACACGTGCAAACATGTCCTCATAAAAAGCAGTGGTGTTGCTGTGTTTAATTACTTAATTTCAAGAAGTTAGTTAAGAAGTTATAAAAAATCTGGATGGCAAGTAGATCATTGTTCTTTTCAGCTCCACAGGGGGCCACCGTGAACATCTGCAAGACACTACCTCCCACCAGGCAGAACAAGGCAGGTAACGATGAGAACACACATGAGAATAATTATACCAAACACAATTTCAGAAACACAACCAGGAAAATACCAGAAGGCTTGATAGATCTGAAGTGTGAGATTCCAGTGTCCATGAGGAAATCTACAGAGTTGCTGTGCAGTTTATGGCGTTATATGTCAGTTTTGCAAATAAGCTAGGGTAGAATTTGGCCCAAAGACTGTCCTGTGAAAGGTGTAGGTGATGGAGGAGATATCTGGCAAGAATTCCAGAGTGAGATAGTACGAGTATGCACTCTCTGAGGAAGGGTTATTGTCCTTTTTTAGAGAAAGAAAACACTGGAAAATTTTCTGACAGCCTGTGTTAAAAGCTGCGTAATAGGTTTTGAAACCCTTCCTTCTTGCAATGAAGGCCTGCTTCCCCATTGCTTTGCAAAGTCATTCACAGCTTAGGCTGGATGTGTAACGTAACCATAACTTCAGTTTATTGCTGAATTACAGTAAGTACAGCGCAATACAGAAACAGTTCTGGCACCTGGTTTGAGCACAGTTAAGCAGGATACTAGCAGAAAGCTGTTGACAGCGCTGTTGACAGCTGATGCTTTTTGGTGAAGTCTCTGTGATATGAATGCCTCAACCTACTACTCAACGAGAAGTACTGTCACAGTGTCAATGTAACCCAACACAGGCAGCTTCTGTGCATCACTGAGGATCAGCAGCTGTCACGAACTTTCATAAGAGACCCAATGCACCTGGCAGAAGACTTTGAAGTTCACGTAACATATTTGAGAACTTCTCTGTCTCACCCTGATACCCTTTCCACACTCCCACATCCCCTCCCCTGAATGATAACTGCTGGGAAAAATCAACGACTGGACACACAAAAGCAGATAATGCTGCACTAAAGAAAATTAATCAGGATGGTATGTTAGCAGCAGTGGCTAGGAGAGTAATCTTGCATTAAGAGACTGCTGCCCCCTGACTACAAGTAAGCTGACTTGTCTAATAGTTCTTCCGTAAACTGATACTGTAAGCAGAGCTGCCTTGGAATTCCCAGTTACATCTCCATAATCAGAAAATTTTGACCAGCTGAAACGAGGTATTTCCCTTGAGAATATAAGTACCAGTGTGAAAAATGGATATGATTTCTTGTCAAAACGTAAGTCCCTCCAGAATTTTAAAACAAGTCTCAAAGGTAAGGGCCTTGCACATGGCTGTATGTGAGGCTGAGATAGAAATGGGAATAACATGACTGAGAAAGCAAAGATTTCTCCTACTTCTCTTGTATTCTCTGGTGGATGCTCTCACTACCGATTCTTAGAAGAACACACCTGAGACTGTCTCTGGTTTCTGTTGAAAAGCTTCAGGATGTTTTCCAGTGTCGAAGGATCCTTTTTGAAACACCAAAACACTCCTTGGATAAGAGAGACTGTTGGCCACTTACCCTACATAATAATATCCTCTCCCAGGAGTCCTAAAAGTCAGTGTAATGAAGACCGAATATACGTGGCCACTGGTACACCACATTTCAAGCACAGGCTTGAGGCGATGTTTGAGTCTAAACCTGTCCTGTATCATCAGTACACAGAGATAGAGGTAGATACTCAGCCATGAGCCAGAAGTTACCTGCCAGGCCCAGTGGAGCAAAATCCTTGGACATAAACTACCCTTTAGCGAGGACGCTGCCCTGTACCTGCCCATGTTGTAAACAGCTTGCTGCCATGTGTTTCATCTGCCTTTGTAGTGATTTTGTGAGACTGTGCAGCTCTTTATGCAAAAACATTGTCATAGCCCACAGCAAGGATGGCCGGAATTTTTCTGCCATCTAATTTGTGCTACCTTATAATAAATGTGGATGCAGCAGCTGTATCATGCTATTCTAGTGTGATTGGGTGGTAATAGGGCCATAGAAGTAAGTAATGTAGTGTAACTCTTTAACATGAAATAGATCTCAAAACATGCATTATAAAGATAGGTTCTTCCTTTGTGTTGTTTAAGCTCATAAAAAGAGGCTTGATTTTCAAATGGGTTGATAAAATTTATCTCCAAATTATTAATTCCAAGTTTCTTAGAATTTTAGAGAACATCAAAGTACACCACACGTTAATCTTCTAAGTATCACATGGGATATGGGAAGTGACTTTTCTGCCCACCTCTAGGAGGAAAATGCTGAAATGAACCTATTTCTCCCTTTTTTAAGTCCTGTCCTGGTCTCCTGATTGCCACTCTCCTGTACGTAAAAATATAAGATCAAAGATTATTTGACAAGTAGGCATATGTTTTTCTGTTTGATAGACTCTGATAGATTATTTTTCAACTACAGGCAAGATCACTTTCATTTGTCTGTGAAATTGTGATCATATGAGAAGAGAGAATTGGCATTATTATGCAATACTCCCACTTCTTACTTTGACTGATGGGAAAAACGAATTAAAACCTCCAGAACAATCTTCCCTTTGTAAACTTGTTTCTTGTGTTCTGATTAACATGTTAGTGCTAATTAAATACGCAACTCGGCATGATGCATGGGGAATTAGCAGAATAATTAAAAAATACGCTGAAAATATGTCTCACTGTATGTAGATATCTGTTTAACATACAAGTTCAACATTTTCACAAATTTTAAGAATATTGCATTTGCAAAATTAAAGCTTTGTATGTAGCAAACCTGGTTTGTTTGAACAAATGCATTTTGCACATATGTTGAGGAAAGAATTTTACTGAAGACACATGACACGCTACAGAGAATAAAGCAATCATTCATAAAAATCCACTTAGAATAACAACATGCATAATGGCTCCTAATTTATTCCAAGAGAATTTGAACCATATGGTCCATATTACTATATTAATGTACTGTATCTGTAAAACATACTTGCTTAAGCGTCTGTTATATATGTAGCATATACTAGAGGAAACATCTTTAAGCAGCAATGGGCAGTCTCAAAAAACACTGAAATTGGCAAAATCATTAAAAAAATACAGTGCCCTTAAACTAAAGGTAAGTATGTGGCCCAAAATGGAAACTGCCTCAAAATGTCTTTTCGTGATGCTGGAAACTCAAATCTGTGTCTGAACTTTAAAGCTCAGTTATTTCTCAGCTGCAGGACATGAAACACCTCACACTGCATCTACAAAGTATGTGAGAATGGCAAATAACGTAGACCAGATTAATGAGTTCTGGTGTTTTAATATGAGGCAATTTAAGAAATTACCATCCCCAGCTGTCTGCCCTGCCCTTCTGCCAGAAATTACTGCCCCTAACAGAATCGGCAAAATAGGTGATACATGTGCTTCTCAACAAAAAGCATTCTTGTCAGATGGTGTTCTCTCAAGGTGCTATCAGTTTCAATTTTTGCTTATGGTACCTTTTGGATATTATAGCAGCTGAACGCCTGGCTTCATCTTCCCTTTTGCATTTAGAAGGGGAGGCTATCGGAGGGAGGAATGTGCGTCACCAGTTCTAGTGGAGAAAAGCTGTTTTACTCATGAAAAATTGGATGCAGAGGAAGTGAATGCAAATATGATAATTGGGAATCGCCTTATAAATCTTAGCCTAGTAGACTGTCACCATCTCCATGTGGATCCATCCTACCAGCAAACTGTACTGCAATGCCTGGAGTGTATTGATTACCTAGAGCAGGCGATGTGCCATAAGACGGTTTTCCTGGGCTTAAAAGGCTACTCTCCTTTTAAAAATCCTGCACATAAAAAGCTTGTTCAAGGAAAACACTTTGAGAGCCGGAACTTCCTCTTGGGTGCTTATTTAATAGACAACTAAATTCAAGGACATGATTGTTAGGTGCTGAGTGGGCCGGTGGCTTCCCAGCAACTGGGAGCAGTGGGAGCTCCCTGGGATGGCAGGGCAGGAGCTGGCAGACAGGACCAGTCCCTCCTTCCCAGCCATAGAGCAGGGCAGGTCAGGGGCAGGCCTGGCCTGGCCACTGACACAGGGACAGGGGTGGGCCAAGGCCCATGGTGGGGGGCCTAGCCAAGCCCCCATAGCTAGGCTGTGGGGAGCTGGAGACCAACATCTCATGGCATCACTGGGGCAGGCGCTGATGGGCCATGGCAGGTCCTGGGCCATGGGCAGGCTGGGCAGGGTGGCCAGGGAGGCTGGTCAGAGCTGCTAAAGCCTAGTAGGAACTTCAGAGCCCCGACAGTGATCCTGGCAGCCCATGGCCATTTAACTTTCTTTAAGGTTCAGCTTTAAATTTCCTGGGCAGTTAAAGAATTATTTCCATACACATCTAGGAGCAGCACAGACCAAGAAGCTTTCCCAGTCAAGCTTGTCTGAGACTTTAGATGACTTGGGAAAAAAAGCCGGAATTCTGATGGGGGTCTTTGATGGGGGCCAAGCTCTTCGCTGTGATCTGCACAGGCCAAGCAAACAATGCATGGTGGACTCCAGCCCACAGCACAGCAATCTCATTCAAAATCAAACCTGAGAAAGACATACCCTATTGCAAAAAGGCAGAAGCTTAGAGCACTCACAAAGCAGGATATTTCAGTGAGTTCTCAATCTTCCTTGGTCTCATGACCCATTTCAGTGTTCAAAGCAGGAGGCCTACAAAGCAGGTTGCATGTGGACACTCATAGCTTCTTTGGAAGCTGTGCCAAAATGCTAGAGTCCTGGGGCCAGAAGGATGGCAAAAAAAGAAAGAATATAATTCAGTACCTCCATTGTCAAACTACTCAACAGGGGTTGGAGAGAGTGTGGTCTGATTCCCATTTCTCAGGCAGTTGAGGGATTTGGCATTCAGATGACATTTCGATGTTTGCTGTGCACTGGCAGAGTGACTAGAGTGCTTGACCTCACGAGTGCATGGCACCCAGCAGAGGGGCCTTCCTAACACTCCTTCTGAGAGGAAGCATAGGAGCCAAATATAGATATTCTGAGTCCTCTGGATCCACGCATCGAAGCATGGATTCACCCCACTGCACACTGGGCACTGTAGTGAGGAAATCATGGACACGAGCTTAGCTGTCCTCGGGGGTCATTCAAATGTTCAGTCAGATGAAACCTATCATCTCGGTTGGTTGACAACAAAAAGCAGTAAGATAAATAGGCTTCTAAATTTGGAGCTTCAGCTTGCTACCTAAAATTAAGATGAATCTGAATCCAAATCCTGAGATACTGAAATGCTTAAATTAGAAGTTCTTAATGAGGTACTCTGATCTCTCCCTTAGACTGCCAATACCTCAGTTTTTCACCTATAAAATAGGGATAACACTATTCTGTCTCGCAAAAAAATGTTGAAGTAAATTCAAGGCTATGAGGAGCAAGGATTGTAGCATTATCTTCCTCACCTAAATAAGAGAAGTGAGTAGAGTTCTGCAGAAGATGAGAGTCAGATACTTCTAAGAAAGAAAAAAATAAAGCTGAAAGGAAAGCCTTGAGATGAACACTGGTTTCTTACTGATAATCTCTTTGTTCAAAAAGAGAGACTTCCACAAGAACAGAAAGTTTTGATTTTTCTCAGTGTATGATCTATGTTCCAGGGGAAGCTGAGAAACACATCTGTTCATTCTCAATCTTAAGTAGGAAGCTTTAACTCAGAGTTTTGGAGATACACATTTTTAACACTTACATGATGACTGCAGCATTATGTTTTAGGCCTTTTTGTGTCAAACTGTTTTCATTGATACTGGTGCTCATTTTTATACAGCAGTTTCACTCTTCCCTCCCTCTCTTTGAACAACAGGTGACTTTGCTTAATGTTTTTTCACTATTCAATTACAAATTACTCATGATCAACTGACTAATTTTAAATGACATACAGTATCCATAGACGTGTTCTCACAACTTTACGGCTACAGAATATCCAGAACTCCAAAAACCAAGAAACCTTGCTAAGGAGGACTGAATTTAATTATAAATTCATAAGCACGTCTCACGTCTTTTTACAAGTTAAAGCCTTCACCACTTCTCCTTTGACTTGTTCCATGGCGATGAATTTCTGGTCTGTAACAGAGCCCTTCCAGGGGTAATTAGGTTCCACTCACATGGACTGAATTATAGGATAAAATCCCAAGGAAACTATCAGGCAAAACGTAATAGCAATAGAGAGTACTTGTGCATTTAAAGATTTGTATGTGGCTTTGTATTTTACGGAATGAAAATTTGAATAATGAGAAGCTGAACATGCAGCGGTTCTCCTGAGTGGTGATTTACACTTACGGAGATAATCTTTGGGTCTTGTGAAAATATGTCTTCAAGCAAGTAATTTGGAACTTTTTTTTTCATTTTTAGTGAAAGAATCTGTGATTTTGAATGTCTAGGAAATGTAGTCTTTTTGGGGATTTAATAGACTTGCATTCAACATATGATCAGTCTTACTTCTGATATTGGTCTTTATAGATAAAGTATGTGCATTAATGAAAATTAATAAATTTGAACTTTTAAAATAGAAAATGCTTGTGAAGCCAATAAGTAGAAGACTGTTCATTAGAAGAGTCTTGAGATGTTTCCCATTGCCTAGAGATACATATTAGTACCTCCTCGGAGTTATATCCTAAGCCAGCAAAGTCACCAGAAACTTTGTCAGTGGTGGCAGTGGATATAAAACTGCCTTCCTGAGGATCTCCAGAATCCAGATCTGAAGAAAGAGGAAGAACTAGACAGGTTAATAACCTGATGCAATATCACAGTTTCTGTATTCCTGCTTCTTCTGTATATCATTAAGCCTTTGTCACAGTTACCATAAACATGGGTAAAGGGCCATGTTAGGAACTTAAACTGTATCATTCATTGCTTGTTAATTCAAGTTTATGTTGATGAACCATAAGGAGGGACCTAACAGGTAGGAAAGTTATGATGTCATATATTTTTTACAGAACTATTTTTATAAGGAAAGAGTTACAGGAAAATATATATCCCTATGGAATGTATCTATTCTTTTACAAGATGCATATTGTATAGATGACTCTTTTAGCCTTCTTTCCACATTCCTTCTTATCATAAGCCTGAACAGGGTGTGACCATATTTACACGCCCTATATTGAATAGTCTATCGCTATCATTCGCACCCATATTGACAAAAAATATTATCATTATTCACTGTAAGTTCGAAGTCTTCACTAGCTTCTTTGTAAGTTCTTGTCTCACTAGTTTGTATGATCACTATTCATCTCACTTGACTTTTATTATCAATACATGAGATGTCTAGTAGTTATCTGTTGTCTCTACTTCCTCTACACTCGATGAAACGAGAAGATATCTTAAAGAGGTGACTATATATATTTATCTTAGATACAGTTATAGAATGGGATGGACACTAGAGAAGTTTGTCTTCCTCTGCTCATGACAGCCTGTACCAGCTGAGGTAAGCAATATGAATTTCTGCCCATTTTCAGATCCTAAATTCCAGGCCTGAACTGACCATAGAAAGAGGTCACGTTTACAGCTAGAGTAGTTTCAAAGCATTTCTTATAAAATAATTAAAGAGTATATATATGCCAGGGAGGCAATAGACTTCACAACAATTAATTTAGCTGAAGTTTCCTTGATTTGATTTTTCAGTTTGGAAATTTTACTTGCAATCGAAGGGTAAGGCTATGACGTGAGACAGTGTTCTTCTTGGGCCTTTTTAATTAAATGGCTCATTCTATAAAACACAAACACTTTACATAGAAATAAGTTAATCTAGTACACCTAATTAAGCATTATATATTGGAACCACACATCAGTGATTTGAGTTATATCAATGGACCATTTCATTTATCGAGGATGACAGCACAAGTTCTTAAATACAATGATAAATGACTTCCCTTCAAGGGAATGATACTTCACCTTGGCAGTTCGCTCTCTTTTTTAATGCTTTAGAGACAGCTAGGAGTGATCAGTTCATAAGCATCCTAAACATGCACTCTTCCATTTGGTTAGTTTCTGTAGTCTATCTCCCTCACTAAAACTCTTCAGGGTTATCTGGAGGTGACCATACTTTCCCTCCCAGTCTAGTCTTTACAGTAAGGATCTATTCAGGAGCACATTTGTATAACCATTTGTATAACCATTGTGTCTCTTACCAAGTAATTTTGAAGACAAAAAGCAACTCTTACTTTGTGAGACACACAGCTGGCTCTGTTTAGTGTTGATGAATGCACATCTCAGGCTAGAGTGGAATTTATTTTACTCAGTAAATAGTTCTGAAGAAACATTTCTTTCCCCTCTTTCACTTTCTTTGATAACATGGAAGGATATAGTTCTGCCTGAACTCATCGAATTTACTGAAATAAAGCAGAAACCTCATTGATAAAAGGCACGGTATTGTAGCTCACTTAAAGGAACTTCTGTGGATTAAATTCAGAAAATAATGTCTTAATCATTCAACCCCCTGTGCAGGATGCTTTCAGTTTCCATGAAGGTGTTAAAGTTTTACAAAAGACCTAAATATAAAGCTACTATTCACAATTGGTATTTGATGGAAGCTCTATTTTTTTTTTTCTGCATGTTTTTATTTTTCTTTGTAGGTTGTACCTTTGGCCAGGCTATGTAATCTCAGATAACCAGACACAAGTCACTATACATTGTCTTACTGAGTAATAAACAAACTAAATGTATGGCTTAGGAAAGACTTGGAAAAGCTGTTTACTGTCCTATTACAGTATTTAGGACTACTATCTCTAAAATTGTCTTAGAAAATCCTCTGGCTTCTCTTATCATTAAAATAAGTTTTATCCTCTTGCAAATCAGATTCCCCTTATCTGGAGTTGTTCTATAATAAGAGTTCTCAATGCTCTCAAACTGATTGTGTGAATACGTGCCTGGCTTACTCAAGCCATCTGAACACTTGCCTAGTTTTAGCTGAAATGTCTTGGATGCCCCAGGTGGTCCGATCTACTTTCAGAAGGGCATGCATCTCCCCTAAACCTTGCTTTGCACCCATTGGCCCCAGAGGTCTCAAAACCATTGGGCATCTCAAATGGCACTAGATGCTTACGTTCAGGCAAGAGAACTGGGCCCTAAGTATTCTTCTTTCTGGAGGTTTACCTGTGAAATATTTAGAAATACTGTCAGAAATTTTATATTTTCTACACTTTGGACTGCAAACAAGGTCAATGTTTGTGTCCTTTTTACTTTTGCCTATTTGAGTCATCTGTTGATGTGCTGAGACCCAGTAAGGTATTAATAAAAGAAAAAACTGTCCTCTGTAGTGTTGTGTATGTTGTTGTTTGACTGTGAGACAAACACAATCTCCAAGAGACTATCAGTTTCTGGAAAAAACTAATCTTCATTCAGTTATTTCAGGAAAGAGCTTAATCAATCATCGAAACCACAGATTCAGGCATGGAGCTTCCCAGTACTGAACTCTGGTTTCTCTTACAGTATATGAAAGTCAGGCAGGATACTAAGTTTCATATATGGTTAGCAATAACCATAAGTTTTCTTGACTTCCTCGCATTTCAGTGGGAATAGAGAGCACAGAGAAATGGCACTCCTACAGCTGGTCCCCATGGAAGACCTAATAGGACGTATTACAATGTGAAACAGCTTTATCCTCATTTGCACACTGGGGTCCTGCTCCCCTGATATTTAAAATGAATATGTATCCATTTTCACAACTGAACCATTTCGTGGTGAACCACTGCACTGGGTCTGGTTGGGATGGAGGTTTTTTTATAGCAAACCATATAGTGCTGTGCTTTTGATCAGTGACCAGGAGAGTGTTGATAGCACACCAAGGTTTTAGCTATTGCTGAACAGTATTTGCACGGTGTCAAGGCCTTTTCTGTATCCCACACTGCCCCCTCGATGCGTTGGCTGGGAGTGGGCAAGAGACTGGGAGGGGACACAGCTGGGGTAGCTGACCCAAACGGACCAAAGAGATATTCCATATCGTATAACATCATGCTCAGCTATAAAACTTAGGGGGAAGGGAGGCAAGTTTTTCCAAAGTAGCCATTCCTCAGAGACTATCTACTAGTGGGAGGTGGTGAGTGATTGCCTTTGAGTCACTGGAGGGGTTTCTGGTTTTTTTGGCTTTCTTTTTTGGTTTTTGGTGGGTTTTTTTTCCTTCTTTTCTTTCCCTTACTCATTGATCTGTCTCAGTCCACCAGTTTTTCTCACTTTTGCCCTTCTGATTCTCTCCTCCATCTCACTGGGGAGAGTTTCTGGTTTTTTTGGCTTTCTTTTTTGGTTTTTGGTGGGGTTTTTTTCCTTCTTTTCTTTCCCTTACTCATTGATCTGTCTCAGTCCACCAGTTTTTCTCACTTTTGCCCTTCTGATTCTCTCCTCCATCTCACCTACTGCAGCCATGTACTTCCTTGTCAGGCTTGTCCATAGGTCTAGACATATTATGGAAGCCAGCAAAGCCTCTGAGCCTGCCGCAGGAATTAAGCCAGCACATACAGTGTTAACACTCTCCTGTGCTAACAGTAGAGGATGGAGGAATGCTTGACATGCCTTGGTTCCTTCTCTCTGTATTTCTAAGTAGAATATAGAAACCAGAATATGGAAATGCATAGTTCCTTCTGCACAAGGCAGGAAAATCACCTGTATTGTTGTCAACAAAATGTCCTGGAAGCTGTAGCTCAGACTGTGTAGGAGATAAAGCATAGCTGGAAAGTATCTTAAAAGTCTAACCAGCTTCTAGAGTTGCTCCAAAAAGACTTTGTTATCTGTTTCAGACCACAAAATAGCCTGGAATACAAGCACATAGAATTTAGAATTATCTTCAAATTTTTCTCCATGGCCTGTCTTCGGTCTGCAAAGTTTAAAATTTCTAGAGTTATTTCAGCTTTCATCAGAAACAAGTATGGAGGAGCTAAAGGAAATATTTATGCTCTGAGAATAGCAATTGAGTGAACTTGCCCCAGATGGACAGCGGGACCAGTGGCTCCAGGACTGGTGGTACTGATATAGTAGCCAAGATGATTAGCTCTGCTGAGGATTACATCAGGTCAGGAGCAGAGATGCGTTAATGGAGATATACTGCCTACGAAACCTGGGTGGGATTTCTTTGTGGCTCTGCTCTGCCCTACAAGGTCAGGAGTCTTAGAAACGTGCACCACCACATATTGCAGGCACGTCCTTAGCTAGCCAGGAGCTGCTATTCTGTGTGCAGTAACACTGGTGTATTCTTGCAGGCAACTTTGTAATAATTACCCCAAGGTCATGTAAATTTTAAAGTGCTGGAGGTTTTGTGCATTTTCTTTTAGTTTGTTGTAGTGCCTTCAGAGTGTGGGTGGGACTATAATAAATACAGTATTCTGAAATGGAATGGGTGGGATACAGTTAAGGGACTACCTCACTCTTGCAAGAATGAAGAGAAACACGTACAGCACAACTCTGTGCATGCATGTTACAAAAAGTTCCTCTAAGGAAGAGGTAATAGATGATACTGAGTAGCCTGGCCTCCAGAGAATAGTATTATACCCATACACACACATCCAAATATATATGCTATATATGCATTACAGTTTGAAAGATCTTCTAAGACTTGTTATCTAAAATTAGACCATGGCTACCATGCACAATTGGCAAGTATCTGATGTGTGAAATCAGCCTTCTGCAAGATCTAAGAGAAAGCGAAAGCTGAGACAAATTGAGCTCTGTTGGCCTCTCTAGTCTGATTAGTCCATGCTGTCACTTGAAGTGAAGCTGGATCTTTGGATGTCATTCTTCTGTTGTCTTACATCGTGACGTTAGATATTTCTGCTTGTTCCCATTAGTGCTTCGTTGGAGTCATAATTAATTTATATTAGCAAAGACAATTTCCATTTGCTATGACAGTTCTCCAGCTCCCTCAGGCTTCTCAAATAATAATAAATTTTCTAAATAAGAGGCATTACTTCACTTCTGCTCCAGTGTTTCACATTTTGAGGGTCTGTAAACCTATTCAGTAATGCGTGTTTAACAAATTGGAATTCAAATAGCCTGCTAGTCCTCACCCATATTCCTAATGTGGCTTGACTTCAGCGGCTTTTTTTTTCCCCTTGGAGTGATGTGCCAATCCACTGATCATAACAAGTTATATTTGGAGACCTACACATGCTCTTGCTGAGGGGATTAAAAGGGTGAATTTATAGCTTCCCAGTTAGATGGAAGAATCCATTTTTCATACTTGTGTGCACACACAAATGATTAAGAGAAAAAACATGTTCTGTCCTCTTGACTACAGTCAAATTCAATGATTAGTGTCCCAAATCCATTCTGTCAAATGCTGAACTCATTTTATTTAGTACAATTGCTCCATCACTCATAGTTCATCCTACATAGTTAATAAATGGGTCCTTGTTAGCAGAAAAAGTGATGGGAAAAATGCAGACTGTTGGTTGGAGATTTTTTGTTGATTTGGGGTTTAACCCAAGCACTTAAAAGATTTTTTTCTTAGCTGTGCAAGACTGGAATCCCTACATGCACAGATTCATTCACGTCACGCTCCACCACTGTTGGCTACTGTCAATAATTGCTACCATTTTATTTTCTGACAAACCCTCCATTTTAAGTACTGTGGTTTGGCAGCTCTGTGAAATAAGCTTGAGAGTCTTGCGCGCTCTTATCTCTCATTTCTGCAGAGATAAGTGTCCACTTTCCCAGAACCCAAACTATTGCAGCAGCTGAAGTGATTAATCAGCTTGATGACAATCTCTCAATGAGCTAATGAGTGGAATAACCTCAGGGATCCAAGGATTTGCCTGCTCTGCAAAATGGATGTATGATTGTAGCATGAACAGCAATCCTAGCTGTATCATACCTTGCATGGGTGACAACAGTTGTGATTACAGAGAGTGGAGATGTTTTGGTGTATTAGGCATCTTTTGCCTCATTTAACCTTGTTTCAGCCTCCTGTTCCTGGAATCAGGTGCATCAGGTCTTTGCAAATATATACAGCTGCATCAGAAGGTGTGCTCCACATCATCTCTCCTGTTATTACCTCTCCTAGTTAGAGTAAAGCATGAATAGACAATTATTTTCCTAAGATACAGTTGACACGCTCTGCAGGCAAAGCCTGTACTGACTTGCCTATGTCTCCTGATAGGATTATACAAATTCTCCAATGTTTCAGCTTTACACCTGAGGGGTAACCAGTTTCATTCAACCAACTCACAAGCTAGGTAAACTGGCAGCTGAGGTTCTCTGCAGTGAGTCTCCAGAGGGTCAGTCCTTCTGCCTCCAGCTGTGTGCACACGTGGAAGGTTGGAAAACATAAAAATATGTATGTGTAATTACAGATGGAGGAAGAGAAGATGACAATACATATAAAGATGTTTGAGTCCATGGTAGATGCATGGAATGTGAACCTTTTACGTGTATAAATAGTAAGGGAAGCTTTATATGAATAGAGCTTGGCCTCCTCTGCAGCTTTTACTGTTAATCAAGCAGGACAGAGAGACTCCTGTTTTAAATGGAGATGGAGGATTCAATGCTTTTTTGTTTTAAGTGAGGTAAAAAATGCTTGTCCACTCCATTCTTGTCGTTTTTCCCATCTTGCATCAAGTCGTAGCATAGAGACATAACCTCCATATGAGATGTGTTTATGTAGAATCGTAGAATGTGTTGGGTTGGAAGGGACCTTTAAATGTCATCTAGTCCAATGTAAGACGGATCGTGTACCACGGGATTTCAGACAGGGAGAGGCACTCACTTTTTGCATGAGGTGCAACATCACAACTTTTTCCTGATATGGATCTTGACATCCGTCTCATAGGCTTGCCACATGGGAAAGTAAGTCTCTGCCATGGGGAAAATGAATTTACCGGAACATGAAGGCAGGAGCTGAGTGCTAAAAGAGTAGTTTAAAACTCATTTAACTTCCTGCCCCATCCCAACCCTGCACAGCTACATTAGTCCATGTTTTCAGCTATTCAGACACTTCTGAAAAGTGTAGACCTTTGCACTGAAAAATGCCAGTGTTTCAACTCTAAAAGTTCAAATGTCATGAATTTGATTACAGATAAGACTGAAAAGCTTGAACTAGCAATAATGAGAAAATATTTGCAGTATTCTTTATCTGCCTTGCAGTTTTGGCACATTCAGAACACACTTTTATCAGCTCTCCCAAGTGGACTTCAAACAGTGTTGGAAACTTTGTAGGGTCTTTTATTTTTTTCTCAACTAAAAAATGTAACCACTCTTTTGAGGACCCAAGTTTTTAAATAAATCTCCAGAAGTCACAAGACTTAAAATAACAAAAATGAGCAACACTGGACCATACAACATAAAAGTTGACCAAGTTCAAAAAGATCTTGTCCCAAATGCATAGAAGGAGAAGAAAGGGGGAAAAAACACAAGGGTGTCAATAAGAAAGTATAGTTACTTAGGAAGGAGACAAAAGCAAGCTTGGGTTAACCAAGGACAAATCCTGATTTTAATAACTGTGAATGCTCTGCCGGTAGCTTGTCCCTGCTGCACCCTTGAATGAATCAGATCTAAATTGCTCATCCTTTCCCATACCTGCCTGTCAAAGCCTGCTTCTTCAACTGCAGCCACTGCTGTGTGATTTTCCCCTGTGGTGTCCGCCAAGCTGTGCCTCTCCGCTGTTTTTGCAGAACCTCTTCTGTTTTCCAAAATCTTGTCTGTGATCGGATGATCCTGGTCCCTCATCTTGCAGGGCCAAGCTGACAAGGAATTATTACATATTATTGATGTTGCTATTTAAGGGATACACAAATAACATGATGTCCATTTCTCTTGGTCTCCCTATAATTGAATACATATACAATATTTTCATACATACACGTAAAAATGCATCTAGAAATCTATCTAGCTCAAGCTATCTTTAACTATTGGGATGGTTGAAGGTTCAAAATAATAAAACATAAAAAATAGCAATGTAGGTAGTATATAGCAACAAATATAGATTAAAACTAGGGTCCTAATGTCTTTAATGGAAACTACAGTACATGAGGAAACTTATGTCTAACAGTTATGTATGATAATATATACAAGTAGTGAGACTTCTGAAGATGGCATTATTCTCATACTTCTTGGAAATGGGCAAATGAACAGCAATAAAAAGATAGGAGAGTGGAATAAAATATTAGTCTTCATCAGTTCACTCTTTTTTCCTCATTTCAGAGCCTAGTATGAAAAAACTAAAACTTTGAAAAACACTTTAAAAAAAACTCAGTATGCTGCATTTTGTCAGATGAATCTGCATTTACATATTCAAGTTTTACATTTCTAAGCCTTACAAAACATTTCTAACTCTTACAAGATTAGCTTTTTTACTTTATAAAGGATCAGTATTGATATTTTCTGTTTTTCCTTCAGTCCCCTGTTTCAGAAATACAGTAGCAGGCAAAATAGATGTGTGTGTCATAATGTGCAAAATCAGGTTATTTGTAGGTACATTTATCTATGTATATGTGTTGTTATTAGAAGAGTTTATTAAGTATATTTACTTGTTTTATAAGAATCTATAAGGACACTTTCTGTGTGCAGATTAAATTATATATAATTAATTCTCAATCTGAAATAACTAAATATTGTTTCAAGAATTAAGTAACAATTGCATATATTCTAATTTTGCTCCTAACATCCTTTCTTTTTAAATTAAGTTATTTTTCAATAAATCTTGCAGCTGCGGGGAAGCCAAGTGGTAGAAAGCTAAAGCTGTGCCAATTCTAAAAAAAGGCAAAGGGGGAAGATACAGGGAATTACGGGCTCGTCACTCTCAAGTTTAGCCTAGGCAAAACAATGTAACAGCTGGTATGAGGCTTGACTAATAAGGAAATAAAGAAAGATTGTAACTAATGGGAAGCAATATGGAATTATGGAAAATAGATTTCCTCTAACTAGCTTGATACCTGTTTAGATTAAAATGCTATTCAGATTGATACAAATAATAGTCTTCATGTAATAAACTGTACAAATATTTTCCTTTGAATTTTACTTGATATTGCAGAACCACCTATTTAAGTGCAGTAAATAGCCCACAGTAAATGGATGGAATATGTTCTGGCTATAGCTGTCACACCGTACTCCAGAGGGGTTATGCAGGGCTTGGGTCTTGTCCCTTTCACGGTCCAATTTTTTTAGCCATGTCCTATATAAATAAATACAAAAAAAACCCCAACCATAAAATTACTACCAATCCATATGGAGGAAAGAGGAAGATTGAAGAAATTATAAATAATGAATGAGACAGAGAGCTATGTGGTTCTTTTAGTAAGTAGGGCATAAGTAAATCTTTTTACATGGAGGTGGAGAATTCTGAATGCAGGAACAAAGAGTGAAAGTTGCGCTTCGCTGAGGGGGCTCTGCCTCTGAAGCAGTGACCCTGAGAGACCCATGGATGCATATTTCCCCCCTCTCCATATTCCTCTTGTAGAGGACTTCTGGTAGTTTGCCCTTTGCAGACTCTGCACTCAAGCAACCTTTCCTCCAGAGAGGTAAGTGGTGGCGGTGGCAGCCATACTGCAGGAGGCATGGCTATAACATGATCCAGCGGCCAAAAATGGACACTAAACCACTGAAAAAAGGAATTAAACTCTCATTTTTAAAACAAAGTGTAACTAATCTTTGCAACAACACTTCAGTGCCTGTGATGGGTTCTCTGACAAGTTTGAATTAAGACTGTTCAGAATTTAAACACTGAATTCAGTCAAAGAATTCCTAGGGGTCTATGCTGTATAGGAGGTCAGACTACCTTGTCACAGAGGTACTTCCTCACCTTATAAATATGAATGATAATACCCTCTATGTATTTCTTAAAGCCCAGTGTCTGGGAAATGTGACTACATAGGATTTTCAGCTTCCCTTTAGAAAAATAATAAATTGCATTAAACTAGGACCAAGCTCAAGAAAGCAGAAGGCAAATGTAGGTAACTTTATACTTATTTCTTAAGAAAGCTTGTAACTTCTGAGACAATCCTAATTTATTTTTTTTCTGTGCATTTATTGAAAAACCACAGACACTCCCAGTTTTCTACTTCATCCATGGTGGCTCCCCCAGGCAGCGGTACTGATGTGTTTCTGCAAAGAATGGGAAGGCAAAACTGATTTTCAGTGTAATAAGCTATTTCTTCAGTTCATATTAAAGACCAAATATATGAAATTATCAGGTCTTGTCTTACTTTGCAGCTCTGCTTGATGATATCAGGCTATTCTTTCCCCACATTTTCCTATTACATTGGGGGACTGCCGTAAGTAAGACTTCGTTGCACGGTTATTGCACTCTTTGAAAGTTTTTCTTGGAGTCGCTTAACGGAGGAATGAGGAGTTCTGGGCTGAGCAGCAGGTCCTTACAGACTTGTTGGCAGCATAAATACTGTTCATGCTTTTATATTTAGTCTTCTTCTAAATATTATACTCTTGAAACAGTAGAAATGAATCCAATAATTAGCTATACTATAACTATAGTACAAAAATTCGAGCAGAATTAAAATCTACTGTAAGTGAAATCTGGGCCCTACCTCACTTAAAGAGAGGTCTTAACTATCACAGCAGAAAAGCTAGATATCACTTTTAGTTTTTTCCACTATTTGTTATCTGTCATTGTCTGAGTTTCTCGTGGGCTGGGAAAGCTGGGACATTTATTCTCCTGGAAAAATAGTGACTGCCTTTTTAAAGCTTGTGAACGGCCTCTCACTGGAGCAGCTCTGCGCAGCTCTGTTCGTTATTGTTCCTCTCTTTAACGATTAGCATTCAAAATAAATTTCTCAGAGAGGGTCAGCTCAGAAGCAGCCCTGGTGTTTCTCTGGCCTTTTTTCAGCTTCCTTTCCCCCCTCAAAACGTAACAGGTAGGTGACTAATAGAAGAATACAGCCTTTGTGTTATATGTGTAAGGCCATTAATTTGAGTCCCAGAGATGGATGGCTTTCCAATCCACTCTCCTTTGTTGTACTGCATCTGTGATTACCCTGGAGAATAGAAAGAATGAAAAAGTAGCTCCCTCACCTCTCTTTATTACTCCAGGCACAGAGTATCATTATCAGCCTTAGAGTTGATATAAGAAGAGCCCTCAGGTTAGTCGAAGTACAAGTAGTGAAATAGTAGCTAAGATTCCTTTTGGGCCCTCCCCACATGATATCACCTGTATGGTCTATTTCCAATCACTTGTCCACTATGGAGCCATCAGCAAGGATTCAACAGCCTGGAGTATCTAAAAATAAGTTCTTAATAATAACCGAACCTGTGCTTTCTATAATAAAGCTCCAAATCTAATAGTTTCTGGTTAATGTCAATACAGCCTATTCTGTATTCTGTACTCATAAACAAGCTTATTATTTCCACCTTCCTATTAAATAAATTAATTAGATAGGAAATTATCAAACATTAATGCCAGTAAACATTCAATAGGGGAATGGATTTCTCCAATGTGGTGGGTTTTCTTTTTCTTTTACTGTTAATTTAGCACTCATCCTTAGCTTAGGTTGGATAATTTTTCTTCTTTCTCGGAATAAATTAAGAACTTGATTGCATGACCCTATTTCTAATCAACTAAAGAGGCAGTAAATTCAAGAAAAGCAAGTAAAATTAATCTTTTTGAATTTGTAAGAGAATGGAATTCAGGACAGTAGATTAATACAAAGTGGGCAAAAAGTAGGTATCTTGAGATTCTGCTACAGACTTGCCTGTTGAAAGACAGTGGCTAGACTTGCACTTATAATGTTGAAATTTGGAAAATTGTGCACTCTGGGATATTCTAGCATTAAGAAAATTCCTATAGAACAAAAAGATGAAAGACATCACTTTTTCGTGTGAAACTGCAATTTTTTGAACCATTTAAGGACATATGAAACGGTCTCATCAAAGATCACCATTGTTATAAAGACACTATTCCTTTGATGTTATTGATTGAAATACAGTAAGGTATGCAAAGTGGCACCTAGTGTACTTATGTGCCCTATTACTAATGAGAAAGGGCAAGATTTAACTTCAGCTTTAGACATGTGGTCTGAACTAGCTCTCTGTGTTTGTATTTATAGCTCATGAAGAGAAACGTACATTTTGAATTGTTTGGATTATCTTAGATGCTTCTCTTATGATGACATGAATTGTACTTGTATTATCCCTCTCCTGCCTCTCCCCCCCCTGCAATTATGAAGGGAATCCAGGCTGATTAGTTGAGATTTGAGCCCCTAACTTTTAAATGTCTAAATTAAGGCAGATGAATCCTCCACAAAATGACTAATTCAAAATTAAATTATTTGTCCTTCAAAAGTGAAAATATTTAATAGATTTTTCTTGTCAGAGATTTTGACAGAACACACATGCCAACTAACGTTTCTTTTGCAAAAGTGTGACCAGCTATATTACCAGCATTACTGTTAATCTTTTTATTCCCATTCCGTCTGATAGCTTGGATCTAGAAGGAATGGCACTAATATGAGCTGAAACTCTTGCTACGGAGCTTCCCACTTGTGCAGGTAGCTCCGCGGAGGTGTGTTCACTGAGCCTTAAAGTGCTGATGAAATCACGGAGGAAGAACATATTTTCTTCTACCTCAGCAAAGTGAGATCCTACTTGGCTAAGTGCTGCTTAGTGTGCTTATAATGGAGAGATGATACAAAACTCATCCACCCCTCCCGTCTCTTAGGGGATATAATTTCTGATTACTTGAATTATGAGACCAGAGTGAATGACGTTCTGCTTCTCACGTAGTGATGTTTTGCATAGGGGTGTTTTGCAAGAATACTTCCCTTTAACCTGACCCATTTTCTGAGATTCATACTAATTTTGAAAACATAATTTTGTGATCCTGATCCTTCATTAGCCAAGTCTCAGCTATCAGTGAGTGTATATGACGTTCAGTGACAGGCAAGTTCAAGTCCTTATTATTTCCTGAAAATCAAGTTCAGATTTTCAGGAGAGTGCCTCCCATGCTTTCACATTGCATTTTCATTGTTTCATGAGGTTTTGTGTGTTTTCTAAAAGCATCAGAAGGCAAGTTTCACCAGATGTGTTTCAGCGTTTGATATTTAAGCAGTAATGAGTAAATGTGAGCTGTGAAGCATGCAGCTGGAATGTCACTTTAATTTGTTTCTAGCTTTCCTTGTGTAACACAGTATATTACCTCTCTCCCCCCTCCTCCATACATGCCTTCTGTTCTACGTTTTCAATACAACATCATTCCACACCCTTGACTGATTACACCCTCTGCACACCCCCACCCTTCCTTTTTGCTGTCTGTCACATTCTGCACCTGTATCCACAAATAAGTGTAAAGGAAATATGAGTTTTAACCTGGGGAATATTTTTTTGATAGATAGTTGAACTTGCCAGAAATGTTCTCGTTGTAAAATTACAGTTTTCATCATGCCTTTCAGCCATCACGCTGACTGAGAGAGATTTGTCCACCTCTGCTGCTTCCTATTCAACAACTTCTTTTTAAAAACAGTGTCTGTCCAAGTGGTTTCCAATCACTTGGCTAACGCGGCCAGAATTCAGCCATAACATTCTGTACTTGCACAAGCATCTCAGATTAGAATTATGGGAAGAAATAATAGCAAAATGTAGGATCCTTACAGGGTTGCAAGATGGGACAGAATACAGCATACAGCAGGGAAAAAGGGCTTTTCTGCTTGGACATAGTACTAGGAGTAAGAACATTGTTGAGACTGAAGAGATGGCATATTGATTGTACACTAGGGAAACTGCTTTTTAATCATTCCATGAACGTGCTTTTTTGATAAATATGACAGTCTCTGGGTGGCGCACGTAAGAGTCTACACTGAATAAGTACTATTTATGGAGTAACAGAAGGAGCAAATTCAGGTTTTGTGTTGCTTTTTGTTTATGTTTATTGCCTTAGAAACACTGAGAATATTTTCCAGGTACTCAGATAAACTGGTATCATACAGTGGTAACTAAAGGAAAGAAAAGATGAAACAAAATGCTCAGTCAAGTTATCAACATTTAAAGCATAAAACTTAACATGTTCACCACAGAATACAAAAGGTAAAAACAGGGCAAAGGGCTACATCTCATGATTCCTCTTATATCCATATCACGCCACTTTACAGTTCTCTGTTTCTTACTGAGACAGGGAAGGTTTCACAGCTGCCCTAGGGAAGTCTTGGATATTTAAAAGTTATTTACTTAGTCTGCAAATTTTTATGCTGATGGAGATGGTAAGAGTCTTCTCCTAATAAGTATATCCCTTTTCTTCATGGCCTTAAATAAATGTGGTATCTACCAAAACATGAATAAGGGTCTGGAGTGTGATTTCACTGATACCAAGCAATATTTTCGGAGCAATAGAAAACAGCAAAAAGGTGCTCCAAGTCACCGTCTTCGATTTTGGCACAGGACCTGGTGGGTAGACAGAAAAAGTTTGTAGGCAGTAGCAATTTGGTTTGAGCCAAAATGGACTTTTTCCTTTGCTTTTAGAAGAACAACCCCCCTGATTTCTTAATTTGATCAAAAATGATGTCTTTGTTTACTTTTGAAGTTATATAACTATTTTAACTGAACTCTTAAATGTTACAACAGTTTATAAAGGACAAGTGCTGTTTTGAAGAAAAAGTGGAAAAGTTTCCCTCCAAAAGATACCAGAATTAATGCTGGAAATTTCTCATCATCCCTGATTATCCACTGAATTTAATCCATTTTCCTTTCCAGCACTGTAACTTTGAAAGGTTTCCTATTCCCCATTTTAAATAACCAAAGGAACATAAAACAGCAACTATTAGGAAATAAGTAATTAAAACACACAGTCGAGGTTAAGAGATACCAAAGTCACAGCAGTCCAGATATGAACCTTTCCACTTCATGGGAACATCAGTAGCAGCCTCAGTGGAAGGGAATACAGTCCTGAATTATTCCTTCCATCTTTGGCTGAAAACTGAAGTGTTGTGGAAAAGCTTCGTTTCAACGAAGCACTTTCAAGTGCTCATTCTGCAGTGATTTCTTGGAGGGAGAGGGGAGCCAGGCTTTAAAGACTGGGACCTTCCCAGAGCATTATACACTGTGTTTGCTTTTGCATGTAATGTTTTGTTTTTTTTCCTGCATCCTCCTGCATCTTTTATTTTCCCTTTTAATGAACCTATCAATTAGGCAGATGAAGCAAAAATAGCATAATAGAAATAGCGAAGTTTTCAAATTCTTTAATAAGGCATGTACTTCCTTAGGGACTTGGCATAAAACCTTCCTAGTTTTCAGAAACGGGAAGGTTGTTAACTGTTTCTTGCCTCCATGTTAGCCATGGAAGTTTTTCCATGGGCAAGAGCTGGAGTAGTAAACTTACTGAATCACAGCTGGCAAGGAAAAATGTTTCAACCCCTTGTACTGTGATGCTCTGCTCTTGTAACTGACAGCTCCATGGTAACTATGCCCAGCAAAAGATGAATGCACATTCTTTTCTGCTAAGGGTCTTCATAAAAGTGCATGGTGATGAAGTAGAACTGGGTTGGATTGACATAGTGGTCTACTGAATATTAAAACTATTTTGAAAAGCTGTGGGGAAATCTTGATCTAACTGAAGCTATTGGAATGGTTCCTCTGTGACCTAATGGAGTCAGGATCTCATCTTGTAGAAGGCAGAGGAGACTGTTTCCTTGCTATAAAGGTTTTATTTTATTCTATAAATTCAATTGCAGAGATATACGTTCTCCTTTCGGTTCTGTAGCAGTACCCAAGAACTATAGGAAAATAATTTTCTATTTTCTTTTTACTTCTATTTTCTGGTTTTATCTGCTTAGACTTAGCAAAGCTGAACACAGAAATCAAATAAAAAGGAATTGGAGATGATGAAAATGACCAGAGAATATAAAAATACTAACAGCCTAAAACTGAAGTCCTTCATTCGCTGCTACTTTTTTGTCAATGTATTTGTCAATGTATATTTTAAGGTCCTACGGTGCTGTTACAGTCACCAGGGCCCAGATCTTCTGCACAATACACACTGTACTATGTCATTCAGAATGTCCTTCAGTGATAGAAAATGTTCTACGAAACCTATTTTGTTTTCAGGCCCAATTCCTATGCCAGTCAGTGCACACTTCCTGTGGGCGACTCCTTACGAATGAGATTTAGGGGTATGACCCACTTCAAGTAGCATCTAGTTCTCATAAGCTTATTGAGATGCGTAGTGTTTTTGTTAGTTTTGACCACCATATAGTCTTAATAATGCCACAAATAGCTCACTCTCCCACCCTCCCACTTTGGTGATTACACCAAAATGCACTGCAGGCAGTAATCACACCTTCCTCATTAAGGCCCCAATCACTGCCAAGCAGATAATTCCACACAGCAATTCAGTTAATCAAGGTTCAGGGAGAGCCAGCAGGTCTACTGAGGAGTCAAGGAAGCCCTATGGTTACCTAACTCTCTATAAAAAAAGTTGCTGATGTCTTAGAAGTACGAATTCTGGTACTGAATATCTAATATATGGCATACATTCAGGAGCTGGGTTTGCCATAAGAAAAGACAAAACACTTTTATTACCTGCCTAAGTATACAGGTTCTCAAGTGACTTCTTAATAGATTTCCCAGCAGACTGGCTCAGAGGCCTGACATGGCTTCTAATAAACCTTCTCTTACATTGACTTTATGCCATTTAATTTGCACTCTCAATTCAGTATGGGTTTCCTGATATCTCAAATTAAAAGAACTATGCTGTAGCTCACTGCTGAATTTAAACTATATGGAATTACTTAGCGTAAACATGTGGTTAAGGCAATACAGTTCTTCTCTTCAAGCGATGTCTCAATGTGTAAAGTCACTACTAATGAATGCACATAGAAAATGTGAATTATTCATGAAATACTCTTGAAGAATCATAAACCTTAACTGGTTTTATCCTTCCAGCTTCGGTTTCATATCTTTCAGAAGAAAAGAAAGAGCAGGATCCGGTTCATAACTGAGAGTGTTTGAATCACTGAACCCAAAGATGCACAAGGTCTGAATCTAACTGTTGTTGAATGCGAGTTCCTGGTTCTATACCATCTCTTAAGTTCAGCATTTACCAGTCCAAATTAAAGAACACACTACTAAAAAAATTTTCATTGCTAAAAAATGTTGGGAAATATTGATTAATGTTGCATGCAGTTTTAATATTTTAAACTACTTAGATGTTTGTTTCCGGTCATAGAACAGAAAACATTTTCTAGTGACAGGGAAAGCTTGCTCTATCTTGTCTGATAAACAAATAAATAAATCTGCTTCTGAAAATATAAAACTAAAAATATGAGAGCAGAAATTGATCTCTTTTGCAGTGTAAACTCAATTGTACATGTATAGTATGCTGCTCCAGCATGAAGTATACTAGAATCAACGTACATCCATCAGGGCACGTGTATCTGCCTGAAATTACCCGGCAAAAGGAAAGTCTCCTCAGTCTCTTGACTTTTAAGTTAACTCAGACAGGTTTTTCCGATATAATGTAGTGCCTCTGTGTGTAGATGTATAAACATATATGTGTATGTCTACTTCTAAATATGCAAAATAATTATGGCAAATCTCATCCACTTTTAAAAATAATCTTAAAATCTGCTATACACATTATAAATCATTGTAACACACATTTTATGACTTATTAGTGCTCTTTTTCTTTTTTATTATTTTAAAGAAAACTGTATTTTGACAGATTATAGGGACATTAAAATAGATATTAATTCCCTGTCTCTCATGTGGTAAGTGAACGGTTCTATTATAGAGTCTACTTATAAAATAAATATTAGCACTATAGTTAATTACTTTTTCAGTGCTTAAACTGAAAAGGAGTGTTCTAGCTTTTAGTAGAAGAAAGCAATGTGTTGGGTTTTTTTAAATCAGACTGATTATTTACACGTCTGAATCATTAAAATTTTTTCTGACTATACTGAACAGGTTAAACTGTTTATTTCCATGGTAACAAAGGTTAACCGGAAGACCTTTTGGAGTCATCAACTCAAGTGCATACAAGAAGCACAAACTGAAAACAAACCAGTAAAGAAATAAGTTCAAAAGCAAGTGTAATAATGAGTGATACTAAAACCTGATCCATCTTTAAAAAAAATTGTATATTATTTTGTAGAAGCAATTAAAATGAAATCCCTTTTTTGTTTGTTTTATCTTAATAAAGTCTGTTGATATGCGTATTTCAGCAACAGATATGGTCTTATCCACAACTACTTCAACTTCCTTAATATATCCTTAACATATTATTAATACCCAGGACTGACAGATCATTGGGCATCTGGTTTGGCCTATGACATGTCAAGTATGTACTTTTCTGAGTAGGGGTTGCATATAGAGTCAAACGAGTATTTTAGAGGGATTTCTCCTTTCAGCCTGCTTTGGAAGTTCTATCGTTTTACAGTATCTTGTAACTTTTCTTTAGAAAAGTATTCCATCTCCCGTTGGGCTTAACAGGCCTTTGAAAAAATGTGCAAAAAAAGAAAGTAGAGAGATCAGAAAACATTGTTTTCCCAGTCCTGTAAAAACTTGCTTTTTAAATTTTGCTGCATTACACTGCTTTTAAAGGATAATTGCCATCACCCTTTTTCCAGCTACCATTTGGACAAATTTTCTCAGTGTGCCAGAATGACAGCCAAACACAAATGGCTTGTCAGAAGATCTCTCTAGTCCACCTTCAGAAGTACTAGCAAAGCCCTCCACCAATAACATCTGCAGTAAAAAAGCACTCCTAAAGGGACATGAGAAGATGAGGTGGAGAAGACCCAAAGGAATATCCCCTTCCACCGTAGTTGCATGCTGCCTGAACATATCCTCTCAGATGTGTTTGTCTGCTGGGTGAAAAATACCAGAGGGAGAAGCCCAGTGTTTCCTTCCATCAGTACCTCAGATTGAGAAGATTGCCTCAGGAGGACTATTAGTGGCAGTCACACAGCTGGCACACTACGGTGCAGTAACATTGAGGACAGTGGTCAACCCACACTAATGATGTTTGATGCAAAGGACCAGTGCAGTGTAGACTTTGCTACATCTTCTCCTGCTGCTGAGAATTATGTTTTTAAAAGTATTATTTAAAAAAACATTATTTAAGACAGCATTATTTAAAAATACAGAATACAGAATTATCAAATGCTAAAAATAATACTGCCAATGTAAGGTCAATGCAGTTCTTTGAACATGGTCATGTTTCCTTCCTGCCCACTTCTGTGTTCTCAGCTTTCCAGGAATTCTTTCTCTTTCACAGTATATTTACTGACCTGGAAGTATATCAAGGATTGAAAGAAGAAAGCTGAGTGATGAGGAATGACAGTATTATTTCAGTTACTACGGAACTGAAAGTATAGGAATTTACAGGAAACTTCATTCTCATCTGCAGTATTTCTCACGATTTCTAAAGAGAAGCATATTCATATTGCTCGTCAAGAAGAACCAAGGAACATCTGAATCGTTTTAATCAATACTGAAGGAAGAGAATGAAAGTATCGCTTTCCATAAGCAAAAGAAACCAGACTTTGGCTACTCAGATGCAGGAGACACAGGTTCCAGTTTCCACTCTGGTTAGGATTTATATACTTGCTACTAAGTTGTCATACAGTCCGGTATCTTCTAACATTCTAAAGTAATGTGCTGAGACTGGCAGTGACATTAAAGTTATTTAAAAGTGAACTTTTAACCCTTGTATACTTTTCAACCATTGATTCCCACCTACTTAAAGTCTCCAGTCCTTAAAAGCAGTGATCTATGAGATTCACCTGTTCCTGAGAAGGTTGATTAAACCCCATGCCCATAACTAGATATATTTTTTTCTTCAAGCAGTGCATGTTTTAGTCTGCATGTCCTTCTCTCAGGTTGCAAGTCTACCTCAGAAACAATAAGGGCAGTATAAAAGGTGAGAAAGACATGATGTTAAGAAAGAATCAAAAGTAAATAGTAATGATAAATTTAAAATTATGAAACACCGTGGTGATTACAGAATCTCCGGGAGAAATCTGAAGCCATTTAGGTGAATGCTGAATATCAACTCAATTCACTCACCACTGAATAGAATGTTTGAAATGATAAATTAAAATTATGGTATCTTGTCTTCTTTAATATGAAGATGTTGAAATTGCTTATAAAACATTGTTATTTAGAATATCAGCTAATAAATTGTTAAAAGGGAAAAGACAGCCAAAAACCTATTAAACTTTCTCCTGAAAATTCAGGATTTTATCCTGCAGTCTCTGTATTACGAGTGCCATGCACAAACATACTTTCTTCATTTGTTCTGGAAAAACAGATTAATCAGGATTAATATTCACATTTTTCAGCTACAGAGATTTAAGGCTGTGGAGCCACCTTCCAGTACAACACAATACAATCCTCAGTCCCTGGCTCTATGACTCTCTGCTCTTATAAATCTGCTGGCTCACACCGCGGCTGCCTCATAACCCGGCTTTACCTCCGTCATCTGTATTAGGGGAAGGGAAATGGGATTCTATATCCCTGAGAATCATCCCACCACGAAACTGCAATTTTAGCAGAGAGTGCATAGGCTTCTGGGAAATATTCTCAAGTCCCACAGTTTCAATGTAGCTTTTAACTCCTTACATAGCCAACAGAATACAGCAAGCCTCAAGTGGTGTTCTAGGTCAATCTTGAAAAACCCCAGGGTTCTCTGTTACCTTAAACAGGATGTCAAGTGCTGGCTAAAATGTGTATCCATCATTAATACAACTACTGACGGCTTCATTTTATTTCAGCTTTTATTATCATTATTTATAAGAAAATTGTTTTAGTTACAAACCAGCCAGTAATTTAACTGGGGGGGGGGGGGGGGTGGATAATTAAATAGTTCTGAAAATATTTAAATGAAATGTATGCATCTGCAGTGCGTTTCCCTCATTGCTTTTGAAATAGAGAGGAGGTATAGAACACTCAGGATTTCCAGTTTCTAGGCTGTCACTGGAGTTTAAATTTAAATGGCATCACTAGGTGATCTGTCATGACTTCTTGCATAAAACGTATCACACCCCATTGCATTTTATTTAATTCCCCATTTATTAAGCCTAATAATTTATGATTTATTTATGTCTTGTCTTTTCAGTAAGTCCTTTGGTCTCTTCAGAACACACCCCTTTCTTCAATTATTCTGTTACAGTCCAGAAGATCTAACTGAGAAGTAGTTTAGTCAATTTAGCTACAAACTGAGGAACATTCTCCTTCATTATTATGTTTCTTTGGAGTCTCTGGATAATCTCTGCCAGCATTCCACGCTCCATCCGAAATTCAGATAAATAACTAACTGCATCTTTCCATCTTTTATGAAAATGATGTGCATGCACTGAACTTCCTTTATTACTTTTGTCTTCACTGCAGACATAAGTAAAACTTGTTCTTCTCATTTCTCGTAACAAAAGTATCCATTTGACCACTACCATTACGAATGTCAGCCTTCATCCAAAGAGTACATTTCTCCCCTCAGAGTGCAACACAGCTTTTAGACGTTACTGATGCAAATAGTACAGATAGAAAGAACACCTGCAGTGCTAGTGACACCAGCACCTAGATAGCATGGCATCTTTCCCTGTCTTTTTTTAGCAATCCTAGAATGTAACAAAATATTTTATCTACAGAGTCACTCCTAGGGAGAAGATAAAACCAGTGGTGTAAATGAATACTCCCTAACCACGTATTTATTAAGCTGCATGGGATAACACCTAAATCTGAAATCATATTCCAGGTTTGCATTCATTCATTCATTAAATCTTGTTTTTTCTAAACTCCACCTTGATGATTGCCCTGATTATTTATGCCTATATTAATTAGTATTCTTTCTTGTGCAATGTGAGAAGCAGGTAACTGAATCATAATATAGTACATACCATGTATTTGTAGCAACATTTTCCTTGCTAAAAACAAGGTTTGCCAGCTGATTCCTTTGCTTCTGCGGCAAACTCAGATGTAGTGCTCAAATCTTAGTAGTGGAGTTACTTTAACTTCTGTAATATAAGCACATATCAAAAATGCCTTATTTTGAAAATAATGCAGATATTTGTCCCAGAAAAGAGATCTCTGCCAAGAAGGCAAACTGAAGCAATGTACCTAAATACAGTATTAACGTAAGTATGCAGAACAGCAATCCGCATGCCTTTACACAGTCCCACAAAAAGGGCTAAAACCAGGAAAATAGCACAAAATAAGAAACTACCCATTGCTGTTGCTTTGATTTGTTGTCTTTACAAATCGACGGGCTAATTATTTGAATCCGTTCCCATAGAAATATACATATTCAAAAATAAAGTTGTTTTCAAAATACACATTTGAATAGTAGTGTAATAAGACAAAAAACCCATTTAATGAGACCCATTTAATAAGTGTATAGTCACTAAAAAGAAAGGTGGACTTTTCACAATACAACAATAAAAGAACCTCAAAAGTCACATAATTTCAGAACATAGAAATTTGCATCTTAGAACTAGCATATATCACCTATGTCTCCTACGTTTCTCATCCTTTTTCAGACCCCAAGTCTTTCTTCTGTGTATCAGGACCTGCAGTCCCACGCACTTTTTCCTCTCCAGCCAAACTTTCCTGAAACTCTTGGCAGTATGACAAAGGTCCCAGATTGTGAACCTTTGCCACCTGGTTGAAGTTGGGTGGACTTGGTAGATAAATGCATTAAATAATTTTGAGATGTCAACAACCAAACCCCAAAATAGCTAAATGAGGTCTTCCTCAGATGCACCTTGCTTACTTCAAGCTGGTATTAGTAGAACACTTACAGGGGACCAACTCTAACAATAGATTCTACAAATACATCAAGTGGTTATAAATTGCTTAATGTGTCATACTCTCCTCAGTACTCCCTGGAGGATTTTTATGATGCAAGCATCTGAAACCATAAAATTGACAGAGAAAACTGGTAGGTGGTTGCACTAGATGATCTGAAAGGTTCCTTCCAACCTAGGCAATTTTATGATTCTATGATTCTAAAACCCTGCTCCCATGTTTCATTGCAAGTAGCAGGAAAATGTAGTTATCCCCCCTCACCCAAATCCGTAGCCTAGTGCTCTAAATTTGGTGAGCATTATGAAACTAAATGATTCAAAAGTTTTGAGCAAGTCTAAGTTGATTAAAATTCCACAGTCTTCTATTGCATAGGAAGCATTTCAGTTATTCTGACTTACTTGATCAGGGATGCTATACTTGCAACCTTTTACTTTTCTGAAGGTCACACTTCACTCTGCACATTAAGAATGAATCGGAGTCATAGATGTATTCTATGGGTCTATCCTGCTTTTCTTGTCCAGAAATTTTAATTCATATGAAGATACAGATATGTCAAAATGTATACACATATGTATATGTCATCGCATATACAGATCACACATCACATCACATATACAGATATGCCAAAATTATAGAAGACAATGCAGGAAAATGAAATGTCAGATTTTTATATATATTATTTGATAGTACCCACCAGTTGCTGTCATTAATTTAAAAACTGATTTTTCCTAGCAACTCTCTGACATGAAGGGGAAAACTGTGTCTTAGTTCTTTATGATATGAGCTGCTGCAAACAGAATGAGGATTTTTGTTTACCTTACTCTCTACAATGGGGTTAATTCCTCTCGCTGTCATAATTCTCTTGAGCTGCTCATTAGACTTCAGGCCAAATTATGTCTGATGAGAAAGCCATTTTAATGTACAGCTGTAGAATAAATCATACTACTTTATTGTTACCTTAATAACAGTTCCTCCCTTTTTTTGTGGTTTTTTTTTTTTGCTAACTATTACTTTTTAACATAGCATCTAAAATAATGTGATTTGAATCTCTGGAAAACAAAGATAATTTTGCATACTATAATCTAACATTTTGAAACCTATAACACATTAACATTTGTTGAAACTTTCAAAAATATACCACTTCTGTTTCCACAGAAAGCGTCGATTATATGCTGGTGTTTGTATAAAAGCCAGATGAAGTGATTTTTCCCACTGACTCTAAGGAGGAGAAAGTATCTCTGGATTGTCAAGCTCACGGAAATCCCCACATACAGGTATGTGTTTTAGATTTTTTTGTAATTTTCAGAATATTTTGCCATTGCAATCCCATTCTGGGAGTCAGTGTATATTGAAAAAACAACATAACAGAAACTGCCTAATGACCTAAATGGCTTTCTTGATTGTTTCTGATTCTGAAGAAGGAAAAATCATAGAATCATAGAATTGCTGAGGTTGAAAGGGACCTTTAAGATCATCGAGTCCAACCTTTAACCTACCCTGACAAAAGCCACTTCTAAACCATGTCCCTAAGTGCCCCATCTACCCTTTTTTTAAACGTCTCCAGGGATGGTGAATCCACCACCTCCCTGGGCAGCCTATTCCATATTTAATAACCCTTTCAGTGAAAAAATGTTTCCTAATATCTAATCTAAACCTCCCCTGACATAACTTGAACCCGTTTCCTCTCGTCCTATCACTTGTCACCAGGGAGAAGAGGTCAGCCCCCATCTCTCTACAACCTCCTTTCAGGTAGTTGTAGAGGGTGATAAGGTCCCCCCTCAGCCTCCTCTTCTCCAAGCTAAACAACCCCAGCTCCCTCAGTCGTTCTTCATAAGGTTTGTCCTCCAGACCCCTCACCAGCTTTGTAGCCCTTCTCTGGACACGCTCCAACACCTCAATGTCCCTCTTGTAGCGAGGGGCCCAAAACTGAACGCAGTACTCGAGGTGGGGACTCACCAGTGCTGAGTACAGGGTGATGATCACTTCCCTGGTCCGGCTCACCACACTGTTCCTGATACAGGCTAGGATGCTGTTGCCCTTCTTGGCCACCTGGGCACACTGCTGGCTCATATTCAACCGGCTGTCAACCAACACTCCCAGGTCCTTTTCTGCAGGGCAGCTTTCGAGCCACTCTGCCCCAATCCTGTAGCGCTGCATGGGGTTGTTGTGACCCAAGTGCAGGACCCGGCACTTGGCCTTGTTGAACCTCATACCATTGGCCTCAGCCCATCGGTCCAGCCTGTCCACATCCCTCTGCAGAGCCAACCTACCCTCAAGCAGATCAACACGCCCGCCCAACTTGGTGTCATCTGCAAACTTACTGAGGGTGCATTCGATCCCTTCATCCAGATCATTGATAAAGATATTAAAGAGAACCGGCCCCAGCACCGAGCCCTGGGGGACACCACTTGTGACCGGACACCAACTGGATTTAACTCCATTTACCACCACTCTCTGGGCACGGCCATCCAGCCAGTTTTTTACCCAGCGAAGAGTACACCTGTCCAGGCCATGAGCAGCCAGTTTCTCCAGGAGAATGCTGTGGGAAACAGTGTCAAAAGCTTTGCAAAAATCCAAGTAGATAACATCCACAGCTTTTCCCTCATCCACTAAGTGGGTCACCTTATCATAGAAGGATATTAGGTTTGATAGGCATGACCTGCCCTTCACAAACCCATGCTGACTGGGCCTGATCACCCTGTTCTCCTGCATGTGCCGTGTAATGGCACTGAGGAGGATCTGTTCCATGACCTTCCCAGGCACCGAGGTCAGACTGACTGGCCTGTAGTTCCCCAGATCCTCCTTCCGGCCCTTCTTGTGGATGGGTGTCACATTTGCTAACGTCCAGTCAGCTGGGACCTCCCCGGTTGTCCAGGACTGCTCATAAATGATGCAAAGTGGCCTGGTGAGCAGTTCCGCCAGCTCTTTCAATACCCTTGGGTGGATCCCATCCGGCCCCACAGATTTGTGCACCTCCAGGTGCTGAAGCAGGTCCCTCACCATTTCCCTTTGGATTACAGGGGCTTCATTCTGCTCCCCATCCCTATCTTCTAGCTCAGGGGTCTGGGTACTCAGGGAAAAAAAAAGCGTAAGTGGAAATGAATAAAGGCAAGGCAATTTGTGAAATTTGAAATTATGTCCTCTGTGCATTGTAACTATCCATTTGGAGGGCCTCCTTTTGTCGAGTTTTATGACTTGTGCAGCTGACAAGATTAAAATCTGTAATTGATTTCTTTCCTGAACACAGTTTCCATAAAGCTAGGAAATACTATCCCATTTTATAGGAAAATCAGTGAAGAACACGTACATGAAATGACATGACTATGCAATATAGGACACCATAACTGAACCAAATCTGGAATGTTTTCACTCCCGAGTCCATCTTACTCCTTTGTAACCATTTTCTCTTGCCTGCTTTCCTGTACAGACTATTATGACACAGTTATCTATTATACAGATATGTTAAGCCACACCTGTGATTCTAAGAGTTCAATTTATTAATGGTGCCTACTTACGGGTGGGAGCAGTATGCTGCAGTCACCTTATCCATTTGCTGTATGTGACTCTGCTCATATTTTATACAAATTACAAGTGATATAGATGGGATGGGGGAACATATGGTTAATTATTTTTTCCAGACACCCTTTATCTTTTCTCATAGAGTCATTCTTCACCTACAGAGGGAGCATAAGGACTCTTATCGCTGTGTTTTGTCATATGTGGCAATCATCAGTTCTGCATTTTATTTTTTACCCATTGTGTTTATTTCACTTGTGGATTCTTTAACATTCTGCATGAATTCCACTTGGATTTATTTGAATTACAGAACCTGCATTTTCTATGGCTGGAAGAAATTCAGAGGCTGTACCATGTTTAGATATCCCCAGCACAACAGCATTGAATCTGCCTTTTTGCAACAGATGTGATTCATTAGACTTATCTAATGCATGGCACAACCTCCCCAAATGGCAGAGACATGACTAAAACATGTAATGTGGGATTACAAATGAGCGGCCAGAAACTCTTTGAACTGGAATTGCATGAACTCCTCGTAGTGTGGGATGAAAACTACTGCTAAATTCTTCCTTACTGATATTCCTCGTGTAATTTCTTTTGTATATTCCCTACTTTTTTCACTGATAAAAAATTATGTGCATTAGTTGTACACACTGTTAAAGAGCTATTAGTCTATTAAATATACCATGTAACCATGGGAAAAGGCACAAATTCCCACCAAAAGAGTGTAACCCTGTGTTCAGCCCTCCCAGACAACATCATTAATACTTTGGAGATGTTCTCTTTGGAGAATCTATGCTATCCCCTTTCTCTCTTGATCCAACCATTTTTACATTTTCACATTGGAATGCAGTCAAAAATGCAGACTAAATTTCCTATTTTACTTAGAACACATATAAGCAGGTTGGAAATTTTTAACTAGTATCATTTTCTGATAGAAAAGGTACCTGAAAAAAAAAATTAAAATTACTTTCCATCTGCTTAAGCCAAATTAGAATATTTTGAAATATTTTATGTCATTTATCTTTCAGAAAAAATGTAATTGAGTTTCCCCATCAGCTTATTGCCTTTTTTAAGTATTATATTTGGGGTTCTGTCCTCCCACATCAGGCGAAATACCTAGAAGAAAATATCACACAATTAGTGTTGTTTTTCCTCCAGTGTGCTTGGATAAGTAAGGGGAATACAATCCTTCATGATGGATCCTGGGCCATAAAGCCAGGCAGCCATCAAGCTCCAAAGTTTTGGGGTAACATTAAAAAAACATAATTTTGCATTGAATTTGACTGAAAGTGAAACTAAATGAAGTCAGCTAATTAAAACAAACTGATTTTTGCTTAATTTCCCATTTGGAAATACCAAAACACGTCATTTTGACTTTTTCTAAATCTTCATCCTCTCTGGATCAATTAATTTAGAATTTTTATTTAATTTAAAAAAAAAAAAGAAGTCAACTGTCATGATTTTATTCAAAAACTTAAATCATTAATAAATTATTCGGATGAAATATTCTACTTTTTTGCTCTGTTATGTACGAATCTCTTTAAAAATTATGTAGTGAATCCTACAAACATTTCCTTAATATCTCTTGCAATATAAAGATACTGTCAACAGTGTGTAATTTCTTACATTGAATGAGACAGGGGTCTTCTGCAATCAAAAGTTCATTCATGTTAAAAGGGGCAAATGATAGTTTTACAGTTCATTTTATTTCAGGCAATTCTGACCTTTGGATTAAGAAAAAATACAGAGCTTCTCCAGCTGAGTTCTGCTGTCTGTACCTCATTCACTATGAAAGTTAATGAGATAGGGTGTACTGATAATCATTTTGCTTCATTAAAGTTGCCTCTCGAGTCTAGGTGTTGCCAAGTTCTTCTGGTCTTTGCTGAATTCTGGCGAAGCTTGGAAGCGCTTTGGCAGTTTCCTGAGGCAACTTTGAAACCGAAGAATGACTGCAAACTAGTGATGAAGGAAATATCCGTGCATCCTAATATCAATGCCAAGTGACACTTTTCATAGATTTGTGATACCTGTTATACTGCTTATCTCTTCATTGCAATATCAGAAACATTCTTTTAACAATTTCTGGTCTTCACAGTTTGACACAAAAGCAAATTTAAAGCTCTTTATTGTTTTTCTTTAATTGTTTTTCTTTAATTGAGATGGTGCACTTTCCCAGAAGATTATTCCAAAGGGATGGAGTCTACTAATCTACTTCACAAAATCCCTTCTCTTGCAGCTACTGGACTCTGAGGGTTTCTTTGTTCAAGTCTTTGGAGGTGAATGTTAATGGGTGAGACTTTTCGCCAGAGAATACCCAGAAAGAAAAAAAAATACAAAACCAGAGCAAACAAAAATCCACCACTCGTATAGCATAAAAATGATGAGATGCTTAGGTTACTTCTCAACCTCAGAAAAAGAACTCTTTGTCCAGGAAATATTCAATGTATTGGCTTAAGTGTGATATTTTCTGATAGAATTTCTACAGCCTGGCTAGTTCCACCTTATCTTCACTCCCATCCCTCTCTCTCTCTGGTTCAGGCTTCGCATTTCACTCCCAAACACCTCCCAGACCTAGTATTCCCTCTACCAACTACTCATCATACAAGCTTCCATTTACCTGGTGGCTGACAGGCACCACCCTTGACTGGTCTCCACCTAATTCCAGTCTCTCCAGTCCCAGCCTTCTCTGCATTTCATGTATCCTGGTCCAGCTAATATAATGTTGTCTTTTTCCATTGCCAACATCCTTTATTCCCCAACAGCCTATGTATATGAATCTGCCTCCTTATTTTTCACAGGCCTGGCTCTTCTGCTTTCTGTATTTAAATCAGGTTTCCCCATTTCTTGGGCCCAGAAGAACAAATGCTGGGAGAATGGAAAAGAAAGGTTGCTTACTCTCATACAGTGCAGACTCAGCACTGCTAACTCTCTAAGCTCATCTGGGCCTAAGGCTTTAATAATAAAATATGCATTGAAACTTTGGTTATCGTAAGGACAGTAAAAGTCATATTCTTGACATAAAGGATGCATCTGGTACACAGATTTCAAGTCCTCAGACTTTTTGGACAACAGTTTCACAAACTAAAGGTTTATTAATTGGATTCAGCACACGCAAAATGATTAATATGCTTTCTCCTCAGTGGTCAAAGATCTGTTTTGACTTGCCTCTTTTAGAAAAGCTTAGCTTTTGTCAGGGATATGTTGTGGAATGTCTCCAAATAAATCCAAAGTTTTGCCTAAGTAATCTTTGAATGGCACTCATCCTCAGCAATAATTGATGCTGGGAGGTTCTGTATACTAAGTTTGATGCCTTCCTTTGGCTATAAAACGGCTAAGTAGTTTCTTTCTTTTTTTTCCTAAGATGGCTTTGCAATGGAATTGAAATCAACGTTGAAAGTGATTATCGCTAGAGTTTAATAGAAGTTTAATCATCAACAACTCCAGTGAAATAAAGGATTCTGTACAGTATCCGTGTTTAACCACCAATAGGCTTGGCAGCATGTTAAGCAGAGAGGCTGTTCTTCAGTCTGCAGGTGAGTAACTTTTTTAACATGAATAAATCAGATCTTTACATTGCTTGATAAGGTTCTAAAGTGTAATTTGAATACATTACACAAAAGTTACACTGTCCACTGACTTGGTTGGGTTAGGATCTCAGGATTAGAAATAAAATGCTTGATGCAAAAGAGTGGTTTTCTGTGGAATTTTGACTTTGAAAACAGAACCAACTAATAGGGAAAATAACTCCAGTACACCATCCCAATTGCTGTCCTTTAATGACGTACTTGAATACTCCCCAATGCTGTATTTCACTCGTTGCTAATTTCATAAAACACCTATCACTTTGCCAAAGTACCTGAGCAGGAGAGAAAGAATGGCAGATTTAGGTATAGAGTTGGATAAACTCCATCTGTACTGCAGGATAGTCTGTATCTATAACTATGTGTGTGTGAGCATTAGGTTAAGGCTGCTGGGATGGGGGGTGGGGGGGGAGTGAGCAGCTGTGTGGGGCTTAGCTGCCAGCCGGGGTCAATCCACCAGAAAAATGTAAAAGTTTTATGAAGTAACTTATGCACTATGTACACATACATGGGTAGATGGTTTTGATCTCTGCCTCCCATGATTCCTGTTGCTACAAATTTGCATAACCTAAAGGGAGGATTTAAAAATTAAACTTCAATATTTATTTTGCAACACTGGCTACTTTAGGCATCTCTACATGACTTAAAAAGTAAGCACATCTCCTAAGCGACTTGAAACTGATAAGAAAATGAAAAAAAAATACAGTTTCCGAATTGACAAATTCTGCCTGCCTTTCTCAACAGCAACTACATGTTTTTGTGTCAGGTTCCACAACCTGTCATTGGAATAGTGTGCTGCAAGTTTGATTATAACAGAGGATGTATTTTGTTCTTCCCTTTGCCACATGTAGAATCTCTATTCCATTAGGTCACAAAACAGAATTGCTTTTCTCCATCTGTGGATTATTTAACCTTTCACAAACCTTCCATCTCCATGGTTATGCTAGGATTTCCCATCCTTTTTCTTCCTCCATTACTGACATATAGCTATGAACAGCACATCTTGAAAGATAGGTAGAAAGGAATAAACTACATAACAGAAGAAGCTGGGCTTAGTAGAACAGTTAATTTTATTAAGATGTTGTCTGTGAATTGCCATACTTTCAAATGTTTGTTTTGAGATTAATAAAAAAAAAGTGCATTTCTTTTTCTAAATATAAATCTTCAAATTTTGAAAAGACTAAATACTACCCAGTCTATGTAATAAAACTGCCCTGTATCCTTTAAAGCACGTGTGCTTGTGTGTACAAATGGCCCATTTTTTCTTGGCTATCCATTCATTTTAGCTTTCTAATCATCACCTTAAGTCTCCTGCCTGTTCGTGGGTTGTGTCCTGCTTTCCTCTCCCTTAGGGTGATGTATAGTTCTAGCAAGAGAAAGGTCAAATTGTGAACAGGAGAAGCATAATAACTCCACATATCAATGTACATTTCTTCTTTCTTGACAAACGATCACCATTCCTCCTGAAAATTCCCTGGATCACGTGGTCCCCTTTGACCTTTTGGTCAATAAATAATGCATTCTCTCTAAAGTAATTGAACTACCTTATTTGACTGCAAAATCCCTTATAGCAGAAAGCGTGATACAGAGGACAGTGAAAAATTACATTGTGGAAAGACTCCAATTTTGCTATAGCTTTTGGATGAAGACAGATTCCTTTTTATTATAACTTTTTTTTTCTCACCACCCAATAACTTCATCTGAACTGAACCAAAATACCCAGCATTTCATAGACCAAATTGGATTATTTCTTTTTAAGGGTAATTTGGACAAGTGTCTAGAACACAAAGGTTTTTAAATCCAAACATACTTTTGGGGGGGTTGTTTATCACTGACAAGTGACTTGGTCTGGGAACTGCACATTCATAATTTATTGTGTTAATCAATAGCAATTTGTTAGCTGTCTCACCTCACCCCCACACCCTGATATGGAGCTCAACATGAGACCTAAGTTCACAATAAAATTGACAAGGCCTATTGATATACTGGAACATGCAACCTTCCATGGGGTTTAGGACCCATTTCTAGCTTTGAGGAAAGACTACAGGAGTCTGTGGAGGCTGTAGAACTATTAAGCATTCTAAGAACAAAATATTCTGCTCTTTAAGATCAATGGTATGATGAATCAGCAAGATAGCCAATACTGCAGGGTTTCTGTTTGCTTTCAAAGAATTTCTTCCTACTCTTAAGTGACCTTTTCCATTTATTTGAAGAACAGGATCAAGACCACAATAAATAAACTGCACAAGCTGAGCTATTTTTTCTAGTATTTTGAGTTATTTTAGTATTTTTCTTCTGTAAAATGGAACCTAAATTTAAAATCCTAGACTTTCTCATGGCCATATTTCAGTGTTTTCTAAAGAGATCCTTGACCAAATAAGCACTAGTTGTTTTTAACCTTAGCTGCAAGTTAATAAAGTGTTTTGCCTGGAAATAATACATTATATTTCCTACAGCATGGTACTGAGTAGTTCAGGAACACATAAATCATACCAAAACAGATTGTGATGCAATCACACCATATTGTTTCATGATAGACTGTTGTGTTATAACTGAGCATTCCCTTGTGAAAAAGTACCATTTTTCTTTGCTTTCTAGGCTTTTTATTTTTTCTGTTTATTTTTTTTCGAAACAGAAACTCTACCTGAAAGTGCTAAAGCTTAAAGCTATCAGGAAATTGCCCTGAAACTGAAAACCTCCAGGAAATTGAATGGACATACTGCACGCAACATCCAAGGTATTATGTCTTGGTTCTGTTTCTTGGGATTTAGTGTTGATGATTTTTGTTATAGCCAGACACAGATACATTGCTCTGAACACAGCGTTTTGACCAGCCTTGAGGACAATAATAACATTAGACATATAAGGAGTAGCTCTCATACTAGGCAAGAGGTCAGTTGCTCTCCCCAGTATGGCTATTGTTGAAAAATACCTTTTAAAGAAAATCATTGCAATGGTCTTCTATGTGATGCCTATAGAGGAAACATCTATAAATATCTTAGCAATATACTATTAAGGAGTGTTACTGAAAGGGAAATATTTTGTCTTCTATCCAGCTATTTCAGGGCAAAATCTCTCATCCAACAAAGCTCCCAGTGCTCTGATCAATAACATTGTTCAGGATGGAAATAAGATATTATAAAGCACTTCAAAACGTGTACTCAAGATTCTAAGAGTAGCCACTGGTGTAGTAAAGTTTTGCTCTACTGCACAATCCTTCACTTGGGCCCCTGCCAAACTTCTGTAGAGATACAAAGACTTACAACAAGACTATAGTTCAAATATTTGCCTTTTCTCTTAATGAGGATCAGTTCAGTATTTCTGCAAAAAAACTTAGAGGTCAGACATGGTTAGGTCCTCATGGTTGTCCAGCTTTTACTAGTTTCTGGGTCATAATCCTATCCAGATGGATTGCATTTCACCAGTTCTTTACAGTTGGTCATAAAAACTTTGGCTGTATACCACATGCTTCTGCTTTTGCAATCTGCTACTTTGTTTGCCCCTGTTACTATACCTGTGAGTGCAAAGCTCCTCTTATAGCAATCACCAGAGCTTCCTTCTCTGAATGTAGTAGAAAGACTTACATACAGAGATCACCTTAGTTAGTCGTGATAAAAAAGACTTTTTTATCCATAACTGAAACAAGGGCAAGAAGAAAAGTTCACAGATGTCCTTATGCTGGTTCTCAGGAGTGCCCTTCTGAGAAGATATTATCCCCATTGAGTAAAGTCTAGTCTTCGGAGAAGGCACCAGGAAAATACTACCTTAGGGGGTCAAGCAACAGTCATGCTTACCATATGATAATATATTTGTAAGCAGTTCTGAAAATGCTAAGAAGAAGGTTCATGGTGACCGTCTATCTACGAATGATGGCACAGGCTTTGGACATTTTTGAGGAAATAGAAGCACTGTCAGCAGCACATACAGTAAGAAGATACTTCTTGTGATATTTTCCTGGTGTTTGCAAAGGCACTTCACTTGCAGATAAAGAGGATATTCTCCTGTTTAACCTCAGGCACTCACATGCCTGGGCTAAAAAGCCAGTCTTTGTTAGCTCTCAATACAGTCAATAGAGGCTGAGTTCAGCACAGGAGGCCTGCGAGCTCTGGCTCTGAGGGATCTGCTCTCATCCACTGGATGATAGAGAAGTCCACAGAGCGGCCTTCAAGCTGGGGTGGCAAACGTGGAACGACTATCAACCCTTGACATCAGATCGAACATTTTTGTCTTTGTTGGAAAAATAACAAAATATTTTATTAAAAGGGAAGCTGCTCTAAATCGTTTGGAAACTGAAGGGGAAAAACAACATTATGCTTTATTACATCCTCTTTTTAATTTATTTCTTTGGCTTATTTTCGCATGAAATATGTGTGGGAAATGAGAGGGTTTAAAACAAAAAAGAAGTAACCCATTTTATTTTCTCACACAGTTTTTTTTCTTATTTCATGTGAAAAACATTGGGAAAACATTTTTAAAGTGGAGAGAAAATAGAATAAACACATTTTTAAGTCTCCTTAAATGTGGAAGTAAGAAAAAGTAAATAAAGAAAAAGAAGAATTTTCACATTTAGTAATTAATTTTCCTGATTTTTAATAGAGCAAAAGGATAAAGCTATGCAAGGAGAAGGAAAAAACCTATGAAAACATACAAGTTAACATGGGAAATTGAACGTATTTTTGTTTTGCTTTACTTTATAAGATGGAGCAAAATGGCATTTTGGTCAAAATGAAATAATTTTTTTTTTTTTTAGTTTGTGAGTGCTGGGAAAATTTAGATCGGTAAATACTGAATCAGGCAAATGATCTGCTGTGAAGTATTTTTTCAGTGAATCTAATGTGATTTCCTGTCCATGAACTGCAAAACAACACTTTCCTTTGAGGTATGGACCTTAGCTGAGTGGTATGAAGCAAGCTCCAGTCTTCTCCTTTGGCTACTGCGTCACATATTTTTTCCTCTCTGTTTTGCTTGGGTTTTGGTCAGACAGACTCCAGATATGACAGTGCTGGTGAAGCCGATGACTTTCTCTGGCCACTCCTGGGCATGTCTCACACCAGTCACCACCCCAGATACCTGAACTGCTCATGGGATGGCTCCCTAACCCATCCCAGGCTGAAATTGATCAGAGTTGTTAAGCTTATTTAATTTAGTTAAGAAAACCAGGCTAATCCATTTCCATAACAGTTCAGAAACCAAGCCCAGAAGGAGCTCTGCATGCAAAGGTGGCTTCCTCAAGCTGAGGGGAGATGATGCACTTTAGCAAGAAGCTGTAACAGCAAATTTTCTACCACCCCAGATGAGCAGGGAAAACAATGTGGATTCCTCTCCTCAGTCATTAATGATGCATTATCCAACAGTAATGAGGGCCTCAATAAAAGAAGAATGGCACCATGAAACCAATTCCCTGTCTTTAATAAAACAGGTTTTTTTTCAAGTTGCAAGGACTGCTAAGCAGGGCCCTGGGGTTTCAGGCCCGTACGTCTTTCTTTTTTCCTTTTTAAAATGAGGCAAACCTTTCCTCAGAAGTTATTTGAACTCAAGAATGATGACAAAACAGATGATTATGTTTGTTTTAATGTTGACAGTCTGACAAGAACAAAGCCTGTTTGAAAAATGCAAGTCCTTTTTTTCCTCACCACATGAACATTTTGAGCAAAAGAATCTGGCACTGGAAAGAACGTGCCAAGACCCACTCACAGAAGCTATTATTTATATAGTACAATATGCTCATATCATCAAGACCTTGCTCTCTGAAATATACACCTCAGCTTGAAAACTGTCAGTATCTACAAGAAATGAGATCTTAAAAAAAAAAAAAAGTGATACCTACTGTTCAAGCATTGCTGCTTCATTAATACGTCTTCACTGAGCAGAATTGCTAATTTATACCTATAAAATAATTAGCATCTGCCAGACGTACTTCTACTGTCATCAAGCTATAGGAGGAGTATAGGTTCACGTGTGCTCTGATTCTAATTCAAAGTGAATGGCAATGTCTACTGATGCCTCCAAAGAATAAATAGGCAGCTGCCACTGCTCACATTATTTTAGTAGGACAGGAAGCTTTTGCTTAAATAATAATGACATTAAACCTACAACTTTTTCTTGATATGATTGTTTATTATTTTACCATTTTCTTCTCTACTATTCATTTAGATTATGTTCCAAAGATGTAACGGTAAACCGTGAAATGTATTGCACCTGATGAAAACTGAAAGTGGTGCAAGTTCATTTTGAATCCCAAAATCCAGTAGGTTTACAGAGTGGCTTTTCCCAAAGGAGAACAAGACAAGATTTAGTAAGAACAGAAATGATCCATCGCTGAGATATGGGACTTATACTGACCTAATTACAACTACCTATAACCATCCATAGGTGACTATTTTTAATGAAATTTTTGTCCTAAGCACTGGAGATATGGATCAGCCCAAGAATCCATGCCTATTTGTCAATGCCAACAGCTGTTCCGTTGCCATCCTCTCTTGGGTGTATATAGAAACATACATGCGTATGTTTGTTCATTTAATTATTAATAGCAATGTAGAAATGGGTATAATATACTGTAGTCATGGTGGACTATCATTCCTTGAACGGATTCCAAGAATTACCTTGGAAAAGGCTGCAGATGGCAGGAACAGAGAGGGAGGGGAGTACATCACAGGATGGATAAAAGGGTGACTCAGGAGCCAGGTCCTCAGCTGTGGAAAATTACGGTGGTTTCATTGACTTCTGTGCCCCTCCAGCCTTTCCACAGTCATATCCTCAGTATCAATAAGTAAGCAAGGCAAGACAATAACACAGCTCCCGGAGAATGGGGGCTGAGAGGGCAAGAAATGGAGTGAATTGCATTTTTTAAATTATTTCCCCACCCCAGCTTGAGGACTATAGTAAGGAATAAAACAGCTTCACAGAGATGAGGGAGGTGTCACATTATATTTTTATTTAGAATCTTAACTCAGGTAGTAATAGGAATAAATTTTGTAATCTAGGTAGTGTTTATGGTACTGTCTTTTTTCACCTCTCCAGCCCAAACCTAAATCTAAAGTTTTCAACAGAGAGACCCCTTTTAGGCACCCCTTTACATATATTCCATAACTATTTTATTCTTTGGAGGTAGAAGTATTTAAAGAATTTCAGCCTCCCACTACATGCAATATTTTGTAAATACTGATAAGGTTAAAAAATTGTTACAGCAGACAGCTTAAATTAATTTTCACAGATTTTGGTAGAGTTTAAAAAAAAAAGCATTCCATTAACACCCTTTACACTTTACAGTGTGAATGAGGCAGAGTAAATACTCTCTGAAGATGCAGTTCAAAAATACTGCAAGAGAAGAGAAAGCTGACTGATGGAACAAACCAAGAAATGCTGCAGTTACACAGTGAGCACTGTGATCTTTATGTTTCCACAGGGTTCAAAGCAACAGAACCAGCTCAGCTGGACAGGATTCAGCCTCATTCTGTGCTGCCTGCATAATAAGGAGACCTCTCACCTTCACATGTTTGTGTTTGGAAGCACAGATGGGTTCTTCAGGGTAAAAAAAACTCCTTGATGTCGTAATAGCCACCAAAGCTTGCTTTCTTTTTTTGGTTTTGTTTTTTTTTGTGTGTGTTGGTTTTTTTTGTGTGTGTATGGGATTTTTTAGGCAGCCCAGCAAGCCTTCCCCTTCTTGCCCTTTCCCTCACCCTGGGATCTATAACACTTGCTACTTTCAGAGCTGTATTTGAAAAAAATTAAGGTTATATCAATATAATGCAATGAGACAAAACCAAGCTGGTAACATTTTGATAAGATTACAAGAGCTTTTTAATGCCTGCTAGTGAACAAAGAAGGAAAGAAAACATTTCAGCTTTAAATGTTTCTATTCTTTGGTGTAGAATTGTTCGCTTTAGTGCAGCTTTTATTAAAAGAACGGCTATCAACGTGCTTACTAAAGTGACTGGAACAGAATTGGTCAGTGAGGGGAGGATGTGGGTTATAATAAAGAGCTCTGCAAATGAAGCTGTTCCCTGAGCAGCAGGGGTGAGCAGACAGGGAAGTTGGTGGGTGTGGGAAGAGCACTCACAGAGAGAACAACAAAGGAGGAAGGAGGCAGCCTTGGGAGCACAGCCTGAGATGGTACGTGTTGCTTCTTCAGACCTTTTTAAACCAGTGCGTAAGTGTCTCAATACATTGAAATGCAAAGATCCAAAATAAGTAATCCCAAGTGCAAATGAAAATTTTATTGAACATATGCAAATGCTGGCTGTATGTACATAATTCTTGCAGAATTAGATGCCTAGTTACAAAAATGTCCCGTATTTCAGCAGTGAAGTGACAGTGGAAGTAGGGTCATGTGGCAAGGTCTAGTACGTGTCTAATGTGTGCTGACTCCTACTCCTTAGGTTTAAAAGGCACTTAAAATTATTTATGCAATTTATTCAATATTTGCAATATATGACCAAGATATCCCATTTCTACTAAAGCTCTGGAGCCAGAATCAGGATCCTTTTTTGCTTTATTATTTTCTTACCTCTTTGGTGCACAGACACAACATCAAGTAGATGACAGAAAATTCTCTCACAGCTTTATCTCCAGCAAAGTGATCAAGGCACTCAAAAGGGTGAATGTGCCTTTCCACCTCCTTCAGTGTCTGGAACATGCAAAGAATCCTTTTCTGCCCCGTTAAGGCAATGCTTTGAAACCTGTGGTCGGTCTTGTCATACTCCATGGCACAGCTTAGGTGTGTAAGAACGAGCACTTTCCTTGAAAAAGCTTGGCAGAGCTGAGGGAGATAGTCTTGGCATAAGCAGTTAGCCAAGATGAGATAAACTTTTTGTTGCAGAAAAGGAAGTTTAGTTGCATAGAAATGTGTTGGGTTGTACATTTTATTGTTGGGACCGGGATTCATTCTGTGGTAAGCTCTGTCTGTGTTAGTAGGAAGTGAGGCCCAACAGAGAAGTAGTTGGTCCTGAGGACCTGGTATGACCACTGTACATATTTTGGGTTCTTTTCCCTTGGACTGACCACTTTTTAGAGGTGAGAATGCAATAGGTGTGCTTCTGGAGCACATCTGGTTTAGGTGCCTTGAGACTGCTCTGTGTCATGAAATAAAGCTCAGTAAACGAAGACTACTGAGAGATTCACTCCAGAAATGTGCTCCAGATCTGAATTAGAAAGCTGATGTAAATGCACCCACAGCCTGCACAGCCAAAGTACAGGGGAAGCAGATCAGAGGTGAAGTCAAATCATCTCCTGGTTACCTAACTTAGTTTTCTAATTCAGATAAGTGAAGTCAAGATGGCCAGGAGCAGCTCTAAACCTTTGCTAACCTTACCTGCACACCTGTGACTCCATTGTTGCAGGAAAGAAATAACTATGCCTAAATCGGGAAGTGTGGTAGGTGGTCTGAATTTGGCCCCCTTCTTCTTCATCCAACATAACACGGCTCTGGGAAACAGGTATGTTTCAGTGGTTTATGTAGCTTTAGAACATGCTGGGGAAAAGTGGCAGTAAAAATATCCCTGAGAAGGGATTTTTTTTCTAATAAAGTATTTAGCTGATAGTAGATGTAAAGTTAGTGGGCCTCTAGTTGAAAGCAAGTGCCTCCTCCCCCTTGGACTCTCTCCAGCTCACAAATCTCCATCTGCTAATTGGCCTTAATCCACAGAAAAGAAAGACTTCATAGAACATGGAAAATACTGAAATGATACATCGATCCATTTTCATGTTTTAAGCCAAAAAATGAACTGCTTTAACCTGGAAAACTAGGTAATTGAACAAGTAGCTTTAAAAACTAAAACCAGAAGTTAGTGGGAGAATTTTAAAAAAAGGGGGGGTTGGGAAGTCAAGTTAAGAAACATGACTATTAAGTAGTAAAAAAGTTTTTTTGCTCAGCAAATGTACACATTGTAAAATAATCAAAATCAGTCCTCCCTCAACAATAGGAGCTGGTAAAAGAATGTCACAGTTAATGTTTTCCATGCCTTCTGCAATTAATGCCTTTTTTCTATGTTAGAGTGGGTCCTTCTGCGTGAACACACGCTGCTCTTTGAACCAAATCCCTCAGGTTTTCAGTTATAAAAAAACTCCTGATAAAAATAAAATACAAAAAAGCCCTTTAGGGACATTTAAGTCAGAATGAAAACTGTAGCTTGTCCTGCCTCAGATTTTTCCACTCACTTTCTTTTCGTGTAAGGCCGAGCTTCATCAATAAAACTAAATGATAATAACCCATTAGTCAAGACACTTCTGCACAGAACCTCTCCCATTAACACACCAAACTTCACTCCCACAGAATTAAGAGATTAAAAATAAACTAATTACCCAGAATTTAGCATCCTAAGTAACTGGTTCCAACCACCTGGCTCACAGCTGCTATGGAAACTACTCAATTAATCAAAATAACTGTGTTTTTTCCTTATTATTTAAAGGAAAAAGAGAAAGGAATGAAAACCCCCACACACTCAGTAGGAACAACCTTCCCTCCTGAAATATTCCAGAGAGATTTTAATCAGTCCAAAATGTTAACATATGAATACTACTACTGCAGAGAACTTGGAGCTTAGAATAAGATGGTGAAAAACTTTCATTTTTTTCTCTGGCCTCCTAGCACCATAAATGTATGTACATCTGGTACAAAAGTTTACCCTTTGTCTAGTATTTGGTGAAAATCACAGTGAAGGAATGACAGCTTCAGCTGTCTCTTGCTCTGTTTCCATCACATGGGTGAAGATGAATGAGTGCTTTATAGCTAACAAACATCCCAGCCTATGTGTGAAAAGTTCTGCACAGACAAATCATAGGTCTGTTGACACACGGTCACACTGTATGTGAGGGGAGGAGGAAAGCGTGTGTGTAGAAATATGTTTTGCATTTACCTGTGGCTTGTAAACACATTTGCAGGAGACTAGGATTAAAATGCTAATTTAATACAGCCCAACATTTTCAAGAGAGATTAAGGAAATTAGGTAGTAAACCCCTCAGAGGGCCCTTGAAAAGCCAAATCTGAATTGCCTTTAATTATACCAATTAAATGACGTTATTAAAAGTGATCTGTCAAGCCTTACCTCTGATTTCGATGGACCTGGAAAGAGTAAGACTATAATGTATGAAAAAACAAAACATGAAATAAAATAGAAACTGGATAACTGGTGTATTCCAAATTTAGATCTCAGCAATAAATCATTATCAAGTGGAAATGTTTCTAACTGTGTCCTGCAGTCATATGGACTAGGTCCAACTTTTTTTTAATAATTTAACCTGTTATCTAAAAATAAATATGGCATCAGTACTTTTAACCTTGGCAGGTAGCACAAAATTTGGGAAAATGGCCTATATCAGTTAACGAGATAGCCCTACAGACATATATTTGGTAAGCTGAGCTTGTTAAAATAAACTGTTCTTTAATATAGGCAGGTACAAGATTGCATATCAAGGGCCAAGAAATTGAAAGATACATCTACAGAATTTACAAAGAAGAGGCAGATGGAAGTACAAGCCTGACACAGATTAATTTCACCAAAATTTAACTGTCTGAAAATGTAGTAGTTCCCTGTGAAAACAAGGGAGAAAGATTCATCTTCAGGGGACAGTTCACGTATCTCTGCTACAGACCCATCCCAGCACAGAATGAATCATCTTCTGAAAATGCCTGTTCTACACTCTTGGCAATAAAGGTGAATCTAAACTTTTTAAACTATCTGCCTTGGGTGGGGTGAGAACACAATAAGAACGTGTTCAGAGCCAGGAGAAAGACCTGCCTTGCACTGCTGTGGCTGTGTCCTTACAGTTCTTGCTTTTTTTTCAGCCTTTTTTCTGAACTTTCCTTCCTTTTTTTCTCATTCTTGTGAAAAAGAAAAAATATGCTGAAAAGCTTGAAGGATCACAGTCAACTAACAATTAAATACAGGTTCTCATGCAAAACTAGGGACCAAAAGACTAGTGTTATTCGTAGTTTCATAAGTCACAAGCCAATGAATAGAAGATACATGTAAGGATCTCTTTGCCTCTGTATAAAACACTAGTGGGATAGGCATGGGAATATTAATGAGTCTAATTTTTACCATTTTCAACGGCATGCTGAAAAAATCAGAGATGATACAGAGTAACAATATTCCGATTCAAAGACCAGAGTCAATGTCTTTTAGCAAAAGACTCAGAGATCTATTTAACTTAGTAAAAAGACAAATTGAGCAGAAACTTAGCGTGTAGCATGTTTTCATGGAGAAGACACAGTATAGTAAAGGACTAGGTGATGCAATAGTTCCTTTTGTTCTTTAGCTCTGCTGAATAGAGATATGCAGTGCAGCCCTTGTCTTAGGGTAGAATTGGTATAATGTACAAAATAAGATAATAAAGTATGACTATGTTGATCTTCAGCAAAGCGGTATTAGATGTGCCTTACACATTGGCGGGAGGTTCTGGGAACAAAGAACAACGCACTTCTGGGTTGGAAATGGTGACTGGTAATGTGAGTTAATTTGACTGGACATCAAGGCTGATTTCTTTAGATATCATAAAAAAATGAAACAAAGGGATACAAATGGAAAAACAAATTGTCTGTATCATGTTGATGTATTCATTTCAATTTCAACAAACTATTTGATCTAACTATGTAGCCAATAGATACTAAGATGAAAAGTGCTCACGAACACGCACAGAACAGTAGCAGCTTTTCAAATATTTATGTTTTCGTCTTAGGTGTTTTTTTCTCTTTCAAACTATCAAATGGCATGAGTCTGCATTAAAGAGAGACTTTCATGCCAGCAAAAATGTTTAGATCTTTCAAACTGGAAATTTAAATGCCTTTACCCTTTGGATTATTTTTGTAATTTTCGTAACTGGCGTTCCATTGGGACTGGTACATGTGCTGGCTGGAGGTGGGTAATGGTCCCATGAGGATATGCTTTGCTTTCTTCAAATAAATATAGGCATACATTAGCTGGAAAAGCATCCTGGGAGAAATTTACTTCTCAGACTGACAATGTTGCATTGCAACCAGACATTGCTATTGCTTATTTGTATTACAGTAGTGTGTAGGGTGGGTGAGGCTGCCATTATTGTAGGCAGTAGAAGATTACACAGCAAAATAGTCTCTCCTACAGGATAGGAATTAACAGCTCAGGGAAGTGAAGTAACTTGCTGAAGGTCACACGACAGATCAGAATCAGAACTGCTGGGGAAATCCAGGATGGTTGATTTCCTTTGGCCCAGGCTGTTGAACCAGTCCAAGGAATGATGTCTTCCTATTCTCATTGGGTATAAATGAGGATAATCTGTCCAGTCTAACAGCTGGCATAAATTAGCTGAACTACACTGAAGTCAACAGAGATGCATTTAATTATACCACCTATATGTAGAATTTGCTATAGGGTTTGTCATCAGGATTCTTGAATTGAGCTTAAGGAAATTGGAATTTAAAAAGAACACAATAATCATAATGAAATAGCAGTATAATAGCAATTAAAAAGAAAAATATTCTAAGAAAGCATAGAACAAATTGGAGTTCTGATTTAAAATAAGCTGTGACTGATGAGATGAGCTCAAAGGGGGTACCCAGAGCCTCAAGGGGCCTTTGTTAACATTTTGCTACCCAATTGATTCTGCTCTCAGTGATTGCTCATCACTTTTCCAAATACTGCTAAATCAGCCCTGCCACATGCCACTCATCCCATGGGAATCTCAAATGCTGAAGAACGGCTTCCTTTGTTTCAGATGTTTGATACCGTCACAGAGCAAGTATCTTTTTTCTTTAATTGTTCCAGTGTCTCGTGCTGAGTTACCGGCCCTCTGCTATATCATCAGCTTCAGTTATACGCCTCTGACACTTTGCTTTATTATCACTATTCTCTGGGGACTTCTAAGGATCAAAGTATAGACCACAGGGCTGTAGTCCAACAACCCGAGAGCCTCCAGTTGGCAAGTCTTCAGCAGGCAGTGCAACTCACCTTCTTCATGCTGGTGGAAAGTACCGTGAGAGCTTTTTATGCAGGAAACTTTCCTCCTCGGTTTTGGACCAGCCAAAGTTCTGAAACATAGCTGTTTTTAGCTCACTGTTTTTTTTTTTTTGCCTTCCCTTACATATTCCCTGATTTCTAACCTTGATTTAAAGACAGAAAAACTTTTAAGTAACAGAAAAAGATTTCTTGGTTTTTTTTCATTCTCTCACTAATCCAGCTTGATTCATTGCCCTCAGCATATATGGAGTCTATCAAAGGTCAAGAAGAAATTGTGGTACTTCCCAACTCAAAATAAACATAGCACATCATTTCTAGCCATTGATCCAAAAAATAGAGCAACAAAAAACAGAGTCTACTTGATATGTTTGAATTAGGAATTCCTAGGATATACAAACACCTATCTCACTGCTCATATGGAACCAGTCTTTGCAAACCAATGAACCAAAACCTCCAAGAGCCCCCAAATTATTTACTCTTGTGCTCATTGTAGCATGAAACTGCTGGTCTTCTAGTATTTTCCCTCTGAGATTAGTCCACCGTTTAATTGATTTCACATTCCAGACTAATATGGCATGAGGTGATACCTGCGAATTGACTAGGCTTTACGTTGTGATAGTGCAGTAAGAGTTGGCACAGCACAATAAACGAAAGGAGAGGAGAATGTCAGGATAAAGCACAGACAGGGTGCCCAGGCTCCTTATCCCACATGCAAGGAGCTAAAAGGAAAATTCCCTGGCAGTTCTGTTCCCAATCTAACTTTCGTGAGGTAAAAACTTATGGTCTCCCGCCAACTCTGGCTAATTTGTAGTATCAGGCCCTGAGAGAAGATGACAGCTGCAGACGGTGTGGAAGGAAAGCCACCTTGCAACACATTTTGTCAAGTTGCAGTCTCTGGCATTGGCCCAGGGCCGGTATTGCTGGAGACATGATGAAGTGTGAAAAGTCCTGGCAGGCATTTTAGACAAATAAAAGATGGGAGGCAAGGGAAAATCAGGACCAAAAGAGATTAATATTTGTGAGGTTTATAGCAGAAGAGGGAAAGCAATAGGAAGTAAGAAAACACCCATGGGGAATTTTGTGCGACAGCAGCAGATTAAAAACAGGATGGACCTGAAGAGGAAGCTTATTTTTTCCAGCTGGACCTTCACCTGAGAGCAGAGATCAGGTTGTGTGCAGCAGTCAGAGAAAAGTAAATAGGCAATAATGAGAGAATTTGCAGCCCCAAAATGTGAAAAAGCTCAGCGAGTCTGTGTGTGTGTGTGTAGTGGGGGGACCAAGGGTAGAAGAGTGCAGGGTTTTCTAAGCTGGGAATGGTAATGGTGGTGTGGCACCATGAAACTGGGTATTTACCATGGGGTATAACTGTAGTCTTGGTCTCATGTGTGTGGGTTGGGGGCATCCTAGCTGCACGTGGAGGTGGGGATTGATGGACACTCCTTCCCTTGAGTTCTGGTTCCCTTGGAAAGAAAGGCCTGAAGGTAGGGAGGAAGCTCCAGAAGGAACTTGATCTGGAAGAGCAGAGATGGTCGTAAGGACACACTAGGTGTCAGAACGCAGCAAAGGCCAAACTGGAGTCACTGCCTGACCCCGCTGGTTGGATCTGCTGGGTGATGGGGTCTGTGTGATCTGCTGGAAGTCTCCTGTGTCCTGTGTGAGCTGGGGACACTATGGGGTTTAGTAGAAGTAAGGCAAACCATATCATCCAGAAGAAAGACAAAACCATTTGGAAAAACTTAAAAAGAATGTAAAGTAAAGCCTCAGAGAAGGGCTCATAGGCTGTATGTAATGTACAAACTGGAAATTTCACAACAAAACACAGAAGTTTTTCTTGTTTCCTGTCATATTATAAATTCCTGGACTGTATTCCTGTGAAAATTCTAGCAATTTTTGTCTGGCCAGTTTATGATATCAAAGGCTGAAGCTTTGGAGAATTTTTTGCTCATGAGCCACCAGCACTTTTAAGAGGAAATGTGGTGCTATTTTAGGCAGTAACTTGCCATGGCTAGATCAAGTCCAGTGAAATGAAGGACTATTTTTTTTCACTATATTCTTCACAGAAAATGGTATCCATTTCCTAATTATGCAATGCATCACTGATAGACCACAGAGTAGCAGTTCTCAGCTGATGAGACACAAGTTACTGGTGGAGCACAATTCTCTCGAGTGAAATACAGATATATTGCAACAGAGGTGACCTATAGAAACCAAGCAAGTAAACCCCTCTCGTATCATTGAGGACCAGCTAGACAGTACCAGGACTTAGGTACAACAAATGAGAAGATGGTACAAAGCATAAAAAAGGTTGAGGCACAGGCAGCCCTTTGATAGGAGGAAAGGGGGAGAGTGGTAGGCATGCATGGTGTATGGTAGTTCTTCTGACTCTTCCTGTAACTTGAAGTTTGATGAATCCCCACCATCTGTTCCCTCTTAAAAAATCTTCATTCCAATTTCCCTCTTCTCATGAGTTGTGTCCATTTGTGTCTTTTATCCCTGTCACTTTTCAGTCCCTGAGTCCCTGAGATTTCATCAAATTTTCTCGTGCACCTATTTTGTCTCAGCCTTGTCTATCTGCTACTGATGGAGAGGTGTGGTCTTCAACCAAGTGTGAAGGATAGAGAAGACAGAGTTTTTAGGTGGGAAAGGAAATTGTAGTCCCTCTGTTTTGGAAATATAATTTTTGTCTCTCTCTTCTCCAGCAGACTTTTCAGGGAGTCTGAGCTATTAAGCCTGTCTGGAACAACCTGATTCCACCCAGAAAAATAGGGGCATTTCAGGAGCACTCTATGGGAAGACTTAAGCTCTTCTCCTAACCCTGTATATGCTCAGTGGTACTTGCTTCAAAGTACCAGGAGGTTTTGCTTTAGGACTTTCCCTAAAACTTATGCTGCAGCTGTAGTTTCTTGCTGTGGGTTTGGGTGAATAGTGGGATACATTTTTACATACAGATAGAAGATTTATCATGCCTTCATGTATCCTGAATGGCTATAAAGTCTCTCTCAATGCACTTTTCCTGGTATTTTAGTTGCTCTGTTTTGCAATTCATTTCAGTTTCAAGTGCCACTGGCATGAAAAAACCCTTTATTGCTAGGATGTTGTTGAAGTAGTATAAAGATGAGAACTCTTCACTTCTGCCAGGAAAGCTTGCTGAAGGGCTGAATGTCTTGAGGATCAAAAGCTGTAACCCTACCTTTCTTTTACCCTTCAATGAAGAAATTAATGCTAAGGTAAGAAAGGTGGGTTTTACAAACTAAATTAAGTGGGTGGAAGAAAGACTGGATCAATGTGTTCTGATGACAATATACATCTTCAGAAAGGAAAAGGCTTGACTACCCTGTTTGTCCTTGCTCTTCATTATCTTTGAAGATGGTATCATTTGACAAGAGCACCTCTTTCTCTCCCTGGTCCCAAGAGGATCGTGGATCCCACAAATTTCCCTCAGACAGCTTGGCTTATGATGCTTATAGATGTTTGAGGAAACAGCTTTTGTGACCGTCTTCTCATGTTCTTGGCTTGATTGTCCTAGAGCAAATAATTTAAGAAAAGGAAGAAATTAATTTCCAAAGATCAATGAAGAAGAGGGACAATAAAGGGGCAGGCAAAACTGAACCACTAAAATCAAGATGTAATCACAATACCATGTCAGTATATGGCTTTGCTGTTATCCTATTTAATACATACCTGACACTTCATAAAGCCTCTACCAGAGAAATATTTATGTCTACTGCTTACGTTCAGCAAAGGTTTGTCCCTCATGTCTGTGCAGGACCCACCTGAATTCAGAGAGTCCCTCAAGCATATAATTCTGCCTGCACGGATCTGCTAGCAGGATCATGTCTTGGGTTTCTCCTGTTGTGCCATGGGTGATCCAATCATGTTATAACAGTCATGCTTATATGAATCAGTGAAAATCAAGAGTCCAGTGGAGAGGAAAGATGTGTAGTAACTAGAGGTCTCACTGGGGACTTGAGACTTAGTTTCACACCCCTCACAATCATCCTGTATGTTTTCTTTGGCAAATAATTTTAACTTTTTGCGTATCAGTTCACCCTAAGTGAGAAGACAGTACTTTCCTTTATTAAGAATGATGTGACAATAAAGTTATTGAAAATGTGAGAAGTTCCTACTGTGATAGGGACCATATGTAAACCTAATTGTACATCTATACAGACTGTGGTGTGTGTCTGTCATTAACTCTGATTAAAGTCATAATCTACAGAAGCAAAGGAAATCTTTGTGTCTTCTTTCTTTCAGTCTCATTTACATATTATGCATATCCACAGTTCCCCTAACAGCTTAGATTTAGGCTTCTATGGTTTTCTTTTACTGACTTCCCTGCTGCATAGAAAGGGTTTGTCCCTACAAATGACACAGAGAAGGTGGTGGAAACTCTTAGGTGGAAAACAGGACTTAAGGACCTGTACTAAATTCTAATAAATGGAACTGGATCAAACAGTAGGATCTTGAGAAACCATTCACAGGACAATTCCCAGAGGACAGGAGACACAAACAGAAAGCAAGAACTTTTAGGCAACGTCAATACTTCTCTAAGCGATGAAGGGATTAGGTAGAAGGGTAGTGCAATCTCAGAAGTGCCTATGAGCCCTCCTCCACCTGCTTCTTTTTCACACAGCTGCTTCTCAGACAACCTGCAAATGCACTGCTTACTTTTGCATTTGGACATGCCTACTATTACACCAGCCTGTGTACTGTCATGGTGCTGACGTAGAAAGCATGGGAATTTGAGCACAGAGGATTTCTCATGTTTCAGAGGATGGGGCTGTTTTGTTACCAAATATGTTTGGTGTTTTGGGTCCCTGTAGGATACCCCGCATCATACAACTGATGAGTGGTATGATGAGCACATCAATCAGGTACTCACATTATTGGAGTATTACCTTATTGCTGTTATTGACATTTTTCCTGTTGTAGAGATTACCCTAATCTATGTGTGCATCCAATGCTTCCACATATGAAAATGAAAATGAGAATGTGTTCATTTCTTTCGGACTCCTGTTGCACACGTGCATAGGTGCACTGAAGTTATAAAATGAGGTAGACTGTCACATTGCTTTTTGTGTGCTTTTCTTTGATTTAATGGCTTTTCAAGACTAAATAACATTGAACTAAAAATGAATACTATAGGCACCTGAACACCCATTGAATATGAGAGATGGCATTACAGGATGGACATTTTTCTTCCTGACTCTCTTTTAGTTCCTTTTTCACAGACTCTCCTGGTAATACTAACTTAAGTAGCTCACAAGGGTGTTGTGCAGATTAATTAAGTGCTAAGTATTATTAAGCGGACCGCAAGCCTAATAAAGTTTGAGTTGAACTTTTGAACCTATGCTGTTCATGTGGGCTCTAAATTAGCTAAACGAGCTTACAGAATATAGCAGTATCCAGATGAAACAACCAGGGTGAATTTAGGTATGTAAATGTAATTACTTGCCTTGGAATTTGGCCAAAACACCATGGACAGGGTACTAGCCATGTTCTTACAAAAGCAACTGCAGTTTTTTAATGACTACAGTAGTATACTTCGGAAGGATTTTCAAATTAAAGATGATTGGATTAAAGATGATTGAAGGTATATTTTTCAGGTTTTTGAAAATTCATCTTTAAATAAAACCATAAATATTCTGAGTAGAAGCCATGTGATTCTTTGCAAAAATGTTTTGACCAATCATAAAAATGGGGAAGAAAGTGAGGTTTTGCTTGAGATTTTTTAATCCAGAAAGAAAAATCATTTCAAGTTGTATTTTTGATTAAAAAAAAAAAAAGTAAAGAGCAATTTGACAACAGAAGCTATCTATCAGAAATAAATTTCACTGAAGAGAGAATGCCATGTCCAAGAGGGTGATTCAGTTTGCAAGTGTTTCATCTTGTCATGGTTTAGGCTGGATTGGCCAATGACAACAGATGCTCTCCCCCACCTCTCGTTCCAAGGAGAGGAGGAGGAAAGATAAAGAGATTTATGAGTTTAGAAGTAACGAAAATACTCTAATGGAATATTAATAATAAAATAGAATAAAATAAAATAAGAAATAATAAAATAGATACAAAACTGTATCAAGCTCCCAGGATGACGTCACCGGCAGGCACTACTGGCAATGCCTTTGTCCCTTGACTACAAAAGAAGGTAGGGATTCATTCATCTCATTCATATTAGCTATGAAAGTTATCTAAGTTTCATCCTGAAAAATAAATTCCTTCTATATTCAATAGAGAGAGACATTACCAGGAGTGACTCAGTTTATCTGTTTTAGATACTTGCCTAGGATGGGATGAATCTCCTTCTAGAGATGTCTGCCACCACCAACTTTAGAGATGACCATGTTGGACTAAGTGTCAAGCTTTCAGATGACTAAAGGCAGATGAAATGAGCTTCTCTTTAAAAACACTCTACGGCTAATTTAAGCATCTCACTTGGGTGTGCTCAGTTAGGATAAATGAATGTGTTCCTTAGTGTGGATGCCAGGGAAAGGTGCTAGCATAAGCAAAATGCATTCCAGTACTTGAAGGAGCATGAACTTTAGGGATGTAAAACATGATAGTTACTGGGACTTTAGGCCACCTTGGACAGAAGCATTTTTGTAATGGAAGAACTAAGTCAAAGTCTACTGTGGGACTTAGGAGACCCAAGTATAATTCCCAGGTTTGTGAATTATTATTTTTTTTAATGTCCTTTATTTCTTTGTGCTGTAACATTATCATTGTTTTAGATTATATATCTTGACATGGAGACTTAACCTTTATGTCTACCTATACAGGTTTTTTTAACAACATTTACAATGTTGGGTTTCAGATTTCATTTTATTGACTTTTATAATCTGAATCATAGCAATGGCATAGTCAGGCCACCAGAAGGTTATTATCTTCTGAGTGGAGAAGCCAGGAGCTGTGCATGTAAATTATGAGATCATCTGTAGTGTGATGCACTTAAGAACCTGAGCTTTTTAATAGGGTTTCTACACATAAAAGACTTCTGAGGACTTTGCACATGGTTATTGCAAAACCCAATCTAAGCATTCCTTCTCTTGTGCCTGAGCAGACAGATCTTTGCTTGGAAAAGCAAACAAGCAATGATCATCATTAGCATTTATTATCAGCTAGTTTGAACTTAGCACACTCTCTTTTAAGTATAAGTTTGACTAGCTATTTGGCATTCATCTCAAGGGTCTTCTTCCAAAACATGCAATAAAAATGAAATGTGTAATATTCAGAAAGTCTTCTTTTTCTCATGCACATATCTTTGTCCAAAATTTTTATTTTAAAGAAAATGAAAGCCTGGATCATCCCCATGAAATGCTGTTATATAACAGTATAGAGTTTGAAAGTGTACAGTGCACAGATAACACAGTGGGTTTTTTTAAAAAAAGGTTCCCACTGATGCCAAAATTTTGTAAGAATTTATTATTAAGTGAATTCAAGGTAAGTACACCCACCCACACTTTTTAGTAATTGTGTCACTTTCCTGAGAAATAGAAGCAATTTATTTTTTTTCTTTCTTTCTGTCTGCATTGCTGACTGTATGGCTCTCAGAAGACATTGCAAATACAGAATTTTACAGTAATCCAGGAAACTGTTGTGTCATTTTATAAATGAAGAAGTGGAACACAGTTGAATTAAGTCAGCCAAAGCCAAAAAGGAAGTTTTTGTAACTGAGGTCAAAATTAGCATCCAATTTTCAGTATTCTGGGGTACTGTTCAACCTATTATTTAGTTTATATATTATTTAATATATTATGTAGTGGGAGGTGTCCCTGCCCATCACAGGGGGGTTGGAACTAGATGATCTTTAAGGTCCCTTCCAACCTGAACCATTCTATGATTCTATGATTTTTTTATGATATCACTTTGATAAGGAAAAGGGTTTATTAAGTATTTCTCTTTCTCTTTGTGGGTCTCAAGAAGAGAGTGAGACAACTCAAAACACTTGATCTTAACCAGATTCAAATCAAGAACTTTCAGATGCAATTTATATTTTTAATTTGGAAGACTGGTGCATTTTTAGTCTTAGAAGAAACTATGGTAAACCAAAAGGGGAAAGGATATGTGGTAAGCAAGAATCTTTTTATTCAAAAGACTTTTTAGTCTTCATAAGTTTTAATAACAAATGAGAAAATTAGTGATATTTGAGCTGAGAGATTGGGAAAATTAACATAGCAGGCAGACTTGTCTTCTGGGAATGTTCACTTTCCCCTTAACATGTGATGATTCATATATGTAAGCTCTCCTTAACAAGTTGAAGATAAGCCTCTGCTAAAAATGAGTTAAGGCTTTGGTTTCTGCATGTCTTTCCAGTATTACTACATGGAGCAGCCTTCAATGGCCAGTGTATCTGAGCTGGCAGACCACTTTCTGTTGCTTTGTATGAACATAGAAACTGCCAAACCAGTTCAGCCCAATAGTCGGTTGTCCTGGTATCTTCTTCCTGACAGTAGCCAGTGTTAGATGCTTAGAGAAGCAGAATAAGATCAATGTTGCATGAACTGTTCTGGCTTTTGGCATTAATTACTTTAAGGACTTCCTGAACTAAGAAGTTTCATGTGGTCCATCCTGTTAAATAGGAACTCCTCTCCATCACTATAAGGAATCCTGGTTTGAATCCATTGGCTTTTCTGAACTGTGTTAACAACTTTCACAGTTTAATGCTTCTAGCGCAAAAAATGTATTTCCATTTGTTTGCCTTTTTTAACCTGCTGCCTGATTATCCGATGCAGCGACTGCTGTTTCTTCATTCTTCATTACTTTCTAGCACTATATCATATGCCACAGATGCTGTCTCTTATCCAGAGATTTATACATTGTTCATAGAAATAGTTTGCAGACTCCTCTAATTCCACAAAACCAGAGGAACCTAGAGCTGTTCAAAATTTAATTTTCAATTCTGCTGAAAATGTTAGTTGTGATTCAAGAAAAACAAATTAATATTTCTGTAGTTTTTGACTATAAAGACTGTTGTCATATTCACCTCTGCTTTTAGGAAGAAAGCAAAATTTATCTGAATCTGCCAAAAACAGTGGAGGAAGAAAAGCAGAGCTGTTGCAAAGGCAGCGCGGCTCCCCAGGTGCCTCAGCCCTGCAGCCCAGCTGGAGGGAAATTCGTCAAATTTCATCTTCTGCCAGAAACTCAGTTTCTACTGGAAATGGAAATTGTCAAGAGCTTTTCAGCTGGTGGTTGGCAGCTGACAGCTACTTCTGAAACAGATTTTTCCCTCTCCCCTGGAAATACCTTCACAAGGTATTTCTCACTTGTGAATTTTCCTTACAATATGAAAATTTTCCCTTTGCCTTTCCCTTTGCCTTTCCCTTTGCCTTTCCCTTTGCCTTTCCCTTTGCCTTTCCCTTTGCCTTTCCTTTTCCTTTTCCTTTTCCTTTCTTTTTTTCCCCTGAAAGACTTTCTGTCTTCCTTGTCTCCCGTCTGTAAGGTCTGGTAAGGCCTGAATGGAGAAGCCTTAGTGTAGAATTTCTATCAATTGTATTTTAGGCCATCATTTATCAAGTTCAGTTTTAAAGTGCCAAGAGATGGGGATTTGTTTAATGACATTTCTTTTCCCAGAGTGTCTTTGGTGATTTTCTTTCAAGCTCACTTTCATCCTTCCCTGCTAATTAAGACCTTTTGAGAGGAATATAAAAATTAAACTTCCACTGATACCTCATTCTTTGTGAAACTCTCTGCCAAGGCTCACTGCCTTTACATAAAATGTGATTCTTCTCTGAAATTGAGTGTACAAATTAATATATGAGATTCATTTTTTTTTTCCTTTCTAGCTCTACTTCTAGACGTCTAGCTACTTTCAAACAGTACCAGTCTATTAGAATAGTCTCAATGACAAATTCTTGGACTTGAGTAACTTTATAAATTGTTCCTGCAAAAATTAACAACTCTCATTATATCAGCTAATTACCTCGGTCTTGCTGTGTATTTTCTTATCATGATCTAATGTCTTACATAACTTAGTGTGCTAATTTTTCTGATTGATATTTATCTCAAAGATTGTAGAATTTGAAGACTGCATCTCTCATTTATTCTTAGAAGAAAAAGGAGGGAGGGGAAAAAAGGCCCAAAGGCACAGCTAAAGTCTTAGGTGCGCCTACGCAAAACCATTGAGCTTTCAGTTCTCAGATAATCCCAATCTTTAGTCCATTAGATTAAGCTGATTTGGTGCAGAGGTGAAGGCTGCATGAGGTGAGTTAAATTCATTGAAGAAATGCCATATCTGCTGTTACAGTGTGAGTTAAGGTGAGGTCAGATCTAGGTGCAGGTGTAAGAAAAGAGCACAAAAGGATTATATCCAATGCAGTGCTTGCCTCCAGGCATTCAGCAGACTTTCTTATTCTTCCTGAGGAGGATAGCGAAGCGAGGAGTTTTTATGTCAGACGAGAGCAGAAGTCAGGGTTGCACATATTTTTTGTCTTTTTACAACACAAAAATAACATCAAGGGACCTGTAGTAGATGTTCAAAAAGGGGTTATTATGTTCAAATTAAAACCTAAGCAATGCCGTTGTAAAAAGGGTTATGACCTTGCAAGCTGGACAGGGTTGAAGGGGGCAATCATCTATTTCTGAAGTCGGCCGAAGAGTCTCAGTGTCCTTGCAGAGGGTAAGAGGTCACCATAATTACATAGTTTCCTTTGCAAAAGACTTTTGTTCTCTAATGTGTTGACATGGCAAACAAAATTTCAGGAATTCATTTTAATTTCTAGACCAATTAAGTAGGCCAAAGTTTAGACTCAGATCTGAAGAGTTTTAGGTGTACAATGTATGAATATTTTGCTGAATTCTTCAAGATATTTTCACTGGCAATAAGTTCTTCCAGTGTTGTTTTTTTAATGATAACAGGTGTTGCTCATATGCTGCCTACTCAGTGAATGCTCTTCTCTTGAGATCTTCAGTTGGCCCATGCACTTACAACTCGGCTTCTTCAATAGGGAATTATAACTTGGGGCCAATTTAACTTGCCTCCAGGAGCTGTGCTGTTATTGAATTATTAGATATAATAGCACCATTAATGAGAGCCCTTGCTGAATGCTGTGTTGTGTGAGGTTTATGTTATGGTTTAATTTGAAAAGTTACCAAATGCTTGTGATAAGGTTGCAAGCTATACAGCATCACATGGGAAAACATTCTTGTTTGGATATAAGCTTGGTTTTGATTATATGAATTCTGAGTTCTGGACCACTTTCCACACCATCTGCAGCCAATCTGCATGGGCTGGGAAATTCAATCAGACATCTTGCCCATCTGTAAAACCAGAACTGCTCCGTTACTGTTTCACCCTAATTAATGGGGTTTATTTCATTTGCTTCTTTGTTTACTGCAAGCCCTGCTCTCTAAATCCCATTAGGAAGAGTACACACTAGATTCAGCACCTGATTAAAACACTTCTAGAAATATTATCTAAATTATCTAAAAAAAAAAATTTTACTTGATAAATTAAATATGTCAAATTGGGTGGACGTGGCACATACGGGAATTTATATATTTTGTAATTCCAGCCTTAAATTAAGTAACTGTTTCCAAAATCTTCTTTTAACATATTACAAATTGGTATTGCATGTACTTCTAGGAAATTTGATAATGTTGCTCAAAACAGGTACATTAAAATCAGCATTAGAGAAGAACAGAGCAGGGGATAGTAGTAGCCTAGAGAACAGCAGCCTGATTTCAAAGGATAAAAAAAGAATATTAAGATTTGGGGCTTGTGCTGCTGATTTCTATCAACTAAATATAAAAGACAAAGCTATTCAATCTGTTTTTCTGAGATAATCCACATTTTTTAGGCTATGCATTTTTATTAAGCATAGCAAAGATGCAGAGGGAGGAAGAGTGAGAAGATGGACTTGGGGCATTTCTATTACCATGTCCCAAAACCACTTTGAGAGACCTGAGCTTGCTCAGAAGCACCATTTGTTTTCTGAGCTGCTGCACAAACAGAATCAAAACCCAGCTGCCACTAGGTTAATAAAAACTTATGTTAATCAAACAACAGAAAATGTTAAAAGAAAACCCCAAAACATGTGCTTTGTCCTTTGGTTTGAATTGCAGCTATAAACTGGTTGCCAGTGACAAACAATTTCCATTTCTAACAAAAGCTCAGTTTCCTCTCTTCATTGTTCCATGCTTAGACTGAAAAACTTTCTGGTCGAGATCTTTTGTTGGGCTACTAAATCGATAGATTTGTAAAACCAGAGGAAAATCCCTTCAGCTATTTTAGAATCATAAAATGCCCCCCACCCACACATCTTTCTAGTCCTTGATGATCTTGAAAGCTTGTGGTTGAGGGGCTACAGTCTCTGGAGAGAGCAGGTCAGGTGTGGGCAGCTGAGTTTTAAGAAGTGTTTTATGCAGGGATTTCATTATACGCACATAAAGCCAGAGAAAATCCTTTCCTAGGTCAGGCATCTGACCTAGGGTTACAGGATGTGATTATTTTTGTGCTCTTCCAGATAAAGGCGCTGCTTAAGCACCCGTAGTTTGGAAAGGGCCCTTGGGGACCGGCAGCAGGCAAAACCTGCCTGTGACACGAGACCCGCACCTTCTTGCTGTGACTCTGTCTGCTCCACCTTAGCCAGACACAGAAAATTGGGATTTTAAGTACGAGATACAGGCTGCAGCCCGTTTCCCAGCATGCGTCCATACACCCCCTCTTCCTTTAGAGGCTTCTTTCTTCACTAAGCTCCATAGTGTGGCTTCTGCAGAGCTAAACCTTTAAAGCAAAAGATGAATGGGTCTAATACAGATTTTCAGTGAGTCCAAAAAAATAAATACTGTTTTAATGAGCTCTTTTTTGGACTTTCAGCTCCTTAGGGCAGCTATTTCCCCTCGTGAATGTCTGGAAATTGCTAAGCACTCTGCGGTCACTACGATCAACAACTAATGAATAAAAATGATGGTGATTATATCACAAGAACCAGGACTCTGAAAAGCTTTAATCACAACAATGTAACAGATTAATTAGAATGTCCAAAAAACAGAAACAATGCATCTGATTTTGAGATGCTTGAGTGGGAATTTTCACAAGTGTACAGAGGATTTTAATAACATGGCAAATCAATTATATTTATAAGAGGTATAATAATCATAAATACATAGTAAATGTTAATGCCAACTCTGATATAATGCCTTACGTCAGTAGATCTCAAAGCACTTTATAAAGAAAATATTCATTAGCATCATAATGAAAACCAAATTAGTTTTGCTAATTTGCATTATGTGCAGGGCTGTATGATCAGGCAGATAGTTGTGTGTGCAGGTGGGTCAGTAATTTAACTTATTTATTGGGGTGTAGAAAGTGAATAATGGGAGCTGAAATGTTTTGCAGGCCTAACAAAGAAAGGAAAAGATGAAAAAAAGAAAATGCTCTGGTTTTATGTGGATACGGTAAACTGCAGCGAATAAAAAAGGAGCAGTTGGGCTTTGCCCAGCTTTAAATTGCCTATAACGTACTTCTAAAAGTTATGAGGTTGTATATGATTAAGCAATTGACTTCACACATGTGCAATGGAATATTCTGCCCTGTTTTCAGTAGTTTATTCACCTGGGGCATGTGGAGTCCTGGTAAATCCATTTGCAAGACATCACGGAAGCAGCATTGGAGAAAAACTTTTGAGAATGGCAATCCAGAGGGACTGCTTATTTTCTGTTTCCTGAAATATACTTAGATTTTTTCAGTTTGACCTAAGATTTCCTATGCTTACCCACAGAGGTATGGTGTATGTCTATGGAACATATAGTGCAGAAACTTTGTCTGAAGCACTGGAATCACAGAAACACACTCTGTCACAGATATGCTTTAGAGAAGTGCCTTGTATTCCGGTCACATGTTTTCCAAAGGAACATTTTTATGCTGGGAAATGCTATGTCACTTTTCATTTGGGAATAGGGTTTGCCTGTTATTCTTTTTCAAAAGCTTTTTCTTTTTTTTTATTTTTATTTTTTCTTAATCTCAGACTGGTTTTATTATTGTACATTTAATTTGGAAACTCAAAAAGTTGAAAACAAAGCAAAAAAAAAAAGTATTGATTTTGTTGAAACTATATTCCAGTAGGTCGAAAATAGCATCTCGTCTCTTAAAATTTCCTTTTGTGGAGTATTATGAAATTAACTTTTTTTTTTCCTTTGTTTGTTTTTTTTCCCCAATCTGGAAGAAAATTGCATAGAAGACTTGTGGAATTTTCCATGAAGTTAAAGCTCCAGCCTATTAGCTCCCTGGTCTAGGCATCCAAGTGAGAAATTTGGAGTGAATGTATTCAGACAATTAAGCTTCATTTTCTGATCTCTAATTGCACACACACAGAGGGGTTTAATTTAAACATGAGTTCCTTCAGTGCTAGTAATTGTGTGACCTGTTGTTTGACCCATATTTTTATTGAACAGATCTTTGTTCAGGACTTCTTTGAGAATTGTTCGTCCGAGCTCTTCGTAACACACTTTCTGCTTGGCCTTACTCACAGTTCCCAGGTTTAAAACCATCCCCATCCTAAACTCAGTTTTCTGTGTGACACCTCATGCCATGGAACATCTCTCTCCAAGTCCCTTTGCTTGAAGAAATTGGCAGCTGTAACTCATAATCTCTTCATATAACTGGGAGAAATCACTGAAAGCATTTTAGGGATACATAAGGACTGTGACCCTAAGATTACATTATAAATTAATTTAATAGGTAATATTTATGGACCTTAGCTCGTAATGACTGGGTTTTTTTCCTTCAGCAGCTGTGTGTTTTACTCTCTTGTGCCATATGCTGTTATTTTCACCTACAGAAGTTGTGATTAAAATGCTGTCCAAAGAGAATGATGTCCTTTCGCATAGGTTTGTGGCCACTCTCCATCTGGAGGTCTCAGGGAGACCTACAGCATCTCCATCTGGTACAATATTGTATCTCCTTGCTCAACACAGATGGAAGAGGGAAAAGAGTTTCTACTGATCAAACTCATATGAAGGCTGAGGAAACAAGAGATTTGAAAGCATTCAGATAGTAAGGAGCCCTTCAAGAAAGATTAGGGAAATTCTTCAGACATTTATCACAAACTATCCTCCAGATGCTCACTCCAGTCTATCAGCATCCCCTGTTAACTCAAGCCAAATCCCTTTCATCAAAATCCTGACTTGGCTAGCTCTTCGGAAAGCAAAGACAAATAAATGGGGTGAAGGCATTGAGTCAAACAGTGACATGTGATTTTCCATATTGTTTAAATGCTTGAACTTGCATGGTGCGGTTTTGCCTGTGCCCCCTCCCAGTGTACCGGATCATGTTTGAACAGGCCAGGGGCCATACCAGATGATAGACAGTTTTTCCAAGCCCATCCTGTTGTGAAGGGTAATGAAATTCAGCTGGTTGGACATCAGCTGTGCATGCACTTGCCCTCAGGGTCAGAGCTCAGGCCCTGGCCCTGTCTGCTTTTCTGCTGCAGACACAGCCAGGAAGGCCACATGTGTAGTGAAGGGGCTAATTTGCAATGCAATGAGATTTTATGGACGCCCTTTCAGGGTCTCTATGCCTTAACTCCCCATTCTGCAGGAAGGAAAGTCTTCTGAGACCACTTGGAGGTGGGGGCGAATCTACTGTGGGATGGACCATGTGTGAAGGAGTGCCATAGAGAGCCTGAAATAGATTGTCTGTCTTATTCTCATTTTTCCTGGATGATTTAAAATGATACAGAATTGGTTTCTCCCAGGGCTTTCAGGAGCCCACAGTGGCCTGGATGCTGAGCATACTTGCTTCTACTTGAAGCAGTTATGGGTCTGCTCAGGCTGGAGCCCCTGCTGTTGGCAGGCTAATGTCATACGTGTCTCCTGTGAACATGCCTCCATTGCTGCTCTCCTTAAACACGGACAGGTCATGCAACCCCAGCTGAATGTGGTCCATGAATGTGGCCTATTCTTAGCAATTTTGGGGGGATTCCACGGCTATCAACAGCACCAGAGTGAACTGACATACTTAACGCCCATTTCTTTGCAAGGGGCTGGATTAAGAGCGGTGCTGGGTGCTTCCCGAAAGGGAGCAAATATGCTCTGAGAAGTCAGTGGGAGGTGAAAGACCTCAGCATCTCTACGACTGGGCCCAGCATGGTGCAGAAAAAACCACTGTTTCCTACTAGTATGTACCTAATTGTATTGAATTGTAGTACTATTTCTACAGTGAGATAAGTTAATGAACCTCAGCTGATTATGCCCTAGTTTACTTAATAGTTCACATTATTATTTAAATGTGAAGCAGTAAGTATGCCAGCCTATAATTGTTTTTACTATTTCTCTTTTTTATTATAGTGCATCTGTAGTATGTGGTTTAATTATGTTTTACTCTATACTCTCTATGTAAATGAAGAGAACGGTCTCTTTTTTTGTCGTACATGCAAGAACAGCATTAGGGAAGGATTAGCAGCCGAATGGGTGAGATCCAGGAGTGGGAGATGGGGAAGATGCAGCAGGCAATCTGTGACTAACCTCGACCAAGCCATGTGGGCTGCGTTTTCTGAAGCAGGAGACCAGAGATCAGAGCACCGAGCAGCCCTCTGCATATTTTTTTGTGTGAGAGGCTCTTCTCTGCTGCCGAGGAAAACTGAGCAGCATGGTGTGAAACAGAGATACAGCTGTGAAATGGCTACAGATTTAGAAGTTAATGGCTAGTTTTTCAGCCCTGCTGAGTGCCCAGAGCTCCTGTTTTCTTCAGGGGAGTCGAAGCTGTAGAAAATCAGGCCACTGCTTTAGTTGCCTAAATAAAGATTTAGTTTCCTGGCTGTTATGAGCCTCAGTTCCAGCATACCCGTAAAAAAGGATAACAGTCCTCTGGCAAAATATTGCTGCTTAGAAATGTCACAGTTGTTCCTTCACCACAAATCGCATCCACCTGGAAACTATTTGGGAAGAGCAGGGAGAGCATGGAAACCTGCCTGCCATCAAAGCACGGGCCTCTGCCGCTAACCCTGGAGTGACAGGCTTAGCACAAACGCCTCTGTTGGATCATTTCTGGCTCTGGAGCTCTCAGGTAGTAGCATCCACGTGTGTTCTAGTCTGTTGTCTTTGGGCCAGTGCTGTCCTATCTCTGACTAATGAGTGGTGTTAGCCCGCAGGCAAGTTTCTGAAGCTAGCAGTATTTTACCTTGCGGTGTAAGCAGGAGAGAAGTTGAGGTCCATATTCATAATCCCGTGACTGGCGTAAGGCAGAGGGGGTGCCTGGCAGCAGGAGGGGAGGGTGGTGTAGAGACATGCAGAGCAGACGGAGAATGGAGCCCTGTGGGACCACCAATGAGAAATACCCCAGGCTCTCTGTCAGTAACTTTTGTACAGGCCTTCAGCTGAATAAATCCCAGAAATGCTCTGAGACTTGCCTGACAGAATCTTACAAAATTACCCTACGTCTTTAAACATGAGGGAAAATAGTCTGCATTGATTTTTTGTATTTTGTGGTTAATATACTGTATGTCACAAAATTAGTGGCTGTGTTGTAATGTACGTACACAAGTGGGGAAAATAAAAGTAGAGAGAATATTCAGCGTTAATTAGTGCTTCTTAAATGCTAGGTGCTTACATATGCAACCATAGTGGAGCATTGCTGTACATGACGACTACTACCATTATCTAACAGAGTATATTTCTCCTCCTGGAGATGAAGTCTATCTAACGAGTCTAAAATCGTATAAATATGCCCAGTGTAATAAGGCAGACTGGGCTGAAAGGCAATCTGCATTTCAGTTGTTTCACAGCATTCATAATGTGGGGAAGCTGATGAATTTTAGACTAACTTTTTCACTGCCTGACACATGACTTGCATTCCTTAGCTTATTTTTAAAAAGGACGCACATGAAATCAAAAGCTGATAGGACGCCGGTTGTTTTGCCTTTCTCCTGCTCTCACCAAATACCTGTTTTGTCCTCAGTGTATATTATTATAATTTATTTTCTGCTTATAAGTCATCCAGTTCAAGTCCAGTTTATGCTATAGAAAGAATGATAGTGCAAAAATATGAAACATTTCCTTAGTTTTTTATCACTATGATTCTAGTATTAGAAGTGTGGCCTCTGCCTGGGACTGCCATCTCCTGCTCCTCTGTCTCAGTGACCGGTGTCTTCTGATCCTTTCTGTTGTACCAAATCTATCTGATCGCACAAACAGAGCTTCAGAGGACACCGACAGCTATTGTCAAAAATCCAGGTTCCAGTTGCAAACGGGTTTTATGAAGTCTGACATGAGGGCTCACACTGCCTTACTGTCCCCAGCTTGTCAGAGCAGGCAATAGGCATTTTTCTCTATTTTTATCAGAAAACAGTAAATTCAAACCCAGCAGTAACTGCTGCCAACCCTACCTGCTGCACAAAGATGATTGTTTTCAGTTAAGAGTTGTTTTGCAGGAGGAAAATGAGAACTGTAATCACATACTTCTGGAGAGGGAGAGGAGAAAGGGAGGGAAGGGGTCCTGAGGAGCAAGATTACAAAGAATTACTGTCCAACAGAAAGAGACTGGTGTGCTACGCTGGAAGCACAAGAGAGATCGCTACTTTGTTGGGTCACAGCAAAAAATAAAGATGCGTTAAACAGACTTCAGATTTTGGGTTGCCTCCATTTTTGACCTCCGCAACTGGGATGACCCCAGGAATGCAGAGTTTTTAAGGCTGGTTTTGCAACTTTGGAGGAAACGCCTCTTTGGACATGTGAAAATGGAACTCTCTGAAGAAAGAGGGAGAGTTGCTTTTTGACTTGACTCATATTCTTAGACGTTAAAGACACCTAATGAAATATAACAAAAAAGCAAATATCTTTCCACATCTATTTCTATTGCAGCACAGTTCTGTAGTCTGGGTATAATAGAAATGCTTGGGAAAAGGCGCCCTTTGATTGTTACTTCAGGGTTTTAAAGTGACAAGCTGTAAGGGGTAAAGACTGTCGCTTTGATCTTAAAAAGCTTGAAAAGAGGGAGCTTTATTCTGTTCAAATAATTTCGGGTAATTGTAAGTAATCCGAATTGAGTCTGAAGGCTGCAGGGCTTTACATAAGTGATTCGCATTTGAAGAGGTTCTGAATAAACATGAATTCAGATTTCAGGAGCCTCTTTACAATATTAGACACTCTCAATAAACTTTGGTTAACCCTCTCAGGCTGAGGCAAGAAATAGCATACTCACTGTGAAATAAGCATCAGCCCGCAGGAGATGTGATGACGGGGGCTAGAAGGATGGATGAAAAGGCTGTGGTTGCGCTGTGTATTACTGCTCGCCAGGTCTGCAAAAGATGCTGCCCTTTCTTTTGCACCTCGGGAATGGACAAGTCAAGGAGAATTATTAAATGAGCTAGTGTCAGCAGGAAGCATGAACTCGGGAGCTTTGGAGAGCCTTGTCCTATCGAGATTTGTGGCAATAAGAAATATCCACTTCACAGAGACAGGTGTCCATAGAGTCATAGAATTGCCTAGGTTGGAAGAGACCTTTCAGATCATCGAGTCCAATCATCAACCTAACTGTGACGAAAACCATCACTAAACCATGTCGCTAAGCGTTACGTCTACCCATCTTTTAAATACCTCCCGGGATGACGATTCCACCACTTCCCTGGGCAACCTGTTCCAATGCTTGATAACCCTTTCAGTGTAGAATTTTTTCCTAGTATCCAGTTTAAACCTCCCCTGGCACAATTTGAGGCTGTTTCCTCTTGTTCTATAACTTGTTACTTGGCAGAAGAGACTGACCCCCACCTCCCTACAACTTCCGTTCAGGTAGTTGTAGAGAGTGGTAAAGTCTCATGATACTGGTGCTCAGAACTGAATGTCTTGTGCACGCAGCCTGTCTGCAGCTCTGCAGTCCTGAGATCAGCCATGGATCCAGTTTTCAAACAACCTGATCTCTGCTGGACACAAGGCCTTTGCGTCTCGGGAGGCTTCATGAAGCTGATTAAAGGTCTTAAAGGTCCCTTCCAACCTCAACAATTCTATGATTCTATGATTCTATGATTCAGAGAGATAGGCAGGGAGAAACTGTGCTTCAGCCATAAATACTTTTACAGAGTTGGTCTTGAAAACTTGTCAGCTGTGGAAGGCAGACACCTGTTCTCCATCAACAGAGTCACTTCTGGACTCTCTGAAGGTAAAGACTAGACTTGCTATAAAGAGGCATTTATCAACACTTAATGCTCCTGTTAGGCTGGACATACTAAACAACACACGTGCAGGAACACTGAACCTCTTGCTGGTGCTGAAAGACTTTGCTTTGGCATACCTAGCTGCCAGTGTGGTCCCCAGCTCTACGGAAGGCACCAAGGGTCCTATTACAATGTACTAGGAGAGTTAGTGTCTGTCTGGAAGGGAGAGAGAGATACGTATGTTGGCTCAAAATGAGACATGGACTAATTCTCATCCACCTGGAGAGGGAGACATCTAAGACAAGTTTTGTTAGATATCTACAAAAACATGAGTGTTACGAAATAGATAAACATAGTGTGTGATCATTTGCTTTTCCAATATGAGATTTAGGGGGCATCAAAGGGAAACCTGCAGATAAAACATGTTGTTAAGCTGTAGAACTCCTTGTCAAAGGATGTCATGGATGCTGCAAGATTTAATGAGTTCAACATGGGGTTAAACAATTAACTGAAGGTATAGGAAACCAGAGGCACTGCCTCTGTTTTGTAAAAATCTTGAGATGAAAATTGGCGGAGACTGGGAAGCTATATTTAGGGAGATATTTCCTTTTTTGCCTTGTTTTTAAAATATTGCCTGGGCGTCCATTTCTGTTTTACTTTGCTTTCTCTTGACCACTTCTAACCCTCATGAGGAAGCATCCCTCTCAATGGTTTCTGATCCAGTATCGGAGATGCTGCCTGTTGGACTCTGGGATGGTGCTAACTTTGCCAGAAGATGTCGGGAGGCTCCAGCTGACACACCACAGCTTGACCAAGCAGCTGCATCTGCCATGTTGAGTTCCGGAGAGGGAGAAGGGCCATGGTGTTGAGATGAAAATGTGTGAAAGACCTGTGCCCAGCCAATGCTGGGCTCCTCTGGGGCACAACACAGAGTCTCAGAAGTGGCTGTAGGGTACAACAGGCTGCACGTCATCTCTTGAGTAAGGTTTTCACATTCATTGGTGACTTTTTCTTTTTAAGATCTGTGACAAGTTCTAATTTCATTCTTAAATAACTTTATTTTTAGAGCATTTTATTTCTTTATTTATCCATTTATTTATTTAATTAATTTTGAAAATATGTTCGTCTCCTCAAGTTTTCTAGAGATGCCAAACACTTCCAAATCAGATGAAGCACACATCAGGGATTCCCAGCACAGCAGCTATTTTAATTCAGTTCTACACTTGAAGATAATGAAAATAACTGGTGGCTGGGAATTTGAATCTGGTTGTAAGGTTTTCAAAGAAGAAAAGCTAGCTTTAGTGCCCTGGGGAAGAGATTCCAAACTTTCTCTATTGAGTCCAAGAAAAAAAAGATTTATCATTTTTCTTCAGGTTGAAACTGTGCCCCTAAAACCAAATTTGTAGATATTGGTATAGAAAGGGGGTGGGATTTTTAATATGAGTTTGGTCTTTATCCACAAAAAGATTTTTGGAGCTCAAATTTTAAAGTAAACAGATCTGATCTTTTCTGGGGATGTTCAGATGTTCAGGGTGGATGTGCAGGGGTTAGGCATGGTAATGGCTAAAGGTAGAAAATATGAAGAGAAAAACCGACACCACTATTCATCTATGTCTGCTTTCCTAGTTTGATGCAATTCAAAGTTGAAGAGTTTGATTTGAATCATCACTCATACAGACCCAGAGAAGCACTAAAGTGTTTTAAATGAAGCCAAGCATTTATAGAATACTCAAAGTCAATTGCGCTGTCTCAATTTGAGGGGCAGTAATTTACTAAAATAACATTAACTCAATCTCTTGAAAATATCTGGCCATAATCTAATGTTTCTCCTTGTTTGCAGCCTTTAAATCAAATCTAGACAGATAAAAAAGGCATTTAAGGCTCACTGAACAATATTTCTGGGTGCCTGCAAATTCTGTAGTTACTACAATATGAATCAAATGGGAAGACAGGGTGAGAAGGCACGTCCTGTGAATAGGGCAGGGAGCTTTCCACTGGACTTTCTACTGAATTTTATATGCTGTAAAATAGTTGGAGAACATCTGATTTACACTAAGAAACAGGTTCAAGAGGAGTTTGTGAAATATGAATGGAAAACTGAATAGATGAGAAAACAGTCAGACTAAAGTCATTGTTTGAAGAGGAATGGTTTGGAACCTGGGCGTCAGTTGCGCTATTTCTCCTTCAGCTGCAGCTGCTTCAGAGTGAACATGCAGGAGGATGAAACGGGCACATTGAAGAGAGATGGGTTTGGATCACTGAATCAGAGACCATGCATGTGTCTGTCTGAACTGAAGACAAACTAGCAGACTGGAGGCAGGCTATTGCGCAGCATGTGTATTTTGCTCTTCAGCTCACCTGTTTATGTTATCTATTAAAATATTATAATTCTATACTAAGCTAATTATCAGTCTACAGCTTGATGATATTCGAGTATCATTCAGTGCATCAGAAAAAGACACATCTGTTTTCTTAAAATATTTCACACTTCATTTCAGAAGTTGCCAATTTTTTATGTATTCTCAAGGGCATTCTCATTACAGTTAAATTTTTGTCTGTAATGTCAAGAATAGGAAAGGAAATTTCCTTAGGATTCAAATGATGCTTACAAGGTGATTTTCACTCACATTTTACTGACTGTCAAACTTTATTTATGATATTTTTCTTGCAGAAGAACCAAACAATGACTGTCATGTTAGCCATCAAATAAACCCAGGCCTTGTTAAAGGATAAAGAGTCTGAAAAGTGCCTATGGCATGGAGTTACTGTTTTCCCTCTGAAATCTGGTCTGAGAGTTACTAAACCTTGGTGGGTCACTTTTATTATTATAACACATTTTAGAACTCTAGAATGTCTTAATACTTCAGGCTGTTAATGCTGTGAGGGTAAGCCTATGTAATACAATATTTAAAACATATAAATAAAGTTGCACCTGAGCTCTTAGAAGAAAAAAGGGTGTTTGCCCTCATGCCCTAATCAAAATCCAGCTAAATTGACTGCACTAGGGCTGGTTTAATTTACTGAATTTGCTGGAAATATCTTTGTTTCAGCTCTACATGCGGGGTGACAGTGGTGCTGTTTCAGGTGTGCGTGTGTTGTCTCTCTGTGTGCTATGCAACATCATTGTGCAAGAAACATATTTGCTTGTGGGTAAAATTGAAAGCTAGACTGGGAACAGTTTCATAGCTTGTTGTCTAGAAGTGCACAAGCATTAAGGGTCTATATTGGATTCCAGCACTTGCACCAATTTATTTTAAAGTATTTATGCAAAGAGAGGACTTTCTTCACCTTCGGCATGTGACATGCCATGATCAGTGCATCTTAATTCTATGAATTGCCTTTAAATCCCTGTGGAATCTAGGCTGTAGAACTGATAGTCTCCTCTCTCTCAATCAGCTCTCTCAACATTTCCAAATTTTTTGGTTTTCATAGCTGAGGCTTCTGTTAGTTTGTAGTTTTCCATTCTTTGGAGTTTGGTGTCAGCATGTCAGAACTTTGACTTTGAGTGACTGTAACTGACGCACTTTTAAAACTTCTTTGTGCCATAACAGGCACCTGTGTGCACATAGCATTCCGGTCATTCAAGGGAGATGGTCATAGTGGGGTTCTGTTTTCCTTTAATTCTGAGAATGCTCATTGTACACTGTTGGACCCTTGCACAAAATAGAAGTCATCTTGGTATCTGCTTCACCAAATTCACAAATACCACTATGGGTATGATTTTTATCACTAAATTTAAAGTTCTTCATGCATCCACCCTAATTTAATTCTCAGTGCTTAAACCCGGGAGTGTATATTCCTTTTACTTTCAATGGACAGTCATACATATCCTCTAGTCACTTGTGTTAAATGATGACACATTTTACATAACCAGTGACTGGCTTGTAAAGGACAGTGCCTTTTTGTATGTGAGGTATTGTATTTGATTAACTGAATGTCTCATAAATATTATGGATGAGTTGCAAGGTGAGAAGGGAGACAAAAAGGATGAGAAATATAAAAAGTAAGATAAAAAGTGAATTTTTTGGTGTTTGTACTTTCAAAGCTTTATTTATGAAAAATATACTGATGAAAATCAGACAAAGCATGGATAGAAGGGATTGGGAGGGCAGTAAAATATGAAAGTACAATAGAAAAAAAAATCTGTATTCTTCGTACTCCCAATATTTCACAGTTTAAAGTTTAATTCACAGTGATATTTCTTTAATGTTCTAGTGGCATTTATGGTTGGCCATCTGAGGGCAGAATATGGCTTCCGCTATACACATTTTTGCCATGCAGATAAATCAGATTAGATTTTTCTGAAGAAAACTAGAGGTCTTCTCCCTTCTATAGGCCTGTTCTCCACTTACATGCTAAGTATTTTCTACATTCCTGTGAGTTGTTAAGGATTATAATATACATTCTTGTCAAATAAACTCACCTAACAAAGAATAAACTGTCATCTTAAAAGCTCATTCTCATTTTTAGCTGTTCCTTCATATTACCATAGAATCACGGAATGGTTTGGGTTGGAAGGGACCTTTAAAGATCATCTAGTCCAACCCTCCTGTCATGGACAGGGACATCTTCCACTACATCAAGTTGTTCGAAGACCCGTCCAACCTGACCTTGAACACTTCCAGGGATGGGCATCCACAACCTCTTTAGGAAACTAGTTCTAGTGTCTCATCTTAAAAATTTCTTTCTTATGTCCAATCTAAACAAACCTAGTCTCTTATGACTATATTCCTCCCTTGTGCAGATGTGCACCAGTGGAGACCTAAAATTATGTGCTTTAATCTAGGCTTGAATACCACCCTGACGGTCAGAAGAAATTGCTAATTAATCCAGTAGATTCTCCGTAGTACTTTAAAACAAGCTGGGATGTTACTTCTTCAGAAAAGTTTAATCAAAATAGTTACAGAAGACCTGTTACAGAAACAACTGGACAAAATTCCATGGCATGGGTTATTCAGTGTTCAGATTAAATTACACTATTGATTCTTCCTGGCCTCAAAATCTTATAAACTATAAATTATACAAGTTACATGATTAGATATTGTAAGAATGAAAAACTATGAAATATGATATGATACAAAGTAATTAAGAAAACTATAAAAGTTATTTAATGGTAAATGAACTATAAGAATCTTACTTTAAGACAATGGAGAACTTTACAGAAGAAAGTTCTCTTCTTTGAGAGAAAAGTTCTCTTCCACTTTAATTAATTCTGATTGCATCAATACATATTTTGGCAGTTTTATAAATTGCAGCTGTCTCTTTTATATGTAATCTGTAAATACTTCCTCTCGAGGCTTTGTGGTTTTTTATGTAAATAGCTCTTTAAACATGCATAAGTATGTAGGTATTTCAGATCCATTTTCCACAGAAGTATATATATTTAAAAGATATTTTTCATTTCTTTTTCTTTGCAAAATACCAGTACTGCACAGGGATTGACAACTTAGTGGAAATTTCTAATCAACTTCCACACATGTTCGATGCCAGTGGAGCTTTGGCAGGTCCTTTACAGGTCAAATATGAAGAGCACTCTATATGGAAAAGATGTTTTAAATCTCTAGAAAACAGCCAATTTAAAACAGGTTTCCTTGGGATTACATGAAGCCATGGTGGCAAGTCATGCTTCACTGTCCAAATTTCAATTCTCTGTCTTCTCCTGTTGAGCCATCAGAAGTATTTTAGAAGGTTTGCAAAAATCCTGTAATAATAAAACACAGGTTTTGCATCCCTAAAAGTAACAACTGTTTACATTCAGGTTTTGATAGCCATTTTACAGCTGTTTAAGAACAGATTACTTCATTTGTAAAGGTTAAATTTATAAACTTGTCATAATGAGCTTTAGGAATGGAAATGTAGGTGCGATATTAACTTCAGGCATCAATACAGACCATATATAAAAATTAAATTCCAGATGGCGGCCCATTCAAAATGCCAACTTTCCACACAACATAATGGTGCAATGTTTTATTAGCATAAGACACATGACTGATGAATCAGGACCTATAAATTTTTATTTGAAGGAAATGGAACTCAGAATTTTGTGTTTATTATGTGTTTCCACTCCATTGTCCAGGGTGAGATGCAGCTGAGAACAAAAAGCACAGTCCCAGTGCTTAAAGTCTATGGAAAAGACAAGGGCAGGTGCCCATAAACACTGGACGGCACCAAGAAGTACTGAAATAATACTTACCGTCATGATCAGGACATAGTAAGTTGTATAGAAAACACATTGTGGCATAACTGCTGACATTTTGTGGGCACCACAGCAAACTAAGGTCTTACAGTGATATTTACAGAAGAAGAAGGAAGTGGACAAAGGACATTATGGTTCCTTTGAAGTGTGGTGCCACAGTTCTCTCCAAAACTTTCAATTCTGAATAAGTGCTAGAAAGCAGGAGAAGGACAAAGACTATTTAGGGTACTGGGGGTGAAGATGGGCAAGTGACAGCATGGTACCTCAGCTAAGGGATTCACGTGCTGGTGCTCTGAGGAAATGACAAATTAGTCAATAATCATTGCAGCAGCAGGCAAAGTGACCCGAACCCTGTGTGAAAGGCTTCTGTGGTAGCTCTGATGGGAAAGCAAAACTGTGGCAAGAGTCAGAGAATCAGATTACACTGAATGTAGCGTAATCCTCGATGGTATTGGAGGTGGAGGAAACTTGATTTCTTTCCTCTTGTTTCATTCTGTTCTAACTTTTAGACTAAATCTAGTTATCAATATTAATGTTATGCTAGTTTTGTGTTATATATGAGAATATGCACATTAAATATTTAGTGACTGATTAGAAAAATGAGTACTTAAATATTTAGACTTGGATGCTTAGATTTCTAAATTTGAGATAGTCAATACAATGAAGAGTGAGCTTTTCCTCTCAGGACAAGTGTTTGACCTTGACAGAGCCTCTAGATAGCCTCTTCTTCTCTGGTGATAAAAGAGAGTTCAGTGTGGCTGGCTGATAGACATCCCGTTTGCCAACACAAAACTCAAGTGAGATGCAATAATTCAAAAGTTAGAATCATAGAATCTTCATGGTTGGAAGGGACCTTTGAGATCATTGAGTCCAACCATACGCACACACAAAAAAATCTCTACAATCTCTGTCACTAGAGCATGCCCTGAAGTGCCAAATCTAGGCGTTTCTTAAACACCTCTAGGGATGGTGACTCAACCACCTCCCTGGGCAGGCCGTTCCAGTGCCTGACCACTCTTTCAGTGAAGTAATTCTTCCTACTATCTAATCTAAACCTCCCCTGCCGCAGCTTCAGACCATTTCCTCTGGTCCTGTCATTATTCACCTGGGAGAAGAGTTGTCTCTCTTAACCAAGTAAGAGTTCTCTTACTTGGTTTCTTTTAGACCTCTTGTACTGTGTTAGAGTTTTCATCTTGATTCAGGATAATTCCTTGTTCTCTTTTTTTTTTTTTAACTCTCCCTAAATATCAATACTGCTGACAGATGAGAAATTATTTCTCAAGCTTCTTTCTGGGGGAAAAAAAAAAAAGTTTTGCTCATAACTCATCTGTGAGAAGTCATGAGTCAAAAAGTCAAACAAGAGCACTGCTAAACTGAAAGACCTTGAGGAAGGGTACTATCTACTTTCTACTTGCTTTTATATTCAATGCTTAGTGGTCCATAATCATTACTGAGTTATGTTTTGCCCATTGTCTTATACAGAAGGAAAAAACCACTAATTTTCTCCTACTAAGAAGAAATTGTAAATAGGAGAGACGTGATCTGTAACTTGATGAACATTTTAAACTCACATGGCTTGTCAGTGCAGCCCAAAGTGGTGTTTCCTTCTGTTTTTGTCCCCAGCTGTGCATTTCTACTGTTTCCTATCTACTAGAGCTGAAACTGAAGTGTGAGTCAGCTGGTCCAGCTGATCTATAGAAAACTAACCAACCACACACACAAACAAATGAACAAAACAGATTTCCATGAAACTTCCTTGTAGATCTAAATCCTTAAGGGTTTTATTCGATCTCACATGGGGAGGGAGATATAATTCACAGTTGATGGTGTGGAGTGAGGAGAAAGGAGAGGAGGTCTCCTGGCAATGACCTGAAGTGCCACTGGATTATGTGCAGTGTAAAATACCACAGATATCCTCTGGATGAATCAAAACTCATTCACAGTCCCTCCAAGTTCCATATCCTCTCTGTTTGACTATTCCCATGATTTATTTTCATAGGAGTTTTGGCTGGAGATGAAGGTTCTTTCAGTGATGGGAGTACTTACTGAAGACAATGCAGTACTGTTTGATTTCCTGGCACCACGATGACCTCTCCCTGAATTTGCCTGTCTCTCCATGCTCCTGTTACCACAACATGATACTTTGCTGCCTTGTGGACCTGTCATAAAGACATGTTCAGTAAAGACTGGTGTTCAGACGTTGCTGAGTATGTGACTTCATAGGTGTTGGACGCCCACATTTAACCTTCAGTGTGACTTACTTGGCAGCATCAAGGATCAGATTCAAATTGTAAAGCTCCACTTGCAAATCCCTAGCCCAAGACTTTACGTAATCTCAGGTTGTTGTAATACATTCTCTGGTACTCAGACAAAAAATCAAAGAGAATGGTTAACGAACAATGCTTGTAGTCAAGGGAGACAATGCATTCCTAACAGGGAGGTAAGCACAATAATGATAGTTAATGCTTAAAGTAAAGCTATAACCATAATAACTTTATTATCTTTTCCTCTGGAGCGGCAATATCTAAGCTCTGGGTTACTTTCCCTTCCCACATCCTTTTCAGCTGCACTTGAAGATTGTTAAGTGTCTCTAGGTAGCAAAGCCAGAGCTCATCATTTAGTGAGGGCTTAGGTGCCTCCTCTCCCTTAGCCACGTACTGTTCCCTGCAGTTTTAGGCTGGCCTTTTTGCTGCGAGATCTGTCTTGCAGCATCCTTTACCTTGCTTTGGTAGCTGCTCTGGCTCCCTCTATCAGATCTGAGAGTAGTTTTTGTTATTTTGCACCTTAGAGAAATACAGCTGTGAATTAAGACAGTTTCTCATGTCACAGATTCCAAGTAGCTTCTTCTATCTTCTGCCTTCTCAGGGAGGACTCTTATATAATGTCTCCTGTTCTTCATTTTAGCATCACATGTAATTTTCATCTGAGTACTGGAGATTTTTGCCCTCATCCCTGAGTCACGACTCAACACATGCATATCTAGACAGAGTTATCTGACCTGGATTTTTATACACACTTAGTACTACACTATTTTCTCCAGTTTGGAACTCCCTTCTTAACAGAAAATAATGTCACCCAAATTGACCCATGCAATCCAAGATGTTTAGGCCTGTCTACCATTCCCTTTTTATTTCTCTCCCTATAGCTTCACCAGAGGCTGACAGAATGCATTTCAATATTTAGACTCCCCTTCCTTTTCTTGGGATGGAGGGAGGGTACAAAGGTGTCCCTTTTACCTTCTGGCCTTGGCTACCTGGCTAATAACAACCGTCATTACTGCCATACCTCACACCCTTCCTCCTCTTCTCCATCTGCTCCTACCTCTTCCTGATGCCCTACTCCCATGTATGACACAGGACATTTTGACCAAGGGGACCTGTGGCCAGGCAGTCAGCACATTTTGCGTACCTCAAAATTGAGACATAAAAATAATTGTCTTTCTGTGACAAGAAAGTGAAGGCAGTGCGAAGATTTCTCAGTTCTCCTTCATACACTTTAACCATCGGTCTGTCCTTTTTGCTATAAAATCATTCGTGGTACGGACATGATAAATGTTTGTTAAACAAAATCTAGCTCATCACCTGGGTCATACATTGTCTAGCTTGTAGATAATCATTGTCAAAAATGACAAAGAGGCAGATGGGAGAAATGCAGGTACAGTAGGTATTTATTTGTGTAACTTTCAGTGGATAATGAAATTAAATAATTTTGAATATGTAATTTTGCTAATCACCAAATATATTTACATAATCCCTTTTTCTCACAGTGATTATAGGATTTGTGTGGCAAGACTTACTTTGAAGCGGCATATTATTTATCTCCCCATTTGGTATTCCATTTTTCAGCATAGATGGGTTTTATTTCTGATTTTCTCTTGCATATACAATCGCTTCTTTTCCTAAGCAGCACTGTTCAAAGATGAGAGGTACTCTGGGGATTTATTCTTACTGTATGTACTAGAATTTTAAGCTTTATGCAAAATTATTTGCTATCAGTGCTGAATATCCCTGCACACCCCTAAAATAAATTGGCAGTTTCTAAGAGCTTCTGCAGTCTGGAGGATCTGACAGAGTAAAGAAACACAATATAAATGGTTGTGTTTTGTTCTCCTTCACTCCTGTGTTTGTAGTGTCAACACATGGTCTTTGAGCTCTTGAAGAGATTTGGGCGAATAATTTTTAATGATTCACTCCATAAATTTTGCCTAATGTTTGTGTTTGCAGGTAGGCTGCAAAGATCAGGTCTCTTCAACAAAGTGTTTCAGTACTCTGTAAAAGGGTGCCTCCTGCCTTCAATAAGGCTAATCCCAAATTTGAAATTAAGCATGAGTTTAAAGCACCACACCAAACCTTTGATGTGGCAGACCACCCACCCCCCTCCGCACTATGCAGGTGCCCCTTATAGTGACCCTAACTAAATGAAGGCATAGCAGCATAGTAATGAGTATGCTGTGGTTTGTCTCTGCAAAGATCCTGGGAATGACATGGTGAGTATTGTATATTTCAAACCAAGGGTCAAGAAAGCAGCTGTAAGGGTATCTGCCCACTGGCAAAGTTTTTCTGGCTTTCTGCTAGCCTAAAAGGTCGTCTCCCCTCAAAATCTTAGTCTTTAGTCTCGAAATTAGAAGCTGGAGGACTATCTAAGTGTCTGGTGAGCCTTTCCCTGATTTCTGGCCTTAACGTCAATATGCAGCAAGGAATTTCACTGCTGCACCTCAGTGCTGTTGCAGCGACAGTACAGCTGGTGCCCCACAACATGGCATTAATGGGGCTCTTGTGTGACCCACAGCTCCTTAAACGCTTCCTACCCAATGAATTTACTCGGGAGTCATAGGAATATATATTTTGCTTATAAGAAAAAACATTTCTTGTTGTAGTATACTTTTTAATTTTGTGGGTTTTTTAACTGCTTCTATAATTGTGTTGGAAGAGAAGCTAACCATGGGTCCCTCTCTTTGTGTGTCTTTGCCTTTTCCTGCTCAAGTGTTACATTTATACTAATGACTTTCAATGAGATGGAAATCAACCATCTCTAGGCAACAAATTTCACCTAAACTCTGATTCTGTTTTCATATACATAGGTTTGTTCACGTCGTGGGAATAATTCCAGTTTACCCCATAGCAATTTTAGCCAGAATCTATCCTGTAGTATTTCATAAATCGCCATTTTGCAAAGCTATTTCAACAATTAGTGCAAAGGAGGAAGTCCTGAACTGGGATTTTTGCTTGTCTGTCTATCTTGAGCTTTATTTAGCTTTTTATTTTTATTTTTTCCCCACATAAAAACAATGTTAATCTTCCAATGACATAAGTCTCCTTATGCGTTTAGGAGCCCAAAAAGCAAAAGTAAGGAACTAGAGATCTCACAAGTTAGGAATTTAGCTTAAAATACGGACAGTTTTAATTGTTTTTCAACCTATGTGTAGAACGAATCTCAGTCTGAAGTCTCCTCCATCAGACATGCTCCTGCTGTTACACTCTTTGCTATTATGATTAATAACGTCTGAAATCTGAAACCAAGTCAGCTGCACTATAATAAACTTGGTATCAATTTTACAGGTCACAAATAACCATGTAATACAATAACCCTCTATATGTTCCAGACCAACGTGGGACCACATGCTTGTGGGGAGCAATGACTGGGTAATTTCATGAAGAATGAAGACCATATTCAGGGAAAAGACTCTGAAAGCTGAAAGCATTTTCTGCAGGAGAGCAGGAGGCAGGGTCAGAAAAGGAAAGCACGTTTCCCAGAGATGGTTACCTTTAATGGTATGAACTATCTTCAGTCTTTAAAAAGTGTCTATGCATTTTGGAGTGTGTCCAAGTGTTGAATAATTCATCCTGAAAAGAAAGAATGCAAACAGTTAAAGTACATGTCATCAGACTAGAAATGGTCAGTCAGAAAATCAGTGAGGCAAGATTAAACAAGAAAGTTTGCTTTGAAGATGAGATTTGGGATCACATATAAGGTGGTCTAGGTCAATTACAGTCAGTATTACAGTCAAAAACTACAGGAGATTGCGCTAAGAATCAGGACCATCATGTAAAAGCCTATGAAAGTACTTAAAAGGAAAGGATTACGTGTTCCATATCTAACTTGCAAAATGATGTGGTTAAGTGTGAGTTTCATCGTTCTTTTTATTTAAGAAAATTAAATTTCTTTGGTCACAGGTGTACAGAAAGCTTGAAAATGTGAACCAAGTGAAACCTACACAGAAATCAGAAGACAAATAGTGGCCTTTTTCTCATTTAAACTTAATGTTATGGCTGCAAAGCCAGCTGCATAGCTTTTTTAGATCTACCTTCCAATTGTTCTGCACTGTGAGCTGTCAAAACTTTGCATGAGAAAGACGTTCTTTTTTACCTCTTAGTAATGAGTTGTACCTGAAGGTGCCTCAATACGCATCTGTAGGTATTCACAGATCCTTTCCTGTGTCCGCCTTGTACTTGCAGCATCTAAATCTCATCAGAGCATATGTTTCTGACACTGGTAAAATGCACAATTATACAACATCTGAGAATATCAGTAGCTGAACGCCAAAGTCATTCTCAGACATATCATTGCCTGTCATATTTGTATGGCCTAACCAGGCAGATTTGTAGATATGTACAGTAGTTCACCTTTGTCACCAGAATGGAAAAAAAAAACCAAAAACCCAACCTAAAAACATAGTGAGCAGAGATGTAGGGATTTTCTCTTTGCTAGTTTAGGCAGCTTCTCTCTAAGAATTCTATTGTATTGTAGAAAGTATTCTAAGGCAGCTGTATCCATCCATATCAGAATGTTTGTGAACACCTAATTTCAGCCCAAGCAACAAGACAAGATTTGGATGATCATAACCTGAGCCTGAAGACTTTTTTGTAGACTAGTTCCAATATGACCATTTTGGGCTCCCCAAATGTAAACATATTACAAATCTAAAAATTGTGATTTTATGAGCTTCCTGTTCAGCAACACCATCATTTTTTATTCCATCATGATCTTAATAGTAACAAATCCTGCCCATTTCAAACAAAAATGGCTTTTGAGTGCAGAGAGAGAACCAAGTATTGTTTCATGAAGATTCAGGTCTAGGGAACTTCAGGCCATATGGCAAATAAAAAAGCAAAAGTAGTGTGTTGCAAATGTTGCATTTCAGCCTCCAACACATGGGCAGAAGTAATATGCTAAAACCAGTGAGGCATTGGAGAAATTAGATTATGCTTCTACTTTTAACCCTGATTGTAGCACCTAAAGGTCCTAGTTTAGGTTCAGAATCCTCTTCTGACAAGTTTTGTGCGTACGCCTGGTGAGAGACTGCCCAAGTTGTGAAGGGGTGTGTGGAAGCTCCATGTCGGCAGATGAACTGTGTTTTGGATATGGCTTTAGTATATGTATCATGTGAGACGGGTCCAGGTTTCTGGAGGCACACTGTAGCTCTGGTAGGTGCAAGATCAGAGAAAGGGGCTCAGGGACAACCGTGTTATTACTCACCGGGCATTCTGACACAGATCAACAGGTGACAGCTGGTGGATGAGAACAGAATGTGGTGGTAACACACCAGTGTTAGCATCTGCTTTTTTTCTTTGCCAAGAGAAGTGCTTTGGAACATACACACATAACACTAGGAGGTGATCGGTGACAGCCAACATCGCTCCACTAAGGGTAAATTGTACCTGACAAATTTGGTGGCCTTTTACGATGAAGAGCAACTGACATCATCTGCCTGGACCTGTGCAAAGTACTTGGCACTGTCGCATATGACATCCTTGTCTCTAAATCAGAGAGACATGGATTTAACTGATGGACCACTCGGTGGATAAGGAACTGGCTGGATGGTCGCAGTCAAAGAGTTGCGGTCAACAGCTCGATGTCCAAGTGACAAGCAGTGATGAGTGGCATTCCTCAGGGGTCGGTATTAGGACTGGTAATATTTGCCATCTTTGTTGGTGACGTGGATGTTGGGATTGAGTGCACCCTCAGGAAGATTGCTGACGACACCAAGCTGTGTGGAGTGGTCGACATGCTGGAGGGAAGGGATGTCATCCAGGGGGACCTGGACAGGCTGGAGAGGTGGGCCCGTGCAAACATCATGAAGTTCAACAAGGCCAAGTGCAAGGCCCTCCACGTGGGTCGGGACAATCCCAAGGACAAATACAGGCTGGGTGGAGAATGGATTGAGAGCAGCCCTGAGGAGAAAGTGTGTTGGTGGATGAGAAGCTGGACGTGAGCCAGCAATGCGCTATTGCAGCCCAGAAAGCCAACTGTATCCTGGGCTGTGTCAAAAGAAGCATGGCCAGCAGGTCAAAGGAGGTGATTCTGTCCCTCTACTCTGCTCTGGTGACACCCCACCTGGAGTACTGCATGAACCTCCACAGATGAAATAATGGATCAGAACACTACCATAAGAGATGGGTTTTTGTGTTAGACTAAACTATAGAAATAAGTTCATAAACCATCCCCTTCTCCAATGCCTCTGGCACTCCAATTTTCATTCTTGACAGTGGCTAGTAATATTAAGAATATAATTGTGTCAATCTGAAATTAAAATAATTTGAAAAGGTGTTACTTCAGATTAAATGTTTACTTTTGAAAACATTTAGCTTGCTTTTTATTTTTTAAAACATCTGCAAATTGCACTGTAAATTTAGGAACAGAAAAATTTTTATTTAAAACCTTACATTAAAGCAGACTCTTCCTTTAAGAAGATTTTTAAGAAATTTACGTTTGTTTTCATTCACTTCAGCTGAACTGTTTGGTAAATTAAACTTAATCCTGACATATTTCCTTTCTTCCTATTCCAGTTCTCAGCCACTAAAATGTATAGCTAAAATATCTCCTTTAGTTGAAGAAAAAAGCCCTATAACATACAATATAATCCATACCTTTCCCTCTATCCTTGTAGACTAAGAAAATACTGAAGAAAATAAGAAACTGGACATCACATTGAGATTGTTTCAGTAACAAATGAAGCACGACAGTGTATTTTGCACCATGCATGCAGAGAAATTCAAACTGGCTCTTCATGTCCTGAAATCCAACGCACTAGGAAGCATGCTGCTGAGCTATGAAACATGTTTTGAAAACAGTATTTTCCTGTTCATATTGTTCCTTGGCTCTGACAACATGATTATACCACTTCTGAAGATGCCGGGCTAAGGAAGAATCTTTACTGTGGGAACATATTCACACACATGGGTTGCTGATAGATTGATCACACTCCATAGCTCAGTGTAGAGGGAACCACCAAACCTTCAAGACAAGCAAAGAAACTCAGCCAACCTTTGCCATCCCAAATATCTCTAACTTCAGTTCCAAGGTTTAACATCAAAAACCTAATGCCCAATGCAAGCTTTTCATACTTTTAGAAGAGGGGGGATTAATCTGACTAAATGTGACATTTTCACGCAGCCATCTATATCTGAGGTAGTTTTACTGTAAGCCCCCTTTATGGAAAAAGAGAGAAGTGGGCATTTCTAGGTACAATTAAACTCATCCTAGTGTAGACAACTAGAACAGGTGAGAAAAGCCCATCCTAGGACTGCCTTCTTTTTTCCTGTAAAAATAAGGGAAACCCTGAATGTCAGAAAAGGACACTTACACTGAAGATGTCTAAATGGCTTAACTTCTGCCCATGCAGATGCTGACCTCCTGAGCTGATGAATGGCCTCAGTCATTTGCTCTAACATTCTTCAGCTTTTTGTTCAGTAGCATATGATTATAACTTTTTGTTTAGTTAACTCTTCCTAAAGAGCCAGTGGAACAATATGCCTGCTTACCGAAGATGAAAGAAGATGAAGATATTGAAGATGAGTTTCCACAGTGTGCTAGCTGCTACCTGAGAGTTACTCCGTGTTTTTCACAGAGGCTCTTTACAAAAGATGATGAAAACCTGACTTATGCTATGCATTCATAACACTGGGCTGGGATGATTGCAACTGGTGTCCCCTCTTCATTAATCATCAACAGATTGTCCAGAATATGCAGCTGCTCCTCTGATGCTGATCTGGATTCCTCCCAAGCAGCATAGCATGTTCAATAGCATTCTTGCGCACTGTGGCCCTTTGCTCTATCAATTGCTTGCACCTTCTTCACTTGTCTATTGAATGCAGCTCAGATGTTCTTTTTCTGCCATCTACTAGCATTTTATGTGTTGAGCACTTGTAGAGTTATAGCTTCAGTTTATGTTTCAAAAGGTTCTTGTAATGATGCCTCTGCTACAAAAGCTTGGATGTTTGACTGTTTGTAAACCTAACTGAAAATGTCACTTATTTCTAGAATGACACTTTCTTCTGTCTGTTCTGCTTGAAATGAGGGCTGGTTCATTTGTACAGCTCCTTCCTACTGTGAAGTTGGAATTTCTCTACTGATACGGTAGAGCTTAAATATAATTTCAAATATGGGACACAAATAAATAAATACACCAGAAGGTCTAATCAATATAACTGAGCACTTGGGAAGGCTAAGGTTCTTCAAGATACATGCGGGAATGTGATTCAAGAGAGTCTGGATTCTGCTTTTGGTTTCCTGATTTGCTTCTTAATCTTTCACATCCGGTGTAAGTCAGTCAAACTTCAGTATAACCAGCATCAATTCACCAGCTGAGATTCACACCTCTGAAAATATCCACAGAATCCCTGTGGGTTAAATTCTTGGATGGATCAGAGATCACTTTTTGATACACAGAAGATGGAAGACAACCATTCCTCTGGATTCAGTAGAAATTTTAAGTTCATGTACTCAAAGTAGTAATATCCCCGCTGCTGTCCATGTCCCATTTCCACAAATCTTTTCTCTCTTCCAGCAAGATGTGAAACACCATTTATACTTAAGATAGAACCAAGCAAAATATACAGGCCTGTGCTTCCACGACATCCTGCATGGCATCTTATCCAGGAAACTAAAAGTCACTGTGTGACTAAGATACTCACTAGCATTTAAAGACTCTTAAAATGGGTTTTAAGAGATTTTAACTGGAGGGCAGGGAGGGGGAAGTAACCATCAGATGCCTGCATCAGTGTGATGGGCTGAGGAAAATACCTTCCTTGCTGCTGCAAGATGGCAGCTCTACATTCATGCAGAAGTCAAGGGAATTTCTCTGAAAGAATTCCAAAGCAACTTGGAGAAGGATTCAGCTCACCCAGCTGTAGTTTTGTTATAAGATGCCCTGCTGCTGCTAAACATTTATAAAAAGGGGTAGAAAAAGCTCCCTGTAGCTTTTGAACTGCTGTCCTCAGATGGAGCATCAGAGATTTGACTCCTCAAGGCTGATCCTTCTAAGATTACCATGTTGAAGGGTCTTAGATATCTTAGCTCAGCACTACTTGAAAACAAAGTGGTTGCAGTCTTCCCTAACAAAGGCGAAGCATGTAATTACATGTGTCTGGTAGTAGAGAAGGAATTAAAACAGCAACTTTAGGACAGAAGTAGCCCTTTTTCCTCCTGTTGATCTGCACCTCGGTATGGACAAGGGGACATGAATCACCAGAAAAGCATAGAAGCCCAGATGCAACTGCTCTTCTGTCCTGTTGTTTTATACTCGGTGAGCAGCCAAAGCAGAGAATTAAAGAGGTGCCTAACAGCAATTTCTTCTCCTATATGTCCCAAGACGTAGCTTTGTGAGTTGTCTTTGCATGTGTAAAATCCAAAAGTTTTCACTGACTGATCTCAAAACACTTCACCACCAGTTGCATGTCCCATTTTCCACCTGGGAAGACCGAGACAGGATGCAGTGATGAACATGCATGAATTTGGTGGTGGAGGCACTCTCAGCACACAGGGCTGTGAAGATCCATATCATTTCTCCAGCATAGGCACGTAAACTATTCTCTTAGCTGGGACCTGACCCAATGCCCTGTGAAATCAGCACTACGTGCTTCCATTGGCTTCAGTGGTAGCAGATTATGTCCTTAATGGGTATATGAATTACAAAAGAGTGAAATGTACAGGTTTTGAAGAGTGGTTTTATTGTGTTCTTTTCCAAAGACATTTATTTTATCAGAAGAGCGAAGAATTGGTGGGCTGGGTATTTTAAATATAGCTTTTAGCTTGTCATCGATATGCTTTAAAAGGGAGCTATGAGTTGAAATTTTTATTCTTCGCTCCTCTAACCTCTTTTTTCTTTTTTTTTTCTTACAAAGAAAGTTGTAAAGTATACTTGAGTAGAGGTAGTTTGAGGTTTTTTTCTATATATATTCTTGGTGTATATGGTTTTGACCATTATTTTTGATTACCTGTTCTGGCATGACCGAGATTTCCTGTAATATTTCTAATATTTCTTTTTCCTCCCTGGGGAAATTTTATGTCTGCTTTTAACATTTGTCCTTTATTTTTATTTTGTGAAAACTGAGGCAGGGAATTAATTTCATATTGTAGCCATATCTATTTCTTTGGTTAATAATATCTTACATTTACAATATCCTAGCCTATAATCTCCTTGGATGACCTTCCTGCCCTAACACATTTCTATTGCTTCTCTTTTCTCCCCTTGTGCTACTTTGCTTTTAGTCTTTTTGCTGAATTCCCCTCTTTACGTTTTCTCATCTCTCCCTTCCATAATCCACATTTTATCCCTCACATTTGGTCCCTTCCTAACCTTGATTACTTCATACAAAGCATTTCTCATTCACATTGGCACCTCTTTTCCTTTACAGTATATTTACTGGGTAGGTAGCATACACATACACAACATTCCCTGAGGCAAACATGAATTTTACTTTGAACACCTTCCAATTTCTCTCACTCGCCCCTTTCTTTCGTCATTCTATTTCTTTCAATTTTAACCAACACTTTCAATTCTAACAAAGCTTGCTCTGCTGAAATTGAACACCCATATTTTTTCTCTTGTATAGGCTTGTTTTCTCTGTTGTTAGAAATGTAATTAGATTATTCCTCTACTTCCCCTGCTTCGTGCATTTGCGCGCTGTCTAGAGCAACTAACCAAAGGACATTCATGAAAGTTTCTTTTTCCTTCTATTCTTCTACTTCATATATATATAAAAAAAAATTCCTTACACTTTTTGCTTTTTGTTCTCTCAAGAAGCCTTCTCTTTTCTCAGCAATGCACATTTTTCACTCGCTTTGTCTGCTCACTCCATGTGCCTTTTTTCTGTCCTCCAATTCCATTTAGTTGTCAACTTTGAGAGTTTTGCCACTGACTACAATGCAACCTGTGTTTGAACACATATGCCTTTCCTCCTGTGTCCGTTGGTTTGACCTGTTAACAGTGAGAACCAAAGGTTGTAACTGTGTGCCCTGTTACTTGCAGTAAACTGGTTTGGCTCACAAGAAGCACAAAAAAATGTCTTCTCTGTTCAGATGAATCCTTGATGACTTCTGTATGTCCCTCTCCATTACACTCCTCACAATTAATCTAGATAACCCCTGACCCTTAATTGTTCTGACAGAGGTTGTCTTTGGTCTGGCGCGTCCATAGGCAGTTTAAAATGGGTTTGGGTGTTGTATTCCTAAATTTAAGGATGGGCAGCTAGAGACATCTTTGACAAATTAAAGTAGACAGGATGCAGCAGAAATTCTCAAGTAGGTGTCTCACCATGGCTCAGCCCCCACACCCCACCAATCATAAAAGACATATCTGGATGGGTATATTCCTCCTTCAGAGATGTCTACAGGTTTCCTTTAGGCTGTCTCCCAAGGACATTCTTACAGGACACAACAGCTGTACCAGGATGGGTGCCAGCGTGCTCTACTTCAGTGCTCCTGCTCCAGAGAGAAGAAAAGGGACTGAGTCTTGTGCTCATGGGCAGCACGGCTGAGCCAGTGAGTGTCGGGGAACATCCCCCTTTCAAATTCCTCGGGGGTGTATAGGGCAGGTCATTACGCTGCCAGAGGAAGGCTGGTCATTCAGAGTTTGTCTGGACAGGGAAGACAGAATTCAAATCAATTTTGATTTGAAACTGAATTAGACCACCTGGCATTAGTTGCACGTTAAGAGTGTCCATGAGGGGACACTCATGCAGGCTGCCTGGGCACTATATATTCATGGCCAAAAATGCAATATGGGAACTTCTATATCTAGGCAGGATCTCCAAACTTCACCTCTGGGCTATAGGTTTCTTGGGATTTACCTTGCATTTCTGCAGGCTGTTTATCAGCCTCTCTAGCACTCTGCCCCAAATAATAAAAGTCCTTGAATCCCTAGTTTCTCAGAGACTAAAACATTTGTCTGGCCTGCTCATTCAGATGCCAGCTCCCAGCCAGTGCTCCACCTTGCCCAGACAAAGGCATTTATCCATGGTAATGCTCTTTCTGGACTGAAAGAAACTCATTGCCTCAGGCTTGTAAATATTATATAGCACTACAACAAACTGACTCTCAAAGTCAGCAGTTTGGCTCTCCCAACACTCAAGAAGTCAGCACCCTGTATACAAGTAATTGTCTCCCTAGGTATTTTCATTTACAAAATATTACATCTTGTCTTGCTTGCAAAGCACAGATTTATTCTCACATAGGTATCTAATCCTCAGTCTCCCAAAACTTAATCCTATAGTCTGTGTCTTCCCCAAAAATACTCTGTCAGGAAACAAAAGAGAACATAAAACAAAATGTAAAGACAGCCAGGAACCTGTACCTTTTAAAACTCCAAATCAGTCCCATCTGTGACATGGTTGAACACAGTAATTTAATATAAAACACATACATAGTAACTATATTTATCATTTACTTGAAAGATACTGGGTTTTAACAGAAACCCTTTCTTTTTTTTATTTGACGATTTAAAAATATATAGATCTCAAAATTAAAACAAAAAAAGATACCGAATTATTGCAGTTAATTAGTAATAAAGATAAATTATTAATAACAATAGAGTAAGTATGTTGAAGTCTTATTAAAATCTTCTGAAGCATTTAATCTTTCTGAGATCTAATTTAAAAGGAAGGGAACATTATAGCCTAGCAAGGTAAACCTTTTTTAGTTTTTATACCTAATTAACAGTCTGGGCTTGAGTCTATTTTCAAGCCCATATTCACCAGATGTAGCTCTACTGAAATAAACTGAGTTAAATTGTGTCATGCCAGACTAATATCAACTTCTCACTGAGACTCTGCATTTCTTCAAGTCAGAGTAAAACTCAAGAAACACCAATGAAGCTAAAGGATTTATTCTAATTTTATGCAAACATTGGTAAGGAAAGAATCTGTCTGATTAATCAGTCAAAATCATAGAGTTCATCCCTTACCATTTGTTTTAAAGAATTAAGATTTTTCTGACATGAAGGAAACTTGATTTGTGCTCCCTTGCAGGAAGAAGTCAAGATATTTTACAATTAATTTCCATAGATCAACAAATCATCCAAAACTGGTTTTTTAGCTACAGACATTATTCAATTTTTCATGAGGTCTAAGAGTGGAAATAAGAGAGGAAAATGTATGGGACTCTCACATTTCTTTGCTGAAACTTAATGAAAAAAACAGATGGGAATTGCTAGCCTTTTAGCTAGAAGAAAAAATATTTCTGAGTGCTGTGACTCAGTCTTTGCAGAAAGAGACATTTGGCAGGTTTTGTTCATTATCAGGTGTCAGGAGATTATTATTCTGCTACTAAGGAGTGAAGGTCCTTTGTTTATGGTTAGCAGATGTAAGGATCATTTAGCATTTTGCTCACTGAAAGAAAAATTTGTTATAGTGAGTATATGCTGGTTTGCACACTTGAGGATCAGATATCCAATTTAGCTCAGGGACAGAATTTCTTCACGGTATTAGACATTTTCAGGAAAAAAATTAGCTCTTATTCAAGAACCTGAATACAAGACATTCTCATGAAAGTGAAGAATATGGCATTGTCAGGGCAAGGGCAGGGACGCTGTCCCTTCCATTTCTCTCTTTCTATGTGCAGAGAACAAAGAGTGTGCTTTAGGTATAATACATTCCCAATTTTATTTCTTGAAAACTGCCTCCTTGATCTGAAAGTATCTGATCCTATGCATACACATGTATATGTTTAGATTTGTATAGATTCCCGCAAGGTGGAACTGTCTTATGTTTCCAACATTGGCATCTTTGATGAGCTGATAGCAGCTGAGATCTTTTCCGATAAACTACTTTTAATCCAGGAAAGTTGCTAAATAAAAGGAGAAATAAATGGAAGAGGACAAAACTGTCTGGAGGGTTGCTTCCCTGCTGAGTGTGAGCAGACTCCTGTCTGCTCTTCTCAGCAAACACACATTTACATCAGAGGTTAGTGCCACCTGGTACTATAAAGCAAAACAAAACAAAACAAAACAAAACAAAACAAAAAACAGTTGAAACGGATACAGAGAGAGGAAAAATTAATTTTCATAACTAAGAAGGAAAATAGACAAAAGTAATTAAAAATGAGCAGAAAAAGAGACAGAGAGCTAGACCGTGACATCATTATTTATGTTGGTAGAGCAGCTTATTCAACAAATGTTCTTTTTTTTTTTGATGCTGAGAAATCTTCTTTTTATCGTGAATTTTACTGCTGTAGCACAGAGGAGGCCCCTTTATGGGCCAAGATTCACAAGGCCCTTACACCGTGAATAATAAAAGACAATTGTTATTTTCTGAGGAGTCCCTTATGGCACAGGTATTCTTCCCACCATGCTGCTGTGAGGTTGGGATAGGGAGCCAGAGCCTGCCCCGGGGGATGACTCTCCATCACCAAGTCTGAAAAACCTTTTCCCTCCACAACTTACTGGAGCAGCACCCTGCTATTCCCTGGTCTTCCTGATCACAATGTGGGAACAGTAGGTGTCTTTAAGATCACTAATTCTGGGGTTTGATTATCTCTTATCGCAAGATAGGGAGAGGTAAGGTAAAAGCAAATTAATTTCTCATGCTAAATTGCCAGGTGTAAGTAACAAGTTATTGTATTTGACAAATCAAACATTAATAAGCTATAATTAGCTTTGGTTTTGCTTTTCCATCTGCGTGCTTTCATTTTAGGAGATCCAGTCAAACTAAGTTTCAGGGTATCATATGTCGCTTCCATAGACAGAATTGGGTTTCTAACAAACCTCACTTTTTCCCAAAGTGAATTCTGATTTGGAGTGAATCCTGATTTGGAGTGAATCCCCTCAATTTTTTCTTATTCACGGAATCACTTTGGTTGGAAGAAATCTTTAGAGGTCAGCTAGTCCAACAAGCACAGAACAGGCCTAACTTCAAATTTAGAATAGGTTGCTCAGAGCCTTCCCCAAATGAGCTTTGAAAATCACCACATGGAGTTCCCGCAGCCTCTCTAGACAACCTTTTCCAGTGCTTGATGAGTTTCAGTGTGAATGGTATTTTCTTTGTGCCTAGCTGGTATTTCCCTTGCTGCGGCTTTTGACTCCTACCTTTTCTTCTTTCACTGGGCATCTCTGGGAAGAGTCTATCTTATAACTCCACCATGAGGTAGTTGAAGACAGCAGTTAGGTACCTACTCAGCTTTCTCCTCTTCAAACTGAACAAACCCAGATCCCTCAGTCTCTTCCTGGGTGTCTCATACTCTACCCACAAGATTTGTCCTCCACTGGACTTGCTGCAATTCAACATTTTTTTCTCTAGTACCAAGGGGTTAAAATACAGGCACAGTATTCTGAACATGACTTCAGAAGTGCTAGAGAGATGATAATAATCACTCCCCTTGACCTGCTGTCTATGATCATGCTAATGAAGGCCAGGGTGCTGTTAGACTTCTTTGCTCCAAGGTCACACTGCTGACTCCTCCAATCACATTTGTGTTGAGTATAAAATCTTCAACCCCATATTCTTGATTACTGATTTAATTAGGAGAATGCCTCACCTTTTAATTCCTGGCATCTAAACTAGTAATTGTCTGACACATCTTTCTTTTAAAAAGAAAAAAAAAAAAAAGAAAATTATATCATATCCAGCTGAATGAATGTTCCCTGTCTTAATGATTTTCATGTTATGAGCAAATACATTCTATGTACAAGTTCATGAGCATGCCTCTTCCTGGCAGACCAATCCACATACCAATTTACATAATTTCTGAGTATACATGAGTTCATGTACAAAGTTTTTCATAAAATACTATTTACACAACCACTTAACTAAGAACAAGAGCTGTGATTCATTAACTAATTAATTTCTCATGGAGATTCAACAGGATGAATCCTGACATAACATTAGTCTAGTTTTAAATAGTCCCTAAATGTGGCTTTTGGGGGCTGAGATCTCCATGACAACACTGCAAAGAGATGTCATCTACCTGTAGGACACTACATGCAGAGAGAAAGGGAACACAGTACTGTGGGGGGTGTAGAAGTCTGTGGTATTTGTATCCGAGAGGCATAACCCCTGTCGAGTTTTGTAACATAGGGGATTCTTAAGGAGGACGGGAACGAAGACAAAAAAGACATACGATAACAGTTCCTGAGGTATGATAGCACTTGAGGAGCAGAATGAGGGAAGAAAAAAATTGCCTGTTCATAGACAGTAAGGGTTAGCAAAATAGAGGGAGATGTTTGAATATGAAACAAGGAATAGTGTGTTGTGAAGGCTTTGCAAAGTAGCTTTGATTTGACATGGCAGAGAAGAGGAAGCTGGAACAGGGATTAAATAAGAGGTATATCCATGGCCAAAGTAGAATTTGCTTCTGTGTCAAGTTCAAAATGGAGAGATCAATGCAAGGTAATATCTCTTATGTTTGGATGAACGTCTGTATCAAAAGCTGATGGATAAAAGCTTGGATTCGAGGATACGTTAGCAACCTGCAGATGTGGAGCTGGGAACTGAACAGCTGAAGGATTAGGCAGGGCGCAGCTACCTGCATCTGGTGCCAGAGCAGGCTCCTCCAGGCTCAGACCCAGACCATCATGTGGATGCACCAGCCTGCTCAAGAGCAGGAGAGGCTGCTCTGAACGGTAGTCCACTGTGCAATATTGCTATACCAAGAGGTCAAGTTTGCACCCAGGCTGCACCATTTCTAGAATGATTTTCACTTAATGCCGAGGAGAATCAAACCCATGAGGTGTTTCAAGATGAGGGCATACAATATGTGGAACATAAAAAAAAAAGAAAAAAAAAAAAAGACAATTTAAACTCATCATTTTCTTTAAGAAGCTAGAGACAGAACAAAGCTGTACCACATCTTTACATTAAAAAAGAAGAAAGGAAAAAAAAAATAGTGCTTAACTGTCCAAAAGGAAAATTGAAGGAGATTTCCTTTGAGAATTTTGATTCTCTGGAATCAGGAGTCAGGGATGGAAGCTGAACCAAAAGCAAATAGTTTAACTACTGGAAAGAGTAAGGAGTTCTGATAAAGTGGTTACAACAAATAAAGGAAACTTAGAGAGCAGTCATTTTAAAAGTCATAAAAGAAAAAGAACAGGAGAAATCATAAGATTTAATGACCCCTTAAATGAATGGCATAAAGCCTCCTTGGAATGCAAAAGACCTGAATGACCCTATTAAGAACAAGCAAAAATAGGAATTTACCTGAACGAACAGAAACTGGATGGAGTTGTATTACAAGAAATACACCAAGAAACCAGAGGTTGTTAAATTAAAATTGGGACGGAAAAATCACTTACTGCACACTTTTTCAAATAAAACACAAAATCTAAAGCTGACAGCAATTTTAGTGAGGAAAATATTTATTTTATGCTATAGGATATGTCAGAGATCCCAAAATATGCAAGGTCAGAAAGTAGTAACTGGAATGATACATACTAAAAGCAGTATTTCTGGAACAAATCCCTTGAGAAATGACTCGCATGGATTTCATCCAGCTGCTGGAAAAAGCGTAGGAAATGGTTGTTTCAGAAACATTGCTATGCAGATGGTGGTCTTTTAGACCTATTCTGCACTTCTCCTTCTGTCCTGATTTAGTCAGAACTCTCACTAAAATTGATCAGTGAATGGATTACTTGAAGAATAATGCACTTATTTAGTCCCTGGTTGAGCAGCTTTTTCTTGCTTTCTTTCTCACTTGTATGTGGCTCACGGGATAACAATATTCCCATATGAGTTTTAAATTGGATTTCTCAAGTGAAGAAACTATCTGCTCGTTCACCAAACCGGAGATAGAAGGGACGATTTTTGGTGTCCGTGGCAACTGAAGCTGATAAAGATAACCAAGGCCAGAGAGTTCCTTGGGTTTCCTGATTTTTTGAGGGCTCTACGTGGTATGGCTCTAAAACTGCTCTACCAACGTCGTGGATTCTCAGTCTGAGGCATTCAGAGTACCAGGATGATTGTTGTAAATATAGAGCCTGATGGCAGGGCTGGATCAACCCATTCTATCTAGTGCAATCAGTACGCATTTGAGGAACAGAGAATTTAACAGTAAGAGGGATTTGAAGTGAGAGTAGCTGGAAATGAATCAGATTTCAACTGAAAAATAAAGAGGGAGGGAAATTAAAATGCTGAATCATTTAATTTTTACATTTTTAAGTATCTAATATTAAGTGAAATATTTCATCATGGAAACATTAAAATGTTACTTTCAAGATTTAGGGAAAATCTGTCAATTATTTGGTATCAAACCAATATTTTTTGGCTTTTTATGCTTGTTAAAATATAAAGAAAATGGAAATAAAAGGATTGATATTAAATCACGCAGGTAATTTTATTTTTAAGCAAAATAAAATTCATATTGAATTTCTCTTTTAATTGAAAAAAACCTAAAAAATTCCTCAGCTTAACCAAAAATAGGGAATTTTGTTTTCTTTGCATTTTCTTCCCTATTGCTATTTTGACCTCAAAATTCAACTTTTACTATGAGGTAGAACAGAAAAAAAAGTTAAATATTGGAGTTAAAAGTGTGTCAGCATGTCAGGTTCACCAATCCACTTATTGGAGAGACCCATCACATCTGCAAACTCTAAATGTTACTGAAGTCGAGTATGAGAAATCCATGAAGAAGGGACTGTCTTTTAGAGAGGGTGTACCACAGACAGGAAAAGTGAGACACAAGGTAGCCCAAAGTCGACCAGTCTGTCAGACAGGAGCACAACTCAGTTCTTTGGCCAGCAGTTTTGTTTACTAAGTCAGAGCATCCAGACGAGAAAAAAGCAGACTATTTTTTTTTTCCATTGACTATGACACAATTTGCATATTTACAGAATAGCAATGACATTTATTTATCTGCTGGAAAAGAAAATAATTCCTGTGTGCCTTCCCAAAACATCTCCAGTTACGAGAGACATTTGGGGGCTTAAAAAATGTCCAGAGAAACAGATACTTTTTCTCTTTCTTTAGAAAGAATTCGTCCAAAATAATGTCATGACGGATGATTGTCCTCTCCTCAGAGAGGAAGGCTTGTCCTTTCCTCAGAGAGATTGCCTTTGGGTTATGCTTCTGTGGGAAGATCCTTCATTTAGCTTTGAATGCGGTGCACAGTTCTCTAAAGAAGCAAATATATCCTGAGCCTTGGCAAAGCTAACTGGCACAAAGGAAGCACGTGCTAACATACCTATTTTTTTCCTGGTTTTCTGGTGGCTCTGTGACATCCTGTGTGGGAGCTCAGATGGTCCAGGAGTCTGTGTTTAACTGTCAGGGCAGGAGTGCTTCCTCCTTACAGGTCTGCACAAGCCTTGACATGGCACCAAGGGAGATGTGCCAGAAGTCTATAAAATGATGAGAGTCAAGGAGCAGGCCAGAAGGGAATCATTATTTACTGTCTCTTCCAATACAAGAACTAAGAGGGTTTAAATGGAACTAACAGGTGGCAGGCCTGGAAAATCAAAACAATGGGGTACTTCACATAACTTGTGAAACTCAGAGCATTGTTCATGATAAAAATGTGTGTGAGTTAAAAAAGAATGGACCAAATACCTGGAAGAAAAACACCAGAAAAAAACCCAACAACAAACGAATCAACAAAAAACAGAAAGAAAAGACAGAAAAGAGGCTTCCATGAGGTGAAGATTTCTGCAGTTTAGAAATCTGAAGATTTCTAAACACTGCAGAAATATCTCATATTCTATATTGTCCACTACTAGAGACACCTCTGTCCTGATTTACAGCCATTCTTAAAGCTTTATGGTCTTTGCTGATGGAAAGAATCAGACACTGACACAATACCTCATAAGAAGAGAGACAAGATGAAGAAATAAATGCCATCCCAGGCAAATTCAAAAGGAATATAGGAAATGTTTTTCTCACAGGCACAGACTATGCAGTCATTGTCAAAATAAGCTGTTGAGACAAAGAATTTCACAAATTTCAAAAATAGTTTGGAAATATACTTGCATAACAAGAATAACCAGAACAAAAAATTCTGTTAAATCTTGTTATTCAGTGTTTAAAACAACCAAAACTTATTAGAGTGTGATGGAAATGTGGGCCAGATTATCACATCTTGTACAACGCAGGTTATTTAAAGCTTCCTCTGAATTTTCTGGTATTGACCAGCTCTGGTTAGAAACTGGGGGTGGGACTGGCTGGTTCAGTATAGTGATGTCTTTGTTCCTATAGGTGTGTTTGTGACATAATATCCCCCTGAAGAAATTGAATGGAAAGGAACTGAAGCGAAAAGGAGCAGAAAGCATGAGTTGAGCTCCAAACAATGCACAAAAATATGAAAAAAACAACAGTATTTGATGGAGTTTTCCATTATCTCTGTAGTCTACATAAGACTTGCCATTTAACTTGCCAGTTAAACAAGACACTGAGAACTCAAAACTTTTATTCTAGTGTTTCTTCATATAAAGAAGGTCACTTAAAATGACCCTCCTTACAGGAAAGGATCATTATTTTTGATCACTCGATATTTTTGGCAAAAGTGCCATCAAAAAATTCTTGGCTGTCTCTGGTTTCTTCAGTGCTTGTTTTTCTCAGAGATTCCCAACATTTCATCAGGCCTTATAAATGATCATACCTATCTTTTGCAGTGCCTGCCTGCTCGTGTAAGGTGCTAACAGAAACATCATCACAGCGTTTTCAGATTTTGAATAGAAGCTCCACATCCATCCATTCCCCTAGTGTCAAAAGACATTTCCAGTGGTTAAACTAGATACCTTCCCAAACTACTGGCAATATGGGAAGTATCTTTGTGCCAAAGTCTTTCTTCTGTACAGACAGCCCTTCAGCTGCTGTTCCCGACCCTTCAGGTTGGTTAAATCACACTGGCGGGATGCGGCCCACCGACAGTGCAGGACAAAGGAGGTAGAAAGGGCACCTTAGTGGAGCCTTCACCTAATTATTGCAGCCTCTTTTTGTGTGTACACAAGGAAAATACAGGTTTTCAAGGTTTTCATTAAAAAAAAAAAAAAAGAAAACCCAACAAAAAACAACGAAAGAACTTTCAAAATGGCTCAAACATGAAAATAAGGTTAAAGAACAGGTTTGTTAATGAAACATCAGATGTCTCCTGTCCCCTGTGTCTTATCCAATAAGAACATGAAACTGGCCATATCAGGTTGGATCAACGGTTCTTCTGACCCAATATCCTATCAGTTTAAGTGACCAGTATTGGATTTCTAGAGAAGAGTATAGGAGTAAGGCAAGCATGTAACAACACTGACATACCATCTTATTTGATGGATGCATGTTCCTTTTTTAAAGAAAACCTTGTTTCCCTTTTTTTTATAAACAAAGGGTTTCATAGAAAAAGAATAAAAAACTACGGCTAAGCTGATCATAAGGATTTGCCTAGGAAACGTCTGTTGCTAAACATCTGACCTACTCTGTTTTAAACATTATTCTTAGTGAATCCCCCTTTTTCCTTTTCTTTTTAATCTTTTCCTTTCTTTTTTTTTTTTTTTTTTTTTCCTTTTGGAACTGACCCAGTTTTTAAATCCTTGTCAAAGAGCTGATGGTTTGTAAAAGAATCCATGCAGCATATTATAAATCAATTCAGGCCTTCTGTAACTGATGAGGATAGATAGTGCTACATCAGTATCATCTCACTGTTGAAGCAGTTAACCCGATATAGATCTTTCTCAAGCATGTTATTTCGTGTGTTAGCAATGAAATGAAAAGTCTGAGCTTTTGATGGTAGTTGGTTCTCTTTCGTCTTATATCCATGCATTCCTCATTAAAAGCTTGAGGCCTCAGCTCTGCAACATACTATTGAGTAATTTAAGTGTATCCCTATTCAGCAAAGCATTGAAGCACATATTTATGTATTCCTGAGGTCAAAAGAGGGTAAGTACATACTTAAATATTTGCTTCACAGGGATGTTTAAACATGAATTTAAAGTTAAATCGGTGCTTAGAAACTTTGTCCAATTGGATGTGAATGAAACTACAGGAGAAACATGCTAATGAAAACCATCCTTACACATACTGCTCCCTCCTGTGGGCACGAATGTGCACCGATTCAGCAATTCTTGTGACTGTGGGTTGGTGAAACTAATTTGGAGAATCAAAACCAGCAATGACAGGCTTCAGAAGTGCTGAAAAGTCCCATTTTGGTGTTTTTAGAGAAATGTTTTGATTTTTCATTTCAAAATGTCTTAGAGGAGCAAAATCAAAACATGAATGTTTTGATTAGCCCCAAAAGATTTTCTGAAATATTGTGTCACATAAAATTTTGATTTTTTTATTTCAATCTGTGTCTAAACAAAAACAAAAAAATCAGAATTTTTAATCTGCAGGAAAAAAAAATGACCCTGTTTATCACTGTTAAAAATGGTAGAGCATGGGATGAAGGAGAAGGACAATTTTTTTAAGAGGTTATTAATGTTTGAGAAAGAACATCTATATTTTCCCAACTATTTTTTTGTTTCATACTAGAGGAATTCCAATACCTTAATTTTAAACTTCAGTTTACTGTATTTGGGTGAAAGAAATAAATATCTCACTTCTTTCCTTGAAACTCATGATGGGATACAAAAATTAGATTTATTTTTTACCTTTAATACAAATAAACTGTAAAATAAAAATGATCAGTGTTAAAACTGTAACCTTTACAAACTACAATGAAAAGTGCATAAAATTCTCAACTTTCTAAAAAGAAAATAGTGGAAAAAGAATCAATAACAATATTTTCAACCAACTCTAAAATGTTAAAGAACAGTCAGGAGTCCCAATGGGAACTGAAGTTGCGCTTGGCTGTGCTACTATTTTATAGATACAGGGGAAAAAAATCTCTCCCTCAGAGGCCTTTTAACCTAAAGGATGCAGACAGAGGGGAAGATATGAAACACAGCCCCACAGAAGGAAGGAAACATTGATTGCTAATTTTATATTTTATTAATGTGGTTATTAGGTATATACATTGTATCGTTGCCTCAAATTACCTGTCAAGTCCTGTCTATGCTACAGTTTGTAGAGTCTGATCTTGATTAAAGACAAGATGCTGTACAAGAGTATAAAATACTGATGTGTTTGCAGTACAATGGTTAGAATTTTTGTTCTAATAAATCCCTCTGAGCTTCCTCCATTTTTTGGGTTTTTTTCAGCCACTCGTCTCCACCAAGTGGAACACTTATTTAAATACTTCCCATAAAGATTCACAGCTAAGTGAGCTGGAGGAAAATAATAAATGGTTATCACATTCTGCCTATATAAACCTTCATTTCTGATGGGACTATTGGGAGGGCTAATCATAATTATATGATTCACATGGCTTAGTGGGTGCAGCCTGTTCAGAAAGGTACAACATAAAAATAAAGAACAGAAAGCCAACCCCTACTTCCCATGACAGTTTTTCTTATAATCGCGTTTGAATTAAAAACGTTTGTCAGGTGGTTATTTTCCTTTAATCCGAGAGCTGGGAAAATGTCCTAATTTCCAAGGCTGGTGATATCCAAACATAGCACTAGAAGCCTACAGGAAAATGGGATCTTTCAAAAAAGACCCTCAAGACAAGGTTCTTGCGGCATGGCTTTCTCATAAAGTGACTGTTCGCTTCCTTTGTAATGTAATGAAAATTGTAACGGAGAGGACAGAGAGGACATGCAACAGGGGACACAGGATGAATTACGGTGACAAGAGGCATTTGAGCTAGGCTATTGGTTGCATAGACCCCAGAAAAGAACTTGATAGATGGCTGGAGGAGGAAGACTCTATGGGACTCATCTAGGGAAAAGGCGCCGAGCCAAGCTGTACAAAGACGAAACAGAACAAAAATCTGGGGCCAAAACCTTTATGTCACTGAGTTCAGTGGATTAAAGGCATCTTCTACTTGCTGATCTTCTGAGTTCATTTTCATAAGCATACATGAATTCTAGTGATGGAAAATTCAAACTGAGTAGGTAATTTGAGTAGAGACAAGATATCCTCATATTCACCGAAAAACAAAAAAAAAAAAAAAATCCAAAGAAAGAGGAAGAACCATCTCATGCTCAGATGGCGCCTGTAAAAAATGTCCTGAGGCAACTCAGACTGTATCTGTGTGTATTAGAAAATGGAAGTTGAGCCTAACCACATTTGGAAGCAGAGTTTCAGATCAAGTTCAGGAGCCTGAAGTTAGACTTCCTTAGCATCACTCATCTATCTGCATGTCCGCTACTCACACTAATGCAAGACAACACTGTTCAAACATGTCTACCCTATATGGCATTGCAAGCATGTATTATTGCAGTATAGTGCCCCAAGTGATATATTTTTTTTATTATTTTCTTTCTGACAGAGCGCGTTATGGCTGCTAATTCTGACACTTGGAGATCATCTCCCATTGGCTCTTGAAAGCATCATGAATTGGGGCTATAAAAAGCAGTGATTAATAATCCCTAGTCTTGTTTCATTCTTGGCATTAATCTTCCCTAATTCTTATCTTAAACAGCTGACTTTGTTTTCACCATGACACATTGGAGGGAAATTAAATCCCATTGTTTCATCTGTCTAAGGGCTAATATAGCAGTGGAATATATGACACAATACATAGCATTTACAATTGATTAAAGACTGGATCAAATTCCACCGCAATCCAATGTCCAGAAATTCCATCATTACAAGAGATCAAACTAAACCAGAACCTGAAATCTCTAAAGCTGCATGTTTTAGGGGGTTTATAATTAAAATGTGTACAATCCAGGTTAGAGGTTGGATCAAACTCAGAAGTGGTGAAAATAGGTAATGATCTCAGAATATTTTTTTTGTGCCAAAAATTGAGTATGCAGGCTGTAAGATTTTGACACAGTAAACTCTTTGTTTATTCTATGAAACAACAAAAAATGAAATAAGAAGACTAAACTGGCTACACTCAAACAGGAGAAGAATTTGTTTTTATGAGACTTTTTCTTCTTTTCCTGAGGAGTTGTTAGAGCTTTGACCTGAAGTTTGAAAACTTGCTGCTGATGCATCATTTCTGGATTCTCTTTTTGACGCACAACTGATTCATAAACTATGAAAGGGACAAGGATACAAAGTTAAAGAGGAGACCAAAGCCACAATATTGTAATAATTCCATGCAGAAGTCTGTGTTTGAGAGTTGGGTTGGGTTTTTTTCATTCACAAATCTAGCTAGAACTGTGTTGATTTTGGTGTCTCACAAGCTGACTACTTTGAATAAGTAAATAACAACCCTCAGTTGGAGGGAAGCTGGATTAATGCGTCCTTCTAGATAGTGGAAATCACAGTATTGGGGGAGAGGGGGGGAATAAAAAAGAGACATTTTCTAAGTTCTTTTCTGTACAAAATGGATAGACAAAGCTACTCAGATGATTCCCAGAAAGCCATATCCAGATTTGGTTCCCAAATTTCATGGACAATATTTCAAAAAATTGGAAAACATAAAAGAGTTATAAAAATTGCCTGATATTTGGGAAACCTGCCTTCTAACATACTTGAATTGTTGCTTATCCATGGAGGAGTTAACTACTTTTCTAATCAAATTTCATAGCTACCTACATTAATTTGTAAGACTGAAGGCTGTTATATCAATAGAAAAACAAACTAGTAGAAAGCTGCAGCAATGGAAAACAAAGAGGAATTCACACTAAAAATTCCAAGCAATTTTTGTCACTGGGCACAATAAATTATAGCTAAATATCAATATGATCTACTCTTCTGTACTTCAGTTCTCAAACACTGATTTGTATGCTTTGCTCAAAATATACTGAAACTTGAAAACAGTGGGCTAACTATAGGAATTTCAGGACAAAACTCTACATCTTGGGATATGTAAAGACCAGCTCCTTCTGAGATTCATATTGATTTTAGAATCACTAAGTCTTAATTCTTAGTTCGGTACTGCATTTTCTGGTTATAAAAATCATGACCAGAATGTGGACTTAGAAATCGCTGTTCTTCTTGTGCCAGTGGGACTGATCTAAGATCCACAGGCTCCAAAAGATTTTTCATTTGCATGCTGCATTTAATATACTATTCTCTTTGCCAGGTACTCATAGAATTGCACTTTGACTTTGAACTTTATTAGCTCTATTACCATATTTTCTGAGTTGGTCTTCTTGCTTTGTTTCAGCAATTTCCATTCCTTTCATCTATCTGTGAGATTTGTGGTGCAAACAAATCAATTTTCTGGGCTGTTGCTCAAGTTTTTACAGGGAGAGGTATCTGCAGTTGTAGTTACTCAGAGATGAGGAGTTTGAAGGGGGGCACATGAAGACACTTCCCTTTTTGGCGGAAAAAATTACTTCTGTGCTGTTTTGCTTTCTTGGTTATCTGAGACTCTGTGCTCAACATGACTTTTGTCAATTAGGTGTCCATCAGCACTTGGACAAATACCGAATATAAATGGTGAAATAAACCTTAAAGTTGCTTTGGGAAAGAGGCTTTGACTCAGTTCTCAATTCTGCTATAGGCTCCATTGGTGAGTTTGCATAAAACCCTCAATTCTGTACGTTTTACTTTCCTCGATAAAATGGGATTAGAAATATTTTCTGTGAATACTTTCCGTGATTTACTTACATTTAGCTATGTCTGCTATAATCTCTGTTACTGTATACTTTGCTGGAAAATTCATGGAAGTGCATAAAAAGCATGAGAACAACCCTGGGTTTTATTCATCCCAGCATCCTAGCCTCTGTTCTAGTCATTGTGTTCAGTTGTCTGAATGGCACTATCTTCTTGTACTTTGTAGCAACACCGAAAAGTAGAGAATATAATTGTATTATTACCACACTTGGGAGCCCTACACAGGGACTTAGTATTGGTGCTGTTCATTTACAAAATAAAGTGGTTCCTACTCCACAGAAGTAACAATCTCAGCATAAAGCAAGAGCTGAGAGAGAAAGAAGTCTGATGAAACAATAAAACAATTTAATTGACTTTGCTGTCCATTCTTGTTAGGTGCTTTGGTGCCCGATATCACCATAAGAAATGGTGAAACCAACTTCAGGCTAAGATATCTGAAGTTAGGCATCTGCATGAAGGTGTCACCAGTACTACAGGTGTCCTTGCTTCCATTTTAGCCAGGGATGCAAGGTGTACCCCAAAAAGCATCCAGTAGCCCCTTGTTGATGGCAGGTGTCCTTTAGCATGATACACACATGGGACATATCTTGCCTTTCAGTGATAGTGTAGGTTGCTGAGATTAATGGAAACACACCGGTGTGGAACAGATACCAAGGAGACAAAAGTCAAACCTAAAAGATCTAGTGCAGATTCTTGCTGTATTGACATAAATGGTATCTTTACTAATTCACAATACACGTACTATCACTCGGAAATGCTCTTTTCTAACGTGCAAAATGAAGTAAATGGCGCAATAATACCTTGTGCAGAATACATGACTCACTTTGGAACTGCCAAAGAGGATTTCTTCCAGACTTTCTGCAAAGCATCAAGTACCTCAGACAATTCGCTGCCAGGGGCAGCAACAACTATACCCCTGGATTTGTTAAGATAAAGGGAATATGTCATGCTGTCCAGAGTTATACTGTAATGGGCCTGCTAAATGTTGCAAACGTTTCCCAGGGAAAAAAAAAAAAAAAAAGCACAAAATTAAATTTAAAGCAAATGAGGGCCTTCTTTCTGTCTACCATCTTCTATACTTTTAGGACATGTATATTTCAAAGGACAAGAAACAGCCTGTTACTGAAGAAAGATCCCACTAATAGGAACTGAGGAGACTTTCCTGGAACTTCACCAAAGTGCCTCCCACTTTTTAAGCATCAAAGTGTCAACAGAAGAGTTGAGAATAGAGCTAGATTATGATTTGAGATTTCTGGTACAAAAAATGCCTGTGAATCATCAGATGGATGTTATTTTTCTGCACTAGTGTTCTGCTAGTGAGAGGTAGAAATGACTAGTGAAAATATCTAGAGAAATATGCGAAAGAATCAGTAAAGAACTTTAAATATCTTTCAAATTTAAGATGAACTTTCAGTTCCAATGTGGTAGCAAAGCCCTAGGCCCCGTTCTTATATTTCAGAAAGCTTATTTGGCCAATGAGAAACTAATAAAACTCTCAAGTAGCGGGATCAGAACCTATTTATCCCCAAGGACATGGAGATCAAGTTTAACTTCATAGATTTCCCAAATAACAAGGTTGATCCTGTGGTGATCTAGGGTAAAGATTGGGAAGAGGGGGTGCAATAAGGAGGTGAGAGAATCCAAGGGATGTTTATTTAGAATTTTGGTCATGCCACGTCTCAGTGTAATGACAAATTAGTAAAAAACCTGAAGTAAATACCTAAGTAGTAATCTCCCACTGTAGTGCACACTACAGCTGGAACAGGACCCTGCAGATACTTTTCTAATCGTTATCACTTCGTTCAAGAATGAAATGCAGCCAAAGCTACACAAAACTCAGTGGAATGTTTGTGTTGAAAGCAATGCACACCATTACTTCTTAATCATGCTTCCCGTACCTCCTGTTTTAAGTTGCAAGTTTTCTGAGCCCAATGAAACTTGAGTTACAGAAACTGCAAAAAATATTCTTAAACTAGTTGGTTTTGATCAGAGTTCACACTGAACACCAAGTGCAAAGGGTTGTATAATAAAAGACTTTGTAACCTTGAGAAGCTGGAGGTTAATCATTCCAATTATTTTTAAAAGCATCTTGGGATTTTGTTGAATTAACAAAAGAGATATAGCTGAAAGTATCGTAAAAATAGCAAGGACATAGCAGAGATATTTTAATAAAAGTCTTGTAAAATGCAGCTTATAAATGATCAAGTACTGCACTTTAACCTTAATACATTAGGTGAATTTGGTGCTCACAGGATGGCTTTGATTTACAGACTGGAAATCAGTATGGTCTGTGGCATAGTAAAATCTTCCATACTCTCTCTCTAACACTGATAAATCATCGTGTTTTGTAAGTGAGGTGGAAGCTTGTGATTTTTCAGCCATAGATTCTAAGCTGATATCATGCTGACAGGTCCATGATTAATTGCTGGGGCATTTGTTGCACAAGGGAGGGTGAGATAGGCCCACATGCATGAAGATGTATGAGCAGGGTCCATAGCAGATGACACACATCGACTCCAATGCTGAAAGTTACATTTGGGGAAAACGAAGGAGAGACAACAAGACGGAGAGAGAAGGGAACAGGAAAGGGAGTGGGAAAGGGAACAGGAAAGGGGAAACTCTTGTGGCTGGGCAGGAGGAACAGTGATGGATGTCCAGGATGAGTGTCCTCCTGTGGGGTCTCTCTCCAGTCCAGCAAGAAGCAACAACAAAGATGATGATGGTGATGATGATGACAAAGATGGCAAATTTTACCACGCTTTTCCCCTAGCTTAATGTACTTTTTATCAGGAAACGCTCAAGCTTCCTATTTCTTGTTTCTGCTTGTGAAGCTATTAGCAGCGGTTAGAGCGTGCTAATTAGGCACAGATGTTTGGCTGTTAGGCACATTGATTGGCTGTTAATACTCTGCACATGTAGTTCTGGATAGTATTTGTCAAGTATATAACTGACTATTATCCACTGTGCTGCTTTTCTTGTTTTTCTTTTGTATAAACTAAAATCTGCAAAACAAGAAGCGAAGCGAGGTGTTCCTTATGCTAGCAGCAGTCACTTCCCTTGAGAACCTGTCATAACACCAACGTCAGGCTTTGGCAGGAACAAGGCTGTGAGGGCAATAGCACCTGAATTCTAGCATGGAAAAAACAAGGGGAACGTGCCATAGAGACTCTGGGAAACCCCTGTTACAGCACCTTAGGTGAAAAGGTACAAAACTGCAAATTACAGGCCCAGAGCACTACTGATGCTGAGGCACGAAGGCGTCTCTGCCACTGGGATTCACTGCTGACCAAAGTATCCTATTTTGTCACCAGTTTGTGTAATTCAAACAGTCAGCAAAAGATATTCCACCAGGGCCTACTCCATAAGGGTGCTTATACGTCAACAGTGGAGAGCTCTCAGTCATTGCCTATTATCCTGCAGGCGGAGGTGACAGCCCCAAGAGCTGAGATGTGAAAGATGGTTCTATGAGCACACTTAGTATACCTCAGTGCAAACACAAACTAGGTCAGCAGACCACCTTTTGCCTGACGAGCAGTAATTAGCAGCTTAGGGCAACGTTTTCTTCAGCTGTCCCACCACAATCCTCATGAGTCGAGCTCTCTGTCCTGCAGATGTAGCACAAGAGAAGCAGAAGAAGAAAGGAGAACTGAGCCATTTTCAGACTGCCTACTACAGGCATCCGTCCCTCCAGGGACTTTGATGGAGATCTGATACTTCTGTACCAAGCTCTGTCTCTTCTGTTACGTAGTTTAGAAAAAAGCAATACCATTGAAATTTGAGAACAGTAAAGGGCCCTATGCTTAGGGATCTTGTTAGCCCCAAAATGATCAGATGATATTTGCTGCTTTTAGAGGTTAAGCGTTGCTGTAGAATTTGTGGCTATTTTTTTTCTGGAAAAGCTGGAATACAGAATGACTTTAATTAATCTAACACTGTTCTAATACTGTTTTGTCAGCAAACATCTTTAGAAGTGTATAAATAAACTTCCTGGAGAAAATGAGGTTGGGAATACTACCCACTCCATCTGGTTTTGGGGAACTGAATCCTGAAAGGCTGCCTCAGTAGAAGCAATTTCTTCCTAAAACCAGACTTTTTTTTCTTTACAGTCCTTTATCTGACTTCATTATTTTTATGTGATATCTAAAGAGAATAAAGAATGCCACTTAGACTGTATCTTCCTCCTGGAAATGTTTTGTTGAGAGATGACAGCGGGGAGAGTTGTCCGCATAGGAGCGTGTGACACACTTTCATCTCGGTGGGAAACCCAGTTCTTCAGTGTTACTTCCAGCCTGTGGAATGGGAGTGAATGGCAAAAACCAGGCACTGAGTTATGGGTCTAGGTGCAGAATGCTTCAAGCACATTGCAGACATCTATTATCTTGGAGGGAAAACAACTCCTTTGTAGATCCATCAGGCATGTCAATAGCCTTCATTATGTGATTCCAGTGGAGACCATAGGAAATTGTCTAGCTATCACCAATAAAACGAGGCTGAATGCTTTAAATACAACATTAGAATTTGATCTGGTGTCAAAGACACACTTTTAATAAGCATCATTATATATTAGTTTTACCAAGTAATCTGTCAGCATCTTAGAAACTGGCTGAGTTCTGACACATAAAGAAATGAAAGCAGCACAGTAGGGCCCAGATGGCATTTTAGTGCATTAAGAATAACATTTCTTGCAGTACAAACCATTTGCAAATTCCAGTTATTGAGATGTTCTCTGCATGCTTGTTCATATGAGTTCATTCTCAAATAAGCAGAGGTGGGAGGACAGATATTTTCAGCACACAAAAAGAAAGCAAAAATGTCAAAAAGGGTGCAGTCCTAGCATCTTAGACCCTCCCTCCAGTCTGCATCATTCATTGCATCTATTTTTTATAATATCTAAATAATTCATTTTACTTGAGCTTTTGAAAAATATTTTTTGTTCCATAGTAAATTACACATTTGAGAGAAAAAGTAATTTGAAACAGAAAAATTACAATATTGCATGTCAAAATGTCTAACAGGAAATTTTGACAAAACAAAATATATTTTTTGTCAAAAGGAGAAATTAATTAAAAAAAACCCTCTCAACTGAAATTTTTCGATTTGACAAGGAATATCTCTTAGTGGAATAATGTAAACCACTCTGCATTAGCTTTTCTTACAAATGCCAAGTTATGAGTCAAAGGGGAGTTCAAACATTCAAGAATCTAATTATTTTCTTTAAGTTCCTGATACAGATATAACCCTTCAGGGAAATTCCCTTTGCAACTTGTTGTGAAGTCGGGCGTCATTTAAAACCTGTGAATGAAGTGCTAAGCAGGGAAAACTGGTCATTTCAGCATTATTTTACTTTCTTGTGTTGGCAACAGTCTCTTGGCACGTAATGCCACAAGGTGACAGGGTGAAATACATGGGTTTTTCTGTGTATTCCATTGCTTGGACCACTCTTTAGGTATGAGCCAACATCTATCACTCTAACCTGTATTGTCCTTTGCTAAGTGCAAATTTTTGTCCTCAGAGCTCAAACGGGCAAAGCCTACTTGCAAACTAGGAGATTCGGCTGCTTGAAAGCTCTGAATGTGCTTGAGAAACAAATGCATTCAGGATTGAGCATAATCCAGACATTTCTAGGGCTAAACTAACAGTAATCACCAGCTTTTACTGAGCTGCCATATTCACCTTCACATACGGCATTGCACTGCACAAAAGCGTGACACTCTGCGAAGTGTTTTGGGATAAACTGAACACAACCAGAATTATGTGAAACGAAATCCTCTTCCTTGCAGCTGTACCTGACCACAAAAACTCATCTATTAGCCCACTTTAACCATGAAAACTAAAGCTGAGAAAGCTCTTACCTCATCCTATCATGCTGAGATGGTTGGATGTAGGGTTTAAGATCTCAGCTGAACACTTTAGAATCAGATAATCACAGAATCATAGAATCTTCATGGTTGGAAAGGACCTTTGAGATCATCGAGTCCAACCATACACACAAAAAAAACCAAAACAAACAAAACCAACCAACCAAACAAACAAACAAAAAACCCCAAACCAAACCAAACCAAACCAACCAAAAAAAACCCAACAACCTACAATCTCTGTCACTAGAGCATGCCCTGAAGTGCCAAATCTAGGCGTTTCTTAAACACCTCTAGGGACGGTGACTCAACCACCTCCCTGGGCAGGCCGTTCCAGTGCCTGACCACTCTTTCAGTGAAGTAATTCTTCCTACTATCTAATCCAAACCTCCCCTGCTGCAGCTTCAGACCATTTCCTCTGGTCCTGTCATTATTCACCTGGGAGAAGAGGCCAACACCCACCTCTCTCCAACCTCCTTTCAGGGAGTTGTGGAGGGCAATGAGGTCTCCCCTCAGCCTCCTCTTCTCCAAGCTAAACATGCCCAGCTCCCTCAGCCTCTCCTCATATGCCCTGGTCTCCAGACCCCTCCCCAGCCTGGTAGCTCTCCTCTGGACACGCTCCAGCACTTCAAGGTCCCTCTTGTACAGAGGGGCCCAGAACTGAACACAGTACTCCAGGTGAGGCCTCATCGGTGCCGAGTACAGAGGCACTTCCTACACATGGAATTACATGAAACATGACACGTCCTGCTCAGAAATAGAAAGGGCAGGAATAAAGCTGGAAGGGCTTAAATCTGTGATGACAATACATGTAAACAGTTCAGACATCATGCTTAGCAGGATCTTCCAGGTATTATTGCTCCTGACACTACTCTGGATAGAAATCTTAAATGACCTGATATGCAGTACCAGAATGACAAAACTGAAAGTTGTTACTTTCATTTAACAAGTTACTTGGTTTTTGTTTGCTTTACTGAGCATTTGAAGGTGCCCAGGACTCATTTCCCGTTAACTCATCCAGAAAAGATGTATTTCATCATGCAAGATATAAGACTTGGCACTCTGTATACTCTGAGAGAGAGGAAACTCCTGCCTTAGAATATAATAGATCATCTCAAGTTTCTAAAATGCTCACAGCACATCACACACACCAAAATTTTTACTCAAAGAAAAACTGGCACTGGAGTTAGGAGATCAGCCTCTGAAAATCGAGGTCATCCTTAACAGGAAGAATCAGCTCAGCCCAATTTTTCACAAACACACACAACAGCAACATCTTGTCTTCACTCTGCCTATTTTAAAGTTTATGGGAAATAACATAGTGATCAACACAGGCAATTTAAAACAACATCAGTTTAGCAGATACTCCCCACAATTCAATGAAATTATACTTATTAACAATATCCTTCTGCAATTGACTTAAGTAGTTCAGCCGACTCCTGCTGCTGCTTCAGCTACTTCAAAGTAAACTTAGAGAAAAGTTTATACCTGAGGGAACAGACAGTTTTTATTCACATCCCATCCTGAATTTCTTCATTGTCACAGTAGCCAATAAAAGGAATATGCATCAATCAAAGAGAAAGGGGAGGCTGAATAATTAAACCTCTTTGGAAGGAAAAATTACTCATCAGCAAGTTTACTATTTCACATTGAATATTAGCATATTTGAAGTCACACTGAAATGTAACTATATTCCCGTAATTGATCTTACTGACAAACTCACCAGAAAACACAGAGCAATTCACAGCCCTCAGAAAGGATGGCAAATATTTGGTAAGTTCTTCATGCGAATGAGATGAGATGCACATGACAGTGCCTCGCAATCCAAGGAGCTGTAGCTACAAAATCTTCTCATACTTAAAAGAAAGAAAGATAGTTCTGTTTTTAACACAGGGATTTTTCAAATCTTTGTTTTGCAGCAAATATCAAGACTTATTTGCTATTACAGAACACTTGAGTAATGCTTGTCTTACTATTCTGGCTTGGTTTTGAAGTGCTTTGGGTGGCCCACTGATGTCCAAAAAGCCTCTTAGGCCAGAATGCATTAGATCAAGCACCTTTTGGAGGTATAATCCTTCAGCCCACAATGTAGTAGTGCTTCAAGTATCCACTTGAGACTGATTGCGGGTCATTTGGGAAGGAATACTGCTAGGAATGACTACTCAGAAGAAAGCATCCGTTCATGTGAGGTAAACACTGTCCTGAAATATGTTGTCTGGGTAAAATTTCGCTACTCACCTTCCTGTTTACCTGCCTCTGATTCCACTGAATACTGCAAAGTCCACTGTGGCAGAGAGAATGGCCAACCAAGCTTTTCTGAATTAAATAAAATGCAGGAAGATGCCTGGATCATGGATTAAAAATAGTCTGGTCTAAAGTACAGAGTCATGCATGACCCATACACAGCAGTGACACAGAGATTTTCCACCTTCTCACAAGGCTGAAATCTTCCAGTTGCTCCAATATGATTAACTTTGCTTCAAGGGTTTGCCTCTGGCCTCCTTCATATGATTAATTTATCAGTATTTAGGGTTGTAATTTTATGCAAAAATAAAAATTAAAAAAGGGCTCATTTGTTATCCCATTGGGATTAGAGCATGCTCCTGCCAAGTCATCAAATCACTCCTGGGAGAGTCAAGGGTGAGGGCGGTGGTGGATGCCCCATCCCTGGAAACATGCAAGGTCAGGTTGGACGGCGTTCTGAGCAACCTGATCTAGTTGAAAAAGTCCCTGCTCATTGCAGGGGGGTTGGACTAAATATCCTTTCCAACCCAAACTATTCTATGGTTCAATGATCCAATACCCCACTCTGGGGCTTCAGCATCTGTGTTCACTCTCCATGGCTCATGGTGACACAGAATTCAAGCACGCTTTTCCCGAACATGCTGTGGACATCCACCCCTCTGTGGATGCCTGGGAAAAGAGTGTTGTAGTGGCTTTCTAGCCCTAAGAAGAGTATGCACATAACTGTTCATAAATCCTTGTCCACATGTTTAAAAGCAGGTAATTACAATACATAGACAATTACTAACAAGAAATTATCCTGTTCTGGGCAAGCCATTTCCTACATTTTCGCTTTTACTCTACTGTTGTGATATCCTGAAACGAAAGACGAACATCCTTGGAGGCTCAGCTATTGATAAACACACTGTCTGTGGCTTCAGAGAAATGTGACCTTTTATTGTTCTCCCCTCTGCATCATGCTCTTCTCAAAAATGCTTTTGTAACCGAGAGCAGAGTCTGAAAGCTTTTAAAGTGATTTTAGAATTTTAGTCCTCAGGCATTGCTCAGTGGTCACAGAATCAGACGCTGGTTTCGTCTGGATCATTACATTTTAGCTACATTGCTACTTTCATCATATTTTACCATTTTTAAACAGTATCTTTTGCACTCATTAGAATATTTGATGATAGGGCCCTGCTATCTCTTCCTCCTGAGAATAGGGCTCAGTGAATAATGATTTCTTTTCATTGTTCCTTGACAAAAAAAGGTATTTTGGATAAACCCCAAAATTTTCAATTATTTAAAAAATAAAAGACTATTTGGAGGCTGAACAATTTGAGATATTTCTAATTGTCACTAGCTTATATGGAATCACTAAATGAAAACTCATTTTACAGAAGCAAAGCTGGATGAATTATGCTCTTTTTTTATTTTTTTACCACATCCTGAACAATTTAGTGAGATCAGAAAGAATTCCTATTTTTTTGATGTTTGAATTCACTAAATTTGCAGTAAAAATTCCATCTGCAAATTCTTCACAGGTGTACTTTCCATTAAATTGGAGTGGTAGTGGAATTAGGGTGGTATTGGAGGGGTAATTTTTTTTTTTTGATGTTCAAAACTGCAATACACTGGACAAGCTGAAACTGGGCACTCAGTAGACTCCCACAGCCATGGTATCTTGTAGGTGTGTACAGTGCAAATGGCATTTAATTATTTATTGTTGAGCAGGTTTTTCATCAGCCTGGTTGTAAATTCATAAAAATCGCCTGGGAACTTCTATTACACATTGAAATGTTATTAGAAGCTAAATCAAAAACAATCTAGCCCCTTCTTTCTTGCTACCTTGAAGGTATCTTTTCAAAACACACACAAATAAATTGGATGGCTTAGTCATTATCAGTGGTATTGCCTGATTTTTATAATAAAGAAAAAGGATTGAAAATATTTTTGAGTTGGCTGTAGAGAAAATTTGTGAAATATTATTCTAAACGCCCAAGCAGATATATTTTTAAAATTATCTTCATATCAAGGAAAAACAAATCTATGAAAACCATACTTCAGCCAATTTTCCCCCAGCCTAAATTCCACTTATGTCTCTGATCCGAGCATTTCCTATTGACTGGCTGCCTCTGGAAGTCCAGAGCTAACAAGAGGTACCAAGGCTTAGGTGGATTTTAGATTGAATCAAAGCCTCTGGGCCTAGGTATTGGTCATAAATTAAAGTAAAGGCATCCTTCACTTGCTGCCTTCTGTTCATTTTGCATATCAACACCTCAGGACTGTTGTACTCTCCCAGCTATGCCTCGGGACTGAACCAAGGCTTCTGGTGCTGACTCTTGTCCCTTGCACAACAAACAGATTTCTCAGTTTTAAATGTCCTTTTTTATTATTATTTATTTTTTTCCTTTTTCATTGTTGCCCATTAGATGTTCAAAACAACTCTATTTCAGGAAAGGTGAACATTTGAATGAGTTCCAAATCTTCCCTCTGGTTTGTGAAATGAACCACCCTCCTGTTCTGCCCAAGCAGAGGTGCTTCATATCCTCCAAGTTGTGCAAATTCCTAGTGAGCTGCAGATGGTGGGAGTTAGGAATCGTTAACATGGGCTCTCGCAGACTGACTGACCTCATCCTGCTGACGAGTGAGTGGGTGTGAGGGAGCTGGAGCTCGTATTACTTCAGTGCTCAGAAGCTCTGCCATCTGCGCTTTGCCCTATCCCATCCCATGCCTTCCTGTCAGCTCACTTTTCTTGCTACCTCTACTGCCACCAGTTTTAGGGTTGAGGAAAGTCTATTGGCACCCCAGTGGAGGGATACATAGCAGGAGAGTGGTGTAAGATGAGCAGGGTACAGAGAGGGTAGAGATAAGTGAGGAGATGGAGTTGGAATCTTGTTTGAAGGGAGATGTAAGAGGCGTGTATTATGGTAGGAAAGGGGTGAAATAGAGTGCCCCTAAATGTATATGAAGCCTGTCACAGAGGTGGGAACTGCTGCCATTTCCATCAAGACCAATGGCCGCGTCTTTCTTGTTGTAGCCAGTATTAGTGGCTTGGGAATTTTAACCAATGGCAATTCTGAAAACATGCATACAGGTATTATTCCTGTGCATGTGGGTCGATGTAGGCATATTATAAGTTTCAAGATAACATATAGATCATATATTCTTATTCATAGACTTCTTCCTACATCCCTTTAGCCACTCCTCTGACTGTGGATGATCTGCTAGCTTCCTTTTTCTTTTTTTTCATCCTTCAGTTTCCTTTGTCTCAATTTGAGAAAAGAACAGCCATTCTTTTAGAAAGAATAACTTTTATATCTGGAAAATAAATCCCTTCACCCATTTTCCCACCCAGAAAATACTCTAGGAGGTAAAGAATAAATATTTATTTCCTATTTGGGGGCACTGTTTTTATCATTCCATCTTTAGAAAAATATTATTTATGTGACATATTTATGCTTTTGTATTTTAAACATCAACCGAAATTTCCACCCATTGCACCCACGATACACATAGCCTGAATAGCCAAAGTCTATCTCAGTTTTCCACAAGAGATATGGTAAAGGAGACACATTCCCACGGGCCAGAGAATGACACAACCTGGTAACAAGCTTCCCAGCACTTATGACCCGTTCATGGTCAGACAGGGAAGCACCTTCCAATCCTCTATCTTATTTAATAGAAATATACTATTATTATGAAAAGAAGAGGAATTTTCATCTCAATTTCATCATTTTTGCTGTCTGTATAACCAGTTCACCACACAAGCGTTACAGTCAGAATACAGTGGCAGGTCTAACTAAAATGGAGATGGAAACTCCTCTGATCCTTTGATTGAAGGGAGCATTGCTGTTCAACATGGAAAATGTGCTGCCAATCTCATCGCATGTAGCAGATAAATAAAGTACACTAATACCTACTACTTTTCCACAGAAAAGCTATTTTAAAAGATCACAGTCAAGCCAAATCTCTGACATTATCATAATAAATCAGCCACAGCTGGTCCCATTCCTCCACACCAACCATCACTTCCTTTCTTCCTTCACCGTAATTTAAATGATGTTAGATACAACAGAAATGAGATCCCAGTCCCAGCCATCGGCATTCTGCAAGTGATACAAGACAATCTTTCACACCTCATCAGTGGGGAGTTTTCAGTCACGAGTAGCATTCCTGGTATCTAATAAGTCCCCTAAAATAGATATTACTCAGTGTGACTGACTTTCCCTAACACAATGAGTGTAAATTACATTTTCGTAAACATTATTTTCATCATACCGTAGTTTCTTACTGGTGAACCTAGAGGAGAATTATATGTATAATCTAGCAGACAAAGCAGGCTCTACAATAAAGATGGAAGAATGAAAATATGATTATTATTGCAAATGGTAAACAGAATATTTATTAGCACTTGAGTTGATGAGAGGGCGCAGTGCATGCAAATAAATTCAGAGATGATAAATAAAACAGTGAATTTTTAAAAGACATGAATAACTGAACAGAAGATATAATTATTTACGGGGGGAAAACATCAGGATGACAAAAAATATGCATGGTAATTCCATACCTGTTACCTTTGGCAGTACAAGAGAGAGACTTTTTTTAACAGAGTTGAGCTTTGATCTCCTAATCATTGTCATGTCCTGGTGCTAATAGATAGAGACCCTCAGACTACAAAAAATGGCTGAACTGTCACACCTTGGGGCAGATCGACAGGTATACTGTGACTACTGATTCACTGTCGAGCTGCAAGGCAATGTGTCTGCATACTCAGTAAATCTTTCTGTATTTAGAAAGGCTGGAAAAAAAGCAAAAAAAAAGCAAAACAATGACCAAGCTATGGTTTTTGAGTAACACAGAGACCTATGATGAGGTCTCTAAAGCTGTGCCACATGTGCTGATGGGGCAGCAGGTACAGGGGCTGCCTGGCTGTGAGAAGGGAGCGAGCAGGGGTTATTTGGGCTGGCATGGTTGGCTTGCTCCATCACACGTGCCTACACTGTTCCTGTCAGATAATTTGAATGCCAGGATTCCCACGGATGGGTAGTCATTTCTCGTCTGTGAACTTCTCCTGGCCCACCCGATGCTTCATCTCCCCAGTTATGTGGTATTTGGTGGCTTTGTGGCACTCGGCTGTGTGAGATGTTCAGCACACAGCTCCTGGAGCCAGTAGAGCTGCCTATCTCTGCAATAGAAATCTGTTCAGGGTAACAGAAGTACAACTGGAGAAAATTTGTTGCTGCTTTAATTTTAGAGAAGGTCTTCAATCAATGTAGCAGTAATTAATGTTTTATATATAATCATCTAGTTCTTGTATGCATGTCACATGAATTTGCTGTCACTCATTTCTCATTTGAGATACCACAGCAGTAGCTTAGGACATAGTTCTCCTACTGAAGTCCATGATAACTCACTTCAAGCATGTTAGTTAAATGTATATATCCTTTAGCGGATTTTCAATTAGAAGTTTGATGCTAAAGTCGCATTGCTCTCTGTGAGAAATGCTAACGTTTCACAGCAGCCCATTGATATATAGAGTTAGATGACTATTGGTTTAAATCTTTCCTCTATGTTTTCTTGCATCTTTCATCCAAGCGCATAAGACTGAGCTGTAGAGAGCTGATAGTAAGAGTCCCTCTTGGATCTGGCTAGTATTGCTTCAGACAGTGGCGTTATAGCAGTGGATGAGAAATTCAGGGAGAACTGTCTATCAGGGAAGGATGGATTTACATCCGCATGCTGAAGTATGATGCTATCATAATAAATTGTAGCTGCTGCTATTGTTTTCCTAACCATAACTTCCGTCAGATCTTAGTTCAGATTTATCAAATGGTATACCGTAGGTATATAAACACCTATCCAAACTAGGATGTTTCTGAGGGCTATACAGTTTTTCTAGCCATGCAGTCAAAATAAGCTGCTGTCAGGGTGAACTGCTATTTCTCTACCAGCTGATAGTAGAATCCAGGCAGTCCAAGTTTAGCTGCCTAACTTTGTTATTACCTTACTGAAATGTAAGTACTGGAACCTTAGAGAGAGGGATGCTGCCCATTGGGCAACTACAATCCATGTGGCAACAGAATAGATGCCTCCAATGACCTCCAGAGGAATGACAAGTTTTTCTAGTCTGCAGGAACAGTACCTCCCTCCGTTAACTACAGAAGGAATCCAGGCTATTAGTTAATCTTTCACCTGGGAGAGGAAATTCTAACATCCCAGGTATCACACACTTTTAATTATTATTATTCAAGGGTACTCTTGTATTTCAGGGACTTTGATTTGCATCTCCATTTCTAGTCTCTTTCTCAACAGGGCACTCTAGACGCTGAGTTGTAGACAGCCCAGTTTCTAAGAAAAGAGAGCTTCAGTAGACCTAGTAAAGCTTTGATTAAGAAATAATGTGGAATCTTCTTTACTGTTGCCCTGTGTACCTAGTGCAAGCCATGCTTGAAAATAAGTGTTGCCTTGCAGGAAATTTGTATGAAGCAGTACTGAATGTGTGACTTCTTATAAATGACACTCTGTATGAAAATAAACAAACAAACAAGGAAAACTAATTCAGGAACTTTAAGCTCCATTGGGTTAGTTTACAACATCTTTCCTGTAGAACAGATGTAGTCATTATTGTCCCTTTTCCATGATGGAAGTTCTGTCTCATTAATTACTCCATGCTTCCTTTAATAGCTAGCATATTAATTATTGTACTACAGATTTTCATTTTTTTTTGCATTTCTAAAGCACCTTAGTAAAATACGATTGTATTCCACCATCAACAGTAGTCAAATTCTCATCTTGGGTTTATTTTCTCTGTTTCTTTCAAGAATTACAAAATAACGTTTGCAAGAGAAGAGCATGGGAATATGACAAGATGCCCTGCTATTATCATGTTTGTAAGGAAACCTTAAGGGACCATATTCTTTTCAAGTGCTTGTGAAGCCAGTCTTATAGTAAATGTCATTTGTTTTACACAGCCTTTACAGTGTTCAGCAGACTATCTGGCTGCCTATAAAGACAGCATTAAATAAATAGACTAAATTTGCCACATTTCTCTCATAATCAGACTGTGAACAGAGGTTTGTTTTGAATTTTGTTTATGAGGATGCATGCATTTTGTACATATATTATGGTAAGAATACTGAGTACCTGGTGTTTGAATGGTACCTCTGGGATATTGTGGGCCTTGAAGATAAGGATGGAGACCATGAATCTAATTTCATAGCTTTGGACAAGTGGTATACTGTGTCAAGACCACGCTGTGGTGTTTTTCTTGTGGTCAGTACTCCTGAGGAGTCATGCTTCAGTGCTCTGGGCCAGATGGAAGTTGCTAAGTCTGGAAGGTTTCCTCCCCACTTATACTTCTATATTCCAAAGTAGATGGTATAAATGTATGAGATACTAAGGTGTTTGTCAAGATAAAACAGTTTCTTCTAACCAGCTGATGTTGGTAAGCAGTCCTGTTCATGAATACTAGTTGGTGGATCACAGTATTTTCTAGCCAAAGAGCACACCATCTTTCACACTGGTTCTTCTTCAACTCCACCCATGAGTTGAACAGGATCAAGCTTTGAGCTGCGTTGGTGGTGATGATGTGGTCACACACAGTGAAAGACAATTAGCATTGTGTAGCTAACACTTAAATCCATGAGCTCTGAACATTTTCCCTTGCAGCTGCGTATGGATTCTGACTAAGGCTGGAAAGACAGCAGGTCTTTCCTGCAGGATTACAGGCAGGCAGTCATAGAAGTGCAGTTTCTCATTGCTCTTTATTAAACGTGCTTCTTTTAGGAAAGGCTATTTCAGCACGCTCCTTTAAATCATGTGCACATTCCTTTGGAACACCTCTTACAGGTGAGATTGTAATATGTTGTGGTTCCTATGAATTGAAATGTTTCATAGAAGTACAGAGAAACGAGAACATCTGTCTGTCCTTCATCTATTCATGTACACGGCCACCGATGACATTGCAGTTCTGGGATTTCCTGAAAATTATTTGTTGGATCAAGGATATTAGTGTGGATCATATTTGTTAGTAGGTGATCTTTGCTTAACTCTGTTCTGTTTTGCTCAGTATTGTAACTACTGATAACGACTGTAGTAGGCCTATAATCAGCATGGCCAGGGTAAATTTCCTTATTTCTAGTAAGAATGTTAAAGGGGAAAAGAGATTTTTTTTCCCCATGAAGCTCTCCAGATTGTAGTTAGAAACAAAGTCCATTGCTTATGATGCATTTTTAAACCTATGGATTTTTTCATTGATATTATAAAGAGGGGACCTGGACAGGCTGGATTGATGGGCCAAGGCCAATTGCCCCCAGCTGAAAAGGACCTGGGGGTGCTGGTGGATGGCCAGCTTAACATGAGCCAGCAGTGTGCCCAGGTGGCCAAGAAGGCCAACAGCATTCTGGCTTGTATGAGGAATAGCGTGGCCAGCAGGAGCAGGGAAGTGATGGTGCCTCTGTACTCGGCACTGGTGAGGCCTCACCTCGAGTACTGTGTTCAGTTCTGGGCCCCTCTGTACAAGAGGGACCTTGAAGTGCTGGAGCGTGTCCAGAGGAGAGCTACCAGGCTGGTGAGGGGTCTGGAGACCAAGTCATATGAGGAGAGGCTGAGGGAGCTGGGCATGTTTAGCTTGGAGAAGAGGAGGCTGAGGGGAGACCTCATTGCCCTCCACAAGTCCCTGAAAGGAGGTTGTAGAGAGGTGGGTGTTGGCCTCTTCTCCCAGGTGAATAATGACAGGACCAGAGGAAATGGTCTGAAGCTGCGGCAGGGGAGGTTTAGATTAGATAGTAGGAAGAATTACTTCACTGAAAGAGTGGTCAGGCACTGGAACGGCCTGCCCAGGGAGGTGGTTGAGTCACCATCCCTAGAGGTGTTTAAGAAACGTCTAGATGTGGCACTTCAGGGCATGCTCTAGTGGCAGAGATTGTAGGGGGTTTTTGTGTGTGTGTATGGTTGGACTTGATGATCTCAAAGGTCCCTTCCAACCATGAAGATTCTATGATTTGTTCTATAATATTCTCCTTATATTCCCTTAAAACATGCATTCATGTCTTTTTTTTTTTTTGTGTTATTCCTTAATCCAGTGCTAATCTGGTAACAATGTTTGGTGGCTTTGGAACAATTGTTTGCTTGTCATTCTGCAATTCTGTAATAATACGCATTCTGTGTATTTGTTAAAATCAAGTGCCTTACAGAGCAAATCTCTAGCTGTAGTGCTTGAACTTTTCCAAAAGAGTCATAAAATAGAGTATGAGCTAAACCCTCTTTAAAGATCTACCTCTTTCTCCATTTTCTCTATAAACATCTGTACCCTATAGTTGCTGTAACTGATACTTTCTCACCTGTATACAGTTCCCTGATACAGTCAATTTGATTTAAAGATTTACCACCCCCGTTAGATCCTTAAAGTTAGAATGGCCTGTTAGAATATTTATAAAATTCAAACTGAAGACATAAAAATGGACAAAAATAAAACATGCGGTTTTAATAATGTGCATGTTGGAATAATTACAAGTTCTGGGGCTAGACCATGCTGGTGAAAACAAAGACACATTCTGGTCGTACCTGCCTTCTATCTGGACATGTCAAAATCCTTTATAACTGTTAATTAACTTGGCTTCCCAAGCTAAGGAAAATAATATCATTACCTTAATTCTGCATGTAGATGATATTCTTTTAAAACTTGAAGGCCTGTGTGAAAACAGACCTCACAAACAAATGTAACCCACTTCTTATAAACACAACAACAACGGAGTATGTAGTTAAGTTCCCAGGTTATCACTGCCATGTGCAGTCTGGCCATAATAATAATAATTAGAAAGACCTTAACTTCTTATGATCTGAAAACCTGTGGTTGGAAGTCATCAGCTAGTGAAAATCAATACTGCATTACTGAAGCCTTTGTGTCAGACTCTCAGCCAGTGGAAACTGATGCACCTCTGCTAAAAGCAGTGCTTGATTTACACCAGCTGGGAATGCAGACCACAGGAGGCACTCCAGGTTTTACCAGCTGGATATCTCACTGCAAACCTTTCTGTTTGCCTTGCACATACTGAGAATATGCTGCGAATTGCTATTTTCCAGTTGGGTTTATAACAACTGAAGTTCTTTGCTAGTGTCCTGAGCACTTGTACTAAAGGAGATTCCCCCTTACCTCTGCTGTTACAGAGAACACCAACTACAGAGTGGTTCTGAATGAAGGGGTAGAAAACCCCTGTGTGTGGTCATTTAGAACCATAATAATTCTTCATGACATATGGGAACTTCCCCAGCGCTGTTTGGGATATAAAACTACTGCTTAGTCTCACCTCTTGGTGGGCCTCTTCAGGACTACTTCAGCTGCAAAGTATTATCTGGGCCCACGGAGGATATCAAACTATTCCTTGTTCATGTCTAACCTGCTTGGAAGATGTTAATGATCAAAACGGGTCCTGGCAGCCACTGACAGTGACACTGACAGATGGCCGACCATTCACACTCTCTTCCGGAGGTTATTGTTTCTGCTGCAGCAGCACTTGAGCCAGCCGGCTTGCTAATCAGATGGTTGGTCTGGATGTGAGTCATGTCTGTGTAATGGATTCATGTGTGGCTTCCTCTGAGGATATCTGTAGTTGATGCAGCTGTGCCATCAGCCTCCACCCTCTCACGTTCCCCATTTTCAAGTCTGACTGTGGGCTGTGTGGTTCACTGTATCCTTCCTCTCAACAAGGATCCTCTCCATCAGTGGGCAAAGTCAGAAGAGCATTTGTGAGAAACCTGAAGTAGACTGGCCCTGTGGTATGAAATTGAAACTTGTAACAGGATAATGACACCCAAAGCATTGCCCACTGAAGGCACTGTTCATTAACGAATGCATCTGATGAGTTCTTTTCTCTCTTTGGTCTGGAGACAGCCTAATACAACGCTACAAAGGGGGTTTGTCTGTACTCTTCAGCTTACCTTGCACAAGGCAATGGCCTTTGCACAGATACTCTCCAGCTCTTTGCTAATCCAAATCGGTAGCTGTCAAAAGTGCGTTTCCCACCAACTCTCGTTTTCATAGAACTGAGGAGAGACCTCTATCCTGAGAGGGCAGAAGGCTGTGACAAGTATAAGGGATTGAACTTCAAAAGGCACTTGGATTTGTGAATATGTGCTCTCTGAACCAAAGTTGTATATTGTTATCATCTGCATTCAGACTGGTTTATGAGTTTGCCCTATTTTATAGAGAGATGACATAAAGTGTCAGCTTTACATATTTTATTTAAATGTATGATATGGGGAAAGCCAAAAAGAAGCATATAATGCTTGGAAGAGTGAATATTTTACAGCTTTTAGAGAATATTATCCTTTTAAAAATAATCTTTTCAATATTTATCCAGAAACATATTCACTATTTTTTTTAAATAATGTCTTTTTTCACAGCGATGCCTTTTGATCTTTGATTGAAGTATTAGAACAAGTCTAATGCTAAACAATAAGCAAAACAACATGTCCTCTTTAAAGGGCAGGTCTTCTCTAAAACTTGCACCAAAGTAATGAGCAGAGTTTGTCCCTGGGATTACTGGGAAATGACCCTTCCTGTGCAGATTAGGCACAAAAGCCCATACATTAATTAAAATGCTGGACTGTTAGACATGTATTTGTGTGCATTCATCACCATTACCAAAACTGCTTGGCAAAGTTAAAAACGCAGGACTAACCAATGGCACCTGTGTAAACTTACCGAAAAGTGGGGACTGCGTGAGGTGGGTTTGGTATCTTAACTCATCTACAGAAGCTTCTATATGGGTGATGAGATTTAAAAGGGTATAACTGAACTTAGTGGTTGGCATTCAGGTTGAATTAGCGGAGCTGTCAGTTAAGAATACAAAGTATTTCTTGTCCTCTCTCCCCTGTAGGTTTCACTTACCGCTCGGCTTTTATACGTTCAAAGTAAAAATCAGGCCAGTACTTGAGAGCTGTAAAATCATAAACACAGGCAGTTTCAAATTTGCAGTGAACTTAGGTCAAATTTATATGCTGCGTGAAGGAGATTCCTGTGGACATTCCAAAATTCCAAAAATAACATTATCTCATAGTAAGTCCAAAACCAGCAAGACATTGCTATATAAAGATGCAGATACAGGGAGAGGGGGAAGTACTAGTACTACTATACACGGCCCTGGTGAGCACTAATCTGCAAGACTATATTCTTCTAGTCACCCATATCTAAGAAAGAGGTGCTGAAATAGGTGCAGGAAACTCTGCTCATTTATCAACCTATATATGGAATGAGGTTGGAAAAATTTGATTTAACCTAGCAAAATACAACTGAACGTTAATAAAGACAAAAATTTGTTGTTTCTGAGTCCACCAGTGTGCAAACAGGAAGTGAGAAAATCCTCTACTGCTGGATAAAATGGTTCAAAGATATTTTCTGGTAAATAAAGTTAGTAAAGAATAAAGATAAGCATTCCCAGAGAATGATTAATCTCATCTAAACTCTGGAAGAGAGAGCCAACAAAGACCTAGACATTAATTTTAAGCGCTTCAGTGAGGTGCCTAAATATAGTGAGATAAATCCAGCCTGACTTTGGCACAACAGCAAATGCATATACAAATTTATAAATTTTTTATCTCTCTCCAAAGTACAAATCCTTCCAATAGGAATTTTAACGTAAGATTATATGATCACTCTTTAGGATGAAGTTATGTCTGGATTCCCCCTGAAACATAAGGAATGGATTTGGTGATTCGCTTCTATATTCCAGGGATTCTCAAACTTTGCTTATTTTCCAGCATTGACTGTAATGGTAGCCGCAAGAGAAAAAGCACTTTGCTTTTCTGACCAGCTTTTTATTTTATTTCGGGAAGTTTTCTGAACTCTTTTTTTTTCCCCTGTAGTTTCCTTCAGCATCATGGATAATATAGTGCAGTAGAGTAACTTCACTTTTGGTGAAGTAACAACAGTGCTCAAGACCCCTTATTGCCATAACTCTGAAATCTACCAATATAGAAAAGACCCTACTTTAACTGCTCCAAGGCCGTGTTTCCTAAGCTCGATGGAAAGAGAAGCATTGGGCAGAAGTGCATTCATATTTGTGAGTTAATTTTATGTGTTTTTATCTTGTTTCCTTATTCTCACAGGGAGAGATGGTGTTTGCATATGTAACTTAACTTGTAACTCATAATAATGATGTGTAATTTCAGAAAAAACAGGAATATAGAGTTAAAATTTGACTTTGACAGTTGTATGCCTGTTCTCAAAATGTGATTTACGTAAGGAAAAAGTATAAAAGAGCTGTAAAAAAAAAATGCACAATTTCACGTTCTGCTCTGTAAAGCTAACTAAAGGCATAAACAATATCATACAAAAACATGCAAAATCTTTGCTCTCCACTCCCACATTTTTAAAACTAAGATCATCTAGCAATAGACTAAAGGTATATAATAACTCTGTATTGAAAAATATGATGATAATAATAATCTCAGAATTCAGATTTACCTGTAATTGTAAAAAGTCAATTGAACTCTGGAGCAAGCCAGCAAAAGAAAGTTGCATGGAAAATATTATACCTACGTGACTGTATTTTAAGATAGTAATCTTATGAAAACATTATGCGCTACGTTTTAGATATTTAGATATCAAAAATGCTGTGGAGAAATACATCTGATTCTTTTTAATCAGAGAAATCGATAAATTCCCTAAAACAATCAAAAGATTCTGTTAAAGAATTGGTTTCCTCTCAAAGCCAAAATAACCATCCTTATGAAATCTAAATCTCTCTACTTCAGCCTTCATATGTGCCACATCACCTTCAGTTCAGTATTTCAGTCTCTGTGTTATATCTATCCTGCTAAATGGCCAAAAAGATTCATGGGGTTGTCCAATGAAATAGCGAAAGAAATAGTGATCCAGGTCTCACTGAAATCCATGGGATGTTTTCTTCTGATGGTAGGAAACATTGCTTTGTATACAACTATTACTTACCCTAAAATGAGACTTCATGTTTATTTCCATGCTTTAGGTGACACTCCTACTTGGAACCTGCTTATAATTATCCTAACGATCATAGGGTTAATATGACAGATAAGGAGCTTCTTAGAGCCACAGGAACAGCACAGAGAGCATAGCTAATCAAGTGTAGAGAAGAGCATGGAGTAAGGAGAACCATCTTGATATCAGCTGGGGCTTAAGAATTGCCTATATGTCAAAATGAGTCCCCAGAGGCTTGGTTTTGGTGACCATCCATGCTGTGTAACTATTAGCGCGGTCCCTGATGTGGGTTTTGCTCAGGCCACCTCTCACCATCCTAGGCTGTGCCCGGGGAGACTTGAGGGGAGAACACAGCAATCCCATCCTTCCTTTGCTATTCCTGCAAATTTCCGTGTGAAATCAACTCTGAGAATGGGTGACAAACCAGGATATGACCACCCGAAGACTTCGTGCTAAGAAAACACTGCACCAGGTAGTTTCCCAGGGGTTTCGCCCTGCCTGAGAAATGTGAAGCAACTGATAGAAGGCGACAATGATTTAGTCTTCTGTATTGGAAAATATCAACTTGGACAATAATTGAGACAGATCTCAAGAGACAACAGCACAGAAGCTGGCCAATCTCAGTGTGAATCCAGATTCAAAATTTACTTTCAGGTGAGGTCAGCACATGTGCTTGAATAATCACAGAATCACAGAATGGTTTGGGTTGGAAGGGAACTCAAAGATCATCCAGTTCCAACCCCCCTGCCATGGGCAGGGACACCTCCCACTAGACCAGGGTGCTCAAAGCCCCATCCAGCCTGGCCTTGAACACTTCCAGGGATGGGGCATCCACAACTTCTCTGGGCAACCTGTTCCAGTGCCTCACCACCCTTACTGTAAAGAATTTCTTCCTGAAAATGCTCATATTCATGTATCCCTTTGAAAAAGGATATGAAGCCAGTTCACATATATATATATAAAAGTAAACAATCTAAAAACTCTGAAAAATAATGTCCTGAGTCACATGATGCAGATCTGTGAATCTATTACACTACAATAGATACTGTATTTTTAAACTCTTTCATTCCTGGCATTTCAAATGAGGGCTGTTGAATTACAGTAAGGGTCTCTTCCAAATTTTCTTTTCAGTATTCCTTCCTCATTATTTACTGTAATGCAAAGTCACTGCTTGGATAAAACACAATTTAAAAGTTTTAGCAAAAAAAAAGGAGGATTTAATTATGGAGTGAATTTTATCAAAAATATGCCACAGATGTTCCTCTAAAAACGCATAACTTTAAATTAGCATTTTCCACAAATAAAAGTGATTCATCTTCGACTCCAGGTCTTTAACAAATTGTGTCATTTCTTACATGGTAATCAGTCACAATTTTAATTAGAAGTTGTCATTCACCCCTACATACCACATCTCTGGCAGAGATCAAGTATGATTTTATACAGCTGCTATCCTGATTCTCCTGTCATCTTTGGCCTGACTTTGAATTGCTTCCTCTTTTTTCTCTCTTTTTTAGATAATCCTGCTTCTTCTTCTCACCCCCACTGAGCTGTCAAGAGTTTCAATGCTGTGATATAGAATCATTGCCTCTGTAAGAGTGAAAAAAAAGCCCTGCTTGCACTGGATTCTGATCAAAGAGAATCATTTATAGGAGAGATGCAGCAGGAACCTCAGGGAAATTTTTTAGCAGCAGGACCACATGAAATAGGAAAGACAAAGCACCAGACTTTCAAACCTTTTTAAAACTTATAACTACATGATTAAGGTTTTTATTGTGTAATGTTTGTCCTTTTCTTTTTTCTTCTGTTCTTGATGCTGTGCTATTCAATGCCACATCAAAATGGGGTCAGGCACATTCAAGTAGCTCCCGTGGAAATGGAAAAGCCTAGAAAACCTAGGTATTACAGGATTGCCTTTTGTGAGAAAGGAGAAGAGAAAGAGAAGAGAAAGAGAAAGAGAAAGAGAAGAGAAGAGAAAGAGAAAGAGAAGAGAAAGAGAAAGAGAAAGAGAAAGAGAAAGAGAAAGAGAAGAGAAGAGAAAGAAGAGGAGAGGAGAGGAGAGGAGAGGAGAGGAGAGGAGAGGAGAGGAGAGGAGAGGAGAGGAGAGGAGAGGAGAGGAGAGGAGAAGAGAAGAGAAGAGAAGAGAAGAGAAGAGAAGAGAAGAGAAGAGAAGAGAAGAGAAGAGAAGAGAAGAGAAGAGAAGAGAAGAGAAGAGAAGAGAAGAGAAGAGAAGAGAAGAGAAGAGAAGAGAAGAGAAGAGAAGAGAACAACTGGGAATATTTCAAGGGTGGGTGAGGAAAGAACTTGAGGAAAGAACAGAGGTTACCATGTTGACGATGTAATGAGAATGGGTGAGGACTTCTTGTACCATTTCCTATTCACATTTCTGTCACTCTGAAAGCACCCTATTTATGTTGTGCCACTTCTTGTTACCATCCTTGTCATGACAGTGAAACAAGGGAACGTTAATGCTGAGCTTGCAAAAAGCACCCTCCTGTTCTCCTGTCTCAGCTTTTCTGTAGGTTGTTTTGCTCAGGGCTGTTGGTGTCTCCCCTGCCCTACAGATTGGTGAGGGTCATTGCCATTAGCAGGACTGGACAGTCATTAAAATGAAGAAATACTGACAAAAGATGGAAAAATTGAATGCATTATTACATTTTTCACACACTTGACTGAATAATCACATTCTGATGGATCTGTCTTATGTGGAGGCTTGTAACAAATGCAGAAAGCGGCATGCTGTGAATCTCTTTCTCATCCAGGGGAAACGAGGAAGGAAAGCAGAAAAATTTCTAGGCAACTTCCTTCCAAATTTTAGAGTTATTCTGACATTTTTGGGGATGCTGCAGCACCCAAGAACCAAATGTGGCAGTTCTGCAAAAAGAGACACAGAGTTCTACCTTTTTCCCCCTCGTATTTTGTTTGCTGATGATGATGGTACAATGGGAGTCACTGGTACATGCTGATACTCTGTCTTAATTTTTTAACTGATTCTGATGAAACGGACATATAAACATTAGAACTGAGACTAAACCCTCATTGCTGCTAGTGATTACTTCATAATTTACCTTTCATTTCCAAATTAAAATCCAACTTAAAGGCAGCTGTAATGTTGCCCATCAAGCCCAAAGAGCTGAACTCCTGCAGAGACTTGAAGCACAGAATCCACCCATCTATACCATTAAAGAAAAGAGGTCTTCCGCTTTCACAAAACATCTGTGAAGCCCTTTTTGATGGCTGTTGAGCTGCTGTCTACCTTGGGGCTGAATTGCCTTTGGATGAAGTAAAATTACTTTAGCTGCTTTTCTCTGGGGCTGATATGGGGAAAGATGTATTGTTGTGACTCCCTACAAGGAGTGTGGTTTCCGGACTATCATAAAACCTCAGGGATTAACTGTGAGGATGTGGCTAGGACAGAATCACTGAATACGAACATGAAGGGAAAAACAGTCTCCTGTATCTTCCTCATAGCTAAACAGATTCCAAAATGTGATGCATGTAAGGTAAACAGAGGGGACAAGTGGAGACTCGGACCCAGGGGTTTTAAAACCCGCATTTACCAGGCTGCTTAGATATACAGTGTGATATGTAAGTGCCTAAATAGGGGAGATAACATCAGGAAAACCTGTCCAAGCTGGTTAGATGCCTGAAATGTGCTAAGTATTGGACAGTCCAGCCCAAATCCTCTCTGAACACTGAAAGGAGTAGGTAGCTACCTGCCCTGAAAAGTATGTTACCACACACCTCATTCTTAATGGAACAGATTGCCTAAACCAAAAATAAATAAACACAGCCTAAGGCTGGCTAAGAAAACAGCTATCTGAGTTTCTGGAAAAGTCCAATTAAATTCTTAGATCTTAACTCACTTGAGCTATAACACATACAATAAAAACAGTGGTGGTAGACCTTTTCCCCTAGCACTTACAGCAGTCATCTACCTCAGATTAACAGGAGATAAACCCACAGCTCTGATTTCTCACATGACTATCCAGGACAGCAGGCTACAGACAATTTACTGTCTGCTAAATCTGAATGAGTGCATAGCCAGGAAGGCAAGAAGCTCTAGCCTGCTGGCTGGGTATGCAGAAAGGTGAAGTTTGTTATGTTTATGTGTTTTTCTGTAGAAAAATCAGCCATGACTTAGAAATGACCCAAGGAGCAGTAAGAAGGCATCCCGACCTTACCCCTCTCCAATATTGTACTGGTTGCTGGTACTCCAGGTCACAAAACAGCAGGCGTCAATTTGTAACCTCCCACAGGTGCCTGAGCTCGTATTGGAGATACTACTGCAGCCACAACTTGGTGTTCCCCATCTGTTTTCCATGTCCCAGCACTCATCATCTCAACCCCTGTGAATCCCAGTCTTGGATTCAAACCTCCCTCCCCTTCCATGCTTAGGAAATAACCAACTCAGCAAAGTGAGCTGTCGTTACTGGGGGTGGATGTTTGTACTGTCAGTCACTCCTGAGTTGAATATCACAGCCCTCAAATCTTTTTGAGGTCTACATAACGGAGTGACAACGTATTGGATCCACCTTACAGGATCTAGCCCTTAGCTAAGGACGTGAGCCTGGTTTACCATTGACCTCTTTGCTCAGTTAATGTGACTGAATTATGAGTTTTGGGGATTGTTGTTTTTATACTGTTGCCTGTCCTTTGGGTACATGACTAAATTCAGCCTTTTGATTTCCCTCTGGCCATTGAATACACAAAATGCAGCAATATCTTTCACTCTTTCTTGATCAATGTTTCTCTCCATCTGTATGAACCTTCCAGGCTCTTTTCCAAACAGCTGTAGTATATACGTTTTATCAGCAGTAAATAACATCCTTCAGACTTTTGATAGAAAAACAGAAGTCTCCACTAACACTTTCTAAAATTTACTATACGGCTCCATTTATCATAAGAGCCTGCTTTAAGCACTGGTCTATTTTTAAGTATTTTAATGTATCAATTTATTTATTTTCCAATGTTCAGATAGTTAATATTTTTATAGAGATCACACAAAAATTAGAAACAAAACCAGCTTTTTAATGATGCATTACTGACACAAAATGAGCTACTTGAACTGTATGTAAAAAATGTGGACATAGTAATGAAAAGAAGATGAACAAAACCCAATGATAATATTTAATAAAATCAGTGTGTCTAGGCAACTCTGAATCTGATCCACAAAACAGGACTTTGGACTCTGGCCCTTGAAGACGCATTATTAACTGAGCACATGCTTTATTTTAGGTATATGCAAACACGCCTCTGAAATTAAATTTAAGTATATGCATATTTTCCTTCATTGGGAACCAATTTATGAAGCTGGACCCAAGAAGATGACAAACTGCTACTATGAATACTCTCAGCTTGGCAATTAAATGTTTATTTCAGTTTGAATTCAGAGCATTTTATGAGTGGTTTTCAAATGGCTCTCTCTTTGACTGCAGTCTGTATTTAATTCATCAAAATTGTGACTAGGATCTCTTACTGGGTATTACTTGTATTTTCAATGGCTGCCTTTTTGTGTTTAACTAAGCTGTTATGAACTCTTAGGTAAATATTTGTCTTGTGAGTTTTATAATCATTGGATTATTGACATACTCTATTTTTTTTTATTACTCTATTTTTATTTTTGAAGTGTATTTTAGATATCCTGGGAATGCTAAAAATCCCTTACCTGGACTACTGAGACCCTGAACTGGACACTGTAATAAAATTTTCTCTGGTTTAATCGCAGTCTCTCTGCCTTGCTACGCCTTGGCTAGCATACAGATTTTCCACTGAAGAAACAGATGCATAATTTCACAAAATGTCTCACACTTTAAACTACTACTCGTTTCAAACTACTTTCGTCATTTTGTAATGTCATAAACAACCTGAATGCTAATGACTTGGATTTTAGTCATTCCAAATCTCACAAGAAAAAAGGACAAAAAGGCTGCTTTACGTGTCCATTTCAGAGATGACAATCTATGACAGAGTCACTGTATTTCACTTTGGTCTGGCATTGTATATTGCACGAGTTTGATAAAATCCTTAACAGAAAGATTTCAGTGTTATGAAAAAATGTAACAAAAAGTATCAAGCATATTGAATAGGTCCCAAAACATCTAAATAAGTCATTTAATCATGACCTGAAATATCATTGTAGTCAAATACTGTATCTCTTTTTTTGCAGAAATCCCATTAGAGGCTGAATCTGGGTCTCCAGACGTGGAAAAGTAATGCATATATTACTCTATTCAGATTTTTATTTCGTCCTCAGTGAAGTAATACTAAATGCTTTTCAGGAACACATTAAGCAACATGGCAAAAGCAAACGCAAAAGCATGTCAAATATCTTCAGTGTAAAATAGCTACTGTGGGTAAGATATTTCTGAGGAAATGAAGATTCTTCATTACGTTTTTCCTACCTGTAAAAAAGTAAGGGCAATTTTAGAAACTGGTAAGGAGGATAGTCATAGACTTTTATGAATTTGTGATTTTTTCCCCCTTCTTGCATCACCTCGTACCTGAAGTAAATTTTTTCACATCTGACACTTTCTCCATATGGTTCTGCTCCATGGAGAGAGCCGGGATAGTGGTGGGACAGTATCCACATGGAGAGGCTCTTGCATTTAATGGGCACAATAACACAATTCGTGGTGGATTTCTCTCTCTCATGAGAAGTTTTCATGAGATCCTTTAACAGATCCTTTCATAGGCACAGCCAGCTCACGAGCAACTTCCTCTACTGAACACTTAAAGCTGTTGGAAGCAGTGGACCTTCTGCTCCACAAGTAGAACTGTCAGCCCGAAATATTTTCTTGCAATTTCCAATCCCCAGTGCTTCATCATCTCCTGGCATGCCTGCTGGTTAATGTGATTTCTGCTTTTATCCCCATCAACTAGTTTTGTTATGTTTCTGACTAAAAATATTTTTCTTTTTGTGTTGACTCCTAACGCATCTTACGTGTCTGCTTTTCAAAATGTTCTCCACTTTTCCTATTAATATTTTTTCCCCATGAACACAGCAAGAAGAGAATGGGCTGTGGTGTGCCCATGTGGAAGCTATGAAAGTAATGCCCTACAAATCCTCACTGTGGGATGTATCTGTTTTAGTACATTTTATTTGGACAGCTTTTTGCTTCCTGTTTTGGTAGGTGTAGCCAATGATTGCAATAGTGATGAAGCTAGAAGTATGAAAACAAATTGATCTAGGAGAGTGACTTTTTCTGTGTAAAATTGGCCTCTAGTGTAGTTAAGATGACTGTAGATGGTCTCTTCTAGACATAGATAAATGCTTCATGTGGAAAAACATAGGGTGACATATTTTGAACATTATCATGCCTTTTGTGCTCTCACGCGGATTTGGCAAGCCTGTTACCATGCAAGCTGTAGCTTCACTTTTATTTTCTATCAAAGAAACTTATTTGGTGAACCTGCAAATAGTCTCAAAGAAGAAAAAAGAAAAATACAGGAGTCAAAAGAAGATTAATACAAGTATGTAACTGAAGAACTGCCAACTGACAACCGACACAGAAGTATAACATACTGCTAATATTTTCCCCAAGTTTTAACATCTTTCATTACAGCATTATTGATTTTTACAACTTTTACAAGTTCACTTTGATTTTCAAATTCCTTCCTATTTCATATATTTGTTTAGTCCTACTCTTATTCCCAGGATGAACTAGAACAGAGTAGCCAATGGTCTCGTAAATAGTTTTCACTGCTGCTTTTATTTCTGCCCTTTGAGAAGATAATTTCTTCTCTGATTTATCCACTAAGCATATAACCTATGCAATTAGCCTCAAGTTAATAATTTATAGTAGTCAACAGGCTTGTCATTTGCTCTGCAAGAAAAAAAAATAATCAGACCATCTTGTAAGAATAAGCATCTTCCTCAAATTCATGCAAAGGGATCACATTTAGTGCCAGTCCTTTTTGTGTACAGTAAATTCAGTTTCTTTGCAGAAGAGAATCAAGAGGGCAGCCTGCATCTTGACTTTATTAACTCATTTTTATGCTGTTGTATGGACTGATAAGACTCCTTAGCAGAAGAAATGGGAGAAAATTCATTCAGGCCAAACCTGTGCTCTAAATTATGTTTTACGTTATTAACATTTCACTGACACACGTGCAAACAGAAACTGTAGAAAAAAATTATCACTTTCCACTTTGTGTCTGCTTCTTGCTTCACTGGAGGCATTTCACACCTTTGACACATGGAAGAAGATTCATTCGTTCAAACTGAGATGGCTCCTCTGTAAATCGCTTCACCCGAGTTGGTCACCCTGGACTCCCTTTGCAATCCCAGAGAGACGGAGTCATTGCCAGGGCAATTCAATTTAGCCTGAGGCAGATATCTACAGTACATCAGATGAATCACGCTCTAAAAGAGCTTGGTTCTCCCTGTTGACAAAATGGGCAGCTGAAGATACGGATCAGATGTAGATATTTATAGTGCAAAGTCTGGCAGATTGAAACTAAAATCAGAAACCTCCCCAAGATGCTGCTGATGTCCAAATCAGAAACTAACCTGAAATCTGTCTACATCTTGTGGCTAATTCAGTGGTCAAACTGAAGATCCCCAGGTTCTCATCCTCTGTTTGGAGAGCTTTCCATTGTCAGTGAGGGAAAACCACTTAATCTCCACCTCAAGACCTTCCTGGTGGAAACTTCTATTATTTGTTTTGTGTAGTTAAACTGAAATCTGTTTTGGTCAAGATCTGCTTCTCATTATATTTTTTCAGTATCCATCTCTTGGCTGAGGCCTGTGTTTTCTGCTCTGTAAAAATATGGACAAAGAAACATGTTTTGGTTTACATGATTAAGCCTAGGGTCCAAAATCCAGAACTTGAAGATGTATTCAGCACTTCATACAGCATTGACGTAATTTTTAAACTCCACAGATACATGCTGTGTTCTTGCTTTTCGTAGTTTTACTTAGAAGGCTCCCATGGCACAAAATGATGTGGTACTGTTATTGTACTCATTTTTACATTAATTTAGTTATGTTGAAATGCCAGACAACCATACTTGAAAATCCTTGTTTTCCTATGTACGCATTAATTTAGATCTTCATGGGATTTTTTGTTTTGTTTTAATACATATGAAAGAATCCAAGTAAAGATAGAGAGCCTTGCTGAATATACTGGGTTTATGATGAAATTCTAATTTACACTTCACAAATAAAATCCCATCATGCGATCATTCCTGGATTGGGTAGCTGCAAAATTATTGTGTCGGTGGAGATATTTGCTCATAAATTACTGGAGTAAAAAATATTGCTGGTTTTTGTTTATACATGATAAAAAGAAAATTATTTCTGTACCCAGAAGTCCGTGTATATATATTTTTCCTCTTTCTGTCAGCCTGGTAATCCCCTAGACACCAAGTCAGCAAGAAAATAATTTCAGTGATGTTCATTAATTTTCAGGAAGTTCTCTGAACTAAATTGATAATAACAGCATGTTATAGGTGGAATAAATTTTCCATAAAGTTATTCACTTTTTATTCTGAGATTCAGAATGAAAACTGTTGGGGTTTTTTCCTTATTATCAGACTTCACATTATCATGAGGTTGTAGAAGGCTTGTAATCACAAATGTTCTTCTACAAAGCAAATGAAATATAAGACTTCACAAGTATGTCCTGTCCTGTGATTATGAGTTCATTTCTGGATCTCAGACAATGTCTCTGTGTGTTAGACTTCCCTGACTCTTCAGTGCCATATCTAAGAGAAGAACCATTTTGTGCTGGGAAGTAATACTTCTTGTTAAATCAACCGATGTAGCTGGGAAAAGAGCAGACAACTTTTGGGCAAGCAAGCTGCTCTTCAAGGCTCCGTATGCCTCAAAGCCTTTCTGTTTGGTTGCGTTTCCAACTACATTAGTTGGTCTAATAAAAATCTTGCTTCTTTTTACAGACTTTGCGTTGCTCATCCCCTTTGAATATCGGTGCTGGTGACAGCATGGGCTTTGCACACACTGGGAATATCTGAGTGAAGAGGGGACACAGGGCACGAAGAGCCAGCCAGACTCTGTGGAGGAATTTGTACCGTAAAGAGATGGTCCCTGGATTGGAGATGTTCCTGCTGGTGAAACCACTGGTAGCTGGCTGGACCGTGCTCCCCTGGGTAGCCAGATGCGTCCCTCCTTTCCATCCCCCAGTACTCCGGTTCTCTCCCTCTCTCCTCCCTCCCTCCCTTAACACAGCACCTGGTTTACTAACTGTATGTTCCTGTTTTAAAGGGGTGAGTGTGTACGAGTGTGCCGTGTCTCCAGCTGGGCCCTGGAAGGAGACGAGTGCGCTCAGCATCCTTTGAAGTTGAAGCGTCCAGTGACTTAGCTGGAAGCCTTGCTCTGCCACAGACTGTGTAAGCAATAAATCTCTGGCTCAGAGGGTTTCTACCCTTTTTTATTAGTTCTCCAACTATTTTCATAACAACAGCAAATTAAAAAAAATAATAAGAGTATTACAGTGGGTTTTCTTCCCAGACACAGAAGGCTCTGGTCGGTAAACCAGAGAAGATTACTATAAAAATTAAGCATCTATTAAATTCCTGTTAATTGTAGTGAGGCGTGATACCAAAATGGTTTTCTGCAGTGAGACTCCTCAGGATGAAAGCTCTTAATGGCAGAGGAAACAAAGTTGTAAACGAAAAGGTAGCAAAGATACAGCTGTTCTTCCGATTAAAGGTACCCCAGGTGAGCTCACCACCGGCTCCTGGAGGGAGGGACAAAATAGTGTGTCAGCTCTGCATCCTTGGCTTTGTGGGTCTCTAATCCCACAGAACTTCTTTAATTACCACGGAGACCTTCTGTCTCCCTTTACGGCATTTTTCTTCAAAGTAGCTTTTTCACTCATTTCAGTAATGGAAAGCGTAGACGTGGCTCTGAGCCCAAAACCAACATGCAAGCATATGATCAATAGGAAGCTGCCCATGATGCCTCTGGCTTAATTAGCAGCATTGTTAGCTGTTGGTTTAACTGGGTATCGGCGGGCTTTAGCTCATTCTGATTGCTGTATTAAATGAAGACACCACCTGAAAAAAAAAAGTAAACAAAGAAAGGGGAAGGGAAGGGAAGGGAAGGGAAGGGAAGGGAAGGGAAGGGAAGGGAAGGGAAGGGAAGGGAAGGGAAGGTTAAAAATGCATTGTGTGAATTACTTATTTTTTATGTAGGATATTTGGAGAATGTTAAGGAAAGACAGCCTCACATAATGCTTCTGTGGAAATTACCTGTGTTGAAAGTTTTCTGCTTGCGTTCTGACCTTTGCACAGAGTAAAACCTGGAGTTTATGCATCTGGCTAAATTTAGATCAAGGAATTTTTCCCAAATGCACTCTTGAATTCCTAGTAAGGTGATAATGTTTATTGGAGGATTTTTTGCAATTTTCTACTTATATGTTAGACGAATGTTCGTTTCTTGTCTCTCAGCTCTGTGATCTTACTTTCCCATAAAAAATTTCAAGGGGCATAAAACTCCTAACTTTTGTTCCATACCCTCAGGACACTTTTAAAGATGTTGATGTACAATTTCTCGTGTCTAGACATTACTTAGTTGTGTCAAGTTTAATTCTTTATAAAGTGTCAGTGAGACCTGCCAGACTGATAGTCTTGGAAGACAGAATCTTCTTCCTAGCTCCAGAGCACTAAATACTGGAGAAAGGAACGTGATTTTCTCCACACTTTTCCAAGTCATGATCTTGGTATGAACAGTTTAGGATACAAGGATACAAGGAAAAGTCTCTCTCTCCACATCCATCTTAGCTGGGGCAGACCTCTGTGGTACCATGCCTTCTGCTCCAGTTAGACCTGGTTCCTATCTGAGCGCTCAAATGATACACTCAAAGAATTATCCATATCCATATGTAGGTGTGACATTAATTACTGGCTCTTGTTAACATGAGAGCTACATTGCAAAAACTGTTCCTGCTGTTGATTCCTACTGCCTGATGATTTGGGGATGCATAGCAACATACAGCATGATATACTCAGAAAAATACAAATTATTTCTATGCAGACAGGACCAACCAGAGCCCATGGCCTCAAAACAAATTATTTTGCAGCTTGGTGCAATCCCCTGGGCCATCCAGACACAGCAAATGAAAACCTAGTGCCTGTTCACTTCTCCGCTGCTGTGGTGAGCTCATCTGTTCTGGGTTGTCACATGGTTTCATTTCAGTGCAATAAGCACCTGGCATCTCTGATTAATCTTTGGCAGAAACTGGGAGAAACTGGGTACAGATTTCAATGCTTAATGGGTCTGAGAAATCTAACTTCCCAGCGCTTGGCAGCTGCAAAAGAGAGGCATTGTTTCACAACCCTTGGAGATAAATATAAGTGTAGAACTCTTTTTTAAACCTTAGAATGTTAGATACCTGTTGGAATGAAAGAAACCAAAATAAAATATGTTTTTGCGTGTCTACAAATATCATAAGAAGACAGAGACCATTTCATTATTGCTAAACTTTTTGAGGCTTTGTGCTTTATATTGCAGACTATATTTAAATCCATTCTTCTGCTATTCGCAAGGTTTCCTATGTCTCCTCTGTTTCTCATCTAATGGAATCAAAGACTCTTGCCAGATTTCTGACTCACTGAAAAGCCTTTCACACACGCTGCCATGTAGTTAAGAACCTGCATTGTGTAACTTTGAGAGACTGCATTGTGTTGAGAATACTCTGTTTATTAGACGGTCTTGTACATGTTTGGATCTAATCATCTGGATGACTTGTTGACACTATAAATTTGTGATGAAATTTGAGGTTTACTGTAGCCAATTACTTTGCCATGCCAACAGTACAGGCTCCCTTTCTTTATCTCATTTCCCTACAATTTGGGTATCTCCGTCCAACAAAACTAGGAGAGCTGAACTATGTATATTATTTAAAATGGAAATCAACACTGTTATAGGTTTCACAGCATGATCAAGACATAATTTAGTCATACGAGCATTTTTATATTGCTTATCTAATCGGCTGTGCTTTCACTTTGGATTCTGGGCTGCAAATCTCCAGCATAATTCTCTAGGAATTTGCCTAGCAGCCAGAGCAAAGCAAAGGGATTTAACTCTGAAGTTTCCCTTCAGTCTTTTGTCACTAACTGTTTAAGTTTGGATGAATTGCATAGTCCTCAGTCTTAATAAATGTCTAACTAGCTTTGGAACTACTTCTTTTAGTTCCCACCATAAAGCATGTTTCACTTGACTCAAGGATGTATTAGTGCTCGCTGGACCACTGAGTATTGTTTCCTGTTGTGTTCTCATTTTAGTTCCACTATTCAGAAAAAGGCATTTCATTAAGTTTTCATGGTTCATGATTTGATGAACTTCAAATAATAACAAATATGAATTAAAAAAAATCTTTATTTTATATATACTAATTTTTTTTTTAATTTGAACTACTATTTTAAAGCTTTCTAGCCTTATATACAATGCACCACAGTCAAACACTTCCTTTTTCACACTACTTTAAAACAGTAAGCAAAAACAACGTGTGAGTCAAAGAAAATGAAAGAAATAACTCTTCTCTGAAAGGTAAACTCATCTTTCCATGTATTTTAATCTTAAGATGACAAACACTGATACTACTTTGATTCCATCTAGGATAGTTTAATGCCCAGAGGCAATTTATCATATTTCTTTTTACTCATAGACAAACTAAGGAATAATAAAAAATGAAGGTCATTGAATTTAAATCTGTTAAGGGACAAGCTTAAACAGACACTAATTTCAAAAAATGTTGCATATCTTGTAGGTAAAATAGCAGTCCTCACAGCATTTTGTTTCAGTGAGAGCTCAAGCACAACAGTTTGTTGATCTTCTCCTTAGGGTGTGATTTTAACTAGTGGGAACTCTGTTTCTTAAAGACGTTTTTCAGAAAGGGATAACTTTTGTCTGGTCAGTGACGGTAAATGAAGGTAAACCTGATGAGGGAAAAATTATATTTTAAATTAAACATAATATTTATACTGAAAAAAAATAAGATTGCATAAATGAATAACTTAAACCTGATGGTTCTGACTGTAAGATGATAGTGTGATTCCTCCAAGGATGGTGCCCACGAACTCGGCTTTTTATCTCATGGAAGAAAACCATCTAACCAATAAAACAACACAAAAGAGAATAGGAGTGCAAGCAATGTTTTAGGTCACTTTTTGCCTAAACATTACCATCTTTTAAAGTGGCAATATCCAGAGAAAAGTCTCAAGGGTTCAGAAAGATCAGTGCAGCGTTTTACCACCAAGACATTTTTTACAGAAAGAGTGTATTCAGGTCGTATTACAGGCTTCAGCATGAAGAGCTTTGCTGTTATACCTTTATTCTCCCCATCTGTCCCTTTACATCTAGATGATACTGACTGAATGCTGTATGGCTGCATCTCTTCCTGAAATAATCCGTTGTTCACATCAAAATCAAGGTATCTCACAACTTTTATTTTGTCTTAGCAACTGTTGTTTCTGTCGGGATAATAGTGTTCATAAATGTATTGTTTTGAAAATACACATCTGGTTTTTTGCCTGGTAACAGAGCTATGCTCACATTATTTGCATGGTAAACATAATGTAACAAGCTCAACACACAGTCACCTCATAACTTGAAATCCCTTATCATAAGTATACTCTAAGGATATGGCATGAGAACAAAGTTATTTTCCAGGATCTTCATTTGTGACATACTTTTTAAGCTTTTTTTTTTTTTTTACTGTAGATGAGTTATGAAGCTCCCTATTCATTTCCATATGAATGCGTTTCACAGAAATGTGCTGGAGTGTGTCCTGCTTTACGGGGCATCTGCATTTTATTATTTGATTGGATCCCTCCAACTGATGTCATGTGAACTGCTAAAAGGCTGTGTGGTATAACGACCATCCATTTCTGAGACTTGTCTTATTACATTTTTATAGGTTGGGATTGATTGATCTAGGAATCATCGGGGAAAATTTCATATGAATACAAGGCTAGATTCATTTCTCCTAAGTCAAATGACCGAAGGGGAATAAATCATCTCCTGAAAGCAGGTAGCTGCTTTTTGTTGTGTTGCCACTTCCCCGGGCCAAACAGCCAATTCCCTACTACAGCCACTGCAATACTTTGCATTGATAGAATTTCATCCTGAATGATGCATCTGGCTTTTCGCCTGACCTGTGCAGATGGTTGTTGCAGACCAGCAAAACGGTTTTGTGAATTCCAATGTTTCCCTCTCCTCCTTTAGCCAAGGCTATTGCAAGCCATGACACATCTCTCACCCAACATCTTTGGTATTTCAGACTGGGCATCAAAAAAGGCAAGTCACTTGCTACTTGCCAGAGTCTATCACTGGATGACTAGACACTGCCAACGTGAAATGAGTTCTGCACTTTGACACTGTCAGTTGCAAAGTGGAGCTATCCCAAGGCCCATAGGAGGATCGGGAAATCACAGAGCTAATTAAAACAGAAAGACCATCCATTACAAGGACAGTTGGCCAGAATGCCCAGAGAAAGTTTAAAAGGTCCTAGGGGAAAAAATCCCTCTTTTGTCTCACTACCTCTTCTGCTCCTCTGATTTCACTACCTATTAACTCCAAGGTCGAGATGAGCTGGAGGAGGCCAGGGTTGAGTATAAGAGGGTAAGTGTTTCAGTCTGGAAACATTTACGTGGGTCTGAGATTCACCAAGAATTAAGAGCTGTCTAGCATTCAGAGAGTTTTAGGATTTTGACAGCTGCCCTTAGGGGGATTAATCACGACTGGACTTTAGTAAGGGATAGATGTCTAATTTGGGCAGAGGTGTGAGGGCTCTGCAGCTGAGCAAAATAGGCAGTTTAAACAGTTATGGACTTTTACTTGCCTATATCTGGACAAATAGCAGATGCTGATGTTGACTCAGGGCTGAGGATTGGCACGATGAATCATGGATTGATCATGATTTTAAACCTCCAGATGGCTAATTTGTGGTAGATGAATTTGGGCTTTGGAGGGTAATCACATCACCTTATTTTAGGTGTATAAATTGGGTGCCAAAATTAGAAAGCTGGTCTTACTATGTTCCCTCTGTAGCCAACAGGGAGACACTGGTCTTCTAGAAGATAAATCAAAATTATATTTGTACTCTGAGCTGTAGTGAAATGTGCTGCACTCTGCTGACTTTAGACGATGTATTGGTATTTATTCCTCTATCTGAGACAATTGGATGCCTATAGACTGTATGAAATCACTCTTTCCTCAAATTGCAAAATTTTGCATATATAAGAGCATAGCCTCAGGATCAAAACTACAGAAGACCATGAATGAATCTTCTTCTTCAGAGGTTGCTCTGAACATGCATGAATACAATGTGTAATCCAGCAGAAATCAGTATCCTTTAATTTTGGGATGCAGGAGACACAGGGAAACTTTTGCTTGGTAAGCTCTGGGGAGATATCCGGAAGAGGAAATAGTTAATAAAAATCAAGAAAAATGCATCAATTCATTGGTGCAATGCAAATAATTCTGTTTTTCTGTTAGATGCACAGGCTAAAGCTGCCTACAGGCAGTTTTAATTGACATTCATAGCATTCATGAAATAGATAAAACATACAAATACTGACCTTGCCAGTATGAAACAGGGCAATGTTAACATAAGAATGCCCTTCATCCATTTTATTTTGATTTATATTGGAGGAAGTGCTGTCTATTCAACATCCTGCATGTATTTTACTGGGGGAAATACATGGTTGTTATAGCCCATGAAAGGAAAATAAAAATCCTTAGTTTTAGAGTATGAGAGTCTCAAGGGAATACAGAATTGAGTTACAAAGAACACAAATCTTTCAGTAGGATTTTCACTTACACTTCCAAAAATCCAAATGGTAATAATGATTAATTCACACCTTTGGTTTGAGCTTTTGGGGATTGAAACTGATTTCCTTTATCCTGTCCTGAAGAAGTCTGGTGTGTGACCCTTCTCCCCTAAGCGTCTCCCGCAGCATAAAGACCTGAAGCAGATGCTAAAGCAGCATTTAGATTCTTTCTGAAATCAACATCAGGATGTTCATGTTGGACCACTGCCTGTCCCCTCTCAGGGACTGAAGTAGGTACTATATACTGCCAGTGTGGTATGCACTATCTGATATGATAAATAGTACGTGCAACTTCCAGTGGCATTAGAAGAATGAAGAGGTAGGACTCAAGCCCATGACCTCTGAGCACCCATTAACCTGAAGTGGGGTTTTCATCATCAGTTGATTGGTGTGATTTTTTATTTATTTGTTTACTCTGGCTTCGGTTTCTCTTGAAAACATGGCACAATGTGTAACATATAAGAGATCAGTTATTGAAAGGGTGAATGAGGTCTCACTACTTCCTTGACAAATTAAATTTAATATTTGTATGAAGACATGTGAGGACATAGTGTGAAACTGATATCAAATTTTCACTTCACATTATTAATTTTTCACTGTGAAGGTGGTGAGACACTGGAACAGGTTGCCCAAAAAAGCTGGGGAGGCCCCATCCCTGGAAGTGTTCAAGGCCAGGCTGGATGGGGCTTTGAGCAACCTGGTCTGGTGGTTGGTGTCCCTGCCCACAGCAGTTGGGTTGGAACTAGAAGACCTCTAAGGTGCCTTCCAACCTAAACCATTCTATGATTCTATGATTGTGACCACGCACTTGTGATGGTGCAGCATGTGTGAAGTTGATCTGAAAATTTCATACAGTAAATGTATCAATCAATGTTGTGAAGACACACTGTTTTCTGATTATGCCAGTGATTTTATTTAAATACAGCTGGTGTTTCTGTGTAGTTTATAACAAGAACAGTAGCAACAACAGTTCTGAGAGATAATGCAGCTAATGGCTTATATTTCCAGTTTTGTCCTCAGTTGTAGCCACCTGATCAGTCCCATTACCAGGATAGGTACTGTGGTCTTTCATCTGACTTGCATCCTAAAACAAAGGCACATATCTGCAAAACTCTGTGGGCAGATTACACTGAAGTGGTCCAGCAGTGACTGATGGTTTACTGATGTATAATGCCGAGTGATGCCATAAGGAACACATATACTTTTTAAGGAGAGTAATAGCAAAGTCAAAATAATTAAATATCTTGGGATGAAAGTAATTTACCAAGAAGAAGAAAACAACACTTTGATTTCTTACAGAAAATGTATCTGTAACAGAATGATTCATTTGGGAAGCATGGCTACGTCTTAGGCACTGATCTTCAAACTTTCACCTTCAAGCTGCCATAACTCCACACAACTGAAGTCACAATTCATTTTTTCAGCCTTCCAAGATGCAGTCATCAGCATTCTCACAGTATGTATAATTGTCTTTTTATAGTTATAAAACTGCAGCAATGGAAGACGACAGCTTGTGCTGGTTAAATGGAACCCTGCAGTGCTGTTTGCTGATAACACAGAAGATTATGTACAGCACCTGCACAACCCTGGGATTATGAAAGGCTAGGATAAGAAAAGACAAAGAAAACCTTAGGGAAAATAGGATAAACTATATTTAGTCAGTTTGTGACAAGAGTAACAGAAACTCTGCTGGGAAAGGCAGAAAAGGACCTCAGGCAAGCTTACTCTTTCCAGCTAATTTTATGTAGCACGTCACAGTGTGATAACCTTGGTATGAGAACAAGCCCAGAGGTGAAGTTTTTCCTTCAGATTCATTGAAGTCCTTGTGCTAATTAAGCTGTATGTAAACATCTTCACTGTGTGAAGATTTACTCCTCAGGTTTACTTCCTCACCCTTGTGCCTTCCTCTGACATGAAACCCTACTGATAACCCTTGCATCCTGGCTGCCCTGTCATGCATGCTGTGTCAGATCTTAGTTCTCCCTGTTCGCTTTGAGCCTCTCACTAGATTTCATCACTTTTTTCCCATATGATATCACTCACGCCATCATAACCGCCCTGCAAGGGTCATAAGTGCACATCTGTCCTTTGGCTCTACCCGATGTTTTCCTAGACACTTGTCTAGACCACTATCCTAACATCATCTTCTAAGTCTCCTGTTTCAACCACTTCTAAAATTTCTTCCTCTGGCTCTCTGTCTTCTGCTGCCTCACCTGTAAGTTCTTCATTTTCTCCTTGAGGTCTGTTGCAACAGATGGTTTTTTATTTCTGCTTCAGTAGTATTTTCTATAAACCCAGAGCTACATTATTTTCTTGGCCTTAACTTTGAAAGGACTTCTCCCATGCAGCAACGTGTGTATATTTTGCACAGTCCAGGAGGCTCCTCCAGTGCATTGATGACAACTTTTTGACACAGGTGGTACAGGAGCCAACAAGAAGTAAAATTAGAACCTTGGATTTCAGGAGAGTTAACTTTGACCTCTTCAAGAAACTGCTTGGAGAGATCCTGCGGGCTAGGGCTCTGGAAGGCAAAGGGGCTCAAGAAAGCTGATTGACATTCAGAGACCACTTCCTCCAAGCTCAAGATTGGTGCATCCCTAAGAGAAAGAAATTGCCCAAGGGACACAGGAGACCTGCATGGTTGAGCAGGGAGCTTCAGAAAAAGCTCAAGTGGAAGAAGGAAGTATACAATAAGTGGAAGAAGGGACTGACCCCTTGGGAGGATTACAAGAATGCTGCCAGAGCAATCAGGGACGAGGAAAGCCAAGGCCGCCTTGGAATTGAACCTGGCCAGGGACGTCAAGCTCAACAGGAAGGGCTTCTACAAGTATATTGGAAGCAAAAGGAAGACCAGAGAAGTCGTGGGCCCACTGCTGAATGAGACAGGAGCCATGGTGACGGAGGGTGCAGAGAAAACGGAGTTACTGAATGCCTTCTTTGCTTCAGTCTTTACTGCTCGGCCCTGCCCTCAGGAGTCCCAGGCATTGGGGGAAGTAACGGGGAAAGAAGTAGTCTTCCCTTGGGTTGAGGAGGATCAAGTGAGGGGTCAATTAGATCAATTAGATATTCACAAGTCCATGGGCCCCGATGGGATGCAACCGAGAGTGTTGAGGGAGCTGGCGGAAGTCATTGCTGGGCCGCTCTCCATCATCTTTGAAAGGTCCTGGAGAACAGGTGAGGTGCCTGAGGACTGGAGGAAAGCCAATGTCACTCCAGTCTTCCGAATGGGCAAGAAGGAGGAGCCAGGGAACTACAGGCCAGTCAGCCTCACCTCCATCCCTGGAAAGATGATGGAACAGCTCGTTCTGGGTGTCATCTCAAGGCATGTGGAGGAAAAGAAAGCTATCAGAAGCACTCAACATGGATTCACCAAGGGGAAATCAGGTCTGACTAATCTGATAGCCTTCTGTGATGGCATGACTGGATGGATAGATGAGGGGTGGGCAGTAGATGTGGTCTACCTTGACTTAAGCAAGGCATTCGACACAGTCTCTCACAGCATCCTCATAGGGAAGCTTAGGAAGAGTGGGTTAGATGAATGGACAGTGGGGTGGATAGATAACTGGTTGAAAGACAGAGCTCAGAGGGTAGTGATCAGGGGCACAGAGTCTAGTTGGAGGTCAGTGAAGAGTGGTGTTCCCCAGGGGTCAGTGCTGGGTCCAGTCCTCTTCAATATATTCATCAATGACCTGGACGAAGGGATAGAGTGCACCCTCAGCAAGTTTGCTGATGACACAAAGCTGGGGGGACGGGTGGCTGACACACCAGAAGGCTGTGCCGCCATACAGAGAGACCTGGACAGGTTGGGGATCTGGGCAAAGAGGAACCTTATGAAATTCAATAAGGGCAAGCGTAGGGTGCGGCACCTGGGGAGGAATAACCCCCTGCACCAGTCCAGGTTGGGGGCTGATCTGCTGGAGAGCAGCTCAGTGGAAAGAGACCTGGGAGTCCTGGTGGGCAACAGGATGACCATGAGCCAGCCATGGGCACTTGTGGCCAAGAAGGCCAATGGCATCCCGGGGGGCATCAAGAAGAGTGTGGCCAGCAGGTGGAGGGAGGTCATCCTCACCCTCTACTCTGCCTTGGTGAGGCCGCATCTGGAGTATTGTGTCCAGTTCTGGGCTCCCCGGTTCAAGAAGCACAGGGAACTGCTGGAAAGGGTGCAGCAGAGACCTACCAAGATGATGAGGGGACTTGAACACCTCTCTGATGAAGAAAGGCTGAGGGATTTGGGTCTCTTAAGTCTGGAAAAAAGATGGCTGAGGGGGGATCTTATTAACACTTATAAATACTGAAAGGGTGGGTGTCAGGAGGATGGGGCCAGGCTCTTTTCAGTGGTGCCCAGGGACAGGACAAGAGGTAATGGGCACAAACTTGAGCATAGGAAGTTCCACCTAAACATGAGGAGGAATTTCTTTGCTGTGAGGGTGGCAGAGCCCTGGCACAGGCTGCCCAGAGAGGTGGTGGAGTCTCCAACTCTGGAGACATTCCAAACCCGCCTAGACGTGTTCCTGTGTAACCTGCTCTGGGTGACCCTGCTCTGGCAGGGGGGTTGAATAGGATGATCTCCAGAGGTCCCTTCCAACCCTATGATTCTATGATTCTATGATTCTATGATATTTATGTTCATACATGAGTTCAGTCATTATCATCATTAAGAAGATTTCAATTACAATTTAATTTTCAATGTTTAAATAAAAATTTTGACAAGCAGTAGTAAAAAAGACTCAGGAACATAAGATATGCATTATTTCCAAATAACTATTGTGTGGTAAATAAAGTATACTATGCCCTCTCACCTTCTCTGTTAAAAATGAAGATTTCTGCCTTCTGCTTGCTTTGTAAGTCCTTCAGTGTCAACAATCTCCTGTGTTCTTAACAAACAAAAAATAATGAGATCTTTTTTAGCGCCAAGGACAAGTCCATGACTTCTCATCTTGTGTCTGGAGGGGAATGAATGCTACTTGGTTTTTCCAAGACGTTCTTATAGGGAATTTCTTCAGACATGGTTTCTAAGTTAGAGATGCTCAGATGCCTCCACATGCCTATTTCTAGCGCTTCCCATTAAGCAGCTGCCTGCTTAGGCAGTCTTTTTAGATGTACCTTCTGAAACATCAAGGCCTGGACTGGCTGCCCAGGAACATGATGGAATCACCATCCCTGGAGGTATTTAAAAGCTGGGTAGATGTGGAGCTCAGCTACATAGTTTAGTGATGATTTTGTCAGTGTTAGGTTGATGGCTGGACTAAATGATCTGAAAGGTTCCTTCCAACCTAGACGATTCTATGATTCTATCACATTTCCTTTATGTGGCTGATGGAGATGATGAATCTGGGGGAGCAGTTGCCCTGTGCTCACTATATAGTCAGTTGAGCAAGAAGCGTGCATATCAGATAAACCATATTAGATGCATGCACTCAGAAAGCAACTCATATATTGTGAGGAATGATTCACCCTCTGAAGGTACTGCACTCTTGCCCTTGTCTATAGTGATATCTGCAATGTTGTACCAATGCCTGTGATATTTATAATCTTATGGCTTGCTTAGGTACTTAAAGTTTGTGTGATGAATCTGTCTTCTCTGTTTCTAAAGAGTCATATAAACAGTATATACAGGTTGACTGTTTTTAGGATTTATATGTCCTTTGTTGGAGCTGATCCATTGCTGATTATAGAAATCATAATCTCATGAAAAGTCTCATTTGGGAGGTTCATCATACTTTCCTACTATAGCCAGACAGGGAGTGAACTGAGAGCAGAGCAGACATGAGTGAAAGTGACAGTGCGATTGCGAAAAGTAAACCAATCTTTTTCACGTATCTGGGTAGGAACTTTGAAATAGGACACAGAGAGAGAAGCTTTCCAAAATAGGCAAGGCTTTTAGAATAGTTTATCCATGCCTGGCAATATAAAACTAAGTGGAAACTTTCAGACCCTTTTAATAACATATCGATAACAGATCAGCTCCACAAAGTATCTATCTTCCAACTCAACATTACTTACTAATTCTCCCCACTAAATGGCACTTTTTAAAACTGCTATGCCTTTTTTTTGATCGATATGTAAATGTGTCTAAGAGAAGTAAGCTAAGCTATTGACAATTTTTTAATGTTTTTCCCAGCTGGAAATTGCTAATATATTTTCATGTTTTTTCTGATAAGAAGATACTACATTGTCATCTCCTGCTATACATTAGATATTTATTTTTCTTTTTGTTTTTTAAGCAGAAAATATATTGCAATCAAAAAAGCTAAACTCCTTTCCTAGCTAAGAGGTATACACTGGAGAGAGCTTTTGAAAAATCAAATCAAGTTTATGAAGTACTATAGAGATTATGTCCTTGTACTCTTCTAGGAGAAGAAATAAGAAATCAATTTTCTTTGCCATATTTATTTTTCAAAATAACAATTCTAAAGCAAACTGGTAGTTTATGTGCAGAACCAAATAATTCTTTCCATGTCAAGTATAGAGCAATTTTGTCAGACTCACTTTTCTGCTAACATGCATGTCATGCTGTTAAATATAAGCTGACGGAATGTATGACATAACTAGACTAGATCTTATTCATAAGGATCAATTTTTTCCCCAAAAAATTAAAAGTTCTCACTTTGGAGTGGTTTTGAACTGTCAAGGGAAGACAATATCCTGGCAGTAAGGCATCCTCTTAGGCAGTTTGAGAGTCCTTAGCAGAGGTTGGCAATGATATAGGCATCACTGCCCATGTCACGGTGGAGTCCTAATTCTTCCCATCAGGTCTACAATATGGCCATCTATGTTAAGTGCCACTGAAATGTATTGAGCGAGAAAGTATAATTTTCTGTACAGACACAACATTTCTTATTCCCAAAGTTTCATTTCTGAAATTATTTCCTCATGTATGTAAGCGTCGCTAATGCAGCTCTAGAAAATGGACTGGAAAGACCTTATTGTGCCAAGCGCTGTACCCGCACAGGCAGCTGAAATGTGCGTGCACACCCATATGCACACACAGACGTGCTGTTGCTAAACGATAATGTCTTCAATGTTAACAAATGAAAGCAACTGTAAACACCTTCTTTTTGTTTTTGTTTTTTTCCAAATCATAAAAGCAACAACTTCCTCGAGCACAGGGAAGAATGGTGAAGACAATAGTCATCCCCAGTGGCATAGGTAAGTAGCACAGAACAAGGAGGTCAACACAGAACAATCTCAATTGAGAGCCAACAAAAATTGCTGTAATTCCTCAACAAGGCATGTTATTGGAATCATGCACATTGACAGTTTTAACATTTTTACTTCATGCTCTGGTGCAAGATAAAAATCGCCATGATCCTTTATCTGTCCCTAGTGCCCACAATAGTAGCTACTAAATTCCAGAAACAGTCACTGATGCACATGAAGTCACTAGCACAAATGACACAGCCACCTCAATCAGTGGGAGCTATCGTTAGGGGTCTTGCCAAAGACATCTGATTCCAGACACAAATTTACTGTGGGTATTGCCTGTTACAAACCACACATGTTTGTGTATCTGACAATGGGGACAATTGTGCAGCTGCTCAGTCCTATCCTTATTTAGATGGAGACTGAATCTACTCTTCCAACTTCAAGTATATTACTTGGGAACCCTAGCAAATTAATTACTTCAGCATTGGATCTGAAGGGAATGCCAAGGGGAGCTGCTCGGGTTTCAGCAGCTCTAAGGGCAGTCATAGACCCTTTCAGAAGACAAAAAGGCTCTTCCCATGAATTAGAACTAGTCTCAGCATTAATGAAATAATACCAGTTGTTTGCCTCACCAGCAGTAAGTCTGAGGACAACAGTTCATGGTATACTTGTGGGATGAATGATTGTTCATAAAAAAATCCCAACAGCAACAAGAGAGATGTGTTTGACCAGAGAAGGCAACAGTAAAGATTCAAGATTGGAGAAGACCTGGAAAGCATATCTCCATGCCAGTGATGGAAGCACAATTGGCAGAAACCCTCTTTTGTAGTAGAAAGGTACTTTATGAAAAATTACTTAAGAAGGACAAGAGACTCTGGAAGAGATTGGGAGCTGAGGATTTAAGATTTAAGCCAGGTCAACAAATGTGACTTAAAATTTATTTGGCGCTCAACTCTGCTGTGAGTCTAATAAACTAGATCCCAGGATGGCCCTTTCATGTCTATGCCAGTGGAAACTGAGGGAATGGAGAAAAGTCCTAAACAAATTGACACCAGGCTAAGTGAGATGACCACGGGCTGATGGAGAAAGTTTTGAAGCAGCTCTGCTCCCCCTTCTTCCCTTCTCCATCTGACAAGAATGTCTTCTGGTTTGAAGGCCAATGGGTAGGGACCACAAAACTAGCATGTTAACTGCAGAACTCTTACCACCCCTTATTGAGACAGAGTCATGCAAAGCCGCTCTAATAGGGTGATGAATCACCTCTAGTGTGTTCAAATGCACATGGCTACAGAGTTAGGGAAGCCTTGCTAAGAAGCCTTCATGGTGGTTGCTCTAAAACTAGCTGTAGTTTACAAGTCAGCATAGTCACAGGCTCCTACAGAGCCTGAATAGAGAATTATAACATATAAACCAGTGAATACCGGAAAGATGATGTGTAATTAGATATAATTGGTCTTTCCATGTATAATTTCTATGACTGTGTCCTCAAAGCTTTAATCTTCTTTCTTTATTTTCCTACCACCATCTCTTCTCTTTAATCTCATTTCCTTTATGGATGAAGTATCAGTTAAATAACATTTAAAGCTTATAGCCACCATTATATTAAGATTGAATGAATATTTCTGCAGAAGTAGAGCAAGGCTCCTGCGATTCTTTTATAAGGAAAGTTCACCATTTTCTCTGGTTACTCATAATCTTGCTGTCTTGTCCTCGTCGCTAGAGATCCACAGCAGCAGGTGTTATGTGAGTGTTGGCCAGCCAAAAACATATCAAACCACCACTGTGGCTTGAGAGTAAGACCATATGAGTTGGGGCAGAAACCTATTTAGGGGAGGAGCTTGTCCTTCTGTAAGTCTCAACTGACTCTGGAAACAAGTATGTAAACACCTGTTTCAAACACTGGTTATGGAGATACTTGTTTAAAAATGGTAAATCAATCTAGTTCTATGAGAAGATCATAATTATGCAAATTGTCTCTCAGGGAGCTTAAAAGAAGCAAGTCTCTTCTTTCAGGAAAAATGCACATGACTGAACTGCCTAATATTACTTAATAAGAGGATTATATTGGATTTGGTTTTACTTAAGACTGTTTTATAGAGAACAGTTTCTCTTTCTTCATTTTTAGCAGGCCCCTAGCTTTTGGGATATTGGTTTGGATTCGGCATTAGTCTTAATTGACATAGGTGTAATTATTTCACTTGAGTCCTTTATCATAAGACTCCATATATCATATAATTTTATATAAATAGAAGGCTCCGTGCATGTTATAATCCATGTACTGAGATGAAAGGCAGGGAAATAAAGTGAGAAGTCTGTTTTGTGGCCTTAGGCCCATGAAGTATATGGGTTGAAATAAAAGATTATGCAGCAGCAGACTTATATGATTGAGGTGTCTGATCTGTTTTCTGTTTAATTCTCTTTCTATTGATTTTCAAAATATATCAATATGTTATCCACAAAACAGACATTTGGGAAATCGATCAGTTGCAAGAAGTTGGGTGAATTTAATATTATTTAAAAAAAAAAAAAAAGGAAAGATGCATAAAATCAGGAACCATAGTTACACAAAAAGAAGGGAAATCAGGGGGGAAAAACCAGCTTCAGTCATGTAATTAATCTCATGAGGTGGGCTGTGTATTATGGGCATTAGCAGAGATCCTCAATTTTGATCAAATATTGTATCAGACAGTTGCAGAATCATATCTCAGAAAAAGCGTACACATTGGAGATTTCTCAGGGTATTTTAGGACAATACAGCAACAAATTTGGAATACATTCATTTTGTTCTGCAGTTTGGATCAATTAAGGTTACAGCTGGCTGACGGATAAGAGGCAGGTACAGAAGGAGATGCAGTTAGTCTGGAATGCACCCAAGAGGGTCTGAGGTAAGAATTAATTTGCCCCTGGTAAAATGCTTCTTGGCTCCAGTGAGAGAGCATCCAGAAAAGACAAAATCGGTCATTACCTACTCTGTTCCCCAATCCCTTCTGTGTTAGTGCAAGGCCCTGCTATATATTTCACAGGGCTAGAGAAAGACTAAGGGCTAAAGAAAAGGAGAAAAACATCTGCTTGTGAAATCTTTTTGCTCACGCCAATAAGACTGAGGTACCTGCTCAGCTGATCATAGAAGTGGTTCATCCATATTTCCTAACAGAAGCCATTTAGCTGAGAACCAAGAACACAACTAAGTTAACAAGAATTTGTAAGAAATCAACAACAAGAAAGAATTCCAGATTAATTTTGATTAATTCTGTAGCACCGTGCTTTGCCTGTCTGACTTTTGCTTGCCTGAACTTCAAAGAATTTCAAGCAGCATTAGAACAAATTTATCCCTGTTACTCAGCAATTTCATCCTTCATACATGTCTTTGAAAATCTGTGCTTCAGTTCCAAAGAAATAGATGTTATGCAAATTAAAACAGTGTAATTCCTCTGGAATTGCCAGATATGTTCTGTTTAAACCATTGGGAGCTGTACGGAGACAGAAGGGATAAAACTCTGAGCCCTTTGATCCCAGGAGAATTACCCCCCTGTGCCTGTGAGCTAAAGAAGACCATGTGCGGTGCATACCAACCCCACGGCTCTGTCTACTAGGGTCCTTCTAGGAGAGAGCAGAGGCTATGCAAGTCACAGTGCCTTACAAGAGCCTTCAGGCAGGAGGCTGCGTGACAGGTGGAAATGAGCTGTAAGGGTGGTCTGGGTGCACTGGAGACTAAGAACAAGGCAGAGGTAAGGCAAGGCAAGAGAATTTACTGTTAGACCTTTTGCCATGGCATACAAAGAACCCAGCTTACACGTATGCAGTGTCCAAGCAAGGGTTTAACTTCTCCGCTTTGCTTGGCTCCAGCTAATTGTGTCCACACTGACAGGAGGGGAGTGTGTTGAATTCAGATATGTCTCTTCTGGGAGCCAGCTGTCTATCTCCAGGCTTTAGCCAGAATGTGAGCTGGCCCGAGTGCATGATGGATGATGTAGGAGTTAGTCATCAAGAATGAGATCCAGCTTTAAGCTGACACAACATCAAAAACGCATTACAGCCCCTAGAAGAAATAAGCGCGTTTCTATCCAGACAGACTCTATATAACTCATGCTAAAAAGAGGTCAATCTTTTTCTCAATTACATGATTGATTTTGATAATGCATGACTTCAGTATTGAATGATGTCCCAGTGAACAGTTAGCTATTTACTGACTTTACGTTTGAGAACAATGCACACCTTGCTGGCACACTGGACACAATAAAGAAATATTGACTTAGCCCTTGTTTGTAGCTGTGAAAGTCCCATGCCCTTTGGCTGTAAGAAAACAAATACCTGTGTGCATGGAAGGTGGTACTTCCCAACCAGATGAGAGGTGCTGGGAGACGTGATGTAGAAAAAGACAACCAAGACACTGACATACCACTGTCGTTCATGGTAGTAATGGCCTGGTCATGCTCAAACTCTTTTTTATAGGCAAGGAGGAAATGTACCATAAGACAATAATTTATTGATAGTATAATTGAAATATTAACAGTTTAATCAAAATATTATTACTAGGTCAGATGTAAATATTATATAGAGAGAAGAAATACAGAAAATGTTTCAACATTATTATTGTTGTTATTATTATTATTAAAAACTGTAATACACACCCTTTTTCCTGGTGTTATGCTCATCTTTCTGCTGTTCCTCTGAGTCCTAATCTCAGTGATTCCATTCTGGGGTGGGGTGAGGGTGTCGAGGTAAGTTGTCAGCACCTGGATTCCTTCACCAGGAGAAATATGACATTCATGTTTCATGTTCATGTTTCTTCTTCACTCTAGAATCCATTTTGTGTTATTTTTATGTTTGTTAACATGCCTTTACATTTCTCTTTCTTTCTACATTTTTCTGCAATTCCATGTTACATCTGAATTTACTATATAAGGTTCCTTTTCCAGGCATTATATAGTATTCTATATTGTATTACTCTGTTATCCCTAAAGCCCATTTTTGTCCAACTCCAGGACTGCATTTCCTTGACTGACCATTTGTGAGTTGTTGATAGCCATGGGATCCACAGTGCCAGGCTGTGCCCATCTCTTCTTACCCCACGCCTGCACTCCTCTGTGCCTCATCCCGTGTCTCCGCTTCCAAGACCTCCGCTGTCGTACCAGGCCTGTATTTCTCTAAACACCATCATTGTGTAAGAGTCATAAATATCTCATGCTACGCAGGATAATTGCTTCTTACTGTTATCTATATAAAACTATGTTTATACCTTATAAAGATGACAAAAGCAAAACAAATTAGCCACAGACACCTGTCAATTAAACAAATTGCTGTCACAGCTAAACCAATTAAAACAAAGCTGCAGGCTGGCCAAGTTCAGGCAGAGCAAGCCTGGCAAGCCTCTCTCCTAAGGCCTTGAAATATTAGTAAAAAGCGTATAACTTGTTACTAGCAACAGCAAAACTCTATTACAGGTCTACACAGATGCACACTGCACGTGGTTTCCTCTGTGGAGACCTTAATTGAAACTATCAAAACCAGAGTCTGGAATACACAGACCCAAAGGAGATCAATCAAATCATCCCAGTTTCCACTGGTCTCAAGATTTCCTTTAGCAGTAACTTCTAATCTCCCTCTCTACAGACCTGCGACCAGCTCATTCGAGGGCCTGGCTTTATGTAAGGAAATGTGTTGATAACCCCCATTCGGGATAACTAGGACAACTTTTTCACAGCAGTGTAGTAACCACCACAGACCTGGGTTGGAAACCAAACATCATCACCCTAGAGGTTACAAATCATGGCTTTCGATGCATTAAATTGTAGGACAGCAATGTTTTGAAGCATAACTGTTCAAGACGATGTGGTACGCAGGGATACTGGACCACGTGCCTTTGAATTCATGCTAGTAGTTGACAGTATGCATTATAGTGACTTAATGGTATATTTATCACAAGCAGCATTCTCTAATGAATGAATACTTAATGAGCCTCCATTAAGCCCAGAAGTGCCCTGTTTTAAACCATTAGATCATTACTTTAATAAGGCATTTTCTACTGCAGAGGAGTTAAAGCAAACACAGCAGTTCTTTGAAGTCAGATGACTGCTTAAGGCACAATAAAAAAGAAAGCAGAATTATTAATTCAAAGAAATATGAAACCCAATCTAGGTAAGAAACCATACAGAGAAAAGGCAGCTTTGAATTTTATTTTTTGCTTTTTCTTTGCTGGTTTGGAAACAAGCAATTTGTACTGGCAAGATGAGAACTTAAGACTTTCACTACTGGGGGTGAAGTAGATTGTCAACCATTAATTGTCTGTTCCATTAATCTCTTTGTCCTGGCTTTGGATTGGATTGGAATTAGCTAAAAATCATAACATATGAGGCTTTTAATGAGGAATGTCCCTTTAGTTGTCTTATATTGCTTGGTCTTTTATTGCAGGACATTTAATACCTTAGTTTGGGAACAAAAAACAGTCCAATGCTTAAGGCAATAGAAGTGGGAGCTTGTGAAACCTGGCCATGGAGCTCCCACACACAGTGCGGTAGCATGAACAGTTATCTTAAGAATTATGTGAGAGAGAGATTTAGATGCCTAAAAAGACGAATAATTGCCTGATGGGATCTTTAAAAGCACTTGAGTCACGAAAAGTTAAATGCGAGGCTGGATATGATATCCACAGTATATCTGTTTTCCTAGGTGCATATCCAATCAGAGCAATGAAACATTTCCAATCAAAAGAATCAGAAAGAAAATTATGACCATGGGTACTTTTATTGAACTACTTCTGATTTATCTACAGACTAATAATTATAGGCCTAATCCAGAGTTCATAGAATTCAATGAAATATTTTCTACTGACTGTATATTGGGTTTTCATAACTATAGTAAGTCATGCTGTATGAGGAATTAATCTCAGAGAATTATAATGTATTTGTGGATACTATGCTAATAGAAAATGGGCACAAATTTTAAATTGTTTGCTATAAATTATTCACCCAATTATATTGCATCTAGATGGACAGATAGGGGAATTATGCATTAATAATTACGCATTCCATATAACCATTGGCAATATGATGAAACAGATTTATCATGAAGGATCTGTCCATCAGTAGAAAGATTCAGTGTGAAGTCTTTCAAAGACTCTGATTTGACTTCAAGTCACCGACTAATAAACAAAGAATGGCTGGAGGCTGGCACCGTTCAACAATCAAGATCGGTAAGGGAAATGCTTTGTGGCAGAACCAGTATTTTTAATACATTCCTCTTCTCTCAGCTCCTCTTGCAGAGTCTATGTCGGTGTGATTATTCTTTTAGGAAACGCAGAATGGGAAGAGATCAATGGAGAATATTTAGGCGTAGGAACCAGCCCTCAGGGATTCTATTCTCATAATTTCCCATAGGGAAATTTTAAACCTAACGATGTCACGGATTAAATTCTTGTTGAAATTAATGAATTCAAAATTTCATCCTTTCAACATCTTGTATCTTCGGTGTGATCTTAGGATGCTTGTCATTTCCCTCCATGTGGCTTGACCTCAATTTAAAAAAAATAAAAATGATTAGGTACAGTCATGTCCAGCACATAAAATTAATTCCTAGTAGATGTAAGAGAACAGGTAATTCATATTAAATTCAGGAGTGACTGCTACCCTTTTTTTTAATTTCCTGCTTTCCTGTGTGTGCAGTGTTCTGTGCGTGCATGGCTGGGTGCAGGACTACACCTCTGTGCACGTGGCTCAGCGTTCCTGCACGCGTGGTTCTGTGCCTTCGTACACCACGCGCATCACAGCGTCGCATACTCCTGGCTCTGTCAACTTCATGGCTCTGCCTGTTGTCCTGGTTTGAGGTAAAACACAACCAATTTTCTGTTTTGTAATTTTACTTTTTGGCTGGGCCTCTTCTAACTGACTAAACTCTGAAATTAACAGCGTATTGTTCAGAAGCTGTTCATTCTCAGAGTGATAAGACCTGATTATACCAAGGAACAGTATGCACAGAGGCTCTTGCTTATACTTATTGCTATGCTATAACAACCAAGGTCACCTAACTTCGTTATTTGCCCCGTTAGAGGGTTGGAAACAGAAAAGCATAGAGGGGTCACACCTGCAGGGAGGAGCGGGCAGGACAGGTGACCCAAAACTGACCAACAGCATATTCCATCCCATCTGCATCATGCTCAGTAGAAAAGCTGAGGGATCAAAGGGTCAACTCTCTTTCTTCAGTGGATGATGTCCGAGGACGACCCTGTCCGTTTGTCCACTTTTGATCCTGATCCAAGCATTCCTGACTCCAGATCTGGAATCCAGGTCCTGTCCGTCACTGACTGCAGTCTGGGACTTTCCCCGTGTCTGCTGGTGACGCGATCGTCATCCTGGGAGCTGGATACAGTTTTGTATATATTGTATACTTTTTTAAATTACTGTTATTTTATTTTATTATTATTTATTATTTTATTATTTATTAACAGTTTCATTAAAGTAGTTTAGTTCTTTTTGTAAACTCTTAAATCTCTTTATCTCTTCCTCTCCTCTTTTTGGAGGGACGTGGGGGAAAGGACCATCTGTCATTCTGATTGGCCAAAACCACGCCACCTGTGCACCACGGTGTGCACGTGTGCATGCGTGTCTCCATGTGTGTATGGCTCCGTGGGTTTCAGGGTGAAGGAGAAACGGGGTGTCTTCATGTTGTGGCCACATGTGCTTTCTTTCCAAGCTAAACGTGGTGCAGCTGTTTCATTGTCACTTATCCCACTTTAGTGACCTAAAGAATTATCTGTAAATGGACATGAGATAATTCAATCTTCATGCTGCATTACTTCTCAGCAGAAATGCAAGGAAGTTTCAGTTATAAGGTTTAATAGTGTGGTAAGGAGGCTATTAGAGTGCATTGTATGGACTGTTTTATTGTAGCGATTTCACATAATACCGTGAAAATAACTCCAAGTCACCACCCCCAGGATTGCACAGCTTGTCACTGTCGTTTTCAGTCTTGGATAACGCCACCCCTGAATGTGTACAAGTGTATGTCTGCAGAGATAAAATAATTAAAATGGAAATTTGGAAATTTCAGTGTGGATATACAAAACATGGGAGAGAAGGAAAAAAAATATCCTCATATGGTGTTATTCTGCCCCATTTTTCTGCCTGGGGCATTGTGCATGTGTGTGTGCTATGTGTGTATGTTTGTGTGCTATGTGTGTATGTTTGTGTGTGTTCACAGCCATGTCAGAAACAAGGCTGATGTGCAGGCAGAAAAGGAGTCATTTTCATGGCAGTCCTGCACTGTTATCAGTGTTACTGTGCCGGCCATTCACCCCAGATCCACGTGTCATTGTGAACAAGCCTGTGGGCCCTGAAAGAGGTATGAACCAAATTTATCTGATGTAGATTGACACTGCCAACAGATTCATTTCCAATTGATTCACCATGTGCCAAAAGCAACACAGCATCCGCACCTTTTCAGGATTAGTGATTTAGCTCATAAACTTCTCAGTGTTAGAAGCAGGGAGCTGAGACTTAGTGTAGCTTCATACCACATCCAGGAGAACTGAATGGGGCTTTCTAGTGTTGCTTGGGATGCTGAGGAGGAAAACAGCCAGGGAAAGACATAGACCTGGTGCTCAAAGAAGACCATGCTGCTGCTGTTTATTGCCTCCCTCCATGCTTGGGTCTGCAAAGACTGCCCTGTGAAGAGATAGGGTCAGTTCTTCCCATTCCTCCAAGTTTATTCACCCTGTCATCTCTCACCTGTGTGGGAAAGGAGACAACATTTAGCTAACAGTTGCTCTCTTCCCTCTGGGGGATCTGGCAGTGCGGGCAGCCCACGCGGGAGACTAATCAGACTTCTCATGGACCATTACTCCCAGAGCGGGCATGTGGAAGGACTCACAGCTGAGCCTGTAATTAATAAAGTAGAAGAGTGTGGCTGGCCAGCGGGAGATAAGGAATTGTTCCGGGGAAGGGAGCAGAAGGCCTGCTGTTGGATCCACCACAGTGATGGAGCAACGCCGCCGCTGCTCACTAATGGGTAATGATTGCAGCTGGAGGAGCTGCTGGGAACATCACTCCCCAGCTGCTGCCACACATCTGCTCGGCTGGGTGGCCTCAAACCTTTTTCCCCAAGGCTCTTGCAGCTGCCAAGAAGAAGCCAAGCTCTGCCTCCGGAAAGCTATGAGGAAAGACACACATGCACTTGTTCCCATCGCTGTACTTACCAGGGACATTGGAGAGGTGGGAAAGATCTGACAGCTGTAAATAATAAAAAGGACATGGAAAGGAAATAAGGAAAAGGTAAATGATAGCCACAGGTGATCAATACTCACTGGTGGGTGCGTACTCTTGGTGAAAAGTGGGTCTCAGCTTGTTCTCAGCTGCAAACCTCTGTACTACCCAGATTGCTTTCTTGTAAAGACATGACCCGGAATAAACTCTGCTAAATAGCAAACTCTACTGGAAAGCTGAGTGTACTAGGTTTCCTGCCACTGTCCTCAGCTTTTGTTTGGATCTTGTCTTGTTTGAGACAAGACTGGTTGGAAAGAAACAGGCAGCACTGACTTTCCCAAACTCAGCATCAGAATGTAATTCCCTGAACTTTAATCCCACCACGTTGAGAATAAGCAGCGAGGACAGACAGAAAGCAAGCAGCTGGAGTGTCCCAGCAAGCTCAGGGTCCATGGCACTCTTCATCTGTCACTGAAGACAGTGCCCCAACATTAAGCCTGTTGGTTGGCCCTGCTAAATTGTCCAGATATGGAAAACCACCTATAAGGAAAGGGACCAATTTCTTCAAATTCACTTGAACAGCAGCACTGTAGGAAGAGCAGCTCCCACACTACTGCAGTGATAGGAATGGTTTTGCATAAAACATAAACCTTGAAGACTTGTGTGATACAATCAACTCTTATGACTTATTTCTTCTACATTATTACTTACTGGCTGTACACAGCAGAGAAGGTCACATTATATTGGTCTTTGCAAAGGCATACGCACATGTCTGCAAGCGTACAAACACAGGGAGAACAGCTGAGCTGCATTTCATTGGAAATTATTTCAGTGACTCACAGAACTGCTGAAAGAGATGCGAGTCTGTAACCATCGCATCTTTTGATTAAATCTCCACTGTCTACAAGAAAAAGAATTCTCAGGCAAACCTCAAAAAATTAGTTCCTGAAAGTCAAACTGTGTTTCTTCTCATTCCTACGCTACGAATAAAGATTTTGTGTTTGGGTTGTTCCATGCTCGAGTGGGAGCATGTATCCTCACCCGCAGTACATCGCCCCTGAGACCCTCACAAGGGTAGAAAGAGATTAGCAACCAAGTTAGTTGACAAAGAAGGACACATAGTCCTGAATACAACAAAAAAAATAAAATGCTGTTTTTACCTTTTCTTTGAGTATTAAACTTCAAATTAAAGAGAATAACACTCTCAGTCTCCCTTTACCTCTTGATGTAGTTATTTTGCGGAAAGAATGAGGCCTGCAGTGGAGGGCAGGGATGAAAGGGAAACCCCAACTTTGCAACAGATGAGAAGATTAGCAAAAATTTGTAATCACCATCTTCATCACAAATGACACATTCTGCATGTCAATTCATTTTACTGTTGACTTTCAGTTTAAGCAGTATACACAGAAATACTGAATTGCCTTTGGAAACTCTTTGTGTACGAAATCTCAAGTGTGCCACAAACGACTGAACAGTCAGAAATTTCCACCACTTCCATCTCTTAGAGGCTGCTTTTTGATTAGAAGCCATTATATTGTCCAAGAAGAATTCAGCTGCACCCAAGAAACTGCTGTGAAGTAAATGAGTTTTAAGTGCACCAGAGTTCACTTCTTGAGGGTGCAGAAGAAAGTGAAAGAACCTTTATAGGGCAGGGAAAACAATTCTTGGCTTTTAGGACTATCTGGGTGAATCAGTGCTGTGAGGCAGGCTGACATCAGACTTGGATCAGAGCAGAGTAGGAACCGCAGTTCTCAGGAGAGCTGTCAGCTAAAAAAAAAAGAGAGAAAAAGACTAATAAAAAGTCAACACGGAAGCTCCTAGTAGAGTTTATTGATTTGCAGATCAAACATAGTGGCTACTGTGCCTTCGTCTCCTAATTATCTGTTAATTACGTTTTGTAGTCGCTGGGTACAGCTCAGCTGTGTGAAGTGTGGCCCCTCACACGGTGACTGCTGACTTTTTCATTTCCTCCCAACACAACAGATTTGAGTTACTTGGTATTACGGAGTGGTTTCCACCCCTCCACACTCATGAAAAATATTTTATTAGATTGTAAACGAAGTTGTCTTATTCTCTGAGGTTATTTTCTACAGCAGTTTAATTTCTCCCTTCTTCTGTCTTTTTCTCTTTTATTTTGTTTTTATTGGATGCTAAAGGGTAAAATGTAAAACAGCACCAGTGAAAGGAACTAAAAACAAATACACCTTTAACGTACTGGGATAGAGGAATTAAGTTGTACTTCTACCTCCTCAGTCTAACAGCTTATACAATGTGAAATGGAACAGAGTATCCTCTTTTTCTGTTTCAGCTCCTAGCAGTGTAGCTATAGTTAAAGAGCTTTCATGTTTCCAATTATAAATACTCATTTTCAGAGCTTTACAAAATTTCATAAAATTTCACTCTTGATTGAAACTTACTCAATAAGGTCATAACCTAAGAACAATTTCAGTCAAACACTGGGTGAAACTGGGTTGATGGGGAGTCAGTCTATTGAAGCACACTGAGTCACCTGGAAATCTAATACCAAGCATTTTGTCGATATTCCAAATACTGAGGTGTAAAAAGATAACCTGCTGGAACAGATGGAATCAGCGTCTTCACGGGGCTCTTCTGAGCTAATTAACACAGATCAGCAACACGTTGTCAATAGGTCACATCAAATGCATCAGTACTTTTTAGGACATTGAGCTAAGGAATGCCTGAAGTATATATAGGAGGAGGGAGGGAAGGAGGAAGAGCCATAACTGAGCAGCCGTGTGAGTGTGGCTGCTCCTTTCAAGTAGCTTCTGTCTCCAAGATCTCATTGTACTTCAGGTTGGAGCCCGTCTAAGCACCTTTCCTGACATCACTATTTTTTCCTAGAGTAGTTTATTTTTTTAGTGAACAGGATTAGCAACGTGGGCAAAATTGATCTGAGGATCTTCACCTGCTTCCACTTCAAGCAAATTGTGCTGCAAAACAGAATCATGGTTCTATATAAACATACATATATATATATACACACACATACATACGCAAGTATGTTTACATATATATACACAAATTTATGTACACATACATACACAAATATATGTGCTTCCATAATAGGAATGTTTCTGTTTCATTAAAATCTTTTTAGAAAGGTGGATTTCCCACTCAAAAACAGAATTGCTGAAGCTCCACCCCTCCCACCCATCCCCAGCCTTGTTCACATCCCTGCAACAGTGATGCCAGATGTGGGTAACCCACAATCTACCCCTGCTCTCATTGAGGGAGACTCTGACCTTCTAGCTCTATAAGTCAAGGGTGTATCTAACTTCTGGGTTCTGGCACCGGTTCTCTGTCTCAGGAAATCCTTATTTGATTGTACGTTGTGGAACAGGTAAAAAGAAGAGACTGAGGGTATAGATCACGATTATGTGATTAAGGAACTAAATCAGAGCATAGCAGGATCAGGTTAAATGATGATGAAGTAGAGACTCCTAAGCAGCTGCTGCAGTTTCTGTGCTTCCTTGCTTTTGCACTCTGAATTTGTGTGTTTGCAGGGATACAGTAACTCTCTTCCATGTAGCTCGATGGGTTTGTAGGCTGAAGCCAATATGATCCACAGAACTACAGGAAGTTCTCTTTTTTCAGCGATTTTCCGAGTCACTAGTATAGTCACATACAGAGGACAGAGACCATTGATTATACCTGCCTGGTTTTGTGATCAAAGCAGATCGGAGATATTTCTTTCAAAAATATCTAACTTTGGAATCTGAGTTCCATTTTCACAAAGGCCTTAGCACACAGTAGCTGAAGGAGGAGATTTTTCCAGTGCTTCAGTGACAGATACCTACACCCTCTTGCTTTTCTTTGGCATTTTGACATCTGTACATGTCACTTAAATTGTTATCTATCATTACCCCGGTGCAATATTTTATTAGGCGTCATCTGAGTTCTGATAATTATCAATAACAGCCACATGGCAAATGCAAGGTGAAAGGTACATCAGTTGATTCCCATTCTTTGCGGCTGCAGTGACTGAAGACTGCATCTCAAGCAACCCACGCAGCCTGGATGACTTATAGCAACTCAAAATAAATTGCTATTAAAAAAAATGAAATTTATTTGAGACTAAACCTGAGAAAAAGTTGCAAAATAAAGGTCTTTCTTTGCTAGTCTGATTTCACATGTTTTGAGAAAGAATGAAGTCCACTTTGCTGGCTTTGCTTTAGGGCTTCTTTGCCCCTATCAGCTTTTCTTTTTTTTTCTTCCTTGGTTTAGCTGATAAAATAACAAGAGAAAATATCACCATGGGGTTTGTGACAAAGAAAAAGGATACTCAGTGGTTCATGTCTTTTTGGGTTCAATGATTACACTGAAGTCCCCCACATGTCTTATTTATTTTCCAGGCAAGGTCATTTTCTGTAAATTATAGGCACAAATGGCAACTTTAAGAATCCTCCTTTCCAATAATACTTACCGACTTCTTACATGAAAATGAAGTACGCCAGCCTGTAAAGAGCATAGACTGCAAAATAATTACATTCATTCTTATTAAAATGGCCAGTCATTTGCTGCAAAAATACGATTTGTGGTGGCAGAAGAAAGTAATTTGTTAAATAAGATATTCATCCAACTATTCATAATGCAATTTAATCAGAAGATTGTATGCAGACTTTAAATATAAAATGTCCAAAATCATCATAGTGAATTATTAACAGTTGATATCTTGGGGAAGGGAGAAATACAATCCATATTTGCAATGCTGGGAGAAAGGGGAAGGAAAAGACAGATTAGATCAACCAATGTGCACCATTTTTCATTCCCTAAAAAGCTTCTCGTCTTCTTGCTGAGCTCGGAAGCCGGTCTTCTAACAAGCATAATGTTTAATTCTCACAAGTTCCTCAGTAAGCGAGGACCTTAAAACTTATCAGCTTTAAATAAAGCATCATATTTTGGTGCTTTTGACGATGTCACTTGAACGTAGTTATTAGTCTAATCTACAGCACACGTTTTCCAGGAGCTTGGCCAAGGCTCACCAAATTTCATACATATTGTATCGAAACATATTTTCTGCCCTGTGGTTCCCTCATTTGTTCATATAGCCCTTACTCTGCAAAAACACATGCTTTCTTTCTCTTTCTTGGACAATCGTTGCTAGAGGCTACTCAGGCAGTCCCACTGGCTTATGAGATGAAAAATTCATGTATGAGGTATTTACCCCGTTTCAAAATCTGGCACTTTTTATGTGTGTGCGGGAAGATTACCTGAAGCATATTTGGCAGTTTTGCAGAGTTCTAATATGTGCTACCTGTATATGTAAGCAATTTTCTAACAACATATGGTAGGTAGAAGGAAACCTTTAGAAGTAGTTTTGTTTTTCACTCTAGCCACTTTTGATAGCCTGTAGAGATCTACAGATTTAAAAAAAAAATAATCTATAGCAGACAAAATATAATTTTATGAAACAAAAAGCAATGCCAAACAGCCATAATTTGCTGTTGCTACATTTCTGCATGGTGTCTGGCATATGCCAGCCTGTAATGCACAGGATTAGAAGTTTATAATATGTCTTGCTCAATGAGATTCTCAGTTCATTGGAAAAAAATTACAAGTCTAATTCCGTGCTTGTTTAAAAATAGCACAAATAATAAGAAGCTATTATAATATGTGACAAGAAAGTACATCAATTGCATTTACTAATCTGTTATGCCTCAGAACCTGTCCCTTACACAAAGAAAGCCTTTCATTCCTCTGGATCTGATTCTCCAGTGCATGACACCCATTTTAATCTAAGGTAATTTCATCTATTTTAATAGCATTATACTTCGATAATGTTGGTGTGGTGGAGTAGAGACTTAGCCCCGTTTCTATGAGGTAGGTTACAGCCCTTCCTGCAAAACAGGCAAAGGAGTCGGAATTTAATCCGTTCTCTATTGTTCATGTTCTGCAGTCAGTCAGATGCAGGAAATCATGTACCTGCTTCACTCATGCTCTGAGATACTCTTCCTGGCCTCTTTTTAGGGCTCTTTACCCGCCCTGAGCATCGTGGTAGCACAACGGCTCAGCTCTGGACCAGTGGTGGCTGATGCCACCTACTTGGAGCATGGACTCAGCGTGGCTGCCTACACCTGCATGCTCCCTCATAGAACCACAGAATCACAGAATGGTTTGTGTTGGAAGGGACCTTTAAAGATCATCCAGTTCCAAGCCCCCTGCCATGGGCAGGGACACCTCCCACCAGACCAGGTTGCTCAAAGCCCCATCCAACCCAGCCTTGAACATTTCCAGGGATGGGGCAGCCACAGCTTCTCTGGGCAACCTGTTTCAGCATCTCACCACCCTTATGGAGAAAAAAAGGGCATGCTCTGCATGTCCTTGAGAAACACCCTCTGGTGCACAGCGACTTTGCTGGGCTGGCTTCCCTGAAGTTCTGCTAATAAACAATAATGACAAATTATGACAATAAGCAATAACCGATACCAAAGCAAAGTATTGTTACTGAACCTCCTTGGCTCCCACAGTCATTGCTGGGAGTAACGAGCAAAGAAAAAATCAGCACAGCATACAATGCACTGTTCTCCCAGCCTTTGGCAGCCGGTGTCACTCTTCAAACCTAATTTTCTGGCACCAAAGAAGTGCCTTTATTAAATAACACATGAACAGAAGTGTTTTGCCATTACTGAGGAGTGGATTAATTTTGGCAGAGAATAAAATAGAGTCAGGAAAGGAAAGACAGTGTAACAGGTTTCTGCAGCAGCCTATAGGCTTCCCAAATAGAAAACATCCCTGAAGGACAACAGCAACGTAGCGATGTCACTGAATATAGTGATATCTTCTTTCTGTGGAAGTGCTTTATTCTCCAGGATCAATATTGTATGTAATTCTACTAAATCAGATAAACAGGTTACATGCTAGCCTCCTAAGTACAGATTATAATTAAGTTTCCTCTGAGCTTTCATGAATTCATAATCAAAAGACAGCAATCATTTATTTGGCATAGAAAACAAAATGACAAGACACCCAGAGAGACGCCTAGACAATTGCTCAGTTTCTTACTGCTGCGAACTTAGTACTTGATAAATGAATTAGTAAAATATTCAAAATGGCTCTGTGTGTGATCACAGAGTGGAGCTGTCTGAAATGACTTATGCTGGCATGTCTGATAACTCCTAACAGCTATAAAAATACAGCTCTTCGGGTTAGATTTACTAAGATTTTGTATCAGCTCAGGAGCCAAAAATAGCGCTAATAACTTAAGTGCTGGTGATTATACTGGTACAAAATAAATGCACAATTTAAGAAGTTAAATTAAATTGGTGGCATTTTGAAAGCACTGGGAACATCCAAGAATTTGTATAGATTTTTTTTTTATTATTATTATTATTTATGAAAGACTCTCTGCATACTCTGCTTCAAAATAATCCCTCAGGTGTGTTCAGGCAATTGCTTATGTTTGTGGAAGGTACTTATCCTCACAAAAGAACAAAAAGGCTGCTGATGAGCCATTTCATTTCTAACTTGCATCCCAAATTTCCTTCTCATTTTTGTTAAGAAACCTTTGATTCTGGCATTCAAATTTATGTTTAACTAACAGTGAAGACTACAGTTTGCATGGTCTTGGTACTAGCAAATCCACTTTTAAAAGCCAGTAGTACTTCTGTTTTCCTTAGGCTCAGAAAGGTACAGTTTAAAATATTTACAAGCGCATAAGTGACCTTTGGGACAGCTGGTATATCAAAACCATCACAATTCCTAAAAACAGACTAAAACCAGTAGCATAACTGACACAATGATGTAATGATTAGAAACACAGGAAGGAAAATAAGATCCTAAGTCATCGAGCCAGCCCTGCCTGCTCTTATTGATGATAACCATCTCAGACAGCCTGGCTAATACATCTAGCAAGTTGTTCTCCAAAAATCCTCCATGTTTTTGTCTCCATTACTACTATTATTCATAAACCTCTGTAATTACCTGCCTACATTTACTCGTATCCATGTTATACCTAGGTATTTGCACACTGGTTTTGTCCTGTAGACTGTGTAGCTCTTCCTCCTCCTGCTGTTCATTCTCCAGAAATATTTTCAAGGAAATATGTTATCACCTTTCAAGCTTTTGCTTTATGGGTTTGAGCAAACAAAGTTCTCTAGTTTTTCTCCCATTTATTGGCCACTTTTAGAAGGCCCCCTATACTCCTTTTTCAGTTTGAATGAATATTTTCTGAACATGAGAGATTGGGATTATAATGGAGGAGATCTCAGTTCCTTGCAGAATAGTATGAATAATTTCTTTTCTTTACAGAAAAAACTTGGTGATTTATTGCCATCCTATAATCATTTAAAATATTTACTTTCTCCTCTTCCTCAGCTGTTTCCAACTGATAATCTCACAGTTGATAGTAACGTGCATGACCTTCCTCGCTATACTATTTTTTTCCTCCTTTTTCTAGTCTTGGAGTTCACCTCTATCTTTTGATGTGACATTCTCACTGCCCTATATATTAATAATGCACAATGAAATCAAGTCACAAGAAAATTTCATTAGCAGACTAACTTTTAATTTTGTTGAATGGTACTTGTCTATTTCCTTTAATATGCCTTGCGAAGATGAGTGCAGCCCACATTTTGACAATTCTCTCCTCACCTCTATACTTCTTAATATCTAGGACATAATCTCCTTTATTGATGACACCTTTCTTTTTCCGTTTTGTGTAAGTATCTTACTTATTTGCTAGCATCTTTCTTGATTGATTAGCCATCCGTTTAGGAATGAAGTCCCTTCCAACAAGATTTCCTCCCCTTGTTACGGACAGGTTCTTGACAGTACAGTCCTGTGACCACGAAAACAATTCAGATGGTTTTGGCTTCTACAAACCTAGTCTTCTTCCAGTTCACTGCTCAGCAAGTTTCAAAAGCAAGGTCCTCTGTTGCAGACATTGTGAATTTCTAAATGTAACTGAAACCAAATTATGATCACCTGGAAAAAAACAAAACAAAACAAAACAAAACAGTCTGCTGTAATGTCCTCATTTCCTTTCAAAACTGTGTCTGAAGCAATAGTATTCTGTGCATTTCTCTTGCCATTTCCTGGAAAACTCTGTTGGTTATCATCTCCAGGAACAATAACACAGTCATTGCAGTAATTTCTGACCTCTTTCTGGAAAGAAAACCCCAAAACAACAAAGTCTTCCTAATGATACTCTTTCTGCAGTGTTTACCTTCCTAATAACATGAGGGAGATCTCTGCCCTTATCAAAATCCAAGATTAGAGTAACTCAAGTTCTTCCCTTTTGTTTCACAGGCTCTGTGCAGCAGTATACAAATCACTTCAAATCTCTGCTGAAAATTGACATAATCCTTTTCCTAACCACTTCAGCAACTCTGCTACAGTCTTGACTTATATTATTTTTTTTGCTTCATTTCAGGCATCTAGTCTCACTTATGGTGCTTCTTTATCTATTACTGTGGCAGCTGCACTTGGCTAATTTTCCTGAGATCAAGTGTGGAAATATAACATCTCTCAAACTTTTCTTATCCCTACTTTAAAGCTTTTTTAATGGGTCTCAATGGCCTTATCCAGACAGTGCTCTCCTGAGGCATGAGGCTGAAGAAAGCATATTCTTTCTGTGAATACCTCTAACTAGTTGAATATCCCTGAACTGTCTTCATTTAATCAACTAATTAGTCATGTCTTCATCTTTATTATCTTGCCCTCTCACTTTTTTTCTCAATGATCTGAAAAAAAAAATAATGCTGATGATCAGCTGTGCCTTAACATTGCCAGGCATCTTCTGTGGGCTGACACAGTCAGCCTGGAGATGCTTCTTGGGTGCTTCTTGATGAATGACATTTATGAGAAATTGTAGAAATACAATTGCCTTACAATTGCAGCTGTAGAAATACAATTGCCAAAAGATCTGAAGCAAGTATGGGAAATCTCAGATGAAGATATTGAAAATTTTTCCAGGTCAGGATAGTAAAATTTCCAGAGTGAAATTGCCGTTGTGCTAAAGATATGATACAAATGTTGCAAAAGATCAGCTAGAAACCAGTGCAAGGACTAGAAACAAGGCCTTCAACTGAAATGTTGTAAATGTGGTCTGAAATAAAAACTGTTATGGTGTTCTGCTTTACAGTGTGGAAAAAAAGCCGGTGAAGATAGTCATATATAATACGAGAAAGACTTTGAAACAATTTTTACTTCTACCAAAAAGCTCATGCTTGTAAGAGATCACTGTATTTTACAATTTAAAAATACAATCAGGCAAGCTTATTTCTCCCCTATCCAGTAATTGCTTTCTTAATTTTCAATAGTAGTAAACAAAGTTTGGAAAGCAAAACAGATTTCCATTTGTGCAATAATAAAAATCTGTTGCCATTTAGAGATACTCAGAATGCCAATATAAAAAAAATGAAAATAAACACATTCTTAGTACGGAATATTTTTTTTTATTTTGTGTTTGATAGTTTATAAAATATCACATCATTAAAGGATCAATTAAAGGAACACTTTTGTTTGCTTTATGCTATAAAATGCAATAAACAGCTGTTGAGATTGATTAATAACCAAAACAAAGATGAAACATTGAACCAGTCTCAAAATCCTTTGGTTACATAGAAATAGCAGAATAGCCCTACCATACACTATAAACTAATCGTCAGTGAAGAAAAAAGGGTGGGATGGATTCTGCTTTGAATTCTATAGAGTAATATTCCTCTGAATTAATTTATCCATTTAATCCAAAGTAGACCTGAAGATTTCCGTTCCCTACGTAGAGTAAATGGAAGGAGACAGGCTCTTTGAGAAGGCGATTTATCCAGTCTCTCATAAACACCTGTGATTAGACAAATCATCCTCTGGAAGTGCCTGTCTCCCTCACTGCTTTGAGAGAGCCCAGACATCTAGGTCAAGAGAGACACACGCTTAAGATGGATGACAATGGTATGATGCTGACGGGCCCCTTTCACTCCAAGCATGTGGATGAATTCCTACCCCACGGAGATCAGGAGACTTCAGTAGCAACTGACCATTCCTCTCCGTGCATCTTCTTCATGGCAGAACTTTATTGTTGTATGTAAAATAAACTTAAAATACCAAGCTATGTTTCCCACTTTGTCATCCTGAGCTGCTTTTTATACTGACTGACTTCCTTGAAAATTCACTGTTTCAGAAGGTACTGAAAGGGCTGCTTTTCTTCCTGAAGAAGGCTTTGTGTAGCCTGGCAGGTGTAGCTCCTGTCTTGGGCATTCAGAGGTCAGTAAATGTTCAAGATGATGCTGGCACAACGGAGTACACTGAAGACAAGAATATATACCCATTCGCTTTTCTTCTCTTCTTATTCCTCACGACTTCCTAGTCCACTCATTCCCTCTGAACTGGTGGGTAAATCCAAACCAGAGCTCAAAACAGTCTCTCATTTGGTCTATGCTATACAGATGCATAAAGATAAAGGCAGGGATTTGTTCTTTTACATGGATTGCTCCTGATTATCTTCTGAAGCTGTGATAACTGCCGTTTTTAAAAGGTAAATGCTAAAAACATACAAGAAGGGAGGGATGGGGAGGGCAGGGGCATGAAGTGAGGATGCCCTTTCCAAATCTTTACTGTATAATCTGAGTCAATTAATCCCGGCAAATGAATTGAACTGCTATACAGAAGATGACCAAACACCTTCACTTTTAGTAGAATTCTAGAGAAAGTCTGTACTGAACATTGACTGTGGGGATCAATAGATTTGGGTACCCTCATCTGGCATGACCTTAGGAGTGACCATATACTGCTGCTGTGTATGATTTTTTCTTGAAATTGAGGGTACAGCACATACCCCAACCCCCCACCCCACCTTCATCACCGGTGTGTTGTCATACTCAGGATATTTATAAAAGGTCATGAGAGCTCATACGAATGTACAAAACAAAGAAGAAGGAATTCATATATGCAAAACTCTTTCAGATCCATAACTGAAAGAAAATAAGGCAAATGATTAACAATTGATGCAACCAATTTTTATCGGGGTTTTGGGGGGATTTTTCTGTTTAGTATTGGCCCAATGCCAATCTCCAATGCAGATATACTGTATCTGAATAAAATGGGACTTGAAAAAAGTTAAAGTCTAGAGTAAATCGAAGTGTGTGGAAGTTTTGACATAGCAGATTCACGTCAGAGATTTATTCTGGTCTAGCTCCTTTTAAATCCATCATTGTACTGAGCTTGGAAATACCATATTGTCTAGAAAACTCACCGGAAAATTGACAGCTTCTCAGCTGTATATTAGTGTATTTGAACTTATCTCTGTGAACCTGCAATTCTTTATATCAATGGCTGATCAGCAACATATATCTTAATATAATTCTTCAGTAACCACTTTGGACACAAAAGAGACAGTTGCAAATTGCTCTGTTGTTTTTAGGTCATAAAAACTAAATATTACAGGGGAAACTTGGAACAGATGACTGCAGTTGCTGATGTCAGGCAATGGGCTTGCTCTAATTTTGACACGGGAAACAAATCGCTCACAACAACTGCGATGGCATTAAATGAAGAGCTAAATACTTGTCAGCAAAAGTCAGAAATTTGCTGGTTAAAGTATTTAAGTAAAGAAAATTTGAAAATGAAGGATCCGTCTCTGACAGCCAAGTCCTGTCCCTCTCTCATTAATACTGGTAGACGCGTGCATTTTCTCTGTGATAAAGAAAATGGATGAAAGATTTGTACAGGCAGCAGGAAAGAAAGCAAAGTTCAGGGAAGAGAGGCTATAGGTCATGATTACAGAGAAGTCACAGAATGAAGTTTAACTAGAAAAGAAGTCTTTACCGCAGTTGCCACCATGCAGTAGAATTATTGTCCTCTGTGAGTTAAGTCTAATGACACAGATTAGGCTAAGGAAAGGCTATTCAACAGCCAAAAGGGCTGTTCTACCAACTCTGCACCACACGTGATACTTGACTAATAAACTGGCAGAAAACTGGTAAGTTTTTTATGAGCACAGCAATAAGTCAAGGGAAGCAGTAGGAGTGAAACTGTTTCCAGAAGCAGGTGTCCATTAGATCGGCTTAATCACCTGTCAAATCACACAGGGAACTGCAGAGGAACCCAAAGCAATATCTTAAGCTGATGCCACCGAAGCACAGCTACCTGGAAGGGCTGTCATCTCAAAGGTGCAAGGGAGAAGTGAAGACATTTAGATACACTGGGCTGTTGGGAAGATTTCACATCCACAGCGCTGTCTGGGAAGCACATGGTAGCACTTTGACGGAAATAACGAAATACCAAGTGAAGCTACGGTGTCGAATTGATGCTGCCAGAGCATACACGGTGGATTTTTCCCCTCCGTACTCTCTGCCAATGGTTTTTCCACTTCTGGTCTCTCCACAGAAGTTTTCTAAGATAACTTATCAAACCAAGAGTCAGCAGGCTCAAATTGCAATGCTGAGGTTTTGCAGTGAAGGGAAAATCTAAAACGTTCCAAATCAATATTGCCTACATGAAACTCACAAGTGAGCCCCTTCTAGTCTGGTCCTTCAAAGCATATCCAAAGGATATCCAACATCTTTGGAATTTGGTGAGAGGTAATTACCAGTCTCCCTGGGATTTCTCCTTGATTTGGCGGAGATAACTTACTACCCTGTAACATTAATGCTCTGAAATGCTCGGTGTATGCTGCAGCAACCTCAAAAGGCAGTTTAATTCTACATGTGGAGTAAAAGATTTCTGTGGACTTTACTTCCATTCCTTACTACAGTGCCAAAACTGCAGGAAAAAAAATGACTGCTTGTTAAGCTGCATAGAAAGCCCTGTTTAATAAGGATGAATTCATACATGGCACTGAAAGAGCAGGCTTGGATTTGACAACGGGGAAGAATGTTGTACATTTAGGATACTGCCACTCACCAGCAAAGCTCCTCTGGTTCTGCACTGCTTTAAAGGCAATGATTACAGCTTCTGCAAGCAAGAGGGGAGAGGCATTTGAAGCATGAAGTAATTGTATAATGACAACTTGAAATCTGATCACCAAATCCTGCATCATTTCTACCGTCTCCTCATTTCTGCGGTGCTAAGAGGTTTATCTGCTAAAGCTGCGTGTGGGATTTCGCCCGAGTGACTCCCACTGAACTGAAAAACTTCTGTGTTCTGCTTTGGTAACTCAGTGCCCAAAGATGAGTTTGCTAATGGAAAAGCAACCTGGACTTCATAGGGGTTAGGGAGGTCATTTAAACACCCAGGATACACGTAGATGTACCAACCTGAGTACACAGTCACATGGGAAGTGGCACATTGTTGCTTGAATTGGGACTTTCCTGTAATTGCATGCTTGTTTAGGAGCTTTAATACAAAATAGCATCCTACAAAATGATCTTATTTATGAATTGAATGGTGTAGCAGAGTACATACGTTCCTTAGTTAATCTTCTTAGAGCAAATACTAAAACCAAATAACATACCCCAGTTCAGAGATCTTAAGTAGTAATTTTTAACTAGACCATCATTGTCCTTATTTTGGGATCCTCTGTGGCAGGTGCAGTGAAGACAGATAAGGGAAAGATAATCCCTTCTTCTGCCAGTGGGTGAACTAGAAGCCAGAATAGATACGCACCCAAAAAAAAGGCAGAAGCTATGAGAAAGGAGGCTAATGAGCGTACAGGTAAAATTTGACCCTTGTTGAGATTAGGATTGCTTTTATTCTGCCTATTCAAAATACCAGTTTATGAAGTATGTTTTGGTTCATGTCCTTGGAAATCTCTCCACCCAGTGTCTCTTCAGCAGATGGTTCAGCTGAGCACTACAAAATTCCCTGCACTTTCTTCTTGTCCAGGCTGATGTTGCCTCTTTGCTTTGCTTCTTTATAGGCAGGTATTTCTCATGCTTCCTGCTGTTCAAACCAAAGCGTTGTTGAAATTAGATGGAAAACAGTGAAGCAAGCTTTTGGAATCTCTATTGCTGTTTGCAATAAAAGAGCTCAGCATTCGAGGTACTAATTGTGTCTTTAGAGAAGAGTCTAACCAGTTATGCATATTTCACTGTGGTGTGTGTGAAGACTCAGGAACCAAGACTGTAGGGGTTTTATCTCTTCTTTCCAGTAACTCAGAAGAATAGAGGATCAAAACTGAGCGCTTTATCTAATTGTAACTCAGATAGTGAATTCAATGTAATGTCATCTGGTAAAGGCCAACTATTTGCCCAACTAGGGATGTGGAGCCTGAGGGAGCAATGGAAGCGAGATGAAAATGTATAGTCAATCAAAATGCATATTAGCCAACTTCGACTCTATTATTATAAACATATTGTAAATTTTAAATTGCTGGATTATAGCTGTGTTTCTTTTCTTGATCTACTTAATATATACTCTGGTGCCAGACCCTTCAGCTGTTCCATTACAATAAAGATGGAGCCTCGTGTCCCCGTTTTCCTGTAGTATCCCCCACCTTTTCTGGTGGACAATGAGCTGGCAGTTCTTTTCTTCGTGTATGCATTTGTGCACGTGCACAAATGAATGAGATTGCTCAAAACCACCCCCATGGGCTTCTGTTGACCTAAAGATTGACCAACTATAAAAACACTCCTTTATCTCCCAGTCTTGGTTTCCTCAACCCTTCCCGTGGTTTTCACTGTTAATCTCTCAAGGAGTCCAATATATACATGACCTTTTTCCACAAATTATCGAGTCTATTTTTCCTAGCTATTGTCCTTATTTCAGCTGGATCCACTTCCCCACATCTCTCCCTACCATGAAGTTCTATCATTTTAAGGAAACTATTGAAGCTTAATAGCTTAGTAGAAAGTTTCTTCCCTGGAAGAAATATGACCCTTGCAAGTAATGATGAATTCGGAGGCATCACACCAGCCAGAAGCTGTGCACAGTCAAATTCCCCCTGGATGCACAGACTTGGAGGGATAGCTTGGTAAGGAGAGCTGAAGTACTAAGATACGTCAAAAGACCAAAGTATTTAGGGACTGCTGACATTGCAACCCCTTTTCTTCAGTCCTCTAGATGTCAAACTAGCCTAGCACCTGAACATTCAGTGTCGAATTCCCAGAGACACTTCAAACAACCAGTCGCTGAGTTGTTGACAGTATTTGTTAGCCTAAGCCCTGTTAGGATACACTCTGCTTATTTTCCTTACAGGCCAAACTCACAGATTGCTCAAACCACGTTTAATTGTCTGCAAGGCTTGGCACAATTATGAACCTCCTGTTTTACAAAATAGCTAGCAGTTGGGAGCACTAAATCCCTTACCTGAAGAAAGTTGAACTAACATTTCCAGCTTCTGCTCATTTCAGCTGTCTGACTTTTAATGTGATACATAAATATGTGCAGTGCTAGGTAATGAATTAAGTTGAGTGATGAGCTGCCTGAACATCCCCCTTCTGAACTTCAGCTAGATTTTTCTCAGTCCTATTCTGGATGCAACTCTGCCTTTACTTTACTTTTGACAACTACTTTAGCTTCACTGTGCAGAAAACATTTTCCGTTATGTGAAAATATATCTCTGCAACAAAAGCTTGATCTGTTCAAGACAAAATAAAGCCAAACCTCATTTTAAAAGTAATGAGGAATGGACAGATACTCTTCTGGATTTTCAGAAAAATCAGGTTTCATTGGAAACCTGTAGCTTTCAGAAATCCTCAGTTATGAAAGCATTATCTTGCTTTGGGAGAAATACTGTTGCTATTCATGACTCCCTGGTCCAATGTGTTCCCTCACAAGCCCTCACTCAACATCTGCATTAATTTAGGTGTCAAAATTTAGATAGTCACCCTGCGCTTCTGTTACAAGCAAGCACCTCTGGATGGCAGTTCATCTGATCTTAAAATAGGCATATATGGTAAACCAGAAAAAAGCCCTTTTCTGTTTGTGTTTGCCGCTTCGTGATGGATCATATTGTAACAAACCTTCAGTTTGTTTGCCACAATTCTTTAGAGTTAGAACAGGCCATCTGCCCAGCACCATTGGTACGTCTGGGGAGCTGCTGTGTTGTGAGACTCCCACAATGCTGAAAGTCCCTACTCTGCAACGTACCTGCTGATCAAAGGTGGAAGTGTTCAACCCCAGAGGCACAGGCCATACCTTACGGACATTAAGGATATACAAAATTATGACCTCTTGCTCAATTATAACCACAGCAAGGCTGCTATGGAGGGTTCCTTGGGGCCTCTTTCCCTGATGGAAAATGCTTCCGAACAAGACATGAGAATATCATATTGCCTCATCTCTTCTAAGGTGCTCGTGCTCAAGGAAGTATTTTTCTTCTGCTTAATTTAACAGCATCATGATTTCTGAGACAATAACTCTCTTTAAAATAACAATGTTTATGCTCTCTTACCCTTCTCTGCACCTTCCAAGTCACATCTATTCATGCGATATTTACGGCTGAATTTGTATTTCAGTGTTGCCAACTTTTATGGGCTCATGTCTTCCTAAACTAGCAATGTAATTATAACTGTCTACCTCTTGGTATTTATTATTAATATGAATATAATGAAGTGGGTGATTAAGCAGTCACTGGTTACTCCTGTAATCACCAGACCAGCCCCCTAAGGAAACTGGGTTCAATAACATGTCACTGGAATGATAAAATCTTAATGAGTCATCAACGAGATGCAGAATTGTGAGGCTCAGCAGAGTTCAAGTCCTGTTTATCATAAAAATGAAAGGAGATGAGGCTGTGTGAGGAGGAGAAATAGCACAAAACGGAGAGATAGATACTCAGTTGCTATGATTTCCATTACCTCCGTTGGACCTCTGACAAATAAAACCTGCGGAGGATCTGCCCCTCATCATTAGCACAGTAGCTGCAAAATCTTTAGTTTGGTATACAGTCCTATTTCCACACACTCAGCTCCTGCCTGACATCGTCATTAATTCAGAGCATGTCAGAGATAGGACTATCTCCTCCCCACCTGCCCCTGTAAGCTCACCTCCCCATCCTCCTTTCACAAAGAGTGTCTGTGATAGGAAGTGATTTACAGAAAAAGAGTTTCCAGACCCTCTGGCATCTTGGATCTGCTTATACAAGCTTGTCCTGATTAATTCAAAATTCTTCTTGTTCTAATAATCCTCTCATTTCAAAGCTTCTTTGTAGTTCCTTCACTATCTTTTGTTGGCATGCAAACGAGCAACCTCAGGTATGGATGTTTAACTTTTTTTGTTCTCCCTTTTTTCAAAATCTTATAGGTTTGGGGAGCTGTGATATGCTCTGGCTTTTTCTTCCCTGAATGTATTCTTCATGCTATTAATAATTCATATTCTTAAGAAGGGTGGGGAAAAAAAAAAAATAAGAAGAAATTACTCAAAGTCCTGTTAGACATAAAGAAGTGACAATGCTTCCAGAAGAAAGACTGCAGGTCAAGTTCAGACTTGGGAAAAGGAACTGCAACTCTATTGAACTACTTCCAGATTATTCATAACATCAAGACAATATGTCAACTACTCAATAATGTATCCTACTCCAACCTTCAATTAACCTTTTTATTCTTAAGCATTTAGCTTGGTAAGTCACACAAATTAATTTATTGAGAAGCTAATAAACAGTGAGTCACACGAATCAGGAGCTGGGTGATTAGGTGTTTAGTTATATGGTTTATTATTTATTTAAACTGAAATTTGATGAATTACCGAAGCTTTAACATTAGTCTCTCTTTTTAAGTATAGCTGAGATATTTTTTCTAAGTGCAGAGAAGATTTTTTAAGAGCTGCATATGACATGAGCTAAGGCACATGCATTTTCTTCAGTAATCTGATATTTCAGTACTTCATGCCCTCGAGGCACAGCTGTTATTCACGCTACAAGCAAGGAACTGATGCAAAAATAAAAACAAGCAGTTCAGATACCTAAATCTAGGTGTCTAGTACTTTCTCAGACATCTTCAGCTGTCCAAGGCGTCAACACAAGAGCAGTTAATGTGACATAGAATCTCCAGGAGAGACAAATCTTTCTGCACATCATCTGAGGTATCCCACAACCTCTGCATTGGCACTACAAACATGTGTTTAAACACGTTATTTGCTCCCACGTAGTCAAATGACCACATTTATATCAGCTGATGCACAGTAACTCGTTGTGGGTGTGCGTGGTCTTTCCTTGCAGCAGGGGAAAGTATTTCAGTTTAACTAGTGTGGGAAGTCAATCTGCATGAAAACTTCCCAGAAATGAGCAGAAGTAGGGTAACCAGCTCACCCTTTGTAGCTAGTGACAGAGAGAAGTTAGTAACAGGAGAACCTCAGATGTAACCTGCTATAACCCATCACTCTAAATCTGGTCTATGTCTCCACCTTGCCAAACAAAATAAACAGCATCTGATGACCATGGCTAGCACTCATGTATGGTAGAGGATAACCACTCCATCATTTAGTTCAGCTCATTTAGAGTTTCTTTCCGTTTTAAGTAACACGGGATTTGGTTTTTGTATTGCAAACCTGACAGCTGAAAGCAGAAACAAATCTACTCCTGGTTCAAGGTGGCAGATACTGGGTTTTACAGGTGCAAGGTGCTTGTGTGAACTGGCAGATTCTGCCCTTTGTTTCCCATGTCCCAGTTATTCCCCATGGTTCAGGATACACGTGGCCTTGGAAACTAATACATACACAACATACCTTTGCACATATATTTTTTTCTGATGGGTTTGAGAAACTGTCTGCCCTAGAATTTATGAATAAAGATGAGTGACTGTGCAATTTCCTTTTATAAAATGTAAGTCTACTAAAAAAGTGGGAAAAGTAAGTAGTTACTGTTCCCTATGAATATTGTTGATCAGTCATGAATTATGCATGTATCCCCCCTGGGTCCAGTGTCCTCTGGCATTTCTTAAGCAGTAGCTCAATATTTTCTACCACTCTGATAAATCATTCAATAGGGAAAGGGTAAGTCCTGATTCTTGAGCCACTGTTCAGAGGCACTGACTGATGTGGTTTGTCGAACAGCTTAGTTTTACATTCCACAGCCGAAAGTCTGACATCCAAGTCTTTATAGTCCACCAAGGTCACAAGGACATTGGAGTTGTGAAGTGTGCTTTCAGCTTCTTGGATGCTAGGAAATGGCTTGAAATTCAGCAGGAAAATTTCTGCTCCAGTAGAGGCACAGTTTTTTCTGATGCTTTTCATCTTCTTTTCTTTGCAGAGATATGAGATAACAATGATGTCCCAAGGAGCTGATATTTTTTTCTTTAAGGAGAATTAGGGGTCAGATATTTCTATAATGTTCACAATATCTATGATAAAAACTATCCAATGAAAATAACTTGAGGCTTTCTTTTCAGGACCAAATCTATTCTAGACATCTCTTCTATATATCTAATGAAAAAGATTGTGTAGGACTGTTGGAGAAACTCTGCGTTTCACAGATTATGGGTTAACTAAATAATGCTTTAGAGGAAAATGCTGTGCTTTCATTTCAAAAAGAGTGGTTGCAACTCAACCATGAATATGAACAGATTTTTCCCACTGCTATACACTACAACTTCCATTTAATTCCCAAAGTTAAGTGAAATAACAAAGTAACTGTGCTAAATACATCTTGACCTCTTAAATGAATTTTCTCTCTCCATATTGGAAATCCTTCTGCTCTGCATTTTATTTGAGGCTTTATGAAGCAAGTTTACTACAGAGAGATTATTTGTAGAGTATTCAAAGCAAGTGAAATTCAAATGCGGTGTCAGGAGCATCCACAGCAGACAGAGCTGGAAGGTTCGCATTGCTCCTGTCAGGTACCAAAGTTGAGTCTCATGTCCAGTGCATCTATCCACCCAAACGTCACAAAGAACTGTCACAAAGAACATGTGGCAGATATGGTAAAAATGTTCATGAAAACTCTCTAACAAATACATCTGACCAATGTAAAAGCTTTATTTCAAAGTCTCAAAGAGCACAAAATACATTCTCCGCTTCAAAATATTCATGCAGAAGTATCAAAAAAAAAAAACAAACCCAAAAAAACAATGTCAGAACTATAATCTTTTCCCTGGGACCATTCTGATAAATACAAATAGATCTGAATACGATATGAGATAAAATCAGCAAATAAAAAATTATAATTAATGGCTGCAAATAACATAGAAGACGTGCCAACTACCCCTTGTCTGAAAGAATGGAAATAAGAAACGAGGGAAAAGACTCTCCATCTTCTTAATGCTAGAAGCATAATAGATGAGACGTTCAGTCCCACCATAACGCTTCACACCATTTCTACACCTTGCAGTCAAGGAATCAGACTTACTTCCCAGTTCAAGTGTCTCCACAGTACCTTCATACCAGCAAAGCAGTCCTGCAAGTATCATGTATCCCACGCCTTTGACAAACTGGTCTATGCCACTGTTGCTGATATCTTTGTTATGCTTTTGTCTTGGTGCTCATTTCCTCTTTTTCTATCCAGCTGGGGAAAGAGCTTGACATGCACCCACCTTCCCAATGTGTTACACGCCTGCTTGTTAGTACACAGTAGGGAGCTGATCATAAAGAGTCACAATTCTATTCTTGGCTCTCTGAGAGATGCATGCTGTGTGCAGCCTGGAGAACTGAATTGTCCAAACTGATGTAGTTATCCTAAAAAGCAAGATGGAAAAGGAGATAAATTGAGGTCTGACATATTGGCATGTTGGCTCTGAATCCTCAGTTTGACTGTGGAAACTCTCTATTATATCATTTTAAGTTTGCTAGCTTCCTTCTAAACTGCCTTCTCTGTTAGGCTTATGACCTTACTCAACAATAATAGCAGAAAAATAGATGGGGATTTTAACAGCAGTTAGGAGTGAGATTTGTTTTCTTCCTTCCTATTTCTGGAGATTATAGGAGTATTTTCTGAAAGCCTCTCTCTTCCTCTTTGATTTTTGTTTTCCTTTCTTTGTTTGTTTCGCTGACATGAAATTTGCCCTCAGAATCGAACGGTATCCTTCATGCAGTGACAGAGCTATTGTGAAATTAAAATTCCATGTGTAGTTTTTTGAGACTATATTTTCCTCTGTATCTGAATGGTGCTGAAAACTCTCTGGACGGTCCTCACCAGGATCTAACTGTTACCCTGGGACTGAATACATAAGAAACTATGAGGCCAAAGGACATTTATTTTCCTTCCAAAATGGTACAAAGAGAAACAGCACAGTGGAAAACCTGTCAAAAGAGCAATTATTCTCTTCTTTCTCTTCCCTTGTCAGTCACTTTAACACATTTTGACTGTGGTCAAAGTTTTCATCCAGGAGACTTGGGTTTAGCCATTGCCACGAGGTTTCAAAGACGTGCAGCTCTAGTTAAAACTGAGCTGTGCAGCACTACTAAACATGACACGGTCCTGTGGCCCTGCACCACTGCACGGATCTGTCTTGCTCACACAAAAGGATGGCAGGGCTGGAATCAAGTCTAGCTGCTGTTCACAAGTCAGCAGGGTGCAACTTCACACCATTTAGCGGGTGCCTTATCCACAAAACCAGTAAACCAATGGCTTTTTTCATCAGTTTTGTTAGATGTTGATACAGAAGGAAGAAAACATGTCGATGTAACATCACTAAAATGCAGAAGAAAGTCTCTCCAGAAAAAGAGGCTAGAGTGCCAAAGGTAGTTGGATGATTTAATGGCTATATGTGAACTGTTTTTTTCTTAAAATGTGAGCCATGTAGCAGAAGCACTTGACCTTAGTTTATTAAATTTAGCCTTAGTTTATTTCAGTCTACACAGTAAAGGTAGGATTTTAAAAAGAACCTATAGGAGTGAGGGATTCATTGCATCTCATTTGCTGTCTAAGGCTGGGTTTTTGCTTAAGGACTCATGGACTCATCCTCATGGAACTCACGGAATTCATCTTCCCATCGCATCTATTATGCTACCCAAGAACTACTTTGTTTACTTGCTTGGGCTTAATTTAAACGATTTTATCAATTGTATTGTATAATTCCACAAGTGAAAGTACATTGGGTCTACAAGGAAAGATATTAACCAGCGCTTTTTTTTGTTCTTTTTTAGCTTGTTCTTCCCTTTAAGTTTGATGGAAGAACTTCTGATCCTTATTATCGTCAGCTCTTCAAAACCTCCTGTGCTATCTCTTCGGAGCAAGAGTGGCTTGACTGATAGCCCATTAGATCAACAATGAGAGTCGATTTTACTGTTGAAAAAAACATTTTTACTCTTGAAAATAGATTTCTTTATTTTCTCTGTCAAAGGACTTATTTGAACAATAACGAAAAATAAATACCACTTACTTTCAGAGCAAATGTAAACCTACATGATACTTTTACTGACACTCAAATTCAAGTAAAATTTTTGCTTAACAAAGAATATTGTAAATGAAACAGGACATTAATGCAAAAGTGTTTGTAAAAGTACAAGGAAAAAGGAGTGTCTAATGTCAATATCCCAGATATGGGAGCAACAGATCAGTGAATCATTCTCAGTTTATTCTTTCTATGTAGTGGACACACAGCAACACTGAAGATGGCACCTTGCAATTCAGATATGAGGCCAAGGCTTTAGCTGTCACCATCTGGCCTTTTTATCCATATGGAATTCTCCACTGAACATCCACCAAGCCATTTTCCGTTTAGGAGGCATTTTCTGTGCAAAACACATCACAAAGTCCCAGAGAATGAAAGAGAGGGAATAGAAATATTGGTGACAGATTAAACAGCCAGAACAGTGTTGTATAATGTGAGAAAGCACTGAAAGACTTATCTGAAGACAGAGGTCTTTAATTTTAATTTAGCTACTTGGAGACATGTAACAGGGAGAACAGGAGGGCACCGAGTTGATCAAGTACAGTTCTGTGGCTTTGAATCCAGCCTGCAAGCGTGGGGATGGAACCTCCTCTGAATCATAGAATCAATCATAGAATCACCTGGGTTGGAAGGGACCTTTCAGATCATCTAGTCCAACCATGAGTCCAACTCTGATTTGGACTCGCATGAGAAGGGCAGAGAAGATGCACTTAGAGAAGCAGTTTTGACTTCTGCTTGTGGCTTGAGCACAAAGGCATGGAAAGAGTGAGAGATCACAGCCACATCCCAAGAAACTGGGATGTTTGGAGGTTCCCTGAAATGAGGTGAGGGTGACATCCTAAACTATTCAGAGGGATAGTAGATACATGGAAGAGGAGAACACACTGTTTGTGGAATGTCCTTTTCCAGTCATCATCTGACAGTCTCTCCAGTCAAACTGAGTGTTTGATATCCCATCTATGGTAAAATGGCACCATGTGCTTTGCCTGTTTTAGAGCCCTGAAGGACCAGGTGAATTGCTGCTGCTGAGAGATGGGCACCCGTGTAGCTCCTCCAGTGGAAGAGGAGATGGGAAAAGAGAAGAAGGCATCTTTCACCTATCTCCTTTTATCACAGTTTGTTGGTTAGTAGCAAAATGAACAGCAAGGCTACCTGCCCTCAGAGCTCCGCACCTCGCTCTGTCCTCTCTCAGACCCTTGTCTCTGCTTCCCACCTCCTGCAGGAGAACCAATTCTGAGAAGACTTGAACCAGCCCTGTTTGCTCTAAATCGTCCGCCTCTTCCTGAATTCCCTCATTTTGACACAATGCTAACACATTTTTCACTTCCCCTTCCCTCTTCACAGCTAACCCTGAGCACCATTGCTAATTAAATAATCTGCAGGAAACATGCAGAGGAAATGCAGTCTGGAGCAGTAGGCAAATGGTCTGGCACAGCTTTGAAGCAACCAACTTGCTGGATGTGTGCAGCAGCAATTTGAGAAGCCTGCTCCTTATCTGAGTGTGGGTGACCCATGCAAGAGAGCGGCAGGAGTTAGCTAATGCACCATGTGTGTTGTGGGATGTGGGAATAAACTGCCTTAAGTCAATTTAGAAACGTGTATAACCTTCCCTTGCCTTGCCTTTCCTTTCCTTGCATTGCCTTGCCTTTCCTTGCCTTTCCTTGCCTTGCCTGGCCTGGCCTTCCCTTCCTTTCCCTTGCCTTGCCTTGCCTGGCCTTCCCTTCTTTCCCTTGCCTTCCCTTGCCTTTTCTTGCCTTGCCTTCCCTTGCTTTCCCTTGTCTTTCCTTGCCTTGCCTTGCCTGACCTTCCCTCTCCTCTCCTCTCCTCTCCTCTCCTCTCCTCTCCTCTCCTCTCCTCTCCTCTCCTCTCCTCTCCTCTCCTCTCCTCTCCTCTCCTCACCGCCTTGCCTCGCCTCACCTCGCCTTCCCTTTCCTTCCCTCCACTCCTCTCACTTCTCACTTCTTTCTTTTTTTTTCTTTTTTTTTTTTTCCCAAATACCACTTTCAGTGTGGCTTTCTCAAAGGGACAATAAGTGTCCAGACATTCTTGGAAATATATGGGTGTGTTCAGTCCATCTGGGTCAAGATCACAGGAAGGGATATACAAAATCCACCAGCAGAAGATAGTTCACAAAAATTTGTTTTCCATTTGACTAAGATATTTTTAAAAAAAAAAAAATCTTGGGGCTGTAACTCATGATTCCTGCATGAAATGAGCCCAAATTCTCCTAAAAAAAATAAAAAATAAAAATTCCCTCCCCCCACCTCACACATTTCTGCAGGTAAGTAAAGGGGTTTGATGTCAAATCCCACTTAAAGAGAAAATGTTTCCCAAGCCGATAAAGCATGTTTTTTAACAGACTGGGGGAATGGATAATGGAAGAAGTAGGCCTGCTTATATCTGAAATCCATAAATCATGAATGAATTGGAAACTTCTTTTCTACCATTCCCTAAAAAGAAAGACAACTTCTTAACTGAGTTTAGAGAAGACTCAATTGGAAAGATCATAATTTTTTTATTTATTTTACTATTTTTTATCCTGTGCCTTTCTCTCTCTGTTTCTCAGTCTTGCTTTCTTTCTGGAACTGAGTAGATATCAGAAAACATTTGCATCAAAACTGTTGTCAAAATCAATATACCTCCATAAAATATTTTAGATCATTAGAATCTTGTTGAAAAACTCGTACCTTTCAGTCTTCAGAATGAGGCACCATGGCTTTTGTTTCTCCTAAAAGAAGCCCAGACACCTCATTAGGAAATTTGTCAAAAAATTACTGACGATTGCTGTCAGTGCTTCAAAGTGTCACGTCACTCACACAGCACTCATCCTTAGCACGTTCTTGCCTAGCACTGAAATGAAGCCTCACGTTTATCGTTATTTTTCTGGAGGGCTACACTCCGTTAGTCCCACACGCAGTAGATGTAGGGCTGATGTTTCACGCACAGCTGGGTGCAGGTGGCTTTAACCATGGAATTCCTTCCTTCCAGGCATTTCATGACTCCAATGGGTAAATATCTCCAAGTAAAACCCTTCCTTCTCTGTCACGGCACACACCCAGGTAATGTGCAGCCACCTACGCATCCACACACCCCACTGCCCAAGTCCTGGGTTTGTAACCCTTACCCCCTTCTGTATCACTGCTGTTATCAACAGTTCAAGACAACAGAAATTATCTATTTCTGCATGAGGAGTTAGCCAAAGCTTGAAGAAAATGATTCAAATTACATTTTCATCAGGAAGTGTTGAAGCAGGATGTGTTCAAACAGTTGAAAAATTTAACCTGAATGACTCTTTCACGTAAGCACATACAGTTTCAATGATTTATCAAAAACAAACAAACAAACAAGAAAAACCCAAACAGCTCAGAAAGTTCCAGCTGTAGACCAAAGCACAAATTTTAATGAAGGAATCAGTGAATTAGGCATCACACTACAGTTCCTTGGAGGTCTGACGGGCACTTCTAGATCAGAATCAGGAAAGATGCAGAAGGAAGTTATTTTCTCCTTATAATTCTCTTTGAGGTTGACATGTTATATATTCCAGGATTTTGATATTTGGATGAAATATAACCAGCAATATCAATAATGCATGCAATCTTCTTTAAAATATGTCTCAGGTGAGTGCTCTCATTTTGTTGGTCTGATGCAAAAATTATATCCTTGGGGTTGGAAGCAGGAACCTTTAAGGCAGCTCGTTTCACCTGGACATAGAAATAATGTATGTTAAGAGCCAGTATATGCATTTCAAGCTTAAATTGATTGAAAACCTGGACAATGAGTTTACGTAACAGGGAAGCTGCAGAAAGAAACACCCTTTTGCCTCTGTGGCACAGGACAACACCGTTATCCCCCTCCTGCCGCAGGTGACAGCTTCTCCTCTGAGCACTCCCACTGCGGAAAAGTTATCAGCCAAGTCAGCTCTGGCCACCTCCAGTGGCTGCCCCAGAACAACCCAAACTATGGTTTAAAGAGATTAATGAGGAATTCTGCAATGCCTTTCTTGAACAACTTTCAGTCTACTCAGCCAGGCTCGGAGGAGCGTGTCTGTCTGAGAGTTAGAGTAAACTTTGCAAGGCCAGGAAGATGAGGAAACCTGTCAACCTCTTTTCTTCAATTGAGGACAAAAAATGTCAAAAATTCTTTCTCTAGCTTATTATTTGACTGATTGGCAGGAATATGTGTTTGGGGCCAAGCTTTGAAATCACTTTCAATTTCCCTTTTCACACTGGATTTAGGCTCTGAAGGGCATCTTCTCAGCATGGCACAACCTTGGCAGAGCCCTTTCCTGTAGAAGCTGTGTAATTCAGCCAAACCTTTTTCATCAGTACCCTTCTACCATGGCTGGAAACAGCATGAGCCAGCAAAAGCAGGTGTCTGTCAATGTGCACCCAGGGTTTTGACAGGATAACTAAAAGGGTTTTAGGCTGCGGGGCTTCTCCTACACCTCTGACTGACGTGGTTTCATGGTTTTGTTGTTAGACCTTTCTGTGGTGGCCATGGAAGTGCTGAGGGATGGGGTAACGGGACTTGGCATGGAAAGGTTACACTCAATGATCTTCCCACTGCCCCCAAGGCTGCCCACAGGATCCCTCTTCCAGCTTGTGCCCCAGATGTTCCTGCAGCAGCTGCGGAGTTGCTACATGGTTTGCAGCACAGCATGCAAAGCTAACCCCCAATCAGCACTGTAAATTACACTGATTTAGCAGTTATGGCATGAAATGGATGAACTTCCTCCGTTGTGAGGGTGGAAGGAGAGTCAAACTCCTTCAAGGGAGGGACAAGACCATCAATTCTCATAGCAAGCGTCTGGGACATAGATACTTAACTCTTTTGGGCACTTTTGAACTTTTTAACCTGCATGCCCAAACCTGCTCCCAGTAGAAGGAATGAATTTCAATACAGCTTGAAAACAGCCTGTGTCAGAGAAGCATCCGATTGATTTTTACACGTTTGCCAGCTTAAATACAAAGGATCTCTGATATGTGTCTGAAATCAGTGCACCAGCGAGAGCCCAGCAGCCTTTGTAGCGGCGCGGCTGTGAAGCCCTGAGACAGCGTGGAAGCGGGTTGACCTCTTGCTCCTTTTGAGCTGGTCCCTTGGATGTGCAGAGGCTGCCGTGCCGCTATTCAGGCTGCTCCATGCTTCCGTGCCGACAGTTTTTTCCAAGATGTGTCAGTTCCATGAACAGAGAAATTCAGCAAAATGGGGGCAAGTGTCACCCGTACTTAGCATTAGCAATGCAGGAAAGAAAAAGGGCCACAAAAGTCAATATTCCAACAGACAGCAACACAACTAGATGGCTGATCTATAACTGCCATGTGGTTATCATACTGATTAGTTCAAACAGCACGTCCACGTCACTAACACACACTTAGCTGAAAATATCATGAGAGATCCAAAGCTTTAGTCTAGAACAAAGTCTTACGTACTGTGATAGACAGAAAAAGGACAAGCTGCTGCAGACTCATCTACATCTTAATCAAGCTCTGAATTAAACAGGGGGCTTGATCTTATTACTGTAGTTATTTATTTGTAATTTCAGTAGTGAAGAGAAAGCAACAGAGAGATTTTTCCATTGCCTCTCTCTTGTTTCTCAGTGGTAAAAGTCCTTCCAGCAAAGCCGAGGCTTTTATACACGTTGTTTGCTGTGCACATTTTCCAAACAAGTGGGCTTGGAAGCTCGGGGAATCTGGGTCAGCTGAGACACTCTGGCCCTTGAAGTGGCTTCTTTGTGCGAACGTCTTGTAAAATCTGGATTCTCAAAACTCAGCTGCATTTTCCCATTTATATACTCTTACTTTTATTTCCTTATTTTTTTAAACAATGTTTATTACTGCTTTCCTCTGGAGGTTTCTTAAGAGAGAGGCAAAAGTATTTTACTCTTCAAAAGAAATAGGTCCGAAAATTCAACAGTGCTTCATGTCTCTTGCCAAGTGCAGTAATTACACAAGCTACAGCAAATATTTAAAGAAAAGAAACACTTTTTTTTTCTCTCTCATTGCTGGCTTTGTTGATAATAATAAAAGAATTAGAAGATATGAAAAAGCTTGAAATGAGAAATATAGATGAAGAAATTGAAAAAATGAATTAGCACACAATTGCCTTCCCACAGGATATCTCCTTTATTTAAGGGAAATCTTCCAGTTTGGGGGAAAGGTTTTTAAGAATAACTATGGATTAAAGATGTTTTATTATTTTTATCTTGTTGTCTAAAAAAACCCTAAAATGGGCTGTTGGAGTTGAAGGAATGTCCTGTTTGTCTCTTATTCTTAATTCCCAAGGAACAGAAGTGTCTTTGATGCGTGATTCTTCGTAAATTAGGGGACCATCATTTTTCAGTTTTTTAATTACTTCTCTCTAAAAATGTCTCCCAGACAATAGGAGAAATTTATCTGGCATTTTGGAAAGTAAGAATACATTTTTTATTTTTTTTTTATTCTTTGATAAGGTATTGCCTATTGCCCCTCAAAGAATGCCCTTTTGCTGGAGAGCTGTATATTGAAAGCTGTACTTAATTGTTCACTTAATGCGTTAGGTCAGAAACTAGCTTAAATCCAGAGCACTCCCTGACCACTTCTTGCATTTCCGGATTGCTGCCTGTCTCTGGGTTGCCAATGACCTGATTACCCATAGTCCCCTTTGAGGGTGACCTTAAATCCTGTCCTCATCTGCACGGGGCAGAGCTGGGACCTGCTTGCTCTGGGAGGAGCATCGCTGCAAGGGCTGGTGGGACAGGTTGGGGCAGGAAGAGCTGGCTATCCATCCCTGTCCTACACCTGGCCCTGTAGGCGACAGCCCTTGTCCAGCCTTTTCTGCTGGAGTCCCCTCAGCCATTCCAAAGACCTGAAGGTACATAACAAGTTTGCATTGAGGAAATGTCTTCAAGTGAGGAAAAAAGAGATATAGGGGCTGCCATAGCTATTTTCCTCTCTACTTCTATGTTGTTTAAGGTAGGTGGTGAAGAATTCTACTTGTTTGAGGTGACAGACTAGCTGGAGATGAAAAGCAGAGGCCTTCTGGTCCCTTTTTCAATGTATCCATAGGTACTACATTAGTCCTCTGAACACCCACCTTCTCTTTAATAGCTACTTCATCACTGCTTCATTGACCTCACTTAATGTTCCCCCTAATTGGCATAGATGTTAGAACATTTTTCCTAATGCTCACTTTTAATTTCTTTCGTTTCCTAGTTTTAGACCATTACTCCTGGTTTAACCACTTTAAATATTCCCTCCCCCCGCTCTTTCAAGTTATTTCCTCTGAATATATTTTCTTGTCGGCAGTTATCATAGCCCTTCACTGTTATTTTCTCTGAGCAGCATTAAGCTTCCCATACAAAAGGATAATCAGAGACTCTCTGTCTCAGTGCAATTTACCTCTACATAAAAATGGCCTTATTTAATCTCTGGTAATATGCACTTTCTTCTGTTTCTGTATGGGAAATCTTAAATGGAAAACACAAAAGTTCCACAACGAAAGTTTGCTTTTTTTTTTTAAATTCAGGATGTGCTCATTTAAAAATATCAAAGAAATCAGGATCTGTGGCAGTGCAGTGTTAAATTTGAATGAGGAAATGTGTGACAATTAATAAAAACAGACACATAATCAAGTTCTGCTCTGCAAGGAGCTACCACACATCAGTTGAACATCAATATAGGCTGGAGGCTGTCCAACTCTATCAACCAGTGGGGTCATTTATGCAAACCCTCAGTAAAAGAGATTTGCGTTTCAGGAATCTCACAGATACCAGATTATTTCTCTTCGCAACACTGTAGGTCTCTATTAGCCATCAGAGTCTGTTTTAGGACGCATGGATGGGTCTATTGGCCATCGACAGCCTTCCTGCAGTGCAACACAGTGAGTCGAGGATGAGTGTAGTTGCCATCACTGTCAGGGACTCAGGTGATTTCACCTCGCAATATTAGGTAATGTCAATAGTTTTCTTTTTATTGTATGTGCCCCAATGTTCAGAAGCTGCATGCATTACATGGATAAATCAATTAGCCTAAATTTGGCAAACAAGGTATCACTAATGTCAGTGAGATTTCTACATGCAGTTAAGGCTTTTTGTTTGCCATTCCTTCAAGGTAATTGTCAGGTGGCAGGGAAGGAACGACGCACCACAAAACAAATAACCCAAAATGGAGCTTTTCTGTCCATAGAAAAAAAAATCTTTTTTTGTGTCTTCCTGCAAAATGCAGAACTCAAAAATGATGCCTTCCACTCCTTGTCTGGGTACTGCTTGTCCAAAACAATTATCATTTTAAATTTGGACAGAAAAACACACACAAGATTGTAACTATCAGTTATTCAGCTGGTCAATTACCGCTTTTCCTTTTTTTTCTTTTCTAAATCTTCAGAAACCAATAAAGGTCTTTCATTATTGTTTCTTTTCACCAGCATTTTGATGAAGTTGTACCAAATGAAAAGCGATCTTTAATTAATTTTTTTTTTGCAGCAGTGCAGTAGGAAGCTCTGTCTTCTTTTCTGGGTGTGCAGCTGAGATTCAGAGGATGAATTTTCTTGCCCACTGTCACACGGTCCCAATATGCCATGCCACGTGAAATGCAAGTACATTCTTGCGTTCAAAGGTTGTGTTACATCCTCTATTTCCTTCCTCAAGATAGAACTCAGCACATCAGGAAAAAAATCAGTGGGAGTAGGATGCTGCCACTCAAAGATCCTGCTATATTTGCTTTGCCAGCTCTATTTTTCTTCTGTACGAGGCAGAAGTGTCACAGGTGGGTGCACGCTTTGGCTCTCGCATGGTCCCAGCCTTTTGGCGTCCACCTCAGCCACATCTAGACAGCCAACTGGGATGAGTCACAGGAATCCCACAGGAATAAAAGCAAGGTGTACGGGCAAGGATGTCTCCAGCACACTCTGACGGGTATCTCAGTGCAGATGAAACAGAGATCAGGAAGGACACGCTGGGTGGCTCCCACATGCCATTGGAGCCATCTCCGTGCTATCGATCACTGATCCTCGGGCTACATCATCCATCTTCCCCTTCTCCCTCTTGATTGAAAATCATTCAGAGGAGAGTTATTAAGGCCAAAGAAAATGTATGTTGACTCTGGGAGAGGCAACGCAGAATAATTGTTCAGGACCTGCCATTTTAAATGTTTCTTTCTCTGTTTTTAATGCTCCTGCATTTCTAGGGGGAAGTTGTTACAAAGTGGTTGTATATGCCAGTAATGGAAACTGAGTATAACGCTCATTAAGGCCTAAATAAAGATGAAGAGGATGATTATCAGGACATGTATAGTTGATGGTGTTGCATCAAGTATTATAAAGCAATTCTAATTATAAAACATCCCAGGTCTTCTATCAATCATCCTTTTCTCCTTCACCTTTTCTGTTTTGATCCACACACACATTACTCATACAGCCTGAACCAGGTCCCTCGCCACATCTCCTGCGCAGTCCCAACGGTGGTTATTGAGTGTGCACCTGATGAGGAAAGAAACCACAGCACTACACGCAGCACAGACTGGAATAAATAGCTCGGTTCTGCAAGGCTTGTGGCATACACTCATTTTTTGAATTCCTAATGTATGTGGTTCTACTACATTTGCCCATTAATGAATGAGAAAACTGCATTTCAACAACAACGTTTTCCAATTAAATCTCAGTTACTGTTGGGAATGGGGTTTTAGCTAGCTTTCGAGGTACGACCTTTGTGTGTGATGGTGTGCATAAGAATAAGCAGACTTGCTTCAGTGGTACCCCATTCTCTTTTGCTCCAAAATAGAAAAAGAAAAGAGAAACAGAAATTCATTTATTGGGGAAAAAAACAAAAAAGGCATTCTCAGGAGCAAAGGTTTTCTCCCAATAAAAGATAAATAGTTTATCTTTAAAACTTTAGAAGCTTATTTTTGAATCAAAATAAAATATGAAAAAGTCAAAAGACGAAGTTGATGATTTTCATAACCAATACTTTACAGTCACTTTCTAGTGACTTTTAGATATTTATAAAAAAAAAAAATCCAAAGCACCAGCTAGGAATAGATTGAAAAAAATATTAAAAGAGGTCTGATGAAGTTTTTCTGTCTAGCTGTGCTCCTGAGATGCACTGACAGCTGCCTGAGAAACGACACAGTCTTGGGGAAAAGGCCTGAAACCAGCTCTGCACTTCACTTTGGCCACCGAGCAGCCACTGAGCAGCAGGGGCTCCCCAGCAGATCTTGAGCCCGCTGAAGTGTATGAAAAGCTGCCCAAATAATTGCAGCTGGCTTTGATCCGAACACAGGATAAAAGTCAATGCTAAACAGGGGGTAAAGTTAAAGAATAAAAAGATAAAATTAGAAAAAAAAAAAAGAAAGAATCATAAAAGCCACCTTTGGTCAAGTAGTCAGAGTCTTTAAGGGTTTCCATATTTTATCAGTAAATAATTCATAGATTTGGGAGTAAAGTTTCAGTATAAAAGAATATCTAACAAATAAAAAAAATACATGATGATTCTCAAAAAAAAAAAATCTTTCATTAGTGCCACTTTAACCAAAATCAAAATATTTAGTCTGCAATCAACTTAGCCATTGGCCGAGGTTACTTGTGGAGGTCTGATTCTCACATTCCTTACTCTTCCCTGTGTTTCCACTGGTGCCTCTCTCATAACAAACCTCCATGATACACTGTGGGTGCTGCAGGATTTCAGATGTACCATGGGATGACAGCTGAGTTCGTATCTCAGAATCGGAGCATGAGGTATCCAAACTGCATCACCCCTGAAGCTCCACTATGCTAGGGGGTCTAGAAACTTATTTTTTAACTGATTAAGATGAAATCATCACAGTTCCATTCAACAAAGGCTAACAAACTGTTTTGACTTTTCTACAAACAAAAACTCATGAAAAAAGCATGTTACCTTTTTTGTCTTGTCTCCAAATGACAGCGAAGTGAAGAAGGCAGCAGTAAAAAAAGTGCTCTGAATTTTCTCATTGAAAAGCAGCCAGAAAATAATGTAGGCAGGACATTGACATTGTTATTGTTTTTAGATTATTTACGATAATGCTGAAAGGAGCATGGGACTGGAATGAATTTCCATGTAGTGCAGTGGCTTGGTCTTGTAGTCGCTACATCAGATGCTCCCCGTACTGCACATCCTCAGCCATCGCACTGGCAGTTAGTTCTTTCACCCCTCTTAGAAGTGGTGGTGAAGTTCTGTACTACGCTAAATCCCACCATGTTCTCCTTGAGCAGAGGGGACCCCCTGGGCTTGTCTAGATAAGTCATGACAACTATTGCAGCTGGTGGCATGTGGGACAAAGGTAGCCAACATTTATGTCCAATGATCTCTAGTTTGCAGCTGAAGGAGCAGTATTTCTTCTGTTCACAGCTCAAATCACTGCTGGGACAGCTTTTGGTGCAAATAGAGATGCAACCTGGACTTTGGTGTCTGCGGCTGACGCCTTAACCCCTCTGGCATTGCATTGCTTTGGCTGAAGGATGACCGCTGTTCTTTTTCCCCTAAAGAATAAGAAATTGCAGCCTTTTTAATGCTTTGGGAACTTTCACCAAGTATATATGGATTTCATTACTGTGATTATGCAGCAGCGAGATAGCTGGTGATATCGTCGTTCCCTTAACATGTAATGGCATTCTGGTATTATTATGGCAAGCCGTAATACCAGCAGCGTGAAAATGCTGGATGAGTCATCAGGGCTCACTAATGCGTTTTCCAGCTGTTTCTCTTGCTCTCTTTCTGTCTTTTTTTCTTCTGTTGTATTTTCAGCATCTAAGGAAAAAGGGGAAAGAGGCTTTAAGATTACTCTGTATGACACACTCTGCTTAGAAGAGCTTACAGAAGACATATAAAGGCTTGAAACTGAGGGATGATTCCCTTACAGTGCAAATGGTGCTGCTACCCTGCCCCGGGCTGCCTCGCAGAAATGCGGGGAATCAAATAGTGCGAGGACGGCTTTCATCCCAGACTGCGGCTGTGCAGCAGTGCTGTCTCAATGCAAGCTCGCCAGCCGCCAAGGCAAGCATGATGACAAGTGAAAAATCAAAACTCTTCATGATGGTAACTGTTTGGTAACCAGTGTGCTACGCACAGACCTGCCTCTGTCCCCTTCTGCAGGTCCCATCTTCCATCACCATGGGGTGACTGTGACTGGGATGTAACTACCCCATATCAGAATACAGACAGTGACTCACAATAAAAGCTTTAGGTAAACTGAAGGTCTGATTAGAGACTTCCTAAACTGGAATTACGTGACCAGACCATTGGGTGTTTAATAGCTATCGATGGATCTGCTCTCTCTGAATTAGATTAATTGCCTGTTGCTGTGCAGTGGCATCTCAGTGAGTATCTTGGTTCTGCAGCAGTGAAGTTGATTCTCTTCTGGCCTCATCCCTAAGTGGCACTTTCTCGGTGCGAGGGCAGGAAACCGCTTTGCCTCCCTTTCCAGGATGGAAACAATCCCAGAAATGGAAACAGTGAGAAACATAGGAAGCTGCTGCTGTATCCATAACAGATGTAGTGGTCCTCACATACAATTGCAATTTAAACATTGCTTATTCCTGTCTGCGTCAAAGGAAAGTCGAACATGAGCCCAGCAGCACAACGATGGAGGGGGTTATGGATTTCAAGCTGTCCATGAAATAGCAGCTTGCGAGACCATACTTTATTCCTAATGGGCAATCAGCTGGGCTAGGACGTTTATGAGATCAAGTTCATTTGTGAGAATTTCAGTAGATGTCATGTTTCCCTCTGACTGGAAATATACCATTAAAAGGGATTTTCTCTGACCAAAACAGCTTCCAGCTTGAAGAGAACTAGGGAGGGGAGTGGGAAGCCACATATGAATAAGAATTAAACACAACAGCAATATTTACTCCTTTCACATTCTAAAAAAAAAAAAAAAAAAAAAGGCATTTGGTTATTTCACGTTTTGTACAATCGATTCACTTAGCAGTTCTTTCTTCTTAAGGTAACTTAACAGAAGAAATCAGAGTTCTTCTTACATATCTTCAATTTGCAGTAATCACTGTGGTTACTGAGACCCCACAATAGAGTCTGCAAATCAGCCTGTATATTACACAGTGGTGAACTTGGAAGTGGGAGGAAAATGACACCTGGCTATTTATAGTTAACAAGTTTTGTGCTTTTTTAACAATCTACTGAGAAAACTGGGAGTTTTAAAATACTGGTCCATTAAGACATCATGTGGAAGATGGCAGATAAAGGAGGAGGGAGGAAAAATAGGTTGGGTGGATGACACAGATAAGTCAAATCCTGAACTTAATGCCAAGGTTTAGAACCGAGGTTATATCTCCATTTATTATAATTACCTAAACCTCTTTCCTGCCTTTTTTTTTTTTTTTAACCTCTTTCCTTCCTTACATTTAAGCACTGCTTTGGCATTTGGAGGCTGACTTCAGATTTAATGACCAAGCAGCTTAATGGCAAAAGCTCTGGGCAAATGTAGCAACTTCTTAATTTTCTTTTTTTTTTTTAATTTTAATTTGATTTTGTGGACATCCTTGAGTAATTTTCTATTTACATAACTAGCTCATGTTTCTGGCTGCTAATTAGTGAATTTAGTTAAACACTTTTTCTACTTTCTGAAAGATAAATTGTATTTCAGTGTCAGGGAAAGCAGAAGTATCAGAGCAGTGGAGTGAGACCTCCTATTTTTAAAATAGGAGACTACAATCCATTTGAAGCTACCTCAAAATCAATTCTTGCATATTCTACTGTGATATCACTGTAGACAGCAGGCAGGTTATGTTTGTGTATGTGTATAATGTCTTCATTTTCTTGACAGAAAATGATTTGGCTTCCACTGTCTATTAGCCCATGGCTAGATCCTGTTCGAAAATAGTAATTTCTGTGTGAGCACAGTTAACTCCACTGCTTTTGAAAACTCCACTGTGACTATTAGTATTGTTATTAAAGGGAACATGAACTGTAAATATGAGTGCTTTAGATTTCCTAGCCTAAGTTAATACAGATCTGGGTATCTTCTAATTCAAGTGAGAAATCTAAATATAGGATCCCTCAATTTTCTTTGGTCTTCCATGTGCTTTGACTGCCTCCTGAAGGACACAGCACATTTCAAGATCCACGTAGCATCACTTTTCTCACATTGGCTTGTTGTGAAAATCTGACTAGCTTAATAGAACAATTTTTAATGAGTTTACCTCAATTTAACACAGACATGCCCATGCACACCATTTCTGCACCTATATTCTTCATGAAATCCTGAAGAAATGTGGGGTCTGCTTAGCCATCTGTTAAAATCTGTTTAATTTAAATTGAACAAGCTGGTTTGCATTAAAACCATAAAGGATAGGAAAAAGTAATGAAGATATCCAAAGGCTCAGTTAAAATATGCACACTAAACTTCACCCAGTGTTAATGGTCACAGCTTTATTATAATGTATGCAAATAGTATTCAATCAATGCATAATGAGGCATTTATGTGATCAGTAACTTCTTTGTCAGAGATCATCTTTTTGGTCTGTTTGCACAGCGCCTTGCACAATGAATTCGTCTTCGCTCCAAAAAAAGCCAGTGTGGGCCAAATGACAGCATTGCCCATCTCCACAGGGCCATCTTCAAGCTATTAAAGCACAGTCACATAAAAGCAAGCAAAAAATATATAACAAAAATCAAACCAGAAATTTCCTCTTCCTTCCTACTTATCTTGGGTTATTCTTCAATAAATTACATTGATTAGAAGCTAAGATACATTGCTTTTACACTGACACCAATACAACTGCAGGTTTACTTTCAGAGATAGACAGTGTCCATTGCTATACTCTCTGAAATCTCTCCTAGTTAGATATGGACCTTTCATTGGATGATACATAAAAACTTCCATTACTTACAAATTCTCAGAATAGAACTCCAAACTTTTTTCCATAATGTTTAAAACATTTGGGAAGGATGTTTGAAGCATCTGCACAACTGCTTCGTTACTGAGTTTCAATCTTTTTCTTTGCTGTGCAGCCCACAAAATATCTCCAAACAGGACAAGAACTAGTCCTGAGGTACACCAAGCCTTATTGTTTACAGCAGTGGTCTTCTTGTCATTTCCTTCACCCGAGTTCCTTCTCTTGTCTCCTACACTTATCTAGCCCAATCTTTGTTTGCACATGCTTTTGGATGGGGACATTGTCATGTGTTTGCACAGCACATGGAAAAATAGGATCCAGGTCTGCAGCTATGACTATCTGAATGAGATTCATCTAACCAAGTACATATTCCTACAGTGGAGGCATCTACACCCAAAGCAGTCACCGAGGTTTCGCTTACGCTTACTACAAATGAAGTCTTTGGGGGTTTATGAGCCAAGAATGTGTTTTTTGTACTCAATTCAAGTTGCAAGTAACTATGATATTAGGTATTGCAGCTACTTGAAAGGAACTATGAGTTCTAAGGTCAACCAGTGCAGTTGCCACTATCACAGGCAGTCCCTCTTACCTTTGGCTTTCCATTCCTGGATTTCTATGGATATGCACCAGATTCAACTAAGTGACTGATTTTAATGACCATCTATGAAGTGTTTCATAATATACAGGCCAAGTCAGAGCACCTAAAGTTATCCTGGATTTGCCCTTCAACGTCTCCTTTCTGTCTCCACTGACTTAGTCTAAGTAATAACAATTTCAGTCGAGCCTTGGTTTCAAGCTGTTGCCCAACACACCAACTGTTTTACAGTTATCTTAAAAATGCTCTACGCTAGACTATTTTCTCTCTAAAACTACATTTTTCATATAATCCCAACAATAGAATAAAATTACCTAAGTGTCTAAAAATTACATGTCTAAGACTGGACTTCTTATCTAAAGGGCTGAGAGCCTCAGTGGGTTTGGGTGTAAGAGACATTAAGAAAGTTCAGACAATTTGCTGCCTGGGGGAGCCACTGGTAAGTAAAGTAAGAGAATGCACCTTTCCTAACTCTAGAGACTAAGATGAGTTAGGACCGTGGATGCTTTCATGTTTTCCCAAATTCAGTCAAGACATTTTTTATCAAGGAATAAGAAATTCCCTAGGATAGCTGATGTCTTCATGGCTGAAGAGACCTCTAAAGATGCATAGCATCTTCCACTGACCAAGGGATGGGCTCCTAAATTAGGCAATTCTGTTCAGTGCCTCAACCAAGGCAAGATAAATCTAGTCAAGGATGCAAGAATCATAAATGGCTTAAAACTATTTATTCTTTAATTCGTCAGATTCAGGCCTGACATATGGAAGTGTAAGGGGAAATAAGACAGGACACTTGTTTCCGGGATGTTCAGTATCACATTTTTAGAAGAATCCCCCTTACTTATTGCTTCCTGATTATGTTAATTTATAATAACAATAATGCATTTTTCCTATTAACAGCTATTTTGGTAACAACATCCATACCGGATGCTGCTTTATCTTCTTCCTGCTTCGTTGGGGTTTTCCTTTGTGCACTAGCACCTTCTATAGATTGCAGATATACACTTCTGTAGCATGAATGTTACGCCTGAATCCCTGAAAAAATGTTCTTCTCACTGGAATTAACATTAATTCCACAACCAGTTCTGTCCAATCCAGGGAAACTGATAATTCTTAAACAAGTTAAGTTTTCCTTTTAAGGGTCTTTTGCGTGTTTCTGTTACTCAGCATTGCAGTAAGGCTGATACCTTGCATGGACAAAGTGACCTGCCAGGGTGTCTTTTCCCTGTGAGGTTTATTTGCTCTTGGAATGCTGTCCTTTCGGATTTCATCCAAACCAAACCTAGGCTGCAATAACAATTTCAGTCTCAAAAGGAAATGAGTGGGATCTTCCAATGCTACTTCTCAAAACAGAAACAACTTAATCCTTGGGTTTTTTTTTGCTTGTCTCGGTATCCCCACTGAGACAGAAGAGAAAGAGCCATTTACAAGAGACCCAATTATCTATTATAGGCTGATTTTCAGTGCAAATATTGCACCATGCTGGAGGAAGTAGCAGCATCTACTCTGCAGAGATCCAGGAGTTCTTAGTTTTTACCCTGGCTTGCCACTAACTTTTAATCGATTTTTCATCGCTAAATGCAAATTTTTCATCACTTTTCCCCCCTCCCTTGTTATTTTTCTGAAAGCAAGTGTGTCAGGGGAAGGACTGTCTGTGCAGCACTGGTGTGACAGGGCTCTGATCTCACTGGGCTCCCTGGTTGCTAGCGTAGTACAAATAAAACTATGTGAGCAGACTGTAAGTGCCTTCATTTCAATACATGTCATTCAGAAATGTTAACTTATTCCAAACGCAATTGTGTGGACTTAAATTCCTCATGCAATCAAACATTCAAGTGATGGTTTCATCCTCTGGAAGAGTTTGAAGCTGGTGTTTTGTTTCTCATTAGCAGTAGACAGATTACATTTATTTTAGAACCTGGATTTCTGCCACTCTATTACTCTGCGTCTCTGTCTGGATCTGGCTCCAGAAATCTTTGTAAGGTCCAAGTACCTGCTGTTACGTTTATAGATACTAACGAAATTTGGTGTATACAAAGTGATAAACACCAGGTGAAATTTAAACCAAATCGCATGTCCTTAGGGATGCTGTATTATGAAATGCAATATCTCTCTGGCTAAATTAACCGGATAAAACACACTCCTTCAGTTCAGTTTCAATTGTATTTGAGACAGGAATTGTGAAAAGATTGGTTTGTTAGCATTTGGATATCAGACCAACTTGGAATTGTAATGAGCACAAAGTAAAGCAGCCTAGCTGGGAAAAGTTACCCGAATGCAGAGGGGTGGCCATGGATGAGTAGCATATGACTTTGGAAAGTTAGCAGTCTTCCCTCCTTCCTGGAATCAGGTTAGAAAGCTGCAACTGCAACTTGTAGTGCCAGCTACTGGCATGTTGCACTCCGGAAAGCACACGTCTTCCCATTTCATAGGGCCGGCAATGAGAGACCCCTGTTTGCCCAGCAATGCTCTGTTGCTCCTGGTCATGGCAACGTGGCTTGCTAGGAGAGCAGGAAAGAGAATCTGTAATTACATCTGTCCACTGTGTAATTTCACACTTTTTTCCATACCTAAGTACAACAGCCAAAGACCAAGTGATAAATGACAGTGGGATCATATGGCAACCAATGCATGGTGCCATTGAAACCCAAGCAGCATATGATGTCAGCTCATTTTGCCCAATTTTATTTTTACATCTCTCAATGGAAATTTTTCTGAAGGAGGCAGAACAGTCAGGACATCCTAATTAACCGTGCATTTAGGTATTTCATTTTGAAATTACCCCCTTCCACTTGCCTTTGTTTTATTACTTGAGGTTATCGTGTATTGCAATAAAATGTAGCTTTTCACAGTCCCTATCAAAACAAAAAGCCCTTCAGTTCTGTTGTCATGAAACATTTCAAAACAGAAGGAAAAATGTCTCTTTTTTTTTTTTTTTTTTTTTTTCTTCCTTGGAGAACTTTCAAATGTGTTCCAATTTGGAAGAAAGCCAAACATCAAAATCCTAAAACCCTTTGCAAAACCCAACAGCCATTGTCTGCAATTGCGGTGCTGCTATTCAGGATTACATTCCCCCAACCAGCACAGGCTCAGCAACTAAAACTCGCCTCTGGGTCTAAGAGATCTGGCATTGGCTGTGCCATTGATTTGCTTGGTGAGTGAGACTAGTCATTTGCCCTCTCTCTATTTCTTTCCTTATCTACAGAGAGGGAATAAATGATGCTGACCTTCTTTGTTAAATGTTTTGAGATGTGTAGAGGAGAAGGGCAAGGCATTCATCTGCTCTCAGCCTCTCCAGAGATTTTGCAGCACAAATGGAACACAGTTAAAGGGCCTCAGACAGGAGCAAGGTTTGCCAAAGGAGAGCACAGTTTCTGGAAGACAGAAACTGAAGGGATGAAAATAATTAGAGCACATCAAAAAAGAGGTAGATGATCCCAAGTAGAAAAGACTTCAAGATGTCCACACATATTTTAAAAGTTTTAGGGAGGATTTTCGAAGGCCTCCTAGGCAATCTACTTACTAAATAATCAAAGAAGGTGAATATCATAGGAATAGTAAAATAGAAAAACCGAATATCTAAAAGACCTACACCAGGATAAGAATGTCACAGCCTGGAACATTTTCTCTAGAGTTCAGGGAGAAAAGCTTTGACCCAGACAACACCCAGACCTTCTTCCCCTATGACACCAAGCTGCTAGTCTCTTCTAACACTGCATTTTATTCAGGCTGTAATAGATGAGTAGCTGCATATCAACCCATTTGGATTTGATACCATTAAAATATTTGGGAAATTAAGGACCATCAAATTGTGCCGCATGCTAAGGTTTTCTCTCTGCCCAGACGAGAACACTAATGAGCACAGCATCTGAAAAAATACTAATGATAAAAATAATAGCAACAGTAGAAGCAGTAGTAATAGTAGCAGTAGTAATAGTAATGCTTAGTAGAAGCAGTAGTAATAGTAGCAGTAGTAATAGTAACGCTTTGAGCCCAGTGAGAGGAAAATTAAATATTAATAAAGGATGAAGTGTTATTTTCATGCCATAGCAGAAAAATTGAGTCATCCACTGCAAATACGCTCCCTGTACCTATGTCAATATATACCTATGCATGAAGCATCTCCTTCTGCAGAGAAAGTAGGTAGGCCAGGTCCCTTCAGCAACAGGGTAAAGAGGATTTATTGCTGCTTCTTGTAATATGAGAACTGGGAAGGTTCCAGCAAAATTGTTAGGCCACAGGCTAAAAACAAGCCAGAAGAAACTCCCCTCCTCACTCCTCCTATTGCAAAATTAAATGAGAAACCCATTGGCACAGGATGCTGTGGAGATAAGAGGTATAAATAGGCTTTGGAAAGTACAGGGATCTTCCTGAAGGATGAGTCCAGTAGGGACTATTAAAGAGGATGATCCAGAAGTAGGCTGCAGCTCAGGAAGTCAGCAAATCTCCGATAATTTCATTCTCCATTTTTAAAGTAATTTCTTAATCATCCATTACTGTCTGTTCCATATCAGGCCATTTGCACCTGTAGTCTGATCTGACCTGAGCTGTCACTCAAACTTAAAGTGCATAGCGGTTTGGATTATTTTTTATTTTAATGGAAAAAAAGACTTCATGAAGCAGTATGAGCAACAAAAAAGAAAATCAGATTGAAAAAGACCCAGGAGTTGCTCATGATAGACACTGGCACAGTATGTTATGTCTGTGCAGTACCTATGAATAGCTTCTTTATTTTTATAGTCACAGTAAGGTACAGTATGTGTCACCTCTGAAATTTAATGAACCCAGCATTCCAGGAAATGAAAGTAAAAAGGTAGACCTTAAAAATGTGTCTTTAAAGATGTCTCAGGCAATTAATCTTTTCCAGTAGGGAAATCGGCTTTTCTTAGTTTTTAGGTTCACTAAAGATATATCCACAATATTATCCTATATAACATGTTGTCTTAAATACTGACATATCAGCACATAGGCACAGGGAACTGATATTTAATCTTTGGGGAGAGAAACAAATAACTCTGAGATGGCTGAGGGGGGACAATTGGTTTTGCCTGTAGGTTAAGGGAACAAGGCAGAGTTCTTCAAGTGTTTGACCTTTATGGATGTGAAAGGTTATGAATATTTTTTTTCTGTATTATTTTATAGTGCCCCTGCTTGGCAGAAACTCTGTTCGAATTTCACAAAGTCACTCTTTTGCCTTCCTTTTGTCCCTTCCTCGCACATCGTTCTTCTTAACCTACCTGTGGGAAGGGGTGACAGTAATGTTCCTTTCTTTAAAGTCAGGAGTCCTGAGACTATTTTTGTCAAATCTTAGCATCAACTGCATGCCAATCCAGGTGCTAATGTCAGCCGGTACCCAACCACCAGCTCCTGGTTACGTGGCAGCCGTTGTACACATGGCTGTACAGTGGGATTACATGGGTTTCTTTGCCTCATTTTTCTCTTGGAGTAAAGGCAAATTGAGAGAGTTTACATAACTTACTAGTTTAAAATATCACACATGTGACTACAGGCCATATGGACGACAATCTGGTCCCAATTTTGAAGAATATATTTTTTGGAATATTTGAACCCTGTGGACGTCTAGTAAGAACAGGGCAGAGTTGTTGGTTGGTCGGTCAGTCGGTCAGTTGGTCGGTCGGTCGGTTGGTTGGTTGGTTGGTTGGTTGGTTGGTTGGTTGTTTTTTCTGCCTACTGCTTTAGGAAGAGGTGCCTTAGCTTTTATCAGGCAGAGGGAATTTCACACCAAGGTATGGCAGGCTCTAGTATGCTGTAGGACAGCCATTACTCCTTATGTCATCCAGATCACTCCCATCAAATGACATAGCTTACGCGTTTTCATCCTCAACCCCACTCACCTTCAGTCCTGCACAGGACAAACCTGATGATAAAATAAACCAGCTTTATTAAACAAGATTTATGGTCAGGTTGTTACCTGCAAAGCTGCAAACAGGCTACAATCAAAGGAATGTAACTGCAACCTTCAAGTAAATTTAACAGTTGAATATTTTTCCAGTTGCTTAGCTTTTATTAGATTTTATTACCTTTGGATTCCTAAGATATTATTAGGAACCCATTATGAAGACAGAGAAGCATCCTGCTTTTTGGATTATGTCCCCAGGTCTGAAACATTTGCCATAGCACTGGACTCTCAATTATATCAGCTGGGCTTCTAACTTATTTTTAAGGCAAAGGAAGTATTGAAGCAAGTGAACAGCATAAACAGTTGTTACTTTGCTGGTCAAAACATTTCTCATATATCTCACTTCTCTTGTGGGATGTCTTTTGTTTGTTTGTTTGCTTAATTCTACCTGAGCTTTCTGGGGAGTTTTAAAAAGGACATGTAGAGTACATGTAAGAATACATTCCACTGTTCCACTACTTAGGACACGTTAATAAAACCTTCTATAGTTTTATCATGTATCATGTGTTTCTTCTATTAAATTTAGCTGTTCGGCTATTTTACCAAGCTGGTATGGAGTGCATGCATGTCGCGTCAACAGTGTGGGGACAGATTTAGTAACACATAACTTTATCTATAGACTTCCTCCATCCTACACACTAACTCTTCATTTTAGAGCCTTTAGTGTTACAGGTGATCTATGCTAACCTCATGACTGCAAAAACCCAGAGTTAAAAGGGTGGACAAGATTATCAGTAATTCATCAATTACTGAGGAATTGATTTACACCATTTGCAATTATCTAACCGTAGGCTATTTAATCGCAGCTTTTCATCACCAGGTCTGCCCTTTTGAGCCGCATCCTCTCCTGATGAACATCTGGCTCCTCAGCCAAGCTCCCGTGTCAGAGCCCAGCTGCCACACAAGAAGCAACAAGTCACCTGAGTTTCAAGGCAAGCACTGAATCAGCAAGAGCAGTAAAGCAGTCCTTGGAAATGCTTCCTCTGGAAAGGGACATTTCTCCCCTGTCACTGCCTCTTTCATATAATATCAATTTCACAGATGAACACCAGAATGATGTGAATCTACCTGCCCACTGATGTGAATCTACCTGCTGTGGAAAAATGTCCAAATATAAAATGAAGAATGAATTAAACTCTTTTTTTTATTATTTTTTTATTCCACAAAGTACAAGTGGAACAAACTGGATTTTTTTTTCAGTACTTTAAAAAATGTAACCATTTTAAAGCTCATCTAAACTTGCAGTTTGGCTTAAAGATCTGTCATCTCTCATTACAAGGACAGCTTCTGTGCTTCTTTTACCTCTTAGATTCAGCCAAAGAAATTGAAAACCACTCACAGAATTGTCCATGAATGATGACCAATTCTGAAAGCCTTGGAGGTCAAAGAGATTTGAGTATGTTTGGGGCACTTCTGAGAACCGAGCTTCCACAGAATTCTCCTTGGAAACAACGAAAGGTTAATGAGCCATTTTTCTCAAAAAGAAATATTGCAGAAAGTTGAACTTTCTTTACACTCTTCCAAATCAGGCACGACACAATGTTAGTTGGAGAGATCCTGCATCTAGAAAACTAAATGTTATCCTCAACTATTATTTCCATGGGCTGAACACCCTCTAAGTACTCACATCATCTTACACTAGCTGGGGTATCCTATTGCTTTGGTATAAGCCTGATTGCCATTAAGGAGACAAAGTCAATCACACTCACTCTTTAGTCCCAGACGTAAAGTAGGGGTGATTTCTGCACAGCAATGCAGGTACCTCAAAGCTCCTTTCAAGGTTCTGTATTCCACAGTGGTCACTTTGAGGCTGTCTGGGCTGATGGTTTGTTAGTTCCAATCAGAAATATTGAGGCATTAGAGTTTCACAGAGATCAAGGGTATCGCCTGAAGCAAAGCCATATATGCAGCGAACTCTTAAAGAAAGCTTTCTTTGATAAAAGGTAAAAAAGCGATGAAGTGCATTATTCAAGGTCATTCTGAAGGAAAATGGTGATGCTAAAGGGAAAGAGGCCATGGCTCATGGCTGTAGGACCATGTTCTTTCCTTAGGGTCACTGGTTTCCCAGTGCTCTCAGGGGAGGCACCTCTGCATTACAGACCCCAGCGCATTCCTAGCGCAGGTTCTGTTTTGTTATACGAGCACAGTAAACGTCCCTCCATGCAGGAAAAGATAATCCATCCTTCTGTAAACACAATTCTGATGCTATTGTTAGGGCTGTTTCTTCTGGCTCACCTATCTCTACCTTTAAACATCCTCGAGCCCTCAGTGACAACACCAAAAACTGCTGTGCTCAGGGACCTCAGCCTCATTAGCTCAATGAAGAGAAGGTGATGGGCAACTTTTATTTATTAGACTTTACATAGAGAAGTGTGACAACAGGGAGCTCTTTAGTTTAGCAGAAAGAGATACAACACTTCAATACTTAAAAAGTGTAAACTAAACAAATTTAGACTAGAAATAAGGTCCAGAAAAAGTAATTTCCAATGTTATTTACCTGGAGAAAAAGTTCTTGCATGCTAGGGAGTTTACTAATCAAGACTGGATGCTATTTTACAATCTACAGTTATATTTTAAACAGTCATTAATTCAGGGATAAACTATGTGTGTGTGTTATACCAAATATCATATTAGGTTATTACAGTCCGTCTTTAAAATCTAGGAACTACTGGAAATGGTAAGGGTTTACTCTCAGAGGTAGTGGCCTAGGGAGAAATGGGGTCAATGCATCTATTTTGGGGGTGAAGCATCTGCAGCAGAACATTTCGATGGTGCCTAATTACAAATCCCGGGGGAAGAATTCAAACCTGTCTCTGGGCCCTCACTGAAGTGAGAATCCATCTCAGCGTGAGCAAACACAAAGTTGTGTGGGCATGGTGCTGCCCACGCTGTGGCTCTGCCTGCTGTGGCTAGGAGAAGCAGCACGCCCAACTGAGACCCCTGCAAGACGAAGTGGCTCTCGGAGATGAGTGCGTGACCTTGCCATGCCTGTACTTACAGGGATCTTTTACATGAGCCCTGGCAAACTGCTCTGAGCAGGCAGCTGCCTTCTCTGCTATGCACCCCGTCTTCACCAAGAAAAATTCATATTCCTGGCCAAGCATCAGTGATTTTGCTCTTATTGCTGCTCCTGGTTGGATACAAGAAGGCTCTGCCCCTGCTTCTCAAAGCAGAATTCAACAGCGTCACTCTTGCTCCTCTGCTCTCGCTTTGCCTGTACTGTCTTTTGGCCAAGCCTGTATCTGCCCAGTGCAGCTCATCTCTTTTCTGTCCAGAGCTCTTTATACCGCTTGCAGCTGCACAAGGACAGATACCTTCAGCAGAATTTGAGACACCTCTTAACACTCATTTTATGTTGTTCTTATCTCTACTAAGAAGGTGGACCCAGGGGGTTACACCTCCTTCACCTGTCCCATCCCACAGTGTCTGTCAGTGGCGCTCCCATGACACCCCAGTGCGACTTGTGGGCCAAAAGTTTCCATTGGCAATAGATAAAATCTATTCTAATCAAGTCTAATCTAATCTCGTATAAATGCTACTATATGCCACTATATACTAGAAGAAATTCTTTACTGTGAGGGTGGCGAGGCACTGGAACAGGTTGTGGATGCCCCATCCCTGGAGGGGTTCAAGGCCAGGCTGGATGAGGCTTTGAGCAACCTGGTCTAGTGGGAGGTGTCCCTGCCCAGGGCAGGGGGGTTGGAACTGGATGGTCTTTAAGGTCCCTTCCAACCCAAACCATTCTATGATTCTATAATATTAATATGTATAGTTTAATGAATATAGTTATATGTATTATATTGCATTATTATACTACGCTGTATTTATTCTACACTATACTATGTTGCAATATAATTATAGATCCATTGCAGCAGGAAATCTTCTGATTTGGAGGGGAAAGAAGAGACCGGAGTTGAATAAATTATAGATTAAAGAGGAAGTAACAAATGGACTGCAATGGCTCAGAGAGCATGGGAATTTGAATTTTTATAAGGATTTATTATGTTTACTGTATCTGCATTAGTAAAAACTGCAATTGCCTGAACAAAACTTCTTTTCAGCTGACATAGCATGTAGCATTTTTCTCTTTTTGCTAAAGAAAGGAGATGCTTTTTATGAATTAGTGTACTGCAATACTAAGTTTTATATTATCTATAAACTAAGGTAGTATAAAAAGTCACATCATTTTAACCTTGGAAGGCAATAGGGAATGTGGTGGATGTGTAAAAATTTAATGCCCTCCAGTGTCTGGTTAAGTGGTCAGTGCTGATGAGTGTGAGTTTGCATCTGTCTTGTAGTAATATATTTTCATTGCATTTTCTTCCAGAGGGATTTCTGAAGTTTGGGTTGCATTTCCAAAGCAGCTAGCCCATGTAACTAGTCTGCTGGTGAGAAGATGAGCAGATCCTGACTGAAGCTTTTTTGGCAGTCTTGAAGTTCAGCTAAATACTGAGCGCTTATAATCATAGAATCATAGAATCTTCATGGTTGGAAGGGACCTTTGAGATCATCCAGTCCAACCAAACAACCTACAATCTCTGCCACGAGACCATGCCCTGAAGTGCCACATCTAGACGTTTCTAAAACACCTCCAGGGATGGTGACTCAACCACCTCCCTGGGCAGGCTGTTCCAGTGCCTGACCACTCTTGCAGTAAAGTAATTCTTCCTACTATCTAATCTAAACCTCCCCTGCCGCAGCTTCAGACCATTTCCTCTGGTCCTGTCATTATTCACCTGGGAGAAGAGGCCAACACCCACCTCTCTCCAACCTCCTTTCAGGGACTTGTGGAGGGCAATGAGGTCTCCCCTCAGCCTCCCCTTCTCCAAACTAAACATGCCCAGCTCCCTCAGCCTCTCCTCATATGACTTGGTCTCCAGACCCCTCACCATCCTGGTAGCTCTCCTCTGGACACGCTGCAGCACTTCAAGGTCCCTCTTGTACAGAGGGGCCCAGAACTGAACACAGCACTCGAGGTGAGGCCTCACCAGTGCCGAGTACAGAGGCACCATCAATTCCCTGCTCCTGCTGGCCACGCTATTCCTGATACAAACCAGAATGCTGTTGGCCTTCTTGGCCACCTGGGCACACTGCTGGCTCATGTTAAGCTGGCCGGCCACCAGCACCCCCAGGTCCTTTTCTGTGGGGCAGCTTTCCAGCCACTCTTCCCCAAGCCTATAGCGTTGCTTGGGCTTGTCGTGACCAAAATGCAGGACCCGGCACTTGACCTTATTAAACCTCATACAATTGGCCTTGGCCCATCCATCCAGCCTGTCCAGGGCCCTCTGTAGAGCCTTCCTACCCTCAAGCAGATCAACACTCCCACCTAGCTTGGTGTCATCTGCGAACTTACTGCGGGTGCACTCAACCCCCTCATCCAGATCATTGACAAAGATATTAAACAAAACTGGCCCCAAAACTGAGCCCTGAGGGACACCACTGGTGACCGGCCGCCAAGAGGATTTCACCCCATCACAACTCTCTGGGCACGGCCATCCAGCCAGTTTTTAACCCAGCCAAGAGTACACTTGTCTATGCCACGATTCGCCAGCTTCTCCAGGAGAATGCTGTGGGGGACGGTGTCAAAGGCCTTACCAAAGTCCAGAGAGACAACGTCCACAGCCTTCCCCGCATCCAGAACGCAGGTCACATGGTCATAGAAAGATATCAGATTGGTTAAGCAGGACCTCCCTTTCCTAAAGCCATGCTGGCTGGCCCTGATCCCTTGGCTGCCCTGCACTTGCTGTGAGAGCTCACTCAAGATGATCCTCTCCATGATGTTCACTGGTACCGAGGTCAGGATCACAGGCCTCTAGTTCCCCGGATCCTCCTTCCAGCCCTTCTTGTAGATGAGCGTCACATTAGCCACCCTCCAGTCATCTGGCACCTGCGCTGTTGACCAGGATTGTTGATAAATGATGGAGAGAGGCTTGGTGAGCTCTCCCGCCAGCTCCCTGAGTACTCTTGGGTGAATCCCATCTGGCCCCATAGACTTATGTACGTCTAGGTGCAGAAGCAGATCATCGACTCCTTCCTCCTGGATTATGGGTGGGTTGTTCTGCTCTCCATCCTTACCTTCCAGCTCAGGAGGCCGAACACCCTGGGAATAGCTGGTGTGACTATTGAAGACGGAGGCAAAGAAGGCATTAAGTATCTCAGCCTTCTCCTCGTCCTTGGTTGCAGCTTTCCCCCCTGCATCCAGTAAGGGATGGAGATTCTCCCTGGCTCTCTTTTTGTTGATGTATTTATAAAAGCTTTTTTTGTTGTCCTTAATGTTAGTGGCTTCTCATATATCAAAGAGTGTTTTTCATAGTGCTGTTCATGTTGCAACCAAGTTGTTTCAGTCCAAGAAAAAAAAAGGTATTAGGTATTTATGCCTGGTAGTTGGCATGTCCTACATTTCTCTGTCAGACCCCAGGACCTAAAGTTGTTCAGGTGCATACTGTACCTGTCTAAATAATGTTGGTGTCATGAGTCGCAGTTGTATGATAAAATTAAGTACATAAGACGATAATGTCCTTGCTATACAAAGAGTTACGGTTTTTGCAGTACCTGACTTCACTGCTGCATTTCAGAAAAACAAAGTATAAATTATTCATCATTAAAAGGTAACTACATTAAAATACATTTCAATGCAAACTCCTACTTCAGTCAGTTGACAGTTTTGGGTGAAAAGCTGAACTGGTCTGAGTGAACCCAAAATTTCTCCTTCTTTATATCTTCTTGTCTTAGATCAAAGTAAATATGCAAAGCAAACAGAGGCTCTCTGTTTGAGTAGAGTAAACAAGGCAGTTTCATAAGCTTGGATTTTGAAGAAAGTAATGCAGAAGTTTTGCTCTTTTAAACTATTTTGCAAGTATATAAAGCCAAGTTAATTGTAGCTGAGCTGGTTGTTTTGGATACCCAGGTATTTACCATTTTCCAGGAATGTCCATTTTCCTTTGAGTTCCTCCCTGTGCATGTATGAAATATTGCTTTGTCTTCTCTCTGACCATAACAATCCTGACAACGAAAGATGATGCAGTAAAAGTCCATGATCTACGTGTTCGTGTCTGTATGCGTGTCTGTGTGCAGTGTTTGCAAATCCTATGGGATAAGAGCTGCCATATAAATGTAAATATAAGTCATGGTCTTCTTTGAACGGATGACCCTTTGCTGCTGTCTTTTTTGACAGGATAAGCAGCACGAATAGCAATTGCCAGAATGAAATGGCACAATAAATCCAGCTCCTTCCTAATTTTTCAAAACCAAAGCTATCTTCACACATTTAAGGAGACATTGTTGAATTCTGTTTTCAAAGTGAAAAATAAATAAAAAGCAAAGTTTAGACTAGAATAAACTTTCAAAAGCAGCTCTGGACTTGTGGCTTTGATTTGCAGTTTCAGAAGTGAAGTATCTACCTCTGAGTGTAACTCTTGCTGAAAGGCAAGAAAACTCGACACTCTTTATTTCTTAGACCTATCATTTTTTCTAGCATTTTTTTTCCTGCTGGCTGTTTTCCATAGGCAAAAAGTCCATTATCCACAAAAAATTTCTGCTGATTTCTTTGGAACTTTGTGCATTCACAAACATTGTCTCAAATATTGTCTTTCATCAGTGTTTGGTCTTACATTTCTAACCCGATGCTTTACATGAGACACATAAGCCAGACCTTGTCTGTGAAATTTCATAGTGTTTTATCCAAATACTAAATAAATACTTATGTCTAACAACACTGTATGCAAAGAATTTCTATTACTATGCTCCCTTCTTTTACTAAGAAAGAGAGACAGGTAGTGGTTACTGATTCTTGCTTTTAAATTTCTCTTTTTACCCACTTAAATAGCAATTACATTACAATTTGAACCAGAAACGTAGGTTATTTGGATTTTTGTACATCATCAAGCCTCACAGATGTCAATGTAACATTAAAGAAACTGGAATGAACTGGCACTGCTAAAACTTGCACTAGCAATTTTAGAATTTCAAGATTCAAAGGTCTAGCTGAGGTTAAGTTAAAAAGAAAGGTACCTCTAATCTGCTCAGTAGTAGGTCACATTGTCATTAAAAGTTGGTGCTACTTCTTCTTTATTTTGTGGGTTGATTCACTATATTTCTTCACCCCCTTCTTTTTGGCCCACGGCTTACTGGACTTGAACCAGCGACTCCCACTGGTTGAGAACAAAGAGTTCCCTGTACTCATCAGCAGTGTGGAAATTTGCCATCTCCATTGTATGCCACTAGCTTGGCAAGCTGGTTTGATGACACAAGCTATTCCTAGCAGAATCCATCTAGTTGTCTTTCCCCAAAGGGAAAAATCACTTTTATTAGAGGCCAAAAATGATAGATGCCACTGGGATCACAGGACTTTTTATTTTTTATTTATTTATTTATTTATTTTATTGCTGACTAAACTAACAGTGCCAAGAGTTAAAGTGTTTCTCAGGAAAGTGATTGTCACCATGGTTAGGCATGGAAGCAAATACCCATTTTTAGCTTTTGATCCTGTCATTCGAACTTCGGATTTCAATTATAACAATCCTAAATGGTTAGAAGGGACTGTGACTCCTACCAAAAACAAATATTATTGCATTGTACAATTAATATCTAGTGAAACAAGTTTCATCAGAGAATTGGTTCTTATGTCTTTCTACACTCTGTTCTCAAGAAGCAAACAGAGTGAATCTAGCACCCATTTACTGCATTGTAGCAAAAGAATGGGAAGAAGTTAGGCTGGCCTAAAAAAAGTTTAATAGTGATTCAGAAATGTCAGATTTGAGATCCATTGCAACATAAGGGTCACTGTATTGTTTTTGGGGCACCTTGGATGTTGCATCTTTTCTCCAATGTCCGGTAAAGTTAAGGAAACCTCAGGACACCTTTGCTAAAAGCAGAGACTCAACAGTCGTTACATTGTCTAAAACAAATTGAATTATGCTGTGAAGCAGATGATAAATTCCCTTTTAAAATGTTGTGAAATTCTGGTGCTGACATAAGAACATGCAGAATGGGTCCCTTCCCTCTGCCACCAGGCAGTAGAAATATGCAACTCAAAGAAGAGTACAAGTCCATAATGATATCTACCTAGGGCTGTGTCCCAAATTCTGCATTTTCTGCAGCTTAGACTTTCAGCTGTCTGCACATTATTGCCACTCATCTTTCCATATGTGTCCATCTGTCTTATTGATGATGTCTCAGCTAGATGAGATTTACTTTCTCTCTGTTGCTATCAGTTTCCTTTAGAAGAAAGCTAAGGCAAGAGGAAATTACTTCTTAAAATTCCTTCTGTGAACTTTCTTGCCAGCTTGGCTTTTATGGGTTTATTTCAATTGAATTATTCTTGGAAGCCATGGGCAGAATCCATCTCACCACAATGCTGATGTCTATGTCTGAGCCAGCTAGTGGCAGGCACCTTCAGGGAGCAATTCAACTGATATGTCAGTTTTAGACCTTAAATTTAGGATAAAATTACTCACGTCCTAATATGCTTCTTTTCCTCTTTGGGTTCTGAAGGGAACCCAAGATATACAGAATGTAAATGTATACACACACACATATAAATACATACATATATATATAGATCAGTAATTCTATAGATATTTGGGAAGGCAAAGATCAAATATAGGCATCTGTATTTGGAGAGAAGAGTCCTGTGCAATGAACATCTAAAAGCAGCCTGGTTCTCGAGTTCAGGATTATATGACAGAATGTTCTGTCTAGACAGTATGTGTCCTTTGCTTGTTTTTTCTTTTTTTTTTTCTTCTACAACTAAAACAATAATCTCACTTTTCCACAGAAATTTTCACATTTTTATGATTCAATATTAAAATATCTTAACCAGAAACTAAAAAAAAAAAAAAAAAAGTAAATCAAACTGAAATATCACGTGACATGTTTCATCAGAGAGATAGCTTGCTTGTATTTGTGTTTCCTACTAGACGTCTGTACTGACTGTAGCCTCTATGTGGCATTATCAGTTCTTTCTCAAGGGCAGAACAGAAGACAACGCTGAAATCTTCTCTGAACAGGCAATAGAAACTCATCTCAAGGAATTTGTTCCCTAAGCATTTTGCTCAAGGTTCAAGTTCTAACAGGTAATTGCAGATTTTACAGTTGATGAACTACACGCAAAGTAGCTCTGAGCCCTAGATGGTGATCAGTTCTATTTTTGTTTTATTTCAGTTTCACAGCGTATCTCTGAATTCTTGTATGACAGACAATGATCTGGAGAGTAAGGTTTGATCTCTCCACTGTGTAAACTAGCCCATAGTGCATTTATCGTAATTTTAAATTTTTTTTTAGTTGCTTCCCGTCTAATGCAAAACTCTTAATTTTCAAGCACCTTAAACATCATTAGAGTTTCTGGGCCAGTTTATCTCTTTTCTCTGAGTTTTCTTCTTTATTTCCACTGTCTATTTCATGACATAATTCTAAATAAGTTTGCAGTCCAGCAAGACTTCCGTATTATTTCTCTTTTTAATATTTCTTGCTGTTGCTGTATGCTGAGAGCCTCATTGGTCTCAGTAGACTCCTGTTCTGTTTAACACGGTTCGGGGTCACTCAAAACACAACTGGAAGCTTTGAAAGTTTTGTGGGGAGACTATCACCAGCTGCATGGCGTTAAAGTCTTTCTTCAAGAATAACTACTATGTATCAGCCCTGTTTGCAGCAACACAGAAAGGAAAACAACCCTGGTGCACACTGAGGGCATAAATATTTAGTAATTTTTATTTTGTCTGTTAAAAGTATTTTTAATTAAATGCTGCAGGCATTTTTCCTTTTTCCTCCTTGTAGAAACCTGTAGAGGGCAGGAGTTACGATAATGCAGTGTAACAACCTTATCTTTGGCATTTTTATAGCAGCAACATATATTGTTTGCTAATTGTGGCAGAATATTTTTAGAGCATCTTAAATTTCTTCTTCGTTCATAATATTCCCCAGAGAAATATAATGGAGGAAGAGGTAAATAGCAAGTTGCAGTTCTAGACGAAGACTCCTTTAGCTCTTCTGTAGATCTGTTGCTATTAAAAGGCCAAGGCTCCTGCCTTTTCTAAACTAGTATGCAGTCATCTGAAGATCTTGCCTAAGAAGCAGTCAAAATGATTTTGTAGATGGTATCAGATTTTAATTTTTAAAGAAGCATCAAGCTGCTGCCATAATTTTTTCATATTTATACCAGCAGGCAATTCTACAACTGAGAAAGATTTTATTAAATTCTTTCTGTGTTTAACAAAACAAAAAAACAATCAAAAGTATCAGCAAAAACTCCAGCTCTTTAGATGCCAGATGCTTACAGATTATTTTTCTTCCAAGAAATGCTTACGACGTTGTGTCAATATGATAAAGAAATGGGATTATGTGCAAACCCCTGTTTATATGTGTTAAGAGTTTTGTGTTGCATATGCAGACAGTTTAAACTGTAAAATCATAAGGAATAATCAGGGATCTATTTTTCCTTCACTGTGTTCCTATCTCATTGATGGGAAAGCCAATTGTAGATCAAATTAGCTTTGTATAATTTTTGATAGGTGGACCATATCTTTGGAACTTTACTTCACAGTAGTACCTGAATTTTCAAGTATCCGTATACCTTCTGTTGGCAGCAGGCGTTTCACAAAGAAGCTTGTGAACACATTTTTTAGACTGCTTTGCAATGCAGACTCAAGGGGCTTCAGGGTACAAACCAGTTGGTGAAAATACCCTTCCTTTTTATTATTCCTTTTTTCCTATAATGCAGCATAACTTCACCAAATGAGGTCTTTATATCTGTATTGACCTTGACATAGCTCATACAGGAAACTGATTATTCAAACATAAAGACCTATGTATTTTATTGCTTTGTAATTTTTTTTTTTTTTTTATTTTGCTTTCCATGCAGAAGTAACAAACTTGCTCAATATTTTTCTGGACATTCCATACTCACTTCCCCTCTCCCTACTGCTGTTTCTCTGTCTCTCTTTTCTCCCCCGTTTGATTTTGAATTATTAACTAGAATACAAACGCCTACTCTACTGCTGCAATGCATAATTAAAAAAAAATAAAAAAGGCATCTATTCCGATCACATTCCTATTCAGGGGGCTGCGATTGACTTGAAAGTTTCCCCAGAGTAAAAGATGACTTGATTTCTGGATTCAAACCCTGTTGCTTGTGATAGAAATACTTGTAAAAGAATCACAGTTTTTAAATCTTCCCATTTCTACAAATCCTTTATTTATAATCTGAGGTTCTCTCGTCATTCTACGACAGAAGGGTGGCATATAACATTTTTTCAAATGTAGGCACCAAGAATTAGGTCAAAACATTTCTGCAGCATAACACACAGCGGGAACCATGAAGCAGTAGCGTAGATAGATACAAATAAGTGGTTTAATTATCAAGTATCCACTGCAGTCTAATTTATTATTACTGTCGGTAGTTGTTGTTTTATAACATATCCAAGTGGATTCCAAAGTTCCGAAAATGGAATTAGGACTTCTCGTGACAGCTGCTGTAAAGTTGTATAATAAATGTTTATCTAATCTTCAAAACCTCCAGAGGACAATTCATCCCATGTACTATAAACACTTATCCCTTACAAAACTCATTTTTGTTGCCCTCTGGAGATGCTTGATCTTTGCCATCAACTTTGCAGAGAACCCCTTGCACTAAGTTGACAACGCTTTTGTAGTTAAAATTAGGTGAGATGAGTCCCACATGAAATAAATGCAGATAAATGGGTCGTATTTAAATCAAAACATTATGTGCCTAATTAAGCTGTAAAGTCTACTATGGAGTTTACTATCAAAACAGCAGTGAACAATAAAAATCAACTACTCTACCAATGGAGGCAAGAGAAGTGCTATGGCAGATGCCTACTATGGGCTTTTTGAATAGGGCCCAATGTTAAATATGTTCTCACAGTGTTACACAGAAGGCCCAAAATATCTTAGTAATGCCAGAATCTTAGGAATCTTGGTTTTCAGTGACACTAGATTTTCAGGTTGGAGCAAGGTAGTCACAAAGGCTAAATCTGGCCTCGTGTCTCCCAGTATAGTCAATGGAATGAAATAGGATCCTCTGGAGACTATTGCCAAGCAGCTGAATTAAGTGCCTGCTCTAAATTGCCTTCTCCATTAACTGTATCAGGAGCTTGCAAGAGATCAGTCTCACTGGACTAACAATCCCTTGCATACCTCTTGTGCAAAAGGAGGGGTAGAGCCTTCATCTCAGAGGGGGGGCATGCAATCGTGTCATCGCTTTGTGTCAGGTGCACAGAAATCTGTGTTTCACCGTATCCTGATAATAAAGGTGTCCACAGTTCCCCTAGCTCTCCGCTCCTCTTTCACAAGAAGTCTGCATCTTGCCATGCCTGCTGCCCTGGGTCTAGTATATGTTGATGATTTTACTTTTTTCAGGCTAATGATAATGTTGATCTCTACCTGTAAAGCATTCTGGACAATCAAAATTCTGCTCAAAGTCTTCCATAAGCAGAAAAATATTTTTCTCTTGCTTTGGCTTCAGGAGATACACAGAGATGTGGAGATCAGGTGTTTGACAATATAAATGAGCTCTTATTTGCAAGGTTAGCTTAAGGGAGAACTTTGAGTTGAAGATGCAGCTTCTGACATTATTCATTCGCAGTTTGGAGTTCAATGAATGATATCTATGAAGAAATGGTGAATAATTTTTCTTTTGGAAATATATCTACCCTATGAAAGAAAATCTACACCATACATATGGTCTATATGAACCCCACATATTTTTTTCTCCATTATCATCTAGTTCAGCTGGAAAGAAATTTCTACTCTCCTCTCTTCCTCCTCCAATTTCCCTGTCAGTGTTCAAGGTCCAGGTTCTTTGGGTGGTATCAAGCTTTGTAGTCCAATTGACAGATAAATGGCCCTGTCTCACTTTTTGTCAGTTTAGAATGACGTCCTTTCGAATTTGGAAAAAACATGACATCTAAGCATCCTGATATTAGAGGTCTTCACAAATTTACAGACTATAGTTAGAAATCGTACTGAAATTGCTTTTCTCTATGAATTCTGGTCATTCCTGCCCAGGGTGTAATGGGCAGGAGCCTTAATGAGGAGCACTGCTCAGAGGCCTTGATCACTTTCGGTTTTGCCCAATAAATATTCTTCCCCTTCAGCCCAAACAAAGGCTACCAGCATTACTAGAGGAAGAAGAGAAGACCTTGCTTTGATTTTACTCTTCTATACAAAAGGGAAGCATGTAACAGAATGAGGAATTGATAGGGATTTGGCTATGCATCTTGTAGCCCCCCAGCATCCGTGGTCAGCTGTCATGGTTTGGTCCTCAAGCCAGGACATCAGCTGAAGCAGAAAGAGGAGTGAGCTGCTACAGAGGACCTGCTGGTCAAAACTATCACCACCTACCAGCTTGCACACAAGTCTGAGCTTCAGGCAACATTTTTAAATATTACTCATTAATCCAGCAGTATTGACATGCCAGAGTAGGCCATTAGTGGTAAGTATAAATTATTTCAGGAATGTTATGCTAAAAGTACATCAAGTCACAAAACTAAATGGTCAAAACTAAAAATGGTGCCAAAGTTATGTTTCCATATGAAACTTTAACTGAGTGCTTATGTGAATGTTCATTATGAAGCCATCGTTAGTGACACATTCATCTACTCTTTCATAAAAAGGCAACAGCCTATCAAGCCTGCTTTTCCTACAACTTTTACTTTCCATACATAACATCTTGGAATTGTGATCAGTTTCTTTACCTTACTGGCAAGTTAATTTGACTGAATCAGAAGCTTCCATAAATAACAATTGTAACTAGGTTACCACTCTATAGTCCATTTATCCTCTTTAGCAGAGCAATCCAATAAGCCAGAAGGACTCAATAATTTCTTTAATCTTTCCAAACATGCACTGTTATTGATTATTTTTTTTAAAAGTGGGCAGGAACTGGAAGAAAATTAAGGAATTGAGTGATGGAAACTATCTAGTTTAGAACATCAGAAAACTTCAAGAATCCTAATTTAGCTCTGATCCTTTACAGCTTACTAATTATCTTTTTTTTTTCTTCAGTCATTTCAGGAGATAATAGAAATTGTAGTTCAAACTCTGAAGTTTCCCTTTGCCTTTGGTCATCTTTGTTTTAGGCCCAGAGCACACATATAGCTATTCTAATAAAAGTCTATTAGCCTCTTTTTTGTTGCTCAAATAACCTTTTTTGCAATAGTATTCTTGCATTTTGCAGCTGGTGATATCAGAAAGTTTAAGTAAGTTTAGGAGAATTTCCCATCTTCTCCTCTGACTCTCGAGGAGACCAAATCTATGAAACAGAATAAGGAAATGCATTAAATTAAATGACAAGACACCTAATCCTTTTTGTGAAAACCAAAATGAATCTAAATTGTGATGCCTGTGTATTTTGTACTGTAAGGCTGGAAACCACCTCATTTGAATTTAGACATCTAAGTCTACTTGTCTGGATGCCTACTTCTATAATCATATAATCATTGGGAAAACAGAAGTACATTTAGTGTACGGTCTGTCTGAACTGTTTAATGCGGAGATGTTAGGAGGAGATGAATCATGACCTCAAAATAGCTATTTCTCTTCACTGACTTATAAAGAAAGCCTACTGGGGCTACTGCAGATGGAGATATCTACATCCTATGAAGCGCTTCCTCCTCTGAGTGTCATTCTTGATTCTATCCAACACAGCAAATGATTTCAGAACAACAGAATCAAATATTTTGAAGTTAAATGGAATTAAGATACTGTACAACATCCCCTCCCTGCCTCCCCCCCAAGAATATCATTCTTAGAAGATTTTAAAATCCATATCCAAGCTTTAAGATAACACGAAAGCTTCAATTTTGTCTCAGGTGTTTGCAAACTCACTAAGTTTCTTGCTTCACAGATAGGGAAGATGACTTCTTATGCAGTATAAAAAGATCTACTGCAGTACTGTGAAGACTTCTCTGCCTTTCTTCCATATCCATTGGCAATGTCATTGTCAATATGGCAATTCTAATGCAACAATAAAGTTGTAAGAAGGGAGGGAGAACAACAGGGATGGTCTCTTGCGCTCTTATGAGATCAGTACCCACAAGAATGGAGTTACTGATCCAGGCAAAGGCATCGCCTCTGTCCTGGACAGGCCGCTTGTTTCACCTGTGGGATTGCAGTGCTAGTACCCCAGATAGTTGAGAAAAGGAATGTATAAAATTTAATATTATATAGTCACAGCAACCCAAACAATCAATAAACGCAACTTCTGATGGTTAAGATCTTGAGGCCAACCTAAGTATCTACACAGATCTTCTGCTTAACACAGGCCACAGAATTATATCCACTAATTCCTGTGATGGTCCAGGCAATTTCTGGTTGACCTGAAACATATGTCTTAGAAAGACTCAAAGGCTTTTCTTGGGTCAGAGGTTTCAAGTGATGGAAAATGCATTCTAGGCATGTTGTCCTAACCTTTGGTGCTAAACTTTTACCGTACATTTCTAGTTTAATTTTGTTGAGGTTCAAATTTCAGGCACTGAATTCTACCATACAGTTGTCTGGCAGATTAAAGAGCCTTGCACTGTTAGAAGCTGTCTCCCTCTGTAGATACTTGTAAATGCGATCATGTCACCTCTTAACCCCCTTTTCTCATATTATTCTTACAACGTTAAATGAAAAAAAAAAGATAAAAGAAGGTCACATTTTGCAATTAGGCGCATCTGGACAGGTTCTGTTGAAAATCAATGCCACGGATGTGTAGACCTGAAGAAGGAACATGTCTATTAATGATTTGTAGGGTATGGTTTCCAGGAAGTTCTGTGAACATCAAATGATCATCCTACTGATTTTGTTGATGCTAGCTAAGTAGGTATCGCATGCCCTCTGCTGAGGGCAGTGTTACTGCTGGCTGAATCAAATCATGAGCAGTAACTGCAGCCTTTCTAGCCAAAGGAAGGATGCAATCTGCATTGATTTTTAAAGATAAAGGACTAACAGTGGGATTAATATAGTCCACTTTCTCTCCTATCATAAAACCTCAATTTTAGCATGTCTTCTAAGTCATTTAAGGCTTATTTTCTTTCTTCCTTTATGATTACTTTGGGTCAAAGTGGTTTCACTTTTTTGAAATGGCGTCACAGTGAGAAATCAGCCTTTTTTTCTGTTATTGATTAAAAAGTATCACTTGGATAGTAAGCATCCCAGGGAAGCTGTAGCAGTTTTAACTTAGTGCTGTAAACATTCATCTAATGAATTAAATTAAAGAAGTTCATCACTACTGGAACTGCAACACATGTGTCCAGTTACCCCAGCCTATCTGTCTTTAGGAATGGTCCTAATGGTTTGTGGCAGCCGTGATTCTGCTCTGCTTGCCCTGAACACAAGTTCATTAGAAAGCCGGGCTAGTTCTGAGCCATTTTCCGTCCTAATCAGCATTCCTCATGGATCTTTTCTCAGCACGGCCTTCTGACTCACAGGACTTACTGCATTTTTTAAACAGCCTGAACTGATTCAAAGCAAATGAGTTTGGGAAGAGTGTAAAAGTTGTTACTTACGCATTATCTAGTCACTGCTCATAGTACAGCTAGTTCAGGCTCCCAGTTCAAACAAAGCACATCCTAGTTCATGTTAGTGAGAGATTTGTAATTTGAAGCATCAGTTGTACCAGTCACTCCCCCTGTTACGGGTTTTCCTCCAGGAGCCTTGCAGCCATTTGGAGAAGACAGAATCCTGCATTTGTTTTAAATAAGTGCATAAATAACTAATCCCCCCCCCCCCAAAAAAAAAAAAAGTGGGGAAAATGATAAACATGATGAAATTCATGAGCTGGACAAAATGATAAATGGGTTTTGGAGGGGTACCCAAAAGTGACTTGGGTATCTCAGAGCATTCCTATATGGGCAGGAGGAGGGCAGACATTTTCTGCCTGCATAGAGATAGCCAGATGTGAGCAAGCTCCTATCCAAAGCCATTAGTGTGATGGCTGGCATCCAACTAATAAACTCTGCTGAAAGGTAGGCTCATTAGATTGGAAACAGCCTGTGCTAATGTGGCTGCTTGACCACAAATGTGCAGCTACTGCCTATCTATCTCCAACTCGGAAAGGACGGAGATGCACACATCTGGGGACCTCATCCATCCAACCTTATGAAGTTCAACAAGGCCAAGGGCAAGGTCCTGCACCTGGGTCACAGCAATCCCAAGCACAAATATAGGCTGGGCAGAGAATGGGTTGAGAGCAGCCCTGAGGAGAAGGACTTGGGGGTGTTGGTGAATGAAAAGCTCAACATGAGCCAGCAATGTGCGCTCAGAGCCCAGAAAGCTGCATCAAAAGAAGCATGGCCAGCAGGTCAAGGGAGGTGATTCTACCCCTTTATTCTGCTCTCATGAGACCCCACCTGGAGTACTGTGTCCAGCTCTGGAGTCCTCAGCACAAGAAGGACATGGACCTGCTGGAGCGGGTCCAAAGGAGGGCCATGAAGATGATCAGAGGGCTGGAGCACCTCTGCTATGAGGACAGGCTGAGAGAATTGGGGTTGTTCAGCCTGGGAAGAGAAGGTTCTGGAGAGACCTTATAGTGGCCTTCCAGTACCTAAAGGGGGCCTACAGGAGAGATGTGGAGGGATGCTTCATGAGGGGGGTGTAATGATAGGACAAGGGGTAATGGTTAAAACTGAAAAAGGGGAGATTTAGATGAGATATTAGGAAGAAATTCTTTACTGTGAGGGTGGTGAGGCACTGGAACAGGTTGCCCAGAGAAGCTGTGGATGCCCCATCCCTGGAAGTGTTCAAGGCCAGGCTGGATGAGGCTTTGAGCAGCCTGGTCTAGTGGAAGGTCCCCCCGCCCATGGCAGGAGGTTGGAACTAGAAGATCTTTAAGGTCCCTTCCAACCCGAACCATTCTATGGTTCTATGATCTGCTCATAAGCACTTTCAGATCGGCTTCATTTCACCTAACCTTTGAGACAGCTCTGTTAGAAGTGTAAATGCTTTGCAGTCTCTCTATAGCCAGTGGGGAAAGACCCATGTTTATGAGAGAGTCGTTCAGCCCCCTACAATCTGAAACATCGTGTGAAAGAGCTTTACTCTTTCCATAGACCCAAATACTGTTCAGGGTGATGAGGTGTCCAACTGTGTCATGATGGGGTTCTGGGCAAATAAATTATATCCATGACACTTGCAATTGAAGGACATAAAACAATCAACCTAACAAAACTCACAGTCTTCCACTATGTATGAAATTATTTTAAATCACTAAAATTTAAAACTGTTATTTTGATTTTGAGATTTTTTGATTTTCTAAAGCTAAACGTTGTGAAATCCTGAAAAACAAAATGCATTTCCAACTGAAAAATTGAAATGTTTAGGAAATGTCAAAAATATTTTTTAAAAATTGTTGTTCTGTTGTGTCTTATGAAATGATACTATTCACAGCACATTCTGATGTTGCTAAATTTCAATTTTTTAACCAAAATTTTGCAAGAAAACCATCATCACACACTTCTCTGCATATCCTGGAACTCAAGAAGCCAAGCAACGTCTTTCCCTCCATCTGGCCCCGAGCCAAACTTTTAGATCTTTTCATATCTCATGAAATACAGTGAACTCTGGATCTTTAAAGGAGAAACTCAGGAATACATAATATCAGAAGGCACCATTGGCCTGGAAGATAGCAGCTGAGATCAAAACCAGGCAGCTAGCAAACACATGTGTCTTCAGATTCACTAAGACAATTCACCTAAGGTTCTATAGGTTTACCATGACAAATATTAAAATCGGGACTGGTTTCTTCTCTAAAAGACATTAACTTGCTCAAAAGCAAAAAAAAAAACAAAAACAAAAACAAAAACAAAAAACCATAGGATTTAAAATAGTACAGCCATGAGTTCTAAATTATGCATGAGGTTGTTGGATGTTCAGATGTTCCTTTTTGGCCTCAAAGTCTGATGACATCCTGTAGACTTCAACCCAGAGAGGAATATGAACTATCTGGCCAGACATTTCTAACTTAAAGCAAAGTCCGGGTTTACTTAAGGTTTAGCCGAAAGTGCCCGGCCATCTCGTGACTGACTTGCGCATAACTCCCATTCAAATGAACATGCATGTGCATACATGATAGGATAACCCATTTTCTTTTCAGTTGAAAACTGACTGCTAAGGGTTTGCCTCCCAGATTTCTCACCCTTTTCCCACCTCTTCTCTGTCCCTTTCTTTTTCACACACAAATCCTCGTGCATAAATCCTCGTCCAAAACCTACACTTGTACATTCATTTTCACTAAGATGTTCATTTTCCATCTAATAGCCCAAGATCTAAAACCACCTTGATACCTGCAGTGCTCTTCTCACCAATTAAAAAAAAACAAAATGGTGTGTCATCCCCATGTTATAGTGAGAAGAATAGCAACAAGCATGGTTTGAAAGAAGTTGTTGAAAAAATTCCATGTTTCAAAATTCCCTTGATTCACGGAGATGTGAGCAGAACTGGGAAGGACTATGATTTTCTTCCCCACCAGACTTTTCCCCTAGCACAAGTAGCCAAGACTTTTCAGACTTTCCAGTCTCTTCGGATGATTTTGTTCTTCGTGTCACATAGAAACTCTAGGGAACAGTAAAGGGCTAAAAATGACTTGAACACATCATTTTCTTCCCTTGAAAAAATATTTATTGCTTGGGTCATACAGGGAGTTTTCCAGAAACAACATGTGCTCCTGAAGAGCAGGGACAATCCTTTCCTGAAAGCAAATATTCAAAGGATTTACATTTTTTGAGAATTAAAAGGTAATTTTCCAGCATGTCCTGTCTGTTTGAATCTGCAAACTCTCTACCTGAAGCTCCAGGGAGCAGATTCCTGAGGAGCCAGGAGAGCCAGACTGATGGGAAATATTAGGCTGTATCAGCTCCCAGTTGACCGTCTAATGGGATCCAGCCCCAAACTTTCCAGCATGTGCAAAAATTCGAAGACAAGGCCTCTCTCTGCTTGCACCATTGTTTTAGCAAAGAAACATCTTTTTTTCCCATTTGAGTAAATTTTTAAGTACATTAGTTTCCAATCCACTTCCTGAGGAAGTAGGGATCATTTGAAAACAGAGCTGTTGTGGGCTAAGGAGGAACCTGCTAATTCAGGTTTATACAGCTGCACGTGTTACTGCCGATAAAACTAAGAAGCCTTTCAAATGCCACAGGATGGGCTTGGAGTGAATATGCAGGACAGCAGTCCTTTTCTCACATAAAACTTTGAAACCATTTCCTTCCAGAGGTTCTGGATCATCTGTGTTACTACCAGACAAGAAAAAACCTGCAGCTACCTGCATGTATGGCGGATTTGATGCTTGTCTATGCTAATTCCTTGTTTTATGCACATGAATTATCCAGTCACTGGGTGACAGGGACTTAACACAAGGGCCTGAACATTGAGCAAGGACCATATGTTTTTATATCTATGTCAGTGATTTTCTGCGACAGGAGTGTCTGATGCAGTGGGACAGGATGGCTCTTTCCCAGCATCCTTTTGGGTGTTTTCTTATGTGAATGAATACATGGGTCTGCACACGTGCGTTTAACTACATGCACATACATATCTGCGTGCATATCTATGTATCTTTATGTGTATGTAAATATTCATTGTATAAAAGCTTGTGGGAGGTCAAGATGCTCAATTATCTCACTCTTCACATGCTACAGTCACAGTGTGAAAGCAATCATTTGATAAAAAAAAAAAAAGAAAGAGGGGAAACAGATAGCGTGAAGCAATCCCTGCTCTCTCTCCTTCGTTTCACAGCTGGCATTCTCAAAGCTTGTTACCCAGCTCCTGCAGCTCTCTGCATGACCAAGGGGAGCCGGGAGGAAAGGCACGAGAAATGCAGCATTTCAGCAGCTCATCTGGGTTAGGGAATAAGGGGAAAGATGCTGTATCCACAAGAATTTGTTGCTCATGATGCTAGAATGAACTGCGGACCCACACTCTCACAGATGTGTGCCTGTATTAGCAGGGCTGTTGCAGAATAATTCATAGATTACGGTTAGAACCTGCAAATTACCTCACTCCCTGCTTGCAAGTTGAAAGGAAGATTCACCCTCTCTCTTAACCTGCCTACTGCCTCCATGCAAATCCCTTTTCATTTGCGCTTTGTGAATGGGAGTAGTGTTGGGCACTGTAAGCTCCTACTCTGCTGTCTTCCTGCACAAACCATGTGAGATCAGGCAACCTTAAAAATATTAAGTCTGTTATGAAGCTTATGTATCCGTTTTTCATAAGCCACTGAACTGGATAAAGCAACTGGCTGTTCTGTGGAAGGCTGAGTTTCAGAACTCCGGTGATAATATGTTGGGGGCTTTTTTCAGATATCAAGTAATTTTCCAATTTGCTGTTTGTGCTTTAAGCACAGTTTTTACAACATACTATCTAACATACACAGGACAAGAGAGATTTCTCTATTTGATGCCCTTGAGATAATCTCCACTTTTGGAAATTCTTTTTTCCACAGAATACGGACTATCAGTAGTATAAATGCTTAAAAATGTCATTTTTCACCTCTGCTGCCTGTTAAAATGCCCGCTGCAACGTTCACAGAGGTGCTTCATTTATGTAACTATGCTAATTTTCCTCTGTCATCTTCCTCTTCATGCTGAAATGCAAAAAGCTTAATTCATTAAGGCTTGTAAGGTGCTTTAATTGTGCTGGCTGGCACAAATTATAGAAATGTAGCAAGTTTATCTCCTGTAAAATGTGGAAACGTGGAATTTGGATGAAAGATGCTCTTCGGAAAAAAATATTCATTGGGTTTTAGCGCATGGACATGTTGCGTAATTCCATTCCTGCTCACAAAGAATAATGAGAAAACTACTGGCACTATCTTACTCCAATTAGTTCTTCCCTGTGCCTTGGCCTCCCTGGGGCTAATACAGCTCTATCTGTTCTAAAGATAAACTGTGGCATTCAGTCCTCAATGTATTCAGGTGGATCGTAAGCCAATATTCCCTTTGAATTATTATATGATGAATAAGCAGGGCTTTTGTGGTGATAAAAGCTTGAACTGACAGATTGCAGCTCCACCTGTAATCTCCAGCCCAGGGTGGCGGTGACTCCCGGGAGCTGGCTGGGCATCTGTCAGTGAAGGATCACTATAAGTTTGCCCAGGTTTTAGCATATTGCAAAGGCAGATTTGAAGGACTGAAGTGTTCGCTGTCTCCCCCTCCTCAAGTTGTCCCAGTGCTAGGCTATACCTGAAAGGCATTTCCACTGAGCTCCTCTTGAGGACTGCAACTCAGTTATGACAAGCTGAAATAAGTATTGCTTTATATTATGATTCCAAGCCGTACACAATGGCAGCTCAGGAGCAGCTTCATGGCCTTATTATATGACACACAGATAAGACAGCTCCAGACATTTCTGTTTAATGAATTAATATCCTTATATTATTCTCCTGAGCATCCATTGCTGACCACCATCTGAGATGAGATACAGCTAGAAAAATTGTCTGACCCACTATGGCAGCTCTTACAGCCTGATCTCATGAAAAGCTCCTCAGAAATCCTCCAGCAGATTTGCATGAAAATGGAACAGTAGAATCTGATGCCAATTTTGTCTATTTACAATTGTTTAATTTTTTGGATGCTCTAACAACCATACTATTGTGTTAGTCTTTTAATGCTGAAATGCTTTGAAAACTTTATTTAATATGTCCTGCCCAATATGGAGGCTAAAATCAGACAATGGAAGCCTGATTCAAGTAACGAAATTGTGGTCTAAAAATAAAAATAAAAAAATAAATTATATCAATAAAAGGAAAGGCATTGCATTTTTCTGATTATTCCTTCCAGACAACAGCAGAGAAGAAGAGCAATTTCAAAGCCAAAGTGGGTTGCTTGGGATTGATGCTGCTGTTATTTTTTAACCTGCTGCTGCTAGAATTTTCTTTCTCTGGGAGCATGTCAGACCTTTCCAGAGTATTCCCCATTGGCAAAGCTCAAGTCAAATCACTGACTTCAAAGAAGCAAAGTAAGACTAATGCTACTTTTTTTCAAGCAACTACTAGCTCATTCTAAATAAGTGGTAAAATATAGTACAGTAATAGTCCATATCTTTTTGAGCCATAAAAGTGTCACTACAGAGGTTTTGATGATTACTACAGAGAGTAAAATCTTTGTCCCACTCTAGTAAAGGGCACTGTGCTATTAGCTCCTCTGAGGCCAGGCTTCCCTATCAATTTAATATCGCTTTCACAGAAGAACTCTCCAAGGGAGGTTTGCAACTAAAGTTTAAACAGAAGACTCTTTCAAAAGCAACTATGTCATGGTCTCCTTGTTTCAGTGCCCTGCTTCTGAACATTGTGTTTTTTGGGGGGCAGGAAGGGTAAAGACAAGGAGGGAAAGCCTCCTGGTTCACAAAAGGGTTGCTTCCAAACTGAATGCCCACAGGAGTGGAAGTAGTCATGATATATTTTCCTACTCAGTGACCACAATAACATCTCCTCTCTTAAAATTAGAAGATATTTAATGATCAGGATAGTATCTGTTTTGAGCTTATACTCCACTTGAAAATTTGACATTTTGGTAACATAATGTCAGGATTTCCAATGTTGGTAAATCTGAAAAAAACACGGTATGTCCCGTGTCATGCTTCCTGTTATGCCCAAATCCTCCATCTGTCACAGGGACAGAAAATATGAAAAATCCAAGAGAACTGGACTTGCCATGCACATATGGATCATTTATATGTATACAGATGTGCATAGTACCCCTTTTTCCTGTTGTTTAATTTTTCAGGCCATGGAATAGCCTGAACACCTCAGAAGAAATGTGAACAGCAGTAACACCATTTATCTCTGTTGCACTAACAATTCCCAAAGAGTGGCATGGCTCTTTTTGAACCCTAACGGGATCATAGGGGCTGCTTCCAACACCCATGGCAAGAGAACGGAGGAGATCCCATTTACCTCCACTGCCAGATCAGGATAGATGACTCTTGAAACTGTGGCTAACTAAAACTATAAATCTGTTCAGAGGATAAATCTCCGAGGGAGATACAAAGCAGGGTAGATTAGTCACAGGAGATCAGGACATTTTGTTTAAGGTTACTTTATTGAAGTAGTAAATAAAAGCTGTTATCTGATAGTCCCATGAGTAGTATATGTGAAACCAATCAGTTTCCTCACACTGAACACTCTCATAAACGTTTATAGTCAACAAACCATGGCTTCAGTCAACAAGATTGTGCAGCTCTCACCATTAGAGATGATCTTTTCTGGAAAACTTCTATGATGTAGAGAGATTTTGTTGCTCATACCATATCCAACCTTCAGACAAATACTGCTGGCAGATGCTTCATTCTGCACAATGAACCCTCTATTCATTAAACATTTCTCTAAAGGTGTTCCATGAGAAGAAAAAGCGATGGGTTCTGGTCAGCATTTCATGTGCCTTCTCTACCCTTGCAATAGCTCCAGCTCTCTTCCTCATCTTCAAGTTTCCTCCACCACATCAATCCCAAATTTTCCCATGTCCGTACACACTTCTCTCAGCTGAGCAAGCCACAGCCTGTTTTCTCACCTGATCAGAGCAGTGCACGTGCCAACTGGCAGGCACACACGTTACATGGGATGACTGGCCAGCCTGGCATGGAAGGTACCTGAATCCTAAATACAGCCTCTCTACACAGTCACTTATAGTCATAAACCTTACAGGAGCTTAATAACCTTGAGACCTTCACCTCTGAGAACTTTGATGGAAATTAGCCAAAAGGTTTAAAAATTGTTAGGGAAACTGACAATGAGTTACCACAAGTCTGATTCCTACAGTATTACAAAGTAATAGTAATACAAAAGTATTACAAAAAACTAAAACCCATCAGCCATTTGGGACGCTGGTCCCAGAGACTCCTGATTTCCCACATTGATCCTGTGTTATGAAATTAACATGGGCCCTTCCAACCCAGGAGATTGGAAGTGCCAGGCTGTCCAAGCTGGCCCTGAGTGAATTCCCGTAAATATTATAATCCAAAAGAGTGTGCAAAATGTGATTCTGGGATCTGCCATGTACATTATTTGGCTTTGATGTGATATAAGCTATAAAGCCATACAGGGCATGAAACTAGCCTGCCTTTTTCCCACATCACACTGCCATATATTTTTTCATTGGGTTCTTTTTGTTGTAAGAGATGACAGCAGAGTGGCTCTTCTGAGGATCTGGCATTTTCATCCAACGTAGAACATATTCTGGGTGGGCTGTGAAGTATGGGAGACTGACAGGAAACTTTGTGAAACTTCCCTTAATGGCCATGAAAGAGAAAGAGTTTTTCTATGTATGTAACTGTGTATCAATTAAATTGATATTGATGAAAATTTATGGCAGTCATTTATAGTAACAAGTTCCCTGAGCTTTGGTTAGATATTTGTATAGTTTAATAAAGTTTTTTATGCTTTTTTATATGCGTATATATAGCAAATCTGAGAATACAAAGATATTGGATGTCTGTTTTGAAAGAAAATCAAATATGCAAACATCCTAAATAAATTGGATATTAACCTCATATAACACACATCAGATCATCCTGGAAACCATACTAAGGCACATGGAAAATAAGGAGGTGACTGGTGACAGACAACATGGCTTCACCAAGAGCAAGTCATGCCAGACAAATTTAGTGGCCTTCTACAACAGCATTACAGCATTGATGGATAAGGGAAGAGCAACTGACATCATCTACCTGGACTTGTGCAAAGCATTTGATACTGTCCCACATGACATCCTTGTTTCTAAATTGAAGAGACATGGATTTGATGGATGGACCACCCAGTGGATAAGGAATTGGCTGGATAGTCGTGCTCAAAGACTTGTGGTCAACAGCTCGATGTCCAAGTGATGACCAGTGAAAAGTGGTGTTCCTCAGGGGTCAGTACTGGGATCAATGTTGTTTAACATCTTTGTTGGCGACATGGACAGTGGAATTGAACGCACGCTCAGCGAGTTTGCCAATGACACCATCTGTGTGGTGCAGTCAACACCCTGGAGAGAAGGGACACCATCCAGAGACACCTGGACAGGCTTGAAAAGTGGGCCCATGCAAAACTCATGTTCAACCAGGCCAAGTGCAAGGTCCTGCACCTAGGCCATGGCAATCCCAAGCACAAATACAGGTTGAACAGAGAATGCATTGAGAGCAGCCCTGAGGAGAAGGACTCAGGGGTGTTGGTGGATGAGAAGCTCAACATGACCCGGCAATGAACACTCGCAGCCTAGAAAGCCAACCACACCCTAGGCTGCATCAAAAGAAGTGTGACCAGCAGGTCGAAGGAGGTGATTCTGTCCCTCTACTCTCCTTTCATGAGACCCCAGCCTGGAGCCCCCAACATAAGAAGGACATGGACCTGTTGGAGTAGGTCCAGAGGAGGTCACAAAGATGATCAGAGGGCTGGAGCACCTCTCGCATGAAGACAGGCTGAGAGAGTTTGGGTTGTTCAGACTGGAGAAGAAATAGCTCCAGGGAGACGTTATAGCAGCTTTCCAGTACCTACAGGAAAGATGGGGAGTACCTGCAGGAAAGATAGCGACAGGATGAAGGACAACTGTTTTAAACTGAAGGAGGGGAGATTTAGATTAGATATTAGGAAGAAATTCTTTACTGTGAGGGTGGTGAGACACTGGAACAGGTCGCCCAGAGAAGCTGTGGATGCCCCATCCCTGGAAGTGTTCAAGACCTGGCTGGATGGGGCTTTGAGCAGCCTGGTCTAGTGGAAGGTTTGAGCAACCTCCCATGGCAGGGAGGTTGGAACTAGGTGATCTTTAAGGTGTCTTCCAACCTAAACTGTTCTATGATTCTGTGATATTAACACAGTTAATCAACAAGCAATCTAGTTGCTAATTCCTGAGTTCTTCTAGTCTGCGACAAAGTTACTGGAACAGCAAATTTTGGATCTGTTATTCTTCATGTTCTTATAGTAGACTCTCCTAAGGTATACACAAAGACTCCTTTGAAACCCTGGAAATCTGAAAAGAACTGCAACTTTAATGCCTTCAACGCGCCAGGGATAAATGGGGTGCTCCTCTCCCCTACCTGCAGCTGCCCTAAACTTAGTCACTGAGGCTTAACTAGGATTCCTCTGCAGCAGCTGAAGAAAAACAGGCACTTCCAGGTGGAAACTTTTCTCACGTGTTCCATACTTGCCTTAGGATGAGTGAATCAGTATTTGTAGATGTCTGTCTCTTCACTGACACTAGAGAAAAAGACTTCTTCAGAGTTAAGGACTAACTGCCAGATTCCTAAAGATGGGGGAAATTAATCCCTCCATCAGAGACAAACCACTTCAGCTTGACTTAGATTTAGGCTGGTGGCTTTAAGGTGTCTCGGTCATCCTAAGCTAAAGTTTGACCCAGTAGTATGTGCAGGCTAGACATTCAAGAATATGTTTGAGTCAAAAATGAGTTCCCATGGGAGTGTTCCAGCAAAAGCGAAGGTGCAGAGAAATTGCACGTAGCTCCCCATGCCGAGGCGTGGAAGAGAGGTCATTCAGAGGGAGCACCAAGGACATTTTCAGGTAGCTGTTAAAGTTGAATTTTCCAGCAGATATAATAGGTAAGATGATATATTTTTTTATTTTAAATGCTTCTTATTATGAACAAAAATGCAAAGGCGAAAAATAGCCTACCACAACACCTCTCCGTGCCTCTCAGTATCCTGTGGTATTGATGGAGAGCAGAGAAATGTTCTGCACCAAAGATCTATCATTTTTATCAAATTTCCTTTCAAGACTGGAGGGCAGCAGAGCAGTGGGTAGATATAATGACGTTCCATATCACTTTTTCTTCTCTCAGGGCACTAAAATTGATTTCTCTTAGGTTGCTGTGTCAAGCTCCAGAACTAGGCTAGAAAGAGTAGATGAGAGTAATAAGACTTAGGGCATCTGATGTGGCAGCCTACAGAAACTGTGATGAAAGAGTTCCAAGCAAGGAGTATATGGACACCATAGAATAAAATCGTGTTCTTATATTGAGGGGCACATAATCCTGTTTTTTGAAAGATAGTTTTGTATTTAAAGCAGGGCTGCCCACATGCTGATGAGGAGCTATAGAACTGTACAAATGCAATGATGTTAAATAACAATATCTTCTTATTAGCAAATCCATGTCCATCATCAATTTTAGGCTCTAATTTCAGATTATTTGCCAGTCCGTCAGCTCCATGGCATGGACCTCTCCCACCTCCATTTCCCTCCTGTTGCTGGTGCTTATCCGTTGCCACTCAGCTAAAAAGCAGACCCAAGGCCAGGGGATGTGCACGCCGCAGGGCATAGACAGAGGATTCTCAGCCCCCTAAAACCTTTCTGCCTCCCTACTGAACCCTTATGATTGCTTTCCCTACAACTCTCACCATGTTAGTCACATTTTTTGATCTGAATTGCTTGACATAGAGCCTTTGTGCAACCTACCCTTTATCTTTTGTGTGAACTGCCTGCATAGCACCTAGGCACATGGGTTACAATTCCCGCCAGCAAGGTCCACGGTTCCCTGGCATGTAAACAACACATAGTAGCCTCAAAAATTGCTGCTGAAATGACAGGTAGAACAGGTTCCATCCTATTATTGTCACTCTGGCTTCATCAATCAAAAAACTTGCCCTAAGTAGCTCCCAGGAGTAATTGCAATGGCTTTTTTTGGGCTGAGCTGGAAGCCAGCAAAGCTCCCTAACCGTTGCTGGCTAGGAAATATGATAAAGGATTTTACCCATGAATACTACAGTCAAGGGATAAACATGTTCCTGTTCTCTATCAGAGTCTAGTTTTCCTTTAGTTTTAGACAGTGTAAATCAAAGCGTGTCCACTAAAATCAAAAATTAAAGCGGATGTGTGAGTGAATACCTGTCCAGAAGTTTTTATTCCCTGTCAGGCAAGAATGTGGTCCTGCTAAGACAAGGTTATAATTCAAGATGTTTAGAGAAGCTGTAACAAATGATAATAGCTAAGTGAAAAACATTTAAATGAGTGTATCAGAGACTGATTGGAGACAGCTAATAAAAATCTTTGGGCACTTTATTGCCAGAGAGGATGCAAAAGGCATTTACACACCTTTTTAACTACAGGAAGGGTGTCTTGTCACTGTGTCCCCCCACTGCAGATAACAGTAACTCAAAGAACAGTCTTTTTTATAGAGTTGAATCTTAATTGTTTCTGGTCAAATGTTTTCGATTGGAGCTTGTTTCTCCCACATAAGAATTTTCTACCCCAAAAAAAACCCCAAACAACAAAAAAAACACCAACTCGTGTTCTAGGGAGGTTTTATTATCATTTCTTGAAATGTGCCTAAGAGCTCTGAGGGAACAAATTTATAGTTTTCTGGGAGGAACCCAGCCTGTATTTTCACTGCAAGCCATGAGGCACCAACTCCTTGCTGCCATTTTTTACTTTCAGGACCTGACTTTTGCCAGACAAAAATGCTAAAATGGTATTCACCCAAGTTAGGTCCCGAACTTTCTGCATTGCTCAGTTGAGCTGCGAATCAGGAAAGGGGCAGATACATGGAGCTAATCACTTCTCCGCTAGTTCCCCACTCCGAAAATTGCTTTGATTAATTAAAACCCCCTCAAGTGTACACGGAAATGCCAGTGCACACAGTGTGAGTGAGATGGGCAACATTGCGGCAGTTATTGAAAAGTGAAGCATGAAATGTTCCTACTACAGGACCGGCATTCAGTTGGGGAGGTCTGACATCTGGGCTCTCTACCCCCATCACCTTCAGGCTCTGGAGCTCAGCAGGTAAATATGGTAGGTTCACTGAACTACTCTCATTTCAGATCCGATCTCTGGAAGGATGTTCCAGTATTTTGGTCAATTCTCATTTCTGAAGGGATGGAGAACAAAATTGGGCCCCTCATTCACAAGCATGCCTATAAATTCCTGGGGCTGCAGCAAAAGGAGTGTGAGGATGTCATGGCAAGCAAGGGCAGACACAGCAGGCTGAGGGGCACTAAGGTGATATTGAGCCAGTATTTCTCTCTGCACCGTCAGTTCCCTCAGACAACATGAAATTAGTTCTTCCAGAGTAGATTGGATCAGCTTTCCTCTCTCTTCAGCGTCTCCAGAACATTTCTGTTTGCACTCCCTGGGGACACACAAGTCAAAATAGATCATTGCAAGTTTGCAAGTTAGGTGCTTGGAAGATTGTCACATATTCTGTGCTAAATGCACCAAGAACAGAACGGACAAGATACCTGTTTGAAATTATTATCTGCAAGCCAAGCAAGAGATTTCAGTATGCTTCTGAGTGTAGACTTAAGGGCAGCATACAAGACTAGAGGGAAACTAACAATTCTGGAGAATTGTGCTTCTAATCTGATTCTGGGGAGTTATGGTTTGACATTGCTTTGTCTTTCTATCTTTGCAAAGGCCTTTTTTCCCTTGTCACAGTCGGGTCTTTCTACTATTCACATTAGCAGCTTTACATGAGCCTTCATAATTGTTTCTTATAAAATACGTTGATTTCTATCATCCTGTTTAATGATGTGCTACATTGTTTATAAGATAATGCAATGAACCCACTTTGAACTCATTCTATTATCCCATAAGTAATGCAATAAACTGCTTAACAGGGCAATTAAATCAAGTGATTTCAGGTTAATGTTATTAGACAGTCTTCAAGAACATGCAACTTTTGTTTTGAGGATTGGCTTACCCTCTTAAATATTGGAAAATGTACTTTGCTAATGTTTTTGTTTGTATTCCCTAAGGTACTAATCGCATTATTCATTGCTGAGGACCAGAAATATTATAGCAGCTTTCCAAACAGAGGAGAGAGTTAGTGTAGCCTCTAGTAACTTGTGACAAAGCAATGGATTTAATAACCTTGGAGAACTCCCCAGGGTATTATGCAGCAGTGTTCGAAGCTTAGAAAAAAAAGACATTTCATTATATACAGACAGTAGAAAATCAAATACATGAAAGAAACATAAAGGTTAAATACATTATGCTGTTGAAAAAAAAAATCAGGCTGCTCAACCTACATATCATACCTGATTTGAATTTTTGAAATGGATCTTAATGAATATTTTTAGACAGCACCACTTTTTTCCTTATACCTTTTTTTCTGACCCACCCAAAAATGTAATTCAAATACTCTGCACCACGCAGAATTTCATTAGGAACAGTTCCAGTGAAATTAAATCTCTATTGTGCATCTTGAGTCTGCTCTAATGATTACTGCTCCACTGAGTATGTAATTTAAAGTCTCCTGTTAATAGACGAGGTGCTGAACACCAACAGCTAGCTCTTCCAAACTTCACAGTTGAAGAGCTATCTTGCTTACAGCCGGAAAAATCTACTTCCTATTGGACTTCAATGGAACAATACTGACATCTAACAGCTGCTGGAATAATCCTAATTGAATATTACTCTGTCATTTCAAAAGGGTTCTATTAGCTGATATTTCTCTTTCTTAAGTGTCTCAGTAAGAATTATGTATTCCAAAATTAAGAGCAACTGTGGATTTCTTACCTGGATTCAGATTTTCAAAATATGGCTAAAAAAGACTCTGATAAGCAAACACGTGCAAGAAATAATGGTTAAGTCCATTCTGGTTTTTTAAAAATAACCCTGCAACTCTTTTGAACTGAAATAAGTAAAAAAAAAAAATCTGAGACAATAAATATTGGAATTGCTCATTTTGAGACATTTCAGTATTTAATATGGATGTGTTTATTTTTATAATGGTTAAAATATTATATCAAAGTGATGTTTTGCTGTACTCAGAACACTATATTTATATGTTTAGATTTTGGTTCAACATCAAATATTAAACCAGTTGCTTGCGCAATTCTAGTGATAAGGCAATTTATTTTTTTTATGAAATCTCCTCTTCCTTATACAGAGAGCCACGGTTTCACAGAATCACAAAATCATGGAATCACAGAATAGTCAAGGTTGCAAGGGACGTCTGGAGGTCAATTCGTCCAACCCCCCCCGGTCAAGCAGGACCACCTAGAGCCAGTTGCCCAGGACCATGTCCAGACAGCTTCTGAATATCTCCAGGAATGGAAATTCCATAGTGACTGGGGTTGTTCCTCCCAAGGTGCAAGACTTTGCACTTCTCCTTGTTGAACTTCATGAGGTTCCTGTCAGCCCATTCTTCCAGCCTGACAAGGTCTCTCTGGATGGCAGCACGACCTTCTGGTGTATCTGCCACTCATCCTAGTTTTTTATCATCAGCAAACTTGCTAAGGATACAGTCTGTCCCATCATGTTAAATAGGACCGGATGCAGTATTGACCACTGGGGTACCCTGCTAGTTACTGGTCTCCAACTAGACTTGGTGGTGCTACCAATCACCACCCTCAGGGCCTGGCCATTCAGCCAATTTTCAGTCCACCCCACTGTCTGCTCAACCATCCCGTACATGAATGCCTTGCCTATGAGGATCTTACCGGGGACAGTATCAAATGCCTTACTGAAGTCCAGGTAGAATATACCCACTGCCCTCCCCTCATCTACCAGGCCAGACGTTTTTTTCCTACAAGTTTATCATGTTTGTCAAGCATGACTTCCCCTGAGTGAATGCACGCTGATTATTCCTGATGACTTTCTTGTCCTTCATGTGCCTGGAAATGTTTTTCCAGCCTTCACCTTCCCAGGGATGACCATCCTATACTTCCCTGGGTCCTCCTTCTTTCTCTTCCTGAAGATAGGCTTTCCTCCAGACTTTGGTCATTTCTTCTAGTCATCATGATTGACCAAAGATTATCGAGAGTGGCTTTGCAATGACAGCTCCCTCTTGCACTCTTGGGTGCACCATGTCAGGTCCTTATGTAAGTCCAATTTGCCTGAGTATTCCCTGGCCTGGTTCTTTTCCACTGAGCTTTTTCCTTTCTCCAGCCTTTCCCTCTGGTCTTTAGGACCTGGGATTCCTGAAGTCCAGTCTTGCCAGTAAAAAATGAGGCAAAGAATCATAGAATCTTCATGGTTGGAAAGGACCTTTGAGATCATCAAGTCCAACCATACACACCCCAAAAAAAACCCAAAAAATCCCCAAAGAAAACCCCACAAATAAACAACCTACAATCTCTGCCACTAGAGCATGCCCTGAAGTGCCAAATCTAGACGTTTCTTAAACACCTCTAGGGATGGTCACTCAACCACCTCCCTGGGCAGGCCATTGCAGTGCCTGACCACTCTTTCAGTGAAGTAATTCTTCCTACTATCTAATCTAAACCTCCCCTGCCACAGCTTCAGACCATTTCCTCTGGTCCTGTCATTATTCACCTGGGAGAAGAGGCCAACACCCACCTCTCTCCAACCTCCTTTCAGGTAGTTGTAGAGGACAATGAGGTCTCCCCTCAGCCTCCTCTTCTCTGAGCTAAACATGCCCAGCTCCCTCAGCCTCTCCTCATATGACTTGGGAGGTATTCAAGAAGGTATTCAGCCTTTGCCATGTCCTGTGTAACCAGGTCCCCCATCTTGTTGAGCAATAGGCCCACATTTTCCCTAGTCTTCCTTTTGTCAGTTATGTACTTACAGAAGCTCTACTTGTTGTCTTTGACATCCCTGGCTTGATTCAGTTCCAGATGGGCTTTAGCTTTCCTAGTCCATACCTGGACGATCGGACAATGTTTCTGTATTCCTTCCAGGTTACCTGTCCTTGCTTCCACCCTCTGAATTTTTCTGCCCTCTGTATGCTTTCACAACTTCACGTTAAGCTCTTTTGAAGCTCCAGCTCACAGTCTTCTAAAAAGCTGGCCTGATTTTTCAGCAGTGCTATCACTATCTACTGATGTACTTGGGAAATGAGGGTGATGCAGCACTTTTGAGAAAAACTAAAACAATTTACTAATGGTTTTAGTTTTGAATGAAAAACTAAAACCATTGAACTAAAACTAATGCGAAACTAAAACCATTCACTAATTCACCAACAATCACTACAGAGGAATTTAGGAACTCAAATTTTTCTTCTCTGATTTTTTTTACATAATCTTACAGCTGAATTCCATTAAGTCCAAATGACCACTTTTCCCATATCAGCTAAACTCTCACTGCCTTTAAGTACCAGTGGAACCATAGCTGCTTGAACTATATGTATCAGTCTGTATTTATTGTGATTTCTACTTTTATTGCGGTCTGTGAACTGTTTGTAAAAAAAAATACCTCACTTGCAAGCATCTGATCTCTTCTTCACAAGTCTTAGCTGTATGGTTCACATGAATACCTTTCAAGCTGCTGCATGGATATTTCATGAACAGCAAGAATACTTCACATTTATACACGTTTTTTACACTTTCAAAGAACGGAACCGACATTAATTAAGTAGGACAGAATTTTCAGAAGTGTCTAAAGGAATTAAATCCCGGGCTTCCCTTGAAATCAACTGGAGTAAGCAGTTAAACTCCTTGTGGGAATGTGGAAATCTCATTTGCAATCGTAACAAGGCCTCAGTGATGATAACTAGCACTCACCCTTTTAGATACAAGCTGCTTGAAATACACAGTTAAGTAAATGCCCCAGGATCACACATTCAGTAAGTGGCACTGTCAGCAGTTGAGCTTGAAAGGCTTTTCTCTAGCTGTAAGCATGAGAGCCAGGTTACATGTGCTGCTTGAGCAGGTGATCTCACACCCATTAAAAGATGGGGAAAAGGTATTTGCCAAGGCTGAGGCGAACCTTACTTGGATGTTCTGAAGAAAAAGGGGAGGCGCTGCTTGGCGGTCATGTGAAATTTCTACACCTTATTTCAGAAAAATACATCTCAAACCAACAGTGATTGAAATCGAAAGAAAATTGAGGTTAGACAAATAGGTTAAAAATTCAACACAAAGCAAAGCATGTCAGGTTCGCCTAACAGCAAAATGTATTTTTCATTTGTTTTTGTTTAGCAGTGTTGCCAAACAATCTGAAAAACATTTTTTGACTCAGCTGTACGTAGTATTTCCCCACTCCAATTTTTCATTTCACCAAACATGAAAAACATTATTTCACTGTGCTTTATTTGACATTAAACTGAGCTACTTCAGTAGGGGTGACTTTATTATTAAAGATTGTTTAAAAATTACAGCTCCTTTGTAATATAGGGACTACATGCTAGTGAGACAAATCTAAGTCACTTTTTCCTCCATCTTTTTTTCTTTTTTGAGATGCCTGTCTCTAGCATAATTTACTAGCTAGTTCTAAAATGTAATTTATATCACTCAAATGGGTCTGAATTACATTGTACTTAGAGAGGAAGAATGAAATGGGAAATGCAAATTCCAGTTCATGTAAGTTTTTAAAAAGTGAACAATAATCCTTCAGAGACTCTGGATTTGACAAAAAAATTGTATGAATGATGTATGCTCAGAAAAAGCAATGCTGATAAGGACCCCGATCCTGATAGGTCTTGAGCGTGTGAACAGTGTGAGCCTGATTTTTATTTATTCTTTCACTCCACTTCACACACAAATGGAGGGAAAAGTGGAGAGGGTGACTCTAAACCACCATTTTGCTCCCTATATTTCAGGCCTACATATGAGAGATTCACGTGAAAGCAACATCTTTCCAGCTAGCATTTCCATAACATCTTTTCCGATTCCTCAGTGGCTCTTACTGAATCTCTGATCTTGGGGCATTTACTTTACTGTGCATTCCATGCACCAAACTTAGTTATAGAGGGACCTCACATGGCCATGGTCCCAGTCAGCCCCTGATGTTGGAATCACATCCTCTGGACATCTCCCATGAGATATGCATAACAGACACCTTCTTCATCCAGAGCTTGGCACCCAGCGTGTACCACTCTGTTTTAAGACTCTTTTTGAGCTATAAAAATGACCTTTGTGCAGTTAAAGATGAGGTTCAGACACACTAATATCATTATAACAAGAAGGTAATGACTGCAAGTTATGTTAGATCAGTATTTCCTGAAACTGCTACAGCCAATCAACAAGGCACTAAAAAAAACTCCTGCTGGGATTCTGGACAAAATTTTCATCCCTCCATATTCAAGAAGGACTGGAAGAGAAGTCAAGACATTCAGAAAAAGAAACCTAACTGCTAGATAAAAACAGCTTACCTTGTTCATCACGGAAAAACAGAAGTTTAGGGATTTTTGATGGCTTTCCTTCCATAAATAAATCAGAAAAGAAACAAAGAATTTTTTATGCCAAATGGAAGTTGTCCACCTGACTGGAACCAACTTTTGCCAAAAATTGTGAAGATGTAGTAGGTATGAAGATTGTAGTATGAAGAATTTATGAGGAACCTTTCAAAAGAAGATGTGAAAGCAAAAGCTCACTGTCCACCACTTCTAGAAAAGGAATATTTGACATGGCATGGCAGCCTGTGGTTCCAGGAAATAAGAGAAGATGACCTAGAAGATCTATTCTTGTCTGTTACTGATATCATTAAAAAATAAAATTGAGAGAATAGTAAGACATCTTTCCTTGCTTGTATTTTTTTCGGAGGGTAACTGAGTGTACCATTTGGGGTTGTTTCCTCCTAACTCTACAAAGCACACTGTATTTGTGTGCTTTGAAAGTCAAAGGCTCTTTGCTATGACATAAAATGGGAACATCTCACAAATTGTTAGCGCTGAGATTTGCATACATCATTACCACACTTTGTAATTATTTCTGGATCTGTTTGCATAATGAAAAAGGGAATAGTTTCTTCTCAGTAACAGTAAATATGAAAATGTGCCTGTAAGTCATCCATGGGGAAGGGGCTTTAATTGTTTTGTTCTAAAGCCTAAAAGTTGAAATTTCAGACATAGCTAAATAAAAAAATAGGATGAAAAACTAAACAAGATCAGAATATAACACGGATCCTCTTCAGGGACATCCAGAATTTATACTGGAGTAAATTTATCATTACCAGTCCTTCCACCTCTAATTTACTGACAGATAAGTGAAAAAAAGTACGGAGACCTTTATCTTTTCGGGTGAAATGTCTAAATGACTACATAAGCAACTTGGTGATCTCTCAGGAAAGTAGATGCTCCTGTTCCGTTTGCTTTTGGTTTACTACTAATGGGACATGTCTGAGCTGAAAAGGTTGTGAAGATTTGTGCATTGTAGTGACACTTTATCCTAGCCTCACTTAGAGGGAAGAAACCTTTTATTGATCGCATATCTGTCTTGTTTAAAGGCCGTCAGCCAGAACATCAGACACACTCCCAGGTTTTAATAGCAGGAAATTCATTTGTTGGTGTTTGGAAGAAATTAGATACAACGCGGCAGAAATCAGAATATAAAATATTAATTATATAAAACCTTCAAATGCATTTGATTTTTTTTTTCACACTCAGCACCTAAAAACCTAGAATAGATAGACTCACACTTGTGGTGCCGTTGTGGGAGCCAGAGACTGTGAGCTCGGTTCCCACGCCAGGCAGAGGATTTTCATGTGATATTGAGCAAATCACTCCAGAAATAGTTAAGACTCATAGCACACTGTCATGCCATATGTAGATGAACCAGCTCTGAACAAGCTTGTGTGTCCAGACCAATTCCATGCAAAGGCAGTAGCCTGAGTGGTGAAAGGACAGCAGTGACGGTACACTTCCACTAAGTAAGCTGATCTCCCAGTGAAGCTGTGTAGCCCAAGTGAACCATTTTACTAATACGACTATACACCTTCCAAATTTTGGAACTAACTAAGGAAAAAGCATGGCATGCTGCAGAAAGTGAGGTCCTTATGGTTTTGTGACTTGCCAGCTGCCACCTCCTTCACAGGATGGTTTTGTAGGTAGGTGTCCGTAAGGTTGGCAATGATTGAGTACCATGATGTAAGAAGATCATTTAAATAGACAGGAGAAGTGCTGGACCACAGGACCTCAGAAACCCCCACAATTCTCTACTTATAAGCTACTGCCCATTATCACCTGTCTTCTGTTATCACCTGGATTGCAAATTGCTTCCTCTTCAAAACAAAATGGTTGACAAATTAGCGCATTGTCCCTATGGTTACAGCTGATAAGAGGTTTTTTCCCCTCATTACATTGTGTCATAGACCAACTAGGAAAGATGGAAAGAGAGCTGCTTGGATGAGAAGGATATTTATTCGACCTACATAACCAAAAAATTCAGAAAACTCTTAATTTACAAAACTGCAAACAAAAGGGTGGAAAGGATGGTCAAAATTCAGCTAAGGAAAGGCATCAGGAATGTTAACAGATGCATCTCAGCTACGCAATAGAGAATGTCAGAATGAACCCCAGAGACGCTAAACAATTGATAAAAATAGCTCCGGTAATAGCAGCAACAGACTTTCCATTTAGTGGTACAAACATTTTGGGTACGCAGTTGAAAGACTTTTACAGCCCGGTGTTTGCCATCAGGGAAAGCACACAACCAGGAGCAGTTATATTTTTATATTTCTGTTTCAGAACAGTTGTATGCAAATGTGAAACCATATTTCCTGCCCACAGAGAGAACACATCTCGGCCTTCTGTGTCTGTCACTCTTTCTTCTTGTTTTGACTGAGTTCTGGTCACAGTAAATGCAGTCCAAATCATCTTTCCCTATCCTGCGCCTTTGAAAATGCCAACTTTTACATAAGGAAAGACTGCACGATGCAAGTATATGAAATAAATTGTACCTGCATAGTCCTCAAAGTTAAATAAGCAATATCAAACAAGACAAGATTAGGATATGGCTCAAACATTGACCTGGGATCATCCATAAAGCTTAAATGTCAGGGTGCTTCTAGCATTTTTTTTTTGACTCAAGCTACATAACTTTCCTGTAGACAATACATAGGAATGGTCAGGGAATAGCAGAGAGACCATTCCCAACTGGCAGTTTGGTCAAGACCACCTTGTTTTGGAGGGAAAGAGATTCATCCACATGGAAACAAATCAGGCCGAGGCAGCTGACTGGAGGGTCAGAGCATGATCTTGACCCTGGCTGCTAGTACCCACGTAGCCATTGAGGATAATGCCCCGATGTTACAGACCCATGGCTTCGAATGGATGACAGACTTTAGGTGATTCTGGATCTATAGCACCTACAAAAATTAAAGCTTCTCAGGTTATCCGTTTTTGACTTTGTTCTTCAATGGTATTCATAGATTTCCCATTAACTTAGTCTTATAGGATGACCAGAGAGTGGTGAACACAACATCTATGCCCTGACCACATATTCAGATGTGATCCTAGTGAGCAATAGTCATGAAAAGGAAGGTCCAGTAAGGAAGAAGAATGACACATTATGGAGGTGCCTATATCTCTTCATTAGCTACGGAAGAAGCCTAGAGCCATGTTTAGTCTAAATGGACTAATATTTGTATGTTAAAAGTGAGATGAGATGCATCTCATACCACTTTGATGTGCATACTTAGGCTTAGTCTTCACTGGAAAGTAGTCCATGAAAAATTCCACCAGAAATCTTGATTTATCAATATTTCTGAACAGACAAGAGAATGCATAGAAAGTGAGAGAAAGAAAAAAAAAAGGGGGGAAAAAAGGGAAGTGATTAAATTATTAGCTCCTTCTCTGTGGAAAGCAAAAATGTTCTGCCTATCGGAGGCTCAAGGGTTGGTGTAACACCTGTGCTATACTCCATATTAAGGAAAACTGCAGAAGTTTCATTAAATTTCTCTTCTCAGTTCTGTAAAGAAAGGTCTATTTAAAAGATCTAAGTAGGGGCTGCAGCCAGACTGTACCATATTGTGATTTCTTCAGGTCTTCTAGCTAAGCAGACAAGAAACAAGAATACAAACAAATAGAGAAAGATAGCACAAGGAAAGAAACTGTTGCAGGAAAGCAAGAAGTATATTTAAAAAGGAGATGTAAGGAGAGTGAGGAGGAGGGAATAAAACAGGAAACTGGAATAATCTAGCCTCAAAAGCAGACGTGACAGACACAGAAATCATTCTACCAATTAAAAAATAATTAGATTCTCCATGCAATTTTCTTTTTTCTGAGACAAATGTTGCTGGTTTAGTGCAAAGCCTCCTGATAAACAGAAATAGCAGTAGTTATTACAACTAATTGCTATAATAAATGTATAACTAAGAGTATTACCATTCTTATATGTTGAGGATTATTCTATTTGTGTATACAAAAGAAAAAAATCAAAGGGAAAATAACATTAAAATAGCGAATCTACTGAAAATCCATAATGTGAGAGAACATAAATATTGTCTAATCCATTGTTATACCTAAAGCACCAGTACACGTGTTACATGTAATTAAACACCATTTTATAATCCTAACAAGCTGTAAAAAAATACAGATTCTTGTATGAAATTCCTTTGAGACAAGTTGAGGACAGTTAAAAATAATTTTAAAAAACATAATACCTATTTTTTACTTTTAAATGCATTTCTGCTAGGAGGCAACACATTGGTTTGAAATGTCTCTTGCATGTACAAATCAATAGGAGAGTCACAGAGTGTAATCTTCACCTGGTACAAGTTGCTATGCACAATAATCCCAGTTTATATCAGCCAAGGATCATCCCATGGTTTGGTTTTAACTCACAAAGAAAATGTTCAAATTTTATTTGAGGCATAACTGTTCTCTTTGGAAATCTTTTATCCAGACAAGCCAGTTTGGAGCATCATAATATTCTTTCTCATGAAGTTTTTAATACTTCCTGCTTTCAGTGTGGTCAGGAGCAAATATTGCAAAAAGTGGAGTTTCTCTTTGGAGATTGACGATTTGAATTACAATCAAAACTGCAGAAGAGAGGAAGAAAAACATAACTTGGGAGGAATTGCCTATCTGACAGTCTGACTATCAAGTACAGATGTCTTTTATTTTTCTTCTAGAAAATGAGTGTGCTTTACATGAAAACCAATAAGATAATAAATTCAGATGCCCTTTTTCCAGCCACACGTATATTACTAATAGAAAGCAATACGTATAAAAACACTAGAATCCCACCCAGAACAGAACTTCATTGTGAAGTGTTTTGTAAAACATTACATGTACATAGTACCGTACATATATAATGTACATATATATAATGTACATATATATAATACCACCTAGCTCTCAGAAAAATCTCTCCAGTAATTGTCCTCATTGCACTTAAATAGCGGAGTAGCATCATTGTACCCATTTTCCAGATAGCAAAAATCAAAGACAGGATGGGAAAAGTGTTCCATTAAACTTGTTGAATTGTTAGAATTGAAGTCCTCAGCTCCTGACACATTACAGTGTTCCCCAAACAGGGACACAACCTGGGCAGAGGGCTGCCCAGACAAGACCAAAGTGGATTGCGGAGGGCAGGGATTTATTGTAGCATCCTTCTCTCGGGTAGGTAAGGCTGCACTTCTCACAACAGATGTAGGGGTCACTCTTGAGGAAGAAGCTTTTCTGCTGTCTTTCCCAGCGCAGGCCATGGCTCAGTTTCATTTCAAAACACAGGACTTAGAGGTGACTGTAGCATCCCTTTCTAAGACAGCAGCCAACAGTTAGAGAACCTCCTCTGGAAATAGAAGATTTGGGTTTAATGTCAATTTCTGCCTGAGGCTGTTGAAATCATCATCCAGGAGAGCACTGGAAATCCTGAGCTACCTGCCGGGTCCTTGGTCTAGAGACTCTCCCTGTGATTCAGTCAGTAACAGTTAACATCAGTACAATGAAAAACCCGAGACAAAAGCCCAATGTCTCTCCCAGGGGTGCCTTATCCAGAGGGTTAGTGAGTCAGTTACCCATCTGAGATCCTTCGGTGTGACTCGGGGTACCCAGAGGGACATCAGAGTTCAGCTGCCAGTGTCAGGAGGCAGCTGAATGGGCTTCCCAGGATTGAAATTTGGAACATACGCAGCTGAATACTGCTTGGAAGCCTTATTTCTGGTACCTGAATTGCGGTTTGAATCTGACCTTTTATTTAACAGGTATGACACCGTTCATCTCTGCGCTTTGTTCTAACTGTCAGGAGGAGTTAACTGCAATCCATATGCTAAAGTTCACTTCTACAGAATCAAAATCTAATTATAACTCTGAAATTTGGTTCATCCCATTATCAGAGAACAGAGGCCTTACAGAGCCAATGAAAGAGGAACATATTTTCAGCAAATCCCTTTTCCCTTGTTGCTCACAAATGGAAGGTAGCTGCTATACGTATTGATTAGAGGATTTCCTGAAGTTTCTCTAACACTGGGTTTCTTCTAGAGTGTGGACATTAAAATAAAATGGGGTCTTTTGGAGCGACTGATTTGTTATCCATTAATTTTCATGCCAGACTTGTGTGCATAAAACCTTTTAGCTACTGCTCCTGCAAATGTCTCAGATGACAGTAAAATACCAACAGACAGTTCTTCTCCATAGGGTTTGATGCAGCCTCACAGTAACACCTATTAATACCATGTGCTTCTCCAGCATCTTTTCTTCAGAAACTTCAAAGAACCAGCTGGCTCTGGCCAGGCCTGTGAGATCAGTGAGGGATTTATACAGGACACGAGCATATGCTGGGGAAAGCAACGAACATGAAAGAACAACGCAACATCAGGCAACAGCTTACAACAAGGTCTAAAAAAAAATAGGTTATCCTGACGAACTGGGAAAAAGCACTCAACGCAGCCTTTGAGCCTTCCCGTGAAAGACAAGGGATTTGTACTCCATGAGGTAAGTTAGTATAATGCCTTTGAATTCCAATTATTTCGGTGAAACAGTAGCAGCAGTCCAGCAGTGCTCCTCAGATGTAAACGAAGGCTGAATGTTTCTCACAATTGAATTATGCAGGTGCGACTGAGAGAAGAGTATGACCTGTAAATGTTTTATTGCTGTTATTGACTCATGAGCCAGGAACATCATATTTTGGGTCTTAGCTTCCACAGTGAGTCTACAGTGGCAGTGGTTAGAAAAATGATCATTTTGCTTGTCTGTTGACCAGATCTGACATAACGTCAATAAGACAAAGTAAGCAGGGCACCCTGCAGTGCTATTCCCTTCTCTGCAGACTCACTTTTCAGCACACGCATTTTAGACATGCTTTGTGTTCTGGTTCGTTCCAATCAGCCGCGGCATCTCAAACTACAAATGGTGCCTTGCAAGTATTTTCCCAATAAATGCAAGAAATGGGAATCACAGTCATGAAAATCTGAATAGATTTGATCTGATTGCATTTCACCACTTATCTTACAATTCAAAAAAGAATTCATATTAGTGATACCTGAATAACTGCCCAACCTCTGGGGACATCAGTCCGAAGGAGCTGGTTTCAACAGTTAACGCTTGACCTGAAGAACTGGAAAAAAGTCTAAACTCTTCCGGAACACAGGGAGGAACACTCAAAACTGGAAATTAAATGGGACATACTTCTACCTAAGCATAGTGCCACAGATTAGCTGCTTTCCATCTGCAGACTCACTCCATTGTGTGATTCCATCCATTATTTGTGACTTCTCAACAGAGGCCTTTTCGGCAAACCTTAGTGAAAGACATAACAGTATTCCAGAAAATATATGACCATGATAGCCCTATGAGAGGACAGATGGACAAGCAATCGACCTGTCATGTCTTATTGATGAAATGCAATGCTTTGAATTCTGATCACCTTTTTCTCCACAGTCATCAGAGGACCTACTGGGATCTATTCCCTACTGGACTTATGAGTAGAGCAACACTGACCTTGGTGGACCTGCACCAAGTCATGCAATCAAAATTCTGGATCACTGCAGTGAATTTTATTACCTGAAGAGAAGGAAAATTATCTTTTTGCTTGTGACCAAATTACACATGAAGTAATCATCTTCATTTCATAACACAGAAAAAGCAGCGTTTTGGCCTATATTATTGTTGTCAGCAGCATTAACCACAAAAGAAATATCAAAAGTACTACAACAGAAGAACCAAAAGTACTCATATGCAAAGGAAGAAAAAAAAAAAAAACAAAACCCCAAAATGAATCTGGGATCACTTCACTCTCTTAAACTAAAATGGGGGGGGGGAAATAGTGTAAATAATTTGACAGAAATCCAATCTCCTGACAGCTGAGTAAGGATTATTTTTTTAATTTTAGTATAGAAACACAGGAGTGAGACCAGTAATAATGGACAAAATAGTCAAAGCTTTTCATATGTGGATTTTATTCATACGGGATTTTCTGAGGAAAATAACCCGAGATTACTGTGAATAAATTGGCAAGTGTGCTAAAACAGATTAAAATCTGTAAAACCAAAAAAAATCAGCTACACTAAAAGGTATTAATGAACAGTATACTTCTGTGGTCCTTAATCCAAATGCGGTCACCCAAAATTAGTAAAAACATATGTGAAATTACAAAATTTACCATGGGGCAAAATAAATGGCAATAGACAGAGCATAAATAGAGGTGTCACAAAGGTTGGAATTGCTTAGCTTGATGAGAAGAGGAAATTAGGAGCCTTACTGTGAAAATTACAAAGGACATGGTGCACAGGGAATACCACTGTTAAATTAAATTGGAAGTGAGTTTAGAGTGAAAAGAATATACATCTGTATGCAATCCGTATTCAGCAATTTGGGTTTTATCGTTGAAGGAGGTATTTGATTTAAATACTGTGGCAGAAATTCTAAAGGGTTGGATAATTTTATGACCACTAATAACATTTGTCATTATCTATGTTGCCATTATGATAAGGATAATCAACTCTCATGCTATGGAGCATAAAGTTATCACCTGTGGGGATCAGGGAATTTTTTTTCCTAGCTATTAGGTGTCTAGTATGACTTTTCTCATTTGTTTTTCCTAGTCAGTCTAGTGAAGTATCCTCCAACCCACATAGGTCAATTCTTGCTGCTTCAAAGAGACCTTATTAGGCTGTGCAGGGGTGATGCTTGGTTGGGTGAGTCTTATCCTGCTAGAGTGTAAACCCTTCTTCTGGAGGTGAGGGAGGTTCTTTTACTGTAAATCGAAGAACGAATAAAAGGGTATTGCCAAATTAATTTAGCAGAGTAGCTAATACCTTGTCTGTATGCATTCATTTAACAGACTAAATGGGTCTCAGGGTCTGCGTGGGGCTGGGGGACTATCTGTAGACAGTATTGATCAGTTTCTGTTCCTTCAGGAGGATCACCTTAATTGGACAGGAGAAATTTGTTTTGAATCAATATCTTACTGACAATCAGAGTTTGATGGTGGAAAGATAATTTGAACTGGCAAAAGCTTCAGGCATTATTTTGATAACATGTTTGATGGCAGCACCTCAGGAACTGTGAAGAAGTGAAAACATGGAAGTTGAGGAAGAGGTGGTGTTAAATATTTCACCACCCCTTTCTGAGTCCCTCCTACTTTATAATACAAGGAGTTTTATATCAAATCCTTGCTTTATTACCGCTGATTCAGTATAATCTGTGGTTAGTAGAATTCTGGCCTTATCATTTCTTGGCAATTAAGCTAATGTGAAACCTGTAAATTTTTTTAAATTTTCTGTAATTTTTTTGGACCTGTAGCTGACAGTCTGTTTATTTTTGAAGTTTGATAATTTGAGATGGAAGGAACTGGTTTCCAAAAATTCAAATTTTTGAAGTGCTTACATCTAAAGCGTAGACTGTGAATTTACAAGAGCAAAAGGCTATTTTCCAGTTCCCTTTTTAAATGTGTTTATTTAAGATGATAGAAATTAATTTAAATTCATTTTTAAAAGAAAAAAAAAAAGCCTAATGAGAGAAGGCTTGCCTTCAACAAAGACTAAACTGTTAATTTCTCTGCGCCACTGAATATTCTATAGTTGCAGCAATAAAGCCTCACTGCACGGGTCTTGATTCTGACATTCCTGTTATGCATCTGTGGAAGGACTAAACTCAACTCCAGGTTCATATGGTAAGAGAGTAAAACCTGGAACATATGTAACTCATCCTTTCTTACATTACAGCCAGACTCAGTAGCCTGGAGGCCAAAACTTGGTAGGACACATTTGGTTTGTGATTATTTCATCTTGTGACCAATATTCAAATAATTATTTGTGTATTTAATGTGGCTTCCGGATTAGAGAGGTAAGCTGCATCTTGCAGGGAGGATTTGGTTTATTTGCCTACACGTAGCACATCCATCTCAGCCTTCAGCTATCACATGTGTCTCCCTGTAGGTCCTGTGTCATCCCTGTCAACCCCATGTGGGTGCTGTGGGTAGCCTGTGGACTCCCAAATCCCAGCAGAGACACAAAACTAAGTGTTTCAGAGAGAGAACAAGAACCAGTTTGCACCCCAGGCTTCAGCCTAATGGCTCAAAGTCACGTACATCTTTTTACTAACTGAAATGGTTATTAGTTCTAGGACAGCTACTGCACCCACAAAGACCACGGTGCCTGAGTGGAAAAATATATCTACTCCTTGCAAACAAGCCCTGCAAGAGACGCTACTTGCTAGCTCTTAGATCTGGGCAGAAGAAGGACATATGAACTTCGAATAAAGATTTACTTATGGAAAATAATAAAAGCTAACACAAAGCCAAGGTTAACTGAAACATATAATTAAAGTTCACATTTGCTTTAATAAAATACAATATTGACTTTGCTCTTTAAAGTAGATTAGGTTGTTGACATTACAGCAGTACAATAAACAAACCACTAAGCTTTTTACTAGCAGAACAGAAAATTAAAGCTGGTTATGACAAGCCAAATAAAATGAGTTTATTCAGGACTGTATAAATCATCAATAAGAATTCCTAATCACTCGCCTCCAAAAAGCTAGATTATTTGATCTGCAACAAAACTAGGGCTGTGTCAGCAAGTTGGATGCAAATCAAACAACATTCAGACATCTCAAAAATTCTGAAAGTATGTGTCTGGAATACAAATGAAGGCCAGAAATTCAGTGAGGCCTTCTTAGGGTAGTGGAAAAATAAATTAAAGCTGTTTTTTACACTGAGATGTGGTTCTTGAAACAGGAGTCTCTCATCAGCATGATGTATCACAGGTAAAACATCCCTGGTTTTCTAGTCTTATTTTCTATGTATATTTTTACAAAGACGTTTCTTTGTTTGATGCCTACGTTTTATACACACTAAAAGCTACACAAAGCTAAACTGTTTGTTTTGATCTTTATCATATTGTATTACCTTTTAATAAAAAACCACACGGTTCCTGAAAAAGTCTACTACAATTTAAGGTTTGCCAGGCACAATAGCACTCTTTGATGCATGTATTTTATATACAAAGTCTTATTGTAATGCTTGTGACCAATGAAGATGTTCACTCAGGCATGGAGTAAATTTGTGAACTATTAATATTTTATTATCTGTTTCCCTAAATCATAGTCTACTCCTGCCTCAATAAAATGCTTTTTCCAGGTTTTTCATACCATATAAATAAAGAGTAAAATAAAAATAACAATAAAATACGTAACAAGAAGATTCCAAGATAACTCCAAAAATTATAATGCAGAATTCAGATGTAGCAGGAACTTCTTCGCATTTACCTGAACATGGATCTGGTGAAAGTTGTTCATAATTCGTGATAAAAGCTGAGAAGTGCATCTGTTTGCAAAAGAGTCCTCATTTTTTACGATGCAAGAATTTATTTTGAAAGTACCAAGCTTAAACATTTGCTTAAAGCTTTCTCTATTTCGGACTGCATTTCAGCATTTGCTCCTTGCTTTCTGATTTAGAAAAAAGGACGGTCTATAAGGAGGGAAAATCTTGAAGACATCATGATGCCGTAGTCTTCCTCACCACTCCTGTGATTCTGAATAGGATACGAATGAAGGACACATGGGAGGGGATCAAAGCTTCCCAGACTTCTACTGCTTATTGACTCCTTTCCATGTTACTATGGCAGAGCTGCAAATAAAGCAGAAGTTTGGCCAGATGATCTCTTGACTATAATATACAGAGGGTGTTGACCAAATCTTGGATGAAGAACAGAAATAAGGCACAGAGGTAACATGGAAGATTAAACATTGCTAAAAGAAGATTGTGTCAGATTAGCCTGCTAGATTCTTTTGCTTTTCTAAGCAAAAAAAGAGTGAAGATTTGGACTTTGGTGAATCCTTTGATTTAGTACAGCAAGAAATATTATTTTCGCTGGAGAAGGTAGAAATTGTAAAGAGGTTAGAGTACAGGTGAAAGTGCAAATAACAATTAGTTGTGTAAATGGCAATTAGTTGTCCATGAAAGGGGAACTGTTCATCTGGAGGAGGTTACCAGTAGAGTTCATTACAGTTTAAACTTGAGCCCTCCTTAAAATGATCATTATTGATCATAGCATAAAAGTGGGAATGTGATAATAGCTCAGAGCTGGAAGACATCTTTTGTTCAGAGCAAAAGCATATCTCACAGAAAGAGAACCTGAATGCTGCAAAGAACTGAACTGATCAGAACTTTTGCTGTGAGCTGAGGGGTTATCACACGAGGCAAAGGACACAGCTGCGGCTGTGAATTGCTGGTGTGATGTTACCGTACAACCAGACAGAGGGCATCCAAGAGTGAATCACCTGAAGAATTGCCTGTAGAGAAAGTACGTTTATACCATTCTAAAAGTGCTTGCTGAGAACTCATCTAGCATCCAAGAAAATGCAATTACTTTTGACGATATGGGATCAGGGCTAATAAATTCATTGAAAGTAGGGAGACCTCCTTCTCATGACAGGAGATTAAAGGACCTAATTTTGTTCACCTTAGCAGACAAAAAGCTGACCACGGATGTAAATATCAGTGAAGGGACAGAACAATCACTTCAAGAGAAAGCAGGAATAAACAGGCCTTGAATATGCCTGAAAACAGAAGGATTCTAAGCATTGTGTTCTGGGACGGTCTTTTGTCAGAGCAATGGGGACATGGGACTTCACTGAGGCAAAAGGGGGTCCTGACGAGAGATCACATCCCGTGTCTGCCCACCACATCATGGAGATGGTGCTGATGATTCAGAAGAGCTCTTAATTATAGAAAAAAATTAAGGAAAACTTGTCAGGCTACAATGGCAGCCATCAAGTAATTCCAGCGGTAGGTGGTAAATTGGAAGAGATGAGCATATTCCCACAGTACAACAAAAAAAAACCAAAAAAAAAAAAGAGATTTATGCATTTTCTTAGTTTACTCTCTTGGGAATAAGGTCAGGGGAGTCGAACACACACAGTGGATGGTGGAATCCGAACTTGCTTATTGTATTCCTGTATTTCATCCTCTGTTCTGAGTACAATTCCAAGATTAAATATAGGCTTCTCTGAGTCCAACCAATGCTCCTGTGGCCTTTTAAAATCTGTAAAATCTGTCTCTGGAGAGATACCCATTCAATCTAACTCACTATGCAGCCTTGTCTTTTAGTATCTGGCTTGAAAGAGCTTACATTAGAGTTTGGGTACAGATTCAAAAGACAGAAAAATCTGTAGAAATTGTCCTATTATAACAGAAAAGAGAATGAAACAAGTTAGCTCAATGACTTTGCTGAAGTTAATTACCCAAAGAAATAAATTGAGAGAAGCTGCATTGTTTAGTTCTTGAATTAAACAATAGTCCTATCCCTTGGAAACTATTTTTAGCACTTTAGCAAATCCTATATACAGAGGGTTAGAGAATATACTTAAAGGGGGGGGGGGGGGGGAAGACCAGCATATCCCACTGTGAGAGAAATTTGTTTCCATCATTCAGTACTGCTATTTTCTTAAAATGTTGTTGGGTCTGATGTGGAGACTGGCATGAAAATGCAAGTCAAAATATGTAGGGGTTTCAAATATGCGTTAGATATTGTTTTGGGCTGATTTCTTTTGACATCCAGCTGTGTTTGCATTTGGGAGCAATGTTTGAAATCAAGGGTCATCTCTGCAGGCAACTGTGCTGGGAAAAATTAACCGGCACAGTAAAACGTGAGGGTTTGAGTGAAATACCATTCACAGCTGAATGGGAATACTTTAGACTGGTTACAACAGTGGGGAAGAGTGTCATAATCTGAAAATATTTCTTAACAGAACATATGACAAAGGGACTGTTTTCCTTAGGATATGAATGAGTAATAAATTTATATGCTTCCCCCACACTCCCATTTCAACAAAATCCAGATACAGCAGGGCACTGGCTGGGGAGGATTACTCTAAAAATATGAACTTCTTCACCTTAAGCCCCCAGTGCTCCAAAGACACATCAGCTTGACTTTTCTCATTGCTTATAGGATTTACGGAATGCTAGGAATTTAGATGGTTGCTCACAGGAGAAAAGACTAAATTTTGTCTAGGGTTCAGATATGAATAAGAAAAGCTTTGGGACCCAAACTCTAATAGAATTCAATTCAAACTGCTATGGCATGAATTGAAAGTGGGTGCATAGGTCCATATTGGCCTTCTGATTTCCATACAAACAAATGTCATAGAATCATAGAATCATAGAATTGCTGAGGTTGGAAGGGACCTTTAAGATCATCAAGTCCAACCATTAACTACCCTGACAAAAAACACGTCCCTAAGTACCACATCTACCCTTTTTTTAAACACCTCCAGGGATGGTAAATCCACCACCTCCCTGGGCAGCCTATTCCAATATTTAATAGCCCTTTCAGTGAAAAATGTTTCCTAATATCCAATCTAAACCTCCCCTGACATAACTTGAACCCGTTTCTTCTTGTCCTATCACTTGTCACCAGGGAGAAGAGGTCAGCCCCCATCTCTCTACAACCTCCTTTCAGGGAGTTGTGGAGAACAATAAGGTCTCCCCTCAGCCTCCTCTTCTCCAGGCTAAACAACCCCAGCTCCCTCAGTCGTTCTTCATAAGGTTTGTCCTCCAGACCCCTCACCAGCTTTGTAGCCCTTCTCTGGACACGCTCCAACACCTCAATGTCCCTCTTGTAGCGAGGGGCCCAAAACTGAACGCAGTACTCGAGGTGGGGCCTCACCAGTGCTGAGTACAGGGTGATGATCACTTCCCTGGTCCGGCTCACCACACTGTTCCTGATACAGGCTAGGATGCTGTTGCCCTTCTTGGCCACCTGGGCACACTGCTGGCTCATATTCAGCCAGCTGTCCACCAGCACCCCCAGGTCCTTTTCTGCAGGGCAGCTTTCGAGCCACTCTGCCCCAATCCTGTAGCGCTGCATGGGGTTGGTGTGACCCAAGTGCAGGACCCGGCACTTGGCCTTGTTGAACCTCATACCATTGGCCTCAGCCCATCAGTCCAGCCTGTCCAGATCCCTCTGCAGAGCCAACCTACCCTCAAGCAGATCAACACGCCCACCCAGTTTAGTGTCATCTGCAAACTTACTGAGGGTGAATTTGATACCCTCATCCAGATCATTGATAAAGATATTAAAGAGAACCGGCCCCAGCACCGAGCCCTGGGGGACACCACTTGTGACCAGACACCAACTGGATTTAACTCCATTTACCACCACTCTCTGGGCACGGCCGTCCAGCCAGTTTTTTACCCAGCGAAGAGTACACCTGTCCAGGCCATGAGCAGCCAGTTTCTCCAGGAGAATGCTGTGGGAAACAGTGTCAAAAGCTTTGCAAAAATCCAAGTAGATAACATCCACAGCTTTTCCCTCATCCACTAAGTGGGTCACCTTATCGTAGAAGGATATTAGGTTTGATAGGCATGACCTGCCCTTCACAAACCCATGCTGACTGGGCCTGATCACCCTGTTCTCCTGCATGTGCCGTGTAATGGCACTGAGGAGGATCTGTTCCATGACCTTCCCAGGCACCGAGGTCAGACTGACTGGCCTGTAGTTCCCCAGATCCTCCTTCCGGCCCTTCTTGTGGATGGGTGTCACACTTGCTAACCTCCAGTCAGCTGGGACCTCCCCGGTTGTCCAGGACTGCTCATAAATGATGCAAAGTGGCCTGGTGAGCACTTCCGCCAGCTCTTTCAATACCCTTGGGTGGATCCCATCCGGCCCCATAGATTTGTGCACCTCCAGGTGCTGAAGCAGGTCCCTCACCATTTCCCTTTGGATTACAGGGGCTTCATTCTGCTCCCCATCCCTGTCTTCTAGCTCAGGGGTCTGGGTACTCAGGGAACAACCGGTCCTACTGCTGAAGACTGAGGCAAAGTCCAGTGCTCAATGTCTTAGCAAACCCAAATTCAGCCAAAGAAACAACCAGTGTGAACTTCTGCTATATCTTGTCTGTGACTTCTGACAAGCAGGGCCTTCCAGCTGCTCTTCCCTACCTTTTTTCTTTCTTTCTTTCCCTACAGCAAAGGAAGAGCATCACTGCCGAGCACTGACTCTGTATTCTCCCTGTGCCCATCAGGACCGCTGAGCCAGCATGACGTTTGGTGGTAATTCACTACAGCTGTAGGTCAGCAGCAAACAACCACTCCAGAGGCAAGAGGAAAACAGAGATGAATTGTTTCTGTGATCAGCTGCCTTCTGGAACTAGTCTTCATGCAATGCAGCCTCCTGTGCTGCTAGTGCCTACAGGCATACTCTAACCCCTAAACAGATGGCTGAATTTGCAAGCTGCTGCGGATTATCTGTTTGCAGGTGTATGTGTGAAGAAGGAGGTTACAGTGGGTTTGATCTCTGTATATTGTAATGAAAATGAAAGCATGCTTCTTATTTTGTGATTGTATGAGAAAGTCACACTTTGAACTTTCCTTGTTGGCAGTAAAGGTAATGACAAGTCAGAGATTATTTGTCTTCACACCCCTGGTGTGGAAATGACTAGAGCAGGTCACACCCAAAGACTGTTTACTCCTGATGCCTGCGTCCTGCAGAGACCATAATTGAAGTTTTTTAAAAATGCACAAAATCATATTGAAAGGAGGTGTGTGAGAATCTGGTACATATAACAGTCTCTTAGTCATTGATGAAGACTGACTGAGGCACTGAGGTCTGCACTTCTAGTTCTCTTTATTGTTGGATATTAGTAACTACAATTGGAATTACTTATACAGTTGCATATAATTTTCCATTTCCTCTTTGCTTTCTGTGTAAGCCACAGTCCAACACGGATGGGATGCATTTGAGAGAGTCACCCTGGCACCCTTTTAACCTCATAGTGAGTAGTAGGCTCATTAGAGGGCGATGCCTCTGCCCTACTTTAAGCACGTAGAGCAGGGGATGGCAAATTTTTCAACAGAATTGCCTTTTTCTCCATTGATTAAAATTACTTTAAATGGTACGTGCAGAGATAGACCCTTACACCCTAAATATCTACACTTTCTCAGATGAATATTATTTCTTTTGACAATGAACTTTGCCTACTCTATCCAAATGTCTGCATAAATGCCAGTACATTAAAAATGGGTAACTGGTGGCTCTGCTCTGTCTGCCCAGCCACTTAAAGTTGTTCATTGAAACACAGCGATTCTACTTGAGAATTAGATTACTTGGAATTAGGCCGGGTCTCTGGCTCCAGTGGTAGCCCGGTCCAGGCGCTTCTGGGAAACGATCAAAACAATCAAGCATCTGACAACTGTAAAAGACAAACCAAAGAATTTCCTAATGGTAATTTGACTTAATTTCACTTTTAAGTTTGAGGCTTCTCAGAGGTTCAGAAGCTTTTCAACTAGTTCTAAAAAAATCTTATAATTTATGTGAATACTCTTCGTAGCCCTCTAAATGGTCATTTTGTTTTATACTCCCAGTAAACGCAAAACTTCTGTAATAGCCTGTTACTACCACTCCTTGCGTATTTGATATGGAAATGAATGTGTCTAGCCCATGTCTGCTATACTGGCCACATGATAGCATAGAACAGCTTATGAAAACAATGCAAATAACAAGTGTGCTGTATCAGTTTTTGGCAGATGAGGTTTAATTCGGTAAGATGTTAAGCAAGTTGGTTCCGGCCCAGAAAAGCGTTTATGCAAGTTCTTAAATCAGTGATTCCCAGCCCCTGTCACTTGTAGTGTCTTCAGAAATACCACCTTTGTGATAAATACTGAATAGCATTTACGGTCTCACATTTCTTTGCTGTTCTCTGAAGGCTTTTTGGAAGTCACAGATTTCCAAAGATGTCAGGTACCACAGATCGAAAATCATTGTCTTAAGGGAGGCAACCCTGTTCACCTAGCCATATCTTTATGTGGTTTACTAGGACAGCTTTTCTAGTGCAAACCATTCTGAGCATTTAGAGTATGTGTGTGATACAGTAAAGCCCACTGTATTTAGTGTGTATAGGAATTTCGGCAAATCTATATAATTTCTTATGTGTAATAATATTTTACTTTATTTGCTATTTACAAATTGATAAGTACAGTCTCTCATTCAAGTATTTAATCTTTTTCTTCATGTCAGCATTTGAAAAGCAGTCTAAACCACTAGTACAACATTGCTAGAGAGGAGATAGAAGTGAGATTTAAATGTATTTTTTCTTTTTCTTTTTTTCTTAATCTGGGCTGGCTGATGACTACTGTCTGTGTAAGTTTTCTATTCATTAGCATGTCAATTGAATTTCATTTATTGATAGGTAAGGAAAAATCTGGAGGTTTTAATTTTATTTTACTCATTGATTAAAAACCCTACTACCAAAATGCTCATTTCCCAGCCCTGCAGTGCATAAAAGAAATTGTATGTCCTTAATCTAGACTTTTATGGCTGTAGAATATTGGGAAACTCCATGGTTTGGAGGCTACACTAAAATAATGTCAGGTTTTTATTCATCTTGTTCTCCCCCAGCTGAGGGGTTGTATGTGGAGGGGAGGATACAACAAAAAGATATCTGAAATGTTATTCATTTTGTTCAAAACATAAACAGCAAGTGGGGCATTTTGAAAGTGCTCAGCATTGGCCTAAACATTCTCAGTTCCTACAGAAATGAGTGGTAAAATTCCTGTTGATTTCAACAAAGCATGGTTTTAAAAACACCACCTTTGGCTTTCTTTGTAATAAGATAGAGTTACAGCTAATCCACAGTACATATGGTCTCTCAAGTTCATGGCTTTTTCAGAATCGTTTTTGCTATACAAAAGCCAAATACATGGCTATGTCCCAAAGAAACAGAGTTTTGCTTGCTATATTTAGAGGTGATCACGCTGTTATTTTTAACTGCTTCTTGATATGACTGCAGAGCTCAGGTTTTGGCCTCCTTGTTTTCCAAAAGTCTCTGCATTGTTGTAATTATATGTCTCCAGTAGGCAATCTTATTAAACTGCTTCTCTCTGTTTCCATCCCAGTGCTTCTGCCAAGGCCCTCTGCACACAGCTTTTCACGCTGCAAAGCAGCTGGTTAAAATGATCCTATCTTCACTTCTTCATCTACTTAGCCAATTTTTCTGGATAAAGAAACTAAATTTCATCATTTTGGTCCACAGAGTGGGCACACATAATGTGACAGAATAAACCATTTTCCATTTAGAGCATCAATTCCAACATATTTATGGATAGCCGTTGAAAAGATGAAAAGGAATCACCTGGGATTCCATTCGTTACAGTATTAACACCTATAAATGTTCAGCTCCAACTGCTAATCTTTGCCTGTGTATGTGGTATCTGGGCAATAAAAAGTAAGTACAAAGCACTGCCCTCATTATAATTCACATGAGTTATGCACAGCTCTTAATAATTCAATGGCTTCTAGATTTATATTAATTTCAAGTGAAAAGGAATAAATTGTTTACGTTTCTTTACATTTCACTATGTTTGAAACACAGTACTATTAATAGAAATAGAGAGAAATTTAATTTCCCTCCACTCTGGATCGTTAAACTGGGATCCTCTCCTGACAGAGAAGCATAGCACACTTGCTTAGCAGCAAGGGGCTTGAAATTTCTGATAGACAAACCTAACCTGCACCTAAAGACAAAGATTAGCTGAACATAGGGAGAATCATTGCTCTGGACTGCCTTTACAGCTGTGGAGTGCTGTGCAGGGGACAGTTTTATCAAAAAGTTTAAATGTAGGTGTTTTGAATCATCTTCCTAGAGAAGCCCAGCCTTTTTTGCTACAAGGAGACCAAATGAGGCTAATGTTAGTATTTTAAAGGCACTTTTAGCTCTGTTCTTTGTAGGAAAGCATCCATTACTGTCTGGATTCATAGCCATAAGCTTGCTGGAGCCAGTTGCTCTAGTCAGCCAACACAGCCAGTGTGCAAGACCGGCCACCTTCAGAGCAGCTTTACCTGGAGGTGACAGCACTCATCTGCCTCGTGTGAAATTAGCTGACGGAGTTAAAACAATACTGACAATGAGGTGACAATAGCGGTATGCAGAACTGCCTTCTCCAAAGAGTTCTTATGTGTCTAAGGAAGTAGGCACAACTCCCGTTGAGGAACTTCAGCCATTTGTTGGGTCACTCTGCAAAACCAGAAGCTTTCCAAGTCCTTGCAAGCAGAAGAGAGACCTGAGCATCCCATGTGCATTCTCTAAACCACAAAGATGATGGTAAGGGCCTTTGATAACTGGGAGGCCCAGCAGAGGACACGTACAAGATACTGTACCTGGAGACAAGCCAGGCAGGCAGACACCTCTCTTGACTTTGTCTAGGTTTCAGCACTTTCAAGGCTAGTTTTTAAAGGATTTAGGTGCTTATCGGGGTCATCAAGCATCAAATCCTTTTTGGGTCTTTGCCTTTCATGGCAGAGTCTCTGTGTATTTTCACTAAGAGGAAAATTTTTAATAACTTATATCAGCAGACAAATTAGCACTGAGATAAAGTTCCTGAGAACAGAAAACAGACTGCAGTTTTCACATGTATTAAATAGTCAAACAAACCCTATTGGGCGTTACCTCAGCTAATATGCTATTTTAAAACTTCACCAGTGCCTTGCTCTCACTAAAGCCTTATTTTGCATGAATCAACAAAAGGAGATAAGATAAAGCATGACTACCCCACTTCCACTTCCACAGACAGCACAGAGTGTGGAGGGATATAAGAAGCAAAGTAATTTAGGTCCGTATTTTTTAAACATAGTTGTTCCATAACAAACCCTTAAAAATGCCTAGTTCACTTCCAGGATGCTCCTGCCTCCAAGACGCCCCCAAAAATGTTGAAGTGGGGCACTTTTGGAACTTTTACCTCAATAAAAATCTGAAATATAAGGATCAATTCTATCGCTAATTTAAAACCGATTTTGGCCAGTGTTTCAGCTTATGCCTCTATAGGACACTTCCTATATTGTTTGCGATATTTTCTGTCTTATAACATTTACTGCAAATAGATTCACTTAAGGATCTCACTTCCACTAATTTTGCTTCATTTAAGGGTAATTTGATGGAAAATGTGCACCACCGGAAAGAAAAAAAGAGAAAAAAAGAAAAAAAAAAGAAAAAAAAAGAAAAAAAAAAGGATATTTGCTGCTTCTAAACGTGACAGACTCCCCACATTTTTACTTGCTTTTCTCCAGGAAGATCCTACAATAGCAGTGCTTCAAGACAACAACTGGCCTGTGCTTTGGTCACATCAACTCTACGTGTCTTTGCAATTACAACTACAAAACTAGGGATGGGCTGCAGAACATTTTCTTCATTCACATTTGAAACAATGGGCTGCTGACTTGCAACACATTTGCAACACAACCTTTGCCATGCTTTTGGACAGCCAAGGGTATGAATTCACCGTGAATTCAGCCCAGTGGAATAACCAGGGAGGCAAAATATTTTGTGCAGTCCTTGCCAAAAACTTTGATCACTTTTGAAGCATCCACAGTTGGAGATTTCTCTCAAATCACACTCAGGAAGCACACTGATGTGCCTTGGGTTGCTAAAGCCCTACAGTAGGCAACAACAAATATTTATGACCTTTTTTGATGGCAGCCATCTGAGCAGCTCTGAAAAATGTCAGCATCACAGCATTGCACTAGGCATCCCGCAGAGATTTCTCGCAGAATTCTCCCACGTTCTCAATGTATTTCTCTTGTTTGGTAACCAGTTCCAGTTCAAGAACTTTTTTAACTCTCCAGGCAATAAATTTACCCCTTTTGTGAAAATTTTCTCAATATCCTGTGAGGCTAGCACTAGAATGAGGAATGAACTGTGCATTCAGACTCAATAAGTGCCTCATGTAGGAAATTAAAATTATGGCTACCTTTAGGATGATTCATTTATCTCATTGGCTTCCCATAAAAACCTTAGGGGAGGAGTTGGATTTTCAGATATTACAGCTCAATTTCTCCCCTTTGCTGACACAAAAGGGAGGGAGGAATCATTACCGATCTCAGGTGGGATAGGCCATACTAAGCACTTCTTAAAGCCCCAGCTCTTGTCCATTACTCAGTTTCCAACCTTGCCAACATTTCCAACGTCGCTGGCAATATGTCAGCACCTAAGCAGAAGCTGCTGTTTATCTGATCCCTTTGAAGAGATTTTGGTATGTTGGCGCAGATCTGGTTATCCCATGTTAGGACAGAATAAGTACATTACAACGTACAAAAATATAAAAGATGGATGATGCAATTGTAAAGTCTCTAAATAGAATAGAATTCTGAAGGTAACTAGGGAATGATTATTGTAACTAGGGAATGATTAGCGTTTATTTCCTTGAGTACAAGAAGGCGGCCATCCAAAGAAGTGGTGAGACAACAGGTTTAAACAAAATGTGATTGTTTTGCTTTATAAGGCACCCTTAAAATGTCAAACTCACTGCCATGGGATATTGTGAAGGCTAAAATAAAATAGCTAAAAAAATTATTAGACAATTTCTCCTAGGGGAGGTCCAAGTATGGGGGTTTTTTTAAACGAATCATGAGCCAGGTACAACTGCCAGCTCAAAATGCCCTTAGTTTAATGATCATCGGGATTGGTAGACTTTACTGAGGCAGGATCGTCCTCTACCTACTATGTTTTTGTATCTTTTCTTTTTGTATCCACTGTGAGATGGTCTTAATAGATCTATTATCAGAAAAAAGATACGAGCTCAATGAACCTCTGGTCTGACCCAGTGTGACTGCTTTGTATGCTGATGACACATGAAGCTTTTGCCGCCTCTGTATACAAAAGCCTTCCTTGTCATCCCATGGCTGTTCAGATGCAGATGGAGAAAAACAGCAGAATTGCTTTAAAACTTCTTTGAATACACTTGTGGGGCTGAAATACAAGCCCTTTCTCAGAAACAAGCATAACTGTTACTGACATGTAGATCAATGCCTGCATAATTTAAAATGTGCATTTGCTCATTGCAAGTATCAGCCTTGAAATTTGCCTCACAAAATTCTTCTCTTCTAAATTTCCCATGTACTCTTTTCTTTGAAGTTTTCCAGGCCACCAAAAATCTCTGCAAATTTGCTTGGATTTTCTCCCAGACTGTTGGAAATTGGTGAAAATACGAGAAGATATTTTATGATAAAACCCTGAGACTTAGGCAGGGTTGGCTTTTTTTTTATACACCTTATTTTCCACTTTTCTGGAAGGCTGACCTTGCTGGAGAGGTTATTGCTCACCACTGACATGCACTCGCTGATGAGTGGGTTACAGCATCTGTGGCAGGAGCCTTGTTCTGTCATTTGAGCTGAAGAGGAGCATGATCGTAATTGAAAGCTCTTCATTTAACCCCAGCCGAGACAATGTCAAATAAGCCAAAAATCATTAGGACTCCCACACTCAGTGACAGAGTATGTTTTGTCTATGTGCGTCAGGGAAAAAACCCCTCCATTTCTGTTACTTTTTAAGTATTCGAGCTTCTAATATTTTTATAATTATACAGCCTGGGAGTTGATTTCTTCTCCCAGTATTTGTGATCCTAATTAAGCCTCACATTTATTATTAACACTGCATCCTATTTTGTATGGGGGAAACAACCTCTGGAGACGCTGTTCTGTTGTGCTGTGACACCCGAGGCCTCACGTCTCTCTAATTATTGAGGGCTGCCTCTGCTCCATTAGGATACTGCCCCGTTTAATCCCCTCTTGCTTTTACAGTCTGGGAACGGTTTCTTTTCCTAGTATTTGAAGTTCAAATTAAGCCTCATGTTTATTAGTAAGCGCATCATTTCATAAGAGAACTACAAGCCCTCTGAGGAAGATCAGAGAGCTCTGGGCTGAGCTGAAGCCACTGGGGGATTCCTGGCAGTACGGAGGGGGTCGGGTCAGCAGCAACGATACCGGCAGAATTAGCTTTGTAGCAAACAAACAAACCAACCAAAAAAAACCCACATCTGCAAATGATATCCCAGGGCCACAACAAAAGCCTGAAACTTAGAAGGGTGCTCTCAGTTAGCTTTGATAAGGGTGCAAAGAAACCAAGAAGGTCTGAGCATGGCTGAGGGACATGGTCTAGTGGTAACGTGGAAGCGGTTGGACTTGATAATCTCAAAGGTCTTTTCCAATCCACACAACTCTATGATTCTGGAAGCTATCCATAAACCAAATGTTCATGTCTTTGTGCTCTGTGCTTGAATAGAGGAGAGGACAGGGGCGGGAAAGTGAGCGGAAATGACTATGAAACTAAGGAGGGAAAGCTTTTTATCCGGTCCTGCTCTGCTCAGGAAAGAATCATCCCCTCACACCACTGTGACTACTGTGACAGGCTCATGCAAAGCCCTCAGGACATACTATTGCATGGTGTACAAATCCGGACAGCTGCTCCGACAGCCAGGCCTCTACGCGTACCCTCTCATGCATGGCTCCATTATAAATTTTAACCAAGACTAATGTAACAGGGTCAAAAGAAGCAGTAATGTGAAGTGGTGAACATGAACGTGTATTGGCAGCCCGAGCTCTACTGCTGGTTTTGCCACGGGCTCACTTTATGATCATATATAGAATTATATGAATGGTTTCTTATGCAAACTTTGCGCACTGCTTTTCTCTCTAATGCCTTTCATCATGTTCTAATCAACTTCATTCTGCTGCTGACTCCGTATCTGCCTCTGATATACAGCTGACTCCGTATCTGCTCACAGCTCAAAGACATCAGCTTAAATGCAATAATGAGAAGTGACTGCAAAAATAGCACATTTTTCTGTGAGGAATCTTCTCCCTGCAGGTATCAAGATTTCAGCTTTTTTTTTTTCTTTACTCACAAGAATATCATCCTCGGCCCTGTGAACTCCTGCTAGCTTTGCAGATCTGGATTCACATATCTGTAATGAAATTGGAACAAACGGGAAAAAATTTCTTCAGCCACTTGAATAAAAGGACAGCAGTCCTAAAATGTTGCAGCCGTCTGCAATCTAGTTTGGTAGAGATTCAGACAAACTTGTGATGGCGCCAAAACTGAACCACTTCAATTTTCAATAAAAATAATGGTCTTGAATGCAGAGGACAAAGGCAGGATGGCCTTTGAGGCTGTGGAAATAATAAATAAGCATGCCAGAGGTAGAAGCAATACTTAAAAAATGCAATACTATCACATCTTGAAGGACCAGAAAACCTGCATCTGGCCCAGTGTTAGAAGTCTAGCAGCAAGTAAATATGACAATTTAGCAAACATAGGCTGTACCAGACTAACGTGACAGCTTTCCTTGATAAGCTAACTGATCTTCCAGACAAAAGAAATGCAGTAGATCTAATCTACCTGAAGTTCAGTAAAGCATTTAATATAGTCCCACATGGGACGTTATTAGTTAGGCTAGATAAAATGGGAATTAGTTCCCCACTAGAAGGTGGGATATAGCTGGCATAAAGGAGACAACCTAATAGGTTGTTTCAAGAGGGAATTAACAGCCTGCAGAGAGGCTACCTGTGGACTCCCACAGACATTAGTTTTGGAAGCAGTTGTACAGGTGAAATTTGTTGACATAACAAACCTGATGAGCACAGGGTCTCTCTGCATCATCTTTTACAGTAAAATAAGAGCTTGCTCTGCCCTCAGTCCAGGCTGATAGAGCGTAAGCCACATCTGATCCAAAGCCATATACCAAACAACTGCAGGTCTGATATCGTAAATGAGGGAATGAGAGACTTTTACCCATGAGCACAACCGCAAGACATTTGCAAAGGATCTGGCTCACATTCGGCTGGCTTAGGCTGTGGTTAGACCAAGTCCACAAAGGGTTATATAGTTATACCACAAAAGAATAATCAAGATGCAGGACAGAAAGAGAAGGAAGACCTCTAAATTAAAGAGAGACAAGGCACAAGGAACCTGAGGTCTAGAAAAATAACTTTTTCCTAGCAGTTGACCATTATCAATAGGAAATACAAATCAGAAAAACCTAGGTGCGTTACCTAATTCCAGGATGAAAGTGACCCACAAATGTAATACAGCAAGGAAAACACCCTCCTAATTTCAAACACAGCTATATTATTGTGGAATGCTCTAACAAGTCTGCATTGTATGCTATGCACAATTACATTCACAAGGACAAGAAAGGTGAGCACAGAATGCTGCAGATGACACTATGGGCACTCCAAATCCTTTCCTCTTGGGGGAATTTTTTTTGGTGGCTTCACCACACGCATGGCCATGTCCTTGTTCCCCATTTCCTTACTGTGCCCACTGTTAAGACTGGATTCTGTATAACGGGTGGAGCTGTGCTTTGCCTCCTTCCAGCTAATACTGATAACATGAGCATTTCTCCTTTGTTTCAGGACAAAGTCACAAGAGTTAATTTAAGCTATAACAGTAAGAGAGAAGGGCTCATCGAATCAGCCACTGATCTCAGCTGGGAGGAGGTAAATGAGTTCCATGTGGTAATTTAAAAATCTGTTCCTTATTGTTTCTCAGCTGTTAGCTGTTGCCTCCCAACTGGGCCTGTGCTTGACTGTGTGTTAATTGGACCCAACAAGCATTGGTAAGAAGGGTCAAAGAGCCAAAGACTTGGTTTGGATCTTGGCCCATGATACAGGGAAGTCGTGCTTGCGCTGTTTAGCACCTGGAAAATGAAATGCTTATATGAAGCAGAGGACAAGGTTAGCACAAGAACAAATTGTTTTAACCTGGCCATAAATAAGTTTTGGCTGCAATTCTTTCCACAATACTTCTCACGAGCATAGAAGTGGGATTCTGGAAAATCCATTTATGGAAGAGGTTGTACGACACCCCTTCCAGTCAATACCAGAGGCTGTTGGGCAGCGGTTGTGGGCACTCCTTCAAGTTCTTTGTTCTTACCTTTGAGAGAACTACTAAGAAAACTTTGTAATAAACTGTAGCTTAGATCATAATGCATGAGCCAGAAAGAAAATGCAAAACACAGCTTGACTTTTGGTTCCCAGGTGGAGTTTGCAGAATTGGCATTTACAACAGCCATCTGATCTCATCAGATATGGAAGCCATCAAGAGATGCTAAACATGGAATCCCATAGCGCCATTTTCGCAGTTACATTTTAAGAGCTGAACAGCATTTAATGCCAAGCTGAATAAAAAGGTGCCATTTGAAATATTGCTGTCCTCGTGCGTTGACTTAAGGAAAAGTATGAGGATGGTACACATTCCCCCCAAATCAAGAGTCATACAGACCTATCATTAGCTTGCTAGTAGGTATAAGGGCTCAAAGGGTGAATCAGAAGAGGGAATTTAGAAGCGATAATGGGCGTAAGGCTCAGCTGTGTAGCAGCCAGTGGCAGGATGACACTGTGTATGTGTACAGTTTCCAAAAAGCACTCAGTGCATGTGAACTGCTCAACAAACTCATATCATCTGATACGCTTGTTCAGCCAGCTTCTTTCTGCCTGCCAGGTGGGTTTGTCCATAGTCTCTGGTTTCTGTACAACAATCTGTCTTTGTGCATGTGTTTCCTCTTAAGAATATGGCTTCAAGAAATAGTTATTTTCTCCTTAAAGTTTCAAAAGCAGAAAATGTTGATACAAAACAGCTTTCAACATTTTCACACATCAGTGTAAACATAAGCATAGGCAAGGTGAACGGATAAGATTTACTACGCTATTTTTATTTGTATTTAATAAATACTGCTCATAAAAGATAATGCTCACATTACTTGAATAATATAATTGATTGAATGAGATAGTGAAATAAGAAGGGCCGTTAATGACGATCACAGTAAAATTTTACGTTAGTACTCCTCTTGAATTTATTGAATGAGGGAATAGCTACTGCGTACACCCTTGGAAATCAGGTACTTGGTTTTGAATTGTGTTGGGACCAGAGGATGTACTACGAAGTTGATTCCTACTGTACTTCTTGCTGGCTGAGGCAGGATTTTTTAAAGAACGAGTGCCACTAATTTTTATTTTTTTAAGGTCTTTTCCTTCATTTCAGTGAGCAATAGATAAGGCTGCTAAAATAAATGGATGTCACCAGACATATAAATGATGCTTTGGCTAATGAGACCTCTGCGTCTCACTGAACTGAGATGTCTTTTATCATCTCAGTTACTGATGTGGACACAGGTGAAGAGCTCCATTATAAGCTACAGCAACCAGGAGAACAAGCGGGTAGACACGTTATTTTCAGCTTGTTCTTTGAGGTGAAACTTGCGGTGTATAATATATATAAACAAATAAAAATGATGGGTTTATATATATGTGTGATTATATATATAAAATATATATAAAGCATCATTTGGAGACGACAGACTGTTTTATCAAGTCAGATCCCCCCTTTACATATATTTTAAGACACGACTGAACCATTGGATCATCTGTTTGGCCTTCAGGATATCAAAGGACACAACATTTCAATCTGTTATGCTTTACTGAATCCAAGAAGTTATTTTTGCATATCAGTCAAAAAGACATCCAGCCAATATCAACAGCATGTGCAAATCTTAGCAGTGGTTTTAAAATTTGTGTTGATGTATTCTTATTGATCTCCTCTTCTACAGTCTCTGTCACAAGATCAGTGATTTCCTCCTCCTGAGTCAGTTGGTCCCATAAGAGCTGGGGGATCATCTGATAGCTCCTTCTAAACCAAACAAATGAAACAATACTGGATGCCACGTTATTGGAGGGCCATCCCAGGCATAGGGATGACCAGAAATCATCCTGAAAGGCATTTGCAAAGTATCTTCTTGGGAACAGCCACTCAGAGTGGAGTCTAGGAAACAAGAAGAAAAGCGGTACGCTGAGGGCTTCCCTAAACTGAAGGATCTGGAAGACAAAAAAGATGAGAAACTTCAGATGTGGTAATAGTTCAGGTATACTGTATCTAGGCGACAGCTACCAGGGTGGAGGAGCTCTTGTAAAGTCTGGAAAGCCTTTGAGACTAGATGAAAATTTATGTGGACCCTGTAGCCTGTTATAGCCAAAAGGACTGTCTGAAGGTGATGAGTAGTCAGAAGATTTTGAGTAACATCTTATCCTATGGAAGTTAATCATTCTCCAAAGAGGAATAGTGTAGAGAAACAATGCTTGTATTCATTGTTTAATGGGAGAGGGAAGGTCGAGTGAGACAGCACACAGCCCCTTAGCAACACAAGGTAATTCTTCACTGTGTTCCCTAATTATATACCATAAATGTCAGTCACACTTCAGGTTACCTGTAGTTAACTGTAATCCAGCTGCATGAACCCAACATAAATTAGCCAGTTTGTGTAGTTTGTGGTTAAATGTATTTCAGACTAGGGTACATCTGATTGCTGGGGGAGTAGGGAGGGGAACAGATTTGTAATCTCATCCCATAAATCTCACCTTCCTATCCTGGAGCACTCTTAAACACATTTCTTAACACAAGATCTGCTCAGCATAAAATTTTGTCCTTGTCTGTCTGTTGAATCTTCTAAATCCTTTTTGCTTGTATGGGGTGAAAAGAATTCGTCTTGAGGCAACGGCAGATCTCTGCTTCTAAAAATGACAGAGTATTAGTAATTCAATCCATAGTGTGACATGGGAACAGAACTTTTACTCTGGATTTCCTTAAAAATGAATATATTAGAAAATGTGGTTATCAGCAGGCCGTTTATGACCAGAAATATTTTCTTATAACTTAGTGCTCCTTATATCTTTAGATTAGACACTTGTAAAATAGGCCATTATGTGTAATAAAAAGCATTTAATGAAACTTTCATTTGGAGGACATTGAATTCAACAGACTTAACTTTGACACTGACAAATGTCTCACAAGAGATGATTTGCATGGAAACCACTGGGGTCTCATTTTAGTTCCTGTAACAAACCAGAACAGTGATTTTATCATTTCAAAGTCATTTATATTAGCCTGGAGCTACATGACACAACGGCAATGCTTAGGATTGTAGCAGTACATCATCTGCATAAGTGGCATAACTTTCACTGCTGTGATAATCGTTCCCAGAGCCTATATCATACATATAAACCTGTTTCCATAGGAAAAAAAAAGTCCAATTGATCCATTATTTCCCAGAAAGACTTATTATCATGTAGCACATGGTTATCAAGGTGGAAAAATGGAGTGAAAAGTAGGGCATACTGATTGGGTCATCATTTTGCCTACCTTTTAGTAGACAAGATGTTCCTACTGCATTTTTTCACAGTTATGTACAATACTTAAGGAAGAAACAAATACAATTCAGTAAGAAATTTATGCCAGGTAATTCTTGTCACTGCAAGGAAGAACAATTTATAGAATCTAATTAATATTCTAAAAAGAAAACATTATGCAACTTGGACAGACTCTGGATTCAAATTTTTACTTGAAAACTGTTATATGATAATCAAACAGATCCACCTAGCTAGAGATACAAGTGAACAAACAAAAAAGGGCAAAACGGAAAATCAACACAAATGTATAGCCTCCAAAAAGTAGAAGAATCGATAAATACACTCTGATGTTAATACCACAGGGTTAGATTTATTAACCACCTAGACATCTGAGAAAGAATTTATATAAATGCTTAACCCCTCTATTATAAGGATTTATACGTGAAGTTCATCTTTGCAAAAGTCTATTAGAGTAGGCAACATCTTTACTTAAAAATGGTCCCTAAAGCAATGGTATTTCTTGTACAAATCACTCCTAACTGCCACAGAAACTGAAACGAGGTTTTAAGCCCATGATAATAGTTTTCAAAAACACTCAAATTCTCTTGTTAAGAACAATTTATATGAGATGTTTCAAAGTTATTTGAGGACCTAAATGCCACTGATTTCACGAGAGTAAAGAGCTTCCTGTTGCAGTCCAGAGTCTGTCCTTTCTGGAGTGGGATTTTCCCAGTAAACAGGGATCTTCTGGTTGGTTGGAGAGCACAGCAGTGGGAAACAGAAGTGGGACAGGCTGTAACTCATTTCCCCTGACAGAGTCCCTCTTCCAGCATTATCCTAGCAGAGTATGCGGCTTCACGTAGCCTTATCACAGGCCCTTCTGCAGGCAGCACATATTCTCAATGCCATCATGTAAACAAACTCAGGTAAGTGGTTTTTCAGGTAGTATTCTCAGTACCTGGACAAATATAAAAATGCTAGTCTTCAAAAAAAACCTTAAACAGCTGCAGAATTGCCTCTGTCCCAAAGAGGAGCTCTGTGGACCAGAGGAGAGCCTAGTCCTTGTGATGGTTTCCCTCAACCTACGTCCTTAACTGGCAAGGCAACTTCATGTCACAGGGTTTAAGCACAGCTTTGAATGCTGCTGACTGAGAGAAATCAATAAGAATACTGAGCTAACTAAATAAGAACAACACACATTTCAAGCCTATGATGAAAACAAGCATAGTCACACTACATGTGTAAAGCCAAGCACCAAAGATTTGGCCTGGGCTATTTTGAGGAGAGACAGCAGAGGGAGGGAGAGGGACTGTTCCAACTTACCCCATCATTATTAACTTCACCGTTAAGTTCTCTCTATTGCATTTATATATTTTCAAAGCTACATGGATTTTAATGTATTTCTTTTTCTTAGTATCTGTGTCTCTCAAGTACTCATGCGTGTTTCAATGCTCTAAATAGTGTCTATAATCAGTACAATTGTGTTTTAAACAGTTTTGGTTTCTTTGCCTTCGCTTAAAAAAAAATCACTGAAAGGGTTCTTCAAAAATATTATCCTGCCCTGGTGCATGAACATACATGTGGCAGCATCTGCTTGAAAGAGATGGATGAGCCAAGGTAGCACAGCGGAGGGAGAGATGTGGTAGCAGGACTGTCAGGGGAATGTCCCCCGTCTACCTACGTGTGTAACCTGCTTGCTCTGGCTATCCGTCATTTTTCCTATGCGTCACTCCACAGTATTTACTTGGAATGAAATCCTGCCCTTAGAACCTCTCATTGTCAGTCACTGCCTCTGCAAACTGACTTCAGGGCTTTTTTTGAGATTTCAGGCCTATGGTGATTTTTATTAGGAACCGGCCCCTCATTTGAGGTAGCACAAACTTGTCGTCACAGCTTCTCTTGTCTGTTTTTTTACAGAGATATTTTCTATCGACTGACATCCCATTAGCACTTCGGCAACTGTGCAAAATATGCATGCCATATCAGGGAATCAAATGGAGTATTTCTAATCGCGTTTTCAATCTTAACTTAGAGACAGAAAGAACTGGCACCCTATGAACCACTGGCTCTGTGGGGAAGTAACAGCTGATTCTCAGACCCACAACAGACTGCAAAGCAGAACTTGAGACTTTGCATGTTTAAGTATTACCACTCCTTACATTATTATATAGAATACTGTGTTATTCAGCAGCTGTAAAAACCTTTAGGGATATCTTGCGGTGCTTGCTGAGACAAAGCTGGTTTTGAAGCCAAATGGCATTGTGCCTGAATAAGACTCAAATTTGGAGAGATAGTTATATTCCTACAATTCTTTAGTGTTTGCCCTGAGTGCCCATGCTATGAGGTTCAGTACTTATATTAAGGAGGTTTCATTTTGTCAAGGTGAAGGGTGTTCAGGCTGCTGAATATTTTGCTTAAGATGGGATTTACTTTCTCTCTCGTTTCCCGGTTCCCTGCAGTTTGCCTCCTGCTGACGGATGATCTTTCCCTAGTGAAGGTATTTTTCCCCAAGTGTGAAATTGATTCCAGATGACAACAGAGTGTGTCAATCACTTCCCACTTTTGTCATCTTCAAAGACTCCTCTTCCCCTTATTTAAATTGTATTTTCATAATTGAAAATTGCTTTCAGATGACTTAATGAATTCCTCCACTCTATTAAAGGCTGAAAGCAGATGAAATACTGCAGCTTTCAGATTAAGTGCATTTTTATAGGGAAGCTTTAGCAGAAGCTTCAGCAACAACAGCAACAAATTTTCTGCATTAAGGCATGCCCTCTAAAGAAACAAATCAGAGTGGTAGAAATGGCATTTCCCACCAGCACCCCTGCAAGAAAACAAGCACTAAATTATATTTTGACCTTATGGATATATATTTTAAAGCTTCTGAATTGCTGGAGCTGCCATCAATCTCCAAACAGCTAATGTGACCCATTGATCAGCTGAGATTTGTATTCTTTCCGGTTGATATAGTGCTGCCTCTTCCATTGTGGTGTCTCTTTAGAAGGATAAGGCTGACCCTGGAAAGCATAAATGCTGATGGGGAAATATACTGTGTAATCTCTATTAGCTATCCACAGTTAATCTTATGATAGTAAGTAGAGGGAGGCATAAAGTGTTTTCATATGATGATACCCCCGATCACTGGGGCTTGAAATGCAGACGTGCTCAGCAAAATAGGAGTTGATAAATACAGCTGAACTATTAAGCCATCTGAAGCTTTGCTCTTGAGAGACTGTAGTGCAAATGCCTGCTGAAATCTGTGTTGTTTATTCATGTAGTTTACTTAAAAGTAGCTTAACTCTTGAGACCAACTTTGTACAAAAGTGTGAACCACAGTTTCTTTATGTTCTAAAAATAAATAGCAGTATCCAGATTTGGAAATAAGAGGGTTTTAAATCTTAATACTGTTTCATTTGTTATTTTTCTTTTTTTAAGAAGCTGGCCAGTGAAAAGGTATGTATTGGGGGGTTTCAACACATGGCTAAAAGCCAGTATGTCCTGGATTAGAATGAGCCAGACTGATTTACCAGGCCCAGTTATCTATCTGCTCATTCAAATGCAAATCCAGAATAACTCCTCTAAGGCAATGAAGTTACCCCAGTTTTGCCCTGGTATGCATGATGTCAGAAACAGGACTACTGTGTTTATATGCATAAATCCCCTTGCCCTTTTATTGACCTGGATCTGCATTTCACTTCCACTTTTTTTTTTTTTTTTTTTGTAGTTTTATGGACAGACTATTTGTAGTTGGGTCCCTTTTGCACAGCAGACCTCAGCAGTGCATAAAGCTCCAAAAAGGGAGAGGGGAAAATAAAGAAAGTGCGTAGGTGAGCAAATCAGACATAATACGTACAGCCTAACAAGGACGTAATTTGAGGCTGGATTGCAATCCCCTGACACAAGAGAATTATATCTAGGTTTGTAACCTGCGCTGTGGTAAATGTAGCTTTAAACCACCGTGGCCTTCAAAACATTTATCTCTGGTTCAAATTACCTGAGCTGAAATCACAGTCAGGCACAATACCCCAGCTCTGTGAAACAGAGAAAAGTACTAGTTATTTATTTCACGGTTTGTCATAGATAAATAATGGTGTGATAAAAATAGTCTAGGTGCTAGGATGCAAAGCAATTCAGTATTATACACAGTTTTGGGGGGAAAAAAAGAGTGATTAATTTTTCAGATAATGTAACTTATACCTGAGCCAGGGCATACCTGGCATATGACATGAAGTTTTTGAATAATCTGTGGACTAAATTGAGGGTGATTGGTGAGGACACATTGGCTTTGTGTTATCTCCCAGTTTATTGCAGAAAAGGTCTAACCAAAAAAAAAAGGGAAAAGTTCTGTCCTTTTCTGTTAGCTTTTTCTTAAATGTCACAGCTGAGATGTCTTAGAGGCATAACACAAATCTCACAGCTGAGAATGCTGTAGTGGCTCCAGGCCATCTTTCAGAATATCACTTCTAAGTTGCAGAGTAGTATAATTTAAGGCTGTCCTGCGGTACCATCCACATCAAAACATATTTTTAAGGAAGTTAGAGCTGCCTGCATCAGCAGAGTCCTTCCCTGCTAGGCCTAGGACTTCTAGCAGTAGCAACACTTGAGATAAGGGGTGCAATCCTATGGTAGATGTGTCTTACCCAGTCCCTGGTGAGTTTTCTATTGCCAGTGCTTCAGCTGAGGAAAGCTGAATTTTGGGTTCCTGCTTCTGCGCGAAGCTGTAGGGCGTTCAGGCCTCCCCATCCGCTTCCACCCATATTATATGAATAAGAACTTGTCCTGTGTATTCAGGCTTTTCCCTGCCAAGAGTTTCACAGTTCAAAATCTAGTCCTGCTTATGTCTCTGCTCATAAATAACATGGATGTTTTTCAGAGGCAGACTTCAGAACCTACTCAGACCCACACGTAACTTACAGTACCGACAAATCTGTAGGGGTCCTTGATGTCATTCCAGTCCTTTTGCACAGCCATGGAGTGACCACATCAGGATTGACAGTCCTAACTCATGCCTTTAATGCTAAAGTTCTGCATGGACACCTCAAAACTTCTGGAAGCAGCTCTTTCAGGTTGCTTTTTTGAGACAGACCTTTGTGAACAACAACAACCACAAAAAGCAAAGCGCTTCTTTCTCCAAGCGGCCCGTTTTACCTGCAGTGAAATTCAGAAATGGGAGAAGTGGGATTCTTTAGAACTCTCATCTACACAGACGTTGGGATTCTGAAATGTCCTACTAAACAAAACCTGCAGACTTGCCTGGAGAGAAACCCAGAGACTTCTGAGAATCTCCTGCTACTGCTCTGCTGAACGGGCACTTAACTGGCCTGTTACCAGCCAGCCCCACTCAGCGGCGCACCTGATGAGTGGTGTACTGTGCAATAAACACCTGAGATAGGAATCATCTCAGCTGATTCCAGCCCTCCAGATGCAGTGTCCCGAGCCAGACACCTAAGCTTTCTTGACAGAGAAGTGAGAGAGACGCTTTGATATCGTAGTGCCTTCCATTTAAGGGCATGATTGTACAAGATGTGATGAGCAGTTCGTTGCTGAGGAAAGCCCATGGTCCCATTGCTTTTCATCCCCATCCCAGACATGTGGTTATGCCTTTTTCTTGGCACTGGTCTTGTACTTACGTTGATCTTTATTTTTTCCATTAAATTGGAAATGAATGGTAAGTACTGGATCTGGTACTGAGACCTGTTGGAGACAAAATAAGATGAGAGTGCTGTGAAACCATGTCTTGAAGCACTTTTCTTACCCAGGGTGAATTACCCGCTGGAAGGACCCACTACTCTCCTCATGCTGTGGATGCAACCTACCCCGGGTCATATGCTAACACTAAGAAAGCTACATTAAGGTTAGCCAATTCCCCTCGTATTTCACTAGGACATGGAGGGATAGGACCAAGCTGGCAGCCCCCGCACAGGGAGTTGAGCACAGCAGACTGTCTATCTCCTGCAGAAATGTAGCAAATGTTTTCTCAAAGGCTTTTCAAAAGTGTTTGGAGATCCTTCTCTGAAGGTCAACGCAGTAATATGAGGGTTGTGAGACACTGGCCCAGGTTGTCCAGAGGAGCTGTGGGTGCCCCATCCCTGGAAGCGTTCAAGGTCAGGTTGGATGGGGCTCTGAGCAACCTGGTCTGGTGGGAGGTGTCCCTGCCCAGGGCAGGGGGGTTGGAACTAGATGGTCTTTAAGGTTCCTTCCAACCCAAACCATTCTGTGATTCTATGATTCTATAACAGTACTAGTCATGCATACCAGTGCATGCATGGATATTGATACAAAGCAAGTGGAATCATGGGGGTTTTTTCTGTATTTCACTGTATTCTTACCAGTTTTTCAGATGCACATAATGTTGGAAAACAGGAAAGCTGAAAGGAAAAGCTCATCGGACATTCTAGAATAGGATGCAGTAGATACAGTTCCTGACCCTGCATATGTTATTTGTCACTGGAGAAATAATTTTCCATCTCTTGAGTCTTGGGTGCCACAAATTCTAATGCTAAAAAGAGATTGCCAAGGAGGAAACACTCGAGTCATGAAGCAAGGAAATCAAGTGGTATGAAATGCCATGCTGTTGTGGCTGTGTTGCTAAGCTGAATTGGACTGTGAACCTTTTGGTCTTTTATCTGTAAATTGTTGCTTAATAAAAGTAGCCTCATTTGCCAGGCTATTTGAAAAAAAATGCCTATAAGTGGTATATAACTTAGCTCCAGCAAAACTTTAAGAAACTAATGTGTTTAACAGAATCCATGAAAAAAGAGAAATATAGAAGACACTCCCCTCTTCAATTCTTAGATTATTCTCAGTATCATTGTAGCTGTGGCATTGATCTTGGGGGGGTGGGACCGGTGCGGAAATCTGATGCTCTCAGATTTCCTACTGCAGTTCCTACCGCAGAAGTATTATTGGTATTTTGAGCTATTACTAAGAAAATTAGAAGTTAAATAACATTGTGAAAACAAAAAGTTAATTATAATTTTTTTCTGCATTCTTTGTTTCAAAAATGGATAATGCTTAACTGTCTTCCTAAGTTCTTGCAAGCCTTTTTTTTATTCTACAGAAGAGTTAAATACCGCAAAATAGAGCTTCTCTAACAGTTTCATTTTATTTAAAGACTGCCTTCTGGCACCAAAAAAAGAAACGTATATAGGCATGAATGGTCACTTGTTATAGACCTGAATATGAAGTTAGAGAAGGCAAAAAAGATTATAATGAGAAAAAGCTTTGAAATAAATGAGTGCAGAAAACTGGGGCAGTCACAAATCACGGATTTTCTTTTGGATTGATGTGCATTGATTTATATATTTGGAAATATTACCTGCACCTCTAGAGAAGAATAATTATAATATGAGTTGCAATGGATGTAGCTTAATTAGGGAAATACAGGTAGGATTTTTTTTCTAGTCAGAAGCTTAAGGGAGCTCAGGAAAGTAGAAGGAAATATTTATTAATATCGTTAAAGCTTTTCATAATCACTTATAGATGACTAAAAGCCTCTGGGTGGAATGAAGTTTGGGGTTTTACTACAACATAGGTAATGACATAGTAGATAGCATTAATACTTGTCTCCCGTATTTTATCCTGACCTGATGTCCAACTCAGGTACCTTGAATATGAAGATAAATCAGACCTATACAAGGGAAATTTCTTCCTAACCCCAAAGTAATTATTGGTAACTATAATTTTGAAATCATATCACTTTACACATTCATCCTGCAATTACCAGGGAACCTTATGGAGTTACATGACCAATAGGTTGCATTTGATTGCATTAGATCTTTTTAACTAATCTTTTCTTAGCTATAACTTTATTTCCTTTATATTCTCTATTGTATATACTCCTTCTTGGGTGCTGAAAAATAAAAAATTAGGGAATTTTTCTAACTGTACAACAACTTTCAAATTAACTAACTTTCTTTCAAACCACTTTCATCTACTGCCACAATATCAATGGTGAGGTCTATCAATGGCATATTTATGTTGAAATATATATATACACCATTAATAAAGATATAAGTACATACTATATTCCTATGTATGTATATAGTATATTTTTTTTTAAGAAAATTAAATTAAAAATGAAAGGTCCATTATTGAAAATCCTTTATTTACTCCAATTTCTTGCATTAGATGTGGAACATAAACCCACTGAGCTGATAAAATGATTTGAATCATCTTCTTTTCCTAAATGAAGAAATAATGGTAAAACAATGGGAAATAATTATCCATGATGCAATAAAATCTCATTGACTTTTAATCTGCATCCTTTCTTCCAATAAATGTATTCCATTTTCCAAATCAGCAGAATAAAAGAGGACATATCTTAACTGCTATCTAATTTTAAGGCTATGCTTAGATGAAGATAACATTGTTTTAGTATCCTTGTATGCATCATCAGCAAACTCCCAATAAAGGCCTCCAGGCATTTGGAGACATATTCTCTTCTCATTTACACCACAGCAAACTGCATTCATGAAAATTAATTGAAAGGAGAATTTAGCCCACTGAGTGTAAATCCAGTTTATGAAAGGCTGTTAAACTTGACAATATGAATTTGGTTCAGGATGAAACTCATTAGATGCTATTTCAACCTGATATGAACTATTTATAAATTACTTTTTATCTCTTTGTGGTTTATTGCTTATTTTAGAAAATTTCACTTTAATATGGATAGCTACTCTAAAAGCTATTCATTTAGAGCGAGACAAGAAAGACAAGTCTGTCTTCTGTCACACTCCAGCAAAGGATACTCTGCAAAGCAAGTTTAAGAAACAGCAAGAAATGGCATAAATGCTCATTCGTTCTCTAAGAATATGGTATCAAATGCAAAATTATTCCAATCCACTCTTTGTTCAGTTCAACACAAACTCTCGTATTAAGTCAAATTATCTTTGAATGCGCTTGTTCGGAGGTTGGATGCTTCGTATCTAGTTTTAGACTAGGACTGTAACTTCTACACAGCTAAGCTTTAGACTCCCTTCCTTCACCAGAGAGAGGGACGAGTATCTCCTAGCGATGCTGACTGGCCCTACCTTAAATATTGGGTTTTTTTCAGGAGGGGCTGTACTGCCTGCTAGAGGTGTCTGTTTCTCTGCGCTGCGTGCCTAAACAAGCAGTTTAGACTCCACATCTAACTAAAGTCAAGTGAGATTAATGCAATTGTTAATACTTTTTTTCCCCCTGAACTTGCAGTATGCAGCAGTTGGAGATTACATCAGAAACACGAAACTCATCTGGAAGAGAAAAAAAATGATCTCTACTTTAAGTGGCACGCATGTGACTGCAAAGCTCAGACACTAGAAATCAAATTAAAAGACCTTAAAAAAGACTCTCAAGATTTCAAAGTCAGTCCAACAGTTAATTTATTTTAGAAAGCAAATGAGAATATCTTTTAAAAAGCCTCAAGATTTCTAAGTTAGTCTTACAGTTAATTTGGTTTTGCTCTCTGGAGCTTGATTTTCAAAAGAGGATTTTCAATAGGATTAACATGTGGGATTGACAGGATAACAGCTTTGAACCACAATATTTCTAGTAGCGAGATGTTGGGGGATTCACCCAGTCTTTCTCTTTTGTTTTGCTGGAACACGAACTGCACAGAATAATGAGAAAGTGAGATTGCGTTGGATAATTAACCCTGGCAATCTAGTCAATTCGGGAAGACTACAGATCCTCTCTCTATTACTTTTATCACCATCTGAAATCATCGATTTAACACAGAGCTTGTTTATTTTTTTCCCATAGTCAATTAATTCACCACTAATAGCGGGCGGAACACAAGAACGGATAGAAAAGAGTGTGAAAGGGGATTTATATGCCTGTAATTCATGTCATTGAAAGCACACTAGAGGCTCAAGAGCTTCTTTTAAGGACAGATACAATTGTATGTGTAGCAGTGTAATTGACCACACATTTACCCCTGTTTGGTAAAATTTGGACAGGCACAGAATAGCACATTTGACTGAATGTACACGGTGGAGTAATTACATTGAAGAGACTAAACGTAAGTCAGAGCTGGGAAGTAATGAATACAGAGCATTTAATTATACTGTAAGCAAACACATTAAAGCCTGCCAAGAATACGAAGGTGAACATTGGGTGATTCAGCAGGACAGTAAAATTGCAAATGGAAAGCACAGAGGATGAGCAGCTTTCCAACAGTGCAAGAGAAGGATTTTTAACAATATAAGCTCTTGGGATCAAAACTGTGCATGAGATCAACCTCATGATAAATTGTATATTCCACATTTATCCACAGTCTTGCTAATTAAAAACTTTGTCTCTGACATTACTGGAAAATGACCTACTCCTTCTCTTTGCCGTTTAGTAAAATTATATTGTTTTCAAGATGCTGTTGCTCTGTCGTGTTTGTACGTTGCTTGGTCAAGAGTCACTCAGAATTCCGGGAATTCTGCATCTTAACACTGTGGACTACTTTTGTTGCCTCTCATGTGACGCCAGACAAGATGTCTAGGTGTCTGTGTGTCTTTAGAGAGCATGAATGCTGGGAATTTTTCATTACCTTTAGTTAGGCTCTGCCCTTCATATCAGCTTTCCCTTATGAATCTGGATTATAGTCTTTTTCTGGTTTAGTGTCAAGTACAAAAAGTTAAAGGGGTGAAGGAGGAAGGGTGAAGCTCCAGCTGCAGGTGATGTGTCTGGAGGGGACTAAGAGTAATCTGCCCAGTGTAACATCAGAAAAGATAAAATGAGAGACACTGGGTAAGACACAAGGAAAACATTTCTGTGGATTAAGTACTAAAATGAGATCAGGGTTCAGTCACATACTCACTTTTAGGATAATCTTTAATTTGGCTCTGTCTTTTGCCCTACTAACCTAAGCTAAAGCTGCCTGCAATTCTCTGTATAATACTTCCCAAAACCTTAATTTTTCTGTACTGATAATACCAAAATTCTGCTTGTGCCTTATTTTAGCTTCATGACCTGTAGCTTTACTGCTCCCAGTACCAAAATATTGCTGCTAAATTAATCTCTCTCACTACTTTGTTGGTTGTGGAGTTGGTTGGGGAAAAAAGAAAAAGAAAGGGAAGGAAGCTATTCATCAACAAAGTCAGATTACCACGAACCTCCATGATCTCTTTTCTTTTCCAGTCATCTTGCATCATGAAAATCCATAGGTCCATTGAATGATAGCAGATGGGATCTGGCCAGAGAAGACCACAGGAACTCTGTGGTGTAAGGGAAACAGATTTCAGTTGCAAAATGGCACGAAATCAATCTTCTCAATTCTTAGGTGGCATGAAACCATTGAATTCTTTAATATTTCATAAATAACCCAAACTCGAAAGAATTCAATAGAGTTCTCACAGATTTAGATCTCTCCTAATGACGATTTTCTGCTGAAACAACTCTCACACAAAATGTAAGACTGTAATGTATTCTCTTTAAGACACAGGACTAGGGACTCGGCAGACCTGAGTTCTGGTCCCCAGTTCTGCCACTGACAAACTGTGAATCTTCAGAATCGTGACCTCATGTCTCTGAACCTGTTTTTCATTTTTATTAGTCTGTCTTCTGTGCAAAACTGAAAACTGCCTGCAGCAGTGATCTACTGGAAATGCCTTATGTATGCAGACAATGATCTCTAGTGGGCACTTATGTGTAACATAACGAACTAACGAAAAGTGTTCCTCAGTTATCTTGTTTCTGGGAGCTCTTGAGTACTCATTTTCATCCCAAATTTCCCGGTGAACCTTGGTTTAAAGGGGATGGGGTAATTAATTACTTAGTCACGTGTAAATGTTCTACATCCAAACAATGACATCTGGGTGCATTTTTCTGAGCTGCCTTTTATCAACAACATTGTAAACAATATTCTGTGCAAGTTAAACCAATTGTCTTCAAACTAATCCTGTTTGGGTTATGCTTCATTGTGAAGTCTTTTCTTCCAAAGAAAAGGTATTTCTCCAGTTGCAAATACCAGACTGCAGAAAACAGGCACTTTGAATTAAGTCAATAGCGAAATGTGTCATTTTTTCCTAAGGATAAAATCCATCAAATGTGTTGTTTTCACCTAGTAATTAATTTAATTATTATTGTAAAATGTTTAGTCAGATTTATGGAAGTGTATACTTTACCAGGAGGTTTAATGGTTTAAGAGTTACTTTCTGGAGGTTATTGTAAATATACAGTCAATAACATTCATGCCCGTATAAACAATATTGATTTCAGCCTCTCACTGTGGTAAACTATTCTAAATCCTCTTCTTTTTTTTTTATAGTAACATAATAACTCTTAAGACTTTCATAAAAGCAAATAGAAGCAAAATGTAACTCTACTTAAAAAATGAGCACCTTTACGTATACTTAGCAGTCGAGTGCATAATGTTTGGGTATTGTGAGAGGAATAAGCATTGGGAAAGGAAAGGAACATGTAATTTAAAGGATAATTCTGGAATGAGGATCACATATCTTTTGTAAACCTACTTATTTTGATCCTGCAGTGCTTCTGTGATTCCTTCACAGTCAGAGCTGTAGTAAAGGGTGAAAGACACAACACGCAATTAATTGTCAGTTATCTCTTGTAGGATTATCTAGATTGCAGGCATTTACTTACAGATGTCATGGTGCAGAGACATCACCACTGGATAATTAATGGTGTTACTGGCTTGATGACTATGGTTAATCACGGCTAAGTTTATGGATAGTTTGGGGGGATTGACAAAGCAGTGTGAAGGATTATATTTATCAGATGCATTATCTAGGTTAAAAAAAGAAAATTTTTCATTTAGCATGCTTTATATCTAATCCTTGCCTTGAAGATAGCCAGGAAACAAAGCCCATTAGAACAATTAAACGTCAGCAAGAGAAGACATCTCCCAACTTAGATTTTTCTCTCTCTCCAACATGGAAAAGCAAACTGTGAGGAAGCCCTTCCAATACAGCACTGAGTCCCTTTCTCAGAACCTGTAGAATCGTCCTTTGGTGGACCAACCCTCCAGACCATAAATTTCCCAACAAACTGGTGTGTGGATAAGCCACAGTTGTTATAGTATTAGCCCAGGACAGAGGTCAGATGAAAAGCCGATGTGTTTTTCCGAGCACAAGGTAGGAGCGACTGAAACCTGGATATCCATACTACCTTTGAAAGACCTCAGGGATTTTTTTTTTCTTGTGCCCTGTGGCAGTTGCATATTCCTGCAAAGTAAGGCTACTTCATCTACCTCCACCCCTGATGTGCACGTTCGACCAGCAACTAAGGGACAGAGCTTGACATGTCAGAACTGAAGTACAGGACCTAAATCTTCTCAAATGTGCATGTGCAGTGGGTTGGGTCAGGGAGGACGCTGGCAGTTCTTGAAAGATTATGAGCCAAGTGCAGGCAGGTGTCGTGGTCTAACCCCAGCCGGTAACTAGGACCACACAGTCATTCACTCATCACCCCACCCTGTGGAACAGGGAGAAAAGGGAGAAAAAGAAACTTTGTGGGTTGAGATAAAGACAGTTTAATAGAACGGTAATGGAAGAAAAATAATGATAATAATAATAATGGTAAAAGAATATACAAAATGAGTGATGCAATGCTTACCACATGGTGATTGATTGTTCAGCCTGTCCAAAGCAGTGATTGACGAGTCCCTGCCTCCTAGGCAACCCTCATTTAGGTACTGAGCATGATGCCTATGGTATGAAACATTCTTTTGGCCAGCTTGGGTCAGTTGTCCTGTCTATGCTCCCTCTCAGCTCCTTCATCTGAAAAAGTCCTTGACTGCTTAGCAACAACAAAAAACATTAGTGTGTTATCAACACTATCCCCTAAACCCAAACCATAGCACTATACCAGCTGCTAGTAAGAAAATTAACTCTATCCCAGCCAAAACCAGGACAGTAAGTCACTTTACTAAGTTAAATTTATAGTAGTCTCCCATACAGCCCAGAAGGCAAGGATGGGAGATATGTTTTCCAAGAGACAACAACCCATGTCTGCATAATATTCCTTTAAATACTGTTAATTTTGAGACCAAGAATAGAGTTAGAGATGGGAAAATAAGGATCTGTATCTTTTACTGGTGACTTCTCAAGTGTCAGCAGAAGTCCAGCTCATAGCAACTGAAAATATTTTGTATTGATTCTATAGTTACCTGTAGGTAGTATAAAATATAAAGAAGAGCTTACCTGCCAACATGTTCTGGGCTTATTTTGTTTTTCTTGGATACTGTGCAGCCCACTAGACTAGACTGTAGATTGATTTCTGCTGAGGTCCATAATTTATATGAGGTTTTTCAATAGGTATTGGACACCTGTCTGTGGTTAATGGTAGAGTTAAAGCTTATAAGAAAAGGAACTGGGTTGCTGGTATTAGGCCTGGATCTGATATTTCCAGCAGAGAACAGAGTGAGCTTTGTTTCCTGAAAGTGCAGGCCTTGCAAAAGTATAGTTAGAACTTTTAAAGGTCAGTATTTGAGAAGGACTGAAAAAGAAATATTGAAGGATTGAACCTGTTGCGGTTAGGATGTAAGTTAAAAATAGCTGTATCCAACCAAAAAATAAACCTGGAATAAAGGCTAGTCTCACTTTAAATTTACAGCTTTTTCTTAAAGTTTGGAAACAAAGATTGAAGGTGAGTGTATTTGCATAGTTGAAACTCCTTTCACAGGCCTTGATGACTTGTTTTAGCTGAGGCCTCTCGTTTCAACTGGGTTTATTCTGCAAGTATTAGTCACCTGGCCGTTTAGTCCCCTGGCTGTTCTCAGTTTGTTATAGTCCGCTCTGTAGGGTTGTTGTTAAAAGGTTTAGAAATAAAAGAGATGAGAATACTAAACTATTTCTGGATCCTCTATTGACCATTGATACAAACTGAGGTTGGTCTCTGTTGACAACGCTGGCTTATCTTTAGTCTTTCTGCAAGTGCTGTGTTACAGTAAAGATTATCCCATATCCAGAGCCAAATTAGGTGTAGAATTTTGAAATTAGAATCCACTGATCATGGACAGTGCTAGAGAAATTACTGGGTTTTGCTGAAGTTTATTGATATATCCGCATACTTACTTTTAAATTACATTTCGTAAGGATTGCCTTTAGTGTGAAATTACAGATTCCTTGAGATGCAGTCCAGAGCCCTGCTATCAAATATGCTAGGTCTCGCTTCTGCCCCTTCACTCTTGTTCCTCTCTCGCATCTCTTTCCCGTTTTGCTCCTCATGCAGTCTTTCCCTTTCCCTATAGTCACCTCGGTGCTCTTCTGTAAGCCAGTTTAACGCCTTCATCCAGAAAGAATAGCCATCCATTTTGCACTGTGTTTGTATTCTGTTGACTTTCTGAAGATCTGACAAGTGACAGAGCTAGCACAATATAGTCTTGACCAAGAGCACCAGTGGAGAAGGTAACTGAGAGGAACAGGCCTCCTTCTCCTCGGCCGTGGCAGCAAGCAGTTACGTCAGCTTTTAGGATTTACTGCGCTACAGTACAAATTTGCACTAGGGCTAGAAAAGCATAAATTGGTGCAAAAAAAGAAATTTTAGGAACTGAATTAACACATCCTGCACAGCCTAGAGTTTCTTCAGTTGAAGGGTACTCTCTGGAACACATTCCTTCTCATATCCTTAGTTTTTCTGCTATTTTGGAAAGCCTCTTCCAACCCTCACCGCTATTTTCTTTGTTAACTAAAAATAGTGTCCCTATATGAGAGGATCTGGATATTTAAAGAAGGACAACTGTGCACTCTATGTGCATTTGACTAAAGTCACTTTTTCTTGCTCTCTTAAAATTCAGGGGGAACGAGATGAGATTTTTTCTTGCTCAAGACACAATGACAACAAAAATGCTGAACACTTTATTTATTGCCATCCTTTTTCCCCAGAACAAATAATCTCTCTCAGTCTAATTAAATTACTTAAAACTCATGGGCAAGGAATGTCTATTCTTGTGTTAGTCGCCAGTAAGTCCATCAAACGCCAACACTGGTTGCTGGCCCATGCAGCTGACCCCCTGGTGTCTTTCTACAACCTGGGTGAGAGGTCACATCAGTCCAGTGATGCAGTTATTCCCCATCTCTGTTTACCACGCAAGATGCAGAGGAGTATCCTTTATCCTGCACCCAAGGGATGTACAACCCACTGGTGTAAGAGTTCTTATTTGTTGCTATGTTCTTTACATTGAGCACAGCCTCACCTCCTTGTGATTTGTCACACTAACTGTGTCCCCTGAGTATATGACAGATCAATATTTCTTTCACTGTGTTGCTGGTGCCTGGCCACATAGAGACAGCTCCGTCGTGTGACAGATCAGAAACTACACGTGCTGAGGTCCAGCAGATTTTGAAACAGTCTAGAGCTGGAGATGTTGCCCCGCTGAACTTTTAACCTACAGTTATGTGGTGAGTGGGGAAATTGGCATGGTGGTAAAGCCTCAGCACCAACAGGTAAACATTCCTCTGTTTGAAAGTTGCATTTTGAATTGACACGGGGAACCTGTTCATATCTTGAGCTAATTGCGGTGGCCTGAATGTTAAAAAATCCAGATCTATGAGACTGACAGCTGTGCAGGATTTGCTGCAGTAGTCTTCACACACATTTTTTGAAGATGCCCTCTGAAATCACGGTGCCTCTTCTCTGTCTGAAACCTGGATCATGCTCAGTGTATCTTCAAAGGTGATGTAAACAAGGCCATGCAAAACCATCACCATGTTGTTTACATTGCAGTAGCTGCTACTTTTATCTTGTAAGCCACAGTGGGAATTTCTCCTTTTTCCAGGGATACTTAAATTCCCCAATCCATTTTCCATACCTCCAAGATGAAAAATGATGAAAAGAAAAAAAGCCCACAAAGCAAACCAGTCCTACTAATCACAGTGGAGACTAGGAGAAAACAACAAATTGACATGTTCACAGAGTAAAAGTAATCTGGCATTGTCCCGTATAGGTTCGCACAAAAATTTAACTTCAATCACATCTCACACCACCATATTTCAGCTGGATTCAAAAGAAAAGCCTCTTGTGGAGTAAATGAAGGTGACATGTCTCAAACTCATTTCCATTGACACTTTCTATATCCGGTCACATACCATGATAAGGCTTCATCCGTGCAAAGAGCACTCATGATATGTGACATCCTTATAGAAAATACGGTACTATAAGGAGCTAAAAATTCAACACTGCAAAATAAAGACATGCAAAGATAACTTCAAAAATCACTTTTACTATTTCTGAAATTCTTAACTGTGCATTTCTGAATATTATCCATTAACAACGTAAAGGCTCTGGCTTATATCAAGATTTCATTAACTGTGCCCATGATGGATTACTGTCTCCATGGAACAGTGTGTAGAGGAATGCTCATGGAACGGGCCATGGGATTCCCTTACTTCTCTTTCCTGTAGCAACAGACAATCCTGCGCCTATGTACATTGAGTCTGCCAGGCTAAAGTCCACTTTTCAGCTTCACCAAAATCTCTTGAGGTTCTGGCTCTGCTTTTCCTCTCACCTTTCGTCAAAAGCTCTGTTTAATCTCTGGCTCTCCTCAGCCCACCCCTCCTGGCCTTATTCAACCAGACATCCATTGCTCAAGGAAAAGGAAGGCTGAGGGGATGACAGAGGCATATGGCACATTTCTGTTCCAGTGTCTTGCCATGTTTCCAGGCAGAACATGACCAGGGAACTTCTACCATCTCCTTGGGTGCCTTCAGAGAGAAGGAGATGTTGTCAGGGCATCCCACTCTTTGTGTCCCCCAACTGGGTTTTTTTTCACTTTTGATCCTTTGACCTTCACCACCGTCATTCACTGCTCCTCCAAATTATTTTGTTTTGCTCAGATTCTTTTCTGTAGCCCCTTTCTTTTGATCTTGTTTGGGAGGAGGTGATGCCTTTCCAAAAGAAGATAACCAGCAGGAGCAATGACCCTAAATGAATGTCTAGAGATCTGTAAGAAAACAGCATGTGTATCTGATTGCTACTCTAATATTGTCTCATCTTCCAACTATTTTTAGCTCAGGCAAGTTTCTGAACTGGATGTCGTTCTGCGTATTTGATAATCTTTCAAGAATTTCATTTCCATGTTCTTGTCTAGTTGGCTCTTAAAGCAATGTAAATTTTGGCTGCACACAGCATTCTTTCATAGGAACATCCACAGTGTTAGCACATGTTCTGTGTAAAACCACTGCTTTTTTTTTGTTTGAAAATAACTTCTAATACCATTATTTGGGGATCCATAGTATCTTTAAAGACAATGATAAATAATTAAGTCATATCTACCCTCTCCATGACACTCATAATTTTATAGAAGCTTATCATATCTCCTCTGAAGTTTTCTGCTTTGAGGACTAAGAAATCCTCACCTACTCAGCTGCTACGTCTAGAAAAGCCTTCTATGTATTTTAACCCTTGTTGCCTTTCTCTCAGCTCATTCCTATCCCCCTTCAGGATGAGGGGAAAAGCACCGCACGCAATGGTCCAAGGGCTTGCAAAACAGAATTGAGCTGTTTGTACCCACAGCTACAGTTGTTCAGTCTTTGTGACTTGCAATGGAAGAGATAGATGATCTCACTACAAGAAAGACATTGAGATTCTGGAGCGAGTCCAGAGAAGGGCAACGAAGCTGGTGAGAGGTCTAGAGAACAAGTCTTATGAGGAGCAGCTGAGGGAACTGGGGTTGTTTAGCCTGAAGAAAAGGAGGTTGAGGGGAGACCATATCACTTTCTACAACTACTTGAAAGGAGGGTGTAGCCGGGCGGGGGGGGTTGGTCTCTTCTCCCAAGTAACAGGCAATAAAACAAGAGGAAACGACCTCAAGTGGCAGCTGGGTGGGTTTAGACTGGATATTAGGAAAAAATTCTACACCGAAAGGGTTATCAACCATTGGAACAGGCTGCCCAGGGAAGTGGTGGAATTGCCATCCTTGGAGGTATTTAAAAGACAGGTAGACGAGGTGCTGAGGGACATGATTTAGTGGTGGTTTTGTCAGTGCTAGGGTCATGGTGGGACTCTATGATCTGAAGGTTCTCTTCCAATCTAGAAAATTCTATGATATGATTCTATTCTATCTCACATGGAAACTTTTTTCCTTGTCTCAATTTGATTGTTCTTTCCTATCTTTTATTTTTCACCATGCCCAAAGCTGCCAAACAGGCAGTCACAGACCTCAAAGGATGGGGAGGACAAGCCCTGAGGTGTAAATGGTAATCAAGTTGAAAGTCCAAACCGCAGCACTTATGACCTCAAAACCTTGGGAGCTACCATCTTACAGAAAAAAAGAACGCTGAAAATGCCTTGGATTTTACAAATGGAAATAAAATGGATGCAATCACTGTTATCAAAATGAAGTGCAAGTGGACAAAAAATGTGTGAAGACAAAGGGGAAAACCTCAGCAGGGGTTGTAAGTTTACAGTTTGATGTTAAAATTGCTAGAGCGTTCTTCACAAGATATAGAGCAATAAAATCTCAAAGGCACCTACAGTCCATTAGCACTAAGATAAAAATAGTCCAAGGGACTAGTTATATAAATAGGCATATTTTGCAAGAAAAGAAACAATGAAAGCTGTCCACAAGATACATTTCTGGTCAGAAAATGTTTTCAGCTGTTTGACTGAATAAGTAATTGTTTCTCAATTACTGTCCCCTGCGTTAGGAATCATCTGTTCTGTTCACATTTCCACATATGCCGTTTCCACAGTATTGTATGGGTAGGAGTGAGAGAAGAGATTTTCTACAGAACTCAAAACAACATTTGATTTTGACCCATGTGGATATGTCAGACACTTTAAGTACGTATCAGAACCACTAGCCTAAGAAAAATTAGCATCTTTTACTGTTGATACCATTTTTTTACTAATTTCAACACTCACACGGTATCCAGCATTACAGGCCGATGGGCCCCCTCCTGCAAGATTTAACACATTTAGCAATATGCATATAATCCCCCTAACTACTGTAATTATTCATATGTTTAAACTAATGCATGTGTAAACACATGTGCAGAGTGAAGACAGCTGTCATTATTTTTTTCATTTCAAAGTCATAGCCTAAATACTGGGAACAGAGATTTCAGAAGCTCAATTTTCACATTATGATTTGTTCTATATTTTCCTAATCTGGAGAGGAATAAAGCAAATATTTTAGTTTGGGGGAGAGCTGAAATCCATCTGTGACTGGGAAATAACATTGCACAGCCTTACTGTCACAGCAACTTCCCCGGAGTCTGTTGTTGGAACTGACAGCAGAGTTGAGCTGATGGTACTTGCAGTACACAGAATGACAAACACTACTTGCTTAGCAACTGTACAGCCCATTTACTTACAACTAATGCGGAAGCAAAGCCTAATTCAAATATTCCCGCCCCTCCAGCAAGTATGCACTTTGCTCAGTATCTGACCTGTGGAGGCACATATCTCTGTTTTGCCAGTTTTCATATCATGCCAGATTTCTTGCCATGATCTTTACCCCACAACCCATCTCATGAAAATGGAACAGGCAAGATGCAGAAATAAATGTGATGTTAGGGTCTCACCTGAAAAGGGACTAAAATATACATGATTTCCACTAGCAGGGATTATAATAAACTCTCAAATGGGATATGTAACTTTTCACATCAGGTTTGAATTCAACTGACGGAAATGATGAACCATTCACTCAACTCTACGAGTGATGTATCCCGCTGTAAATCTGAAACATCGCCACAGAGTTAGTTGTGTAAAACCCATGAAAGGAAGTGAAAGCTCAGAGATGTGGAATGCAAATTGCTCACCTCTGATGAGCACTGTATTCACTAGATTGATTTTAAATGGCTGCATAAGTGTTCTCATACATGTTGAACCTGTATAAAAAATTAAATAACTCCCAGCGGGATTTTTCTGGTATTACACTCTGAAATTGAACTTAACTTGAACAACAGAGTTTAAATACCTTGGGATGTAGTTCATCATAGCATGATTCTAATTTTCATTGAGAACTATAAAAGCTAAAGAAATGTGGGTGACACAGTCATTTTGATCAGTGTCTCATCCAGAGTGTGAGCCAAATTTATTATTCCCAGTATTATTCCAATGACTTCCATTAGGTATAAATCTGGTGTGATATTTTCAAGTGGTCAAGTACGTGTAATTTTTGATTTTGGATTCCTGACAGTGATGCCTAACCAAATTTGTATCTCTTGGCACAGTGGATATTGTTCAATATACTTGTCTTTTTCTTAAGTAACCTTGGAAAGGAGAATTCTGGGAACTTTCTCCATTGTCACTCTCTGAATCTGCTTTACCTCAGTGTCTGGATTTGATCATTAAGGCCTTATATAGAAGATTACTTCCACTTCCCCTTCTTATTTATAATCGTGTCATTGCGCTCACTAAGCTTACTGGATCTTTGGTCTTTCTGCTGTTACTGAACTTGGTCAAAATACCTCTTAGCACAGAGCATCTCTGGCATGTAGCGGCACTTGATCTAAAGTTTATTCCAATTTAAGCAGAACTTGTTGTCCCATTGCACATTTAAACCACTAATGGATTTTTTTGTCATTTCATTCAGCTTTCATGCTTCAATTCTTATCCTCTAGGACACAACTGAAACCGAGCTTTATAAACCAAAAGTCAATAAGTGCAAGCAAAGTTCAGAAGTTACCAAACAAATCTGTGATTTGATGCCTGTGAAATTAGAAGCCTGGAAAGATCAAGTTAAATCAAAACCATTTCCTGAACGCGGAAACACGGGAAAGTCTGAGCTTCTCTCACTTCTTCGCTGGCAATACCTTAATTCGAACCCAGCAGAGCTGATGGCAGACTGGCACCACATGGTAGTTTCTTTAGTGTTTAACATATAAATCACTTCGTTTTGCTGCTCACAATCATCCAAACGTTTTCATCATGTTGTATCGACTAACACTAGAGGATAAGAGAAAACAAAATACCAAAAAAAAAAAAAAGAAAGAAAGGAAAAGGGGGAGGAAGATTAAGATTACAGGAGAGTTGAAATATTTTAAACAAGATTGTAATTACTATCTCAGATTTTCTAACTTTGCTAACCTGAGCAAAAAAAGACCATAAGGCTTTCAGACTTGCCTCTGAGTCTGTCTTTTTCAAAGTTAGAAGTTATACAAAGAATTTTCCATTGTGACCCTACGGGAAAAGTACAATAGGGGGGTGAGCGTGTGACTGAGTACAATTTAAAGAACTTGCAGAGGAGAACATTCGTTGAATTCCTAGTGTAAAGCTCAGCAATAAACTCAAAGTAAGAATCATCAGCTGTTGGAAGAATTTAACAGTGGTATTATCTCTGTCGGACAATTAAGATCTTCCCTCTTCAGCCATCTCTCAAGAAGAGAGGTAATACCTGATTCTGGTGCAGGAGTTGGATTTCCTCTGTTATTTAACTACCTTTCTGAGATAGCTTCAACAATAAAGTTGTTATTTCATTTTCTAATGTGCCTCATTATTTTCTTGAGCTACCAACTGAATATAAGTAAATGACTCATTTTCTGCCACCAATCATAGGATAACATGGATCTTTTGTTCCTGATCTACAAAACAGTAAGTTTTTATTTAGCAACTGTTTTAATTTGTGCAGACGCTATTTAAGACTCTCTGTACATATGGAACATATTTGTTGGGGGATGGAGACTTGTTTTATTGCTAATTTTTAGACGAAGATAAATCAGAAGTGAATACAAAAAAAAATAGCTCTGAACAATCCTCAGAGCATTGTTAATCTAAATTGTTTTATGCATGTGACGAGAATTATAATATAACCAAACCTGAAGACCTCTGATGTCAGCCTCCAATTGACTTAGAAAAGTTTGAGATCATGACCTTAATAAAAGTCTTTGCATGTTACATACAGCCTTTTGTTTAGGAATTTATCAATTACAGAGATGAGCCATTTTGCCCCTACTGTATTACTGTCATTCCAGGACCATCACCACTTTGATAAAGAAGCAGTAAATTATTCAGCTAGGAGAAAAGAATAAATGTTTCAAGAATTTAGGGCTGGAAAGAACCCAAAACAGAATGATCAGGCACTTCTAGTGTGATCAAGTGACTTGTTCTCATGTTTTTTAAAAATTAATAAGTCAAAATATTATTTTACTGGGTTTGCATCATAGGTCATAAAATAATCGCTCATGAGAGGTACCTTAACCTTGAACTGAATGGATTTGAATCAGGCTTCAACTCTGAGGAAGGACTTTGCTTCAAACTTAATTCAAAACCCTTTACTCTTTGTATCCTTGGGCAACAGACTGCGAAAAGGCAACTTTCCGTCTAGCTGAGTCCAGTCTAATGCAGTGACTCCTATACTGCACCTGTCCTGGTGTTACTTCAACCCCACCAAGTGACATGTGTTGCAGGAGGACTAACATATCTTTTTATAATACCATAGATCAGTATTTTTCTCAACACTTTCTGATTAACATGAAAATGTCACGCTCGACTTTGCAAAACATGAGTTTTATGAACTTCCTTTATATCCGTTGACATTTCTGGGACAGGTCTGGCTCAAAAAATCAGAGCAGGAGTAGAGGAAACAACAGCTTAGATGTTAGATTTCCAACAAGTTTAAGGCTCAGAGTCTCATCTAGACAGTATGCTAAGTCTGTGCCTTAGTCACATCATATTGTGTAATTAGCAATCTCACTGATTCAAATACTAATAAAAAGAATCACAAAAAGGCAGCAGATGAGATTCCTGTACATAGTCCCTTGCGTAGGAATTCAAAGCGTGCTATGCCAGCTTTCACAACGTAGTCTACTCAGAGACATCTGAATCACAAAAATTGGCTTACATACTTTGGTAAAACAAATTCTTCTCCAGCCCCCAACCTAAAATCTTCTCTTCATTTCTTTTATCTGACTCCAGATGTGCTTTCACTGCAGAAAACATCAGGTTGACGATCCCCATTTCTTGTGATGGGTGGGTCATGGGCTCAATGACATGGATGATGCTGTACTGTCTCTGGAATATTTAGGCCACTTTGAAAGCATTTCTGGTGTCTTTATGAGCAGGAATGCATACCTAGTCACGGGAACAGTGAAATTATTGTCTGGCTCGTCTCCTTTTACGATCCCACTACAGCAGGATTTGTAGATATTGAAAGTGCTTAACCAATATTGGGCTTTTTTCTTTATGAATTTTACCTATTTTATCACTGTAATGGCTCTATTCATTGCTGAAACAAAACTGAAGTAGAGATTTCATTGCCACTGCTGGTGGACAGATATGCTAATCAAATAAACATGTTTTTAAAGCATGACTTACCTGTGGCAACCCGTCTCTTTGCCATATGAGAACAATGGAAGAGACTCTCCCCCGGACAGAGACACAGCACCAACTCAGGCCTGTCTGCGATGCTGAAGTGAGGGTGGAGAACCACTACTGGACTTCTGGAGAATATTAGGTATTTTGTTTTCAAGGCAGCAAAGATATGCTTGTGCTTACAGGTCATGCGTAGAAACTAGTCCTACCACACACTCTGTGACTGACTTTCTCAATGACCTTGGGCAAATTTCTTAAAGCTGTAATTCTAAAAGAGGGTAGACGTTTCATGATGTACATAGGCACTAACTTTAACCTCAGAAATAACATTTCATCTTCATCTGCCTCTTTAGGCTTCTAAATGGCTTTTAAAATCTAATGTTAACGTTTTGTGCCTCTCTTCACCATCTGTTAAATGGTGATGAACACTTTTCTCCCATCTTTTTGGGTTGATAAGGCTATAAGCAAATAAACTCAGCTGTTCGGTATTCAGGGTTGAACTGAGATAAGTGGGTAAATTCTGCATGACACAAACTGATGCTGATCTTCTCCCTTTACCTGTCTTCACCTTAAACTACATTAGTGTTTTTCAGAGCTTGTCTTTTATTGTATCTTTGTTCATTGCCAGTTCCACATTCTGAATTGGGGCCTCAGGAAACTGCAAATTAGTAATAGAATTACTGTGATTTAATTAATTCATGAGTATCCTGTGGGCAGGGATGGGAAATTCTATAATCACTTAGTGTCAGGCAATAATCAATAATAAAAGTAATAGCAACTAAACATATTCCAGGTCGACAGATTTGAGCAGAGTAAGTGGCATGGGTGGATTCCTGAATTTGCAGTGCTTGGACTGGGTCTTTCAGCAGACACAGTGCTCCAGGGCATGGGATTTTCATTTGCTTAAGAAGACATAAAAGGAAAATTTTCCTTCATGTGAGAATGTTTGATATAGAATTCTCTCACATAGATAGAACTGGAGTGTCATTGTGTGAGTTAAAAGAAAAAATAAAATATCCTTAGCTGAATTAGTACAAAGATCAGGACGGCATACACACCAACACGGTACTGTTAAGAGTCTTCAGATAAGTTTAAAATCCATTTGCATCCACTGTAGGATCCTCACACAAAAGTTTACTGGAAATGGAAACTAACTGCTCTGCTTTACAGTAAATTAAATCTATGTTGTAATTTGTCAGAGCAACATCTTACAAGGCAATGACAACTTGTGTGCAAAGAAACAGAGAATCAGGCCAATGGTATCAAAATATTTCAGCAGGCTGGTCTCTAGTCTGGCGGAATCGTGAGCAGAGCATGACTGGAGACAGGAAAGAACCAGAGAGTCAAACGTCTGCACTTTGCAATATGAAGAGATGAAACGTCCCCAAGAAACTGCCCCAGACAGCTCCTACAGCAAATACGTTTTAGCTGCACGTTGGCTAATTAGAAAAATTAAGAAGCAGATCTAATTGCGCTAAGCCCAGTACCTGGGTAATGCTTCCAGAAACTGCAAATTTTGTGATACGGTTCATGTCCCTTTATGTAGTGCCACATCAAGTAGCAATGAGATGTCAAAAGATGGTGTCTTACACTTCGTAAGGAACGGACCAAGAAGCTAGGTAAGCTATGAGGCAAGCAGGAAATTTCTACCCTGTGGACACTATTGAGGGTTGTCCGGTTTTTAATTTGATCTTCTTTGGAATAAATGCCAACATTTTTGACAATTCTTGAAAAAATCTGCTTTAGCAAGAATCGCCAGCTTAATCTGCAGGTTGCTGACTTCAAGGGGCAGCCAGAGAGAAATCATCTGTGATTTTCTTAATGGAAAATGGAAAATTAGGATCATATTCTTAAAGTCTGCCTCTGCTAGGAAAGCCCCTCTGACAGGTTCTACCTCCCAATAATTTCTCAATTCCCTAAGACTTCAGACAAGTCCTAAGAATAATGCCACTTGTTCACTAAGACAGAACTGACTGTTCTAAAAATAAGCAAAAATTTGACTTTAATGAAATCAGAATAGCAGAGGCATGTGAACAGATTTTCTCCGTATTTTTTAATCACGTTGACTACCTGTTTTAAAGGAAACCTGCCACTGACAAGCCTCATAAAAGAAAACAGGATGAGAAATATATATTAAATGCTTTCAAAGTTCATAAGTAGTTTTATTCACATTCAGTTGAATTTTGCCTTGAAGTTGCTAGTGGCACATATTAGAACTGTGGGGGAAAAACATACAGCATTTTGTGAACATCGTGGAAAACCTCAGTAAAAAGGTGCTAAAACTTCAAAAGTTTTGAGCAGCAAAAGCCAATCTGCATGACCAACCCTGATTTGTAAATTATAAATTTTATTGTACTATATGTTGTAAATTCCTGCTGGTTTGAATCACAAAGCCCCTGAAGCTACCAGCAGTACTTCTGTGAGCTTTCCCATGTCTGGGTTGGGGGTTTTTTTGGAGCAATTTAGGATTCCTCATCCTGGCTTTGCTCATATGTATAATTCACCTTCCATTTACACACTGTATGGAGAAAAAAACAACTTGCCCATCTGACAGATTTAACAACTAAAGCAGTGGCCTACTTATTTGTGTGATACAAGTGTTTACTTTCAAGAAGGAAAAATCTACACATCACAATAATCATCCTATCTGAGCAATGAAGCTTGAAAACATTCACTGCCAATTTTTCAGTTAAAGCTGCTTACTTTATTGACCTGATAGCATTAACAGGGCCGTAAAACTGAAGAAAAGACCAAAAAACAGAGCAACCAGTGTAATTAAGGCAATGCTGCTGTTGTAAGATCCAAGTATACTTTTATAGCTTGAAAATGAACTTTTATTTCACTTCTAAATCAGAGTTTGTAAGCAGCTATGTGTGAGTTCCCATATATGTCCTTCACAAGAAAAGAAGCTTAGGAGCTTGGAGAGCAATTTCCCAAGGAAGTATAAATCTAAGATATCAGAATGGCTATTTCTTAGCAGATTTGGGGTTTTCTTTTTTGGGGGGTGGATGTTTATGTGTATCTTAAAAATGAGCAGTGGAAAATCACTGCCAGAAATCGGCAGAGGAACTATTTTTTAAGAAGGCGGCATGGTAACTTGCCTTGGGTTCTGCGTGTGAAAACATTTTTTAAGTACAGTAAATGCCTTTGTTGTCCATCATTTCTCTTTTCTTTGTACCAAAGCTGTCAAACTTAAAATTTTAGATTGGAAAGTTTGGATAAATAAGTGTGCATAGTTGTATAGCAAACTCTCATTTTTTATTATTATTTTTTCAATCTGAAAGTGGTGCTAAATAAAGACTCAACTGTATATGTCTTCCTCTTTTTTTAACCTCTTTCTTGTTCTAAAAGATTTCCGTGTTAAGTACACAACCATTTGTGTGCTTAACAACCATTTGTGTACTGCAGGGTCCTGCACCCAGGTCGAGACAACACCCAGTATCAATACAGGCTGGGGGATGAAGGGATTGAGAGCAGCCCGGAGGAGAAGGACTTGGGGGTACTGGTGAATGAAAAGCTGGACATGAGCTGGCAATGAGCGCTCGCAGCCCAGAAAGCCAACCGCATCCTGGGCTGCATCAAAAGCAGCGTGGCCAGCAGGTTGATGGAGGTGATTCTGCCCCTCTACTCTGCTCTGGTGAGACCCCACATGGAGTACTGCGTCCAGCTCTGGAGTCCTCAGCACGGGAAAGACATGGGCCTGTTGGAGTAGGTCCAGAGGAGGCCACAAAGATGATCACAGGTCTGGAGCACCTTTGCTGTGGGTAAAGGCTGAGAGAGTTGGGGTTGTTCAGCCTGGAGAAGAGAAGGCTCTGGGGAGACCTTGTTGAGGCTTTTCAGGGCTCTGAGCAACCCAATCTAGTTGAAGATGTCCTCACTCATTGTAGGGGAAGTTGGACTAGTTGACTTTTAAAGGTCCCTGCCAACCCCAACTACTCTATGATTCTATGATTTCCTACTAGTATTTGATAACTTCCCTCAAAGACCTTCCACTGCTCTTAATAACACTGTTCAGGGGACCTTGTATGGACCTTGTATAGAAGAATAAAGTTTCTGAAAGTTTCCCAAAACCACTGAAAAGTGAAACTTCAGGCTTTCATTAAAACCTTTGCAAAACTGAGATTTTTTGTTTGTTTATTTTTTAGTACGTATTATGAACTGAACAAGCATGGTTCTCTGCTGCTTTGGGGCACTCAGTGAGCTGGCTTGCATAACTCAAATACTTGGGAAGCCACAAATAATCCAAGTCCATACTCAGTCTGCAGAAAATAGTAGAGGAAAAGACATCATTCCAGAGTGTTCCAATACCATATGGCAAATAGCATTTTCTGCTGGTATGCAGCACGTTCTAACTCCAAGGAATTTGCAATTATATTCAACTAATTAACTCCATTTATTTTTTTACCAGGCTGTTCTTTCTGTTAAAAGGAAGGGAAATCCAATCTCCACCCACTGTGATTATCATTTTTATTACGTGTGTAATTATTGGGAGAGGAAAAGGAATTTTAAAGGCTACCTAATAAATATGCACACAACATATATCAAGTGAGGGGAGAAAGAAAGAACGCCAAACAAACTTTTGTCTAAAATCTCAGTTTCTGACAGATACAGATTGTCCAATTATCACCTGCATTTTCTTTTAGGGTCATCAGAGGGCTAAGTACATACTTAAAAAGATATAACCTCCTCGAAGAGACAGAGTACGAATGTAGCTGTTAGCGACCCCCTTCCCATCCGCTGTGTTGACAACATCCAGGGTCAGCACCGTGTACGTCTGTATGTGTTGATGCCAGCTGCTATTCAGGTGCTATATTTTTTTTCCTGTTGCACTGGCAAGGGACACTCCTCTTCCCCAAAAGTACCAGGGAGCAGCTGACCCCCCTGGCTGTCATGATCTCCCTGTCAGACTGATGCATCAGATATTTCAGTTGTATTCATGGACTTAGTGTTGGCCTGCTGTTGCCATTTCAAAATATGTTATTAAAAAATAATTTATCACTGGAATGAATCTTAATGTGGGATACTGTGTACCAGCTCCCTGGATTTCCTAGCATGAAGGCAAGAAAAGGTAATAAAACAATGGAAGAAGGACCTTCACCAAGGCAGGGTGCAAGCATAGGCTTTATGGCCTGCACAAGTCTCTATTATTTCCTACATTTAGACAGATTTTAAGTGAGGAAAAGAGCCATGCAGTGGTTGTGCAGGACTGAATGCCAGGCACGTTGAGGACTGTGGAGTGCCACTCTGGTAGAGAAGGCAGCAAGCTTTCTGTCGCCTTGCCCATAGGAGTTGTCTGATAAAACATCTCTATTTTTTCCACCACGCAGCTGGATGATTTCCTAATTGTCTACGGTGAGGTAGGGAATGGCCTGTGTGGTGGGTTGACCCTGGGTGGGCACCAGGTGCCCGCCAAAGCCACTCCATCACTCCCCTCCTCAGCAGGACAGGGGAGAGAAAATATAATGAAAGGCTCATGGGTCGAGATAAGGACAGGGAGACCACTCACCAATTACTGTCACAGCAAAACAGACTCAACTTGGGGAAAATCGATTTAATTTATTATTAATCCAACCAGAGAAGGGTAATGAGAAATAAAAACTAAATCTTAAAACACCTTCCCCCACCCCTCCCTTTTTCCAGGGCTCAACTTCACTCCTAAATTCTCTACCTCCTCCCCTCGAGCAGTGCAGGGACCAAAATGGGGGTTGTGGTCAGTTCATCACACGTTGCCTCTGCTGCTCCTTCCTCCTCGGGGGAGGACTCCTCACACTCTTCCCCTGCTCCACAGGAGACAATTCTCCACAAAACTCTCCAACATGAGTCCCTCCACAGGGTGCAGTCCTTCAGAAACAGACTGCTACAGCGTGGGTCCCCTGCGGGGTCACGAGTCCTGCCAGCAAACCTGCTCCAGCGCGGGCTCCGCTCTCCACAGGTCCTCCCAGGAGCCTGCTCCAGCATGGGCTTCCCACGAGGTAACAATCTCCTTCGGACACATCCACCTGCTCCAGTGTGGAGTCTTCCATGGGCTGCAGGTGGATATTTGCACCACCATGGACCTCCATGAGCTGCAAGGGGACAGCTTGCCTCACCATGGTCTTCACCAAAGGCTGCGGGGGAAATCTGTGCTCCGGCACCTGGAGCACCTCCCCTCCTCCTTCTTCACTGACCTTGGTGTCTGCAGACTTGTTGCTCTCACACATTCTCACTCCTTTCTTCTGGCTGACGACATGCAGGGGTTTTTTTTGCCCCTTCTTAACTATGTTATCCCAGAGGCGCTACAATGATCGCTGGTGGTCTCGGCCTTGGCCAGGGGTGTGTCAGTCTTGGAGCCAGCTGGCATTGCCTCTATCGGACACGGGGGAGATTTCTCACATCTTCTCACAGAAGCCACCCCTGTAGCCCCCCCCACTACCAAAACCTTGACACACAAATCCAATACACTGTGTCAGTCCTGGGACTGTGCCTCTGATTTTGCAGAATAAATACAGAATCCTGAATGCTAGGCTTCCCTGGCAAGTACAGAGGAAATAAGTTTTATAAAATGTATGGGTTTATTCATTTTTGTTCTTTCATTCCTGTTTGTTATTGTTTCTCATGGATAAAATCCCATGTGGCCTCTATTTTCAAAAACAGTCAGTTCTGAGGGATGACTCTTCCAGTTTGGGCAGCCGTCCTAAATGGAGACTGCCAGGGTCAGAGATCTTCTGAACATCTCCCATCTCACCTCACCTAATTAAGGTACTTAGAAGCTAGACATTTGCTGACAAGATCGGTATCCCAGGTTCTCTTTATAATCAAGGCAGAGAAATAGGCAGCTCTGGAGGGCAATTCATCTATCTTGCATTAGAAATCGGTTTTAGGAAGAAAGCAATCGTTCTCTGAAATTGTCTACTTCTGTGCATGTACTATAAAACTAGAGTGACAAGCTCAGATATAAAAGTCTAACTATTAGAGTAAGTTAGGGTAATGGCACCTATGTTAGGGGTCAATAATGCTTATTCAGACTGCTGGAACCTTTGTGGTCTTAATAAGGCTGCCTTAACAATGCCTATTTTCCCTTCATCTTTCTGGATTCCCTGGGCACCTGAGAGCACATTACATAACACGGATAATTAAGGAACCAGAACGATTGAGACAAACTGAGGAGGCACTTGTACCTGTGGCTAGAACAGGGAGGTTGCTGCAGCAGGATCTTGGGAATGATTTGGGACTGAGGATTCCTAAAACCCAGGACTGAAGACTTCATGCTTCTTACTGAGTAGAGATCTGTTTGCGCTGTCTGACCTGTGTAACCCAGGTGATACGAACCATCAGTGTGATGGATGATCTACAACTACCTGAAAGGAGGTTGTAGAGAGGCGGGGGCCAGTCTGTCTCTTCTCCCAGGTGATAGAACAAGAGGAAATGGCCTCAAGTTGTGCCAGGGGAGGTTTAGATTAGACACGAGAAAAAATTTTTACACTGAAAGGATTGTCAAGCATTGGAACACGCTGCCCAGGGAAGTGGTGGAATTGTCTTCCCTAGAGGTAAGACAATTTTTACTTTTTACTTTTTACTTTTTAAGTAAAAAGATGGGTAGACGTAGTGCTTAGTGACATGGTTTCGTGGTGATTTTTGTCAGGACTTAGGTAGATGGTTGGACTTGATGACCTGAAAGTTCCCTTCCAACCTAGGCGATTCTATGATTCTACGATGGGATCGGTAAACAGTCTCCCTGAGAGGATCTGTGCTGGGATACAGCACTTGCCTCTACTGTTTCAAAGCCCAGGTCAGCGTTCCAACAAAGTACTGCATTGGCCCACGTGGACAAACTTATCAGTTTGGGCAACATGTTTACGCCAATTGTAAATGTGCTCAAGGCTGAGTGCAGCAAGCGCTGTGCGATGATAAACCGAAGAGCCTGTATGCCTAGCTTGCGCAACTCTCAAATATCTGAGTCACGGAGGAAGGAAAAGGAAATCTAGTGTTACGTGGTAAGACTGGAAATGTACAGTCTGATTTTCACAGTGTCCAAATGCATTTGCATATGTATTAATACCAGTTTTCGAGTGAATTGCAAGAGTTCCTGTACTTCAGCCTAATCATAATCTCCCCTCTGCCATGAGCTGCAGAGTGCTTTGGGCAGCAGCCTGTCACATAGCCCTGCCAGGAGAGAAGTGCTCTTTGGGGGATAATGATATCGTTTGGATAATGGACACTGGATGTGATTTGGTATGCTTACTTAGCATGTTGGATACTGAAAAAGGAGCCCGCACATAGCTTGGTTAAACTATTTAGCTGTCTTCATTTGACTCATTAAAATCTCCACAGACTGGCCTAAATCATAATCCCATTATGGTCGGTGGCAAAACTCCCACTGACTTCCATGGATCTCTCTCTCTCCTTTTCAATTTCACTCTCCATCACTCTTTCTCGGTCTTATCCCAGTCAGCACTTCTGCACTCATGGAAACAGAGCTGAAAGCAGCAGGATCTTTTCCCCGCCGTTTCACCATTTGATGGGATGCACAGATGGCTTTTGCTCTTTCTCCCTCCCTCCTTCCACAATCCCAGCAGAGCAGCAGAGGGAGGAGGAGGGCTGCGTTCAGCCTGCCTGTTATGACACTTAAGATGGACTAAGAGACAGTCACGGCACCTAAGTTCAAAATGAGCAATCCATATCTTGTGCTGTGCTTGGGACTGTCAGGCCCTCAGTCCCTTTAGCATCACAGGAAAGGAAGAGTCACCACAGTTAACGTGGGCAGCTCTTGCTGGTGGTCTAAATAATGCCTCCGCCTTGCTCCGCGGGCAGTATGGGACGCCAGCCCTTAATAACCAGAGGTCTGAATTGCTCATTTCTCTTCTGAATTTAGACACTGTAATTGGAGTTTCATTTCATAGAGCAGCCAGAATAGGCAGTCAGACCGCAGCCCTAAATCACACTCTGAGCTGTTCATTGCTCTCTCGAGGTTATTAGATGCCATAGCAGATGGCCTGAGGTACCAGAGGAGGTACTCCGATTAGGCCCTTAGGGCCTCTGATAAAACTGACCTCTCTTATACTTTTCATGAGACACTCACATTAGAGTACCTCAGGACTGTCTCATACATATCTGCACACAATTCATTTTTTTTTCAATGCAGTTTTGCCTTCAGTCAAATTGGGCAGAGAACAACCTTCCCTCAAAATAATAGCAATTTTGTTTCCACGCCACATGGAAAAAATTTGCTTTCACTTAAATGAATAATTGAAAAAATAATACTGAAACAGTGAATCTAATGTGTGGAAACAGTAAATGGTCTGATTTCATCCATGACTGGATTCAGCAGAGTGACAGCAGACATGACTTGGTCAGTGGTGTTTGTGCGTCTCTTAAGACACCTACTTCCTTATAGAGTTCTGCTGCCTTTCACAGCATAAACTTTGCATATAAAAGCTTGCTTTACCAGAAGTTAATTTAATAAAGGTGGCATATAGATGCTAATTCCTTTGTAAGGAGTGGGCGAGCCTGAATAATATGAAAGCTGTTCCCCAGCTCCCCCAGTTTCAGCGTAGCTGTGATGGCCCTTATGTACAATGGAGTATTGCGTTGGAATATGATTCCTTCTTTGACAGCCTGACACAATAGACTCCTCAGGCCAACTATTTTCAAACCGTTACCTGAGCTTTCTTAGGATGCAAAAAACCTGAGTACAAACCATCTTCAAAGTTAATAGTGTTCTCAGGTCCATAATATTCAGGAAGCAGAAACTTTAACAGAATGGAAGATACATCAAAACATCTCCAATGCTTGGCCTACTGTCACTTACGTGCACTCCATTAAACATATTTCCACATCTTTGAAAAAAAAAAACTATTTTCTTCTAATATTTCTTACAAACCGTTTCTAGTAAATGAATAATATGTACAGTTTTTTTAATTGTTAAGACTTCACCCTGCAGACAAAGTTTCTCAAGGAACTGTTCAAATGTGTATAATGCCGCAATGAGCACCCTTCTAACCCAAACCATTCTATGATTCTATGATTCTATATAAAAGATCAGAGGAACTAGGTAGGCAGAGAGACAGTCAGATATTCTCATACTGAGAAAAAAATATGGCTCTGAGACAGACACATGCATTATTTGAAGGAAGCAGATTTTATGCAGAGCACCAAATCCTGCTCACTTAAAAACTTCTTTTTTACCACTGAGATGATTGACCTCAACCAAGTGAATTGGATTTGGTCTCAACAGTTTCACATTTCCTCAGAGTGTTGAGTTGGAAGCTGATTGAAGCACGCAGAAAAGTGTATATTCAGCAAATAATTAAGACTAACTGGGGAATAGCTTTTATACGGCTGATTCCTCAGGCAAACCACCAAGAAGCTTTATGTTGATTTTAAGTAACAGCTGTATGGAGGAATTATCAGTTTAAATGGAGGTTGTTATCAACCTTAACTAGTGAGATCTTGAGCTCATCTGATTGTTTTGTTCAGAGCATGTTTGAGTACAGCCATATTCAGGCTGGACCTCATCTAGTTTCACTGTTTTGGATCCTTCTCCTCCAATATCCTGACTCTGACACTGGCCAGTAGTGCAGGATGCTTGTAGGAAGGGGCAAATGACTCATCAAAAAGCAGATGTGGATAATGAGCCAGTTTGTGGCACACACAGCTCTGGCACCATCTGTGTTCTTCCTCTTTAATGTATGCACTGCTGAGAGTGCTGCTTCTCAGACCACGTGTACCAGAAGATCCTGATTTCTTAATGGTGCCCTGTTTCACAAAATCTGTAGAATAGAAAATTCTTTTCTATTGTTCACTTGAGACTTGTGACAGTTGCAGAAGATGGTAAATTGGATCAGCGAGGATATAGCATTCTGCTGACCTTGCTGCAAGGATGATAAGCAGCAGCAGAGAGGCAAGATAGGCAACTTGGGGCAGCAACGTATTAAACTGTATTAGTACAATTTGCCAGAACACTTCTGTTCATACTTAAGACAAACATGAAATGACTCCACACAACATTTTGAAACATTATTTTGATTTTATTTAGTAGAATAATTCCACAGAACAAGCCAAAACCAGTCAAACCTATAATTGCTATCAAATTTAACTTTTGGACTCAGGTCAAGGTCTCAACTGGACTTTCCTTCTCCTGCCTTTCATAGCTTGCCTTCTGAAGTCCAGCTAGCCCACTATTGCAACAGAAACTTGTCCATTTCTTCCACTTTCACACACAAAGAATCTTCCTTTTTAACCTAGGTTTGCTGTCTTTGGGAGCCTCCCCTGCTTTCTAAGCCTCCAGCCCAAAGCTAGCTTCATTATACTTGGGAATTTGCCATGCAGCATACCCTTGCCTCCTGTGGACATTTGGAACGTGCTGGCTCTCCGGAGTTTTGAACAGCCACATTAACACATCTCAAAGATGCACATATCAAGGTACAGTCATTATGATTAATTGCTCCAGACATCCCCTCAAGGCAATTAGATCAGGAGGACTACTGCACAAGCATATTCAGGATGATTCCAATACCAGAGACAGGTCAGTCATCTCCTTGCAATCCTGGCATGTATAAATACCATAAATCAAGTAGGCATATGCAAGAAGCCTTTTCAACAGACAGAGCCACATAAAGGCGCTTCTTGTAGAATCACTTTTCATAGCAGCACCCAAAATTCTCCCATGACTTCTTAAAGTGTTAAACTCTTTCACTTCACAGTTTATCTCACTTGTTAAAGTGAAGAATTATACCACAATTCCTTGAGCTGATTTTAACACTGAGATATCTTTCCTTTTGGGCAGAGCCCCAAAGCATTATGTATATTCTTAGAACGCAGAAGCCTTTGCTCCCAAGATTGAATAATTTCTGCTGTATATACAACCAAAAACCCTCCAACGGTGCTGGGATAACAACATATATGACTTACTGGTAATCAAGTTTATTAATAAAAAAGGATTAGGTTGGCTGACTCCCCAGGATTATTAACTAAAATATGATTGCTTATCTTTAACTGGAAAGTAGCAGTGTATCCCAACTATGGCCCATTTCCAGCAGCAATAAACATCTTTCCTACTACATTTGCGGTACAGTTTTCAGGCATATATTAAAATTTGAAATTCAAAAATATCATTAATTTTCCAGTTAATGTGTTCAACCTCTCCTACATGGAGAGTACTTCAATAAAATCTGTGGAATGAGCTACTACTGCGCCTTGGTCAAGATCTCAGATTTATAACATTCACTGCTAATGTTCTTGCAGTAAAGCTGGACTGCAATTATTAAGATCTCTAGTTAGAAACAACAAATACTTTGGATTTTGTATGCCTTTATCATTATCAGGGCTTCTATATACATGAAAAGAACGTGCGGCAATCTGCCAGATCTATCCAAGTTATAAGCATATTAACTCTGGAGAATGGAGTAAATATATACCTAACTATAATCTATTTATCTATCCAGAACTGCATATACACATACCAAAGCAAAAGCGTAATACTTTCCACTTACAGAAAAAAATTCTCCTGTCTGTTTTCATGGGGTGGAACAGAGCTTGGCAGAATAAATTTTCATTTTATTTTGCTTTGAAATACTTCTTTAGTTGTGCAGAATGTTTTACAGTGATTCATCCATCGGTTCTTCCATCCCTCCAGTGACATTCTGTCCTGATTTATGGAGAAATTAAATACCTTTCTAAGGGGTACATACAGGGTCAACCACAGAATGTGAAAGTGGAGCTTGCAGCTCTTTTGGCCTATAACGAGGGCTAAAGTCAATAACTGGTGAGTGTTGATGAGAAAATGCCTTGCTGAAATGATGCATTATTCCTCCTTAGTCCACCTGGGTGCATCTAAACCTTTAAATGGAGCACTCAGGATTTCACGTGAGAATTGTACTCCACCCATAATTGTTAATTCATTGAATCATGGAACAATTTAGACCAGAAAGGTCCTGTGAAGGTCATCTGCTCAAAAGAGAGCCCTCATTGATCAGGTTGCTCAGAGCCTTGTCCAGTCAAGCTTTGAAAAGGTCTAAGGTTGGAGAGTCCAAGGGTGTTCCAGCCAACCTCTTTCAAGTGTTTGTGGGTTTTTTCAATGTCCAATGAGAATAACATGTGTCTGTTGCATCTCATCCACTCTACCTGCAGGTGCTTTAGTTTTAACTTCCCAGAGTTACCAAAGAAATCTGGTCTGGGTCAAGATGACTGTGAACTGTTGCACATGGTACCTGTATTATGGATGAAACTGGAGCACTGTAAAGGGCATTGTCTGGGCAGAGCCAAGGCACAACACAAAACAAAGCATACCCTCAGATGTTCCCTTTAAACAGAGTATAGACTGTGGCTTGTAAAGACTGTGCTGGACAGAGTCCTGCTTCACAGAGAATCTCAGGACTTCATTATTAGCTTGCTTTCTAAGGCAGAAGGAAAACAGCATTTTTAAATTTACTGTGAAAGGGAATGGAGCACCAGCTCTGGGATGATCTGCCTGGTGGAATTCCCCAGAGGTTATAGTAAACAGGAGCTTAATTTAGTGGGAAGCTTGAAGCCCGGAAGCAGATTTTCCAGCAGCTCATTATGCAGCTGGTGTAGAGCCAGATGAGAAAGAAAACCAAACAGGCTTCAACAACTGCCTAGCAGGCAGGGTTTCACAAGACCTGTCTGCTCAAAACCAAATGGTTTCCACAAAGCAATTCAATTCTGATGAATGAACAAATTCCAGTAGGAAAGAAATAAGGATTTTTTTTTTATGATTCACAGAATCACAGAATCAAATGTCTGGGAGGGATCTTCAGCTACATTACTAACGGTAATGGACTTCCAACTATTCCCTGAATGTTTTTTTTTTTAAATTCCCTTGACAGACCATGGCCTTGACATTCTCCTCTCCTGACAGAAACAGGATTCCTATTTATAGATTAATAGCTGTTTTGTACCAATAATGACTGCCAGATGTTGGTGAGGAGATTCATCAGGAAACATCCAGGATGGACATTTTGCTGTATGGAGTGGTGCCACCTTGGAAGCCTTGTCTCAGTGTCTCCACAACACCTTGCTTATTATGTTGCAACTTGTGACCGTATTCCAGCTGTGAGTCTGAAAAAGCTGGGGCAGCTTATTCAAAGCAATTGATCTCCCCAAAGTACTAAAATTTACAGACATAAAAGTGACTGAAAAATCAGGCCTAAACATTCTAAGAAAAAAATAAATGTTTATTCATATGCATTTTTATCAACAACAATTGGAGCGCCACTGCAATAGGTAGATGCTACAGACAGTGCTGTACAGTTTCAATAAGGCTGGAGTGAAATACAGTAAGCAGCACACGGAGTGACTTGTCCAGACCTACAGTTTAAAACATTTCTTGCAGTCAAGAGCCAGTTCTGCAGGACTGTCCTATAGTTATGGGAACAGGTTAAGGAAGTTTAACGGTAAAGTTTTAACCTATTATTTATCCTCGAAGATAAGAAACGGGCTCGGTATTTCTCAGCGTAGGGGTATTCAACATTGCACAAGATTTTAGCAGAGGAGTATAGGAGTCAAGTTAATGGGCTGAGCGTGCCCGATTCTCAATCAGATAGGAAGGCGGTTTATACTTTCTAGGAGACCACACACAAAGCCTGCACATGTGTGTACATAAAAAAGACATCGCTAATGAATCCTGCAGACAAGTGGAATTTTAAGCCTGCACCATGAAACACATGAATGGAGAAGGCAGTTGTTACCGTTCTGAAAATATGTTAAAGGATAACCTCCATAAAAAAGGAGTCTTACAGTGCTGAAAAGACTTTAATGATAGCCAAGGCTTGGAAGGTGTCATTGCCTTTAGGAATCACCGCCTTCCCTGGAAGAAAGGACTGGGTTTAGCTCTGTGGTAATGTAATAATTTATAATATTAATATTAATATAATATTTCAATAATAATGTAATAATTTAGCTCTGTGGCAGGATGTCTTCCCACTCCAGAGTGAAGGTGATTATCTCCAAATATAGGATAAATTGACTATCCCCAGACAAATAATAAGACATTATCTTTCTTTTCCAGGCAACTAATTAAACAGGCTCAAGCTGTAACAATGTGCGTACAGTAATTTCTATGTTAGTGTGGTGACAAAAATTAGTGTCAGGTACCAAAAAGAACAGGAATAAAGAATGCATTGTTGAAAGATAACGAGGTAATTATTACCTAAATATCTAGAAAATTATATTTTGTTTGCATTGTAAAAATGCTCACATACGAATTACCTTCTCCTACAGACTTTTATCATCTCTCTATTGTTTTTTCTCTCTCGGTCTGGCTTGGTCTATGGCATTGTGAAATGCTTGGACCCCAAACCTTTCACTGTTAGGAATACAAAGACAGTGACCGCTTTCCTAAATAAACTCTAAAGCTTTTTCATGCATTTACAAGTCAAAGAAGGAATGCAAATTTGGAGTTTAGTGTGTTTGAATGGAAACTTAGCAGTCAGGACACCCCTGTCTCCCTGAATCCATTGCCAGGATTCGTCAGCACAGTGCAGTAGATATATTCATCCTTAAACAGAGAATTAAGTTGAAGAATTAATAAATATAAATCTAAACACCCAAAGGCACTCTGGCTGATGGTCCAAACCATTCTTTCATCATCAGATGGAATGGCATTTTGAAGGAATAAGGCCTCTCCAATATGTCTTTAAAATGAGTCAGAGGCAGGGGCAGCTTCAACCCTGCTTTACAGTCCCTGGTTGCACTTGCTTCAGAAACCCTCACTTCCTTTTGTCCTCTCTGTGGACTAATACCTGGCAAACAGGCAGCTGCTCAAAGAGCAGCAATCCACGGTAATGTTGAAGACATTTGAAACATGGATATACAAACAGTTTTGTAGGAGAAATACCAGTATCCACTTTTCCCAAACAACATCTGGTTGTGTTCACAAACCCATCTCTGCAGTACCTTGCAAAGGAAGCAAAGATTATTCCATGCAATTACCGCATTTCCTCTCTTATTCAAAAAGGTGATTGTGGAACCAGTGGCCTCGGCAGAACCGAGTCATTATTTCACAACCTATTCTGCAAAGCACCCACAATCAGCTTTAAGGGTTACATTGCAAATGCCTCACAACTATAACTGGACAGCAGCCTTGACAACACCTAGCTGAGGAGCTGCTGACCTGAGACAATAAAAATCAGCTTTTAGAGTACTCTGTCTCCATATCTATAGGAGTTTCTGTATTCAAGGGATCTAGTGCTAAAGTTTTCAGAAAGTCTCTGCATGGAAAGTTTTGGAAGCTTCTTGAGATCATCCTCAATCTTCCCAACAGTGCAACTTCCCTGCACTTACTATTTATTTTGTTTCAGGAGTTGCACTGTAGGCAGCTATGCCAATCTACTTACCGTGAATGCTTTGTCCTCATTCTGTCCACTCAACAATCTTTACACATTTCAGAAATACCTTTGAGTGTCTCTCAAAGAGCTTAGTCAAATGCATGGGCCTTTTCTTATGAATGACACTGGAAATGTAGACATGAAGGGTGCCACACATAAGCTTTGGGGAAAACAGTGATGTTCAGGAATAGGTGTGAGCATATGCTGAAGGCATAGCTGTTCACGTAGAACCAGTTTCCCAGTTTAAGTCAATGTAGTTCCATTGCCTTTGATGGAATTATATAAATTTATACCAATTCTATCAGCAGAAGGCTAACGTGTTTCATCTTAGTACAAAAGCAACACCATCTTTTATGTGTCTTGGAGTTGAAGGTGCAACTGAGCACATTAAAGGGATGGTTGTGAACAACCAAATCAACAATCAGTATGGAAATGCATTTTTTATAGTAACCATTGCGGCAGCATTAACAACATAATGTCTTATTTCTCCCTTACCGTGCTCAGTCATTCAGTTCTCAGTTCCCGTGAATAAAATAATTGTATTTGGAAAAATTTTGTTTGATGCTTCATCTTGATGCATAGAAGCAGCTTCTCGTTTTGTGGTTCTGTCAATTAAATAAATATAATGAAAATACTTATAAAATAATAAGTGAACATGTTTAACTCTTCCTTCAAGTTGAGGCTCAAAATTATTTTAAAACCTGTGGGATTTTTTCAGCTTTGCAGAAGGGTAAATTGCTTCATAAGTTACAAGCCCAGAAAAATGAATCCAAATGCCCATCTCCTCAGAGGGCGGTTTCCATGACAACCTCCAACTTTTATTAAGGCATAGTTTGGATGCGTAACTGTTCAAAAAGTTATGAGGTCTAATTTTTATAACAGCAAAATAGTTTCTCTCCTCGTATTGTAAAATTGCTGAACCATTATTGAGTATATTTTCAGCAATAAGGTCACTCTTGGACAGAGCCTTCACAATTTCAGCTTCAGAAAGTTGTGAAATAGAAACTATTAGACAATCTCAGCTATAATAGGCATCATTATTCCCTCTATACCTGCATCCTAACTGGCTTTGTTGTGGCCAGTAGGAATTAAATATTGATAGATCTTGTAAGCAAGGAGATTTAGAAAGAGGAAGGGAACCTAACTACCACTTTACATCCCAAATCCACAAAGGTAATGTATTACCCATCCCTTAATGTAGTTGCTGGGAATTAGATGGCTAAATTATTTTGAGTCATATGTACTTAAATACAAAATTTAGAAGATGGAAAGTCCCATGTAATCCTGGAGGTCTCTACATTTCTGTAAGTCTAGTGAGTGCCCAGTTAGAAGGAAGAATTTGAAACCAGATGTCTCCCATCAGTTCTGTCTTTGTCAAGAAATAATACATTCAGTATTGGCTGTCCCTTGATGTTTCTCGCTAAAGGTGCTGTAAATTCTCTAGGTAAGCAAAGCTGAGGACATGAAGCCAAGTCTTCCACACACCAGCAGAACGAGCAAAGCACTAAGCCACTGGGCTTTGAGGGTGTACAGAGGGAAGGAAATGATTTGGTTTGAGAGCCCAAGTTCAGCAAAAAGTTTCCAGTGTTATGAGAAACCCCTTAACCTGGCGAGTGGTTTGGTGAGGAAGAAAACTAGGTTATCATTTTCAAAAGGGAAAAACGGAATTTAAGACATGAGTCAAATGACAAGAAAATAATCAAAAGCGTTTTCTTTAGTACAGTCTAGGCCACAGAGCAGACTGTAAAGGGATATGTCCCTGGCCCTAATGGGTGAATTCCTCAGTGCATTTTGAAGGCAGATGGAGCAGCTCTGTTGACATCATTACTACCTCTAGGTAGGCTTTGCATTGCTAAGACTCAGTCACTTCTCTGATTCTAGCTGTGTCACTCTTCTGAATCTAACTGTCTTTGGAGAATTTATCAATTACATTTTTTCCCTGTCAAGAGAGATTTTGAACAAGAGTTTCTTGTTCAAAAACCATTAACTTTTCCTCAGGAATAAATATACTAACACTAACAGGGATGAAATTTCTGGTGAGGGTGAGAAAGACAGCTCTACCACTCCCAAACCGCAGCTAGCCTAGGGCTTGGGGCACTCATCCAGTGCCGAAGGCGGCATGCCTTGAGATTGCAAAACATTCATGAAGCAGAGGGGAAGCTCCAATTATTCCCCAGTTAGAAATCATGGAAAACATGTGTAAAATTAACCCTTTTTCAACTTACAGCAAACTTTTTTTGCATTTAAAGTGATAAAATTATTTAAGTCTGAACTGCATTATTCTATTTTGTTTTCTTCTCTTTACACCCTCAGCATCACTTTCTCATCCATCAGTAACTGATCATTATTGCAGAAAGCCCCTCATTTTGTCCCAAGTTGCACTCCTTGGAAAGTCTTGCTATTTTTCTCCAGTTCACTGATTTCTTTTCAAATTCAAATCCTGTGTTAAATTTCCTCTGTCTTTATGATCTGACCTGTCATTCCTGTCCCCATATGCCCTCCACTTTTATTGAGACAACTTTGTGCACAGAATTACTTAATTTGGTTATTGACTGTTGTGGGAACACTGAAGCTTTGTGATTAATTGATCACACTGTGCATCCCATGCTGGCAAGTGCTTCTGTGCCACACAGGGCTGGGATTTCTGTTCTCATCAGTTAAAAAGATGATACATAAAACCAGAAACACTCAGCGCTCCTGTTTAACATAGCCATAGATTTTATTTCAAATAATAAGTGTTTCATATGCATCTAAGTCAGACAACACTTCAAAAGATACTTGCTAGTCTCAAATGCTCTTCAGCCTCTTATGTTCCTCCTCGACAGTCAAGTATTGTATTTGGACACAAAGCTACCAGTGGCTTAAAGAGTCCTATGGCAACAGTGTGGCAATCCTATAACAAAATAAAGCATTATTCCAAAAGACATGGTGCTTGAAGCATTCAGCAGCTTGCTGGTGTGGAACCATTCGTCGTTGGTGTTCCTTGCCCAAAAAAGCTGGCGTGCCACTGTGTGTGCCGGCATCCTGCCATTCTAGCAGATGGGCATAAGCGTAAGCAGCCAAGAGGCCATATATGAACATCATATGTGTTTTCTAAGAGCAGAGTTCATAGCCAAGAATATTTCAATGGTTAGCTCTTTTGTCAGCGTAGTCAAGTAGAAAAGCAAGACAAGGAGAGGCAAGGATCCTCCAAAAGTCATCCGTTTTATAAATGACAATGCTTACACTTCAGAGCAGTTACAAAGAGTGTCTCCTCCAACAATTCCTTGTATTCAGATACAAAATCTAAGTACAAGAAGTTTGTCAGGGTGCCACCATAGAAAACTTTTTAGTTATCTTTTGCTAAATTGCAATAGGACACTCATTAAGGTCCAAGAGCCTGGCATGGAGGTAACTCCCACCTCACCCCAGGCTGATGGAGGTAGTTCGCACTAAGTGGAAGGCTATGTGCCAGGGCACCACGTGGGCTGGCACCTCCCTGGAGACAGGAGCAATGGGGGCTTCCCATGAAAGCTGGCAGGGCAGAGCCTTGCAGCCAGGGCCTATCCCACCATCCCTAGACAGGGATCAGGGCAGGCCAGGGGGGCAGCTGGGGGCAGCCCCAGCCCAGAGCATCAGGCAAGTTGGAGGTGATGGGGCAGGTCCAAGGTCGGGCTGGGAAGTCTCTCAGTGCCTCAAGGCCTCGACAGTAACTGTCCTCACTGCAGATTGCCACAACTTTGAAAGCAACTGTTACTAGCAGAACTGAAATGAGATTGCTTAATTTTTGTTGTTGTGAATAGAAATGTTAACTGACTTTTGTGTAAAAGAAACCAATCAGCAGTATAAATTACAAGATTAATATTGGTATAAAGAATTTTTAGAGTAGGCTGATGTCCCAGCCTGTCCTTGGTCTCTCCCCATCCCCCGGGCCTGCCGGGCAATCATGAGGCTGTGTCTGACCCTGATTCCCCTCACTGGGCCTGATGCTGATCCCACCACGGGCTGATGTCCTGGCCTCACCTTGGCCTGCCCTATTACCATGGAGGTGCCCAATACTTCTCTCTCTCCATCAACTACAAAGGTAAGACCACTGGTTTAGGTGAGGTCTCCAAGACACTCAACTCAGGGGCCCTCAGCTAGGAGGACACCCAGTTAAACATAGAATCATAGAATCATAGAATGGTTTGGGTTGGAAGGGACCTTAAAGACCATCCAGTTCCAACCCCCCTGCCATGGGCAGGGACACCTCCCACTAGACCAGGCTGCTTAAAACCCCCATCCAGCCTGGCCTCGAACACCTCCAGGGATGGGGCACTGACAACTTCCCTGGGCAACCTGTTCCAGTGCCTCACCACCCTCACAGTAAAGAATTTCTTCCTGATAGCCAATCTAAATCTACCCTCCTTCAGTTTGAAACCATTACCCCGAAACATCTTACCATGAGCTCTAGTTAAAACAGAACTAGCGTTGCAGGACGAAGCCTTTGAGAGGAGAACTCTGGAATTTTCAGCACTTTCAATTGTATTTATTTTTAAAAGCCTATGTTTAGTAATCCACAGTTTATGGTAAATGTGGTTGTTACCCCATTAGACTTGTGACGATTTGCTGAGGAGCTCTGCTTCTCTCACACGGGGAGACTTTGATTCAGGAAAAAAAGTAAGTATATGGTTCAAGCATCATTCTAAACTCAGTAAGATAAATCATGTCGTCATATATGTAAGCTCTTTGCTGAATCAGGGCTTGAGTATATATGATCAGTGTCATTGTTCGCAGGAGCATTGTAGTTATAAAAGGATGTTCTGTATACTGAATTGGAAAGAGAAGCAAGAGGTATGAAAAGGGGAGGTTATTTTCCTTCATTGATGACATGTACTGGTTTAAGCTGGCCTGTAGCAGACAAACACCTGAGGTGGAATGTGTACTGTGCACCCATGCCTGAAATACTCATTTTGTGTTGGTTTAGGTAATACATAGTTATGCCAGGAAGCATCATACTTCTTTTGACTCTGTTTTGTCCATTCCATGCCTCTTGGTATGAAATGTGAATTGCTCTCAGGATGCTATTTGGGCATGTGTGGAAAGAATGAAAAAAAACCTTTCAGGCTATTAGTATCACATTTCTTTGACAATTAAAAATTCAGCTCTAACATCCCAAATAGATCCCTAGGTTTATATACACTATTTTTTCTTTTGTTGTTTAAAAATCATTTAAAATGTACTATAAATGCATTTTGTTTGTATCTTGTAACCAAGCGCTCCAAATCACTTCAAAGAAAATTAAAGAGTATACAAGAGTGATCCCTATTTCACTCTCCTAAAACATGCCAACAGAAAAGCAATCCTGCTGTAGCGGTTGAATATGCTCACTCTTATCCGAGCTAATCAGATATTAAGCCCATCCTATTACACTTACTGGACAAGACTATGACCTGCAGTCTGCATTTGTTCAGTTCACGGTATCACAAAATAAAATCACATATCATAAAAATTCCCTATTGGTACAAAACACCGTTCGTTCCCATAGCAAGAGCAATCAATCTGGAATAACGTAAATTGCTGATTCTGCACCGATTTCTAAGTTCAAATTTGATCTCAAGTTTCAGATATCTGGATGTGACTTGTGACACCTTCTCTACTCCATATGCATGATTGCCTATAATGACCGTGTCTCACTGAAACATTGCAAATGGCAACCAGTAGCAAAAGACACAGAAGAAAACCATTTTTTCATGCAGTGCTTCTGTACTAGAAAATAATAGTATTCCCTTATTTTTGAAGAAAATTTAAATGGAGCATCCCAATCACTGCACTGGACATCTCAAACATTGCATTTGGACATATTCTGATAAGAATCTATGAAGTTGTGTTTACAGTGTTTCATAATTTATACTGCATTTTAAGTAGTTTTACAAACTAAAAAGACAAGCTAAACCATAAAACCTAAAATTTTGAATTTCATACATATGACTTTTTTTAAATAATAAAATTTGTTAAAAAAAATTTCCAGCTCTATATTTGAGAGACCAGGTCTACACATAAGTGATCAAACTAATTTGCTCTGTTCAAGAGGCTAGCACCATTCCTCTCATGAGGTTTAGCCCTATGCTATTAAAATTATTGACACAGAAGAAAACTCAACACAAAGCTAACAATTTTGATATAAAATTTAAGAGCATATTATTTTGCCTTGATTTTCTCTGAGTTTCCACAGACAGCATTTACAGAAACTAACATGCCAAATAAAATCACCTATAAATTAATCAAATTATTTATGCTTTCACTCTCACTCAGTAGGATAAATAATTTTGGTATTTATCTGTAAATACTTAGAGAAAGTTGGATATTGAGTTAATAGATCATTTACTTACACACAATTGTGCTCTGATGCTACTTCTATGTATGTAAAATTATCAGTCATAATTAATAAATGCTCTGTGAGCCAAATTCAAACCTGGAGTTGTGGCTCAACTAAATTTAGTGTTTTCCCACTCTCAGCTGGTCCTTTTTATTGTTACATTCCAGGGGCATTCCAGCGGCATAAACTGACTTTGCCCCAACTCTAGAAGAAAAGATACCTTTTCCCTTTCCACACACTTCGATCAGATGACAAAGGGCAGTCACCTGCTTTATTTCAGCCTTTCTTTTTTCCATTCCTGCTTCTAGATGAAGAGCTATTGACTATACTCACAACCAATTTAAACGACAATAGAGTATTTAGGAACTTTTCTTTGTCTGTTGGAGGCCAACAAAGAATTCAAAAATCACCCTACTAGACAATCTCCTTAAGTTTTTAATCATGCTTCTGTGACTATTTTTACTTGTGAAATTTTCCATGTGCCAGTAGAGCACATTTGTCAGTAATTCAGCAAATAATATGTTCTGGATGCGACCAGTCGACAAACTTTACCTTTTCAATTGTCAAAAATAATCCCAATACTCCCAAATTGTTTGAAGTATGTAATGTTATTTTTATCACAAATAAATTCCACCTATCTGTATCAATATTGTTATTAATGATATTACTAATATCATTAAGAAAAAAAGCTGTAGCTCTACAGCTAATGAATTATAATAAAACCATACTGCCACTCAAGAATCACGCTAGTCTGCAGAAAGTAATACATCCATAAGAAATCCCAAACTCCAAACACAATTTTTGTATAGAACTATTAAGTTATTAATTTTAGCAAGAACTGTCTAATGATAATTGGTGAACGTCTGTGCAGCATCCTGGAGACATTAATTTTTGTTTTAAAAAATTGCTGAAAGCAACAAAGAAATACATAAAGAACCCTCAAAACTTGTAAAGTCCGTCTTCCTGCCTCAAGACAGGGGCAATTCCTAAGCAGTTAGAGATGCCTGAATTGTTGTCCAACTTGTATGTAAAGGGTGACAATGTCACTAGATCTGTCTGTTGCATCAGGGGTCATCTGATTACAATTTTTCGTGCATGCAAAGAAATGTTATAACCTGGGAAAAGGAAGCTACATTGCGTTTTGGGTTGGGTGTTGAATTACATAAGGCTGTGAGATAAGGTGGTCATTCTCCATGAAAAAAACTGCGAGAAAGAGGAACATTGTCTTGCTTTGACTGCTCTGACTGAATTTTATTTTAGCTGTGTCACTCCTTGGAAATCCAGCACCTGATTCTTTATGCTGCCGCAGATCTTCTTGTGTCTTCTCACATTAGGATTTTCAGAGCTCGTGAGAGAAGCTGCTTCCAGATGTGTTCTCCAAGCTTTGCTCAATTCTACTGAATAATCCAACATTTTCAATTAACAATTTATGTATCCCAGACCTTAGAAATAAAGTAACTAGATTCTCCACTCATGTAAAATCAGAGTAGAGCCATTGTCTTGAGCATAAATAACCCACTTTGCTTCAAGCTCCAGTTAGTTATCTTTAAACAGCCTGAAGATCTGCCCAGACTAGCAAAATGACAAAGGAGACCCTATTGGGTTTGTGTGGCAAGGTTTTTGTAGCAGGGGGGCTACAGGGGTGGCTTCTGTGAGAAGCTGCTAGAAGCTTCCCCCAGGTCCAACAGAGCCAATGTCAGCCGGCTGCAAGACGGACCCACTGCTGGCCAAGGCTGAGCCCATAAGCAATGGTGGTAGCACCTCTGGGATAACATAGTTAAGAAGGGGGAATAAAAAAACCTGTGCAGTAGCAGCCAGAAGAGAGGAGCGAGAATACGTGAGAGCAACAGCTCTGCAGACACCACGGTCAGTGAAGAAGGAGGGGGAGGAGGTGGTTCAGGCGCTGCAGCAGAGATTCCCCTGCAGCCCATGATGAAGACCACGGTGAGGCAGGCTGTCCCCCTGCATCCCATGGAGGTCCATGGGGAGCAGAGATCCACCTGCAGCCCATGGAGGACCTCAAACTGAGAGACTTTCGTGGGCACCTGGAGTCCAGCCAGGGTCAACACACCACAGAGAGACAATAAGGACACATCAACTAAGATCAAGGTACCTGCTTTTTGCGGTTGCACCTTTCCTCCAACTGGCTTTATTTAGAGCCTTTTTTTCTGCCTCTTAGTTGTTCTTTCTTAATGTCCACTTTATTTCTCCCAGTCATTGCTGGTTATGTATAGAAAGGTCAAACTACAAGTGTACTTGCTTCACAATCATTATAGTTTGCTAATTCCAAATGCCTTCATGGTTCACTTGATCCTAAGTGGCCTATTCTATGAACTCCAACAAATATGCTACAAAGGTAGCTCCAGATAAGTTGGCAGGTCTGGGAACTGATAATAAAATCTCACACGAGGTCTCTGAAATTAAAACACCACTCTTGAACAACTCTGTTGGCTTATTGCCACAAATGATAGAGGTGATTAAGGATATTACTCTACAAAGCGATATAATACATATCTTATTTTCAAAGCCTCAGCATTTTTACCTATGGCTTCATGACCTTATTTGCTTTCAGGAAAAGTAGGTACTAATGAGAATGTACTAATGAGTAACTCAATCAAGAGAACTGCTGTCAGACAACAGAGGATATTATATCCAGGCTAGTAAATACTGTTGGTTTACTCTACTGTTTTGGTCACATAAATTTTGAATGATGTCTTAGAGTCCTTTGTAAAGAGAGTTCCTGGCCTAAAAAAGATATGCACAAAAAATAACATTGAAGACTGATCTTAAAATATATATATATATTTTTGTTCTTGGTATTTAACTGAAAGTGGACAAGGGAGCATCAAGCACCCAATTATCTTGGGTGGGTTTTTTCTTAGTTTTCAGAGATCTTCTTACATGAATGTGGCTTCTGCCCTATATAATCAGATGTAAGGTTCTCCTAATATCTTGTTTCCTACATCAGGAGCAGATACTTTGGAAAAAATGAAATTTTTAAGGCAGTTGTAAAATAAAGTACCCTTCACTTTAGATAACGTATTCCCCTTGTATCAGTGACTGGCTTTAGTCTTGTAGCCTGGGACATTAATTATGTTAGCTATACTGTTAGCATTAATTAGAATAACTCTGTATGTTATTGCAACCCTAGTACACCCCTTTTTCTGTAGTGGAGATGTGTAATTTCCCGTGGCAATGAGTTCTTCAGGCTAATTGTACATTTTGTAGATAATTATAATTGTAGATAATTTTGTATTTTATCAGCTTTGACTGTTCCTCATTTTGATTTCACTGTATGCCCTCTTGTTCAAATATTTGAGGCAGTCAGAGGAGGAGCTCTTAAATTTACTGCACAGGCCTCTGCTCATTTTTACAACTTCTTCTTTGTTTTTCCATTTTACACAAGACGCTCACACAATGTCTGCCTGATTCATCCCAGGCAACAATAAATGAACTCCGCCATCCCTTGGTTCACTTTCTGAACCAATCAGATATAATTCAGCTCCAGTTCAGAAGTTATAGATTTACTCCAGCGTGAACCTGACCTAAGATGTCTTGCAACCTAATTAGCAAAGCCTGCAATGAATGGTCAGACATATCCCTGACTGACAAAGTGTCAGAAGCAACAGAAGTAAATTAGACTGAGTCCACGCATATTTACAACAGCAGTCCAAGTTCAGAATCAGGGTATAATCAACCCTTCCTTGCAAACACCTAATCCTCTATTCAAATTAACTTAATTAATACTACATCTGCTAGGAACATCTCACACCTGTTGGAGATTTCAGATTACCACAGGAGACCCGCAACCTTTAATATTTTGGAAAACAAAATATTTGTATTTGCTTTCCACGGCAAGCGTTGATTTTTAATGAAAAAGCACATGTGGTCACCTTGAATTTTGTATTTAGTAATATCACTGCTGAGTGCTTTTGGAGCTGTAAGGGAGATTCCACCTCCTTCATCTCTCAGACCACCATCTCTGTGCTGCAATCCCTTTCCAGCAGCATGTCAAAGCTGTTGATCGAGGTCATGACAGGGAACATGTTGCAGTTTCAGAAGAAAAAAAAACATCAATTACACTGATATCACTTTTTGACCAGTAATCATCCTCACCACCAATTTATAACACTTTTTCTCTTAAATTAGTACACCACTGCCTCCCACCGAAGCAACACACCGATAGGCTGTTTAGCCGATTGCTTCCATGGCCCATGGTCTCCTGGCTTTTCATTCCTACCAAGTTCCTGAGGGAGAGGAACTGCTGCCTTGCATAAGGGCAGCTGCTCCCAGGCCTCACGACCCACACTGCGTGCACTGTATTCACGCCACACAGGGGAATAGCTAATTCCCAGTGGGTACCATACACCATGCATTTCCTATGATTGGAAAGTTTTCCTAAGTGAGGTGCTTTTCCCATCAGTTGTTTCATGCTTGTCTTGAGGGCAGTGGCAGCCAAAAATTATAGTGGAGACAACAGTGTTAACTGCAAGGACACAGGAAGAGACTTTCTGCTCTTCCCAGCAGGAAAATAAAACTTTTTTAATCTATTAGACAAGGATATGAAGGTTTCTGAATGCCATCATGGCTCTGCAGATATCATTACGAGCTAAACCATTTATGGACAGAATATCCACCGGGGCTTTCTATTGACCTGGAAAGGCCACGGGATGCAGAGCGCTAAAGAAATAACCTCCTGGGGCTCACACACATGCCCGTAACAGCAGCACGTCGGCCTTTCCACATTCCCTGGTTTAAGTTAATCTGCTGCACGTTGTGGTGCTTCAGCTGCACACTCGTGACCTATTATCACATCTCAGCTGAGGAGGGGTGTCCTTTCAAACTGTTTCTTTTGTTAATCTGATGATGCTCTTGGACTTTTCCTGTATTCAACAAAATCCCAGTAAAACACATGCAAGGCAGAGAGTTTGCTCTTATCGGTAGTCACAGAGTCAAGCACTGAGGTTCGGTTTTTTAGGTGATACATTTTTTATTGCTGGTAATAAAAGCTAGAATTACATATGCTAAGGTAATTAAATCTCATGCTTCCAGGAAAAATGCCTCTGTCCTACTGATAGTTCTGGATATATGATTTATTGAACAGATGTATCTGTATCAGACGCTGCTGAGCGCAGAACAGGGCTTGATGAATCTATTATGTCCCCTGAAGGGGAAATCACCACTCTTTGGGTTTGTGCTAGTCACAAGCTACATTAGCATAACAGATCAGACAGAGCAGAAGGCAACTACTGCTCTGGGAATAGAAGGCCAGGATCAAATCCAAACTACAAGGCTTATTAGTGGAACAAGCAAACATCAAATCAGCATCTGCAGGACCTGATGGGATTCACTATGGGATGCAAAACCGGGAGTCAGCATATTCTCTGGCACAGATCAAAATCAGAGGTGTCACCAGAAGACCAGAGGAAATCTAAGTGTGGTGCCAGTGTTAAGAATGAAGAGATGAGAGTAATAGACCAGAAAATTTGGCTTCTGTAGCCATAAGCATGTTGGAATGAATCTTTCGGTAGAGACGGTTATTAAAATAAATCCAAAGGGGCAAAACGATACAGTTGCAAAAGCTGAATGTTTGCCAATGCCAATCACACAGGAGCAGCTATGACCCTCTGTTTTCTTTTTTGTTCCATGGAGTTGACCAGTAGACACTGACTTTATAATGGTCTTTGTCATAAATACCGGAGAAAAGCATAGGAAAAACTATTTTCACAGGAGAGGGAACATGATAATAGAAAAGTGTTACATTTTGGAGTTACTGTTGAATTCTTCTATGTATTACTTTTCATAGAAAAAGTTAAATTATCTAAACAACTGGAGTACACAGATGGAGATCAGTGTAGCAAGCAAGAGACATGTGGCAAGGGCTCACAGGAACAAATCTACGCGGCAGTAAAAGAGACTTTTTAAGCTTCTTTCTTACTTCTCCTTTTCTACTTATTAGAAAGCAAAACTGATCCTACAATATCAATGAATTCACTCCTCTCTTATCAGTAACCATTGCTCTTGAGCTTTCAGGCTTTCCTGTATCACAATGGACCGAATTATCAGGAGGCCAGTGAATCATCCAGTATTCATTTATGCCCTCCACTTCTTCTGACAATTATTATTAAGGGGGAGACGCTGGGGAAAATATATGCGCTGAGACCTGATTGCAAATGGTATGAGCAAGTTTTATTACATTACATGGGCACATTCCTAATAGGAATCCATACTTGAAGAAAAATTAAGTGAGCTGGTGAGTGAATCAGTATCAATCTTCTCCATTCTGCAATATTAATAGAAATTACAAAAGACTTATGCTAGAAATCACTTTTGGAGACAGAAATGGATATTGCACTGCTTAAATGGATGTTCCAGGCAAACAGACTATTTTAATCATGGTGTAAACTGCTGCCTCTTTGAAATACTCAGTGTACACCTTAAGGGCATCCTTGTCACGAGGACATATGAGTTATGGTTCTGCATCACCACCTTCTAGAAACACACCGTTAGAGGTCCTTTTTGATTTCAATCATTCATATTTTTTATTACTCAAAAAGAATGACGAGACATTATTTTCCTGTGTATAATTTTATCCAGCAGCTGGATCTGGCTGTTCCATAGGTGTTTACACCACACAAGGCAACACCAGTAGGAGCTACCTTTGCCTTAATAAAAATACATTTTTATATATTCTCATATCAATCAATGATTATCAAATACTGTTGTGGTAAGTCCCACAAGTAAGCCAAGCTCATGACTGCTATGGCAGCTGCACACAGAATTTCTACTATGAGGTGATCTCCGTGCACATAAGAGATATGAAAGATATACAAATGTACCTATAGATACTGGTTAGGCAAAAGCAGAGGACTTGAGAGCGTTTCTTGCTAGCAACTTGTGTAGGTGCAGAATCATTTAAGGGAAGACAGGTTAAAGTTTCTGCCTGAAGAATTTTTCCAGGATATCAAAAACATTCCCTGCTTTTTCTTATATAGTACTTGAAGTCACTAGGAGAATACAGCTGGTTTGCTGACACAAAAAGCAGGAATATACCTGCTTCAGAGGCTTAGCTCCAAACTGTGAAGGTTTCTCAAGCAAGGTTGTGCAAGATAACATATGCTAAATGGCTAGGAAACAGAAAAAGCCAAATTTACTCATAATTGAAATTGGACCAGCTTCCACATCTGACTTTGAAGTGATTTTCAGCAACGAGACCTCCCTCAAACAACATAATAACCTTTGAGAGGAGAAAGTTGGCTGGATGTTTGTCCTTTTCATGATGCCAGAGCAGGCAAAGAGGCTTTTGCCGTTTTGCTCCGAGTGTGTGCTGCTAGGAAGAAGATGCAGAACCACATAGATTTTGCATTTACTGCTGCTTAGACACATGTTACACTCACCAAGCACGAGTCTTTAGATTCTGATCAAATTTTATCTAAGGAAGATTTTTTCCCTAGGAAATCATGGACAGTCCTTTGTGATCCTGCTGGGTCATTCCTGGTTTAGGACGGGGGAGATGAACTAACACGAAAATATCCGAAAAATTATAACCTTAGGTAACATCTGGATCATGCAAGGGGAATGACTCATAGAAATTCACCTCCACCAGAATATGATTGCCTTTTTCCTGTTTCTTGTTTGCCTTTTTTATCCCTTGGAAATTCCCAGAGATTTGGATCAGTTACTGTAAGAGAATGTCTTTTAATACCCTTCACATTCATGTAATTTCAGGCCAAGAAGATTTTCTAGGATGCGCTTAAATTGAGGCATCTTAGAAGAAAAGGGGAATGGAGATAGAAAGTAGAGAGAGTAGCTCTAGTTACTCAAACTTTTTTTTCTTCTTGGGATAAAATAGCATTTCATGACCACTCTGCTGAGTTGCCACAACCAGTCATATGACCTGGTTTGAAGGGAAGCTATGAATGGATTGAAATTAATGACTGGTTAAGTTAATGTGTTACTTTTATGTGATTACTGCACATTGCTGGACAGCTGAGTTAACACATCACCTGCAAATGAATACTTATTGTTATGGGATTGTCATTAGCGTCTTATTGTAAATTGAATTGAACCTTGGAGCTTTTTGCGGGGGTGCTTTTATTGTTTAAATCTAAACACTCATTGCTAGAAGACGCCATGGAAGGTTTTGAACTACACTAGCCTATTGTATTTCAAACCTTTGAACTACTAGAAGTCTGCAGCAACCATGAGGGAAGAATCGTCATCTAGAGAAAACACTGAGAACACAAAGACTGGGAGATATTAAGATTGGTATAACTATAAAGGTAATCAAAAAAGCAACAGCAGAACATCTTTTAAAAATACTTGCTAGTTTTAAATATCATGTATCGGAATATTGGCATGGCTGGATAAGAAAAAGTGACCACAAGATGATGGAGTTCAGGATCCTGTGTGGAAGAAGCAGGGCAATAAGTAGGATTACAACCCTGGACATCAGGAGAGATAACTCTGGCCTCCTCAAAGACCTACTTGGAGAAATCCCATGGGTTAGGGCTCTAGAAGGTAGGGAGGTCCAAATGAGCCGGTTAATGTTCAAGCACCACTTCCTCCAAGCTCAAGATCGGTGTATCCCTATGAGTAAGAAATCAAGCAAAGGAGACAGAAGATCTGCATGGATGAGAAAGGACCTTCTGGAAAAACTCAAATGGAAGAAGGAAGTTTACAGAACGTGGAAAAAGGGGCTGGCCACTTGTGAGGAATATAGGAATGTTGTCAGAGTATGCAGAGATGCAACAAGGAAGGCTTGGGCCCGCTTGAAATTAAATCTGGCAAAGGATGTCAAGGACAACAAGAAGAGCTTCTTCAAGTACATCAGTAGCAAAAGGAAGACTAGGGAAAGTGTGGTCCTGCTCACAAATGAGGTGGGTGCCCTGGTGATGGAGAATACACAGAAAGTGGAGTTACTGAAAGCCTTCTTTGCTTCTGTCCTTACTGCCAAGGCCATCCCTCAGGAATCCCAGACCCCTGAGGTAAGAGGAAAATCTAGAGAAAGGAAGACTTTTCCTTGGTTGAGAAGGATCTAGTTAGAGATCATTTAGGCAAACACCACACCCACAAATCCCTGGGCCTCAATAGGATGCCCACAGAAGCTGAGGAAGCTGGCAGGTGTTACTGCTAAGCCACTCTGCCATCTTTGAAAGGTCATGGAGAACAGGAGAGGTGCCTGAGGATTGGAGGAAAGACAGTCTTCAAAAAGGGCAAGAAGGAGGACCCAGGAAACTACAGGCCAGTCAGCCTCACCTCCATCCCTGGAAAGGTGATGGAACAGCTCATTCTGGATGTCATCTCTAAGTATGTGGAGGAAAAGAAGGTTATCAGGAGTGGTCAACATGGATTCACCAAGGGGAAATCATGCTTCACCAATCTGATAGCCTTCTACGATGGTATGACTGGCTGGGTGGACGAGGGGACAGCAGTGGACATTGTCTACCTTGACTTCAGCAAGGCTTTTGAAACTGCCTCCCATAAGATCCTTTAAGTAAGCTTAGGAAGTGTGGGTTAGATGAGTGGACAGTGAGATGGATTGAGAACTGGCTGAATGGCAGAGCTCAAAGGGTTGTGATCAGCAGTGTAGAATCCAGTTGGAAGCATGTAGCTAGCTGTGTTCCACAGTAGTCAGTACTGGGTCCAGTCTTGTTCAATATATTTGTCAACGACCTGGATGAGGGGACAGAGTTTACCCTCAGCAAGTTTGCTGATGACACAAAACTGCGAGGAGTGGCTGACACAGCAGAAGGCTATGCTGCCTTTTAGCAAGACCTGGACAGGTGACAGGCTAGAGACCTGGATGGAGAGGAACTTCTTGAAGTTCAACAAGGGCCCAATTCTGTTCAGGGAAGTAGTTGAGGCACCATCCCTGGAGGTATTTAAAAGACGGGTAGACATAGTGCTTAGAGATATAGTTTAGTGATGGCTTTTGTCAAGAGTTAGGTTGATGGTTGGTCTTGATGATCTGAAAGGTCCCTTCCAACCTAGGCAATTCTATGATTCTATGATTCTAAGGGCCAGTGTAGGGTGCTGCACCTAGGGAGGAATAACGCCCATGCACTGGTACGGGTTAGGGGTTGACCTACTGGAGAAGGACCTGGGAGTCCTGGTGGACAACAAGCTGACCATGAAGCAGCAATGTGCCCTTGTGGCCAAGAAGGCCAATGATCTTCTGGGATGCATTAAAAAGAGCATGGCCAGCAGGTCGAGGGAGATCATCCTCCCCCTATACTCTGCCCTGGTGAAGCCACCCTCTGTGTTCAGTTCTGGGCTCCCCAGTTCAAGAAGGACAAGGAATTACTGGAGAGAGTCCAGCAGAGGGCTACAAAGATAATCAAGGGATTGGAGCACCTCTCTTACGAGGAAAGGCTGAGAGACCTAGGTATGTTTAGCCTGAAGAAGAGAAGACTGAGAGGTGATCTCATCAGGGCTTATAAAATCTAAAGGGTGGGTATCAAGAGGATGGGGCCAGACTCTTTTCAGAGGTGCCCAGTGACAGGACAAGAGGCAATGAGTGCAAACAGGAACGCAAGAACACGTTCCATCTGAACATGAGGAAAAACTTCTTTACTTTGAGGGTGACAGAGCACTGGATCAGGCTGCCCAGACAGGTTGTGGACTCTCCTTCTCTGGAGATATTCAAAACCTGCCTGGACGTGTTCCTGTGTAACCTGCTCTAGGTGACCCTGCTCTGGCAGGGGCGTTAGACTAGATGGTCTCCAGTGGTCTCCAGAGGTCCCTTCCAACCCCTACCATTCTGTGATTCTGTGATTAATCAAACATGGCTTGTGGCATTTCAAAAAGCATGTTTCTCCCCTCACATTTGCATGCTGTTAAAAACATCCGCGCTGATTTGGATAGCTTCTGTTATCCCAGCACGTACTCAGACTATTGCGTATGGCATGGCAAGGGAAGGGAAAGAAAATTTTTTAGCTCAGTTTCTTTAAGAAGAGAGACTCGTGGTCATGTTATTATTTTCTCTGTCTGTGTCCTTCTGTAGTCACATTTCAATGCATTGTTCAAATGTGGCAAAGGATTAGAACTCTCTAAAATAACTAAATTCCTGTACATTTTTGCATTTTAAGTACTCAGATGAAGAGAAAGGCTGAAACATGAGTTTCACATCTTAGCAAACTCCAAGAAGATGCAGACAGGGAAGAACACTAGTTAATACCCCAATCATGGGTTGCTTCAGACAGAACTCATAGACAGCAAATTCAAGGGCAATCAAGCCTCATTAGCTCTGATTCTCCCAGAACTGCTTCTTTTTTTACCTCCCTTTTTAATAGGTATTTATTTTTACAGATATTAAAGCATGCTGGATTTCACAAGACTGACTGAGGCTTGTTGAAGACAGTGAGAGTGTGTCCATTGGCTCCAAAAGGGTTGGGTCAAGCCCTAACACAGCAGAGAACGACAGATTCCAGGAGCCAGAGATGTGTCTTTGCGAAGGATACAGTTTGTTTCTGCCACTGCTCTTTTATTGTTAACATTATAGAAGGTTTATATATCACAATGGCAATCAATAGAAATCTCAGTCATAAGGTAACGATGTATTTCCAGAAGTGGCTTTCACTCTGTCCATCTTTAAGGCTTCTAACTTAACAGTTTAGTCTTGCTGAGTTCTATAATCCTGCTGTTGTTAAAGAGCATTCTTGCCCTCTTCAGAGAGAATACTTACACAAAACCCTTCAAATGGATTTCTTTCTCTTCATAAACCACAAGAAAGTTAGATGGTGATTCACAATGGTGTGAACTTTGCCTTGGAGAAGTTGGCATAACTGCTGAAGACCGTAAGACCATGGAAAAGAACAGCTTCCATAACTCATCCTTGTGTGGCCTCGCTTAGTAAGTATTTAAGACTCAGGCAAGTAGGGTTTTGATACTCCACCATGGTATTGAGCATGGACACAAATACTACAAACAGCCATAAATTCACTCCCCTCCTTCCAACAGCCAGCTCTAGGTTTTGGTTCACTGAGCTCCTGGCATAGAGTATTCCACAGGCAGACTATGTGCTTTTGCTGCTTTTCTTCTAATAGTTGGCAATCCAATTCATACATACACTGAAGACCAAACAGCTCTCTAATGTTTTTACAAGCTACATGTTAGCATACGTCTTCATACTATCCAGCAAAAAGACATGGCTATTGGTTGTAAGAAATGAAGCTTGAGGCTATACCCGAGTTCCTGATTATCAGTATCCCACAGTGCTTACCCTATCACCATTGCTGCCACAATTCCTCGTACATGTTATACAGAGTAAAACAGAAATGAAGGGCTGCTAAGTTTTATTTCCACCATCCAAATCCAGTGCGCATCAACAGAAGTTCATCACGACTTTTTCAACTGAGAACTATTGCTTGCAGTTCAGCATGAAGGGGGCCATCCAGGCTTTCTTCTACTGTGTGTGAGACTGACACTTCTCAGCTCCTTTGAGATCAAGCCACTTTTCCATTATCGACAAGCCTAGACCCTTCTCTTTATAATTTGGACTTCCCAAGATCTCTTCTTGTAAGTATGCAGGAAAAAAAAACCTGTCATCAGAAATCTATGGATGACACCTTCTGAAGCTACTAGTAGCTGCAGAAGTGCAAAACCGCTCAAAAGAAATTTGTAAAGTGTTCTTCTACACAAGAGAAGTCACATAAAATATTAGACTGCTTCCACACTGGATCTGCTACTCGTTTCTACCACTGCCAGTCAGGGTAGGACTGGGTCTGTAATCGCTGATGGCATAACTGAGTGGAAGTAATCAAGGCCTGTTACTTATGTTAGTGATTCTAGCCGAGACTAGTCCTGCAGGAAAATAAAACTCCACTTGAACAGAAGTGACATGTTTTGTCCCCAGGTGCTATACTTCAGCTTCCCTGTGTGGAAAAAATACAGAAAACACAGGAAAGGGTCTAAAGAGGTTACCCGGTCTAGTCCCAAGTTCCATCAGAACTATTTCCATCTGTCTAACCTGTTCCTAATGGCTCCTATTAATAGAAATTCCAGCTTCCCCAAATAATGTGTTCCCTGCGCCACCCTTGCAAGCTCTTATCTACAAGATTCATGGTATCAGTCTTACCAGATCTATACAAAGGAACACAGACTTCTTACATGACTAGGGTCACACACCAAATGGAATAGGAATGCAGTCATCTGCCAGTTAATTTCATCCTGCAAGGTACCATCAAGGTGCTGAGTAATCCGCACCTTGACTGAAGCCAGAGGCTGTTAGAAAGAGCCTTGTTCTTTGCAAAACTTGCCTCCCAGACAAATAAAATAAAATAATTTGGCAACCCAGGACTCAGTTTACACTGTCTAGAAACAGCCAGCAAGGAAGCAGAATCACAACAGATTACTGTGGCATTTCTTGTAGCACCAGTCAAAATCAGAGAATCACAGAAGAGCTGAGGTAAGAAGACACCTCTGGAGATCATCTGGTCCAACATCCTCTGTCTAGCGTAAGGTCAAGTAGAGCAGGTTGCTCAGGGCCTTGTCCAGCTGGGTTTTGAATACCTCCAAGGACAGGGACTCCATAATATTTGCAGGCAGCCTGTTCCTATCTTCAATCATGCTTACAGTAAAAATGTTTTTTCTTATTTTGGCAACATCCTAGAAAGAAGATAAGCAATTGGTCTGAATTATTAAAGGGATTGGTTATAAAAATGTCTATAAAAATAAGCTAAAATAAAGGAATATTTCTACTAGTATATTAGTGGGATAAATCACAGCTAAAAACTAAGTCAGAGCTGCAGGGTGCCAGTAAACTGAGATTTATATACTATCAGAAGCAAACAGCCTGGAAATCTATGCACAAATAATAATCTAATACACATGCTGACCCCAGAGAAGCTGCCTTGTTATGCTCAAAATCTTGTATGTGGGCAAAGAGAAACACACCTTATACATAAAGCTAAAAGTTTATTCTTAATATAAATGAAATCTTAACAGTCTAATTCAAGAATCATTATTAGTCTAGATATAATTGACATAGAAAAAGAAAGAACATATAATAATACAGTTAGGAATCTCAATAATAGCAATATTACTATTAAAATTGTAACAAACACACTTAGGTTTTATCCCTTTTTTCCTGAGGTTATGCTCACCCTTCCACTGATCCTCTGGTCTTAAAATCAGGAGCCTCGGATTGCTGGAGGGTGTGGACAGTGAGTCCTCAGCCTCTGGAGTCCTTGGCCAGGAGGAACATGATTTTCATGTTGATGGTTTCTTCTTCCTCCCTCTAGGATCCACTTGGGGTCATTTTTGCCTGTTTGCTAACGTGCTTTGACACCTTGCTTTTTCTTCCTTGGTTTACAGCTCCATGTTACATCTGAATTGACTGTATTTGGTGCCTTTTAGGTATGTTAGATACTATTTCTTTGTACTTTTTGTTACCCCTGAAGTCTGCTTTGTCCATCTGTAGGTCTACCTTCCTTTAACCAACCATTATTCAGTTGTTTATAGAGGCAGCTTGTGTCTGAATTCTTATCATCCCATGCCTGTACTCTTCTCCACCACAAACAGTGTCTCCACTTCTCAATGCCTTTACCTGTATTTCTCTACCAAACATCATTGTGCTAGAGTCATAAATATTTCATTTTACATGAAATATTTATTTGCACTTCGTTACTGCTATCTGCGTAAAACTACAGTGGCACCATAGAAAGATAAAGTTACGCAATTTAGCCGTTGACACCTGGTCAATAAGAGAAATTGATGTCAGCACTAAATGAAGTAAAACAAAGCTACAGGCAGGTCGAACAAAGTTCATGCAGAGGAAGGCAGACAAGCCTCCCGCCCGAGAACCTGCAAACTCTGTAGAAACCCTGTGGCTGTGACTAGTGATGGCTTGTTACAGAGCTACACAGGTACACTTTGGAGGGGATGATTGTCCTTCTGAGGTGAAAGCACGTCAGGTTCAAAGCTGTAGCAGGTCCTCTTTGAACTACTTGCTAGAGCAAGTTCTTCTTCATCTTCCCTGAGGTGCCGGTAATGGAGGCATCCGACATTTCAGTTCTGACACGCCTAAATATCATACTTACACTCAGGTTTGAAATACAGTCCTAAAAAACAGCAATTTGCACTTGTGCCCTCTATACAAATTATGCTATAGCCACCTTACGCACTCTGAGAAATAACATAGTGTCCGCCTGGTCTTTGGCCTAAATCTCTCTTCGTCCAAATATACTTGCAATAGAATAAAAAAAAAAGGTAAAAAACCTCCATCTTCAGGTGTTTTTTCATTAGGATTGGATGGCTTTTCAATAGATACAGTAGGAAGATACAAATATCCTCTTGTGACAGTGCAAAATTTAATTGTTTGGTTATGTCAGAGTGCATGATAGCAATAGTACTTGTCTGCATTAGGACCTACAGCTTTATAAAGCTCAGTGGCATTATGCCTCTTGGCTTAACTCCACCTTCACCACAGAAAAGAACATTTTTCTTTTTTATGTATATATATATGGGTGAAAAAAAAGGAAAAATACACCGTTAAACACACACCAATGTCCTTCAGATTGCAGGTGGAGTGAAGGGCTCAAGAAGAGATGACACAGCCAAGTCCCTGTCTTCAGATGTGCCTTAGTTCCCCTATTTCTAGAATTCGATAAATCATAGCAACGTGCTCTGAGATCAACCCTTAAAAAGCAATATAAAATTTATTAATAAGATCATGGATAGATTTTGTCCTTTGTGATTGGGTCCCCACAGGAAGAATCCTACATTTTAGGACCAATACTGATCTTTAAAAGCTTCCACAAAAAAAAGAAATGAAATAGATGAATATTTTTTTGCTTACAGATTCCTATTCTCTGTGAATGTTGCTTAAGGAATAGACAAGGTATATATCTTCAAAATGAGAATAGGAAGTTTTAGAATATTGGTGTGTATACCAGGCTTCATAATTAGTTAGCATTCCAATTATACAAATGTTTTTATAACAGTATAAGAGAAAAAGTTTCCCCATAATAACATGTCAAAATAGTAAAATATGATCAAAACATCTTGCAAAGGCACCGTTTTCCATCTGAAAATGCTGATTTCATGCAATAAAAACCTTTAGCAATAGTATAGTAATTATCTTAATTTTAACACTTTGATATAATTAAAACATTTTGAGTGTACCATTGTCATATCATTCTGACGTTGAAGATAGAACATATTATGAAAGTCAGAACAATGTAGTGAGTATAAATGAAATATTTTAGAATGTGATGAGTAAAAAAAAAAAGCCTCTTAATTTGAGAAGAAATTGCAAAATCACACAAATTACTGTGGGACAGAATTTTTCATTTTCAAGCTGGTGCTGACTGCTGTATTAGTTTGTCACATAACATTTGGATCTAAAAGAGTTGAGCTTCTGATATAGTTTAAGAAGCTGAAACCTTGTCTTTACTTTGATCCAAAGCGACCTGGGGTCCTCAGGACTCTGTTTTAGCAAGCTTTCTATCAGACTCTGAAATTATACAATAATGCACAATATGGAAGCAGTGAATTACCCCAAAATATCTCCCTTGCTTGAGAAAGGCAACTGCCTCTGCATAAGGCTGCCTTTCTCTTTGTTGATGGTTGTATTGCTGGCCACAGAAGTACTGTAGAGAGCCCGATATTTTGTGGGACATAGCCTTGTCCGATGATACCTCTTCCTTGCCCAAAACTGAGCATTTGAAAACAAAAGGAAATAATATTTATACAAAGTTTTAAGATTAAGAGGTTGATCTTCACACAAGGAAAACTTTCTGTTATACTGAGTGCTGAGGGAAAGAAGGTGATTCTGGATCTTGCACATACCATAACCATGTTGTCAGCTTTTTATAAAGTTTCTTGTACTGAAAATTAGCAATGGTACTGTTTATATCCGAAGAATGGGATATTCAAGGTAACTTACTTGCGCAAATTCCTTTGAAATCCAAAGGGCCTGTGGTCTCCTAAAATATATTTTCAAAGACTAGCATGCACATTAGGGAGGAATCCAGTCCATCTAACCTCATCCATTCTAAGAACTAATTTTATTTCTTTTATTTGCTGTAGTCAATGGATCTGCTGTATCAGTAGGCCTCCTAACTTAGAGAATTACAGAGAAACTTAAGAATCATTGATATAAGAGCTTAGATCCCTTGCAGCTTTGTGGGAAATTGGCTTAGAGCTGAATATCCATGCTTTGAAATGAATAATTTGTAAGTAAGCCTAAGCTATAAACAAGTAAAACTACATTTTGATTGATAGTTTTAAATCACAAATTGTAAACTTTATCAAATTATAAATTATTATAATTAGCATTTCCATATAATATTTGAGTATGGTCTAATAGCATTATTTATATTTCAAAAGGGCCCTTTTCTCATAGGCACCGAAACAGGTGATATGCAACTACCTACCTTTCGCTATTCTCCTGCGTTCCTGCATGGTACAAGGAGACACCAATACGTATTTGATCAGAGTACAGAGTTAATGTCCAAGCCCATTGTCAACAGCAGAATTATGGCTCAAAATTATGTCTTTGATATCTGTATTTTCATGTCTATATTCCAGTGCAAGAGATATTGGGAATAAACAGCATGGACTAAAAGCATAATGTCTAATAAAAACTACTACTTCAGTGCTATAAATAGTGAGATAACTGGCATAGCTAGAATATTAATATGGAAAATTACAGCTCGAGGAATAGACCAGGGGAAAAAAAAAAGATATATATACTTGTTCCAGATTCAGCAGATAAAGGAATAGGCTGTCTGAAAGTGTCTGAATAACGATGACAAGAGAAGTTTAATGTTATGAATGTACCCACAATTTCTGTTTCAATCTACCTTAGACTACCAAGACAGAAAGATCAAGAAGAAAGGTTTAGTCTGAGCAATCAGAAGAATCATCACAAGCTGGGAGTAACGGACATGCCAGCTAATACAGCAGAACACGGGCTGTCTAGTTCTTGAAATAAACTGGAGAAAGGAAGGAGGGGGAATTGTCTTCTACAGTTTATTGCAACAACAGGGAATTGACGATGTGAAAGTGGAGGGAGGGTAAGATGGCACTGACCATCTTGAACAGCGGCATTCTTGTCTAAGGAAAGGAAAGAAGGAGAATAAAGACAATGGACTTCAAGAAAATAGCTAACTTGGAGAATTCATAACTCTCTGTGGGAAATAAGTCAAAGGGAAAAGACAGCTGTAGAATTAAAGCCACAGAAATTTAAGCCAGACATCAGTGAAAGCTTTCTGACTATAAGGCTATTTAAGCATGAGGACAGATCACCTAGGGAGATTTGAGTCTCTCTGACATTGGAGATTTTTAAGAGCAGCTCAGAGAATCAGGGAAGACAAAGATATGGCTGATCCTTCCTCTGGAGTGCCCATGCCAGCCTTCTTGAATTCTCTCCCTATGATGTCTTCGATTTTTATGATCTCGTCCAAATCCTTCTTTGCCCTCTTTTTACTGTGTTCTCCTTAGGGAATATGTCACGTGAAATAAAAATTCATTCCTTCACTGGAGTCCCTTTTGCTGTAAATTCAGCAGTTATGGAATCAATACCAGTTAGACAGCAATAAAATCTTTCTGTCTTCCCTTCTCAAATCAACCCTGTTTAAAGAAAATGGAGGGCTATTACACCGCATATAAAATATTGATCTGAAACATACTAAACCTGCATAATGGGAGAGAAAAGCTGAGATTTCTGTTTTGAAAAGGTCTAGCAGAATTTATTTTTATTTTCTTATATAACACTCTTGTTTATTGGCATTTTATTTTTCATTTGGAATATGGATGAGCAACCCTCAACTGATTTCCCGTAAAACAGAAACCTGTCTGGGTCCCACTATTGAATGCCCGGTTTTCATAGCAAAAAGAAATAAGCAAAATACACAGTGTACTTCCAGGCAATGTCTCTTTGTAAATAACCAGTTCTCAGTCCTCAACCCATGTTCCTCAGTTTCAACAACTCTCACTAGAACTGGAATTTAGGTCATCAACCAGTCAGGGGTTGATTTTATTTGATTAGGAGGAAAAGCTGATAAGGATGATCATCAAATGCTTCCTGGCAAGCCTTGCAGATTTTGCAGCAGACATTCTCACCTAGCATAAACCAAAGTATTCAGCGTGGCAATTCCTTCCCACAAAACTGTGTTTTCAAGTGTACTAGTGTAGATAAATGTCTCCATCTATCCATAACAAGGTTGCAAACACATTATATTTAGCAGTATCTCCAAAAATAAACTTAGTCAATGACTATTCTGACATCTAAATTTTATGCGTTTAGCTCTGGACTGGAATTTAATATTAGACAATCATTTGAGAAAGCATCAGAATAATCATGGGAGAGATCTCCTATCTCCACTACCCTGAACAACCACCATACTCAATGAAATACACAGCCATGTTCATGCTCCTTTGCTTCACCAAGGCAATGAATCTTGTTTTGTTCTCTGAAAAGCACTGAGAAGAGGGACTGAATTCCTCTCTCCAATTTCCCCCTAACTCCTACGTGCACTTGGGTAGGCAAAGAACTTCCCTGAGCGATGGCAAGTGGGGAGCTGATGTCTGTCAAAAGGATAAGAGTCTTCTGCTTCCAAATACTATTGTTTAAGAGGAATCAAAAACAGGAGAGCAGCAAACTTCATTCCTCTCTGAATGGAGACTAGTTTTACACAAGTGTGTCAGACTTGTTCTGTTCCTGAGAAAATCCCTCAAGGGAGGCAGGCTCAGGAGCGTCTGCTCTCGGGATCACAGTCAAGCTTAAGCAGGACAGAGAGGCCAAGCTGCTCTGTAACTGTCAGGGTACATCAAAGTTAAAAGACTGAGACAGCTGCTGGGGTACTCACCTTCAGAACAGGGTGGCGACATAGCAGGAGGTTTTGGGGATTGAATTCTACTTCAAACCCATTTCAGGATTGGACACTTAGATCCTCGAACTGCAATCAGGACAGGAGAGACAACAGCAGACAAGCTTATCTTGACTTTTCTGGCTTCCATTCAATTGAAATCTTTATCCATAGGAGTCATTTTATGCTTTTGAGAGCTGAAATAACTATCGTAGATGTTACATGGTGGGGAAAAGTCAACGCTTTTTGTGTTCATACTTTAAAGTGAGAAAACTGAATAATGAAGACTTCAAGAGAGCATCTCATTGCAATTAGCAGCATGGAAGAGAATGGAAAACTCGGTCCAAAATGAGCAGCATTTCTCTAGCACTTCACATCCTTAAAGCTAAGCGTGTCGTATGTCTTTGTAGGATTAGGAACTAAACTTTTACTATGATCTGCCATGCTGAGATCTCTGTCTAGCATAGAGATGTTTAAGTAGCACTCCTCTGCTTAGAGAGGAAGAAACTCAGTCATTCCTGTAAAAATAAGTCCAACTTTTGATTACCCATCCTTCCCTGTGGGTTTGCATTTCTATATGTGCACAGTAATCCATAGTGCTTATGCATGTTCATGATCTTGCAGATTTTTTTAGACTTAGAGAGATGTGTGTTTGAATACTGGTAAGCAGTACTGAGACTTGGTAGATAATAAGCTTAATTTTCTTCATCTGTTTTCATTTTTCTCATTTTCCCTTGAGGGATTCATCCCTCATCTTATTATAACTTTGTGGCCATTTATTGCAAAGTTTTGGTACATTTCCTTAGTGGAATTCAGTTATTGCGAGTCGTAAAGTGATATTTTTACATCCACCTTGTGACACTGACTTTTACAAAACCATCTAAATGACCATAGCTTTTAAACGAAGCTGGGAAAAATATACCACAATACCAGACTTTAGTTCTGGTTGAGGAAATTCTTTGACAGAGACAGAACGATTCCACTGTCTAGGGACGGAGTCCTTACCTGAGAGGAAAATCACCTCTTTGTTGTGATCTGCTCTCCGCGGCGCACTGAGAACCAGTGGAGCACATCTTGCTCTTACGAGATTAACACATCTTTAAATACTTCATGTATAACAGCACAACTTCCATGGGAAAGACTGAAAGCTGTTCAACCAAATTGCTGATAAGAAGAGTGTCAAGACAGTCCCCAAGGAAGTAGAAGTTTGGACACCTTTAGGCAAATCCAGAAACAGAATCTATGTCTGCCACATCCTGGAGAAAAACCCCAAGCTGACGAGTATTAGATGAAAAAGGGGTTGCAGCAGCAGCTGCTGGTGCTTTTATTTAGGACCAAACCCAGCAATAATGGTCTGGCAGTTCCTCACTGAGGCCTCCTGCAGCCAGCCTGGAGGAATGCTGCCCTTCTGAGCTGGACACAGCTCGTATAAATCACACCACGGTAGATTAAGACACCTAAAGTTTTTAAAAATATTTAGGCCCTTAAAGGTGAAGATAGACATCCGTCTGCGGGATTTGCACAAGCTCCGCTCCCAGATGTCTAAATATAATTTGGAGATTGCTTAATTGGGAATTTGGCACTTAAGGCATTTTAAAATCTCTCCGGACTTTATGCATTTTACCCCAAAAGTTTAACTTTGAACCGACCTTTGAGCAAGCAGGGCTGTTTCTTCTCCTCTTCACCCCTGTTTTACACTGGCTTGGCTTTAGCAGTGTTATATGCCTCATTTGTGCTGGAGCACAGAAAAGAAGAGTCATGTCCGAGGAATGTCTCTTTGGACACACATCTAGATTCTGCTTCCAGTTCAGGATGAATTCCAATAGCGCTGGTGCCACTGAGATCAAACCTCACTCTGTGCACAATTGCTCCTTGATATTTATAATAACGTCTTGATTCACCAGGTAGTAAATAGGCAAAACATATGTACACATCTACCGAGATGGAGTAACCCGAGAGGCTCAGCATCTCTGCAGTCCCTTTAACATTAAAAACACCAAAGGTATGCAGTTATGCGGTGATCCATTTGGGAGCTTACATGTGCTAAGATATATAGACCTAATATTTCACTTTGCAGAAATGGTTTATTTCCAGCAGTAAATATGATGTTTGTGAAATGAGAATACACTATTTCAAACTGTTATAAGGCCACTGAATAATTGAATTATTACTCATCAGGGGGCAGCGTAATTTGTTACCTGTGTGATTCCAACACTCTGAATCAAAGTAATTACACTCATGGTGTCATTTAGTGAAATAAGGCAGTGAAGGTCTCTATGAAGAGAGAGGCAATTGCTAAAAGCATTTTGTTGAAATAATAGCACCAATTCAATTGGTCCTCTTGCTTCATTCATTGTTACTTTATTATATGGCTAAATAGCTCATTCATGGGCTTTGCTGGAGTGACAAATATGAGCTTTGGAAATGGTATCTATGGAGGAAAAAATGCACAGCTTCTAAGGGGAAAGCACCAAACAGTCATTTTTAGTACGACAAATGTGCAAATGGCAAATGGTAGATTAAATTTATAAAAAAGAACACAAAGGCAGATTTTAATAACCAAGTTCAGTGGCAAGATTCCACTAGAGGTTGGTCTATTGTAAAGAACTGGTGGGAGATGTCTGGAGACTGTTTCAAGCCATAGAGCAGTCACTTCCAAATCTCATGAACTAGGCTTCAGAAAACTATGAAATCGGTACAAAAAAGCGATTTATTTTTAAGAGTAAGCATCTTGGATTTATTCTTTTATGTGTCTGCAAACTGTAGGTACGTATGCATTCATGTATGTGAGTATGAAGTGGTTTCTGTTGTGCTACTTTATCCACATCTTACTCTTTAATGCATTTATTGCCATGACTTTTCTGTGAGGTAGGACAATCCTGCAGTCCCTGGTTTAAGAAAACAAAGACAAAGAGCTGAAGGCACCTTATAGAAGCTAAAGTTATGGCTTACATCCACTTTTCCTTAAGATTTACATTATTTTTTCTTTAAAATTTTTCATATATTGTTGGGCATGATCTCAACCTTCTTTAGGCATTTGGCTCCAATACAACTTCACAACAAAGCTGATGAAGGTTCTAGAGCACAAGTCTTATGAGGAGTAGCTGAGGGAACTGGGTTGTTTAGCCTGGAGAAAAGCCGGATGAGGAGACCTTATCACTCTGTACAACTACCTGAAAGGAGGGTGTAGAGAGGTGGGGGTCGGTCTCTTCTCCCAAGTAACAGGCAATGGGACTAGAGGAAATGGCCCCAAGTTGTGCCAGGGGAGTTTTAGACTGGATATTAGGAAAAATGTCTTCACCAGAAGGGTTATTAAGCATTGGAACAGGCTTCCCAGGGAAGTAGTTGAGTCAACATCCCTGGAGGTATTTAAAAGACGGGTAGACATGGCGCTGAGGGACTTGGTTTAGTGGTGGATTTGGCAGTGCTGAGTTTTTGGTTGGACTTGAAGATCTCAAAGTTCCTTTCTAACCTAAATGATTTCTATGTTTTCTACGAGCTGGGGAAACAATTGACCAGCCTAGTGCTCCACTCCTGTGGACCTGCCTGCAGGATGTGGGTCTAATTTCAAAAGTGATTTGGTGAGATGTGGCGAAAACAAAAGGCAGAAAAGGAAGAAATGAACAGCACTGAGAGCAATTCATTGCATGAGTTAATTGGCTTACATATGGACACAGGGACAGGACAGTCTGAAGTAGACTGTCACTTTTATAGAGAGCATGGCATAAATGAGAATATATAAAAAAAACAGTTCTGAGGTTGTTTCCAGTTGATTTCATTAGCAAAATGTTCATATTCAAAAGAACTGGCACTAGTGATCTTGGGGGTTAGAGAAAAACGGTAAAATCTGTTCCCTGTGAAGTAGTCAGCACACAGCCAATGCATGGAAAGGGAAGAACAATACTTCATGAAGAATTCATCCACTGAGAAGCATTAAATAGGAACTGAGACGTTGCATTACCATGGAGCTGACCTAGAAGTATGACCTGGTTTTAGGCTAAATAGCTATCTGCTCAAGGGACACAACCTGCAGCTATTTAGGTGTTGTGAAGACTTGTGGTAGACTTGATAACCCTTCAGAACCATTAGGATATGAAAATACTTCAGTCAAGTCCCTTCTTCCTATGAACCACTGTTTCCCTCCACTAACTCTTATATTTTTACTCACCCTGACCTGGACTATCTTTTGTGCTAACACCAGTGCTGATACCAGACACACCCCAGAACTGACCAGTTCAGGTAATGGAGGCCCTTCCCAGGGTTCGAGAGGGATTTGTGTCTAGTTAGCAAGAAAGAGACGTGTGCCGGTTCCAACAAGCTGTTGAGCACCTCAGTCCTGCAGGGTATTTAATTCCCAGCCAAAGGCTGAAACTCTGATAACTGGAAAACTTTTGCCCTAAAAATAGATTTCTTCACATTGCTGGATTCATGTAGCATTTTATATAATTACAGCCCTTGTTGGAAAATTTATGTTCTACAGATCTGGCTCGTAAATCCTACACTTTACAGTACTACTGTGGCTCCGTTATAATCCCTTACTGCTGAGTCCAATATTTATTATTGGAGAAAAAGGTGGAAAACAAATCCACACTTTTGAAAGTGTTCCATAATACCACAGTGTTTTAGCAAATTCTGAACTGTTACTTTCATCTGGGGATTTATCATGGGGATTTATCATGGTGCCTACACACATAAATAGCAGGCCCATATGTGTGTATTTCTTTGAATAAGAAAACAAAGTTGTGATCTTTTTTAATAGGAACACAGTTTTCTGGTGTGTGTAATCATTTGGGGAAGCAGTCTTTCTGTTGCGAAATTTAAATACAAGAGTGATTTTTGCTGAGGGAATGTTTTCAGTCCTCTTTGACAATCTGTCTCAAATTATACTGAGGTGATCTTCAGGAGACTGACAGTGCACTTCGACATTACGGTATCTCAGGTCATAATTTCATGCTGAGTTTTCCTCATAAGGCAAAATCAGCGTAAAAGATGTTTGCCTTTCCCTGTGCTCTTTGGTAGAGCTACACCCTCATACAGAACAGTGAAGTTCTCTGTTTTGGAAAGGAAACACCTTCCGCTACTTTTACAATCATAGAATGATGGACTAGTTTGGGTTGGAAGGGACCTTTAAAGGCCACCCAGTTGAACCCCCCTGCAATGATCAGGGACATCTTCAACTAGATCAGGTTGCTCAGAGCCCCGTCCAACCTGACCTTGAGCGTTTCCAGGGATGGGGCATCTACCACCTCTCTGGGCAACCTGGGCCAGTGTTTCACCAATGTCATGGTAAAAAATTTCTTCCTTATATCTAGTCTAAACCTTCCCTCTTTTAGTTTAAAATCATTACCCCTTGTCCTATCGCTACAGGCCCTACTAAAAAGTCTGTCCCAAATACAGAGATTTGTACAAACAATCTGTAATAGCACTCTGTTTCTCCTAATCACCAGGCTCTTTTTCCCCACTTACCACCACAAGGATTCGCAATTTTCTCCTAGTTTCACTGTGAGATCCCACAGACAACTGTCTCTGTGGCGCAGAGCAGTTCCGCAAGGTGCACACAACCTCCTTCCAGCAAGACTTGGGACTAGCAGGCACATCTTGGAAGCATCCTCATGGCTTGCAAGGTGGAGCCCTAAGGCAGGTTCAAGACCTGCCTCAAGAGCACTAGCGAAGATCACTGTCCACACCAAGGTAACTTGCCACTTAGACTTTCTAAAGACATTCTCTTTTTTCTTTTTTTTTTTTTTTAAGGGAATGCAGGTGCTGGCAGTCTGGGCAAGGCTCCAACGCAGGTAATTACACTCTATCATCTTGTATTCTCCTTGCAATTGATCCTAATAGCCGTGACGCAACAAGAGTCCATGGACAGTCCTGCAAGTAGACAGCAGCACTACTATATTATTTAAGGCTTTAAACACTATCATTGAAATGCTAGAGTGCATCTGCACAGAAAAAAAAAAAGAAAGAAAAAAAAAGAAAAAAAGAAAAAAAGAAAAAAAGCATTTACATTCGGAAGAACTGAAAAGAAATTGAATAGGCAGGAAATGTGACAGAGCTGGTAAAGCAAAAATTACAGCCTTTCAGTGTCCTTATTAAGGAGGACAGAGGATCTCTGCAGATGACAGAGGACGGACTCTGAGTCCCCAGACTGACTGTCGTCCCTGTGAGTATATGGCAGATGGCAGAGTCCCTCGTGGGAAACTCTGCTCGCAGGAGCCCCGAGGAGTCAGCAGTGGTCACGACTGTCAGATGCCAGGGTTCAACAACGATCACACCCAAAGCACAAGGTCATCGCCACCTTCTCCCCCTGCTAATGGGAGCATTTATTTTCCTGGAGGGAGGCACTTTCTGAAAACAGCTCCGTTTACTTCCAGGACTGTGTGACCAAAAGCTGTGAAATCAGGAGCCCTCCTCCCGCCGTGGGTTGCCTGTGCTCCATGTGGCACCCTGGCACTCATGCACCGGTGCCACAGGAAAATGGTGCTTTCTGAACAAAACCTGGGTGAGAAAAGTTCTTGTTTGAGCATAAATCCCTGATTGCCTCCAAACAAACGGAAAGCTTGTAGTTAAATATATAGTAAATGTGGGTTATTTCCAAACATCCACAGCTCTCTGTTTGATCTGAATGAAACACGTCTGCCAGAGACAGCTGCTTCTAGTCTGCTTGCTGCCAATGATATTTACAATCTCTCTCCCTTTCTGCATTTCTCTCATTTTTTTCCTTTCTTTTCTTCCTTTTTTTTCCCTTTTTTCTTTCCCCCAGGTTTTTACTGGAGAGGTTACAACACTCAAATCCTCCTAGATTAAAATCATAACAGTGCCCTTGAGCTAAATAAGCATCCTTGGCTACATAGTTCCACTGAGTCCAACAGGCCTATGCCAACTTTATGGTCTTTAAGGAATTGACTTGTTCACCTGGGCCTAGACTCAATCCATGCATTTAACAAGCTGGGCAGCACTGGATCTATGCTCAGGTGGTGAAACTTCTGAGCTTGTTTCATTTCTGAGATCGTTTCACTTGCAGAAATAACTCTGTTTTTCCACATCTTCCCAGCTTGACACCTGAGCTTCGTTTTTCTGGTGTCTCTAAGACCTTGCTTCAATGTTAAGAGACGTCTGGAAAGAAAAGGTAGAGGAAGAAGATCCCCAGTTAATCAGCTACAGTAAGGCCTTGACCGGCCCAGCCCACTTTGTACTTTAGGAGACCAATGAATATATAGAATCATAGAATCGCCTAGGTTGGAAGGGAACTTTCAGATCATCGAGTCCAACCATCAATCTACCTCTGAAAAAAACCACCACTAAGCTATATCTCTAAGCACTATGTCTACCCGGCTTTTAAATACCTCCAGGGATGGTGACTCAACCACTTCCCTGGGCAGCCTGTTCCAATGCTTAATAACCCTTTCAGTTGAAGAAATTTTTCCCAATATCCAATCTAAACCTCCCCTGGAGCAACTTGAGGCCATTTCCTCTTGTCCTATCGCCTGTTAATTGGAAGAAGAGACCGACCCCCACCTCTCTACACCCTCCTTTCAAGTAGTTGTAGTGATAAGGCCACAGAATCATAGAATCATAGAATTGTTAGGGTTGGAAGGGACCTTAAAGATCATCTAGTTCCAACCCCCCTGCCATGGGCACAGACACCTTCCACTATATCCGGTTGCTCAGAGCTCCATCCAGCCTGGCCTTAAAAACTTCCAGGGATGGGGCTTCCACCACCTCTCTGGGCAACCTGTTCCAGTGTCTCACCACCCTCATGGTGAAGAACTTCTTCCTAATGTCCAGTCTGAATCGACCCATCTCTAGTTTTAATCCATTCCCTCTAGTCCTACCATTCCCCGACATCCTAAAAAGTCCCTCCCCAGCTCTCTTGTAGGTTCCCTTAAGATACTGGTAGGCCACTAGAAGGTCTCCTCGGAGCCTTCTTTTCTCCAGACTGAACAACCCCAACTCTCTCAGTCTGTCCTCATAGCAGAGGGGCTCCAGCCCTCTGATCATCCTCGTGGGCCTTCTCTGGACACGTTCCAGCATGTCCATATCTTTCTTGTAGTAGGGGCTCCAGAATTGGACGCAGTACTCCAGGTGGGGTCTCACGAGAGTGGAGTAGAGGGGGAGAATTACAACCCTCGACCTGCTGTCCACGCTTCTCCTGATGCAGCCCAGGATATGATTGGCTTTCTGGGCTGCTAGTGCACACTGACGGCTCATGTTGAGCCTCTTGTCCACCAGCACCCCCAAGTCCTTTTCTTCAGGGCTGCTCTTAAGCCAGTCACTGCCCAGCCTATATCAGTGCTTGGGATTGCCCCAACCCTGATGGAGGACCCTGCTCTTGGTCATGTTGAACTTCATGAGGTTGACATGGGCCCACCTCTCCAGCCTGTCCAGGTCCCTCTGGATGGCATCCCTTCCCTCCAGCATGTCAGCTGCCCCACACAGCTTGGTGTCGTCGGCAAACTTGCTGAGGCTGCACTCAATGCCACTGTCCATGTCGCTGATGAAGATGTTAAACAAGACCAGTCCCAGTACTGATTCTTGAGGGACTCCACTTGTCACTGGCCTCCACTTGGACATGGACCCATTGGCAGCCACTCTGGATGCGGCCGTCAAGCCAGTTCTTTATCCACTGAATTGTCAGTCCACCAAAGCCGTATTTTATCCTCTTGGAGACCAGGATGTCATGCGGGACAGTGTCAAAGGCTTTGCTTAGGTCCAGGTAAATGACGTCAGCTGCTCTCCCCTTGTCTATTGATGTTGTGACCTTCTCATAGATGGCCACCACGTTTGTCAGGCAGGATTTGCCCTTGGGGAAGCCGTGTTGATTGTACCCAATCACCTCTTCGTTATTCTTCTGCCTCAGCAGTGCCTCCAGGAGGATCTGCTCCATAATCTTACCAGGCACGGAGATGAGACTGACTGGCCTATAGTTCCCTGGTTCCTCCTTCTTTCCCTTTTTGAAAGTGGGCATTATGTTTCCCCTTTTCCAGTCAGTGAGGACCTCACCAGACTGCCATGACTTTTGGAATATAATAGAGAGCAGTTTAACAACCTCATCCACCAGTTCCTTCAGTACCCGTGGGTGTATCCCACTGGGTCCCATGGACTTGTACACTTCCAGGTTCATCAGATGGTCATGAACCTGATCTTCACTTACAATGGGCAGTTCTGTCCAACCCCTGCCATTGTCCTCTGTGACTCCGGGAGTGTGGCTGGAGCCCTTGCCACTGAAGACTGAGGAAAAGAAGTCATTGAGAACCTCAGCCTTCTCCATATCACTTGTCACCAGCTCCCCCGTTTCCTTTCTGAGGTCTCCCCTTGGCCCCCTTTTCTCCAGGCTAAACAACCCCAGCTCCCTCAGCCGCTCCTCACAAGTCTTGTGCTCTAGAGCCTTCACCAGCTTTGTTGCCCTTCTCTGGACACGCTCCAGCACCTCAATATCTTTTTTGTGGTGAGGGCCCTGAAACTGGACACAGTACTCGAGGTCGGGCCTCACCAGTACAGGGGGACGATCACTTCCCTACTCCTACTCACCACACTATTCCTGATACGGGCCAGGATGCTGTTGGCCTCCTTGGCCACCTGGGCACATTGCTGGCTCATATTCAGCTGGCTGTCCTTTTCTGCCAGGTGAGATATAAGACAAGATTCCAGACACAAAAATCAAAGAGTTTTGTAAGCATAAAAATATGCGTCCTATCCAGGTTAGTTGCCTCTCTGAGCTGAAAAATAAGTTTGATCTACGAGAGAACATTAATTGTGGGGTTGAATCAGCCTGAAGGCACACTGATAGGGTACGGTGTCGAATTTGCCCCCTTCAATCTGTCGATACTGAGAACTTCACTTTAGACTGTCTTCACACAATGGGTGGCAATTGATCTTCTGCAGCACAAGTTCCTCCTCATCAGCTCAAACACAGCCACTGACCATGATCAAAACAGCGAAGGGAGTGCAATTGTATCATGGCAGTTGACACACTTTGCTCAGTCTTTGGAGCGTATGCCTAGAAGGTAAACTGCAATAATTCAATTTCTTGACATATATCTGCTGAAAGCAGCAGTGTAAGGCACTGCTTTTCAAGATACACTAAAGGATTTAGGTTTTCAGTTCTCACTTGGATTTGGTTGCCCTGATTTTTAAGGGCCATTGGAAAATCTCAGGATAAAAGGACATCGGGACTCTCTTTCTCCAGACTAAACAACCCCAGGTCCCTCAGACGCTCCTCATAAGACTTGTTCTCTAGACCCCTCACCAGTTTCCAATTCTGAGTAGACACATAGAAGTTTTGGTGTATGAGGTCTGTATTATCTCAGAAGAGCCAAACTCATTTATAATATGTCATTTAATACAGAATCGTTCCTATGTAAGCCTCATCTGGATGCTGCTCCTGAAGTCTGCAGATGTATTTGGCTTTAAGTTATGACAGTAAAGTAGGCTAAAAATGTAAAGCTGTTAATCAGCAATATCATTCATCTAATTCAGTGTTTATTAGCTCGTTTATAATGGCTGTTTGTGCTGATATTTGTTTTAATTTTGATAGGATGTAATGCCTTGAATTTAATCAAGTTAGCTGTATTTGAAATCGCTGATAATAAATGCCTTTCACGTCAACAGCTTAGAACAGGGTTGGGTTTCCAAAAGGATTTATGAAACATAAGACCAATGATGTCAGGTCACTGCTTTTGTGGAAGATGACCTGTACCTGTTACCATCCTGGCTGCCTTTCTCTGAATCCTTGGGGAAGGTAGGGTTTCACGACACGGAAATTAATTGAGCCTTGCTGTCTTGTATGCTATATATACTGCGTTTCCCTGGACACACATTCAAATTCCACATTGGGATGAGATCTGGGTGAATACCAGCACCTCCTCCCCAGCATAATACTGTTCCGTGTGGGCTACCAGGGAAGAATAACTCATCCTGGTCAGCTCCACAGCATGGAATCAGGAACCACTGATACACAGAGTGTATCTGCTCCACAACTCAGACACTCATCAGGCTGTTTCAGAAACACCCTGACCCCGTTGGCTGAAACTCCTGCCCCTGACAGTCCCTCTTTTGAGCTGCTGACCACCTCCAATGAGCTCTTTATGGTCCTAAGGAGACTGAAGAGATTTCGGTGACTTTTATAGCCTTGTATATGGCCTGTTCCTTGTTAAAGTCAACATTGGATGTACCTCCCTCTCCGACGTGGCTGTGCCGCAGGTAACGCACCTGCACTGTTGCTTCTCAGAGATTCCCTAAAATGAACGTATGCATTTTTTATAGATTCCTTAATGCGAAATGTCACATTCCTGGCAGAAAAAGCAAATAGTCTTTTGAGGTGCTTGCAAAATATGTATGAATGATAAACTAGAGGGGGCGGGTTTTTTTCTTTTTCAGGTTCCCCCATATCTGTGACTAAGTGGTGGAGCATTTGCAAAATTTAGAGAGGGATCAGAAACATGGCACTGTATCTGAGGTTCATTTGTAGAAGGTAAAGTAGCATATGTTATGAGTCAGTTAATCTCTTTGGGGCTTTAGCCAGCACAAATTAGGTTCTGCGGTCACCGAGTCACAGCAGGCTGTGGGCCACTGTAGCCTTGGAGCTTTATTCTGATTCAGCTGCCAAGAAATGAACTACTCTGTGGGCGCAAAAATTGGCTTATGGTCTGTGAACTCCAGCCAGACAAGCGCAGCTCCAGCGGCTGCTCCTCTCTCCACGCACGGCTACGGGATTTCATTTGCAGCCACTCTCCAACAACCCCGACGCTAAGATGCAGACCCTAGAAAATAAAGAAGGTGCTAATTCAGTCTCATTAGAAATCAGCAAAGGTTGTGAAATAGTTTTAAAAGACGTGGAAGCCTTCACTGTTTTGGCTATTTAAAGCTAGCCAGGACAAATGCACACTGCAGGGATTAGCTCTGTGCTGCTGCTGGAAGCAGAAATTGTCTTTTTTGTGTGTTTTGTTTGGTTTTTTGTTTGTTTGGGTTTTTTTTTTTTTTACTTATTTGTCCCCAGTCTATAACTGCAGATGCTGCAATGCCAATAAAAATAAAATGCCTTAGGTTTCCTACGTGGACAAAAGGGACTGGGAGGCATAGCTCTAATTACAACCAACGTCTCAAAGAAAGAGGCTTGAAAATCTCATTCTTAAATCACTTAACAGAGGCACAGACCAAATCATAGGGAAGTCACAAGTGCTCACGTATGGGTGTCAGGATGGTCCTATAGGCAACTTCCTCCTTCCCTACTGACTCCTTGACCTTGGTAAAGAACACATCATCTCTGCACTATATATTGCACGTTATAAATGAGGCTATAAATATTTGCCTATGTCACAGCAGTGGTGTTGAGACCAAACCAGTACTTACTCTTTGCAGAAACTACAACAAAAATCAATTTATTGTTACCATATTTATTTTTGCCATGCAATTTATTGATGCCATTCATCTGAATTAATGACCATTAAAAACATTGCTTAGCCATTTTCACTTCTAATCTTAGTGATGCTTTTAAGTGAACTTTCATGGAGAAGTGGTTAATTCTGAATTGTTTGACTATAAAACACAAAGAATGCGCACAGCTGTGACATCCTGAACATACAGGACTTCACCTGTATATCAGTGACAAGAAGCCAGTAACCACAGCTTGGCCAGGAAGCATTGCCAGAGGAGGCCAGGCAGAGGGCCAAATCCTACCCTCTTGCAAACACACCAAGAGCTCTTCATTTCTGGGCACGTGGAACAAGAGCCAAAGAAACATGTCAGGTTGTTGACATGTTACTTCAGCTGAGCAACCCCCCAGCCCTGCTTTGCCCACCTACAGTCAAGTGCTTAAAGCTGTGATGCTGCATGTTTTGGACTCCTGCCTCCCAGCTCAGGTTCAAGCACATCTCTTGCTTAGGGCCCTTTGGGGTTCAAAAACTTGGCATCTTTTTGCGTAAAATAAGCTGAGAGATCTGATCTGGTGGGTGTGCTCAGATCAGCCCTGACTTCAGCATGAAGCATGTGGTAGCCACAGTTTAGTTCAAAAACAGCCAGAAGAGGAAATGCCATTTCAACCTACTTAGCTCTTGGCACCTTGAGGACCTGCTAAATTTAGGTGCAAAATTAACAGTATGATTTAGAGTTGAGAAAGGCTGAGATTTTACTTACCAGAAAGAAAAAGGAACAAGGAGGTTACTTGTGCCTCACTTCCCCGCTTTACTGCCCGGCTCCAAGCATTTGCGTTCACTCGGGATGGTATCACAGCTTCCACGAGTCCATTTTTCATAAATAGCACTGATTGCAAAGTTTACAGTTCAGGACAAATGTAAATACAAGAGGGGGACCTTTCTTAACCATCCTCATTATCCAAAGTATGCAGCAGATATGTAGCAGCCTAAAAGGATGTGTTCGGGGATACTGAACCCAAGTAGCATGACCCCAGAAAGAAATCTAGTAGCTTTCTTATGTATTTCCAACTTTAATTTGGCAATGGACATGCTTTATTTGTGAACAATTTTTCAATTATTCCACTCTATACCCAATGACGGTTGCAAAAATATACTCAGGCTTAAATTTATGCACATTTAATGGTCTTGTTACATCAGAGCTTGTGGGACTGACCCTAATACATCCATTTTGTTTAACTGATAGAAATATTCGGTCTGGTCGTGGTACCCTTCATGATGTTCTTCATGTACAGAAGCTGCAACCTACACAGAAAGGGTTGACTCAAAAGTAATAAGGCACCTTTAGCAAGTCAAACTAGTTTGGGACAATCTCAAACTAAATTTTATTTACCGTAATCTTTGCTGGGGTTTCCTGCGATCAGGAAGGAGCGCTGGTTTAGTTAAAGCACAAATAGAGACAGCTTTCCAAAAGATTTGCCAAATGTTTGGCAGGTTACAAATGTTAGAAAACCATGCTTCTATGATTATTTTTATGACTGGGTCCCATAAATGCAACGACTAAGTATTTGTTTCCCCAAAGACCTCTGAATGTCAGGAAATTTGCTTGTGGGAGCCTTTGACACAGGAAGCCCTTGCGAGATCAGGTGAAGCAAATCCTTAAAGGACTGAACCTTCCAGATGGAGCTGATCTTCTCATTTTTACATACATTATATGCAGGACCTCTGCTTTTGCTTTAAAGTAAGAGCAATCAAAAGGCCTTTGCACAGGATCTGGTGAAGTGCAGGTCCATCTCGTGTATTGGTTCAGCATTAAATGTTGCATAGTCCCTGCAATTAATACAGTCACAAGAGCAGTGACATAAACATAACACAAAATCATCTGCATGAAGCATAAAAGAGATTAGTAATTTATGAATATTGCTTTTAAACTATATTAACCACTGTCCCGGCAAAAAAAAACATTTACTGAGCCTTATTCACTTTGTAGTTAAATCAAATTTAGGATAGGATAAAATGTTTCTTATCAATTAAATTTTACTTTAATCCTTACAGAACTGATAGAGAAAACAGATATTAAATCCCAAAATAAAATTCTAAGTATGCATGAAGAACGGGGCAGGACAGCAAGACTCGAGAGCGCAAGCAGCAGGTTTGGACTAGGTCACTAGAAAGAGATTTTTAGGGCAGAACCAACACCGCTACCTGTGGCAGGGGTTACCTGAACACTGTGTCTGGTAGTTCACAGCAACACGGCTAATCATATTATGTGATTTCTTGATACAGCTGTTCCTTTCATCACATGGGAATGTGGAACGACCTTTGATTAAATGGAACCGGAATTTGAAAGGGCAGGAACATGAAGGATAAAACTTTACATTTTTTGTTACTATTTCATCTCCTTACCTGACATTAAACTCCCATATACGTACTTAGAAGGGATGGCAAAAACATCCCCATCGAAATATATTCTTTTTCAGTAGGAAACTAGGGCTTTGATTGAATAAACAATTTTGTGAAATGCATCTTCTTTCCCTAATAAGAAAATTTTGATTTTTATGTAGGGGTAAAAAAATCAAAACTCCCAAATCATCCATGTATTCAGGTTCTTAGTATTCAGTTAGACTTGTTATGAGATGCCTAAAGGTTCTCACAAATATTTCATCTCTGTTTTATACAGAAAGTAAAAAACATTTTTCTCTAACTCTGTTATTTAGATATCCAGGGTGAATTTACTGAGTGACATGAGAAGAAGGAGCCCAAACCCTTCCAGTAGTACAGCCTGATGCCAACTATGGCATCATGGTGGCATGACAGGGGAGGAGAGGGGTGTCCACCAGGCTCTCACCTCCAGGCACATCACTGCTGCCCCAAGCCCTAAGCTCAGCGCTGAAGCAAACTGATTTCCTGGCACTGATTTCCCAGCAGGGAAATTCTTTTGTCTCAACAATTTACCTGGTGAAATTTTAGGTTCTCAGACTTGGATCAATCCCTACTCGTAAACAAAGTGGGGGAAGAAGTCACCAAGCAGAACGTGTGCCCATGAGGTACGTGACCCCTGAGCAGACAGCTTATAAGAGGGAGATCCCACAGGCTGCTGTGGCGGTCGGAGGTTTGGCTGTGCAGTTCTCGTCTTCAAAGAAGCCCCTTCTCGCTGCTTCCAGGCTCATGCTGGGACCCCTCCCACCTGCCACAGTGCAAGGAGCAAGATGTCACACGGACACTCAGGATACGGTCTTTGTTAAAAGGGAAAAAATAATCCAGGGGGATCTTGGCACAGGGCAACACTTGCACAGGAAACAAAATCTCCCAATGCGACAGCAGGTTTCTGACCAGTGGTGACAGTAGTCTCCACTGCAAGTGTACCTTGTATCTGCAGCAACATCTTCAGTTGGACCGAAAGAGACACCCCAAACCTCTGCTCTGATCAGTTCTTATAACCCAGCTGGCCACAGTCCTATGTGACCAGCCCAGAACACCCATAATCCATCTTGACTACTTCCTAAAGACTGCCCTCTGTGACAATTTCTGCAGGAACAGTTTCCATTGAATGTTCATAAATGTCTTACCTATGTAAAATTTCATCACTTCTAAAGCAGAAACACCTAGGGGAGTCTTTGGGACACTCCACTTAGGATGTTAATCAACACCTTGAAGTATGCAAAGTGGACTAGACACAGGAGGACCTGAGCTGGGGAATGTCTAGAATTGTCCTGGAAAGCTCCTGTGACAGCCAAATACCTAACTATAAAGTTTCAGTCAATCACCGAGTCTGATGCCGTTACCTCATCTGGTCCATGATCTCAAATCAGCCCGTTGTCTCATCCCTGCAGGTGACAAGCCAGGAGGAGTTGCTGGACCACGCAAGGAATTAATGTCCTAAATGCATTGGGTTTGCGCCGCTCTGAGACCAAGCTAAACCACAGTCATAACTAAAAAGCAAACTACATTTTCATACATAGAGCTCACGGCCCTCAGCTCTTGCCACAACGGTGGGCTGGATGCTACTAAGCTGGATGCCTGGAGAAAGTTTTTGTACCATAAGGCAGACTCCTGTTTCTGCATGTGTCTGCTTTACTACAACTTGGCTACCCACAAGTCTTGTCATGCAGCAGCGAACATAGCATGCTGCTCTGGGTCTCCTTTCCTTTTGAATAATAATCCAAAAGCCAGGAAAGAGTATTCTGTTTTTCACTGATCAGCATATAACTTTGTTCAAAGTGGGTCAGACCATCATGCAAATGTGTGAGGATCAGTCCGTGGCTGTAGAAAGAAAAGCCTGGGGAACAGAAATAGACTTAGGGATGACTACATGTTCCTTCAGGCTTTCGCAGGGGCAGAGGAAAAGAAAAAGAAGCCGCGTTTGTAGTATTGGGTGCTGGTTTGCATAGTTTCTGAGCACCCTGATCTCCATTCAATATCACTGATGTTCTAGAAATTAGGCCAGAAATCGCGCCGCTCCTGCGCTGATGGGAGTGACAGGTGCCTACTCGGATGACAGCTGAAACGCTCTCTCCGTGCTGGCAGGGCAGAGCCCTGGGCTGTTCATCCTGAATGCGTTCTTTACCGAAGCAACAGATTTGGGTTTGGTTACATCTTTTATGAACGCTTTTTCAATAAATTAATCAGAAGCTTCAGGGGATTTAAGGCTTTTAAAAACAGATCAGTTCTTTTGCAATTCCCTTCTGAGAGCTTCAAAACTGTATTTCTTCCCATTCAATTTTTCATATTTCCATTTTGCAAAATTGAAGATTCCTGAGCCAATGCAGACAGAGTCTGTACGCTCCTTGATCAGAATTTGCCTCGTAGCCACTGGCCGTGGGGTCTGATGACTACTCCATGCAACATCCCTGATTCCTAGCTGCGTCAAAGAGTCACAGCCACCATAATCATAAATTCCTGAACCACGATTCCTCCTGCTCGTTAAAAAGCTCCAAACACCATCTTGTCTCAAATTGCCCCTCTAGGCTTGGACAAGGCAAATAGACTTCAGAACAGAAGTGCCTTGAGGTACTCGCTGCACCTGGGGAGTTGCATGGCTTTCTAAAGTCCTCTTTGGGCCAGTTGGGCTGCTCCCAATGGCTACAATGAATTGCAGCCATTGCTTTGAAGCTTCTTGCTATTGTTTGGGAAGCCAGTTCAGAGTTAATACTTTCTTATATTCAGAAAGAAAGAGGATTGAGTTCATTGATAAGCTCATGCTGTGCAGGACATCAATAGACGGAACGAGGGATACAGAGGGTTCAGACAGAGCCTGGAATTGCAGCTGGGAGTATCCCCTCTGCTCCACTAAAATAGGTGGAAGAGATATATGGAGTTTATTTCAGGCGCTTACCTTGTCAGCCGGTGTGGTAGCGCCCTTCTGTGAGGAGAGACCCAAAGGAGATAACAGAAGTCCTTACAACCCCACAAAAACAGCCTGCACATCATATACCACATCATTTCAAAGGATTCTCCATAAAAGAGGTGCACAAAAGGCAGGTTATTTGTGGTCTTTTGGATCTTTTGCTGTTTGCACAGTAAAAAATCAAAGCAAAGGAGACACAAGGGCACAGTCACAGCTCATATAACTTTTTACAACAAATACACAAACGTACCATTCCTAACTATATATTTTCAATCTCTCTTGTCTGATTTCTGGTTATTTCTGTAATATATAGCGCCATGTGCAGCATTAGGGGTCTCTCAAGCACTTTGAAGTTCTACTGCTGAGATACCTGACATGGAGACAAAAGAGAGGCCAATATTTCTTTAGTGTGGTCTTGATTCAGACAGGTGTCTAGGCAGAGTCCTCACAGTAAGACATAGGGTTTAAGAGCTTAAGAATCGCTGTTAATATTAATGGAAGTATAAAAGACCTTGTAGCTATGTAGAAAACAATTGTGGTACTGGAAGAGTGTTTGGACTGAAGACAACAGTGTAAAGGAAAATTGAAAACTGAACCTACCCGTTCTCAGCAATGTACAGTCTCCTGGTGCTCAGACTGCCTTGGAAACTTTGATGTTTGACTGTTTAAAGTTTACTTTTTCTTTTGATCAAAAAAAAAAAAAAAGAGCATTTTTTTCTTTTTCTAAGTAGCACAAGGCCCTCAGTAGTCTTTCGCAGGAAATCTCTCAAGACTGAAAGTCAATAAAAGCTGAAAAGGGTAATCGTGGCAAAGGCTTTTCTTCTGAAATCCCTTGGCCAGAGACGAACTTTGCATTTGTCAAGAATATATACTATAAGTAAAAGCGTGCGTATGCAGTAGGGAAAGAGAAAAGTACAGTCCAGTGGATGTGGGTGTGACAGCAGATCTATGGTCTTTCAGTCTGGCAGCCCATGGAAAATTTCTAAGGGATCTGCAGAGGATAACGAAGAAATAAAAGGCTTTTGTCACTAGGCTAGAATATGGTATACAGGGGTCTACGCTTCCACGAAAAAAATCTTAGGAGTTCAAAACTGAAAGAAGTTGAAAGCCACAAGAGTGGAGAGATGCATGAAAGAGAAAGAGATATGGAATGCATGATAATGTAAGTTATAAAATTGTTAATATCCAGAAGTCTTAAAGAGAAACTAGTGTCCATACACACTTCCTGAAAGACAGCTTCCAATTTGAGAACTCTCACGGGCTAAGAAAAAAATGGGGTAACAACTCATAGATTCATCCAAAACCCGTATTTTACTGGCATTTTATGTCAATACTTAATATAAGAATAAGCTACAATATGGACAGTCAAGGGGCCTGTATTTGTAAATAATGGATTACACTCAGAGGTGAACAAAATTTGGAATTTTTCTTGAAGGAAAAACAGGCATGCAAGCATTTTTTTTGTAATGTATGCTGGCAAAAATTTTGAATTAAAAACATTTTCATACAAAAATAAAATTTTTCTTTTGAAATTGTCATCTAGAATAAAATATTTTAACTGAAGTTCAGTTGAGCAGCTTCACTGTTGATTACTGATATGAACTCACATGTTTTGTTTGGATTTAGTTTAATACCATGTAGGACTTTTTCATTAAAACACCTCACCGGCATTATATCTCAAGAGAGTGATGCCCATGTTCCCGTTCACAACTTGGATTGGTTTATCATCTGTTATGATGTACCAGGGTCAGATGATTTCTACCTTGAAACGTAGAGCATGCTCAGAAGGAAATCCATTTTGTCTTGTGAAAGAAGAAAACCACCCTTTGGAGACCTCTAGGTGACCAGGGGTGATGACAGCATCTCAAACTGCCGCCTCATGGACCAATGCACAAAGTGAGAACGCAGCATAACAATTTGCCAAACAGAACAAGCTAAATCTTCTGAGCCAGTTCGACGGAACACAACACTTTCACCTGGGCTGAACCAACACAAACTAAAATAATCCTACCCGACCCTAGCCAGGGAAAGAGGCTTTGTTTTCTAAAAGATTAAAAAAAAAAAAAAAAAAAGGCATAACATTTTGGCACTGTATAAACAGCATTTTTCATCTAAAAAGAATTGCAATCACCTTTACCTGCAAATTCTAACAGAAACAAAATACATCAATCATCTTGATTCACAGCTTTTGTTTTCTTTTGGCTCCAATTTTTATACATGCAACATACTTGTGTGAGGGATAGTGAATTTATTATGTCATTAAAAGGTATGTGCAGCTGCCATTTACCACGGCATTAGTTAAATGCTGTTCTTTCACCTTCAGGAAAACCACTTTCCTTTATGGAAGAAGGTACCTGGTGGCAGCAGCAGCTGATGGCCAAGAGAAGCGAAAGTGAACCTCAGCACAACTGATGTGCGTAGGCTGAAAATCTGTCCCCAAAGGCAGCAGGACAGTGTTTGCAAGGACACACGTCTTGTTGACAGAGGAGCTCGACAAAAGCCAATGGTGAACAAATGAAACGCTTTTGTGTGGGTGGCCCTGAGACAGGGCCAAGTCAAAGGCACTCGAGGTATTGAATTTTTAAACTGTGTTCAAAAGCTGCCTCTAGTGGTTTCTGCCAGGTTCAGGGAAGCATAACTTTGCGGATATTCGTTGTAAATAAGCAGGACAGCACCAAAAAAACCTGTCTGATTCCCGTCATCAATTTCTCCTCTTAATGGAAGCAACTTGGCCAGGCCCCAAACGCTAACTGCTCGGGTCAGGGGGACAACAGTATAAATGTTCGCAATAAAGGACTTCTGGGTTCAGAACACATTTGTTTAATCAAAAAGATTTGTGTAGTGATCAAAGAAATTACTCTAGCAAAAGCCATACAGTTTGTAGAGATTAAGCGAGTGATCCAGGCCTAGCAGGAGAACCATCTTTAAAGCTCATTGCTGTAAATCCCACGGCTTTCAGCAGAAATTAGAGATGCACTTAACAGTCAAGATGTAGTGTTCTTAATAGGACAATCTTGCACAAACACTTTCTGACCAAGGCTGAAAATACATTTGCACAAAAAAGTCAGGAAAGAGTTACAGACAATTAACCACATTTGTAAAATCAAGATAAGAGACAGCAAGCTAAAACATGAAGAGAGGTGCAGTTCTCTGAATAAATGACTATTTTTTTTACAAATTGTCAGTCTGCTGATGATTTACGGACAGATAAGTATGGAACATACAGTGATCCCTGACACATGGGAAGGGTGAATTCTTTATAGTGTGAATATTAATCACACCATTATATTGCTTCTCTCTGCTTCCGCTTTCTGCTCATCTTTACTGGAGTGGTTAAATGTAATTTAAATATTAAAAACCATCAATGCAGACTGAGATCCATGCTACAGTTAATTACAATGTCTTCTTTTTACTACTTACAGTTTTCATTCTGGGCATACCGTACCTGTACACTTTAATGAGGTTGCTGGTCACCAGGATGGCCAGAACAGCCCTACAGAATTAGAGGAGATACTGTACCATAAAGGAAGTACATCTGGGTAAACAAGGCTCTGGCATGCCTATTTGAAATCCAGTTATTTTTCTGCTGTGTGGGAAAACCTACATACCTCCATTTATTAAGAAAGAATGCTACAAGACAGCTCCATGAATGGAAAACTTCATACAAAGTTCTTTTTCTTCTATGCACACACATTTTCACGTCAGCTTGCACAGGTTCTCTGAAAAAACACAGCCCATTAAAAAAGCTCCCACTTCCAAGCAATACTCCGTTTGGATGATATTTGTCAAAGGACGTGAGGGGCTGGGAAACCAAACACTGAAGATGCCAATGCCTGTCACTTCAGAAAGATCCCGGCTAAATTTTCCCAACAGCAAAGTGCCAGAGCCACCCAAACGGTGCTGGTTATGAATGGGACTAGGGCTCCTTTGAAATCTTGAGCTTCATGCACGCTCACTAAACAGAGAGTCTTTTCACCATATCAGAGAGAATACAGGAGAAGTGGAGGAGGGAATCAAGACCCGAATCTAAATTTCTGGCACTGTAAATCATTTTTTGCATCAATAGTGCTTAATACCGGTCAATAATGGGGATTGCTAATAAAAGGTATTCTGATAGGAGTGCTGCAAAGAATGGACTCACCTTCTTATTTTCCATTCCTCTGAAGATCCCTCCTTGTTCTTGTCATTCTTTTTGCTATTTTCCAAAGACATGCCGTATGGGAAGAACTAAAAGAATCATCAAGTGGAATGATTAATGTTGCGACTGGGCTTTTGCTCTGCATATGATGCATAGGGATAGTTTTATCATGAGGAATTATAGTGAAATTCTATTGCTGGTGGTATCCAGGTTGTCCAACATGAACCATATCCACTGCAGAAATATTAATGACTTTAAGTGTTCTGCATTTTGAATGTCTTTCAAAACCGTGCCCTCTCAGAACTGGAAGGGACTTCGTGTGATTTCCTAATTTACATGGCAAAGACTTTGTTCATCTATGGTGTCAAAGGTAATTGTTGGGCTAATGAGATTTTACATCAGACATTTATCCAGCTAAATAAACAGACTAGATTCAGCTTGTAAGAATGGCCAAGAGATTAATTTGAAATGCGCAAATGAAGGAATGGAATCTGGGGAAAGTATTTCTTGCTGCAACATGCAGGCAAACTGCAGAATCAGAAAAGCCAGAAGCTTTTTTATCACATGGTGGCAGTTATAGAGCTCAAACCAGGCTGGATCCCAAAGGTATACCACATAGCTTTCAACCAGTTCAAACTCATGGAGTAATTGATAGCAAGAGCTGATTGTCATCTTTGATGCGGATCAGCACAGACAGGGGAGAAGATGCTTTGCTGGAAGCCTTCACATGTGCAGAGAACAAGAAAACATGGGTTGGAAAACTCAGGCTGTGCTCCTGCCCAGTGCAAGAATGCAAGGGTCAATGAAGCATCTGCCCTTCCCTTCGCCTGCCGCAGCCTGATTCACTCCAATGTTACCCTGTTCTCCTTTTGCTCTCCATCCCACTCCACATGGTTCATCTTCATCTCTTCTCCTCACCCTTGCCACACCAGTTTCCCTTCAGGTTGCTCACCCCAATCCCAGCCGTCACTCATCAGCCATGTCCAGTTCTTCAACTCCCTGCTTCTTCTCCTGATCCAGGCTCCTTGCCTGGTCGGTCCCTGGTCCCTCCCAACTTGGATCCTTGTGCAAGACATCGCCGTCTCACCTCCAGTGCACCAGAGACCTGCTCCTTGCCCTCTAATTCCAACCCATATCCTTTGGGTTGTGTTTTCACTCATTCTCCATCGTTTCTTTGCCCAGACCCAGTAATTCTGCTCCCTCTGTGTCCACTCTCCATATCACAGTTCAGGTCTGCTGGAAGCTCCTTCCCCGAGGGCTGCTAAGGCACAAGGGCATTAGGAGGAGTACAGGAAGGACACACTCCCTGTTTGCATGTCTGTCCCCTGCACACCCTGTCCCCGCGCCACTTAACAGGCAACGACTTATTACAGGAAGTATCAGATATTCTTAGTAAAACAAAAATATGAAACAACAATAAATTGCGCATCCCATCTCCATTACCGAAATATTTCCCCTCTTGCTGGAATGCTTTAGAGTCCTGCTGCTTAGGCAGAAGAGGTTCACGTAAATAAGACTCTTTTGCAAAATTATCTGGACATAAACTGCCACCTTAAGTTTACTCACTGGAGCTTGGGGAGAGAGTTACTAATGCAAGAGGCAGACTTTTTGAGAAAAACAGTCAAAGTAGATTGGGAAAATCCACGAGAGATCCTCTGAAAGTACCAGAGGTTTTCCTGAAGGGGAGCAGAAATGGATTTAACGGCTGAAGAGAAAGAATGTGCTACACTGAGCCATGAAAACACTGGGGAAAAGAAGGGACACTCAGTGTATCCGAACCCTCAATAAATTTTTATCTACTGCTGACGCCAGTGATATCAGAAAGGAAGTTGGGAAAAGCACCAAGGGGATAGTATGAAAGAAAAGGTGCTTGCCCTTGGCATGACAGAAGGATTCTTCCTTTCTCAGAAGCTCTTTTACCAGCTCCCTTGCATTGCTCCCTCTCTCCTTCCCAGGAAAATAAAAAAAAAAAAGGTTGATTTGCATAATCTCTTCTTAGAGGTTGCAGTGGATCCTGTATCTCCCTTCTGGTTCGTAAGGGATCATTATTTTATTTCTTCTTTATAGACCTTTCTTCCTTAACGGGACTTTTTCCCTAAGCCCAGCAATACTATAAACCCAGAAAAATCAGAGCCAAGGCAACATGTTAAAGACATCAGTATATGCTATATTGTGGAAACCTACATCTAGGGGATGCACAGAAACTTAGCTCTGCCTGGGGAGATGCTACAGAAAAAACACTGTGACATTTTAATGTTGGTGGTCTCAGCTTAGACTGATAGAATTAATATGACTATCTATCATTCCTGTGCCCACATACAGATCCTTGGCCAAACAGAGACGTTTCAATCGGAGTGACGACTCAGAATAATTCCAGTTTCCACTTGTGGGACCAATCAGGGCCCCATTGCCCCTGCCAGTGGAAGGCGTAACTTCCTTTTGATAGTAAGTCATTCCAGTACGATCCAAGGATTCTTCCTACTCCTCCATTATGGGAAAAGCTGTGCTTGTGTGGGAGTATGTATTCCTTTAGGGAATGAACCGACATAATCCCCATGAGTTTGCATGTGAACCTTCCTGGTTCCTTGCGCTATGCCAGAGGACATTTGCATAAATATAACAAGCAATGCAACAGTCAGTTGAAGACAGAAACTTCATGCTGTGTTTCTCAGTTCGCTAAAGGCCATATCCTTTGGCAGGGATAAATCTCCTGATGCTTTCCCTCAAGAACTCAGAATGCTGAACAATAGAAAATTAACAAGGTAACTTTCCCCAGATGACAGGTGAAGTTACATTCCTTAAGCTATTTTTTCCTTTTCAAACTCATACATTAAATGTTCCGGCACGCTATGAAATAAACAGGACACGCAGCATGGCTGAGCTAACAATGCTGAGAGAGCATTCATACAGTAAACTTAATGCTGCATGAACTGATCTTTTCTGCATTTGTTTTGAAAACTGCTTGTATTGAACTCCTTTTGCCCTTGTTTGGCAGGATTGACAATCTGTCCTCAGAAAGGATGCAGAACTGAAACAAGCGAGATGCCAAAGTTCCGCAGTGAGACAGAACAGAGCATGCGGATGTCGGCAACGCACCCTGGGCTTTGATGGCCGCCCAGGAACTTCCTAACCCGTGATTAATGGAGTTAAATCCAGCTGGCGGCTGGTCACAAGTGGTGTCCCTCAGGGTTCAGTGTTGGGACCATTTCTGTTCAACATCTTTATTGACGACCTTGATAAGGACATAGAGTGTATCCTCAGCAAGTTTGCAGATGACACGAAGCTAAGCGGGAGTGTTGATCTGCATGAGGACAAGGAGGCTCTACAGAGAGACTTGGATAGATTGGACCGATAGGCCAATGCTAACGGTATGAGCTTCAACAAGGCCAAGTGCCGGGTCCTGCACTTGGGCCACAACAACCCCATGCATCGCTACAGGCTTGGGGCAGTGTGGCTGGAGAGCTGCCTGGCAGAAAAGGACCTGGGGGTTCTGATTGACAAGCAGCTGAACATGAGCCAGCAGTGTGCCCAGGTGGCCAGTGTGCCCAGGTGGCCAAGAGGGCCAATGGCATCCTGGCTTGTATTAGAAATAGTGTGACCAGCAGAAGGAGGGAGGTGATTGTCCCCCTGTACTCAGCACTGGTGAGGCCACACCTTGAGTACTGTGTCCAGTTTTGGGCACCTCAATATCAGAGAGACATCGAGGTGCTGGAGCGAGTGCAGAGGAGGGCAACGAAGCTGGTGAAGGGCCTGGAGAATAAATCTTATGAGGAGCGATTGAAGGAGCTGGGACTGTTTAGTTTGAGGAAGAGGAGGCTGAGGGGAGACCTCATCGCTCTCTACAACTACTCGAAAGGACACTGTAGAGAGGTTGGTGCTGGTCTCTTCTCACAGGTAATTAGCGATAGAACAAGAGGGAATGGGTTCAAGCTGCAGCACGGTAAGTTTAGGCTGGACATTAGGAAAAAATTCTTCACGGAAAGAGTGGTCTGACACTGGAATAGGCTGCCCAGGGAGGTGGTGGAGTCACCATCCCTGAATGTGTTTAAGACTCGTTTAGATGTGGTGTTAAGGGATATGGTGCAACGGAGAGCTTTGTAGAGTGGAGTTGCTGGTTGGACTCGATGATCCCAAGGGTCTTTTCCAACCTAAATGATTCTATGATTCTATGATTACAAGTCAGAGCCTGACATATTGCCTTACTGTACCCCCAACGGTCTCCCAGCAAGTCCGCATTCCCCTCACAACTGGGGTTCAGCAAATCCCTGGTAGGAAGAGTCAACCCCACCATGAAGACAAACAGAAGGAGGTTCTGGGGGAAACTGAGGCACGTAGTGACCTGTAGAGGTGCTGCAGATGAGCAGTCTGGCTTTAAAGCTGAGTCTTGTAGCTTTAAGCCTGCTGCTGTACCCAGGGCCACATTTCTCTGCTGTGCTTATACTACCAGATTCCACTCCAAAGTTCACTGGAAATGAATAAAAAAACAACTATTGACTTAGCGGGCTTTGGACTTTGTTCTATAGCTCCAGGAATAACCATCCCAGTTTATTCAGAAATATCTACAAAAGGTAGCGAAAATACCCTATTAATTTTATACCCATTAACTTCTCATAACATGCTTGATTAATTTGTGTGTATCTGGAGAATGCTGCCATTAATGAAGCTGACACCCTTTCAATCGGATCAGAGTGCTATGGATCTACTGGGGAACTGGCTGGGGGCTGCATGGAGACTTGTGCCTTGTTAATATTTATTAACTGTACTGGCAAATGCGTTTCTGAAAGCATGAAAATAATGCCAGTGTATTTCCCCCTATTTTCCATTCCCTCCTTGCCTTTCCCTCCCCTGCATTTTTTGTGGAGGAAATGTAACACTCGTAGATTCTGCTGCCGTTCATTGCAGAGATGACAAAATCCCTCGTATCAGCAAGTAAACTGGAGCCACGAAGACAAGCTCAGAGATTTCTCCTCCATTCTTTCAGGCGAGGGAAAGTTCATGCCCACAGTTTTGCTGCAGAGAAGCTCAGCAAATTCATTAATACTCCAGAAGTAGGTAATCAGTCCCTTCAGGTCAAAGATGAGAGGTAATGGTATCAAGGTTTAAATAGCAACCCTTCAGCAGTTCATCTGGTATTGGCTTCAGATTATGGCGACGCGTCTCTGAAGCTGAAGGCCAGGTTTTGTGTGTTCTCTCCCCACTTCACATAATCCTTGACTGTGGTTGAGCTTTTTGTGGTTTTTTGTGGTTTGTTTTTTTTTTCTTCCTTTCTTAAAGGGGAGAGCTTCACAAAATGTAGAGAGGCATTCCTTCTGGAAGTAAATGGATGTCCTACTAGAAAAACCCCTACACTCTGACATGCATGCAATACATAAAATGTTGACAAGAAATGAGAGCATACGTTCAGAGCAGAAATGCTGTGAAAGGTAAAGAGCAGTGCAAAGAGTTTCACGCCATTTTCTGTACTTGAAGGCCCGTGGCCATCTTATTCCCAGGAAGCACAATGTGTTGGAAACCTGAAGAATGGGTAAATTGTGAATGAATCTTCATTTTTTTTTAGCTTACTGTTCTACCTGCCATATTGCTGCCGTTAGCATCAGCAATACCCTCTCCGGCTTCGGCTCTATTCATCAGATACAAGCACCCCACAAAAACAAATACTTGCAGCTTAAATAAGATAGCTATTCTTTATACACAAGGCAGCGGTTTTGATATAGAGGAGGGTCACATAAGAAACTTCTAGTTTCATGCTGTGCACTGCTAGTAGATGCAATTTATTTTCAGCACTACCTGCATTCTCTAGTTAACAATGGCACTAGATTAAAGCCTGTTTACTGACTTGCAATATTGCGGTTGCTGGTGAAAGGAAGGAAAGAATAAATTACAGAATGCCAAGAATTCAACAGAAACAAGTACGTAGTGTTGAAGCGCACAATTTCTTTCCAAATAGCCTGGGGCTTCTGGATGGTGCCGGACCAACCGAGAGACCCCCATGCATCTTCTGAAAGCCAGGGCCTGGTACAGACACTGCAGGAGGGACACAGGTCATGGGAATCATAGAATCACAGAACCATAGAACGGTCTGGGTTGGAAAGGACCTTAAAGATCACCTACTTCCAACCTCCCTGCCATGGGCAGGGACACTTCCCACTAGACCAGGCTGCTCAAAGCCCCATCCAGCCTGGCCTTGAACATCTTCACAGATGGGGCAGCCACAGCTTCCCTGGGCAACCTATTCCAGTGCCTCACCACCCTCACAGTAAAGAATTTCTTCCTGATATCCAATCTAAATCTCCCCTCTTTCAGTTTGAAACCATTACCCCGTGTTCTATCATTACACTCCCTGATAAAAAGCCCCACCCCATCTTTCCTGTAGGCCCCCTTCAGGTACTGAAATGCCACTACAAGGTCTCCTCGCAGCCTTCTTTTCTCCAGGCTGAACAACCAGAACTCCAGGCTGAACCTCCCCAACAGGGAAGACCTGTTCTCCGAGGGAAGCACAGGAGAAGGGCTGTGGATGAACCAGAGGGCAGTGGGCGAAGAGCTCATGGCAGCATTTCACTGCAGCAGCGTGGAGCAGGTGTTGAGCACTTGTGGAGCCCCAGGTCTTTGTGGCCATCTGTGGCAGGGCTGGGTGGCTCCCCATGACATGCCTCTGCTTTTCCAGTGAGGATCCTGCCCCCTGGCATCCATGCAGCTCTGTCCCACCAACAGAGGTAGCAACTGTTATCCCCATTTAGTGGCTTTCCACATAAAGTCTCATCCTTTGTGTGGGGGAACAAGAGGAACGCCCTAGATCAACAAGATAATGTGGCTGAAATAAATATTATTTTCCAAATTAACTGAACTTGCTGGCCCCAGCTCACTCACGGCTGGAGAGAACTGCACAGTCAGGGCGAAGGCATCCATTTTTTCTTTATTTTTCACTTTTTAACCACATTGGCCGCAATGGAATTAATTTTTGTAGGAAGTAGCTCCTAAAAAATCTCATATGCCCATGGGCTCTGTGCATGTAGTGGTAGTATATGAGTAAATAAAGGGAGTAAAAAGGTTAAATTGAGGAGCAATGAGGTGCTCTAAGAAAAACTGAGGCCATTAAACCAAAAAATAGCTCCAAACTCTGCAAGTGCCCCCACAATGGCAGCAGAGTGAACAAATGAAACGGCCGGGGTTTAATTTTACTGTTACATCTGCTAATCTGACACCGAGATATTTTCTTTGCTGTTATTCCTGACTTAAAGTACTGCAGCACAGCACAGAATCAGATAGGAAGATCAGGGATCTTTTATATGACTTGGGATTTCTTTTTCTTTTCTTTTTTTTCTAATCTTTTTGATATCTATTGAAGATTTCACAACGTAGAACTCAGGCAATAAACTGAATCATAGATTAAAATATGCAACAGTGTCAATAAGAGTGCTAATCTCAGTCTACTAGCTCACATGGTAACTAAATCCCATATCATCCCTTCCAAAAATGATTCAGGCAGATTAAATCTGACAGGCCAGCGTGGGGTAATTTGTGCTGTGGTAGCATGCAGTGTACTAGTTTTCAGATAATTTCTCATTTCCAGGGCATTTGAACGTTTAGCTTTGAAACTCTGACACATAAAAGGGAAAAAGCATTTGAGAAAAATTGTTTTCTCCCTCTCCTCCTCACCTTTTACTTTGCTTTTGAAGAAGCAAAGGGACGTGAAGATGGATTGCCATCTATTGGTGTGACCAAGAAATACCGTGAGTGAAAATTTCCTGGTCAAATGCAACCAGAGTACCTCATTTCCGAAAATCTAGAGGTACTAAGTCCCCATATGTAGCACTTGCTTATGCAAATCAGGTGCTCTCTAAGATATACCTACAACCTAATTTAATTAAAGGACATATTTAGACAAACCAGTTTTCCCACTTTTTCTCCATTTTTCCCCAAGCAATATACCTGGATTCTCCAATCACGTTAGTTCTGAATGCAGTCAATAGGTATCAGAGATTGTCTTTGCACAGTCCTGTTATTTATAGAGGCCTTTCAAGCTACAGCCTGGCTTTGCAAAACAAATTAGAAATAATTAAAAAACAAAGGTCTTGCCTGAAACAGCTCCTTTTAGCAAAGGAAATTTAGGTATCTTGGGAAGACACAAGAGATTTCCTTCTTTGCAGAAAAACTCAGAGAGAGGAAGGAGAAGAGAAAGAGAATTAATTTAGGGATTTCAAGGCATAGAGACATTTCTTGGTAAGCAAGAAGAGAGGCTGTATCAGGAGAGAGACAGGGAAGGAAGCACAAAGAGAACACAGGAGAAGAGGTGAGGAGACCAAGCAACACAGGTATTCCATGTTTTTAGCCAGCTGGCCCCTCCACCAGCCTTTCCACCACGGAGTCAATATTTCCCAGCTAATCTTCCAAGTTTAGTGACTCTCAAAGCCACGAGCAGGCAAGCTGCCCCACCGATGATGCTACCTCAGATGCATGCTGCCACACACCAGCTGGATGTTACTCTCCTTATCCACCACTTGAGCAGTTTATAGGGTATTTTTCAATTTCCTTCATGGTAGCACCAATTACAGATATGACACTACTTTTGCTTAAAGGCAATTATTTCACAAAAGCAGAACTACAGGAACAACAGTCACCAGCAAAGGGAACGCTGGTGGTGGTATTCTCTTCTCCCACCACAGCCGGCTCCTGAGCAGGACATGTGCTCTGCATTAATGACAAAGGCTCTTTGCATCCGTGTCCCCGCAGAAATTTTTCCTAGCACAGACTGGAGTTTTACTTCAGGTTTCAGTGAGGCCACAGTTCCCCTTTTTTCTTGCTCCAAACATTCATTTTATGATGGCTCAAAGAGGTCTTCCTTTGTTTCATTTCCTCACTCATAAAAGGGATGTGTCTGTATCGGTGTAGTCACCAAGCCCTATACTGAAATTTTCTATCCTTCTTCTATCCATAAGGCTCCACCTGCCTTTAGATTAGGTTTCTGTCCTCCCTTTAAACAGCCATGACACCTTGGCATAATACCCTCTTCTTCCCATGATGTAGAGCACTTTTCCAGCCAGCACCGCTAACGCGTGGGAGCTGGAGGGCCGCAGTCCGCTAATGCCTTGGGAAACGCACTCTGGAACAAGGATTCACACAGCAAAGCCTATTATTCAAACTAAGGCCTGCCAAACCTCTTTTTTCTGTGTGTGTGTGTGATCTTAGCAAGGAAAGCACGAAATGAGAAGACCAGAGAAAGCTGTTCCCCAAGCTCTGGGCTTTCACGATGGCCAGAATAAGTCAGTCCAGCTCCTCTGCATTTATTAGAGTTGTCAAGGTTTAGACCTATTCTTGCACCAGCCCTTGGCTTCCAACACCACCGCTACTTCTGGGCATCAAAGTACTCTCCAAAAGAAACAAAATGAAAACACCACATCCCTGTTTTAGGAAAGAGACTCTCTATGACTCTGTCAGCAGAAGGTTAAAAGGGGCTGCTGTTAGTAGATAAGTAGAGTACCAGGGAGCTGGGCAATAAAGCATCTCAGAGATATTTACCAAATAGGTGGGCTGATGTTAATGCCTGTTAGATCAGCCTGGAAACACCCTCTGGGGGTATATAATAAACAATATTATCCGAGTGGAGTGCAGGGAATATCAGATTCCACTGCTGACTGACAAAGTAAGAGATTGGTTTATTTACTATTAAGAAACCAATTTGCAGCGTTGTGAGGTTGCTATGTCTCTGTTTACTAGGAAATAATATATAGCTCTGATGTTCATTTGTTGTGTAAACATTTCTCAACTACTTGATCCCCAAAAAGGCAGTTGGTGGTACCGATATCGCACAGGAAGGCTTAGTTGCACAACAGCATTTGCTGACTTTGGTACTGTGAAATGACATGTTGATCTAAACCACATTATGAGGAAAAAGAGCAATGATTACTAACAAAACCATGAAAAAAGCAAGAGAGTTTAATACCCAGAGAATTAAAAGTCCACCTACGGCTTTTGTTGCTGTCAATTGATTTCCAAGTGAAAAGGCACTCCAGGGCCACGTTCAAACCACCTAATAGAGGGGCTGAACTTCACTGTCGTAACTGCTGCGCTGCCAAAGGTCAAAAAGCACTCTAGCAGGTGGCCAACCTACATTATCGTCCACAACTTCCAGGTCTTGGCTCCATATACAGAGAAGACAGAAAAATACTCCCAGTATTTTTCTCCCAACTCCAGCCTTAGAGGTAAAGCACCCAATGCAAGAGTCACCTTGCAACAGACTGCTTAGGCAGCTTGGGAACAGTCAAAATACACCCCCAAGACACTTTGCTGATGTTTGGCAACAAGAAACTGTTGTAATCATTACTGTGAAAATCCCTGTGAAAGGTGAGGTATGTGGTAAACCCGGGGCCTGCCTCTTGCTAACGACAACAGGTTGTAACAGGTGCAAAATCACTGAATTCTATAAGTAAGAATCACATTCATACATTGGACGTAGACTGCCTCCTCCTTCTATCATCCAACGCCTTTGTGTAAATCACTCGAGTGTCAATTCATATATGAAAATACCTTGTCTTTGGACTCTCCACCTTCTCGAGCATTCAGAAGTCTTGGCAATAACTTTGAAACACTACCACATTTGTCAGCAGTGAAAGTCTGCCCATTAATACTATGGAATAACGATCTCTGAGGTCTTGAAGGAAATTGTTAAAAAAAATCTTAATGGGTGTGATAACAGGGTCCTGAAAATATGCAGTGCAGAAGGCCGTAAACAGGTAACTTCTGAAACTTTGGAATCCTGGGAGCCAGTTTGAAAGTTTCTGTGCCAGCATGAGATGAATCACACCCTGACTATAGAAGGAGCCTGCGATGATTCACTCACGTTTGGTCTTCAAATTTGTAGCTGCTTGAGTTAGGGCAGGTAAATTACCCTGTTTCCACCCCTGCCATTCAATTAGTTCCACAGATTTGGGGTTGTGTGAAAAAAAATCAGAGTAAAAGCTCCACTGTCATCTTTTAAATGCCTGTCCATACTTTTAAAGACTCATTTTAATGACACTGGTAAAATCTGTTATTCTATGAAGACAGACGGCGGAGGACCTTCAGTTATTTAAGCCGTGCTGGTAGCAGGGGACAGAGTTTACATGACGTACGCAGCTTATATTGGCCATTTGCAGAAAGAAGAATTCCCCCTCCAGCCCTGCATATTTTCCCAGCATTTCTGACATGAAATATGCAGCACAACAGCATCTAGGCATTTTCTTTCTACACACTGGACCATGACAACGTAAGAATGCAATGAAGGCACGAGTCCAGAGAGGTCCTGATAAAGCACCACCATGTGGGTTATTTATTCTGTTCTCTGTCAATCTGCACTGTAATCTGATTAAGAATTAGAGGGGTTTGGAAGGAAGGCTGTGATCCAGCTTCTAAAAGAGATGTCTTAAAGTCAAGGAAGGTTTGTCCTTAGCATCAATTACACGTTCTGCCTGAAAATACTGAATGTGTTCTGCCTTATTCATTCTGGGTCAGTATCCGTCGCATATAAAACTCAGATTTCATTAAGTATTGCACTATTCCAAATGCGTTCTTCAGCGTTCTGGTTATAGACAGGAGAAACTATAGGATTAATAATGTTGATTTCATACACTATGGATTTGGTAAAGGTTATTTCAAATTTCAGGGCTTGATCTCGCAACCAGAGCCATTGGCTCTAATGCATTGTGTACATAAAGAGAGCAAGACCCGGTCACTGGTGTGCGAAGTTTCAGCGTGGACTACAGTAGGAGGGAGATCGTTATGATAAGCAATACGAAAGTGTAGCACTAATGACACAGGAGTATTGACATAATGTAACAGAACCTGCAATCAGCTTTCTACAGTACAGCAAAAAACATAGTTTTTGACTTAGTAAACAGGGGCCTAAGTCAGCACAAAAAAAAAAAATTGTTGTCAACTTTGGTGCAAATTAGAACAATAGAGTCAACATGATGGAAAGCATTATTGAGAACTTTACTTCAAGGACTCTCTCCTTCCTAATTTTTGTTTCTCAATTTTTGTCAAGGTTCCCCCTCAACGGAGGTAGCAAGTTCTCCTCTAAAGAGAAAGGAATGAAAAAATCCAGCAGACCTTCCTGACAAGGAAGTTAAACCATGTTTTTCCATCTACATCCAGCTTCTTTACATGATACTGACTTGGGATGATGGGATACACGAGCAAAGCCACGGCATATTCTCACCCTTTGACAGAAAGGCTGTACGAGCAGTCATCAAGCCTATTTTGTGCAGTGATTATTAGTAGCTCTTCTTGCACAAAGAACGTCCCCAGAAGTTGAGCAGTCTTTGCTAGGCTTGCCTCTCAAACACACCGTTCACACTGCCGCCACCACAGGGCAGCGTCCTTGAAACGCCTGTGCTGTTGTCCATTGTCACCTCACAGTCACCCACTCTGCAGCAGAGCTCTGGGACTGAGCCGGCTTCCAGGAGCTTTGTCCTACGGACAAGTTTAACTCTTACAGAATTCCCCTCCATTTCATATGGCACATGGTTCAATCCCTCCTTTTGCTGCCAACTCTTACTTTGAAGGATCCCCTCTCTTCTTTATCTGCTTCAGCAGAACCTGATACGAGCAGAGGAAAGTCTCAAGGACTATCTGGAGTTTTGTGCAATATTCTGATTTTCGTATTGCTGTGCAACCAAGTATTATTTAGCATCTGCTGTTGTAAGCCAGTAAATATTAACCAGTGTTCCTGATCCTACATGCTTTTGCAAAGAACTCGGTCTTTCCTGTAGGCAAGCTCTTTGAACATCACAAGTGGATGAATTGCTAAGGTCTTTTGGACAAAGAAATTAGCATTAAAAAAAAAATAGAAGAAAGAAAAGGAAGAAAAAAGAAAGAATGCTTTGTTAATGTGTGCTACAGTCAAAAATTGAATAATGCTTTTAACACTTGCAGTGCAGCATCGGAGAAGATACATTTGTGACCATCTTCACTGACTTTTGCTGAAATGTTTCCACTGAGCTTTTAATACCAGTTTGTTATTTCTTAACATCTGGATCAGATTTAATAGTAATTACACATGTTGAAAAGAGCTTGGGGTTTGGGGTTTTGAGGGGGCGGCAAAGGTGGCTTTCAATAGAGGAATGAGCCCTGAGTCATTCAAAGGGAATCCCATTCATGACAAATTATTTACTTTCTCCTTTACCTTACCGAAACAGGGCTCAAAAAAACCTGTCCGGTATTTTTGTCCAAGAATTTCAAAAGCAGCTGGAGCAGGATTCAATTGCCTAAACTTAGGCATATAGCACAATTCTGGACCCACTAGGGTATTCAGATATCAGTATGGAGCTGTCAGCCTTGTCATCAGGAAGACCCATGCCATTCTGGCCGGACACAAGTATTTCAGAGGGAGCACTGAAAATCAGTAACCACATTTGCAATTCTTGGCCACAATGCTTGAACCGGAGTTGCACAGCCATTACGACTTACCGGCAGTGATGAAAAAGATAGGCATCAGTCATCTGGAAAATGATCTGAGCCTTTAAAAATCTGAGCCTTTAAACCAGCAAGAGCAGCAGTAGTTCAAAACTATGGTAGTCACCACTGAAAAATGAAGTACTAGAGATATAGCGGCTACAAGGCATTTGCCATTGATAATTGTGACGGGTGCTGAGCTCCACCTGCTAGAGAAGCGAAACGGGTTATCAATTTAGTTATCATTAAGAAGCAAATTGAATACAAAATGCTGTCATGGGCAGGAGTTATTTGATTGACTTTTATCATGTGCCAGATGAAAAATGGAGATTCTGGATCAAATCCTCGCCTTGTATAAATGGATTTTGTCCCCCTACAGTAAATGGAAATACATTTAACTACACCCCAAAGGAAGTCAATCCCTTCATCCTACACATATGGAAAAGGCACTTTAATTCAAATTCTTTATATTCCAGAAATATTTCCATCACTGATGTGACTCTTCTGGGGGCAGCAGGCAAATTCTATTTTGTCCACACCTGGTCACAATAATAGTTGTGGGGCCATTATTACACAAATCAGACATTTGGGGTGATATTTACTAAATGTAGATTTCTGTATTTGAACTACTCTTTATAGGCTTCCTTTATAACCAGGGGGGAAAAATAAACATTTTTAGTTGCTATTTTTCTTGTGCTAAAGTAGACATCTAAAATAGGTCAAAAGAACTGCACCTTAGAAGTGCCCATTTCTCTTCACCACTAACACAGAACTTCGGGTAGCTCAAAAGTATATGTCAGCACTGCAGATGTCTACGGTTAGATGAGATTAATTCAATCCCAAATTAAAAAGAGATGCAGATTATGTTAATGCTTCTTAACAGCACTTACCCATGTTATGAAGTATCCTCAACTGTGGATTAAGCAAGAAACAAGCTTAATGTACTTTTGTCTTCAAACCCATAATAGTCCTGCTATTGCAACATTCCTTCTAGTGGGAAGTAATACACCAGTGATGATATACTGATATCTAATATGACTATTTATGACAAGAGTTGGATATCAGTTCTGTAATGCCCCTATTAATGTATTTTTCAGCATCACAATTCATCATAAACGTCTACATTAAATATTAGAAGAACAGCATCTGTGTCACGTTGTAGAAAATTGCAGGAGAGCTATTTAGACCAGTATGAATAAAATGCATGGGTGCGGAAGCACCTCAAGGATCACACAGCAGGAGGAGGTCTAGAAGAAGGACATGCGTTGATGTCACTTAGATCCGGAAGTCATCGAGATCCCAGCACATATCCATGTTTCTTCTCAGGATACGCAGGCCGGGAAACAAACAACAGTGAGTAAATCCTGATGACTCACAGGTGGGACACGGTGCAGAGACTAATCCCTGTCAGTTTATAAGGGGAACAAAAAGGCATATCCAAAATCATCAACCTCAGATGAACCCAGATGTGAAGAGAAATTGGCCTGTTTCTCTCGTCCTCTGTGTTACCACAAGGAATTTCAGTCTGCCAGCATCTTGGTGCCCCCAGGGTAGACAAACTATTTGGAAATACACGTTTTGGTGTTGTACGCGCTTATGGGAATGTGTGGACGAATGAATGACATCAGTTTTGTTTTAAAATATAATCGCCTTCCTCTCCCTAAAGTCTCCCGCTGAGATCTGCTGTGCTGTTGCTCCAATGCTGCAGCATTATTTCTGAGAGTACTTCTCCGTCTCTGTCAAAAAACAGCTCCTCACCAGCCTGGATCCGCCGTTTTCTTTCATGTCAGTAAATATCCAAGGGCAGGAATTATTTCACACTCTGTAACGCTCAAGACTTCATGAGCATTACACCAGATTTTTGGAGGCATACATAAGAAAAGATTCTAGTCCTGTTTAACTTTTCATTTCAGACTAGCAGCATGACTAAACTCACATTATTTCACCTGGGTGACGCTGACGATTAAAATGGACAATGACAAACCCTAATCCTAGAAAGCACTGAATTATGAGAGACAGGGTGTTTTACAACTGGTTGTGTTCCACAGCTTTGTGAATGAACAGGTTGAAATCTGGCACTTACTATAAAAAAGAAAAATTAATACTTGGGTATATTATTCATTCAAAAGAAAAAGAGACAAGCCTTTTGCTGGCATAAATTGCCACGGCTCCACTGATTTCAAACAAGAGCTGATTTGCATCGGATGAACATCCAAGCCATATTTTATAAGATGCTCGATTTTGATTAACTGTTATTACAGTCCTAAACAGGATCTTTCGATGCTCAATTATTTTCAGCACCATACATGAGAAGAAAACAAAAAGCTGTGCTGCTGAATATACCACACTCTCCAGCCATAAGACAATAAATAATTCCTTTCATAATTTAAAGAACGTTAGACTTGATGTTCTCCGTTGACTTGTCTGTGAAAAGTGAGCAACTATGTCTCCTACACTCGGCCAGGTGGACTCAACAACGTTGTCTGTGTTCAATTTTGTGGTGTTCCTTTCACCAGTGTGTTGGGTCGTCAGGAACACTTCCTGCACGGAAAGCCCCAAGGGGACACTCTTAATGCCTGGACAGAACTGGATACGGTTTCCCACATGACCGGTATAGAGGTGTCTGTATGAGCCATCTGAAAAACTCTTATAAAAAAATTGTTCAGAACTACAGAAGCATTATTCTTGCAGCAGTCTGGGCCTCCATTCTTCGGTTACTCCTGTCTTTAATTTACATACCATTACAATTCTTCCTTAGAAATAAAAAATCCCACGTTATTCTGAGTACTGTGCTCCCATGTGATACAAACCAGGTTGTTTTTTTCTTGATCTGTCAATGATTTTATGGTTCATTCTCTTTCCTTCTGTACTAATATAGTAGTAACATACTGGATGTTTAGGAAAGTTGTGTCTGCAGGTTGTTATTGTACAGATATGTGAGAAAGAGGGGAAGCAGAGGGGGAAGGCAAAAGGGAAAGGAGAGAAAAAGACAGGGAGGGAGGGAGGGAGGGAGGAAGGAAGGAAGGAAGGAAGGAAGGAAGGAAGGAAGGGAGGGAGGGAGGGAGGGAGGGAAGGAAGGAAGGAAGGAAGGAAGGAAGGAAGGAAGGAAGGAAGGAAGGAAGGAAGGAAGGAAGGAAGGAAGGGAGGGAGGAAGGGAGGGAGGGAAGGAGGGAAGGAAGGAAGGAGGGAAGGAAGGAAGGAAGGAAGGAAGGAAGGAAGGAAGGAAGGAAGGAAGGAAGGAAGGAAGGAAGGAAGGAAGGAAGGAAGGAAGGAAGGAAGGAAACTGAGATGGACGAGGTGGAGAGGGAGGGAGGAAGGAAGGAAAATGGGCAGCTACCCTGTCACTAGAGGAATCAACACATCTGATCACACTACGAAACGGAGCTGAGAGAACTGTAACTCAAAGCACAAGTCAAGAGGTGATTTCTTCAGTCAATTCTCCTCTGTGTAAACCCTTGTGGATAAGAAGTATGTTTACATCTAAAACTTTTCTCTCTGATAAATCTGTGCGTTATTTCTGTTTATTTAACAGGTTTTTTTCAGTGGCTTCATCCTGAATACATCAACATCCCTCATCTCATTCTACCACGGTGTAATATTCTTGACCCCTTCCTGCTTGATTTAAATCACAGTTAGAATCATCTCACATGAGTCTGTTCTGTGCTGTCTAGTGCCATGATCTCTTCTGACTTCATATGTCAAGCTGCCTTGGACTAAATTTACACGTAGATGGAAGATCTTCTGAAAAATACATCTGTAAAAGAAAAAAAAAAACACAAGAGTAGTTTTGGTAGTTCAGAACATAAGGTTATTCTCTGTGAGTAGGCAATCTGTACCTTTACAGAAAGGTGCTATAGAATTTGCTATAGGATTATAAAATGCTATAGCATTTTGAAGCAGACTAGAAGATTCTTTAGTGGGGAGTTTATGCCCCGTTATATTTTATGGCCCTGGCCCCTCCACAGTGATAAATCTTGACCGATTCAAATGGTCATGTAAAAGGTTATTTGCTTCAGCAAGCTACCTATAAAATGTGCTACGGTTCCAAATCAGGCTCTATTTTCAACCATAAACATCTATAGATGTTTGTAAATTTGGTTCTGCCATCTTGAATGTATTACCAGCAAAATATTCCATGGTATGTATTATGGGAACAACTGGTTGATCCCAACTGTTAAAGAAATAAAAATCTGTTCTTTCATGAGGTTGTACAAACATAATATAATAATGACTATGGAAGGAAGCTCAGTAAACATTGATTTATTCCTGCGGCCTATTAATATTTTCCCATACATTATCATGTAGATCTGTAGCCATTCTTTTTCATAGGATCATAGGGAAATTCAGGTTCGATGGGACCTCGGGAGGTCTCTAGTCCAACCTCCTGCGCAAAGTAGGGTCAGCTCTGAGGTCACACCAGGTTGCGCAGGGCTTTACCCAGTCTGGTCTTGGGAACTTCCAGACACAGAGGCTGCACAACGTCTCTGGGCAACCTGTGAATCTCCCATTTCCACATATGCCTGCTGTCTCTCATCCTCCAACCACATATCACGTCCTTAGTTAAGGCCTTCCTTTTGGTTTGTGTGTTGTCATAGCTATGTCTTTAATCCCTAAATTGGATTTATATTGGTGCGCCTTAACGCGTGTAAAAAGTCCTGGTGATACTAACGAGATTATGCCTAAGTGCAAAGACATCCATACCAGCCCTGTTGCAGGGCTGCAGACTCTGCAGACCTTCTCTGCAAGCAAAAGGGAACAAAAATAAAGTAATTAAAAAAAAAAATTTCAGAAAATTTCAACTTGTCACTTAAATAAGCACATTTTCTATAGATCTCACTTACTGAAACAAAAACAAAAAAAAAAGCCACCAAACCCCCTCCGTTAGATATATAATTTAACAAAGCTGGGTATGTAAAAGAAACTGGAACAGCAGGTGCCTTTAAAACAGTCCAGGCTGAATCTTGAGGGGCTTTATATGATGCAGTAATGATCTACCTAGAATTATATGAAATTTTCTATTACCTTAGCAAAATGCCATATCGGTACGCTAGCTTATCCCACATATTTAAAGACAGAGATAGGCAAATAAATGAAAGCAAGATTGGAGACTGTGACATAAAAATAGAGAAAACAGGAGTCTAATATATACTGTCAGATAAAAGGAGCCTGAAGGGACATGATAAAACAGTTTAAATACCCTGAAGGAAGCAATATCAAGGAATGAAGAGAATTATTCACACTATGTAGGAGAGCTAAACCAACTTGTGTTTACCAGGACCTGCACGTTTTAAAAAATAAAATATTTGGGCAAGACAATATGAAGATTTTAGGAGAACAATAATGCATAATTGGGACTCCAGCAGGGAGAGCACCACACTCCTCGAGTTTCTTGAGTGCTCTCTTGCTGGTCAGCCAGTTGGCTCTTGGCTGTTCAGCTGTCCCTTTTCTCAATGGCAGGGCGCACCTGCGACAGTCTCCTGCCACCCATGTTGATCCCCTTGGTGGGCTGGAGCTCAGTTCAGCACAGTGCTGTTCTCTCCCCAGCAATTACAGGGTTAATTAGTGCCCACCCAGGGCTCACCTATAACAGAACCATCTGTGAGAACCAACCTATTTCAGAGAAGGCTACTTGGAAAGCATGAAGGCGGTCACACATCTCCACGTGAAGACCGGCCTATAGCCTCACCATGGTCAGTGGTGAAACCCCATTGCACAATATCATCAGCAGACCAAAAGCCCAGTCACTGAAGACGTGATGACCAGACCACATGTATTTCAGAGGGTCTCCTTCAGACTACTTCTAGTCCTGTCCCGTCTCCTGCATGCTCACTACCAACTGAAATGGGCTAGGTGCGCTCCTGGAGTACCTCTTCCAGCCTGATTTCATCTGAGATGGTTCTAGTTTACGTGCTCTGAGACCACTCTGAAAGAAAGCACAGAAACCGGGGATCATTGGGAGATTGACTTCAAAAGTGCACTCTCGATCCAAATTAAAATGCTAATGGAGATTAATCCAATTGTCAGAACAGCCATTTCAGAGTTTGCAGGCAATTGTCTTCTTAGCCCTTTTCAGCTAGGTCAGAAAAATCCAGGCTTCCTTCCCAGCATGAAGCTCTTTTGGTTCTGCATTTGTATATTTGTGTTACTCACTCTCTCTCTTCCAGTTTCTGCAGGGAGCATTGTTTAGATCAATGATTTTTGAACTTCACGACTTTGTAGAACGCTAATACATTTATTTTTTCATCAGAAATGGCAGTCCATGTGTACCACATTTAAACAATAAGCTTGCCTTTCTCTGATACCTTCTCCAAGGCCAAGGACCCCGCAGAAGTGGCTCAAAGATTTCCAGAGATTCAGAGGCCCCGAGAAGGAAAACGTTAGATTTGCGTTAGATTACCCACAGAACAAAGGGCAGAGCCAATAATCAGCCTATGACAGTAACACAGTACTTACAGTTGATGTCCTACTTCTGGAGAGGTAACGATGCCTCTTCAAATGCTCTCCTACTCCACGTCACCGCATCTCTCTCATATGGTTCAGGACTAAATCAGCATAATCACACAAGGGAAAGAAAATTCCACATATGTTACAATTAGATGGAAAAAACGTCCTTTTCAAAGCTCAGCGTCACAGATCATCTTTGATTATAAAGACATTTTATTAGTCAAGATGACTCCACGCAGGCCAGAATTCGTTGCTATAATATGGGAGATGACAGCATAACCAAAACATAAAAAGAAAATAAAGGTAGGCACTGTCTTCATTATTCCTTCATACTGTAATATCTTCTGCAGGATAAATCAAGTGGATTTTACAAGCTGTGTGTTACAGCACAGATTCATTTTTCATAGCTTTCATACACATTTTTCTGCATTAAGCAAACAACTGCCAAATAAAGGCTAAAATGTGCTTTTGGAATCAAGCCATCCCTCCAGCAGTTTTGCATGAATCACATTGTGTTTATTGGTAGCCTCAGACAAACAAACAGTAGCCCTGAATAATGACAACAAACGTAATAAAATAGCTATGCCTCATTGCTTCTGGAAAAGAGGACAGAGGTAGCATACCCACATTCCTGCTCATTCTGATGTTACCCTGATGTGTCTGTCACTGCCAGACAGGACACACATCCTCTCCCAAGCGCCTGACCAAGAGCAAGTAAATTAGGTATGACACAAGTTACCTGGATTCAATTCCTTGCCTTGACGAAGACTTCCCACGTGACTCAGACAAGTAATTTTTCTGTCTCTCTGTTCCCAAGCATTATGTATGGAAATAGTTAGTTACTTCAGCGAATATTAAGAAAATGTTCATTCCACATTACAAGAGGCTATGGCCAGGAGCGTCAGACAGTCCAAGCGCTTTCCCATGTGGGATGAGTCTAATTGTTTTGAGAGATGTTACATACAAGTTGTAATAAAAGATCCTGATTCATTATTGTAATTATCTTCCCAGGAATACATGGAAAAGATTATACCCGAGTAATATTTCATAATATTTTTCTAAGAGCCTGAGAAATCGCCGGCTTGTTGAAATACAAATGCCAGCGTTCCTTTTCCAAATCAAGACTGAATACACTGGATTTAGTGCGGCAGCACCACCTGTCGGTAAATTTGTCACCGAGTTATCTAAAAAGCAAGTAGAAAATTATCAAAGCAGACCATGAAATGAAAAGCCATGATTTCACCTGCAAACTATATATTCATCTGTATCGTCTTACTGCCAAGACCCATATGTGAAACTGGGACCTATATCAAAGTACACCCATATTATTAGTGCCACAGAACTATTCTTCCACACGAACCATTCTTTTATTATAGGCAACATTTTCTTGAGCCAGAATTTCACTTTTTTTAACCTCAGTAATTTTGAAGCAGCAAAGGCCACCTAATTTGCACAGAAGCTTCAGATTAAAATCAGGGTAGTTCTTCGAAATGAATGTACGCAGAAAAGAGTATTCCTGGAAGAGGCAAAGCCATCGTAAGTGGCAAACAGTTTATCAAGCTGTCAGCAGTGTCAGTTCTGGCTGTGAAATCTGAAAGAGCAGCAAATGTAAGGTTAACAAGAGATTATTACTTCAGGAAGGGTGGCATTCACATAACTGTGAAAACAGGGAAATCTCACAGCTCTTACTGATGAGATTGTTTTTCCAATGTGGAATAGTAACTCAAATTACTAGAAGATTGTAAGGAAAACACACATCTCATCACCTTAATCTCAGAAACAGGCTGTAGTGTGCAGATAAATATTTTGCTTGCTGCTATAGTTTTCTATGAGGATGTTAAGCAGGGATTCTGGCACACTGTAATAAAGGCAAATGAGGTGGAAAGGAAACTGCCACCAACTGCGGAGAACTGAGCAACAATCTGGGAAGAAAACCCCAGATAACTTCACCAAACAAACTCAAAATTAAGAAACTCTGTCAATCTGATCACACATAATGTCTTCACCTTTCACATTGAGTGTGGCAGCTTTTCTAGACCACAAACACATCCTCGAGCAGGGGCTGTTGCGCTCAGACTACACTGTGTAGTTCACATGTGCCCATCGCTCAGAAGCACATCCACCACTGTTCTTGTTCAGACCTACGGTGCTGAGACCATCCTAAGGCAGACCTGTCCATCACATCACTTGTTCTCCAGCTGAACACATGCTCAGAAGAGCTTGTTCCAAAGCCCCCGTGGTCTTCTACTGCCAGCACAAGTTCAGCATGCAACGCACTTGCACCTGCCGGGGTCTATTCTCCAACCACAAGTGCCTGAAGACAAGGATCTCTGGCTTCCCTTACACAAAAATGCTGATACTTTGTTTTAGACCTCTAGTCATTGATTGCCTGCTCATGTACTTTATGCAATAACTCATTATTTTTATTACGGATTTAGGCTTAAACACCTGGTCACACGACTACTTGCACCCTGCTTTGAAGAACCGCAAGTCCAGCCAGGCAGCTTAAATTACAAGACCATGGTTTTGCTGGTCCTACTTGGAATTACTCATGCCTGACAACATGATCGGTGTCAGCACTTTCAGTGCTTAGTTCCTCATATCGGTTACATATGATCAATTGCACAGCTTTCCTCCTTTTTAAAATTTCTCACTGACTGACACATCCATTTATTTACAGCTAAACAGACACAGGCTACAGATTTTACTTCCGTCAGTGCTAGAGGATAAAGGGAAACACGAGCGGTGTGGAGGACAAGCAGCAGCTGGGTCTCCTCATTCCTCGCTCGGTCTCTCGCCGCCAGCAATGGGGGAATATTTCAAAGGGGTCAGCATAGGACACTTTGCAGAATGTGGTCTTTTCCACTTTTTACTGCAATAGGGCTTTCTCTTCATTCCTAGGAAAGCAACACCACAGCAGGTTTGTACATTCCAGCCTCTTTGCAAGAACAGCGGTGTTCGTTGCTCTCCAGATGGAAGCATTACCCACAAATAACTGCACTGACATTTCCTTCTTTGCCCTCGTACTCTCCTGCCACAACCACATTAATAAGGCAGTAAGAGCAGGAAATACAGACCAAGACATTTCAGATGACTAATAGAGTTCAGATACCCCAATTAATTTGGCGTCCAACATATGGCATCTTAAAAGAACCTCAGCTTTTCAGCAAATAGTCATTCAGCATTATACGAAGATAAAATAACATTCAGTAATCTCAAAGGAGATGCCAAGTACTAATTTAAAGCAAACGGGAACAACTTTGGGCTTCGCTAGGACTTCTCACAGACATGGAGATAAAGGAATTAGATATTATTTCTAAAATATTCACTGGTGCCTATCTAGAAATTATGCTTTTGTACCCTGCACATTTGAAAGTGCAATCACTGTGCACTTCAGTACTACGCTGAACTGAACTCCATATTCGCAAAGCATTTTGGAATAATGTGGTCTTTTCTCCCCTATATTGCAAAGAAACAGAAGGATAATGCATTCTTTGTAACAGTACTGAAAAATGCCAGAGCACTCCGCTAATGGCATCTTTTCCTTCATCAACTCTCTTTGATTTCATATCACTGTTTTGGTTCCCCAAAATAAACACTTCGTCTCCTTCTTTTGAGACAAAACAGTTAAATACAGAGAGAGAACTGGTAATGATCTCTAAATATAAGCCTAGGAAATTTATTATTGATTACACAAACATCTGTATTTTGATTGAATAAGTTCATGTTGGGTTAATCCTCTCCTACCTTCTGCCGCAACAGAAAACAGGGCTGTTGGCAAAACTACTCCAGGGTTTTTCAAAGGCCCAGGCGTTACGATGTAATCCACAGTCAATTTTACCCCTGGCATCTTTGCAACACCTCCAGTTTTGCCTAAAAGACACCTTAGCTGTGAATATGCTTTGCCTGCATACGTACAAAACAGACGTCTGAACTTTGTGATTATCTCTCTATCTTGGCATATTTTCCACATAGAACATACATATTGGGTCTTTTTAACCTTGCTTTCTAGATCTGTATTCTGATATTTACATTCTAATATCTATATTCTATACCTGTATTGATACCTCTGTCTGCCCATTATTTGTACTTCCTGCCGTCTTTTGCTGTGCTTTAAATCATCTCATTCCATACCTTCATCGCTGTAATTGTTGTGGCTCCACTACCAATTCCATACACGCTGTCCTATACCCACTGCCCCAAGCAATTTTATATTTATACTGAGAACAACAAGAAACAGGGAGGGGAGCACACAGGAAATAACGCTCTGTTGTTGTAATACTGGGTGAATGTTTTTCTCTGTCAGAACTTCGGCAAGAGGAGACTATGAAAGCTGCAGTCACTCTATAAAGCTCCTAATTATAAAAAGACCACCATCTGCAAAATTATAAGAGCAGCAGGGCTTGCTCTGGGGCTCTTCCTTTTTCTTTGCTCTCCTGCGTAGCTCCAGCCAGCTTGCCTTATCAGCCAGGCAGTGAGACTGATGCTCTCTTGAACTGCTGTTTCAGTTTACTGATAAACAGATCAAGCACAGACTGCTTTATTTTTCTAGCTTATTTTATTGTGGTGACTCTTCCTAATGTCACATTCAAACTCCGCTGCCTCCATTTCCAAACTGTACACTAAGTTAAAAAACCTCCACGACTATAGTTACCATAGAAACTATCTCTATGATACAGAAAAATTTCTTAAAGAAGTCTGCAGAGGAGTACCGGGTATCATCAGAGGCATGATACAATGGTTCAGAAGAAAACGAGGGCCGGGCTGTGCTCCAGAGCCTGCATTTCTGACAAGTTTCTCTCAGGGATGAAGAGTGTCTGCTGAAACAGGAATGGTTGTTTGCACAGTGAACTGACTGATCAAGGGCTCACATGAGTATCACAAGGCCATCGCAAAATAATAAAACAGAGTAATAAAACTTATCCCTTTGTATCTTCAAGTCGTTACGCTTGTTAAGAGTATGACTGCGGTGCTGATCAGTCCCAGCCGATGGATAATATTCTCTGCATTTGTGTTCGTATCTGTGAAAGAATGACAGAATTCCTCTGGATGGAAATAATGTGTTATCTGGTCTTCTCATGATACTGACATCTTCCAGTCTTGCGATACCATGAGCAAAATAAATCTCTTGTCATTTCAGCCCATAAATGGCTCCCTTTGGCATTAAAAAGTCTGTAAAAACCATAATTACAATTGCAAAAAACCAGAGACAAACCCCAAGTAACAGATCCCACATGCATTCCCGATGCATGACATCTCAGGCGTAAGTGCAGACACTTTTCTACTCAAAGATGCTGCCAAATGAAAAAAATGTCAATGCTATTTGTTCCTGCTACTAAAAAAAATATGTTTTCTGAACCGCGTTTCAAAATCACTTTGTATCGAGAATGCCTGCTGGAACACAATTCAGAGCTGTTACGGGAGAATTCTGCTACCACCTTCTGGCTGACAAAAATGCTTAGCGCTTACTGAACCAGCGTACACTGAGTTTGTAACGTGTTTGCTGTTTTTTCAGTCTGCGCTCTTCACACGTTACTGCCCCATTTTCATCAATACAGAAATAGGAAACAAACAAAAAAAAAGGTACACCTTCATTTTGCAAACCTTTCTCATAAAAAGAAAAAAAAACCCCACCAAATTGCAAAGAAGCCTAAATATTTGGATTTTTTTTAAGGATTTGAAAATCATTGTGCTGTAATTGAGAAGGTTTAAATTGATCACAATGGAAACTGAACTTCTTGACATAAAAGTGCTTTTTTTCCACTTCTAATCCCTCCCAAAAAAGTGTTGTGGTTCAATGCAATTTATTTCACTAAGTTATCAATGAACCGAGAAATCAATTGTTGATATTGCTAGAACAATAATTCACAAAAGGTGCAATCTTGTAAAATCTTTTGCACACTTCTTCCATTGCATATGTGATTTAGCCCCACTAACTTCACAGTCCTAGAAACAAAGACAATCAGTATGCTGGATGCTTTTACTTGAATACAATTGCTTGAATGAAAAAAGAGCATAACCCAGATCACAGTCTTGCTATCTGTGTTACGACCTTCTCTACCATTGCCACAATTTATTCTTAAAACCTCTGGAGTTATATAACAAAAGCAGTATTTCTTTCTTTTGCTTGAAGGCCACGAAGACGATCAGAGGGCTGGAGCCCCTCTCATATGCGGACAGGCTGAGAGAGATGGGGTTGTTCAGCCTGGAGAAGAGAAGGCTCCAGGGAGACCTTCTAGTGGCATTTCAGTCCCTGAAGGGGACCTCCAGGAAGGATTGGGAGGGACTGTGGATGAGGGAGTGTAATGATAGGACACGGGGTAACGGCCTCAAACTGAAGGAGGGTAGATTTAGATTGGCTATCAGGAAGAAATTCTTTACTGTGAGGGTGGTGAGGCACTGGAACAGGTTGCCCAGGGAAGTTGTCAGTGCCCCATCCCTGGAGGTGTTCAAGGCCAGGCTGGATGGGGCTTTGAGAAGCCTGGTCTAGTGGGAGGTGTCCCTGCCCAGGGCAGGGGGTTGGAACTGGATGATCTTTAAGGTCCCTTCCAACTGTAACCATTCTATGATTCTATGATTGTTTTTTAAGCAATTATCTAGCCTTCATCTGAAGAAAAGCCTGAAGACATAAGGTCAAAGGTTCAGAAACATGACGATAAACAAAAAGAACTTCATATTTAAATATTTTAAATAAACTTATTTTAAAACAACATCTTATTTAGGGAACCGTCCAAGAGAGCACCTTGAATGATTTTGGCAGCACTGACCAAGTGGGAGCAATCAAATGAACAAAGAGTACAGCCGTAAAGATCATCGTTAGCTTCCATAACTAAGACCCAGTCACTTCTTCTAATATAATCCACTGTTGTTGCTGAAATAGGTGGTCAGAACTCCCCCTCGTCATACACAAAACCAGATTTAGTTGTGTTAGTTCCCTTCAGGATAAAAGAAGGTAAAAGGACAAAAAGCTGGAGAAGGACCAAATGGAAGCTCAAACACTCAGTTTGGTAGTAGTACAAACATCCACCAAATAAAGTGACATGTTACAACACCGTAACTTTTAAGTTACTCATCTGTATTTAGTTCTTCTCCCGCCAGTATTCCTGTAATCCATCGATTTATTTTCAAATTCTTCTGGGTCACAGCATTAGTGCACTACGTGTACCTACATGAATTATCGGAGTATTTTCTCTCACCTAGGGAGCTGAATTTTTTAAATTTCATGATAACATTTATGTTTAATTATTCCCAGATTCTGTTGTATTTCATCCTTGTTTCAGCTGCAGCAAGGATAAAAAAGATCGTTATAAAACACGCAACACTGCAAGTTATTACCAAGTACCACTTTACAGAGCGGCTGTACAGATTGCATCAAAGAGGTTTTACTCTCTGCAGTGAGGTCCCAGGCATAGAAAATGTTAAATGCGGAGGCATCAATGTATTATTTGGACTTAACCTACATCCTATTGAACTCAATAACAAAATTTCCAGTCTCCTTAGCAGGACCTGAAAGCAGACTTCTGAAAACTGATTAAAAATTACCATGTTTTCTAGGTTTCAAAGGCCCTGTGAGAATCCAGCCACAAGTGATTAAGCCCCTCTCGAAATGAAATGCAGGCACCTAGGTTACTTAGATGACACCTTTGAAAATTCTGCCTTAAATGATTTCTTATGATCACACAGCGAGCCTATGCTAAAGCCAGATATTAAAGGCAGGTGGCAAGCCTTAATGAAGCATCTCCTCAAATTCAGACCATGTTTTAGCAGCAAGCACTCAGGTGGATTATTAGAAGCGGGTGCTGTTTAATCTCTCTCACCTCCTGGGAAAAACTGGCATTTAAAAAATGTTAGCAACAGCAATCACAGGAGGCAGAGAAAAGTATTCTCTCCTAAAAAGACAGTCATTCTGCTTCTCCACAAGATGTGACATTTTAAGTTGTTCTGCCCATCAAATCTGAGCATATTCAGTTGAACTGGACAGTTTCTCGCAAACTCTGCAGGCTTTTGACTCTCTTAGCTTTTCAGAGATTTACATTTGTATTTAAAACTCTGCTAAGCTTTCTAAAGAAAGGATTTGTTTAATTATTTCACATTTTGATATTTCCAGATCTGAAACAGGGCTACCTGCCTTGACTCACAATGAGCCCCCAGAATCCCTTTAAGTTTCAAGAACTCCCTGTCTGTTCCAAGGAAGCTGAAGGAGCCCAAAATGCCCTTTGCCACTGATGAGAAGCCAAAACATTCAGGCGCCACCCACGAAGCGGCCCTAGTCTGGAGCTAGAGTCTTGACAATCTTCTTCCCACCCTCTGTCAGTTTTATTCAAAACTGATGCAGTTTGGATTTTTTTGCAATCCTAGGCTTAGCAATTCTACATGAACAATGACCTGGTTTGCAGACAGCAGGACCCAAGGCTTCTCACCAAACAAACGGGCAAGGAAGTCAACAGATTCTGCATTTTGAGAAGTGTTTCTTTGCAGATTCAGGTTTTGCAGCGAAACCCTGCTGTTTCAAATGCTTGAAAATTTGTGACCATCTCGCGTACAGATACCATTAAGCATGGGTGAGGTGGGATGACTTTTGACTGGTAGAAACTCAGGGTGGCTTTTGGCAGAGGAAATCTGCGCAGAATCTAGCTCTATGCAAAAAAGGAGATATAAACCCCTCTGCTATCAGGCAGAAAACACATCCAGCATGTCGGGACACAGAGAAAGCATTCATGTTCAAGGGAAGGGTGTAGTGATGTGCTACTCAGCAGTGAAAGCCAACAGAGGATAACATTACTAAAACACAGCAGATCTGATAACGTATTTTTAAGCTTAGAGCACAATGAAAAGACACCACTTCTGCCTACTTAAAGGTGTCTTGCCTGCAATCTCTCTTTTGACAGAATTCAACACCACGTTCTGCTCATTTCGCCTACCTGCTCGGCCCAAAGCAGCAAATACAGTTCTTGGTAGAGGCTTCCAGCTTGGTACAGAGCGCCTTGAAGTGAAAACTTCCATAACAAGTCCTTAAAGTATTAAACCATTGTTTTAACGTATAATGTGTGATATTTCATGGTAGGCGGGTGCAAAGGATAAGAAAACTTCACTTGACAGCAGTCATCTCCAAGGGTAATACGCAAACATTTTTCATGGGTTCTCAAGACCACAGGATGGGCACTAGCTCTGCTTTCTAAAAGGCAACACACATTCCTGGTTGACTAGGTCAATCTGTCCAACGACCACTTTGGGGGAAGGACAGAGGATTTAGCAACAGAAGAAAATATTGTCACGATGGAATGTGTCACTGGGACACTTCAATCTTCTGGTCCAGATTGTGGATAATGAATGTCAAATTAAAAAGGATTTTCTCTGAGAAAAAGAGATTGAACTCCTTCACCCCTAGAGAAACTTATTTTCACTGTCTGATCATCTAATTTGACCCCCTGAATAACAAGGCATGGGAATTTAGCAATTCCTGCTTCAGATATATAATCTGTGCTTGAAAGACACTCTGTTTATATACACATATACACACCCACACACACAAATATATATACATAAAACCAACAGATAACCTACAAAACCAGTTGTCCTTTTAAAGCTTCCAGTGATGGAAAAATAGTAATAATAATCTCATCAATCATCACTATTCTTAAGACTATGCATCTGATTTCTGGGTTGCAGGTGTGTAGCTTCCCTTTCCAGACACTGATTTTTCCTATCCTTCTGTTAGCCTCAGTGACCCTAGATCAAAAATGTCAGTTTTGCATGAAATTATACAAACGATGATCAAATCTTAAACTTCTCTAGAACTACTTCAAAATTCCCCTTGATCAGAACATTTCTAACATTCTGTAATCATCGACGATCAGCAAAGGAAGCTGTGTTCTTACCATCAGTATGACTGGCACTGAGAGATTATTTCCCAAAAACTTCCTAAGTCTATCCAAATGCGCACATAGATCCAAGTCCAGAGCAGCAGCACATCCTCCTGTGTACGTCTGTTCATTGTAGAACACTGCTTCCGTATTTTTTTAAGTGCACAATTTCTGATGTGAGATAAACAGAGCATGTGTAAATAAATTAATTAAAAAAAAGTTATATGAATGCAAATCTTCACCATTTCTCTGATACCTCAGAACAACAAATGCAAGATCCAGTTGTTAAAGACATCACAGCAATTTGTCTAACGCTCAGGAAGAATTTACAACTGAAAATGAAGGACAAAATCCATCAAAAATTATGCACGTACTTTCAAGTTTTAAGTGCTAGGGACCCAAAATCCAGTTACCAACCATTGGACAGTTATTCCATATCATTCTGAATCTCACCTAAAAGCAGAGGTTTCTCCAAACAAGGCTTAAAAGTCTATTGTTATGCACACAACATCATTATCTAAATCTTATTTGAACAAGTTACTCCCTAAATCTTCAAAACTGAGTTGAAAACTCTCTCACGCCTTCCTATCAAGCACGGAAACTGCCTTTCTGAAGCTATGCAGACTTGTGTGAGATGATTATTGCACACCGTGAATCTGTAGTGTTTTGTGCAGGCACAATATAGGCCATTTCAAAAGACTCACTTAATTGCAAACCACGACTTGTTTGTAGACTGTTCTGTGAAACAAAGAACTCATTCCGTCTAACATCACACACAAAGAAGGCGGATACAGCTCGGTAACCTTCAGAGGACTGATTGTACGTGGGTTAGAGTTAACAACAAATTGAGTTTCCAGATTAGTTTTTCGTTTTCTTTAATGTGATAACACTACAGAATTTTGAACTATGAAATAAATACATTCTTGATGGATTTGTTCCTGGAAGATCCAAAGGCACGTCTCCGTACCAGTGAGATAGTAATTAGGTGTGGAATAGCACCGTATGATACTTTTGGGGAACTACATGGATTTTAAATTTTCCTCCCTACAAGTTTTCTCTGTGTTTGAACCAACTCCATTACTAAAGTGATAGGAATGCTACCGTTCAATCCAGTAACTATCATGCTGGTAAAACAACACTTTTTGAATTTTTATACAAATATTCTCAGAACAGAAAATGACGTGGCCTTTGCAGAAGCATAACCTTTTTGCATCGCACAAAGCCAAAAAATGTTGGCTCGTTCTAAAACAGAAGTATGCTTGCTCACTACAGATGAAACACAAGCACAGTCACAGGAACAGCACAAAACTTATTTTATGGATATATATCAGACTTTTATTCTTGTGCGGTACTTTCACTGACAGCGAATAAAGTGAATTTCCTATTTTAAGCACAATTATTGGCGCTACAATAACAATGCAAATACACCTACTTTAATTATGCAACATTTCCACCAATCTTCTTCTTATAAAATAAGGTATCCAACAAACAGAAACAACTCAAATGCTTTCTATATAAACAGGGAAGGATAAAACTTTCATATATTATTCTTATTTCTCCCCTTTCTTTCCAAACTGTTGCTACCACATGTGCCACCACATACATTAAAATGCTCTTGGCAAACAGCAAAAGAATGTTTCTTCTGCTTGAAACTAAGGAGCTTATCCTCCCAGACTTAGAACGGGCCTCGGTGGGAGCTTCGGATCAGAAGGAAACACTTGGTATTTGATGGCTCAAGCAAATTTGTTTCTTGACCAAGAATATGTGTATCTTTATGTAAGATACACAGGTAATGAAGCAAGCGGAGTGTGTCTCACACACGTTTGCAGAAGTTTAGGGCTACACTGTAAGCAGTCTCCTGATTATCCTTTTTGCATCCTTAAACTTCCTTTACAGCAGCAGTTGTAGGGATCACTTAATCTGCTCATTCTAGCCACATATACTTCAGGATTTGCTGTATACCGTACAAACATCTAGGCATTTCCATTTTAAAAACTGTGCAGATGTTTAATTAGGAGAAATCAATTTGTATTCGCCTGCAGAAATGTAGATAGCTGTAATTATTACATATAACCTATTATAATACATCAAAGAAGTTGGCACACTACAGAGGACACATAAATTGGTCAGCTGACAGGAGGGAGCATTCAGGGCAACTTTTAGGGAACTGGGAGAACGTAAAATCCCAGTCTTTTTCATAGTAATTTCTGATGTTAGCATCTTTGTTCCTGTGTGAATTAAACAATCCTTTAATATACAAGCAAAAGTTGGGGTTTTTTTTAAACTGAACTCACATCTCACAGACATTTAGGAAGTAAGCACTCATAGTTTCCTATTACAGTCTTTTTAAGTAGGCAAGTATTTTTTGAAGTGAGCTAGACAACCCACATTCTCAAAAATAAAAGGTTTAAAACTCGCCGGAGGCAGAGCACCAGCCCCTCGCTGCAGGCCCAGGCCCGGCAGGCCTGACGACTCCAGACGGGAGACCCAGAGCCGCTCCACGGCGGCTCCACAGCGCGCCCGGCCGCGGCCCATCTCCCTCAGCGCCTCCCGGGCCCAGCCGCCGGACGGGGCCCTCAGGAGACCGGCCCTGAGGAGACCTGCCCGACGCGACAGGGCGCTGGGGATGGGGAGCACCGCTGGAGGCCGGCGACAACCCGCCCCCAGCGGCTGCCGACGAAGGGTTTTCCAAGGAGATTTCACTCCGGCGTCAGCGCTGCCCGTGGGCGGGCAGGCCACGCCGTCGCCTCGGGGACGGGAAGACTCGCCATCCCCGCCGCCATCCCGCCTCCCCCGCGCCGCACGGCGCATGCGCCCCGCGACCCGCCGGCTCCCCCCCCACCACCTCGCCGTGCGCATGCGCCCTGCGGCGCCCGGCCACCGGCACCTTCCTCCTCCTCCCCTTCCTCCTCTTCCTCCGGCTCCGGCAACGGCTCCCCGGCGCCTGCGCAGCCCCGTCTGCCCGCTCTCCCCTTCCCCCGAAGTTTCGTGAAGATTCCGGAAGGCTCCGGCCGGCTCTTTCCGCCGAAGGAGCCGCCGCGCCTTCCGGCTGCCGCCTTCCCCTGCCCTGCCAGGTTCCGTTCTCTCCTCAGCGCCGGGGCTGCCCGTGCCGCTCCGCCGCCATGTCGCTGCTCTGCTACAACCGGGGCTGCGGCCAGCGCTTCGACCCCGAAACCAACACGGAGGGTGAGGGCGGCGGAGGGGGAAGGGGTGTGAGGGAGGGTCTGCCGGGGGGGGGGTGACGGGGGCCCTGCAGGGGAGGTGTGAGGGGCGAGCTGAGGCGCCCGCCCGCCCTCTCTGCCCTCCCCGTCTGCTGCAGCCGCGTCGCGGTGCGGAGCTGTCACACGGGTGGGCACTGAGGGGCAGGGGAAGCCCTGGCCTGATGGTCGGTCTGTCTGTCTCTCCCTCCCTCCCTCCCGCCATCGCGGGTCCCGGCTCGCTTCTCCCCGGGGAAGCTCGGTTTTCTGTCGTGTGTTTCTGTCGCGGTCGGGGGGGCGCGGGGCGCTGAGGCGATGCTGAGGGCTCTGTGGCGGCTGGACAGCGAAACCTGCCCGGGCCAGGAGTTAAAATCACAGAATCGTAGAGTTGTCTAGGTTGGAAGGGACCTTTTAGATCCTTGGAGTTATTCCTTTGCTGCGGAGGTGCCGGGCTGGAAGGGTCCTTTGTAATAATAAAGCTATTCACAGCAGTATGGGGCGGGGGGGGGGAAGAAAGGCAATAAGAAGCAGTTCCATACGTTACTGCGATATATTCTAAAGGTAGAAGCTGGAGGCCTTGAGCAACAGACGTTCTTCTTTTGAGGGCCTCGGTGGGTTTTGCATACATACTAGTTATCTTACCAACTACTGCTGTTGTTTTTTTCAATTATACTCTGTAGCCTTGCAGCGGGTAATTAAACGTCTCCTATGATACACATATATCTGCTTTGCCAAGAGCTGTGAGCTCATGTAGTGCTCCCCCTGCATATACTGGGAATCTAAGTACCTGGTGACACATCTTTAAAGCGCTATCATTTTAGGTTTTACAGTTCCACAGAGGCTGCCAAAGGGTGATCTGAGTTCTCGGCAGGCTTGCCCTCAGCTGGTTTGTGAAGTAACTCTGCTGGCTCAATTTCTAGAATGGCCTCTTTGCATTACCTTAATTTTTAGCGACCCACAAGATTAGAAGTAGGCTAACATGTTCTAGCCTGCGCATATTCTGCGGTTAAAGAACCATGGCATAAAATGTGTTTATTTTTCTGAGCTAAGTATTTCCAAAGAGACGGGCAGCATTTTGAGTAAGACTCGCTCACGTTAGTAATAGCAAAAGCAGGCACAGTTGTGAAATGCTTCCATTTAGTGATCTCTTTCACCACCATCCCCTGTGCCCCTTTGCCGCAAAAGACAAAGCAGATAGGGTTTTTTTTTAATAATAAAAATTAGAGAATCATAGAAGGTGTTGGGTTGGAAGGGACCTTTAAATGCCACCTAGTCCCACCCCCCTGCAGTAAGCAGGGACATCTTCAACTAGATCAGGTTGCTCAGAGCCTCATCAAGCCTGGCCTTGCATGTCTCCAGGGATGGGGCCTCCACCACCTCCCTGGGCAACTTGTGCCAGTGTCTCACCACCCTCATTGTAAAGAACTTCTTCCTAATGTCTAATCTAAACCTGCCCTGCTCTAATTTAAAACCATTGCCCCTCATCCTATTGCTGCATGCCCTTGCAAAGAGCCCCTCCCCAGCTTTCTTACAGGCCCCCTTCAGGTACTGGGAGGCTGCTGTAAGGTCCCCTCGGAGCCTCCTCTTCTCCAGGCTGAACAACCCCAACTCTCTCACCCTGTCCTCATAGCAGAGGTGCTCCAGCCCTCTGATCATCTTCATGGCCTCCTCTGGACCTGCTCCAACAGGTCCATGTCCTTCTTGTGCTGAGGGTTCCAGAGCTGGACACAGTACAGTTCCCACTAGGGCTTCATGACCTGTACTTGTTATTAAAATAGCGGTTCTTTACCACGTGTTCCTATGTTTGTGATCAAGTTATCGTAGACTCGATCTGGTTGGCATGGCCCTATGCTAACTGTGTGGTGCTTGGATTGGGGAAAACAACCACTTGAGAGAAGTTTGTTTCAGGAAGTGACTGGAACACTTACTGGAATTACTGTGTCCTAGACTGAGGAGTTCTAGATGTAAACATAGTTGTTCACACACCACTTCAGAAAACAAAATTTGACATTTTCTACAAAAGTAGAGTGATTATAACTTTCGGAATCCCTAAACTTTACCAAGGTCAATGAGATGATTACTACTTGGGTGTCTAAATCCGTATTTAGCTGTGATGGCTGTCAAGTTCAAATGGTTGTTTGTGTTTCAGAACTCTGTTTGGATTTACCTCTAAAACGTTGTGGGGATTAAACGTGTTAAACACCAAAATACTTATCCCTTTAATAAGAAGTTTTGCACTGACACAGTCTAATAGTTAAGCTTAGGGTAAGTATATTATTAGGAAGCTTTCTTAAATGAAAATAGGTAGAAAATAAGGCCTTCTGGCCCAAACTGGATTTGGATCTTTCAGGGGTTTTTGCCTACATTCACCCTGCAGTATAGATATTCCCATAGTGGTGACTGATGTAAGAGGCCGTTAATCTTCTCTTCAGAATCTGATGGCTGAAATAATATATGCGTGTATTTTCTGTAGAAACTCTCATTGTTTCCAAAAAATGAGCAAGTGGCAACTGGCTGATATGAAGGACTGTATGCCTCTTAAAGAGAGGCAGAAAAAACAGCCTGAGGGGAAGCAGTAAAGGTATGTCTACGCAGTTGTGACTGAGTGCACAGTTCTGAAGTCTCCTGTGGCATGCATGGCAAGGTACAAATTTCACATGCATTTTAGATGTGTTAACTACTAGTTAATCCATACTGTTAAAGACTTGTACGGCATCTGACATAGAAGGTAGAACTTAACTTCAAAGCGTTTTTAATTTTTTAATTTTTTAATTTTTTTTTTTTAACCTGTGAATGACCACATAAGCATTTCTAATCCATTTCCAGGCCAGGTCAAATTTTGCTGCTAAAACAGTGGTATGAGGTAGTACGTGCACACTTTGGTTTAGTTTTGAAAGCGGTGCTGCTTAATGACAGTTATAAAGGTGGTGTGCACAAACAGATGGAAAATATATATGTTACACGTGTTCGTCTTGATTTCTTCGTTGTACTGCAACATTTTTTGGTTTAGACTCTAATTTGGATCTTTCTTAATGCAGCTTAATTTGGTCCATTGCCAGAATAGTAGCATGTACTTTTTTGTGCTTGTTTATACCCTTTTTCCTTAGGCCAAACATAGTGATCTTGCATCTGGAAAATAAATATGATCACAGACCTGATGAAAACTTATTTTAGTATTTCTGAGGTGGAGTGACTGAGAGATGGAGTTGCAAGAAATGGTAGCCGAGACTTTTTGAGTCTGTGTGCCCAAAGTCAGTTTTCTTTAACCTTGTCTGGTCCCCACAGTTCAAACTCTGTTCCTGTAAAGTGCACCCTCTGATCTTCTGTCTTCCCCGCGGCTTTCTGTTTCTCATGCTGAGCCTTTCTTTTCTCTTTGAGCTGGTTATAAGCTCTTGCCATACCATGTTTGTCCTGTTTTCTGTGTTTTTTCTCCACCACTGTGAGAAGTAGTTCAGTGGAATTGGCTTCCCAGCTTCAGCAACCGCTTGAAAGCATCAGCTTCCCCAGGGTGCTGAATGAAGTTCATCATGTTTAATGACCTTCCATTGCTTTGGGGCTGTAAAGCATAGCTTGCAAAGTACCAGAGTGTTTCCACAGGACAGCAGGTTGGTTTGCAAGTTGTATATAGACAGATGTCTCATTTTGTCCTGAAAAATTCAACAGGATTTTGTTGTAAATACCTCTAAGTTTGGATGACCTGCACCATTTTCTACTTCGACATTAATGAAGTGCTTCAATGAATAAGCAAGGGTGTAGCAGTAAGGTGACAGCAGTGTGTGTGTGTATTGTGAGAGTGGGATTGGCTTGGGTATAAGATCAGCATAGAAAAAAGAACCCACCAAACAACCTGAAATTTTGTGATACTCTCGTCTCCAAAAATGTACTGAGGGTGAGAGAAAATGCCTTGCTTTGAAAAACCTTAAGTTTGTCTTGTTTAAGGAAAGGTATTAAAAACAATGGAGAGGGGACTTGACTTTTTTTTCAGTGGAAAACATAGAATAGCAACCAAGGGCTGGAAGTTTAACTCTGGCAAATCAGAAATAGACGTGCTTCTAATTGCTCAGGTGACTATTGCTGTGTGCTAAATTCCTTTTTTCCCCCACCTCGTCTGACATAAGTTTACATCCATAAAAATATCCTTAATCAAATAGGAATTACTGGGCTCAGTATGAGTGAAAATGAGTGACGTTTTACTGTCCTCCGGTACGTAGAATGGTCAGGCTGCTTAGTGGGTAAGTCCCAATGCCTCTTTTTGAGGTACTGCAGAACCTCAAGTGTCAAATGCATTTTCTGTTGTGGAACTTGCACGGCCCTCATGAGAGAGCAGCAGAGAGTGGGCTGGCACTTGCTCCATAATGTACCTCCTCTAGAGAGGGCTTCAGGAAGCAAGGAAAAAGGATTGGACTTGGCCAGATGGACAAATAGACCCTTGTCTGTGTCTGACGTGTGAGCTGGAGGATAGCCATCCCTGAGTTAATTGTTTTGGTCTCTAAAGGTCTTAGTCTCTAACTAAGGTAGTTTTGGTCTCTAAAAATGTTGTGCTGACTAACAGCACTTGTCTCATTTAAACCCACGTGCTTGTGAGGGATTAGAAGTATTAATTTAAGTCTTCTGATTCAGAAATAGTCTTTGCTGCAAACAGAGCTTAAGTTTACTACCATGATGCTTCTGATGACATACTTTCATACTTTTGGAAAAGAACAGAAAACCTCTGTTTTTACTTTTATTTGATTTAACAATGAAGTTCTGGTCTCCTTATACAAAATAACCACTTTTTTTAAAATTTGTTTTCCTACGACGTTTACATTTACAAAAGCATTAGTTTTTCATCCTGAAGCCAAAGGAATTGGTAGAAGTTCATGGATATATAAGTCCACCTGAATGACTTAATGTCCTGAAATATGTGCCTTTTGAGTTAAGGTGGGAACTGTCATCTTAAAGCAACATATCTGTCAGACTGTATTAGCGTGTTAGACTTAGGCACTGAATGTAAAACTAAAAAACATGATACTAAGCAAGATTTCTTAAAAATCTACGTATTTAAAAAAAAATGAAAACAACAGTTTTTAAGCCCGTTTAATATCTGTAGGCAGATTACTAATTTAAGTTCTTTATCAGTTTTCTCTTTTGCCTCTTATTTTGTGAATTGTGGTATTTTTCACTCTTTTGTTTTACAGAGGCTTATAATAAAAATTGTTACTGTTTCTTTTAGCTGTTTCTAACAGCAGCAAGAATTTTTGCTTTAAAGGCTAAAAGATAGCTAGTGTTTCCCATTGCTTTTAGAGTCAGGTCATTAAAATATTATCCATGCAGTATATGTCAAAGAAAAGTTATATAGTCAGAGCAATTATATTACACTTGGAACAAAAATACACCTGGTAGGTGAAAAAGGAACAGCTGATGCGTAAAAAGCTGTAGTGTTGATAAACATCTGTGAATATAAACAGTTCAGTTAATGGAAGTCATGTTTCAGTGTAGTGTTTGTACAGAACCTATTAATAATTAATAGTATTGACGTGTCTAAATTTTGTATGTGGAAGACTGGCCTTTGGGTTTAAGTCCTTAAGTGACCTAGGATATCACAAACAGTGAAAAAAGAAGCGACTAATTATCACGGAGAAAATAATGAACTCAAGATTTGTGTTGAGAGAATTTTTTAACAGAGTGCTTCTAGATAGAAAGCCTTGATCAGGTGCAAATAGATGTATTTGATGCTGTAAACCAGTATTTTATGTCTGTCGGGTGGCCATAGGGCCACCTTTTTTACTTCTGCTGAATTACCGTTAAGGACTAATTATTGATGAAGGCAAGGGATGGTCCACAGAAAATATACTTGCTCTATATGCAGTAGAAGTTTGTCCTTGATGCCTCCTTTCTGGTTTGTGTTGTATAATACAGAAGAAAAAAATCTGGATGATTTAGGTTTAACATACGCACCCAGAAAGCTTGTTCTGTGGGGTCTGTGTTTTCGTTCATAATTCTGTGCACGTGGGGAAGCAGGACAGCTCATGGCATACATGAGTTACAAGTGTGAAATTTTTGCTGGGTTTGTGATCAGGTGAATAATGATTCTTGGTATGCCTGAACGTTAACAATAGCCATTTTCTTCTAGATTCATGCACATATCATCCAGGTGTGCCAGTCTTTCATGATGCTCTCAAAGTAAGTATGCAACTCACTTTTTAAGTCTTATCTTTTCTTTCCATATGTGTAAAACAGTATGCTTGTTTTCCTTTTTAATTACAAATCTTCCATTTGTAGAGACTGATGTCCAGCCTAGCATGTTTCAGCAACCCCATGAAATTAGAAAAGCACACTGAAGAAGAAAATAAAAACTGGACTCATATGGTCTAAATGCTGTGCAAGTCTGTATGACACGTTTCCTATTGACTGACTTTGGGTGTCTCAACAGTTTAATTAGGTCCACTGAATAGGTCTTTGGAGGCATTGAGAGGTGTCATCATCTTTCAGTTAATTAACCTGCTTGGAATTCAGACCAGCTGCTGGTGGTCTTACAGGGCTAGTGAAGTAATGTGTATGTGACATTTGCCTGCTGTAAAAAATAATTGTGTTCTGTGCATCTGACAAATAAGTATGTTGGTGAAGTTGGGACACTTAAGTTTTTGCACTGAGTTAAGAGTTGCAGCTCTCCAGGATTCTTGGGCTACATCTTCAGTAGTGAATGAAATATACCTGTAACTGATCTCCAGTGCTTAGGCCAACTGCCATATTCATTATATTAAACTGTTTTCCTACTTCAGGATCTACTTGATGCATCCAAAGTGCCTGACAGGGAATTATCTGAGAGACAACTGACAAAGCAGTACTAGGAATCATTCTAACAGTGTAATAGTGTCTGGTGAGAGATCTGGTGTCCAGAAATGGAGCCTGGCACTGTATGCTGTACTAATACAGATGTAGCCTAAATGGCTTTTCTTGGGACACCAAACTGCTATTTAACTGAGCTTTGGGGCAAGCGTTTTCCTGGGTATTTAGGAATGGCTTCTGCTGACAGTGCATTTCAACCCTGTCCCATAATGAGGTGTCTTTTGACCCCATGGTAGCTTGTGCGTATGTGCTGGGCAGCATGTTTTCTGTGAGCTGTTGCTCATATTGCAGTATGTGACTCCAGAATCTGCCGTCCTGTGCCACTGGCAAATTGTGACAGATGCCATTAGATCAAATACGATACAGTTACTTAGACTATGGCAATTTGTTTTGTACAAAATCATAGTTGTACTCATAACGCAGTACATAAAACCTCTACCTAATTATAAAGACATAAATTATACAGTTACCTCAAAAGGTTGTGTTTATTCCCTTTTATATATGCACGGTTTTTAAAACAAGTACTACTTTCTTCCCTCTCTTTATCCTCTCTTGGCCTAATTAAAAATTTATCGTAATTTTGTATGAGCAGTTTTCTTCCTGCTATTAATTCTAGGCAATGTAAGTGGGCAGGGTGAACCTTTTGTCTCCTCAACTGTGGATATAGTTAATATTTTGAGGATATTTTAGAACCACCTACCAAAACTCTGTTGTGTCGCACTGCTTAAGCTTAAGCTCTCAAAGCGGTGGTACGTTCACTAGTCAAACTCTTGCCTTTAATAAGGTTCTTCGAGTTGTAAGATACCTTATTCACAGTAGCAAGATAATCTTCTCTAAAATTGGATTTCTCGTTTATATAATAAAAAGTGCTCTTGATTGATGTAGCTGGGTAGTTGGCTATGCAGTGCAGATATTCGGCTTTGTGGTGGAAAATAAGCTGTTGAAAGACTTGACTAGTACTCAAGGAAAAAAAAAATCCTCATCATTTTAGGAAGGGGGCCTGTACATTCTGCCACAGGTGACCCCAGTCTCAGGTATAGTATTTGCCTGGTTTGTTTATGTGTTACTTTATGAGTTAAAGTAACATTTCTGTTTTCTGTTGTACAGAGTTGGCACCTAACTTGTCGCGGAAATACTGCCTCACGTTTACCGAACTGTCTGATTAAGACAGCATGAGTGAACTAGAAATGGCAGCTGTAAGAGGTTTCTCTAGCTTTCAAAAATGCAAATGATGATAATATCGTCCAAAAAAGGGAAGAAAATAATCTCTAATCATGATGTGCCGCATCTTGTGAAGGAATATAATTAGTCTTTTGCTTTTTATAAGCTGTTGCCAAGTAAGATAGTCATGCTTGTTTTGTTTTTATTCCAAAATGTTTGTAGGGTTGGTCATGCTGTAAGAGAAGAACAACAGACTTTTCTGACTTCTTAAGCATTGTGGTATGTACTCATGATTATTTACAGTTTTTATACTTGTCAAATGACAGTGATTAGTGTTAAATTGTACATGTGCTTATATGTTTAAAATTTGCATACTTGTTAAAACTGTCTTAAATCCTGCATGCACTATTTTTCTTGATGTAATGTTCAAGTTGAGTCTCATTTTCAAGCTTTAATGGTTAAAAGTAGTTCTATCAAAACCTCTTTAAACGCTTGTTAACAATAAGGCAGGTCAATATTTTTTTGTTACTTTTCTTCATTATGGAAAGTATGCATTTTTCTTTAACATACATCCAAATGAAGATATTTTGCACTTTAGTCGTAGGATTTCCTTCGCAGCCAGTGTTTAGAGTGGGGTAAAGGAGAAGATGGGGCTGAAGAAATAAATCAAGAAAACTTGTTGCAGTTTTTGATAATTTTTAAATGTGCACACAGACTACACTGCATGTATATAAACGTATGCTTTCCACAACAGGGATGTACAAAGGGTCCCCATAACAGTGAGAAACCTCCTGAGCCTGTTAAACCAGAAGTCAAAACTACCTCTGAACGAAAGGAGCTAGCTGAACTGAAACCCAAATTCCAAGAGCACATAATTCAGGCACCAAAACCATTGGAAACAATTAAAAGGCCAAGGTACAGTATACAAAACTTAAGTTTTGCCAGATTTGTGGTCAGTTGGCTTGGTTATTCAGCGTTATGCATCTCATAGTGTAAAAGTTCCTGAATTAACTTTAAAAGAGCTCGTGTTTAGTAGCAGTGATGATGCTACCTTAAGCTTCAAAATGAGATAAAAGAAGTCTGGTTAGGACAAGGTAGTACTGGATATCTCAGCATTTAGTTTCACAGGAAACAAAAATTTCAGTCTAAAGCCTTGTAGCAAGAATGCCACTAGCAGTTGTGTTTAGTGTTTTAAACAGTCATAAAAATAATTTAAGGGTGCTTACATCTAGATTCCTTAATCTCTCTGATTTATTCTTATTATTGTAGAGTATTTAGGATTTCCTGTTGAAATCCAAACCTGCCTTATAAATATCCAGTCTGTTTTTCCATAAACAGTAAGAATTGGCATTTACAAATCTAGTTTATTTGTTTGCTGTTGTAAGGGAGGTTGGAAAGGAAGCGCCTTATAGCAGGATTAAAAGTTACTACTTTGTTGTCTTTTGTAAATAATTTTTCATGAAGCTGACATGAATACATGGACATTTTTTCAGCCCAGATGAGCCAATGACAAATTTGCAGCTGAAGGTGTCAGCCTCCTTGAAGCAAGCACTAGATAAACTGAAACTGTCATCCGAAAATGAAGAGAAAAAAGGTAAGGATGTAGGGAGGTTAAGTAGGTATGTGATGCTAATTGTCACTCGAATGAAATGCTGTTAGTTGGTGTTGCTTCTGAAGTGATTATTTCGTGTCATTATGTTCTTATTCTTAATAATCTGGGAAGTACTTTCCAGTCTAGGGAATGATAATCAAAGTTGAAATGTGAACAATGTGGAGACTTGGATGTTAGAAGCAGTATGTGGCCATTAAAATTTTTTGAACTGCCTGTTTTGTAAGATTTCCGGCTTAGAATGGACGTAATGGAAACATCCATTTCTGAATACATGACTAAAAGAGTTCCCAAAAAAATGAACTCTACTCATACATTATTGCAAACACGATGTCATATAACGCCTTTCATAAACTGCTTAAATTCCTCTGTTGGAGGAGTCTAGTTGGAAGGAGGAAGTCTAGTTTAGTTCTCCCTTATCTGTTTTTCCTCTTTTTTCTTTTTTTTTTTTTCTTCCCACAGTTTATTTGGAATTTGGTTCCACAACTAGACTATTCCTTAAGAAACACTTTCTAATTTCAGCCCACACTTGGGCTCTTTTAAACTCTTTTGTTCTTGTGCCAAAATTGTCATTTAGCTCTTCTTTCTACTTGGTATCCAAATTCTTTGTATGTGTGTATTTATAGACGGCAGTTGGAGCCTTTTACCTTTGTAGTTTTAAAAAACCGAACAAGATGAGTGATTGTTCTCTTCTGGTATGATTTTAATAATCCTCTTCATCAATGGGGGTTTTTTGCCCCACTTAAAACAGTGTAAAGGTATAGAAGCTAGAATCTGATGCATAGGAAGTACAGCTTTTGGAATGTTTGCATAATTTCTGTTTCTTTGTACCTTTCTGGCAGACTTCAGTGCCAGGGAGAAAACAGACAGCTTGAGAGGTGTTGGTTTTTTTTTTTTTCCCTAATCTACTCCTTATCTTGTTCTAATTCTTAATAAAAGCAAAATACTTAATATTATTTTGTATAATATGTATAATTATTATACATATTATATTATTATAATTATATATTATTAAATAATTATTAATTATACAATTCAGTTGCTATTTTCTATAATATTATTCTGTTTACAGAGGAAGACAGTGATGAAATCAAGATTGGGACAGCATGTAAAAATGCAGGCTGTTCAAAAGTAAGTGGTTCAGTTCCACTCTTAAACCCATCTGCTAAACTATTAAGTGTGCAGTTTTGCTTTCTTGGGTGTTTTTTTTTGTGTGCTACACATTGATTTGGAAATAGCTCAAAATCCATCAGGCTTAATGAAGGCACATTTGCTAACACACTTTAGTAAGGACAAATGTGGGCTGTTTTGTACTGTGGATGCAGTAAATCTGAGATTACTTTTTTTTTTTTTTAAAAAGCCTGTCCTGAACTTCTAATTAGTAAGCTTGCCAAACCCACGATACTGATGTGTATCAACTTAATATATTAAATATATAGTATTGGTGAGAGGTGGCTTACTGATAACACTTGAATTGCTTTTGATAATCTGTGTATAGGTCAGAAGCATCTGCCGATCTCATCAATTCATGCTTCCTGGCGGAAGGATCCACAAAGAAAATGTTTTAACACTCCTAGCACCAAAAATTAGTATTTATATGACATGGTCATTTAAACTGAAAGTTTTTTACACTGGCACCTTTGTGTTGTACAGAATGGGACGGTTGAATGAAAGTAGGTATTCCAGTGGACATCTGGCAGATTTTGCATCTTCTACTGAAACTCTGGTGGGAGGAAAATTTATAGTCTCTTGTTTGTATTAGGAAGAACTGATATGATATTCAGTGGCAGAGTCGTATGTTGTTTAATTTACTTCCTTTTGAGAATCCATGTGTTTTACGAATGATGAATTTAATTTATTTTCCAGTTAAGTACTTGTTTTCTCTGAATATTCAGAGTGTTTTTAAAGATAGATATCTCTGAGGATCGCAAGTGACCTTTATGAGCATAGGTGATGTCACCATTGATGTACGCCATTGAACTAATACAAAGTATAGCTTGTTTGAAGGAGCGCCAGAGAACCTTTTGGGAATGAAGGTTGAATAGTTATTTTGAAAACTAGGGCAAGCCATTAGATTTAGATTATTTACACAAAAGCTTTGTAGCACTTTGTTCAAAGTTTCTGTTGTGAGTTGTGTTTTGGTTTGTTTTTTCCTTTGGTCCACGTCCTGTAACAGTAACACGCTTTAAATGCTTCGTTTTACTAGACATACGAAGGACCACAAAGCGCAGAAGAAGTATGTATATACCATTCTGGTGTACCTATATTCCATGAAGGGTTAGTATTCAGTTAACTTTTAATTTTTTAATTCGTCTATTATGTGTTCATGCTTTCTTTGTAGATGTTGCCTTCTTTTCATTCTGTATTTCTTCTTCAGTCAAAAATGGCAATGTTTGAAGAGGGTATACTAAATTAACAGTAATGTTGCACAAAGGAAGGATCTTAAGTACTCACAGTAAATAGTGTCCTAAATATTGTTTGTTAATTACTTTGTGAATTTTCAAGGATGAAGTATTGGAGCTGTTGTAAAAGAAAAACATCTGACTTCAATACATTTTTAGCTCAAGAAGGCTGCACAACAGGAACACATGTATGGACTAAAAAGGATGCGGTAAGTAGCATTAACGCTGCATTTTGTAGCTGGCCATTCCGAATTTTTGAATACTGAAATGTAGTTAGTAGCTTGATTGAGTTATTACTGTAGTTGAGATCTGTTACAGATCACTATCTCTGAAATAATACAGAGGATATTACGCACAGCATGACAACAGAGAAATGGCATTGGAAGTCATCTGCGGTAGAAATATACTTGTAATAGAGTACAACCTTTCTTTTTAGTGATACATATAGTATCACTGTTCTATAGTACAAGTGGTTTAGGCAAATTCAGGAAAAAAAATAGCAGTCTTTTCTGCTTTGTTAGTTAAGAAAGTCTGTGGTATTCCATATACAACATATTCCATATGTAATCCTTTAAAATATAATTATTAGAAGTCTCTCCTCCCCCAAAGATCATGAAGAGAGCAGCCATACACGTGCTTGCCGTTTCATTCAGAGTTTTGTTGTTTAGGGAGGCATGGCAGGGTAGATAAGGTCGATGAGGTTCCACACCTGCAGGTTAAAGGGTCTCTTTCTGTCTACTTTGAATACGGTTTACACGCCTGAATATTTTTCTGGTCTGAATCTAATTCAGTGTTTTGGTTTGGCTACCGGTATAACAAATAGGGAGAGACCATCTGTGTAGTTTGTAGGTATTGTATTGCAATGTCAGGAACAAACTGTAGGATTACAAGGTGAAAACAATTTCTATTCAAGATTTAAAAAGATTCTTAGAGAATATTATAGAATGTAATAATGGAACCGAGCACTTCAGAAACATTAGCTGCTCACGTGTTGGATGCAGTTGAACACAAAATTCTTGTTACAAATGTATTGTCTATTGCTGAGGCAAAATAAGTTTGATACCGCAAACATTAGTAACATTTAACAGAAGAAAATTAAGTTATATTATGGAAAGTGTAGTTCTTCTAACTTATTCTGTAACAGTTAGTTCACAAGTCCTTCTTTTTAATCACGGAATTGCTGCTTGCTCAAAGCGCTTTGTGTTTAAGAAGTATTTTCAAGGACAGAAAGGGATTAAAAAAAAAAAAAAAGCTGAAGTTGTAAGCCTCAAGCAGGAGAGTGTTCTTGTAAAGAATTTACCCAGATGTTCAAACTATGTATACATTAAATGTGTGTATATTGAGATAATGGGCTTCTAGCTAACAGGGGTTTTTTGAGTTTACCTTTTGTTGTTCTTTTGGGTTTTTTTCACTCTTTATTTTTCCTGTGTCACAGAACAGAGAGTAATACTACATTTTTTGGAGCAATGTGAAAGTTTCTTGGAGTCATGGCTTTCTTTTTCTTTGTTCAGTTCCTTTCTACTATGGTCTGGATAACTGTAGTCTTGGAAAGGAAGTTAACCCAAGGAGTAACTTTTGGGGTTTTGGTTGTTTGTGGGTTTTTTGTTTGTTTTGTTTTTCTGTCACAATGTCTGAGTTTCTTACTGTAATCTGTGTTATAAGCCTTGATTTTTCTAATGTTTGCCAGGGACCAGTAGCTGAAATGCTTAGTAAAAAAAAGATATAAGTAGAGTCTTGCGATCTCCTGTGAACATGAAATATAGTCCTTTATTAGCTATGGTTATTGGCTATTAAAATAGTCCTGGGCTTTTGTTCTGACTAATCTTGTAAAAATGCTCCTGAATGCAATTTTAAGTCTTTTTTTTCCGTAACTTTTTCCTTTATATAGGGAAAGAAAGTAGTTCCATGCAGGCATGATTGGCACCAGACGGGAGGAGAAGTGACTATTTCTGTATATGCTAAAAACTCTGTTCCTGATCTGAGCTACGTAGAAGCAAATAGCACAATGGTGAGTATCTACCTTAAGATTTAATTTTATTTTTTTTTATTCTTACAACAGCTTGAAGTTAGGAAAATCTGTTCTCTGCTATATTTTCAAGGCAGAGGTAGCAAAAGAGTCTTTTTTGAGTAATAGCTTTTTCTTGGCTTTTGTGTTTGTTCAAGCATGTATAGCCTTTTTTTTCCCCTTCTGTTTGGACGACTGTACTTTGGGGTTTTTTTAAAAGCTGCAATATAATATGTCAAAAAAAATCTTTAGTTTGACTTTCACAATTAAAAACCAAGTGTGATGGTTTTGCATCACTGTATATGTAAATAATTATAGATTTGTAATTTAATTGTATTTGGCTTAATGTAATTTAATATTGTTGGTCGCAGTATGCTGTTTCATAGCTACTGATATTAAACAAGTGTTAAAATGCTTCTCTGATTTCTTAGTCACACATTTGGAGAAAATGATACAGCTTTCAGGATGTATGGCCACTATTGACTATGATACTGTGTCAGAATCTATTAGAATAGATTTTCACTTCTGTGTCCGAGGCACTGTTGGACCACTTTGCTCATTGTAGGATCTGAGTCCTAACGTGATTATATTCTGCTTAAACATACTTGAGGTGTCAAATGTTTCATTAGCCTGACAAAATGTTCTGTTGTTTCTTCCTGTCAAGTTAAATATCCATATTGTATTTGAAGGAGAAAAGGAATTTCATCGCAGTGTGAAATTATGGGGAGTAAGTATAAGAATAATTTTTCTATTTAAAAAAAAACCAAACAAAACACAACACAAAAAACCACAACACAACCCCTCGGCTTCCTGTTTTTCAAAACAGTTTCTTTTTCCTCATTACCCTGGTTATTGAAAGATACTCAGTTGCATGTCATTCAGTAATCTACATATAAATAGGAGTCTAATGCCATAAGTGATCAGGTATAACCTCATAGTTGACACTGCTTTGAGCAGAAGGTGACCTCTTGAGGTCCTTTCCGTCCCAGTTTGTCCTAATATCCCAACACCATGGTAGTGGTGTTGCAGAAAACACTTGACGCTGTGTAATTGCATGCTTACGTATGTGTTAGACCAACATTTACGTTACGTACGCACAGGCATATGTTCATAGGTTGGGAATGGGAGAGGGCTGACTTTTCCAGATAACAGAGGGAACTCCCATCTACCTAAACATCTACTAAAATTTAGTGACAGGATGCTTTTCTTACCTTCATTCCCAAATATCTAGCAGTCCGTTTCTTAAACTGAAGTGTGAAATATGTTTTCTGTTTTAGGTAATCGATGTAAAAAGGAGTTATGTGAACATGACGGCTACAAAGATTGAGCTTACGATGAGAAAAGCAGAGCCCCTATTATGGGCAAGTCTTGAATTACCGGTATCCAACACACAAGAAAAAAAAGAGAATTCAGATCAATAATGATTCCAAGAGACAAGTTATTTCCCCATTATGAAGTGGTGACTTGCTACTGTAATCAAATATTTAACTTTTATATAGATTCTTTTTTTTTTTTTTAATGCTAGATCATATGTTCCATGCTACAAAGAAATTTGATGCACAGTAAACGGAGGTGTAAACTTGAAGGGTAATAGCTGTTTCTGCTCTTGCTCCCAGGAGTATATTTATTCTAGTTGGAGTGTCTCGGTGGGGATTTGGAGTAAAAGAGCTATTGCCTTTTACTTGCACCCTTCCCTACCATGCACTGACTATCCAAATAGATGTGTTCTCAGTCCACTGTGTGTGTTAATTTGTCAAGTGTTCGGTTTAGACTGGATCTACTGGGTAGCACGTTAAATTCATCACTGTTCCTTATGAATCATAGAATCAGAATGGTTTAGGTTGGAAGGGACCTTAAAGATTATCTAGTTCCAACCCCCGTGCCGTGGGCAGGGACACCTCCCACTAGACCAGGTTGCAGTAAAGAATTTCTTTGTAATATCTGATCTAAGTCTCCCCTCGTTCAGTTTAAAATCACTACCCCTCGTCCTGTTGCTACACTCCCTGATAAAGAGCCCCTCCCCACCTGTAGGCCCCCTTCAGGTACTGGAAGGCCACTAGAAGGTCTCCCCGGAGCCTTCCCTTCTCCAGGCTGAACAACCCCAACTCTCTCAGCCTGTCCTCACAGCAGAGGGGCTCCAGCCCGCTGAGCATCTTCGTGGCCCTCCGCTGGACGCATTCCAGCAGGTCCATGTCTTTCCTGTGCTGAGGGCCCCAGAGCTGGACACAGTACTGCAGGTGGGGTTTCACAGAGCAGAGTAGAGGGGCAGAATCACCTCCCTCGACCTGCTGGCCATGATTTTTTTGATACAGCCCAGGCTACAGTTGGCTTTCTGAGCTGCAAGCGCACATTGTCGGCTCACGTCCAGTTTTTCATCCACCACCATCCCCAAGTCCCTCTCCTCAGGGCTGCTCTCAATCAAATCAAACGAAGCATACAATAATACAGATACAAAAATCTGAGTTTTTGAAGCAATCAGAATACAATTTTACATCTAGAATAAAAAAAGCACATCAACATAAATCCAAAAGAACACTTGTAGACTTGCTTTTTTGTCTTCTGAAACTAAGGTTCGTTTCAATACCTGTTGGCTGTGGAGGGATGGAATAAACGGTATTTTGCTAAGGATTTCAGTACTTGCTGACTCTTCTGCTGTCTTTCATGTATAAAAGCAAGAGATCAGATAAATAAAAACAAAGTTGGCAAGAGGGAATTTATTATTTTTTTTTACTCCTGCACCTTTGGTATGTGAATTGTTAAATATAAAAGTGAATGGGAAAGTATGTTCTGTCCTGTTCTACAACATTCAAAATTATCAGTCTTTTTTCGGAGTAGGTGGATATGTGTAGTAGAAGACGACAGTACACACTGTAGGTGTCTCAGGAAAACTATTTCCATGTAGATACACGTAGCTCTCGTTGCTGAGGATGGTGATATAAGAACTAAATTTGTCTACAGGACAAATCTTAGGAGAAACAAACAACAAGCTTTAAAATGTCCGGCTCAAATCACAATTGTACCTTTGAATTAAAATATTTTTTAAATATTGTTTCTTTTGAACAGCATAACCAAAGCGCTGTAATTAGAAACCAAGACCTTATTTTTTGTTTTCAGTTCTCTATCAGTAAAGATTTGTGGCTGAAAACAGGATAAAGATGAGACTTTTATCCAAGGAGCAATTCACGCAGTAATATTGCTTTCTCTTTCTGCTTGAAATAGTTTCTTAATTTTGGGTTGCAGCTGGAAGGAAAAAAAAAAAAAAGTTTTTGTGTAAAAGTCATGCAAAAGCTACACCATTATTTATTGTGCCAAAATTTACCTATGTAAACAAGCGATCCTGCAGACTGTTGGAAAGTGTGGATGCTCATCTTTCTACCTTTGCAGACCTGGAATAACGCCAAGAGAAACACAGGGCGTAGTAAAGGCGTTCTGACGTCAAACAGGGATTTCTAAGAATCTCACTGTTACCCAACAGGTAGAATTTGACTTGAGCTCAGAGTTCTGTCTCTAGCACTACTTGAAATCCTACTTCAGGCTTTAAATAGTAGGAAATACGTTACCAAAGAAACCAAACACCAAGAAAGTAACAGCGGTGCCGTATGCATGAAATTTGTTTTGGTGCTTCTTTGCCTTCATTTCAAGATCCTGTTTCCTCAGTGACTTGCAGGGTGCGGGGTTGCTTACTCCCTTGGGCCCCTAATAGAAGTTCCAGCCCTAAGTTCTGCCTAAAAGATTCTGTTAACCTCTAATAATGCCTTCTTTTTCTCTTGTTTTTTTCTTTTTTAAATGAATTTGAAAATGTCAGGTGCTGTGAAGTCATAGGGTACAAGCTTACAAAAATGTATGCCTGCAAATGGACCTCTAAAAATGGAACTCCAAAATGCTCCCTGATGTGCTCTGAACCAACATGTGGAGCTCTTACTAGTCCAGTTCTGAGAACAATCCCTTCGGTGGATGAAGAATTCTAGGGAGCTGTAGCTAGGAGCGTGCCATCTGTGGTTTGATGTGCCGGACTCAGACAGCGAAATGAGCAGTGTTCAAGTGACAGGGTAAACTTCTTATTCGACAAGCAAGTTCAAACGTGTGTCTATCCATATTGATATATAAATACCCTAAATAGATCAGTTTATTTGCATACTCACATGTCGCAGGCTTACATCACATAACATCCCTTTTAAAGAACTACAAGGGAAATGGAATTTCTTGGGAAAAGAGAATTTCTGTGTTTAAGCAAGTCATATTCTCCCTTTTTTATGCTACACGCGAAATGGAGAGAAATCTGCTGTTAATGCTGCCGGCTTTGGCAGCCCGTAACTATTTGTTACACTCTTTTAATGTACATTCTGCTGGTAGCTGAGTCAACTTGGTCACAAGCGCAGGAAAGCTCCTGTGAACATTGTCCTCAGTTTGGCTTTTGCTTTTTATTCATTCCTCCTACTGTTTTTCCCGTTGTTCGTACTTTCAGCAGAAAATTAAAGATACTGCAAGAGTTCCATAAGGACTTTTCTCCATCAGTGACAACAAACTCACTTTTTAAATTCAGCTGTTTAAAAAAGCAAGGAAACAAAAAAAACCAACCAGCTTTGATCAGGCAAGGTGGGGTCAGTTTTACAAATAACAGCCCGGTTTTCTATGGCCTGTGATGGTTTTGAAAATAAAAGGATAAACTTTCAGACTGCCATAAATCTTTTGTTTAACTGTATTAATTCTTAGCAGCCTTTTGTGGCGCATAGAAGGTGTCTGCATCCATCATCAAGCTGTAAAAGCTGTCGCACTCACTGAATTTGAGTGCTTGGAGCAGTTGCCCGGAGTGGTCTTCAGCACACGGATGTTTGATCCTGGTACGTCCTGAACTGACACCTTGACACCGATAGCAGGAGCAAAAGTGGAATTTTGATTTGGCTGTAACTTTTTTTAGTAAGCGTGAAGAGAAGAGGAAAGCAGCTGTAGTACCAAACCAATCTCGGTACTTCTCAAAAGCAACAGTTGGAAACCAAGCTGAGCAATTTTTCATCACTGCGGCTTTCAGCTGTCTGATATTAGTGAAATTAAATAATAAAGTGGGAACAAGTACGTACTGGAATACTTACTGTTAAATTTATCCTTTTTTTCATGTTTTCAGAAGTTGTGCTGTATTTAACAAGTGGGTTAACTTGCTCCAGGCTAGTTATATTTTTATAATTAATAAGTCTTTAAAAGCTGTAGTGGGTTTACATGTCATACATGTAGGCAGCGTATTACATGTCTCAGAACTTCCTTCACGATCCCTTTTGAGATACTGGGGGGGATACAAATCTGTGAGAGAAATCTTAACCTTTTCCATCATGTGTAAGCCCGTTTTGCTGCCTAGCGTTGTATGTCGTAGCTCTACCAACATTTCTCGGAGGAGCTGGAATTTCTTTTTAATGTTAATATACTGTTAAGCACTGGGCTGCTCAGCTACTCTGACCCTTAGGTTTTACATGACACTGATGTCACTTGACAAAAAAAATCTTCCATTGGATGATCTTCTGGAACAGGTACATTATCAAGTCACCATTTCAGTAGTCTAGGGGCTACTTTCAATAGGAATTTTGCCTTGAAAAGAAAAAAAAAATCTACTTATTCTACGCAACAATGCATTTTTTGCTTGAATTCTTTAAACATGGCATGAGTATCGGTTACACGCTGTACCTCTTGAGCGTTGGTCTTTCCCTATTGCTACTAAAATTTTTTTGTTTATCTCCGTTCAGGAACGAGATCCTTTTTAAAGTAATGAGTTACGTGTCTGGAACACTGTTTTAAGGTGGTAATAATTTTGCCATTAAAGAGAGTCTTGAATTACAGTTGAAGGGGGGAAATGTCTTTTTTGCATGGTCGGTTGATTCTGCACATTGATAAAACTTATATGCAGAAATTAATCTCATGTCTTCATGCTCTAGTTTTTTTCTAAATGTACTCAATAAAATTCTTATTACATGCTGGTTGCATTTGGGGTTTTTTTGACTTTTGTTACGGGAGAGGACTTCCCTTTGGATTTGCAACGCAGTTGGTAAAGGGAGACTCTGTGGTGAAGGGTTTTTTTTCCCCCACTCCATAGGTGAGGTTTGCAGTGATTTGAATCAAACTGGGGACCTGTCTCATTCATGGAAATTGTTCTGACCAAGAATTTTGAGCTGCCACAAAGTTATTGGAATAATTCCAAATGCAATGTTTGGGCTGTCTCTAAGAATCACACAGAATCACAGAATGATGGAGGTTGGAAGAGACCTCTGGAGATCACCTAGTCCAACCCTGCTGGCAAAGCAGGTCCACCTAGAGCAGGTTGCACAGGAACGCGTCCAGGTGGGTTTGGAATGTCTCCAGAGACGGAGACTCCACCACCTCTCTGGGCAGCCTGTGCCAGGGCTCTGCCACCCTCACAGGAAAGAAGTTCCTCCTCATGTTGAGATGGAACTTCCTATGCTCAAGAATGCTGAAGGTAGTGTAGCTCTGATGCTCTTTTTTTCTATTTTCTTGGGGTTTTTTGGGAAAAAAACCTCTGGCATTCCCACCACAGAGAGAAAAAGGACTCGCTTCTTGGGACCTGAAATTTTCTGTGGTAATAAAAGCTTTGTATTTTCTCATAGTTTGGGTAGATGTCTTAACCAAAGACAACCAAGATGCTGTCACAGACATTATAAACTAATCCCCAGTTACTGTGCCAGAGGACTGTTAGCCCGGCAAATCCAGTTTCTCTTGAGTTTATCTGCAAAATGCAGGGTCGGTGTTCGGGAGAGGGGTGTTACCAGTAAGGACGGGCGGGCAGAGTGCAGTGCTTAACACTTCTCTGTAGGGAGATTTCAACTCGTGTTCATAAATTCAACATTTTCCTGTTGAACTGATGAACATTTCGTTTCCTGAGACAGTGTTGGCATGACCAGGAGTGAAGAACCACTGTACGTGACCACCATCATCTGCGCATTGGTAGTCAGTCCCGTGAACCTACAAGGACAGGGGCTGGAGGAACAGGTACCTGGGGTCTGGAGATACGTGAAGTGCATCAATGTGTTTTTCTTCAGCTGAACTGACCAACCTGTATGAGGATTTGGTTATGGCTGTCCAGAAAGTTCGCAGGTTGTTTTTTTGCAGCCCGTGGACTGCTAGTTGGGAGGGGATTCTGCCCCTCTGCTTCCCTCTGGTGAGACCCCACCTGCAGTACTGCGTCCAGCTTTGGAGTCTTCAGCACAAGGACACGGAGCTGCTGGAGTGCGGCCAGAGGAGGCCCCGGAGATGCTGGGAGGGCTGGAGCCCCTCTGCTGGGAGGACAGGCTGAGAGAGTTGGGGTTGTTCAGCCTGGAGAAGAGAAGGCTCCAGGCAAACCTTATAGTGGCCTTCCAGTAGCTGAAGGGCCTACAAAAAAGCTGGAGAGGGACATTTTACAAGGGCATGTAGTGATAGGACGAGGGATAATGGCTTCAGACTTGAAGAGGGTAGATTTAGATGAGATATCAGGAGGAAATTCTTGGCTGTGAGGGTGGTGAGCCCCTGGCCCAGGTTGCCCAGAGAAGCTGTGGCTGCCCCATCCCTGGAGGGGTTCAAGGCCAGGTTGGCCGGGGCTTGGAGCAAGCTGGGCTGGTGGGAGGTGTCCCTGCCCAGGGCAGGGGGGTTGGAAATAAATCATCTTTAAGGTCCCTTCCAACCTAAACCATTCTATGATTCTGTGGGAGAAGGAAGCATCCTCTTGAATGAAACATTTTTGTTTCATACTGGAAACAAGTATATGAAAAATTAGTTCCTGGTTAAATATTAATAAAAGCCTCATTGCAATAAAAGTCATTCAAAGCAAGCTGGAGGCAGAGCTGGCACCTTGCAACCATCTATGAAATATTTTTAGCCCCAAACCCTTGTTCTCTGGAATGTGTTTTAAATCTATGATAAATATTGACGGTGAGATATTTATTGCTGGATTCAATGCTTGGGAGAAAACTACCTTAATGTGATTCTAGCCTAATATGCTTAACCTGATTTGTTCTTCCTTTATTGAAAATCAGACTCACGAATAAGAGGCAGAGCTGATACTGTGCGCTTCTACACCGCAAGGGACTTGGGTTTTTTTTAAGGGAATGCCTTGTAATCAAGTTATATTGTTGTATACATGAATACTAACCCAAACTTTAAATGTTCTGCCTTCATCTGTGAAAGCAGTTAACATTTGGAGTGTCCACTCCTGAGCTTTAAAAGATTGCTTGTTCTCCTCTTTAACCAAGATAATGATTAAATATATCAACTACAGGTCTTTAAAAAAAAAATTGCTTGAAAGCAGAAGTATTTTATCCCGTGGTGGTGTCATTCAGAGGGTAAGAGCAGCATCTACAGAGAAGAGCTGCTGCCGTGACCACATTATTCCCAAGGAAAACAGCAGCAGGATGAGATTCTGGAAGAGACTGAAAGTCAGCGGAGGACTTTCTGCGCCTCCTGGGCAACGCTGTAGAAACCCTCCAGGAGGCAGAGCTGGAACCTCCAGGTGATGCGGCATCAAAATAGCTGGGGACCTCCTCTCTGCAGCTGGTAGGAATAGGATCTACTCAGCATGGCCCATTTTTTTATCTCTCTTACTATAAATTCCTCTATTTTCATTCATGGGATTTTAGCATACACCGTTAAGAGTGCCACTAAGAGAAATGAATGATGGTGAACGTCATGGACCTTGCCACAGCAATGCAGAGAGGACAACACCAATTAAATTAAATACAGAAACCTTGGCTGTTCTCTTCCGAGCCGAGCCAAAGCACTGCGCTCCTCACCGAGCAACGCCTGCCACACAGAAATTGTCCCTAGGGAAACCAGTAGGAGCTGAGTTTAGCGAGCAGCCTTTTTTATGGCGAAAGACGGTTTCCGTTACACCACTGGGACTACAAGCAACTCCGATCCAGTCAGAGCGGCCACCGTTTAACCCTGTGATTTAGCTGCAAGTCTGTGGTGTGTTAGAGTTGGGCTCTAAGTCCGATTCAGCCGTTGCTTCTGTTAGTCAGCGTCAGCAGAAGGAACTTAGAAGGCCTAAATGGTTTAGGAGCCTGTCCCGTTAATCACTCTGTACAGTTATAACCCACGAAGTTGAGGCAGCTCCTCTCAGTGTCAGCACGGTGTTTTTCCTGGTGGATCCTACACCTTTAAACATTTTCTTCCTCATCGAAGAAAATCTATGAGCCATCCTTCAACCCAGTCTATAAGGCATGTCCATTTTTTGGATGAAGGCTCCTGAGGAGCTCCAAGAACAGAGGAGGAAGAGGAAGAGGAGGAGGAGGAAGAGGAGGAGGAGGAGGAGGCGGCGACCTCGTGCAGGAGGGGCTGGACCTGGTTCAAGTAAACTGCAAACATGTTACAGCCTTCCATAAAGGGAAAGAAGAGGCGAGGTGATAATGGGAGAAGCGTTTCAGCGGAGGGTATCAGACAAGAATAGACTCGCTGAGTTGACATGGGGCCTTCCCCAGATGTGCTTTGCCAGCTCGCTCAGAGCGAGCTGCTGACGCAGTCCTGACGCTGCCGTCCACGTTACCTCCAAACTCGGCGGTATTTTTAGCAGGAGGCTCAAGCCACGGTTGCTGGACACAGCGACTGTTGTGGCAATGCACCCGTATGGAACCCATCAGCGGCAGGACGTCAGGCCCAGGAAACACGGTCGGCTGCCAGCACTGAAAGACTGAGCTCCCTCTGAGATCACTCGTCCCTTCAGATATTCCTGGCACCGCCACCCCCACCCCCCGAAGCCCTGCTTTTGCTTCCTCAGCTCCCTCCGTCTCCCAGGCCGTGTTTCCATACCCTTCCCAGCGGAGCCCATGTGTCCTGGCACCTCCTGCCCGCGCTAAAACCCCATCTCCAGCCCACAGCTCCGACGGAATTCTGCCGGCAGCCAGCCTTGCAGAAACCTGGGCGCTCCCCAGAGCGAAACGCGAGGGTCCTGCTCGTCTTATCACGGGCAGAAAGAAACACCCTTTATGAGTAAAGACACGTTCATTGTGAGGATACTTGAAATCTTAACTCTGTGATCAAAGAACGTTAAGTCTCAATGTATTACACAAAAAGAAAAAACAAATACCACCATTCCAGACAAAGCTTTCAATAATGAAGTTAAAACGATGAGGAGCTGTTTATCTTCCCGGGGTCTCCAGTATCATCCTGTGCCCCTTCTCGAGTCGTCCCATGCCCATGCTCCCCCACACCACATCCCATGCCCCAGTTTCCCAGGCCCCTGCTTGTACCAGGCTTGTGTTACTCTGCGACGTGACGCCAGAATCAGAAATATGTCGTTCTGCGCAGAAAAAACTGCTCGTTCCTGGTATCTGTACGAAAAAAATACGGTTATACCGTACAACTCGAAAAGGAGAAACAAAGGTAAAACAAATAAGGCAATGGCCACCCGGTCATGAGAAAACTTGCAACAGCCAAACAAGCCAAACTAGAGCCCCAGGCGGGCCACGAGAAGTTCGGACGCCACAAGCCTGGCAAGTGCTGAGACCCTGCAGAGCTTGCCCTGCCGCCAGCCATGGCAGTACTGTACTGATGGAGCCGTATTGATGGGACAACCTGGGGGACACCCCAAATTTTTGAAAGAATAAGGACAGCTTATATAGCCTTGTATCTAGTCCTGGCAAAGCTGAGAAATGGATGAAATGGACCCAGCTTTTCTTTCTACATTTTCAAACCGTCCCCGTTCAGCCTGATTGGACTTTGGTTTTGCAAATATCCATCATTCATGTCATCTGTGGTCTGGTAAATGGTAACCTGCCTGAGAAGTAGATATTTATAGAGGATTGGGGTCTGGTGAACAAGTCTTGTGAGGAGCGGCTGAGGGAGCTGGGGGTGTTCAGCCTGGAGAAAAGGAGGCTGAGGGGAGACCTTCTTGCTCTCTACAACTCCCTGAAAGGAGGTAGAGAGGTGGGGGTCGGTCTCTTCTCCCAAGGAACAGGCAATAGGACAAGAGGAAACGGCTTCAAGTTGCGCCAGGGCAGGGGAGGCAGATATTAGGATGGAGATTAGGAGAAATTTCTTCACCAGAAGTGTTATCAAACATTGGAAGAGGCTGCCCAGGGAAGTGGTGGAGGCACCATCCCTGGGGGTATTTAAGAGACGGGTAGACATAGTGCTTAGAGATATGGTGTAGTGATGGTTTTTGTCAGTGTTGGGTTGATGGTTGGACTCGATGATCTGAAAGGTCCCTTCCAACCTGGACAACTCTTATGATTCTATGATTCAGAGCGTAACTGCAGGACCCAGCACTTGCCTCTCAGGCAGGTTATACTCCTATTATTACCAGAATATGGAGAAGCTCTGACAAAATCTAGCGGCTCTCTCGCGGGTGCTGCTCATTCTGCAGACAACTCTACACCCTGTTTCAGTGAGGAACACCTACGATGTATGGAGGGAAAATGAGGACGTACAACACTGCAGACCGCAATATACCCTTGAAAAGTTGTGCTTACTTAAGAACAGCTTAAGAAAAAACAGCTGTGCATTATGTAATAAAACTGTGAAATGCAAAACCTCATTAAAATGACGCATGTTTTAGCTTAAGAATTGTGCGCTCAACGTTTTGGTACTGCCACTCAACCCCGTTGAAGTTTTTGGCCACTTTTCATTGCACAAGGCCCAGCCACACTGCGGTCTTCAGGCCATATGCATCAATATAATGGTTCAATGATAAATGCAATAAACTGAATTGTCTGCGTTCTACAGTAAACTATTGTTGAGGAGAAATAACAGGAAAAGAAGAAATGCTGAACAACGCCACCGTGCTCCCCCAGCACATAGCATCAAGGTGAACCTTCATAAAGGTACGGGAAACTGTTATAAAACAGTGATTTAAAAAGATTCAATGCTTTGGCTCATTCAGAGCTGGAGTTGTTGCTTTCTATTAACCTTCAGTCTATTAACCTTCTAAAGCTGCAATTATTATTTGCATGGTTTTCAATCAAGAGCACACAAACAGAGGACCACCAGCAGCACTCAAGGGGCTGGCTATTGAGTGGAAAGCACTACAACGAGAGCGTGCAAAGTACTGGCTTTCACAATAATCTCCCCGTAACAAATGCTTAAAGCAAGGAACGAAACAGGTACGTTTTAATCCCTTCATGCATACATCTGCTTAAAGTCCCGAGTGTTTCAGGGCCTTCTGAATGAAAAGTTGCATCTGAATCATTGGGCCTGAGCACTCCTTGCGCGCGTCTGATCCTTTCATAACCCATTTCACCTTTCACAAGCTCCTGCAGCAATGAGCTTCACCATATAATCGCGGGCAGTTTGAATAAGCCCTTTGTTTTAAACTGGTATTTTATTAGGCAGAATGGACAGGAACAGCAGTAGTTCCTCCACATGAGGAAAGGGTTTGAGGTCACTGAGGGCTGCTGGCCAGGTGTCAGGTCCTCTTCTGCTGAAAAATACTATGCACAGTATACATACAGTTCACATTCTCTTGGCCCTTATGAACATGCAGAGATTACGTTATAGGTTATCTATAGGAGAAGGACAGAATTTGGGTCTGTGGAAAAGTCAGCATAGAGCACCGGTACTGACTGTGATCATCTGCTTTACGGTCTGATGGACAGCTTTGGGACCTTGCTCTTGCAGTGTCTTTCCCTTAATAGATACCCTGAGTTACACAGTCTGTTTTATTTCTATCCCTGTTGTAAAAAAATGCAAATTTAGGTCAGCTGAAGCAATTTAAAAGTTTGACCTGGACTTGACAAATTGCTTCAGCTGAACCAAAAAGCCAGAGAAATCCAAACTCCCCGTTCTAACACCTGAACTGGATGGTTACTGAGAAGATTTATGAAACTTCTTCAGCTGCAGTACTTGTACTTCAGTCATCAGGAGACTGGGATAGGGAAATGTTAATTTAATTGCTCCACAAAGGCAATCCCTTGATGCATGAGTCAACTTTGGGAAGGGTGGCTAAATTACAGGGTTTTGAGAGAAGCGCTAGCATCACGTAATCCCCAACACTTAATCTTCAGAGGTTTTGAATTAGTTTGAGGTTTCATTAAGCTGAAGATCTGCAGAGCATTTTTTAGATGGGTCTATTTCTATTTATTGATTGATTGAAAACCACAGCAGAATAACTCTTTTAAATTACTATCTTTTTTGCTGCAAATGAATGCTTGTTGTAACTGGATTGTGTTTATCACTTGCTCAGGGGAGAATGGAGCGTGTACGTTATCCCCACTTTCTAGCCATCACTAAATTGACCAAGTGTTGTGGCTTCCCTTCCAAAGGCAAACCAAAGGTGTTTCAACCAAAAGAGAAGCTGAAATAAACTTCCTGGCTGTATTGGATTTGCATGGCAAGATGCCATGGGGGGGCTACGTGGGTGACCTCTGTCAGAAGCTGCTAGAAGCTTCCCCCAGGTCCAACAGAGCCAATGTCAGCCGGCTGCAAGACAGACCCGCCGCTGGCCAAGGCTGAGCCCATCAGCAATGGTGGTAGTGCCTCTGGGATAACATAGTTACGAAGGGGGAAAAAAAACCAACTGGGCAATTGCAGACAGGGAAGAGGAGCGAGAATATGTGAGAGCAACAGCTCTGCAGACACCAAGGTCAGTGAAGAAGAAGGGGAGGAGGTGCTTCAGGCACCGGAGCAGAGATTCCCCTGCAGCACATGGTGAAGACCATGGTGGGGCAGGCTGTCCCCTTGCAGCCCGTGGAGGTCCGTGGTGGAGCAGAGATCCACCTGCAGCCCATGAAGAATCCCACACTGGAGCAGGTGGATGTGTCCGAAAGAGGCCGTGACCCCATGGAGACCCTACGCTGGACCAGGCTCCTGGCAGGACCTGTGGCCCTGTGGAGAGAGGAGCCCGTGCTGGAGCAGGTTTGCTGTCAGGACTTGTGACCCCATGGGGAACCCACGCTGGAGCAGCCTGTTCCTGAAGGCCTGCACCCTGTGGCAAGGACCCACGTTGGAGCAGTTTGTGAAGAACAGCAGCCCATGGGAAGGACCCACATTGGACAAGTTTGTGGAGAACTATCTCCCACAAGAGGGACCCCATGCTAGAGCAGGGGAAGAGTGTGAGGAGTCCTCCCCCTGAGGAGGAAGGAGCGGCAGAGGCAACGTGTGATGAACTGACCACAACCCCCATTCCCCATCCCCCTGCGCCACCTGGGGGGAGGAGGTGGAGAAATTGGGAGTGAAGCTGAGCCCGGGAAGAAGGGAGGGGTGGGGGGAAGGGGTTTTAAGATTTGGTTTTATTTCCCATTATCCTACTCTGATTGGATTGGTAATAAATTAAATTAATTTCCCCAATTCGAGGCTGTTTTGCTTATGACGGTAACTGGTGAGTGATCTCCCTGTCCTTATCTCCACCCCCGAGCCTTTCCTTATATTTCCTCTCCCCTGTCCAGCTGAGGAGGGCAGTGACAGAGCGGCTTTGGTGGGCACCTGGTGTTCAGCCAGGGTCACAGAATCTTAGTGGTTGGAAGGGACCTCTGAGATCATCAAGTCCAACCACAAAAAAAAAAAAAAAAAACCAAAAAAAAACCAACCAAACAAAAAAAACCCAAAACCAACACCCACCTACTAAACTCCACACCTACAACCCCACACATAACACCCCACCACAAACAATAATCTTGGGCACTAGAGCATGCCCTGAAGAGCCATGTCTACACGTTTCTTAAATACCTCCAGGGATGGTGACTCCACCACCTCCCTGGGCAGGCCGTTCCAGTGCCTGACCACTCTTTCAGTGAAGTAATTCTTCCTAATATCTAATCTAAACCTCCCCTGCCACAGCTTCAGACCATTTCCTCTGGTCCTGTCATTATTCACCTGGGAGAAGAGGCCAACCCCTGCCTCTCTACAGTTTCCTTTCAGGGAGTTGTGGAGGGCAATGAGGTCTCCCCTCAGCCTCCTCTTCTCCAAGCTAAAAATGCCCAGCTCCCTCAGCCTCTCCTCATATGACTTGGTCTCCAGACCCCTCACCAGCCTGGTAGCTCTCCTCTGGACACGCTCCAGCACTTCAATGTCTTTCCTGTAGTGAGGGGCCCAAAACTGAACACAGTACTCGAGGTGAGGCCTCACCAGTGCCGAGTATAGAGGCACGATACCTTCCCTACTCCTGCTGGCCACGCTATTCCTGATACAAGCCAGGATGCCATTGGCCCTCTTGGCCACCTGGGCACGCTGCTGGCTCATGTTAAGCCGGCTGTCCACTAACACTCCCAGGTCCTTTTCTGCGGGGCAGCTTTCCAGCCACTCTTCCCCAAGCCCCTAGCGTTGCTTGGGGTTGTTGTGACCAAAATGCAGGACCCGGCACTTGGCCTTATTAAACCTCATACAATTGGCCTTGGCCCATCCATCCAGCCTGTCCAGGGCCCTCTGTAGAGCCTTCCTACCCTCAAGCAGATCAACACTCCCACCTAGTTTGGTGTCATCTGCGAACTTACTGAGGGTGCACTCAATCCCCTCATCCAGATCATTGATAAAGATATTGAACAAGACTGGCCCCAAAACTGAGCCCTGGGGGACACCACTGGTGACCGGCCGCCAACCAGATTTTGCTCCATTAATCACAACTCTCTGGGCACGGCCATCCAGCCAGTTTTTTATCCAGTGGAGGGTACACTTGTCTATGCCACGATTCGCCAGTTTCTCCAGGAGAATGCCGTGGGGGACGGTGTCGAAGGCCTTACCAAAGTCCAGGTAGACAACGTCCACAGCCTTCCCCTCATCGAGAAAGCGGGTCACATGGTCATAGAAAGAGATCAAGTTGGTCAGGCAGGACCTCCCTTTCCTAAACCCATGCTGGCTGGCCCTGATCCCTTGGCTGCCCTGCACTTGCCTTGAGAGCTCACTCAGGATGAGCCTCTCCATGATCTTTCCCGGTACATAGGTCAGGCTGACAGGCCTGTAGTTTCCGGGATCCTCCTTCCAGCCCTTCTTGTAGATGAGCATCACATTGGCCACCCTCCAGTCATCCGGCACCTCTCCTGTGGACCAGGATTGTTGATAGATAATGGAGAGAGGCTTGGTGAGCTCTCCTGCCAGCTCCCTGAGAACCTTTGGGTGAATCCCGTCCGGCCCTATAGACTTATGCGTGTCCAGGTGCATAAGCAAATCATTAACTACTTCCTCCTGAATTACAGGGGGGTTGTCCTGTTCTCCATTCTTATCTTCCAGCCCAGGAAGACGAACACCCTGGGGGTAGCTGGTCTGACTATTAAAGACAGAGGCAAAGAAGGCATTAAGTATCTCAGCCTTCTCCTCGTCCTTGATTGCAAGGTTTCCCCCCGCATCCAGTAAGGGATGGACATTCTCTGTCACTCTTTTTGTTGATGTATTTATAGAAACTTTTTTTGTTGTCCCTTATGTTAATTGCCAGGTTGAGTTCCAGCTGGGCTTTTGCATTCCTGATTTTTTCTCTGTATGACCTAACACGATCTCTGTACTCCTCCTGAGTTGCCTGTCCCCTCTTCCAAAGGTGGTAAACCTTCCTTTTTTCCTTAAGTCCCATCAAGAGCTCTTTGTTCATCCAGGCCGGCCATTTTCCCCACCCTTTAATTTTGCGCCTCATGGGGACAGCCTGCTCCTGGGCCTTTAGGATTTCCCTCTTGAAGAGCGTCCAGCCTTCCTGGGCTCCTTTGTCTCTCAGGACTACCTCCCACGGGACTCTCCCAACCAGGGTTCTGAACAGGCTAAAGTCTGCCCACCGGAAGTCCAAGATGGAGGTTTTGTTAACCCCCTTCCTTACCTCACTATGGATGGAAAACTTAACCATTTCATGGTCACTAAGTCCAAGACGGCCTCCGACCTCCACATCCCCCACTAGCCCTTCTTTGTTTGTGAACAAGGGGTGAGGTGGGTCAACCCACCACGCTGGCACTGTCCCTTTGAAACTTATTTTCTAAAGAAAACAGGCAAAAAAAAAAGAGTTGGCAAACTAAATATCCAAGAGATAAGTTTAATTCTGCCAGAATTTTTTGGAGCCCAAATCCAGGCTGAAGGGTTTGTTTCTCCCAGCTTTGTCATTCACAGGTTGCTTCAGCCGGGTTGAGTGAATGAACTGCGCAAACAGAATCAGGGAAGGCCGGAGTCAGTGATCCAGTGTTACCCATTTGTAAGGAGAGCCTGAAAAATCCCCCCCCCACTTTGAAACGATGGCCAGGCGGAGCTACACAAACACAGCAGCCTCTGGGCTGGGAGACAGCAGCAGTTGCTTGGTTGCCCGTCTGCAGAAGAGGAGATACTACTGACTGAAGCAGGGAAGGCAATCTCACATTAACTGATCCTTTCAATATCAAGAATATGGGATTTTATGGAAATAAATTACTATAAGCCGTTTATAAGTGGTTTGGTTTCCTTCTTTATAAGGATTTGGGTATCACTCTCCCTCAGTAGAACTTTATAGAGGGGAACGGAAATAGATTTAATCTATTTTGTACACTTCTCAGTATGCAATGGGTCCTGATGAATCGTACATCCACACAGAGTTATCAATTAGGTTGAGGGGAGGAACAAAGCAATCGGTGCCAGCTGTGCGTTCAGCCTGACGTGAGCTGTGATTTATTCTTACAGCTTCGAACTGCGCACAGAAACAAGAAGCGATAACGTGTCCCTTTGCAGCAGGAAGGTAACGGCACAGAACTTCAAAGGCTAACTGCCACTGAAAAAGTGTGTTTACTGGTGAGATGTTTGTTCATCGATTTACAGTATTAAAGAGATTTCTGTAAATCAGGGAGGAAGCACGCTTCGTCAGATATTTCCTTTTTATGGGGTAATTCCTTCTTTGCCTTATTCTCTGATGATCCTACAGCAGCGACCACTGTCAGCTCCAAAGCTGGCTGCTCTTCACAAGGAAGAGGCACCGGTGGCTTTTTTCCACTGTCCAGAGACCCCACCCCTTCCTTGGGGGTGCATTCAGTCACTGACCCCAACCGCAGAACTCCAGTTTGCACAAAGCTGTGACGGGGCAGGAGGAGCGGGTGATGCGGGGGAAGGGAAGAAGCAGCAGCGCAGTTACGTACCAGTCACCGTCGACAGGGTACCGCGTCCTTCAGCTGCACCTTGAGCTACGGGTGGGGAGTTGAAAAACTTAACGGTGAGTGGCGCCAGTCAGGTAGAAGTAAAGAGAACGACAAAAACACTGTCGCTGTTCTGGTGTCCTCAGCATCGACCACTCGTGTCCCGTACGTGCGTCCTGACGAGGTCAGTTAAACATTGCTTTTTCCCACAGAAGAGGTAAAGCATGGACTGTGGAAGTGTAATTTCCTCCTCGTGTGCCTTAAGGCTTGATTTGTGAAAAGCAATTTCGCAGTAAATTATGAGCACAACATCCATAGGTACCGAGTCCTTCGTCTTTCCGAGAGGCTTGTTGGAACTGATGCCAATGAAGGCCGCTCTTCTTGGTGGCATATACCCCCCAAAACAACTTCCCAAAGGACTGAAGCAGTAATTTCTGCTTCCCTTGTCGGAATTCAAGGCATATGAGACGAGAACAAGCCTTTCTGTAGCCCAATAATTATCCTGTTTCTCTAATTCTGTCTTTTTTAGTACCGCATCTGTTCTATTCCCCACAAAACGAAAAGGATTTTATTCCCACAACCTGGTGCAATTTATGGTTGTGAGAAGAATTGTAGTATGTTATACATAAGAGAAGAAACTGGTTATTATCAGCCCCCACAAACTGGAATGTGATTTAATAAAAGTCTAACGATTTTATTAGTTTTAAAGCATGTAGATGAGAAGCACATTTAAAGGGCAAATGAAGCAAGAATCAATTTTTTTTACAAATTAAACAGTTTTGTACGATTACCCTTCTCGCTCATGCATTTCAGTTTCTCTTGGTAAAAAGCAGCTCCGGATGGGAAACTTTCTTCAGGTCTTATTTGAGGACACAATAACCTCAAGCCCCAGGCCAGCAGCAACTATGTCCTCCAGCTCCCTCAACCGGGAAGAAGGCATCTGCGTGAAAAGAGATCTCCCAGGAAAAAAAAAACATAGGAACAAAAGCTGCCATGGGTTTGGGACTAGTGAAAGCCTCAACAGGAGCAGGGAGGTCGGCTTTTGGTTATCCCCACAGTCTGCATCTGCCAAAGTGCGAATTGAGGAGGGAAGGGCACACTGTCTCTCAGAGGGACGGACGCTCGCTCCCTGAGAAAATGCTTTGGGATTTCTGCAGCTCAGCAGCTGTTTTCTCTGATTATCAAGGATGGCAAGTACTACTTTGGCAATCGGCAGGAGGGACAGTATTTTATTTTTTTCAGGAAAAGAAAGCGCATCAGTATAATAAACACTCAGCAGTCCTGCAGAATAGATTATAAAACACACAGACGCCTTTGGTGCCTTATATTAGAAAAGAAATTATCAGAACAAGAAAAATGCACGTGCTGAGGAGTGCTTTAATTTTTCTCTTGAAACGTGTGCTGTGGATCACTGCTACAGGGGAGATTCACAGGTAGCTTGGCCAACAACTGGGTTTGTAATTCTACCTCCAAAATAACGGGTCCTCAAAATCGGCAGATCTTTCAGAAAACTCTAATTGGGGACTGATTCTTGCTTCTCCCCACCTCCACATTTGCTTCCACCTAGGGTTGTTCCTAAAGCTACAGTTTTGTCAGTATCAGAAAAGCAGTAATTTCTAGCTCAGGAGCTCTTTGATACACAGAGCTCCTTCTCACCCCACCTGTACGCTTGCACGCAGGCAGAAGGTTGGTAACTCCGCCAGGCAGGCACTCAGGAGAGACGGGGACGCTGTCATAGCCCGACTACAGCGCCTTTCAGACTTTGCTATTCGGCTGGGCTTTTCCAAGCCCTCATCCTACGCTACTTCTTCCAGCGTCTCTGCTGCTGCCTGCACGGTGAAGGCTGCAATGGAAATCTGCCTCTTGACTTCTTCCCAGGCTCCACGCTGATCTGCTTGGCTTTCAATGTCAAACATGGCATCATAGATCCCCGGGAAGGACTCTCCAGCGTACTTGTTGTGACTGCTTGGAGCAAAGATGACATGTCTGTGGGGAAAGAAGGAAAAAATGTTAGGTATAGTAAATAAAATGACCATTAGCGGTGTGCGCGTTCGTTGTAGGGAACTGTATGTGTGCTACATAACGCACCTATGGATCCTGTGAAGATCAGAATTTACCAAACACGGAGGAAATCTACCTGTACCTGTCTTCAAAAGGACAGGAGGAAGCAGCCCCATTGGCACAAGCTATGGGAAAGGGCACAAATTTAGGACAGGTAGCCATCTCCTTGGGAAGAGACGATGAATTTGTCTAATTAGGAAACAAAATCATGTTAAATGCTCAATAAATCTGTTGAACTAATGTGACATTCTGGAACAGGGAGTAAAACTAGTTATGGGTGCGCAATGAGAAGTGGAACAGAAACCTCAAAAATAACTAAGCAGTTGAAGGATGGTCAGCAGATCCGGGAAAGGAATGTAAAAAGAGGGGGGGAAAAAAAAAATCTATGGGAGAATTCTTGAGAAAAGCGTGAATTCTTCAGAGAAGAAGAGATCATGTTGGAACAGAACTGTGCAAAAATATCAATTTTATTGTTGGTGGGTATTTTCTTAAATAATGAATAGTTTCAGATCTGCTTTTAAATTGGTTTTGTTCAGATGAATTATCAAAGCACATTTGTAGCATGGGAAACAGTCCTCCCAAATGGAAATAAACACTAAAAGTACATTAATAAATGCAAGGAAGTAAAAAATAAAATTCTGGACTTCTCTCTTCACCTGACCCTCACCACACATCTGTTCTCATCCTCCTCGCCTTTCTACTCTACCCTCGTTTCTCCTTTCTTTCCATACAGTTGATGCTCTACTGAATACTTTGCACAGATTTAAAAGAGCACGCGGTAACAGAAGTAGTACTATGCACCTGCAAATAAAAGTCACAGAGTATGATGGCTGAAAAAGCCAGAGCGCCAGACCCAAGAAGAGGAACTAGGCACCAAAAAGCTGATGACACAAAGCTGGGGGGGCGGGTGGCTGACACACCAGAAGGCTGTGCCGCCATACAGAGAGACCCGGCCAGGTTGGAGAGTTGGGCAGAGAGGAACCTTATGAAATTCAATAAGGGCAAGCGTAGGGTGCGGCACCTGGGGAGGAATAACCCCCTGCACCAGTCCAGGTTGGGGGCTGACCTGCTGGAGAGCAACTCTGTGGAAAGAGACCTGGGAGTCCTGGTGGGCAACAGGATGACCATGAGCCAGCAATGTGCCCTTGTGGCCAAGAAGGCCAATGGCATCCTGGGGGGGCATCAAGAAGAGTGTGGCCAGCAGGTGGAGGGAGGTCATCCTTCCTCCCGCTCTGCTCGGCCCTGGGGAGGCCGCATCTGGAGTACTGGGTCCAGTTCTGGGCTCCCTGGTTCAAGAAGGACAGGGAACTGCTGGAGAGGGGACAGCAAAAGGCTACCAGGGTGATGAGGGGACTGGAACAGCTCTCTGATGAAGAAAGGCTGAGGGACTTGAGTCTCTTCAGTCTGGAAAAAAGACGACTGAGGGGGGATCTTATCAACACTTAGAAATACGGAAAGGGTGGGTGTCAGGAGGATGGGGCCGGGCTCTTTTCAGTGGTGCCCAGCAACAGGACAAGAGGTAACGGGCACAAACTTGAGCATAGGAAGTTCCACCTAAACATGAGGAGGAACTTCTTTCCTGTGAGGGTGGCAGAGCTCTGGCACAGGCTGCCCAGAGAGGTGGTGGAGTCTCCGTCTCTGGAGACATTCAGAACCCACCTGGACGCGTTCCTGTGCCACCTGCTCTGGGTGATCCTGCTCTGGCAGGGGGGTTGGACTAGATGATCTCCAGAGGTGCCTTCCAACCCTATGATTCTATGATTCTATGACAAGACTGGTGCAGCCAAGGAGTTCTCCTTGGAGGTTGTAAACAAATTCCGCTACTCACTGGATTGTTCCTTAAATCAGAGTCTGCTGAGGTATAATTCCTATACGAGGCCTATATAGAGCAGTTCATCTGACCCGTCAGTTAGGATGGGGTTCACCCGCAACAATACAGTGCCTCAGACAGCTGCTCAAGAACCTTGTTGCCTCACCTGTAAAACTTCCTTCCTGGTAAGCCAAGAGGATCAATGAAAGCTCTTTCTATAAACATCAGCTGATCGTTCATGATTCGCACTGCGACTGGACTGCAGGAAATGGAGAGAGAGACATTTCACACAATGAAGAAACATGACTTCCCAGTTTCATTTAAACACTTTTCCTCCCCATTGGAGAGAAAAACAAAATGACAAAGATGGTCTACAGTTTGCAAAAGGATGAGGTTTTGCAAGGAGATATTCAATACATCTTATATTAATGCATTAAGATGTCTGTGTCAGAAAACTCAACTACAAGATTTCAGACTATGCAAAATCAGATGGGAGACTTTCTGAGAGTGTCAGATACTTGTTTAGTACTAAATGGCACTAGAAGCATCTCACTTAACAGAGGGGAGAGGAAGGCTGAGATTTAGGTCAAGATGAAGATTTTGGTGTCCACCCATAAGTCAAGTGTCCAAACTCCTGATCTAATCTATACAGTAACATAGTAAGGATGGGATACAGTTGCCTAAACACAACTATCTCACAGAATCACAGAATGGTTCGGGTTGAAAGGGACCTTAAAGATCATCTAGTTCCAAGCCACCTGCCCTGGGCAGGGACACCTCCCACTAGACCAGGTTGCTCAAAGCCCCATCCAGCCTAGCCTTGAACACTGCCAGGGATGGGGCACTGACAGCTTCCCTGGGCAACCTGTTCCAGTGCCTCACCACCCTTACAGTAAAGAATTTCTTCCTGAGAGCCAATCTAAATCTACCCTCCTTCAGTTTGAGGCTGTTACCCCGTCTCCTATCATTACACTCCCTGATAAAGACCCCCTCCCCTTTAGGGACTGGAAGGCCACTGCAAGGTCTCCTCAGAGCCTTCTCTTCTCCAGGCTGAACAACCCCAACTCTCTAAGCCTGTCCTCACAGCAGAGGGGCTTCAGCCCTCTGATCATCTTCATGGCCCTCCGCTGGACCCATTCTGGTCCCTGTATCTGGTACCATACAAGGTGTTTAGGAGCACCTGGCCTCCAGCCACAGCACTCAGAGGGCACAGGAGTCCTATGGGGCCCTTAGGTTTGCAAGCATCATATGGATATCTTACATACTCTGAAGCATCATCCTGTCTTCTTGAGGTGTGCTGAAAGTACAAATTCTGCCATCACCTACAACACTCAAGTGTAGATGCCTAAATACAGAGCTCACTCCAACTTGAACTTTTACTGCTAGCCGCCTTTCCGTGTATTACAATAATTTTAATGACAAGCTGATCCTAGTAATAAGCTTTGCAGCTGATACTATTCATCACGGGAAGCAGAAGTCATCTTAGCAGATATTTCCTGTCTCAGAGTTCAAGTGCTCTGTTCTACACTAATGAGAGTCTCCTTGGGTAGTCACTGGAAAGAAAGAACTGCCACCCCAGGTACCTAAGACAGATATACCATATACATACATATACATATATATATATATAAAAAAAAAATAGGGTTTTTTCAGACTTACTCTTTCTTGTCAACTTGTTCAAGTCTCCTATGAAATTCAGCAGCAGCCTTTGAGAAGTTCACCACAGCAGAAAAAAGAGGATCTAGAAAAGGAAGGACTTTGTGAGCAACTTGAGTGTATCTGCTGACCCCAATATACCTTTCATTTGCCCAATGAAAAACTACGTTCATTTTCCTGTTATAATTGAATTAATTTTGTTGGTTTTCCATAATTCATTAGTTTCCCTCGTGCAGACTTTAAAGAGCTGCACCACCAGCAGTGATAGGCAAAGACCCTGTGAAATGAGGCCAACAATAAAGCAGAAAGCTTGATAAAGCCTTCACAAGTCCACAACTTCCCTCTGCCTGCCAAGGAAAAGCCTGGCTGGCATCGCAAATGGAGATCTCTGCAGTTTGCTTTTTACAAAGGGGTGCAACACAGCATTTAGGTATAAAAAGCCCGACTTACGTAAAAAATACCAGTTCTTCCAGCAGGCCGTGGAAGGACAGCGGGATTTCCCTCTTGGAACATTATGCCCTATTCATATCACAACAGAAGGGTGCGATGTGTATATTGAGTAGTATTAGGTGAGGCGTAAAAGACACAACGACCATAGGCCGCGGTGACAGACAGGGCAGACTGAAGTGGACTGCTCGCTCCACTCGTGGGCTAGACCAACAGCACAGGAGGTGTCTCTGCCCGGAGCCTGCCCGCCATCCCACCGGGCTGCTAATCAAACCCCAGGATTTTGCCTGTTATGCCTGATGTCGCGGTTTTACCTCAAACCAGGACACCCGACTAGGTGTGACGCGCCCGCAGGCTGGCGGCTACGTCAGTTGTTTTTTCCCGCTCAGTCCCTGGCAGTATGTCCAAGACGTGTGAAATAACTTAGCCAAAGAAGCAGCAGGCCTTTCTTTTAATGACAGTATCAGCTGTGATGACTCTCCTGTGGATGGGTCTATTTAATACAGACCTGGGAAAATTATCAATTTATACAACTATTTTGTAGAGTAAACAAAAGGTGGATGTTATCAGGAGAAGAACTCCTGGCCTTCCCCAAATTCAACTCAATTACAAAGAGAGAAGATTTACAACTTGCACATTTTGCCCACAAGTTTCAGAAAACTTCAGATAAACCAGAGAATCCTCTCGTTGATCGTACAGGAATAAGGGGCATAGGATTAGCTCATCTCCTAAACCCAGTCCTCTGTTGGCAATTATGGCCCTTCACTGTTTATAAATTTATCACCACTGTTTATAAGTTTATCCCCCTATTTGGTGTGACTGGCTTTCTGTTCCCAGGACTCCTGCTGAAAGCTGTTCTGCAGTCTCATTTGCTCTTCTATTTCTAGCAAGCTTACTTAGTCACCACCAGCCTACACTTGCTTGTTCTTGTATTGATACTTTCGTTTAGTTCACGTAATCAGAGGCACAGATTTCACGTATGTGACCTGTTCAGGGACTGCAGTAAAGACACATCCATGTCCCCTTGTGAGGGTGAGAATTTACGCTTGCCGACAAGGGTGGCAATAGTTGGAAGCTTGCCAGAGGACAGAGTCCTGCCCTGCTGACATCATGGTTATATCGTGGCAACCGATCGTATTTCAGAAGCAGTAGGAGGAGATTTAAGAGAGGAAAAAAAAAAAAAAAAAGGTCATCTGAAAACACGTAAGAGAATTTGTGCTCAGGCTCACCAGCTACTCAGTGCTGCCAGCGGTGTTGCTTTCAGAAAATATCGCATTTCTTTTTTCCCTGCAAACCTTATTTCCTGCTAGCATATAACTACGAGTACGTATTTCATGAAAAAAGGTTTCCAGCCTTCATTGTTGCAGAGGAACAGATGAAATGTGAATCCAAAGGCAAATAAAAACCTTAATCTATTGTATGGAAGGACAATTCTGTGATTTATTCAGGCTTAATGAACTATTTTCTGACATTCAGTGTCGTCAATAGGCAATTCTATGAAAATTCTGAGTGAAATGAATTTTAATTTTCACAGTATTGTAAAATCTACCCATACATTTTAATGCATTCCGATGTAACAGACTAAACAAAAATTAGAAATTGCAGTTTTATTCAAGAAATAATTTAAAACTGATCAGGCATCAGAGAAAAGTCTTTTCAGACTAAAAAATAGAGTTTTTGTAAAACTGGTCAAAGTGACACATCTATAAAGTTATTAAGGAGAGAGTTAAGTGATACTTGCAGAGCAAAAAGCTAAAAAAAAGATTGCTTCTAGAATCTAGCAACAAAAAAAAGATGTATTAGTCAGAAGGTAGTTTGGGTAACTTCTAAACATAAATAAGAAAGAAACCCAAATAATAAAAATAAATCATTTAACAGAAATTTTGGTAGATGTTCTACTACTGCAAAAAGAAAGTCCAGACTTGGTGTTTCCTTACGAGTTGTGTTGCAGGAAACACAAGGACGTATGGAAATAAATCCTTGTGTTATGCAAAATCTGAGACCAGATGATCCATCATGCAAAGGGTACTGGGACCAGTGCTGTTTAACGTCTTTGTTGGTGACACGGACAGTGGGATTGAGTGCCCCCTCAGCAAGTTTGCCAACGACACCAAGCTGTGTGGCACGGTCGACACACTGGAGGGAAGGGATGCCATCCAGAGGGACCTGGACAGGCTGGAGAGGTGGGCCCATGCCAACCTCATGAAGTTCAACCAGGCCAAGTGCAAGGTCCTGCACCTGGCTTGGGGCAATCCCAGGCACAAATACAGGTTGGGCAGAGAATGGCTTGAGAGCAGCCCTGAGAAGAAGGACTTGGGGGTGCTGGTGGACGAGAAGCTCAACATGAGCAGGCAATGCACGCTTGCAGCACAGAAAGCCAACTGCATCCTGGGCTGCATCAAAAGCAGTGTGTCCAGGAGGTCGAGGGAGGCGATTCTCCCCCTCTACTCCACTGTGGTGAGACCCCACCTGGAGTACTGCGTCCAGCTCTGGAGTCCTCAGCACAGGAAGGACATGGACATGTTGGAACGGGTCCAACGGAGGGCCACGAAGATGATCAGAGGGCTGGAGAACCTCTGCTATGAAGAGAGGCTGAGTAAGTTGGGGTTGTTTGGCCTGGAGAAGAGAAGGCTCCAAGGAGACCTTCTAGCAGCCTTCCAGTCCCTAAAGGGGGCCTCCAGGAGGGACTGGGAGGGACGGTGGATGAGGGAGTGTAATGATAGGGCACGGGGTAACGGCCTCAAACTGAAGGAGGGTAGATTTAGATTGGCTCTCAGGAAGAAATTCTTTACTGTGAGGGTGGTGAGGCACTGGAACAGGTTGCCCAGGGAAGTTGTCAGTGGCCCATCCCTGGAAGTGTTCAAGACCAGGCTGGATGAGGCTTTGAGCAGCCTGGTCTAGTGGGCGGTGTCCCTGCCCAGGGCAGGGGGGTTGGAACTAGATGATCTTTAAGGTCCCTTCCAACCCGAACCATTCTGTGATTCTGTGAAAGCTTCCTGTCTTGAGTGGCCTTTTCACAAAAAAGGGTGACTTTTCAAACTAGTCAAGAATTTTTCACCTAAGCCATTACACAAAGTTTTAAACTATTTAGTTTTTCCAAAACGAGGATTTGATTTGAGTTACTTCTAATGCTTCACACCACCCGAAAGCGTACTGCGTCTCCAAAAAGCTAGTTTACGTCTCTAAACCATGGGTGCCTCAGATACCAAGTTAATTAGGACCAACTGAAAATCCTCCTTGGTACGGAAACACAAAAAGATAGAAAGAGAGAAGGAGAGAGAGAGAATGGGAGACAGAGAGAGAGAAAAAGACACAGAGAGAAAGAGAGAAAGGGAGAGGGAAGGAAGGAAGGAAGGAAGGAAGGAAGGAAGGAAGGAAGGAAGGAAGGAAGGAAGGAAGGAAGGAAGGAAGGAAGGAAGGAAGGAAGGAAGGAAGGAAAGAGGGGGAGAGAAAGAAAATTACCGTGGAAGCATTCCTAGCTTGGGATCAAGAGCACTCTGCTGCATCCGACCTGTTTCATTGCAATGTGTTCAAGCGCTCAGCAGATGGATGCATTTTTGCAGAAGAGTTAGAGAGGTGCTTCTGTTGCCTACAAGTGGCATCCAGGCACAGAGACAGAGGGTCAGCACGTTTCCCAAGGTCAGATGAAGTCTTTGGCTGAGGAGGAATGGACACCTGTGTCTCCCAAGTTCCAAACAGTTGCCCTCAATGTTTAACTGGTCTTCTTTCTTAAGCAAGAACGTGAGAAGCAGGCTGATACTATCCCTTTGTTCTGCATCTGATTGTGTCCCATGACTGCTCGTCAGCACTGCAATAACGCCCAAAATTAGTAATATGCATGAAAGTTATTGTGACCCTCTCATCTAGAACCCTCGCATCTATAATGTGTTAAACCCGTGTTATGCTTAGGAAAAAAAAAAAAGAAATAGAGGCTCTTTATTATGACAGGAGAATTGAAACAGGGAAATAAGGGAAACAGAGCTTTAACAGATATATCATGCCCTTGCATAAGTCTCATTAACGCAGGTAAGAAATACTGTTGTGGCTATTACTCACCAAATGATACTTTGTAGGTTTTCAGCTGTTCTTCATGTTTCTTGGCCAATTTATAAATTCTATTGCTATATCCTTTTAAGGCTTCTCCGTAATCTCTACAGTCAAATGGAATGACCTGGGAATCTGCCAGTTCATAAACCAGTTTGCCCCGTAACTGGGCAATTGTAAGCTGTTTCTTGAAGGTGGGGTCATAAAACTTTTCCACTAACTCAAAGGTCTCATACACGGTGTGATAAACAGGATAATTGCTGAATTTGTCTGCTTTCTGAAAAAGAGCAAGCAAATTTGTCAGTGCCCTGTATTCTAACGGCAGTTAAGGGATGTATTGATCACTTAACGACTATGATGTTTTGCACAGTTTCCAAATCAAAAAAGCGATTTACTACAAAACGCGATTTACTGTCCTTCCATTTTTGTGTGTTTACTTTAGGAAACTGAAGCAGCTCGAATCCATGGACTGTCGCACCAGATTAAGTGAGCAGGCTTCCTTCTCTCTGTCTACACAGACTTGCCTTCAGGTCACTGTACAGAGATTGCCCTCGTTAAAAGTGAAAGCAGTGGGGGTTTGCATAGCAGAAATCCTCCCCGATGGCCCCCCCTTGTGTAGTTATTTCTGAACACAATCAAGGAAGATTTGTACATTAAGGGTCCTATTAATCGTACGGTGGCATGAAGTATACACCTCCAATCAGATTCTATAAATACCTTTCTGTGAACTTGACAGCGTATAGAATATATGCATCACTGAAACGTTTTATTCTCCAAACATTTACATTTCTTGCTAAATTAAGAAAGGGCACTGATATGCAAACCGGTCAAAGATTCCTTGTAGCTTTATTAATCACGAAAAACTGTTTTTAAAAGATGACGGCTCAGCACTACCAAACATCTTCAAGCAACGTGGAAGACTTACCCTGTTCTTAGTGTAACGGACTCTGCCCGACGCAATTCCCAGTCGCTGAAAGTAAGCTTCAAAATCACTGCCTGATCCCAGTTTGTTTATTCTACATGTAGGAAAGACCAATCTTAGTGAGACCGCTTACATTACAGTATGGTAGTAACTTATGCAAAATGCAGATTTTTTTCAAAGGAATGGAGGTCACTTCTTCCGGAGGGCACATCAGGGACACTAGTAAGATCAGAGACTAGCTGAGTGGCAAGCTTAATTGTTCTAACTGATTTTATTCACCACGCTAATTCAGTATCTTATATTACTCAGAAGACCTTTCAGAGGTGGCAATCCTGCTTATGACACTGACCACATTTAAGAAAGAGCGTAGGCATCACGCGCAAGTGCCATAAAATTGTATCAGACACGTCTCTGCAATCTTAAAGCGTTCATCATCTATTTCCAGACTAATATGAATTGTGCAGCGATAGATGTAAAGACAGATGCGTTTAGATTACTGTGTCTCCACAGTGGAATCTAAGACTGATAAATAGTTTCCACCGCAGAAGGCAGGATTAGCATTTGTTACTTACAAGTAAATATTGCCATCTACTGGGTAGGTATGGCAGGACAGAGGGAAAAGAAAAATAATAAAGACGGACGTAATATTCTAAGTATTTTCAAATATTTATTTAAGTTTTATATTGTTTTACGTTTATATGTCCAGCCTGGTGAATAATTGGTGTTTCTCAGCTAAAGAAGAAAAATAACCCGGCTAAAGTTCTTCTGTTGGTATAAATATATGTAAGGAACTATTCGTATCGACTGAGAAAGATCAGATCTGGTAACTTTTTCAAAAGGAGGAAATCTCAGTGAGTCTAACAAATCTGGACCCTCACCTTACCAGGGTCCGAACGGCAGGGCAATACACGCACAACGCTTTGGCCACATCACACAAAGGGGCGATTCTTTTTCCCGCACGTGAGTAACGCCACATTTTGAATAAGATTTAGCCCTGTGAGTCACAGGCTCAAACAGCGTTTTGGAGTTTTAACACCTTCAAATATGAAGTTTTAATAGCTTCAGTTATAGATTTGTAATGCATTACATTTACATTCATTGTATAACCAAAGAATAAGTATCAAGAGAGCTTTTTAATTACCGCTCTAGGCAGTTTCTTTCAACTAAGCATTTGCTTATCCTAACAATTCTGATATTATCTCATCCAGAGGGTGACTAAACTATATTTCAAACTCTTTCCCCACCCTGGTCTTTTTTGATTGCTTTCCAAATTGCTTTTCTACTAATAAAAGGCCCTTAAAAAGTGTGAGGTTTCATTTTACAGCAGGCATAGATGTCACCATCGTTTAAAAAAAAAAAGTCATAAAATTTTATTTTATTTTACTTTAAAAGATATTGCTATAGAGTCACCTTGTACTAAAAGGTTTTCTATTGCTGTCATCAGTAGCACATCTTGAAAAATTCTGGAGAGGAGCCATGCTATGCTCTGATGAAAATATTGGGAGAGAAAAAACAGATTAACAGCTTACCTGGGATAGCTATTATTGTCGGTTGAAGGATCTTTCTCAAGCCAACTGTCATAAAGAGACTTATTTTCATAACCCTCATCAGGGCTTAAAATCTGGAGAGGAAAACATAATCTCATTGGAAGTACCTCTAACTTAATTCAGTATCAAAGGAGACCTTTACAGCTACCTGCATCGTTGTTAATCAACAGCATTGCTGTATGCAGGGAAGTACGCATACACTATTTACATTTGTTATACACATTTATGATTCCCAACCACGAAAAACACCTCGCAGGCACTTGGAACCAACCACAGAAAGTGGGGAAGAGCAGGTTTAAAGCTCAAGGATGCTAGCTGGAGCTCATCAGCTTTGGGGGGAGATGGATCCTGCAGATTTCTGGGACTTCCTACCACTCTATTATTGCACTGTGTATGTACACACACCACAGCACATGTAGGATCATAGAATCACAGAATGGTTTGGGTTGGAATGGACCTTAAAGACCACCCAGTTCCAACCCCCCCGCCCTCGGCAGGGACACCTCCCACCAGACCGGGTTGCTCAAAGCCCCGTCCAACCTGGCCTTGAACACTTCCAGGGATGGGGCATCTACAGCTCCTCTGGGCAACCTCGGCCAGTGTCTCACCACCCTCATAGTGAAAAGTTTCTTCCTGATATCCAGTCTAAATCTACCCTCTTCCCGTTTGAAGCCATTACCCTCATCCTATCACTACATGCCCTTGCAAAAAGTCCCTCCGCAGCTTTCCTTTAGGCCCCCTTTAGGCACTGGAAGGCTGCTATAAGGTCTCCCCGGAGCCTTCTCTTCTCCAGGCTGAACAACCCCAACTCTCGCAGTCTGTCCTCACAGGAGAGGTAGCACTATGGAGCTCCTCCAGCAGCCAGGACACCCCAGCTGTTTTCCTTTCAGCAGGCAAGGGAGATAGCCCTAACCCCGTGGAGGTTTGCCCCACACAGCAGCAATAATCTCTCAACAGGTTAAGCTTGAATTTTGAATGCTTTTTGCTACAGAAAAGGTACAAAAGAATTGTGCTAGAAAGAAGGGTCAAAACCAGCCATTAACTGTATTACAGCGGTGCCAAGGGGACTCAAGCAAGGCTGGAGCACCGCTGTGCAAGACACTATATGTACATATGTAAGTCACAGCCTTACCTTAAAAAACATCAAAAAGCTATGTAACCAGGATGGAAAAGCCATCATACAGCCAGGAGAGCCGTGACTGGGTATAAAATTAGTTGACCAAAGCTCTCAGAAAATCTGTGGCAGAGGTAAAAACAAATGAAGACTCTGGCCCTGTTCTCGCCTCCACACTTAAACAACCTTTAATAGTCATGGTTCTTTAAATATAAGAGTGGTTACGATATGCAGAGGATTGGGATTTATTTATTTTTTTTTTACAAAATACAAAGCATAAGTGTTCACGTCTAGGTACATCGTCCCGCAGTATTGTCGAGACTTAAATTCTGCTTTGGAAAATATACAGACTCCAAATTGAAAATCCAAGGAGCGCTGACCGCTGAGATTCTGTCAGCAGCTAGCAGAAAAATGACAACTTTGTGAAGCTACTGCTTGGCTGCTGTCATTTTCAGGGCACTTTGGTCAAGTTCGAGGGCTAAATTCAAAATGGCACATTAATAAGAGCAAGCTGAACTCTGACATGTGGGAGTAAAAGCACCCCGTGCTCTGGCAGAGACGTTATTCTGACAGCTCTGGTTCAGTAAAACGCATTGGCTGGCTTTTTCCTGCAACAGCGAGAATGTAGTAAAACGTACAATTCGCCCTGACTTAGATCCAAATCTAGAATCAGCACAGGCTTACTGCTCCCTCAAGGGAAAATGCAGAGTTCTTTAAGTCTAAATACAAAGTAAGAAGTGATGATCAGAAACAGGGGAATTGGAGTTGGACTATTGCAGACACTGGCTGGTGCTGACCAATTGTCTAAAGCCTGGCAGGAGAGCAGGGCCACAAAAGGCTTTCAACAGTTCAGTGTCCCATCTGAGGGTCACACTTAAATGCAGAACTCCTCGAAAGATGACATTTCATGTGTACACTACGTTTTTTTTCGGTGAGAAGTGGCTCACTAAAAAACAAGAAGAGCAAAGGGATCTTGGGATGTTGGGCTTTTCAATGTGAACAGAAATAACTTCCTTTTGGACACGCATAATCACCCGCATCGGCACTAATGTTCCCTCACATGCTGGGGTTCCTGAATGAAATTCGATCCCATTCAAAAGCCTAACGCAAAGCATAGGGAACATTTCAGTCCCGTTTGCTGTTTCCAAGAACTAACTAGGACTCCTGAGGTGCGCAGGACTTCTCGCTATTCCTGTTCCAGAAACTAACAACCAGCATATGCAAAGACTTAATGGGTTGAGGCTTTGATGTGTACATCTAGCTTCCCAATGTCATCCAAAACCAAATGTATTGCAGTTGAAATAGCAAAACTAAGAATATAATCACTCTGCCTTAGTCCTTCTAGGCCTTAGAGAAATTAGGGGTTTTTTCAGATTAGTGAAAAAGGCACAACTGATTAGCAAAGGCACAGGTTGCAATCTTTGGCTAACTTCATTAGTCTTTGGTTATCGTTATAAGAGGCTACCTAAAAGCAAGTGGAAAAAAAGAATAAAGAAAATAAAGCAGATGCCTCTGCAAAACAGACCTCCCCTGTTCTGGCTGTTGCGTTAGTTTTTCTCCTTCTTTTGCTAATCCAATTCACTGGAATTTTTAAGGCCTCGGAGAATAAAGATTTTTGAACCCTTAAATGGATTTTATTCTGTGATGCTAGAAGCAGTGAGCCAAGTTAAAGACGTGCCACATTTCTACAGGGTCTATCAGTCTTCCGTATACATGCTTCTATGCCAACAAAAATGGTACCCTAGTTAGAAGTGGTCCTTCAGAAAATGCCCTGACTTCTCTCCAAGAGTCCATCAAAGCACCTTTTTCCTTGGGAAAATTCCAACAATCTCTATGAATGATCTTACTGGAAAGATCAAAAGAGCGTAAGTGTTCTAGGGAAAGGTCCACAGCCTGGGATTTATGGATCACTGAAGGTCACTGGTGGCACATCAACGGTGGTAAATGAAGATGGTTTGGGAATGAAAACTATAATGCTGAATCACTGTAAAAATTGAACCATGCTTGTACTTTTCGGAGAGATGAGAGGTGCTCCCAGGTTTAGCCATAAAAAAAGAGGAAAATACTCCTCTAGAAAAATGTGGCAAGGAGTGTCTCAAATTTATTTAGCAAGACAGCGAAGAAAAATAAGTAAAAAGAAAAAAAAGGATTGCACATGAGATTCTTTGGACAGGGGCAATATGGTAGAGCTGGGTAAAGCGCTCTTTGAATCTGTACAGAAAGCAGGGAAGAGCAGAGTTATGTTATTGAGTATGTTATTGCAGAATCTTGCTCAATGGAACAACCGAAAAGAAAAAGTATTGGCGGGTTTTGTCTGTAACAGCGGCTTTAAGGAGCACCAGAAATAGTGAGACTTTTCACTGACAACTCTCTACCATAAAATAATCCCCTTTGCAAATGAAGCTATGAAGAATGTGGATGACTATAATGTACTTTCAGGAGCTTTTGAGCAAGGAAACAGCATGGAGTTATGGAATAGGTGTCATGCTTTCTGTTGTCTATATTATGCTCCTACTGTTAAAAGCTTAAATAACGCTGAAGAGGAAAATTTTCAAAAAAGCCACTCTCCAGGACTTCTTATGGTACTTTATGGAATTTTTCCACTCAAACCCAGCATTAGTTGAATAGCTGACTTAAGATCAAGAGTGAGGTACTATGTTTACCCCAGGACATTTTTTTACTTTGGTTATCTCTTGCAGAAAAATGGATCCCCAAGTAAGTGGCTTGCTGCAGACAGAAAGTAAATTATTTTATCCAGGGCCCTGCAGCATTAGGGACATAGAAATTTTTATAGGTGAAACAAAATGCCCTTCACTGCGCGAGGTGTCACAGCTAACATTTGATCAAGCACAGCTTCTTCCCCGGCAAGGAAGAAAAAGTAAGATAAAAAGAGTTGATAAGAAAATAAAATGTAGAAAAGAAAAGAAAAATATGGGAATAGCACAGATAAGCCATCCCAGATTCAAACCATGGCATTTCCAGTGTTAAAAGTAAGTGTACTGCATTGGAAAATAACTCAGGAGGAATGCATGGAATGGGATGGGAGACTAATTGCTGGAGTCATCCTACCAAGTGCCGTCACAGTGCAGATTTTTACAGTGGACCAAGTCATAGAATCATAGAATTGTTAGGGTCGGAAGGGACCTTAACGATCATCTGGTTCCAACGCCCCTGCCCTGGGCAGGGACATCTCCCACTAGATCCGGTTGCTCAGAGCCCCGTCCAGCCTGGTCTTAAAAACTTCCAGGGATGGGGCTTCCACCACCTCTCTGGGCAACCTGTGCCAGTGTCTCACCACCGTCATGGTGAAGAGCTTCTTCCTAACGTCCAGTCTGAATCGACCCATCTCTAGTTTTAATCCATTCCCTCTAGTCCTACCATTCCCCGACATCCTAAAAAGTCCCTCCCCAGCTTTCTTGTAGGCCCCCTTAAGATACTGGTAGGTCACTATAAGGTCACCTGGGTTCCCTTAATATCAGGAGGAAAAAATAGTTTGAGAGTTCTGCATGTACAAGAGTAGACAACCACACTTGCCCAAATGAATCTCATCCTAAAGGTACCTATTTCTACTCATTGCCTTTAAAGGCAGCTTATGTTGCTTGTCAGACAGAGATGTCTTCCCTGAATTGAGAAGAACCCAGAGCTAAGGATAGCGACAATGGCTCATGTGAGGTGCCTAATCTGGTTAACTCCTCATATGGCCAATGAAGTTCTATGCTTTAATGGATCACAATCTTTCAGCCTTATGATAATTCATCCTGAGAGGTGAAAGCAAAGGAGACATGATTAGACCACTTGTAATCACGCAAATCCATACACCTGGCCTGTTGAAAAACCCACTCAGTTTTTCAGTATTTATCACAGTATTTCAGGGGCTCAGTGAAACATGAAACAGATTCAGGGGGAACAGACAGAGAGAAAATGGTAGCTACCCAATGTGAAAATTAATAGATTCTCTTTTGCACATGAAATGGAAATTTAAAATGCAATTTACTTCCTTGAATGTTTATCACTTTAGAGAACTGATCTTGCTCAAGTGTTTTATCATCTTGGTTTAATTATTTATTTTTTTTTACTATATATTACATATAATATTCCACTTATGTCAGTGACACATTTCAACCTTTCTAAGAACACCAAGGAACTGTGAGCCTGGACCGTGTACCACTGACGGGATGTTTTGCTATTGATTTTGGAGTGATCAAGATTCTTCCAGCGCAGCAATAAGATAAATCCAACGTTATTCAATAACCCAATTTTATCTAATAAACTTGCAGTTTTACATTCTTAGAAAGCCACAAATAATAGATACTCTAATTCTGTACCTCTTTTGTCAGATTATACACCAGTTTGTAGAGAAGCGGGGTGCAGTCAACTCTTAATGTGTAGTTACCTGAAAATGAAACAAAGACACGGAAAGCTTTCCTTCACGTACCAGTGGCGTTATCTTCTTAACGGATTAAACCCTGAAGTCCTGTCTTAGGCAAACTTCTTGAGTCCAAGGCAAGAATTTATGTCTACGCCTCAGAATATACACAGAAATAGACTACTTGGTCACATTGTGTAAGCTACTGCTACCGCACGGCAATGATGCATTGGTTCTAGCACGTACACAGTAATGTAATTAAGCCTTCCCACCCGTCTAAAATACGCCCAACTACCCCTCGTTAGCTACAAGGCATTGTCACTCAGGCACTCCCTGAAGCTTGTGTTAAACAGAAGGCAACGGTAACATTCTTCTTGTAGTCGGGTGTTAAAGTTAGTGCATCCAGGAGCTGTGCGGGAGGAAAGATGTATTCCCTGCAAGATGTTCTAAGTTTTCCAATGCAGCTGCTTCTTCTCTTATCATAAAGAGTATTTTTTCGATGTTTTTGCAGACTGTATCTGAGTGACAGGCCACCTTCTGAGTAAGACATTTGGCATTTTATATTTCAGGACTAAGTCCCACCCAAACAGGAGGCAATGAAGAAGCAGAGTAATGTTTTCATCTACTGCCTCCTAAGCCTCCCCGTTTACCACCACGCTACGGCTTTTACACTTTACCCCCATGAGGTTTCCACACCCCCTGCAGACTATGTTGAGCTAGGGACATATCTCATACCGAAATTGTCAGTTACAGCCGCGAGAGCCCCATCGCAAAGAAACTATCGCCGCTTTTGAGGCAGGCAGGAGTGTAAAACAGTCTTCTCTATAGGCTCCAGCCACCACACAGCCGCTGGGCGACCCCCCCTGCCCTCAAATACAGATGACACCACAGAGGGGAAGAGGGGTGAGGAGGCTTGGACATAGTAACACATAACCTCTCAGATAACGCTGTTATTGGGCTTTGATATGGCTGTCGATCTCTGGGTCATCCTTTGCACAGTGTGTACTTAGAAAAGGACTGGAATGACAATTACAGAAAACCCCACGGTGATGGAAAAGATACTAGATAATGTTAACAATGTTTTCAAGGAGAGTCTGTATTTGAGAACTGGAAATTAAAGTCACAAAAAATGCTCAAAAGGAGGAGCCGCTATTTTTCTTTTCATTGCTAAAGGACAACGAATAGAAATAACCTGCTGTCCAAACCGTGGCATAAGAAGTGCTGTGGACAATGTGGAGAATGCCAATAAAATAAAATAAAATTGGCAGAGTGCATGGATGCTATACCTCTACAGGGGATTTTACTGCTCAGTCAGGTGAAAGATGTCCAAGATCCTTAAAACAGTACACTGAATACGGTGTTCTTATCCTTATTACATACTTCTTTTCCAGTGCTTTTACTTTCACATTTTCTTCAATGCATAAAGCACGAGACATGTTTGAATAATCAAGATTTGGAAGAAAATTGTTAAGGCAGCAGCATGTTGGCTGCAAACCAACTCAAAATGTGTGTTACAATCCATGCTGAGAATATGAAGCAGTTGTAAAGCTATTATTGCATTCGTGAGATCTTCTAGGCGTGAAATTCTGCTCTACTTTTTACACAGCGTGTAGGCTGCATAATTGAAGGCACAGCGCTAACCCTCCCTACACCTCAACTCCAACCGAGCGTTTAGAAACTGGGTTTGGCTTTTTTTTCCTTCCAGTCCTTTTGTGACAGACAAAATTTTCTGCTGACAGGAATAAAAAGAGTTCTTCAGTATGCCTGTTGATATCCATTTTATCTGTGAACACAGTAAGCCCAAACAAGTCGGGTTTAACATGGGAAGAGCAATGCCCTAAATAACTGAGCTTATGATCCAGCTTCACAGGACTCTACTGACTATTATTTCAGCACAGACAACAGCAAATGTAATAAAGCTCAGTATAATTTAAGGATTTTGTGATTTAGGTCATGGCGTTGGACCCAAAATTCAAAGTCCGGTTTCTAAGCAGCCTTCCTGTATGACAGGTTCTTCTCGTGATCTGAAGGGCATAGTAAACTGGATAATGGTGGACCAGGTTTTTTGTAAAACACTCTTCGTAGAATCATAGAATCATAGAATTGCTGAGGTTGGAAGGGACCTTTAAGATCATCGAGTCCAACCTTTAACCTACCCTGACAAAAGCCACTTCTAAACATGTCCCTAAGTGCCCCATCTACCCTTTTTTTAAACACCTCCAGGGATGGTGAATCCACCACCTCCCTGGGCAGCCTATTCCAATGTTTAATAACCCTTTCAGTGAAAAAATGTTTCCTAATATCCAATCTAAACCTCCCCTGACGTAACTTGAACCCGTTTCCTCTTGTCCTATCACTTCAGCGCTTATTTTTCCAGAGGAGCCTTGCCATAATAGATACGTAACTCCCTCCATATTCACCCTGCTTATAGCAATGGACAAAGGTGACCACCCTGGCCCAAAGCACCCAAATGGGTCCCACCCCCACAAAATGTAAGCCTAAGGTCTCCACACAAACGGTCTTAAGATGATAATAAATCAGTGTCCCGAAATATTATCATTCCACCGGGAAAGGAGCTGGAGCTGCAAACAGAACAAGCAGGAGGGGCCTGTCATATATTCAAACTGTAATTGTAAATTAAAGCTAACGCCGTTAAGAGAGAGTTTAACAATCAGACTGCTCAGTTCATTAGCAGAGAATACTAAACTCCTCCAGAGGAGACATGCTGGACCCCAGACACGTGGGCTGCAGCTCATGGGTGGTGCTCTTTGCAACAAGAAAGCAAATGAGAATTTAAATTGTCCTCTCTCTTCACTCAATTCTGTATTTGCTACACTCACTCTGAACATCACATTATCTATCTTATGTTCGCCATCTCTGGATGCAATAAATAGTAAACAGGGAACTACTAAAATTGACATCTGTGAAGTAAAGCGAGTTTAAAAACAAAAGACACACCTTCTATAGAAGAATCTGTGTTGATGTAAGCAACCGCCCGCTCCTGGAGGACTCTGGCGTTTTCCTGGGGTTGTAAAAGTGTAATTATTACTTTCAATTATTCACATTTTGTCAAGAGTATGTTAAGCGCACTGTTCTTTACAGCATTACCTTTAAGAACCCAGTCAGGATAAGCAGCACTATGTACCTTGCTAATTATATTAATGTTTGAGGATGGGTCGATGACCCGGGCATATGAAATTCACTCCCGCTTTCTGGGACTGAATTTGTTGCGGAAAACATCTGCAAAACGTTAAGTGCTGCCTGCTGCATCACACGGGAGCAAGATGGAACAGGAAAAGTACTGAACAGCATTGTAACAGGGTAAATTAAGGTTATACATGTATTTTAACTCTGCACTTGCAGGGCTTTTTGCACACGCAACATGTGACTGTGGGCTCAGCTCAGCCAGAATTCCTCTTTTATAATCCCTACTTATTCCTGTGAGTTCCCAGCACTGAACTCAGCTTTAACACCGCTAAACCGAGTGCTGCTGTCATTTCTACACTCCCCCCTTTCAAAAAGGGATGAGTCAAAGCACTGACATTTCCTAGTCTAACAAATTTAACCGACTGTTTTGAGTCAACCAAGCACTGCTTTCATGCTAAATATATACACACGCGCGTTTAATTTTTTTGGAAACGGGTAATTATGTTTGAAATTGGTATTCTAAGCAGTAAGTGGTATTTTAGTAAGTCTTGGCTTTGTGGTAGATATTCTAATTAGGTTAGTAACTGCTATTTGATTCATTCAATTTGTAACCCAACTAATCATTTGTAAGTCATGTGAACTAAAAACTGGATCGGTAATTGATAACGTCATAAATAAACTGACATCTTTAAAACAAACAGCAGTGGAGATTCTGCAAAAGAATATGAAGGGAGGGAGCAAGCCTGTATATGTACACAGAAGGTCTTGCATATATGCAAAAGCATGTTTGCAACATAAAGGAATTCCTTCCTTTACGAACAACGGAGATTGTCTACGTAACAAAAGGCTGCGGCCACAGTTGCAGAGTCTTTTTGTTGCGCAGAAGACGGTGAATATCATGGGTTAATTCACCTCAAGATTTAGTCGATGACAGATCTGGCAGCTGGAGAAAACATGAATGCGAGCTGTGAGGAACGTCCCTGGAGAAACCGAATCTAATTTAGGTGTCAAAAAGGAGGAACGCACACTACCAGGATAAAGCAAGAAAACAATAATATAAAAACATTGAGGTTCAAACATGAATTGTTCTCCTGGCTTTCTGATCTAGTACAGCTGCTTTTTCATGAAATATGGAATGAGAGATTACTATATATTAAATTATTAAACCAAAAACATTACAGAACAGCCGTAGCAATATGTGAACAACCCAGACACAAAAAGAACGCCTAATTTATTCATTACTTGCTCAAGAGAAATCGATCTTTTAAGTACCATTGTTTCATATTCCTCATAGTTAAAACCACTGTGTGTTTTTTCTTGACAGCATCTAAATATGTGCACAGATACACAGACAAAGAAATCACAAATAAATTTTTATACACAGTATACTTTTGTTACCGCTGGAGTTCAGGTGGGATGAAACTGAATTGCCAGCTCTTTAAAATCTCTCAGTAAATGATTTAAAAGATAATTTAAATTATGCTTTCTTCATGTAATATCTCATAAACCAATAATAAGACGCCTACTGCAGGTAGAAGTCGAACAGTTTATGGAAGAAAGAATTAGTGGAAATCCAAAGGAATAGAAATCTTGGCTTTGTTAGCAGCAGAATTATGGAATCCCTTTAGTGTTTGGAAGCACGTTTCTGGTTTTGTTCCCTTCTCTGAAATGTGTCATTTTGCTATGTAATGTTTTGCTTTACTGTAATACATGCCAATAAACTAAAAAAAAAAAAAAAAGATTAGAATACTTAATTTTATAGATTTTGAAAGCTCTATCCACATATCTAAATATAACCTTGTAAATAAAATTCTGACAGAAGAGCAAGACAACACGTTTCTGTTAAACCATTCAGTACTAATAAATCGACACAGTTCGGCAGAAATGTGTTTCATCAGACAATTTTCCGCCTGCTCTATTTCTAACTTGGATTTTACAGCCAAAGCAATGACACCTCTGGTAAGACCTGTATTTCTTAGCGGGGCTGAACAAAGCCACTTACAGGGTTAAGAACTGACCATTGCCCGACAGGGAAAGGAAGAGAAAGATATTCAGAACCTCACTTCGGAATTTCTCAACATCCGACCATCGGGCAGGAATATAGTCAGAGACCCCACTACAGAATTAATCAATTTTCCTGCCCCTGAGATTCTACAATACTGGAAATTTCACAGGAATTTGGAACTGTTCACTCATAGAATACCTTCCCTTTCGTTTGCCCAGGAGGATTAATTCCCACACAAAGGGCTTGGAGTTCTTACGGACCACAGGTACGTGATCCGGACTGTAGTTTACAGAAACTAAGGAATTTCTCAAATAGAAAGTTAGAAAATAAACCAATTCAGGTTATATAAAATGCTATCCTTCTGTTAAATGAAGGGATAGATTTCCACACAGAGACCACTGAGAGACATCAGCTTTGAATCAAGAGTTAGTGCACTTATGCTGTCAAAAGTTACGTAGGCAATTTGTATAAAATATATGAGGGCCTCACAGCACCTGAAGGAGTCTCCTGAGCTCCAATTTTATCTTGGAGCTACTGATTGCGTCTAGGAATAGATGCCACTGGGTACTGCAGCTGCCTGCAACAGACTTTCAAGTGTTGCTTTCTTTGCACTGTTTTTTATTTACCTCAGCCCATTCTGTGGAACCCAACAATCCAAATTCTTCTGCGTCCCAGCTAGCAAAAATAATAGTTCGCTTCGGCCTCCAACCTGCAATCACATAGTTAAGCTTGAAAATTCAACTTAAAGTTAGAAAGTTTTGTGAAAAATCACCACGGTTAATTGCAATAACTTTAAAAAAATAGCACCTAATTGATATAGCAGTAAAAAAAAAAAGTCCTCTCTAAACTCCTTAGAGGAAGACATTATTGCAGAGGCATTTCTTCGTAATGCAATATTTTCATTCCACACAACCAAGAGGGTACTATTACACCGATGAGAGACGTGAGGGAATAAATTCAGCCAACGAAGATGCAATGCTACATATGCATCTCTTAATTGAATTTGCATCTTTCATAATGAGAAATACAACTTTCTGCGGAGGTGAAAAGTTAAATCAACACAACTGCTTGTGCTGGGAACACTCAACGCAGTTCTACAAAGCTGCTGTTTTCCTTATCCATCATTTTATGTCTGCGATAAGTAAGTTACCTTCCATCTTCATTTTACCAAAACTCCGTACAACCTCCTGCAGAACAGCTGCACCCGTAGTTGGATCGATACCGCCAAATACCCAGGAGTCTCTATGGCCCCCTAAAATAATGTATCTGTCTGGAAACAAATACACAACGTCAAGCCTTAACCAAAAATGCATTTAGGTTACCTGTATTTCATTTGATTGCATCCCTACTTCTTTCAAACGAAATATGAAGTTTGATACCAGTGCTACAAATTTACTCTTTAAAGTAATCTGCAAGTATATACATAAAGCCAATAAATATTTTATATACATTTTTCCACTTAAGAAGTTTTTCGTGTACACGCCCTGCTACTGAGTATCACCAATAGTATGTTGAGGTCCCAAATCATCCCTAGTTTTCTGTACTTTGCATTGTGTTCATTTTTGCAAAGGCAAAATGTCTGAATGATGTAATGCAATCTGAGAAACCTACTGTAAAATGATAGGCCTTATAAAAAAATTCCCTGACATCTGTCATTCCAGCATTTACATTCAAATATATTCTTGGGAATGACAATGAAAAACAGTGTGTTGGGAGGGACAGGACAACTATTAAAGTTTTCTCAGGTTCGTTATGATCTGGCTATCTAAAAAACTTGAAGCTTCTTGCAACATGAGAACAATTTATCAAACACAAAATAAAGAAGGAATTAAAAGCCACAAGCACTCACTGCTCACCCGGTTCCACAGCTCCTCTGAGGATGCCAATGATGTTGTAAATTCGTGTTATTTTATTGCTTGTATGAACATGCATTCTGACTTTTCTGAAAGGCAAAGCAGTATAGAGTAACCATTTCTGACTGAGAAGGCAATAAGAAGTCAATGCAATAGCTTGTAAGCCAGAACGTTTGTGCTTCCAGCACCGATCATGCTGTATCAGTGTCCCATTGTTCACTTCAGGTTAACCTCCTGACAGAAAGACGCCGTAGAAACAACAACCCTATGAAGTGGGACGGTCTATAAACTTTCAAACGTTTACAGAATTTATTGTACTGTTTTTTATGGCAGCCAATAGGATAATTGTGTATTAGAGGAGTAAGTTGAAAAGCATATACGGTAATGAATTTTGACCGAAATTATAATTGTGGATATATGTACTTTTATAAAGAATACACTTTGGTTTCATAGCACAATTCCGTGTTATAAGATAGAACTTGGAGAGAAGGTCGTTAGAAATATTCATCCAGGAATAAACTGAAATCTCTGTTTAGGACCCCAGATCTAAGTGATCAAGATTTGTCAATCCTCCATCCCCCTCCCTCCTCCCCGCCCCAGTAAAACCTACTTTTGAAGTTTTATAAAAAGGAAGGAAATTCAGGTATTAGGAGAGCTAAAAATAATGTAGTATTCAGCCCATCTTAACCCGTAGAAGAAACAAAGCCTCAAGTAATGCTTTTTTTCGTGTCTGGCAAAACACCAGGAGTTTCACATTTGAAGTTATCTTTTCAGCAGCAAATCTGCATAGCTGTCAAAATCCAAACCTACTTCAGGACAGCTGCTGGATCTTTGCCCAGACAATAACTGACACCAGTGCCTTGGGCATCCATATACTTGCACACTTCCCATGTGCAAGTGACTTTCTACCTAGACTCAAAAGGCTCATTTTTATACGGAGCTACTCTGAGAAGGAAGTACACGTAGGATTAGCCCTGTTGTCCTATCAAGCAGGAACACCTTAAAAAGTGCATTCAAAAATATTTCCCATGTATGTGTCTCGTGGATGAATCATGTTGTTTCTTTTCTCACTGTTGCTCTTCGAGACATTCCAAATAGCACCCCGCTTATGTCAAATATGCTTTCTTATTTATTTATTCTTACTTCATTCATTTTCAGCTAGTGTTAAAGCAGAGCAGAAAAGAATAATGACCACTGAAGTCTCTATAAAATTATGTATTCAGACAGACTCTTGCAGGAGGTGGAGCAGTGATAATGACACACCATTTTTACACACTGTTCATCGTGGTCTGCTACCAGTCCTCATAGAACAATACCTCAAGTAAACTGAAAATATTTTTGTGTGGAAAAAGTGACGGAAAAGTGATCTTTAGCTTTATCTATCACAGCTTATCAGTTATAGACAAGGAAGGATGCTGTGACAGTCCCTGACGTCCAGTCAAACCCCCAATTGCCAAGTGCAATTGTTACGTGGCTTGGTCTGCAGGAGAGTAACTCCGTTAGTGCTGGAGACCCGGGCAGTTGTATTTCTCTGTTAGAGCTAACGAATGTAAACCACCAACACGGTATCGCTAATCCAACTGCTCAAAGGCCCGCTCCTCCCAAGCAAATCAGGAAGATATATGTCCCTGGGGCTCTTCCGTGCTGTTATTGTGCAGGGCTTTCAACCATGGGGCCTACCAGCTTCGGAGAACAGCTGATGGGCTCCCAAATCATCGCCACACTTCACAGCTCTAAGTTCACAGAAGCCCTGGGAGGCTTCCAGTGGAAAGGGAAACACACATAGAAGAGAACTACTGAATTATTAGCACTTCCGTGTTTGACTGCTACAGGCTCCCCTTTCCTATTGTCCCCTTGGTCATCAGAAACAGCAGAGAAAAGACCAAAGCATGAAGTGAGGGGGAAGTTTAGGGTTAATTCAACAGTATTAATAAAATGTCTACTTACTGCTATATAGCCATTTTTTAAACGCCTAGTGAAACAATGTCTGAACCTTAAAGTAAGGATTAAAGTTGGAATGACAGGGCTAGACCTATACCCTCTAAATCTGTCTGTCCGTTGACACCGGGGACGCTGAGCAAAAACATAGCTTTGATAATTTATTTTCAAATTCTAATAGCTACCACCAAATGTTTCACACTCAGAAGAAAGTCAGTTTCTCCAGAATCTCTCTAGATGTATTGTTTCACAATATTTTTCTTGTGGAGATTTTTTTTTTTTTTTTGGCAATATTTTATAAATAGGCAAGCGTTAAAACAGACCTTGTAGAAGAGTTGACTGCAAATCCTGGTCCTATGTTATACGACACATTGAGACTTCCCTTCCAGCTGCTGTCTGGAGCTGCACGTCCTCCCATTGCGCTGTTAAGTGAAACCCAAGACAAATGTAGTTGACCAGTAGGCTAAAACCTTAAATTGCCTTAATGGTTACTGCACCTAAACCAAGGTGGGTTTACAAAATTCTTAAAAACACTATGCCAGAAACAGTTTGCTTTGAATTTTCCACATTTTCTCAAGCACACATTACTTCAAAAGGACTATAAATACAAGTACAGCATAGATTTTACCACCTTAGCATAAAAAGATTTGCTGAACATTTGTGAATACTGACTTCAGGCGAGGAGGACCAATGTATACTCACCGTAATAATACTTCTGCATCGTGATATCCAATGGGATGAACTGGGATTTTGGGAATCCCTACACCTTCATTAACTTTATACCTGAAAGTGTACTCTGAGAAACCAGAACAAAACGTCAAGTTTGCAGCGTTCTTAGCAACTTTCACCAAACTGGAAATACTTTTGAGCAGTGCAGCCACACAGTAGCCACGAGCATGCATCGATTTTTTAATTCTTACATAATTTCTTAGACATTGTTTCTAGGAAACCAAAAGGTAATGACAGAGCCACAAACCCAAGAGCGCATCTGCACAATTGTGCATGAGAAGTCCCCACGTTTGATGCAAGGTTAGATTTGCTGTCCATCCGTATCGTTACATCTCCTCCAAGCTGACTGTGGGACAACCAAGCAGGTGTGTGAGGGGGAGACAGCCCCTGTGCAGCCTGTTTCAAGCTGCAGAGGACATCTACGGGTGGATTTACCTATGTAGAAGGCGGTCAATGTCTCTCTGAATCTGGTGGGCCGGGCACGCACAATCTGTTGGGTTTTTTAAGTATGGTGCTGCCTTATGCCCCCAACAATGGTCACACAAGCCAGTGAGCTTTCCAGGAGCACCCCTGTGTCCCCATCCCATTGGCAGACAGGACTGGTAGGCACTTTGGTTCAGACTGAGTTCAGGATGCCTACAAGGACAAGACAAGCACACGGTGCCAAGTTTCACAAGACTCCGGGTTACTGTTATTTTTAATACAGAAATTTTACTCCCTGTAAAGCGGATTTTAAATTGATTTTCTGCTTGGAATTTAGGATCAGCAAGGAAACATACCTCCAAGCAAAGCTATTACTCCTCTTTGATGGTAGACTATAATCTAGTTTAAACCGGTTCTTTTGAGAAACACAGCTATTTAAAAATGGTTATGGATTCTCAGCCATTTTCTACTGCTTCACCATCTGTAAACCTACGCACCCCGCTTTTCTAAAACTTACAAGGCTGGGATCATACAAAGAGATTTTCCTAAAAACTTACTTTCCCTTCCTAATTCAAAAGCAACCAGCTGAAATAAGCAGTTGACATGACAACTCCAACACGAAAAGGAAGCCTACACAGGGTGGAAGCAAGGACAGGTACCCTGGGAGGAACACAGAGAAAGTGTCCGAGCAGACAGGGAAGGGCAGGTTAGGAAAGCTAAAGCCCAGACAGAATTACATCTGGCCAGGGACATCAAGGGCAACAAGAAAAGCTTCTATAGGTATGTCAGTGGTAAAAGGAAGACTAGGGAAAATGTGGGCCTTCTCCAGAAGGAAACAGGAGATCTGGTAACCCAGGATATGGAGAAGGCTGTGGTATTCAATGACTTTTTTTGCTTCAGTATTCCCTGCCGAGTGCTCTAACCACAGGCAAAGGCAGAGACTGGGAGAACGAAGAACCACCCACTGTAGGAGACGACCAGGTTCGAGACCATCCAAGGAACCTGGAGGTGCACAATTCCATGGGACCTCATGAGATACATCCATGGGTCCTGAGGATGAAGTTGCTAAGCCACTATCCATCATATGGATATTGAGAAGTTATGGCAGTCCAGTGAAGTTCCCACTGACTGGAAAAGGGAAATATAACCCCAATTTTTAAAAAGTGAAAAAAGGAAGACCTGGGGAACTAAGGGCCAGTCAGTCTCTCCTCTGTGCCCGGAAAGATCACAGAGCAGATCCTCCTGGAAACTAAGCCAAGGCACATGGAAAATAAGGAGGTAATCAGTGACAGCCAACATGGCTTCACTAAAGGCAAATTGTGTCTGACAAATGTGGTGACCTTCTACAACGGGGTTACAGCGTTGGTGGGTAAGGGAAGTGCAAATGACGTCATCTACTTGGACTTGTGCAAAGCATTTGACACTGTCCCACACAACATCCTCCACTCTAAATTAGAGAGACATGGATTTGATGGATGGACCACTCAGTGGATAAGGAATTGGCTGGATGGTCGCACTCAAAGAGTTGTGGTCAACAGCTCGATGTCCAAGTGGTGGCCAGTGACATGTTCCTCAGATGTCGGTATTGGGACTGGTACTATTTAACATTTTTGTTGGTGACATGGACAGCCGGATTGCGTGCACCCTCAGCAAGTTTGCTGACGACACCAAGCTCTGTGGTATGGTAGATACCCTGGAGGGAAGGGATGCCATCCAGAGGGACCTGGACAGGCTGGAGAGGTGGGTCTGTGTGAACCTCATGAAGTTCAGCCAGGCCAAGTGCAAGGTCCTGCACCTGGCTTGGGGCAATCCCAAGCACAAATACAGGCTGGGCAGAGAATGGCTTGAGAGCAGCCCTGAGGAGAAGGACTCAGGGGTGTTGGTTGATGAGAAGCTCAACATGAGCTGGCAATGTGCACTCGCAGCCCAGAAAGCCAACCTCATCTTGGGCTGTACCAAAAGCAGTGTGTCCAGGAGGTCGAGGGAGGTGATTCTGCCCCTCTACTCTGCTCTGGTGAGACCCCACCTGGAGTACTGTGTCCGGCTCTGGGGCCCCCAACATAAGAAGGACATGGACCTGTTGGAGTGAGTCCAGAGGAGGCCATGAAGATGATCCGAGGGCTGGAGCAACTCTCATATGAGGACAGGCTAAGAGAGTTGGGGTTGTTCAGCCTGGAGAAGAGAAGGCTCCAGGCAAACCTTATAGCAGCCTTCCAGTACTTAAAGGGGAACTACAGGAAAGATGGGGAGGGATCTTTATCAGGGAGTATAGCGATAGGACGAAGGGTAATGGTTTTAAACTGAAAAAGAGTAGATTTAGATGAGATATTAGGAAGAAATTGTTTACTGTGAGGGTGGTGAGACACTGGAACAGGTTGCCCAGAGAAGTTGTGGATGCCCCATCCCTGGAGGGGTTCAAGGCCAGGCTGGATGGGGATTTGAGTAACCTGGTCTAGTGGGAGATGTCCCTGCCCATGGCAGGGGGATTGGAACTAGACAATCTTTAAGGTCCCTTCCAACCCAAATCATTCTATGATTCTATGATTTTATGACATACAGGTAGAATTTAGCCTTTAATAGGAAAATTAATAAAATAATTTTAAGCAGCTTTTTACTTTGCATCTGTGCTGAAAATAGATTAATTTCTAGCGCCACAATAACTTTCATCACCAACTTATAAATTGCTTGATGGCCCAGGGTACAGATCTTTCACTCACCTTTCGCAGGATAACCTGGTGTTAGAGGGTCCCCAGCTCCATTCAGGTTTAACACATTCCCACGCTGGGCTCCTCCGCCCGGAAGGTTCCAGCCATCTGGATAAGCATCTACTCCTGGGGCGCAGTAGTCAGCAGGATCTGAATAAAGTATGATCCCTTGGGCTCCTGCTAATATGGCATTTTTAACCTGTGAAAACACTTGCTTTTAAGAAAGGCCTTTTTTTTTTTTTTTTAATGCAAAAAGAAATGTGAAGGTTGCAATTTACTTTCATGGGGATATAGCTGTAGAAGTTGTATATGTGGAAGAGGGAAAACGACCACAGACTCAGGAGAAAAACAAACCACAGCAAAACACAGTATGTTCATTGTTTGCGTCACACCTTTAGTCATATCTCAAGGCTCTGAAATAAAGCACAGGGAATGAAACTGAGGCACAAAAACTGACCACTATCCCCACTGTCCCACTGTCACCAATTTTGTCAGAATTGTTGTCTAAAGTCAAAAGAATTAGTTACTCACTCTCCGCGCATCAGACTCCTTGTCAAATGCTTTACTTCTTCAAAATACTGCAGTTCCATGGATGAAAAGTATTAAAAGCCTTGGCACTATAAACTACTCAGTTCCCTAAACTAATCTCTTGCAAGAACTGCCTAAAGAGTTTGCAGTCATCTCAGTACCGGAAGATTAAAACATTCATCTCTTTTTATTGTTTTGGAAGTTACTCTTAAAATGCAGCCACAATGGACACGTTGCGGGCTTCCTTCTGCTCATGTGTTCCAACTTACGGCCTTCGTTAACTCCCACCGGCTCTACCCTCTCTGACCCACAGAGGGAAAAATGAAACACAAGCCTTACTTTGTTTCCTCTGAAAATCTTCCCATATCTGGCAATGACAATCTTTCCTGTACAGTTAATTCCCATTTCACGCTCCAGCTTAAAAAAATCTTCAGTGCGGCCATAATTCACATATACCAGATCTGCCTGCAGAGAAGAGCAGTTTCATGGCAACTGGTCATTCAACAAACAATATATCTGTTCTCAGAAATACCCAGTTGTATTCACTATGTATGATATAGTTATTTTTTTGCATTTCCATAAATGAGAACCAGTGCCCATAAAAACAATAGCAAAAGATTTCCCTAATATTCTATAGGATGCATTGGCTCAAACTCCTTACCTTTCTATATTACCCTTCACTTAACAGCAACCCGATAAACTGAGGCTGGAAATGAAGCCAATGTACTTTGCTAAACTGACAAACTTCTGTGGCCATGAAAAAATAGTGGTATCTCTTGCATACACAAACCCTCTCTATTACACAGTTTCATTCATCTACGCAACGCAAAGTTGTCCCTGACTTGCTCCTTCATGATGAATTATCAGATTAAGTGAATGACTTTTGTAGCCTTTGAAGACATTCACTTAATCCCAAATGTCTTCCAAATTGATTTATATATTGCTATTTCTACTTATGACTTCGGCAAGTCCTCTCCATACGATTGAGGAATGTGGAGTAACCTGAGGTGTATCCAGCGTTTTCCATAAAGATAAAAGCTTTTCACTTGTTATGTGATTTGCTCTTTTTGAGCAAAGCTCTTTTTCTAATCGGAGACTTCTAACCTTCACGCAACATGTGGCCTAGCCGTCCTTACGTGTTTTCTTATACTAATAGTTAATTAAAACTACCACAAGAAATCATTTGAGAAGTTGGAGAAATCTACCCCAGCGTTTCGCAATGTATGACTTCAGCTAATAATACTCTTGCATAATATTTTTTGTCTTACCTCTGGCTCCCCTTGTGCTGAAAAAGCATTATAAGGTGGCAGTATATCAGTAACGTTTTCATACCCCCGGGGAGGTGGTTCAAACAGCGACGTATTGAAAATCTATCAACCAATAACAGAAGCCTTTGGTCAAACACTCCACCTCCAGGCACAAGTTCATACACTAAGCTCAGTTATTGTCAGTGATATGCTAGTTTCCATAAATTGTTAGTAAAAAACACAATTCTGACTAGCGCACGTAAGTTCAAACAAAAAAACAGCGAGGGATACCTAGCTGAATTTTTATAACAGAACGCAGGTATGAATACAGAGATAGATCACTTGTCAGAAGGCACTGCCCGAACCTAAGCAAAGAAGTAGCTGAAAATTGCCAAGAGGTGGTAACGATAAAAAGACACCTAGCTCACCCCGGCCGTCGCAGGTATTTTTTGTGATTACTCTCCCCTGTATTATTATTCCTCTCTTCACCTCTTTGCTAGTTACGCCCCAGTTAAACGCGCTGCCTTTCATCACTATCACTCATGTAACACTCCCGTTGCCTCAAGGCTCATGTCCACTCCACTCATGTCCACTCAAATCTCACCTTTTGAGATTATAGTTGAGAGACTGTGTTAGGGAACTTCTGGAATAATTTCTCCATTCTTTCACCTCTAAGCTCGTGTCATCCCCGTGCACATATTCCTTAGCTTCTACCAGGGTTCCTCATCCCTACCTATGTGCTACGATGCTTCTCTAGCACTCCCATCGCCTCTCCTCACTCAGGCGCCATGTCAGATTTTACATTTACTTCTTTATTCCCCTGGGTGTACAAAATGGAGAAGGTGGCTCTAGAACACCTGTACATTATTACTTCCAACACTAACTTAGGAGACACCACAGGAAGCCAAAACAAAGCAGTACTTCCTACAATGGATAGTATCCGCGTGGCATTCCTTACCTCTCAGTGTGTTGTGGAAGCAAAAATTGTGCGGATGTTCAAGCAGAGTTTGGATAGGTACTTGGAAGAGAGATCTAACAAGGGTCACTAACGGGATAAATACTTGGAAAAGAGGTCTAATAAGGATTCTTAAAGAAACTAATTGCACCAAGTTCAGAGAACCCCCGAGTTGAAAACAGCCCGACACTGGAAGGATTGCACGCCTCGCGTACCTTTATTTGTTCTTAAACTTCCCTGTGCATCCACTTAAGGCTGTTTATGGAAACAGGATATTAGCCTAGATAGAACCTTGAGCTGAACCAGCAGGGCCATTCTTACACCTTATCATCTATTGGTGTTAATCGCAGCCTTTTGCCACGCATCCGCTCTCTGCTGCATGAGACACTGAGATTTCAGCCACTCTGCTGTTCTGTTACACAGTCTGGAAAATCATTTCTAAATATGAGTGAGCTCCCTTTGCACCGGATTTTTTATCATACTATAAAACACATGCTGGGATGAGCGGATGGGAAAACAGAGGAAGACACTGTTTCTTTAAAGAAGTCTTACATAAATATAGTTTAACCACTAAAAAGGTCACCTCGTTCCCTTGATCGTCAATTACTGAGATGTAGTTTGGCTGCTTTTCATTTGGGTATGAAAGCAGCACATCATAATGAACGAGCTCTGCGGAATCCAGTCCAAAATCCTTCCACTGGCCTTGAATTTGTTTGGCAAGAAGAAGATTCTGTTCAGTTCCTGCGAGGTGAGGCAACTTGGTAAACGAGCTGAAATGAAGCAGAAAAATGCAAGTGAGCAGCAAATGCAGAGAAGCACAATAGTGAACCCTGATCAGTGTGCGTAAAGCTTATCTTCAAGCTACACACATGGAAAGTAAGGTTTTACACTTAAAGTCTGAGCTGTATAACATGATTGTTTATCAGAGTCTGCATCGGCGTAAGCACAAAATGTAGTCGGAGCAGAGGATCTTTCCTGAGGCCTTAAGATAAATCAGCTGAACCTTTCTTTTCGCGTAACAGAAATAGCCACATCTACACACAAGCAACGAAGATCAGTGCCAAAGACATTCAGCAAAATACTATGAACAGTGTGCAAGGAGCAGAAATAAATAGAAAAAAGCTACACATTCAGAAAGCAATCCTCCAAATAATTCTGGTATCTGGTGATGCGTTTGTACATTTTTGGCATAACACGTACTAATACGTTCAACTTGAAAATCGTTATGTCAAATTCCCTGCACAGATTTGTTCTTTTTTTCTTAATCAAAAGCCTGAATAATAAAAGCTTTCTTAACAATATTTACATCCAGATCAGATATAACACATAGTGGTCATAAATAGTCAGAAACGACATCCAGCCCCTCTGGGCTACCCTACAGAAATCTGCCTACAATTTGTTTGGCCCGCTGAACAAATGAGTTGTGGTGAACACTAATCAGCCAGCTGGGTACCACGCACCAGCTTCAAACTCCCAGCAGGCTCCTTGTTATTGGCTGCCCCACAGATGTCAGATACCATTAATTACCATTAATTAGTGGTACCCAGTACCATTAGTAGCACTTCAACTTGTCAGTTCAGACTGTTTTCAACCAATGGAACAACTTGTTCTTCAGTATGCGCTTCTTCAGCTTCCAAATGAGAATGCTGCGGGAGAACATGGCCGAAGACTTGTTAAAGTCAAGGATGTTTCAGCCACTGTAACGTCTCCACTGACACATGTAGACAGTCATTTCCTTACAGAAGACAATCACCCTGGATCAGGGTGATCGTATAAACACATAGTAAAAAAATGCTGACTGTTCATAACTATCTTTGTGTCCTTCATGCGTTTGGAAACAGATTCCAGAAGGACGTTTGGTGCCCCTTCCAGGGACTGAAGTAAAGCTGACCCGCCCGCAGTGCCCCCAGATTATCCTTCTTGCCTTACTGAAAGATGGGCACAACATCAGCCTTTTCCAGCCACCAGGGACCTCCTTCAATCACCAGAACTTCTCATAGACAGCAGCCTTGCCATCATAACATCCAGCTCTTTCGGGTGAATCCCACCTGGCCTCCTGGATTTGAATGCACGTAGGTTCTCTGTGTAGACCACAACCTTCTGCTCTCTGCTGTTGTCTTTCCTTCTCTTTAAACTCTGCATGTATGTACTGAGGTTCAGAAGCAACCTTTGCCAAAGCTTGTTGCCCAGCTTCTTCTTGTGCTTTAATTCTCTAGAGTATTTTAAGTACCTTTTAATTCCTTAAGTACTCTAGTTTAAATACTCCATATGCCACCAGGAAAAATAGACTGAACAACACATGGTGCCTTTTTTCAGTTTTTCCCTTCCAAATGTCAAGGTGTCTGCATTTTCTGAGACTCAAAGTTTGTTTTCCCCACTTGATAAAAACAGATTTAGTGGTCTAAACAACTAAGAATGGTGATCAAAAATTCTTAAATTCACTTTTTTTCATGCTTTTAACAAACTTTCTGGATAGCGTATTAGTATAATTTTTCTGCAGTTCCTGCTTTTTATTTGAATTTGGGGGGGGGGGGGGGGGAACCAGTGTAAAACATTTGGCCCACCATCAAAGCAGGCAGACAAACCAGACACCATGCGTACCCTATGGCCAAGAAACGTTAGCATAATTGCAGAGCTATTTCATGCTGTCATCAAGCTCTGTGCTGCCCGGACTCTCACTCAAACATAATCTTCAGAAACCCTCAGTCCACTGAGAGGAACAAGTACAAAATAAGATAAGGCTTATAGACTTAAAAAGCTAATTGATACTAGAAATGAAACCCTTTAGTTTAAGAATAAATGTACAGAGACAAAATTTGTCAGCAAACCTTTGATGTTTATGATGCCGTTGCTGACTTACATACTGAATATCAGCATCTTACTAACCAGAGGTTATATTTGTTTACTTTTTGTGTGAATATATTTGTTCCTCTGTAGAAGATACAAATATGCACAAGAATGATTTTTTTTTTTCATTTCCAGTGAAATACACAGCAAAACAAGAAAGTATTTCTACATCCCTAGCATCTTAGATGTTTTGAAAGAACCACCTGGGTGCACTAGGATGCAAAAAAAGTGTATTTAATAACAATTGCATCGTGCAAGACTTTTAACCAACCACACACACACATTGCACCGGGACAGGGCCCTTCACCTTCTGAAGCAGAAGACAGGGAACAATGGGATCTCAAGCACCCAATTAACAGGACATTATCCAATCTGGCCACACTAAAGGGATTATCAGTTGTAACTACACATGCAACTCAGCGCCATGCAAGCTTTGAAGCATTTTGCATATATTAATTTTCTACTTTGACTAATTGGGTTATTAGCTGCTCAAACTGAAAGTCTAAGCGGGCACTGGACAGATTATCCATCAAACGTAATTAACAGCAGTCAGCGTATCCCAACCACAGCAAAATCACCTCAGTCTGAGACAAAGCGAAGTTACGCAATGTCAGAGTTTCGGACGCTTGTGAGGAGAAACCGGACGCTTACACTGCATGAAATCAAGACTACGGAAAATCATCCTAAAAAGCATGAGAAGCACTGGCAGTCACGCCCCTTGAGGGAAGCGCTTTTAACGGCACAACCACTCCAACAGGAAACTGCAAAAATAGGGAGAGGAGGACAGAAGGGCTGTGAGTCTCTCCCTTCTTGTACAAACCAAACACTTCCAAAGCACCTAAAGAGCTCTGCTGTCAGAGGCCGTTCCTTGGAGCTGACGTTCTCACTTGCTGGTTTTTGCGACTGATAAAGTTATTAAAAAACCAAGCGGCGCAGGCCTTACCGAAGGAATTGCTTGATGTTTTCTGCTTTCATTTCAGCCACAAGTTTCTGTCTCACGTTTTGATAGACATCTGAAGAGTTGGGCGTCTTCTCGGTCGGTTTCGTGAACCATCCTGAAAATTCGAAAAGTTCGAATTTGAAAAGCTTCCTGCTTAGCAAGAACCCCGCTCCTCACATATTTGAGCCCATGTGCAACCTACAGCACTGAACGGTCTCCCTAAAACCACGACAATGAACAGGGCTTAGAGCACCCTCTGTCAGCGTTTGCTGGTTCAAACATAGAAGTGAAACAGAAAAGTTAAATATAGTTCATTGACTGAATTGCCAAAAAAGGAACACATCAAGAAGAGCAGACCCTAAATATCTGGTAAATACAGTCCCCCTTTTAAGGCAGATTCACCTCTCATTAATTTTAAACTATAAATTCTCAGTTAACTGTTTGCAGTGGAAAGATTGAACTCCTGATACTCATGATGAAATTCCCTTATTTAATTTATACATATATTTAAAAATATGTGCATAAGAATATTTAAAGTGAAGGTCTAAGACTCAACAGCCGCCCTGCCAGCATTATAGCAGTTACAGATCTGGGGAACGGTGGGGTTAGTCTATTTAATAATTAAAGGAATAAAGCTAACTGTGACCCTTGTCAGTTTGAAAAAGTTAAAGATTTTTCAGTCGCCATAAATCTGACAGGAGAGAGCATATCAACTACATGAATGTGTCTTTAAAAAAAAAATTTAAAAAAATCCTTTTACTATTCTAGGTAGAAAAACCCCAAACTGGGAAAACTGTAATAACAAAGGCAAGCGTATGTGCTGCCGCATGCACAATACGTATGATCTGTTAGACTTAAATGCAATTGTAGGAACACTCTGAACACAACAGTGACGCTGGATCAGACCAAAGGTCCGTTTTTCCCACTATTCTGTTCTGGAGCATGGCCAAAAGATGATGTTCAGGGAAATGGATAAGAATAGCTCCAGCATCAGAAATTTGCAGCTCAGGGATCTCCTAAATCAAATTAATAGTTTTTATATTTAATAACCTTCATGGATTTTTCTTTCATGCTTTAGCCTTAGGTGTGTGCTACAACACAATTTTAAAAAGCACAGCTGCAGACATGCAATTTTAGACTCAAAATCAAATGCTGCAAGTGACTGCAGAAAAGAATCTAGTGTTCTAGTGAAGTTCATTGTACGTAATGGAAAATTCAGCAGCTCCACTCTTGGCTGTCAGTCAAAACTCCTTCTCCACTACATTCCGCCTTTTAATTTCTGAAATAGCAACTGAATAGGAGCATTTAAACACATCTTCAGCAAAAAGCAGGAAATACAAACAACAAAAAAATAATCCTGGAGGTTTTACAGTCACAGAAGTCTCAAACAGTTCTATTAATCTCTCCTTTTTGAATGCCTGACTACCCATTGCGGGAAGCTTTCAGTTCGCCAGGGCTCCTCTTGGGCTGAAGCACGCAGCCGTAATATTCCTCACTCCTTAAAGACCAAAACTGCTCGGGGAGAACAACCCTCTAGGAAAACAGTGGGACAAGTATTTTACAACATCCCTGAAAAGCCGGAAAAGCTCCCCGATGGGGAGTTAATCACAACAGGAGTGGCACGGAACTATCTGTAGAGGGCAAAGGCTGTGGGCAGAGCCCTGGGGTCTCTGTACTCACCTGCGAGAAAGCCCAGCAAGAAACAGCCCAGCAGCCCGGGGCAGCCCAGCCATGTGCAGAGGGTGCCCTTGCTCCTGGCCATATGGGCACCAGTGGCCGACAGCTCTGCAGCCTGCACAGAGGGCAGGCAAGCAGCTGCCTTCATCCTCCTCCTCCTCCTCCTCCTCCATCTCCTCCTCCTCCTCCTCCCTCGCCTCCTCCTCCCGCCCTCAGCCCCAGGGCTGCCCCCGGCTTCGGTGACTCTCAGCTCTCCTCCTGCCCAACCAGCCTTAGGCCTTGGATGACGATGATTTGGTTTTCTGAGTGCAATAAAACACTTCCATTTCTTCGTCTCACCCCCAAGACAGCTTGTTTGCAGCTGTATGTGTATCTCAGCATCAAATACGCATCTAGCCTGTACGCCAAGCAATGCATAAGGGCTAATTTCTACTAATTATCAGGACTTCCTGGTTTTGAAAGTTCCTGTTTTAGGCTTAATCACAATCAGTATTCGTTCCAGTGGAAGTGGCCAAGAAATGAAACGGAGGAAGGGAAAAATTGTTTTCTCTTTACCAAGGAAGCACTGAATTGCTCCTCTTTGTAATCCGTGGTTACATTAATCCTTGGCAAGCGATGAATACTTAGAGCAGCTCAGAATACAATTTAGATTAGCCAATGGAGCCACTTCCAAACGTCATCCAATTTGCAACTGGGAGAAGCTGCAAAATTATTTCCTGCGTTTTCTAGCTCTTTACCTTTTGGATTACAAGGTTCTTAGGATTAAGTTTCCCTAGTCTAATTCAGCCAAATCCAGTACCTCATGGGAAAGGATACATCGTCAGCCCACGGAAAAGTCACTTTCATAGAATCATAGAATCATCGCGTTTTGTACAAACTCACTCTGGCCCTGCACATCACTCCCTGCTGGTGAGTTCCCACACAGCTCCACGGAAGCCAAGCCTGATCTTTCTGGAACTGAGGACCTGCCCGTTTGAGACCAGTTATCCGGCTGAAGGGAGGAAAGCTTTCCTGGGAGCCTGGACACGCTCTGAGTTCTTACCACTCACTCCCAAAAGAGTCCAAAGTAGATACATCTTGCCAAAGAAATGGCAGTGCTCCAAGTATCAAAACTTTCTTAAACAGACTAGGTTGAGCTGAAAATATTCAGAAACGGCTGAAAAGGCTGGTTAACGTCCTAATTGCTTCATTAAGGTTTTTCAGAGATTAGAGAAGAATTACACCGCTTGGGTATTCTGCACCAGTCACAGCCGCTGTCTTAAGCGTACATCTGGATGATTTTGTTCAAATGATAAGCACGTCCAGTTCTGTGATTATTTTTTTCCTGTCATTTCCCAACTGCTCGTAAGCCATCACAAATTCTGAACAGCAAGGACTTTTCACACCAACATATCACTTGACATGCACAAACCAGATGGAATTCCACCTACGGAACTTATAAAGAATGAGCATATTGACGTATTATTAGCATTTATACAGCACCACGGGTGTAGGACTGGCACATAATAGACAGTAAAGTGACAAGGGCTTTTGGAGATACTATCTAAATCAGACCTCACATGATGATAACATCAGTGGAGGAAGAAGGTAAGAATAGCAACGGAGAGAAAGTATAAAATGTATTTATTTCTATGCCTACATCTTTTTAAAGTGATAAAGGCATCAGCTATGCTGAGGTTGAACAACAGCAGCAACCAAGCAGCTTCTGCCACTTAAAATACAGTCCTAGTACTCTTAGCTATTGGTTGTGGCATGTTCTTACATTCCATGGATTGACCACTGGTGGAATATATTATGTTCCGTCTAAATGCAAGTATAACACGCAGTATAAATCTATGCCTTGAATCACACACCCTCCACAACAGGACAGGGGCAGGAAATAACATAAAAAGCTCATGGGGTGAGATAAAGACAGGGACATCAATTGCCAATTACCATCGTGCTCTTCGTCAGGCATAGAAAAGTGATGAACTTCACATATGTATTGCTTGAACAGATTACTAAACAACTGTGCAATCAACTGTTTTAAAGCAATTTGGTCTATTTCTCACAAATTGTTGAAGTCCTAGTCCAGTGTTGAATAAAGCAACATCCTGAAAGCTCCTGTTTTCATAAATTGGAAATCTGGGGTTCTTTCCATTATTCTTCTCTCTCAGCTCTGTAAGGGATTGCTTGCTGCTTCTTCCATGAACCTGTTGGAGCAGGTCCAGAGGAAGTCCACAAAGATGATCAGAGGACTGGAGCACCTCTCGTATGAGAACAGGCTGAAACAGTTGGGGCTGTTCAGCCTGGAGAAGGGAAGGCTCCGGGGAGACCTTATTGTGGCCTTTCAGTACCTAAAGGGGGCTTATAAGAAAGATGGGGACAGACTTTTTAGTAGGGCCTGTTGCGATAGGACAAGGGGTAATGGCTTTAAACTAAAAGAGGGTAGATTTAGACTAGATACAAGGAAGAAATTTTTCACGATGAGGGTGGTGAAACACTGGTCCAGGTTGCCCAGAGAGGTGGTGGATGCCCCATCCCTGGAAACATTCAAGGCCAGGTTGGACGGGGCTCTGAGCAACCTGATCTAGGTAAAGATGTTCCTGCTCACTTCAGGACAGTTAGACTAGATGATCTTTAATGCCCCTTCCAACCCAAACTGTTCTATTCTATGAATCAGCTTGGTCTACTGTGGAGGCCAGTGTAAGGAGTGACATTACTACACAAGAATTTTTGTTGTTCCTCTTGGATCATACCTATTTTATACATAGATACTTGAAATTGCTTGCTGATACATCGCAAAAGTACCCCTGAGCTATCTCATCTACATTCTTCCCAGGAAGATAAGAAAAAAAGCATATAAAGGCTAAATAAATGCCATTCACACAGGCGAAACAGAAGTTTTGGCCTGATAACAGAGTTTATAGATGCTGCTGGCTTCCCTTTTGGAAGGGGCAACAGGATGGAGCAATCCCGACGCTTCTTAAGGAATATGGGGAGAGAGCAGCTAGAACTAATTTTTCCAAAAGAAGGGAGGGGGAATAAAGCTACTTCCTCCTAGACCGGCTTCCGTTTTCCTCAGTGCCTGGGCTGTAAGTGGGGGTTCTCTTTAGCTTTGTTTTGCTGCTCCTTTCTTGTCCCCCTTTTCTTGTTCCTGTACCTCCTTTACTTTCTCCCCTTTGCTGGTACTACTTGTTACAAGACATGCAGCACAAGGAATGCAGCATCTATCCTGCACGTTCACTGTTTTCTGAGGCTTGGGACATGGCCTAAATAACCCACTATACACACTAGAAAATCACGAAGCCAACATTGCAGTAGCATGTCCTACAAATGCTCCTCAGAACAACTGGAGCCAGAGAAAAAGGAGCCTGACACGGTGAGATCTGAAGCACAGCGTGCCTGGTATGGAAAGTCACCTCTGTGAGGAGATGGAAGAAACTGCTCCAAACCAAACCTCACCTCATTCTTCGCTGCTACTGAGCATCTCACTTCGCAGCCCAGGAGAGAGCTCAGAGCTGTAAAGACGATCAGTATCCCGTAAGACTCATCTCTCTTCCAGTCACTTCCTGACCAAATCAAAACCGCATCCATCAGCCACCCTATTCCTTTACAGGGTTTTTTTCCTGCTAGAACTAAGATATCATCAGTGTGGGATGCTGCTAAGACCGCTTCTCTGATAGTAGTCGGGTATTTTATTCAATGCTGAAAATACCAACCTTAGGCTAAACTTAATCAAAGTTAAGACTTGAGGCTGATGGAAGATAAAACCAGTTCTGAGTCGTCACAAAAATTATGCAAGACAAGCAACGTGAAAAGATTACTGGGAAAAGAGATTTCTTATTTTCAGACCAGGTGACAAAACCGAGAAAAGGTCCAAAACACAAACTCCTGAACACACAGTACTTCTTCAAATTAATATCGCTATTAATACTAGCGAGAAAACGATCATTTACTGCATAGGCCTTATATTGAGCTCTGGAGTGGTGAGAACGGTGCATGTTGAGAGTGAAAACAAGAGTGAGGTCCAGCTGAAGATAGCAGAACTTGAACATATATTCTACTTAGTTAAAAAAAAATAAAAAAAAAAAAGCCATCCCTGGTAGACTCAAAAAGCTCCAGAAACAGCAAAGATGCACAGGCCAAATGCAAAACTAGCATGCTTTTGTGGAGTGCGCCATTATGCCACTCAGCCAATTAGCAAAACCAGCAACAGTACATAAAAATACTTACTACGCAGAACAATTGCTTGTAAATCGTAGGTTGTAGCTGCTCAGCCACTGGGCCCCCAAGGTTATTATCTGCAGCAGGAACTGACCTGCTTGACCTATTGTTTGACTAAAGGTTGAACTTGGGGCGCGAGTGATCAAAGGGCCCTGGTTTGTGGGAAAGGCAGCTGTTGCAGGAAAAATGGCAACAGGGGAACGCTCAACTGCAATTTCAAATCAGTAGATTCCTTCTGCCTCTGCCAGTTGCACAGCCCCCCGGAACTCTCTCACGGCCTCTGCAGTCTATCTGACTACCAGATTAAAAGGGTAGTAGATTTTGATGCTTTGAGTTGGAGTCTCTGTTATCTTGAACTTCAGGAGCCCATCATCAGACTCCAGCTAAAATAAAGCTCACATTGCTGGCAGCTGACAAGTTCAGCTTGCAAACTTTGACCCTTTCTTCTACAAGAGGAATGTACCCAGCGAGGGAGAGAGAGTAAAAGACTGTGCACTGAACATAAACCAAATGATGTCTTCCAGCACGTACCAGTTCCTCAAGAAGACAGAGCCGGCCTCTTCAGTGGTGCATGACAGGAGGATGAGAAACAACAGTCATAAACGGAAACAACAAGAGGTTCTGCCTGGATACAAGGAAAAGCTTTTCCATCACGAGGGCAGTGAAGCACTGGAATGTGTTGCAGAGAGGTCATGTGCTCTCCATCCTTGGAGATTTTCAAGACCGGACTTGATAAAACTTGGTGCAACTTGGTCTGACCTTGGAGCTCACCCTGCTTTGAGCAGGAGTTTGGACTAGAAACCTCCTGCCTTCTCTTCCAACCCTGTGATCTATGATTGTGTGATATTCTTCCATTCATTGCAATCCCCTGCCCTGGGGAGCTGCTGTCCATCAAGTGAAAGAATACAATTTACTTTGACTCCGGCTGTGAGGTCTGGCTGCTCTGCTCCACCACAGTATTACCTGTAGTCCAGCAGCACATTCCAAACCGCTCAGACGAGCAGAGATGAGCACAGGCTCCACCTCAAAAATCTTGACTACCAGCGATTGCTCTGTCTCAGCTAAACCAACGCTTGAAGTAAGGTCTGTGTCGACAGCGCCTTAATTTAGAAATTATGCTGCCAGGTCAACAGGCTTTCCAGCCAAAGTAACATTAACATTGCCGGTTTCATGATAGCGAGGATTCATTTTAATACAAGCATAGTTTCTACCTTTTCCACACATGGGTATGCTTTCATTTTTTTTCCACTGATTTGCTCTTAGGGCATAGGGTGGTCATTGTATGGAGTTCTTTGGAAAATTTTGATAGCGTCCAATTTGTTATCACGTGATAGGATGTACTGCCTTCAAAAAATACCATTCCCTTTTCGTTTCACCTCCAGATTCTTCAAGGTAATTGCTCAAATTGGAAAGGACCCTCTCAACAACGCCACTGTGCCAGCTAGGTTCCGCCCTCTGCTTACTAAATACTTCTGAAGCTCGTCGAGCAATTAAGTCATCTGCTGCTGTACATGAATCAATCACTCAGTGAGTTTGTCTGCAGTAACTGTAAAAGTCGAATGAGCGTTTCCAAGGAGCTGTCTGGAATTAGGATCTTAGTTCTTCCAGGTATTAATTACAGCATATTTAGAAAATAAAAGAACGAAAGTTGATTATACTAAAGAACTCTGCTAATGGCCATCTCTAGCTGAAAACATCTGTAGTTACATGAATAACCGGCTCGTGTTAGATGATCAGTAAACTGTAAACTCAACATGCTTAGTTGATTTTGGATTTTGTTCCTGTTAACAACTGATTTTTTTTTTTTTTTTTTTTTTTTTACTTAATTCAACAGTCTTTGTTGGCCACTTCCTATGGAATAATATCAAGCTTAAGACCCAAACCAGCTAATCTGGTCAGCAGCACTTGGCAGTATTAACAGTGAATTTCAACTCACTGTAGAAATCTAGAAAAAAAAATACTTTTTTATGTTGTTTGAAGTTCTACTTCGCTGAAGGGGAATTAGCACACAAACCTTATCTTGACTTCTTGTATAGAAAAGGATTTCACACTCAGGGCTTGAGTCAGCTAATAGCTATGCCCCTGAGATACCCTGGCAGATCTAACAAAAAATACAGATGCTTAAAAAGTGGTTATTCCTGTATCTGGCTTCTTATTGTCTGCCTTTCCTTAGTAGATTGCTTCATAGCATACACCTCCTTGCCCGTGTGGCTGGTTCAGACAGTTTTTTGAGCTCTAAGAATCCATGGACTGGAAACGTTTCTCAGTGCAGCTACAAAGTTTGCAAGAACATATTAAAAGACAGTGCTTTTAACGCACATTATTTATTTATTTAACCATTGCTCCCCACTTGTCTGGTGGGAGCTACGTGTCTTCATCTGCTGGCACATAACAGTTGGCCTGATTTTGTTCATAAATGTGAAATGTGACCCCTGCTTCTTTGTACTAACAAACGAGTCACGTGAAATGACATTTTGCAGAGCATACACAACTATCCTTTCAATTTTTTGCTTTTTGTTTAGAACTCATAATCCTAGTGACACATATAGGAAATGGGCCGTTGCATAAGCATCCGTGCAGGTATTTTGACATATGGCTTGGGCAGCTGAGTACAAATCGTGTAGCTTCAGAAATCAGCTACACAGGCTTTGCCCTTTGCTGTCCAGGAGTGACGCCAGCCACTCCTGCCTGGAATTTGAGGAACTGAAGGCTGCAGCGGCTATATCTAGACTCCATAGAAGTCTGGCTATAAGAAATGATTTAGGGAGAAGAATGTTCTCATCAGAAATTTCATAGAAGTTATTGATGCTTCAAGAGCATCTTTATTTCAAATTTAAAAACTGCTGAAGAACTTCTTAATGAGCCACAATGCGTCTAAACGCTAGATGCTGCCGTGTCTAACTTCGAGCTTGCAGAACTAGACACCTGTGCTTCCTTCCTCACAGAAGCGAAGGAGGCTGAGGTATACACTAACAAGAGCAGACAGCTTACGGGGGAATACCTATCGTGCTGTCGTTGTTGTCACCTGCTGTCTGTCTTTCTCTCGGCAAGTCCCTGACAAAGACACAAAGATGTCTTATCAGCTCTTGAAGAAGCTGTTGGACAGGCACGAGCTGCAGCTCAGTTGGGGCTGCATGACTGGATTAGGGCTTGGGGAAAGAGCTGGCCTGAGTCCATCTGAGGATCTTCTTCTCTCAAAATACTAAACAAAGCTCCATTTGCTTTTAAAATCCAACTGCTACAGATTGTGGTTTGCACTGAACAAAGATGGGTCGAAACGCAGACCCAAATCTGGGAAAAGTCACCGGACAATTTGAATCCCACCTTACCAAAACATCACGTAAACCATGGTGTTACAGCCAATCTTATGGGTGCTTCCTCTCTCTGGACCAGTTAGCCTTGAATTTTTTGTGCACAGGAGAACAGACTCGATAGGAGAGAGAGAACTTCTGTCCCTATACGCTATTCCCTGCAGTGGTTAGGGGACAGCCCACTGATTTTTTTTTCAAATGGGTGTTGCTGTGGTTTAAGAATGTAACCCTCTCTACATTTTGTAAGATGCTGGATCCTGACATTGTGCATTATCTGCCAGCTATTGCCAAAAAAGGGCCCTAAATAAACTTAAAGGAAACAATGCTATGGTTAGGCCAAAGAGTAAAAAATTATGTCTTCTGGGCTGAGAGAAAAAGTTGCTGAGGATGCTTACACGTCATTTAGGGAAAGATCTCAACACTTTTGCAGATTGGTGCTTCAGTTCTGGATACTTCCTCATCAGCAATAGAAAAATATTCTTTTTGTATCCACCTGGTCAACAGAAGCTGTTTACCGCTGCCCCCCTCTGCAGGGCAGATTTGTGTTATCATTCCTTTGATTGCTGCAGACAAAATCCTCTAGGTTAGCTGATGATCTAAACCTATGATCTAAACTAACCCGACCAATTTTTTCAGAGGCGGATTCTCCATTGGCAAAAGGAGCAGTGGAGCAGCCAGAGACAATGGCAATGTCTCCCACCAGCACAACTACATTTGGGTGAAGACATGTCTCCATGGTTTTACTCCAATCGCTTTCACAAAAATGTGAAAATAACTGAGCAATAAGTGTGGGTGTAAGAGCACTTCCCATTATCTAGAAAACTGGCTTATTTTATGAGAATGATCAACAGTTAAGTAAAATAATGACTTAATTAGTAACTTGCCTAAAGGGTTTTAATGTGAAGAGTATAAATATTTATGAACAAATGAGGTTTTATGGAAAAGAAAAGAATCTACCATGACATTGAAATCCATCAGATCATGGGATGGTCTTCTAAGACATGGTGGAGGCCTCAGTTGAAATGACAGACTCAAATTACCCAAAATATTTGCTGTGCAAGAGGTTAGGAATCCTCTAGTGGCAGATGAAGAGATCTGATTTTTTGATTCTTCTCTGTCTGACCTCGGTTGTCCCATTGCAGTCTTTTGAGCAGACTGTCGTAAGAGTAAGCTGCACACCCACATCAGAAATATAGACCCTACTAAGATGGTAATAATTTGGTATCCTTTCAAACTAAGGACATGACGAATTTTCTTTTCTTCTCATTGTCTTCGTATTAAAAATAGCTTCATATGGACAAGGTATAACAAGGGTAGATTTTGGGTAAAAGAATAAACGCAGGTCTTCATCTCGAAAGACATGATTTGTGAGATGATTATACGTCTGACAAGATGTATCGCCTTGTTTTTACCCCCGTGACTAGAAGGCGTCTTGCTTAATTTTATTTGCAAACAGCTGCAAGACTCAGCATGTGAAGAGAAGAATGTCATGGATGAGTATTCTGGGCTGGCTGCCCAAAACTTGTTACGATCATTATACATCTCTCATACAGAATGTGACAGTTTTCCCATCTTCATACGTGATTCTTTGCGTAAAAGGAGAGCTGAACGGGCTATCTATAATTACACAACTCCAAGGTAAATAACAAAAAGTCAACAACAAAATTAGAAACTGATAGAAACGTGAAATGACTTCTAGTTTCCTCATGCACTATGAGTAGTGCCATAATAATTGAGCTAGAAAAATTCTGAAAAGAAATCCAGTAGTTAGCAATTCTTAAAATATGAAGCTGAGAGAAAACATGAAACTTTTGCACTCTCACTTCAGAAGTTATCCGAAGCCTGATCCCTCTGAATGGAGTACATTACCGTGTTAACATTGCCAAACGCATACCCCTTGGGCAGATTGTTTGCAAAGAAAAAGATTTTTTGGATTTTGTGTTCTTTGTAACAACCTGCGTAGTGTTTTTAAATGCTCCATTTTCAAGGCTTCTGCGAACCGCCGTACGTAGTCCTCGTTGATGATTATGTTGTTGGTATTTATGCTACTTCTTTTAGGGTTTCTGCTGCTGCCTGTACAGTGAAGGCTGCGATGGAAATCTGCCTCTTGACTTCTTCCCAGGCTTCACGTTGGTCAGCTTTGTTTTTAATGTCAAACATGGCATCACAGATCCCTGGGAATGATTCTCCTGCATACTTGTTACGGCTGCTTGGAGCAAAGATGACATGTCTGTGGGGAAGTTGAGGGAAAAAAAATAACAATATTCTGCTTTAGGAAAATAAAACCTATTATTTTCTGAATAAAACTAATCTGTTTCTGTATCATCTGTTAAATTCTTGACACTGAAGATGTAAATAAATAAGATTATTGTAGCAAGAGTACCTACAATCTATGAAGCAAGAAAATAATACAAGCTAAATTATTTCATGTGAATTCCAGAACTTTATAGCTCAGAAGACTTGAGATAAAGTTGACTAATGTATTTTCCTTTCTCTCATTTTATATGAAATAGAAAGATAAAAAAAAAAGCCGTCTTCTTTTCTCACAGATATACACAATCTCCAACAGGCATGCTTTGAGGTAGGAAAGCTGATGCTCTAACTGTTCTCAACAGATTTTTAATCAGAAGCTACGAGGGGTACAGGGACCGTACATCGTAATTTCTCTTTCTACAGTTATTTTTTAGGGGAACTTTTCAGTGGAAAGATTACTGTTCTGAATTATGCAGACTGGTAGAAGGACCAAAAAGCTAGACGTGGCTTGACTGTTCTGCCTCTCAAACATTATTTACTTCTTGAACTGGATGAGAGAAGTACCGAATTCGCTTCACCGCTGTGAAAGTGCTGCCCTCTACACTGTATTTGCTAGCATGACTGTTCTGCTATAATCGATCAAATTGGAGATACTTCAATTATACCCTATTTCATTTTCAAACCGTAGTAACTTCCTAAAGATCCTTTACCACTGAAATGACTTGCACTGTGTCCAGGGCGAAACTTTTAGATCCGTCTAGAAGCCCACAGAAATCAGTGCGAATAGGTTTACTGATCCCAATAGGCTTCCAACAAGACTTTTCCTCATTCTGCATAGTGTACCTCACTGAAGTTTTCCCTAATGTTGTCTTCCCTTTTCAGTCTTATTTGTCCTGTTTAATCTACTTTTACCACGTCAAATAAAATCATTACAATTCCATTTAGAGACCTGTAAATCTTAAAGGAATTCTTGTACGGTACTCAAGGCAGAAAGTGAAAAACAAGCCTTTCTTACCTATAGAATGGCCTGCCAGGTAATCCAAGAGGATCGACAAAAGCCCTTTCTAGAAACGTGACTGATCATTTAGTGATCTGACAGCAAATAGGACAAAAAGAAAACGGAGGAATATGTTAGCTACAAGTGTTTGGCCCACTCTCACCCCGTGCCCCGATATACACAGGTCTGGATTTGTGAAGGACAGTAGGTCCAAGGTGTTGAACTTAAAGTGTAGGCCACGAGACAGCCCAAGTCAGATAACCTGCATAACAGCATAACAGAATTATGCTGTTCTGTACTGTGAGACAGTCTGAAAGTCTCTTAAAGCTGTTTTTAAAGGCCAAGGAATAGTGTCAAAGAAGAGAGACTTTCAGGCGTTTTCTCTCATGGTGCACCTTATTCCTTTATCTCGTTTTCATTAGGATGCTTAGGCAGACCATTCTCTTCTTTTGTACCGCAGTTTTCTAAAGAACCTATTTTCCACAAAGCCAACCAGCTGCAAATTACTTCAATAAAATCATTTATTTTTATGTAAAACCACAACATCTGAGAAACAGGAACCTTGTGATGTCAGAATCATCTTTTGAATCATCCAAGAATTGTGTTTTTCTGATGGAAGATTGTAAATTCCCTAGAGCAGAAACCATCTGTGTCTGTGTGCTTTGGGTAGCTCTGAACATACTACTGATGCTTAACAAATACAAGAACTGTGAAGAAGATTATACTGAATATACGTGGGTTTGGTAGTTTACATCCAAAGGAACTTATTGTAGCACTTCAAAGGCACTCAGTAAGAAAAAATGGTAAAATTTATATCGCTGTAAGTCTGCAGTAACTACCGTCGAGGAACCTTTTTCACGTTTACATTGGTGTAAATGGAAACTGAAACTGGTTCGTTGAATTAAAGCTTAGATTTAGGCCATCCATCAATGAAACCATTTCGAAAATGTCACATACGTGTCATATGTCATAAATGTCATATTTTACAGAAGAAATTTTTGTGAACTCATTTATCTTGAAACTTGCTGCCATTTTAAAGATGGCTTTTATTCTCACTTAGTCTTCCATAAGGGTAAGCATATGGCTAAATTATATTCTTCCCAAGAAATGTAACATACACATATGCATATATAAAAGGAGATTTAATTTCTCATTCTGGGCATGGCCTACAAAGAATAAATTAACAATTAAGTCAAGTGCGAATTAGACCTTTTGGCATAGGTGGTGCACAGAATTTTTGGGAAAGCTCATCAAAAAGCTTGCCACAACAACAATCATGGTACTTGATTGGTGTATTGGGTTTTTTTTCGTTAAGTATTACGTTTATCTTGAAAACTAGAGCGTTGGCAAACAAAGACCACAAGTCAACATTTGTTCTTTAATGATAATCCAGTGACAAAATCCTAGGATGTGTCTCTACTTGGAAGGAGTTACACACCTGAGCTGGCTCTGCTCATGCTAACCAGCATTCTAGGCACATGCCTGTACCATCCTGGCACTGCTCCTCAACCAAAACCCGTCAAGAATCGACACTAAATACCTTGGACACTTTTCAAAGCTAACATGGCTAGATTCCCAGGCCCTGCAGTGTCTCTGATGTCCACTAATTCAACATTTCTATACCTTGTTTCCTAGAGGAACCAGATCCTTAAAGACAAGAACCCGTAAGGACCTATGAAACAAATGACTGACAGTCATTTGTCACCAAGGTTATTCCGGGGATGAAATGCAAGGGAAGACTATGCCCTCTGAGCCCAGGAGACTACAGGGAGTATTTTACTGGAAGATGAAAAAGAGTCAAACTTACTTATTGATATCTATTTGTTGCAGTCTCTCATGAAAGCTAGCAGCAACTTCTGTAAAATTCTTCACAGCTGAAAGCAGAGCATCTGGAGGGAGCAGGAAGGAAGCATTTAACTTCAAATTCTGAAGAAATCATTTAACAAAGCAAATTCTTCAAATTAAATCTTTATCTTTCCCTGTGATCGTGATCTGCCAATTCTCACTGAATAAAGATCAGATGACCCCATATTCTTACATTAAAAAGTACGTAATTCTGTGAAAACGTGCCTTGGAGACGATAGAAATCAGTACTTTCATGAATATTGCTTATTGTTTGTTACCTAAAGAATGTACATAAATACCAAAAACTAGAGCATGTATTGCCAGAATCAGACTGTTTGGGTAGGTCTGGGATTTTATAAATCCCCAAACTTATGTTTTATTAGCATGTCCCTCCACACATGCATTTTTGAGAAAGCCTGAGTGTACGTGTGTATGTGTGTGTGCATGCCCACACACGTACCCGATATTGGTCATAAGCAGCCAAATCCTAAACCGAATAGTATATAACATTGCCAATAAAATAAAGGCTTCTCAGGCAGGAGGCATATTGTGAATCCCTCTAACATGAAATAATATTTCACGTGCCAGCACAAGATCCCTATTGTTACATAGGGATGAACAGTTCCTGCGCGACCAAGCCCCGAGGCAAACTTCTCATGATGATTGCACTTGCCATCACCTGCCCATAAACCGAAACAAGAGAACTTTTGACTGGAGATCACAAGAATAGTTTTAATCCTGAGAACAGTCAAGGACTGTGGTCCAGAGAGGTTCTGTAGTCTCTGTCCCTGGAGGTTTTCAAGACCAGATGGCATAAAGCTCTGAGCAACCTGGTCTGACCTCAGAGCTGACCCCGCCTTGGGCAGGTTCACCTAGAGACTTCCTGAGGTTCCTTCTAACCTGTATTATCCTATGATCAGTGTTGGACAGAGAATTATCCAACGCTGTGAGCTGCAAAGCAGTGTGACTCTTTTTTTTTTTCAGGGACCAAGACAAAGATGTTTTGTTGCCAACACTGGTGAACCATGCACAGATCAAGAACATCCGACTCTAAGCGTTGGCAGTGGCATAGTATCTAGACAGGCACGCTAGGGACAAAATATTCAAATTTCAAATTATTAGAGGGCGTGACTCTTGTTTTATTTTCTGTTCATACAGCACAAGGTAAATACCAGGTCATGACTAAGACATACATTGAGATAGAACATTGGCAGCATTAACAGAGGAAGAGTGCAATGAAAGCCTGTATGTACCAAAGGATACATTGTGTGTTGCCAGTTCCTCTTCGTGATTCCTTGACCAATTATAGATGATGTGAGCATAGCTGCTCGCAGCTGATGCATAATCTCTACAGTCAAAAGAAAGCACAACGGCGTTGGCCAATTCAGACGCCAGCCCTCCCCGTGCCTGAGCTACTGTCAGGTGATTCTTGAAAGTGGGATCATAAAACCTCTCCACAATTTCATAAGTTCCATAGACACTGTGGTAAACCGGACAGCTGCTATATTTTTCTACGTTCTGAAACAAACAAACCCAAACAAAACCATTACTCAACTGTAACCTCAGCTTTGCTTGAAAACCTTTGCTGTGGGATTCAAGGCACTGTAGAGTTAAGTTTCAGGTCACACTAATCCTATGCAGCCACTACGGACAGTCAAATGAGAAGAACTGCGCAGTGGTGGCTCTCTTTAGACATCAACCTGTGATGAGATGAACAGTCATTTAGAGATGCCTCTCTCCACTGACCATGTGCAGAGCCTAAAGAAGGTAGCTAAGAACAGACACATAACTTTTAACTGGCTAAATAGAAGTGAGATTGCCCTTCCTCTCTTTGCTTGTATCTCAACGGTCATTTCTGTTTATGCCTTTGAATATACCTCTTCAGAGGAAAAGGCCACATTGAATAGATTGCTCCTTGAACATTTCTCAATTAATTAGCCTCACCTCACAGTATGCTCCAGCGTCAACCCATATTTTCCATAAAACACGAACCATTCTGAATTCAAAGCTTCATAAATTATTACAAATCATTCAAAAGTCATCATAAGCCACTCATAAGCCTTCATCAACCACAGGTAATTTTGAGCACATCCATTTACCCCGAGCAAAGTTCCTTTTGTCTGACTGACACCAAGTTGACCATTCCTATTTATTCAATATTTGTGTTGTAATAGCATGGAGTTCTACTAATGAACTGGGACTCCACTCTGACATACTAAACTGAACTACTCCAAAAAGCTGGCAGTCTAAATGGCTCAATTACAGGTGATATTATTCAGGCAGTTACAGGGGGGAGATAAAATTGCAAAGACACAGACTTACCCAATTTTTACTGTAGCGTGCTCTGCCTGAAGCAATGCCAGGATGTTGAAAAAAGACCAAAGTCGTTGCCAGAACCCAGTTTATTTATTCTTTTAACAAGAAAGAGGAAAATTCCTTGAGTGACAATACTTAAAGTATCATTTTAGTTTGCTTCCTAGTACTGTGGTAATTATTTATTCTGCAGTCGCAGTCACTAGTCTTTCCCTAGTACGCTCGTTTTATCAATATACCACGAATTGCCTGTGACCCCTACATTACACGCACCTCATCAATTGCATTCTCGGAGGAGCAGAGTCATCATTCTCAGGGGCAGAGAAATCAAACTCTTAAAAAGAGAATTTAACTCACTGTCTTTAATCATTGAGAAGACCCAACAACCCTCCTCTTACAGAACTTCCACTATCCGAAGCTCTCAACTCAGAGAAAACCCAACTGTGCTGGCATGGCTCCATGGAATAGAATCAGTCTTTGAGCCTCTATAGAAAAACTCTGGTTATTTTGAAGGACAGTGTTGTAAAACCTGTCTGATGTGCTCCCCAGCCGCCCAAACTCAGAGGCCTTCCAGGAGAGTGGAAGTCAGCGCAAGGGAAAGCTGCTGTGTTTAGCACCTTGTGTGCCTGCCACTGGGTTGTGCGTACAACCCTTATTTGTCCACATCTCTATAAACTACATAAACCCTTTTCTTTTCATATATAAAGCTTCCCGTTCATGCTACAAAGGCAAGCTCCCAAAACTGTAGTACAACAGTGTATCAGCTGCAGTCAATAAAACTCGGAAATTTTTACCAGCTGAGGATCACACCATTTCTTTTAGGAGCTCAGTTTTTCAAGTGATATTTCTTTAAAACCCACACTCTACAAGTTACAGTAACTTTTGGTATATAGTTTATTTTCTTTTGTCACTGACCTGGGGATGTCTTTGTATTCTCTTGATGGATTTTTTTTATACCAGCTCTCATAACGAGATTTTCCCTCAAACCCCTCATCAGGACTCGGTATCTAGAAAAAGTTTATTGTAAAAAAAAGACAAAGGGTACAATTTTAAATGTTACCAATAATCAGGTAAAGCCTGTGACTTAGGGCAATTAATAAGTGACAGTCTTAAGTCCCTTAACCTTCCTGCATTTCCATCGTAACATTTCAAATGCATAGCATTTTCCAGAGGAAGAGTTTATTGGCTAAAAATAGGTAATTTTCAATGGAAGAAAACACGGGGAAATCAAAACATTTCAAGTCAATACTTACATTCTGATATTTCTTGGTGAGATTTTCAGCCATTTAATTTAAATACTCAACATTAAAAAAAACCTCACAAAACCAAAACTTTTTGTTTCACTTTGGCAGGAAATTTCAAACAATTTTGTCTCGGTTTGATTCAAAACTGTTTCTACCATTTTAGTTCACAAAAATTATTTTCATGGATGCAGCAGCAACCTTAGAAGGGTAAAGTGTACAGTGCTTGGCGTTAGTGTCATCATAGCTGCTCCAGAGGTATACAAATCCTAACCATCCTAAAGTTCATTCCTATCACCCTACCTATTTTCCAGACTATGGAGCAGGTTGAACAATGTGGGTATTTTTTCATCTTTCCTTTTTATTGGTCGGCTGAGGTTTTATTATCTTTAATCTATTAAAGATTGTTAATATCTATTGTATTATTAATATCTAGATCTACTATCTAAGAATCCGCAATAGAAATAAAAAAATCAAACTAATATATTTGGGGGTTTTGGTCATGAAGCTAACTGTTCATAGAACAGCGTTGACGTTTTTTGCCACAGACTAACTTTGGGTGGGATCACACAGGACCTGCTTCCCGATCAGCGCTCTCGTCGGACACCAGCCACCAACAGGCTGCGATTACACGCATTCTTCAGCCTTTGTTGCTGCTTCCCAGCTCCGGGATGGGTGACGAAACCATGTATACTGGTATTTAGGCCAACATTTGGTGCCCAAACTGAGACTTTGCCGACCTGATTTTCTGACTGTTCTGAATACCTGCACTTAGCACGGGTTACCACGGGAACTGCAGGTGATCTGCTCTTCGGCGGTTGAGGGCAGAAATATCTTTATCTGGGCACCTAGTTTTAACAGAGTTAAATTTTATTTGTTGCCTTTCGATTGCCAGCAAATTATTACACTGAATTGCTACCTTTCCTTTACTTTTGTACCAGTGCAATGGCAGCTCCCAAGAGACAACAAATTAACGACTTTGGAAAAAACAGATGACTGAATATACACAGCAGATGAAGACACATATAGTAGACTCATAGAATATATACAGTAGCTGAATGTACATTATGTATAGGTATATAAAACACCAACACAGAAAACTAATTAAATCTTCATGCTTTAATACAGATGAACAGAAAAAAAAAAACCAACCAGAAATAAAAAGCCTTTTAGTGCCAGCCTCTAAGACTCACCCTCGAAGCAAGGAACAGCTTACACGTAGGACTGTGAGGCTATTTCCTGAGAAAAGTCCCTCCCTTTTAATTTTGTGTGCCACACAAACATGTGTGACAGCATCGTGTTCGGAGCCAGTAAAGCGCATTGATCGAACCTGTCACATCACGCTGAAAACAGCACCGCAGCAAGCTTTATTTCTTCCCCTGCCTAAAAGGAGCTGGAGTCTCCCACTGCCACGGGCACCGCAGTAGTTGGACTGGGCAGCCAGGTTTCTGCTTGTTTCTGTCACCTGGCTCACGGCATTTTTTTCTTCTGTTGTTCTTAGAAAGAATACTTTGATAGGAGGAATGGAAAAAATCCCCTAATCCTGAATAACTAATAATTTAAAGGTGTAAACTTGCAATCCCTTTGCCGCCCCTGGGAAAAAGCTCCAGTTACTTTGCTAACGACTTACCAAGGGGTGCTGCAGTTAGGAAAGAAAGAAACATCTGACACTGTGTTTTATACACAGAGCCCCATCCGGTAAGTGACCACTGAACATGCTGGCTAGAAATTTGAAGCGATATTACCTCTTTAGTAAGACTATACACCAGTCCGTACATCAGCGGTGCGCAATCCACTCGTAGCGTGTAGTTTCCTGAAAAAAAGGAAAAACTATTCATCTGAAGAAGAAAGTTCGACTCATGCCATTATTTGTTAATAAGAAAGTGACTAGAGAACTACACTCTCTACAAGGAACAAGCTGATTCTCCCCGTAGAAGAGTTCTCCCGGGATCTTGTGAGTGCATTTGTATTGGTGAAGATGAATTACAGCCCAGCTTTCGAAGCAACCTTAAGAGCTTTTCTTACGTCCCTATGTTTATTACGCAGGTTATAAGAGGAGAACCTGACTCTAAAGAGTTCTACAGAAATGCTGACAGGGATACAACAGTTCTTGTCCCTCCCCATGACTTCCCAAATAGTGTAGCTACTGTAATGGACCTCCCCCCTGAAGCACCAGGAATATCTGAAGGATACTTCATGGTTCTGGGTCACGGTTTCCCCCCACATCTACTCCCACACTAATGCAACAACACTATCACGTTGAAGCTTTTGTGGCTCTCCAAGCCAAAATGCCTCCCAGTCACCTATATATACCATCACTACTCCAGTAAAAAACCAGTCAAAGCTTTGATGGAGGAATCTGCATTGATATAAGCCACTCCTCGTGCTTGCAGTACTTTGGCATTTTCCTATGAGAAGAAAAAGAGGAAGAAAATGCTGTTGAACGTTTTGTTTTTGTTTTTTTTTCCTAAGAACTATTTTCCCATCCACAGAAGTAACAGCTGTCTCAGGGAAAGACACCGCGTACTGCAAGGAGCCATATATTCTTGGTAGTTCAAAAGGAAACTCGTGAGAGTGTGTGAGTGCGTGCGTGTGTGTAAGGAAGAGAGAGAGAGGGAGGGAGGGAAGAAGTGCTGCTTGCTGGTACAGACTTCTCAAAGATCTGCCACTGTGGAAGTTTCTCCTTGAACGCTCCTGGTTTACCTCAGCCCGCTCTGTCGATCCTAACAGGCCAAATTCCTCTGCATCCCACCTTGCAAATGTCACTGCTCTCCTTGGCCTCCATCCTGCAACAAAAGACCACGGAAACCGTGTTACAGAAATAAAGACTGCTTGTAACGTGGTAACTAACATGAAAACAAATGTCACTTTTGGGCAGCTCATCTTTTATCCCCATCTGTGGGGAAAGAGGTGTGTTTAAGGAACTTTAATACCAACGTCTTCACTAATCTAACCTAATAACGCTTTGCTAATTTTGTGGCAATCTCACTTCTACTTCAATATTGGGCCAAATAATGTATTCTTTTTCCTCTCTCGGCTTTAATGGCAAGAAAATTTTCTAAAATTTAAAACTCTGAACAAGGAAAAATAATTGTTGAAAGAAAGCTTTTCTACTGTTTTTGCTCTGTTCAATTTAGCGGACGTTGTATACCAGTGTCTACTTTGACAGAAAGGTGTTTGGCATCTTTTCATATCTCTTACCGAATTTCTTTGACCTGTCTCCCAAATGCTGGATTTCAAAACTTAAGGAATTCCCTGTAACTTTGACAGATCACCTTCAAAACAAAGATCTTTCACTTGAAGTGAAATCTGCATTCGATTTAAACTCTGGCCAAATGAAACAGATTCTATTGCCCTGCCTCCGTAACCGCCCCAAGTTTTCTTGGAGGCTGCTGGAACCTTTTCGTCTTCTGCTCCCTTTCCAAGGGCAGTTTCCCCTAATACCCAATAAGTGGGAGGGAATGGAAAGAAAACTAAATGTCAATAGGTTTTAAGTGTAATGGTTAGGCAAAGAAAGCTCCTTTAGCATAGTACGTGAGCTATGTCAGAGCTTCTTTCCATGGGATGTGAGATAGGGAAACAGCATCTGCACTGACAGTAGCAGAAACTTGGGACAGTTGGCATTTGTTCTTATTCTAATGTAACTAGGCGTGAGGTATTTTTAACCGTTACCTCCTACTATGTTTGCACAGCTTATTCTCTGCAGTCCACAGACATCCTTTATATGTTCTTGGGTCTGTCTCCAAAGCGCGGTCAAGTGCTGAGAAGGTTCTCGGTGTTGCCTTGATGAAGCCTTGATCAGTCCACCACCGTATCGCTTTTATAGGGACATTGAAACATCCAGTCTGACCAGCCTCAAATACACAGTAATCAATTGTACTTAAACGTCACGTTTATTTCAGTATCCCCAATTTTGTGTTTTGTTTTCCTTTAGGTGTACTTTCTCTGGAGTAGAAGTACCTCACAAGATACGAAGATTGTAACTGGAGCTCATTAACAACTGCAGAGCAGCGTGCTTATTCAAGCGATCAGAGATACAGGTGTTTAATTTTAAGCATATGCTTAAATCCCAGAGAAATCAATGGGCACAGCTGAGAGCAGTGCTTTTGTTGTGCTTTATTCTTTCATTACATTACCTTTCCTTTTCAGTTTTCCAACGCTCCTCACGATCTCGTGAGCCACAGCTGCCCCACTCTGAGGATCAATGCCACCAAATACCCATGAGTCGCGGTGGCCTCCCAGGATGACATATCTGTCTAGGGAAATTAATTATAGAGGTTTACTTAGAAAAACCTTTTTCCTGCCATAGAGATGTTAATTGGAAGTAATTTCTAATTTTCCATGTAGGTATCAGGCAACAAAGCTTAACAGTTTATAATATACATGATAGGCAAAAGACATCTTAAACCTCCAAAGACATTCTCCTGCATTTTCAGCCAGTGCTAAAGAATTTGTGAAACACAATAACTTGATCTCACAAAACTTAAAACCTCTTAAATTCCATGTTACTTCTGTTATTAGAAATACTGCAGCTGTCCTCTAAAGATAGAAGCATCTTTCCATGTTTTATAATGGCGTGCTTCATGGTGAAGTTGATCCACTAATTGTATTTGTACAGCATGCCAACTCACAACATTAAGGCGTGCTGAATGCAGTATTTCTCTGAATATATATATCGCCAATCATAAAAAAAGTTGTCCAAATCATGATAGAGATGTGATGAATAAGGTGAAAGTCAGACTAGATCTCTGTGCTACCATAATATGGTTAAAGTTGTGTTTCGGGCAACAGGGAAGTGCTGCACTTACAAGTTAAATGACGTTACCATCATCCTAAGGATGTCTGTATGTCTGGGTTTTTTAGACTGTAAAATCACCCTGGTTACAAGAGACTGTAAGACAGACAAAAAGTCAATAGTGGTGGATACGATGTCTTCAGATGGAATGCAAAATCCATTCCCATGTTAGCAGGGAAGAATATCCACTTAAGAATATTCTTTCAATTGCAAAGTCACTTGCCTGAAGACACGTATTTCTGTCTTGGTTATGACTCCCCATTGAACACCAGCATTTACAGTGAAACTGCTGACATGCTCTGAACCATATGAAAGCTGGTGCAATAAATATTTCAAAACCAGTGGCCACGTAGTGCAATATTTCAGAGAAAACTGCATTCGCCATTTCTCCCTTGTAACGATGAAGTGCGTGTAGAGGTCACTGGACACTCACGTTACACTGAAGACAAATGACTTTACCTGGTTCCACTGTGCCTCTGATGGTACCAATCACATTGTAAATCCCCCTTACTTCGTTATTGCTATGAATGTGCATTTTCACCTTTCTAGTGCATTGGGAAGAAAATCCAAAGAGAAAACCCACCAGATTAGATAAGAAAACATTTTGACACCTTTCAGAAGTGTACAACATAAATTGTACGGAAAGCATTTTGGCCAGATTTACCCTCCATTAAACCAAAGTAAATCTGAAAAGATTTCAGTGTGGTTTTTTCTGGATTTATACTTGTGCAATTGAGAACAGCATTTAGCCCTTGAAAGCTATGTACTGTTATCGATGTCAATAGGATTTATACGGGTAACAGGCTCGGAACTCCGAATTCAAAGATTTTTTGCTAGCAGATAGATTTTAAATTTGGAGAAGTGAAAGAAAAATGAGAACCGTCTAATGTCAGAAAGATAAATAGTTCTAATCATCTAGAGGTTGGTGCAAATTAGAACTGACCCCAGCACAGTCAATATTGACGTGGCAGCTCAGGCAGCAGAAAATCAGACCACCTGAGTTGCATCAAGAGAATTTGTTTGTTTATCTACGAGACGGCTGGAGGTGCAAAAACTCCCCCTCAGGGTTGTCTGTATATTTTTCAGAAAGAATTTTTCATGTGGTATGACTAAGCCATAGGGAGGTCAAAGGGTTCATATGAAGTCAGGACAATAACTCAGCCAATATTGAAACACCTGGACTTTAGTCCTAAACTGTAATTACTAAATCAGTTTAAAAACAAAAAAAAAAAACAATCTGAAGCAATAAAAATGACATTGTAGTTAAAGCTTTTTTTCTGGAAAACTTGACTTGTAGGTTAATACTGTTTTATGTAAGGCAATAGGTAAGACCAGAAGCTGGACCTACGCGAATTTTAAAAAGACAACAAATTCAGTTCTCAAAAAAATAATCAGTCTCATCAAATAGTTTGTCAAAGGTTAGATGCTTTTCAAATGTCACTGGTTAAAGACTAGCTGGAAACTAAAGCAATTCAGTCATATCCATTCAATCAAGATGTACAGCTACTGAAGCTTTGCAGTGAGGGCATTTCAACCCAGGAAATGGTCATAATCAAAGGACTGATGCAACTAACCCCAACTACTCTACCTTTGGTCAAATTCTATTGCTCTGCCTGTTTTTGTCTGATCCCAAGCTTGATTTCTTTATGAAACAAAACTGACCTGGTGGAATAATCTGTTGTGAAGCCAGGACCCACATTATAAGATACATTCAAATTTCCTTTCCAGCTACTATGCGGCGGTGCGTGGCCTCCCATATTACTATTATGAAAGAACAAATTATCATTATTAGTTACAGACATCTTAGAATAGCACCAAACACAAATGAGGAACCTGCGTTCAGTTTTGGGCCCCTCGCTACAAGAGGGACATTGAGGTGTTGGAGCGTGTCCAGAGAAGGGCTACAAAGCTGGTGAGGGGTCTGGAGGACAAACCTTATGAAGAACGACTGAGGGAGCTGGGGTTGTTTAGCCTGGAGAAGAGGAGGCTGAGGGGAGACCTTCTCGCTCTCTGCAACTCCCTGAAAGGAGGTTGTAGAGAGATGGGGGCTGACCTCTTCTCCCTGGTGACAAGTGATAGGACGAGAGGAAACAGGTTCAAGTTATGTCAGGGGAGGTTTAGATGGGATATTAGGGAACATTTTTTCACTGAAAGGGTTATTAAACATTGGAATAGGCTGCCCAGGGAGGTGGTGGATTCACCATCCCTGGAGGTGTTTAAAAAAAGGGTAGATGGGGCACTTAGGGACATGTTTAGAAGTGGCTTTTGTCAGGGTAGGTTAAAGGTTGGACTCGATGATCTTAAAGGTCCCTTCCAACCTCAGCAATTCTATGATTCTAACCAGGAATCACGCTTTGTTAGGTCCCACGCACACCAGTGATGGTCTTTGTCTTAGACAATTTATACTACAACTTTCCACATGAGAATAATCTGTCTTTTTAGCTACTTTAATACTAGTAAATTAACGTAGAGGAATAGTCCTGGGCATTGAGATCAGCTTGGAGTGGCCTACAGCTATCCTGTAAGCCTCCACAGGTTTTGCATACAACCTACCTCTTGTAAATGGTCCCTGGAATCTTCTGCTACATTGAACTGGATTTGCTTTCGAATGAGCAGAGAGTATCTTGAACCATTCAAACGGTTTAACAGCATAGGCAGCTGTCTTCCAGTGCCTGTCCCTGGATACTGTTTGATCTGGTAGCATAGACAGAGTTGATTTGTTTCAAAGATGTCTAAAATTGGAGAAACATGATCAGTCCAAGTCACCTTTTCTTCTTCCACTGTCAAAGGTGAGATTTTTTTTCTCAGCTAACACAACTGGAAATTCAGTAATTCAGTGGATCACAATCATCCGTACTTATTCACCTCTTCTAAAGGATTTATATTTCTGACATGAACTCATGAGAAATATTAAAAAAATATTCAACCTGCTCTAGATGACCCTGCTCTGGCAGGGGGGTTGGACTAGATGATTTTCAGAGGACCCTTCCAACCCCTATCATTCTGTGATTCTGTGATTAAAAAATACGCTGGATGTTCTGGTTCTAATTCAGCAAAATGTATTTATTGTAAAGGAAAGTATGTCCTTTACTGTAAGTGCATACTTTAGTCAAGATTTACTCCACAGAACACTTCAGCCTGTCCTCGGTATATTTTTTTCATATAAAAAGACGATAGCAGGAATAACTAGAAATTATGATTTCTCAAGAGAAAAGTGAAAATAAGGACCCAGTATTTTTAAAGGATTTAGATCTCATTCATGATTATTAACGCCAAGTTCTAGAGTTATTTACAACTTACTGAAGAGAAATATCTAGCTACACCGTGTTAATATATATTAATTTACTCTACCACTACGTGCCGGCAGTGGAAAAAAGAGAGGTTTTTAACCTATACCTTTATCATTACGAGCAGTTATCCTCATAACAGTGATGACCACAAAGTTTTAAAGAAAAGACAGTTTGGAGATATCTCAGTCCATAAAAGCTTGGGAGGAAACAGGAAAAACACTAGAACAGTGTCAATGAACACCAGGTATGCAAAGACACAAAATATAGTAAAATTCTGCCTCATATAAAAATATCTAGCTTTAATACTTCAGAGGAAACCTGCATAGAGAGGCAAGATATAGAATTTATTTTTTTTTAGTCAATATTCAGACACAGGCATCAAACAGCAGGATGATTGCTCATGTGATTTAGATGTAAAATTCCTACACGAACACACACCCAACGTGAAGTTCACGTATTGCCCCAAACACTCACCCGTGGTGCTGCTGCCAGCCCTGGCACGTCCTGCTCTGTACCTCTACGGGTGATACAAGTGATTGCTGCTCCGTTTTTAGGGGAATGATACACTTCCCAACTCAATCACATCTTAGTTTTTTCAGAGCGCTTATTTGGTTTGTTAAGATAATTATGAATCCTAACGCTGCTCTCTGGCAAGCCGGTAGCCTGTCGTCACGTCACTTGCATGTTTTGTAAGCACGCTTCCACGTCGATGTCTAGTAAATCCCCTATAATACTCCAGAGTTTCCTCAGTGTCCGTATATTAGTTTGCTAGCATCATTTCATATTTCTGCAAATTAATACACCTGACGAGAGAAAGCATATGCCTTCATCTACCAGAGGACAGTGTAGGTACTGTCCTATCAAACATACATGGCAAGCATTTCCCCGGACAAACGAATGACTTAATTTTCACAAGACGGGTACCACGCCATCCTCAAAAACTTCCGCCTTTATTCAAACTGAGAGGCACTTTATAACGTCAGTATCCTTGACTGATGATGATATATTGCAAGTGATCCTGATATGGCATCATTACAAACGGTATCTGCTAGGTAGTAATAGATAACGTGTTTGCCTTCTGCAGAGGACCTAATGCGAAACAAATATTTCACCAGCTGCCACAGAAGCACAGTGCAAGTCGTCTCCCCGTCTTTTCAAACACTCTCATAACTTTCCAAAACCAGTCTGCTTAAAATTCTTCATGTCTCCACTACACTTACCGCAGTACTGACTCAGCAGCACGACAGCCGATGGGATGGACTGGAATTTTTGGGAGACCTACAGCACCGTCTTTGTCTAATCGGTAGGTGTAATCTGAAAGCAAAAGACAGTTATTTTCATATTTACGACTCTCTGAAGGAATCTGTACAATTCATAGCACAGTCCTAACACTGGAGTCAGGGATAATCATTTCACTTTCCTCAAAGTCAGGCTGACATTTCTTCAGCGATTTCCTTCTTTATGCTTTATCAACATGTTTTCAGGGAAACACTAAAAATGTTCTTCAATAGTGTCTTCAATCATGCATTTAGAGCTGGCTGGAAATTTTAAAATTGTTTGCTAATCTTTTGCATTTAAATGCTTTTAGGTAGAAATATTTCTCTCTGTGGGAAGGAACTTCAGGTTAAGCCACAGAGAAAGAAGAATGACAGAATAGTAGGGGCTCGAAAGGATCTCTGGAGACCATCTAGTCCAAAGCCCCTGCCAGAGCAGGGTCACCCAGAGCAGGTGGCACAGGAACGCGTCCAGGCGGGTTTGGAATGTCTCCAGAGACGGAGACTCCACCACCTCTCTGGGCAGCCTGTGCCAGGGCTCTGCCACCCTCAAAGTAAGGAATTTTTTCCTTATGTTCAGACGGAATTTCCCATGTTCCAGTTTGTGCCCGTTGCCCCTTGTCCTGTCACCGGGCACCACTGAGAAGAATCTGACCCCATCCTCTTGACACCCACCCTTTAGATATTATAAGCGTTTATGAGATCCCCTCTCAGTCTGCTCTTCTCCAGGCTAAGAAGAGCAAAGAAGGAACCTGTAGTCTGATGTTTGGAACATTCAGCTGGGAACTAAAAAATTTTGCCAGTTGATAAAAGATGCAGATAAAATCTTATATGCTGGGCTACCAAATATTCTGCTTTGCTGTTTTTGTGAACAAAATGAAACCTAGGTTTTGTTCTGACAGAGCTCATATACAAATCACGGGGGTTTTTTTAGAAATTACAACCTTAATTTTCACGATGTGGACAGAATTTGATGCTTGCAAGCCAGCAGGTGTGGAAAAAAAGTCTCCTCCTTCATACAACATTCACAGGGACCCTTGTTGAGGAAAGCAGGCAAGGATTCATCTCTGAGATCATTGACTCAGGCATGAGGAACCAGAAATCTTCCTCGTGGTCTGCTCCTGCCATGCTACCGTTGTGAACATGTATCCTCTTCCAGCTCAAGCTGGCTGGCTAAAGGCAACTTTCCCCATCACTTAGGGACTACCCTAATTGTGGTGACTGCCTCCCTCAGATAGGCCAGCTCAGGTGCTGGCATAAATGGTTTTTAATACATTTCAGTCAAAATGATCCGGGTTAGCTGCCAAATGAAACCGTTTAGGCAGAGCAGAAGAAGCTGAGGAAGCATTAGGTGAAGGTGATGAACCAGTGGGAAATAGTCATCTTCTCAGGAGCCTCAGCTGCAGCCAGCTGAGGAGTCCCAGTATGAAAGATCTCAGCGTGGCCAGTGGGGGCTCTTGTGGAGGGAAAGCGGCCCAAATCCTGCAGAAAGGGGAACTACAAAAGCAAAGCAACCCGTGGGCTGTGTAGGGTGGCTCCTTGCTGACTTACGGGTGAGAAACAGGAAGAAAAGACTAGGGCTTCAGGTGCCCAATACTTGTGTCATGATCTCTGGGCTAACTTGAGGATGTCTGTGAAGTTAAGCAGACCAGCACTGCACCGTGTGACTCCCTTAACATACCCTCGCTTTCTCTGATGCACCGTTTGCAGAAGTGGTCTACTGATGTGAAGCCCAATCTGCCTATTTGGAGCAACAGAAAGACCAAGAAAAAATGTGATTTTTTCCAAGGGAAAGAACATCCCCATTGCTTTCCCCTCCCTTCCTGAAACCAGACCCTCAGAGCACGACTTCTTCAGCGTCACTCACCTTTCGCAGGATAACCTGGTGTCAGAGGATCCCCTGCCCCGTTCAGGTTTAACACGTTCCCACGCTGGGCTCCTCCACCTGGAAGGTTCCAGCCGTTTGGATAGGGATCTGCTCCTGGGGCGCAGTAGTCAGCAGGGTCAGAGTATAGAATAACTCCCTTGGCACCTGCCAGCTCAGCATTCTTCCCCTGCAGAGCACATCTCCGGTCCCAATCCGGTCCTTTATAGCTTGAGACAAGAGTTCAAGGGGCAAAAGAAAGTAGTATAAATTACAGTGATTATTCCTCAGGGCCTTTCACAGTGCTTGGGCTAAGTAAAGGGCCCATTACTGTCTCATATCACAAAACATCCTGAAAATATATATGTGGATATCAGGTTCCATAAGAAAGTAAAAGGTTTTCTGTTGCTCTGCATTTTAGTAAGGAGATAACCGCATTAACATGGAAAACATCCGTCACACTATTACTACGTAACCTGAGTTTGTATTCTGTCATCCAGACCACCACAACCAACTGACTACTGAAATGCACCCATCATGGATGGAAAAAGCTGTACCACACTGATGCAATCTTATCTTTCAGTTAGTCACGCATTTACCTTATTTACCTAAACGATCTCCTAAGATATCTCAGGCTCCACACTACACACAAACATTATTATTGGAGAGCTTGAAACTGTCTTTGGCTGTGAACAAGCCTAACTCCAAAGGGGCCTCTCCACGAGGCTTAGGTTTATCACAGCAGAAGCACGGACCTGCACGCTATTTTGATTTTAAAAAGTGTTCTCACATGACTTTATTATTGTATAATCCTGATTGGTAGAGAGTGAGAGAAAGAAAATATATGTCATTCTGACATCCCAATCTGTTTTGCCACTAGATAAGACGATGTATAGTGGCTGAGTGACAACTAGTCCTCAACAGTTTTAAATTTGGATATTTTAATTCAGAAACACTATAGCTTTTTTTTCAGGAAATGCAGTACGTGCCTTAATCCTCCATCCTATTCTTGCACACCATTAGGAAGTTGGCAAATCACAGTACAGTCCTCCAGATTTTATACAAGCTACCGAATTCTTCAGTATATAGACAGTCATTAGAAATGAACGAACGTATCACCCCTTTGTGTCAACGAGGGCATGCAATTTCTAAATCACAGGACAACTGCCCCTCTAGATACTAATAACTCTGAGGTGTTTGTATTTAATTTTAATAGAAAATTCATAGACAGCAATACTTTCTTCAAGTTTTAAGCCTTTTCCATTCAGATAGTATCTTTAAGAGTGGTAAACAATTCAGTGAAAATATTACCTGACCTAGAATATGAGTTACATGTCACTTTTCACTGGTGTCTGTATGTAGGTAAACCTGTGAGTTACCCACTTAAAAGCTCACAGAAGGTTACTCAAGAGCATACAATAAGAGTTGGCGTTCCAGCGAGAGATTCGGTGTTTGAGACCCTTAGGTAACCGAAAAATGCAAATTATAGTCCTGCCAAAATTAGGGTGAAACTAATTTTTGTAAAAGAGCCAAACACACTCAAAAGAGACTGTCTTCTCCCATCCCTATTCAGGAAATAACTTGAGCATCAGCATGCACATGGTTATGTACTTTCCTATCAGGCCATGGAAACATGCAGAAATTTGTAGTTTAAAAATATTTGTATGATAGGGACATTGAATAAACAAATACAGAATTTAAAATAACCTCCATATAGTTACAGTCTCTGCCTGGTGTACAGAAACCATTATAAAGAAACACAATATCGGCATCTCAAGGCACCGACGAACCAATAGGGAAGAACCGTCTACTTCAGAGTTACAGTGTATTACTCAAGAACGTCAGTAATATTTTGGAGCTCTTTATAGTATGCAACTGAATACAAAACTACCGAACATTTTCCAACTTGTTAACTTTTATCCTACAGATGTACTATATGCATATTAAATATATACTTTATGTCTTCTAAGAAAGAATCATCTTTGAGCGCAGCTCTATGCAAAACTGTTAGGCTGAATTCTCCAGAACACTTTAGTAAGTGTTTCAGTCTCTTGAAATCAACTGAAGGACAGCACAAGTAACATTTTTACAGAGAGGCATTACCTTATTTCCTCTGAAGATGTTCCCATATCTGGCAATGACAATCTTTCCTGTACAGTTAATTCCCATTTCACGCTCTAGCTTAAAGAAGTCCTCGGTGCGGCCCTAATTCACATACACTAACTCACCCTGATAGAAAGAGGTAGAATTTGAAACAAGAATGTCAATGAGCACGTCAAAAGGAGGATGTGATCTAGTAAGAGAACAAGCTGGGAACAATGAGCTCTGGATCTGGCTCTGCTATGAATTCTTCTTTGATCGTGAGACAATTAATTAGGTAGGCAAGGGACTTCTAATGAATTTAGACTCCTACCATCCAAAGCTGCCAGACTTTGTCCTCAATGGAGAGTTAGGATAGGACTGCTGAAACGGAAACTTCGAGTAAGCACTCAGAGTACAGCAATTACTTCTCTTCGTAGTCTGTTTAAGCTGTAGTCAGTCTTGGACAGATGGAGGTATTTCGTACCCAGAGGCCACAGTAAATATTTTATGCAGTAAATTTAATGATGCCAATATCCTATGAAATTCTCAGGACTGGATTATTATTCAGTACAGCAGAAGCTGCAGGACTGTCAAAATCAGTACACCTTGCACATTGATAAAGTATTCTTCATGATTGTGTTTCAACCCTGTTACTCAGTACTTGATGGGTGATTCATCTTCCTTAATGTCAGTTAGCTAAAAGTTGCGTGCATTGTCTGAGAAGGTCCTGTAGTGCGCTCCACAGCCAATGAAGAGCTGGGAAGTTCTCTGAGAACTCACCCTTTCCAGGAGAACTCACCCCAATCCTGTTTTAAACACCTATTTTAGGAAGGAACAAACTGCCCTCTGGATATACCTCTCATTGATTACACCTGAAAGGCTGTTTCAGAGTAAACGCCTACAATAAGCCTCAAAGACAGGAAAATGCCTGTGATACCAGACAACTTTCAGACAACTAAAATTAGGTGAGAGGACGCTCTTCCTTAGTGCATTTCTCCATATCACCAGAGACCTCCAGACAGATCCTCAATTTAATTTCAAAAAAGTATAAACTTAAATCCCTTACACTGATAAAAACTGCTGACTAGATATTCAGGTGGTCTCATATAACAGCATTCATATGTTATCATACATATGTCTCATAACAGATTCTGGTCCTCTGTGTTCAGAGAATAATTCATAAACACACGGATTATTCTTGGGGAGGTTTTTCTGAATTTATGGAGTAGTTTTCCTTCTCCGTAAAATCAAGTATAACTCTACTGAAGTCAAGACCGTTCTACGAGTTTGTTTAGATTGAGCAGAAGGGAAACATGGTTCTCCATTTTAACATAATTTCTTTAGTTTTGTACAGAATACCTACATTTGTAGGCTATTGTATTTTTTCTGACAAATACGAAGTACTGGTTTCATTAGTTTGGCTTATGTAATTGCAGAGCTGTAATTACAACAATTAATAGCAACCTGCTACGTTCTCACATTCGGGGCCCTTGTTCTACAATGAAGTGCAAAGTAAGTTAATATGAGAGTAGCATTTTATGGTGAAAACTTGCTCACACTTTACTTTTTGATTAAGTAGATGCCATCACATAAACCAGTTCTGATTCTTAGAAGAAGCTCTCATAACTATATCTGATATAAAGCATATAATCCGTATTCATAGCATTTTGGTGTTGCAGAATAATTCATATTTATTCAATCTCCAGATTTCTGAAACTACATTAAAAGGCACTAATTTGAGGATTCTGGCAATATTCGATACGTTGCATAATAAATCAGGCTTCCTTAATTAAATTTTTTTTAAGCATCTCTGAAAATTCTTCATCCTTAAGTTTCATTAACAGGACTAAAAACTATATTGATGCAATAAATTTCTTATCAGAGCGTCGTGACAGTTTTGCATCATAATTTACTAGTGACGTGATGAAATCCCTTGTGTTTAGAGAACTATTACAAAATACAGGCTTTGAGAACGTAGAGTGGACTCATAAAATGTCGTCTGGGCTCTTTTAGCGTATTTAGAGATGTCGAGCACACCTCTTACTTGTGAGCATCATTAACTAGATGGGAGTCCTTTTGCAGTCATTTAAAAAGGAAGTGGAGAGCAGAATTTTACCATAATTTATGATGTTAATGTTCCAAACTTCTACTACTGTCTAATAGAATGTGAATTCGCGACTTTGTCGGCTTTCTGCTACGTATTTCTGTTAAAAGAAGTTTCTGCTCAAAGCTTAACTTTTTTCATCCGACTGTTTATTGTGATTTAGTTAGAATACACCACACAGAATATACATTTTCTGACAACCTGTATGACAGACGAGGGTATATTCCATCTTCCATCTACTGAGAACCTGAAATGAGCGGGAAACTACTTCTAAATCTCTGCAGGGTCTCGCTCTAGCAGGTAAGTAGCTCCTATCCCACTCTGACAGTATTTAACCTTCAAAACACAGTCACTGCCACTTATTTTTAAAAAGCAGCTGCAGGAGAAAAAGTAACCGTGCTAGCAGAGCTGAACTGTATTTCCACATCTTCCTGATTAGAGCCCTCACCCAGAAAACGAGAGAGCTGCGTTCTTGGCCTCTCAAGAACTTTGATCCGTTTCTACCACTTCCCAGGAAGTTGCCTACTCGCGAGACTACAGTTAGCCTGTGCTGCAGGTACTTTACATCCTTCTCCCTTCATTGAACTTGGAGCTTTATGCAGGAATTGTTCGCAAAATTCATGAGCAGAAAGAGAACCTGAACGTAGCAAGTGCCAAATATCTCTCTCCATAGCTTAGTTCTGGTTTTTAATAGAATGGCTTTTAACACAGAATACATAAACAGGCCTGGGAGAATTCAGAAGAGCCCTGAACCCCCTGAGTATTCCCACAGCTGAGCTATGTACGTGCTCCCTCTTTGCAGCACAAGTGCAGACAGCTGCTCACTGGAGAATGTTACTGCTAGCTACGAACCTGGAGCTTTTCTCAAAGTTTTATGTAATAAGGTGAACATAAGCATCATATTTTGAAAAGACAATCTGTCTTTTCTTTGTTTGTTTTTTTTTTTTCCAGAAACAATGTTCTTACATCTAATGAAAATAAAATAATTTTCTAAAGAAGAAAGATGCAGCTTTTAAAATTTGTTTTTATTATTTCCATCACTTCCCTTTTATTATTTCCCATATAGAATCATAGAATCATAGAATCGTTAGGGTTGGAAGGGACCTTAAAGATCATCTAGTTCCAACCCCCCCACCATGGGCAGGGACACCTCCCACTAGATCAGGTTGCTCAGAGCCCCGTCCAGCCTGGCCTTAAAAACCTCCAGGGATGGGGCTTCCACCACCTCTCTGGGCAACCTGTTCCAGTGTCTCACCACCCTCATGGTGAAGAACCTCTTCCTAACGTCCAGTCTGAATCGACCCATCTCTAGTTTTAATCCATTCCCTCTAGTCCTACCATTCCCCGACATCCTAAAAAGTCCCTCCCCAGCTCTCTTGTAGGCCCCCTTAAGATACTGGTAGGCCACTAGTATATCCCATCACTTACTGTAGGTCTCCAGAAATAAAGTGGTGAAGTTATTCTGCTTTCTTTGGGGCTATTATGTTATGACACAGAATTAGAATCCCTGAATTTTACCTTACATTACTGCAATTCTTGAAATACTCAAAGCTGTCATATCCTAGGGTACAGGCTATCTGCCTGGTTCTCCAGCTTCCTTTGAGTATCTGCGGCGAAAGAATACAGAATACCTTTTGTCTTCTGGACTTGCACAGCTTAGCAAACTTCAGGAAGCACATGGCTCTCATACCGGGCTGTGTGAGTAAAAGCCTTGTTAGCAGGTTTCAAAGTCAGATCCAGCTTTACAGCAGAGATCGGACCAGATGACCTCCAGAGGGCCCTGCCAACCTACATTATTCTATGTATAGAACGTATAGACGCCGAGAACGACAGAAAAAAAATAATCTAATCTTACAAAATATTAATTGAAACCACTAATGATCACAGGACAGAAAGCTCCTGTTACACAAGCCAGCTTTATAAAAGCAAGCCTGTCAGCTGGTACAAGACGGAAAGGATTAGTGTTGAACTCAGACCACAGCAACACTTTTACCGCCAGCTAGAAATGCTAGCAAACGCCCTTTCCAAGCCCACTGTGCACTCTGCAGTTGTACCCGTCAGTGCGAGCCTTGGGCAAGCAGCATTTTGAAAATCAGATTGTTCATTTGGCTACACACATGTAACAGTCTTATTTGTTCGTCAAGATGGGACACAACGGTGCATAGTCACAGAAATATCAGGAGAAGCTTATAGCAGCTTACAACATCAAATTATTTTATTTTATCGCATTTTTTTTTAAAAAAAAGGTAAAAATAAAATCCAGTTCTGTCTCAAACTAAGAGAAAAAAATCAAACACGTATGGGTGCTCAATTTGAACATTGCTCCGTTGCAAAACTTCCAAGAACATCAGAGCTACGGCATTTTTCCTACTGGTGACATGTCAGGTTTTGAACTGAGGCCTAAGACCCAGGAATTTCACGTTATTCTGTACCACTCTGTGCTATGCTACGCTACACTACGCTATCGTATGCCATCTTTTCTATTTCTATCTCTATCTCTATTTCTGCTCCTGTTCCTACTTCTATTTCTCTTTCTGTTCCCACTTCTGTTTCTTTTACTCTTCTACTGTGTTACCTCAGGCATTCCTTGGGCTGAAAACGCGCTGTAGGGTGGCACCACATTTCTAACAGCCTCATATCCTGGAGGAGGAGGTTCAGATAAGGACGTGTTGAAAATCTAGCGGGAAAGAAGAAAAGAAAAAAAAAGTAAACCAGGCAATAGGGAAAAGAAGTGCTGTCTGTTCAGGCACATTTCACCCACATTTGCAGTTTAAAAGCCTCTAGTTTTAGAACTCCAAATGAGGAGTGGGAAAAACTTCCGCAAGCACCGAGCATCCTTTTTGGTGTGCAGGTTCAATGTGTGACCTTGCAAATCCCATCTCCGCTCTTCACACGGAACCCTGCTCAAATGAATACAAGGTCCCTTAAGGGGGTCTGAGTACTGCAGAAAAGAGCAGGTTAGATCACAATGGCAAAACCCGCTTGTGTTCGGCTCCTCCCTGGAGCCTCTGCGAGCACCAGAGCGGCTCCATAACGAACTGCTGTTACTTGCGATAGTCCATCTCGAGGCCTAAACTCTAATCTTCAAGAAAATGAATTTAGCACAATTACCAATGCTGTATAATGAATCAATGCAAATAACGGTGCTGACCACGGCTGCTTTCCTCTTTCTAAATAACAGAACAATTTGAAAACAATTTAATTACATAAAGTAATTCCCTTACATAATTCTACTTTAATCCATATATGTCAGCATGCTATAAGAATCAGGGTAACTATTAGTATTCCTAGCGCATACATTCAGAAACAAAGATTCAAAATACAAAAGCAAACCAGAACCCCTCATTTCCGCAGCTTTGGATCAGGCCCAACACCCCAAACGGAGCAGAGGAGAGCTTTCCTTCCCAGGTGTATGAAGGTGACTTATTGCCTAGTTGCAGAAACTGGTGTTTTCTGTACCTCATTTCCATGCCCATCAGTTATTGAGATGTAGTTGGGCTTGGTGTCATCGGGGTAAGAGAGCAAGACACCATAATGCCCAGAGAGTTGTGATTAATGGGGTGAAATCCTCTTGGCGGCCGGTCACCAGTGGTGTCCCCCAGGGCTCAGTTTTGGGGCCAGTTTTGTTTAAAATCTTTATCAATGGTCTGGATGAGGGGATTGAGTGCACCCTCAGTAAGTTCGCAGACGACACCAAGCTAGGTGGGAGCGTTGATCTGCTTGAGGGAAGGAAGGCTCTACAGAGGGCCCTGGGCAGGCTGGAGGGATGGGCCAAGGCCAATTGGATGAGGTTTAATAAGGCCAAGGGCCGGGTCCTGCATTTCGGTCACAACAACCCCAAGCAACGCCAGGGGCTTGGGGAAGAGTGGCTGGAAAGCTGCCCCGCAGAAAAGGACCTGGGGGTGCTGGTGGCCGGCCAGCTTAACATGAGCCAGCAGTGTGCCCAGGTGGCCAAGAAGGCCAACAGCATTCTGGCTTGTATGAGGAATAGCGTGGCCAGCAGGAGTAGGGAAGGGATCGTGCCTCTGTACTCGGCACTGGTGAGGCCTCACCTGGAGTACTGTGTTCAGTTCTGGGCCCCTCTGTACAAGAGGGACCTTGAAGTGCTGGAGCATGTCCAGAGGAGAGCTACCAGGCTGGTGAGGGGTCTGGAGACCAAGTCATATGAGGAGAGGCTGAGGGAGCTGGGCATTTTTAGCTTGGAGAAGAGGAGGCTGAGGGGAGACCTCATTGCCCTCCACAAGTCCCTGAAAGGAGGTTGGAGAGAGGTGGGTGTTGGCCTCTTCTCCCAGGTGAACAATGACAGGACCAGAGGAAATGGTCTGAAGCTGCGGCAGGGGAGGTTTAGATTAGATAGTAGGAAGAATTACTTCACTGAAAGAGTGGTCAGGCACTGGAACGGCCTGCCCAGGGAGGTGGTTGAGTCACCATCCCTGGAGGTGTTTAAGCAACGTCTAGATGTGGCACTTCAGGGCATGCTCTAGTGCCAGAGATTGTAGGTTGTTTGTTTGTGGGTTTGGGGTTTTTTTTGTAGGGTTTTGGGGTTTTTTTTGGTGTGTGTCTGGTTGGACTCGATGATCTCAAAGGTCCTTTCCAGCCATGAAGATTCTATGATTCTATGATTCTATGATAATGAACCAACTGAACAGAATCCAAGCCAAACTCCTTCCACTGAGCTTGGACTTGCTGCGCCAGATGTAGATTCTCCTTTTTTCCTGCTAGGTGAGGAAGCCGTGTAAAATTGCTAGAGAAAAAGAAGCAACAAGTCAGGATCAGGCATTGCAGCTCATAATCAGAACGCCTCTTAGGCTAGCTGGAAATAAACCCATTAAAGATGATCAGATGTATTCAGGCTAAAGGACCTAGACTCCTCTGTATCCATGCTTTTGCCTGTCTTATACGTAAATTAACAGGTTTCAGTCTGACCTGAGCTACCGCAGTGTTTGGATCTTCCTCGCAGCTGTGGGGTCTTGCCCTTGCTTTGCTCCTTGTCTTCTGGGTGACCTTACGCCGATCACTCCTAAGCACAATGAGACTGACCTTCCTTGTGAAGTGGTAAAAGAATTGGGTATAATTATCTTTGTGTGTTTAATTTAGAAATGAGCATAATTAGTCTGATCCCTACTTTTAATTAACCGGATATTCTCCTTGGGTCCTACTATTATCATTAATTTTCGTACAAATACCAATTTATCTAAAAGTTCACTCTGAGTGTGTCTTGCTGGCAAGTAAGAGGGAGTGAGTTCACAGCGGCTTACCAACGAGGAACAGGAAAACTCAAAACTTGTGACTTAAGAGAAAAAGTCATTCCATGTGAATAACAAACAGTGAAAGATATCACAAATAACGAACAACCCATTGTCTGAAAAAAAAAATAAAATAATAATTGTCCCAACCATTGAGAAAACCTAGTGGTAAAATGAGATGACGAAACTCCCAGGTGAATGAAGTTGTCATCACAATGTCCTCATCTTGTCATTTGACCGTGCCATCAACATGCCGCAGAAGCATGTGTCACACCAGCTGGTGTTAATGAAGGAAATTGGATCTTCAATAAGGACGGGGTATAAGGTTGGGAAAAATTTTAATTTTTTAGTTCCAGTGAGAACAAAGACATCAAGTAAAGCATTTTGGAAGAACGATACACATCTGCTTTTGTAACAAATGCTGCTAGATAAAACCATGTTCCTTTGATAACGTAAACATCCAGTACCAACACTGTAGTAGAAGTCCCTGCTACAGTGACCGTACCCTTTTCTGGATGACGTACTGAACCAAGAGCGCAGTTACGTGCTACTGTTAGAGCCAACGGCTGTTTTCTGTATGAGTTTGGAATGTTTAAGTCTCACATTTTCATTAAAATTTGACTTACGGAATAACATTCTCCTACATTATATTCCCATTTAACTGAAGACTGTGTTTTTCTTCATTTCCTGTTCTAATTTGTTGGTTGCCTGTACTGGTAGCTCTGAGCAGGGACTAAGTATCTGCCATATTTCACCACAGAACTGGCCACAGGACAGTAAACGAGGTACATTTCCTGTTGGCGTAAAGACAGGGAGTTAAGAGGGCAGAAAGCAGTCCTTTTACAGAGCTGTTTAAGAACAGTTGACTTTTGAGGAGCCAAAACACAGGTTAAGACCGTTAAAAAAATCCTAAGTCTTCAGTTTGTGATGTTTATATAGTCCCGGACATGGCTGTTATGTAGTAAAGAGAACGTACTTTCCAGCTAATTTATTTGCAACGGTTTGTGGCAAGGGCACTTAAAATGAAATGAGTGGGATTGCCACAATCTTAGAAACCAAAAATGCTTTTTTTAGTTATTTAGTTTTGTAGCAAGATAGAAGTTCATGCTATTTAATCAGGCTGGTAACTTAAGGCAAACCTGAATTTGTTGATTACTCCTAAAATAACTGATATTCTAACACTTTCTTTACACAGAAAGTAAATTTCTATCCATAAACTATGACTTCTGGTCCATTACTGACTGGAATAAATACAGCTCTTAACAAATACTACACTCTCCTAGGAGAAAAATAATCTGCTTACAAGACCCCTAAAATAAACAAATAATAGTGTATCAGCTTCCTTGTAGTCAAGCTTCTAAGTTACAGAAACTAAGAAATTAATTACAGTATTTAAACTGTAATAGATGAAAAAAAAAATCTGTATTATCATCTTCCATTGTTTTGAATTCTCAGGAACAAATGTTAGCAGCTTTGCTTTTAGGATTTAATAAAAGAAGTAAGAGTACATTTAAAATCAACTAATTTAAGTACTAATGGGTAGATGAGATGACAAAATTATTGGCAAAAAACCATGGTCTCAAAAAAAGACTCTAAAGCTTTAAGACTATGAGATTTATTATGAGCAGCGTAACGTACCATCAGCTGACCAGCTGGTATCTACTACGTCTGCTCTAGCTCTTCATTGTGCAGACAGAAAGAGCCTGGAAACGTACCTTTCTTCATGAAAGTGAGTACAAGGCTGGAATGGTGACACACATTATCACAAAAGTTTGGTCACAACATGACAAAGTGTGAAGGGAGAGTAGAGAGTAGCAATACAGGATTAAGGCCTAAGCTGTAGGAAGAACCAACGGCTTCAACACTGGTATGATTTTCTTCTCTTTTACATTGCTGTACTCTGCTATTTTCCATTTAATCTCTCCTGATTTAAGTTCATTCATACAGCCTAATTTGAGGTGAACTTTTTTCCATAAAAATCAATGTAAGATAAAATTTGTTGTAGACTGAAAAAGGACACATAAGAGAAAGGCTGAATTTCTACATTGTACAAGCACTCGCCAAGGGCTGAGCAAGAGCTTGACCAATTTTTAATTACTTTAACCACTGAGACAATCAAAACTACTGTTTTGTCAATCACAGCTCACTGGGACACATGAGATAAAATCTATGTCCGAGAACCTGTACACCCTCATCTGGCTGGTGGCACCCTTGCACTGGTTGCTGCTTGGATTTTATTTTCTTTTTTTTTTTTTTGACTGATTAGTCTAGATATTGCTCACTTAAGAAACTGCTTGATGTTTTCAGCTTTCATTTCAGCCATAAATGCTGCCTTCACCTCCTCATAAGGACTCAGAGATGTCGTCTTTTCTGTAGGTTTTGCAAACCAGCCTGTACAACACACCAAAATACAACAGTAAAAACACCAGAGCAATATTCCCATGACACACACCATCCCTCTTTGGTTTTACAAGATTTTCACTGTGTATTTTACAACTGTTTTCATCTCAGCACAGACAAGCAGCCACAATCTACTGCAGGCTGCACAGTGATGGCAGTTGCCCTCACGTTAAGAGAACTTATTTACCTAAGTAGATATTGAGGGGAATAAAATACTATATTTATTTATCACGGTTATTTTACTGTCCATTCTAAGGAGACTTATCTTCCATTAGCAACAGAACGTCATTCTGTCAGTCCTATCAGTCAGCTCAGTAATAAGGCAGCAGCCTTACAAAAATTGATCAGAGCGTCCCTCGCGGTGCTCAGGGCTGTGTCCCGCAGAGCCTCATCCTTGTAGTCTGGGGGGGTGTATGGGGCAGGGGCCTGCCTCTCTGCCTCTGCTGCAGGGGCCTGCTCGCTGAGGACGGGAGAAGCAGGTGGATCTTGCTCTGCCACTGGTCCCTGGTGTCCTGGCCCCCTGTCCCTGCCCAGGGAAGCTGGTGCAGGGGCCCTGCTGGCAGCACCCGTGGCCCCCCGTGCCCCCCTCAGTGTGGGCCAAGCTGCGGGGACCTTCCTGCTGTCGGCTGCCAATACTTTGTTGTTTCAGTCATAGCCGCAGCCCTGCGATGTGCACGGGCCCACGGTGCTGCTGGCTGGCTCCATGGCTTGCAGTGAAAACTTTGTGCAGGACCTCGTTTGTGATGTCCCGGGCGGCGTCCTTCACTGCTGCGCTGGAGACTGGAATGAGCTGCCGGGCAGGCCTGTAGCTCCTTATCCCCGCAGGTCTGCCCCGCTCACCGTTGCTTCCTCGAGCAGGTGCGACCGGCTGTAGGCAGCTGCTGGCTGCGGTGCTGCTGGCCGTTTGCCAGCCCACGGCAGGAGATGCCGAGGGTGCTGGTGGCAGAGGCGGCAGCTTGCAGCAGGTGCTGGAGCGTTCTGATGGCCGAGCGGCGGGTGCGTGCCCGGCTGTCGCTGCCTGCCTGGGCTGAGTGTCCTCCTGCAGCACCACCCTGTTGCGGGGCAGTGCCTTGCTGCGCACCAGGCTGTCCCACTGCAAGACAAGCTGAGGACAGAGGCTGCGTGACTGTGGCCCTGGTCCCCACGTGCCGGCTGGAAGAGCTCCTGCGGCCAGGCTCCCCCGCCAGCCCCCCGGGCAGCGCTCATCCCCGCAGGCGGCTGCTGCCCGTCCCAGAGCCAGCTGGGAGGGGGCTGGTCCCCTCGCGGCCCACGGTGACTCCCGGGAGCACCCCTGACATGCCCGGGCACCCTGCTGGGCATGGCACGGGGGACCAGCTTGCGACAGGGACCGAGCCCGCCTGTGTCCTCCTGCACCTCCCACCTGCCCATTGGCAGCTCCCAGGGTTGGGAAGACGTTTGGCCCCGTCTCCCGCAGGCTCCCTGTGCACGGCGGCTCCCAGCAGCCTGCGAACTCTTGGGGCAGGGCAGCCGTGGCAGCCTGTCCCCATGGAGGGACAAGGCCGGGCTCTGCCTGCCCTGCGGCGTTACCTCTGGTTGCCTGTGGGCAGGAGGAGGAGAAGGCCTGGGGTGAAGATGGCTGCCTCGGCACAGCGGCCCCCACAGAGTCACATGTCGGGCACAGCCTTGTCCAAGGCTGTGGGGCCGTGCGGGGCAGGTGCCTGGCTCTCTGCCTCTGCTGCGGGGTCAGTCGCGTGCGCCAGCTTGCGCCAGAGGGTTTTCAAGCACTGAAGCAGCCACTTCTTCCTCATACAGTGTCGGGGAGACAATGGCTGTGCTGACCCCTTTGTCATCATCTTCAGCCGCGGCAGAAGCCATGTTTTCTGTACGCGCTGATCCTTAAGTCAAACTGAGGCGATCTCTCCCTTTCCCGCCCAGGACCTTCATTGGATGACGCGACGCGAACTACATCTCCCGTCAGCCCCCGCGCCGGCCCCGGCCCCATTTGTCGCATGGGCGCGCGCTGCACCACGGGAGTTGTAGTCCTCTGGCGCCTGCCCACTCCCGCCGCCCGCGCTCCGGAAGTGACTCGGCCACCCCGGCCTCTTCATTTCCGGGAGACGGCGCTCATGGCGGCTCCGGAGCAGCGAAGCGTCTGAGGTCGTTCGGCTGCCTGGTGGCGGGCAGGCTGGTGAGCGCTGCCCGGGCCGCGAGCGGGGCCCTCCACCCGCTCGGGGCTGGGGTGGAGCTGCCGTAGGGCCGCCCCACGGGGCTCCCCCTTCCCCAGGCGGCGGGGGGACCTCGCCACCCTCGTCAGGCCCGCCCGGCGCCTCGGCTGGCTCCTGCCCCCCATCCCCAGAGGCAGCGGCGTTGTAGAGCCGGGAACGGGGACACCGCCTGCTCCCACCACCACACGTGCCGAGGCCCAGGGTCTCCCCGGTCCCCTCCAGATCCAGAACACCGGCCATTCTCAGCTGCAGGAGGAGGCAGCTTGGTCTGCCAGCCCGCAGGGCCCGCTCCAGGCCCAGCAGGGGCTCTCAAAGGCATTTTGCATTGTGTGCCCCTTTCGCAGCCAGCGGAGGCCATCAAGAGCCACCAAGGCTATTCCACCTTCTCCTTAATTTCACATATTTATAGACACCTCACTGAAGAATTCAGAAGGCAGTGTGATTTTTGGATGCCTTCACGTATGACCCCAATCCGCGGTCTCAACAAATTTTGGTACTACTTTAGAGATCTTGTTTTCTCCTTTTCTAGTTTATACTCCAGGGAGTCTCTGTCTAGCAGTTCTCCATGGGGCTTTCCCCAAAACAAGAACTTCCCTGAACTAATTTGGTCATTCTGTATGAAATACATATAGACAGAAGCGTATGTCTCTTCTTGAGAACATCATCCTAGTTTGAACATTGTGCTCAAACACTGTTCCAAGCACAGTCTCCCCACCATGGTACCTTCCCAAGCACAGAAGAGTTCAAATGCTAGCAATGAGGCTGAGCTGTGATTTCATGTAGCTTCCCTCCTGCCCCTCTTTGGTACGCGATTACCCTCTGAGGAAACAAGCAAGGGCCACAGCTTGCAGGGTCTGAGCTGCTGGCAAAAGGAATCAGAGGAGCACAAGAATCGCACCTAGATTAGACATGACCTTTTGAAACACTCGAGTATGACCTGTGATACACTTCCTTTCACTTATTTAATTATGCTTGACTGAACATTTCCAATGGCTTTTTGACTCCGTGACTTCACTGCACCTCTAAGTCAGCACTGTGCAAAGTCACGTCCCTTTTGAACACGGCACTGTTCCTTATTTCACCTCCAAGGACTACTGCCATCACCACAGAGCTACTTTTGAGATACTTTATTTACAGCAACACAGAGAGCAGTACAAAAAAGACAGATGAGGTATGCAAACTGTCATCGTAACTGGTCCCTCCTAATCCCATCTTTACAAAAGCCTTCTGGACGCAAAACCTTTGTGAAACATTTTGCTGCTCTTGGACCTACAAGCCAATAGATGTCTCACCACAGGTTCAGTCCGGTTTGGTCCCAGTCAGTGGCTGGCCAGGATATTGCTGAGGCTCAACAAGACAGGCTCGGGGTTCAGGTGCGTTCCGAAGGAGAAGCAGTTCCCACCACCACCAATAAGCAACAGCTCCTTCTCATTTGGCAGAAAGACACTGCTGTGATTATGTAGCATTAATGGCCACTCCAGATGCTCCTAAAAAAGGAAAGGCGATTTTGAACATACAGGACTTTGACACACGCGTACCTCATACAATACTGTAGAGGTATTTCATATGGTACCTTCATTAGAAAGTTAAGAACAGCTGCACTGGATCCCGTCTAGGACCATTTAGTCCACTATACCACCCACAAATGTGGGCAGAAATAGCTAGAGAACACAGGAACAAGGAAACTACGATATACTCCTCTAGTATACTCCGCCCATCCAACAACTTGCAGTTCGTTGGTTTTTAATGAGAAAGAATGTCTTTGTACTCCCTGAACCTTAATGTTATTTCTTCGCAGAATACAGCCAGTTACTTTTTGAATCCGTGGAAACCTTTGGCATTCGTGTCCTGTGGCAAGGAGTGCCAGAGCTTACCTATGTTTCATATGAAGCAGTCTTTTGAAGCATATTGCCTGCCAGCTTCTTTTGATGTCTCCTAGTTCTTATATAAGAAGCAATGAACATTCGTGCCCTCTTCACCACAAAGGGGACAGCTGTCCTGGGATATAGTTATACATCTGAGGTCCAAGAAGTATCTGATTCATAACCTGTATATCTGATAATCGTAAGAGAAGCTCTTTTATGATGACCCCCAATATTGGAAAGCTCAGGAGGGTGAACCTTGGAGACACACATGTTGCAGGTAACAGACTGCAGCAGTAACAAAACTGTTGTGTTGGTAATTCAGTTATTCTTGGGGCCACTGGAATCTGAAGAGGACAGGTTGTAGAAGCTTCCCTTGTAAAATGCGCACAACAGAAGGCAACTTTTATGGGGTACCCTCATCTGTATTCTTGGAGAAAGGTTAAGGGATAGCGATTAAGAGAGAGAGATCTACCCATGGTAACTCTTCCATGGCTTTTTCAAGCACAGAGAAAGCTGCCAGCCAATGCTTTTGGCGATATCATCCTCCAACGTACGTTATCAAAGCACTAATACTAACAGTATCCAGTACTGCACAGAAAATCACCGACAATCTTTCAGAATTTGGGCCCAATCCACACACGCTGTACAGTACTACCAATACTTTAGCACAGTTCTAGTACGTTCAAAAGCCTACAGAGTTTTGCCTAAGTCAAAGCAAACAGCTCATAAGCAAAGGCCGCTAACAATCCATCTGCATCCACTTATTCAACGTAAACAAAGACGTTTTATTCTTTTAGATACAACTTTATTGTCACTGTACCCATGCTCACAGCTATCCAAAAAGATTAGCCCGTTTTATGCAAAGGATACTATGTCACTTATAATTTCTGCCATAGAGAATAAGAAAAAATGAAACTACATTTAAGCATACTTCATGCTTTATGCCCTCAGGAAAATGCTGCAGAGGCACCCATACTGCCCATTATAAACACAGACTAGTCGCAGATTCCAGCTTCACCAAGGACAGGATCCATACGTACAGGTATCTAAAGAAATTTGTTTCTTTATGTAAAAGATAAATCAAAACTCGTCAAGCAACGGAAGCTTTCTCATAGAATCACGGAGTGGTTGGGGTTGGAAGGGACCTTTAAAGGCCATCTAGTCCACCCATCCTGCAGTAAGCAGGGACATCTTCAACTAGATGAGGTTGCTCAGAGACCCACCCAACCTGACCTGGAATGTTTCCAGGGACGGGGCATCCACCACCTCTCTGGGCAACCTGGGCCAGTGTTTCACCACCCTCAGTCTAAAAGATTTCTTCCTTATATCTAGTCTGAATCTTCCCTCTTTTAGTTTAAAGCCACTACCCCTTGTCCTATTGCAACAGGCCCCGCTAAAAACTTTGTTCTCATCTTTCTTATAAGCCCCCTTTAAGTACTGAAAGGCCACAGTAAGGTCTCCCCGGAGCCTTCTCTTCTCCAGGCTGAACAATCCCAGCTCTCTCAGCCTGTCCTCACAAGAGGTGCCCAGCGACAGGACAAGAGGTAACGGGCACAAACTTGAGCATAGGAAGTTCCACCTAAACATGAGGAGGAACTTCTTTCCTGTGAGGGTGGCAGAGCCCTGGCACAGGCTGCCCAGAGAGGTGGTGGAGTCTCCGTCTCTGGAGACATTCCAAACCCGCCTGGACGCGTTCCTGTGCCACCTGCTCTGGGTGACCCTGCTCTGGCAGGGGGTTGGACTGGATGGTCTCCAGAGGTCCCTGCCAACCACTATCATTCTGTGATTCTGTGAGAGGTGTTCCAAGCCTTTGACCATTTTTGTGGCCGCCTCTGGCCCTGCTCCAACAGATCCATGTCTTTCTTGTACTCCAGGCAGTATTATCACAGGCAAGGGCTACTTACAGATTTAGACTAAGTTTTGCCCAGAGTATGCCAAAATCTGGCTAGGTGACATCACCTGTATGACTGTTCTTCACCAAATCACAGAACAGAATCACAGAATAGTTGAGGCTGGAAGGGACCTCCGAGTATCAGCTAGTCCAACATTCAAAGCAGGCTCAACTACAGCAGGTTGCTCAGTACCTCGCCCACTCAGGTTCTGAATATCTCCAGTGATGGAGACATCACAGCCCCTCTGACCAACCCGTTCAGTGTTCAATCACCCTTACAGTAAAGTGTTCGCTTATGTTTAAGTGGAGTTTCCAGTGTTTCCATGCCGTTTTCTCCTCGTACTTCAGGCAGCAGCTATAGCACAAAGCAATTTCCACCATGAAGTTTTTAATGCAATTACACCGCAGACCTCCAAAAAGACTAACTGAGGCTCTGGTTTGATCTGTTCTCTTCTTCCACAGACATCCTGAAATTACCATGCTTGTGCCCATCTCAGTTCTGCTCCCCTGTCTGGCACAGAGCAGCTCCGTGCCCTCCAGTCTTCTGCACACTCAGACTCTCCCTCACCTAACACTATTATGTTCTCTAGGCTGGTAAAAGCACTTCAAAATTAGATTCTACCTCAAAGAGGGAATGTTTACTCCACTCACAGATTTGCCTGCTTTGCATTCCCTACTCCATTTCAGGAAATAGCCCTAAAGTTACCATGTTCCTTCACGACAACACTGGAAGAAAAATTGCTGTACTTACCACATTAATCGTATAGTCCAAGCACAGACCAGTTATTAAGTCAATGACAGTGACGCCTGGCACAGAAGATGAGTGAATCCACACCCCACCAACGAGCAGAAGTTTTCCGTCATGCACATGTGCAGTATGTGAATACCTGTGAGTTCAAAATGAGATTGAACTCCATTAGTAAGAGGCTGGTAGAGACAGGCCAAAGATTCACTGCTGAATGCCTTCGACTTACCTCGGGCTCAGAGGAGGATGTGTCTCTACCGTCTGCCACTGAAAGCCACGCTCAAGCTCCCTCAGAAAGAAAACTGAACCTAAGGGCTGCTCAGCTGCTCCCAGACCTCCTGCAATTAGTACTCCTCCTTTCCAGCTGCAGGCACTGTGAGAGTGACGGCTTTCCGGTACTGGACCCTCAACAGGAATCTAGGAAAACATAAGTCCAAGGCTGAAGTTTGCCAAGCTAAGTGCCTTGTTCATGTCCAGGCTCTTAAATGAGCTCTTCCTGTTGCATGCCCTGTGGGATGTAACATTCTTTCTGGCTATACGACAGGAACCGTTGCTGGAGGGGAACAGAGTAAGCATGCTAGGGAACAATCAAAAAAACCCTGACCTACACATGTTCCTCTAGGGATGGCTAAGTAGAAATGTTTCCACTTACACTATTTCCAATATTTCTCTAGCCCTCGGTACATTTAATATCGTTCCCATCTGCACATTGATTAGAGGTAACTTTATTTGCGTTCTGTTCAAGACATGCACCTGAGAACCACAAGTTTACAAACGTGTGGACTAATGCAGTGACCAGCAAAGCAGGTGATCAGTGGCTCAAACCACAGAACAAGATAAAATGACTAACTGCAGCACGAATATGGAGAAATAAAACCTTTAGTGCAAGCCCTAAAGGAAAAAATAATGTAAGAGGTTTAAAGGAGTATCATAGTAAACAAGCTGTGGAGAAAATTTTAGAGGCCATCTGGTCCATCCCTTTCTCCTAAAGCAAACTCAACTCTACCTATTATCATCTGGAGAGATGGTTATTTACTAGTTTCTGAAAGTCTGCAGTGACAAGAATTCCTCACCTATTTAGGCAGCCTATTTCGGCACTTTACTATCTTCAAAATCAACAGCTTTTCTTAGTGTCCAATTGAAGTTGCCCTTTCTATAGATTCCTTGTACTACTCAAAGTAAAAATGGAGAACAATTTGTTTACCCTCTCTGCAGCTATATTTTACATATTTGGAGATTTATTTCTATCTTGAACCTTCTCCAGACTCAATAGCTACAAGTCCTTCAAAATCTTGCCCTGTAAGGTATGCGGTCTGGTCATTCTCACTGCACGCCTCTACGGAGCTGTAGTGCATCCTGTCCACTGCTGAGACAAGCATTAGTGAAAACGGAGCCGCAAACGGAGTCAGCGCCGGGGGGAAGCATTCCTGGGCCTTTTGTGCCAGCCACTGGAGCAAGTGAGGGTCTCAGCATCAGGAGCTGGAGGGGACACAGGTCTTAGGAACATCTTCATGGCTCTCAAAGACTTTGTTTCCAGAGGGTCAGCTACTGGGGAGGGGGGCAGTGTGAGTGAATTTGGGACATGAACTGGAGTTAGACGGGGGATGTAAGCACCCCTGGGCCTGTGGCACAAGTGGAAATCTCAGGCCAGACAACTGGGACAAGACCACCACAGGTGACAGGACCTGCGCATGTCCCAGATGCAACTACTTGGGTGACCAGGGCAACTGAATCAATTGAGAATCTCAGAATGGCAGCTGGAATAAGACCATGCGTGCCTGGATGCCTGGAGCTGCTGGAGGAGGAACCAGTGCATTTGTATTTTCCCTGAACCTTACGTGTGTGTGAGTGTGAAACTCCAAGTCTTGCTCTCAAGACCTTTCACCACCTTGGTCACCCTCAAGAGGAGAATCATGGACTCATAGAATAAGAGAATACCTTGAGTTGGAAGAAACCCATAAGGATACTTGAGTCCAACTTCCTGCTCCTCACAGGACTACCAAAAACTAGACCATACGACTAAGAACATTGTTCAGACACTCCTTGAACTCTGACAGGCTTGGTGCCATGACCACTTTCCCTGGGGAGCCTGTTCCACTGACCAACCACCCGTTCAGTGAAGAACCTTTTCCTAACATCCAATCTGAACTCTCCCTGATGCAGCTTTATTCCATTTCCTCATGTCCTGTTGCTGTCATCAGAGAGGGGATCAGCACTTCCCCCTCCACTGCCCATCTTGGGCCGCTCCAGCAGCTCCGTGTCTCTCCTGTGCTGAGGCCCCAGAGCTGGAGGCAGCACTGCAGGGGGGTCTCCCCCGAGCGGAGCAGAGGGGCAGAATCCCCCCCCTCGCCCTGCTGCCCACGCTGCTGGGGATGCAGCCCAGGCTGCGGGGGCGTTTCTGGGCTGCCGGCACATGGTGCCAGCTCATGGCCGGCTTTTCCCCCCGAGCACCTCCAAGCCTTTCTCTCAGGGCTGCTCGCCATCCCTCCATCCCCAGCCTGCGCTGGGACCGGGGGCTGCCCTGACCCAGGTGCAGGACCCTGCACTGGGCCTTGTATTTGGAGATAATCAAAACTCAACTGGACAATATCCTGAGCAACCTGTTCTAGTTTGACCTGCTTTAAGCAAGGGTGCTGGACTAGATGGTCTCCAGATGTCCCTTCCAACCTCAAGTATTCAGTGAAGACCACAGTCCACTAAATAGCAAGGTGTTTAGAAGTTAGCTTGAACTCTAATCACCGTGCAGTGTGACAGTACTACCAGTGCCATCCGCTTTAATATGGTAATACCTCTGTGGCTTAGTTGGGCTTCCAATAGAGCAGCATGCACCTATGAGGTGAAGGCAATTTCTATTCCCCAGGGCCTTCCTAAGTTCTTACCACAACGCAGGAAAGTTCTTGAGTGTGCAGGAAACACCAATCCCCTAGCACAGGCTCTATAGCAGAGCGGCCACCATACAGGAACAGGTACTTCTCACCTACGGAAAAAGACAGATGGAAAGAGAAGTTGGAATTTGGTATGTCACAAACCCAGAAATTTCTGTTGGCACAGAAGGGAAGCTGACCAAAGACAGAAATTAATGCAGTCAGGCAGAAGTTTTATACGCTCTTTATATTAAGACATCCTACAAACTGATGAACATTTCCAGACTTCAGCAATAAATGCGGTAAATTGTTTCATAGATAAAGGAATTACTCCTGTATCTAGATCTTTTGTAAGACACACGGAGGACTGAATATTTTTACCAAGAAGCTGTATTCTTCATCTTTGTGGTCATTCGGAAGACCCCCACCATCCACTTGTATTATGTGGTTTCTGAATGTTTAGGGTCTAAATGGAAATCACGCACTGTAGTCTCAAAACCAAAAGAAGAAAGTGGTTTGGGTTTTTTCAATACCTAACGGACTTCAGGAATGAAAATTTAAGCAATAGAAAGATTATACCCGTAGAACTAATAAAATTAGAAAACCCTGAATACATAAATCGTAGCAACACAATGACATCTATTTATCCCATGAAAACAGATAAATCCTCGTAAAACAACAAGAATGTGTATTTGGTCATGCAAAAGGGACATACTGATAACTTATGTCTGTAGGAGTTAATCCGGAGAAGCCTCAAAAAGGAGGTACGAAAGATGCAGAAGTGCTTTGGGTAGATGTGAAGGATGTGCACTAACTGCACTACGCCCCGTCAGCTCACTGCTTCATAATGGACTGTGCAAATAACACACGTGTTCGTCACTTACTTCAGCTGCAAAGCAAAATTAAGGCAAGAATGCGATGATACGATACAGTCTGGCAAAGACAAAACCTGATGTATTATTTATAACATTTTATTTATCCATTTAGCATTCGCTTCTTTGATAGAAAATTTTGACCGGGAGGCTGAACTCTAAACTACATTATGGTGTTAATCAAACACCGCTCCACGAACTCAAAGTATGCTCCAGACTAGACTAACAATTGCTTAACAATTCCCCTGGTGCTTCCCTTCAATAGCTCCCTGCCAGCTGGTGGAGAATGAAATAGCTTAAGAAAGGACAACTTTTGCCTCCTGTGTTCCACTCAGGCCACCACTGACTTGCTAACAACTGCCAAAGGTTTTGCCCCTTACAGGCAATATCTTTAACTAGACAAACCTTCAGCATACCATCGCAGGGCTTTATTCTAGACCTATTCAGAGCTTCCGACCAACTGTCAACTGCTACTAGAAGAGTAACATTTCTCCTGAGGTGCTTCTCCTGGATAAAGAGCTAGGGATCCTGCTCCATAACGCTCCAGAATTAAAATATTATCCTTCAGAGAGGAAGTTCTGAAACCTTTTCCTGGTGTGATCAAGCATGAACAACTTTAGCCATAAATGATCTCAAAGAATCAATCTTCCAGAACAGATTATGTCCCTAGGTTTCAATTCCAGTTACCACTGGGGATTATGTGGTATATGAAAAAGGAAATTACCATATTTCAAGTGTCAAGAAGAGATCTCAAAGCCTCTTTTAATGTCTTTTCTACTGGCAGGCTTGAGAAGTGGGCCAATATGAACCTCACGAAGTTCAACAAGGCCAAGTGCAAGGTCCTGCACCTGCGTTGGGGCAATCCCCAGTATCGATACAGACTGGAGGATGAACGGACTGAGAACAGCCCTGCCGAGAAGGACTTGGGGATGTGTTCGACCGGGTCCAGAGGAAGTCCACAAAAATGATCAGAGGGCTGGATCACCTCTCCTGTGAGGAAAGTCTGAAAGAGTTGGAATTGTTTAGCCTGGAGAAGAGAAAGCTTCAGGGAGACCTTACTGTGGCCTTTCAACACTTAGAGGGGGTTCATAAGAAAGACTGAGAGTTTTTATGAGGGCCTGTAGTGACAGGTCAAGGGGTAATGGCTTTAAACTGAAAGAGGGGAGATTGGATGAGATCTGAGGCAGAAATTCTTGGCTGTGAGGATGGTGAGCCCCTGGCCCAGGTTGCCCAGAGAAGCTGTGGCTGCCCCATCCCTGGAGGGGTTCAAGGCCAGGTTGGCCGGGGCTTGGAGCAAGCTGGGCTGGTGGGAGGTGTCCCTGCCCAGGGCAGGGGGTGGCACTGGGTGGCCTTTAAGGTCCCTTCCCACCCAAACCATTCTACGATTCTATGATTTACATAATGGCAGAACAGTATTCTCCATTCTGTTTTTTGTTCCTTTACTAGTAATCCATAACGCCAAGAGTTCTTAACATTTGCATTGCTCTTCTTTTAAGCATTTGTTTATCATTACAAAGCCTCACGCACTAGCACTGCTAGGTTACGTGCTGAAAAGCTCATCTGCACACCCACAGAGGAGCACAGAGGCAAAACAAAGTGGGGGAACCCAAATAATATCCTGCCTCAGCCACTTCCAGACCCATCCCGGGAGAGCAAGCAAGCCATAAAAGTTTAATTTCCTCATGCACAGAGAGGCAGTGACAGATGTGCAGGCAAGAGAACCCCAATTACACGCTTATAGGATCAGACAATCTGTCCCGGCTCCTCCCAGGGCTGTCCCAGGAGAACTATCAGCCCCGTTGTCCATCCGTGAAACCCATCAAAATGAGTGCACGGGAGCAACTCTCTGTAGCACCTTCGAGGGGGTACTTGCCTAGGCGTACGGGACACATTAAAAGATGCAGGGGAAAAGCATTTGGGGTTTACCTAAGACTTATTACAGGATGCTCAGGAGAGGAACGAGAGGCAGGAAAAGGGATGGATTTAGGTGATTTGGGGAGGGACAAACACAGGGAGACAGAGGGATAGAAGGATAAAAAGGACTAGTCACATGTAAACGGGTTGCTGGTCATTATGCCTGCCCGGCCACGTCCTGCAGCTTAAACAGGAGCCGCTGAAAATGAATCTTTTCCTACGTAGGTAGGTGTGTTTGTGAGAGGGGAACCAACCAAATTGCAGTTGCAAGTATATGCTGTAGCACTTTCAAAAGTGCATTATAAGCTTTTTTTAAGCACTATACAATCGTACCTCTTTTTTTTGATTCCTGCCCTGCATTTAGAAAACTAACAAGATTGGAGCTCATCTGTAATAAAAGTCACTATCCCATGGTACCCGATTTATAGGTTCTGTAACAAATCAACCATGTATTAATGGCACAGATAATTGAAATCCTGCTCAACTGTTGGATAAATCAATTCAGTTGCTCAGTTCAGGAAACTCAGCTGAGATTGCTCAGTCTTTCCCTTTCATCAGATTTAGTAAAGCTTCTCACAAGTACTTCTGGACTTGACAAACAAAAAAGGCACAAGAACTAGGTAGATACAGTAAGAAAAACACATTCAAATGAAGTTTAAGCTTTAAGTCTTTAAGCACAGGAAAAAAAAAAATCACCACTGGCACAAAATCTTAATGAAACGTAATTGGATTCTCTAAAATGGTGATTAATCTATTAATATAATATTATCTCCAAAACGTTCAGCAAAAAGCTATTGTTTCAGACAAAGGAATAGAACGCACCAACATTAACTGTATAGCCTGTACTACATGAGAAGTAAGACTACATCATGACAATTTGCCTTTTAGACCTCGCTGTCTGGACAGAACTGCCCCATATATTCTGCAATTTGTACACCTCCACATACGGACAGCCATCTTCACTCTCTCCAGGCTTTTTACCTTTGAATATTACTTCAGTTGTACTGTGTCTCCAACGCAAAGCAGCTGGTTCAGCAGCAGGCTGCAGACTCACAAGCTCCACTGTAATGTCATCTGGCTCTGAGGCATTCCAGGTTTCAGGAAACTTTAGCCACAACATTCCCAAGCCTGCACTTGACGGGGATGTTCGTCCTCCTACCACCAGGGCCAGACTGTCCGAGAGACATGACACAGTATGGTACAACCGCCCATCTGTAGAGATACAAAACATCATGGTTCACATCGGTCTTCCTCACATGAAATTTATACAATCATAGAATCATTTCGGTTGAAAAAGACCCTTAAGATCATCGAGTCCAACCATAAACCTAACACTGCCAAGCCCACCACTAACCCATGTCCCTCAGCACCACATCTGCCCGGCTTTTAAATCCCTGCAGGGATGGCGACTCCACCACTGCTCTGGGCAGCCTGGTCCAGTGCCTGATAACCCTTTTGGTGAAGACATTTTTCCTCATATCCATCCTAAACCTCCCCTGGCACAACTTGAGGCCGTTTGCTCTTGTCCAATGGCCTGTTCCTTGGGAGAAGAGACCGACCTCCCTTGGCTACCCCCTCCTTTCAGGGAGTTGCAGAGAGCGAGAAGGTCTCCCCTCAGCCTCCTTTTCTCCAGGCTGAACACCCCCAGCTCCCTCAGCCGCTCCTCACAAGACTTGTGCTCCAGACCCCTCACCAGCTTCGGTGCCCTTCTCTGGACACGCTCCAGCACCTCCAGGTCTTTTTTTGCGGTGAGGGGCCCAAAACTGGACACAGCACTCGAGGTGGGGCCTCACCAGTGCCCAGTACAGGGGGACGGTCATTGCCCCAGTCCTGCTGGCCACACTGTTCCTGACACAGGTCAGGATGCTCTTGGCCTTCTCGGCCACCTGGGCACACTGCTGGCCCATATGCAGCTGCCTGTCAACCAACACCCCCAGCTCCTTTTTGGCCAGACAGCTCTCCAGCCACTCTTCCCCAAGCCCGTTGCGTTCATGGGGTTGATATGACCCAAGTGCAGGACCCGGCACTGAGCATTCAGAACCTTCAGATCTCTCTGCCTGCCTGCAAAATTGCATTGTGACACCACTTTTCCATGAGATGTTATTTTGTTGTTAGCAGAAAAACATCTTCCTGAAAGTTGACATCGGTACGGGAACTCACCCCATCTTTTATCAGGATTTTCCTTTTTCACATAGCCAGCTTTCCAGCAGCCTGCATGCTTAATTAGCACATGAAAATTTCTCATACGGCAGTGATGTCCATCCTCCTCCCCAAAGCCTCCAGTGGTGAGAATCACATTGGGTTTTAGAAGAACAGAGTGGTGACCATAACGTCTCAGGCCAGAAACTTCAGAGTGCATTGGACACGCTGCCGCAGTGATACTCCCAGCCGTCCTGATGGGACCATCACGATGAGGAACTGTGAGCCAAAGAGAACCAAAGAACTTATGCACAAACAAGAACCAAGAACTACTAAATGAGAGATTAAGCAAGCCTGTTCAGCTTTTCAAGAAGAAAAAACTGCAAAGCAAGTTGACAGAGCACACAGACACTCTGACATGCCCTAGAAATCAAGCTGTAATGGTTTAAAGGACCACTGTGCCAACTTTCAACTTCTGCTTACTGCTCCCCAACTCCTGACACAGTTCTGAGACTGCTTTCACGGGGTGGAGGTAAGACTGGCTAATAGACTGCAGTGTCTTAAACTGCTGTCGCAAGACAGGAATCGCTGCAATACCTTCAAAAGGGGGCACCTTTCTGACGAAGACAATATTTGGCTACTTAAATAGCAAAGAACAACAGAAAAAGGACAAACGCCTGGAAGTTGGATGTCAAAGTTCCTTCCTAGATTTTGAACCTGCTTTCACAAAAGCACTGAAATAAAGTTCTAAAGCATGATGAATAACCTCTGTTAATTCCAATGGTCCTATTATAAGAGAATATTTTCAGTTATCTAAATATCTTCTCTCTAAGTACTATAACCCTTAGTATGAAACAAAGGGTTCAGCAGAGGACTCTATCTCACCTACGCATTGTACAAATTGTTTTCTTTCAATCAGCTTTGAATTTGTGTTGTCTTTGTTTTAATCAAGTGCCTTATTCTTGTGTTATAAGAGATGATGAGGTGGAGGAGAAGCAGCTCTCAGTCTATTTTTTTGTATGCCATACCCAGAAAAATTGCCTGTACTGAATGTTGCTTAGTACGAGATCCTACTTTCTATTGTTTGATGAAGTAAAAAATTTCACCTACTTAGGCTTAAACGTCTTTTTATAGACGGATCTTTTTAAGACTGAGGGTTTTTTTCATTACAGAAAATTACATTAGCATTACCATGCTCTGTTTGGAAGACTTAGTACTTGTGCTCTCTCGAACAGGGACCCAAATCTATTTGAGAGGATATTTGGGGGCATGTACTGGTATTTTGAGACACACCTTTTGTCATTCCCAGTAAAAAATATCTAAGCGTGGATAATTTACCAGACTTTGAAGGCTCTTCCTAGCAGTCTTTAATACAAAAGAGTCAGCAGCAGAGAGACCTTATTTCTGTCTCTAATGAAGTGTCTTCACTGTATTACTGTCAATTAAGCAAATCTCAGATATTTTTTTTTTGTTTTTTAACTTAAGGATAGATCCTATGCATTTAGGAGCCTTTAAGGTTTTAACATAAGGACCAGTGACAATTGCATAGTATATTTGATCACACACACATTCATTCAGCTTCGATTTCATTACACGTTTTCAGATCTAATCAAGATACAACACAATGGATTCGGTGGCGTTGTTGGCTTAGGGAATGCCATCCTGCCTTATCCTTTTCCAGCTGCTTTTTCTGCTCCCTGGAACACAGATTTCGACTTTCAGTTGCAGACGGAACTACCTGTGGTGCTATGCTGCAAACAAGATTAGTGATGTGAAACAGGTTAAAAATAGCCTTCTGCTTTCCACACTGAAAAAGGAAGCAAGCAGCCAAAAGCAGGAATTTCTTGGACCGCTACTGCTGCCAAGTCCTTTTTATCATGGAAACATAGTCTTGGTCTTGGCTTTTCCCCAGCTGTACCACTTTTCTCCCATCTAAAAAAAGCAGCATACAGATTTAAAAGCATTTCAGAAACAGAAATACTACATGTCCAATTCCACACACAGGGGATAACAAAACAAAGCACAAACTTTGTGACACGCTCCCGAGTGCTCTGCTGAACAATACTGTGATAGTGCAGTAAGTAAAACACAGCAACCTCTTGGGAGCTGGAAGGATACAATGGCTTAGAGAGCCATGTATGGAGGCAAGCGGGAATAAATTGAAAAGGGAGAGTCTGTGGGATCACAAAAATAGGCGGAGCAGCAGGGTGGACTGGCATTGCAGCCACGCATAGGAGGGCCCCATGTGTAACCAGAAGGAAGAGCCGTTCAGGCTGGAAAGTTCAATAAGCTGAAAGAATGCAACTGATCAGAACCACCAGAGTCAGGACACGGCCCTGGCCACACTACGGACAGCAGAACCATTGTTAGAAGGATGGAGAAAGCTACTCAGATGGTAGCATCCCACCTGCTCCTTCCAGGGTTTTACTGTCTCCTAAAATCTCTCAGAGAAGCCTGCAAAAGATGAAAGAATACTATGAGAACTAGTCAGTATGTACCTGTCATATTGGATAACAATGGAGTCCAGGAAGGTTCCATCCCCTTTGATGCAGTCAAGACAAAGTAATGAGAACATTTCAGATGCCATTCCTGTAGCAAGCCCAAAGAAAAAAACAAAAACAACATCCCTCAAAATCTTAGAGCAAGAGGTAGTAAGGATCTCAGAACGGCCAAGGTGATCAAATCAAAGACCAATCTAGCCTAGCGCTGTTTCCAACAGTGGCCAAAATCAGAAGACTAAAGTTGAATCTGAGAAAGAGCCAGTGTGTAAATACCTTCTTCACCCCAATCTTCAAAAATTTACAGCTGAGATTTTCTAAGCAGGAACCTCCGTCTTTGTATTGAACAAGCCTTGATGGATTTCTCATCCATAAACCTATCCAGTTGCTGTTCAAAGGGGCCACTTTGTCTCTGCTGGCCCATAATACATAAATGTGATTTCCAGTCTGGCCTTGGACTCACTCAGAGGCAGAAGCACGAGCAAGAGGACTGTAAAGGAACTCAGTAGCAACACTAGAGTCCACCCTGGCTTTTACAGACATTAGGGAACTGGGTATGTTCATCCCAACATATCCCGTAGGGTGGGATATATTCAGCCGACTACATGACTAGAGGGCGTAAACATGAATTTAAAAGGCACAAGAAACCACAATATTAGCATTACTGTCCCAACTTCTACCAGAAGTAAAAAGCATCTTTTGAAAGGTGACATCAAAAAATTAATGTAAATACTGAAAATGGAAGAACCCACTATTTGGGGATCAAGCTTGTTTCTAGTAAGACCTGTATCTTAATTTATCTCAAAGGCTAATTGTAGAGCTATCTGTTATCACATGTCCTACTCCAATGCACATTTTTCAGCTTGGACTTGAGTACACGTTACCCTCCTCTATGAGGAAAACGATAAAAAGTCTTTACTTTCTCATTGTATGCGCAATTGCCCTCATCTACAATAACTCTTGTAGACATTTCTACACCGCTTTGCACATCTGCCAGCATCTTTCAGTTATCGCTTTTGCATTCACGTAGCAGAGCAGATCCTGCAGGTTGGCAAAGTAACTCCAAGAACATTAAATTGTTTTCATACTGCAAACTGTTAGATTTCTAGAGAAAATTATAAACAGAGAACCACAAAACCAACAGGGAAACTTCTACTAAGTATCCTACAGGACATCTATCTCAAAATTACTCGGTATCTTTGAATTCCCTTCTAGACCTCAAATAGTTGCAAACTTTGCTTGCAATTAACATAAAAATAGCAAAGAATAGGGTCATAGTTAAATTTCAATCGTTAATATAGGAACGGCTGTACAAAGTCAGACCAAAAAAGATCTGAAACTAGTAACCTGTTTCCAACAATGACAAACAGCCTGTGGAAACACAAGAGAGCAGGACAAGTGCATCTACTCCCTCCAGGAATGCTCCCAACCATTTGCCGTCAGGAATCTCACATCGGGTGTATTTTTGTGTGTTCAGTAATCCTCAATAGATTTCTCTTTCGTTCAAATAATTGCCCCTTGAACCCATGCAAACTTTTAGCATCTACAACATCTTTTATACCGCCAGCTAGTTTGCGATGCTGACTGTCTCCCTGAGAGAACTCTCACTGAGGAACAAGAAGCTTTTTTAACCCCAAAGAGAGTCGTCTTCCAATGATACTTCACATGGAGCTTCCTGTGGGCTCTGCGTTAACGAAGTGTGATTCAAGATCCTTTCTGCCTACATGAGCACCTATGCCTCAGCAGCTCTTGTACAAAACCGTGACCACAAGAAACTGCAGACACCTTATCGTATCAAAGCCAGGTCACTGGTGTTCAGAATAAAGGAGGGTTACCTCATATTCATCAAAAGGCTCCAGAGCCTGCATTCTTTGCTGCTCATCTTCTGGAATACAGCAGGTGAAAAACTCATTCATATCCATGACATTGCATTCAGTCCAGCCCTAAAACAGAAATCCCCCAAAATTATTACCTCTAGAAGGACAGAGACTCACTTCCCACAAGAAAATAAAAGACCCTAATTTAAACACCTGCTTGAGCCTATAAGACCGTCTGGCTGAAACAACAGCAGCCCAGAATCTGGGGAGGATAGGTCTCTTACCTGTAAAGCTCTTAGGAACTTAATTTATTAGATCAAAAGTCTCAGAGGAACACACCTTGCCTTAATCCCACACCAGAAAGTACGCTGCAAGTTGGTTGGAAGGACCTTCAAATTATTAGTCATGCTACTGGAGAAGGCAGTGTCTCAGCCTCGGCCCTGTTTCCTTCAACCCGTAACTGACACAGCTGATGACATCCAAAATTACTTAACATTACCATCTTTCCTGGGTAAATTATGCTTCATGTGTGCCCTAGAGCTGCAGGCACTCACCTTTTCAAAAAAGCGCATCTGCTGTGCCTCGCCATCGGGGTACCGTGCCAAAGAATTAAGTGCAGAGTTCATCTGGCTAAAATGCTGCTGCATGACACGTCCAAAGGGGTCCTCTGGGTGCATCTGCTCATACAGCAGAAAGCATGCCTGAGAGAAATGCTCCGCTGCCCACTGAATCAAGGCATCTGACCTGTCAGACAGATTGTGCATAGGAAACTAAATAACTGAGAGCCCACCTATCATATGGAAGAGGCAATATATCTTCCTGCAACACCATAAAGCACGCCACTAAGGCATCCTGACAGAGGTGATACATAAAAGAGAATCACAGAATGGTAGGGGTTGGAAGGGACCTCTGGAGACCATCCCGTCCAATCCCCTGCCAGAGCAGGGTCACCCACAGCAGGTGGCACAGGAACGCGTCCAGGCGGGTTTGGAATGTCTCCAGAGACGGAGACTCCACCACCTCTCTGGGCAGCCTGTTCTGTGCTGGGGACTTCTGAACATCTCATCCCCCATCTGTGCAGAGAATTCAGGGGATGAGAAGAGCAAAAAACTCAAAAATCATTCGTTCGGGGTTTTTCTTCTTTTTTTCCTCCCTTTTAGGATGTCACATGACATCAATTACCCCATCACAATTTTATGATGTAAGGAGCTCTTTGGGACTCCTGCGGAGTTCCCGAGGCTTTAGTTATAAGACAGCGGGTGTCTCAGCCCCGGGTGAAGTACATACAAAGAAGCTCCTTCTTTTCATTTTACCGGCTAGCTAACAGAGAATAAGTCAACTGACCTGCTATTTTCCATGTAGGTGAGCACCACCTCTGCTATGAAGAGGGTGGGGATTTCATTGTCCAGTCCTGCTTCCTCCAGGGCTCTCTCCAGCTCAGATAGCTCTGATAAATCCACTCCCAATAATTTATAATCCTCTCCAGAAAAGGTAGTGACCCCTGGGAGACAAAAATGACACAATCTCACTAGAGTGCTGATGCAATCACAGAATTGTTGTGGTTGGAAAACACCTTTAAGATCACCTAGTCCAACCGTTAACCCAGCACTGCCAAGTTACCACTAAACCATGTCCCTCAGCACCACGCCTGCATTCACCCACCTCCCTGGGCAGCCTGCTCCAGTGCTTGACAACCCTTTCCATGAAGAATTTTTTCCTCATATCCATCCTAAACCTCCCCTGGCACAACTTGAGGCCATTTCCTCTTGTCCCATCACCTGTTCCTTGGGAGAAGAGACCGACCCCCCCTGGCTACCCCCTCCTTTCAGGGAGCTGTAGAGAGCGAGAAGGTCTCCCCTCAGCCTCCTTTTCTCCAGGCTGAACACCCCCAGCTCCCTCAGCCGCTCCTCACAAGACTTGTGCTCCAGACCCCTCACCAGCTTCGGTGCCCTTCTCTGGACACGCTCCAGCACCTCAACATCTTTCCTGTGGTGAGGGGCCCAAAACTGGACACAACACTCGAGGTGGGGCCTCACCAGTGCTGAGGACAAGGGGACGGTCACTGCCCCAGTCCTGCTGGCCACGCTGTTCCTGATACAGGCCAGGATGCTGTTGGCCTTCTTGGCCACCTGAGACCAAAATAATGGCAGTACTGAGACCAAAAGGGACAAACTGGAAAATCAAGCCCACAGGTAATCATTCACATGTCTGTGCCCATCAACTCAATTTTTCTGAAGAAAAATTCAAGAGAAATCCCCATTACTAAATGGAACCATAAATTGAATCTTAATGGCTCTCTGTTATAGACCTTTCAGTTTAGGCTAAGAAAGTACCATCGCTTTGATAGGATTTGAATGCTTTGCCTCACAACCATAAAACCATTCCCAAGTTTTTGGGGGTTGGTTTGTTTGTTAAATAGATTTCTGTAAAATGGCATTGAATCCTGAACCAGCACACGCCAGCTCTCTGCAAACACCAGGACTAGTCTCACAGATCACTGTTCTCAGAAATAAGTTCCAATTTATGATTTGTAAGCATTATCATGGCATAGCTCTTTACTCCATGAGGATATCATAAGCTATAGCATGTTGACCTGTTTCAACCACAACCAAATCATAAACAAAGCAAACTGTAAAGTACCTTTAGAAATCATCTGGTCTATGTCTCTGTACCAGTGCAATCCAACAATTATACCTGTCCTGAGAGCTGTTAATCTACGCTGCTCTCAAAGGCATCCATTACTGGAGACAAAAACGACAGTGTTCCCTGTTAATTTCTTCTAACAACTGACTTGTCTATCCATCGCTTCCTGCCCTCTGGACACAGAGAATAGGGTATTCCCAACTCTTTTCCTGCCATGTGAGTAGTTAAAAACGGGAACAGGTTGCTCAGAAAGCTGGTGGAATCTCCAGCCTTGGTGACGGTTAGAGCTTGACTGGACAAACCCTTGAGCAACCCGATACGGGTAACTCCGCTGTGAGCGAGGAGTTGGACTAGATGACCTTCAAAAGCCCCTTCCAACCTAAATTATACTGTTATTTATGGGCATCATGGGTCGGAGAGAAGGTATGACTCTTAGGTGTCTTGACTAATAAAACATTAGTCATTGTGTTACCTGACTTTTTTTTCCCCTCTCCAAGACAGGTAAAAAAAATGAGCCTTATGAAGCTACTGTACAACCTAAGTGGAGCTGAAAGGATTGTTGTGCCAGCTAAGTACTAAGCGGCACAGTGGAAAAATCATAGAATCACAGAATGGTTTGGGTTGGAAGGGACTGGACATGCAGCAGTTTGACACGCTCTTTGTACTAGTGAGCCCAGAGCTGGACACAGTACTTCAGAAACTGTAGAGAAAGAAACTGAACTTTGTTTGATACAATCTTCTCCTGACAAATCCATTCTGGCAGCTATATATCTTGTTATCTCCCAATGCTTACAATGATTTATTTGTTCCAAAATTTTTCAGAAAACGAGCACGCTTTTCAACTACAACTTTGTAGTTCCTCTACCATCATACGTCACTTCTTAAAGGCTGAAGTTATGTTTGCTTCTTCTAAACATTTAGTATTTAGAATACCTTCCCTAAATATCATACCTAATCCTTCCCCTCCGGTATCTCCCACCAGTGCTGACAACTCTTTCGTTCTTTTGATCAGAGTAGCTTTTTGGCACGCCACATTTGGGAAATCCACCTCATATACCACAGTGTGATGCAGAAGACCTATGTCCTTCAAACGGAAGTATAAGGAATCAAAGCCAGCACCTAAGGACACGATCTGCAGAGAAAGTATCAGAAAAAGTTATACTCAACTCCAGAAGCATCCCGAGCACCAAGGTGTGAAAAACATTCAATGACATCATCTGTAGAGTGACAAAATCAGGCAATCTTCTGCAAGAGGCAGAAGAATTTTGTGTAGGTACTGCCCCGTCCCAGATACTTCTGTCAAAGTGACAAATGGACAGCCACAGTAGTGCCAGTCAAATTCGCTGTGCCCTTCTGGCAAAGGATCAGGACAGATGCACTAATAAGCTACCGCAATGCCAAGATGCCAAAACGACTTTTCACACGCAAGGTGGAAACAGCCAATACACCCAGACAAAGAAAACGCACCTGTGTCCTAGGGCGGCTTTGGGTCTTCAGCAGGAAGTCTTGAACACAGTGACCTACAGCACGGGCACGGATGTAATAACCCCTGTGGAATGAAATACGGTTGTAATCACTGTCCAGGAGCCCCGTTTCTCCAGCACTGGCATCCTCCATTTCAAAAAACTGATTTTTTTTTTCTCTCTCAGCTTCTACCCACGTTTATAGACCTACACTGGGAGACGTCTAATGATTTTGTCATATCTACAGCTTGTTACTAAACGCAGATCTCTTGTTTTCAGTAAGTGTATTAACCAACAAGACTGGGGATAACCCAGAGAAACTGTGTAGATATCCCAGCTGAACCTGTGCAGCTTCGCATAAAACTCACTGGATGAAAAAGTACGAATCCAGACAGTTCGGATGATCCCCTACAACGTGGGTGGCCAATACCTGAGTTCCTGCCCCAAATCAGATGCCGTACCAATATCAAATTACTTACAAGGGGCTATTAGGTATAACAAAATGAATGTCAGTGTGTGCAAACGCAGTGAGAGGGGAAGAGAAGAGGTAAAAGCAGCAAGGTCAGGAAAGGAATTTCATTCTCTGGTTGTTGACTGAATGGAACTAAGTAAGTCTAACTCCTGGGAAGTGTTTACCATTTGCCTGGTCTGGCAGGGACTGGTGCCTCTTCTTCCTTGGCTTTCTCTTTGTTAGTTTCATGGTGCCCCCACCAGAATTACCAGTTCCTGTCACCCCCTTTAACAAGCACGTTGTCACCCCCACGCCTCACAGGGACTAAAGACTCCACCAGATACTCTAAGACATCCCGAAATTCAAGACGACAGGGTCGACAGTTGCCAATACATAACTCTTTCTATGAATTTAAGTTTGGCACGCCAGTGTCACGTGCCAAGTCAGCACAGGCTCAGCTTCCCGACCTGACGAGCAACACTCGTCTTCATAGGCCTGCAAGCTTCTGCTTGAATGCTGCTTGGGGGGTTCTTCCCTGAATGAAACTCCTTTGGCAATTCACAGCCACTTTAATTGCACTGAACTATTAGCCTCATATTGCGCAAACTCCGTTACTGTACCCGCACAGAACCCTCTACACACACACATTAAAACACTACGCTCGTGTCCTGCGAAGCTCCAGAGAAGACCCACTGGTCAGACCCCACTGATTCAGAAGATAATATCGTTTCCCTGAGCCACCAAATACCTTACCGAAATTGTAACGTCCTCGAGAATTAATGAGAAAACCACTGACGCGCTAACATTTTTGGTACACTAGTTTTCAAATCTTATCGAATACCGGAGATCGGAACCAGACCAGTGACGCGTTTTACTCGGGACGAAGCTTTCAATTTTTGCTCGTAAGCCACGTAAAATCATACTAACGCTGTAAAAAGGTGACATTAGTGACGGACAGTGCTCTGCCGGGTGCTACTCCGTCACTACGCCTACCTTCCTTAAAACGCATTTAAAACAGCCGTGCCTTAAGCAGCGGCGACAACGCAGGGGCCCGGGGAACGGCTCGGGCCCGGCCGCAGCCACCGGGCCCCGCGCAGCGCCCGCTCCTCACCGGTGGACGAGGGGGGCTCGCCGCCGCCGCCGCCCCACCAGGAGCCGCAGGAACCGGTCCTGGATGTAGCCCCGCGCCGCCGCCGAGCACTTGCTAACGGCGCTGCTGCCGCCGGTGCCCTGGACCTGCCGGGACAAGGACACGGCGCTGGCGCAGGGCTCCGCTGTTCCCGACAAGCGCCCGGGCCTACCAGGGCGGGACGGCGGGACCCGGCAGCGCCGAGGGGGTCCCGAGAAGAGGGAAGGGCAGCTCCCGCCGGCGCCGCCGAGCCCCCGTTCGCGTCCCAGCCTTCCCCCCCCGCCCCGCCTCGCCTCCGCCTCCCCCTTCCCCCGTCCCACGAAGCCTGGCCAGGACCCGCCACAGGGGCCGGGTCCCCGCGCGGTGGGATGGCGGCGCCGGGCGGAGGGGGTCACTCACGGCGGCGGGGTGCGGGCCGCCCGGCCGCCCGCGGCCCATCCCGCGCTCTCCGCGGCGCCGCAGGCGGTGAGGCGCTGGGCGCAGGAGGTGACGTCTCAGGGGCGGGGAGGTGCCAATGGAGGGCGCCCCCTGGCGGGCTCGCCGCGCCCACCCCCCAGTGGCGGTCCCGCCCCCGGGCGACGGGCCCGGACCGGCCGCCCCCGCGTGGGAGCCCGGTCCCGGGGTCCCGGCTGGGCCGCCCCGCTGCCAGCGCTGCCGCTGCCGCCGCACCCGGCGGAGCCGCGAGCGCAGTCCCGAACCCGGGTCCGCTAGCGAGGGAGGGCCGGGAGCACGTCGCCATGGCAACGGGCAGCCTCTGCGCGGTAAGCGGAGGGGCGGGGGGAGAAGGGCCGCGTCAGGAGCGGGGCGCGGGGCTGCCGGGGACGCGGTCCCCATCTCCCGGGACAGGGTGCGGAGCTGCCCGGGCAGGATGGACACCTCTGCGGCATGAGACCCCCCTGCAGTGCTGCCTCCAGCTCTGGGGCCTCAGCACAGGAGAGACACGGAGCTGCTGGAGCGGGGCCAGAGGAGGCCCCGGAGATGCTGGGAGGGCTGGAGCCCCTCTGCTGGGAGGACGGGCTGAGAGAGTTGGGGGGGTTCAGCCTGGAGAAGAGAAGGCTCCGCGGAGACCTTGGAGCCCCTTCCAGTCCCTCAAGGGGCTCCAGGAAAGCTGGGGAGGGACTCTGGATGCGGGAGGGGAGCCACGGGACGAGGGGGAAGGGTATTCCACTGCAAGAGGGGAGATTGTGCTGAGATCTCGGGCAGAAATTCTTGGCTGTGAGGGCGGTGAGCCCCTGGCCCAGGTTGCCCAGAGAAGCTGTGGCTGCCCCATCCCTGGAGGGGTTCAAGGCCAGGTTGGCCGGGGCTTGGAGCAAGCTGGGCTGGTGGGAGGTGTCCCTGCCCAGGGCAGGGGGTGGCACTGGGTGGCCTTTAAGGTCCCTTCCCACCCAAGCCATTCTGTGATTCTGTCAACCAGGACAGGGTGCCCATCTCCCAGGCAGGGTGTGGAGCTGCCTTGGGGAACGGTGCAGTCCCCTGGTGGGGTGCAGAGCCCAGCGGCGGTGAGCAGAGCTCTGCAGCAGGACCCACGGTGGTTCTGCCCATGCCCTGCTCCTGCTGCTGCGGTTGAGAGTAGAGCTGGCACTGGTGGCCTCATGCATTTTGGGAAAAACTGGCAGTGTTGAGGACGAACAGGCAGAGCCATGGGAGCATCTGTGGTAGAGGTGTTTCATGTTGTTTCTCTTTAGGATTTGTACTAGGGATTGTAGAGGAGCGGTGGTAGCCTGAGCTATGTAAGAGGTCACGAGTACTACGCTTACTGTCCCATTTAGTGTCTCTACACATCTTGCACTCCACAAATTAGTATATTGTGCATTAAATAAGTTACAATCTCAAAATGTCACTTTTATAGAGAATACTCAATATGCATATTTCTAACTGGGACCCGTAAAGCTCAATCCTTAGCCCAGTGCTAGCATTTTATCAACAACAACAAGAAAGTTTTTCTCTGAGGTGTATTTTATTAGTGTTGCCTTTTAGGTGATCGCTGGCATGCCTGAAGTAGCTAGTCCTAGCTGCGGCAGTTATGGCGCAGGATACAGTACGTTATGGTAGCTCCTGTATTTCTATTTGTGTTCTAGTTGTGCGCGCAATTTCTGCGGAGATCAAGGCTTCCTTTTCCTCCAGGCTCCCTTTTCCTAGCTCTTCATCAATTTGTTGATCTTGTCACATCTCTCAGGCCTGGAAATGTTTTAATTTAGTTACAGGTTAAGACTTAACAGGGAATGCTAGCCCGTCCTGCTGGCACTTCGGATCCTGCAGGATTTCCAATTATGCTAGCAGCCTGAGAATTATGATGGAACAAAACACGTGTCAGCAAGTTGGGGAGTGGCCACTGAACTCACTGCATCCAGCCATCCCAGGAAGTCCCTTCCAGTCCCACGTTTCTATACCCGTAACAATCTTCTGTGCAAGCTCTGTGACCTGACTCTGAAACACGATCCGGGCATCGTGGGTTTAACACAAGAACACAGACCCAAATAGCTGGTGGTTTTGGGGGAATCAGGGAGCTGGGAGATTAGTTTCCTGTCCTCAGCACCACGTGTGCTCTGGGGAGGGAGTCTTTCTGTCAGATTTCCTTGGTGAAGGATGAGAAGGTGGTGTGCAGCCATCCTTGGGTCTGTGTGCCCAAACCCTTGCTGTCACAGGTAGAAAATCCTGTAATCACTCGTCATTTTATCAGGCTCTAGTTTAGAAGCAAATGGGAATTTTGCTTCTATATCCTTCCTAGTTTGGAAGGACGTTTTGGAGCCTGATTGCTGTAATACCTAGAAGTCTCCTCCAGATTTCATGTTGCCTGTATTAATGGCCAATTTATATCCATTTATTCTTGATTCGCAGTTAGTCTTAATCTGAAATTGTTCCTTTACTTTTCTGGCACTGACTCCAAGTGTACACGCGGACAGATTTATCACCCCTTGGTCTGTGCTTTGCCAGACTAAGGCTGGCTAAGCAAGTTGTGCTAGTGGGAAGTAGAAAGCTTTTAAATACGTTTCTGGGGGGGGGGGGGGTGGATGCTGTGTGTGAAGAGTGTGCTGTCATAAACCTGTCACTTCCCCCTGGTTTGGACATCTTCAGGCTGACACAGGGAGGACGTGCCTCTTCCCTGGGGTGATGGCCAAGCTTCCCCTGCCCGCTTTCTCCTCCCACTCCTCTGAGGGTTCCCCCGGGGCTCTGTACCACATTCAAAGCTTGTGAGGAATGCACAACTCACCCCAAATAACAGAAAACACATAGCGGAGCAGCACAGGCATCTAGGGGCCCCATGCTGCTCCCACCCCCAGCCGGGCGGGCGGTCTGAGGAGAGGGGGGTACGTAATGAAAAGCATTTGCTGCAGCAGCTATCTATAGTCTTTTGTGTTTGGGAGTGGGCAAGGGACAGGCGTGTCCCTGTCTGCCTGACCTCACGGCTGACGTCAGAGAGCCCCAGATGAGGAACAGGGAGGGCTCCAGAGAGAGGAGCACAGCCAGGCTGCCCAGCATGGAAGGTGAGGCACCAGCACCGTTAAATGAGAGAAGAGATAAAACAGGAGGGATTGTGCCCACAGAAGTCCTCTGTATCCATAGTATCGAGACTCTGGCTCCAAACAAGGTGGGCCGAAGAAGTTTCGGTCTTTCTGTGGGCTGGCTCAGCAACACAAAATCTGTGCTTCTGATCTACAACAGGCATTTTCCCTTACCTGTTCTGCTTTCTTAAACACTTGGGTGCGTGCTGAAGGTTGTCAGCTGCAGCACGGTCTCTCTATCAGCGCCTGGGAAGCAGTTCTAGGAATGATAAGAAGGTCACAGATCTGTGTTGTGCTAAGCAGTAGGACTGTGCCTTAAAAATACTGCTAACCCAAAATATTTGGTTCTAACGCTACCGATATTGTCCTGTTGCTCCCAGTCATTGCAAGAGTGGAGGGCTAGTTTCATCTGCCAATCTAGGACAATGTGGTAAGAATTGGATCCAGGAGAACATATGGTATAAGTCTCAGATCTCCATCGTTTTATTGTAATGTAATACCACATAGAGGCCTCAATGACAAGGCAAGGCCTTGTCAGGCTAAGGCCAGTGCAGCAAAATGTAGAAGAACAGAACTTGTAAGTCTTATATGCACACGGAAGTCGTGAGCGTCCAACCTAAATACTTCAGAAAATCCATCTGTGCCATCAAAGAGGCTATCATTAACAAAACAAGATGCAATCACAGGATCACAGAATGGTTTGACTTGGAGGAGACCTTTAAAGATCACCTAGTCCACCATCCCTGCCATGACCATCTTTCACTGGATCAGGTTGCTTAAAGCCCCGTCCAAACACTTTAAACACAGTCACAGGAACCGACTTCCTAGTCGTTGGCAAGAATGTAAACATCTCAAGAAAAAAAATATTATCCATCACTTTTCAAGGAAGATATTGTGATTTTCTTATTCTTTGGTGTTCAGTGGAATCTTTTCTCCTTCAAAAAGAGTGATGGAAAGGACATTTAGAAGATATCCTTAGAGACTAATGGCAGTGATGTTGGAAGTAGAGTTCAGAAACAATCATCCTGTGTCTTATCACAGGAGCTAGGAAGTGCAGGAAACACCTGTGAGGACTTACCGGTTTTTTTACCGCCCTGTACAGACTGGGCAGTAGAGAAGGGGGAACTGAGGTAAGGATATGGCTAAAATACTGTCCTGGAGGGATAACATTTGCACTGGTATTACAATGGATTTAGATTTGTGAATCAGCAAGGAGGGTGAAAAGAACCAGCTGAGGAGATGTGAGGACAAAGAATGTTGAGGTGGGGTTTTGTTTTCCTTTTGTTTTTGTTTTGCAGAGATCTTGGACCAAAGGATCTTGGGGAATTACCGGTGCACTGATATTTATAGGATGAAAATGACATGTCTTGTGAAACCGTTGGACGCTTAATACAGTATCAGCCCTAAGCAAAATAGTGGAAGGGTTGATCGCACATTGTAAGAGGGAGTGATGATTGCCGTTAACTATGCAACCAATATACATTTCTGAGCGAGATAATTAAATGTCTGTTTGGAATACCACCAGTGGAGATATGTTGATATCCTAGGAGGTTTGCTTACCTGTTTTATTCCCACGTAATACTGTGGTCTTTTAAAATCTCCTCGTTAATAATTCAGAACTTCGTTAAATGATGTTGTCCATTCCACGTTTAAGGGCAAGAGCTTGACCTTAGGCACAGCTATGATCAACTCTTTCTGAAAAACTACCAGACCCTTCCGAAAAACGACTTGAAGTCTTCTCCTTGCAGATGGATGCTCATACGCTTCACATCAAGTGATACCGACTCCCACTCTGCCTTTCATCTGCTTGGTGGGAGGCACTCTTCATCTCGTACCCACCACAGAGTTCCTGTACTACCTGCTGCTTTCCGCATTTTAAGTAACACATTACCAAGTGTATCATCCGTTGCATTTACATTCAGTGATTCCCTACATTTTGTGAATAAACGTGAATTGGGGTAAAGCACCCGTGATACTTCTGATAAACTCATATGGCACTTTATGCTGTATTGCACTTATGTTTGTGCTGTTCAGAGATCTTATCATCTCAATTTGCTTTTTCTCTCTGAACAGGTCAAACTCCAGTTTGAGTTACTGTCCAGTGTGGATTTTTTTCAAAGCAATATGAGCAAGATAGGAGCCTTTAGCTTCCATTGAAAGAAGTTTCAAAAGTAACCTCTCTGCCTGTGTTTAGGGGACTGATGTACGGGGGTGCTTCTCCTCCAGCTGCTTTAATCAGCAGACTCCAGCCTCCCTCCTCAGACTTCCCTTTGTATTTTAGAGAAAAAGACCCTGCCTTGTTCTTCTATCCAAGTGCAACAATTATACACTGTCTGTTTCACAGTTTCTTTGGTGACTTGAAAGCCTTAAAAAACCTGGCTCTTATACTGTTTCCTCTTCAAATCTGTGTCTCAGTTCCCCATCTGTAAAATGAGGATAAGACCAAATTTCATTCCTTCAAGAGGGCAAGCATGAGGAAAAAAAAAAAAAGAATTTTGGCACATCACAGATAGATAAGGGATCTGTGTAAGGCATTTGTCAGCAGTATATTGAAGAGCTGATTAAACTGCGCAGCAATTCCTCAACTTTTGACTTAAACTCTGTTGGTGTATTTTACAATAGATGATTGTCAGCCAGCAGGGTTGTTTCTAGGAGAACCACAGAGCAGTTCACGGTTACAGATTGGTGGCTGTGTCCTGGCGAGCAGGAATAAAAGGATTTATTCCATTAGATAACCAATAGAATATGAGTTCTCAGATTGATGAAATAGCTAGACCAAAAGAGTGCATAAAAAGGACAACAGCATAGCATAGCATAGAATAGTTCAGTTGGAAAAGAGAGCCAGGGAGAATCTCCATCCCTTACTGGATGCTGGGGAGAAAGTTGCAACCAAGGACGAGGAGAAGGCTGAGATACTGAATGCCTTCTTTGCCTCCGCCTTCAATAGTAAGGCCAGCTATCCCCAGGGTGTTCGGCCTCCTGAGCTGGAAGGTAAGGATGGAGAGCAGAACAACCCACCCATAATCCAGGAGGAAGGAGTCGATGATCTGCTTCTGCACCTAGACGTACATAAGTCTATGGGGCCAGATGGGATTCACCCAAGAGTACTCAGGGAGCTGGCGGGAGAGCTCACCAAGCCTCTCTCCATCATTTATCAACAATCCTGGTCAACAGGGCAGGTACCAGATGACTGGAGGGTGGCTAATGTGACGCCCATCTACAAGAAGGGTCGGAAGGAGGATCCGGGGAACTAGAGGCCTGTGAGCCTGACGTCGGTACCAGGGAAGATCATGGAGAGGATCATCTTGAGTGAGCTCTCACGGCAAGTGCAGGGCAGCCACGGAATCAGGGCCAGCCAGCATGGCTTTAGGAAAGGGAGGTCCTGCTTAACCAACCTGATCTCTTTCTATGACCATGTGAGCCGCCTGCTGGATGCGGGGAAGGCTGTGGACGTTGTCTCTCTGGACTTTGGTAAGGCCTTTGACACCGTCCCCCAGAGCGTTCTCCTGGAGAAGCTGGCGAATCGTGGCATAGACAAGTGTACTCTTTGCTGGGTTAAAAACTGGCTGGATGGCCGTGCCCAGAGAGTTGTGATGGGGTGAAATCCTCTTGGCGGCTGGTCACCAGTGGTGTCCCTCAGGGCTCAGTTTTGGGGCCAGTTTTGTTTAAAATCTTTATCAATGATCTGGATGAGGGGATTGAGTGCACCCTCAGTAAGTTCGCAGATGACACCAAGCTAGGTGGGAGTGTTGATCTGCTTGAGGGAAGGAAGGCTCTACAGAGGGCCCTGGACAGGCTGGATGGATGGGCCAAGGCCAATTGGATGAGGTTTAATAAGGCCAAGGGCCGGGTCCTGCATTTTGGTCGCAACAACCCCAAGCAACGCCAGGGGCTTGGGGAAGAGTGGCTGGAAAGCTGCCCCGCAGAAAAGGACCTGGGGGTGCTGGTGGCCGGCCAGCTTAACATGAGCCAGCAGCGTGCCCAGGTGGCCAAGAAGGCCAACAGCATTCTGGCTTGTATGAGGAATAGCGTGGCCAGCAGGAGCAGGGAAGTGATGGTGCCTCTGTACTCGGCACTGGTGAGGCCTCACCTGGAGTACTGTGTTCAGTTCTGGGCCCCTCTGTACAAGAGGGACATTGAAGTGCTGGAGCATGTCCAGAGGAGAGCTACCAGGCTGGTGAGGGGTCTGGAGACCAGGTCATATGAGGAGAGGCTGAGGGAGCTGGGCATGTTTAGCTTGGAGAAGAGGAGGCTGAGGGGAGACCTCATTGCCCTCCACAAGTCCCTGAAAGGAGGTTGGAGAGAGGTGGGTGTTGGCCTCTTCTCCCAGGTGAATAATGACAGGACCAGAGGAAATGGTCTGAAGCTGCGGCAGGGGAGGTTTAGATTAGATATTAGGAAGAATTACTTCACTGCAAGAGTGGTCAGGCACTGGAACGGCCTGCCCAGGGAGGTGGTTGAGTCACCATCCCTGGAGGTGTTTAAGAAACGTCTAGATGTGGCACTTCAGGGCATGCTCTAGTGGCAGAGATTGTAGGTTGTTTGATTGGACTCGATGATCTTAAGGGTCCTTTCCAACCATGAAGATTCTGTGATTCTGTGTGAAGGGACCTACAACAAACATCTAGTCCAACTGAAAAGAAGGATAGGTATTATATATGTATACTTCATTAGTATAATGATTACTGGCGTAATCTCAGTGTTCTGGGATCAGCATTTCAAGCCCATTCTGGTTAAAAGTTGAAAGCAGTTCTGATTTGAGGTCTCTCCTATATTCAGAGATTGAAGACACAGAGTTTTAAATGGTTGTAAAATTAACCAGTATGGAACTACAACAGGCCTTGCAGAAAACAAAGTACAATCTGTATTTGGACTGTGAGTAAATTTTGTCAGGGTCCCAGGTACGTGATGCCTTCTGTGTTCTGCCGGCAGGTGACGTTATTTTTTATGAATTTTCCTGCTGTTTCAAGGATCAGCAGTATTATAGTGCCATGTTTGCCAGCAGACACAGTGCTGCTTTCCCCAAATTAGAATTCCCCATCTACATGATGTTAAAACCAGAGTTGCGTTCACCAGTTTCCTCCTAAGAGGCTCAGATGAACAGGACTAGCCAAGGGAAAGTATCTCTCTGGTGTCCTAACCCCGAGTTCTGCAACTTCCCATTCTCTCAGCTTCATCTTGCTGTTATCTCTGCTCCCAAGAACTCATAACCTAACACAGACATCTAACCAGTCTCCAGGAAGTCTCTGGTCCATGAATTTGGCCTTGTTTACAGCATCTGGGCCACGATGTCATCACTTTGGGGCCCCACACATAGATGGCAAGGGAGGAAACAATATAAATTATGCTGGCCCCTGCTTTCTTGTGGTGAGATCTGTACTTGCCAGAAACTTCTAGCCTTTGTTTTGGGCTGGGGATGGGTTTCATAATGGAGAGGGAGGCACCTTCTATTCTGAGTGGAGAAATCAGTACCAAGGAAGGTTTTAATTATCTCCCATCAGTGCCGAGCAGCCAGGCTGCCTGCAGTTGCAGGAGACGATGAACAGTGCAGTCGTGGTCCAGTCTATTACAGCAAGAAGGGGCTGCAGGAATGGAGCCCCTTATCACCCCACGGGAAAGGGGTTCTTGTTGGAGGGTGAGACCAATTCTTAGTAAGATCCAGGATGAAGCTCTTCCCAATAGAGGACTCCCTCTGCCAGACTCGGAGCAACAGAGTAAAGCAAACACCAATTAGAAATGGAAGCACAACAGGCTTTTCTCACCTTTGTCCCGTCTCTCAACTCTGCCTGAGAGGACATTGTACTATGGAGAATGGTACTCTGGGCTTGCCCTTCTAACCTGTCCCAAGGACTGACGTACAGCTTGGGCTACTGCTGTTCATAACCCGGCAGGGAATGTTGCAGATGCGTGGAAGATGTTCCTGTCTTCATTTTTATGCTTTGCCTTGCAACCATGCTCTTTTCCTCCAGGGCGGCCTGGTACAGTCCAGCGCTTTGGGGTCCTGCTGTGAAAATTATCTGCTCAGCATTTTTCAAATGCTTTGAGGGAGGGTTCTTGTTTATGTGCCATTCATACTTTTTTATTCCTCCTGTCTTGCTGATGCTAATTCTCCATCTCGTTAGCCTTATCTGTTAGTGGTTCACATTACCTTTGCTAGATCATTTCTCTGCCTTGTTTTTGCTTTCCCATTGTAAATATAAATCTAAATCCTGCATCCCTATTGCAAGAGCTCCTACTTCCTTCCCTCCCCCCTTAGTTTGATTAATATTTCCTTCCATCTTTTCTGCTTACTCAGCGGGTCGTGTTGCTGATTTTAACATCACCTTGCCTTCTCCTGCTGTTTCTGAAATGCCCTCTGTAAAAAATGCATCTGTCACTGGCATCTTCATGGCCTCCCTGTCTCTATGTCCCGAGGCCTTCAGAGACTTTGATGCCTTTATTTGTCATTTCTCAAGGTCTAAACTCCTGATGGATCATGTTGCTTGAATTGGGTCAGGTTGTGGGGGAATGCTGCCTCTTCCCCTACCCTGCTTCCTTCCCTCTTTTCCTCTTCAGAGCAGTGCTGGATTCAGCTTTTTTTGTGCTGCTGTCACCAGGTCCACCCCTCCAGCTTTTCTCTCTTCTTTCATTTTCTTGCTCTTTCTCTTCTTCTGCTCACAGTCATAGAATCATAGAATCATAGGGCTGGAAGGGACCTCTGGAGATCATCCCGTCCCACCCCCTGCCAGAGCAGGGTCACCCAGAGCAGGTGGCACAGGAACGCGTTCAGGTGGGTTTGGAATGTCTCCAGAGACGGAGACTCCACCACCTCTCTGGGCAGCCTGTGCCAGGGCTCTGCCACCCTCACAGGAAAGAAGTTCCTCCTCATGTTTAGGTGGAACTTCCTATGCTCAAGTTTGTGCCCGTTACCTCTTGTCCTGTTGCTGGGCACCACTGAAAAGAGCCTGGCCCCATCCTCCTGACACCCACCCTTTCCGTATTTCTAAGTGTTGATAAGGTCCCCCCTCAGTCGTCTTTTTTCCAGACTGAAGAGACCCAAGTCCCTCAGCCTTTCTTCATCAGAGAGCTGTTCCAGTCCCCTCATCACCCTGGTAGCCCTTTGCTGTCCCCTCTCCAGCAGTTCCCTGTCCTTCTGGAACCGGGGAGCCCAGAACTGGACACAGTACTCCAGACGCAGCCTCCCCAGGGCCGAGCAGAGGGGGAGGGTGACCTCCCTCCAACTGCTGGCCACACTCTTCTTGATGCCCCCCAGGATGCCATTGGCCTTCTTGGCCACAAGGGCCCATGGCTGGCTCATAGTCATCCTGTTGCCCACCAGGACTCCCAGGTCTCTTTCCACAGAGTTGCTCTCCAGCAGGTCAGCCCCCAACCTGGACTGGTGCAGGGGCTTATTGTTATAAGTCATCGCTCACACGTCTCCACTGGCTAATCCTCTTCATGCTCTGCTGTCCCCAACCCTTGATTCATTTTCCCCTTCTCTTCCATTAGAAGCTCAACCCTGAAAGTCCTCAGCCCATACACACTCCTGAGATCTCTTTCACCTCCTGCACGGGTATTAACAAACTCCCATAAACACTCTGAATTCTGCCACTTTACAGCTTTTCTTCCAACTATCATTTTGCCATCTTCCTAGTTTAAAATGGGAAGATTCAAAATTTTACTTACTCCCGCGTCCTCAATTTCAGGTCCCTTTAGCCTGTCTTGGCTCATTCCTCAAACTCTTTCTTCCTCCTGCTTTCAGTTCTTTCATTGTAAGAGCTCTTTGCTTCCTCCCACAGGAAAGGAAGAAGAAATAACCTTTCTCTTTACCTTGCTTTCATTCTTCTCCTCTTTCTTCTGCCCATCACAAATGCCGAAATTTCTTACCTACTTTATTCCGTCATTGTAATCACAGGTAACACGTTCTGAGGATTTCAAGTGCAATTTAGTTGACTCCTTCATTGTTTGCTCTAGAAGGGAAGATGAAGTTTGTAGGTGGTACTTTTACAGCAAAGAGTGGGTTTGCGGCACAGTGGGCTCTGGCCTTCAGCCTCCAAGGCTGTGAGTGAGACATAAAACCTGTGATGCACAAAATCCCACAGGCACAAAGCAAGTGCTGTGAGATGTGTTGATTTTCTGTAAATGACACATACTTTATATTTTGCTTCTTTATTTACTTGAGAAATAAATAATCAATAGTAAGCATAAAACAGAAGTCCTGTAGTTGTGTGTAATGTAGGTGCGGGATTACAGAATTACAGGGCTCCAAAAGCTGCATATTGTTCATTCTGCCCCATGGCTGTGGCAGAGGATGCTAAAGCCGCTGCACATCCCGGTGTTTCTTAGATGGGTGATGTTGGATTTGTTGTCTCTCTAAGTGCAGATTTGGGCACGGGATGGGACAGACCTGGAAAGTGCTAAGAAGAGTCTTTCGCCTTTGACAGTAATGAAACCAGAAATTTTTATTCTTATTCTCAATTAGAATAGAATAGTTCCACTTGGAAGCGACCTACAATGATCATTTAGTCCAAGTGCCTCACCACTCCAGGGCTGACCAAAAGTTAAAGCATTAAGGCATTAAGGGCACTATCCAAATGCCTCTCTAGGAAGCCTGTTCCAGAGTTTGACCACCCTTTCTGTAAAGAAATACTTCCCAATGTCCAGTCTAAACCTCCCCTGATGCAGCTTTGAACCATTCCCCTGTGTCCTGTCCCTGGATACCAGGGAGAAGAGCTCAGCACCTCCCTCTCCACGTCTCTCCTCAGGAAGCTGCGGAGAGCAATGAAGTTGCCCCTCGGTCTCTTATTCTCCAGACTAGACGAACCCGGAGTCCTCAGCTACTCCTCATCAGCTTTGATGCTCTCCTCTGGGCGTGTTCAACATCCTTATTAAATTGTGGGGCCCAAAACTGCACACAGTGAGGTGAGGCCGCACCATCACAGCAGGATAATCACCTCTCTTGACCTTCTGGTTATACAGTGTTTAATGCCCCCCAGGATGCGGTTTGCCCTCTTGGTGCCGGGGCTCACCGCTGACTCACGTTGAGCCTGCTGCCAACCAACACCCCAAGTCCCTTTCTGCAGGGCTGCTCTCCAGACACTCCGCTTGCATTTTACACTTGTGTCCGGCATTACTCCATCCCAGAGGCAGAATCCAGCTTTTGTTTTTGTTAAATTTCATGCCATTGATGATTGCCCAATGCTCTGGTCTATCTAGATCCCTCTGCAAGGCCTCATGTCTCTTGAGAGAGTCAACAGCACCTCCCAGTTTAGTATCATCAGCAAACTTGCTAATGATGCATTCAACTCCTGCATCCAGATCGTTGATAAATGTATTGAACAGCACTGGCCCTAGGACTGAGCCCTGAGGAACACCACTGGTGACCAGTTGCCAGCCAGATGTAGCCCCATTCACTGCAGGCCTTTGAGCCCGGCCGTCCAGCCAGTTCTTCACCCAGCGCACCGTGTCCTTGCTCATCTCCCAGCTGGACACCTTGACCAGAAGGATACTGTGAAGAACAGTAACAAAAACCATACTAAAATCCAAAGTCGTCTTGTCCAAGCCCCATGCTCACGCAGGATCAGCAAGCTATAGATCTTCTCGGTGAGCTTCTTTAGACTCATAGATGCAAATCAATTTGGCCTGTTGATTTAAAAAACATTTATTATTGCTAGCCTACGGTCTATTATCTTCTAATGTTTTCATGTTGTCTCTCACACAAACGAAAGAGAATTTTGACCAACTATTTACTATCTCCAGGTGGCAGACTGCCTTATTCTGGATTTCTTTTGTTCTTAGTTTACTTCAAAAATGAAAGCATGCCATTTTTATTAATTTTAGTGCTGTCAGGGTTTTTTTCTTCCTTTTTCCCCTGGCTTCAGTTTTACATGACCTAGGAATTATGTCACTTAGAAATTATCTATTTCCCCTTACCAAGTGCCTCCTTTTCTATTTGCAGGATACATAATTGGCACGCCAAAAGCAGACATGTTCCCATAATTAAAGCTTTTTTTTTTGCAATCCGTGGTAACGTAACACTGAATATTCTTATCCTTGAAAACCTCCAGTCCCTGAATCTTGTTGACCGTTTTGTTTCATTATGTCTTGCAATTAGAAGATCTACAGTCTAATTTCATGTGTAATCATGGATTTTATCTCCAGAACAGTAGGATTCCGATTAATCTGGGATACAGTTACTAGCATTCATAAATCATAAAACCACCAAAAGAGTACTGTGAATCAGTCTGTCATCTTGTAAAACACATGCCATAGAACTTCCCTGATTTATATTTTCCTTGACTTATTAATAAACGTTTGGGGAAAAAAAAAAACACCAACTCCCAAAAAAAACCCCAAAACAAAGCAAAACCACACACAAACACTTTTTGATTCAGGAGTTACCAGTGACCAGAAATTCACAACATCGTTAGTTAAATTGTTCATACTGTTAATTACTTGGGCTGTACAAAGTTTGTATCCTGCTTTGGAGCTGAATTGGTCTGTTCTATAAGATTCTACCCAGAATACTTTTTAAGAAATCTCTTAGTAAATATAGGTACTGCATTAGATATTTACCAAATGTTTCACCTCTAACATGGTCAAATTGGTTAAAAATTGCTTCCACTATCAATTGCTGCAGTTATTTATGCCGTTCTTTCCATTCTGGGATGCAGAGGCAATGTAAGAACCAAATTAAAATTAAATTGGAATTGTTTCCAGCTGAGAAATAAGGATTTCCATACCTTTATTACTGCTAGCACCTGTGCTTTTGACATCATGCTTCTCAGGCGTAGGAGAACTTTTGTAACTTCTTTTTATGCAACTTCTTTTTCATTTTTGTAACTTCTAAGTTTATCTCTATTATCTTTTTCAAGGGGTTATTCGTACAGGGCAGTCTGGTGCCTTAGCCTCAGGTCAACAGCAACGACGACGACAGCAAACCAACCGAAAAACCTGGCTGAAATGGTAGACTGTTAAAACACGGAATGGGAGGCAGAGCGCCCGAGTACTGTACTGCTGCGTTAGGGAGTGCTGTAGCTTCGGAGGGAATACCAGGAGACACCTGCGCCACCGTGCTAGTATCCACCAACAGTGAGAAAACTCGCGATGCTTGAGCGGGCAGTGCTGGCTGTAAGGCGGTGGTTTGTAAGTGCCGTGGTGATATTTCAGTGATTCTGCGTGTGAGATGAGGAGAAGGCTGGAAAATCAAGAAGGCATCATGTAGATAATTGGGATAATGGGATTTATGTGGGATGATCGTGTCTATTACCTGTCCTGTTGCTGCCGATATACCTGCAGAGGTCTCTCTTGTTGCACTTCACATCTCTTGCCAGATTTGACTCCAGGTGGGCTTTGTCTTTCTCTCCTCCCTATCTGCTTGCTTGGATAACATCTCTGTATTCCTCTTGGATTATCTGGCCCTTCTTCCATCTCACAGTGCCTCACAGTGGCCTGAGTGGTTTGTAGATATTTAAGAATCATTCGGTTGACTCATAAACCAAACTTACTTTCTTCCTTCTGGTAGCTTCCTTATGGCGCTTGAGGGTTATGTAAAGCAGAATCAACAAAGCGGTTGCTTAGAGCCTGGCTCTGCCGTCGGAGGAGCCACGCAGCTGTGATTTACCCTGGAGATCTGAGTAACTTTTTAAGGTGTGTGGTAGGCTTATATGTGCATTTGTAACCCATGGGATGTTTTTGGTTTGTGACTTGGATTAGAGCATTTGATGTAACCTAATGGTAACATCTTTGTCAAGTTATGTGCATCATAGCAGCTTAAACTGCAAGTTAATGATTTTTTTTTTTTCGGTTTTTAAAAATAATTTAAAGACGGTAAGTTTAGCGCACATACCGGTCTGTGCCTGGAACTCATAAGCGATGCTACAACACAAATAAATGACCAATATTCATGAGCTTGAGATCGTGTAACACATAAAGTTCCACCAGATGGAGCCGTGTCCCACCAGTTCGCTCCGTCCTTCCCGTGGCGGGGGCAGAGAGAGCGGGGGCATCTGTGTGTTTGTGGGTCATCCTCTATAGTTTAAGAGCCGCAGCTTCCTGCGTCTGTTTGTAGCAGGTATATTTTAGTGCCGTGCAGATCTGACATGTGCATGCAGCATATTTAGCACGGGCCGTTTGGTCAGGGTGCGCGTTCTTGCCAGTTTGCCTCCTGGCACGTACAGGAGTGTAGAGTATTTGTGGGATATCTTGGTGCATCGGTTGCAGATGATAAACCTAATTTGTCAAAGGCAAAAAGAAAGTCAGACTGTCTGCATTTCTCTCTTTCCTGTGAGGGCGGTGAGCCCCTGGCCCAGGTTGCCCAGAGAAGCTGTGGCTGCCCCATCCCTGGAGGGGTTCAAGGCCAGGTTGGCCGGGGCTTGGAGCAAGCTGGACTGGTGGGAGGTGTCCCTGCCCAGGGCAGGGGGTGGCACTGGGTGGCCTTTAAGGTCCCTTCCCACCCAAACCGTTCTATGATTCTTTGATTCTGTGATCCCACTTCAGAACCTGCCCCTCTGTAACAGACAGAGCTTGACCCCCAGCTCTTGAATGAGGGGAACTCAGGTACAGATGGGTGACTCCTGGATGGTCACATCGCCCCTGCAAACTCCTCCCAGCTCCCTGCTGCTGGGCAGAAGAGTCCAGTGGAGTCGACAGCATGTGGGTGAGACTTGACTCTGCTGATCTCAGAGCCTTTCCTTCCTGAACAAACATTTTCCATTCTGAAATAATCACCTCACTATATATAGAAAGCTCCTCCAAAGCAAAAGCCATGTTCTCTGGGAAGGAATATTCCTCAAATTGTTTTCTTCCTTTTACAAAACACCAGCAGGTCCTTTGCCATCAGGCTTGTATCTGTCTGTGAACACCATTGAGCGAAGGCACGTGTTCACCTCACATGAAAATAATTTGGATTCTCCCTGCAGCTCCTGTGCTCCCCACCCCCACCCCACGGGTACGAGACGATGTCTGTAATCACAATCCACGGTTATTTCGGAAACCACCTCCCCATCTCACTTCCTCCCAGCTGATTTTCAGGGGAACAGAAGGAGACTTGTTTGCTACCAGGGAGGAAGTCCAGGCCTTGGTGAGCAGCTTTCTAAGAGGCACCTATGAGAACGGTGCGCTTTAGTCGGCGTGTGCTTGCGGAGACTGCTGCCAAATGAGGTCACCCTCTGCAGAGACGTGGATGAAGAGACTCCAGAAGAGGAGGGTGGAAGAAGCCAGGACAGGAAGTAGAGCAGTCGGTAGCACAGGGCTCAGCCCAGTCAACTCCCCTCTCTGGAAATGTTGATTTCAGTTTTGTCTTGGCTCACAGATTAAAATGAATTAGACGGTTTCCTTCTCATCATTCTCTCGTTCCCTTTTCTCATCATAAAAATCATTCCTTGGTTTGACAAAGCTCAGCCATCTCTTTGGGAAGAGTTTACTAGGGCGAGCAGCACGCAGATTCAGAGGGCAGTTCAGGCACTGGGACAGTGTGACGCTGTCTGTGACTTCTGGGAATCACAGAACCTCAGGGAGAGACTCCTCTTTCAAACCCTGCAGCCTTTGCTGAGCCAACACATCTCTTGAGAAAGATCATAGAATCATAGAATCCCAGGTTGGAAGAGATCTCAAGAATCATCTGGTCCAACCTTCCTTGGCAAAAGCGTGGTCTAGACGAGGTGGCCCAGCACCCTGCCCGGCTGAAGGTGGACAACCCTGACTGCTAGGAATCTGTTATGCCTTTTTCTTCGTTATTCTAGTGATTGATTCCTCCTTCCATTGAACTGTTGCTCTTTGCTTTTCGTTTGTATAACTGCAGTTCCACCCCATTGCTCCTGTTCTGCCTTCATTTACTAGACTGAAACACACACAATTAAAAATTGTCTTTCTTACAGATCCTTAGAAATCACTTATTTTTTTAACCTTTCTGAAGCTCTCCATGTGGAAACTTGGTCTACGGATCTTGACTCATTCTTACGACTCTTCTCTGACTACTTTGAGTTTTCTACAGTCTTTATAAATATTGAACATTAAATTTACAGCACTAAAGCTGCAGTAATATGATTTCCCTATTGTTCTGTGTGCTTCTGTTTATTCCGTCCATACTTCCTTGCAGATTATTAGTCAAGATACTAAACAACATTGATAGAAATATTAAAATTATTGTTATTCCTTGGCAGGAAGATTATCCGCTTGGTAGGAATAATAGGCTGTATAGACAGAGACTGAGAAGCAACAGCCTATACAGGAGTTCTCCACGTTTACTTTATATTGACTTGTAGGCTGAATCTGAATCAGCTGAGGGCATGTCGTTGCAAAAACAAAATAACATCATCGGAGATGGTATAAACAGGAATACGACTTGCAGGATGCATGAAGTAACATTTCTGGCTCTGCTTTGCTGCGATAAGGCCCGTAGCCACACTACTACGTCCTTTCGTAGCGCACTTCAGAGAACGTAGGCAAATCTGAGAAAGCCCGGAGGAGATGATTAGAGGGTGAGAAAATACAATATGGAAAGATTAAATGCTCTGGGGCAGTTTAGCTTAAAGAAGAGTGAGACGATATGACAACCACCTTGGTTAGTAAAACACAGTTGCAAAGAGAACAATCTATTTCCAGCGTCCATGACAGTACAAGAAATAACGGGTTTAAATAATAGCAAAGGAAATTTATCACTGAATAGATTGACTGGTAGTTTATGAAGTCTTCATTAGGGGAGGAGTTTCAGAACTAGTTAGGTGCACATCTGCTGAGCATAACAGAGGCTTCTGGGTTCAACTGAACCCTCTTTGAGGTACGGGAATGAAGCTGTTGATAGCCCTAGATTTTTTTTTCTACTGTTTAAAATCTGCCTATGCTATGCTGTTTAGAAAGTACCTGCAAAGAATATAACTGCTGTCTCACTTGTAGCCTTGTCCTTCCATGCTCTTTGTTGTGTCTACCTACTTATCTTCACTTTGGATTATTTTGTCTTCTGGGCATGAATTATCTTATCGCTGCACTTGAAGTCTTAAGCTTTAGATGCTGCTATAACTTAAAATAATACCAAATGAGCTGTTTGAGAAGTCCCAAGATGAACTACAAGAGAGCCGCTAGTTGGGAATGCAAGAAACTGGCAACACAAAGAACAAGTCCAGGGCTGGGACAGGTGAAATGATGAGCAGTGGGACTCCCAGCCTGCAAGATGCATGGTATAATGTAAGTTCAAGACAAGGAGGTAGCAAGGAGCAACATTTTAACCCCAACTATTTCACAGGTTGCGCTGTGCTAGAGAATTTCTCTAAAAAAGGAGGCAAGGTTGACAATCAAGTGGAAGGGCATTTAGGACTGTGCTAGATAGAGCCCTGGAAAATAGGGTGTGGGAGTCCTTACCAGGCTAGCATGAGAAAGATGGGAAGCAAGGTGAGGTGATGGCTGGGCATCCTTACTTCAAGCATGATGTAGCGTGTGATATTAAGACCACCGCTCAATCCATCTACTTCCAGCACTGTCAGAACTTCACCAGATTTCCAAGACTGTAAACATTCTCATAAACGAATTAACAGAAGCCATGAACTCTAACTGCTCTAAAACCATCCATCATCTGCAGCCCAGGGAGAGGACCTTACCTTCAGGGCTCCAGGCTGCTCATGAACAAACCCTACGGCACAGAAACATCTTGTTGCAAGAACTTTATTTGACAGGAGCTTTGTGTCCATCCAGACAAGCAGGAGATGCAGTAGAACTCTTAGGCTGTAAGGTTCGAAGCTCTCCAGTCAGTTTATGGCCAGCAGGAGTTCACTGGCACCATTTCCATGTGACCAGGCTGTGAATATAGAGCTGCAACACCAAGGTCCCAGCTCTGTTTGCTGGGTGAAATGATCTTGCAACTCTTCCTTTGCATTTCATGGATTTCACGGGCATTCTAAATGGCAGAGGCAAACTTGTGATCTCACCCGAAAAACTTACTCCTGTCCTCTCACTTCCCTCCCCCCGCCCCGGCCGTGTGTATGTTCCTAGCAGGTGCCTGCCTTTCTTTATTTTTAACCTCCATTCTGAATGCAGGAAGCCTTTGCTTGCTGTGAACATCCGGGAATCAGAGCCCGAGCACATCCTAGAAGGATTTCCTGTGTGGGACTTTTGAGCCAGACTCCAGCCTGCAAGAGTGGAAGCTTCTGAGCGACTTAGTCCCGCTGGGCTACCTGCCAGATTGCTCCTGTTGGGCTCAGAAGCAAGATGCCATCTACCAGGAAGGTGCTAAACTGCCAGGACACTCCCCACTGGCTATGGATGAGGGTGGGAACATGCAAAGTCCATTCTGGGTGGGGATGTGCATGACTCCAGGATCAGGGTCGTTGAGGTAGCAGAATAGCAACGTGAAATAGCACAACATGCCGTTACACTGCAGTGTTTGCCTGTAGATCTGGGGAAACACAAATCAATGCAGAAAGCACGATTTCTGTGCTGCCTTCCAGCTATGTGTCGGTCACTACTGACTCCAGTTTGCCATGTTTCGCCGGCTCCTACGTTCTTTCAGTTTCTGAAGTTCACCAAAGCACTGATTGATCCAAAGAACGCAGTCACCTTCCAATTTTACACCCTTCTCCCTACTCTGGTCTCCTTATCATTAAGAATTCTGTCAAAGGACATGACACAGCTGGGAGCTTTGCAGTCCTGTCCCAACCTTTACTAGTACCAGTAACCTGCCCTGAATAGTTGAATAACTCTTGTTTCTGTGTCTTAGTTGCTCTTACTTATAGCTTCACTTACGTTTTTCTACCAGTCCACGTACAGCTCCAAAGATACTTCCATGTCAGACTGTCCAAGATCTCTCTGAATGTCCAAGCACATGGTATGGATCTGTTCTCCCCTCTCTTGCCGAGGGGCTCCAAGAATATATAGTAAATTAGAATTTACTAGGAGACCCAAAGGAATCCACTAATTTCCGTCTCTAAGTAGAGGCAGCGTTTGTGTACAAATTGCAAGCCCGAGAGGAGGGTTGTTTAATGATCTGGGGTAATGCCATGGGGCTGAAGGATAACAGACGTCACAGATACTGAAGAAAGGAGGAGTGAAGGGAATGACCTGGGACAGTGCAGGCTGCTTGCAGTAGCATAAAGGCTTCAAAGCAGATTTTAAAGGGAAACGATAGTTTGAAAACATGACAATAAATGGCAAACGTGATCGAACGCAGCAAGTTTGCCACGTCATGCTAGCCTAGCACATTAGACGACTTTCTTTAGAAGTGATTTTTTGAGGGCCAGGAAAAAAGGTTGATCGGGCGGATCTGAACTGCAGCGCTACAGTAACACCTGGGAAGTTATTTATTCAGATGAAGGAGACAGAAATTGATACAAAAGCTGTACAATGTGGAAGACTGGCAAAGAAAAGGATTACCAATAAATCAAACGCTTTATTCTTGAGGAAGTGCACGGTCTTTTCAAGGATCAGTTTTGGAGCTCATCTATTTGTGGGGGTTTTTTTCAGTAAAAATCTCAGGGGGAAAAAAAAAAAAAGTATACTGATAAGGTTGATCAGTGACACAAAGTAAAGAGGCATTGTGAGTATAGAGGGTGACCAGAACATCATAAAAGCAAAAAGTATTATTAACGAGTAGTGTAACAGAAATGGAATGAAATTTGTACATTTATAGTGGACAGTTCTTCGTGGTTAAAAGGGATGTCCAGAGATGCATGGTCCGTCCTTTCATTAGAAGACCGACTGTCAGCAATACTAGCTCAGATCAGCCTTGAAAACTTGCAAGGGGCCGAGATTCGCAGCCTCTGTGCGTAGCTTTTGTGGCGTCTGCACCAGGCTGCGTACCTGAGCCTTTTTCTCATCTGTTGTTACCAGTTTGCCAGTCGTGTTCATCGGGGGGGCTACGCTTTCTTTGACCTTCCTTTTCTGGCTGACATACCTAGAGAAACCCTGCTTGTTATTCTTTGCATCCCTTGCCAAGTTCAGCTCCAGCTGCACCTTGGCTTTCCTGACCCCATCCCTGCACAACCGGACAACGTCCCCGTGCTCTTGCCAGGATACCTGTCCCTGCTCCCGCGGCCTGTGCAGTTCCTTTTTGCCCTTTAGTTTGACCAGCACGTCTTTACTCAGCCATACCGGTCTCTTGCCTTCCTTTCCCGATTTCTTACACGCGGGGATTGAGAGCTCCTGCAATCTCTGGGAAGTGCCATTAAAGATCTGCCAGCTCTTTTAGCTTATTTCCAGTCATCAAGGACCTCTCCGAAGGCACAATTGTCTATATGGAATGGAGAGCAGCCTTGTGATCACAGCTTCGTCTTTCAGCACCATCAGCCCCATGTGTTGGATTAATATATCAAAAGCTAAAAGTAAACGCATTTGAACCAGTATCAATAAAGGCATCGCCACAAATACCAATATATTAGAAACCGTGGAGGGTATATGCCTAAATCACGTTGTGGATCTTGGTCTTAGCAATGTATTAGAAAACGTTTGGCCACAAGCTGGAAATGACCTTAGAAACCACAGGAGAGGAAAAATACCTGTGTGTGAGTCATGTGTAAGAGAGTAAGATGATGCAACTAAGAAAAAGCAAATGTCATCCCTAAGTACAGCAAGCAAGAGGTTTCCAGTAGAGAAAGGAAGCCTTCCCTTAAATGCTTTTCTACAAGGTGCAGCTGACATTTCTTCAGAACACAGTGGGAATTGTGATCTGCTGCATTAAAAAGACATTAATTTCAACTGGAAGACATGCGTATGGAAGAGCGACTGGGATAACAGCAATGGGTAGCTGATCACGAGGTCAGCGTACAAGCACACGGCTTGTTTCATTTAGAAGAGGAGCTGCCGAATGATAAATTTACTGCTGTTTCTGAAAATATCTGGGAGGGAATAAGGTAATGTATGAAAAAAAAACAATTTTAGACAAAAAATAAAGAGAAACAAAGACACGATAGCTAAATCCAGGCTGAAATATTGTTGTTAAAACTGGAGCAGATGCAAGATCACAAGGACCATCTCATTGGGAGTCAGCTCAAGAACCAGGCTCGGGTTCCAACGGTGTCTACGAGTGGGTGCCCAGGAAGGTGTGGAAGAACAGGAGAAGCGTACGCAATATTTCTCCTAAGTACAACTCCAGACCCAACTCTTTGTGACTCACATGAGTTCGTGAGCTGGAGGTGGTTTCCTCTGTTCAGGAACCCTCTTCTCTGAATTAATCCAAGCACCTCTTGGGCCAATTTCGAGCATCTACAGCATTTGACGGCAAGCAGTTCCCCAGGCCCACAGCCCATCACACGAAGTCCCGCCTTCTTTTATTTGTTTTGATCTTGGCTTCTGTCAGCCTCATCTCATGCCTCTTTTATATTGGAAGATACAGTGAATAAAATCAGCTCCACAAAGCTGAACGATATCACCCTCCACAGACCACTCATGATTTCGTTGTCCTCTTCCCCATTTCCCCCATTTCCCTCCTTTCCAGAATGGAGACTAAATTGTTCCGTGCACCGAAGCTGATCTGGACGTTTATCATCCTCATTCCCCGCTTCTGAACTTTTTTCCTGCCTTCCTGTGACCTTCTGAAAATAGATGTAGGAGGAAATAAACTGGATATATTAAAGCTTGGTGAATTTATGATAAGAATTGTAAGATGTGCTGTTCAGGGTCAAAAGGATTTGGTTTCCCCAGGGTACCTTTAGATCAGTAACAGCAGTCCAGACTTACTTTTTATTCCTAAATACAGCTCAGCCTAAGTGGTATCCGGGAAGGGATGCAGACACGCAAATCTGGAAGGGTTCCTTCTCTTTGAAATTAGTCTGGTGGTCCATATTCTCTATTTGAATTGATTGTCACCAATGGAAGAACCAAGGCATTTTCCTGATGAAGCGGACTGAGCTGTGGCACGTGATCTTCGCAATGGACCATCACAGCCGGTAGTCAACGGCAGTTTCATAAAAGAAGACGCAGTGGTGATTATTGTCCTGGAGGCTGAGTGGCTCCCAACGGACACCCCAACGCTGCTGTGACCTGACCTGTCTGGAGCAGAGAAAGCCAGCCTGAGTGGCCAAGCTGAGCCAGGGAGGCAAAGTAGAGAGTCACTCTGACCAGAGTCTTGCCTTGTCTCTTGGTATAGACTGATGGAGCCCAAATCACTTGTGGGCAGGCGCTACAGATGGCTACAGAAGGCGCTACCCTCCAGCCTGGACACGAGAAGCCCTGATGTGAGTCAAGGTGTTGGCAGGCTACAGTACTCGGACTCTGGGGTCTGTGCTTAGGAGGGAACTGTGGTAGAGAGAGAGCATGGGCTGTGCCTCTGCCATCGTGTCCCCACATGCCCCCAGTGTCACCCACGGCCCCCCTCCATCTCCTGCCCAGCCCTCTCCTCGCCCTGTCCCATCCCACCGCCGCTCTGCCTCTTGCTCCTGCCCGACCCCTTCCCACTTCCCCGGGCTGCCGGCGCCCATCGCTTCCTCTCCACCCCTCTTTACCCCCGTTCCTGCCCTCCCTGCCCCTCCGTGCCCTCCTTCTGCCCGACGCCGCTCCCTCGCTCCTTCGTGTCCCGCCGCGCCGTCCCGTCGCCCCGGACCCCCGCTCGGGGCCGCGCTGCCGGCGCGCTGCGGTGGCGGGGCGGGGATGGGGGCGGCGGGGGGAGCGGGGGGCTGAGGGCGGCGCTGGGTCGGGTTTCAGCAGGAGCCTCCGCGCCGAGCCAGCGCCGACCCGCCGCCTGCCGCCGAGCGCTCCGCGGGGCGACCGCGGCACCGGGGCGGCCGCGGCACCGGGAGGCCGGCGCACCGCACAACACCGGGCGGCCGCGGCGGAGGGGAGCACCGGAACGCGGGGGGTCCCGGGGAGGCCAGCGGTTCTGAAGCGACGGTGGCGCCGGAGCACCGGGGGACCGGAGCGGCTGCGGGACGCCTTGGCGGGGCCGGACCCTGCGGGATGTGAGCGCGGGACGCACGGTGTAAGTGCCAGCGCCGGGCACCGACCCGCTGCTGCCGCCCGCCGCCCGCCGCCCTCGCCCGCCGCTCCGCACCGCCGCACGGCGGGCCGGGCCGGGCCGGGCCGGGCGGGACCGGGACCGGGACCGGGACCGGGCGCTTTGTTCTGCCTCCGCTGCGCAGACAATAGGGCGGGGGGAGCGCGGGGGGGGGGCGCGCCCGCGGCGGCGCAGCACCGCGGATCCGCCGCCGGACCGGCCTCGCCCGCGGCGCGACGGTTCGGGGCTGGGGCTGGCAGCGGCGAGCGGGACGGGACGGGACGGGACGGGGTGGGCGCGGGACCGGGACCGGGAGCCGCCGCGGGGCGGGCGCTCGGCGGGGGCGGCGAAGCAGCCGCGGAGGCGCCGGGCGGGGGCTGCGGGCCCCAGCGGAGCGGAGAGCGGGGGTGCCGGGGCTCAGGCGCCGGGGGGAGTGCGCCCTGCGGGACGCCCGGGGGGTGCACTGCGGCGGGGAGCACCCGCAAGCGCTGGCCCCGGGGACCGGGAAGCCCCAGGCGAGGCGGGGAGCCCCAGGAGCCGCGGGGGGGCCGGGCTGCCCGGGAGCTCTGAGGGAGGGAGAGCCCTGACAGCCCGGGGACAGCCGCGGGGAGGGTCAGAGAAGGCCCTGCAGCACCCCTGCGAGGGGCACGCAGCGCGGCAGGGGCCAGGCGGCGGAGGGCTGGGATGGTGGGAAGTGGCTAATGCGTGAGGAAATTTTATTAGAGCTTCCTTTGTGGGCGAAGTGTTTGCAGAGACAGGACAGCCTGCAGGAAGCCCTGGAGTGGCACAGAAATGGGATGCACAGGGATGCTAGGGGAGCTTGAGTGCGTCCTGCTGAGAGGGTGGCCGGCCCCCAGCGCTGGTCAGGGCGCAGAGCGGGTGTCAGAGGGAGGTGAGGCTGCGTGCCTGGCTGGGGGTGAGCCATAGGGTGCTGGTGTGAAGGGCGGGCTGGGAGGCGGTGGAGATGGCACGGAGATGCCTGTAGGCAGTGGCAGACTCAGTAGAGGTTGAAAGTGGGTTGTTAGCCTAAGGCGGCGCTGCGGGCAAGCCTGGGCTGCGTCTAGCTCTGAGGGCAGATAATCCAAAACTCTTGAGAGATACGTGTAAATGTAGAAGAGAAAAGCGTGTTCCAGGTCAGTGACTGGTGCTCAGCAAAGATAAGTGGGCTTCTGACTCCTTTCCTCGTCTGGACTGGAGTCTCAAAAACATCATTACATGAGTCACGGCCTCTCATGTGAGACTTTGGGTATGGCATCAGCAGCATCTGCAGCTTTGATGGAGCTTTTGCACAGCAAGCACTCTGACATCTGTTTGTGGCATGCACAGTGGGTGCCGTCTTTCCAGCTTCTCTGCTGGGGCCACTGCGGGCCTGCTGCCCCTTCCTCGCGGCTGACATGAGATGCGAGGAGGTGCCACTGTCAGGCAGGCAGCGATGCGTGCGGTGGTCCCTCTGTAATTCCGTATCTTTTTTTACTGAGCGTAGGCTGGGCTCTCCTGGTGCCCTGGCCTGTCAGCCCTAGGCTTAGAGATGCTTACGTATCTTGCAGCGCACTCCATTTTAGCTACCCTTCCTGTCAACCTTCTTACTATGGCTCTGGACCTCCAGACGTCTCTCTGGACAGATTCTCCTGCTGGCAGTTTTCTTCAGAGGCGTCTGCTGCCATTTCTTACTCGGGAACTCGGTGCCCGATGGTGGGAGGGACAGAGGGAGCAAGGGCAGCCTGGCTCACGTTACACGGCCTGGGCCTGGACCAGTCAAGCCAGCCCCCAGCGCTGAGCTATCTGCTAATTGGAAGCAGCTGTTCAGATTTGGTGACTCTGCATCCACTGAGGTCACCGCTGTCTTCCTCTGTGACCCAAGCCCAGAAACTTCACAGGAACAGGGGGCTGCTAGTACCATGGATGGTCGTCTGCCCATCCTGGACTGGGGCAACCTGGCAGTTGCATCTCGTACCCAAGAGGCAGCTCAGCTCTGAAACTGCCCGCTTGTATCCAGGGAGGCTGGAAAGGGAGAAGTTTGCACAGACTTTCATCATCAGTTGCCCACGCCAAGGACCCTAATTTCTGTTCCCTGGTTGCCCCAGTGCTCTCAGCTGCTCTTCACACTCCCCAGATTCGCTTTTCAAGTTTCTCTCCTCCCCACCAGCTGCCCACAAAGCCTTGCTGCGCTCCCTTCTGCTTCTCAAGAGCCACATCACTAATCAAACCAGGTGTTTTTTTCCCCATATTTGCGCCCTGATCTGTTCCAGGCGCTACCCAAGACCTTTCAGCTTCGTCCTGTCCTCAGCCGCTGAGGTTGCCCCAGGGAGCCTTGTCCCTCTGCCTGTTTTTCTCCTCTCCTTTTTATTTAGTTTTTGTCTAACCTACTTCCAAGGCTTTAAACCCTCTGCCCTGTTACCTTCCCCTGACCTGAGCAGCTGGGTCACAGTTAGGATGGTGCGGTTTCATCACAGAAGCAAACTTGGAGCTCATTCCCCCCCCACTGCATGTTCTGGGTGTATGCAGTCACCCCCCCAGCTGGGGGTCTGTAACGAGCCCCAACAGAGGCAGATAGACCTGTCTAGGACCACTGAGCCAGGAGCCCGCAGGGATAAAAGTAACTTCTTTTGACTTCCCCCCAAAAGATAATGAGGATGGCTCAGTGCAAGCAGACTGTATGGATTTACTTGCCATAGACCTCACACACTGGATGCCCATTGAAGTAAACAAAACACTTCTTTAAACACTTTTAATATTTTTCTTTCTGTCACTAACCCAGGATTTCCACAGGGAAAACCAATCCACGCAGTTGACCCAATGTGGGAAAGAGGACCCGGGAATAATCACCCTGCGTCCCCTGGAAGGGGTTAACGCTGCTGTAAGGTTCTTTAGATGAAGGGCCGACATTCTTAGTCCCCAAAGTAGGCAGTGTCAGCCACCTCCGTGTCCCCCAAGACAGGAGGTTCTTGCCGTCCTGTGTCTGACATGAGCGGCTCCTGAGTGTGGTTATGGGACCAGCAGCAAATGCTTTCAAGAGAGTCCAAGTGTGAGCTCATGCTGCCGCCATCCCTGCAGACCACTAAGCCTCGTTTACTGGGGGCTGAAAGCAGCACTGGGGCTGGTGTTCTTCGCAAGCTCCTTGACTGCTGAGTTTCACTGACTGTTCACGAGGAGGGTGGGCAGAGCCCCGGAGGGGGGGGGACTGACAGCCTTTGGGCGCCGGGAGCGTGTCCAGCGTGTCCAGCAGTGGTGTTGCTGCAGGGAGCTGCTCCTCCCTGCTCGTCCCTCCCCCACTGCTGCAGTGAAATGAAGCTACGGCAGGGGGAAATGGAGTGAAGGAGCCAGAATGAGCAAGGAGCAGTGAGAAGGAGACAAAGGAGGAGAGCGAGCAGTGGAGGGTGTGGGACCGGGAAGGAGCCAGAGAGCAGCTGGCAGTTCAGAGGGAGTTGCTGCGTTCCTACTGTACTGCCACCACCCTCCATGGTACCAGCTTGGGGCATCCACAGATCTCTGTGCCAGGCCAAACAATGGGCCCTGTCTGATTTTATCCTGGGCCTTCCCAGCTGTGGGTACATCCTTTGCAATGCAGCCGTTCTGATTTATTGTTCACTGGATGTGAGCCTGCTCCAGTTCTGTTGCTCCCTCCCAGGGACACCAGATTTGCACTTCATGGGTTTTTTGGCACCTATACCCCTGTGGTCCTGAGAGGCACGCTGCTGGGGGCAGGGCGTGGGGGGGACCTCAACACCGTCGCTTGTTGAGCTCCCAATTTTAGACCAGCTTTTGTCAGGGTGGAGAGGTGCTAGGCTGCTGTTTTGTCCAAAAATCTCCCTCTTCTTGCAGCCAGCCTCTCTCAGCCTCCCAGGAAGCATTCGGCTGTTAAAGGCGCAGGAACGCTCTGCTCGAGGGCAGCTGGCTCCAGGAGGGCGGCTGGTTGGGAAGAACGCTTGACTGTGTAGGCAGCAGCCTGTGTGACAGGGTACTGGCTGCTGACCTGAGCGCGGTCAGGTGTGACCTGCTTGGCTAACTTCAGATGCTGTCCCAGGCCTTCATTCTGGCCACCCTCTGCTCTGACGCGTTTTCACCTTCACTCCTTGTGAGGGATGGGTGATACAGAGCAATTGGGCAGCCGGTACTTGGCAAGCCTTCCCTCTCCGTGGTTTTTTTTTCTGTCTTTCTTTTGCTGTTCCCTCTTAACCAGCGTTCTCTCTTCTGCATTCCATGCAGGATTAAAGCACACACTGCAAAGGAGATCGAGCCGCCCTCTGCTCTGCAAGTCACTAGCGATGGAGCAGATGAAGGGGTCGGCCGTGCTTCTGCTGGAGCTGCTAATTCTTGGGGGCCTGAGAGCAGGGAAGGGCTCTGCTGTCCTGGGCACCCTGGACCTACAAATAGATGAGGAGCAGCCAGCTGGCACCATCATCGGGGACATCAGTGCTGGCCTCCCCCCTGGAACTAGTGCCTACATGTATTTCATCTCAGCACAGGAGGGCAGCGGTGTTACCACCGACTTGGGGATAGATGAGAACACCGGTATCATCAAAACAGCTCGTGTCCTGGACCGAGAGACTCGGGACCGCTACAGCTTCATTGCTGTAACCCCGGAAGGCATCACAGTAGAAGTGAACATCCAAGTGAATGACATCAATGACCATGCTCCAGCCTTTCCCAAACAACACAGCACCTTACAGATCCCAGAGCACACACCCATCGGCAGCAGATTTCCCTTGGACCCAGCCTTTGATGCTGACAGTGGCCTGCTTAATACTCAAGGCTATGTGATTAAGGGGGAGAATGTGGGGCAGGCCTTCCGCCTGGAAACGCGTCGGGGACCCAATGGGGTCCTGTATTTGGACCTGGTGGTCAGCAACGTCTTGGATCGGGAGAACCGTTCATCATACTCACTGCTGTTGGAAGCCTATGATGGTGGCTCTCCTCCCCGGAGTACCCAGATGACACTGGATGTGTCCATCCAGGACATCAATGACAACGCTCCTAGTTTCAACCAGAGCCGCTATCACACTCTCATCTCAGAGAATCTGAAACCTGGCAGCAGCATCCTGCAGGTCTTTGCCTCTGACGCAGATGAAGGTGACAATGGGGATGTGATTTATGAGATCAACCGGCGGCAGAGCGATCCTGACCAGTACTTCACCATCGACTCCCGGACTGGAGTCATCAAGCTCAACAAGGGTCTGGACTATGAAGTAAGGAAGGTGCATGAGCTGGTGGTGCAGGCAAGGGATAAGGCTGTCCATCCTGAGGTCACCACAGCCTTTGTCACTATTCATGTGCGTGACTACAATGACAACCAGCCCACCATGACTATCATCTTCCTGAGTGAAGATGGCTCCCCTCAGATCTCTGAGGGAGCTCAGCCCGGCCAGTATGTGGCACGCATCTCTGTTTCCGACCCAGACTATGGCGAGTACTCCAATGTCAATGTCACACTGGAGGGAGGAGATGGCAAGTTTGCCCTCACTACCAAGGACAACATCATCTACCTGATCTGTGTGGACCAGCTTCTGGATAGGGAAGAAAGAGACTCCTACGATTTGCGAGTGACAGCTACTGACTCAGGAACACCCCCACTCCGGGCAGAATCAGCCTTTGTGCTGCAAGTGGTGGATATCAATGACAACCCTCCACTCTTCGACCAGCAGGAGTACAAACAAAGCATCCCTGAGGTGGTGTACCCAGGCAGCTTTGTCCTGCAGGTGACAGCTCGTGATAAGGACCAGGGTCCCAATGGGGAGGTGCGGTACAGTATCGTGCATGGCCGTGACACCCACTCCAGCTGGTTTGCCATTGACCCTGCCACAGGTATCATCACCACCGCCGCCCCCCTGGATTACGAGAAGGATCCTCAGCCTCAGCTGACTGTGCTGGCCACAGACAGGGGCACCCCGGCCCTCTCCTCTTCAGCTGTGGTACATGTGTCCCTGCAGGACGTCAATGACAATGAGCCAGTGTTCAGGAGTAATTTCTACAATGTTTCCCTGAAGGAGAACACCCCTGTTGGGACCTGCTTCTTACAGGTGGGTACAACTGTCAGGAGCTGAGCTTGGGGAGGGCACGGCCAGGGCTATGAGAGGCTTGGGATGGGAGTTCTGCCTCTGAAGGCTCTTTGGGGCGGTTGTCATGGCTTGGATGGGCAACGGTTGCAGCAGGAATGCTAGAACGGAGACCCCCGTGCGCAGTGTGGGTTGTAAACGGGGCAGAGCACTGGGTGGTATCGCTGATACTGTGGGCACACCTCGAGGATGTCCTTTGTGCAAAGCGCGGTGCTGAGCTCAGCTAAGATCGGGGCCCACTGTGCCGGTCCTCGCTTGCGCAAGCGTGGAGGTGCCTTGCAGGCCAGGACACTCCAAATGGTGCTCAGGAACATGGGTAAGACCTCTAGGAAGCTGCTTGTAGCCAAGCTGCTAGCTTCTCTCTTGCCCAGTGAAGTCCTTAGCCTAAGTTCATCAGTGTTTGTAAGGCTGGTTGTGAACATTAGCATTAATTATGCACAACTGTTCATCGTGTGAATGGCACCTGTGGGCTTTGAGCTGAGACCTGTGCTGTATCAGCCTTCATGTAGAGAGAGGTCGCAGGTAAGGCTGGGAGAGGTGCTGCCCTTCTGGCAGGTCCTGCGGCCCTCGAGATGTGCCAGTGATGCCATTTGTGTTTTGTATGTTTTGTGTTCCCTGCTTTTGCCGTTTCGATTGCAGCCCAGGCCCCGGAGCCCTGGTTGCTGGAGACAGGCGATGCAGCCCTTCTGAGTCAGGATGGGGGGGACGTGGGGCTTGGGGCTGACAGTGGGGACCTGCCGTGGTGGTGCCAACCAAGGCAGCGTCCAGATTGTCTGTGAAGCTTGGGGCGCTTCTTTGCTGGAGTCGTGGGGCGCTGGGATGTCCGTCTGGGGCCGTGAGGGGCTCTGGGGCCAGGTGGTGAGCAGTGTGCATGGGGCCAGCAGAAATTCTGGACCCATGAGAAGGTCCTGCCACCTGGCCAGGGAAGAAGGCCTCTAGGTGGGCCTGGAGGAGAAAGTTGAGCCGGCGAGAAAACCCAGTGTACGGCCGTGCTTTGTGCGCACTGCTGGGGCGTGGGGGCTGTGAGCGCGTGGGCTGGTGAGTGTGGGCCGCGTAGGGTGCGGGAACGAGGGGACGGAGGGTATGGGAGGGGAGCGCTGGAGGGGGGCTTGTGGGGCGGGTGAGTGCAGGGGACGGGGGGCAGGAGCATGGGGGAGAGTGCGTGGGTGAGGGGAATTGGGTGGGAGCAAAGGCCGGGTGTAGAATAGAGAAGGGACATGGGGCAGGGGCAGGTTGAGGATGGGGCAGACCTAGGTGGGGGTAGGGGATCATTCAGGGTGGGACTGTGGGGGGGGGAAGTCTAGGCAGAATAAGTGGGTGGGAGATGAGGAGGAACATTTGGGTGGGAGAGGATTTGGGTTTGATCCGCGCAGGCCAGCTCTCCGCGCTGTCCCAGGTGAGCGGGGATGGGGACAGGGACTGGACCAGGGCTGGGGACAGAGATGGGGAAGGGGTCAAGAGTGGGCTTCAGGGAGAGGGTGGCAGTGGAGGAGCCGTGTGTCCCTGGGCGAGCGTGGAGGCCCCAGGCGTGTGCAGGGATGTCTCGGCTGCAGCAGCCCCCGAAGGGAGGCCCCCCTCTCTCTCCTTCTCCGTGCCTTCCTGCTCAGTGCCGCTTGCCGTGTGGGAAGGCGTTCTGGAAATGCAATCGGAGATGGCGGCTGGGCTCCTGACTGCGAGCGCGGGGACAGGCGGGAGGGAGAGCAGGATGTGTGGAGTAGCTGGGGCGGTGCAGGGCCATGGGGATGGCGCAGAGAAGCTGGTCCAGCGATGGCTGCCTGGGATGGTGAGGCCGGTGTAGCGCAGGGGCCAGCCCAGCTCCGCGCTGCGCAGGGGAAGGTGCTGGCCCAGCGGCCGGCAGCGACTGAGGGTTTGGCCAGATTTCGATGGTCTTGGCTCGGCCCTCGTGTTTCGTTTGGAAACGGCGCGTCTGGGCTGAGCACAGGTAACTCCCGCGTGGCCTCGGCACAAAGCAAACAGCTCACACATCTGCTGCTGCTTCCTCTGAGCCGGGAAACGTGAGAGGATGGGAAAGGAGGCTGGCCAGGCTGCCGGCTCGGCACCGGGCCGCAGCGGGAGCGAGCCAGGTCGGGGAGCCGGGTAGAGCCGGGGCAGGGAGCCCAGGTCCCAGAGCACAGCTGCCGGCATGGCCACCCCTCAGACACGGCACTCCTGTTGCCCCAAACAGGAGGGCTTCAGAGGTGCTGTCAGGGTCTGTGGTGGCCAGCAGCCATCACCGTGTCCCACGGGGTCACCCATGTCAGGTGCGTGTGCAGTCGCTCCTACTTGACTCCATCTGTCCGTGGCTTCTAAGCATCAGGGCTCGTCCTGCCCTGGGAGGTTGAAGGGTCTCTGTCAAGGTCTGGATTTGGTCCAGACTCACATAACTGCCAGCGTGCTGTGCAGGACACAGGGCAGCCTCCAAGGTCAGCACAGAAGGGAATGGGTTCACTTCTCCATCTGTCATGTTTCCAAGCGAGAAACCCTGGGAGGACCAGGTCTAATTTCAAATGGTAACATCCGCTCTCCATGGGCAGGACAGAACAATGGGGAAGGGGGCAATGCATGTGAGTGACCAGAAGAGACTTGAAGAACGGCAGCGGGTCTCCTGCTCCCTTGCACACACCGTCCTCTCCGCCAGGTCGGTCTTTGTGTTTGGTGTACGAACAGAGACAAGCAGAGCAGGTTGCTGGCCTGAGCTCCCAAGAAAGAAAAAGGATCTCGTAACATCTTCTTCATTTATTACACACGTTTATCATGGTCCAGGTCCCACAGTAGCAGACACTGCACAAGCACTAAGCAAAGGAAATAGCAAACTCACAGTTCAAGCCTGAGATGAGAGAGAAACACCAGTGGAGAAGGAACCCCGGGGAATCAGTGAACACAACGCTGAGGGGTAGTCACTGACTGCTTGTCTCTGTTGCTCTCTGTGGCCATGAGTTGATAATAAAGAAGCTTTAGGGCTCATCGGGCTACATTCAAATGCTGTGGTTACATGATGTGAAGCACTGTTTGGTATAAATTCACCCTGCTGTCTTAAATTTGTTTTAAACATTTGACTTTGTACCAGCAAGCTGCAAGCATGGTCAGATATTGTCTTTCTGGGCCTTTCTAACTTTTCATGCTAAATCAAGTATTGTCTGTCCTCTGGCAGCCAGCGTAAAGCGCAGAGAGCTGTGTAAACCCCATGTTGTGAGCACGGGCTGATTTGACAGAAATGTGAATGAAATGAGATGGTGGATTATTGATTCTTGCGTGGATCCAACATCAGTGGGTTTGGATTCAGGGTTTACATATTTTCTTTGCATCCATACGTACGATTGTTGGGGAACAAGAACATCAGAAATCAAGAGCTGACCAGTAACACACCTAACGTACACTCTTACCTTGCAGTTTTGAGGACAAGTCTGATGAGTTTTGGAGTTTGAGTGCTGATTTGTGATTTGGTGGCCCTGGCGGTGGGCAGCCTCTTGGGCTGTGCCCCAGATACAAAGACCTGCGTGAAGCGCTGTAGGCTAGGCCAGGCCACATCTGCTGTGTTTCTGCAAGAGAGCCTTGACGGATGATCCTGGTGCGTCGGTTGTGCTACTGAAGGGGGCTGCTGTGAGAGGACACGGGGAGTAGCCGTGCATGGGGACTGGAACAGCAAGAGGACTAATGCTCACCGACTTTGCTGCCAAAGAGAGTGGCGGGAGGTGGGGAGGACATGACTACATGCATTCGTTTTCTTGGGGCAAGGGATTTAGCATTAACCTATTTTCAGACCTTTGCACGACATAAAACAGGCCTCCCCCCTCCTCAGAAAGAAGAAGTGGAGCTTCCTGAGGCAAGATGGGGAGACGCCTGTGAGCTTGCAGTGAGGGGAGGGAGTGCATCATGCTCTGGGAGAGCGGGCGGTAACGTGGGGGCGTCTGGGGGTACGCAAGGAGTGGGGACACGGGGGAGATGGTGGTACATGGGGAGGTTGTGGGGGAGGTGAGTGCTGTTGTTACCGCCAGAAGAGCTGCATTTGTTCCAAATTCCTGTGAAAGTTATTTCCTTGCGCTGCCAGCAGCCTCCTCCTGGGCTTGGCACAGCAGCCAGCGCCATGATTAATTCAAGTAGCATTTCCCCTGGAGCTGCAGCAGCTTTTCCACTGCAGCCGAGAGGCCCCAGCCCCTCGCGCTCCTCTCCCCCATGCTCTGCTCCTCCCCCAGCCCCTCGCACAGCTCCCTCCTTCCTCTCCGCCATCCCCAGCCCCTCGCAGCTGCCCCTTTTCCCTCACCTCTGCTTCAGCCCCAGGCCCCACGTAGCTCCTCTTCCTCCCACGGCCCTCACTCACGCCCTCCCTCCTCCGTGTCCACCCGCTGCCCCACACCTGCGCGCGCTGCCCTGCAGGGTGACAGTCCCTGCGCCTCCCTCCCGCAGCCCCAGCCCGCCAGCGTCTCCCACCCCGTCCCTCTTGTTCTCTCCACACCCCTTGGCTGCTGCCAGCTGCTGTTGCCTGCTCCCCCCGGGGACCCCGCTGTTTTGCCCCCCGGGCAGCTCTCGCTGGCAGCACTCGCCCTCACCTGCGTGGCCCTTGGGACATCCCTGCCTGGTCCCCCAGGGTCTCCCTGCACGGCATGCTCGATCTCGTGCTGCCCTGAGCCCCGCTCTCACCTGCGTGTCTTGCCCGTCTGTGTCCCATCTCGCTCGAAACCCAGCCCAACACCCTGGTTTGGAGTCCTTCTTGGCATCAGTGTCCCCCGGGAAGCCGTGGCCAGACCCTGTCACTTGCCACCCTGCGCTGCTGCTGCCCCGCTCGAGCCCCCCACCTTGAGCACTCTTCTTCCTCTCCAGAGGCCCAGCTCCCAAACTCCTGCGTGTTCTGTTGGGGCTCCCAGTGCCCTGCAGCTCCCGTTTCTCCTCCCCGCTGCCCCACCAGAGAGGACACCTGGATGCCCGTGCGCGAGCCTTGCTCCTCGTCTTTCTGTGCCTTACTCTGCCCCTCTGCTCAGAGGGGGCTCCCAGGAGGGCAGTGTTCACCCCCAGGCTCCTGCAGCCTGCTGCCCAGCCTCACCCTCCGTGGTCCTACCTCCCTGCCAACGTCCGAGAATAAACTGCTTCCCCTCCTCCTCAAAACCCAGGGCTTTATCCCATCCCAGAGCAGTGCTGGAGGCCATCGTCTGCCCCTGTTCTCCATACGTGGCCGTGTATGGCTGTGGCAGCCCTGCGCCTGTCTGTGCCCAGGCTGTGGCTGTGGGGCCGCCAGCCAGAGCCCTCCCCGTGCCCTGTGGGGCGCCAGCGGTGGGAGCAGGCAGAGCCTACAGCCGTGCAGAGGCTCCCCCCGGACATGGCGCTCCCGCAGCCTCGGGGTCTGACCCTCGCCTCGGCCACGTGTGCTGGACAATCGCTGGGGCCGAACCCTGACCCCGCCGACTCCCCCGAGGCTGGAGCATGCTGGAGGCTGGGACGCGGCCCGGGAGCCAGAGACGGCTCCTGAAATAGCAGCCGTGGCCGCTCCCTGGCTGCTTTTAGCTGGTCAGCAGCTGTGCCAGGGCTGGGGAGGGCAGGACGCCTGGCACACACTCAGGCAAAGGGAGCGCCGTGCGTGGGATCGTTGACCACACTGGCGCCAGCCTCCCCTCCTCTCCCACCAAGAGCCGTCACTCCGAGGGGCGGGAGCCCAGAGCCAGATGTTTGCCAAAGCCACAGCGTAACATGTGCGTAGCAGAGATCCAGCCAGGGCAGGGCTCCAGATGAGCTCCCTGCCTGCTGACTGCGCTCGCTGGAGGTGGGGAGGACAGCCAGAGAATGGAGGCCCGAGCTGCTGAGGAGCACTCCATCCCTTTCCAGCACCGGGGACTGTGTACCGGGGTCAGCAGTAAGGCTGGGAGGGCAAGGGATGGCCGCGTTTGAAGGGCTCTGGTGTTGTGCTCCAGATGGGTCTGTGGGAAGGAGAAGCCTTGATTCCTACAGGTGATGCAGCTGAGGACCCCACTGTGGGGCAGTGCCTCTCCGTCCATCCCCGACTCTGGGGAACGTAAGAGCTTTGTGGTGCCTTGGCTCCACTCATCCATCCTGTCTTGCTGAGGGACCAGGAGAAGGGCGTGAAATAACAAGGCCTCAATGTCCATCTTTGTCCTCCCAGTTCTCCATGCAGTGGGGAGAGGCACGCTTGCCCTGCACCTGCCCTCCTTCCCTGATGGCACTCATAGCCCCCTAAAACTGGTGTTCTGGTTTCTTTCTGCCTAACCCTGAGCCATCTTGCTGCTCTTTGTCATCCACTTCTGCTCTACGTTGGCCACAGCACTCCCATGAGGTGCTCGTCGGCCCAGCTGCAGTAGCTGCAGGGTGCACCAGCGAAGTCTTCTCACCAAACCTGCAGGGAAGAAGGGGCAGGTAGCAGATGCTGCTGCACAGTGCTGTCAGGGCTGCGGTGCAGGGCTGGTGGAGCCGATCAGCTCTCCAAAAGACTACTTGGAGCTAAATGGGGAACTGGGAGATTCAGGAGGGCCTTTGACTGGAGCTCACAGAACAGTCAAGTTTGGAAGGGACCTATTGAGATGATCTAGTACAAGCTCCCCTGCTCAAGCAGGGCCATCCAGAGCTGGTTGCCCAGGACCATGTCCAGATGACTTTTCAATGCCTCCAAGCATGGAGACTCCATCTCCTCCCTGGGCCAGAGCTTGGTCTCCCTCACAGTGAAAAAGTGCTTACTGATGTTCAGAGGAAGCCTTCTGTGTTTCAGTTTGTGACCACTGCCTCTGGTCTTGGCACTGGGCACCACGGGGAAGAGCCTGACTCCATCCTTTTGGTGTCCTCTTTCATGTGTGGATGATCTCCCCCCTCAGCCTTCTCTTCTCCAGGCTGAGCAGTCCCAGCTCTCTCAGCCTTTCCTCACAGGAGAGATGCTCCAGTCCCTTCATCATCGTCGTGGCCCTTCACTGGACTCTCTCCCACTATGTCCCTCTCTCTCCTGTCCTGGGGATCCCACCGCTCCAGCTGCGGCCTCACCACTGCTGAGTAGAGGGGCGGGATCGTCTCCCTCGACCCGCTGGCAGCAGTCCTCCTGATGCAGCTCAGGATACCGCTCTCCTTCTTTGCAGCGGGGGCACGTTGCCATCTCATTTTCAATTGGGCATCCACCGGGACCCCCCCGGTCCTTTTCTGCCAAGCCGCTTTCCAACTGGGTGGCCCCAGCATATGTCCTTGCCCCAGGTTGTTCCTCCCTGGGTGCACTTCCCCTTGTTGAACTTCATGAAACTCCTCTCCGTCCATTTCTCCAGCCCCTCAAGGTCCTTTGGATGGCAGTGTATCGGCCATTCCTTCCAATTTGGTGTCATCAGCAAACATGCTGAGGGTATGCTCTGCCCCCTCATCCAGACCATTAATGAAGATGTTAAACAGGACTGGACCCAGTATTGACCCCTGGATTACACTGCTAGCTACTGGCCTCCAAGTGGACTTTGTGGCCCTCATCACCACTCTCTAAGCTGAGCCATTCGTCCAGTTTTCAATCCACCTCACTGTCTGCTCGTTCATCAACACCTTGTCTATGAGGATCTTACAGGAGGCAGTGTCAAAGGCCCTACTGAAGTCCAGGTAGACAATACCCTCTGCTTTTCCTTCATCTACCAGGCCAGTCATTTAACAAGTTGGTCAAGCATGACTTCCTCTTGGATGAAGCCATGCTGACTACTCCTGATCTTTTTCTTGTCCTTCATGTGCATGGAAATGGTTTCCAGAATTAGCTGCTCCATCACCTTCCCAAGGATCACGGTGAGCTTGACTGGCCTGTAGTTGCCTGGGTCCTCCTGCCTGCCCTTCTTGAAGATAGGAGTGACATTTACATTCCTGCCGCCTTTAGGCACTTCTCCCAAATATTATGATTGAGAAAAGATTATTGAAAGTGGCCTCACAGTGACATCTGCCAGCTCCCTTGGTGCTTGTGGATTCATCCCATCAGGGCCCATGGACTTAACGTATGTCGTTTGCTTAAGAATTCACTGACCTGATCCTCTTCAACAAACAGTACATCTTTCTTGCTCCAGGCTTCACACCAGTCTCTGGGACCTGGAATTCCTAAAGACCAGTCTTACTAGTAAAGACTGAGGGAAAGAAGGCATTAAGTACCCCTCATTGCAGAGGGCTTGGACTAGATGACATTTAAAGGCCCCCTCCAACCCAAACCGTTCTATGATTCTATGATTTTTAGTGCAAATACAGCAGTAGCATATCCCAGCCTATCCACTACACTGTGGAGTTCCTCTTGCATTTACGGTCACAGAATCACAGAATCATGGAATGGTGGGGGTTGGAAGGGACCTCTGGAGATCATCCCGTCCCACCCCCTGCCAGAGCAGGGTCACCCAGAGCAGGTGGCACAGGAACGCGTCCAGGCGGGTTTGGAATGTCTCCAGAGACGGAGACTCCCCCACCTCTCTGGGCAGCCTGTGCCAGGGCTCTGCCACCCTCACAGGAAAGAAGTTCCTCCTCATGTTTAGGTGGAACTTCCTATGCTCAAGTTTGTGCCCGTTACCTCTTGTCCTGTCCTCGGGCACCACTGAAAAGAGCCTGGCCCCATCCTCCTGACACCCACCCTTTCAGTATTTCTAAGTGTTGATAAGATCCCCCCGTCAGCCGTCTTTTTTCCAGACTGAAGAGACCCAAATCCCTCAGCCTTTCTTCATCAGAGAGCTGTTCCAGTCCCCTAATCCTATCCCTTTTGCTCCTGCCTCTCATCCTGTAGGCCGTTCCCAGTTCTCCTCCCTGGGACACAGATGGTGATTGTGCCAAATTGCAGCTATTTTATTTTATTATTTTATTTTAACATTTTGCATTTTTGTGTGGTTTTCAGTTTGCACATTTCTCCCGCTGGCGTGCCTTTTACATACAAGCATTCGCACGACTGTCATGATATTCCCAAGCCTGAGTTTACAGTAGCTGTCTAATCACGTCCCTAAATATTCACTGTTTGTCATGCATATAGACTTGCGAACATCCTAAGCCTTTTTATAGTGGTCACAAACAACTTCTGTAGACATGGAGAAGCTGCCCAACGTACAAAACGTCCTGCTGGGGTTGTCTGTGAGGGCTCACTGCCCACCCAGCAGCTGTCAGCGTTTGAGCGCCTTTGTCCCCTCTCCTGGGGCATGGCTGCAGCGCTGATTAACAACTGCCTATACTAAATATCTTGTCTCCCAAGTCTGCAGTGAAATGCAGCTTTTCCCCTAAGGACGCTGTTGGTTTCCGGCCCTGGAATCGGTCTCCAGCTGGATCTCCAGGTTGTCTCCTTCCTTCGGCAGCACCAGGATGCTGGCCTCTGGTTCAGGCTGTCCCCTCACATTGAAGTGGCTTACCCTCCCTGGCTTCTCCTGCCTCTCCCTCCTCTTGCTTCGCTTGGCGAGTAAGCAAAATCTTAATTCCCCTCTGTCAGGTTTTCCCTTGCAGCCCAGCTCTTGGTTTGTGCTGCTGTTCTCTCTTGTATTCTCTTCTTATTTCCCTTGTCTGGTGTAAGGAAGAAACAACAAAAACCAAGCGTACAACCCGTTTCCCAGTAACCGCAAAATTGCCAGCCTATCTCGTTAGGACTCAAGCATGAACTAGGACTGAAACATTAACTCGTGAAGGGCACAGGATCCTGCCGACCACTGCTGTCTTTTGCCTTAGTGTAAACTTCTTCCAAGCCAAGTACGGTGGGTGTCTCATGGCCCTTGGGAAAGGGGTTGGCTCATGCTTCTTTCTCCCTTCCCCAGTGAGTATTTTCACTCTTTGGCTACGTAGCACCTGGGAACCCTCAGCCTCTGCCAGCACGAGGAGGTTTTACCCTTGCTCTTTCCAGGAGTGGAAAGAGTTGTATGAAAGATGGACCCTGGACATGCTGGAACTGTGAAAACACCCAAGGCAGAAGTTCGGGAGGTGCCAGAGATGGGCCCAGGCTTAGTGCAGGGGGCCAGTGAAGCCAAGGCAGTGCAGCAGGAGAGAAGCAGCCTGCAGGCAAGGTTAGGGGAACAGAGAACGGGCACGTGAACGTGTGTACGCTCCGCTCGCTGACTCTAGTGAGTGGAGGCTTTGTAGGACATCATGTGTGGAATCACTGCTGTTTGCAGCATCTGGGAGTGTCACTGCATGTTTATGTGTCTGGGAGATGTAGATTATGTTGGAAAGACCTGGGAATCCGTACTGTTGTTGTTGTTCCCCACTGGATGTCAGCATGCTGTGACCCCTGCTGTGGGCTATGAACAGAGGTGGGGGCAGCTGCAGAGCCGCATGGTCCTGCATTTTGGTCACAACAACCCCAAGCAACGCTACAGGCCTGGGGAAGAGTGGCTGGAAAGCTGCCCCGCAGAAAAGGACCTGGGGGTGCTGGTGGCCGGCCAGCTTAACATGAGCCAGCAGCGTGCCCAGGTGGCCAAGAAGGCCAACAGCATTCTGGCTTGTATGAGGAATAGCGTGGCCAGCAGGAGTAGGGAAGGGATCGTGCCTCTGTACTCGGCACTGGTGAGGCCTCACCTGGAGTACTGTGTTCAGTTCTGGGCCCCTCTGTACAAGAGGGACCTTGAAGTGCTGGAGCGTGTCCAGAGGAGAGCTACCAGGCTGGTGAGGGGTCTGGAGACCAAGTCATATGAGGTGAGGCTGAGGGAGCTGGGCATGTTTAGCTTGGAGAAGAGGAGGCTGAGGGGAGACCTCATTGCCCTCCACAAGTCCCTGAAAGGAGGTTGGAGAGAGGTGGGTGTTGGCCTCTTCTCCCAGGTGAATAATGACAGGACCAGAGGAAATGGTCTGAAGCTGCAGCAGGGGAGGTTTAGATTAGATAGTAGGAAGAATTACTTCACTGAAAGAGTGGTCAGGCACTGGAACGACCTGCCCAGGGAGGTGGTTGAGTCACCATCCCTAGAGGTGTTTAAGAAACGCCTAGATTTGGCACTTCAGGGCATGCTCTAGTGGCAGAGATTGTAGGTTGTTTGGTTCGACTCGATGATCTCAAAGGTCCTTTCCAACCACGAAGATTCTGTGATTCTGTGATTCTATGATCTGCATGTGGAGGGCTGCTGGGCTGCTGCATGCCTTTGGCTTGGTGCAAGGCTCCTGCCCTCTTGTAGGGACATGGATATCTGAGGAAAACCCAACTAGTCCTGCAGCCTATAAGATTAACAGGGATTTGGGGACTGCGTGGCTGGAGCCCTCCCAAATGCCTTGCATTTGCCCAGCCCCACGGGCACAGGAAAGGAGGGCATGGGTTCAGAGGAAGAGTTGTGAACTACCTGTGTGTGACTGGGAGAAGAGGACAGGGAGCGTCTCTCGCTGGGACAGCTGGATTTGCTGCAGCAAATCCAGGGCTGCTGCTGAGCGTGCAATGGTTGTGAGTCCTGAGAATGGGGTGCAGTCCAGCCCCCAAGCGTGTCAGCTGCTTCCCCTCCCCGATTGGTACCTCGTTTTGTAACCTTAACGAGCATGCACTCTGTGCCTGCGCTGGGTCATTGCTGAAGATGGTCGGCAGGAGAGGTCCCTGGGCTGGTCCCCGTGGTGCTCCACTTGGCACCTGCCTCCAAGCGGAGCACAGCTCATGAACCGCCACCCTCTGAGTCCAACCCTCCAACATGGTTTTGACCCACCGGATTGTCCAGCCCTCCAAACCATAACATCCTGCCTTAGATAGGAGGATTGTGGAAGAAGGCGTCAAAATCTTCTTAAAGTCAAGATGATTGTCATCCACAGCTGTCATCCCTTCAACCTCAGATCCCATCATTGTGTCACAGAAAGAAAACAGGACAGTCAATCCGTGCTGGCTCTTACCCTCCCAAGCTCCTCCATGTGTCCAAAAACATGCTCCAAGAGGACTCGCTCCATGATTCTCCCAGGGACCAGAGTGTGGCTGGCAAGAGCATAGATCCTCAGCTCATCCTTTTGGGCTTTTTTGAGGGTGGAGTGCCACACTTGCTTTCCTCCACTTGTCAGGGATCTCCCCTGATCTCCACCACATTTGAAAGAGCAGCCCTGCTGGTCCATTTCTGTCAGCATCCATTGATGCAGGCTCTTCAGCTTCACTTGAAGAACTTGATGAAGAAGGATGAAGAAATCCTGACTCAATCTTCATCCCTGTCTGGTAGCTCTCTGAACCCTTTCAAAATGCACGGAAGCCTGGGAGACCTTGTTGGTGAAGACTGAGGTAAAGGAGGCATTGAGTGTCTCAGTCTTATCTGTGTCTGCTGTCACTAAATCACCCGCTGCATTCAGAAATGGGCCCTTATTGAGCCTTCTACTACCAATGTAACGGTAGAGGCTCTTCTTAGCACCCTCAATTCTCCTTGCAAGTCTCAACCCCACTTGAACTTTGATTTTCCTGACACCATCCCTACATGCCTGGGCAATGGTTATCATTTCCTCCTTCGTAGCTTGCCTCTGCATCCACCTCCCATATGCTGCTTTTTTGCGTCCCTGCTTAGCCAAGGTCATCTGCTGATACGTCTCCTTGTTTTCCTGAGTACTGGGATGGGCTGTTCTTGTGCCTGAAGTACGCTGTGCTGAAGGCCTTCCAGCTTTCCTGAGCTCCCTTGGCCTTCAGAGCTGTCTCCCATGGGATCCCTCCCACCTACCAGTCCCCCGCATAAGCTAAAGTCTTGCTTGAAGTCCAGGGTCTGCGCTCTGCTACTCTCCTTCCTCATTCCCTTTAGGATCCCAAACACTACTACCTCATGGTAGCTACAGCCAAGCTACCACTGTTTACCACATCCACAGTCAGTTCTCCCTTGCTAGCGAACAGAAAATCCAGCTGTGTGTCACCCCTGCTTGGCCTTGGAACTGGAAATTCTGTGTGAGACCCAGGGTCTGTGATCCAGAGGCTTCCCTCAGGTACTGCTGCCTCCTTGGCAATTCCAGCTCAGGGATTTCCCGGCGCAGCATTGATGTCCTTGCATTTAAAGCCTTTAGTGGATTTTTCTCTGTAAACGTGGGGAGTTGCTTTCTGAATCTGTACAGTTCGACATCCCTGTGCCCTGCAGCGAGGTGTTCCACATTTTTACATTTTTGTTGAGCCCTGCGCTGCTGGAGAGCACGCGGCTCCGGCTGGACCGGGGCACGGCCAGCAGACCCTCGCGGGTTGAGACTGTGCGCGCTGCCCTGCGAGGGGAAGGGCAGACGTGAAGGGAGATCGAGGGCCTCAAGCCCAGGCTGTGCTCCCCAGCCCGTGGCCTGGTGCTGGCTCCGCGCAGCCACAGCAGAATCGCGGGGCACCGCGGCGTGGCCAGGGGGATAGCCTGGGCTTTGGGGGAAGCTGGCAATACAGGGAGGCGATGGAGGTGTCATGGGGGTGACGAGAGAAAAGCGACAGTCCTAGTGCCCGTGTGAGCATCTCTATGGGGCCCGGGATGGGATGGAACTGTGTGGGGCACAAGAGGCGGGGGGGGATGGGGCGTGCTGTGGGACATGGGAGAGGTGTAGCCCGTTGCAGGCCGGACCTGGCCGTGGCTAGCATGGCGCGCAGCGCTGGGGGACGCCAGTGCTGCCCTGGGCTGGGCGGGCTCCGCGTGAGGCTGTGCAAAGGCTGGGCTATCCCAGGAGCGTGCTGTACGCGGAATGAGAGGACAAGGCATGGAGGCAGAGTAACGCTCCATGTGCTGCGCACAGCTGCAGCAGGTTCCAGAGAAATACCACGCTTGCAGCCAAGCACATCTTAACAAGGCCGAAAGGCAGGCGGGAGCACTGGCCCTGCGCTGCTCGGAAAGCCTGGCCGCATTCTGGGCTCGAGCACGATGCTCTGCAGGCCCCTGAGTCTCGGTCAAGACCAAGGAGCTGGTTGCTGTCAGAAACACATCCCATATGCAATAGCGGGATGCATTCATGCAGCCGTTATCTCCTGACGGCAAAGGATTTCCCTTTGCAGAATGGGGTCCTCCAGGGTAGAACAGGAAACCTACTCTGACCATGCAGCTGGTTTATCCAGGAAGGAGATGGGTTGTCTGGTCCACCCACCAATACCAATACCCAGATGGTTTCTGAGATCAACCACCCCTTAGTCTTACAAGGGCAGAATCAGACTCAGGGGTAGCAGCAGTGATTAGAAGTAGGTCCTCAACAGAGAACGTAATGAACCATAGAAACAATGCACCATGTCTTCCTTCTCACTGCTGATCTGGCTGCGCCTGTGACTGGGAACATCTGGACTCTTGAAGTCAGAGCTCCAGGGTCACCACACTCCCTGCCTCATGGGGCGCTTCTGGAGTCCCAGCATGGGGAGAGAGTGCTGGGCTGCTGTCCGACAACATGGCACAGAATGTTTTCACCCGATGCGGGGAGTCTCCCTGCACTTCTGCTTTGTGAACCCACAGAATCACAGACTGGTAGGGTTGGAAGGGACCTCTGGAGGTCATCCAGACCAACCCCCTGCCAGAGCAGGGTCACCCAGAGCAGGTTGCACGGGAACGTGTCCAGGCAAGTTTGGAATGTCTCCAGAGACAGAGACTCCACCACCTCTCTGGGCAGCCTGTGCCAGGGCTCTGCCACCCTCACAGGAAAGAAGTTCCTCCTCATGACCTCTCTCAACCTGCTGGCCACACACTTCTTGATGCCCACCAGGATGCCATTGGCCTTCTTGGCCACAAGGGCACGTTGCTGGCCCATGGTCATCCTGTTGCCCACCAGGACTCCCAGGTCTCTTTCCACAGAGTTGCTCTCCAGCAGGTCAGCCCCCAGCCTGGACTGGTGCAGGGGGTTATTCCTCCCCAGGTGCCGCACCCTACCCTTGCCCTTATTGAATTTCATAAGGTTCCTCTCTGCCCAGCTCTCCAACCTGTCCGGGTCTCTCTGTATGGCGGCACAGCCTTCTGGTGTGTCAGCCACCCGCCCCCCCAGCTTTGTGTCATCAGCAAACTTGCTGAGGGTGCACTCTATCCCTTCGTCCAGGTCATTGATGAATATATTGAAGAGGACTGGACCCAGCACTGACCCCTGGGGAACACCACTCGTCACTGACTTCCAACTAGGCTCTGCCCCTAACCCCTCTGTTCTTGGCACGTGGTGCTGCAGCTGCACCTACTGCAGTCTTGGGCAGAACCACAGCGTGCACTTTGCCTCTGCACATTGTGCCTGGTGTATCCGTGGTGATCCTGCGAGCTTGTGCAGATGTCCTGTGCAGATGAGGTGACCCCATAGCTTTGTCCGCATCCCGTATCTGCATGCTGACCCTGCAGGCTCATGCAGGTGTATTGTTCCCAGCTGCAGCCTTCTCCTTCTCTTCTCTTTCTTCTGTCACGTAGCTCCTCCTGGTTCCCAGGAGGGCACAGCCAGTCTTGGTCCTGAAGGATGTTCAAGGAAGTCAGAGGTGAAGGTTCCGTAGCGACTCCATTCAGGCTCAGCACTGTGACTTCTGCTCCCACGTATTCAAGCAGCAGGCCTTGCCCAGCCCCGACTGGAGTGTTTCCTGGGCTGTCCCACAGACAGCTTGACCGCATTTCCCTCTTATTTCTCAGGCAAACATCAGGAGCCTCACAAGTAAGCTACAGTAAAACCAGCTGTTGATCCAAGAACTGGGGTGGGCGCTAAGTACAGAGCCCGGGGCTGCCCTGCATTAGCTTTTAGCAAAGTTCCTAGAAAAATATCCAGACTTGGTTTAAAAATTTCCAGGACTGGTGAATTCACCACAGGCCTTGATGAGCGCTTTTGGTGGTTAATTATCCTCAGAGTTAAAAATGTGCCCCACGTCCCAGACTCTGTGTGCTCTGCAGCCTGCAGCCGTGGGTCCCAGCTACCCGTACGATCTAGACCGTGGCGTCTGCCATACCTAATGGCTGATCCAGCCCTGTGCTACCTCTCAGAGGAGTCCCCAGGAGGCGTCACCCCAGCCGCAGATGGGATCTGCGCTGTCTTCGGGGCTGTGTCGGGCCCTGCTGAGCGTGGGCTGCCCACAGGCGTGTGGCCACCATGCCACCGAACGCACAACAGGGCGTCAGCGGTCCCCAGGCACTGCCTGCCTGCGGGCAAGAGGGCTCGGGCTCCCTCTCCGCAGCGTGGCAGAGACGCTGAGCAAACCGCCCAGCCCCACACTGAGCTGGCACAGTCAGCTGCTCCTTCAGGAGTTTTGTTGTTCCTGTGGTTTTTCTCTGAGCACTCGTTTAGCACCACCCCTCCAAGTGAGACTAGGACAGACACAAGTCTCCGGTCGTGGTCGCACCGGTGCTGGTGCGGCAGTGACAAGAGCTCTCCTGGACCCGGTGTGGGCTTGGGCCGTCAGGGTTTGCGTTAGGCTGTTGGTCCACAGAGAGTCCCACAGCAGGATGGGGAGGTGGAGTGCCGGACACATGCCAATGGGGAATTTTTCTGAGGATGCCTTGCCCTGGCTCTACAGCTGGGTTTGCCTCCGATACCAGACTGGTGGCTCCGTGAGGCTCTTGCAGGGAGATGGCTCTGGGTACCAGGGAGCAGCCAGGGAGATGGTGCTGTACTGCATAATAGTAAGAGCTTGTCTGTTCCTCCCCCGTTCCCAAAATCTGACCCAGCTTCTGTGGCCAAAAGCTGGATTTCCAGAGAGCTTCCCCTGGCGAGATCTATCTTAGGACGGCGGCTGTCAGAGGGTGGTTATGGTGGGGAAGCAAGGCTGCTCTGGAAGCACCACAGCCCTTGGCCCCGGCAGCCTAAGGAAAATACCATACTCCGCTGCAGAGCTCGTTGCTGTACAGCGTGCAGCTGACATGCATTTCAGAGCACTTCCTGAGTGATAAGCCTTTTTTGAAAGAAAGAAGTTATCAATTTGCCACGCAGTGCCCATTCCAGTCAGTGTGGCAGCTTATCAGTTTCGGGTGCCTTTCTGTCTGCAGCGCTAGAGAACACTACCAGCTAAAACCCAGGCAGGGCACACAACTCGAGTGTGTTGGTACAGGGCTGTCGCCCCAGTAATACCGTCCATCATGGAGCCGGACGACAGGTAACCTGAGTACAGGGGGGTCTCAGCCAGCGTCAGTGAGGACAGATTGCGACTCTCAAACGAGCAGCTCCGCAGCGAAGGGAGCTGGGGCAGGCGGGAGGGGGGGTGTTGAGCCCGGGGCCGCGGGTGGTGTGGGGGGAGGCAGGTGGGTCCGATTTCCCAAAGTGCTTTCTTGTGGGGGCTGCTGTCATGGCACCTGTGGCTCTGAGCGCTCTGCAGCTGGAGCAGGGGAGGGGGATCCTGTTTCACAGCGCGTCTTCTGGCAGCTGCTTGCAGGAGCAAACGCTCTGTACGGGGAGCACGGTGCTCGCCGTAGAGGTGCTCTCGGGCTTCTCCCCTCAGGCACTCCCTTCGACCGCAGGCGGCAGGGCAGGAGAGCTGAGGGGGTGCCGCAGGCGCTGCGGGCCCTCTCTGGAGGCCATGCATCGCTGGGCAGGAGAACGGGTGGGCGAGGGGCTCTCTCCGGTGCTGCCTCCCCCCCGCGGGGTGCAGAGCGTACGGTCTGCGGGGAGGGAGGTCCTACCTCTAACTGCTTTATCCGTTCTTCCCCGGCCCAAGCCGTTCCCCGTGCTCTCCCTTGTTGCTCCTCCGCCTCTGGCGATGGGGTGAGTGGTTCAGGTTAGGGGCCCTGCCCAAAGGAAAGAGCTGTTTGCAGCCCCCAGCTGGGCCCTTTCCTTGGCGCGCGCGCGGCGTTCCTGCGCTCCTCGCTCACGGGAGCCGAGGCCCCAGCGCTGCTGCTGGGAGGAGCTGTGGCTGACGAGGCCTGAACTCCACTTCACCCGGGCCTGGCCCAGCTGCCTCCCTCCTGGCTCCGTCCTCCAGCTTTGTTCTCTGCGCGCAGCTCCCAGCTGGTGGATGGGCCATGGGCAGCGGCGCTGGGGTCAGGGGGAAGGGGCTGTTTTCTGCTGACCTGAGCTCTGCGAGGAGCCCGAGGAGGAACCGGGGCCTCCTCCTGCCGTGTCCGTAACTGCTGGTGCAATCCACGTGCCCTGGGCTCCGGCGGGCCCCGGCTGTCACAGGGCAGTGCCGCCCTCAGGCTGTGGGGCACAGAGCTCTGAGAGCAGGACAGAGCCGGGGGTCATGGTGAAAAGGGGGCTGGGTTTTTTCCTGTCTTGCCTTAAGCACCTTTGCAGAAAAGAAAGAGCAGAGGGGCAGGGCAGCCGCTGCGAAAGCAGGAGTTGCCCCTGGCTGGCCAAGCAAGCTGGGTGCGATGGGGATGCTCAGCTGCCAGATCCCTGGCATCTGTGTGAGGTTTGGCCTTTCTGCAGCCCCTCTCCCCATGGCCTTTCCCTTTGCTACGGCAAGTCTGTTCACCAGGGTCACGGATGTCGCCCCAGGGGTGCAAGAAGGGAGATATCACCCGAAACAAGGCACCTCAGGGGGTGCAGGGACCCCCGGCAGCGCTGTAGGTAGAAAGCGTGGTGCAGCTCTTGCGAGTCTGCAGTGCTGTGCTCCCCCAACTCTCTGTCCCCTCACGGGGACCGGGCCAGCGTGGGCTGATCCTGGGGTCCCGCACAGCTGCCTGCAGCACTGGCCAGGGCGCTGGCTGCAGCCAGTGGGCCCTGGGAGGCCCTGTGCTCTTGCAGGGAGGGCTGCAGGGAAAGCGGTGGCTTGCCTGGGACAAAAATCGCCGGGTTGAGGTGGTAACTGTCTGCTTCGCTACAGCCAGCTTTGAGGACAGCGCAGTGGTTGTGGGCCACGGGGCAGAGGGCGGCACTGGGTTGTTGTGGTGGTGGTGGGCTGGGTCTGGCTGGTGGTCTTCTCTGTGATGCTGGCCCTGCTCATGTAGTGCCTTCCCTCTCCAGGTGACAGCCACAGATGCAGACAGTGGCACATTTGGCTCCCTTTCCTACTCCATTGGTTCTGGCATCGGCAGTGTTGTCCCCACACAGTTCAGCATCGACAAGCACTCGGGGCAGCTGTGCACCGTGCAGCCTCTGGACCGTGATGAGGGCACGTCCGCCTATGATTTCACCATCACTGCTGTTGACGGGGTGAGTGCTGGGAGGCTGTGGGGATACGATGCTGCTGACGCAGCACCGTGCAGGGGATATTGTTGTCCTCACCCCTGCTCTTTGCGCCATCTCTGATCTGAGCCTTTCACAGGGTGGCCTGAACTCCATGGTGTATGTGAAGGTTTTTCTGGAGGACATAAATGACAACCGGCCAGTGTTTTACCCGCTGGAGTATGCTGCTAGCATCAGCACACAGAGCATGCCAGGTACAGCTGTGCTGCGTGTTACTGCCCACGACAAGGACGAGGGGCTGAACGGGAGAGTGACCTACCGCATTGTCCTGGGAAACTCACCCCCTCTCTTCTCCCTCAACAAGGACACAGGTGAGCAAGAGCTCAGGGGGCAGCTGGGTAGGCGGCAGTTGGAGCAGTGGGATGCAGGCAGGTGTAAAAGCCAGCCTGAGGGTCGCTGCTTGGCCATCGCAGCAGAGCAGTCTGCCACCAGAATATGTCTGTTCCTCTCCCTGCCACGTCTTCCCTGCCTCGGCTTCTCGAGCCTCTGTCAGCCCCTTCCCACTTGTTTCTGCTCCCTGCTCTGTTCCTCATTTGTCCCGTCTTCCTACCTCTCCCTCATTTCCCATCGCTGACTCACTGCACCTTTCCCCCCACATGCCGCTTGCTTTACCCCATCTGGCTGTGTCCTGCTTAGTTTCTTGTCCCTGTCCAGTTCCCTCCCTGCCCCCTGCTCAGTTTACTCTCCTCCCCTGTAACTCTGTCCCACCTTTCTCGTTAGCTGCATCTTGCTCTGCCTTGCTTTGGCCGCCAAAGCCAGAGCAGTTTCTTCTGGGGAGGTGAGTGCATGGGTGTGTGGTGCCAGGGGCTCTCAGCAGGACGGGAAGGTGTCCTGTGCTGAGCACAGGCATCTGGGTCTCTCCACAGTGGTCCCCAAGTTCCCAGAATGTGACCGGGATGAGACATGCCTACCAGCCATCCTAATGCAGCGACACCTCCTTTGTAGGGCCTATTGAGGATGGTCCTTCGGTTCTATGTCTCCTCCAAGAGCCTCCCCACAGCCTTGATCCCACCTGCTGTGTCATGACCCCCACCCTGTGCCCCACATTGGAAGCCCTATTCCCTCCTTTTCCTCTCCCAAGATCTGCGGTCTGACTCGTTATCCCTGACCACTGCTTAGCTCAGGCGAGTGGCGGGGCGTGGGCCTAAGGTTGAGAAAGGAGGATCTGGGGGGGCTTTCCCAGGAGGATTCGTCTTCTTTACTCCAGTTCTTCCATGGCAAGCTCCCCCCTGGAATGCACGTTGTTTGCTGCCCACTCAGATCTTTCTTTTCAAGCTTATGGTTTGGCCTGTTCCCTTGCTGCCGGATGACAGGCAGGGCTGCAGGCGTAAAGCCCTCTGAGCTGCTTTCTTCCTTAGGTGTCATCTCCCTCTCATGGTCCCTGAGTGGTAAAGCCAACACCCTGGTGCAGCTGGTGATCTCTGCACAAGACGGTGGGGGCCTACAGGCACAGCCAAATGCCCGGGTGAACATCAGCGTCGTGGAGGGCACAGTCTCCCCCCCTGTCTTTGAGCAAGCTCAGTACTTCTTCACAGTGCCTGAGGACGTGCTGCAGGGTGCCAGCGTGGGGGCTGTCCGGGCCCAGAACCCTCCAGGTACGGGCTTGTCCCTTTTGTATGCAGTCACTTTCCCTGTCCCTGCATCGTCTGGAAGGTCCAGTACCACGCTTCCTCACAGAGCATCCCTGTTCTGGGAGCTCCACGCACGCACAGAGGCACGCGCGTCAGAATGCGGACCCGTGCGGTTGTCGCCCAGCTCAGTGCGTGCTCTCACATGTGTACTTACACACGCGTGTACACTCACACTTGTGCAACGTGCACCTGTGCATACCTGCACATGCACCGGTGCTACTGTCCACCTTCCGACCGGACTGTGCCGCAGCCAGCGCTGCCCAGCCCTGCTGCTGTCTGTAGGGGGCTGAGGAGGTGAGCCGGGTACGCAAATCATCGCTCCTGCCTTCATTTCCTTGTCCACAGGTCATGCGGATGACATCTTTTATTCCATCTCCTCGGGGGATCCTCATGGCTACTTTTCTATTGACTCTGCCTCCGGGCAGCTCCGCACCAGCCTGCCTCTCGATCATGAGTCCCAGGCGGTTCTCATTCTGGATGTCCAGGCCCGAAGTGGTTCACCTCCTGCCTACAGCAACACACGCGTGAAAATCTCTGTCTCAGATGTGAATGACAACATTCCGGTGTTCCCAGCCCCCTCCGACTCCATTCTGCTGCCAGAGGCCACAGAACCTGGGACTACAGTGTACACTTTGCAGGCCGAGGACCGTGACAGCGGTGCCAACGGTCAGGTGAATTTTGAGCTGGCATCAGGAGGTGATGGCACCTTCAGTGTGGACCGCTCATCGGGGGCGGTGCGACTGATCGGGGCCCTGCAGTATGAAGCCAGCGCAGCCTACAGGCTGGCCATTGTGGCTCGAGACAGCGGCGTTCCCCAGCTCAGCTCCACGTTCACGTTGCTGGTGCATGTGCAAGCCGAGCACGACAATGGGCCCATCTTCGACACGCTCACCTACCGCGTGGAGGTGCAGGAAGGTGTCCCTGTCTCCACCCGCTTCCTGCAGGTGCGGGCCCTGGCACGCGATGCAGAATCGGTGACCCTTACCTACCACTTGCGTGCAGACGGGGACGCTGCCAGCTTTGGCATCATGCCCGAGAGTGGCTGGCTGTATGTGAAGAGCGCACTGGACCGGGAGACGCGGGACCTGTACGTGCTCACAGTGCTGGCCTCGGCAGGAGGCAGTGGTGCAGGGGGGGAAGCCCGGAAGACAGGCACCAGCACTGTACGGATCAGCATCACTGATGAGAATGACAACAGCCCCCGGCTGAGTGAGGAGCGTTACTTCTTCACTGTTCCCGAGAACCAGGCCCCTGGTAGCAGTGTGGGAAGGGTGATGGCGAGTGACCGGGATGCTGGGCAGAACAGCCGGCTCACCTACCGCCTGCTCCAGCATGATCCCAACTTCCTCATCCACGCGCAGACAGGTGAGAGACTTCCTTGCTTCCTAGGCTGGGGCTGGCTGGGGAGAAAGCCCAGGGCAGGTCAAAAGTGACGTGGGCCAGGCCAATGCCGCAACAGAATGTTCATCTGCCTACCCCTGCAATGCTGGGCTCCCCAGCAACATTCCTGAGCACAGGCTCTTCTCTAAAGTGGCTTTCGGGCTGAGCTGTGTCCCCACTTCTCCCTCACAGGGGAGCTCAGCACCAAGCATAGCCTGGACCGGGAGCAGCAGTCCAGCTACCAGCTCTTGGTGATCGTGCAGGATGGGGGAGCACCACCCCGCAGTGCCACAGGAACCATCTATGTGACTGTGCTGGATGAGAATGACAACGCTCCGGCTTTCCTCCACGTGGCCAGCGGTCAGGAGCTGCCCGTGCAGGTAGGGGCAGCAGGCTGGAGCCCTGGCGAGGCAGGGCTGTGGTAGCCACTGGGTGCAGGGGGAAAGGGAGTGGGCAGGGGCACCCAGGGGAATTTCGGGGTGGGAGATAAGCAGGCAGAGGTTGCATCCATGCAGCAGCCAGGGCAGGCTGGTAAATCTGATTGATCTGGAAGGGTGGGCATGTCCTTGGCAATCTCTGTGCCCAGAGCAGGTGAGGACTGCAGAGGGCTCTGGGGCCGGTAGGACTGACCAGCAGGCAGAAGCTCTTGGCTCACACGTGCCTCCAAGGAGGGAAGGAGAAAGGGAGCCCTAAACCTGACCCAGCAGAGCCAGGGGTATAACACTTGGAAGCGGGGAGGCAGGGGGTGCCGTTGACTTCTAGGTCTCAGGACTTTTGGTACAGCCACTCGGCTTTCTGGGAGGTCAAGAAAGCCCTGCCCAGATGGACTTTGCACTCACGAGGGGTTTCTGAGAATCTGCTGTGGTCCCAGCCCAGCTTCCCCTCTCAGCGCTGTGTGGTGTCAGCCGTCACCCGGGTGCTCAGGGTGCTGGAGAGCGAGTCATGTCTGTGCTGCTCAACAGAGTGGGCAAGGAGCAGCCCTCCACCCCCAGCTGGCTGCGTTCTGCTCTGCGGCGGCCCTGTGGGGTGGCACGTGTGGCCAGGGCTCGCTGGAGCCAGCCGAGCGGCGCTGGATGGGCAATCGAGGCGCCGTCCTCCTCTCCTGCAGCTGAAAGGATGTGGTTGCTCTGCACGCGGCTGCGCTTCAGGCAGTGTGCTCCAAGCCCCTTGCATTGTGCCATCGCGTCACGGTGATGCGATCACAACCTTTCTCTGTCGCAAGTCCCGCCTGAGCCGCGCACCAGAGGCAGGTCAGAGCGGGCAGGGCTGTATCGGCAGGTCACTGCTGCGCCTGGGTGGCCGTTGTGGTTTGCGCTGGACTGGCCGTCGGCACCGGCCCCTGGGGACACTCTGCAACTCCAGTCAGGCCTTCCCTGTTCATTACTTTTCCCCTTCCCGTTCCAGGTCGCGGCCATCCCTTTCCCAGCCGCCTTCCTGCGTGTGCAGCTGGCGCGCTCTGCTTGCAGAACTGTCTGGCAAGGCTTGGCCTGGGTGAAGGCATCTCTCAGGGCCTGGTGGAGGCAGAGGAAGGCAAAGTTAGTCCGAGGAAGGCTCTGGCCCTTCAGTCATTCCCACAGGCCAGCGACCAGCCGGCCGTGGCGTTGTTGAGACCGCGGCTGGACGGGCTCTGCGAAACGGCATTGCTCCCTCTGTGTCCGCAGCCTGCTGAGTGTCCGGTCTCCTCTCTCGGGGACACCCGCAACACGCTCGCGCAGCAGGCTCTGCGGCTGATGCCGGTCTTCGGGAGCATGAAATGCTGGGAGCGTCCTGCTGGAGCTCGGGAGGTTTCTTCTCATGCAAAGGTAGCACAAAAGCGTACGCATCCCTCAGAGCAAGGATGGGACAGGTTGAGAGTCCTAAAGGCAGGCAAATGCTGTGACAGTTTTGAATGAAATAAATATTTGGGCACTTTGGTGTGAAGCTCTCCTGCTAGAAATGCTGGTAGAGAAGGATGAGGCACAGGAAGGGGCCACTGTTAATCATGATCTCGGCGTAGAAGAAAGGCTTGGAGGGAAAAGTAAAAACTGAATGATAAATGCAAAGCTCAGTGATTTATTGCAGACTTGCTCGGTGAAGTATTCACGTCAATGTTCGTTAGACAAAGCAGAGGGAGATATTTATATCAGCACCTCGCTTTGGGCGTCAGCTGGAGGGGCGTCTGCCATGGAGGGTTGCGAGATGAGATTGTCGAGCACAGTGCGACACGCTGGCAGGAGCGGGCGGCGTTGACGCAGGACCTGCAGCAGTGATGGATCCTCCCAGGGACTGGTCACTGGGAAAGGGAGAGGGAGCAAAGGGAGGGAAGAAGCGGCCTGTTTTCACAGAGGAGGGACGTCACTGGTGGGTGCCTAGGACTGGTGCCGGTATCTGGGCTATTTAGCGTATTCCTATATCCTCCAGAAGGGGTGATTGTTGATGTTACTCGTATATTTATGTAGTAATGAAGGTGAGGGCTCCCTGTGAAGACCTGTAGAAGGATCTTGGTTTGCTCTTCAATTAGGAAAGAAGACGGGAGATGAAATTCACGGTTGCTAACTGGAAAGGATGCACATGGCAAAAAGAAATCTGAATTTCACTTACACGGCGGTGGGCTCTGGCTCGGCTACTTCAGTTTAGGGAGAAGATTGGGGCATCGCTGTGAATGCTTTGTGAAAATGTCAGCTCAGGGCTCAGCCGAAGTCAAAAAGGCAAATCGAATGCTAAGTGTTACTAGAAAAGGAACAGAGAACGAAAGAAAACATCATTACCCTACGTCTCAAATTCTGCACACTCCCTGCCCTGCCTCCTTTCCACTAAATGAGCAGTAGTGCTAGAAAAGGTCCAGAAAAGGAGGTTAATGTGATCTCCAGTAGATAATGGTTTCCATGCAGAAAGAAAAGACTCAAACGTTTTTTGGCATGGGAAGAAACTGCAGGAATATAACAGAGGTGTGCGGTGAATGGCACAGAGAAAGTCAGGGGCAAATTCGAAGTTGCTTTTTTCACGATACCAGACCTAGGCAGCTTCGTAAGAAATGACCGGGCAGCAGGTTTAAAATAAACAAAGGCAGTACTTTTTCATGCAGAACGTAATTAAATTGTGAAATCATTGCCAAAAGTTGCATGGGTTCAAAATTAGATGAATTCATGGAAAGAAAAAGAATCCATCAAAGGCTATTGAACAAAAATATGATCTGTGGCTCAGGAAGTGACTTAGCCACAGACTGCTGGAAGCTGGGAGGGTTTCACAGGAGGATTATTCCATACGTACCCTATTTCTTGCATCTTCTCTGTATATCCACTGCCGTGAGATGGCTCTCTGATCTTTGGACCAAGCTGGTATTTGCAGCAGCCTCCTTGGAGGGTGGACGTCTGACCGGGACAAGCCTGCCTGGTAGCAGTTTTACTAAGGCTGAGGTTTTTGCAGAGGCAAGGCCACTTCTGTTGCTCTTTATTCCTCTGTTTGTGCATCTGAAATGGCATTTGTACATGGAGCCCGTGCGGACGCTGCTCATTTAACTCCTCTGCTGAGTCGCCGCTTGCCTCGGATGGAGTTGGATTCCTCGTGGAAGAGGAGTGTGACCACGCACGCGAAGCAGGAGCCCCTTGTGTCCCGGCTGAGGGCAGATAGGGACTGCATGGGGGGCAGGCCCTGCCCCAGCCGTTACAGAGGAGAGGTTGGAAGGGGCTTCCTAAGCATGGCCCCACTCAGAGGTGTCCACGCAGACGCTCCTTTTCATAAGCAGCCAAGCTATATTTAGAAGGTCTTCTGCCTCCATCACTGCTGTGAAATGCTGTTCCAGATTCCTTGATCTGGTAGTTAGAAACCATCTCTTAATTTCCAGCCTAAACTAATTTCTGACCACTTTATAGTCATTTGTTCTTGTGCCAATATTGTGTTTTTGCTTAAATAGCTCTTCTCTCTCCTTGGAATTTCCCTCCCCTCTCCCCAGTGTTTACAGAGTGCAGTCACATCACTGTTGGCCTGGCTAAACAAGTCCAGCTCCTCTGGTCTCCCCTCCCCGAGCGCCACCAGCCTGGTGCCAGCAGCTTGTGCAGCAGCATTAACGCTTGCCTCCTCTCAGGAGCTTGCAGCCTCTTTCCTTGGATTCTTGCTCTGATTCCTCTTGCCTTTTTCATGAATGCATTAAAGTGGTACCACACAGAGATCACCTAGCACAGCTGGACCTGCGGGGACGATTTGTGCTGTGGGATGTGCCGATAGGATGCGAATTTGAGGTCTGTAACCTCAGGATATGAATTTGAGGTCTGCTGGTGTGGAAGGGAGCGTAGAGCCCGTGCCAAGCGGGGCTCTACCGGTGAGGTGTGGGGAGGTGCAAGGAGCGTGTGCTGGAGGAGAGACGGCTCTGCCAGCAGGGATGGGTTGTTCGCTGAGGGTGCTCCCAAGGACTGACGGGTGTTGAGGGACAGTGGTGGGGATGTGTCCGGTTCCATAACTATCCGGGAGAGGTGCTTGCATGCAATGCTGCTCCCTGGGGTCTCTGTCAGGAAGCTGGTAACTCGCCTCAGAATGTGGGCTTAGTTGAGCACGTGCGTAATTCACGTCTCGATGGTACCGTGATGCGCTGCCATAAAATGGTGGTCTTAAGTGCCTACGGACAGGCAGTCAGCGGTGCTAACTGGGAACAAAAAGAGAAGGGAAAAGCCCCTAAGAGTCCAGGTGTCCAAGGCAGGGAAGAACTGCCAGCTGCATTTCCAGGGATCGCAAACCCCCTTGGGCTGGCTGGTGGGAACTGAGGAAATCACCTTCCATGGCCAGGGTGACTGGCCGCCGAGCCTGCCAGTGCTCACGCCTGTGCATTTGCAGCTGCCGGGGTCTGTTGGGGGGCAGAGAGAACCAGGACTGCGTGGAGCCCTGGATTTTCCCAGCTGTGGAGGCTTTGGGTGTAACATGGGAGGACAGTGTCCTCCCATCGCCCTGCAGCAGCATACCCCGGCGCTGCTAAGCTGGTTGTCAGACAGGGCAGAACGGAGGAGAGCCACCAAGGCAGAAACTCCCTTTGCCAGCTTTGCTGTGGACTTCTCCGTGTTGTCCAGCTTCAGACACAGCGCGTCAGTCTTGCCGGGGTGTCTGTGCCTTGGGTGGGGGGCGGGACTGGTGTAAAAAGGTGCAGATCCTGTGCCCAGGGGGTTGTGGGGTGGTCTGAAGGGTGCCGTGTGCCTCTCAGCTGCTCCCTGGGCTGTGCTGCAGGTGCTGGAAGAGAAGCCATCGGGACTTCTAGTCGCCTCCCTGCAAGCCAAGGACCCCGACGAGGGTGAGAATGGGACCATCATCTACTCGCTGATAGGTATGAGCTGCAGAACTGACTAATTGATGCTGCTCTCTGCCTCGCGGCCATCACCCTTGTGGGCAGATGGCTGCCCGCTGCCCAAGCCCTGCCACACCAGGCTCCCTCCTCCATCCCATCCTGCCCCTGCCCTCCCTCCTCTCTGCCTCTCCCTCCAGCGTTTCACCTTCTTTCCGCAGGAGCCTGGGCAGAGCGTTTCACGCTGCACATGGCTACTGGAGAGTTGCGGACTGCCACAGTTCTACGCCGCTCTGATCGTGCCGAATACATCTTCACCGTGACAGCCAGTGACCGGGGCACGGTGCCTCGCAGTACCTCAGCCATCATTCGCATTCAGGTATCCAGCACCCCAACTCCAATTGTCCCTGCACCGTCTACCCCTCTGTCACCTCTTGGAGGACACCATGCAGCTACTTGGAAGCCTTATCACCCCACCTTATCATGCTCCACCACCTTCATCCCAGGGCACCCTCTGCCCTTGCTCAGCTGTTGATCCAGCCCTAAAATCTGTGTGGAGAGCCTGGGGTGGGAAGGGATGGGAAGGGATGGATGGGTCTATCTGCCACTGTGCGTGTTCTCGTTTGTAAAGTGGTCAACAGCATTAATAGTAAGCAGTTCTGTCTTTTCCAGACTGGGACAGCCAACTATGTCCTAGATATGCTGTTGCAGAGAAGACCTTAAGAGGTCCCCTGCACAGAGACATTAATTCTTCCCAGCATCTACTGAAAACAGTGTTCCGGACATGCAGGGTGTTCTTCACGTCTGTATAGCTTTGGCACTCACTGTCTGGTGTGTTGGCCCAGGCAGCCAAGTCCTTTCTCTGTTGTTGGTATTGAGCTTCCTTTTACAGCAGAGACTCCGGGTTCCCCCCGCTCAAGGCACTTTCACAGTACACCCTTTCGCATTTTCCTGTCCCTATTCTTGCAGCTCCCGAAGCCATTTGACTCTCCTTGTTTGATGTTCTGCCGCTTCTCTGGGCTGGCAGTGCCCTCTAACATCGTCAGCGAGTTCGTAACGTGCTCAGCTTTCTTTTGCCCTTGCACCTATCAAAAGTAAATGTCAGCACCAAGAGCCATCTCTGCAAAGGCCTGCTAATCACTCTCCTTGAGCCAGTCGATCTTTTAGTCCTTTCCATCACACAGCCTTACTTACACTATGCCTTTCCCCAGTTTAATGGGTGATGTCCCGTGTTCTACTGCCTCAGAGCCCAGCTAAAACCCAGGCGAGTTAAGATACGCTGCGTTTCCTTTGTCCTTGAGGAGAGCGGCACTGTGTTAGCCTGGCACATCTGCCTTTAGCCGTTCCACAATCCGTTTTATAGCATTTCCTTTTTATGCCGTGTCTGTAACTCTTCTTGGCATTAAAGTCTTTCTACAGCCTTCAGAGTGGTGAGGCCAGGCTGGTTGTCCCTGAAGCACTTGTTTGCCTCCCTGTAACGCAGCTGTTTGCTTGACAGTCGCTAATTTTGATGCCTCTCGGAGCGGACAGTTTTGCTGTATCGCCTTTTTCCCCAGCTCCTTGACAGGAGCGCAGCGAGTTCTTCAACATATCTTCCCTTCAGATGACACTGTGGCTTTTCATGCATCCTCGCACCCATCCACAGGTGCACCTCATCCCCAAATGAACTTCAATATCTTTAATAAAAGTAGTAATAGTATTTATTTATCTTTGGGTCATACCGGGTCATCTTTCTTCTCTGGGCCTCTCATCCGGATGGGTGTTACCTCTCTTCTTGCCCACTCTTGCTTATGTTTTGCAGAATTGTTTTTTCTGGTGTCTGTTGCCTTTGCAGTATCTAACAATCACAGAATCACAGACTCACAGAATGGTTGAGGCAGGAAGGCACCTCTGGAGTCATCTTGTCCAACCACCCTGCTCAAGCAGGGCCACCCAGGGTCAGTTGCCCGGGACCACGTCCAGGTGGCTTTTGACTGTCTCCAAGGATGGAGACTCCACCAGCTCCCTGGGCAATCTGTGCCAGCGCTTGGTCACCCTCACAGTGAATAGTGTTTCCTGACGTTCGGAGGGAACCTCCTGTGTTTCAGCTTGTGCCCATTGCCTCTGGTCCTGGCACTGGGCACCACTGGGAAGAGCCTGGCTCCGTCCTCTTTGCTCCCTCCCTTCAGGTATTGATGTACTTTGATAAGATCCCCCCGAGCCTTCTCTGGCCAGTCAGCAGCTCTGTCTGTCCTTCCCTACCAGAGCTCCTCAAGTGAAGCTCGTCTTTCACCCTGTCAAACCCGTGCTTATTCTCAGGTTGCTGCTCATCTGTTAGGTCACAAGAGCTGGGACACCTGCTCTCTGCAGGCCCCATGTCCCCCCTCTGCGCTGGCTCCCCGGGAGTTCCTCCTGGCACCCGGCACCTGGCACGTGCCCCTCACTACTGCCTCTCCTCACAGGTGCTGCCGTCCTCCCGGGTGCTGCCACGGCCTGATGCCACTGTGCTGACCCTGCACCCTCTCGAGGGGGTGAAGCCGGGGTCTGTGATCGGCTCGGTGGCACCCCCGGATGCGCCTGCGCGAGGACAGCTGACCTACACGGTGGTAGGAGGTGGTGGGGATGGCACCTTTGTGGTTGACAGTGTGACGGGGGAGATTTATGCTGCCCGGGAGTTGGACTATGAAGCTGGGGCACGGCACGTGCTTCAGGTGAGTGCCGAGGACACGCAGCATGGCTACCCCTCCAGCCGACTGGTGCTGGTACACATCCACGTGCAGGACTGCAATGACCAGGCGCCCACCTTCCCTGAAGACCCCATCACCATTGTGGTGCCCGAGAATGCCCAGGCTGGCTCGTCCGTCTTCACCTTCCAGGCGCTGGACGGGGATGGTGTGGGTCCCAACAGCCAGGTGCGCTACGCCCTGCTGCACCAGGAGCCCCCCGAGGCCCCCTTCCAGCTTGACAGCCGCTCGGGGCTGCTGACCCTCCGCCACGGCCTCGACCGGGAGGCTGCTGCCTCCTTCCTCTTGGTGGTGGAGGCCACGGACCAGGCCCGCAACGTCAGCCAGCGCCGCTCGGCAGCTGTCACAGCCCGTGTGTTTGTGACTGATGAGAATGACAACGTGCCCGTGTTCCTCTCACCTGCTGCCGTCAGCGTCATGGAGGACCAGCCGACGGGGTTCGTGGCGCTGCACGTGGTGGCCCAGGACAACGATTTGGGAGAGAACGGGCGTGTGAGCTACTCGTTGCGAGCAGGCAACAGTGATGGCCGCTTCCACCTTAACCCCAGCACTGGTGAGGGCCCAGGAGGATGCAGGGGGGGCAGCAGGGGCACGGGGAACGCGGGGGCTGAGGAGGGTGCAGGGGTACGTGGGGATGCAGCGTGTGCACAGGGGGAGGCTGGGGAACCCGGAGGAAGGAGACTTGTGGGGTGCGGAGAGGACCGAGCGTAACGCCTGGTTGATCCTGCTGTCTCTGTTGAGACCTGGCTGTCCCTGGCTCACCCCAGCGCCTGCGGCCTCGCGAGAGCTCTGTCCTGGGAACAGTCGGCCCCGGTGCTGCGTGGTCCCAGCTCACCGCTCTCCCTGTGTCTGCAGGCGCGCTCTCCATCGTGCGGGCCCTCAACCGGGAGGAGGTGGTGCAGCACAACCTGACCGTGGTGGCCATGGATCACGGTTTCCCGCGCCGCTCCGCCACGCAGCTACTGTCTGTGCTGGTGCTGGATGTCAACGATGAAGCTCCCGCTTTTGAGAAACCTGAGTATGAAGCACACATCATGGAGAACTTACCAGCTGGCAGCCCTGTGCTGCAGGTGCTGGCCACGGACCGGGACCTGGGTGAGGATGCAGGGCGAGGGTGAGCTGCCCTGTTTGGTCAGGGGCCCTTCTGGAGATGCGGCACTCAGGACTGGGTGCACTCCGCTCCCTTCCACCTGCTTTGGAGAGCCTGGCTGAGCATGGAGGGAAGGGTCATCTCCTGGCCTGGAGAGGAGAGAGAGGCTGAATCCTGGGAGAAGCTGAGAATGAGAACAGGGACTGTGATTCCCTCTGCTCCCCAAGGCAGTGGCCTTTGTTCCTTGGAGGTTCCTCGGCCCGTCTTTCCCCTCCACAAGCTGGGCTGGGCTAGGACCTCCCTCCACCCCACATCTCTGCCCCAGCTTTACTTGCCGGGGAGTGAGATCATCCTCTCCCACAGCCTGCGTGACCCCTGGGTGGGAGGCGTGGGAGGAAGGAGGCGCAGGGCTCTGGGGTTGCTGCTGGGCTGCCCTCAAACCGTGTTCCTCCCTGCAGGTGCCAATGGGCAGGTGTCCTACGGGACTCTCTCGGGGGGGCCGTTCTCCATCCACCCACAGACGGGGCTTATTGTCACCACACGTGCCCTGGACCGCGAGGAGCAGGAGCAGCACGTGCTGATGGGTAGGGCTGTGCTGGTGCATGAGAGGCTCCGCCGGCGGGGGGGTAGAGAGCAGAGGGGAGGCAGATGGGTGCTCCCCACTGCTGGAGTAGGGCAGTATCGCAGGGAGGGAGGGCACGGGAAGCGATGGGGGTCTGTGGGGCAGGCGGGGTGGTTGGGTGGTTTGAGCACGCAGGAACGCCAGCGATCCCATGCCTGGCTGCCCCTGCGATTGTCTGGGCGTTTGCGTGTGATGACAGCCCTGATGGTAGCTCCCAGTCCGCAGGGCAGCCTGCAGCGCTCTTGCTCTGTTCCTGCAGTCTATGCGCGGGATGGTGGCCTGCCCCCCAACCTCTCCAAGGCAACTGTGCGGATAACAGTAGGGGATGAGAATGACCACGCGCCACACCTAGAGAGTGAGTCCTGCTCTGTGGAGGTCCCCGAGAACCAGAGCCGTGTGGCACTCTACACCCTGCGGGCCACCGATCCTGACGGAGGCGAGAACGGGCGCCTGGAATACCGCGTGGCAGGTGAGGTGCACAGGGAGCTCTGTAGCTTCTTTCTCGGCGGCAGGTAAGCTCTGTTCACCCTGGGTTGCCCATGGCTCTGGGAAGCATCCGCCTGTGACAGTTCCTGTTCCACCCCAGTTCTCTCCTGCTCCAAACCACGTGTAACTGCTGCCCTCTCAGCCCTCTAGTTTCTCTGCCCCCAGTAAAGAGCACCCCAAGATCTGGAGAGGCTGCATTTCCTCATTCCCCAGGCTCTTGTCTGGTTCCCCGGGCTTGGACTAGTTCCGTACCTCTCTTGGCCGCTCTGACCTGTTGAAGGTACAGGTTGCTAAGTGAGATCTCCTTGCTGTTACGCTGTGCATTGTCTGGGGGCTTCCTGTGACAGCGGCACTGGCCTGTGAGCTGTTGGAGGCAGTTCTTGCACAGACACACAGAGCTGGACCAAGGAGGTTGACCACAGAACTGCTCACTCCGCCCTCCCTGCCAGGCCGCACTGGGGTGGGCTTCATGCTGTCTTCTCTGGGCAGCATAGGGCAGGTCCTTCCTCGTGGCAGTTATAGTCACGCTGTCTTGTTATTCCCTCTCTTCTTTTCCAGATGGAGACCCTGGGCAGGATTTCAGCCTAGACCCAGTCTCCGGTGTCCTCTCCACTGCACGTGCCCTTGACCGGGAGCAAGTTGCTTCCTACAGCCTCACAGTGGTGGTGCAAGACCACGGCACCCCCCCGCGCAGCGCCACCATGGCAGTGAACGTGCGGGTGTTGGACCTGAATGACAACGCACCTGGTTTTGCTCAAGCCTCGTATGTGGTAGAGGTGCCAGAGGACTTGCCTGTTGGCGCCCTGGTGCTGCAGCTGGTGGCTGAGGACCCTGATGAAGGCACCAATGGGCAGGTCTCTTACTACCTGGGCAATGAGTCACTTGGCATGTTCCAGGTCGAGCCGCAGAGCGGGCACATCAGAAGTGCCCAGGCGCTGGACCGGGAACGCCACCCCAGTTACAGCTTCCTGGCCAAGGCTGTGGATTCAGCACCGTGGGAGCCCAAGAGCGCGGCTGTGCGCGTCACTGTCACCGTGCGAGACGTCAATGACCATGCCCCTGCTTTCCTGCACAGCCCACTCACTGTCAACTTGTCCCGCCACACCCCGCTCAAGCAGGTCGTGGCCACCATGAGGGCAGAGGACAGGGATGCAGGTGCCAATGCCTCCATCCTGTATCGCCTCGCCACCCCCAACTCCGCCTTTGCGATCAACTCCTACACAGGGGACATCCAGCTGCTGCAGCCCCTGAGCTCGCTCAGCCAGCGCCAGCGGACGCTCTTCATCCTGGCCACAGACCTGGGGCAGCCGGCGCTCTCCTCTACCGGCGTGGTGGTGATCCATTTGCAGGAAGAGCCCTACCAGGGGCTGCGCTTCCCCCGGAGCACCAGTGATGTGGCCATACCAGAAAATGCTGCCCCAGGTATAAGCTGGGCAGAGTTGACCAGCAAGTGCTGGGATGAAATGGGACGGGACAGGAGGGAAAGTGGGTGCTGGGCTGGCAAAGCTGTGGGAACTTCAAACCAGGGAGCACGGCAGGGTCTTGGGAAGCCCCATTATGCTTTGGGTAGACCCGAGGGGCTGCGGGGTCTGACTGGTGCGCAGGCTGTTCAGGGTGGTAGCCCCTGTGGGTTTGCCTCAGGCTGTTCGGATCGCTGTAGGCAGTTACAGGTGCCCAGTGGCTCCTGGAAGGTCCCCGCGAGTCACAGTGAGATCACAGAGGGGCCATGGACGGGCCCCAGGAATCCTAGCTGCTCCCAACACAAAATTACCATTAGATCTCACGTCCTCTGGCAGCAGTGTCCTCGGGCAGAGCTGTGCTCCGGTGGTACAGCCTGTGCCGCCCCCACACGCCCACCCCCTCTGCCACCTGCCCCGAGACTCTGCTGCCCCTTCACGCTCTTCCGCTCTCTTCCAGGCACTGCTGTGGCAAACATCCAAGCTACCCACACGGGGGGCTCTTCTGGGCGCATCACCTACAGCATCGTCAGCGGCAACGAGAAGAATGCGTTCCTTATCCAGCCCAGTTCAGGTACAGCACCAAGCCCAGACGGGGAAGCAGCGAGTGGGAGGGCACCAGCGCTCTGCCAGCCCCTGCTCCCCGCTCACAAGGCTCGGAGCCCCCCCAGAGGGGAACAGCCACTGTGGACTAGAACAGAGTCCACACCTCTATAGCAGTAAATTACATAGTGTTAGTATTTGGACGTGAACACTCACCTGGCGTTGTCCAGAGCTTGCTGGCACAGCTCCCAGCCCAGTTTTGGTCCCTCCTAACTGGACTTTTCCCCAAAAACGCCTAGGCCTGGTTCAGGATTTAGCAGAGGCCAGGGCCATCGCTAAGATGCAATCTGGGTGCAGCCCCTGCCTCGGATGGCAAGTTCAGCCAAATGACACATCCCGTGCCGGGGCCTCGGAGCCAGGCACCCGGGCTGCTGCGCTTTGTTCTCTGGCGTGCACGGTGCTACTGGGACTGATCCATGGCTGTCTCTGTGCGGTCCCAAAGGTGACAATAACTGGGGAACCGCTCACTGTCCAGTGGGCGTTCTAAGGATTCCCACCGCTCAGGCTGGTCCCTGGGCAGTGAGCAGGTGCTGAGCACGTCGGTGGCGCCTGTGGGTGGCGGATAGCCCGGGCAGAGCAGGGAGGCAGGTTGCAGGATGCTGCCCAGTGAGACTGGGCAAGCCGGCATTGTTTGCAGCACGTGCTTCAATGGACAGCTTTTGAAGGGCCGTGGATCCCTTCGCATCAGGGAAAGCCTGGCTGAGGGAGGGTGAGGGTTGGGGTTGCCTTGCGGTGAGGCTGGTGCACATATCACAGCCCCCGGTCCGGAGGCTGGGGATGGAGGGATGGAGAGCAGCCCTGAGGAGAAGGACTTGGGGATGTTGATGGATGAGAAGCTCAACATGAGGCGGCAACGCGCGCTGGCAGCCCAGAAACCCCCCCGCAGCCTGGGCTGCATCCCCAGCAGCGTGGGCAGCAGGGCGAGGGGGGGGATTCTGCCCCTCTGCTCCGCTCGGGGGAGACCCCCCTGCAGTGCTGCCTCCAGCTCTGGGGCCTCAGCACAGGAGAGACACGGAGCTGCTGGAGCAGGGCCAGAGGAGGCCCCGGAGATGCTGGGAGGGCTGGAGCCCCTCTGCTGGGAGGACGGGCTGAGAGAGCTGGGGGGGTTCAGCCTGGAGAAGAGAAGGCTCCGGGGAGACCTTATTGTGGCCTTTCAGTACTTAAAGGGGGCTTATAGGAAAGATGGGGACAGACTTTTTAGCAGGGCCTGTTGCAATAAAACAAGGGGTCATGGCTTTAAACTAGAAGAGGGAGTATTTTGACTAGATCTCAGGAAGAAATTTTTTACAATGAGGATGGTGAGCCCCTGGCCCAGGTTGCCCAGAGAGGTGGTGGATGCCCCGTCCCTGGAAACGTTCCAGTTCAGGTTGGACTGGGCTCTGAGCAACCTGATCTCGTTGGAGATGTCCCTGCTTATTGCAGGGGGATTGGACTATCTGACCTTTAAAGGTCCCTTCCAACCCAAACTGTTCTATGATATGAGAAATTCAGTCGTCGTAGCACTGACATCAAGCTGGAGCTTCTTGCTCCCCGGTGTGGGAGGCTGAGACCTATGAGGTCGGTCACGCAGAGAGGTCCCCTCTCCCTGCTGTCCCGGGTGGTATAAGCAGGGCTCTGCTACACCACGTGTGGCTGTGACACTGGCCTGCGTGGCAAGCTGCCATGCTGCGCTGCAGCAAGGCCTGACGGGATCACAGAATCACAAATCTCCCCCTGTAACGCTTGTCCCTTCGCATCCCTTCATCTCGTCTCTGCTCAAGCCGTGTGCGCCAGCGGTTCTGAGAACACCCTGGACGTGTCCTGGCTGCACCTCAGTTGCACCTTGGTTGCTGTGGCAATGCCACTTCATTTCAATGGGGAAACATTTCCCTCGGGCAAAGTTCCCAGAATGCAGGATTTTTCCCTTAAAACATGTCCCTCCTTGAGTCCCATTTGTCTGCCCTGCTTTCTCCCAGGGCAAGGGCCTGCATGCTGGAGCACCATGGTGAGGGAGGGCAAGGGGGGGCTGGCACAGCACTGCTCTCCTGCCCTGCGCCAGCTGCCAAGCAGCGTTAGACTGGGCTCCTCGGCTCTGCTGTGACAATGGGCCAGTGCATGGGCACTGGTCCATGACTGTCCTCAGCCATCCCTAGCCTTCTCTCCTCTGCAGGGAGGACCAGAGCTGATGTCCACAGGAGCTCTGCGAGAGCTTTGCATTGGAGAGCACACTAAAGTGCCTGCTGTGGACAAGACCAGAGCAGGGGAATGTCACAGGAGCATCCTCAGCCCATACTGTGGCACCTCAGGCTCTGCTGCTTCTGTCCCAGGCAGGAACAACCCTTCAGAAGGCGTTCTGCTGCTGCTGCTGACTGCTCTCCTTGTATTTTCTCTGGGCCAAGCCAGCCCTGGAGGCAGGGCCCGCTGCGGCAGTCAAACGGTGGCAGAGGGGCAGGGGAGCACAGCCGGCTCCCAGCCCTTGGGTTGCAGGAGGTGAGGACGCAGCTGTTCTCCAAACCAGGCCACCATGCTAGTAGCCGTAATCTGTGTTTTTCCGTTCCTGGACATGCAGCCTGGTTTCAGCTGTGCGCTGAAAGCTGGAGCTCCCGTGACCGTGATGCAAAGCTGGCAGCAGAGCTCTTACGCAGAAGCTGGGCTTGTCCACGGCCACAGAGCTGTCCTCGCTGCCTGCTGCTGCACACCCATAGCCTGAGCACTTCACCTGGTGGTTGCACGTAGATGCTGAAACGGGCTGCAGAGAGAGGGAGGCCCTGCAGGAATCCCCAAGGCAGGAATTCAGCCACAGGAGCACAGTTCCTCCGCATTCCACTTGAATGCGTGCCTGTAGGAATACTGCCAGTCGTTTTAGAATATCTTCTTGGATGCCCTCCACCTTCTTGGGTGGGACAGCAATGCTTTGTCATTACAAAAGCCCAGGTGCAGTGGTTCAGCGGGATAAGAACGGATGTCTGTCCTAGCAGACCCCTAGCAGGAGAACAGCTGGCAGCTCCTACAGCGTCTTTGTAAGGATTTGCCCAAAACTAATAGCTGCAGTTTGGTGACTTTGGCTTGGAGCGTGATGAGCTTGTGTAGCAGTATGGGGCTTGCCATGGAGCGGGGTTTTTTTAAACTGGCCATACGTCAGATGGTGTCTCCACAGGGGAAGGCTATTGCATGCTTTAGCGTAAGCAGAAGCAGTCTGTACGGAGCGAGGTGCAGGACGCATGACCCAGGACAACTCGCTGGGTCCGACGAGAAGGCCGTCAGTTTGGAGGGGGCTCAGAGGAGCTCAGTGTGTGTGTTCTGCGTTTGAGAACGGATGGGGGAGCGGAGGGATGGACTGAGTGCAAGGGAACGAAAGAGAAGATGAGGGCTGGATGTGCTGGTGCGTCGCTCGCCCCCCTCTTCACCCACCCCGTCCTGCTGTTTCCCTGCTCCCAGGTGCCATCTCAGTTCAGGACTCCAGCAGCCTGGACTTCGAGGCCAGCCCCCGGCTGCGCCTCGTGGTCCAGGCAGAGACAGCAGCTTCCTTCGGCTTTATGGCCATAAACCTTAACCTGCAAGATGTGAACGACAACTTGCCACGCTTCCAGCTGCAGAACTACGTGGCGTTCATCTGGGAGTCACAGAGCTATGACTCACCAGTCATCCAGGTATCGCTGGGGACACGAACGGGGACATCGAGGCCCCTGGCCTGCCTCTGTGCCGGGGTGATGGGCTGGGGGACTGTGCCATGGGCCTGGGGCTGGCACCTACGGATAGGTCTAGCTTTGGAGGACTGTGGTTTGCAGGGCTCCACAATTGCACTGCTGAATCTCTCATGTGGCTTTGCAGGTCCTGGCAGATGATCTGGACCAGGGAGCGAATGGGCAGGTGACTTACGCCATCAACCAGTCCCTGCCAATGACAGGCTTGTACCACATCGATCCTCAGACTGGCACCATCACTACTGCTGCCATCCTGGACAGGGAGATCTGGTCCCAGACGCGGTGAGTGGAGCCAGACTAACTCGTGCCGCCGATATGAGGGGGGCATAGCTGTGGAGCAACGTCCCCAAGGCTGGGGGGGGATGCTCTGCTGCTTAGTGCCACCCAAAGCTGTCGCAGCCCTGTCTGTAAAATGTTTTTGCCAAACAGCAGGAACTTAGGCTTAGTGTTAACACGGGGAGCAAATGGTATTGAAGCATGACAGATGGCCGTGAGATGAGCCACTGCTCCATTCAGCCTGGTCCCTGCAAATCTGAGAAGATTGGGAGGGGAGCAGTGGGCTCTTTTCAGGGGCTGCATCCGTTCCCTCTCCTGCCTGCTTAATCCAGACCACATATGCTCAGTTCCTTCCCGCCCCCACGCGCTGCACCCTTCTGCCCCCGACGTGCGCTCCAGGTGCTAATGCCCTGCCCTGCACCTTCTTGCAAGTCCTCCTGCATTCAGCGCTGGTCCTCTGGGCCCTCACCACGTGCACATCGCCCAGCCAGCCTAGCCACACCTGTATAGGATAATGGCAAACGCTACACGCAATGAATTTAAGTCCTCCCCTACCCTTTTACGTGTGTATGGTTCAGATGCAAGGAACAACTTCTGCCCCCCACCCAGGGCTATGTTCTCTCCCCGTGTGCATGCTCCAGTGGCTACGTGGCTCTCTCCCCTCTTCCCGGGCATGGCGAGGCCCAGGGCATCCATTCCATTCGCATACCCATCACCAGTCCGCAGAGAGGCTCTGCGCGTTCCCCAACACCCAGATATGCTCCAAATGCCCATCTCCCTGCACCCCACTGCGCCCCTATTCTGCCTGCATCACCTCCCACGCACATTCCAGACTCTGGCCCCTCGCACAGACTGAAAATGCTGTGGGTGAATCCACTTCCCTCCACTTGCAAAAGCCTCCAACCATGTCGCTTTTGTCCCACGTGCCCATGCCAGGCCTGTGCAGGAATCCGCTGCCCACCGCCTGCTCCAAACACGCGTGCCCACATTCTCTGCCCGCTCCTACATTCCGGGTGCTGGACACAAAGCCCCTGCCCTCCGAACGCACACCTCAAATGTGCATCCCTCTGCTGCCCTGCCCCGCCATGCTCTGGATGTACGCCCGTCCGCTGCCCCACACGTGCGCTCCAGATGCTCTGCACATATCCGTTGCCCCAGACGCTCCAGATGCTGTGCACAGTTCCACTGCCACATGGACCCGCTCCAACCCTGTGCACACATGCAGTACCCCCCCCCCGACATGTCCCAGATGCAGCGCATGCATGCATTGCTCCCTCACACATATGGCCACATGTCTGTGAACCTTGTGCTTGCCCGCAGTTTGGTGGTAACGGCAATGGACAGAGGGACTCCGCCTCTTGTGGGCTCTGCCACGCTGACCGTTGTGGTGATGGACGTCAATGACAACAGCCCCACCATCCCGTTTCCCTGGGAGGTGCGGGTCCCAGAGAGTAAGTGCAGCTCAGCCCCGTGAGGTAATGCGTCACCGATGGCAAGAGCTGAGGCGCGATGGGCACCCGTGGGTCGGGGAGAAGCCCCCAGAAAGGCCTCTTGAGGCCCCCAGAGATGTTGCCTTGCCAAGGGCCAGCTTGTGCTGACCCACTGGCTGAGCTCCCCCTCTGCTCTTCGGCGCTGCCTGGTCTGTGACGGCCTGGGGCAGGGGGTTGTACAGCCCCTGTGCTGCAGCTGTGTCCTGAGGGAACCAGCTGAATTCCCAACTCATCCCTGGCCCCTGCCCGCGCTGCAGGGGCTCTGGCTGCACACACATGCCCTGCCTGCCCTCCGTCCTTGTCCCGTGTGCCCCGTGCCTGTGCCAGCCTTGACCTGCCCTGTCGACCTCCCAAGACCTTCCCCTTCACCCCGAGCGTCTCCCCCCTTGTCCTCGGTGCTCAGGCTTTGGGCTGAGCTGGCTTCCCACCACGTGAGCCGGGTCTTCTCCAGGGAGACCGTGCTGCTTGCTCACACCTTGCCTCTCCACAGACACGCTGCTGGGCACCCAGATAGCCCAGCTGACCGGGAACGATGTGGACTCGGGCCCCGTGCTCTCCTACGCGCTCATGTTGGATGGTGATGCCGTGGGCACGTTCAGCGTGCTGCGGTATGGAGGACGCATTGCCCTGACGGGGCCACTGGACTATGAGCAGCGCAGCCACTACACCCTCACCCTGCGTGCCTCCGACACCCGCCATGAGACGGAGGCCAACCTCACCGTCGTTGTGGAGGACGTGAATGACAACGCACCGACTTTCAGCCAGGGCTTCTACCAGGTACTGTGCACCCAGGCGTGACGGGCAGCGTGGGCCGTCCTGCCCCAGCCCCTCTGCTGCCCCTGCCTGGCTCACTGGCCTGACCAGGCACAGAGTTCCCCTCTCTCCCTGGGCTCCGTCCACATCCTGACACCCCCTGTGCTGTCACTGTGGCATGGACGGGAGGCTGAAACCAGGCACGTAGCGCTGGGATCGGCAGCTGCGGGCCTGCACAGCTGCAGGCAGATGGGACATGCTGGAATAGGTGGGAACACTGGCAAGGCCAGAAGTGGTGGGAGATGGGTCACAACCCGGACAAGTGTTTCTGGCAAGACCCGGTCTGGGGCCCCGTAGGCGGATCGCTGGATGAAAGCTGACGCGCGCAAATGTGCTGCATCTCTGGAGCAGACGCAAGAAGCTGGGAAGCCACAGAAACGCTTGGAGGTTGTGAGAGCAGAGACCGATGGAACTGTCTGTTTATACGTGCTGTTTGGCACACCAAAAGAGCTGTTTTGATTTGTATAAAATGTTCTTCAGAATAGCAGGGCAAAGTAGAGAAAAGGATCAGGAACTGGATGCTGAAACTGGTCGGGAGTCACACTAACAGGGCTAGGTGCTGTGCACGTGGGGCAGGCCCCCTCAGCATGCCAGCCATGGCCCTGGGGCAGAGGTGGGGAAGGCCCTGGCCAGCGATGAGCTGGGCCACCTTGGCTATCGCTGCCCTGGCCAGCCCCAGACCTTCTCCCAGCCCTGCTGGCTGGCTCCAGGCAAGGGGGAACAGGCGCTGACTGGGGCTTCCTCCTCTTCCAGGTGACACTGCCGGAGCACACGCCTGCGGGCAGCATCATTCTCACCGTGAGCGCAACCGACCCGGACTCGGGGAGCAACGGGGATGTCACCTTCCACTTGGCCGTGCCCAGCCCTGACATCGCCATTGACCCCAGCAACGGTGCGTGGGGCTGGCTGCTGTGTGGGGTCTGTCTTGTGGGTTGCTCTGGCAGTGCCGGCGGAGGGAGGTGCCCCCAGGCTGGCCCAGGCTCAGCCCCTCACCGGGTCGCTGTCTGGGGTGGCCTCCGAGTGCTCCCGCCACAGCGTCCCGGACGCCTGTTCCACCAGCCAATAACCCTGACACCCTTCCCGGCTGCCTCTTGGCCCCCATGCTGATTCTGGCTTTGTGCCCTCACAGGGACCCTCTTCACCATCCGGCGGGTGGAATTTGACGCCAACCAGCCCACCCTGGACCTGGTGGTGGAGGCCCGCGACCGTGGCTCTCCCAGCCTCTCGTCCTGGGCCACAGTGCAGCTCCAGGTGCTGGATGTGAATGACCACAGCCCCAGCTTCCATGCGCCACGCTACAATGCCAGCGTCCCCGAGGACCTGCGCCCAGGAACCACCGTGCTGACGCTAGAGGCAGGCGATGCCGACCTCTCCCGGGAGAATGCTGGCTTCGACTACACCATCGTCAGTGGCAATGGTGGCAACGCCTTCCAGGTGGAGAGCCGGGTGGCCTGGGCAGGGGGGCATCTCCGCACACAGGGTGCCTTGGTGCTCGTGGAACACTTGGATTTTGAGGCCATCCCCGTCTACAACCTCACTGTGGCGGCCTCGGACCGGGGCCTGCCGCAGCGCAGCGCCACGGTGCCTGTGCTCATCACCGTGCAGGATGTCAACGACAACCCACCCGTGTTCACCCGAGCCGAGTACCGCACCGCCGTGAGCGAGAGCGCACCCCCCGGCACAGAGCTGCTGCGCGTGGTGGCCCACGATGCTGACTCGGGGCCCCGCGGCCACGTTCATTACACCATCAGCTCAGGAGACCAGCATGGGCTCTTCCAGCTTCACGAGAACACGGGGGCCCTGTGCCTGGCACGGCCCCTGGACCGGGAGGCCCAGGCACTGCATGCGCTCGTGGTGCAGGCCACGGATGTGCCAGGCGGGCACTTTGCGCTGGTACCTGTAGCCATCGAGGTGAAGGACGTCAACGATAACAAGCCGTACTTCCCAGTGGAGGTGCTGAGCGCCAGCATGCGAGAGAACCTGCCTCCCGGCACGCTGGTCACCACGCTGCGTGCCATCGACGCAGACACCGGTGTCTTTGGGGAACTGCGATACACGGTGCTGGAGCAGCCAGTGGGGGAGCCCGGCATGGCGGAGGGCCGGGATGCCTTCGCCGTCAACAGCAGCTCTGGGGAGCTGCGCTCCCGACTTACCTTTGACTATGAACGAGCCAAAGCCTTCCAGCTACTAGTCAGGGCCACTGATGCTGGCAACGCCTCTGCCACGGTGACAGTGCGGGTGCTGGTGACAGGGGAGGACGAATACAATCCCATCTTCCTGAGCCCCTCCTTCAACTTTGAGGTCCCTGAGGGCGCCCGCAAAGGGCAGAGCATCGGGCGGGTGCTGGCAACAGATGAGGACGAAGGGGCTGACGGCGTCGTACTGTACTCCCTGGCAAAGCCCTCGCCGTATTTTGCCATCAACCAAACCACAGGCACCATCTACCTGCGTGTGGACAGCCAGCCCCAGGCCGGGGCCGGGCGTGCCAAGAGGGAGCCACGCGAGATGAGCCTGGAGGTGCAGGCGCGCAGCCCCCTGCCCGCCTCCCGCTCGGCCTCTGCGCAGGTCATCATTGACGTCACGCACACCTCCTTCGGCCTGGCCCCCGACCTCAATCTGCTGCTGGTGGCCGTGGCCGCCTCGCTGGGGGTTGTGGTGGTGCTGGCCGCCGTGGCCATTGTGCTGGCCCTGGTCCGCTCCCGTCACCGGCGGGGCCGCAAGAAGCCGGAAGGGGACGGGGCGCTGGGCCGCGTGCCGAGTGGCTCCCTGCAGAAGCTCGGCCGCGAGGAGCCAGCGCTTCCCGGGGGCGAGCACATTTACCACCAGGCCCTGCCGGGGTACGGGGGCGAGCCGGCAGGGCCCTACACGCGGGGCGGCTCGCTGGACCCCTCGCACTCCAGCGGCCGAGGCTCCGCCGAAGCCGCTGAGGACGACGAGATCCGGATGATCAACGAGTACCCACGCGTGGCCAGCATCACGGCCTCCATGCAGGAGCACATCTCCGCTCGCGGCCCTGACTCCGGCATCCAGCAAGACGCCGACCAGCTCTCCGACATCTCCTGCGAGCCGGCTGCCCTGGAGAGCGCCCAGTGGTTCAAGAGCAAGAAGGGCTCCGGGCTGCTGCTGCCGGGGCCGCCCCCGCAGCTGTACCGCGAGGATGGAGGAGGCAGCGCCTTCCTCGGCGTGCGCTGTGGCCTCAGTGTCTCCTCCCAGCCTCAGGACTATGCCTTCCCGGAGGATGGCAAGCCCTCCGTGGAGGGCTCGCTTACCGCCATCGTAGCCAGCGATGAGGAGCTCCGCGGCAGCTACAACTGGGATTACCTGCTGAACTGGTGCCCCCAGTTCCAGCCGCTGGCCAGTGTCTTCACGGAGATTGCCCGCCTCAAGGATGAGAGCTCCCTGCGCAAGCCCTTCCCGACCAAGCCCAAGGCAGAGCCCAAGCCCCGCATCGACCCCCCGCCCCTCATCACCTCAGTGGCCCACCCGGGTGCCAAGTCTGTGCCCCCCAAGCCGCCGCCGGGCAGGACCTTCCCGCACCCGTCCTCCCTGCGCCGCTCGCCCATCAGCCACGAGGGCTCCATCTCGTCCTCTGCCATGTCGCCCAGCTTCTCCCCCTCGCTGTCCCCGCTGGCTGCCCGCTCCCCCGTGGTCTCGCCCTTTGGCATCTCACAGGGGCCTTCTGCCTCCGCCATCAGTGCTGAGCACTCGCTGGAGCCCCCCGAGGAGGCCGAGCTCAGGATTTAGACCTGGGCCCAGGGACTCCTCCACCCCACCCCGCAGCCGTGGGGTCAGGAGCGGGGCCAAGCCCAGGGCTGCTTCTGCATGGGTGCTAATCCTGCTCTCCCAGCACCTTGCCTGGCCCGGGGCCCCCAGGGGCTGTGGGTTCCTGTGTCCTTTGGGGTTGTTGGCTCCCGTCGCTCCCTGTGGTCTGGCAGATTCCGTGCTGGTTTTGGTGCCCTGTGGACTGCTGATCCTAGTGCCAGCACCCCAGGGCGATGGTTCCTTGTACTGCTCATGGCGTCTCAGATCGGCGCCTGGCAGGATGATGCTTCATGGTACTCTGTGCTCCGAGAGAGGCTGGGAGCAGACGGGTGCTCCCTGCCCTGCTGGGCTGGGGTACTGCAGACCCTGCCCTGCACCGGCCACGTGCCCAAGGCCCGCAGCGGCCTGGGTGCAGCAGGACGCTGAGCCATCCCCGCTGGCCCCTTCCCCGCAGGAGCTCGCGGCGCTGGGGAGGAATGCTCCCGGGGCAGGGACGCGCTGCTCAGCAGGCACAGCCACAGCAGCCCGTGCTGCCTGCGGGGACGGGGATGGCTGAACCTGCTTCCCAAAAGTGAGGGGAGACCCATCCCGAGCCAAGCTAGAGTGGGAGGAGAAGGCAGTGCCTGCTTTTCGCTTGCCCATCCATGGCTGGTGGGGGTGAAGGGGATCCTTTGGGGTCTCTCAAGCCCTTCTGCCTCCCACCCATGGGACCCTTTTAAGGGATCTCCTTCCCAGGGCTGCTGGAAGAGCCCTGTTCCTGGGGGCCTGGGCTGGGAGGCAGGTGCCCTGCGCAGCATGGGAGCCCCGTTCCTGGAGAAGCGGCTCCCGGGGCCAGGTACCTCTCTGGGCTGCGGGCTGGGGCACCGGACACAGACACGAACACGGAGCCGGCAGCTGCGCGGTGGGGCTGGCAGGAGCGGCAGCGTGAGAGCTGCAGCAGAGCCGACCCTGAGATGGCCTGGCCCCAGGAAAGGCAGTGAGGTGGCCGCTCAGAGACATGAGCCAGTGACTCTTCTCCCACTCCATCAGCCCCAGGCCTGAGGGGAGCGGGTGGGAGGGGGTATCCCAAAACGCCACGTGGCCTGAAGCTGGCACGGTGGCAGCCGGCATGTCATCTAACAGCCACAGGGTGGGACACTGGGCAGCTGGCCTCCCCCGCGCCCTGGGCCACCAGGGCCACCTCCAAAATGTGGGTAGGTGCCAGAACCCCCAGCCCTCTGTGCTGCTCTGCACCGCTCCCTCGTGCCACGTTGTGAGCATGGGATAGAGCCACGCTTCAATGGGGCTGGTCCCCGTCCTCACTCCGGCACCGCTCACGCAGCCGGCCTCGCGGCTGGTGTCCCACTCACGCCGGGGTCAGCCCCTGCCCAGCGCTTGCCCCGCAGCCCGTGGCTGCTCACGGTGGAGCCAGCATGCGTCGCGTGGCCCTGGGAGCGCAGTCCTGGGGACTGCTGCCGTGGCCCTGGGTGCTCACGGTCACTGTGACCCACGCACGCAGACCTGGGTGCAGAGGGAAGGCCGGGAGCGGGGCATGTGGAGCACTGCAGCAGCCCCAAAGGCGCAGCCTGGGCTTCAGGTGTGTGTTTGTGGGGTGAGGGAGGACACCCAGCCATCTCGGATGGGGATTTGGGGGAATTTCCTTCCTATCACACTTTCGCTAGACCCACTCTGTAGCCTCAGCCCAAAGCACGTCAGCACCGTGGCTCCAAACCCCACCCCCAAATGTTCTATCACAGCAGCCAAAACCCACCACTCTTGCCCGCTCCCTCCCCATTTCGCACCAAGAACCAGCCGTGACTGCAGCCCCATCTCTCCTTGTCTCAGCCCCAAACCTCCCCTCGGTGCGGCAGGTCCCAGGACACCCTGCCTGCGCTCCGGGTGTCCCCACGCCGCGGGGATGCTGCCTGCGCCCCGGTCCCCACCATGCACATGGGAGCGGGTCCCCCGTGCCGGCAGCCCTGGGAGCTGCCCTGGGCACAGGACGAGGATCTGCAGCAGCGATGGTGGCACCGAGGGGGCTGCAGGGCCACAGCCGCGCTGTCTGGGCGCCACAGCGCACCCAAGGCGGCCCCGGGAGGGGAGGATGGGTTCTGCCTCGCTCAGCAGAGGGACAGCCCTTGGGGCGGGCACCCCTCGTCCCTGCTCTCCGGGCCGGGCTGTCCTGCTCACGGGCACTGCGGGGAGCACGCCTTGGGGGGGCCGTGCGCTCCCTGAGCCCTGCCAGGGCGGCCGAGCAGCCCTGCTCCCCCCTGCGTGCTTGGGACAGGGGCACACAGATGGGTCACCCCCCCACACACACCACGCACCTCATAGAAGGGTCAGACACACGGCAGCCCCACTTGGTTGAGGGGGAGGGGGGGACACAGCCACGGGCTGCTGAGCCCAGCCAGGAGCCAAGCCTCCAGTTATTTATTTTTACACATTGTACTACGATTCCTGTTTTCTACTTTGTTTGTACCTTTTGTATCGTGTCTCGCCGAGCTGCATGTATTGGGCGCCGCTCATCGGCCTGCACACTGGGCCGTTCCAGCACAGCCTGGACCCAAGTGCCAACTTCTCAAAGAAATGCCTTAATAAACCACACTTGTTTGTACAGAGATGGACATCATCCCTGCTGCGCCGGGCTGGCGTTGCGCTGGCACCGTGAGAAGCACCAGCAGGGCTGGCAGGGGGCAGACGGACCTGGGGCACGGTGGAGCTCGGCGCATGGCGTGGCTACCAGCAACGTGCTGCGGGCTACAGACGCCCGGGCAGGACCCACGCCCCGCACTTGGCCCTGGGCAGCTCCTTGGGTGGAAGAGCTGGGACCAGCTGGGACACGTGGGCTGTGCCGCGGCTACTTCTGGCCCCTGGGGCAGACGCTGGCAGCTCCAGGCAGCCCCGTGGCCGGGCCACAGTTGCCTCCTGGCTGCAGCAATAGGCCAGGCCGGCACGTGAGGTGCAGGTATTTCAGCCTTTAGCGCAGCAGAGGAAATCCAGAGCCTGAGCACAGCACCGGGGGCCCGGCCTGGCTGCCCCTGCCTCCTCCAGCGGTGCGTGGTGTGGCCGCGCGCGTCCTGGCGCCGCCGCACACGTGGCCCTGGTGACTACACCCTGCGGGTCCCTTCTATGCGAGGCTGCCCAACGCGGCAGATGAGGCCGCCGCAGTGCCACGGCCCCAGTCTAACCAGTGGGGAGGCTGAGCGGGTTTTCCTGCCGGGCACACGCACGGACGCGGGTGTACGAGAGACGTCTGCGTGTGTGCGCACAGCCGGACACACAGAACAGCACGGACACACACAAACAGCACCAACAGCCCCATCCCTCTCCCCTCGCTGCCCGACAAGGGGCTGTTGGCAGGAATATCCGTGTACAACGTGGAGCTCTCCCGTAGCCGGGCTTAGGCACAGTCTGCCCAGTGGGTGCCCCCGGATTCCCAGTTTCCCCAGTTGCTGACACCGGGACATACAAGTCCCTGAGGCCACAGCCCCACTCCAGCTGCAACAGACCTCCCATGACGGACACCAGCGCACGCAGACGCGCACACACACACACACAGCGGACAGGCTGTGGAGTCACGAGATGCAGGACGCGGCCAGACAAATGTACTGACCATCAATCCACTTACCTGTGGCTGGCCACTTTTATCCCTTTTTCCCTGTTTTCCCATTTTTTGTTCCTCCCCAAACCACCTTGATCCCTCTCTTCCCTCACCTTTCTCCTCACCTCTGATAAACATCCCAGACTCAGTCTTGCACAATCCTAAAACGCTCTGCGTTTTGCCTCTCATAACGTGTCCCACACCCCGGGGCGATGACCCTTCAGCCCGTGGCGGGCCTGGGGGAGCAGCTCCCACGTGCCCGTTGTGGTGGGTGCCACCCTCAGACCATGGGGGCGTCCCCAGCCAGTGACCGCCTGGGGAAGGGTGTCCCCTTCTCCGAGCGGGCGGTTGGGCTTCCTCCGCCTGCCACCATTTCTCTGTGCTACTTTATCACAGAATCTATCACCTTCCAGCTCACCGGCCGGTAGCAGCAGCGATGCCGGTACATGCCAGGCATGCTCGCCGCTCTGCGGCTGAGACACGGGGGGCTCGGGCCAGCAGGAAGGACCTTGATGTTACTGTTCTCCCCTGGCATGGCCTGACCTCGGGTAGTCCCGACTGTCCAAAGGAGAGGCCACGCTTGCCTCCACCGGCAGGAACGGCAGCCAAGCACGCCCAGGGCGAGCAGCCGAGCAGAGCCGGGCGAGCAGAGCTCCACCCAGGACACCTCGGCAGCTCCGCTGGATGCTCAGGCTCTCTCGTCCCCTGCCTGCTGCAGAGTCAGACCAGCAGCAGATGCTCGTTAGAGTAATTAGCTCTGTCAGGGCAATCTAATCCTCGCCGGCCAGACGGATCCAGGAAATAATCTCCCGCAAATCTCATCCCCCTGACAGCCCTGCCCAAAGCTGTAACCAGCTGGAGGGCTGGGTGGGCTGCGGCTCTCTGGCAGCGCGCGCTGCCCAGCGCCCCAGGCCCCGGCCGACGTGTGCGTCAGGGCTGAGCAGCGGCGAGTCCCTCCAGGCTGCAGCTGCAGCTGCTGGGACGGTGCCACGCGGGCTGGGAAGCGGGAACGGGGCTGGGGGGGGTGGGGGGAAGGCGGACCACCCCACCCATGGCGGGACGCGGTGAGGGCCGGGACGCGGGAAGGGCTGATGCCCGGGCGCGGGAGCAGGGAGCAGCAAGGGCTGCATGGCCGGGAGCGCGGCACCGCGGAATGGGAACGGCCAGCGGCGGTCTGGGTGCAGGGACTGCGCTCTGCACCTCTTTCTGCTGCCGTCAGGGCCCCACGCGCCTCCCTGCACGTCCCGAGCCGTTGTTTCCTTGCGGGGTCCTGGGAAGGGATGGCACCCGGGGCCACCTCCAGCTGGCCAGCCCCACGCTCGGGCACCACACAGGGCAGGCGACTCCCAGCCCCGGCTCAGGAGCCTTCCCGTGGCGCAGCGAACGCTCTTCCCACCAGCGAGGCCGGGGGGCCGGGGCTTGGCTGGCTGCGAGGGGGTGCTGGGCTGCTCCCTCTGCTGCACCGGGTCCCGCGTCCCCAACGGCTGCCCTGCACCCACCAGCCCCAGCCCTTTCCCCGTGTTCCCTGGCCGCTGTCTCCCCCGGCACAGGTCCCCTGCTTCCCCCCCCCCGCCTCCCCGGCCCACGGCCCCGCAGGGTGCAACTGCACAGCTTCGGGCAAGCAACCAGCTCCAGCTGCTGCAAACCGCACAGCGCCGCATGCATGGAAACTCCACATGTGCTTCCAATTGCAGGGGCCAGGAGTGCCCTAGGGCTTCGCAGAGACGCTCACGCTAACGGGCAGCACCCACAGAGCAGGGCTGGCGTCCCGCGAGCAACGGGGACGGAGCAGCGGGTTCCTAGAAGACACAAGACCTCCAGGTGGCAGGGAAAGCACCTTGGAGGCCAGAGAGGGGCTTGGGTGAGCCTGAGGAACGCGGGCCGAGGTCCCAGCGTCGACGAGAAGCCGATGGGGGTCTGTGGACAGGAAAGATGCTGGTTCAGCCCCGCCGGGTGCGCTGGCGGCCGCCCTCCACCCAAAGGGAGCAGGGCCAACGGCGTGCCGCAGGCACTGCCCGCCCGGGCAGGCGGCACCTCCACGCCGAGCGGCACCCACGGCGCTGCGGGAGGGAGAGCAGCCGGACTGCTACAGCCCGGCCTTTCCTAGGAAAGGAGCCTCACCTTCCCAGCAACAATCCAAGCATCAGCCCTGCTTCAGTGATGCCCCGTGCCGCTGCGGAGGTAGGACAGACCCTCCGGGCCTCTCTCCCCCCCCGGCAGCTGCTGCTCTGGACGGCCACAGAGCGGCTCTGGCGTGGGAGACATGGCAGCTTGGGCCAGGCAGGTGGTTTTCCCATTGTCCGTCTCTTCCTGGCTTGGACTCCGCTCTGCAGAAGCAGGAAAGCAACTGGGAACTGCTGGAGCCACGGTATGCAGCGTGTCTGCGCGTGTGACCGGGCTGGGACAAGGACTTGGCTCGCTGAGCCAAACTGGGCAGGGGCGGATGGGGTCACAGCACCCTCTGCCCCGCCGGCCGCCGCCGGAACACCCCCTCCAGAGCTGCCTGGGGGCTTGTGGGCAGGGGCCACGCTCCGCGGTGTCCGAGGCACCACTTCCGCAGCTCCCTTCAGCAACGGCAAAAATGGCTTGAACCTTCCGCAACCCCGAGATCTGCGCGTATCGTCATCACACCGCTTTTGTCATCCTAATTAGGAGAGCTCCTAGTGTGGGAACGAACATCCGAGAGAACCAGCGCAGGAAGCCGCAAGCTGGAGCTCGGCGGCTCCACGAGCCAAGCGGCCGCCTGTGACAGCGCCAGCTGGACAGGAGCTGCACGAGTCGCTCGGCGGCGCGGTGCGGCCATGACTCCTGCCATACGGCCACCCCCGCCGAGCCACCTCTGAGCCACCGAGCCCTGCGGCCACTGCCCCCCCGCCCCAGCGAGGTTCCAGTGAGGTGCAGCCTCATGGAACGGGGGCCTCCAGCCCTACCCTCTGCGTGGGCCCCGCTGCTCCCGAGCACCCCTCCCTCGCCGGGGCCCGCTTCCCCCAGCGAACAGCCCACCCGTGCGGGGGGTCTCTGGGCTGTACCCTGCCCCTCCCCAGCTGGACCCCAGCCTGGGCTCCTCAGCCCGGTCCCCACGGGACCCCTGTCCCCCCCCCAAAACCCGCACGGGACCACCGGCCCTACGCGGACCCCTGACCGGGACCTGCACGGGACCACCACCCTACAATGGAGCTCTGACCAGGACCCGCACGGGACCACCGGCCACACACGGACCCCAGGCCCCCCCGCCCAGGACTCTCACGGGGCCACTGGCCCTACACGGACCCCTGACACCCGCCCAGGACCCGCGCGGGACCACAATCTCTACACAGACCCCTGACCAGGACCCGCACGGGACCACCAGCCCTACACGGACCCCCGCCCCCCGCCCAGGACCCCCGGGTGGACCCTGGGCCCCGGCAGCCACCGCGGCCCCGGCTCCTGCCCGGGCCATCCCTCCGGGCGGCCGCGATCACGGCTCCGCGGCGCTCTGGGCGGCGACCGGGAGAGGGACGGGGCAGCCCGATGGCGGAGGCGCAGGGAGCGGACCCGATCGCGCCGGTGCCGTGCCCGGGCGGCCCCTCCCGGGCCTCCGGCAAGCGGCCCTTTCCGCCGGGCCCGGCACTGCAGCCCGCCCCGGGACCGGCGGCCCCGCTGGCGAGTGGCCGGGAGGATGGGCCGGCAGCGGCCCCGGTCCTCCCGGCCACGGCAATGGCACTGGTAACGGTAACGGTAACGGCAGCGGTACCGGGAACCCCGGCACCGGGTGACTGGCGGGCGTAGGGCCCTGCCCCCACGTGACCGTGGCTTCGGCCTCCTCACGTGACCGGGAATCATGCGCCCGCTCACGTGATCGGGCGCTGCGGCGGGAGGCGGCGGGATGGCGCGGGGGTAACGGGGAGCGGGGGGACCCGGGGGGGGGGTTCAGGCGGGGCTCCCCGGACCGGGGGTAACGGGGGGCGGGGGGACGTGGGGGGGGGGGGTCAGGCGCGGCTTCCCGGAGCGGGGGTAACGGGGAGCGGGGGGACCCGGGGGGGGTCAGGCGGGGCTCCCCGGAGCGGGGATAACGGGGAGCGGGAGGACCCGGGGGGGGGGGGGGCTCAGGCGGGGCTCCCCGGAGCGGGGGTAACGGAGGCTGGGAGGGATCGGGCGGGCTCCCGGGCCTGGGGCCGACAGGGACTGGAGGGGCTCAGGGGGACCAGGCGGGGCTCCCGGGCCTGGGGCCGACAGGGACCGGAGGCGGGCTCCCCGGGCCCGGAGGTGATGGGGGCTGGGGGGGATAAGCGGGGCTCACTGGCCCAGGGGTGACAGGGAGCGGGGGGGCCGAGGGGGGGTCAGCCGGGGCTCCCCGGGACCGGGGGTATCGGGGACTGAGGCGGGGGTCAGCCGGGGCTCCCCAGCCCAGGGGTGACGGGGCCTGGGGGGGTCGGGCAGGCACTGGCCGTCCCCGGGTTTCCCTGGTGGCCCCGGGGCCGTGCCGTGCGCTCCCCCCTGACATCCCGTGTCAGGTGCCGGGGGGTCCCCGCCGTGCTGGTGCTGTGTGCGGCCGCCTGGAGCTGCGCCGCGGGCCTGGCCCTGGAGCGGGACCAGCCGTTCCGGTAGGTGCCGGGGCCGGCGGGACGGGACGGGGCGCCGGTGCCCGCCCGCCCCTCACAGCCTGCCTGCAGCGTGCCCCCCGGCTGGGCCCACGCCGGCCGTGTGAGCCCCGGACACCAAGTGCAGCTGACCTTCGCCCTCCGGCAGCAAGGCACAGGGCGCCTGGCCCAGCTCGTCGATGCCGTCTCGGACCCCCACTCGCCGCGATACGGTAACGACTGTGTGCCTGAGCCCTGCCAGGCCCCATGGTGCCCGGCAGATGGGGTGCTCTGACCCTCTCTGTGCCTCGCAGGCAGGTACCTGTCCCTGGAGCAGGTGCAGGACCTCATCCAGCCCTCCCCGGCCACGCTCATGGTGGTGCTGAAGTGGCTGCAGGGCCACGGTGTTGAGAGCTGCAGGACCGTTGCCACCCTCGATTTCCTGGAGTGCCAGATGCCGGCGAGGTGAGCCCTGGGTGCGGCTGGGCCCCGCTGCCGTGGCCGTGCCTGTCCCGCCGACAGGAGAAGCCAGACCCTGCCCCTGCACCGGCCTGTCCCCGGGCTTTGCCTGGGCTGCGAGGGCTCCGCAGCCAAGAGCTGCCTGCGTGCCTGCTCCCGGTGCTGGGGGGAGTCACCGCCGGTGGTCCGGAGTACTGGGAATAAGGCATGCATATCCATGAGGTGCTTGGGCCGGCCCCGCACCTCCTCTCGCCTTCTGTGGGACCGCAGAGTCCCCGTCTGGAGGAGCGGGGGTGGAGTCGCGGGGAACCCTGCAGCATCAGAGCTCCGGTTCAGTTCAGTGATGGGAATTGGTCGAGTATGGAAGGGGCTCTTTGCTTTCCAAGGTCGGCTGTGCTGGTGGGAAGCGGAGCTCGTCCTCGGCTCGTCCCAGCGGCAAGCGGGGTGGGAAGGGTGCGTGAGGCAGGGCAGAGCACGGCCATGCTGGACGTATGGCTGACGGCTGTCCCGGCGGCGCGGATCCTCGCGTGGCGTCTGTCCCTGTGTTGCAGCACGGCCGAGAGCCTCCTGCCAGGGGCTGAGTTCCACCGGTACGTGAAGGGCCAGCGCAGCGTTCTGCGCTCCCCGTTCCCCTACGCTGTCCCCGAGGAGCTGGCGGAGCACGTCGACTTCGGTACGTCCGACATGGGGGGAGCTGACGCTGCCCAGAGCCCTCACGGCCTGGGGTGCGGGTGGGACGTTAGGCACTGGGCAGCCAGGACTGGCCACCTCGGTGCTCCGGAGGACGGTGTGGCAGGTCCTCCCGCCATGGTCCCGGCTGCCCCCAGACCCCACCCCCCCACACCCCGAGGCTGTGGCTGCCCCATCCCTGGACACATTCCAGGCCAGGTTGGACGGGACCCTGAGCAACCTGATCTCATTGAAGATGTCCCTGCTCGTTCCAGGGGGGTTGGACTAGATGACCTTTGAAGGTCCCTTCCCACCCAAACCATTCTGCCATGTGGACAGGCAGGATCCAAAGTGGTTCTCACTGGTGCTCTGCGTCCTGGGCGCTCCCTGCGGAGAGCGCGGGGGCAGCCGCCCGTCAGTCCCTTTCGGGTGGGCTCCCGCGGCCGCTCCCCCGGGAGAGCAGAGGGGTGCCAGGCTGCGGCAGTGTCCTGGCAGTGGGGACACTGAGCTGTATGGCCTGGGAACGTCGGCGAGGAGCGGCGAGGAAGCTGAGGGAGCACTTCCCACCTCCTGTGCCGCGCCGGGGGGGCGGGCGGTGCTGGGGACGGGCTCCCCCATGCTGCGGACATGAAGCCTGAGTCGGGATGGTGACAGGGAGCCAAGGGGCCATAGTACTGTCCTCCCGGAGCTCTGGGCCCCAACAGCTCCTTCTTTTCCTTCTTGTGCACCAGTGGGTGGCCTGCACCGGTTCCCTGCGGAGAGGAAGGCGGTCAGCAGAGCCTGGGCCAAGAAGGAAGTGGAGAGAAGGCAGCACTATGGAGGGAGAGCAGGTTTCCACCTGGGCGTGACACCGTCCATCATCCGTAAGAGATACAACATGACGGGAGGAGACGTCGGGCTGCTGCCCAACAACAGCCAGGCCTGTGCCCAGGTAACTGACAGAGCCGATCCAGGTCAGAGGCCTGTAGGAATTCCACACATTGGTGCTCCGCCAGCACTTTGCTGCTCTGGTGGTCCCATGACAACTGTGGGGGTTCCTCAGTGGCCGGTGGGAACACCTGCTGGGCTAGCATTTCACAGACCCACGCTGGGCCAACTTTCTAAGTCGGGAGAAAAAACTTACCTTGTTGGTTTTGGTTTTTGTTTTTTTTTTTCAAGAGAAAATGAGAACAAACTTGTCCATTCCTTGTCCCCCCAGTTCTTGGAACAGTATTTCCACCAGGCTGACCTGGCTGAGTTCATGCAGCTCTTTGGCAGCAGCTTTGGCCACCGCTCTCAAGTTGACCACGTGGTCGGGCACCAGGGCACGGGCAAGGCTGGGCTGGAGGCCAGTCTGGACGTGGAATACATCATGAGCACGGGTGCCAACATCTCCACGTGGGTCTTCAGCAACGCAGGTACTGATCCCCCTCCAGAGCTGTCCTGTGACTGCTCCCGTGACCTGCTGCTGCTTAGGGAAACGCTTCCTCCCTGCAAAAAATGGCTGTACTGGGTCCGTCCGCCGTCCGTCAGAGGGGAACGCCTGGCGGGGCGTACAGGGACGGCACGCCGGCTCTGCTACATCCCAGAATGCTTTCCCAGCTATTAGGGGCACGTACCTTGTGGGATTCCGAAGTTGGAGCTGATGCTGGTTTCTCATAGCTCGTAGGGAAGTTGTTCTCCATGGATTTGTGTAGATGCTTTTGAGCCCCCGTGAAATTCCAGCATCCCGAGCATCCCGTAGCAGGGATTTCCGCGCCTCGACGGCACAGCGTGAAGCTGTCGCCCCACTGGCCGCCTTTCCACAGAGGGAGAGCGCAGCAACTCTTGTCTTTTTAAGTTTTTTTTCCTGCTTCTTTGGGGTTGAAGCTGATCTCTCAGCCGCGAATCCACCAGTCGAGTGAGTGAAGGAGGGCAGGGCGGTTTTAAGAAAACAAGGTGGCACAACAGCCCGCGCAAACGTGGCTGCGGTGCTGCCGGACGGAGTGTCACCTGTCCCGGGTGAGAAACTGGCAGAGCAGGAGACGCAGCGCCCTTAGGACGGCCGGCTCTGCCCTGCTGGTGGTGAAGGCGGGCACGGCTCCACGTTAACCTCCACCTCTTCCCTGCGGTTACGATGGGGAAAGGGTGCGGAGACGGGCGGTTACGTGAGCCACCGAGAGTGAGAAGGGGGTGGCTGGGGCTCCGCTCTCCCCGCCTCGTGGAGGGCGATGAGGGGCAGGAAGGGACCTCGGCAGATGGAGGTGGAACGTCCGTCAAACTGCTCCGGGACCCACTGTTAGGGGCAGAGGGGCCAAGGCTGGGCTGGGTCTCGGAGTGCCAAGGATGCCAAGGGTGGCTACAGCCCTGCGACGGGCTCGGAGAAGGTGTTGGATGAGTGTAGCCCCCCCCGCTCTGGGGTTCGGGGTGACCCTTTCGCCAGACGCTCTGTCGGAGCCGGAGCTTGGTGCCATCCACCATGAGGATCCCCAAAATCAGCCATGCTGTGGATCTGCTCTCCGTAGGCAGGGCAGGAGCTGGAGGACCTTCAGCTCCTGCTGCTCGTGGTGCTGTCGAGGCATGGTCGTGTCCCCCCCCCGATGCTGCCCCCGCTTTCCCTCAAGCCCGGAGGAGCTGAACCCGCCACCGCTGTGTCCCTGCAGGGAGGCACGAGAGCCAGGAGCCCTTCCTGGCCTGGCTGCTGCTGCTCAGCAACATGTCATCGCTGCCGTGGGTGCACTCGGTGAGCTACGGGGACGACGAGGACAGCCTGTCGCGAGCCTACATGGAGCGCGTGAACGTGGAGTTCATGAAGGCGGCTGCCCGGGGCTTGACCATCCTCTTTGCCTCAGGTACCAGCGGGGGTCCCAGCAGGGTGGGGAACCCCCGCACTCACCACCCGACGGGGCCGCTCTGCCTCCGCCACCCAGCCTTGGGGGTGGAGAGAGCCCTTCCCCCGGGTCTCCCGGCAGCGTTTGGTGGTCGCGGGGCAGCGCGGATGCGGGATTGCCCCGTCTCTCTTGGCAGGTGACGACGGCGCTGGGTGCAGAAGGGTGCCCGGTGGGAACCACACTTTCCGGCCCAGCTTTCCGGCATCCAGGTGGGTGTGGGGAGGAGAACCGGGGTCCTTGCGTCGGCCTGAGGGTCCGGGCAGCGCTGGCTGCTGCGCCTCGCCCCAGCCCAGGGCTGCTGACGGCGCTTCGAGCCCCAGCCGGGGGCCACCGCTGCCCCCAGCGGGTTTGGAGCCCCTTTGGGGGACTCCAAGGGTCGCTCCTCCATTGAGGCTGGGGATGCCCCCAGACCGCGGAGCTGGGGGTGCAGCTCCTCAGCGGGGGGAGGGCGCTGCATGGGGTGCCGCTGCGGCCCTGGGCAGTCGTGTGCACTCCTGTCCCCCCAGTCCCTACGTCACCACCGTGGGCGGAACGTCCTTCAAGAACCCCTTCCTGGTGACCGCAGAGGTGACGGATTACATTAGCGGGGGGGGCTTCAGCAACATCTTCCCCATGCCCGGTTACCAGGTGAGGAGGGGTCGGCGCTGTCGGATCCCGGGGCTGCGGCGCGGTCGGGGGCTGCGTGGGCCTTCGTGGGGGTGACAAGGGGTTGTGGGGGGCTCAGGCAGCCCCGGGGGCTGCAGGCCAGGGCCGGAGGTGAACAGGGACAAGGTCCAGCAGCAACACGTCCTGCTCCTTACGGGCCTGTGAGAAGCTCAGGGGGGGCAACCAGGCCACATGCAGAGTCCTGCACCTGGGTGGGGGCAACCCCCAGTGCCAGCCCAAGCTGGGGATGGAGGGATGGAGAGCAGCTCTGTCAAGAAGGACTTGGGGGTGCTGGGGGGGGGAAAAAGCTGGCCGTGAGCCGGCACCGTGCACGGGCAGCCCAGAAACCCCCCGCAGCCTGGGCTGCATCCCCAGCAGCGTGGGCAGCAGGGCGAGGGGGGGATTCTGCCCCTCTGCTCCGCTCGGGGGAGACCCCCCTGCAGTGCTGCCTCCAGCTCTGGGGCCTCAGCACAGGAGAGACACGGAGCTGCTGGAGCGGGGCCAGAGGAGGCCCCGGAGATGATCCAAGGGCTGGAGCCCCTCTGCTGGGAGGATGGGCTGAGAGAGTTGGGGGGGTTCAGCCTGGAGAAGAGAAGAGAAGGCTCCGGGGAGACCTTGGAGCCCCTTCCAGTCCCTCAAGGGGCTCCAGGAAAGCTGGGGAGGGACTCTGGATGAGGGAGGGGAGCCATGGGACGAGGGGGAAGGGGTTTCCACTGCAAGAGGGGAGACTGAGCTGAGATCTCGGGCAGAAATTCTTGGCTGTGAGGGCGGTGAGCCCCTGGCCCAGGTTGCCCAGAGAAGCTGTGGCTGCCCCATCCCTGGAGGGGTTCAAGGCCAGGTTGGCCGGGGCTTGGAGCAAGCTGGGCTGGTGGGAGGTGTCCCTGCCCAGGGCAGGGGGTGGCACTGGGTGGCCTTTAAGGTCCTTTCCCACCCAAACCATTCTGTGATTCTATGAAATGCGCCCACTGAAGAGCAGCTCTGTCCTGCTGTGCTCTCGAGCAGGCCAGGAGGGTCGTTGTTGGAGGGTGTTTTGCTGCCAGGGAGGTGTCAGTGACTGTCCTGCCCCAGGAGCATCGTCCCAGGGTGTGGATGGGCTTTAGGATCCCTTCCCACCCAAACCCTTCTCTGATCCCATGGTCTCGTCTCTCCCCAGGCTGCTGCAGTGCGGCGTTTCTTCCGCTCGGCCTCGAAGCTGCCTCCCAGTTCCTACTACAACAGCACCGGCCGTGCCTACCCCGACCTGTCCGCCCTCTCCGACAACTACTGGGTGGTGACAAACCGCATCCCGCTGCCCTGGGTGTCGGGGACGTCGGTGAGGAGGACAGCCCTGTGCCGGCCCCGCGGTGGCCGAGTGGCCGGGTGCTGAGGCGTTTGTTGTCTCCCGCAGGCGTCCACCCCCGTGGTGGGGGGCATGGTGGCCCTCATCAATGACCGGCGGCTGCAGCGGGGGCTGCCCCCCCTGGGCTTCCTCAACCCTGCGCTCTACCAGCTGCAGGAGCAGGGGCACGACGCGGCCATCTACGACGTGAGTGGGGCTGGGGGTGCCGCGGGGCTGGGGTGCCCCGAGCGGCTGGGTGGGCGCGGATGGGTGGGTGCCGGCAGGGAAGCCCCGTCTCCTGCTGGGGCGGGACCCGGTGCCAGCGTCCTGCTGGGGGGCGAGGGGGGTGTCGGGAGGGGGGTCCGCGTGGCCTTCCTGCCAGAGGGGTGTCTGGGGGCCCCTGTGGCCCTTCCCGGGGCTGCGTGGGACGGGTCCCCTTGCTGCAGGGGCGGTCGGGGGGCCGGGGAAGGGGCGGCCCTTGCCGCGGGGGGTGCCTGGGGGTTCTCCCGCGGGTTTGGCTCCCGTGGGGGGGGGTTCCTGTCCCACCGAGGGCTGCGGGGGGGTGTGGGCGGGGGGAGCCCCCCCCGCCATGCCGCGTCCTGTCCCCGCAGGTGACGCAGGGCTGCCACCTCTCCTGCCTGGACGGTACCGTGCAGGGACAGGGCTTCTGCGCCGGCCCCGCCTGGGACCCGGTTACCGGCTGGGGGACGCCCAACTTCCCGGGGCTGCTGCGGGCGCTGCTGCCGCCATGACACCGGGGCGGGGGCGGAGCCAATAAACGGCGTGGTCCCGCCCGTCCCGTCTCCGTCTGCGCCGCTGGAGGGGGCGGGGCTGCGCGGGGCCAATGGGGCGGGGCGGGGCCAGTGGGACGGGGAGGTTCGGGACCCATTGGACGGGGCGGGGAGGTGCGGGGCCAATGGGGTGGCGCGGGGGGCGGGGCGGGGCTGCGCGGGGCCAATGGGAGGGTCCGCCGCGCGCAGGCGCGGGGCAGGCGGCGGCCGGTGTCGCGCGGCGGCGGGCGATGAGCGGCAGCGGCGAGGCCGAGCCACCCACGGCGGCCCCCGCCGCCCCCGCGCCGCCCCCCCCCGCCCCCGCCGGCGACAACAAGCCCAGCCCGGCCGCCGGCGGCAGCGGCGTCCCCGGGGCGCCCCCGGGAGCGGCGGGCGGCGCGGCGCGGGGAACCGAGGGCGGCGCGGCCGGCGGGAGGGGGCCCGGTGAGCGCGGGTGGGCCGGACACACGCACCGGGGGGTTCCCGCGGGGTGCGCGGCCCGAGCGCGGGCACCGAGCCCGTCCGGCCGGGGGTGCGGGGCGCCGTGGCGGTGGGATCCCGGGGGGTCCCGGCAGGGGCGGGGCGGGGACAGCGAGGTCCGGGGCGGGGCCGTGGGGATCAGGGTCCCGGCTTGGGGGGCCTGGGACGGCGGCCCACTGATCCCGGAGGAGCAGGCCGTGGGGACCAGGCTCCCGGGGAGGGGGACGGGACCACCGGGACGGCGGGCTGCTGATCTCGGGTGGGGTGCCGTGGGGACCGGGGTCCTGGGCTGGGGGGACCGTGAGGACCAGGGTCCCGGGGGGGGCGGGTCTGGGACGGCAGCTCGCTGATCCCGGGGGAACCTGTGGAGACCGAAGTCCCGGCGGGGGGGCCGGGGTATTGCCCCGCTGATCGCCCCGTGCCCGCAGCGCCCGTCTCGGCAGCGGTGGCCGCAGCCCCCCCCGAAGGGGCCATGTCCAACGGGGTCTACGTGCCACCCAGCGCGGCCAACGGGGACGTGAAGCCGGTGGTCTCCACCACGCCGCTGGTGGACTTCCTGATGCAGCTGGAAGATTACACCCCCACGGTGAGGCGGGGTGGGGGGGGGGCGGGGGCCGCGCTCCGGGTGTGGGGACGTGGGCACATGGGGACACCCAGCTCCCCCAACTTCTCTCTGGTGCAGATCCCGGATGCCGTCACGGGGTATTACCTCAACCGGGCAGGATTCGAGGCCTCTGATCCGCGCATGTGAGTGGCAGCGGGGAGTTGGGGGGGGGGCACAGCGAGGCCCCAGGGACAGGAGTCCCTCGGTGTCTGAACACCCCCCCCCTCCCCGCACACCTTTCCTTGCTGGCAGCATTCGCTTGATCTCGCTGGCCGCGCAGAAGTTCATCTCGGACATCGCCAACGACGCGTTGCAGCACTGCAAGATGAAGGGAACGGCCTCGGGCAGCTCCCGCAACAAGAGCAAGGTGAGGGAAGGACAGGAGCGGCCACCGGGACGAGGGGACCGGCCTCTCCGGGGCTGCACCCAGGCAAACTGGCCGCGGGGCCGTGGGTTGTAGAAGCTCTTAGACCTGTTGTGCTCCTGAAGGGCCAACGCGCGTGCTGAGCTCGGGTTCTGCTGATGGGAAAATGAGGTGGAATATGCCTGCCTTGGGCAGCGGAATTCCTGGAACGGGCTTTGGTCGCTTCACAGGGACGTGCGAGTGGCTGCACCTCCGAGGGCCAGGTAGCCCCACGTCCTCCCTCCGGCAGCAGCCAGAGCTCAGGGGTTTAGAGAAGAACCAAACGGGGAGCCAGCGCGCGGCAGCGGTTTCTGGGAATTCTCCCAGTCACCGTCTGCTTGCGGTTCGGGGCCTCACGAGGGCGATGTAATTTATCTTGATGGCGTTGAGTAATGCTTGGCGCGTTTCTGCCCCGTTGAGCGGCCGAGGGCACAGAGCGAGCGAAGCGCCCGGCGCTTGGGGGAATTGCGCGTGCACCGGGCACCGCATCTCGTAGGGGGAAAGTCTTAAAGCCGCAAGGTTTTGCGGAACGCCCGGGCGCTCGGATTGTCCCCCCCCCGTGACTGACGCTACTCCTTGTCCCCTCAGGATAAGAAGTACACGCTGACCATGGAGGACCTGACACCAGCACTTGCAGAATACGGCATCAACGTGAAAAAGCCACATTACTTCACATAAAGACTGAGGGATTGTTAGTGGGAACTTTTTTAGGGTCGCTTCTGTGCCATTAAACAGCTGAGTAGGTTTTTTTGGTGGAAAAGCATCTTATCTCCTGTGCTGACACCCCGCCGGCGAGCGGAACGGCCCTGCTGGGGCCTCTCTCTTCGCTGCGCCCGCAGAAAACCTGTTAGTGCCGGCCTTTGAGAGGCCGGTGCGGAGAGGGGGCGGTTGTGGGGCCTTAGTTGCACTTTGTGCCGTTCCCAGGAGGGCTCAGCCCTGCCTCAGGAAGCTGATGGAAAGGGGGGCAGTGGGAAAAGGACCGCTCCACCCTTCTCATCTTCCTCCCAAGCATTCCTGCCATCCTCAGAGCGACGCCGGGGGGCCCTGCAGACACCCGGGGCCTTCTCTCTGGAGGGGGGCTGCTGTCAGAACACCCCCCCCCCGCCCTGCTCCGGTCACGGGAGGAGGGTTGGTGCAGGCGCAGACCCGGAGCCGAGGGCTCGGCGGAGGGTCGGGCAGCCCCCGCCTTTGTGTGCACGCACGCACCCCTGCACCAGCAGCCGGTTTTCATTACAAACGTTTATTTCAGCTGCTGGCGGCTTTTCCACGTGGGCTGGATGGAAACGATAAAGAGAGTGAAGCGCAAAGCTGGGGTGGTGCCGGGCGTCACCCCCGCCGTCCACGGTAGGGGCGAGCACCGGGACGGGGCGCTGCCTGACGTGAGACCGCGAGGTGGGTGAGCTGCTCGGGCCTGGGGACCGGGAAAGGCCGGGGGGGTGGCTCCACAGCTCCGTCCCGGCGGCGCAGGGTCGCGGCCAGGCCCCTGCTCAGTCTCTGCCCGAAGCTGCCGGGGAGGGAGGAGGCGCTGCCGTCGATGTGGTGCTGCAGCGTCTGGGGGCTGCAGAGCAGCTCCCGGGAGGGCAGCGCCGTCTGTACCGTGTGTCCGTGGCTGGCTCGGGGGGGAAGGGACAGTCCCTGCTCTCCCTCGGCTCCGGGGTGCAAGAAGGCACTTGGGGGTGGCGGGGAGGGAAGCGTGGCAGCGTCGGCTGGCGGGGAGGCGCCTCCCGCTCTACTTCTCCTGCATCTTTTCCAGGATGGGTACGATCATGTCAAACTTGGGGCGCTTGGCTGGGTCCTCGTTCATGCAGATCTTCATCAGCTTGCAGATGTGTGGGGAGATGCCCGGTGGGATGGTTGGGCGCAACCCCTCCAGGGCCACCTGGGAGAACGGGGCAGGATCAGAGACCTGGACCCGGCCCCCGGTGGGACGGGGAGCGCCGGTGGGCTCCCGCGGTGGGACTCGGCCCCTCTCCGGCTGCTCAGGCCCCGCTGTGCCCTGGCGGGGCCGGGCCAGGCCGGCACGTTGTGCCCAGCCCCTCCTCACCTTCATGCCTATCTCCATGTTGGACAAGTCTGCGAACGGCACCTCGCGGGTCACCAGCTCCCACAGCAGCACGGCGAAGCTCCACATGTCGGCCGAGCGCCTGTTAATCTCCTCTGGCTTCTTCTGCAAGGCTGTAGGGAACCCAGGGCGGGGGGCTGAGCGGGGGCGAGGAAGGGGCCGAGCAGCAGGAGGGACCCGGCTACCGGCCGCTCACCTTCTGGCGCCACCCAAGCCGGCGCGTACATCCTCCCCGGGCACTGGAAGGAGAACTTCACGTCAGCCATGCTGATCCGCGCCGTCATGTCGTCGTCGATCTGGGGGAGAGGAGAGGGGTGGGTCAGCGGGGAGCCCGCGGGAGGGAGGGCCGGCCCCCGCCACGCCGGGACTCACCATGACGCTGCGGCTGTTGAGGTGGTGGCGCGGGATGAGGGGCTCCAGCGTGTGCAGGAAGGCCATGCCCCGCGCGATGTCGAAGGCGAATTTCACGGCCTGCATCTGGTCCACCACAAAGTCTGCAGGGAGGGAGGGAGGGGGGGGTCAGCTGGGGGGTGGCGGTGGCGCCGTGTCACCGGCCGTGCGTGGGGGAAGGAAGGGGGTGGTATCGGCACACGGGGTGCGGGGAAGGCGTGCGGACCACAGACTGAGCTCACCCCGCGCCCACCCTGGTGTCGCAGCAGGGGGGCCCCCGCCACCCCCCGAACACATGGAGAAGCAGCTCCCGGAGGAGGGGGAGACGTGCCTCTGCCCCCCAGCTCTGTGTGTGTGTCCCCCGCCATCGGCACTCACTTGTCCCCTCGTGCAACACGTTGTAGAGGGAGCCGTAGGGCATCCAGTGGCTGATGACGATGGGGTGCGGCGCCGGGGGGGACTGGCAGGCGCCCAGCACCGGCAGCACGTTGGGGTGAGAGAAGATCCTGCAAGAGAAGCCACAGCCCCCAGATCAGCGGGTGCTGCCCGCACTCCCCCCCGTCACCTCCTGCCCTCCATCCCCCGCCGGGGCGTCCCCGACACCGCTCCCACACGAGCCCACAGCCCGGTCGGGCTCCTGCCCCTCCAGGGATGACGCTGCCCCGGGGCACACCCCGGCGCTCACCGCAGCTTTGGGTACTCCTCGTTGAAGTCTCGGCTCTTCCGAGTTGTCCAGTCCCGGATTTTCAGCATTTTGATGACAATGTCGTTGCCTTGCCAGCGCCCCTTCCACAGCTGCGGGAGCCAGGTGGGGGAGAGGGGCTGTGAGGGGGGCGCACGGACCCCCAGCCCCTCGCATAGGGCTGCGGGGACCACGGAGCCCGCGGGACCGGCAGGTCCACGGCGACTACGACAAAGCGTGAGAGCGGACCCCGGCCCTTCAGTCCCGGCAGGTGCTTTCTCTCCGCGCGGGCTGGTCCCACACTGGGATGTGGAAGCCCACCACTGCGCCCCAGTTCTGCGCTCGGCGGCCGGCCAGGGGCCGGGGGGAGCGGTGGTCCGCATGGGCGCAGCCGCCCTGTCCCGGGGCGGGGGGGTCAATGGGCCTACGTACCTCTCCTGACTGGTTCTCGTTGAGTTTTTGGCTCAAGCTCAGCTGTTTGAAGTCTATTCCAGCGAGTTTGTTGAGAGTCCCGTTTCCTGGAAGAGAAGGAGACGCAGCCCGTGGCTGCACGGACCTTCCTCCCGCCGCCCACCTGCGAGCACAGCGGGAGGTGGCACCGGTGGGTGCCCGCGAGGAACCCCCTTCGGTGAGGGGGTTCCGCTCTTTGGACCCACTGCCCCCTCCCCCGGCAGCCCGCCCCACCGCGCGGGAGAGCCGGGACCCCCCTGCACCGGTGTCCCCATCAAGGAGGGCTCCGTCCTTACTGGGACGCGTGCGGGTCGTGCCCTTCCAGAAGGTGTCCTTGTAGGGGATCTTGGTGAGGCTCTGGCCCAGCTTCTCGGCACGCTCTGCGGAGGGACAAGGGGGTTGGCAGCACACGCGGGGACCCTGCCGAGGCCGAGCGGGGCTGCAGCGGGAGCCGGAGCCGGGCTGTGGGTCCGGGTGGGACCCTCCTACCTTTCAAGACCTCTCGCAGCGGCGTCTTGGCTTTGTCGATGGGCGTCTCGCCGTATTTGTTGGCAATGCTGACCAAGGCCCCGTTGCCCACCAGGTCCTGAAGGAGGGGAAAGGGAGCATCTGCGGTTCGGCGGCCCCTTCTCAGCCTCTCCCTGCACACCCAGCCTCCTGCCTCGTCCCTCCCCGTGTCCCCTCAGCCCCCTCCCTGGGCTCCTGCCCGCTTCCAAGTGCTTCCACTCACCTCGGCCACCTGGTCGTGGCCCCAGAAGCAGGCGTAGTGCAGAGGCGTGTTCCCGTGCTCGTTCACGGCGTTGATGTCTGCTTTGAACTGCATCAGCTGGGGGCAGGAGGACGGTCCCCGTTAACCCAGAGCGGGTCCCCCCCACCCCCAGCACCGAGGGCTGCTGTCGGGGGGGGCTCAGCACGGACGCTGGGCACTCCTGGGGATGCTGGAGGTGCCCAGGATGCAGTAATGTCACGGCAAGGAAGCCACAAGCGACGGTGGGGAGCGAGTCCCGGGCAGACAGGGCCGGGGGGCTGCACGGGGTCCCGCTCCGTTTGCCGTGGGGCTGGGCAGGGCACAGAGGGGCGGCGGGGGGGGGCAGGTACCTTCTGCACGATGTCGCGGTGGCCGTGGCTGGCAGCCAGGTGCAGGGGGGTGTCGTCCCCGCGGTTCATCACGTTGATGCGTGCCCCCCGCATGATGAGCATGTCCACCACATTGGAGCGGCCCTCGCGGCAGGCCCAGTGCAGGGGGCTGAAGCCGTGGTCGTCCCTGCGGAGGCGGCAAGGACGGCTCTGCTAAGCGGCGGCCGCCTGCCACCGCAGCCGGGCAGGGAGAGAAGGGCCGAGCGTAGCCGGGGCGCTACCAGAACGGCAGCAGGTCTGGCCCTGCGCGCCACGGAGGCGACGGGGACAGGCTGAGCATCTCCCCCGCTCGCTGCCATCCCCACGAGGGCCCCAGAGGCCCTGGCCAAATCCCATCTTCTCCAGGGCTGAATCACAGAGACCTGGCAAGAGCCGGATCCCGTCCCCCCGCCCCGTCCCCGTCCCGTCCCCCTCGGCGGTGCCTGGCCAAGTAAGGGAGGAGGCGACCAGCCAGGCCTTAAAAGGAGATTAGGGACCGGCAGGCGGGGGCCATTGCACCCCCGACACGGCAGACCCCCTCTGCCCCCTGGCTGGCCACCGGCCCTGCAGGCTGGGCTACCCTGGCTACACAGGCACCAAAATGTCCAGCGAGTGCCAGCTGGCCCCCCGTCCCTCTGGCACGAGCCATGGGCCCGGGACAGCTCTGTGGGACTGGGACCTCCTGGGGGGACCAAAAGACGTGGCCCAAGGCCAAGGGAAGGCCCCGGGTCCTGCAGGGGTTCAGCAGAGGGGCTGCCATGGCTGACGGGGGACCGGCGGCACGGGGAGGCGGCTGGGCCAGCCCGCAGCGGCGATGGTGGCTCTGAGCCTCGCGTCTGGCCCGGACGCCGCTCCGGCACCCGGGGGGGCTGCGGGAGCAGGGGATGTGCTGTGGGGAGGAGATGTGGGGCAGGCCACACGGGGTGGGGGGAGATGTGGGGCAGCGGACCCTGCGCAACTCCTGGCCCCAGGGCGGTGCCCAGCCCTCCCGTTAGAGCCCGGCCGTCTGTCCCGGGAGAGGGGACCGGGAAGCGGTCACCCCGCCACACCAGCCACCCTGGGGCCGGGGAGATGGTCCCCAGCACTCCCGGGCCGAGACGCCTGGGTGGGTCGGTGGCCGAGGAAGCGGCTGGAGGATGTGCAGCCCTCATGCCTCAGCGATGCGGTAACTTCCTCCGGCGGGGAGGAGCCGAATCCCACCGCTTCCCCGGGATGGACGCCCGGCAGAGAGGAAACCAGCCCCGGCCCCCGTCCAGCGCCCTCGGCCCGTGGGCACAGCCGAGCCCGGGACGGCACCTCGGGGGTCTCAGCGCGGCCGGGCCCCCTCCTGCTCACCCCTGGTTGAGGTCGTTCTCAGTGTTGTCCAGCCAGAGGCGCACGGCCACCGCGTTGCCCTCTCGGCACTGCGTGAAGATGTCGTCCATGGCGGGTGGTGCTGTGGGGAGGGACGGGTAAGGACACAGGGCTCCCTGCCCCCCTCTCCCACACGCAGCCCCAACGCCTGGACGCGGCCCCCCACAGCCTCCCCTCGGCTGCGGCGTCTCCCCGGGGGGAGCGAGGACAGGAGCCCGGCGGAAAACCATGGTCAGAGCTGGACGCGCAGCAGAGGGGGAAGCTGGTGGCGGACTCCAGCGTCACGGGCGCCGGCAGCAGCCGCAGGAAGCAGATTTGGCACCCACCACCTTTATCTGCGGGCCCAGCCAGAGCCGGGGCCCGCATCTCCAGGGAGGGAGCAGCACTGCGGGGGGGACCCAGCACCACCCTGCTGGGATCCCCGGGCTCCACAGACCCCCCCATCCCCATCCCCAGCCGAACTCGGCACAGCATCACGCCCAGGAAACCGGGACCCCAGAGGTCCACAACCTCCCCCTCTCCCCCCGCTCTCATCAAGAGACCCCAGCCCAGGGCTAGTTCAAGAGCAGCCCGGTGCCATTTTTGACCCCTCGACAACAGCGGCCTCTCCGGGCCCCAGGCTGTGCCCCCCCCCACAAGCAGCGCGGGGCCGTGCCCGGCAGGTACGGGGGTACCTGGGGGTCTGCGGCACCATGCCGAGACGTGGGGCTGCCCTGGGCGCATCCCGCGGCGCCGGTGCGGGGACAGACGGAGCATGACGTCCCCAGTGTACGTCAGGGCTTAAACCTGGCACCGGCCCAGCTGCGGCGGGACCCCCGCCCAGGACGGGCCCAGCACGGTCCCTACACTGGGACTCGCTGCTGGCCCTCGGGACTGCCGGTCCCCCGGGACAGCCGGTCCCCCTGCGTCGCATGCTCCAGGTGAGGGTCCCAGGGGAGCGTCCTCAGGGCCCGACCCCCGCAGGGGGCTCACGGCCCCGGCACCTCCCGGCTGCAGGGAACGGAGCAGCCCCGGCCGCCCCGACCCGGGTCCTCCGGGTCCCGCCAGCCGCGGGGCTGACGGCGCTGCCCCGCGACGGGGGGACCCCAGCGACCCCCCCCGTCCCCGCCCCGTGGGACTCGCCCCCCGCTGTCACCGCCGCCTCCGCTCCCCCGGCCGCGGCTCCTGCTCGGCCCGGGGCTGCCCCCTTCCCGTCACCGCTCCGGCTCCCCCCCGTCGCCCCCTGGCCGGGAGCGGGGACCCTCGACGCCCCCGGCTCCCAGTGCCCCGTAGTGGGAAGACTCAGCCCGCTCCGAGCCCCCCCGGTTCCTCCCCGACCCCAGCTGCAGGGCCCCCCCCCAGCCCCCGGGGCTCATCCCGCCCGAGGCCCCACCGGCCCCGGCCCCTCGCCCGCCCCGGCGCACCCCGAGCGCGGCGGCCGCCGGCCCCGGCGCCGGCCCCATTCCGACCCCGCTGCGCCGAGCCCGGCCCTTCCCGGGCCCCGCGCCCGGCCCGGCCCGCCCCGCCCCGCGCCACCCCGCAGCCCCGTCCCCGCAGGGCCCGGCCCGGCCCGGCCCGGCCGCCCTTACCGGTTGCGGCGGCGGCGCAGGGCGGCGGCTCGGCGGGCGCGGGGCAGCGCGCTGGCCCCGCCCCGGCCGGCGAAGCACAGCGCCCCCTGCCGGCTGCCGCCGCGCCGGCGACGATGCGGCGCTAACGGGCACCGGGCACGGGGCAGCGGGCAGCGTGGGCGGATCCGGGCGCGGCGAGGGCGGGGGGCACCGGGGGCAGGGCCGGGGGGGGCAGCGGGCGGGGGGCACCGGGCGCGGGGCGGGGCGAACCGGGCGGGGGCGGGGCGTCCGCGGCCCCGCCGGCCGCCCCCGGCCCGTTGGGCCTCCCGGCCGCCGGGGGGCGCTGTTTCCGCGGGGGCCGCTCTGGTGTCCCCCCCTGCGCGCGGCTCGGCGCACGTGGGTCCCGGCGGCGGGGCCGTCCCCGATCCAGAGCCGGGCGCCGTCCCCGGCCCGGACGGGCCCCGCGGCCATGTTCGCCGAGGAGAAGTGGGACGATGGGGCGGAGGGCCCGGGCCGGCCGGTAAGGGGAGCGCGGGGCGGCGGCGGGCCGGTCCCTGGGCGCGGGGGAGGTGACCGGCCCCCCGCCCTCCGCAGGGTCCCCCGGGGAAGCGGCGGCGGCGGCCGGAGCAGTGCGCGGCCAAGCCCGGCCAGGACGGTGAGCCCGCGCGGAAGCGGCCCCGGGGGCGGTGGCGGAGCGGGCAACGCCCGGACACAGGTACCAGGGCTCGGCGGGGGGCCGTGGCGGGGGCTGGGGCCGCCCGCCGCCGCCCTGACGCCCCTCACGGTGTCCCCAGACGCGGCGGCCCAGCGGCCCCCGCCGAGCGCGGAGCCCGGTGCGGCGGGGCCGGGGCCGGGGGAGGCGGTGCGGGGTCTGAGCGGGCGGCGGCGGCGGCGGCAGCAGCAGAAGAAGGACCGGCAGCAGAAGAAGGACCGGCAGCAGAAGAAGGACCGGCAGCAGAAGGGCGAGCCCCCGGCGGGGCCCGGCGGGGAGCGAGACCCGGAGCCGCCCGTCGCGGATCCGGCGCCGTCGGGGCGGTCGGCGGCGCTGCGGGCTCGGATGGAGGCGCGGTTGGTGTCGGCCCGGTTCCGGTACATCAACCAGCAGCTCTACACCTCCACCAGCCGGGAGGCCGCCCGGCTCTTCCGCAGCGATCCCGAAGCCTTCCACATCTACCACCGCGGCTTCGCCCGGCAGGTGGAGCGCTGGCCCCAGAACCCCCTGCACCGCATCGTCCGCTACCTGCGCCGCCGGTGAGACGGGGACCCGCCGGGGCTGGGGGCACGGGGTGTCCTCAGCCCGCCCCCCCGCACCTCATCTCCTGACCCCTCCCAGGCCGGCCACGCTGGTGGTGGCGGATTTCGGGTGCGGAGACTGCACGCTGGCCAACAGCGTCCGCAACAAGGTTCACTGCTTCGACCTGGTGCCGCTCAGCCCCCTGGTCACCGTCTGCGACATGGCCAAGGTGGGGACCGCGGGGGGGGGGCTCGGCAGGGTGTCGGGGGGGGCTGGTGGGTTGTGGGGGTCAGGGCTCCTGGGGGTCCCGGGCATGAGAGGGAGCACATGTCTGCTCGGGAATCCGGGGCACCCCAGTCTGCCGGCTCCCCAGGGAAAGATGCTGGGTTGAATCCGAGAGCCCCGGGAGCAGCAGCGCACGGAAGGGCTGCCCCAGGCCCGTCACCGTCCTCATTCTCCTCCTTCTCCCGTGGATGTCTGGCAGGTGCCGCTGGCGGCCGAGTCGGTGGACGTGGCAGTGTTCTGCCTGGCGCTGATGGGCACCAACCTGCAGGAGATCCTGGAGGAGGCCAACCGCGTGCTGAAGCCGGGGTAGGCAGGGCCGGGGGCCGGGCTGGTGTCGGGGTGCCCCGGGAGGCACGGGCCAGCGAGCGGCGAGGAGAGGAGGTGATGGGCCGTGCCCCGGGAGGTGTCACCGCTCAGGGCCGGGGTGTTCGCAGGGGTACCCTGATGGTGGCTGAGGTGGCCAGCCGCTTCGAGGACATCCGGGCCTTCATGAGCGCCATGGCTCAGCTGGGCTTCAAGAGCGTCTCCAAGGTGTGTCCTCGGGCTCCCGGTGCCGGCGGGGAGCAGGCCGGGGGGTGGTGAGAGCGTATGGGGGTCTGGGGGACCTGCGGGGACTGTGGTGAGGGGGTCTGGGGGACCCAGGGCCCACAGGGGTTGTGCTGGGGTCTGAGAGGAGATTTGGGGGACTCGGGGGCTGTGGTGCCGGGGTCTGGGTATGTGGTCTTGGGGAAACCGGGGCCCACTGGGGTCTGGAACAGGGTCTGGGGGGCCTGGGGCCCATGGGGGTTGTGGTACAGGGGCTGGGGGGACATGGGGCATGGCGGGGGTCTGGGATGGGGTAAGGGGCACTGGGGCACACTGGGGAGAGATGTTGTTGCGAGGCCTGCGGGAGGTGGTGGTGGAGTCCGGGAGTGGGTTGGTGGTCCCGGGGCCCACGGGGATGTGCTGTGGGGTTTGGGGGCCTGGGGGCCTGCAGGGACACGGTGTGGGATGCGGTTGGGGGTGATGGGGCTGGCAGGGAGGCTGTGATGGGGTTGGGGGTCCTACAGGGTTTGGGTCCATGAAGGGATTGGAGGTGATGGCACCAAGAGGGAGGCAGCGAATGGGGTCAGGGGTGCCGTGGGGATGGGGTCTGTGAGGGGGTTGGGAGCAATGGGCTCGGGGGTCCTGCAGGGACAGTGTCTGGGAGGGGGTTGGGGGGCGATGGTGGGGTTAGGGGAGATGGGGTCAGGGGTCCAACAGGCACAGGGTCTGTGAGGGTGTTGGGGGTGACAGTGACAGGAGTCCCACGGGGATGGGGTCCATGAGGGTGTTGGGAGTGATGGGGTTGGGGGTCCTGCAGGGATGGGGTCTGGGAGGGGGTCGGGGGTCCCATGGGCATGGGGTCCGTGACGGCGCTGGGGGTGACAGTGACAGAGGTCCCGCGGGGCCGGGGTCTGTGAGGATGTTGATGGGGGTGATGGGGCTGGGGGTCCCGCAGGGTCGGGGTCCATCAGGGTGCCGGGGGTGACTGTGACAGGGGTCCTGCAGGGACAGGGTCCATGAGGGTGTTGGGAGTGATGGGTTTGGGGGTCCCACGGGGCCGGGGTCTGGGAGGGGGTTGGGAGTGACAGGGTTGGGGGTCCCATGGGCACGGGGTCCGTGAGAGTGCTGGGGGTGACAGTGACAGCGGTCCCATGGGGCCGGGGTCCGTGAGGGTGCTGGGGGTGGCGGGGTGCCGCGGGGCCGGGGTCCGTGAGGGTGCTGGGGGTGACAGTGACAGGGGTCCCACGGGGCCGGGGTCCGTGAGGGTGCTGGGGGTGACAGTGACAGGGGGTCCGTGAGGGTGCTGGGGGTGGCGGGGTGCCGCGGGGCCTGGGTCCGTGAGGGTGCTGGGGGTGACAGTGACAGGGGTCCCACGGGGCTGGGGTCCGTGAGGGTGCTGGGGGTGACAGTGACAGGGGTCCCACGGGGCCGGGGTCCGTGAGGGTGCTGGGGGTGGCGGGGTGCCGCGGGGCCGGGGTCCGTGAGGGTGCTGGGGGTGACAGTGACAGGGGGTCCGTGAGGGTGCTGGGGGTGGCGGGGTGCCGCGGGCACTGAGGCGGCGCTGCCCCAGGACCTGTCCAGCCCCTTCTTCTACCTCCTGGAGTTCACCAAGGCCGGGCCCCCCCGCGGCCGCCCCGCACCCGGCCTGCGCCTGCTGCCCTGTCTCTACAAGCGCCGCTGAGGGCGGGGCGGGAGGGCGGGGCATGCGGAGGCCCCGCCCCTCGGCCCCGCCCCGCGCGCCCCCAATAAAGCTGCTGTTTCCGCACGAGCTCGCACTGCGGTGGGCGGGGCGCGGGCTGGGCGGGGAGGGGCGGCGCGTGCGCGGGGCGCCCGGGGCCTTGGGCGCTCGGCGGTGGTTCCTGCCGGGGATGTCGGGGCCGGGCGGGCCGGGCCCCGGCGGGGGGAAGCTGGACATCAACCGCGCCGGCGTGGCCGAGCTGGAGGGAGCTCTCAGCGGCATCGGCCGCCGCCGCGCCCGCGGCATCGTGCGGAAGAGAGAGGTGCGGGCGGGGGCGGCGACGCGGGGCCGCGGCCGGGCCTGGGCCTGGGCGGGGGTGGCGGGGCCCGGGGTGTGCGGGGAGCCGGCCCCGGGGGGCGGGGGGGCTCGGGGAGCCGGGGCGCGGTGGGGCTTGTCCGCGGCGTCGCAGCCGTGCCTCCGGTGGGGCCGCTCCGGGCCTCCCCCGGTGCTCGGGCCGCTCCGGGCCCAGTGGCAGGGCCTTGCTCGGGCTGAGGGGCCGGCAGTGTCCCCGCCAGCCAAGGGCCCCGTGTGCCGCGGTCCGCAGGCCGTCCCGGACCGGGGAGCGGGGGTGGGGGGGGCCGTAGGCCGTCTCCGAGCGGGAGGGTCTGTCTCGGGTGGCGCGACCCTTGCCCCTCCCGGCCGTCCCCCGCCTCGGGGCGTAGGGCAGAGCCTCGGGGGCGGCGGCAGGTGACGTTGCGGGCAGACAAGGCCGAGTGTCCGGGGGAAGGGTCAGGAGCGGGCCGGGGGAGCGTGCCGGGGGAGCGCCGGCCGGGAACGCCGCCGGGCCCCGGCGTCCGGGAGGGACGGGGAGGGAGAGGAGCCGGCGGGGGGCGGTCACCGGCGGTGACACAGCCACGAAGGAGGTGAGCACGGTCTCGGGCTGTGTCGGCCGTGGCGCTTCCAGCAGAGACGGGGCCATCAGTGCCACCTTTTTGCCGTTACCGGCACGAAGAGCTGGCGAGGCGGCAGCTGGAGCACGGCACCGGTGTGGCAGCGGGCAGGGGGACGGGGAGGCTGGCCTGGCAAGGCAAGGCTGGATGAGCTTGGCTTTTTTTGGCCTGGAAAAGAGGAGGCTGAGAGGGGCAGGGTCACCGGCTATAAATACAGCAGGAATGTAAACACCCTGCAGGCGGAAGAGCAAGAGCCATTTAAACAAAAGGCCGGCTGGTGTGAGCACAGGTGAGGATGGAGTTACAGGAATGAGGATTATCGCTAGAGCTCTGCTTTTGGGCAACACCGTTTCTAGGGGAGGAGCAGCAGAAGTGCCTTAAAATGGTGTATGGTGAATTTGAAAGGATGATCGGAACCTTGTCCTGGCCCTGACGGCTGCGTTAGCCGGGAGGCGTGGGTGCTTTCCATCCTGGGGTCCCAGCCCCTGCTAACAGCCGGGCCGTCCCTGCTGGGTCTAGGCCCCTCAGGCTCGTGACTGAAGCTGCTCGGGGTCGGTTTGGGGTGCGGGTCTGGTCTCCAGTAACGCCTGGTTCTGTGCGCGGGGCTGGGCAGGGCTTGGCCTGGCATTTGCAGGATGGTGGGTGCCTTGCACTCACAGAATCACAGAATAGCCAGGGTCGGAAGGACCCTCGGGAAAGCACCCAGTCCCACCCCCTGCCAGAGCAGGGTCACTCAGAGCAGGCTGCACAGGAACGCGTCCAGGCAGAATGTCTCTAGAGACGGAGACTCCACACGCATGCGTGCGTGTGTGTGCCTGTGCCAGGCAGGGGGCAGGGGCTGTTTTCCTCCCCTGGGGCTGCAGAGAAGGGAGATGGACCGCGTGGGCCGGGGGACGCTCCCAGTCATGATACCGGTCAGCTGGAAGTTGCAATTCCCCTTTCTGAGCCTTTAGCCTTTGCTTCCGGCAGCGCCGGCACTGTGCCTGTTCCTCGGCACTGTGCCTGTTCCTCGCAGGCATTGCAGTTGTTGCTCGGGGTAGGGACAGTTTGTGGTGATGGGGGGGGATGAGATGGGAACAGCTGTTTTGGGCAGAAAGCATCCCTTCCCTCGCAGGAGCGAGGACTTGCAGTGCACAGGTGTCGCCCTGCAGTGGCACCGTGACCCCCTTTCTCGGAAGGGAGCTGGTGTCTGGAGGCGAGGGGCGAGCTGGTAGGTCTGGAGTGGCCGGGGAAGGGAGCCTGGTCCTGCTCTGGGGCTGGTCCCTGGGCTTCTCGGCTCCGTATCGAACCTTACCGCTCTTCTCACAGGAACTGAAGGGTTTCAACTCGCTCGATGATCTCCTCCACGTCAAAGGCATCACCACCCGCATCCTGGAGCTGAACAGCCAGCGGATGACTTGCAGGAGGCGGCCGAGCAGTGAGGAAGCTGCGAGGGTGAGCCCCACTCTGCAGGGGGACGGTAAAGCCCCTGTGCCTCAGGTAGGAGAAGAAAGGTGGAGTTCTGCCTGCTGTGGAGGTGATCCTGCCTCCAGCGGTGTGGGAATTGGGGTGGGGTATCTCACACCGGGAGGGGTGGGAGCTGGTGGAGGGAGGGGATGTGTCTGCTCTGGGCGCTGGAAGAGGGAGGCCCAGGGGTCGCTGCGCCCTCTCAAACAGCCAAGCGGCCTGTCCACAGGCTCCCTGCAGGGTGGCAGCCTGCGTTGAGGAGCGTCCTGACGGACAGCTGAGATGCTCCAGGCCCAGCTGGCTTTCATAGAGTTGCCCGAATTGGAAGGGACCTGTCAGATCATCGAGTCCAACCATCAACCCAATGCTGCCAAGCCCCCCACTAACCCATGTCCCTCCGCACCGCCTCTGCCTGGCTTTTAAATCCCTCCAGGGATGGCGACTCCACCACTGCCCTGGGCAGCCTGGGCCAATGCTTGATAGCCCTTTCAGTGAAGACATTTTTCCTAATATCCATCCTAAACCTCCCCTGGCACAACTTGAGGCCGTTTCCTCTTGTCCTGTGACCTGTTCCTTGGAAGAAGAGACCGACCCCCCCTGGCTACCCCCTCCTTTCAGGGAGTTGCAGAGAGCAAGAAGGTCTCCCCTCAGCCTCCTTTTCTCCAGGCTGAACACCCCCAGCTCCCTCAGCCGCTCCTCACAAGACTTGTGCTCCAGACCCCTCACCAGCTCCGGTGCCCTTCTCTGGACACGCTCCAGCCCCTCAACGTCTTTCCTGTAGTGAGGGGCCCAAAACTGGATGCGGCACTCGAGGTGGGGCCTCCCCAGTGCCAAGCACAGGGGGACCATCGCTGCCCCAGTCCTGCTGGCCACGCTGTTCCTGACACAGGCCAGGATGCTCTTGGCCACCTGGGCACACTGCTGGCTCATATTCAGCTGCTGTCGACCAACACCCCCCAGGTCCTTTTCCCCCGGGCAGCTCTCCAGCCACTCTGCCCCCAGCCTGGAGCGTCCATGGGGTTGGGGTGACCCAAGAGGAGGACCCGGCACTTGGCCTTGTTGAACCTCACGCCACTGGCCTTGTCCCATCCATCCAGCCTGGCCACGTCCCTCTGCAGAGCCGTCCCACCCTCCAGCACGTCAACACTCCCACACTCACCTCTGTGGTGTCCTGCCAGGGCCTGCAGTGGCCCCTCAGCACCAAGCCTTGCCGGGAGCTGCTCTGGCCATGGCGATGCGTCTGCCCCAAGGTCCCCCATAGAAATAATGTTCTGACCCCAGAGGACGCTTGTGGCTTCCTGCTGTCCCCCTGCCCCAGAGCAGCTAGCCGTCCATCCCTAGGGTTCCTGCAGACAGTCGTTACATTCCACTAATTGTTTGTCGCTGGAGACCAGAGCTAGGTGTGGAGAGAGGTTCTTCCCCTGGACCGAGGAGGAGGCCAGAGCCTGTGTCTCTTGCCAAGCGCTACCCTGTTGTCTGTGGCCAGTGTGCTGCCTGCCCAGGTGGGCTCTGGGGGCTTTGGGAGTGCATGGTGCTGCAGTGCCGTCTGTGGGGCTGAGGAAATGGGGGCGTGAAGAAGGACATGGAGCTGTTGGAGCAGGGCCAGAGGAGGCCCCGGAGATGCTGGGAGGGCTGGAGCCCCTCTGCTGGGAGGACGGGCTGAGAGAGCTGGGGGGGTTCAGCCTGGAGAAGAGAAGGCTCCGCGGAGACCTTGGAGCCCCTTCCAGTCCCTCAAGGGTCTCCAGGAAAGCTGGGGAGGGACTCTGGATGAGGGAGGGGAGCCATGGGACGAGGGGGAAGGGTTTTCCACTGCAAGAGGGGAGATTGGGCTGAGATCTCGGGCAGAAATTCTTGGCTGTGAGGGTGGTGAGCCCCTGGCCCAGGTTGCCCAGAGAAGCTGTGGCTGCCCCATCCCTGGAGGGGTTCAAGGCCAGGTTGGCCGGGGCTTGGAGCAGCCTGGTCTGGTGGGAGGTGTCCCTGCCCAGGGGAGGGGGGTGGAACGAGATGATCTTTAAGGTCCTTTCCCACCCAAACCATTCTTTGATTCTATGAAATGCGCCCACTGAAGAGCAGCTCTGTCCTGCTGTGCTCTCGAGCAGGCCAGGAGGGTCGTTGTTGGAGGGTGTTTTACTGCCAGGGAGGTGTCAGTGACTGTCCTGCCCCAGGAGCACCATCCTGGGGTCTGGATGGGCTTTAAGGTCCCTTCCCCAGACCTTGGTCTGACCCCCACGTCTAGTTGCCCGAGGAAATGCTTGAGGCTCCTGGGCTCGGTGCTCCCTCCTGAGCTGTGTCCGATGGGACACTGTCTCCCGCCTCCTGCCCGAGAGCCCAGCCCTGTTCCTGGCTTGCCCGTCAGACGGGGTCCGGTCTGACCGGGTGCTGTGGAGGTGACCGAGCTGCCTCTGACCCGGGGAAGCTCCCAGGGCTGGGCACTCAGTGTGCGCTGAGCCCTCATTTCTGCAGGTAAATAAACCCAGCCCGAACTGCAACGAGCGTTGCCCGGCTTGGTAGGAGCCCTGTAGAACAGCGGGATTGTTCCTTCCCCAGGTGTGATTTTTGTGACCAAATCACCTCTCCATTTCTTTTCTTCTCCAACAAAAGTATCTTCTCCGGATTTTGAATCGTTTGGACGAGGAGATTGAGCAATGCCTTCGCGTTTTAAGTGTTCTGTGTAACAAGGTGGATTGGGCGTTGCGGGATGCGAACGTGTGGGGCAGCACGGGGGCGGCACTGCTCTGCTGCTCGCACTTCTTCAGGTTTTGAGCCTGAAGCTCATGCCGAGTGCGACCCCTCGGTCCTTTCCCGTGACTGCTTTACAGGAGGCACATCCCTGGTGCCTCGCCGGCCCCGCTCTCCCTGCCCTTAGAGGGAGAACGTCGCCTCTGGGCGCATTGAAATGCGTTTAATTTGGGTGAGCCCAGCTTGCCGAGTGATGCAGGTCACCCCGTGTGACCGTCCCCTCCTCGCTGCCTACCTCCACGTACGATGGAAGCCAAAAAGATTCTTATCTACCTCCGTATTGTGAATAAAACAAATATTGACTGCTCTGGTTTCACACACACACGCCCTTGTGGGTCTGCACTGGGCCTGGCAGTGGGAAACCCGCAGTTTCCCAGTAAAGGGCTACGTTCGGAGGTCTGTCCGCTGGCCCTTGGTCTCCGCCATCCCACCGAAGCCCTTTCGAGGTGCCGGCGTGCCGCTGTTTTCGCCAGAAGCCTCTGCCCTGGGCGAACGCTTTAAAGCATTTGAGTACGTCTCGTTGATGGGATTTGTGTAATTGATTTTTTTTTTTTAAACCAAATGTAACACTGAAAGGAATAAACTCAACTTTATTTGAAAAGGCCTATTTTCATAAAGTCTCACCAGCCGGTACAAAGCAGGTCCCCGCCATTTCCCTTTTACTCGCTGAATCCCGCACTGGCCCCTCGATTGCCTGACATCGGGCTGGGTAAAGGCTCGTTGTTCTCCCGCCTGCCTCGCTTTTGGCACGGCTTTGGCACTCCTGGTCTTTGCAATTTCTCCTGCGTTCCAAGATTTATCGAAAATAATTGCCGTAATCCAGTTGATCTGTGGATCTCTAGGATTCTTCGGTGCAAATTACCCTGGGCTGCCAGTTGAGGTGTGTTATTGGCGTGTGGGAAACCAGTTCCTCATTCCCCTGTGATGGAGGGGTGGTGGTGTGCTTCCTCTGAGTAATTACTGAGTCCTTCTGCTTTTTCATCCGTGTGGGGTGTTGTTTGTAGCGCCGCTTCCCTGGGGGAGGAGGGGCGCGGGTGCCATTAGATGGGCACACGCTGATGACGACTCTCGAGTCATCGCTGCCCCGGGTCAGAGTGGCTGGAGGGCGACAGGGCTGGAACGCAGCGTGTGCCCCCCTTACCCTGCCGGGAGCTGCCAGCCGTGGCCTCCCCTGCGGCTCTGCTCTCCGCTGGGACGAAGGAAGGGCTGTTCCCGGCTCGCCGTGCCGGGGGTGGGGAGCTGGTGCTGCGGGTTGGGCATTGCTGGGCACCGCTGATGCTCCGGTGGTGTTTGTGATCCCTGCTCAGCCACGGAGTTGCCACCTGCTGCCCAATTTAGCCACGTCACCAAATGGGCTGGGAAGGGACCTGTCTCCAGACCCTGCTCGGCTGTAGCTGCCCCGTGGCCCCACAGAGCGCCTTGGCTCAGCAGCCTGCTCCCCTCTTCCCGTTTTGGCTCTGCTCAGTCCTCGCCCCCTCTTCCCAGCTCCTCACCCCTCTTCCCTGCTGCAGGGGAAGGTCCTTGTGTTCCCTGGGCCGTGTGTCTGTCACCCTCCAGGCCCAGGGCACCCTGCGACTGGTGCGTGGAGCTGCCGCAGACAGACCTGACCCTGCCTCTCCCTGTCTTGTAGGTGGTGGCCGAGGAGGAGGTTTCGGGGCCCTGGGAGCCGGAGCGCTCTGGGAAGGGGAGCCCAGGGCCGGGACTGGAGGCTGATGGCTCCAGAGGGCCGGGAGCACAGGAGCCCGTCAGGTCCACCGTCTGCGGGGAGCAGGAGGAGGAGGAGGAAGAGGAAGAGGAAGAGGGGAGCTGCTACAGCGAGGAAGGGGAGGACGGCAGCAACGTCTACTTCTACTACACCATCGGGGAGCGCTGGATAGACTACCTGCAGCGGACAGAGGATGGTGGCCTCCTCCGCCATGTGCGGCCCAAGGTAACGCCGCCGGGAGCGTGGCCCCAGACAGGGGTTTTGCCCTAAGGAGCGGGGCTGCCCGTGCAGTGGGTGGCTCCTGGGCAGGGGCTGGCACTGACGTGTTGCTTCTGGTCCCGTCCTGGTGGCTGGTGGCCTCAGAGCCTACGGACGCCCACCGCGGGCCACGGGCTGCCGTAGCTCCTGGAGCCGGTGCTGCCTGGGGTGCGCGTCTGTCGCTGCTGCTGCTGCAGACCCCCAGGACACGCCGGGGGCTCGGGGCTGTCGGCTGGGTGTTAGCTGGGCTGGGAGCTCCCTGCTGCAGTGCTGGTGGTCGCTGGCCTCCCCGGCTGTTAGGGCCGGGGGCGGGAGGCACAGCCCCAGCCTGCCCGAGCGCTGCCGGCAGTCCCAGCTCTGCCCGTCCCCGGCGGAGCCACCCCTGCTCGGTGCTGGGGTCCCGGCGTCGCGGTGCAAAGCCTGAATGGGGCAGCAGGAGCCTGCAGGGGGACAGGCAAAGGCCTCGGGGGGGTTCTGCGGGATGTGGGCGTTGCGGTCAGAAGCCCCGGCCATCCCTGGGCGCGGGGCTGCAGCCGGTGCCCGGGCCGGTTACCCAAGGGAAGGAGCCCCTGGCTTCCTACCTGGGTTGGGGGAGCCCCGTGCTGACCGTCTGGTGGCCACCAGTGCTGTCTGGTGGCCACGCTGCTCTCCCCGCCTTTCCTCTTCACCTTGCATGGAAGGGTGTAGGTTCCCTTTGGTGCAGCCACATTGGGGCACGGTCTGATGCTCGTCCCGGCACAGCTCTCCCCGTAGCTGCTGAGCCGTGCTGGGCAGGAGGCGTCAGCCGCGTTCCGGGCTCAGGCTGCAGCTCCGCCTGCTCCCTGCTGGACTGCTCCCAGAGGAGGTACCAGTAGGTTTTCTCAGCCGCTGGTTTTGTCCCTCTGCACCTGGTTTGCTGACTTTTTCCCTGCCGGGTCCGATACTCCCCTTGGAAGGGCCAAGGCTCATTTCTCCCACAGACGTTAACTCTTCTGCCAGCTCTAGAGCTCGGGTGGCCTTCAGCTTCCCTCTGCAGTCCCCAGTGTCAGCGTGGGCTCAGAAGACTCACTGGGCTGGGTCTCCTGCTTTTGTCAGGAAGTCAGTGACCCAGAATGCGCACAGAGCCTGCTTTAACTCGCCTTCTCCTCGCAGATGAAGCGGAAGTCGGAGAACGGCCTGGATGGCAGGGCCCTTTCCCCCGGCAAGAAGCTGTGCAAGGGCTCCGAGTACAGCAGGTGAGACGAGCGCGCTGCCTGCTGAGCAGCGACCTGCGCGGTGGGAAAACCTCCTCCTACCTGTCCCCTGCCTTCCGTCATCCGGGGCTCCTGCTGAGGCTGTGGAGCCTCCGTCCTTGGAGACCATCTGGGTGGTCTTGCTGGAGCAGGCGACCTCCGGAGGTGCCTCCAGCCTGGGCCAGCCTGTCGTTCCGTCGCTCCGGGCTGGGCAAAGGGGGCTGCGCGCGTAGCCCTGGTCCTGCTGGAAGGGATGGGGAAGGGGGTCAGCCTGGCGGGAGGCTCGGGAGACCTTTGTTCTGAGAAGCGTTTGCGCGGTGTGCCCAGAGCAGCACTGGCACGTCTCACCTCTGCTTTGGTCTCTCCCGGCTGTGGCCCAGGACGCTGGGTCCCTGCATGCCCAGTCCCACCACCACCTTCGGGGACCTGCGTAACGCCAAAGCGGGCCAGGCGCGCCGCCGCCGCATCCCCTCGGTGGCGCCTCCTCCCGAGCTGCAGGACTGGCTCCGCACCTTCCAGGTGAGCTCGGGAGCCTCGCCGAGGGCTCGCCTTGGGGGTGCCGGCGGGCAGGCAGGAGGGCAGCCGAGCCCTGGGGAGCCCGTCTGCGTGACATCCACCACAGGCAGTGGTTTGGGTCCCACGATGGATTTTTAGGGAATTTTTGTCCCCGGTAAAGGAGCGTAGAAGTGGTGTTAGCCCCCATCTTGCTCCCGTTCGTCCTGGGGTGGCATTGCTTTGTCTGCCGTCACACGGCACCTGGGCTCTATCGAATGTGACTCATGGAGCTCCCGACCCCGTCTCCGTGGCTTCTCTCCATCTTGGCATCTGGGCAGCAGAGCCCAGGCTGGCTCCAGAGGCCCCGGTGGCCCGTCCTGCCCATGCGGGTCGGTGCCTCTGCAGGGTAGGCTGGGGACACAGAGCCACCGGGGAGCCTGCGAGGGCCCGCCATGCGCGCAGGCGTCGTGACCGATGTCCCTCTCCCCAGCGATGGAGCGGCCCGGAGAAGCTGCTTGCTCTGGACGAGCTCATTGACCGCTGCGAGCCCTCCCAGATCAAGTACATGATGCAGGTCATCGAGCCCCAGTTCCAGAGAGACTTCATTTCCCTGCTGCCCAAGGAGGTGAGTGGGGGCAGGGGACAGGCTGGCCCCGGTGCCCACGGGGAGCCCACTGTGCCCTGGTGACTCGGCTTCCACTCCTGCAGCTGGCACTCTACGTCCTATCCTTCCTGGAGCCTCGGGACCTGCTCCGTGCTGCCCAGACCTGTCGCTACTGGAGGGTCTTGGCTGAAGACAACCTGCTTTGGAGAGAGAAGTGCCGTGAAGAAGGTAAAGACCCCTCCTCCGCGTGGCACGTGGCACGTTGCGGCTGCAGTGGGGTAGCCCGCAGCTCCCAGGGCTGCGCATTGTGTCAGCTCCCCGGTAGGGTGAGGGCACGGACCGCCTGCGTACCCTGAGACATCACGCTGTCTTCTCCTCCTGCAGGCATCGAGGAGCCCTTGAACCTGCGGAAGCGGCGCCTGCTGAGCCCCGGATTCATGTACAGCCCCTGGAAATTTGCCTTCATGCGGCAGCACAAAATCGACATGAACTGGCGCAGCGGGGAGCTAAAAGCCCCCAAGGTGGGTGCTTTCAGGAGTCCTTGCTGAGAACCAGGCTCTAGAGCTTTGCCGTGTGGGAAGCTGGTACAGGAAGGAAGTAGCAGAGAAATGTCCGTGACCAATAGGATGAGAACAACACTAAGAATTTTAAATTGCCTCGGGAAAAGAATCACAAGTCTGGCCTGTCTTCAAGGACGCGCAAGCCGGAGGCGTTCACCTGGAAGTATTTTAATTTAAAGGGCCTTGAAGCTGTAGGTCACGCCGGCTTCCCACAGCTCCCGTCCCTGCCTGCGGAGAGCAGATCCAGAGCGCAGCGTGCTCGGAGCTTTCTGTGTGCTCCGGCTGGCAGCAGGGCTGATCGCGGGACAGGGCTGCAGTCCTGCCAGCAGAAAAAGGGTCACCCTGGGGGGTTTCCATCCCTTCGCCCCTTCTCTGGGCACCTGAGGCAGGGCTGTAGCCACCCTTGGCAGCCAGGGAGCGGTGCAGCCCCGCTGGGGCTCAGCCCAGGTCCCAGAACACTTGGGTGCTGGTTTTGTCTCTCCCTGCCAAGGTCCCCACCTGCCCCTGTCCCTGTGCAGGAGGCAGGGAGAGCAGAGCCCCAGCCACCCCGTCTCTCGGGTGAGAGTCTCAGGCCTGCTGCTCTCCGCCTCCGGAGATGTTTTTCCAGGCCTGCGCTGTTTCCAGCCCCTCTCCAAGCCCCTGCCTCGGTGGTGCCGAGGGGAGCACGGTGCTGGGCATGGTACCGTCACCGCCGGGGCTGCACCCCAGGCAGCCCTTTCCCGAGACCCCCAGCACCTTGGTCTCTGCGTCCCCCAACAGCAGAGCTCCCCAGGGCTCTGCCCGCGGGGACATCTGCCCGTGGGGACATCCACCCTCTGCCTTCCCCTGCCTGAGGGAGTTCCATACCTTCCCTGCCAATGGTGGCTCTGGGCCTGTTTCCACAGCCAGGTGCCGCTCGCCCCCGTGCTGCCCGTCCCCGTGGCTCGGCCAGGTCTCTCTGAGGTGTCCCCTCCTTCCACGGGGTCCTGCCCCGTCTCTGCCCGCAGCAGACATCGCTCGGTCCTTGCCCGCCCCTGCTGCCCTCGTGGCACGCCGCCGCGCTGGGGAGGGGGCAGCTGGCGCGCTACCTGCCCTCCGCCGCGCGGCAGACGGAGCTGCTGGTCCTAAGCGCGCTCTGGCTGACGGCCACCCGCTTTTGATCCGGGACAGAGGCCGGCTCTGTGCGCCACGGCTTGTGCGGCCTTAATAGCCACGAGGGTCCATCCATGTTTTGGGGTCCCTGGGTAGCCCGCTGTCCCCCAGCAGTAGCCGCTGAATGCCCCCCCTGCTCCTACCCATGAGCCTGCGCAACAGGTGTATCATAACTTAATTAAACAGGAGCTCAGCCTTAGCGTGATCATTGTCGTCACGGGTTCTGGGCAGATGGTAACGGTTGACCCCCTTCCCGCCCGCGTTGGGAACGGTGGCGTTGCTGTCTCTACCCAGCTTCCTGGCAGCTTCGGGCGGTTTGGGACCCTGGGCAACGGCCTGGGATTTGCATCCAGAAAAAAACTCCAGAAAATAATACGTAGGGATTGAGTTGGGCATTGGAGGCAAAGTCGTATTCGGGCCGGTCAGTACTGGGACATCAGGGTTCTGCAAAGGGAGGGAAATGGTTGTTTTCCCAAGAGAGCAGGACTTTTTTGGGGATGTTTAGATTGGACACTAGGAAAAAATTTTACACCGAAAGGGTTGTCAAGCCTTGGACCAGGCTGCCCAGGGCAGGGGTGGAGTCGCCATCCCTGGAGGGATTTACAAGCCGGGCAGACGTGGTGCTGAGGGACATGGGGTGGTGGTGGGTTTGTCAGTGTTGGGTTGATGGTTGGACTTGATGGTCTGAAAAGTCCCTTCCAACCTGGACAATTCCGTGATTCTGTGGTTCTGCTGTAGCTGCTGCCCCGCAGAGGAGCAGCGGGGGGTGGGACAGCTTATGGGGGCCCCTCGTTCTTCCTCCCTCAGCACTCTCCTCCCCCACCGGCCGCTCCGGGGCCCTGGGCGGCCTTCGCTCCCCCCTCACCCATGTGGTTCTCCCTGCAGGTGCTGAAGGGACACGATGACCACGTTATCACCTGCCTGCAGTTCTGTGGCAACCGCATCGTCAGCGGCTCGGACGACAACACGCTCAAAGTGTGGTCCGCCGTCACGGGGGAGGTGAGCTGCTCTCCGCTCTGTCACGGGCTGCTCCGCCGGCCCGGCAGCCGTGCTCGTTCCCCGCAGGAGCGCCGGGGGCTGGGAGAGGCATCGGGGCCTTTTAGGAGAGTTTATCTTGTCTCCGGCAACGTGCGGCCGGGGAGAGGGTTTGATGGATGGCGTGGCTGCAGGAGCAGTGGGAAGAGCTGGCTTAAAGCCTGCCAGTGCAGGAAGAAACCAGCAAAAGTTGGCCACGTGTGTGTTCTGCTGGCAGTTGGCAAGTGTGGAGCACCCTCCTGGCGGTCCAGGGCGGGCGAGAAACTCATTTGGGTTTAGAATAGCTTGGGTTTAGAATCGTTGTCACGGAGAGGACGCTGGTGGGGGCCTGAGTGTCCGCAGGGGGCGGGTTGCTGACCAGAAGAACTTTACCGATGCTGGAGGAATCCCGCGCTTGGCTTTGCCTTTTTGCGGCGGCGTTCGGCCTTTCCCAAACCAGCGTCTCGCGTCTTGTTCTTTGCAGTGCGTGCAGACGCTGGTTGGCCACACCGGGGGCGTGTGGTCTTCCCAGATGCGGGACAGCATCGTCATCAGCGGCTCCACGGACCGGACGCTCAAAGTTTGGAACGCGGACACGGGGGAATGCGTGCACACGCTGTACGGGCACACGTCCACCGTGCGCTGCATGCACTTGCACGGGAACAGGTAGGGGGTGTGATGGCCTTTGGGGCCTGCTCTGCTCCCCACGGGATATGGGGCAGGGGAGGTGCGGAGGGACAGGGACCAGGCTGAGCTGAGCCGTAGCTGGAAGATGCTGCCTGGGAAGAGACATCCCTGGGGGGTATAAGCTGGGGCTGTCCCTCGGGGAATCACAGAGTTGTAGGGGTTGGAAGGGACCTCTGGAGACCATCCAGTCCAACCCCCTGCCAGAGCAGGGTCGCCCGGAGCAGGTGGCACAGGAACGCGTCCAGGCGGGTTTGGAATGTCTCCAGAGATGGAGACTCCACCACCTCTCTGGGCAGCCTGTGCCAGGGCTCTGCCACCCTCACAGCGAAGAAGTTCCTCCTCGTGGTGAGATGGAACTTCCCGTGGAGGCTCCTGTGCCCGGGGCATCTCACCTGGGCAGGGCGCGGGGTCGACACGGTCGGGCTCCATGCGCACCCCTGCCCACAGGGTTGTGAGCGGCTCACGGGACGCCACTCTGCGTCTCTGGGACATCGAGACCGGGCAATGCCTGCACGTGCTGATGGGGCACGTGGCCGCCGTGCGCTGCGTGCAGTACGACGGGCATAAGGTGGTGAGCGGCGCTTACGACTACACCGTCAAAGTGTGGGACCCCGAGAGCGAGAGCTGCACTCACACGCTGCAGGGACACACCAACCGCGTCTACTCCTTGCAGGTAGGACCCCGCTCCCCTTCCTTCCCGCCCGCCCACGCCGCTGCGACAGGCCGGGGGCTGTCTCCTCACCCCGCGCAGGTGCCGCAGGGACGCACGAGCTGAGTCTGTTCCCTGCAGGTGGGACGCTCTCTGCCCCTCCGCCCTGACCCCCCCACACGCACGCACTGCGGGAACGCGCACCCCGTGTCCGCTTCCCAGAGGGAAGATGCCGCCTGACGCTCGCGCCCTGGTTTAGCCAAAGGGCGCCTGAGCCCATCGCTTCACCCGCCGTGCCCCGCGTCCCCGACTGCGAAGAGCCGTCCTCCCCTCTCGGCCGTGCTGACCTGTGTCTCTCCGGGCAGTTTGACGGGACGCACATCGTCAGCGGCTCTCTGGACACCTCCATCCGAGTGTGGGACGTGGAGAGTGGGAACTGCCTCCACACCCTGATGGGGCACCAGTCACTCACCAGTGGCATGGAGTTACGTGACAACATCCTTGTGTCTGGCAACGCTGACTCCACAGTCAAGATCTGGGACATCAAGACGGGCCAGTGCCTGCAAACGCTGCAGGGTGAGTGCCGGGCAGGGGGGAACAGATCCCCTCGCTGGGAGGGCTGGAGAGGGCCATGGTGGGGAGGGACTCTGGATGAGGGAGGGGAGCCATGGGACGAGGGGGAAGGGTTTTCCGCTGCAAGAGGGGAGACTGAGCTGAGATCTCGGGCAGAAATTCTTGGCTGTGAGGGCGGTGAGCCCCTGGCCCAGGTTGCCCAGAGAAGCTGTGGCTGCCCCATCCCTGGAGGGGTTCAAGGCCAGGTTGGCCGGGGCTTGGAGCAAGCTGGGCTGGTGGGAGGTGTCCCTGCCCAGGGCAGGGGAGTGGAACGAGATGATCTTTAAGGTCCCTTCCCACCCAAACCATTCTATGTGGCTCCCAGCTGCCAGATGGGGGGGGGGCAGGCAGATGGTGCCCAGCAGTGGGTGCTCCCGGAGCGCCTGGGGCAGGAGGTCTAACAGGAGGAGAAGGAGGAGGAGGACTAAGAGACACAAGAATGCCTTCTTTGCTTCGGTCTTCACTGTTAAAGCTGTCCCTCATGAATCCCAGGCCCTGGAGGCAAGGGGGAAGGTCTGGAGAGAGGAAGAGTTTTCCCCAGTAGAGGAAGATCACGTCAGAGACCACTTGGCCAAACTGGACATCCATAAGTCCGTGGGCCCTGACGAGATGCACCCGCGAGTGCTGAGAGAGCTGGCAGATGTTACTGCTTGGCCACTCTCCATCAGCTTTGCAAGGTCATGGGGAACAGGAGAGGTGCCTGAGGACTGGAGGAAGGCCAATATCACTCCAGTCTTCAAAAAAGGCAGGAAGGAGGACCCAGGGAACTACAGGCCGGTTAGTCTCACCTCTGTCCCTGGGAAGGTAATGGAGCAACTTGTTCTGGATGTCGTATCCAAGCACGTTCAAGAGCAGGAAGTTACTGGAAGTGATCAACATGGATTTCCCAAGGGTGAATCATGCCTGACCAATCCCATAGCGTTCTATGATGTTGTAACTGGTTGGCTGGATGAGGGCAGAGCAGCAGATGTCATCTACCTTGACTTGAGCAAGGCTTTTGACACTGTCTGTCATAACATCGTCCTTAGGAGACTGAGGAAGTGTGGACTAGACGAGGGGACAGTGAGGTGGATGGAGAGCTGGCTGCGTGACAGGACTCAGAGGGTCGTCATTAATGGAGCAGGGTCGAGTTGGAGGCCTCTAACCAGTGGTGTCCCGCAGGGGTCAATACTTGGACCAGTATTGTTTAACGTATTCATCAACGGCCTGGACGAGGGGAGAGAGTGTATGCTCAGCAAGTTCGCTGATGATACCAAACTGGGGGGGGTGGCTGAGACCCCAGAGGGCCGTGCTGCCATCCAGCGTGAGCCAGACAGGCTGGGGAGCTGGGCAGAGAAGAACCTAATGAGGTTCAACAAGGACAAGGGCAGGGTCCTGCAGCTGGGGAGGAAGAGTGTCAGGCAGCAGTATGGGTTAGGGGTGGACCGGCTGGAAAGCAGCTCTGAAGAAAAGGATCTGGGGGTCTTGGTAGACAGTAAATTATCCATGAGCAAGCCATGTGCCCTTGTCGCCAAGAAGGCCAGCGGAATTCTGGGCTGCACAGGGAAGAGCGTGGCCAGCAGGTCAAGGCAGGTCATTCTCCCCCTCTGCTCTGCACTGGTGAGGCCACAACTGGAGTACGGTGTCCAGCTCTGGGCTCCCCGGATCAAGAGGGACGGGGAAGTTCTGGAGAGAGTCGAGCGTAGGGCAACAAAGATGCTGGAGGGATTAGAGCATCTCCCTTATGAGGAAAGGCTGAGAGAGCTGGGACTCTTTAGCCCGGAGAAGAGAAGGCTGAGGGGAGACCTTATTAATGTTTACAAGTATCTGAAGGGTGGGCTGAAGGAGGATGGAGCCAGACTCTTTTCAGTGGTTGCCAGTAAGAGGACGAGGGGTAACGGGCACAAGCTGGAACATAGGAAGTTCCGATCTAACATGAGGAAAAACTTGTTTACGGTGAGGGTGAGAGAGCACTGGAAGAGGCTGCCCAGGGAGGTTGTGGAGTCTCCTTCTCTGGAGACTTTCAAGACGTGCCTGGCTGCAGTCTTGAGTAATGTGCTGTGGGCAATGCTGCTTTAGCAGGGGAGTTGGATAGATGATCTCTAGAGGTCCCTTCCAATTCTGAAATTCCATGATTCCGTGACACCCTCTGCTTCCAGGGCCCAGCAAGCACCAGAGTGCCGTCACCTGCCTGCAGTTCAGCTCCAAGTTCGTGGTGACCAGCTCGGACGATGGCACCGTCAAGCTCTGGGACCTCAAGACGGGCGAGTTCGTGCGCAACCTGGTTGCGCTGGAGAGCGGGGGCAGCGGGGGCGTGGTGTGGCGCATCCGCGCTTCCAACACCAAACTGGTGTGTGCTGTGGGCAGCCGCAACGGCACCGAGGAGACCAAGCTGCTGGTGCTGGACTTTGACGTGGACCTGAAATGAACCCGGCCGGGGCAGGCTGGGCTTGGAGGATCCCGCGGGCTGGGCGTCGCGGCCGGGCTTGGTGGGGCTGGCCCCAGAGCAGGCGCTGGCCCCCCGCGGGCTGTAAATACTGTTTGCAGCTGTCTGGGCCTTATTTATATATGTGTGAACTCCCCGTGGGGAGCCTGCGCCCGGCTGGGCACTGTACAGAGGAAGCAGCATGTTTTGTACACACTAATATATCGATTTATTTCTGTACCCGGGGCATTCTTTCCCCTCAAGCCCTCCCTTCCCGGGGCTCCTCTCCTCCGGGGAGCGGTTGGTGGCTGCAGCCCGTCCCCTTCGGTTCCGGGCTTTTCCTTAGAGCCGCTGGCCGCGGAGACCCGCTCTCTGCCCCGGCGAGCGTGCCCTTGCCTGGTGGAGGGCCCTCTGCCTGGCGTCCCCGTAGTCCGTAGACTCCAGCGTCTTTCTTTTGGGCAGGGATGGATGCGGGCTGGCGGCGCGCGTGAGCGTGGGCAGACCTCGCAGGGCAGCACCGCCGGCAGCGCGGCCCCGTGGCCGGCCGGGCGCGATGCCTCCCGACGCCGTCCCAGGGAGACGGAGCCCAGTGTGGTGCCTGCGAGGGAGCAGTGCTGCGAGCAGACGCGTTTTCCCTCCCGCGCCGCTCCGACCCAGCCGGAGGGACGCAGACGGGGCTGGCCAGCGGGAGGGATGGCGCGGCAAGGAGCAGCTGGAAGCATTCCGCGGGGGGATGACATGGGGCCTGAGCTTCTGCGGAGCGGAGGGTTGTCTGCAGTGGGGAGGGTGGCTCTGCTGCCGCCCCGGCCCCCGAGATCCGCCAGGGCTGTGGGGAGCGGTGCCAGCTGGGGCTGGGAGGCAGAGGGGGAGGCGGCAGGGGGCTGCCCTGCCACGGCACCGGGCAGGGCCGTACCAGCCGGCAGCGGCTGCAGCGTTCCCAGACGCTGCCCTGGGACCAGTGGCCCAGGGGGCATCCAGTGCAGCCACAGCCGTGGCAGCCACCCACGCTCCTGGGGGTGACCGGGGGGGCCCGTCCCTTCAGGCCGTCCTGTGCGCAGCCAGCGACCTTCTCACCGGGTGCAGCGGAGCCGGGGACCCTCCGCGCTCCTCCAGCGGGAGCTGATGGAAGGGTCAGGGCTTGGGCCGAGATTGTCCGTGTGGGAGGTGGCTCCTGCCGCCCCTCCCTGTGTCCGTAGGTCCTGCTGCAGCCCCGAGAGTGGCACAAGTCTCCGTCTTGCCGGAAGCCTCCGGGCTGGTCGCTGGTTGACCAGGGGCTGCTGGGGCTGCCAGGCGCGCTGGGAACGGAGGAGACGGGAGAGTGCGGCACAGCTCCGGGAATGGAGGAGACGGGAGAGTGTGGCACAGCTCTGGGAATGGAGGAGACGGGAGAGCGCGGCACAGCTCTGGGAACGGAGGAGACGGGAGAGTGTGGCACAGCTCTGGGAACGGAGGAGACGGGAGAGCGCGGCACAGCTCCAGGAACAGAGGAGACGGGAGAGCGCGGCACAGCTCCAGGCTGTCAGCCGCTCCTCCTGCAAGCCCTGATCCGCTCGGGCAAGGGTGGCTCTGCTGGGCTGCGGAGCTGCTGGATGCGCCTCTGGATTCTCTGCATCGCCTCATCCCCGGGCAGACCTGGAGACAGCGGGTTCCCGTCTGCGTCCCCGTGCCTCCCCCTGGAAGAGGAGACTCTGTCCCTCTGCCGTCGCTGCCAGGAGAGCATCCGTGTTCCAGCCCTCCCTTCCCTGGGTACGTGCGGGTTCTCCCTCGTGTTGGGGCAGCCCCCGGGAAGGAGACGGCTGCTCCGGGATTCCGAGAGGAGCTGGACTTGCAGGATTCCGGCACTGCTGAGCCAGGCTCTGCCGTTGCCACTTCTCCATCCCCAGCCTCCATAAAGAGCCGGCCCCGGCAGAAGGAGGGACTGTCATCAGCCCGAACGGTGGGTACCGCCCTGGCCCAGTCTGACCAGTCTGCCCAGTCCCCGGAGGCGCAGTTGGCGCTGTGCGGGGCTGCGGGACGGTGGAGCTGGGAGCGTGTGGGCAGCAGGAGCGCCGTCAGGGCCAGGGTGTCCCGCGGAGGGCGGCGGGTGCGGGCGGTGGGTGCTGCCGCCCCCGCCAGGGAACGTCTGTGTCCGGGGGCGGGGGGGGGGGTTGTGCCATGGCCCCTGGTGACAGTGCCACCGGCGGCCCACGATGCCCCCCCCCCACACCTGCGGCGGCGCCCTCGGCCCCAGCCGTCACGGGTGATGGCTGCTCTCCCGGCCGGGGGCGAAGCCCTCGGCTGTCCCCAGCGGAGCCAACGGGGCTGGTGGCACTCGGCGATGGCGGGGTGGCGGGGGGGGGGTGGGGGGAATGTCCCCAGTCCTGGGGACGTCGGTGGCACCCAGCGACGGGGGGGGGAACGTCCCCAGTCCTGGAGCCAGCCTTGCCCTGGACAAAGTGCGTGGATGGACAGACAGATGTCCAGCACGGGCTGTAATATGTATAAATATATAAATATCAATTTAATAGATATATTTAATGTAATTGTGTATATAAATACAAAGCCACACTAACGTGTAGCAGCAGAGAAACGATGTCTTTTTAGCCTTTTTTTTTCCCAGCAGGACGTCGGCGCATCTGTGCCCCCCAGAGCCCTGCTGGGCCTGACGTCGGGTCTCAGCTGGGGGGGTGTCCGGCCCCTGCCCCCAGCCACCCGGGCCGCGGTTACGGGTTAAGACGGGGCCGGGAGCGGTGTCCCACCTCCCCAAAAAAATGACACCGAAAGCCCTTCATGCAAACGCTCTCGGCTGCCACAAAGCAGCAAACCGGCCCCAAAGCGAGCGAGAGGCGGTTGGTGGCTCCGGAAAGGCTTGGGGCTGGCGGGGGGGGGGGAACCGGCTGGGGCCTCGCCGGTACCGCGGTGACAGAGGAAACCCCTGCGTGCGACCGTCCCCCCCCCCTCCACGGGTCCCCCCACCCTCTGGGACACGGCGGTGGGGCTCGTGCCCCCCCGGCAGAGGTGCCGTCGCGGTTCCAGCTCTGGGCAGGAGTGACCGAGACCGGGGCTGCCAAAAGGGCTGCGGCTCATTTTTCTTGGAGCGGACGGTTCGTCCGGCGACGGATACGGGAATTGTGCAGAGGCTGAAGAAACTCCACCGCTGCCGGCGACTCCGTGCGGGGTTTTTTGGTGCAGAAAACGCCAAGGTGGGAGGAAGCGGCTTGACGGCGCCGGAGGGTCGTGTTGCCTCCGGAGGGACCTCCAGGGGCCGGAGAAATGGACGGAGAGGAGTTTCATGAAGTTCAACAAGGGGAAGTGCACCCGGGGAGGAACAACCTGGGGCAAGGACATATGCTGGGGCCACCCAGTTGGAAAGCGGCTTGGCAGAAAAGGACCGGGGGGGTCCCGGTGGATGCCCAATTGAAAATGAGATGGCAACGTGTCCCCGCTGCAAAGAAGGAGAGCGGTATCCTGAGCTGCATCAGGAGGACTGCTGCCAGCGGGTCGAGGGAGACGATCCCGCCCCTCTACTCAGCAGTGGTGAGGCCGCAGCTGGAGCGGTGGGATCCCCAGGACAGGAGAGAGAGGGACATAGTGGGAGAGAGTCCAGTGAAGGGCCACGACGATGATGAAGGGACTGGAGCATCTCTCCTGTGAGGAAAGGCTGAGAGAGCTGGGACTGCTCAGCCTGGAGAGGGCTCCGGGTGTCACATTGTTGTGTAAATACCTGGCGGGGGGGGGGGGGGTAAATCCGAGCCAGACGCTTCTCAGTAGCCACCAGTGAGCACACGAGAGTCAATGGGCCACTAAAAGCCACTGTTACGGTGCAGATGGTGGAGCACGGGCACAGGGTACCCAGGGGTGTGGGGTCACCTTCTGTGGAGGTTTTCCAAACCCGACTGGACACGGCTCTGGGCGACTGGCTCTGGGGGACCAGCTCTGGGCAACCAGCTCTGGGCAACCAGGTATTGGTGACCGGCTCTGGGCAACCGGCTCTGGGCGACCAGCTATTGGTGACTGGCTCCGGGCAACTGGCTCTGAGCAACCAGCTATCGGTGACCAGCTCTGGGCGACTGGCTCTGGGTGACTGGCTCTGGGCGACCGGCTCTGGGCAACCAGTTCTGGGCAACTGGCTCTGGGGGACCAGCTCTGGGCAACCAGCTCTGGGCAACGGGCTCTGGGCAACCAGCTATTGGTGACCAGCTCTGGGCAACTGGCTCTGGGCGACTGGCTCTGGGCAACCAGCTCTGGGCAACCAGCTATTGGTGACCGGCTCCGGGCAACTGGGTCTGGGCAACCAGCTATTGGTAACCAGCTGTGGGCAACTGGCTCTGGGGGACTAGCTATTGGTGACCAGGTCTGGGCGACTGGCTCTGGGCAACCAGCTCTGGGCGACCAGCTATTGGTGACCAGCTCCGGGCAACTGGCTCTGGGCAACCAGCTATTGGTGACCAGCTCTGGGCAACTGGCTCTGGGCAACTGGCTCTGGGCAACCAGCTCTGGGCAACCAGCTCTTGGTGACCAGCTCTGGGCAACTGGCTCTGGGTGACTGGCTCTGGGCGACCGGCTCTGGGGGACCAGCTCTGGGCAGCTGGCTCTGGGTGACCAGCTATTGGTGACCAGCTCTGAGCAACCGGCTCTGAGTGACCAGCTCTGGGCGACCGGTTCTGGGCAACTGGATCTGGGGGACCAGCTCTGGGCAACCGGCTCTGGGGGACCAGCTCTGGACAACCGGCTCTGGGCGACCAGCTCTGGGCAACTGGCTCCGGGCAACCATCTCCATCTGTCGGCGCTGGGGGGGTTGGGCTGGGGGAGCTCGGTGCCGGGCCCCTGTGGTCGTGCCTCAGCCATGCGCTGTCGCGTCGGGGAGCGGCCTGGGCAGGACTGACGGTGGCCGGTGGCCGTCGCTCAGAGACCGCGGTGCTGCTGGTAAAACCAGAGACGCCCATAAACGCCTGTGTCCGTCTCGGTGTGTGTTACAGCTGGACCCCGCATAGGGCGGGGGGGCGGAACGTGGCTGAGAAAGCACCTGGAAAATGCCGGGGGGGGCGGGATTCAGAGGGTGCCGCCACACACGGTGCAGTGAGATGCCCAAACCCGGGCGCTGACACGCGCCGTGATCCGGGAGCAGGGCAGGGAAAAAAAAAACAGGGAACGCAGCAGCCGGGCAAGCAACAGGTTTGGCGTCACTGTGATAACCACCCACTGCCCCCCCCCCACCCCGGCCTTTCCTTACAGCGAGCCCCCTGGGCAGCAACTGGCCAAACAGCCCTGCCCACTTGCCTTGGGGATCAATTGTATTCCCCAAAATAATAGAACTCGGCAGGGCCCCCGCTTTAAACCATTCTGGATCCAGGCGGGCCGGAGAGCTGGGGAGGGGGAGAGAAACTGGATGGAATTGGACAAGGGCAAGTGCAGGGTGCGGGGGCTGGGGAGGAATAACCCCCTGCACCAGTCCAGGTTGGGGGCTGACCTGCTGGAGAGCAGCTCTGTGGAAAGAGACCTGGGAGTCCTGGTGGGCAACAGGATGACCATGAGCCAGCAATGTGCCCTTGTGGCCAAGGAGGCCAATGGCATCCTGGGGGGCATCAAGAAGAGTGTGGCCAGCAGGTGGAGGGAGGTCACCCTCCCCCTCTGCTCGGCCCTGGGGAGGCTGTGTCTGGAGTACTGGGTCCAGTTCTGGGCTCCCCAGTTCCAGAAGGACAGGGAACTGCTGGAGAGGGGACAGCAAAGGGCTACCAGGGTGATGAGGGGACTGGAACACCTCTCTGATGAAGAAAGGCTGAGGGACTTGGGTCTCTTTGGTCTGGAAAAAAGACGGCTGAGGGGGGATCTTATCAACGCTTAGAAATACGGAAAGGGTGGGTGTCAGGAGGATGGGGCCAGGCTCTTTTCAGTGGTGCCCAGCAACAGGACAAGAGGTAACGGGCACAAACTTGAGCATCGGAAGTTCCACCTAAACATGAGGAGGAACTTCTTTCCTGTGAGGGTGGCAGAGCCCTGGCACAGGCTGCCCAGAGAGGTGGTGGAGTCTCCGTCTCTGGAGGACATTCCAAACCCGCCTGGACGCGTTCCTGTGCAACCTGCTCCGGGTGACCCTGCTCTGGCAGGGGGTTGGGCTGGAGGGTCCACCCAGTCCCAGTCCACTGGAGGGGGGCGGGGTGGGCACCGGGCGGCCCCTCCTGTCCCCGCAGCCCGCCCCCCACGCGCGGCCCCGCGCCCCGCCCCCGGCGCGCGCTCCCGGCCCCGCCCACGCAGCGCCACGCCCACTCCCGGCCCCGCCCCTCAGCCCCCGGCCCCGCCCCCGGCGCGTCCTTCGGCCATGGCGGCGCGGGCGCAGGGCCCCGGCCCGGCCCCGCCGCTGGCGCTGGCCCTGGCGCTGGCGCTGTCGGTGTCGCTGTCGCTGTCGCTGTCGGTGTCGTCGTCGGGGCCGCCGCCTGCCGAGGTCGGGGCCGAGGCGCTGCTGGCGGCGGCCCCGCGCTGGGGGTGGCGGAACGTGTCGTGCCCGGCGTGTCGGCTGCTCTTCGGGGCGCTGGACCTGGCGCTGCAGGTGGGGACGGGGGACACCGGGAAGGGACCGGGAGGGGACCGGGACGGGGGACACAGGGAGGGGACCGGGAGAGCGGGGCCGGGCCGGGGTCAGGGCAGGACAGGGCCGGTGACAGGGCCGCGCCGGGGCCGGGTTGTGGTGGGGCCGAGTGGGGTCAGGACGGGGGACAGGGACGGGGACAGGGACGGGGACAGGGACGGGGACAGTGTCGTGTCGGGGCAGGGCCGGGGCCGGAGGCGGGAGCTGGGCCGGGACCTCGTGACGGGGCCGGGACGGGCTGGGGCACGTCGTGGCTTGTGACAGGCACGGGACCGGCTGGGGACGGGGACAGGGATGGGACGGGGACCGGCCGGGCGGGAACGGGGCCCCCAAAAGGGGACCTGGGCTGTGCCCGGGAGGGGGGGGGGGGGCGGGTGGGTGCGTGTCCCCCCCAGCCGCGGGGCTCCCAGCCGAGGGGTCGGGGCGGCCACGGTGGCCGGTGGGCGGCGATGGGTCGGGGCGGCGATGCCAATGGGGGTCGGAGCGTCGTCGGCCGTCCCCGTCCCGCGTCAGCCGCCGTCCCCGTCCCGCAGCTGGAGCCCAACGTGGCGCGCGTGGGGCGCCTGGCGTCGCGGCTGTGCCAGGAGCTGCGCCTGGCGCGGCCGCCCGTGTGCCGGCAGGCCGTGCAGCTCTTCCAGCGCGACGTGGTGTCGGCCTGGGCGCGTTCGGTGCTGCGGCCCGGCGAGGCCTGCGGGTTGCTGCTGGGCCGGGGCTGCGGCCGCTGGGACATCTTCGGCGCCTGGAACGTCTCCCTGCCCGCCGCCCCCAAGCCGCCGGTGCGGCCCCCGCAGCCCCCCGCGCCCGGCGCCCCCACCGCCCGCATCCTCTTCCTCACCGACCTGCACTGGGACCGCCGCTACGTGCCGGGCAGTCCGGCCGCCTGCCCCGACCCGCTCTGCTGCCGCGGCGATGCCGGACACGGCCCCGGCGGTGCCGGCTTCTGGGGGGAGTACGGCAAATGCGACCTGCCGCTGCACACCATCGAGGATCTGCTGGCCCAGTTGCCAGACCCGGCCACCTTTGCCGCCGTGTACTGGACCGGCGACATCCCGGCGCATGACGTCTGGCAGCAGAGCCGGCAGGACCAGCTGCTGGCCCTGCGCACCGTCACCGGGCTGCTGCGCCGACACCTGGGCCACCTGCCCGTCTACCCGGCTGTGGGCAACCACGAGGCCACCCCGGTCAACGCCTTCCCCCCGCCATACGTGCGGGGCAACCAGTCCTCCGCGTGGCTCTACGATGCCATGGCTCAGGCCTGGCAGGGCTGGCTGCCCCCCCCGGCGCTGCAGACCCTCCGGTGGGGGGGGCTGCGGGGGGGCTCAGGCTGGGGGTTCCTGGCTAGCAGGGGCGTGAGGCTGGGGGCTTGGGGCTAGCAGGGGTGAGGGGGCTCAGGGATGGGGGGGGCCCAGGGATGGGAGGGCACAGAATAGTCTCCATACTGGGGGGGGAAGGGGGCAAGGGGAGAGCCCTGGGCTAACGGGGGCTCAGACCTGGGGGGGGCTTTAGGCTGGGGGGGGGTCGGGATGGGGGGGACTTTGGGCCAGAGAGGGCTTAGAGCTGGGAGGGCATACTTGGTCTCCATACCTGGGGGGGGGGGGCAGGCAATGGGGGCTTTGGGCTGGGGGCTCTGGGCTAGCAGGGCTCACGGGGGCTCAGGGCTGGGGGGGGGGTCACAGTGGTCTCCATATTGGGGGGGAGGGGGAGGGGCCTGGGGGAGTGGGGGCTCAGGGGGGGCTTCAGGCTGGGGGCGGGGGGGTGGGTCTTGGCTGGCAGGGACAAGATGGGGGGGCTCAGGGAAATTTGGGCTAGCAGGGATTGGCGGAGGGGAGGGGGGCGCTCAGAGTGGTTTCCATACTGGGGGGGACAAGGCGGGGGGGGGGGGGGCTCAGGGCTGGGAGGGTGCAGGTGTGGTGGGTTACCAGGGGTGAGGGGGGGGGGTGCAGGGCTGGTGGGGGGTGCTTTGGAGGGGGGGTTGACAGGGGGCTTCAGGCTGGGGGGTGCCAAGGCAGGCAGAGGGCTGGATTTGGGGGGGGGAAGGTGTCGGGGCAGTGCTCACCCCCTCCTTGTCGTGTCCCCCCCCCCAGGGCCGGCGGGTTCTACACGGTGGGGGTCTGGCCGGGGCTGCGCCTCGTCTCCCTCAACATGAACTTCTGCTCCCAGGCCAACTTCTGGCTGCTCATCAACGCCACCGACCCCGCGGGGCAGCTCCAGTGGCTCGTGGGGGTCCTGGCCGACGCCGAGAGGGCGGGGGACAAGGTGAGGGCTCGTGGGGGGGGGGGGGGGGGGGGGGGAGCAGACGGCCACAGCGGGGTGACACAGGGCAGGGGTCCCGGACACCCCCTCCAGCCTTCCCCTGCCTCCGTAGGTGCACATCATCGGGCACATCCCCCCCGCGCACGTCTGCGCAGCTGGAGCTGGAACTACTACCGCATCGTCAGCAGGTCAGACCCCAAACGGACCCCCAACGGCCCCCCCCCGGCACTGCCCGGGCCTGGGGGGGGTGGACACCCGGCGTGGGGAGCCCAGAGCTGCTGTCGCCGGCAGGGCCGGGGTGGGACACGGGGTGTTGTCTGAGCCCCCGGCGTGACGGCGCGGCTGCGGGTCATGGCGCCGGCTGCGCCCTGCCGAGGGCCGGGGGTGGCAGCGGGGGGGGGGGATGGCGCCGGCTGCACGGCCCCGGGCGCCAGCAGCGGGTCGGGGTGCCGCCGAGTGCCGTCAACCCTCGCCCCGGTCCCGGCGCAGGTTTGAGGGCACCATCGCGGGGCAGTTCTTCGGCCACACGCACGTGGACGAGTTCGAGATGTTCTACGACGAGGAGACGCTGTCGCGCCCCGTCTCCGTCGCCTTCGTGGCCCCCAGCGTCACCACCTACATCAACCTCAACCCCGGTGTGTCCCAAACCCCCCCCCCCCAACCCCCCCCACTCCGGCTCCGGTGCCGCCGCTGACCCCCCCCCTTGCCGCGCCGCAGGGTACCGCGTCTACGAGGTGGACGGCGCCTACCCCGGCAGCTCCCACGCCGTGCTGGACCACGAGACCTTCATCCTCAACCTGACGGAGGCCAACGCGCCGGGGGCCGCGCCGCGCTGGCGGAGCCTCTACCGGGCGCGGGAGGCCTACGGGTTACCCACCGCCTTCCCCGCCGACTGGGACCGGCTCATCCGCCGCTTCCAGGACGACGAGCCGCTCTTCCAGCGGTTCTGGTTCCACCTGCACAAGGGTCACCCCCCGCGACAGCCCTGCCTGGCGCCCTGCAAGGCCGCCCTGCTCTGCGCCCTGCGCACCGGCCGCTCCGCCGACCCCCAGCTCTGCCGGCCCCTGCGGCCCGCGCTGCCCTTCCCGCAGATCCAGGAGCTCTGGCGGCAGCGACGGCTCTGCTGAAGCCGCCGGCAGCGGGAATGACACCGGGACCCGCACCCCACACACAATAAAGGCGCGATGGACCCCCACGGCTCCCGCCGAGACCCCCCTCCCTCCTCATCCTCGCCGCGGCAGGGAGGGGGCCAGGCCGGGCTGGTGGAATGGGTTTATTAATTACTTAGTACGACACAAGATCTTCGTTACAGCAGGAGCGGCGGCTCCGGAGCCGGGGCCCCGGCGAGCCCCACGCCACAGGTTAGACCGCATGCATCGGGGCAGGGCGGGCCCCGCGCCCCCCCTCCCGCGCCATCGTCCCCCTGGGGGTGGTGGTGGGGGGGAGGTGGCAGTGGGGGGCTCGCGCCAGCGTGGGGGGCAGGACCCCCGCCCCGTCGCCCTGGGGCAGGATTCCCTGCCCTGCTGCCATGGGGCAGGGCGCTCGGCGTGCAGCCCCCCCCGGGCGGGCACGCAGCCCCCGGCACGCAGGGACACACACGACGCCCCTGGGCGCGGACTCACCCCCGCCATCGCCCGGCGCTGCCGGCCCATCCCAGGGGCGGCGGGTGGGGAGGGGACCCGGGTGGCTCCCCCCGTCCCGGCTCACGGCGTCTGGGCCCCGAGGCGCCTGGGCTTGAGGGTGCCCAGGAGGGTCTGGACGCCGCGGCGCACCGAGGAGCCCACCCGACGGGCCACCGAGTCGGCCGGCGGGGCCGGCAGGCAGGAGCTGGAGGCCTGGGGCCGGGCGTCCAGGCACTTCTGGTAGCGCAGCTGGGGAGAGCGGGGTGAGGGGCGGCGCGGAGGGGGACGTGGGGCGGGGTGGGGTGGGGGGGACAAGGGGGGGACACTCACTCACCATGCAGGCGGCCTGCAGCGCCTCGCTCAGCCCCGCCGCGTTGGGCTCGCACCAGACCATGTGGCAGCGGAAGGCGCCGGGGGCGCTGGCCATGATGAAGGCGAAGGAGCGAACGTCGCGGCCCACCCCCATGAAGGACAGGAACCGCACGCGGCACTCGCACAGCACGGCCTCCGTCTGCGGGCACGCGGAGGGCGCCGTCACCGCCACGGATGGCACCTCTATGGCCATCACCGCCACGGCCGGCAGCGCCACAGATGGCACCTCCATGGCCATCACCGCCACGGATGGCACCTCCATGGCCATCACCGCCACGGCCGGCAGCGCCACGGATGGCGCCGCCACGGATGGCACCTCCATGGCCGGCACCGGGCCAGGGCCACCACCACCGCGGGGCCGGACGCACCTGCTGGTGGGTGATGGTGAGCGTGGCGGGCGCCACGTTGACCACGATGGGGGTCCAGTGCTCCTTAGTGCCGGTGGCCAGCGCCGCCTCCAGCGCCGCGTTGATAACGTCCATGCCTGGGACGGGCCGGCGTGGGGTGGGGAGCTCAGGGGGGGCTGCCCCACAACCCCACACCGTGGGGCAGCCCCCCCCCGCGCCCCACACTCACCCACGGGCTTGGCGACGGGGACGCAGCCCAGGTAGCAGACGGGGAACTGCTGCACCACCTCGCTCTTGGGCGCCGGGAACTCCACTGCGGCACGGCGGGGGTCGGCACCGCGCTGCCCCACAGCCAGCGCCCCACAACCATCACCCCACACCCGACCCCCCCCCCGCCATCTCCCCAACAACCGTCGCCCCACGGCCGGCCCCCCACAACCATCGCCCCACACCGGGCCCTGCATGCCCATGGCACCCCGGTGCCCCACGGCCAGCCTCCCCCCCCCCCCCCCGCCAACCATTGCCCCACGGCCAGCCCCACACCACCGCGGCACCCCATACGTCGCCCCACGCCCAGCCCCCCCACAACCATCGCCTGACAACCGTTGCCCGACACCTGGCACCACACCCCCCACGGGACCCCGACCATCGCCCCACCGTCCCCACACTGCTGTCCCCCAACAGCCCACCCTGCCCCACAACTGGCCCCCCCCCCCCCCCCCCCCCCCGGACCCCCCCCTACCCTGGAAGGGGATCTCCACCAGCCTGGCGGGGTCCAGGGAAAGGCCGTTGGCCAGCGCCCGGGCGTTTCGCCGCTCTTCCATGATCTGGGGGGAACACGGGGGCACCGGCCCCCCCAGCTGCCGTCACGGCAGGACCCCCGGGGGCCACTGATGCTGGGGAGGGGGCTACTGACACTGGGGAGGGGAAGGGTCCCACCGGGAACAGACCTCGGAGCTGGCTGGGTGTGGGGGGGTGGCTCACCTGGGGTCGGGGGCTCTGGTGGGGGGGCTCGGGGGGGGGTCTCACCTGGGAGCAGAGCTCGTGCAGGCCGGTGGCGATGTCCTTGGCGGGGCTCTCGCAGCGGAAGACGTGGCACTTGAGCATCTGCGTCAGCTGGTCCCGGGCCACGTAGGCGAAGTCCCTGGTTGGGGGCACGGGGGGGGGGGTGGGGGGAAAAGCACACTCAGGACCCCCCCAACCCCGCTATCCCAGCCCCCCCGAGACACCCCCCTGGGTGCCTCGCCGCCGTCCCAGCGAGGGAGCGCTGGGAGCACTGGGCACGCCGGTGCGGGGCTGGGCGGCCGTACCTCTCCCTGCGTCCCGGCGGCGCAGCAGGAGAGAGCCAGAGAGCGCAGTTAAGGCGGGGGGGGGGGGTCGGGGCACGCACCCCCCCACACCCACCCCCCCTGCCCCCCACAGGGCCCTGCCCCAGCTCCTGAGACCCTCCCCGACCCCACACCGCCGGGGGGCTCAGCCCCAGGACCCCCGCACCCCCGAGACTCCCCCCTGTGCCCCCAACACCTCGCGTACCCGGGGCCTCCCCCGCGGCCCCCCACGCACCCGCAGCCCCCTGCGCCCCACACACGTGGGACCCCGCAGCCCCGCACCCCACGTGCGCGCGGGACCCCCACATCCCCACGGACACGGGGTCCGTCCCCCACACGCGCCTGCATCCCTGCACCCCCCACCCCGTGCCCCATATGCACAAGACCCCCCCAACGGCCCCCGCACCCCACATGCACAGGACCCCCACGCCCTGCAGGCACCCTCCCTCCCTGCCCCACAGCCGCCCCCCATATGCACAGACCCCACCTGGCCCCCACCCCTCGCAGCCCCTTGGGTTCCCCCCGCAGCCCCCCCGTCCGCCGCGTGGCCCTCCCCGTCCCCCCACCTCCGCAGCCCCCCGCCCCACACGTTACCCCCCCCCCTTGTCCCCCCCACCTGCCGCTGTCGCGCCCCACGCCCCAGACGCGGATGGCGGCCACGGGCTGCGCGTGCAGCAGGGCCTGGTCCTGGGGGTCCACCAGCTTCAGCGTCCGGCCCTCCAGCAGCAGCAGCATCGCCCGGCCCTGGGGGGAGCCCCACGTCAGGGCAGGGCTGGGGGGGGCCGCCGCGGGGCCGCCGTGGGTCGGGGGACACTCACCTCACCGGGGGGGCCGCGGCGGTGCAGGGAGAGCTGGCGGATGCAGTTGTTGACGGCTACGCTGCTGCGGCCGGGGGCCAGCTCCTCCTCGCTCATCTCCACCCAGCCCAGCGAGCGCACGGCGAAGCGCTATGGGGCAGGTGGCGGCGGCGTGTGGGGCAGGGGCCCGGGGGGGGGTGGGGGGGCAGCTCTGCCCCCCCGCGCCCCCCAGCCCCGCGGCAGGGCAGACCCAGCCCAGCCCCCCTCCCACCGCGGCACCCCTGGGGTAGGGGTCCCAGCTGCCCCCCCGGCAGTGGGGCAGAGCCCAGGCCCTGTGGGGCAGCCATGGGGTCCCCGCGGTGTGTGTGTGTGTGTGGGGGGGGTGTCTCTGGGCTGGGCACCCCCCATCCCGGGACACCAGACATACCTTGGAGCCCGGGGTGTCCTCCTCGGCCAGGGTCGTGCTGCAGGAGCAACGGGGGGGGTCACCGCTCCTGCCCCCCAGCACGGGGTGGGGGGGGGGGGGGCCTGGACCCCCAGCTCTGCCCCCCAACCCCCAGCATAGGGCCCAGCCCTGGCCCCACACCCCCCCCATCCTGCCCGTCCTTCGGGGTCCCACCTCCCCACGGGCTCACGCACCCCCCCATGCACCCCACAGCCCCCCAACACCCCCCCCCAGCCCCATAGCCCCCCCCCCCAGACCCCCCCTTGACTCCCCACAGCCCCTTGACGGCACCCCCCCATAGCCCTCCACACCCCACCCTTGAAACCCCCCCACAGCACCCCCATATCCCCTCACAACCCCATGGCCTCCCACAGCACCCCCCACGCACCCCCCCGAGCCCATGGGCCCCCCACACCCCCATGCACCCCGCAGCCCCCCACGCACCCCACGGCCGGCGAGGCCCGTCCCGGCGAGGGCGGCTCCTGGTCCCGCGCCTCCGGCTCCTCATCCTCCTCCTCGGGCGGGGGGTCCTGGGGAGGGAGCGGGGGGCTGGCAGGGGCCGGGCGCCGTGGGGGGCTGCCCCCCGCCCGCCCCACAGCCCCCTCTCACCTTCCAGAAATCCCCCTCCTCGAAGCCGTCAGCTGGGGCGAAGCCCGTCCAGGCCAGCTGTGGGGAGAGCGGGGCCGACTCAGGGTGTGCGCCGTGGGGCAGCCCCACGGCTCCGCACCCCGGGGGTCCCCACCACCCCACACACCATGGGGCAGCCCCACCGCCCTGCACCCCAGGGGGCATCCACCACCCCACACCACAGGGGGTCCCCACCACCCCACACGCCATGGGGCAGCCCCATACCCCAGGGGTCCCCACCGCCCCATGTCCTGGGGGGGCAGCCCCATGGCCCCACACCCCAAAAGGCAGCCCCACGGCCCTGCATCCTGGGCGTCCCCATGGCTCCAAACCCTGGGGGGCAGCCCCACACCCTGGGGGCCCCCATGGTCTCACACCCCAAAGGGCAGCCCCACGGCCCTCTATCCTGGGCGTCCCCATGGCTCCAAACCCTGGGGGGCAGCCCCACACCTCAGGGGTCCCCACTGCCCTATGTCCCGGGGGGCAGCCCCACGGCCCTATATCCTGGGCGTCCCCATGGCTCCAAACCCTGGGGGGCAGCCCCACACCTCAGGGGTCCCCACTGCCCTATGTCCCGGGGGGCAGCCCCACGGCCCTATATCCTGGGCGTCCCCATGGCTCCAAACCCTGGGGGGCAGCTCCACAGCCCCACACCCCGGGGGGTCCCCACCGCCCCATGTCCCGGGGGGGGCAGCCCCACACCCTGGGGGACCCCATGGCCCCACACCCCAATGGGCAGCCCCATAGCCCTACACCCTGGGGGTCCCCATGGCTCCACCCCGCAACGGGCAGCCCCATGGCCCTGCATCATGGGGGTCCCCACCGCCCCACACGCCACGGGGCAGCCCCCCACCCCCCGGACTCACGGGGGTGTCCTGTGCGGGGGGGGTGGCCGGGGAGGGGGGCCCGGCGGGGGGCTGCCACTGCGTGGTGCCGGTGGGGACGTGCCAGTAGTAGGTGCCCGAGGTGTCCTGCACCCGCAGCCACCCCGCCGGCAGGTCCGAGTCCGGCCCCACGGCGCTGCGCGTCCAGAAGGAGTCTGGGGGGGTGGAGGAGGAGGAAGGGGGGGGGGGGGGGGGGGGGGGGCACGTCAGGGGCAGCCGCGGCACCCCCCGCCCCCCGCCACAGGGACTGGGGCCAGGCAGGGCCTGGGGCACCCCCCGATGTGAGATGGGGGGGGGGGTCCCACATCGCCACCAGGGCGTCCCCCCACTTTCTGACACCCGCCAGGGGGCACACACACACACACACACCCCCCCCCCCCGCCTGCCACCCCAGCCCCACCATGGGCCCCACGGCAGCCCCAGCCCATCCTGGTCCCCGTCCCCATGTCCCCATCCCTGTCCCCATGTCCCCTCCGCGCTCACCTGGGCCAGGCTGGACCAGGCGTTTCCCCGGCAACCGCTGACGGCAGCACGGGATGCGGGGCGGGGGGGGGGGGGGGATGGATGCGGGGATGGCGGGGGATGGGACAGGGATGAGGGGCTCAGGGAGGGACAGGACACAGGGACAGGGGTGCGGGGGGGGGCAGGGATGGGGTGTCTGAGGATGGGGGTCGGGGGGAGGCAGGGATGCAGGAGGGGGACAGGGCTGGGGGGACACACAGCAGGGACAGGACGCAGGGATGGGGGGACGCAGGGGGGGCAGGGTGTCCGAGGACTTGGAGGGGGGGGGACGCAGGGACGGGGGAACACGGAAGGGGGGGGGACAGGACACAGGGATGGGGGAGGGGAGAGCGGGGACAGGGGGTGAAGGGTGTGGGGGTGGGGTGTCCAAGGACCGAGGGGGGGGACGGACAGAGACAGGGACACACGGATTGTGGGGATGCAGGAATTGGAGGGGGGGGGGTGAGCGGGGAGGGGGTGTCCAAGGACAGGGCGGGGGGGGCTCAGGGAGGGACACAGGGATGCAGGTGGGGACGGGGGGGGGACAGGGATGGGGTGTCCAAGGACAGGGGCGGGTGGCAGGGACATTGGGGGGGGGGCATAGATAGCACAGGCCAGGCCAGGCCACCGTGGGGCTGTGGGGGGCAGAGGGGATGGGGGGGCACGGAGGGGACGCACCCAAAGGTGGGGGGGGGGGGGGGGTGACAGCACAGTGGGGCCAGCGCCATGGGGCACGGTGGGGACGTGCCACCAGCCCAGGGGGCTGGAGGGGGCCAGGGGGCACAGAGCGGGGGTCCACGGAGTCAGCGGGGGCTGGGGGGCAGGAACGGCCCCCAACAGGGATGGGGGGAGCCCGGGGGGGGCAGCAGTGGGGACAGGGATGGGGGGGAAGGTGTGGAGCTGACAGGGACAGGCAAGGACAGCCGTGGGGCTGCCGTGGGGCAGCTGTGGAGGGGATCAGGGCAGCCGTGGGGCAGGCAGGGACCACTGTGGGGTGGTCAGGAGAAGCCGTGGGGGAATCAGGGGCAGGCGGGGGCTGCAGTGGGGCAGGCGGGGGACAGCCATAGGGCAGGCACAGGCTGCCATGGGGCAGAGGTAGCTGTGGGTCAGCGAGAGGTGGCTGTGGGTCAGCGAGAGGTGGCACGGGGCCGCCGTGGGACAGGTGTGGGGTGGCTGTGGGACAGCTGTGGGGTGTCCGTGGGTCAGTGAGAGGTGGCTGTGGGGCCACCATGGGACAGGTGGGGGTCAGTGAGAGGTGGCCATGGGGCTGCCATGGGACAGGGGTGGGGTGGCCATGGGTCAGTGAGAGGTGGCCATGGGGCCGCTGTGGGACAGGTGTGGGGTGGCCATGGGTCAGTGAGAGATGGCCATGGGGCCGCCATGGGACAGGTGTGGGTCAGTGAGAGGTGGCCGTGGGGCCGCCGTGGGACAGGTGTGGGTCAGTGAGAGGTGGCCGTGGGGCCGCCGTGGGACAGGTGTGGGGTGGCCATGGGTCAGCCATGGGTCAGTGAGAGGTGGCCGTGGGACAGGTGTGGGGTGGCCACGGGTCAGTGAGAGGTGGCCGTGGGACAGGTGTGGGGTGGCCATGGGACAGGTGTGGGGTGGCCGCGGGTCAGTGAGAGGTGGCCATGGGGCTGCTGTGGGGTGGCCGCGGGTCAGTGAGAGGTGGCCATGGGACAGGTGTGGGGTGGCCGCGGGTCAGTGAGAGGTGGCCATGGGGCTGCTGTGGGGTGGCCACGGGACAGGTGTGGGGTGGCCACGGGTCAGTGAGAGGTGGCCATGGGACAGGCGCGGGGTGGCCACGGGTCAGTGAGAGGTGGCCGTGGGACAGGTGTGGGGTGGCCACGGGTCAGTGAGAGGTGGCCGTGGGACAGGTGTGGGGTGGCCACGGGTCAGTGAGAGGTGGCCGTGGGACAGGTGTGGGGTGGCCACGGGTCAGTGAGAGGTGGCCGTGGGACAGGTGTGGGGTGGCCATGGGACAGGTGTGGGGTGGCCGTGGGTCAGTGAGAGGTGGCCATGGGACAGGTGTGGGGTGGCCGTGGGTCAGTGAGAGGTGGCCATGGGACAGGCGCGGGGTGGCCGTAGGTCAGTGAGAGGTGGCCATGGGACAGGCGCGGGGTGGCCATGGCTCAGCCGCGAGTCAGCGAGAGGTGGCCGCGGGGCCGCCGTGGCTCAGCCGTGGGGCCGGGGTTGGGGGGGGACGACCCACCTGCGTCGTCGGGGGAGCTGCCGGGGGGGCTGCCCTGGCTGAGCGTGGCCCAGCTGGAGTCCTCGTCGCTGGCGGCGCCGCTGCGGGCCCCGAAGAGGCGGCTGGCGCTGCGGGGGGGCTCCCGCGGGCCCCGCTCCCCGCTGCCCTCCGACTCCCCCGTCGCCGGGTCGCTCTGCACCGGCGTGGAGTCCCCGTCGCCCTCCTCCTCCTCATCCTCCTCCTCTTCGTCCTCCTCCTCCTCGTCCTCCTCCTCCTCCTCGTCGTCTTCCTCCTCCTCCTCCTCCCGCCGGCCGTGCGGCCGCAGCGGCAGCAGCAGCCCGGGCCCCCCCCCGCCGCCTCGGGCGCTGTGCGGGGCGGGGGCGGGCGGCGGCCGCAGCTCGTTGCGGTTCTGGTCGCGCTGGGCCGCGCGGCGCCGTTGGTTCCGCCCTTCCTTCACCCACTTGGCGGTTGCCGGTTCCTCGGCGGGGGCCGGGGGGGGACCCTGCGCCGGGGGAGGGCCCTGCGGCGCCGGGCTCAGCGCCGGGCACCGGTTGTCGTTGGCCAGGTCGCCGTGCTCGCCCAGCGGCCCCGACAGCTCGCCGCGCTCGCCGAGGGACCCCGACATGGCGGGGCCGGGGGGGGGGGCGAGGCGGCGGGGCCCCCCCGAGGGCCCCCCCTCACCTGCCGCTGGCGGCGGCTCCTACAGCCCCCGGGGCGCCGGGGCCTCCGCGTCCATCGGGGCCTGCGGGGGGAGCGCGGGCAGAAGCGGCGCCGACACGCCGGGACCGCCCCTCACGCCGGGACCGCCCCCCACCCCGCGGGACCCCTCCCACACCCGGGGCCTCCCGCCGCCGCCGCCGCCCCCCACCCCGGACGCGGCCCGGCCGGTACCTGCGGCGGCTCCGCGGGCGGGGGGAGGAGGGGGGGGCGGAGAAAGGCGAGGGGGCGGCGCTTCCGCTTCCGGGGCGGGGCGGGGGCAGGGCCCGCCCACAGCGGCACCGGTACGGGGCGGGGCGGGGCGGGCGCCGCCCCCCGGTACCGCCCCACGGAGCGGCGACGGGCGGCGGATCGCGGTACGGCCCCGGCGGGCGGAGCAGAGCGGGGCGGGGGCGGGGGAACGGGAGGGCTCGGCCCCACCGTGTCCCCCCCCGGCCCCCCCCCAGCGGTCGGTGTCGCCCCGCGGCGAGGAGCGACCCGCCCCCGGCGCCGCGGGCACGGCCCGACCTCTCCCACCCGGGACCCACCCGGGAACAGGGACCTCCGGGACCCCCCCCGCCGCCCCGGCTCGTCCCGGGGACCCGGCGCTGGAGCCATCGCCGCGGGGCCGGGGCCGGGGCCGGGGCCGGGGCCGGGGCCGGGGCTGGGGCGGGGAGGGGGGGCGCACGGCGCGGCCGGGCACCAGCCGGTGCGGTACGGTACGGTACGGTACGGCATGGTATGGCACGGCATGGTGCGGTACGGTACAGTCCGGCAGAGTACGGTACAGCACGGTATGGCACGGTATGGTACGGCACGGCACGGTACGGTATGGCACGGTATGACATGGCATGGCACAGTACGGCATGGCAAAGTACAGCACGGTGTGGTACGGCACGGCACGGTACAGGACGGTATGGTATGGTACGGTATGGTACAACATGGCACAGCACAGTACGGCACGGTACGGTATGGCACGGTACAGTATGGTACGGCACAGTATGGTACGGCACGGCACGGTACAGTACGGCAGGGCACGGTACAATGCAGCACAGTATGGTACGGCATGGCACGGTATGGCACGGCATGGTACGGCACAGTATGGTACGGCACGGGAGGGTACAGTGCGGCATGGTACGGTACAGTATGGCACAGTATGGGATGGCACAGTATGGTGCAGTACGGTATGGCATGGTACGGCACAGTATGGTATGGCACGGCACAGTACAGTATGGTACGGCACAGTATGGTACGGCACGGCACGGTACAGTACGGCAGGGCACGGTACAATGCGGCACAGTAGGGTACGGCATGGCACGGTACGGTACGGCATGGTACGGCACAGTATGGTATGGCACGGGAGGGTACAGTGCGGCACGGCACAGCACAGTACGGCACGGCACGGCACGGTACAGTACGGCAGGGCACGGTACAATGCAGCACAGTAGGGTACGGCATGGCACGGTACGGTATGGCACGGCATGGTACGGCACAGTATGGTATGGCACGGGAGGGTAGGTACAGTGCGGCACGGCGCGGCACAGTACGGTGCAGTCCGAGCACAGTATGGGATGGTACGTGTATGGTAGAGTGCGGTACGGCACGGCACGGCACGGGATGGCACGGGATGGTACGGCACGGTACACAACATAGCACGGCACGGCGCGTTACGGAATGGTACGGCCGCATGGCACCGTCTGCCGCGGCAAGGAACCGGCACAGCGGGGTGTGGGACGGGGCGAGACGCAGCCCTGGGGCCCCGCGCGGCCCAGTTCAGCCCAGCAGGGCCCAGTTCACAGCCCGCCTCAGCCCAGTGCCCCCCCCCCAGTACCGCGTCCCCTGCTGACACCCCCCACAAAGGCCCAGGGACCTGCCGCCCTCTCCCCCACCCCCCCCCAGGCCGGGGTGGCACTGGGCTGGGGACGGGGCTGTGCCACCCCCCATGGCCCCCGCGTCCCAGCGCCGCCCTCCCCCCCGCCTCCAACCCCCCCCCAGCCCCCCCAACCCAGACCAGGAATGTTTTTGGTGAATTTTAATTGTGCCCCCGCAACGTCCCGGCCGGCCGCCAGCAGAGCCCCGGGGCGTCACCGGCGTCACCGCTCTGTCCCCGTCCCCGTCCCCGCTCACTGGGGACACCGGAAGAAGCGGGCGGCGATGTTCTGGGGGGGCGCTGGCTGCCGGGCCCCCAGCAGCTGGGTCACCCCGGGTACTGGTAGAAGTCGGCGCCGCGGAAGAGGAAGACGCCGTCGCGGGTGCACATGGCGCCGTCCACGCCGTCGTGGGGCAGCGACGTCGCCTCGCCCGCGGGCCCCGCGGCGTCCTGCGTCAGGTCCACCCGTCGCACGCCGTCCCCTGCCGGCACCCGCGCCGTCGGCCCTCCGCACCGCGGTGCCACCCAGCCCTCCGCGCATTTCCCCCCCACCCCCCCACGGCACCCGTCACCCCCCCCCCCCCCCCGCAGCACCGGAGACCCCCGCCATGGGAGCCACCGGTGCCAGGCACCGGACGCGCCGGCACAGACACCCCAACACCGGCGGGAGGGGGGTGGGGGGGGTCCCACCACAGGAGGACCCCGGCACTGGACAATCCCGGCACCGGGGGTCCCGGCACAGGGGAATCCCGGCATCGGGAGGTCCCATCACCGCAGGATCCTGGAACCGGGGACGGGGTGGGGGGGGGGTCCTGGCACGGGGGGGGTCCCAGAACCGCAGGGTCCCGGCACCGGGGGTCTTGGCACAGGGGAATTCCCAACGCCGGGGGGTCCCATCACCGCAGGGTCTCGGAACCGGCGGGGGCCGGGGGGGGAGGTCCTACTACAGGGGGGGTCCCAGAACCGCGGGGTCCCGGCACACGGGGGGGGGTCCCCAGAACCGGGGGGCTCCCAGCACTGGAGGGTCCAGAACTGGAGAATCCTGGCACCAGGGGGGTCCCATCAGTGGGGGGTCCCGGAACCGGGGAAGGGGGGGTGTCCCTGGCACGGGGGGGGGGGGGAGTCCTGGAACCAGGGTGTCCCAGCACTGGGGGGGGTCCCAGTCCAGAGGGTCCCATCACCACTCTGGCACTGGGGGTCCCGGCACTGGGGGTGGTTCCCAGCCCAGGGGGGTCCCAGCCCGAAGGGTCCCGGCACCTGGGGGGGGGGTTTGGATGGGGGGGTTGGAGGGCGGGGGGGGGGTGGTGTCCCGTCGCAGCGGGTCACCCACCTGCGATGACGTAGAGGTGCGCGGAGCCGGGGCAGTGTGAAGGCGGCGTCGGCGCGGGACACCCCCAGTTCCTCCTGCAGCGCCCGCGGGGTACCCCAGCACCGGGCCGGTGCCCCCGCCCCGAGAGGAACACCCCACACCCGGGGAGCCCTGGGGGGAGCGAGGGGGCGGCGTGGGGCAGGGCCGGCGGGGGGGTGGGGCGGGGGGGGGGGGTGCTGGGGGAATAGGGGTGCTGGGGGGGCAGGGCCAGCACGAGGGGGGCCAGCCTGGCGTGGGGGGCACGGGGGGCAGGGCTGACACGGGGGGGATGGCATGGGGGGGGGGGGCACGGCACGGGACAGAGGGACAGCATGGGGGGGGTGGGGGGACAGGGGGCTCGGGGAAGGGTTTTAGGGGACCCCCGGGAGCTCTGTGGGGTGGATCCCATGGGGGGCAGGGCTGGGGGCCGGGGGGGGGGGGATCGAGGATGGGTTTTTGGGGGGGGGGGGGGGGGCTGGGGGTGAGGGCAGGGTATGCCCCGGGGGGGGGAGTTGGGTGGGGTGACGTTCCCTGAGGCGCCCCGGCCCCCTTGGAGGGGGGGGGACACGACATCCCGCGGCTCCCCCGGGGGCAGGAGGGAGGCGCCGCAGCGACCCCGACACCGGGGGTCTCGCTGTGGGGCCGGGGGAGTGGGGCAGGGGCTGGGCGGGGGGGGGCCGCGGGGGGGGGGGCCGAGGCCGCACCTGCAGCAGGTAGATGCCGTCCGTCCCAGGCGAAGGCGGCGTCCACCCCCCCCTCGACGCCGGGCCAGACGTGGGGCAAGGGGCCAGGGGTGGTGCCCGTCCCCCGTCTCCAGCTGGAACGAGAGGTTCCCTGCGGGGGCCTCAGCGCCAGCCCGCCGCCCCACGGAGCCGCCCCATAGATCCAACCCCACGGAGCTGCCCCACGGATCCACCCCCTGGGCCTGCCCCATGGATCTGCCCCATCAATCCGCCCTGCAGGACCTGTCCCGCGGATATCTGCCCCACGGATCCAACCCATGGGCCTGCCCCACAGATCCGACCCATCGCTCTGCCCCATAGCCCCCACCCCATAGATCCACGCCACGGCCTGCCCCACGGACCTGACCCATACACATCCACCCATGGATTCCGCCCCCATATGTACGAGCCAGGCTCCCACCCCACAAACTACCCCCATGGACCTACCCCACAGCCCTGCCCCATAGATCCACCCCACGGACCTGCCCCGTGGATCCACCCCACAGACCTGCCCCATGGATCCACCCCATGAGCCTGCA